>NC_141694.1:1046125712-1051058212 GCF_964263255.1 Lissotriton vulgaris
GAGAGAGCGAGAGAGACAGACAGAGCGAGAGAGACAGACAGAGCGAGAGAGACAGACAGAGCGAGAGAGACAGAGAGAGCGAGAGAGACAGACAGAGCGAGAGAGACAGACAGAGCGAGAGAGCGAGAGACAGAGCGAGAGAGCGAGAGACAGACAGAGCGAGAGACAGACAGAGCGAGAGAGACAGACAGAGCGAGAGAGACAGACAGAGCGAGAGAGACAGACAGAGCGAGAGAGACAGACAGAGCGAGAGAGACAGACAGAGCGAGAGAGACAGACAGAGCGAGAGAGACAGAGAGCGAGAGAGACAGACAGAGCGAGAGAGACAGACAGAGCGAGAGAGACAGAGAGCGAGAGAGACAGACAGAGCGAGAGAGACAGAGAGCGAGAGAGACAGAGAGCGAGAGAGACAGAGAGCGAGAGAGACAGAGAGCCAGAGAGACAGAGAGCCAGAGAGACAGAGCGAGAGAGACAGACAGAGCGAGAGAGACAGACAGAGCGAGAGAGACAGACAGAGCGAGAGAGACAGACAGAGCGAGAGAGACAGACAGAGCGAGAGAGACAGACAGAGCGAGAGAGACAGACAGAGCGAGAGAGACAGAGAGCGAGAGAGACAGAGAGACAGAGAGACAGAGCGAGAGAGAGACAGAGCGAGAGAGACAGAGCGAGAGAGACAGAGCGAGAGAGACAGACAGAGCGAGAGAGACAGACAGAGCGAGAGAGACAGACAGAGCGAGAGAGACAGACAGAGCGAGAGAGACAGACAGAGCGAGAGAGACAGAGAGCGAGAGAGACAGAGAGCGAGAGAGCCAGAGAGACAGAGAGAGCCAGAGAGACAGAGAGAGACAGAGAGCCAGAGAGACAGAGAGACAGAGAGACAGAGAGCCAGAGAGACAGAGAGCCAGAGAGACAGAGAGACAGAGAGACAGAGAGACAGAGAGACAGAGAGACAGAGAGACAGACAGAGCGAGAGAGACAGACAGAGCGAGAGAGACAGACAGAGCGAGAGAGACAGACAGAGCGAGAGAGACAGACAGAGCGAGAGAGACAGACAGAGCGAGAGAGACAGACAGAGCGAGAGAGACAGACAGAGCGAGAGAGACAGACAGAGCGAGAGAGACAGACAGAGCGAGAGAGACAGACAGAGCGAGAGAGACAGACAGAGCGAGAGAGACAGACAGAGCGAGAGAGACAGACAGAGCGAGAGAGACAGACAGAGCGAGAGAGACAGACAGAGCGAGAGAGACAGACAGAGCGAGAGAGACAGACAGAGCGAGAGAGACAGACAGAGCGAGAGAGACGGAGAGGGAGAGAGACAGACAGAGAGACAGAGAGAGACAGAGAGACAGAGAGAGACAGAGAGACAGAGAGAGACAGAGAGACAGAGAGAGACAGAGAGACAGAGAGAGACAGAGAGAGACAGAGAGAGACAGAGAGACAGAGAGACAGAGAGACAGAGAGACAGAGAGACAGAGAGACAGAGAGACAGAGAGACAGAGAGACAGAGAGCGAGAGAGACAGAGAGACAGAGAGACAGAGAGACAGAGAGACAGAGAGACAGAGAGCGAGAGAGACAGAGAGCGAGAGAGCGAGAGAGCGAGAGAGACAGAGACAGAGAGCGAGAGAGACAGACAGAGCGAGAGAGACAGACAGAGCGAGAGAGACAGACAGAGCGAGAGAGACAGACAGAGCGAGAGAGACAGACAGAGCGAGAGAGACAGAGAGCCAGAGAGACAGAGAGAGCCAGAGAGACAGAGAGAGACAGAGAGCCAGAGAGACAGAGAGACAGAGAGACAGAGAGACAGAGAGACAGAGAGACAGAGAGACAGAGAGACAGAGAGACAGAGAGACAGAGAGAGCGAGAGACAGAGAGAGCGAGAGACAGAGAGAGCGAGAGACAGAGAGAGCGAGAGACAGAGAGAGCGAGAGACAGAGAGAGCGAGAGACAGAGAGAGCGAGAGACAGAGAGAGCGAGAGACAGACAGAGAGAGCGAGAGAGCGAGAGACAGACAGAGAGAGCGAGAGAGCGAGAGACAGACAGAGCGAGCGAGAGAGACAGAGAGACAGAGAGACAGAGAGACAGAGAGACAGAGAGACAGAGAGACAGAGAGACAGAGAGACAGAGAGACAGAGAGACAGAGAGACAGAGAGACAGAGAGACAGAGCGAGAGAGACAGACAGAGCGAGAGAGACAGACAGAGCGAGAGAGACAGACAGAGCGAGAGAGACAGACAGAGCGAGAGAGACAGACAGAGCGAGAGAGACAGACAGAGCGAGAGAGACAGACAGAGCGAGAGAGACAGACAGAGCGAGAGCGAGAGACAGAGCGAGAGAGCGAGAGAGCGAGAGACAGAGAGAGCGAGAGATAGACAGAGAGAGCGAGAGACAGAGAGAGCGAGAGACAGACAGAGAGAGCGAGAGAGCAAGAGACAGACAGAGAGAGCAAGAGACAGACAGAGAGAGCGAGAGAGCGAGAGAGCGAGAGAGACAGAGAGACAGAGAGACAGAGAGACAGAGAGACAGAGAGACAGAGAGACAGAGAGACAGACAGAGCGAGAGAGACAGACAGAGCGAGAGAGACAGACAGAGAGACAGAGAGACAGAGAGACAGAGAGACAGAGAGACAGAGAGACAGAGAGACAGAGAGACAGAGAGACAGAGAGAGCGAGAGAGCGAGAGAGCGAGAGAGACAGACAGAGCGAGAGAGACAGAGAGACAGAGAGACAGAGACACAGAGACAGAGAGACAGAGAGACAGAGAGACAGAGAGACAGAGAGACAGAGAGACAGAGAGACAGAGAGACAGAGAGACAGAGAGACAGAGAGACAGAGAGACAGAGAGACAGAGAGACAGAGAGAGCGAGAGACAGAGAGACAGAGAGACAGAGAGAGCGAGAGACAGACAGAGAGAGCGAGAGAGCAAGAGACAGACAGAGAGAGCAAGAGACAGACAGAGAGAGCAAGAGACAGACAGAGAGAGCGAGAGAGCGAGACAGACAGAGAGACAGAGAGACAGAGAGACAGAGAGACAGAGAGACAGAGAGACAGAGACAGAGAGACAGAGAGACAGAGAGACAGAGAGACAGAGAGACAGAGAGACAGAGACAGAGAGACAGAGAGACAGAGACAGAGAGACAGAGAGACAGAGAGAGAGAGCGAGAGAGACAGACAGAGCGAGAGAGACAGACAGAGCGAGAGAGACAGACAGAGCGAGAGAGACAGACAGAGCGAGAGAGACAGACAGAGAGACAGAGAGACAGAGAGACAGAGAGACAGAGAGACAGAGAGACAGAGAGACAGAGAGACAGAGAGACAGAGAGACAGAGAGACAGAGAGACAGAGAGACAGAGAGACAGAGAGAGCGAGAGACAGACAGAGAGAGCGAGAGAGCAAGAGACAGACAGAGAGAGCAAGAGACAGACAGAGAGAGCAAGAGACAGAGAGCGAGAGAGACAGAGAGACAGAGAGACAGAGAGACAGAGAGACAGAGAGACAGAGAGACAGAGAGACAGAGAGACAGAGAGACAGAGAGACAGAGACAGAGAGACAGAGAGACAGAGAGACAGAGACAGAGAGAGCGAGAGAGCGAGAGACAGAGAGAGAGCGAGAGAGCGAGAGACAGACAGAGAGCGAGAGAGCGAGAGACAGACAGAGAGAGACAGAGAGAGCGAGAGACAGACAGAGAGAGCGAGAGAGCGAGAGAGCGAGAGAGCGAGAGAGCGAGAGAGACAGAGAGACAGAGAGACAGAGAGACAGAGAGACAGAGAGACAGAGAGACAGAGAGACAGAGAGACAGAGAGACAGAGAGACAGAGAGACAGAGGAGAGACAGAGAGACAGAGAGAGCGAGAGAGCGAGAGAGCGAGAGAGACAGACAGAGCGAGAGAGACAGACAGAGCGAGAGAGACAGAGAGAGCGAGAGAGACAGAGAGAACGAGAGAGACAGACAGAGCGAGAGAGACAGACAGAGCGAGAGAGCGAGAGACAGAGCGAGAGAGCGAGAGAGCGAGAGACAGACAGAGAGAGCGAGAGACAGACAGAGAGAGCGAGAGACAGACAGAGAGAGCGAGAGACAGACAGAGAGAGCGAGAGAGCGAGAGACAGACAGAGAGAGCGAGAGAGCGAGAGACAGACAGAGAGAGCGAGAGACAGACAGAGAGAGCGAGAGACAGACAGACAGAGCGAGAGACCGAGAGACAGACAGAGAGAGCGAGAGAGCGAGAGACAGACAGAGAGAGCGAGAGAGCGAGAGACAGACAGAGAGAGCGAGAGACAGACAGAGAGAGCGAGAGACAGACAGAGAGAGCGAGAGAGCGAGAGACAGACAGAGAGAGCGAGAGAGCGAGAGACAGAGAGAGCGAGAGACAGACAGAGAGAGCGAGAGAGCGAGAGACAGACAGAGAGAGCGAGAGAGCAAGAGACAGACAGAGAGACAGAGAGACAGACAGACAGACAGACAGACAGACAGAGAGACAGAGAGACAGAGAGACAGACAGACAGAGAGACAGAGAGACAGAGAGACAGAGAGACAGAGAGACAGAGAGACAGAGAGACAGAGAGACAGAGAGACAGAGAGACAGAGAGACAGAGAGACAGAGAGACAGAGAGACAGAGAGACAGAGAGACAGAGAGACAGAGAGACAGAGAGACAGAGAGACAGAGAGACAGAGAGACAGAGAGACAGAGAGACAGAGAGACAGAGAGACCGAGAGACCGAGAGACCGAGAGACCGAGAGACCGAGAGACAGAGAGAGACAGACAGAGCGAGAGAGACAGACAGAGCGAGAGAGACAGACAGAGCGAGAGAGACAGACAGAGCGAGAGAGACTGACAGAGCGAGAGCGAGAGACAGAGCGAGAGCGAGAGACAGAGCGAGAGAGCGAGAGAGCGAGAGACAGACAGAGAGAGCGAGAGACAGACAGAGAGAGCGAGAGACAGACAGAGAGAGCGAGAGACAGACAGAGAGAGCGAGAGACAGACAGAGAGAGCGAGAGACAGACAGAGAGAGCGAGAGAGCGACAGTCAGACAGAGAGAGCGAGACACAGACAGAGAGAGCGAGAGACAGACAGAGCGAGAGACAGAGAGAGCGAGAGAGAGCGAGAGACAGACAGAGAGAGCGAGAGACAGACAGAGAGAGCGAGAGACAGACAGAGCGAGAGACAGAGAGAGCGAGAGAGAGCGAGAGAGCGAGAGACAGACAGAGAGAGCGAGAGACAGACAGAGCGAGAGACAGAGAGACCGAGAGACAGAGAGACGGACAGAGAGAGCGAGAGACAGACAGAGAGAGCGAGAGACAGACAGAGAGAGCGAGAGACAGACAGAGCGAGAGACAGAGAGAGCGAGAGAGAGCGAGAGACAGACAGAGAGAGCGAGAGACAGACAGAGAGAGCGAGAGACAGACAGAGCGAAAGACAGAGAGAGCGAGAGAGAGCGAGAGAGCGAGAGACAGACAGAGAGAGCGAGAGACAGACAGAGAGCGAGAGAGCGAGAGACAGACAGAGCGAGAGAGCGAGAGACAGACAGAGAGAGCGAGAGACAGACAGAGAGAGCGAGAGACAGACAGAGAGAGCGAGAGACAGACAGAGAGAGCGAGAGACAGACAGAGCGAGAGACAGAGAGAGCGAGAGAGACAGAGCGAGAGAGACAGACAGAGCGAGAGAGACAGACAGAGCGAGAGAGCGAGAGAGCGAGAGACAGACAGAGAGCGAGAGACAGACAGAGAGAGCGAGAGACAGACAGAGAGAGCGAGCGAGAGACAGACAGAGAGAGCGAGAGACAGACAGAGAGAGCGAGAGACAGACAGAGAGAGCGAGAGACAGACAGAGAGAGAGACAGACAGACAGAGCGAGAGACAGAGAGAGCGAGAGAGAGCGAGAGACAGACAGAGAGAGCGAGAGACAGACAGAGAGAGCGAGAGACAGACAGAGCGAGAGACAGAGAGAGCGAGAGAGAGCGAGAGAGCGAGAGACAGACAGAGAGAGCGAGAGACAGACAGAGCGAGAGACAGAGAGACAGAGAGACAGACAGAGAGAGCGAGAGACAGACAGAGAGAGCGAGAGACAGACAGAGCGAGAGACAGAGAGAGCGAGAGAGAGCGAGAGAGCGAGAGACAGACAGAGAGAGCGAGAGACAGACAGAGAGCGAGAGACAGACAGAGCGAGAGAGCGAGAGACAGACAGAGAGACAGAGAGCGAGAGACAGACAGAGAGACAGAGAGCGAGAGACAGACAGACAGAGACAGAGAGAGCGAGAGACAGATAGAGCGAGCGACAGACAGAGAGAGCGAGAGACAGACAGAGAGAGCGAGAGAGCGACAGTCAGACAGAGAGAGCGAGAGACAGACAGAGAGAGCGAGAGACAGACAGAGCGAGAGACAGAGAGAGCGAGAGAGAGCGAGAGACAGACAGAGAGAGCGAGAGACAGACAGAGAGAGCGAGAGACAGACAGAGAGAGCGACAGACAGAGCGAGCGACAGACAGAGCGAGCGACAGACAGAGCGAGCGACAGACAGAGCGAGCGACAGACAGAGCGAGCGACAGACAGAGCGAGCGACAGACAGAGCGAGCGACAGACAGAGCGAGCGACAGACAGAGCGAGCGACAGACAGAGCGAGCGACAGACAGAGCGAGCGACAGACAGAGCGAGCGACAGACAGAGCGAGCAACAGACAGAGCGAGCAACAGACAGAGCGAGCAACAGACAGAGCGAGCAACAGACAGAGCGAGCGACAGACAGAGCGAGCGACAGACAGAGCGAGCGACAGACAGAGCGAGCGACAGACAGAGCGAGAGACAGACAGAGAGAGCGAGAGACAGACAGAGAGAGCGAGAGAGAGCGAGAGAGCGAGAGAGAGCGTGAGAGCGAGAGACAGACAGAGAGAGCGAGAGACAGACAGAGAGAGCGAGAGACAGACAGAGCGAGAGACAGAGAGAGCGAGAGAGAGCGAGAGAGCGAGAGACAGACAGAGAGAGCGAGAGACAGACAGAGAGAGCGAGAGACATACAGAGCGAGAGACAGAGAGAGCGAGAGACAGAGAGAGACAGACAGAGCGAGAGACAGAGAGAGCGAGAGAGAGAGAGCGAGAGAGCGAGAGACAGACAGAGAGAGAGACAGAGAGCGAGAGACAGAGAGAGCGAGAGAGAGACAGAGAGAGCGAGAGAGAGACAGAGAGAGCGACAGAGACAGACAGAGCGAGAGAGACAGACAGAGCGAGAGAGACAGACAGAGCGAGAGAGACAGACAGAGCGAGAGAGACAGACAGAGCGAGAGAGACAGACAGAGCGAGAGAGACAGACAGAGCGAGAGAGACAGACAGAGCGAGAGAGCGAGAGACAGAGCGAGAGAGCGAGAGAGCGAGAGACAGAGAGAGCGAGAGACAGAGAGAGAGAGCGAGAGACAGACAGAGAGAGCGAGAGACAGACAGAGAGAGCGAGAGACAGACAGAGAGAGCGAGAGAGCGAGAGACAGACAGAGAGACAGAGAGCGAGAGACAGACAGAGAGAGCGAGAGACAGACAGAGAGACAGAGAGCGAGAGACAGACAGAGAGAGCGAGAGACAGACAGAGAGAGCGAGAGAGCGAGAGCGAGAGACAGACAGAGAGAGCGAGAGAGCGAGAGAGAGACAGAGAGAGCGAGAGACAGACAGAGAGCGAGAGAGCGAGAGACAGACAGACAGACAGAGCGAGAGACAGACAGAGAGAGCGAGAGACAGACAGAGCGAGAGACAGACAGAGAGAGCGAGAGAGCGAGAGACAGACAGAGAGAGCGAAAGAGCGAGAGACAGACAGAGAGAGCGAAAGAGCGAGAGACAGACAGAGAGAGCGAGAGAGCGAGAGACAGACAGAGAGAGCGAGAGACCGAGAGACAGACAGAGAGAGCGAGAGACCGAGAGACAGACAGAGAGAGCGAGAGAGCGAGACACAGACAGAGAGAGCGAAAGAGCGAGAGACAGACAGAGAGAGCGAGAGAGACAGACAGAGCGAGAGAGACAGACAGAGCGAGAGAGACAGAGAGAGCGAGAGAGCGAGAGCGAGAGAGACAGAGAGAGCGAGAGACAGACAGAGAGAGCGAGAGAGCGAGAGCGAGAGACAGACAGACAGAGCGAGAGAGCGAGAGCGAGAGACAGACAGACAGAGCGAGAGAGCGAGAGCGAGAGACAGACAGAGAGAGCGAGAGAGCGAGAGACAGACAGAGAGAGCGAGAGAGCGAGAGACAGACAGAGAGAGCGAGAGAGCGAGAGACAGACAGACAGACAGAGAGAGCGAGAGAGCGAGAGACAGACAGACAGACAGAGCGAGAGACAGACAGAGAGAGCGAGAGACAGACAGAGCGAGAGACAGACAGAGAGAGCGAGAGAGCGAGAGACAGACAGAGAGAGCGAAAGAGCGAGAGACAGACAGAGAGAGCGAAAGAGCGAGAGACAGACAGAGAGAGCGAGAGACCGAGAGACAGACAGAGAGAGCGAGAGACCTAGAGACAGACAGAGAGAGCGAGAGACCGAGAGACAGACAGAGAGAGCGAGAGACCGAGAGACAGACAGACAGAGCGGGAGACCGAGAGACAGACAGAGCGAGAGAGACAGACAGAGCGAGAGAGACAGACAGAGCGAGAGAGACAGACAGAGCGAGAGAGACAGACAGAGCGAGAGAGACAGACAGAGCGAGAGAGACAGACAGAGCGAGAGAGACAGACAGAGCGAGAGAGACAGACAGAGCGAGAGAGACAGACAGAGCGAGAGAGACAGACAGAGCGAGAGAGACAGACAGAGCGAGAGAGACAGACAGAGAGAGCGAGAGCGAGAGACAGACAGAGAGAGCGAGAGAGCGAGAGACAGACAGAGAGAGCGAGAGACAGACAGAGAGAGCGAGAGAGCGAGAGACAGACAGAGAGAGCGAGAGAGACAGACAGAGCGAGAGAGACAGACAGAGCGAGAGAGACAGACAGAGCGAGAGAGACAGACAGAGCGAGAGAGACAGACAGAGCGAGAGAGACAGACAGAGCGAGAGAGACAGACAGAGCGAGAGAGACAGACAGAGCGAGAGAGACAGACAGAGCGAGAGACAGACAGAGCGAGAGACAGACAGAGCGAGAGAGACAGACAGAGCGAGAGAGACAGACAGAGCGAGAGAGACAGACAGAGCGAGAGAGACAGACAGAGCGAGAGAGACAGACAGAGCGAGAGAGACAGAGAGCGAGAGAGACAGACAGAGAGAGCGAGAGAGCGAGAGACAGACAGAGAGCGAGAGACAGAGAGAGCGAGAGAGCGAGAGACAGACAGAGAGAGCGAGAGACAGAGAGAGCGAGAGAGCGAGAGACAGACAGAGAGAGCGAGAGACAGAGAGAGACAGACAGAGCGAGAGAGCGAGAGCGAGAGAGAGAGAGAGCGAGAGACAGACAGAGACAGAGAGAGCGAGAGAGCGAGAGACAGACAGAGAGCGAGAGAGCGAGAGACAGACAGAGAGACAGAGAGCGAGAGACAGACAGAGAGAGCGAGAGAGCAAGAGACAGACAGAGAGAGCGAGAGAGCAAGAGACAGACAGAGAGAGCGAGAGAGCAAGAGACAGACAGAGAGAGCGAGAGACAGACAGAGAGACAGAGAGCGAGACAGACAGAGAGAGCGAGAGACAGACAGAGAGAGCGAGAGACAGACAGAGAGCGAGAGAGCAAGAGACAGACAGAGAGAGCGAGAGAGCAAGAGACAGACAGAGAGCGAGAGAGCGAGAGCGAGAGAGAGACAGAGAGAGCGAGAGACAGACAGAGACAGACAGAGAGAGCGAGAGAGCGAGAGACAGACAGAGACAGACAGAGAGAGCGAGAGAGCGAGAGAGAGACAGACAGAGAGAGCGAGAGACAGACAGAGAGAGCGAGAGAGCGAGAGACAGACAGAGCGAGCGAGAGAGCGAGAGACAGACAGAGAGAGTGAAAGAGCGAGAGAGAGACAGACAGAGCGAGAGAGCGAGAGACAGACAGAGAGAGCGAGAGAGCGAGAGACAGACAGAGAGAGCGAGAGAGCGAGAGACAGACAGAGAGCGAGAGAGCGAGAGACAGACAGAGAGCGAGAGACAGAGCAAGCGAGAGACAGACAGAGAGCGAGAGACAGAGCGAGCGAGAGAGCGAGAGACAGACAGAGAGAGCGAGAGAGCGAGAGACAGACAGAGAGCGAGAGAGCGAGAGACAGACAGAGAGAGCGAGAGACAGACAGAGAGAGCGAGAGACAGACAGAGAGCGAGAGAGCGAGAGACAGACAGAGAGAGCGAGAGAGCGAGAGACAGACAGAGAGAGCGAGAGAGCGAGAGACAGACAGAGAGAGCGAGAGAGCGAGAGACAGACAGAGAGAGCGAGAGAGCGAGAGACAGACAGAGCGAGCGAGAGACAGAGCGAGCGAGAGACAGACAGAGCGAGCGAGAGACAGACAGAGCGAGCGAGAGACAGACAGAGCGAGAGAGACAGAGAGAGCGAGAGAGACAGACAGAGCGAGAGAGACAGAGAGAGCGAGAGAGCGAGAGAGCGAGAGACAGACAGAGAGAGCGAGAGACAGAGAGAGACAGACAGAGCGAGAGACAGAGAGCGAGAGAGCGAGAGACAGACAGAGAGAGAGACAGACAGAGCGAGAGACAGAGAGAGCGAGAGAGCGAGAGCGAGAGAGAGACAGAGAGAGCGAGAGACAGACAGAGACAGACAGAGAGAGCGAGAGAGCGAGAGACAGACAGAGACAGACAGAGAGCGAGAGAGCGAGAGACAGACAGAGAGCGAGAGACAGACAGAGAGCGAGAGAGCGAGAGACAGACAGAGAGACAGAGAGCGAGAGACAGACAGAGAGAGCGAGAGAGCAAGAGACAGACAGAGAGAGCGAGAGAGCAAGAGACAGACAGAGAGAGCGAGAGAGCAAGAGACAGACAGAGAGAGCGAGAGACAGACAGAGAGACAGAGAGCGAGAGACAGACAGAGAGACAGAGAGAGCGAGAGACAGACAGAGAGAGCGAGAGACAGACAGAGAGAGCGAGAAAGCAAGAGACAGACAGAGAGAGCGAGAGAGCAAGAGACAGACAGAGAGAGCGAGCGAGAGAGCAAGAGACAGACAGAGAGAGCGAGAGAGCGAGAGCGAGACAGAGAGAGCGAGAGACAGACAGAGACAGACAGAGAGAGCGAGAGAGCGAGAGACAGACAGAGACAGAGAGAGCGAGAGAGCGAGAGACAGACAGAGAGCGAGAGAGCCAAAGACAGACAGAGCGAGAGCGAGAGACAGACAGAGCGAGAGCGAGAGACAGACAGAGAGAGCGAGAGAGCGAGAGACAGACAGAGAGAGCGAGAGACAGACAGACAGAGAGAGCGAGAGACAGACAGAGAGAGCGAGAGAGCGAGAGACAGACAGAGACAGACAGAGAGCGAGAGAGCGAGAGACAGACAGAGAGAGCGACAGACAGAGCGAGAGCGAGAGACAGACAGAGAGAGCGAGAGAGCGAGAGACAGACAGAGAGAGCGAGAGAGCGAGAGACAGACAGAGAGAGCGAGAGACAGACAGAGAGAGCGAGAGAGCGAGAGACAGAGAGACAGAGAGACAGAGAGAGCGAGAGAGCGAGAGACAGAGAGAGCGAGAGAGCGAGAGAGCGAGAGACAGAGAGACAGAGAGAGCGAGAGACAGACAGAGAGAGCGAGAGACAGAGAGAGCCAGAGACCGAGAGACAGACAGAGAGAGCCAGAGACCGAGAGACAGACAGAGAGAGCGAGAGAGCAAGAGACAGACAGAGAGAGCAAGAGAGCAAGAGACAGACAGAGAGAGCAAGAGAAAGACAGAGAGAGCGAGAGACAGACAGAGAGACAGAGAGCGAGAGACAGACAGAGAGAGCGAGAGACAGACAGAGAGAGCGAGAGACAGACAGAGAGAGCAAGAGACAGACAGAGAGAGCGAGAGAGCAAGAGACAGACAGAGAGAGCGAGAGAGCAAGAGACAGACAGAGAGAGCGAGAGAGCGAGAGCGAGAGAGAGACAGAGAGAGCGAGAGACAGACAGAGACAGACAGAGAGAGCGAGAGAGCGAGAGACAGACAGAGACAGACAGAGAGAGCGAGAGAGCGAGAGACAGACAGAGAGAGCGCGAGAGCGAGAGACAGACAGAGCGAGAGCGAGAGACAGACAGAGAGAGCGAGAGACAGACAGAGAGAGCGAGAGAGCGAGAGACAGACAGAGAGAGCGAGAGAGCGAGAGACAGACAGAGAGAGCGAGAGACAGACAGAGAGAGCGAGAGAGCGAGAGACAGACAGAGAGAGCGAGAGAGCGAGAGACAGAGACAGACAGAGAGCGAGAGAGCGAGAGAGCGAGAGACAGACAGAGAGAGCGACAGACAGAGCGAGAGCGAGAGACAGACAGAGAGCGAGAGAGCGAGAGACAGACAGAGAGAGCGAGAGAGCGAGAGACAGACAGAGAGAGAGAGCGAGAGAGCGAGAGACAGACAGAGAGAGCGAGAGAGCGAGAGACAGAGAGACAGAGAGAGCGAGAGACAGAGAGAGCGAGAGACAGAGAGAGCGAGAGAGCGAGAGAGCGAGAGACAGAGAGAGCGAGAGAGCGAGAGACAGAGAGAGCGAGAGAGCGAGAGACAGACAGAGAGAGCGAGAGACAGAGAGAGCCAGAGACCGAGAGACAGACAGAGAGAGCCAGAGACCGAGAGACAGACAGAGAGAGCGAGAGACAGACAGAGAGAGCGAGAGACAGACAGAGAGAGCGAGAGACAGACAGAGAGAGCGAGAGAGCGAGAGACAGACAGAGAGAGCGAGAGAGCGAGAGACAGACAGAGAGAGCGAGAGAGCGAGAGACAGACAGAGAGAGCGAGAGAGCGAGAGACAGACAGAGAGAGCGAGAGACAGACAGAGAGAGCGAGAGACAGACAGAGAGAGACAGAGAGCGAGAGACAGACAGAGCGAGCGAGAGAGCGAGAGACAGACAGAGCGAGCGAGAGACAGAGCGAGCGAGAGACAGACAGAGCGAGCGAGAGACAGACAGAGCGAGCGAGAGACAGACAGAGCGAGAGAGACAGAGAGAGCGAGAGAGACAGACAGAGCGAGAGAGACAGAGAGAGCGAGAGAGCGAGAGAGCGAGAGACAGACAGAGAGAGCGAGAGACAGAGAGAGACAGACAGAGCGAGAGACAGAGAGCGAGAGAGCGAGAGACAGACAGAGAGAGCGAGAGACAGAGAGAGACAGACAGAGCGAGAGAGCGAGAGCGAGAGAGCGAGAGCGAGAGAGAGACCGAGACAGACAGAGAGAGCGAGAGAGCGAGAGACAGACAGACAGCGAGAGCGAGAGAGCGAGAGACAGACAGAGAGCGAGAGAGCGAGAGACTGACAGAGAGACAGAGAGCGAGAGACAGACAGAGAGAGCGAGAGAGCAAGAGACAGACAGAGAGAGCGAGAGAGCAAGAGAGACAGAGAGAGCGAGAGAGCAAGAGACAGACAGAGAGAGCGAGAGACAGACAGAGAGAGCGAGAGAGCAAGAGACAGACAGAGAGAGCGAGAGAGCAAGAGACAGACAGAGAGAGCGAGAGAGCGAGAGACAGACAGAGAGAGCGAGAGACAGACAGAGAGAGCGAGAGAGCAAGAGACAGACAGAGAGAGCGAGAGAGCAAGAGACAGACAGAGAGAGCGAGAGAGCAAGAGACAGACAGAGAGAGCGAGAGAGCGAGAGCGAGAGAGAGACAGAGAGAGCGAGAGACAGACAGAGACAGACAGAGAGAGCGAGAGAGCGAGAGACAGACAGAGACAGACAGAGAGAGCGAGAGCGAGAGACAGACAGAGACAGACAGAGAGAGCGAGAGAGCGAGAGACAGACAGAGACAGACAGAGAGCGAGAGAGCGAGAGACAGACAGAGAGAGCGAGAGAGCCAAAGACAGACAGAGCGAGAGCGAGAGACAGACAGAGCGAGAGCGAGAGACAGACAGAGAGAGCGAGAGAGCGAGAGACAGACAGAGAGAGCGAGAGAGCGAGAGACAGACAGAGAGAGCGAGAGAGCGAGAGACAGACATAGAGAGCGAGAGAGCGAGAGACAGACAGAGACAGACAGAGAGCGAGAGAGCGAGAGAGCGAGAGACAGACAGAGAGAGCGACAGACAGAGCGAGAGCGAGAGACAGACAGAGAGAGCGAGAGACAGACAGAGAGAGCGAGAGAGCGAGAGACAGACAGAGAGAGCGAGAGACAGACAGAGAGAGCGAGAGACAGACAGAGAGAGCGAGAGACAGAGAGACAGAGAGAGCGAGAGAGCGAGAGACAGAGAGAGCGAGAGAGCGAGAGACAGAGAGAGCGAGAGAGCGAGAGACAGAGAGAGCGAGAGAGCGAGAGACAGACAGAGAGCGAGAGACAGAGAGAGCCAGAGACCGAGAGACAGACAGAGAGAGCCAGAGACCGAGAGACAGACAGAGAGAGCGAGAGACAGACAGAGAGAGCGAGAGAGCGAGAGACAGACAGAGAGAGCGAGAGAGCAAGAGACAGACAGAGAGAGCGAGAGAGCAAGAGACAGACAGAGAGAGCGAGAGAGCAAGAGACAGACAGAGAGAGCGAGAGACAGACAGAGAGACAGAGAGCGAGAGACAGACAGAGAGAGCGAGAGAGCGAGAGACAGACAGAGAGAGCGAGAGACAGACAGAGAGAGCGAGAGAGCAAGAGACAGACAGAGAGAGCGAGAGAGCAAGAGACAGACAGAGAGAGCGAGAGAGCAAGAGACAGACAGAGAGAGCGAGAGAGCGAGAGCGAGAGAGAGACAGAGAGAGCGAGAGACAGACAGAGACAGACAGAGAGAGCGAGAGAGCGAGAGACAGACAGAGAGAGCGAGAGAGCCAAAGACAGACAGAGCGAGAGCGAGAGACAGACAGAGCGAGAGACAGACAGAGAGAGCGAGAGACAGACAGAGAGAGCGAGAGACAGAGAGAGCGAGAGAGCGAGAGACAGACAGAGAGAGCGAGAGAGCGAGAGACAGACAGAGAGAGCGAGAGACAGACAGAGACAGACAGAGAGCGAGAGAGCGAGAGAGCGAGAGACAGACAGAGAGAGCGACAGACAGAGCGAGAGCGAGAGACAGACAGAGAGAGCGAGAGAGCGAGAGACAGAGAGAGCGAGAGAGCGAGAGACAGACAGAGAGCGAGAGAGCGAGAGACAGACAGAGAGAGCGAGAGACAGAGAGACAGAGAGAGCGAGAGAGCGAGAGAGCGAGAGACAGAGAGAGCGAGAGACAGAGAGAGCGAGAGAGCGAGAGACAGAGAGAGCGAGAGAGCGAGAGACAGAGAGAGCGAGAGAGCGAGAGACAGACAGAGAGAGCGAGAGACAGAGAGAGCCAGAGACCGAGAGACAGACAGAGAGAGCCAGAGACCGAGAGACAGACAGAGAGAGCGAGAGACAGACAGAGAGAGCGAGAGAGCGAGAGACAGACAGAGAGAGCGAGAGAGCGAGAGACAGACAGAGAGAGCGAGAGAGCGAGAGACAGACAGAGAGCGAGAGAGCGAGAGACAGACAGAGAGCGAGAGAGCGAGAGACAGAGAGAGAGCGAGAGAGCGAGAGACAGACAGAGAGCGAGAGAGCGAGAGACAGACAGAGACAGACAGAGAGCGAGAGAGCGAGAGACAGAGAGAGAGCGAGAGAGCGAGAGACAGACAGAGAGCGAGAGAGCGAGAGACAGACAGAGACAGACAGAGAGCGAGAGAGCGAGAGACAGACAGAGAGAGCGAGAGAGCGAGAGACAGACAGAGAGAGCGAGAGAGCGAGAGACAGACAGAGAGAGCGAGAGAGCGAGAGACAGACAGAGAGCGAGAGAGCGAGAGACAGACAGAGAGCGAGAGAGCGAGAGACAGACAGAGAGCGAGAGAGCGAGAGACAGACAGAGCGAGAGACAGAGAGACAGAGAGACAGAGAGAGCGAGAGACAGAGAGACAGAGAGACAGAGAGAGCGAGAGACAGAGAGACAGAGAGACAGAGAGACAGAGAGACAGAGAGACAGAGAGACAGAGAGACAGAGAGACAGAGAGACAGAGAGACAGAGAGACAGAGAGACAGAGAGACAGAGAGACAGAGAGACAGAGAGACAGAGAGACAGAGAGAGCGAGAGAGCGAGAGACAGAGAGAGCGAGAGACAGAGAGAGCGAGAGACAGAGAGAGCGAGAGACAGAGCGAGCGAGAGACAGAGCGAGCGAGAGACAGAGAGAGCGAGCGAGAGACAGACAGACAGAGCGAGCGAGAGACAGACAGACAGAGCGAGCGAGAGACAGACAGACAGAGCGAGCGAGAGACAGACAGACAGAGCGAGCGAGAGACAGACAGACAGAGCGAGCGAGAGACAGACAGACAGAGCGAGCGAGAGACAGACAGAGCGAGCGAGCGACAGAGAGACAGAGAGAGCGAGAGAGCGAGAGACAGAGAGACAGAGAGAGCGAGAGAGCGAGAGACAGAGAGAGCGAGAGACAGAGAGAGCGAGAGACAGAGAGAGCGAGAGACAGAGAGAGCGAGAGACAGAGAGAGCGAGAGACAGAGAGAGCGAGAGACAGAGAGAGCGAGAGACAGAGAGAGCGAGAGACAGAGAGAGCGAGAGACAGAGAGAGCGAGAGACAGAGAGAGCGAGAGACAGAGAGAGCGAGAGACAGAGAGAGAGAGAGACAGAGAGAGCGAGAGACAGAGAGAGCGAGAGACAGAGAGAGCGAGAGACAGAGCGAGCGAGAGACAGAGCGAGCGAGAGACAGAGCGAGCGAGAGACAGACAGAGCGAGCGAGCGAGAGACAGACAGAGCGAGCGAGAGACAGACAGACAGAGCGAGCGAGAGACAGACAGACAGAGCGAGCGAGAGACAGACAGACAGAGCGAGCGAGAGACAGACAGACAGAGCGAGCGAGAGACAGACAGACAGAGCGAGCGAGAGACAGACAGACAGAGCGAGCGAGAGACAGACAGACAGAGCGAGCGAGAGAGCAAGAGAGACAGAGAGAGCGAGAGAGCAAGAGAGACAGAGAGAGCGAGAGAGCAAGAGACAGACAGAGAGAGCGAGAGACAGACAGAGAGAGCGAGAGAGCAAGAGACAGACAGAGAGAGCGAGAGAGCAAGAGACAGACAGAGAGAGCGAGAGAGCAAGAGACAGACAGAGAGAGCGAGAGAGCAAGAGACAGACAGAGAGAGCGAGAGAGCAAGAGACAGACAGAGAGAGCGAGAGACAGACAGAGACAGACAGAGAGCGAGAGAGCGAGAGAGCGAGAGACAGACAGAGAGAGCGACAGACAGAGCGAGAGCGAGAGACAGACAGAGCGAGCGAGCGAGAGACAGACAGAGCGAGCGAGAGACAGACAGACAGAGCGAGCGAGAGACAGACAGACAGAGCGAGCGAGAGACAGACAGACAGAGCGAGCGAGAGACAGACAGACAGAGCGAGAGACAGAGCGAGAGACAGAGCGAGAGACAGAGCGAGAGACAGAGCGAGAGACAGAGCGAGAGACAGAGCGAGAGACAGAGCGAGAGACAGAGCGAGAGACAGAGCGAGAGACAGAGCGAGAGACAGAGCGAGAGACAGAGCGAGAGACAGAGCGAGAGACAGACAGAGAGACAGAGAGACAGAGAGACAGAGAGACAGAGAGACAGAGAGACAGAGAGACAGAGAGACAGAGAGACAGAGAGACAGAGAGACAGAGAGACAGAGAGACAGAGAGACAGAGAGACAGAGAGACAGAGAGACAGAGAGACAGAGAGACAGAGAGACAGGCTGTGTAACTAGCACTGGTATTCAGAATGCCAAAACCTAAGGCATTGTGAATGACATGACCCTTCCCCACATGACATTTTGAATGTAATGTGGGGAAAGGATAGAATGTATGGGCGAGAGGCTGGAAGAGTAGTGGTTAGTGAGTGGTGGCGTTTCTCTGCTCTACACCAGTGGGATTTTGTATGACACTTGGATTAAACAAGACTTCTCCAACGAGTAGCTTGTGAGCTACTGGTAGCTCGCCAGCTACCTGTGATTAGCTCTTCTGTGTGCAGCCCAGCCTAGTAAATCAAAAGCTTTGCTTGGTTTTGAGTTAGTGTATGTTTAACAAAAATGGAAAGCATGTATTAGAGATGAAAATGTATGCGTTTTCAGAACTCATTGATTGATGTTTGGAGAAAAATGGTTGCATTTTCAAAATTTATTTAAAGCCGATAGTGACGGATCAATCATGCAGCACTGTGGGGACTTTTACTAATACTATTGCTTGGATACCATAGGCATTATTGCTATGGCTGTTATGTATTACCCATGTAAAAGCATTCCAGATTGATAAAGCCTTTTTCTACATTATTGCCGGCAACCCTGCCCGATGAACTGAGGTGACCACTGATCCTAATCTTGCATATGGTGGCTACGTATATAATCTTGCCCTGATGCAGTCACCGTTACAACAGTAATAACATTAATAGCTCAGGATGATTTTCATTGAACATAAGTAGCTCTCATTACAGAAAAATAGAAGACCACTGGATTAAAGCATCTTTAATCTACATGTTGGCTTCGTACAGTTCTTGAACCACTTTACTATACTATAATGCTTTATTAACCATGGTTAACTGGCCCCAATAATATAGATCCACTAACAATGGGACAAACCAAATAACACGTTCAGAAGAATAGGGGACACCCAGACCACTCCCACATACCAATAACAGGCCAAATACAAAGGGCTTTTCTCCATAAATTACCTATTCCGACTTACCTATTCCAGCTGTGTTTGATTCTGCATGTTTTGCATCATTATCCTCATCAGCCTCCTTTTCACTTCCACTTTCAGATCCCAGCTCCTCAGGCTCGGTTACAATTTCATATTGAGGAAAAAGAAAGCCATGATCTGGAATTGCAGCATCAGGCAACTCTGAAATAAATAGAACGAAATCCCTTTTAATGTTTTCACTTCCTATGTACATCATTTTTTGTACACTCAGTTCACTTAATCCTTAGTTCTAGGAATATGCCCAAATGTAACAGTGTTTCTAACAATATACAGCTTACCGGTGCAGTATTTTGTAGTTTCATGTCTGGCTAAATAAGCACAAGGGGGACACAAGAAATGCATGCCATAACTATTATTCAGAAGTAAGTGAATTAGCTACGTAAAGGAGTTTAATTTTGCTGTCTGCATACTATTGTTAAAAATACATGCTCAATGAATGTGGGTGATATGCTTTGCTTTTTTTTAAACAAAACAAAAAAACAAAACAAAAAAAAAAAAAGTGCAGATTCCATAACTTGTGCTGCATAGGGGAATTAAAGGCATTCTTCAAAGGTAGACATTGGAGGAGTGTCTTAGAACTAATCGAACGAATATGGAAAGGAGTGGCACAGCGTGGAGTGGCACTGAGTGGCATGGGGTGCCACTGAGTGGGGTGGAGTGGAATTGGGCAGCATGCAGTGTAAATGTGGGGAGTGGGGAGGAATTGTGCAGAGCTTTGCAGCATGGAATTTTGTGGCGTGGGGCGGAATTGTACTGAGTGAAATTGTGTGGCATGCAGTGGAATTGTGTGGTGCGGAGTAGAGTGGAACTGCGTGGCTTGGAGTGAAATTTTAGGACATGGTTGATGATGGGTAGAACTGTGTGGAGTGGCATTGTGTGACGTGGAGTGGCATTGTGCTGCATGAAGGAGAAATGTGGCATTGGGTGGAGTGAAACTGGGTGACTTGGAGTGGTGGAGTGCTATGGAAATATGTTGAATGGAACTGTGTGGATTGGCATGGCATGGAATGGAATTGTGTGGTCTGGAGTGGAATTGTGTGACGTGGAGTGGAACAGAGTGGCGTGCAGTGGAACCTGTCCGACATGGAGTGGAATTGTGGTGAGTGGGATTTTGTGGCATAGAATTGCGGAGTGGAGCAGAATTGCGTGGAGTAGATCTGTGTAGAGTGGAGTGGAATGGAATTAGGTGGCATGGAGTGGAAATGTAGGGCCTGGAGTGAAGTGGAATTGTTTTGCATGAAGTGGATTGCAATTGTGTAGGGGAGAATTGTGTGGCATGGGGTGGAACTGTCTGGCATGGAGTGAAATTGTGTGGAGTGGAATTGCGTGGCATAGAATTGTGAAGTACAATTGTGTGGCATGGAGTGGGGTAGAATAGTGTGGAGTGTAACTAGGTGGTGTGGAGTGGAGTGTAACTGTGTGGCCCAGAGTAGCGTAGCGTGCCATTATGTAGTATGTAAAGTTGCCAGAGTTGCTACTGAATTGCTCAACCAGAGCCACTGAATTGGGTGGACTTGCCTCAAGTGAAATTGTGTGACCTGGAGTGAAACTGTGTGACATGGAATTGTATGGAGAGGGGTGGAATAGTTTGTGGAGTGGAAATGTGTGGCATGGAGTCGTACTCTCTGGCAAGGAGTGGAATTGTGTGGCTGGAATGGTGTGCCATGGAATGGAGTAGAATTGTGGAGAGTGGATTTGTGTGGAGTGGGACTGTGTGGCATGGAGTGGAACTGTGTGGCTTGGATTGGAGTAGAGTGGCATTATTTAGTATGGAAAGTTGCTACTGAATTGCTCCATAGCCAGGGCCACTGAAGTTCTGTAATTCTGTGGTCGCTGCGATTTAACAAAAAAAAGAACAATTTTACTTACCCTGTAAGCATCCGTTCGTGGCATGTAGTGCTGTAGATTCAAATGCTGTGCATACTCCTGCCATCTAGTGTTGGGCTTGGATATGTGCATGTTGTTTTTCTTTGAAGAATTCCTCTTGAGTCACAAGGTAGAGTGACTCCACCTCCTGCTTGAAAATGTTTATGGTCATCGGCTCAATTGCTAGATTATTTTTCCCCGAACGACGAGTGAGGATGAGACTGGGCAGAGTGACACTGGAAAGAGAGAGAGAAAGAGATAAAAGATGACAATGCAAGAGAAGTACAAAGCAATGGTAACTGCAACCGCCAGAAGCGTCGGGGGAGGAGGGTGAGCGCATGTTAATCTACAGCACAAGATGCCAAGAACAGATCATTATAGGGTAAGTAACATTTTCCATTCAAGGCATGTGTGGTTGTAGATACACATGCTTTGCATAGACTGTAAAGCAGTCCTCCCCTAAGCGGTGGCTGGCCTGTGAATATTGCAGAAGACTGAAAGAGGGTACGTAGAACACACTGACTAACATTTACTTGTTGGCGGACTAATACGTCTACACAGTAGTGCTTAGTGAAAGCGTGTGGTGTAGACCAAGTTGCTGCTTTACAAATGTCTGCTACTGGGAAGTTTCGAAGGAATGCAATAGAGCGCCCTTTCTTCCTGGAGGATCAGGCCATAGGAGGAACAGGCAAAACTCTTAGCTTTTGCATAACAGGTTTGGATGCATTTAACTATCCATCTGGCTATACCAGATTTAGATACGGCCTTCCCTTTATGCAGTCCAGAAAAAGCAACAAACAGTTGCTGGGTTTTTCGAAATGGCTTTGTTCTGTCTATATAGTACAATAGGCTTGTTTGACGTCTAAGGTATAAAGAGCCCTTTCTAGAACAGAGTCAGGCTGTGGAAAGACAATTGGAAGTTTTATGGACTGGTTAGGGTGGAAAGGGGAGACCACCTTCGGAAAACATTTAGGGTTGGTGTGAATGACCACCCTATCTCTATGAACCTGAAAGAAAGGTACTTCTAAGAATAAGGCCTGGAGCTCACTAACATTCCTCACTGATGTGATAGCGACTAGGTAAGCTACTTTCCAAGAAAGAAATCATGAGGGACACGACTGCAGAGGCTTTAATGGGGGACTTGTAAGTCTTGTGAGGACAATATTAACATTCCACAATCGGGGCTGGAGGCTCTTTTGAGCCCCTACATAAAAGCTTTATTGACTGGAATTCTGTAAAGTGACACATGTTGCCTATTTTGGAGATATGCAGCAACAGCCATCAGGTGTAGCCAAATGGAAGAGAAGGCTAGACCACATGTTTGGAGGTGCATTAAGTAACAATCGATGTTCTGAACTGTGACTGTCAAGGGGTCAATGGGGTGTGAGGCAGTAGCAGGCAAACCTTTTCCATTTGTCAGCATAGCAGGTACAAGTAGTTGGTCTGCATGCTTCCTTAAGAATGTTAATGCATTCTGGAGGTAGATCGAGATAACCCACATTCTTCAGTAGCCTGAACGCAAGGTTGAGACCTTGAGGCTGTGGTGTCAGATTTCTCCATGATTCTGTGTGAGGTGGTCAAGCCTTTTGGGAAGCCTCTCGTGAGGAACCAACTAAAGTTGAAGGAGAGCGGTGAACATGGGTTGTCTGGCCCACGTGAGGGCCCTTTAGGATGAGGGTGAGAGGTCTGCCATACCTTCCGAACCACAAATGGAACGAGGGGGGAGAGGTGAAAAAGCATAAGCAAATATCCCCAACCAGTTTGTCCATAGTGCATTGCCTACGAACTGTGGTGCGGGAATCTGGAAGTGAAGTTTAGGCATTTTGCATTTTATGCAGTGGCAAAGAGGCCCAGTTCTGATAATTCCCATAGCTGGAGGTAGTGAAGGAGAACTGCAGGGTGGAGTTCCCATTGACTAGTTGCCGTATCCTGCTGACAAGGTCAGCAAAGTCGTTATCCACTCCTGGGAGGTATACATCCAACAGGTGTATTTTGTGGTGGAGAGCCCAGCGCCACATGGACTAAGTTAGCAAGGAAAGCTGAATGGAGCGAGTGCTCCCATGCTTCTGAATGTAATACATGGCTGTCATGTTGTCAGTCCCTATGAGGACTGCCTTGCCAGGTATGTGCGGTAGGATGGGCTTGAGGGCTAGATGGACAGCTAACAGCTCCAGATAGTTGATGTGAAGATTCCTGTGGATTGGACCCTCCTGATCCCGGACATTCAGGTTTTGAAGGTGCACTCCCTACCCACTGAGAAATGTGTCCGTTGTGACGGTGATCTGTGGACCGGGCCGAGAAAGGGCTGCCCCCTCAACAAGTTGTTTGGTTTCCACCACTGCAGAGAGCGAGGAGTGCAGCAGCTGATCAACACTAGATCTTCCCAATAACCCTCCATTTGAAACCACTAATGCGATAAGCATTCCTGCAGCGGGTGCATGTGCAGTTCTGTGTGAGGTACTCTGGCGACACAGGAGGGCATTGTGAGAAGTTGGCCTGATATGCAGTGCTCACTATTCTAGTGAACACTATGTATCAGTCCAAACAACCCTTATTGATGATTGGTTGTAAGTCAACCTTATAGACCAGCTATCCTAGTAGCATGGATACGAGCAGCCTTCGGGCTAAACTCTAGAGGGCGTATTAAGCCAGCTGTTATACCATCACATATACCCCTTGAACACCAAGTGAAAGGACACCACACAAGTGTTATGAAAATAAACAGTGTATTCATTTAGATCACAACAGCCCTGTACTCTTTATGAGGACAGGGTACTAAGAACACAACAAAACTCTTACGAAAATACTATAAGTTGCACAATTTACACAAATGCCCGAGGGGCACGAAAAACCATATACTATGAAAGTGGAATGCGAAATTACAAGCAGGTAAGTACTAATCTCATAGGGTTTGGAATCGCTAGGACTGGACTACTGAACCTTCAGACTACTAGCAGGAGGCCTAGGGGGAATCGGGTGCAGAGTGTGCACTCTCACGCGGGATGCGGGACAAAGTCTATGGATGCTAGATTTCGTAAAGTTAGTGATATCGGACGAATCCGACTAGGTAGAGCTGAAACGAAAAAGGATCTGGACCCTTGGATAGTGAGGCTATGCTGGGGCACCGAAATGCCGAAGTTACCTAGCCCAGGGGCTGCGGATACATAGGTCTGGAAAGACGTCGGGAATCCTCGTTGCAGTCTATGGAGCCTGAAAGAAGAAGTTGCTGGCAGGCGACCAGTGAAGAAGTTCGAAGTGATCCAAGCCTGGATCGAAGATGGAAGACACCTGTAAGCAGAGGGGACCAAGTTCTGAATCACTAGCCAGTGATTAGCTGGGCACCAGGATGGCACCGGACGAAGTCACCTCGACCAGGTGAGTGGGCGACGCTGGGCTCTGCAGTCTCACGGACCAGGAGGCGTTGTCGACGACCAGGATGGAGGTGCGAGCTGTCCCACGGTGGTATCTGCTGTCGATGTCGCTGGACCCAGGATTGGGGCAACAAGTCTTGGCAAATGCAAGCCCAAGCGGTGGACTCCAAGATGGCGTCTGGAGTGGACCAGGAGGGTCCGGGGTGCTCCTCTGTTGGAGGGGAGCAAGGGCCAGTCTGGAGCAACCAGACCAGCAGTGTTGATGTCATCGTTCGTCGTCGGGAAGGCCACAAGCCAGCGGGCTAGTAGCCAGACAACGCGGTGAGCAGCAAAGAGCAGAAGGGCCCCACGCAGATCTGGTGGATGCTGGGGGGCTGGACTTCGGTGCTGGAGCTGCTCAGGGTTGGGGCTTCTCGGACCCCAAAGCACTCACTCGAGGATCCCTCAGCGGTCGTGCTGGGCAAGCGTCGTGCAGTCTTGAAGATGGCCAGTCCCTCGAGGTCTCGTCGCACCCACGGATCTCAGCTGAGCTGACGATGTGGGTAGAGGTCAGAGGTGCCAGGGAAGCCGGGTCTCGTCGTGCTGGTCAGTCGGATTCTGGAGGAAGGACGTGCAGCAAACCGCAGTGTTCTTGGATGGTGCCTGCGGGTGCAGGGTGACTACTCCTTAGTCACAAGGGAGAAATCTTGAGAAGAAGTCGAGAGTTCCTTTCGTAGAAAGTAGGGGAGTGGTTACACCCCTCTCCCATGCCGGACTTTCCCTAGCTCAGGGGCTGGTGTGCCCCTGGAACTGGTTCTAGCCGGCCTATGCATAGTGAGCACCGGGGTGCCACTTGCAGTCACCTTCCTCTAAAGCCCTGCCTACCCAGGATACGCAAAACCCTGTCTGGGATTGTGCTAGCACCGCCCCTGACAGGAAACCCTTTGTCCAAGCCTCCCTCGCTGGAAGGACTCCCAGCAGCAGGAGGTCAGACTTGTGTCTGTGGTGGCAGCATCCATTTTGTGATGCTGAGGCTTGAGTTAACTTTAACCGGGGTTCACAGTTACATACATGTCGTGTCCCTCTAGAAGGGTGGAATGCTAACCCCGTCGCGAGTATTGGCGAGGGGTTAGTATTCCAATTCGTATGACACCTTACTCGACATGTTTTGATAAAGCGATACCAGAGTTGGCATATAACCGCGAGGATTATAATGCACTTAAGAGTATATGGTACGCGTTATCATGGAACAGCTACTAGGACTTGGTTCCGCAAGCTGCGAACGGGCTCAGCTCATGCTAGAGCACCATCTCACATGATTCCAAGCACTCTGCCTTCAGGATTGTCAAGGCCTGCCATAGGAGTGACTGATAGGAATCTATGTGTCCATTTTTTAGGGTTAGATATAGGTATACTATATCTAAAGCAAAGGGTGAGTACACCACCTTGCCCCAGCTGTCGTGCAGCCAGTTGTGTCAGATTTAGATGGCCAGCCAGGGGTGGCATAATACATGCTGCAGCCCCTGGTAGGCCCTGGCTACACCTATGCCCTGAGTTACAGGGTCTGATAAGGTGGCCCAGTACCAATTGGATATGTACCTATGGTACATGGAATCCATTTTACAGAGAGAGCAGTAGGCCTGGGGCCCTGAATAGCAGGGTCCCAGGTCAACTAAGTCGGAAAACCAGCAAAACACCAGGCAAAAAGTTGGGGGCAACCATAGTCAGGTATCCACCCTCCTACAGGCATTATGCCTAGGAGGCGCATGACTGTCTGTACTGTGACTGGTTTATTTGGCTAAAAAAGAGGTAGCAACTTTTGGAAGAACTGGACTCTTGCTGGACTGGGATAGGCATTGCCGACCTCCTCATTGAGGACGGCTTTCAGATAGGGTTGAATTTGAAGGGGTTGAAGATAGGATTTTACAGCATGGATGGTAACGTCCAGTTTGTGTAGGAGGTCTACTGTGACTTGGGTGTGTGTACGGCACTGCTGTTGTTGCATGGCGCTCTTCATCGCCCAATTATCCAGGTAGGGAAAGACATGGATGCCCTCTCTTCACAGGTGCGCAACTACTACTGCAGGGCATTTGGTAAAAACTTGGGGTGCTGTTGTTGACCCTAAAGGACAGCAATTTGAACTGGTAATGCTGACCACTTACCACAAACCGGATGTAGCTACAATGAGACAGATTAATCAGGATGTGAAAGTGGGAGTCTTTGAGGTAGAGTACACTCATGAAGTCATCTTGCTGTACGAGACGTGTGACATCCTGAAGAGTGACTATGTGGAAGTGTTCTGATGGGATGTACTCGTTCAGGGACCCAAGATCCAGAATAGGACTGAGGGACCAGTCTTTCTTGGGAATGAGCACACCCCTGAGCCCTGTAGGTGTTGGGGCACAGGCTCTTTGGTGCCCTTGAGGAGTACTTGGACCTCTTCTCAAAGCAGACTTTGGTGTTCTGGGGAGAGGACATGTCTGCAGGGTGGTACGCTGGGTGGTGTGGAGATGCACTTCAAGCAATAACCGTGTTAGACATAATCCAACACGGTTATTGCCTGAAGCGCACCGGTCTGAGGTGACATGTTAAGCGGGGAAGAAGATCTGAAGCTGTCCCCTGGTGTTGTGTGATCAGGGGAAAGGGGTGGCAAGTCATTGTTTGGCTGGGTGGCTCCCTTGGGGGAGCTACCTTTACATCTACTTTTGGCACAATTTCCATGATAGGAACCCCAGAAGCAACCCCTTGAAAATGTTTGTTGGGCGGGCAGGAGCTGGAAGGACATGGAAGCTTCAGGAGAAATGTTCTTGGAGCCTCCTCAAAGCACGGAGTGGCAAAAGGAACCCAATGGTGGAAGGAGTCTACAAGGTGCCCATGGCTTTCGCGGTTTCCTTGTTTAAGGAGATGCTGTTGAACATTCAGCTTGAAGTCAGACTTTCAGAGCCAGGCAGGTCTGCAGAAGACACTAGAATTATTCTCCCGAGCAGCAGTATGTAGGGCACACCTGATGGTTGTTTTGGAAATCAGTTTGCCTTCTGTGACCAACTCATGTCCCCTTTTACAGTGCTCCTCTGGGAGGTGATGGAGGAGCTCCTCTATTTTATCCCAGTTGGCCCGGTTATATGTAGGGAGTAAACCTATGGAATTGCTGATGCGCCAATGCTTGGCAGACTGTGTAATGACTTGTTTGCCAGCCACATCCATCATGTTACTCTTTTGCCCAGCAGAGGAGCATCGCTGGTGCCCAGAGCATTCACCCGCTTACGAGCGGTATGACCCACTAGGGAATCTGGTGGAAGTTGGCCCTTAACATAGATGAGGTCAGAAGGGGAGGCTTGTACTTTTGATCAACCCGTGAATATCTCAGTAGTGGGCATGAGCATCCCTTTCAACATGGGCAGATACTGCATGGAGCAATGAGCTGAAGAAAGAGTCTCAAAGAGGAAAAACTCCTCAACAGAATCTTTATGCATGTACACATTGTGGTAAGCAGCAGCCCTACCTAGACCTCGATGGTAAGAAGAGGTGTCATCTGGCGAGGGAGGTTGTGCAGTGTCCGCAGGCGGTTCTGCATCATACAAGCCCCAACGGTCTCCCTTTGGGGGTAGATCATAAGTGTCCCCTCACCACCGCGTTCACTCATGTCAGAATTTGATGACAGCTATGGAGTGTAAGACAGTGGCTCATGAAAAGAAGAAGGTGGAGAAGGTGATGGTGGAGGTCTGGGCGGAGCAGAAGAGGGTGGAGGCAGTTCAGGGTCAAGAAGAGGGTTGGTGGTTTTATCCTGCTTCTTCCACTGCTTAGGATGAAGAGGGAGATCCAGTGCTTCCTCAAAGTCGAGCTGCCGCTTAGGAGGTCGGGGATCGGGCATTGGAGACTGTGTCAGTATCCTGCCAGTTTGGCAGTGAATGACAATTTGTTTCTGCTGGACGTTGAGCTGCTCCTGCAGCTTCTGGAGGACTGGTTCGACTGGTTTGTGGGCTAGTCTTCGGGTCAGAGTTGAATGCTTTGACGCAGACTTGTGCATCAAGGTAAATGGGTTCAGATCCAACAGTCAGATTGGCACCAGGAGCAGTTGGTGCCGAGGATGACTGTTTTACAATTTTCTTGACTATAGAGTCGAAGCTGGGAATGGTGTCGAAGTTGACAGTCCGTGCCAACCATGGACCGAATGCAGTGGCAGCCCAGAAGCCTGCTTCTGTGGGTCAAGAGTGGCTGAATGGCCCTTTTTTTTTGTAAATCTGTTTATTATTTTCCACCACAATCAACGTACATAATTATCAAGTATATCAATACGTGCTCTTTCCTGTGGCTGAATGCCCCTTGTGGGGTGGAAGCTTGGAGTAGAATCAAGGGGGGAGGGGCGCTGTAGTCACGACCAGTTGAGCCAGCAGGAGGTCTTCAAGGTCAGAGCCACTCTCTACGGGTGAGAAAGCCTCCTAGTCAGCGGCAGAAGGCTCTAGATGATGCTCTCCCTTAAGGTCCTAGGTTCCAAAGAGGTCTTGGGTATCTTCGCAGCTCCTGCTTGACATCTCGAATCGAGGGGCCCGGCTGTCTCTTAGGGTCTAATTTGACCAAAACGAACAACACACGCCTCAAAAGGCCTTGCCATGCTCAAGTGAGAAGCAAAGATTACAGATCAGGTGAAGGTCAGCCCAGGGGTACTTCGCATGACACCGAGGGCAGTATCGAAAGGGCGTACATTCCATCACAGGAGAGGCATGGTGAGAGCGGACCGAATGAAAGGGAAGAGACGCCCAGATGAGGAAGGCCCCATCGGGGGCCGGAGTCAACTAGCAAACTGTCCTGGAAGCGTAGATGCAATACAAGAGAATAGGGGGAAAAGGCAATCAAATGCAATACCGATGAAGAGATAGGGTCCATGAAAAAACAAACGTCACTTCTTCTCTGTGGAGCAGGGACCAAACAAAGATTAATCAAACGTAATCAGTGCCCGTCCACTGCTCCGACATGACGGAGGTGCTATTTCTTCTCCGAGCACTCCTGCCCAATGACTCATTGCCAGCGATGGTGTACTGATAATGCTGTGGTGCCAGTTGATATGGGGTGGATAAAAGTGCAGTATGAACCCTTGTTCATCTTTCAGCTGAGGAAAACAGTTCCTTTTCGCAGATTCTCCCTGGACCGACTGCCACCGAGGCTGCTCCTCACACTTGCAAGAGAGAACAAGCATTGGAAATGCAATAGGGCTCGCTTTAGGAAAGTTTGAGCTATTGGTCTTATAAATGACATTTTTTTTAATTTATGTGTTATTTTTGAAAATAGCTAAAGTAATAGCTTTGTCATTTACAATGCTAATAGTTATAACTTTCGCAAATGTGACACCTATAGCATTTGTAATGCAACAGGTTTTGTATTTACGTGACTTAGATGTATTGATATTACAAATAACAATGGCTTTTAATTTTTAAAAATAATTAATACTTAAATAATTTATTTAATTTGTAATGGCAATAGCTTAAACTTTTGCGAATATTATGTTCAGTGTTTTTTATTGTGAAGAAAATCCAAGAACAGAAGTTAAATATTAACATCTTTTTGTGATTTGTAATAAAGTGTGAAATCTTGACAACAGCTTTAAACATTGAAAGAACATATTTGAACCAGTGATGCCGTGGCTGCGCTGAGTGGTGATGCTGTGGTTGCGCTGAGTGGTGATGCTGTGGTTGCGCTGAGTGGTGATGCTGTGGTTGCGCTGAGTGGTGATGCTGTGGTTGCGCTGAGTGGTGATGCTGTGGTTGCGCTGAGTGGTGATGCTGTGGTTGCGCTGAGTGGTGATGCTGTGGTTGCGCTGAGTGGTGATGCTGTGGTTGCGCTGAGTGGTGATGCTGTGGTTGCGCTGAGTGGTGATGCTGTGGTTGCGCTGAGTGGTGATGCTGTGGTTGCGCTGAGTGATGCTGTGGTTGCGCTGAGTGATGCTGTGGTTGCGCTGAGTGGTGCTGTGGTTGCGCTGAGTGGTGCTGTGGGGGTGCTGGGTGGTGCTGTGGTGATGCTGGGGTGGTGCTGTGGTGATGCTGGGGTGGTGCTGTGGTGATGCTGGGGTGGTGCTGTGGTGATGCTGGGGTGGTGCTGTGGTGATGCTGGGGTGGTGCTGGGGTGATGCTGGGGTGATGCTGGGGTGGTGCTGAGTGATGCTGGGGTGGTGCTGAGTGATGCTGGGGGGGTGCCGAGTGATGCTGGGGGGGTGCTGAGTGATGCAGTGGTTGCGCTGAGTGGTGCTGTGGTTGCGCTGAGTGGTGCTGTGGTTGCGCTGAGTGGTGCTGTGGTTGCGCTGAGTGGTGCTGTGGTTGCGCTGAGTGGTGCTGTGGTTGCGCTGAGTGGTGCTGTGGTTGCGCTGAGTGGTGCTGTGGTTGCGCTGAGTGGTGCTGTGGTTGCGCTGAGTGGTGCTGTGGGGGTGCTGAGTGGTGCTGTGGTGATGCTGGGGTGGTGCTGTGGTGATGCTGGGGTGGTGCTGTGGTGATGCTGGGGTGGTGCTGTGGTGATGCTGGGGTGGTGCTGTGGTGATGCTGGGGTGGTGCTGTGGTGATGCTGGGGTGGTGCTGGGGTGGTGCTGTGGTGATGCTGGGGTGGTGCTGTGGTGGTGCTGGGGTGATGCTGGGGTGGTGCTGAGTGATGCTGGGGTGGTGCTGAGTGATGCTGGGGGGGTGCTGAGTGATGCTGGGGGGGGTGCTGAGTGATGCTGGGTAGTGCTGAGTGGTGCTGTGGTGGAGAGGTGGAAGAGAGCAGCATGACAGCACAGCAGAAGAAAACAGGGAGTTAAAGAAGGAGGCAGGGTGGAAGAGAGCAGCAGATGAGCACGGGAGAAGAGAACAGGGAATTAGAGAAGGAGGTGGGTGTGATAGAGGGAGGGAGGGCGATAGAGAGAGGGAGGGCGATAGAGAGAGGGAGGGCGATAGAGAGAGGGAGGGCGATAGAGAGAGGGAGGGAGGGCGATAGATAGAGGGAGGGAGGGCGATAGATAGAGGGAGGGAGGGCGATAGATAGAGGGAGGGAGGGCGATAGATAGAGGGAGGGAGGGCGATAGATAGAGGGAGGGAGGGCGATAGAGGGAGGGAGGGCGATAGATAGATAGAGTGAGAGAGGGCAATTTATTTAATTTGTAATGGCAATAGCTTAAACTTTTGCGAATATTATGTTCAGTGTTTTTTATTGTGAAGAAAATCCAAGAACAGAAGTTAAATATTAACATCTTTTTGTGATTTGTAATAAAGTGTGAAATCTTGACAACAGCTTTAAACATTGAAAGAACATATTTGAACCAGTGATGCTGTGGTTGCGCTGAGTGGTGCCGTGGCTGCGCTGAGTGGTGATGCTGTGGTTGCGCTGAGTGGTGATGCTGTGGTTGCGCTGAGTGGTGATGCTGTGGTTGCGCTGAGTGGTGATGCTGTGGTTGCGCTGAGTGGTGATGCTGTGGTTGCGCTGAGTGGTGATGCTGTGGTTGCGCTGAGTGGTGATGCTGTGGTTGCGCTGAGTGGTGATGCTGTGGTTGCGCTGAGTGGTGATGCTGTGGTTGCGCTGAGTGGTGATGCTGTGGTTGCGCTGAGTGGTGATGCTGTGGTTGCGCTGAGTGATGCTGTGGTTGCGCTGAGTGATGCTGTGGTTGCGCTGAGTGATGCTGTGGTTGCGCTGAGTGATGCTGTGGTTGCGCTGAGTGATGCTGTGGTTGCGCTGAGTGATGCTGTGGTTGCGCGGAGTGATGCTGTGGTTGCGCTGAGTGATGCTGTGGTTGCGCTGAGTGATGCAGTGGTTGCGCTGAGTGATGCAGTGGTTGCGCTGAGTGATGCAGTGGTTGCGCTGAGTGATGCAGTGGTTGCGCTGAGTGGTGCTGTGGTTGCGCTGAGTGGTGCTGTGGTTGCGCTGAGTGGTGCTGTGGTTGCGCTGAGTGGTGCTGTGGTTGCGCTGAGTGGTGCTGTGGGGGTGCTGAGTGGTGCTGTGGTGATGCTGGGGTGGTGCTGTGGTGATGCTGGGGTGGTGCTGGGGTGATGCTGGGGTGGTGCTGGGGTGATGCTGGGGTGGTGCTGGGGTGGTGCTGTGGTTGCGCTGAGTGGTGATGCTGTGGTTGCGCTGAGTGGTGATGCTGTGGTTGCGCTGAGTGGTGATGCTGTGGTTGCGCTGAGTGGTGATGCTGTGGTTGCGCTGAGTGGTGATGCTGTGGTTGCGCTGAGTGGTGATGCTGTGGTTGCGCTGAGTGGTGATGCTGTGGTTGCGCTGAGTGGTGATGCTGTGGTTGCGCTGAGTGGTGATGCTGTGGTTGCGCTGAGTGGTGATGCTGTGGTTGCGCTGAGTGGTGATGCTGTGGTTGCGCTGAGTGGTGATGCTGTGGTTGCGCTGAGTGGTGATGCTGTGGTTGCGCTGAGTGGTGATGCTGTGGTTGCGCTGAGTGGTGATGCTGTGGTTGCGCTGAGTGGTGATGCTGTGGTTGCGCTGAGTGGTGATGCTGTGGTTGCGCTGAGTGGTGATGCTGTGGTTGCGCTGAGTGATGCAGTGGTTGCGCTGAGTGATGCAGTGGTTGCGCTGAGTGATGCAGTGGTTGCGCTGAGTGATGCAGTGGTTGCGCTGAGTGATGCAGTGGTTGCGCTGAGTGATGCAGTGGTTGCGCTGAGTGATGCAGTGGTTGCGCTGAGTGGTGCTGTGGTTGCGCTGAGTGGTGCTGTGGTTGCGCTGAGTGGTGCTGTGGTTGCGCTGAGTGGTGCTGTGGTTGCGCTGAGTGGTGCTGTGGTTGCGCTGAGTGGTGCTGTGGGGGTGCTGAGTGGTGCTGTGGTGATGCTGGGGTGGTGCTGTGGTGATGCTGGGGTGGTGCTGTGGTGATGCTGGGGTGGTGCTGTGGTGATGCTGGGGTGGTGCTGGGGTGGTGCTGGGGTGATGCTGGGGTGGTGCTGGGGTGGTGCTGGGGTGATGCTGGGGTGGTGCTGTGGTGATGCTGGGGTGGTGCTGAGTGATGCTGGGGGGGTGCTGAGTGATGCTGGGGGGGGTGCTGAGTGATGCTGGGGGGGGTGCTGAGTGATGCTGGGTGGTGCTGAGTGGTGCTGTGGTGGAGAGGTGGAAGAGAGCAGCATGACAGCACAGCAGAAGAAAACAGGGAGTTAAAGAAGGAGGCAGGGTGGAAGAGAGCAGCAGATGAGCACGGGAGAAGAGAACAGGGAATTAGAGAAGGAGGTGGGTGTGATAGAGGGAGGGAGGGCGATAGAGAGAGGGAGGGCGATAGAGAGAGGGAGGGCGATAGAGAGAGGGAGGGCGATAGAGAGAGGGAGGGCGATAGAGAGAGGGAGGGCGATAGAGAGAGGGAGGGAGGGCGATAGAGAGAGGGAGGGAGGGCGATAGAGAGAGGGAGGGAGGGCGATAGATAGAGGGAGGGAGGGCGATAGATAGAGGGAGGGAGGGCGATAGATAGAGGGAGGGAGGGCGATAGATAGAGGGAGGGAGGGCGATAGATAGAGGGAGGGAGGGCGATAGATAGAGGGAGGGAGGGCAATAGATAGATAGGTAGAGTGAGTGAGGGCGGTAGCGTGAGTGAGGGCGGTAGCGTGAGTGAGGGCGGTAGCGTGAGTGAGGGCGGTAGCGTGAGTGAGGGCGGTAGCGTGAGTGAGGGCGGTAGAGTGAGTGAGGGCGGTAGAGTGAGTGAGGGCGGTAGAGTGAGTGAGGGCGGTAGAGTGAGTGAGGGCGGTAGAGTGAGTGAGGGCGGTAGAGTGAGTGAGGGCGGTAGAGTGAGTGAGGGCGGTAGAGTGAGTGAGGGCGGTAGAGTGAGTGAGGGCGGTAGAGTGAGTGAGGGCGGTAGAGTGAGGGCGGTAGAGTGAGGGCGGTAGAGTGAGTGAGGGCGGTAGAGTGAGGGCGGTAGAGTGAGGGCTTGTGGGTGGTAGAGTGAGGGCAGTAGAGGCGGTAGAGTGAGGGCGGTAGAGTGAGTGCGGTAGAGTGAGGCCGTGAGGGCGGTAGAGTGAGTGCGGTAGAGTGAGTGCGGTAGAGTGAGGGCGGTAGAGTGAGGGCGGTAGAGTGAGGGCGGTAGAGTGAGGGCGGTAGAGTGAGGGCGGTAGAGTGAGGGCGGTAGAGTGAGGGCGGTAGAGTGAGGGCGTGTGGGTGGTAGAGTGAGGGCAATAAAGGCGGTAGAGTGAGTGCGGTAGAGTGGTAGAGTGAGGGCGGTAGAGTGAAAGCGTGAGGGCGGTAGAGTGAGGGCATGAGGGCAGTAGAGTGAGGGCGGTAGAGTGAGGGCGGTAGAGTGAGGGCGGTAGAGTGAGGGCGGTAGAGTGAGGGCGGTAGAGTGAGGGCGGTAGAGTGAGGGCGGTAGAGTGAGGGCGGTAGAGTGGTAGAGTGAGGGCGGTAGAGTGGTAGAGTGAGGGCGGTAGAGTGGTAGAGTGAGGGCGGTAGAGTGAGGGTGGTAGAGTGAGGGCGGTAGAGTGGTATATTGAGGGTGGTAGAGTGAGGGTGGTAGAGTGAGGGCCTGAGGGCAGTAGAGTGGTATATTGAAGGCGGTAGAGTGAGGTTGTGAGGGCAGTAGAGGGAGGGCATGAGGGCGGTAGAGTGGTAGAGTGAGGGCGGTAGAGTGAGGGCATGAGGGCGGTAGAGTGGTAGAGTGAGGGCGATAGAGTGAGGGCGGTAGAGTGGTAGAGTGAGGGCGGTAGAGTGAGGGTGGTAGAGTGAGGGCGGTAGAGTGAGGGCGGTAGAGTGGTATATTGAGGGTGGTAGAGTGAGGGTGGTAGAGTGAGGGCCTGAGGGCAGTAGAGTGGTATATTGAAGGCGGTAGAGTGAGGTTGTGAGGGCAGTAGAGGGAGGGCATGAGGGCGGTAGAGTGGTAGAGTGAGGGCGGTAGAGTGAGGGCATGAGGGCGGTAGAGTGGTAGAGTGAGGGCGATAGAGTGAGGGCGGTAGAGTGGTAGAGTGAGGGCGGTAGAGTGAGGGCATGAGGGCAGTAGAGTGAGGGAGGTAGAGTGGTATATTGAGGGTGGTAGAGTGAGGGTGTGAGGGTGGTAGAGTGAGGGTGTGAGGGCGGTAGAGTGAGGGCCTGAGGGCAGTAGAGTGGTATATTGAGGGCAGTAGAGTGGTATATTGAGGGCGGTAGAGTGAGGGTGTGGGCGGTAGAGTGAGGGCATGAGGGCGGTAGAGGGAGGGCAGTAGAGTGGTAGAGTGAGGGCGGTAGAGTGAGTGAGGGCGGTAGAGTGAGTGAGGGCGGTAGAGTGAGTGAGGGCGGTAGAGTGAGGGAGGTAGAGTGGTAGAGGGAGGGCGGTAGAGTGAGGGTAGTATAGTGAGGGCGGTAGAGTGGTATATTGAGGGTGATAGAGTGAGGGTGTGAGGGCGGTAGAGTGAGGGCAGTAGAGTGGTATATTGAGGGCGGTAGAGTGAGGGAGGGAGGGCGATAGATAGAGGGAGGGAGGGCGATAGATAGAGGGAGGGAGGGCGATAGATAGAGGGAGGGAGGGCGATAGATAGAGGGAGGGAGGGCGATAGAGGGAGGGAGGGCGATAGAGGGAGGGAGGGCGATAGATAGATAGAGTGAGAGAGGGCAATAGATAGATAGGTAGAGTGAGTGAGGGCGGTAGCGTGAGGGCATGAGGGCGGGGGAGTAGTAGAGTGAGGGCGGGAGAGTGATAGAGTTAAGGCGGGAGAGTGAGGGCAGTAGAGTGGTAGAGTGAGGTCGGTAGAGTGAGGGCATGAGGGCGGTAGAGTGGTGGAGTGAGGGCGATAGAGTGAGGGCGGTAGAGTGGTAGAGTGAGGGCGATAGAGTGAGGGCGGTAGAGTGGTACAGTGAGGGCGGTAGAGTGGTAGAGTGAGGGCGGTAGAGTGAGGGCGGTAGAGTGGTAGAGTGAGGGCGGTAGAGTGGTAGAGTGAGGGCGGTAGAGTGGTAGAGTGAGGGCGGTAGAGTGAGGGTGGTAGAGTGAGGGCGGTAGAGTGGTATATTGAGGGTGGTAGAGTGAGGGCCTGAGGGCAGTAGAGTGGTATATTGAAGGCGGTAGAGTGAGGTTGTGAGGGCAGTAGAGGGAGGGCATGAGAGTGGTAGAGTGAGGGCGGTAGAGTGAGGGCATGAGGGCGGTAGAGTGAGGGCGGTAGAGTGAGGGCATGAGGGCGGTAGAGTGGTAGAGTGAGGGCGGTAGAGTGAGGGCATGAGGGCAGTAGAGTGAGGGAGGTAGAGTGGTATATTGAGGGTGGTAGAGTGAGGGTGTGAGGGTGGTAGAGTGAGGGTGTGAGGGCGGTAGAGTGAGGGCCTGAGGGCGGTAGAGTGAGGGCCTGAGGGCGGTAGAGTGAGGGCCTGAGGGCGGTAGAGTGGTATATTGAGGGCAGTAGAGTGGTATATTGAGGGCGGTAGAGTGAGGGTGTGGGCGGTAGAGGGAGGGCATGAGGGCGGTAGAGTGAGGGCGGTAGAGTGAGTGAGGGCGGTAGAGTGAGTGAGGGCGGTAGAGTGAGTGAGGGCGGTAGAGTGAGTGAGGGCGGTAGAGTGAGTGAGGGCGGTAGAGTGAGTGAGGGCGGTAGAGTGAGTGAGGGCGGTAGAGTGAGTGAGGGCGGTAGAGTGAGTGAGGGCGGTAGAGTGAGGGCGGTAGAGTGAGGGCGGTAGAGTGAGGGCGGTAGAGTGAGGGCGGTAGAGTGAGGGCGGTAGAGTGAGGGCGGTAGAGTGAGGGCGGTAGAGTGAGGGCGGTAGAGTGAGGGCGGTAGAGTGAGGGCATGAGGGCAGTAGAGTGAGGGAGGTAGAGTGGTATATTGAGGGTGGTAGAGTGAGGGTGTGAGGGTGGTAGAGTGAGGGTGTGAGGGCGGTAGAGTGAGGGCCTGAGGGCAGTAGAGTGGTATATTGAGGGCAGTAGAGTGGTATATTGAGGGCGGTAGAGTGAGGGTGTGGGCGGTAGAGTGAGGGCATGAGGGCGGTAGAGGGAGGGCAGTAGAGTGGTAGAGTGAGGGCGGTAGAGTGAGTGAGGGCGGTAGAGTGAGTGAGGGCGGTAGAGTGAGTGAGGGCGGTAGAGTGAGTGAGGGCGGTAGAGTGGTAGAGGGAGGGCGGTAGAGTGAGGGTAGTATAGTGAGGGCGGTAGAGTGGTATATTGAGGGTGATAGAGTGAGGGTGTGAGGGCGGTAGAGTGAGGGCAGTAGAGTGGTATATTGAGGGCGGTAGAGTGAGGGAGGGAGGGCGATAGATAGAGGGAGGGAGGGCGATAGATAGAGGGAGGGAGGGCGATAGATAGAGGGAGGGAGGGCGATAGATAGAGGGAGGGAGGGCGATAGATAGAGGGAGGGAGGGCGATAGAGGGAGGGAGGGCGATAGATAGATAGAGTGAGAGAGGGCAATAGATAGATAGGTAGAGTGAGTGAGGGCGGTAGCGTGAGGGCATGAGAGTAGTAGAGTGAGGGCGGGAGAGTGGTAGAGTGAGGGCGACAGAGTGAGGGCGGTAGAGTGGTAGAGTGAGGGCGGTAGAGTGGTAGAGTGAGGGCGGTAGAGTGAGGGCGGTAGAGTGGTAGAGTGAGGGCGGTAGAGTGGTAGAGTGAGGGCGGTAGAGTGGTAGAGTGAGGGCGGTAGAGTGAGGGTGGTAGAGTGAGGGCGGTAGAGTGGTATATTGAGGGTGGTAGAGTGAGGGTGGTAGAGTGAGGGCCTGAGGGCAGTAGAGTGGTATATTGAAGGCGGTAGAGTGAGGTTGTGAGGGCAGTAGAGGGAGGGCATGAGAGTGGTAGAGTGAGGGCATGAGGGCGGTAGAGTGGTAGAGTGAGGGCGGTAGAGTGAGGGCATGAGGGCGGTAGAGTGGTAGAGTGAGGGCGGTAGAGTGAGGGCATGAGGGCAGTAGAGTGAGGGAGGTAGAGTGGTATATTGAGGGTGGTAGAGTGAGGGTGTGAGGGTGGTAGAGTGAGGGTGTGAGGGCGGTAGAGTGAGGGTGTGAGGGCGGTAGAGTGAGGGCCTGAGGGCGGTAGAGTGAGGGCCTGAGGGCGGTAGAGTGGTGGAGTGAGGGCGATAGAGTGAGGGCATGAGGGCGGTAGAGTGGTGGAGTGAGGGCGATAGAGTGAGGGCGGTAGAGTGGTAGAGTGAGGGCGATAGAGTGAGGGCGGTAGAGTGGTAGAGTGAGGGCGGTAGAGTGAGGGCGGTAGAGTGGTAGAGTGAGGGCGGTAGAGTGGTAGAGTGAGGGCGGGAGAGTGAGGGCAGTAGAGTGGTAGAGTGAGGTCGGTAGAGTGAGGGCATGAGGGCGGTAGAGTGGTGGAGTGAGGGCGATAGAGTGAGGGCGGTAGAGTGGTAGAGTGAGGGCGATAGAGTGAGGGCGGTAGAGTGGTAGAGTGAGGGCGGTAGAGTGGTAGAGTGAGGGCGGTAGAGTGAGGGCGGTAGAGTGGTAGAGTGAGGGCGGTAGAGTGGTAGAGTGAGGGCGGTAGAGTGGTAGAGTGAGGGCGGTAGAGTGAGGGTGGTAGAGTGAGGGCGGTAGAGTGGTATATTGAGGGTGGTAGAGTGAGGGTGGTAGAGTGAGGGCCTGAGGGCAGTAGAGTGGTATATTGAAGGCGGTAGAGTGAGGTTGTGAGGGCAGTAGAGGGAGGGCATGAGGGCCGTAGAGTGGTAGAGTGAGGGCGGTAGAGTGAGGGCATGAGGGCGGTAGAGTGGTAGAGTGAGGGCGGTAGAGTGAGGGCCTGAGGGCAGTAGAGTGGTATATTGAAGGCGGTAGAGTGAGGTTGTGAGGGCAGTAGAGGGAGGGCATGAGGGCAGTAGAGTGAGGGAGGTAGAGTGGTATATTGAGGGTGGTAGAGTGAGGGTGTGAGGGCGGTAGAGTGAGGGTGTGAGGGCGGTAGAGTGAGGGTGTGAGGGCGGTAGAGTGAGGGCCTGAGGGCGGTAGAGTGAGGGTGTGAGGGCGGTAGAGTGAGGGCCTGAGGGCGGTAGAGTGAGGGCCTGAGGGCGGTAGAGTGAGGGCCTGAGGGCGGTAGAGTGAGGGCCTGAGGGCGGTAGAGTGGTATATTGAGGGCAGTAGAGTGGTATATTGAGGGCAGTAGAGTGGTATATTGAGGGCGGTAGAGTGAGGGCGGTAGAGTGAGGGCGGTAGAGTGAGGGCGGTAGAGTGAGGGCGGTAGAGTGAGGGCGGTAGAGTGGTAGAGTGAGGGCGGTAGAGTGAGGGCGGTAGAGTGAGGGCGGTAGAGTGAGGGCGGTAGAGTGAGGGCGGTAGAGTGAGGGCGGTAGAGTGAGGGCGGTAGAGTGGTAGAGTGAGGGCGGTAGAGTGGTAGAGTGAGGGCGGTAGAGTGGTAGAGTGAGGGCGGTAGGGTGAGGTCGGTAGAGTGGTTGAGTGAGGGTGGTAGAGAGGGCTGTAGAGTGAGGGTGGTAGAGTGGTAGTGTGAGGGCGGTAGAGTGAGGGTAGTAGAGTGAGGGCGGTAGAGTGGTAGTGTGAGGGCAGTAGAGTGGTAGAGTGAGGGCGGTAGAGTGGTAGAGTGAGGGCGGTAGAGTGGTAGAGTGAGGGCGGTAGAGTGAGGGCATGAGGGCGGTAGAGTGAGGGCGTGAGGGCGGTAGAGTGGTATATTGAGGGTGGTAGAGTGAGGGTGTGAGGGCGGTAGAGTGGTAGAGTGAGGGCGGTAGAGTGGTAGAGTGAGGGCCGTTGAGTGAGGGCCGTAGAGTGGTAGAGTGAGGGCGGTAGAGTGGTAGGGTGAGGGTGGTAGAGCGGTACGGTGAGGGCGGTAGAGCGGTAGGGTGAGGGCGGTAGAGCGGTAGGGTGAGGGCGGTAGAGCGGTAGGGTGAGGGCGGTAGAGCGGTAGGGTGAGGGCGGTAGGGTGAGGGCGGTAGAGCGGTAGGGTGAGGGCGGTAGAGCGGTAGGTTGAGGGTGGTAGAGTGGTAGGGTGAGGGCAGTAGAGTGGTATATTGAGGGCGGTAGAGTGAGGGTGTGAGGGCGGTAGAGTGAGGGTGTGAGGGCGGGAGAGTGGTAGAGTGAGGGCGGTAGAGTGGTAGAGTGAGGGCGGTAGAGTGGTAGAGTGAGGGCGGTAGAGCGGTAGAGTGAGGGCATGAGGGCAGTAGAGTTGTTTATTGAGGGTGGTAAAGTGAGGGTGTGAGGGCGGTAGAGTGGTAGAGTTAGGACCGTAGAGTGAGGGCTGTAGAGTGGTAGAGTGAGGGCGGTAGAGCGGTAGGGTGAGGGCGGTAGAGCAGTAGGGTGAGGGTGGTAGAGTGAGGGCTGTAGAGTAAGGGTGGTAGAGTGATAGTGTGAGGGCGGTAGAGTGAGGGCCTGAGGGCAGTAGAGTGGTATATTGAGGGCAGTAGAGTGGTATATTGAGGGCAGTAGAGTGAGGGCGGTAGAGTGGTAGAGTGAGGGCGGTAGAGTGGTAGAGTGAGGGCGGTAGAGTGGTAGGGTGAGGGCGGTAGAGTGGTAGGGTGAGGGCGGTAGAGTGGTAGGGTGAGGGCGGTAGAGTGGTAGGGTGAGGGCGGTAGAGTGGTAGGGTGAGGGCGGTAGAGTGGTTGAGTGAGGGTGGTAGAGAGGGCTGTAGAGTGAGGGTGGTAGAGTGGTAGTGTGAGGGCGGTAGAGTGAGGGTAGTAGAGTGAGGGCGGTAGAGTGGTAGAGTGAGGGCGGTAGAGTGGTAGTGTGAGGGCAGTAGAGTGGTAGAGTGAGGGCGGTAGAGTGGTAGAGTGAGGGCGGTAGAGTGGTAGAGTGAGGGCGGTAGAGTGAGGGCATGAGGGCAGTAGAGTGAGGGAGGTAGAGTGGTAGAGTGAGGGCGGTAGAGTGAGGGTGGTAGAGTGAGGGCGGTAGAGTGGTAGAATGAGGGTGGTAGAGTGAGGGCATGAGGGCAGTAGAGTGAGGGAGGTAGAGTGGTAGAGTGAGGGCGGTAGAGTGAGGGTGGTAGAGTGAGGGCGGTAGAGTGGTAGAGTGAGGGTGGTAGAGTGAGGGCAGTAGAGTGGTAGAGTGAGGGCGGTAGAGTGAGGGCATGAGGGCGGTAGAGTGGTAGAGTGGTAGAGTGAGGGCGGTAGAGTGAGGGCATGAGGGCGGTAGAGTGAGGGCATGAGGGCGGTAGAGTGAGGGCGGTAGAGTGGTATATTGAGGGTGGTAGAGTGAGGGTGTGAGGGCGGTAGAGTGGTAGAGTGAGGGCGGTAGAGTGGTAGAGTGAGGGCGGTAGAGTGGTAGAGTGGTAGAGTGAGGGCCGTTGAGTGAGGGCCGTAGAGTGGTAGAGTGAGGGCGGTAGAGTGGTAGGGTGAGGGCGGTAGAGCGGTACGGTGAGGGCGGTAGAGCGGTAGGGTGAGGGCGGTAGGGTGAGGGCGGTAGAGCGGTAGGGTGAGGGCGGTAGAGCGGTAGGGTGAGGGCGGTAGAGCGGTAGGGTGAGGGTGGTAGAGTGGTAGTGTGAGGGCAGTAGAGTGAGGGCCTGAGGGCAGTAGAGTGGTATATTGAGGGCGGTAGAGTGGTATATTGAGGGCGGTAGAGTGGTAGAGTGAGGGCGGTAGAGTGGTAGAGTGAGGGCCGTTGAGTGAGGGCCGTAGAGTGGTAGAGTGAGGGCCGTAGAGTGGTAGAGTGAGGGCCGTAGAGTGGTAGAGTGAGGGCGGTAGAGCGGTACGGTGAGGGCGGTAGAGCGGTAGGGTGAGGGCGGTAGGGTGAGGGCGGTAGAGCGGTAGGGTGAGGGCGGTAGAGCGGTACGGTGAGGGCGGTAGAGCGGTAGGGTGAGGGCGGTAGAGCGGTAGGGTGAGGGCGGTAGAGCGGTAGGGTGAGGGCGGTAGAGCGGTAGGGTGAGGGCGGTAGAGCGGTAGGGTGAGGGTGGTAGAGTGAGGGCTGTACAGTAAGCGTGGTAGAGTGGTAGTGTGAGGGCGGTAGAGTGAGGGCCTGAGGGCAGTAGAGTGGTATATTGAGGGCAGTAGAGTGGTATATTGAGGGCGGTAGAGTGAGGGTGTGAGGGCGGTAGAGTGAGGGTGTGAGGGCGGGAGAGTGGTAGAGTGGTAGAGTGAGGGCGGTAGAGTGGTAGAGTGAGGGCGGTAGAGTGAGGGCGGTAGGGCGGTAGAGTGAGGGCATGAGGGCAGTAGAGTGAGGGTGGTAAAGTGAGGGCATGAGGGCAGTAGAGTTGTTTATTGAGGGTGGTAGAGTGAGGGTGGTAGAGTGGTAGAGTGAGGGCGGTAGAGTGGTAGAGTTAGGACCGTAGAGTGAGGGCTGTAGAGTGGTAGAGTGAGGGCGGTAGAGCGGTAGGGTGAGGGCGGTAGAGCGGTAGGGTGAGGGCGGTAGAGCGGTAGGGTGAGGGTGGTAGAGTGAGGGCTGTAGAGTAAGGGTGGTAGAGTGGTGGTGTGAGGGCGGTAGAGTGAGGGCCTGAGGGCAGTAGAGTGGTATATTGAGGGCAGTAGAGTGGTATATTGAGGGCGGTAGAGTGAGGGCGGTAGAGTGGTAGGGTGAGGTCGGTAGAGTGGTTGAGTGAGGGTGGTAGAGAGGGCTGTAGAGTGAGGGTGGTAGAGTGGTAGTGTGAGGGCGGTAGAGTGAGGGTAGTAGAGTGAGGGCGGTAGAGTGGTAGAGTGAGGGCGGTAGAGTGGTAGTGTGAGGGCAGTAGAGTGGTAGTGTGAGGGCAGTAGAGTGGTAGTGTGAGGGCAGTAGAGTGGTAGAGTGAGGGCGGTAGAGTGGTAGAGTGAGGGCGGTAGAGTGGTAGAGTGAGGGCGGTAGAGTGGTAGAGTGAGGGCGGTAGAGTGAGGGCATGAGGGCAGTAGAGTGAGGGCGGTAGAGTGGTAGAGTGAGGGCGGTAGAGTGAGGGCATGAGGGCAGTAGAGTGAGGGCGGTAGAGTGGTAGTGTGAGGGCAGTAGAGTGGTAGAGTGAGGGCGGTAGAGTGGTAGAGTGAGGGCGGTAGAGTGAGGGCATGAGGGCAGTAGAGTGAGGGAGGTAGAGTGAGGGTGGTAGAGTGAGGGCGGTAGAGTGGTAGAGTGAGGGTGGTAGAGTGAGGGCAGTAGAGTGGTAGAGTGAGGGCGGTAGAGTGAGGGCATGAGGGCAGTAGAGTGAGGGAGGTAGAGTGGTAGAGTGAGGGCGGTAGAGTGAGGGCGGTAGAGTGAGGGCATGAGGGCATGAGGGCGGTAGAGTGAGGGCATGAGGGCGGTAGAGTGAGGGCGTGAGGGCGGTAGAGTGGTATATTGAGGGTGGTAGAGTGAGGGTGTGAGGGCGGTAGAGTGGTAGAGTGAGGGCGGTAGAGTGGTAGAGTGAGGGCGGTAGAGTGGTAGAGTGAGGGCCGTAGAGTGGTAGAGTGAGGGCCGTAGAGTGGTAGGGTGAGGGCGGTAGAGCGGTACGGTGAGGGCGGTAGAGCGGTAGGGTGAGGGCGGTAGGGTGAGGGCGGTAGAGCGGTAGGGTGAGGGCGGTAGAGCGGTAGGGTGAGGGCGGTAGAGCGGTAGGGTGAGGGCGGTAGAGCGGTAGGGTGAGGGTGGTAGAGTGGTAGGGTGAGGGTGGTAGAGTGAGGGCTGTAGAGTAAGGGTGGTAGAGTGGTAGTGTGAGGGCGGTAGAGTGAGGGCCTGAGGGCAGTAGAGTGGTATATTGAGGGCAGTAGAGTGGTATATTGAGGGCGGTAGAGTGAGGGTGTGAGGGCGGTAGAGTGGTAGAGTGAGGGCGGTAGAGTGAGGGCAGTAGAGTGAGGGAGGTAGAGTGAGGGTGGTAGAGTGAGGGTGGTAGAGTGAGGGTGGTAGAGTGGTAGAGTGAGGGTGGTAGAGTGAGGGCAGTAGAGTGGTAGAGTGAGGGCGGTAGAGTGAGGGCATGAGGGCAGTAGAGTGAGGGAGGTAGAGTGGTAGAGTGAGGGCGGTAGAGTGAGGGCATGAGGGCGGTAGAGTGAGGGCATGAGGGCGGTAGAGTGAGGGCGTGAGGGCGGTAGAGTGGTATATTGAGGGTGGTAGAGTGAGGGTGTGAGGGCGGTAGAGTGGTAGAGTGAGGGCGGTAGAGTGGTAGAGTGAGGGCGGTAGAGTGGTAGAGTGAGGGCCGTTGAGTGAGGGCCGTAGAGTGGTAGAGTGAGGGCGGTAGAGTGGTAGAGTGAGGGCGGTAGAGCGGTACGGTGAGGGCGGTAGAGCGGTACGGTGAGGGCGGTAGGGTGAGGGCGGTAGAGCGGTAGGGTGAGGGCGGTAGAGCGGTAGGGTGAGGGTGGTAGAGTGGTAGGGTGAGGGTGGTAGAGTGAGGGCTGTAGAGTAAGCGTGGTAGAGTGGTAGTGTGAGGGCGGTAGAGTGAGGGCCTGAGGGCAGTAGAGTGGTATATTGAGGGCAGTAGAGTGGTATATTGAGGGCGGTAGAGTGAGGGTGTGAGGGCGGTAGAGCGGTAGGGTGAGGGCGGTAGAGCGGTAGGGTGAGGGCGGTAGAGCGGTAGGGTGAGGGTGGTAGAGTGGTAGGGTGAGGGTGGTAGAGTGAGGGCTGTAGAGTAAGGGTGGTAGAGTGGTAGTGTGAGGGCGGTAGAGTGAGGGCCTGAGGGCAGTAGAGTGGTATATTGAGGGCAGTAGAGTGAGGGTGTGAGGGCGGTAGAGTGGTAGGGTGAGGGCGGTAGAGTGAGGTCGGTAGAGTGGTTGAGTGAGGGTGGTAGAGAGGGCTGTAGAGTGAGGGTGGTAGAGTGGTAGTGTGAGGGCGGTAGAGTGAGGGTAGTAGAGTGAGGGCGGTAGAGTGGTAGAGTGAGGGCGGTAGAGTGGTAGTGTGAGGGCAGTAGAGTGGTAGAGTGAGGGCGGTAGAGTGGTAGAGTGAGGGCGGTAGAGTGGTAGAGTGAGGGCGGTAGAGTGGTAGAGTGAGGGCAGTAGAGTGAGGGCATGAGGACAGTAGAGTGAGGGAGGTAGAGTGAGGGAGGTAGAGTGAGGGAGGTAGAGTGAGGGTGGTAGAGTGAGGGCGGTAGAGTGAGGGCGGTAGAGTGGTAGAGTGAGGGTGGTAGAGTGAGGGCAGTAGAGTGGTAGAGTGAGGGTGGTAGAGTGAGGGCATGAGGGCAGTAGAGTGAGGGAGGTAGAGTGGTAGAGTGAGGGCGGTAGAGTGAGGGCGGTAGAGTGAGGGCATGAGGGCGGTAGAGTGAGGGCATGAGGGCGGTAGAGTGAGGGCGGTAGAGTGGTATATTGAGGGTGGTAGAGTGAGGGTGTGAGGGCGGTAGAGTGGTAGAGTGAGGGCGGTAGAGTGGTAGAGTGAGGGCGGTAGAGTGGTAGAGTGAGGGCCGTTGAGTGAGGGCCGTAGAGTGGTAGAGTGAGGGCGGTAGGGCGGTAGGGTGAGGGCGGTAGGGTGAGGGCGGTAGGGTGAGGGCGGTAGGGTGAGGGCGGTAGGGTGAGGGCGGTAGAGCGGTAGGGTGAGGGCGGTAGAGCGGTAGGGTGAGGGTGGTAGAGTGGTAGGGTGAGGGTGGTAGAGTGAGGGCTGTAGAGTAAGCGTGGTAGAGTGGTAGTGTGAGGGCAGTAGAGTGAGGGCCTGAGGGCAGTAGAGTGGTATATTGAGGGCAGTAGAGTGGTATATTGAGGGCGGTAGAGTGAGGGTGTGAGGGCGGTAGAGTCGTAGAGCGAGGACGGTAGAGTGAGGGCGGTAGAGTGAGGGCGGTAGAGTGAGGGCGGTAGAGTGAGGGCGGTAGAGTGAGGGTGGTAGAGTGAGGGCTGTAGAGTGAGGGCTGTAGAGTGATAGTGTGAGGGCGGTAGAGTGAGGGCCTGAGTGCAGTAGAGTGGTATATTGAGGGCGGTAGAGTGAGGGTGTGAGGGCGGTAGAGTGAGGACGGTAGAGTGAGGGTATGAGGGCGGTAGAGTGAGGGCGTGAAGGCGGTAGAGTGAGGGCGGTAGAGTGAGGGCGGTAGAGTGAGGGCGGTAGAGTGAGGGCGGTAGAGTGAGGTCGGTAGAGTGAGGTCGGTAGAGTGAGGGCATGAGGGCAGTAGAGTGAGGGCAGTAGAGTGAGGGCGGTAGAGTGAGGGCGGTAGAGTGGTAGGGTGAGGGTGGTAGAGTGAGGGCAGTAGAGTGGTATATTGATGGTGGTAGAGTGAGGGTGTGAGGGCGGTAGAGTGGTAGAGTGAGGGCGGTAGAGTGAGGGCGGTAGAGTGGTAGAGTTAGGGTGGTAGAGTTAGGGCGGTAGAGTGAGGGCCGTAGAGTGGTAGAGTGAGGGCGGTAGAGTGGTAGGGTGAGGGCGGTAGAGTGAGGGCGCTAGAGTGGTAGAGTGAGGGCTGTAGAGTGAGGGCTGTAGAGGGGTAGTGTGAGGGCGGTAGAGTGAGGGCCTGAGGGCGGTAGAGTGAGGGCGGTAGAGTGAGGGCTGTAGAGTGGTAGAGTGAGGGCGGTAGAGTGGTAGGGTGAGGGTGGTAGAGTGAGGGCGTGAGGGCAGTAGAGTGGTATATTGAGGGTGGTAGAGTGAGGGTGTGAGGGCGGTAGAGTGGTAGAGTGAGGGCGGTAGAGTGGTAGAGTGAGGGCGGTAGAGTGGTAGGGTGAAGGCGGTAGAGTGGTAGGGTGAGGGCGGTAGAGTGGTAGGGTGAGGGCGGTAGAGTGGTAGGGTGAGGGCGGTAGAGTGGTTGAGTGAGGGTGGTAGAGAGGGCTGTAGAGTGAGGGTGGTAGAGTGGTAGTGTGAGGGCGGTAGAGTGAGGGTAGTAGAGTGAGGGCGGTAGAGTGGTAGAGTGAGGGCAGTAGAGTGGTAGAGTGAGGGCGGTAGAGTGGTAGAGTGAGGGCGATAGAGTGGTAGAGTGAGGGCGGTAGAGTGAGGGCATGAGGGCAGTAGAGTGAGGGAGGTAGAGTGGTAGAGTGAGGGCGGTAGAGTGAGGGTGGTAGAGTGAGGGCGGTAGAGTGGTAGAATGAGGGTGGTAGAGTGAGGGCATGAGGGCAGTAGAGTGAGGGAGGTAGAGTGGTAGAGTGAGGGCGGTAGAGTGAGGGTGGTAGAGTGAGGGCGGTAGAGTGGTAGAGTGAGGGTGGTAGAGTGAGGGCAGTAGAGTGGTAGAGTGAGGGCGGTAGAGTGAGGGCATGAGGGCAGTAGAGTGAGGGAGGTAGAGTGGTAGAGTGGTAGAGTGAGGGCGGTAGAGTGAGGGCATGAGGGCGGTAGAGTGAGGGCATGAGGGCGGTAGAGTGAGGGCGGTAGAGTGGTATATTGAGGGTGGTAGAGTGAGGGTGTGAGGGCGGTAGAGTGGTAGAGTGAGGGCGGTAGAGTGGTAGAGTGAGGGCGGTAGAGTGGTAGAGTGGTAGAGTGAGGGCCGTTGAGTGAGGGCCGTAGAGTGGTAGAGTGAGGGCGGTAGAGTGGTAGGGTGAGGGCGGTAGAGCGGTACGGTGAGGGCGGTAGAGCGGTCGGGTGAGGGCGGTAGGGTGAGGGCGGTAGAGCGGTAGGGTGAGGGCGGTAGAGCGGTAGGGTGAGGGCGGTAGAGCGGTAGGGTGAGGGTGGTAGAGTGGTAGGGTGAGGGTGGTAGAGTGAGGGCTGTAGAGTAAGCGTGGTAGAATGGTAGTGTGAGGGCAGTAGAGTGAGGGCCTGAGGGCAGTAGAGTGGTATATTGAGGGCGGTAGAGTGGTATATTGAGGGCGGTAGAGTGGTAGAGTGAGGGCGGTAGAGTGGTAGAGTGAGGGCCGTTGAGTGAGGGCCGTAGAGTGGTAGAGTGAGGGCCGTAGAGTGGTAGAGTGAGGGCCGTAGAGTGGTAGAGTGAGGGCGGTAGAGCGGTACGGTGAGGGCGGTAGAGCGGTAGGGTGAGGGCGGTAGGGTGAGGGCGGTAGAGCGGTAGGGTGAGGGCGGTAGAGCGGTACGGTGAGGGCGGTAGAGCGGTAGGGTGAGGGCGGTAGAGCGGTAGGGTGAGGGCGGTAGAGCGGTAGGGTGAGGGCGGTAGAGCGGTAGGGTGAGGGTGGTAGAGTGAGGGCTGTAGAGTAAGCGTGGTAGAGTGGTAGTGTGAGGGCGGTAGAGTGAGGGCCTGAGGGCAGTAGAGTGGTATATTGAGGGCAGTAGAGTGGTATATTGAGGGCGGTAGAGTGAGGGTGTGAGGGCGGTAGAGTGAGGGTGTGAGGGCGGTAGAGTGAGGGTGTGAGGGCGGGAGAGTGGTAGAGTGAGGGCGGTAGAGTGGTAGAGTGAGGGCGGTAGAGTGAGGGCCTGAGGGCAGTAGAGTGGTATATTGAGGGCGGTAGAGTGGTATATTGAGGGCGGTAGAGTGGTAGAGTGAGGGCGGTAGAGTGGTAGAGTGAGGGCCGTTGAGTGAGGGCCGTAGAGTGGTAGAGTGAGGGCCGTAGAGTGGTAGAGTGAGGGCGGTAGAGTGGTAGGGTGAGGGCGGTAGAGCGGTACGGTGAGGGCGGTAGAGCGGTAGGGTGAGGGCGGTAGGGTGAGGGCGGTAGAGCGGTAGGGTGAGGGCGGTAGAGCGGTACGGTGAGGGCGGTAGAGCGGTAGGGTGAGGGCGGTAGAGCGGTAGGGTGAGGGCGGTAGAGCGGTAGGGTGAGGGCGGTAGAGCGGTAGGGTGAGGGTGGTAGAGTGAGGGCTGTAGAGTAAGCGTGGTAGAGTGGTAGTGTGAGGGCGGTAGAGTGAGGGCCTGAGGGCAGTAGAGTGGTATATTGAGGGCAGTAGAGTGGTATATTGAGGGCGGTAGAGTGAGGGTGTGAGGGCGGTAGAGTGAGGGTGTGAGGGCGGGAGAGTGGTAGAGTGAGGGCGGTAGAGTGGTAGAGTGAGGGCGGTAGAGTGGTAGAGTGAGGGCGGTAGAGCGGTAGAGTGAGGGCATGAGGGCAGTAGAGTGAGGGTGGTAAAGTGAGGGCATGAGGGCAGTAGAGTTGTTTATTGAGGGTGGTAGAGTGAGGGTGGTAGAGTGAGGGCGGTAGAGTGAGGGCGGTAGAGTGAGGGCGGTAGAGTGAGGGCGGTAGAGTGGTAGAGCGAGGGCGGTAGAGTGAGGGCGGTAGAGTGAGGGCGGTAGAGTGAGGGCGGTAAAGTGAGGGCGGTAGAGTGGTAGAGTGAGGGCGGTAGAGTGGTAGAGTGAGGGCGGTAGAGTGGTAGAGTGAGGGCGGTAGGGTGAGGTCGGTAGAGTGGTTGAGTGAGGGTGGTAGAGAGGGCTGTAGAGTGAGGGTGGTAGAGTGGTAGTGTGAGGGCGGTAGAGTGAGGGTAGTAGAGTGAGGGCGGTAGAGTGGTAGTGTGAGGGCAGTAGAGTGGTAGAGTGAGGGCGGTAGAGTGGTAGAGTGAGGGCGGTAGAGTGGTAGAGTGAGGGCGGTAGAGTGAGGGCATGAGGGCGGTAGAGTGAGGGCGTGAGGGCGGTAGAGTGGTATATTGAGGGTGGTAGAGTGAGGGTGTGAGGGCGGTAGAGTGGTAGAGTGAGGGCGGTAGAGTGGTAGAGTGAGGGCCGTTGAGTGAGGGCCGTAGAGTGGTAGAGTGAGGGCGGTAGAGTGGTAGGGTGAGGGTGGTAGAGCGGTACGGTGAGGGCGGTAGAGCGGTAGGGTGAGGGCGGTAGAGCGGTAGGGTGAGGGCGGTAGAGCGGTAGGGTGAGGGCGGTAGAGCGGTAGGGTGAGGGCGGTAGGGTGAGGGCGGTAGAGCGGTAGGGTGAGGGCGGTAGAGCGGTAGGTTGAGGGTGGTAGAGTGGTAGGGTGAGGGTGGTAGAGTGAGGGCTGTAGAGTAAGCGTGGTAGAGTGGTAGTGTGAGGGCGGTAGAGTGAGGGCCTGAGGGCAGTAGAGTGGTATATTGAGGGCAGTAGAGTGGTATATTGAGGGCAGTAGAGTGGTATATTGAGGGCGGTAGAGTGAGGGTGTGAGGGCGGTAGAGTGAGGGTGTGAGGGCGGGAGAGTGGTAGAGTGAGGGCGGTAGAGTGGTAGAGTGAGGGCGGTAGAGTGGTAGAGTGAGGGCGGTAGAGCGGTAGAGTGAGGGCATGAGGGCAGTAGAGTTGTTTATTGAGGGTGGTAAAGTGAGGGTGTGAGGGCGGTAGAGTGGTAGAGTTAGGACCGTAGAGTGAGGGCTGTAGAGTGGTAGAGTGAGGGCGGTAGAGCGGTAGGGTGAGGGCGGTAGAGCAGTAGGGTGAGGGTGGTAGAGTGAGGGCTGTAGAGTAAGGGTGGTAGAGTGATAGTGTGAGGGCGGTAGAGTGAGGGCCTGAGGGCAGTAGAGTGGTATATTGAGGGCAGTAGAGTGGTATATTGAGGGCAGTAGAGTGAGGGCGGTAGAGTGGTAGAGTGAGGGCGGTAGAGTGGTAGAGTGAGGGCGGTAGAGTGGTAGGGTGAGGGCGGTAGAGTGGTAGGGTGAGGGCGGTAGAGTGGTAGGGTGAGGGCGGTAGAGTGGTAGGGTGAGGGCGGTAGAGTGGTTGAGTGAGGGTGGTAGAGAGGGCTGTAGAGTGAGGGTGGTAGAGTGGTAGTGTGAGGGCGGTAGAGTGAGGGTAGTAGAGTGAGGGCGGTAGAGTGGTAGAGTGAGGGCGGTAGAGTGGTAGTGTGAGGGCAGTAGAGTGGTAGAGTGAGGGCGGTAGAGTGGTAGAGTGAGGGCGGTAGAGTGGTAGAGTGAGGGCGGTAGAGTGAGGGCATGAGGGCAGTAGAGTGAGGGAGGTAGAGTGGTAGAGTGAGGGCGGTAGAGTGAGGGTGGTAGAGTGAGGGCGGTAGAGTGGTAGAATGAGGGTGGTAGAGTGAGGGCATGAGGGCAGTAGAGTGAGGGAGGTAGAGTGGTAGAGTGAGGGCGGTAGAGTGAGGGTGGTAGAGTGAGGGCGGTAGAGTGGTAGAGTGAGGGTGGTAGAGTGAGGGCAGTAGAGTGGTAGAGTGAGGGCGGTAGAGTGAGGGCATGAGGGCAGTAGAGTGAGGGAGGTAGAGTGGTAGAGTGGTAGAGTGAGGGCGGTAGAGTGAGGGCATGAGGGCGGTAGAGTGAGGGCATGAGGGCGGTAGAGTGAGGGCGGTAGAGTGGTATATTGAGGGTGGTAGAGTGAGGGTGTGAGGGCGGTAGAGTGGTAGAGTGAGGGCGGTAGAGTGGTAGAGTGAGGGCGGTAGAGTGGTAGAGTGGTAGAGTGAGGGCCGTTGAGTGAGGGCCGTAGAGTGGTAGAGTGAGGGCGGTAGAGTGGTAGGGTGAGGGCGGTAGAGCGGTACGGTGAGGGCGGTAGAGCGGTAGGGTGAGGGCGGTAGGGTGAGGGCGGTAGAGCGGTAGGGTGAGGGCGGTAGAGCGGTAGGGTGAGGGCGGTAGAGCGGTAGGGTGAGGGTGGTAGAGTGGTAGTGTGAGGGCAGTAGAGTGAGGGCCTGAGGGCAGTAGAGTGGTATATTGAGGGCGGTAGAGTGGTATATTGAGGGCGGTAGAGTGGTAGAGTGAGGGCGGTAGAGTGGTAGAGTGAGGGCCGTTGAGTGAGGGCCGTAGAGTGGTAGAGTGAGGGCCGTAGAGTGGTAGAGTGAGGGCCGTAGAGTGGTAGAGTGAGGGCGGTAGAGCGGTACGGTGAGGGCGGTAGAGCGGTAGGGTGAGGGCGGTAGGGTGAGGGCGGTAGAGCGGTAGGGTGAGGGCGGTAGAGCGGTACGGTGAGGGCGGTAGAGCGGTAGGGTGAGGGCGGTAGAGCGGTAGGGTGAGGGCGGTAGAGCGGTAGGGTGAGGGCGGTAGAGCGGTAGGGTGAGGGCGGTAGAGCGGTAGGGTGAGGGTGGTAGAGTGAGGGCTGTAGAGTAAGCGTGGTAGAGTGGTAGTGTGAGGGCGGTAGAGTGAGGGCCTGAGGGCAGTAGAGTGGTATATTGAGGGCAGTAGAGTGGTATATTGAGGGCGGTAGAGTGAGGGTGTGAGGGCGGTAGAGTGAGGGTGTGAGGGCGGGAGAGTGGTAGAGTGGTAGAGTGAGGGCGGTAGAGTGGTAGAGTGAGGGCGGTAGAGTGAGGGCGGTAGGGCGGTAGAGTGAGGGCATGAGGGCAGTAGAGTGAGGGTGGTAAAGTGAGGGCATGAGGGCAGTAGAGTTGTTTATTGAGGGTGGTAGAGTGAGGGTGGTAGAGTGGTAGAGTGAGGGCGGTAGAGTGGTAGAGTTAGGACCGTAGAGTGAGGGCTGTAGAGTGGTAGAGTGAGGGCGGTAGAGCGGTAGGGTGAGGGCGGTAGAGCGGTAGGGTGAGGGCGGTAGAGCGGTAGGGTGAGGGTGGTAGAGTGAGGGCTGTAGAGTAAGGGTGGTAGAGTGGTGGTGTGAGGGCGGTAGAGTGAGGGCCTGAGGGCAGTAGAGTGGTATATTGAGGGCAGTAGAGTGGTATATTGAGGGCGGTAGAGTGAGGGCGGTAGAGTGGTAGGGTGAGGTCGGTAGAGTGGTTGAGTGAGGGTGGTAGAGAGGGCTGTAGAGTTAGGGTGGTAGAGTGGTAGTGTGAGGGCGGTAGAGTGAGGGTAGTAGAGTGAGGGCGGTAGAGTGGTAGAGTGAGGGCGGTAGAGTGGTAGTGTGAGGGCAGTAGAGTGGTAGTGTGAGGGCAGTAGAGTGGTAGTGTGAGGGCAGTAGAGTGGTAGAGTGAGGGCGGTAGAGTGGTAGAGTGAGGGCGGTAGAGTGGTAGAGAGGGCGGTAGAGTGGTAGAGTGAGGGCGGTAGAGTGAGGGCATGAGGGCAGTAGAGTGAGGGCGGTAGAGTGGTAGAGTGAGGGCGGTAGAGTGAGGGCATGAGGGCAGTAGAGTGAGGGCGGTAGAGTGGTAGTGTGAGGGCAGTAGAGTGGTAGAGTGAGGGCGGTAGAGTGGTAGAGTGAGGGCGGTAGAGTGAGGGCATGAGGGCAGTAGAGTGAGGGAGGTAGAGTGAGGGTGGTAGAGTGAGGGCGGTAGAGTGGTAGAGTGAGGGTGGTAGAGTGAGGGCAGTAGAGTGGTAGAGTGAGGGCGGTAGAGTGAGGGCATGAGGGCAGTAGAGTGAGGGAGGTAGAGTGGTAGAGTGAGGGCGGTAGAGTGAGGGCGGTAGAGTGAGGGCATGAGGGCATGAGGGCGGTAGAGTGAGGGCATGAGGGCGGTAGAGTGAGGGCGTGAGGGCGGTAGAGTGGTATATTGAGGGTGGTAGAGTGAGGGTGTGAGGGCGGTAGAGTGGTAGAGTGAGGGCGGTAGAGTGGTAGAGTGAGGGCGGTAGAGTGGTAGAGTGAGGGCCGTAGAGTGGTAGAGTGAGGGCGGTAGAGTGGTAGGGTGAGGGCGGTAGAGCGGTACGGTGAGGGCGGTAGAGCGGTAGGGTGAGGGCGGTAGGGTGAGGGCGGTAGAGCGGTAGGGTGAGGGCGGTAGAGCGGTAGGGTGAGGGCGGTAGAGCGGTAGGGTGAGGGTGGTAGAGTGGTAGGGTGAGGGTGGTAGAGTGAGGGCTGTAGAGTAAGGGTGGTAGAGTGGTAGTGTGAGGGCGGTAGAGTGAGGGCCTGAGGGCAGTAGAGTGGTATATTGAGGGCAGTAGAGTGGTATATTGAGGGCGGTAGAGTGAGGGTGTGAGGGCGGTAGAGTGGTAGAGTGAGGGCGGTAGAGTGAGGGCAGTAGAGTGAGGGAGGTAGAGTGAGGGTGGTAGAGTGGTAGAGTGAGGGTGGTAGAGTGAGGGCAGTAGAGTGGTAGAGTGAGGGCGGTAGAGTGAGGGCATGAGGGCAGTAGAGTGAGGGAGGTAGAGTGGTAGAGTGAGGGCGGTAGAGTGAGGGCATGAGGGCGGTAGAGTGAGGGCATGAGGGCGGTAGAGTGAGGGCGTGAGGGCGGTAGAGTGGTATATTGAGGGTGGTAGAGTGAGGGTGTGAGGGCGGTAAAGTGGTAGAGTGAGGGCGGTAGAGTGGTAGAGTGAGGGCGGTAGAGTGGTAGAGTGAGGGCCGTTGAGTGAGGGCCGTAGAGTGGTAGAGTGAGGGCGGTAGAGTGGTAGGGTGAGGGCGGTAGAGCGGTACGGTGAGGGCGGTAGAGCGGTACGGTGAGGGCGGTAGGGTGAGGGCGGTAGAGCGGTAGGGTGAGGGCGGTAGAGCGGTAGGGTGAGGGTGGTAGAGTGGTAGGGTGAGGGTGGTAGAGTGAGGGCTGTAGAGTAAGCGTGGTAGAGTGGTAGTGTGAGGGCGGTAGAGTGAGGGCCTGAGGGCAGTAGAGTGGTATATTGAGGGCAGTAGAGTGGTATATTGAGGGCGGTAGAGTGAGGGTGTGAGGGCGGTAGAGTGGTAGGGTGAGGGCGGTAGAGCGGTAGGGTGAGGGCGGTAGAGCGGTAGGGTGAGGGTGGTAGAGTGGTAGGGTGAGGGTGGTAGAGTGAGGGCTGTAGAGTAAGGGTGGTAGAGTGGTAGTGTGAGGGCGGTAGAGTGAGGGCCTGAGGGCAGTAGAGTGGTATATTGAGGGCAGTAGAGTGAGGGTGTGAGGGCGGTAGAGTGGTAGGGTGAGGGCGGTAGAGTGAGGTCGGTAGAGTGGTTGAGTGAGGGTGGTAGAGAGGGCTGTAGAGTGAGGGTGGTAGAGTGGTAGTGTGAGGGCGGTAGAGTGAGGGTAGTAGAGTGAGGGCGGTAGAGTGGTAGAGTGAGGGCGGTAGAGTGGTAGTGTGAGGGCAGTAGAGTGGTAGAGTGAGGGCGGTAGAGTGGTAGAGTGAGGGCGGTAGAGTGGTAGAGTGAGGGCGGTAGAGTGGTAGAGTGAGGGTGGTAGAGTGAGGGCATGAGGACAGTAGAGTGAGGGAGGTAGAGTGAGGGAGGTAGAGTGAGGGTGGTAGAGTGAGGGCGGTAGAGTGAGGGCGGTAGAGTGAGGGCGGTAGAGTGAGGGCGGTAGAGTGGTAGAGTGAGGGTGGTAGAGTGAGGGCAGTAGAGTGGTAGAGTGAGGGTGGTAGAGTGAGGGCATGAGGGCAGTAGAGTGAGGGAGGTAGAGTGGTAGAGTGAGGGCGGTAGAGTGAGGGCGGTAGAGTGAGGGCATGAGGGCGGTAGAGTGAGGGCATGAGGGCGGTAGAGTGAGGGCGGTAGAGTGGTATATTGAGGGTGGTAGAGTGAGGGTGTGAGGGCGGTAGAGTGGTAGAGTGAGGGCGGTAGAGTGGTAGAGTGAGGGCGGTAGAGTGGTAGAGTGAGGGCCGTTGAGTGAGGGCCGTAGAGTGGTAGAGTGAGGGCGGTAGGGCGGTAGGGTGAGGGCGGTAGGGTGAGGGCGGTAGGGTGAGGGCGGTAGAGCGGTAGGGTGAGGGCGGTAGAGCGGTAGGGTGAGGGTGGTAGAGTGGTAGGGTGAGGGTGGTAGAGTGAGGGCTGTAGAGTAAGCGTGGTAGAGTGGTAGTGTGAGGGCAGTAGAGTGAGGGCCTGAGGGCAGTAGAGTGGTATATTGAGGGCAGTAGAGTGGTATATTGAGGGCGGTAGAGTGAGGGTGTGAGGGCGGTAGAGTGAGGGTGTGAGGGCGGTAGAGTCGTAGAGCGAGGACGGTAGAGTGAGGGCGGTAGAGTGAGGGCGGTAGAGTGAGGGCGGTAGAGTGAGGGCGGTAGAGTGAGGGTGGTAGAGTGAGGGCTGTAGAGTGAGGGCTGTAGAGTGATAGTGTGAGGGCGGTAGAGTGAGGGCCTGAGTGCAGTAGAGTGGTATATTGAGGGCGGTAGAGTGAGGGTGTGAGGGCGGTAGAGTGGTAGAGTGAGGACGGTAGAGTGAGGGTATGAGGGCGGTAGAGTGAGGGCGTGAAGGCGGTAGAGTGAGGGCGGTAGAGTGAGGGCGGTAGAGTGAGGGCGGTAGAGTGAGGGCGGTAGAGTGAGGGCGGTAGAGTGAGGTCGGTAGAGTGAGGGCATGAGGGCAGTAGAGTGAGGGCAGTAGAGTGAGGGCGGTAGAGTGAGGGCGGTAGAGTGGTAGGGTGAGGGTGGTAGAGTGAGGGCAGTAGAGTGGTATATTGATGGTGGTAGAGTGAGGGTGTGAGGGCGGTAGAGTGGTAGAGTGAGGGCGGTAGAGTGAGGGCGGTAGAGTGGTAGAGTTAGGGTGGTAGAGTTAGGGCGGTAGAGTGAGGGCCGTAGAGTGGTAGAGTGAGGGCGGTAGAGTGGTAGGGTGAGGGCGGTAGAGTGAGGGCGCTAGAGTGGTAGAGTGAGGGCTGTAGAGTGAGGGCTGTAGAGGGGTAGTGTGAGGGCGGTAGAGTGAGGGCCTGAGGGCGGTAGAGTGAGGGCGGTAGAGTGAGGGCTGTAGAGTGGTAGAGTGAGGGCGGTAGAGTGGTAGGGTGAGGGTGGTAGAGTGAGGGCGTGAGGGCAGTAGAGTGGTATATTGAGGGTGGTAGAGTGAGGGTGTGAGGGCGGTAGAGTGGTAGAGTGAGGGCGGTAGAGTGGTAGAGTGAGGGCGGTAGAGTGGTAGGGTGAAGGCGGTAGAGTGGTAGGGTGAGGGCGGTAGAGTGGTAGGGTGAGGGCGGTAGAGTGGTAGGGTGAGGGCGGTAGAGTGGTTGAGTGAGGGTGGTAGAGAGGGCTGTAGAGTGAGGGTGGTAGAGTGGTAGTGTGAGGGCGGTAGAGTGAGGGTAGTAGAGTGAGGGCGGTAGAGTGGTAGAGTGAGGGCGGTAGAGTGGTAGTGTGAGGGCAGTAGAGTGGTAGAGTGAGGGCGGTAGAGTGGTAGAGTGAGGGCGGTAGAGTGGTAGAGTGAGGGCGGTAGAGTGAGGGCATGAGGGCAGTAGAGTGAGGGAGGTAGAGTGGTAGAGTGAGGGCGGTAGAGTGAGGGTGGTAGAGTGAGGGCGGTAGAGTGGTAGAATGAGGGTGGTAGAGTGAGGGCATGAGGGCAGTAGAGTGAGGGAGGTAGAGTGGTAGAGTGAGGGCGGTAGAGTGAGGGTGGTAGAGTGAGGGCGGTAGAGTGGTAGAGTGAGGGTGGTAGAGTGAGGGCAGTAGAGTGGTAGAGTGAGGGCGGTAGAGTGAGGGCATGAGGGCAGTAGAGTGAGGGAGGTAGAGTGGTAGAGTGAGGGCGGTAGAGTGAGGGCATGAGGGCGGTAGAGTGAGGGCGTGAGGGCGGTAGAGTGGTATATTGAGGGTGGTAGAGTGAGGGTGTGAGGGCGGTAGAGTGGTAGAGTGAGGGCGGTAGAGTGGTAGAGTGAGGGCGGTAGAGTGGTAGAGTGGTAGAGTGAGGGCCGTTGAGTGAGGGCCGTAGAGTGGTAGAGTGAGGGCGGTAGAGTGGTAGGGTGAGGGCGGTAGAGCGGTACGGTGAGGGCGGTAGAGCGGTAGGGTGAGGGCGGTAGGGTGAGGGCGGTAGAGCGGTAGGGTGAGGGCGGTAGAGCGGTAGGGTGAGGGCGGTAGAGCGGTAGGGTGAGGGTCGTAGAGTGGTAGGGTGAGGGTGGTAGAGTGAGGGCTGTAGAGTAAGCGTGGTAGAATGGTAGTGTGAGGGCAGTAGAGTGAGGGCCTGAGGGCAGTAGAGTGGTATATTGAGGGCGGTAGAGTGGTATATTGAGGGCGGTAGAGTGGTAGAGTGAGGGCGGTAGAGTGGTAGAGTGAGGGCCGTTGAGTGAGGGCCGTAGAGTGGTAGAGTGAGGGCCGTAGAGTGGTAGAGTGAGGGCCGTAGAGTGGTAGAGTGAGGGCGGTAGAGCGGTACGGTGAGGGCGGTAGAGCGGTAGGGTGAGGGCGGTAGGGTGAGGGCGGTAGAGCGGTAGGGTGAGGGCGGTAGAGCGGTACGGTGAGGGCGGTAGAGCGGTAGGGTGAGGGCGGTAGAGCGGTAGGGTGAGGGCGGTAGAGCGGTAGGGTGAGGGCGGTAGAGCGGTAGGGTGAGGGCGGTAGAGCGGTAGGGTGAGGGCGGTAGAGCGGTAGGGTGAGGGTGGTAGAGTGAGGGCTGTAGAGTAAGCGTGGTAGAGTGGTAGTGTGAGGGCGGTAGAGTGAGGGCCTGAGGGCAGTAGAGTGGTATATTGAGGGCAGTAGAGTGGTATATTGAGGGCGGTAGAGTGAGGGTGTGAGGGCGGTAGAGTGAGGGTGTGAGGGCGGGAGAGTGGTAGAGTGAGGGCGGTAGAGTGGTAGAGTGAGGGCGGTAGAGTGGTAGAGTGAGGGCGGTAGAGCGGTAGAGTGAGGGCATGAGGGCAGTAGAGTGAGGGTGGTAAAGTGAGGGCATGAGGGCAGTAGAGTTGTTTATTGAGGGTGGTAGAGTGAGGGTGGTAGAGTGGTAAAGTGAGGGCGGTAGAGTGGTAGAGTTAGGACCGTAGAGTGAGGGCTGTAGAGTGGTAGAGTGAGGGCGGTAGAGCGGTAGGGTGAGGGCGGTAGAGCGGTAGGGTGAGGGCGGTAGAGCGGTAGGGTGAGGGTGGTAGAGTGAGGGCTGTAGAGTAAGGGTGGTAGAGTGGTGGTGTGAGGGCGGTAGAGTGAGGGCCTGAGGGCAGTAGAGTGGTATATTGAGGGCAGTAGAGTGGTATATTGAGGGCGGTAGAGTGAGGGCGGTAGAGTGGTAGGGTGAGGTCGGTAGAGTGGTTGAGTGAGGGTGGTAGAGAGGGCTGTAGAGTGAGGGTGGTAGAGTGGTAGTGTGAGGGCGGTAGAGTGAGGGTAGTAGAGTGAGGGCGGTAGAGTGGTAGAGTGAGGGCGGTAGAGTGGTAGTGTGAGGGCAGTAGAGTGGTAGTGTGAGGGCAGTAGAGTGGTAGAGTGAGGGCGGTAGAGTGGTAGAGTGAGGGCGGTAGAGTGGTAGAGTGAGGGCGGTAGAGTGGTAGAGTGAGGGCGGTAGAGTGGTAGAGTGAGGGCGGTAGAGTGAGGGCATGAGGGCAGTAGAGTGAGGGCGGTAGAGTGGTAGAGTGAGGGCGGTAGAGTGAGGGCATGAGGGCAGTAGAGTGAGGGCGGTAGAGTGGTAGTGTGAGGGCAGTAGAGTGGTAGAGTGAGGGCGGTAGAGTGGTAGAGTGAGGGCGGTAGAGTGAGGGCATGAGGGCAGTAGAGTGAGGGAGGCAGAGTGAGGGTGGTAGAGTGAGGGCGGTAGAGTGGTAGAGTGAGGGTGGTAGAGTGAGGGCAGTAGAGTGGTAGAGTGAGGGCGGTAGAGTGAGGGCATGAGGGCAGTAGAGTGAGGGAGGTAGAGTGGTAGAGTGAGGGCGGTAGAGTGAGGGCGGTAGAGTGAGGGCATGAGGGCGGTAGAGTGAGGGCATGAGGGCGGTAGAGTGAGGGCATGAGGGCGGTAGAGTGAGGGCGTGAGGGCGGTAGAGTGGTATATTGAGGGTGGTAGAGTGAGGGTGTGAGGGCGGTAGAGTGGTAGAGTGAGGGCGGTAGAGTGGTAGAGTGAGGGCGGTAGAGTGGTAGAGTGAGGGCCGTTGAGTGAGGGCCGTAGAGTGGTAGAGTGAGGGCGGTAGAGTGGTAGGGTGAGGGCGGTAGAGCGGTACGGTGAGGGCGGTAGAGCGGTAGGGTGAGGGCGGTAGGGTGAGGGCGGTAGAGCGGTAGGGTGAGGGCGGTAGAGCGGTAGGGTGAGGGCGGTAGAGCGGTAGGGTGAGGGTGGTAGAGTGGTAGGGTGAGGGTGGTAGAGTGAGGGCTGTAGAGTAAGCGTGGTAGAGTGGTAGTGTGAGGGCGGTAGAGTGAGGGCCTGAGGGCAGTAGAGTGGTATATTGAGGGCAGTAGAGTGGTATATTGAGGGCGGTAGAGTGAGGGTGTGAGGGCGGTAGAGCGGTAGGGTGAGGGCGGTAGAGCGGTAGGGTGAGGGCAGTAGAGCGGTAGGGTGAGGGTGGTAGAGTGGTAGGGTGAGGGTGGTAGAGTGAGGGCTGTAGAGTAAGGGTGGTAGAGTGGTAGTGTGAGGGCGGTAGAGTGAGGGCCTGAGGGCAGTAGAGTGGTATATTGAGGGCAGTAGAGTGGTATATTGAGGGCGGTAGAGTGAGGGTGTGAGGGCGGTAGAGTGGTAGAGTGAGGGCGGTAGAGTGAGGGCAGTAGAGTGAGGGAGGTAGAGTGAGGGTGGTAGAGTGAGGGCGGTAGAGTGGTAGAGTGAGGGTGGTAGAGTGAGGGCAGTAGAGTGGTAGAGTGAGGGCGGTAGAGTGAGGGCATGAGGGCAGTAGAGTGAGGGAGGTAGAGTGGTAGAGTGAGGGCGGTAGAGTGAGGGCGGTAGAGTGAGGGCATGAGGGCGGTAGAGTGAGGGCATGAGGGCGGTAGAGTGAGGGCGTGAGGGCGGTAGAGTGGTATATTGAGGGTGGTAGAGTGAGGGTGTGAGGGCGGTAGAGTGGTAGAGTGAGGGCGGTAGAGTGGTAGAGTGAGGGCGGTAGAGTGGTAGAGTGAGGGCCGTTGAGTGAGGGCCGTAGAGTGGTAGAGTGAGGGCGGTAGAGTGGTAGGGTGAGGGCGGTAGAGCGGTACGGTGAGGGCGGTAGAGCGGTACGGTGAGGGCGGTAGGGTGAGGGCGGTAGAGCGGTAGGGTGAGGGCGGTAGAGCGGTAGGGTGAGGGTGGTAGAGTGGTAGGGTGAGGGTGGTAGAGTGAGGGCTGTAGAGTAAGCGTGGTAGAGTGGTAGTGTGAGGGCGGTAGAGTGAGGGCCTGAGGGCAGTAGAGTGGTATATTGAGGGCAGTAGAGTGAGGGTGTGAGGGCAGTAGAGTGAGGGTGTGAGGGCGGTAGAGTGGTAGGGTGAGGGCGGTAGAGTGAGGTCGGTAGAGTGGTTGAGTGAGGGTGGTAGAGAGGGCTGTAGAGTGAGGGTGGTAGAGTGGTAGTGTGAGGACGGTAGAGTGAGGGTAGTAGAGTGAGGGCGGTAGAGTGGTAGAGTGAGGGCGGTAGAGTGGTAGTGTGAGGGCAGTAGAGTGGTAGAGTGAGGGCGGTAGAGTGGTAGAGTGAGGGCGGTAGAGTGGTAGAGTGAGGGCGGTAGAGTGGTAGAGTGAGGGCGGTAGAGTGAGGGCATGAGGGCAGTAGAGTGAGGGAGGTAGAGTGAGGGAGGTAGAGTGAGGGTGGTAGAGTGAGGGCGGTAGAGTGAGGGCGGTAGAGTGAGGGTGGTAGAGTGAGGGTGGTAGAGTGAGGGCAGTAGAGTGGTAGAGTGAGGGTGGTAGAGTGAGGGCATGAGGGCAGTAGAGTGAGGGAGGTAGAGTGGTAGAGTGAGGGCGGTAGAGTGAGGGCGGTAGAGTGAGGGCATGAGGGCGGTAGAGTGAGGGCATGAGGGCGGTAGAGTGAGGGCGGTAGAGTGAGGGCGGTAGAGTGGTATATTGAGGGTGGTAGAGTGAGGGTGTGAGGGCGGTAGAGTGAGGGCGGTAGAGTGGTAGAGTGAGGGCGGTAGAGTGGTAGAGTGAGGGCCGTTGAGTGAGGGCCGTAGAGTGGTAGAGTGAGGGCGGTAGGGCGGTAGGGTGAGGGCGGTAGGGTGAGGGCGGTAGAGCGGTAGGGTGAGGGCGGTAGAGCGGTAGGGTGAGGGCGGTAGAGCGGTAGGGTGAGGGCGGTAGAGCGGTAGGGTGAGGGTGGTAGAGTGAGGGCTGTAGAGTAAGCGTGGTAGAGTGGTAGTGTGAGGGCAGTAGAGTGAGGGCCTGAGGGCAGTAGAGTGGTATATTGAGGGCAGTAGAGTGGTATATTGAGGGCGGTAGAGTGAGGTGTGAGGGCGGTAGAGTGAGGGTGTGAGGGCGGTAGAGTCGTAGAGCGAGGACGGTAGAGTGAGGGCGGTAGAGTGAGGGCGGTAGAGTGAGGGCGGTAGAGTGAGGGCGGTAGAGTGAGGGCGGTAGAGTGGTAGAGTGAGGGTGGTAGAGTGAGGGCTGTAGAGTGAGGGCTGTAGAGTGATAGTGTGAGGGCGGTAGAGTGAGGGCCTGAGTGCAGTAGAGTGGTATATTGAGGGCGGTAGAGTGAGGGTGTGAGGGCGGTAGAGTGGTAGAGTGAGGACGGTAGAAAGAGGGTATGAGGGCGGTAGAGTGAGGGCGTGAAGGCGGTAGAGTGAGGGCGGTAGAGTGAGGGCGGTAGAGTGAGGGCGGTAGAGTGAGGGCGGTAGAGTGAGGTCGGTAGAGTGAGGGCATGAGGGCAGTAGAGTGAGGGCAGTAGAGTGAGGGCGGTAGAGTGGTAGGGTGAGGGTGGTAGAGTGAGGGCAGTAGAGTGGTATATTGATGGTGGTAGAGTGAGGGTGTGAGGGCGGTAGAGTGGTAGAGTGAGGGCGGTAGAGTGAGGGCGGTAGAGTGGTAGAGTTAGGGTGGTAGAGTTAGGGCGGTAGAGTGAGGGCCGTAGAGTGGTAGAGTGAGGGCGGTAGAGTGGTAGGGTGAGGGCGGTAGAGTGAGGGCGGTAGAGTGGTAGAGTGAGGGCTGTAGAGTGAGGGCTGTAGAGTGGTAGTGTGAGGGCGGTAGAGTGAGGGCCTGAGGGCGGTAGAGTGAGGGCGGTAGAGTGAGGGCTGTAGAGTGGTAGAGTGAGGGCGGTAGAGTGGTAGGGTGAGGGTGGTAGAGTGAGGGCGTGAGGGCAGTAGAGTGGTATATTGAGGGTGGTAGAGTGAGGGTGTGAGGGTGGTAGAGTGAGGGTGTGAGGGCGGTAGAGTGGTAGAGTGAGGACGGTAGAGTGAGGGTATGAGGGCGGTAGAGTGAGGGCGTGAAGGCGGTAGAGTGAGGGCGGTAGAGTGAGGGCGGTAGAGTGAGGGCGGTAGAGTGAGGGCGGTAGAGTGAGGTCGGTAGATTGAGGGCATGAGGGCAGTAGAGTGAGGGCAGTAGAGTGAGGGCGGTAGAGTGAGGGCGGTAGAGTGGTAGGGTGAGGGTGGTAGAGTGAGGGCAGTAGAGTGGTATATTGATGGTGGTAGAGTGAGGGTGTGAGGGCGGTAGAGTGGTAGAGTGAGGGCGGTAGAGTGAGGGCGGTAGAGTGGTAGAGTTAGGGTGGTAGAGTTAGGGCGGTAGAGTGAGGGCCGTAGAGTGGTAGAGTGAGGGCGGTAGAGTGGTAGGGTGAGGGCGGTAGAGTGAGGGCGGTAGAGTGGTAGAGTGAGGGCGGTAGAGTGAGGGCTGTAGAGTGGTAGTGTGAGGGCGGTAGAGTGAGGGCCTGAGGGCGGTAGAGTGAGGGCGGTAGAGTGAGGGCTGTAGAGTGGTAGAGTGAGGGCGGTAGAGTGGTAGGGTGAGGGTGGTAGAGTGAGGGCGTGAGGGCAGTAGAGTGGTATATTGAGGGTGGTAGAGTGAGGGTGTGAGGGTGGTAGAGTGAGGGTGTGAGGGTGGTAGAGTGAGGGTGTGAGGGCGGTAGAGTGGTAGAGTGAGGGCGGTAGAGTGAGGGCGGTAGAGTGGTAGAGTTAGGGCGGTAGAGTGAGGGCCGTAGATTGGTAGAGTGAGGGCGGTAGAGTGGTAGGGTGAGGGCGGTAGAGTGGTAGGGTGAGGGCGGTAGAGTGGTAGGGTGAGGGCGGTAGAGTGAGGGCTGTAGAGTGAGGGCTGTAGAGTGGTAGTGTGAGGGCGGTAGAGTGAGGGCGGTAGATTGAGGGCTGTAGAGTGGTAGAGTGAGGTCGGTAGAGTGAGGGCGTGAGGGTGGTAGAGTGAGGGCGTGAGGGCAGTAGAGTGAGGGCAGTAGAGTGGCAGAGTGAGGGCGGTAGAGTGAGGGCGGTAGAGTGAGGGCATGAGGGCAGTAGAGTGAGGGCGGTAGAGTGGTAGAGTGAGGGCGGTAGAGTGGTAGGGTGAGGGCGGTAGAGTGAGGGCAGTAGAGTGGTATATTGAGGGCGGTAGAGTGAGGGTGTGAGGGTGGTAGAGTGACGGTGTGAGGGCGGTAGAGTGGTAGAGTGAGGGCGGTAGAGTGGTAGAGGTAGGGCGGTAGAGTGAGGGCCGTAGAGTGGTAGAGTGAGGGCGGTAGAGTGGTAGGGTGAGGGCGGTAGAGTGAGGGCAGTAGAGTGGTATATTGAGGGCGGTAGAGTGAGGGTGTGAGGGTGGTAGAGTGACGGTGTGAGGGCGGTAGAGTGGTAGAGTGAGGGCGGTAGAGTGGTAGAGTGAGGGCGGTAGAGTGGTAGGGTGAGGGCGGTAGAGTGGTAGGGTGAGGGCGGTAGAGTGGTAGGGTGAGGGCGGTAGAGTGAGGGCGGTAGAGTGAGGGCGGTAGAGTGTTAGAGTGAGGTCGGTAGAGTGAGGGTGGTAGAGTGAGGGTGGTAGAGTGAGGGCTGTAGAGTGAGGGTGGTAGAGTGAGGGTGTGAGGTCGGTAGAGTGAGGGCCTGAGGGCAGTAGAGTGAGGGCCTGAGGGCAGTAGAGTGGTATATTGAGGGCGGTAGAGTGAGGGTGTAAGGGCGGTAGAGTGAGGGCGGTAGAGTGAGGGCATGAGGGCGGTAGAGTGAGGGCGGTAGAGTGGTAGAGTGAGGTCGGTAGAGTGGTAGAGTGAGGGTGGTAGAGTGAGGGCAGTAGAGTGAGGGTGGTAGAGTGAGGGCATGAGGGCAGTAGAGTGAGGGCGGTAGAGTGGTAGAGTGAGGGCGGTAGAGTGGTAGGGTGAGGGTGGTAGAGTGAGGGCAGTAGAGTGGTATATTGAGGGTGGTAGAGTGAGGGTGTGAGGGCGGTAGAGTGGTAGAGTGAGGGCGGTAGAGTGGTAGGGTGAGGGCGGTAGAGTGGTAGGGTGAGGGCGGTAGAGTGGTAGGGTGAGGGCGGTAGAGTGGTAGGGTGAGGGCGGTAGGGTGAGGGCGGTAGAGTGGTAGAGTGAGGGTGGTATATTGAGGGCAGTAGAGTGAGGGTGTGAGGGCGGTAGAGTGGGAGAGTGAGGACGGTAGAGTGAGGGCATGAGGGCAGTAAAGTGGTAGAAGTTATACAGCACTGACAAAATAACATGCACTATATATAGATATTATACATATACAGATATATATTTATTTACAAATACAATCATTTATATTCATAACTGAAACTAGCTCATCTTATGTACAGTATAATGTTAATATTGTACAGCATTTCTTCTCTAAATGTCTTATTTTCTCTAATAACCAGCTGGCTGTGTGTCACCCTATAACCATGCTATAAAGGAAGTGGGAAACTAAAGTCAGTCTGAAGTGTATTCTAAACAAACCTTAGCAAAGTCAAAAGGTCTAACAGGCTTTTGGCTTTTCCAGTGTTTTTGTTTTTATGGTTTTTGCAAAACTTTACTGCTGGATAACCTTCCTGTCCGTCATGAATCTTAAACATTAAACAATGGTCAAAAGCAAAGTATTTTTGGAGCTTGGCACACAAGGGAACTACTTTCTATGCAGATGTGCTGATTACGAAAAGGTGAAATGAAGTTGTTCACAATGAAGTTAGCCAGTAACATAAGTGGACAGACCGAAGCCCCATGCTTTACACAGTATAATGTACAGGGTAGGAGGTATGAGACAATAACGAACCAATTGAAGAGTGCATGCTGAAATGCGTATAAGTAAGCACATTAAAATATCAGTGCAATCAAAAGATTTTGACTTACGCCAGACCTAAAAACTACCTATCACACGCTGCCATTCCACTGCATCGCACAATGACTGTACGTACTCACAGTTTGCATTAACACAGATCACCTTTGGCCTTCTTATGACATTTACGCCAGCTTATGCATTTCTGCTATGACGTCACCCTCACTTGCTGCTCATTCCTTGTATGGAAACAAAAACTACGTACTGTATTACTACCTGCTAAAAAGGCAGTCCTTTACGTGAAGGGTACGAATAGCTGTACAAATGGAAAGATGGCAACCCTGCGCCGAATGTGAGCTTAACTTCCATGCGAAATTGTTTGTGAATCGGGGAACAACGTCTCGAAAGATTTCAGCTATTTTATACGTGACAGGAATGCAATTAAGGGCGTGCGATGAGTGCAGCACTCCAGTGCTCCGAAGCTCAGGTTTTATGTTTCAAGGCGCCCAGTTATGCTTTTTGTTTCTGCTCAAGTTTAAAAGCAGCAAAGACGTCCGGTTACTTGGCATGCAAAAAGCTTCAATCAGCCTCTTATTCTAAGGCGAGGCGACGGGTGGGATGCATGAATAAAACATGAATAAAAGTGAACGGTAACCATACGAAAGGTGACAACGGACAAAGGTGCCATACCTATGCCTTCGCTGCACCAGGATGCGAGTCACAAAAGAGGGTGGTGATGGACGGAGCATCTGAATCAAACACTCACATCCAGTCAAAAGATCTGGGTTTAATCCATCACCGTTCTTTAGCCAACTCTGCCACCCCAGTTCAGACATGGCTATATGCAAATCAGTCTGACCCTGTGCCTCATGGGATCAGTCCAGCCCGAACTGCCAAGCCAGGACTTCCCTGGACCGGAAACAAGCTCCCGAGGACCGGTTTCTGGCATTCCAGCCGTCTTCAGCCCGGCTTGCTTGAATCCAGTAGCAAAGTGAGCAAGGGACTCACGTCTGAGCATACCCTGCCACACTTATGGCGGCCAAAAGCGGTACAAAATAGGGTGGTGATGGACGGAGCATCTGAATCAAACACTCACACCCAGTCAAAAGATCTGGGTTTAATCCATCACCGTTCTTTAGCCAACTCTGCCACCCCAGTTCAGACATGGCTATATGCAAATCAGTCTGACCCTGTGCCTCATGGGAACAGTCCAGCCCGAACTGCCAAGCCAGGACTTCCCTGGACCGGAAACAAGCTCCCGAGGACCGGTTTCTGGCATTCCAGCCGTCTTCAGCCCGGCTTGCTTGAATCCAGTAGCAAAGTGAGCAAGGGACTCACGTCTGAGCATACCCTGCCACACTTATGGCGGCCAAAAGCGGTACAAAATAGGGTGGTGATGGACGGAGCATCTGAATCAAACACTCACACCCAGTCAAAAGATCTGGGTTTAATCCATCACTGTTCTTTAGCCCACTCTGCCACCCCAGTTCAGACATGGCTATATGTAAATCAGTCTGACCCTGTGCCACATGGGAACAGTCCAGCCCGAACTGCCAAGCCATGTCTTCCCTGGACCGAAAACAAGCTTCCGAGGACCGGTTTCTGGCATTCCAGCCGTCTTCAGCCCGGCTTGCTTGAATCCAGTGGCAAAGTGAGCAAGGGACTCACGTCTGAGCATACCCTGCCACACTTATGGCGGCCAAAAGCGGTACAAAAGAGGGTGGTGATGGACGGAGCATCTGAATCAAACACTCACACGAGTCACAGCCAAAAGTGAAGTAAATAATTGCAAGGGAGGAAGGGTGACAAGACGCATGGGGAGCAGCAGCCTTTGATGTGCCGGCCGGCCGTGCAGTGAATAATTAGGGGAGGAGAAATGCCAGCCTGATGCAGAGCGCACGCTGGGGGAAGCTTGAGATGCCTGTGGGAGGGAGGCTGGTGGCTTTGATGTGCACGCACTTTTTGCCAATGCGCTTACGCATTGAGCCCGCTTTTCTCGGGCACAGCGTCAAATCGCCCGTTCGTTAAGCTCTCGTTAAGCCCCAATATAGGCTCGCCAGCAATGCGCAAGCGCATTAGCAGGCGAGCCCTAAAAACAATACACCTGGGGATGAGGGGTATAAAATTACCAAGACGCACTTGTGAAGCCGACACTCTTCCTTTCAGTTTATGACATTCACCTTTTCACTCCTAGGTGTTGATCCTATGTGGCTGCAGAGCGGGGAAAAACTGTGAGAGTTTTGGTATTGTTTGTTTAAAAAAAATCAACATCATAAAAAAGGACAGTGCCCCGCAGGAGCTTTTGGAAAAGCAGTTTTGAGGTCTGTTTGAGAGATGGTTCATTTGTCTCATCCTCCTCCAATTAGACAGCAATTTTAAAATGTCATCTGAAGTCCCCCAATTAGATAAGTCGCTTTAGAGGACGAGGCGAAATTACACCTTTGCTGAAGATACCAGTGCCTGTGTGATGGACGCAGGGAGGGTGACAGCCATACGCCTGTGTGTCTTTTTAAACACGGTCATGCCAGGAGAATGTGGTGAAAGGATTTCCATTTCTAGCACGTGGCCACAGCGAAAAATATCGAAAAGATTGCGTGACACAACTGCTAAGTTTCTTTCACTGTGAGCTTCATAGAATATTAACAGGACTCAGTCTGGATTCTTTTTACAGGGCCACTCTGCTGCAGCTGCAAAATCACTGCAAGGCCCAGGAAGGGGGCTCGGTCCAGAAAAGGTGCTGGGAACCAAAAGGAAGTGGGGGGGAACAAAACAAATGCTCCAGCATAAGCCCCACAATTCCTCTATTTGAATGTCAGCAGACAGCATCCATCCGTGGGAGTTCTTCTTTGGGTGTGTAGCCCATCAGTTGTTTGTTTGCTTTGTGAAGAAGTGGGATATGTGTTATCCTTCCCCCATATATTTCCCAGGAGCACCATATTGCCATTTCTGTTACCCTATGACGTCATAGAACGTGGTGTGCTGGAGGTTCTGTGCTGTGTGCCCAAAGCAGTTATACCAGGGCTGAGCTATTTAAACACCTCCTCCTGGTGGCGTCTCTGCCTATTTTTACTTGAAGTACTACTTGTACCAGCTATACAAATAAAGCCTCCGCATAACCTACAAGAGAATGTGTTTCTGCATTCCCCAGACCAGACTCTATGCATCATTACAGAAGAGAGCTGATAGGATGCAATGGGAAGTGTACTCCGCAATTTGGCTCTGTGAGGTGATGTAAATGCAACAGGTAATAGTAGAGGCCCTTGGCTGCCTTCTGCGTCCTGTGTCAATTGGTGAGAAATAGATAAAAAAAACTTTACTTTTAAACTGAGGTGTATTTACAAAGGGGACATGTGCCTTCGGATTTTATGTACATCGACTTACATCACCATGAACTTCTTTTGAATCCATTTGGTTTGCTAGGCTACCTCGAGCATTACTCATGCCAACTTAGATTGGGGAAGATGCCTTAGTCACACTGCGCTCCTCCCCACCCCACAATGGTGAGTGTGAATTTAGGATAATCATGATATCCTTGATTCACTTATTTATAAAGTCTGTGTGGTTTTTGAGCAAAGTAGCTGTCAAACTGAAATTGATTATAAACATTCTAAATGCTGGTATTAAGCGCCATAAAGAACTGATCGCAATAACCAGATAGTATAACATTTTTCTCATCGAGGGATCCCCTGCCTCACTGCATACTTAGTATAGTGGTATGGTTACTAAGTTGGTGACAGTTGAACCACTATACCTAATGAAAGTTTACTCTTGACCAAATTGCATCATATTTGATTAATTATTACAGATTTCTCCTGTGGCTGTTAATATATTTGCCTCACTTGGCAGTTCCTATGAATGGGATAAGTGCTGATAATAATCAAGGTATAACAACTGCACAGGACACCTTAAATGCTTGAAACTTGGGCCTTCAGTCCTCTTTCTAGGCAATGTTGACTTGAGGGTAGGGAGTTAGTAAGAAGGAGCTGAGTTTTAATACCCATGTCTCCAAATTGCATAATCTTTGCTAATTCACTATCGCCAGTCTTCCCAACGCCAAATATTGCGACCTCAGATCCTGTATAAGGCAACAATGAGGGAAATTGCGGATAGTAAGGACTATAAACAAATCCCTGCATAGGAGTCGCAATATGATGAACAAATCCTGCTGTTGAACACCCCTACAGCTGTTTGCTATCCCCAGCCCCATATGTGATGTAATGAGCCTTGTGTTGACCTTGATTCCCTTTATAGCCCTCGAATACTAGACAGCGCAAGTGCTGTCTGTTGCTAAAAATATTGTGAGTCTCCTATGAACTTACAGGGGCTTGGAACCCACCCATTACTTATACTGGTTGGCTTTCCGGTCACTGCCATTTGTATGCTTCTTATTTCTGTCCCAGCTTGTCAATTTTGTGTTTGTCCCACCCATGGAGCATAGCCTCTTTACGATCTCTCGGATTGGCTGGCTTCTATGCTTCCACCACGTAGTTTAACTACTTTTTTCTTTTGGATTAAGCACTGTATGGGACTGCATGTGTTTTCCAGCTGTCTCCGTCATCTACTACTCTCCCCCTGCATTTTGTGCTGATCTCAGTTTCACACGCGTTTCTCCATCACCCCATCCATTTCGCTCGCCCTCGTTTACCCCATGTTGCTTTCTCACCTATGCTTCTCTCCCCTCCTACTCCACGTTGCTCTCTCACCCTTTGCTACTTCTCTCCATACCTGCCCTCCATGTTGCTTCCCCCACCTGTGATCTCCTTCTCTTACCCATTGCTTCTTCTCCCCACCTGCTCTGAGATGCTTTCCTCACCCTTCTTTTGCGCCCGGTGCTCCTCCACTCTACCCCGCCCTCAGTATTGCTTACTACCATCGGTGCCCTCCTTATCTGTTGCCCATTGCCACTCTGCTCTGCCCCCACACTCCTTGTTGTTTCCCCCCACCCTGGTATAGTTTACATTTTAAAAAATGGTGAGCGCCCCCGGAAGGGCGGGTAGGGGTCAGAGCACGGTGGGAGTGGGAGGTGGGGTCCACGGAGGACATAGACTGGGAAGTGGCGTTGATGCACCCCAGAGAAGTTGCCATAAAGGCAAAGCTTTGGCTCATCCAATTTAAAATACTACACTAAATATATTATGACAGGGACAGGCTGCATAAAATGGAACGGTCAGAATCACCACTCTGCCTGACTTGCACCACGGCTAAAAGCGATTTGTTCCACACAGTCTGGGAGTGTCCTGAGCTTCAGACATACTGGGCGCAGGTAATCGAGTTACTAGGAACACTGCTGGGGGTGGCGTTGCCAATGGAGCCAAGGTTTGCGATACTGTGGATATAGAGTGAGGTGGATGTCACCAGAACACAGTTAATTTTCTCCTCCTTGAGCTGGTAGTAGCCAAGAGAGATATAGCCAGAAGATGGGGGTTGGCCGACAAGTCGACCATTCAGGAGTGGATGAGGGGAATCGACATATACATGACGGCCGAGCAAACCACGTACCGTAGCAGAGGGTGTCCGAAAAAAATTCACAAGATCTGGGACCTGTGTAGACGACACTTTGTGCTGGACATAGGTGATGACACGCAACAGTCCATAACGCACACAACACGGGACTCCTGTAAAGGGGCCCAGGGAGAACCGCCCTAGCAAAAATCCTGGTCAACCATCCACTAATGTTTCCTGGTCCAGAACGAAACCACATAACTACAACGCAAGGGCACTGGTGGGGTATACAAGTCCACACAAATCAAAGGAGGAGGGGGGGGGGGGGGGGGGAGGAGAAGTGGCTTTGTTGATGACGACCATGTTTGTAACTGTATGCGATCGACATTTGCAGATGCACTATGTAAGAACTGTATTGTGCTAATTGTTCACTTGGAAAAAAATAAATCCCGCCCCGCCATTAAAGAAAAGGTGAGCGTGGCTACATGTGCTGGCAACACATGCATCGTAGCGTCTTGTTTGTACTTCATGTTAAATAGCCATGTTGAGCAGCAATATGAATGCTGAACAGCATGGCTAAAAACAATTGTCCCACAGGCAAGACCGATTGGCTTTGCCAATGTTTGTTAAAAAGCTGCCATTCTGAATAGCATTTGAGGTTTTATTATGCAAGTTGGGTCTTGCCCTTTTTGCAGTCACCCCCAGATGTGTGCCTTCTTTTGCTGAACCACTTTTTGTTTGGCATTAAGACACTGCACACTTTTCTCTGCTGACCAGTAGTTAAGTGCTTGTGGTCTCTCCCTAAACCATGGTACCACTGGCATCTACCTAAATGCCTCATTTAACTTACTTGTTAGTCCCTAGTAAATGGCACAACATTTACCCACGGCCTCAAAATAAAGTACTACTAGTGGGCTGCAGGGCTCATTGTGTCACCCAATAAAGTAGCCTTTTAAAATATGTCTCAGGTCTGCCACTGCAGCCTGTTGTGCAGTGTTAGATATTTCGACCTGGCAAAATAAACCTTTTGCCAGGCCTAACCTTTCCTTTTTAATGCTTACAAGTCACCCCTAAGGTAGGCCCTAAAGAACGTAGGGGAGGGTGCACTGTATTTCAAAAGGAAGACATGTGGTTTAAGTTATATATTACCTAGCAGAGAAAAACACCTAAAGTAGTTTTTCAGTGTTGTAGGGCTTATCTCTTCCATTGACTAACATTGGGTTACCTTATTACATTTTATAAGTACTAACAATAGATTCGGAGCGATACCAAAGGGGATGATGGACGGAGCGTTTAAGCAAATCAAACACTCACCCCCAGTCAACTGATCTGGGTTTAATCCATCTTCATTCTTTAGCTCACTCCACCACCCCAGTTGACTGGGGGTGAGTTTTTGATTTGCTCAAGCGCTCCGTCCATCATCCCCTTTGGTATCGCTTTGTTTGCCCTTAGTTGGCAGGGTATGCTCAGACATGGGTCCCTTGCTCACTTTGCCACTGGATTCAAGCAAGCCGGGCTGAAGACAGCTGGAATGCCAGAAACCGGTCCTCAGAAGCTTGTTTCCGGTCCAGGGAAGACATGGCTTGGCAGTTTGGGCTTGACTGTTCCCATGAGGCACAGGGTCAGACTGATTTGCATATGGCCATGTCTGAACTGGGGTGGTGAAGTGAGCTAAAGAGCGACTCTGGATTAAACCCAGATCAGTTAACTGGGGTGAGTGTTTGATTTGCCCAAGCGCTCCGTCCATCATCCCCTTTGGTAACAACATTAGATTCGGAGAGACAGATCTGCAGTTCACACTCAAATGAAATGTAATTTAAAATGCTCTTTCATGGTGAAATCTGATTTTAAGTTACAATTCTGAAACGGTCCCTTTTGGAAAGTTTGTCTCAACCAACTGTGCCTTCTGCCAGTGTTCTGGTTCACATGATTGTGAATGTCTCTGCTGTTTGGGGTTGTGTACTGCTTCGAGACAGTGAGATATAAGTGGCTTAGTTGTGGACAGGATGAACTGAGGAGGGGCAGTATCCAACTTCACTTACCCAACCTCACTAACACTTTAAGTGTTTGGTCTACAACACACACACAAAAAAGGTAAAATACACCAGGCCTGGCCTGCCTTTTGTCACCCTATCTTGGAGCCTTGACAAGGGAAAGAACTTTCCACAATGTGTGGAAGATTCAAAATAAGGACTGTCCTGCTGCTAGAAGACTGCCCTGCTGCTTATATGACTGTCTTGCTGGCTGAAGAAGGAAGAATGAACCTGCTTGCCTTGATCCCAGGCTAACCAGAGTTACTCAAAGGGTCAGTTGTCTGACATGTGTGAGCTACAGGGACACAGCATGCTCCAGAGGCCTCTCTGCAACTGCCTGGCTGCACATGAACCTGCCTGAGCACTACTGCTAGACTTTAATGGCAAAAGTCCTGATCCCATAGAGGTGCCCCCTTGGTCCAGGACCTTCGACTGGCATCCGTGGAAACTCCTTCAAAGAAAACTGTGAAAATCCTTATGTTTGGTTTCCTAGCGAACTGGCGACGAACACCAGCATGAATATCTGGCGAGACCTGCTCTTTGTGCAGAAATCAACCTGTATTTGATCAACGCTCCATTACAGTCATCCTAAACTTGTGAATTTTCCACGGTTTAGCACAAACAGATGACTGGGAATAGTGCTCTGTAGTGTTAGATGCTATATTCACTAAACACTTTAAAACTGAATGTCTCCAGTTCTACCAATTAGATTTTTGTCATTTGGTATCATTTCATTTATTAAAATGTGCTCTAATTTTCTAAATTAGTTTGGGTTTTTTCGTGTGTTGTGTTTTAACTGTGGTACTGTTTGCGTCCTGCACAAATAATTGACAAATTGCCTCTAATTTAAGTATGACTGCTTAGGGGTTCTTGGGCGGGGATTTCAATGGATGGCAGACTGAGGGATGGATAGAACCTCCAAGGCAGGGCACGGGCCAAGGGCCGTCCCGAACCTTTGCAAGATTTATCAAGGTCATTGGCTTGGTGGATGATGGTACGTAAGCAGCACCCAGGGGACCGTGGCTATACTTTTTATTACAGGGCCACAAGGTCTTGTCCCAGCTCCACTACTTTCTCCTACCTTTCTTGGAATCCCACAGGGTTCAAGATGGTCACATTCACACACGTTGTCTCTCAGATCACTCCCTTCTGGAACTACGGCTGCAACTCGGCCTAGGGCACTGGCGGTGGGGCTGGTGTGGTGGCTGGAGGATACCGAAACCACGACCTACATTGACACAGCAATAAAAGGGTACTTAGACAAACAATGGAACAGTCGAGTCCTTGGAGACCCTCTGGGAAGCATTAAAGACCACTGTCAGAGGGAACATTAATAGCTATGTTTTGGGAAGGTGCAAGATGCGCAGAGAGGAAGTGACTAACTTAGAACTTGCATCCTATATTTGGAGGCAGCTCATGCTGCATTTGGCCACCCACCGTACTGAGAGGACACCCTACATCGACAAAATGTACTCCATCATTTGCTTATGGATAAGGCTCAAACTGCTTGGCTTGCCACACAAAGCTGCATCCATCATTGGGGCAACAAGATGAGCAAGACTATGCGGTGACCCTATACTACACATCGAACATCCATTTATTACATAAATAATTGGGAGGAGGATGGGAGGGGTCAGGCATGCAGCCAATGCATAGTGCTTAGCCACCTATTCCACAGCATTGTATGCTCCACCACCTGGCGGCACTTTAAGACCTTCAGACTTTGTGAAGGACTTACTCACACACACCCCCTGAAACACCTACAACGGGATTCATTGAAGCTCCACTCGGGTAAATCTCCGGGTCCCAGTGGAGTTCTTCAAATCGTATAGAGGACCGATTGTGGACCCTCTCTGGAATATGTTCAAAAGGGTACAGGAAGTGGGCAAGCACTCCCCTGATCTCCGAAGGTCGGAAATAGTAGTCATACACAATCAGGGACACCCGCCTCAAGACTGCTACTCATATCGCCCATTTCCCTCCTGAACACAGAGGTTAAGATATGGGCTAAGGCCCTGGCCAATAAACTGCGCTCTGTGACTACCACCCTAGGTCATGCTCATCAATCTGGCTTCATTCCTCGGAGAGCCACACAGCACAATATCCGGCATCTGCATAACGCGCGGATGTTAGCAAACATATTACCAGGAGCTCCGTTTAGTGGATCTTCACAAGGCATTTGACTCTGTCCGATGAGACCATATGTTGTGCCTGCTTCATAAACTGAATTTCGGACGTAAATTTCTTTGCTGGGCACAATTATTATACACCGACCTCCACGAAAGAGCGAGTTGTGGAGGTTCGCTGTCTGCCCATTTGCAGCTAAACCTGGGGACGAGACAGAGATGCCCTCTGTCGCCATTAATATTTGCGAATGAACTGCCAAGTCAGGTCTTCAGTCCTTTCACCATTTGAGGACGTTAATGTGCATGCAATTCCCATTTCCGACATTCATGGACATCTTTTTGACTCATTGGGTCAAACGGCAGCAGGCTCACTCACCGGACAGCACGCCAGCACGCAGCTCCTGCCCCTGGGTTGGGAACGCTGTAGGTCTCGCCGCCATCATCCATCCAGGAGCGGCTGGAGACTACAGCTCCCAGCGGGCTTTGCGTGTACTTCCTGTGTCCCGCTGTCTTCGCGCCCGGAGGCGCTACAAAGCCCAGCCTGTCCCTCGGTGGAGCGGGGGTCAAACGGCAGCAGGCTCACTCACCTGACAGCACGCAGCTCCTGCCCCTGGGTTGGGAACGCTGTAGGTCTCGCCGCCATCATCCATCCAGGAGCGGCTGGAGACTACAGCTCCCAGCGGGCTTTGCGTGTACTTCCTGTGTCCCGCTGTCTTCGCGCCCGGAGGCGCTACAAAGCCCAGCCTGTCCCTCGGTGGAGCGGGGGTCAAACGGCAGCAGGCTCACTCACCGGACAGCACGCCAGCACGCAGCTCCTGCCCCTGGGTTGGGAACGCTGTAGGTCTCGCCGCCATCATCCATCCAGGAGCGGCTGGAGACTACAGCTCCCAGCGGGCTTTGCGTGTACTTCCTGTGTCCCGCTGTCTTAGCGCCCGGAGGCGCTACAAAGCCCAGCCTGTCCCTCGGTGGAGCGGGGGTCAAACGGCAGCAGGCTCACTCATCGGACAGCACGCCAGCACGCAGCTCCTGCCCCTGGGTTGTGAACGCTGTAGGTCTCGCCGCCATCATCCATCCAGGAGCGGCTGGAGACTACAGCTCCCAGCGGGCTTTGCGTGTACTTCCTGTGTCCCGCTGTCTTCGCGCCCGGAGGCGCTACAAAGCCCAGCCTGTCCCTCGGTGGAGCGGGGGTCAAACGGCAGCAGGCTCACTCACCGGACAGCACGCCAGCCCGCAGCTCCTGCCCCTGGGTTGGGAACGCTGTAGGTCTCGCCGCCATCATCCATCCAGGAGCGGCTGGAGACTACAGCTCCCAGCGGGCTTTGCGTGTACTTCCTGTGTCCCGCTGTCTTCGCGCCCGGAGGCGCTGCAAAGCCCAGCCGGTCCCTCCGCGTCGCGGGACGCGCGCGGGCGTCGCCGGGCGGAGCCCGGGCAGAGGGCGGGCCGTCTAAGGCCGTCCAAGGACGACCAGGGACGGGACGGGCCACATCTCTAACATCATGGGTAAGCGCAAATTAGCTACTCCGGTGCTGGGAGAAGCCAAGGCCAAGGTTCCTAAGTACACGACCAGTATTATCACATACTTGACGTCAAAAGTTGACGAATTATCCACCCAGATAGCGGTTTCTGAACGTGCACTGGGCCTGGAAACTACATCAGCAGGCACTAGCACTATAAACACCTCGCCTATTAGCTGTGCACCACTGGAGCCAAGGATTATTATTGAATCATGCTGCCCAAACGTGGCGCAGACTCCCACAGTTTTGCCTTCTCCAGAACTTCCTGTTACTGTTGTACCTATTACATCTATGGACATGGGTGTCAAAGAAAACTCGGCCAACATTCAGTCCAGGGATCAGCGCGCTATTCATATCACTGAGGAGGGTCTCTCGTCTTTACTGGAAAAACTTTTTTCTGATAGACTTGAATCCGCCTTAATTCAGATTGCAACAGATATAACTGAGACACTGAAGGATTGTGTTAATGACCTGTTGAAAAAATGTGAACGCATTAATGAGTTTCTAAATAGCCAGACCCCTGCACTGCCATCACATAATCTGACATGTTCTCATGTCCCACAGGTTTCTGTACCGATAGAAATTGACCCGCCGAATAACCCTGTTATAAACCCGCCTGCAGAAAACTCCACGTCTAACAAAGGGAATGTTGTAAATGGTAGATACATGCTCCTGCCGCAAACAGCGCCTAATCCTGTTTTGTTAGAAAAGCCACGAAGTCTTCTGGGAGAACGGATGGGCAGGGTACCTCCAGTGCACCTACCCCCCCGATGCAACTCCCTTTGTAGCAGTATTGGTAAATGTGCCTAAACTAGACGCGGGGGAGGTAGAACATCATGAAACGCTGTTTAATCACACGGTTAAATGGTGTAATGCGAATTGCACGGGTGAAAGTAACATTGCACCTAATATAATGATGTGTAGAAGGGTTAATTGGGTGGGAAAAACTAAGAAATGTGTGGCTGGAGACTGTGTTATAGTCAATTTTAAATCTCGTGATGTCACTAGTCGCCTTTTCTGGGATGCTTCCCCCTTGGATCCATTAGGTAAGGGGGTGCGCGCCATGCCCCTGGGTTTTTTCTATCCACCTGCACTCATGACAGCTGGAGGCGGGCATAGTAGGCCGCAGCTAAATAACAACCATTGGGTAGAGGGTAGATAAAATTTCCCTCCCCAAGGGAATGAATGGGTGACAAAGAAATCTAGGGGCGGTGGTGCAGTCACTTCTGCAAGGAATACACACATAGATAACCTGCCCCTTTCAAACAGATTTGCGGCTCTCACCAATCAGGCCAATATGGACTGACTAGAGCCCCAACAACTAAATTTGATAGCTAATGTCCAGGATGATAACGTTAACATCCCTACCCCATGTAACATTACATTTAATGAAGGGGAGGTTACAACAGAGCAAGGTAATAGAAAAGTTAAGTTTTTGTCCTAGAATATTGCGGGCTTACGTGCCAAACAGAATGATCCCATTTGGTTGGGTAAGTTAAAAGAATATGATATAGTTGCCATGCAGGAAACATGGGCAAGGGATTATTCCTTTTGGCTGGACGGTTACTCTTCATTTTTTGTCAATGCACAGCGTACCCAGTTGGGAAGGGATAGAGGTGGCCTGATGTTACTGGTGTCTCTTAATATAGCTGGAAGTGTGAGGGAATTCACTAGCTCGTCACATCATTTTCAGTTTCTAGAAATCCTCCACCCAGACAAAAATAAGACTGTTCTTATTAATTGTTATAACTCCTTGCAGGGGGGACCCCCAAATTTTGTTTTAGAAAGTTTAAGTATGTTTCTAACTGATTATACGTCAAAACAAACCACTTTTGTTCAAATTATTTTAATGGGTGATTTTAATGTTCATTTGTGCAGTTTGCATTGTCAGATCAAAGACTATAATGGGCCTGACCTTACGACTCCCCCCCCCCATTTTGAGCATAGTTTGAAGGGATCAGCTATGGAACATCTGTTATCAGCAAATGACTTATATGAATCGGGCTTTTCTGATCCAAATGATCGTGTAGTCACATATAATGCGAGGGGTAGTGAATCTATCATTGATTACATCTTCTTATCCCCAGGACTCCTCCATTATGTTCATTTTTATAATGCCATTGAAAGTGGATTTAGTGACCACAATCCGGTGTCTTTAATCCTGGATGGGTCGCTTGGACTGCTCAAAGGGGCTTTGTTGGTCACTTCTGTGAAAAATGTAAAGAGCAAAGACCAAGGGAGGCGATTGAAATGGTGTAAAGTTTGCCCAGAGGACTTCTTAAATCTTATCGAACAAGATATGACGGTGGAACTTCAGACTTGTAGGGACCCTGAAAGGGGGGAAAAGAGATAGTTGCCGCCTTTGAGGCTATCTGCTATAGGGTGGAAGAAGAGCTTACACTTAGCCCAAAGAGGGGACCTGCCCCAGTCTCTGGTTGGTTCGACCATACTTGTTCGAAAGCTCACTCTGCATTGATGGCAGTGCTTAAACATTCCCCTAGAAATAAGTCAGTGGTAGCGCAGCTAAGGAAAAAATATGCTGCGGCGGTAAAGACACGTAAAAAAGCCGTAAAAGAAGAAGCCTGGGACGCTTTAATGGATTCGACCACCCTCAAACACAGTTCTAAATTCTGGTCCATAATTAATAACCCCTTATTTGCCCAATCACGTAATACAGATCTTGAGGCAAATATACCAGAATCAGAGTGGCTTAATCATTTCTCAGTCATCTATGGGAGCAATCAAGTTTATGAAACATTCCATATACCCTGTTATTCTGACATGCAACCCAATTTAGATTTTAATGAAAATGAAGTTAAGGTCGCAATAATTGGTTCTGCTAAGGGTAAAGCCCCGGGGCCCGATGGGGTTCCTTTAGATTTTTATAAATCAAACCCGGAAATGTGGGCAATGATATTAACGAATGTTTTTAACCATGTACTTGTAGGGGGTTTCCCTAATACCTGGACATGTTCAATCATTGTCCCAATCTTTAAAAAAGGATTATGAAGTGACCCCAAATGTTATCGTCCTATTTCCCTGCTGGATTCTTCTATGAAGATTCTGGGTAAAGTACTGTTGGCTAAAATTAACAAGTGGACACTAGAAAATGATATTTTGTCCAATGCCCAGTATGGTTTCCGGACAGGAAGAGGGACAGAGGACCAATGCCTTAATCTGCATATGATAATCTCTAAATATACAAAGGCAAAAAAGGGGGCAATCTTTGTTGCTTACATGGATCTATCCACAGCATTTGATTTAGTAAACAGAGCAAAGCTGTGGGCCATGTTGTTAAAAATGAGATTGGATCCTCTTCTGGTTTACTTTTTAGCTGAACTCCACAAGGATTTAAAGGCTTCCATCAGAATGGATCAAGAGGGACATCGAACAGCATGGTTTAAATCCGGCAGGGGTGTGCGGCAAGGCTGCATCCTTTCCCCTATGCTGTTCACTTTATACATAAATTCTCTGGAAAAAAGCCTTTTGGCTGCTTCTGTGGACACACCGCGTGCAGGAGACACTCATATTCCAGTGCTCCTGTACGCGGACGACGCCGCCTTAATAGCTAGGACACATCTTGGCCTCCAGAGGCTTTTAAATACATTCAGTGACTTTATGTCTTCTCTCGACCTTGTGGTTAATAACTCTAAATCCCATGTTATGGTTTTTGGGGCTGCTAAAAATAATACTAAACCTTTTTATTGTAAGGGGGAAGTGATCACTAACGTAAAAGTTTTCACTTACCTCGGTGTAATTTTTGACACCAAAGGCAGTTGGACTCCTCAGATAACAGCAAAAACTAAAGCAGTGAGGAGCTCTGTTAACGCCATCCTGAGCTTCTCAAGGAGACTTGGGGGGAAACCAAGTGGTGCATTATTGTCTTTGTACAGGGCGAAATCACTGGCTATAGCTAGATACGGAGCTGGACTGTGGGGCTATGTAAAAACTGAAACTATCCAAATAGAGGTTAATAAGTTTTTTTTTGTTCTATGTCAGGACTCCCCCTGTCGACAGCCACCTTTTCTGTCCACCAGGAGCTTGGAGTAGGGTACATTACTGATATCCTCTCTATGGCACCCATTCTTTTGTGGATTAGGGTCTGGATCAATATTAACTTCGGTCTTAACCACAAAATTCTGATGGATTGTTTAAAACTTGACAAACATAAAGACATTGCGTGGTTGTCATATATTCATAAGTGCTCAGTAGAACTCGGACGCCGGAGATTTTCTCCTCTCCGTTTGACCTGAAAAAAGCAGATTTAGCCTGGGTCAAGGAAACCTTTTACAAACTTAACACCTTGGAGAGAGAGCAACTCCAGCTAACTAAACCCACGGTTAGAGCACATTATATGACAATTACCTGCATAGCCATCCAACCGTATCTTGCCTTAGTTAATATTCCGTTTCACAGGTGGCCCCTGGTTAAGTTTCGATTCAACCAGATGTATTTGGTACTCTGTGATAGACAGGGATGGTTTAAGCCTGAGGACGCACCTGTATGTAAATGTGATAATTTCTCCATTCAAGACAATATGCACCTTATGTTGTTCTGCCCCTTCTATAATGTTCCAAGGCAGAAGTATCTGGTACCTTTGTTGAAGGGGAAAGCTTTCACACAAGCTAAACCAGCTCTTCTGTTCTTACAAATGCTTGAATCGCCCTTGGTAATGTTCAGTGTGGCAAATTATCTTGTTGCTGCTGTTCGGATTAGGAGGAGGAAACTACAAGTCTAACATTGGGGATTGTGATGAATGTGGCATACTTCGTTTTTTGCACATGACGATCTTTTTAATCTGACTTTTTTACTGTTTTTATATATATTGTATTGTATGAAAATTTTAATATGTATCTGGATTGTTTTTAATTGTTGTAGTATGCTTTTATGATTTTTAACTAAATCGAATAAAGTGGTTTTTGACTTGACTTGACTTGACTCATTAAAACCTCTTTTTGAGGTGGGAGTAAGTGAATCTACTAGAGAAGGACCTAAATTGTCTCCTTGGCTCACTTAGGAACGTAGATCCTTTAGTACCCTGTAGATTCGTGATGCTAGACATCATTACAAAGGGATATTAGCGTCAATCAAAAAGAGCTTGGAGAATAAAAACTGGCAGGATTTGTTAGAGGCTTCCTAGAGGAAAGATCTGTCTGCACAGCAGCAGCTCACTCACTTCACAAAATACTTGGAAAATCTTTCGACAGAGATCAGCATGGGAGTATGTGTGTAGTTCCTGCTGAGCCGCTTCTGTCTAGACCCTGCGGGCTGACCGACTTGTCCCCGCGGGGACCCTAATAAGAGGGCGGCCCCTTAGTGCCACAAGATGGCACGCTGGACAGCCCAGTGTTTAAAGGTCCCTTCGGGGGGAAGGCACGTCACTACCGGCTGGGGTGGGGGGCAGGGCGGATGTATATAAGGCTCCCACACCCCACCTGGTGGCCTCTTTGGCCTTTCACCCGGACTATGTTTGGACGTGCCCAGGAGTGCTGCTAGTCACGGTGAGTACATGTGTGCCCCCCCTTTTCGCTCGCTCCCCCCCTTATGGGGGGTCGCAGCTGGGCTGGGCGAGTCTGCGGTTGCTGCTGCAGGGGGAAAGGGGGTAGTATTTGGCAGCCCCGATGCTGGGGACCCTCCGGACATGGAGGGCGTCAGGCTGGGGAGCAGCGGTAACTTCAATCGGTACATGGTGTGATTGCGTGGAGTGCCTGGGGGCGCAACATGTGGCTGGATTGGGATGCGCTGCTGGAGGATCCGTCCTTTTCCTGGTTTGCGGGCGTTTTGGCCAACTTACACCCTCGGTGTCGTTAGGCGGGGGAACAGCGGTAACTTGGAGGAGCGGTAACTTCACTCGGGGCCTTGTGTGCAGTTGTTTGGAGTGCCTGAGGGGCGCAGCATGTGACTGGAAGGGGACGCGCGGCTTGAGCACCCGTCTATGCTGGACTGCTGGGGTTTTTGGCCAAATTTACACCCTCGGTGTCGTTAAGCGGAGCAGCGGTAACTTCATCCGGCGCCTCGGGGAAATGCTTAGAGTGCCTGGCGAAGCATGTGCAGAAGCATCCGTATTTTATCCCGTTTTGCAATGGACGGGGAGCGCAGGTGTTTTGATTAACTTACACCTCAGCGGTACGCGGAGTGGCTGCGAGCTGGGGGGGCCACGTGCTTGGGGGTCCCGGAGCGGGGGAAAATGGCACCCACGTGCAGGGGCCTATCGATCCCCCCCTGGCTTTGGGGATGCATCGGGGCAGTTATCGCCCAGCGTCTCAATCGAGGGGGAAGCCTGCATAGCCTGATCAAGGTACGTGGCCTGCGGAAAAGATGATGGAAGTGGGGGGTCGAGTGCCCTCTGGATAGTGCGGATTTCGCGAGAGGCAAGGGTCAACGGCGGGCACCCGTGCGAGGGTATCAGACAATTTGGGTTGTTGGTCCAGCCAAGCGTGATGCTCTCACACAGCCGGGGGAGCGGTCCATCGTATGGGCGCCCCTCGGTGACCGTGTGGGTTAACTGATGCAGCGGCAAACTTCGGACTGGTGTCTGGAGGTTCGAGCTGGGCCGCGCAGGGCATGATCATCTACGATGCCCCTCGCTCGCAGATCCCCCCCTTATATTTGGCGACCGAGGCAATAGTGTTGACGGGGTGGTACGCTCCTTGAGCCACTGGATTGCAATGTTTGCCGAGGTTTGGCAGGTTCAGGGCTGTGGCGGGATACAAGAGGCCTCCCAACCCCTCTCCCCCTTTATTACACCGAGAGTTCCTTGAAGAGGGGGGGGGGGGGGGGGGGGTACGGTCGGATCCAGTGTAAGGGGTGGACATGGCCACTGCGGAATAAGATTGGGGGGTCCACAATTGTGTCGCTAATTTTTAAGTGAGGGCGAAGGAGAGGTAATGTGACGGCAGCCATGCATGCCGCCTTAGGGACACGGACATTTTGCGAGGCGAGGCCTGGTTTGGGGGAGTAGGAGGCCTCAGTGGTATATAAGTGCTTTGTATACAGGATGACAGGAATATCAACGGAATGGGTAACTACCATAATTCTATGAACCATAACATATCTAGCGTTAACCGGCATTTAGCGCCACTGGCGAGTCAATGTGCTGTGCCACAACTTTGTTTTCCTGACATATATCTAGTGTTAACCTGCAAATTTCGCCAGTGGCGGGACAATGTGGTAGGCAATAACTTTGTGTTCCGGAAATGTGCTGGGCTAACATTTCTGTACTTACAGGAGGTGTTCCTTACCATTGGTGCGCCGGAAGATGGACCAAGGCAAACTCCGGAACGGGGACGGGGCCAACGGCACGGAAACAGAAGGCACAAGGCTCTGAGACACAGGGCACAGCAGAAATTTCTCCATTTATATTGCAGGTGGCAGAGACAATACCTTTGGAGGACAAGAACGGTTGAGATTGCGCATAAGAGCGAGAACATAGAGGGAATAAAAGCAGGTATGGGGCATGGGACAGCGGGCACTGGGGGAGCAAGGGAGTGCGCTTGCCCGCGTTGGGCGTCTATGGACTGGCGGAGGAACTGCTAGGAGGAGCACAGCACAAGCAAGGGTTTTCTCGCCACGTATACGTTTTCTCATCCAAGCTCCCATTCATCCTCGCTCGCAGAGGATTACCGGCGCTGTGCGCACCTCACACACTACGTTCACGCACGCCTCCATACGGTAGTAAGTATTTGGGGAAATGGGGGCACACATCCTCGAAAGAGCTGGGGACGGAAAGGCCGGCCGTGGGTTCAGCACAATGTATCCTGTGGCTGACCCATTTATTTTCTCCCCAGATTGTCGTTCCGTGTGTCAGCAATAGTCAGTATGGACAGCCAGTGCTCCCCCTCACTTTTCCCGGAGACATCCCAAGTGGAGGACTCGTCGCCGGGTACCTCCCAAGACGCGCAATGGGCAGACTTTATAGAGATGGCCACGGTTAAGAGCCTAGCGTGGGCGACCGGCATTTTAAATGCCCCCGAGCCAGAAGACTCTGGAATTGTCGACGATTCGCCCCCTTCAGAACTACAGCCCAGTGCGGATGCGGCCCCATCGAGACCCAAGCGTGTTAGCACGCCCACAATCAGGGATTTCCCTCAAGATCCTCTACCGCCACCTAGGAGCAGAACTGTGACGACCCCCAAGGAGGTCACAACTCAGGTGGCTGTTCCCCTGCCCTCGGTGCCAGTCACCGCGAAGGATAGCCACGCTGCCCAAGGTAATTACGCTACTAGGGATGACTTGGCTAAAATGATGGACACTATGAACACTTTCATGTTACGTTTCCAAACAGGGTCTGTGGTTGCAAGCCCGGCACAAGTGGGCAGTAGTGCTAGTGATAAAGAGAGGGCCGCACCTACAGCGGCAAGTGTTTGGTCCACAGGGCAGCCAGCAGGACAGGGGGTGGCCGCGCAGGCTGTAGGTATTCCGGTAAATATCAGAACAGTTGTGCCAATTGCGGTGCCTACACCGGTCTCCCTTCCACCACCATCGTCCAGCCTGGTCCCGCCCACAGCAAGCAGTAGCGCAGGGGTCCCTCCTGCAGTGATCTCTTCACCCACACACTCTCCCTCCGTGGTCCCCATTGTTACAACCACCCCGCTGCTGTCCGGGCGATGCTCTTTGGCTTGGCAGGTGCCGCAGGCAGCCAAAGAAGGGATTTGGAGGCGGGAGTTCATAGACATTTTCACGCTACTCATGCTGGGGCAGGAGGGCCTGGATGCCAGGAAGATAGGTGCTAAGGAGGACGAAAAGAAGGTCAAGTACGCACCCTGGCCAGAAAAGAACATTGCCAACTGGCTGGAGGCATTTTCTATTCTAGCCTCAGTCACCATCGAGAAATTCCCAGAGCAGGGCCCGGGGTTGGTGCAGTACTCGGACCATTCACAATGAGGCCATGAAATGGATGGGTGAACTACGATAGGGAATTTAGGAGGAAAATGTCTCGGTGCCCGGAAATGGTTTGGGATCAAAAAGAAGTGCAGCTCTGGATGTAGCATATGGGGGCCCGGGCACAACAGAACAATGGCCCACAAGTTAATCATCACGGGAGGCAGGCTTCGCACGGGGGATCCTTTCATCCAGGGGCAGGGGGCAAACATGCCTTTCACGGAGCACGCAGAGGAGAGGGATATAGAGGGGGTTTCAGGAGATCACCCCCAGTTTAACAACGGGTCATGCTCCTGGGGTAAGACGTGCAAATTCCAGCACGCATATCACACATGTGGGGGGGTCTCACCTAGCGACCTCCTGCCAATCCAAGCAGGACGCACAGCCAGCTGGCAAAGGTGGGCAACATAATTGAGCCAGACAGTACGCCGTTAGCTATGGTTCTCCTCCCCCCCCCCCCCAATCCATCTCCCGCCTCTGATCAGCATCTAGTCATGGACGGCGTCCCAGGCAAATCAGAGTTTCTGTCCGCTGTGGTACCTTCTCCTTCGCCAGGGCAGTCTTCCTTAGGCTGTTCCCCAGTAAGCCTGGACAACATTACCCCCTTCTTAGACGGTATCCCAACGTGACAGACAGCCGTTGGCTGCTGTTTGGGTTTCATGAAGGCTTTAGGATCCCTTACGTGGGTGCCCTGGGCAGCAGAGAAGCCGACAACCTCAGATCAGCAAGAGATCAACCGGAGGTAGTTCGCGCAAAAGTAGAAAAGGAGAGGTCTTTGGGCCGGGTGGGGGGACCATTCCTGCATTCCCCCGTTGGAAACCTTTGTGGTATCGCCCCTCAGGGTGGGGCCAAAGAAAGAACCAGGTGCTTTCAGATTAATTCATCATCTCTCTTACCCAGAAGGGGCTTCTGTTAATCATGGATTGGAGGAGGGCACATGCTCTGTGTCATATTGTACGCTGGACGATGCTTTGGACCTAGTCAGGAGGGCGGGTAGAGGGGCCTGGTTAGCCAAGGCAGACATTGAATCTGCTTTCCGTTTACTACCAGTCCACCCGAGCAGCCATCACCTGCTGGGCTTCAAGCTAGACGGCAAGTACTATTCTGACAAATGCATGCCCATGGGTTGGTTGCGCTGTGTCCTGTGCGTATTTCGAAGCGTTCAGTTGTTTCTTACAATGGGCCCTTCAAGACACCTATGGGGTGGAAGTGGTGACTCATTACCTTGACGACTTCTTGTTCATCAGGAGTGATGGAACACAGCATTGTTTACAGGCCCTTGCAGACTTTGAACAACTAACTGGGCATTTAGGGGTCCCTCTCGCCCCTGGTAAGACAGTGGGGCCAGCGCAGGTGCTAACTTTCCTGGGGATTGAGATTGATACTATTGCAGGAGAGTCCAGATTACCGGCAGATAAAATACGCGACCTTGCGAATCAGATTCAAACCTTGGCTGGGCAAGACAGGGCCTCCCTGGAGTGCCTTCAAGGCATCTTGGGAAAATTGAACTTTGCAGCTAGAGTCATCCCAGCGGGTAGGGTGTTTGCCAGGAGACTGGCCAGGGCCACCGCCAAGGTCACTAAGAAACACCACATGGTGAAGCTGAGTAAAGGAATGCAGCATGACCTGGCCATGTGGGCGGAGTTCCTGGCCAAATTCAATGGTTCAGTGATTTGGAGGGCCCCCTGGGCTGGCAGCCTGGATCTAGCGCTATACACGGATGCTTCAGGTAGGCAAGGGTTTGGGGCCATTTTGGACAGGGAGTGGTGCGCAGAAAAATGGCCCAATGCTTGGCACAAGAAAAAGGTTACGGCTAAGATCACGGTGCTAGAGTGGTTCCCCATTGTTGTGGTGTTACACTTGTGGCCTGCAGTACTGTCAGCCAAAAGGGTTCTCTTCTGGTCAGACAACTTGGCAGTGGTGCAGGCTATAAACTCTCATTCTGCAAGTTGCCACCTGGTCTTGTGCCTTCTAAGGGAGCTGGTGCGGGCGTGTCTGTTCAATAATGTTGAATGCAGGGCGCGTCACATTCAGGGTACACAGAACATTGCGGCTGAGGCTCTCTCTCTCGTTTTCAGTGGCGCCGATTCCAGGAAGCATGGCCGAGAGCGAGAGAGGAGGCGACCCCCCTTCCTGGCACATCTCTGGTACCTGTTGAAGTGGAAAGGCGAATGAGGGGACTGGGGGAGCTGTCATTAGCACCAAAGACAAACAAGAGATAGAGGGCATGCATTCAGAAATTCTGTAATACAGTAGGAGCATGGGAGGACTGCGGGGCCTCATTAGTATTAAGTGGGCTAAGGACAGCAAGAAGAGCCACTCTTGGATCTCAGGCCACCTAGCAGCCATCAGCCACCACGCTACGCTAAGGGGACAATCAGACCCAACCAAGGCCTTCGTGATTAGGGCACTATTAAAAGGGTGGGCTAGGAGTGAACCAAAGGCACCGGACACTAGATCACCCATAGACTTTCAAACACTGCAGGAGATGATAGACTGGGTGCACAAGCCCACTAGCTCGGCTTTTGAGGCGGCGCTGTTTGCAACTACGTTCAGCATGGCGTTCTTTGGGGCATTCAGGATTAGCGAGTCGGTTGCTAGAGTAAAGAACGACACGTCAGGAGTGGCATTGAAGATGCAGGATGTGTCACACTCTGGCGATGCACTCAAAATTACGCTAAGGAAATCAAAGACTGATCAGAGGGGTGAAGGAAAGGTGTTTTGGTTGCCCAGCTTGGGAGTAAGCAAGTATTGCCCAGTCAGCTTAGCAGTCGCATACCTGGCGTTACGCCAGTCCACAGACGGCTACCTTCTCATCCATGCAGACAGCACCCCCCTCACTAAGTATCAGGTAGAACACGTAATGCACGCATGTCTGGCGCTGTCTGGCAAGAATGACCCGAGCAAGCGTTTCTGCAGCAATTCCTTTCGCATAGGCGCAGCAACCACAGCATTCAATGAAGGCTTGCCAGCGGAGGGTATCAAGCAGGTGGGGCGGTGGTAATCCCACTGCTTCAAAAGATACATTAGACCATGAGCGCCTCAAGAGATGTCAGGTCTGACAACGGACACCGCCTGGGGGGGGGCAATCCATAGTTGTTTTAGGGGCATGTAATTCAAATACGGTACGCCCTGTGGCAACCAAAGTTATGGAGCTGCCAGAACACGGTCCTCCGGACTGGCAGCAGCATGTTGTGTGATGTATATTCGATTGCAGTGGGGTTTGGTCTGTGTTTAATAAAACAAGTTGGCTACATCACATCTCTTTATTTACCAGGAACAAAGGTCTGGGTGATGGGCCACTCGGGTGTCTCCAGATTGGCACAGTGGTCTGAAATCAGGAAGTGAAAGCATGGGTTTTACAACACAGAGATACTTTGGCTGGGATTCCCGGGCCTGCGATGGAATGGGTTGTTGGGCACGCTGCGGGAACTGGGTAGGATCTCCCTTCCTCCAGACGTGTAAGTTCTACACCCGGGGTGGAACGACCTACTGGCACTGAGCAAAAAGGACATTGCTGCGGGACATGAAGGCGACCCTGTGCAAAATAAGCAGCATGTTCGGGACCTGTGAACTGTGGTGGTGGGAGATCACGCCACGGCTAGTGTGGCATGGGGCTCGCTCAGGTCAAGCGTTGGAGGTGGCGCGCAGGAGAGTCAACTGCGCAATGCGTAAATTCACAGATCAGATGGGATTTGGATTCATAAGACATGGGGAGCTGCACGCCAAATCCACAGGATGCTTTGAGGAGGAAGGAGGAGGAGGATATCTTTCCAGGGTGGGCATGGATTTGTTACTCTTAGACCTTGAGGAAGCATTGAGAGGGGCGGTTGTAAGTAGGAGTGCGGGCAAAGGTGGGGGGCCCTGGTTGCGGCGGTCGCCACACCCAGGGCTGTGGCGGAGTTACAGGATGATCCAGAGGCGGAAAGGTACTCAAGAGTACCCTATCCAGGAGCACAAAGGGTGCCGAGGCCTAATATCTCCAGGAGATCTGTGTGGTGGACCCTGGGGTGCGACGGCGCCCTGTTATCCTACGGGTGGTTGGAAACCTGTACAACCGGGGGTCGCTTGAACGCTTCGCCCCTCGTAGGGGGGTGTGTGAGCAAGAGGGTGGACCAATGGTTCACCAGATGTGGGAGGGGCTATCCTCTCACCACAACCGCTAAGCACCATCTGGCCAAGGCCGCGATGCAAGTTGGCTCATCAGGTGGTAAGCTGCGAGGGGCGGCTTGCCTTTGGATCGTCTGTAAGATAACCCACCATGTTGGCATAGTAGGTAGGCTAATAAACCTGCAGCAACGTTTTCCCATCAACAAGTTGTCTGGTCTATTTATTTATGTGATATGTATATTTCTGTTGGAGGGCTGGTGAGTGGGGCCGATATTAGCACTAAGCAGGCTGCTGCCCTTTGCCCTCTGAGGCCCCTTCGGAATCAGACAAGGGTATGCTGTATGCACCTGGGTCCCGAGGGTGTGCTCTGAAATAGTTGTATTATGTCGCTTGCAAAGCTCTTAAAATGCCTCAGATCAGACAACACTCTGTCACTAAACGGGTTTAATGGTGTGTTGCGGGGGAGAGAAGAGGGTTGGTGCCGAGGGGCTGACTTGACCTCGGGGCCAGGGAGGGGCCGGTGTCCTGGCTTATATAAACTTGGTGTCCGGTGTAAGTGCGAGGTGAGACGGACCAAGAGACATCTCCTGTTGAGTACTCTGCATGGGAGATTGCGCTTGGCTTTACTAACTATCTCAGACAGTAAGAGAGTTTACTAGGGAAGTTGGTCGCATTGATACCTGTTGGTTTTGTGATGATGCAGAGACTCTTTGTGAACACTGGCCCTTTTACGCCCGCACTCACACATATGCATGCACTAACAGACACACACATCACATCCATACACATCACTTAAAAACCAGGCAAACACCTAAACAAACACACACACAAAACACAGTTCAGACACACACGCACAACACATCCATACACATCAGACGCATAAACCTTAGGCAAATACCAAAGCACACACACAAATCACATCCACACACATCAGACACACAGATACACACAGCAGATTCATACACATCAGACACATACACATTAGGCAATCAACAGTCATTACATTGGGACTGCTTGAAGTGGGGATCCAGGTAACAAGCATCGAACGTCCTCTGTAACAGGTCAAAGTAAAGACCCTGGACTCTCTGCAACCACACCCCAGCAGTCACCCATATTTATCAGTATGTGCCACTGAGTGCTCATTTGATCTTTGTGGTTGAGTGTCTTGTGTACATGTCCACCAGATCAGAACTGCATCTCTTAAGATCAGTGGAGCTGAAACGATTTTCAGGGTGGGGGATGCTGCCAACAATGTTGCGGCAATTAACACATAGGTACCGCGACCAATCCAAGCGTTTCATAAAGTACAAGTCCATTTAGGAGACTGGTCAAGGTGTGGTATGGAGCATAGAGCGCATTATGAAGAATAGGTTATTAAAAGCATCATGTGATATAGCACACTTTCATTTACAGACATCGTGTATCCATTGATAAGGCTGCAAACGTTGCACTGATGCAATTTTACTGATAGAACTATATAGCTCACATACAATCCGGTTTCAACAAATGTTTATCTTTTACTCATCCCAAGTTAAGGATCATTTGTTTTGGTCCTATTAAACATTTGTTTCCATCACACTTCAGGCGTGCTTTCCTAACTGCTGATGTTTCAAAAATGTGTACAATTGATTTACAGATATTTACATTTTGTTGCGCTAAAAAAACAAGCATGTGCAATGCAATAGGTCTCGCATTTACACGTGTTTAAGCTATTGCCATTTTAAATGACAATGCCTTTTATGTACTAAAAACAAAAACAAAAATAAAAGACATTGTCATTTGTAATGTTAACAGCTCAAACTCACGTAAATGCGAGACCTTTTGCATTGCAAATGCTTGTTATAAATTGGGACCACCTCTGCTCCTTTCCAAGACCCGGGGACTGGGGCGCCTTTAGCTATTGCATTTGCCAAGAGAAGAATGTGGCAGGCCCAATTTGAAATACCGGATAGAAATAGGTCACCCGGTATGCAGTCTTGTCCTACAGCCTTGGACGGTACTATTCAGCCTATTGTGGCCTCAATTTCACCCAAGGAAGAAAGCTCATCAGTCGAGTGGTGTCCAACAGACTCGGCCATCTCCACCGGGGACAAACCCGACGGGCTTGAGTAGAGCCCCCGGAAATGATCGTACCGTGCTTGGGCAGAAATTAGATTGGTCTCCGGTGCACTCCTACTTTACTGCCCCAGGTGACTAAAGACCAAAATAAGTGGTCATCCTTTGCTACACTTGCTTCCCTAAGTTGCTGCCCATGAGATTCATCCCATGCCTTCTTTGTCGAGTGCAAGGTGGCCTTATAGCACTTCCTGACGATTCAGATCAGGGGGCAGTTCTTATCCCCAATTGTTGCAGCCAAGAGGGTTCACTCATGTCTGCAGTCATTTGGGTACCTGGAGTGACCCCCTCTTGAGGACTTATTGGACTTACGGTGCAATCTAAGGGCTGTAAAGTGAACAATAATTCGGTCACAGGTGTGGGAGTGAACCGTAGTTGCATATGCCAATCCACTTTCACTGGCAACCACAGACTGGAGCTCTAATATGCCTACTGCCTGGTCATGCTGAATGCCTAGAATCTTACGGTCTTGCAGAGCTACCTTCCGCCATTTTAGGGATCTGCTATTATTCGAGGGGAGAATTTCCCTGGTGAGTGTAGAAGGTGGGTTGCTTTTGAGATAATATGAAGCTTCCCACAGAAGGTTCATACTTAAACAGAGAGGATTATGGTCACTCTCTGTGGTGTTGCCCACGCTCATATCAACTAGCTCTCCCCAGAGCCTGACATCGAGAAGAATGTAGTCGAGCCGGGAAACTGGCTCTGTTGTATGTGTTGGCACCCTGCCAATCCGAGGGTGTTCTGCCAATTACTGCCCTTAGGCCGAACTCAACATTAAGGGCAAGTGCCATCTGTGTCCATTTTTTGACTGGAGGCAAGTTTAAGGAGAGGACAGCCCATTTGGTGTCACCAGCCTCAGTGCCTACCAGGTCTTTTTTTTTCTCAAGTGGTTCGAAAGTGCGGTTAAGATCGCCCGCTACTATCACTCTGGAATGAGGTGAGCATCTGATAAGATTTCTTCCAGCCGGGTGATAGTGGGTGAACTCCTACCACCTTTTGTCCCTCTCACATAAACGTTGAACAAGTCAATATGAGCTCCCCCCTTTGGTCCCCTAATGCCTAGCCCAAACATATCTGGGCTTGAGCTTGAGTGAAGAGTAATCTGACAACACAAAGCGATGCTCACCTAAATAATCAAGCCTCTTGTTGGGCACCCTCTCCCTATTGTTGTTGCTGGTGAACAATTCCATACGAAACCCAACTTAAATAGGGCAATCAAACTCCAAGTCTCCTGAAAAATGCAGATGTTGTAACTCTCAATTAGATCATTCCAGAGAGGATATGTCATTTTGCAATTTAACCAAGCCACATTCCATGATATCACCCTAAGTTGCCAGCGGGGGTCTGGGTTAGGAGGCGCTACAACATTTGAGATGGGGGGGGGGGGAATGGGGGAGGGGGGGGGGGGGGGGGGGGACAATGGCCAGTTGGAGCCTGGGATGGAACCTGGGAGATGTGACTTGTGCGATGGTCTGCACCCACCATCCTACTGCTGTTATTAGAGACGTTACACATACCTAATTCTGCTAGAGGTCTGTCTTCCCCTGAGTATGGCACCTTCCGACAATCCACAGATGTTAAGCAACTATCTACACAAGAGAGTAGGGTAGCACGAGACCCGGGATGCAAATATTCTTCCTTCGGGAGTCAATCAGTGGCTTCTAAGCTAGAGTCGCAATCTATTTGGCCAGATGGTTGGGGTGCAAGCAACTTGCTATGTTCAAAGGGTGTAAAGCACTTTAATTGGATTGAGGAGGTTTTGGGGGAGCAGGTCCGGTATTCCAGGGCGAAGAGGTTTTCAGCCAGGTCTGTCCCTTTCAGTGTAAATTCAATGCAATCTAATGTCGGAACAGGAGAATAACACCTCCGTGCCTGGATAATATCACCACGGATCACCGAACGGAGCCCCTGACATAGCGAAACCAGAGGATTGCTCTGTTGGTCAAAGAATCATGCCCTTTCCTTTTGTCAAACTTGAGGTAGTCGGTAGAGTCCAAGCATTGCATGGCAGTGATTGACCCTGGGGTGGAAGGTTTTTTTTTAGTCCCAGGGTGACTAAGGGAACCAAGCGTGGCCACTGGGTTAGAAGAACAAGTAAGTCGTTTGGCAGTGGGTTCTAATGATAGTTGGGTGTGAAGGGCGATGGTTGAGTTCGACTGGATGTGCCCGTAAAAGGCGGGATCCCTTACACCAGTATTAGCCTGGTGCGATATGCATTGATTACCCGGGGATAGTGTTTGAGCTTCTGATACAGATGTAAAAAGCAATTGGGGGAGGGGGGGGGGGTAAGATCTTCTGCACTAAGGACTTAACTAAGGTGGGGAGACCCTCAATCATCATCTCTTGTTCCCTATTTCAGCCCTAAGTGTATTAATGAGTTGTTGATGTATATTCTGGGATTCTAAGTGTGGTGCAGATGAGGTCTCATTGAATGCGACAGAGAGCTGCTGGGGGCTGTTTCCCTCAGGGTCACCAGCCAGGTCCAAAAGAGGAGTAAATCTATTTCAACAAGAGATGATGGATTCTGGCTGTGACATTGTGCTACTAGAAGTACCTTGAAAAGTTGTAGGGTGAAGAGTGGACCCTCACGGTCTGGAATGGGGCCTCTGAATTGTGTCGAGGGGTACTCTTTGGGAATTACTTTTTGAACAATCACTGGGATGGCAGGAGGGCGACTGGGGATAATAATAACTAGAGAGGGTTCGCTAGAAGAAGTGCGTGAGGGAGTATCTGGTTCAGCTTCTAAGATAACTTCACACTCGCTAATCAGACTATCTATGAGATCAAAACGTTCTAGGGCACAGTTACTTCCTGGAATTTTCATTGATTTTCTGACTTTTTTCCCCTTTCCCCTTTTGACCGCCCCCGGGACCCTCCATAGTTTTTCTCTTCCCCATCCATCTGTAGCTTTGGACAGCAGACTGCCGCAGATGGTAACCAGCTACAACCTATCCACTTGCCAGCAGTTATTTCCAGAATATTACATCAAGGTGGTAGTAGGCAGGGGGATTTTTTGCCCTAGCTGTGCCAAGCAGTGAATGCCCAAAGTTGCTGCCTCTGTGGCTGGAGCTGTTTAAGATCAAAGAAAAAAAATGGTCTTCAAAAAAATGTTTAGTTATGCAAGGACAGGGATTAAAACGTACTCCCACAACTAGCAGAGTAATGGAAAAAACAAAACAGACAGCCAGCGACAACAAGAGCAGTCCATAACAATGTTCAGTGACCCAAGGCAAGTCAAGGGGCAGTCCCAGCTTGCTTGTAAGCAGGGAAGTACGGGTTCAGACCTTGATCAACAACAGCAAGTTGAAAAAGGGAAGGGAAAAAGGCACAGTACCTTAAGTATCAAGTGACGACCTGGAGTTGGCTTAGAGGATACCAGATGTAAGGGGGTGTGGAAGGGGAGCGCCGCGCAACCCTGCAGCGCAGCCCTCGAGCAGGGATTCCATGACAACTGACCCTCCTGCGTCCCTGACGACCAGGACTCCTCCTCTCTTTTTTCCCATGCAGGTCACAGAGCAACCAGCGGCATCACCCAACAACCCGGAAGTGAACTCAGCTGACCCCGGAAGTCCCGCCCCCATAGTCAGCCCGACACACAGAAAAGCCGACGACGAAGAGAGGAGAGTTCAATGCAGCGGACTCGTGGCAGGAGACAGTGTGCGGAGAACCTGGGACGGAGAGCGGAAAGAGCAAGAGCGGAAGCGAAGAGGAGGAGGACATCTGGACCGAAGACTGGTGGTGTCCTCCGGAGGTTGTTGGAGAGCGGCCGCAACTCACTGGAGAGTTGCGGCGGGGCACGTGAGTACACGGTTACCTTTTTCTCCGTGTCTCCCTGTAAATACGTGTATACTAGCTGTATATAGACCCCCTCACAGACTATACACCGCTGCACTGTATATACGTAAGGTTTCACTCCACTTAGCCCGTTGTACTATAGCCCTTGCACCCCTTCCTGACCGCTGCATGCTCTTCTTTACCCCATCTCGTCTGCTCTGATCCTTGAACCCCTCTTTTTCCTCATCCTCACGTTCTCTTTGACCCCTTCACAACCCAGTGGATGGTGACAGTACTCCGATGGTCCATAAACAGTCAAGGACTAACTGCCCTTTTCTCTCTCTTTTCACCTCCGAGGCGACACCGGACCCCGGCCTTAAGACCTAATCCGAAGACCTTCTCACCTATACGGACGAGAACGAACTTCCAGCCATCCAGCCTCACCTCCTTCCAATCCCTCTTGTTTTCCCTGTGTGAGAACAATAAAAACAGCTGCAATAGCGCACTACATACGGCCTCCACGCCTGTTATTCCGGTCCTCCCGTACCCCTAGCCCACAGGGGGGTGGGCCCTGCCCTGCCTCTTCCTGGCAATGACGGGTCTGCCCTAGGCCTGGGCGCGTCCCACACCGCGGTGTATTGTTGCCGCTTTAATAGCGCGTTGTGGCCCTCCCTCCACGAAGCAGAGCAGAGGCTTCTGGGACCTGCAGTCCCCCTAGCCGGTAACAGGCAAGTGGCATGCGGTGGGCACGCGATTTTAATATGTACCCAAGTCAAGGTTTGAGGTTCTGTAGTAGTAATGGTACCATAGATCCATTTTATTATATCGCATTTTGCACACTATCGTAAGGCTTTTTGATAGAAATAATTTATTTGCACTCATTTTAGCTACGTTTATCATAACTTCTGTATTTCAATTCCATTTGACCGACCTAAGAAATAGGGGTTCACATGTAAGTTCATATATTGTTACGGGGAATAGGAGACAGTAACACTGTGCGCTAAGACATCCCAGGAGATGCTTATTTTGCGCCTAGTGTCTCAAGTCACTATATTTTCTGTTATATTAACGTCAATCTTGTAAATTAATTGGGTTTTGTGATGAATTTTTGGGAATGGTCCATTTTAACTGTTTTATATTGCTTTCATGGTCTTCTACTGAAATAAAGTGTATTTACTTCCATTAAAATATTGTCATTAAAAAAAGTCTGACTACTTTGTGCCAAGCTACTGGAGAGTTAAGCACATGTTAATTTAGTGACTTTTGAGGTTCATCCTGACAAGGACTGTGGTTGTTGCTTGAGTGGGGTTTGCTCCTCCCTCAACCAATTACCCAATGTATTACAGTGCAGCTTTAACAAACAGATGCAACCCTGTTAAGATAAATTTGGAACACCTCCTCCACTTGTTTAAAGCAGGCAATGGATACATATAAACAGATTTTTTTGTTGTTAAATTGTTGGGATTTTCAGTTCCAATCCGGACACTAACTTTCATGGAACTGTGCCCAGTTCAGAGGTCTCACTTACCTGCCTGAACAGAGCACAATTTTTTATGTCCAAACTTCCAGTCAGCCACTTGATGGTCTTTGCTGCAGTAGTGAACAGAGTGGCACTTTGAACATGCTTTTGGTGCAATACAGCCACAAACCCTACACAAATGGGCTCCACATTTTAGCCTCAGGCTGCTGCAAGCTATTTCCTCTGGAGTAGGGTTGTCTGGTGGTGGATCATAGGAGTACGTATCATTCCGTCGCTGTAGCTGATTTCTAAAAACTGATACAAGAAAAGGATCAATAGACATTCCTTTTCAGCTGAAAAATCCTGAATTAGACTAGGCTCAATTTAAATATACATATAATCAGAGAAAGGATTGTGCGAGTAAGACATTATCATTTCATTAATTTGCCCTTAATAACTGGCCTTTATGTGTAACCATAATTTCAACAACAATTATGACTGTGCTATATGCACATCTTTCATGATGGATTAAAATGAACTGTTTTAGTTCAAGAAACGGATTTTTTTTTTTTTTGTAATTAAGCTTAGTTTATTTGTAAATGAAGAAGCCCACAGAGCACTGCGACTGGCCGGAGAAGATCCCAAAAGTGAATAACTCAACAGCTTGGAATTTCTAGGGCGACCGCTTGCAGAACGCAAAGGGTGGTTTTAGAGTATACAATATTGTACATAGGCTAGACTCGAGGGAGGCTTGAGCAGAACAGTGTTCCTGCCACTACAAGTGATGCAAATCAAGCGACAGGCACGCTACACACTTACACACTACATCACGTTCCTCATTAAAACAACAATAAAATTGGATGTGAGAACCGAAAAAGTAAAAGGATGAAAATAACACTTCCGGTCAGATGTATCAAGCGTTTTCACATACGGGCCGACTCGCAGAATCTGCCGTTTGCGAACGGGAAAAAGCCTCTTGGGATGTATAATCCCAAAAGGCATTCACAAATGTTGCGAATGTATTTAGAGAATCGCAATTTGCAATCCTTAAATGCAATGCAGTAAGCATAAAAAAATTGCGACCTGGCTTTAAGGAATTGCAAATAAACACCAACTTCTAGTTGGTGGTAATCTGCTAACTCCTTTAAAAATTCAAATTTTTTGCATTTTTGTAAGTGGAATGTGGCGCTCATACACGCCCTTATGGCATGAGTGCGCGCCACATGTGCACACATGCATATTCCAGGGGTGCAACAGGGTGTCCTTTTGGCACCCTTGCACCCCTGAAATTGCATGCACAACCTGCGAGCACCTATTTGGCACTCGCAAATTGCGAATGCAATCCTATTCATTCCTATGGGCCTCTAGGCCCATAGGAATAAACTGGAAGATATTCCTCAATAGTGAATCGCAATTAGCGATTTGCTAATAAGGAATATGTAAGATTCACAATCTTTTTTGCAAATCCTACATTCAGTGCAATTCTCTATTCAAGAATCGCAAAAGCAACTTTAAAAAAAATATATATATATTTGTATTGATTTTTTCTGCACTGTGTATAACAAACCATAAACAATAAAAAGGTATGCAATAAAGTCAATCAATTGCGCTGAATACATTTCATCACCATCAGACCCTTGTCGCACAACAGGAATTTCATGGAATGTTCGCCCATCACCACCCCATCCCGCCTCACTCTTTGCATCAGTCGTGTCTTGGCCCCTCAATCCCTTTCGCTGATTAGTGAGATGTGCCTCCACACCGCCACTCAGCCTCATGGCGCGTGTCCATATCCCTGGGATCGTTGATCTATCTCTCCATCTATGCCATAGTACGTTCTCCATTTACCCAATATTTTTTTCAATTTTTTTGGGGCAGCCCCTAGCTTTATATGTGACCCTTTCCGCTGCCATGTATAGGTCCATCCCAGTCTTCCGCTCCTCTATTTGTGGTCCCTGTGCAGAACCCCACTTCCTGGCGACGTCCCTTTTAGCTACAACCAGGGCCAGGGCTGCAAAGATGAAGTGAGGACGACTTAGATCCACGTCCCCTGGTATGCCTAGGAGGATAAATTTTGGGTCTAGTGGTAGGGTTTCGTTCAGCACCTTTCCCAATTCCACCGTCACTTTCTCCCAGTATACCTGAATAGGGAGGAAGTCCCATATAGTATGATAAAAGTCTCCTTGTTCATGGCCACATCTCAGGCAACACGGGTCCACAGCTCTACCCATCCTGTGCAACCGGGCCCTATCGTAGTAGATCCGATGTAAGATTTTATATTGTATAAGTCTGAGTCTGGACTTGATTGCCACCTCCCGGGGATGCATAAGTGTCGATTCCCAGTCCGTGGTGTCAAAGGGCCCCAGATTACTTTCCCACGTCTCCCTCAGTTTTGTCAAACAGTCCGGGGCATTACTCTAGCAGCGCGTAGTCTTGCAAAGGGGATGGGAAGAGGCCTTCTGCCTTCCATGCAGGTTTCAATTGTAGATACCTATAGTGTTGTGTGGTGCCAAGTCCGAAATCTGCTCGTAGTGTTTGAAACTTTTGAAGGAGGTGGCCGTCATTACATCCCCCAGAGTGGATATGCCCAGGTTGTCCCACGCTTGAAAGCCGCGCAGCTTATGTATTTCGAGTAACCACGTGCAGTGCCATAATGTGTCTGTCTCGTGGGTGTGCGGTGCCAACCCATGGTCCTGTGTGCACTGTGCCACAGTGCGATAGTCGTCTGGGTGGCCGGGGGCAGTCCCGTGCGTGTCTTTCCCCCATATAGGTAATAGAGAGGAGTGTGTTTTCCCATTTCTTATCGTTCTAACCTGTAAGTGGGGTGAGTTGCTTCTGTGTGAAGCCAGTCTGAGATCGGGGTGAGGTGCGTTGCTCGGTAGTATGCCTAAATGTCTGGGAGGGATATTCCCCCATTGTACTGATTGCGGCATAGCGTGGCGAGGGAAATTCTGGGCTGTTTTCCTAACCACAATAAAGACCTCAGTTCCGCGTTAATCGCTTGGTACACTTGCTGCACGGGGGGGGGGGGTTATCATTTTGGAGAGTATACAGGAATTTTGAGAGCGTGATCATTTTGAACATGGCCACTCGGCCTAGTATGGTAAGGGGAAGTGTCCTCCAGCATTGGGCATCTTCTTTAAAGGATAGGAGGATAGGGTGCATATTTTCCTTATATGACCGTTGTTTGTCCGGTGTTAAAAAGATCCCCAGTACCTAAAACCATGGGTTGCCACCTGTAGGGTGTGGGGTAGAGATGGCCAATCGTATCCAGTCTTGGGACTGAATATAACCGATTTGTGCCAATTGATGGTGTATCCTGAATATGTGCCGTACGTGTTTAGCGCCTCAAAAAGGATAGGGAGGGTAGATTCAGGGTCGGTAACGTACAGGAGTATGTCGTCAGCGTACAGGGAAATTTTTTTCTCTGCCACGTCTGCCGCTGACAGTCTAAATCCTCGTATATCTGGATGTTGCCGCACCACACAAGCTATTACTTCTATAGTGAGAGCGAATAGGAGCGGGGAGAGTGGGCATTCCTGCCGGGTGCCTCTCTGTATTGGGAATTCGCATGACCGCCGACCGTTCACCCTCACTCGCGCCGCCGGGGCCATATACAGCAGGCGCACCCAGCTCCAGTACACTGGCCCAAATCCAAATCTAATTAGTGTGGCCTCAAGAAAAGGCCAGTGGACCGCGTCAAACGCCTTTTCGGCGTCTAGGGAAAGAAAGAGATGGTGTTGCTCGCGAGATAGCGCCTCCATCATCCAATTGTGGGTTCGGAGCGCCTCCATCATCCAATTGTGGGTTCGGCGCAGGTTCATCCGGGTCGCCCTTCCGGGCATAAAACCGGTTTGGTCCTAGTCTATCATCTCCGTAATGACCCATCTCATGCGTAGGGACAGTACCATTGCTAGGATCTTCGCTTCCATATTTAGGAGGGAAATGGGACGGTATGAAGCGCATTCCATCGGTGGCTACCCAGGTTTGTGTATAGGAACAATGGTTGCTCTGCGCAGATCAGGGGGAAGGGTCTCCTCCTCAATCGCGCTTTTAAAAAGAGATAGGAAATGTGGGGCCAGTAGGTCCGATCCCAGTTTGAAAAATTCTGCCGGTAGACCATTTGCTCCCAGTGTTTTACCGGGTCTCAGCCTGGTGATAGCCTGACGGATTTCTTCAAGTGAAAGGTCCGCTTCTAAACCGTCCCTGTCTTCCTCTGATAGGTGAGGCACTGCTACCGCCTCCAGGTATTCCATTATAGCCGGGGTCTCACAGCAGGTCCCGGGCTTCATAAAATGCGCCATAGTAGGCGGCAAACGCCTCTGCTATCCCCTCGTCTAGACGTATCTGTGCGCCCGCCTCATCTGTAATGGTTTCGACCCAGCGAGCTTCCATTTCTCTGCGACTGAGCCACGCCAACAGCTTTCCCGACTTGTCACTGACGTCATATAATCTGTGGAGCGTAGCTAATCTGTGCGTCTTTGCTTCTTGGGTCGCTAAGGCCTTATAGTTAAGTTGGGCGTCTTCAGACGACGCCTATAGTGTTCATTCTGGTGGGTCAGGCACAGCTTTTCGAGGGCAAGAATCTGAGCTTCGCATTCGTCCATCTCCTCCCTCTCCTTTTTCTTCGCCCATGATAGTCTGTTTTGCCCCCGGTCCCTGAGGACCGCCTTGTACGCTTCCCAGAGCACCAACCCCTAATTGGACTGAGCCCGCGTTTTCAACTAAATAAACTTTTGTATCCGCCCGAAGGCCCTGGCGTAACTCCTTATTTTGCAACTCCCGCACCGGAAGGCGCCATTCCCCTCAGGGTCCAACTCCATCCCTCCCTATACTGACCTCCAGTGGTGCGTGATCAGATAGACCACGGGCTCTATATTCAACCCCTCTGATCTGTCCCTTGAGGCCCAGTGTCACGAAAATGTAGTCTAATCTAGAATACACCTGATGCGCCCCTGAGAAGTAGGAGAAGCAGGTGTCTCGTGGGTGCACTGTCCTCCAGACATCTACAAGGCCCAAGGATTGAGCGAATGGCGCCAAGTGCGTTTCGGCCCCTGTTCGTGTGGAGTTCCCGGACCCGTCAGCCTCTGGGCGCATTACGTCATTAAAGTCACCACCTATCGCTAGTAGAGCGTTCGGGGTTTCAAGCATAATGTCAGTGGCACCCTTTAAAGTCCTGGCCTGTAGCTGAGGGGGGGCATATACCGATATGATCATGAATTCGGTCCTGCCCCATTGCCCATTGACTCCTACGTATGTGCCCAGCTCATCTGTCCACGTACGTTGAACCTAAAAGGGGGGGGGGGGCGTTTTATTAGAATAGCTACCCCTCTGGAGCCTGTCGTGTATCCCGCGTGTGCCAGGACGATGTAAGGCCTACTACCCAGGAAACCACACCTAGTCCCACGAAGATGGGTCTCCTGTAGGAGCACTATATCAGGTGAACCAGTTTCATATAAGCCTATACCAGACTTCTCTTGATGCGGTCTCCTAGGCCATTAACATTCCATGTGCACACCGTGTAGGGGGCTATCAGGTTTTGCCTATCAAGTGATACCAGGGGGGGGGGGGGGTAATGCATAATCTGGCGTATTATCGGTAACAGTCTTCTGGCAACCCATGCACCTTCAGCTAATAATATGACTTTACCTTGTGAAAACCTATAAAACATTGCAACATGTCCGAACAAACTAACCATAACCCACCCCGAACCCCTCCCTGCCCCACCCCCCCTCCGTTGGGACTCTGGCGCCAGCCGGTGTCGGTCCCCCACAGTGGCAGGTCAAGAAACTGATTTTCTTCTGACTTGGACTTTTCTCCAGGCCAGCTCCAAACTATTGAAAAGCATACAGTGACCATGAAATTATGCATACAAGAAAATGATCTCTGTGTTATTCTCACACTCCGGGAAGGATGAGGTGCGGGGCAGTTTTACTAGTGAAACATATCAATCCAACATTAACACAATGGTGCTCACACAGATGCGTTCTGAAAATCTTCTGATTAACACTGGTTTACGAAAATACCAGTCAAGCCAAGAAACTCAATGTTGCAATTAATTAACATTTCAAGTACATTACTAAAGTATTGTGATATGCAAAATATGACTCATTTCTCTTGAGGAATAAAATAATAACAATTACCGATCCCTGTATGCTTACATTTGAGTTCAGACGTGTTTCACTCTGTGAGAAGTTGGCCTGGTTTATCATGTTCACTATTCTAGTGAGCACCTTGCACCAGTCCAAACAACCCTTATGGTGATGGTTGTAAAGTCAACCTTATAGACCAGCTATCCTAGGGGTAGCATGGACAAAGCAGTCTTAGGCTAAACTCAAGAGGGCATGTGAAGCCAGCTGTTTTACCATATGTAACCCCCTTAATACCAAATGAAAGGACACCACACAGGATATATATAAAATATTTATGTTATTTATTTCTAGACAATCCCTCTGAACTCTTTATGAGGTCAGAGGCGCAAGCACAATACAAGATATTTAATTAAAATACAATAAGTTGCACAAAAAACAGTAGGGCCTTCGGGGCACGCTAAACCATATACTAAAATAGTGGTATAAGGACCACTACACGGAAAGTGAATAGGCCTAGGGAATCACTGGGGCTACGCTGAACTACCGAGAGTTAGGAAGCAGGAGGCCCACGGGATGCTTGTGCAGTGTCAACACACACGCGAGTTAACATAGAGAATGAATGGGAACGTAAAAGATGGAAACTGGTTCTTTTAGGGCACTTCTGACTGGACTCGATGAAAGTTACTTGAAACCTAGACAGTTGGATAGTCAATACCCACAGGAGCACCGGAGTACTCGCGTTACCTCACCCACAGGAAGCAGGTGCATAGGTGTCAAAGTGTGTCGGGTTTCGTCGCTGAATCCTATGGAGCCTTGAAGAAAGATGCTGCAGGCGACCAGGAGAGAAGTGCCTGGTTGGATCCAAGGGCGGATCGAGGATGAAGAGGACCTGAAAGCAGAGGGGACAGAGTCTGGGTCACTAGCCAGTGACCAGGAAGGAACCAGGCGATGTCGTGAAGCAATCAGGTGATGTTGTGAAGCTTGTCTCTGCAGCCACGTGGACCAGGAGGCGTCGACGACGACCAGGAGTCAGGCACTGACTGCCCCACGAAGGCCCTCGCTGTTGGCAGTATCTGCTTCCGGATTGGAGTCAACAAGCCTTGGCAAAGGCAACCCACGCAGGAAACGAAGTTGGCTTCTTATTCAGACCAGCAAGGTCTGATGGGCTGCTTCTTTTGAAGGAAGCAAGGGCCAGTCTGGAGCAACCAGACCAGCTGTGGAAATTCAGAGATTCGTCATCAAGATGGCCACTAGCCAACGGGCAAGTGACCGGACAGACGCGTTGAGTAGGAAAATGCAGAAGGGCCCCACGCAGAACTCGTGGAGGGTGCAGGGCTGATCTTCGGTGCAAATGATGCTCGGGGCTGGGGCTTCTCAATCCCCAATGCACAGCTTCGAGGGTGCCTCGGGTGCTGCACAAAAAGCAAGTCGCTGACTTTTCAAGATGGCAGGTCCCACGTCTCTCGTCGCCTCCACGGATCTCAGCTTTGCTGTGACCGTGGATCGGGCTGTTGGAAGTCTGGTTCTTGTCAGGCTCTGTGCTCGGGCTCCGGCGGGAGCGTCGACAAAGCAAGCCGTTGATCGCTGGATGTTACTTGTTTGCACAGGGTGGCCACTCCTTGACCACAAGGGAGATTCTTCAGTCTTCTATCTTCAGGTAGAATGTCGAAGGTCCAGAGTTTCGTTTCAAGTTTCAGTCAGGATAAAGCTAAAGCTAAAGTCTTGGGCCTCAGCTCCTACCTATATACCAAATCTAGGGGTGGGATTACCTGCTAGGTCACTCTTATGGATGGGACCAGGAAAGGGGGTGGTTACACCCCTTTCCCTTGGTCCAGTTTCACGCCAGAGCTGGGGCTGGGAAGCCCCAGGACCGGTTTGAACTGGACTATGCATGGGACTCCTTGTGTGCCCCAGGCAGTGTCTCATTTCTTTCAGCCCTCCCTGCCCCAATACACAAGAGCCTGTCTGGGATGGTGCTAGCACCTCCCAAGGCAGGGAACCTATTGTCCAAGCCTCCCTCGCTGGAAGGACTCCCAGCAGACTTGTGTCTGAGGCAGCAGCATCCATTTTGTGATGCTGAGGCTCTGGTTAACTTTAACCGGGATTATTAGGAACAACATGTCCTCTCCCTCTAGAAGGGTGGAATCTTACCCCCGTCGCCAAAACTGGCGAGGGGGTAGTATTCCAAAACATATGACACCTTACTCGACATGTTTTGATAAAGCCAAACCAAAGTTAGCATTTAACCGCGAGGTTCATAATGCACTTAAGAGTATATGGTATGACAATATTCTAGAACAGCTATAAGGACATGGTTCCGAAAGCTGCAGACAGGCTCAGCTCATGCTAGAGCACCATCTCACATAAAACCAAGCACTCTGCCTCCAGGATTGTTAAGGCCTGCCATAGGAGTGACTTATAGGTGTATATGTGTCTAGATATAAGGTTAGATATAGGAATACTATATCTAAGCAAGGGGTGATTACACGACCTTGCCCCAGCTGAGTGATCAGCCAGTTGTGTCAATGTGAGTGGCCAGCCAGGGGTGGCATAATACATGCTGCAGCCCCTGGTAGGCTTTGGATGCACCTATGCCCTGGGTACCTATAGTACACTGTACAGGGGCTCATAAGGTGACCCAGTATCCAATTGGTAATGCACCTAAAGTACATTCTAGTGAATTTAGAGAGAGAGCAGCTGGGCTGTGGGTTTGATTAGCAGGCCTACAGCCACATTAAGTCGAAAACCAGTGAAGCAAAAAGCAAAAAGCAAAAAGTGGGGTGACCAAAGGAAAGCAGACCCTACTCTCCTACACACTCATTCCAAGAAATGGGGAGTGGGGGCAACTAGAAGTTAAACCAAAAGGTTTGAAGACTTACAGTAATATTCTCCAGGGCTCGTTCATATTTTGCATACTGTATGCATAAATCTATGAATCAATGTGTGAACTAACTCCTTCACTGAAGAATCGCCCATACCTGTTCTGTGACGGAGCTAGAAACATTTGCTACTGAATAACCTTATAGCTGGGTGTTGAGCGATATTACTGTGCAAGTAGGACTAATGGTCCCAAAACTAGCCATGTACACAATACTTTTTAACCAGACTGCGTGCCTATTAAAAGTTTGATTTTTTTCTGAAATAAACTGTTTCAAAAAGTCAGTGTGTCAGTATTTGCCCTCCATTTTATATCGATTTAATGTTTCATGGCATATTATTAACTGCTCTTTTCCGGTGCATTGAGGAGTTACTGGACAGAGGCAGTCCATAGAGGTTCTTCCCATAACTAATCAATTTATGATCTTTTACGTGAACATTTAAGCATTCTTAAAAAAAGCTGTAAGATATATATAGTACTCAAAACAATAGCATTTACTTTAATTTCATTGAGAGAAAAATTGAAAAAACATGAATATGAAACAGAGTCAAAGTGCATTTCAGAAAAAAAGTCTACCTTTGAAAATGTGAATTAAAAAAGTATCACATATTATTAAAGCTTTTCAGCTCAAACAAGAATCCACAATCTATACATCAAGCCTTCATAAGTGTGTAAGTGTAAAACACAGATGTGCCAGAAAAGTTGTGTGCAGTTGAAATGAGAACTCAATATGCTACATGATTTTAGTTTCTGATCATGTTAGCTGAAACGTCTCACACTACAGCGTGCATAAAGGGTACGGGTGGAAGGCTCTCATTTGCTGCTCAACGTTACAGGTCTACCCTTGGCAGCACATCATGTTACCAGGTAAAAGTCACTTGTCAATAAAATGCATCATTAGGTCGAGTCTGGGCAGTGAATGCGCTGCTCTGAAAGGCATGCTGTATGAAGGTATGGATGTGAAGCTCCGCCCACTCTCCGCCCAGTTTTTTCATTGGCTTGTGTCATTGTCCATTGTAAAGTGTGGCTTTTCATTAGTCAATAGACTTAGTAGTCCCTTCTTAGTACCACCTTTTCCCATTTTGTAACCTCCCATGAGGACATCCCCCGTTACGTGTGTTGTTGCTCGGTAGGCTTTAATTACAGCCCCCGAACATTATTTTCTCAAAGAGCTTTATCCGTCCTGCTATTGCCTGCAGGAAAAGGCTTGACACCCTCTCTCCTAACGCATTTGCAATGCAGTAGGTCTCGCATTTGCAAGAGTTCAAACTATTGGCATTGTAAATGACAATGCCCTTTATTTATCTGGTTTAAAAAAAAAACACATAAATGAAAGGCATGGTCATTTACAATGCCAACAGCTCAAACTCTCATAAATGCGAGACTTATTACATTGCAAATGCTTGTTTTTATTGTGTGATGCAAAAACCATATTGAGTATGTGTAGGATTTGGGACATTCAGTTGCATAATCACATCATACAAAATTTTTGCATCTCGATTTTACCTACTACAGCTAGGCATCTTTTCTTCGCTTGCAGCCACGGCCACACATAATTTAACGATAGCAAGGGTATCACATATGCCAAAACTCCTGCATGATCAGTCAACATAGAATCTAATCACCTACACAGCTAAGAATAAACATCCATGAGGATGTCATTGGGATGTGTTACCCCATTGGCCAAGGATATATTGTCTTTCAATAATTCAGATTTTTTTATGGTTACAGTAAATTACTGCTCACACTAGGTCTAATGTTGGCCTGCTAAATATCAAATCGTGGTGGACAAGTCCTGCTCTATCGAAACTTTGTGAATTGCACAGGAGTATGGGCCACTGTAGGTCTGCGGGAAAAGTGATACACAAGTGTAAGGATTGTCCAAGAAATTGTATAAACTCTTGGGTGACTCAAAACGGTTCTACTGAATCAAATAATAGATTGTGAGGATGTGGTCTCGATCCACCTTACAGTAAGTGCAGTGGGATGGCCACTGTCGGGGGTGAAACTAAAATATTGACCACTGACAAAAAGAACACAATCCATAAAATTCAAAATGCTGAGATAGATTGCACATTTTGTTTAAGTGAACATTCAAGTGCAGATTTACCCAACTCAACGGGACACATTTTCTTGATCTATGGTTAATGAAAGGCAGAGTCAGATCTGATTAGGTTCAAATGCAAGAGCCACAGGTTGCCCATACATTTTAACAGAAGCCCATTGACTCGCTGAGCTAAGTTACCAGCTCCATCCTTGAATTCATTGTGTATCATACACCAGGAAACTAGCAGTCTTTTTCTATAAATACTACCAGATTTGAAAGACGGTGGCATTTTAATAATAACTACATTAAGAGAATAAACTTGACCTATCCTAAAAAGGAACATTTATCATGGGAAGCATTTAGGTAGTCTGAGGGTACATGTGATACAGCACAAATGGAGCCTAACAATACTATTGAGAGAACACCCTGGTTCAAGTCAAGATTTAAGGCTACATTAAAGCTCCAACTCGCCACCTCTCAGTGAAAAAAAATTGTTTCATAAGTGATCAATTGTCAAACTACGGAAAATCAATAAAACATTGCCTTGCCCATCACCAGCCCAAAAAGTTTCAATGAAAGCATTGCTGTGTAATGCAAGCATCCCATAAAAAGACAATAGCGAACATTTGGGTCTTTTGACATTTCTCAATTAAATGCCTCACCGTTACTACTAAGTGATGCCCTGTATAAGAATTAAAATGAAACTAAATAAGAGTACCACCCACCTCCTACCCTGAGTTCCGAAAAAGATCTGGAACACCAGTGCTAAATCCTAGTAGATCCAGATTGGCCCTGAAGAATGTGGTACCTGGTACTTCTGTCCATTAAAATCTACCCTTCGATCAGGCTTCCACTACAGTAGGATCTTCTGTCACAGAGGCAAGACAGGATCCTACATCCAAATATGCATAATACAAACCTCCATGCATTGAGAATAAGCGGCTGATCTGCCAACTGAAGTTAAGGATGTCATCTTTGCTGCCAGGCGACCTTCTATGAAGTCACTTTATTTCAGGCACCAAGACAAATGTGTGGCCTGCTCTGGAATTCATAAGACAGGCTCTTTACAAATTAAACTGTCAGAAGTTTTATTGCTACTGTTGTCTGTGGACCAGTCAGGTCTTTCGTGGGCACTATTAAATATAATTTATTAGTGCTTTCGCCCATTTTGCATTTGCCGGTCCAACTGTCCTGGTTTAATTCACCTGCTGTAATAAGTTTTCTTGAAGGTTTAACACACATCGTTCCCTCCCAAGCCTTTGAGATGCCACAATGGGACCTTAACTTGGTCATAACATTTCTCATGTGTGCATCCTTTGAGCCAATAAATTGCAGCTCCTTGCGTCTTCTCACCTCAAAGACAGTCTTTCTCATTGCAATTATTTCAGTTCATTACATGAGTGAACTGCAGGCACTATAGCTGCAACCCCCAATACCACTTCGAACCCCAAGAAAACTTTAAACGTTTACATCGATCGTACCAAGGAACACTTTGTGGACAATCAGCTGTTTGTGCGGGTCTTTGGGCGAAAAAAGGGAAGTCTGTGCACAAGAGGACTCAGCGGAGGTGGACAGTCCTCTGCATTAAGATCTGGCCCACAAACAGCCTCTGGAAGGACCGAGAGCCAGTTCCAAAAGGACATAGGGCCATATGTATCAAGCTAATTAGCATTCGCAAAGGCCGAAATTCGCAGAATTTCGGCCTTTGCGAATGCTAATTTGACAAATGGTATGTATCAAACATGTTTGATGCAAAATAAGGAATTGCAAAATTTGCTATTCCTTATTTTGCGATTGCACTTAAGGAATCGTAAATTTTGCGATTCCTTAAATGCAATGTATCAAACAAAAAAAATCCAAAAAATGTCATTAAGGATTCGCAAATTACCACCAACTTCTAGTTGGTGGTAAGTTGCAAATTCTTTACAAAAAGCTTTTTTCCAAAAAACCAAAGTGCCATATGACGCCCATACATGCCCTTAGGACATGTATGTGCGCCATATGCCCCCAAATGTCTTTTTCAGGGGTGCAGCAGGGTGTTCTTGAGACACCCCTGCACCCTTGAAAAAATTCCTAATTTGCGATTAGCAAATTGCAAATCGCAAATTGCCCCTTCATTCCTATGGGCCTCCTGGCCCATAGAAATGAATGGGAAGGAATCGCTATTGAATAGCGATTTTGTACATACATACCGTTTTGCGAATTCCAAATAGCGATTCCTTAAAATTCGCTATTTGGAATTCGCAAAACGGAAGTATGATACATATGGCCCTAAGGCTGTTACCACAGTTCTGGCACTCAGAGCACTTGTCCTTGACATCTGCTAGGCTGCTGGCCTGCTGGACTTATTGGTCTGAATCCACTCTATTATACCATCCACTTTGGGGTGGTACTGCTTTGGCATTTATTCCTGGGTGAGAATCTGTGGTTACAAGTCTCCAACAGAACAAGTTACTTACCTTTCATAAAGCTCTCTCAAGGATATTTATCTGACCGCAAATTCCTCACTGCTCTCCGTCCTCCCCATTTTGGGGAGTGGCCTGTTTTATAACATCTAAAAAGATTCCAAGTTAACAATCTGCACACTGGTACTTCCACTTGTTCATGCTCTGTGTCATGGAGCACAGAAAGAGGTATGCAAGAAACTAACACCAGCACTCAGGGGTGGCAGTTATATACAGCTCGCTTTGTCATTTTCGTGGAGGTACGGAATCAATTTGGAGCAGTGCTGCGTCGCTGAGAGGCGTGTGGGACCATTGCTAGTGAAACCTTTCCAGATCCAGTCTGGCACCTAGGAGTATTAGAAGATTAGGAATCCATGGTTAGATAGAGTATCCACCAGAAAAGGTGTCACCAAAGGTAACTTGCTTGTTTGCAAAGGTGGAAAGGGGAGCATGAGGAGAGAAAAGAAAAAGAGAATTGAAAGGGAAGCTTAGAGTTAAGATATCTTAAAAACAAATCATAAGGTGCCTTTACTAACAGAAATAGTTTTAGCTCCTATTTGAAGTGGTCTAGTGGGGCAGTGGTGCACAGGCTGAGAAGAGGGAGGTCCAGTTTCTGTTCATACTGCCAGAAAATGTCTGTGACAGACCACCACGCTAGACTTTGGGGTTTCTTCCATGGTGCCCTTAAATCTACATATAGGATCTATCGACAGGGGGGCGTGGCTAGCAGCCAATGAAGACGGTCGCAGCCTAGCGAGGCTCCCGACCCTCTGTCCATAATCCGCCGTTCATCCTGTTCCAGACCCGGGATCCCCGTGGAAATCGGGTCGATCCCGGAGACACCGCCCAGGTCTGTCCCGTTTAGGGTGGCGAGCCGAAGAGACAACCACAGAGGACGCAGCAGGGCGGGGAGCACCCGAGACGCTCGAGCGCAAGATGGCGGCATCCTGACTTGCGGCCGCCGGAGAACAGCCACGAGTTCGCCCCTGAGGTCTCGCTGCTCGAGAGAGGGGAGAAGCGCAGCGCCGGACTGCCGAGGAGAGGCTGAGGCTGTCCAGTGTACCGGCGGACCCTGAGGTCAGTGCGAGGTCCGGTCGCGAGCGGTGCCCTGGCGAGGCTCCGCCCCATCCGCGAGGCGATCAATCTGGGCCCCGGCTTTGAGGCCCGCGACCCCAGTGGGTGCTGCCCGGTCCCAGGCCCTGGCGGAGCGCCCATAAACGGCCGATACACGGCGGGCCTTGTCCTTGGGGGGGCTCTTCGAGGAGTCCGGGCGTAGAAACTGCCCTGGTGCAGCCCGGCCCCACCCGAGAGGATTGCTCTGGGACCCAGCTTCAAGGCCAGCGATCCTGATGGGCGGATGACTGTCCCTGGACCCGACTGAGCAGTGGTGCTGTATCTGAGAGGGGCCCGGAGGAGTATTGGGCCCGGCCGCAGCACCGTCGCACTAAACCCGTGTGACACAGGAACAGAGAGCCGAGGGCGGTGCACCCGCTACGGATTCACGTGCTCTAAACTTTATACCCCGGTTTCGGGGCCTGGTTGTTCTCTCTTCAAGGTGGAGGCAGCTCCGGCTCACCAACACTGCTGCACAGTGAGGAGGGCCTGAGGGGGAGCTGAGTGGGGGGAGTGGAGACGGAGCCTGCCTCACGGACCCCAGTGCGGACCCCCCAGCACCTGGCTCTCGGGGAGACAGGAGGGCCCTGAGTGGCCCCAGGGCAGTATCCCCACAACTAGTGCCCGATTTGATCCCCACAAAACTGTTCCGAGGGGTCGGTGGACCGCTGGACGACCGGCCCGCGGCAGAGCCACCGTGAGGCCAACGGCCTGCCTGTTGCAGGGGACATCGTCGCCACCCGACCGGCCTTGGGGGCCCGGACCCGCACGGAAGGTGCAAGATGGGGAAACCTAGGGGACCCAAAGGGGATGGGAGCCCAGCCACGGAAACGCCGGAAGACTCCTCACAACCTCCCACGGAGCTACAACTGATGCAGGACGTCATTGCTGCCACGAAGGAGGCACTGCATCACGATATTGGACAGGTGGCGACGGGGCTGGGGCTTCTGCGAGCGGACCACGCGAAGCTGACGGACAGGGTCAAGGAGGCGGAAGACACCCTAAAGGATGTTGTGCCGGCACATAAATCAATGGAGGGACGACTCACGGACGCGATGGAGCGGATACAAGCCCTGGAGAGGAGAGCAGAGGATGCTGAAAACCGCAGTCGGCGGAACAACGTGCGCCTAGTGGGTCTTCCAGAAAAAAAAGAGGGCACGGACATGGTGGGCTACCTGACCGAATGGCTAAGGACTGTGGTTCAAAACACCGAATTATACCTGGGAGTCAAAAGTAAAAGTTGTTCACCATGGATCAAGAAACTAATACCATACGTATAACACCCGTGAGAGCACACCATACACACATATAGGTGATATTGGCCAAGTTAGGGCTCAAGGGCAGCTGGAAAAAAAAATTCCCATCAGAAGCCACACTGTACCGCCCTCTTTAACATCACTTGGGTTCTCCTTGCCCAGGAGACAAAACAAAGTGGCCGGTCAGATCTTACCGTGCCCAATGTTGGATGTGAAAGCATGTGAGAGGGAAGTAAAGAATGTTCAAAGTGTTGGCAAATGAAAAAAAGCAGTGTAAAGTGAGGAGTGGAGTAGTGAAGGGTAATAAAATTAGGTAAACTGGGTAGAAATGAACAATTTATTAGTATCTCCCAGTCCCTAACGCTAAAAAAGACAAGTGCAAGTGCGCGTTTGAAATAATATCCGCAGTCAGTAGTGGTCAACATGTTTCTGCATATCAAGAAAAGGTTTTCATGCATTCATCAGGACCTGTTATTTCAAAACTACTGCTTTTCGTGAAAAAGAATATATTTAAAAGATATCACCTGTAGATTCAGGTCATGTGCTCAACCAAGTACTGTTATCGCACCGTACCAGAAGTGTTGAATCCAGGGAAACAACGAACACAAATAGAAAAACATGAAAATATCATATTAATCATGCAGAACATTCGCGTCATACCATTACAATCGCATTTATGCGCTTGTTTCCAATGCACAATCACGTGATCGGCAGCGGTCACGTGATTAAATGGCATGTCGGGAATTGTAGTTCAGGGAATGCAAATGTGTAGTTAGTTCAAAAATAAAACGCTACGGCTCATTTAGTGTTTTGTAATTACCTTCAAGCTCGAACTACAAAGGTTATCTGGCCAGAAAGCGCATGCTCAGTATTTATTTTGTAATAACACACATTCGAAAATTAACTGGCCGAAATGCACGCAATTTATGGCTGTTTTCTATTATTTTGCTTAATGGTCAATAAAGAAACCACAATTACTCAAGTAGATTAAGGAGACCAAAGCATGGAATGCCAGTATGGAATGGAATGGAATGCCAGTGTTTTTTATATAAAGCTCAAGACAGCTAGAAGACATAGGAAGTTGTTATCAATATCTGCATAGTATTTCTACACCAAAGGCACTATACAAGAGATCTCCTGTGTATTGCTAATAATCATATCGATGGTCATTTAATGTACACTGGAGAAAATATTGAAGATTGATTAAAGGGGTCTTATAGTGAGTTAAAGGAGCAGCACGTAACTAAGTGTCAGGGCTATATGTTAACTCAGTGAGTGCGATCAACAGATTAGAGGGACATCCATGGTATTGGCTCATTCAGCCCCGCCTTATCGCTATTCAGTCTATACACCCACTTTTGTTCAATCTTGAAGAGAAAACGACCGATGTCGGGGCAGTGCTGAGGAATTAGTGGTTGCTCCAAGATGGTCCAGTGAAACTCATCCGGGCCATGTCCCACCTCCAAGAAATGTGCAGTGTTCGGGATTCCTTTGATTTGCAAACAGTTATAACATACTGGTTCCTATCTGAGTCTGTGTAATAGGTGGAGGCATTGATTGTTCATTACAAATCCATATACCACCCTATGGATATTCTTACTGATCTTTGATTGTCTCTCTCATAATTCAATCTTTCAAATATAGAGCGGTGCTCCTCATACCTGAGCTGCAGCCAGGTGGGGTGAAGCGCCTCAACCACCAACTTTGGGTGAGTGTATTGAACCTCTCTTTCAAAGTGTTTGCGATTGAAATGGTAGGACGCGAATGTTCTGCATGATTAATATGATATTTTCATGTTTTTCTATTTGTGTTCGTTGTTTCCCTGGATTCAACACTACGGTGCGATAACAGTACTTGGTTGAGCACATGACCTGAATCTACAGGTGATATCTTTTAAATATATTCTTTTTCACGAAAAGCAGTAGTTTTGAAATAACAGGTCCTGATGAATGCATGAAAACCTTTTCTTGATATGCAGAAACATGTTGACCACTACTGACTGCGGATATTATTTCAAACGCGCACTTGCACTTGTCTTTTAGCGTTAGGGACTGGGAGATACTAATAAATTGTTCATTTCTACCCAGTTTACCTAATTTTATTACCCTTCATTACTCCACTCCTCACTTTACACTGCTTTTTTTCATTTGCCAACACTTTGAACATTCTTTACTTCCCTCTCACATGCTTTCACATCCAACATCGGGCACGGTAAGATCTGACCGGCCACTTTGTTTTGTCTCCTGGGCAAGGAGAACCCAAGTGATGTTAAAGAGGGCGGTACAGTGTGGCTTCTGATGGGAATTTTTTTTTTCCAGCTGCCCTTGAGCCCTAACTTGGCCAATATCACCTATATGTGTGTATGGTGTGCTCCCACGGGTGTTATACGTATGGTATTAGTTTCTTGATCCATGGTGAACAACTTTTACTTTTGACTCCCAGGTATAATTCGGTGTTTTGTTGTGCGGTTTGGGGCGCATGCCTGGTTAGTCGTTAAACTTGCCCTTAGACCCCCATTTTAAGTGTTGTTGTTTATAAGGACTGTGGTTGCCCCGGAGGGCCTGTCTCCCTTCTTCACCCTGGAACGGGCGCACCGCGTGCCTTCCCGGCCCCTGCGTCTAGGCCTACCGCCACGCCCAGTGGTCATCAAACTGCTCCACTACAAGGACAGGGACTGGCTCCTACAGCGGGCCAGGGATGCTGGCCCATTTCAAGTGGACAATAGCAAAGTTACGCTATTCCCAGACTACACGTTTGAGACCCAAAAACAGCGTGCCTCTTTCCTCTCTATCAAAAAGGAACTGCGTACAGAGGGGTTGCAGTACTCGCTGCTGTTCCCGGCCAAACTTTGAGTGATAGTGGATGAAAAGGCGCTGTTTTTTGAAACCTCGGCGGAGGCATGGGCCTGGTGGGACACCTACAAAGCGGGAACGGACGGGGCTCGATTTAGGGCCGAGGAGGAGAGCCAGAACCACACAGTCAGACGATCGCGAAGGCTCCGTGGGCGCAACCGGGGGTCCAGAAAGCCGACGACCTCGCAAACGGAAGACGAACGGAGAGCAGCGCTGCAGGCAGTGAAAGAGGTATCGGGAACTGCGCCAGCCCACTCGGCGAGGGAATCAGCCTCGGAAGCCCTGGCCACGGGCTCAGACACTGACTTATCGGGGCTGGATGGTGCCAGGGGCCCGAAGGTCACGCCACAGACTTCAGGGGAAATCATCGAGGCCTGACAGCTGTCCGCGATCTCGGAGGGACGAGAACCTGAAGGCGACGCCACTACGAACACTGGGACAGACCACTGTGAGACTTTTATTTTATGAGTCGCATTGAGTACTGTGGGGCGGTGGGGCATGGGGACAGGGCTTGAAAGGTTCAGTAGCCAGCTCACGTACCACAGGGCCCATAAGGCCTCCGTGGTGTTTACTACGGACTACAAAATTTAGTGGGCACGTTAGCTCACCAGTTTGGATGGGAGCAACTACTTTGCAGTTGGGTCCTGTTCTGGGGGAGGGGGGACCTGGAGAAGTTGGGGTGACTCGAGGTGTAGTTTGGGGAGGGGGGATGGGGGGGGGGGGGGGAGTTGGGGACGGGAGGGGGCGGGATGGTGTCTGGTGTCCGGATGCGAACTGTTATTGACTTAAATCGAATAAGTTGGGGCGATGGCTAATATGGGTTCGCTGAAATGTGTGTCCTGGAATGTGCGGGGATTGAACTCAATGACGAGGAGGCACAAGATACATTCCCACCTTGTCCGCAGAGGGGTTCACATTGCCTTTCTGCAAGAGACCCATTTAACTAAAAAAGAGGGTGCCGCACTGCAGAGGAGATGGAGGGGTCACCTGTTCCACACCACATACTCAGCGTTTGCCAGGGGGACACTAATTTGGATCCGGGCGGGGGTTCCCTTCCAGGTCACTAGGCACACTATGGACCCAGACGGGAGATATGTAGCGGTCGAGGGTTTGCTCAGGGGTCGCCAGATAGTACTTTGCAGCACCTATGCGCCGAATGTAGAGCAGGCATCATACTTCACTAGGCTGTCCAAGCTGTTAGCCTCTTATTTAACTGGACCAGTGCTGATGGGGGGGGGGGGGGGGGGGGGGGGGGACTTCAACTCTATAGAGGACACTACCTTGGACAGATCGCACCCGCCACTGCATGCATCCCCAGTTCACAGACTAGCGAGACACAGATCAACCTGGCAGGGGAAGTGGAACCTGACGGACGCATGGCGCGTCCAACACCCAACTGAGAGGGATTACTCCTTCTACTCGGGCATACACGACCTCCACGTCCGCATAGACGCTTTCCTGTGCTCCCAGTCGGTATTACCGTCGGTTGCCCGGACTGAGTACCTGGCACGCACGATATCAGACCACAACCCCTTACTCCTCGCGCTGGCTTGGATGAACGAAGTTTCGCCGATCCCGACGTGGCGGCTTCGCCCAGACACGTTGGATGACCCGCCGTTCAGCGGAGCGTTGGAAGGTAGGATCTCCCAATACTTTGCGGAGAATGAGGGAACTGCCTCCTCCAGGGCCACGGAATGGGACGCGCTCAAGGTTGTGGTGAGGGGGCACTGTATAGGGAAATTTGCGGGTGCACGGCGGACGCTGGTGGATGATTTGGACAAGGCCGAGCGGGCCCTGAGAGAAGCAGAGAAACAACGGCCCAACCACCCCGAACTGCAGGACAGGGTATGCGCAGCGCGAGTGGCGGTGGAGCGCCTTCGTAGTTTTGATTATAAGACATACTTAACTAAGGCACTCGCTGAGGGTGATAAGACAGGGACACTCCTGGCCTGGTTGGCTAATCCCAGTAGGGGCGCTACCCCGATACTGTCTCTGACAGGTGCGGATGGCGCTACATACAACACCCAGCCGGACATATTGCATTGTTTTAGAGCGTATTACGAACGGCTGTATAGGGGGGGCCCGGTGGATCGAGCCGGGATGATGGAAGCCTTGCTGTCTGAGGTCCAATTACCACGCCTAGAGCAGGAACAAGCTGAAGCCCTCGGGGGCCCGATTGACTTGGCGGAAATTAGAGGGGCCATAAAAAAAATGGCGCGCAATAAAACACCGGGAATAGACGGACTGCCAGTTGAGTTTTATGGTAAATATATAGATATCCTAGCCCCACGACTCCAAATAATATATAACGAAGCAAAAGAGAAAGGGGAGCTGCCCCACTCGATGCGCGAGGCGATCATGATTCCCTTAATAAAACCACGTAGAGACAGCTCTGATCTGGCATCGTACCGACCGTTGTCGATGCTGACGACAGATTATAAAATTTTGAGTACTATACTGGCCACTAGGCTAGTGGCCCACATGCAGGAACTGATCCACAAGGACCAATCGGGCTTCATACCCACCAGAAACACGTCACACAACATTTGCAGGTTGCTGAGGCTAATGGCGGACCCCCCGCCGTTCGCCAGAGCCCCTATGGTAATGGCGATCGACATAGAGAAGGCCTTCGACAGCCTGGAATGGAGTTACTTGTACAGGGTGATGCAAAGTTTTGGCATCGGTGACGGCTATGTGCTGTGGACGAAGGTGCTCTATGCATCGGCGGGCGCTAGGGTACGGGTGGGAGCGTTGATATCGGATCGATATGAAGTGCATAGGGGTACTAGACAAGGGTGTGCGCTCTCTCCCCTGTTATTTGCCCTCGCGATGGAACCATTAGCGGCACTGGCTAGGAAAGGTGACTCTTACCAGGGGCTGGAGGTTGGCGGGACTCACCACCATATATCGTTGTACGCGGACGACCTCCTACTGTTCTTGGATAATGCCGAGGAAGCAGTAGAGGGGGCGGAGGGCCTGCTAGCGCGATTCGGAGATGTCTCGGGCCTAAAAGTGAATTGGGCGAAGACTTGCCTCTTCCCTCTCCGGAAGGGAGAGCGGTGCCCCTTGGCCCGTCCCGGGCTCCGCTGGGAGCCGAACTGTCTCCCCTATTTGGGGGTGCATATCTACCATGAGCCCGCAGACCTGCTGGATGGCAATATAGGCCGCTGTATTCGAACGTTGCGAGGTAACATGACCTTTTGGGCCACCCTCCCTTTGTCCATGACAGGTCGGGTGTCTCTGCTTAAAATGATTGCCCTGCCACGCTTATTGTACTTCTTTAGGACCCTTCCTGTGTGGATACCGGGAAGCGTCTTTAGACGCCTAAAGTCCCAAGTGGTGTCCTTTCTGTGGGGCACTGGCAGGCGGAGGATAGCTTTGGCGACCCTGACCCGCCCGAAGAATGAGGGTGGACTCGCGGTCCCTGATTTTGAGCTCTATTATTTGGCTGCCCAGCTGCAATTTTTCACGTAGGAGGTGGCAAGGGTATACCGGGGTCCGGAGCAAGAGAGGGACATTGGCACCCCCCGCCATGTGCTGGCGTATATTACCCTGCAACAGAAACTAGCACTCAGAGGGCTATCCCAGGAAGAACGGTCGCTGAGGCTGTGCTGGAACCGCATGCAAAGGCGAGCTGGTCCTGGACACCCGTACGCGCCCGAAATCCCGCTGGGTATGCTCACAGCGTTACCACATGGCGGCGACAGGTCGAACCTCCAAGGTTGGGAGGAGGCTGGCCTGCAGATGGTGGGGGACCTCTACACTGACGGGGTGCTCACGCCGTACCAGACCTTACAGGAGCAATACGACCTCCCGAGAGGAGACTATTTACTGCATGCGGCCGTGGTACGGGTGATCCAAGCGCACTGGGGGGGAGGGACTGCTTGAGCCCACGACGTCGCCGCCGTGCCAATACACCGTGATGGCTGCAGGGACGTTCAAGGCGGTCACATGTCTGCACTCCAGATTACTCACGGACAATTTGCAGCCTCTGGCGCGACTAAAAGCCCAATGGGAGGCAGACCTGCAGAGGGAGATCCCGGACACGACGTGGGCTCAATTGGTTCAGAGAACCAGGAAGAGCACCAGAAACGCCCGCTTCCAATTAATACATCTCTACATTCTTCATAGAGCCTACCTTACCCCGAATAAAATAGCACGATACTTTGGCGCAGTGGACGCAGCGTGCCCCAGATGTGCGCTATTAGGTGCGGACTTACTGCACATGCTGAGGGGCTGTCCACACCTGCAGGACTTTTGGAGAGAAGTGGGCGACACCCTGACCGAGGTCACGGACAGGGATCTGCAATATGATAGTGCGACTACACTCTTACACTGGTTTCCGCACACACGCAAAAATAAACTGACGAGCAAATTCATAGACATGGGCCTACTTATCGCGAAGAGGGAGCTCACCAGGGGATGGAAATCAAAGACAGCGCCGACACACCGGAAATGGCTGACCGAGTTTCAGAAATGGGCGGCGGCAGAGAGCACGATCAGATACCAACTAGCACGGCGGGGGTCAGACGAGAAAGCTCAGGAAACGGCACTGGCGTGGGAAATCCTAGTCCAAGCACTCAGGGATAGTGAGGAGGAAGGGGAAGCAGTAGACCCAGGGGAGGCGGTGCTGATCCTAGCACCTAACGGACACACACACTCCATGATTAACTCCAAACTCCGTAGATTACCAACACACTTCAGTATACTGCTACCGGACACAGGCACTGGACACCACAGAACACCGGAGGGGAGTGGGGGGGGAAGGAGGAAGGGGGAGGGGGGTGAAGCATCCCAATGATACCAAGAATTGCAGTAAACACTGATCAGATGCTGGAGGGGGGGGGGGCTTGTTGATAAAAAGTTAAAAGCAGATAGCGGTTGACCACTGGCCACGCCAACACTTAGTGGTGGAGAGGATGCACTGATTGCGACGAACGCCACCCGGCATCCGGGATGCGGGTTATAAGGCTGTGTACATACTACTTAGAAGAAATGTGAGAATCTGGGGTCCCGCGCAAACATACTTGCAAATTTACTGTAATGCTTGCATTGGAATCTACAATAAAAATTGTTTTACAAAAAAAAATAGGATCTATCGACAGGCCCCTTTAGCGCCAGCTGGAAGTTCCCCTCAAGTTGCCCTCTGGAGCTTAGTCCAACTTTGGTGAGGACGTGCAGCCGGAGATGAATTCTATCTGGGGGATTGGTTCTCTATTTGATAAGTAGGAATCCAAACATACCCGATTAATGATCTGTGTACTAATAACTGTAAATAGTGTTAAGTGCAGTCCAGAAAGCCAAAAGGAGATCCTTCGTTTGCCAACTGTTCACAAGATGTCTCATGTCATGTGGTCCGGTTTTCTAATTGTATTCTAGTGCTAGACGTTTTTACGGTTATAAATGCATGGCTATGAGTACCAGAATACTAAAGCAACATCAGGACTTGATGAGCTACCCATTGCTGACATGAGACAGTGACATTTCTATTTTACATAGGTCAGATGATTCCTTGGGAGTTTAGTTATCTTATGCAAGGTATAAATCAAATAGTGCTGACTTCTATTACAGCGCAATTTAATTTATATACAGTTTTCTAAACTGATCTGAAAATGATCTGCTTGACACGGGATATGTTTAGTAATATTAGAACTAGTTTCTAAATTTCCAACTAAAGTTGCTAAATAGCATATCAGACTTAGGTGATTTAAACTGTCAGAAGCGAAGTGAGTTGCCGTCCTATAAAACTGTGGCAAAACTGAATAGGGTTAGAGGGCTTGTAAAATATGACAATTTTCTGATTAGTTTCCGCCCCATTAAATGGACACATCTGGAAACTCCATTTCAAACATACCAGTTTCAAGATTTCCAGTATAGGGTACAACACACAGCCCTGATAGGTCAAACATCAATGATTTGAATAATGCATTCTATTAATGTTTTGGCACAATCACAAGGCCCCCAAATGCCACAGGGAATCAGTACATTGAACTAAAAGACTGTTTTCGAATGCTTGGACGCTTCTGCTGCCAAGAATTGCTCGGACTCGATTAGAAACCACCCCCACCCAATCCAGCTGCAGCTCCCAGCTAATGTGGGGTGTTGTTACTACGGCCATGCGAATGGCCAAGCACCGAGTGAGTGCCTGCGATCCGCCTCGGATCCCTGGCAGCTTGCGTACTGCCCCTCGTAGGAGACACATTCCCGTCCTCACATACAACAACCATGCCCAACCTCTGAAGTGCGTGTACCCCACCCATGAACTCCTCCTCACCATGGAAGGGCGGCGACTTCCCGGGCAGGTGGCATGCTGGATCGCGGCAGCAGAATACGAAGAGGCTGCGGTGGAAGCCACGCGGTTCCTGGCTCGGTGCGTACAACTGCAGCAGGAAACAACAGGGACGGCCACAACCTCCACAAGCCAACGCCTCGGGGCCCGGCAGCCCTACCTCACCCAGCCACGCTGGTCTCCCGCCAACCTTGCTGGGGAACTGTGGGCTGAGAAGCCTCCACGCTTCCACTACCGGCTCTGCAAAACCCAGCTCCACGGAAGTACCAGCCAAAGTAGCCATGCTATAGTGACAGACTTGCGATGCCAGTGCGCACGCGCAATAAAGTCACGTCTGAGCCACTACCAGGTCCCGCCCACCGCGATCGCTTATCACGGGTCTCTTGAGTTGTTCTTGTGCAGCACCATGTAATGATGGTAAAATGAATAAACAAGCATTTGCAATGCAATATGTCTCGCTTTGTTTTTTAGAGTTAGCGCTATTGCCGTTGTAATGGAAATGTTTGTTACTTATGAAGATGTTTGTTTTTAGCACCCTTTAAGTGCCCTTAAGTAATGTATCTGAAGGTGTTTGCATTATTTTATATGCAGTAACCTGGAAATGACAAAGCAACTAAGTAATTACAGTTTGACCTCACATGTGTGTAATGTTGTGCTTTGCTAATAAAACGCTGCACCAGGTTGATTGGGGAACGTTTCTTTATTATTTAAATCATGCTTCCTAAAGAGCGCCGAGCCGGCGTTTCTGTTCGTGTGCGTTCGCGCCTCCTAATGAGCTGCGCGCGCATCCAGCCAAACATGGCCGCCTGCACGTCACGTCGTTACGTGACGTGCAACAACTAGTACGCCACTACATATCTCCCCTTTTTCCAACACAAGCTGAGTCACTTACAGTTCGCTGTCCATATCGAAATCTTGGAACCTGGAAGGTCTCACCACTGTCCTTCCGCTCCGGGTTACCCTGGTCGGGATCGCCGGGGCCTCCCTGCTCCTTGTCTCTGTGCTTCTCTCTCTCAGCGCAGCCGCGCTCTCATCGGTGCTCCTCCTTCGTATGTTCATATCAGGTCCTAGGTCATTGTCCACACTTCTCTCTTCCAATTGTTCGCTTCCTTCGCTTCCCTCTGCTTGCAGCCCTCCTGCCTGATGTTCCAAGTCTACATTGGGTTCCTCTATGTCTTCCCATTCAGTTCCTCCTTGCTGCCAACGCATGATTTTGTTGCATCTGGCCATGCGATCTTGGGACCACACGTTTCCATCACTCAGCAAGGCCGCTCGGTCGTACACTTCCTTAACTTGCATGGGTTTACTATATTTGCTGTCTCCTTTCTTCTGTAGTGTAGCCAATTTTACTCGTACCCACTCGCCTTTTTCCAACACTGTCCCTTTCACGTTCCTGCGTTTGTTGTAGTAGGTGGTGTAGATGGATTGTGCCCTCTCCAAGTTGGCTTGTACTACTGCAGGAGACCATTCACTGGTAATGATTTTTTCTTTCCACACCCGGTTATCGTGCATGAACGGTTCCCGGCCTCTCAATATCTGGAACGGGCTGTACCCGGTTCCGGTGGGGGTGATTCTGTACGCCCATACCATGTTCCATATAGCCTTTTCCCAGTCCTTGTTGTTAGAGATCGCCGCTTGTACAGCTCCCATCACAACCCTGTTAAATCGCTCCACTAAGCCGTTGCCAGCTGGGTGGTAGACTGACATGTGTTTGATTGTGATGCCGTTTCTCTGCATGAATTTGCTCAATTTTTCAGATGTAAATTGGGGTCCGTTATCACTCAGGATGGACTTGGGGATGCCTTCTCTTACAAACGTGTCGGACAGAAATTTCAGTATGTTTTCCGCGTCCATGGTCTCATCAATCTTTACTTCCGGCCATTTGGAGTATCTGTCTATAAGGACACACACATACTTCTGGACGCCTTGGCCATCAAGGATGGGGCCCAAAATGTCTATTGACAATTCTTCCCACGGGTTCTGTGGGGGGTCGAACTTTCCCAGGGCCGGACGCAAGGGCTTAAGTGTCTTGTCCGCTCCTTGGCACTGTGGGCAGTCTCTAACGTGTCTCTCTGCCCGAATGTCCATACCTGGCCACCAGTAGTCTTGTTTCGTTCTTAGCTTCATTTTTCCTGTGCCCAGGTGGCCCTCGTGTAGGATGTCCAGCAGCCTAGGTATGATGCTTCTTGGCGGGACAACTTTGTCTCCTCTGTATGTGAACACTCCTTTGTCATCCAACGATAATTCTTCCCTAACTTCATAGTAGGGCTTGAGGCATTCGCCCAGTTGTCTTTTGTCTGGCCAACCCTTTACAATGTGCTTCTTCACTTCTTGCATGACGCTGTCCTCTTCGTATGCCTCTGTCCATTCTTGGTAGCTGATGGCCCTTTCTTGGTCTTCCGTGAGAGCTACCATCTCCTCCTTACCCGTTGGGTCTTCCTCACCAGGTTCCATGGCTGCCGCCCTGCTCAGGTAGTCTGCCACTCGGTTCCGATTTCCGGGAATGTACTCTATGTCGTACCGAAACTCGAGCAACTTCAGAGTCATTTTAGATATTCTGGGGGTGGCGTTGGCATGTCCACTGGACGTTAGCACCTTCACCAAGGGCTTGTGATCTGTCCTTAGATGGAATCGGGTTCCCCATAGGAATTGTCGAAACCTGGTCATGGCCCAGACTACCGCCAACATTTCCTTTTCGATCACACTGTATTTCTTTTCGGCGTCGTTCAATGCGCGGGAGGCAAAACTGATCGTCTCCATCTTCCCTTGCCCCCTATCTTGCATGAGTACCGCGCCTAGCCCCTTGTCGCTGGCGTCGGTCGTGAGCACCGTTGTGCCCTGTGGGTCATATCTTTGGAGCGGTACCGCTCCTGCGACATCTTTCTTGATTGTCTCAAACTCACTTTGCGTCTCCGGTGTCCACTGGAAGGTGGTGCTCTCCCTGGTCAGCATCCTCATGTGGTGTGTTTTTGAGGCAAAGTGTACCACAAATTAGCTGTAATACTCCGCCATGCCCAAAAATGACCTGACCTCTTCCTTGGTGGTGGGGGGCGGAGCTTCGGATATTGCCTTCACGTTTTCCACCTTGGGTGTAATTCCTTGCACCCCTATCTCGTGGCCTAGATACGTCACCGACTCTAGGCCTAGTCGGCACTTTGTCCATTCTGCCGTGAGCCCCTTGATCTCCAGGGTTTCCAGCACTTTGCCAAGTTTCAAGTCGTGGTCCATCTTGTCACGCCCCATTACCAGGATGTCGTCCTGGAAGTATTGGACGCCTTCCATGTTCTTAAAAAGCTGGTGCATTAGCTTCTGGAATACTGCAGCTGCCGAAGCCAATCCAAACGGCATACGGCAGAACTGATAGCATCCGAATGGGGTGATGAATGACGTGAGTTTTCTGCTGTCCGGATGCAAGACTATTTGGTGGTAAGCGGAGGTTAAATCAATGGTGGAGTACCACTTGACTCCCCGGGTTTTCGCCAACATCTCGTCAATCCTTGGGAGAGGGAACTTCTCCACCACTATGTGCTTATTTAGTTCTCTCAGGTCAACACAGAGCCTGACCTTCCCATTGGGCTTCATGACTACCACCAATGGCGCGAGCCACTCTGCACACGTGATGGGTTCAATTATCCCTTTTTTCTCCAAGTCTTGTAGTTCCGATTGGACTGCGTCCTTCACCGCTATAGGCACGTTTCTTACTTTGTGGGCGATTGGAATTGCTCCCTCCTTGAGTATTATCTTGTGTAGGAATCTCTCCAGTTTACCAACAGTGCCTCCAAATACCTTCGGGTAGTCCTCTTTCCACTTGGCCACTCTTCTGATTCCGTGAGCAGTATCTGTTCTTTACCTCCTGGATCCAATTTGATTCCCAGGTCACCCTGGTCCAGCCATCCCAAGACTGACGGTCCCTTCTCTGAGATGTTATAGCTTGCAGAACGCTGATCGGCCCCTAAACTCGAACTTCAAGGGTCGGAATCCCGCCATAGGAATGCGGTCGCCGTTATATGTGACTGGTCGGATGTTCAGTTTCTCTAGTTCTGGGCCCAATTGTGGACTGAAAGTTTCATCCCATACTGCTCTCGGAACAATGGTGTAGGGGGAGCCAGTGTCTGCTACTACGCTTATGGGTATTCCGCCAATCGTCATTTCCAAGACCGGTTTGGTTGTCCTTTTTCCATCCACACTCAGCACCTGGTCGTATATGCACAGTACTGTGACTACCTCTTCTTCCACGTTTTCTTCCTGGTCCTCTTCGCCCTGGTCGATGTATTTCACCACACTCTTGGATGATTTCTTCCGGCACACTTTCTCATAGTGGCCGATGATGCCACAGTACATGCATTTGGCCCGGAACGCAGGGCATTTCCTGTCATGTGCCTCGTGGGACCAACTTCCGCATCTGTAGCATGTTTTCTTGTTGTCGCTGCTTGCTTGCTTCCCTGGGGTTCCGGCGTTGTTTTGCCATCTGTTGGGACCCTTTGGGGTGGAACCTTTGTACTTTTGGTCTCTGCGCGGTTCCTCGTTGTATATCCTGTTTACCATGGTGTTGGGTGTCGTCTCTTTCTTGGTTGCGTCTGCGCATCTGCGCGCCAGTTCCGCCCTTTTGACGATGACCATTACATCTTTGAGTGTGGTGTCCCCACTTGCCCACAGTTTGTCCTGAACATTAGTGCTGGTCGTGTGCAACACTATTTGGTCCTTGATGAACTCCTCCTCCCATGCTCCGTACCTGCAGGTGGTCGCTAGCTTCTTCAGGGCAGCCACATACTCTTCTACCGTCTCTCCCGGCCGTTGTTTCCTCTGCTGGAAGTTGAATCTGTCGACTGACACACATACCGTGGGTCGATAGTGTTCGTTCAGGTCATCTATGGCATGGGCATAAACATCATCGTCTGTACTTCCTCTTTGTTTGGGTACCAGGCTTTTGTATATTCTGAGTCCTTCTGGTCCTAGATTGAGCAGTAGTATACGCTTTTTTCTTTTAGGGTTGAATACTTCCTCACTCTCGTCTTCCAGGACCCCTATGAAATTGTCTATATACTCTCTCCAGTCTTCCCACTTCATTAGTGGTTCTCCTGGCTTGGGTAGGAATTGGACTGGCGCAATTGCATATCCTGCTGGTGTGCTCATTTTCTCCTCCTTAACTTTGGGTGTAGCACTCCCTTTGTTACTGGGGCTACCTGGGGTGCTGTCCGTTTCCTCTGTCTTTGGTTGCAACTGGGGACTATCAGAGTCAGCCCCCTCCCCCTCCTTCGTGGTAGCCAGCGCTGATTCTCAACTTGTGGTGGTTGGTTTGTTTTGGCGCGCTTTATATTCTAGGCCAGAGGTCTTCAAACTTTTGTAGGTTGAGCCCCCCCAGCTGATTTTTTTTTAGATGTCGGCCCCCCCCCCCAACACCTGACAGAAATTTCCGGAATCTGGTACACTAGATATTCCACACAATAAGAGTGTTTGGTAAACTGCAGGTTTGTGAGTGGGTGTTGTTAAATGACAGGCTTATTACACAGGTCAAAACACAATTTTCTGTCCCTGAGAGACGTCCAGTGATTTTTTATTAGTTCAGCAACACTTGGACGTTCGTATTCAGTCTCCTCAAGAGCATCTACTAAACATGGAAACTGCTTAAACAGGCCTTCTTCAACTAGTCTTCTCCATAATTTTAGCTTCTTCTAGAATGCAGTTATTCTTTTATTCATGGTAAAAGAAGTGATCTCAGCTCTTTCTAGGAACAAATTTGAGGAATTTAATTTTTCAACTTGTCAGCAGGGTATGCTAAAAGCACAAGCCAGCAATGATTGCATAGTTCTTTTTTGTGACGTTGTGGTGGTGATAGGGGCTTGTACATATGCCCCTCACTTCTTTGATCTCCATGGTACATGTTCTTTGTAGCAGGTACATTAGTCTGCGCTGTGTGGGTGGCAGGACCGCCCACCTGAGTGCATGGTGAGGTGGGAGGCAAACTCCTCTGCTGAAACTGAAAGCAATGAACCAAGTAATTTCAGCTGAAGTGGGAGTCAAGGGAGTCTCTCCTGCTCTGAAACTGTGCCATGTTTGCCCTGGTGCATATCTTATTTAACCTATCCAACTCAACACAAGCTGAAAAAACTGAAGCAGGTGTGTTTGACCGGCTCTTCGAGCAGCGCCAGTACTGGAGATGCCGTTGTCGGCCCCTGGTGAGGTAATGGATTGCTCCACACACTGCTCCCAGGCTGCATGACCTGGACAGGTGCATAGCTGCCAAAGTTTCAGATTGCCATGTGTGACATTTTCATAATTTCAATGTAATTATGAGTGACATTTCAACGATTCTGAGTGACACTTTCTCACAAGTAATATAAACATAAGAAATGACACCAGAGAGTGAGGCTGAGACACACATAGGTCACAGCCAGGCTGTATGTTATGTTATGTTAAAAAATTTGTACCGCGCACGTACACCGAGACGGTTTCTTGGCGCTCACAACAGACATGACGAACCAGAGCGGGGAGTGTTACTCAAAGGCCGCCTTAAAGAGGTGAGTTTTCAGGGTTTTTCGGAACAGTTCGTAAGAGGGACAATGGCGAAAGAAAGAAGGGAGGGAATTCCAGAAGGTAGGGCCTAAAAAAGAAAAACGTAGGCCGCCGTGTTTTTTGCGGCGGTTCAATGGGATGCATAGAAGATTGTCAGCAGAGGATCGGAGATTGCGAGTTGGGAGGTATTGCTTGAGTTTAGAGGAGATGAACTCAGGGGCGTGATTGTGAAGGGATTTGAATAAGGTGCATCCGAGTTTGAAGGAGCACCGTTTAGCCACAGGGAGCCAATGAAGGCTCCTCAGAAGGGGGGAAACATGCTGGTGTTCGGGTTGGTGAAACACCAGGCGGGCAGCCTGGTTCTGAATTAACTGAAGTTTTTGAAGCTGGTAGGCAGGGATCCCCGCATACAGAATATTAGCAAAGTCAACCCTGGAGATGACCAAAGCCAATATAGCTAGTATGAGTGCCTCTCTGGTTAGAAATCTACAGATCTTGCGGATCCTGCGCAGCTGGAAAAAGCAGGATGATGTTACTGCTGAGATCTGAGATTTCATAGATAGATCCTCAGAGATGATCACTCCTAGGCTTTTTACAGAGCTGACCGGGCGAGGGGGGGAGCCAAGGGAAGGGGGCCAATAGTTGTCATCCCATGGGTTGGTGGGGCCGCCCACCAGAACAAGTTCCGTTTTAGACGGATTAAACTTGAGCTGGCTGTGAGCCATCCAATCAGAGATGAGTAGCATTGTGGTTTGGGTGTTAAGACGAGAAGAAGGTGAAGTGTCCAGGGGGAAAATCAATTGCAGATCGTCTGCATAATTATATATTGTAGCTGGGGAATGACGAAGGGAAGCCATGAGTGGTTGCATATATAGATTGAAGAGAAGAGGGGAAAGAGCTGAACCCTGGGGGACACCACAATATGTATGTTATTATTTCAAGACTACTGTGGCAGCCTCAACCCTAAATAAAACAGTTAACCCTAACTGAACAGTCCTCCCCATTTGGCGAGTGGTGCCTATGTGCCCAGCCCTGCAGCAAGCATCAGATCACTCCAACGCAGGCAGCTTGTCACAGAGCTAAAGGCTCTATTGACAGTGACTCTGCTGATCAGTGCTGAAAGTAAAGTAGTTGCTGTTGGACCCAGGTTGACCGACACATTTATGAAGGAAAAATGAGAGGGAGAAGTTTTCCAGCCGCTTCTGACAACTCTCTGTATCCATAAGCAATGCTTCTGTGACTACAAGTTGACAGATCCATACTCGTACCCGTTCAGCGTGGATGCCTCAATGGTGAGGAGTGCTGCCTACTTTCTTCTGGAAGTCATAAGAGTTTGAGGTAGAACTCCATCCGGTATATAGGGATAGAGGGAAGAGTTACTATAATGTAGTTAGAGATGAGAAAACGGGGATCCTATGACAGACATCAGTACGGTGACAAGATAACCCCATGTTATCAAGGATTGCCTTGCTCCTGTTGTAAATTTTCATTCAACAACTAATTCAACAACTAATCTACTGCGTTCTGGTAATTGCAGTCGTGGCTCGCATTGTTTGAACTAACAGAAAATCTCAGGACTACAGCATTGTCCCTACTTACATGGAGTAATCTAATTACCTTATACATCAGAATCAACAGGAAAGTTTGGCTACCCAGTAGAGGCATTAAAACACACCAAGACCCACCAGAGGCAGCAGACCTGATGTGTGGGAGAGTGGAGTGGAAAGAAAAAATTGGTATATCACGCAATTTTCTTTTAGGGAGAAAAGCTAATATCACGACCCTAGCAAAAGGAGGATCAAGTGCAAGCAAACCCTTCCCACAGATACACAGCTGCAGTGGTGTTTGTACTGCAGGTCTCTTGTTATGTGCAATTTTAATTGAATCTCTTGGCCCTGTTTAGGAACGTAGTATTTATGAGCGACTCAAGAATCACTAAAAGCAGCATTAGTATGAGCAAAGTACAAAGACTGATGTAGCTCACTCAGTCCTTGATATATTTATCTTATTTTTGTACAGCTTTTTACGTATGCTGTATACATTTCAGATAAGAGCATGTTTTAACATATTACTGTGTTAAAAAAGTGCTCTTCTCTGAAATGTATACAGCATACGTAAAAATTAATTAAAGAGAATTAATCAAGTGTGCACAGCAATGTAGAATACCTCCGAGAGGTGCTTGCTTGTGATATGCAATGAAACTGTCTGCATGTCACAGAAAAAGAGAATAACGTAACAAAGTTTATGTACACCTCCTGGTAGAAATGAGCAGTCTGGAAATGCAGAGCAAAGGCTTAGTGGCAGACCCTGTTCTCGATTTTTTAGTATTAGAAGAGACGGTCTGCACAGACTCCAGCCATTGCAATACCCAACTAACAGGTGGCCCCTTGACCCACGGGCACGAGGCAGTACATGTCAAGTACAACACAGCCACCCTCAGCACTTAAACAGTTTGTAAAGATCCAGATGACCTCTGGAGTTCTGTGCACTCCACTGTAAACACTCTCAATTGCGTGACCTCTCCTTTCAGTTTTATTAAACAAATTATAATGCTACTCGTAGATTTCAATGCAATTCTGATTACCGCTGTGATCTCCTGGTCCCTCCAGCTGAGCCCGTCGCTGCACTGTCCCAAACGCAGTCTCGCCTAAACTGTCAGCAGTTATGACATGATGACGCACAGGGGCCACTTACAGGCCCCCCGCCGGGTTATTTAGCAGCAGGGCTGGAGCAGCGCACTACCAGGTTGCCTGTGCCATAGGAGGGAAAAGTAACAGCATTTCAGCTGTAGCAATTAACCTAATAATAGCCCCTTCCCCCTCCAATCCTCTGTTACCACTGAATCCCACCCCCCACCTCCCCACTCCCTCCTCACCCCCCCCTCACCTCCCCACTCACTCCCCCCGCCCCGCACGTCGTGCCCGGACTTCGAACTTCGAAAACTGGGCAGCACTGAATGGCCCTTCTATCTGTTGATGTTGATTTCCACACACTACTTCACAGTGAGGCGACAGTAACCAAGTAAAGGCAGCGCAGACTAGACTTCAGCATCTGTATTGCACGCAGATTTCGCGGCACTTCCTGACCTCTCTGCTTCTGTCCCCCCTAATTGGTGTAACGTCAGTGGTGACGTTCCTACGGGCCCCAGAGTTCTCCAATCATACATCCCCGTTTAAAATGGGTGACGACACGGGACAGTGAAAGACAAAGGAATGTAATATTTTATGGTGGAGATCGCGCCCCCCCCTGAGATGGTGTCGCGCCCCCCCAGTGGGGCGCGCCCCACAGTTTGAAGAACACTGTTCTAGGCTCTAGTGTCCTTATGCTCTTGGCCTGTCGTGCTGCTGGCCTGCTGCATACCCTCACAGGGTGTGGGTGGGCTTCGCCGCGCTCTTTAGGGTCAGTACCTTGGTTTGAAGCTCCTGTTCGAGCTCTGTCCACTTTGTGTGCGTCCTGGCTGCTTGTCCGCGGTGAGTAGACCTCTAACCGGGTCTGGGCTCACTGGTGTGCAGCTGTGTCCTCCTGTGTTCCCTCGTGGTGGGTCCTTTTTTTTCGTTTTTTTTTTCTTTGGGTGCCTGGTGGTGGCTTCCCAGCCTCGTCGCCACTGTAATGTTGTGCTTTGCTAATAAAACGCTGCACCAGGTTGATTGGGGAACGTTTCTTTATTATTTAAATCATGCTTCCTAAAGAGCGCCGAGCCGGCGCTTCTGTTCGTGTGCGTTCGCGCCTCCTGATGAGCTGCGCGCGCATCCAGCCAAACATGGCCGCCTGCACGTCACGTCGTTACGTGACGTGCAACAACTAGTACGCCACTACAATGTGATCCCTATTTTTCTTCCCAGTGGATTCTGTCTGGGTGTCCTCATTTGTGGGGCACAACCAGCGTACTGATTCATACTTTTTTGCCTATATACTTTATAAAGGAATGAACAAAATGATTTACATTCGTAGACAAAGCAAGAGTCAGAGAAATAAAAACAAGCTGTTGTAGCGCGGTCTAGTGTACGCACGTCACGCAACCAACGTGACGTGCCGGTGGCCATGTTAGGCTGCGCGCGCATCGCGCTTCATTGGCGCGAAGAGCTGGTACGGGCAGCAGAGGCTCGGCGCTCTTTAGGGACGAGACCCACTTAAATAAATAGTTAACTGGCACCAAGGTTGCAGCGTCATCATTGGGGGGCAAGGAGAACATTACAATGGCGACGAGGGTGGGATAGCAGATCCCCAACCCCCCACAGCAAGAAAACCACGCCGAGGGACACAGCAAAACACCGGTGGCAGGAGAAATCAATGCCAAGCAGCACCACAGTGAGCCAGAGAGCCAAGAAGACCGAAGGCTACCATACAGTTACCCTAAAGAGCGCGGCAGAGCCCGAAAGCACCCAAAGGGGTAAAACGACCACCCAGGAGGAGACAGACCCTGGGGAGGATGCACAAGAAGCGCGCCAGATCAGGCCACCATCCACCAAACCAGGGGAACCGAGCTGGATACCCTACTAAAGAGCGAGGGGGCTGACGTGATGGAGCAAGGATTTGCCCGTAAAACGCCTTGCTCGTATGCAAAACCCTTGTCTAAACTGCATAATAATATTAACCTCGTTATTCGTCATTTATAAAGCGTTTTTCCCAACACGCGGGTGTCCCCAGGATGCTTGCTTGTTTGTCTTTTCGTATTAAAACGAAGCTTGCACTGAAAATGGCTGCTTTGCCGAAATTCAGTCTGCGCATGCGTCGGTCATACCCATGTGATGTGACGCACTCGCATTCTGGAGGGATTCTGTGCTCATGCGCATTGATGCTAAACATGGCCGCTTGTCTCTCACCACGCTCTCTGCTCGCTGCAGCTGCTTTAGCCTATCTGTCTTTTCGCACTAATCCTTAATGCTATAGTCATTATAAAGTAAGGGTTGGTTAAGTTTTATCTTGGTATACAGTGCGATCGTTTTTATGTATGATTTTAATTTGTTTTCGCTTACTTTTCATGTACCGCGTCTTTGTGGGCTGGGGCAATCATGAGCGGAGCCATACTTGAAGCTCTGCTGGGCACCGTCACATGACCGGAGAAAGTTCCAACCGCGCAGAAGCTAAATCTAGCCAGCTGGCTCCTGAAGCACAATGCGCCTGGGAACATCGCTGGGAATACGGAGTCTTACCTTGGAAAAAGCAATACTGTTGCTACCTATTGTGAACTGTCCTGTACTACTGTATTCCATGCATGGGAACGTGAACTCGGGGGGCGGGTGTGCAAAATTGAATATTAAACATGAGAAAACTGAATTCTAGGAGGTGGTAATGACCGCACCACCTCTCCTGACCAATCACAATGTGGGAATCTGTCACTTGCAACATTAGTGGGTGGTCTAGGGGTTCCCAAAACCGTATAATTGCCCTAGTTTAGCTTAGGAAAATTGTCCGACTTGTCCGAGTAGCAGACCTGTCACTGACCCTACGATCTCAATAGGTGCTCATTCTGAAAGTGCTGCGGAGCACTTTGTCCATACTTTCCACAATCTCCTAAGGGGTGGAAAATCCTAAGTGCTGGCGAAGCACTTTGCTGGGGAATTCGAAAAAAATCCAATCGGGGTTTTCTGGCGGATTACTTGCAGGAGGGGGTAACGCAGGCGTTGCTGTCCGAAGCTGTGGGTGTTGGTCGTACCCTGGGAGGCCCAGTCTTTGACCTGAACCTGAGGGGTATCCTGTCCTTACTGTCCGTGAGCTGTACCTGCTCGCATTCTGGCATTCCCTTTCTGAGGGTCCCTGTCCCCGTCTTCCCAACTGACCCGTGGCCAGGGTTGGTCTTCAATCTGAACTAGGTAAATATAGATTGTGGGTTTACGTCTCTCTCTCTCTCTCTCTCTCTCTCTCTCTCTCTCTCTCTTTTATCTGATCGGGTAAAAGCATTCTTACCTGTGTTATTGTTTTATTGCCATTGCGATTATATGTGTCTGAATTTTAGTTGGTTCCTTCTCTCCCCCCCATCCTTTAGAAACTCATTGATTTTATAAAACCATAGCATGTTCCCGTTTTTTCCCCTTTCCTTTAGTGGTTTGCAGTGAACTTAGCAAGAATAGCTTAAATACTTAGGTTAAGTACATGTTCTAGGTCTCATCCCCAATCCTACGTTCTAGTATAAAATTGCAGTGACTAGTTTTGTTCTAAAACTTCTACCTTTAGTTTCCCATATATCCTAATGGTCTTATTTTTGATGCAAAGTTACCTATTGGTGTTGATTTTAATGTTTGATATATTACTCTGTGTATCGCTTATTATCTTGGCATCTTCTCTTTGAATTCTTATATAAAGTTTCTTTGACTTCATCAGGTGTCTGTGGTCATTTTACAGAATTGTGGAAAGTATATTACTGATTTTAAAGTGTATTGGATGTTAGGCCTGTCTACTATTTTCCTTAATAGCTCCAGGTCCGTCGTAAGAATTGTGCCCGTGGTAAGTCGGGTACATGGTAAGCAGAGGTAAATCCAAACTTGATTACTCTTAGCAGCGTGCAGGAGGAGAAATCCTCACCCGGATCACCCAATCAAAGTAGTGGAGTAATAAAAGTTTCTTTTCGCGCCAAGGGCCCAGTGCGTGTGAAGGAATTGGTAACTCGGGTGACCTGGGGAAAACTGCGCGCTCTAGCAGTAATTTCTGGCAGCCAGAGGATGGTTTGGACTAGTTAGATTAGGTAGACAGGATAGGTCATAAACAAACCGTGAAAATAAAACGTGCTGCTGATTTCTACTGTATTTTTTCGAAATTTATGAAATGTGTTTTTTTTTATATATAAATGTACATGATTTTGCATTGCTGCTATAAATATTGCATGTTGAATTAACCCAGAATTGTTTGTAAATGTTCAGTGTAGTCCGAATCCCCGGGGAAGTATTTTAGCTAAACGGTGAGTAGAATCCGGTTAGCTGTTGAAGTCACTAAGTTTGAATCATTAGTGCAGGGTTAAAAGAGTAACTGGAAGCACTAATTAGGACCTTTGTTTCTGGAGTGAATGATAGCTACGAGTCCATTATAAAACTTTCATTGCGATATCACCTAGTAAGGGTCGCATACGGAAGGAGTAGTAGGGTCTCCAAGGCTTGTCTGGTAAGTAAAATAGATCGCTGGTGAAATCCTGGCTCAGTACATATCCCCGACTAAGGTGGATGAGCCAGAAGAATAACGGGTTCTATGTTACTAGTGTGAAGGGACAGGCAAAGAAGTCTATCCAGAGTGAATGAAAAGTAGACAGAAGTGGTTTACTAGTAGCGAAAGAAAAGTCTTTTCTCTCTTTAGAACACTCAGACATAGTGGCAAACGTTGTGTGTTATTGACTAAAACTTGCACTCGCACTTTAGAGAGAGTAAAAAGTTTCCGTTACCTTGTGAAGGAGGGAGTCAGTCGGAGAGCTGCTCTGACGTCACTCCGTGCCGCGCTGGTATTGGTCAAAACAGCGGGTGGGTAGCGGAGCTGAATTTGTAAAGGAGGGGTGAGTGCCGAAGCGTGAGACTCTGTCTTGCGAAAAGGCCGCGCACCCATTGGTTAACCGTAGTTGTATTCTCTGACCTGATTGGGTGGTGCGAAATAAAAGTCGCGCTAACATTGGAAGCACAAAAGTAAACAAAATTAATCAAGCCGAGTTAGAAGCGAGTCTGGAGAGTTGCATGTGGTATCCAGATTTCATACCGAATCCAAAGTACCTAGGATTTCATAAGGATCAGCTTATACGAGGTAGACCGCACATGATGTATGGAATAAAGAGAAAATTGTCATTCTCGGATAAAGTAAAGAATTTTTTCAAAACTGACAAGCCCATTAGAACAAGGGAAGGCGTACTCATTCCCCCGCCAAATACCCCTGCCTCTTTCATGTTGTTTGATAAAGGGTATCACACTTGTGTCTGGCTAGAAAATTGGGCAAAGTATACTGTAGATGACGGAGTCCTAGCATTCCCTGTTGAAGGTACATTTAATGGTCGGATCCTGTTTAACTTAAGGACCTGCATGAATGAATTACACCCTAGACCTAGGTTGACCCAGTACGAAGCTTTGGAGGAATGGGAGATTGAGGCTGCAGAGAGAGATAAACCCCGAATGGATAAGGGAGTGAGTAAGTGGTATCCCAGACTTCCAACGCCAACCAAAGAGCAGAAAATGAAACAGTGGAGGCAGTCTATGTTAACTGAAGGGCTGTTCCCCATGATGGGGGTATTAGAGGAGAAAAGAGGAAAAAGTAAAGAAAAGACCCATCACCTAGCACCTATGGGGGACATAGAAGATGAACACCTGGAAGACTTGTTAATGAAGAATCCACCTCCCTATGTAGCAGAATCAGAACCGGTGCATTCTCAAAATCCCTTTACAAATTACCCCCGAAGTAGGAGGGATAGTGAGACAGACGGGACAGCTACAAGCAGTAAACATAGTGGAAGGGATGGGTTTTGCAGACCTAAATCCACAGTCCCGAATTATCAGCCATTCGGGGAAAGTCCCCCTCGATTGGTTGCCCCGACTGCCCCGAGTATTTATCCGTCCCTAGTACCTCAGGTATTGCATGGCAATTCTGCTGAAAGGGGGTTGCAGGAAAAAGAGAGAGAAGCCCTGACTAAACAGCGAGAGGAATTAGTCAGAACCATTGCCCAGATGCATCCCCATCCTGATTCCTTGACCATTCCGGTAACTATTGGTCCTGCTATCCCAATGTATAAAAATGACCTGACTAGTCCCCTTCCTCCTGTTATCACCCCAATACTGCCTACTCCTAGCTTCCAGACCCCGAGGAAAGAAGTATTCATAGATGAGGATCAGGAAAGTGAGTGTGAATCTGGAAGTTTGATGGATCTGCCCATAAGGGAGTCAAGGGCCAGTGTAGTAGGGACAAGAAGTCAGCCCAGACAAAAGGAAGTGGTGATTGAAAGTGCAACTGGAATTAGGAACGCCTCTTTAGTTTCCCCTGAAGAATTAGACAGATGGACAAAGGAGATAGAGAAGGAGACCGCTCCCCAACCTAAAGCATTGGAAATATATAAATTAAGAATAGAAATAGAAGAAATGATGGCTGGGAACGTGGGAGTTGAGCGCCTGAGCTCGTATAATGAAGAAGAGTTACTATTCATCAGTAAAAATCTTACCCGGAGTGCTAGAGTGCTCCATGAAAAGATAATGGATGCCGCCACAGAAATGGGAGTTGATGTTAGTCGCTCCAAAATTCTTCAGAAACCTTACAGAGTAGACTTCTCAGACAAGGATTTAGAAAGCCTGAATGTGATGGGAAAGCAGATCCAAGTAAGAGAGTTGTTGAAAATCCTGCAGAAATGGGGCGAAGTGGGGAAATGGAGAACAAGGTGGGCAAAGAAAAAGGAAGGCAGCAGGGCTGGGTCCGTAACTTCAGAATTCGTATTAAAGGAAGTAACCCCAACAGAAAAATTGTGCCCCATGAGAGAGGTCCCGGGAGGAAAATATGTCCATGTCCCTTGGTCCAGACAAGACATTGTGTCATTTACAAACGACTTCCCGAAATTACGTGAGAAACCAGTTGACTGGTACAGACAGGTAGAACGTTTCATAAAAGTTCAGAAATGCCTGCTGAAAGACCTGGATGGGTTTTTCGACATTGTGGTCCCTGTAGATCTGTGGACGGAATGTAAGATAGAAATTGATTGGCCTAATGATGAATATCCCAGGGATGAGAAAACGGGGGCTCCTTCACCGGATGTAATGAGGAAATATGACCAGGTCATACAGTACCTTAAGAAAAAGGTGCCAGCAAAGGAGACGGATTGGACCCGTATAGATAGAACCACCCAAGAACGTGACGAAACGGTGCATTCATTTTATGAAAGGTTACTGCAGGTATTCAAAACTTACAGTGGTATCGATAATGTAGACATGAAAGACATGACGCATTTCAGTTATAGGTTTGTGCTAGGATTAAGGCCTGAAATCTCACAATGGATTCGAGATAACAAAATCAGTTGGCAGGGAAAACCCATAGATGATGTCCTGAAATATGCAAAATACTGCGAAGATGAAATCGAGAATAAAAAGAAAGCTCTCAAGGAGAAAGTGATGTGGGCACAGGTAAAATTAGCTGAACAGCAAGAAAAACAGTTGAGTAAAATGACTTCTGATAATAGTGTTCCGAATACCAATTCTGGGGGGGGAGGAAAGCCCAGACCTAAAATGAGTCGTGAAGAGGCCATGAAAAAGTTTCCGTGCCATGGGTGCGGCCAGATGGGGCATTGGAGAGACGAGTGTCCACACCTACAGGCCGGTAATGCCCCTGTAAATGGTTTAAATCCACAGGTGCCGAAAGAGGGGACAAGAAAACCCCAGCAACAGGTAAAATTACCTCCAGTACCCCGCGCTCCTAGACAGAATTTTAAGAGTCAGGGTCAGCAGAATGAGAGGGCGGAAGTATGGGAGGTTGAGAGTGAAAGAAATGCTGTCATTCCACAGTACTTGCTAAATGATACCTTCCTTTGTGAAGATCAAGATTGACGGGGCCTGAGAGGGGAGGATGAGGAGTGCGTACTTGGCGCCTCCTTACCGGTAGACCAGACTGGACCATACATTGAAGGAAAGGTAGAGGGAAAAGACGTCACCTTTCTGTTGAACACTGGTGCTACCAGATCTACTGTAAGAACAGTGGATGTTCCTAACCTACCCCTCTCGGGAGAAGCAATCCAAGTAGTGGGAGTCTCGAATCAGATAATAAGTACCCCTGTAACTGAACCAATGGAGATTTCTATAGGAAATTTCAAGGAAATGCACAGATTTGTGGTCTGTGATTCCAGTCCTGTAAACCTACTAGGACGTGATTTGTTGTGCAAGATGCGTTGTACCATTTTCTGCACACCAAATGGCGTTGAAATTCAGACCCCCGATGAAGATGGCCTGTACAAACTGATGTTAGTCAGACAAGATGCTGATATCAAGCCTTTGACAATTGAGGATTTACCTGAGGAACTCCAGCTAAGAGTGGTACCAGAAGTGTGGGATTTCACAGGAAAAGATGTAGGCCTGATGGCAAATGTGGACCCAGTTAAAATAGCAATAAAAACTAATGCTGTATACCCGAAAACCAGACAGTACAAAATGAGTGCAGAAGTAAAGGCAGGAGTAGCGACTGAAATTACGAGGCTGCTCGAAGCAGAAATAATAGAAGAAGTGTTGAGCAGCCCCTGTAATTCGCCTATCATTGGGATCAAAAAGCCTAGTGGGAAGTACCGGGTGGTGCAAGATTTGCGCAAGGTAAACCAAATTGTGGTACCTTGCTGTCCTATTGTACCCAACCCTGCAGTAATACTATACCAGATTCCCTGGAATGCAGAATGGTTCACTGTCATCGATCTGTGCCACGCATTCTTTTCCATCCCATTGCATCCCGAAAGCAAATTCCTTTTCAGTTTTGAATTTGACAGCCATATCTATGTCTGGAATCGTGTCCCCCAGGGGTACACCGAAAGTCCATCGATTTTCAACCAGATACTGAAAAAGTGCCTTGAATCCCTAGTGCTGCCAAGAGAGTCTGTTTTGGTGCAGTACATAGATGACCTGTTAGTGGCATCTAAAACCCAGTCTGACTGTGTCACTGACACAATTGCCTTGCTGAATCACCTAGGAAAAGGAGGACATAAAGTGTCGCCTGACAAATTACAATTCTGTAAAAACTCAGTAAAATATCTGGGGCACCAGATAGAAAAAGGAATCAGGAAGGTCACTACCGAAAGGATCAAAATAATTAAAGCAATGGAACTGCCCACCACCCAGAAAGAGGTGAGAATGTTCTTGGGAGTTGTGGGTTACTGCAGACAATGGATTGTAGGATTTGCAGCTCTAGCCCGACCCCTGATAAATATGACAAAGAAAGGAGTGGAAGACCCCGTCCACTGGGACAGTGAAAGCATGAATGCTTGGGTAACTCTGAGAAACTGTCTATGTACCGCACCTGCATTGGGTATGCCTGAGTACACTAAGCCCTTTGAGCTGTTCTGTGACACGAGAGAAAATTGTGCTCTTTCGGTCCTGACCCAGGAGCACGGATTAGTCAGAAGACCGGTAGCCTACTTTTCGGCCACCCTAGATCCAGTGGCTGCTGGACTGCCTGGCTGCTTAAAAGCCGTTGCTGCTACTTGCGTCAGTCTGGAACAGAGTGAGAACATTGTCATGGGACATCCCGTCACTGTCTATGTTCCTCATTCTGTTGTCATCCTACTGACTAGAACTAAGACCCAGTACCTCACACCTAGTCGGCTGACTAAGTATGAGAGAATTTTGATTGGTGCTGAAAATGTAACTATTTCCCGGTGCAATGTCCTAAACCCTGCGACACTGTTACCCGTCCCTCTGGATGTGGACTCTGATGAGGAAGGGGAACATAATTGCATCGATCTAACTGAATATAGCACAAAACCCCGTCCAGACATCCGTGAAATAGCGCTACTTGACGGGGATAAAACAATGTTCGTGGATGGCTCGTGTTTGAGACATGAGAGTGGAAGTCTAAGTGCTGCCTATGCTGTGGTTACACTGACAGGAACCATCGAGGCATCCTACATGCGCGAGGTGAAATCTGCACAAGTGGCGGAGCTCATCGCGTTAACTCGAGCATGCAAGAGGGGAAAGAACAAAAGAATTACTGTTTACACAGACAGTCAGTACTGTTTCGGGGTTGTTCATGACTTCGGCCAATTGTGGTTACAAAGAGAATTCATGACTTCCTCAGGCACACCTATCCGAAATGGGAAGGTGGTGCATGACTTACTGGAAGCTATCCAATTACCCAAAGAATTGGCTGTGGTCAAGTGTGCGGCTCACAGATCTGGAAATGATGATGTGACTGCCGGTAATAGGTACGCTGACCAAATTGCACAGTTTTGTGCCCGACACCATATGTCCCTACAAATTGCCCTGTGGGATGGAACCAGCTGCCAACTTATGTTGTTTGAGAATGTGTCAACGTGGGACGAATTAAAAGAGTTGCAACAAGCCACAGACAGGCAAGAAAAGGGCAGGTGGGCAGCAAATGGATGCGAGTTGAGAGAAGATGGTGTGGTGGTGAATCCGGCTGGGAGGCCTGTGCTGCCTGATAGTTTGATCGACCCCATGGTCAGAATGATACATGAGCCAACACATATGGGAAGAGATGCGATGTGTCGGGTGTTTGAACAGGTGTTCTGTAATTCAAAGTTCAAGAACCAGGCGGAAAGGCTTTGCCAGAGGTGCCTAGTGTGTCAGCAATTCAATGCAGGAAAGAAGACAGTAGTAAAGCAGAGCACTATTGGAAAGGCAGTAGGGCCCTTCGTTAGAATGCAGGCAGACTTCATAACCATGCCCAGATGCAAAGGATATAGATATGTCTTAGTCATAGTATGTCTATTCTCCAGGTGGGTGGAAGCATATCCAGCTAAGAAAAATGACGCTATCACCACAGCCAAATTGTTGCTCAGGGAGTTGATACCTAGGTATGGGATCCCAGAGACAATCGAAACGGACCAAGGTGGGCATTTTGCCAACGATGTCCTAGAGGAACTCTGTAAAGCATTCAAAATGAAGCAAAGATTGCACTGCGCCTACCATCCAGAGGCTTCTGGGGTAGTGGAACAAATAAATGGCACCCTGAAGTCCAGATTGGGAAAAATGTGTGATTCCACAAAAATGAACTGGATAGAGGCTTTACCCCTGGTGCTGATGAGTTTGAGAAGTATCCCGAATCGAAAGACTGGCCTAAGTCCCCATGAAGTGTTGATGGGAAGAGTGATGCGCCAGGCATGGGTACCCGGAAACAAACTGCTAAGCATTTCTGATGATATGGTGATAGAATACTGCAAGCAGCTGGGTGACCAAGTGCGTTCTCTCTCTCAGCAGATTGGAGAGACAGAAGACGAGTGGCCAAAGGATCCAGCACACAATCTGCAACCAGGAGACTGGGTGGTGTTAAAGAAACACACCCGGAGCAGTTGCCTGAAGCCAAGGTGGGGAAAGCCACGACAAGTGATCCTCGTCACTACCACTGCTGTGAAGTGTGCTGGTGTACCGAAGTGGATCCACGCCAGCCACACAAAGCGGGTATCTGGAGAAAACGCGACTGGAGCTGAAGGCAGCGCAGCTGAAGAGGCTTCCGAGGAAGAAAGTCCGGAGCTAGCTGACATCGAACTGCCGAGCACAAGTCGAGACGTTGAATGGTATCCCGCCGACGAACCAGTTCATGATCCAATACGAACAAGGAAATATTCCTACTTAGACAGTGAGTGGGATAGTCCAGGTGAGTCAGAGATAGAAGAAGCAGGTCAGGTCAACGAAAGCCACAAAACACCTGATCAGGACATAGGCCAAGTAGGGTCAGATCAAGACCTCGAGACTCCTCCTGAAACTCCGGAGCCGAGAAAGGGACAGTTAGAAGTTAGAGCTGACGTTCATGCAGAAGAAAGCGAAGAGATCGAAGAGCATGAACAGGAACAGATAGAACTAGATCAAAGTGCTCAGACAACGGAAACAACAGTAATCAAAAATAAGAAGAAAGTGCGTTTTGAATCTGAGCAGGGTCAGAATAGGGACCAGGCAGAAGAAATAGACGAAAGACCTGGAACTAGTCAGACAGGCAGGGAAACAGAAGTGCCACATCAAAAAGTGAAAAGAGTGCACGAGGAAGGCGAAGTCTCCTCAACCACCGGGAGGCACGGAGGAAGAAGTGCACCCCGATACGTCAAGAGACTAAGGCTCAGACTAAAGACAGTCGAAGAAAACGATAAAGACCGGAAAAGGGCTCAAAGTGAAAGAAATGCAGCCCAAGGCAAATCGCTGAGAAAGAGCGACAGAATAAAGAAACAGAACCGACTGTATCGGAGCCCTGAGTGGACGTACTTTGTGTTGGAGGAAATTGACGAGCCAAACCACAGTGGCAACAGTGACAACGAGTCCATTGCTGATCGGAGTTCGGACGAAGACCCTCCTTGAGAGAGCCCTGAAGTGAGCCTTTGGGCCAAAGAAACGAAGAGGGGTAGCAAAAGCCACCTGTAAGCTAAAAATGTCTGATCCGAGTGTCTCTGGGAGATCCCGGTGTGGGTGTCTCAAAACCTGTTGTAAGATATGCTTGTGTAGTGTAGCTATGCTAATAGTAATGTGGATAGGACTAACCGTTTTTCTACCCTTTATGGTAAGTAGAAATCCAAACTTGTCCCCTACTGAACCCGAAGCAGTAGATGTAGGGGTTGTACAGACTGCAGAAACACCACGAAGACTAGAAAGACGCGACAAAAGAGTAGGACTGACACACACACGACCTAATTTAGAAGCACCAGATGAGGATGGACTACATTTTCACAAAATGAGAAACAGGACGCATCTAAATGTTTTTGCTAACTTGTTAGTGCATTATGTAGAAGCTATGGAAATAGAGGACTGTTATGTCTGCATGAAGCTACCAACATCAGTGGCTGAAGGCGTGACATACCACCATCTACCTTTGACCTATGGAATCTCCTGTAGTATATTAGCTAGCTTGTTCTATAGAAGCACCTTGCAGTACTATTATTCAAATGATGACGTAGTATTTTCTGAACTTCCTGTTAGAGGACATTTGAACCGTGTACATACTACAAGTGACGTGACCCGCTATATGGGAGAATATTTCCTGACTATAGGTAACATAGACTTAGATCAAGCAAGAGAAGACAATCTGACCTGTTCACTGCAAGAGCAGGAAAAGATGTTTATAAAAATGGCAGACAGAAGGAGAGAAAAATTTCAGAAGAAGGCAAATGACGAGAAGGATAGAATCCCTAGGTGGGCTGAGCACATGGATAACACCTCAGAAGGCGAAGCCAGTCCTGCCTTGTTGCTGGATTTTGAAAGAAAGGGGAAACTTTGTATCCATAGGGAAAAGACAGAGTACTATAACAATGTATTCATCGGTTCCAGCGAGTGTGAACATAATTATAAGGTAATTGGAGGCTGGGGATTCAAAAATGGGTCAGAACCTGTGTTTCCCGGAATATATTATATATGTGGGAACAAGGCTTATTTCAAATTGCCGGATCACTGGTATGGAAGCTGCTATTTTGGCATTGTTTTCCCGAAAATATACCATGTGAATAATGCAGCTGGAAGCGATGATGAAACTAATGGCTTAGTGCGTAGTAGGCGCGAAAGTGTAGGTGAAATTATAGGTGATATTTTTAGTGCACTGATACCTGGAATGGGGGTAGTTCTGAACACCCATAGAATCTGCAAACTGTCTACAGTAGTGGACCGGTTATCAACGGATACTGCTGCTGGTTTCCTGCTGGTCAATACTGAAATGGTTGCGATCAGATCAATGGTTTTACAAAATCGTCTTGCCCTTGACACCCTATTAGCAAAAGAGGGCGGAGTCTGTAGAATGCTGAAAGCGCAACATTGTTGCACCTACATTCCTGATAAAAGTATCGAATTAAAACAATATGTGAAGAACATAACTAATTTGGAAAGGGAACTCAAACCATTGGAGGTTGACAGTGCCTGGACGAGACTGACTGGAGGTCTCTCCTCTATAGGTAGTTGGTTTACTAACTTAGGTAGGAATATTTTGTGGAAAATACTGATGCCAATAGTTATAATAGGTGTGGTTGTATTGATCATTTTTATCTGCTGCAAATGTCAAAAGTGCAAAAAGAAATATACAGTAAATCCGAGGGGGGTGAAAAGAAATATTGACGATTTAGAATTAGAAGAGTTGAAGAGTGCAATTTACAAAAAGGCGAAAAATGACCACTCTCATAGAGAAGCTGCAAGAAAACTCAACGACAAATTTGTTGAAATTCGGATGAGTGATGTGGATGAATGAGAAAAGTTGGCATCTGTTTCCTTCATGTAGTGATGATAGTAAATATCATCAAAGAGGGGATTGATGGAGCAAGGATTTGCCCGTAAAACGCCTTGCTCGTATGCAAAACCCTTGTCTAAACTGCATAATAATATTAACCTCGTTATTCGTCATTTATAAAGCGTTTTTCCCAACACGCGGGTGTCCCCAGGATGCTTGCTTGTTTGTCTTTTCGTATTAAAACGAAGCTTGCACTGAAAATGGCTGCTTTGCCGAAATTCAGTCTGCGCATGCGTCGGTCATACCCATGTGATGTGACGCACTCGCATTCTGGAGGGATTCTGTGCTCATGCGCATTGATGCTAAACATGGCCGCTTGTCTCTCACCACGCTCTCTGCTCGCTGCAGCTGCTTTAGCCTATCTGTCTTTTCGCACTAATCCTTAATGCTATAGTCATTATAAAGTAAGGGTTGGTTAAGTTTTATCTTGGTATACAGTGCGATCGTTTTTATGTATGATTTTAATTTGTTTTCGCTTACTTTTCATGTACCGCGTCTTTGTGGGCTGGGGCAATCATGAGCGGAGCCATACTTGAAGCTCTGCTGGGCACCGTCACATGACCGGAGAAAGTTCCAACCGCGCAGAAGCTAAATCTAGCCAGCTGGCTCCTGAAGCACAATGCGCCTGGGAACATCGCTGGGAATACGGAGTCTTACCTTGGAAAAAGCAATACTGTTGCTACCTATTGTGAACTGTCCTGTACTACTGTATTCCATGCATGGGAACGTGAACTCGGGGGGCGGGTGTGCAAAATTGAATATTAAACATGAGAAAACTGAATTCTAGGAGGTGGTAATGACCGCACCACCTCTCCTGACCAATCACAATGTGGGAATCTGTCACTTGCAACATTAGTGGGTGGTCTAGGGGTTCACAAAACCGTATAATTGCCCTAGTTTAGCTTAGGAAAATTGTCCGACTTGTCCGAGTAGCAGACCTGTCACTGACCCTACGATCTCAATAGGTGCTCATTCTGAAAGTGCTGCGGAGCACTTTGTCCATACTTTCCACAATCTCCTAAGGGGTGGAAAATCCTAAGTGCTGGCGAAGCACTTTGCTGGGGAATTCGAAAAAAATCCAATCGGGGTTTTCTGGCGGATTACTTGCAGGAGGGGGTAACGCAGGCGTTGCTGTCCGAAGCTGTGGGTGTTGGTCGTACCCTGGGAGGCCCAGTCTTTGACCTGAACCTGAGGGGTATCCTGTCCTTACTGTCCGTGAGCTGTACCTGCTCGCATTCTGGCATTCCCTTTCTGAGGGTCCCTGTCCCCGTCTTCCCAACTGACCCGTGGCCAGGGTTGGTCTTCAATCTGAACTAGGTAAATATAGATTGTGGGTTTACGTCTCTCTCTCTCTCTCTCTCTCTCTCTCTCTCTCTCTCTCTTTTATCTGATCGGGTAAAAGCATTCTTACCTGTGTTATTGTTTTATTGCCATTGCGATTATATGTGTCTGAATTTTAGTTGGTTCCTTCTCTCCCCCCCATCCTTTAGAAACTCATTGATTTTATAAAACCATAGCATGTTCCCGTTTTTTCCCCTTTCCTTTAGTGGTTTGCAGTGAACTTAGCAAGAATAGCTTAAATACTTAGGTTAAGTACATGTTCTAGGTCTCATCCCCAATCCTACGTTCTAGTATAAAATTGCAGTGACTAGTTTTGTTCTAAAACTTCTACCTTTAGTTTCCCATATATCCTAATGGTCTTATTTTTGATGCAAAGTTACCTATTGGTGTTGATTTTAATGTTTGATATATTACTCTGTGTATCGCTTATTATCTTGGCATCTTCTCTTTGAATTCTTATATAAAGTTTCTTTGACTTCATCAGGTGTCTGTGGTCATTTTACAGAATTGTGGAAAGTATATTACTGATTTTAAAGTGTATTGGATGTTAGGCCTGTCTACTATTTTCCCTAATAGCTCCAGGTCCGTCGTAAGAATTGTGCCCGTGGTAAGTCGGGTACATGGTAAGCAGAGGTAAATCCAAACTTGATTACTCTTAGCAGCGTGCAGGAGGAGAAATCCTCACCCGGATCACCCAATCAAAGTAGTGGAGTAATAAAAGTTTCTTTTCGCGCCAAGGGCCCAGTGCGTGTGAAGGAATTGGTAACTCGGGTGACCTGGGGAAAACTGCGCGCTCTAGCAGACGCAGGTAGTCCCCAGAACCATACAAACAAGGAAGAACAAGACAGCACGCCGGGGAGCCCCAGAGGCCAAGCAAGCGCACAGCCCACGGTCAAGAGCGAAAAGACGAGTGCGCAAACGGGATATGCGACAGCGCCGGTGCAGTTCCTACCCAGGCCTGGAGAACCACTGATGAAGTGGGAGGACTGGAGAGAATATATAGACAATTTCATAGGAGTCTTAGAAGACGAGAATGAAGAGGTGTTCAAACCTTCGAGAAAGAAACGCATCCTGTTGCTGAACTTAGGCCCCGAAGGGCTGAGGGTTTACAAAAGCTTAGTACCAAAGCAGAGAGCAAACACAGACGACGACGTGTACGCCCATGCAATCGACGACCTCAACGAACATTTCAGACCGGCGGTGTGTGTGTCAGTGGATAGATTCAACTTCCAACAAAGGAAGCAGCGCCCGGGAGAGACAATAGAAGAATATGTGGCAGCACTGAAACGACTCGCGGCCACATGCAAGTACGACAACTGGGAGGAAGAGTTCATCAAGGACCAGGTGGTAATGCACACCACATGCACATCTGTGCAAGACAAACTATGGGCCAGCGGAGACACCACCCTGAAAGACATGATGGTCATCGTCAAAAGGGCAGAATTGGCAAGGAGGTGCGCGGATGCGACGAAGAAGGAGACTGCGTCCAGCACCATGGTAAACAAAGTGGACGATGAAGAGCCCCATAAGGATCACCAGAATAAGAAGGCAGCAGACAAGGGACACACCAGGTGGCATGGCAACGGGGGTCCCCCGGGGAAACAAGTAGGAAGCAACAGGAAGTCATGTTACAGGTGTGGAAGCTGGTCACATGAAGCCCACGACAGAAAATGCCCGGCGTTTTGCGCCAAATGCATGTACTGTGGAATAATCGGACACTATGAGAAGGTGTGCAGGAAAAAGGCCTCCAAGGGCACGGTAAGATTTGTAGGCCAGGACAACGATGACCAGGAAGAAGCGGCGGAGGAGGACGTGGTCACAGTACTGTGTATATACGACCAGGTGCTCGGCGTAGATGGACAAGTCCTAAGCATCGATGGCAAAAGAACAATGAAACCCATCCTGGAAATGACAATAGGCGGCATCACGATCAGCGTGGTGGCCGACACCGGCTCACCATACACTATTGTCCAGAGAGCAGTATGGGAGGAGAAATTTGCACCGTATTTAGGCCCGGAACTGGAAAAGCTAGACATCCGCCCAGTCACATACAACGGGGATCGCATACCAATGGCGGGGTTCAGACCGCTAAACTTTGAGTTCCGTGGCCGATCCGCCTACTGCAAACTCTACGTGTCGGAAAAAGGCCCCTCGGTCCTGGGATGGCTGGACCAAGGCGACCTAGGCATCAAATTGGACCCAGGAGGCAAAGAACAGATATTACTGACGGAACCAGGAAACTGGCCAGACCTGGACAGGTGGAAGAGTGAATTCCCCAAGGTATTTGGAGGCACAGTGGGGAAGTTAGAAAAATTCTCACACAAAATAATCCTGAAAGACAATGCGGTGCCAGTGGCGCACAAGGCCAGGAATATCCCGTTGGCAGTACGTGAAGCAGTGCGGGACGAGCTCCAGGACCTGGAGAGGAAAGGGATCATCGAGCCCATCACGTGCGCCGAGTGGCTGGCGCCCTTGGTAGTAGTCAAGAAACCCAGCGGCAAGGTCAGGCTGTGCGTCGACCTACGGGAACTGAACAAGAATATTGTGGTGGAAAGGTTCCCCCAACCCAGAATAGAGGAGATGCTGGCCAGCACCAGGGGCATCAAATGGTATTCCACCATCGATTTGACCTCCGCCTACCACCAAATCGCCCTACACCCGGAAAGCCACCACCTCACATCGTTCATTACCCCATTCGGGTGTTATCAATTCCGCCGCATGCCGTTCGGGCTGGCCTCGGCGGCAGCGGTCTTTCAGAAGTTAATGCACCAACTCTTCCAGAAGGCCACCAGAGTCCAATACTTCCAGGACGACATCCTCGTGATGGGCCGAGATAAGCCAGACCACGACACAAAACTTGAGAAGGTGTTACGGATCCTAGAAGGGAAAGGCCTCACGGCAGAATGGTCCAAGTGCCGGATAGGAATGGAATCGGCGACATACCTGGGGCATGAAATTGGAGTACGAGGAGTGACCCCAAAAGCCGGAAATGTGAAAGCAATATGTGAGGCACCTCCACCAGCCAACAAAGATGAAGTCAGATCTTTTATCGGCATGGCAGAATATTACAGCAAATTTGTGCAACACTTCGCCTCAAAGACTCATCACATGAGGCAACTGACACGAGAAAACACAGAATTCCACTGGTCAGAGGAGGCACAAGGAGAATTTGAGGTGGTCAAGAAAGAAATAGCGGAAGCTATCCCACTCCAAGGCTACGATCCTCAAGGGAGGACAGTGCTGACCACGGACGCCAGCGACAAAGGACTGGGTGCCGTCCTCATGCAGGACCGGGGACACAGACAAATGGACACCATAAACTTCGCATCCCACACACTGAGCGACACGGAGAAGAGGTACAGCGTGATAGAAAAGGAGATGTTGGCAGTGGTGTGGGCCACAACCAGATTCAGGCAGTTTCTATGGGGCACACGGTTCCAATTAAGAACGGATCACAAGCCCTTGCTGAAGGTGCTAACGTCGAGCGGACATGCCGATGCAACGCCCCGGATCTCCAAGATGTCACTGAAACTACTAGAGCTCAGGTACGAAGTGGAGCACATACCAGGAAGTAAGAATAGAGTGGCAGACTATCTGAGCAGGGCGGCTGCCATGGAACCGAGTGAGGAAGACAAGGCAGGAACAGAAGAATGGGTGGCACTTACAGAAGACCAAGAGACTTCCATCAGCCTCCAAGAGTGGAGACAGGCGTATGAGGAAGACCAGGCCCTGAAGGAAGTGAAGGCGCATATCACCCAAGGATGGCCCGAAAAGAGACTGATCAGCTGAGAACTCAAACCATATTTCGAAATCAGAGAAAGAACTGTCAATGGACGACAAGGGAATATTTGTGCACAGGGGGGAGAAGGTGATTCCTCCGATGAACCTCATCAACAAGCTCTTGGACACACTCCATGAGGGGCACCTCGGAATATGCAAACTGAGATTGAGGGCCAGACAAGATTATTGGTGGCCAGGAATGGACAAGAGCTGAGAGACATGTTAGAAACTGCACTCGATGCCAGGGGGCCGACAAAGCCCTCAAGCCCCTACGTCCAGCACTGGGACAATTTGACCTCCCGAAGAACCCCTGGGAGGAGCTGTCCGCGGACATCCTGGGCCCGATTCTGGACATACGAGGAATCCAAAAGTATGTTTGCGTCATGGTGGACAGGTACTCGAAGTGGCCAGAACTGAAGATAGAAGAAACCATGGACGCAGAGACTATCATTAAATTCCTGGCTGATACGTTTGTGAGGGAAGGAATTCCAAAGACGATTCTCAGCGATAATGGGCCCCAATTCAGGTCGGAGAAGTGGAACAACTTCATGCATAGGAACGGCATCCTAGCCAGACACACATCCATATACCACCCCGCCGGGAACGGCCTAGTAGAGCGGTTTAATAGAGTGGTGATGGGGTCGATCCAAGCTGCCATATCCGACAACAAGGACTGGGAAGTAGAGATATGGCACATGGTGTGGGCATACAGGATTACCCCCACAAACACAGGATATAGCCCATTCCAGATACTGAGAGGACGTGAGCCGTTCACCCAAGACAACAGAGTGTGGAAAGAGAAAACAGTAACGAGTGAATGGTCCCCAGCAGTAGTGCGATCCAACCTTGAGAAGGCCCAAGCAGTCTACACCAAGCACTACGACAACAGGAGAAAGGTGAAGAGCACGGGTCTAGAGAAAGGAGAATGGGTACGAGTAAAGTTGGCCACGATGCAGAGGAAGGGAGAAAGTAAATATAGCAAGCCCATGCAGGTCAAAGAAGTTCTGGGCAGAGCAGCCTGCTGAGCGACAGGAATGTATGGTCGCAGGACCGCATGGCGAGATGCAACAAGATTCTAAGTTGGGACCAAGGTGTAACAGACTTAGAAGATGAAGGGAACGAAACAGCTGAGCAGGAACCGCCAGAGACAGTACCTGAAGGGAATGGAGAAGACCGATAAAGACAAGAGACTGTAATGAGTGATCAGGAGCAGATGGCTGGGGAAGGATTGAATGAAAGAGATGGAGGCGCGGCTGCGCCAGTAAGCAGAGGAAGAGGCGAAGGAGAGACCCCCAACACCCCGGTAAGACTGACCCGCAGGGGTAGAGTGGTGGTCAAGCCAGCCAGGTTCGGAGACTATGAGATGAACAGTGGACTGTAAGTTTATTATTGCTGTATTGGGAAAAAAGGGGAGATATGTAGTAGCGCAGTCTAGTGTACGCACGTCACGCAACCAACGTGACGTGCCGGCGGCCATGTTAGGCTGCGCGCGCATCGCGCTTCATTGGCGCGAAGAGCTGGTACGGGCAGCAGAGGATCGGCGCTCTTTAGGGACGAGACCCACTTAAATAAATAGTTAACTGGCACCAAGGTTGCAGTGTCATCATTGGGGGGCAAGGAGAACATTACACAAGCCACGCCTGTAATTTACTACACTGCTCAAATGCAGCAGATGATGCCCTGCTTTGGATTTGACAGCCCAAAGTTGGCAATGTATCCTGGAGTATCAGCTTCCCATTGAGATAAAATTGTGTGTCCCTGTCTGAACTGGCCCCCGTGGTGCCACATTAGGCCAAATAAATTGGCCACGAGCCTCTGCGCTTGAATATCCTATTTATGACCATAAGAGGTGAAGAGGCTTCTTGCATGGCAAGTACACACTCCTGGAAAGTGGAACATGTGCATGTTTTATGCAGATGAGAAAAGATATTTGGGTAGTAAGGGGGCATTCCTTATTGAAAATGTATCAAAATCTCATCCGACTACACTGTTGGATACAATATTCAAAGAAGGCTAAAATCCATAATAAGGTACAATATTTATTCTGCACAGCTGTATATTCTTGTTGTGAATTAATGGTTGAAATACAAAAATGCTTTTCAAGCATTAAACAGTCCACACGTAGACCGCATATATCTGTAAAAACCTTATGTCTTTCGCCGGCCGTGCTGTCCACTAGTCTGTCAATTATAACATAATGACATGACAGCATAATGTCATAGCATAACACAACCTAAATAACAATAATAGTAATGCCAATAGCAATGGAACCAAAGAACACATCCCAAAAGAAAGACGTACATTACTCATTGCACGTAGTATGTTGAAAATTCATAACGAAAATAAATGCTCCCTTTTACAATATGTTGAGGCTAGACTGTAATCCGCTGTTTTATAACAAAAAAATGGGCGACATGAAAGCGAGCAGCACCAATGAAGCCTCACGTGTAAGGCTTAGATTGTACCCTGTGGGAAATTCCAACTGACAGTGTGAATGCAACTCCGTCTGTGGAATTATGAAAGAAAACATGGAGAAATTCAAAATGGTTCCTGGTTAACCCTGGTAATGGTTACTGTATCTGTGAGAAGTTGACCTGATATATAATGTTCACTATTCTAGTGAGCACTTTGTATCAGTCCAAACAACCCTTATTGATGATTGGTTGTATGTCAACCTTATAGACCAGCTATCCTAGTAGCATGGATGCGAGCAGTCTTCGGGCTAAACTCTAGAGGGCGTGTTAAGCCAGCTGTTATACCATCACATATACCCCTTGAACACCAAGTGAAAGGACACCACACAAGTGTTATGAAAATAAACAGTGTATTTATTTAGACCACAACAGCCCTGTACTCTTTATGAGGACAGGGTACTAAGCACACAACAAAACTCTTACGAAAATACTTTAAGTTGCACAATTTACACAAATGCCCGAGGGGCACGAAAAACCATATACTCTAAAAGTGGAATGCGAAATTACTAGCAGGTAAGTACTAATCTCATAGGGTTTGGAATTGCTAGGACTGGACTACTGAACCTTCAGATTACTAGCAGGAGGCCTAGGGAACTCGGGTGCAGAGTGTGCACTCTCACGCGGGATGCAGGACAAAGTCTATGGATGCTAGAATTTACAAAGTTAGTGATATCGGACGAATCCGACTAGGTAGAGCTGAAACGAAAATGGATCTGGACCCTTGGATAGCCAAGCTATGCTGGAGCACCGAAATGCTGAGTTTACCTAGCCCAGGGGCTGCGGATGCATAGGTCTGGAAAGACGTCGGGAATCCTCGTTGCAGTCTATGGAGCCTGAAAGAAGAAGTTGCTGGCAGGCGACCAGTGAAGAGATTCGGATGGATCCAAGCCTGGATCGAAGATGGAAGACACCTGTAAGCAGAGGGGACCAAGTTCTGAATCACTAGCCAGTGATTAGCTGGGCACCAGGATGGCACCGGACGAAGTCACCTCGACCAGGTGAGTGGGCGACGCTGTGCTCTGCAGTCTCACAGACCAGGAGGCGTTGTCGGCGACCAGGATGGAGGTGCGAGCTGTCCCACGATGGTATCTGCTGTCGACGTCGCTGGACCCAGGATTGGGGCAACAAGTCTTGGCAAATGCAAGCCCACGCGGTGGACTCAAAATGGCGTCTGGAGTGGACCAGGAGGGTCCGGGGTGCTCCTCTGTTGGAGGGGAGCAAGGGCCAGTCTGGAGCAACCAGACCAGCAGTGTTGATGTCATCGTTCGTCGTCGGGAAGGCCACAAGCCAGCGGGCTAGTAGCCAGACAACGCGGTGAGCAGCAAAGAGCAGAAGGGCCCCACGCAGATCTCGTGGAGGCTGGGAGGCTGAACTTCAGTGCTGGAGCTGCTCAGGGTTGGGGCTTCTCGGACCCCAAAGCACTCACTCGAGGATCCCTCAGCGGTCGTGCTGAGCAAGCGTCTTGCAGTCTTGAAGATGGCCGGTCCCTCGAGGTCTCGTCGCACCCACGGATCTCAGCTGAGCTGACAATGTGGGTAGAGGTCAGAGGTGCCAGGGAAGCCGGGTCTCGTCGTGCTGGTCAGTCGGATTCCGGAGGAAGGACGTGCAGCAAACCGCAGTGTTCTTGGATGGTGCCTGCGGGTGCAGGGTGACTACTCCTTAGTCACAAGGGAGAAATCTTGAGAAGAAGTCGAGAGTTCCTTTCGTAGAAAGTAGTTTCAGGATTCAAAGATGATCTAATTTGGAAGGGGGCCCGCTCCTATCTTTATACTAGGAAAAGGGGCTGGCACGCGACTAGGTCCTGCCCATGGGTGGGACCAGGAAGGGGGGTGGTTACACCCCTCTCCCATGCCGGACTTTCCCCAGGTCAGGGGCTGGTGTGCCCCTGGAACTGGTTCTAGCCGGCCTATGCATAGTGAGCACCGGGGTGCCACTTGCAGTCACCTTCCTCTAAAGCCCTGCCTACCCAGGATACACAAAACCCTGTCTGGGATGGTGCTAGCACCGCCCCTGACAGGAAACCCTTTGTCCAAGCCTCCCTCGCTGGAAGGACTCCCAGCAGCAGGAGGTCAGACTTGTGTCTGTGGTGGCAGCATCCATTTTGTGATGCTGAGGCTTGAGTTAACTTTAACCGGGGTTCACAGTTACATACATGTCGTGTCCCTCTAGAAGGGTGGAATGCTAACCCCGTCGCCAGAATTGGCGAGGGGTTAGTATTCCAATTCGTATGACACCTTACTCGACATGTTTTGATAAAGCGATACCAGAGTTAGCATATAACCGCGAGGATTATAATGCACTTAAGAGTATATGGTACGCGTTATCATGGAACAGCTATTAGGACTTGGTTCCGCAAGCTGCAAACGGGCTCAGCTCATGCCAGAGCACCATCTCACACGATTCTAAGCACTCTGCCTTCAGGATTGTCAAGGCCTGCCATAGGAGTGACTGATAGGAATACGGGTGTCCATTTTAGGGTTAGATATAGGTATACTATATCTAAAGCAAAGGGTGATTACACCACCTTGCCCCAACTGTCGTGCAGCCAGTTGTGTCAGATTTAGATGGCCAGCCAGGGGTGGCATAATACATGCTGCAGCCCCTGGTAAGCCCTGGGTACACCTATGCCCTGAGTTACAGGGTCTGATAAGGTGGCCCAGTACCAATTGGATAATGCACCTAAGGTACACGTGTCAATTTAGTGAGAGAACAGCAAGGCTGTGGGTCTGATTATCAGGCCCACAGCCAGAGAAGTCGTAAACCAGTGAAGCAAAAAGCAAAAATCTCGGGTGATCATAGGATTGCAGACCCTACTCTCCTACATGACCCCCCCACCCAAACTTTGGGACAATAAACTAACCTTGACCAGGTGAGTCTTCTTGCTCTAAGTGGAAATACCTGGAGAGCCCATCTGCATTGCCATGATCAGTTCCAGGTCTATGCTCCACTGTAAAATCCATCCCCTGTAGGGAAATGGACCACCTAAGCAGTTTGGGGTTTTCACCCTTCATCTGATTTAGCCACAAGAGGGGCTTATGGTCGGTCTGAATCTTGAAATGAGTGCCAAACAAGTATGGCCTCAGTTTCTTCAGGGCCCAAACCACAGCAAAGGCCTCCCTCTCAATGGCTGACCAATTTGTCTCTCTGGGGGTCAGCCTTCTGCTTATAAAAGCAATGGGCTGGTCATGACCATCAAAATTCAGTTGAGATAGAACAGCTCCCACACCCAACTCAGAAGCATCTGTTTGGACAATGAATGGTTTGGAGTAGTCTGGACTCTTTAGGATAGGTGCTGTGCACATGGCCTGCTTTAGGTCATCGAATGCTTTTTGACAGCCTGCTGTCCACTGAACTTTCTTTGGCATCTTTTTACTTGTCAGTTCATTAAGTGGAGTCACAATTGATCCATAATTCCTGACAAATTTCCTATAGTAACCAGTCAGGCCCAAGAAAGCTCGAACCTGAGTCTGGGTGGTTGGAGGAGCCCAGTCCCTGATGGACTGTATCTTGCTCTCCAGTGGCTGAACCTGGCCTCCACCTACAAGGTGGCCCAGGTATACAACCTGTGTCTGCCCTATCTGGCACTTTGTGGCTTTGATAGTAAGACCTGCTGCTTGCAGTGCCTCTAACACTTTCCTCGTGTGGACCAGGTGATCCTCCCAGGTGGAACTAAAGACAGCTATATCATCAAGATATGCTGCACAGAAGTCATCCAGCCCAGTGAGAACTTGATTCACCAGCCTTTGGAATGTGGCAGGTGCATTTTTCAGACCAAAGGGCATTACCACAAATTGATTAAGTCCACCAGGGGTTGAAAATGCTGTCTTGGGTTTGGCATCCTCAGCTAACCTGATTTGCCAATACCCAGCTGTCAGGTCAAATGTGCTTAAGTAGTTGGCAGAAGCCAATCTATCTATAAGCTCATCTTCCCTTGATATTGGGTGGGCATCAGTCTTAGTGACTGCATTGAGGCCTCTGTAGTCTACGCAAAACCTCATCTCCTTCTTACCACCCTGGGTGTGAGGCTTTGGCACTAGAACTACTGGACTAGCCCAAGGGCTATCTGAGGGCTCAATGACTCCCAGCTCCAACATTTTCTGCACTTCTGTCTTGATGCAGTCTCTAACATGATCAGGCTGCCTGTAGATTTTACTCTTGACTGGCAGGCTGTCAACAGTGTCAACCTCATGGGTACACCAATTGGTTTGACTGGGTGTCAGAGAGAACATATGTCTGAAGGATTGAAGAACTTGTTTGCAATCCTTATGTTGATGGTCAGAGAGGCTGCCACAAAAGACAACACCATCTACTGATCCATCATCAGGATTCTGAGTGAGCAGGTCTGGGAGAGGGTCACTCTCCTCCTCCTGTCCCTCATCTGTGGCCATGAGCAAACTCATGTCCTTCCTGTCAACATATGCTTTGAGCCTATTTACATGGAGCACCCTGTGGGGGCTCCTGGGAGTTCCAAGGTCCACCAGGTAGGTGACCTCTCCCTTTTGCTCAAGGATTGTGTGGGGCCCAGACCATTTGTCTTTGAGTGCTGCTGGGGCCACTGGCTCCCACACCCACACCTTCTGTCCAGGCTGGTACACAGTCAGGACAGCCTTTTGGTCATGCCAAGCTTTTTGGAGTTCTTGGCTTGCCTCAAGGTTTTTAGAAGCCTTTTCCATATACTCAGCCATCCTGGAGCGGAGACCAAGTACATAGTCCACTATGTTGGTTGCAGGCTTTTTGAGAGGTCTCTCCCATCCTTCCTTCACCAAACATAGGGGTCCTCTCACAGGATGCCCATACAGAAGTTCAAAAGGGCTGAAGCCAACCCCCTTCTGTGGGACCTCTCTGTAAGCAAACAAAAGGCAGGGATTCAGGACATCCCATCCACGCCTGAGCTTTTCAGGTAGCCCATGAATCATCCCTTTTAGGGTCCTGTTGAACCTTTCAACAAGCCCATTGCATTGTGGATGATAGGGTGTAGTGAACTTGTAGTTGACACCACATTCCTTCCACATAGCAGTCAAATATCCTGACATGAAGTTTGCACCTCTGTCAGAGACAACCTCCTTAGGGAAGCCCACTCTGGAGAACACTCCAACTAGGGCTCTTGCCACTACAGGTGCTGTAGTGGTCCTAAGGGGAATAGCTTCAGGATACCTGGTGGCATGGTCCACCACCACCAGTATAAACGTGTGCCCTGATGCTGTCTGGGGTTCCATTGGACCAACAATGTCAATCCCCACTCTTTCAAAGGGCACCCCCACCACAGGCATTGGTATAAGGGGGGCCTTTATTGTGCCACCTGACTTACCACTGGCTTGGCAAGTGACACAGGAGCGACAAAACTCCTTGGTATCTTCATTCATGTGAGGCCAGTGAAAGTGTGAGACAATTCTGTCCCAAGTCTTATTCTGGCCTAAGTGTCCTGCAAGGGGAATCTCATGGGCCAAGGTGAGAAGGAAACCTCTCAGAGACAAGGGGATGGCCAGCCTCCTGGTTGCACCAGGTTTGGGGTCTCTTGACTCAGAGTACAGGAGTCCATCTTCCCAGTATACCCTGTGGGCACCTGTGGCGTTCCCTGCAGCCTCAGCAGCAGCCTGCTGTCTGAGGGGTTCAAGGGAAGGGCAGTCTAACTGTGCCTTCCCCAGGTCTTCTCTGGAGGGTCCCCCTGAACCCAGAAACTCAACCTGATCAGGTTCAAGTTCTTTAGGCTCAGTTTCCCTTAGCTCTTTGAGGTCAGCCTCCTCTGAGACTTGATCCACAACCTGGGGCAAGGGGGAAGGCAATGCCTTAACCCTACTGCTCTTCTTCTTGGAAGGTGTCTGGTCCATTGTTCCAGGATCCAGTACCTGTTCAGTGGGGCATCTTCTGGCTTGTGACCTAGTCACAGCAAGCACATGTGCTGGCAAGCCTAACATTTCCATGTGAGTCCTCTGCTCCACTTCTGACCATAGGGATGACTCCAAATCATTGCCCAACAAACATTCAACTGGGAGGTCTGAACTAACAACAACCTTCTTTTGGCCACTTACCCCTCCCCAGGAGAAATCAACAATTGCCATACTATGGTGGGTAGTGACATTGCTGGCATTGGTCACTGGGTACTCTGGTCCTAGCATGATCTGTCCAGGGTCCACAAAGTTAGGTGTCACCATTGTGACACTGGCACAAGTGTCCCTATAGGCCTGAGCCATCTTGCCATTCATAAAAGGTGTCTGTCTGTATTTGCCCAAAGTATTGGGACTGGCATCAGGGGATATATCCACATCCCCTGTACAGCAAGGACAGCCTGGGTGAGTGTGCCAACTAGGTTGTCATACCCCTCAGAACCCAAGGTTAACCCAACTAATCCCTTGGGAGGTGCACTACCACTACTGACTGTACTAGGGGGTGCAGTTGCCTTAGGGGCTGTAGTGGTAGGAGTTTGCCCTCCTTTCTTGGTGCACTCACTAAACCAGTGAGTTTTACTTTTGCAGTATTGGCACCACCTTTTAGACTGGCCTTCTTGAGTCTTCTTCTTCTGGGAAGCCTGACCCCCATCCTCTTTGGTTTGTTGGGGACCTGTCGAAGACTTCTGGTCATTTTGTTCACCTTTGGTATTATTACCCTTCTGGTCTGCTTTCTTCTGACCACCCTGGTTCTGGCCCTGGTTCTGCTTAACCCTTGTTCTGACCCATCTGTCTGCCTTCTTTCCCAATTCTTGGGGAGAGGTCAGATCTGAGTCAACAAGGTGCTGATGCAACAACTGGTTCTGACAATTGTTTAAAATCTGTTCCCTCATGATCAGATTATACAATCCTGTGTAATCAGTAACCTTACTGCCCAGCAACCAGCCCTCTAAAGCCTTAGTGGCACAATCCACAAAATCAGACCAATCCTGAGACTGAGTTTTCTGGGTATCCCTGAACAGCAACCTGTACTGCTCAGTGGTCAGGCCAAACCCATCTATCAGTGTATTTTTCAGGACTTGGTAATTGTTAGCATCCTCAGCTCTAGTAGTGAGGAGCTTATCTCTACCTTTACCTTCAAAGGAGAGCCACAAGACAGCTGCCCACTGACTCTGGGGGACGCACTGGACAGTGCAGGCCCTTTCCAAAGCAGTTATCCATTTGTGGATATCATCCCCTTGTTTAAAGGGGGGCACTATCTTACTCAGGTGTCTAGTGTCTAAACTCCTGTCTTTTCCTCTTGGGAGAATGCTGCCACCAGTGGGATCTACCCCACTCAATTTCTGCTCTCTAGCAAAGGCAAGTCTCTCTTTGGCCAGGGCAAGTTCTTCCCTTTCAATCCTCAGATTGACTTCCCTCATCTTGGCCTCATGCTCTCTCCTCTGAGGGGATGTCATCCCTCTGTGAGAAGAGGTCTGAGAGCCATTGGTTCTAATGGATCTGTTAGAGCCTCTGGATAGAGATCTAACTCGTCCATTACCAATGTTAAGCCTGCCTGAGAGTGGCCCTGGGGGTCCCCCAAATCCATTCTCATGCCTACTTAAGTTGGTCCTGGTTAGTCTACTGACTTCTACCTGACCTTTGTCTGCCTCATCCCCTGATAACTCTTCTTCCTCCTCCTCAGCATCATCTGCTGCCTGGAGGTGGAGGTCAGGGTCACCAGTGGTTCCCTCTAAGGGAGGCATGTTCCCATCTGGATTAGAAGAATCTGGGTGAGCAGTTCTCCTGGCATCATAAGTCTCTAAGAGACCAATCAGAAAGGGAATGGTAGGGTTAGAACCCCGTTTTAGCTTCCTGGAGGTACACAATTGTCTCATCTCCTGGAAGCTAAGAGCTGCATATCTGGACATGACCTGTGGAGGGTCAACTGACACAAGGGGAGACTCAGAGTTTCCTCCTTTGTCTGACATGCTTTTCTAGTGTGGTGTAAGTGATGCACCTACCTACACTATTTGTTTGCCTACTGATCCCTTGCTAAGAGTTGTAGTCAAGGTGTGCTAAGCCTTGTTAAACTACAACAGCTGGTTCAGTAGAACTCAGAGTTTTCTAAGCTAAGTTATATGTACCTGGGTACTTATGTGATCTTTCACAATGATATTCTTAGGATACGTGTGGTAAAACAACAGCAAGCTCAAATCCCAACCGCTGCTCACCAATGTGAGAAGTTGGCCTGATATATAATGTTCACTATTCTAGTGAGCACTTTGTATCAGTCCAAACAACCCTTATTGATGATTGGTTGTAAGTCAACCTTATAGACCAGCTATCCTAGTAGCATGGATACGAGCAGTCTTCGGGCTAAACTCTAGAGGGCGTGTTAAGCCAGCTGTTATACCATCACATATACCCCTTGAACACCAAGTGAAAGGACACCACACAAGTGTTATGAAAATAAACAGTGTATTTATTTAGACCACAACTGCCCTGTACTCTTTATGAGGACAGACAACTAAGCACACAACAAAACTCTTACGAAAATACTTTAAGTTGCACAATTTAAACAAATGCCCGAGGGGCACGAAAAACCATATACTCTAAAAGTGGAATGCGAAATTACTAGCAGGTAAGTACTAATCTCATAGGGTTTGGAATCGCTAGGACTGGACTACTGAACCTTCAGATTACTAGCAGGAGGCCTAGGGAACTCGGGTGCAGAGTGTGCACTCTCACGCGGGATGCGGGACAAAGTCTATGGATGCTAGAATTTACAAAGTTAGTGATATCGGACGAATCCGACTAGGTAGAGCTGAAACGAAAAAGGATCTGGACCCTTGGATAGCCAAGCTATGCTGAAGCACCGAAATGCTGAGTTTACCTAGCCCAGAGGCTGCGGATGCATAGGTCTGGAAAGACGTCGGGAATCCTTGTTGCAGTCTATGGAGCCTGAAAGAAGAAGTTGCTGGCAGGCGACCAGTGAAGAGATTCGGATGGATCCAAGCCTGGATCGAAGATGGAAGACACCTGTAAGCAGAGGGGACCAAGTTCTGAATCACTAGCCAGTGATTAGCTGGGCACCAGGATGGCACCGGACGAAGTCACCTCGACCAGGTGAGTGGGCGACGCTGTGCTCTGCAGTCTCACGGACCAGGAGGCGTTGTCGGCGACCAGGATGGAGGTGTGAGCTGTCCCACGATGGTATCTGCTGTCGACGTCGCTGGACCCAGGATTGGGGCAACAAGTCTTGGCAAATGCAAGCCCACGCGGTGGACTCAAAATGGCGTCTGGAGTGGACCAGGAGGGTTCGGGGTGCTCCTCTGTTGGAGGGGAGCAAGGGCCAGTCTGGAGCAACCATACCAGCAGTGTTGATGTCGTTGTTCATCGTCGGGAAGGCCACAAGCCAGCGGGCTAGTAGCCAGACAACGCAGTGAGCAGCAAAGAGCAGAAGGGCCCCACGCAGATCTCGTGGAGGCTGGGAGGCTGAACTTCAGTGCTGGAGCTGCTCAGGGTTGGGGCTTCTCGGACCCCAAAGCACTCACTCGAGGATCCCTCGGCGGTCGTGCTGGGCAAGCGTCGTGCAGTCTTGAAGATGGCCGGTCCCTCGAGGTCTCGTCGCACCCACGGATCTCAGCTGAGCTGACGATGTGGGTAGAGGTCAGAGGTGCCAGGGAAGCCGGGTCTCGTCGTGCTGGTCAGTCGGATTCCGGAGGAAGGACGTGCAGCAAACCGCAGTGTTCTTGGATGGTGCCTGCGGGTGCAGGGTGACTACTCCTTAGTCACAAGGGAGAAATCTTGAGAAGAAGTCGAGAGTTCCTTTCGTAGAAAGTAGTTTCAGGATTCAAAGATGATCTAATTTGGAAGGGGGCCCGCTCCTATCTTTATACTAGGAAAAGGGGCTGGCACGCGACTAGGTCCTGCCCATGGGTGGGACCAGGAAGGGGGGTGGTTACACCCCTCTCCCATGCCGGACTTTCCCCAGGTCAGGGGCTGGTGTGCCCCTGGAACTGGTTCTAGCCGGCCTATGCATAGTGAGCACCGGGGTGCCACTTGCAGTCACCTTCCTCTAAAGCCCTGCCTACCCAGGATACACAAAACCCTGTCTGGGATGGTGCTAGCACCGCCCCTGACAGGAAACCCTTTGTCCAAGCCTCCCTCGCTGGAAGGACTCCCAGCAGCAGGAGGTCAGACTTGTGTCTGTGGTGGCAGCATCCATTTTGTGATGCTGAGGCTTGAGTTAACTTTAACCGGGGTTCACAGTTACATACATGTCGTGTCCCTCTAGAAGGGTGGAATGCTAACCCCGTCGCCAGAATTGGCGAGGGGTTAGTATTCCAATTCGTATGACACCTTACTCGACATGTTTTGATAAAGCGATACCAGAGTTAGCATATAACCGCGAGGATTATAATGCACTTAAGAGTATATGGTACGCGTTATCATGGAACAGCTATTAGGACTTGGTTCCGCAAGCTGCAAACGGGCTCAGCTCATGCCAGAGCACCATCTCACACGATTCTAAGCACTCTGCCTTCAGGATTGTCAAGGCCTGCCATAGGAGTGACTGATAGGAATACGGGTGTCCATTTTAGGGTTAGATATAGGTATACTATATCTAAAGCAAAGGGTGATTACACCACCTTGCCCCAACTGTCGTGCAGCCAGTTGTGTCAGATTTAGATGGCCAGCCAGGGGTGGCATAATACATGCTGCAGCCCCTGGTAAGCCCTGGGTACACCTATGCCCTGAGTTACAGGGTCTGATAAGGTGGCCCAGTACCAATTGGATAATGCACCTAAGGTACACGTGTCAATTTAGTGAGAGAACAGCAAGGCTGTGGGTCTGATTATCAGGCCCACAGCCAGAGAAGTCGTAAACCAGTGAAGCAAAAAGCAAAAATCTCGGGTGATCATAGGATTGCAGACCCTACTCTCCTACATGACCCCCCCACCCAAACTTTGGGACAATAAACTAACCTTGACCAGGTGAGTCTTCTTGCTCTAAGTGGAAATACCTGGAGAGCCCATCTGCATTGCCATGATCAGTTCCAGGTCTATGCTCCACTGTAAAATCCATCCCCTGTAGGGAAATGGACCACCTAAGCAGTTTGGGGTTTTCACCCTTCATCTGATTTAGCCACAAGAGGGGCTTATGGTCGGTCTGAATCTTGAAATGAGTGCCAAACAAGTATGGCCTCAGTTTCTTCAGGGCCCAAACCACAGCAAAGGCCTCCCTCTCAATGGCTGACCAATTTGTCTCTCTGGGGGTCAGCCTTCTGCTTATAAAAGCAATGGGCTGGTCATGACCATCAAAATTCAGTTGAGATAGAACAGCTCCCACACCCAACTCAGAAGCATCTGTTTGGACAATGAATGGTTTGGAGTAGTCTGGACTCTTTAGGATAGGTGCTGTGCACATGGCCTGCTTTAGGTCATCGAATGCTTTTTGACAGCCTGCTGTCCACTGAACTTTCTTTGGCATCTTTTTACTTGTCAGTTCATTAAGTGGAGTCACAATTGATCCATAATTCCTGACAAATTTCCTATAGTAACCAGTCAGGCCCAAGAAAGCTCGAACCTGAGTCTGGGTGGTTGGAGGAGCCCAGTCCCTGATGGACTGTATCTTGCTCTCCAGTGGCTGAACCTGGCCTCCACCTACAAGGTGGCCCAGGTATACAACCTGTGTCTGCCCTATCTGGCACTTTGTGGCTTTGATAGTAAGACCTGCTGCTTGCAGTGCCTCTAACACTTTCCTCGTGTGGACCAGGTGATCCTCCCAGGTGGAACTAAAGACAGCTATATCATCAAGATATGCTGCACAGAAGTCATCCAGCCCAGTGAGAACTTGATTCACCAGCCTTTGGAATGTGGCAGGTGCATTTTTCAGACCAAAGGGCATTACCACAAATTGATTAAGTCCACCAGGGGTTGAAAATGCTGTCTTGGGTTTGGCATCCTCAGCTAACCTGATTTGCCAATACCCAGCTGTCAGGTCAAATGTGCTTAAGTAGTTGGCAGAAGCCAATCTATCTATAAGCTCATCTTCCCTTGATATTGGGTGGGCATCAGTCTTAGTGACTGCATTGAGGCCTCTGTAGTCTACGCAAAACCTCATCTCCTTCTTACCACCCTGGGTGTGAGGCTTTGGCACTAGAACTACTGGACTAGCCCAAGGGCTATCTGAGGGCTCAATGACTCCCAGCTCCAACATTTTCTGCACTTCTGTCTTGATGCAGTCTCTAACATGATCAGGCTGCCTGTAGATTTTACTCTTGACTGGCAGGCTGTCAACAGTGTCAACCTCATGGGTACACCAATTGGTTTGACTGGGTGTCAGAGAGAACATATGTCTGAAGGATTGAAGAACTTGTTTGCAATCCTTATGTTGATGGTCAGAGAGGCTGCCACAAAAGACAACACCATCTACTGATCCATCATCAGGATTCTGAGTGAGCAGGTCTGGGAGAGGGTCACTCTCCTCCTCCTGTCCCTCATCTGTGGCCATGAGCAAACTCATGTCCTTCCTGTCAACATATGCTTTGAGCCTATTTACATGGAGCACCCTGTGGGGGCTCCTGGGAGTTCCAAGGTCCACCAGGTAGGTGACCTCTCCCTTTTGCTCAAGGATTGTGTGGGGCCCAGACCATTTGTCTTTGAGTGCTGCTGGGGCCACTGGCTCCCACACCCACACCTTCTGTCCAGGCTGGTACACAGTCAGGACAGCCTTTTGGTCATGCCAAGCTTTTTGGAGTTCTTGGCTTGCCTCAAGGTTTTTAGAAGCCTTTTCCATATACTCAGCCATCCTGGAGCGGAGACCAAGTACATAGTCCACTATGTTGGTTGCAGGCTTTTTGAGAGGTCTCTCCCATCCTTCCTTCACCAAACATAGGGGTCCTCTCACAGGATGCCCATACAGAAGTTCAAAAGGGCTGAAGCCAACCCCCTTCTGTGGGACCTCTCTGTAAGCAAACAAAAGGCAGGGATTCAGGACATCCCATCCACGCCTGAGCTTTTCAGGTAGCCCATGAATCATCCCTTTTAGGGTCCTGTTGAACCTTTCAACAAGCCCATTGCATTGTGGATGATAGGGTGTAGTGAACTTGTAGTTGACACCACATTCCTTCCACATAGCAGTCAAATATCCTGACATGAAGTTTGCACCTCTGTCAGAGACAACCTCCTTAGGGAAGCCCACTCTGGAGAACACTCCAACTAGGGCTCTTGCCACTACAGGTGCTGTAGTGGTCCTAAGGGGAATAGCTTCAGGATACCTGGTGGCATGGTCCACCACCACCAGTATAAACGTGTGCCCTGATGCTGTCTGGGGTTCCATTGGACCAACAATGTCAATCCCCACTCTTTCAAAGGGCACCCCCACCACAGGCATTGGTATAAGGGGGGCCTTTATTGTGCCACCTGACTTACCACTGGCTTGGCAAGTGACACAGGAGCGACAAAACTCCTTGGTATCTTCATTCATGTGAGGCCAGTGAAAGTGTGAGACAATTCTGTCCCAAGTCTTATTCTGGCCTAAGTGTCCTGCAAGGGGAATCTCATGGGCCAAGGTGAGAAGGAAACCTCTCAGAGACAAGGGGATGGCCAGCCTCCTGGTTGCACCAGGTTTGGGGTCTCTTGACTCAGAGTACAGGAGTCCATCTTCCCAGTATACCCTGTGGGCACCTGTGGCGTTCCCTGCAGCCTCAGCAGCAGCCTGCTGTCTGAGGGGTTCAAGGGAAGGGCAGTCTAACTGTGCCTTCCCCAGGTCTTCTCTGGAGGGTCCCCCTGAACCCAGAAACTCAACCTGATCAGGTTCAAGTTCTTTAGGCTCAGTTTCCCTTAGCTCTTTGAGGTCAGCCTCCTCTGAGACTTGATCCACAACCTGGGGCAAGGGGGAAGGCAATGCCTTAACCCTACTGCTCTTCTTCTTGGAAGGTGTCTGGTCCATTGTTCCAGGATCCAGTACCTGTTCAGTGGGGCATCTTCTGGCTTGTGACCTAGTCACAGCAAGCACATGTGCTGGCAAGCCTAACATTTCCATGTGAGTCCTCTGCTCCACTTCTGACCATAGGGATGACTCCAAATCATTGCCCAACAAACATTCAACTGGGAGGTCTGAACTAACAACAACCTTCTTTTGGCCACTTACCCCTCCCCAGGAGAAATCAACAATTGCCATACTATGGTGGGTAGTGACATTGCTGGCATTGGTCACTGGGTACTCTGGTCCTAGCATGATCTGTCCAGGGTCCACAAAGTTAGGTGTCACCATTGTGACACTGGCACAAGTGTCCCTATAGGCCTGAGCCATCTTGCCATTCATAAAAGGTGTCTGTCTGTATTTGCCCAAAGTATTGGGACTGGCATCAGGGGATATATCCACATCCCCTGTACAGCAAGGACAGCCTGGGTGAGTGTGCCAACTAGGTTGTCATACCCCTCAGAACCCAAGGTTAACCCAACTAATCCCTTGGGAGGTGCACTACCACTACTGACTGTACTAGGGGGTGCAGTTGCCTTAGGGGCTGTAGTGGTAGGAGTTTGCTCTCCTTTCTTGGTGCACTCACTAAACCAGTGAGTTTTACTTTTGCAGTATTGGCACCACCTTTTAGACTGGCCTTCTTGAGTCTTCTTCTTCTGGGAAGCCTGACCCCCATCCTCTTTGGTTTGTTGGGGACCTGTCGAAGACTTCTGGTCATTTTGTTCACCTTTGGTATTATTACCCTTCTGGTCTGCTTTCTTCTGACCACCCTGGTTCTGGCCCTGGTTCTGCTTAACCCTTGTTCTGACCCATCTGTCTGCCTTCTTTCCCAATTCTTGGGGAGAGGTCAGATCTGAGTCAACAAGGTGCTGATGCAACAACTGGTTCTGACAATTGTTTAAAATCTGTTCCCTCATGATCAGATTATACAATCCTGTGTAATCAGTAACCTTACTGCCCAGCAACCAGCCCTCTAAAGCCTTAGTGGCACAATCCACAAAATCAGACCAATCCTGAGACTGAGTTTTCTGGGTATCCCTGAACAGCAACCTGTACTGCTCAGTGGTCAGGCCAAACCCATCTATCAGTGTATTTTTCAGGACTTGGTAATTGTTAGCATCCTCAGCTCTAGTAGTGAGGAGCTTATCTCTACCTTTACCTTCAAAGGAGAGCCACAAGACAGCTGCCCACTGACTCTGGGGGACGCACTGGACAGTGCAGGCCCTTTCCAAAGCAGTTATCCATTTGTGGATATCATCCCCTTGTTTAAAGGGGGGCACTATCTTACTCAGGTGTCTAGTGTCTAAACTCCTGTCTTTTCCTCTTGGGAGAATGCTGCCACCAGTGGGATCTACCCCACTCAATTTCTGCTCTCTAGCAAAGGCAAGTCTCTCTTTGGCCAGGGCAAGTTCTTCCCTTTCAATCCTCAGATTGACTTCCCTCATCTTGGCCTCATGCTCTCTCCTCTGAGGGGATGTCATCCCTCTGTGAGAAGAGGTCTGAGAGCCATTGGTTCTAATGGATCTGTTAGAGCCTCTGGATAGAGATCTAACTCGTCCATTACCAATGTTAAGCCTGCCTGAGAGTGGCCCTGGGGGTCCCCCAAATCCATTCTCATGCCTACTTAAGTTGGTCCTGGTTAGTCTACTGACTTCTACCTGACCTTTGTCTGCCTCATCCCCTGATAACTCTTCTTCCTCCTCCTCAGCATCATCTGCTGCCTGGAGGTGGAGGTCAGGGTCACCAGTGGTTCCCTCTAAGGGAGGCATGTTCCCATCTGGATTAGAAGAATCTGGGTGAGCAGTTCTCCTGGCATCATAAGTCTCTAAGAGACCAATCAGAAAGGGAATGGTAGGGTTAGAACCCCGTTTTAGCTTCCTGGAGGTACACAATTGTCTCATCTCCTGGAAGCTAAGAGCTGCATATCTGGACATGACCTGTGGAGGGTCAACTGACACAAGGGGAGACTCAGAGTTTCCTCCTTTGTCTGACATGCTTTTCTAGTGTGGTGTAAGTGATGCACCTACCTACACTATTTGTTTGCCTACTGATCCCTTGCTAAGAGTTGTAGTCAAGGTGTGCTAAGCCTTGTTAAACTACAACAGCTGGTTCAGTAGAACTCAGAGTTTTCTAAGCTAAGTTATATGTACCTGGGTACTTATGTGATCTTTCACAATGATATTCTTAGGATACGTGTGGTAAAACAACAGCAAGCTCAAATCCCAACCGCTGCTCACCAATGTGAGAAGTTGGCCTGATATATAATGTTCACTATTCTAGTGAGCACTTTGTATCAGTCCAAACAACCCTTATTGATGATTGGTTGTAAGTCAACCTTATAGACCAGCTATCCTAGTAGCATGGATACGAGCAGTCTTCGGGCTAAACTCTAGAGGGCGTGTTAAGCCAGCTGTTATACCATCACATATACCCCTTGAACACCAAGTGAAAGGACACCACACAAGTGTTATGAAAATAAACAGTGTATTTATTTAGACCACAACTGCCCTGTACTCTTTATGAGGACAGACAACTAAGCACACAACAAAACTCTTACGAAAATACTTTAAGTTGCACAATTTAAACAAATGCCCGAGGGGCACGAAAAACCATATACTCTAAAAGTGGAATGCGAAATTACTAGCAGGTAAGTACTAATCTCATAGGGTTTGGAATCGCTAGGACTGGACTACTGAACCTTCAGATTACTAGCAGGAGGCCTAGGGAACTCGGGTGCAGAGTGTGCACTCTCACGCGGGATGCGGGACAAAGTCTATGGATGCTAGAATTTACAAAGTTAGTGATATCGGACGAATCCGACTAGGTAGAGCTGAAACGAAAAAGGATCTGGACCCTTGGATAGCCAAGCTATGCTGAAGCACCGAAATGCTGAGTTTACCTAGCCCAGAGGCTGCGGATGCATAGGTCTGGAAAGACGTCGGGAATCCTTGTTGCAGTCTATGGAGCCTGAAAGAAGAAGTTGCTGGCAGGCGACCAGTGAAGAGATTCGGATGGATCCAAGCCTGGATCGAAGATGGAAGACACCTGTAAGCAGAGGGGACCAAGTTCTGAATCACTAGCCAGTGATTAGCTGGGCACCAGGATGGCACCGGACGAAGTCACCTCGACCAGGTGAGTGGGCGACGCTGTGCTCTGCAGTCTCACGGACCAGGAGGCGTTGTCGGCGACCAGGATGGAGGTGTGAGCTGTCCCACGATGGTATCTGCTGTCGACGTCGCTGGACCCAGGATTGGGGCAACAAGTCTTGGCAAATGCAAGCCCACGCGGTGGACTCAAAATGGCGTCTGGAGTGGACCAGGAGGGTTCGGGGTGCTCCTCTGTTGGAGGGGAGCAAGGGCCAGTCTGGAGCAACCATACCAGCAGTGTTGATGTCGTTGTTCATCGTCGGGAAGGCCACAAGCCAGCGGGCTAGTAGCCAGACAACGCAGTGAGCAGCAAAGAGCAGAAGGGCCCCACGCAGATCTCGTGGAGGCTGGGAGGCTGAACTTCAGTGCTGGAGCTGCTCAGGGTTGGGGCTTCTCGGACCCCAAAGCACTCACTCGAGGATCCCTCGGCGGTCGTGCTGGGCAAGCGTCGTGCAGTCTTGAAGATGGCCGGTCCCTCGAGGTCTCGTCGCACCCACGGATCTCAGCTGAGCTGACGATGTGGGTAGAGGTCAGAGGTGCCAGGGAAGCCGGGTCTCGTCGTGCTGGTCAGTCGGATTCCGGAGGAAGGACGTGCAGCAAACCGCAGTGTTCTTGGATGGTGCCTGCGGGTGCAGGGTGACTACTCCTTAGTCACAAGGGAGAAATCTTGAGAAGAAGTCGAGAGTTCCTTTCGTAGAAAGTAGTTTCAGGATTCAAAGATGATCTAATTTGGAAGGGGGCCCGCTCCTATCTTTATACTAGGAAAAGGGGCTGGCACGCGACTAGGTCCTGCCCATGGGTGGGACCAGGAAGGGGGGTGGTTACACCCCTCTCCCATGCCGGACTTTCCCCAGGTCAGGGGCTGGTGTGCCCCTGGAACTGGTTCTAGCCGGCCTATGCATAGTGAGCACCGGGGTGCCACTTGCAGTCACCTTCCTCTAAAGCCCTGCCTACCCAGGATACACAAAACCCTGTCTGGGATGGTGCTAGCACCGCCCCTGACAGGAAACGCTTTGTCCAAGCCTCCCTCGCTGGAAGGACTCCCAGCAGCAGGAGGTCAGACTTGTGTCTGTGGTGGCAGCATCCATTTTGTGATGCTGAGGCTTGAGTTAACTTTAACCGGGGTTCACAGTTACATACATGTCGTGTCCCTCTAGAAGGGTGGAATGCTAACCCCGTCACCAGAATTGGCGAGGGGTTAGTATTCCAATTCGTATGACACCTTACTCGACATGTTTTGATAAAGCGATACCAGAGTTAGCATATAACCGCGAGGATTATAATGCACTTAAGAGTATATGGTACGCGTTATCATGGAACAGCTATTAGGACTTGGTTCCGCAAGCTGCAAACGGGCTCAGCTCATGCCAGAGCACCATCTCACACGATTCCAAGCACTCTGCCTTCAGGATTGTCAAGGCCTGCCATAGGAGTGACTGATAGGAATACGGGTGTCCATTTTAGGGTTAGATATAGGTATACTATATCTAAAGCAAAGGGTGATTACACCACCTTGCCCCAGCTGTCGTGCAGCCAGTTGTGTCAGATTTAGATGGCCAGCCAGGGGTGGCATAATACATGCTGCAGCCCCTGGTAGGCCCTGGGTACACCTATGCCCTGAGTTACAGGGTCTGATAAGGTGGCCCAGTACCAATTGGATAATGCACCTAAGGTACACGTGTCAATTTAGTGAGAGAACAGCAAGGCTGTGGGTCTGATTAGCAGGCCCACAGCCAGAGAAGTCGTAAACCAGTGAAGCAAAAAGCAAAAATCTGGGGTGATCATAGGATTGCAGACCCTACTCTCCTACAGTATCGATCACGTTTGTTGTATTGCTATCTTTCTAACCAGCACAGTCTCCTTGTTTGTACTACTTTGACCTAATTGGAATATGTAGTAAGTACAAAAATGCTTACTTGGACCAGCTTGTATTATAGAAATAAGTTATTTATTATAAGTAGAATATCAGAGTAGAAATCTGTGGCTCTCTTTCTGGCCAGTCAACAGCAACTGCCAAGGAGTAGAATCATCTAACCTCATAGGAATGTGGAATGCACTATGCACAGTGCTCCACACTCCATAAACAACATAGAAGATTACAACATATCCTCTTTCCTTAAACAAACAAAAGATATAAAGAAAAGTGAGCAAAACAATACTCCAACATGAGCTCAATTTGACTTGAAGAAATAGAAGTGAGGAACAAATTAAAGAAAAATAAAGAGTGGATACTAAATAACTGCATACAGAACAGTAAATTGACAATTATAAAATCCATACAATCAAACCATATCATTTACATATGTAATCTGTTAAGTAACCTGAAGGATAACGATTTCTGTACAGTCTTACCTCTCGAGTAGGTTGGCGTACCCCTAAAGAAACTGAGGGAACAGGAGCAGGGGCATCACCTCCTCCCTGTACAACCCTTTGAGAAGCAAAGTTCTCCTGAGAATTGTAAATGAAGTCATTGTCAGACATGAATAAAAACGTTTTATCTAAAGAAGTGTCACAACGATTACTTTTGACTACAACATCTGTACCCACCTTACCCTTCTGGTATAAAACCACACATCTATAATTCAATTTTTCACTAATGTCCAGAACTACACAATATGGTAAGGTAAGTTTAACTCTAAATGGTCCTAAAAACTTTTAAAATTAAATTCCAGGTCTGCCAGACCGTATCTTTACCCAATTGCCAGGGCAAATTCTCTTCTCTAATTTTTTGTTGTAGCTCACACTTCCTTTTGAAGAAACTGAAGGTGACTTGACATGAATCACATCTTTTGTTACTATGTCTCTAATCCAAGTGGGAACCAAGTTTGTGTTAGGTGGTCTTCCACGCATCATCTCAAACGGTCTTTTGTTGGTAACATTATGTACACTGGAGCGATATGCCCAAATCATTTCTGATACCATAGAGTCAACCTCTTTACCACTAGAGATAGCCATTTGAATGACACCCTTGATTAAACGATTGGCTCTCTCAACAATTCCGTTCCCTTGTGGGTTGTATAATGAAGTACAGCTATGCCTAATACCACAAGTGGATAAAAAGGTTTTCATTTCAACAGATGTCAATTGAGTGGCATTTTCTGTTAAAAGTACAGAGGGTTATCCCTTCTTCACTCCAAATGCTCCTCATGACGTTTATGGTAGTTGAAGTAGTAATGTCTCTAGTGAATTTGACTACTAACCATTTTGTATGAACATATACAACAATGCCGACGGCCTGGAGCCCCGGACGACCGGGGGACGACTGCCCGGGACGCATGGAGCCCGTCCTGGGCACTTTGACATGCCATCGGCCTGGAGCCACGGACGCTCAGGGGAGGACTACCGTGAAAACCATGGAGCCAGACCTGGGCACTCGCACATGTTGTTGGCCTGGAGGCCCGGGGGACGACTGCCCGGGATGCATGGAGCCCGTCCTGTGCACTTTGACATGCCATCGGCCTGGAGCCATGGACGCCCGGGGGAGAACCACCGTGAAAACCATGGAGCCCGACCTGGGCACTCGCCCATGCAGTTGGCCTACAAATCCGGACGCCCGGGGATGACTGCCCGGGACGCATGGAGCCCGTCCTGGGCACTTTGACATGCCGTCGGCCTGGAGCCATGGACGCCCGGGGGAGGACCACCGTGAAAACCATGGAGCCTGACCCGGGCACTCTGCCCATGCCGTTGGCCTGGGGACCCGGGGGGCGACTGCCCGGGACGCATGGAGCCCGTCCTGGGCACTTTAACATGCCGTCGGTCTGTAGCCACGGACGCCCGGGGGAGGACTACTGTGAAAACCATGGAGCCCGACCCGGGCACTCTGCCCATGCCGTTGGCCTGGAGACCCGGGGGACGACTGCCCGGGACGCATGGAGCCCGTCCTGGGCACTTTGACATGCCGTCGGCCTGGAGCCACGGACGCCCGGGGGAGGACTACCGTGAAAACCATGGAGCCCGACCCGAGCACTCTGCCCATGCCGTTGGCCTGGAGACCCGGGGGATGACTGGGAAAAACCTGAACTAGCCCCTCCCTGCAATTGTGATCATTTCTCCACCCAAGACACCATGCACTTTGTTATGTTTTGTGGTTTTTATTTAGAGCCAAGAAAAAAATACCTGGTACCGGTATTGAAGGAGGCTGGTTTCACTCAAGTGAGACCAGCCCTGCTCTACCTACAATTATTGACCAACCCACGCACTACTTTTTGTATGGCTAACTTCTTGGTGGCTGCAACTAGAATTAAAAAACATATTCATTAGATTAATGACCCCTGTAAAAATGTGTAAACTAAGATGCGAGACCCTGGTGTTTTACTAAATGAATTACTTTTTATAAATCCCACGTATGCTCTGATTTGCCTGTTGTAAATGATTTGTAAATAATTGCACTGTATAAATTTTATAATGTATGAAACGTTTTTATTTCTTTGTATGATTTTTAATTAAATCGAATAAAGATATTTTGACTGACTGACTGACTGACTGACTGACTGACTGACTGACTGACTGCCCGGGACGCATGGAGCCCGTCCTGGGCACTTTGACATGCCGTCGGCCTGGAGCCACGGACGCCCAGGGGAGGACTACCGTGAAAACCATGGAGCCCGGCCTGGGCACTCGCCCATGCCGTTGGCCTCGAGGCCCGGGGGACGAATGCCCTGGACGCATGGAGCCCGTCCTGGGCACTTTGACATGCCGTCGGCCTGGAGCCACGGACGCCGGGGCGAGGTCTTCCGTGAAAACCATGGAGCCCGACCTGGGCACTCTGCCCATGCCGTTGGCCTGGAGACCAGGACGCCCGGGGGGCCGACTGCCCGGGACGCATGGAGCCCGTCCTGGGCACTTTGACAAGCCGTCGGCCTGGAGCCACGGACGCCCGGGGCGAGGACTACCGTGAAAACCATGGAGCCCGACCCGGGCACTCTGCCCATGCCGTTGGCCTGGAGACCCGGACGCCCGGGGGGACAACTGCCCGGGACGCATGGAGCCCGTCCTGGGCACTTTGACATGCCGTCGGCCTGGAGGAAGGAAGCCCCATGTGGCCTAGGGAGGTGTTGCCCAGGCATCCCTTATCTGGTCCCCCATGGCAGAGAACCACCAGCCTGGGAGGAGTGTCCGGGCGTACCCTGTCCCTAGAAATCCGGAGCAAAATTACCCCCTTTCTTGTAATCTGTGCACACGAGGTGATCGGGGAGGCAAATGGCACCTCATAGGGACTTCCAGGGAAGTTTGGCCATCTGGTCGCCCCATTGGAAAGCATTGCGTGCGACCAGATGGCCGAGCACCGATGACATCCGAGCCCTGATGGACAATGGAGAAACAGTGGCCCTCATCCTCCTAGACCTCTCCGCGGCATTCGACACGGTCTGCCACCGCACCCTAGTACAGCGCCTCAGCAACATCGGAATCCAGGACAAGGCGCTGGAATGGATCATCTCCCTCCTCGACGGAAGAACACAGAGAGTCCGCCTACCACCGTACAAGTCAGAGGCCTCCGAAGTCATCTGCGGCGTCCCTCAAGGATCATCTCTGAGCCCCACCCTCTTCAACGTCTACATGAGCCCCCTCGCGGCCATCGTACGCAAACACAACCTCAGCATAATCTCCTACGCCGACGACACCCAGCTGATCCTCTCCCTGACCAACGACCCCGCCTCCGCCAGAGCCAACCTGCACGAAGGGATGAAAGAGGTAGCCGAGTGGATGACGACCAGCCGCCTGAAACTGAACTCTGACAAGACGGAGGTCCTCATCCTGGGCTCTTCCCCCTCCGCCTGGGACGACTCCTGGTGGCCTCCCGCCCTGGGCACCGCACCCAAACCGACAGACCATGCACGCAACCTGGGCTTCATCCTGGACTCCTCCCTCTCCATGACCAGGCAAGTCAACAACGTCTCCTCGGCGTGCTTCAACATCCTACGCATGCTACGGAAGATCTTCCGGTGGATCCCCACCGAGACCAGGAAGACCGTCACCCAGGCCCTCGTCACCAGCCGACTGGACTACGGCAACGCCCTCTACGCCGGTACCACCGCCAAGCTCCAGAAGAGACTCCAACGGATCCAGAACGCCTCAGCCAGACTCATCCTCGACATCCCACGAACCAGCCACATCACCGGACATCTGAGAGACCTTCACTGGCTCCCCGTCAACAAAAGAATCACCTTCCGCCTCCTCACCCACGCACACAAAGCCCTACACGACCAAGGCCCGAGCTACCTCAACAGCCGGATCAACTTCTACGCTCCCAAACGCCACCTCCGATCAGCCAACCACGCCCTCGCCGCCGTCCCCCGCATCCGAAGAGCGACTACAGGAGGAAGGTCCTTCTCCTACCTGGCCGCCAAGACCTGGAACTCCCTCCCGACCGACCTGCGCCTGACCCAAGACCACCTCTCCTTCAGGAAGAAGCTGAAGACCTGGCTGTTCGAGCAGTAGCGGCACCCCCCCCCCCCCCAGCGCCTTGAGACCCTACGGGTATGTAGCGCGCTCTATAAGTGTCACTGATTGATTGATTGATTGATTGAGCAGTACCGTGCGACCAGATGGCCGGGATCGAAAGTGCTTTCCACCCCGAGCCTTCGTGGAAGGGCTCCTGCCTGCCTGCCTGACCACGCAAGGCAGGGCTCAGGGACCCTGACTGGGCCTCAGGCGCGGTGAGGACCACCGGAGCTCTCAGGCCCTGACGCCTGGGGGAGGACAGCCCGGGATGCATGGATCCCGTCCCAGGCACATTGACATGTCGTAGGCCTGGAGATGGGAGCATCCGGAACATAGCCAGGAGCCACGGACGCCCGGGGCGAAGACTACCGTGAAAACCATGGAGCCCGACCCGGGCACTCTGCCCATGCCGTTGGACTGGAGACCCGGACGCCCCGGGGGACGACTGCCCGGGACGCATGGAGCCCGTCCTGGGCACTTTGACATGCCGTCGGCCTGGAGCCACGGACGCCCAGGGGAGGACTACCGTGAAAACCATGGAGCCCGGCCCGGGAACTCGTCCATGCCGTTGGCCTGGAGACCCGGGAGACGACTGCCCGGGACGCATGGAGCCCGTCCTGGGCACTTTGACATGCCGTCGGCCTGGAGCCACGGACGCCCGGGGGGGGACTACCGTGAAAACCATGGAGCCCGACCTGGGCACTCACCCATGCCGTTGGCCTGGAGGTCCGGGGGACGAATGCCCGGGATGCATGGAGCCCGACCTGGGCACTTTGACAGGCCATCGGCCTGGAGCCACGGACGCCCGGGGGAGGACTACCGAGAAAACCATGGAGCCCGACCCGGGCACTCCTCCATGCCGTTGGCCAGGAGACCCGGGAGACGACTGCCCAGGACACATGGAGCCTGTCCTGGGCACTTTGACATGCCGTCAGCCTGGAGCCACGGACTCCCGGGGGAGGACTACCGTGAAAACCATGGAGCCCGACCCGGGCACTCGGCCATGCCATCGGACTGGAGCCCCGGACACCCAGGGGAAGGCTACTGTTAAAACCATGGAGCCCGTCCGGGGCAATCGGCCATGCCATCGACCTGGAACCACGGACACCCAGGGGAGGAATACCGGGAAAACCATGGAGCCCGTCCCGGGCACTCACCCATGACGTAGGCCTGGAGCCCCAGACGCCCGGGGGAGGACTACCGGGAAACCATGGAGCCCGTCCCGGGCACTTGGCCATGCCATCGGCCTGGAGCCCCGCCATACCTTGTCCCTAGCAATCCGGAGGAAGGCTACCCATCTTTCTTGGAATACGTGCGCACCGAGTGACGAGGGCGACCCAAGTCACGCAGGCGCCCGGCCTCCTGGAGCCCTCACTGGGATCGGGGAGGCGAATGGCACCTCATTGGGACTTCCAGGGCGGCCCGTCAATCTGGTCGCCTCGTTAGAAAGCATTGCGGGCAACCAGATGGCCAAGGGGAGAGGTGCGACCAGATGGCCGGGACCGAAAGGACTCCAGTCTGCCTGCCCAGAGCCGGCAGACTGGCTCGGCTACCCCGGGGGCTAGGGGACCCCAGCTGGGCCACAGGCACCGGGAGGACCACCAGATCTCTCGAGCCCGGACACCCGACAGAGGACTGCCCAGGAACCATGGAGCCCGTCCTGGGCATTTTGCAACGCCATTGGCCTGGAGGAGTGCCCTGGAACCATGGAGCCGTTCTGGGCCCTTTGCCATGCCGTGGGTTGGAGGAGGGAGCCCCCCAGATGGAGGGGAGGTGTTGTCCGGGATTAGCCCATCCGGCCCACAGAAACGAACCACCAGCCCGGGAGGGGTGTTCCGGCATAACCATGCCCCTAGGAATACGGAGAAAGGTTTCTTCTCTTTCTGGGAACATGTGCGCACTGCGAGACTCGGGGACCCTAGGCCCGGATGTGCCCAACATCCTGGATCCCTGGCTGGGATTGGGGAGGGGGACGAGCACTCATCCGGACAGCCAGGCCAGGCCAGCCCGACCCCAACGCCGCTATGAGGAGGTCCAACATAAGAAATGTCCTAACACCTTCCTTGCTCGACTTGTGGTAGATGGCGCTCCAACATAAGGAATGTTCCAACACCTTCACTGCTCGACTTGCGGTAGATGGCGCTCCAACATAAGGAATGTTCCAACACCTTCCCTGCTCGACTTGCGGTAGATGGCGCTCAAACATAAGGAATGTTCCAACACTTTCCCTGCTGGACTTGCGGTAGATGGCGCTCCAACATAAGGAATGTTGCAACACCTTCCCTGCTCGACTTGCGGTAGATTGCGCTCCAACATAAGGAATGTTCCAACACCTTCCCGAATCGAATCCAGAAGCACATTCGTATGGACGACGAGAACCCGAATCGGAATCGGGCCCCTTATGTCTCTCCTCTGCCAAATGATTCAACAATGCAATGGTATCTGTTATACATGCATCTTTTGTCCTTGATACCACTAGGAGATCGTCAATGTACTGAACCAATACAGACTCTCCAGGCATGCTCAAATTTCTAGTGATTTCTTTAGCAACTGATTAAAAATCGATGGACTTTCAGTATACCCTTGTGGAATTCGGCACCATGCAAAAATACGGTCTCCAAACCGGAACGCAAATATTGGCTGGCTTTCTGGGTGCAATGGAACAGTAAATAATGCATTACACAGATCAATCAGGGTATATCATTCAGCATCATGTGGAATTTGATATAAAATTACTGCTGGATTTGGTACAATTGGACAACATGGGACAACGATCTTATTAATTTTTCTCAAATCCTGTACAATTCTAAAGTTTCCATTAGGCTTTATCAATCCCATTATCGGCGAATTACAAGGACTGCTCTCTATCTCTCTCAGAATGCCTTGCTCAATCATTTTGTTTATCACTGAAGTTATTCCTTCAATTATTTCTGCTGTCATTTTGTACTGAGGAATGTTTGGGTAACTTACACCTTCTTTTATAGAGACTTTTACAGGATTTACGTCTTTCATTAATCCAATATCTTCTCCTGTGAAATCCCACACCTCTTCTTTCACTACCTTTTTCTTTTTTTTCCTTTTTTTTTTTGAGTTTTCTATTTAAAACTTTGTATTAAAATATAAAAAAAAGAATATACATGTTTGCATTTGTATATACAGTACATAATGTGATACGCTTCGCCTTTAGGTTCTCCGAGAGAGAGAGAAGAAAAAGAAAGAAGAAAGAGAGGGGGGGGCTCTTAGTTGCGTGTCCTGGGCTGGTCTAGCGTCAGCTGTGCGTCTAGGAGCTCCCACATCTATTCTTTTGAGTTGTGTTCCTTTGAGAATTTCCCTGTTATGTTGTCTGCTCCTCTGAGAAAGGTGACCCAGTTCATCCATGTTTTAAAGTTAGCTTTGGCCGTGTTTTTCCAGTTCGTCAGGATTATTTTTAGGGCAGCTGTGAGCAGTAAGTCTAGTAGGTCTCTTTCTTCTTTGCTGTTTAGGTCTGCTGTCATGTGTTCTGTGGCCAGGCTTACAAAGCTGATTGTTAAGTCTTTGTTGAATATATCGTTCAGAAAGCTATTCACCTTCATCCAGAACTTCCTGACTTTGGTGCAATTGAAGATCAGGTGTTCTAGAGTTCCTTCCTCTTTCCCGCAGTTCCAGCAGCTGCCTGATTCTGTAATGCCAATTTTGTGGAGTCTTGCCGTGTCCAGTAGGCTCTGTGGAGGAGCCAGAATTTTGTCTGGGCTAGTTGTGGGGTTATCTTGTTTGTTGATGCCGAGCGCCACAGTTTGCATTGTTCGTTGTCGTTTAGCTGCCTTCCCAGGAGTTGTTCCCGTAGCGCTTCTAACCGCGAACAGGCACCCTCAAAGACTTTCACTACCTTTTTCAATTCATCAGGTATCTTCTCTCGATCAAACACAGGAAACAACTTATTTTTCTCTGCCTCAATAATTAGCATGGTCATTTTATACAAGCTATCTTCTTATGGGGTTTGCAGTTCTATGCCATCCGGTGAAAAATTTATGGCACAGTTCATTTTACACAAAATGTCTCATCCTAATAGATTTACGGGGCTACTATCACATATTACAAATTGATGCATGTCTTTGAAATTTCCAATTTCTACTTCAACCGGTTGTGTTAAGGAGGTTTTAATCTGTCTATTAGCTACACCTACAACCTGGATATGCTCACTCGAGAGAGGAAGATTTTGTACTTCCACTGACCTAACAGTAGAACGGGTAGCACCAGTGTCCACCAGGAAAGGTATTTCTACAACCTTCACCTTTCCATTCACAAATGGACCAGACTGATCTACCTCAAGAGTGGCTCCAAGTACACACTCTTCTTCCTCTCTCAGGCAGTCAGAAACTTTCATCCGACTCACTCCCGCCTTCCTCTTGTAACCAATACTCGGGACTCACATTCACTCTGGGCGATCGGTTTACCTGTTCGCCTCCGCTGAATCCTGTCTCTGCACTGTATCTCTGTAGATTTCCACTGTGTGGAAGTGGCGGTTGTGGCACCTGACTTTGCTGAGTAACTATCTGTTGCTGTTGTGGTTGCTGTTGAATTACATCATGCTGCACCTGTGGATTGAATGATGTATTTTCAGGATTAACTCTTGGTGGATACTTACACTCTTTTCTCCAATGCCCTATTCTGCCGCAATTATGACAAGGGAACTTTTTCTTAAGCTCTTCTATATTTCCTACCAATTTTGTTTTGTTGAAATTTCCTTTAAATTTTCCTTGACTGTCTGTATTTTTATTCTCCAATTGTGATACTTGGTGTTCTGCTACTTTCACTTGTGCCCACATGGCTTTCTCTTTTAACTTCTTTTGCTTGGCATCAATCTCTTCGCTACAATATTTGGCTTGCCTCAAAACCTCATCTACAGTATTGGATTGCCATCCTATCATACTATGCCTAATCATGACTCCGATTTCCGATCTTAATCCGTACACAAATCTATATACAAAATGACTCATGTCCTTTTCGCTCAGTTCCTCATATCCACTGTATTGTTTAAATACCAACAACAGTCTTTCATAAAATGCATGTACAGATTCTTTCGGTTCTTGTGTAGTTCTGTCTATTTTAACCCAATCAGTTTCTTTTGGTGAAATTTTATTCTTCAAAAACACTATTACTTGTTCGTACTTGCACATTACTTCAGGTGACGGAGCACCTGTTACTTTGTCTCGTGGATATTCCTCTCTTGGACAATTTACAGTTCTCTTGCATTCAGTCCACAAATCTGCTGGTACAACTATGTCAAATAATCCAACCAAAGCAACCCATAATACCTTTGAAACTTTCACAAATCGGTCTACCTGTCGATACCATTCTACTGATTTTTCTCTCAACCGGGGAAAATCATTAGTAAATGATAATATGTCCTGCCTGGACCAGGGAACATGTACATATCCTCCTCCAGGTATTTCTCTCATGAGAAATTCACTTATGACTGTCTCTTTTTCCCTTACAGGAAATGCTAACGTGGATTTATCATTGGCTCCTTCTTTCTTCTTTGCCCATTACATCTCCCTACTTTCTTAGCAGCACAATTAATTCTTTTATTTGAGTTATTCTTCCAGCTATATTCATATTTTCAATGTCTTTTTCTGAAAAATCTACTGTATACGACTTCTGCAATGTTTTACATTTTGTGAAATCTACGTTTAATTCACTGGCACATCCTTCCAGCTGATTATGTATAGATTTTGTTTTCCAAGTAATACTTTTACACATGAACATCAGTTCATCATCTTGATAGGGTTTTAATCTGTCAGTTCCAATTGTTCCTATAATTAATTCTTCCATGTCTACCTTTAATCTAGCGACATCTATCACTTTGGGTTCATTATCTTTTACTTTTAGGGTTTTAAGCCAATCACTTAATTCTTGTTCCGACGGACCTATAGGGGCTTGTGTTAAATCTATTTTGTTTATACTCTTTTCAGGTGTAGCAGAATCAGATTCTGCTCCGGTTGCATACTTATAAGGTAAACTCTGATTAAAAGTTAAGTCAGGCGGATTTATGTTACTTGCTCGTCTAATTTCTGATAAATCTGGGTAAATATTTTCTTTTAACTTTTTCAGACTTTGTTGTAACAGAATCGTCAAGCTTGGCTCTTTTATCCTTTGATTTTCAAATACTGGAATCACAGGTCCTATTGTTACTGGGACTGTTACAGCTTCTGTGTTTTTGGTAAGTTCCTGTATCTTCTCTGTCAATTAATTTGTAGAACGTATATACTCAGAAGTACCTGGGTGTTCCTCAACTTGTTTTTCTACTCTAGTTACACTTTGGGGTCGGTTCCGATTCGGGAAAAACCTCTCCGAATAGCCGTTTGGAACGTTTTTCCCGTACGAATCGTACCCTGCAACGTCCCCCGTACGTACGATGAAGTACGATTCGTACCAGGAGCCGTACTCCGTATGAGTCGTACAAGACACCGTACAACTCTAATCTCCGTACGATTCTCCCTCGGAACCCGCTGTACGCGGTTTTTACGACCCAGCAAGTACGATACGTGTCGGGGACACACCGTACGACCCTTTTTCTACGGGAGCTGAAAACAGCCGTAAAAGCAGCTGTATCCCCATTATACGATCAGTGTGCGAGCCGTACCCCCATTGTACGATCGGTGTACGATCGGTGTACGATCGGTGTACGAGCCGTACCCCATGTACGATCGGTGTACGATCAGTGTACGAGCCGTACCCCATGTACGATCGGTGTACGAGCCGTACCCCATGTACGATCGGTGTGCGATCGGTGTACGATCGGTGTACGAGCCGTACCCCATGTACGATCGGTGTACGATCGGTGTACGAGCCGTACCCCATGTACGATCGGTGTACGAGCCGTACCCCATGTACGATCGGTGTACGATCGGTGTACGAGCCGTACCCCATGTACGATCGGTGTACGATCGGTGTACAAGCCGTACCCCATGTACGATCGGTGTACGATCGGTGAACGAGCCGTACCCCATGTACGATCGGTGTACGAGCCGTACCCCATGTACGATCGGTGTACGAGCCGTACCCCATGTACGATGGGGGTACGGCTCATACACAGATCGTACATGGGGTACGGCTCGTACACCGATCGTACATGGGGTACGGCTCGTACACCGATCGTACATGGGGTACATCGATCGAACACAGATCGTACAATGGGGGTACGGCTCGTACACCCCATGATCACAGGGGTACGGTGCGTACCCCTGCGATCATGGGGTGTACGGACCGTACGGTGTGTATGTGTTTGTGTGCTTTTCGGTACGACTCGCCCTTACCTGACGTGGACCGTACGAATTGCGTCCTCATACCCCGGTCCGGATCGTACTCGTCGGGTCGTACGGTATGTGTACGAGTCGTACGGTTCACGGTTTCAGCCTTGCAATACGTACGGATCGCAACGATTCGGACGGATTCACGGAATACGGATCGTACTTCGCGACTCGGACGGACGGGTACGATTCGTACGGAGAGGGCTCCGGATACAAATCGTACGGACGCTTTTTTTCCCGAATCGGAATCGACCCCCTTGTCTTTCGTTAATTTGCTTAGGAGTACCGGTAAGTCTGGTTTCTGTCATTGAGGTATTTGGACTATATCTCATTTCTATTCTTTCAGGTACATCTCTTAAATTAGAAATTTGTCTTGGGATTTCAACAATTCTATCTTCTACTGGTGGAGCATTAGGTGTAGTCCATAAAGAACCAGGTTGATAAGGTGGTGGTCTTCTATTTAATATTTCTTTCAGCACCATATCCTCCGAATCGGTATACATTCAAAATATCGAGTTTTTTATTTCGAATTACATTAATATTGATTCTAAAATATACAATGGACACAATATCGACTGGACAGAATATAGACTACAAAAATATCGACTAGAATAGCATTAATATCGATTCCAAAATATAGAATGGACATAATATCGACTGGACAGAATATAGACAACAAAAATATCGAATTAGAGGTAAGTAAGTTAATATCAATTTTTTAAGTGTTTTTTATGTTACTATGGGCCCGATGTAGGTAAATCCCATTTACCGATTTTGAAATACCGAATTTTACCGATTCGGTATTTCAAAATCGGTAAATGGGATGTAGGTCCCAACATCTGGATTCGTTACCGAATCCTTAACAATTCTTTAATTACCGATTCGGTAAATACCGAATCGGTAATGCCCATTCATTCCTATGGGCTTTGAAGCCCATAGGAATGATTAGGCATTACCGATTCGGTATTTACCGAATCGGTAATTAAAGAATTCACAAGGGTGCAGGGGGTGTCACTTTGACACCCTCTAGCACCCCCAAAACGCGCATGTGTGCAATGTGGCACACAGACATGCCCTAAGGGCACGTCTGTCTGTCACATGGCACATGTGTACATGCACAGATGTGCATGTACACAGGAATCGGTATTTTACCATGGATTTGTATTCCATGGTAAAATACCGATTCTGTAAGCCATGTGCCAATAGAAAATTGGCTACCCACATAGCATTTTCGGTAATTTTACTGAATCGGTAAATAACGATTCGGTAAAATTACCGAATATGTGCACCTACATCTCCCTAGCCCTTTACCGATCGGAAACGGCCAAAAATCGGTATTTTCAGCCGATTCCGATCGGTAAAGGGCTACCTACATCTGGCCCTATATGTGTGAAAAGTGTATATTTATTTTATATTTTATTTTAATTAAATAATTTTATGGTATTTTATTTTTGCGTAATATAAATCAGTAGCGGGTTGTGGGTTTATAGGGGAATAGGGTGGGAAGTAATTTAATTATAATTAATTAAATATGTTAATTTTTTTCTTGGTATTTATTTTGAATTAATTGTTAATTAATTATTAATAGGTAATTAATTAAAATTTAATTGGTAATTCATTTTAATTAATTGATTTAATTGATAATTATGTTAATTATATTAATTTATTTTCTGTAGTGGGTTGTGGGTTTATAGGGGAATAGGGTGGGAAGTAATTTATTTATAATTAATTAAATATGTTAATTTATTCATTGGTATTTATTTTGAATTAATTATTATTAATCATTAAATAAAATGTAATTGGTAATTATTTTTAATTAATTGATTAATTGGTAATTAATTAAAATAAAATAGGTAATTCATTGGTAATTAATTAATAATTGGTAAGTAATTAAAATATAATTGGTAATTAATTGTAAATAATTGATTAAATGTTAATCATGTTAATTGTATTAATTTATTTTCAGTAGTGGGTTGTGGGTTTATAGGGGAATAGGGTGGGAAGTAATTTAATTATAAATAATTACATTTTTTAATTTATTTATTGGTTATTTTTGTTGAAATTAATTAATTTATTATAAAAAACTAATAATTTTTTAAAAAAAATAATTGGTATTAATATTTAATTAATTTTCATTTATATATGAAGTTTTTACGTTCCCTACTGTTGCACTCTCTGGAGTGGGAATAGTAATTTTTACCCCTACGCTATCCAACGCTTTCCCTACTGTTGCACTCATTGGAGTGGGAATAGTAATTTTTATCCCTACGCTATCCAATGCTTTCCCTACTGTTGCACTCTCTGGAGTGGGAATAGTAATTTTAACCCCTACGCTATCCAGCGCTTTCCCTACTGTTGCACTCACTGGAGTGGGAATAGTAATTTTTACCCCTAGGCTATCCAATGTTTTCCCTACTATTGCACTCACTGGAGTGGGAATAGTAATTTTCCCCCCTACGGTATCCAAGGTTTTCCCTACTGTTGCACTCTCTGGAGTGGGAATAGTAATTTTTACCACTATGCTAACGCTATCAACGTTTTCCATACTGTTGCACTCATTGGAGTGGGAATAGTAATTTTTACTCTCCCGCTATCCAACGCATTCCCTACTGTTGCACTCATCGGAGTGGGAATAGTAATTTTTACTCTCCCGCTATCCAACGCTTTCCCTACTGTTCCACTCATTGGAGTGGGAATAGTAATTTTAACCTCTACGCTATCCAACGCTTTCCCTACTGTTGCACTCATTGGAGTGGGAATAGTAATTTTAACCTCTACGCTATCCAACGCTTTCCTTGCTGTTGCATTCACTGGAGTGGGAATAGTAATTTGTATCCTCCCGCTATCCAACGCTTTCCCTACTGTTGCACTCTCTGGAGTGGGAATAGTAATTTTTACCCCTACTCTATCCAATGCTTCCCTACTGTTGCACTCTCTGGAGTGGGAATAGTAATTTTTACCCTCCCGCTATCCAACGTTTTCCCTACTGTTGCACTCACTGGAGTGGGAATAGTAATTTTTACCCCTACTCTATCCAATTCTTTCCCTACTGTTGCACTCTCTGGAGTGGGAATAGTAATTTTTACCCTCCCGCTATCCAACGTTTTCCCTACTGTTGCACTCACTGGAGTTGGAATAGTAATTTTTATGCCTACGCTATCCAACGCTTTCCCTACTGTTGCACTCTGTGGAGTGGGAATAGTAATTGTTATCCCTACGCTATCCAACGCTTTCCATACGGTTGCACTCTCTGGAGTGGGAATAGTAATTTTTACGCCTACGCTATCCAACGCTTTTCCTACTGTTTCACTCTCTGGAGTGGGAATAGTAATTTTTACCCCTACGCTATCCAACGCTTTCCCTACTGTTGCACTCTCTGGAGTGGGAATAGTAATTCTTACCCTCCCGCTATCCAACACTTTCCCTACTGTTGCACTCACTGGAGTGGGAATAGTAATGTTTACTGCTACGCAATCCAATGTTTTTTCTACTGTTGCATTCACTGGAGTGGTAATAGTAAATTTAACCCTCTGGCTATCCTATGGTAAATATATTGTATATTTTATTATTAATAGTATGTTTATATATATATATATATATTATTTTTTATTATATTAATTATCTATTAGTTTTAATGTTATTTAAGTATTTTAAGTATTTTAAGTTAGTTATATTTATTATTTTAATAATTTAAAATTACTTTTAACTATTTAAAAAAGTCGATATTTTGACTATCTATATTTTTTACATCGATATTTTGAATTCGATATTTTTGTACTTACCTGTTTGGAGATAGGAAGTCGATATTTTGGCATTCTATATTTTTACCTCAATATTTTTGTATATCGATATTTTTGACATCGATATTGTGTCAGTGATCCCTCTGAATCACTCTCTCCATAATTTTTCCTTTCCATCTCCACATTATTTCTTTTCTCAGTACTTTTTCGCCCTACTGTGTCTTCCACTAATCTAACCGGATACATCCCATCACACAAATCCGCATTTTGCCATCTGCGCATTCTACTCTCATGTGTTTCTCCCCATAATCCACGCAATCTACCTTTTGATCTGAGATGTCTTTCTGACCTTTCTTGCTCTAACTCATGCATCTCATCTTCCCATTCAGCTAACGCCTCAAACTGAGTTGGTCTGGGTCTTGGTTCAAGTCTCATCATTTTTTCTCTTAGATTACGCAAAACAGCCACATTAAAAGATCCTATCTTGGGAAATGCTACAGTCCCATCATTTCTGGTATATCTAGCCCAATTGTCCAACCAGACGCAGGTATTGTAACCATATTTTCACAACATATAGGAAGCAGGCGTTTTTTTCCGTGGAGGAAGTAATTTTCTCTCTCTGGTTACTATCGCTTTATACTTTACAAACACATTTTTCAATTTCTTAAACCATGAAGGTTTCTTCTTTTCTTCTTCATAATAGTAATCCATATTTCTGCAAATTCCTTGTCTTTCAAAAGATAGCGTACTCCTCTGTTACTGTTCCGTAACACCAACCTATCACAGCGCGGTTTACACTAGCGTACCAATTAGAACAAGATACGTCTTCTTAGTGCTTAACCAATAGTTTCGCTGCTTTTAGTGATGCACCAATCAGCCCTTACTCTGTCTTGGTCACAAGGGCCAATCCCTGCGCGACACTTTTGAAGTCAGCTCTGCTCCGGCTTCTGCAGCTTCTGCTGACCCCTCCTTTACAAAATCTATTGAGAAGCCGTATTTACAAAATATACAACTGAATCGGTTAGTAACTTACACAAAACAACTCCATTCGTCTGTTTCGCTAAACCAAATGATAGATTTTCAATCGCACAAGTATTCTGTATTTCCAGTAGACAGCGCTTACCTCTTCTCTTCCACAGAATTTTACACGTGCCAATAAAGTAGCACCGCTTCCTCTACTTTACCCTCCTCTCAAGCTCAGGTTAAGCTCTATTACTCTCCCACTGATAAGTTTTAGTCGGTATAGGCAATGATCCCTATACTTGAAAGCTAAGATTTTATAGACTGCCCTCGCTATGCATTTTTTTTTATTTTTATAACACCTTTATTAATATACTCGTAAACATACACAGCATACCGCCTACAACCCCCTTGGGCCGGCAATGCGATATTAATAGATGTGGTCAATAAACAGGCAGCTAGTAGTACACAGCCATATGCCGTCAACCCTGGGGTACGGCGGCGCAAGGGAACTTTGGAGAAGGTGGTCAAACTGCTAGCGACTGCAGGTGTCATAACAGTGCAAACGTGAAAGCCCCCAGTCACACAGAAATTGGCTCGTGCAATACGCATGCTGCAAAGTCAGAAATGTAGGTGTCTTTTGTGTTATAAGATACCCCCCTCTCCCAAAAGGAAACTCCCAACTCTCCCTTCACCCAAAAAACTCCCAAGAAACCCCCGTCCCACCCCCCCCAGCTGTCCAACCCGTTCGCCATCCTACGTGCTACAGGAAATGCCATGCTAAATCTTGTGCCAGTGTCCAGCTCTCTCGCCCTGAGTGTAACCTCTTCGGAGTGTTCCAAGTGTGACCCATTCTCACCCTGTGTAATATCCTGTGTGTACCCCTACCAGCCCCTCACCACATGACAGACGGGCATCGATACTCCACCCAGCCGTCACTGTGCCTCTCAGGTCGCTGACACACCCCCGCTCCTTGAGTTCACAGGGGTTCCCCATCTATGTGTTTGTTAGTGCACATCCTCCCCCTCTTCCCGCTGCGTGTCCGCAATGTCATCCCTAGTGTATCTAAAAGTGTTATATAGGCCTCAGAAATGTTTCGGCCTGCTGGTGGGAGGGAGGAGCTCACTGTAGTGTTCCGCTTGCGTGCAGCAGTATACCATATCTCTAGCCCACCTTTTCTTGGTCGGTGCCGGCCCTCTCATCCAACACTGCGCCACTGTACGTCTCGCCAGTAATAGTCCCATATCTGTCAATCGCCTGTATGCCACCGGTAAGGGCTTCGAATAGCCCAACAATGCCAAAGCCGGGTCTACCGGAAGTTCGTGATCCAGTATCTCGCTTAGTTCCGAAATGACCGCCACCCAGAACTCATGTATCCGATGGCAGTCCCATGCCACGTGTAGGAAATCTTCCACCGGCGCGTGACAACGCTCGCATTCGGGGGACTGTCGGAGACCATAGCGATGTAAGCCCTCAGGAGTATAATACACCCTCTGCAAGAATTTAAAGTGTATCAGCCTGTGTCGTCCATTCAGTGACAGCTTCCTAGTATTGACACAACAATACCTCCACATAGAGTCATCTATCACGATCTACAGGTCGTTCTGCCAGGCTAAACGGGCCTTGGAAGGTTCTTGCATTCTATAGGAGACAACGCTCTTGTATAAGTGCGCTGTCATATGCCGTGGAGATGCAGTAGCTATAACGTATGAGAGTTCCGGAAGGGCCGGTGGCTCCGCCAGGTTTGGGCCCAGGACATCCTTCAGGGCGCTCCGGACTCTGTGGAATTGAAACCGCTGTAACGGTGTCGGGCTATCCACACCCTGGGCAATCTGGTCCCACGTTTTAACTCTCCCGTCGGTAAAACAGCTCTCCTGCAGTCCTCAGCCCCAGCGCATGCAGGGCTCGGATCACGTTCCCGTCCCCGACGGGCGCCAGCCACTGCAGCCATTCCACCGCCATCGAGGGGGAGTATAGCAGCTCACCCTCCCTGGCCTTCAATAACGCGTTCCAAGCATGCTTTCTAGCCGTTATCGAGTCTAGTACACCGACCCTATGATCCACAGGGGTGCAGACTGTGGCTGGGAGCGGAAGAGAGTCCGCAAAGAGCTGCTCCATCCGCACGTGCGGGATGTTCCTGTCACCATGAATCCACGTGTGCAGATGTGTGGCCTGAGCCACCCTATAGTATCTCTCTAGATCAGGCGCTCCAAGCCCACCCAGCTCATATGGGAGCGTGAGCGTGGTCCACTTTACCCGCGGCTGCCCACCTCCCCAGGCCAAGCGAGTCATGAGTTTCGTTAGGTTCAGAAAAAAGGCTTTCGAGAGTATAATGGGTAGAGTGTTAAACAGAAATAAAAATCTCGGCAGAATCACCATCTTCATGATGGCTATGCGGCCCATCAGGGAGAGTGGTAGCTTACACCACCTTTCCACATCATCCTCGCATTTACTGAAAGCCACCCCATAGTTTGCACTAAATAGCACCTCCGGGTCCGTGTGAATCATTATGCCAAGGTATCGTACCGGGTCCGTAGACCAGTGTAAAGGATATTCCATCTCGAAGCGATCCGTCACCGGGGTCAGTGGGAACACCACCGATTTCTCCCAATTAGCCTTTAGGCCCGAGAGGGCGCCAAAGCGTACTACCTCTCTGAGAACGGGGGAGAGATTGGATTCCGGATTTCGTACATAGAGTAATGTATCGTCCGCATATGTCGAGACGATTATTTTATAGGTCGGAAAACTAACCCCTCGATGCCAGTGGTATTCTCGCAACGCACACGCTAGTGGTTCAGCAACTAGGGCGTACAGTAACGGGGACAGGGGGCAACCCTGTCTCGTGCCTCTGCTGATGGTGAAAGGGTCCGAAACGCGATCTCCCAGTCGCACCCTTGCCACTGGACTCCAATACAGCGCGCCAACCATTTGTAAAAACTGCTCACCCAAACCCATTCGACGCAAGACCCTCAGCATGAACGGCCATTCGACAGAGTCGAACGCCTTTTCCATATCCAAGAAAATCGCGACTGCTTTCGCATCCTGTCGCACATGTTGCATTGTGCCCAACACTGTGCGTATGTTATAGGTCAAGTTCCTTCCAGGTACAAAGCCAGACTGTTCTGGGGCAACAATCTCTGGCGCGATGAGGGAAAGTCGGATGGCCAGGACCTTGGCATAAAGTTTGGCGTCTACGTTCAATAGGGAAAGTGGTCTGTACGAGCTACAGACATTGGAGGGCTTGCCCGGCTTCAAGATGGTAACCAATAGGGCCTCTCTCATCGTACAGGGCATGCTACCATCCTCGCATACCTCATCGAACAAGGACAACAGGTGAGGAATAAGTTTGTCCTTGAAAGCCTTGTAGAACCCCACTGTCAAGCCATCTCTCCCGGGAGCACTGTGCACGCGCATGCTAGCTAACGCCTCAGAGATCTCATCTGCTTGTATGGGTGACATGAGAAACTCCCTGTCTGACTGAGCCAAAAACGGCAGCTGTATATGTTCCAGGTAGTCGTCCATGTCAGACTCTAGATCTTCTGTTTTAGTAGTGTACAAGTCAGAGTAATAGTCACGGAATGCCGTGATAATCTCCTCGTCCGTCGTGACCGTGCTCCCTTCCGGGGTCACAAGTTCCGTCAATCTGGGGGCTCTCCCGGTGTTACGCAATATTCTGGCTAAATCGAGCTAGGTCGCTCGCTCTCACCGTAAGTTCTCGCCGAGGCATACTTGCCCATGTAGCAGACCTCCCTATCCGCCTCCTCGTTGAATTCCGAAATAAGGGATCGTAGTCTGTCAGCTATAGAGGGGTCCGGGTTAGACAAAAGTTGATTCTCCAGGTCAGCTAATTGGGATTCCAGGGAGCGCAGCCGCTGTCGTATGGCCTTTAATACACTGGAATGCTTGGTCATAGCTATTCCGCGAATGAAGACCTTGAATTCTCCCAAACCGTGTGAAAGGTATCCACGGAGCCTAGATTCTTCTCGAAGAAGAGGTCGATTTCCTCAGCCATTTCCCCTCTATAGGTGTCATCTAACAGGGCGTATGGAGGGAATCTCCAGGTGAATGGGGGGATCCTGCGGTTTGGCGTCTCCAGAACCAGTAGCACCGGTGAGTGATCAGATAGCGTTCGTGCAAGTACAGTGCATGCCAAAATACGGCCAGTGATGGAGTGAGAGGCCAACCAGTAGTCAATCCTGGTGTGAATGTCATGAAAGGAAGAGTAATGTGTGTACCCACCCATGCCCGCGTTCCTGCTTCTCCACACGTCAACCAGATCCAGCGTCAGCAGCTCAACCTGGAGAGTCACCGCCGCTGCAGCCGGTTTCCGCGCTGGGCCGGAGGACCTGTCTAACTCTGGGTCCAGCACTAGATTGAAATCACCCCCCCAGAGCATGTGTGCTGAGGTATACGTTCTACAACATAGGGCTAACTGGGCGAAAAAATCAGGGGAGTCATAATTCGGGCCATATACATTAACCACAATTAAATCATGTCCTTTCCCCTCGCATCTCGAGATTATACAACGGCCCTCAGGGTCGGCTTTAATCGGCTGCAGAACTAGCTTGGAGCGAGGGTTTACCCACGTCAAAACTCCCCTAGAGTGTGTAGTGAAACCCGCCACTGTGGAGTTCCCCAATAGGCCCCTGTGGTGTAACATCTTGCTCGTGAGTGGTAAATGGGTTTCTTGGATGAGAGCCAGGTCTACATGGTGTCGCTGTAGATAATGGAGCACCTTCCTCAGCTTTCTGTGATCATTCAGACCCCTGACATTCCAGGTTAACACTCGCAAGGTATCAACAGGATTTTCCAAGTTCGTCACAGGGGCTCTAGGCATCGGAGGCAGCTCAAGGCAACATAATAGTACGCGGCAACAATACCACAAACAGTTCCCGAGTCATCTGAATAAGTCAGCGAACATTCTGCAAACAGTCCCCTACCCCCCCATCCCCCACTCCGTCTACCCTCCACAAAAACAATAACTCCCATAGAACCACACCCCATCCCCCCGCCCACAGCAGACCCACCCCAACCCGGTCCGACAGTAATCTACCCACCCCACTCCCCAGCAGACCCACCCCAACTGTGTTCAACCAACACAACAGTGTGCTTAACGCGCAGGGGCCTAGGTAGCCAAGTGTCATAGTCTCTACTTATGTCTCAGAACGCTTGTGAGCCCCTCTACCCGCTCCCGCCATGCACAGTAACCATAAGTAGTGCAACGTTCATAACAGTGAAAATTATCTGGTTCGCACCACACCAGTGTGTGGCGCACTCAAGATCATGTCCGGTAAGTGTTCCCAGTTCCAGGCCATTTGCCACTGTATAGCAACAGAGAAGACTCATGTGAGAGTTCCCAGCGGGCGCAGGAGCCAAGGGTGCACTGACATGCAACTAGCGTAGCCTCCCCCTCCATGCACCACCCCCCTCTCAAAACCACTTATCTGTATATCTAGCAGGCTCAGGAAGTGCATCAGGTGTCCCATCTCCTCTCCAGGCGTGTACTGCTAAAGTCCGATGCGAGTCACCGCTGCTCAGACGCAAGGTGAACAATGTGGCAATGGAAGAGATGAATCCTGATCGTCTAGTCTGCTGTCGTTTTCATCGTCCTCGTGGTTCTTTTCCAAGCTCGTTTTCTGTTCCTTCGACCAACACTTCATCGCTTGTTGCAGCGCCTTAGGATCCGTGAAGATATGGGAATGACCTCCCTTGTTGACGCGTAGCTTGGACGGGTACAGCAACGCATAGTCCAGGCCCATCTCCCTGAGTCTCTTTTTGTGCGGAATGAACTGTTTTCGCTCCTCCTGCACCTTCGCTGTAAAATCCGGGTACAGCGAATGGCGGACCCCTCATATTGCAGTTGTTGTTTTGACCGCGCCAGGCGGAGTGCAGTGTCCCTGTCCCTATAGTTAAGTAGTTTCGATATGATAGGGCGCGGAGGCGCTCCAGGCTGCGGCCGAGGTGCTAGCAACCTATGCGCTCTCTCCACTGTAAACATAGCTGAAAACACTCCATCTCCCAGGAGCTTCGTGAGGAGCTGCTCCACGAAGCGCTCCATAGGGCCCGTAGATGTGCTCTCCGGAAGGCCCGTGATGCGTAGATTACAGCGCCGTGAGCGCGCTTCCAAATCTTCAGTCTTGTCCTGCAGGGCCTGCATCAACCTCTCCATCTTTTTTTGCGCCGTATCTAGGTCCGTCTGAGCCTCTTCAACTTCCGTCATCCTTCTTTCAGCCATATCGTGTCTCTCGGCGTGCTTGTCTAGCCGTTCCGCCATTCGATCCATTCTGTACGACATAGCGTCTATCTTGGACCCCAGGGCAGAGATACTGGTCTGTATGCCTTGCTCCATGGAGAGCAGCATGGCCTTAATGTCTGAATCGGTGCCCCGAGCCTCCTCCGACCGTGTCGTAGGGCCATCTTCTGTAATCGGGCTTTGCTGTAGTAATCGCTTCTGAGAGAAGGGCAGCTTACTTTGGGTCCTGTCGCCTTTGCCCATCTCAGTCCACTAATCGCTTGCAGGCCGCGAAAAGGCGTGAAGCTCCCGAAGTCGGTCACGGAGCGTGTATTCACAAGTCTATGCCTCTCAGGGTCGGCTCCACACCCCGAATCACCCTCCGGCATGTGGCAGAAAGAGAAGACGTCCAGCCCTATGCAATCGCCATTGCACCACGGGGGCCACGCATTACTTCAACCCAGGGCCACCAGGGTGTGCGCCGCAGCGGCCAAACCGAGCAGGCCGCGGCTCCAAAGGAAAGGCCAGCCGGGGGAGTGAGGAGGTGGGGGTTCCGCCGTCAAAAGTGCTGGCCCTGCATCGACCAGGAAACGCAATTTACGCCAGGCGCGATGTCATTGGTTGCCCTGCGAGCGCCTCGCCCCACCAACTCACCAGGCGCGGTATAGAAGAGTGGCGCAAAGTCCCTCCAGGGGGTAGTCCACAGCGCCACTTAAGTCTGCCAGGGTAGGAGTCACCAGATCAGCTCCCGACGGTGTTTGTCACGCTGGGGGATCCCGGAGTCATCCGAGGTCGGGCTCTCGTCCGCCCGCCGCTTCGGGGCGGGCCGTGGCTCCTCCTCGCTGTAGTGCGTGATTGTTCTTATATTGTGAAGGAGGGGGCAGTCTCTACAGCTGCTGCGCCGATGAGCAGTGGCGCGTGGGGGGACGCCGACCCCCGGTATGCCCCCTGCTTTCGGGCGGGGGGGAGACTACTGGACCGGCACCGTGCGTCTCCCGTGGCCGCACGCCTCGCCACGCTGCACGGGTGCCGTATGTACTCTGGACCGCAGCTTCTCGGCCCTGCTCCTCGGTGACGCGGTCACAGCTCCGCTCAGCCGCGGCTCCTCTCTACCGCTGCCGCCGGGGCTCCCGCTCAATCCCCACGCTCTAGGCAGTCTGTGGGTCCCGGAATCAGCTCTCTCTCGTTGCTATGTTAGGATAATGCAGGATATATCGTCTGTGCACGGCGGAGCCGCGGGATCAGGCAGCCATGTCGCTTGCCGGCTAGCTCCGACCCCCACCCTCGCTATGCATTTATCCTTTCACACATAAGGTCCCTAAACTTGTGATATACGACGATACCACTGTAGTATACGACAATACTACTTTTTGAAACCGACTATGCGATGTGCGACTTCACTTGCCACACTTCCTCTGCCTGCAGACAGAGTGACCAGCTTCACGCAATCCTCGGAAGCCTTTTCAGGTCTACATATAACATAATACAAACTCAACAGATGTTAGTCGCAATACTGTACATCAAAACCCTTATATATCACTCTATACATTATCCTAGCTAATTCTATAGCAACCAATGCTCTGCTACCAAGTAATCTGATGCAGCGCTACTCCGAAAATATTTTCTAAAACCATATCACCTTTCCCTGAAGTACCAAATCATACATCTACTAATCAGTGTGGCCCATAACACTGTGAGTTACTCACAAAACACTTTCATCCTACTTCATGGATCAGTGAAATTCGAAGGAGTGTTGCTGTATCATAATGGAGCATCTAAATCAAAAACTAAATATTTATACTATTTACACCTGCAATTTAAATGAGATTTACCATGGTTTTATTTAACGCGATATGTATTTAGACACACCACCATTATGGTTGACGAATCTGCTAGTAAAAAAAATCAGGCGTAGGAAAATACATGACCAGCTTAATTCTCCATTTATCTAAATTTTATTAAGAGCAAATTTTAGCATGTCTAACAGTTAATTCGCTTTATTTATTTCTTTATTCAAAAGTAACTTTAAAGAGGAAAGTTTTTATCTCAAACAGATATATTCATTTTATTTCAAAGATTCAGAAAATAGACATTATTATTTTGATTTCAGAACATAGGTATTAGCAAAAGAAAGATAGTTCCCAAAATTCATTTTTCTCCTGAATTCCCTAACTAATAACCTCAACTAAAGATTCAGTCCTCATTCAAAATAATAGGAAAATTATTAAAGTATCTTACATCACAGGAAAATCAGCATTCCGACAGCATCTCAGGAGGAAATCGAAAAGGAGTTTTTTCCTAACTAAAATCGGGAGTTTTTATACACTATTTCACTAACTTTATCTATCTAAAAAGTAACTGTCAGTATAAACTCAGATCCTGATTGGACAAATTCGAGGGTGGATGAGCATCACCTCATCATTCCAATATCCAGCTTATGCAGCTTCAGCAGAAATTAAACTGTTTATTGTCTTTATTAGCGTCCGGCACAGTCATGTCCGCAATTTGCAAGTTCAGACTTTATTCTCACGTTATACAATAGAGACATCCATCTCTTTTTGGCAGTCATCTGTATTTTCAGGGCATGTTTTCCTTGAACCTCTTTCGTTCAGGCACAGGCAGCTCACATTCAATCTCGGCCTTGGACTGCGCATGCTCAGTTAATCTTCCATTCACAGTTAATAAAGCTACCATCTTTTTACTAGGCCGTACGGACCAGACTGGGAACTATCATAGAAACAAACATAAATAAATGTTAATTATTGAAATATGACCCTTCTGTTTACCTACCCCCATACTAAGGTTTCCCTGTTAGTTATTACCAAGCAAATAAGCAACACATATGCAAATTATACACACTTATCCTTCGGTTTCTGCCACAAACACATGCACAAAAAGCACATTTCTGCCACTTTTGGTTAATTTGAAGCTTTTGCATTATTACATATCACGACAACAACATTAATTAGTCATTTATATTTTTGCCATACTAGTAGATTAGTATTCCCACGTGTATTTGTGTGTGCATACTATACTATGTTGGTTAATTTTTCCACACCACACAATTAATAAAGGTTACATTTATGAGGAAATTACTTCATGAGAGGTATACAACATTTTGTTTCTCGAGCTCGCTCCATCAGCCAACAAGTTAAACGGGCTGAACGATAGAGAATGTGCAACATGCATTTTTACCCGTGCGGCATAATACTGTGATGCTAGTGTCGCAGTGAGCAAACAAACCGAACATGCTTGGTAATAGAAAGTTACACATACTAATGTAAAAGGCTCGAGCTGGCTCCTGCATGAAGCAGCCGTATATTGGAGTGACGAGCCGCCATCGCGGTCGGCGAAGGGTATATGAAAGAAGAGCAACTAAATTACAAAGAATAAACGCGTAGTGCGGTGCAAAAGGTTAAGCGAGTGTTAAAAGCTTAACCGAGAACAAGATTCAAGGAACCGAGCTCTGTTCTAACGATGTCATTGTGAAATGATAAAAGTAACCCGGGCATACGTGACGGTGCGTAATAAACGCTGGGGTAGCCATAGAAAGAAGACTATAGGTGCTTGGTGTGCAAAGAACAGCATACTAATAAAGTTGCATAAAAGTCAATGGTGAGAATCATGAAACGGAGCTAAACATGTGAGAGCAAAAGTGAACTGGTGAACAAGAATTCAATAATAAAGCGGAAATCGTGACGATGTGTGTATGCCACAACGGTGGCCATAGAAAGTGGACTGTAGGAGCTAGGTATACAAGAAGAAACACCTCAATAAGGGGGGGCGGAGCTAGCCGGCAACCAAAATGGCTGCCTGAGTCCAGAGCTCCTCCGTCCCAGTAAGCGATCCTTCAGATATCCTGTGGAGTTGCGCCACTACTTTCTTGTACTGCAACACCGGAGTGAGTGCTGTGGCTGGGGGCATGATGTCTGGACATTTGAAAGTTTGCTGCCCGCAGAGCCGTGATCGGAGGATGCCCTGGTGACACCGCGCTGAAATCGGAAGCTGTGGAGCCTTGGAGGGACGGTGAGCTGGGGTGGACTGACCGAGGGGGGGGGCATAGAGCGGCTGCTACGGGGGCCCCGACCATCGGGTCTCTCCCCCCCCTCCCCTCCCCACCAGAGCTAGGAACATTGCCACGAGGCCTGTGCCACCGCAACTGGAGCTACTGGAAGTGTTGACTGGAAGTGTTGACTGGGAAGGGGCCCGGCCATAGACTGACGTCCCGGGCCGGTGAGGGGCCCCCTCTGGTTTTCAGGTCTACTGTGTGGAGCTGCCTCCTGACGGGGGACGCTCTGGAGATCGCGCCCACCTGAACTGTTGTTCCTCTCCCCCCTCCTAAGGCTGTCTGGACCGTTGATTCGCCCTACATAGGGAGTAGTAACTGCCATCTTTACTACCCTCCGGCATCTTTTGGGGTGAGTGCTAGGCCTAGGCGAGGAGCAAGCGGCGGCTAGCTTTTGCCGGGTGAGAAGAAGACCACGAGGGACCGAGGCCTGCTTGATCTGATCACAGTGGCTACCCCTTTAATATTCGAGCCGACGCCACACATTTTGGAGCCGATATAGGTGGAGATAAGCCCTGTCTCTTGACTGTTCGCTGCTAAGAGTTGGGCCCCTGCACTGGTTGTCTGGAATACCGAATACCCATACACTCTACCGTATTTCCAAGACTTTGCTGGGCGTATTACCGGCGCGGATCACTTGCTTCCCCTTGCTGTGCCTTTGCGGTCTTAGGTGTTTCTTTACTCTGTCTCCCCACACTTGGAGTACTGCCCTCCTCGTGAACCGGCGCTGGGCCTGGTGGTGTGTCCTATCGAGGGTACACTTGCAGTGGAATTCGGGAGTAGTGGTCTACTTTGCAGTACTCTGTGCTAGAGGCCTTGCCCCTGTGGGTAGGGGGGAGCACTGACTGTTGATATGGGGCGCTCAGATAGAACGCAATCTAAGCTCTCCTTTGGCCCCAGAGGACCCAAGACGATGGAGGACGCGGGAGGCGGCAGAGCGGCGGACCGGGACATCACAGACGAGACACAGCAGCAGGACTTGCGTGGGATACTCCTTGCCATGGAAAAAAACCTACAGGGAGGGATGACTACCCTGAGCACGAAAATAGATGCACTTACATATTGCATGGACCGTATGGCTGAACGGCTTGATAAACATGCGGAGCGGATAGATATGTCAGAGCGCCTACTTACTGAGGTAGAGGAAGCTCAGACTTCACTTGATTCAGAGAACAAGCACATTGGCAGAGCTGTGCAATCCCTCCTAGACAAAACCGAGGATTTGGAGGCCCGTTCTCGTCGATGCAACCTGCGCATCACGGGCCTTCCGGAAACTACGCAGACTGGCAACATGGAGCTGTTCGTTGAGGGGCTACTTAAGAAACTGCTTGGTGACACTGCGTTTTCATCCATGTTTGTGGTGGAGAGAGCACACCGTTTGTTGGGCCCACTGCCTATGCCAGGGGCTCCCCCCCGCCCCATTATTGCCAAGCTGCTAAATGACCGGGATCGCGACGTGGCTTTGAAACTCGCCAGAGAAAAGCAACCATTGCAGTATGAGGGCTCCCTGTTGTCCTTATACCCAGACTTTACGGCTAGGGTGCAGGAGGCCAGAAAGCAGTTTGCTCCTATGAAGCGCCAACTACGAGAGCTGGGAGCTGATTATGCAATGCTATATCCAGCAAAACTACGCATCATCAGACAAGGGAGGTCCATGATCTTCACAGATCCCAAAGCATTGCAAAAGGCTCTAAGAGACTGGCAGAAGGAGAAACGATCGCCAAGGAACGAAGACGACGCTTTGGCAGGGGAGTCCTTGGAGGATCAGGATTAAATGAAGCGCTATGTATAAATTGAGAGGCCCCTGAAACATGCTGTTTGGCAGCTTGGGTGGTCACGGGGGGGTTGGGGCGAATGTTCATTACTATTCTTTGTAGGTATACTGCTTGCTGGAGGGCTCTGCTTTTGGCTTAGCAGCAAAGGCTGGAGGTGACGATGATTAATCTCCAGGTATCCTTTATTAAATTATCAAGAACCAACTGCTTTTTTAACCCTGAAAGTGAGAGGTGACAATCTGCTCACATGTCTTATTAGGTTCGTCTCTCGCTTCTTTATTGATGATTCTGCTTGAGGGACCTCGCTCATTATGAGAAACACGATCTACTAGCACTGGGAGTGCTTTGCTTCTGAGTGTTTTCGCAGTCTGAGACATTCTATTATGATGATTATGATTCTTTGCAACTTCTAATGCTGTAGTATAGACACCCTTTTTTCTTTGGTTTCTGGGACGGGGGGTGATGGTGGCCATTGAACATTGTATAGTTTTTGAGTGGATTACGCATTGTATTTGCAGGCTACATCTGCCCCTGTGTGATAATCACTGAATTTCTATGTGCGCTCAGGGGGGAGGGGGGGATGGGTTGCGCTGCCTGGGGTATTGGTTTTTGATTGTTCTAGTATCAGGGTATGGGTGGGAGGCTGGGAGGTATCTGGTGGGGCGGAGGCTTGTACGTGGCCTAGTTGGGGTTGGGCAGGCGTGGTCGGGGTTTTGGGAAGGGGATGTTATTGGAGTTGTTGTTATTCAATGTTTTGGACAGGCTCTATTGCTTAAGGCAGAAAAGCGTGACATGCGAACAGGCAGGACTGTGACGGCTGTGCTCATTATGTACAAAATTAACATGTTTGGGGTGACCCTCACACGTTCACTATGGCGGATGCAATGACAATAGGGGACGAATCTCCTGACACTTTACGGTTCCTGACCTGGAATGTAAGGGGGCTGAATGACCGCCGTAAAGTGCGGAAAATCCTGCAATATTTAGCCAGACATAGGATAGACATTGCGATCCTGCAAGAAACACACCTCCCACTGGACAGTCCCATACTTAGATATTGAGGGTTCGGGGGCAACGTACACGCGGCAGGTTTTACCACTCATGCTAGGGGGCCCATACTTGGTTCAACTCGAAGACATCCCTAAGATGGACACCGTTAGTCACGGATAGTGCTGGGAGATACGCGATCACTGGCTGCTACGGCAAGGTCGTGGACATGTGCGTCGTGAACACATATGGCCCCAACTTTGACCTTCCTGACTTTTATATTGACCTAGCGGCAAAGATTACCACGCATTCCGACAGGCTGGTCTACTGGGGTGGGGACTTCAATCTGACACGGCATCCTGGGTTAGACAGATCGGATGGCCCGACACGTCTCCCTTTGGCCAGTGCGCGCACTCTGTCTACACAGCTCACCAATCTGGACTTAACCGACGTATGGCGCCATAGACACCCGGCGCTGGGTGGGTTTACTCACTACTCGGCCCCCCATAATATACATACGAGGATAGACTATTGGTTTGTGTCGACTCGTCTTATCCCTAGTGTGCGATCCTGCGTAGTTTTGCCGCGCACCTATTCAGATCATTCGCCGATCTTGATGACTTGCAACATGCCCGCACGACAGATCCCGCCATATGCTTGGCGCTTTCCTCCATACTCCTTGCTAGATCCCCTCTTTAAGGAGGAATTGTTGACGGCGATGGAAGTCTTCTTTGAAACAAATGTAGGGTCGGTCGATTCATTTCAATCTGTCTGGGAGGCGTTTAAACTATATGCTAGGGGAGTCCCTATCTCCAAGCTTGCAGGGGTGCTGAAGTCAATTAGGGGCGACTCGGAATATTGGAAAATAAACTCAAGGATTTGGAGTCCCTGGGGATGCAGACTGGAGACGAGTCTATAAATCAGGATATAGCGAGGGTCCTTCGAGAGTATAATGAGGATGCTGACTCAGAGGTCAAGCACCTGGGGAAGTATGCCACAGCCCAGAGCTATTGCGAAGGCGAACACCCGGGCTCTGTTCTGGCTCGTCTAGCTAAGCGCAGGAGGGATGGGACCTCTATCCCGGTGCTGAGATCGGAGGCCACGGATGTACCACTTCCGAATGAGCTAGTTGCAGAACGCTTTCGTGACTATTACGCGAAATTGTATGCGTTGAGAGGCCCTGCTCCGGAGGAGCATATCATTGATTATCTATCTCATATCGAGCTTCCGTGGCTCTCTAACCTACATCGCAAATTCCTTGCTCGCCCATTTGATAGAGGCAAGGTCGTTCTGGCTCTTACAGCAATGAAAAGTGGGAGTGCGCCGGGCAGTGATGGCCTTATGGTGTCCTTATATAAGGCTTTTTCCGATCTCCTGATACCACACCTGCTTACTTTCTTTAATGACATGGCCAATTCGGGTACAATGCCGCCTTCCATGTGAGAGGCTATTATCGTCGCGATTCTTAAACCAGGCAAGGACCCAGGAGACTGCGCCTCGTACCGCCCGCTCTCTCTCATGAATGTTGACACAAAAATTTTCGCTAAGCTACTTTCCAAGCGCCTTCAACCTTTGGTCACTTCTTTAGTGGCCCCAGAACAGTTCGGTTTTGTCCCATCTCACAACCTCACGTACAACATCAGTACTGTCTTCGCCGCGTTTCATCACGCGCGCCCGGAGGTATCGGCTGTGGCTGTCTTTCTAGATATGGAGAAGGCATTCGACTCGGTTGAATGGTCGTTCCTGCATCAGGTCCTGAGCAGGATGGGAACGGGGCAATTGTTTTTACAGCTCTTGGCAGTATTGTATGCTTCGCCGACAGCGCGCATTCGTATTGGACCACTGGTCAGGAGCCCATTGCGATAGGTAGAGGGACGAGACAGGGATGCCCCCTCTCCCCGATACTCTACGCTTTAGCGGCCGAACCTCTTGCATGTGCCCTGCGAGAGTACCACAGTCACCGAGGCATCCGTTTCCCTACATACAACTTAATTGTATCTACCTACGCAGATGATACGCTACTCTATGTCAGGGACCCTGCGACGCACCTCCCTTCGGTCCTACGTGAGGTGGTTCTGTTCGGCTCTCTCTCGGGCATACATGTTAACTGGGCTAAATCTATCATGTTCCCTTTGACTCCCGCCACGGAGAGGTTTGAGCCGGAATTTCCACTGCAGTGGACTAAGGACGCGGTTAGATACCTCAGGATACGCCTACATACAGACTCTGAGATCGTTCTTAAGGAAAACTATGGCTGTGCTATATCTAAACTGGAAGATGACATAGAGAAATGGATAAATACCCACAACTGGGTGAGAGGCGCACTCAATCTTAACACTATATTTTCACTCTACCTATGTTTAAACAAGGGTGCTACACTATAGTCATGTGTTGGCTCCACATTAATACTACTATTCAAACCATGAACAGGATCGACCTGCTCTAGTGTGCACTGTGCCTATTGAACTAAATGTTCACAATTTTTCAGTATTTTTTTAGTCACGCAACACTTTACACGGCAGTGTATTCGGACCCTAAGCTGCATATTCTGATCATCTGTTACCAAGGGCGTACGCACATTGAAAAGGGTCCCGCTATATTTAACATCGGACTACATAAAACCAAGTCTCGAATCCGAAGTAGTTCAACAGCCATAGGAAGTGTCACTGTTTACATTCACGACGGTTGCAGATCCTAAAGATTTAGCGACCCGACTATCCTTTTTACACACATTCTCACGGAAGAGATTCCTGTTGATCGTAGTGGCGAACACAGCCCCTGAGGAAGGAACCAGCGTTCCGAAATGCATTGGGCCAGAGATTAAATATGGTTCAGTAGCAATTATGGAATCAACGTAGAAATTTGAAAATGTTCATGTATTGAAATAAGAAGTGGTATTTGTCAAAAAGTTGGACAGTTATCATATGTGATGAAATAACATATAAATGATTTATGAACATGTATATGAATAAGTAAGGAATTTGTGTAATGAAATAATGAGTAAACACTGATATGCAATATATCAATATCGTGGTATTATGATTATGTTTGAAAATAATTAATGGTTGAAAAAATTGTGAACATTTAGTTCAATAGGCACAGTGCACACTAGAGCAGGTTGATCCTGTTCATGGTTTGAATAGAGAAATGGATCTCACTTCCGTTATCGCTACTAGGGCACATCTCCCTAATGAAAATGGTGATCCTTCCGCGATTCCTCTTTCTATTCAGTAATGTACCCATTGTCTTATCTTCTCATTTCTTTCGTAGGCTGCAATCTTTACTGGTTCACCTTGCATGGGCGGGAAAGCAGCCCAGGGTCGCCTGGAACATCTTAACACGCCCGTACGCGTCAGGAGGCCTGAGCGCACCAGATATGGAGCTTTATTACCGCATTGCGCAAAGTGCTCATGCCTATTCTTGGATACACGGTCCCCAAGACGCTCCTTATGTTCGCATTGAGCGGATAGTTGCGGACCCGAACTCTTTGCCAGCGCTTTTGGCGCGTCCTCGTGATCGCCGTACGGGGATACTTGATACTGACCTCTTTTCTAAAATACAAATCGTACAGAACGCTGCGGCAAAGGCGATCTGTAATAAAAAAAGTATGATCCAGCCAAAAGTTGCCTGCGTGAGCTTCACTGGCTACCAATGAGGCAGAGAGCCACGTTTAAGCTGCTGTGCATGACGCATAGAGCTTTGCACAATACTGGCCCTCACATCCTAAAAAACAAAATCAGATGTTACGCTCCTTCCAGGAACCTGCGATCCCGCATGGCAGTCAGAGCAAGAAATACTCGTGTGAAAACAGCTAAGATGGGTGGACGGGCGTTTTCCCACCTGGCTGCAAATAGCTGGAATGAGTTGCCTATGGAACTTAGATTAACTGACTGTTATTTGTCCTTCAGAAGGCAATTAAAAACATTTATTTTCCCCAAATCTGATTAAACTATAATTATGACCCTGTTATTTGCCAACCACCCACTTCTGTCATAATAGCGCTGTGATATCCTATTTAGGATGATTGTTTGCGCTTTACAAGTACCATTGACATTGACATTGACATTGATTCTTTGAACTCGGTCACGCATGCTTGGCATTACATGATGGAGATTCAGGCGTGCACATTACTGTTTGCCCCGAAGGCGGCGTTTGAATGGTGTTACTGGCTAGCTCCGTGTAGGGAGAAGAGAGTACTATTGGCTTTACATCAGCTACGAATACACACTATGGGAGGCTTATTTGAGGGAGGTACAGCGCGCACGTGGGACGGAATTGTTACTGAAGATATGAACCCCCACTATTAGCACGCTGGGTGCGGCATGCTTTGAGAGAGTTCTTGGGGGATGACATGGAAGAACCAGTGACGGTCGTAGCATTTGACTATGTGGTGAATGCCAAGTCACCTGTAAAATTAATAACTAATCTCTATAGGATAGCCCTATCCGAATGGACTACAGAGTGCACGAAGCCGAGACTGGCTTGGCAAAACGACTTGCGAATCGAACTAGGTGAGGAACTGTGCCAATACTGCTGCACTAGCACTAGGAAAATTTCATTAAATGGACGCCACAGGCTCATACATTTTAAGTCCTTGAATAGGACTTACTACACCCCAGAGAGACTTTACATTTATCAGCTGCGTGAATCCTCCGAATGCGAACGGTGTAGGGCCCCTCTAGCGGACTTTATACATGTAGCCTGGGATTGCCCTGTAGTCTTCACCTTCTGGCAGGCGGTTTACGGGGAGATCACCAGGGTGATTCTGTCTATCTTTGGTCCCGGACCCACTGCTGGCCATTTTGGGCTACTCGAAACCCTTGCGCCCTGCGTATAGACGGCTTGCTGACATGGCGTTCTTAATTGCTAAACGGTGCATTGCACGGGCTTGGATGAGAGGCCCTCCTCCCACTCTCAAATTATGGAAGAGGGAATTGATATATTGCTGTACACAATCTGAACTGTACAGTGACTTTGTGCCCCCGAAGAATAGGCCTAAGAATTTGTGGTCCCTAATCCTTGACGGCACACTGATGATGGACACACAGAATGGGGATAACGAAGGTGATGGGGACGCAAATGACAGAGAGGGGCTGGACGAGGGACCTCCACCGGACACGGCGCTTGCACAATCACTTGAAGAAACCCTCTATGAAGGTAACAACATAACTGTTGGGACGGGGTATGTGTAATGCTGTGTTGCATTCTGCGGTTATGCTTTCTACCCTGAACGTCTACGGTCCGGGTGACCGGGAGCTGCAGGTGGATTTGTCCTATTTTGACACACATTTCTGCTAGTTAGAAGTATATATTGCTGCAGACAGTCTTACAATGCTAGCATTTTGCTTTTGCTGCTGAATGTAATTCCTGCTATGCTCATGATGTATCTTGCTTTGTTGTTTGTCCTTTTTTTTGATGAAATCTCAATAAACAAATTAATAAAATAAAAAAAACACCTCAATAAAATATATGTACGCATGGAAAAACGTACAGGAAATGTCAGGATGAGGAAATGTCAAAATGGGGAAAATAAAGAGTATAGGTGAAAGTAAAACTAAAAAAATGAAATAAGAATATGAGATTAAGGCAAATGAAATGGGAGTCGGGGTGGAGTCGATGTTAACAGGAAAATAGAAAAGGTACAGAAAGAAGGAAAACCAAATCGAGTGAAAAAGGAACAGATTGGCCAAATTGCAAAGAAATGGAGTAATGAAAGGTCTAGGTGCAGGTAATAACAGGGTAAGTGAAATGGAGAAAAACATAAGTGACTGAGGGTAAAAGAAACAGAGAGAGAACAGGCACAGGGTGCCTCTGCTTAGGGTCAAAATGTTCGCAGGAAACTGCTGTATTCTAATCTCTCGTTGAGACCGGTTGGGTGTAGAAAGTTCAACTTGTGCATCCAATACAGTTCTCGCTGTAAAAAAATATTTGGGTGGTCTCTGCCTTCAGTTTTCTTGACGACCTCCTATATCAGGAACCAAATTTGGCTAACGTTATGAGCTGCGTTGACGTAATGTGCCGCTACACATGATTTAAGGTTTTTTGTTCGGATATTGCTGCGATGTTCAGTTAAACGAACCTTAATTTTTCTCTCAGTTTTCCCCACGTAGGGTAAGCGACACAGGCATTTAAGTAGGTAAACCACATTGGGCATTCACTTGGAGGTGTATAGGCGTTCCTTGTGTGGGATGCATAAGCGTGATGCCAGGTATAATACTGTTACAATTCCCACAGTTGTGGCATGGAACTGTGCCTTTGTACGTTGTGGGGATGGTGTTGTGTGATTTTAACATTTGTTGTAAATTCTTTGATCGTTGGTAAGCAAAGATAGGTTGACTCTGAAAAATATTGTTAAAATCATTTTCAAGTTGCAGCACCTGCCAATGATTGATGATGGATTGCTTAATTTTCGTACTGTAGATGGAATATTTTGAGACGAATACACAACGTGTCTCTGTAGCGTCTATTTGGGGTTTTTTGGTCAACAGTTGAGTGTACATGTACCCAGGGCATAAGTATATCCATATGGCATATCCCAGAAGCCTCCCATGAGCTGAAGCTTGTATTATGCCAATCATGAGAGGCCATGCGAAATGGAACTACATGTCTCCGACTGCAACCTCTGTAAGTTGGTGCTTGCACCACTTACTTTAGATATAGGTTCACTATATCTATAGGTCACTACACTTAAAACTTATAAGTCATCCCTCTAGCAGACCTTAACAACCCTGAAGGCATGGTGCTGGGTTTTACGTGAGAGGGTGCCTCTGCATGAGCAGAGCCTCTCTGCAACCTTCAGAGACCGTTCTCCCGGGTTGTCTGTGACACAGTCAGACATAGAGGTAGAGATGCATTATAACCTCGCCGTAAATGCTATCTCAAAAACGGCTACATAGAAACATATTGTGTTTTGTATCAAACACTTTGGAATCATACCTCCACACCACTAACCGGTGTGGGAGGTATGATTCCACCCTTCTGAAGTGAGCTTCTTGGGGTCACAGGTCTATCCAGTGCCAGTCTTCTCAACTTGGTCAGAACAAAATGGATGCTGCTGACCAGAGACATATTTCTGCCCTCCTGCTGCTGAGCCAAGCAGCACAATAGGCATCCTGTCACAGGGAGGTGTGACCACCTCTCAGACAGGAATTTAGTGTATTGGGGCTGGGTGGGTGCACTATGAGAGTGCCTGAAAGTCTGGACCTGGGGCACATTTGGTGTCCCTGTGCATAATCCAGCACAAGCGAGTTCTGGGAGCCGTTGGCTCCTGCTCTGGCATGAAATTGCACAAAGGACATGGGTGTAATCACCCCTCTGTCCTGACCCCCGAATCTGTCCAACCCTCCCCCGTGGGTACAAAAGGTCTTACCTGGCTGTAAGACTTTAGATTTTACGTGGACAAGATTCTACAAGAAGAAACCACTGACCTTCGACCGTCTGGACTCTCTAGACTTTGCTGGACTTTGACTGGGCCCGACTTTGTCTCCCTCTCCGTCCAAAGCTTTGTCTGTGGCCTTGCTCCATACAGGCTCCATGCAGGACCTGTGGTGCACTAAGGACAACTGAAGAATCTCCCTTGGGGGAAGGAGTCGCTCCCCTGCATTTGCAGGCACCTCAACACAACTGACCGGTATGCTGCTCCCGAGCTCCTGTGGACTCTGAAGACTCCAGCAACACAGGAGGTGGGTTTCGAAGGTCCCTGAGGTTGCTCTGTCCTCTCAGCAAATATGAGGCCAGTATCCCTTGTGGGGACTGCATAACTGAACCTCTGTGCACCGCGTCTATGTGCAAGTGCATATGCTTGTTGGCAATTCCGGAGCTTATGCATTGGACTCTGTGTAGTCCTGACCCTGAGCAGTATTTCCACCAAAAAACTCCGGCCTCCTCACACCGATGGCTCTGTGGGCTGGTATTTTGCGATCTTGCTCAAGGTCCCCTCACAACTCCTGAGGCTCATCTTGAATTCTGTTGGGCTTTTCTGGTTGCACCAGACGTGCCCTGACTCCCCATTGCTTGGTGAATCCCCTGGACCTTGCTGGTCCACACTGTAACCTGCTTGACCTTCCTGTGTGGGTTTCTTTTGCTAAGGCTTGTTGGTGCTCCAGCCGGACACAATCCCTCAGCACTCAACAGCTCCCATCTGGCTCCTGGTCCTCATCGACGTCTCCTGGTCCTCGTGTCTGCAGAGTCAAGCATCCCTTCTCCGCACCTGAAGCACCCAACATCAGTGGGCATTCGTCTCCTAAGCCCCTGGTCACTCTGAAATTACCCAGACTCTGTCCCTCTGCTTTCAGGTTCCTCTCTTCAAGAATCCAGCCTTGGATTCCACCTGACCCTTTCTACCTTCACAGCAGCAGCTCTTCTTCGTAGCCCTCCATTGACAACGAGGGCGGTTTCCGACACCACTCCAGTTCTATGCACCCGGCTCCTCTGGGATAGGTAACTCTTGTACTACGGTATCCACAGGTGGAGTGGCTCTCCCACCTCCTAAGTTCCAAAGGGTTTTCTCAAAGTCCTCCTAGAAGGGAGCTTAAACTGAAAAATTGCAACTGCGACTTCCCCATAGAATTGTACGGAGTCCGCAATCGTGTTAGCACACTGCACCCGTCCTCTATGAGTTCCCTATCTACTCACTTTGGGTGGTTCCTTGGGGTCACAGCAATTCTTTGCGATCCAGACCTTGTCTTGACCCAAGTAGTGGTTGTTATACCACTATTTTAGTATATGGTTTGGTTTCCCACTGGAGCCCACTGTGTATTGTGCTACTTACAGTTGTTCTATTGATCTCGTATTGTGTGCTTTCTGTTCTATCCTCGGGTAGAGGATACTAGAGAGTGTTATATTAATAAATACATATTTTTATATAACTACTGTGTGGTTCTCCTTTCATTTAATTAATTCAGGAGGTGATATTCTGGTAAAACAAGCTGCTTTACATTCCTTCAAGATTAAGCGTGAAGGCTGCTCTCCACAGCTACCACTAGGATAGCTTTCTAAAAGTTATCTCTGACCTCATACCTACTAAGGGTCGTTTGGACTTGTGCAAGGTGCCCACTTTAATTAGTGGACAGCATATATCAGTCCAACTTCTCACAAATCCCTTCCCACCCGAGGTTGATATCCATAAATACGTTTGCTCAGTACTCCTACCTGGAACAAATGTCTGAGCTCTAGACCTCCATTGATGTAGATAAGGTGTGCAGTGGATAATGTCTCGGAATCTCCTTTGATAGGAGGAGCGAACTCAACCAAGAATGAAAGTTCATCTGCAAGACAAAACAATGAGACTTTATATCCCTCTCACAGAATGTACCCCTTGATCTATCCCCCCACTCCTGCGTTGGGTACTTACAAATATAACTTCTTTGATTTAAGAAGACTTCAGGGTGAGACACCACAGTGCTGTTAGTATTCTTAAGGAGAATATGAGATGTTACATCCCATGTGCTACAACGCATGCGATTACAACACGGTCGTTACAAACGACCGCGTTGTTACAACGCAAACAATGACATTGCTAGTTTCTATGACTTGCTGTAGGGGGCGCGCTGGACTTAGGGATAGTATAATTTACTATTCCAACTCCAGCATGTGCAACAGTAGGAAAGGTTTTGGAATAGTAAATTATACTATTCCTTAGTTTAGCGTGCCCCCTACAGAAAGTCGTAGAAACGACTTGCGATGTCGTTGTAATGAACGTGTTGTAATTGCATGCATTGTAGCGCATGCGATTAAAACGCTGTTTCCCTCTTGAGGATAATAACGAACTATAATAGGAGGTATCTTTGACAGTCTTGTGGTATCTTGGGCCTTAGGCCCACATGCTGTGCAAATGACCACACAGACACAATGTACTTGGGTACTGGAACAGGCCCAGGGCACGTGCGCCTGGCCCCTTTTATTTGCAGGGTCACCTGACCGGTGACGCATGTGGTGGGTGGGTGTAAAGTGTGGGGTACAACAGGCAGAACACTAGAACATGTCCAGCCGGACACTACATCCCTCCCAAACTTTAATGAAAAGAATCAAACAAAAGTCCAACCTGTAAGAAAACAAATAAACAACACATAGCACCAAACGAGTCTCTTCAGGCCTCAGCCAGGCAGCTCTGGAGCTTTGGACCGCATGGTCAGGATGCATTAGTCCGCTTTGGCGATGTACTTTAGACCGGCCTGGTCTCACTGTGTTGGAGCCTATGTGCAAAGTATTGGTGCATCTGGAGCGGTGGTGGAGTCCACTCTGGAGATCTCGCAGGTGCTCAGGTTCCGGTGGACGACAAACCTACATCTGTTGAGGATGATCCCGGTGTGTGAGGCCTTTCCTTGGAGGCGACGTGCTTGATGGTCCTTCTAGCTCCTGATAGCCGAGCAACTTCAGACTTGCCTTTCTTGCCGGGACTCCTCTCTCACTGGAGCCTCCTGGAGGGCCTTCCTGCCAGGCTACCATGGGACTGTGCGGACTTCGTGTAGGCCGCGCAAAGGCATCGCTGAGGAACTGCCAACAGGTCCACAGCCAAGTCTCTCATGTGGCCGGAGGGTGGTGTCTCGGTCTGGACGTTCTCGCCATCAGGACACAGGTTCTGTGCCTTCCTCCAGTGGTCTTTGGTTGACCAGTCTTCGACTGTGACCTCCATGCTTCTCATGCCTGTCGTGGAGCTGCTACCGATGCATCTCTCCTATTCGGATTCCCCTCTCACAGGTACTCAGTCGAGGTCCTTGCCCCTGGATTGCCATGTGGCCGCGTGGGCACTGCGGGCTGTATCGTAGGCCGCACTGAGGGGTCGCTGCGGAACACCCAACAGGGCCACGGCCATGTCTGTGTAACCCCAAGGGTGGATATTCCAATGGTCGGGTATGCTCTACTTCGGCAGGCTTCAGGTTGACGGGAGCACACAGAAGGTTCCTGGGTGACTAGCCTTGTTGAACTCCGGTTGTCTGGAGTGTTGGGATCCACTAGGATGGTGTGATGCTCCTTTGACGTCCTTAGTGATGCTGCACTTGGATGATGAACATGGTTATTTTCCTTCAGTTGGGCAAACAGGATCTGATCTCTGGCTTTAGGTGACCTCGGGGAGTGAGGAGGACTGGAGGGACTTCGAGCCCGAATCTTCGTCTTGCTGAGGCTGTGCTTCACCCGTGGCATCTGCGGTGAGGTGCAGGGATGCCGTCCGACTTGGACTGCCAAAGCTTGGGACTGGATGGTCGCGCTGGGAAGCGCTGGAGAGAGATGCGGTTCACGCTAGTTGCGGCTTACATTTGGTTCTCCCATTGTGCTGTCTCCAGGGACCACAGTCCGGCTTCGGGACTGGACGGTCACATTGGGAAGCGTTGGAGAGAGATGCTGTTCGCGCTAGCTACGACTAACATTTGGTTCTCCCATTGGGCTGTCTCCAGGGACGTCGGTCCAGCTTGGTGGCTGTCTGGTGTCTCTGGGTGTGCTCATCTTGTGGTGGTATGAGTCCTCTGTCCTGTCGCTCTTCTCCGATCCTCCTTGCATGCCTGTGTTGGTTGTCTGCCCTGTGTCGTTGTGCCACTGTTCTTTCGTCTTTTGCGGAATGGCTTCCTGCAACTCTTTTCCTTCCTTCCGACCAGATCCTCACTTGGATGTGGCGTCCTGCCGCATGTCTCATATTTGCGCCACATGGACATCTCGCTGGTCGCATCCAGTTCTTGGGACGGTCTTCACTTTTCTGCATACTTGTGGCAAGTCTGTCCGGTCAGTAGGACTTGCTTCTTCCTCTTGGGAATCTTTCACGGGCACCATCCCCTCCTCAGGAATTTTGCGATGCTCCTCTTCTCTTCACTCGAGGGCATCGTGCTTGCGCCTCGAGGCTGCGCCGTCGTGGCACTTGAATTTGCCTCCCTTCGGGCATGCTTGGCTGAGTGTGGTCACTTCAAGTGACGTGCTCCCTGCTTGCGGTGCGAACGTGACGTCCGGCCATGTGTTGCCTCTTGTCGCAGCACATGTTGCGGTGGCAGCTTGCCAAGTGGAGTGTGCAACTCTACTCTTGCCTATCTTGGGCCTCTTGTGACTCCGTCTTGAGGCAGTGTGATGGTGGACACTATGCTGTGTTTGGCCCACTGTGGAGCTTCGCTGGTGGAGTGGAGGTGTGGATGCTCTCCTTGCTGCCTTCAGCAGTGCTTCTCTGGAGATGTCTCTATCTCCCGGGTGCCTGCCCATGCTGTCAAGTCTGCTGGTGCGGTCTTCTGCGTACCTCTGGCTTTGCGCACTCCGTCCACTTTGTGGGCACCCTCTTCTGACACTTGGGTGCTCGTTCTTCTGTCTTGCGGTGGTAAGTAATCTTTATTGCTTGATTAATAAAAATCTTAGCAAGCATCTGTATAATAAAACACATATAAAATAAATCAGCACTTGATCCGATAAAAATTGCAGTGATTTCGTAAACAGAAATATAAAACTTACATATGGTACAAAAGATAAACTATTAATATATATATTATGTTAGGCACTCAGTGTCTGCTGGGAGACCATCCTCCTTGGAATTCGCCTCAGTTCAAATGTCTATGAAATTAAGTGTAAGATCCTTACCAGATTAGTGGTAAGTCTGAGATTGATCATTCCTAGGGAGCGAATACCAGTGAATTAACAGCAGCCTTGGTTGCTAGCCAATTTGTTGGGAGGTTGCCAAGTTAAATTTTGTTTTTTCTAAATTCATGAAACGAACAAAGCTGCAGGCTAACCGGACATCACCCCCCCCCCCTTGAAGCAGGCCTTCACAGCCTGTCTGTATGTTCGTATCTGGTTTTGATTCAGGCGCAGCTTTAGAAGCATTCTTTGTTCCAAATCTAAACTCTTACAAATGCACAGTAGGTGTAAGATGTCCTCTTTGGGGTTGTCCCATAATCTGCAGTGAGCAGTTGGATGCGTGTATTTCCACGGCGGTAAGTGCGGTTTTACCAGTGGAATTCCCAGCCTCATCGCCAAAAGGCTTTCCTTCATACTTCTCGAGAAGCTTGTACCTAAATATGGCTGAGGTGCGCATCTCGAGTAGCTGTGAATCAGAAACCAGCTGTGAGCTCTCTTATTTAGGTCTGCTTTATCTTCTTTGAGGGAAACAATCTTTACCGATTTGAAAGTCATGGGTCGCACTCCAACTCCACCCACCAGCGGGTGAACCCCAGGAGCATCACGGTAGATGGTGGAGTTGGAGTGCGACCCATGACTTCCAGTTAAATGGCTCCCTCGAGCTAAGAGCTGACGAGCTCGGATCCCGCACACACGCGCCTTGAGAGGTATCAACCTGAGAACACTTGGCAGCCTGCACAGCAAACCCCTGACCGACCTACACTCTGCTGATGAGGAACAACAATTCCGAAACACCTGTGTCCAGAGTTGGTGCTGCAAACTTGCTTAAACACACGAACTTTCGAAATAGCGCACTCGCTATAAAACTGCATCTACCGTGATGCTCCTGGGGTTCACCCGCTGGTGGGTGGAGTTGGAGTGCGACCCATGACTTCCAGTTAAATGGCTCCCTCGAGCTAAGAGCTGACGAGCTCGGATCCCGCACCCACGCGCCTTGAGAGGTATCAACCTGAGAACACTTGGCAGCCTGCACAGCAAACCCCTGACCGACCTACACTCTGCTGACGAGGAACAACAATTCCGAAACACCGGTGTCCAGAGTTTGTGCTGCAAACTTGCTTAAACACACGAACTTTCGAAATAGCGCACTCGCTATAAAACTGCATCTACCGTGATGCTCCTGGGGTTCACCCACTGGTGGGTGGAGTTGGAGTGCGACCCATGACTTCCAGTTAAATGGCTCCCTCGAGCTAAGAGCTGACGAGCTCGGATCCCGCACCCACGCGCCTTGAGAGGTATCAACCTGAGAGCACTTGGCAGCCTGCACAGCAAACCCCTGACTGACCTACACTCTGCTGACGAGGAACAACAATTCCGAAACACCGGTGTCCAGAGTTGGTGCTGCAAACTTGCTTAAACACACGAACTTTCGAAATAGCGCACTCGCTATAAAACTGCATCTACCGTGATGCTCCTGGGGTTCACCCGCTGGTGGGTGGAGTTGGAGTGCGACCCATGACTTCCAGTTAAATGGCTCCCTCGAGCTAAGAGCTGACGAGCTCGGATCCCGCACCCACGCGCCTTGAGAGGTATCAACCTGAGAACACTTGGCAGCCTGCACAGCAAACCCCTGACCGACCTACACCCTGCTGACGAGGAACAACAATTCCGAAACACCGGTGTCCAGAGTTGGTGCTGCAAACTTGCTTAAACACACGAACTTTCGAAATAGCGCACTCGCTATAAAACTGCATCTACCGTGATGCTCCTGGGGTTCACCCGCTGGTGGGTGGAGTTGGAGTGCGACCCATGACTTCCAGTTAAATGGCTCCCTCGAGCTAAGAGCTGACGAGCTCGGATCCCCCACCCACGCGCCTTGAGAGGTATCAACCTGAGAACACTTGGCAGCCTGCACAGCAAACCCCTGACCGACCTACACTCTGCTGACGAGGAACAACAATTCCGAAACACCGGTGTCCAGAGTTGGTGCTGCAAACTTGCTTAAACACACGAACTTTCGAAATAGCGCACTCGCTATAAAACTGCATCTACCGTGATGCTCCTGGGGTTCACCCGCTGGTGGGTGGAGTTGGAGTGTGACCCATGACTTCCAGTTAAATGGCTCCCTCGAGCTAAGAGCTGACGAGCTCGGATCCCCCACCCACGCGCCTTAAGAGGTATCAACCTGAGAACACTTGGCAGCCTGCACAGCAAACCCCTGACCGACCTACACTCTGCTGACGAGGAACAACAATTCCGAAACACCGGTGTCCAGAGTTGGTGCTGCAAACTTGCTTAAACACACGAACTTTCGAAATAGCACACTTGCTATAAAACTGCATCTACCGTGATGCTCCTGGGGTTCACCCGCTGGTGGGTGGAGTTGGAGTGCGACCCATGACTTCCAGTTAAATGGCTCCCTCGAGCTAAGAGCTGACGAGCTCAGATCCCGCACCCACGCGCCTTGAGAGGTATCAACCTGAGAACACTTGGCAGCCTGCACAGCAAACCCCTGACCGACCTACACTCTGCTGACGAGGAACAACAATTTCGAAACACCGGTGTCCAGAGTTGGTGCTGCAAACTTGCTTAAACACACGAACTTTCGAAATAGGGCACTCGCTATAAAACTGCATCTACCGTGATGCTCCTGGGGTTCACCCGCTGGTGGGTGGAGTTGGAGTGCGACCCATGACTTCCAGTTAAATGGCTCCCTCGAGCTAAGAGCTGACGAGCTCGGATCCCGCACCCACGCGCTTTGAGAGGTATCAACGTGAGATCACTTGGCAGCCTGCACAGCAAACCCCTGACCGACCTACACTCTGCTGACGAGGAACAACAATTCCGAAACACCGGTGTCCAGAGTTGGTGCTGCAAACTTGCTTAAACACACAAATTTTCAAAATAGCGCACTCGCTATAAAACTGCATCTACCGTGATGCTCCTGGGGTTCACCCGCTGGTGGGTGGAGTTTGAGTGCGACCCATGACTTCCAGTTAAATGGCTCCCTCAAGCTAAGAGCTGACGAGCTCGGATCCCGCACCCACGCGCCTTGAGAGGTATCAACCTGAGAACACTTGGCAGCCTGCACAGCAAACCCCTGACCGACCTACACTCTGCTGACGAGGAACAACAATTCCGAAACACCGGTGTCCAGAGTTGGTGCTGCAAACTTGCTTAAACACACGAACTTTCGAAATAGCGCACTTGCTATAAAACTGCATTTACCGTGATGCTCCTGGGGTTCGCCCGCTGGTGGGTGGAGTTGGAGTGCGACCCATGACTTCCAGTTAATTGGCTCCCTCGAGCTAAGAGCTGACGAGCTCGGGTCCCGCACCCACGCGCCTTGAGAGGTATCAACCTGAGAACACTTGGCAGCCTGCACAGCAAACCCCTGACTGACCTACACTCTGCTGACGAGGAACAACAATTCCGAAACACCGGTGTCCAGAGTTGGTGCTGCAAACTTGCTTAAACACACAAACTTTCGAAATAGCGCACTCGCTATAAAACTGCATTTACCGTGATGCTCCTGGGGTTCACCCGCTGGTGGGTGGAGTAGGAGTGCGACCCATGACTTCCAGTTAAATGGCTCCCTTGAGCTAAGAGCTGACGAGCTCGGATCCCGCACCCACGCGCCTTGAGAGGTATCAACCTGAGAACACTTGGCAGCCTGCACAGCAAACCCCTGACCGACCTACACTCTGCTGACGAGGAACAACAATTCCGAAACACCGGTGTCCAGAGTTGGTGCTGCAAACTTGCTTAAACACACGAACTTTCGAAATAGCGCACTCGCTATAAAACTGCATCTACCGTGATGCTCCTGGGGTTCACCCGCTGGTGGGTGGAGTTGGAGTGTGACCCATGACTTCCAGTTAAATGGCTCCCTCGAGCTAAGAGCTGACGAGCTCGGATCCCCCACCCACGCGCCTTAAGAGGTATCAACCTGAGAACACTTGGCAGCCTGCACAGCAAACCCCTGACCGACCTACACTCTGCTGACGAGGAACAACAATTCCGAAACACCGGTGTCCAGAGTTGGTGCTGCAAACTTGCTTAAACACACGAACTTTCGAAATAGCACACTTGCTATAAAACTGCATCTACCGTGATGCTCCTGGGGTTCACCCGCTGGTGGGTGGAGTTGGAGTGCGACCCATGACTTCCAGTTAAATGGCTCCCTCGAGCTAAGAGCTGACGAGCTCAGATCCCGCACCCACGCGCCTTGAGAGGTATCAACCTGAGAACACTTGGCAGCCTGCACAGCAAACCCCTGACCGACCTACACTCTGCTGACGAGGAACAACAATTTCGAAACACCGGTGTCCAGAGTTGGTGCTGCAAACTTGCTTAAACACACGAACTTTCGAAATAGGGCACTCGCTATAAAACTGCATCTACCGTGATGCTCCTGGGGTTCACCCGCTGGTGGGTGGAGTTGGAGTGCGACCCATGACTTCCAGTTAAATGGCTCCCTCGAGCTAAGAGCTGACGAGCTCGGATCCCGCACCCACGCGCTTTGAGAGGTATCAACGTGAGATCACTTGGCAGCCTGCACAGCAAACCCCTGACCGACCTACACTCTGCTGACGAGGAACAACAATTCCGAAACACCGGTGTCCAGAGTTGGTGCTGCAAACTTGCTTAAACACACAAATTTTCAAAATAGCGCACTCGCTATAAAACTGCATCTACCGTGATGCTCCTGGGGTTCACCCGCTGGTGGGTGGAGTTTGAGTGCGACCCATGACTTCCAGTTAAATGGCTCCCTCAAGCTAAGAGCTGACGAGCTCGGATCCCGCACCCACGCGCCTTGAGAGGTATCAACCTGAGAACACTTGGCAGCCTGCACAGCAAACCCCTGACCGACCTACACTCTGCTGACGAGGAACAACAATTCCGAAACACCGGTGTCCAGAGTTGGTGCTGCAAACTTGCTTAAACACACGAACTTTCGAAATAGCGCACTTGCTATAAAACTGCATTTACCGTGATGCTCCTGGGGTTCGCCCGCTGGTGGGTGGAGTTGGAGTGCGACCCATGACTTCCAGTTAATTGGCTCCCTCGAGCTAAGAGCTGACGAGCTCGGGTCCCGCACCCACGCGCCTTGAGAGGTATCAACCTGAGAACACTTGGCAGCCTGCACAGCAAACCCCTGACTGACCTACACTCTGCTGACGAGGAACAACAATTCCGAAACACCGGTGTCCAGAGTTGGTGCTGCAAACTTGCTTAAACACACAAACTTTCGAAATAGCGCACTCGCTATAAAACTGCATTTACCGTGATGCTCCTGGGGTTCACCCGCTGGTGGGTGGAGTAGGAGTGCGACCCATGACTTCCAGTTAAATGGCTCCCTTGAGCTAAGAGCTGACGAGCTCGGATCCCGCACCCACGCGCCTTGAGAGGTATCAACCTGAGAACACTTGGCAGCCTGCACAGCAAACCCCTGACCGTCCTACACTCTGCTGACAAGGAACAACAATTTCGAAACACTGGTGTCCAGAGTTGGTGCTGCAAACTTGCTTAAACACACGAACTTTCGAAATAGCGCACTCGCTATAAAACTGCATCTACCGTGATGCTCCTGGGCTTCACCCGCTGGTGGGTGGAGTTGGAGTGCGACCCATGACTTCCAGTTAAATGGCTCCCTCGAGCTAAGAGCTGACGAGCTCGGATCCCCCACCCACGCGCCTTGAGAGGTATCAACCTGAGAACACTTGGCAGCCTGCACAGCAAACCCCTGACCGACCTACACTCTGCTGACGAGGAACAACAATTCCGAAACACCGGTGTCCAGAGTTGGTGCTGCAAACTTGCTTAAACACACGAACTTTCGAAATAGCACACTTGCTATAAAACTGCATCTACCGTGATGCTCCTGGGGTTCACCCGCTGGTGGGTGGAGTTGGAGTGCGACCCATGACTTCCAGTTAAATGGCTCCCTTGAGCTAAGAGCTGACGAGCTCGGATCCCGCACCCACGCGCCTTGAGAGGTATCAACCTGAGAACACTTGGCAGCCTGCACAGCAAACCCCTGACCGACCTACACTCTGCTGACGAGGAAAAACAATTCCGAAACACCGGTGTCCAGAGTTGGTGCTGCAAACTTGCTTAAACACACGAACTTTCGAAATAGCGCACTCGCTATAAAACTGCATCTACCGTGATGCTCCTGGGGTTCACCCGCTGGTGGGTGGAGTTGGAGTGCGACCCATGACTTCCAGTTAAATGGCTCCCTCGAGCTAAGAGCTGATGAGCTCGGATCCCCCACCCACGCGCCTTGAGAGGTATCAACCTGAGAACACTTGGCAGCCTGCACAGCAAACCCCTGACCGACCTACACTCTGCTGACGAGGAACAACAATTCCGAAACACCGGTGTCCAGAGTTGGTGCTGCAAACTTGCTTATTTATTTATTTATTTATTTAATGGTTTTTGTAAAGCGCGTAGTAACTCCGAAGAGCATCCCAGCGCTGATCTGCTTCTCCAGGGGTTTTAGCCAGCTAGTGAAATTATATTTGCGGGAAAAGTAGGGTCTTTAAGGTTTTCCTGAACTGGAGATAGTTCGGTTCCGTCCTGAGTTTCCGGGGTAAATGGTTCCATCGTTTAGCCGTGTGAACCGAAAAGCGACGGCCACCGGTCTTGGCTTTTCTCACTCTAGGGACTGCAATGAGATTTTCTGTATTGGACCGGAGATTTCTCTCTGCTTTGTATGGGATTAGAAGTTCTTTCAGAAGTGGGGGACCGTTGTTGTTGAGGGTTTTATGGGCCAGACAGAGGGCTTTAAAAACGACCCTTTCTCTGACTGGGAGCCAGTGGAGAGAGTTGAGGGCCGGCCTGGCGGAGGATCTTCCAGGTGTGCCCGTAAGTAGGCGGGCTGCGGCGTTTTGGACTTTTTGCAGTGAGTTCAGGGTGGCTTCAGGGGCTCCCAAGTATAAAGCGTTACAGTAGTCTAATCTTGCCAGGATTAGACCCTGAATGAGGAGCCTCCTTGCGGTATCTGGGAGCAGGGGAAAGATCTTCCTGCAGGCTCTAAGTAGCCCAAAGCATGTCCCTGCGGTTCTTTTTGCCTGGGTTTTAAAACTCATGTCCTTCTCAATCCACACACCAAGGCTCTTGACCTCTTCCTTGGGTGCGGGAGGGTCCCCTAGGCACTTGGGCCAAAGGTGAGATGGTAGAGAGGGCCCATTGTGGCCCATCAGGAGGATCTCAGTCTTGGACCCGTTCAATTTTAATGAGGAGAGGTTCATCCATCGGTGGACTTCGGAAAGGCAGCTGTGGAGGTCGGATGGGGCGTGGTGAGGATGAGAAAGGGTAACGACCAGCTGAGTGTCGTCGGCGTAGTTGATAACTGACACGCCGTACGAGCTGACCCTCTTCTCCAGTGGGGCCATATACACGTTGAAAAGTGTAGGGCTCAGAGATGAGCCCTGTGGCACTCCACACCGGAGGGGGATGGTGGATGAGCAGCTGTCGTTTTCCCGCACCTGGAAGGAGCGTCCAGTCAAAAAGGATTCTAGCCATTTCAAGGCCATACCCTTTAGTCCGATCTCTCCCAGTCGGTGGATTAAGGTGGGATGGTCTACAGTGTCGAAGGCCGCACTGAGATCTAGGAGGATCACTGCCACTGATCCTCCCATGTCCAGAATGCTTCTGGCCTTTTCCACTGCTGTCAGGAGGGCGATGTCCGTGCCCTGACCTGGACGAAATCCTGTCTGGGAGGCCGCTAGGAGGTTGTTGCTTTCTAGGTAAAGCGATAGTTGCTTATTTACCAGCTTCTCTGCGATCTTGCTGGTTCCAGGGAGAAGGGATATGGGCCTGTAGTTGGCGAAATCCTGTGGGTCTAAAGAGGGTTTTTTCAGTAGACCTTTGACTGCTGCCGCTTTCCAGCTGGGGGGGACAATACCCTCTGAGAGAGAGGAATTGATCAGGGCCGTGAAGGGGGGGATGATGGTACTTGACACTTTTTTTAGGAAACGGAGGGGGGCAGGATCAAGGGGGGAACCACTTTTGATTGCGGCCAGCGTAGCTCCTACTTCTTCCGTTGTTACGGGACCAAAAGTGTCCAGGGAGGGTTGGGGGGCTGGCGGCAAAGGAGGATTGGTGGTGGTGATGGTAGGATCCGGCTGTGTGGGGTCCTGTTCGGGAGGGGGTATGGTTAGAAGAATGTTTTGAATCTTCTCGTCGAAGAAGGTGGCTAATTTTTTACATTTGGTTTCAGCTGCTTTGGGATCGAGGGGTTTGAGTGGGGGGTCAGGGGGGTGGAGTAGTTCTTTTAGAACTGAGTAGGTTTCATGGGCCGAGCAGGCAGCGTTTTTAATTCTGTCCTCGTAGAAACTAGTTTTGATGCAACGGAGCTCTTTTTTGTAGGATTTTACCGCAGTGCGGAATGCTTTTTTCCGTTCCTCGGTTTTTTCCTTCCTCCAGATACGTTCATTTCTTTTGCAGGCCTTACGTAGCAGATTGAGTTCCGGGGTATACCAGGGTGAAGGATTAACTCTCTTGATGTGTCTGAAAGAGTGGGTTTTGGGCAGGATGGCGTCAAGCGATTGGGTAATCCAGTTACTGAATTTTTTGTCCCCTACTAAGGTGTTATTGGGGGGGTGGGGAACGTTTTCTCGGAGTTTGGCTGCCCAGACGTCTGGTTCCAATTTCTGCCATCGTCTGGAATACGTTCTGATTTTTGGGGGTGGAGGGAGCACAGTGATAATGTCCCATACTAGGGGGACCAAGAAGTGGTCCGTCCAGGGAAGGGGGATATGGTCTAGGGATTTCAGGTTGGGGATGTTGGAAAGAATGGGGTCAAGCAGTTGCCCTTTTTCGTGGGTGGCCTGTGGGTTTTTAAGGTCAAGGCCCATTGAGGTGAGATCCTGGAGTAGTTCATTGGCCAGTTTGTCGTCTGGATCCAGGAAATGTACATTCAGGTCTCCTAATAATAGGTAGTTAGTAGTGGACGTGCATTTGGTGGAGGTCTGGTCAGTAATTTTGGTCGGAAAGTCTCCTAAATTGCCTGGTGGACGATATATCAGCGTTCCTGATATCGAGGTGACAGGGGAGATTATGATTGTATAGTGGCAGCTTTCATAACCCTTGATGTTGCCATCCGACGTTCTGCAGGTGAAGGTGTCTTTGAGGATTATTGCGAGTCCACCTCCCCTACCCTCTGGTCTGTTCTGTGAGCACATAACGTACCCGGGGGGGAGTGCTAGAACGATGTCTGGGCCACTACTGGAGGTAAGCCAGGTTTCTGTTAAGAACAGAATGTCTAAGGCATTATTGGTGATTAGGAGGTTCACTTCTTGTGCGTGTTTCACAAGCGACCTGCAGTTAAGTAGGCCTATGTGCAAACCCTTTGATGCCATGGTCTGATTGACGGGGTTGCAGCGGTCACAGCCGGAGAATTGAGTGTCTCCAGTCAAGATGCGCGAGCAGGAGGGATGTTTGTTGGGGTTCAGGGCGAGCAAGTCAGCCCGAGTGTAGGTCAGGTTGTTAGGGGCTGCAGCGGGCAGAGTGACTGGGCCTAAGGCCGGCTGGGCCCGGACGGGCCCAGACGGGCTTGCCTTTGGTGCACCTTCGGCGCGCTGACGGCGCGCCCGCTGCGCCCGTCCGCTGCGCGTCCGGTGATTGCACATCTTTATAGGTGGAAAGGGGGCGGGTGGGCGTGGCCTGAGAGTGGGCGTGGCCTCAATTCCTCGCCGTGAATGGCGTCCAAATGTTTGTTTTGTTTTCTGATTCGGTGCAGCGATGGGGTCGCTGTTTTGGCGTGTCTCAAGCCCGCTGCACAGGTGCTAGCCGGGTGAGTGCGCTGTTAAAATACAGGTTATTTGGTAAGTGACACAGAAAGTTACAATTTTTAAAAGAAAATCGGTCTTCTCCCGGCTTCCGCCTCAGGAGATTTAGCAGGTTCTGATTACTTAGCGCTGTTGACCGCGCTTTTGTACTGTGGCGGGTGGGCGTGGCCTGAGAGTGGGCGTGGCCTCAATTCCTCGCCGTGAATGGCGTCCAAATGTTTGTTTTGTTTTCTGATTCGGTGCAGCGATGGGGTCGCTGTTTTGGCGTGTCTCAAGCCCGCTGCACAGGTGCCAGCCGGGTGAGTGCGCTGTTAAAATACAGGTTATTTGGTAAGTGACACAGAAAGTTACAATTTTTAAAAGAAAATCGGTCTTCTCCCGGCTTCCGCCTCAGGAGATTTAGCAGGTTCTGATTACTTAGCGCTGTTGACCGCGCTTTTGTACTGTGGCGGGTGGGCGTGGCCTGAGAGTGGGCGTGGCCTCAATTCCTCGCCGTGAATGGCGTCCAAATGTTTGTTTTGTTTTCTGATTCGGTGCAGCGATGGGGTCGCTGTTTTGGCGTGTCTCAAGCCCGCTGCACAGGTGCCAGCCGGGTGAGTGCGCTGTTAAAATACAGGTTATTTGGTAAGTGACACAGAAAGTTACAATTTTTAAAAGAAAATCGGTCTTCTCCCGGCTTCCGCCTCAGGAGATTTAGCAGGTTCTGATTACTTAGCGCTGTTGACCGCGCTTTTGTACTGTGGCGGGTGGGCGTGGCCTGAGAGTGGGCGTGGCCTCAATTCCTCGCCGTGAATGGCGTCCAAATGTTTGTTTTGTTTTCTGATTCGGTGCAGCGATGGGGTCGCTGTTTTGGCGTGTCTCAAGCCCGCTGCACAGGTGCCAGCCGGGTGAGTGCGCTGTTAAAATACAGGTTATTTGGTAAGTGACACAGAAAGTTACAATTTTTAAAAGAAAATCGGTCTTCTCCCGGCTTCCGCCTCAGGAGATTTAGCAGGTTCTGATTACTTAGCGCTGTTGACCGCGCTTTTGTACTGTGGCGGGTGGGCGTGGCCTGAGAGTGGGCGTGGCCTCAATTCCTCGCCGTGAATGGCGTCCAAATGTTTGTTTTGTTTTCTGATTCGGTGCAGCGATGGGGTCGCTGTTTTGGCGTGTCTCAAGCCCGCTGCACAGGTGCCAGCCGGGTGAGTGCGCTGTTAAAATACAGGTTATTTGGTAAGTGACACAGAAAGTTACAATTTTTAAAAGAAAATCGGTCTTCTCCCGGCTTCCGCCTCAGGAGATTTAGCAGGTTCTGATTACTTAGCGCTGTTGACCGCGCTTTTGTACTGTGGCGGGTGGGCGTGGCCTGAGAGTGGGCGTGGCCTCAATTCCTCGCCGTGAATGGCGTCCAAATGTTTGTTTTGTTTTCTGATTCGGTGCAGCGATGGGGTCGCTGTTTTGGCGTGTCTCAAGCCCGCTGCACAGGTGCCAGCCGGGTGAGTGCGCTGTTAAAATACAGGTTATTTGGTAAGTGACACAGAAAGTTACAATTTTTAAAAGAAAATCGGTCTTCTCCCGGCTTCCGCCTCAGGAGATTTAGCTTAAACACACGAACTTTCGAAATAGCACACTTGCTATAAAACTGCATCTACCGTGATGCTCCTGGGGTTCACCCGCTGGTGGGTGGAGTTGGAGTGCGACCCATGACTTCCAGTTAAATGGCTCCCTCGAGCTAAGAGCTGACGAGCTCGGATCCCGCACCCACGCGCCTTGAGAGGTATCAACCTGAGAACACTTGGCAGCCTGCACAGCAAACCCCTGACCGACCTACACTCTGCTGACGAGGAACAACAATTTCGAAACACCGGTGTCCAGAGTTGGTGCTGCAAACTTGCTTAAACACACGAACTTTCGAAATAGCGCACTCGCTATAAAACTGCATCTACCGTGATGCTCCTGGGGTTCACCCGCTGGTGGGTGGAGTTGGAGTGCGACCCATGACTTCCAGTTAAATGGCTCCCTCGAGCTAAGAGCTGACGAGCTCGGATCCCGCACCCACGCGCTTTGAGAGGTATCAACGTGAGATCACTTGGCAGCCTGCACAGAAAACCCCTGACCGACCTACACTCTGCTGACGAGGAACAACAATTCCGAAACACCGGTGTCCAGAGTTGGTGCTGCAAACTTGCTTAAACACACAAATCTTCAAAATAGCGCACTCGCTATAAAACTGCATCTACCGTGATGCTCCTGGGGTTCACCCGCTGGTGGGTGGAGTTTGAGTGCGACCCATGACTTCCAGTTAAATGGCTCCCTCGAGCTAAGAGCTGACGAGCTCGGATCCCGCACCCACGCGCCTTGAGAGGTATCAACCTGAGAACACTTGGCAGCCTGCACAGCAAACCCCTGACCGACCTACACTCTGCTGACGAGGAACAACAATTCCGAAACACCGGTGTCCAGAGTTGGTGCTGCAAACTTGCTTAAACACACAAACTTTCGAAATAGCGCACTCGCTATAAAACTGCATCTACCGTGATGCTCCTGGGGTTCACCCGCTGGTGGGTGGTGTTGAAGTGCGACCCATGACTTCCAGTTAAATGGCTCCCTCGAGCTAAGAGCTGACGAGCTCGGATCCCGCACCCACGCGCCTTGAGAGGTATCAACCTGAGAACACTTGGCAGCCTGCACAGCAAACCCCTGACCGACCTACACTCTGCTGACGAGGAACAACAATTCTGAAACACCGGTGTCCAGAGTTGGTGCTGCAAACTTGCCTAAACACACAAACTTTCGAAATAGCGCACTCGCTATAAAACTGCATCTACCGTGATGCTAAAGGGGTTCACCCGCTGGTGGGTGGAGTTGAAGTGCGACCCATGACTTCCAGTTAAATGGCTCCCTAGAGCTAAGAGCTGACGAGCTCGGATCCCGCACCCACACGCCTTGAGAGGTATCAACCTGAGAACACTTGGCAGCCTGCAAAGCAAACCCCTGACCGACCTACACTATGCTGACGAGGAACAACAATTCTGAAACACCGGTGTCCAGAGTTGGTGCTGCAAACTTGCTTAAACACACGAACTTTCGAAATAGCGCACTCGCTATAAAACTGCATCTACCGTGATGCTCCTGGGGTTCACCCGCTGGTGGGTGGAGTTGGAGTGCGACCCATGACTTCCAATCTTTACCGATTTGTTTACCAAGGCTTTAAAACTGTTGTAAGGAAGACCGGATTTCCACAAGTCCTGTAAAGCGAGCAACCTTAAACCTGACTGAAGAAAAACCATAGCAGGGCATTTTTCCTTGTCATCTCTTTCCACAGGTAAGAGTTTAAAGAACCAGACTTGGCACTCTTTATTTTGTACCAGCATTTGGCATAAACTCCCTTCCTTGCTATTTGCTGCTTTTGTAGGCCAAGCTCCAGTCTTATTTGTGCTGGAGAGGAGTATTGTGGGAGATTGAATATTATTCTAGCAGCTTTGGAGACCACCTTATCCAGAATTATTTCGTCTTTCCCTCTCATTGATTCGCTGCCATACGTAATTGTAGGTAGAGGTTTTGCCCGGAGTACTTCCAGTAGCGGAATAAGATTGGGGCCAGTTATTTTGTGCTTGACGTTTTTTAGCATAACAGCCAGAAGGGTGCCTCTTCCTTGGATGGCCACTTTTTGTTTATGGTACGTACCCATACTGTCAAAAGTAATTCCCAAATATTTGGAACTTTTGACCGTCTCCAGCTCCCCAGCAGCCATCTGAATTGATTCTTGGTGCTTCGCTGATTGAATACCATAACTTTGGACTCCTCATGGTTTATGCTTAATCAGTTCTTTTTGGCAAAATCGCTTGTGACATTTATCAAATGCTTTAGGCCAACTGGGGTTCGGCTGATCAGTATCAGGTCGTCGGCGTATAGCAAGTTTGAAAGTTTCAGGCCACCCAAGTTCAGGGTGTGGTAATGGCAACTATCCAACTCATTTAAGAGGTCTGACACAAAAAGGTTAAACAAGGTTGGAGCAAGAACATAACCCTGCTTTAACCCTTTGGTGGTTGGAATCCTCCTCGACAGACTTTCGCCGGACCCCAGGTTAAATTGGACCCATGTCTTGGAGTGGAGTAAGATTAGCTGATTCAGAAGGGTTGGGTGTATTTTCAACCCAGCTAGCTTAGCCCACAATTTCCCTCTGTTTACACTGTCAAAAGCAGCTTTATAGTTGATGAAACAGACAAATAGTGATTTATTGATTGCTTAAGTGGCATCTATTAAAAGTGAAAGGGCAAAGAATGTTTGTAGTTGTCCCCAGGTTTTTTTGAAAGCCTGTTTGGTTGATTGGGATTAGGTCATTTTATTCTGCCACTCAATTAGTTCAGCCAGTAGTAGGCCAGCGTAATATTTGGCCTCAAAGTCGATTAGTGCTATGAGTCTATAGTTCTTTGGTTCCTTCTTGCTACCTTTCTTGTGGATAGGTGAAATGATCGATCCTTTCCAAGAATCTGGGATTCTTCCGGCTTCCAAAATATTATTAAAGAGTGGTAGTAATGCTCCAGCCCAGTAAGTTGAATCTTCCTTATATACAATTGGGGGAAGCCCGTTAGGCCCAGGCGCCCCTTCGTTTCGACTTTTTGAAATTCTATCCACAATGGTATGAACTCTGGACCTTGATGTTTTAGGGATTGCCACTCACTCTGGCATGCCACTATATCTTGTGTGTTTTCACCACCTTCCATATTAAAATGACTCTGTAAGTATTTTACCCAGGCATCCTCCAATATGTGTGAGTGTACAGGGGCAGGAGCAGGGGGTGCAGAAGGAACCTTGAGTAGCGATTTTAAGGAGGGTTTTATTTTCATATAAGCTTTTCTTCTTCTGCTAAAGAGTCTTTTTCTTGCAAATTTGTCCGGATCCGTTTTCACGCCCTTGGGGAAACCTGGGAGTTCCAGGATGGTTCTGCCACGCATGGAGATGTTTCTGCCTCACCGTTTTTTTCTGCAATATCCGCCACAGGTGACTTCCGCAGTATGCGTCGGACCGTAAGTAAAGGAAAAGAAGAGCAATTACTAGGACGTCCGGTACAGGGTATTCGGGGCCGGGAGTGAGGGAAACCAAGTGCGCAAGTGTATATACAATAGCTAGTACAGTGCCGATAGTGCTCCTGAGGGAAAAGGTACTGGGAGACTGTACACGTATTTACACAGGCTTTCAGTCGATAGGCTGGCCATGCCATCCCACCCAACCCGCAACTCTGCCCTGTACCTGTGTTAGCCACGCGCCTCCCGCGGGAGCGTGGCGGGGCGATTCGCAGAGACGTTGGCCTCCTGGCTTGATGTCCACACCTGGGCTCGTCTGGGCTTCCTCTTCTTCTTCTCCACGACTCTTCAACTCCGCTCTTCTTCTCCACTCCGCAACACCTTCTTCTCCTGGGGAAACGCCGTCCGTCGTCTTCCGGGTACCTCCTCCTTTTGGCTCTGTGACGCTCCAGATGGGCGGAGTCACGTCTTCCTGAAAGGCGGAATTAAAGGCGCCTTGTTCTTTTTCGTCCTCGTAATCCCAACGGTGTTCAGTGTCTGCAAGTAGCCACTCCTCTGGGTAAGGGGAGTTAGGCTGTTGAAAGGGAACAGAAAGGGGCGACAAGGGAACAGCTAACCACCAGTCTTGGGAATTATCATGTTCCTCACAGGAGCGTCCCGCCCCGTCACAGTGAGTTAATTCCTGGTGCCGTGGGATGCTCTATATTCTTGACTGTCTGCCAAAACCTGGTGCTGTTCTTTGATTTTGCATCATGTAACAGTTTTGTCCATGTTGTTTCAGCAGTTTCCTTTTTTGCTAGCCAGATGATTTTATTTTTTCGGGCCCTCAGCTTCGTTAATTCCAGCGGTGTGTTGTCGACGGGGCAATTTTGACTGACTTACGCGTTGCTTTGTTTATTTTGCCCCTTATTTGTCTTAACTCGAGCAATGGATTGCCGATAGATGAATTCCATTTTTGTTTGCTGGCCTGCTCAGTGGTTTTTGCTCGAATTTCGTTGAGTTTGCTTCAGGGCTAGATGGGCCAAAGCTTTCAGTAAAGCTTTCCCAGGCTGTTAGGATGTTATCATATAATAGTTTGTTGTCCTCTCACCGTTTTTTTGACTCTGCCAAGAGTTTTACTGGGTCAGGTATGTTGCATTTCATTCTCCTGTGGTTAAATGTGGCGTTTGTACATAAGTCAGCAGTTGAGTAAGTGAGCGTTGTTCCTTGCATGGCAAGTGTGAACTCTTGCGGTTGATGATCCCTATAGTCTTGTATGCCAATCCTGAAATCTTTTATCAAATGGTAGAGTGGTAAGGATAAAAAAGTATAGTCTATTGCTGTGTCAGCAAGCACATTGTGGAAAGTTTCAGCTTGGGGACGATCCCCCGTAAATCGACTGTTTAGAGCTACCAAGGATAAGCTTTCTAGCTCCTTCAACAGTTCTTTGGAAATTTTTGTTTTCTTTCCCCACTTACACTTCCCCCACGCTGTATGTTGGTCCTCTGCTGGCCTGTCTGAGTTGCCACTCCCCTTAAGGAACATATTAAAATCGCCTGAGACTATATAGTTCGAAGTTGAATTCTCAGCAATTAGTTTGGTTAGTCCTGTCACCAGTTGTTTTGCGCCGTTTCTTTCGTTTCGGGGTGTAGATAGGTGTTAACAAGAATTAACTGCTGTTTATCTTTAGGACCAACTACGTCCAGCTGAATTGTTTTTATCTCATTTGTGGGGGTGCTTTTGCTTGTTAGTTCCTTAACCGTTGTTATGGTTTTAATCGAGGTGTAAGTCGTGAGGCCTCCTTTGAAGTAGCCGAAGTTTGAATTTCTAGTTGCGGGGAGATGATATGATTTGAAACCCAGTAGGTGAAGTGGATCTGCCAACCACGTTTCTTGAAGCAGAATCAGGTCAAATTGTTGAAGGTATGTCAGCAAAGCATTGTCCGTAGTTTTTTTTCCAAAGCCGTTTATTTTCCAGGAGCAGAATTTTAGATTCAAAATATTTGCTTCCTGTTCTAGTCCCTGGCAAGAGAACTCCCTTTTTGGGTTTATGGTTTTTGCTATCCAAGACCAATCCTGTAGTGTGTCGGTTTCTCCTTGACCCTGGATGTCCCGATTGAAGACATTATTTCTCTCCGAAATCTCTGCAGAGGTACTGCTTGCCCCCTTGAGCACAGAGTTAACAGGCCCAGAGCTTTTCCTTCTGCTTGGTCTGCTATTTTTGGGCTCTTGATGGTGGTGGAGTAGTGGATCTGGGTACCCGACTGCTTGATGGAGATGAAGTCGGATCCCCCAGGTTTCTAGTTGATGCTTTTCTTGAAATATTTTCTCCATTATTTATCCGGTTGCTCAAACTATCTTGGTTGCCTCTTGCTCCGAGAGATGTTTAAAAGTTAAAAATTCTACTGGTTCCAGATCTTGTGAACCGATCCCTGCCAGACTGCTAATAGCAGTTAGTATTTGAAGAATATTGCCTCTGTTAAGGGTATCGCCTCGTCCTTTGGATTTGTACTCCGGAATGAACAGAACTGCATTGGGGGTCTCCCTTCGGAACACGTTCGGAGGGATCCACTGCATACGGATTTCCCATTTCTCCCTGCGCTTTTGGGTATCGCATTTTGTTGTTCTACCCTTTCTGCGGTGTCTTGCGGTGGTGGCTATCCACCACTGGGGGCCTGTGGTGCTATCTCCCCTCTTGTGGTGGTGTCAGACAGCCACTGGGGTTTGACCAGAGTTCACTTGTCTCCTCTGGGACTTTTCTTCTTATCTCAAACCGACACACAGTGGGCCTACGGTGGGGAAAACAGATCTCTAGTTGCACGTTGTGGCAGCAGTTGTCCGTTGTCCGTGTGGAAGTGTCTTTCCTTCCTCAGGGGACCGGGAGAGCCTTGCTGACATTACGTGCTGTGGTGCTCTTCACAGGCACTGCAACCTGCAATTCAGTAGCTCATGCTGCTTTATTCCTCTTCCCTATGCTAGGCACTACCTTTCTTTATGCTCTGCTGCATGGAGCTTCTTGAGGCTCTTTGCTGAAGTTTTCAGTCTCTTCACTTCAGCCCACTAGGCAGTCCACGGGGGGGGGGGGGGGGGGGATTGTTGTGCTCTCTTCTGCTAGTCTTTTGGCTGTGGCTGCTGGGGGTTTTCAATCTTGGCATTAGTTATTGTAGATCCTTGGAGCACAGGCACTGCAGGCTCTTTCCTTCGGGTGCTTCCCCCTCCCTAATATTGCAGCATCACTTGCAGGCTGTCCTGCAGGGCTGTCTCGCCGGTTTTCTGTTTCCGGGGCAAGGTCAGGTGGTGTGTCACGAAGCACACTACTTCGTCAGTGCTGCTGTCCGTTTCTTTGGAAACAGCCCATTGTATTGCTGATGTGGTACCTTCAAATGGCCACTAGGTGGCAATGTTGCAATTTTCACAGGCTCCGGCAGTCTTTTCTCCTACTGTGAGCTTCGACCTTTGCTGGCAAAACCGGTGGTGGGCTTGTGTCCCACTGGGGAGTCTGCATGGGGACAGAATGCGGCCCACGTGGCCTCATTTCCCAGTTGCCACAGTCGGGAGCAAGTGAAGTAGTTGACCCGCTTCTGGCGGGTGTACTTTAGCAGAGGGCAAGGTTCTGGGGGCATCGGTGGCTCTCTCTGGTTCTGCTAGCATTATGGGAGACTCTCTTTTTGAAAGAAGGGGACCCCTACCGGAACAATATGTTTGCTATGCGCAGGGAAAAAACTAAGTGAGTAAAGAAACCAATAGCAAGCTTCAATATAACCACATGCAGATATTCTAGGCTAAATAAAAAAGTAACCACAATTCATACCATACAGACAATAAACACTCGTTATTGAAAAAATATAGTTTTGTTTATTTTATTCTTAAAACTCTTTTTTAGTTCATTTGACTTTTTGCAAAATGTATATTAACATAAAATGGCAACAACATCAATGAATAAATACATTGTGTACAGTGATGAAGTGAAGAAATTATTTTATCAAATGAATACTATCAATACTCATTTCCAAATCCTGGACTGATTAGATGGGGGCAAGCAGTGGATGAAAACTTGATGGGGGCAAGCGGTAGATGAGAACTATGCGTGTTTGGGCACTACAGCCTTCATCAGGGAACCGTCTATTGCAAAAATACGATATAAGACATAAGACAACATAGTGGTCACCTACTAACATTGTAATTCGATTTATTGTAAAAATGCTGAAGATATATATTAATTTACTCAACACTTAATACCCACAAAATGTGTTTCATTAAAATACCGGTTTAGTACTATTACGAATATATTTGTAAATCATGCATCTCTATAGGGACATAACTCTTTGCCCTTCTTAAGATGGCGGTCGTTAGACTTTAAAGTAGTTCATCGTTGTTATCTACAACCTGCTTTCCGTTTGATTCAGCAAGCATAACGTGTGATTCCCTTGCTGCCTTCATATAGACGCTTTGTAATAACACTGAAGATAAGTGTGATTATATCCACAAGATGTATACCGGTTTAGCATTATTATGAACATATGTCCGAAGTATGCATCTCCATATGGACCTAATTGTTTGCCCTTTTTAGGTCTCGCTGAACCAACGCGCATGCGTTGTTCTGCGAGATTATAGTGGGCAAAACAGCTATTGAAACCAGCGAGGATTGTCCCCAATGCATGTGAGTTACTCAAGCGCGACGCTTCCCCAGCGCGCGCTTGAGCTCACTTCTTAATCACACCCCAAATGGTGTTCCCTCCCACTCGCTCACACATCAAAGGCTGCTGCTCCCCCGCCAATGCGCTCCCCCCCGCCCCCCCCCACAGCAATGCCAAGAGCTTGTTTTTTTCTTCATTTCGCGGCCGATTTTTTTTGCGGCCGCCAAAGCTTGTTTATAGAATAACCCTGCATTCGAGTTGTGCAAGCATCACAGCTGAGCCCACAAACCAGTTTAAAACCTGAATTTGTGTAAACTGCATCTTCTTTTTCATGAAAAGTAGGGCCAAATCAATTGTTTTGTTGTTGCCAGTGTCATTTGATAACTGAATCTTGCTCTGTCTGAGCTGCTTGAAATGCCTCTCGCTTCTATAGAGAAATGTGTTCCTTAAATCGCAAACATTGTCTTTTGGATATATTTCCATAAAAAGTTTTCTTCGACCTCGTATTGTTATTTCACCAAATCGGATCAATTGCATTATTGCTTTTTAAAACATAGACACCTGTTATGTATTAACTGCAAAGCATTATACAGAGGACGCAGCTGTTGCCTCTTTATTTCTGGTCCTCTTGCACTTTATAAACCTTTTTTCTGTTTTACTTCGGCACTTATGATGAATCTGCGAAAATCTTTAATTGAAATGTAATTCGATTTAAAACGCCGCTCCCCGCCCCCCCCCCCCTAACTCACCCCTGCCGTTGCTGCCCACGGCCGTACTTTCACCTTCACAGCCGCGAGGCCGTGTCTCTTTCAACATAGCCCCTTGCATTTTCTCACCTACCAATACCACTCGCCACCCACCTTTTCCTCTTCCCACACACATACCCTGGGGATTCCTATTTGCAGTGCATTGTTAGGAATCTTCTATTTTAGTAATTATCCTATTTCAAACCTGTAATAATTTTACTCTATTTTGTTTTGGAAGTCAACATTAGATTACCTTTTTTCCAAGCTTTCTTTCCCCTAGTATCCAGTGTGCCATCAATGGAGGATTCTGGTTTTAAGTGCATTTAGCCTGGCATAATCACAAAAGCAGAAATAGCTGGTCTATCTTGTTCTGCAAAACCAATGTTTTGCTTTTTGCTTAATCTGTTTGTCAGCAAAACATAGATGTACATTTATTTGATTGAGCAATGTGTTAAAGAGTTATACTAAATGTTCTGCTTCTTCTGCTTAGTAAATCTTGGTGTATCTTGCCATGCATATGCGAACACAGCCTTCTCTCTTTGCCGAAATGTTCCGGCTACGGATAGGTCTTATAATCCAGGTTATGGCAACCGAGCTGGCTCATTCCCTTCGCTGCTCAGGTATGTAATTACATGGACAGTTGTCAAACCTTCACTGACAGTTACCCTTTCTGCTTGCATGTATTCGCAAGTAAGTATGAAAGTGTGATTACTGACGTTATGATCCATCGGGCACCAACATTGTTTGTTTTTTAAATAACAAATCACAAATGGTATTCCTGTGCCAAAAAATAGCCTTTAGTTAAAATCCAATTTTTTATTATTTAAACACAAATTTCTTCCATCTGGCCTGTCCCTGCTCTGAACTGGGCAGCACCACTAGTCTAACTCCTGCTGAACCGTGTGTCCCCAATCAGGACGTAGAAGTGAAATAAATAAATACATATCAAATAAATGTTAGGGATAGCTAAAACGTATTCTCCGAGATCCTGCCACCTAGAAACATGAAATGTGTATTCATGACGTTTACTACAGAGTAAGCCCATAAACAAGCAAATGCAAGCAGAAACTCTTCATCTCAGCTAGCAGACAGAGTCATAAAATGAGCTGACCAGATAAAGCTTTGCACGCTCAAAGACAGGTGTGGAATGCTGAAGCACCTTTATGAGCAAAGGTTTCACCCAGCCCCACAATGCCACTCTGACCTTCAGTCAAGGTGCTTCTTTCAGACACCACCGCTAAGCATTCTGGAACTTGTAGCTTAAGGATTCATCAAATTATAAAACGGAACAGTAAGAGTCGGCATGCTTGGATCTGTTGGCTGAAAGTCACGAGGCAATTTGACTGCTAAGTATAGCAAGCACACACCGTGTGCAATGTCGTTAGTGACAAATGTTTGCCCCCACACGGCAGGCTCCTCCCCATCTGTGGGCTTCGGGTTGCACAATTCACTGTAAAACTGCTTCAAAGGCCCAGACGGCACTTCACACAGCTGTGTGCATCCCAAGGCAAACATCGGAAGTTTCACACCTCCGTGTTTGTTTCCTCACAACTTGTGTTCCTCGCCTGTCTTTCTTTCAGATGAGAAAGAATTTGTCCAGACCGTGTGCTAGCTCGTGCCCCACCAAGGAAGGTTTGCATTTCATCTCATGTTTAACTGAACGCCATGCTCCTTTACGTACAGAGGCCATCTCGGATTTTGGAATATACCATTCAGCTGCTAACAAAACTTGACCCCAACCCCCCAATCCAGACTCACTAGGAAGGTAAATGTGCTGAGGGGGGCTCCCTGGAGCTCGTTCCCACCCCCTACCCTGCACTGCGGGGGGGGCCTTTTGATTTCATCTCATGTTTAACAGAACACCTCTGCCTAGGCTCCTTCACGCGCAGAAGCCATCTCGTATTTTGGAATATTCCCATGTCATGTTTAACCGAACACCTCTGGCCAGGTTCTTTTACGTCCAGAGGCCATCTCGTGTTTTGGAAACACTGCGCTGTATTGCCATACTATGGACTTGCAGGATCACATTACATTAAATGAAATGAAAGTCATGAAATTACATCAAAACATGACTTAATGGAATACAGGTACTTGGTTCCTAGGACGTGCAGGTGACCAGAGGGGGTTTAAACCTGGGCAGTGGCCATGGTGTATTCACTGCTGGCTCCAGTGGGAGGGAGACAGGAGCCTGTCCCTGGTTGGCTGGGTCCCCCCATCCTCAAGATGGCGGGGACTCAAGGTTGTGCTTCACCTCGCCTACGCCACCTTTGGAGTGGAGTTGGCAGAGGTGGGCACATCTCTCTTCCACACTTATTTTTCCCACTGGTTTTCCCGCCCAAAGTGGGGGGTAGAACCAGTGGGGACCAGTTGCTGAGTACAGCAAGGGGTCTGGAGAGGCTCACAAAGGCGGTATGCCTTTCAAGCTTCTCCTTCATGAACTCTGCCCATCCTAGCGGGGGCAGGCTTGGCACCTTGTCCCAGGATGTGCATTGTTTCAGGCCCCCGGGAGCGGCAAGATCTCGACCCAGGGGTCCAGAAACATGTCTGGTGGTGGCAACCTAGGCAGCCACTCAGTCAGGCCACTAGGAGTTGGTCGAGTTTCAGGGGGCATCTCTAAGATGCCCTCTGTAGTGCATTTTACATTAAATCCCACAATGGCATCAGTGTGGGTTTAATGTGCTGAGAAGTTTGATACCAAACTTCCCAGTCTTCAGTGCAGCCATTATGGTGCTGTGCAATTCGTAATGACGAACTCCCAACACCATATACTCTTAATGGCAGCACTGCACTTACAGGGCCCAGGAATGGACCTGGGTACTATAGGGGTACAGAAAGTAAAGTAAGTAAAAACACATTATTGTATAGTTAGTAAAAACCATTACAAAATATTATACGACAATATACAAAGGTACGGAGGGTTTACATTACTGTTTGTGTGATAAAAAGTTATGAAATGAATAGGTCTTTTTTTGCACGTGTTCCAGGTTCAAGATTTTGCCAAAGTTCTTTGTTTTTTCTCGAAATTGTCAATGAATGTGGCTGCTCTGCAAATGAGTTGCGGATCTACTGAGCATAGGATTAGTATGATCTCAGAACGGCAAGTGCGTATTCCATATTCCTTGAATTTGGTTTTTAACCAACTCCGACGTTCCTGGGTCAGAGCCGGGCAGATGCAGATCAGATGGATAAAGTCTTGTCTTCCTGCGCCACATAGTCAGCATCCATCACGTTCTTGGGGCTTCCACTTTGGTGACTCAGCATTTTTGTTGGGAAGCTGCCCAGCCTTAGATGGAGGTGTTTCCGTTTGATGAATGGCGAGAAAGCAAGGTCAAGGAAGGCTGCCGGTGCTAATTTTTTATATGATTGAATTGTCATCCAGGCATGGGACCGACGACTGAAAATTAGTTTATCGTCGAGTAACGAGTGCCTGTTGGTGGCCTTCTTTACCAGCTGTTTGAAGTAGGATACTGGAAGCTTAGATTCCCAAACTGCGGTCAGGTCGGGTAATTCTAATGACGATTTAAGATACTTTGCGTAGTGAGAGTTGGGACTTTTAATAATTAATGTCCACATGGCACAATGTAGCGCGATTTCTTGGTTCATCCAGACATCGTACCAAAATGTTATAGTCTCGTACTTTTTCAGCAGGACTTGGGATTGCAAACCGAATTCAAGTCTAACTTGTGCGGGTGATGCATTGTTAGGTAGCGCAAATATACGTTTGTAGACTTTCGTTTGAACTTTATCCAGGAGTTGTGCGCTCTTGCCATGATGTAGTACACTCCCATAAGCTATTGTTGGGAGTAGCTTAGCTTTTATTGTCGTTAGAAAGGGGGAGACCAGGGGGCCTTTAAGTTCAGTCGCCCGGCAACTAAATGCATGCAATATGACCATTCCCTTTTTTTCCATGCTATTGAAGTGCATAATGAAATTAAGACGCGTGTCCAGTAATATCCCAAGATATTTATAACTTTCAACCGCTTCCAATTTAACATTGTCTATGGTGAAAATTGGTTGCACTTTGTGACGACGGGTTATAACCATAGTCTTGGTTTTTGTGCTATTTATTTCTAGCAAGTTCAGTTTGGTGTAGCGGGACAGTTCCTGTAGTAGACGGTGTAAGCCTATTCTTGTCTGGCTTAATAGGACCACGTCTTCGGCATACGACAGGTGTGTTACACAGAGATTACCTAGCCGCGGTGGGTGAGCATTGATCTGATCTAGGCTTACTGATAAATCCGCCATGAATAAATTAAAAAGATGGGGGGCCAGCACACAGCCTTGCTTTAATCCATCATTGGTGTTGATCTTTCGAGTTAGTCTCTGTCCATTGTCGATCTTGACCTGCATCCAGGTGTCACTATGCAAGTCAATGATCGGCATTAGGATTGAGTCTGGCAGGCCCTGCTGCTTCAGTTTGGCCCATAGTAATTTCCTGTTGACACGGTTGAAGGCCGCCTTGAAGTCGACGAAACAGGTATAAAGTTCCTGGTGGTTTTGAAAACTTTTTTCACCTATCAAGCATAACACCATTGCATTTACCATAGTGCCTGTTCCGCGTCGAAACCATGTCTGGTTTAATGGGATTTTGCTGTTCATCTCCGACCATTCTGCTAGATCGGCTAGTACCAGGGATGCGTAGTATTTTGCTTCAGCATCGATCAGGGCTATTAAGCGGTAATTGGTTGGATTTTTGCAGTCTCCGCCTTTATAAATCGGATTGATGATGGCGCCCCTCCAGCTTTCCGGGATCCGACCTGAGTTGCTAATTGACCGGAATAAGGTGTAGAATTTGCATGCCCAGAACTTGGGGTCCTCTTTATAGGTTGCCTGCGGAATACCGTTCGGCCCCGGCGCACTCTCTTGCTTGCCTTTCGTAATTATTTGTAGTAATTGGCAGTCGTCATCTGACCATGTTGATTGACCCATGTCTTCTTGGCTGATGGTCATGCCATTAGTGCTAGAAACAAGCGTACTTTCCTGGTTCATGGCTCTTGATGTTTCAGATATGGTTATTGACGTTGTAGTCTGGTTTCCAGTTGGCTTTATTGAGAATGTATTGACTATGTGTTGGGCCCAATCTTTTTCAGCGATGCATGTCATACTTACAGGTTGTGGTGCTCTGTTAATAGAGTTGACTTGCATCCAAAAAGCCCTGGAGTCTGATTTTTTTATGTTGTGCAACAGTTTAGCCCAAAAGTCGTTAGTCTCATTCCTTTTTTCCATCCAGACCAGTTTCTTATATTGTCTCCTTATGGATCGGACTTCTTGCCAGATACTTTGATTTTTCTTTAGACCTTGTTCCCGTCTTGTGAGTGTGGACGTGGGGGTGTGGCGGACCGGAATACCAAGCGCGGAGGCCGTATGTAGTGGGCAATGTTTGTTTTATTTCTAAACCTCTGGTCAAACAGGGTAAGTATCAGTCTCGAATGTTCAACAAAATAAATCCACAGCTCCTCGGTTGGAAGGATGGTCCGGGTTCGGGACACGTGTCAAGCTGGTTCTTCCGGAGTTCCGGTCTTGGGGATGTCCTCGGAGGTACTGGGAGGGGAAACAAAGAAACAAAAGAAAGGAGCCGTTAGTCCTGCCGGACTACTCTAGTCGGATCCCTGTTACCAACACCTGGGTCCGTGAGGGGTATGAAGACGACAGTGAGGAGGGGACGGTAGGGTCGGGGTAGGTACGGGACACAAGCCGGGTATCGAGATGCAGTAGGGGTGCTGAGTGGAGGGACGTGAAGGGGCGAGGGTTTATTTACAACGTGAACTGGTGCTTCACAATATCTACACAGTGCTACGGGTGACGACGTGATCCTAAGGGGTTATCTACACAAAGGAGTTATTTACACTGCACCTAATGTGCTACAAGGGTGGTTCCGATTCACTCACCCGCTCCGCCGCAACTCTCCAAGTTGAGTTGCGGCCGCTCCCCAGCAACCTCCGGTGGACTCCACCAATCTTCGGACCAATCTTCTTCCTCTTCGGTCGCCTTCTCCTTCGCCGCTCCGGTCGGGGTCTCCTGCCACAAGCTCAATCCGACGTCTGACTGTTTCCTGGTTCCGGCTTTTCCAGTGTCCGGGTCTCGCGAGGGGGAGGTACTTCCGGGGTCGGGAGGGTGTGCTTCCGGGTGTCCGCCATTCCGGATTGGGTCCTGGAACAGAGGACAGAGGGTTGGACTTTTGGTGGTCGGGCTGTTGCTATGGACGCTCTGGCTGGGACTTCCGCATTGCACGAAGGGCTGAAGTGACGCGGACCAAGGACGGCATGAGAGGACGCCGCATCACATCCCCTTCCCCTAGCTGTCCTTCTAGTACGGGTTTGGGTCATGGGGTATCGGGAGAGGTAATCGGCATTGCCTTGTTCTGTTCCTTTTCGGTGTACTGTCCGGAATCTATATGGTTGCAGGGCTAGGAACCAGCGGAGGACCCGATCATTATGTCCTTTATTACGGGCCATCCACTCCAGAGGGGCATGGTCAGTATAGATGATAAACTCCCTCCCTTCCAGGTAATACCTGAGGCTCTCCACAGCCCACTTAATGGCCAATGCTTCCTTCTCCACGACAGCATAACTGGTTTCACGGGAATACAGTTTACGGCTCAAGTACAATATAGGGTTCTCGTTCCCACTTTCGTCTTTCTGCGAAAGAACCGCCCCTAGGCCCTGTTCTGAGGCGTCTGTCTGTAGGAGGAAGGTCCGTGAATAATCCGGACTTACCAACACAGGTTTGGAGGTTAAGGCAGTCTTGAGTCGAGAGGAGGCTAGTAGTAGAACGGGAGTGGGATTCTTTAGGATGGCTTCTGTTTTGGCCGATTTTTTTAACAGGTCAGTGAGGGGGGCTGCAGTCTGGGAGAAGTTGGGTATAAACCTACAGTAATAACCTAGCAGGCCTAGGAAAGCCCGGAGGTCCTTTCGTGACTGGGGGAATGGAATGGACTGAATGGCCTCTACTTTCTTTGCCTGTGGACGTATCATTCCCTCGCCTAAGAGGTAACCAAGGTACTTCACCGATTGGGCTGCTAGAGTAGTCTTTGCGGGATTGATGGTGAACCCGAAAGCGCCTAATGATGCTACGACTTTGCCTAGATGATCGAGGTGTTCCACCCAGCTATTGCTATAGATAACAATATCGTCGAGGTAGGCCCCGGCATACCCGGAATGTGGTCTTAACACATGGTTCATAGCCCTTTGGAAGGTGGCTGGTGCACCGTGTAGCCCAAATGGTAACACCGTAAACTGGAATAAGCCGTCCGGGGTGGAAAAGGCAGTTTTCTTTCGATCCTGGTCTCTTAATGGGATCTGCCAGTAGCCTTTGCAGAGGTCTAATGTGGATATGTATCGGGCTTTCCCTATACTCTCGACCATTTCATCGACACGTGGAAGGGGATATGTGTCGAAGGTTGATATTTTGTTTACCTCACGGAAATCTATGCAAAACCTGACGGACCCGTCAGGTTTAGGCACTAATACTATGGGGGAATTCCATTCACTGACGGAAGGTTCAATGATCCCCATACCCAGCATCTGTTCGGTTTCCTGCCTTATCACATTCCTACGGGCTTCAGGGACCCTGTAGGGTCGTAGCCGTACAATCTTTCCGGGTTCTGTTTGTATGATGTGTTCTGTGATGGTCGTGTGACCTGGTGAGGAGGAAAACACTCTCTGTAAGGGCTGTAGCGCCTCCCGTAGGCTCTGTCTCTGCTCTCTGGTCATCTCGGGATCAAAACAGGGTTCAAATGAGAGAGAGGGTTGTAGGCTAGTGGCGGATAAGACAGGTCGGGGTCCCTCCCATTTTTTTAGAAGATTGATATGGTACACCTGTGTGGTTCCCCGAGTGGGGTCAAGTTCCAACTCATATGTGACAGGGGTCACTTGGCGAAGGATCATATAGGGACCTTGCCACTGTCCCAGTAATTTATGGTCAGATGACGGTCTCATCAGTAGAACTAGGTCTCCGTCGCTAAAAGCACGGGGTTTGGTACCCTTATCATATTGCCGTTTCTGGCTGGCTTGGGCGTTCTCCATATTCTGGCGGACTATATCGCGTATTTGTGAGAGATGGGTTTTTAGGTTTTTGACGTATTCTGGCAGGGGTCGGGTTCTGTCAGGTTCGGCCTCCCACGCTTCTTGGGCCATGTCAAGGAGGGTGCGGGGTGGTCGACCATAAAGCAATTCGTAGGGAGAATATCCTGTGCTACTTTGGGTTTTGCAGCGTATGGCAAACAAGGCCAACGGCAACATCTCCTCCCACCTCTTTGCTTCCAAGGCCAATATTTTCTTTAGAGTCATCTTAAGGGTAGCGTTGTATTGCTCTAACAGCCCATCCGTCTGGGGGTGGTAGGCGGAGGTGCGAATCTGCTTTATCCCCAGGTTTGAGCACACTTGTTTCATCAGGGCAGAAACGAATGGGGTGCCCTGATCCGTAAGGATCTCCCTGGGGAACCCTACTCTCGAGAATATGGAGATGAGGGCTTTAGCTATGGTCTGTGTCGTGGGTTGACGTAAGGGCACCGCTTCAGGGAAGCGGGTGGCGTAGTCCACAAGAACCAGGGCGTACCGGCAGCCACTGCGGGAGGGGAGTAGGGGGCCTATAATGTCCATTCCCACCCGGGTGAAGGGGATGTCAATGAGTGGTAGAGGGTGTAAGGGAGCCCTGGGAGGTCGGTATCTGCTGTTCCTCTGACACACAGGGCACTCTCTACAGTATTGTTTGACCTGTTGATGTACTCCCGGCCAGTAAAACTTCTCCAGGATGGATAAGCTGGTTTTTTCATCGCTGAAGTGACCCCCTAGGAGATGGCTGTGTGCAAGGAAGAGTACCTTATCCCTAAAGGGTCCGGGGATCAGTAATTGGGATGGTTGGCTAGGACCCCCTTTTCTATATAGCAGTCCGTTCTTTTAAAAAAAAAAATAGGGACCTACTTGAAGGGGGTCTTCCTGATCTAAGGCCTTGCCCCAGGCCTCTTGCAGGACAGGATCTTCTTGTTGCGACGCCCGGAATTCCCTGTCCGTTTGCCAGGGATGGTTATCAGGAACCACAGGGTAGGCGGTGATGTGGTTTCGTTTCTCTTTTCTTTTCTGGTTGCGGGATTTCCGTGTTCTGATCAGTTCTTCAGCAACCGGTTGTTCCCTAGAAAAGGGTGCTTCTTCCCACCATTGGTTCAGAGAGTCTGTAGTGTCTTGCACTAGTTTAGGAAGGCCTGCATAGTCGCTCCCTAAGATCACTTGCTCAGGAAGACCCGGTATCAGTCCCACTGTGAGATCAGTTCCGGGATCAGCCGGGTGCCGTACTCGTATCTGGGTGGTTGGGTACTTCTTGGTGTCCCCGTGTACACATTGTATGGCGACCATGCCAGTGGGTGGTCTCGGTGGGGTTGGCAGGTCCTGGGGACGTAGAACACTCTGGCGACAGCCCGTGTCAGCCAAAGCCAGGAGTGGATGTCCGTCCACATATACTGGACAACGGAATGGAGGGGGCGTCTTTCCAGGTGTTGCACAAACATAGTTCTGTACCAGGCCTACCTCCATGGGCTTGTCTTTCTGTGGACAGACACGCGCTATGTGTCCATAGCCGCCGCAGTTGTAACACTGTGGACCCGGATTGGGTGGTCTGTACAAGAGCGGAGCTGGCAGCAGGGGAGGTGGGTCCGCTTTCCGTGGAGGGGGGGTCGGTGGGGTCGGACTGCGTTTATATGTGATCTGTGGGGATGTTCTTCCCTGCCCCTGGGTGTTTCTTGGGCTCGACTGTAGGCACTCGCGATCTCCACCGCGCTGTCCAGGGTGAGATGTGCATGTTGCCGTACCCATCGTTGAGTGGCCGGATGTAGGGAGGCCAGGAATTGTTCCAAATAGACTTTAGCAAGGATATCTTCTTTTGTGGAGGTATCCGGGCGTAACCAACGATTAGCGAGGTCCTTAATGCGGAAGGACAGGGCCCTAGGGGTTTCCTGTGGTCCTTCCTTGGCTTGGCGCAGTTTCACCCTGTAGGTCTCATCATCTATACCCAGTCTCTCCAGTATACACTTCTTGATATCAGCGTAGGGCGTGTTGCCCTGTATATTGGCTTGCTGATAAGCGGCTTGGAGGTCTCCGGTCAGTAGGGGTCCCAAATATTGTCCCCATCGGTCTGCTGGCCATGAGGCGGCCTGGGCTAGCCTTTCGAAGTTTGTAAAAAAGTAGTCCGGATCGTCCCCTGGAACGTACTTTTGTAGAACCACTGATGGTAGGGAGGTTATGGGTCGTTGCTGCTGTTGACCGATGACGTCCGTCAGTTTACCCATGGCCTGGTCATCGGCATCCCCCTGACCCTTGAGGACGTCGTGTAGTTGTCCCCTGTCTTCCTCAGCAGTTTTCAAGAAACGCTCCATCAACTTTCCCAACATCTCTTGGGACTCGGCCATTTTCTGTACGACGGCCTCCATGCTTCCGGATCCCACTTCTGACACCAGATGTGGACGTGGGGGTGTGGCGGACCGGAATACCAAGCGCGGAGGCCGTATGTAGTGGGCAATGTTTGTTTTATTTCTAAACCTCTGGTCAAACAGGGTAAGTATCAGTCTCGAATGTTCAACAAAATAAATCCACAGCTCCTCGGTTGGAAGGATGGTCCGGGTTCGGGACACGTGTCAAGCTGGTTCTTCCGGAGTTCCGGTCTTGGGGATGTTCTCGGAGGTACCGGGAGGGGAAACAAAGAAACAAAAGAAAGGAGCCGTTAGTCCTGCCGGACTACTCTAGTCGGATCCCTGTTACCAACACCTGGGTCCGTGAGGGGTATGAAGACGACAGTGAGGAGGGGACGGTAGGGTCGGGGTAGGTACGGGACACAAGCCGGGTATCGAGATGCAGTAGGGGTGCTGAGTGGAGGGACGTGAAGGGGCGAGGGTTTATTTACAACGTGAACTGGTGCTTCACAATATCTACACAGTGCTACGGGTGACGACGTGATCCTAAGGGGTTATCTACACAAAGGAGTTATTTACACTGCACCTAATGTGCTACAAGGGTGGTTCCCATTCACTCACCCGCTCCGCCGCAACTCTCCAAGTTGAGTTGCGGCCGCTCCCCAGCAACCTCCGGTGGACTCCACCAATCTTCGGACCAATCTTCTTCCTCTTCGGTCGCCTTCTCCTTCGCCGCTCCGGTCGGGGTCTCCTGCCACAAGCTCAATCCGACGTCTGACTGTTTCCTGGTTCCGGCTTTTCCAGTGTCCGGGTCTCGCGAGGGGGATGTACTTCCGGGGTCGGGAGGGTGTGCTTCCGGGTGTCCGCCGTTCCGGATTGGGTCCTGGAACAGAGGACAGAGGGTTGGACTTTTGGTGGGTCGGGCTGTTGCTATGGACGCTCTGGCTGGGACTTCCGCATTGCACGAAGGGCTGAAGTGACGCGGACCAAGGACGGCATGAGAGGACGCCGCATCACAGTGAGCTTCTGAAGGTGTTTCTTCATAGCGAGGGCAGTTTTTGTGAGTTTGGTGTCAGTCTTAGAATTGGTCTTCCTTTTGGCATTATTCCTGGACCTTGGTAACATTTCTAGGAAGTCAGACCAGGTTTTTGAGCATAGGTCCTTGTCTACAGTGAATGTATTAAATAATTTCTTAGCTTCTGACGCTATATGGGATAGGGTGTTGCTCGTCCATCTTAACCGCTTCAGGTTGATTGTTGAAGTTGTACCTGGTATGGTTGGCGCCCTAACATACCTGGAGGAACTCAGTATCATCTCGATGTGTTGCACTGAGTGATCACTATCAAGTGTGCAGATTATTTGACATTTTTTGAATAGGCTCAGCAGGGGTAGTGTAACTAATGTATAGTCCAAGGTGGAACTTGCGTTGTGGCCTATATAGGTGGCGGCGGGCGGTTTATCGTGATTGGCTCTTCCGTTTATTACCCGCAGGCCTAGGCATTCAAGATCCCACATCAGCTGCCTGCCCACTTTATCTGTCTTCTTGGCCGATATAATCACCTGGGGTTCGACATCCCACTGTTCATTTGCTACAGAGATATTGTCCTCGTCTTCCGATTGGTGTAGTAGGTTGGTGTTGAAATCACCCGTAACAATAATCTCCCAGTTTGGGTGTTCAAGCCGGGTGCTAGTTATAACATTAAAAAGGACCTCTTCCACCGTGTTTTTAATGTTGTAGGGGTACAGGGCTTATGCACCTGTACCCTCACCACTGGCGTAGGGCACCCAGGGGGTGACTGATGAATGCCAGGGCAGTGTCTTGTGGGCCTGGTACAACAGGAGTAGCAGATCCACACCAATGTTCATCACTGTTTTACTGATTTAAGAATTGTTTCTATTATTTTTGCGTGCAGACTGGAGACGTGGCTCGCCTTGAGACACGTGTTAAGTTCCAACAAACATGGCAGCAATGACATTACTGCCTATCCAGTCGCACAGCTTGAAAGAACTGCTTTAATTTTCTTTTGTTCAAAAATCCACGTTTATTCACTGTTTTCCAAAATTCATCATACTAATGCATTTACTTCGATATTCACTGTGAGGCTGTCTGAAAGCCCAATTGTTTCAAATGGAGCAGTTGTGCCCATCCGGGCCTCTTACTACCCCATGTGGGTAACTCAATTCATATTGCAGCTCAAGATGTAACATGTCCCAATGCATTTCGGGCTCTTTATTTATCCCTTCGTCAGGGGTCACTGTTTCAAAAAATGAAATAAAACCTCCGTTAGTCTTCCATTTAGACTACTGCCAAAATACATCCTGTAATGAAATGTTATTAAAGTGACTAGACATTTCGACCTAATTTGTTCAACAGAAATACATTAGAAACCATTTGAAACAATTGGGCTTTTAGACAGCCTCACAGTGAATATCGAAGTAAATGCATAAGTATGATGCATTTTGGAAACCAGTGAATAAACGTGGATTTTTTAACAAAAGAAAATTGAAGCAGTTCTTTCAAGCTGTGCGACTGGATAGGCAGTAATGTCATTGCTGCCATGTTTGTTGACACATAAATGTGTGTCATGTTGACTCTTCACTTTGTTTTGCACCAAGACACGCAGCCTGTCAAGGAAGTGTGTGTATGTCAGGGTACAGGGCCTCTAAGGGTGGCACAATAAGTGCTGCAGCCCTTAGAGGTCTTCCCTGGTCACAGTGCCCTGGGTACCTGTGCTACCACGTACCAGGGGCTGACCTGTGGTCAGAGATGCCAATTGTGTTCGTTTTGGGGGGAAGAACACAGGCCCTGGGAACCTGATTGGCAGGGACCCAGGGCACACCATGGAAAAGTGCATCAGTAGTCCGGCAAAAAGTGGGGGGGTTACTGCAACAGAAACCCATTTTCCTACACTTAGCACTTACACCAAACCATGACACCAGACTGAAGGCAACATGGGAGGCAGATCTGGGGCACCCACTTACAGATAAGGTCTGGTTAGAATGATGCACGCAAACCAAATTGGTGTCCTGTAATCACCGGCATAAGCTATTACACTATAAATTCCTGTGGAGGGCATATACCAACCCAGCATACTGGGACAGGTACCCTACGATCAAACACACTGTCAGCTTCCCAGTGAACAAGGTACAGCACAGTGGGAATATGGGAAGTACACCAAAAGCCAAATAGAGTCAATTTGGTGCAACATTGGTGCAGCACTATACCACAGAGCTTTACACACCTGCCTTGCTCCAACATCACTAAGATGTACTGTATAACATATGTGAATTAGGTGATGTCTCTTACAAGAAATACTGATATTTGCATTAGTGTACTACGAACTGATATCTATGTATGACACAGGAAATGTAAGCATAAATAAAAAAAATCCTTGTGGACAGAGCTTTTGATATGTCGCAAGTAGTACCTCGCCCTCTGTCTATCTTGCTCTGTGCAGATGATGTAGTTCTGATAGCACCGCCAGGGGGGATCATTTTACTATTTTTATGGATAACCTGAGGTTGAGTGTGAACCAAGGAAAGTCTTTTATTATAACTATTGTTATGGCTAGGAAGTTATGTACACATGTTCTTAAATGCAACAAGATTGATACGACAGATACCTTCTTCTATCTTTGTCTTCCATTCAATTGCCATAACAATTGGAAATCCTGGATAGTAGCCAGAAGGATGCACTTGAAAAAGACCATAGAAGCAGTGTTTAGATTTTCATCAAGGTTGTTTCAGGGGTATGGTATGATGCAGGAATTTTGGGGTATTCAGATGTGGATATACAGCAGCAAGTTTAAAACAAATGCTTGAAAAGGATGTAGATATTCCCTCCAGCTGCACCAATTTTGTCATGAGGAAATTGGCATACCATATATCAAGAATACAATCCATTTAGCAGCCTTATTTTTGTGGGAAGCTTTTTTGACAAAGCCGGAAGCATCATTGACAAGGACGATTATTTGAGATTGCATGTCATTGTATTGCGCTCTAAAAATCCCATGCCTGAACTTTATTAGGAAATCGTTTGAAAGTATGTGTACCATCAAATATTTTGATAACTAGACATCTTGGTGGGGCTGAGTTATACGGATCTCACAGTGAGATTCATTCATTTTGTCAACGGTGTGAGGCAGAATATATAAGTTAAAAAAAAGCATCATGCCCTCTTACTTCCCCAGCCTGGCAATCAACCCTATATTTCCAAGGTAACAAATGTGGAACACAGATTTTTATTAACTTGATTTTGTTTTAATATTATCTATACTACTATTATAAAGAGAGAACACACACCTTTGAGCCAGGTAAACTTGGGAACCACAGCGCCAATCCACACACCCGATACATTGTAGAAATTGTCAGGGTGTGCAGATGGACATAGGCAGTAAAAAATAAAAATAAAACGTAAATTTAAAAATATAACTTTAAAAAAAAAGTAGTACCCTGAAAGTAGCGCCGGCCGCGACGCTGTGCTGGCCACAACGTAGTGCTGGCCGCGACGTGCGTGATGAGGAGCGGCGGACATGGAGAGGGGGTGACGTGAGGAGCGCGGGGAGAAGCGGCGGCTCAGGTGCGTCATGACGAGTGGCGGACATGGAGCTGCGGTGAAGTGAGGAGCGCGGGAAGGAACCGGCAGCTCAGGTAAGGTAAATGCACATTGGAGTCAGGGCGGGAGGGTGTCGGGCGGGAGGGAGTCGGGCGGGAGGGGGTCGGAGCGGGTGTGTACAGAGGGACGGGCGGGAGGAGTCGGGGCGGGAGGGAGTCGAGGAGGGAGGGAGTCGAGGAGGGAGGGGGTTGGGAGCGGGTGTGCACAGAGGGACGGGCACGCAAGCAAATGCTGCCCCCAGCCCCTTTCTGCCCCAGGCAACGCTGGGGCGGGCTGCTAGTACATTATATAGTCGCTTTTACTAATACAAATTACCTGGGCACGCACTTACCAACATTGCCCTTGTGATGCATTTTCAGAACAAAGCACTTGACATCAATGTTTCTTTTTTAATTTTTATGAGAAACCAAGAACAAAGCTTATTATATCTTTGCTGAAATTACATTTTGAATTTTGTTCAATGTTGACCAGCTCAGGTGTACTTTCAACAACTCCATTCTCCTTTTATCTGCCACTCTGCTGCAATTTTTGTTAGGGCGGGTTAGGAGGATCAGGAAATGTGTAACAGGGTACTTTTTATATATAATGTCTTTATTAGGATTCACTGATTTTAGGCTTCAGGTTTTAGAACTTATTTTCATAAATGAAATGTGTGTTATGGTGGTGACCTGCATTTTTCTAACTGTGGCTGCCTCCTGTGGTGTTTCAGTTTACTTTATCAGGGGTGAGTGGATGATGATTTTTTATAAACTGGGAGAAGACGATGATTAATACTATTTTAATTTTATGGATGACTTGGTATTATTTATTATTAGATGCCACTTCTTTATTATATCTTGTGGACTGCATTTTCTTACTTTTATTGTTTCTCAAAAACAAATAAAGTATTTTTAACTTAATTGACTTGGGTCTCACCCCACGTTCCAACAAAACGATTCTAGCAATTATGCATAAGAGCACTCATCCTTGCAAGAAGGCCCAGCAGGCGGCTAGTCACTTCACTTTAAATAATTACTTGCATTTCGCCAGTTAGTTCAGAAATAACTGAGGATGTTGCTGGTCTTGTCTCAGACATGAGCGAGACAGCACTGCAGGCGGCCACGTGGGTTCTGCATGTAATGAATGCTCTCTCTCTCTAGTGTGACAGGAGAACAATAAGGTGGACAGGCCTGTGGAGTGCGAGGACTGGGCCTTGCACGTGGGTGGAACAGCATGTACAGAGACCACAGATACACTATGTTATCAGGTGCCGGAAAGACCCCGAGCGGTCTTCTGCCTCTTTATTATATGTCCCGGAGCGAGCCCGCCCCGGGGGTGTGGGGATGCATGATGAAATGGTTACAAAGTATAGAGAGGCCCGGGTGGCTCTCTACATCCCTCCTTCAATTTAGTCTGTCCTTATAGCCGGGGACCCATCAGAGTGAAGTCCAGGCAAAGTCTCTCAGTCTCTGGCTCGGGTCTAGATTGGGCCTCAGGTTGTATCTGCGGCCTCGGCATGCTGGGGAAGCCACAACCCCGGCCAGGGTTGTCTCGCCACTCCTTGCCGGAGAGGATGAATCCTCTTCGGTGTTGTTGGGTGCTGCAGCATGACTAGCACCTCCGGCCGGTCCTCCTCCGCCAGGTTGCGGGGATGGGGCCTCGACCCAGAGCCCATCATTACCCTGAGCGTATTCCTCTTCGGGCTCCTGACTGGTAACACTCGCGGGGAGGCCAGCCGGCCTTCCCGCCTTCTTGAAACAGAATACGTTCCGGGTTACCGTTTGATGATCTCGCCGAACAGTAACCATAGTTCCTTGGATCTTCTCCACAGTCCATTTCTCGGGCTCATAAGGTGTCTGGAATTTCCACCCCGGATGGCGATCTTGAACTACCACTGTGTCTCCCACTCGCAAACCCGGTTGTTGGGCATGCCGAGTCTCACTCGCTTTCTGGTTGGTGGTTTGCCTCCGGGATTGGATGGCTTCACCGTCTCTTGCTTCGGGTGTCCAGTTGTGTGCAGTCGGAATGTTGCCTCGAGGTGCCTTCTTGAATAGCACGTGCGCAGGGGCACATTTCGTGGTGCTATGTGGCGTCTGTCTGTAAGCACTCAAGAATTGGTCCAGGGCTGCTTCAGGGTCATCTCCGCTGTCTACCGCAATCCTAAGAGCTCTGTTAAGTGTTCTCATTAGTCTCTCTACTTCTCCATTCGCCTGGGGCCATAATGGTGTGATCTTCTGGTGTCTGATTCGGAGGATTTCCAGATAGTTTTGGAACTCCCTTCCTTGGAATGGTAGTCCGTTGTCCGATTTTATTTCTTCGGGGAGCCCCATTGTCGCGAAGATGTGGTTGAGGGCCTTCTTGACTTGAGGGAAAGCGACTGACGGAATTATCTCCACCACAGGAAATTTGGAAAATGAATCCACCACTACAAGCGTGTGTCTGCCATCGGGGAAACTCCCAAAGTCGACGCTCAGATGAGTCCAAGGGGTTTGGGGGGTATCCTCCATGATGACCGGCGCTGGTGCCGGGTCCCCTCCTGTGATCGTGCAAGCATGGCAGGAGCGTACCATCTCGTCCACCATATTGTCCATGGCAGGGAACCAGACTTTGTTCCTCAGCCTTGCTTTGGTCTTGGCCATTACCCTGGTGGCCCGTGTGGGCGATCGTCAACATGTGTCGTTGAAGGCTCTCGGGCACGACAATTAGATGCCCTCGGAGCACGACCCCTTCGTCTCCTATGCTCAGTTCGTTACGGACTTGCCAGATTTGTTGCCTGGCATGGCTCACTTCAGGCCTCAGGCTCTGGATCCCGTCTAAGAAAAGAGTCCAGCGATTTTCCTCGAGAGCACGCTTGACCCGGGCTAGTGTCTCATCGGTGGCCTCGCCTATCTACTGCAGCGTCATTGTGTCCGGGCAGGCTGCTTGTGATATCATGTGGACAAACTCCTCCACCCCCGGTCCGTCGGCGAGGGGGAGAGCTTTCTTGGTCACGTCTGGATGTCGGGAGAGATAGTCTGCAGGATTGTATGCCCCCGGTCGAAATACGAGTTTGTAGTTGAATCCTTGCAATTGAACGGCCCACCGTTCTATTCGTGGGGGCGCAAGTCTGAACGATCCCGTGAATAAGGGCAGCTGTGGCTTGTGATCTGTCACTACGGTGAACTCCTGTCCACAAAGGTATAAATGAAAGTGTTGGCACACCCACTTTATTGCCAGGGCCTCCCGCTCGATCTGAGCATATCGAGTCTCCGTGTCAGTTAAGGCCTTGCTCGCATATGCAACTGGTTTCCACTCATCTCCGCCATACTCTTGCAGCAGCACAGCTCCCAGGCCCACCGGGCTGGCATCCACGATTAGTTCTGTTTTCCGGCGTGGCTGGAAGTATGCCATTACCTCCTTGTCAAGAAGGCTCGCTTTGATGTCCTGAAACGCCTGGTTAGCCATGCATGTCCACTCTCACTCGTGATCTTGTCGAGTGAGTGCCCTCAATGGTTCTGCCAGGGCTGCTAGATTAGGAATAAACCGGCCACAGTAAGTGGCCATGCCAAGAAAACTTCGCACCTCGGAGGGGTTTCGTGGCGTGCTTGCGGTCCGGATAGCTTCCGCCTTCCTCGGGTCAACCTACAGTCCTTCTCGTGGGAACGTGTATCCAAAGAAGTCGATGGATTCTTGGTAAAACGAACACTTGGACCGATGCAGGGTCAGCCCATGTTCCACCAGCCTCCGTAGCGTGGCTCTCAGATGGGTGTCGTGTTCCTCGAGAGTGTTGGAGTATATGACGATATTGTCGCTCAGGTTGATTACCCCACTCAGCCCTGACAACACCTCCCGTATTGCGTTCTGGAACACTTCTGCGGCTGAGGATACGCCGAAACTCAGCCTCCGGTATCGTCGGAGTCGACATGGGTCAAAAAAGTAGTTATGTAGCGGCTCTCGGGTTCTAACTCCAGTTGGTGGTACTCCGAGTTGAGGTCCAACTTGGAGAACCACTTCGCTCCGTTTAGGTCTGCAACGATGTCATCCATAGTTGGAGTAATATGACGCTCTCTCTTCACGGCGGCGTTGGGGAGTCTCATATCGACGCACAACCTGATGGCGCCTGGCTGTTTGGGTTTAGGTGCTACAACCAACGGGGAAACCCACGGGGTCGGACCTGACACCTTTTCTTTGACCCCAAGATCTTCTAGCCGTTTGAGTTCGGCCTCCACCTGTGGCCGGAGGTTGAACGGAACTCGCCGGTGTCTAAGGGCGACTGGGCGCACAGAGGTGTCTATGTGTAGACGAACTTTCTTTCCTTTCAGTTTCCATTAGCCGCTGAACAGTGCTGGGAATTCTTGCAGCATGTTTTCCGCATGTGACAGATGTACTTGATTTGCGAAGAATACCAGCCCCAGGTCTTCGGCTGTGTGGCAGCTCAAGAGGGTGCCTTTCTTTCCTTCTGTGATGTGGAAGTGAGCTTCCGTCAAGTATTCACCATTCACGATGGTGGTGCTGATAACTCCTTGCAGTGGCAGTGGGTTTGTGCCTCCGTACGTGTAGATGCGTGCACTTGAGGGTGCCAGTGCAGGTTTGGGTGACATCAGTTCATATTGTTCAGAGTCCATGACATTTACAGACGCCCCTGTGTCTATAAGTGCTCGCTTTTCGGTGCCTTCGATGGAGACGGTGCAAATGGGCGGTGGTCTCTTCTTCGTGGAAACCCGGCTAACGTATGAGATAACGTATACTTCGTCATCATCGTCATCCTCATACCGTGGCCTTCTTTCCTCAGCTTGGTTGTCTGGGGGTGGATGTTCGGACTCCAAAGACAGTTGCCTGACCCGCTGTGTTAGTGACCTGGGTCCATATCCCGCGCGCGACCTTGGCGCGTTCGGCCGGTACCTCCCTCCTTGGCACACCGCTGCAAAGTGGTTTAGTCGGCCACACTTTAGACAGGTTTTCCCTTTTGCACTGCACGTTGCGGTTGTCAGGTGGTCTTCCCCGCAGTAAGCGCACTGCGTGCCATTGGATGGCCATTGTCGCGGACGGTTGGGCTGTGGTCTTCTTTGTATCGCGTCCACTCTTTCTTCCTTGATTGGCGCCATTTTGGATACTACAGGAAGTGCCATTGGAGAGCGTAATGCAGCCTCCATTTCTTCGGCCCGCGCATCCGACAGCTCATGCGAACGGGCAAGAATGAGAATTTCATCTAGTGTAATCCCAGGCTGTCTGAGGATGAGCTTCCTCAGCAGTTTCGATCGACACCCCACGATGATTTGGTCTCTTATCTCTTCCCTAGGGTTTAGGAACGGGCAGCTGCTGGCCAGCTGGCGCAGTCTTGCATAATACATGTCAACCGATTCAGACTCTGTTTGCCACGCCCTCTTAAACTTGAACTTCTCGAAATCATTGTTTAGTTGGGGGTCGAAATGGGCGTTGAGGGCGTCGACCGCCGCCTCATAGTCATCCTCCCGTCCGGTATCAGGGAGTGTCTCAAAGAGGTCATATATTTCAGGGCCTCCGTACAAGATGAGGAGGGATCTCTTGACTGTTTCGTCCGTTTCGCGGGTTCCCTTGAAGTAGAGGTTAAGTCTTCCGAGCCACGCTTTCCACCTCGGCGCTGCCGTCGCAGGGTCAGCCGACTCGCTGAATGGGGGAAGTGGTGCAACGCCTGTGTGCGCATGGCTGGTTACTTGGGGGCCTGTGCCTGCGACTAAGTTCTGGGCGGGTCCTGCAGGGCCACGTGGTGGCTGTGCGGGTGCTGCAGCTCCTGGTGCTGGGTCTGTCATTGTTTCCTCCTTCACGATATGTGCTGCGGCTCCTGGGAAACTGTGGGCCAAGTATTGTTTCCCCCTCCGTGATAGAGTCACAGTTATTCTGAGTGGCGTTCCTAGTGCGTGTGGGGCTCCGGGCAGGTAGTGTAGGTGTGACTGGGTCTGAGCAGTGTGAGGCAATTCCCCTCCAAAGTATCGCTTCAGTGATTCCCAGGGCCACTTATGCGCACTGTCCCACACACTCTTGTATCGGCCAATGCTTGTTTGCTGTGTTTCGATGCAGGAGGGGCTGACGTATAGTGTCCCACGCCGATTAAGAATAACCGGGAAAAGCAGGAGGGAGTATGGAGCCGACGTGCAGCGTCGCTCTGCTTCACCCCTCCCCTTCAGAGGCTGCATATGGGTGCTCCGCACGCCTGGAGGGGGCGGTGTGCCTCGATGTGTGCACGCTGTGACAGGGCCGTGCAGGCCGCGGATGTTCGGCGCAGGCGGGCCGCTCGATAATTCACTCACCCGTCAGGCGCGCGCGGCGAGTCCCGCCAGCTGAAGGCGCTCCCTCGAGGGAGACGCGTGGGCGGGCCTCGAGCCGTCGCGCAAGCAGCGCTGCGATGCAGGCAGGCCTCCGGCCAGAGCGCGTGGGCACCGCGTCGATCTTCTTCTGGCGCCGGCGGCGCGCCGATGCACAGGCACCAGAGGTGAGCCGACGCTCGGGGCAGGGCACGCGCGAGGTCAGTACTGGCCTCGTCGCCAATGTGGAGTGCGAGGACTGGGCCTTGCACGTGGGCGGAACAGCATGTACAGAGACCACAGATACACTATGTTATCAGGTGCCGGAAAGACCCCGAGCGGTCTTCCGCCTCTTTATTATATACCCCGGAGCGAGCCCGCCCCGGGGGTGTGGGGATGCATGTTGAATTGGTTACAAAGTATAGAGAGGCCCGGGTGGCTCTCTACAAGGCCTAAGGAAAAATAATGATCTGTGTAACGAGATCTGTAATCTACAATGCTTAGAAAAAGCAAAACATGGGTTCTATTAATGCATGACTAACTGTACTCCAACTGTACATACCCTTCAGAAACACTTGTTTCTAAAACTACTGTGCTTTAAATGTTCACAATTTCTATGAAGCACCTATCGCATCCCTCATCTTACGTGCAGAACTGCTTCATAGCACTGCAAAACATTTTCTTTTACACGGATATGATAATGCTGAACCATAAAATCAACAATATTGGTAATACATATCGCCCAAGAGACAAACTGACATCTCTTGGATCCCTAAGGCAGGTTGTTACTGTACAGAAGTTAGGGAAAGTTAATGTTAAGAAACTATTAATTAATTGTAGCAGGAGTGAACGCAGTAGTCCGATGTACTGAATGGAAATTCAAGCGTTCTAGAAATAGTCTATCCGCATTAGTGCATCTTTTAGTTTCCGAGATGGCCGCCACGCTTGCAACGTTACAGGTAGTCTACTCTCTATGTTTATGCACAAGGGCCAAGCGGAACCGCTCGATAGCGCTCTGATTGGTTTAAGCCAAAACGCGCGCCCTCTTGTTTTGGCAGTCTCCTACTGTCCGTTTCTAAGTCTTAATTCTCGACATGTTTCCATCGCCTCGTACCCCGGTAGGGGCCGCCCGAAAAGCTTTGGGGGCTTCGGCTGTTCGAGCTGGTAGCGGCAGCCGTAGAAGCAGCGGCGTGGGAGGAGCCTCCGGTATCTATTCTCCGGTCGGTCGCAAGCAGTCCATGCCCAGCATGCGGTAAGTAGCACGCGCCTGCGCCTTGAAAAAAAACTTTGAAAGGTTGTTCGGTCACGTGACAGCGTTTTTCTTTTGCAGTGGCATTTGTCTGCCGTTTTGTCACAGAAAACAGACTACAACTAAAAATATTATAATATATATTTTTCTAATATCACCAACTATCTCTCATCACTCCATGCAGTTCTGTGTGTTCTCAGTGCATTAGTTCTATTTAAAAAATATTTTCTGAGTATCTGATTGTTCATATGACTAACCTTACCATGGGTTTAAGGAAATTATGTAATTTGGGTTACTTAATTGTTCCAGATTGTATACTTTTTAACTACTACATCACCTCATCCTATCGAAGATGACCAATGGGACAGAGTAATCTGACAATTTGGGGTGATGCCAAAGGAGGTCACCCCGTAATTGATGGAGTACAATTCCTCAGATTTTGGAACTGAACGTGGTAGCTTCTTTGCCTTTGACAGACTGGCTTGGCTTATCCACTTTGCAGCTTTGTGACAGACCAAGACAACACGAACTGTGGGGTAATACTTTGACTGGCTGCTAGCTGGTATGCTAGCGTAGTGGAACCTTTTCAGCTGAAAGGTTCATGCCATGCTGCTGTGACTTTGATGTTATAGTGATGGACTGAGACAGGTTCCTGTTTTATTGAACTGGAACTGGTCATTTGGAAGTCACATGAACTTTCCTCAGGGTTTGTCTGAGGCTCAACTGATTTCCTATTGATGTGTATGTTCTAGATGTCCATAATCTCGCTCCCCTGAGGAAGATTCTTTTCACTGTCATCCTTGGATCTCACAGAATTTTATGTAACCTTATTAAATCTAGAGTTAGTTAGAATACTAGGATTGTATGCCGTTTCAATTTATTATTCTTTACCCATGTACGTAATACTAAAATTTGAGATTTAATCTAAACTCTGCTGATTCTGACTCATTATTTCCTTGTGGGTAAATCACTTGAATGATGTTTCTTTTAAATTGATAAATTTGGGTTTCTAGATGTTGTGAAATAATCTTTTGAATGAAGAAATTATCTTATTCCTGGTCCTCATTTGATAATTGCTCATCCTACGCATATTCCAGTACCTTCTAGCACAGAACAAGATCTATCGGAGGACCAAAGGAGTTTGACAGGGAGCAAGAGGTTAGACTAAAAGTAAAATAAATAAATTATAAAATTCAGGCCCAGCATACCAATGCTACAACAGGCTTTATATCACTTGCCTTACTGCGGGGTTCAATATTTGTAGATTCTCATCGCTCCTCCTAATTCTATTTTTAGGTCTCGGCTATAACGCGTTTGAAAAGCGCGTTCTCGCCAGAGAACTATTGTCGGCGTCTCAGCAGTCTGAGACGCCGAAGTGAGACAAGATCTGGCCGCGCGCAGCGTTTTCCCATAGGATAACGTTGTGCGCGCGGCCAGGTCTTGTCTCCACAGCCTGGCAATGCAGAGCGGATCGCGTCGCGCGACTCTCCCTCTCTGGAATTCAGGGGGAGTCTGCATACCAGCGCGCGGCGCCTGAGCGGGCTGGGCTGCACACAGCCATTCCAAGGGCGCCTTCTTTCATAGGTTGAAATCAGCCACCTCTATCCAGCTTCACTGGAGGAGATGGAAAACTGCTGCACGCATTGTGGCGCAGTTTAGTTAATATTTTTTAAAAATTGCTAAATAAGCATGACTAGGATTAATGTGTTTTACCTTTCTCACCTTTAGCCACCCCTGCATTGTGGAACTCATTTTCCTTGTTCTATGTACACAAGTAACTTGTACAGAATGCTTGCACGTTTGTTTGTTGGTCGTGCGTGACACTCTGGCTCTGAAGGTTACTTGGCCTCGCCGCCATCAGATATGTGGCAGTCTTGCCAGCTGCTGCGTCGTCGCTTGCTCAACAGTTCATGACCAGATCATGTTACTGGGCCACTAATCTTTGTAAATCTCATTTTGTTTAGACTTGATTACCCTGTACTTCACACGTCCTCTCCTCCTGCTATTATCAGGCAAAGGTGCCGTTTCGTAGGCTTCAGTGGCGGATCTGGGCGGTAGCGTTAATGTTCACTCTACTGAACAAACTGGGCGGGAGGATTTAATCGCAATTTGCCAGCGGGAGTTCGATTTTACGATGGGTCGGCTTTGATTCGCATGCAATTTACCTTCGGGGCCCTGCCCTCGTATATGAAGTATTTTGTGTTTTATAGGGCGGGGTGTGGGTAAATGTCCATACACATTACTAGCCATGCTCACCTCCGATCGCTGTCGAAATCTCAACCTAAGCAACAGCTCGGCAACTCTTTCTCAGATCCAGGAAATGGCCCTGACCGCCCCAGAGAGGCAGCTGCAGAGGCCGGGCAGTCTTAGGCCCCAGCCCCTGTGTCTGTCCACGGGTGGAAGGCGGAGCCACAGGGCAGAGGGCGCGCAGCTCGTGGCAGCTGTGCTTACAGGCGGCTACGAACATATATTTAATGTGGCTATTGCTCAGCACCTGCGCTAGAACCCCACACCAGTAAGGCCAGAGTCTCCATGTCACCCTTTCTACAAGGCTTTGCACTATGCAAAGATAAAACAACATTGATTGATTGAATACCTGCACCCTGCAGATTTGCGAGCGATTAAGCTAATGGCATTGTAAATGACAATGCCATGTATTTATGTTGTAAACATTAATAAAAATAATGTCATGAGCAATGCCAATAGCTCTAACATTAACAATGCCGAGACCATTGCATTGTAAATGCTTGTTTATGTAATGTTACCTCCAACGTAGCTCTCAAACCTAGCCTCATGTAAAATAACAATTGCATCAATAGACCGATAGGGAATCTTCTCAGGGATGTGTTGCGATACTATTCTGATTTTTGGAATGTTAGGTGTGTAACAGTGGAATGGGGAATGGGTAGTGGAGGATGCAAGTGTGTGGAATGGAATGAGGTCTGATTAGGTGCCGGTTGGAGGTGCAGGCATCTGCTGTGTTTGTACAAGGACGGTGGTAATAAAGCATTGGGAAATACATTTGACTGTGATTCAGCTTTACAGAATTTGGCGTTGACTAGGAGTTGACCTGGTACCTTGGATTTATGTTTGACAGGGAACTACAGCTCGCTCAACAAATTAATCAAGTATCTTCTGCCTGCTTCTTTACGCTGAAAGTTCTGTGCAAAATTCTGCCGTTTATTTCTCTAACTCTCAGGAAAACAGTAGTCGAAACCCTGGTTCTCTCCAGAGTTGATAACTGCAACGCCTTATACTTGGGAGCAGATAAAGGGCAGATTACCAAACTTCAGACATTGCAGAATGCGGTTGCTCGGGTCTTACTTGCTCTACCCAAACATTACCCCACGTTTGCCAGCATTAAACAGCTCCTTTGGCTCCCAGTTCTGCAAAGAGTGGATTTTAAGGCCCTCTGTCTTGTACATAAAGCTCTGTATGGAGGAGGAGCTGTGGACATTCAGCATCTATTTCCCCGTTACTCACCACAACGGTGCCTCAGGTCAGCCAATACAGGACTGATCCTGGTCCCCAAGATAAAAAGGTCCAGATGGGGAGGAAAGGACTTCTCGTGTCAAGCAGCCAAACTGTGGAACTCCCTCCCCATTCTGATCAAACTACAGTCTAATAGGGCTCTTTTTAGAAAATTGATAAAGACATGACTCTTTCCCTAAGCTCGAGAATACCTACTGTTTAGCTTCGGTATCCACTCACCTCACCTCAGCGCCAAGACGCCTCAGCAATAGTGCGCTTTATAAGATATCAGTCAGTCAGTCAGGAAGATGAGAGCAGCAGCGCGAGGAAGGTGGAGAACACAAGTTACGGCGCGAGAGAGGTAAGTCCTGTGCACACATTTCTTTGGTACGTGCGCACGTCACTTTCCTGGTGGTGTGAGTGTGTGCCCTATCTGCTGTAAAGAGGATGCACTGCGGCGGACAAATTCCTCTAGAAAGCACGCAATTCCACGCATGGCGGCCATACTTTGGGAGCCGTTATTGGCATATTTACAGCAACAGGCACGCTTGGACAGTGAACAGCCTGTAGTTTCTACACCAATGAGTTTTAATATTGATACAGTGACGGGCCTGCTAGTGAGGTGCAAAGCCCATCTGTAAAACTTGTTTCTACAGTGACAGGCACGCTATGACTGAACTTTGGAATATTATTTTTTTGGGCACGCTTTGGGACATTTCATCCTTGAATTTAATTAAAACTGTGACAGGCATGCTTTGAATATTCCATGCCTGTCATTGGTTCCTGAAAACCGTGCTAGGCATGATTTGGCCAATTAACAAAGGTTCATTTACCTTTTGTAATCAAATGTCAATATGCACTGGTAATTATTTTAAAGTCACTGTGTATTTAGTTCAATATTAGTAATACTACAGTGGTTTTATTAATTACGTATTATTATGCTTCAGGAAATGTGTGGAATTTATCACCTCGACAGGCATTCTTTTTTTTTTTTATTTTTTTTTTAAAACCTTTATTTATCAAATGCACAGTACACAGCGTCTGCCTACAACCCCTTTGGGCCGGCCGCTATGACAATCGGTCAAAAAGTACAACACATTATACTGCGGAGAAGGCCGCATCATGCTTCATTATGGTGTAGTGCATAAAACAACAATTAGAGGATACTGAAGGTTCAATTTTGTAATTTTGTCGAAGTTGAACAAACCACAAAAACAAACACATGGTAAAGCAATGGCAAGTTCACGGGAGGGGAGGAAAGGCGGGAAACGGTATATAAGAATGGAGGCAAGTCCACTAAGGGAGGGGAACGATGAAAGGGGTTAAGAATGGAAGCCGATGAAAGGAACGTCAACTATGGGGAGGAGGGAATGGCGTCGGCGTAATCAAGTGGTGGGGTACAAATGTCACCCCGGTATTCATTCCATTGCGCCCAGATTTTATTCCACTTCCTAGGACGACCCCGAGCCTCATACACCGTCTTCTCCCGAAACATGCACCAATCCATGTTATCTTTCCAGGCACTGAGTCCAGGCGGCCTGTGGGAGCCCCAAAGCTGCGCTATGTCCCTTTTGGCAACCATATTGCCCAGAGTGATCCAGAAAGTCTGAGCGGCCGTACAATCCGTAGGCTCCCACACGTTAAGCAGGCAGCGCCTCGCCTCGGGAAGAAGGGGGACCCCAGTAACACGTCCCATCACATCGTGGATCCTAGACCAGAAAGCAGAAACAACCGGGCATTCCCACAAAACATGAAGAAAAGTACCATTCATACCACAGCCACGCCTACACAATCCATCCGCCGCGAGCCCCATTCGTACCAGACGCATACCAGTCACATAAACGCGATGGAGGATCTTTAGTTGCACAAAACGGAGCCGAGCCGGAATAGCCACCTCCTTAGGGGAAGAAATAGCCGTTTGCCAGTCTTCGTCATCCAGTTCGAGCCCATCCGCCACCCAGGAGGCCCGAAGCTTCTCCAGAAGGTCAACCCTGTTTTTAATAAGTTTTTTATATATTAAGGAAATCGTACTGTCTGGGACATGGCCGTCAAGAATACGATCTTCCAACGGAGACGACTGGGGGATGTCAGTCCCGGGGGGAAAAGCAGAGAATAGGGCATGCCGCACCTGAAGATAACGAAAATACTCCTTATCATCCAATTGATATTCTACCTTTAGGGCCTCAAAGGATTTCACTGTTCCTCTGGCCCAAAGATCCTCCACCTTGCTAATCCCGATCATATCCCATCTATCAAACCCTTTCGTCCGCCACAGGTTACCCAACCGTTCAGAATCATACAGCGGGGTCATATGCGTCAATCTACCGCCCCAACCCGTAGCCACATTCGCATCCTTCCAGGCATGCACAGCACATTTCGTGGGACCAGTCAAGAGACGGAGTGGTGACTTCGAGTATAAAGCCCTATTAAAGTTGCCACCCGGCAGCAGGAATTTATCCAGAGCGTAGGCGGGAGCGGGTCCCGGGGAGTACGTCACATGGTTAATTGCACTCAGTTGTGAGGCCCAGTAATATCGTTTGATGTCTGGCAGAGCAATGCCGCCATCATACCAGGGAAGCGTAAGTTTTGACAGGGCGATACGGGCTCGTCCGTCCCAGATCAATTGCCTCTGTAGGCCTTCAACCTCACGGAAATAGCGAGCGGGGACAGGGTCGAAAAAGTTCTGCAAGGCATATAGGAACCTGGGAAGCGACATCATTTTAAAAAGTGCCGCTCGACCCAATGGAGACGAGGGCAATTCACGCCACCGTCGCACATCTTGCTTGAGGCGACGAAGGGGAGCGTAGAGATTACGATCGTATCGCACCGAGGAGTCCATGGAAATAAAAATCCCCAAATATTTAAAACCATCCTCTGCCCCCTGGATAGGAAACCTACGAGGCAGCGGAGGCAATACCCCCGCTATAACATAGACACACGACTTGGTCCAATTGATAACAAGCCCGGAGTTCTTACCAAAGGAGGTGAGAACATCAAATAGCACGTTTAAAGATTTCTGGGGTGAGGTGAAATAGAGAAGGATATCGTCCGCGTAAAGCGAGACGCGATCCTCCAGATCCGGTGCCCAGCGGATCCCTTTAATCGAGGGCTCCCATCGAAGCCACGCTGCAAGAGGTTCCAATGCCAATGCAAAAAGAAGTGGTGAGAGCGGGCACCCCTGACGGGTGCCACGTCCCAATGGAAACGAATCAGAGCTTCTGCCGTTCACCACGACTTGGGCTAACGGTTGCTCATATAGGAGCCGCACCCATGCGATGAAACTAGGGCCAAACCCGAACTTGGAAAGGGCCGCCCACAAATATGTACACTCTATGGTGTCGAAGGCCATTGTAGCATCCAGGGAGGCCACCACTGCAGGCTCAGCAAGAGTTCCAGCTCTCGCGAGAACGCTGTGGAGTCTACGAAGATTAAGAGCTGTGTTTCGATGGGGGATGAAACCGGACTGATCCGGATGGATCAAGTCGCAAATTACAGACAACAGACGGTTTGCCAGGACTTTGGCCAGAATTTTAGGCTCGGCATTGAGCAATGAGATGGGACGATAAGAGGTGCAACGGTCACGAGGTTTGCCATCCTAATAAATGACCACTATGGTAGCCAAGTGCTGTTCAGACGGAAGGACGCCCGCCTCAAATGCATCCAGAAACATAGTGCGCAAATGGGCAGCCATTTTATCCGGTCGGAGTTTGTAGAGCTCGATAGGCAAACCATTGGGTCCCATCGCTTTGCCCGATCGCAAGGACCTAATGGCAAGAGCGATCTCATCCACTGTAATAGGAGCCTCCAGAGCCAATCTATCCTCCTCTGAGACACAGGGTAGTGCAATGTCGCGCAAAAGTAAACGGGAGTCGGCCTCATCACGGTCACTCACTGAACTGTACACCATTCGAAAATGATTCACGAAACATTCAACAATCTCCCCGGGATCAGTCACACATTCACCAGTCTCACGGGTAATAACGGGCACCACACGGTTCATTCTTTCAGCCTTGTCCAGCCACGTCAGGAGCTTGCTAGCCTTGTCACCCACATCATACAAACTGTCCAGCTGATTCATACGCATCACCTTAGCAGCATCAGTCACAAGGGCTCTATAATCTGCCTGTTTCAGTTCTAAGGAGTGTAAAAGTGCAGGCGTATCATCTCCACCCAACTCACTCTCGAGCGTAGTTATTTCGGTCTCGAGGGCCAACACAGCCTCCCTCCTAGCCTTCCTATCAGCTGCAATAAGGGACAGCGCGGAACCCCGTATAACAGTTTTAAAGGCCTCCCACAAAACCGTAGGGGAAGCAACCGAACCCACATTCTCATCAAAGTAACAACCGATCGCCTTAACCAAATCCGAGCGGAGCTGAGGGTTCCTAAAGTGCCAGGGTGGAACAGGGGGAACTCTGCTTCCAGAAAGACCCCCCACCAAAATCTCGAGTAGCAAGGGAGAGTGGTCAGAAATACCCCTGGGGAGATGACAGATTTCACGCACCAAGGATAAGTTAGCCGTTAGCATAAAGAAATAATCAATCCTTGAGAGGCTGCCATGAGCACCAGAGTGAAAAGTGTACTGAGTTTGTGAGGGGTGTAGCAGCCGCCAAACATCTACCAACCCAAAGGTTTCCGTCAAGTCAGTCAGCCACATCTGTGACAATGGCAGAACTCTAGGGGGCAGCCGGTCACACTCGCCCGACATTACCGAATTGAAATCCCCACCAATGATCAGGAGTCCATCTGGAAGCCCTAGAAGAGTCTTACCAAGGTCAGCATAAGTGGTAGCCTGCAGTCCCGGGGGAACATAAACAGCAACAATTACAATCAGCTTCCCCTCCCATCTTCCCGAGACAGCAGCATAGCGACCCCGATCGTCGAGGGTGACATCGTCTATTTCAAGGGCTAAGGAGGATTTTGCCATTATACCAACCCCTCGGGAACCGGATGTAAAACCAGCGTGAGCAACAAGCCGATAACCTCGGCGGTCAAGAGCTTTACAGGCATTGCCAATCAAATGGGTTTCTTGGAGTAAAACAACATCAGGGGAATGACGTCTTATAAATTGCAACACAATACCACGTTTGATCCTGTCTCCCAAACCATTAACGTTCCAGGATAGAACTTTCACGTCACCCCCCCCATCCCAGAAAGAGTCCCAAACCACCCCCTCCCGGAACCACAGAGCAAGGATGCATACAAGCGATACAGTACCATGTGAAAAAGAGAACATAGAACACACAACATAACCGAGTCCCCACCCCCCACCCCCCAACCAAAAACCCGTTACAACACCCCCCCACCCTGCACCCCTGCTGACTAAGAAGCCACCCCAAACTGCAGTGTGCCTGTCGCCCCATCTGAATCTACACAAAGAACCCCTGAGGAGGAAGGGAGAAACTACCCAACCCGCCCTACCCCGGGCCTAAAGGTGAAAGCATATAATATGTTACTCTGCAAAAGTTACAGTTCAAAATCGGACCTCAGGATCCAAAGTCATTCCTGCGCCGTTGCGCCTCCGTCCGCGCCTCCGGGGCCCCCGCTCTCGGCATCATCCTTTGGCAATGAGTCCAACCAGTCACTGGCACTGTCCGGTTGATCAAAAAAGTAAGCACGTTCCCTGTATTCGATACGTAGGCGAGCGGGGAACAGCATCGCATATTTAAGTCCCAAATCTCTCAGGCGACGTTTCACTCCCAGGAATCCGGATCGTTGCCGCTGTACTTGAGGAGTAAAGTCAGGGTAGATGGAGATGGAGCTGTTCTCGAACTTCAGCGGGCCGTGCTTGCGAGAGGCCTGAAGAATGGCGTCTCTGTCCCGAAAGTGAAACAGCCTAGCAATAATAGGCCTCGGGGGTCCCCCCGGCTTAACCTGTCCACCCGGGAAACGGTATGCACGCTCGACCGCAAAAAACTTACTGAGGCCTGCGGGAGCAAGTTTAGCAACAATTAATTCCTCGACCAGCAAATCGATCGAGGCAGCACCACTGTCTTCCGGCACCCCGACCAGGCGGATGTTGTTTCGTCGGGCCCTGTTATCGTACTCCTCCATACGTCTGGTCAGCAGGTCGTGCGACGACCGCAGATTCCCAATCTCAGACTGCGCTTCCGCCATATCCGTCACCAGACTGGTAGCTTTAAGGTCCAATGCCTTGACCCTCTCATTAGTCTTAGCTAAGTCGGCTCGAATAAGGGTAACATCGATCGCCACCGTGTCTATCTTGGACACGATGGCCTCGTATTGCTGACCCATATCAGCCTTGAGTCCTGCAATGGCGGCCAGCAAGTCTTGAAGTGACACCGCCGATGAGGCCGTCATGTCCGCCCTGTGGTCCTCTAAACTGCGGCTGGCAGCACTGGGGATTCCTCTCGGCTGAGTATAGCGATCGATCACATTAGACTGGACCGATCCCCCACGATTGGTGACTTTCCTGCGCTTCTCCAGCTCGGGTTTCGTCGCCATGTTGAAATCAGCACCCCGTTGAGTCCTCCCGGGTGCGATAGAATGGCAGGGACCTTCCGGACTTCGAAAGTCGCAGCTTCACAAAAATCACAGACCACTGAACCGGCGCTGTGGCGAAGGCTTGCAGCTGGTTAGACCACCAAAGCCAGGAGTGCAGATTAGGTCATAGGCAGTTAGTTCGTGGATGGAAGAGAAACCGAAAGTGAAAGTGACACACCATCGGTTGAGCAGATGCCAGGCAGCCGTTGTTGTTGCATTACTGCTCGGCCATCAAAGCAGCGGAGTCCCCGGTCCCGTCCGGGGCTGGGCCAGAAAGCTTAAGACGACGTAGATATGGTTCCCGAAGTCCGATCTCGGCCCCAAAAAGTACAGCAGCATCAGCAAGAGTAGCACTTCAAAAGCCCATCAAAGTGACCAGGTTAGCAGAAGGATAAATCAATAAGGGCGGCGCGGGTCTCGGGAGCTCTCTGCTCACGCGACATCTTGGATGCCCGCGTAGCTCCTCCCCCTCGACAGGCATTCTTAGCAAGAAAAGGGGAACCTGTGTTAAAATGGAATGAGTGGAAGTAGTATTTTGAGAATTATATTTCCACTTTTGAGGAGGATGAGGAAATGACATCTGAACAGAAGAAAAAGATTGTGTTCCATTGTTTAGGTGCAGGTGTTTTAAAAATATACTATTTGCACACAAAAGACATACCCCAGGGGCAAGGAGATGTATACGAACATGCACTACCACACTTGGATACGTACTTCAGTCCAACAGTGTGTGTGTCTGTAGATTGTTACAGATTCTTTTATAGGAAGCAAGAGAGCGAAGAATCGGGTGAAGATTGGGTGGCGGCCCTGAAGAATTTGGCGTTGACGTGTAGATTTTCTAATTTGCATGATGAGTTGATACATGATCAAATAGTCATATGTTGTGCAAAATATAATATTCAAGATCATTTGTGAACTATGGGGTAGTCGTTACCCCAGAAAGTATTGGACGTGGTGAAGAAAGCAAAATTGACTGGCAGGTGTGCCAAAGCAGTCATTTCACAGAAGGTAAACAAAACTGGTGAGGAAAATGGGAAAGGAATTGTGTCAAAAGTAAAGGCCAATAAAAAGTTTAAGAATGTGTTTAAATATTAACCGAAGAAGGTTGTGAAAGAGGAAAAAAAGCTTGATCGTTCTACATTTAAAAGCGGTTGTTTTAGGTGCAGGAACAAAGGACATTTAGCGAATGACAAGAGGTGTCCTGCAAAGAGCCAAAAGTGTTCAGGTTGCGGTATTGTTGGACAATTCTAGTGGGTGTGCAGATGACAGAAAGGGGGCATGAAGGGAGTGAATCTTCTCACGCAGGATTCCACAACTAATTTTGAGGAACTTGAGGATGACTATGTTAACGTGTGTGTGTTGAATGTCGATGAAGGGATACTTAAAGTGGTTGAGCAACACCAGAAAAGACCCAAGTGCGACATCGTTATGGGGGGGTACTTATCACAGTTACAGCTGACTCCGGTTCTCCTTATACAAACGTTAATGAGCAGGTATGGAGGGAAAAGTTGGTCTAATTCTAGACGATGTTCTGGAACCTACAGAGGTTCGTCCTAAGCGGTTCATGGGGAGGACATTAAAATGTTGTAAGTGAGAGAAATGGATTTTAAGTTTAAAGATAGAGAAGCGAAGTGTAAAGCTGTATGTGGCCTCCGCCGGACCGTCAGTTTTAGGCTGGGGAATACTTGGGGATTATACTTGACCTCAACAGTTGGGAACCAGTGTTAGTAGTTTAACACAACGGTGGCTGGAACAGGAGCTTTTTAGAGAATAACAGAAGTTTTCGCACACGCAATTTCTGAATTAAGGGGGTTCCAGGATAGGATCTTGCTTAAACGAGGTGCGTTACCACAGGTGAACAAAGTGAGAAATATTACTTCAGGCTTGAAGGAGGAGGTCAAGAGCGAGTTGGAAAATTTGTTTGCTGGTGGGTGATAGAGGAGGTGGATGCGTCAGAGTGGGTTTTGCCATTGGTAATTGCCAGGAAAGGAAATGGGAAACTCCAGTTTGTGTGTAGATATGAGAGACTTGAACTGGAACACAATTGTGACCCAGTTTCCATTGCCAAGAGTAAGGGAAGTGCTCTCGGTCACAAAGGGAGTAAAGTGGTTCACTACAATAGTCCTCACTGCTGCTTACCACCAAGTTCCTCTACACAAAATGAGTAGGAGCTTAACTACATTCATAACTGCTTTTGGATGTTTTAGGTTTGTGAGAGCGCCTTTTGGGTTGGCATCTGTTGTGGCGATGTTTCAGCTAATTATGTTCGAGGTTTTTAAAGATGTAAAAAATGTTATGTTCTTTCAGGATGACATCTTGATAATGGGAAAAACCAAGGAAAACCATGATTTGACGGTTAGGAAAGTGATTGATGTATTGAAGGATATAATGCTGACTACGGAGTTCAAGAAGTGTGAATTTGCTCGGCTGAGTGTGACTTGTTTAGGTCACGAGGTGTCAGTCAGGTATTAAGACTAAAAGAGAATTGCTGGAGGCTGTGAAGGAGTCTCCTGTACAAGGTAGCAAAGATGAAGTAAGAGCCTTCCTATGTCTTGCATTCTATTTCGAGTTTTTAGAAAGAAAGTTTCTCAAGCAAAACGTACAATGTGAGACAGCGCTTAAAAAAAAAAAAAAAGTCAACTTGTATGGTCCGCAATATGTCAGGAGGAATTTACCTCTATTAAACAGGAGATGTGTCCAGCAATGCCATTACAAGGTTTTGATCCCACATTTAAGTCTATTGTCATAACGGATTCAAGTGGGAAGGGTATTGGTGTTTTGCTCACCCAAAAGGAATGAGGCAAGAGTAGAGTGTGTAGTAGCTTTTGGGTCACCTTCGTTAACACCCACTGAAGAGAAATATTCGGTAATAGAACGCAAAGCATCGGCGTGTGTGTGGAGCTTAGAGCACTACAGGCCATTCATCTGGGGAAGCCATGTATTGTTAAGGAGTGACCCTAAATCGCTCACTAAGGTTTTGTCGACTAAGGGGTTATATACTACTTCCGCCAGGTTGGCAGGCTTATCAGTAAAGCTCCTTGATTTTAAGTATAGTGTACAGTACATGCCTGGAGTACGTAGTAAAGTAGCAGATACCTTGAGCAGATTACCCCTTCCTGTCCCCGATGTACCGGGTGAAGACATTGAGCAGTTCAGTGTAGCATGCTTAGGGGTAGAGGTAGGTGTTATCCTTCAGAGGAATGGTGTAAGGCCTATGAGGAAGATTTGGTGTTGGCAGAGACTATGGTCCGAGTCATGGAAGGGTGGCCTACTAAGAACTGTGTTCCTACAGAGCTGAAGCTGTTTTGGGAATTGAGACAAGAGTTATCAGTTGAAGACAACAAGATATTGCGAAATGGTAGGATTGTGCCTCCAGAAAGGTTAAGGAACAGGATTATTGATTTGTGTCATGAGGGGTACTTAGGAATTACAAAGATTTAAAACCGCATGAAGGAATTGTAATGGTGGCCTGGAATGGGGTTGGCCATTGAAGGTCAGGAAATGCATGTTATGTGAAAATGCAGATAAAACTCATGTTACGTTAAGACCACCTTTGTGTTCCGTTAGTGTTTCGGGAATGCCATGGGAGAAATCGGGAGTAGATATTACAGGTACAATCTGGGATGGACCTGTGCAGAAATGTCTAGTGTTTGCTGTCGACCATTTTTCTAAATGGCCAACGGTGGAAATTGTAGAACATGTGCAGGGTACTGTTGTAAGATTTCTGGATAACATTTTCCAGAGGGAAGTGTTATGATAGTCAGAGATCACTGACAATGGTGTACAATTTGTGGCTGAGACATTTGAGAATTTATTGAAAGGGAACAATGTAAAGTATTATACCACTTCACTGTGCCTGGCCTTGGGTCCATCGCGTGGATTCGCGGAGCCGGCTGCTTGCTTAATTCCCACCTCGGGCTTGGCCTTCCAGTGGGAGGTAGACCAGCGCCATAACCAAGCCCCGGGGTCGGCAGGCCGGAGCTGCGCAAGACCCGGACGACCGTGTTCATGGAAAATTGCAATCAGTTGCGGAAACGCTGATACAGCAGCAATTGTACAAGCCAATGCAGACACGAAAGCTACCTTCCACCAAGACATCAGCGCAGTGGCGGTAGGGTTCGGTCTTTTATGAGAGGAGCATAAGAAGCTCTCTGAGAGAGTGAAGGATGTAGAAGTCCATGTTTCTGAGATGGCCCCTGCGCAAAAGGCCCTGGAGCAGCAGGTGGGGGCCATCTCGGACAGTGTGGGTGTTTTGGAACGGAGAGCCGAAGATGCGGCGGGGCGCAGCCGCCGGAACAATGTTTGGGTTTTGGGCCTGCCGGAGGGAATCGCGAGCAACAACATGATGGCATATCTGGAGCGATGGCTGCACTCTGTGGTGGCACCTCAGGGCCTCTCGCCTTTCTACACTCTTGAGATGACCCACAGGATCCATGCCAGGCCCCTGGTGCCTGTCCCCCCATACCCCCCCGCCCCCCCCCCCCGAGACCGGTGGCGGCCCGCTTGCTTCATTTCCGGGATAGAGACCTAATGTTACGGAAGGCACGCACAGAGGGTCCCTACACAGTGGATAACAGTAAGGTTTCCCTTTTCCCAGACTACACCCTGGAGGTGCAAAAGAGGCGGGCCTCCTTCTTGGAGGTTAAAAGGGCCCTGAGGGAGGAGGGTCTGCCATACTCCCTACTGTTCCCGGCTCGATTGCGGATCATGTTGGATGGCACCACCCACTTCTGTGGGAGCCCAGGTGAGGCCTGGGACTGGATTGAGTCCTATAAAACCGGGGTCTCCCCGCCCGCGGGCCCTGGAGCTGAATTGAGGAAACCAGTGGAGCTTGGGAAATTCTCCCGGAGGCACTCCCAGAGGGGAGCTCCCAAGAAACTGACCTTTTCCCAAACCGAGAGAGAGAGGGGGGAAGCTCTGCAAGCAGTGGCAGCACTGAGGCAGGGCAGGAGCCCCGTCCCTGAAGCGGCTGCCCATTCCTCAAAAGATACTGGAGATGTTGACTCTGACTTCTCCCACAGCGATAGTGTGAAGATGCCGGTGGTGACGCCACGCACTACTGACAAAGTTATTTGAGATCCTTTGGTCGAAGTGATGGCTGGCGCACTGGGAGAGCCACTGAACTGATCTGCTGATGGTGATCCCCGGGGACGAAAAAGTCTTATCATGGTTCGTAGGGCCGGTGCGACCAGGACTGCTTGTGCGCAGCAGCTATGCTGTCCTCTGCTCTCACTGTCCGCACCCCCCCCCCCCACCTGGAGAACCTTACTAGTGTAAGGCCTCACTCCGCCTCGCTGGCCCAATACCTGATGGGCTCCTCATAGTGGGGGGAGATTTTAATTGTGTGGCGGATATTTCCATAGATCGCTCACATCCTCCCCTGCCGCTGACCCAACCACATCGTACTGCATCAGGCTTCTGGGCTTGGATGTCCCATTGGAGGTTGGATGACACCTGGAGATTACAACACACAAACGATAGGGAGTCTCTTTCTTTTCCCCGGTACACCAAATTCACACCACGTTTGATATGTTCCTCTGCTCCCCGGCATTCAGTGGTTCGGTGTCTCATACACAGTATTTGGGGTGTACGCTGTCAGACCATAGCCCATTACTTATGCTGTACACATTGCTGGGTCGGTGCCCCCGATCCCAACTTGGAAACTGAAACTGCTTCTACTTGATGATGCCCCCTTTGGTCCTCACTGGCAACATTGATCGACAATTACTTCTCTACTAATGCAAACACGGCCTCCTCTCTGCAGGTGGAGTGGGGAGGCGTTTAAGGTTGTGGTACGAGGTCATTGTATGGCTCAGGCGTGTGGGGCACATCGGGAGATTAAGCGCAAATTGTTATAATTAGAGGGTACTCTCCGTAGCCTGGATAACTTGCAGGGTATAGATGACTCTGCCTTACCATCTTTACACGGAGTGCGGGCACATTATAAAGAAGCGCTGGGGAGGCTGCGGTGTTATAATTATAAGGACTACTTAGACAGGGTGCAAAGGGAGGAAGGAATAGCGGGCCAACTGTTAAAAGGTTTAGTCAGCCCTGAGATGGGGGCACTATTGTGACGTGCTTGGCTTGGATACGGGAGATACAGTGCATGACCCTGATGATATTAATGACCCTTTTTTGCGATACTATGTGTGTCTGTATGAAGCCCCGGCTGCGGCCCCCTTGCCCCATATTTGTGACTTCCCTGCCCCTCTGCAACTCTGCATGCTTGAGGAGGACGATAAGGAGGAACTGGGAGGGCCTCTCATGGTGTAAGAAGTTAGGGCCGCTATAGTTGCATTAGCGCATGGTAAGATGTCTGGGCCTGACTGCCTCCCGGCCGAAATTTACCAGCGGATTATTGATGACTTAGCGCCGCGTTTGGTTACGCTTTATGCAGAAGCTTACGAGGGCGGGGGGGGGGGGGGTTACCTGAATCCACACAGACAGTGTTAGTAATCCGCTCCCCAAGTCCAAAGAACCCAATGCAGGAGTAAGAGACTATCGGCCACTCTCCATGTTGAACTTAGAACTTAGACTTCAAGATTCTGAGTAAAGTATTAGCAGGCAGGCTGCTCCCGCATATGAAATCCCTGATTCACCCAGACCAAAAGGGGATTATCCCTACTCTTAACACCTCCTATAATCTCCGTAGGCTTTACTCCGTGCTCTATCACGTGGATGCCCAGGCCCTGAAGCAAGCAGCGGTTTTATCGGTAGATCTAGAGAAAGTGTTTGTCACGGTGAGCTGGGAGTACTTGTTCGAGGTGATGCATCGTATGGGCTTGGGTGATGACTGGGTGCGGTGGGTACAGCTTCTCTAGGCCTCGCTCACTGCGAGTGTCAAGACGGGAAGAGCAATATCTAGACCCTACAGGATCTCTCGTGGTTCCTGACAGGGCTGTCCTCTTTCGCCGCTCCTGTTTGCCTTGGCCGTGGAGCCCTTGGCAGAGCTGTTCCGACTGTAGGGGGGGGGGGGGGATAGGATTGACTTTCGGCGGACGTTGCCCTCATGTCTCTGTACGCAGATGACCTGTTGCTGTATCTTACAGAGGCAGTTGGGGGGGGGGCCACCGTGGCCCTGCAGATCCTGGGTGATTTTTCTGTCCTGTCGGGCCTTAGGGTTAATAAAACTAAGACCTATCTATTTCCTGTAGCTGGGCCCTTCCCAGGCCGGAGGAGCTACCGCTTGATATCCTCTGGGTACAACGTACATTTAAATATTTGGGCATACAAATTTTCCGTGACCTGAAATATCTAAAAGATGGGAATATGGGTAAGACGTTGCGCTCCCTCCGCTCTCTCGTTCATTTTTAGAATTCTTTGCAATGGCCTATCATGGTCCGGATTACGCTGTCCAAGATGGTTAATGTTGTCTAGGCTGCTCTATTTTTTTTGGAACCTCCCGGTTCTGATGCCGAGAAGCTGGTTTAAACCTATACACGCTCTCCTGCGGCTCTTGGTCTGGGGTGATGGACGCCCGCGAGTGTCCCTGTAGACCCTACAGTGCCCTGTCTCTGAAGGAGGTCTCGGTGCCAAATTTCTAATTTTATATGCTGGTCAAATTCAAATTCAAAAAGCATTATTCGTATTTCAAAGGGAAATTCATAAAAGCATACAAGTTTAAACATACAATCCGAAAATATCAATTAAGTACAATACGTTTAAAAAATAATAATAAGAATCAATGCAATTCCAAGTTAATGAAAACAAGTTTATAAAAATTTCTAAAATACTGATATGTGCAAGTATACAATTCTTTACATAGAGTTTCTAACTTAACCTGTAATTTTAAAAAACTGGATATAGCATGTGCCACAGTGTCATTTTCTAACTGTTGCAGTCTAACATAAGCTATTCTGCATGATCGGTGACCCCATGCTTTGCAGATCGGTTTCAAAATGATCCTCCGTGGAACTAGATAAAATTTACAAAATAAAATACAGTGTAAGTTTGATTGGGGAGATAGGTCATCACAAGGGCAAGTAGGCAGTTCTCTCGACCAATTATTACAGGTTGGGAAGGTGGTTATACGAAAAAAAGTTCCAAACCTGAACCGTTACAGTAACATTCTCGAGTAGCAGGTTAAGTCACTTACAAGGTACAATTGGGGTCCTGGGTTAATAGTGATTTACTGAAAGGCCAAGACTGAGTATTTAAGTTTTTCTGAGGACCATCTTTTATTAGCTAGATGATCCATAGCCAGTTGTTTCAGTGATTTCCTAGCAATCACTTCCATACTGGCCGGTCTCGAATAAAACTCGGGATGGCCAATCTCGGTCATCAAGGTTTTTACGTAAGACAGCCATTTAATATTCCTAACACCATCTAAAGTAAGACAGTCTGTGATTATTTTGCGGTTAAATGTTGTCTCCGGAGTAACCCAGACCTTCTACCATAAAAGGATCGGCGCAATCTTTATGGTGTCAGTAATAAAGGGTAGACCCAATTCAATGTGAGTAAGGTAATTTGGAGAGGATTTAAGAACTCCCAGCAAATATCTGAGGTAATGATTTTCAATTAGTTGAATAGATGTTATGTTTTCAATACCCCAGATACCTGATCCATAAGTGGCCGTGGATATACCCTTGGCCTGATATATTAAGATCAGTTCCTTAACGGGTCTACCCCCAAGTTTTGCCGCAAAGTTATGCAGTGCACCAACCGCCCTGGTGAAGGCTAATTTTCTTGCTTTTACTGCAGTGTGCCAAGTGCATTTCCTGTCGCAAGATATTCCGAGTTAGGGGAAATGATCCATAGTCTCTATCCTTCTACCCTCAAGGAATATGGGACAGGGTATTTTCTTAGTGCCATGCCCACAAGCCACAGTGAATGTTTTAGTAATATTAACTTTTAATCCATTGTCTTTCATGAAATTGTTAAATTTTGAGACCGCCCTCTGTAGGCCTAGCCTGGTTTGCGACATGATGGCAGCATCAAGGAGTAGGGGAACAGGCTGGCCCTGAGATAAAGGATAATCGTACGGTAAGCCCTTGAGGTGATCGCCAATAGAGTTGATGTATAAAGTGAAGAGCAGGGGTGCTAAAATGCACCCCTGTCTCGCTCCCCTCTTGATGGAAAATTTTGACGAACACTCCCCTTGTTTACCAAAGCGCACTCTGGCCCCAGCACCCCTATATAATTCCTTGATGAAATTAAGTATTGTGTCATCAAAGCCCAGGTCGGAAAGTGTGGACCAAAGTTGTTTGTGGTCCACACAGTCGAAGGCGGAGCTCAGGTTAATAAAAAGGTTCCCTTTCCTGGCCTGGGTGTACTTGGAAATTAAAAGATGTAAATTTAAACTCTGCTCAATAGTTCCCATACCAGTATGGAAACCGTACTGAAGGTTAGATATGATATTGCCTTCCTCAGCCCAGAGTTGAATTCGCTTTAGAATAATGCAACCAGCTACCTTCATTAAGCCGTCTAGAAGTGAAATAGGCCGATAGCCGGTTGGATCTTGTCTGTTGCCCTTTTTAAAGATAGGCACCACTATGGCCTCAGTCCAAGTTGATATGAGCCCAAAAGAGTTAGCACTATTCATGACATTTGTTAAAAGGTGCGCCCAAAGATGGATTTCAGATTTAAAAACATCATTGGGTATACCATCCGGGCCGGGCGCCTTGCCGGAAGGGCTCTCCTTTATTGCCATGAAGACCTCGTCGTAAGTAAAAGAGATTCCAAGCGGGAAAACTCCTTTACAAGCACTTCCTTTATCGCCAGACATGGATGCAAAAGCAGGAGGTATAGAGTTAGGGGAAATTCATACAGATGTTCAAAATGTGTGACTCATGTTTCCCCATTGATAGCGATGTCTATCACCGGTACTTGTTTAGAATTCCGGAAGAAAGGGGCATTAACCGCCTTCCAGAATGAGGTGGTATCTCTATTTTTGGAAGCAGTAATTACAGCCTGCCATGCCTCCTTTTTTCAGTGATTTCACCCTATTTTTAATAGCTAGGCGATAGGAATGTCTAGCCTCTCGTATCTCGCACGGGGATCGAAGTGAGGCATTGAGGCCTTTTTTAGGGTTTTTAGTGCCGAGGTACAATTATGATCGAACCAGCCATTTGGGCGGTTCGTATCTGAGCGATACTGTCTGGTCAATAGCTGTTTTAAGGTCGCTTGTATCTTTGAGAAGGAGCCCAAGATTTTAGAGTATTCTTCAGTGGGAGAGAGGCAAATGTAAATTTCTTTCTTCATTGTCGAAAATAAATTTACTCAATTATCCCTCCAAGGCTGCTCTAGCTCTGCCTTTTTTATGGAAAATGAAATTAAGTAATGGTCGCCATGAATTTCATCTAGCGTTTCCCATGTTGTAACTAAATGGGCATGCGTTGTAGAGAAAAGGGTGAAGTCTATTGTGAAGTTGCACCCTCTACCATGGTAGGTTGGCTGGAACTGTATTGGTGGTGAGCATAGTTCATTAATAAATGAAAGATTAAAATAAAACAGCAAAATATTCAGTATGTCACCCTGGTTAGAATGGATTAAATGACTCGGGTTATCGTCAGTAAGTTTGCCGAGGCCGCAAATGCCCTTCGGTCCGTCCTGACAGATATTGCAATTAAAATCACCCACACATGCCAGGAAAGAGTCCCCACCTATCCTTTCCTTTAGGTTTGAAACACTGCAGATCAGATTGTTTATAACTCTATTTAAATTATCAGTAGACACGTTGTTATAAAAATTGATTAAGATCATGTTAATGGAATTTCCCCATCTAAGAATTAAGATCTGGTAGTGTTCGGTTGGAAGGTGTTTTAAAAATGTAAGCCCACTAACGGTACTAACATATATGCACAAGCCCCCACTGTTTCTGCCCTGAGAGCTTGGCAAGGCTGGTGAGTGGAAAGTCTGAAACCCCAATAGATGAACAGGGTCTAAGGCCCAGGTTTCCTGAAAACAAGCAATGGTGTAATTATCAACTAAGACCCGCCAAGGCTGTTGTTCAATTTTGTTAGCCAGACCTGCCACATTCCAAGAAAAAAGTGAATGAGACAGAATTATCGAATTTTGGACAATATGAATAGGGATGTCTGTGTTTTTTTGTACCCTGGGAGTGGGAGGCAGTATAATAGGAGAATCTTCAGACAATACCCAAACATCCGCTAATGGCATAGCGAGTTCAATCACTAACGGAGAATTGGGCCTCCCTTCTTCAATAAATTTACCAGGAGCAGTGTTAGTATTAGATCTATCAGATGGGAGATCGCGCCCAAGACCCTTTTGGTGTTCAAGGACACCAACAGATAAGTCTAATGGCTGGGACACCCATGTGGCCGTCAGTTGTCAATCCAAGTCCTCTAGGCCTGACAATGGCTCACATGAATTACATACTGGGATACTCCATCGCCAGTTGTAATTCGGATGTTGGAACCTGCTATACTGAGGAAATAGAGGCCTGTGTGTACGTGAGGACTGGAGGAATGAAGGTGTCTTAGAGGTGGGAGGTCTCGGTAATGGTATATGGGTATTGTAATTAAAGGGATGTTGGATATTACGTATTTCCGGGACTGGCACAAAATTTGAGCGAGTCAATAAGGTTCTAGGGTAAAAATAACTCCAATAACTAGGTGATATGCCACCTTCACCTCTTCCCGAAAACCAATCAGTAATGTGGGTAAAAGCTCTGTGGTCCCTGAAATTAATGATTACAATGTCCCCCTCAATGTCTTTTGGTCGAGAGCACACCCAACTACGTCTCCTAACTGACACTATGTCGCCATTGATGTTTGGTGGCAGAGGTCTGAAGGTGGTCAGCCAATGTATGACTTTGTTAAGATTTTCGTGGGCTTCTTTCCTGCCTTCAACCAACACCGGAACTCCGGTGAGGATGATGACAAAGTCGGCTGCTTCCGGGGGTAGATCTATATAAGGCCCACAATTGTTTGGAACCGAGTGTGGTGGAGGTGCCTTCGTTGTTGCTATATTATTGTTATTTGATATATACGAAGGTCCCACTAATGATGTTTCTCTGGGTGGCTGTGATGGCAACTCAGTACTGGCTTTAGCAACCGAAGTGACCCTTGACTCTGTGGGATGGCGTTCCTCGTAGGGCATAATTGATCCTGGTAGAGGACGCTGTGATGCTTTTAGGGTGTTCTGGGTAGCGAGTTGTTTTAAAGCCTTTTCATTTGAATGGGTAGTTTCAATTAAATGAGTCATTTGATCTCGCAACCTCTTTACTCTCTCTATGAGGGGTAACATGAGGGATTTGATCAGCTTTTCCAAATCCCCCATTGCACCCTCAGTTAAGATGCCCCCTAGGGTGAGTTATTTGGGCCCATGCATGTTTCACTCATAGCTTGCTTCTTACTCGGGTCTGTGGAGGATCTCAGTATTTTTGCGCGCTTACCTACATGTATATCCCCAACCCTCTTTCTCTTTAAAGTGGCCCCCTGTCCTGGATGAGAATGTTTTTCCTTCAGTGGGTGATGAAGCCGGGCTTTATTCCCCGGTGTTGGGAGGGGTAAATAATCCTCTCTTGAAGGAATGGGTGATTGGTCCAGGTTTATTGTATCAATAGTTTCCCCCTCTGAGGGTTGTGTTAAGCGTAAACTGTCCTGAAGGAGCAAGGGGATTCCTGGATCATCTCTGACTATGTTGTTGCTAGATAGTATAGGGGGCAAAGTTGCTGACTGTAGGGAGCCTAGGGAAGAGCGCTTATTGGAGGGAAATTCTACTGACGAGCGTTGTTCAGCCAGGGCTATATCATGGTCTAACTTATTGGCAGCCTTCGTTAGAAATTGATCTATGGTGCCTATGATACTACCACCCGCCAGTGACTTCCTTCTAGTTGTTTGGCCTTTAGGCATAACTAATAGCTGTTTCCCCTATGGTATACTATATATATATATATATATATATATATATATATATATATATCAGAATAAGTCCAGTATCAAATCAAAAGCAATGGAGACAACAGTACCGGAAAAAATTAAAGTGATACCAAGATAGAATAAGAAGGCTAAGAGGGAATACGCCAAGGGTTATAACTTATCGTTCTATTGGCAATGTTGTCCAGAAAAAATGAAGCCAAAGAATATGGCCCTGCCCGGCCTTATCAGGCCTCTGAGGGCCACAGAGGGCCCGCCCTTGTCCCGGGCTTCTCCCGGCGCGCTCCCTCGCGTGTCCCGCGGAATGAGGTTCCGGTATGCCCTTTATGCGCCTCCTGGCGCCACGCGATGACGGATGCAGCGTCCATGCCGCTGGCGGGGCAGCTGGGAAATGTAGCCCGTGAAGGGGACTCGGCGGAGCCAAGCCCGGCCAAGAGGGAGAGCGGAGCCAAGCCCGGCCCACAGGCGCTGCAAGCAGAGATGGGGCTCGGCGGAGCCAAGCCCGGCCGAAAGGTAAGAGAGGAGCAAAGCCCGGCCCGCAGGGAACAAGTCTGCCCATTCAATAGCAATGGTCATCCAGCTACAATGGTTGGCACAATGGGTGGAGGGGGTGAACGAGGAGGGAACGTGCTTAGCGGATCCTGCACATAGTCATGGACTAGTGATGGCAAAGCTCCTACTGCCGGCCACATCTGTCCCCTCCTGCTCTCTTTTGCACGGCCTTCCAGACGTGGAAGCGAAGCTGTAGCATGCAGCAGCGCCTGGTATTGTACTCCCCCTTGATTCTGTTAGTGGGACTTTCACATGGGGACCCTCAATCTGTATTTTGCGGATGCCCAACTGGCAAGATGGTCGGATGTTGGACTGGAAACAGTAGAGGATTGCTATTTTGACAAAGCTCTGACACCTTTTGCGGCCCTAATGGAAGATACTGGACTCCCTCTGGGCCAGTTCTTGCAATATGAAGCGTTGACACGCTCATTTTAGTGCCATTCATTTCATTATAAAAGCTCTCCAGAGGCGAGCATGCCATTGAGTAATGGCAGGGGCTTCTTTTTTCTTCCATGTTGTTACTATCGTGCATTTGGCAGCCCCAAGCAACTCCATATAATGGCTTTGTCCCCCTTCGTCTGATACTGCAGTGACTCTGATCTTAACCCCAGGAGCTCAAATGCAGGAGTGTCTGGACATGGATATCCAAAGATTTCTTAGATCTGAGCCAGGATTTCCGCCCAGAAAGGGCAAATCGTCGGAAAGTCCCACCAAATGTGGTGGAATTCGCCCAGTAGCCCACTGCCCCTCCAACACCAATCCGAGGTTTCCAAGAACATTCGTGTAGGGTAGAGGTACCGACCTTAGAGCGTCTCGTAATGGGCCTCTCTCATACCCGTAGAATGATTAATTTTGGTAATTTCTTTCCAAATCGTCTATCCTAGTCCCTAAAACCTGTTCCCAGAACTCCATGAATCAGTGTCTAGGTGAATGCAGTGTCAACAGCAATTGTGCATATAAGAAAGAGATGACTCCCCTCGGTTATCCCACCCTCCTCACAAACTTTTCTATAAGAGTTAATTCTCTGGCTCTGCTTCTCTGATTTCTGGGCTCAATGCCCAGTGCTTAAGTTGGAGATTGTGATAGTGTTCCGAGGGTTGTAGGTTAAAATTGCACCGGCAGTGTCAAAGGTTAATATATCATAGTTATAAAAGAGGTCCGATACTGTGAGGCTTCCCCCCCTCCTTCCAAGCATCAAAAGGACATGCTTGCATTGCTGGTGGGAATGCAGGGTTGAAATGGATCGGGGTGTAAGGATAGGGGAAAGTCATCCATCCAGCTGTTTTCGTGACCTCGTCCCACACCTTAAGGGTAGTCTGGGTAGGCGTACTTAGATAAGCGTTCATCGGATGGACCTGCTTTGGTTTCCAGAGCACATCCTATATAGTTCTCCCCACTATCGCCCGGTCCATGTGTAACCAGTGTCTGTCTGATTCTCTTTGTGACCATTCTGCTATTACTCTGAGATGTGCTGCCTTATAATAGAGGGCAAAGTCTGAGAGAGCCACTCCACCCTCATCTCTAGTCATTCTAAGGGGTTTGAAGGGAAGTCGTGCCTGTCCGTTTTGCCAAACATAACACATGGTTAGTGTACGTAATGTAGAGAAAAAGCCGGGGTATAGGGCGATTGGAAGGGCCTGAAATAGATGCAGTAGTTTTGGAAGAATCGCCATCTTCATTGCGTTTTATAGGGCCCAACCAGGAAATATAAAGCAGTCCCCACCGTTTGAGGTCATTTTGTATTTGTTTCAGGAGGGATGGAAAATTTGCAGTATATAATCCCCTTATTGTAGCTGTAATCCGCACCCCCAGATAAGTAATGTTGTGTTTGGCCCATTGAAAAGGGAAATCCCTGAAATATATCACTTAGCTAGGTTCACTGGAAATCCAGCCACCTGTTCTATAGTTTGAAGTTCTTCCTGCAGTACCGTTAACGAGGCTCACAGATCCGTTAGCATTAGGAGGACGTCCTCTGCGAATAGTGACCTTTTTTGCTCATCTGCACCGAATTGTATACTCTTGACCCCTTGTACTGCTCTTATCCTGGCCGCAAAGGGTTCTGTACTCAGAGCAAACAGTAAGGGTGATGGAGGTCACCCCTGCCTTGCCCCTCAACCTAGACTGAAAGCGTCTGAACTGACATCCTTGGCTATTAGCTTGGACCGTGGTTGCCTATGGTTGTCTTTAATCATGTTGACAAACGTCTCGCAGAACCCAAATTGCTTTAACGTCTGAAAGAGAAAATGCCATGCCACTCCATCAAACCCTTTTCGGCATTAAACCCCTGCAATATTGCCTGGATTCTAGTCTTCAAGGCTTTTTCCACTAAGTGGCGAACTCTTATAATACTATCGTTAGTTTGACGGCCTTTAATGAACCCCCATTGGTCTAGGTGTATTAGATCAGACATCAAGTCCTCCAGTCTGGTCAACAGTATTTTGGAATATAATTTGGCATCTAAATTTAACAGCGCTATCGACCTGTATGAGGAGCACTGTTGTATATTTTTCCCTGTTTTGGGAAGGACCGATATGAGTGCCTTGCTCATAGAATATGTTAGCGCTATATGGTTGAATAACGCGGTCGGCTGTGGCACCATATTAATTGTATATGTTTTATAGAAGTGAGTTGATAGACCATCCGGTCCTGGCGACTTGTTTGGTTTTAAAGCTCTATTCGTTAGTAACACCTCTTCCTCTGTTTTGGGCGCACTTAAAATGTCATTTTGAGAGGCTGTGACCTGGGGTAGATCGACTGAGTCTAGTATTCCTTTTGGGCTGTGGGATCAGTCTCCTCTGCCTTATATACAGTCTCATAGTATGCCCTGAAAAGTCGTGCTTTCCCTGTCTCATTGTTTTCTAGTTTGTCCTGCGTATCTTGTATGCGCTGTAGGAATGGCTTATCTGGTCATGACTGAGAAATGGCGTCCACATCCAGTACATCCCAAAAAGCATGCCAATAGGAAACAAACAGCTGGGATCTAAGAAGCATAACAAACTTGTTTGAACCATCTATTATGCTAGGCTTGGACACATGAGTACTGGGTCATACTAGCCTCTCTGATATTTTCCTGGCAGGCTCAGGCTAGGAGCTGCGCAGACCTGGGTGTGCTGTCATGAGCCAACCATGAAAGCTGCCATATCCCCGTTCTAGTCGTGGCCTCCTGCAGCTTGGGGCTGGTATGATCATATTTGCTAGGGTTGCCCTAGGATGTCCGGTGTGTCTGTTTGCCTGTACATATAAATGTCCTGTGTCATTTAAATGACATTGGGCTGTGTGACATTTCACCGCAACTAGATTTGACTGCACCAGGCTCCAAGATTAATGGTATCTCTGTTGCTTATGGTAATGTGGTATCCATGGCAGTTCATGATTGGCGAATAACAGTGATTTGTATAAAGTTAAGTGCTAGGTCCCGAAGTATTTTGCAGGAGTCCACTGCAGCTGCCACTGCTGATGAATGCAAGTGCCAGGGTGGCCTAATAACAGTCACACTCGAGCAAGTGTGACTTTTTTGGCTATTCCACCTAAACTCAAACTGTAGGAATGGCTTGGAAGTGCTAGTTTTACCATTAAAAATACATATAAAATAGTTAAACACGTCACTGATGTGATGTGATAAAAATAGACACACATCACCACCATTTTGTGGACTCTCTTCAATATATCCCGGTAGTTAGAAGTGAGTGCCAGTGCAAAGTACTAGTATACACCAGCACAAATTAAAAATTGGTTAATGTTATTCATAATAACCATGAAGTAGTAGCATTGCCACCTTTCAGCGTATAAACCGAAAAGTCCATGTTTGTGCTGATTTCTTCTGTTGATAAAAAAACAACTGCATAATGCAGACTTGTGTGTGTGTTTGGAACTTGATAAAGCTTAGTTTTGGTCTCTGCCCCCCCCCCCCCCCCCCCATCTCCTCTCATTCCCTTTACCCACTTCCTGCTCCGTTACCATTCCCTGGCTCCCCCTTCACTAATCCTCACTCACCCACTCTCTACCGACCCGCTCTCTGCCCGTCTGTCATTCCATGGCCTATCTCCTTCCTGCACACCTGTCCTCCCGCCCCCTTCCCTCTCCTCTTCCTCCTAGCCTCTGATCCGCTCTCTGTCCCTCCTCGTGATTCTCTTTCCTTCCTGTGCTGTCCCCCTCCACTTTCCTCCTCCTCCTTATAGCCTTTTATCCCCTCCTGAACACCTGCCCTTATTCCCCTGAACCCTGATAATTCTCTCCCCCACCATCCCCTCATATCCCCTCCAACTGATCCTCTCTCACAGACCCTCTCTGGAGCTCTTCTTCGGATTCCTCCTTCCACTTCTTATCCTCTCTCCCGCCCTCCACCTCTCCCAATATCCTCTCTTTCCCCCCTCCTCTCCCACACTCTCCTTCCGATACTCCCCACTTCTCCCCTCTCTACTGAATATCCTTGCTCACCACCTCCGGATCCGCTCCCGTCCTCTCCTCCAGGTTCCATCTTCTTCCCTCCGATCTCCTCTCTTCTCCATTTACCTGCCCCCCCCGACCCCCTCCCGCCCCCTCTCCTGCTTCTAAAACCCTCTGCTCCCCTCTTCCTGAAGACGTGTCCTCCACTCGCCCAAACCCTCACATGTTCCGGCTGGTGAACTTACAGTATGATGTGTTGACTGACTGACTGACTGAAATATTAGTAACAAACAAGTGTTCCCAGGATTGGATTGTGTTATCTATCAATACTGCTTTGCGAATCAGTGAAGACGAGTTAAAAGAAATAGAAAAGTTAGAGGAAGAAATATTAGGAGACTCTACTATAGCGGATGCGAAAGGTCTACTGGAAAGTATTGGTAAAACATTAGCGGACTTTAAAATCAATACCGTTAATTTAAAGACTACTAAACTAAGTAGAGATATAAAAAACGTTACCTTAGAACAAGTTTATCCCTACCTGAAAGAGGATTTCTTTAAAAACACCACCCCAGGGGCGTTAAATCCTCAATACAAGGGTAGATCAAGAACAAGATTTCTCACATTTTCTGACTCCTCGTCAGATTCAGATCAAAGTGGAGGAGCTTATTACCAACCATACCAACAATATCCACCCTATCTACACTACCCCCAAGGCCCGCCACCTTTTTTAGGCAGAGGGGGACGTCGAGGCAGGGGGTTCAGAAGAAGATGGGGGCCTCCCCAGTTCCAACAATTTCAACCTTTTCCACAACCGCAACCGACACAGGAGCAGAACCTGTTTCAAACGAGACAACGGACTTATATGCGGTAGAAAGAACTAATAATCAGGGGAATGAGCCAGTGATGTCTTGCACAATGAGAGATAGAGAGATTATTCCAATTTACAACCTCTCTAAAGAGTGCTTATCACCTATAGAACTGCAGGTGTTACAGAAAGGTCTTTCATTTGTGCCTTTACTTGTTCAAGACCCGGTAGACACTAAGACCGAAGTCTTACAGTTTCTAAGAAAGATCAGATTGCAAGTATTTTTTTCTGCACAAGAGGAGAATGTTGAATACAATGTCAGCGGCTTGCGAGTCAAATCGACCTTTTGTCCAGAGAGCGCAAGTATGCCTGACGAAATTGTGTTGTTTGAGAATCAGGTACTTAAAGAAGTTGATAATTTGAATACTAAGAAACTCTCCTTTAAATCTAACTTTAGTAAGGTAGAACGGTTAGCTTTGAACCAACTTGCCAACAACCCCCTAACAGTAATAAAACCAGCTGATAAAGGTGGGGGGATCGTTATATGGGATTGTAACGATTATGATAAAGAGGTACTAAGACAGTTGGGTAATTGTGCACACTATCGCCAAATAACAGACAACCCAGCCAGTAACTTAAGGGCTAGGATTTTACATCTTACCACACAAGCCCTAGATGCCGGATATTTGAGTAAAAAGGAATATGAATATCTGAATACGTCCATGCTGAAAACCCCCAATTTGTATGTATTACCTAAAATACATAAGGATGTCGTCAACCCCCCTGGCCGGCCGATTATTGCGGCATGTGGATCAATGCTTGAGCCCCTAGCGAAGTACATTGATACGTTTCTTAAACCCTTTGTGTGCGAAACTCAGGCCTACATTAGAGATACCATGGATTTCATCCACAAGGTTGAGGGCTCGGTGTTCGATAGAGACCAAAAGTTGTTGGTCTCTCTCGACATCGAAAGCCTGTATACGAATATACCCCAGGACGAAGCACTCCTCGTGATGGAACTGGTACTTGATAAAAGGAATAGACCCCATCAGGTGCCAACTAAATTCATCATTGAGTTAGCGAAAATTTGCTTAAAAAACAGTTTCTTCACCTTCAAGGGGGTCCTCTACTTGCAATTGAAAGGAGTGGCGATGGGGTGTTGCTTTGCCCCAGAAATTGCCAACCTTGTGATGGACCAATTTGAGACCAGATATGTCCTTGGTGAAGCGAACCCATTTCTACAATCCCTGTCGAGGTGGGTCCGCTTCATCGACGATATCTTCTTGATATGGAATGGAAATAAAAAAGATCTAGACCGATTCCATGAATGGTTAAATGCCTGCACCCCTGACCTCAAATTCACAATGAATTTCAGTAATGAAAAAATCAATTTTCTGGATGTATGGATTTTGGAGACTGGTGGTAGGTTAGAAGTGAGCCTCTATACCAAACCTACAGACAGAAACACTTTGCTGGAATTCTCTAGTGGACACCCGAGGAGTGTTAAAGAGAATCTGCCATATGGGCAATTTCTGCGCATCAGGCGCAATTGCACCAGCAAAAAGGATTATTTTGACAACGCAGAAATCCTTTTGAATAAACTATGTTCTAGAGGGTACCCAAGGAAATTAGTGAAAGCCGCCCTCAAAAGGGCTTGGTTCACACCTCGGGAAACTTTATTAACCCCCAAAGAAAGTAAGAGTGAGAAAACTGCTTTGACCTGTGTTTTAACGTTCAATGTGAAAGCCAATAAAATCAAGCAAATCATCTCTAGAAACTGGCGAATCATTGACCATCTTGACATCCCATCACCACTGTTTTCTTTCCGTAAAGGTAAGAATATTAAACAACATCTTGTTAGAGCCAGTAGAGAGCCCAAGATTAAAAAAGACACTAGAAACTTGTTAGGTCTACCTGCCGTAACAGGACATTTTCGTTGCATGAACTGTACGGCGTGCCCTAATTCTAAAGACTTCAAAGACATCGATGTGAATGGCCAGAACCACATCATGCGTTCGTTCTCCAACTGTAACACCAAGAACGTCGTGTATGTGGTTCTTTGTCCTTGTAATTTAGCCTATATAGGACAAACAACGCAGGCAATCAAAATGCGAATAGGCCAACACAAATCAAGAATTAGATGTAAAACTAGTGGGGCCCCACTAGTACAACACTACATAGACTGTGGACACAACGAAGAGGACTTAACATGGGCAGTACTTGTAGTGGTGACAGCTAAAAACAAAGCAGAACTAGAACGTAAGTTAAATTGTACAGAAGCTAGACTTATTGAAAGATACCACACTGCTACCAGGGGGCTTAATGATCGTGACGAACTGTGGGCATTAATCTAATGATGCCCCTTGTTTGCTCTCTGGATCCGAAGATGAGTACCCCTGATGACACCTTGTCGGGGGAGCTCTCCCAGGACCCAGTTTGTTTAGAGGAGTACAGGAATGAGAGCATATGAACAATGAGTAATTTTTTGTATATATCTAATTGAGACTTATAATTGTTTGTGTGTGCTATCTTCATTTGTGTTTAAGTTGTTTGTTCATTTATGGTGTTTATCGTAAAATTTCATTTTTGTGCTTGATACATTGTGAGTAGATTGTTAGCCCATATGCGTCGTTGCAATGTTCACCCCTTTTTGTAAATATCTCACTAATTTAGGTGGTGATTCGATGTTAAGTTTTTTTTTTTTTTTTTCTTTATTTTATTGATGGTAATTCTGGTTTTCCTTTTCCTCTATTGTGTTTTTGGAATGGATGTGTAGATAATCCTAAGGTAGAGGAAAACACACCCGGAGAGACATGACGCTCTGCGTGCAGTCTGTTGTCTCTTCCTGTATGTCCACGACTCTCTGTCCTGTTTCTTTGCCCATGAAGTTAGCGCGCTGTTCAGAACGCCCCTTGAGGCGCCTCCCTTTTGAAATAACGGCGCGCATTGCCGACTGTGAGTTTGTCTCTGAACTAACGGACGGCGGAGCTTCAGTAATTTACACTGAAGGGTTCCTTTGACCGCGGGTGACTTGGGGGAATCTTAGCACCAGAGGTAGGCATTTATAATTGTCTCCCCATATGAAGTGACGCTGCAGAGATTCGAGCTCTGTTTGAGCACACGCCAGGAGTAACTGCGATTGTGCTGTGTTCTGTGGTTATTGTTTATTTGAATATAGGCATCCCTGGTGACCTCGTGAGAGCGTGTATTTAAAGGTGGTGATCGATACATAAAAGAAATACGGGACTCCTTCTCCTTATATCGTATACTTTGGAAGGTAGGCCATCTGCATGTTACGAGATATGATTTAATATTTCCCACGAGAGTTTGTGAGTGACCGATAGAATAATAGAACCGGCTCCCTGGTTTTTTCCTCCCCCTGTGTTCCTTCATATATCCCTGTAGGAAAGCGTGAGTCTATCCCCGTGAGGCAAGAAGTTGTGTATATCCCTCAGGGTGGTGCCTTGGCACTCCCTGCCTGGGGGGGTCCCAGTCACCAACTCCTTCACAGGTATTTTGAACCTCGTGGTAGTTGCCATAGTCCCGTTTGAATGGTGCCTCTCCTTATTATGCTTATTATTATTTTTAGTTTGGTCACTGTTAGGAGTTTTATTCATTTTGATAATGCATGTCAGTTGACATTCACTTATTTGTAGACACAGGGTGGTATAAAAGATTGTGATTTGGTGATTGGGTCTTCACAACGTGTGTACTCTTTAGCACTTGGTACATTTGGAGCTTGGTAACCTTTACTTGTAAATAAGATGTGGTTTTGACCCTCTTTTTGCACTTTTTTCATTTATGGTTGGTCATTGCTACGGTGTATATGGGTGAGTTTTTCCTTGCGGCATAGTGTGTTTTTAGGAATTTTATTGCTTATGTATATATTTTTCAGTACCCTTGTCCTGACGAAGCCAGAAGATACAACTGGCGGAAACGCGACCGCGACTGCGTCGACAGATAATTAACAGACAGACAATTAATAGTGTTTTGTTTCACCCTCTCCTACTTTCTGTGTTTAGGGTACAGAATCGTATATTTGTATATATTGTAATTACTTCTCCTTTGATTACTGTATATAGTCTGTTTTTTCCCCCCCGGTTTTTTGACCCAATATTTTGTCCTATGTTAAAATTATAATCATTTATTGGCAGAAAAGAGCATTTAAAAAAACAGGTTAATAAAGGACAGATAATTAACAGACAGACAATTAATAGTGTTTTGTTTCACCCTCTCCTACTTTCTGTGTTTAGGGTACAGAATCGTATATTTGTATATATTGTAATTACTTCTCCTTTGATTACTGTATATAGTCTGGTTTTTCCCCCCCGGTTTTTTGACCCAATATTTTGTCCTATGTTAAAATTATAATCATTTATTGGCAGAAAAGAGCATTTAAAAAAACAGGTTAATAAAGTGTTTCCTGTTATGAAGTAGTGTTGTTTAATTTATCCCTTTATACCTTTTTGTTCTACTTATTCATCTAATTGATGTTCCTTGCCCAGGTATGGGAGGGTAATATGGGCAGAACCCCTGTTCATTTCACTGAAATATTAGTAAAGCGCACGAATGCCGCGGCGTCTTGGCGCTGTAAGATGGAGAGGAGAGGAAAGCAGTGGGGCAGATCGATTTAGGTAAAGAGCCAGGTCTTTAGCTCTTTCCTGAAACTCATTTTAGATTTTTGGGCGCGTAGTGCTGGGGGTAGCGAGTTCCATATTTTAGCCGCCTGGTAGGAGAATGTCTTTCCTCCCCATCAGGCTCTGTTTATTCTGGGCTGGCAGACTAGGTCATGGGTGGCTGACCTCCGTGTTCGCGAAGGTACATATCGGGGCAGTAGATTAATGAAGTCGTCAGTTCCCTTGCCATGTAGAGATCTATGTACCAGGCAAAGAGCCTTGAATTGAATGCAGCGTCTAACCGGGAGCCAATGAAGCTCCCGAATGGCTTTGGATGTAGGGTGGCGTTTGGGGAGGTTCAGTAAGGCCCTGGCCGCCGCATTTTGGATTGCCTGTAATTTGGACAGTTGTTTTTCTCCTGCTCCCAGATAGAGGGAGTTACAATAGTCTATCCGGGACATTACGAGGGCTCCCATCACCGTCTTTCTTAGCATGACCGGGATGTAGGGTAAGACTTTTCTGAGCACCTTGATGCTGTAGAAACAAGCCAAAGTCACCTGATTAACCTGGGCTTTACATGAGAGATCTTTATCTAATAGGAAGCCGAGGTTTCTGACCTTGTCTACAGGGAGAGGGCAATCCCTGCTTCGAGGGGCCACCATAGGTCACTCCAGATAGATGGTTTGTGACCGAACTCGATGATTTCGGTTTTTTCCGTGTTCAATCTAAGAAAGTTGTGGCTCATCCAGTTCTTCACCCCAGTAAGGCAGTTTCTAAAGCGATCCGCCATGGCTTCGATGGACTGTGAGATTGACACTATGATTTGTGTGTCATCGGCGTAAGACACCAATTGTAGGCCATGGGATCTAATCAGGGCTGCTAGAGGAGTGACATATAAATTGAATAATGTAGGCGACAATGCCCATCCTTGTGGGACCCCACCTGGAAGGGAAAATTCAGCCGATTGTAATCCATTCCAGATCACTTGGTTAGTGCGGGTGCCTAGAAAAGAGGCGATGAGGGTCAGGGCAGAGTCGGTGAAGCCTAGGAAGGTGCCACCATTTGCACACGCCTGCATTTTACCACATGAGTGGAAGATATGTTTTTTTAACAGACATCTCCACTGGTCGAACTGCATAGACTGATAGTCTGCACTGACTTCTGCAGCCCAGTGTTACCACAATACATTACAAAGAATGTTTCTGTCCATAACACACAGGGATTGCGTCCTTAAACATCATAGGGCGTAAAAGTATGTGGCCGGATTACTAACAGGATAATGTGCTGCATGGCTAAACACTTATAAGGTCCCGAAGACGAGACCTATTGGCTATCCCAATGCTTGTTCTAATTCTGTGTGATGAAAAAATCTTTAATAGGATGAACAAAACAAATCAGAACAGTTTACTTGGTGATGTGCAAATGATAAATATTTTTGCTGAAACCAAATTTCCACAGGTTATTGTTTATACACTATATAGTTTTTATAAGTAAACCTGTATGTTGATGGGAACGTTCTTGGCCATTTCAATGGAAAATGTGCTGTTTGTAAATGAACGTCTACTACCACCTCATGCTTTAGTAATATATTTATTAAATGTGAGTTTTTAAAGATGAACTGGCAACATTCCTGGCCCTTTCTGATGGCAATGCTGTTTGTGAGCTAAGAGGCAAATCAGGAATCGTTTACCCCTATAAATAGGCTAGATTCTTTGTTTCATAATTCTTTATTAGAAATTAAAAATGTAAAATTTCATAAGAGTATAAAACAACATTATATAAGTCAGTATGGAACTAGCAGAACACACAAATAATGTAATATAAAAGTGGAAACAATGGAACAAGAACATAGATAAGAAAAGGAAAGAAAGGGGGGGGGGATAGAAATAGAATAAATTATGCATGGAGCTAACGTTTAGTCTATTAAATCGAACCAAATAGTTTTTTTGTACAGCAGGAATGCTGAACTCGCATATTGGAAGGTGCTCTCCTATGTGATAATGAAGAAAAAGGTGGCTCTGAAAAATAAAATATTTGCCCAGGGTCACATAATGAGACTAGTTTAGGGGTCAAGCACATTACAGTTAAGTCGAGTAGATTATTCAAGTTACTGGACCTGCAGGCCTTGTAAAGTTTTTATGATTTTTCGAGGCATGTACATAAATGTATGATAGTTCCAAAAAGTGTTATGCTGTCTCTTTCAGGAGTTTTGTATTTCCTATCCTTTTGTCTGCTTATGGAGCGCATACTACAGTCTTTTAATTCCTCTTTCACTCACTAGTGCTTAAGCAACCTCTGTGTTTCCTGTTCTGTATGTGTGAGAATCATGTAATGTTTCTTCTGCGACTGCTAACTGTCCCTTACTTATCTTTAATGCTACAGTAAATTGCACTGCTGCTGCCTTGTTGTACCTTTGTGTTTGGAGCTCGGTATAAAACTTTCCACTACACAAAAGACAAAACAATTTGAATTGCCTGATTGCTTTAATGCATGGTGTGTAAGTGTGAATCCTCACAAAATAAGTGAGCAAGCAGATTTTACTTTTGGAGTTAGATTTATAATGAGCAGTTTTTGCAATGGACTAGACTATTTTGTAAAATTTTGCAACACACTGGCGCGGGTTCCATATCCTGTATAAGACCTTCGGGAAATTCTGGCACTTTAGCCACCAGCACTTTGCATACTGGGGGTTTGAGTACATAATGAAACTGTGAAACTTGCTATTGGCGGAGAAAAAGCAAGAATGGTTGATAGTATTTTGTTTCTTCGTGCCAAAGGCCAGTCTTGTGAACTTAAAAAATAAATGTAGTTCTGAATTTGACTTTTTCATGTAGGCAATCCAAGGTTAAACAGGGGCGTGCTTGAGTGGGCAGAGATTTACTTTGAAATGTAAATTAGGGCATCTCATTGCAAATGTCCTGGCACCTATCTTCCAGTACTCACCCATGGCCTAGAGGTTGGTGCAATTTAGATGGAGCCCCTATAACACTACTGTGATGTGCCTGACCTTAACAAGTGCAGCACGTGCTGCCCCATGAGTGCCACCAGTGCTCCTCCTTTCTCCAGAATTACTGGAAAGGACCGAAACAATGCATTGTGCATAGACTTAATTTGAAGGCAATAATTGAACACTGTGGCTAGTATATTCAGTAAACCAGACCAATTGCTCAATAAATCTGTTGTTACAATAGCTTAACTAACATTTGATCCAATCGCAATATGTCCAAAGATAGCAGAAAGAGGGGTGTGGCCAACCGCCGAACGTAATGGCTGGTTGCTGAAACGGCTCGGCATCCTGGGTGCCGAAATCCCATTCCATCTGGCTTAATATCCATGCCAAGTCAAAAACATTAGTTTCTCCATGGAGGCAGCCAGTGTGTGAAGTCTCTGGCTGTGAACTGGGACCCAGATTCGCTGCTCATTGGCTTGACACAAGTTGAGGTCAGGGACATGAGTGAAACCTTGGGAGAATGCTTGCAAGCGGGCTGCCCAGCTTGGGAGACGAGCCGGAGGGCGCCTAACTGGTGAAGCTGGCACTAGTCCTCTGGGGGGGGGGGGGCAGAGCGGGGGGTAGAGGATAAACAATACCGGGTGGCACCAGTGGGCACCGTCCAGCACCTCCTCCATCAGCTGAACTGCAGACCTGTAACCCAGAGCTGGTTTCACGAGTTAGATGGCTTTGGCCCCGCATTTAATCAGCCTGACAGATGGAGAGTGCTTGTGAGCTCCGGTGCTAGGGGTAGTGGGACAACATCTTGGAGTTTTCAACTGGGCGACTGGCGGTGGCAGGCTCCCCCCCCCGCCCCCCCCACCCTCCCTCCCAGTGAGGACTATACCGACCAAAGACTGTTGGGGTAATTGGAGGTGGCCAACTGAGGTGCTCCATTGGAGACTGCCGCCCAGGCCTGTGATTGTAGCATGAGGCCCATGGGGCCTGGGAGTGTTCACTCCTTATGAGGGCCCCTGAAGGTCGTGTGAAGTGTCCCAACCGGATAGATCTGAATGTTGCCGCCTGGAGACTTGACACCAAGGCTGCATTACCTGGGTCTGCGTGACATCAATTGGCAGGAGCGAGTTATGAGAAACCTCGTTAACAAGTGAGGTACATTGGGGGTTATGAGCCGGCGAGCCTTGGCTGACTGGAGGCGGACTGCACATTGCAAGGTGAAAGTCCCCATGACTCCCCTAGGGGAGCCTGCCACGAAAGCCCCAGAGCGGACGAGACACAGGAATACAGATGCCCGCAGAGGGGGCCTGGCCAACAAGTGGTGATACATTAGTGACAGAGGGGGAAAGCCGAGAGGTCGCTGGGTGTCACTCCGCTCCTGGGATGACCCGGTAGGCGGTGGTGAGTTCTCCTCCATTGCTATGAATGCTCAACCCCAGAGTCCACAATGACAGAAAGTAGAGGGGCCTGCTCTACCCAACAGACCAAGCTGGACAAATATACTCCCTGAGAGACCTACCAGTGGACCATGCCAAGGGGGTTCACTGGGATCTTCGATAGAGAGGGAGTCCCCAACACTGACTGACATAATGGCAGTAATTTAGGGATCCGTGGCTCTCTCGAGCTGAAAATTGACTGTCGCCACGGAAATCGTGCTGATCCGGGCTGATCTTATCCGCATGAGGGACAAAGTTAAAAGAGGCCGGATGCACTATTGTGACTCTACAGGTTGAAACCAAAACTTTAAACAACCAAGTTGAGGAGCTGAGAGCCAGGGCAATGGAATCGGAGGTGTTACTTGTCGGAATAATATAAGGATGGTCGTTATTCCGAAAAGAGCAGAGGGCCCCAGCACATGCCTTTTTATAGAAGACTTAATCACAAAAGTCCTTAAGCCGCAAGAATTGTCCAACTTCTTTTCAGTCGAGTGGACATACAGGGTGCCAGGGCTCCCCTAAGGAGTGCAGCGTCTCAAACTATCATTGCCTGGAGGAGCTACGTCAGCAAACAAGATGGCTGCTTAGGCTCCCGGCTCCGATGACCTCCGTATCCCGCCGCAATATCCTGTACTTTATCCTGATTTTACGCTGAGCCTCTGTGTGCATGAACTGCTCCGCACTCCGATGGTGAAATCCGGAAACTTTTATCGGCTGGTTTGACGAAGTTCCATCGAGTTGAAGATTGTGGCCTACTCCAGCGGTGAAGCCGGGGCCTCGAGTATTTTCAACAACATCGGCCGGGAGACCCAGGCTGGGTCCGGACAATCGGAGTGGAGGCTTTGTTTAAGCCCGAATTGGGCGGCGATCGTTTCTATTGCTCAGCATCGATGGAGGAGTGATTCTGCTTGCTGTTGGCTGCGGGTGGGGGTCTCCGGCCTGCGGCCTTAACCGGGTTGACCGTGGCTGCGAATAAAGACTGGTCACCCTCTGTATCTGCACGTTCGGGATCCTGTTTGTTCCCCCCGAGGATGCCAGATTCACCAGGGGAGGTGATTGTGATTGGTGTCGGGCGTGAGACTATGGATTGAACGGTGCTTGAGCCATCGCTGAGGTCAATACTGGCAGAAATTTGGGCGTTTCATTCACATGTGGATGTCTTATTGAGTAAATTGGACAAGCGCCTATCTGAGATGTTCCTGGTGGAACCGGACCCAGCCTTACTGTCGGAACAGCAATCTGCAGCCACTCAAATCGTGGCCATTTTGACTCCGTGCGAGAACCCCGTGAGGAAGCAAGTATTGAAACCATCGGATGGTGCCCTGGAGGACGGTGTTCCCGAGGTTGTCAGTGTATTGCCGAACCTTCCACCACTATCGACTTTGGAGGTACCGAAAGGCGTTCCCCTCCCGGAGACTTTTGTTCGTGACTTTCCATTCATTTTGTGGTCGTCTTCTCCTTTCTTGGTGACTTTACGACTCCTGGGCAAGATACATTGGGGCTGTCCATCTAAGAGGGAGAGTTCTCCTGCGTCTGAAGTTTTTGTGGACTCACTGCCTGTGAGTCGCCATAGATTGATTCTTGATGACTCCCTTCTCCTTTATTACTCCTTTGTGTGCCTTTGGATCTCACTGGGGGGGTTCGTGTGCTGGTTGGGAAGGGCCAAGGTTAAGATCAACCAGGTCGGGACGGGTTGGAGTGGCTTTAACGGGTGTTCGACCTGCAACTGTTTGATCTAAGAGGCTGGGCGGTGTATCACGGTGCCCCCTAATTTTTTCTTATTGTGTACTTATATTTAGTGCTTATGCTTTTATGATATCCTGATTCCCGGGTGGGCAGGCCCTGAGAACTGGTGCTCAACATTGAATGTATATTGTATTGTCATTTGCACCGATCCTTGCTCCTTGTTTATAAATTGGGCTTATGATCAATCCTCTCCACGACTCTGGAATTGTGGAATTTCTAACTGCATACTTGAAAACAGGTTCAAGTGCGTTGCTCCAGTAGTCCGGGTCGTTTTTAAACAGCATTGGAGGAATGCCGTTGGGGACGGGGGCTCCTGCCAGTCGACCCCTTGCTATTTGTTTCGTTATCTGTTTGGTTGATTGGGAGATGTGGCCCTTGTTTAATCTCCATTCGGCATTTTGTTCAGGGGTTTCTGTTGATACCCGTTGTTCTTGATTTAGTACTAATCTATTAATGTCCTCAGTAGAAGATTGATAAACATGAAAAATGGTCCTAGACCTATATTTTATATTCAAACAAGTCAATTATTTAAATGATACTGTTTCATAGGAATTAATCCTAGGCAAGAAAAGAAAACCCAATGCGTTTTTGTCTATATACACAAATAAAATATACCCATCAAATGTTCCAAAAAATGTTCACTATGAACATATTCATTTATTTAGATATTTACAATTTCATAAAAAACTTTGTACAAAAGTCAAAGAAAGAAATACTGCCAGGCGCAGTAGTGCAGTGAAAAGTGCTTGTGTAAAAGGAAAGATTATAAAAGAATTGGACAATTCGAATATCAAAAATAAGGTATGATTCCTTACAACAGAAACCTGACCCACAAAAGCTAGATCAAAGTAATTTGTTATTCCAAAACAGCAAAGTGGGGGGGAGAAACGGGGGGGTTGATGGATTCAGGTTTCACAAAAAGGGGGGGAGGAAAGTTGACGTTTCGATCCAGGCGCATCGGTGGGTGGATTAACACCTCAACTGCGGGTCTTCATCAGGACAGGGATGGGGGGAACCAATTAATGTTGTGCTCCACCAGCGAAATATATATACAGAGTATATGTTGGGTGACCTCAAGTCTTATCAATGGCGAGGTGTATCCTTTAAAAGAACTTAATTCCAGACACGTGTGAGCGTAATTCTACAGAGACACCCAAAGGAAATTTAAAGGCAGGCGGATCTCCCCGTCAATTCTGTCTGGATGAATCGAAGAACTGGCAAAAGGATCTTGTAGCACCCAAAATGAGGCAGTTAATGCGAGGAATGGTGGAGGGGTCTCTCGATCAGCTCTGTATGTATTTATTCCAAATACCCAGGTCCTGTGACTATTTTGGGTGATACCCCATTTTTCTCAGTAGAAGATTGGTAGAGTGGTACTGGCTTCTTTGCGGTCCTGCTGCAACTCTCAGGTCCTAAGCATTTGGGGTGTATACCTGTTTCTTCTTTGTCATTAAAATGATTAAAGAGGAAAGCTGTCCAAACCTCTTCAGAAATCTGAGAGTTGATTCCGTGGTGATTTTGCCGTTGTGCTTTATTTACGGTTTGCCAAAATTTGGCGCTATTTTTCTGTTTGGCATCCTGAAGCAATTTAGCCCAAAATTCGTTATTCACGGTCATTTTCCTGGCCCAACTTCTTCTCTTAAGAAGGGCCTTTGAATCACATAGAGACTTATGCAAATTTTGATTTCCAAGTGCTCTCCGGAGTTGTCGTAGTAATTGGTTTGTTGTTGTTTTCAGTTTCTTGGAGACTGGGCTCATTACTATCAAATTTGGAGGATCATTTACGTTCTTTTGTTTTGGGCTTTTGTTGGTGGGAAATTTGTTGTCAAGGGCACAGGCGAATTTTTCCCAAGTTTCCAACGGGTGACCTAAGTTATCGTGTACATCCTTAAGCACTTCTTTTGCTACTACTGCTACCGTTTCTATGTTTGTTGAATTGCACCTAATACGATGAAGGTTGGTTGTTCCTACTGAGACAATGGATTTTTCGGCCACCTGAGATAATGTTGCTGTAGAATGAAGTGTTATTTCTTGTGGCATGTGATCACTAAGTGTACTGTTGCCTATTTGGAATGAGGCTATCTTGTCAAACATAGAGAGTGTTGTAAAAGTGAAGTCAAGGTAGGAGGATGCTTTGGACGAATGAAATGTAGGTGCCGGGGGGTTATCTTCCTTGAAGCGGCCGTTGACTGCCCTCAAATTCAGGTGCTCTAGTTCTGAGAGTAGATGGCTTGAACTCTTTGTTGGTTTGGTTACCATTGAGGGGCCCTGGGTCGGGATACCCCATATGCCAGTCGGATCCTGTATAAGCTCATCTTCCTGGTTATTCTCTAAAAGGTGTATATTGAAGTCTCCTGCCAGGATGACTTTGTCTGTGTCCTCCTCTTCTATTATTCTTGTTACTTCTTTATTCACTTCTTTTGATGTTTGTAGTTTTATGTTTAGGATGAAGGTAGATGTTTATCAGTGTTACCTTTTGTGCTGTCTGATTGAGAAACAACTTGACCGTTGAAGCCTGAATACAGCTTGGAGAGGTGATATGTGTTTTTATAGGATGCATCTCACCAATTTTTGTTATAGGGGAGAGGAGGAGTAAACCCCCCGATCGGTGTCCAAATATGAAGCCTTTATTAGCTGGGTTGAAGCTAGAGGCGTATCCCTGTAGGTCGAAAGGGTTTATCTTCCCAGGTCTCCTGGAGTAGGATGATGTCGAAGGTTTTGAGAGAGTTCAGGAAGTCACGGTCACTTAGCTTGGAGTTTAAGCCGTTAATATTCCAGATGCAGATTTTGACTTCATTGAAGCCCAATCGAGGAGATGGTATAGGCGGCGTCCTATGTCAATCTGAGTGCATTAAGAGGATGGTGCATTGTAGCCCTTGCCTTTCGTTCATAAACAAGGATTCCTTTGGGGGGGACTGACTGGCTGTTGGTGTTCGGCCCGTTGCTCCCCTTAGAACTGAAGTCACTGATCAAGGTAGACTGTCTGTAATTAGAAATGGAGCTGGGTATTGTGGTTTAGGGACTGATGTTAGTGTGAACCCCCAATTTTGAATTTTTTTGTTTTACTGGGTAATTCTGCTGGCTATCTCCGGTGTTTTCCATCTAGTTTTGGAGGCTTCAGGGTTTGGCAAACCATTGTTTGGTAAAAACTCAACATACAATAGGTCGGAACTGTGAATATTAGCTAACTTTGGGATGGCTTGCAAGAGTCGTAATATGTTCCCTCTGTTTAAGGTATCTATACGGCCTCGAGACTTGTATAGGGGAACGAAAATAATCGTGTCCGACTCCTCCTCTTGAGCGAATTCCTGGGTCGGATGCGCTGAGTTGTGACTAACAGCGCTTCCAACCTGATGTAGACTGGAGATGTCAGGAACAAGGGAATTCCTTTCGATATTTTCGTTAGTTGTTGGTAATTGGATTTGGCAAACCCAGGCTTTTTCTTCCGGGCCTCTACTTAGAGGTATGTTTTTTGGTAGTACATGACGTAATTCTATAGACTCACATTTTCCGTTTCTAGATTTTGAGCCTGTGATAGCTTGACTATGGCTTTTATCATATGTGAGGTCTCCTGGATTTTGAATATTGATGGTATTTCTAGTAGGCTACTCAAATTAATTTTTTCCGTTCCTGCCGCACTTGCCTCTATTTGCTTTACTTTTGGTAAAGAGTACGAATCACCTTGCGGCGTTTTTTGCAATTGTGTAGGGTCGCCTGTGGTGCCTTCTTCCGATAGTGAAGCTGGAGAATTTTGATTATTTATAGCTTTGGGATTCATACCCGCTGGTTGCCGTGATAACCAATTAGACAGGTGTTGGGCCTGAGCTGTGATTTTCTTTTTCCTCCCCTTCCTTTTGTTTCTGCGACCGATATTCGTTGGTATTATTTTTTTGCTTAATTCAGATGATTCTATTGCTACTTTTTCTGGGGTGGCAGCCTCTCGATGTTGCAGGACCCTGTACGCTCCTATTTCTTCAGTCCCAATTGGAGATAACTTCTCAGTATGTTCGTGTTCTGTTTTTGTTCCCCCCCCCCGCCATTGCTGATAAGTGCGGGCTTCCTGCTGTTTGGGTTACGGTTGTTGCAATAGATAGTAAGTCGCCAAGTAGTGATGGTAGCATGGATAGTTTGTCTATAATCGGGGCACAGGTACAGTCTTGTTGAAGTAATTTGTCATTGAGGGCAGCTTCTTGTCCTCTTTTTATCAGGCCATTTAGGTCGGCCAGCTTCCTATCAATTGCAGATGTGAAATCTGCCAGGGGTGGAAGTACTGTTAATTGTAAATCCATTTTACTGGATTGATATTGTAGCGCTGCTGTTGAGTATTGCATCGTGCTAAGTACTGTTTCCCCAAAAACGTCTTTGGCCAGTTTGCTTTTATCACTAACTTCTGCCTTTTCGCTATTTGTTTTGTTTTGAACATCGGTGCTGTATGAGGCCACTAGCTCCTCCAATTCTTGGGATGCTAGAAAGGACATGCCGCAGTTGGAGTTGTGGTGGGTCGCCTGATTGTACCTCGGCGGGATGTTTTCTACAAATACTCGTACTTCGCCCTCTTGAGTTTTTGGCTGGTGTTGAGGAGAGCCGCTGGTAGTTTGCTCCTGACTGTGCCCTGGCGTGATGTTTTCGTCATTTATTCGTGCTTCGTTTACTTGAGCAATCGGCCGATATTGAGAAGGTCCGCTAGTAATTTGCACCTGACTGAGCCCTGGCGTGATGTATTCACCGGTTGTTCGTGCTTTATTATCTTGAGTGGTTGGCCCATATTGGGAAGGGTCGCTGGTAGTTTGCACGCCTGGTGATTTTGATGTTTGGTCTATCCTTTGTACTGTGTTCTTTACGCTTGCATGGTTGATGCTTGAGCGGACGGTTAGAGTTGGTCCTAGTAGTTCCGGGGTAAGTGTGTTAGCTGGAAGGTGCGAGTCCACTGATTTTACGGGGTACTGTTGAAGTATAGTTGTTGTAACCTTTACTGGTAGATCTTGCTGTAGTGATGGTTGCGTGGCTAGCTCGATTTCTCTGCTTGCCGTGATCTGAGGAAGTTGGGCAGATATGTTGAGGGGGGACTTAATGGGCCCTTTACCTGCCTGTGAGTATAAAACAGTCAGGCGTTGTATTTGTACGTTTTCTATATCAATATACTTAGCGGGGTCCCTCAGTTCCACTTTTTGATTTGTGGGGCTGGGGTCTGCTATGTTTTCTAGTACCAGGTCTAAGTCCTTTGTCCTTTCTGAGTTGTCACTTAGTTTGTGCTCTTTAGTGGTCATGGTGTTAATTGGGTACCTGTTATTTGATCCATTTAATTCTGATTGTTGTTTTTGATGTATTTTTTTGTGGCTCCATTGTGTGGATTTGTACCACTGTCGGTTTTAAGTTTGATTTTGTATCAGTCTCAGAGGGGAAATTAAAATTGCTTGGTTGCAGAGGAGTTTGCAATCCTTTAATGCAGCTAGTTTTGGAGAATTTTATGGTGCCTGGGTCTTTCAAAAACGCAAATTTGGTGTAGATCTTGGGTTGGAAGGAAGGTGGGCTCTTCCGTTTGGAGGAGCCCACTATTGTAATTAAGTTCTTAGTTCCTGGGTTCGGCCGTAGGGTGGCCACTGGTTTTGGCTTGATTGCTTTAGTCGTTACTTTTAATGGTGTCCTGGCCTGCGCTGGAGAGACATTGTAAGGAATTCGACGTGGGCTGTAGTTTACTGGACTATCAGCTGGGGTGGTTGTCACGGCACTGTAACGCTCTTCAAGCGATATGTCGCTATTTTCGTCGAGCTTGCCACATTTAACTTTCTGAGTGTCTGAATCAGAGCCGAGGGAATCCTCGACCCTGTGCTCGTAGCTCCCATTGTCAGACTTTTTTTCCTTTTTGTTGGTTTTGTTGTTTTTTGTGTAGGTTTAGGAATGGATGGGTTTTTTCTCACTCTGCCGGACCTCATGTTTCCCCAATTGGTATGCTCAGGTTAAGGGCTGGCTTTGGCGACTAGTTTTGTCCCCCTGTGCCAGTCTTTGTTATGTCAGTTGACTTAATTTGGATGTGGAATTGTTGCTGTTGGGTTGCGTTGAGTTAAGTATGTTAAATTTGGGTTCCGGGACGGTTGCTGAGAGACCCTTGGCCACAGTCTTAGGCTGGATGCCTAATACTTTTTTTTTTTATATATAATTTTTATTTTATTAAAGAAAAAGAACTTACACACAAGGCAATAAGACATTACATTCGGACATGTGTTCAGGAAGGAAGGAGACCCAGAACAACTTAATACAGACGTCATTGGCACAGGGGGGAGTGGGGGGGGGGGCAGTGAGGAAACCATAGCAGTGATCATAACGGTTACACATTACTTGGAATGTCGGATCAGGGGGAGAGAAGAACCTCTGGGGTCTCCACGAATGGAGGCGTGCATATGTTTCCACGGTAGGAGTTCCACTGGCTCCAAATTTTATTCCATTTCTTGGGTCTACCCCGTGCCACATACACCGTCTTCTCCCTAAACATACACCAATCCATGTTCTCCTTCCACGCCAAGACCGTGTGTGGCCGCTGGGAGACCCACAACTGCGCGATGTCTCTCTTAGCAATCATATTCCCAAGGGTCGCCCACTGAGTCTGTGCCACGTCCTAGTCATTCGGTTCCCAGACATTCAACAGGCAACGCCTTGCTTCGGGCAGCAATGCCACCCCGTGACTCATTCCATCACAGCATGCACTCGATTCCAGAACGCCACTACTCCTGGGCTCTCCCAAATTATGTGGAGGAAGGTGCCAACAAATCCACAACCACGCTTACATAACCCATCTACTGAATAACCCATGTGAATCAAGCGCGGGCCGGTGACATATATCCGGTGTAGGATTTTAAGTTGAACGAATCGAAGACTGGCTGCAATCGCGACCTCTTTCGGCGAGGATAGTGCCGACTGCCAGTCCTCGTCATCCAATTCCAAACCATTGCTAGTCCAAACCTCTCGAAGCCGCACCAACAGATTCGCTCGATTATTAATCAATTTCTTGTATATCAAAGAAATGGTGCTGTCGGGCACGTGGCCGTGAAGCACCCGATCTTCTAGTGGGGAGGATTCGGGATTGTCAATGCCCTCAGGAAAACCGACTTCAGAGCGTAGGTAATCTGGGCATAACTGAAGAATTCTCTATCACTCAGCTCATACTCTACCTTTAGTGCCTCGAAGGTCTTGATTTTACCCTTGACCCATAGGTCACTCACCCTGCTAATGCCAATCATATCCCATTTTTCAAATCCTTTAGTCTTCCACAGGGTACCCAGTCTTTCAGACGAATAAAGCGGAGTCGCACGGGTCAGGCGATTTCCCCCCCCCCCATCCCGTTGCTGCACACGCATCATACCACACTCGTACCGCTATCTTGGTAGGTCCCGAGAGTACCCTACCTGCTGCTTTGGAATAAAGGGCCCTGTTGTAGTCCCCACCCGGTAACAGGTACTTATCCATCTCGAATGCAGGATTAGAGGCAGGTCCATACATTCCATGATTAATCGCTCCCAACTGAGAGGCCCAGTAATATCGCCTGATATCCGGAAGTGCTATACCTCCGTCGTACCAAGGAAGCGTGAGCTTGGAGAGGGCAATAGGCGAGCCTCCATTCCAAATCAATCGCCTCTGCAAACTCTCCACCTCCCGAAAATAACTCGCCGGAACAACATCGAAAGTATTCTGGAGCGCGTATAAAAATCGCGGTAAGGACATCCATTTTAAAGAGGGCCGCTCGCCCAAGTGGTGAAAGCGGTAGCCTGAGCCAGCCTGCAACGTCAGTTTTTAACCTCTGGAGGGGAGGAAGCAGGTTACGATCATAACGAGCCACAGGATCTAAGGTTATAAAAATCCCCAGGTACTTTAATCCCGATTGCGACACCTGGATAGGACAACGGCGCGGCAAAGGGAGGGTACCACCCGAAAGCACATAGACACAGGACTTAGTCCAGTTGATCACAAGACCGGAGTTCCTTCCGAACGATGTGAGCACATCAAACAATACATTCAACGACTTACGAGGGGACGTAAGGTACAACAGAATGTCATCAGCGTAGAGCGATATGCGATCCTCAAACTCCGGGGTCCACTGAATACCTTTCATAGAAGGCTCCCATCGCAGCCAGGCAGCCAAGGGCTCCAGGGCAAGGGCGAACAGAAGGGGGGACAAAGGACAGCCCTGTTGCGTACCCCTCCCGAGAACAAAAGGCTTAGAGATTCGACCATTCACCACCACTTGTGCCAACGGCTCCTCATACAAAAGTTTCTCCCAGCTAATGAAACCAGGACCAAAACCAAATTTTGCAAGAGCGGCCCAGAGTTATGGCCACTCCACCGTATCAAAAGCCATTGTAGCATCCAGAGAAACCAAAATGGCCGGCTCACGCAGCGATGCCGCCCTCGCGAGAACACCATGCAAGCGCCTCAGGTTAAGCGCTGTATTGCGATGTGGGATGAAACCGGACTGGTCGGGATGAATCAAGTCACTAATTACTTTTATCAAGCGATTTGCCAACAACTTTGCGAGAATCTTTGGTTCGGCGTTTAAGAGCGAAATGGGCCTATATGACGCACATCGATCGCACAGTTTCCCCTCCTTGTGGATCACCACAATGGTAGCAAGACGCTGATCACGAGGAAGGGAGCCAACGTCTCGCGACTCTAGAAACATATCACGGAGGTAGGGCGCCATTTTGTCAGGACGCAGCTTGTAGAGCTCGATGTGCAGGCCATTAGGGCCCATGGCCTTGCCCGAGCGCACAGAGCGAATAGCGAGGGCCACCTCGTCAGCTGAGAATACCGCATCCATTAAGTCCCTATCCGAATCAGACAGGCGAGGCAATGCAATGTCACGCAGCAACAGATGGGAGTCTTCCTCCGGTCTATCGGAGACTGGGGAGTACACCTTATGGAAATGTTCAGCGAAACACTCGACAATCTCAGCCGGATCAGTCACACACACTCCATCAAGTTTCTCAATCACAGGAACCACACAACTTGCCCTCTCCTTTTTATCCAGCCAAGCAATCAGTTTCCCAGCCTTATCACCCACATCATACAGTCTGCCCTGCTGCTCTCTACTCATGACTTTAGCGGCATCTGTCACCAGGGCCCTATAATCCAGTTGTTTGAGGCTGAGGGCGTGAAGTTTGTTACGAGTTACACCCAGTTCCAGGTTCCTTTCTAGCTCAGTTATTTCAGTCTCTAAGCGGACCACCTCCTCATTTTTACTTTTCTTGGCACCAGCAATTAACAATAATGCCTGTCCTCTGATAACCGTCTTAAATGCCTCCCACAATGAGACAGAGGAGGATAAGGACCCCTCGTTCTCAGCAAAATATTGATCCAGGGACTTAATCAAGTCAGCTCGAGTTTTGGGGTCACGGAAATACCAGGGATTGATCGGGGCAACCCGTCCCTCAACTCTCATACTAGTGCCGATCTGGAGCTACAATGGGAGTGATCTGATATACCCCGAGCCAGATGTCTAATTTGCTTGACAGAGGAGGCCTGCGCCGCCGGCACCAAGACATAGTCAAGTCTGGAGAGACTGCAGTGGGCCCCAGAGTGGAAAGTGTACTGTGTCTGTCCCGGATGCATCAACTTCCAACAGTCTACCAAGCCCAGAGTCTCCAAAAACCCACTTAACCTGGACTGTGACCTGGTGAGGTCTCTGGGGGGGTAGCGATCTACACTACCGGAGACAACTGAATTAAAATCTCCGCCCATCACCAGAATACCATCTGGGAGCCCCAGTATCATACGCCCAAGATCAGCAAAGGTCGAGGTCTGTAGACCGGGCGGGACATATACAGAAACCAGCGAGACAGTCCTCCCCTCCAACCTCCCTGTGATTGCAGCGTAACGCCCCCTATTGTCCAGGACCACGTTGTCTATTTCCAAAGGGAGGGAGTTCTTGACAAGGATGCCCACGCCCCTAGAGCCAGTAGTGAACCCAGAGTGTACAGCCAGACGATACCCTCGCCGGTTCATGGCATGACAGGTGTTTCCAATCCAGTGCGTCTCCTGCAACAATACAACATCCGGGGAGAGGCGCCTTTACAGTTGCAACACTACTCCCCGCTTATCCTATCCCCCAACCCATTGACATTCCAACACAGCAGTTTCAACCCACTACCCCCATCCCAGCAGCAAATGCAGAATCCACCCCATGGCGAACACAGTGCCCAGATAGAAGAATCAACGTTGCCTTGAGAAAAAATGAAACAATCCCAAACACCCCCTTCCACCCCCCAACATGATCCCGTTACAACATCCCCACCCTGCACCCCTGCGTTAGACTCAAAAACATCCCCAACTTGCAGTGTGCCTGTCGCCTTAACATTAAACTAGTCTACAAAAAGAAACCCAGGGGAGGAAAGAGTTCCACTCCCCCCGCCACCCTCGGGTATGCCGCCATAAGTCACATAAGTATGAAAGATATCAAACCGAGCTGTATGGTATGTTAAATGTTCGGAAATCAGGAACCACATTGTCATTCTTGCTCCGGCACGCCACCCTCTGCTCCACCCGAGTGTTCCGTCTGATCCCTCCGCTTTGGTAATGTGTCCAACCAGTCACTCACGCTCTCAGGGCGGTCAAAGAAAAACGTCCGGTCCTCATATTAGACACGGAGCCTGGTTGGAAACAGCATCGCATATTTCAAGCCCATGTCCCTCAAGCGTCGCTTCACCCCTGAAACCCCATCCTCTGTCTCTGAACGAACTGGGTAAAGTCCGGGTATAAGCTCACCGTTGTGTTTTCAAACTTCACTTGGCCACCCACCCGCGACGCCTGCAAGATAGCGTCTGTCTCTGAAGTTGAAAATCCTGGCGATAATCGGCCTCGGAGGGGCACCCGGCTTCGGCTTCCCACCCGGTACCCGGTGCGCACGTTCCACGGCAAAGCATTTACTTAGGCCTCTGGGGGCGAGGTGATTTAAAATGAGGTCCTCCACAAGTAGATCTGCAGCAGGATTGTCTGATTTTTCAGGGACCCCGATAATACGTACATTATTACGTCTGGCCCTGTTTTCAAAATCCTCAAGTCGACGAGCCATGAGATCATTGGAGGATCGCAAGTTGCCGACCTCAGTCTGTAAGTCGGACACATCGGTCGTAAGGCTGGAGGTCTTTAGATCTAAAGATTTGACCTTCTCATTAGTTTTCGATAAGTCCGCTCTAATCAAATTGACGTCAATGGCTACGGTGTCGAGCATAAGGGCGAGAGCCTTATATTTCTGGCCGATGGAGGTCTTGATACCAGCAATGGCGCCCATGACATCCTGCAGGGTCAACTCGATCGACGCAGCCGGGTCCTCCCTTGTCTCCTCCAGAGTCTTACTAGTAGCACCGGGGGACCCCTTAGGCTGGGTATACCGATCCATGACGTTTGTTTGAGTTGCTCCCCCCCCCCCCCCCCCCCCGGAGAGACTTCTTGGTTTTCCGCTTCTCATTATCGGGCCTGCCCGCTATGTTGGGCAAAGTGCCCCCGAGGGGCCTGTGAGACCTGGTGAGAATGGCCCTTCGCTGTCAACCCACCGGAGTCCTCAGAAGCAGGCGCCAGCAGCTGTGGCCCAGCACACAAACGCCCGCGACCGTTGGCACACAGTGAATTCACAGAGTTCAGCTAGACCTCGGGCAACCAGATAGATCTCGAGACAGGACAGGGCCAGTGACCGAAAGCGAAACCGAAAGCTTACTCCAGGCAGCAAGCTGAGCCCAGCGGGCCGTTAATGTTCAACTACTGCCTGGGCATCCTTGCGACTCGAGCCCCAGGCGTCGCCATAGGGTGGGCCTCGAAAGTTCAGGATGTCGTAGTAGCGGTTCCCGAAGTCTGATTCAATTTTTGAAAGAGACTATTCTATCAGCTGAGCTTCATCTCCAATAACCCGTTTTCGTAATCAGGATATTGTTCAGGATTTATGCGGAGGGCGGCGAGGGTCTCGGGAGCCTTGTGCTCACGCGGCCATCTCGGATGCGCGCGAAGCTCCTGGATGCCTAATACTTGATGTCGATAGTGAGCCCCCTGTGTCCACTAACTGAGGCTCCCAGCTCCCATGGCACAAAGTCAGTCGCAAGGACCCCCCCAATGTGCTGCTCGCCACTCTCGTCAGTAGTGCTCCCTGCCCAACTGTCTCCTACCAAGCAGCTGCTCTACTGCCCCTCCACCCGTTGTTGCTGGCGATCTACCTGCAGTCTGTGGATGTTCCTGGATGTTGAGCTCCCGGGGCTGGTGCTGCAGCTCCGCTCCGTTCTTTCTGCTCAGTCCACTCCCCAGGACCACAGTATCAGGGCGGGGCTGAGGCCGAGGGGCCGAAGGGCCAAGGGAGGTCGAGACACTGGGTCCCAGAAGGGCGGGAGCAGCGCTGCAACGGAGGTGAGGTGAGGGCGGTGGCGGGGAGATGAAACGAGAGCGCCCAGCCGGCTCCCGCCGCTCCGCTCCACTCGAGCTACGGTGAAGCAGAAGCGGGCGGGCGGGCGAGGACCCAGGCAAACTCCGGTCCACTCTCCGATCCTTCTGTTTGGGGCGGCTCCTGCCGGAAAGGGGAAGCCGAAACAGCAGCAGCGGCCGTCCCGCGGCACTTCCTTCTGCGGGCCTCCTTCGGCAGACCACCCCGGGCTGCTCCTGGGCAGTGCGACCGCTCCCCGCAATGAAGTCAGAGAGCTGAGACGGAGGGACGTGAACCAGAGGTGCGGCGGCTCCCCGCAATGGAGTCAGAGAGCTGAGACGGAGGGCGGAGGGTGGAGCCATACAGGTAGGTGCAGTACTCCTACGATGATACTACTCCCAGAACTGCAAGACTGTTGTTAGGGGTCAGGCCATCTCCCTAATAGTGGAGCACAAAAAAGAAAAACGTAGACAACTAGAGGACCTTGAGCATGAGGTGTGAACTCCGGAGTGCTTCCTTCCGAAACTAAATACCCCTGAAGCTAGGAACACACTAGCATTAAAGCACAGAGAATATCATGACCCTGTAGCAGAATCAACCGGATGTATGATGTAACAACGCAATCATTTAGATCGCAGTACATTACATCGCTGTTTTTACAACGCAAGTCGTTACAACGACTTGCGCTGTAGGGCGCTGGACTTAGGAATAGTATGATTTACTATTCCAACTCAAGCCTACGTACAGTAGGGAAGGTGTTGGAATAGTAAATCGAAACACTTGTCGGCTGTTTGCTTTTCCAACTTGCACTTCGAGTCAACTCTACCAAGACTCCAAAGACTCCTAAAGACTGTTTTACTTTCTGTTTAAATTGTTATTGTTATTGTTATTGTTATTGTTATAGTCCGCTTATATAGCGCCAAATCACCTGCAGGTCTCAGGGCGCTTTTGAACTGTCAGACACAACAACCTAGACGGTAGCACAACGGTGGGGGAGCTAAACATGATTTACCGCTGCTCTAAATAAGATGGTTTTAAGGGATTTTCTGAAGCGGAGCAGGTTTCCTTCTTTACGTAAGGCTTCGGGTAGTTCATTCCAGATCTTTGGCAGCAAGGTCGAGAAAGATCTCCCACCTTTTGTTGTTAATCTAAATCGGGGGCATACCAATAATTGGGCCTCCGAGGATCTCGGGTTTCTTTCAGGTCGGTAGATCTCTAGTTTTTTCTTAATGTAGGCTGGGGCTTGTCCATAGATGGCCTTGTGGGCTATGCAGAGGCTTTTGAATATGGATCTCTGCGTTACTGGCAGCCAGTGGAGGCTCTGCAGCAATGGGGAGCTGACATCTGTTTTCTACTAATTTTCCTTGCACATTGTTATTGAATTTGGGTTTATTAAAATCATACTGACTACTAAGTCAGACATAAAACATTTAAGTGGTTGTGCTCTGTAAATTTTATAAGGCATGTAAGTTATTGGTTTGGCTCGATAAACTTGAGCAAGCCAGGTGCTGGGTGCTGGGATCTAATGGGATACCTATTGAATTGTATAAAAGGATGGGCTCCACTGTGGCCCCTCACCTACTAGCTATGTATCAGGGAAAATAGAGCAAAGGAGGTGCTGTTGTGTGATCAAAGGCTGGCCACCATAGTGGCTGTGCATAAGGCAGGCAAACCACCAGAAGAATATGCCTCATATAGGCCAAAATCTCTCTTCAGCATGGAGATTAATATACTGGCAAATCTGTTGGTGCAACGCTTGATCAAAGTGATTAGCACACTGTTCCACTCAGACCAATTGAGATTTATCCCCCACTGTAGCACCACCCTCAACCTCTGACGTCTTTATGCGGTACTGGGACAAGCTACTAACCTGAACAAACCTGCGCTGGTGATGTCACTTGATGCCACAATGGTATTTGATACAGTGGAATGGCACTACCTTTTTGAGGTGCTGGCTAAACTTGGATTTGGCTATAGATTTATCCACTAGGTTCAACTTCGCAAATTAAAGTGAATGATAATCGCACCAAAGAATTCCAACTTTAGAGCGGCAGCCGGCAAGGTTGACCCTTCTCTCAGTAATATTTTTGCCTTAGCCCATGAGACTTTAGCGGCTTGAATCAGACAAGACCAGTTGGTAAGGGGCATGCTGTGGGAAGGGCAATGGGAAGACAAAACATTGTTGTATACTGATTATATCCTGCGGTATGTGACTGACCCGGAAATTACCCTGGCCTGATCGGTGCAGGTCATCACCATCTTTGGTAGCTACTATAGCTGTTATATTAATGGTCGCAAATCCATGCTATACTCCCTAAGAGAACCGGAGCCGCCGCTGGACTGCTCGGCAACAGTAGATCTGATGGGATTCAGATACTTAGGGATTTACGTCACTCTGAACCCCGTACGTGCTACACTGGAAGTCGCTCCCATGCTACCTCTTGGGCAGAGCAGCCCTACTCAAATGATGTCACTGCCCCAGTTCTTCTATGTCATGCAAAACACCTCCCTATTAGGTGCTGGGCTCATATTTCAAAACAATCGAGAAGGAGGTGTGTATGCTGCTGTGGATGAGGCGTCTCGCTGCGTATAGCCCTGTCCAAACTAACAAGGTGATGGTACGGCCGGGAAATTGCGCTGCCTGACATCCAGAAGTATTATTAGGTGGTCCAAGTCTCCACAATCAATGGCTGCGCCTTATTCCTACTGTCTGACCCGGAGTTCCGTGTTGATAAGGCGGTGTTGGGACTGCGTGGTTACCCGTTGTCCCTGTATTGAAGCAATGTTCAGAGATAATAGCATGACCACCCGAGGATGGTAATACAGCTCGGGAACAAAACCACAGCATTTCTGGGGAAGAGGGGCACCATCATGCAGGCGACATGCTTGTGAGAGACTAATATCCTAAAGACCATGCAGGTCCAGCCGGGGTTTGAAGTGAGACTATATAGGGATCTCCAGGGTTGGCAACCTTTGGAAGCAGGGGGGAGAGGGGGAGTGGGGGGTTGGTCATCCCTTGGCCTGAGCTACGACTAAAGTACCAACTGAAGCCCTCTGAATTCTAATGCTACTTACAAGTGAGACACGCTCTACAGGCGATCCTCCCAAAGTGGGTAGACCTTCCGGAGTTCTCAGAGGATAGACTTCTAGATGAGTATATGCTTCAAAAGGCTACATCGCTGACCTATAAAAAAAAATGGTTAATTACCACCAGATGTTATGCAACAGTTGAGGAGGAAATGGGAGTGTGTTGTAGGGGTTTTTGAAGGTGGTGAGAAGGAGGAAGCCCTGGCATACGAGAGATGACTGGGTTTTGTTTAATCCGAATCCTACACCGTTCCTACTATTCTAGGATGACAATGGTATGGACAGGAGATGAGCAGTGTTTACTGGGATTTCATACAGCTTCTTTCACATCCTCTGGGACTGTCCACTTATACCAAGGTACTGGGTGGCAGTGCTTGACTGCCTAGGGGCGGTTCCGGGTGTGGGCATTGATCTGTCAGCCAGGCAATGTGTTTTGAATATTTGGGGTGAGACTGATGTCATGAGGACAACTAAAATCTGAATGACGATGGGCCTAGTGGTGGACAAAAGGAAAATTGTTAAAGCCTGGGAGTCTGCTCAGCCGCCAGATATAGACGCATGTAAATGGGATTTAAATTGGTTTATTTTGGTGATATGAGTGGTCAATGAGAGCAAAGGATGTCCCAGAAAGTGGAAGAAAATGTGGGCGAGTTGGAATACTTGCAGGGTCAATTGTGTACCAATGACCATCATCGACATGAGGGGAATGCCAACTGATGACAAGGCACCCTGTAGAACAACTATGGGATGTGAGAGATCAGGGGTTGTGGGGGGAGGCATGAGGTGGTAGTACAATTTTTAACAGTGGGTAATATGCAGACTAACTGTGTTTGATGTTTTAATAAAATGATATTTAAAAAAAAAAAGATCGCATAAAGTTAATTCAGATAGTGCCTGATTTTGAGAGCTATTATCTAGCTGCACAACTATACTGGCTGATCTAGTGGCTAGCGGCAGACCGCAACCCTGACCGGAAACGCTGCACGGACGCACCAAATACTGCCAACCTAGCCAAAATCCTTTTACGAGTCCGCCGCACCGCGCCGACAGACACGCAGGCCACCAAGGTGGTCCAGATACCAGAGGAAGGTGGGCGCTGCCACTCCCTACTCACCTGCCATACCACGGACACAGTTGCGCTATCTCCCACAGGGAGATCTCTGGGCGGGGTTGGAAGACTGGGTCGAGGCGGGATTGAGAGAAATGGGGGACCTGTACCGAGACTCCGCACTGATACCCTTCGAGGACCTGCAGGCTACATATGACCTCCCTGGGGGACACTTCCTGAAGCATAGGGCCTTGACCCGCAAGATCAGGGAACATTGGAGAGGAGGGGACACACAGCTACGAGCACTGGCGGGGTGCAGATATGTGGCGCTCTTAGCGGGCAGAATAAAAACTGTGTCCTGCATATAAGGCCATACAGACAGATGCACAGCGGCCGCTTGAACGCCTGAAACTACAATGGTAAGCCAATTCTGGAGAGGGACTGGGAAAAAAATACTAGAATGTACACCAAAGGCATCTAGGAACACCCTTTTAAAATAATTAACTATTCTGTGCTGCACAGAGCGTACCTGACGCCGGCCCACATTCAGCGGTACTTCAGTGTAGAATCAGCAGGCTGGCCAAGATGCGAGGTGAGAAAGGCACACATACTCCACATGTTTTGGGGCGTCCCCCTACTGCAGACTTTCTGGGGCGACATACGACAGATAGTGGGCGACCTCATTGATAAAGCATTGCCACAGACGCCAGAGCACTTCCTCCTGGGATAGTTTACTCACACAGCTAAAAACAAGGTGACGGGGAAGTTTCAGGACCTTGCTTATGTCTTAGCCAAGAGGGAGATCGCTAGAAATTGAAAGGCCCCGAGAGGACAGCAGTTTCCCACCTGGAGAAGATAGTTAGAGAGGTGGGCGGGGGCTGAAAGCAGGTTGTTGCTTAGGGAAGCCAGTCGAGGGATTGATACCATGGACAAGGCCAAAGCCTGGGACACCTTAGTAGGTCAACTAATAGCCTCTGGCCAAGAAGACGTTAAGGAGGTGGGCTCCCCTGGGGCGGCTGACGCGGCTCTAGACAATTATCTAGGGGGACGCCAAATTTAGCCCATGAGACCCTGGCCTCCACTACACACGACTGCGAATCCTCACTTATACGAGCGGCTGCCAATCAGCAGCCTCTCTGCAGTCCTTGTTCCATTGCAACCCAGGAGGGGGGGAGTGTATTGTTTCTATGTTCTATTGTCTGTTTTGAAGATGTTGGCTTCTAAGATCCTACGAATAGTCATAGACCCTAATACTCATACATGCTGGAAGAGTTTTCGTCATAATATGATGTGTATGTGAAATTTAAAGATTAAATGTCAATAAAATATGGTTAAAAAAAATAAAGTTAATTCAGATGACTCAAATTGTCATCAAAATCTGTCCAGCCTTGCGGTAGTGCCTCCATGACAGTTGAAGTGACAATTGAGACAGATAACATGGGGATGATACAATGAAGGTACCAATGGAGCTGCTTGGGTAAAGGAAAATTTGGGTGAATAATATTTATATAGTTTAGTGATCATAAAACTACCTGCCACTAAACAATATTTCTACAAACAAGTTGGGTAAACCAAGTGTGATTCAGTCACATAACAGTATCTTCAAAGATGTTATAGCACTCTCCAGCCCACATATGAGGTCTACAAGGCCTTTGACTTCGCTCTTAGCTCACTAATATCATTGTCATCAAGGCAGGAATGTTTGTTTATAAAACTCACTTTTAACCCTTTCGCTGCGGCGGCTATTCCGCCGCAGTGCTAACAGGGTATGGCGGCGGCCGCATGCTGGTGACAGAACCGCTCTGTCACCAGCCGCGGTTGATCTGTGCTCGTGACTGAGCGGTTCCCTCATGGCCCGCCCCGCTCAATAGAACGCGCCGCGCAATCGCGAAATCACCGCCGCGCAGGCGCGGCGGCCGGGCCATGACGGAACCGCTCCGTCATCAGCACAGCCCAACCGCAGCTGATGACGGAGCGGTTCCGTCATCAGCATGGAACGTGATAATCAATTCTCTCTGTTCAGCGACATACTCTGATTTGCGGTGATGTAACACTTCAGCATGTTAAAGAAATAAACTTTTAAAAATTTTGAAGATACCATATCATATTCTAACATGATGTTTGGTGTATAATTGGAAAGGCAAATATATATATTTTTTTTAATACATTCTTTTTATTAACTATGCTCCTATCATCAGACAGTACAAAACATTGGTCATATAGCATATGATTAAAATGACATTTTTACAATATGATATAAGGGCGGCATAAACACAAGCAGGGCATTCAATTCAAGAGACCTGGTCCCGACCCACTGCTCATCTCCCTGTATCTCCGCCAAGGCCCCCAGATCTTTTTCCATTTCTTAGAGCATCCTCATCTCTTATAAATAGTCTCCTCCGCCCTTTGGCACCAATCTACGTCACGCTGCCACTGGTCCCATTGCGGAGGTGCCTGCGCCCCACATCCCCTGGCAATATTTTGTTTCGCTACCCCTGCCGCCAGCGCCAGCCAAATCACATTGTGTCTGGACCAGTCAGTATCCCCCTTAATCATTAATAATAGCCACCTGGGCTCCAAAGGAACCGGAGAACCCACCACCGCTGCCATCGTATTCGGGACTTTGGTCCAGAAGGGCACGGTCATAGGGCACTCCCATAATATATGATAGAAGGAACCATCCCGCGCACAGAGCGCCGACTGACTTCTGCCATAAGTATACAAGTGAGTGCGAGGGTAGTATACGCGATGTAGAATCTTGAGCTGCACCAGCCGAAACCGGACGTGAACTTCTACTACCCTCGGGCTCTGCAGGGCATCCTGCCAATCGTCATCTTCCAGGGCACCTATGTCATTCACCCATCTCTCTCGCAGCGGGGGACTAGGGGGTCAGGCATATTATTTATGAGCTTGCGATAAATAGTGGAAGTGGGTTTCTCCAGGATGGGGATCAAGGAGAAGCCTCTCCTCCATGGGGTAGTACTCCGGAATGGACGTGTCGCTCCGGATGTGTAGGGCATGCGTGAGGCACAGGTAGTTATAATGTTGCGTGTCATGCATATCATATTAGTTAAAAGGCAAATATTTTTAAGGCTCGGGTCATGCACATGCTTTGATAGACAGAGCTGACTCTTGGCTCAGCTGTCCTTTAATTTGCTGGTGAGAAGTAGTAAAATGCCAGCTCCAGGGATGTCAGTTTGGGGAGAATGTAAAGCAAAAACTCTGTTATATGAATTCATGGGAACCAATAATGACTACATCAAGTGTTTAATACACAAAACAGTCCTGCAACATTGTGTCATTGCAAATACCAGATCTTACTTTGTCCTAACCAACACAGAGTACTCACTTCAGAAGAGAGGCTGAAAAGGCTAACCGATTTTCATACATGACCTGAAGATTGCACACTGATCTAAAGTCTGCAACCAAGTTCTGTAGCTTGGACTGGTCTATCTGAGCTATTTTTTTCCTGTGCACTATCTTAGTGTTGCACCTCTCTGTGCTCGATGCTGTACTCTATTTTAGAGTTGTGAGTAAACTAAGTGGGGGGGGGGAATACAGTGAGTTGGATTGTTTTAGGACTAGACCTGCACAATTGTACTGCAGTGTCTCCACTCATTGCCCCACTGAGCCAGGACATACCTATTCTTTTATTTTAGTCCTGGAACTGTTTTCAACTCTCTACTTTGCTAAAGCTCGATATTACACCTATTCTGCCCTTGACCCTTCGGTTACGCTGGGAAACAGACATAGGGTTGAAGATATAAGAATCTAGTTCTAAAGTGTTCAGAAACGTCGGCTTTCAACTCATTCAATTCTTTTATCTGCGTCGCACCTATCTGACCTATGCATGCTACGTTCCAGGCCGCAACCTCGGAGTGTCCTAGGTGCACCAGTGAGAATTCAATTTTTTTTCTACCTGGTCTGGTCTTGCCCCCTCTTGTTGCCCTATTGGGCAACGGTCCTCCAGGTGGTTTGGGGGGGGCCACAGATAGGGATTTACTTCTGAGTCCTCAGTTATGCTTGATCTGCCTTCATGAACGGTTGGCGGTTGGAAGGCTACCAATAGGTTCTTAGATCTGGATTGATCCTCGCCTGAAGGTAGCCGACTATGAGTTGGAAGTGTGTTCGGGGTCTGATGTATACCTCTGGTGACTAGAGCTGACTAAATGGACGAACTGTGAGTGGGAGGCCATTCGCAGGGCGGAGGCTCAGGGAGTTGGGAAGACACCCATTTTACCTGCATGGGATACTATTTTATTAGCTTGCCCGCAAGTGGATTAAGGAGGCAGAGTGGTTGTGGATGATTCTTCTTCTGACTACTTGATCGTAGAGTCTGGCCTTGGGTGGCATCCCGTAGTGGTCCTCAGCCCTCCCTATTTACTCTATTTCTTCACATTGTTTTGGATGTGGTCTTTTGGGATGTGTACAATATGGGTGTGCTGGGAGGGGGCGGCACTTTTTGTCCACTTCTATGTTATGTACGCTGTACTCCTGTGGTCTTATGGCCATTTTGTAGGGGGAAAGCACTTTCCTTACTGAGCATGTTGACACCGTTTTTCCCACTAACTGTGCCTTTATTATGCTAATTGATCACTGCTGACTGTCTCGGAGTTCAGCCTACCGGCTTCTTTTATTTATTCTTTTCTGCATCGGTTTAATGTGATATACTTTAAAACCTTAATAGAATTTATCTTTTTTGTAAAAGTTGGTCCCAGATTCTGGAAAGGAGACAGAACAAGTGGTCATTGCACTCTGGCTCCTCAACTGTGTTTTTGTATGTACGCTGGTGTATTTCAAAACTGGAAGAGGGATGGAATTGCAAGCTAAATATCATATGGGGGGAAGCAATGGGGCTTTTCATGGGAATCCCCTTTTCCCTTTCCGTCATTATACTGGTGTAAAGCTTTTTTCCCCAAAAATGTTGCTATAGGACCTGAATTAGCAAAGTTATTTGATATGTCTGTGTATATTTACAATATTTAAGTGTAAGTGTACCTTCATATCGTTTAGTCGGACTCATTCAACAATGTAATGCTCTGGATTCATAATTCCATGTGGTGACCCTTTTAAATGATTTTTTTTCTCTGCAGCGCAACACCCTCAAGAGCAGTGCAGCACCCAGCAGCCAGCGAGACAGTCAACTATGATGTTAAGACTTTTGGTTCTTCCCTGCCTGTGAAGGTTATGGAGGCTTTGGCCAATGCTGAAGGTAATCATGCCACACCCCGTCTTTTCTACATGTGGAAATTTGCATCATTTGTGTTAGGTAGACTCTGAATCATATTTCCAATTGTCTCCTATTTTAGTAATCTCCCATTAAACTCCTATTGGTCCGGGAAATACTCACTATGCAAAAGGCTAATGCCACTTCTCCCTGAAAATTTCTATGGCATAGAGGTCCCTACACTGCCTCTGCATTAGCAGGGACAAAACAAAATGTAGCCATGAAACCATGAAAACTCACTCTGCATGAAAGGCCAGGTGGCAAAGCATCATCATACTGGACACAAAGATATACACATCTCCCCTTTCTTACAAGACAAACAGATGTAGCAGATAATAACAAAGTTCTTTTGGAAAGCAATTCTATTACAGATATAGAGCGCCTCATCCTATTTTACCTCTTACCTTTTTGTAGCTGATGAAACCTTGACTGTTAAAGTGGATGAAAGTGGATGGGCTTGGCTAGTCTGCAAGGAGCGTCTAATTATTTGGAAGATTGGCCACTCCTCATTTGCTAAGGTAGGTCACTATTACATTTATAGATCCAGCTACATCTATATTTTAGCAAGCTGTAGTTTGTTTTCCTTGTTTGTGTCGCAGCCTTGAATCCTCAAGGTCATATGTTGCTCGTAATGGTCCACCTCTTGATACCACCACAGTCTGGTTCAGTATACAGACTCCATGGAGTGATCAAGCGGGGGAAGGGAAGGATGGGGACAGCGGGGAGGGAGACCTAAAAAACAATAACAATCAGGTAAAGTTCAGTATTACACTCAACCTAGATTCTACTATATGATCACATATGCTTAACACTCTATCTAGATACCTGTAAAGAAAAAGATTCTTCCTTTCTCTAGTCAGCAAATAATGCAGATCATGATGCTGTGCATATCTAAACAAATGAAACACACAATAATAAATGGTGCTGCTACAATGGTTTCACTTTTCCAAGCTTTATGCAACCTTACCCAAGGATACGCTGTGCGAGGCTTACAGGGGTGCAGGGCTGACTTGAGTAAATAGCAGGGTTCCCCTGTAGCAAAACAATATAAACAGGGCCCCAGGCATAGGCGTGTGAAAAGACAGTTCAGGAAGAAATTATGTTCTTCCATGCAGAACAGAATTGTGAACTTGCTTCCAAGTTATGTGTTTCTGAGCTGGAAAGCCAAAGTACTTCTGATACTTCTCAGAAGGTCGCCTTAAGCAGCCTGTTGTATTCCGCCTCACTATCCACGTGAGTACTTCATAACCACGAACGAAAACAATGTACCCCGGCTCTTTGCCCCCAAGGAAATGCAGCAGGAAATAGATCAAGAGCAAATCGCACGAGTACATTCAAGAACAAAGATATCATACACTGTACTCTATCGCAGGAAAACCGTTCCACAATGAGTATTTCAGGATCGTAAAGGAAGGGAGCCGCCTCTTTAGTAATGCACAAGCTTAATAGGGACACAAAACGACTGCTAGTTTTGAACACATAAAACGGAATGCCGCTTCCCCTCAAGAACCGGGAAGTGGTTCGACCAACGGGGTAGCGGGTTACAAGCGAGTCAGATAATGCCACCTCCACTGAGCGACTTGAACCAGAATATAAGAAAAGCGGTGCACAATTGCACCCTTACCGCTCCAATGGGGGAATCTGGAAGGTGCTGCTCTCCGAAGGGAGGAGGAGAGAGGGCTGAGGAAGCAGCCCATCTCGCTGGAGTGGGAAGCCATGCTAATCGCCCTGGAGGCACTAGAATTGTCCCCTACACAAGATACTGTGTCCCCATAGGCTATGAGACAGCTTAAATTCCTGAGGGTAAAAGGCTCTGTTCCATTGAACCGACAGGAATCGACCCGATTCATCGCTTCCTTCAAAAAAGGGAACCATAGGAAGACCCCCGGCAACCATAGTGGCTGCCAGAAAGGGACTGACCAGGAGAGGGTGGGGGGTGGGCTGGGGCGGGTGGGAGTTGGTGTTTGTTCATGTTACCAATAGTTTATACGAATATGCACGAAGTTTGGAGACTTGCTGGTGATGCGACATGACCACCACTGGATTAGTAACGTTTCCAGCACTGAATTAGACCTTGTTCGGTCTGCTCTATTATGTATGATTCCAAATGGGTAACTGTTACATGACTCGTGTATGATGGTTGCTGAATAATCGGAAATACAAAAACGACTGTATGTAAATGTCTATTTCCCTACTGTACATGCTATACTACGGTCACCAATAAAGTGTATTTAAAAAAAACCAAAACAATTGCACCCTTAACGGACCTCAGTGCAACGACGTCTCAGCAAAGAGAGTAACCGGCAACCTGCTGCTCCCACTTCCAGGACTAAGTAATGCCCTTCTGGAAGCGCGATGACCTCATAGTCGGGCACCGCGCTTGGAATCTTGGGATTTGAAGTTCCAGTTCTGTCCGTGAGCCTCGTCAGTGTCTTCCCCGATGTAACCTGACAGTTTGTATAACCTGGTTAGTTTGTGAGATCAAATGCTTAAAAAGAGCAATACAATTTTTAAAAAGATATTATGCTGGTTATTCGCAACAATGTAGAAAGAGGGCTCTTCACATCTTGCAGCTCATCCCAGCTTTTGCTAAAACTTCTTGTAACTTGATGCTTGCATATATACAAGTCCTCCACAGTAATGAGCAGTGCTTTGTCTGATCTGAGATGACGTGCTTCATCTCATGTTACTTGTGATTACCTCAGCTGACCTGAATAATGAAAATCTCAACTATTTACTTTTATTTGTATAAAATGCGAATTCTATTAAGAATCATAACCAAGGTAGTACAATTCACAGGGTTTAGAAGTTGCTGAGTTTCAAAGTATTTTAGTTTTGCCTACAAAATATGGGAAATGTTTTATAGCCTCGCCCTATTGCAGTGAAGCGTTCACCTCAGTTATTGACTTTCTTGATAATTCAGTCATAGGCTAGTGATAAGGTCAGTGGTTCCTGGTGCTGGTACTGGCTTTAAGGATGGTAATTGCAAAAAGCAATTATCATCCATATTTTCATTACATTGGAGTGCCTTTGCCTTCCTAAATGACGCTTCAGAAACAGACGTCAGGCAATTTTTCTTTGGCACATATGCCAGTGCACATGTGCCAGCAATGGTTTTACATTTTCAGTAGTCCTCTGGCTGCCATGGTGCCAGCCCAGGCCTTCAATACTTGTGGTCCTCAGGGACCACCGGGTAAAGACAGGATGCAACGTCATATTTTTGAAGCAGCCCCAGGCATGTACAGTATCAGCCCTGTACTTCCCGGGGCAATTATATCAAGCTGCCTCTTCTTGCCTCTGCCCTTCCTTTCACAAGTCATCAAAAGTTTATGAGTAGGGAAATGGAAGGGTTACCGCCTTTGCAGGTGGGCTTGCAGTTGTGAAACCACCTGACGTCCCAGTCATGTGACTCAACTTATGGCTCTGCGAGGCCGGATCACCTGCTGCTTGCCCTAAACAGATACACTGTGTATGCTTCTGCACCTCGTGCATTCTTTTTACAGCATTTCAGTCAGGGAACTGCCAACCTGAGGAAAAGAAGCAGCCTGCTAGTGTGCAGGACCTCTGTTTTTTTTATTTATTTTTTTATATTTTTATTTTGCAGTATATCAGTTGAAAATAGAAAGGGGGTGGGAAACAGTAAGAGGGGAATCAGAAAAGGAAGAGAAAGACAGGCGACATACCGCCACAAAACCCCACACAGGGGGCGCAAAAATAGGGAGGGGCTCATCCAAAGAAGAAGGGCGATAGGGCTCCATAGTCCACAGGTAGTCAACAATAGGCCGACAAGCAACGGGGGAGCTTCCACCCAATGCAGATTCTAGTCCAGAACAGGTACCCTTAGGTCGAAAGAACCGCCCAAGCTCCGCTCATGGCCCAGTAGCCCTCCCAAGGCATAGCTAGTCGCAACGAGAGAGAGAACGGGAAGAAGAACACAAGACAATTACCCCAACTAACCCCCACCCTCGTCCCACCCCAACATCACCCTCCTCCCAGTGGCGGCGACCAGCAAGCAAACAAAGCAGTACAGACATTCTCGAGATTAAATTTGGAAAAGATGGAGAGATCGCAACGTTGACGGGCATACAGCCGAAGGTAAACCTCGGGACAGAAATCTCACAAGCGAGCCCCAATTGTACATAAAGTTCTTAAAGTTCCCCAGGAAGATGTCAGAGAGGCGTTCCATGCTCAACAGACGCCACAGTCGGGCATGCCACAAGGAAATAGCCGGGGTAGATGGGGACTTCCACGCTGCCGCTAGAGTCATCTTGGCCGCACCCAAACACAACCACATAACACGCTTATCTGCCCTAGTCTGGTGTTCAAGCAGCGGGTCCCTAAGCCCTAATAGGACAAAGTCCATGGAGTTCGGAATCGGGTAACCCAAGATGTCCTTAATGTGGGATAGAATCTCAGCCCAGAACGGCTTGATGGTGGGGCAGTCCCACCATATATGGTTAAAGTCTCCCAACATCCCACAGCCCCGCCAACACCTATCTGAAGTAGCTGGAAATATGCGGTGTAATTTGGAGGGATATAAGTACCAATCAAAGATGAGTTTCATATGTGCCTCTCTGAGGTCAGTAGAGTGATTGTGCGCTGTCACATCTCTCCATAAGGCCTGCCATTCGTTAGTAGAAATGTCCCTCCCCAGTGTGGATTCCCAATGGTCTTGGTATCGCGGTCGCGGGGACACGGTAGAATCTAATAACAGTTTGTACAGGAAGGAAATCGTACCCCTCATGGTAGAAGTGTGAAGTAGGAAGGACTCAAATTTCGACAAGGGTCTGGTAGCTGCGTCTACTACGGCAGGTGACGTCGCCCAATGCAGGAGCTGGAGATGTCTAAAGCGTTCCGTCGGGAGGACACCATAATCCCTCATACAGTTGTGGAAAGTGAGGGGTTCGACGCCATGGAACAAGTGGGTGAGGGCTCTACAGCCACCCTCCCTCCAAGCGTCAAAGGAACCTTCCGTCAGGGCCGGGGGAAAAGCCGGGTTGAAGTGAATCGGAGTGAATGGGGACGGGAATGTGGTCCAACGGTCGTCACCGCTTACCGTGTCCCATACTTTCAGCACCGTGCTCGTGGGGGTGTTAATGTAAGCATTCTTGGGGCGGTCTGCCTTAGGCTTCCAGGCCAGATCCCAGATGGAGCGGCCCGCAACGCTCCGATCCATGTGGAGCCAGTGCTTTTCCGACTTCTGTTGGGACCACTCCACGATGACCCTCAGTTGGGCAGCTTTGTAGTACAAATGCATGTCCGGAAAGCCAACCCCCCCCCTCCAAGCGTGGGCGTCGCAGGATTGAGAATGGAAGCTGTGCTCGGCCGCCCTGCCAGACATATCTCAGCATCACGGTCTTCAATCGGCGGAAGTAGTCTAGGCCTATCGGAATAGGCAAAGCCTGAAATAAATACAACAGTTTGGGAAGGAGCACCATTTTAAGGGCGTGTATCCTGCCCAGCCACGAGATGAATTTAGGCTTCCATCGTTCCAGCTCAATTTTTACGGAAGATAACATCGGGGGGGAAGTTAGCGTGGAACAGGGCATTCACGGTGGAAGTCAACCGCACGCCCAGGTAGAGCAAGGACTCCGACGCCCAAGCGAGTGGAGTGAGCAGCCTGGTCAGTTGCACCTCCCCCGCCGAGAGGGTCAGGTTTAGGATGTAGGATTTATCGAAATTAACCTTGAAACCCGCCACCTCCTCATAGGCAGAGAGCACTGAGTGGACATGCGGCAGTGACAGCGCCGGCTCCCTGATAGACAACAGGACATCGTCCGCAAAGAGCGAGATCTTGTGCTGCTCGCCTGTAAAGGGAAGTCCTAGAATCTTCTCGTTGTCTCGCACCGCCAACGCTAATGGCTCAATACTAAGAGCAAAGAGAAGGGGTGAGAGGGGACATCCCTGGCGCGTCCCTCGGGAATGACGAAAGCTCGTGGATCTATGACCGTTGACCAACACACGAGATGTAGGGCCACTGTAGTTAGCCTCAATCATCCTCACGAAAGAAGGCGAGAAACCGAAGGCTACTAGTGTCTGGTGCAAAAACCCCCAGTCGACGCGGTCGAAAGCCTTCTCTGCGTCGAGCCCTACTAGCACCGCGGGTATGCGAAATCGCTCCGCCTTTTCGATGAGGTGTATGACGCGGCGTAGGTTGTCATGGGTCTGTCTGCCTTTAATAAACCCCGATTGATCAGGATGGATCAGGGCAGGCATCAGGTCCTGCAGCCTACCCGCCAGAATAGAGGAATACAGTTTGGCGTCCAGGTTGAGAAGCGCGATCGGGCGGTAGGATGTACAAAGGGTAGGATCCTTCCCCGGCTTGGGAATAATACTGATCAGAGCCTCAGCCATAGAGTCCGTGGTCCTGCCATCAATCGCCATTGCGTTGAAGAGGGAGACTAAGTAGTCGCACACTTCAGAAGCAAACGTTTTGTAGAAGAGGGCCGTGTAGCCGTCGGGCCCGGGGGCCTTGTGCAGCTTCAGGCCTTTAATGGCATCCAAGACCTCCTCTCGAGTGATGGGGGAGGATAGTGACTCGTTCCATTCCCTAGAAACCTTCGGGAGAGACAGGCCCTCCAGGAATTTGGATTGTGCGCCGGGATCAAGGGCGTCACTCGAGTAGAGTGCCGCATAAAAGCGCCCGAATATGGCCGCCTTGTCCGCATCTCTATGCTGAACAGAGCCCGCCTGATCGCGAATACCCCCAATATAATCCTTCTCGCGTTTATCCCGGAGCTGCCGGGCAAGATGGCGCCCGATCTTGTTGCCCTGGGAGTAGGAGGCACGTCTAAGTCGCAAAAGAGTAAATTCCGCCCTGTTATTGTAATGGGCCTTCAGTTTCCCTCGCACCGCCGTCAGGGGGCGCAGGGTCACCCTGGAAGGGTTCGCCTTGTGGGCCTGTTCCAAAGTAGCCAGTTCCAATTCCAGAGCCTCCCTCTCCTCGCGCCTTAGCTTATTTAGGTTCGCGTTGAGGGCGAGGCATGTGCCCCGTAAAGAGGCCTTGCACGCGTCCCACGTGGTATACACCGACGTGTCTGTGGGTGGATTGAGGAGGAAAAAATCACCAATCGCCTTGCGTAGGGCCTTACAAGATTCCTTGTCTCGCACCAGAGCTGCCGGGAAATACCACTTGCGCCAACCATCCCCCCCGGTAGCCCAGTGCAGTCCCAGAACCACAAGGCTATGGTCCGAGAGAGAGAGCGGAAAAATACTAGCTAATTGTATATCCCCCCCCAAGGGCCTGACTAATCAAGATATAATCGATGCGGGAGTACGAGTGATGGACATTGGAAAAAAAGGTGTAATCCTTGGTCTGCGTGTGGAGAAAGCGCCAACTGTCAATCAGCCCCATGTCGCCTAACTGCCGTTTAGTTTCCTCTGAGAAGACGCCAGTGTCTGCCCTGCGGCCCCCAGAGCTATCTAGACCTCTGTCCCATATCATATTGAAGTCGCCTAGTAAGAGTAAGTGACCCTCCACAAAGTCCCCCATCTTGTCCAGCAGCTCCTGCAAAAAGCCATTCTGTCCTGCATTAGGTGCATACAATACAGCAAAAGTACACAGGCGGCCACGCAACAGTCCCTTCACCAGTAGCCAACGGCCATCCCTATCCACACTCACACCCATGGGTTGAAAATGCAGGGAAGCCCGGAAGAGTAGGGCCACCCCTCTATGCTTCGTGGTTGCAGAGGCCCTGTAGATAAGGGGGAACTGCCTATGACGAAGCCTCAACTCATCCCTCCTAGCCAGATGGGTCTCCTGGAGGGCCACCACATCCAAATGATGATCTATGATGTACTTCCAGAGTTTCTGCCGCTTCTGCGGGGAGTTAAGGCCCTTTACATTCCAAGTTCCTATGCTGACAGGCATAAGGGGCAACATAGATTCCACGCCATGCTCACAGCCAGACAGCCACGGTGCCCGCACCGGTCCCACACATGCACCACGAACCAAGCCCAGGGAAGAGAATCAGACACAGGGACTCCAGGGAAGGATCTCAGCCACAGCCACCCCCGGAGGCCCGCCCGGTCACTTCGCAAATCCCTCGTGATATCCACGTTCCTAAGGCACGCAAGGGTCAAAGAAGGCAGATCCCGAAACAATATACAAAATATAGAAGAAAATATCAAGAAAGGCCCTTTCAACACACACTCATCACACACTGCCGCCGCCACTCCCCGAACTCCCATCCCCAACCCAAATCGTCTTGTCAGGACATCCATATGCAGAGCGCCAACAAACCCACCCTCTACCCCCCCAAGAACAAAGTACAACAAAATGCAACTCAAGGCACTGAACCTGAACCTCGCAGTCTTCAGTTCCAGCAGGTCACGGTTCAAAAGTCCCCTACCGGACTGGGGTTGGGGCAGGGGTGTCCACCTGGGGACCCCCAGGTCCAAAATCCGGGGTGTCTTCTCCAAAAGTACCTTGTACCCCGAGGACCTCAGGCCAAGAGCCCCTCCGACGCCACTCCATAAGGTCGGGGTCACGCTGCTCCAGAGCTCATTTGGGAATCCGTCATGGTGGCGGAGGCCACCGAAGCCACTGCGGCCCCTCTCTCCTGCTCACTAGTCGCCGAATCCGGCCGCCGCCGCTCCGGGGATGGGCCCACCCTGTGCCATGAGGAAGAGCGACGCCGTCTCCGGAATGAAGAGCCACGCGCCTCCTGCGACAGTTCCGCTTCCTCAATACCCAGAAGATCCATTGCCTCCCGCAGGGAATTGATCTGTCGTAGCCGATTCTCCCATCGAAAGATGATCCGGAAAGGATGGCCCCATGAGTAGGCTATTCCGCGCCCCCGGAGAAAGGCGGTCACGGGTCGGAAGTCCCTTCGTTTCTGCAAGGTCGTCGCCGCCAGGTCCTGGTAAAGCTGGGGGTGATGGCCCCTGAACTGCAGCGAGGCAGTGGTTCTCGCTTTTCTCAATATTTTTTCCTTTATCTGAAAGTCATGTACGCAAACGAGGATATCTGGAGGCGGCCCCCCGCCCCACCTGGGCAGCCCAACTCTGTGCACTCTATCCATCTGGATGTCACGCACCTCTTCATCCTCTAAGATCTGGAGAAACAAGGCCAGGACGTACCCACGCAGGTCCCCCGCTTCCCCGTCCCATGGCACTGCTTTAATACGAATGTTATTTCTTCTGGAGCGGTTCTCCAAATCCTCTGCGTGGGTTTGCAAATCCAGATTTTGCTCCGTGAGGCGTATGATGTCCTGTTGGAGTTGGTGCACATCGTTCGCCATGCTAAGGTCATGGTCCTCCAGCGTCGCCACCCTTTCGCCAATCCCATCCACGTCCCTCCGTACCTCCCGGAGGTCCGAGGCCAACTGTGTACGGAGTTCGGAAATGTCTTCCTTGATAGTTGCGAAGAGTTCCTTCATGAAGGCTTTAGTTGCCGGTGCCTCATCATCCGATTGTCTGGAGGAGCCGCTGGCTCCCGGCGACGCCGGTTGCTGCGATGATTTGGGGACTACCTCCTTCCCCGTCTTCCCCCCTCTGCGTTGCGAGTTGGACATGGCTGCGAGCTGCGTCCCCGCACTTCCACTTAGGCACTGGATAGCTGCCGCTGGGAGGGCGAGGCTCGGGTCGGTGACTCACCGCGTTAGGACGGCCTGTTGATGGTGCTATTCGCCCTCTCCAGGGGTCATTCAGGCACGACGTCGAAAGTGCGGTCACTCTCCCACCAGGCCACCACCACTCGTCGAGGCTTCTAGCGTTCAAGGGTCCTTCCAGCGGGAGGGCCTACACCCCAAAGCAGGCGACCAGGCACGTGGCCTGTGGGGTCCCAATACAGCACGGACAGGTCCGCCACCGTCAGAGCCCCTCCAATTTGGCGCCAGTCACTCAATCACTAGAAGGACCCACCACACAGGTGGGCGGCAGTCCTGGCGCTCCGCTCTCCAAGATCTGCGCCAGCAAGCTGCAAGTCCTCCGCTCCCCCCTGGCGCCAATGCACAGCTGAAGGGCGCAGCTGCGCCGGCGGAGCCTCCTTCGGAAAAGTTCTCCACAAGAGCAATGTCAGGCCACTCCACAGTGTCTACTAGCAGAGCCAACTGGGTATCCAAAGCTCCGCCACTACCGTGAGCCGGCCGTCAGATTTTTAAGTCTCTCCTTGCGTTATGCGGCCGTGTGCAAGGCCACGCGCCGGCCCTCCAACCACTTTCACTCTCCAGGCTCGAGTCCGGAAGGCCCCACGTTCCTGGGCAGATACTGGGCCTCGCTACCACGCAGCTCTCCCCTTCCTCCCCCGCCGGTAGACACACCAGTCTGCTGCCCTCCGAGAAGGGGGATCCGCCTGCTCTTCCCCCGCCGGGCCTGTGCTACAGCGCTCGGATCAGCTCCGCGTTCTAGGGGCCGCCCCTCGATTCGGTGTCCGGCTCTTCTGCCATCCCCCGGCGGCGTCCAGCCACCGGCACGGCCCGCAGAGTGCTCCTCCCAGCGCCTTCCAGCAAGCGCTCCTCAGCCGGCGAGTTCAGTTCCCCGCCTCACCCGCTCAGCGCGATATAGCCAGCGCCGATGCTGTGCCAGGGCTCGGGTCCGCTCCGCCTCCTCCGGCCTCCAGGTCACGCGAGGCCGCCGCCTCACAGGCCGCAGCTCGGCTTCCCTCAAACGGCTCCTGCTGGCCACCCTCCGCCGAGGTGACGACACCGGGGCACACCGCTAGCAATCGGCAGCCTCCGCCGATCGGGCAGCATAGGTAGGACGCCTTGGGACCCCGCAGTAAGTCGCTATGCAGGATCGGCGTCGGAGAGGCTCGAGAAAGCGTCCTACTCCGACGCCATCTTGGCCACGCCCCAGGACCTCTGTTTTTGACACCTACCGGACAAAGTTGTTGGGGTAAGTGGTCTTTTCCTTGTTGTAGAATCGGCAGCTGCATACCGGCCTCACTTAAGAAATCCCTGGGACCCGCAGTTTCTATTCTCCCCATGTCTCTATTCTCCCCATGTCTCTTTCCTTGCAGATGTCCCACTCTATACCTGAAAATACCTCTCCTCCACCACTTCCCTTCCAGTTTCAATTTTCCACTCCTCTCTCCTGCAGCAATTTTCCTTCCCTTCTCACATCTTTACCTGCATTGTGATTCCTTGCCTCTTCCCCTCCAATCAATTTCCTTCTCTTCTTGCAGTTCCATTCTTCATCCTATCTCTCACCCTGTTGTTGCCCCCCTCTTAATTGCCTACCTCCAGATTCCATGTGCCTCCATTTCTTCTGCCTTTGAAGAGCCCACTCTCCCTTTCATCTCTTCATTGCGGCTGCTCCTCCGCTCGCCTCTCTAACTGCAAATTATTTTACTCTTTTTCTCGCCAGTTTTCCTTTTATCACTCCCAAGGCAGGTATTCTTGTCTTTCCCACTTGTCTATGTGCAGAATCTACTTCTCTGTTGCAGTTTCTGTTCTTCCCCTTTATCTCGCTTCAGCTGTTGAGGCTAACATCAGTGTGTTTCTCATGTGCCGGTCAGTTGGTCAGAGAGGTGTTCAAAATACATTGGCATCCAATCCTGGGCCTCTCTGCAGAGTGCACAGAGCAGTGGTCATGTATTCAAGTTGCAATTGTAATTCTGTGCAAATATATGTGAAGGAGGTACACAGTAGTCAAAATTTTGATTAAGTAAAAGAGCTTGTGCTTACAGAGGAGTGTGTCCATAGTGTGTTTGGCGGAAGTGAAGTGAAGGAGATGCGGGGAAGGCCATTCACGAGATGTCGAGAGAAATAGGGCACCAGAAGTGCACCAAAATACACCATTTAAAAAGAAAATTATACACAGAAGAAACCCCTGATAAGTGTTAAGCTTGTTCACTTCGCTCGTGCCCAAAAATTCATTCATTGCCCTTACACCTCACCACTTTCAAATTCCACCAGCCACCACTGGATTAGGTAAGCACATTCATGGTTAGAGTATGAAGAATAAATACCTGATTGTATGGGGTGACATGCACTGACCTATACCCACTCTTATTCCAACCATTTCCCCTTATTAAAGTACCTTTATGAATGTCCAAGCAATGCACCAGGGAAATCCATTAACACCGTGGATATATTTGTGTATGATTGTTTTCCATAATCCTAATCTCATTTTGTCTTTCACATGTAAAATATATTCCCATTTGTGAAGAAATAGACTTTGATACCGTGCCACATGACCGACTCCTGCATAGATTACAGGAATGTGGTCTGGATGGCGCGGTGCTTAAGTGGTTCTCCTTCTTGGAGGATAGATTCCAAGAGGTCTGGCCTCCTTCTACCTTTTCCATTCCCCCTATGAAGGTGGGTGTCCCTCAGGGTTCTATTTTGAGCCCAACACTTTTCAACCTCTACATGTCCCCCCCCGCCATGCTCCCCTGGTGGGAGCTTGAGGTGCGACATGCAGCTTCTGTAAACATGTGATAAGGGCGAGGACTTTGTAGGGGAGAATGTCAATAAATGCCTGACTTGGGATTTCACATGACTCTGAGAGAATCAACTTAAAAATAACCCAGAGAAATCGGAGATAATTGTCTCCGGCTCTCCATTTCTGGGCGAGTGGAAACGATGGTAGCCATCAGACATGTCACCTGCCCTCGCCTTGGTTAACACAGTCAAGAACCTGGATGTTAAGTTGGATGATACCCTGTCCATAAAAGCCCAAACCCAGTCAGTCGCAGGATCTTGTTTTGATCTCCTGCGGATGCTCAGGAAATTTCTCCTGCCTCTCACCCACAGGAAGACCGTAGTCAAAGCCCTCATTGTCTCAAGGTTGGACTATGTAAACGTCCAATACCTCGGCCTCCCGGAGTACTTACTGAACAGACTTCAGGTGGTCCAGAATGCGGCTTCTAGGGCGGTCCTCCTGCTTGGACTGAGAGCTTGGATCCCACCTCACATGAAGGCTTTGCATTGGCTTCCCGTCCGAAAAAGAATCTGCTTTAAAGCCTTGGTTCTCACTTTTAAGGCTTTACGCGCACACTATCTTAGAAGGAGAGTCACACAATAAAGTTCCCTGCAGAACCCTGAGGTCATCTTCACGGCATCAGGCTGTTGTCCCTAAGTTTTCCCGCTCAGGTACCGGAGGCCGAGTCTGGAACGTCCTGCCGGTAATACTTCGACAGGTGTCGGACCTACCTTTGGGAAGCTGCTGAAAACCTGGCTGTTCCAGCAACAAACTTAAGATTTTTTTCTCCTTCAGGGACAGCAACAGTCCAGCTCTGAGGTTTATTAGCGTCAGGACACTCTTCCTGAGAAGATGTGCGCTTTACAAATACCCTTTAACATAACATAACATGGACAGCCCATTATAAATTGCAATAATAGTGTCCACCCCCCCCCCATTAAATCCCTTAGACATGGGGGAGGAGCCACACGTGGGTCCAAGACGGCCGCGTGAGAGCTCTGCCCCGTCGACCCCTTCTTCCAGCTGAATTATCCTGGCAATAATCCTGATACCTGGCCCCACCACCTGACGGCTGAACGGAAGCGACGCTCCCCGCTGTGATCCCGGTCCACCTGCGATGTTGGGGCCCTAAGATACGCCGTCCAGCAATTGGCGGCCTACTCGCCTCCTGGTCCGGGAGCTGGAGTGGGTGCTGTGCCTGGCACCAAAGTCGTCAACACGGGGGCCGAAAACCGGAAGTTGCCGGTCCGGCCCCGGAACTGATCTACTGACAGCCAGCGCCTGCGAAATGCTAGGCGGAATTTCGGAGGGGGGCTGAATCGTTCCGGTGGGGCCTCCTGCCTCACGTGGTGAGCCCGATCTGCCCTGACTTTGCGAGGCGCTGAGGGAAGACGCGCAGCTCCGTGCCCCGTTTGGTGTGGGCGTGCTGCCTTGGGAAAATATCAGACCAGGACAGGCAGAGGAGAGGAGCCGCGACCTACGGTGGAGACAAAATACCTGCAGCGGCCTCGGCGTGCCGCGGATCGGCTGTGAGGCTGGAGAGATCGGGCTGCACTGGGGGGCCCATACTGTTGTAGGCTGAGATTTTGTGGCTATGGAGCTTGGAGGGTCCTGAGGGCTCCGTGGTGGATTCGAGTAGCGAGTGGCTGACAGCAGCCGAGGTGCCTGTCTGCCGGGAAGAGGCTTGTGGTGAGCTTGGGCGACTGGGCCCGGTGAGAAATCCGGTCAAATGTGCTTGGCCTCTGGAGCGGTGGTGCGGTGCCGTGGCGGGACTCTCTGGGTGGTGGCACCTCCCGAGGAGCACGCATATACAATTGGCATCACGGTGCTGGTGGTACAGCTCTTGGGCCTCCACGCATTGCGCCCCAGATGTGAAAGGCAGGAGACCGCGTGCGCCATTTGACAGCGGGGTAACCACTGTGAAGCTTCCAGAGGGAGTGGCCCTGTGTTATTTATTATTTCAACCCCCGCATTGCAGACTGTGGATAAGCAACACTGAGGTGCTCCTGAGACTGGGGTTGCAGGTCTTCGTTGTGGTGGACCGGCCGTCGCCTTGTTGAGGGACCTGCATTGGCGCTAGAGCCATTGGAGTGACCGCCTGTGTCCCTGCTCGTTGACTGAGGTGCGTAGAAGTTTGCTGGCCTTGGATATCTGGATCGCGGCGGAGCTGTCGATAAGCACGGGGCAGCCAGAAGACACGCGGTATGCCCTAGTATCCTGGACCCCAGGAGAATTATTGAGATCCGTGGATCGGAACGACGAGTTGCCGATGCCCTGATGGCGACCAAGCCGGACACTGACAAGGCTTTGCCCAGATCCTCTAAGGGGTCGAAACATATCTAATCTAACAAGCTAGACCGCTACACGATGCCTAAAGGCTCCCCTACAGACTTGAAAAGGGCCCAGTCGGCGGGACGAGACTCTCTGGACTCTCCTGTTGAACCAACGCTCACAGATGTCATGGCGGCCATAAATGGGGTCCAATCATCTCTGGGACAAAAAATGTAATCTTTGGACAATAAATTAGACACTGTCATGATTGAGGTCAACTTGATATGGGCGGATCTTATGAAGGCGAGTGAAAAAGTAAAATCGCTTGATATTAAGACTGCTAGCTTAATCGATGATATGGCGTTGCTGCAGAAGGAGGTGCGTGATCACAAGACTTCTCGTGATCTGACAGACCGGAAGCTCGACGAATATGAGGGAAGGGCTAGGCGTAACAACATACGCATCCTTGGGGTGCCCGATAGGTCAGAGGACCCGGTCCGGACCAGTTTTTGGAAGACATTGTCCTTAATCATCTCAATCCCAAGGGACTGAGCAACCTTTTTACAATTGAGCACGCCCATAAAGTGGCAGGTGGGAGGCCCAGGCCTGGGGCTCCCCCTCGCCCGATGATTGCGAGAGTACTGAATTTTCGGGATAGAGATGCGATTCTGCAGGCGGCTCGTGCGGGGGCCCCCCTGCGGAACGAAAATGCAACGCTCTCCTTCTTCCCTAGACTTCACCTAGATGGTGCGGAAACAATGGCAACGTTTTCTTCCGGTGAAGAAGGATCTCCGGGACAAGGGAATAAAGTATGCCTTGATGTTCCCGGCTCGCCTACGTGTGGAAATCGAAAGGAAGGCCTGTTTTTTTGACAACCCTGAGGTGACATCGGACTGGATAGACAGCAGACACTTGAACGAGCCGGAGGGGCGAGACCGTGGTGGAGGAGATGAACTGCAGGAGCAGGAATGATGAAGGCCGTAGGAACATTAATGCTGTTTTGGAGTGTCAGGTAGTGGGGCGGTTCCGCAGCCAGTTCCCTAACTAAACTCTGTTGACTGTAAGATTGCTGTGGATTGCCCCGGATCCCGGGGATGTGCTTTGGGAGGCTGGAGGGGGGGGGCATTGGTCTTCCTCCTCGTTACTACCTTTAGTTAGTTCGCAGGTTAGGTATTGGGTGACAGGCACACTGTTAGTTGGGGATGGGCGTCAGCCATATGCAGCGGTGCTGGGAGGTAGGTCAGGGTTTGGGGCAGACAGGGTTTTTTGGTGTTGGGATCTTATTGTCCGCAGAATCGTTTGAAAAGTGTTTTTTCTTTTTCGCATCCGGAGACAACGCTATGATTGTATCTCTTCCATACCGGTTAAATGTCCAATGTTAGACAGGGATTGGGGATAAATGTGCTTAGTTAGAATGTGAACGGCCTTGGGGACAAAATTAAGAGGGGAATAGTCAACCAGTTGATTAGACGACACTCCCCGGATGTAGTGCTACTACAGGAGACTCATCTTATTGGCAATTGTTTCATGGCCTTACACAAAGGGGGTTATAAGTTGGTAGCACACGCTGGGTTTACCACGGGGTCAAGGGGGGTTGGTGTCTTGGTGAAAAACCCTTTTCCCCTAAACATTCAGGCCACATGGTCTGACCAGCGAGGTCGATACATTGGTGTATCAGGGCTGTGGTAAGGGAAGACAGTTCCTTTCGTGTCCATTTATGTCCCGCCCGGCCTTCAATCCGACACTTACCGAGACCCGGGCACTATCTTCCTAACTTTGCCGTAGGGCCTCCTTGTGATGGGGGGGGACTTATATGCAGTAGTGGACGGGGAGGTAGACAGACACCCGGCCCGAGCACTGGGATACGGTGGACTCTGCACAGACCCTGTGGGAGGCATATAAAACCGTTATTCGGGGGGAGGTTTTATCCTTGGTCGCGGGGAAAAAAAAGAAACTGCAAGCAGAAATGGAGAGGGCAGAGGCGGAAGTGACGAGATTGGAAGTGGAGGTATCTAGGGCATCAACCCCGGATGGTATACACCGATTAAAACTGCGACAGAATGAATATAGGAGCCTCGCTAGGGACAAGGCTAGAGTGCAGAACGATGAGACTCAAAGCAGGATATACGAGCATGGAGATAAAGCAGGTAAATTGATAGCGTGGCTTGAGAAGGGAGAGTGGGCGTCGCGGCTGGTGCCAGAATTACAGGGAGAAAATTCTGGTACAGTCAGAGACCTGCAAGCCGTAGCGGATTAATTCTCGAAATGTTATAGTGGGGTATATACCTCTGCCGGGGTGTACACTTAGGCAGATAACAGTGCAATGATCAATGACATCCAGATGCCCATGCTATCGGATGACGACCAGGAGTATTTAGATTCCCCAATCACGAACGATGAGGTGGCGCTGGCCATCAGAGAAGTGCATTCGGGGAAGGCACGGGCCCGAACGGAATTCCCATAGAACTGTATAAACTGAGTGCTAACAAACTCGCTCCGTTTGTTCGGTCCATGTTTGAAGAGAGTAGAGAGCGGGGTCAGCTCCCATATGACCAGCGGGTGGCGAATATTGTGGTCATCCACAAAGCGGGTAAACCCAAGATGCTTTGTTCATCGTATAGACCTATCTCGTTGCTGAACGCTGAGCCTAAAGTCCTGGCGAAGCTTGCGGTGGATGTTGTAATGGGAAGACAAAATGTAATTATACGGTGATGATATCCTGCTTTACCTTACCAATCCAAGGGGTATCCCTGATATGTTTTCTGGATGTGCTTGCTATATTCGGGAGGTACTCCGGTTTTGCAATAAACTGGTCGAAATCAGTGCTCTTCGTCCTTAGAGGCGACCCGCCGGCAGTCCCGCAGAACTGCCCGATACAGTCAGTCAGTCAGTCAATAAGCTTTATTCGGTTGAAACAAAGCAACCATAAAAGCACAATACAAAAGTTAAAATACATTCAGTACAATACATAATAAAAGAGAATACTGTATCAAGGAACGATAAAGTTAAAAGAGAAGCAACCCTCGATGTCTCTTGATGAGAATGATCTATACATAATGGCTTTTCCACACTTAATACTGTCTCCTCCACAGTTCTCCTAGTGTAGACAATAAGTTCATCACAGTATTACAAATGGGCTTCAGAATATGCGGGATTCCAGATTTCATAAAAGCTTATTTAAGTGAAGGCTAACCCCAGGCTATGAGTCATTTTTAACGGGCCATTCTGAAAGAATGATTGCAGGTGGGTATGTTAGAGTTGGTGGATATGTAGCCTCTATAGCCTCTACCATAGTTCTTTACAGGGGGCATGTATGCGGTCTAGGATAAAAGTCTCTCAGTGCTCTAACAGTTATAGGGCCGTCTCCTACTTGTGGCTGCTAGCCTTGCAAGTATTGGACAACGCGGGGGTCCCTGAAGTTAACAATAATCTGGTCACCCACAATATCTTTAGATAAAGGTCCCAACCACTTCACCGTTCTAACGTTTACAATGTTCCCTTCAATGTTTGGTGGAAGGGGCCTGTTCTTGGTTAGCCAGAAGGATACCTTATTTGCCAGTTCTGCTTGACCTTCAATCTTTCCGTTGGTTAATTCGGGCACGCCTGAGAGAATACACACAAGGGGCATCCTCCGGCGGTAGGTCAATGTGGGTAAACTTTCTTTGCATATAGCCATGATTAGGAAAAGTCCCCTCTAAGGGCGTGGGAGCATTTGTCAGCTCTACTCTGCTAACTGTTCTCAGCGGTACTACAGAGTTTCGTATTGGGTACCGAGTATTTGTTATTATTGGCGTTTTTAGGGCAACTAACTTAGCTGAGGGAGTAACGCTTTGTACCAGAAGCTTGGGAACTTCAGTAGTGACTAGAGGTTCTACCTGTTTCGATCCCGCTAATCTTTTTAAGAGTTTCAGGTTCTCCTTCGTTGTTTCTTCTATACTGTTGACCTTATCCCCTAATATCATGATTCTTTTTACCAGTGGGGATAATAAGGAGTTGACAAGAAGTTCGATCTGGTCCAGTAGAACAGATGATATGGTAGATAAGGGGGAATTTAGAATTGAGCAAGCCCTGGGTGATTTTGAGGTGTTGCTGTTAATTAGGGGGGGACTAGAATACAATTTTTGTTTTTTTGATAGTCTGCCCCTTAGTTTGACACCTCTACGCTTTCTTTTAATGGAGGGAATCTTAGGGTTTGTTATTGAATGAGTGCTAGCTTTTGCAGGAGAAAAAAGGGGGGTTCCCGGGAGACTTGCTTTAGGTATGGATGGGGCACCCGATTGTTGGTTTCCCTCGTCAACATCGACATATACAGTTTTGCAGAGCTGATTAAGTTCATCCAATAGGGTGAGATTTTGGCATCGGTCTGCTACCGCTATAGGAGATTGGGAACTATCTATGACTTCTATTAAAGGACTTTGTTCAACTCTCTCTAGTTCACATTGAATGTCCGATGTAACCCTAATTAGGAAGTTGTCCAGAGTCCCCTTCCGAGGCTCCCCCTGGGAGATAACATTTTTTATACCTTCTTTGCCAGTCATGATATAGATTGGATTGTTTATGTGGTATAAAAAGACTCCGGCACTAGACCAATGTGTTACATAGCAACCGTGATAATCCTTGAGTGTCAACCTAAGTAATCGGGGCAAAATCTGTTAGGGATCTATAATAGCAGAAAAAGAGTACCTTCTTTATCCAGCAGTAAGCAGGCAAGAGACAGGTGGGGTGGCCCTGCCCTGCCTGTTCCGGCCTCTGAGGGCCACAAAGGGCCCGCCCTTTGCCCGGGCTTAGCCCGGCGTCCCGCGAGGCGGGGGTCGCGCTGTTTTAATGCGCCTCCTGGCGCTGTTTCCGGGTGGGAGGGACACGCCGCCGCTCAGCCCGCCGGCAAATGCAGTCCCGGGGCCGCGGTGCGCGTGTCACTGGAAATGGTGACTCTTGGCGGTGTCAGCGTGTCTGCCCTCTCTCCTGGACCCCCCCCCCCCCGAGTCCTGGTAAGTGGTGCCCCCCGCTCTGCCGGGGTCACGCTGTTTTAATGCGCCTCCTGGCGCTGTTTCCGGGTGGGAGGGACACGCCGCCGCTCAGCCTGCCGGGAAATGCAGTCCCGGGGCCGCGGTGCGCGTGTCACTGGAAATGGTGACTCTTGGCGGTGTTGGCGTGTCTGCCCTCTCTCCTGGATCCCCCCCGAGTCCTGGTAAGTGGTGCCCCCCCGATACAAATTGAGCCGATAGGGTTTAGATACCTCGGTATCTATGTCACGCTTGACCCGAAGTTAATCTGGGCCCCCCCCCCTCTGACTCGATTTAAGGGGGACGAGGAGCGCTGGAAGGCGTTCCTGCTCTCCCTCTTGGGTAGAGCGGTTCTTTTCAAGATGATGGCCCTTCCCCGATTCTTATACGCACTCCAGAACACAATGGACCCAGTACTTTCATCCTATTTCATGGAAATAGAGGCCCTATAGAGACAGCTTCTCTGGGACGGTAAGCCCGGTATAGCATTTTCCAAGCTCACTCTCCTCTGGTACTACGGGGGGATAGGATTGCCGGATCTACGTAAATACTATTGGGCCTCCCAGTTGGCGGTGGTGAATCATGCCGTATACGGGCCCCCCCGGGGTATGCTATGGACCGCTGGCAGGTGCCAGGGAGTGACTTCACCAAGGCGCTATATGCCAGACCTCGCCGGTTCCCCCTTGCTCACACTCTCCACCCCATTATGGAGCTCAGAGAAGCTGGGAAGTTTATGCAAGTCCAAGGGATTTGACAAATGGGATCTTATTGGGATCACGCAGATCAAAGATGTTTGGGGGAAGGGCACAGTTCACACATTTAATTCCCTCAAGCAACAATACCACCTTCACAACAGTGAGCACTACTGTTGCCTCCAGATTAGGTATGCTCTGCTTACACTCCTCCCCAGAGACACGATGCTCCCCCTCTTGAAGATAGTGTTAGATGGTCACCTCCCAGAGAAGACAATTTCATTAATATATAAAAAGCTCATAAATGATTTGGAGGACCCGCTGGTACTTATCTGGACGCACTGGAGTGCAGACGTGGTGGAGCTAGATGACGAAGATTGGCGAGAGGCGGTCTCCTCTCCACGGGTGGTAGCGATACAGATGAGGCTTAGATTAGTGCAACTAAAGATTCACCACAGGTCGTATGTTACGGGGCCTCGTCTGGTTCGTATGGGTCGAGTGGAAAGTGGGGAATGTCGGAGGGGGTGCGGAGAGCTTGGAACCTTCATGCATATATTGTGGCATTGTACAGAGGTGCAGGAGTATTGGGTAAAGATCCATGATACGCTGCGAGATGTCCTGGGGGTGGAGACCCGCAGGTGTATTTTAAACGTTTGGGAACCCACAGATCTGAGTGCGTATGGGAGACCATGGGTAACGTTGGCATGTATGGTAGCTAAGCGTAACATTGCTCAGCTGTGGGGAGCCAGCCAACCACCCCGGGTCGAGAAGTTGGTGGAAGACTTGGATTGGTGCATGTTCAGTGAGAGGTCGGTGTACGTAGCCAGGGGTTGTCCCGAGAAGTCTGGGAAGGACTGGGAGGATTGAAATCGATACCGTGGAGATATCTATACGCCCCCGATACGCCTGTAAGAAGTGGAGGCGCATGCGTCCCTGTGATCCATTATCTATATTTTGTATTTATTATTTTAAACGTATGGAAATGTAAGGACGACAGTTGTGAGAGCTGCTAATGTCACCTGATGTCTTTCTTTGTTGTTTTGTTAATAAAAAGATTTTTTTTTTTTTAATCCCATAGACCTGAGTTTTGGTATTAGTTTAGAAATGTTGTGAATGCAGGAAGGCCAGTGAAAGGGTGTTCATGCCCACAAAGGTGGAATTTAGTGTAGTTTAACTGCATTTGCCTATCCTAATCCCATAACAAATCATGGGAAAAACCATGTCCTCACTCCCAGGTTAAGCATATGACCGCTATAAAACTCAACACACCATAGAGTCCTTCCATAGAGTATATCATCCTTTCCTCAGGTTAATTAACTTGAGGCAAATTAACTAAAAAAATACTGTACATTTAAAAATAAACTACTCTTAAATACAGACTGTTTCTCGCGATGGCTCAAGCATATAAATAAAGAGTTTAACTAATATGAAGAGAAGCCATTGAAATGGAGAAACTGTCACCATTAGATAGAAAAAAAAAGAGACCAGAAGACTTTTCTCTGCTCTAGTAAAAGTGTGCATCTGGAAGAGGAGAATGTAGAGGAGAAGCCATTGATCGTTCAGAAGTGAACACCACAGAGAAATGTTGGACCAGACTGAGAGTGGAAAAAACGGCCTGTAGTGAGAGAGGGGAATTTGAAAAGAGTGGAGGACGGAAAAAAACACAGAAAAAAGTGGCAAGCTAGTCAGTCGATCAACTTTATTCAGTCGTATGACCATAAAAGTACAGTTTATTCATTTACTCATACGTTTACAGGTTCCAAGATTGAATAAAACATAAAGTGCATAACAAATTCATCAAATGCATTGTTTAATTAATTAAATCCAAAAGAAAAAAATATAAAAAGTATAAGTGGTAAAAACAAGGCCTGAGCATCAGCCCAGGGTTAAAACGAATACAATGTTTAAATGATAGGGCCCCTCCTTGGAGTTCACCTCGTGGCACGTGAACCACAGTACTATGTATCATCTGGCCATATCCACTCCAACACCTCAATACTTAGGACAACCAGCCACACAGATGTGTAAGTTTCAGATGAAAAGTACTTTACAAGGGTTTCACACTATGATTGTAAGAGATAAAGTGCATAGTTGTCAGCCTCCTCCTCTTTGCATCAATTTCCTCCTTATGTTCCACATATGGCCCAGGAACTTTGCAACTGAACAGGCTATCACATGTCTCGGATCTTAATATGCTCAAGGCTTCAATGTGATCGTGAGTCCCCAATTGCTTGTATAGGGGTGCGAGTCATTTTGCTCTAGCGTGAGAATAGGCAGGGCAGGCGGATAGGACATGTGCTGGTGATTCGGGTAGTGCAGTGCAGAAAGGGCAGGACCATGATACTACACTAGTGTTGCGCCAAGAACCAGTGTATACGTTGAGTGGAAGCGGGCCAAACCTAAACTGCATATACAGTTCCCTGTCCAAGGGGGTTTTAATTGTATCAACAAACGGTTCTAAAAGAGGAATGGATTTAAAATCTAAAAATTCACTACTTAACCGACCCTCGTTGGACCAAACCACAGCTTGGGGGGGAAACCCATCCCCAATAATGCAGTTTTATTTGGGTTTTGGTGGGGAATGATGCAGAGTCACTGTTCTCCCATAAATCCTCAAGCCCTATGTTGGCTAGCTAGTGCTTTAAATTCTTTAGCCACCCTAGTTTGCGCTGCTTGTCTAAAGAAATAACTTCTTCTAGGGCTTTGGCATATTATCTGCCAAAATAACACAGGGCAAAGCTTAGCCTGGTCAACAATCCGTTTCCTACCCAGATCTAACATTAGGGGATGAATATGGGTACTCTGGGAATTTTACTAGGCTCCTCGGGAATTTATTCTAAGCCCTAGAAAGGTCATCCATCCTGTCGAAACCTCAGAACTTTGCTCCATAGAGGGCAGCCCACACCGCTTTGGTGTTATAAATCTGTAAAGGCGCTGCCACTGGTGTACTATGTGAAGAAAGTCTGTTCTTTACTCAGAGTCCCAACTATTTGAGAAAGTTTCCAAGTGGATTTATACACTTGGGCCTTCCACAACATAGATTCAGAGAGGGTACTTCCCAGGTATTCAAAGGTAGTTGCCCTTTCCAGTGGAATACCACCCAGGGTTGGTATACCAGTGTAAGACTTTTGGGGACTAATCATCAGAAACTTGGTTTTGGAGGTGTTAATCTCGAGACCGCATACGTCACAGAAATCTTTAAAGTGAGAGAGTAATTTCTGTAGTTCCCCTGGGATTTTTGATACCAACAGGGTATCGTCCGCAAATTGGAGTGTCTCAATACTATCGCCCCCCCAGCATTGGAGCCTAGAAAGGATCTTGCTGCAGAAATTGAACAACATTGTTCATGTAAATTGAAAAAAGGGTGGGAGCTAAGACACATCCTTGGCGGATGCCACAATTCACATCTATAGGAGCAGTGAGCTGTCCTTGAACACTTCAACAAACTTCACAGCAGGTAAATGGATTACCATAGACTAAATCTCTGACAGCTAAACATTGCCACAGTTTTTGTCTGGGTAAAAGATTGAATGCTGTTTTGAGGTTAATAAAGGCCACGTATAGGCTTCCCCGGCCAATAACCACGGTCTTACAAGAAAGTCAAATTTGGTGAAAGACCTGGTCAATTGTTCCCATTTTGTATCTAAAGCCTGCTTGAAATGGGGATAGGATATTGTTCTCGCTTATCCAAATCTAGAGCTTGCTCAGTTGCACTCGACTGACCACTTCCTGGATTGAATTCATAAGGCTGGTAGGTCTATAATTGCTGGGGGATGATCTATCACCTTTTTGGAAAATCTGAATCACCTCTGCGCCTTTCCATAACGGAGGTACTGGGGTTCCCGCTGCAATAGCGTTAGACAAGATCAAAATATAGGCCAAACAGTTTTCCTTATCATATAAAAATAAGAACTGGGAATGCCTTAGAGTCCAGAAGCATTTGCTTGAACAATTGTGTCTATGGCAGACTGTATTATAATGCTAGTAAAAAACTCCTTAGGGTAAGTCAGAGGCAAGACTGGCTGAGGTAACTCATGGTCTATAAATGAGGGATCTGTGTACAAGAGTTTGAAATGATCATGCCAGGCAGCGATTGCTATGTTGCAGGCTGAATGAGGGGGCCTCTAGACATCCCTGTGTGACCCTAGCTGCCAAAACAGTTTAGAATCTTTGGCGTCACATGCCTCACAAGAAGCCTCCACCTATTGTCGTCCCACTCCAATTTAGCGCTTACTTGAGATTTTTTTTATAGGACCTTCTCAGGTCTCTTACTATCTCAGTTGAGTGGGATCTGAGGGCAGAAGCTAGTTGCAGTTTAAGCGGCCTGCACTTGCAATTAACCCAGGTGGTCCGCGGTGGTTCTCGACAACTGTCTATGAGGAATAGATTCCTGGCCACCTGGATTCTTGAGCCAAACATGCAGATAATTGATGGTTGAAAGACTAGAGCTTGGCCTCATTCAAGATCACCTTTTGCACTTAAAGCAGCGGTTATCGTTTGATGGGAGGAGTTCTCTGTTCTCTGTAAAAGTTCTGGGCCTAATTGAAGTTCTATCCCGGGATGATGAAAGGCTCATCCTTAAGGGATTGTGGTCGCTGTCTACACTTGAGCCTACAAACATATATAATAGCAGTGGCCAGAGCTTTAGGTCCAGAAGAAAGTAATCAATGTGGCTAATTTGCTTAGAACTATTAAAGATGTTGGCACCCATTGTAGCCAACTTGCTCCCCCCGTTAGTGGCCCTCATCCGGATTGGATGCAGATCAAGTTGGGGGACTAGCCAGTAATCATCCTCTTCTCTTGCCTCAATGTCATCCTACTTCCCAGAGGGATGCGGGGAGCGCTTTGCCCCTAGGAGCTCCTCCAGATCTTGCTGGGTAGCGGTACCTGTTTTACCCTTTAATTGAATACCCATAATATCGGGGTTATTACAGGGGAGCTCTCAGACCTGGCAGTTAAGCTCTATCTTTACCAAAACTAGGAGTCCACCTGCAGGGCGACCAACTTTATTCTTGATGGCGGGGCTATGATATGCTAAATAACCTGGCATTTGTGATGGAGTGGTGCTCCAGGTTTCTTGAAGTAAGCAGATGTCGAATGTTCCTATAAATTGAATCCAGTGCGAAAGAGTCAGCTTTGTCTTCACCCCTGTCATATTCCATGACACCATCTTTAACTGGTGCTTGACCTGGGGCGCAGGGAGTTAGAAGGGCTAGGTTTAAAGGTCAACACCTCAGCGTGGGTCTGGTGATTACAGGTTACCGAAGATGGAATGCCACCCATAGACTGCTCCCTAAGTGTAATTGGAATTAAACCCCAAAACATTCCAGAATTTGGACTGCTAGAGGTGTTACTACTCTCCTAAATTGCAGGTAACAGGGCTGTAGAGTTCTTCGAGACTGGGGTTCGGGTAGGCCGGTTAAGTCAGTCAGTAGTGGCCAGAACCGAATCTTGACCAGACTATAGAGTGGCGAAAGGAGATTGATACTTAAACTGGATGCTAGTATTCACAAAAGGGCATGTTCTTCCTTCCAAAGTAACTAAGTTGTGAACCAACCTACCATCTACCAAAGTCAGTTCAATGTAACCTGTTGGACTATGGGGAGGGGATAACCTTCTTTCTCCCAAAATATCCTCCCTAATAACTGACCTACAACCTCTGACATGCCTAATCCAGTGTATTACTTTGTTTCTAAGTGAGACATTGCCTTCTCACTTCAGATTGAAGTTACTTTTTGGGACATTTGGCATATAGATGCTAATGGGAATTAATGAGGCTCTATGCACCTCTCTTACTGGAATGGTACTGCAGTTATTCCTAGGCTGCATGTCATTATAGTGTGGTCTTTCACCAGAACCAGAAAGTCATTAGGTTGTACACAGTGTACTCCACCCCCCTTATCTCCGGAGTTTTGGTATTCCTAGTTTCTTTGGGATTAAACCTGGGAACTCAGAACTACAACTGGTGAGGCATTGAGGAGGTCCAGCCTGAAGCAAGGCTGGGTCCACTTCACGGGCTTTATCAACTAGAAGGACTAAGGCATTTGATTCATCGATGAACTTCCAGTGTTAGCCAAAAGAAAACTGACCTGGCCTTTCAGCTAAAGTATTAGCAAATTCAGGGACGCTACTTCTGCTCTTAAATTAGTGATACTTGATGAAACATTATCATCATCAGACAAAGCTAACTCCCTATGTGGTGCATGTTCAGCCCCTTGCTCATCCACCCCCTCCCCTTTGTTTACAGCCTCAACATTCTTGCCTGCTTCGCCCACCTCAGGGTCATCTAGCATGGCTGTGATGGGTGCAAATCTGTTACTACAGATGACGAGTGAGCCCAGCAAATCATGTGGCTTTACTTTTGGTGGGCTCTCTGGCCTAACCAACTTGGTTACCTGTAGTTTTGGAGAGTCAGACCTTGTGGTGTGTATAGTACACTTTTTAAAAATATTGGGAATATGGGGAGTGCGATTGGGCAATCTGGAATTTGCTGTTGTGATCGGGACTTGGGACTGCTGGTACTAGAAATGGCTGGGGGCAAAGGAGAATCCAATATTTCCACACATTCGGACACAAGATTATAAAGTCTGTCAAGAACGCAAATCCCACTAGCATTTTTAAACCCTTTTTAGTTCTTTTAACTTTCAAACGGGCTTCCCCAGGTCCACCCCAAGTCGCTTTCCTTTTCCCCATGTCCGACCAGATGGGATATCCGAAGGGCCCTAATTATAAGCCTCCGGGCTCAATTATGAATGTTACAGTACCTTCAATGTCGGTGTCAATGGCTTAGAGAGGTGGCCCAGCCAGACTCATACAGGCGCGGACGGGCCCGCCCTTGGCCTGGACTTTGTCAGGGTGCGGCCCGTGCCGCGAGGCTGCTACGTTGCTTTTAGGCACATCGTCGGTGCGGCAGGGGACAGGGGAGTCTGGGCGGCGTAGTCCTCCTGTGGCTTTGTCTCTGCGGGTGGTGCAGGCTTTGGCAACCAAGGGACAGCAACGTTGCTTTTAGGCACCTCTGGGCGCGTTGTTGTTGCAGTAGGAGGACCAGGGAGTCTGGGTGGTGTTGTCCTCCCCAGGCTCGGGCTCTGCGGGTGGTGCGGGCCTCCAAAGTGGAAAGCACAAACGCTGTGAAGGATGCTCAGAAGGGTGAGGGTGGAGGTGATCAGAGGAGTAAGTGAGGTAGCATGCCAGGTGGAATAAAAGAGCTACTTGGGAAGACGTTGAATGCCAAAGAAGGTAGCAAAGTAGTGGCATAAAGAAACCCATTTTGATGTGGAGAGTAATTCAGAATGGGAAAATGACAAGAAAAAAATAAACTGCACTTGCAGCTGATTCTTCTTGGTGCAAGTAGTCCTCAGAACATCGGAAGTGTAATGATGGGGCATATCAGTTCAGCTGCGAGAACAAAAACAACCGTTTAACACTACTAAGACAATGTGCTGTAGGAATTAATAAGATGAGGCTGTCTAGTTCCAAACTTCCTTCGATATTGGTATTTCAGAACTGTTTTTTGAAGAAGGTAGAATTTGTGTTCTTCTCACACTGGCTTATTTACCAAGCTCCTGGACTTGAGTTAAAATGCACTTTCAGCTCCACAAGCAACCAATGAAAGTGGCAGATTTTAGTCAATTATGCTGGCTGAAATGTGAAAGTTTGACTTGACTGTCCTGTGATGTCCTATCACTACAACAGTAGCCAATCCTGGATGAAATAAAAAGACATAATGAATGGCAAGTATGGAAATAGTTGTTTAATAATGTCCATATAACTGAACCAACATTTTGGGCCATTCACAGATTGGACGCAAATACTGATTTACTTCTGAAGTCAGCCCCAAGTTCTGGTCTTTCTGTTTAGGCACAGGATATGTACCTATAGAACAGGCAAAGAAGGCTATTTACCATCAATTGATCATTAGTAATTAGAATCTCTCCATTTTGTCTGGGTAAATCTTAATCACCATTTCATTCATACGGTCTTAGCCACACATGATTTGAATGGGGTTGCTCTTACACTCAACTTTTTATCCATGTGAGTCAGTACTTTGGTGTCTGTGTTGCCTGCATGTATGCAAAATGAAATGTTCATAGATGGGAGCTTGTGCAGATGTTGAACAGTGGGGAATGCAGAAGAAATCTAGCAATACGACCTGACTGAGTGTTCGGTCTAGATTCAAGTGGAGGGAGCGCTTGAATCTTCTTTTTATTTTTTTTTAGTTCTTTTTATTAAAGACGCTCCTTAGACGGACATTACAGGGTTGAATATATGCACAAGCATACCACTAGTTTGAGTACAAATTGGGAAGGGTTATACCAACATATTCAAAATAAGAATTATCATAAGGTTGGATTAACCATTCTACCTAAAAGCAGGGAAGTGAAATGTAGCAAACTCAATATTGTTCATTGCAGAGCAGGTGAGTCGGTTTAGTATTGGGCATTAGTCCCCTCTATGCCCTTCTGTAGTTACACCATGTGTACCATATTTTCTCCAATTTCTTTAATCATCCTCTACTTTTACACACTACTTCTTCCGCTCGTTGGCACCAATCTAAGCTGTTCTCCCATTCCTCCACTGAAGAAGGAAGGTGTGCACCCCATTGCTTGGCGATGTTGAGTTTTGCGACTCCCGCCACCAGTGTCAGCCAGAGTCTATTGTGTCTAGGACAGTTTTCCTTCCCCTTAATCATTAAAAAGAGCCACCTGGCATCCAACAAGATCTCAGTCTCCAGAACATTTGAAGGGTATCATGCCTGTTAACTGCTTCTGCCATCCCAGACACTTATTTACCTCGATCCAGCACTTGACCACCACTGCAGTATGTGCTGTCCTGTCCGAGCGCGTCTTACGGGTGTTTAGGAGTGGCTTGTGCAGGGGTGTGAAATTTAATACAAAATCTACTTGTCCATGTGGAGGGTGCTAAATAAATCTACATGTGCTGTAACAAAATCCACTTGTCCCTTTTGTGCCACGTAATGTGGCGACAATTATGGCAGCAGTCTCATTATATAAGAGCTCTGAAATAGCCTCTCTGATTATGCCAGGGCACATTCCATAGTAGGGTTTGAATACTAGCAATTCCCTTGTGTGCCACATTTCCCGCAGATCTACATACTGGGGCTGAAGGTGATGGTAACCAACATTTCCAGGGTTTGAATGTCCTTTTGAGTCTGTGCAGACCTACTAACTTGAATGTTTTATGGGTTTTCACCAACTCTTCTCTAATCTTTTCCCATACTGAGAAAGGTTGGAAATTTACTCCTAACAATGGCAGACATTAAAACTTCTTCCAGGGTTGGGAAAAAAGTGGTTGGAGGGAAAGTGAACTTGCAAACACTCAGATTTTCTCATGAGCAAATCTACACCTGCATTTTTGATCATCCTAAAATGCAGTTCAGAAATATTTTCTAGGAGTATTATTTTTTGGCCTACTTCTATAAAGTCTTGTGAACTTCAAAAGCCGAATATCTGTACTGAATGCAAGGACATGGATGTACTTTTGAGACTTTATTTGTTAACTGGGCCTCTAATTAGGTCTGGCGTTAACCATAACCTTTTGTGTTTATTAAAATTCTGTCTCTCTCGGCTAGCTTCACTGTCAGTGACAGTATTCTGTTCTTTCACAAAGAGCATATCGACACAGTCATTTTGTTCAGTGCCGGGAACTATTGTTGTAATGTGTGCTACCTGGATGTTATTACGATGGGCTCTTCCTTCCTGATCTTCTAGCCTGGTCAAGATTTCTGTTTGGTGTTTAAAATGAATCGCCTGGAGGAGCAAGTGACGCTGCTGATTACATTTCAGGCCCCTTATACTTGCTTCATCTGCTAACGTTTTTTCAGCAAGTTTCTGAAAGTCCGCCCTAAGTAGGTTCACTTCCTCAGTTAGGTTCCAGAGTGCCTCTCAGGTCCCTGATGGCTGTCATTATGTCTTTTAGCGTGGTGGTCTGGGGTTTGGACTTCTTCTCCGGCTGACATTGTGGTTCCGGTAGCACCCCCCTCGCCGCCCACTGCAACTTGTACTTATTAATTTGATTGGCCTGACCTAGGCCTGTGTCCTTGGTGCAGACCATTGCTGCTGTCTTCTTATTGCCACGGGCAGCCTCTTTACACATTCGGGTGTGGCGAGCCGGACTCCTCCCCCCTCCTCGTGCCTTCTCTGACTTACATTAGTAGACTGCCCCTGCTGTTATTCCTAAGCTTATCCAGGATCACTTATGCACATGTGTGCCATCCAACATTCCTCTCCCCTGCTAGGACAGCGGCGGCCCCTATCTGTCTCCTCAGGCACTCTGTTATGGTCCCGGAGTGGGAGGAAGGGGGGCACCAAGGTTCTCGTCTCCCGGTTATTATTCAGCTGTTTTCTGGTCTCTGCCTCCCAGGTCTCTGTCTGTGGGTTGCCAAGTCGCAATGGGGCTTAGGACCTGTGGCATATCTTGGTAGGAAGGAGGGTATCACTATAATATAAGGTGGACCCATTTTCGCAACAAGGAATACTTATGCCTTTAGGACACACTCCACTTTTGATTTGGTTGAGTTATGATCCCAACAAATAAAACTAAATGAAGCACTGGAAGCTAAATGGTATATATGTATGAATGAAGGCCTTATGGGGTTGGTTGAATTGAAAAGCATAAAAGATATGACAGTCATGTGAGTTGTCAACAACAGGATTGATCCTGTTTTAGTTTGGAGTTAGCACCATTCATATTTAGGAGTGCCACAATACACTACTTAGGAATATATGTTGTTGTTATACACTTTCACTGGGGGAGTATCTAATATTGATAGTCCTAGAGTTAACCATACCCGATTATTCTATGTGCACAGTCGGTAATCATTGTCTGTTTATGCATAGGAATCTATTTGAAGATTGTAAAAGGAGAGATATATTATATTTGTCTTGATAAAGGTAGCCATTATTCTGCAAGCACCACCAAAACGCGTTGATGCTTGGTGTAAACGAAATCCAGTGTACCGGCCAGTCATCGTGATAATAACACTTGGACAATCTACACGTCTGGCATTTGAGTTTTTTTTATCTGGATTAGTCCACGAACCACTAATACGTGTATTGTTGTTCTTTTTTTTTTTGCTTCCATCTTCTCCCGTTTCATCTTTTTTTCTGTTTAGAGGAAAAACATTTTTTTAATTGTTTTTATACTTGGATATGACGTATGTATGACACATATGTGATATAATACTGGTTTTAACATTTGATACACAATTTTGTTTTTGCATCTCCCTCTGTATCAATTAACTTGATGTCTATGTAAAATATGGGATTGAATAATATTTGTTTTTTTTAACAATGTTGATCTATGAATCTTGCACGATGAATCATTTTTAATGTTTTTTTAATAAATAATAACTTTTTGGTGGCTGCCTTGTGGCATTGCAAATATAGGCTTATTGGTTCTTCATATAATTGAGATGAATGGTTTGTGGTAAATTGAGATGAATGGTTGAAAAATGTTGCCTGCGACTTCCCTCGCTTTGGTACTCTTTGGACCTGTCCACGTTGGAGGGATCTCTTAGGCGGCACCACCAAGCTGCCTGATCGTGCGCGTTCGCAACCAATGGGAGGCCGGCGCCATGCTGTCCTCTCGCCGTACACGCTTCAGAGCTCCAGCGACCCACTGGATTCCTCCTCTCTCGTTGGGGCGCAGGATGATTCCTTCCTCATGTAAGTCGCCGATCTAGGGCGTGTATAATTATTTACCTAGTTCAAATCAGCTGGCGTTCGGCTTTCAGGCCTCTGGACCTCTCTGCGTACCGCTCCTTAGCAGCCTTCTGTTCTGTCCTTCGGAGTCGGCGTTAAGCTCGCCCTAACCTCTACAGGCTGCGGGTATCGCTGCACCAGGGTTGCGCTGTCGGAATTGTCTCTACAGCCCCATGCGAGTGACGGAAATCTCCTCGTCATTGCATACTGGGATGGAGGCACCATGTTGGTTGCCCATACGCCGCTTTGTCTTCTTGGTCTCGGTGGTCTCAGTGCTCCCGGAGAAAGAGCTGGTGGTGGCAGCCAGGTTTCAGGAATGTATGTCAGCAGTCAGTTCTTGGATGGCAAAAAGTTGCCTAAAACTCCACTCCTCCAAGACTGAGGTGATTGTCTTTTGGTCCAACTCAAATCTTTGGAGTCCAAGATGGTGGCCAACTGACATGGGAGAACCACCCGCTCCAGCTCAAAAGGTAAAAAATCTGGGAGTCATTATAGATAGTCCACTTTCTTTTAAACCACAAGTTATGGCGCTGACATCGTCCATATACTGGCTCCTGAAAATCATTAGGAAAGTGCTTCCCTTCCTACCTGAGGGAAGCAAAAAAACAGTGGTGGGGGGCGTGGCCAAGATGGCGTCGGAGTAAGACGTGCTTTTGGGTCGCTCCGGCGCCCGACCTGCTAAGCGTTGTTCAGCATCATCTACAGGGCTTCCATCTGCTCTGAAACGACCGCAGAGGACAACGGCACCGGGCGGGGTGGTCTGGTGGCATCGGCGTCTCCCGGAGTGGTTGCACGACGACATCGGAAGCTCTTCAACGTCGGGCCTGCTGAGCACCGGCCTTGCGTGAGAACGAGGCCGCCGTGGGGCGCAACAGCTCGACATCGACTGGGCGTGGCTCCGCGGAGCGGCGGGCGCCCTATGCCTTCCCCGGCCATCAGACCCCCTCCACTACGACAAGACGTTGGATTGGGGGTGCGCCCCTTGCTTTGAACGGCTGGAAGACTCGTCAGGTGGCTGGCCACGTGCACCTGGACTGTGGAGCTCTGACGGAACTGGGTGACCTGGACGTGGCTATCTCTGCCCGCCGCATCGGCGCCCTCGACTGCCTATGCTAACCGGAGGATCATCCCCACCACTGTGAACACGGTACTGCTCGGGGGGCCCGTACTCTGCGTTGCCTACAGCTTGGAGTGGTTGGCTTCTGCGGGGCACCCGGGAGTGGATATTGGCTGCCTCGGGACCCTGCTCTGCCAAGCGGTCCATTCTCCAGCCCACACGATCCAGAGGTGGAGGACTCAGTTATGCATTAACCGGATGTCTGCCCCGTGCCCGGCTCCGTGAGACGGGGACCCCGGCTCTGCTGCCGTACCTCGGCATCTTCGACGAGTGGTCTCACACCGCCATTTTCTTGAGCGGCTGCCATTTGTGACGCAGGTGCTCTTACACGGCCTGCGTCTTGGACGGCCTTGCCTCCACGGCTCCGCCTCGATGTCACAATTGCCGCGCAAAGGGAGATCGGTGAAGGAGGGAGCCTCTAAAGCATCGCAACCACCGAACTCCCCTGGAGCGAGCGGCTCAGCTAGACAATCGGACGAAGAGGCACCGGCCACCAAGGCCTTTATGTCGGAACTCTTTGCCTCGATCAAGGAGGACATCTCCGAGCTTCGTGCTCAACTGGCGTCGGACCTTCGTGAGGTCCGAAGAGATGTGGACGGCGTCGGAGAACGGGTGGCCGTGTTAGAAGATCATGATCTGAGTATGGCGAATGACGTGCACCAGTTGCAGCAGGATGTCCTTCGCCTTACGGACCAGAACTTGAACCTGCAAGCATACGCCGAGGACTTGGAAAACCGCTCCAGGAGAAACAACATCCGTGTCAGAGCGGTCCCCTGGGACGGAGAGGCTGGTGACCTGAGGGCATATGTGCAGGCCCTCTTCCTGCAGGTGCTGGACGAGGATGACGTTCAGGAGATCAAATTGGACAGGGTGCACAGAGTTGGCCTGCCCAGGCGAGGAGGCCCCCCTCCAGACATTCTTGCGTGCGTCCATGACTTTCAAACTAAAGAACGCATCCTCCGGAAGGCCAGGGCCCTCTCCACCTTGAGCTTTCGAGACCATCGACCACAGCTGTTCCAGGATTTGGCAGCCTCCACGCTTCAGAAGCGAAGAGAATTTGGGCCGGTGACTGCCTATCTGAGGGAGCAGGGCGTCTCCTACTCCTGGGGTCACCCATTCCGGATTATATTCCAATGGCAGAACAGGTTGGTGCAGATCCGCTCTCTAAAGGCTGCGAGGGACCTGTTGGGACTGGAGGAGGGCCCACCATCGCAAGCGGCACAGTCCTCACCTTCACGGCGACGGCGTCGCTCTTCGTCTTGGCACCGGGTTGGAGCTTCCCCGGACCGGCTGCGCCCGGACCACTCTATCAGCCTGCAGGAGAGAGGAGCGGCGGTGGCGTCGGTGGCCTCGGCCACCCTTGCGGATTCTCAGCAGTCCTCTGGAGCAGCATAACCCCTGCCTTCTTTGATAGTTGGGCGCCGGAGCGCCTCTGTTCCTGCGGCCCTGGGGTACTATGGTACTTTTGGAGAAGACACCCCGGGCCTTGGCCCTGGGGGCCCCTGATCTGGTGCCCCCACCCCGATACCAGTCTGATGTGGACCGTGTGACCTGTGGCCCATTGGAACTTCCGAATGTACAATTCAGGTTGCGAGCCTTGTGCTCTGTTTCTTTGGTTTTGGGTTTGTTGCTGGGGGGTGGGTCAGTTGGTGCTCTGTGTGTGCTTGTGCTGGCAGAGCACTCTGGGTTGGGGATGGGGATTGGGGGTATTGTGGTGGCGACCGTGTGTGCTGGCTGTATGATGATGGTGCCTCCTAAGGTATTCACTTCTGCATTTCGTATTTCGCTCTGTGGTGCGGCTCCCTTGGCCCCCGCGCCTTCTGGGAGGGTAGCCGTTCTGAGTAGCTTGGGGAGAAGGCACGTGGCCCCGTTGGTGTGGTTGTGGCTGAGGTCTTTCCCTTGGGTCCCTTTGATTGACCTTCTCCGATGGACTTGGACTCCGGTGTGTGTCGGGGATCTGTACGGGGGGAGTGGCTGTCTGGAGGTATGCATGGCGTGGAGTTTTAATCCCCCATTATGCCTATTAGCATAGGAACTTGGAATGTAAAGGGCCTCAACTCCCCGCAGAAGCGGCAGAAACTCTGGAAGTACATTGTGGACCATCACTTAGATGTGGTCGCTCTGCAGGAAACCCACCTGGCTAGGAGGGATGAGCTGAGGCTCCGCCATAAGCAGTTCCCTCTTATCTACAGGGCTTCCGCGTCCACGAAACATAGAGGAGTGGCCCTTCTCTTCCGGGCTTCCCTACATTTTCAGCCCCTGGGAGTGAGTGTCGATAAGGAGGGCCGTTGGCTACTGGTGAAAGGGATGTTGCATGGCCGCTTATGTACTTTTGCTGTAGTGTATGCTCCGAATACGGGTCAGAATGGCTTTCTGCAGGATTTGCTGGATAAAATGGGGGACTTTGTAGAGGGGCACTTACTCTTGCTAGGTGACTTCAATATGGTATGGGACAGGGGGGTTTGGATAGTTCTGGAGCGCGCAGGGCGGACACTGGCGTCTTCTCAGAGGAAACTAAGCGTCAGTTAAGTGATATGGGGCTCATAGACAGTTGGCGCTTTGTCCATACACAAGCTAGGGACTACACTTTCTTTTCCAGCGTTCATCGCTCGTATTCCCGCATTGACTATGTCTTGGTTAGCCAGGCTCTTCGGGGGGATATACAACTGGCTGATATCTTTCCACTTTCGTTATCGGATCATAGCCTGCTGGTTCTGGGACTACACTGGGCCGCCGGGGGGATGGTTGGCGTAAATGGTACTTTCCTGCAGCTCTGGTAAGGGATGAGTTGTCTTGTAAGGCTTTACGTAAGGCTATTGGTGATTTCTTTCTCCTCAATCCCCCTACAGACACATCGGTGTATAACACGTGGGACGCGTGTAAGGCCTCTCTAAGGGGCACGTGCCTCGCTCTCAACGCGAACCTGAACAAATTGAGGCGCGAGGAGAGGGAGGCTCTTGAATCGGAACTTGCCACGCTAGAACAGGCCCACAAGGCGAACCCCTCCAGGGTGACTCTACGCCCCCTGACGGCGGTGCGAGGGAAGCTGAGGGCCCATTATAACAACAGAGCGGAATTTACTCTCCTGCGCCTTTGGCGTACCTCCTACTCCCAGGGCAACAAGATTGGGCGCCATCTTGCCCGGCAACTTCGTGACAAACGGGAAAGAGATTATAAAGGGGGAGTGCGTGACCATGCGGGCTCTGTTCAGCACAGGGATGCGGACAAGGCGGCCATATTTGGTCGCTTCTATGCTGCACTCTACTCGAGCGACGCTCTCGACCCGGAAGCTCAATCCGCGTTTCTGGAGGGTCTGCCTCTCCCGAAAGTCTCTAAGGAATGGAATGACTTGCTGTCCTCCCCCATCACTCGAGAGGAGGTCTTGGACGCCATCAAGGCCCTGAAGCTACATAAGGCCCCTGGGCCTGACGGCTACACGGCCCTCTTCTACAAGACGTTCGCCTCCGACATTTGCGATTACTTAGTCTCCCTCTTCAATGCAATGGCGATTGATGGTAAGACCACCGATTCCATGGCCGAAGCGTTGATTACTATTATCCCCAAGCCGGGGAAGGACCCTACTTCCTGTACATCTTACCGCCCGATAGCGCTCCTCAACCTGGACGCTAAACTGTACTCCTCCATTTTGGCGGGCAGACTGCAAGACCTGATGCCTGCCTTGATCCACCCGGACCAATCTGGTTTCATTAAGGGTAGGCAGACTCATGATAATCTGCGCCGCGTCGTCCACCTCATCGAAAAAGCGGAACGGTTTCGCATACCTGCGGTGCTGGTAGGGATTGACGCGGAGAAGGCCTTCGACCGCGTCGACTGGGGGTTTCTGCACCAGACGCTGGTGGCCTTCGGGTTCTCGCCACATTTCATACGGATGATTGAGGCCAATTACAGTAGCCCTACCTCCCGAGTTTTGGTCAATGGCCATAGGTCCGGGAGCTTTTGCCAATCCCGGGGGACGCGCCAGGGATGTCCCCTCTCGCCCCTCCTCTTCGCCCTCAGCATAGAACCACTGGCGTTGGCGGTGCGGGAGGATGAGCGGATTCTCGGGCTTCCCTTTACGGGCGAGCAGCATAAGATCTCGCTCTTTGCCGACGACGTCCTGTTGTCCATTCGTGACCCAGCGCTGTCGCTACCACACGTCCACTCAGTACTCTCCACTTATGAGGAGGTGGCGGGCTTTAAGGTCAACTTCGACAAGTCCTACATATTAAATCTGACCCTGTCACCAGGGGAGGTACAACTGACCCGGCTGCTTACTCCACTTGCATGGGCGTCGTCGTCCTTGCTTTATCTGGGGGTACGGCTGACTCCCACCGTAGGTGCCCTGTTCCAAGCTAACTTCCCCCCGATGTTGACATCAATTAGGGCTGAACTGGAGCGATGGAAGCCCAAATTCATCTCATGGCTAGGCAGGATTCACGCCCTCAAGATGGTCCTTCTTCCCAAGCTTTTGTACCTTTTTCAAGCTTTGCCTATCCCGATAGGGCTGGACTACTTTCGCCGATTGAAGACCGCGATGCTGAAATATGTCTGGCAAGGTGGCCGGGCACGGCTCCCGTTTGCGGTTCTTCGACGTCCGCGCTTAGAGGGGGGAGTGGGCTTTCCGGACATGCATTTATACTACAAGGCTGCCCAATTGAGAGTTCTTGTGGAGTGGTCTCAACAGCTTTCGGAGAAGCATTGGCTCCACATGGATCGGAGTGTTGCAGGCCGCTCCATCTGGGATTTAGCATGGAAGCCTAAAATGGACCGGCCCAGAAACGTGTACATTAGCACCCCCACAAGCACGGTGTTGAAAGTCTGGGACACGGTGAGTGGCGATGACCGTTGGACCACATTCCCATCCCCATTCACCCCAATTCATTTCAACCCGGCCTTTCCCCCGGCTCTGATGGAGGGCCCTTTTGCAGCTTGGAGGGAGGGTGGCTGCAGGGCCCTCACCCACTTGTTCCATGGCACCGAACCCCTCACTTTTCACAATTGTATGAGGGACTATGGCGTCTTACCAACGGAACGATTCAGACATCTTCAGGTCCTGCACTGGGCGACGTCGCCTGCTGTAGTGGATGCCGCTACCAGACCCTTGACGAAATTCGAATCCTTCCTCCTTCGCACCTCCACCATGAGGGGAGCGATCTCTTTTCTATATAAGTTGCTATTAGATACTACTATGTCTCCGCGGCCGCGATATCAGGACCACTGGGAATCCACATTAGGGAGGGACATTTCTAATAGCGAGTGGCAGGGCTTATGGAGGGATGTGACGGCGCATAACCACTCTGTTGATCTCAGGGAGGCCCATATGAAACTCATCTTTGATTGGTACTTATATCCGTCTAAATTACATCGAATATTTCCAACTGCTTCAGATAGGTGTTGGCGAGGCTGTGGGATGTTAGGGGATTTTAGCCATATATGGTGGGACTGCCCCACCATCAAGCCGTTTTGGGCTGAGATTCTCTCCCACATAAAAGATATTTTGGGTTACCCAATCCCTGACTCCGTGGCCTTTGTTCTATTAGGACTTAGGGACCCATTGCTCGAGCACCAGACTAGGGCGGATAAGCGTGTTATGTGGTTGTGTTTGGGTGCGGCTAAGATGACTCTGGCAGCCGCTTGGAAGACCCCATCTGCCCCTGCTATCTCCTTGTGGCATGCCCGGTTGTGGCGCTTGTTAAGCATGGAACGTCTATCTGACATTTTCCTGGGGAATTTTAAGAACTTTATGTGCAATTGGGGCCCACTTGTGAGATTTCTGTCCCGTGGCCTGCCTTCGGCAGTGTGTCCGTCAGCGCTGCGGGCCCTTCATCTTTTCCAAATTTGATTGCAGGAGTGACTGTGATGATTTGTATGCTTGCTGGTCGTCACCACGGGGGGGTGGGAGGTGTTGGGGAGGGACAAGGTAGGGGGGGTAGTTGGGGACGTTTTTTCTTGTTTTCTTCTCCTGTTGCGACCTGCCTTGCTCTTGGGATGGACATTAGGTCTTGGATGGAGCTTGGGCTGCTCTTCCTGACCGAGGACGATGCATCCGCTATTGAAATACCAGGCATAACCTGGACGCTGTGAAGGGCGGACCCTTCTGCCCACGCCTCCGTTGCTTTGCCTGGCTACTGCCATCGTGTTGTGGATTCTGGAGCTCTACTGCCCCTTCCTTTGCGAACATTTTCCCTCCCTATTCTTTGCTCCCCCTGCGAGGGGTTTTGTGGCGACTTGTCGCCTGTTCTTTCTTTCTTCTCTTTCTTGGTCCCCTTGTTCTATTTCCCCCCCCCCCCTTTCTGTTTCACCTTGCATACTACAAAATAAAAATTAAAAAAAAAATACAAAAAGTGGTGACGGCACTTGTTTTGTCGCGCCTCGACTATTGTAATAGCAATTTTCCTTGAGGCCCAACAGGGAGTGTTGAATAAACTTCAGGTTCTACAAAACGCCGCAGCCCGCCTCATTGGAGGTCTGCCCAAATTTGTTTCAGCTACCAAGGAACTGGAGAAATTGCATTGGCTTCCGATGCGAAAGAGGATCATGTTTAAAGCCCTCTGAATTGTCTTTAAGGCATTGCATGGCTTGGGTCCAGTCTCTCTTCAAGATCATTTCCAGTGGTATAGACCAGAGAGACATCTGAGGTCTGCCAGTATGGGACTGATCAAAACAGCGCGGATTAGGAAAGCACGCTGGGGGGGTAGGAGCTTTCTCCGAGGAGCAGCAAAGGCATGGAACTCCCTCCCCCTGACCCTTAAATCAATCACCAATCTGCTAGCTTTCAGAAAACATCTCAAAACAAGGCTCTTTACCCTCTAGCCGCGGAACCTTAACTTCAGGGAGTTATCACTTCAGCTCCAGGACACCGGATGGTATTAGTGCGCTTTATAAGTGTTATAATAAATAAATTACTTTCTTTTGGCGTCTTCCCGCAGCTAGAGTCACTTTTCACCAGCGAACCTAAAGTTGAGCTGTCCAGCCACCTCTTATCAGTGCAGATCTCGTATATGAACGGATGATGACGGATTTATTTGGGCTAAAAGCTGCCAAAAATCTTTTGTTATTTTTTTTAAATCGATGTCTTTTATTAAAGTTAACTTCATTTTGATAATGACAATAACTATACAATAAACGTCTTTTAGGTCAACATTCAAGCAGGTCTCATGTTTTGTTCGTTTGTAATATAAAAAGAACTAGTTTTTTTGCTGGCTTTGGATAAAGGTATGCACTGATGAGATTCATTATGATAAGAACTTAAGGTGGTCAAGGGAAGGGCCAGGTAAAAGGGAAAACTGCCAGTACCTTAAAGGTCAAAAGAAGTATGCCATGTTCTCAGATACTCCTCATATCAAATGGTAGATAGTACCTTGAATCTTCTAGCAAAAACAGAAACTACTGTTAAGATGCACATAATATAAACTCAACAATTTCATATACAATGGGTAATTGCTACCCTTAGGTTTATTTCTCAAGTAATGATCGGTAATCTTGATAAATAAACTCAAAGAGCAAACCTTATTTTCTAAAAGGGAGGTAAAGGGGTTGGTAGAAACCCAATTCAAGTGCATATGGTTACAGTGTAGTATTATTCTAATGTCATGGTGTGTCTTCTAACTCCAGAGAGGGTGACTATGTTTTGCTGTATACTTCCTTTGATCATTTGAGTGTGCTTGATTTATATAATCCCTTTCCAAAAGGTTTGCACTGATGCTTCCCAGTAGAAAAGTATGCATTCCTTGGCCATTGCTAGTGAAGTAGAAATCCATTGTCTTCTTTCGGTAGTGGCTTTGATAGCATAAGTGGTGTCATTCAATATTGCTAACTTGCTCAGAGTTCAAATTGATTTCATTAGTTGTAGTTGGGGTTCTAAGAATGGTGTGCCAAAAAGGATAATGTTGAGGCATTCCTGTACAATATGGAGAGATTGCCTCCACATTTTTGGCATCTCCACTCGCTCCAGCTGTCTTTGAGCATGCTGGCCATTTAAAACAAGCATTTGCAATGCATAAGGTCTCGCATTAGGAAAGTTTGAGCTATTGGTATTGTAAATGACACATTTTTTATTTATGTGTTGGTTTTGAAAATAGCAAAAATAATAGCTTTGTCATTTACAGTGCCAATAGTTATAACTTGTGACACCTATAGCATTTGTAATGCAATATGTGTTGTATTCACGTGACTTACATGTATTGATATTACAAATAACAATGGCTCTTAATTTTTTTAATAATTAATACTTAAATAAAAGTTATTGTAATTTATAATGGCAATAGCTTAAACTTTTGTAAATAAATTTTGTGAAGAATATGTTCAGTGTATTTTATTGTGACGAAAATCCAAGAACAGAAGTGAAATACTAACCTCTTTTTGTGACATTTGTAATAAAGCTTGAAACATTGAGAGAACATATTTCACTCAGTTGTTGTTGAATGGTTGCACAGATTGATGCTGTGGTGGCGCTGAGTGATGTTGTGGTGGCGACTAGTGATGCTGTGGCATTCAATGATCCTGTGGTAGCGCATAGTGATGTTGTTGTGCCCCTTAGTGATGCTGTGGTGGTGCTGAGTAATGCTGTGGTGATGCGATAGATAGAGTGAGTGGGATAGATAGATAGAGTGAGGGCGATAGATATATAGAGTGAGGGCGATAGATATATAGAGTGAGGGCGATAGATAGATAGAGGGAGGGCGATAGATAGCTAGACAGAGTGATGGCGATCAGTATCTAGATAAATAGATAGATAGAATGATAGAGTGAGGGCGATAGATAGTGAGGGCGATAGATAGATAGAGTGAGGGCGATAGAGTGAGGGCAAAAGATAGATAGATTGATAGAGTGAGGCAGATAGATAGATAGATAGAGTGAGGGCGATGGATAGAGTGAGGGCGATGGATAGAGTGAGGGCGATGGATAGAGTGAGGGCGATGGATAGAGTGAGGGCGATGGATAGAGTGAGGGCGATGGATAGAGTGAGGGCGATGGATAGAGTGAGGGCGATGGATAGAGTGAGGGCGATGGATAGAGTGAGGGCGATGGATAGAGTGAGGGCGATGGATAGAGTGAGGGCGATGGATAGATAGAAGGATAGAGTGAGGGCGATGGATAGATAGATAGAAGGATAGAGTGAGGGAGATAGATAGATAGATAGAAAGATAGAGTGAGGGCAATAGATAGATAGATAGAAAGATAGAGTGAGGGCGATAGATAGATAGTGAGGGCAATAGATGGATAGATAGAGTGAGGGCGATAGATGGATAGATAGAGTGAGGGCAATAGCAAGATAGAGTGAGGGCGATGGATAGAGTGAGGGAGATAGATAGATAGAAAGATAGAGTGAGGGCCATAGATAGATAGATAGAAAGATAGAGTGAGGGTGATAGATAGAGGGAGGGCGATAGATAGCTAGACAGATAGAGTGATGGCGATCAGTATCTAGATAAATAGATAGATAGAATGATAGAGTGAGGGTGATAGATAGTGAGGGCAATAGATAGAGTGAGGGCGATAGAGTGAGGGCAAAAGATAGATAGATTGATAGAGTGAGGCAGATAGATAGATAGATAGATAGAGTGAGGGCGATGGATAGAGTGAGGGCGATGGATAGAGTGAGGGCGATGGATAGAGTGAGGGCGATGGATAGAGTGAGGGCGATGGATAGATAGATAGAAGGATAGAGTGAGGGCGATGGATAGATAGATAGAAAGATAGAGTGAGGGCCATAGATAGATAGATAGAAAGATAGAGTGAGGGCAATAGATAGATAGATAGAAAGATAGAGTGAGGGCGATAGATAGATAGTGAGGGCAATAGATGGATAGATAGAGTGAGGGCGATAGATAGATGGATAGATAGAGTGAGGGCAATAGCAAGATAGAGTGAGGGCGATGGATAGAGTGAGGGAGATAGATAGATAGAAAGATAGAGTGAGGGCCATAGATAGATAGATAGAAAGATAGAGTGAGGGTGATAGATAGATAGTGAGGGCAATAGATGGATAGATAGAGTGAGGGCAATAGCAAGATAGAGTGAGGGCGATAGATAGAGTGAGGGCGATTAGATAGATGGAGTGAAGGCGATAGATCGATAGACAGATAGAGTGAGGGAGATAGATAGTTGTGTGTGTGGTTGTGGTTTTGTGTGCGTGGTTGTGTGTGTGTGTGGTTATGTGTGTTATGCTTTGTTTTGCTATGCTATATTTTGTTATGCTATGCTATGTTTTGTTGTGTTTGGTATGCTATGCTCTGTTTTGCTAGGCTATGATATGTTTTGTTTTGTTATGCTATGTTTTGTTAAGCTATGCTATGTTTTGTTGTGTTTTGCTATGTTTTGTTATGCTATGTGTTGTTGTGTTTTGTTATGCTATGTTTTGTTATGTTATGCTATGTTTTGTTATGCTATGCAATGTTTTGTTTTGCTATTCTATGCTTTGTTTTGCTATTCTATGCTTTGTTTTGTTATGCTATGCTTTGTTTTGTTATGCTATGCTTTGTTTTGTTATGCTATGCTATGTTTTTTGCTATCCTATGCTTTGTTTTGTTATGCTATGCAATGCTTTGTTGTGTTTTGCTATGATTTGTTATGCTATGCTATGTTTTGTTGTGTTTTGCTATGTTTTGTTATGCTATGTGTTGTTGTGTTTTGTTTTGCTATGCTATGTTTTGTTATGCTATGCAATGTTTTGTTATGCTTTGTTTTATTATGCTATGCTATGTTTTGCTATCCTATGCTTTGTTTTGTTATGCTATGCTATGTTATGCTATGCTATGTTTTGTTGTGTTTTGCTATGCTATGCTTTGTTTTGCTATGCTATGCTTTATGCTATGCTTTGTTATGCTATGCTTTGTTATGCTATGCTTTGTTATGCTATGCTTTGTTATGCTATGCTTTGTTATGCTATGCTTTGTTATGCTATGTTATGCTATGTTTTGTTATGCTATGCTATATGTTGTGTTTTATTATGCTATGCTATGCTTTGTTTTGCTATGCTATGTTTTGTTATGCTATGCTATGTTTTGTTGTGTTTGATATGCTATGTTTTGCTATGCTATTATATGTTTTGTTTTGCTGTGCAAGGTTTTGTTGTGTTTTGTTAAGCTATGCTATGTTTTGTTGTGTTTTGATGTTTGGTTATGCTATGTGTTGTGTTTTGTTATGCTATGTTTTGTCATGTTATGCAATGTTTTGTTATGCTATGCTATGTTTGTTTTGCTATCCTATGCTTTGTTTTGTTATGCTATGCTCCGTTTAGTTTTGCTATCCTATGCTTTGTTTTGTTATGCTATGCTATGGTTTGTTGTGTTTTGTTATGCTATGCCATGCTTTGTTGTGTTTTGATATGCTATGCTTTGTTATGCTATGCTATGCTAGGTTTTGTTTTATTATGCTATGCTATGCTTTGTTATGCTATGCTTTGTTATGCTATGCTTTGTTATGCTATGCTTTGTTATGCTATGCTTTGTTATGCTATGCTTTGTTATGCTATGCTTTGTTATGCTATGCTTTGTTATGCTATGCTTTGTTATGCTATGCCAAGCTTTGTTTTGTTAGGCTATGCTATGTTGTGTTTTGTTATGCTATGCTATGTTGTATTTTGTTATGCTATGCTATGTTGTATTTTGTTATGCTATGCTATGTTGTATTTTGTTATGCTATGCTATGTTGTATTTTGTTATGCTATGCTATGTTTTGTTGTGTTTTGTTATGCTATGCTAGGTTTTGCTATGCTTTGCAATGCTATGTTTTGTTATGTATGCTATGTGTTGCTGTGTTTTGTTATGCTATGTTTTGTTATGTTATGCTATGTTTTGTTATGCTATGCTATGTTTTGTTATGCTATGCTATGTTTTGTTATGCTATGCTATGTTTTGTTCTGCTATCCTATGCTTTGTTTGTTATGTTATGCTATGTTTAGTTTTGCTATCCTATGCTTTGTTTTGTTATGCTATGTTTTGTTATGCTATGTTTTGTTTTGCTATCCTATGCTTTGTTTATGTTATGCTATGTTTAGTTTTGCTATCCTATGCTTTGTTTTGTTATGCTATGCTATGTTATGCTATGTTTTGTTGTGTTTTGCTATGATTTGTAATGCTATGCTATGTTTTGTTATGCTAGGCTTTGTTATGCTATTATATGCTTTGTTATGCTATGCTTTGTTATGCTATGCTTTGTTATGCTATGCTTTGTTATGCTATGCTTTGTTATGCTATGCTTTGTTATGCTATGCTTTGTTATGCTATGCTTGGCTATGCTATGCTTGGCTATGCTATGCTTTGCTATGCTATGCTTTGTTATGCTATGCTATGCTTTGTTATGGTATGCTTTGTTATGCTATGTTTTGTTATGCTATGTTTTGTTATGCTATATGTTGTGTTTTATTATGCTATGCTATGCTTTGTTTTGCTATGCTATGTTTTGTTATGCTATGCTATGTTTTGTTGTGTTTGATATGCTATGTTTTGCTATGCTATTATATGTTTTGTTTTGCTGTGCAAGGTCTTGTTGTGTTTTGTTAAGCTATGCTATGTTTTGTTGTGTTTTGCTGTTTGGTTATGCTATGTGTTGTGTTTTGTTATGCTATGTTTTGTCATGTTATGCAATGTTTTGTTATGCTATGCTTTGTTATACTATGTTTTGTTATGCTAAGCTTTGTTTTGTTATGCTATGCTATGTTTTGTTGTGTTTTCTTATGCAATGCTATGTTTTGCTATGCTTTGCAATGCTGTGTTTTGTTATGTATGCTATGTTTTGTTGTGTTTAGTTATGCTATATTTTGTTGTGTTTTGCTATGTTTTGTTATGCTATGTTTTGCTATGCTATGCTTTGTTTTATGTTATGTTCTGCTATGTTTTGTTATGTTATGCTGTTTTGTTCTGCTGTTTTGTTGTGTTATGTTATGCTATGCTATGCTATGTTTTGTTATGCTATGCTATGTTTTGCTGTGTTTTGCGATGTTTTGTTATGCTATGCTTTGTTTTATGTTATGTTATGCTATGTTTTGTTCTGCTATGTTTTGTTGTTATGTTATGCTATGCTGTGTTTTGTTTTACTATATGTTTTGTTTTGCTATGCTTTGTTTTGTTATGCTTTGTTTTGTTGTGTTTTGTTATGCTATGCTATGCTTAGTTGTGTTTTGCTATGGTATGCTATGCTATGCTATGCTATGCTTTGTTTTGCTATGCTATGTTTTGTTTTGCTATGCTATGTTTTGTTTTGCTATGCTATATTTTGTTTTGTTTTGCTATGCTATGTTTTGTTTTGTTATGCTATGTTTTGTTTTGCTATCCTATGCTTTGTTTTGTTATGCTGTGCTTTTGCTATCCTATGCTTTTGTTTGTTATGCTATGCTATGCTGTGTTTCGTTATGCTATGCTATGTTTTGTTATGCTATGCGGGTCAGGGTATGTGAGGGTGTGTGAGTGTGTGTGAGGGTGCGTGAGGGTGAGGGGGGTGAGGGTGTGTGAGGGTGAGGATTTTTGAGGGTGATGGTGTGTGAGGGTGGAGGGTGAGGGGTTGTGAGGGGGTGTGAGGGTGAGGGGGTGTGAGGGTGAGGGAGTGAGTGAGGGTGTGTGAGGGTGAGAGGGTGTGTGAGGGGGTGTGAGGGTGAGGGGGTGTGAGGGTGAGGGGGTGTGAGGGTGAGGGGGTGTGAGGGGGTGTGAGGGTGAGTGAGGGGGTGTGAGGGTGAGTGAGGGTGGGTGAGGGTGAGTGAGGGTATGTGAGGGGTGTGAGGGTGAGGCGGTGTGAGGGTGAGGGGGTGTGAGGGTGAGGGGGTGTGAGGGTGAGGGGGTGTGAGGGGGTGTGAGGGTGAGAGGGTGAGGGTGTGAGAGTGAGGGGGTGTGAGGGTGAGGGGGTGTGAGGGTGAGGAGGTGTGTGAGGGGTGAGGGCGTGAGGGTGAGAGGGTGAGAGAGGGTGAGGGTGTGTGAGGGTGAGAGGGTGAGTGAGGGTGTGTGAGGGTGAGAGGGTGTGTGAGGGTGAGAGGGTGTGTGAGGGTGAGGGTGTGTGAGGGTGAGGAGGTGTGTGAGGGGTCAGGGGGTGTGAGGGGGTGAGGGCGAGTGAGGGTGAGTGTCTCCAATGAATGTCGCTGCTTCGCCGTCTTTGAAAATGTTCAGTGCTGCAAATAGAGCATGCCGCCCTAATTATCACAGCATGAGGCCCGAAAGTGATAATTATCACAGCATGCAGAGAGGCGCCACACACTGCTGGAGCACTCAACTGCACATTAATTATAGTTGAGTGCTCCAGCAGCCTGGGGCGCCTGTTGACATGCTGTGATAAGTGGGGTCTCATGCTGTGATAATTGTTACTTGCGGCACGATACTGATTTCCGCCCCTCCAGGACTCCCTGACCTGCCTCATGGTTGCCAAGGCAATATTTCTGAAAATATTGCCGTGCTACCGTAAGGCAGGTCATGGAGTCCTCGAGAGGTGGGATCCAGAGCAGACAAATCTGCTAAAGAGGAGCTTTTTAGGTCGAAACCTCCATTGCAGGGCATGGCCCTGCTGGAGGCAAAGACTTATTGTGAACAGGAGAATTTCACTACTGCGTGAAATCACGCCCCCTTTTTCCATTGGCAGATTTGTCTGCTCTGGATCCCGCCTCTCGAACACTCCATGACCTGCCTTACGGTAGCACGACAATATTTTCAGAAATATTGCCTTGGCAACCATGAGGCAGAGTCAGGAGTCCTGGAGGGGCGGGATTCATTCTCACGTTTCCGGCGATGCTTTTTTTTTGTTGTTGTCTTTTCGCAGTCATTCCTGCACGTTCCTCGGTGGTAGAGGAGGTAGGGGAGAGGCGGTGCTGGATTTAGATTGACAATGGCATGGCAGCGCTGCAAACGAATACGTTTTACAAACAACAAGCGCTGACAACTCTAGTATTCAATGCCAGCCCGTTTGCCTGGGCCAGTGCTTGTTTAATTATGCCCGCGCTGTAGCGAAATATAAATAAAAAGAAAGGCTTTGTCTGCATCTGTTGCTGCCTGCATCAGTCTGTCTAACGCCACACAGTAGTCGTGTTTTCAACTCTTAAATGTTAGTACACAGTCCTCGCAGGCTGTTACAATGGCCGGTGCTTGCCTTTCAGACAGACACGGGCGTGCTGCAGTGCAGCCGCGAGCGTCTCTCCGGGGCACGAGAGGTAGCGTGTGGGATGAAGTTCAACCAATAGGTGTCACTGTTGGCTCGCAGTTCAGAGGCCACGTGGGTTTCATTATCGGGAATCTGTCCTGCGCCCCCTCTGCTTGTTCACTGCCTCGCTTCCGAGCCTGACCTTTTCCTCTGTTTTAATTAAGAGCGCAGCTCTCGTCTGGGAGTTTCCGACGGAGTTGGCCGTCTGCGGCGTCTTTAATTTTGTGCAGTAAATTCACTCTAAAGCCACTGCGCTGCCCTCCACATCCGTAATCGAATGCGGTTGTCCCCTTCCCGCCCTACACGGCGTGGTGTTTAAGACCCCAGCGCGCGCATCTACTGCTTTAATCTTGCTTCGTAGACCCAGCTGTGCCATCCTATGCATCTGTGTGGTCACTGGCCATTTGGTAAGGTGCCTGGCCAGTCGTTACTTTCCGATATTGGTAATCGCCCCTCTTCTCCCCGTACCTGGTTTGAGGACCTTCATATCTTTAGACGATGTGTTCGTGAAGGGCTTGACCCTTCCTCCCTATATGTTTGATTTTCACACAGCACTGAGCAGGGCACGAGTCCGAAAAAGAGAAGTGTGGGGACGCTGTCACCGGAAGTGACGTCACGACAGGAAGTGACGTCACGGAAGGTGCGCTCCGATCTCGTCCCAGTGGCCTGAGAGTGAAGTCCAGCTGTTTGGCAGGGGGGGACAGCGTCCCCCTGGTAAAATAAGTGGGGGGACGCCGTCCACCATGTTTGGAGCCATTTGGTCACCCAGCTCATTTGCACACTGCCCTCTCTGCACTTCAGCTGAGACACTGCTGCTGCTAGGGGAGAGGGGGGGGATGTCTGGGGGTCGGTGGTTCCCTCGGCTGAAACATCATGGGCGCTCGGGACCGAGGACCCAGGGCCGTACATAAGTTGGCACCTATGTCTAAAGAGCTGCTTCGGTGCGCTTTGTCCGGCTGCCTCGGAGTGACAGCGAGTGCCGTGAGGAATCGAAACTAACAAGTAGGTCTTGTGACGCATAAGGGTAAACTCGCGGGCAGAAACGCCTTGCTTCAGAGGAAACGAAACCGGGAGATGGCCCAGGGGAGTGTATTGAGGAAAAGGAGGAGGAGGCGGTATTAAGGATGTGAGGAACGACTGACTTTAACCTTCCTCCCTTGCTGCTGTGTAAAGTGTCCATTTTGTAATGGTGGACGCGGTTTTGATTTAGCAGGGTGGACGCCCTCGGAAATAAGTGGGGGGATGCCGTCTACCCGCGTCGTACCCCGACTCGTGCCCTGGCACTGAGGAGCTTGTAATCCAAACGGCCCATATTTTACATGTCTTGGCGCTATTTTCTTTTTGCTGTCTTCCTTTTTAGGTCTCGTGGTGTTGCAGTGCGAAGCACTGCCGCCACGAGTCTTATAGCTGCTGTCTGTGCCTCCAAGGGAGGCAGAGCTAGCTACAGACCTGTGCACGAGCCGATTATAGTATGGGCACGAGCCGATTCAGGTCTGTGAACGTGCTTCACAGTGGAACAGCTTGTGCTCTGCAAGTAACAATTATCACAGCATGAGACCCCACTTTTCACAGCATGTCAACAGGCACCCCAGGCTGCTGGAGCACTCAACTATAATTAATGTGCAGTTGAGTGCTCCAGCAGTGTGGGGCGCCTCTCTGCATGCTGTGATAATTATCACTTTGGGGCCTCATGCTGTGATAATTAGGGCGGCATGCTCTATTTGCAGCACTGAACATTTTCAAAGAAGGCGAACCAGCACATTCATTGGAGACACTCACCCTCACGCCCTCACCCCCCTCACTCGCCCTCACCCCCTCACACCACCTGGCCCCTCACACACCTCCTCACCCTCACACCCCCTCACTCACCCTCACACACCCTCTCACCCTCACACCCCCTCACCTTCACACACCCTCACCCTCACACCCCCTCACCCTCACACTGCCTCACCCTCACACACCCTCACCCTCACACCCTCACTTCCCTCACCCTCACTACCCCTCAACCACCCTCACACCCCCTCACCCTCAGACCCTCTCACACCCCCTCACCCTCACACACTCTCACCCTCACACACCCTCACACACCCTCACACACCCTCACTCACCCTCACACACCCTCACTCACCCTCACCCTCACCCTCACTCACCCTCACACCTCCTCACCCTCACACCCCCTCACTCTCACACACCCTCACCCACCTCACACCCCCTCACCCCCTCTCACCCTCACACGCCCTCACTCACTCTCACACCCTCACCCTCACACCCCCTCACCCACCATCACCCTCAAAAACCCTCACCCTCGCACACCCTCACCCTCACTCACCCTCACACACACTCACACACCCTCACATACCCTCACCAGCATAGCATAACAAAACATAGCATAGCATAACGAAACACAGCATAGCATAGCATAACAAACAAAAACATAGGATAGCAAAAGCACAGCATAACAAAACAAAGCATAGGATAGCAAAACAAAACATAGCATAACAAAACAAAACAGCATAGCAAAACACAACAAAGAATAGCATAACAAAACACAACAAAACATAGCATAGCATAACAAAACATAGCATAACAAAACAAAGCATAACATAACAAAGCATAGCAAAACAAAACATATCGTATTAAAACAAAACATAGCATAGCATAACATAACACAACAAAACATAGCAGAACAAAACATAGCAAAACACAGCAAAACATAGCATAGCGTAACAAAACAAACCATAGCATAACATAACAAAGAATAGCAAAACAAAACATAGCATAGTAAAACTAAAAATAGCATAGCATAATATAACACAACAAAACAGCAGAACAAAACAGCATAACAAAACAAAACATAACATAAAACAAAGCATAGCATAACAAAACATAGCATAACAAAACATAGCAAAACACAACAAAATATAGCATAGCATAACCTCATAGATGCTATTAAACACTCCTCCCCAGTGCTGCGCTGTCCATTGGAACTAGTGCTGAATGGACGTCCAATGGTCGTGCGCAGCACTGGGGAGGTAGTGCTGCCGTCGGCCAATGCACCGAGGCAGCACTTAAGGGGTTAACTAAACACAACAAAACATAGCATACATAACAAAACACAGCATTGCAAAGCATAGCAAAACATAGCATAAGAAAACACAACAAAACATAGCATAGCATAACACAACACAACATAGCATAGCATAGCAAAACAAAGCTTAGCCTAACAAAACATAGCATAACAAAGCATAGCATAGCATAACAAAAAGCATAGCATAATAAAACACAACAAAACATAGCATAGCATAACAAATCATAGCAAAACACAACAAAATATAGCATAGCATAACAAAACAAAGCATAGGATAGCAAAACTAAACATAGCATAGCATAGCATAACAAAACATAGCATAACATAACAAAACCTAGCATAATAAAACACAACAAAACATAGCATAGCATAACAAATCATAGCAAAACACAACAAAATATAGCATAGCATAACAAAACAAAGCATAGGATAGCAAAACTAAACATAGCATAGCATAGCATAGCAGAACAAAACATAGCATAACAAAGCATAGCATAACATAACTTAAAACAAAGCATAACAAAACAGCAAAACACAACAAAACATAGCATACATAACAAAACATAGCATTGCAAAGCATAGCAAAACCTAGCATAGCATAACAAAACACAACAAAACATAGCATAGCATAACAAAATACAACATAGCATAGCATAACAAAACATAGCATAGCCTAACAAAACAACTCTTGGCATAGCATAACAAAGCATAGCATAACAAAGCATAGCATAACAAAGCATAGCATAACAAAACATAGCATAGCAAAACAAAGCATAGCATAATAAAACACAACAAAACATAGCATAGCATTACAAAAAATAGCATAACAAAGCATAGCATATCAAAACAACAAAACATAGCATAGCATAACAAAACACAACAAAACATAGCATAGCATAACAAAACAAAGCATAGGATAGCAAAACTAAACAAAGCATAGCATAACAAAACAGTGCATAACATGACAAAACATAGCATAACAAAACACAAAAACACATAGCTTAACAAAACACAACAAAACATAGCATAGCTTAACCTCTTGGCTGCTAATGACAAGGGTAACTCGTCATGGACTTTCCATTGATTTCAATGGAAATTATATGGCATCACTAATAATGCCTTAGCAGTGAAGGTGTTAACAAAACACAACAAAACATAGCATAACAAAACAAAACATATCATAGTCTAGCAAAACATAGCATAGCATAGCATACCAAACACAACAAAACATAGCATAGCATAACAAAACATAGTATAGCAAAACAAAGCATAACACACACAACCACACACACACAACCACGCACACACAACCACGCACACACAACCACACACACACATCTATCTATCTATCTATCTATCTATCTATCTATCTATCTATATATCTATCTCCCTCACTCTATCTGTCTATCGATCTATCACCCTCACTCTATCTGTCTATCGCCCTCACTCTATCTATCGGCCTCACTCTATCTATCTATCGGCCTCACTATCTAATCGCCCTCACTCTATCTATCTATCTATCTATCTATCTATCTATCTATCTATCTATCTATCAGCCTCACTCTAATCTATCTATCGCCCTCACTCTATCTCTCGCCCTCACTCTATCTATCGCCCTCACTCTATCTTGCTATTGCCCTCTATCTATCTATTGCCTTCACGCTATCTACCTATCACCCTCACTCTATCTACCTATCGCCCTCCTATCTATCTATCTATCTATCTATCTATCTATCTATCTATCTATCTATCTATCTATCTATCTATCTATCTATCTATCTATCGCCCTCACTCTATCTATCTATCTATCTATCTATCTATCTATCTATCTATCTATCTATCTATCTATCTATCTATCTATCTATCTATCTATCTATCTATCTATCTATCTGTCTAGCTATCTATCGCCCTCACTCTATCTATCTATCTATCTCGCTCACTCTATCTATCTATCTATCTCGCTCACTCTATCTATCTATCTATCTCGCTCACTCTATCTATCTATCTATCTCGCTCACTCTATCTATCTATCTCCCTCACTCTATCTATCCCTCTGACTCTATCTATCGCATCACCACAGCATCACTCCGCACCACCACAGCATCACTAAGGGGCACAACAACATCACTATGCGCTACCACAGTATCATTGAATGCCACAGCATCACTAGTCGCCACCACAACATCACTCAGCGCCACCACAGCATCAATCTGTGCAACCATTCAACAACAACTGGGTCAAATATGTTCTCTCAATGTTTCAAGCTTTATTACAAATGTCACAAAAAGAGGTTAGTATTTCACTTCTGTTCTTGGATTTTCGTCACAATAAAATACACTGAACATATTATTCACAAAATTTATTTACAAAAGTTTAAGCTATTGCCATTATAAATTACAATAACTTTTATTTAAGTATTAATTATTAAAAAAATTAAAAGCCATTGTTATTTGTAATATCAATACATCTAAGTCACATGAATACAACACATATTGCACTACAAATGCTATAGCTGTCACAAGTTATAACTATTGGCATTGTAAATGACAAAGCTATTATTTTTGCTATTTTCAAAACCACGTAAATAAAAAATGTGTAATTTACAATACCAATAGCTCAAACTTTCCTAATGCGAGACCTTATGCATTGCAAATGCTTGTTCCAATGGCAGGCCTCCGTTTCAAGAGGCCTGCCAATTGAAACAAGCATTGGCATAGCCAATAGGTCTCGCTTTTGGGATCTTATGTGTTTAGCCAGAACTTCGAGCTATGTTCTAGAGCATTGTGGCTGCTGTCCAAGTGTGAAGCATTTTTGTTACCTTTATATAAACAAAGACAACATTATATGCAATTGAAAAACCTGATTAGAAATAGATTTAAACATAAAAAGATCTACTTTTTTGTACTTGCACTGCTGGCAACTTCTTCCTGCACTGAGTGGTAACGTGTGGAGTTTAGGTTGCATTCAGTAGAGTGTAATTATGTGGCGTGTAATTATGTGGCACTGAGTGGTAATATGTGGAGTGTATGTTGCATTGAGTGGAGTGTAGGTATGAGGCGTGTAAATATATGGCACTTAGTGGTATTATGTGGAGTGTATTAATGTTGCATTGATAGTGTAATTATGTGGCGTGTAAATATGTGCCACTAAGTGGTATTATGGGGAGTGCATGTTGAATTCAGTAGAGTGTAATTATGTGGTATGTAATTATGTGGCACTGAGTGGTATTGTGTGGAGTGTATGTTGCATTCAGTAGAGTGTAATTATGTGGTGTGCAGTTATTTGGCACTGAGTGGTATTTGGAGTGTATGTGGATTTGAGTACAATGTAATTATGTAGCATATAATTATGTGGCACTGTGTGGTATTACGCGGAGTGTATTTATGTTGCATTGAGTAGAGTGTAAGTATGTGGCGTGTAATTTTGTGGCACTGAGTGGTATTATGGGGAGTGTATGCTGTATTCAGTAGAGTGTAATTATGTGGCACTGAGTGGTATTGTCAGACCCCCCAGGATATAGCGGCATGGATTGGCAAATTTAGCGGCACAAAAATGAAAATTTAGCGGCACAAAAATGAAAATTTAGCGGCATTTTATTTTGGGTTTTTTTCGCCAACAAACACAGATATCTTACTGTTTGAGTTATTTGCCAACATGGAGCTATGTACATTTTGTTTATTTACAATTCAGCATGGGTTCTATCCTTTACCTTTCAAGTTTTCCGATAGCAAGGTCACAATATTTCACCAATCTGCAGAATTGCTGTACATCTTGACCCAGCACACACAATGCAGTCGCCTCATTAATAGTGTGTATCCCCAATTTTAAGAAACAGGGCTTTATTAAACTAATTCTGAGCCCTAATAAGAGGAGACACAGAGTTTAAGAGGGAAGGATTCACAAGTATAGTTACAACAGCAATAATATTTACAGTGCATTGAGCCTTATTTCCAGCTCACTCATACGTCTCCTGAGAGAAGGCAGAACCTGATTTGTATAAATGTAATTCTTTTCTCAGATTTTTCAAGTGACTCTTTGGCCATTTCCTTGAGGGAAATGTAGCTCTGATGACTGTTCCAATCTTTGTTAAGTCTTGAATCGTTTATAATTCTGGTAAGATTCGTGATGACATTTGTAATATGCATTTTTAAATCAGTACAACGCTACTTCCCTGAGAAATTCTTTTTTGTTTTTTTGTTTTTTGAAAACCTTTATTGTGCAGTTTTAGCAAACAATTACGGGCCTACAACCACATGGCCGGCCTCGGCTACGATATGAAGCACAGCAGCAAATTTACGGTCACTCAGTAGCACATCGATAAAAATAACTAGCATATCAAGCAACACTATAATCAGAGCTACCACTGAGAGTCAGGAAGAATTAAGGTTCATTTTTTAAAATTTATGGAATAGAAGGATCAAATGCCGCACATTCTAGCAAGGAGTACCGAGTGGGCAATGCGTGCAACAAAGCAATTAAGCAGCAAGCAGTTTCTGAGTACCGGTGCGAAAGACTATCAATGAGTTAAGCATAAACCATACAAGCAACATGCCAGCCATCGCCCATCCCAGGTACGTAAAGCAACCCCGACACCTCCCACAGAACCGCCAGAAGCGGAGAGCAACGAGAGGCACCTAACTAACCCAGCATAACGATCCAAAAGAAATGAGGGAAAAGAAGAAGAGGAAGAAAAAGACCCATAGTAACTAAAGGAAAACAAAACAAGAACCCCAACCCCCACCCTGCACCCCTGCAGAGGCTATGGTCTACCCCCCCCCTAGCAGCGTGCCTGTCGCCCTCAAAACGAACACCCAAAATTTAGAGAGAAAGAAATAGGCAAGAAAAAGGCCATAGAATAAAGAACCGATGAACCCGAGAGCCCCCCCCCAACCCCCCACCCTGCACGTCGAAGAGGCTATGGCCCACCCCTCAACTAACGTGCCCATCACCCCAAAAGTGTCCCAATGAAAGGGAAAAACCCCGGGGGGAAAGTCACTAATTCCAAGCCCCTGCCCCCCCCCCCACTCACACCCAGCAGCTCTGGTTAAAACCCAAATAGACCAACAAGTCAACAAACAATATTGGCGTCTCAGCTCAGTCCGGAGAAGCGTTCTCATCCCAATGATTGACCGGGCATCCGTCCCTCAAAACACGGAAGAAGAGTTCACCCCTGGCCCATCCTGACCCTGCCATCAATACGCGGCCACTGATAATTAGCGATGCAGTACAACTTTAAGCGAGGAAATCGACCCGTCAGGCAAAGCAGTGCCAACTCCATGAGAGACCCCAACGTCAATGGGCCGAGGAAACAGCACCTCCAGCAATGTAGGCGCAACAGCAAGGTTCCGGGCCGATCTCCCAATTCGCAACACGCCAAAAGCACCATGGGCTGGGTGGAGAAAGGAACAATGCCAAGGAGGCAATCCACCTGCTGTCCAGTTTCGGGCCCCAATGCCACACTCACTTGGTCGGCCAACTCTGACTCGTATTCAACGCTAAGCAGGGCCCCCCGCGGAGCCATCAGTAGGCACATAGCAGTTTCATCCGGTTGCAGTGGGGAACAACTAGCAGCAGCACACTCTCCCAGATCGTCGAAGCCATCATCCATCAATGGGGTAAGAGTGGCGTCCAATTTCCGTCCGAGGTCCCTGGCTTCCCTTACCCAGGCAAGGCGGAGAGAGCCCAGGGCATCAATAAGGCCCTGAACCGTGAGTTCCATCACGCGTGGCCGGCACAAACTCCCCCGCATTCAATGTAGTTTAGTCCACAGCCGGCACCAGCAGCCCCCACAGTTTCACCTGGCCAGAGAGCCAGGAAGAAAGCCACCAAAAAAGGGGGGGACCGTCTCCACACCAAGCTGCTGCAAGCAGTCCGCCATTTCACAGTGGCCACAAGCAAGTCACACAGTCAGTGGGCGCCCGATAGAAGGCACGGGTGGTGGTCTCAATGTGCTGCTGGTAATTATATTACCAGGGACAGACCCGCCAGCCTTATACAAAATTGCCGACCTGCAGGACACTGGGGTCCGCTAAAGAAGCACAGGTCTGCCCCCGAGTGTTTGTTGCGTTACACAGGGTCTAAAATGGCGACCACCCGCCCGTCCAGCCAGCCCACACAAAGCCACCTCAAAAACAAAGGAACAGTCTCACTGGCCGACGGCGTGGGATCTCCCGAGCGGCGGCCGCTTCCTGGGCATCGCTCGTCTACCACGGCCGTCTGAGAGGTTCCGATGCTGCCTCCAGCAATTCCCAGCCTCGGACGTCCTAGCTTGTCACCCTCGAGTGTCGTCAGCAGCCGGCACCAACCTCCGGCCCCGAGGCCAGCGGGCGGGTGTAGTCGCGGTCCAGGCGGAGAGGATCGAAAAAGGAGGGTTGCCGGACACTTCCAAGCTCCGGAGTTACAGCCGGCCATTCACCATTCCTTCCGACGCCGCATCAGGTTAGCCCCGAGCTTGTGCGAGCCGGGGAAGGCAGGAGAGTAACAGGATGTGTGTCGTGGCGAGCGGAGCGCACAGATTAAGCAGCCATCTCGCTCCGCGCTCGGCCACGCCCCCCCCTGAGAAATTCTTGAGCAGGCCTACTACATATTTTTTTTCCCCAAACACTATTTCATGAAAAGTAAAATCGCCCATCGTAGTTAAATTAGTAAGCCTAAATTCCAGTCTTAATTGACTGACTTGAACATACTTGGAAGCCCCAAACCATATCAGACTGCGGTGGACAAGACTGTCTCCGAATCTTTTTTTAATTTAGAGCCGTATGAAAAGAAGCAATATCGAATAGCTGTAAAGAATTTTGCTCTGAACAGTTCCAGGATAGAATCTACACAAGGGCTACTTAATTAAAAAAACATCTGGCGTAGTTAGTACTGCACGTAGTATGCCCTGTTTATCTCTGCCTAATTGAATTGTGGCACGTTTTCCGGGGGCACACACACAGCCGCACCCAAGCAGTTCACAGGTTTTTCAAAGACCATTATTCATATTATGGCCCCTGCAGCGCCACTCTGCCTGTGCTTTGTTGTTGCTTCGCCCCTTCTAAGAGCCCCTGCAGCGCGACTCTGCCGAGGCAATCTTCCTTCCTCAAACAAATATGTGTCCGGGCTGAAACTTTCACACAATGGCGAAATCAGAGTCGGCTGTGATGTGGTGCCTTATTTCGTTTACTTATTGTGACCCTTATCCCTGGCAGTGCCTTCGTGTTGATGTATTTAGAGATGTTGCCCAATGCTAATTTTCACAATCTGTGAATACGACCCGAAGCGAAGGTATTGCCGCTCCCGCTTCCGTGTTCCTGGGCTGGAGAAGAGTCGTCGTGCCTGCTCTCCTTCCTGCTCTCCGCTCACCTGCTGGTTGTGATTGGGCATTTAAGAAGCGGGAAACGGCGGATTTCGCGGCCGTTTGTGTAAATATCGCAGCATTTGCGGGGATCGGCCGATTTCGCGATTTTTTTGCAAATCGCGATAAGCTGGAGGGTCTGTATTGTGTGGAGTGTATGTTGCATTCAGTGGAGTGTAATTATGTGGTGTGTAATTATGTGGCACTGAGTGGTAGTAGGAGTGTATGTTACATTGAGTGCAATGTAATTATGTAGCATATTATTATGTGGCACTGTGTGGTATTATGTGGAGTGTATTTATGTGGCATGTAGGTAGAGTGTAAGTATGTGGCATGTAATGTGGCGAGAACTAAGAGCGATTGGGGTTGAAAATAACAGGGAGAGAGAATAAGGGAGTTAGAGAGAGAAGGTGGAGCAGAGACAACCAAGAATGGGACAGAGGGAGATGGGGGAGAAATACGAGGGAAAGACAGTGTGATAGAAATAGAACTATCAGGAGAAACGCTGGAAAGACAGAAAAGACAGGAAAAAAGCTAAGCAGACAACAGCTAGAACCAGACAACATGCGTGTCCTATACCATAGGTAACACGAATAAAAAAAAAGCATTTGCAATGCATAAGGTCTCGCATTAGGAAAGTTTGAGCTATTGGTATTGTAAATGACACATTTTTAGGTTTTGCCTAGCAAATGCGTACGAAGTACGCATGCGCTAGGAAAAATCTTATGTTTTGCTCTGTGGGGTCGGGTATCTGCCCCCTCCTCCCATTGGCTAGCTCCATAAAGAAGCCCGAGAATTTTTCCATTTTGGTGATGTCAGCCGAAAGCCTGTTCTCGGGAACGCCCCCGAATCTGGTCCGGCATTGACGGCTCCCGGAAGAAGTCCAGGTGAGAGCTTGTTTTTTTTTTTTGGTTTCTTTTTTTTTTTTTGCCCGTTCCCACCCCCTCTCCCGCTCTCCGTGTCTCTGGCCCCGTTCCCGCCCCCCTACCGCCGCAAAGTAATTGAGCAATGCTGTGTTTGGAACGGGTGGGACGCCGCATCCAGGGGGGTGGTAAATTTGAACCGAGGCTAGGGCCGCAGGAGCTGCACTTATAGTCGAGGGGGGGAACGTGGCATCTTTTACACAATAGCATAGCGCACACCTTTGTGTGTTCGTGGGGGGTGGGGGCGGAAGGGTGGCCCCCGGGGTTCAGATGTGAAGTTAGGCCACTTTATGGCTGTGCGCTTTGTAAGCAGCGCTATTTGCCTCTGTTACCACCACCAAGTAAACTTAGGCCAGGAAGTGCTTCGAAGCTCTTCGTGTAACACCTACGTCACGCAGACTCTCCCTCAGTAATATCTGAAGACCGAACGGTTACTCATAGCGCCTTCTACAGCCCTTCAGTCCTTTGTAAGCGCTATAAAGATGCTGTGCTGTGCTGTTACCGATAAGAGGCACCCGTGGGCCTCGGATGTAGTTTTAAAGACCAAGTTCCCTGCGCAAGATTACCCCTCCAGCGGACTTGATGTGCCTGGAGCCGGGCCCTGTTGGTCGTGTCCAGGCGCCGAGAGTGCCGACAGAAAGGTTCACATTTATTTTGTTGTTGCTTCTCAAGTGTGCTGTATAGCTGTAGAAGGGTGAACTTTATTTGTTGAGGAGGGGGGGGGCTGTCGATTATGGTAGGCTGTCTTGGCCCTGCAGCTTAGTGTCCTCAGCTTGGGTGGTTGTGTAGAGCTACATAACTCTATAAATAGGAGGCTAGATCTGTGGCCCACTTAGTTCTAAGCGCTATGTGCAGGCTGGGCGCTAGAATCCACCCGCACGTCTGTAGTTCTATCCTAGGGCGCCTCAGCCGGGTTGATTTCATCTTGCCCTGGCCTCCCCCTCGTTCCATATCTCACCCTGGGATGTGCTGTGAGGGGTTCAACAAACGGCACATTCCGAGCACCCACCTGTGGCTGCCCTGGTTGGGCTCATCCCACGGTTACCTGTGGGTGGCGGGCCTTCGTCTCGCGCTTCCACGCACTCTGCTGGGATGCTGCATTACGCGTTTAACGCTGTGAGGCCGGGTTATACTAGCACGTGACCCGAGAGCGCGCGGTCTTTTATGAAATATTATGGGTGTCTATTTCCAATATTCGAGGTCGTTTTCCTTCCTGGCCTCTCTAATAATGGTTTAAACTTCCCGATCGCACCCGCGTTCACAGAGACAAGCTCGAGGTTGTGTTTGAGCGGAGTGTAGCGGGAAGGCCGCAGGTTCCTGCAGCCTCGCCCCAGTTTTATTATTGGGTATCTTTGGATAGTGCTGGGGTAACCCGCTTCAAGGCGCAGCAAAGGCCTGTCCGAAGAACGGGGGTGCAGAACTATAGTGAGTGCTTTTCTCGATTCGAGATCTCGCCTTCTCCAAGGCCCTGTGAAGGGTGTAGGCCCGGTCACTATAGGAGTAGAGGGCCGTCTTCAGCCCTGAAGAGTTTAAAAAAAATATATATCTTAATCTAGTTGTTTGTTTAGTAATATTGAATTAGTGTTGGCATCTGCTTCCCTTCGCCTGGAGCTCATGTGTGTCGTGTGTGTGGGGGGGGCTCTGTGTGTGTGGGGGCTCTCTGGGTGTTTGTGTGTGTCATTTGCGAGAGAATAAGCTATTGGCATTGTAAATGACAATGCCATTTATTTATGTTTAAAAAAAAACATAAATAAAAATAATGTCAAGAGCAATGCCAATAGCTCTAACTTTAACAAAGGCAAAACCATTGCATTGTAAATGCTTGTTTATTTATGTGTTGGTTTTGAAAATAGCAAAAATAATAGCTTTGTCATTTACAGTGCCAATAGTTATAACTTGTGACACCTATAGCATTTGTAATGCAATATGTGTTGTATTCACGTGACTTGGATGTATTGATATTACAAATAACAATGGCTTTTAATTTTTTTAATAATTAATACTTAAATAAAAGTTATTGTAATTTATAATGGCAATAGCTTAAACTTTTGTAAATAAATTTTGTGAAGAATATGTTCAGTGTATTTTATTGTGACGAAAATCCAAGAACAGAAGTGAAATACTAACCTCTTTTTGTGACATTTGTAATAAAGCTTGAAACATTGAGAGAACATATTTGACCCAGTTGTTGTTGAATGGTTGCACAGATTGATGCTGTGGTGGCGCTGAGTGATGTTGTGGTGGCGACTAGTGATGCTGTGGCATTCAATGATCCTGTGGTAGCGCATAGTGATGTTGTTGTGCCCCTTAGTGATGCTGTGGTGTTGCTGAGTAATGCTGTGGTGATGCGATAGAGTGAGTGGGATAGATAGATAGAGTGAGGGCGATAGATAGATAGAGTGAGGGCGATAGATAGATAGAGTGAGGGCGATAGATAGATAGAGTGAGGGCGATAGATAGATAGAGGGAGGGTGATAGATCGATAGACAGAGTGAGGGAGATAGATAGATAGATAGATAGATAGATGGAGTGAGGGAGATAGATAGCTAGACAGATAGAGTGATGGCGATCAGTATCTAGATAGATAGATAGATAGAATGATAGATAGAGTGAGGGCAATAGATAGTGAGGGCAATAGATAGATAGATAGAGTGAGGGAGATAGCAAGATAGAGTGAGGGCGATAGATAGAGTGAGGGCGATAGAGTGAGGGCGATAGATAGAGTGAGGGCGATAGATAGAGTGAGGGCGATAGATAGAGTGAGGGCGATGGATAGAGTGAGGGCGATGGATAGAGTGAGGGCGATGGATAGAGTGAGGGCGATGGATAGAGTGAGGGCGATGGATAGAGTGAGGGCGATGGATAGAGTGAGGGCGATGGATAGAGTGAGGGCGATGGATAGAGTGAGGGCGATGGATAGAGTGAGGGCGATGGATAGAGTGAGGGCGATGGATAGAGTGAGGGCGATGGATAGAGTGAGGGCGATGGATAGAGTGAGGGCGATGGATAGAGTGAGGGCGATGGATAGAGTGAGGGCGATGGATAGAGTGAGGGCGATGGATAGAGTGAGGGCGATGGATAGAGTGAGGGCGATGGATAGAGTGAGGGCGATGGATAGAGTGAGGGCGATGGATAGAGTGAGGGCGATGGATAGAGTGAGGGCGATGGATAGAGTGAGGGCGATGGATAGATTGAGGGCGATGGATAGAGTGAGGGCGATGGATAGAGTGAGGGCGATGGATAGAGTGAGGGCGATGGATAGAGTGAGGGCGATGGATAGAGTGAGGGCGATGGATAGAGTGAGGGCGATGGATAGAGTGAGGGCGATGGATAGAGTGAGGGCGATGGATAGAGTGAGGGCGATGGATAGAGTGAGGGCGATGGATAGAGTGAGGGCGATGGATAGATAGATAGACAGAGGGCGATTAGATAGATAGATAGAGTGAGGGCGATTAGATAGATAGATAGAGTGAGGGCGATAGATAGAGTGAGGGCGATAGATAGAGTGAGGCCGATAGATAGAGTGAGGCCGATAGATAGAGTGAGGCCGATAGATAGAGTGAGGCCGATAGATAGAGTGAGTCCGATAGATAGATAGATAGATAGATAGAGTAAGGGCTATAGATAGATAGACAGATAGAGTGAGGGCGATAGATAGATAGACAGAGTGAGGGCGATAGATAGATGGATAGATAAATAGATAGTTGTGTGTGCGGTTGTGTGTGCGTGGTTGTGTGTGTTATGCTTTGTTTTGCTATATTTTGTTATGCTATGCTATGTTTTGTTGTGTTTGGTATACTATGCTATGTTTTGCTAGGCTATGATATGTTTTGTTTTGTTATGCTATGTTTGGTTGTGTTTTGTTAAGCTATGCTATGTTTTTTGTTGTGGTTTGCTATGTTTTGTTATCCTATGTGTTGTTGTGTTTTGCTATGCTATGCTATGTTTTGTTATGTTATGCTATGTTTTGTTATGTTATGCTATGTTTTGTTATGCTATGCAATGTTTTGTTTTGCTACTCTATGCTTTGTTTTGCTATCCTATGCTTTGTTTTGTTATGCTATGCAATGCTTTGTTGTGTTTTGCTATGATTTGTTATGCTATGCTATGTTTTGTTGTGTTTTGCTATGTTTTGTTATGCTATGTGTTGTGTTTTGTTTTGCTATGCTATGTTTTGTTATGCTATGCAATGTTTTGTTATGCTTTGTTTTATTATGCTATGCTATGTTTTGCTATCCTATGCTTTGTTTTGTTATGCTATGCTATGCTATGCTTTGTTTTGCAATGCTATGCTTTGTTTTGCTATGCTATGTTTTGTTGTGTTTTGCTATGCTATGCTTTGTTTTGTTATGCTATGCTTTGTTATGCTATGCTTTGTTATGCTATGCTTTGTTATGCTATGCTTTGTTATGCTATGCTTTGTTATGCTATGCTATGTTTTGTTATGCTATGCTATATGTTGTTTTATTATGCTGTGCTTTGTTTTGCTATGCTATGTTTTGTTATGCTATGTTTTGTTATGCTATGCTTTGTTATGCTATGCTTTGTTATGTTATGCTATGCTTTGTTATGCTATGCTTTGTTATGCTATGCTTTGTTATGCTATGCTTTGTTATGCTATGCTTTGTTATGCTTTGTTATGCTATGCTTTGTTATGCTATGCTTTGTTATGCTATGCTTTGTTATGCTATGCTTTGTTATGCTATGCTTTGTTATGCTATGCTTTGTTATGCTATGTTTTGTTATGCTATGCTATATGTTGTTTTATTATGCTGTGCTTTGTTTTGCTATGCTATGTTTTGTTATGCTATGTTTTGTTATGCTATGCTTTGTTATGCTATGCTTTGTTATGCTATGCTTTGTTATGCTATGCTTTGTTATGCTATGCTTTGTTATGCTATGCTTTGTTATGCTATGCTTTGTTATGCTATGCTTTGTTATGCTATGCTTTGTTATGCTATGCTTTGTTATGCTATGCTTTGTTATGCTATGCTTTGTTATGCTATGTTTTGTTATGCTATGCTATATGTTGTTTTATTATGCTGTGCTTTGTTTTGCTATGCTATGTTTTGTTATGCTATGTTTTGTTATGCTATGTTTTGTTATGCTATGTTTTGTTATGCTATGTTTTGTTATGCTATGTTTTGTTATGCTATGTTTTGTTATGCTATGCTATGTTTTGCTATGCTATGCTTTGTTATGCTATGCTATGTTTTGTTATGCTATGCTATCTATGCTATATGTTGTTTTATTATGCTGTGCTTTGTTTTGCTATGCTATGTTTTGTTATGCTATGCTATGTTTTGTTGTGTTTGATATGCTATGTTTTGCTAAGCTATTATGTTTTGTTTTGCTGTGCTATGTTTTGTTGTGTTTTGTTAAGCTATGCTATGTTTTGTTGTGTTTTGCTGTTTTGATATGCTATGTTTTGTCATGTTATGCAATGTTTTGTTATGCTATGCTCCGTTTAGTTTTGCTATCCTATGCTTTGTTTTGTTATGCTATGCTATGGTTTGTTGTGTTTTGTTATGCTATGCTATGCTTTGTTGTGTTTTGATATGCTATGCTTTGTTATGCTATTTTGTGTTATGCTATGCTATGTTTTATTATGCTATGCTTTGTTTTGTTATGCTTTGCTTTGTTATGCTATGCTTTGGTATGCTATGCTTTTTTATGCTATGCCAAGCGTTGTTTTGTTAGGCTATGCTATGTTGTATTTTGTTAGGCTATGCTATGTTTTGTTGTGTTTTGTTATTCTATGCTAGGTTTTGCTATGCTTTGCAATGCTATGTTTTGTTATGTATGCTATGTTTTGTTGTGTGTTGTTATGCTATGCTATGTTTTGTTGTTTTGTTATGCTATACTTTGTTTTGTTATGCTATGCTTTGTTATGTTATGCTATGTTTTGTTATGCTATGTGTTGTTGTGCTTTGTTATGCTATGTTTTGTTATGCTATGCTATGTTTTGTTTTGCTATCCTATGCTTTGTTTTGTTATGTTATGCTATGCTATGTTTAGTTTTGCTATCCTATGCTTTGTTAACACCTTAGCAGCTATGGAACGTCCAGCTCCAGTGCTGAACGTTCCATTGCGCAGGTGAGGTTCGAACGTCCAACGGCCGACGGCAGCACTCCCGAGGTAGTGGTGCCGTCGGCCGTTGGACTAGGCGCAGCACTTATGAGGTTATGCTATGCTATGTTTTGTTGTGTTTTGCTATGATTTGTTATGCTATGCTATGTTTTGTTGTGTTTTATTATGCTATGCTTTGTTTTGCTATGCTATGCTTTGTTATGCTATGTTTTGTTATGCTATGCTATGCTTTGTTATACTATGTTTTGTTATGCTAAGCTTTGTTTTGCTATGCTATGTTGTGTTTGGTTATGCTATGCTATGTTTTGTTGTGTTTTCTTATGCTATGCTATGTTTTGCTATGCTTTGCAATGCTGTGTTTTGTTATGTATGCTATGTTTTGTTGTGTTTAGTTATGCTATGCTATATTTTGCTGTGTTTTGCTATGTTTTGTTATGCTGTTGTGTTATGCTATGCTTTGTTTTATGTTGTGTTATGCTATGTTTTGTTATGTTATGCTGTTTTGGTGTGTTATGTTATGCTATGCTATGTTTTGTTTTACGCTATGCTATATTTTGTTGTGTTTTGCTATGTTTTGTTATGCTATGTTTTGTTATGCTATGCTTTGTTTTATGTTATGCTATGCTATGTTTTGTTATGCTATGCTATGTTTTGTTTTACTATGCTATGTTTTGTTTTGCTATTCTTTGTTTTGTTATGCTATGCTATGTTTTGCTATGTTTTGTTATGCTATGCTTTGATTTATGTTATGTTATGTTTTGTTCTGCTATGTTTTGTTGTGTTATGCTATGCTATGTTGTGTTATGCTATGCTATGCTATGTTTTGTTTTACTATATGGTTTGTTTTGCTATGCTTTGTTATGTTATGCTTTGTTTTGTTATGCTATGCTATGTTTTGTTGTGTTTTGTTATGCTATGCTATGCTTTGTTGTGTTTTGCTATGCTATGTTTTGTTATGCTATGTTTTGTTTTGCTATCCTATGCTTTGTTTTGTTATGCTGTGCTTTTGCTATCCTATGCTTTTGTTTGTTATGCTAGGCTATGCTGTGTTTCGTTATGCTATGCTATGTTTTGTTATGTTATGCGGGTGAGGGTGTGTGAGGGTGTGTGAGGGGGGTGAGGGTTTTATGAGGGTGATGGTGTGTGAGGGTGAGGGGTGTGAGGTGAGGGGTGTGAGTGAGGGTGAGGGGGTGTGAGGGTGAGGGGGTGTGAGGGTGAGGGTGAGTGAGAGTTAGGGTGTGTGAGGGTATGTGAGGGGTGTGAGGGGGACAGTGTGTGAGGGTGAGGGGGTGTGAGGGTGAGGGGGTGTGAGGGTGAGGGGGTGTGAGGGTGAGAGGGGGTGAGAGGGTGAGGGTGAGTGAGGGTGAGGGTGAGTGAGAGTTAGGGTGTGTGAGGGTATGTGAGGGGTGTGAGGGGGACAGTGTGTGAGGGTGAGGGGGTGTGAGGGTGAGGGGGTGTGAGGGTGAGGGGGTGTGAGGGTGAGGGGGTGTGAGGGTGAGGGGGTGTGAGGGTGAGGGGGTGTGAGGGTGAGGCGGTGTGAGGGTGTGTGAAGGTGAGGGGGTGTGAGGCTGAGAGGGTGTGTGAGGCTGAGAGGGTGTGTGAGGGTGAGAGGGTGAGGGTGTGTGAGAGTGAGGGTGTGTGAGAGTGAGGGGGTGTGAGAGTGAGGAGGTGTGTGAGGGGTCAGGGGGTGTGAGGGGGTGAGGGCGAGTGAGGGGGGTGAGGGCGTGAGGGTGAGTGTCTCCAATGAATGTCGCTGCTTCACCTTCTTTGAAAATGTTCAGTGCTGCAAATAGAGCATGCCGCCCTAATTATCACAGCATGAGGCCCCAAAGTGATAATTATCACAGCATGCAGAGAGGGCCCCACACTGCTGGAGCACTCAACTGCACATTAATTATAGTTGAGTGCTCCAGCAGCCTGGGGCGCCTGTTGACATGCTGTGATAAGTGGGGTCTCATGCTGTGATAATTGTTACTTGCAGCGCACGATACTGATTCCCGCCCCTCCAGGACTCCCTGACCTGCCTCATGGTTGCCAAGGCAATATTTCTAAAAATATTGTCGTGCTACCGTAAGGCAGGTCATGGAGTCCTCGAGAGGTGGGATCCAGAGCAGACAAATCTGCTAAACAGGAGCTTTTTCCAATGGCAGGCCTCCGTTTCAAGAGGCCTGCCAATGGAAAAAAGGGGCGTGGCTTCATGCCATACTGAAATCCCCTGCTCACAATATCTCTTAGCCTGCAGCAGGGCCATGCCCTGCAATGCAGGCTTCGACCTAAAAAGGGGAGTGGCTTCATGCCATACTGAAATCCCCTGCTCACAATATCTCTTTGCCTGCAGCAGGGCCATGCCCTGCAATGCAGGCTTCGACCTAAAAAATGGTGCTCCTCCCTCACTGTTTGTACGATCTCCAGAATCCTCTCTGTTCCCTACTAACTAGAGTTTTCAGACCACTAGACTCTATCCTCGTTTCCCTGCTCTGGGGCGTAGGCGCAGCAGAATGGCTCTGACCACCCTGACTGGACAGTATGGCGAAGATGGCCTGGAGGTGCCACGGCTGGATCTGTGGGACTACATCACATAAATGTAGCATGCAGCACCCTGACTGGAGCCCTGGGACAACAAGGAGAAGCAGCTGCTGGCGGGGACGGTCGAGGCTGGACAATTACCGGAGACATTGATTGATGGAGGGAGCTGGGGCCCGGACAGCGTACATTATGTGGTGCATCAGACAGAGCGAATATGGCAACATTTTGTCCCTGCGGTGTTGAGACGCTCACCATTCCATGGGAGCTACCAGTATGGATCCTGACACCGATCGCACAATTGGCTGTCCATATATCCTTTCAGGCGTGGAGGGACAGGGGCTGCAACATACTGGGGGAACCTGTACCCTAAAGAGCAGTTCATCACCTTCAAAGAATCACAGACTGAGTTTAGGCACGGGCCGGGACATTTGTTGCATCATACGGTCTTAGCTGCAACCAGCCCGGCAGGCGTTTTGGGTGCCCTGCTAACTTGCGGATCAGGCAGGTACTTGATCTCTCTGCTCTATAAAACCATGAGGGCAGACGCGGCGGGTTCCCTGTCACAGGCATGTGTACAGCCTGGGACGCAGACCTGGAATCACCTCTACAGGATGGGGATTGGGCTCACATTTGTGAGCTCACGCAATCAATTTCATGCAATGCCTACTTGTTCCCCCCCCTCCTCTTTAGGGGTTATGTTTGCTTATTGTTCTGACAAGCTGCTCAATAAAAATATTTACAAAAAAATAATAATCATGCAATGCCTCGTTTAAACTAGTGCATTACAATTTTTAGCACCGCACATATCTTACTCCCAAACCTCTCCTTTGCATATCACCTGCTCACACGGACAGCTACCCTATTTGCGGAACACCTGGTGCAGGTTTCCTCCACTTGGCCTGGGACTACTGAGCATTGTGGGACTTTTGGAGAAGGTGGTTGGTAAACTAGCTCAAGTTACTTCCCTGCGGATGGAGGCAAACCCTCAGCGTTGCATGCTGGGAAACATCAAAAGGTCCAGGAATTGCAAGATGACCTATACATTGTACAGTTGGCATTGGTGCTCGCCTGGCGGAGGGTGGCCATCACTTGGATGGGTATCTAGAGAGAGGGTACCCCGCTATCTCCATGGAACAGGGTACAGTGACAGTAAGTCAAAAAGGAAATCCCTGGGTGAACACTCGTTATACTTTCATACTACTGTAGGTACACATACAGACTTAAACAGGAAAAACTAGTATAATACACTATAGGGAATACATATTAATTTCCACACCAAAATTGAATCGTTCACAATCTATTTTTAATATAAAACATATACATAAAAAGATAAGCGCTTTTGCAACACAATTTAAAATTTCAGAGAAATATTCTTTGAAAAGGAAAAGTAAAAACAGTTAAACATAACACTTCATCATATATGTTACCAGCTCCAACTTAGAATTAAAAACAAGGAAAAACACATACATGACATTTCATCAAATCATAGTTTACACGTGAAAGCAATAATCAAAGACCTATTAGTAAACAACCCCCTAGATTAACTGTGGCTTCTTGGTGTCTTTGCCACTATTTGTCTCTGGATCCAAAGGCCTATAGTTTTTTTATCAATGTAAACAACAGTAACAATAGTGCTTGTACATCAGTTGTTCACTGGGCCCTAGTTGGATTCTGTGTGTGTAAAAAATGCGTCGACGCGTTTCGGTGCAGAGCAAGTGATACTGTGGCACCTTCTTCAGGACTTCTTTGATTGGGGTTACTCGCTTCAGTAAGTGGTGACTTGTACCCTCTCTGCGAATATACGGAGAGAAAAGTAGGGTGTCACTTACTTTGTACAAAAATTGTTAACATCTCATGATCTAAAGCTCTTCTACTTGCCTACTATACAATAATATCTTGTTATAGTCTGTCTCTTACATTTTATCTCTGTATGATACAGTTGTTCAGTTACTTGTCTATCCACCCATTTACAATGTCTATCTAATTCTGTATACACGTGCATCATACTCTGTTCGCTCTATGTTTTAGACTTATCATTACATTGTTATATTTTGACATTTCTAATCCCTCCGAGTCCATTTCGTTGTGGAAATTTCTAAGGGTGAGTAGGGTAACTTGTATACAGCGCTCACATACAAATTAATACATTCAGTGCACATTCTTACCCCTTCTATATAAGGAAGAAAATCCAAGATGGTATATTGATGGTATTCGGTATATTTCTTAAGTCTTTCAAATCTGGGTAATGGATGATCCTATTGGGGTATATCAGGAGATATTAGTATATATGGTCTGTTGGTTTGGTCTATATTAATAGATGGTAGCTAATCCAACCGTTTACCTCTTTCACATAAGATGAGCTCCCTGTTATGGGGTGTCTTCTCTGTTTTTCAAATCTTTAAGGTGCTTGGCTGTATATCTATATAGACAGATAACAATATATTTGTTTTGTAACTCCCCTCTTACAAGATAGGGGCTGTTCATATGTTCTGACGAAGTTCCATTCTAACCATCTTACCTTAAAAGTTACTAAAACTCTCCTCGAACGGGCATAGGACTGTGTATCTCCTTCAAAGAACCGGATATGTTCTATGGGGGCAAACAGATATGGGATTATATTTTTGTACCTGCCAGGTTAAACTGCATCGTTTTCTACTCTTGTTTTGATTTTGTGCAATCTTGAAGTGTTTGTCTATCCCCTTCTCTGTGCGTTCCTATAGGGGCTGTTCACTTCTTAACGTTTATTCAGTTATCTGTTGCACTATCGTATTTTGACACTTAAGTGTATTTCTAATTCTTATCTGTTCAAATGGTATGGCTTTGACTGCATTAATTTAGACAACAGCCATCCTTATTTCTTTCTTTTGAGGGAAGAGAGCGTGTATAAATTCTCTCAGTGTACTATAGTGTAAATAAGGTTACAGCGTTATATATACAATATGCCCTTTTCCTCTTTTAACCCACCTCTCATAACAGGGGATAAAACGTTTTTTAGTTAGGGATAAACCTACCACCTGAAGGGGAACCCTTCCTAGCTGTTCATTATTCTTACTAAGTCCCCTCTCCGCGGTATTTTTAATCTATCCCGCCCGGTTTCTCACTAACTACGCCTCGTATTCCCAGCTTTTTCATTTGTCCCTTACCTCGCATTCGCCGGAGCCGCGTCTTTGCCTCGTTCCAACACTCTCAAACGTACTGGTCGTGGCCGCCTCTTATATTCAGGCTAACTCTAGACCGATTAATCTCACCTGGAGAACCTAGCCGCGTCCGATGGCGCCTCCACTCCTTAGGGTGGAGGCGCCATCTTGGAACGGTATATTCATTGTACTATTGTAAACATTATTCGTGTTTAGTTGATTTCAGACCGAATAATGTTTATTCCCATGTGTTAGTTTCCGGTCATTCACCTCTTTTTTTACAACTTGAAGGTTATCTCTTATTTTGTAAGGACTATTGATCTTGAAATAGTTCCAAATACGAACTTCTCTTAAGGTAGCGCCCGCGCTTGGGTTCAGAGCGGCTTTCCTATGATGTTACGCCATCTTTAACCCCTTCCATGCTGGGCCGATTTTGCTCGTGTGCTAGGCTTTTAAGGAATCAATGGCTTTATGACGGCCCCCAGCCGTCATGAGCACACCAGCACCCTAATGCATGACGGATGGGGGCCGTCATCAGCATGGAAGGGGTTAAATGGCCAGGTACTTGTACCGTATATCTATTAAGTTTAGATTTTACATCCGATTAAGCCAGCCTGCCTATAGCGATGCCGTGTATTATGCTATTATGGCGATCTCTTTTTTGCACACATGCTAGTCTTGTTGCTGCAATGTGTGGTTACTCGCCATTATTCGCCTTTAGTTGGTAGGTGTGTAAAATTTATTCACAACATCTTATTCCTCTTACGGTGGCACACATGCGTTAATCCGGTAGGACTTTTCTGTGGGGAGGCGGCCTCTTTTAGTGGCCCGTTCCTTTTACTATGTATCTCTAATTTTATGCAACTTATAGACCATATGTTTCTATACGTTAGGAGAATATATATCATTCCCCTCTTCCCCCCTATTTCATATCACATATTATGCTGTGGTGGTGGACTGCTATTATTATATTAAACTAGTTCTACTCTTTCATTTGGGTCCTACTATGGTACTTCCTATCTATGGGCTGTCCTTATCTGTATTCTTCCCTTTATCTTACTGTATCGCAGGTGACTCTTTCTTTTTATTTGTATTTCGTTGTTCTTATCCTGATCTTGTCTTGGCGTTCTAAATTTATATCAGGGCTTCCCATTCTTCCCTCGAGTTGAGGCCCTGTTTAATCGTGTTAAATTTAACCATGTACCACTGCTCTTGTTGTTTTCTCCTGGTGGTGCTATTGCCTAATCGGGTCTGTTCTTTTATTCTTTCTAAAATAACCCATCTCAGGTCTTTCTCACTGTGTCCCTGCTCCTTCCAGTGGGTTACTAGTGGTGCATTTTCTTTGTTGTTTTTAATGGCAGACTTGTGTTCCCCTATCCTTAACCTGACTTCTCTGCCCGTTTCTCCTATATATGCCTATCACACGGACACAGGATCATATATATCAAATTTTTAGATCTACAGTTGTTCAATGTAGTAATTTTGTGTGTGACTCCATTGTGTTCCACCTTCTTGGTGATAACACATAGTTCACAAATGCAGCAATTGCCGCATTTGTTGTTCCCTACTGCTTTGGTTCCTCTGAGGGTAGTTTGACCTTCTATTAGATCGTCCCTGTAAGTGTGTACCAGGTTCGACCTCAAATTTTTGTTCTTCCTGTATGCATACAACGGACGCGCTAGGGTGGTTTCTGTTCCGTTGTTCAAGATTTTCCAGTTGTGGTTTATGATGTTCTTAACCTGATTTGCTATAACTGAGTACTGACTTACCATCACTATTTTATCCTGTGTTTTCTTTCTATCTTTTTTAGTTAGTAAGCAGTCCCTGTCATAGTAACGCGCTCTTTTCAGAGAATGTTCAATTAGTTTTTTTGGGTAACCTCTTTCCCTAAATTTCTGTTTCATTTCTCCTGCATGTCTGTAAAAATCATCTAGTTCCGTACAATTTCTTCTCAGACGAAGAAATTCCCCGAAGGGGATGGAATCTTTCTGGCTCTTGGGGTGATAGCTGTTGTAGTGCAGAATGGTATTGCGGTCTGATTCCTTTTTATATAGTTCTACCTTAAGCTGTTTGTCTTGGCTCTTAATACAAATGTCCAAAAAATTTACTTTAGACCTGCTGTATGATGCTGTAAATTTTAGGTTTGTGTCTCCTAAGTTAAGCCATGACAGAAATTCTTCAAGGAATTCTATAGTTCCCTGCCAGATGAAGAAGATGTCGTCTATGAAGCGTGCCCAGTTCCGGATATTTTCATAGTACGGGCTAACTTCATTATATATGTGTTTATTCTCAAATAAGCTCATATATATACAGGCCAGGCTCGGCGCACAGGTTTCTCTGAATATAGAGGTCCTTTTTGAATAGGAAGATATTGTTGAGGAGTACCATAGAGACGCATTGTACAATGAACTCTTTATTTCCCCCTACAATGTCCGTCTCTTCCAGAAGATTCTTAACTGCTGTGATGGTGTCCTGTTGTGGTATATTCGTGTAGAGTGACTCTACATCGAGAGTCACCATGAGTTCATTTTCACCATCAAAATCTATTCCTTCTACCTTAGCTATCATATCCGCAGTATCCCGGATATAGGATTTTTGTTTTTCCACTAGAGGTTTAAGAAACCTGTCTGCGTATTGGCTCAAGGGTTCAAGCAGTGAGTCAATTGATGCTACTATAGGTCTAAGGGGAGGATTGTCAAGGCTTTTGTGGACTTTGGGAAGTCCATAAAAAGCCGGGGTCTTAGGGTTTGTGTTATTTAAGAACTTCCATTCCTCCTCAGTGATGTCTCCTTTCTCTAAGGTTTTTAGGAGCAGTGTTTCTACGTCCTTTCTCAGTTTATTGAGTCTGGTCTGGGATACTTTAGAGTAGTGTAATTCATTGGACAGAAGGGTCATTACTCTTTGATCATAATCATCTGTGTCAAGTACTACTACTCCTCCCCCCTTGTCTGCAGGTTTTATTGTGTCCTTAGATAGGGAATTAATGGCATCTCTTTGGTCTTTTGTAATGTTGTGCTCTTGGAAATGTTGTTTTTCTAGGAGCGTACCTATCTCTAACTTTACGATGGACTCAAAAATCTCTAGATTTTTGTCCACCATCCCTAAACTTGGGGTGAATGTGGACTTGGTTCTTAGGCCAGAGTCTTGAGGTGGTTCCCTAGTCGGTCTATTCTCAAAAAACCGGCGTAGGCGAATTTTACGGAAGAAGGCTCTTAGATCTTTTTCTAGCTGGAATTTGTTTATGCCACAGTGGGCACAAAATTAAAACCCATCCCCAGGACTTGTTCTATAGTTGTTAGCACTCTGTGGGATAGGTTTATGATGGGTGTTTTTTCTAACGCCAGTACACCTTGTTCCTGGTTCGCTTGTACTCCTGAGGGGCCGGGGTCTGTTGGTAATCCTGGTCCTGCTCTCTTGGGGCTGGTCTCCTTATATATTGGCCTCTCCCTCTGCCTCGAAAGTTCCCCCAAGTTTTCTGTGGGCGTTGATCTAAAAAAGGGGTTTCGTATTCCCTGTTGGATCCTGCGTATTCTTCATCCTCTCTACAATGTTCTCCTTCCTCCCCACTACTCTCTGATGTTCCTGAGAAGTTTACATGTCTAGGTCTCCTAGGCTGAAACCTGGTCTGAAACCTCGTTCTGGGGCCTTCATTTCTATTGTTTTCTGGTTTCTCTGTGTAGTAGTCTTTTCTAAGGAACGGATATACTACTTCCTGACTGAATTTGTTTATATCCTTCCTGAGTTTCTGAGTTTTCCGATTGGTTAAATATTCGCAGTACCCAGTCATGTCTCGGTTAATCTCCTCTAATCTCTTTTTGGCGTCCTCAACTATATTGCTGTCAAGTAGTGTTTTCTCTAGTTCTTCCATCTCTTTTATTTCTATGAGGACCGTAGCCTGGGCAGTTTCGATAATAAGCAACATGAGGTCTCTACTGCATCTATTGCAGATAAAGGTCCATGTTTCTAAGAATTTTTGGTTATCTACGAAGAGCCCCGGTTCATTGCGTATTTGAAGACCAATGGGTATCTTCCCTGCCCTAACATACTGCGTCATAAATTCAGCATGTAGTTCGGTCCTAATGATTTTCTTTTTGAGATTAACTAATTGGTTCCATTTCTCCCCTCCATTCGGAATAACTGTAATGCTGTTGCCCCCTCTATTGGAGCTGAGTATCTTGTTAAGCTGTTCCTCACTAAAACCAAAGGTCTTTAGTGTATCCATTTTATGATTTGAAAAGGGACTGCTGGTTTTTTTTTGAGTAGGAAAAACTGTAACAGTCAACACAAAAAACCTAGACTCTCCAGCACAAGGCCGTACTTAACAGGTATCTAGAGAGAGGGTACCCCGCTATCTCCAGGGAACAGGGTACAGTGACAGTAAGTCAAAAAGGAAATCCCTGGGTGAACACTCGTTATACTTTCATACTACTGTAGGTACACATACAGACTTAAACAGGAAAAACTAGTATAATACACTATAGGGAATACATATTAATTTCCACACCAAAATTGAATCGTTCACAATCTATTTTTAATATAAAACATATACATAAAAAGATAAGCGCTTTTGCAACACAATTTAAAATTTCAGAGAAATATTCTTTGAAAAGGAAAAGTAAAAAACAGTTAAACATAACACTTCATCATATATGTTACCAGCTCCAACTTAGAATTAAAAACAAGGAAAAACACATACATGACATTATCAAATCATAGTTTACACGTGAAAGCAATAATCAAAGACCTATTAGTAAACAACCCCCTAGATTAACTGTGGCTTCTTGGTGTCTTTGCCACTATTTGTCTCTGGATCCAAAGGCCTATAGTTTTTTTATCAACGTTGATAAAAAAACTATAGGCCTTTGGATCCAGAGACAAATAGTGGCAAAGACACCAAGAAGCCACAGTTAATCCAGGGGGTTGTTTACTAATAGGTCTTTGATTATTGCTTTCACGTGTAAACTATGATTTGATAATGTCATGTATGTGTTTTTCCTTGTTTTTAATTCTAAGTTGGAGCTGGTAACATATATGATGAAGTGTTATGTTTAACTGTTTTTACTTTTCCTTTTCAAAGAATATTTCTCTGAAATTTTAAATTGTGTTGCAAAAGCGCTTATCTTTTTATGTATATGTTTTATATTAAAAATAGATTGTGAACGATTCAATTTTGGAGTGGAAATTAATATGTATTCCCTATAGTGTATTATACTAGTTTTTCCTGTTTAAGTCTGTATGTGTACCTACAGTAGTATGAAAGTATAACGAGTGTTCACCCAGGGATTTCCTTTTTGACTTACCATCACTTGGATGGGCCAGCATATCCCAAATATGGCTCACTAGCACAAGGATGTGCGGAATGGACCCTAGTCGAGAAACGCCACATTAGGCTCAGCAGGTGCGATGTCAAGGTGGGGGAGGATCTCCTTGTGTGGCAGGGTTTGTGTGACAAGCTTTTGGATCCAGATTCTACAGAAACAGTTGAGGAGGACAACTGCTCTGATAGCTCCATAGCTTCTGCTCTGTCCGGAAGAGCGGTTCCGGCGCCATGAGGATAGTGTGGATGTATGGTTTATGTGTTGTGATTTGTGCTTTTTGGACACACAGATGAGTAACTACCTGCACCCTTTCACACTTGGTATGTTATTGCACATGTGATTACTCGTCATGACTTTGTGGGCTATCTCACACCCCACCCGATGTGTACTGCATGTGTAATTCTCTTCACCGCTATGTTATGTTGTATAAAACTGAATGGGGGCGTGGCCTGAGGCGTCAAGATGGCGGTCGCACTCTAAGAGTGCTCTGGACCCCCCATCTGTCATCTGCCCAACATCCGTCTCCTGTAGCTGCCATCAGGGAAACCACCAGCGAGGTTTGAGCCCCCTGCCTGCCCGGACTTTGCCGGTGCCGCGGGCCAGTCTCACCGCGGCCGCCATCACAAGCTTTGCCCCTGTCTTACCCGGCCGCACAGCACCTACAAAATGGTGGCCCCCGGGATGCCCTGAGGGACGAGTCTGCCCAGCGACCTGCGGATCCAGCAACCCGCCGCTGCCCGGGCGGATAGCCGCTTGTGCTCCGCCGGCGCTGCAGCTGAAGGGGCCTCAGCCATCGCAAGTGCCTGCCTCGCCCTGGTGTTGCTCAGCGGTGCCTGGAGCTCCGTGCCGCCCTGCCTGCCGGCGTGGGGCGGGCTGTGAGGCGCGGCACAAACTCACCCGAGGCACTGCTGCCGATCCTCCCCTTCGCCGCTCCTGCCGATCCTCCCCTTCGCCGCTCCTGTGCCTGGGCTGAGGGTGCGAGCCCTTCGAGACGGCCGCCGAGCTGCGGCCGCGCGGCCGCTGATCCTGTGGCGCCCCCTCTGCAGCCTGAGATGCCCTGAGATCCACCGGGAGGCGGAAGAGGTGAGGAGGAGCCTGCGGCCTGATGGGTGCTGCACTGCCCGTGAGCCGCCGGGGAGGGCTGGGGGGCCCCCGGGAGGAGAGGTCCCCAATGGCTGAATCTCCCTGGGTGGCCTGCGAATCTTCCTGCTGCGGGGCCCGATGCGGCCCGGCCTCCTTCCCCCGGGCCCAACCTGAGGAGACGTCCCCTGGCTGTCGGCCGCCCTACGACCGCTGTCGCACCTGCTCCCCGGGCCCGGGGCCTGCGTGATCCGCCCTGCCTGACGTGCTGGAGGGGGGCCCTCGGGAGAAATCAAGCCCCTCCCCCCCTCCTTGGTGTGACTGCTGTTCCCCGCTTGGGGCCCCCGACGGTGTGGGAGTCTATTGGCGGCGCCCGGCGCGCATGAAGCGTGGTGGTGCGTCCCTCTGGGTCGGCTGGCGCCGGTGGTGCGGCTGAGTGTGCTGTTGGACTCCTGCCCCACCCTGATTGGCTACTGGGGGCCCTCGCATTTCTGCTGCCGGAGGGGAGACCCATCTTGGCAATGCGGAGGGGTGCGGCCCCATCTCCTCTTTCTCGTCACCCCTTGACTTCCGGGCCCTGCCAACTGTACTGGAGAGAAGGCCGGTGGGGCGTGGGCCTGCTGGGGAGTGGCCTGGGCTGGAGCCGGACCCCTGGGGCTGAGGTTCCCCCCGAGACTCCGGGGGGCCTGAACTTGTGGCCGGGAACCCGAGGGGTGGTCGCCCTCTCCTGCTGCCTCTTCCTTCGGAGCCATGGGCCGGAACCGCTGCTGCCTCTTCCGTCGGAGCCATGGGCCGGAACCGTAACACCCAGACCCCAGTCCCCTCGACCCAGCTTAGGATGGATCACTTCACCAGACCGGACCCCGACTCTGGTACCAGCCCTCCGCCTGCGCAGGGAGCCGCCGAGGGAGATCTATCCACCATCCTCCAGGCGATAAGTGCATCCCAAGCCTCGGCCTAAAGTAAGATTGGGGAGGTCAAGGTGGATGTGGCCCTCCTTCGACAGTACCTCAACCGCCATTGCGCGGATAACAGCAACGGAATCCCGTATCTCCACGGTGGAGGACGATCTAGGCACCCTCAGAACGCAAGTGGCCCGCCTTCAGGCACTGACGTCTGAGCTCCACAACCAGGCGGGGGATGCCGAAAACAGGGCGCGACGGAACAACTTGCGCCTCCTGGGCTTTCCGGAGGGAGTGGAGCAGGGCCGCACCGCCACCTTCCTCGAAACCTGGATCCGTTCATGGCTGCCCGCTGAGAAGCTTTCCCCCTGGTTTGCAGTGGAGGGCCGGCCGGTCACTCGCTCCTAAGTCGCCCCGTCCCGTCCCATTATCCTTCGGATCTTTAACTTCCGGGATAGAGACACCATCCTGGGGGCCGCCAGGGAGTTGGGCCCGTTGTTCTTCCAAAATTCCAGGATAATGATCTTCCCTGACTACTCCAGAGAGGTCCAGTCTCAAAGCAGGTCCTATGACGAAGTCATGCAAAAGCTCCAAGCCCTCGGGCTCCGCTATGGCCTCCTCTTTCCAGCTCGGCTGAAGGTATTCTTCCAAGACAGAACCTTTTTCTTCGATACTCCCCAGGCGGCGTGGACCTGGCTGACGGAGGAGCGCCCCCTCCTGCCCGGGGCGGCCCGCTCCCCTGCCCGGAGGCAGACACCACAGCAGAGCCGCGAGGCGCCCAAGACGCAGCGGTGCCGGACCAGGTCTCGTAGGCGGGGCCGCCGTCAGGGAGGGGCCTCCCACTCTCCAGGGACGCGGTCCTCGGGCCTCCACCTCTACTCACGGTCCAGGACACCTCCCCCCCCCACCTTGGCCTCCTCCTTGATTGACCTGGGGACTGTCCCTGAACCTGATGCCAGCCTACGCAAGGCACAATCGGATTCGGACCTGTCCTGCAGCCCTGTAATCCACGGATCTGTTGGGGAAGAGAGAGGGTGATCGACTCGACGAACTGGACGTCTGGTCTTCCTCGGCTGGGGCCCGACACACTGGACCCGTTCTGACTGGTCGTGTGGGGCTCCACTCGGCTCCTGGGGTAAAGCCCTCATTGGCCGCCTTCCAGGGGGAGTTACCCCTGCTCATGCTCCTGCTTCCTTCCTACCTCCTTCCCACCTTTTATATCCCTTGCAGGACGGACTATGCTGTATTAAGCCCACCCACGCTCATGGTTCTTTTGTGTATAGCTGCAGGTACTCATCCTATGGGACGGAGGGGGTTCCTCCTTAGCCAAGCTCTTGACTGCTACTCTCGCTCCCTGCTAACCGTTTTAGTTTAGTGCCTCGCCTAAGTGGGGTAATTGTTAGGTTGGGGATTGGGGCGACAGATGCTTCCTGTTTCGAAGTGTAGGGTGGGGGATGTTGGGGGGGGGGGTGGGTGGGTGGTGAGTCCGTTGGCTACCGTTGGTTTGTTAGTCTTAGCTGCCTACGGGCAGCTCTTTGGTTCAGTTCCGCTTGGCCGTTCATGGGCACCCATGGGTGCTACCCATGGGTGGCTGGTGCAGCGCTCTTTCTTGGCAATATACTGCGGGTGGATCCACACTTGCTTTGTAGCTCTTGGTGTCCCCTACCTTGTTGTTTTCAGCCAACCACGGGCCGCCAGCGGGGTTTGCTGCGGGCAGTCACCCGCCCTCTTTCCTGGGATCTCCGACACTGCTAGTCCGCTCACTGACCCCGATCCTTCCCCTCGGACTCTGCCTGAAGATGTTGGTCCTTACCTACTGGGGTGCCCTCCCTGGCGTTCCCCTGTCCCCCCCACATCTCCTCCTCCCGGATGGCGTACACACTCACTAGACCCCTTCACATCCTCTCCTGGAACGTCAATGGCCTCCTCGATCGCATTAAACGCACGGCCATCCTCTGGGCGGCACATTGACATGCGGTGGATGTCCTCCTCCTCCAGGAGACGCACCTTCTAGGCACGCAGTGTAACTTCTTAGCCCGTTATGGCTTTGCGTCGGTTTGGCACTCCGACTTCCCGCGAGGGTCCCGAGGAGTGGCAGTCTTACTTCGGAAGGGTCTCCCCATCACCCTGACCGCAGCTGAAACTGATCCACAGGGTCGATATGTAGTGATATCGGGTGTTAGGGATGCTCCCTAAACCTTCTGAGTCTCTATATCCCACCCACTCTCCTGTCCCCGACACTTCGGCATCTTACTCAAGTCGTCTCCTCCCTCCCGCAGGGTCTTACGTTGGTTGGCGGAGACTTTTAACGCCGTCATGCAGCCTCAGTGTGACACCACCGGGACTCCATCTATGGCCCGGATCTCCTCCGCTAGTGCTTTGTCGGGCTGGGCCTCCGCTCTGGGACTCTGTGATGTGTGGCGGGTCTGGAACCCCCGCATGAGACAGTACACCCATACGTCCGCCGCCCACCATACCCACTCCAGTATCGACCTCATCCTGCTTCCGGCCGCGGACTGTCTCTGGCGCCGCTGTCCTGCATAGGGGTTGTCCGACCATTCCCCTGTCTCCCTCCGGTTCGGGTCTTCCCCGACGGGTCCCCGAGCGGTCTGGCGTATCAACGCCTGGTTTCTGCAAGACTCTGTCCTGGTGGAGTCCCTTGGCCAGTAACTCAGCCAATACTTCTCTGCCAACGAGGGTTCGGTCCCCTCCCCGGGGACGCTGTGGGAGGCGGGCAAGGCAGTGATCCGGGGAGTGGCCAGGGGGCTGGTCCAAGCGAAACGCTCGGACCAGATGGCCCAGCTTGCACAGCTGGAGTCCTGGGCCGGGTGGCTGGAGGAGGCACAAACCCTCGCTGGGCGCCCGGACCCCTCCCTTCCGCCAGCTGGCAGTAGTGCGAGAGGAGATCTGCCGGATCTCGCTGGACTCGGCCAAGTTGTTGTGGCGCTAGTCGGTGGCGCGAGTATATGGGTGGGGGGACAAAAACGGCAAGCTCCCCCATAATCTGGTCTCCTACCCCAAAATCACCCGCATTGTTCCGGAGGTCCGAGTGCCTGACGGTACTCTCCAGGTGACCTCCGCGGCCATTGCCAGAACTTTCGCACACTTCTATAAGCGCCTCTACGCTGCCTGACCCTCAGACGCGCCCTTGGCTGCCCTGCTGAATGGGGCCGGCGCCCGGCTTCCCTCTCTCCCTCCGGACACAGCGGAGGCCTTGGACCGGCCCTTCACGCTGGAGGAGGTACAGGACGCCATTCCCCTCCTACACCCTGGGAGGACGCCAGGCCCCGACGGGTACCCGCAGGAATACTACGTTGCCATTCGTGACATCCTGGCACCCCGACTGCTGAACCTTTTCCGACACGTGGCGGAGACCGGCTCCTTCCCCCCTGAGTCGGACCTGGCCACGATAGTGGTCATTCCGAAAACCCAGCCGCCTTCCCTGAGCTGTGCAGAATACCGCCCGATCTCGTTGATCAACACTGAGATCAAGCTTTTCGCCACGGTATTGGCCCAGCGGCTCCAACCTCTCCTGCAGGAGTTGGTTCACCCTGACCAATGCAGGTTCATGCCGGCTAGGGGTACCCGTCACTGCATTCGCCGCCTCCACCTGGCGCTGGCTCACCGTGCCCGCCTGACCCCGTACCTGGCCCTCCTATTCCTTGACTTCGAAAAGGCCTTCGACGCAGTGAACTGGGATTACTTGAAGGACGTGTTGGAGGTGATGGGCTTCGGCCCCCTGTTTCGCCGTCTCATCAAGGTCCTTTACACCAATCCCCGAGCTCGGGTGCTTATTAATGGAGATCTTTCCGAGGCCTTCCCGATCTGCAGGGGCACGCGACAGGGGTGCCCCTTTTCGCCACTCCTGTTTGCATTAGCGATGGAGCCCCTGGCGACGCTCATCCGGCAGGATCCCCTCATTCGATGTTGGACCTGGAGCGTGAGCCATGTGGACACGATAGCCCTATACACAGGCGACGTGCTTCTCTACTTGGCAGATCCAGCGAGTTCAGGCCCCAGTTGTTTGCAGGTCCTCTCGGCCTTTGAGGAGGTATCCGGGCTCCGTCTCAATGCGGCCAAGTCCACGTTGGTCCCGCTACACCCCTCTAGGGACTGCTACGACTGGCAATCGACTATTCCTCTCCGGCACCACTCGGTTAAGTACCTTGGGGTGTGGGTAGCTCTTTTACCGGAGCTTGAGTGGGCCCTGAACATCACCCCCTTGGTCGTCCGGATGAGGGCCGATTTAAAGAAGTGGCATACCCTCCCTCTTAACCCCCTGGGCAGAAGCGCCCTCTTCAAAATGATGTTCCTCCCCCGCTTCCTTTATATACTGCAAAACATCACCATCCCTCTCCCGCGCTCCTGGTTCCGTGAACTCGACGGGGCTCTGTCCCGCTTTCTTTGGGGAGGTAGGCGACCGCGTATATCCCTCGCGCACAGTCGTATCCCCCCCCTTTGACGGAGGCATGGGGGTGACCCACCTCCACCTTTATTACCTTGCCACTAAACTCAGTCATCCACGACTGGTACGCGGGCGGCTGGTCCGACCCAGCTTACCGAGTGGAGCTTGAAGCGATGGATTTCCCGCAGGTCCAAGCACTCATCTACGGCAGTCCGGAGCCGAGGGCAATGGCCCCGATCACCAGAACGGTACTCCTGGCCAGGCGCACCGCCCTGCGGCATGTAGGGTGGGATCGTAAACTCACCCGGCAGACACCGCTCTGGCATGGAACCTGGCTCCGGGAGGTCTCGTCCCTGGCAGGATTTCGATGTTGGGATCTGATTGGGATCTCGGTGCTCGGGGATGTCTGGGTTGGGGACCATGTTCGCACATTTGCAGACCTACGACAACGCCATGCCCTCTCCCACACCCAGCACTTTCGCTACCTCCAACTCCGCCACGCCCTCCACACGCACCTCCCCTCACCTGTCTCCCTTCCCGAATTCAGCCCGTTAGAAGTCCAGGTGATGATGGGTGACCTGGGCAGGGGTGGAGTGTCCCGCATCTACCGTACCCTAGTGAATAATGGGCCTGCCTCCCTGGATCGGCTTCGCGCCCGCTGGGAGGGCTGGGTGGGGCCCCTGGAGGAGGCGGACTGGAGGGATGCCCTTATGGCGCCCAGAACCCTGACCTCGTCCTCTAGGCTGCGCCTGGTGCAGATTTATTATCTCCACGCGGCATACCTCACCCCGGAGAGGTTATTCCAATTCCGCCTACGTCCGTCCTCAGACTGCCCAAGATGCGGTATGGCTTCTGCTGATTTTTATCATATGGTGTGGCTCTGCCCAGGGATAATGCCATTCGGGGGGGGGGGGGAGCGGGAGCTCACACAGGCCCTGGGATGGGTGGTCCCACATGATCCTCTGCGGATGCTGTTGGGGGTCTTTGATGGACTAGATAGTTCCAGGATGGACAAACGGCTCTTGGGGACGACGGTGGCAGTGGCCAAGAGAGACATAGCTTTGCATTGGTCGCGGACCAAAGCGCCAACTGTGGGGGGGGGTATCGGAAGGCGGTGGACTGGTGCGGGACACAGGAAGAGGCCCTATTTGAAGCCCGAGGGTGCCCGGAATTATTCCACAAAGTGTGGGGGGAATGGTTCAATATGCTACCGCCATGATTCTCTGTTGCGCTTCGGCACCATGCAATGCTACACTCGTTCTGTATGAGGTGCTGCTGGACTGGTTTGGTCTGATCCTACCCGTATATTCTATTGTTCTAGATCTATTGTATAGGCTGATTGCTAAGCTGCTACCAATGAATTTTGTTTGCTTTTATATACTCAATAAAGTTGATTATCAAAAAAACAAACTGATGAATAACGTTTTTTTTAAAAACATTTATGGCATCGCCAGCAAGTATGATCATGGCTTAGTTTCACCTTTGAGAGTTTTGAGGGGCTCCGATTCCAGTACCAGGTCTGTAGTGTTTTAAAATAATTACATTTATGTCTGGCTTCTCTGACATCGCTTTCATACTATTCCAACAATTTGTTGCCGGCAAAGGTATGGGTTTTGTTCTAGCGATGTGGAGAATAAATATCATACCATAATTTGTGAAGTCCAGAAATTAAACATCTGTGTTGGTCCCATTTCTATATGTATGACAATCCTGGAGAGGTAGGCCGAGTGATCGCACCTTGGCTCAGTCTTGTTCTTAAACAGGGAATTGTCTGTATTTCCAGTGCTGGTTGTAATATTACCAGTGAGTGCCATTTAGGTCTTTGAGTGCCCTTGTTAGGCCCTATGGTATTATGTGCTACAAGTCCCGTATACCTTAGTTAATCCAAGGAGCCCAACTGATTGTATGACTGTCGATCATGGAATCCTTGTTTATGACTAATCGGGGCTATAGCATGAACTTCCGTGGTGGGATTGTGAATTTGATCATTGGGTTATCTGTTAGGAAGTTTGAAGAGCCTGCGTTACCTAATCCAAGGGTTGTTACATGACCTAGCCTTGAACGTTCAATTTGGACCCACAAGAAATGGATCGTGAATAGGTGTAAAAATATATTAATTGTGACAATTTGTTAGCCAAGAAGTTGGATTCCATATGACTAAGCTGAATGGCACAGATTGTTTTTCTGCATGTACTTTGTGAGCCTTATGGCGAGGTCTCATCGATCACCTACAAAGATGTCCTCTTCAACGCAGACAAGTCATTTTCTCAGTATCATAGAAAAGGAGCATGCCAAAAAGATAATTAAACTAAGTGGCTGCTGACATTTCCATTTTTTGGATGTATCCCCATAAAGAGAAGTGTAGGTGGAATCATCCTCTAAAATCATTTGTTATACTAGTTGCACACCAATGTGAGAAGTTGGCCTGATGTATGATGTCCACGATTCTGTGGGCACCTTGTATCAGTCCAAACAATCCCTTATGGTGGTGGTTGTAAAGTCAACCTTATAAACAAGCTATCCTAGGGGTAGCATGGACTAAGCAGTCTTAGGCTAAACTCAAGAGGGCATGTGAAGCCAGCTGTTATACCATATGCAATCTTGTGATATCAAATGAAAGGACACTACACAAGTTATATATTATAAAAATATATGTATTTATTCTCAGAATTATCCCCTGTACTCTTTATGAGTATAGAAGCACAAGCGTTTAAACAAAAGCACAGTTAAACATTCAAAAGTTGCACGTTTATGGATGAGGCCGGTGGCCACTCAAACCATATATCAAATAAGTGGTATAAGTATCACTAATCGAGCAGTGGTAAGGCCTAGGGCATTGGGAATCGCTGGGGCTACTCGGGACTAGCAGTGATGAAGTCGGGAGAGGCCCGTGGGACTCGGGTGCAGCGCTAAAAGCGCACGCATGCACCAATGCAAAGTTAATGGTGCGTAAAAGTTGAGTTACTGTTTTGGAAGTCTTCCGACTGGATTAGAATTACCACACTTTAGACTTAGACACTAGAGGTGTAAACCACTACAGGAGCACAGGGCGTTCATGAGTTACCTCACCCACAGGAAGCGGGTGCATAGGTGCCAAAGTGTGTCTGGTTTCATCGTGCAGTTCGGTGGTACTTGGAGATGAAGATGCTGCAGGCGGCCAAAAGAGAAGTGTCCGGTGTGATCCAAGGGTGGATCGAAGATGTAGAGTACCTGAAAGCAGAGGGGACAGAGTCTGGGTCACTAGCCAGTGACCAGGAAGGAACCAGGAAGAAACCAGGCGATGTTGGGCGCAATCAGTTGTCGAGAAGCTTGTCTCCGCTGCCACGTGGACTCTGGGGCATAGACGATGACCAGGAGTGGAGCACGAGCTGTCCCACGAAGGCTCTCGCTGTCGGCGGTGTCGGCTTCCGGATCGGAGCAAACAGACCTTGGCAAATGCAACCCACGCAGGATTCGAAGATCGCTTCTTACTCGGACCAGCAAGGTCAGAGCGGGGGCTCCTTTTCAGGGGAGCGAGAGCAAGTCTGGAGCAACCAGACTAGCAGTGTAAATTTCAAAGTTCGTCGGTTCTGGGGCCACTAGACAACGGGCAAGCGACCGGACCAACGCGTTGAGCAGGATAATGCAAAAGGGCCCCGCGCAGCACTCGGTGAGTGTGGAGGGGAGAGCTTTGGTGCAAAAGCTGCTCGGGGCTGGGGCTTCTCATACCCCAATGCACAGCGTCAAGGGAGCTTCGGGAGCTGCAGTGTCAGCACTTCATAGTTTTTCCAAGATGGCCGGCCCCACGCTTCAGGTCGCCTCCACGGGTTTCAGATTAGCTGGGACTGTGGATCGGGCTGTTGGAAGGCAGGAAAGCTGGGTCTTGTCGATCTCTGTCGCTCGAGTTCCGGCGGGAACTGCAACAAAGCAAACAGTGAGGCGCTGGATGGTGCCTGTTTGCACAGGGTGGTCACTCCTTGACCACAAGGGAGATTCTTCAGTCTTCTACGTCGAGTTGGATGTCGAAGGTTCCAGAGTTTTGTTTCATAAGTTTCAGTCAGGATAATCTAATGCTCCTGGGCACAGCCACTACCTTTATTCCAATTCAAGGGGCTGGATTACCTGCTAGGTCCCTCCTATGGGTGGGACCCAGGAAGGGGTGGTTACACCCCTTTTCGTTTGTCCAGTTTCGCGCCAGAGCTGGGGCTGGAGTGCCCCAGCACCGGTTTGAACTGGACTATGCATGGGAAGCCTTGTGCTCCCCAGGCAGTGTCTAGTTTCATTCAACCCTCCCTGCTACAATCCACTATCTACTGTCTGGGGTGGTGTACCACCTCCCTGTGAGAGGATATCTATTGTCCAGGCCTCCCCTGCCGGAGTTTCGGTCAGCAGCAGGAGGCCAGACTCGTGTCTGTGGCAGCAGCATCCATTTTGTGATGCTGGGGCTTTGGTTAGATTTAACCGCGTTTAAGCAAAGTAACATGTCTTCTCCCTCTAGAAGGGTGGAATGCTACCCCCGTCACCAGGACTGGCGAGGGGGTAGTATTCCAAAGCGTATGACACCTTACACGACATGTTTTGATAAAGCCAAACCAAAGTTGGCAAGTAACCGCGAGGATTATAATGCACTTAAGAGTATATGGTATGGCAATATCCCGGAACAGCTAAGGGAGTACGTCCCGACAGCTGCAGACAGGCTCAGCTCATTCTAGAGCACCAACTCACATAAAACCAAGCACTCTGCCTCCAGGATTGTTAAGGCCTGCCATAGGAGTGACTTATAGGTGTATATATGTCCAGATATAGGTTTAGATATAGGTATACTATATCTAAGCAAGGGGTGATTATACGACCTTGCCCCAGCTGAGTGATCAGCCAGTTGTGTCAGTTTGGATAGCCAGCCAGGGGTGGCAAAAGATATGCTGCAGCCCCTGGTAGGCCTTGGATGCACCTATTCCCTGGGTACCTGTAGTACACTGTACAGGGGCTGATAAGGTGACCCAAGCCAATTAGATATGCACCTAGGGTGCATGGAGTCCATTTTACAGAGAGAGCAGATAGCCTGGGGCCCTGATTAGCAGGATCCCAGGCCAACTTAGGCGAAAACCAGCTAAACACAAGGCAAAAAATCTGGGGTAACCATAGTCAGGTATCCACCTTCCTACACTAGTCATTAGGGGTGTTAAGTTATCGATTTCCATATGACCTTTATTCATGAATACGCCCAGGTGTTTGAGCTGTTCAGCAACCCATCTAAAATCATTTATTTCTATTATTGCCCTCGATGTGATCGTACTGGAGTAAACAAAAAAGTGATCAGTGAGATGCTTGAAATAGTCTTTACCACTGGTAATTACTTGGGACCGCATCCCAATCCATCTTGTTTTTGCCCACCTTGCCACCTCAGTTTATACCCAGTTCAGACTCCGAAATGGACCTTAACTAAGTGCAATGAAACACAAACCCATGCACGCCGCAATAGGATGCTCCAATTTTTTAACTACTGAAATGGTTGGAGTAAGTAACCAGACAATGGTCTGCCGGACCAAAATCTAAACACTTAAGCAAACCTCCCCCAGCCAGAGACAAGTCCTGATCACTGTTAGAAACCTTGAACACCTTCCAAAATCCCACTCCATTGTAGCCACAGCACAACCACATTAATTCAACAGGGATGCAACTCTGCAAAGACTACCCCCCTAGTGAGTACTAAGGTAGAACTCCTGCTGCTAATATTTATTGATAACCTATCTAAAGCAATATCATCAAGACCCAGGAACAATACCCCACAATGGGTGAAAGCTGGGATAAGCCTCCAGAGACAGTCACACTGGACAGCATTCTGACACTCTTGATGCAACGGTCGACTTGACTGCCGCCTAGCGGCCGTTTCACATTATCCCTGAAACCCTAGTGGTACACCCTGCATGTGAGACCGACCATTCCTCGAGCAGTGTGCCCATTTGGCAGGTAGACTTTATCACCGCTCAGCGTTTACTGGGGGAAGGGGGTAATAATCCTGGATGGGCAATTACATACCTGACCATGAAGTTAAACCCATCCCTTGAGGCCAACAACACTACTAGCTACATTATATCAATCAGTCAGTCTTGTATAGTTTTGACAGAGAAGGAGACCAGGACAAGTCAATGGAGTATTCACCAGATTGAGGTTTATTGGTGAGGGACACAAGGTAGGGGTCTGTGGGGAAAAAGGGAGGTAGTCTTCTTATAGAGAGTTTAGGGATTGGTGATATGGTCCTTCCGGCAAGGGGTTATGGGAGATGTAGTCCGCTTCTCTTCTTCCTCTGTACTCTGTTGGAGTGTACTTGAGTGGGTCGCTGTATTCCCCGCTTCTGTGGCTGGTTTGGAGGTTAGTGCGTTGATGGACAGGACCGTGGGAAAAGAAAAGAAAAAGAACAAGAGTGGTCATGAAGGGGTTCTCCTTCCTTCTGATGGCGCGGGTATGCCAAGGGAGTGTAAGGGAAAGCCACCACTACCGTCACCAGTGTCGCTAGAGCTCTCACTTATGCAGAGGTAAACCCGGTTTGGTTCTAGGCGTTCTCTCCCTTTCCGCCCCCACCCTTCGGTTCGCCCCGGTTGTTCCCCACAGCCAGCCCAAGGTGTCCTCGTACCTTGTTTAGCCACGACCCTTCTCCTGGGCCGTGGAGGGAGTCTCTGCGGTGCCAGGTAGGGGCTGGCTGCCCATCTGTTCCGCCGTCCGCTTTCTCCTCTTCCTTGCAAGCTTCCTCGAGGACGGGTGATTCTTCTTTCTCCTGAGCTGGTCCTGCGACGTTCAAAGGCAGCACTTCGAAAGTCCTCACAAGCGTTTCCTCCTCCTTTTCATGAGCCAGTTACAACGAACGAATTCCAGCTTCGGCATCTTCCGTCTTCAAGCCTTGAGACCCATGTGACCCCGTCACATGACTGGACCAGGCGAGAGATTTAAAGGGATAGCAGTCCCCGGGAAAGTTCTGTAAATGCAGAAGGGAAGAGGGAGAACAATGAGGGGGAAAATGTTCCGTTTGGACTTCCAGAGATTGCGCGTCCTCACAGTAGTGTTGCTTGTCACTCCGGGGAGTGTCTCCAGGCACTGGTGGGCTGTGCGAGCCTCGATCGAAGAGCCAGGTCTTGAGCTGCTTTCTGAAGTCCTTCAGAGAAGGGGTGGTGCAAAGGTTGTGGGTGAAGTTGTTTCAGGACCTGGTGGTGAGGTAGGAGAAGGAGTGTCCTCCACAGCTGCAGTTGCGGAGGATGTGGGCCAAGGCGAGGGTGGCGGATCAGTGATTTCTAGTTGGGTGGTGGAACGTTAGGCAGTCATTGATGTAGGCGGGTCCGGACTTGAGGGCTTTGTAAGCGCAAGTGAGGAGCTTGAAGAGGCATCTTTTCTGGACGGGCAGCCAGTGGAGAGCTCTGAGGTAGGGGTTGATGCTAGTTCTTCTGGGAAGGTGGAGGATGAGTGTGCTGCCGAGTTCTGAATTGTCTGGGGGCGGTTCAGAATTTTTTTGTGGTTCCGGCATAGAGGGTGTTACCGTAGTCTAGTCTGCTGGTGAAGAAGGCCTGGGTAACTGTCTTCCTGGAAGAGACAGGGATCCATCGTAAGATCTTGCGGGGCATGCAGTGGGTGAAGAAGTAGACTGAGGAGACTGCATTCATCTGCTGCTTTATGGTCATGTGGATGATCATGATGATTCTAAGGTTGCGTGCTTGGCTGGTGGGGTGCGGTAAGGGACTGAGTGCGGTGGGCCACAATGTGTCGTCCCATGGGGATGGCTTCTTTCTGAAGATGATGACCTCTGTCTTATACGAGTTGAGTGTAAGGCAGTTGGTCTTCATCCAGGTAGCGATGTCAGTCATGGTGTGCTGGAAGTTGGCCCTTACGGAGTCTGCTTCTCATGTGAAGGATGGAACAAGCTGGGTGTCGTCGGCTTAGGAGACAATGTTGAGTATATGGTTGCAGGCGATGTCCACCAGAGGTCTCTTGTAGGTGTTGAAGAGGGTGGGGCTGATGGAGGATCCTTGGGGTACGCCGCATAAGATGTCTTTGGGTGTACAGGAGAAGGGTGGTAAGTAGATCCTCTGGGTTCTGCTGGAGAAGAAGGAAGAGATCCAGTTGAGTGCGTTGCACTCCGTGCTGATGTGGTGGAGTCTGGTGATCAGAGTGTGGTGGGAGACCGTGTTGAAGGCTGCTGATAGGTCGAGGAGGATGAGGGCTGCTTTTCCGCCTTGGTCGAGCAGGCGTCCGATGTCCTCATTTGCTGCGATCAGGGCGGTCTTGGTGCTGTCCTTTTTTCGGAAGCCGGATTGGGAAGGGTCGAGCAGGTGGTTGGTTTCGAGGTAGTCCGTGAGCAGGCGGTTGATGGCTTTTTCCAAGACTTTGGTGGGGAAGGGGAGGAGCAAGATTAGGTGGTAGTTTTTGAGTTTGTTGGGTTTGGCGGAGGGTTTCTTCAGGAGGGGCTTGATCTCTACATGCTTCCAGATGTTTGCTACAGTGGCTGTGGTGATGGACGTGTTGAGGAGTTTGGTGATGGGGTGTGCAATGACTTCTCTTCCTAGTTTGTAGATGTGGTGAATGCAGGGGTCAGTTGATGATCCGGAGTGTACGGAGTTCATGATAGAAATGGTGTTTCCCGTGGAGAGCTGATTCCAGTCAGAATTCCTGGGGTGATGGGAGGGGCAGGCTGGGGTGCTGAAGTGGTTGAGGCCGGTGCGTTGGGGGTCGAAGTTGCAGTAGATGTCCGCGATTTTGTGGTGAAAGTAGTCTGCCTCGTCGTTCCAGAGGGCTTGGAAGGGGTGGATCATGTTCTCAGTGGCGGAGGGGATGGAGAACTCTGACTATGCTGAACAATTCCTTGGTGCGGTTGGCGCTTGCCTTAATGCGAGTGTTGACGGCTTCTTTCTTGGGCTTTCTGAGACAGTGGTGGAAGTTGTGGAGGACGGATCTGTAGGAGTCGAGGTTGGTGGGGGTCTTGTTGGATCGCCAGTGTCCCTCTAATTTTTTGCAGTGTTGCTTGATGGTCTGTAGCTCCGGAGTGAACCAGGTGGCCTGTTAGGTGAGTCTGTGGTTGATGGTGTTCCTCAGGGGGGCCATGGTGTCAGTGGCCGAGGAGATCCAGCTGAAGTAGTTCTGGACGCTGTGTTCGAGGAAGTTCAAAGGGGAGGGTCTTGTTACTTTTAGGGCTTTTAGGATATTCCAGATGGGTCCTTGACTTTGCCCCAGTTGCGGCGAGGGTGAGTTGAGTCTCGTTGGAGGATCTCGTGGACAACGATAGTGAAGTGGATGATGCTGTGGTCTCTCTAGATCAATTGGGTGGTGTGAGAGAATTTAGCTTTGTCGAAGGTGGAGAAGATGGGGTCCAGGGTGTTACCTGCTCTGTGCGTGTTGGTGGTGACCATTTGAGATAGGCCGATGGTGGTCATGTTTTCGAGAAGTGTGGTGGTGTTGGAGTCGTCGGGGTCTTCTAGGTGGAAGTTCAAGTCGCCTAGGAAGATGTAGTGGTCGGAGTTGATGGCCAGGGGGGCTATGAAGTCGTGGATGGAGTTGTAGAATCTGGGGCGGGATGTGAGGTCTGTAGGTGAGGGTTTCTCTGATGGTGGTGTTGGCGTTGTGTCTTATCTGGAAGTTGAGGTGTTCCATGATGGTTGTCATGTCTTCGTCGGAGGTCGTGCAGTTGAGAAAGTCCTTGTGGATGAAGGCAATGCCTCTGGTGAGTCTGTCTGGACGGTTGCGGTGCACCATCTTCTATTATTATTATTATTATTATTATATTCTTATATAGCGCCTGATTCGACCCCCGAAGGGGTATCTCCGCGCTTGCCTTGGGAACCCGTCCTGGCTTTTCCCTGTGAGATAGCCCCTACAGGGCATCCCCAAGGTGAAAGCCAGGCATCCCGCCGCGGGGGGGCGTTGTGGAGATTAAGCAAGCTTAATGCCCAGAGTTGCAGAGTGTGAATTCATGATTAGGTCAGGCACCGAAGCGAGAATTATCGAGTCCATGGACATTTGAGCTCAAGACCCTGCCGCGTCGGGAATTGAACCCTGGTCCCGGGTCTGTCCTCTGCTTCAGGGTCTGCCTGCTCTAACCAGTGAGCCACACTTCTCCACTTCTATCCGGTGGGTGTTGAGGTGGCGATGTCAGGTGCTGAGTTTCTGCTATGAAGATGACATTGGGGGAAAGGGTGGTTATGGTGTCCCAGATATCCATGGCATGCTTGCAGAGTGATCTGACGTGGAGTAGTGTGCAGTGAAGCGGAGGCATGTGGCTGGGTGTTTTCTGGGTTGTGGTAGTGCGGTACTCACGTCGCAGGAGAAGTGGCAGCAGGTGAAGGGTCCTCCAGTGGAGCGTGGTGAGGGGATGTGGCAGATGGTGGCAGGGGATTTGTGTCCGAGGTTGCAGATCTCATTGGAGGAATATTGGATACTGGCTGTAGGTCCAGCCTGGCGCTGGGCATGGTCAAGGCATGGATGGGCACAGACTGACTTGCCTTTGGCTTACCAGTGGTGCGGCTGCACTGCAGACTCCATTAAGTAGCCCTGGGAGGTGGGCGGGCCAGTTCAGGCAGCTGGAGGGCAGACTGGAACAAGGAACCGGAACGAGCCCGTTGGCCACAGAGACGGAACGCAGCTGACCGGAGGGGGGAGGAGTAGGGCAGGGCAGAGGGAAAACACAGACAAACCAATATACAGTTCTCAAAATGGAGAAAGAAAATAAAATTAAACCTAATAAAATGGGAAAAAAGAAAGAAGAAAATAGAGGAAAAATATAGGCACAACCATAGAGGAGGAATCGCCTAGGTCAGTGCAACACCAAAGCAGAAGGAGGCTCGAACCTCCGTGTTGCAAAGCAGGAGGACTGAGAGTGGTCCCTCTGTAACTGCAGCGGAGGGGAGTGGCGACCTCTACCAGGGGAAGTAAAGGGCTAGTATGATCGTCATCCCATTAACAACGGCTACTGACATATCTCAATTGGGTATTAAACCACCTTGCACCTACCCCGCATCTCAAGATCGTACCAGCTACCGTATAGCATCCACTAAAGCCTGCCCTCATATAGTTCACTCCATGCTTGTCCTCTACGCATGACTAGCTCTGAAAAGGACCACCTACTTCCCTTGACTCTAGTTAACTTGGGTTTTACAAACCCAGATTAGCTGTTTCACTAACAAATGAACCCTGTCAGGGGCCTCCCTTAATGTAAATTGCTTTAATCACAAGTCAAGAGAAGGATAATTCTAAACTACCTCCATTCATTTTGACCTGACATAGTCCTTATTAAGAAACCCACCTCTCTGAGTCGGAAAGTCAAAATATGAGATGGGGTGGCCAAAGAATACCATGCAAGTAAAAATGGTCTAGGACATGATGATAACCCCATCTCTAGACTTTTTCGTAATGGAGGTGTTGCTATTCTGTTTAAGCGTAGACTGCATCTCAAAGTTAATAAAACCTGGCATGACCCACGTGAATACTTGTTTTCATTAAAGCCATGTTACAGACCCAGACATTACCCATAGACTTGATGTATGCACCGCTGCACAATAAGAATGTGAATTTAGACTAAATATCCAAAATATTATTCCATCAGGTGAGAACCAAAGTGCCCATCAGTGGGGACTGGGACTTAGTTTAGACCCATTTTTGGATAGGCCTGACTATCCACTGTTACAACACACATATGCCTGCTAGAAGATTTGATGACCGATTTTTCTCGAACGGATCCCTAGAGATTCATGCACCCGACAGGGCAAGTCTACACATACACCTTCTGTGCACATGGCACATACACCTGCATAGACTGTTTCCTTACCTCTTTTGAACCAGATGTCTGGCACAGCTATACAGCCAAATAGCATGTCAGACCATGATGCTATACAGATATGGCTAGATTTTGACATCATGAAACTTCCCATGGTGCGATGGAGACTCCGTAGGTCTAGAAACCGATTCCTGAATGACTACAAGCGGTGAAAGGCGATCCTTTATACTTACCTGGAGGAGATTGAGAACACAGTACCTTCCGCCTAGACTGTTTGGGTGGTGGGAAAGGCATCTATATGAGGACAGAATGCAAACTGGAAGTGCTGCAGGTGCAACGTAATGTAAAACTAGAGGCGAATGACTTAGCTGCTCGGAACATCTCCACCAACTCATGGGATACACTTTGCTTATTTATCGAAAGCAGAAATAGCTCTGTCTCACCCACCCCCCTTAATCAAAGGCAGTGGAAAGAGCGGGACGGTTGCTGGCCTTACAGCTGATGCAACAATAGGCCTGCCATTATAGTTCAGATATTCATAATGGACAAGGCGGCATATCTACATCTTAAAGAAATTCTCAAAAGATTTGGTGACTTCTACAAAGCCTTGTACTCTTCAGAATGCCAAGATATTCCATCAGATGCAGACATTTATGTCCGCTAGCTAGATACCGAAACTGACATATGAACATCTGTCTGAACAGCGATATCACTAAAGACAACCAGTAAAGTGATCAGCGATCTTTCCTATTGCAAAGCCCTAGGGGTTGAAGGATGCCTCTCAGAATTCCTCAAAGGTAATCTGGAATTATTAGCACCCTTGCACTGTAAAATCAATAGACACATGGGAGAGTATAGCTCCACCAAGAGAAACAAATAAAACTGGAAAGACTGTAATGCTTAAACTCTGTAAGGATTCGATGAGCTATGCCAACTATACTCTAATAGCCCCACCTAATGTAGAATCTAAGATCCAAGTTTCTCATATGAGATAGCTTGCGCATGTGCTCTGGCAAGTGTGAAATGATGATGGAAAATTGGTAGTCTCTCTGGACGCAGAGAAAGTGTTTGATAGGTTGCAGTGGGATTACGTATTCCGGGTCATGAAAAAGATGGGAATAGGGGAACAATTCATAACAAAAATAAAATGGCTGCACATAATGCTGTCAGCAGTGATTTCCTGTAATGGTTACATCTACCCAGAGTTTAAAGTCAAGAGAGGCTGCTGGCAGGTTTGTCCCCTTTCCCACTTGCACTTTATACTAGCATTGGGACCTCTAGTGATTGTCATTTGCCATAATAAGGGCATTGAAGGGATACAGATGTCTATAGAACACAAAGCTCTGTTTTACACACATGACATACTTGTGACCCTATCAAAGCCAACTATGTCCATTTAAGCCCTCATTTATGTAATGTAACATTGGAACAATGTCTCAACTGGAAATAATTTTGAGGAGGAAAAATGCAAAGAGAGTACGAAATTCTCAGATAGGGGCAAAAAAGGGGGAGACCACAACAGAGTTTCATAGAATCTAAATTCTTATTTGTAAGTAGTTGTATCAGCACTACAGTAAAATTTAAACATAAGTAACCAAAAACACACAAGTGTGCACTGAATGTGCTATTGACGGTGAACGGCGCAGTAACACAGTGGTGAGAAACAGCGTGAGCGGCGAAAGGTAAGATACAAAAATAAGTATGTGGTCAAGGATACAGTGAAAGATATATAAAAAAATATATACAAATTTTAAATTTTATAGTTTTGGACTGGTTAAGTAGACCACGATAACGCCAAAGTTTCCACTGAAATAATGGCGATCCTTCTAACTGCAGCTAGATCACATGGAGGAAGAGAGGTCAGACCTCTTGAAGCAACATGATAAGCCCCTTAACTGCTTTACTACACATAGATGTCATTGGTCCCCAAAAACCCAGAGTAAAGCTGGGATATTTCCCAGGGCAACGTTCTGGAGAAGCAAAAATCAAAAAACATCCTCTGGGATTGCCCCACTCCTAATCATTACTGGATTGAAGTGGGGAAAACCGTGAAAGACACAATTGTCATTACAAGCCCTTTGACAATCCAAACGGTCCTGTTACATGACTCTGCTGTGTACGTGGAGATCACACACTAATAGACTAGATGGTTTGTAAAGGCCTTAATAACAGCAAAACTTTGCATCCTAAGTCTTTAGAGAACTGATTGCAGCCACAGCACAGTTCCACCTCAGGGTGGGAGATAAAGGAAAATATAAGAATTATTAAGTTAAGGTTGTTGTATTTTGATCTTTGCTGAAATATACCTATGTTCAATGTACATGAGCTATGACAATGTTAAAACTCAGTGAAGAAATATTAAAACAGAGATAGAAGTTTCCGGATTTGTGAGTCTGAGCAGAATTGCACCGGAATAGAATAAGGCCTTAGAGGCACCTTCAGGGGTGTGGATACCATTAATTCAAAAAAAAAAAAAAAAAATTAGCTTTATTCGATTTGTTTGATAAAATCATAAAAGCATACAGGTACATTTTATACAACAAGTTTAAAAAGTTATCCCCAACGAAACTTTTATAAGAATCTGTAAAACAGTTTTCCAAATGATTAAAAAAGTCAATGGTGAAGTTACGACAATCGACCTCATGTGAAAACGTGTGAAAAAGTTTAAACATATGAGGGTTACATCATGGAATTTCTATATTTCATCACTGACATTAAAAAGCGAGAAACAACAAAGATGACATACACCTCATCTAACAAAAGTAACTTATAGTAAGCGTCTTTACATGTTCTTATGCCCCAGTGTTTAAGAAGAGGTAAAAGGTACAATTTCCTTGGGGCAGAATACAGATTGCAAAAGAACATAATATGGATATTACTTTGTGATGAGTGATCATCGCATGGGCAAATTAGGTTCAGGGAAGTCCAGTCATTTTGTTTTGGAAGAGTGACCATACGGAAAAAGGTGCCTAGACGCAGCCTGGTAAGGAGCATACGAGAATAAGGTACAATTTCGGTCCTTAGGTACAATTGCAAACCTTCGATGGGAGTGATTCTTTGGTAACTCAAGGTGGTATTTTTGAGTTTCTCAGCATCCCATCTCACGCCTTCCAGGTGTGTAATTAATAGTTTTTTAAGGGACGACCTAGACAGGTTTTCTAAGGACTCTGGATCATCATAGTATTCAGGACAACCAATCTTGGAGAACATCAACCGGACGTGTCGCATCCATTTTATTTTGGATGCGGCATCCAAATTCATGCAATCCATGATGAGTTCCCTATTAAGTTGGCATTCCCTGGTAGTCCAGATTTTGTGCCAGAGCAGACACGGTGACAGCTTTATGTAGTCACTGAGGTATTTGAGGCCAGTCTCAATGTGAGTGATAAAAGTTGAAGTAGATTTACTCACACCCAATAGGTAACGAATAAAGAGATTCTCACAAATTTGGAGTGAGGACACATCTTCAAAGCCCCATAGGCCTGCTCCATAAGTGACTGTCGCTACACACTTTGCTTGGTAAATCTGTATCATTTCAGCAGTCGGTTTGCCCCCAACTTTCGCTGCAAAAGTTCTCAGGGCCCCAATAGCACGGGTAAAGGCAAGCCTCCTAGCCAATACTGCATGTTTCCAGGCTCCTTTTCTCTCAAAAACAACACCCAGATAACAAAAGTGTCTGTGGACTCAATTCTTTGCTCGTCAAGGTATATCGAACATTGTGGCCTTTTGGTCTTTTGGGTGCACGGCATGGAGAAAGTTTTTGAGGTGTTCACTTTCAAATTTCTTTTCCCCATGTAGGATGAAAATTCTCTTACCGCTCTCTGCAACCCTACCCTGGTCCTCGACATAATAGCCGCGTCATCGGCATATAATAGGATGGGTACAGGCCTACCATTGACAGCTGGATAGTCATTCTGGAGATTTGTTAGATGGTCTACAACAGAGTTGATGTAAAAGCTAAATAGAAGGGGCGCAAGTATACAACCTTGCCTAACCCCTCTATTTATGGGAAATTTCTGAGTACATTGCCCCTGTGTCCCGAACCTCACTCTAGCACCAGCATCTCTATACAGTTCTTTAATAAATACCACAATGGTGGGATCCACCCCAATGAGCTCCAGTGTTGACCAGAGCTGCAGATGATCCACACAATCAAATGCTGAGCTAAGGTCAACAAATGTAACAAACAGATCCCCTTTTTTGGCCTCAGTATATTTGGACATCCGTAAGGACAGGTTTAAACATTGTTCCTGGGTTCCCAGTCCCTTTCGGAAGCCATATTGGAATTCCGAGATAACCTGGTTTTCTGTCTCCCAGGACTGAATCCTCTTAAGGACGATCCTTCCTGCAATTTTCATAAGGCCGTCTAGTAAGGATATAGGACGGTAGCAGGCCGGGTCGTCCCTATTTCCCTTTTTGAAAATGGGGACCACAATAGCATCTGACCAGGTGTTAATTAGGCCGCATTTGTTTCCCATATTCAAGACGTTCGTTAAGAGTGGAGCCCAAAATTCCAGGTTTATTTTATATGCATCCACTGGTGTGTGGTCCGGACCAGGAGCTTTCCCTGAAGGGCTTTCCCTGATTGCATTTTCAACTTCTAGGTTGGTAAAGACCAAGTCGATTGGATATGGAGAAACTGGGGGATCACTTGACTGATGGTCCTGCGTGAATTTGTTCAAGGGTAAAAATGCCTTTTGTTGATTCATGTTGTCCCCCTGTCTGTTGGTGTAAAGTTTCCCATAATGTTCTACCCAGAGCTCTGCTGTGATTGCTACATCTATACAATTGTCCGTATCTTTTGTGTTGTATACTGATCTTATCACTTTCCAGAAAAGGTTAGTGTCCTTATTCCTGGCGGCCTCTCCCAACGCTTCCCAGGCCTCCTTTTTCATGGTTGCTTTCCGGAGGTTAATTTGTCTCTTATACTCTCGTCTGGCCTCTGAGATTTGGACCCTGTTTTTCGGAATAGCCTTTAAAACTTTCTTCAAGTTCTTTAAGGCAGCTGTGCACCTAGAGTCAAACCACCCGGATGCACGTTTCCCATTCTTTTTGTGGCTCTTAGTTAGAACACCTTTTATGTACTCCTGAATATTGGCGAAAGCTGCCATAATCGCCTTGGGATCAATATCTTCTTCTAGACAGACAGATATGTCTGCAAAGCAAGATGATATTAGATTGTGGAAGAACATTGTGGGGTTCAATTTCTCCCACTTAAGCACATAACCGTTTATCTTTGTTAAGGTAACCTCCAATGGATAAAGTGGGCCGCTAGGTTCCTTTGCTACCTCCACTGGGAGCCTAACACCAAAGGTAATAGGGTAATGGTCACTCATTGGGTCATCCCCTATCTCCCAGAAGGTTATAAAATTGGGTGTAGTGGGGGATATCAGTGCAAAGTCAATTGTGGTTTCACAGCCTCTTCCATTATATGTTGGGGCAAAGGGAACTGGGGGAGAGCATGCCTGATTAATGAAGGTGAGGTCAAAAGTAAACATAATACTGTTAAGGAGAGACCCCAGCTTGGTGTGTGAGAAGTGGAAAGGGCCGTCCTCCCCACGATCTGCAAGGCCGCACAAACCTAACTCAGAAAGTGGGCAGACGGCACAGTTGAAGTCTCCCACCCAAAAAACTGTATGGTCTCCCGTGTTTTGATCTCTCACTTTATGGATGTGGTTTGACATTTTGTTTAAGATAAGTTCCGTTTCATTTACTGGCATGTTGTTATAAAAGTTCACCAGTATGACCTTTTGTGTGGTGCCCCATTTAAAAGAAAGAATTTGAAAATATTGGTCAGAGTGGAAATTATACACCTTTATATTCCCTACATTCGAGATGTATATACACAGACCCCCTTTATTGCGGCCCTGAGTGGAGGGAACAGCAGGTGAATGGAATGTTCGATACCCCATGATGTGCCTTTCCTCTGCAAGCCAAGTTTCTTGCAGGCAGAGTATGCCATGCTTCTGGACGGTCTCCAGCCAGGGTGTATGCTTGATCTTATTGCCCAGTCCTGCTACATTCCAGGATAATAATGAGTGTTTCAGTTCACTAACTACCTGATGTGTATGGCCCACACTCTCTATTACATCTACCTGGTCTTGGGGATGTACCCTGTCTAGGTGTTGTATGGCTTGGACAGGGAGCGGGTGCTGGACAGGGGAGGGTGGAACCACCGTCAAATGGGTCGAGTTGCTAACAATGAGTGGCGATGTATTGCTATTACTGGCAATCATTGCGTAATTTTGCTCACTCGATCGGGGTGATTGATCGACGGTTCCCAGTCAATCCACCTGATCTAGGCATCCAAACCTATTCATAGTAGATGCAACTTCCCACCAATTGTTGGTGGGTTGCCATCCCTGCCCCTGACCCTTCCATCTATGATTGTAGACTGTGGTCCAAGCCCCAGGATGCTCTACTACCTGTTTAGGAGGATAGAAAAAGGTAAGGGGTTTAGTGACAATGGTTTGTTCGGTCACGTATGGGTCCCATGTGGTGATGAGGTGGGCTGTATGAGGGTCTGCAAATGACACCACGATACAGTCTCCTGGTATCGATTTGTAGGTACGGCCCACCCAAGGGACTCTCCTGACCATTAGTACCCTACTCCTGTTGGTGTGAGGAATCTGCCTATTGGTATTTAACCAGTGGATCACTTTGTTTTTTAAGGACCACTGCGTTTCAACAATGTCAGGGGCAAGCGGAGGTACCCCTGCCAAGATAACCGCGTAGGGCCCAGCCTCAGGGGGGAGATCAATATAGCCTCCGCGAAAGTTTTGGTGATTCGGATATAAATTTGGTGTGCGCTCTAAAAGAGGAGTGATAGGGTTATTCGCCTTCTGGTCGGTTCTAGAAGAAGGTTTGGGCTGGACGTGTTTTTTAGGAGGTTTTTCCTCTTTTTTTGGAGGGTTGGCAGCGACATTTACAAGTGTCCTAGGTTTGGGAATTGGGGTAGGTTTGGATAACTGAGGGGGTAAGGGTGCGGGCAAAAACAAAGGGGCGGGGGGAACCTCCTTAGACGCTGTAGCTGCTTTGATGCCAGTGTTAGAGACTGGGGCAGGTTGGGTACCAGCATTTCTAGCCAGGGATGGACCCTCATTGATATGGGGATGTGTTGCTTCCAGCTGTTTTAGGCTAAGCGTGGCCAGGGATACTAACGTTTTATCCATTTCAAGTAGGTGATTCTCAATACGTGACAGTCTGAGTTCGAACGGTGTCAATAGTTGTTTTAAAGTGACCCAGACTGTCTGGAGAAAGTCTTCATCGTCACCCATTTTATCCATGTCCCTCCCTGTCTCATTTAGCCCTCCCAGTGTTAGGTTATCTACAAGGATAGTAGGATTCTCTACCACAGGGGCAGTAGTGGGATTGCTATCACCCCCTGTTTGCTGGATAGCTGGAGGTGGTGTTTGTTTAGAATCCCCTGCGTTGGGTAGAGTTCTTCTATGATTGAAAAACTGCTGCCTAGCAACTTTGGCTTTCTTGCGGGCATAGGCAGATTTTGCATTGTTTTTCTTCTTTGAAACTTGGCGGCCTAGGTTTGTACTTTTTGCTACAGAGAAGGAAGGGGCCGGTATGTCCGGCAAGGTGGTAGAATTTCCCTGTTCGATAGGTGGTTCACCCTCACTGGGTTGGACGGTCATGGGTGAAAAGATGAAGGAAGAATCTAACGGTGGTGGAGAGGAAGAAGGGGGGGAGTTATGAACATCGGCAAGAATCAACAAAGGAGGGGGACGTGCCGCCTGTTGGGGAGATGCTGCGGACGCAATGTTTCCCAGGGAAGATTTTTTAGAGTTAGCAAATGTTTGGGAAAGTCTGCGTGCGGCATCTAGCTCGATAGAAACCCTCTTCTGCATTTTTGTGATTTCGGCATCTATAGCCCTATTTGTTTTTACAAGGAAATCGTCCAAGGTGCCATTTGGTTTGGTTAATCCCAGCGCAGTCTTACTGCGGCTCCCCCGAGTACACATAGTGTGTAACAGTTACAATTTGTATATGGTGCTCACTAGGCTCAAAGTCCAGGCCGTGGAAGGAACCAAGGGGGGTGGGCCAGGCCAGTCCTCTTAGTCCTCGAACGGCCTCAAACGGTCCCGCCCTTGTCCCGGGCTTCTCCCGGTCGCTCCCGCGCGCTCCCGCGCTGCGGGAAGAGACTGCTCCTTATAAAGAAGTACAGAGAGACCTAGGGGGCGTGGCCGGCAGGGAGAGGAGCCCAGCTGACAACGGGCGCGCGGGGACTCCTGGAACTTAGAGTCCACCCGCTCTACCCTCGCAGCCCTGCCGGTGTCCCACCGAAGCCCCAGGCAAATTCCCCACAGCTGCTTAAGTCCGCGAAGCGGGACCCGCGCAGCGGGTCCGGCGAGCAGCAGCGGCTTAGCAGGCAGGTTTCAAGAAGAACGGAGGTCCGTGGCGTGGCAAGAGTCCAGGTGAGTTTCCCCATTAATATTTGCACTCTGGTGTAGAACTATTGACTACGTTTCCAGGACTAGAAGGAATAGAAGAGTGGGATAATGTGAAACCTTGCGTCGTGCCAACCTCTATAGAACACGATTCGGATAGAAAACCTGTTTAGTCGTGCTTTTGTGTGTGTGTGTAAAGCCATTTAACTTTCAATAAGAAGTCTTGTCCCAGCTGCGTTCTCTCCAGAGTCTGAAATAAACTTCCCCAACTTGATGCAGTTTAAGACCTTCCTTGCGTTAAAGTGGAGTCCAATGGCTTCTTCTGGAGATCCTCAGGTCAGTCAGAGGAGATAAGACTGGATTCATAAGTGGTTTCCTCATAGATCTGCCTGGTACAAAGTCCACTTTAAATTTGTGCACCAGACTACTTGGCGCAGTCTATATGCCACCACTTAATAACTAGTTAATTGCTTCAGCTATTTCCCTGGTTTGGGTTGTACAAGAAAAGTGACATTCGGTAAAGTTCATAGATGTCCAACACAAGTTTATTGGAAAATAGCCAGCAAGCATCAAAACTAAAGCGAAGTGCAGAATGTCATATCAATTGACCAGAACTTGGTCTATTGATAGGTCAGTTGAAGCATGTACACATTTTTGTCTTGGAAGACAGTGCGTATTGGCCAGGGGAGCCTCTATGTAGCATTGATCAATTTGACCTCGTCCCAAGGAATAAGCTATGGCAAGTCCTAGAAGATATATGGCTTCCCTCAGAGATTTTATCCCTTGTTCTCCGCCTGCATGAGGCAAACTTTGCCAGGGTGTGCTGGGGTGGTCAAGGTCAGCTTACTGACCCAATCAACGTTATTAGGGGTGTACGTCAGGGCAGCGTACTGGCACCCACACTTTATTTTTCCCTTTTTATGAATGGTGTAGTCCCGTATCTATCACAGATGATCCTATGCTGGGGGGGAGGGGGAAATCATGGCGCTTTTGTTTGCAGACGATACGCTGTTCGTATCCAAAACGAATATGACTCGTTACAACGCGAGTCATCACAACGCGTGCCATTACAACGCGGTTGTTACAACAACTTCGTTGTTACCATGCAAAACCATTACTACGTAAGTCATTACATCGACTTGTAGTAGGTGGAGTTCTGACATTAGAAATGTATAATTTACTATTCCAACTCCAGCCTACGTAACAGTAGGGAAGGTGTTGGAATAGTAATCTATACTATTCCTAATGTTAGCATGCCATCTACTGCAAGTCCATGTCCGCGTTGTAGTGGCTGTTTCCCATCCAAAACACCAGCAGGGCTTCAGTTGCTCCTAAACCACTTCAAGGACTTTTGTGATGTGTGGATTAGAGGTTAATACATCAAAGATGAAGTTTCTAATGATTAACCCTCACAAATCCTTTAGAGAAAAACTATCCTGTGGAGGTGACCCTGTGGAAAGGGTTAGTACTTTCGACTATCTAGGCATCACACTATCACAAGAAATGACTTGGAAGCCCCACGTGACCAAGTCGACTCTGAAGCACAGGCACATAGTAGGGGGCCTGAGTAAAAAACATAGCACCTAATTTTGTGAACCAGTGGAAGCCGCTCTCCAGATCTACGAGTCGAAAGGAGTAAGCTCGGACCTCTCTGGAGCCAAATTGTGCGGTTTCGAAAGGATTGAGGACCTCTCTAAGTCTGAGAACAAGTTTTTGAGGTGCTTGGTCTCGCTACCCCAGAGCACATTCTTCCACCCATTAAGGCTGGATTTTGGCAGGGTTCACATTGTAGATAAGGCTAAGCTACGCCCATTATTGTTTTGGCTGAGCATCCGGTCCACTCCCGAGCTGCTCCCGTATGGCAGTGCCATTATGGAAGTTAGTGCACTAGATACATTTAATAAGATAGGCTGGATACAGAATGTGAATCGCCTACTGGCTGCAAATGGACTAGAGGGCCACTGGGAAGTCAGGGACCCGGTACTGCTCCCTAGTACAGATTATGTTAAAATGAGGTACTGGGGCTGGGTACCACTGGCTTCACTTATCAATTCGTCACGGGGACTTTTACCAGTAGATTTCATGGATTTTAAACCGACTAGCTCTCTAGAATGCCATTAAGATAATGTGCAGTCACCCTTAGATAGGAAAATGTATATGCAGTTCAGGTTTGGCTCGCTCCCCTTGAACTCCCTCACAGGCACCTGGCACCACCACTTCCCAATTCTGTTCCAGCTGCACCTCAATAATCGAGACTTTTGCCAATGTATTTTTCGCTTGTCCCGCATATTCACTTCTGAGAGCCAAGTGGCTTAAACCAATTTGTACGCAGTTGAGTAGACTGGTGTTTGCTTGTTCAGTAGCAAAGTTCTTGGGATACATGGGGCAATCAAGAGGAAACCGCTTAAGCTGTGAAGGTTTTCTTCGTTTTATCTGTTTTAAATTGTTTTTAATCTGATAGTGAGCTCATATTTTACTGATAGTCTAGGAAGGTTTTTATTGTTACGTACCCAGAGAACTTAGGCAGCATAGCGGACCATTGTTTCTTTACAGAGTAGGCAGGGGTTTTTGTTGTTTACGAGAAGAGCCTGGCATCTGCTGATTAGTGCCTATAGGTAGTTTCTACTTACTACATGTTTATTCCACCATTGGCCTGTATTGAAAAAAAGTGCACCAATATATATGGATTGTAGCCATCAAAAACTTTATTTCGGTCGTCCGACCATAAACTTGTAGAGTGCAAAACAGCTCAAACAAATACAATGAAAACAAAAAATAAGCATCAATTGGATGATCAGAACATCAGTCAGGAGTTCATCTGTGTTGCAGTGGTTATATAAAATAACCACTTAGTGCACAATGGAGACCAAAACAACAAAGACCTCTGCCTACTCTCTGCACCCATCCACTGGAAGCCTGTCTGTCTGGGCTGCTAGCTAATTCACCTGCGGTGTCTGACTTCCCTCTTTTGAACTCTGCGGCCGGTACTGGGGGTAAACGGGTGGAGAGAGGGTGGATAAGGGCTAACCCAAGGACTAAGTTGTCATACACATCCCCTTCTTTGTGGATTGTGGATACTGGATAGTGTGGCACTCAATCGGAATGGATATACTATCCCGGACTGCCTTGGGGTGGCCCCAGGAGGAGAGTGTGCCCCCTCTGGACCTCCCGACATGGTTTATGACGAGCCAGAAGGTGCACCTTCTAACAGCTTGGATAAGTACGCCTTTAAGGATAATGCGGATGCAGGGCACAATTCGGTGGTACACACAGGTACATGTTGTCCACCCACTCTTTTCACAGGGTGGTCAACGTTCTGCCCTGCCAAGAAGGTGGGCCCCACAGAAATATGCAGAACTTGTCCCGGTGTAATTTTCAGACACCGGGACCCGTTCAGCAGCGCCAGGGTTTAATGCCCAGCTACAACTGCAGGCAGTGAGGGAGCTTTGTTTCACCTCCAGCTGGGCCGAAGTTAAGGGGCAATGAGGCCTCCTTTTGTTTGTGTTCCCTGACAGGAAGCTGCCGGAACCTCACACTTAAATGTAAATGCGGAGGGGAAGCCAAGGCACACAGCTTATTATCTCTTCACAAGCACTTAAGAGAGGCATGCTTTTGCCTTTGTTCAGTCCCTGAATATAATAGATGCATGCACTGTAAGAATGTCAGGTGTGTTGGTCTCCCCCAGTATTTACACAAATAACAATTTCAATAACACTGTTTTATTTCTTTTATAGCTCTATGCAACCCAATGCAGGTTGTCAGGGCTCTTTACGTAACATACACATCACACATTGACAATAAATCATGTACATGTGGGACTCAATGTACAAGATGAGTTACATGAGACAGTGAGGATTACAAAGTGTAGGAGTCGCATGTCCTTCATACCTCACTGTGGTCTTTTAGAAGGATTACAATTTATGAACTGCAGGTCACAAAAAGATCTCTGTGTTAAAAGAAGTAACCTACTTTACTATTTACATAAAATAAAAATCGGTCAACTGCGTGTAAAGTGATGATGTGCTTTGCAGGAGGCACATTTACCTTCTCTACTACTTTGATTCAAATATGGGACTTTACAAAACACAGATCTCTCCAGCAAGTGCATTAACCACCAGAGTTATCTCATCAGTATTACTATTCGCTGAGATTTACTGGACACCTTCACAGCAGATGCCTTACCCCAATCAAATATTTTAAAAACGTAGACTTTGCAGCCAATTAAGCATAACCGATCTACTACCATCCTGTTGCCAATTTCTTTGTGGCAGGGTTTAAAAAAAATACATGTATTAATTGAGGCCAAGATTTCGCGTCTGGATTGCGCCACTTTTTTGGCACAACCCCAATGCCAAATCTCATTTGTTAAATCTCATAATGCGCTTGATTGTACTCTTGATATGCCTGATAAACTTGTGTGAGGTCTTACTATCTAATGTCACTTCTTGCGATATCTGAAAGAGACACTTTAGTGATAGATTCCTTACCCTAGAATATCCCCAGGCGTCAGACTGGATCCGGAAACTTTTGCGTAGCAGTACCCTTGCGCGTCGGTAGGCGTCGTCTGCGGCTCCGCGTCCGTCGTGGGCGCCATGATGACGTCGTCGGAGTACTTAGACGCCGCCTCCGCGTGCTGACGCCAGTTCTTCTTTTTTCCGCGCCAGCCAGCGCAGATCTGGAAAAAGCAGTAACCCAGTCAATTTTTGACTAACTTTTTGGTGATCATTTTTGATCCTTTTCAAAAGTCTAACGACTCCGACGGTGCCGTAGGGATGCCCGGCTTCAAGCATTGCGACGAGTGCGACCGCACCATGTCGGTCACGGATCCTCACTGCCTGTGCCTGACGTGTTTGGGCGTTGACCACGACGACGAGGCCTGCCCCGACTGTCGGGCCCTTTCGAGGAAAGCCAGGCGGGAGCGGGTCCCGCAGGTGGCTCGATCTCCGGCAGTCAGCCCGCGCCGCGTGATGTCCCGGTCCCACGGGAGGTCGAGGGACAGGTCGCGGCTACGGAGCCTTCACAGCTCCGGGAGTCGGCACCACTCCTCCGGGTCCAAGTCGTCAGGTAAGAAACACAAGAAGTCGAAGAGGCATCATCGCTCTTCTGACTCCCCCCGACGCTCCGTGATGCGGCCGGGGGTTCGGGTGACACCGCCCACGCGGCTCCTCGGGAGTCGCGGGCGTCGCGTCCGGCCCCATACCCTCCGGTCCCTGGGCTGAACCCGACGCGCGGAGGAGATTGAGCGTTTCCTCATGGCCATGAGGTCCCTTTCTCCTCCGATGGGCTCTGCGGCGCCTCCGGGCCCAGCGGACCCGTCTGGGGGCCCTAGTGGGTCGGGGGCTTCGACCCGGACGCCGTTGGGTGCTTCGGCCCCGACGCCGCCTGCGCCTTCGGGCCCGGCGCCGCAGGGCCCCACGATCCCGACACCGCCGGGCTCGGCGCCGCAGGACGCCGCTGGGCCTTCCTCGGGCTCTGGATCGTCACTGGTGGACCTTACGACCCCCCCCGGCGTTGGTCCGTCTGGTGTCACCTCCGGCGCCGTCCTTGGGCGGCGCTGCCCCCGATACCTCCCCTGCTTCGGTTCCGACGTCGGGACGGCGCCTATCGGCGCCGCACCCGACGCCGCTTGGAGATTTTTACTTCTATGAACCGACCTCATTCAATTACAACCCTGAATCTCAGGAGATGGGTGATGAGGAGGATTGGGAGGGGTCTGAGGACCCTCTGACCAAGGAGTGTCAGTCTAATATGGACTGGGCAGGAGACCTTGGGGAGGCCAGTGGCCTGGACACCTCTCCAGACACTGGATTTGTCTCTCCTCCTACCGTGGCTTCGGAGGAGGGGGCTACCTATGGTGTGGTGTTGACGAGGGCTGCCAAGGCCTTGGGCCCTCAGCTCCCCGTCGCGGCCGTGAGGACTAACCTCCTCACAGAGGTCCTTAAACCGCAGTCATGCTCGTCTGAGCCTCTGCTGCCTTTTAATGAGGCCTTGACCGACGTTCTTTTGGGCACTTGGTCCCGGCTCGCTACGGGTTCGCCCGTAGATAGGAACGTGGCCAGGCGCCACCGCCCGGCTCCGGGCGACCCATGTTTCCTGTCCTCCCACCCCACCCCAGAGAGTCTGGTCATCCAGGCCTCTAATTCCCAGACCGCATTCCCGACGGCCCCGCCGGACAGGGAATTCAAGAGGTATGAGAATTATGGAAAGAAGATATTCTCCTCCCTTAGTTTGGGACTGCGGTCTTCCAACACCGCATGCCTCTTGGGCCGCTACACCCACTCTCTGTGGGAGACGGTGGCGGAAGTGCTGCCAGAGTGCCCGTTGGAGGTACGGGCCAAACTCGGCCAAGCCCTTGTGGAGGGCCGAGATGCAGCCAAGTATTCAATCAGGTGTGGGCTGGATACTACCGACTCGTTAGGCAGAGCGATGGCTACGACAGTGGCGGTGAGACGCCACGCCTGGCTGAGATCCGCCAATTTTTCGGCAGATGTCCAGAACACTCTGATGGACATGTCGTTCGATGGCCTCTTTGGCGACAAGGCAGACCACGCGCTTGAGCGCTTTAAGGACTCCGGGGCTACGGCCAAGTCCTTGGGCCTCTCGGCCCCGCGCCAGCAAACGGGTGCCTTTCGCTCCTTTCGTGGCCAGGGAAGGGGCGCCCCCACACGTGCCGCCAGCCACTCGCCGCAGACTATCGTCCAGCGCGGTGGCGGCCGTGGAAACCGCTGCGTAGGCGGTCGGGGAACCAGGCGAAGTCAGTCCACACCTGCCCCCGCGGCATCCACCTCTAAACCCTCCTAGTCCGTGCTTTTCGGCCCATGTGACGCCAGTGGGAGGCAGGGTTCGCCATCACCACTCTCACTGGCGCACTGTCACTTCGGACAGGTGGGTGCTGCAGATCGTCCGGAGGGGCTACTTCCTCCCCTTTGAGACGACTCCTCAAGCCATGCCACCGCAACACCACAGCGTATCGGGGGATCACTTGCGGCTCCTGCAGGAGGAAGTTTCGGCCCTCTTGGCCAAGGGGGCCATCGAGCGCGTTCCTGGGCCAGAAGTAGGACGTGGTTGCTACTCCCACTACTTTCTGGTACCCAAGAAGGGCAAAGGGGGCCTACGCCCTATCTTGGATCTGAGGAACGTCAACGGCTTCCTCCGGAAGGAGAAGTTCAAAATGCTGACTCTGGCTCAGGTCTTAGCTGCCCTAGACCCAGGAGACTGGATGGTAGCGTTGGACTTGCAGGACGCATATTTCCACATCCCCGTCCTGCCGGCCCACCGGCGTTACCTGCGGTTCACGGTAGGCCACGAGCACTTTCAGTTTACCGTGCTCCCCTTCGGCCTTACCAGCACCCCACGGGTGTTCACGAAGGTGATGGTGGTGGTCGCAGCTCATCTGCGCAGGTTGGGGGTCTCCGTGTTCCCCTACCTCGACGACTGGTTGTTGAAGGCGGGCTCGCCCCAGACAGTCGTCAGCCACCTCCAGACTACGGCGGATCTCCTGCACCAGCTGGGATTTTCCATCAATGTGCCGAAGTCACACATGTGCCCCTCTCAGAAGCTCCTTTTCATCGGAGCGGTTCTCGATGTGGCGCAGTTTCGGGTTTATCCGCCCGAACAGCGGGTTCGGGATATACAGGCTCTGATTCCGATCTTCCGGCCTTTATCCCGAGTTTCGGTCAGGTTGACGCTGCGGCTTCTGGGGCTGATGGCCTCCTGCATCCTTCTGGTGAATCACACACGGTGGCGGATGCGGGCTCTGCAGTGGGACCTGAAGTTTCAGTGGGCCCAGCATCAGGGCAACCTGTCCGACCATGTCATGATCTCGGAGGGCACTGCGAGTCAGCTGCAGTGGTGGCTCACGGACCGCGATTGGGTCAACGGCAGATCCCTCTCCCTTCCCCAACCGGAGCACGTAGTTGTGACGGAAGCGTCCCTCCAGGGCTGGGGAGGCCACATGGGAGAGGCGGAGATCAGAGGCCTCTGGTCTCCGGCGGAGTCCCGGCTCCATATCAACCTGTTGGAGCTGCGGGCGATTCGTCTAGCACTGAAGGCATTCCTCCCGTCTGTCCGAGGGAGTGCAGGTGGAACAGATTTGTGGCATGGTGCACAGCAAAGGCTGTGGATCCCGTCAATGCCCCTCTTTCTGAGGTTCTCCTCTTTCTTCTCTCTCTTGCCCAGCAGGGCTCTGCTCTGGGCACTGTCAAGGGCTATCTTTCAGCTCTTTCAGCCTTTCTGAGGCTGCCTGACCAACCTTCTTTGTTCAAGTCCCCTATCGTTAATCGATTCCTGAAGGGCATCACTCATACGTTCCCTCCTGTTCCCTTCGTGATGCCTCCGTGGGACTTGAACCTGGTTCTTACGTTTCTGATGTGCGCTCCCTTTGAGCCACTCCACAACTGTCCTCTTCGCCTTCTTTCTTTGAAGACTGCCTTCCTGGTAGCCATCACCTCTGCCAGGAGAGTGAGTGAGCTCCAGGCTCTATCTTGTATGCCTCTTTCCTTTCAGTCCATCCGGACAAGGTTATGTTACGGACGAGGCCCTCTTCCTACCCAAGGTAGTCACGGCCTTCCACATTGGGCAATCCATCACGTTGCCCACCTTCTTTCCGCCTCAGCACCCCTCGAGAGAGGAGGAGAGGCTCCACCGTCTGGACCCAAAACATGCGCTCTCATTTTATCTGAATCGCACACAACAGTTCCGGGTGGATGATCAACTCTTTGTTGGATACGCGGGCGCTAAGAAAGGGAAAGCGGTGCACAAGCGGACCATCTCCCGGTGGATCATCTTGTGCATCCAGGCGTGTTACTCCTTGGCTAAGAAGGAACCCCCTGTTGGGCTGAGGGCTCATTCCACTCGAGCCACAGCCACTACAACTGCCTTGGGCCGAGGTGTGCCCTTGCAGGACATTTGCCAGGCGGCTACGTGGGCCTCGCTGCACAAGTTTGCAAGACACTATTGCCTGGACAGTCAAGTCGGGAGGGATGGCTATTTTGGCTGTTCCGTCCTCCAGGACTTTCTGGTGTGATTATTGGTTCGCAGACCCACCACCACGGGGTTGGTATTGCTGGGGTATCTATTCTAAGGTAAGGAATCTATCACTAACGTGTCTTTTTCAGATGCACAAGTTACTACTTGTGTAACAATATATCTGTAAGAGACATTAGTTAGTGATAGATTCCTTACCGACTCACCCATCCTCCCCGTTCTGCGAACCGATATCTAGGGTTAAGGTCATCCCCTTTCAGGGCCCTAGTTTCATGGCACCAGTGTTGGTTTTTGGCATGGCTCTGCGCTTCTGGCGCGGAAAAGTTGTGTCTAAGAACTGACGTCAGCACGCGGAGGCGGCGTCTAAGTACTCCGACGACGTCATCACGGCGCCCACGACGCCGACGACGGACGCGGAGCCGCAGACGACGCCTACCGACGCGCAAGGGTACTGCTATGCAAACGTTTCCGGATCCAGTCTGACGCCTGGGGATATTCTAAGGTAAGGAATCTATCACTAACTAATGTCTCTTACAGATATATCGTTACACAAGTAGTAACTTGTGCGTCACTTCTTGTGATGTCACTTCTTGTGATGTCACTTCTTGTGATGTCACATGCAATATCATTAGTTGTGACATCATGCTCTGTGATGGCACGCGTAACGATTTCACTTGCATACTGCCTAATCTGATCAGTCCCCCCACTTCTTTTTTTAGGACTTGTGCGGATGCTAGTGGGGGGGGGGGCTGGCAGTTGGTGGACAAGAGGGCGCTGAGACTAGGGACCCACACTTAAAGAACTTCTTCAGGCCATCACAGACTTGAATTGCACTGGAAACGAAAATTGATACGGTGGTGGATGTCACTCTTATCTGGAACGATATGGGTAAAATCACAGATAGGGTCACAGCCGCTGAAGGCTCCCTGAAGTAACATGAAGCATACATCAAAACCCTAACTGCTGAGTACGCCAACTTAAAGCCACTACACGGCTGCTGCATGCGAGTGTGAAGGATGGAGAAGGCAGATCCTGCCGCAACAGCCTGCGTTTTTGAGGGATACCAGAGAAAAAGGGTTCCAACATGGAAAAATGTATTTAGGACTTAGTGACCACCAGAACACCAGCCATTACACTATCCCCGCACTTCACAGTAGAAAGGGTGCACAGAGTCGCTGCTGAGACGCCCCGGCTGTGCATGAGACTTAGGCAAACACTAACCAGCTGCCTCCATTTCAAAGACTGAGATGCCATTCTCTGAGTGGCTAGTCAGAAAGGCCCACTGCTCTTGAATCAGACAGTCCTGGCCTTTCCAAACTTCAGGCCAAATAGATGATCATTTGATAAGGTCAGGCAAGAACTCTGGAAATGTAATTTGCAACACTTCATGAAATTCCCTGCGAAACTGCGAATGTTGAATGACGGGAAATCCCGGCAATGTTCCTTCCCAGAGGGGGCTTGGGACTGGCTGGATGGATGTTGTGCTGCCAGGAAATCGAGACTAGGTAGCTCCCGGAGTCCCCTCTGTGCATCAGATCACGGACCGTCTCCATCGAGAGGCAACCTCGAGGTCCAGGGGCAAGATGAGGCTGCCGGTGATTTACAAGAGAGAATTTGAATTTGAATTTGAAAACATTTATTGAGCGCACTTATACCGAGGGGTTTCATGGCGCTTTAGGATTACGACCAGCAGATAGCAGCAGGAGAAGGCATACTAAGTAGCAAAGGCGCTAGAAAAAAGAAAAGTTTTCAAATTTTTGCGAAACTGTAAGTAAGAGGATGAAGTACGGAGCGCCAAGGGGAGGGAGTTCCAGAACACTGGTGCAAGGGCCGCAAATTTTGCCCCGCCAGTTTTCTTTTTCAGGGACCAGCACCATGGCCACCAGAGGCGAGACACGGGCTGGGACTTAATATTGCTTATAGAACTTCAAGTTGCCAGACCCCTCCGCAAAACTGGGAAATGAAACTAATGGACAGTTTAACCTAAAACAGGTTTGATGTTGGGAATGGTAGGCCATCTGACACCCCATACATTGGGGAGGCGAGTGATTTTACACTTGCTGCCTGAGGCAGTTTGCAGTTGGGAGGGGGGAGTTGGGTGTGGGGAGTTCGACACTTCAGCAGACACTCAAACAGGGCCTTGCACCAGAGAAGCCACTGAACAACAAATTTACCTTGGGAGACGCATCTAACTAGAAAACAAGAAATGGAAGGGACTTGCATTTCTCTCCGGGAATGTGAATGGGCTAGGGGTCCAGACTGAAGTGAGGGATGGTGCCACATTTCTCCTCAGACATAACCCAGACGTAATACTGCTCCAGGAGACTCCTTTTAGTTGGCAACAACTGTGCCTTCCTTGGGAGAAATGATGTGCAATACTTGTGCACTCGGGGTTCACGAATGGCTTGAAGGGCTTGGCAATATTGACAAGGAGGTCTCTCCTGCTTACAGTCTTCAAAACCTGGACAGACTCAGGGAGGTGTTATGCAGCACTTCTGGGTGAGTCATGGAATGGGGACCAAGTGGCTATGGCCTCATGGTATTTTCCACCTGGTCTCCAGTCTCAAATGCTCCAGAAGATGGGGGATTAGCTGGTACAGGCCCCATAGGCCATTAGCATCATTGGGGTGGTTGGTGTGTTGTGTATCGGTTTAGATTCCGTATGCATTTCCCGATTCATGCCCTTATATGGTACAATTGACACGTTGCCCTTATATAGGCATAGAAATCCAGTCCTTATTTAGGCATAGCCCATGCTACCCAAATACAGGCATGGCTACTTCCACCCGTTCATCTACGTCACAACGATTTCTTGGAAAACCAGACTCTAAAGTCATTAGGGACTTCCCCTTGCTTGGATATTGATTTCTCCAAGAACTCCTTTATTATGCATGAACATCTATTCCTTAGGGGTTTATTCATGACGTTCATATGCCCGACTTTACGTCAATACTGGCATATCTAAACACCTTCAAGGTATAAATATACCTTCACTTGCTATGGCAAAGCACGGTGTGGTTTGGTGCAGTTCGACTACCTACTTGCACGATGCAGCTCGCCACAGTAAGTCCCGAAGGAAGCCAACTCTCCAGCTGAAGCACTGACTAGACGCTGTCATCCTCCTGCCGAGAATCCAGCTCCAGTGTTTCTGACTCCCCTTTAGCCTGTTTTATTTATGTATGTATTGTATATCTGGGGGATATCTGATCACTACACATTATAAACTTGCCTGCGGCAACGGTTTCCGGAGGGATGGACGGATTGGATGATGGACTCAAGGGACCTGGGTGACTGGACCATTAGACTGCTGTTTTTTTTAACGGGCTTCGTTTTTTTTTACCAATAATGTTTTAGGCACAATTATTATCCTTTAGAATATCACTGTACAGTATACAATGCTGATAATACGGACGTATAGGTAGCTTGGCATGGTCAGCTGCCGAACACCGATGTGAGAAGTTGGCCTGGTATATGCTGTCCACTATTCTAGTGGGCACCTTGCACCAGTCCAAACGACCCTTATTGATGGTAGGTTATAAAGTCAACCTTATAGAAAGCTATCCTAGTGGTAGCTGTGGAGAGCAGCCTTTAGGCTAAGACTTGGAGACGAGTTAAGCCAGTTGTTTTACCATTTGTAATCTATTAAGTACCAAATGAAAGCACACCACACAAGGTATATATCAAATATATATGTATTTATTCTAAACACAACCCCTCTGCACTCTTTATGAGGTCAGAGGTAAAAGTACAATACAAGGAACTTAATTAGCATACAATAGGTTGCACAGTATACGTTATGCCCTAGGGGACTCACCAACCATATACTAAAATAGTGGTATAAGAACCATGTGAGGAATAGCCTGTGGAATCGCTGGGGCTGCCTAGAACCACCAAAGGTTAGGATGTAGGAGGTCCACGGGAGACGTGTGCAGTGTCTAAACACAGCTGCGGGTTACCATTGACTTTCTATGGAGAAAGAACAAGTTACAATTTGAAAGATTAAGGGTACAAGGAGGTGAACTGCAATGGAACCCTTTTAGACTAGGTCACTTGGAGAGTCAATACCCACGGGAGCACCAGAGTACTCGTGTTACCTCACCCAGGGAAGCTGGGTGCATAGGTGTCTTTTCGTATCGGATTTCGTCGTCGATTCCAGTGGAGAGCTGCAAAGAAGTGCTGTAGGGGACCAGAGGAAAAGTTTTCGGGTGGATCCAAGGGTGGATCGGAGATGTGAAGAACCTGAAAGCAGAAGGGACAGAGTCTGGGTCACTAGCCAGTGACCAGGATGGTGACCGGAAGATACCAGCCAATGTCGGGTGATTTCAGGTGAAAGGGTGAAGTTTGTCTCTTACGCCACGAGGTCAAGGAGGTGTCGACGATGACCAGGAGCTGCATTCGAGCTATCCCACGAAGGATCTAGTTGACTGCGGTGTCGGTATCCGGATTGGACCCAACAAGCCTTGGCAAACGCAATCCATGCAAGATGTCGAGATTGGCTTCGGGGCATACCAGCAGGGTCTGAGGAACTTCTCTTTTGGGGAGAAGTTGGAGCAAGCCTTAAGCAACCAGGAAAGCAAAGTAAATCAAGGATTGGTCTTCGTGGGGGCTCACTAGCCAACGGACTAGGAACCGCGAAGACGCGTCGAGCTGAAATGCATAAAGCGGGCTCACGGGACACTCGTGGAGTGTGGGCCTCTGAGCTTCAGTGCAAAAGGTGCTCGGGGCTGGGGCTTCAAGCACCCCAATGCACAACTTCGGATACCTCGGGAAGTAGGTGCAGCTTGCAAAATGCAGGATGTCCAGGAGTTCTGGTCCCACATCTCTCGTGTCCGCCACAGGTATCAGCTTTGCTGGGAGCGCAGGTCAGTATCAGATGTCTGGAAGTCTGTGTCCTGAGTCGCAGATTCTTCGGGATGTGGCGGGAGCCTCGAAAATGCAGACCGGCAAAGATGCAGTTGGTGCCTGTTTGAACAGGGTGGTCACTCTTTGACCACAAGGGAGATTTCTTCCGTCTTCCAGTCGATATGGAATGTTGAAGGTCCAATATAAACGTTACAGAGTTTCGTCCAGGATAAATCAAAGTCCTAGGGACTGGGTTCTATACTTTTAGTGAGTTTAGGGGTTGGACTAACTCTAAGGTCCCTTCTATGGGTAGACCTGGGGAGGGGGTGGTTACACCCCTTCCCCTTTGTCCAGTTATGTGCCAGAGCGCCCCAGCAACTGGTTTGAATTGGGACATGCATGGAGCACCTTGTGTGCCCCAGGCAGTGTCTGAAAAGCATTAACTGAATGCAACCCACCCTGCCCCAATACACTAAAGCCTGTCTGGGGTGCACCTCCCTGGGCAGGAAACCTATTGTCCAGGCCTCCCCTGCCGGAGTTTCGTCCAGCAGCAGGAGGGCAGACTCGTGTCTGTGGCAGCAACATCCATTTTGTGATGCTGGGGCTCTGTTTAACTTTAACCGGGTTTACCAGTAACTACATGTCTTCTCTCTCTAGAAAGGTGGAATGCTACCCCCGCCGCCAGGACTGGCGGGGGGGGGGGGTAGTATTCCAAAGTGTTTGACACCTTAGACGTCCTGTTTTGATAAAGCCAAACCAAAGTTAGCATTAACCGCGAGGATTATAATGCACGTAAGAGTATATGGTATGGCTATATCATAGAACAGCTATGAGGGCATGGTTCCGAAAGCTGCAGAGGAGCTCAGCTCATGCTAGGGCACCCTCTCACACAAAACCAAGTACTCTGCCTCCCGGATTGTCAAGGCCTGCCATAGGAGTGGCTTATAGGTAAATGTATGTCTATATTACCTACTGGCGGTCGCCAGTAGGTATATATAGTTAGGATTTTTTCTCTGGGATTTTTGAAAATTCTATGTCTAATAACTTTGGCGTTTGTGGACGGAATTGGCTGAAATTTTCAGGAAAATGGAACATTTTGTTTCTGAGCAGCCCCAGACAATTTGGGAGGGTTTCATCAAGGGGGGGCCGAGAAAAAAGGGGGGTCCCAAAACGCGTTTTTCCCATGTTAATTTCCATAGGGCGCTTGGCCTCACTTTTAGCTCGAACGGCTGAATGGATTTGCACGAAACTTGGCAAAATTGTAGGGACTGTTAGCCCGATGTGCCTTTGCTAGGTCTCAATATATGTGCTCCAGTGGATTTTGAGTAATTTAGGTTCAAAAAAAGATATATATCTGGGCGGAGCCTAACCACACATCTGATTGGCTGTCAGCACTTCATCCAAGAAGTGTTGGCAGCCATCTTGGGACCAATATACATGATAGCACCTCATTAAAAAGCATTGTAGTTAATAGAGGGTTTTAGGACTTTAGTTACATTATAAATCATTTGTTGATGGTACCATACTCGTTTTAGGAATTGTGGTGGGTTCTAAGGTGATTTTACCATGTGAAAAAACCTTCTGCTGTGATATCATGAATATTGTTTGAAAGAAAACAAATATCTCATGATTTTCCCACAGTGGTTTGGAAGGGGATCTAGAAGCTAAACTGAAAGCATATTTTCTGTAAATTCACATTATCTTTCTCAGTCATGTGAAAATGAAGTCTGACATTCTCAGTAAAACATGTACATCCAACAAGGACAGAGACTGTCAGTTGATTCCTTTGTGTTCTACTGCAGCCTCCTAGAGTGTTCTAAAGAACAACTAGAGCGCTAACAGTCCTACTTATTACAAAGGTATGGCACACCTGAAGCCATCTTGATTGGAATAAAGTGGTAACTCTTAAAACATTTAATTTAAAAAGAAACAACATGAGTGGGTATATTTTGCCATAGAAAGTATGATTAGTGCTGCAGAATGAAAAATTAGGGCACATTTTGAGTGACTTCTCAAATCCTTTTCTATTTCATTAAAACATTCTGACATGCAGTCTTCCAAAATGGCCACCAGAGACAAAAGAGCCCAAATGTAGCCCAAATATCACCCAGATGTAGCCCAAGTATAGCCCAATGACAGAATGTCCCAGAGTGTTCTAAAGAACAACTAGAGCGCTAACAGTCCTACTTATTACAAAGGTATGGCACACCTGAAGCCATCTTGATTGGAATAAAGTGGTAACTCTTAAAACATTTAATTTAAAAAGAAACAACATGAGGGGGTATATTTTGCCATAGAAAGTATGATTAGTGCTGCAGAATGAAAAATTAGGGCACATTTTGAGTGACTTCTCAAATCCTTTTCTATTTCATTAAAACATTCTGACATGCAGTCTCCCAAAATGGCCACCAGAGACAAAAGAGCCCAAATGTAGCCCAAATATCACCCAGATGTAGCCCAAGTATAGCCCAATGACAGAATGTCCCAGAGTGTTCTAAAGAACAACTAGAGCGCTAACAGTCCTACTTATTACAAAGGTATAGCACACCTGGAGCCATTGTGATGGGAATAAAGTGGTAACTCTTAAAACATTTAATTTAAAAAGGAACAAAATGAGGGGGTATATTATGCAATAGAAGGTATTATTAGTGCTGCAGAAGGAAAAATTAGGGCACATTTTGAGTGACTTTTCAAATCCTCTTCTATTTCATTAAAAAATTCTGACATGCAGTCTCCCAAAATGGCCACCAGAGACAAAAGAGCCCAAATGTAGCCCAAATATCACCCAGATGTAGCCCAAGTATAGCCCAATGACAGAATGTCCCAGAGTGTTCTAAAGAACAACTAGAGCGCTAACAGTCCTACTTATTACAAAGGTATGGCACACCAGAAGCCATCTTGATTGGAATGAAGTGGTAAGTCTGAAAACACTCAATTTAAAAAGGAACAACATGAGGGGGTTAATTTTGCCATAGAAAGTATGATTAGTGCTTCAGAAAGAAAAATTAGGGATCATTTTGAGTGACTTCTCAAATCCTCTTCTATTTCATTTAAAAAATTCTGACATGCAGACTGAAACATGCACTTTTAATACCAGCAGCAGACGTCCCTGGTGAGCAGTAGCTTTACTACAGTGATCTAATGTGCAACTAGAGTGCTAACATTCAGAATTTATGGCAAATGTGTGACACATCTGAATGCCTTCTTGATGGAACCAAAGTAAACAAGCATTGAAAATGCAATAGATCTCGTTTAAGTTAAAGCCATTCTGTTTGTAATGAGGTGGCTTTTTAGCTTTGCTTTTATTAGTGTTTTTTCAACTTTCATGTAAATAACATGCATCTGTATGCATATAAGTATATGTATGCATGCATTTATGTTTGTATTTATATAGATATACAGATGATATATGTTTATATATGTATGTATATATATATATTCACTGAAAAAACCATAGGTTATAGACCATATATAGTTAGGAATTAGCATTTACAAAACCTTGAAAATTCACTGAAAAAACCATAGGTTATAGACCATATATAGTTAGGAATTCGCATTTACAAAACCTTATTTTACTCGCACAAAACCATTGAAATTCCATATATAGTTAGTTGCACTAACTATATATCGCGCACCCGCAATCCACTGCTGATGATGTCACATATTACATCATTCATGACATGGTCAGTGACATCCCTGATGACATCACTGATGACATCTCAAATGACATCACTGATGACATCACTGATGACAACATCCAGTGACTGTATGTTTCTGTAAAGTTAAAATATGTCTTACATATTGAAGAATGAGTGGATGTATAAGTGTCTGGATGAAGGATTTAGTAGGTGCATGACTGACTGTATGAGTGAGTGATTAAATGTGTCTCACTGAGTGCATGGGTTAGTGACTAAACTGCCTTAATTTGTGCATCATTATGTCTGTTGTTCTGTAAACTGTTGCATGTGTTGAGTAGCTATATGAGTAACTATATGGGTTATTGATTGGTTGCCCAAGTATTTGTATGGGAGACTGAGTGTGTGTGTGGGTGGCTGGGAGGTGTATGACTCGGTGCATAGATGTGTGAGCAGTTGATTCACTAGATGTATGGTTTCAAAAGTGCATGTGGAAACAGCTGTATGGGCGGTTGACTGTGTGCATGAGTGTATTGGTGAGTGAATGGATATCTCAGTGCTACATGTCAAAGTAAGTACATATGTAAAACACAGTACATGTGAGAGTTGACATATATAAATAACTGTGCATAAGAGCCAGTGAATGTGTGAGTGGCTGTATGGATCATTGTGAACTTGTATCAGGGATTGTATAAGAGAGTAAATATGTGTTAGTATATGTTTGAATAAGTAAAGTTTGTATAACTGTATAGTTGAGGAAATGGAGGTGTGATTGATTCTTTGCATGACTGACTAGGTGTGTGAGTAACTCCATGGATGAGTGACAGTCTGTGAGTGTCTGTTTACACTGATTGTATCTAAGGTTATATTAGAGTCTGAAGAGGTTCATTGTATTATCACATGAATGATATCATCAGTGATGTGATCAGTAATGTCAAATGAGATGTCATCAGTGATGTCATCAGTGATGTCACTGACCATGTCATGAATGATGTAATATGTGACATCATCAGCAGTGGATTGCGGGTGCGCGATATATAGTTAGTGCAACTAACTATATATGGAATTTCAATGGTTTTGTGCGAGTAAAATAAGGTTTTGTAAATGCGAATTCCTAACTATATATGGTCTATAACCTATGGTTTTTTCAGTGAATATATATATATATATATATATATATATATATATATATATATATATATATATATGTATAGATATAGGTATATTATATCTAAGTAAGGGGTGATTACACCACCTTACCCAGGCTGCTATTGCAGACCTGTGGTGTCAGTATGGAAGGCTAACCAGGGGTGGCATAATACATGCTGCAGCCCCTGGTAGTCCTAGGGTGCACCTATGCCCTGGGTACCTAGAGTACCATATACAGGGGCTCACAAGGGTGACCCAGTAACCAATCTGGTATGTACCTAAAGTTCATGTAGTCCATTTTATAGAGAAAGCAGATAGACTGGCCCTGAATAGCAGGGTCCCAGTCCTACGAAGTCGAAAACCAGCAAAACACCAGGCAAAAAGTGGGGGTAACCATATAGTCAGATATCCACCTTCCTACAACCGATAGAAAATAAAATAAACCAACAGTTTAAAACTATGACCCTACGTCACTAATGTAGAGTGTCTCAGAAGTTTGTGGAGGATATTAGATGAGGGGATAGTGTACGGGACCAGTGGCCCTGGTGGGTGTGCTGTTCTAGTGCTGCCTGTTGATTTCTACCCCGGCTGGGAGCCTTCTCAAGTGGGTCATTACCCACATGTGCAGTTAGAGATCATCAACAGGTTCAGTCTGGAGAGCCCGCACCAGGTCGTCCCTTGCTGCCACTATGGGCTGCTACGTAGGCTGCAGGCTTTTTTCTGCCACAGCGCCACTGATTCCACTCTTGCCCATCTGACTAGTGCAGTTTGCCAATATGAGGTTCCCGGGACTGTTGCGGCCTTCCACTTCATCGCTATCATGTGCGTAGCCAACAGCTGTGCTAAGTCTATAAAACAATTGACCACCCCTCTAGCCTGTTACTAGGTGGCTGTTGACGATGAGCTCAGAGGCCTATAACAGGGAGAGTATGAGGTCTGTGACATCGGACGTGGTGACCTGGCAAGTCCACAAGGCGGTTATGGGTGGATCCTGATATCCCACACTACGGGGGGAAAATGAGAAAATACAGGAAGCAGCTGAATTGGAGGGAAGGGAAATATGTGCTCGAACCAAATTTCGAACTCCTGCACCGTATTTCCATCACTAGGGAAGAGTATACATGCTTGCTGGAAAACAAGCCACAGGAGGACTTTCTGTCCAAACACCACAGACTATATGAAGTGGAGAATAAAGCTAGTCAACTGTTAGACTGGTTGGCAAGGACTAAGGAAAGGAGACACTGGATACACCAGGTGGTAGATGGGGGAGTTGTGTGGCTCTAGATGGGCTCCGGGTGGGGAAGGGGACGTTTAACTCCAGGTATTTGTGAGAGACTTGAGCATCCTAGTTCTGGACTGAGATTTCTTGGAGGCACTTGATTGAGAAATCTGCATTGAATAAATTAGGAACACCATACATTAGAGTGGGAGGGGAAAACCCCCGGGCCTAATGGCTTCCCTCCTGACATTTTCCACTGTGTCAGGAGTTTAGTATGCAACACACAAAATAATGTGAGGCCAGGGGGAAGGGACATCTACCTCTGGATCTCAGGACAACCACTAATAATAATAATAATAATAAAGCCATTTTTAGAGCGCCTGGTTACACTCAAGACAGTGTGTCCCCGCGCTAAAATTGCTGCTGCTCCCAGAGAGAAAGAGGTCCAGAAGCGAGTGGCCCAAGTCAAAGGAACAGGAGAGCTTTATTAGTGTGGGAAGAGATGGGTTTTGAGTCTGTCTGAATCTAGTTTCAGAGGGTTCCATGCGTAGGTCAAGCGGGAGTTCATTCCAGTATTTGCTTGCTAAAAACCTGAAGGAGCGACCTCCCATTCTGGCCTTGCGAATGCGGGGGAGTTTGAACAGCATCGCTCCGGCAGATCTTAAGTTCCGGATAGGACGATGGATGGTGAGTTACCAGCTCTGTCAATTGGTTGCAGAACTCTGTGGTCCAGCCTGGAGAACGGTACAAAAGGAACCCGTTGATGGTATTTTTAGGGCTTACTTTTATCGTGGAAAAGCCACTCTCACAGTTGGGCATTGTGGCCTTCTCTAAGGTGCATTGTAAACCACTTTTATAGATTAAGGCTAGTCCCCCGCCTCTCTGCCCTTCTCTGTCGATTCTGAGCAGACAGTAGCCTGGAGGAACTGTTGTTGTTAATTTTGGAAAAAGGGGTGGTGATGGACAGAGTTTCTGAATGATGCAGAATACTCCTACCCAGTCAAGAGATCAGGGCTTGATCCATCACCGTTTTTTAGCTCACTGCACCATCCCAGCTCAGAACCTGGCTACATGCAAATTAGTCTGTTCCTGTCCCAGTGCATGATGGGAACTATTGTTTTTTTTATTGTTGTTGTTCTCCACAAAAAGGAAAAACCACTGGACCAGTGTGCCTCCTACAGGCTGAACATGGAAGTCACAATCCTGCCCAGAATACTGGCCACTTGCCTGCTACAGTTGATCAGTGAACTGGTCCGGCAAACCAGTCCGGATACATGCCCATGGCGGCTATTTGGTTGCCTGGTGATAAGAGATATTCTGGAGGATCCCTTGGACCTGTTGGCCCTAGATGAAGAAAAAGCCTTTGACTTGGTCGGTTGGCGATTCCAGTTGGAGGTACGGGTTAAGATGGGGTTTGGTAAGGAGTTCATTTCATGGATGTGTCTCCTTTACACTGTGCCGGGTGCGGGTCAGTGAATGCCTTTCAGTGGAGTTTGTCTTGGGGACCGGCGTGAGACCGGTGGCCCGCTTTTCCCTTCACGGTTTGCCCTAGCCCTGGAACCCCTACCTTGTTTAGTGCAAGTGGATGCTCAACTGTGGGACTGCGCTGGACCCCAGAGTAGTTGGACATTATCTTCCATTACGTGGATGACGTGCTCCTGACCCCCTGCACTCCATGTCTACAGCCCTAGAAATGTTAGACCCCTTCAGCAAGTATTCGGGATGCGTATTAACTGGCATAAGTCTGTGGCATTACTGCAGATTATCTGGGGTCCTACTGCAGACTTGACGAGCCTGCTGTTGTGGTCACCTGAGGGATTCCGATACCTGGGGATTCAGGTCTCCTTGGACCCCAGGGAATTTCAGAGGAATAATCTAGGGTGGGTCTGGCCAAATATAGGAGGGATGCAAGCCATTGGAGGTCTCTTCCATTCTGTAGTAGGGGATCTCTGTGTATAGTCATAATCTAGTGAATAGTCCCCGCCCATGTGCGTGGACCCCGGAGCAATCAAAGATAATCTCTTAAGCTGTCTTCATTGCAGTCCTGCATAGACACTTAAGAGAAAATTAAAGACAATAATGCAGCCTGTACCTGCAAGGCTACACTGTCCAGTACTTCAACTAGAAATGCCAAGGATAACCCTAACACATTTAACACAAACTGTCAAGTTTCCCCCCTTTAGAGAAACTTTCCTCCTCTCACCAATCCTTGAAATGATAGAGAGGAAGGAATGGACAGACAAGCCTCCATAGGCTGCCATTATGTGTCTTGAAAAGGGATACCGTGCCTTTAAAGAACTCTCTAGAGACCCTCGGTATCCCAGCATGCACAACTCACTCCTTTTACTTTCAGTTCTTTTTTCCGGCTTCTGCTAGCAGGACCCTGGAGCATTGAGCTCTCCCTTTTTGGGTATTTTGTGTAATTTTTGGCACTTTTAAAATGCTAAGAGTGTGTTCACTCGACGTATTTTTGCTTCTGCTTCACTTTGCTGGAGTTTTCTGGTGCTTTTGGTCCTTTTTTTGTCAAATATGCCTGCCTTATTTGATAAATGCCCAGAATGTGCCAGGAAGAAGGCAAAATCAGATCCACACAGGGTGTGTATCCCGTGCTTCGGCCTCTGGGGGGCTCCCCAGTAAGGAAAAGGCCTGAAAACGCCACCAGTCTCTGTCGGCGTCGATAGCCTCGACGTCGGCGTCGAGAGGAATTACCACGGTCTGCTCCCCGTCTCCCCAGAGCTCTGGGTCAAAGCGACGTCTAGGGGATTGACGTCGAGGCCTTCGATGAGGTCGACGTCGATGACTGCTTCGTCGTCGAGCCATCATCGACGTCGAGAGGGTTCAAGCAGGCGCTCGCCGGCGAAGCGTCACCGCCGTTCACCATCGACGTCGACTCGTCGTTTGGCATCGAGAAGGCGATCATCGACGTCGAGAAGGCCATCATCGTCGTCGAGAAGGCGATCATCGACGTTGAGATGACTATAGCCACCGCCGAGACGACGTTCGTCGACGTCGAAAAGGCGCTCGCCGTCTAGGAGGAAAGCATCGTCCTGCAGGAGGCGTTCCAGAGCCAGGACTGAGTCTTCTTTTTCCACGAGTACACGGTCGCGGCGGCGCCGTCGCTCTGCTACCAGGGGTACGGCCTCGAGGTCCCCCCCTTCAGGTCCGGCGAAGAAGAGGGAAAGAGTCTCCGGGCTCGGAGTACTCGCAAGTCTTTTCGCCCTCCAAGCCGAGGTCACCTACACCTCCTCCATTACCCAAGGACCCTCCTCCACGTAACCCGACGCCTCCTCCACCACCTGGTCCTCCACATCGTCCTCCTCCTCCTACACCACCACCTCCGCCGAGGTCTGTCTCGTTACCACATCTCCTGACGCCGCCTACGGGGCTGCCACAACCTAGGCTCCACAACTCCCTGCGCTACGGCCAGTGGACCGTCCGAGGCTGCGGAGGTCGAGATCTTGCTCTAGACGGAGGGATAGATCCAGGAGTCGCCGTCGCTCTTCTACGAGGCTCAGACGGCACCACAGGAGGGACCGGTCGAGGTCTCACCACAGGGAGTCATCCAGTGCCAGGGACTATTCACCTACCCTGTCTGATTCCCCTCGGACGAGGGTGTCTCCAGTAGACGACATAGTCTCCTTCCAGGACTTGTTGCTGCGAGGGGCGACTAAGCTGGGCATCACGCTCACTGTGCCCGCGCCATTGACTTCCGTCATCTTTGAGACTCTGCACAAGAAGCAGTTATCTCGCCCGTTGCTGACCTTGGTGTCTGGGCTGGTGGAACCTGCCATGGAGCTGTTCCTCACCCCTGCTTCTACGAGATCGGCGCCTTCAAGGCTACAGAAAAAATATAAGGTTCCTGACTCGGACCCAGCTTTTCTTCGTTTGGATCCCGCGCCTGACTCTGTAATTGGGATGGCAGCAAGAAAACAGCACGCCACCACCCAGTCATCGACAGTGCCTCCTGACAAGGAGAGCCGCTGGATGGATTCGGCAGGCAGGAAGGTTTGTGGGACAGCCTCCACCTCCATGAAGGCCACGAGTGCCTCAGCACTGTTGGGACGCTACGATCGGGCTCTGTGGGAGTCCCAACAGTTTGTGGAACACCTTCCCCGGGAAAAGAGGGAACATTTTCAAGAGATTCTTGCTGAAGGACTGCTGGTCTCCAACCAGGTGATAAGCTCGGCTGCGGATTCCTCCCTCTTGGCAGCCCACGGGTACTGCCATGGGGTCAACCTGAGGCGCCACGCCTGGTTAAGTCTTACATCCTTGAAGCCCGAGGCGCAGCAGAGAGTTTCAAACCCACCCTTTTTGGGCGAGACACTCTTCGGGAAACATGCGGACGACAAGATGGCCCGCATGAAGGCGGAGGCGTAAACCCTGACGGCTCTCTGGTTAGAAAAGCCTAAGGAACAGAAGAAGACCTTCCGTCCGTTCCAGAGGCGGTATGGGGCGCAAGGCAGAGGGCAAGGTCGGCAGGCTGGACAGCAACAACAATGGCAGCAGTTCCAGCGGAAACCGTTCCAAAAGCGCCAGAGGGGCCGAGGTGGTCAACAGTCTACCGCCGCGACCAAAGGTCCAGCTGGGTCTAGGCCCTGAGGTGCTACTTCCCCTTCATCCGTTACCCGCTCCGGTGGGGGGAAGCATTCAAAATTACCTGGCAGAGTGGAGAAACATTACTCAGGACAAGTGGGTGCTGAATATTGTTTGCAATGGATACAGTCTTCATTTCACCAGCCCGCCTCCAGCGATTCCAGAGAGGAGACTGGCTGTGCGTGATAGATCTGCAAGATGCATACTTCCATGTGCCCATTGCACAGAAACATCGGAAGTTCCTGCGTTTCCTCGTCGGCACCAATCACTATCAGTACTCCGTACTACCGTTTGGACTGAAGTCTGCACCCAGGACTTTTTCGAAAGGCATGGCTGTGGTGGCAGCGCACCTGAGAAAGAACAAGGTGTTTGTCTACCCGTACCTGGACGATTGGTTGATCAAAGCCTCCACCTTCCAGGAAGAGCAATTGCACTTCAACAGCACGGCCGTCCTGCTGAACCGACTGGGGTTGCACATAAATCTGTCCAAGTCTGTCCAGATTCCTGTACAGTGACTGCAGTACTTGGGAGCCTCCATCAATACGCTGTCGGCAAGCGTGTCTCCTTTGGAGGAGAGACGCTTATCCATCCTTCGGAAGGCTCAGGCTCTCATAGCTGCTCCATCTACAACAGTGAGGACGGTGTCTTCTCTACTGGGATCGATGGCCTCTTGTATCTTCCTCACTCCGCACACCCGCCTACACATGAGGCCGCTACAGGAATGTTTGGAGGACCAGAGGAAAGGGTGTTGGGACGATTGGATCCAGTTGTCTCTTCACGCCCAACAGTCCCTGAGATGATGGTGCTCGGCAGAGAATCTCCTCAGAGGGGTTCCTTTCCACAAGGACATCCCGACTCAGACTATTGTGACGGATGTGTCTCTCCTGGGCTGGGGAGCGCATTCAGACCATCTACAGATCCAGGGAACGGGGTCTCCGGCAGAGTCCACGTATCACATCAATTTCCTGGAACTCAGAGCTGTTCACTTGGCACTGAAAGCCTTTCATCCGTCCTTCCAGGCCAACTCCTTGCTTGTGCAGACGGACAATACGACCACAATGTATTACCTCAACAAACAGGGGGGTTCGAGATTGCGCGCACTGTCACAGGAAGCGCAGGCGATCTGGCACTGGCTGTTAGCCAGAGGATTGACGATAACGGCGACTCATCTGCCAGGTGTGCAGAATGTTCAGGCGTACGCCCTCAGCAGGTTGCTTCACGAAAACCACGAGTGGGTCATAAACAACGAGGTGCTTGACGACATCTTCGCTATGTGGGGCACTCCAGAAGTGGATCTGTTCGCCACCGCCGAAAACAGAAAATGCAGCGACTTCGCCTCGAGGTATTACCAGCCGGGGACCCTGGGGAACGCGTTATGGATCAGCTGCTCGAACAGCTTTATGTACGCTTTTCCACCCATTCCCCTGATTCCGGCGGTGCTCATCAAGCTGGCCCGGTCCTGGGCGCGGATGATCCTCATTGCTCCGGAATGGCCCAGGCAGTGGTGGTTCACGGACCTGCTTCACCAGTCGATCCTGCCTCATCGGCGGCTGCTGTCGGCCGGACTTTTTCACGATGTTCGGGGGCAGATGGTGCACCCCAACCTCTCAAAGTTGAGTTTGGCGGCATGGCTCCTGAGATAGTGCAATATGGCCACTTGAATCTTCCTGAGGATTGCATGCACATATTAAAGGAGGCTAAGAGGCCGTCTACTAGGCTAGGACCTCTTATGCTTACAAGTGGAAGAGATTCTGCATCTGGTGCATGTCTAAGAACTATGATCCGACGACCTGCTAGGAGTATGTTATCCTTCCATACCTTCTGCATCTAGCTCAGCCTGGACTTAATTTCCTTTCCATTCCATTAAGGTTCACCTGGCTGCATTGACTGCTTACAGGAAGTGCCCTTCGCAGGCATCCTTCTTCCAGATTCCTGTGATTAAGGATTTTTTGGAAGGGTTGAAGAAGGTTTTCCCTCCTGTTCGGCTTCCTTCGCCTTCGTTGGAACTGAATGTGGTGCTGTCCAGGCTGATGAAGGAACCTTTCGAGCCTATTCATAAGGCTTCACTGCAGCACCTGTTTTGGAAGGCGGCGTTCCTCGTGGCCATTACATCGGCCCGCAGGCTGAGTGAAATTCAGGCATTGTGTTGCCAGGAACCCTATACTGTATTTCATGCTGCTAAGGTTGTTATGCCTTCTCACCCTAAGTTCCTTCCCAAGGTGATTTCTGATTTTCATGTGAATCAGACTATAACTTTACCAACATTTTTCCAGAATCCTTCCACTCCAGCTGAACGGTCTCTTCATTCCCTGGATGTCAGAAGGGTGTTGAAATTCTATCTGGATAAGACCAAGGGTATTCGTGGGTCGGACCAATTGTTTGTCAACTATGGGTCGGTCAGGAATGGTCTGGCTACTTCAAAACAGTCCATCTCTAGGTGGATTGTGTCGTGTATCCAGCTCTGTTATCGGAAAGCGAATAAGACCTTAGGGGGTAAGCCTAAGGCTCATTCTACCAGGGGCAAAGCAGCTACAACAGCTTTGCTTCGAAATGTTCCCATTGCAGAGATCTGCAGGGCGGCCACTTGGAAGTCGGTCCACACCTTTGCTAAGCATTACTGTCTGGATTCTGATGCCAGAGCAGATGCTCAGGTTGTGCAGGCTTCGTTGCGGAATCTGTTCGCACAATAGTGGTGTTGTCTATTTTTCTCCACCGCCGGGTTGTTTTTTGGATGGGCTTGCCATTCTATTCACTAGATTATGACTATACACAGAGATCCCCTACTACAGAAGGAGTAGTTTCTTACCTTTAACTCCAGTTCTGTAGTGGGGGTATCTCTGTTATAGTCATAAGCGCCCGCCCTCCTCCCCGGTGGAGAAAATGGTACTGTGATGTATGCTACAAGCCTTGTTTTATGCACCTTCAAAAAGAACTGAAAGTAAAAGGAGTGGGCTGTGCATGCTGGGATACCGAGGGTCTCTAGAGAGTTCCTTAAAGGTGCGGTATCCCTTTTCCAGACACATAATGGCAGCCTATGGAGGCTTGTCTGTCCATTCCTTCCTCTCTATCATTTCAAGGATTGGTGAGGGGAGGAAAGTTTCTCTAAAGGGGGAAACTTGACAGATTGTGTTAAATGTGTTCGGAATATCCTTGGCATTTCTAGTTGAAGTACTGGACAGTGTAGCCTTGCAGAGACACGCTGCATTATTGTCTTTAATTTTCTCTATGCAGGACTGCAATGAAGACAGCTTAAGAGATTATTTTTGATTGCTCCGGGGTCCATGCACATGGGCGGTGACTATTCACTAGATTATGACTATAACAGAGATACCCCCACTACAGAACTGGAGTTACAGGTAAGAAACTACTCCTTATCCCTGATGGGAAGTGCTGCCCTTTACAAAATGATCATGCTGCCCAAGTTCCTATATATACTGCAGAACACATTGGATGATGTGCCAGAGGAATCTTTTTAAGCAGTTGAATGGATGATCTGCTTGTGTGGGACATGGGCCCAGCGAATAGCACTAGGAACACTGTATAGGAACCACTACGACGGCTGGTTGGCCCTGCTCGACCTCAGTCTTTACCACAGGGTGGAACAGCACCTGATGGTAAACGATTGGACGTTTGCTCCCCCACAGGAGCCATAACTGAGTGCACACAGGCACTTACTGGCCCCTTATGGATCTATACTGAAGTTATACGACCATAGGAAAAAAGTCCTGTTTTCTATCCCTGTCCGACCAGGTAATCAACATGTGGAAGGTTACCATGGAGAAAATTGGCTGAGGGCGGTGGCGTCTGACATTGGAGACCCCGTTGTGGGAGGCTACTGACTTCAGGGGACTGGAGTGTAGGGAACAATGGGACACAGTTGGAATATCAAAATTGGGAGACATTTGGGGAGCGCAGGGCTTCCTCTTTTTTCATGGTATTGCATAGACAGTTTGACCTGGCAGCCGCCCAGATCTAAAGATGTAGTAAGTACAGCATGCTCACTGAGGCAGGGGCTTTTTTTGAGGGGGGGGGGGGGATGCAAGAATATGTTTCATAAGGTGGCGAATAAAACTCCACTAGAATTTAGACTCCTAGGGACATCCCTGCATAAACATGCTATCTCCCAAACTTACCAGAAGCTGTTTGGCAACTCTCAGCCAAGGTCACAGGCTCTCAGGGGAATGAGGGGTGTAGTGATTTATAGGCAGCTCGTAGGCAGTAAGACAATAAATCGTCCAGCGGTGCAGGCTGAGACTTCACTGTCCATGGGGCCATCTCAATACAGATCGCCAATTTCGATGAGGCCCGCCCTGGTCAACTGTCTTCGAGTCTGGCCCTCCAGGTTAGGGGGAAGCTTTGGATTGCACTCCAGTTGCAGTTTAGCGCCATGTAGGCAGTCTAGCTGCGCTTGCCGGTGAAGCCAATCCCATGCTCCAGTGGGGCACAGCACCAGGTCCACAGTGCCTCTAGGGTGTCTCGGTGGCATGTATATCGCCATGGCCTGGGGCATGGGATGTGTTATCTGCCTCAACTGCAGTGAGCGGCTGGAACATTGTGGGATGCACCCAATATTGTGCAGCTGCGCTTGTGCGCAATATTAGTATAACTCCAAGTCAGTGGGATTCAGGCCACCCTGCTTAAACATGAGCATCAGCATGTCCCTTGCCAGCGTAGGCTGCTTGCCTGCCCAGGTCAGTCGGGTTAGCAGTGACTAGAGGCCGGCAAAGAAACCTCTGGTGAGAGGGATCGGAATATTAATGATTAGGTAAACTAATATAGGCAGTATCACTGTCTTCGCAGCGGCTATCCTTTCTGCCATCGACCAGCAGCAACCTGACCCACATGGAGACTTTCTTTTCCTTCTCCATCTTCTTGACTGTGGCACCATAGTTCTCTTGCCTCAGCTGGTCCATGTCTGCACTAATCCATATGCCCAGGTACTGAACAGATGCCCCAACCCACTCAAGTGTAAACTCTGTGAAAAAGCATTCAGTTTCCTCCATCAGGGGGAAGAAGACAGTCTTGGACCAGTTTACATTTATTCCAGTGAGTACACCAAACTTTAGAAATTCGCTGAGCATTGGCTGGAGGTTTGCATCCGGCTCTCCAAGGTAGTGAATCACGTCATCTGCGTACATGGATTCTATCAGTCTGCACGCTGTAAAGGCCAGCCCCTTTCGGCATGGTGCTGCTGCTGATGAGCCACGAAAGGCTTCACCACAATGGCAAAGAGGATAGGGAAGAGTGGGACGCTGCCTCATGCCTCTATTTATGGCTACCAGGGTGGACACTGTGCCACTGATATGGAAAATGGCTGTGGGGAGTGCATAAAGGAGCCTGATCCACTGGAGAAAAGGTCGGCTAATGCCCAGTCTCTGGAGCAATACAAATAGAAAGTGCCACTCCAGGGAGCCAGCACGGCAGTCTCTGTGAAGTCCCGGGTGCCTGTGTCCCCTTGAGACTGTTGAAGCACCACAGGGGTATGGTTGGGCAACATTTGTGGCAAATACTCAAAGGCTATTGAGAGTGGGGCTACATCTCTCGTGACCAGCTGGTGGTCTATATACGACCAGGCTCCGCAGGCTTCAGTAATACATGTACTCTCACTTCACTGGTGATGCCTGGCCTGTCAGTCAATGTGTTTGTGTTCATCAAACATGTAGTTCAAGTTAGCTGTTGCACGGGATTGAGGTTTGCAGTAAAATGGCGATTTGGATAGGCGGGGGTCTAGTACAACATTGAAGTCACTGCCCCAGAGGACAGTATTGTGATCGTAGGCGGTAATTTTATGCCAGACATCTAAGAATAATTCGAGGGTGTCTGCATTTGGGCCATATATGCAGGCTATGGCGACTGTTGTGCCGGCGAGCATCCCATGCAGAGCCACGTACCTCCCCTATCTGTCGCATAAGGAATTCAGGGACTGCCACTGCAACCCCTGTCTGATGAGCACTGCAACCCCCTACGCATAAGCAGAGCATGCTGTCACATGCTCCTCTCCAAGCTAGCCAGAGAGCAACCTATTCTTCGAGGCCTCTGTGAAATGCAGCTCATGTAAAAGTGCTATGTCTACTTATTGGCACCGGAGGTGTGCAAAAACAAGTCTTGCGGGGGTTATTTAGATCCCTTACATTCCATGTCATTAGGGTGATGCCTGTTATGGAGGGGGAAGGGTCTAATGGGCCCGCGCAGTTTAATTTATAAGCACATGCATGTGCACCCCATAGCAAATGTAGCGCTTAGTACTCTGGAGCACTGATGTGCAGATTGCAGTGTACCCCTTTGCAGTTGTGAAGAAGAAACCGAATTAGAACATTTAGTTTACCTTTTCCCACCTAAATCACCCCAACTCGTTGAAGAACAGTCCCCTTCCCAGTAAAGCAACAAAACACGCACATAGGAAAAATCCGCTGGGCGGTGCATCAAGTCAGGTGAACACGCCATTTCAGTTACTGAGATGGGCGGCCCAGTGTATCATTGGTGGGAGCAGAGACCGGTGATAACGGCAATAAGATGTGCAGTGTCTTTTGTAGGCCAGAGATCGCAGACAATATGATAGGGCATCCATTGGCTCCCTCTATCCCAGGACTAAGCATAGACAGGCGCCCGTGACCCAGCCCCACCGCGAGGGCTGTCAATGTAGTCATTGTCCCTGTGATGGCTGTCTGGGGTCTCTGCAGCATTGGGGTTACTCTTAAGGTGTTTGCAAGCATGCTTGCAGCAAAATATAATCACCATGTTGGGGTCTGTGAAGAATTGGGCTTTTCCGTATGCCGTGACTCGCAGTTTCGTCGCATAGCGAGAGAATGTGTGTATAGTTCACCCTGATCATTATACGGCACTGTTTTGGCTGTCTGTGGCTCTCTTAGTCGTATTTGCGCTGCAAGTAGCTAACATGCTTTTTCTCCTTGGTCATAGTCCTACCATTGCAGTCTTTTCAGTGCACGCTCCACATTTGAAGTAGGCATTAAGTGCAAGATTTTACTTCTCTAGGGCTAGTACAGAAGGCAATTGGTTACATTTTCAAGTAATGCCTCTGATTGAGATTTGATAGACTTCTTGCTATAGATTACTCACCTTTTGAATATTCCCCAGGCATCAGACTGGATCTGCAAAGCTTTCGTCAGATCCTTTCTTTCCATGCCAAAAGACCCGTACCCATAGCATCTTTTCTGTCGCCTAGACATTTCACCTACATTTTTCTTCAGTGTGCAAGGGATGCCACCCCTAAAACAGCAGGTTTAATGCCCTGTACAAGCAAATGTCTGTAACAGATCCCCCTTAGGTATGCCTGTGGTGTCTGGGGCTGAGCCACGACTCTAAGGTCTGAAGTTATTTTGTGTTAATGAACCTTAAGTTCATCAGGAACCGCGAGATGAAGCTCTAAATCATCAAACATCAAAAGAGTCCGCACCGGGACCACTCCGATTGCCGGTCCCGGTGCAAACGTTCCATCCTGGTCCCGCAACCGTTCCTGAAGTGGTCGAAGATGCATTCCAAATTATCAGGTAACTAAAAAAAAAGAATCACAAGGCGCATAATTTGCAGAATTCAGCCCCCTCGTGCCAGTGTCATTTGCCCGAACTGGTGCAGGGGTGGAGCTACACCTCTCGGCCTTGCTCCCAAAGTCGTCTTACTTCGAAGCGGGTCCTATAGCTGTTTTCGACACAAGCCAAGAGCCACGCAATATCAGATTGAAGAGTTCTGTGCAGCTATGCTCCAGCTCTTCTGATCCTATCTGCTCCCTCTGGCTCGCCATCGGGTCCCAAGGAGCTGAGAAGCTCTCCATCTGGACTTGTGCTGGCAGGTTGGCCCACCCCCCAGTTGTTCCCTCCGAGCCATCTTGCCTCCAGCTCCAGTTCCGAACCCACTTCTCGCTGGCCCCAGGCACTTTGATGCCAATGCCTACTTTGTTGATGCCGCAGGGGGAGATTCCAATAGTTTTCTCTGACGGCAACCCAACAGCAATCCAAATGAAGTTGCCCGTGAAACCACTAGAGGCGGCACTTGCCCCATTTGAATTACCGCCTCCACAAGGGAGAACACCCATACTGCATCCCATTTTCGTACGGACTCGGACAGCGTGTATGACCCAGTGATGAGTTTGCTCAGCCATCCCAGGATGATAATTGGTACAATGACTTTCAGAAGGCTAATGTTCTTGATGCCTTCCCAGAAACTGGCCTATCCACAGCCCCTGGACCGGCCACAGAGGTATCTGCTTCCTACACCTTGGTAATACATAGAGATGCAGGAGTACTTGACCTCCAAATCCTCACCTTGGAGGTTAAGACCAATGTTTTGACAAAAGTCCTCTAGGCAGGGCAAACATGTTCTGAACTCCTTTTTCCATTTAATAAGACTCTGACGGATAACTTTGTTCTGGTTCTCCAATCAACCTACACATGGAGCAGCTATCTCACTGCTCCAGGTGACCCTGCTTTTCTCACAGCACCCATTTTTATGAGTCTAGTGGTGCAAGCCTCCACAAGCAGGGCTAACCCCAACACCTTTCCGACCACTCCACCTGAGAGAGAATCTAAGCAGGTGGAAAGATTTGGACAACTTCATTTTTTCCTCTACCAGTCTAGCACTTTGATCAGTTAGCAGCAGTTGCTTGTTAGGATGCTATTTCCACACCCTTTGGGACTCCGCTAAAATGTTTTGCTTGTATCTGGGGTAATGGAATAGCCACACATCAAATTATGATTCTTACATTACACCATCCAGTACTGCTCTTCACATGCGTTATGTCTGTAGAACCATTACTAGCAAGAAAGGGATCTATAGCGAAGTTCCAGTCCCCTCTGATAAGGACTTGTGTGGCCAAATTTGAGGATCTGTTTAAACACCTAAGGAAACAAGCATTTGCAATGCAATAGGTCTCGTATTAGGAAAGTTAGAGCTATTGGTATTGTAAATGACACATTTTTTATTTAGGTTTTGTTTTTGAAAATTGCGAAATTAATAGCTTTGTCATTTACAATGCCAATAGTTATAACTCTCGCAAATGTGACACCTATAGCATTTGTAATGCAATATGTGTTGTATTTACGTGACTTACATGTATTGATATTACAAATAACAATGTTTTTTAATTTTTTTTAATAATTAATACTTAAATAAAAGTTATTGTAATTTATAATGGCAATAGCTTAAACTTTTGTAAATAACATTTGTGAAGATTATGTTCAGTGTATTTTATTGTGACGAAAATCCAAGAACATATGTCAAATATTAACATCTTTTTGTTACATTTGTAATAAAGCTTGAAACATTGAGATAACCTATTTGAACCAGTTGTTGTTGAATGGTTGCACAGATTGATGCTGTGGTGGAGCTCAGTGATGTTGTGGTGCCACTGAGTGATGCTGTGGTGGTGCTGAGTGATGCTGTATGCTATTCTATGTTTTGTTTTGCTATCCTATGTTTTGTTTTGCTATGCTATGCTATGTTTTGCTATGCTATGCTATGTTATGCTATGCTATGTTTTGCTCTGCTTTGTTATGCTATGCTATGTTTTGTTGTGTTTTATTATGCTATGCTTTGTTTTGCTATGCTATGCTATGTTTTGTTGTGTTGGTATGCTGTGCTGTGTTTTGCTATGTTATTATGTTTTGTTATGTTTTGTTCAGCCATGTTATGTTTTGTTGTGTTAAGCTATGCTGTTTTGTTGTGTTTTGTTATGCTATGTTTTGTTATGTTATGCTATGTTTTGTTATGCTATGTTTTGTTTTGCTATCCTATGCTTTATTTTGTTATGCTATGCTATGTTTAGTTTTGCTATCCTATGCTTTGTTTTGGTATGCTATGTTTTGTTGTGTTTTGCTAGACTATGCTTTGTTATGCTATGCTATGTTTTGCTCTGCTATGCTTTGTTATGCTATGTTTTTATGCTATGCTATGCGTTGTTGTGTTTTATTATGCTATGCTTTGTTATGCTATGCTATGTTTTGCTGTGTTTGGTATGCTATGCTGTGTTTTGCTATGCTATGCTATGTTTTGTTAAGCCATGCTATGTTTTGTTGTGTTTTGTTATGCTATGTGTTGTTGTATTTTGTTATGCTATGTTTTGTTATGTTATGCTATGTTTTGTTATGCTATGTTTTGTTATGCAATGCTATGCTTTGCTGTGTTTTGTTATGCTTTGTTGTGTTTTGTTATGCTATGCTATGTTTTGTTATGTATGCTATGGTTTGTTGTGTTTTGCTATGTTTTGTTATGCTATGTTTTGTTATGCTATGTTTTATGCTATGTTTTGTTATGCTATGTTTTGTTATGCTATGTTTTGTTATGCTATGTTTTGTTATGCTATGTTTTGTTATGCTATGTTATGCTATGCTTTATGCTATGCTTTGTTGTGTTTTGCTATGTTTTGTTTTGCTATGCTATGCTTTGTTGTGTTTTGCTATGTTTTGTTTTGCTATGCTATGCTTTGTTATACTATTCTATGTTTTGTTTTGCTACGCTTTATTTTGTTATGCTATTTTTTGTTATGCTATGGTATGTTTTGTTGTGTTTTGTTATGCTATGCTTTGTTATGCTATGCTATGTTTTCCTATCCTATGCTTTGTTTTGTTATGCTATGTTTTGTTATGCTATGCTGGTGAGGGTGGTTGGGTGAGTGAGGGTGAGTGTGTTAGAGCGAGGGTGAGAGTGAGAGGGTTGTGAGGTTGTGTATCCTATGCTTTTTTTGTTATGCCATGCTATGTTTTGTTATGCTATGCTGATGAGGGTGAGTGAGGGGGTGTGAGGGTGAGGGCGAGGGTGTGATGGTGTGTGAGGGTGAGAAGGTTGGGAGGGTGTGAGGGTGATATTCTCCCAAACCCTGATGTGCTGACCTCCTGATTAACACTCGACAATGAGTGGCGGAAAAGTGAATCAACCAATATGTGCACCATGTGCAGGAAACAAAATTGTAAAAGTGCCAATATAAGAACGGTCAACAACAGTCCTAGTGCTACAATATGGCAGTGAACCATATCAAATCAGTCAACTCAACATGGCCTTGTATGTAATAATGTGACCAAAACCCAGTGTCACAATAAACAAAACTAGCATGACTTCATGAACCAGTCATCTCCCCCGCTCAGTACCAAAGCACACAAACTTGCACATACTTGTATTCACCCTTAAGCGTTTTTAATTCCAGAGCCAAGGGAGAAGCTGTGAATATGCACCCTGGCACTGCAATAGCCGCTTTTATTTGATACAGTGAAAGTGGAAGGAAGCGCATGACTGACTTTTGAAAAGTGCTTTCTCAAAAAGCGCGAAGTTGAAAATTGACATTTTCAGTGCGATGTCAGTTGAAATGCACATATGTAGTTGTATGCACATATGTACTACCGCTGGGTTGTGATGTTGTCCGCCCAGATTAGCACTGCACCACTGTAATCGGTGAGCTGTACTTACAGCACCGCCACTTTAAAACAATATCTTCTCTTTGTCTGGTGCAGCAGCATCGTTTTAAAGTGCTCCGTTCTAGCTCTCTGCTGCAGCAGGCTGGTTCTACTTCTGATCATACAGTCACGTCAGCTGATTATAAAACAGGATTTGTGTGCGTTCAGGAGTACAGCTGCCTGCTGTGTGCCCCACCCCCGTGCAGCCATGCCGTGAGATGGGTCCTCGTGTGGGATCAGTGGCTGTCACCGGATAAAAAGAGAGATTTTTGTTTGTAAAGAAATGCAAGTTCCAATTACTTACAGCATGGCGGTGCTCGAAGGCATAAGATGCACAAAGGCCTCTAATTTCGACAAAAGCCTGTAAAGACCTGTAATTACACGGCAGGGGTGGGCAACACAATATGAATAGGAATTGAACAAAGGTCACATCGGCGCACTGTGGATAGAGTCGGCCCGCTGAAAAGTGGTAAATAGCCTGCCTTTGAAACGGGCACACCATTATGGCTTTCCATTTACTGTGCTGAGCGCACGAAAACATGGCTTTATTGCGTGCAGCCGGGATCCCTTTCAAGTCAAAGAAACTCAGAAAGTAACTTTTAGACGCCAGCACACATTGTGAAAATAATGTCAAGGCAGCGTAGGCAGAAATATAGATTTATATGTCATTGTTTTTCATTTTTTGGTCAGCTATTCGGTTGTTTTACTTCACAGTCGTGTTTATATCTGTTGCATGGGGTCCCACTGCACCACGTAGTGTTTGCTGTTTAATCCTAAAATAGAAGTTTAACCATATGGTACTCCGAACTTTGGGCTTGCTGCCTCTTGTGCAACCTGCTATTATGGAAGCACTGCTCTTTTCTCTCTGGTTTGTCAGCAAACGTGAATTTCCATTTTCCAGTCTGAGAGGAAATATGTTCTGACTAAATAAGCATTTCTCCCGTGCCGAGTTGTCTCTAGTCAGTATTGGGGCGAGGTGGTGTGTGCTCGATGCGCAAGATGTCAGATCTGCCTCAGAAAACGCCACAGAGCACACAAACCCTGTCTAAAAGGTTTGCCGAACACAGATGGGGTGGAAAACAACGAAGGCCAGGAATCCTGCAGGTCTGCACAGAAACATGTGCCGACAGGCCAGCAGTGAATAATTAGGGGAGAGAGAGGGGAGGTGCTGGGGAACAGATGGTCGTGAAGCACGGGGCGGGGCAGCGGAACCCTTTGAAGTCACGGCCTGCGGCCGTGAATAAGTGACGGCGGGGGTCGGGGCAGCGGAAGCCTTTGATGTGGCAAATGCTGCTGGTAGGGGGAAGCTCGTGCACGAGGAGCTTGTCACGTGATTCGCTTCTCGTGAATTATTGAAAATCCGGATCGTAAAAAGTGGATGGACGGCAATAGGTTCGAGTAAACTCGACCTAAAAAGCACGTCTTGAATAGGTTTGGGGCATAGGAGAACCCACAACCTGTATTTTATCCATGATGATCAATTCAAAACGATCTCTCTTCCTTCTGGATGTGTGTTTTTAGCACACTAGAAGCTAGCAATTCCTTATCAGGATTGCTATTTTGCATTTTGTTGAGCTGTTAAAAGAGGGTCCTATATCATCAGGTAAGGGATTTTTCTCTATCTATATGTCACTTTGGTTGTCTGACTGTCTGAAAGGTGAATCTTTTGGAGGAGAGCAATATCTGTGGTTTTGGAGGCAAGCTAGGTCAGGATCTTTTTTCGTTTTCTAAAATGAACTTTTATAGAAGTAACTGAGAGGTGTGTTGCAGTTTTGAGAATGAGTCATGTAGGCTGGAAGTCTAAAAGCAGAGTTTGTGGGTGTGGTAGGATAATATGGAAACACATGTTATGTTTAGGATCAAAGGAGGTTATCTGTTGTAAGGAGTCAGTTGTCTCTCTCCTGGCAGGTGGTCAAAGTAAAAAGGTGGTGGTTGTTGGTCGAAAATGTAGTTGTCTTCTAGTTTGCGTGTAGTCAGCAGCAAAGGTTAGGGAAGCATTGTGTAAAAAGAACTCTCACAGGAGAATATGTGGGACTTAGTTCAAGGTCTGTTGGGCCACTGCCGAACAGTTATGAAATAAGTTTGATCTGTACAAGGAAAAATGAGCCAGTCGCGAGCATTTGTTGAACTATCATTTATTTACAAATAAGGTACTTGGTATTATGGGTGTTAAGTGGCACGAAATTAGGTGTAAGAGTTGCATGTTTAAGTCGAGCTCGACGTGCAATCAATGCGAAGCATTGATTCTCGAGCTCGACAACTATTGTCACCCGTTTCTGGGAATGTAGACACGAGTCAGACGCGCGCTTTTCCATTCTCAGTTTTGACCGCGGGAGCGCGTCTCTGAGACGCGCTTGCGCAGACGCACACACAGCCCCTGCTTTCGCTTGGCTCGCATGCACTAACGGCGCACACACACACACACACACACACACACAGCCAGCCCCCACCCCCCTGCACACACACACACACACAGGCGCGCGCACACATACACACGCTGCCGCCCCCCACCCCCCTGCGCGCACACACACACACACACACACACACACCCACACACACACACACACACACACACACACACACACAGGCACACACACAGACACGCACGCATACACACGCCGCCACCCCCTACGCCCCCCTGCACACACACACCCCGCCCCCCCTTACAACTAAGCCCCACTCACCTCATCGCCGCCACTCCTGACTTCTGCAGCCACTGCGGAGCCCCGCGTCACCAATGCTGCTCTCTGGCACTCCGTGGATGCTGGCTTCACGCAGAAGGCAGAAGTTCCCGCCCCACGACCGGCCTCACGCTGCCGAACTTCCGGTTGCTAGTTTGCCTATGCTGTAGAAGTTCTATGCATTGGGGTTCGTGCATATTGGGTTGTCTTCTGAAACCTGGTAATTTGGGATGTTGGGGTACAGGGATGCCTTGCGCTGTGGTTCGGAGTAAACAGGTGGGTGTTTTAGGATGTGTCCTGAGCTCGTGCACGTCAGGCTGCTGGGGAACAGATGAGCAGTGAATCGTGTGCTCGAGGCTTTAAATCAGCGCAGCATTAGCAAGAAACGCCACCACTGCGGGCCCTGGAAGCTTCCGGAATGGCGCCTCTCAATATAGCCAGCACCAAGCCGCGCTTTAAGTGCAGCCTTGAAGGCGCTCCACTCACGCGCGCCCCCGCCCCCTTCGCCAGGTGCCGCTGCCCAGGGTCGCGCCTGACGTGCCCCTGACACCTATTCACCGCGTCTAATGAAAAGACCGCTGCTTCCTTAGTCGCAGGCAATTATTTCCCCCCTTATTTTCAGGAACCATAGAATTGCAATCATTCCGTTACTTTTATAGCGCTGCGCTGGTACAAGCCACATAGGGTTTTATGAATGCAGCTAACTTATATATTCCCTCCTCCCCCTCGCTCTCCCTAGCTCTCCGTCTCTCCCACGCACCCCTGCCTCCCCCAGCTCTCTCTGACTCCCACTCACCCTCTCCTCTCCCTTCCTGACTCTCTCTCTTGCAAACTCTCTCTCTCGCAAACAGAGAAAACACAAAATACAAACATATGATTCCATAGATAAACAGCAACGGTTGCTGTTTATCTATGCTGCAACACACACATGCAACCGCAAGCAGACACGCAGCACACCTACACTACAGCACATCACAAAGTGTTATATTATGGCATGGTCTGAGCGTGTTTTTACAGTATATTTCCACCCCAGCATCAATCTGCGCAACCATTCAACAACAACTGGTTCAAATATGTTCTCGCAATGTTTCAAACTTTATTACAAATGTCACAAAAAGATGTTAATATTTCACTTCTGTTCTTGGATTTTCGTCACAATAAAATACACTGAACATAATCTTCACACAAGTTATTTACAAAAGTTTAAGCTATTGCCATTATAAATTAAAATCCCTTTTATTTAAGTATTAATTATTTAAAAAAATTAAAAGCCATTGTAATTTGTAATATTAATACAGCTAAGTCACGTAAATACAAAACATGTTGCATTACAAATGCTATAGGTGTCACATTTGCGAAAGTTATAACTATTGGCATTGTAAATGACAAAGCTATTAATTTAGCTATTTTCAAAACCAACACATAAATAAAAAAAATTGTCATTTACAAGACCAATAGCTCAAACTTTCCTAATGCGAGACCTATTGCATTGCAAATGCTTGTTTTATAGTTGAGGGCCCTCAGGGTTTGGAGAATGCATTGTGGACTGAGTACTTTTTACAGAAGCAAGTAGTCCAAGCCAATTCTATGTCTCCAGTCGAGTCACAAATTATCTCAGTGATGGACAATCTGTTAGTTGTGTTTCCCTATTTTAGAGGGGAGCTAGATGTATCTCTTTCCCGTATAAGAGTGCCAACAACCCGATTTAAGCTTCTTTCACATTGACTGTGGTTTAACGTCCTGCGTACTTGCCGGACTATCCATTTTCATGGTGCTTATTCTGACAGGATGTAGAGAGTTCCATATCTATGGATCTGGGCTTTCCAGGAAAAGAGACATTTAGTATGCAGTATTGCAGGCTGTTGACGTGCGAGCAAGTCCCCAGTATTGCCTCAATTTTCTGGGAGTCCATAGAATCTCACATTATCATGTCTCAAGTCTGTGATTTACTTGTGGAATTGCCAGATATCTTGTCCCCAATCCAGTATTTTGACTAAGTGACCTTCCTTGTCATCTATTCTTTGCCCACAGTATAAGGTCTTTGTTGAAACACCACAATGTTTGTTCAGTTTGACTTGATTTCCAGCTACATTTCCATCATTCTGCCTTCTGCTGCTCTGTAAGAGGCACCTACTGTAGTTATTTTGTTTAGGATACCTAAATAATTTCCAATGTTTGCGTCAAAGTGTGAGGCTGTAAAGTTTTCACTCCTGAGATTGCCTGTGAGAGCAGTTGTTGTCTGGAGGGGTTTATTGTACATTTGGAAGTTGGTGCACTGATTCCTCCAGTCCTTTGTCAGTGTATATATTTTTTTATGGAGGGAAGACTACCCAAAGCTAATTTCTTGCGGGGCAACTGGGGTTGGTGCAAACAATGAACTGCATATTTATTTGTGCCATATATACAATGCAGAAGAGTCCAGTACATTTCTGTCATATATTGGAAATATGCACCTTCTCCAATGTGGATAGGTCAAGTTTCCTTTTTTGACAGTTTTGTATCGCGCAAACTCGACCCAAAGGCATTGGAGGGCTTTACATGGTGCATAAGGACACACACATTTTTTTTGTGAGCACATGGAAATTAAGTGATTTGCCCAGAATCACAGGATGTTGAGCCAAGACTCTTTTTTTTCCTCAGTTCCAAAGACAGCAGGTTTGGCCTTTATTCCACATTCTCTCCCCTTTGGGTATAGTCTTTCAGAATTAAGTATATAGGAGCCAACTTCTAGGAGTGAGTAAAACATGTGAAGTTTTGTTTTGATAGTACTGTGTCTTCATCCAACCTTACATCATCCTTAGAAAGTGGTTAAGCCTCTGCTTTTTCGTTATTGTCTCAACTCCTGTGTAGCAGGTTTAACTTTTCGTTTGTGTACAAATGTTAGGTTAAATATGGCTCCCTTACAAGTAAAGTATCAAGGCTTAATGTAATTGCCAAGCCGCTCCCATTTTTAGGCATTTGATTAAGTCCGGTTTTTCTTTGTCAAAGAGGATACCTGCTAACACTCCAAGTAGCTCTTTCTTCAGGAGAGGCATCAGTTGTGCTTTGCCGGGAGTTCTCCTGAGCACAACTGTTGACTCTGCTGAAGGCTCTGCAACGACTCACAGTTCCTGTAGCCCACCATGTAACTCTGAGAGATAGGCCCACAATGACCCCTACTCACAAGAGACTTGTTTGTTGAAGGCCTCCTGTAGAGGCATTCCAGAGACAATGTTGAGTGGGAGAGTGGCAGGGCGATTTCCTTGTTTCAAGTGAGCAGTGTAAATCCTTTCTTTGGGTGGGTAATGGCCTGGTCAATTTGAGCCCAGCAGTTTCCACCTGTTGTAGACCGTTTCACAGTTTTATTTTATTTTATTTTTTGTCCAACCAGCAGCATGTCATCACAAACATATATCATTTTACATGTTATTTGCGTACGGTCACATGGCATTTGTCACATTTTGGTACACATAACAATTTTTACAATACAGCGATGTATAGTGAATAAATGACCTCTGTAACAATGTTATGTACTTTTGTTGTGCCTTGATCTGTTATGATTCATTATACCCAAGTTGCAAATATTTAGTATCATTGCCCTCCTTGGTGGGTTCTGAGTGTTGTAAGTCCTTGATTCGCCATTATGGTGTGTCAGTCTTCTCCTGCGTTGATTGCAGGTACTGTACTAGTGGTTCCGGTTCCCAGAAATCGCTAGGTCGTGAAGCCTGTGGTATTCCCTCTGCATAAACCTTCAGTGTCTTTCTGCAGTAGATCATGTCTGTGATCCAGTCTTTGATTCTTGGGGGCCTTTTGCTCCCCTAGTGCATAGCTATACGCTGTTTAGCAAGCAATAGTGCAACTGCCAGAAATGTCCTTCATCTAGCTAACTTAAGTGTGCGTACACCTAATATACATACCAATGGTGTGTTTGGTATCTGCTCTGACAACATGACAGTGAGCATATTTGTGATGTCTTGCCAGTACATATGGAGTTGCGGGCATGCCCATGACATATGCAGGAAGTCTGCATTTGGTGTGTTGCATCTCTGACATTCATCGTTCTCCCTAAGTCCAAATTTGTTTAACTTTACCGGGGTGTGGTATATTTGGTGCAAGAACTTAAAGTGACTAATATGCAAGTTACTGTTTGACTTAAGGAGCAGAGCAAAGGTTGCACCGGGTCACAGGATCTGGGAAGAAACTAAGAGGCGCGCGCCGTCGAGCTGCCAAGCCCGCTGCATCTGTGCACGCAGCCGTTCCCCGCGGACCCACGTGTGATGTACACTAATACACTTTAATAGTCTCGGGAGAACTTGTTAAAATTTATAATTCGGCGCGACAAAAGGGGAAAAAAGACACCGCATTTCTGCTTGCAATTACTGCTTTAGTTAACCCCTTCCTTGCTGCCGTCGGCCATTGGCCGACGGCAGCACTACCTCCCCAGTGCTGCCGTCGGCCAATGGCCGACGCGACCCCGCCCGTTTTGCGGAAGTGCCGCACTGCAGGAAAATCTGGGCCGCAGTAAACTGGTTAAAAGAGACTTTTAAAGGGGGTTATTATTTTTTAATTTTTCCAGACACTTAGCATCACAATAGTTGTGGTACACATGGATAAACGGCTTGTGTTTTATAAGACTTTAAACAGTAAGAGCAAATAACTACCTAATACATTTGTTAAATTCCGGTTGAACATATTTCTTTCTTGAAAATTCAGAAAATCCGTGACCAATAAAACGCTGGCGGATAAAGCTTTAAAAATATCGTACACATTGCCGACAGCCCGGTGAACGTTAACTAATTCCCACAATCTACCTATTTATTTTATGTCTGATGACTAACGCCCAGAGAAATGTATGTGCCGCCCCAAGACTTATGTATTTTTTATCCGAGGCAAGGGCTGCGTTTTAAATTAACGTGATTGTGGCTTTTGGAAACAAAGATGTATTAGTTGAGCGGGTATTATTATTAAGAGAGATGTCTGCAAATCAGCGACGCTAATAAATTGGCAACATGAAGTTGTGACTTTTTAAATGTACTTTCTCCGGACAATACTCAACCGCATTGTTTTAAGTTGACACTAACTATAACAATAAACTACAACAAATGTCTGTTTAAATTAACCAAATAAACATTTGTTTCAGGTAAATGCTATCTTTCCGGCTAACGAGCTAAATAACAATTAGTGGCAGGAACATACCGCAGGCGCTTGAAAACAGAAACGTGGAGCATGCCGACAATTCAGTGAAACAAGCGCTGTACACACCGCATTTCCTCACCAGTGCCATTTCCCCGGGTGATTTTTGAGAAATTCAGTGCACGATTACTAAATGTAACCAGTTGCACCTTGACATTTAAACATGGAATGATACTAAATTGTGACTGCGTCTTTTTGAAGAGGAAGGTATCCTTGTATTCACACATAAGTAACGCAAGGGTCAGATTTATAAAAGTTTTACGCCGAGCGTTACAATCGTTTCAAACAAACACTGAGCCCAGACACTGTAGAGTGATAACCGCCCCCATAACGCTGGCAGGGATAACACTTTGAAGAGAATGGCAGAATAGCTCAAAGATCAAAACGAACCGCATATTTGCGGCAACTCAAGCGGCTAGAAAAGACAACTTTAATTAGCCGCACATCTGGTTGCAGGTGTTTGTTCGGTCGTAGAATAATATAGCCGACACTGTTCCCAAAAACAACGAGCCATTTTAGCGCACAACACAGAAAACAAGAAACCAGAAAAAACGGCACCAAAAAAAAATGGCGGCCGCAAACATCCGAAAATTTCGGATTCCGGGGCGTGTTTTTGGCGTTGTGAGTGACGGGTGACGTCACAGTCGAAAGAACGCAAAAAAACACGCCCCGAATCCGAAAGCGACGGGGCTTCATTGGAGTGATGCCCCTCTCCTCCAATGGCTGGCCTCCGTTTAGGAAGCCAGCCAGTTCAAGCCCCCATGCTCCAAAACATTAAATCTCCTCCCGGAGGCTGCGCTTCCCGGAGACTGCACAAGCGCAGCCTTCTGTCCTCGACCTAAAGATTTGCACAATTGTGTAAGGTGTCCCAAGTGAAATATGAACCTATAAAGTATGTGACATTGTGTAATAATATTTGCAAGGTTTCAAAACATTTGTTATAGAAAGCGACCAATTCTTAGTTTTAAACAGGTATATAGCCCTATACATCATAGAGTGCAATTTCAATGGTTCGTTTTCTTCTTTACTGTTGACGGCGTTTCGACCCTATTCGGGATGTAGGGTCTCTTCAGGACCTATAGTATTAAGGACATCTGAACATAGAATTGCTGAGCTATTAGTGGGGTGTGTGCAACCCGTGTTATAGTGAAAGGAACCTCATTGGCACCTGATCAACAAGGGACCCTCTGCTCCTTGATTGTGAATGTTTTTCACATCACAATAATGATTAGAAGCCTGTTTTCCTTGCTGGCACCAGGACCAACGGCACCCCTGCTGTGCCACTGCTTTTTGTGTACCAATATATCCAGGCGTTCACAAGTGATTCTATGTTCACCACACCCAGCCTCATACTCTATCTTATTTAGGCCTAGAGGTGAACCTTTGGCATAGTGTGCCTTATTATTGTATTCTGATGTGCATTGAGCTGAAGGGAAAATGGTAGACTTCCTGATTGGCTCTTGTTTTTGAAGAAAATGACTGTGACAGTCGCTCCCCTATTAGGCTAACTCAAAATGCCACTGAATGTCCACAAATCTAATGGCCTCACAGTAGCACACACCATCTGAAGATCCTCCTCATGCCACTCAATCATTGAAGGTAGCCTATAGTTGACAGGTGTTCTAAAGAACCATGATTTTCTTCTTCCCAAAACTTGATGGGATGATGATTCTAGCACCAAGCCACAATATCCACATCAATCTAAACAAACTGGCTATCCCTTAGAAGCAACTTGATACACACCTGTTTTCTCAACAGCTCATATCAACAGAGTCCCAAAGTCTACATTCATAAAGCACTTACCTGCCCCAGTTATGTTTAATGCTACGTATCATTTAACGCGACCTAACAAATGACGGCGTGAGGCCTCTCTGCAGAGACTGACAGAATCCAGATGGGCTAGTGAAGGGCTGCAGCGTTTCCCCTGTCTCTGGCGTAATCCAGCTAAGTGAATTTGGATAAAAGAGGGAGTATGGACGGCAGCAGGAGAGAATTTGGAGTGAGTTTGCATTACAGTCATTATAGAGTCATTCTGGAGAATGGACTACAGCTGGGCTGAATCTGGAGCGAGGTTGTAAAATGAATTGGTCCACAGATGAAGTGCATCTGAATGAGCCTGGAGTATCAGCAAATTCCATAATGTGGTCTGCTTGTAGGCTCAATCTAAAGCAATTGTGTTGAGACTGTAGCGGGTTTGAAGTACGGATCGCAGGTGGAGTGCATCAGAAGTGAGTCTGGAGTTATGGGCTCATTCCAGAGTGAGTCTGGAGTACGGACCACTACTGGGATGAATCTGAAGCATTCCGGCCGCACCGCAGGAATGTGCTGGGGTCAAAGCAGTGTTGCTGTCTCAGTCCAAATGATCTTTATTGAATTTTCTTAGGATACACTATGGCAATATAAGCTGTTGCCTCTGTCCCCCCACAGCGTGGTCAGCTATCATAATTGTATTGTAATGATTTAAATCTGACATTGGAGCTAACCATCTTCACACCCTCATGTACTTTGGTCCAGTCCTTCGTATTCATGAGGTCATCTAGTGCTTCCTCTCATTTAGTTTGAATTTGCAGTGTCTCAGTTGGGATGTCAGCATGCAGGGCCTCATTTTGGAAATCCATTTGCATCCCCCTGCCATACTCAACAGCATCACCAGAGTTTCAGAGGGGCATGAGGCATCCGGGAATGACAACCAGCGGTCAGGAGTGGTGGGCAAGATCTTTGCGTATTGTAGATATTGGCCCCTTACTAGTGCGAAGGAATCAATAGCGTCATTCCGTGAGGTAAAACGTTGGGCTTAATAGAGGTCTTGGATGGTGTTACAGCCCCTATCTTTCCATCTCTGTTGGACATGGAATCCACTAATATTAAAAAGGGTTGAAGAGAGCAAAATGGCATGTGGCACCCTGCACAATGCTCGCTTGACTGTTCCCTCCCATAAGTCACAGATCAAGTGTATCGGGGAAAGGATCCTTGCACCCCTCATCATAAGGACGGGTAGAGTTGTATCTCCGTATAAACCATGAAGGAGTTTCTTCTCCCAGTTGTCCTCTGGGTCCAGCCTGAGGACTGCATGCTGTAACTGCGCTGCCATATAATACAGTTCCAACTGGGGGACCTCGAGACCCCACAGCCCCCAGGTTCATTTAAGAGTTGAAAGGTTAACCGGTTTCTGTTTATTAACCCATAGTAGCTTCACCATTAGGCTGTCTAGGATTTTGAAGTAGTGCTGGGGAATCGGGTAAGGGGTTCCCTGGAGGACATACAGGCATCTAGAAAGCACAATAATTTTGGTGATGGTGACCTTACCCATTAAGGAGAAGGGTAGGTCACTCCAGAAACGAACCGAGGATCGCAGTCATTTGATTACCCTCCCAAGATTGAGATCTAGGAAGGTTTGGGCTGTATGGGCTGACTTATTCCAAAGGTACATCACACCCCCCGCCTCCCATGGGAGTCCTGTCCTAGGAAGCACCTCAAACAGGTTATCTGCCATGACCCCAGTGGAAAGAGGGTGGATTTTGTGGAATTAACATGGAGGCTTGACTAGTCACCAAATTCCCCTATCGCATATCCATTGCAATGTTTTGCCGAGGGGGTCGGTGCCATCCAGGTACAGTGGAAATTTCCCAGGAGGCAGGTATTTGTTTCCTGCTCCTGACCCCAGACTTCCTGGTGGGAAGAAGAGCAAGAAGTGGCACTTGACCAGGGTAGCATTGGGTCCACCTTACAACACTACAGTGTTTGCACAAATCTGAAACAACCTCACAGAGGGAGGAGGACAGAGGAAGATGGCATTTGAATTCCTGGCTGTGATTTCAGTGTTTTTTGCCAAGTCTTCATCGCTACTGACATCACGGTTCATAATCCATTTATTTTATTTATTCATTAGTATCTTCATATAGCATAGACTAGGTCATGGGGAATGTCACAGCATCTGCACTGTGCTTAGGAAGCACACATACAACATCACAAGATAGGGGGTCTTTAGTACCAAGGTAAATCGCCAGTTGTGAAATATTAATTTTAATTTTACTGACAGCCTCACTTAGTAAGACCAGTTGAGTAAAAGGTATTTTCTTTTTCTGCTTCTCATGTCTTTTTGTAGTGTAACTTCTACTAATGATCTGTTGTAAAGTTTGTCCAGTATTTTGCCAGAAGGCCATTTAATACTGTTATGTTATGCAAGCATTTTGGCTAAAAAAGCTTGTGCATTGCATGGTTCTATATTACCTGAAGGCAGGTCTGAGAGTTACAAAAAGGTTTCAGTCTTTGATATCTGGGACACTTATTAAATATTTCAGACGGAACAACGATGGTCTGCCTTGCAGAGAATTAACATTGCAAGTTATTAAACGGATACTAGGATCTTTTTTTCATTTTGAAGTTGAACATTTCTTAACAGGACTTTTGTATTTCTTATACACTGAATGGATTCATTGATGTCTGAATTTGTTGGGTCTTTGCTGGAACATTTACTGAAGGTTGCAGTTGTGCACATCCCCGTTATATTTTGTTAAAAATCCAGTAATGTGTAGGTTGATAGAACCATAAAGATTCTTCAAATGAAGTGTGTTGTAAATTTCTACATTTCTTATGTTGCTTTTTTTTCTACCTTGTTAACAGAAAATACAAGTTCTGTGCATAACTCATTGCTCTGCATTCTGTATTTAGCTTATGGTGTGCAAAGAACTGCAGTTGCCTCCAAGTGAATTCCCAGGAAGTGCTGATTTGGTGTCCATTTCATGTCCTGCTTCATCAGGAGAAAGTTCATCTATACAGGTAATCTTGTGACTGGTAAATATATCCACACTGCAAACAATATTGAAGTCTAGAGCACATAGATCTCTTACAGATAGCCATAAATGCCTTCAAAACCAATTGCCGAAAAAATTGTGTTTGCGTACTCGCTCTGTTTTCAGGGCAGCATGTTTTCATTGGTGTAAGTTTCTGCTAAGAATAGTTATGTGTATTAGATCAGCTCATTCAATAGCAGCAAACCATGCGTAAGGGACCTCTGCGAATGCCCCCAGAGAGTCTACTCCCTCACTTGTTAGACCTGATACGTAACTCTTTTCAAGCCCCCACTGCAGATACGTTTGTCTATGACTGCCCAATCCCTTTCAAATATGAGAGAGATAAGCTGGTTACACCACAAATTCAGCCCGCTCATGCTACATGGTACTGACTCATAGGGGGAGTGAAGGAAACAATTCTCAGTTTGATTTTCAGTTTGTGTAAATGTCATGTCTAGATTCCATGTATAGTACAACGACTGAAGAATTTACCTATATGACTCGCTGTGATGACGTACTACAGTATATACAAACCTAATAAAATCTGTTTACAAAACAAATTCAAGTTAAACATGCATACGTTTGCCTATCAATGGACTTGGGTTAGTTCCAGGCGGCTCGATGTTGGCCTACAGGTTAGAGTGCAACGTGCAGGTCATACTGTGCTGTGTCTTAGCCTGTTGTGGGGCTAAAATAATCTATGGCGAGTTTTCGAGTGCTAACTTGATTAAATGTGTTTACTTCCCCACTGTCGCTAGATTGCAAGCCTTGGTTTCAGTAAAGCACAAGTCGGAGGCCTCCTTGCAAGTCCTCACACCCTTAGCCGTAAAAATAGGGTGGAGCAAATGACGGGGATCTTCAGCCAGTTTGGAGGCAGCAACACAGCAGGTGCAACCAAGATTTCTTGCGGTATGAGCAAAGCCTGCACGAGATTGCTTCTCCTTTACGTGCCCAAGCGGGATTAAAATATGTAATTCTTAGCACAAGGAGTCTCATGTAGAGTATATTCCTGCAGGCCTGAGCTTACAGTGCGTCTCGTAGAAAAGGTTGAACTTTCGCCAAAATGTGGGTTATCCAGTGCCGCAGTAATTGGGCTTAGGCGAAGAGTTGCCGAGTCCTTTTCAGACTAAGCAACCAGTATTTGCCTCTTCATTGCGCTTTTCCAAGCAGATAACGGGATGGCGGGCAAGTGCATGCTTTCTACTTCTGTCTTCAAGCTGACGATTACTTGCTCCAGCCTGAAGTGCCAGGGGATCTCTCCTCCTCGAAAATAATTCTTAGTTGGTGTTTGAGTGCATCTTCTGGGGCTCTCGGAACCCTGATGAAGAACTTGATTAGGCTCCCCTGTAATGCCAAATCTGGTCTACCAAGACCAAGCTCCAGACTCAGCCTTGCTTTTCTGGCTTGCAGCGGAGCTAGCAGCACTGATTTTTTTAGGCTTTGGGCTGTGCAGCTATTATGAACTTATCCAGGGCGCCCATGAAGGCCAGGTGTCCATAGTTGATAACCAGTATCTATTTAGCTTTCAGGACTGTTGGCATTGGCTCAGCAGTTGGGCTTATCAGGTGTTGGCTCATTTGCTTCAATGTGTGGATGGCTCTGTCTGCCTTTGCTCTGAGGTGTTTTAGGTGGGTGGGTGGTACTCCTTTCTCTGAGACCCAGGCCCAAAGGTAGTTGTAGACTGTTGTTGTCCCTATTTAATGTTCTCCCAATTGCCAGTGGGCTTGCCTTTTGTGTGGATATTTTCCAAACACAACTATCTTGGTTTTGCTCTGATTGACCAGCATATGGTTATCCTGGTTGTAGCAGTAGAGTGCTTTGAGGGCTGTCTGGAGGCTCACCCTAGTATGATCCATTATTGTTTTGTCATCCGCAAATTGTAAGATAGAGAGTCTCTCACTTCCCAACCTTGGAGCGCCTAAGCTGGCTCCTTCCAGGACAGCCCCCAGATCTACACTATAAAGATTGAAAAGTAAAGGTGCCAAAACACAGCCCCGTTTGAGCCTGTTGTTTGTGGCGACTCTTGATGTCACTGTGGTAGGGCTTGTTTTGTCCTGAACCCATGTTCCTTGATATAAGGATATAATTGCCTTCAGGAACTTGTATGGGAACCCCCAGGCTGTCAATTTCCCCACAGTCTGCCGCAATCCACCCTATCAAATGCAGTGCTGTAATCTATGAAACTGCAAAAAACACAGTTGACGGACAGAATGCAGAACAATGTCTTACATTCACCCCAGTACAAAGATCTGGGCCTACATCCATCGTTGAATGGAAAGACGGCTGGAATGCCAGAAACCGGTCCTCTGAAGCTTGTTTCCGGTCCAGGGAAGGCATGGCTTGGCAGTTCGGGCTGGACTGTTCCCATGAGGCACAGGGTCAGACTGATTTGCATATAGCCATGTCTGAACTGGGGTGGCAGAGTGGGCCAAAGAACGGTGATGGATTAAACCCAGATCTTTTGACTGGGTGTGAGTGTTTGATTGATTCAGATGCTCCGTCCATCACTACCCCCTTTTGTACCGCTTTTGGCCGCTATAAGTGTGGCAGGGTATGCTCAGACGTGAGTCCCTTGCTCACTTTGCCACTGGATTCAAGCAAGCCGGGCTGAAGACAGCTGGAATGCCAGAAACCGGTCCTCGGAAGCTTGTTTCCGGTCCAGGGAAGGCATGGCTTGGCAGTTCAGGCTGGACTGTTCCCATGAGGCACAGGGTCAGACTGATTTGCATATAGCCATGTCTGAACTGGGGTGGCAGAGTGGGCTAAAGAACGGAGATGGATTAAACCCAGATCTTTTGACTGGGTGTGAGTGTTTGATTCAGATTCAGTCCATCACCACCCCCTTTTGTACCGCGTTATCTATGAAACCGCAAAACAAGGCCGGATGCTTTTTCTTCACCTCTTGTATAGAAAGGTATGCCAGCGCAATGATGTTGTCCATGGTTGAACTGTGTTGCCTAAATCTGCTCTGATAAAATGGGAAGATTCCTTTCTCATTTACCCATGACTCTCTCCTTCAGGCATAAGCCTTAGCATCTAAATCCAGCACGGCAACAAGCCTCTAGTTAGCTGGACAATATCGGTCGCCTTTTTTATGGATAGGGAATAGAATGGATCTCTCCAGGAGTGCGGCATCATTGCTGTCATGAAAACGTGATTGACAAGTGGGGTCAAGATTGGAGCCCAAAATGCCTGTGCTGATTTGAATCCTGGGGCGTGGATCTCGTTTGGCCCTGGAGTTCCATCACAGCAAATGTTATTGATGCAATTACTTAGCAGTCAATGATAAAAGTGCCTTGGTTGAGGGGGTGCAGGCTTACTTCCAGGCATCTCATTATGGTGGTCCCCTTGTCTGATTAGTCTTTTGAATACAGATGTTTGATGTTCCTTTTCCAGATATTTTTGACGAACAATGATGATCTCCTTGCTCTATGGTTGCGAGCAAATGTATCAGTTTGGACTTTAAAATCATTATACTGGGAATGACTGGCTTGAAGTTGATGACCAGCCTGAGGCTGAAGCCCCACACTACCATCCTCTCTTGTATATTTTGACAGACGGGACATGCTCCAAACACCACCACCACTGAGCATGACAACATTATGCATTACCTTAATGATGCGTCTGGGACAAAAATATTTTGTTTCACCTTTGGGAGACCAAACCGCCTTTTTGACAAAGACAAGATCACCCACTTTCCAAACAGACTTCCGTGCACCCATCATCACGTCCAACCTGCATTTGTAATTTTCCTGGTACCTTTTCACTCTCCAAGTGTTCATTATACTGCCCATATCTTTTACAAACAACCATAGGGGATTTAATTTAGAACCAGCAGCCCTACCCTTGAGCTTTTTGAATGGAGAACCAATCACGCTGTTGGGAGTATTTCTGTGCGCCCATAATTTTTCCCTAAGGATGGGCTTGAGAGGGGATCTAGTCTCTAGGGCAGTCTGAGCAGAGGCTCTGACTAGGCTATTCATGCTCTCAACTAAGCCATTAGCTTGCGGAGCATAGAGGGCAGTCTTGTGATGAGTGATGGAAAGGTCTTTTAGAAAATCTATCATCTCTTGAGAAGTGAATTGCACTCCTTTATCAGAGACTAGAATATCAGATAGGACCTCAAACGTGAATGCATCATTAAGAAACTCAATGATATTCTTTGTCACAACGGAACTCATACTGGAGGCAGAGACCCACGTAGAAGTGTAATCAACAAGGACTACCATAAACCTTTCAGAGGGAGACAAGCTGTTAAATCGACCAACCATGTCAATGACAAGTTTTGACCAGGGACGTTCACGTATGGCCACAGACGAGAGGGGAGTAGTCCTCACTTTTCTTGATTTATCATTCCCCACACATATATTACCGTCTCTAACAACATCTTCTACTTGACGGTCAACCTCCGGCCACCAATAGGATTCCCCGACTCTTGACTGTTAAGTTGCGACCAAGATGCCCCTCATGTGCCAAATTGATTATTTTCTCTCTCATCATATCTCATCATACAGGGAGGTACCAATCTCTCACCCCGAAAAGCTCACCATTCGAAATGTTCAATTCTTCGCTAACATTCCCGTTACCTTTTGCACAGCTGGGAACATCATTCAAAGCGGGCCAACCATTGGCAACAAAATCCATAACTGGTTTTCTTGTTTTGTCACTTTCAGAACAATCTTTTAACTCTTCCTTATTAAGAGCTGACTCCTTTACCCAAGAAACCGAGCTGTCAGGACTGTTGGAAGTATTTTTCTCTAAGGGCATCCTTGAGAGAAAATCGGGCAGAATATTTTGTGAGACCAGGCAGATACTGTACGGAAAAATTGTATTCCCAGAGTCCTTCAACCCACCTCTTAATTTTGGGTGTAGTGCTTTCAACAGTCCTACAAGAAAACGTGTACAAGGGGCTTGTGGTAAGTCCTAACCAGGAATGGTGAACCCCATAAGTAAAATCTGAAATGATTGATGGCCCAAGAACAGGCCAAAGCCTCACGCTCGATCACCGAGTACCGCTCTTCCTCTCCTCTCAATGAACGAGAAGCGAAACCAATGACCTTCTCACTGGCATCAACCATTTGGGATAGGACAGCACCCAAACCCTGCACACTGGCATCTGTGGTCAGGATAGTCTTTTTATGTACATCAAAATGACCCAAAGTTGGCATGCGCGCAATTCCTCTTTAACTTTGTTAAAGGCATTGACACAATCTGCTGACCACTTGAAGTCAACACCCTTTTTTAACAGTAATCTCAGAGGTTGTACTACACTTGCACAGTTATACACAAACTTTGAGTAGTATTCCGATAAACCAAGGATAGATTTCACTTGGTCTTTGTTTGATGGAGCTGGTGCCTGTAATATCACTTCTACAAGATCAATTTAGGATCTAATGCCCTCACTAGAAATGGAAGGATAGGATAGGATACTGACCCAACCCTGAATTTCAGAGTGAGTCCACGTTCTTCTAATCTGGACAGCACATGGAACAGTACCTCATCATGTTTGGCTCTATCCTGCCCATAAACAAGTATATCGTCTTGAAAAAATAGTACAGAGTCAATCCCAGATAACACATTTTTCATCACTCTCTGAAAGCATGCAGCAACACTCGCCAACCCAAATGGCATTCTGATAAATCTAGAAGTGCCCAAAGGGGTTACAAAAGATGTAAGTGGTCTTAAATCTTCATGTAGTAAGATCTGATAATACGCTGACGATACGTCCATCACGCTGAACATACAAGCACCACCTAACTTTGCGAGAGCTTCATTAATATTTGGCAAGGGCTGCCTGTTGACCCAGATACAGTTATTTAAACTTCTCAAGTCCACACACATCCTAATTTTACTGCCCTTATCTTTGGGAGCTAAAACAATGGGAGCCAACCATTCCGATGACTCAATTTCCTCTACAACTCCCAAATGGAGAGATTTCAACATGAGGTTCGGTGCTTTCCTTACTCTGTGTACTACCGGTTTCGCCTTGTCTTTTAAAATAATTGTGTGGCTATGTTCAGTAAGAAGACCAAGTTCTCCACTGAAAACCCTAGGATAGTTTCAAACAATATCTTGATTGTCACCTTGTTGTAAAACTAGCATAACTTGGTGAGGCGCATTTGGGTTCAAAATAATTCCAAGGTCTTTTTGATGATGCCAACCTAAAAGATTATCTCCATGCTTGGCAACATATATTTTACCAACTGTTTCTCTTCCTCTGAACACAATGGGTTGTATGGAATACCCAATTAAGTCCTTAGTTTGCCCCCATACCCTACAAAATTGATGTCCGGTGGCAAAAGTTTTATATTATTGGACTTGAAAGTGGCATAGCAAAATTTGTCGCTCAACAGGGTATAAGGTGAACCAGAATCAACCAGCAGTGGAACACTTGTCACCAATGTTTACATCACATTTCGGCATGGTCACAATATCAGTATCAACAAGTTTTACATCATGCACAGGCTCAGAATTGCTTTCAGTAATGCATCGCTTGCTGACATTCTTTATCATCCTCAACAAAGTTTACTTTTGTGTTTCTACACATTCTGGTATAATGTCCTCTTTCCCCACAATTCCTGCAATTTGTGCTTTTAGCAAAACAGTTGGGAACATTTGGTCCATGGTTCTGGTTTCCACACCTAGGGCTTTTTGGCTTGTTATCCTTGTTCAAATTATAGTTGAACTTTTGTCTATGCAACTTAGCTAAAACTCTCTCCTGCTTGACATTTGTTTTACTCACAGTTGCAACTTTAGTGCCAAGTGATATATTTTCAAGATTATCTTTAGTTATGTTGGCAATGTTGTCACTAGGATTAGCGCAGCTGCGTATTTCTTTAATCCAATGAGAAGTATGCTCAATACTCTTAACAATAGTAATGGCATCTTTGTGATTCGGATTTTTTTATAACAACTTTTCTTGAATTCTTAAGTCATTAGTGCAACACACCAGTTGATCACGGATAAGGGAGTCAGATAACTGTTCGAACTCATAAGTCTGTGCCACTGCCTTTAAAGCTGCAACATAGTTACCAACTCTCTCACCTTTGGCCTGCACGCACATAAAAAATGTGTGCCTTTCCATGACCTCATTCAATCGTGGTCCAAAATGAATTTGAAGTTGTAGTACACATTTCAAAAGCATCATTAGGTTCTCCAGCCCCCCTGCCTATTGTTATGGAATCCAAACTATTGTATATATTCCTGCCTTCAATGCCAAGATTATGGAGAAGAACTGCTTGTTTCCTTGCGGCAGAGCATTTTTCACCACTGATTGTTATGAGGTAGGAATCAAAAAGTGGTTTCCATTTCTTCCAAGGAAGAACAGGCTCGCCTCGCTCACATCAAAACTGAGGAGGTTGGCTCATGCCACTGGACGTTGACATGCTGCAAGAAAGAGTAACTTATCAAACTAACAAAATAATTTAAAACAACAATTTGACACAACAATCTAATATAACAAGGCAAAACAACAAGCTAACTAAACCCAAAATTTCCAGTATTGGAAGTTGTCCGCTAATTAATTCCACAACTGCTTTACATCTTTACTTATGCAAAATATGAGACGTGCTTGCTGCTGCAGGTATTAGTTAAATAAAGAAAGTCAAACTAATGAAAATTAACACAATACATTTAAATAATTAACTTAACTTGAGGAAGTTCTCTTCATGAAGTGTGCCGTTGACGAGCTTTATAAATTTACTTTGGTCTTCCTCTTGAATAGTACACACAGCAATTGGTAGGCTGTTGATTAAAGCAAGTCAAATCAGGCTTTTACGATGCTGCGTTCTGCGTGTGCGAGTCAGGGCAGTCGATGCGCACGCACCACCTCACTGGAGCTCTGATGATATCGCTCCGTTCTCATTCTCTGGCACACACGTTACCCTGCTGGAGTCTTCATTCGTGCGGTAAGTTCGCTCGTGTGTTCAGCACTGCCTGTGGTCATTTCAAATGACAGGTCTCGTCTCTGGGTCAGTTTTTGCTTTGCGAGTCTCACTCACTTAACGGCTGCAGTCAGTCTTCACTTGAATCTTCACTTCAGTCTTTATTTTTTAATAACGTAGCTTTGCCACAAGTCTGCTCAATAACTCGATTACACACCGTTACCCGCAGTCTTCTTACGGCCAAAATAGCACACGTTAAACAAATGAACAGCAGACACACCTTGCTTGTTGTCATCTGTATGTTTCTTCTTAAGCACGCTGGGTTCTTCGGTGCGTGTAGTCGTCGCCAGTAATAAAATGAAGTTTCTGCAGTCCGTTTATTTTACACCCATCGGAACAGTCCACACCAACAGCAGGCGCTGCAACCAACTCCAACTCTCTGCGGTTTACACGTTCTGCTGCTGATGTAGTTTACATTCTAAAAAGGAACTATAAACTTAAAGGGCAAGTTACAACACAATAGGTCTGCAATTTCTAACACAAACAATAGTAACATAGTTGTTCCCTTGTAGCTTACTGCATACACACACACACACACCATAGCATCAGCTCCTCTCTTTCCACTGCCTCAGTGAGTTCCTACTCAAGGGGTCACATATGACCCTAGGTGGTGAAGGTCTGGGGAAAAGGAGTGCATATGCATCAGCTGTATTATTGCACTGCATCAAATCCCTAATCTAGTCAATCACTAAAAGTAGGGGGCCTTGGCCCCAACACATTGCCACTTACTGCTTAGCCAGTACCAGTTCTAAGGACATATAGCTTTCCATGTAGACTAGGATATTCTTGACATACCCCAAAAATATCCGAAGAGGGGAATGGTGCAGCCTATAGTCAGTAATGTTTGACAACACTGAGAAAATGTTCGCGAATAGGAGCATGCTTCAGGGCATATTCAGGCCAAGGGTATGAAGCCAGCCTCATTTAAGAAGGCATTGGGCACAGCTCTCATCCACATCTAAAACAAATGATCTATTTTAAAAGTAAGGAACACAGGCAGAGGTAGTACAAGTGAAGAGGTTTATTTGAAGAAAAAGACCCCTTAGATGTTCATACCAAAGCAGCAATCTTCAGAATGACCAAAGAGCATTCTAGCTTAGATCATAGATATGTTGACATTCTAATGGCTTAAAGAAACATAACATATAAGAATGTAACACATCTCCCTTTCCAAAATAAAAAAAAACAATTAAGAATACCACATATAATCATTGAACTTGCTAGGCTTTACAATAATTCTTCCAGATAATCTCCTTGAACTCGGAACATCCTCCTTAACCAAATTGGAAGACATTTGTTGAACATTACATGGGGAAATTACAGGAACAGTAGAAGAATTTGGTGGCATAGCACTAGAATTAGATTTGGGTACGGAAACAGAAACATTGTTATACCTGTTCAACCACAAATTCCGTTCTAGTTCATTGCACAAAACAATGTTACAAAAATTCCATTTCCGTCCATCATCCAAAAGCACACAATTACCCATCACTTCCAACACCTTCTTTGGATGAGACCACCTGGAAGAACCATCCTTTGACAAACCAAAACGAGACGACCTCACCATATCACCAACATGGAAAGATTTTTCTGATTTCTTGAGTTTACTGTTGTGTCTTTCTACATACTTCTGTTGATAAGCATTCATTCTATCATTCAAACTTTCTTTTTGAACCTGACCACAAGCAGTTTTGAGCATCCATGCGGGAGTTGCCTTATTGTTAGCAGAATGTCCCTTGAGAAGGTGAAAGGGTGATACTAAAGTTGCAGAATGTGGAGTATTACGATAACTCCAAATCATGTCTTTGACTGCAACCTTACAATCAGCACCATCAATCGTAGCCAACTGTATGCATTCTTTTAATACACAGTTGAACCTCTCAACCATACCGTTCTCTCTAGGACAGTAAACAGCAGTAGTAATGTGTTTCACACCACATAAGCGTAAATAGTTTTGAAACTCATTAGCAACAAATTGTGGGCCATTGTCAGTAGTGATGGTTTCAGGAAAACCCTCTCTATGGAACAACTCATCACAAAAACTGACTATGTTAGAAGCCTTGATCTCCTCACAAATGCTACTTCAGGCCATTTGCTGTAATAATCCATTAAAACAATGGCAAATTTTCCAGCAATATTTCCAATGCTAAACGGACCACAAATGTCCATAGCTAATCTTTGCCACGGTCTGTCTGGAAACAAAACAGGACTAATGTTAGATTCTTGGGAAATGTGAGATTTATCACTGCAGGTGCATGCCGAACAATTCCTAACACGCCTTTCCACATCCTTATCCATGCCTGGCCACCAGAAATCACACCTACATCTCCTTTTCATACCGGACATACCTGAGTGTCCCACGTGGACAAGATCCAATAATCTGTCACGTAAACTAGATGGTACAACAAGTTTGTCAGCTCTCCTAACAATACCCGCATCCATATCATAAGAGAGTTCTGGCCACACAGTTTTATATTCAGACAATTCACAATTACTCCATGAGAAACTATTGCACGGTGAAGTTAATCGCACTATAACTTCCTTTAAAACAAGGTCTTCTTGAACAGCTTTTTTCCACTCTATTTCATCAATGGCACCATTACAAATTTCCACTACGGAGGCTATAGACCAATCCTCATCTTGATCCAACACAGAATCCTCATCACAAACAGGAAGACGAGATAAACAATCAGCATTAACATTCTTAATGCCTGGTACATATTTCATTGAAAAATCATACTCTTGTAGTTTGTAAATCCATTTCGCGATTCTAGGAGTGGCCTTACCAGCACCTTTGGTTGAGAATATATCCACAAGGGGTTTGTGGTCAGTCCTTAGTTCAAAATTAGTGCCCCAAACATAATTCCTAAAATAATTTACTCCCCAAAAACAAGCCAAAGCTTCTTTCTCAATGACTGAATATGAAGGTTCAGCACCCTTCAATGTACGGGAAGCAAAAGCTACAACCCATTCCAATCTATCTTTACCCTGCATTAAAACTGCTCCTAACCCATATGCACTTGCATCAACAACAATAATTGACTTTTTGTTGGGATCAAAGGGTTTAAGTGCTACAGCATCTATTATGTTTCTTTTTACATCCTCAAAAACAGACTGGCATTCAGCACTCCACACAAATTTGGCACCTTTTTTCATTAACAGCCTTAAACAGAAAACTTTGGAAGCAAAATTCGGCACAAACTTAGAATAGTACTCCGCGAGTCCTAAAAAGGAACGAAGTTGGTCTTTATCAGATGGAGATGGAGCATTCTTAACAGCATCCAATAAATTCTTTTTAGGTCTAACTCCCTCCACTGACAACGTGTGCCCCAAGTATTCAATTTCATTGGTAGCAAACTTGCACTTTTCAGCAGCAACAGTTAAACCGGCACTTTGAAGTTTGTGTAACACATTATTTAGAATTTTGTCATGGACAGTTTTACTGTCCCCCCACACAAGTACATCATCCTGAAAAACTAACATGTTTGGTATACCTTCAAGAACTTTACTCATAACCCTTTGAAAAACAGCTGATGCAGAGGACAATCCAAAAGGCATCCTTAAAAATTGAAAGGCCCCCTCAGGAGTAACAAAAGATGTTAAATGGCGAGATTCTGGATGTAATTTTATCTGATGATAAGCATTTGATAAGTCAATTGACGAAAAATACTTAGCATCTCTAACTGATGCCACCATTTCGTTAATTTTGGGTAAGGGGTAGCGATCTACCCAAATGTTCTTGTTCAGATCTCTTAAATCGACACACATGCGCAATTTGCCGTTGGGTTTTCGCGCCAAAACAACTGGACTAAGCCAATCAGATGCTTCGATAGGTTCTATGATGTTCTGCTGACATAAACGATCAAGTTCTACTTTAAGTTGTGATCTCAACACAAAAGGAACATTGCGCACTTTATGGACTACCGGTATAGAGTCAGATTTAAGGATAATGCGATGCTCACATTTTTTAAGACACCCCAATTTTGGACTAAACAAATCTGGAAATTTTTTATGCCATTCTAAACTTGCATCTTCTTGAGTTACCATAACTTCATCAGAATGTTTTTTGTGCCAATTAGGGGATAATAAAACTTGATCAGGATGGTTAGGATCAAGGGTCATTCCCAAATTCCAAAGTTCTTTCCATCCTAATAAAGCTCTGCCTTTTTCTACAACATACACAATTCCAGAAGTATTTCTGTCTTTAAAAATGATTTCAGATGTAAAACATCCAATCACAGGTAATTTGATGCCTAAATAACCTACAGGAGTTTTTGGAGAACATGAAAGGTCAGGTTTACCACAAGTTTCCCACATGTTTTTGTCGATAATAGTATATAAGGAACAGGAGTCTGCCCAAAGAAATAACTTATGACAATTAATCGTAACTTCACACTTGGGAGGTTGAATTTCATCAGAAATATGATTAACTTCATTCCAAATTGCCATGACTTCAATGTCACTGTCACTATCAGAACAAATAGGTTGAGCAACAAAATTAACAGAATTTTTCCATGCGTTAGGATTGTCAGATCTACACATTTTGGCAAAATGGCCAGTTTTGTTACACTTAAAACATGTAACATTTGATGCAGGGCACCAAGAATTTTCAGTAGTATGTCTTGTATTTCCACATCTGAAACAAAACTGTTTGTTAAAATTTTGTGTCTTGCTAGAAGATGGTTTGTTATACAACATGGTGTTTTTATTACCACTGGAAAATGTTCGAGGTTTAGTTCTGACATCACGTTTAGTGTTATATCTATTATCAAAAGATTTTGGTTTATTATTAACTATGGTACATACATCACTAGATTCTTTGCTATCAGAAAACTTAGAGTCTTTACTGTGTGCACCCAATTCCTTAACATAACGAGAATTATTCTCAACCCTTCTGGCAATTGAAATGGTTTTGTGAAGAGATGGATCTTTTAAATCCAATAATTTCTCTTGAATTGTTGTATTATTAGTTCTATTAAGGAACTGGTCTCTTATAATTTCTTCATGTAAATCTTTAAACTTGCAAGTAATTGCTAATCTTCTTAAAATAGTAACATATTGTTCTACAGATTCACCTGGTAATTGTGCTCTTGAGAAGAATTTGTCTTTCCACAACTATGCTTGTTTTTTTGCCAAAATTTTCCTCTAAAGCTTTTAAAGAATCAAGATATTCATCAGAAGAAAATATTTCAATTTTTGAACAGTCAAATACAATTTCTTCATCACTGTGATCTTCATCACCAACTTCACATACCTTAGGAATATTATTAGATTGTATAGGTAACGTTTTTAACACCTTCCTACCTTCTACACCAAGACTATGTTTAAGAAGCGCTAGTTTGCGTGAAGCTACAAATACTTCTCCACCTATAGCTTCTAAATATGTCTCAAAGGACTCGCGCCAATCCTCCCAATTCATAGGAGGAACACCAGGGTCCTGTAAGAATTTTGGTGGAGCTAAAATGGTATTGGTTTCCATGCTAACAAATTAATAACAATAAATAACAATATAACAGTTAGAGAGAAAGAAAAAAAAATTAATTAACAAAATAAAAGTAGTCACCGTTGTCTTAAATGTAGTTTGGTTTTCTTCTTTTTTTTAGAAATCAATACCATTTAGAGTTAAATTCAGTTTAAATGTTTTAAAACGGCTTATACACGAAGAAATGGTTGATTGATGCTGAATACGGCGTGGTTGCTAGGGAAACGCGCCCCAGAATGCATTGCGTGGCCCACAATGCATTGCAAGTCGTCGTGCGTAGTTGATGAAGCTCAAGATGTCGCCGCTGGAACGCTGGCTTCAGCGCGTTCAGTAACGCGAGGAAAACAAACTTAAATGATGCGCAACTCCAACGCCGACTTCAGCGCATTCACGAGCACAAAAACGAAGTCTGACTTAAAAAAATGCAAGTAGGCGCCGTTTGAAAAACAAAATTGTTAACACGCTGTTTTGTTAAGCGCTTCCTCTCCAATAACATGCCGCTTTTCTACAACGCTTCAATATCATCAATAGCCTTCAATAACATGTCAATTTTTAGTAAAGTTGATGCGTTCCGCAATGTTTATATAATCATGCAAGTACACGAAATTGCAGAGTTTACTCACATGAGATACAAATTCATGAGTTCAAGTGAGACGTGAGTTAAGTCGATTTGAAGCAGTCCTTGTTAATGAGATAACGTGAAATCTGTTCTTTAGTTAGTAGCAGTTGAAGGCTTCATTTGCTTTTTTTTTTAAAAAAAAGAATAAAAATCTTGTTAGAACATCACGGGGTCACAGGTTGATGGGTTGTTTCCTCCCTCGTCGCCACTTTTAAAAGTAAGGAACACAGGCAGAGGTAGTACAAGTGAAGAGGTTTATTTGAAGAAAAAGACCCCTTAGATGTTCACACCAAAGCAGCAATCTTCAGAATGACCAAAGAGCATTCTAGCTTAGATCATAGATATGTTGACATTCTAATGGCTTATAGAAACATAACATATAAGAATGTAACAATCTAAGCCTGACTTGGGTATAGTAAAATCTGTGTATGGATTTACAGTGGATTAATATATGCCTGCTATTTACTTCAAGACGACAAAATGTGCCTCAGTCTATTGTATGTCGGAACAACGCATGCCTTTACCAGGCATGCAGTTACTCCAGTCTTTACAACAAATGCGTCTTTACCACGCATTCCTTTAACACGCATATCGTTACGACAATATGCTCTAGGGGAAAGTGCTGGACTTTGCAGCAGTATAATCTTCTGTTCCAACTCCAGTCTGCGCAATAGTAGGGAAAGTGTTGGACTTTAAAGTCCAACAGTGCTTTCCCTAAGGCATGTTGTTGAAATGACATGCTGGTAAAGGAATGTGTGGCAAAAACGCAATTGTTGTAACAGCTGCGTTGTAACTGCAGCGAGTGGTTCGGCTGTTGGGGTAAAGGCTGTTTTCCGCCTGAATTATATGTCAGGGCGCACTGCGAAGAATTCACACCTGTAGTAGGGCAACATGAGCATATCTCAGCTGGTTTATCCTGTTTACCCTTGACAAGATCAGTTTTGTCATATTCGCTGGAATAACCTTTCATCAAAGGGTTGGTTCAGTGCTGTGCCATCTGTTACTGTGTAATAGAAGCCCATTGGGTCATATGTGATGTCACAGTGGAGGCCCAGGATGGACTGACGGGAAGTTGGAAGGGAGCTTGGGCTATGGTATTTCTTGGTGTCAGGAGTGGTCCCTTCAGATTTGGCAATAAGGACCTACTACGTTCATGAGGCATGATCACTATACTGAACTGACCCCGCATACTTTATTTTCTGCCGTTTTAGAATATTGGTTTTGGGTTTACATAGGTCTTGGTAAACTTGTGGATTTCTATCTTTTAGGGCAATTACACTTGTTTTCTGAAAGGCACAACCTTTCAGTGAGTATTTTAAAATGTTGCTGTACATTGGAGTGCATTGGTCTTTCAATGGGTTTAATGTAAAAATACAAATATACTAGTTTTCAAAAAGGTAAGTTTCAATTCTATTAAGGACGTGGAGGTGAGGATTATGTTAAACGTTCTTATTTTATTACTTCCAACAGACTTCAACTTCAAACATAAACTACCTTTCCCAGAATACTTAGGGAAACGACTGCAAACAAAATTCATCCAATAACAGTCCATGTCCTTCCGGACAGCCTCATGATCATTGCAAAGGGTAAATGCGTGGCCCGCTTCCCTTGACCAGTCCTGTAGGAAAAAATCCATTGCTATTGCCAGTGGATCTGGTTTCCAACTGAAGTATTTGGCCACCTGATGGTCAAGACAGGAGGCAAAGAGGTTGACTGAGAAGGGGCCCCACTGATTGCTTAGTGTCTTAAACACCTGAGGGTCCAGTTGACACAGTCTCATGTTCAGCCAGTCCCTCAAGCACCAATCTGCTATTTCATTGGACACGCCCGGAAGGTATTCCACTGTGACTGATACGTTCTTTGACAGGCAATAGGTCCAAAAGGCTTTGGGCAGGTTCGCCAAGATCTTGGATCTGGTGCCCCCCAAATGATTTATGTATCAGACTGCTGAGATGTCCATTTTTAACAGGACCCATCTCACCTTATCCTTGGTCCATGACTGAACCGCAAAGGAAACTGCCATCAACTTGAGGCAGTTGATATGGCGAGATTTCTCCACCGTGGACCATTTTCCTCCTGCAAATGAGGCCCCCAACCTGATTTGCTGGCGTCCGATTCGATTACTAAATCTCGATAGGAATTGAATATGGCCTGTGTGAGAAGTTGGCCGGATATGTGATGTCCACTAGTCTAGTGGACACCCTGTATCAGTCCAAACAACCCTTATGGTGATGGTTGTAAAGTCAACCTTATAGACCAGCTATCCTAGTGGTAGCATGGAGAAAGCAGTCCTAGGCTAAAACTTCAGAGAGCATGTGAAGTCAGCTGTTTTACCATATGTAACCCCTTGAATACCAAATGAAAGGACACCACACAGGTTATATATAAAATATATATGTATTTATTACTAACACAACCCCTCGGAACTCTTTATGGGATCAGTGGCCAAAGCACATAACAAGATACTTAATTATCGTACAATAAGTTGCACAAAATACAGTTGAGCCCTAGGGGCGTTGCAAACCATATACTAAAATAGTGTTATAAGAAGCATGTCACAAACAGGGAGTAGGCCTAGGGAATCGCTGGGGCTACACTGAACTACCAAAGGTTAGGAAGCAGGAGGCCCACGGGAAGCGTGTGCAGTGTCTTAACACACATGCAAGTTACCATAGGGATACAATGGGAACGGAAGAGTCAGAAACTAGTTGATTTAGGACACTTCCGGATGGACTAGGAGAAAGCTACTGAAAACTAGGACACTTGGATAGTCAATACCCACAGGAGCACCAGAGTACTCGTGTTACCTCACCCATAAGAGCCGGGTGCATAGGTGTCAAGTTGTGTCGGGTTTCGTCGCTGAATCCTATGGAGACCTGTAAATCGATGCTGCAGGTGACCAGGAGAGAAGTGTCCGGTTGGATCCAAGGGTGGATCGAGGATGAAGAGGACCTGAAAGCAGAGGGGACAGAGTCTGGGTCATTAGCCAGTGACCAGGAAGGAACCACGCGATGTTGTGAAGCAATCAGGTGATGTCGTGAAGCTTGTCTCTGCAGCCACGAGGTCCAGGAGGCGTCGTCGACGACCAGGCGCTAGAATCGAGCTGTCCCACGATAGATCTAGATGTCTGCGGTGTCAGGACCCAGATTGGACCCAACGAGCCTTGGCAAATGCAACCCACGCAGGAATTGAATATTCGCTTCGAGTCAGACCAGCAAGGTCTGGGGGGGCTTCTCTTTTTCAGGGAAGTAGGAGCAAGCCTGGAGCAACCAGGCCAGCGGTGTAGATTTAAAGGTTCGCCTTCACAGAGGCCACTAGCCAACGGGCAAGTGACCGGATAGGCGCGTCGAGCTCAAAAGCAGCAGCAGGCCCCACGCGGCACTCGTGGAGTGTGGAGGGCTGTGCGTCGGTGCAAATGTGGCTCAGGGCTGGGGCTTCTCAATCCCCAATGCACAACTTCGAGGGTGCCTCAGAAGCTGCGCAATTAGCAATAAGCAGGTTTTTCAAGATGTCCGGTCCCACGTCTCTCGTCGCCTCCACGGGTCTGAGCTCTGCTGCAGATGTGGGTCGGTGTCAGAGAAGTCTGGAAGTCCAGTTCCTGTCTGGCTCTGTGCTCGGGCTCTGGCGGGAGCGTCGACAAAGCAAACTGGTAAGTCGCTGTTGGTGCCTGTTTGCACAGGGTGGTCACTCCTTGACCACAAGGGAGATTCTTCAGTCTTCTAGTTGCAGGAGAATGTCGAAGGTCCAGAGTTTCGTTTCAAGTTTCAGTTTAGGATAAATCTAAAATCTCTAGACTCAGCTCCTAGCTTTATACTGATTAAAGGGGCTGGATTACATGCTAGGTCCCTCCTATGGGTGGGACCAGGGAAGGGGGTGGTTACACCCCTTTCCCTTTGTCCAGTTTCGCTCCAGAGCTGGGGCTGGAGTGCCCCAGCAACTGGTTTGAACCGGGCTATGCATGGAGCACCTTGTGTGCCCCAGGCAGTGTCTCATTTCATTCAGCCCTCCCTGCCCCAATACACTATGACCTGTCTGGGGTGGTGCTAGCACCTCCCAAGACAGGAAACCTATTGTCCAAGCCTCCCTCGCTGGTAGGACTCCCAGCAGCAGGAGGTCAGACTTGTGTCTGTGGCAGCAGCATCCATTTTGTGATTCTGAGGCTCTGGTTAACTTTAACCGGGATTAACAGGAACAACATGTCTTCTACCTCTGGGAGGGTGGAATGCTACCCCCGTCGCCAGAACTGGCGAGGGGGTAGTATTCCAAAGCGTATGACACCTTACAAGACATGTTTTGATAAAGCCAAACCAAAGTTGGCATTAACCGCGAGGATTATAATGCACTTAGGAGTATACGGTATGGCTATATCATAGAACAGCTATAAGGACATGGTTCCGAAAGCTGCAGACCAGCTCAGCTCATGCTAGAGCACCATCTCACATAAAACCAAGCACTCTGCTTTCAGGATTGTTAAGGCCTGCCATAGGAGTGACTTATAGGTGCATATGTGTCTATATATAAGGTTAGATATAGGAATACTATATCTAAGCAAGGGGTGATTACACGACCTTGCCACAGCTGAGTGATCAGCCAGTTGTGTCAATTTGGATGGCCAGCCAGGGGTGGCATAATACATGCTGCAGCCCCTGGTAGGCCTTGGATGCACCTATGCCCTGGGTACCTATGGTACACTATACAGGGGCTCATAAGGTGACCCAATATCCAATTGGAGATGTACCTAAAGTACATGGAGTCCATTTTAGAGTGAGAGCAGATAGCCTGGGGCCCTGATTAGCAGGATTCCAGGCCAACTAAGTGGAAAACCAGCTAAACACTAGCAAAAAGTTGGGGTAACCATATAGTCAGATATATATAATCAGAGGGGAGAGAAGGAAGTTATGATCCGTTCAGCTTCCTTTTTACATATATCAAAAAATCAGGGGGGGAACGGATCACTTGTCCTGGGTCACCAGGGTTTTTGGAGTACAGTGGATAGATCAGATTTGGGTAGACTGGAGTGGGGTAGATTGGAGTGGAGGTGTTGGGTAGTTTAGCATGGTGAGTGTGGTAGATTGGGTTAGAGTGGGGTAGATCGGAGTGGAGTAGATTGCAGTAGATTTGAGTGGAGGAGTGGAGTTTATTGAATTTGGGTGGAGTGGGGTAGACTGGAGTGGGGCAGATTGGAAAGGGTTAGATAAGAGTAGAGTGGGAAAGATTGGAGTGGAGTGGGATAGATTGGAGAAGAGAGGAGTGGGAATAGATTGGAGAAGAGAGGAGTGGGAATAGATTGGAGAAGAGTGGAGTGGGAATAGATTGGAGAAGAGTGGAGTGGGAATAGATTGGAGAAGAGTGGAGTGGGATAGATTGGGATAGATTGGGGAAGAGTGGAATGCAGTGAGATAGTTTGGGGAAGAGTGGAGTACAGTGGGATAGATTGGGGGCGTGGAGTGGAGTGGAGTGGAGTGGAGTGGAGTGGAGTGGAGTGGAGTGGAGTGCATGGGGTATGTTGGAGTGGGGGTAGATTGGAGAGAGTTGGGTGGAGAGGAGTAGGTTGGAGTGACGAGGAGCCTGGTAAGAGTGGAGCAGGGTACATTGTAGTGGGATAGATTGGGTGGATTATGATAGGGTAAATTTGAGTGGAGTTGGGCAGATTGGAGTGGGCGGGGTAGGGTAGATGGGAGTGGGATTGACCAGAGTGGAGTGGGATATAATGAGGTACATTGGAGTGGGGTAGATTGGGTGGATTATGATAGGGTAAATTTGAGTGGAGTTGGGCAGATTGGAGTGGGCGGGGTAGGGTAGATGGGAGTGGGATTGACCAGAGTGGAGTGGGATATAATGAGGTACATTGGAGTGGGGTAGATGGGATGGATTATAGTAGGGTAGATTGGGGTGAGATAGGAATGGGGTAGATTGGGGTGTGATAGGAGTGGGGTAGATTGGGTTGAGATAGGAGTGGGCTAGATTGGGGTGAGATAGGAGTGGGCTAGATTGGGGTGAGATAGGAGTGGGCTAGATTGGGGTGAGATAGGAGTGGGCTAGATTGGGGTGAGATAGGAGTGGGCTAGATTGGGGTGAGATAGGAGTGGGCTAGATTGGGGTGAGATAGGAGTGGGCTAGATTGGGGTGAGATAGGAGTGGGGGAGTTTGGTGTAGATTGGAGTGGGGGTGGATATGATGGGGTAGATTGGAGTAGGGAAGCCTGACATGAAGTGGGGTAGTGTAGATTGGAGTTGGATAGAGAGGGGTTGGATTGGGGTGGAGCGGGTTATATTGGACTCTAGTGGGATAGATGTGGGTGCCATTTGGTAAATTGGAGTCAAGTTGGGTGGTGTAGATTGGGTAGAGTGAAATGGAGTGAGGTGGATTGGGGTACAGTGGAGCGAGGTGGAGTGGAGTTGGATAGATTAGAGTTGAGTCGAGAGTTGAGTGGAGTGAGCTACCTTGGGGAATCGTGGGGTGGGGTAGATTAGGGTGCACTGGGATAGTTTGTGTGGATTAGAGTCGGGTAGATTGGAGTGGTGTGGGTGAGGTGGAGAAAAGTAGAGTGGGGTAGATTGGAGTGGTGTAGATTAGAGTGGGGTGGGGTAGACTGCAGTGGAATGGGGTGGTATGGAGTGGGTAGATTAGGGCAGATTGGAGTGGAATAGATGGGGATATATTGGGGATGGGGTAGATTGGAGTAGGGTATATTTGGGTGGGGTGTGATGGGTAGATTGGAGTGGGGTAGATTTGGGTAGAGTGGAGCGTGGTAGAGGGGAGTGTGATAGATTAGAGAGGAATGGGGTAGACTAGTTGGATTAGAATGCAGTAGATTGTTTTACATTTGAGAGGGGTAGATTCTTACATTTGAGAGGGGTAGATTGTTTTACATTAGGGAGGGGTCGATTGTTTTACTTTTGAAAGGGGTAAATTGTTTTACATTTGAGTGGGTAGATTGTTTCACATTTGAGTGGGGTAGTTTGTGGTAGATTGGAATGGGTTAGTTTGGATTATAGTGGCGTAGATTAGAGTGGAGAGGAGTTGGATAGATTGCAGTGGGGTAAATTGGAATGAAGTGGGGTAAATTTGACTGGGATAGATTTCAGTGGAGTCGGGAAGATTGGAGTGGGTTGGATTTGGGTGGATTGGGGTAGATTTGAGTAGGGTAGACTGTGTAGATTGGAACACAGTGGGGTAGATTTGAGTAAAGTGTGATTGATTGATGTGGGGTTGATTGGGTTAGATTAAGTGGGGTAGAGTGGAGTGGGGTATATTGGGGTGAAGCAGGGTAGATTTTGGTAGAGTGGAGTTGGGTAGACTGTAGTGGAGTGGGATAGATTGGATCATAGTGCAGTGGAGTACAGTAGATTGTAGTGGGGTAGATTGAGTTGGAGTGTGGTAGTGAAGTAGGGTAGATTGAAGTGGGGTGGGGTAGATTGTAGTGGGTAAATAGAGTGGGGTAGATTTGGGTAGATTGTAGCGAAGTGGGATGGGGTAGATTTGGGAACAGTGAAGAGGAGTAGGATAGATTGGAGTGGGGTAGATTGGGATGGGGTAGAGTAGAATGGTGTGTGTGGAGTGGAGGGACGTGGAGTGGCGTGTTGTCATGGAGTCAGTAGCGTGGAGTGGCATGTCGTAGAGTGTCTTAGATTGGAGGGTCGTAGATTGGAGTATCGTAGAATGGAGTGATGTGGCATAGAGTTGAAGGGTATAGAGTGGAGTAGGGTAGAGTGAAGTATGCATGGTGTGGCAGGGGTGTGGAATTCAATAAAATATCTACTTGTCCATGGGGCAGGTTGCTTCATAAATCTACTTGTCCTGTAACAAAATCCACTTGTCCCTTTTGTGCCATATAATGCGGCGACAAATCACGGCAGCAATCTCATTATATAAGAGTTCTGATATAGCCTCTCTAATTATTCCAGGGCTCGTACCATAGTAGGGTTGAATACTAGCAATTCCCTTATGTTGCTACGTTTCTGCAGGCCTACATACTGGGGCTGAAGGTAGTAGTAAGCAATAGTTCAAGGGTTGGAATGCCCTTTTGAGTCTGTGCAAACCTACTAACTTGCGTGTTTTAAGGGTTTGCACCAACTCTTTTCTAATCTTTTCCCGTACTGAAAAGGTTGGAAATTTACTCTTGACAGTGGCAGACGTAAAACTTTTTACAGGCTTGGGAAAAAAGTGCTTGGATGAAAGTGAACTTGAAACAGTCAGATTTTCACATGAGCTAATCTACACATATACAGTCCCAAATATTTTCTAAGAGTACTATTTCTTGGCCTACTTCTGTAAATTTGTGTGAATTCCCGGAAACTGTATATATGCACTTAATGCAAGGATATATACAATGGATGCACTTTTGAGACTTTCTTTAATAATTGGGCCTCCAGTTAGGCCTGGCGTTAACCATGACCTTTTGTGTTTAATAAAATTCTGTCGCTCTCTCTCTCTTTTTCTCTCGGTCTATCAGCTGGCTTCACTGCAAGTGACAGTATTCTGCTCTTTTACAAGGAGCATATTGGCACACAAAGTAGTTTTGTTCAGTGCCTGTAACTGCTGTGGCACTCTGCTTTTTGCGACCAAAAACAATTTTTGCTTTTGCCAATGCTTCTTAGAATCGTGAGGGCCCAGCAGCTCCCACACCGATAAGGTTTTACAAAAACCATGCCTAAACAAGTCACACATTTACAAAACCAAAAGGCTGACCACTAATTTCAGACCTGCTGTCTTTGCCAAAGCTCGTTTATTTTTGTTTCCCATAACCATATTTAAACTGGTTAAACTGATTTTCCATGATGAATATTTTTGGGAAATGCAGGCATACATCAACATGTAACTAAATGATGCTGTAAAGATATGGTACCAAAAATCTTACAGTAGTTTAGCAAAATATATTTTTTCCTACTAGCATTTTTTTGTGAACATTTTATTTTGAAAGCAAAGAACATCATTGTTGCTTTCAAGCTTTGGCAAATATTTGCATATAATCAGAGAGCATTGTGGGAGCATTATACATAGCCTCATATTACTAAACTTTGAAAATGTGTGTACACATTTATACTGGAACCAGCTTCGGTAGTGCAGGCAGAGTTTACAGCATCTACTTTTAGTACTCACCCTAATAATAAAGCTTTGCATTAATGAAACTGAAGACCTCTGAGGCGGAAGCCGGAGGCGCTGTGACTCGCATTTTAAAATTGTATTTTGTGTTTGAATTCACTTTTTAAAAAACTTCTGTACCTCTAAACAGAGCTCCTCTCTGTATTCACCGCCTTGCAGGCTCCATACCAAACAGCGGATCTAACGCTGCACCGTAGGAAAGAAAGATTACACGGACGCCCTCGCTGCTCAGCGCGAGGCCACGCCCACCCGTGAGGCCACGCCCACTTCCCACCTCCCAGCCTATGAATAGCGCTAGCTGACAGCGCGTGTGCCAGAAACTGAAGACCTCTGAGGCGGAAGCCGGAGGCGCTGTGACTCGCATTTTAAAATTGTATTTTGTGTTTGAATTCACTTTTTAAAAAACTTCTGTACCTCTAAACAGAGCTCCTCTCTGTATTCACCGCCTTGCAGGCTCCATACCAAACAGCGGATCTAACGCTGCACCGTAGGAAAGAAAGATTACACGGACGCCCTCGCTGCTCAGCGCGAGGCCACGCCCACCCGTGAGGCCACGCCCACCTCCTCGCTCTTTAAATGTGCCTCCCTCGCAAGTGCAGCGGACGAGCGCAGCGGGAGCGCCGTTAGCGCGCCGAAGGCGCGCCTAAGGCAAGCCCGTCTGCGCCCGTCCGCGACCGACCGGGACTAGGGGCCATACCCCCTACAGGCTCCAGCTCATCCACGGCCAAACCCATCCGCTACACTCGCAATGATTTACTAGCTCTTAACAAAACCACCACGGTTGCTGGATCGCCTCCATGCATCCAAACTGGCCCTGGCCTATCTTATGGACCTATCTCTTGCCGCTCATGTCGATGGTCAAGCCTGGGTCAACTTCCAACTGATCATCACACACTCCCCACCAGCAACCAGCTGGAACTGAAATGCCTATACTTTAATGCCAGATCTCTTCCTAAACATGCATTAGACATCTGGGACATATTAGCATCTAGGACCCCTGATCTGGTCCTTATTACCGAAACATGGTTATCTGACGCCAGTGCTCCAGACCTGGCCAACGCCCTTCCCCCCGAATACAAAATAATCACACATAATAGACAAAGCCAAAAAAAAGGAGGTGGAGTTGCTGTGATCTTCAGAGACCACCTAACATGTCTCACGGAAACGACACCTGTCTACCCCGAACATGAGATTCTTCCATTTAAAATCCTCGTGGAGAACCTCATCATACTAGCCGGTGCAGTTGTCTATAACCCGCCAGGACAACAAACCAGCATAGGCACCAAACTACTGAATCAATTGCTTCCATCCTGCCTGAAACACAAAAATTACATGGTCATTGGTGACTTCAATGTCCACTATGAAAATACTAATGCACCCGGATCGTCACAGTTGAAGTATGACATGGAAATACTGCAACTTAAGCAGTTGGTTGAGGGCCCCACACACTCAGCAGGACACACCCTGGATCTCCTTTTTACTAACATTGAGTCGACTACCATGAAGGAAATCCTCCCCCTGTCCTGGTCTGATCATTCCATGCTATCCTTCTCCTTTAAACTCCTCGGTAAATCCGCGAAGCCCAGATCCACCCCTCTCACCACCAACAGAGCTTGGAGACTAATCAATGACTCCAACTTTCAAAATCACTTTCTTGAGATAGATGTCATATTGCAGGATGACTCCTCCGTCTGTAATAACCTCACTTTGCTAGAAACCAGAATTCGCCAAACTTTAGATAAACTAGCACCCATGCGGGAACTAAGAAAAAAAACAACTACCAGGGAAAAATGGTACACCCCTCTCCTTAAAAGCCTCAAAAAGGAATGCCAGAAAACTGAACATCGATGGAGACAAACCAAAGATTCAGAAACCAGAGCAGACTATGTCACTAAGCGGAAACAATATATTCTTGCCATTCGAGATGCGAAAAAAGCATTCTTCACGCAACGAATCCATGAAAACCACAACTCCGCAAAAGAACTGTTCAAAATTGTAAAGGAGCTTAGTAATCCATCCAGCACCTCACAAACCCTCACCCCCTCAACTGAGGCCTGCGAACGTATTAGCACCTTCTTTGTCGAGAAGATTAATAAAATTTACTCCACCTTCACCCCTTCACATTCCTCTTCCCTGCCCGATAACCCCGACGAAAATTCGCCAATATCAGACAAAGATAATGTCCATCCGGACGCAGGCAATTCCCCACGTCTAACCAATTTTCAACCACTTTCTGAAAACGAGGTACTATCGGTTCTAAAGACAATTAAATCAGGCTCTCCAGCAGACCCATGTCCTCATTTCGTGTTTTCTGAAATTGCACCGACACTCTGCCCTTTCATCACCAAACTTTTTAACCAGTCCCTCACCACCGCGTCTTTTCCAGAAACCTGGAAGCACGCATCTGTAACCCCCCTCCTGAAGAAAGCCGGATCCGACATCCTCAACCCGGAGAATTACAGGCCAATTTCCCAGCTCCCTTACCTCTCCAAGGCTTTGGAAAAAATGGTTAATATACAACTTTCCAAATACCTGGAAGACAATTCACTTCTGGACCCCACCCAGACCGGCTTTAGAGCCAATAACCGCACCGAGGCAACGTTGCTGGCAGTGTCGGACAGTGTCAGATGCATCACAGATCAAGGGGGATCTGTGGCTCTGATACTGCTAGACCTGTCAGCAGCGTTTGACACGGTATCGCACGACTGCCTAATAAACATCCTCCTGAGCAAAGGAGTGCAATCCACAGCGTTAAGATGGATTAAATCATTCCTTAGCAATCGCACCCAAGCTGTGCGCATGGGCCAATTTCACTCAAAACCCTGTCCCATCGGCTGTGGGGTCCCACAAGGGGCCTCACTAAGCCCCACTCTCTTTTTAATGTCTACGTTTCATCTCTGGCTGACATTGGAAGAAAGTGGGGCATCGGCATATGTTCCTATGCCGATGACACTCAGCTGATGGTGACAATGGAAGGGTCGGAAACAACTAAGAAAAAACTACTCAGCTGTCTCTCCGAAATGGCAGAATGGATGCGCAACCACTGCCTAAAATTAAATGCCGGAAAATCGGAGATACTACTGTTCGGAGGAGCCAAACTCTCATGGAACGACACATGGTGGCCACCGTCTCTGGGATCAGCCCCCGTCCCGAAACAGTATGCCAGAAATCTTGGCATCATGATGGACGACGCCCTGTCCATGAAAGACCACATCCGCATACTCTGGGGCAAAGGTTTTGCAATTCTCAAACTCTTGGCAAAAATTTTCTCCTGGATACCTTTGGACTGTCGACGCACAATCACCCAGGCCCTCCTGGTTAGCCGCCTAGATTACGGCAATGCCCTGTTCGAAGGGATGAACGAGCAACTGTTCTCCCGCCTACAGGTCCTACAAAACCAGGCGGCTAAACTGGTCTGTAACAAAGGCAAGCGAGATTCGGCCTCTGCATGCCTAAAAAAACTTCACTGGCTACCAATGCGTCAGAGGGCCACCTTCAAATTACTTTGCCATGCGCACAGAGCCCTTCATAAAACGGGCCCCATTATCCTTCAAGAGAAAATTGAATTTTATATCCCCAACAGGAATCTAAGATCCAACAACTCAGCTCTGGCGAAATCCAAGCGCATTTACAAAGTAAGGACTGGTGGACGCGCCTTCTCATACTTGGCGGCTAAAAGATGGAATGAGTTACCTGTGGACCTCAGACACACCACTAACTACCTCCAATTCCGCCAAAAATTAAAAACTCACCTCTTTCCCAAAAACTAACCCCCCAGCACAGTTTCAGTAGTCTTCTTTTCTTACAGCGCCGTGATATCCCATGGGATGAGTGTCGCGCTTTATAAATACCAAAAATAATAATAAATAATAATAAATAATAATAATGAACCATAAATACAAGCTTGAACAACATTTAACAAATGACACAAATATTACCTTAACTGCAGACATTGCCCTTTCCTGATTCATAATGTGGTACTGTAAACTGGCAGACAAAGGCTTTGTGCTGTAGGGTGTTGGCCCCACTTGTCCCAAGGACAAAATGCACATGAAAACTTGTTGCCCTTGATCCCAAACAATATGTCCCGGGCGTCGGGCGCACTGCCATTACAGACAACACATTTTCTTTTTTTAATTTTTTTTATTGACAACACAAGCAATCAATCATTACAAAAGTAATTCATTACTAAATACAGAACATTAACATAAAGTTCCAGAATTCATAAAGTATTAAGTCATATACCGGTTAGCAGAAGAAATCATTCAAAACACAAGTAGGTGCGTATCACTTATTGAAAAATTAATAAATATCAACTCATACATGGAAACAATATTCCCCAAATTTTGTCTACTTTCTTAAGTGAGCGATCGCCTCGTATTCTAGCTAGGGAAAGTTCCATATCGTAAATTTCTTTCACCAACCGCCACCATTCGGTTATATGAGGTGGTTTATTCGAAATCCATGCCCTTGCTATGACCAATCTAGCACAAGATATTAAAATAAACAACAAATCTCTAAATGGAGCAGTAATTGGTTGCATTCCTAGAAGTATCATCTCAGCTGATAATGAAGCATATGTCAATTGTTTTTGTTTCAGAATGTTTTTCACATTATCCCAAAATGTATGTATAATAGGGCATGAAACCATCATATGCTCAAGGTCAGCCGCGAGCAGGTCACATTTTGGACATTTTGTACGGTCGTAGGGAGTGTTATTTCCTGACCACTTAGAAATTTGAAACGGAGTGTAGTACAATTGACATACAGTCTTATAGGCTTGAAGCTTTAAACTGGATGAATGAACCAAATTATTATCATTTCCCACTATATTCCCGGAAGGAACTTGCGTTCCTCTGGGAAATTGCGTCTGACAGCCCCCCGTGTACGAAGAGCCAAATGGGGTGGCAGAGCCTTTTCCACTCTTGCTCCTAAGTGGTGGAATGACCTCCCCCTGGACCTGAGATCTCTCCCGTCTTTACAGCACTTCCGCTCTGCCCTAAAAACTCTTCTCTTTCGGCAAGCATACATGTAAGGCTCCCTGTCTCCTTCTTTGATCATTCTCCGATCATTCTGTTAGGCGCCTTGATACCTGCGGGTTATTGTCTTGCGCATTATAAATCGCCATTCATTCATTCATTACTATTATGAAAAAATGTAGAGATGTTGTTTGAAGATATACACATCCCTAATTTAGAAACCCATTTCTGCGCTAATTTAGGGCAGTCGTCCGTTTTAAATTGACTGAAGCATTTATACCCTAGACTAATTAAAGCTTTATTTTCCCCATAAATACATGTCCATATTTCTGAATCTGAAATTTCTTTAAGTTTAATTTTACCAATAAAAAAATCGCGAATCTGCATATATTTAAATCGCATGTTTTTGGGGAGGTCATAAAGTAATCTAAGGGTATCAAATTCTAGAAAGCCTGTTGAACCATATAAGTCCGTCAACTGGGTTATACCTTGATTAGCCCAAATTCTCCCCACGGAATCGCTAAAAATATCGGGTAAACCCGGATTTTTCCACAATGTTAACTTAGGGTGAAAAAACGAGGTTTTATCAATAGCCATTATCATATTCCAAATGCGAACCGCGTCTTTAGCAGTCTTAAACCTGACTCTCTTAAAATAATTTGGATTGTTTGTTCTCGCTAAAAATTGTATGGATTTAAGTCCTAACATAAATTGGTGAAAGTAATATGGATTATTAGAATTAAAGAGGCTGCGAATTCGACCCAGAAAAGAAGCATAAAAGTAGGTTTTGAAATCCGGGAAATTTAGACCACCTTTAATAGGTGTTAGTTTCAAAAGGACAGACATTTTCAATTGAAATGATCATTACATTTGATTTGCACCGAAATATGGTTTATTCCACATAAACGATAATGTGTGCAAAAGTCATCACCTAGTGTATTGATGTGTTTTGATCGTATTCAAATATTGTTTCCACCACATTTCAGAATTACACAAAAAATGCTTCATTTGTCCTAATTATGATATATTCTGAAACAGCACAGTTAATGTTTTTTTTTGTTTTATGCTAGAAAAAAAACACGCTACACACTCTTCCGACATGGATACTCATCAGGATTGTCACATAAATTCTCACACTTTGAAGTCAGAGAAAGAAAAGTAAACACCAAGCTCCCTTGGAAGAGAGAACTTGACATTTGACCTCTGTCTTTGAATTCACAGCAAATGCGACAGGATGAGAACAAAATTTAAAGGCCTTTTTACAGTAATCAAGTTTCTGGAAGAATACAGTAAACCAGGTTTGGACAACAGGGCGAACAAACTCAAGCTGGACAGCCTAAAGCAAACAAAAGCCAGCAAATAGAAAGCCAGATAATGTGAGTTACAAACCACAAAGGCAGTTGTAAGCAATGGGCGGAATGGAATGCCTTCCTAGGTCAGCTTTCTGAATGTTCCAGAAATGTCTTTAGCAAACCAGACAGCTGTGCTGCCTGGTAGTCTTCTACCTAAAAGTGGACCCTCTTGAAGACTGTCAGTTTGTTGAATCCAGAGATTTTAGCAGGGCAAACCTATTAGAAAGAGAGCAATGACTCCCAGGTTATGGCAAGGTGTTAGTAGGTCTGTTGTCTAAAAAAAAATCCTTGAAGCAGAACAAGGCCACAGTGGTTTGTAGAAGAACCCCAAAGGGTCTGCCTTAATCAGAGTGTTCAAGCTGTTACACCAGTTATTATAAGCTAACACTTAAGAGAGAAAAAGGTCTTCTGAAATCAACCACCGCACAGTGGCCAGGCACTGTTTTAGGTGAATTGCCAACCAATCATACATATCTTATTGACCGTGTCAGATTCAATTATTTATCGTACACCCTCATGCTGGCTTGTAGCCAGGGCATAGCCTATGTTGCCAATTGAACACAATCTCCCCTCTGATTGAAGCAAAGGGAGTACTTCTGCCTGCACTTTAACATTAGGGGGTTGTTTGAGGAGGTAAATGGAAAACCGACAGCCTGCTGCCACTTGTGTTACAGATGGCAGTATTGATATTAGACATGGAAGCAGCACGTCTACTATGTATATCTTAAGAGTTTCTACAGGCCTTCACTGTGCTCTGTACAGACCGGATCAAATCATGTGGTGACTAAATCACTTGACCAGTGGAAACTGCTGATAAAACAGTGTTAGTATGATGCTGGAACCTATTCTTGACAAGTGGACTGCCTTTATGGATCAACGATTCAGTGATAGTCCTTTTAACATCTATCCACTTTAGACTAGGAGGAAACTATTTGGTAATAAAGCTTTCAATAAAGAAGTCAAGCTTGAGACTGCTGATTGGTAATTTAGTTGTGGACTCTATACCTTTCCTAGATGTGCTGCATTATTAGTTGGCAGAATTGAATGACTCAACAAGTGACTCCCCAATAGTAATTGTCACATCCGGACCATCAAGCTTGTCCATATTGCGATGATCTTCTAGGCGCTGCATTTGTGCTGTAGTACAGTCCTATTTTTGGCCTCATGATGATCGTTAAGGAGCAGTACAGCGTGGACAATTTACTCGTTATAATCTGCCACATCTCATGCTAAAAAAAGTTTTCAGTCTGCATATATGAAGTCTCTTCTTGCCCGATTGATCTTGAGAAGGTAACGTTGGTGAGTGCAGGGGAGGTTCCTTTTTCATATTTTGCACAGGAGAAGCACTTAATGATGAAATGCTAAAAAGAAATCCAAGCCAAGAGATGAGGCCCCATTTCTTTTCCTATGGGAAGCTCTTTGGCATGAGCAATTCCTAGGTGTTAAGTGGGAAAGACAGCTGCCTCTCATGGCTGGTAAGCAGTTTTGAACAGGTCTGAAATTGTTTGGGGGAACTAGTCCTCTGAGTCCCTGTTGGCCCAGATATAATGGTATGCCCATAGAGTTCCTTCCAGGTGTACCATTAAATAGGGTTGTAGGTACACCTATTTTCTTAAGTGTTTGATAATTGCCACATTGTGGTATAAAGCAGTGTTATTATTTCTATTTTATTAATATTCTCTTCCTTTGGTTTCGATGATAGAGAAGCAAAGCGACATGCCAGACTTATCGAAGTCACCTTATAAAGATGAGGATGCAGTTATCATTGTAGCACCTGGCAAATTTGACTCCTGAATGAGGGAAAGTATACCTGTTTAGTGCTTGTGCTGAGTTTGTTGATAATATCTAACAGAAGAGGGTCATGTGTGTGATGGAGGAGGGGACATGGGGCGATACATTGCATAATACAACACATCTGTGTAACCTTTAGGCATTCAAATGTTGTATTAGTAAAATTAACCTGAAAAACTGTACACCATTGGTTTTTGTGATGTCTTACTCAGTTGGTACTTTTCTTACTACTGAACCTTGATAGAACTGAGATGAATGTTTTTGCTTGACAAAACACATGCACAGATGAGAAGGATATTTATCTGGACATAATTATTTTTTCTGATTTATTTTCAAGTCTGTAGCAGTGATGGCTGCCATCTGTGAAGGGTCTGTTCGTTACTGGCCAAGTCTTGTGCATGAAGGCTCCTACTCTGACTCTTCTGTTGATTTTGGAGGCAACCTCTGTTCTTTTCTTACTGCTGTCAAGGTACTGTATGATTATTTACTGAATCCACATATAGTTTCTCATAACCAACTGTTTAAAATTATAACTTTTTTTGTACTTTATTATCAGGCCTTCTTTGTTGGCTAATCACCGTTACATTTGTCATCCTACATAGTGTTTTGATATCAAGTCATGTTTCACTCAAATCATGAGGCACTCTGTGATGATCCATTTTACTGGCTGTAAGACTAGGAGATGGAATAAGTGTGCATGGGCTGGTGATGAGTTGTTACGTGATGGTTCCTTTAAAAGGTAGATGCTTGTTTTTACTTGTTTGCAGGGTGGAAAAGAAAGGTGTAAGGAATTTCTGTTAGAGACTTGAAGTAGGTGTGCAGGAAGTGCCAGTGGGCAGATGTAAATTGTAAATTGATACTTGTATAGCGCACTACTCACCCGGAAGGGTCTCAAGGCGCTTGTACGAATACCGCTGTGGAACCCATCCTGGCTTTCCCTGTGAGGTGTCCACTCCTGGGCACCCCCAAGGTGGAGGCCAGGCATCCTTAGCGTTGTGGTGGCCGTTGTGGAGATTAAGCAAGCTATTGCCCAGAGTTGCAGAGTGGGACTCCATGATTGAGTCAGAGTCAGAGTCAAAAACACTTTATTCGATTGTTTTAAAATCATAAAAGTATGCTACAGAACCAGATTCAATCATACAGACAAATTATTAAAATCTTGGTAAAAGTTAATGTTAAAAATAGAAAAATTCATGTAAAAACATCTTTACCATCACATTTAACAATAATAACAATCTTACAGGGCCTTAACAATGTACAAAATTTAAAATGTTAGCAAACAGGAATATCTTTACAATTCTATGTACAAGTACTAGCAGCCTGGGGAAAAAGTGCAAGACGTGCGGATCATGAGTTCATGTTTAACACGGGTTAGAATAACAGATAACATTGGCCTATTGTTAAAATCAAGAAATCAATCAACATTAATTATTCAACCTTAATCTTTTTTGTTTTAATCGGATTGACATTGTCAGGAAGTTGGCTACCCCATACATTACTACTGTAGTTTCCATGAGCTGCAGATACAGACTCCATGATTGGAATAGGCACCGAGGCGAGAATTATCAGGTCCGTGGAATTTTTGAGCCCAAGACCGCCGAGGCGGGGAATTGAACCCTGGTCCCGGGCTAGACCTCTGCATCAGGGTCTGCCGCTCTAACCATTGAGTCACACTTGATCTCAGATGAAGCAAACTGGTCTCTTCTTTTAGTAGATGCATGGTGGTTGCTGGGGAAAAAAGGGTACAGGTTAGTATTCGGAAGGTCAAATCTAGTTTTTTACCTTGAACAATTGGGGAAGATAAAATCCAGGTTCGTTTCCTGGAACGATGGATTGTAGGTCAATTCAGTGGTTGCCTGCTTAAGGTGGCCATACATTTGGTATGGTCGTGGAGGCCCTGTGAAGTAGGACATTGTAATTTCTTGTAGTACGTGAAACTAAAGCGGGAGGGTTGTTGCTTGTAATTCCCAGATTTTTGACAAGGCATGAAGTTTGTAGTCAGCTATGTTTAAGAGATGTAGCTGTATCAGGCGATGGAGGTTAGCAAGTCAATGTAGACACCAAAACAGGTGCTTGAGGGAGGAGTGCACATAAGCAAAACACCTAATCGGGTGAGGCACAGACAAACTGACTCCACATCTACATGACAGCCCGACCTCCTCTACTAATCACCAGATCTGGCGGAAATGAGGTGGCGAGAAACAATTTAACTGCCCTCTCACCAATACAGTCACTCTGCAGGAGTTTCTTTGCATTTTTCAAACAGGAAAACTCATTATACGATGCACAGTTGTTAAAGCGGATGCACAACAATCAAGTGATGTGTGAATAATCACAAAATACAGTGGTCTACCTTTGACACTTATTGTTATACAACCGTATAGAATGTGTGTTAGAAAGCCAGACCAACAGTACTTTAAAATATAAGAGAGAAGCTAGGAATTCTCTTCTGTAGTACAGGCTATATAAATACTGGATTTTATTGAAAGATTATTCATTTCTTTTTTTTCTAGGGTGCAAGCTTTGTTTTATCATCTTCAGCAAACCAGCTTGTTCGATTGACTTCTGATGGTACAGGCAAGATCCATCAGCGTCTTCTCCAACAGGGACAGGGCATGCTGTCTGGAATTGGTCGAAGAGTTTCAACGCTTTTTGGAATTCTAGGTACCAATGCTGCTGTTAATGTAAGTTTTCTAAATATATAATGGAGCAATATATTATCTTCATATTTCCTATAAGATATTTCAAGTTAGTGAGCTAAAGATAATGTTTTTTACAACTTGCATGATATTCAGTTTTACCCTCAAAATCTGGCTTGGATAAGAAACCATATTGATCACTTTAAGGTTTTCTAAAGTGGCAAAACATGAGATGGCCTATTAGAATGCCCATTCCCAATCACAAACAAACTTTATCCATTTAGCATCATCAAGGTGTTGGGAATTTCAGAAGAGACTCATTCCATGATAACACAAATTATTACTGACATGAACATGACATTTTTACGAGGTGTTACTTAATTTGAGTAGAACTGCTAATTTTAGGACCATTTCCCTATGTAATTGTACCCATTTAACTTTGAAAATCAAGAGTTTTTAGGGCAGTAAGTCACAAATGGACCAATTCTGCAATATTTTGCTTCTGATCTGTCTTGGATTGCTCACCTTTTGAATTCCACAAGGCGCCAAATTGGATTTGTAAAAAATTTCCAGCAATTGTTACCATGCACATGTCAAACTTGGTGGTGGCCATGAACTGCCTCAGGAAGTGACAGGTCTGAACTTTATTTAGATGTCGTCCCAGCTTGCTATTGTCAGGTCCTTTTTTCTCTCAACCTTCAACGCAGACCCAGAGCTCTTTCCTGAACTTTATTGGTTCTTCACCAACTTCCAAAACGTTTTTTAGCACCAATGCGCTAGGTATGTATCTCCAGAAGACTATAGGCTTTAAAACGTGCTGCACCTGCAGGAAGCAGATATCAGTCACAGGCTTGCATGGCATCTATCTTCGGTGTCTCTGAACCAAGCATAATTCAAAGTCTGCAACAAATGCTACCAAATGCACCAAATGGTCATAATTGAGTGGGAGGCGAAGGTGTATGTTGCAGAGAACAAGAAATGAGGCCGGTCAGGTTTAAGTTGTGGCCTTTTCCTGCTCCAAGTCCTAGCCATGGTCAGTGAAGGGTGTGTGCCCTTTGGTAAGTCTAAGATGAAAACCAAGGGCAAATCTCTTTCTGTGCAAAAACATCAAGTCCAAACTAGAGTCCAGTCCTTCCAGGGAGAGTTTGCTCAGTCACCACTCATAAGACTCAACTTCACACCAGTCTGCCGAATCCAACCATATTCCACAACTGAAGCCAATGTGCCCTGAATTTCCCAGGCCATCTCCAACTTGGCAGTAGATAGAGGCCTTCCAGGAAGCCATGCTACAGCTTCTCCTTTTGATTCTGCCACCGCCCCAACCCTATTTCTTCATAGGCTATGGATCAGCCAGGTCCCCCAATTGGACTTTAGCTGGCAAGACATTTCTTAGCACCAACTGACCACATTGGGCCCCTGTCTGCCCTTTACACAATTTGGATCATGATGAGGGGGAGGAGGAAGTGGGCCTTTTATTGCTCCTCACTATACTTATAATAGACCCTGTTTAGACATCAGTTGACACTCAACAGAGATGGAATTGAATTCTACTTTAGGGCCCACCACCAAGAAAAGCGCCTCTTTTACTGTAGTAGTACCCAGAGCAGCAGAGGTGTTGGTATTGTAGTTTCCAACTGTGGATTATCTAATTCATTTGATTTTGTAGCCTGACCCGTCAACTTCTAAGCCTTTGCTGCATTTCAATAACCCCCATGTTAGAAATGGGGGTCTCTAGTTGGCAATAGTTTGCACCTTTGTCCAAGTAGGAACCCTTCTTCCTAGTCACGGTAAGGGAATTACCCTCCTAAAATAACCTCTGCTCACCCCTTGGTAGCTTGGCATGAGCAGTCAGGCTCCTCTCAGAGGCACTGTGTGAAGCATTTGCACACAACCAACAGTAATACAGTGAAAACACTACAAAGGACACCACACCAGTTTAGAAAAATATCCAATATTTTTCTATATCAAAAACAAGACCAAAACTTTGATTTCAACATACAATACTTAAAAATATATACTTTGCAAGATATCCCTTTACAATTGCAGAAATATCAAAAACGCAGTTCTTCCGAGTTGGTAGCTCCATCTGGGGCTACCATGATACTGAAAACAGAATCCCGCAGTTTCGTCTGACCTTGCTGGTCGGTGGTATTGACAGACTCGTAGAGAGTACCTTTTTCGCTGAGGCCGACTTTTTGGTGCGAGTTGGTCGTAGCAGCTGTCACGGTTGCGTTGTGAAGTGGTGCAGCGGTGGCTCAGTGATGGTCGTCCAGCAGCATCAGTGAGACCAGGGCTACGATGTGGAGTGAGGCGGTGCTCGTTGTGGTGCTGGCAGATCACGGTGAAGCAGCAAAACCGGTTAGCGGGAGCTGGTGTCCGTCGGCCCAGAAAGCTATGTGGGACGAGGCGGTGCGTCGTGAAGCGATGCGGTCACGGGTGTCGAAGTCAGCAGGCAGCGACGGTGTCGATGAAACCAGGGCGGCTAACTGAAGCGAGGCAGTGCAGACTGGTCATGGTGCAAGCAGTGGCTTGGTGGCATCGGTCGTCGTCGTCGTCGGTGAAACCAGGGTTGCGATGCGAGAAGCGGCGGTGCCTTCTGGACACGGAGCCAGCGACAGTGACGTAGTCGGTTGCTTTTCCTTTCTTTGTACCAATTGAAACAATGGTTCCGAAAGTGGTACCCAGAGGTTGGTAAAGTCTTTGCAGTCCCTGAGGCTACAGAACAGGAGGCAAGCTCTACTTCAAGCCCTTCGAGATACTCGCAAAAACAACAGTTGATGGACAGAATGCAGAACAATGTCATACATTCACCCCAGTACAGAGACCTGGGCCTAAATCCATCGTTTTTTTTTCTCACGACACCACCCCAGTTCAGACATGGCCATGTGCAAATCAGCCTTGACCCTGTGCCTCATGTGAACAGTCCAGCCCGAACTGCCATGCCATGTCTTCCCTGGACCGGAATCAAGCATCCTAGGACCGGTTTCTGGCTATCAGCCGTCTTCAGCCAGGATAGCTTGACTCCAGTGGTGTGGAGAGCACGGGTCTCACGTCTGAGCATACCCGTCCCACTCGGGGTGACAAATGCAAAAACAACAGTTGATGGACAGAATGCAGAAGAATGTCATACATTCACTTCAGTACAGAGATCTGGGCCTAAATCCATCGTTTTGTTGCTCACCACACCACCCCAGTTCAAACATGGCCATATGCAAATCAGCCTTGACCCTGTGCCTCATGGGAACAGTCCAGCCCGAACTGCCAAGCCATGTCTTTCCTGGACCGGAATCCAGCATCCTAGGCCAGGATAGCTTGACTCCAGTGGTGTGGAGAGCACGGGACTCACGTCTGAACTGGGGTGGTGTGGTGAGCAAAAAAACGATGGATTTAGACCCAGATCTCTGTACTGGGGTGAATGTATGACATTGTTCTGCATTCTGTTCATCAACTGTTTTTTTTTGCCTTCGAGATACTAAGCACAAGTAAAGAAAGTTCAGTCCAGTCCTTTCACTGCCCAAGGCAGAAGCAGCAACTGCAAGCCAACCCAACAAAGCAATAACATAGCAAAGGGGGCAGTACTCCTCCTGGCAGCTCTTCCAGCTCTTCTTCTTTGCATATTCCATGATTCCAGCAAGTTCTAAAGTCCTGGGTTCCGGGCCCCAATATTTATACTCCAAATGCCTTTGTTCTCTCAGGCAGAGAGTGTCTGTCCATAGTCTAAACAAGTTTGGTCCTCTCTGGCACAGCTTCCCAGCAGGAGGTGGAGACAGCATTGTCTAAAGCAGACCAGGCCCATTCAGGTTCAAGGGAATCTTCTCCCACTACTCTAAAGGCAGCCCAGGTCTATTCAGCCCACCCAACTCATCCATGAAAGTCAGGACACACCTCAACTACCCCTCCCCCAGTGGCTGTCTGAAGAGAATGCACATCCTCAGCCCTTGTCACTCCAAAGCCAGACAATCCACAAACCCAGTAGTGGCACACAGAATGGCTAAGCAAGACAATACCTACTTTCTAAAAGTGGTATTTTCAAACACAGAGCCTAAAAATCATCTTTACAAAAGATGCGTTTTTACATTCTGAGTCCAGGCATACAAAACTCCATTTCCCAAATTGTCCCAATGGGAAGTTATGCTCATAAGATGTTATAAGTAAAACTCCCATTCTTTCCTAAGGGACAGATAGCCTTGCAATGGTGAAAAACAAAAATGCACTGTAATTCACCACCAGGACATGTCACACACACCAGTACATGTCCTACTTTTAACATACACACCACCCTGCCCACAGGGGTACCTTGTACACAGATAAGGGGTCCCAATACAGAACCGTTTGGAAAGGAAGTTAAATTCAAGAGAAAAGTTGTAGAAGAACAGTACATAAAGCTTTGATTCACTTATTTAATCACAATGAATCTGAACATGGAATTTGCACACAAGTATTTGATCATAAATTGTTTGTTCACAAACGACAAAAAGAAGTGCCCCAGGGAGGGTGGATAGGGGACGGTGGGGTCAGTGCAAGGTAGGTGTGTGGGTTAATGGGAATTTGGAGAAGAGTGTGGGTCAGAGTGACCTAATTCCCTAGATATATACAGCTGTGTTGGCTTACAAATACAGCCACCTCATAACATAAATGTTTATACAATTTCATCACAAGCCATCATAGAAACAACTATTGTAAATAAATCGGCACTGTGGTCAAATACTGGCACATAGGATGATCGTCGACGTTTCGACCCCAAAGATTCTATGTAACAATGTGACCTTAGGAGGGGGTCTTCTTCAGGACATAGGGGATGAGGGGGGCTGGGAACCTGGGGAGCAGAGGACATATAATCAGTACACAAAATAGTTGACTAAATAGGCCATGAATGGTGAGGAATTGAATTGTATTGTAATTGCATTTATATAGCGCTTACTACCCCTGACGAGGCATCGAAGCGCTTTTTCGGCGAGTGGCACGCTACTCCGGGACCCATAGAGGATTAGTGTTGAATTAGTATAGTGAAACTTGCAAGTACATTTTAAGTGGTGGATAGGTTAGTCAGTTATTTGGATTTGGAATGATAGCAGAAGGATAGAGGAGGACAAAGGTTTGTATTTATATAGCGCTTGTTGACTCACGCTATTCAGGGAGCCTACAAAGGATTAGTGGTGAATTAATATGGTGAAATATGAAGTAATTTCAGTGGTGGATATTAGTCAGTTACTTGGAGTGAGAAGGATAGCGGAGGGATAAAAGGGAAAGAAAGATTTGCATTCATATAGCACTTGTTACCCCTGATGGGTGTTGAAGCGCTTTTCTGGCGAGTAGGACGCCACTCCGGAACCCATAAAGGATTACTGTTGAAAATTAGTATAGTAAAAAAATGTGAAGTAATTTGAGTAGGTGATATGTTATTAAGTTATTTGGGTAGTATATTAGTATAGTTTAATATGGAATTTGAAAAGTGAACATGTTAGTCTGTTAATTTCGATTGAAAAGGATAGTGGAGGGATAAAAGCCTTAGCAAAAGGAGGAGGCTTTTGTATGAGTAAAAAGGAGTTTTGGAGGGGAGAACTCAGAGGAAAGAGTTTAGAAAGGTTTGTTTTAGGGGATCGGTACAGTAAAAGAGGTGTCTGATGATGCAAGGAGGGGTAGAGTAGGAGAGAGTCTAGAAAGGGTTATTTTGGCAATCATAGTAGTGGTATGGGGTTTGGGATAAATGAGAGAGTGGATGTAGAGGATATATTGATAGATGTATAGGATGAGAGATAGGGTAGTGCATTGGAAGGAGTAGTAGAAGAAGTTTGAGATGAGTCGGAAGGTTGGGCTAGAAGATATATTGAGCGAAGTATAGGCTGAGAAATAGGGTAGTGCATTGTAAAGGCTAAATTAGAAGAAAGTGATAAATATATGGATCCATAATTACATTGAAAGTATATAGCTACATAAAGGAGGTAAGTATATGTAGATTAAAGATATTGATAGAGGCACAGGATGAGAAATAGGGTAGTGCATTGGATATGCTTTTTCAAGAGAAAAGTAACAGACACACAGATCCAAGTACATGGAAGGTACATAGATGCACAATGGAAGTATGTACATGTAGACCAAAGATGATATTTATTTATTTATTATAATTTTTTCTCTCAACAACATAATTATTTTACATGTTTATACAAAGTAATACACAAAGATAGGTACATATCTATGGTGGAAAAAGAAATGCTTGTATACAGAGGGATATGCTGTAAATTTCTGTTTGCGTATGGTGCTTATGTGGGGAAGAGCCAAATCTTGAGTAGTTTTCTGAAGATAAGGTGGTTGTCGGTGGACCTTATGTTGGGGGGTAAAGAGTTCCATAGTTTGGCTGCTTGAACAGAGAAGGATGTGCCACCCATGTTTTTTTTTCTTGTATGGTGTGATTTTGAGGCGAGATGCTCCTTTAGAGTGGAGGCTCCTTTGTTGAATGCGTTTGGTGATTTTATTCCTGATGAAGAGCGGTCCCATTCCATGTATTGCTTTGTGGGTGATATAAAGCCGCTTGAACTTGGATCTTCTGGCAACCGGTAACCAATGCAGGGCTTTCAAGGCAGGGGAGATGTGGTCTCGGAGTTTGTTATGCAAGAGTAGTCTGGCAGCCAAGTTCTGAATCCGTTGTTGTCTTTTCATATTCGTTAAGTGATCCGTGGTAGAGACTATTGGCGGAATCGAGTTTGGACAGAACAAGGGAGATGGTAGCTTGGACCTTGTGTGGAAATCCCAAATGAGGGAAAATTTGTTGCAGCCTTTTTATAGTAGCAAAGCTTGATCTTGATAGTTTATCCACTTGGGCATTCATCGACAGCTTGGAGTCCATGGTCATTCCGAGGTTTCTTACTTCCTTCGATACTTTAGGCAGTGATCCCAGTTCATCAGTGCATGCGGCAAGCGGGTTGTAATGTTTCCAATCGCCACACGTGAGTATTTCAGTTTTGAAGTAATTTGAGATGGCTACAGGTCATCCACTGATCCACGGCTCTGAGACAGCTGAAAATTGGTGATTTTCAAATGTCTTTGGGGCATTCCAGTAGAAGGAGTATTTGCGTTTCATCTGCTTAGTTATAGCATGTGAGGTGAAATGTATTGATCAGTACTGGTAATGACAATTTTGGAAAAGGTGATGGACAGAGTTTCTGAATGATGCAGAATACTCCTACCCAGTCAAGAGATCAGGGCTTGATCCATCACCGTTTTTTAGCTCACTGCACCATCCCAGCTTCAGAACCTGGCCATATGCAAATTAGTCTGTTCCTGTCCCAGTGCATGATGGGAACAGGGCAAACCAAACTACCAGGCCAATTCTTATACTGGGAAGGAGACAAGCTACCGGGGACCGGTTTCTGGCATTTCAGCCTCGTCGGCCCGGCTTGCTTGAATCCTGATGGTGCAATGAGCTAGGGACTCACGTCTGAGTATACCCTCCCACACATAGTGTGGATAAAAATCAATTTTGGAAAAGGTGATGGACAGAGTTTCTGAATGATGCAGAATACTCCTACCCAGTCAAGAGATCAGGGCTTGATCCATCACCGTTTTTTAGCTCACTGCACCATCCCAGCTTCAGAACCTGGCCATATGCAAATTAGTCTGTTCCTGTCCCAGTGCATGATGGGAACAGGGCAAACCAAACTACCAGGCCAATTCTTATACTGGGAAGGAGACAAGCTACCGGGGACCGGTTTCTGGCATTTCAGCCTCGTCGGCCCGGCTTGCTTGAATCCTGATGGTGCAATGAGCTAGGGACTCACGTCTGAGTATACCCTCCCACACATAGTGTGGATAAAAATCAATTTTGGAAAAGGTGATGGACAGAGTTTCTGAATGATGCAGAATACTCCTACCCAGTCAAGAGATCAGGGCTTGATCCATCACCGTTTTTTAGCTCACTGCACCATCCCAGCTTCAGAACCTGGCCATATGCAAATTAGTCTGTTCCTGTCCCAGTGCATGATGGGAACAGGGCAAACCAAACTACCAGGCCAATTCTTATACTGGGAAGGAGACAAGCTACCGGGGACCGGTTTCTGGCATTTCAGCCTCGTCGGCCCGGCTTGCTTGAATCCTGATGGTGCAATGAGCTAGGGACTCACGTCTGAGTATACCCTCCCACACATAGTGTGGATAAAAATCAATTTTGGAAAAGGTGATGGACAGAGTTTCTGAATGATGCAGAATACTCCTACCCAGTCAAGAGATCAGGGCTTGATCCATCACCGTTTTTTAGCTCACTGCACCATCCCAGCTTCAGAACCTGGCCATATGCAAATTAGTCTGTTCCTGTCCCAGTGCATGATGGGAACAGGGCAAACCAAACTACCAGGCCAATTCTTATACTGGGAAGGAGACAAGCTACCGGGGACCGGTTTCTGGCATTTCAGCCTCGTCGGCCCGGCTTGCTTGAATCCTGATGGTGCAATGAGCTAGGGACTCACGTCTGAGTATACCCTCCCACACATAGTGTGGATAAAAATCAATTTTGGAAAAGGTGATGGACAGAGTTTCTGAATGATGCAGAATACTCCTACCCAGTCAAGAGATCAGGGCTTGATCCATCACCGTTTTTTAGCTCACTGCACCATCCCAGCTTCAGAACCTGGCCATATGCAAATTAGTCTGTTCCTGTCCCAGTGCATGATGGGAACAGGGCAAACCAAACTACCAGGCCAATTCTTATACTGGGAAGGAGACAAGCTACCGGGGACCGGTTTCTGGCATTTCAGCCTCGTCGGCCCGGCTTGCTTGAATCCTGATGGTGCAATGAGCTAGGGACTCACGTCTGAGTATACCCTCCCACACATAGTGTGGATAAAAATCAATTTTGGAAAAGGTGATGGACAGAGTTTCTGAATGATGCAGAATACTCCTACCCAGTCAAGAGATCAGGGCTTGATCCATCACCGTTTTAGTACTGGTAATGACTTCAGGTTGATGTTGAAAAGCATGGGCGATATGGTAGAACCTTGAGGGACCCCTGCTTTTGTGGAGTATGGTTTAGACCAGAAAGGTGGGGTATGGATTACTTTAGTTCTGTTTCGAAGGTAGGACGCGATCCAGTCTAAAGCAGTTCCCTCTATGCCGGCTTCATAGAGTCTTTGTTTCAGAGTGTCATGGTCAACCGTGTCAAAGGCAGCTGAGGAGGTCCAAGAGGAGTAGCGCAGCAACCCCGTTGCGGTCAACTGTATTCTTTAGGTCATCCCAGATGGCAAGGAGGGCAGATTCAGTGCCTCTTCCCGGACGGAATCCTGTTTTGAAGTCTGAAAGTATGTCATTCTCTTCAGTGAATTGCGACATCTGGGCGAACGCTGCTCTTTCTATCCGTTTGCCCAGGAACGGTCTATTTGTAATGGGTCTGTAGTTGTCATGGTTCAGCGGGTCCAAGTTTGCTTTCTTCAGTGAAGGGCGTATGTATGACTTTTTGAGTTCTTCTGGAAATATTCCAGTAGTTAAGGAATCGTTGATGATTCTTCTTACTGGAGTGGCAGCAGAGGTTGTTAAAAGAATTGTCTTGAAAGTTTGTGGCGGACAGGGGTCAGAAGGGCTGCCGGCTGGCCTGCCTGCTTTGACCAGGTCCATAAATTCATTGTGTGAGATGTGTTGGAAGGAACAGAGAGGCTTGATTAGAGCTTTCTTGGATTGTTGTTTTGTACAAGGGTTAGTGCTGGTGCTTTGTTTATGTTTTAAGTACGATTCCAATGTGTCTGCTTTGTCCGTGTGATGATTTGCCAGTTTGTCTGTGAAATCTTGAGTAACAGGATGAGTTCCTTCTATGCAATTTGGTTTGCGAAATTCATTGAGTATTTTATAGAATTCTTTATTTGCACATTTAGAGTTTTGAATTCTGTCTGAATAGTACCCTTTCTTAGCTTTTTTGATAGCAGACTTGTATAATCTGTTAATTTTCTGTAGGTGAAGTTTGTCTTGTTTGGCGTTTGTTTTGAGCCAGGTACGTTGCAGCTTTCTAATTTGTTGTTTTATGTCTTATATTTCTATGTTTCTCCAAGGCGCTTTTTTTATCTATCTATCTGTGCCCTTTTGTAAAAAGGACCAAAGTAAAGAGAACCAACCAATCAGCTACCACCTCCTTCTAGAACGTTCCTGTCAGGAGCCCAAGTCTCTCAGATTTTCTACTGCACGTTGTGCTAGGGAGTCTCCACCTGAGTTCTCCTCAGGAATCTTACATCTTTCTTCAAAAAACGAATTTATTCAACTTCTATCATTATGGCTGAAAGCCAGAAAAAAGGTGTCCTTAGAGCCTGTTCCTCTTGTAGCAAGAAAAGGCTCCATGTAGAGGATAAACATGAAACCTGTTTATATTGCCTCTACCCTCAGCATCAAGCCAAGGACTGCAAAATATGTAGAACCTTCTCAAACAAGACCCTCAAGGACCGAGAAGGACGCCTACTACTCTGGCTAAACAGGCTGAAGAACAAACCAGACGACTTGGTATCAGAAGGTGAGAGTGTTTCTGGTACTTCGCATTTTTCCTTGAAGAGGCCAAGGGTTACTTCCCCTAGCCCCTCAGACACCCCTCCTAAGAAGACTTCCAAAAAGTCCTCAGAGGGCAAAACCTCAGTGTCTGGCAAGGATCTTCCTGTCACCAGGAAGCAGCCGCTGGTCTTGACGACGACGACAGCGTCGATGGTCTCTTCAGCGCTAAAAACTGTCTCAACGTCGACGACGACTGTGTCGACAACGACAGCATCGTCGGCCACCTCCTCGACGACGAGGACGACTCCTTCATCGTCGGTGAGTAAGCCTGTGCCGTCGACCATTCCAGTCACTCCATCGACGACTAAGATACTACCGTCGATGACGAGATCGACGTCGACGACATCGACGACGACACCGTCGACGAAGACCATACTGTCGGCGAAGCCTATCTCGTCGACGGGAAAACAGTCGACGGCGGAGAAATTGCCGTCGACGAAGGCCGCGTCGACGAGGACACCGTCGACTGAGACACCGTTGACGACTGGTAAATTACCGTCGACGAAGGTAATTTCTACGACGGCACCGTCGACACAAGCGTCGACGACCGCAGGGACATGGAAAGAGTCTGAGCTGCTATCGCATGCCATGGATGCCTTCCCGCCTCAGACATCCCATATCACCGTTAAGATCACGAAAAGGCCAATTACGCCAGTCCTGACGTCGCCCAGTAAGGTGCAACAACTACCTCCATCCTGCCTATTACAAGGTGAAGAGTCGGAGGAAGAGTTATATACACAGGCCACTAGCCCATCAGACTTGGTGCTTAAGTGCCAAAGCACAGACGAGGAGCCGGAAGAGGAGGAACATGTAGAGCAATCAGTCCACACTCAAGTGCACACACAGGTTACACCAATGGTGTGCCTACCAGCATCCATTGTCTCAGACCTGCAATTCCTAATAAAGGACTACAAAGAGCGGTTTCCGGAGAAACCCACTACGCCTACACTTCCAGCTGCACAGGTACCTACTCCTTTGTCTCGACACAAGCCACCTCCACTGGTGCTTAGTAAAGACCAGGAGCCAACACAAGACATTCACTGGTCTGACGACGAGGAGAGAGATCAGGAAGAGGGCGAGGTCCGTGACGACGAGTCAGTCCCAGATGTAGACCAGGACTATGTTGCACATTCTCCGGCCTCTCCAGAACCACAGTCTTCGGAATCACCACCCGCAGACATCGGTGGTATCCATAATCTTGTAGAGCGGGCTGCCAAACGATTCCACATGTCTATGGAAACTCAGGAGACTGAATGCTTCCTTTACGATTTCAAGGAGCCCACTAAAAAGACAACCAGGTCAATCCCCATCATTGAGTTTATCTGGAAACAAGGCAAACAACTAATGCAAACGCCAGCTTCAATCCCAGTGGTAGTGCCCAGGCTCGATAAAAAATACAAGGCAACCTCATCGGCGCCAGCATGTCTCACAGGTCACCCCAAGGCAGACTCTGTGGTAACCCAAGCAGCGCAGAAAAACTTGCGTAATCCAGCATCGCCTCTGTCGCCGCCACCTGACAAGGAAGGCAGAAAACTGGATACTATTGGAAAACGTTTCTCCACCACGTCGGCCATGAGGGTGAAAGTGGCGAATTCAATAGCACTTCTGGGCCGTTGCAATCGTCAACTCTGGGCAGACATTGCACCCTATCTATCTAATCTGCCAGAGGATTTAAAGGAGGAGGCTCATTTGCTTCTCATAGAAGGCCAAACATCTGCCTCCGAGCTCATTGACTGCGCAATAGATGTCGCCATGACTGGTTTCAGGCAACTGGCAGGTGCTGCCGTACTAAGAAGACAAGGTTGGCTCAAGGCCACCTCCTTCCGCCAGTAAGTGCAAACAAAAATCCTCGATATGCCCTATGATGGCCAGCATCTCTTTGGCGAAAAGATTGATGAGGCCCTCACCACTATTAAAAAGGACACAGACACTGCCAAAGCTCTTGGAACTCTGCAATTCTGGAACCAGTCCTTTCGTGGAAACAGAGGAAGAGGACAATCTTCATATAGGGGTTCCTACCAGAATAGGTCTTCCTATCCGTACACCCAGAGCAAAACGCAATACCAACAGCGACAAAACCAGCCAGGACGTCAGACTTCCTACGGCAAGTCAAACTACAGGGGGCAAAACCAAAAAAGACCTGCTGGCAACCGCCAATGACTCGTTTCAATGGCCAGTCCATCCACCATTGCATTTTTTAAAACTTGGAGGGAAACTCACATACTTCCCAAACAATTGGCAGAAGATAACAACAGATCGGTGGGTGCTCCAACTCATTCAATTTGGACATTCTCTAGAATTTGTCTCAATTCCCCCAACAACACCACCTTGCAAACGGTCCCACAGGCACCTACGGTTGCTTCTTCAGGAAATCGCTTCCATGCTCCAAAAAGGAGCAATAGAGAGAGTTCCACAGGCCCACAAAGGGAAAGGTTTCTACTCCCACTTCTTCCTAATTCACAAAAAAGGGAAAAAGTGGAGGCCGATCCTCGACCTCAGGGCACTCAACGTGTTCCTAAAGAAACAATCGTTCCGTATGGTAACACTACAGGAAATCCTGGGTCTCCTAGAGGAAGGGGACAACATGACGTCCCTAGACCTACAGGACGCCTACTACCATATTCCTATCCTCAAAGGGCACAGGAAGTACCTCAGGTTCGCGGTAGCAGGACAACACTACCAATTTCGTGTCCTTCCGTTTGGCCTCAAATCTGCTCCACGGATATTTACCAAATGCCTCTCCCCTGTGGCAGCCTTCCTTCGTCAACAGGGTCACCAGGTCTTCCCATACCTGGACGACTAGTTGATAAAAGCAAGTTCAAGTTCAGGAATTTGTATAGCGCACTACTCACCCAGAGGGTCTCAAGGCGCTTGGGGAGGGGGTGCATTATTTATCGAAAAGCCAGGTTTTAAGTTCCTTCCTGAAGGAAATGTTGCTCTGGGTAAGGCGGAGGTGAGTGGGGAGAGAATTCCAGGTCTTGGCCGCCAAGTAGGAGAAGGATCTTCCTCCCATGGTGGATCTGTGGATGCGCGGAACTGCGGCGAGGGCTTGATTGGAGGATCTTAGTTGTCGGGTCGGTGTGTAGAAGGACAGTCGTGTGTTGAGGCATTCGGGTCCTAGTTAGTAGAGGGCCTTGTGTGCGTGGGTGAGGAGACGGAACGTTATTCTCTTGTTGACGGGAAGCCAGTGGAGGTCTTTCAGGTGACCGGTAATGTGAGCTTGGCGCGGGATGTCCAATATGAGTCTGGCTGATGCGTTTTGGATGCGTTGGAGTTTTTTCTGTAATTTGGAAGTGGTTCCGGCGTAGAGGGTGTTTCCATAGTCCAGTCGGCTAGTGACCAGAGCGTGGGTGACAGTCTTTCTTGTTTCAGTGGGGATCCAACAAAAGATTTTTTTGAGCATACGAAGTACGTTAAAGCAAGAGGATGAGACGGCGTTGACTTGTCTGGTCATCAAGAGGGAGGAGTCTAGGATGAAGCCTAGGTTACGTGCGTGGTTTGTGGGTATGGGTGCCGTGCCCAGGGCCGATGGCCACCATGAGTCGTCCCAGGCAGAGGGGATGATCCTAGGATGAGGACTTCTGTTTTGTCTGAGTTAAGTTTTAGGCGGCTGTTTTTCATCCATTCGGCTACTTCTTTCATGCCTTCATGAAGATTCGTTTTGGCGGTGTTAGGGTCTTTGGTAAGGGAAAGGATCAGCTGGGTGTCGTCAGCGTAAGAGATGATGTTGAGGTTGTGTTGTCGCGCGATGGATGCGAGGGGGCTCATGTAGACGTTGAAGAGGGGGGGGCTGAGTGATGATCCCTGTGGTACTCCGCAGATGACTTCGGTGGCCTCTGATTTGAATGGGGGGAGTCGGACTCTCGGGGTTCTTCCGGCGAGGAACAAGATAATCCAGTCCAAGGCTTTTCCTTGTATGCCGATGTTGCTGAGGCGTTGTATGAGGGTGCTATGACAGACTGTGTCAAAGGCGGCAGAGAGGTCGAGTAGGATGAGGGCAGCTGTTTCTCCGTTGTCCAGTAGTGTTCCGATGTCGTCTGTCGCTGCAATAAGGGCGGTTTCGGTGCTGTGTTTGGCCCGAAAGCCGGACTGTGAGGGGTCGAGGGAGTTGTTGGATTCAAGGAAGGCGGCGAACTGTCTATTGACGGCTTTCTCAATGACTTTGGCAGGGAATGGGAGGAGGGAGATGGGGCGGTAGTTCTTAAGTTCGGAGGGGTCCGCTGTGGGTTTCTTCAAGAGGGCGTTGAGTTCGGCGTGTTTCCAGCTTTCTGGGAAGGTAGCGGAGTTGAAGGAGCAGTTGATGACATCACGGAGGTGGGGTGCGATGATGGAGTCTGCTTTGTTGAAGATGTGGTGGGGACAGGGGTCGGTTGGTGAGCCTGAATGGATGGAGTTCATTAGGCGGATGGTGTCTTCAGTAGTGATTGGGTTCCAGGTGTTAAGGATGTTAGAGGGCGGTTTAGGTTCGGAGGTGGGTGGAGTGGACTGTTCTTTGGAAATGATCTCAAAGCTGTTATGTATGTCGGCGTTTTTGTTGTAGAAGAAAGAGGATAACGAGTCGCAGAGTTCTTGGGAGGGAGTAATGTCATTTGAGGCTGTGGTGGGGTTGGTAAATTCTTTGACGATGTTGAAAAGTTCCTTGCTGTTTTGGGCGTTGTTGTCGAGTCGATCCTTGAATGCTGACTTCTTGGTAGATCGGATCAGTTGGTGGTGTTTGCAGGTGGCTGTCTTGAAGGTGGTCAGGTTGTCAGTGGTTGGGTTTTTTCTCCATGTTTTCTCGAGAGTACGGCATAGTTTCTTGGATTTCTTAAGGTCCTCGTTGAACCAGGGGGCCTTTTTGCTGCCCTGTTTGGTTTGGTGGTTTTTCAAGGGTGCTAGTTCGTCAGCGCTGTGAGTGATCCATTGTTTGAGTTTGGTGGCCGCTTGGTTTGGGTCCGATGAGAGGGCGGGAGGGTTTTGTTTGAGCGATGTGAGGAGTTGGTCGGTGGTGATATTGTTCCAATTTCTTCGTGGAATAGGTTGTGGGGGGTTGTGGGTCGAGGTAGTTTTGTAGCTGAAGTGAACACAGCTGTGGTTCGTCCAATGGAGAGCTATGGTGTGATCGAAGGAGATGTGCTTGCTGGAGGTGAAGATTGGGTCAAGCGTATGTCCGGCTATATGGGTGGGGGTGTCAACAAGTTGTTTGAGACCAAGGTTGGCCAGGTTGTCCAGAAGGGTGGTGGTGTTGCTGTCGTTTTTCTTTTCCAGGTGGAAGTTGAGGTCTCCCAGTAGAATGTAGTTCTCGGAGGCGAGGGCATGTGGGCTGATGAAGTCAGTGATGTCTTCGCTGAATTGTTTCCGGGTTCCTGGTGGTCTGTAGATGAGGGTGCCTCTAAGTGTGGTCCTGGGGTCGGTGTGGATCTGGAAGTGAAGGTGTTCGGCGGTTGCAAGGTTATCGTCGAGGCTGGTCGTGATTCTGATGGTGTTCTTATGGACGATGGCGATGCCTCCTCCTGTTTGGTTGGTGCGGTCTTTTCGGATGATCTTGAAAGCGTCCGGGATGGCTATGGCGATGTCTGGTGCTGATGATGTGTTCATCCATGTTTCAGTAAGGAAGGCGATGTCAGGTGACGCAGTGTCGAGTGGGTCCCAAAGTTCAGTTGCGCGTCTGTGGATCGAGCGGGTGTTCAGCAGGATGCACTTCAGGTGGGTAGGGTGGGAGCTGTGTTTGGAGTCAGTGGATTTGGTGGAGGTCTTGATGCAGGCGAACTTGCAGGAGTGGCAGACGAAAGGACTGTGGGTACGTCCAGGGGCAGCTTCGTAGCATTGTGATTTGCGTCCTGGGTTGAGGGCTAGGAGGGTGGCGGCGTCATACGTTATGCGGGATGAGTGCAGTTTGCGGGGGCCAGGGGGTCTGGCGCTGGGCGCGGTCCAGGCGCGGACGGGCGTAGACAGGCTTACCTTTGGCGCACCTTCGGCGCGCATGGGGCGCGACCGCTGCGCGTGAACGCTGCGCGCAAATGCATCTGTGATAAGTGGATGGTGGAAGGGGAGGGGCGAAGGAGGGGCTGCTGGGAGGCAGGATCGTGGTGGAGGGGACGGGCTCCGATGCACAACAACAAGATGGCTGGTGAAACGAAAGTGGAAGAGGCCGAGGCACACACAGGGTTACGCTGTCGGAGGGGGCACTGGGACAAATAGGCAAATCGGGCAAACTTTAGGTAAACACAGCGGGGGCAATGTGAAATAAATATAAATATAAATATGGCCCAATAAAGCGAGCAGCCCACTACACCAAAAACGGCTGAATAGTGAGCGCTATGATGGCGGAAGCAGCTGGGGCGGCAACGCGAGCAGCACAATCACTTAAAAATGCAGAGCAATACAGTGGCAGCTGGGGAGGCAACGCGAGCAGCACAATAACTTAAAAATGCAGAGCAATACAGTGGCAGCTGGGGAGGCAACGCGAGCAGCACAATAACTTAAAAAAATGCAGAGCAATACAGTGGCAGCTGGGGAGGCAACGCGAGCGGCACAATAACTTTAAAAAGCAGAGCAAAACAGTGGCCAGTGAGATGGTGTAGTAACGATACCCAGGTGGACCAGGGGTCGTGGGGAGCGTCCGCTTCCGAAGCAGTCAGGGAGGACACCATCTGCGACCGCCGCAGCCACATCCTCCAGCGCCTGTCTGAATATTTTCCACCGACTAGGTTTGACCCTCAACCGAGAGAAGTCGGCACTGGAACCAAACAAGGTCATTACTTTTCTTGGAGCGACTCTGGACACGGAACGCGTCAGAGCTTTCCCCTCTCAGGAGAGAAAGGTCAAACTCATCTCCCTGGCCACGTCAGTGGCATCACGGAAGACTCTACCGGTCCGCACCTTCAAGTCCCTCCTCGGCATGATGTCCTCATGCATCATGCTCATTCCCCACTGCCGCCTCAAAATGCGCCCTCTCCAGGAGGAACTAACGAAGCAATGGACACAAGCTGCGGGATCATTCGAGGATCGCATACGTGTCACTCGAACTATGGTCAACCACTTACAGTGGTGGAGATCGCTCAAACACCTGTCACAGGGACTACCGTTCCTGCTTCCTGCAGAACCACACGTAATAACAACGGACGCATCCCTAGAAGGCTGGGGAGCGGTCCTCCAAGAACTCCAGATCAACGGCAAGTGGACGACACAGGAAACCAAGCTCCACATCAATCTACTGGAGTTAAGAGCGGTCTTCCTAGCTCTACAAGCGTTCCTACCACGCATTCAAAACTCCCCAGTGCTCATCAGGACAGACAACACCACGACGATGCACTACCTGAACAAACAGGGGGGGACGCGATCGCTCTCACTATCTCGAGAATCGCAAAGAGTCTGGAACTGGCTTCTGGAACATGGAATAACGCTGAAAGCGGAGTACGTCCCGGGCAAGGACAATGTCTTGGCGGACGCTCTGAGCAGAGAGAGGTCTCCATCCCACGAATGGGAGCTGGACACGGAGGTGCTGGAACACATCTTCGCGGAGTGGGGAACCCCGCGAAAAGACCTTTTTGCCACCAGAGAGAACGCCAAATGCCCAAGCTTCGCAAGCAGGCATCACCAACCAGGAACCCTCGGAAATGCATTTTCCATCACATGGCGCAACGTATTTGCGTACGCCTTTCCGCCATTTCAACTGATACCCAGGGTTCTCAGGAAGATGAAGTCGGAGCCCTGCACTCTGATCCTCATCGCTCCATCCTGGCCGAGGCAGCACTGGTTCACGGACCTTCATCGCCTCTCTGCCCGGCCACCTCTTCCCCTGCATCATCATCCAGCCCTGCTCACAATGTCCCAAGGGCAGGTTCTTCACCCGAATCTGAGCCCTCTAAAGTTGTCAGCCTGGCTCCTGAATACCGCGAATTCAGCCACCTAAACATCCCGCAGGAGTGCAGAGACGTCCTTGCAAAGGCTACAGCGGACAGCACTAATAAAACCTACTCACTAAAATGGAAGCGGTTCTGTTCTTGGTGTGTGGCTGAAGGCCTACACCCCTTCCACATCACTCCACAGCAGCTGCTACCATACTTACTGCATCTAGCGCAATCGGGCCTTGCACATGCATCCATCAAAGTGCATCTAGCGGCAATCTCCAGATTCACAAGGACTTCTAAGGGTCCATCCCTGTGGGCGGACAGACTTATAACAATTCCTTAAAGGTCTATTCAGGTCCTTCCCACGACCAAGACCAATCCCTCCGTCGTGGCACCTCAACGTGGTCCTTCACCAATTAATGAAGCACCCCTTCGAACCCATCCATAAAGCGGAGATCAAATTCATCTCATGGAAAACGGCCCTCCTCCTAGCTCTAACCTCGCACAGGGGCCACCCCACAAGTTCGGGAAAAGAAAAGACCTACTCTCCATGAAGAACGGAGAAGTACTGCACCCAGAACCAGAAAGCCTCAGCCTAGCGGCATGGCTCCTGAGGACATAGAGTTTGCACATCTAAGGCTATCAGAGAGCACCCTGCAGGTGCTGCGAGAGGCAAGGAGACCAACAACACGAAAGTGCTATGCGGCAAAATAGAAGAGGTTCACGCAATGGTGCAGTAGGAAAAAACTGCACAAAAAGATGACAAGGGAATCAACGGTGCTTAGATATCTCACACACCTGATGAAAGCAAAACTGAGTTCATCCTCGCCGAGGGTACACCTAGCAGCGATAGTAGCCTACATAAGAGTAGAGACAGGAAGGAGCTTCTTTACATCACAATTAGTAGAGAGATTCCTGGAAGGGGAAAAGAGGATAGCACCACCTAAAAGGATGCTGCCGCCGGCATGGAACCTTTATCTAGTCCTAACAGAACTTATGAAGGAGCCTTTTGAACCCATCCATAAGGCCACACTACAAATGCTAACAATGAAGACAGCATTTCTGGTGGCAATCACCTCGCTGCGCAGGGTAAGCGAGCTGCAAGCCCTAACACTACAAGAACCCTACATCCAAATGCACAATGACAGGGTGGTAATGAGAACGGACCCACACTTCATGCCAAAGGTGGTTTCCAGGTTCCACATGAACCAGACGGTACAAATACCAAGCTTCTTTCAGAAACCATCCATAAGCGCAGAGAGTGCATTGCACAACCTGGACGCTAGAAGGGCAGTAATGCACTACATAGAAACAACTAAAAAGAACAGGAAAACAAAGCAGTTCTTTGTGTCCTTCCCATGCAGTTTCCTGGGTAGACCAGTAACAAAGGGAACCATTGCACGATGGATCGCACAAACTATACAATTCTGCCACAAGCAGGCAGGCCAAGAACTAGCAGAAGGGGCACGAGCCAACTCTACCAGGAAGAAGGGAGCAACAATAGCCTTCCTGGCTAGCACACCGATTCAAGACATATGCCTGGCGGCAACATGGGCTTCAGTGCACACGTTCACTAAGCACTATTGTGTGGATATACAAATGAACAAGGAAGCACAAGTAGGACAGAAGGTGCTTCAACATATATTCAACAACCAACGCTCATCTTCCACCCAGCCGCCACAAACATAACAAACTGCTTCGAAAGTCTAGGCACAGCATAGTGAATCCAGAAAGATTCACGCTGCAAAACGAATAGTTCCATTGGGTGCCGACCCGTCTGGTCCATGTGCAGCCTCTTCCACTGGCTGCAGTCCGTCTGAAGCTATGAGATTATGGGCTAGTCTAAAGATGGAGTATATTTGCTCGTTTTGTGTCTTTGAGGCTCCTTTTGACAACTGCTTGTTGTGGGCTTTTGGGTAAGCCTCTTACACTGTTATTGTGATGGTGGCGTTTTTCCCGGTGGATGGCTGGTAATTAGCCCAGAATTAAGAACATTAGTCCCAGCAGGAGACTGTGTATTTGTTATGCTCTGCTGCCAGGCATTGATTGTTCCCTCCGGTTGTTGCTCCCTAATATGCACACTGTCATTGGTTCTTGAAGCGAGTGAGTGCAAGACTGCCAAAGAAGCTGGCTTTAGTTGAAGCTTTATTTCTGTTAGTACTGAGGCTAAGGTGTCATTCAAGTTTGTCTATCACAGGGCCACAAGAACATGTTGGGGTAAATTGGTCTGTTTCAGATTGTGCACATTGAACCAATGAGTTTAATATGCATATTTTGGAGTCAATTGCCGTGACAGAAATTGACATGGTTTTGACAAGGTTCACCTCTCTGTCTAGCTTATTTGACTTGTATGTTAGTGCGTTGACAACTAAATGAAATGAGTGTAACAAGGTGTCCCAAGTATCATTTGACCCCTCTTTTTTTCATGTGGTCGAGCTTTGGGAATCATCCAGGTTAATTCTGAGCTGGTCGAAGTCAGAAAGAGGAGAGAGATGAAGATCCTCTGAATTCCTGTTTAGGTTGAGTGCTGTTGGGCTCTTGATCTGGAGTCTGGGAGAAGCCTCTGTAGGCAAAAGTGATGATCCTTCGGAGAGGCAGGTCTACTTGTTTTCTGGCTGTAGGCAGATGCTTTTTAATAGGAAAGGTAATTTTCCTAGAGAACATCCATCATTTCCCACATTGTCCGAGGGAGATTTCGAACGCACTGTAGCTAATACTTCTTATTTTATTTTACAGAGTTTTATATCGCAAAATTGACCTGAATTGGGTATCCGAGCGCTTTACAAAGGACCAGTTGCATTACATGAGGACACAAATGTCTGAAATGTTTTAAAGCAAGGGGCATCGCAACTACTTGAAGCCCATCACTTTCGTCAGAGCACTTAACTTGGCCAGGCGTAGCATTGAGTCTTTTTATGACCAAGCTGCCAGAATCGATGTTCTCCTTGGTATTAGTTGTGGTTACCAATAGTTGATCAGTGTCCGAGCCGTTCCGCTGCTTTGTCTACGTTGACCGCTGTAAAGATGTCTGTTGCCGGTGCTGGTCTCTTCTCCCTTGCTTCCTTACTTTTTTTTGCTCATTCCACCCAATGGAAACGAGCGGTTTTCTTTGGCTCAGTTGACTTGCAGCCGTGAGTCATCTTGAGCGCCTACCAATTGTGAAACGGTTGTAGGAGAGGAGTGCGCCTGGAATGGGAGTTTGTAGGCCTCTTCATTATTATTTGCAAATAGAGCATCCATTGGTTATTTTAGAAAGTTACATTTGAACAGAGAATTTGTCTGAGGTTCTTTGTGTTGGGTGGCCAGCCATGGGTATTAGATAGATTTGTCACCCTGCTGGGTGTTACATGCCGAGGATTCAAGTAGCCTGCTGTTTTTTGCTGCAAAGGGGTGCCTCTGTTTGTGCCTCAAACGTCTCTGTGCCTCCCTAGTCTTTCCTGGTTGCATAGTGTCTTCAAAACCCCCAACCAGGAACATCACTTTTTATGCCGTAGCTACTAAGTTTTATGGCCACCTATTGGAATGAGTTCTTATTGGAGGCCACCCTTCAGAGTCCCCAGCAGATTTGGCCATGCATGGGGAAAGACCCAGCTTCACAGGGTGGGTATATTCCTACTAACAGAGACCAGGGCAGGGGAGCATACAGCGTAGAGCAAACTGCACCACGTGCCTAGCCGGCTGCTTCCGCTCATTGTCTGCTCGATCCTCAGGAATTGTGCCACGCACCACCACGCTCCTAGCCTGTGCTCTTCACTATAGGGAGTTTAACCGCACCACTCTATCACTCTCCCTACATTGAATGGATCAAACAGGTCCACCCCTGACCCCGAGCCCGTCTTATCTCTCCTCTAACCTCTAAATTGTCGCCTTGCATGTGTCTCCTCACTGACCCAGCTGCCCCTGGGACATCCACTACTCCCCCCTTGTGCCGCCGCTGTTGTTCAGGGTTTTTCTTAGATGTTGTGGCCTGAAGGGCTAAGGGCTGAAGCTCAGGGTCACTCAGGGTCTCACAGCGCTGTGTGGCAATGCTAGACGAGAACCACCAAGCTGCCAAGAAGGCCAGGAGCCATTATGGTCCGAGGGGCATGACCACTCTTTTTTTTTTTTTTTTTTTAAAACACATTTTTATTGATAGATCACATAGAAAGTCGCAGACCCCTGTACCCCAGAGGTATCTGCAGGACACCAGCATACATAAACAATAGCGTAATCCATCATTATGTTCAGAATCAATACATCTGGATCAATGTACATAACTCAGCTTCCCCCTTCCCAACTCCTATCCCCCCCCCCCCCCCCCCCCCCAACTATCCCAGGCGTGACCACTCTTAATAGTAACGAAGCTGGTAGAGCCGGGATCTGAGAGTCAGGAATATCCCACGAACTTCCATGCCTCTGAGCGTCCCGCCGCTGATAGCTGCAGCAGTGAGGGAAACAGAGCAGGAGTAGGTGATGACCAAAGTTAACGGAGGCTATCGGGAGCATGCAGCAGTATGGTCCGGAACAGCAGCAGCTGCCTCTTCCTCTCCTTCTCTGCGTTTCAGGGTCTTGGACCCGGAAGTTACATATCTGGCTTCACAGCTTTGCTGAAACTATGCAGCAGGTGGATTTTCCCGTGTTCGTTCCTGATGAAATACCTAGTGTTTGCGCTGCTGCGTTTAACTCCATCCAAAAGTAAAATACTTTAATAGTATTCACTGGGTCTGTTTGTATTGCAAACATCACTCACCTTCCCTTAAAGGGAGGACTTTTCCTGCCAATAAAGCTGTGAGTGTAAGACGCATATTCTAATGTATTTACATTTCTTTGTTGGCCATGAATACAAAGATTTGAGTTGACGTTTATTGAAAATCATTTATATCTTTTAAGCTTAACAAACCTCTCCTAGTCCAAGGGAATGACTTTCCGGCCCTGAGGAGGATATTACCTATGATAGGTGTGAATGTCTCCAACTAGGTGTGTAGATGTGGGGGGTCCCTCAGTAATTAAGCCCTGCGTAGTGCATCAAAAAGTTATGACCTTTGACTCTAGTGACCATGTAGTGGAAAAGGCAGACAATGACCAGTTTACTTAGCCAGCGAGAGACCAGTCCTTATGATATGACAACCATTCTAGAGATGAGTAAAGAAATCCCACAGGTATATCTTAATGTACTTCCACTCATATGAAAATATATGCATTTGAACAAGGATTTTAGTCCCAGTCAAACATTCAAAGGTTATTATGTGAGAAATCTCAAGCGCAGTGACTCCTGATATATAACCATATGATAGGAATTTTAGGCAATTTTCTGTAACATCATTTGATGAATTAGAATAATAAGAACCCTCATTAAATCACTAAGACCAATACAAATAACTTGAAGAATAGAAAAAAGAAAGTTGTATTTGTCATCAATTAGATTGAAAACCTATAATGGTTGGCTTTATTCCAGATTACTAAATATTAATCTAACTAGGCCCTGCTCAAGCTATTTGTTAGTAATATAGTCAAGAATACTACAAGATACACACATACATGCATATTTTTAGTAATTGTGGGTGTGAAATCAGATATGCCCCACAGATGTCTGTCAGTCAAGATCTTTCACGGCTCATAAGTGTGGTGAGACAGCATCACTTTCCTAAGATGTACAGCTAAGTATTCTGGTTCAGGTTTGGACAACTAGGCATGCTGAAAGACACAGGGGCCAATCCACAGAACTAACAAGACAAAATCCTAAACTTACTACTTTTGGTATTCACAGTAATCATTAAGTAGTAGTAAAGTTAGGATTTTGTCTTGAGTAAGACAGACTTAAGACAGACTCCTAACTTAAGTCTGTCTTAAGTCTGTCTTAAGTCAAACTTAAGACAAAATCCTAACTTTACTACTACTAAATGCCTTCTGTGAATACCAAAAGTAGTAAGTTCAGGATTTTGTCTTAAGTTATTTATGTGAATCGGGCCCACAGACTAGAGGCGTCTGTTGTGTTACTTTGGCTTCTGTCCAGCAGCGTTCCTTCCAGATTTCGGACCTTTCTGAACGTACTTCTAAATCAATAGTTTATTTTGGACACTTATCCGCTCCCTCTAATTATGGATGGGCAAACTTCAGATATTCTCATTAGAATTACGATTTCATTTTAGATCGGAGAAAATCAGATTAAATCTGATTCCAATTCTGACCTTTGCAATAGTTTTAGAATGCATCAATCTCCATTTGACTGAAAGACCTATGTTTGAGATAATACAGTTTGAACTAAAGACATGCCTTCATGTTACCTCTTTCTGTTCTGATACGTAACTGACAGTTACACCTATATTACTTGGAATCGATCCCAGGGTCTTGAATTGGTTTTCTTGCAAAAAAGTGCTCCCTATCCAGGTTATGTTTCAGGACACTGGCAGGCATTCACGGGTCCAGTAACCTTGGATAACATCCAAAGGAAGTTCTCGCAGCTCAACTAGAAGGGAGGGAGAGATGTTTTGGAAGAATACTCCAAGTTTTAATCCAAGCGCAAAAGGAAAACCTATTTCTGAATTTCCTTTCATTCTAAAACGGTGTTTATATTAATCAAACAACTTATCAGGTTAGTATAAACACACTTTACCCAAAAACATACCTTACTTTAGCACAAGGCTAGTGCACAAGGTGCTCTTTGTTAATACGTTGTACAATAGCTTCACCATGCAGTAACTGTGAGAAGTTCACCACAGTGTTACTTAATGTTTGTACGTGCTACTAAGTGATCATGGTGGTAGCAATTGAAATGGCCTTTGGTATGCATACCAAATATATCAAGTGAACAATAGTTAAGATAGGAGTGGATTATTTAACACAAGTAAACTTGTATTAAACGAATCATGAAATGTGTTTCACCAAGAGGGCATAAAATGATGAAACAGAGCATTAGGGTACATGAGAGGCAAATAATGAAAATGAGGCAGTACACTCTTACTTAAGAAGTATGCAGTCGGTACCAAGAGAGACTGTATTCTAAGCCCACATGTTTCCCTCGAAAATGGATTCATTACATAGTCTGCTGACAGACTGCTGTTAAATGATATAATAATGTGTTTGACTTGCCCCATCCATGATTGTCTGTAGTCTGCATTTGCCTCTGAATGGTTTCCCCAACATTGCTTTGCACACGTCTGCAACTGAGTTTAGCTTCATTTTTGAAATTTTCGACCCAAGATTCATGCCTGCTTCCTCATGCCTAATAACCACTATTTGTGTTGAGTACATCTCGTGTTGGGTTTTTACTACAACTATGCAGAGAAGCGGCCTGGGACTGAAAGATATACCTCCATCTTGTCTTCCAAGCTACTAGTATCTGAAAGACTGTTAGTTATAGATTCCTTACCTTAGAATTACCCCCAGGCGTCAGACTGGATCCGGAGAATATTTTCTTAGCAGTACCCCTACGCGTCAGTAGGTGGCATAGGCCGACTCAGCATCTGTCAATGACATCGCGAAGTCTACTTAGACGCCGTCCCTGCGCCAGCCTACCGCAGATCCAGAGAGAGCTTGCCCCTTAGTCATTTTTTGACTAACCTTTTTAGGTCTCGCCTGTCAATGCGCATGCGCATTGAGCTTGCGAGACTATGGGGGCTTAAACAGACTTTAACCAACTTGCAAGTCGATGGCGATTCCTTGCAGTGCCCGTGAAATTCAAGCTCAATGCGCATGCGCATTGACATTAAAAGCGCGTGCACATGCCCCCAGCCGCCTGCCTTGCATGTCTTTTCCCTCAGCCGCACTCCTCCCACACCCCCGCTCCGCCCCCTCCCCTGCCTGCCGTGTCGCATTTCTTCAGGGCACCTCCCCTCATCAGTTCCCCAGCAGCATCTGTTCCCCAGCCTGCCGAGAGCAGCTCTTCCTGCTCCGCCCTCTCCCCTCTCTCTCTCCCCTCACGACGCTCCTCCCGCTCCGCCCCCTCCCCACTCTCTCTCCCAGCACTCTAGCATACAGCACGGAATTCAGGCATCAGCTGGACATGCGGAAAATTTCCCAGATTCTTATAGCGCAACTTGTACAGATTGCATAAACTGCTCGACACTATTTTGTTCTGTGATGTTTAGATCACTCACACTGACACATAGACCTTGGTCTACTCTTACTCGAACAGCCTACAATCCACTTTACAGCAACACATCGCCCATAACAAGGATGCTCCGCCAGCAGCTCTTCCCCTCCCCACTCTCTCTCCCAGCACACCTCCCCCTCGCTCCGCCCCTTGCTCTCCACCCCCTGCCTCCCCAGCCGCCAGCATTCCACACTGACACAGCCTGCCGAGAGCAGCTCTTCACGCTCCGCCCTCTCCCTACTCTCTCTCCCCTCACGACGCTCTTCCTGCTCCGCACCCTCCCCACTCTCTCTCCCAGCACACCTCCCCCTCCAGCATACAGCACGGAATTCAGGCATCAGCTGGACATGCGGAAAATTCCCCAGATTCTTATAGCGCAACTTGTAGAGATTGCATAAACTGCTCGCTAAAGAAAGAAAGTTACACACTATTTTGTTCTGCAGCTCTTCCCGCTCCGCCCCTTGCTCTCCGCCCCCTGCCTCCCCAGCCGCCAGCACCTCCCCTCATCCGTTCCCCAGCAGCATCTGTTCCCCAGCCTGCCGACTCTTAGTCGATCAGCCTATAATCCACTTTACTGCTTGTCTTCCGTGAAACTGTCTGTTCTGCCTCGAGCGGAAGGAGGCTCAAGACGCAGCTTGCCTCTTGTGTCATACACCTATGCATCACCGCTTACAGTGCGGCTTCTTTGGTTGCAAGTCGCCTCCAGCACAGCCCCTGCCCGATAGCTTTGAGTCTCTCCTACCCATCTGTTGGCGGAAGCCTCTGCTCTCCACACCGATTCCTCTCACAGAACGGGGCATGTTTCCGAGGTCGCCCATAACAAGGATGCTCCGCCAGCAGCTCTTCCCCTCCCCACTCTCTCTCCCAGCAAACCTCCCCCTCGCTCCGCCCCCTGCCTCCCCAGCCGCCAGCATTCCACACTGACACAGCCTGCCGAGAGCAGCTCTTCCTGCTCCGCCCTCTCCCCACTCTCTCTCCCCTCACGACGCTCTTCCCGCTCCGCCCCCTCCCCCCCAGCACTCTAGCATACAGCACGGAATTCAGGCATCAGCTGGACATGCGGACAATTTCCCAGATTCTTACAGCGCAACTTGTAGAGATTGCATAAACTGCTCGGTAAAGAAAGAAAGTTACACACTATTTTGTTCTGCAGCTCTTCCCGCTCCGCCCCTTGCTCTCCGCCACCTGCCTCCCCAGCCGCCAGCACTTCCCCTCATCCGTTCCCCAGCAGCATCTGTTCCCCAGCCTGCCGACTCTTAGTCGATCAGCCTATAATCCACTTTACAGCAACACATCGCCCATAACAAGGATGCTCCGCCAGCAGCTCTTCCCCTCCCCACTCTCTCTCCCAGCACACCTCCCCCTCGCTCCGCCCCTTGTTTTAAAGCTTGAAAATACATCCCGCCTCTCCTCCCCCTTCCTTCCCTCCCCCCGGCTTCTTCCCACCCTCCTCCCTTTGCCCGAGGACATCACGAGAGCCGCTAACCCTCCTCCAGGAGCCAGATGATGAGGGAGGAGACGCACAACTGCGGACCTCTCCTGCTGGCACACGAACAACGTCACCTTCTTCACTCTTCAGCACACCAGCCATATTTTTGGGGGACTAGCCAGAGTTGTTAAAGTTGAGCTATATGTACTGTGAAGCCAATGCAGACAGCGGCAAAGTGGCAAAGTGGCTTTGAACGAAACTCAAAACAAGTCACTCTCACTAGGGTCCGCAAGGCTTTAATGTCGAGAAAGAGTGCACGCTCTAAGAGCTGAAAAAATAGACAACGTTCGCGTTCACTCAAATTCTGTGATGCTTCTATCCACAGCTCGAAAAGTTATTTATAAAGAAAGAGAAATCTCTCACTTTCCTCTCGTTCCTGCCAGCTGTCACCTCCACATTCCATATCCTCCGTACTTTTAATTTTGAATCATTATGTTGCCCTCCTTCTCCGTAACTCATTCTTTCTCCCGACTTTTCTTCCCTTTACTCCTTTATCTACTCCCAACGTACTTCTCTCTTCTAATTACATTTAATAGGTCGAGCCTGGTCAGCCCATGCACTGCTATGCAAAGTGTGCTGTATTGGAGTATGGACTTGAAGCCCTGCCCACTCTCTCCCCACCACCACATCCACCACCACCACCACATCCACCACCACCGCATCCACCACCACATCCACCACCGCCACATCCACCACATCCACCACCACCAAATCCACCACCGCCACATTGAATTGCTAGGTACTCTAACACCTCTATCACCTTTCATTCTTCTCCTTCAGCCCAGCCGCTTCTCAGCCGATACTCGGCGGCGGTGGGCGCCATCTTGAGTGAGGCAGGCGGGGACAGCGCTCTAGTCGCGCCGTCCTCCCACCCTCTTATCTCCCTATAAAATGTGCAAGGCGGCCAGACGGCGCAGCGGGCTGGCGCAGCGGGCGCGCCGAAGCCGCGCCTAAGCCAAGCCCGTCTGCGCCCGTCCGCGCCGGGCGCAGGGCATGCTGACCAAATCCTTCCCACTATCAGGTATGACCCTTATGAATTACGTTCATTGCGCCACGTTACTGGAGCCCACCACTGTAAGGGTTGCCCCCTCAGCAACCTTCTCTGGGGTCCTTCCTCATGTCGTCACTGTAGGTGGACGTCCCTGGGATCCGCTGGTGGAGTACCCAAACCGCCCCCCACATCTAAGCAAAAGTTGAATACTTTTAAGGGAGGGCTCATTAACGCCAGGTCCCTAGCGTGTCATGGTCAAGACATTCATGACCTTATACAATACTACGACTTAGATGCTCTCTTTATTACTGAAACCTGGCTTAATGATTCATCGAATCCTGATCTTGCAACCGCCCTACCCCCAGACTTTACCATCTTTAGGCGGGATAGACCCATCGGGCGGGGAGGGGGGGTAGCCTTTGCCATCAAGAAATCCTTCATGTGCCATACTTTCGACCTAGGCTACCTCAAGGACAGTGAGGGCATAGGCTTTGCGATCAAAATTAACGCTTCCACCTCCTTCTCAGGGGGACTTATCTACCGCCCCCCCTGGGAATGCCACCCCCTTCCTGGACTCTCTTGACGATACACTCGGGTCACTCCTGACACATTACCCCACCTTCACTCTCCTAGGTGACATGAACTTGCACCTGGAATCAGACACAGACCCTCACACCATCAGCTTCCAACAATCTCATTTTTGGTCTCTCCCAACTTGTTACTTCCCCGACACATAGGGCTGGACATACGTTAGACGGCATTTGTTCTAATTTGGCAACCATGATTACATCCCCCCCCGATCCCGCAAATATGGACCGACCACTGCTTTTTCCCCTTTGCCATCAAGGTAAACCCCTCCATGCCATCAAGCGCCAAGCGCCTCCTTACTCCCTCTTCGACCAATTGGAAGAAGGTGGCTGAATGCATCAAGTCAGACTCCCAGCCTCTGGCTCTGCCCCCCATATTAGTTGGAGATGTAACGTCCGACTCTTGCAACTTCTCATTTGGATTGACAAAATCGTCTCTGACAACTCCAGTTCAAATCGCCGCCACCCAGACCGCCGTAAAAGAAAGCCCAATGCCCCCTGGTACACCCAGTCCCTCACTGAAAGCCACCTCCAATGTAGGATCCTAGAAAGGAAATGGAGAAAAACTTACGACGAAGCCTCTAGACTACTCTACATCCTACAGAGGAAACTATCTCTCTGGCATTAAAGAGGCCAAAAAGGAGTACTTTACCAAAGCCATAGAGGAAGCCCAGCAAAAACAACAAACAGTCTTCTCCATAGTTAAGTCCTTCACTCATCCCAAAGCCCTCCTACCCGAAATTCCTCCATCCCAAACCTTATGCAATCAAATTGCTGATTTCTTTATAGATAAAATCGCCAACATTCAGAAGGATTTCCCTCAACCCCTTACCACTACCCATGACGCCGTCACAATTCCCTCCACTCTCGGCAGTTTCTCTCCAGTCTCTCTTCAACAAACTCATAAGGCTATCTTGGCCTGCAAATCGGGAGCCCCCACGGACTCATGCCCCCCCAGCATTCTTCACCATCTCATCGAGGCTGTAAATCCTACGATTAACGCCATCATCAACGAATCCCTCGAATCAGGCATCGTTCCCGATGACTGGAAAAAGGCCATAGTGAAGCCTCTAATGAAGAAGCAAAACAAATCCCCCACTGACCTCACTAACATGCGCCCAATTTCTCTACTACCCGCACTAGGCAAAATCACGGAGCAGCTAGTATACGGCGAGCTAAAAACCTTTGTAGAGAGCAATCACATTCTGCACCCCCAACAATCAGGGTTCCGTCCCGGCCACTCCACTGAAACCGCCTTGATTGAATTATCTGATTCTATCAAGTTCCTGCAGGATGAGGGGAGACAGGTTGTACTCATCCTGCTCGACTTAACAGCAGCGCTTGACACCATCTCGCATGCCATTCTTATCAATAGAATGCGCGAGATTGGTGTGTCAGATACTGTGCTGACATGGATTACATCGTTCCTGTCCAATAGATCCCAAACGGTTTCACTAGGCCCCTACCTCTCCAGAGAAAGACCAATCACATCAGGAGTCCCCCAGGGGTCCATACTTAGCCCTCTTTTTTTAGGTCTCGCCTGTCGATGCGCATGCGCATCGAGCAAGCGAGACTATGGGGGCTTATCCACTCTTTATCCACACTGCAAGGAATCGTGGCGATTCCTTGCAGTGCCCGTGACTTTTAAGCTCAATGCGCATGCGCATTGAGCTTAAAAGCGCGTGCACGTCCGTCTTTGTTTACCCGCTCCGCCCCCTCCCCTTCCCGCCGTCTCGCATTTCCCCTGCCGCATCAAAGGCTTTCACGGCCGGCCGGCCATGCTTTCAGTTTCACGACCGGCCGGCCGTGTCAATTACATTCCAAAGCCCGCTCTCCCTGCTCCGCCCCCTGCTCCGGCCGAGACGCATTTCTCCTCCCTCCTCCCCCCATTCACGTTTATTCTACTTCTTATCTGGCCTGGAAAGCCTCGACAATGCTTTTTCTTTCTCTCTACTCAGTTCCTTCTTCTCCTCATTTAATTCCTCTTTCTTTTGCTTCATTTCAGCTCACCTTGTTTTACCTCCCCCTCCCCTCTGCCCTGCGCTTCCCCTCTCGCCTCTGCTTCATGTCTCCTTGGCTTCTCCTTTTCCCTATTATCCTTTTGCTTCCACCATATCTCTCCTGTGCTTCCTCCCTCTTCTTGCTTACCCCGTGCCTCGCGTCACAGGTTTTCCTTCTTTTTTCCCGCCTTTCTCCCTCTCCTCGCTCACTCCATAGATGATGCCGGCGCCTGTGCTCAGCACAGAAACAATTATATGGTCTAAGACTCAGTTTAATAGCGTGCCTCCCGCGAGTGCCCCCCCCTGCAGCAATCAGTGTCTAATCCGCCATCACTGCTGACAGACGCAGGCCCTCGTGCTCCGCTCCGGTGCTGGCTTCCCGAATCCTCTCAGCGGGTCCCAAATCCCGACATGCTCGGGTTGAGTTGCCTGCAGTGCAGTGCTCTGCTCCTGTACGGTGGAAATGATTTACCATTGTCTCTGTATAATCCGGATTTATTTGCTCTCGTGTTCCCTTCGAGGGTGCTGTGACATTTGGCGAGATCCCACGGGATTTCCCTCTCGACTTCGAAAGTTAAGTAAAAGGTATAGTTATTAAGATACTCCCCTGAAATGACAGAGCCAATGGTTGGAGCTACAGAGACTCTTTCGGGCTAAGAAGGCGCCTGGAAGCCCACGGCGCAGAGAGATGGCACAGCAGAGCTGCCGGCCAGTCCTTCAGGCTCACCGGGCACGTGAGTAAATGTAATATCGATTTATCATACAGAACACAGCAGACTAAATTGTGTCCAGCTCTTAAATAATAGGTGTTATTACTGCCCAAATCAATTGTACCCATTATATCGACCTCTGAAGCCTGGAAGGCTGAGTCAATCCCGCTGGGATGGGAACTGTAAATGCTCAGTGGACACAGATGTAGCATCTAGGCGCCCAAAACTACTGTAGTGTTTTAATAGTGGATACACTTTTTAATTAAGTGTACTGTGCTGAACCCAACCGTGGTAAATTGCTTAAAATCACGGTTCCTCTATTAGTATAAAGTGTTTTAATAATACACGCAAGGCCTGCCTATGAAACCATTTGTGCGGGGCAAAGTCCCTTTATCTTCAAGGGTCCATTCTAAATTATGTGCGGTTGTCAAGGGACCAGACTTACTTAAAGGCAAACATGGAGCTAAGAACCAAAAAATGAACAACATTGTGTACAACTCATCAAACTAAAAAGGCCTTAATGTGCTACTGGCTGCTAGCAGCAAACTTACTGAGAATTCGAGCAGAATGGGATTTTATTTGACTTCAATATAGGCGTGTTAGTTGTTGGCGCTGATTTGCCGGAGATCGGTCGTTTGATCAGGTTTGTGACAAATGCTTGTTAGTGGATAACTGGACTGTTCCCTCCGTTTTAAGATTGGTAAATGAAAGGATTCTTAGGACCAAGATGCCAGTACCCTCGGCAGCTGGTTAAGTGTGACTCGTTGATGTACTGTCACTATTATTTCTGATGATGTCCTTTGGTGTCAGTCTATGGACCCAGTAGGGAGGCAAGTAGGAATCTATTTAGTTGTCAGTTTTATTTTTTATTCAGGGTTGTTTTCTGGGCGATTTTGACCGGGGTTTTACAAAATTGTTACAGGGCATTAACACCCTCACTCACTCCCCCTCAACCCCTCCCCCTCGACCCCTCCCCCTCGACCCCTCACCCTCACTCACCCTCACTCACCCTCACTCACCCTCAACCCCTCACTCACCCTCACCCTCAACCCCTCACCCTCAACCCCTCACTCACCCTCACTCTCACTCATCCTCACTCACCCTCAACCCCTCACCCTCACTCACCCTCACCCACCCTCAACCCCTCACCCTCACTCACTCACACTCAACCCCTCACCCTCAACCCCTCACCCTCAACCCCTCACTAACCCTCACTCTCACTCATCCTCACTCAACCACCCTCAACCTCACTCACCCTCAACCCCTCACCCTCAACCCCTCACCCTCACTCACTCACCCTCAACCCCTCACCCTCAAACCCTCACCCTCACTCACCCACCCTCAACCCCTCACCCTCACTCACCCTCAACCCCTCACTCTCACTCACTCACCCTCACTCACCCTCAACCCCTCCCCCTCGACCCCTCCCCCTCAACCCCTCACTCACCCTCAACCCCTCAACCCCTCACCCCCTCACCCACCCTCAACCCCTCCCCCTCAACCCCTCACCCTCACTCACCCTCAACCCCTCACCCTCACTCACCCTCAACCCCTCACCCTCACTCACTCACCCTCAACCTCAACCCCTCACCCTCAACCCCTCACCCCCTCACCCTCACTCACTCACCCTCAACCCCTCACTCACCCTCACTCACCCTCAACCCCTCACTCACCCTCACTCACCCTCACTCACCCTCACTCACCCTCACTCACCCTCACTCACCCTCACTCACCCTCCCTCACCCTCCCTCACCCTCCCTCACCCTCACTCACCCTCACTCACCCTCCCTCACCCTCACTCACCCTCCCTCACCCTCACTCACCCTCACTCACCCTCACTCACCCTCACTCACCCTCACTCACCCTCACTCACTCACCCTCACTCACCCTCACTCACCCTCACTCACCCTCACTCACCCTCACTCACCCTCCCTCCCTCACCCTCCCTCACTCACCCTCACTCACCCTCACTCACTCACCCTCCCTCCCTCACCCTCCCTCCCTCCCTCACCCTCCCTCCCTCACCCTCCCTCCCTCCCTCACCCTCCCTCCCTCCCTCACCCTCCCTCACCCTCCCTCACCCTCCCTCACCCTCCCTCACCCTCCCTCACCCTCCCTCACCCTCACTCACCCTCACTCACCCTCACTCACCCTCACTCACCCTCACTCACCCTCACTCACTCACCCTCACTCACCCTCACTCACCCTCACTCACCCTCACTCACCCTCACTCACCCTCACTCACCCTCACTCACCCTCACTCACCCTCACTCACCCTCACTCACTCACCCTCACTCACCCTCACTCACCCTCCCTCACCCTCACTCACCCTCCCTCCCCCTCCCTCACTCACCCTCCCTCACCCTCCCTCACCCTCCCTCACCCTCCCTCACTCACCCTCACTCACCCTCACTCACCCTCACTCACCCTCCCTCCCTCACCCTCCCTCACTCACCCTCACTCACCCTCACTCACCCTCCCTCCCTCACCCTCCCTCACTCACCCTCACTCACCCTCCCTCACTCACCCTCACTCACCCTCACTCACCCTCCCTCCCTCACCCTCCCTCACTCACCCTCACTCACCCTCAACCCCTCACTCACCCTCACTCATCCTCACTCACCCTCAACCCCTCACCCTCACCCTCACCCACCCTCAACCCCTCACCCTAACTCACACTCACCCTCACCCTCACTCACCCTCACTCTCACTCACCCTCAACCCCTCACTCACCCTCAACCCCTCACTCACCCTCACTCACCCTCACTCACCCTCACTCACCCTCACTCACCCTCACTCACCCTCACCCACCCTCACCCTCACTCACCCTCAACCCCTCACCCTCACACAGTGCAATAGGTCTCGGAGCATTTGAGTTAGAGCTTTTAGAATTGTTTATGGCTTTTTTTATTTGTAATTCTTTAGCATTGGCTACAGGAAACAAAAATGCTAAAGATTTACAAAAAAAACCCATAAACAATTCTAAAAGCACTAACTCTAATGCTGCGAGACCTATTGCATTTTCAATGCTTGTTTAACATTTACATGGCCCCCCTCCTCGCAGTGATAGAATCCCACGGAATCCTCGTCACATCGTATGCTGATGACACTCAGCTTGTCGTCACCATCGATAAAAAATGCACGGATGCAGCCCTTAGATTTAAGAATTGTCTCTCTGAGGTTTTTCTATGCCTGAATAGAAATCACCTCAGATGTAACAGTGCCAAGACTGAGATCATACCCTTAGGGAAAGACTTGTCCTTTTCCCCAAAAGACTGGTGGCCAAAAAACTCAGAAGCCCCGCCGAGTGCTGTTTCCTCGGCACGTAATCTTGGCATCCAATTCGACGCATCCCTCAGCTTTGATGATCATGTCCGCATCACTGCTGGGTGCTGTTTTAGCCTCATCAGAACACTGAAGAAATTCTTTGACTTCCTCCCCATCTCAGCCAGAAAATCAGTCGTGGTTGCTCTAATCCTCTCCCGACTTGATTATTGCAACGGACTAATGGCAGGAGTGAAGAAGTCCACCCTCAGGAAACTGCAAAGCGTTCAACACGCGGCGACCAGACTTGTTCTTAAACTCCCTAGAAGGTCCTCAGCCTCAGCAGCCCTCAACACCCTCCACTGGCTACCTCTTCACAAAAGAATTTTGTTTAAACTTCTGCTTACTGCATTCAAAGCCACTAGGAAAACAGGCCCCCTTTATTTCACCAAGCGCTTTATGCATTACAATCCCACGCGCTGCCTGAGATCCTCAGGAACCAACCTTGTTGTTATCCCAAGATTTAAGTTAAAAACGCGAGGGGGGAAAACCTTCTCCTTCCTAGCAGCAAGAGCTTGGAACAACCTCCCCGTTAATCTCAGGCTAGCTGATACTGAGAGCCACTTCAGGAAACTCTTGAAAACCTGGGTATTTCAGCAATCCGACTCCTCGGTTTTCGCAGCCATCCGATTCATTCATCACTACGTTTCCTTTTTCTGCATGCTCAGCGCCAAGATGCTCCTTCCGGAGCGATAGCCGCGCTTTACAAAATCCTATAAATATCAAATATCAAATATCCACCACCACCACATCCACCACCACCACCACATCCACCATCACCACCACATCCAACACCACTTCACCACCGCATCCACCACCACCACATCCACCATCACATCCACATCCACCATGATATCCACCGCCACATCCACCACCGCATCCACCACCGCATCCACCACCACCACATCCACCACCGCCACATCCACCACCACCACATCCACCACCACCACATCCACCACCACCACATCCACCACCACCACATCCACCACCGCCACATCCACCACCACCACATCCACCACCACCACATCCACCACCACCACATCCACCGCATCCACATCCACCACCACATCCACCACCGCATCCACCACCGCATCCACCACCACCACCACATCCACCACCGCATCCACCACCACCACATCCACCAGCACATCCGCGACCTCATCCACCACCGCATCCACCACCACCACATCCACCGCATCCACATCCACCACCACCGCATCCACCACCACCACCACCACATCCACCACCACCACCACATCCACCACCGCATCCACCACCACCACATCCACCAGCACATCCGCCACCTCATCCACCACCGCATCCACCACCACCACATCCACCACACCCACCACCAGCACTTCCACCACCACTTTCACCACATCCACAACCACCACATCCACCACATCCACCACCACATCCACCACATCCACCACCACATCCACCATCACCACCACCACCACCACCATATCCCCCAGATCCACCACCACCACATCTATATGTGTGTGGCTCTGTGTGTGTGTAGGTGCAAATGCAATGTTCTTGGATTTTTGTCACAATAAAAACACTGAACATAATCTTCACAAAAGTTATTTACAAACCTTTAAGCTATTGCCATTATAAATTAAATAAATTATTTAAGTATTAATTATTTACAAAAATTAAAAGCCATTGTTATTTGTAATATCAATACATCTAAGTCATGTAAATACAAAACATGTTGCATTACAAATGCTATAGGTGTCACATTTGCAAAAGTTATAACTATTGGCTTTGTAAATGACAAAGCTATTAATTTAGCTATTTTCAAAAACAACACATAAATAAAAAAAGTCATTTACAAGACCAATAGCTCCAACTTTTCTAATGCGAGACCTATTGCATTTCCAATGCTTGTTTGACTTTTGTCGACATCTTTTTGAGTCTTAAGAACCCTGGTGTGCGAGGGATGTCCTTTCGTCGGACCACTTCAAGACTTGTGACTCTTGTCACAAACTGATGTCCGTGACGGATCCGCACCTTGTGTGCCTCTGGAGTCTGAAGCGCGACCATGACCCGAAGTCATGCTCCAACTGCTGGGCCATAAATTGTAAGTCTTTGAGGGAGTGGCCCGAAAGCTTAAGGAGGCCTGGCAGTCAAATCCGCGTCGCTCCCGGTCTCACTTGAGGGAAAGGTCTCGAGACCAGTCGCGCACTCCCAGAGGATGTTGAAGCATAAGAAGAAGGTGAAGAAGCACCGTCGCTCTTCGCCTTCACCCCGCCGGTCGGCTGTCGCGACACGGGACCCGGAGCATCGTTGCTCTGAGGCTCCATCTTCAGGTGCCTGACTTGGGGACGATTCCACGCCTCCCCTCGTTTCTGGGAGAAGGAGCGCCCCCTGCCCAGCTTTGTGCATTTTACGAAGCTCTTCACTCCATCTTTGGGCAGCCAGACTCTGCCAGTGCGCCTTTGGGCCGGTTGGGGGCCCTGGGCCTTTAATGCCTGCGGCTCGGACGGGCCCCATGGATCCAGGCATGGATCCGTATTGACAGCGGTCGACTTTTCCTGGCGCCGATCCCAGAGACGACGCTCCTCGTGCCGGCCATTGCGCAGCCGACGCTGTCCCCATCCTCATCCCAGAGATGAACAGGGAGCTGTATCGACGTTGCCCGACGTCAAATCCGACGACCGGAGGGTACGCATGTTATCTTGTTCATCCCAGGTGTTCCCTATCATCCTGAAGGCGGTGATGAGGACTGGGAGGAGACTTCTAACCCTTTAGCAGACCATCTGGAAAAGCCGGACTGGAGAGAACGTCTGCGTGACGCCAGTGGTCTGTCTCCTGACCTTGGCATGCTTTCTCACCCCAACTGTGGCTATGGAGGAGGGAGCGTCCTATGCTGTGGTGGTGAGAAGGGCAGCTGTGGTGCTGGGTCTGCAGCTCCTTTCAGTGGCAGTCAGGACTAATCTCCTGACCAAGGTGCTTTAACTGGCAGCAACTTCATCTGAGCCCCTTTTACCGTTCAACGAAGCCCTCATTGACTTCATTCCAATGTTATTCTGGTCACTTCGTCCAAGCCCAGTGCAGGGGGTGGACAGGACGATCGTCCGCCGCCACCACCCGACTCTAGGCGACCCAGTTTTTCTCACTCAGTACCCTTCCCCAGAGAGCTTGGTGGTCCAAACCTCTTCATCTAAGGGTGCATTCCCTTCTGCTCCCCAAGATACGGAATCCAAGAGGCTGGATCATCTTGAGAAGCGTATGTTCTCTTTCTCCAGTTTGGGATTGTGGTCTGTGAATCCCGCATGCCTCTTGTGCCTATGCTCTCATACTGTCTGGGATACAGTTTCGCAGGTGCAGCCTCAGTGCCCAGAGAAGGCCCAGGCTGTTCTCTCCCAAGCAGTGAGGGATGGGTGAGGCGCAGCCAAATTCACGATCCTCTGTGGTCTGGATATCACCGACTTATTGGGCAAAACGATTGCCACGTCCGTAGCCCTTAGGCGCTTCGCCTGGTTGAGGACATCTGGATTTTTGGGGGATGTCTAGGCAACCCTGTAGGACATGCCCTTTTAGGGCCAACTCCTTTTTGGTGACAAGGCAGGCTCGACGCTGGAGCCCTTTAAGGATTCTCGAGATACGGCCAGGTCCTTGGGCCTCACAGCGACGACCCGTCCACCTCAGTCTGCTTTTCGTTCCTTTCATGGCTACGGAAGGGGCATCCCAACACGTCCAGACCAGCCACCTTTTCACGCAAGCTACCCAGTCCAAGCGTGGCCTCAGACGTGGGACCAAGAGACCTGGGTCTGGGGGCCAGTGGGCGGGCCAGTGCACTCTTTCACACGTCTGTAGCAGCCTCCAAACCTTCCTATTCCTGGCTTCCAGGGCCATCAGAAGCCAGTGGGCAGCAGGATTCGCCATCGCCTCCCCCACTGTCAGACCATCACGTCGAACAGGTGGGTTTTGCAAATAGTCCGAAGGGGCTACTCCCTCCCCTTTAGAGACTACCCCTCCCTCCATGCCACCGTCTTTTGAGTGCATGTTGGAGGATTATTTGGCCCTTCTCTGCCAAGAAGTTCCTGCGTTCTTGGCCAAGGGAGCCATCAAGAGGGTTCCTATGCCAGAAGTAGGTCATGGTTCCTATTCTCGCTACTTTCTGCTGGCCAAGAAGGCCGAAGGCCTGCGTCCTATTCTAGAACTCGGGGCCCTCAACCGCTTCCTCCTGAAGGAAAAGTTCAAAATGTTGACTCTGGCTCAGGTCCTGTCTGCCTTCGACCCTGGAGACTGGATGAGGGCGTTGGACTTGCAGGACGCCTATTTTCACATCCCCATTCTGCCGGCCCACAGGCGCTATCTGCAGTTCATGGTAAGCCACAAGGATTTTCAGTTTACCGTGCTTCCCTTTGGCCTTACCAGCGCCCCCCTCGAGTGTTCATGAAAGTGATGGTGGTGGTCGCAGCTCATCTGCGCTGGGGTTCCAGTCTTCCCCAATCTCGACGACTGGCTGTTGATGGCGGGTTCACCCCAGGCTGTCTTCTCCCACCTCCAGACTATAATGGACCTCCTGCACTCGCTAGGGTTCATTATCAACGTGCCACAGTCACACCTGACCCCCTCTCAAATGCTTCCTTTTATCGAGGGGTGCTGTTCACGGTGCAGTTTCAGGCCTATCCTCCCGAGCAGCGAGTCTGGGATATTCGTGCTATGATATTGATGTTTCAGCCTCTATCCTGTAATTCGGTGATAATGACCCTGAGGCTGCTGCGCCTCATGGCCTCCTGCATTCTGCTAGTGGATCATGCCAGATGGTATATGCAGGCTCTGCAGTGGAACCTGAAGTTCCAGTGGGCGCAGCATCAGGGCACTCTTTCCGACTAGGTCCAGACCTCGGAGGGGACTGTGCAACAACTGCAGTGGTGGCTTACAAACCACGCTTGGGTCAGAGGCAGTTTTGCAGCGTGCATCTTTCTGGATTCACTATGCTGTGCATATTCCGCGGTCTTGTGGTTGGGTCCGGATTCGTAGTCTTTTCTTTTTTTTTTTTTTTTTTTTTTGTAGCCCTTGTGGGCGTCGGCGTCACACCTCCTCGGTGCATTTCCGGTGACGTCGGCATGCTTCCTGCGGAAGCTCCCACTCTTGGGCGCCATCTTCAGATTCTTTTTTCCGCGGTCGGGTCTGGATCGTTCCCGTTGGGCTCCAGACATTTTTGGAGAAAGTACTGAAAAGGTTTGAAGTTGGAGAAGATATTGGAAGAAGACGACTAAAGAAGACTTCGCGGACATTTGACGAGGAGAGAAGAAGGAGAAAACCTCGAGAACTTCGACGATCGTCGACGTCCACGCGGTCAGGGAGGCCTGAACGCTCGAGGATGGACAACACGCCGTTCAAGTTCTGCCCGAACTGCAGACACAAGTACGCGCAGAAAGACCAGCACCCGGTTTGCAACCTTTGCCTACCGGTAGACCACAGAAGCGAGGACTGCAACGCCTGCTCCGTCTTCGCCGCGAAGACCCTTCGTGTGAGGAAGAGCCAGAGGGTAGCACACGCCACCCTCGGAAGTAAAGCCCCGACGCCATCGCTGTACGACCTGGGGATGTCCTCGGAGGAAGAGGACAACGCTGCCGCCGAAGACGACAGCTACACGGTCGTAGAGACCGATTACAAGAAGACACCTGATAAGGTAGGAGACTCTACGTCCCACAAGAACACGAGAGACTCTGAGTCTCGAAGGAACGAGGGCCAGACCCCGAAGGCGCCGACGCAGCGACATCTGCCGTCCGCGACCACACACAGGCCCAGCGGATCCTCGGAGAACGAGTCCCTGGCGCCGAGAGCTGTTGAACAGCAGAAGGCGTCGAAGATCGTCACCGAAAGGGACCGATCGGCGTCGAGGGAGAAAGACCCTAAAGCCTCGACGTCGTCCAAGGACCCGAAACCCAGTTCGACGTCCAAATCATCGACGCCGAGAATCTCGCCGCCGAGCCAGGCGACGAAGAGAGGGGCCGAACTTTCCGAAGCCGAAAACGCGGCCGAGAGGGAAAAGAAAAGACGGCGCCTAGAAGCCGAAATGGCAAGCATCTTGCAGCGGAGAAAGGATTTCGACGCCGAGATGAGTGCCTTCACGATTCCACACAAGACCAAGCACGCCGTGCTAGATCTGGTCGAAGAGGAAGAAGAGCACGTCGACGGACATGGGCCTAGCGCCGACATGGTCGACGACCAGGAGGGTGAAGAGAATCCCTACGAGGATTACAACTATGATGAGGAAGAGGGCAGTAGGTTGGACGCCGAGTCGGCCACCTCTGACCCACACGAGGAGGATTACCTAGATGTCGACACCGAGAGCCCGGATGAGGCGGTCGACACATACCCCTCGAGGCCCTCGCCACCAGACGACATCGGGGCATACAACTCGGCGATACAATCGGCCGCAGCTGCATTCAAGCTAAAGCTCGACGAAGAAAAGCAGAAAGCAGACTTCCTGCTAGAGACTTTGCTCCCAACACAGACAAGGAGCCAGTTCCTTCCAATGCTCGAGAGCGTCTTGGCTCAGGGAAAGGAAGCATTCAAGGAGCCCGCAACATGCAAGGCGGTAACTCCCAGAACAGAGAAAAAGTACAAACACTCCTCAAAGGACCCGGCCTACATTCGAGGCGAGGTTTCCGCAGACTCCATTATCACGGCTACAGCTAGGAAGAGGGCGAACGTATCCACTACCTCTGGCCCACCACCGGATAAGGAGAGCAAGAGGATGGATCTGGTGGGCAGAAGGATCGAACGGAATGCCGCGACCCACTGGCGCATGGCTAATTCCAACGCCCTGCTAAACAGGCACATGTACCAGATCATGGAAGGGCTGGGGCAGTTGGTGAAGGAACTACCCCAGGATACCAGGCAGAAGGCCGAAAAATTGGTCGAAGAAGGGAAAAACGCGGCAAATTCTTGCCTTAAGACGGCCCTGGACGGAGCAGACACCGCCAGCAGGCTCATGATGATGGGTGTCACGGAAAGGAGACACGCCTGGCTCAGGATCTCAGGGTTCAAACCTGAGGTGCAACACAGTATCCTGAACACACCATTCAACGGCGACACGCTTTTCGGAGCGACAGTTGACGAGAAACTCTGCCAACTCAAAAAAGATAACGAGACGGCACGATCCATGGGGGCATTGCAGTTCAGAGGCAACAAAAGAGGCGGCCCGTCACGGAGGCCCGGCGGGAGAGGTGGAAACCAGCCAGGTACATCGCACCAGGCTTTCCAGCAAACGCACCAGGCAGACTCACAGGCTCAGCAGGGTCAGCAGAAGCAGTCCTGGCAGTACCAACCAAGAGGTCAGTCCTTTCGAGGGAGGAATGGACGTGGCCAGAATAGAAGAGGGGGACAGCAGCCCGCCTCGAAGTGACTTCAAGGACCTCCGGGTGCCCAACCACAGAAAAGATCCCAGGGGGCACCACGTACAAAGGGGTCAGGACAGTCTAAACATCTACGACCACATCACACCAGTGGGAGGAAGATTAAAGTTTTACCTCCAAGAATGGAGAGAAATCACGTCAGACAAATGGATCCTAAACATTATCCAGTTCGGGTACTGCTTGGAGTTGGAGAAAAGGCCACCAAGCAGAAAACCAAGGGGAAAGCCACCAGCAAGAGAACAGCTGGCGAGGCTTCAGGAAGAAGCAACAGAACTTCTACAAAAACAAGCCATAGAAAGGGTTCCCTTCAAGGAAAGGAACAAGGGAATTTACTCAACGTACTTCCTGGTACCAAAGGTAGACGACAAGATGAGACCCATCCTAGACCTGAGGTTCCTGAACAAATTCATAAGAACACAGAAATTCAAAATGACCTCCCTGCAGGAGGTGCTACCACAATTGCAGGTCGGAGACTTCATGGTCACGATAGACCTCAAGGACGCCTACTTGCACATACCGATGAACGAGAAGCACAAGCATATGCTCAGGTTCACAATCGGAGGAGGCCACTACCAGTTCACAACGCTAGCCTCGGACTAAAATCAGCACCGAGGGTATTCACGAAGTGCCTCGCGGCAGTCGCAGCGCACTTACGAAGACAAGGGATACACGTATACCCTTACCTGGACGACTGGCTGGTGAAAGCAACCTCGTACCAGAAGTGCAGGCAACATGCGCATACAGTGACGAGCACGCTCATAAACCTGGGGTTCTCCGTCCATTGGAAGAAATCATCGATGGAGCCGGAGCAAGTGAAGATCTTCCTGGGGGCAGAGATCAACACCTTACAGGGCAAGGTGTTCCCCAGCGAGAAGAGAACAAGGGCGCTGGTCAAGGAAACTCGCCTCTACCGGAAGGGACAAGCTCGGACAGTGAGGACTGCGAGCAAGATCATGGGGATGATGGCATCATGCATCCACCTGGTGCCGAATGTGCGCCTCCACATGAGACCCATGCAAGAATGGCTCCAGGAACAATGGTCACAGGCTTCTGGGAGTTGGGAGGATCTTTTGGTGGTGACGCACGCAGTGCAGAAGGAGATGACATGGTGGACCAGGGAGAACTTAACAAGGGGAAAGCCTCTAACACCCCCAACTCCGACAGTGACCATCACCACAGACGCATCCCTGAAGGGATGGGGCGCTCACATGGAGGAACTCAAAGTGAGGGGTCTTTGGACGCCAACAGATGCGACGAAGCACATCAATTACCTCAAATTGAAGACAATCTTCCTTGCACTGAAAGCCTTCCAGACAAGACTGTACAAGCAGAGGGTGTTGCTGCAGACAGACAACACCACGGCGATGTTCTACATCAACAAGCAGGGTGGAACACAGTCAACAACGCTTTCAACGCTGGCACAGGAGATATGGAGATGGGCCATCCCTCTCCAGATAGACCTGCTAGCCATACACCTACCAGGGAAGGAGAACATTCAGGCAGACTGGCTGAGCAGGCAGACATCGGCGTCCCACGAGTGGGAGCTCAATGCTCAGGAGACAATGTGGTTGTTCAACAGGTGGGGAACACCTTCAGTGGACCTGTTTGCAACACGCCAGAATGCGAAATGCCGAAACTTCGCATCCAGACAACACGAAGAGGGGTCCCTTGGGAATGCCCTATGGATAGATTGGTCCGGGACATTTGCTTACGCTTTTCCCCCGATACCACTGATACACAGAGTACTGAGCAAGTGCAGAGCGAGCTCCATGACCCTGATACTGGTCGCGCCACAGTGGGCGAGGCAGACATGGTACTCGCAGATCATGGTTATGACACAGTGTGCACCCCACAGATTCGGCAGAAGAAAGGACCTGCTCTCCATGCAGAACGGAGAGGTGCTGCACCCAGAGCCAGAGAGCATGAGCCTAGTAGCATGGCTCCTGAGGACATAGAGTTCGCACATTTGAGACTGCCAGAGAGCACCCTCAGGGTCCTTCGGGAGGCACGAAGGCCCAGCACACGGAAGTGCTATGTCGCAAAGTGGAAAAGATTCACGATGTGGTGCAGGCGAGAAAGACTTCACAATAAAATGAAGAAGGACTCCACTGTGCTAAAATACCTGACGCACTTACTGGAGAAAAACCTCAGCTCGTCCTCCTTGAGGGTTCACTTGGCTGCTATAGTGGCCTACACAAGGGGTGAGATGGGCAGAAGCTTCTTCACATCACAAGTTGTCAAGAGGTTCCTGGAAGGAGCGAAGAGGATCGCACCACCCAAGCGTGTGCCGCCACCGGCATGGAACTTGAACGTAGTCCTGACGGAACTCATGAAGGAGCCCTTTGAACCACTTCACAAGGCCTCCTTGCAGATGCTGACTATGAAAACAGCTTTCCTGGTTGCAATAACGTCCTTACGCAGAGTAAGCGAGCTGCAAGCGCTAACGCTACAGGAACCCTACTTACAAATACACAATGATAGGGTTGTGATGAGGACCGACCCACACTTCATGCCGAAGGTGGTGTCCAAATTCCACATGAACCAGTCCATACAGATACCAAGTTTTTTCCAAAAACCAACCACCAGCGCAGAGCGAGCTCTGCACACCCTAGACGCCAGAAGGGCGGTCATGCATTACATCGAGAGGACAAAGGGACACAGAAAAACGAAACAGTTCTTTGTGTCGTTCGCCAAGAGTTACATGGGCAAAGCAGTAACCAAGAACACTATTGCACGATGGATCGCGCAAACAATTCAACTCTGCCATAAAAGGGCAGGACAAGAACTGGCAGAGGGGGCGCGTGCCCACTCCACCAGGAAGAAGGGGGCTACAATAGCCTTCCTGGCCAATACACCCATTCAGGACATATGCCTGGCGGCAACATGGGCTTCGGTGCACACATTCACAAAGCACTACTGCGTCGATGTTCAGATGAACAAAGAAGCACAAGTCGGACAAAAGATACTCCAGCATATATTCAGAAACCAGAGCTCATCTTCCACCCAGCCGCCACAGAAATGAGAAACCGCTACAAAATCTATGCACAGCATAGTGAATCCAGAAAGATTCACGCTGCAAAACGAATAGTTTCTTACCTGTCGGTGTAGTTTTGCAGCTTGAAGATCTTTCTGGATTCACTAGTGAACCCACCCACCTCCGCCAGAAAGATGAGGCTGGAGAGGGAAGAGGTGGTTAAAAGAAAAAAAAAGGAGGAGAAGGTAGAGAAGTAAGAGACTTTAAGGACAAAGCGGTAAAATTCTCACCTAAATAGAACATTGCCATTGCTTCGGAAACGAAAGGAACACGGAAAAAAGAATCCGAAGATGGCGCCCAAGAGTGGGAGCTTCCGCAGGAAGCATGCCGACGTCACCGGAAATGCACCCGAGGAGGTGTGACGCCGACGCCCACAAGGGCTACAAAAAAAACAAAAAAGAAAAAACAAAGAAAAGACTACGAATCCGGACCCAACCACAAGACCGCGGAATATGCACAGCATAGTGAATCCAGAAAGATCTTCAAGCTGCAAAACTACACCGACAGGTAAGAAACTATTCGTTTCCTCTCCCTTGCCCAACCAGACCTCACAGTGGTGACCGATTTGGCACACCTGGGATGGGGCGGCCATCTGGGAGAGGCGGAGTTCAGAGGCGTCTGGTCTCTGGCGGAGTCCCGGCTCCATATCAATCTACTGGAGCTCAGGGCGGTTCGTCTGGCACTGAAGGCATTTCTTCCCTCTCTCAAAGGGAAAGTGGTGCAAGTGTGCACAGACAACACCACCGCCATGTGGTACTACAACAAATAAGACGAGGTGGGGTCGTGGACCCTATGTCAAGAGGTTCTTCGTCTCTGGACAAGGCTGGAACATCTGGGAATAACCCTGGTGGTTCAACACCTGACTGGTTCCCTGAACACCAGGGTGGACAAACTCAGCTGCCAGTGCCTGGTGGATCACGAATGACGTCTTCACTGGGAGGTGGTGCAGGGCTCGAAAAATCCAAAAAATGGAATAGTCCTGCAGAAGTAGTACTTTGAAAAATCTCCTCAACCTAACTCCAACCTACTTGACCTCAGTCTCTGAAAACGGAGCAAATGTGACAAGATAACAAGATTTAAGGTTATCTTTATTGCTCATTACCTTTTGTGAGCAATGAAAATGTCTTTAAATCTTATGTCATATTTGCTCCGTTTTCACAGACAGAGGACAAAAGTTAGTGTGTCTTCCTACTCACCAGAAAGGGAGAGTAGGACCTAAAAGCAGCTCGACCTTGTTAAATTTATCTCGCATATGCGAGCGATCGAGTGGATTTTTCGAGCCCTGTGGTGCAAGGTCTCTTTCAGCGGTAGGGAGAGCCTTGGTTGGATCTGTTCGCCATAGAAGAGCTTGTGCAATGTCCTCACTTCTGCGCATTGAAATTTTAAAGGCGGCACTTTGCTCTGAGGTGCTTTTCGTCGCAAGTGGAACTGGGGCCTCCTGTACTCAAGTCATTCTTGTGGCTCCGGACTGGTCACGAAGAGTCTGGTACCCAGAGCTCCTGAGCATGGCCATCAATCCTCCAATCAAACTGCCTCTTTGGGAGAATCTTCTGTCACAGCAGCATGGGAGGGTTCTTCACCTGAACCTGTCCAGCCTCCACCTCCTTGCGTGGAGATTGATGAGGTGACAGTTGACAGCGTTTGACCTTCTTCCCGAAGTCTGTAACGTCATCTTGGCAGCTAGGCGTCCCTCCACTAAGACGGTATATGCCTGTAGATGGAATACGTTTGCAGCATGGTGCATAGCAAAGGCTGTGGATCCCCTTTCTGCCCCTCTTTCAGAGATCCTATTGTACATACTTGGAGAAGCGTGGCTCAATAGTTAGAGCGGCAGTCCCTGATGCAGAGGTCTGGCCCGGCACCAGGGTTCAATCCCCGCCTCGGCGGCTCTTGGACTCAATCTCCCCGAACCTGATAATTCTCGCCTCGGTGCCCAGTCTAATCATGGGTCCCACTCTGTGACTCTGGGCAATAGCTTGCTTAATCTCCACAACGGCCCCAGCAGCGCTTGGATGCCTGGTTTCACCTTGGGGGTGCCCAAGAGTGGACATTTCACAGGAAAGTCAGGAAGGGTTTCACAGCGGTATGAATACAGCGCTACGAGACCTCAGGGTAGAAGTGCGCTATATAAATACAAACACATTTACATACTTTCTTTGGCCCAGCAGGGTTCTGCCCTGGGCACTCTTAAGGGATGTCTTTCAGTCATCTCTGCTTTCCTTCAGCTTCCAGATCAGCCATCTTTGTTCAAGTCCCCTATTGTACAGAGATTCCTTAAGGGCATTACTCTTCTCTTTCCTTCTTCTACTTTCGTAATGCCCCAGTGGGACTTGAATCTGGTCTTAACATATCTTATGTGTTCTCCCTTTGAGCCTCTTCATAACTGTCCTCTCAGGCTCCTCACTCTGAAGACAGCTTTCCTTGTTGCCATCACCTCTACTGGCCGAGTGAGTGAGCTCCAAGCTCTTTCTTCTTAGCCCCCTTTCTTCTCTGTATGTCTGGACAAAGTGGTGCTTAGGACAAGGCCTTCATTCCTTCCCAAAGTGGTACCGCCCGTTCACATTTGTTCAACCATTACTCTGCCCACCTTTTCCCACCTCCGCACCCTTCCAAAGAGGAAGAGAGACTCCACCGTCTGTCCCAAGCATGCGTTATCTTTCTACCTTGATCGCACAAAAGATTTCCGGGTGGATGATCAACTCTCCTTTGGCTTTGTGGGTGCCAAAAGAGTGGTTGTTCAAAAGCGGACCATCTCTAGATGGGTTGTCCTTTGTTTAAAAATCTGCTACACTTTGGTGAAAAAGGAACCTCCAGTGGAGCGCCGTGCTAGTTCTGCCAGATCTACAGCTGCCACCACTGCTCTTGCTCGCGAAGGCATCTGTCAGGCAGCCACTTGGGTAACCTTGCTCACGTTTGCCAGACATTATTGCCTGGACGGCCAAGTCCGGAGGGACGGCTATTTTGCCCGTTCTGTTCTCCAGGATTTCTGGTATGAATTTAGTTCGCAGACCCTCCTCTGGGCTTGGTATTGCTGGGGTATCTATTCTAAGGTAAGGAATCTATAACTAACAGTCTATTTCAGATTAACAAGTTACTCACCTTCAGTAACGATGTATCTGTAAGAGATGTATGTTAGTTATAGATTCCTCACCGCCCCATCCATCCTCCCCACTCCGCTAACTGACTTCTAGAGTTAGGGACTCCCTTGCAGTGCCCTAGTTTTAGCGCACCAGTGGTCAGTGTCTTGCATGGCTTTGCGCTTTTGGCGTGGAAAGTAGTTTCAAAACAGACATCAGCGTGCTGGGGCGGCGTCTAAGTAGACACTGCGGCGTCACCCCGGCGACCACGACGGACACGGATTGACTGACGCCTCCTACCGTCGCGCAGGGGTACTGCTAAGAAAAAATTCTTAAGATCCAGTCTGATGCCTGGGGGTAATTCTAAGGTAATGAATCTATAACTAACCTATGTCTCTTACAGATGCATCATTACCGAAGGTAAGTAACTTGTTCTTTTGTTTCTCTAATTGATTATTATGGCTGATTTGTGTTAGCACTCTTGGCATTCTAGTGTATTCTGTATTCTATACATAATGTACATTTTGACAATTGAAATATCTTGAGTGTTCATAAATGAATAACATTAACAAAAATGTGTTAAGTAATTGTTTTACCTTTTGTTAATGTAGCTTCACAGTGTTCTCTGGGATAAAGAAGATTGCTTCTATACACTCACAAGTTCCAGTTTAAATAAATGGGAGATGGATGAAACATCGGAGCGTCAAATTCTTAGTTGGGATATGACTAGGACCCTCAAAGAGCACATCTCTGACGCAATTTGGGTGAGTGAAATATCCTGCTAAAGCTAATATAGTAACCCCAACACACTTTTTGGTACATTGCCGCCTGAAAGTCAGAATTTTGCATCACACCCTTTTGAATATCTAATACACATGGCTCTGTAGTGTGTTGTGACTAATACTTTATCAAAACATCCAAACCAAATTGTCCAAGACCAGTTAGTCTTTCATGATTACCATATTTTGTGCACAAATAAAAGGACATGTGATTACTTGATGGCACAGATATTCAGAACAGCACAACAAACAGAAGTTGGCTGCCTACATGTCCATCACTTGAATATTTTTGGAAAATGGTTGCCTCATTACCATTACCTTTTATCTCCTGTAATATTAGTGAGGTTGATTCAAAACGCATTTTGATCCTGAAATTGGCACAGCTTTAATTTTGGTAAACAACTGAAACCTACTTACATCAGACCATTTTTATTACACTTTTCGAGATGTATTTAGTGGGTGCAAAAATGGTGTTTCTAAAAGAGGTGCATTTTCATGGAAATGCATAGGGTCTGTTAGGACTGATTTGAATGATTTGTGCCACGTTTGAGTAAGAAATGCAGTTGCTACAATCATGGTTCATTTGGACGATGTACTAATCCGGAGCTCCGCGCTGAGAAGAGTCCCGGACGGTGGCAGGCATTCTTTGAAGAGACGAAAGTGTCTTTTAATTCACTTTCTGGAAGGTGGTAAACACGTAGATGAGACAGAGCAGTTTTGTCTCCGGAGATAGTTCCTGCTTCATGCCCAGAGTGGTGACTGTGGTATAAAGGATTGCCTCATAGACTGCGAAAGCGGCGCTGGAATGCAGAGTCTGAGGGGAAAAAACGGCGGTGTTTTTCATTTCGACGCATGGCAGATGAAACATTATCCAGGTCTGTGGAGTTCAAGTGAGTTCATGTCCTGCAAAAATAATCACCTCATGAATCACCGGACCGGCTTCAGCTGAGCTACAATTAAGCTCTGTGGAGTTCGAATCCTGTTTGGAAGTCTGCCTCGTGAGACTGGTGTTGAACTTCACAGTTTAATGGCGTTAATGTCTTTCACCATTTGAGAGGAAAATGTGTGTTTTATGTGCACAGACCCCAACATGGTATATCAATACTTGTATTTCTACGCAGCGAGGAACCTGATATGTTGACAGGAGTTCTGTGAAGGTAGAAACAGCAACGCCTTTTATTCTGACAAATGACTCCAGCTGGGATGTAATTACATTTGGTAAAGTTCATGTGCTGTTTACGAAACTGCCCTATGAAGAGATGAAATAGCTCCAGCTAAATTCTAATTAAGATTTATGGAGCTTCTGTGCTGCTTGGGAGATTGTCTCATGAAGCTGTACTGATGTGTTGATTTGCACACCGTTTAATTGAATGTGTTTCAACTAGTTTTGATGAAAACCTGAGGAATTTATGAACTGACTGGAACATTGTATTCCATGGCTTATACTTTCACTTTTGTGCAGTAAGAATCCTATTATATCGACAAGACTTTCTTGGCAGCCTTTAATATAATTTTTACACAGTGGAGAGTTTAAGAATGTAGTGCTGCGTTTTCTCAATTTTACCTAACAGCTGAAGACTAAAGTTAAGGTTTATTTGAGTTCATATATATAATGAAATACCTCTCATAAAACGTGGGTATTATTCCACTGAGGTAAATAAGGTGAACAATTTATAATTATTCTCTCCTCCTGATACTTTGTCAGTAAGATAGTCTGCAATCTGATGTTTTGAACTCTATTTTGAACTCCGTTTTGGCAAGATTCGCTGACATTGTGACCACTGACACTACGTAAACAGCATGGTTTGAGCCTGTTTGGCTCACTTTATACACATTTATATCTGTTAATTGATGCACAGTAAGCACATACAGAATTTAACTGTCCTTTATCAAAGAAACAACGCAGTTAAATAAAAAATGCCTCCTGGTGAAACCAATGGAAGGCTTGCACAGCCACTGCTCTTTTCTGAGGCCCCACACCAAGGTCGTCCTAATTCGGATGTTAGAGGTACCACTTCAACGTCAAATCAACCTCATTCTACCGCCTCATTGTCATCTAACTCGACTATGGAGCGTATACTCCAAGAACTCTCTGCTGTAAGTCGCCGTCTGGAGGGCATGGAAATGTCAATATCAACTTTAACGAACTAAACAAAATCTATTCGAACAGATATTGCTGGATTCCAGAGTTGTATGGACGGTCTCACAGCACAAATAGTAACAGTAGAGAATCGCCTTGATGCTATTCCAGATCGAGATCAGGAACTCTTTTTTTCTCAGAAGTAAAATTGTAGATTTGGAAGATAGAAGCCCTCGAGATAATGTCCTCTTCCTTGGATTTCCCCAAAAAATTGAAGGGTCAGATGCTAAATCCTTTCTTAGAGAAATTCTTCCAAAGATCACAGGCCTCACTTTCGAACCGCCATTGGAGATGCAAAGAGCCCATCGTATTGGACCACTCAGCACCGGGAAAAATAGTCGGCCATGTCCACTCATTGCCTGCTTCTTACGACATGAACAGGCCCGTCAACTTATTGCTGCAGCTCGGACTCAAGGCCCGTGCATATTTGAAGGTCACAAAATAAGAATAGCTGCAGACTTCTCAAAAGAAACTAACGAACGTCGCAAGGCTTTTCTGTCTCTTAGACCCCGTCTTCGCCTACTTGACATTAAATATGGCCTTTTCGAACCTGCACATTTTTCGGATCACCAAAGATGGAATCTCCAAATATTTTGTTGACCCACTAGACCTTTGTAGTTTTCTAGACCATATTTCTCCTCAAAATATAGTGTGTACAGAATTCAACCTAGATCCTATCTCTCATCCTGCATACTCGAAATCTATGACATCTTCTAGTGAAATCTGACATAATTTAGATCGTTCTCAAAACAGAGGAAGAGACCTAGACCGACCTGTACGTTCTTTTGGAGATCGAGCGCAGGCCCTTCAAGCAGTAGCCACACTTACGAAGGAAAGAGACCGAGGTAAATCTCGATCCCCCTTAAAGCCTGTTTCAGTCGAAAAAGATGTTTCCTGAACTATAACCAATGGATTGTTTTCTTGCATCCACGAAAGATTGAAAATTCATCCATTAAAATGTACCGTAGTAAAAGATCAGATGAGTATCAGATGCCGGCTTAGACGCTCCATGGACAACGTCTCTCCCTTAATAAGGGTTTACACTGACTCCCTCTCTGTGATACACTTCATTTTTCACGTCATCAACCAAAAAGGTCTTGTTTAGGGTTTAACCTTGTTTTAATATTCTATTACTTCATATTAATGTTGTTATGATAGCTCTATATTAATAATTCTCCGATATAATAACTAGTTTAACATCTCTTTTTTCTTTCATGGTTTGTCTGTCTTTGTCTATTGTTCTAGCTAGATTTATTCACATTCATTTAGTCTTATGCGTACCTTCTTTATGACATTATTATATTTCTTTGCTTCTCTTCCTCATTAATTCTCATTAATCTTTTTTCTATTTTCCCTTCTCATTTTCTCTAATACTTTTTATCTAAATCTTGTACATTTTCTCAGTCTTTTCTCTTATTGTGAATTATAATTATTACCTATACGTTTATTCTCTACTAAATCTCCTTCATCTACTGAGGAGGGCGTACCTTGAATTCTGATTTAATATTCTATTATTTCATATTATAATGATAGTTCTATATTATTAATTCTTTGATATGACAACTAGTTTACCATCTTTCTCTTTCTTCCTTCAAGGTTTGTCTGTCTTTATCACCTGTTCTTGTTAGATCTATTCACATTCGTCTGTTGTTATTTTATGTACACTTTCTTTCTCCATCTTTTGTTATATAGTATATTTGATGACACTCTATTTCCTTACTTCTTTTCCTCTTTGATCTTTATTACTGGAGTTTCTACTTTTTCTTCTCAAATTTCCCTATTGCTCTCTTATTGAATCCTTTAAATCCTCTCAGTTTATTCTCCTGTTATAAATTATAATTATCTGTATGATCTTTGTATTCTAATTTCTTCTACACCTCTTCTTTAATTATTTATTCAATTAATTAGTTAATTAATTGTTTCAATGTTTGATATTCACTTGTTCTGCTATTTACTTGTGGTACATTTTTGAATATTTATGATATGATAGCTCCTTGATATAGAAATACGCTTGTCCATTCTCCCCAGCTGGGGGCTGCCTTCCTATCTGTCAATTCATCTGCACAGAGCCCGGCGTGCACCATCTCCCCCCCCCCCCCTCCCCCCCCCCCCCCCCACAGGGTGATAAATTCTTCGGAAAGCACTCAGACACCCCCCTCATAAAAAACCCAAGGCCACCACCTGAATCATCGCACCCGAAAACAAGGTCAATGACTGCCCAACCATTAAGGAGAAAAGATCCTTCACCTAAGTCCAAGAGAGCAGTTAAAAATGCTAAATGTTAAATGTCTTATACTTGAAACGCGCACAGCTGCCCCAGCAAAGGGGCGTCCCGGCGCTGTATACCGCTGGGGAACCCATCCTGGCTTTCCCTGTGAGATGGTCCCTCCTGGGCATCTCCAAGGTGAAGACAAGCATCCCCGGTGCTGATGGGGCCGTTAGTAGAGATTAAGCAAGCTATTGCACAGAGTTGCTGAGTGGGACCCATGGTTGAAGTAGGCACCGAGGCGAGAATTATCGAGTCCGCTGACCATGGCCCAAGACCCTGCCGCGTCGGGAATCGAACCCTGGTCCCGGGTCGACCTCTGCTTCCGGGTCTGCCGCCTCTAACAAGTGAGCCACACCACTCTACAAAGAAACGGGACATGGGTAATTGGCCAAAAAAGTCCTCTGTTAAACAAAGAAGAAGAAGGCCGGAGGAATCTGAGTCTCAAACCCCGGGTCCCCGAGAATCGGAAGAAGATGTGCCCACTGATGTGGAACTCACGAGCGGTGTTCCACAAAATGTTCAAGTCCCTACTATGAACAATGACTTCTGGACTAAAGTGGGGGTTGTCTTCTCTGACCTCTTGTCCCCCCTTATTGCGAGATTCGCTGCAATTGAAGCAAATTTATTGTTTTTATCTAACGCTTCTAATCAATCCCAGGGGGTGGTAGGAACCCAGAAGAGGGATGTTGACAAATACCTACCTGTGATTTTAACTGGTTGGGATGGACGGGGTTCAGCTGGGCCTGTTCCATGGGACACCGGCACTGAATTGTTAGGCCAGGAGGGCAGGCCAATGGGCGCAGGGCCACTGGGGTGTGTAGTTGCTGCTCCCAATGCTAGCCAGGACCTAAACTTACAGCCAAAACCCGTATTAAGTAAGGGCCCTAACGCACCTATACAGTCACAATGTCTAGGCAACCCAAAGTCAGTTCAAATCAATCTACCACCAGGATCCAGCCCTTATGTGGTGGTTTTAGCAGGGGTCCCTGTATTGACTAACGAGAAAGAGGAGTCCTATACCTCTCTTAAGAACAAGGTTACAGACTGGCTCAATAAACACAGGCCCCTGCCACCAACTGTAACCAGTGAAATATTACTTGTTCGAAGGGTTTCCTGGATGGGTATCAGGGCAAAGGATCTAAATGGGGATTGCGTGTTAATTAATTTCAGAGACACACGGACGGTGTTTCACATTTGCCATTGGGGTCTGTCTCACACGAACACAGCTATACAGGCGCTCCCCCTGTCATACTTCTATCCGCAGGGGCAAACTAGCATCAGCCAAGGCTCTGAGCAACCCTGGAATCGCTTGAAGGGAGGAAGTGGTTCGGGGTGACACAGAGACCTTCCAGGTCCATCGGCCATAAGCCTACAAAATAGATTTAGTGGTTTAGATCAGGTGGACTGACGGTGGCCCAATCAGAGGACTTAAAGGGGTGTAGTGCTTGATATCGTTATGGCTGACACGACACTGGCTGGTCTCCCAGATAAAAGGAAAAGATCTAGTACTTGTATGCCAAGGAGGGTGGCCGGGAGTGGGGTGCCTACACCAATATTCTCGTTTAATTGCATTAACAATAGGAACCCTATTGGTAGTCGTAACTACCCATGTCTTTCTGTAGTTGTGCCCACTAACATCCCCTCGCCCCTAGTGCACCCAGCGGCGGGGACCTGCGGGGGGCATGATTTCACGCAGGGAAAGTGCAGAGGGTCCGGGCCCAAATTCACTCAAAATATTATCGTGGAATCTGGCAAGGCTCCCCAGCAAATTGACCTGCCCTGATTAGGACTCTTTTGTGGACGAAAGTGATGCCTGTCTCTTTCAGGCGACAAGGGCACGCACTGAGTTACATCGGACAGGCTTCGTTACATTTTTTGTCCCGGCTGCCTGGGGCGGGAGAGGCCACCCATCCGGGGGCCTCACCATTTGTGTGGGTATCCACCTTGGTTGTACAATTAAGTTTTTGAACACTAACTCGATAGACATTCAGTGTGTGATCTTTACTTGGCCAGATGCATCAAAAATTGCACTAATCAATAAATATTCTCGCCCCGTAAATCCAACTAGTGAATCCAGTACTATTGAGGACCTCTTCACTTTTATCCCAACAATTCCGACTGGCACCCGACTGTTGGTGGGTGGCGATCTGAATTGTCATTATGAACCCCGTAAAGGTCTAAAAGATGATGCACTTACTGCAGAGGACGAGCACTGGTCCATACCTGCGATCCAGGCTCCCTCTCCAAAGGCTTGGACCCCGTTAACTATTCAAATTCTGTCTCTCACCCTAAACTACTCCTTACGGGGTTGTAACGGCCTTTTGATACCCCTGCTAAATACACCTATAATAAAGCGGGACAGATGTCTCTTCTAGACTACATACTGGTGGAAACAAGGCTTTGGTCTCTGGTCATTGATTTTAACGTTGTTACAAGAGCAGACAGTGACCATAATGCTCTTATTTTAAGATTGGGTCTACCCCACAGCTGTGGAAGCGATGTTGCATCCTCTGAAGGGAACAACAGTAATCTTACCGTCTCTAATGATAGACGTAGAGTTAGCTGGCACAAACTAGCTGAACATCCGGAATTATTAGGGAATCTCTATAATTAAATTCTACCCATGTTCAATGAGCTCGCAACACTAAATATAGTATAACATGGTAGTGGGGGGCTGAAAGCAGCAATCGAACCAACATAACCCCTGAAGCCTGGGAAGGGCACTATCGGGTTTTATATTCTCCAGAGGGCCTCACCAACTACACAGTTGATCCTGCGGTTCAGGCCGCTGTGATATCGCATCCTGAGGCGACCGTGTTTACGGTCCAAGAAGTTTACAATGCCATCTCCAAACTTGCCCCTGGGAAAGCCCTGGGCCTGGACAAACTTCCAGGGGACCTCTTTAGGCAGGAGCCAGGAATCTAGGGTCCTTATTTTCAGATTACGTTTAACGCGATTCTGAGAGGCATGACTGTTCCCTGTACTTGGCTGGGCGAAGAGATAGTGCCCATATTTAAAAAGGGCTCACCTCTGCTCCCATCCAACTACAGACCGATCAGCCTCATTGACGTTCCCCAGAAGATTTTTGCCAGACTAATACTGGACCAGATCCAGGATTGGATGGATGAGTTGGCAATTCTCAGTCCCTACCAGGCAGGGTTTAGAAAAAATACCTCCACTGTGGACCACATTTTTCGGCTCCAACTTTTATACTGGAAAACAGTGAGAATAGAGGGTGGCAGCCTCTATACAGTATTTGTAGACCTTCGCTCTGCCTTTGACCTCATCCCAGGGCCAAACTTTGGGCTGTCCTTCTTGATCTTGGCATACTGTGGTAAATTAAATTTACTTATTACCTCATGTCTGAATTTCTATGCTTAATAAATCATAATTTCTTGTCAATGCAAAGCGAGGAGTCCGTGGTGCTCAAATGAAGGAGGAGGAGACCAATAACTCGAGTTAATGGGAGCGCTTCCAGCACCAAGCGGGCACAGGAGCAATCTCTCAAGTCCCTCTCTTGAAGAAGTGGGGTGTTCTTTATTTTCAACAGCAGGACATTTATACAGTCTTGGTCATGAGGCAAAATAGAGGAACAAACAGGTCATGGCAGATAGAGGAACAAAAATCAGCAAGAGGAGCAGATTGTGAAGAAATGGGGGGTGTCTTAGGCTTCGTGAGGGGACTTGCGATGTGAAATAGTCTGACAGTTGGAAGGGGGAGGCTTCCTCATTTGGGGTTTGTGCTCGTGCTTCATGTCAAAAAGAGGAACTATCTTGTGTAAAACAGAGACCATCTGCTCTCTGGCTTGCAGTAACTATTTCTTAAAACAGGAACTATCTGCTGGTTCTGGGAATTGGCTGAAGCACAGGAAGGGGTGGTCAATGAACTAAGATGCCAGGTGCAGGGTGTCTTACAGTTAAGAACAGGAACTATCTGCTGCTGGTTCCCAGAATTGGCAGAACCACAGAAATGTGTGTGTTCACAGTGTACAACCTTGTGCTTCCTCTATTAGTTGGTGTGGTTTCAGGGCCTAACCTCGTGCTTCCTCTTTCAGTTGGGGGTGGTCACAGGGCAGTTGGTGTGACAGGCTGAGTTACCAACAATGGACAGGATGTGGCTGAGTCTCTGGCACAACTGGTTGAAGGCACACAGGCAGGCTTCTTGGAATTGGCTCGACCACAAGGAGCAGGGGGTTGTACAAGATTCAATGGGAAAGTGAAGGACAGTTTTCAGACAAGTTGCTGAGAGCATGTCACACACAAAATGGGTGTTTGTCTGAGAAAGATGGCTACCAGGCAGAAACAGGGAAATGATGGGGCACAATTGTCAATTTTATTTCCACAATACCCACACACCTTTTGATGGTCTTGATGAGGCTACACGAGGTAAACTTTGGGCAGGTCAGGTGTGGGAAAAATGGCTCACTTTCATCTAGATTTCCAGTTGACAGGGGGGTAAGACAGGGTTGTGTCCTTGCACCAACCCTGTTTTGCCTCTGTCAACTGAGTAATCAAACATCTTAATGCAGTCCCCCACAATGATGATCAAAGTTGGCCGGCAATAGGGTCCCGGCAATTATGTTTGCAGATGATACACTTCTGCTGTCCCAAACCCCTATGGGGATTCAGAGAACACTGGCTGGTTTCCAGGATTTTTGCACCATTCAAGGCCTGGAGATCAACTCTTTAAAAACTAAATTTATGATTTTCAATCCCCCACGAGTTACCAGGGTGAACTCCAGCCTAGGGCCGATACCCTTGGAAAGGGTCAGTATCTTTGATTATCTCGGGGTCACACTAAATGAAAACCTTACCTGGGGCCCCCAGCAGACAAAAGCCCAGCTAAAACTGGCCCAACTTCCGGGTGGGATCCTCAAAGTTTCTAACAAATCTACAATTAAACCTCTGAGACCACCCATTGAGATCTACAAGGCAAAAGCCAGGGGTGCTATTATGTATGGGAGTGAACTCGGGGGTTATTCACCGAGGTCTGAAATCACCATGACCGAAATAAAAATCCTAAGAAGGTTATTAGCTCCACCATCGAGTACACCACTTTTCCTCCTTAGGCTCGACCTGGGGATAAGACCAATACACGAAGAGTTAACATTTAAACCCTTGAGATTCTGGTGCAGACTCTGGGTTACCCCGGAGCTGCTACAATATAGAGACGAACTCAAGGAGATTCTGTCTTTTCCCGGATCGGGGAAATTCCCTTGGCTTGCCTACATAAAGAATGAATTCATAAGGTTAAAACTTCTGGAGCTTTAGTTTAATCCAGAACAGGGATGTGTTTAACTTTCACGCACCCAGCTCACTAATGTTCTTTGTGTAGATAGTCTCACCACTTCCCAATGCAATACACATACTGGTTTTATAACAGCTTCTTTTCTCCTGGTTAAAGATTCTTATTTTTATGAGGAATTTTTAGATGACATCTACCTTCTTTTGGCAAAAAAACTTTATGTGCAGTGGAGGCACGGTGTTTGACCGCTCAGAGCCTTTACCTGCAAGTGGTCAACTTCCGCCCCGTCCACTTGTCCAGCTTGTAAATCTGCCACTGAAAATGAGTTGCATGTGCTGTTTTTTTGCCCCGGGTACTCCAAGGCCAGAAACTACTGGCTAGTTCCTCTATGTAAAAACCTGGGCCTTCGAAGATGCATGCGGCATTAAGAATATTAAAAACTAACACTACAGCAGTGATTGTATTTGCCGTTTCAAAATTTTTGGCTGCTATGTGGTTTAAGCGTAGATCATTGATTGAACGCACTTAATCCCGTACTCATAGCCCATGGTATACTGCACTTTTTACATGTTCTTATATGTAAGATTATATTTGTTTTAATATTTTAATTGCGGCTGATACCTATGCAAATTGTATACCCTTTGTGTCGTTCAATTCTGTTCAATTGCTTCTTACATATGAATATTTAGTGCTATTAATATTACAATGTTCTATTAATCACTGTTTCTTTTATGGCACATTGCCAAAATAAAGATCTTTTGAATGAATAGAAATATTTAAATATTATATTTTCATATTTCTCATTATTGATAATAGGGTTACTGGTATAGTAATATGACTACCTTTTGACACAAGCAAGTTACCGTATTATTGATTTATCTACTTATTTTCTACACTGTCTACATATAAGATAATGTTATTCTGATATGTTTCTGGTTAGATGAGTTAACTATTTTCCAGTGAATATTCTATAATATTGTTATTTTGTCTGGTTCACCTTATTATGTCATACATATGCCTTATACCTTTCTTTCTCCTACACTGTATTCCCATGATACATGTTTCCTTTTCTTTCTTCATTTCAACCTCTAAATTCCAAAAGAATATATTGGAATGTGATTCATATTATTTCGTAGATGTCTCCCTTACAACTGATAACCCTTTCTAATGGAGCTCCCCCGGCGAGAGTAGCACACAAGTCTAGACTCACAGCTAAACGATCCACTTTATTGACAGTGTTAATTCTGCACAGTGCAGTACATTAATCTTCTCTTCTTTTTTTATATTTACTATTTCTTATTTCTTCTTCTTATTGCTTTTTTCTATATACAAGTCACAAGTGGTTTTTCTTTATTATTAGATTCCCTTATATCTTATAGGAAAATGGTAATTCTTTAACTCTTTCATTTTCTTATTACTTCTTATTCAGAACCCATCCTCTTTACCTTTTTCCCCTATTTTCTTTTATCCTACCCTCCCCCCACATAATCTCTGTATACTTTCCTTCTTTAATTCCATCTCTCACAATACTCTTATTTCTTTTCTCATCCTGTTTACTACAGTTCATCTGCTTCTTCCTTCTATTATCATACCTTGCTCTCTACTCTTTATATCAACTTTCTCATTCAAACTAATACCTTTTAATTTTCAACGCTCATATGGCTGTGAGTACATACTCCTCTCCCCGACCCTTGCACATAATTTCATGGAACGTTAATGGCCTTACACATTTTATAAAACGTAAAAACGCTCTCTCCTATCTTAAAACTAAAAGAACTGTTGTAGCTCTCTTGCAGGAGACTCATCTTAATTCTTTGGAATCTTCCAAGATGCAATGGGAATGGGTGGGAAAGGTCATTCACTGCGGACTGTCTGCGCAGCCTCTCTCCGACAAGAATCAACCACGAAAATGTGGTGTTGCTATTCTTTTGCACAAATCCCTGCCTTTCTCAGTCATCAAAACTTGGACTGATCCTGAGGGTAGATACGTCTTTGTTAAATTGAAAATTAGAGGTAAAATGTTCTGTGTTGGCTCAGTTTATACCCCAATAGGTGCTAAGGGTTCCTTCTTTCTCAACCTAAATTGTCTACTTATTGAAATCGGTGCATCAAGCTATATTATTGGTGGTGACTGGAATTTAGCTTGTGATGCAATTCTAAAAACTGGTCCCTTAGACAGATGTAATGCTGCTGACAGAGCATTATTGGGGGATATCACAATGGACCATGGATTAGTAGATCTTTGGCGTCTGTCACCCTTCAGATCAAGAACATACATTTCTCTCTTCGGCTCAATTATTTTCTTATCTCCCATCCTGTAGTTACACTTATTACTGAATCCCATGTCTTGGAAGCCACCATTTCAGATCACTCTTCCGTTCTCATTGCCCTAGAACTTGGTCTAACTTTTACAGGTTGAAAACCATGGCGCATGAATATCCAAAAGTACGTTCACCTCAGGGCAAATTTCAGTTATGCTCCCATTTTACGGAATATCTAAACAACAATAAATCAATAGTTTCTTCTTCAAGAACTATTTGGGCAGCTGCAAATGCAACTATCCGTGGTCAATTGATGAGAGACGCAGCTTTGGCCAACAAAGCAGCATCATTACTCCGTACTGAACTTGAGGCTCAAATCATGTCTTTAACTCATCTATATACACCTCCCAATCCACCGTAAGTAATCGCAAAACTTTGGAATTAGCTCAAATGGAACTCAATAACTTACATACCTCCAAAGCAGAATATGCCCTTCAACGTTTAAAAGGGAGACATTATGAGCAAGGCTAGAAAGCAGGCCGATTGCTTGCGGCACAACCTAAACAACGTGAGGCCTACATGGCCATCCCAGCAATACGTTTTGAATTCAGGTGAAATTTTCATTAAACCGCAGGAAATAGCCAATGCTTTTGCTTCCTTCTGTAAGAAACATTCTACTCCCGAAAATTCAGTAACTGACGACCATATATCCACTGATCTTAAAAATATTGATCTTCCGTGTCTTCGAGATGAGGATAGGCAGTTACTTTGCAGTGACATTACTAGAGAGGAGATTGCTACAGTCCTTTCCAAGTTGCCTTATCATAAATCTCCAGGTGAAGACGGTTTTCCTGCAGAATACTACAAGTGGTCTGGAGAGGAAACAATTGACGTTCTTCATTCTGCTTTCCATGAAGCTATCTAGTCTTCTTCTCTTCGTCCTATTTCGCATAAGGCATTAATTGCGGTTATTCCCAAACCAGGCAAGGATCCACTAGTCTGCGGTAGCTATTGACCTATCTCCTTAATAAATGGAGGTGTCAAGATATTTGCAAGTATCTTAGCGGCGAGGCTTAGAAAAGTCATCCCCTCTATGGTCCCTCATTTGCAGGTTGGTTTTGTCCCGGGTCGATCATCCAGAAATCATCTTAGAACATTAGCCCCTACCTTATGGTCTGGTAGAGTTTTGACGAGGAAGCGGTCGCTCTTTCTCTAGATGCGGAGAAAGTGTTCGACCGCAATGACTGGGTTTATTTGTTTGCCACTATGAAGCATTTTGGTTTAGGTGAGAAGTTTATCCCTATGTTTCGCTTACTATATGACAATCCAACAGCTCAGGTTAATTGTGGAGGTTTCTTTCGGATCCTTTTTCAATTCAAAGAGGTACCAGTCAAGGTTGCCCATTGTCTCCCTTATTATTCTTACTAGCGATGGAACCTCTTGCTTCGCTTATTCGCCACTCGCCCAGGATTCACGGTGGTAGCGGTATGATACCGGAGGAGTATCCAAATTATACTTATACACTGATGATATCCTTCTGACGATTGAAGATCTTACCCGTTCCCTACCAAATTTGCTTGAAATTATTAAACAGTTCTCGGTGATTTCTGGTTATGAAGTGAACTGGGACAAAAGTGAAGCTCTGCCACTCTCTCCTTGTACCACAAAGGCTTCTATTGATCGCTATCCTTTTTGCTGGAAATCATCTCAATTAAAATATCTTGGAATTCTGATCAATCGTGGATTGGAGAGAATGGTTTCAGATAACATCTCTCCTCTCATAACATAAATGGAAGTTGATTTTGCCAAATGATCTCTTTTGAGTTTCTCCTTGTGGGGAAGAATACAGGCGGTGAGAATGGTTACTTTGCCCCAATTTACTTATGTCTTGGGAATGCTCCCAATTATTATACCTTTAGCGACACTTCGTCGCATAGATTCTTGCATTCGATCCTTTGTCTGGGGAAATATGCAACCTTGTTTGTCTGCTGCTAGACTAATAGCACGCCGCTCCCATGGTGGTCTAAGTCTACCATCGATTGAGCACTACTCTCTAGCTTTACACCTTTCACAGCTGTCTTACTTTCTCCCAGGTGCAACTGACTCTTCTCAATGGGTTACAATAGAACGCTCAATACTTGAATGTGAGGATGGTCTTAATTTTTATACAATGTTCGTAAACTTAGGACTACTCCTGCACATCTTGTGCTCAATGCCACATATGAAACACGGCAATGTGCACATCGTCTACTGCAAATTTCCCATAGTTTACTTTCTAAAGCTCCCATCTGGAAGAATGAAAGCATTTGTATGAATACGAATTTGAATGAATACGAATTTCTATAGCGCATGATTACCCTAGGGCATCCCAGCGCTTCAGGAACTATGGAACAACACCACTGCTCATAGAGAGGGAAAGAAGAAGGTCTTTAATATCTTCCTGAAAAGGAGATGGTTAGGTTCCAGGCGGATTGAGTTGGGAAGATCATTCCACAGATTTGAGGCATGAAGCGAAAAGCGTCGACCACCCATGCACGCTCGCCGGATCCTGGGAACCATCAGCAAATTTTTGTTGTTGATGTCCTAGGCACTTGATAGAGATTAAGCATGGGCCTGATCACCGGGGGGCCATTATACACAGTGCACATGGCCTTAAACCAGATCCTTTGTTGCACTGGCAGCCAGTGTAATTGAATAAGGGCTGGACGTGCGGAGGCCAGTCTATGGACATTGAGCAGAAGTCGCGCAGCGCAATTCTGCATTACTTGTAGAAAACTGATAGTCCCCTTAGGATCACCCAAATAGACTGCATTGGCATAATCAAGCCTTGATAAAATAAGGGCTTGTACCAGCAGTCGCCTAGCGTCAAAGGGAAGGAGTGGCAGAATCTTTCTCAAAGGTCTGATTAAGCTATAACAAGTAGCGGCCACTTTGCGAGACTGCACGGCAAGACTAAGGACCGAGTCCAGCCATACACCTAGGCTCTTAATTTGTTTCTTGGGCTGGGGAGGAGAGCCAAGACAGCTGGGCCACCAAGGTTCCAGGTTGGGGTGGGCTGCATGTCCGAGAAGCATGATTTCTGTTTTGGAACCGTTCAATTTCAGAAAGGAACGGTCGATCCACTCGGCCACTTTAGTCGGACATGATGTAAAATGTGTCCCTTGTGTCATCCTTACAGAGCGAGACCACCAACTGTGTGTCGTCAGCATAGGTGACCAACTGGACCCCCCAGGGAAGCACAATGTCCGCCAGGGGCCGCATATAGATATTAAACATTGTGGGGCTTAATGACGTACCCTGGGGAACACCATACTGCAGGGGGGTCCGCTGTGACAAAGCCCCCTCCTCAAAAACCACAAAAGATCTCTCAGCGAAAAACGACTGTAGCCACTAGAGGGCGGTCCCCGCCACGCCTACCTCCTGCAGTCTTTGGATTAAAATGCGGTGATTTACAGTGTCGAAGGCTGCGCTGAGATCTAATAATACAATAGCAGCGCAGCCTCCGGCATCTACAATTTTCCTCGTCTCTTCCATCACAGCAATGAGGGCGGTTTCTGTGCCCTGTTTACTGCGAAATCCCGTCTGAGTGGGATGAAGGGCGTTATTCTCCTCAACATAGGCGGACAATAAGGAGTTCACGTGCTTTTCAGCCAGTTTGCTGATAGCTGGCAGAAGAGAAATAGGGCGGTAGCTAGCCCATTCCCCTGGGTCTAAATTTGTTATTTTAGGAGAGCCTTGATTCTTGCTTCTTTCCACAGTGGAGGAACCACTCCGGCTGCGAGCGAAGAATTAATAATGTCCCGGATTACTGGGGAGACAATCTCTGTGGCGGAATTAAGAATCGAAGGGGGCGCAACATCGGAAGGGGAGCCAGATTTAAGATTTCCTAAAAGACACATGGTGTCTGATGAAAAAAGAGGAGTGAGGATATCCATTTTATCATATGAAAGAGGAAGGAGGGGAGGTGTTTCAGGTTCTACCAGAGGGAACTGTGAATAAATATTGGCAACCTTAGTGGCAAAAAAACTTGCAATCTCGTCACAGCGCTTTTGTGCATTCATTGGATCAGGGAGGGGGGCTAGGAGGGGTGTTGAGAGATTTGAAGATTTTAAAGATCTCCCTCTGGGAATTAGAGGCCGACTCGATCTTCTCTTGGTAATAACTTGCCTGCACCGCTTTGATGATGTTGTTATACAGCCTGAGTGCGGCTCTGTAGTCTACCTTGCTGGCGGGGGAAAAGTCCTTCCTCCACTTGTGTTCGAACCGCTTACAGGCTTGCTTAAGTCCTCTAAGCTCAAGAGTATACCATGCCTTCTTATTATGTCCGGCCCGATGAGAGAATTCTTTCTTGGGGAGAATGGGATCCAAGGAGGATGTTGTATGTTTGTATTAATGGACAAGCACTTTACTGGCCTGAATGGAGCTCAAGAGGAATCTTAATCTTAGATCAACTTATAGTAAGTGGTGAACTGATATCTTTTGAGATTCTCTGTGAAAATTTGATCTTCCTTTACATCAGACTTGGAGATATTTACAACTTCAACATTCTCTGAAGATATGTCTTGGTCTTCCCCCTTACACTGTAAACTTCGCCGATTTTGACTTTTCTTTGCTTTTGGGGCTGACATAAAGGTGTCATGTAAGGTTTATATAGATCTGATTAACCATTAATATTCGCAGCCACTTCTTGCTACTCTCCGTGATAAATGACAGGAACGGCTTCATATCACCATAGACAAAGATACCCGGCCAGATATATTGGAAACCCTGGATAAGGGCACGCGTGAAGCACAAATGAAGTTCTGTTTTCTAAAACTTTACATGATTGGCATTGGACTCCCTTAAAGTTGCAACAAGCTGGATTATCATCTCATTCTAGGTGTTGGAGATGCTCTGAAGCTAATTGTGACCACCTGCATATCATTTTTGAATGTCCTTTTATAAAAAAAAATTTGGCAGCTAACAGGAGCTATACTACTAGAAACTATTCCTCTTTCACTCCCTTTCACACCTGCCACTATTTTGCTACATGACTTTAGAAGTGTTCCTACTATTTCACGACCTCCGAGTCTACTCTTACACACTGCACTTTTTACAGCTAAAGTATGTGTTTTAAGACTGTGGCAATCACCTAGCCCTCCCTCCAAAGAGGACTGGATAGTTGACCTGATACAGGCAGCATCCTATGAACGGGTAATTTATAGGATGCAAGACCAAGAACACATATTCCAGCAGGTGTGGACCCCCTTTCTTCGCGATTCCTGAAATTCTAATTCTCTTTTCTTTCTCTCCCTATATGTAGCTTTTTCCCTTCTCCTTTTTCCTTTTCTTTTTCCTCTTCTGTAATATATTACAGATGTATATTATTTGTCACATACTTATTTATGATTTGCTATATTGTTTTGTATCCTATGAAATTGCCTATCTTTGATCTCCAATAAAAAAATTATGACACTAAACAGCAGGTGTTTTTATATATTTACAGGACTAAGCGCAGATGGGATAGTAGTTGTTGTAGATGAGGGTGCTTGGTAGTTGTGACTGAGCGCCTAGTCCCTGCGTTGCCACAATATTAAACATCTAGTGTCTTTGTATTAAATTTTCTTTCCATCCTAGAAGCATTGTCAGTGGTGGCATTGAAGTGGCTAAAAAACACACCGGGTGAAATCAAGGTGTCCCTAGCATAATATTTGCTGGTTCTTTTTCTGTAAATTGTTTTACTGTGATCTTCTGGAGCAACATTTTAAGCTAAATTCTTAATCCAGCTTTATAAATAGCAATATTTTTATGCATATACAAAAAAAGAAAAGTGGCCAGAGTTGTAAATTATTTCTCTGTTCCCGCACAAAGTAACAATTCATTTTCCAATCTTCTTTGACTTTACATCTAGAAGGTAGAGAAGATGAAAATGTATAGTACAAGTATTAGTTGTTCTTAGTCTCTTTTAAACTAATGAAGGATCCTCAAAATGCCATTGCATTGTTATTTTGATCTGTATTATTTTCCGCCTTGTATCTCTCATTACGCTTGAGATAGAGGGCACAGAAACGGGAAAATGGTTGAGTGGGGAAAAAAACTCAAGTTAGCTAAGCACAAAGGAGCATGGATATAGAAGCAGTATAGCAAGAAAACAATAAGCAAATGGAGAAAGAACAAGCATTAGAAATGCAATAGGTCTCGGATTTATTTGAGTTAGAGGAAATGGCATTGTAAATGGCAATGTCTTTTCGCCATGTGTTATGGAGTGTATGTATGTAGTGTGTAATGGAATTATGTGGTTTGGATTGGAATTGTAGCAATGGTAGCATGCTGAGCTATAGATGGTTATGTTTAAAAGTAAAGTTTGCAATACTGCTATTGGTACAATAGTTAATTGTGGATTTGTTAACAATTGATGTGTGTAGTGATGGCTGTTGGTGTGCACTGACGGGTGGCGGTGTGTGCCTGGTGAAACCGTGCACTGACTTGTGGTGATGTGTGTATGCCTTCTGAAAGTGTGCACTGATGGTTGGTGGTGTGTGTGTGCGCCTGGTGAAAGCGTGCAGTGACGGCTGGTGGTGTGTGTGAGCGTGGTGAAAATTTGGAGGGTGGACTTGGAGGGTGGACTTGGAGGGTGGACTTGGAGGGTGGACTTGGAGGGTGGACTTGGAGGGTGGACTTGGAGGGTGGACTTGGAGGGTGGACTTGGAGGGTGGACTTGGAGGGTGGACTTGGAGGGTGGACTTGGAGGGTGGACTTGGAGTTTGAGGGTAGAGTAGGAGTTGGAGTTTGAGGGTAGAGTTGGAGTTGGAGTTTGAGGGTAGAGTAGGAGTTTGAGGGTAGAGTAGGAGTTGGAGTTTGAGGGTAGAGTAGGAGTTGGAGTTTGAGGGTAGAGTAGGAGTTTAAGGGTAGAGTAGGAGTTGGAGTTTGAGGGTAGAGTTGGAGTTGGAGTTTGAGGGTAGAGTAGGAGTTGGAGTTTGAGGGTAGAGTAGGAGTTGGAGTTTGAGGGTAGAGTAGGAGTTTGAGGGTAGAGTAGGAGTTTGAGGGTAGAGTAGGAGTTTGAGGGTAGAGTAGGAGTTTGAGGGTAGAGTAGGAGTTTGAGGGTAGAGTAGGAGTTTGAGGGTAGAGTAGGAGTTTGAGGGTAGAGTAGGAGTTTGAGGGTAGAGTAGGAGTTTGAGGGTAGAGTTGGAGTTGGAGTTTGAGGGTAGAGTAGGAGTTGGAGTTTGAGGGTAGAGTAGGAGTTGGAGTTTGAGGGTAGAGTAGGAGTTGGAGTTTGAGGGTAGAGTAGGAGTTGGAGTTTGAGGGTAGAGTAGGAGTTTGAGGGTAGAGTAGGAGTTTGAGGGTAGAGTAGGAGTTTGAGGGTAGAGTAGGAGTTTGAGGGTAGAGTAGGAGTTTGAGGGTAGAGTAGGAGTTTGAGGGTAGAGTAGGAGTTGGAGTTTGAGGGTAGAGTAGGAGTTGGAGTTTGAGGGTAGAGTAGGAGTTGGAGTTTGAGGGTAGAGTAGGAGTTGGAGTTTGAGGGTAGAGTAGGAGTTGGAGTTTGAGGGTAGAGTAGGAGTTGGAGTTTGAGGGTAGAGTTGGAGTTGGAGTTTGAGGGTAGAGTTGGAGTTTGAGGGTAGAGTAGGAGTAGGAGTTTGAGGGTAGAGCTGGTAATTAATGAAATATAGGCTTCTGCTGCGCGTCTCAGCGCGGAATATGCAGGAAGCCGAGCAACTCTACAGCCTATGGCCTATTGCGTGCTGGCTTGTAAAAACACAGCCATGCGAGGGCCAATTGCCATGCAGCTGCCATAAAGAACGAGCGAAAATCACGCGCTTCTCTGGAATTCGTAGGTTACATTGTCGAAGTCCTCTCTAAAGGACTCTGAAGCCACACCCACTTCGTGGGATGTAGGGCGAGCCCTAAAAATGGATAGAATGCCTCTTGATTTATTGTCCAACTGCTCACTTGGGTCGTCTCCAGGTCGAGTAGGTTAGCATGTTCTCTATGATTGAATTTGCACCTTAATTGCAATCCATCAGTAGTGTTTGCTGCCTTCCCTTTCCCTGCGTGTTCCAAGTTTCTCAAGACTTCCGGGTCCGGAACGCCAGTGTAGCGAGGGTGATTCGACCCTTGAACCAATATACCACACGTATCCATGTGGTTATTTGCGAAGGAACTCTTACGTCTTATGCATTGGACTGTTGAATACTTGTGGCACGGAGGTGTGGAATACTGGCGTCATCTACAACTTTGTTACACGAAAATATCGGAAGACTATACACCGTCACCTTCCCATTATAAGGTTACCCTGCCGGGTTGGAATTAACACCGGACGTGGGCCCTAATAAATAAGGATCCAGCCATCGAGCCCTGAAGAGTTATAGCATCTGTGATTGTACAGACCTATAGCGAAACACGTGTCGGCTGGCTGTAAATTACCATTGGTGTGATGATCTAATAAAAGGAGATATACATCAAACTCCAGGAATCAACGTTGGACATTTGTCTTTTTCAATTACATATAGTAGTATTTTACTTGTTATATTGGATTTGAGTGCGCAGGACTTTTGTGTTTCAAGTCTTAGATGTGAATTTTTCACATTAAAATTGAGAGGTTCTTTGGGTCCCCCCTCCCTGCCAGCACCAGTTACTTTTGCATTTACAGTAACATTCACGCTAATATTTTCTGAGCATCCGTACTTCCTGTATACTTAATACCCTTTCTCTGTTGTGTATATTTTCTCAAGAAACATGTTGCTGCCCCCACCTGGGCGAATACCCCCCACCCCCCCAAAAAAGGCAGAAGTTATTTTTGTAACTATTGCATAACTTTGCCCATCCTCAGAAACGTTGACCTCTGATCCGGGGCTAACCGAATTCTATTTAGTGTTACTACAATAGCAGGCATGCGGCAGGAGATGCTAAATGTGATATTATCTATTCTAGATCCACATGCTGTTCATTATTTTGTCATCTTGTGGTAGGATCCGGAGCATGTCTTTGGTGAAAAAAGCTTTACTTTTTGGTGTCGACTATAGGCTGAGCCAACAATACTCCCTATGAGGTTAAGTATAATTGCACAGAGCCCCAGAATTCCTGTATTCTTGAGTTTCTTTTTGATGAGCACCTAGAACTGTTTTAAGTACATTACCAGGGCCGGACTAGCCTAGCAGGCATCGGATGTTTGTTCAGGAGGCTGGAAGTGTGCGGGTGGGATTTGCAGCAGTAGGGGGCGGTTTTGCAACAATGCTGCAATGTTGCCCCCCAGTAACAAAAACAGCAGTTCTGTGTGCTGGTTTTGTTTAGCAGTAGTGCTTCATGCTGCCCCTCCCAGCTCCAGAGGAGTGTGTGTGTGTGGGGGGGGGGGGGGGGTTGGATTCCCAGTCCGGCCCTGGACATTACCCTCAGATTGCTTACTCTCCAAGTGTAGCCTCTGCACACTGTCAACATACAGAGTTCTCGCACCTGTTTCAAGGTTCATTTCTCACCACAGAAAAGTCTCAAACATCTTTACTGTTCTGGGAATCATCTGTTGGTGGCTAGCTTAGAATTCTCTGGTTAAGCGATTGCATCTCTTTTGCGAGCCGCTCCCTCCTGCTTCTCAAGACATTGCTGCAATTCTGCCTACCGTTGTGTACCCTTTTCCAGTTGCTTCACGGCAATCTTCCCTTTTGTTGAACTGTCTGCACAATCTACCTTCTTGATTTACTTTATTCTGATTTGTATTTGCCCCATTTTGGTTTCTAAGGTCCTCGACCTCTTGTTCAATTTGTCGCATTGGGCGTGCATTTTCTCTATGGTTGCCAGAAGTGATTTTACCCCTTCTGTCTGTTCTACTGCAACAGAGGGCAATTTGGTTGGCCAGAGATCTTCATTGAACAACATTTTCAGGGGGTGTAATATTTTAAGCTTGCTTCAGAGTAGACCTTCTCACCCCGCAGGCATTTCCTTTTGTGATTTCCTCATGCCGAGTGCTGCCATGACCTTGAAAACATTGGCTTCCTTTCAGTTGTTGATTCAAACTCTCATGTACGTGTGTGAAGTGAATGTAGGGCACAATGATGCACGTCGTCCACCAGCTCTGGAAACTGTCCCTACCATAAGGAGATGAAAGCTGTATGTAGCATGGCTGCCTCTTCTCAGTGCGATTAACTATTGAGTGTTTAGGTTGTCCCAGTTGGTAGGAAAATGGTGGTTCACCAAGATTTATCTCACACCTCAAATAACATGTCCTGCCCGGGCAAGGTTGCTGGTTCATTGTTAAATCTTTGTTCTAGATCGGTATAATCCACTCCCCCAGTTTCTTCCTTTGCTATGTCAAGGCTGGTTCCCCCAACGAAGTAATTTTCGAAGCCCTCTACAACCCAGTCATGGTGTTCACCATATTTCCTCTGTGTGGCTATGGGAGGACTATCCAGTGATTTATTGTTCCACTCACACTGACTCGTTCAAGTTACTTCACAGCTGGGAATGAATTCCAGTGTTTCTGCCAGGGTCTTGTGCTGCGGACAAAAGTCCTCATTCGCTGCAGGAAGAAGTCCCGACGGCAGCGAGACTGCTTGCTGAGCTCCAGTCAAGCCCTCTTTCATCTTGCAAAGACCACCCCATTCCCCCCTTTGTTTTTTTAAATGAATTAAAAAGCAGCACTTTTTAGTTAACTGTGCTGATGCACAAATTTACAAAAGTATTCTTGATTGTATCATTGCTGTGTATGTTTCTTCAGCTCTGCTGCGATTTGATTTAAAACCAGTGCTAGAAGGCAGGGGATTTCTCAGGATCCCAGTTCAGGTATTTGTACGCTGGAGCTTGGATCTGGCCATCCAAGGGAAACATGCTGGATTTCTCCTGGTGACATTTTCAGACACCGGAACATAAGCCAGCAGTGCCTACCAGTTTTCTGCATTCCATTCGGAACAGCAGAAATGCAGGCAGCTCGGGGGAGCTTTCTAATTTTAAAATCCTGCTGATAAACCTAAAACAAAGGCCTAAATTAAGTGGTCATAAGCCCCGCTTTTGTTTGTGTCATCCTGGCTGGAAATCATCTGGAGTTTAACACCTAAACACCAATACAATGGAAGGAAACGAAGGTGCACATCTTAACACAAGTATTCAGGAGAAGCTATGATTTGGAGACAGATTTTTAACTTTGTTCAACACCCTATGTAAGAAATGTGCATGCACAGTAAGAATGCTAGATGTATTTGTCTGTATGAGTGATTACACAGATATTGATTTACATTGCACCTACTCATTTTTTATTCTTTTATAGCGTTACTCATTTCACTTGTAGTGTGTCAGAGCGCTTTACGTCTCTCTCACACACACACACACACACCCACACACACACACACACACACACACACACACACACACACGCACACACACACAGTAAATCCTCAAAGCATCTAAATCAGTGTACAGGAAATGTTACATAAGACAATGAGGGTTATGTGGTGTAGGAATCAGTTATCCATCCATACTTGTAGACATAGTATGTTAAGAGTGAATAGTCGGAGAAACACAAAACCAGGATAGTAAACGTTATGCAGTGATTGTGGTTGTCTGTACTAACAAGACTTTATTACTTCCCAGAGGCCCCCTTCTTGGCAATTTTAGAACAACACAGATTAAGAAAATGCACAATAAGGATCTAAACCAATGTCCTTTGTTCGCATTCAGCTCCTTGATGCCGATAAACTTATCACTCTGCTATATAAGAAGCCTTGCAACGTGCAAATTGGAGGTGACAAAATGGTCTCCACTTTATGAGCAGTAGCCCACTTACCTATTTTGTTATGTTTGGAATTTAGTATAGTGCACGACTCTTCCTCGGAAGGGCATCTCAGTGCTTAGAAAGCAGGACAAAAGCTCTGTGCCATTAAAAGAGCCAGGTCGTCAGATGTTTTTTAAAACTTGAAAACTCAATGCAATCCCTCATGTGGAAGGGGAGCTAGTTCCAAAGGAGTGGGGCAAGGTATGAAAAAGAACAACCACCATATTTTAACGTTCAAATACGATGTGGTTGAAGCTGATTGCTGGATCTAAGGTTTCTTTGACCTAAGTGTGGGACTAATTTATCCTGCAGATACCGGAGTACCCTGCCTGACCTCGCTTTGAAGGTCAGACAGAGTAATTTAAAGATTGTTCTTTTTCTTTATAGGCAACCAGTGCAGGGACCTAAGAAGGGGGACAGAAGGAGTGCCTGGTGGCTGTTAATTCACCAGCCTAGCCGCCCTGTTTTGCAAAACCTGTAGTTTAGATAGAAGAGATTTGTTGGATGCTACGAGTAACGCATTGCCATAGTCCAGGCGACTAATTAGAAGTGCCTGGACTAAGGCCTTCCTAGAGGACATCGGAAGCCACTGAAATATCTTCTTAAGAAGGCGCATTACCCCAAGATACTAGCCACAAGTGGCTGTGACTTGCTCTTTCATCAATAGTTTATCTATAAGAATGCCTAGATTTCCGACTGTATTTTTGGGAGTGGCGCCAGGCCAAGTTCCGTGGGCCACCAGTCCGATGTCCATAGAGACTGTTTTTTTCAAATAGTACAATTTCAGTTTTTTCCACATTCAACCGAAGACAATTTAGAGACTTCCACGTGGCAATGCTTCTCATACATGTGGTGAAGCGGGTTTTGACCTTCTCTACCTCAGGTCCAGGAGCAATAATCAATTGAGAGTACTCGGCATATGCGAGTATTTCAAAACCCAAACGCTTGACCAGCTGAGCCAGAGGGAGATCTAGTTATTACAAAGTGTGGGGCTCAAAGCTGAGCCATGAGGCACTCCCCTTTCTAGAGACAAAGTCTTAGATTGGAAAGGACCAAGCATTATTTTTTGTGTCCTGTTCTTAAGGAAGTCTATTAGCCAGTTCAAGGCAGTACTGTGTTTTCCCATCTCAAAACATGCGTTCAATCAGAATGGGATGAGATATGATATCAAAAGCTGCTGACAAATCGGGCAGGACCATCATCATGGGTATACCTTCATCTAAAGAGGCATTAAGTGAATACAGTAGTTTGACATGTCCATAGGATTGGCAGAAGGTTTTTTTAAATAGGAGTAACAAAAGCGGTTTTACAATTTTTCGGCATTGTTGCTGATTTCAAGGATAGATTGCATAGAGCTGTGACCGCTGGAGCAAGAGAACTGGATAGCAAAGCTGTAATATGAGGGGTCAGAGATCTGCTGGAGACCCTGATTTTGTTTTAGTTAAAGAATCTAGTACTTGAACGCGTAATAAGTTTAAATCTTTCTAGCACAGCCTGAAAATTGCTTCCTGACTCCTTGTCCTGATTTATATATGTGGATGCCAATGGATCAATGTGGAAATTACTATAGATATTGTCTATTTCTGTTTCAAAATATGAAACCTGGGAGTCCGTGTTTGGGAGGTTGTGCTAACTGAGCTGCAACCAAACAGGTTGGCGTGCTCCTTTTATAACTTTAAACAGCTCTTTTGGCGAATTACCAGCCAGATCAATTCTACCTATGGTGTTAAGTCTTCTAGCTGATTTGATTTTTGCATGGTACACCCCTAAAGCTTCTTTGTATTGGTGCCTGTGAAGAATGTCTTTCGAAGCTCTCCATCGACATTCTAGCTTCTTGCAGTTTGATTTGACAATTTTTAATTCTGCTGTGTACCACGGGACGTTAGCTCCAGTTGATTTAGTGGTATGGGTTTTGTATAGGATGATGGTATCAAGCGACTCCGCATAGGACCCTGAGAACATATCCCAAGCTGCATTAATGTTTAATGCATTAGCCATGTCTGGAGTTTTAAACACCGCCTGAAAGCTGCCTGCAGATAGCTACTTCCAGCATCTAGTTGTAACTTTTTTCCTGGGCCAGATATTGATGGGGAGTGCTCAACGGCAATACTGAATTTGCCTAAATAATCTGTCCAAGTGAGAGGGTCAGGTTCGTCAATATATATAGACATGGAAAATAGCAGGTCCCCAGTATGGCCAGCAATGTGTGTGAGCCCTATTTTCATCAAATGGAGGTCAAGCGTTATAAGATTGAACAACAGATTGGCAATGTCCGGGTCACATGCTAGCACAGCATGATAGTTAAAATCTCTGATTAGGAGAAATTAGCTAAATAGCTAAAAAAAACAAGCATTTACAATGCAATAGGTCTCACAGCATTAAAGTTTGAGTTATTGGCATTAAGTATGACAATGCGTTGCATAAAATGTTTAGCAAACTTTGAATTGGTGAGCAGTGACAGTGTGTGCAAAGCAGTGTGGTAGAGAGTGAAGGAATTTGGGTGACCTGAGCAATGTGGATGATGCACCTCACGCTCGGGGCTGACGCAGTTATTATTCACACAGCTCTGATGATGCACCTCACGCACGGGCTCACAGTTGTTATTCACACAGCTCTGATGATGCACCTTACGCACGGGGCTGACAGTTATTATTCACACAGCTCTGATGATGCACCTTACGCTCGGGGCTGACACAGTTATTATTCACACAGCTCTGATTATGCACCTCCCGCACGGGGCTGACACCGTTATTATTCACACAGCTCTGATGATGCAACTCACGCACGGGGCTGACTACAAGGGCAATAGTTTTTGAAAACCCTGGTTTCCTCTTTATCATCAATTCGCCCTGTAAAATGTGGGCACCCAGCATAATATCGACTGACCTATTTGACTACAAGGGCAATAGTTTTTGAAAACCCTGGTTTCCTCTTTATCATCAATTCACCCTGTAAAACGTGGGCACCCAGCATAATATCGACGGACCTATTTGTAATGATGCATTATGTATTTGTGTAACCTCAATCACTCCACCTTTTCTTAATCTGTAAACTTGAGTGAATGCCTAACTTGTTAATTTGTAACTCAGACCGCGAGTAACTGTTGTACAGGAAGTACTGACACCTACTTCCGAGTTACCATTTGTCCTTATGTAATTTACTTCAATCTATTGTAAAGCGCCCTGACACCTCTCGGTAAAGTATGCGCTATATAAACACGCATAAATAGCTAAATAAATAAATTAATTCATCCTGTATAATTCGGTCATCCTGTGTGACGCGCGCGCCCTGTGTGGGTTGGGAGGGGGGGAGGGCACTCTCCCCTTCCATGAGCCTGGCGGGGAGGGATGCTCTCGAACATTCACCCTATGGGACAGCCTGTGCCCTGCCTCAGACTGACACGCCCTCCCCCCCTCACCAGCCTGACAGGCTGACCCTTCCCCCCTCCCCTCCAGCCGCAGCATTCCTCAGTCCAACTTGGGCATCTCTGCAAAGTACACTGCGTTCAGGGCGGGCACCGCCCCAACCAGGGAGGCAAATGAACGGGTCCTAGAACATGCTCAGGGGCATCAAAAACGACAGGGCACCCCAAAACACCAGAGTGAAGGAAGTGGGGGAGGGGCGGGGGGCGCCCCTGTCTGAAACACCCCTTTCCCCAGAAGAACCGTCCTCGCTGCTGCTTAAACCACTCTTTATGTATTCTTTTGTGCTATATAGCGCTCACTAGACACAAGGCATCGCAGCGCTATACCACATTACACTTGAAAATCTAATAAACCGTTTATTGGGAGACATCGATGATGAGAAAACACAGGCGCTCACTTCATCAACCTCACATTTATCCAGAAAGCATCCTTATCACCCCCTCTCCTCAAGAAGTGCACAGAAGAGGCGGTTCAGACAGAAAGAGCTTTGAGGCTGTCTAGGCAGGTTGGCAAATTGGCTCATTAGCCCGTATATGATGTTGCCGATTGGCCAAGATAAAGGACTTGTGTGGGGGGCGCCGGGACTTGTGACCCAGCATTCCACGGCCCTGCTGCATGCTTTCACTGTCTGCCACACATGTTACCGGCACCAGAAACCCTGCACAGAATCTCTTCAGCCCAAGATGACACGGGATGTGGACCTTTCAGAACAGTTTTCCGTGAGCCTTTGTATAGCGCCTTGATTACTACAAGCGAGGGCGGATGTGGGGGAAGAGGAGGGCAGAGGGAAGGGGGTCGGAGGGTTGCTGACAACAACAGTGCAATACTGCTAACACGACAAGAGTACATTTAAAAGCAAGACACGGACATCGGGCGGGACACGACAGCGGCCAGGACACGGACAGCGGGCGGGAGGAGGCAAATCGTGAACAGCGCTTACGTCCCTCTGCAGACTCCCCCTGCATTCCAGAGAGGCGCGCAACGTGATCCTGTCTGCCATGCAATGCTGTGGATACAAGACCTGGCCGCACGCACAACGTTATCCTATGGGGAAGCGCTGCGCGCGGCCAGGTCTTGTCTCACTTCGGCGTTCTCAGACTGCTGAGACGCTGACTATAGTTCTCGGCGTTACTAGCTGAGACCTAAAAAGCACAGTTCGGTCATATTTCAAAGCAGGTATATATGGCAAAACAATGAAAACCTTAATGGAAGAAAAGAGGAAAATTTGAAACAAATCCTTGATAAATAATAAAGGCAATAATGCAAAAGAAATAAAGCTCCTAACAATGGCAAAATAAAGAGAAGATTTTTCACTTAAATAGTCTGAATTCTATAGTAGGGGATCTCTGTGTATAGTCATAATCTAGTGAATAGTCCAGCGTACTCTTTACACTTAGTAGTTGTGAGACTATGAATCTTGCTTCCTTTTATTCCTATTTCCCTGTGCTGAGAAGACCAAATACAGTGCAAACAATGAGCCATGGTGAATTATGCCTCATATTGAGATAGGAGGCAATACAAATGCCTTTGTTGAATCCTAAATTAGAATATTTCAGTATTTCTGACGTCAGTCTGTACTATGACTTCATGCTCTTTTGTCATGAAGTCTCATGAGTAAAGTCTACAAACATGAGGTATTGCTTTTTTAGGGCTCGGCCTACGTCCCACGAAGTGGGCGTGGCTTAAGAGTCCTTCTCTGAGGGCTTCGAGAATTGTACCTACCGAATTCCTGAAAGGTCGTGATTTTTGCTGGTTTTTGTTGCCAGCTGCATGGCAACTGGGCCTCGCATGCCTGTCTTTTTTAGAAGACAGCACGCAATAGGCCATAGGCTGTAGAGTTGCTCTGCTTCCTGCATATTCCGTGCGGACACGCGCAGCAGAAGGGCATATTTCTTCTATTACCAGCTGTCAGGGCCCGCGGTAATTGAAGACAGATGCTGGGCGCACGTTGTCAAAGGCAGACCATGTGTCCTCAAAGATTATGTTCTGCTTTAGCGCTCGTTCGATTTAATGTTCTCCTTCACCCTACGTCACTTACGTCATCAGCTTAGCTTTTCATTCATGAAATCTGCACGTTGACCTCTGCTCTACAGCACTGTTCACCAATTATTTTATTGCTCCGTTTTTTCAATCTTCTTTTCATTATCTCATTTCAAAGCACTGTCCTTCCGTCTTCTGAAATGCCAAGCGCAGTTAACACTCCTAAGGACAGGGAACCTACAGGGGAAATGGTGCGGCTGGTGCGCGAGGGGTGAGGGCCTTACAGCAAGCAGTACATTGTTAATAGTAGGGTGCAGGCATGCTTAGAACAACTCAACAGGTAAAGAAGCATAATTGAAACAGGTCTTTCAGCTGAACATAGACTGATTAACCGCGGCAGTCATGCTCTGAGAGAGAAACGATAACAAGGGAAACCTAATTTGCATACTCAAAACATGACTGAACTACAATTCCAAAAGGAAAAAAACATCTTTAATTGACAAAATGAATGACAGTGAGTGCAGAGTGAGTGCGAATGACAGTGAGTGCGAGAGCGACAGTGAGTGCAGAGTGAGTGTGAGTGCAGACTGAGTGCAGAGTGAGTGTGTGCAGAGAGAGCGAGAGTGAGTGCAAGAGTGACAGTGAGTGCAGAGTGAGTGCGAGAGTGACATTGAGTGCAGAGTGAGTGCGAGAGTGACAGTGAGTGCGAGAGTGACAGTGAGTGCGAGAGTGACAGTGAGTGCAGAGTGAGTGCCAGAGTGACAGTGAGTGCCAGAGTGGTAATCCTACTCACCTTGCTTTGTGGGGCGACTTGTTGTGCTTTTTGGCCCTGGGATCTCGCGGACATCGCTGTTGCTGCCTGCAGTCCTCCCACCGCCGCACACCATCACAGCGGCCGCAGCGAGGAGGACTTCAACTCCCTGGGGGCATTGCGGCAGGAGCCGCCATCGGCAATTCCCGCCACCGGAGGCGCTTGAAATTGCGCGCACTCCCGGTGGAGCGGGTGTAATCCTACTCACCTTGCTTTGTGGGGCGACTTGTTGTGCTTTTTGGCCCTGGGATCTCGCGGACATCGCTGTTGCTGCCTGCAGTCCTCCCGCCGCCGCACACCATCACAGCGGCAGCAGCGAGGAAGACTTCAACTCCCTGGGGGCATTGCGGCAGGAGCCGCCACCGGAGGCGCTTGAAATTGCGCGCACTCCCCGCGTCGCGGGAACGCGCGCGGGACACGCCGGGCTAAGCCAGGGCAAAGGGCGGGCCCTCTGTGGCCCTCGGTGACTGAGGTAGGCTGGGCTGGGCCCGGTTATTTTCATTTGTTTATCACTATATGTCTGGTGGCTAATACGAAGCTATACCTCGTGAGGTGAAAGAGCTGTTTTCGCTCCATTGACACTGACTGTAAGGCAGTCTCGGTCTCTCTCCATTAACCAGCTTATTTTATGGTTCTTTTATATGTTCATGCTCACTCTTTCCGGAAGAACATGAATTCATACACAACTTCCTGTGGGAAATTTTGTAGAAGATGACTAAAAAACTTCGCTCTGGGAGATTAGTGGGGGGAAGGACTTGCGCTAAAACTAAATCTAACCCCCTTCGAAATAAATCAGTGAATAATCATCTGCTAAAGGGTCAATGTCAGCTTTTTGAGTTATGGGAAAAACCCCTGGATAAGAAATCTCCCGTGGCTGGAAAGGACGCTTTCTTCCCTGTGGTACAGGAGGTTCATACACAAGGGGTTTATAATTCGACACCTCTCTCCTTGACGATAGATCCACCTCAAATAGAAACCACTGCGAGGACTTGCCTTGTGCATTCTGAAGATATTGGGGAGACTGAGCCTCTCGCTCATTCCATGGAAGGAAAACAAGCAAACAATCCACTAGCTCCTCAAGCTTCTCCCCCGAATGCTCGGTCAGGTGGGGATTCTTCACTACTATCCATTGACCTTGAACATTGTGGTCGTTATGTAAAAGCAGCTAGTTTGGAGGCCCCATATAAACTAATAAGCCTTCTGTGGGTGCTACTCCATCTGGGCTATTGTTATACAGCAGTACGCCTTCTCTAAATGGACAGGATATGTCTGAGCTGTTAAATGTCTCCGGGAGCCCGGTTCTCAATCTTTCCGGAATCTGGCCTCCCGTTGGGGCTGGCGATAAACCCATATCGGAATCTCTGATTGCTCTGGAACATTTGTTAGCTTCCATTCTACTTCTATTGGGGAAATTTGTAGGCAGTTCTGACTGCATCTTGGACTCTGTTACCCAAATACTGAATACACTGCTACAAAAGGCCCCTGAAACGAGAAGCGTCCCCCCCCCCCCACGGCCGATATTAGCTTGGCAACGGGGAAGATAAATACGCCCATTGAGATTTTTGGTATAAAGGCACAAAGGCACCAGTATCAGTTTGTGAAAACAATGCCATGGTCCTGCCAGTAACAGCAGCGACCAACTGCGTAAAGAATTCTGTCCTGGAGATAGAGGAAGAAAACAAATCCATTTTTGAAATAATAAAGGGAAAAAAAAGGAAACCGGTGCGTAAATACAGGAAGAAAAGACAAAGGCGGATAATCTTCCAAAACTCTATTGTCTTGTTTGATAATGAAGATAACGCCTCTGATCCGATCCCGATGACCATAAAGGTGGCTAGTGAACCCAGCCTTCCAGATTGCGGACCAGAGATTACTTGTAATATCTTGCCCACGTCTATGGAAGACCTACCGCAGAAGGGTGGACTTGGTCCGAGTACCCCCCCAATGATAGAGATAAGGAGCTCCATTCCTGATAAACTCGGGCCTCTCAACCCTTTGGCTTCCCCCTTTTCTCTTGCTGCTGGGGGTGTCGATCGCCCACTCCCCCTCCGCCAGCCAAAAACTTCAATGTCTTATGTGGACACTTTTGTTTTGGATTTCTTGCCTCTATTTGATGCAGACTTACCCTTAAACAGAGCATGGTTACTCAAATGTTTCAGTGATGTGGAAAGTATCCACCTTATTCAATCAAGGGACATTGAGCTAGTCTCTTTGCTAGGTGGAGATAGTGTGTCACGCATAAGGGTCAAATTCTATTCTAAAATTATTGTAAATTTGATATTACAGCAAGCGGAGAATTTCCAATGTACAGGTATTGAGGTTTTGCCCATCTTTAGCTCTGGTAATATCAGCTCTCCCCATAGGGTGACACAAAAGGGTGATAAACAAAATGGGGTCCCTTCTCCATTCAAAGATCTAAAGATTTGGGTCTCGAAAGGGAAACGCTCGGTCTCACAGGTATTGCCACTTCCACTCTCTCAGAACTCTTCTCTAACAGAGGACAATAATCGGTGGAATTGGCTGCATAGTGCCTTATCTACTAAGACCACAGATAACCCCAAATTGTTTCACCATCTTTAACAGTCAATTGAAAATTATTTCTTGGAATGCTGCTGGGATACATAGTAGTCCAGAGAAACTCGAGTTTCTATTTTCGCTGGGAGCAAATGTGATTTGCATCCAAGAAACATGGTGTACTGACAATATTGAGGTTGGGAAGGACTACTATGTGTTGGAAGCACCGGCTGCCTCATCCAAGAAAGGTCATGCCAAAGGGGGAATTGCTTGTTTGTTATCTAATAAACTGCACTGGAGATTCTCCCATTATATTGACCCAAGTAACCTTTTCCAAGCTATAACAATAGCCAATCTCCCCAGTTACCTAAAGAAGTCCTCTATTGTAATTATTAACGTGTACATTCCTCCAGAAGAGCGTTTTAACGTCCTATTGAAGCATGTATTTCAATATATTGGTCAGATTAAAAATGTTTCATTTCCACCTGAAGTTATCTTAGTAGGAGATTTGAATTGTAAAATTTCTAATGCTAGTCTGAATCTTTTTAGAAATAAATCTAAAGAAGAGGCCCATTTTATACCACAATCCCTCTTTCCAGATAAAATAGTAACCAATAAAAGAGGGAAGATTCTGCTGGAAGAATTATCGGCAGTCGAGGGGCTTATTCTAAATGGGAGATTTCCTTCTGATGTCCCTGCGAAAGTTACTCATAAGTCCCCTTTTAGTGCCTCTATTCTTGATTATGCGATCTCGGACTATGACATTTTCCCACGTATCCAGGATCTTATGATAGTTCCCACATCTTTGAGTGATCATAGCATAATCCTTATAACTTTTTCTTTAAAACCTCCCTCCACTGCGTCATGGTCCCTCAATAGTAATGATGCTCTTTTCCATGCATCCTCGGGTAGATGTTTCTGGAACCCAACTGCCATTACAGGTGTGCATGCTATTCTATGTAAAACTATACCAGAATTAAAAGACTGGCATGGTTCGGAAATTGTTAATTTTGAAAAATGTATGCGGAACATCATCTTAGATGTAAAAAAGACTAGCTGTCCTAGGAAAAGGGTAGTTTTCCCCAGTGCATTGCGTATCCTGAATAAGGAAATAAATAAACTAGTCCGAGAGCAATTCTTAGGCAGATCAGGTGAACTGCAAAAAGAAATATCAAGGTTAAAAAGAAAGAGATCTAGACTAAAAGCGAAAATAAAAAAGGAGAAGGAAGATACAGTTTGGATTAACCTAAGGGAAGCAGTTGCGCATGGCAAGACTAGAGAATTTTGGTCCATAATTGGGAAAGGATGTGGCACTAGATTAAGCCCTTGCCCTATCCCTATAGCTGAAGAGATCTGGTCCTCTTACATTCGGGAGCTCTATGCAGGGAATGGTATTTCGGCTGAAGATAGTGACCCTGAGTTAACATCGGAAGGTCTGATTAATTATCCCACAGAGGAAACAATAGAAATGGCCATAAAGAATATGCGCTCCTCTGGCGCAATGGGCCCTGACGAACTCCCCATGACGGTGCTGAAGCAGGAACCCTCTCTGTGGAGTAAAATCCTTTATCCATTGTTTAAATCCTGCTTTGACTCTAAAACGGTTCCTGCATCTTGGAGGGGAAGTATTCTGGTCCTTATTTTTAAGAAGGGAACTAGGGATAGCCCTAGTAATTATCGTCTGATAGCTCTCCTTGACTCTATTGGTAAGGTTTTTGCGAAATGTCTTTTAACATTACTTTCCGACTGGGTTGAGGAGAACAATATCCTGCCATTTGAACAAACTGGATTCCGTAGGGGGCATGGCACCTTAGACAACCTCACCACCCTACATGTGATATCTGATAAATACACACGGGTGAGAGGGGGGTGGTGTATGCTGCTTTTATCGACTTCTCCACAGCGTTCGATAAAGTGGATCGCAGAACGCTGTGGAGAAAATTAGCAGCTCTCGGTTTACCTTCTTACCTATTAGATCTAGTTCGTACACTTCATACGGAAACTTGGTGAAGAGTTCTCCAAGGGGGCGAAAGGTGTCTCTCCCACCGAATCCCTTCTTTGAACGTCCTCAAACAAGGCTGTCTTTTGGCTCCTCTTTTGTTTTCCTTATACACCGTAGACCTGCCTGCTGCCTTGACTGTCTGTAAGGGTATTGCTCCAGTGATAGGGGGGACCCCCATCTCCTGTTTGATGTATGCCGATGATATTCTTGTTTTAGATTTAACTCCCAAAGGTCTTGCTAATCGGCTGCAAGTTCTTCATGCTTTTTCTGTTTCCCATTTCATGAAGATAAATACTTCTAAAAGTAAAATTATGTGCATAGCCGGGAAAAAGAAGTGCCGTTCTGAAAATTTTGGATGGTACATTGGCGGACAAAAATTAGAGGTTGTTAAAACCTATACTTTCTTGGGGAAAATCGTTGCGGCCAATCTAAGTGAGAGGCCCCACATCGAGCATAGCTCACGTAAAGCCCTTGCCCATGGCAAAGGTTTAAACTCCTTCTATCTTGCCACCGGAAAAAGGCACTTCGCCTGTCTACTGGAGGTGTATAGGGCTAAGATTCCTGCTACGATACTATATGGTATCGAACTTATAGAGTTGAAGCATTGGGATTTTTGTCACAAAATTGAAGGGAAACTCTTAAGATCCTTATCGTCCCTAAATACTGCGTGCTCTCTGGCAGCTTGTAGGCTTGATCTCGGTCTTAGGAGCAGCTGGGTACAGGGAGTATGCGCCCTGGTAAGATGGGTGGCTTGCCTGGCTAGAGCTGAACCGGGGACAATGAGAGCCCTTCTTAAAAATGAATTATTGGGCAACTTTAAAGAGTTCTCACAACTTGTAAGGAACTTTAGAAGAGCTGTGGCTCTCTTAAAGTTAGATGAAAGTGTTTTGTTCCTGCACTCACCAACACAGCTAAAACTCCTGCTAAAACAGGCATCGTGGGAACTATGCTTTCAGACTGATAAGAATGCAATACAAAGAAAAGGGGGTTGCGATCCCCTCCTTAATTCCTACTCCATAAAGTTGGCCCAACCCTATGCTACATGGAATTTGCCACATGGCATTCGTAGATTATGGTTTCTTCTACGTTATGATCTATTACCCTTAAATTTACTTTTATCCAAATGGTATGGATCGTCTCCTATGTGCAATTTCTGTAATCTGAGTATTCAGGATTGTATGCATGTTTTGCTGATTTGCCCTGCACTCCGCCTATTGCGGCTCAAATGGTTAAAACCAATATGTCTCCGTCTTGGCATCTCAAATGTAAATATTTTTCTTCAATCTCTATACTGGCCTCCAAATGAAATGTTCTGCTACTATATTTTTAACTTTTTTAAAGGTTTTTTAGCTATTTATTAATATGTTGGAGAGGGACGACATTGCTTTTGTTTATTTGTCAATGGATGCTACTTGATTTTAATGTGTTTATTGAATATCTTTTTTTTTGGTATGTTCCTGTTTTGTAATTGAAATGTGATTTTTATGTGGCCCTCGTTGAGAGCCAAAACATAATAAATTGAGTGGATAAATTGAGTGGAGTGCCAGAGTGACAGTGAGTGCCAGAGTGACAGTGAGTGCCAGAGTGACAGTGAGTGCCAGAGTGACAGCAGAGTGACAGTGAGTGCAGAGTGAGTGCAGAGTGACAGTGAGTGCAGAGTGAGTGCAGAGCGACAGTGAGTGCAGAGCGACAGTGAGTGCAGAGCGACAGTGAGTGCAGAGCGACAGTGAGTGCGAGAGCGACAGTGAGTGCGAGAGCGACAGTGAGTGCGAGAGCGACAGTGAGTGCGAGAGCGACAGTGAGTGCAGAGTGACTGCGAGTGCCAGAGTGACTGCGAGTGCCAGAGTGACTGTGAGTGCCAGAGTGACTGTGAGTGGTGCCAGAGTGACTGTGAGTGGTGCCAGAGTGACTGTGAGTGGTGCCAGAGTGACTGTGAGTGGTGCCAGAGTGACTGTGAGTGGTGCCAGAGTGACTGTGAGTGCCAGAGTGACTGTGAGTACCAGAGTGAGTGCAGAGAGAGCAGGGTATGCTTGTGCGCTTACACGGTGCACTGACCCACAGGAGCTAAAACAAAGAACAGCTGAAAACGTCTTGGGAGCTTCATGGAGGCAGACGGCCCTCTGTGAGGGGAGCAGCAAGGAGGGGACGCCCCAACCAATCAAGCGCAACTACTCACAACCTACTGTACGATTACAACACAGGCCAAAGGGCAGAGCTAGGTCTTTTCGCATTACGTAGGGTGAGCAGTGTGTGAGCGTGCAGGCTGAGCAGTGTGTGAGTATGCAGGGTGAGCAGTGTGTGAGTATGCAGGGTGAGCAGTGTGTGAGTATGCAGGGTGAGCAGTGTGTGAGTATGCAGGGTGAGCAGTGTGTGAGTATGCAGGGTGAGCAGTGTGTGAGTATGCAGGGTGAGCAGTGTGTGAGCGTGCAGGGTTAACAGTGTGTAGGGTGAGCATTGTGAGTGTGTAGGGTGAGCAGTGTGTGAGTGTGTAGAGTGAGCAGTGTGTAGAGTGAGCAGTGTGTAGAGTGAGCAGTGTGTAGAGTGAGCAGTGTGTAGAGTGAGCAGTGTGTAGAGTGAGCAGTGTGTGAGTGAGCAGTGTGTGAGTGTGCAGGGTGAGCAGTGTGTGCAGGGTGAGCAGTGTGAGTGTGCAGTGAACAGTGTGTGAGTGTTGTAGGGTGAACAGTGTGTGAGTGTTGTAGGGTGAACAGTGTGTGAGTGTGCAGGGTGAACATTGGGTGAGTGTGTAGGGTGAACAGTGCAGGGTACGAAAACTCGAACTAAGTCCACCACACACACACACACACACACACACACACACACACACACACACACACACACACACATAAGACCCCCACATAAGACCCCCACATAAGACCCCCCACATAAGACCCCACACACTCACCACCACACACTCAGTGCAAACTTACACACACTCACCACCACACACAACCACACACGCAAGCACACACACAACCACACCGTCAGTGCAAACTTTCACCAGACACAGACACCATAAGTCGTCTGTGCAGGCTTCCACCAGGCACACACCTCCAGCCGGCAGTGCATGCTTCCACCAGGCACACACACCTCCAGCCGGCAGTGCACGCTTCCACCAGGCACACACACCTCCAGCCACCAGCGATCAGTGCACACATCAATTGTTAACGCATCCACAATTAACTATTGTAGCAATCGCAGTATGGTGCACTTTACTTTTAAACATATTCATCTAAAGCGCAGCATGCCACTATTGCTACAATTCCAATCCGACCCACATAATTCCTCTACACACCACATGCATACACTCCATAACACATGGCTAAAAGACATTGCCATTTACAATGCCATTAGCTCTAACTCAAATAAATCCGAGACCTATTGCATTTCCAATGCTTGTCCATTCTTTCTGACTGTATAACATATATGATTTAGCTGTCCACATCCGTTAAGACTGAAGAGTTAACCACGGTTTTTCTCATTAGATTATTTGCTAAGTTGCTGACCCTCTTGCCACCGAACAAATACACTTCAGAGACTTGCATCTGCTAGAGATAGAACTATGTTATTGTAAAATGAAGTGAAGAAGATCTGTATGTCAAAGCAAAGCAAATGTAAAGTTTCTGTGGCTGGCGCCACTGCATGATGCAGAACTGAAACGTTTTTCCATTCTACATAGGAAGTAAAAGCGAATAGTCTAACTTCGTTGCTTGCTATAGATGAAATAGAATTTAAGAGCATTCTTTGCTTTCTCGAACTCAGTTCTGATGTGATTTTTATATCATAACTTGGAGAGTTATTTTACCATGCCTTTACTCTTAATTTTATTTTAAGATATTTAAAGTCACTGTCACATCTCATCATTGATACTCTGTCTTTCACCTCATATTTTAGGCTCCAGGCTTATTGTTGTATTTACTTTATTCGATAATAAAAATTATCATAAAAGCATGTACATCTTAAATTCATTCTAATTTTTTACAAAAATCATTGTACTGTACATATAATAAATAAATCCAACTAACTTTTTACAATGCATTAAAGATATATACTATAAGGCTTATTTATAATGTCAATTTGAACTAAATCAACCTTATACCTTAAGACTACCAAAGTTAGTAAGTTCATACAAGGGCCCATTTTTTTTTCTTCTGTTGTATTCTATTGCAGCATATATATAGTGTATAGTACCCCTATGTGGAGCACTGAACGTATGCCTACTGGGTCAGCAGGAAGCTATGCCATGCAGGTTGTTTTTTTTTAAATTCTATGTGGGGAAGTGTTTCTAGGATGTCTGTGATGACCACCAAGGCAGTCTTGTCTTATGTTATGGGACACAATGCTCAGCAGTGTGTTGGGTGAAGTGGTGTGAGAGTTAGACGCGCAATTTATGGTTTTCAAGGCTGGCAGCTTTGGGCATCTCTGCTGGTCATTCTGTGGTACTGGTTTCTGGAATTACCTTGAAAAGACAAAGCCCAAGTCTGTTTTCTGGTCACGGATCTAGGTATACCATATTGTTTAGATTTCCTTACTACAGGATGTGTGTTTTTTTCCCATCATTAGGAAGGTAATGTTTCTGCCTGCTGCAGAGAAATCCAATTTTCTTAACTCAGCATGAATATCAATCTTTGCCCTCAAAAGATTTTGCTTGCTTCAACCACTTTGACAGCACTTTATGCAAAGGCCTAGATGTTTATATTCCAGTTGCTTTTATATTGACTCCTGATGGGGCACCTGGGCCTAATGGCCTTCCACAGGCACTGTACAAACAGAACATCTCATTCTGGTCAAAGCGGTTTGCTACACTGCCTGATTATTGCCAGACTACGTCAATGATTCCACATTCATGGTGAGGTTCTATAATACATACAATCTACAAAGGTGGCTCAAGATCAGAACCTAACAAAAACTACAAGTTGAGAGCCCTCCTTGACATCGACGCCAAATATTATGCCAGCTTGCTACTAGAAGACCTCAAGGCATGGGCAGATCACATCAGCTACTACCGTTCAAGCAAACAGGGTTTGTGGCTAAATCTGGGATATTAACCAACTTAATTGCAATATCACTATTGACAGACGAAGCAGTGGTCTCAAAGTCTTTAATCCACTGCTGCTTTTTAGACTTCAAAGCAGTGTTTGATCGAGTTCCAATGAACCTATTGTGAGCCAAGCTGCAGAAATGGGCCACACAGCAGCCTCTTTTGGATGCCAATATTCAGCTCCACACCAATACATGGATCCGCATCAAATTGAGAGATGGAGCACACATTTCCAGGAAAATGACATAACAAGGAGTAAAACAGGGCTGCGTGCTGGCCCCCTTGCTTTTAACTTATTTATCGTAGATGTATCAGTCACTGGAAGCCATTAATAGTCACCCCCCAAAAAACAGTTGTACCCAGATCAGTAAATTGTTATACGCAGATCAATTAGGGTTCTTTAGTCACACAAGGGTAGGCCTTCAATGACTCCTCGACCAACTATGCATCTATAAAACTGCTAACAGCTTGGAGGTGACATGAACTAAAACCAAAATCGTAACCTATGGGCGAAGAAAATATCAAAGAGGAGGCTGAACTTACGGCGGCACAAGCATCGCAACTGACCAGTCCTACAAATATTTGGGGGTCCACATTGATACCAGATGCTCTTTTGTGAAACCGAGGGAAAAGATTAGGGCCAAAGCCCTGACGCTACAGGTGTCTTTTTCAAAACTATTAAAAGACCTACTAAGCCCAAGCTTGTCACTGCTAATAAGTTATGAGTGCCAAAATCCTCCCTTTCTTATCCTCTGTGCGAAAAACCATGCTTGGAAAAGACTCAAGTTTATTGAATAACCTGATTGTAAAAATCTATAAGCAAGTATTTCGACGGCCGAAATCTTCCCCGCTCAGGTCAGACTTGAATTCGGCCTCACTGACCAACGGCTGGCAGGGGCTGGTGCGTATCTAAACATCTGTAACAAGTTACACAAGGCAACTTCCGCCTAGAGATCCCGGTAGGGATGAGTCTTGCACCTAACAAATGTAAATAAATAAATAAGTCCCGGCACCCTGGAGGCTTTGCTCTGGCTGGAAATCAGTCAAAGCCCCCGAGGAAGACTGCATCATCTACATCTTGAAGACTGTCTGCAGGCTTTGGAAGCAAAAGACTTATGGGACAGTAACTTAACCCAACTGAATTTTAAAATGCGTATAAGGAGGAATAGCCGTCTTTCGTCCTTTAACTCTGATCGGGCGCAATTAGCCAAACATCAGCATGCCTGGTCAATCATTGCTAAGTACCAGCCAGGCACTGCAGCATCTCACATCTCCAGCACGTATGCTGTCCACTGGAAAACAGGATTCATGGCACTTAGGCTATGGGAGTGCCTTTCCTCAATCACCTGCCCAGGCGATGCTGTCCTAGTGAGAGTACAATCTGCAGGGGCTGCGACACACCGAAAAATCAATCGAGCATGTGGTAGGTCTCTGCTTAGCACTGCTTAAAACCATAGGATTAGCCTAAGAGGAGAATGGAACAAACTGGGTGTTCGTTCATGCCGGCAGGCAGTAATAGCCTGTCTAAACTCTGACAATACGGCCCTGAATGTTTTGTTTACCAGGTTTGTCATCTCGGTAGCTAAAACGTTCAGCCAGCAGGGGGTATAAACAAATAGTCCTTGGTAAACCCAAACTGGATGCTATTTTGTGGTTTAACTGTTTTTATTGAGATCAAATAGGAAAGGCATACAAACATCTCCATGTACATTTTAGCTGTGAACCCTCAAGATCAAAACGTGCAGTCAAGTAGAGGCTATCATAAACATGGGTTCAGTATTCAAGGTAAAATCAATCAAGTACTCGTACATGGTATGGAAAGGGTAAGAAGAAGCAACGGAAAGTAGAAAAACTCAAACCCCCCGTCCCAGAAACCCTCCCTCCCTCCTCCCGTCCAGTGCTCCCTGCCTCCCCCCCTAATCCCCCCCCCCAACCTCTCCAACCCCCAACCCCAAACCTCTCCACCCACTGGATGCTATTTTAGAGTAGTCATATTTTTTTAGACAAAGGTATTGATAACAATCAATTGCATTTTACTGTTATTTACCTGTAATATAACAAAGAGAAGAAACAGCCATTAATTGCGACAGGGGGAGTAAAACATAGCTCTCAGAAAACTAAGGTCCAAGTTTCACCCTGTTGTTTTTGTGTTACGCCCACCAAGAAGTACATTGGCTGTTAAAAGACTTGCACCCGCACTTTATCGAAACCACATCAACCATATTAATGAAGAGCACTTGAATGTTTTAAAACTTTTAGCCTATATAATGAAACTTGTGTTGATATTTTTGGGAATTATTTTTTATTGTAGATGAAGGAGTTTTGGGAATTACTTTTTATTGAAGACGAATGAGTTTCTTTTTATTAATTAAATTGCTATGTGCTATCTGTGATTACCTGGTAAAAAATATTGTAAAGGTTTGTGAAAACAACCATAAACAATAAATATTCATATATTGACTTGGTTTGCAATTGCCAAGTAAACTTACATTTTCTATTTTACTTGTAGAATATGATTGTTAGTTTTACTCAGATTTCTACAAAATCTTTTCTGTAGGGGGATCGTAAACATTTTCAGTCGTGCAGTAGAGGCAAAAGGGAGATTTTTGCATAGTATAGCATTTGAATGTCCCTATTACCTAATTTTAGGGGCAATGTATTGGCCTTTTCATGTTCAATCCTCTGGCAAACAGTGTTCTGTCTCATGTGCAGTCTTGCATCAAGGCATTAAAAGTATACTTTTTTTTTAATGATAAACAGATTATTAAACTTTCACAGAGTTGATAGTCTCCACTCCTGTGACTTCTGCTATTGCCAATTTTCTTCCATTTAGTGAAGTGCTGCAATGGACTCTACAGCTAAAGACCTCAACTGTATATAATGATGGATACAATATTTTCCTTTGATTTTTAGAGAGACAAAGCATTCTCTGCAGTGCCTGTACAATTATATTTTCAGAAGCGTGTCTTGTCCCTGATTATCTGTCCATTTTCTCCAATAGTCCAGTATCTCCACCATGATTAGACCTGAAGTTTCATTTCCCGCCCCATCCTTCAGGGTAAACGTGATAAATTGCACGGACCCCAGGTTTTCCTTTGTATATTTTAGCATCCTGATTCTGCCTTTTTTTTTCTCCACAGTAACTCAATGGACCAGTACATTGATTTCAAATACAGTTCAGGCAGACACATAATCGGAAAAGATCCCCCAAATTCCTAAACCAATATTTTGTTTCTTGACCCCTTTAACAGAATACAAACTAAACTCTAACGAAAATAAGTTATACATCTTAGCCCTCCATCAGTCGAAGGAGGGAGATTCGACCTGTAACCACTCAGCCGCAATACAAAGTCTGGCAACAGCCATTGCAATGAAAATAAGATATGTGTTTATATAGGGGAGTGCCCTTACCAACTTCCGGTCCAATACCCAGAGCATCATTATTGGTGTTATAGTTATTTGAACACCTATTACTCTTGACAAGAATTGCTCAATGTGTTGAATATAATTTGTCAAACAAGCACACGAGAAAAAAATATGCAACATGTCAGTCAGCATTGTCCCCCCGACATCGAAAGCATTTTCCATCTTGTCCACTCCCCCATTTTAACATACGTGCCGGAGTATAATATAAATTAAAAAAAGGTTTTAAAAAATTGAGCTTTCAGGTTCGCAGACAACAAAGTCTCCCTGGATCTAATAATAGCATCCTTTAAACACAAATTCTCAATACCCAGGATCACAGCCCATTTAGCACTGTATTTATCTAGATGTTCCTTTCTACAGGATAGCAATAATTGGTACAACGCCCCAATTTTAACCTGACGTTGGACAGCAATGACAACTGAACTAGTACCTATTGGGTACTCACAATTTGCCCACGCAATTCCCATTCATTCCTATAGGCCTCTTGGCCCAAAGGAATAAATGGGAAGGGATTCCTTAATTGCAACTCGCAATTTGCGAGTCGCAATTAAGGGATGCGTAGGAATTGCAATTATTATTGCGATTCCTTCGTACATAGCAGTTTGTGAGTCCTTAATAGCAATTCGCAAAAAATAGCTATTAAGGACTCGCAAATCTGTCTTTTAATACATATGCCCCTGAGTTCTAGATCAAAAATAGAGCAAAAAGTATATTTATTACAGAATTGTCAAAACGCAGTAGAGATAAATGCTTGCATTTGCCATGAAGGCCTATTCACAGAAGTACAAATAAAGGCAAAAATGATAAAACATATAATCTCTAGTTGGGGAAAACCTAGGGAAACATTCTAACTATCAGCTCAAAAAGAGCACTGACAGCATGACAAGTCCGCTACAAAGAAAATGGAAAAATAATCCCACTATAGGCAGCAACCCAAACGTTTTTCTATACAAATCACACAAGCTGTTAATAGATTCTGCAAATTCAGCATGGCATGATCTTGGTTAGGGTTGCATCTGGCAAATCAGAAACAACAATGCAATAATTAAAAATTTGCTCAAACCCATTTTTTAAGGTAGCAGAAATATTCCTCTTGCTTCCCCAGAAACTGCATTGCAGAGCTGTACAGCACAAAGGAAACATTTCTTAAACAATGGCTCATAGAATGTATCAACAACATATTTTCATCAGAACTTCCAGCAGAAGTCCTTGTAAATGATACTTTGGATACGACATGGAAGCTTGATTTACAATACACGCTTTCTAACAAATAATGCACATCACTCATATATTGACTTCATGCACTCCATGCTCCGCCAAAACAAGGGGAGAGATGGCTTTGCAGCGTAACACTGATTAGGAGGGTAAATCAACAGGAGCAAGTTAAACAGAAACCCAGAATCTGCATCCTTTAAAAACATGCATTTGCAATGCAATAGGCCTCGCATTTGCTAGATTTTGAGCTATTGGCATTGTAAATGACAAAGCGTTTTATTTATGTGTTTAAAAAACCTGCAATGATAAAAGGCATTGTCATTTACAATACCAATCTGTCAAATTTTTGAAAATGCGAGACCTATTGCATTGCAAATGCTTGTTTTCCTTATGTGTCCACTTCATTCTCAGTTTTCTACACCAACTCCTCAATCGTATTCCTGCATACTTTATTATGTTTTCTGTACTTACGTGCTCCTCAATATATTTTTTGTACGCTATCTCGCGCTCTAGCCTCATTAAGGGATGTTAATGGTGGGTGGTTCTCTTGGTCCTTCGAAGTTAATTAATAAAAAAATAAACCCTGCTGTGCCATTCTCACAATTAGAGAGGGTGGATTAAGTGTTAAAGCATTCCGGTGTAACATTACAAAGGAATGCATTGCTTTGCAGTGTTTGCAGATGCAAACAGCCAAGGTGACCCCACCAACACTGTATTCTGAGGCTAAAAGAGGTGAGTGTCACATCAGTAAAAAATAGGGGGAGGTCTTGACACCCCTCCCCCGCGTCCGTCCCGAGTTGTGCCCTCTATGTAGTTACTGTTTCCTGTTATCTGTTCGTAGCCTTTTTTTTCTTCTTTTTTTTTGACACATTTGCTGGAGAGTGCGGACCTTGCCTCCGACATATAGGTCGCCCCAGCACTGAATATTCCGTGTGCGAGCAATCTGTTCGTATCCTTGCTTTCAGTCCAGTTGCTACTGCTTTTGTGCACTTCTCTATTTGTGTGCAATACCATGCTGTTTTCCTTATACTTGTTCGGATTCCTATGCAAACGTTTACAGTGTTTTTTTCTGTTTTCTATTCATTTGGTGTTTTCTGTACTTCTCATGCCGTGTTCTTTGGACATCATTGTAGGTACTCTGTGGTCATTTACCGTTCTGGATATTTTCTCCTACTCACCAATTGCGATTCTCCTATTAACATGACCAGAGAATCTAGATTTCATTAAAGACACAGAGGCTAACATTATGCATTAATCCTTTTAATGCAACTCACAAACAGTCGCTTACATCATAAAGAACAATAACAAGAATTAGATGACATCACTGCAACAATATAAGCCATGAGCAGGAGTAGAGCTGCCTCTTTTAAATGCAATCAAACGTTGAGAGAGTTAGTAGAATCAAGCTTCAACTTGGAACAAGGGTGCTGCAAGGGTTCAAAACCAAGAGAGGAAGCGAAGGAAAATCCATGTAGATCCATCAGTTTGAATTATCTGAAAATAAAGTAAAGAACGTCAAGATTGGAACAGAGTTGCCAATAAACCTTGAACATGAAGTGAAAATAGCATCTCAAATTCAAATAGAAGGCAAAATCATCAAATGTAAACAATGTCATAGGAACAAAATCAACTAATAGATTCTCCGTCCAAGGGAGGGACGGGAGGGATAATGTTAGCCTCCGTGTCTTTAATGAAATCCAGATTCTCTGGTCATGTTAATAGGAGAATCACAATTTCATTACAAGACAAGGAGGCTACATTATGCATGTTGGTAGCCCTGAATAACAACGTCAGAAACATGTTCAATAGGTTTACAGTAATGATGAGCAAAAGTAGAGGCAGTAGACCAGACAGCGGACTTAAGGATAGCGTCCAACTTACCACCATACCAGAATGACTTGCTGGCCATAGCGCTTCTGAGAGAATGAGCTTGAAATTTGGAAAGGTCAATACCACCAAAGTTCATAGCCAATTTAACCCACCTAGCGATAGAGCAGGATGAGATGAGTTTAAAGGGTTTGACATAAGTAACAAGAAGTTGATTGCATCAGGAGGACGAAGGTCTTTCATTCTTGAAACATATTCCTTCATGCAATCAACTACACAAAGTTTTTTGCAGAAGTCAAAACGAGGGTCAAAAATGGAGTCAGACATGGTTTTAGTTCTCCTAAAGATTTCAAATTTAACACCAAACATGTCATAGCATCTATTAGAAATATCCAGAGCTTTGACGTCGGAGACTCTGCGACAAGAAACCAGGCATAAAAGAGAGGCAAGTTTTATGGAGAGACATTTCCTGTTAAGAAGAGAGTTGTCAGGCCAGGAGCAAAAAAGGTCAAGTAGAAGCTTAACATCCCACGCAGATTGGTATTTAGGCCTAGGAGGCATTTTAAGCCTAATACTTTTAAGAACTCTACAAATGATAACGTTCTTACCTACAGTCTTACCGTTGACAAGAGAATGTCCTGCGGAGATGGCAGATCTGAAACAATTAATTGATCTATAGGATCAAAGTTCCACCAGAAAATTAACTATATTAACGATAGGAGCCTCCACGGGATCCAAGTCCCTCTCCATGCACCAACGAGTCCATTTTCTCCAGATGTTATTATATCTGTAGTGAGTTCCTGGAGCCCACGATTCACCGAGGAGAGTGAGAGCAGATGACGAAACTCCAGACAATTCGTTAGTTTGCCTGACACTTTCCAGGCAAGAAGGTTCAAACTCCCCGAAAGAACTAGGTGGTGATCTTCTCTGCTTGCGTTTAGAACCAGACCTTTCGCTGCAGGAATCAGGAAAGGGATGTTGCAAGAAAATTCCAGAGCTGTGGGAAACTACGCTTGAGAGGGCCAGAAAGGAGTTACCAGGACCAGAGAGCACTGTTCCTGCCTCACCTTCTGAAGAACCCTTTGGATCATTGCGAACGGGGGAAAGGCGTAAGGTCGGTGAGGAGCCCATGGTTGGAGAAAGGCGTTCACTGCCAGAGCGCCCGTGTCTGGCATCCAGCTGAAATACTGAGGGAGTTGGAAAGTCAACCGGCTGGCAAAGAGGTCCACATCGAAAGGGCCCCAGAAAAGAGACAAGGAGTTGAAAGCGGTCACTTTGAGTTTCCAATCGCTGAAATCTTGAAGAAATCTCGAGTTCCAATCCGCTGAGAGATTGTATTTCCCGGGGAGATATTCTGCCCTCAGAGAAATCTTGTGTTCCAAGCAGAACATCCAAAGTTTCTTGGCCAGATTGGACAGGTCCGCAGACCTCGTTCCACCGAGTCTGTTGATATAAGAGACTGCAGATACGTTGTCCATTTTCAAAAGAACGGATCTTCCCTGAAGAGAGTGTCTGAAACTCATTAGGGCATAGAGACCAGCCGTCAATTCTAAGAAGTTTATATGGTGGGATGACTCTATCTGAGACCAAACCCCACCAGTGTCTTCGTCGAGGCGACGTGCCCCCCAGCCATGAAGACTGGCATCTGACTCCAACACAAAGTCCGGAGTTGAACCAAAGGTAGCTCTTCCGTTCCAAGCATCCAAATTGTCCAGCCACCAAGAGAGTTCCAATCTCGCCTGATGATCTAAGGAAACAAGGTCCCCGTACCATAGACCTGACCTGAGGGCATTGGCTTTTACCCTCTGGAGGGCACAGTAGTTCAGGGGTCCTGGGAAGATCGCTTGAATCGAAGAAGAAAGTAAACCCAGGAGTCTAGTTAACTCCGAGAGTAAGGGATTGCTGTCTTAGTGCAAACCTGATCTCTTTTCGAATTTTTGCGATTTTCTTTTTGGGAAGTAAGAGTAGACATCTGGAGGTGTCTACAGTGAAACCTAGGAACTCTAGAGACTTGGAAGGGGAAAGAATGGATTTTTCTCGGTTCATAATGAAGCCAAGGTCCTTTATGAGATTTGTGGAAATCCTGAGATCTTCCAGGAGCTGGGAATGAGTTTGAGACATGATGAGAATGTCGTCTAAGTAGATAATAAGCCGAATACCCCTTGCTCTCAGGATGGAGACAATTGCTCTCACGACCTTGGTAAAGCACCAAGGGTACCAGGGGGATTCCATTAGTATGACAGTTTTTATCATGTTGTGCTTCACAGAGAGAGCCGTAATAAGACCACCCTTAGCTCTTCCAGCATGTGAGGGTTCGGCGCGAACATTAAACGTTTGGTATCCATCCAAGCTATGGTCCCCTCTACTCCAAGTCTCCTGGAGGCAAATTATGTCAAAAGATTCAACGAAATGTAACCATACCGTATCCTCTAGCCTCTGGGAAAGACCAGCTATATTCCATGAGATCAGGAGGAAAGGGCAACCCTCGGCCAGACTATCTGCTACCCCCAGGGATATTGTTACTTTCGACTGAGTCGCATCACCCTCGCTCAGAGTTACTGCTACTGAACTAGTATCTGCAACCAAGGGAGCCGATTCTACCTGTCTGATATTAGCTCTCTCACCCTGATTTACTGCAATATCGGTATTATCTAGGTCCCAAGATACCTTTACTGTTTGTTCTGCCATATCTCTCCCTCCCCTGGCCGCTTCTATGGGAACAATCGACGGGTTAGGATATAAATGTATATTACTAACCGTCTCTACCCCAGTTCCAACTACTTCATCTGGGTTTACCCTCATTCGGCTGACAGCCCTATCCCTATCCATATCTTCAACCCCACTGTTAGAAATGCAAGTATTCCGGAGTCAGTCCACCCCCTCCAGTCCCATGAGTGGGTCAAACCTATTTCTTAGTGGTAGCCAATCCAAGCTGGTAATACCAATATGTCTACCCCTCCCCAAAGTTCTGTGATGGTTGTGGCAAACTAGGAATCATATGGGGGTAGAAGTAATCTAAGCCCAGTGATTGAATGTCACCTAGTCTAGCAAACCTTGGTTCCCTATGTATGTAATGTACAACCCATGTGTCTCTAAGATTAACGATTATGCAATCTCCCTCGAGATCCTTAGTGCTATGGCCCAACCATGCCACTCGCCTCACACCTAAGATCTCTGAATTTAAACCCGGGGGTAATCTCCTGTTCTTACTAAGCCAGAAAATAACTTTATTCTTAAGTTCTCTGTCTGATTCTTGGTGTTCTGAGTTAATTCCTGGTACCCCTGTCAAGATAATAGTCAGAGGCTTAGATTCCGGGGGGAGATTTACACGCGATAGCCTCTTTCTTGACACCTCTTTTCCTTGAGGTGCATTACTCAAAGACTGTTTAGCCACTTGTTTTAGATTTGGAACCTGTTTAGAGGCAACCACCATATCTGCCTCGGTAGCTTGGGTCTTTCTACTTGCTACACATTTTTCCCCTGTGGCTAATTTAATATTCTGAATCACAGGAGTTACATTTGTTGCAAGTTGAGCAGCTTTGGGAGGCTTAACGATTCCTGAGGATGTGGTGGGAGTGGCTCTGACCTCTTTGCTTTTTGTGCTCTTAATTAAAGCATCGAGTTTTGAAGTGTTCCCTTTTGTCATTCGCTCTAGCTGGTCTAATTTTTCTTTCATTAATCTCGTTCGATTGATCAGGGGTAATATTAGAGACCTTACTAGTGTTTCCATTTTAGCAAGAAGATCCTCATTAAGGTTCTGTTGAATCAGAGATGGAACAGTATTAGTTAGTGTATCAATTAAGATAGGAGACTGAGCTAAAGCCTGTGGAGCATCACTGGAATTTTGGGTTTTTGTAGGTCTTTTACCACCGCCCAACCTCTTGCCTCCCCCTTTCTTGTTTTTTCTCTGCTTAGGAGTTACAATACATTTCTTGTTTATTCCCCTCGACATCTGATCTTGTTTTGTCCGGGGAACAGGGGGTGGATGCGTTGGTGTGGATGTTCTGTGGCTCAAGTCACTGGAAGGTTGGCTAAGCGAGGTTGAGCCCAGCATAGAGCCGGTAGCAGAAGCACCTGGCCCCTCCTCCAAAGATCAAGGGGTTGGGCTAGTGTCTGCCAGATTGATAGGGTCATTACAGTGGGCCGGTGTTACAGCAGACCCGATCGCACCCAAAAGAAGCCCCCTTGCCCGTTAAAATGTCTATCGACAAGCGTTTTTCTGCAAAAGCTATTTCTTTCTCTAAAATACCGGTAGCCCGTTTAAAAAACTGGTCTAATGTGCCCGTAACCATTCCTGCATTGGTGTTCAGGGTAACGATTCTGCTTTTCCCTGATCGTAAGGCCATGACAAGAAATCAGCAGTTACCAATGAGCACTAGTAATGGGCAAAAACTCTAAAAACATATAAACTATACTAACACAGTGTAGACACAAAACCTGGAGTCAAATGGTATGGCCCAGCCCGGCCTCGACCGTCCTCGGACGGCCTCAGACTGCCCGCCCTTTGCCCGGGCTTAGCCCGGCACGCCCGCGCGCGTCCCGTGTGCGTGGATAATCAGTGGGCTAAATAGGAGGAGATGGAGCGGGAAGAGGATCAGCTGCGGCAGGTTAGGAGCCGCACAGCACGCTGGTCCTCGCAGTCCCACAAACAGTCCAGCAGGTCCGTCTACTGCCCCAAAATCGGCTAAGTTCGGTCGGTGTGTGGCCGTTTCCTCGAGTCACCAACAGCAACAGCAAGGCAAGCACTTTCTCCCAGCACGAGCGGCGCCCGCGGAGCGGGGGCCGCGAGAAGTATTTGTACAGCGGGGAGATGGAGCTGGAAGAGGACCAGCTGCGGCAGGTTAGGAGCCGCACAGCACGCTGGTCCTCGCAGTCCCACAAACAGTCCAGCAGGTCCGTCTACTGCCCCAAAATCGGCAAAGTATGGTCGGTGTGTGGCCGTTTCCTCGAGTCACCAACAGCAAGGCAAGCACTTTCTCCCAGCACAAGCAGCGCCCGCGGAGCGGGGGCCGCGAGAAGTATTTGTACAGCGGGGAGATGGAGTGGGAAGAGGACCAGCTGCGGCAGGTTAGGAGCCGCACAGCACGCTGGTCCTCGCAGTCCCACAAACAGTCCAGCTGGTTCGTCTACTGCCCCAAAATCGGCAACGTTCAGTCGGTGTGTGGCCGTTTCTGGCTGGAGAGTCATTATTGCAATTCCTCAAGGTGTTTACTAAGTTATTCATATAAGGGTGAATAGCGTAGGTGCGCGAATACACCCTTGACGCACACCAAGCTGAATAGGAATACGTTCAGTTAATTCACCCATATGCCCACACCAAACCTGGGCAAAGTTGGTATAATGGACTTGAGACATAAGGTGAATCGGATTCCCTGGAACCCCCATAGTTGATAAGACAAGCCACAAGTTGCCACGTGGAATAAGATCAAAGGCAGCTCTAAGATCTATAAACGCCACATAGAGCTTTTGATGCCGTAATAAAATATATTTCCAATATAATATGGCGAGTCTAAAAATGTGATCAGAAGTAGTATTCTTTGATCTAAACCCTGCTTGACGAGCAGATAAGATATTATTTGATTCCACCCAGTTTAACAGTTTCTTAGGAACTTGTTTGGCTAAGATCTTTTCTGCATTATCAATCCGGGCTGGGCACCTTAGCAGATTTTAGGAGGCAATGGCTCTAGCTGTATAGTCTAAGCTATAAACAACAGCGTGGTTAGCTGCTTCTGTGACAACAGAACTAAATGTGTCTAGAGACTCTAGAGTAATCATCTGGTCGCAACATGGCCCCATATTATTGTGAACTTCTTTGACCTTATAAAGATCTGAGAAGTGGGACAACCATAACCACAGGAATATGATGTTGGTAGCTTGAAATTTTTTCTGTTCTAGATTGGGCCACTGTGCGCCCCAAAAAACTGACTATCATTTGTTTTAACAGCCGACAACATATTGTTTCAAATTTTGTCATCCAAATTCTTTTTTGCAGAGTTTAGTGAAGCTTTATAAATGCGACTGGTTTTGGCTATTAGGGACCTATCACCACCTAGAACAGCTGATCTCAAGGAACATTTAGCTTGTCTACAGGTGAGTTCGTACCATTTTGCTTCTTTAGCCACTGTTGGTTTCCTAAGACCCACATCGTTATAAAATACAGCGTATCTCCTTGAATAATAAGCTGTGTATGTTTAAAATACGAATTTCTGCTTCACTAAACCCTACATAATTTGACAAAAACTTAACAAACGACTCATAAATCTGGGACAACAATTTTTGATTAGATAAAACATTAGGCCATGAGACATAATGTCGATTGCTAGCTAATATGGGTTCTGGCACTATTGTGTTGCAAATATTTGTATTCCTTTCCAGAGATGCCCCGGTTAGTGTTAGGACCAGGGAGCCATGGTCACTATCTGTTCACCGATCCACTTGCGTATCGATCCGAAGCGGCGATAGTCTTAACATCTAAGATAACAAAATTGATAACACTTGAATGGGGTCCTCTCCTGAAAGTAGGGGCTCGATCTGGGTCAGAAATAGTGCGACCATTGTATACCCTTTACTGACTGTTAAAGAGAGTAGTTTGAATCCAGTGGCCGTAAAATTGATCCTGGGTTCCCCTGTTAGTGGCGGATTTCCCCACAATTCATCCTCCTTTTCACCAGAATTCATCCTCCTCTTCTGGTACTACCTCCCGCAGATTGGTACTAAGGATACAAGCATCTTTTTTTCCTGAAAGTAGTGTTGCCTTTTTCAAGTAGAGCAGTGCATACCGCTCCCCTGCGTTCTTCTCTCAGCCTCATCCCATGTGTATAGTCAGCTTTTTGTCTGGTACAATGGAGTAAAGAAAGGAAAGGTAGTCCACAGTTGGACCTTATCAAGATGGATTGATCTTTGTATTAAACTGGTGATTTCAGGAGCTTCCTGCGAGCCTTTGAGATCATTTCACCTGGAGAACGCTTTGGCCATGACTCTGGCTAGAGGTGTTATGGTTTTGAACATTTGCTAAGTTGTTGAATTGGCGTCTGTCCATGGCATCACCAGGTACTGTTGTATAGGCTTTCAGATACCCAGCAAATGTATTTTTGCACTCTTGGACCTGTAGGCCTTCCTGGTGTAAAGTCTACTTTCCAGACCCCCCACCATTTGTGTGTGAGGCAGGGGGGTGTTTGCATACTGTCAACACGTTCATTTGTCGATCGCTCCATATCTTAGGGCATGAAAATGATCTGCAATAAACTGACGTGTCTGTCATGGCGGAACCTATTTGCCGCTGTCTGTTATCACTGCTGAAGGAGGGATGGAATCAACTGAGTCCAATGATGCAAAAAGTTTTTCTTGGTCCGGTCTGGCATCTGGGATTCAAGAAGTGAAGAGTCTTCGGTTAGATTGAGTATCAACTAGAAAGAGTGTTACTGAACGTAAGTAACTTCTTCCATCGGTTAGTGAATTTTAAAACTCGGCTTACAAAATTCTTCATTTTATTGTCATGCTGACGTTTTTTGTTTCTGAACCTAGTAGTCATCACGTGCCATGTCACAATTGCATGATGCAGAGCAGCCTGAGCTATGGCTTTAGGCTCAGTGCATTGTTCTGGCTGGCCTAGCACTTGTATTGTGTGGCTTATAATACACTTATATGTTGCTTAACTGTAACTATGTCTGATCACAAAGAATGATATACAAGGCGCTTTCATACCTAGGCCTATTTACTTCTTTGACCTTGTGTAAGAACCAGTTTGCCAAACCAGAATATCAAGCACAATACTGATTCTGCAACCCCAAATGAAACTCCCAATGCTTACTGCTTGTAATGTATTAACAATCTAGGGGTGCTGCATTCACCCTCTGTTTTGTGTAGAGAAGGTCTTTTTGGTGATGGTTCCATTGTCTCTGCCTCCAAGTGCAATCTTTGCCTGTATGTGTACAGACAAGCTAGTTTGGAGGGCTGGGGTCCAGCCTGAGCCTTGACAATGATGTCATCACCATATATGTTTTGCCGAATCCATCTTATGCCCGGTAAATAGCTCCATTCCTGGATGGGGGCTAGCTTTTTTTTTACCTAAAAAAGGAAGATCACTTTGGGACTACCATTTCTTAACCATTCAAGGAATATTTATTACTCCTACATAATCAAATCTCACCTTCCCTTTTGGAATGAGGTATATATTCCTGTTTGGATTCCAAAAGTAAAACAACCAGCATTGGCAAAGGAAATAGATAGTACTTTTTTCAACCTGTCTCTGCCATTGCTATGCAAAAAAAAAGTACAATGACCCGTATTCATGTGTATAGGTCACAATGCTGTGGTGGCCTTGCATGTTTCTTCATGCATTCAGATGCTCAGGGATTGATGCAGCTGTCGTTTTGTTTACATTTTACGCTTACCTGTTTCAAGTTGGGGAATGCCACTTGGAGAGGTAGTATGGAAGGTAAATAAAAAAATAATCTAAGCATGTACAAAACCACTTGTTAAAAAATAGTGACCCAGGAAAAAATGGCAGCTTGCAGGCACTCCAAAAAATGTGAAAGGTTTTTCTTCTTCAGAGGACCATGATGGTGGAGGTAACTGGTGTGGGACAAATCCTTGCATGAGGGGAGTAACAGTTGGCGTGGGAGCAACAGAGGAAGAACTTGAGACAGAGGAGGAAATTAAAAATAAATAGGCAAAAGAAGGGACATGGAGGGGAAGCAGTAGTTGGGTGATTGGAGGGGGCACATGGAGGGCTAAGGGGGGAGGCGTATCTTTGGGGAGAGAGCCAGGAAACACGCACCCTCGTGGAATGCTGAAAGCTAAACAGTTCCCTCTGAACAGAAACGTTAAAGTATTAAAAGGATGGTAAGGAATTCTGTGATCTAGGGGAGGACAACGAAAGCTAAAAGCTGCTGTAGGTGAGACCTATTAAGATGGCTACTGAGAACAGGAATTTTAAAACACTTTAACTAGCCAAAGACTCCGAGAGCTGTATTAAAGGAAAAGATGAATTTGTTTTTAGGTCTCGCCTGGAATTAGCATCCGAAGGATGCGTCCAGGTGGAGACTTATAGCTTGCTGACTCGGGGGAATGAAGGACAAGAAAGTGCCACGCGCTTCTCTTCGGCTGGATTTCACTGCGTGCACGCGCACCCACACTCACGCATGCGCACATACACAGCCACACGCATACACAGCACTCACGCATGCGCACATACACAGCCACACGCATACACAGGCACACACACCCCCCCGTCGCCTCCGCACCACCTACACACACACTAGCGCACCTACACGCACACACAGAGACCCCCCCCACACACACCAGCGCACCTACACACACGCTAGCGCACCTACACGCACACACAGAGACCCCCCCCCCCACACACACCAGCGCACCTACACACACGCACACACGCGCGCGCACACACACATACACACATGCCCCGCTTCGTCCCGTTCCCCTCCCCCCCCCCCCCCCCCCCCCCCCCCAATACAGTCCCACTTACCGCCAATCCGGTGTTCTGTAGCCTCCGCGGGGCTCTCCTTCGGGCATGGGAGCCCCGCGTCACCACTGCTACTCGGGCCAGGAACTCCGTGGGCGCTGATTCGCGCACAAGACTGAAGTCCCGCCCCCACGCTAGATTTCGTTTTTTTAGAGTGCGCGCGCACATCTTGTTTTTTCACATGACCTAACGCTGTGGCTGTGGAGAGAATACAGGTGACTCACACTGCCATTTGAAATGCACGCTGATCAAATCTTGTTATATTTATTTTTTGCTTTAAATCGGAACGCGGACAACGCCGTCTGCAGGTTAACTCCAGGTTTGGCGTTGCGTCGTGGTCAAAGACAGAGTCGAGGTTTTTCGGTGAGTGTAGCCCATCTGGGGAAGTTCCCCACACGTCCGGCCCATGTGGGGCAGTTCCTCTCGCCTCCCTACATAGTCCTTTGGGGTAGATGCCCCCACCCCACAAGGTGATCCAAGTCCGCGCCTACTGGGTGGCGCGGTTTGTCCCGGGGGTTTAGAGAGTCGGGTTTCTTGGGTGTGAGATTGAGCCCGCCAGAGGAACATTTGCCAGGCCGTGGGAGGGAGGGAGGGTCGGGGAGTGTCCCGGGAGCCAGCGTGTTTTTATTACTGACAGACGTGTGCTCGCAAAAGAGCAATAGGTGCCTTCTATTCACACCCCGCAATGGGACTCCTCCGCCCACACTGGCACGGGCAGCCCCAGCCCCCCCGGGTAGTCTTGCTCTGTAAGCAGCCAGTGTACTGACTGGTCAGCCACATGCCCCTGCGGCTCCCAGCCCGTCAGGAGAACCGCCTGTGCAAGGCTTCAATGGGCAAGGGGTAACCCTGGCTTGGCCTGGTCACACCCAATCTCCCATCCTGTTGCCCCCGTCAAACACCCTCTGCTGTTACTGCTCCCACCCCAGCCCTGAGTACCTAGTCCAAACCACCGACCAAGGTGCCAATGCAGCCCCACTCCTTTATCCTGACCCGCCCTCACTCGATACTTTCGCCCCGTCAGTATTTACAATTTATTTACAATCCAGTGGATAATAATCTCGTCATCATTTGCCTAATGTGCTGATAACAACGTGCCTACAATGGATCTATAAATATGTAAGCGCGCTTCTAGGCCCACTTGTGGGTCACCGTTCATCCTGCCTCTTCTCCGCTGCCGCTAGCCCTCCAGTCCCATGTCTCTCCCCAGTTGTGGAGAAGAACTGTTGCAAACATACCCGTACCTGCACTGGTGCAAGAGAAAGCGCCTGGCGGCCTCGGCTTCTGGCGCTTTGAAGCAGTTGTAAGATCGTGTAAGACTTCTGTTCCCTAAATGTGTGTAATTTCTGAAACCAATGTTTCCCTTGTCTTCAATGCTTGATTTTAATTGGGGCAACCCGCTCACTTGGGGCGGCGCTCCCGCCAGTGCCCGGTGGAGCCACCCCGAAACCGGAACCCCATCCCAGGGCCCCAAATTTGATTGCCTTGCCCACAGGGCCCGCACCGCCCCCCCCCCCCCCACCCCCCCCATGGACCCCTACACTGCTCACCAACACACGCTTCACAACAACGTGCTCCCAATCCCACCCCCTGCAATCCACAACCTCCACAGCGAGCCACAGTCCGGGAAACAATCTCCCGCTAACCTATCTCATTGCACCCTCTGTAGCCCTCCCAACTCTTCGCAGATAACCCCATGCTAGTGGGCGTAGCCCGGCAAGGCAAAACATCCATCCTTTCTGAATGTCGACCAAATTGCTGCAGTGTCACCCACCAGCACTTGCCCCTACCTGACCGGCATTCACAATGCCCACTCTACACATCTCAGTTCACCCGACTGTGACCACCCCGTGCAACTCTCCTCCCCCATACCACCTTGCATTATATTGACGCTGGTGGTCGTTTTCCAGAGCAGCTGTCCCGTGGAATTCCCGCTGATCTACACCCCTGTCTCGCAGCACCACAAAGACCATTGTGGTGAAGGAGGAGAGTGACAACAAGCTGTCCTAGTCTGTAGCACGATTTAGAAAAGGGGGTGGTGATGAACAGAGTGTCTGAGTTAAGCAGACCACTCTTACCTAGTCCAAAGATCAGGGCTTGATCCATCACCGTTATTTATCTCACTGCCCCATCCCAGCTCAGAACCTGGCTATATGCAAATCAGTCTGTCCCTGGCCCAGTGCATCATGGGAACAGGGCAGACTAAACTACCAAGCCAATTCTTCACCAGAAAGGAGACAAGCTACCGGGGACCGGTTTCTGGCATTTCAGCCTTCTTCGGCCCGGCTTGCTTGAATCCTGATGGAGCAGTGAGAAAGGGACTCATGTCTGAGTCCCTCACCACCCCTTGTTGTAAATATTTTTGTCCACCCTAAGCGTGGAAGGGTATTCTCAGATGTGAGACCCTTGCTCATTGCACCATCAGGATTCAAGCAAACCGGGCCGAAGACGGCTGTAATGCCAGAAACCGGTCCCCGGGAGCTTGTTTCCTTCCCAGTGTAAGAATTGGCTTTTGTAGTTTGGTTTGCCCTGTTCCCATCATGCACTGGGACAGGAACAGACTAATTTGCATACAGCCAGGTTCTGAAACTGGGATGGTGCAGTGAGCTAAAAAACGGTGTTGGATCTAGCCCTGATCTCTTGACTGGGTGAGAGCTTTCTGCTTAATTCAGAGACTCTGTCCCTCACCACCCCTTGTTGTAAATATTTTTGTCCACCCTAAGCGTGGAAGGGTATTCTCAGATGTGAGACCCTTGCTCATTGCACCATCAGGATTCAAGCAAACCGGGCCGAAGACGGCTGTAATGCCAGAAACCGGTCCCCGGGAGCTTGTTTCCTTCCCAGTGTAAGAATTGGCTTTTGTAGTTTAGTTTGCCCTGTTCCCATCATGCACTGGGACAGGAACAGACTAATTTGCATACAGCCAGGTTCTGAAACTGGGATGGTGCAGTGAGCTAAAAAACGGTGTTGGATCTAGCCCTGATCTCTTGACTGGGTGAGAGCTTTCTGCTTAATTCAGAGACTCTGTCCCTCACCACCCCTTGTTGTAAATATTTTTGTCCACCCTAAGCGTGGAAGGGTATTCTCAGATGTGAGACCCTTGCTCATTGCACCATCAGGATTCAAGCAAACCGGGCCGAAGACGGCTGTAATGCCAGAAACCGGTCCCCGGGAGCTTGTTTCCTTCCCAGTGTAAGAATTGGCTTTTGTAGTTTGGTTTGCCCTGTTCCCATCATGCACTGGGACAGGAACAGACTAATTTGCATACAGCCAGGTTCTGAAACTGGGATGGTGCAGTGAGCTAAAAAACGGTGTTGGATCTAGCCCTGATCTCTTGACTGGGTGAGAGCTTTCTGCTTAATTCAGAGACTCTGTCCCTCACCACCCCTTGTTGTAAAGATTTTTTTCCACCCTAAGCGTGGAAGGGTATTCTCAGATGTGAGACCCTTGCTCATTGCACCATCAGGATTCAAGCAAACCGGGCCGAAGACGGCTGTAATGCCAGAAACCGGTCCCCGGGAGCTTGTTTCCTTCCCAGTGTAAGAATTGGCTTTTGTAGTTTGGTTTGCCCTGTTCCCATCATGCACTGGGACAGGAACAGACTAATTTGCATACAGCCAGGTTCTGAAACTGGGATGGTGCAGTGAGCTAAAAAACGGTGTTGGATCTAGCCCTGATCTCTTGACTGGGTGAGAGCTTTCTGCTTAATTCAGAGACTCTGTCCCTCACCACCCCTTGTTGTAAATATCTAGTCTGTAGCACAGCACAAAGTATAGGCGAGCCACTCCAGCCCCACCTACAAAGTGCCCAAGCAGGTCCATTCCGATTTTTGGTCCGATCGCCCCCAGTGCGATGAAGATCATTGACTCCATCAATGGAGAAGTTTAGGACCGGGTGGCCCCAGAGGCGGCGCTCGCCCTCCACCACAAGCGTAGCACTACACCCAGGGGAGAGATCCAAGCCGCCACAAAATTGGTGCTCTGTGGAAAAATCTTCAGAATACAACCTGTCGATAACACATAGATAAAAAATATAGTCATTTACAACGCCATCTACAACGCAGATAGCTCTAACTTAAGCAAATGCAAGAACTATTGCATTTCCAATGCTTGTTGTTTATGTGAACTGCGTTTTGCACCCTCATTCTATGTTATGTATTTACATAAATGTTTATAGAAAAAGAATACACCCTCTTGTCCTGTTTTGTCTTGTTTTGTTTTGTTCTGCTGTTTGTTCGTTTTTTCTGATCCCGTCCCTTGTAATTTTCGTAATTAAGGTCAACAATCTATTTGGTCGAGGCCATTGCTTTGGGCCCTCACAATTGGTTAGTTGAAAATTAAATTAACTTGTATGTAAAAGAAGTTCCTTGTAGGCACCGTTACCCGACACACCACTTTCCAAATGTGGCATTTTCAGAATTGTAATTTAAAATACAAATTCACCATAAATTAGGTTTTTAGATTAGGAAGCAGCGTGGTTGGTAAGTTTATTTTGTGTAACTTTGGGCTTTTTAAAATGAAATGGTATATTGTGGGGTTGATATGAAATTTTAGCGGTAAGGATTTACACATAGATTAGATGGTATGTTTAGCGCATGATGTTAAATTATTGAAAATGAAATCCAACGTATATTTTTTAGCGATTGCGAAAGTTTAAATGCGTGTAAAACCATTTTTCGAAGACTCTTAGGAACACGTTTTCAGCCGCTGCCGATTTTGTGCCTGCTGACGCTTCCCTCTTAAGATGGCAAAGATAGTGCCCCATGGGCTCGATGAGAGAGGCAGGCTCGTTCCGTTGTGCCCAGAGACAGTCTTGCTGCACAGCACTCTGCTCAAGGGCAGACAATGAAAGAACCGAGGCTCATCCGTGCCGCTGGGAAGGAGTTCAAATGTTCAACAGACAGTGACCTCAGCGACCACCCACCACCGATGGGCTTCATCCTGCTTACGTACCACAGATGAAGGGTCCAGGGCCCCCGGAGGGCCGGGGTCTGTCTACAGGCAGCAGGCGCCTACAGGCCACTCAAAACCAAACCTGTGGATGCTAGCAGGTTAACCCCAGAATGCACAAAGTGTCACATCTGCAAAAAGACACACAGCTCAGATGCTGTGTGTGTGTCCTCTGCGCCATGCATCAGAGTCAAGGAAATAAACATCTCAAACCTGGCGGGCGGCTTCAAGGCACTGTGGCGGCTCCAGAGGGCACTTTCTAGGTCGTGCACCAGCCTGTGATCTTGCGGCTATGTATGGAAAAGCAGGGTTATGGAGAGGAGTACTTGCGCGTTCCTGGCATTTAAACAGGGCCCCCTCCGCCCCCCACTTCACCTGGTAAAGCAGCGTGCAGGAGGGTGTGGCTCGCCGACAACAAACTTTACATTTCTACAGAGGCTGCCAGAGCCGGAAGCTGAGATTCACAGCCTGCGCCCGGCGTCCTCAGAAGGACGTGCAGATACCCGTCCCCCTCCGCCTCTAGCGCCTCGAGGCTGGTCACTCGGCCATGCTGCAATACACTAACTCTCTCATCTGATGCCTTCCTGCGCCCCTTAACCCAGGAAATAATAGAACCTTTCACCCCAATGTATGTGTTTGGCGTTCACTTCTCTGTACGTCCACCGTGTTGCCTCCTAGGTTTGACTTGGATGATGCTTTGTAAAGCGCCTGGAAGTCCCTCCTGTCGATCTAGCTCGCGCTACATCAAGAAACAAGAGGACTAGCAGCGCTGTCACGGGTGAAAGCCTCTCACTAGGACCCCTAAGGATATAGGAGCAGTAATCAGCACAACGCCCAACCCCGGTCAAAGGCCAAGAAACCCGTAGCGATACTCATGAGAGGGCCTAAGGGAAGATGAGGTCCACTTTTTACCCGGTGGTAATGATGGAATCCGAGGAGGAGGTGGGGGAAGGGGAACGCGGGGGTGTCAAAAAAGTTTGTCGCACTGGGCAGCACCACTGCTAAAGCTGGCCCTGTTTCTAGTTCAAGCGGCACCCACACCCGTAGTCTAAAGATAATACCTCTGCCTCAAGTGAAGTACTCTGGTACCCAAGGATGACTAGCAAACAATATTATTCACAACGTTGCACCCTCACACACACTTCACCCTCACACACACTTCAGCCTCACACACACTGCCTACATTGCACCCTCACACACTGCACCCTCACACACTGCACCCTCACACACACTGCACACACTGCACCCTCACACACTGCACCCTCACACACTGCACACACGGCAGCATCACACACACTGCACCCTCACACACTGCACTGCACCATCACACACACTGCACACACTGCACCCTCACACACACTGCGCACCCTCACACACACTGCACCCTCACACACACTGCACCCTCACACACACTGCACACACTGCACCCTCACACACTGCACACACGGCAACATCACACACACTGCACCCTCACACACTGCACTGCACCATCACACACACTGCACACACTGCACCCTCACACACACTGCGCACCCTCACACACACTGCGCACCCTCACACACACTGCGCACCCTCACACACACTGCGCACCCTCACACCCTGCGCACCCTCATACCCTGCGCACCCTCACACCCTGCGCACCCTCACACCCTGCGCACCCTCACACCCTGCGCACCCTGCACACCCTGCGCACCCTCACACCCTGCGCACCCTGCACACCCTGCGCACCCTGCACCCTCACACACTCTGCACCCTCACACACTCTGCACCCTCACACACTCTGCACCCTCACACACTCTGCACCCTCACACACTCTGCACCCTCACACACTCTGCACCCTCACACACTCTGCACCCTCACACACTCTTCACCCTCACACGCTCTGCACCCTCACACACTCTGCAATGGAACATACACTCCAAATACCACTCAATGCCACATAACACTCTATATATCTGTCGCCCTCCCTCTATCTATCGCCCTCACTCTATCTATCTATCACATCACCATAGCATCACTCAGCTCCACCACAGCATCACTCAGGGGCACCGCAACATCACTATGCGCTACCACAGCATCACTGAACGCCACAGCATCACTCGTCGCCACCACAATATCAGTCAGCGCCACCACAGCATCAATCTGTGCAACCATTCAACAACAACTGGTTCTTTTGTGTAGTGTTATCCACTTTTGGGTCAAAAGCTTTGGAACCTCTCACAATCACACTTGATTATAAGTTTTTCACTTGTATAATATAACACATGCAAGACACATACTTAGGTGCACTGAACAAGGTATTAGCTGCCGGATTCACAAGCTACATTTTGAGGGAGTTTACATTTTTTAATTAAGTTTACTACTTTTCAGTATTCACAAACTACACTTTTGCAGTAACTTACCCTTTTAGGTTGAGCCTAGCAGCAGCATGCATGCACTGCTTGTTATAGATCGCCTTTGTGTCTGATTTGGAAAGGGTAGAAAATGATGCAGTACACATCTGTGTATCCTCTTACATTAGTTGTACTTTCAGGTACCCTTTCTGGTGCACATGTTGCTGAATATCTTTTAGCAGCACTACACCTAGAGAGTCAGAAACCTTTGGCGTACCCAGCAGTGGAGACATGTTAAGGCATGGGCAAAGAGCCTTTCAGGAGGCCTCCTTATAAAGCTAGCTCTGTTCTGCAGCTGAGTATTGCCCTGATTAACTTGACTTCATTTTAAACTGTACCCGCCTGCTGGAATCCTGTTTGCTACCAGTGAGGCTCCCTAGCGCCTCGTGTCTCCTGAGCGCCCACCTCCGTGAAACGCTACTGCTCGCAGGACCCGCTCCGCGGGTCCCGCTTCGCGGTGCTTGCTGCTTGAAGAGTGCAGAGGAGGGGATCCTTGTGTGGACTGTGCTGGCGATAAGCGCTGCAGGGCTGCGAGCGTGGTGTTTGCTGGACTCCGAGTTCCAGGAGTCCCTGCTGCGGTCCCGTCCGAGTCACCTGGGCCGCTCTCCCTGTCAGCCACGCCCCCTGTGTTAAGCCTATATGTCGGACTTGTTGCCTGCGTGGGATTGCTTCATTTTAAACTGTACCCGCCTGCTGGAATCCTGTTTGCTACCAGTGAGGCTCCCTAGCGCCTCGTGTCTCCTGAGCGCCCACCTCCGTGAAACGCTACTGCTCGCAGGACCCGCTCCACGGGTCCCGCTTCGCGGCGCTTGCTGCTTGGAGAGTGCAGAGGAGGGGATCCTTGTGTGGACTGTGCTGGCGATAAGCGCTGCAGGGCTGCGAGCGTGGTGTTTGCTGGACTCCGAGTTCCAGGAGTCCCTGCTGCGGACCCGCCCGAGTCACCTGGGCCGCTCTCCCTGTCAGCCACGCCCCCTGTGTTAAGCCTATATATCGGACTTGTTGCCTGCGTGGGATTGCTTCATTTTAAACTGTACCCGCCTGCTGGAATCCTGTTTGCTACCAGTGAGGCTCCCTAGCGCCTCGTGTCTCCTGAGCGCCCACCTCCGTGAAACGCTACTGCTCGCAGGACCCGCTCCGCGGGTCCCGCTTCGCGGCGCTTGCTGCGCTTGCTGCTTGGAGAGTGCAGAGGAGGGGATCCTTGTGTGGACTGTGCTGGCGATAAGCGCTGCAGGGCTGCGAGTGTGGTGTTTGCTGGACTCCGAGTTCCAGGAGTCCCTGCTGCGGACCCGCCCGAGTCACCTGGGCCGCTCTCCCTTTCAGCCACGCCCCCTTCATTTAGACTTCTATAAATCTCGCACAAGACTTCCGCTGCGCGGGAGAGCGCGGGAAGCGCCCGGGAGAAGCCTGGGACAAGGGCGGGACCGTCTGTGGCCGTCGGAGGCCGAAGTAGGCTGGGCTGGGCCCCGTCCCTTTGATTTTTGTTATAATTAATATTGTTTACGTTTATTTTCTCATACGGCGTATATGTCCTGATAGGCTATTATTGTGTCATTGTTCTTTGTAAATCCTATAGTATCTTCCCTAGCTTACACATGACGGCAAAAAAACTCCGTTCTGGTCGCGTCTTAGTGGGGAGATCTGGTTCTAAAACTAAATCGAACCCTTTACGTAATAAAATCACTTCCTCAATGCAATTGAAAGGCCAATGTCAGCTTTTTAATTTATAGGAGAAAGGGAAGGACAAGGCTTCAGAGACCCATCCCCTCACGGAAGCTTTAGAGGATAATGTTCCTGAGTTAGTTAACATCACTAACAAGGATAACCCTATCCTGGGCACGGTTCCTGTCCAGCTTCAGCTTGCATCTCCCTCTCCCGAAACAGTGGGGGGTTTCCCTTTGGTGTCCACTGATTCGCAACGGAAAATGGAGCTTCCTCATGAGGCCTTGGGGTGTAATGTTAGTAAATCTGACAATGCCATCCTCCCCCAATCTTCTCATTTGGTAGCACCTAAATCCGTAAAGAATCCTATTATTTCTTCAGTTTTGCATACTAATTCTGCTATTCCGGAGGGGGATTTTACACTACCAGATATTGACTTAATAGCTCATAAAGGTTTGATGAGACCTCCCCAGGATAATGTCAGGGTTAATTCTAACACTGCTGATGCTATTACAATTTCGAGTCCCTGTCCTCTTAGTAGTACCCCCTCAAACAAATTAGATTTTTCTTTAGCTCAGTTAAATTTTACTTCTTGTTCTGGCCCCAATCTGAACAATTTGCCTGTGAGCCCTCCAAGTACTAACGATAAGCTAATCTCCAATTCCTTGTCTTCTTTGGAATCTTTATTATCTTCTATTCTGAGTTTACTGGAAAAATTTGTTGGAGGTTCGGATTGCATCCTTGATACTGTAACTCAAATCCTAAGAGTACTCTTACATAATAAGAGCGGGTCAGTTCTTGAATGCCTTTCAATGCCAGTTAATTCCTTGGAGATCCCTAATAAGAGATCCCCGAACGAAAAAGTAACATTAGACCCAGTTCAAACGCTGTCATCTCCTGAAGGTCAGAAAATAAATAAACCAGTAGTCATATCAGTTGATCCTAAGGTTAACAAGGTGGTTTCTGCTGGAGCTAATTGTATAGTTACTCACAATGATGAGATTGACGTGTTACCTGTTTCCCCTGTCATGCAAAATTTGGAAACTCCCTCTCTTTTTCCTATATTCTCGCTACAGACAAAAAAAGAGGATGAGGCCCTTATAGCTTCTCCAGGTAATGTTGAAAAGATAGTCTCGGCAAAACAAAAAAAGAATAGAATAAAAAAGAGAAAACCCATCCGAAGATTTTCTAAAAAATGACAGAGGAAACTCCTGTTTGAAAAAAATTTGGAACCGATACTAGAAAATTCCGCCCGGACTGAGCAGTCCTTTGCTACACAGGAAGATATGATTGTTTCTCCTAAAGTAGATTTAGTGTCCATAGGGTCTGGTCTTATAAGTTCCTCTAACCACTCTCACCCTAATGTTTTATCATTCCCTGCTAATCCTCTCCCTCCCACTCTTAATCCCTTGGTAAGACCTTTTCAAGACTCATCCACAATTGCACCTATTCCCTTGGTGCCTACTAGGGATAAAACAAATGTAGATACTTTTTTTCTAGATTTTTCTCCTTTATTTGATACTGATCTAATTCTAAATAGATCAGCCTTGCTCATTTGTTTTCAAGAGATTGAAGGTTTAAAATTAATTCAAACTTCGGACCTGGATGTGGTACTTCTTCTTAACACTACAGTAGGGAGAACAGCAAGGGTGAAATTTCAGTCTAAAATGGTGTTAAATCATATTTGACAGTGGGCTGAGGAACTACAAACCAGAGGGATTGATGTTACTCCATATTTCGTAGAAAAACGATGTGAAAGTTTACCCTCCAATTTGTCATCTACCTCTAATATTAATTTGAAGCCTTCAGATTGGCCTTCAGTTAGATCTGAGGACTTAAAAATATGTGTGTCTAAAAATGAAAGGCAAGTTCTTTATAAAAATCCCCCTCTTCTTAAACAAACTTTGAAGGATGATAATTCCAAATGGAGTTGGTTACCGGGAGTTCTCTCTAGTAAAACTTCTTCCTGCCCTAAACCGCATTCAAATTTTTAACAGAGATTTGAAGTTTATTTCATGGAATACTGCGGGTTTTAAAGATCATAAGGAAAAACTATGTTTCCTACGTTCCCTAGAGGCGGACATAATTTGTCTACAGGAAACGTGGGTGGAAGGTAAATTAATACTAGAAAAAGAGTACTTTGTCTTAGAAGGTAGTGCAATCCATTCTAGGAGAGGTCATGCGAAGGGTGGAATAGCATGTTTATTATCTAATAGAATTAATTGGAACTATTCTCATTATCTTGATCCGGATAAATTGTTCCAGGCAATAACTTTAAAAAACTTATTCAAGGATTGCCCCAATAGATTGCTTGTTTTGATAAATACTTATATTCCCCCAAACCGCTGTTTCAATGATGGTTTAAAAGTTCTTTTCTCCTTTATAACTAAAATTATGGACACTACCCCCTCCTCTTATATATTAGTATTCGGGGACCTGAACTGTAACATATCTAATTGTGGGCTTGACTTGTTTAGAAATAAACTTAGGGAAGAATCTCTTATTATACCCCAGGCCTTGTTTCCATCTAATATCAAATCCAATAAAAGAGGTAAATTAGTTCTGGAAGGTCTGTATAAAGTGGATTGTCTAATAGTAAACGGGAGACTCCCTTCTGACATTCCGGCTGCTTTTACTCACAATTCAAAAAATCGAAATTCTATTATTGATTATGTAATTGCAGATTGTTCTTTTTTTTCTTTTTTGAAAGATCTTTTAGTTATAGATACTAATCTCAGTGACCATAATGCGTTGATGCTTACAGTTTCCCTCAGTCCACCTACGGCGGATTCCTGGAACATCGACACGGATATGGTGAATTTTGGCGCCAGTTCGGGGAAATGTTTTTGGAATCACCGTTCTTTTGAGAGCTTGTTGTCGCTTTTAATCTCTACTGTGGAGAATTTATTCCACTGGGATGGGAGGGAACTATTAGGATTTGCAGATTTTTTAGAATTAGTGACTTCAATAGCCAAGAAGAGCCCCTTCGTTAAAAAATCCTTAGTAGTCCCCCAATCGCTTCGGTTATTAAACATAGAAATAAATAAAGTAATAAGGGGGCAATATTTATCATTTAGTCAGGACGCCCACCAGAAATTAGCACTTCTAAAAAGGAGAGTAAGGCTTAAGGCCCGTTTAAAAAGAAATAAGGAGGATTCCGTATGGATTCAACTCAGGGAAGCTTCATATAACGGCCAAGCCAAGACATTTTGGTCATTAATCGGCAAAGGCTGTGGTACTAGAGTCAGTCCTACGCCAATTGCCATTGATGAGCAGATCTGGGTTCAGTATATTGAGAATTTGTACAGTAATAATAATCTACAACTAAATAATGATGTAACTTACGTTGACTCTTGTGTGTACGATGCCCCATCTGAAAAGGAAATTGAATTTGCTATTAAGAGTATGCGCTCCTCCGGTGCGATGGGTCCCGACGAGGTTCCCATCTCTGTGCTAAAACAACAGAGTGAGCTTTGGAGCAAAATTCTTTTTCCTGTGTTTAAATCTTGCTTTGCTAGCGGAATAGTCCATCCATCCTGGAAAGGGAGTATCCTTGTTCCTTTATATAAAAAAGGGGCAAGAGACCTTCCTCAAAATTATCGTCAAATTGCTTTGCTCGATGCCATCGGCAAGGTTTTTGCAAAATGTATTCTCACCTTAATCAACGATTGGGTAATTGAGTTCAAAATTTTGCCTTTCGAACAAACTGGTTTCAGGCAAAAGCATGGAACGTTAGATAACCTGACTGCACTTCAGGTTATTACGGAAAAATATGTGAAAGTCCGTGGAGGGCATGTCTATGGTGCATTTATCGACTTCTCCACAGCATTTGATAAAGTGGACAGAACATTGCTGTGGAGAAAGCTATTTAATTTAGGGATGCCCCCCTTCCTTATTAAATTAATCCGTGCCCTTTATTCAGACACCTGGTGCAGAGTGCTGCTTGGCGGTGAAAGAGGTTTATCTAGAATAATACCCACATCCAACGGGTTAAAGCAAGGCTGCCTATTGGCTCCTTTACTTTTTTCGCTTTATACAGTCGATTTACCTCTGGCTCTCTCAGCATGTTCAGGTATTGCCCCGACTCTGGGGGGCGTTCCGATTGTATGCCTCATGTATGCTGATGATGTTTTGATTCTCGATCTTACTCCTAAGGGCCTGAATAATCGCCTGCAAGCTCTATATGAATATGCTGGAAACCATTATTTGTTGATAAATACTGCAAAAAGCAAAGTGATGTGCATGGCTGGAAGGAAGAAACCTAAATTTTCTAACTTTCCATGGGCAGTAGGGGGTCAAAAATTGGAAACCGTGAAATCTTATGCCTTCCTTGGTAAAATTATTATGAGTAATTTAAGTGAGAAAGCTCATATGGCCAACAATTCCCGGAAAGCCATTTCTCAGGGAAAGAGTTTGGTATCCTTGTATAAGGCTACAGGTAGAAGGCATTTTTCTACATTACTGGATGTATTTAGAGCAAAAGTTCCCGCCTCCCTACTCTACGGAATAGAGTTAATTGATGTAAAAAATTGAAGCTTTTTAAATTCCTTGGAAGGAAAAATTTTACGTAGTCTATTATCCGTCAGCACAGCTAATTCAACTGCTGCCCTAAGACAGGAACTCGGCTTACGTAGTAGCTGGGTCCAAGGTCTTGCTGGAATCGTACGCTGGGTTGTTAGCCTTGCAAGGAGTGAGCCCAATACCTTAAGACATCTTATAAAAAATGAGTTGTTGGGAAACTTTAAAGAATATTCATTGATCGTAAAAAATTTCAGATATGCTGTGGGTCAATTACAACTGGATAAAGATGTTTTATTTTCCATATCATCTTATCAGTTAAAAACCCTTTTGAAGTCCTCTACGTGGGAACTAGGGTTCAGACTGGATAGAGAATTCAGGATGTTGAAAAAAGGCTGCACTCCTGTTATTGATTCCTGCCTATTGAGGAAAGCTCAACCATATATCCAATTGAACATTCCTCATGGCGTTAGACGCCTATTGTTTTTGGTAAGACAGGATTTGCTCCAGTTGAAATCTCTTTATTCCAGATGGTATGGCCATTCAGCGGTCTGTGATTTCTGTCAGATGTACGAGCAAGATTTGTCTCATGTCATTTTCGTTTGTCCAGCCCTGATGTCTCTCAGGCGAAGATGGTTAAGACCAATCTGCCTTCAACTGAACATTTTGTCTGCCACTGCTTTCAGTGCGGCTATGATTAACCCGCCAAATGAAATGTTTTGTTTTAAACTGTACAAATTTTTCAAATGTTTTTGGGATCTGTATTAAGTTGGTAATTTTTTTTAGATTGTTGTGTATTTTGATGCTATGTACATGCTTGAAATTATTACGTTTAATGCTTTTTCTGTATGTATATTTTATGTCTTTTATGTGGACCTCGTAAAGAGTTCCGATATCATAATAAACTAAACTTGAAACTTGACTAATTGGTTTTTTAACAGATTTTTTAAATACTGTTTTTCCTTTCTAATGTGGATGATATCTGAGAGTCTATAATGGACATTTTAGAGAGACATGCTGTTTTTATATTTCATGTAACTTCTATAAAAAAGTTTCTTTTAGACCAAAACGGTACCTCTCAAACATCAGAGATTATTTGCATCAATATTACTATGCTGCTGCTGTGTTAAATGTTGGAAACATGAGTCATAATCCTTCAATATTAGATGTAAACACATTTAAAATTTGGAAGAATGTTCCCTGATCACATCACTTGCCTATCCATGAGGCCTGCACTACTGGGCATTCATTGTCCTCAAAAAATGCATTTGCCAAAGGTTTGAAGCACTGGGCTAATATCAGCTGGCTATTTAATATGAAGTAGCCAAAGACATGTGGTAGTCTGCAAATATCAGCTGCCCATATGATGTGCATAGGCTTTCACAACTTGCCGCATATAATATACCAACCAAACAGAAGCCTGCACAAGTGGACATTTCTGGCTCGGGCATGTGACATTTGCAGACCTCTAGTATATGCACTGTAATGCTTAAGGCAAAAACATAAATAAAAGGCATTGCCATTTACAATGCCAATAGCTCTAACTTTAATAATGCGAGACCTATTGCATTGCAAATGCTTGTTCAAATGTGTTTACCGTGGGGTTGGTGGGTTAGTCTATTCAATAACACTGAGATAAAACTGTGAAGTCACGTCTGTTGTAGCACTGATGTTTTCAGTGTGTTGCGTAGTCTGCTTTTAGGATAAGCTTGCACTTTAAAGTTTTGTTTGTATTTTTACCATATGCTTGATTTTCTGTTTTTAGGGGTCTGAAAACAACTATGAAGGCATTAAGGATGGAGTGAATATTCAGTACTTGGATTTACAGCAAAACAAGTAAGATTTGTTTCTTATTGCTTGGTACAAGCAAGGCTGATGCTTACTGAGAATGAAAGATTGATCATGCATGAAATATGTGGATATTTCTTTACATTTGCACCTATTATTTCTGCCACTTTAAGCTCAGTAAAGCATACTGCTACTTTAGCCTTGCTTGGCCTGTTGAACTCTTTTTGGAGGAAAACAACAGGAAGTAACCATGGTACTAACAATAGAATGACCAGCATTTTTATGTAAATGAGTGACCTCTTTATACAGCTGGATCTGAACTGCGGTTTAATACACACCTCTTGCAGCGTTTGAGGCCAAAGTTGTTAAATGACCTGATTTTGGCCACGTTAGCACAAGCTGCAACATTGTTCCAGGGTATGCCATTTCTTTGTTCTGATGGTGAAGGGCTAGGAATCTTTATTTTTGAATCTTTGCAAAGGTTTTTGGATACTGTTTGGTTTAATGCAAAGTGCAGGGTTCAGTTTCTCTCCATTCCATTTAGTTATTTAAAACGTTCGTGTGACTAAAAGGTTGTCTCATCTCCCTTAGCATCGCAGTTAGATGGTTAACGTACAGAAAGAGCTCTTTTGAACGTGTTGTTTATTAAGCTACATTTTGCCTGATACTTTGAAGAAAGTAGCATACAAGAGATTCTCCATCTTTCGCATCCCCCAAGCCTTTAATGGCAGGTTTCAGTTGTAAATCACACATGGAGCAGCCGTTTAGGTCCAATTCCACTTTGCCTGTGGAAAAAACACATTAGCGACATTTCCACTATTCACTTTATGCTCTGGAATTTCACCCATCCCTATTGATACTGGATGGCAACCCGCTCAACTCATCTAAAACAAAATAATATGCTTTCCATCCTAATCTGAAACCATACAATTCATATTTTAGTTTCTTCATGTTTTATGTCCTCCCCAACTTTTAGCAAGAAATCACGGCATTTTATTCTTCCCAACTGTGAGCGTATAACCTTTTATGACATTAATAGCTTCTGACATTAACAGCTTCTGCTGCCAGATTCCAAGTGCTCAATATTTGCAAAATCTGTCCTCACCACCCTTCACACAGCTTTATTTTCAGAACTGGGTCTGGGGGTCTGGGCCAATAAGGTTGCTATTGCTGTAGGCTACTACTTTGCCTTCCTGAATATTCATTTCTACCACTAGAGAAAGCAAGAAGAACCTTTTATAACCTTTCCAGGCACACCCTTAAATCCTGGGATTGTCACTAGATTTGCTGGCCATCGGCAAAAAGGGTTTCTACTCATTCTAGCATTGAAAGCCATAAATGGTGCCTCTTCCTGCTGCTGATCACGAATGCAGAACAGATGCACATTCTTGTACAACTTTGCTTGTCTACCCAGAACCTCCTTTGCCTTCTCTTAACCTCCCTCTGCTACCTCACAATTTCTGTCATTTCAGATACTTGGCCCTTCCTTATGAAATAGAATTAGAGTTGAACTATGCTCCACCACCTCCCTTACCGCTTTGAGATACACCTGTTACAGCCAGAGTGACCTCATTGAATCAGTGTTTTGTCAACTGTGCCCTCCTATCCCCGATTCCTCTATTGCAAATATCTTCATATATATGTGTACTAGTCTGTCTACTTTGTTTGCCGGTACCACTGTGCAGACTGTGTGTTATCTTAATTCTCTATTCACTGTGCACATTATTAAGAATAGATGTGACAGTCTACTTCCTAACCCGTTTGTTCTTATGTTCTGGGATTTTATTGCTATGTGCAATATTTTCTGTTGGAATAGTAACTGTTTAGTAAAAATAAAATATAAATAGCTACTTTGGTTAACTAAGGTTTTCTCTAATTTTAACCTTGGGCATCATTGCATTTGGTTCACTCCCAGTCGGCCAGTTGTAACAGACCAAATACAGGCAGGTATGACATCTTGGTGGATTTGAGCCCATACAACTGGGTTTCTCGCAGAAAGACAAAAAAAAGAAGAAAAAAAACCCTGCCTTTCAAACTGCAACTGGTATGTCACCCAAGGCCTAAAATACTTTAGTGTGTGAAACATAAGTTCACATAGTAGTGCTGGTGTTCAGTTTAAAACAGATGCAATTGTTCTAGTAATAATGGGATTCCTCGGACTCTGCGCAGTCTCTGCAAAGGGGGACCATGGGGACACAACGAGAAATTGGTGCCAGATGTAGAGAGTATTTCAAATTTCACAGAACCACCGTATGGCTTTGACTTATTACCATGAAGATTTTCGGATGGTAGGGCCATCCAAGGGTTCGTGCCACAGGTACCCCAACAGGGATTGTAAAGTGAGATTTAAGGTCGGTCCGTCGGTGGCAACTGCAGCTTTAACAAGCATTGGCAAAGCCAATAGTTTTTGCCTATGCAAGACCTATAGACGTTGTCAGTGTTTTTTAAAGAAGTTATACAGCAGCAAAGGAAAAAAAAACAAAGATCTATGACGTGGCCAGCGTTGGCCCGTCATAGCGTTTTTTTTTGGTTGACTTTAAGCCATGTTGCTGCTGTACAACGTCTTTAAAAAACATTCACAGTGCCATATAGCAGATAGGAGGGCCAGAGGGAACATTACAAAAAGCGACTATAAGCAACACCAGGGAGCTGAGGAGGGACCAGCAAGAATGGACATCGGGAGAGGGTGGTGACAAACGAACCAGGAGAGCAACAACGGACAGCAGGAGGAAGGAGGTGGGATGGGGCACCAACAATGGACAGTGGGGGGAAACAAAGAAAGGGGGTTGGGTGAGGAAAGCAACAAGAGGGAGGAGTAGGAGGGCAGGAAACAGACTGGAGAGAGATGCACTCTTCGAAATGCATGTCCAAAAGTACATTTAAAAAAAGTACCTGCAGGAGCCTGCTGCCAGTGGAAAGACACTGGCTGCAGATAGGAAGCTGTACTTGGTTCATGCTTCTCAGCAGACACGATGCTGAAGCCCCAAGAGAAAGCAGGAAGAAGCAGGAGGCACTGACTGATCAGAAGGAAGGACACAAGAGTGACCTGGAAGCCAACAAGTACTAAGTAACTGTAAATAATGGGCAGGCTCTAAGCCATTTGTAAAAATTTTAGTTTAGTTTTTTTTCTTTTCACAAGATTTCACAAGCACAAGCTGGTGTACGGCTGCAACCATCAGGACACTATTGTAAAGCGTGGGTCACAAAGGAAAAATGTCACTTTCGGTCCAGGGAGGCATCTATGCAGATCTTAAGCTTTGAATTTCAAGTTGTTTCTTGGTAGTTCTGGCTGCCACACTTCAAGATTACTTGCCTCCTATGAAACACTCTTTGTTTATGCATCTTTCAAGCTGGCTTCAGTCAGCCAGTGTTCTTTGTCCTGTTGGTCAAGGGCCTATTCCTATCCTCCCCAGAGGCTGCATAACTTCCTCTAGCTCATCTTGCAGCAGTAGGACTTCTCATAGAGTTTGTCAGTCCTGGCATGGTGCGGGAATAACCATGAACGTCCTACCCCTGTCAGACATCCTCTATTAGGTGATGTACTGCCTGTGTTGGCTGAAGCAATTTCTCCTCCACAGTCAAATTAAGTTACTAGCTCAAGGGCGGCAGGGAGTATTACTGGTGGGACAACCTGTCACAGTAGTCATTATAATCATCAATTTATCTCTGGATGCTTACCTATAAAAATGTGCTACATAAAACAGTAGTAGCTTTGAGAACTTTAGTAGAACATTTGAAATTTGGTGACATAAAATGCCATAATTTCAAATGAGCAATGACTTATCATGCTTCTAGCCATCATATTATCAATTTTTGTCATGGAAAAATCTGTGGTGCTAAATAATAATATTCATTGTATTATCTAGGACATAAAATGTTTGATAAGAGATACTACAAAATTAAACAATTCCACACAAATGAATATTCTTAAAGCGTCAAAGTAAGACATTTCATGGTGCATTGCCTAATTTTTTTTTTTTTTAAAAACCTTTATTGCAGCATTCATAAAATACAAGTATGGGCCTACAACCGCAGGGGCCGGCCGCTAAACAGAAGTAAAACTCGATTTATCATAACACAACACAGCTCTTCAGCCGACAACCCTGAGGTCCGGCAGCGATTCAGGATGGATCTTGTATTAGAACGCATTGATAGATCACAGGATATAATAAAGGTCTTCTTTTTTTATTATTTAAATGATCGGATCAGGTGCCATACAATCTAACAATAGGGTACGGGGGACAGGCCAAGAAAACAGGATATGCATATTGAAATAGCCATTCGTGGAACTCTGGCGTCAATGTTCACATATCAGTATAAACAGCAAGGCAGTATACATTTTCGTGAACGCCAGTTCTCAGGGCCAGCCCACCCAAAAAAAAGTCGACTAACGTGAGGAGCATGGACACTAATTTCAGATCACAGTGAAATCAAAATAAAGCACAGACCATACCGATCCTAAAGGAATATATGGGAAGGGAGAAAAAGGCCATAGAAAATAAAAAAGGAAAATTAAACCCCCCCCCCCTCCAACCCCCCACCCTGCACCCCTGCCGATGGCTATAGCCCAACCCCACTAGCAGCGTGCCTGTCGCCCCTTAACCTAAACCTTAAAAGAAGGAAGAAGAAGAAGAATGGAGGAGGGCATAGTCATACGATGTTCCCGGCCCTTTGGCTCCCCCGCCAAAACACAGACACCCCTTGCCGCAAAAGACGGACGTATAGCAACTCTTTCAAAAGACAATAAGGGGCACCGTGATACACCGCCCAGCCTCTATAATTAAACTGTTGCAATGCAAACATCCATAACAAGTGTTCCAAACCATCCCAATTCAATTGACTCAACCATGACCCTTTCGAATCAGCACACGAACCCTCACTAGCGAAACCCATGAGGACACAAACGAGTCATAGACGAGAGGGAAAGCATCGAAAGTCAATCCATTACCCCATGTAGCTAGTAACTCCACGAGGACTTCACGCGTGGAAAATTCCCCTCTCCAAGCTGGACTGTCCCGATGTTTCTTGCCCCGGAATCGTGGAACGTCCAGAAAAGGGGGATAAAACCACAAGATGAGGGAAGAGTTTACAACACAGGGTTCCGGGGGGGAACGCCATTCGATACCTCCAAAGTCAACGATGATGAAAGGTACGGTGATACACTCATGGTCTCGGGGACACCATCTTCCAGGGCGCCATCCGTTGGATTCGATATTAACATCCATTCTCGGTCCCACACGGGGTCCTCGCACGAAGTCAAAATGGCCGCGGCTTGAGTGGCTGTTTGCTGGTTCAACTGTGGGGCAGGGTCCTGTACCTCGAACAGAATCCCAGTCAGACTTGCATCCATTTTAGTCATTAACACATCCACTTGCACGTGAAACGCCCAAAGTTCTGCCAATATTGATCTCCGCGTTAGCCCAGACTCCGTTCGATCCATGATATCAAGTTCGATAGCAGGCACAATCGACTCCCCGGGTGGATCTGGCTTTTTCAGGGGGGACGAACAGGATAATGAGAGGGCAAGCGTGAACGGCGACCCGTAGTTATCCACAGCCGGGAAAACCCGGTACAGCACCGCAGTCCGTGGTCCCGAACCGCCAAACCCCGGCAGGAATCTATACCGGGTCCGCGGTACGGGGATCCCCACACACAATCAGCAGCAGCAGGTCACCTCTCTCTCAACGCTGGGCAAGGAAAACAGTCGCCACCAAATTCGGGCGTAGACAAAGTCTCCACTACGATGGACCGGACCCTGCCAGGGTCTCTCAGCCTATGTTGTTGCACTGCAACCTGGCCATACAGTCACTCGAGGCCCCGGCTTCACCGCTGGAACAGGCCACGATCTTTAACTCGGTGTAAATTCGTGAAATCAACCGATAAAAGCTTGGGGATTTCACCGCCGGAATTAGGAAAACTTCATCCAGGCAGAGGCTGGGTGTAAGATCAGGATATCGTACAGGATCTTGTGGCGGAATACGGAGGTCGGCGGAGCCGGGAACCTAAGCAGCCATCTTGTTTGCCGTCGTAGCTCCTCCCCCCATTGCCTAATTTTTACATTCGAATTATCCAGGAAGAATGTAAATATCGGTTCAGGGCAACAACCAAAGGAGATGTATCTAATTTATCTACACAGAAAACAACTATACAGCTTAGTGTGCACATGTTCCAAAAATCCAGAGTAACCCACCTCATCCTGAGCTTATAGTAAAATGAATAAAACAACTGAAAATGTACTTTTGCTTCAGATATTGGTTTACAATAATAACAAGAATCTGATAGTGATGGACTCCTAAACCATTTACCTGTGAAGATAGCTCAGTCTGAATTTCACAACTAACTTTTTTGCAACCTGAGACTCATTATGGTTTATTCAGGTCTCAAAAAGGGGAGTACATCTGTGCGGTAGAACATTTTCCGCAAGACTACCACAAGTAGTTCCTAGCAGTCTGCTCTGGTCAATAATAAATAGTTGGAATATCTCTGATAATGGTAATATCAGCGGATTCCTTTAATGCATGAGGCCAACATTCTCAAAAGAGTGGCATATGTACCAAAGCCAAGTCAGATTATGCACAATATTAAGAGTTGGAATCTCAGTTAGCTTTACTTGTAATGACGTATGACCGAGTTAGATTGTGGAACGATATGGAAGTGGCCTCAATTTTGCTATCTGTTAACATTTCTTATTCTCAAATCAATTTCTAATGTTACTTTGCTCATTGGTAATCGTAACAGATTGTATTTAGACAACTATTTTCTCCAAACTCCACCTTCCCCAGATTTACTGGGCCCCATAGTTCAGAACCACACCAGGCAACAGACTGCACTTGGGCATTGTGAACGTCATTGGGAGGTAAGATGACATGAGTGTATCCTTCTTGAAAATCCAGGGAGGTCTTTGCTTTATAATTAAGTGAAGTAACATTCTTTAAATCCTGGTTAGTCCATCTGTAATTTGCAGCAAGTCTTAAGCATAACAGTCAAATTCATAAACCTGTTCAATAATATTCTCTAAATGAATTGTGCGCTTAAAACGTTTAGGGAATTGAAAATCATAAGCTTGTTTTTCACCACATTAACCTTGAATGAAAGAATAAAGAGCTATTCATTAAGCGTGCAGCTGCTTCACTAGGAAAGGTTCTGGCACTCTTAACCAAAGCAGGCATCTTAACCAAAGCAGGCATCCCTAAAAAGATGGGTCTTCAGCACTGCTTAAAAAACATGTTCAGAGCTAAGAAATCTGGGCGCTTTAGGCAGTGAATTCCACACTTTTGCTGTCACAAAGGAAAAGGATATACTGCCAGATCTTACTTTGCACATTCTTGTAATGCAGACCATTCCTTGATTTGAAGCATGACTAGGCATCACTGGGGTATATATATCTTGAATCTTCGCTGTAGATACTTAGGTCCTTTGTGGCACAATGCTCTGAAAAGGATTAGCATGGCTTTACAGATAATCCTTTGATTAATTGGCAGCCAGTGCAGCTGCTTAAGGTTCTCCTTTTTGAATTGTCTTTTAGGACAATTCCAAAACCAGTCTGGCAGCAGCATTTTGCACTAACTGACGCTTATTAATCAATACTGCTGGGACTCCTAAATAAAGCGCATGTGCATAGTCCAGCCTGGAGGTAACCAGGGCATGCACCACCACTTTACATGTGTATTCAGAGAGTACATTTTGTGTCTTTTTTTAATGAACTGGTCATTACAAAACAGGTAAAAGTAATGATCCTAATTCGAGATTTAAAATGAAGATGCTTATCAAATTTTATCCCCAAATTCCTTGCTACTAATTTAGGAATTGGTGGGTCACAAAGATCATTAGGCTTTGAAGTTGTTATATCATGGGGAGTAGAATCACAAATTACCAACATTTCAGATGTATCTGAATTAAGTTTCAGATTAGCTTTTTGTCCAATTCGGGGACTAAAAAATAAAAATTACAAGCCGTAACGTTGTGTGTAGCTTTAAAGTAATATGAGAAGGAAATCCTATCCCATACAAAGCCTTCTCTGTACCTCCATTGGCAAATCGATCAATACTACTTTTTTGCCAGTGGAAGTACGTGTTACTTTTTGTGACTGAGTGAACCATTATATCTGATAATCGATTTCATAGGTTGATAAAAGACAGAGTTCCTTCACCTTTACATTTTTTCATATTTTTTCTTGTGCTTATTTGTAGCCACTTTGTGCCAGTTCAAAGCATTTTTCTGGTCCGTCGCAAACTGCCCGATTCTCTGAATCGGTCCATTTGCAACTGGAAAAATGCTTTTCTGATGTACAAAATACGATTAATCACAATTTGCATCTGCGATTCGGTATTTGGAAGGGGAGTGTTTTGGGCATCCATTCCAAATTCTGAATCGGTATGGTATGTATAACTGTTTTGCAATGATTTTCGGTCACAAAACCATAATACTTTACCACCATTTTAAAAGTGGTGGTAACCCATTCACAAATGTTTGGGACCCCTTCCCCTTTGAGAATGTTGAAAAAGTATTTTTAAGGGCATGCAGTGGTCAAGACCACTGTTTACTCTTAAAAAATGAAACTTAAATGTAAAAAAAATTCTTTTTGAACATGTCTCTTTTTCCTTCCCTTTGGTTCTCAACCAACTGTACCCGCATCGGTATTGTTTCGAACACGTTTCCCATCCTCCATGTGTCAAAAATAGAAAAAATCTGCTAGTGGGATCAAGATAACTCCCACCGCGGCCTTCGGGCATAGCCAGTTTTATTTCACTTTTATTCAAACAAGCACCTTAGAGTAATCTACTCATCGAACAGACTCCATTCCAATTCTGCCCTCGGTGCCAGTCCAAATATCCACGCACCGACCTTCACAAAGTCTCTAACCTGTGCCTTTCTCTGGAGCACAAGGAAGAAGACTGTGACGCCCGTCTCTCATTTCCCTTGAAAAAGACATTCCGAGAACGCTGGTCTCGACGGAAAGAAATGCAGCGACAAAATATCGAAGATACACCCGATATCTTTGGAGAAGATATTGAACAGGAAGAGAAGTAAGCGCCCGCAGTGAAAGAAGAGGCCATCTCCGTCCAAGACTCAAACTCCGAGCCCGAGCTGGAGATAGAGCTGGAGTCCCATGATGTTCCAGCCGGGCAAGGTGTAGTGAGTACCAAAGTCCCTTTGCCTACAAAACCCGCTTCTACTAAACACAAGGCTTCCGAGCCACCACTGCCATCCGGCCATTCTAGGCACAGATACTCTGCTTCCAACGCCCCTCCCTCCAGCGTGGCACTGAAAGCGCACGTCAAACTTTCCGACTCAGGGTTTGAGTCAAGATGCCACATCTTCGCCACCGAAACCATTGGTTCTGAAAGACAAAAGGGACAAATCCAGCTCAGCACTGAAAATTTCAGCGCGGAAACAGAAAATTATTCCTGAAAAGTCTCTGGAGCCAAATCTGAAAACCATGCAACAAAAGCTGGATTAAAAACAGAAGAAAATGTACATAAATCCCGATAATGGACATATTACATCAAAGCCAGTAATACCATCCTCTAAAAGGAAGATATAAGATCCCTATGAAGAAAAAAGGACATCACTACTAGCCCTATTCACCCCATTCCTCATAACCCTCCACCATCTTCACCAGTACCTATTATACCACCTTCAGATCTTTTAGATATCACACCACAGGGCTCCCTCTTACAGAGCCTGATTCAGGTGATGGGGATGACACTTGTGGAAAACCACCAGCAGATCTATGGGATGTCTACAATATGGATCCTCCTACAGGCACAGACCTTCTACTAAATATTTCCCTACTGATCGCAACACCTTGTATCAGAAGTTAATTGCTGGGACAGCCACATACCACGGAGTCACATTAGACAAGAGATCTTTGGAAGAAGATTTCTGATTTGAAACTTTAGGAACCTATGTTAAAGGGTATGATGAGGCATGCTGAAGATATTTTTGAAGATCCAGTAAGGGCACGTATTCGAACACCCAGAGTGGATAAAAAAATATAAACACCCACCATCTGACCCAATTTTTATTAAGGGCCAGCATCCTTTAGATTCCTTTGATGTGTCCAATGCTTGTAAAGGAGCAAATTCACAAACCTCAGGTGATGCACCACCTCCAGCCAAGGAGTCCAAAATAATAGCTGCCTCAGGCAAAAGAGTAGCTGCACAATCAGCCAACTATTGGCGTATAGCCAACGTGCAAGGTGTTTTGGCCAACTATGATAGTGCCCATTGGGATGAAATGGAAGAATTACTCCAATATCTCCCAGAGGAGCATAAGAAAAGAGGACAGCCAGGAGCTAGTACAGGAAGGAAAACTAAATTCTAATTCCTCTATTATGTGTGCCTTAGACGCTGCTGACACTGCAGCCATAGGAGTTAACACTAGCATTACCCTCCGAAGACATGCATGGTTAAGAATCTCTAGATTTAAACAAGAGGTACAACATACAATACTTAATACCCCATTCGACAAGGAACATATTTTTGGTCCTCAAGTGGACAAATAACTTGAAAAAATGAAAAATGACACAGGAGTGGCAAAATCTATGGGAGCGCTACAGTCACCCTCTAACAGAGGCTCAATTTGCTGCTCTTTTTAAAAGGGAGACTCAAAGTAGCTCCACAGATGCCAACACATATTCATATAAACCACAAAGTCAATCCTCCATCTCTGGAGGATTTTACATAGGTGGTTACAAAGAGAACAATTTTAGAGGTAGAGGTACACCAACACGTACCTCTCTATCTCCCAACAAGCATTGACTTGATAACAGTTCCTCCCTATCTTCATACACCTGTCAGGAGAAGACTGCATTCATTTCTTCCCATTTGACAATCAGTAACATCAGACAAATGGGTGTTGTACATTATCCAACATTGTAATTGCTTGGAGCTCACCAGCAAACTTCCCAATATTCCACTTCACATTCACAAACTCTCTATAGAGCACCAACAACTGCTCAAACAAGAAGTACAAACTCTTCTAACAAAAAGAGCAAAAAAACCAAGTTCCAACACCAAGGATCAGGGGTTTGTTTACTTTATTTCCTAATCCCAAAAAAGGATGGTTCTCTACGACAAATATTAGATCTCAGACCCCTAAACTTATACATACTGTCAGAACACTTCCATATGGTCACACTTCAACAGGTGCTTCCCGTCTTACAGCAAGGCGACTTAATGTCAACACTAGACTTAAAGGACGCCTACTTTCACATCCCTATTCACCCATCGCATCACACATAGCTCAGATTTGTGGTAACAGGAAAACTTTACCAATTCAAAGTACTCCTATTCATAGTAACTACTGCACCCAGAGTATTCACCAAATGGTAGCAGCATCAGTGGTAGCAGCTCATCTAACAAGACAACAAATTCATGTCTTCCCATATCTTGATGATTGCCTCATCAAAGCCAATTCACATCTCAATTGATGACAACACACTCCAATTACAATGAATCTTCATCAATTGGGATTCACAGTCAATGTACAAAAAATCCCATCATAAACCTACAACAGCTGCAACATAATCTAGTAGCTATGCTAAACACTCAAACAGGTCTAGCTTATTCCAATGCAGCCAGAACTTACAATTTTCAAACACTGCTGCTACAATTTCAAAGCAATCAGTACCTAACAGTAAGAGCCTTCATGCAACTTTTAGGGATGATGGCATCATGCATTGCCATAGTACCTCATGCAAGATTAAACATGTGTCCTCTAAAAGAATGCTTAGCACATCAATGGAATCAATCACAGGGTCAATTAAAAGATCTAGTGTTGGTAGACCGTCGCACCCATCTCTCTCTGCAGTGGTGGAAGACACAAAACTTATCAAAAGGGCGGCCCTTTATTGACGCTGTTCCACAGATCGTGCTCACAGTGGACGTATCCCTTGCCCCTCCATAACCTCTAACAGTTCAGGGTCTATGAGATACCAAACACACAACTCTCCACATCAACTACCTAGAGCTTCTAGCTGTTCGCCTAGCGCTAAAAGCATTTCTACCTCACCTGATAGGGAAAGTTGTCCTAGTTCGAACGGACAATATGACAGTAACACACAAAAACAGGGGTACACACACTGTCTACAGTTATCACGCCTCTCTCAGACAATTTGGCGTTAGGCAATACATTACAAAATCCGTCAGATTGCATGACAATTCTTAAAGAAGCAAGAAAACCTACCATTAGGGCATGTTATGCAGCAAAGTTGAAAAGGCATGTTATATATTGTAATAACCAAACAGTTGAACCACTTCTATACAACAAATAACTTATTTATTACACCTACAACGTTCAGGCCTAGCATTTACGTCCACACGTCTACACCTTGCAGCAGTGGCTGCATATCTTCAAAATAGACAAGACTTATCCCTGTTTAAAGTGCCTGTAGTTAAAGCCTTTAAGGAAGAACGTAAGAGTGATACCACCAAAAGTTCAACCTGCACCTGCATGGAACCTTAATATTTTTCTAACAAGACTTACGGGTCCACCCTTTGAACCATTGCATAAATGTCCACTGAAATTTGTTTCCTGGAAGATTACTTTTTTGTGGTTGGTTGAAAGCTTTTATTCGATATGCAAGATATCTTGAAAGCATACATACAGGTAAAATACATTTTTAAAACAGTGATATGCATGTCAACATTTAAGTACTAGGACAGATAAAATGGGAATGACCCAATAAATTAACTAAAAGTGAATTAAATTGAAACTGACAGTCTCTTGCAGCGAATCAACCATGAATGTTTTAAAAATTTAGAAACGCCACAAACTATTAAAGGGGCGGTATCAGTCAATAAGACACGTAGTGCAACCAAGTGCCTACGTGTTCTCAGGCGTTTAAAAAGAGGTTTAAGCCAATGCCTCCTAGGTTTAATATAGTCCGGGCACTCAAAAAGTATGTGTGCTAACGTTTCTGGCCTAGATGGACAAAAGGCACAGAAGGGGGATCGATAAGCACCATTCCATTTTGATACAAAGGCCCGATCGGAAGTGTGCCTACCCTGAGTTTAAAATACAGGGCCCTATCGGCTGGCAAGGTGATTAAGTCCAGGAAGGGTTCGAAAACAGCCACATCCTTTAATTCCAAAAATGATGCAGTCAGATTACAATGGTGTTGGTACCTGATGAGTTTTCCAGAGACCCAGTCCCAATAAAGTTTTTTGAGGACCGCCTTTGGTGGAGCAGATTTTGAAGACCAGCAGTCCCCCAGGCCCAATTCCCCCAAAAGATTTTTAGTGTCCTTCAGCCACTTGATCTTGGCCCAGCCTCCCATGTTCATTACCTCTGCCAGGCCGTCGGCATAGGACTTTAGCTCCGGGACTCTCCATATGCGGGACCAAAGAAGCAGTGGTCGAAAGCGAGCCTGATCTTTGATACTCTTACAACCAACGTCCAGAAGCACCGGGCCTGTCTGGGTACTCGAGGGAAGGCCTAGGAGATCTTTCAGAAATTTATTTTCAGCCTTAGATAGGGACTCCAGGTTGCAGTGGCCCCACAACTCTGCCCCATACAAAGCTGATGTTACGCCTCTGGCCTTATAGATCTCAATTGCGGGACTCACCACTTGCCTCGGTGATGCTCAAAATTCCCTAAGCAGAGCACATCCTACCTTTTTGTGGTTACATACCATTTTATTAATATGGGCGGACCAGTTCATATTGTCCGTTATGCGAAGCCCTAGGTAGTCAAATTCGGAGACTTTCTCCAAGGGTGTTCAAAACAGGGGGGCTTCCTAATTTCCTTGGGGGGTGCAAAATCAAATATTTGGTTTTGTCCACGTTGATAACCAGACCTCTGGATACACAAAAGTCCTTGAAGCGAGTCAATAGCTTCTGTAGGCCCTGGGGAGTTTTTGAAATAAGCAAAGTATCATCTGCGAACAGCAGAGTAGGGGTATTTACTCCCCCCAGACAGGGTGCGTCCGCTGGTTCTTGCTGGAGATGCTCAACCACACCATTAACGTACAACGAAAAGAGTGTAGGAGCTAGCACGCAACCCTGTCTGACTCCCCTACAGACCGGTATCCTGTCCGTTGTTTCCCCATTTTTCCCCCATCGGACCTGGGCATAATTACTGGTGTGGAGTTTAATAAGTAGGGATAGAATGTATGGGGGCAGCCCCAATCCCTGAAGCACCCTCCAAAGTTCCTCCCTAGGTACCAGGTCAAAGGCAGTCTTCAGGTCAATGAAGGCCAGGTAAAGACTGCCTTTGCCTAGTTCCACGAATTTCCAGTTTAAGAGTACTAATCTGAAGACCTGCTCAATGGTCCCCGTTCCTGAACGGAACCCAGCCTGGAAGTCAGATAGCACTCTATTTTCCTCCACCCAGTTGAGGATCCTTCCCAAAATTACCTTTCCTGCCACCTTTTGCGTGGAATCGATCAGGCTTATTGGCCTATAGTTCCCTGGGCTATTTCTACAACCCTTTTTATAAATGGGGACAACCACCGCCCCTCTCCATGAATCCGGTACAGGGCCACCCTTCAAGATGTCGTTTAGGAGGGCAGCAATTACTATGCCCCAGTCAGATGGATATGCACGCAGAAGGTCACCCGGAAGCCCATCCGGTCCTGCTGCTTTCCGTGGTGCCACCCACTTTATAACCTCCGCTACCTCCCTACCTGTAAACAGATCAAAAGTAACTTCCCCTAACAAGACGGGGGCGGGGGCTGGGTCATTTAAGGGGCCTTCTACAGGAGCATAAAGGGACCCAAAGTGTTTCGACCAGTTCTGGGGAGGGATGTTACATGTCCTCAGAGTGTCGTCGGGTCTATTGCGGGCACCCACCAGATTCCAAAACCCTCTTGCGTCCTTGCTTTTACTGGCGGCCAATAGATCCGCCCAGAATTTTTCATCCCAATCCTTCTTGGCAATTTGGAGGGTCCTAGAGTAAACCTTTCTAGCCTCTCTGATCTTAATTTGAGATTTAGATTTGACTGCCTCTACCAGTCTAGTTTTTGTCACCCTGCATGTGTGGGTATACCATTCCTTAGTTCTTGCCTATCTATCTTTGGTCCCTCGTCTACTTGGTGGAGCAGTGAACAAATTATTTAGGGCCTTGGTAAGCGTACAGAAAACCCCACAAGCCATCCCCATCCCTCCCGTCGTGGTCCCCAAATTACATTGTGCTTGGGCTAACAGTTGCGTTATTACTGCAACCTTCTCCTCCGAGAGGATCAGTTTTGTCCACTTTATTCTCCTCCCACACAATGCTACTTGCGACTCACCCAATTCCGCTAAGGAGGAGGGGACCAAGCTTCCCCTATCGTCTAGCCACCAAAAGTCTAAGGTGAGGGAGATCAAGTTGTGATCACTCTCTACTGAGGGGACCACAACCATGTCCTTCACCGAGTTCCACAAGCACACATCAAGCAAGATGTAGTCAATTCTTGATGTGTGATTGGGCCTATTATAGGTATGGGACCCTCCCTTATCTGACTCAGACCTCCCATTAAGAGCCCTCAAGTTAAACTCCATACTGATGGTGTACACCTGCAGGGCCACCTCAGTCCACCTCTTTATGGGGGCTATTTCTAGAGCGGGAATTCCCCTCCAAGCGTCCTCCTCGTCCTGGTCCAGGGAGACATCCGAGCCTAAGGGCTCGAATGTACAATTAATGTCACCGGCAACCAGGGTGCAAGCCTTATATGGGGTTGATCTTAAAAGACCCTCCAGAAGGGCAATTGTAGGGGACTGTCTTCCCCCCCCTTGGTGCCTCGTGCATAAATGTTATAGATATTTAAAATGGCACGACCCCTGGAGTCCTTCAAGGTAATATTTAGGAGGTCCGGACAACCAGTCTGATGCTCCACTATCCTACAATTCAATGAGGCAGCAACCCAGATAAGGAGGCCGCCAGAGGGGCGTCCCCTCCCTGATTCTGAGCAAACTGCTGGGATAGAGAAGGCAGAGTAACCCGCCCTATAAGTGGAATCCATGCTCCAGGTCTCCTGAAAAATGCATATGGAGTGCTCGTCCACTAATGCATTCCAGTCGGGCAATGTCAACTTCCTTGTAATTCCAGCTACGTTCCAGCTGAGAACCTTGAAGGCTGGGTCCGTCACAGTTGGGACGCTACCGGACACAAGGTTGTGGCAAGGGGACACCTCCTGTAAGTCCACCGGTGTTCCAGTTATGTCTAAGGTCTCAATCATTCCCGGTGCATCTAATAATGTAGAATGGATTTCAGTTGGGGGCGGGGATAAGGGCTGCACCATGGGAGGGGGCAAAAACTCTCTCAACTCCCCTGCCGTAGTCCCACCTCCACCCTCGAGTCAGTGTCCCCTGGAGCCCCAGATCATCTCCGGCCATCCGGCTCGGGGAAAGAAGAGGGGCGCCACAGGATATCGCGGGGCTCCCCCAGGGCCCACGCAAGATTCCACATTAACAGGCCTAAGAGGATTGCCAGCAGGCCTAGGGTAGAAATAAGTCAAATCCACTGCTCTGACACCAGGACCATCCACCTCATGTTTTTGGCCACAGATTATCTCTGCCACTCTGCTATCCTGGAAATTAATAATAATACAGTCACCCTCCAACCGTTTTTTGCCCTGGCCCACCCAACCAACCCTTCGAACACCAAGAATTAATCCATCCATACCTATTGGGAGTGGTTTGTTTGCTTTTAACCAATGGATTACTTTTTTGATTGCCATCGCTTCACTAAGATGTGTAAGTGAGCTTCAGGCATTCACTTTCAAAAAATCTTTTTTCCAACTCCATCGAGACAGAGTAGTTCATCGCACTAACCCAAAGTTCCTTTCAAAAGTAGTCTCTAGAAGGAGCTCTACATACATTAGATGTTAAAAGAGCATTATTATGTTATGTTGACAGAACAAAAGACTTTCGCAAAACAACTTTTTGTTACTTTTGCTCCCCTTCATAAAGGAAAACCTATTTCTAAATCTGGTGTTTCTAGATGGAATGTTAAATGTATTCAAACATGTTATATCAAAGTCCAAACCTACTTTGTCTATACCTCCTAGAGCACATTCTACTCTTAAAATAGGAGCATCCATGGCCTTTTTAGGTAACATTCCTATAGCGGACATTTGTAAAGCAGCTACATGGTCTATGCCACACACATTTACTAAACACTATTGTGTGGATGTATTAGCACGCCAATAAGCTAATGTAAGACAGGCAGTCCTAAGAACACTTTTTCAAACAACTGCAATCCCACTGGTTAGTCAGTCAGTCAAAACCACATTATTCAGTTTATTAAAAACCATAAAAGTACTACACAAAAAATACAATACATCACACAGTAACACATAAAAAAAACAAGTCATCAATAAATATGGGTGACTTAGAAAGAAAAAGAATAATATAAAGCCAAAATTGATTAAATCACATAAAATCCAGACTACCATTAAAACATACATATCTATGAATCACCACAGTACAAAACGATTCAGGTTAAAAATACTAATATAAAAAGAGAAATCACACAAACGTATCAATGCTTATTATGACATCATAGGGTACAGTTTCTTCCTAAGTCTAACAGCTGCAAATAAAAAACCTGGGATGTTAAAAATTTCCCATGGGTCATTCATTATCTGAAAATAGAGTAAAGCGGGTTTCACCTGTATTAAACCTTTTCCCCTTAAAATTGGAAATAAAAACTTCCTATGAATAACACTGTAATAGTCATAGAACATTAAAAAATGCATGGTGTCCTGAGATGAGAAATTACCACAGGTACAAGGACCTAAATCACACTCCCTACTCCAGCCTTGCACATTACCCAGGAAAAAGTGTATTGAATTAAAATGAAACCTGGTTAAAAGCAGTCAATGGAAGGGTTTTGTGACTATTCTTAGGTAAGGTTTCGGGGAAGGTTTTCAACAGGAAGTAAGCTTTTACTGACTGTTTCATCAACTACATTTCCTCATGCTCAACCGACATCAAGTTCAGAAAATGTGTTTTTACCCATGCCACGTCCTCTTTTCTTATTTTATCAGGGAAATCAAATCAACCTTTACGCTCAAGTTTGTTTAGAATATACTTAACATAGTGAAGCCATGGAATATTGTAAGCTTGCTCCAGGGTGATACAGACCCTTATGATCTTATGGTTTAATGTTAATTCTGGGTTAAGACAGGTCTTAAGCCAGCATACCACCGGAGCCAGCCCCAACCAATCTGCTACGTAGCCGACACCTAGCTCTTGGTGAATCTAAAAAGTTGTAGAGGATTGGGTGACCGACAGGAGAGTACGTAACCACTTGTTTTCACCTATCTGAACCCAGCCAGTAGAGAGCAGCAGTGAGCTAGTGGAGAGCAGAGCGGAGCAGTCGAAGCATTCGAAGCAGCAACCGAGAGGGGACGAGCAGGACGCCGTTCGCCGCCATCGAGCAGCGTAGTACTGAGGTTCGAGCGCTGAGATCCTCTAAGCCTCCAAGCCCTAAGCGGCCGCTGATTATCTCGACTACCGACTACCCTGTTTTCCGGCAAAGCGGCTCCCTTACGTCAGGTCGGGACATCACGGTCAACAGCGGGGCTACGGCGCCACAGCGGGGCTACAGCGGCTACAGCGGAGAGGCGAAGCGAGGCACTTTGCACTTTGCACCAGTACACCGGGACACCCAGCCTCCTGCCTCCTTGCCTCCAGCCTGCCCCTGCCCCTCCCGGCACACGGGACACAACTCTCCCGCCCGCGAGTGGATGCGGGTGTTGAGAGAGCATCTTGGCGGTCTTGGCTGGCACAGAACTCAGATTGACCACAGACGGCGGTGAGTGTGAGCACGAGATAAACTGTCAACTATACTTTCATCCACACTCACCCCACATTGCTTGAATTAAATAATTAACTAATCCCTACTGGTGCTCTGACGGCCGGCGGCCGAACCATTGAAGTGACAACTGTTCGCGGCCCCATACCGATAATCAGTCAGTCAGCGAGAGAAGCGTGGTGTGTGGAGCGAGGTGACGGCAGGTAGGAGGCTGAGGCTCCCGGTGACAGGCTCCCGGACAGGCTCCCGGTAGCAGCCCCCCTCCCCCTCCCTCAACCCCCACCCCCTCCCCCGAAGCTGAGCGCGCCGTAGGAGAGTGAGACAGTCCACAGCCTACAGCTCACAGCCCGCTTGCAGCACGCGAGTCACTGCCTGCGAGCGCGACACCGTGAGCAGCTGCGGAGCGGCAAGCAGGGAGAACTCAAGCCGCTGCAAACCACCGCAACGCTAATGAGCACCTAAACAGCGGTCCACAGCAGTGAGCAGCACTGTCACCGTGAGAGACATAGACACGGCGCAGGGGACCACCGGGCACAAGATACTAGAAGGCAAATGTCACCAGAAGGCGCCATCAGCCAAGCCCCTTTGTTAGAGGGACCCATCGAGGGAAGCATCGAGGGACGCATCGAGGAAACAAACCAAATAAGTCCTTTACCAATGTGGGACACATCAAGAAAACACGCCCTAGAGCTGGAAGGGTCCCTGGGGCTCCACAGCATCAAAAAACAACGCCATCTATCTCCAACCACTCCTTCCCCACACACTCAGCAGGCGGTGGCAGAAGCAGCAACAAATCAAGAAACAGTATTCTTTCAAGTATTCGATGCTCATCCAAACTTGGAACAAAAAAACTCAAGGCCACACTGAGGCCACTGAGGCTCCTGATACACTGGGACCAAAACCCGACCCTGTAAATTCCTCACCAACCATAGCAAGAGGGGACCAAAGTTCCCCAGACAGGGATATGACCTTCCTGGTATCCCAAGAATGGAGCGAATTAGTGGCAGCATATAACGTTACGGAACCTACCAACAGTAACAGCGAAGAAAGCTCCCACCCGCCCACAGAGGGGACCAGAGACCCCGTTAACTCCTTTTGGGTAACCCTACTTAACACAATACAGCTACCATCAACGGCACTTCAGTACCAATCAGACAAGCTTGACCTCCAACTGACAGTCCTACAAAGGCTAGCCGAGGCCACTATGGGGATTGACAGAAAACTTGCTGACCTTAACGGCCTCATAAAAAGAGGACAAGATTCAGTTAAACTAATCCAAACTGAAGGAACTAACTGCATCTGCTCGTCAATCATCGATAAACTATCAACTCTACCCACGATGTTGGGCAACCTCTTGGTGGATATAAAAACAACTATCACAAAGCCTCCCCCAACAAACGACAGGCTTGATAAGACCGACACAGAATCAATTACAACAAAACTTCCATTAACAGAGGCCACGTCCGATACCCCTCCCAACAAAAGGGTATCAGGAAACAGCAAAGACCCACAAAAAACTATCGCGCAGTGGTGCCAGCCTCCAACCACCACAACTTTACCTGAAGAAACTCCCCAGAACATCCTCACAAGAGGACGAATCAAGCCACTGGAGAGCCCACCTAATGCCCGGGCCCGTCGAAAGCAAAAAAGAAAGGGCCGGAATAAGAAAACAGCAGAAGTGGACAGCAGAGAAGAGAACAGCCTTCTTATTACACCAAGGGACAAGGAGCTGCCAGGCGACCGTAAGCTCCAAAGGGAACTCACAAATTTATCACCATCACCTATAAATTCACTGTATACAAAGACGCCAACAGCAGTAGGAACAGGAACCCTTACACTCTCAAAAGAGGCGCCTAGCCTCCACTTAGAGCAGAACTCCGCCGGTCAAACATACAACCCAGCAACCAGAAACCCACTAGAACTGGAACAAAAAGGGCAACGGCTCTGCCAAGCAGCAACAACTCAACCAATCCTGGAAGCCAGCAAGCAGGCCCGAGAGGAGCCCAAATCAATCCGAACAGAAGTCACATCAAAAAATCTCAAAAAAAAATGCACCTGCGAAAAAACTGAGACCACTATTAGCGAAACAACAAAGAATCCCCGAACAACAAGTGTCGTCAATACAGAAAGCAGCCAGACGAAGGAGAAATCGGAGGGGTTGATTTCCAATTGCAGATCAACGGCTTTCCAAACCCAGCAGCCACCCGGGAACACCCATACCGAGCAACAAACGCACCAGCAAACACCGCCCCTCAGGGAAAAAGACTCTGATATAATCTTATTCATTCCTGAATTTATATCCAGAGGGAGAGTGGACACTTTAAACAGGGGCAACATTTTAAAGTTAATCAATTCAATAGACAAATTAAAAAACATAAAAACTTCTGATCTACTAACACTTGAATTCCAACCAGCCCCCCACCCACAAGGAAACGAAACAACAAAGACCACATGGACAATAAGTGAGGTAGCAAACTTAATCATGAACGAATTTCCTAGATTTTCACAGTGGGGAATCAAGCTCGAAGTAGGAAAAAGGCCAGCTTATCCTACTCTGCTCCTTGAAGAAAGTAAACAAGAACGCCCCCAACTGGCAAAATCAATACTGAAAGTAGCACTTAGCTACTCTCCAGGATTGGAAAAATATTCCTTGTTTTCTCACAACCCCAGCTCTCAGCAACCACCATCATTTAGCTTAACAATAACACGCACCATATCTGGAGGCGACACCAACTGACAAAAAGCGCCAGCCTTAATCCCCGACTCTGCGGCCCCCCTCACTAAAATCAAAATATGCAACTGGAATATCAATGGCCTTTCAGACAAACTGGAGGACCCTGACACATTAAACTACTTAAAATGTTTTGACCTGATCCTCCTCCAGGAAATTTGGAAATCAAACGATATTCCTTTACAAGGCTAGACAACCTTAACTCACCCGGCAACCAGAGGCTCTCAATATGGTCGAAGCTCGGGCGGACTGGCAATATTTGCCTCAATATCAACCATTGGCACAACGGTAGTAAAAAGTGTAAACATTACCCCACCAACCGAAATACAGTCTATATCGTTTTCAGTTAAAAACAACCAGGCCACTCAACAGCTTCAAGTCATAAACACATACATACATCCGAAGCACAAGAAATCTGGGTCAAGGGAACTTGTCAAAGAATTGACAAAGCTCATGGTCGAAGGGGATATGGAGAACATACTTGTGGCAGGAGACTTTAACCTCAACCTCTTCTGAGATAAAACTAAGGACGATATGACAAAGGAAATGGACACCATCTGGAAAATTCCAAGCCAATCCATCCCCTCCCGAAACAAACACACTAAAACCTCAACCCAGTTAGTAAAAGAACTTGAACAACTAAACCTAAGAGTGCTCCACGGACGTTTCATAGAGGACATCCCTCCAGCACCAACATATTTCTCATCAAGCACTTCTTCACACCTTGACTACATGCTTGTGTCACTTCCACTGTACGAGAAAATAAACTCGTTCAAGATAGGAGAAAATACCCAAAGCGACCATTTGCTGTTAGAAGCCAATCTTGGACTGACCTGCGTGAACGAAGCATTTGAAAGAAGATACATCGCCACAGAACATACAATTAACTACAGAAGAATAAGATGCAAGCCCACTGAGCCTGAGAAACTATCAACCAGCGCAAAAACAATCATACACCAGACATCCAGCTCAAACAATAACTCACTAGATGCCTGGGTAGACTTTGTAACGGAATTAGGAGCCAAACACGCTACAGAGATAAAAATTCAAAAAGGTAACGCCACCACCAGGTTCACACATGGCAAATTAACAACTGCAGAGACAAAAAATATAAAGCGAGAAATAAAAAAGACTCTCAAACAACTCCGAAAATACCCTAACATCGAGGACATTCAAAAGAAACTTCGCACACTAAAAGCACTGCTAAAAAAGAAGACCTGGGAAAGGAAAAGGCAACTGAATGAGGATCTCTGGATAAAAATCCTTCACAACTCCAAACAGAAGAACAGCTTCGGCTTTTGGAAGATCATTCATAGCCTCCAACAGCCAGGTCACGAAGGCATCAACTCCAACATATCCGAATCCGACTGGGCTACCTATTTATCAGCTCACTTCAATACAGCTGACCCAGCAACGGTCAAAACAACAGGGGGAGACAGGTCAGATGGAGCGCGCCAGAGCTCGGATAATTTCGGCACACTCAATCACAAAGAGAACCAAGCCCACAGGTGGAAACCAACCCAGGACCAAACCTCAATTGAAGCTAAAGGTCTACCACCAACATTCGACCCACCCGTAATTGGAGAAGGAAATTCATTCCTGGAAATACCAGACAGGTTAAGAAAACTAATCTCAAAGGGCAAACTCGAGGGGGCCCCCGGTCCTAACGGGATCCCGCCAATACTATATAAGCAAGACCCTGCCTTTTGGAGCAACATCCTGACACCAGTATTCCATGCAATATGGGAAACAGCAAAAACACCAACATCCTGGAGTGGCTCGATAATAAGCCCGATCTACAAAAAGGGTGCCAGGAACGACCCAAGTAGCTATCGTATTATAGCCTTAATCGACACAGAGGCAAAATATTACGCAGGCTTCATCTTGGAGGATTTAACATCTTGGGTAACAGCAAATAACATCATCCCAGCGACCCAAACCGGATTCCGCTGCGGCCAGGGCACCTCGACAAATATCATGGCGCTAACCCTTTTGTCCGACGCAGCAAAAGCTTCCAAGAGTCCCCTCTTTATGTGCTTCATTGACTACAGCGCTGCGTTCGACCATGTAGTTCGGCACAAACTATGGCGGAAGTTGGACAGATGGGGAATTCCAGGCCCACTCTTACAGCAGCTGGTAATGCTACATACCGACACTTGGGTCAGGATAAAACTGGGACCCGGTATGCACCTCTCGAGACAAATCAAGACCAGTAAAGGTCTGAAACAGGGCTGCGTCCTAGCCCCCATGTTGTTCAATCTCTTTCTTGCAGACCTCCCTGGCGAACTGGAGACAGTAAAATCCCATGCTCCTAGACTAGGCAACATCACGCTCTCAAACCTCCTCTATGCAGACGACCTAGTCCTCATCAGCCGGTCCCCTGTTGGTCTCCAACACCTTCTCGATAAAACCAATGCTTTCTCAAAAACGAATTCATTAACAATTAATTTAATTGAAACAAAAGTTATGACAATGAATTACCATGAAAAACAGAAACCTGCATGGTTCCTGGACGGACAGAGGCTAGAACAGGTAGCCTCTTATAAATATCTAGGCGTCATAATAGATGGCAATGGCTCCTTCAAACATCAACTAGAGGCCATACGTCGAAAGGGCACGACATTCCACCTATCGATAAAGCCTTTGCAGAAAGCACTCCCCGACCGGTCATTGGGCCCTCTCCTACAGGCACTAAGAGCTCGCTTACAGCCCATGCTCACCTACGGCAGCGAGTCCATGCGAGGCAAAGACGCAATAACATTAGACAAAACCATCAGCCAAGCATACAGGGCAATATTTCATCTCCCCACCAACTCATCGCCCGCACAAATCCGTCTCGAATTCGGCCTTCAGAAACAAGCGGTGGAGAGAAGAGGCGCATATATAAAAAGCTGGCGGAAAATCAGAGATGCCAATAACGGATCCCTAAACGCCCACCTCTGGACCGAACTGATCGGCAGAGATAACTCACCTGCAAGGACCTATTTAATGGAATCACTGAAGATCTTCGGACTAACAGCCCTATGGGAGTCGGCAACTGACCCTGGCACCTTCAAAAAAAATGGTGTCGAAAGTCACCAAGATGGTCTCATCAATTGAGGACAAAGCTACCTTAGCCAAGAGAGCGCACGGATGGGTCGTGTTGAAAGGTTACAGCGCACTAAAACCACAAGAGTACTTAACAACGGGCCTTACACAGAAGACAAAAAACAAGTTCCTTAACATGCGCCTGGGCAAAATTCCTATAGCCCCGCACCTTGCACCATGGACAAGGGAAAACCCTGCAAATCAATGCCGCCTTTGTCTTTCTGGGAAAGAGGACCTCATACACATTATCTGCATCTGCACAAACCTCCGGGACATAAGGCGCCCTCTGCTTCGGGCCCTATGGAACCAGAAGGGCATAAGGAGTTGCAGGCAAGCTGTGATGCTTAGTTTTAACCCCGAAGAAACTCAGCTAAATTGCAGAACAACAAAATATTTCGACATAGTGGCCACAAGACTAAATGAAAAATCCAGAGGGTGTAGTCAAAACATTAGCCAAACAATAACAAAGTAAACACCCCTGGCTATCTTCGCTTCTAAATCTGGAAGCATCATGGCCACGTAAACCCTACTGGTTCTTACGCAACCTAAGCTGAGACTTTTATGCTCTTAAACACTGGAGCCACGGCTCCCTTCTGTTTTAAAAGAAGTTATTGACTTTTAATATTTGTACGTTTTAAAATTGTGAGTTTTTATTAACTGTACAATAAATTTAAACCTTAAACCTATCTGAACCCCCTCCATTGACTTATATCCCCAAATTGAGCATGGCATCAATTGGTACCCCCTCCCGTCGCTGGGCAAATCCATGCACAGCAGCTGTTGACCTTGCCATAGCATTTGTTTGTACTTTCTGTTGTGATACCCATGAATCCCTCTTGTCAAACAGTACTCCTAAATAGGTAAAGTATGTCACCCTTGTCAGCTCTACGCCATCACAGTAAAAAGATTGTTTTTTTTTTGTTTCTGGCCCATAGTCATTGCATGTGATTTGGCTGTATTAACAACTAGGCCCTAAGATATCTTATAGGCCCCAAGGAATCCAGAAGCCTCTGGAGCCCTACAGCTGTACGGGCTAATAAAACGGTGTCGTCCACGTATAGGAGCACAGGAATAACCCTGTGCCCTACTCTCGGTATATCCAGACTGGCCGAATCTAAAACTTTACCTAAATTATTTGTGTATAAAGTAAAAAGTAATAGGGCTAAAATACATCCTTGGCGTGCACCTCTACCAGATTTAAAGTGCCTAGTGCATTTCCCTTCTTGGTTGACCCTCACCCTTGCAGAGAAATCCCTATGTAAGTCCGCCAAGAAGTGGACAAAATTTGGGTCTATGCCCATGTCTAGCATGATTGGCCAAAGCTTGGATCTATTTACCAGATCGAAAGCCGACGAAAGATCCATAAAAACCAGCTGTAGTGTCCCCGCTTTAGCTAATGTGTATTTGCCTGCTAAAACAATTTAAATGTAGGCACTGATCCAGAGTACCCCTTTCACAAACCATATTGAAGATTAGTTAAAACCTCATTCTCTTCTAGCCAATCCATTAACTTAGTTAAAATCACTTTCCCTAGAACTTTTACTGCAGAATCTATTCGTGATATTGGCCTATAACAGCGTGGGTCCCCTCTCTGACCTTTTTTAAAACCGGGATAATGGTAGACGATGACCAGGTTAGTGGGAAACCCTGACAACTAGCCACATTAAAATCATTTGTCAATATTTTTTCCCAAAAAGTTGGGTTTTGTTTATATAGGTCTACAGGGACGCCGTCTGGACCAGTGGCCTTCTTACTGGTTATTGCCATAATTGCCAATTCCACTTCACCTTCGTTAAAAACAGTTTTGGGGGAAACCCTACTGATATCTAAACTGACGGGTACGCCCAGGCTTGGGGTGGCCTCATATATGGCTTCAAAGTGAGAAAGCCATTGGGCTTCTGTGATATTGCATTCAATGGGAGCGTTCTCTATTCTGGAAAAAAAGGTTTGTTTACAATAGCCCAGAATCTGCAGCTATCTTTTAAAATTTCCACTGATAATAAAGCGTTCCAGACTTCTTCTCTAATTTCCTTTTTACGTGTGAACAGCGTAAGCTTATACTCCTTTCTTAACCTGGCTATACACTCTTTATCCCGTGGGACCATTTTCAGTTCAGCTAACAATTTTTGGTGAGCTTCAGAGCAATTGCTGTCAAACCATCTCTCCCCTATAGTTTTCCTAGATCTAGTTGGTAAAGAGAGGTCTGATGCTACCTGCGCACAGATACCTTCAAAGGCTGAGAGTACCTTCGACCCCTGTCTAGAATTATCAAGGCAGGTTTCGATCTCAACCCCAACCTTTATGCATAGGTCCATGGAAGAAGAGGTCCAGGATTACTTTGGCCCATTTTAGACTCCGTCCTTGATCAGATGTTTTCAAACCGATATCACCCCCTAACTTTCCCGATTTCTCCTTGAGGCCACACCCCCTGCAGGGTTATGATCACTAAAATGAGACCATTTGGGTTATAAAAAATTACTTGTGATTGGGAGATAAAAATTAAATCAATGATAGTATCTCGCCCTCACGCTTTAAAAGTGGGAATCCTCTCATCTATATCAATAAAACTCGGTACAATTTATCTACTGCAGCCAGGAGCTCCTCCAAACATTCCCCATACTGTGTGTGTTCAAAATGGGGAGTTGAGGAGTTCACTGGTCCTAAAAATCTTCTCTCTGGCAGTCCAGCACACAAACATGAATGTTAAAATCGCCCATAATCATAATTGAGTAATAAGTGGTTTGCTTTGATCGGTACTAGTCTAGATAACATTTCAATTTAACCAAACGTTCATTTATAAAGCTACTCTCGCCTGAATTACAAAAGTTAACAAACAACAGTTTCACTGAATTATGAGCAGTAAATTCTATTGCTAAACAGTTGTGTGACCCCACATCCACCCTCCTATGAGCCCCTGATAATTTAAGTGAGAATAGCATTAAGAGGCCCCCTTTTGCTCTGCCTGACTGGGAAGGTTGTGCTTGAACGCTATATGATTTAAACCCATCCACCCAGAAGTTGTTATCTGTATCTCAGGTCTCCTGTAAACTGACTGTATCGTAGAATTTTAACAAATTAAGCCACCTGGGATCCTTTTTTATGCTTCTTAACCCCGCAATATTCCAACTAATGATTTTGCAGTCGAGAGTATCACTCTTATCTGATCCCTGCCCTTTGCCATGATCACAGGTGTAGCTCGGTTGACACAAGGACGGCTCCAGTCAATTGTTTTCGTCTAAGAAGGATAATGGGAGGAATCTATTTGACAAGTTAAGCTATTTCCTTCATCAGTCCTATCAGGACTCAAGGTTGGCGGCTTTGGGCGCTAGCTGTACTTCAATTTGACATGGCGGGCGGATCTTCTCTCTATGGTTTAAGCAGGAGGTAGGATGGCCTCGTCCATCCGTTAAGGGTTGAAGCCCAGGAGAAGTTCCACCCGACGGTTGACCCCTTTGGGTGGTGGGTAAAAAAAGCCCAGTGGCAGAGCCTTGATGACCCCCTGACCCTCATTTGGGCCATCTCTAAATAACTGCCCGCTAAATAACTGCCCGCTATATCTGCACTGTCAGTCAACGACAATGCAGTCACCTTCAACTGTTTAGGTCCATGGCCCACTCACCCAACTCGTCTGGCCATTATGATATGTGAAGAAACCTTGAGCCTGCTATCGGAATATTGGTCACTCCAATGTTTCGTTTTGCGTAGCAACTCCATAGTGGATTCGAACTCTGCTCTTTCAGTGGGGGAACCCCTGTAAGTATAGCGACTAGGGGAGTTGCTTCTGGGGACAGATGAAGTCTGCTACTATTATTAGCCCCTTGACTACCAGGGCTCCATCTCTGGACCTGAGTCTTTTGAGGTGGCAGAAGACTTGAGGTGATCTCAGTATGGCAAAAAGTAGAATCCCGTCTGCCTCCCTAATGATGCATCTAAATTGGTTCTGAAGGTGGTCTCAGGCCTTTTTTTAATGGTATTTGATTAACTGGGCCCTCTTCCCTATCGTCAACTTTGGGCCGGGCTTGTACCCGGGGGAGGGTGTTATCGTAAGAGTTTTTACAAACTTTTTTTAAGCCCCCTAGCTGGGTCTGAAGGTAATCCCCTATGCAGAAGAGTTCAATAAGGCACAATGTTCGAAAAAATGTTCACCAGCCTTGATTTAAAAAATTCTGCCATCACTTTCCGAACAGCAGACTGAACACTTGAGTCTAAGTCTCTGGACGGACCATAGGTCAAATCAGAAGATATGTGGCAGGATGTACTTGTTCTTTTTTTTTTTCCCCTTCTTTTTCCCTGGAAAAATCAAATGGGCCTTCTGCAGGGATACATCCTCTCTGAGAGTCTTGTTGATCGCCTCTCCCTCGGTGCCCCTTGCCAGTCTATCAATATGTAGGGTGCCTTTCTCCCCTGTTATCAGCACTCTCTGCTCAATGGGGACTGGATTTTTGGGGTGGCTATCTGGTCCAGTTGTGCTTCCAGGGGGTCAGAACTTAGTCCCAGCACAACCTCCACATTTTGGATTTTCTTATTCAGGGCCCCCACCACAGAGGTCAGATAAGACATAATGGAAGCTGAGTTCCTAGGCACCTTCACTCTTGCTCTCCCCTAATCCTGGCTACATGGTTGTTTACGCTTAGCCATTGTTGCTGATGGATAAGTTTTATGTTAAGGGGGTGTCCCAGGCCAGCCTCCTCCTGGCTCTGAGGGGCGCAGACGAGCCCGCCCTTGACACAGGCTTAACCCGGGCACGGCCTTGGCACACCTGTGCGCATCCAGCACTGTTGGAGCCCTGGACTGCTCTTATGCGCCTCCTGACGTCCCAATGCGGCGCCTGCAGCGGTGCTGGATGGGGGTTGTGGTTTCCCCACGTAAAGTGCCAAGTGCTCCGGTCACAGAATCGGGCTAGCCACTGCTTTTGGAGGTTACTGCTATACAGTCTATGCAAAGCATGTCTATCCACAGCACACAGGCCTCAAGCGGATTATGTTACTTACCCTGTAAGCATCTGTTCTGGGCATGTAGAGCTGTAGATTCATATGCGCCCTCCCTCCTCCCCGGACACCTATGGTCGTTGCAGTTATCATTACTATTATTCATATTATACACACATGGACATCTCTATACTATACTCATTTACTCCATTCTCACCCTCTTGTGGGAAAACAATCTTAACAGTGGAGTCGATGCCCATGTGTACTATCACCGAAAGGAGGAGTCACCTTACATTGTGACTGGAAAAGACATAGTTGAAGAAAAACAACTTCCAAACATCTCGACTCAACACTAGTTGGCAGGAGTATGCAAAGCATGGGAATCTACAGCTCTATATGCCAAGAACAGATGCCTACAGGGTAAGTAGCAAAATCCTTATAGCTACCCAACTCATGCATACTAATTTTATTGACATCAGAAGGATGAAGGTAGCATCCTTGTTGATAACTTTGTGGAGTGCTGTGCTGATCTCGTTACGTATTTACCTTCTCTTGACATGACTATAAATTGAATCGTGAATATGAACCATCTCGAACGTAGAGATTAACATTGTAGCGGTAGAAATATGGAACTGGTTTTGTCTAAATAATATTTTGAAGCCTGTGGCACAAAATCTGATAGCTTGAGATACAGCAGCTGGAGAACGGGTATGGAATCAGTTGACAACTAAAATTTGGATGTGGATGAAGCTTCTGCATGACACTTGGTGTAGAATAAAATTCAAGTTGCTATATCATGACTGGGAAATAGAATATTTTTGTATGCCTAATAATTACGCCTTTTTTCTCTTCATTTAAAAGGGCTGGATTAGTGATATTGGCTGCAGCATGGCATCCTGGTGACAGTCCCTGTGTATCTTACTACACCTTGATAACCGTACAGGACGAAGGTTATAACATGTCTGATGAAATTACGGTTGAAGTTACTCAATATAACCCTACCTTTCAGGTATGCATGCACAGGGCATCTAACAAGGAACCATAATATTGATTGATTCTACAGCCCTCTTTCTATGTGCTCAATCTTGATATCAAAATGTGTGACATAATACTCGCTGATAGGTTATTGACAGTGGTTCTGAGACTAATATAGTGATCATTCTGGATGCTTACGAGAGAAACACTTTGGTGAATTTTAAGAGGCACCCACATGTATTAGGTATGCAGTCCTAATATCGATTTTTTTTTTTGATCAACCTACACTAATAACGAGTTTTAAATATCGTAGGGACAGAATATCGAAGTCAAGAATATCGTTGGCCAGTATATCGACCTTAAGTTAAGTAATATCTTTTTTTATATCGAAGTAAGTAATATCTAAGTAATTAATATCATTAGCAAAAATATTGTTGTTAATAATATCAATATTTATATTAGTGTTATGTATTTTTGTACATATTTTATGTGTTTAACATTTTCTGTAATGTTTTTTAAATTATTTTCAAATATATGTATTAAATGTTTAGAAATTAGTCATTTTTTTAAAATTAAATTTTGCATTTTAGTTTCGGAGCGGGTTGTGGGTTTATAGGGGAATAGATTACTTTTTAATTCAATTAAATATAATTACGTTATTATTAATTTGTGATTTTTGTTAATTTAGGGCTAATTAATTAATTGGTAATTCATTTTCACTAATTTATTAATTGATATTAAATGTGTTATTTTTTGTTTAGCTGGTTGTGTTTATAGGGGAATAGGGTGGGAAGTAATTTAATGTTTTTTTGTTTTTTTTGATAATCAACTTTATGAAAATTTGATCAAACCACAAATTCATATTAGCATCACAATCAAGCATAGTATAATATTTTACAGTCACGTATGAAACCACAGAGGCTTGCAAATCAATTTGCAGGGTAAAATCATACATAGAGTGATCCTGAAGCATAGAAGACATGCACCCACCCCTCAAGACAACAAGTTGAACCATTTGCGCCATATCTTTCCGAAGAGTTCGGGGCAGCTCCTGTGCCCAACACCAATCCACCCCCGTACAGTTGGGGGCTTGGCCTGGGACCATAGTGCCGCTATATCTCGCTTCGCCACCGCTGTCCCAAGGAAACGCTTGTTGGCCTGAGAGCCATCCAGGCCATCAAACACGCCTAGAATCAGGCGCAATGGGTCATGGGGATTGGTCCACCCAATGGTCTGTGAGATCTCCAATTCCACACCCGCCCAGAATGGAGCAAGGACAGGGCACTGCCAGACCATATGATAGAAATCTGCGGGGACATGGTTGAAACACGTGCAGGTCGGGGAAGGGCACAGCTGGGCTTTATATAAGTTCGCCAGGGTAAGGTAAGCCACAATTAAGTGATAGAGTTGGACTAAACTGAGGTAGTCAGGGTCTTGAGGACCATGAGGGCGTCCCTCCAATCCGCTTCCTCCAAGGGGCCCAACCAACCTTCCCAACGGGCTTGCAGCTCGTCTAAGGTTACGGGGCTATTGTTCACAAGGGAACGATATATCCGGGAAACCCCCCACATCATCACCTGGGCTTCAAGGGGGCTAAACTCGGGAAGGGAGGTGGGGGAAGAGAGGTGCACCCCCAGGTCATGCCTAAGCTGCAGATATTTGTAAAATTGGGAAAAGTGGAGGGAGTAGCGCTGCTGCAGGTCAGCAAAGGTTCTGATGTAGTCCCCTACCCAAACGTCCCCAAGAAGCGAGATGCCTGTGTGGTCCCACCGTTGGAAGTCCCGGAGGGATGAGGTCTCCTGCAGCCAAGTGCCACCACAGGGGCGTCTGTCTGGTAAGTTTCTGATCCCACCTCGTGTGCCGCAAAGCAGTACGCCGAGCCAGGAGAACGATCGAGTGATGGGGGGGTAGGTCCCGTGGTACGGAGGTTCCGTGTAAATTGGCCTGAAGCTGCGGAAAGTCCATCGCCTGGAGTTCCACCTGGTACACCGGGTTGGACCAGCCGCCTGTGAACCAATCATGGACCACAATAAGTTTAATGGCTAGATAGTAGCGATGGAGGTTGGTGACTCCCATACCCCTGTCATAAGAAGGTATGCGGCAGTGCGCCAGGGACATCCGCAATCTCTTGTGCCCCCCCCCCCCCCCCATAAAAAACGAGTGAAAAAACTGTCAAACTCCCGAAACCAGCTTGCCGGGAGGTGAAAGGAAAGATTCTGCAGAATATACAAGAACCGGCGGAGAACCATCATTTTAAAAAGGACACGTCTACCCAGGGGGTTAAGAGGAACAGACTTCCATTTTTTAGGATCCGCCTTGGCCTTGGTGAGTAGGGGTGTAATGTTCAGGGCCCACTCGAGCTCTGGAAGCAGGGCAACCCAGATCCCCAGGTACTTGAAAGATTGTCTGCGCAAGGTGATGGTTGTCTGCCAATCAAAACAGGCACGGGACGGGTGGTGGGGAACCAGAGTGGACTTTGCCGGGTTGAGCCGAAGGCCCAAGACCCATTTGAAAGCGGAGAGGACCTCCAAGCAGCGTGGGCCAGAAGTCTCGGGGTCCGCCAGGAAAAGGAGGACGTCGTCGGCGTATAGGGTGATCTTATTGACCCTCCATGGGTCCCATGCCCATCCCGGATGCAGGGATCTTGGCTTATAAGGGAGGCCAGGGGCTTCATCGCTAGCGCAAATAAAAGCAGCGAGAGCGGACAACCCTGGCGAGTTCCCCTCCGGATAGGAAACGCCCCAGACAGCACACCGTTGACTAGGACCCTTGCTTTAGGGCAAGAGTACAGAACGTAAATGAGGCGCCGGAAAGGCAGGCCAAGCCCCATCACCTCCAGCTCCTCATCCAAATAGGTCCAGTCCACCGTATCAAAGGCTTTTTCAAAATCAATGAAAAGCAATGCCAAATACGGAGTGAGGCGGTGGCGATGTGCAAGTGCGAGGTGGAGACGGCAAATACAGTGCCGAGTACCCCGGGAAGGCATGAAACCGCATTGGTACAGATGACCAAATCCGTAAGAGAGGACGGAGGCGTTGGGCTAAAACAGTAGCGAAGATTTTCACCTCGGTGTTGATGAGGGAAATTGGGGATAGTCCGCACAAGCAACGGAGGGCGGCTGTGTCTTCGGGAGCACCATAATAGTGGCCACATCCGTTTCGGGGGGAAAGGACCTTGTCTCCACCACGTGGCGAAGCATTTCCATCAAGTTCAGGACCAGCAACTCGCGATAGGTCGCATAAAATTCTTGCAGATAGCCATCTGGTCCCATTGTCTTCCCTGACTGCAAGTGAGATATGGCCGCATTAATTTCCTCCGGAGTGCGCAGGAAATCCAGAGTCTCAGAGATTGTTTGGGAAAGACAGGGCAGATGGGTCCCTGTCTCTGACAACAGAGCAGTCAGGGAGGCCTCGGGGGTCGGCCCGTATAGAGATTGGCATAGTACTCCGCAAAGGCTTGGGCGATAGCCCGAGAGGTACAATGATGGATACCATTCCTGTCGCAGACCTCTGGAATGATGCGAGTGGACTTGGGTTATTAAATTAGGTTATGGAGTAATTTGCTGTTTTTATCTCCTGAGCCACCGAAGAGCGCCAGAGCATTTTAGCGGCTTCCAGGGAGATCTGGCAGATCTCTTCCCGAAGTAGTGCGAGCAGAATCAACATCCCCAGCAGACCCCTGAGTTGATTCCAGCCGGGCAGCGTGAGCCTTCAACTGTGCAAGGCGGGCGACCTGAGCCGTGAGCTTTGCGTGGACTTAGCCTCTAGCTACACCCCTTATGGTGGCCTTGCCGGCCTCCCACATAGTGCCCGGCGAGAGGACTGACCCTGTATTGAACATGAAGTATTACTTCAGTTCCCGTCCGAGCGATTCAACAAATTCCTCGTCTTGCAAAAACCAGGCGTTCATCCTCCAAATCGTATGAATGCCATTGGGGGCGTTACCAAGCCGGAGGGAGACAGGAGAGTGATCCGAAATGCCCCTGGGCAAACTAGTGGCCCGGACACCCAACGAACAATCAAGGGCAGGCATTAGGAGCAGGTCAATATGCAAATGTGTGGTGGGCCGCGGAAGTGTGGGTGTATTGTTCCCACCAGGGATTCCATACCCTCGACGCATCGCAGAGACCCAGGGCGGAGGACCAATTAGAAAGGCGCTTAGCAGAGGCAAGGCGGGACGCAGAGGGAGTGCCTGTCGCGTCACGGGAGGGGTGCATAACAGCATTAAAGTCACCTCCGATAACCATCAGGCCCTGGGGAAGGGTGGAGACTAGGAGCGCGAGTCGCCGAAGGGTAGCGGGCGCGGCGGCAGGGGGAATGCAAATAGACACAAGACTAAGAGGATGCCCCTCGATCTTGCCAACCAGGGCCACAAAGCGGCCTTGCATGTCCGTCAAAACCTGGGACAAAGAAAAGGGGAGACCCTTCCAGAGCAGTATGGCCACCCCCCGGGAACTCAGTGTAAAACCTGAGTGCCAGACCCTGTCAAACCCATAACGGGCAAGAAAAGAGCATTGAGTGCCTAAAAGATGCGTTTCCTGCAGAAAGAGGATGTCTGGTGCGTGGCGTTGGGCGCTGCGGAGGACTGCAGTGCGCTTTATATGGTATAGCAGGCTGTTGACGTTCCACAACATAATGTGGAGGGGTCTATGTAAGGTAGACATCATCCTGACGGGTATTTTGTGTGGGAAGCTAATACAGGTATACCTGGTTCCCCGGGGCGGGGGCCTCCCCCGGGCACTGGGATTCATTTGGTGAGGTGTGCTAATCGGAGAGGACTAGAAATGAGATTGATTCTTCATTTAGGCAGAAGCAAAGCTCGAAAATAGGAGCAAGGCGAATATTTATCCCGAGACCCTACATTGGTGCAGAGTGGCCTACTCATAAGTGGTAGAGAAAGCGGCCAGTTGATTTCTTTGAGGCACGTTATTATTTACAAGGATTCACCACTACGTTAGCCTCAGAACGACTTTGTGTCCTACAAGCCAAAGATATCTCAGTGGGCTGAAACGCGTCGACATTTAGAAGAAGACACCAGCTAAAATAACTTATGTTGTGTAAATAAAACCAATAGGGAGTTTAGAAACTAAGAGAGGTTGAAAGAATATAGACCGTTTTGACTCTTTATTTTAGTTCTGGTAGATCATGATTTAGAGGAATGCTTGGCTTTATATGTATAAAGCATCCTCTTTTGAAAAATTTGGGCTACAATATTTGAGAAGGATCAAATAATGTCAATGTATTAATGTATGTATATTGTGTTTATATATATATGTGTAAAAAGTGATGTGTGTATATATATATATATATATATATATATGTTTGTTTTTGTATCCAAATATGGGTGTAAAAATACCCTACGCTGAATTTTTCTAATTGACGTATAAAATAAAAAAGCAGTTAGAAGTTTGTGTTTTGGTTTGGGTACTGGAGGTTCGTAAAAACATGATTTAGAACTCATTTTGTGCGGGTGATACATTTCACATATGAGGAGAGAATTTAGTTCTCTCATCTATTGAAATAGATTGTGCTAATTTTGCCCTAGGCATCATTTTTCTTGTATATTGTCGCCATGTCATCAGCGGTGGTGCCTGTACATTGATTGATGCCAATTAAAACAAAAAACAGCGGCCCGTAGGCGGCCAAAAACAAAAAACCATCGGGAGACAACGGTCTGTCCACCCTCCCCCAACACCCCCCACCCTACACTTTTGAACGTGAAGCATCGGTCGCCCTGAAAGGAAACAACAACAAACCAGCAACACAGCTGAATCGGAGTGCTAATCTAAAACAGTTACCAAAACATGAGCGTGGCAGAGATGGACCCCTCCATGTATGCAGATGAGAGAATCGTTAATAGCTAAAGAAAAGAAAAACAATTAAACATTAAGGCCAAGGCCAATAATGAAGTCAAAGTAGACAGGTAATACTAGTGGTAAAGCTTGGTCTAGTGGTGGTGGATCCCCCACATGTGTTCGGACTTGGGACGGGAGGCACCACTATAATGGTTGCTAATGGAACAGTTTACGAATGTCAGACAAACGGCCCCTTGAGTCAGGAATGGCCTGGCGCAGAGCCCCAGAGGGTTTCAGGGTGCAATTCATATCGATCCGGGAGCCAGTTGAGTTGGGAGATGCAGATCTTCTAGGCGATGCATGAGGAAGGGACAGTTGAGGCACACCCTCTGGTGAGCGGGAGGCTGATCCCCGGCGATCACCCTTCTTGCGGTACCTATTGCGGCGCCTCTGGGACTAAGGTAGGGGCGGTTGAGGTTGCTTAGGCTACCGCTGAGCGGGGGAGGAAGTCCAGGAGTCCCGGAGGGGGGCGTTCCTCAGTGTGCCAGATCCATGCCGCCTGGGGACTATTGAAGAAAAGCGCCTTGTCCTGAAAGATGACTCGAAGTCGGGCTGGAAAGAGAAGGCCATAGTGAAGTCCCAAGTTACGGGGTTTCTGCTTAACTTCATCATAAGTGCGGCGCTGGGCCTGCACCTCCCTGGTATAGTCTGGGGAGACCATAATCTTGCTGTTCTAGAAAGCCAGGGGGCCTGTGTCCGAGCCTCCCTAGGATGGCATCCCTGTCCCTGAAATTGAGGATCTGCAGGATAATGGGCCGGGCAGGTGAACAGTGGAGTTCCGAGGTCTGAGTCTGGAGGCGGGCCACCTGAGTCTTGAGATGGCCTATATCATCCTCAGCTGTGGAGAGGCGAGATTCCGCCTCCGAGATCTGGGCCGTAGCGTTTCGCAGGTCTGCCGAATAAGGGCCATGTCAACCCTTACCTCTCCGATCTTATTCTCCATCGAGGCCTGCGATGCGCCAATTGCTTGGATGATGGTGGATAGATCCCCCCCCCCCCCAGCAGGAGCTGGAGTGTCGGCCCTCCCCCTCTAACCCCCCTCCCGGAATCCTGTCCGCTCGTGGTATATTTGTCCATCGTAGTTTGGATTTGAGAGGCCGGGGTCTGCAGGGCGCGGGTCCTGCCCATCGCCATCTAAGGTGGGGACCAGCAGTCGCTCGGGCAGGGGAGGCAGTCAACCACCAGAGAGGAGGAGGGGGCCCCGGCACCTAGGCTGGCGATACTCAGGCCCGGGCGCCTAGGCCAGCCCCCTCAGGTCTCCGTCCACCTCCGGAGAGCGACAGCAGAGAGCGAGGACTAGCGCCCTGGTGAAGGAGAAGCGTCAGGCGGCCAACAATGAAGGGGGCCCAGGGAGGTGAACTACCAGTTCGTATCTCGGCGGGCGAGAGGTAACGCCAAGCAGTCGGTCTGCTGCAATCAGCGACGGGGCCAGCGATGGCAAAGAGGAACCGCTAGGGCGCAGAAGGGCTCAGGCGAACAAGGCAGTGGCAGAGGATAAAGGGCCAGGCAGCACGCCACCATCTACCGATGGCAGTCGGAGATGAGACCGCAGGAGCCAGCAGCTGTGGCCCTGGGGTTGAGGGGGGCCAACCCCACGATAACTAGCTCTCCCCGGTGGCCTGGCCAGATAATGTAGAGAGCCAATGCCCCCTACTTGGCTACCTGACCTAGGTAGCCAAGACCAGAGAGTCTTGAGCGAGTGTCTAGGAGGGGCGACGACGTCCACAGGGGGTCCGGGGGCGCCAAACAAAACAGTGAGGGAGGGGGGCCACAGCAACCACAGCGCCCCTGGCACCACCCCCGCGGCCCCAGCCGGTCACCGGTGCCCATCGCACTCACGAGAGGCCCGCCCACAAGGCTGACAGGATTTCACCCTCTCACCGAGGGCCAGCAGTCTGCGGGGGCCAAGACCAGGCCACAGTGCCACCGCGATGTAGAGCCGGCAGGAGGGCACAGGCCAAGTCAAGGCAGGAGGCTCATAGCACCAAGCGCGTGGAGCCCTGGTTGATCGTCAGTGGTCCCAGCAGTTAGATTGAAGGGCATCGGCGCCCGTGTCCAGGGAGGCCAGCCAAGCCTCCAGCTCCATCCCACGTAAGGGCCGGGAGGACCCAAATCTCAGGAAGCAGGAAGCAGGAAGGCCCTGACTCGCTTTGTCGCTGCCCGACAGAGGCAGCCGATCCCAGGCAAGGCGGGCAGACAGGGCAGATCAGCGAAGGCCAGAAGGGTCTACAGCCACCTCGGGTAGCCCCCAGTGGTGCGGGATCCGCAGCGGCCCCGGACAGGCCCAGCCGATCAGAGCACCGGCATCAGACTGCAGGCTGCCGCCAGCCCAGGCAAACCCCCGCCCCCACCGGTCAGGCGGTCCAAGGAGGCCGGGCCCGCAGGAGGAAATGAGGCAGGCCTTGGCCCACACGACACCCCAAGTCCTCGCCCGATAGTGGCAGCCGAGCCCAGCAGCGCACCCAGACACCGCACAGCCACCTCCAGCAACCAGCCGAATCACTTCGGAGACACCAGGCAGTCCAGAGACCATCTCACCCACAAGGCAGGCAGGCCTCACCGCGCGGCCACGCTCTTTCTCCGCAGGGAATCCAAGGCGCGTCTCCGCACGAGGCAGCACCGGAGAGCAGGTAAGCACAGCCGCCCCCTTATTTGGCAAGCAGGGGGCTCGGGGGACGGATCACCAAGGTCCCGGGTGCAGGCTTAGAGATGGGCCGCCATGTTGCAGAGCTCGGCCCCGGGTAAGTGGGAGGTCAAACCAGGGCGGCAGAGCTCAGATTCCCTCAAGAACGGGATCTGAGGACAGCCACAAGGACGGGGAACCTCCGCAGATAATGTGAGGGGCCGATTGTAGCTACTAACGGGAGGATGTAAGGTGGATGAAGGAGGGGGTCCGGAGCACTCTCAAAGTGCGACCGCTATCTTGACGCCTCAGGCCATGCCCCCAATTTAATGTCATTTAAGTAAATATTTATTTAATTTTATTGGTATTTATTATTACTAATTTTATTAATTATTAATTTATTTAAAAAAAAAATCAAATAATAAGTATGTTTATTTAACCCCTATGCTATTCCACATTTTCCACACTGTTACACTCATTGGAGTTGGAATAGTAATTTTAACCCTAACGTTATCCAACACTTTCCCTACTGTTGCACTCCTGGAATAGGGATAGTATTTTTTACCCCTACGCTATCCAACACTTTCCCCACTGTTGCACTCACTGGAGGTGGAATAGTAATGTTAACCCCTATGCTATCCAACACTTTCCTTACTGTTGCATTCACAGGAGTGGGAATAGTAATTTTGACCCCTACGCTATCCAACACTTTCCCTACTGTTGCACTGGTTGGAGTTGGAATAGTAATTTTTTCCTTCCGCTATCTAATAATTTTTGTATTATTTTAGTTAGCGTAGTATGTCATTATGCTTTGAAATATTGAAAAATAATTGTATTTTTTTAAATGTGTTATATATAATTATTTAACTTTTATTACTTTTATTGTTTTATGTGTAGAGATGTATTTGTAATTTTTAAGATATTTTTTAACAATTTAGAAGTTAATACAATTATTATTATAAAATATTAAGTATATATATATATATATATTATATGTATGTTGAATTTATTTTTACATTATCTGTATTAGTTATAATCTTTAAACATTTTAAAATATTTTAACTGTTTATTTTAATTATATGTATTTACTTTAGTTTACATTATTTTTGTAGCTTTAAAAAAAACAATATTTTTAACAACAATATTTTTCACACAATATTACTTTTTCGATATTTTTGTACTTACCATAATGTAGATAGGATGTCAATATTCTTGACTTCGGTGTTTTTGCGTCGATATTTCTGTAGGTCGAATTTCTGTCTGTCGATATTCAGTCACAGAATCCATGTATTATCTACTATAACACAAGAGCCTGATGAATACACGTACTCCTTAATGCCTAAAGGTGTTCATCTGTGTACTCTGGGATTGTGTTTTCAAATTGTTGGAGCACTTGATCTTCAGCTACATGCTCACACTGATCTATGTTTCGTTACTGGAAAGAATCCAAATTCATTTTTTCTCAATGAAAGTGCATGTTGCGAGGCATACTTTTCAAGGATGGTCACTTTTACCAAATTTTTGCAATTGCCAAATAGCCACTCACCTGTTAATGCTCGCAGATTTACTTTAGCAAATGTTACATGTTCTTACTCTTCAGTGACTACTGTCCGCTCAGTAAAACATTAAAGAATATTGGTCCCATATATGAGAAGAGAGGTTCAGCCTTATATTGGTCCACAAGATATAACTGGGAGATTGCGGTTTTGTACCTATGGAGCATGACCTGCTGCCAGCAAACTAATCTACTGCTGTAACTGAAAGAAACATGTTTGTAGCAGATAATGAAGTGGATCACATACTTTGCACACTCCTGCCATTTATCAGTGTGCATAGAAGTTGCGAGTTGTTTTTCTTCGAAGTATACATTTGATTTTGAAGTAAGTAATGATCCTCCCAGAAACCCACAATGTACCAGGACAAAGATTCCGCCTTGGTTTGTTTTTTTCCGCTGTCTGGTTCTGATGTACTTCTTGAGCTCTTGTACTGTCGAGCTGCAGTCATTAGGTGTTAGACTACAATGACTGGATTTGCAGTGTACAAACATAACAAGATTCCCCCATGGTCTAGTCTTAGTCTCTTTTATGGCATTGCTCTCAAAGTTTAGCAATCAACCTTCCGTTTAGTACAGGAAACGACAATGTCTTTTCTTTCATTAGATATCTTTTATTTCTTTTTTCGGATGAATTTATCAAAATTATTTAAAACAATTTTTTTCTCATTTTAAGTCCTTTTTTTTTTTTTTTTTTTTCCAGAAAAAAATTGTTTTAAATAATTTTGATAAATTCATCCGAAAAAAGAAATAAAAGATATCTAATGAAAGAAAAGACATTGTCGTTTCCTGTACTAAACGGAAGGTTGATTGCTAAACTTTGAGAGCAATGCCATAAAAGAGACTAAGACTAGACCATGGGGGAATCTTGTTATGTTTGTATATACGTGTAGTCCTCTCTTTTCCCTGGTCATAGAAGTAATTGTAGAGGGGGTCACAAATTTCATGCCAATGGATTTGCAGTTTACAGCACCAAATTATTATTATTATTATTAGCGGGTTTATAAAGCGCTGGAATCGACTCCACAAGGGAGTATCTCTGCGCTGTGGAGCTATCAAATGAACCGCTACAGCTGATGGATCCTTGAATTTTACTGGGACCAGAGAATTCCTCTCACCTCTAGGTTGTATGAGAATAACTTTTCGAGGTGGTGGGAGGTTATGGAGTATATTCCATTTCAATTTTGTCCCAAATGCAACTCTACGTTCCTGTGGTCAGACCATCACCAGGCTTGCACACTCTTTGATTGCCTCAGGATCAGAAGGAGTTGAGCTGTTTTACCTGCCATTCCTTCAAACATAAAGGCTATTCGCTACAGAGCATCAGTTTGGTGCCTTATATGGGGCAGCGTAAGGACCTTGCTGGGTCATTACCACAGTTCGAACCTGAACACATTAATGGAGCATATGTGAAAGAAAAAAGGCCAGTGAGCAGTTCCACTGGTTTCAACAGATCAGAGACCTGAAATGCTCTCCTCAGAGAAATCCAGTTATGGGGAAGAACATTCTTCAGGGGCCCCAGTCAAAGTTACTGCTGAGGGCACTTGCTACATGAAACACACAAACACCTCATACACCAGTGTTGAGTATAGGCTTAGCACTGCTCCAAAAAGAGTCAGGCTTCCTTCCCAGAGACAGTGGCAAAGAGGTCTTGGTACTCGACTTCAGCAGTCTGTTTCAGTCCCTGCCCCCACAAAGCCTGCTTGGCACAGAGCCCATTTCGGCTTCAGTGAAGCCTCTAGCACAGAGCTATGAAACATAAAGCCTAGCCATGCCTTGTTGACCCCAGGGTCTCAAGCCCTCCCTCTCTATGCCAAAGTTGACAATGATATTACTAGAAACAGCTGTCCCTATTATGGACGGTATTAGGGTATAACCACAAACCTGTAATCAGCGTTGGGTGTACTGTTGTTCCAATGGACCTTACTTCGTTTCTTTACTTACTCGATAAACATAAACGAACATACAATAACATAAAGTGAGCAACAAGTGAAGGGGTTCTTGAAATCAAAAAGATTAGCTGACCTCAGGCATATAGTGGTAAGGTGAATTTTCAGTGATAAAAATACAGTAGTCCTGATAGAAAAAACATCTTGTACTCCACAACAATCAAGAATTACTAGTCCGAGTTAAAATGTTGTTGTCAACGACGTTTCGATCCTCAATAACGGTTATGGGATCATCATCAGGACTGGTCAATCTTCATGCCTGAGAGGTAGTCTTAATAAGGCAAGGGGTTAGGGTGAGGAGGAAGGAGAATAGGGCCGAGATAGGGTTGAGGGGAGAGAGATAGGATGGAAGAAAAAATTGAGGGAAGTTAAGGAAGGCTCAGGGATGTATGCCATTTTTCTCAAGATGAGTACTTAGTGGAGGATATTAAGAGAGTGAGTGAAACGATATACAAACAGAACGTACGTGCAACCTTATTACTCCAAGTATGAATTTATTTCCATGTAGGGGTGTTGGTATGCCGGTCCAGAGACATCATGCTTATTCAGTAATGAATTAAGTGATGCATGTGAGGGTAAACGTCGTCTGTTAAGAACTTTCTGTAGGTCTGAGCTGGAGACAACAAGTCAAGTTAGTTAGAGATATAATGCCGCAACCAGTCAGGCTGGGGGCTACAGTCATGGCTAGAGGGGCGATGCCCCGCCCGTGGGCCCCTGTCTACTCGGGGCGTAAGATGAAGGCCGGAAGAAAGTGATCTGGTTAAACTGGGAAGGAAGGACCTCCCTATCACAAAGGACAAGGCATGTGGTTGCGGCCAAAGCTTACTTGCCTCCGTTTGCAATAATTAGAGGGGTACATTCTTGTGCAATGCTCTAAGTCTTGAGGCTCACAATGAAGCGCGGTGTAGGGAATATCTGTAGGGAGACGGATGGCCAGTTAGCCACTGGGTTGACAGTCTGCTGGAAGTGTGCGTATTAAGAGTTCTAGGCGTTGCAGCTTACCTGTGGCGATTTCTAAGATCTGGTCACGAATGCAAGCACAACGGATGCGTGTGCTACATAAATAAAAGTACGGACGTGACTGCTATTGGTGCGCATGCGGTCACCAGATACTAACTAGAGCGTACCGCATCACACGTGCCGGTTCGTTATAGGCGCCATGCTAGAAGGAGCAAATAGCCAGTATACAATGAAAAGACATACTGGGTGCGAGTAATCGGCATAGTACAAAATAAGAGTAGATAGGGGACAGCCTAAAGGTATAGTTACCAGTTAATACATAGAAAGGCACAATTTCAGGCACAGGACGCAATAATTAAACTGTAAATTTGTACCATTGTAACTGATTTAATCAGGGTCTGTGTCTGCATATAGGGCCATCCATTAGAGTCGAGAAGTATACAGACTCAAAGCTGGCAGGTCATAGTTTCAATTGGGGGTGATGGCAGAAAGAAACATATTGGCATACAATACAAAATGACAAGAGTTTTACTTGCCAAGTGGTGAAACCTGTTTTGCTGCGCATAATATAGGTGACTAAAAAACTAAAAACCCAGTATTTATAGTAATGTGGCAGTAGATACACATTTTGTCATCTGAAAATTCGAGATAGAAACCATAAGCAACCAAATTGTGCCATGTAAATGTCTGAACTGTATCCATCTTATGGGTTAAAGTGCATATCAGGATTCAGTGGTTTGTCAAAGTTGGCAAATGAGAGGGAACCAAAATAATTACACGGTCACTAAGTGTGTACTGCACGGTTCATGAAAAAACGTAATCAGATCAAATTAGTCCAGTCCTCCATAAGGTTCAAGCGAGTATGGAGACTATTAGTCCTTAAAATACATTTTAGTTCCTCCTTATTCAGGGTACTGCTAATGTCAGAGCTTCGAGGGGGCGGATGGACCACATTAATTACTTGCCATTTCAAGTCATCCTCCGTATGCCCTAGGTTTGTAAAATATTCAACCAAGGGTGCGTTTGCCCTTTGGCACTGTATTCAACTTCGGTGTTGGCAGACTTGAATTCTGATTTTCTGTGTCGTCTGTCCAATATAAATTAGGTTACATGGACAAATGATTGCATACATAACATTATGGCTGTTATAGTTTGAGAAATGTGTTAAGGTTACATCAATGTTCCCATAGACACATTTTATGCTTTCAATAATGAGGTTACAGACACTGCAACCTCCGCAGCGATAATGGCCTAGTGTTGGTGGCAGGCCCCATATTTCTGTCAGAGTCTCAGAGATTTTGTTTGGTGCTAAAACATCCCTAACTAGGTGGTTCTTTATGTTCCTATTTTCCTTGAATGCAAATAATGGGCGTTCCAATGTCAGTTTTCCTGCATAAAGTATTGACCAGTGTTTTATAATACATTTTTTTACAATATTAGAAATAGGAGAGAATGTTGTGACTCATACCATCCTATTGTCATTACTATTGAGTGTGGGAGTCAGGAGTGTCTCACGTGAGCAATACCAGGCTCGTTTTAGTGAGTTCTTTATTAGTTTGCGGGGATAACCTCTAGTGAGCAGTTTTTTGGAGAGGGTCTTGGCTTCCATGAAATAGTCAACTTTACAGGAACAATTCTGTCTGATACGAAGGAATTGTGAAAAGGGTAAGGAGTCCTGTAAAGCAAGTGGGTGATGACTATTGTAAGGTGTATAGTAAGGTGTTTTTTCAGTTGGCTTACGGTAGAGTGGGTGTGAAGCTTGTCATCTTCAGATATCATAAGTAAGTCAAGGGAAGGTATCCTAAGTCATGCTGTGTGTCAAGGTAAATTTAAGGCCATTACAATGGTCACTGAGCCAATTTAGGACAACAGCAGAGTGGTTTCGGGTCCCTTCCAAATCAGGAAGATATCGTCTATATCTCTTCTCCATTCTAGGATATTGGAGGCGAATGGGTTAGCTGCAGACAGAATCATAGGTCTCAAGCCAATCATATACAGGATGGCAACATTTGGCGCAAAAACAGCACCCATGGAGGTCCCTATAATTTGTTGGTAAAAGTTGCTATCAAATGCGAAAAATTTCTGTGATGGGCAGATTTTAAGAAGATGTAAAATAAAGGGAGTGGGTCCTGGATGTGGACGAGGTATACAATGACTCCACATTCAGAGTGCAACAAATGCATTGTGCAGTATCAAACGGGAGTCCCTCCACCAAATTAATCATCGCCATTGTGTCTTTTACATAGCATTTAGTGTCATGGACGAAGTCTTTAATAAAGTGACCTACATAACGGCCTAGTGGCTCTAGAATGGAGCCGCATCCAGATACAATGGGCCGTCCCAGTGGGGTTTCCACATTCTTATGCAGCTTGGGTAGAGTATAAATCACTGGTGTTCTGGGAGATTTTGTATTCAATTAAAGGAATTCATTTTTACTAAGGAACCCCTTTGATTTTCCCTCTTCTGTAATATCATGGATGAGACCCTGTATTTCTTTAGTGGGGTCAGATGTAAGACTTACATAATGATCAGTGTTGGCAAGTTGTTTTCGAATTTCTGATTTGTATGTCTCTATGTCCTGAAGTGCAATACCTCCGCCCTTCTCAGCAGGTTTAATTACCACCGTTTTAGTCGCAGTAGTGTATTTTTCTCTTGCAAGTGGAGGTTGTATGGAATGTACCTATGTTCTTGTTCTAGGCCCATAATTTTTTTAACGACAAGCTTTTCAAAGGTCTGTATCTCTGTTGGTATGGTGTTAGATGGTGGAAAGAATATACAGGGTGCTAGAAACGATGTATATATGCAGATTGTGTTGCTTATGGTTTTTGCAGAAAGAAGGCTTGTAAGCGCACTTTAAAAAAAAAAAAAAGGAGCAGTTGAATCTGCAGTTCTAAGAAATTAGGTTTAGTAGTGGGGACGAAGGACAGTCCTTTGCTAAGCAATGCAATTTCTTTCTCAGAGAGTTAGTGGGTGGAAAGATTGAAGAGCGGAATGGTCTTCTGTTTAATCATATGCATTATGCTTCTCTAGTAGTGAATCTTTCCTAGATTCACATGCTTGTATCTTCCCCCTTCCTCATAGTGGGAATCTGAAGGTATAACAAATAGATAGCAGTATAAAGAAAAAAACTGCACTAATACCATAGAAATGTCTTATACTTAGTAACCCAGTACCATCTTCATATGGTCTAAATACCGACCAATGATATCACAGTTCCCAGCAGAGCCACCATACCTCATATGTCCAACCGCCATTCTGTGAGAACGAGTCTCCCTGAGCTCTGCTCAGTTTGTTTCCTTGGTGAACTTTTGACCTGTTATTTCGCAGCAGATTCTTTCTGGAACTGAGGTATTGCCTTTTTTCTTCAGTTATAAAAAGTCTGACAGCTCTAAGAAGAGGCTGTTCAGGCCTTGTAGATCTTGTGGGAAGGCCAGACTGTTCTCGGAGGACCCCCACAAAGATTGCTTACACTGCCTTCATCATATGCATGTCCCTAAGGAGAGTATTGTAGGACCTTTCCTGCACAAACTCTGAGGGATAGAGAGGCACGTTTGCTATTATGGCTTCAAAAGAAGAAGACCATGTCTGACTCTGGTTCGGGGGAGGAAAAGGCTCATTCCACTCCAAAAAGAAAGGTGGAGCCTTCTGAGTCGAAGACTGACTCTAAAAAAGAGTCTGAGGCAAGGAATCGCGTGTCCCACAAGGGTGAAGGGTCGAGTTACTCTCGAACACCTCGCCCAACCTGGGGCTTTACCGAATGGAGCCGGCGATGCCCACTCGTGCATGGGATGTTTATACAGGATTTTATGGGTCGGGACCTGTCAAATATACCTGGGTGCATTGATGCCTACAACAAACACACACACCACACCACACCCCACCCCACCACACCACACCACACCCCACCACACCACACCCCACCACACCACACCCCACCACACCCAATATGTATGTGTAAGTAAGCAGGGCGCAGGTGGGTCAGCAGCAGTTGGGAGGAAGCAGCGTTAGGAGGCCATGGGGACGTCCACACTACAGCGGCCATGTGAACCCACTGGCAACATTTCTGACATACTGTCTGCCTCTCGGTTTATTATGCACGCTTCCGGTGTGCACGTAGTGCGTGCACGACAGATGTGAAACCAATATCTAGCATAAGTAAAAGTCACGGAGAGTTGAGCAGACATATCAGAATGACATATTACAATTTAACAACACATGTAACCTGCATCTATAAAGGGCCACAGCAATAACAAAAAAGCACTGGCATAGCCAATAGGTTTCAGACACCTTTGGGACATTATGAGTGTTTAGCCATGCAACAGTTGATGTTGCACCAAGGGTATTGTGCTGCGTAATTAACTACTTATAATGTCCCAAGGCGAGATCTATTGGTTATGCCAATGCTTGTTGCTTTAGGAGGGGGGGGGGTCCAGATCTTTGCTTTTCACTTCCTTTTTTAGACGGTCAGTTAGTGGACCTGCTATTTCAGAGTACCCTGAAATGAACCTGCGGTAGTAACCCAAGAGGCCTAAAAACGCCTTAACTTCGCGATTAGTAGTAGGGAAAGGGGTATTGACAAGGGCTTTAACTTTCTCCTCTTGTGGCTCTGATGCCCTTCCCCAGAGGGATTTCCGAGGTATTTAACTTTTTGGAAGGACATTCTGGAATTCGGGGCATTGATGTGTAGCCCCACTTTTTCGAGGGCTTTGAGGACCTGTTGGCAGTATATGAATTGTTTTTCCCAAGAAGGGCTTAAGATAACAATGTTGTCTAAATATGTGGATGTGTAGGTTTGATGGTCATAGAGTATTGTGTTCAAGAGCCTCTGGAAGTTGGCAGGGGCGCAATGCAGGCCAAAAGGAAGCACTGTAAACTCATACAAAACCTTTGGGGTGGCGAAAGCGGTTTTCTCCAGATCCTCAACCAAAAGGGTACTGCAGGTTCCCTTTTAGGCAAAGTCTATGGTGGTTATGCATCGGGCCTCCCTAAATTTTTTGATTAGTTCATCAACTCGAAGTGGATGTCAGTCGAATTTGGAAAGATCGTTGACTGCCCTGAAGTTTATGCAAAACCGTATTGAGCCGCCGGATTTTGGCAAGAGGACTATTGGAGAGGACCAGTTGCTGTGGGGCGGGCGCATAACGCCCATTTCCAGCATCTTGTCTATCTTACCATCAATGGCCTCCCTTCTGGCGGCCGGTATACGGTAAGGTCATTGTTTGACGACTTTCCCTGGAGGTGTGGTTATTGTATGTTCTATGAGTGTTGTTCTACCCGGAAGATCAGACAAAATGGAGATGTATGGATTTAACACTTTCTGCAGCTGGGATACCGCCTTGGCCGTTAGTTCTTCATTGATAACTAAGTGGTTCAGGGTGGAGGGGTTGTTTGGTGGAGTGGTTTGGACAAGATGAGAGGTCTTTGGAAGGGGGCCTATCCATTTCTTTAGTAGATTAATATGGTATTTTTGGACTTTGTTTGGATGTATTTTTACCAGGTATGTTGTCTGTCCTATTTTCCCCACTATTTTGTATTGACCCTTCCATTCAGTATTTCCAGTTGTTTGGGAAGGGGGAGGTGTATCAGAACACAGTCCCCATTCTGGAGGTGTCTCCACTTATTCCCCTTGTCATAAAAGGTCTTCTGTGTCTTTTGGGCCTTCTCTAGGTTGGAATAAACCAGATCTCTTAACTTTTCCAACCTGGACTGGAGACCTTTAGTATAGTCCAGGTATTCTTGAGTTTCCATGGGTTTTTCTTGTTCCCAGGTCTCTTTTATCATCTCGAGCAGTGTCCGTGGCTGGCCCCTATATGCCATATAACAGCTCAAATGAGGAACACCCTAAGCTACTTTATCTCTGTCCTTGAATGACAAAAAGGGCAAAGGGCAGAAGTAGGTCCCACTCCCTCCCTTCACTGCTTAGCATTTTTCTTAGTGTCGTCTTGAGGGTTCCATTATACCTCTCACATAGACCATCGTTCTGTGGATGGTAGACGGAGGTCTTAATGTGGGATATATTTAATGTCTTGCAGACCTGTCGCATAAGGCGTGAGACGAAGAGGGTCCCTTGATTGGATAGTATTTCCTTCTGGAAACCCACTTGGGAAAGGTAATCTGCCAGTTTCTCCGCTATGTTTGTGGTAGTGAGAGCCCTCAGAGGAAATGCTTCGGGATATCTGGTGGCATAGTTCACCACAACCAACGCATATTGGTTCCATTTTTTGATCTAGGCAGGGGGCCTATAAGATCCATACCCACCCTCTCAAAGGCAGTACCGATAATAGGAAGGGGTTGCAGAGGAACAGCAGGGGGTTTGTAGGTGCTATTTTTTGGCACACTTCACATTCCTGACAATACCTCCCAATGTGGGCAAAAATGCCTGGCCAATAAAAGTGTTTCAGGATGTTCTGCCGGGATTTCTCCGTCCCACAGTGGCCTGCCAGCAGATGGGAGTGTGCAAAAAAAAAACATTGGTCCTGAAAGCTCTTTGGGACAACCAGCTGAGGGGACGCGTCATTGCTCCCTAGGCGATAAAGACCGTTGTTCTGTATCTGAAAACAGGGTACATTAGAGGGCGATCTTTTTTTTTTTTTTGCCTGTTGTCATGCAAATTGGTGGATGGGGTCATTTGTCTGAGCAAACCTGAAGTTATGACTGGAGAACCAGGGAGTTTGGGCCAGCAAGTTTGAGGAAGTGTGTTTATTACCAAGCCTTTCTCTAAACAGGGCCAGGAAACAGGGGTTGTCTGTCTCTATTATGGCTTCATCAGGTAATGTGTCCATTATGCCTACCTTAATCCAAGTTGTGCACCGAGGGGTAGTTTTAATAGGGACCATTGCTACGGGATAGGGTTTTACATCCCCATGGACGTATCGGAATTTCAGTTGCTGGGGTGAACTGATTTTTCTTTACTAGTTGTGACTGAATGACAGACTGTCTACAGCTTGAGTCTAACAGTGCTTCTACTCGTTTCCCATTAATCCAGAGAATTACATTAAAGCTTGTTCCCAATTCTTCTAAGTAGAGTATGATCTTTGAGAGGTAGTTTATGCCCATGGGTTCGTCAGTATTCTTCTTTTGAGGGCAGAACCTGGCAATATGTCCCCAATTTCTGCACTCAAAGCACTGTGGTCCAACGGAAGGAGGGACCTCTGGCTTTTGGTGAAGAGGTCTCATGAGCTCCTGGGTAGGTTTGTCTTGTTTTCTTTCAGGCTTGGTTGTTGTTGGTCTTGTCCTATGGTTCTTCTCATGGTCCCAGGGAAAGGTAAGAGGTTGGGCTCTTGCGAAGGTGGTGGCCATCTCCACTGCTTGCTCTACTGTTAGGTGCATGTGTTGTCGGAGCAAACACTAAGGCAGGAAGGGCAGGGCCTTCAGATACTGCTCCAAATAGATGAGTGCCATTATCTCTTCTTTTGTGTTGTCTTGAGGCCTTAACCACGTGTCTGCTGCTGTCTTTAGTTTGAAAAATAGGGTTTTGGTATTGTTGCTGGGGGTGCCTCTCTCCTTCCTAAACTTTATTAATTTCACAAAAGGCACCAGCCAATCATAACAACACAGTGATAACGTAGAAATATAGGCAGTATTCTGAGCAACCCATGTAACAAGGATGTACAAATTCAAAATGATATACATTTGAGTATCCCTGGCGAGACTAAACCATACCCCCAACCACTTCCCCCAGACCCTTCAGTATTTCTTGGGACAGCCACGCGCCTCGTACATGATCTTTTCCTGCGTGGCGCACCAGTCAACCCCAGCCCGCCAGCGCCCAATGTTGGGGGGTCAGGGCTTTTCCATGCGGTCGCTATATCCCTTTTAGCCACCACCAATGCCGTGGTATAAAACAAATTTTAATTTCTAGACCCATCCAGTCCGTCTGTGATGCCTAAAATCGTGTGTTTCGGGTCATGTGGGATTTCCCAACCCAGTACTTCGGTGAGTTCCTCCTCAATGTTTCCCCAGAATTGCGCCAAGCGTGGACCGACCCATACCAAATGGCGAAAGTCAGCAGGTTCCTGACCGCATCTAGCACAGGCAGGGGTCGGGTGAAGTTTTGCGCGATGCAGGCGGCAGGGTTCAGGTAGGCCGCATGTAAATAATAAAGGTGTACCATGCTCAGTTTGGCGGAGGCAGCAACTGTCCTGGGGCCATAAGGGCGCACGCCAGTCCTCCTCCTCCAGGGTGCCCACCCAGTCCTCCCATTGAACCTGCAGCCGATCTAAGGATGTTGGGGTGTTGTTAATCAGTGTCCGATAGATGCAAGAGATGTCCCCCCTCCCCAGATCCCTCCGCATGATCTGTGCTTCAGGAGGGCTATGGCCAGGAAGCTGTCTAACGGTTGTGAGGGGCGCTTGAAGAGCATGGCGCAGCTGTAGGTATCTATAAAACTGCGACTGGTGTAGGGAGTGTCTAGTTAAAGGTCTTGGAAAGAGCGCATATGATCGCCCACCCATACATCACCCAGTTGAGAAATACCTATAAGGTCCCAGGACCGAAAACCCTGCAGCCCATTGACCTCCATGAGTCAAGTGCCCTGCCACAGGGGCGTACATTGGGTCAATGCGTGTGTCCACTTGGTGTGTCGCAATGGGGCCCGCCAGGACAGCAGCACAGAACGCGTCACCTCTGGCAAACGGGCCGGAATAGGCTCCCCATACAGCATCACCTGAGCACTGGACAATCCCAGCTCACTGAGCTCCAACCTATGTGCCGGATCTGACCAGGCCCCATTAAACCAATCATGCAGTGATAGCAGACGCATGGCCAGGTAGTTTAAATATAAATGTGTCATCCCCAAGCCCCATCAAAGGAAGGGATCCTGCAGACGCCCAAAGCCAGGGGGCTCTCCCTTTCCCCCAGAGGAACCTAGAGGCCATGCTATCAAGGTCCCGAAACCAGGCCCTCGGAAAGTTGGGGGGGGGGTGTTTTGAAGCATGTAAAGGAATCTGGGGAGAATCATCATTTTAAAAAGTGCGACCCTCCCCATGGGGTTCAGGGGCAATGCCTGCCATTTCTAGAGGTCAGCCTTGGCCCTCTTCACTAGGGGAGTAACATTGAGAGCCCAGCTGAGTTCAGGGAGTAAAGTCACCCATATCCCCAGATAACGAAGTGATTGGCGGCGGAGCGGTATGTTGGACTGCCAATCGAAACATTCTCTAGGCATGTGAAGGGGACCAGGACCGACTTATCGGGATTGAGCTGGAGGCCCGCTCGAAGGAATGGAGGATCCGGAAGCAGTGAGGGTCCGACCTCGCAGGATTCGCTAAATAGATGAGGACATCTTCCGCGTAAAGGGCAATTTTGTCTGGTTCCGTATTGGGCCATTCACAATCCTGCACCTGTCGACTCAAGAGTATCAAGGCTGCCAAGGGCTCCTTCACCAGAGCGAAGAGCAGGGGGGAAAGGGGGCATCCCTGCCTCGTTCCCCTGCTGACCAAGAAGGGATCAGACAGAGCCCCGTTCACAAGGACACGCGCCCTCGGACGGGCATATAGTACGCAGACTAAACCCCGAAAGCGGGTCCTGGAGCCCATCTCGGCAAGAACATACTCCTGGAACCCCCAGTCCACTGAATCAAAGGCTTTCTCAAAGTCTACCAGGAGGAGTGCTAAGTAGGGGGTGATCAAGAGCCAGGGCCGAATGTTTCCGCCGAAGACAGTGTTGTGTACCACGCAAAGGCATGAACCCACATTGGTCTTGGTGGACCAGTGTGTGCAAATGGGATTTGAGATGCTGTGCGAGGATCGTAGCAAACAACTTCAATTCCGTGTTGATAAGGGAGATGGGATGGTAGTCTACACCCCGGGGCGAGGGTGGCTGGGATTTGGGCAGGACCACTATGGTGGCCATATCAGTCTCAGGAGGGAAGGAACCCTTTTCAGCAGCCTCCCGGAATAGGTTAGCAAGGTGTGGAATTAGGGTCTCAGGGTGCAGGTCATAATATTCCTGGGGAAGGTCGTCCGGGCCCGGCATCTTGCCGGATGAGGTAAAGGTGGTCGCCTCCCCAATTTTCTCCTGGGTGATGGGATGGTTCAGGTCCTCCTGAACAGTAGAATCTAGTCAAGGTAGGTGGCCGGTTCCAGCCCCCAACAAACCCGAGAGAAAGAGGGTCAGAGTTTTTGCCGTTTATAGTTGGTGTATACTATGAGGCAAAGGCGCGGGCCATCTCCGCTGGGGAGTGACGCACCAATCCATTCTGGGTTATGATATCGGGGATTATGCGGTTTGCTCTGGGCTAGGTGGCTAGTCTGTGGAGGAATGAACTGTTTTTATCGCCCCAGCCCTACACCCTGGCAATGGAAGAGCGCCAGAGGAGTTTGAACGCATCCAGCGACCCCTGTCGAATCTCCTCGCAGATATGAGCAAGGAGCCTCACTTCCGAGGTGTCGGGATTCTGAGCGGGGAATTGTTCGAGGCTCAAAGCCTGCACCTCTCGCGAGGTAATTTGATCTAACTTCGCCTGCCGCTGGAGATTGAGTTGGCCTTTTGCAACTTCCCTAATTGTGGCCTTGCCAGCCTCCCACTGGATGCCTGGTGAAGATACCGACCCCTCATTGGTCTGGAAATAATGTTTGAGTTACCGCCCCACCACCTTCCGGAATTCCTTGTCTTGAAGGAGCCATGCGTTTAACCTCCATTTCTGACGCATTAAGGCGGGGGGGAGCCCGTAGTGAGGATCACTGGGGAGTGGTCAGATATACCCCGAGGGAGTATGGCAACATCTTGGAGCGTGAGGCAATCAGTCGAGGGAACGAAAATTGCCTTGATGCACTCGTGTGTTTGGTGGGCTGTTGAAGTGTGTGTAAATTCCTTGGAGTGCGGATGTCAGGTGCTCCATTCGTCACAAAGACCTAGGGATTCCGCTCAGTTCGGTAGGTGCTTCGCGTGCGCAAGTCTACTGTGAGATGGGGGCCCAGTCATGTCCAAATCGGGAGAAGAGACTGCATTAAAGTTGTCCTCCAGAAAGGTGGAGCCCAGGGGCAAGGAGGCCAGGAGTGCGGCGGAGGTACCTAGGGTCGCCGTCAACATCGATGGAGGAGAGTAAGGCGGTACCAGGTTGAGGGGGTCGCGATTCAGAGTGCCAGACATGGTCACAAAGGTGCCCTGGACGTCATGACTGACTCGCGCTGACACAAAAGGAAGGGAACGTTTCACCAGGATCGCCACCCCACAGGATCCCCGGGGAAAGCCCGAATGCCAAACCCTGTTGTACCCGTATCTCGCTAAAAAGGGGCATTAGTTGCCCAATAAGTGTATCTCTTGTAGTAGTAAGACCTCCACCCCAATGTGTTGTGCGTAGCGCAATACAGCCATGCGTTTTGAAGTGGTCCAGAAGGCCGTTGACAATCCAGGACATAACGCGCAGGGAGGCGTTCAGGCGCGGTGCGTCCGACATAGTAGCGAATGGTCGCAGTGGCGGGGAAAGCCCCGCAGGCAAGTCCGGCCAGAAGCAGGGTATCCAGGATGCATTACTGGGTGCCCAGATAGCAGCTATTGTGTCCCCACAGGAAGTGGAACCGGACTTCGTGTGAGTGCTGATGCGGAAAAACAAAGAAGGAACAAAAAACTAAAAATAGAACTCAGGACAACGGTCCCCTAACCCAACCACCACCCCCCACCCTAAACTTCAGGAACAGAAACATCTGTCGCCCTAACAATGGAAGAATTAACTCAGGACCAAACTAAAACGCTTGGGAACGTGGGAAGCGTGGAGGACCCCTCCTCATGGCAGGATGGACATAGTCAAGTCCAGCAAGAGAGAAAGCAATGGTGAGCCGGTACATTGCCTCCGGCCGCGGAGCCAAGCCCGGTAGGCAAAGACGAGTTCAGGCTGGGTCTCTTGGAAGTGTTGGGCTATGTGAAAGATCAGTGTCCAGGAGGTCAAGCAAGGAAGGGCGGGGCGAGGCTCCCCCATTACTCAGACGGCCGGAGGAGCCGGATCTCCTCACAGCCAGATGGTCTCCATGGGGCGGCCCGGGCAGTCGAGATGAGCCCAACGGAGAATCTGAGCGGACTAGTCTCTGGCCACGGTGCCTACTTGAGCGGTTGCGCTGGGGCTGGGGAGTAGGACTCTCCGGATGGGTGGGCCCGCCCTCCGCACCACCCGTAGTGAGATCTGATCGATGGTCTGAAGGGGACGCTCCTCCGTGGCCCAAGTCCAAGCCTCCCCGGGAGAGTTGAAGAATAGTCTTGTTGGTGAACACCACCCTCAAGCGTGCTGGGAAGAGGAGCCTATATTGACTGTTGGGGGCATGTAGCTTTTGCTTGACCTTGCCAAACAAACAACGTTGACCCTGGACCTCACTAGTGTAGTTCGGAAAAATCATGATCGTATGATTTTCGTATCGGAGACATTGCTGTTTGCGGGCTTCAGCCAGAATAGAGTCTCGGTCTTTATAGTTAAGGATCCGCATTATGACCGTTTTGGGTGCCGCTCCCTCGGTGGTTTGGAGCAAGGGAGCGTTGGGCTCGCGCTATTGCGAACCACGGAGAGAGGGAGCCTTCAGGGATCCATGATCTCAACCACTTCTCTATGAAGTCGGCAGTGCTGCCCTGTTCTGCCCCCTCCGGAAACCCAACCAGGCGAAGGTTGTTGCGGTATGATCTGTTTTCTGCGTCTTCACCCCTCCGGTGCAGTTCCTGGGTGTGTGATTGGAGACGTGCAACCTGCCCCTTAAGTTGCTGGACGTCATCTTCCATGGTGGAAATGCGAGATTCAGTCTCTGTGATCCGGGCCGTGGCGTTTCGGATGTCCTGCCGGATGAGGGTCATATCCACCCGGACCTCCGTGATCTTGCGCTCCACGGAGGACTGCGAGGTGTGGATGGCTTGAAGGATGGTGGACAGATCCGTTGCCTGTGGTGCATCCCTGTCCGCAGTTCCCCCTGTCGCCCCAGTTTCAGTGGTGGTGAAGCGATCCATTTTGGTCAGGGTGGCCGGGGTCTTGGCTGGTCTGTCTCGGCCCATAGCGCCACTCAATAGGGCAGGGGACTCCAAGAAGTGTCTCGAAAGGTTATCGCTGCAAGTGGGCCGGTGGGCAACCCAGGGAGGCACAAGCGCCGGGAGGCAGCTGGGGATGGAGGAGGAGGCCTTCCCAAGGCCCTCCGTCGCTCGATTTGTGTCGCCGACTCCAAGGCGTCTCGGTGGGAGGCCGACCAAAGATCTGTAATGGGCCTCCGAGGGAGAGGTATCACAGCTCCCAGCAGGTGCCGCAGAGTTAGACTGGGGGGGCGGAGAAGGAGACCACCGCAAAGTTCCCCACACCGTCCGACAGGCACAGCCAGAATAATACCCCCCACAATGTCATCTCTGGAGGCAGAGTGGTCAGAGCCAGATCTTTAAGGGCTGTCCGGGCGATTACTGCCCCATTAGGACCGGACTGATCCGAATAGGGTCAAGGCGGCCGGGGGCGGTGGAGGGGTCCCTACCATGGTCCTCCCGCCGTTCGATGGAAGCAGCCGACAACACCCCTCCGGCCTCCCCAAGCAGGAGTTCAGAGTCTTCTCCCAGTACAGCAGCCACAAGCAGGTCTAGGGCCCAGAAGGCCGGAAAGAGGGCCGCGGGGCACCCAGGACGCAGGGACAAGGCATGCAGCAGGCCACCAGTGCGCGCAGGTGTGCCCCCCTCTGTCGGCACGGGTCCCCCTCTGCCGCCGGGACTTACCAGCCGCCAGGATAGATCGGCGTCGGGCTCCTGAGCACACAGTCCGCCTCACCACAGGCAAACTCCGTCCACCATCAGCTCCCGGCCCCCGGTTGCCCGAAGCAGTATTCGGCCTCACGGCATCCTCGTCGGGCACCAAGGATTCTCAATTTGAGCCCCCAGCAGGCACACACAGAGGGCCCCTCTGTGCTGGGCGTGAAGTCTTCAGCAGCGGCGGGCAGGCGAAGGTCCTGACGTCCCTAGCGCCTACCGCCCAAGGTGGCGGTCGATGTTGCACAGCGCCGCAGGGGCAGTGAGTGTCCCTGTCGTATGCAGGCCGCGGGACTGTTTCAGACTGGTATGGCGTTTGCAGCACCGGCGGGCGGGACGGGGAGCAAGGCACAAGCAGCAATCCAGATTTCGCAGCCCACCTCCGGATGCCCCGGATCTCGAGGGAAGGCCCTCACAATCCTCCGGGCACCCAGGCCGGAAACAAACTACAAGGTCTAGAGGCCATAGGTAGCGCCGATCAGCATGCAGGGGCTGCCATCTTAGGTGCAAGTTCCGGCCGGCCGACTGAGCCCGGCGCGACAGCGGCCCACTAGAGTTTTCCACAGCCGGGAGCGCAGCCGGAGGTGCAGCAACGGACCGGCAACCAGTCTCCGGGTGGGATGGCTCTCTGGATGGGCGGATGGTGGAGGGGTCCGGGAGCACACTCAAGGTGCGTCCACCATCTTGGCTCGTCAAGCCATGACCCTCTCCTTCCTAAACCTAACTTGGTATGCTTCTACATCCATACCGAGATGGTCTAGGAATTTTTTCTTTTATCTCTGTGTAAGGAGTATTAGCCCCGGCATTAGCAACCTGAGAGGCAGCCTGCGCCTCCCTAGTAGGGAGGGAGCTAGAAAAAAAACAGCCATTTAGCCAGGGGCCACCGGCAGGCCCTTGAGGTCCTTTCAAAATTTAGGAGGAAGGCATCCGGATCTTCCACTGGAAGGTATTTCTGTAGGGCGATGTTGGGAACCCCCGTAGTCGGTTGTGTAGTTTGCAACTGGGTAGTCAGCTGAACCTGGTCTTCTGCGACCTTGTGTATACACTCCAATTGTTGGGATATGGTGCAATTAAACAAGTCCCTGTCGGCCTGGGCCGAGGACATTGCTACTCTAGGGCCAATTCCAGCTTTTCCTGTCCCTTAATTAGGTGTTGTGTTAAGTTGTCCATTCTGACCTTCTAATGGTAGGTTGCCCGCATTCTCCACCACGTAGGGAATCGGCTTGTAAATAAGAAGGTCTCTCAGAAAAATTGTTTTTAACTGCTTGGTTTATTGCACCCATGGTCAAAGAATAGACTAAAAGTAAAGTCTTTGCTCTCCTCCAGCTGCAGGACTGACATCGTGAGGTCTCTCCTTGGATCTCAATTCAGGTGGTGCCTTGTGAAACAAAAAGATAGAAACCGGGAGAAACCGGAATCAATGGCCTATTTTCGGCTTGTTAAGAAAATAACACGGAGGGTAGTGTTTGGGATATGTTCACCCTAAGCGAAAAAAACTACACCATTGGCCAGGTATTTCTGGTTGTAGGGAAATTACACCAAGTAAGTTCAAGTGCTGTTTGATACCCGCTTATCGCCTAATCCCCTCAAATGCTCTCATACCTGTGAGAGCCACGCTCCTCCTGGAATGTGGCTGGCTTCCTAGTGTGGTCTTTCTGGGCGCTTGTCTCTTTGTCCCGCCACCACTGGATCCTCAACCCTCTGTTTTGGAGTCGGCTCGGGTTTCCCGGTCTAGGCGTCCCTCCAGCTGCAGTCTTCCTCATGGTCTGGTTAGGCATCTTCTTCCTGGTTGTATGTCGTAGGCGGCAAAAAGGTTGGCTTTTTCTCTGGCTTTCTTGGGCACACACCGCTCGGCAGAGTTCCGGGTTTGGTCCTTGTTGTCAGCTGATAGGCTGGGCTCACCGATTGGAGAGCCCCAATGACGTAGGGCACATGTTCAAGGGGAATGTGTGTGTGTGTTGCATATTTGGTTGTCTGTCCTTCTATACGATGTACGTCTCTGTATTTCACCTACACCTTTCATGGTGACCTGTTTTAGTCTTCCTTCTCTTAAGTAAGCATCTCTGTTACATTATTTCGGAGGATGCCTTGTATATCTTCAAGGTTCTCAGTGTAAGAGCTGTTTCTTTTTCCCATTGCTGTTTCTTAGCAATGCTCTTCAGCATTCATTGTTCTTTTTTTTTCTCCATCAATCTATCATTGGAGGTCTATATTTTCAAAAGAATAGTTTCCTCAATGATCAGTTGGTGGTCTTTATTCCTTGTATGTGTTACTGTGGTTGAGCACTCTGTGTATGCTTCTTTCATTTTGTTTTGAGCCTGGACTCTGGCCTATTGTTCTTGGCCCCTTTTCATTCCCCGATCTTAGGCTGCATCCCCTTTTGGGGCTGTCTCTTTTACTGGTTCTATACCATGTTTTTCACAGTCTTATAGCTTTCTACTCCCTACGGGCTTCCCATAGTCCCTCTTTGAGATCAGTCCTTTTGGTGAGCATTTTGTTTTCTCCAATCATTTTCGGATAGCAGGGCTACCTTTCTAACTTTTGGGCCGGCTTCCCATATTTGGGGTTCTTTAGTGAGGTCAGTTTGCAGCCCCTCTTCCAAGGAAGGTATTGCTTGTGTATCTGATTCTAAGAGACCATTCATAAAGACCATTCTGCACCACCCACTAAATAGCAGAATAATGCATCAAGTGTAATCTGGAAAATTCTGCAACCTGCAAAACTACTTCTGCTACAGGTAAGTAACTGTTTCACCTCTGGCTTGCCCCACAATAGGCAACAGATCCTGCCCCTATTAAGAACAGGATGTTCCATTCCCATTTAAGGTGGTGATCCCGGAGGAGCTGCAAAAGTTTCTTACGCCAAAGAAACATGCAGCAAAACACTCAATTACCACATTCACCCTAGTAATCACCTTTACCATAGGAGTCACTACACATACATACTGACTCAGATCTTGTTAGTCAATACGACCCACTGGACTCCTATATGGAACCAGACCCACCACAACAGAGGGAAGATCCCTGGTATAGATCTGCATAATGACACCAACCTGGAGTCCCACCCCATCAGATCTTCGCCACCTGATGGGTCTATGGCATAGCACTCTATAATTCAGAGAGCAGCAGATAACCAAAAGGTGAAGCTCCTCGTCCTAGAGAAAGAAAATAATTTCTTGCAAATGCTCAAGTGTACGACCAAGTGCACAGCAGAGAATTTAAAAAAGCCGGTTAAATCCACAGTTGTCACCCCTAGAATTGAGAAAAAATACAAACAGGCACCTGATGGTGCAATTTATATCTGATGTTGTGTACCACCAGGCTTGTTGGTAATTGTCACAGCCAGGAAGAGGGCATTTGCTCAGAGGACAGGGGATACATCACCTTCAGACAAGGAGACACTGCAGGTAAACCCGTTGCAGTGGGACATGCAGTGGTGAATGGCCAACTCCATGGCCTCATCTTAAGGTTTCAGTTACCATTAAGAGGAGATGTAAATGTAGACAATCATCTCCTGGAGACTTGCCATGGAAGAGGCAAGAACTAGTTCAGGAGGGGGAAATCCTCTCCAGTGCAAATATCTGCTGTGAATGCTGAAGACACAGCCATCAGTGGCCTGTTCGATGGCGAACGCTTGTTCCACCCACAGGTAGACCGCATGATGGAGAAGATCAAAAACGACAAGGACGCTGAAAAAGCCATGGGAGCACAGCAAACACAAGTGGGCTAGCACATTTTTGGTGCCAACAGGTGCAATGGGCTACAAAAGCTGCTACCACACCCAAATATTCTGGGTTCCAACTTCCCCCAACGTTTGCCAGAGGGATAAACCTATAGGCTCTAAATATGAGGAGGCTTTAGGGGCAATGACAGAGGTAGTGGGAGAGGTCGCCCACAAAAGGGTTTCTTCACCTCTAAGCAGGGATATCCTTTACCTACCTCCACTAAACCTTTGCATACGGTCGTGACACTTCAACATGACTACCCTGTAAGATGTTATTCCCGGCTCTGCAAAGATCATCACATGGCATTTCTCGATCTCATGAACGCATACTTTCACATCTCCATTCATGTAGAACATTACTGCTATCTCAGACTTGTGTTACTTGGACAACACTAAAAGTTCAACGTTTTAACCTTCGGATCACAACGGCCCTAAGGGTCATTACCAAGTGTCTAGCGGTGGTCCCAGTGCCATTCATGTCTTTCTGTATCTGGATGTTTTGCTAACAAAGAGAAGTTACCAATAATACCCATCATGCATTCAAACAGCTGTGTCATTTCTAATTTGGTTAGGCTTCAGTCAGTGCAAGAAAGTATCTTTTGTCCTCGCAGCAGATACCTTTTTTGGGAGGCAGTATTGAACACAGTCACAGGCAAAGCCTACCCAAACCAAGAGAAAATGATAACATTTGTGAAACTGTTTTATCATTGTCCGACGTCACGCCCTGTAACGCTGAGAATGATTATGAAATTGCTGGGGAATATGGCCTCTTAATTACTTATGCCTACTACGTCTCTTGTGATAGTCCATCAACCAGGACTCTTCAGCCGACTCTGTCCTGGGCTTTTCTTTCAATGTGACGCTAGGTGTAACCCATCTCCTTGCAGTCAGCCTTGAAGCCCCTTGTCCAGGTTTTTTTGGCCTTCCTCTTTTCCATTTCCCTTGAGGGTTCCAGGTAAGGGCTTGCCTGGTAGTGTTTGATGCGGGCTTTCTGAGTGTGTGGTGTATTCGGTCCTAGAGTCTTTTCATTATTTCTTCATGAGCATGGAGTTGGAAAGTCTGCTGCTGTAAATCGTTGTTGCTGATTGTGTTTGGTGAATTTTCCTCAGACAAGTGTTGATGGAGGTCTGGACCTTGTTAGTGGTTGTCACTAGTGCCCTCCAAGTTTCTGCTCCATACAGAAAGACCAATTTTACTTTGGTGTTATAAAGCTTGATCTTGGTTTGGATCATTCGGTCCTTGGAGCTCCAAATCTTCTTTAGCTTCATGAAGGCAGCCCTTGCTTTGCTGATTCTTGCCTTGGAGTCGGCGTCTGTGCCACCCTGCTTGTCTATGACACAGGTAGGTGAAGGCCTCAACCTCCTCCGCTGCACCGCCTGCAAGAGTGAATTCAGTTATGCTGGCAGTGTTAGCCTTCAGGATCTTGGTTTTCCCTCAGTGTATGTTGAGACTAAATGTGCTGATGTGGCTGCCACATTGTCGGTATTCTCTTGCACCTGTAGATGGGTATGGGAGAGAAGGGCCGGGTCATCTGTAATGTCAATGTCATCGAGCTGTGTTCAAGGTGTCCTCTGGATCCAATTTGTTCTCCTTGCTGTGAATGTCTTCATGATCCAGTCTATGGCCAGCAGGAAGAGACAAGGTGAGAGCAAAGAACCCTGACGGACGCCAGTCCTCACTTGATTTTCCTCCATGGATTAGCTTGCAGGCAGCCGCGGTCCGTAGTAGGAGTTTCTGCAGGGCGGTGACGTGGGGATGGGGAGGGGCAGGTTGGGGGGTAGTAATGTATGGATTACGGAGTTTAACAGGTAAGTAAACATATGAATAAATAAAACGAATTTCGTTGCGCGCACTGCATCGCATTTTGTGATGCAGTGCACGAAACAAAATTCGTTTTATTTATTTATATGTTTACTTACCTGTTAAACTCCGTAATCCATACATTACTACCCCCCACCCTGCCCCTGCCCCTCCCCCTCCCCACGTCACCGCCCTGCAGAAACTCCTACTACCGACCGCGGCTACTTGCAGGTCATGCCCTCGTTAGAGTACCTGATGATTCTTACAAGTTTATCTGGCGCACCGTATTGGCAGAGGAGTTTCCAATGGGTCTCTCTGTTCACACTGTTGATTGCCTTCTCATAATTGATGAAATTGACGAAGAGGGGCGAATTCCATTCCATCGACTACTCAATAATGATGTGCAGTATTGCAATCTGGTCTGTGCACTAGCTACCTTTGCAGAATCCAGCTTGCTGGTCTCGCAATTGAGCATCAACTTGTTCCTTCATTCTGTTCGGAATTACTCTGTTGAAAACTTTGCCTGGAGTTGATAGAAGAGTTACCCCTCTGTAGTTTGTGCAGTTACTCAGGTCACCTTTCTTGGGGACTGTGATGAGATCTCCCTCTTTCCAGTCTGATGGCATCTTTTCCTCTTCCCAGATCCTTCCAAACATGGGGTATATTGTGTCTACTGATGTTTCAGTGTCTGGTTTCAGTGTCTCTGCAGGAATGTTGTGAGGTACCGCTGCCTTCTTATTTCTCTGATGTTTTATGGCTTGCCGTATTTCTTCCATAGTTGTTCTTCTGCAGTCGATTGATAAGTCCTTGTCAGCTGGCTGTACATCTCTTGGAGACTGGCTCGTTGAGTTCTTTCAAGTTTCCACGGCTTGCTACTTCCTGGGTTTCTGTGGCAAGACCACTAATGAATCTTTGCCTGTCTGATCTTAAGCTTCTCTTTGCTTCCTTGTTGGTTTTGGTGTATTCGCATTCAGCGTTTGCTTTTTCTGCACTTGTTTAGCTGGCATTGGCTGTAACTTTCTTTTCCTTTCTCTCTTGGATTTTGTGGCGCGTCTTGGTGGAGATGCATTCTTTGTGTTGGTGTTTCTTGGGACCCAGTACCTCCTAGCAGGTTAATGTTGCAGTTTCTTTGACCTTCTCCCACTGACTTTCTACTGGGTCTCTGTCATCTTCTAGTTCTTGCAGGATTTGAAACTTATGACTGAGTATTTACTCTGTTTCTATGCATGCTTAAGAAGGGTGGTGTTATATCGCTGGAGTTGGTTTATCGATTCCAGCTATTCGTTCTTTAGCTTTAGCTTTAGCCTGGCCACAACAAGGTGATGATCTGATGCCAAGTTCGCTCCTCATCACTCTCAAACCCTTCAGGGACCTGTGGAACGTCTTGGTAATGCAGACATGGTCAATCCGATTCTCTATCGAATGGTTTGGTGACACCCACGTTACCTTGTATATTCTTTAATGCAGGAATACACTACCGTCTGTTACCAGACAGTTCGGGGCACAGAGATCTGTGAGCCTTTCACCATTCTCGTTCTAGTGCCAAGTCCATGGTTGCCCATGACTTCTCCGTACCCAGTGTTGTCGCTTCCAATCTTGGCATTGAGGTCCTCCATCAGTATGGTGATGTCTCTCAAGGCATTTCTCCAGAATGGATTGAAGTCCGTTGTAAAATGGTTCTTTTTTCTCCTCATAGCACTGGATAACATTCATGTTGAACCTCATGTTTTTTATGTGGATGGTCACTGTGAGGATTCTGGGACCATGGCCTTCCCATCAAATTGGAGCTCTCATGGCTGCTTGCGGTCACATCAATGCTGCTCCCGGAGTGTGTGGGCCGTTCCGTTTTCTTCCTCATGTCCAGAATACAGCAGCATTCCTCCTGGAGCCCGTCTTTTGTCTTTTGCTTTACTTCCTCGAAGTATTTGCATCTTTCTTGGATCTCTTGTGTGTAGTTGGGGAAGATTTAATGCAGGAGGCCTGATAGAACAAGTACCCGCCTTGCAGGCCTTCTATAAAACAGTGTCTCAATCCCAATGGTTGAAGATACGGACAATCAAAGTGTGTGCACCGAGTGGAGGGAATTTGGTCAGAGATGTATTTTGAACGAGAGCAACAACGTGTCCGACGTCATCCAGGATGTCAACCAGTTCTTCAAAAAGGTAGCAGGGTCCATGGATTCAGACTCCTTTGGGAACAAGTTAAAAGTGAAGGTTATTCTGTTGCGAACTGTTTTCAGCATCTTAAGCTCGTTGGTCACGTCAGGTGTGTCATATAGTCAAAGCTCTGCTACTTCATCATCCTAATGCAGAGGTCTACAACCCTACCCACAATATTGCAGAGGTCTTGATGTAGTAGGGAGACATCCGCCTTCACCTCCCGAATTCTCTACTCCAGTGTGTCTCTGGATTCTTGGATGACTTGGAGGATGGCGGAAACCTCAGAAAAATCAGGGGTTGCATGTAGTGTGGACCACTACCCTGCTGGGCACTTCTGCTCCTGGGTCCTGTAGTAAATTTGTTGATCTTGGTTTGAGCCGGATGTGTGGTGCCCTTGTCTTTCCCCATGTCCCCCCTTGTGTAAAGTGCAGCTTCAGTGGAAACTGTTGGATGGATGGAAGGGGGCAGACGCAGTCTTGGTGCCACGGCACTTGAAGAAACTGCAGGTTATATCCAGTTGCGACAACGGTCAGTCCTGTGGTAAGAATGGGCACCCTGGCTCATTTGTGTTCCTCTCCGGCCTGCTTGCCCCCCGAAGGTAAGGCAGCACGAGCAACCGGAGATCAGCAGGGTCTCAAGGGTGGGGGGACATAGATCCTGAAGTCACCCCACCTGGACCCAAATGTCTCAGCCGTGCCGTGCCTCTTCCGTGACGCCAGGCGTGGACCGTTGACCCTGGGATTCTGCCTAGTTTTTTCCAGTCCTAAGGTCCTGGACGGAACTGATGTCTTCTACAAAGGATGCTGCTTCCTCGCCACAGTAGTCCGTTCAGGTAACCTTTGGGGAGCCGGCGCTTCAGTCTAGGCCTCCTCCTTGTATTCGGACACCATGTTGGGTCTGGCAGTCTTGTGGGAAGGAGTGGGTGCAGCAAGCCCCTGCCCCCCTCAAAGCCTACAAATGCCAGAGTTCACGGATTCCTGTCCTCGAGAGGTAAAGGCAGTATCTGTGAGGATAATTGGGGTGGCAGGCAGTGCGGATGTTTATGGATGGAGGAGGAGATTCAGGAGCACTTATACAGTCCATCTGCCATCTTGGCTCCTAAGGCCACGCCCGTTTGCTTGCTACTTCTTACTAGATTGCAAAAAGAATAGATGATGGCTGGAATGCTGTATCAATCGACCATTCACCCCAGTCACAGATCTGGGTTAAATCCATATTTTTTTTGCGCGCCACGCCATCCCAGATTAGACCCAGCCATATGCAAATATTTGACCCTGTTCCCAGTGGAAACCGCCGAGCCCGAACTGCCAGGCCAGGTCCTCCCTGGACAAGAAACACGCATCCTAGGAACGGATTTGGGGGTTCACCTCATCAGCCAAGATAGCTTGAATCTGGTGGCGTAGCGAGCATGAGACCCTTGTCTAAGCATACCCTTCCCACTTAGGGTGACAAATGCAAAAAGAACAGATGATGGACTCACACACTTTCGCTCACTGCCACAAATTCACACATGCACACTCGATATCACTCACACCCTCACTCAATCCCATTAACTCTCAATGACTCTGAAATACATTTATAAAAACAAACACACTCACACATGCACAGCAAAACTGGATTTTTTTTCTCACCTTGTTTCTTCTGCTGATGACTTTACTCTTTGGCAGCAACAGAGCAGGAATTTAGAGGGAGGAATCCGCAAGGCATGATTACCGCCCTCAAACAAAGAGCTACACAGAGCAGCAGGCCATTATTACTGAATGGAAGACCTGCCTCTGTTGCTGTAGGGCCTGCAGTGCAGCAGCAGAATAGTCAGGTCGAAGACCCCAATCACCAGTCGATTAGGCTAAACGTGTAAAGATTGATCATTGACAGCTACAGTCCTTTTGACTTCTTGAAGACGTTTTAGATGTCATCTTGAGAGACAGGAAGCCTGCTTCCAAATCTGCCTATGCATGTTACTGGAACATGTTCATTCAGTGTTAAGGCGGAAGACTCCAACCACTTTAAATCTCACCTTACTGACGTCTTGTGGTTTGCATTGCCCTTTGCATAGCTGGGTCTGGGGGGGTAACAGTTAAAACTTACTTGACTTCCCTGTTTACCTTATTAATTTCCCTGATCAGCCTTCCCGTTTAATATTGCCACTAGTGGTGCTTTTTCGAAAGGTTTTACTTTACTTATTTTCTCCCTCTATGTATTGCTACTCTGTAGGATTTAAAATTTGTACTGGCTTTCTTGGTGCAATGCCCATTCGAACAGATGCACAGTTGCTTATTTCATCTTCTTACATTGAAGATAGTTTTGTTGGAGGCAATATCTTCAGCTCTTAGGATAGGAGAACTTCAGGCCTTCTTGATTTGTCCAAATTTCACAGTTTTCTACCCACTATTAAAGTTGGTCCTACACTTCATTCCTTCCCAAGGTGGTATCTGCATTTCACATGGGTCAGCATATTACTCTGTCATCTTCCTTAAATCCTCATCCTGCCAAGTAGGAGGTATTGCTACATAGGTTAGAATCCAAACGTGCTTGGCCATAAGACATTCGCAGGACAGAGTGGCTGATGAGTTCTTTAAGGGATAAGGTAGAAATACAAAAAGGCATAGCAGGACCAAATGCACCATTTCCGATTGGATCATCCTCTGTATGGAAAGCTGCTATGCCCTAGCCAGAAAGGATCTGCCGAACGGCATCTGTGTCTATTCCGCTAGGGCCGTGGCTGCCTACACAGCCGTCTTTACAGGTGTCAAGTTTGCCGACATCTGCTGGGCTACTACATGGTCTAACTGGTTTACTTTTGTCAAGCATTACTAACTTGCGTCTCTGAATGCAGTAACTAATACTTCGCTTGAGCTGTGTGGCATTTCCTTGGTTAACTAGCACTACTCTAATCCATCTTCCAGGGTTCCAGGAAGCTATTGTTTTGTGACTCTTTCATAAGGTGAGAAATTTGCAAGAACACGTATCGATAATAAATAATATGTATTTACCTTTTGTAAAAATATTTCTGGTGGATACATACTATTCCCACAGATTACTTTCCTCCCTGCCTCATCTCCTATGAATTAGTGCCATGACTAATAAGATGCCAGAAATGTTCCTGTCATCTTGTCTTCTTTCTTCAAGCTGTTTTTTCATCAGACTGGTTTTTAGTAAGACAAGATTGGTTTATCTGGGGCTCGAAGTTGTGGTGCTGGCGAAAGCATCTGGTGGGCGATGTGCTGGGAAATTAATAATTGTTTTCAAAGGGAGAGGATGCTCAGTTAAATTAATAATAACACTTGAAAAACCTGTTAACAGACTAGACTAAAGTCATTCGAGAACTAAGCTTATTAGTGCAGAATCCAAGTGGTTGATCCAAACTGCAGTTTTGGATTTAACACTTTAAAACATATGTGATATTTTAGTCTTCAGTGTATAAAGCTGTTAGAAGAATGTTGATTAAGTTAGTGCCCATGTATTGGTTTGTTGAAACTCTGGGCGTTTTGCAACTGCTATAGATGTAACTTCAATACAAGCACTGATTGACCTATATTTTGTTGTGTATTTAACTAATCTATTTCTTTCAGTCAGAGGAATTGCTGTTTTGCCAGCTTGTCATCCCAGAGTTCTCCAGCCAGGCTGCATTTCTGCACACTGAAGAGTCCGTTTTTGCCTGTTCGACTGGAGTTGGCAGGAGCTCTTTACCTCAGGAGAAAATTACTTTTGGTGCACAAGGTAATACTAGCATTTCTCTTTGCGAAGGCTAAATCTGAGCTAATTGAAGCAGAGATTGAGCAATGAATCATTGCATGTTCAATAATGTATTCGCCCCAGGCACCTTAGACGTTTAGTTATACAGCATATTGTATAGAAATATTTATGTAGGACTTTTCTGGTTGAAGTGAAAAGGTAAACTGGATGGCTTGTATGGGATAATGACTTGCAAAACTAGGAATAGTTTCAAACATTAGCTATAAAACTGATAAACATTTTTATATTCTGGCAGTTTGAAGTCTTAATACTCCCTTCTTGGACGTGCTTGTGGTGACAAGACCACCTGCAATCAAGAGAGATTGTTTAGCTTGCGAACCAGGAGGGAGGCGGAGTCCAAGATGGCGGAGTGAGGACTCTGCTGGCGGCGGACCGAGAGCTCTCTCCCTCCACTCTGATGTCAGCAGCGGATTACTGGCGCCCTCTGAGGACTGCAAAGAATGGGGGATAAGCCGTGATTCTGTCAACTGTTGATACGGCAGGGAGCGAACCGGTGAGGAAGGAAGACGACCGGGGCCAACGGAACGAACTGGGCAGCTTGGAGCACAGAAGTAGCGTACTTTCCTGGTTTGCTCACCTGGACCAGCTATACAACGTTTTTTCATCGCCCTCAGCGTTACACGTTATACGCTGCTCCTGACGGACACCACTGCCGATGTTGTGGCTTTCTTCGAGTATCTGGCGAGCGGTGCGGGACTGGCTAGAGAACAGGCTCGCTCGATCTGGGAGCGATTTGCTGAGTCTGGCTAAGACGAGGTTTGCAACTATCCCGTCCGAAAACATGTCGCCTAAACATCCTCCGCGTACTACTCGGAATACTAAAACTTCTGCGGCTGCGGCAGCGGCTGCTGTACATAAGCATACTTCGGAAGCTGCATCCCCAGCCCCAACCCCCGTTCCAACCCTTGCTATATCATCTGCCATGGTTGTAGCAGCTACAGAAGCCACAGTGACGGGGGGGGCTGAAAAAACGGTAGCGAGCACCGAGACAGCAACTTTGGCAGCACCGGTCCCGGCAGCTACTTTAAAGGGGAGTGACAGGAAGGCGGCAGGTAAGACAATTCTGCGCCCTCCTCAATTTAACTGTGGAACAATTCCTAAAAAAATAACACAAAAAGGTGCAGATATTAGTGAAAATGTTAAAGACGAGGCTCCTTTGGTTGAGGATGGAACAGTAGCAAGCTCTAAGAATACAACAACCTTGGTTAATATAAATCATGAGGATGACTCAGCTTTATCTATTCAACTGGCTACATCTCTTACTCCCACTGTAGACTGCGAGATCCGGGAGGTACTAATATGCCCTGAGACAACAGCAGGAATAAAGGAGGTAAATGGGTCGGCAAATGGGGGTCCCCAATCATTAAACATTTTCAAGTCAGTTTCAGTTTCAGATGCTACCTCCATTTATATTCCCAAGACAACGGCTATATTTTCAAGGATGGAAGACCCAATTGACAAAGACAAGGGTACTCTAGAAGAATGTGATAGTCGTGCTACATGTCCAGTGAGTAATTATGGTTCGGGTCAAACTTTGGAACTGGCTGATGAACATTTTTCCTCTGAAGACTGTGATTATGATACAGAAGAGGAACTGGATAAGTCTGTAGATAAGACTCTGAGTAGGCTACCCCCACAGAGACGCAGAGGTAAAGCTAAGACAACTTACAAGAAGAGAGGTAGAGCTTTGTCTAGCCTGGCTACAGGAACAGCCCCTTTGATTTAAAAAAAAATGGTCATTGAAAAAAGTCCGTTAAGGAAGTGGATCGAGGCTAAAGGGCTAGTCAAGACTATGACTTTAAGGCTGTCTGGGGGCAGCCCTACAGATAACGAGGTACTGCAAACTCCCAACCATGCTCTTATCGAGCAGACTACAGAAGAAGAAAAAGATCTTCTATTAGCGGCAACGGCATCCGATCTACCGATATCCGTGGATATGGACACTGATCTAAACAAATTATCTGCTGAAAGTATGAATGCAAATTCAACGGAAGAAATCAGGTTGGGAAACACTGATCACCCCCAATTAGACACTATACTAAAGCTTCTGATAAATCAAAGGGCAGAATCTGAGTCACATTATCAACAGCTGAAAAGTGACAATATAAGACTGCAAACCTCCATAACGGATATAGCCTCCATACTAAAGGGTATTACACAGGAGATAATAGAGCTCCAACAACGTACAGTCTTGGTAGAAGAAGGAACACAACGGCTAGATGCCACTGTGGGGCGCCACGATGCAGAACTGACCCAACTTCAGGGGAAAGTTGAGGACCTGGAAAATCGTCAAAGAAGATCCAACCTCAAACTTTATGGAATCCCGGATGGGCTGGAGGGATCCGACCCGAGGGCCTTCCTGGTGAAACTGCTGCCTCGAGCATTTCCGGATCTCTCAGACTGGGACTGGGACTCCCAAGTGCAAAGAGCACACAGACTACCACTTGTCCAAAAACGTCAGAATAGTAAATTCCCACGCCCAATCTTGATGCATTTCGGCAACTTCCTGCTCCGACAAGCTGTGTGGCAAAAAGCTAAGCCTAATACCCCAATAACTATTGACAATCTTACCATCTTTGCTCGGTCAGATCTTAGCAAAACCACGATGGACAAAAGATGGGAAATGCGCAAACTGATCGATCCAATCAATAAATTGGGAGGCTTAGCATATTTACAAGAACCTGCCCGACTTAAAGTAATCATGAAAGGGCGTACAAACTTCTTTAGCGAAGTTTGGGAGGCACAGGAATTCTTAGCCAGCCTCAACAAGAGTCAACAAAAGTAAAGATTGAAAAGAAAGCGAGGAGCTCTTCAACTGTCTTTGCATAAGAGATTTAGAAACTTTAGATGGATAGAAATTGAATTTGTTATAGGCTGAGGCACGGACACTTCTAACACCTAAACACTTAATTTTTGTTCTTTCTTTTATGTTAACATATTTAGTCACCAGTCTTGACGAAGCAATAACATTAGCTGACATTTCAGGGGGAGGGGGGAGGGACCCTTGGTTCCTACCGCAGGCGCTGCCTTGTTAGCGGCAGCAGTAGGTAAGGGGGGGGGAGGGGGGGTTGGTCTTCGCAGTTTGGGGTGGGTGTGGGAGATGGGGGAAGGTGGAGGGAGGGTTGGGGAAGAAAGGAAAAAAAATATTTTCAACCTGGTAGAAAAGCTTGATGAGAGTTTTATGTTAGTAAAACGTATTCTTTATTTGGAACTACATATAATAATGCTGAATATTGACATCACTTTTTACATTAGAGATGCATAATATTAGATGTTTGGCATGGAATGTTTCAGGGCTGAACAACAAACGCAAGAGGCATTTAGTTGCTGAAGAACTAAGATTATATAATCCTCATTTAGTATTTTTGTCAGAAACCCACATTATAGACAAAGATAAGAAGCTGTTAAGTCAACTGGGCTTTGAGATGATAATTAATTCTGCAGTTACGTCCCCTATAAGAGGGGTCGCTATACTAAAAGACAAAAGGTTCAAGGCAGAAATAACTAAAATACAGGGTGATAAATGGGGGAGGTGGGCAATTGCCCAACTTTGTTTTAATAATGTGAAGCTTGTAGCATGTGTTGTATATGGACCTAACAAAGAAGATCCTAGAATATTTGAACAACTAAATATAGCGTTATTAGATTAGAAGGGAGAAGTAATAATTATGGGTGATTTTAACTGTATTCTGAACTGCCAGACCGATACAACACGTCCGGGTAATTACAAACGAATGCCCAAAACTAGAACATCTATTTTAGATCTATGTAAACTACATAATGTTAGAGATGTATGGAGCTCGCTATACCCAAACTCTCCAGGCTATACATTTTACTCAGCTCCCCACAGGCTATGTTCACGTCTAGATATGGCTTTTATATCAGACACTCTGAGATCCACAAATATGGTAATATACCCACGTATTACATCTGATCACAATCCCATTATGATTGAGTTTACTACGTCCTTGAAACGTAAACCTCCAAGAGCTTTCACTTTCCCCAGGAATCTAATATCGGATATGACTTTCATTTCACAATTAAAACAACATATAACAGAATTCTTGACTTTTAACAGAAACACTGCCTCATGCTTAACAGTGTGGGATACTTGTAAAGCCAGTATCCGAGGGTTTACACAAACCTTTGTTTTGAAACAGAATCATGAAAGACGTAAACATAATTTAACTTTGACTTCTGACATTGTAGCTGAGGAGATAAAGCTTGTAAAAGCTCTAAGAGATAATCTTTCAACTCTGGATATCAGTGCAAACCTTAGCCAGCTAAAATGTAAAACCAAAGAAACTCTTTTAAAGAAAAGGAGCGCACAGATCCATAAATATAAATTTTCACAATATGAGGGCGGTGACAAAATTGGAAAAATTTTAGCATTTAAAGTAGCAGAGGATAGAGCGGAGTCTATGATTTCCCAAATTATGGGGGTAGATAACAAGAGATATAATCAGCCAGATGATATAATTCAACAATTTGCTAAATATTATGAAATTTTGTATACACCAGAGAATATTCCCAACGACTATACAATTGAGAACTATTTAAAAGAAAATTTACCGAATAAGATAACAAGAAACGAAACAGAGGAACTGACCTTAGAAATAACTAGTGAAGAACTAAAGGAGGCTATAAAATCACTGCCATTAGGAAAATCTGCTGGCGAGGACACCATCCCTCTGGAAATTTACAAATCATGCTTGGACGAGCTAACACCCTTTCTTTTAGAAGTAATCACCTATATTGGCAGAACCGGGTCAGCTCCCCGCTCTTGGAATAAAGCCAAAATGATTTTTTTTCATAAAAAGGGTAAACCTAAAGAGGAGATGGGCTCATATAGACCAATCTCCCTGATCAACGTTGATGCAAAGATTTTCGCAAAGTGTTTGGCTAGAAGATTAGCACCATTAGTGCCTAAAATTGTAAATACGCAGCAACACGGGTTTATAACAGGGAGGGATACATCAGCCCATGTCAATACGGCAATAACTGCGTTCGATATAGCAGAAGTAGAGGCTACCCCCCTTGCTATGATAATGCTTGACGCCGAAAAGGCGTTTGATCGGGTGGGGTGGGACTATTTATGGCATGTAATGGGATCAATGGGGTTTGGTGGAAAATTTCTAAATGGGATTCGGGCACTTTATGACAATCCAATAGCATATACTAGCTATGGCGGTCTCACGTCACACTGTTTTCTAATCAAGAGGGGCACACGTCAAGGGTGTCCCCTATCACCTTTATTATTTGCCCTTTCACTAGAACCGTTTTTAAAAGCTTTGGATACTCAGGCAGGAATAATACCCTTTAAGACTAGCAGTCAAAGCTTAAAAATTACTGCGTATGCGGATGACATCGCTATATATTCAATCGAAACATCTGATTCCTTAAGAGCTATCAACTTTGAAGCATCCAAATTTGGCAATGTATCAGGTTATAAATTAAATGCTCACAAAACCCAAATAGTAGCTAACTTTGTTCCCCCCTCAACCAGTGCCTGAAATGTGTAAGATCGCGACATATCTCGGAATTAAAATTACCTCAAATATCAAAGAACTCAATACCATCAATTATAAAAATTTTATGAAAACTACCACTACGAATTTTAAAAAATGGCACCGACTTCCATTAAATCTAATCGGTAGAATAAATCTGATAAAAATGAAAATCATACCTAAATATATATATTTATTTAGATCAATTCCTTTGGCACAGAATAGGCTTTTTTTCAAACAATTAGATAGGATCTTCGGCAACTTTATTTGGGGATATAAGAAGGCTAGGAGATCGCTAAAGATGCTGAAAAACCAAATAGGATCTGGTGGTCTTAACTTTCCCGACATGAAATTATACTTTTGGGCTTCTTTTATAAGACGCATTCGATCACTACTAAATGTAGAGGACCTACTTTTCTATCATCATTTATCACAAAAGGGAGATGCTAAACAATTTTTTCTTCGTGTTACAGATCCTAACTTCTACAAAAGGGTTAAATTTAAGACCGCACGAGACATAGTAAGAATATGGAAGGATATACTTATTCACTGTAAAACCACTATATTCCACTCACAATTAATTCTGTGGGACAATCCCGGGCTGCCTAGTATATTTAGCGACGGGGAATTTCGTAGGTGGCAACTGAAAGGAATTATGGTTCTGGGCGACTTATATCATTCTCAAGGCATACTGGATTTTCTTACTTTAAAGCAATTATACGGACTGTCCGATATACACAGATTTAAATATATGCAAATATACGACTTTTTAGTGCGGAAGAATAGAATTAACACCTTGTCGAGCGGGGGTATTTGGGACCTCTTAAACTCTAAAAAAGAGAAATCAATAATCAGCTCGGCATATAAATTCTTTATAGGTTTAAGATCTGACGACAACGATACACTAGCTAATAAATGGAATCTAAAACTCGGAACTAATTTAACAGGAAAACAAATAAGTAAATCCTACACTAATATTCATGATCATGTAAGATCATCTAGCTTACGATTACAACAATATAGAACCATATACATGCTATATTATACCCCAGAAAATTTTTCTAAATGGTCCTCGAACAACATTATGAGAGAAAAAACGAAATGCCCGAAATGTGACGAGTATGCGGCAGATCTTGTCCATATGATGTTCTCATGTCCGAAATTAGGGAAATTCTGGGAAGAAGTGGGAAAAATCTTAACCACAAAAAATATTCTTAGCTCACCAATAACAGCACCCATGGTAATACTAGGCCCACACTTGACAAGTCAACCACATTATATACTGCTATCAATCTTATTTTCCTGTGCCAAATTAACTTTAGCCAGGGCCTGGATTAACCCCAACCCACCCAACGCTTTGGAATGTTGGTACCTGGTTAATGAAATCAAAATTATGGAGTGTACGCTGGCAGAATTTAGGGGTGTCCGATCGCTAAAGAAATTTGAGAAAATTTGGGGGAACCTAGAAATGAACTGATATACCCAAGACCATTATATGTCTACCTGTGTTTTTATGATCTTATGCTTAGTTACTTTAATTGACAAAGTGAAACAACTGATTAATTCATGTTTTATTTTGTATTTGCTTGATGAATTGAAACTATGTTGAATGTTTTGCAGTCTTATACCAGGTGAAAATAAAATAAATTAAAAAAAAAAAAAAAAGACAAGACCACCTACCATAGAGGACAAAAGGGATGTTAAATAACAAGCATGTCCCTGAAGCAAACATAGCTGTTAGTAGACTCCTACTGTTTTTTCTGCACCAAAATGGTTTTGCTTTACTCTTCCTTCCTTCCTTCTCAATAGCTTCCTGAGTACGTGGGACAGTTTGTTTTCTTTTTACGGTATTGTTAGAAACGTTGTTTTACCTACTGTTGGTCCCTAAATGTTCTTCACACAATTTAAGCATTGTGAAGCATTCTTTAGGAATACCGATTCTACACATTTCGAATGCCAGAAGGCTATCTTTACATGGAAGCACTATCGCCTTCACTAGGGGACTAGTGACACCATTTACAACTTGAAGCTTTGTCCTTCCTTTAAATCAATGCCGCTTACAGATGGCAGGGCATATTTAATGTGCACCTCTCTGCTGACCTCCATCCACAAGATTCCTAGATTTGGTTTTCAGTTACGTAGATAACTTTTCACAGGACCAACTCCCTGGTTATTTGCTTAATATCTGAAATGAAGGTGTAGCTAAACACCAGGAGGTTACTTGATGGCCAATCCTGCCTAATAGCACAGTAGCTGGTATGTAGAATATAACATTCAATGTGTATATCTTGCAGCTAGACGTGGGTGCCTGTATTGAAACTGTTGCTACACTGATGCAGTCTAACAGCTTCAGTCTAAAGTACCTGGGCTGGAGGGCTGGTTGAATCAACCTCATCTTAATATCTGTAGGTCCTCTGGTTGAAGAAGTGCTGTGGTTGTGGTATGGGCACTTACTATGAACCAAACTTAAAGAGTGCCTGTTTTAGACTCCTGTGTAGCCTGACATTTTATTTACTTAATTAAATATAGAATACGTTTAAGCATGGACCAGAAAAATGGCATCCAAGTTCTGTACCACAAAAACATTTAGAGAGTAAGGGAAGGATGAAAGTAGCACACTTGTGAGTGTCTACCAACAGGAGAGGAGCTACATCTGTCTTGCATCTGTTAGTTCCTCTTTCATTTCATTGACCTGAAACTGGCAACTGCAGGAGCTAGGCACTGTAAGCACATTTTAGAACTTTAATAAAGAATCTCGTAAACAGCCAGAGTCCTCCTAAAGCACTTGATGTTCTTAGCAATCTGCCAGTTTTTTTGCATAGTTACTATAGAAAATTACTTCACAAAAATAAATTGGGCATTGCTAGAGAACGCTAGCCCATGTATTTGGACAGCTTCTAGAGGAATTGCATTGTTTATTGGTAGTGTAAGTGCTCATTGCCCCTTGAGTGCTGGAATCTTGTTTTGAGGCAAGATCCTCTTGTTTGACAAATCCTATTCCCCATGGCCTATACTATATGCATGGCTCTCCACATATGATAGTATATCATTCCACTATGATGCTTAGGGTCATCTGAAATACTTGTCATGGTCTAGCTCATCAACAGGTGTATCAACCACAGGGTTAGGGCGGTTCACATTTTGCAGCACATTAGGAACTTTATCATGCACTTTGATTACACTGCATTCCTCCATGACCGGGTAGAGAAGTGTGTACATCAGACATTGAAGTTCTCGGATGCTTGCAAAGTTGCTCCATTAGTTAACTGACTCCAGGCAAGCTTAAGAAAATACATTATACAGAATGTTCCAATTTGAATGGCAGATCATACAAAGGCTAAATAAGGGGACACAGTGAAAGGGATCTAAGATTCGCTCACGTATGAGATAAATTAGTACTGGAAGAACTAATAATTGGGTGGAAATACATCTCTATTCAGGCACAAGAGACATTTCTGTGGAATATGCGTAATACGTTGACGGCAAAATTTGAGGTGAGTACATAGGAACATAGATTTGGTCATGGATCCACAGCTAAATAGATAGAAAAATAAAGTGCATTGATGAGAGTATGCCAGCAAGAAATTAAACGTGTACAGTGAAAATATTTCACTGGTGTTGCCAGTATCTGTACTTGTCAGATGAAGGAGCAAAATAGGCAGAGTGCTTTTTGGAGATTATCTTCAATATGTCAGTAGTTCACAGACAGAATGGCTGAGGAGAGATAGAAGTGGAAGTTGTCCGAGCAGGTCTGAAGTCAGTCTAGACATATAAGGACCTGAGAGTGGGAGAGAGACGCTTGAGAGCCATAGCGCAAGATGGTGGCTAAAGCTGAGAGCTCTCACTCCCTGTGAGCATACATGACAATATCCTGCCATTTTCAGAGGAGGCAAGTTGATTAAATATGTGTTAGTGAGTCTCTAATGACAACGTCTACGTCTTGTGGTGCGGGCTTTGTGTGGAAGTCTAAATAGGTGTGGATTTGCGCAGCAAGTGCATGGACTGTGGCCTGGTTGAAGGGAGATCTCCTCTAAAGCACATGTGGGTATTGCACAGCTGCACAGTTGACTGTTAGCTCACAGAGCTGCGCTGGTGGGGATTGATGACTGCCAGTCTCGTAGTGGATATATAGGTGCCTGGAAAAGAAATAGCCCACCTCTGCCTTGGCCTCTGAAGCTGAAGTCAACATGCTAGTGCTTAAGCAGCGGTGCACTGGCACTGGATCCTTGGGTGATTCTGACAACTGTGGTGTTCCAGGACCCTGGGGCGGCAGTGGGCTCTCCTGTAGTGCAGACTAGCTAGTCCTGTGGAGATGAAAAACCACTGACAGGTGAGTTGCAACTCACGTAGGAACTGGTGTCTCAAAGGTAAATACAGTCCGTAGGCCATTTGAGTCTGGAGGCCATTTTAATCTTCACCCTTTGTTTTTGCAGGGAGGGAGTTCCCTAGTACTGGACAATACACATTATCATTGTGCAGTAGACTCATACAGGCCTACTTCTGAAGCCCTGAGGTGTAGAACAGGCCTTGCACGGCTTCCTGAGAGTTGTATCTACCTAAGCTGGCTAAACATAGACCTGACTTTCATGTTGGTTACCAGGCATGCACATATCACCATCAGTCAGCCACAAACTTGCAAGTGACAATTTGGACATTGTCTACAAATAGTACTCCTGCTGAAATCCCCGTGAAAATATTAGGACAACAACCCAAGCAGAGACAACTTATGTTTGGAGGAAAGAACTCTAACACTAGCAGAGCTGAATTTGCCCCAGAACCAAGTGAGAGTAGTGATCCTGAAATGAGCCTGCTATTAACAGAAATGGAATCAAATCTGGCAACTAATGATGGTAATACAGATTTTTTCACTTTAAAGGTTAATAAACTAAGAGTGGACGGAGATACATGTGAAACAGCTGTATATAGCAAAGAGAAGAGTATCAGATGCAGAAGACTGAGGACCAGATGTACGACCATTTGCATTTGCGAGTCGCAAATTGTGAAGGTTTGCGGGTCGCAAAAGCAAATGTACAACAGTGTCAGAGACACTGTTAGCGATTCCCAATGGGGTCCCAAAAAGCGAGGCTCCTGAATATTAATGAGCCACTCGCAATTTGCGATCCCATTGGGAATGGCTGGCCCTCCCAAGGATGGTTGCTTTTTGGGCTCAGCAGACCTCCATGTCTGGAACTGCTTTTAAATAAAGCATTTTTTTTTATGCAGCCCGTTTTCCTTAAAGGAAAACAGGATGCATTTTTTTTTTTTTAAACAAAACGTTTTCCTTACATTTTTTAAGGGCAGGGAGTGGTCCGTGGGACCACTGGCCTGCTCTTAAAAAAAAAATTCCCATGCATTCCCAAAGGGTACGAGGTCCCCTGGGGACCTCTTCCCGTTTGCAAATGCTTTACCACCTACTTGAAGTAGGTGTGTTTTGCGACCGCAATTGCGGTCGCAAAACAGTCATGCATAGGGCTCAGACTCTCTATTAGGATGGGACGCCCTTGAAACGCCCCTTCCTAATAGCAAGTCGCAAATCCTAATTAGCGAGTCGCTAATAAATTGCAACTTGCTAATTAGGGTTTGTACATGGCCCTTAGGTATGTTTGCATGCGCAAACGGGCCGCAAACCTGTTTGCGCATGCAAGAATACTTCGTATATCTGGCCTATAGTCTTTAAAGAGCAGATGCTCAAAATGAAAATACACTGGATGGTATTCACACCAAAAATAAGGACCTACAAGGGCACTCTTGATGAAAAAATATCAGTATTCCCAGAAACTGCAAACACTAGCCAAATGGAATTCTTCAATGAAAAGCTTCTGATTAAACTGTTGGATGGGACGCCCTCTCAAAGTTCCTCGTAGTGGAGGAAGCTCAGACCTATAGTAGGTATAGCAAGCCTAGACCTATAGCAGGACAGTCACCCCAGCCATATTGTTGCTAGGGTATTATCAGCTAACAAGATTCCTTGGGCTTAACGTGTTATCGTATGCCGGTGATACTCAAATAATCATCAGACTCTATCAACTAGCTCATAACTTAGTTCTGCAACTGAGGGACTGTTTGAAGGCTACACAGTGGCCAGTGAATGAATTCCAACTTTCTAAAACATAAGGCAAATAAGTCTTTATTTTAGAGAACAATCCTTAACACTGATGCATCACATTCTGGTCTTCAGAGTTGAGGAACCTTCCATCTACAAATCAGAAGTAAGCCAACGTGCTAGGAGTCACAATCAAATTGGACTCCTCCTTTTCAACACATATTAATGCTGTAACTTCCCAATTCTTTTTATACTTCAAAATCTCAAGGAAATTCCACCCGTTCAAACGAGGGAACAAACTTTCCATGGTAATATCTATCCTCTAACACAATTAGACTACTGAAATAGTCTTTTCATGGGCCTTCAAGAACAGCTCCTTTCCAAAGCCCATTCAAATCCTAGCTGTTTGCTCTTCTTGCAAGCTCCGTAAATTTCATCATATTACTGTAGCTTGCCGCTCCCTACCTTGGCTCCCAATTGAGCTACAAATACAGTTTAAGACTATGTATTGGCCACAACATATTTCATGGCTGTGAAAAATCCCAACTGAAAGACATCCTGGCCCTCTTCACACCATCTCGCCATCTATGCCCCTTCACCTCATGTTCAGTTCCACAAGACCATTTGGTGGTCAATCCTTCACTCATCTTCCAGGTTGTGGCACTCCCTCCCCTGATTACAGGAACCTGAGAACTATCTAGCTAAGCTTCCTACTGCCAGGAAACCTCTAAGTGTCAGTTGCACTGTACAAATAAGTAAAATAAATGAAACTACTGACACAGAGTGAAACACTATTCTGCAAATGGGAAAAGGATACTTTGCAACACACAGAAGTGACGTATCTATCCATACGGATTTCTGTAGAGCTGTACAGGAGGCCAGACACTCCTCCCTGGCCTATTGGACATGAAACATGCAGTGCTTTACTCTCCCAGGCTTCAAGTGGGATATAATAGAAATAATGATTTAATCATTAAGTCAGAAGCCACATTCGACTTTATTCAACACTGTATCACAGATACCTGTAATGAGATTGACAACAGGATAGGCTCCAGACCGGAGGGGTGACTCTAACGGTGAGGTTCTGTAATGAGTGACAATCACAAGTAGACATTATGGTACATGTGCATGTTGGGTCAAGTACCTACACCATAGGGGGCACGGCTTAAAGAGTGAGATAGATGGCAGTGTGAGCCTGCAGCTCTGCACCAGGGAAACTCTCATCCAAAATAAATCGATGTTGCTATTGATCTTCTCGACAAAGGAAAACGATTCAGAGGAAATAACGAAAAGACTAACACAATGATATCCGTTGGTTGCCAAAAGCTGATGGATCGCTTTCATCTGATGCTATCTCCGGCCCTTGTGCTGCCGCACTGTGAACAAGAACGGCTCTGGGGCTATGGAGTTTAAAATGGACACATGAATCTAAGAACTAAACAATGCTGGAGCTCCAAAGTAAAAGGAAACAAGTAAGAGCTGCAAAATTAAGAAAGCGACACATAAGAGAAACACAAAAAAGTAGTAATAAGTCCACTGCCACCGCGAGGCCAGAGTTAGGCCGCATCTAAAATGGCGTCTCCATATTCTAACCTGCCGATACATAATTACCAGCATATGGTAGCTATCGCTTCCCCATACAGTCGCCATCTAACTTTTAACTGTCTCAAAAGCCGCAATCTAATATCCACCTATGGCGCAATGTAATTCCATGAAACATGGCACAAACTGGCATATTCTCCCTGAGCCATCCACAATACTCACTATAGCATTCACTGCGATACTAGAGCTGCTGATGGCTTATGAAGGAATTCCAACTAGCTAACTCGGCTACAATATTAGAAACTTACTGGGACAGCATGTGTTGGACGCCCTATGAGACTCTGAGGCTGAGGGAACAAAGCGAGAGGTACAGGGGCGAACATAAATAAAACAGAACTACATAGTGCCTAAAATGGCGGTTGCCTGATCAACGCCCAATGTTGCTCTGTAACAAACGCAGTAAAACATGGTGATACAAAACTCAAAAGAAATTATAGTGATAAATACCATTTGAACGGAATGATGACTGAAACTTAATGCCAACAATGAGAGTGGGGCAAATCATAGCAAAAAGAGAACGCTAATCACAAAGGAGGGACTAAGGGCTTTTTAGACAGGTCCAGCATACATGACCTAACAATAATGAAGATACAAAAGCTGTGCTGTTCCTAATATCGAGACAAGGGAAAACTAGTTTTATGTGGTCATGAAGTGTAGGAGGATGAGGATTCCCCCTCTTGGGATATAGGGCACCAAGCGACATTTGGAATAAAAGATCTCTGCCAAAGAGCTCCTCATAGGGAGCCCGTCCTGTATTGCAGCGCTTTCCTGGCGATGAGCAGCCCATATGATGAAGCATGACACCTTGCCCGGTGTGTGAGGGTCCTATATTCCAAGAGGAGGAATCCTCATCTTCCTACACTTCATGACCACATAAAACCAGTTATCCCTTCTCTCGATATTAGGAACAGCATACCTTTTGTATCTTCAAAAAGACAACACTACCATGCTGATACACATTTGAGGTGAATACTGATATAAAGATAAACTAGTGTAAAATGGCATCCGCTTAACACCACCCGCTGTAGATTGTAAGCCGCTAGCGTTCATGATGCAGCAGGCGCAATGCACATAGGCACAGTGAGTCACGATACAGAGTGAGACGCTCGTGGAGCAAAATGAAATGTAAAAGTAAGTCCACACTGGTAGAATCTTACATGTTCATACTGTTCATGCTGATGTTCATACTAGTGCTCAATTATGAGATGAGCATGTCTAAGTACCATCGCCACAAGGAGCACGTCTAAGCACAATGAGCATGTCTAGGCACGTCTAAGCACTACCATCAAAAAGTCACCCTGTGTACCTTGGGCACTGCCTATGTTGCATCTGAGTATTAATTCCTTACCTGCTAAAAACCATAAATAATCGTACAAAAACAGCTGTCCAAACACCACCAGTGCAGTCTGGTATCGCAGCAAACTCTGCGCACTATGGTAGCGATCTGAGTGATTCGATAATATATCTGAGTAATATACACCAAATAAGTGAGTAGTACACCAAATAAGTCTGTCTTCATACAATAACTCGTATGTCTTCCTGTATCTCTAAATGAAGCTGAATATCTGTACAAAGAGTGTGCCAGGGACTTAAGAATACAGATTTGCAAATTTGTCCCAGAAAAATGATACGTGCCTTACAATACTACCAACATAGCCTAAAGAATAGACAATGAAGTGAACAACATCTCAGATCGCTAGACCAACTTACCACTATACAAGGAATAAGTCAGCGAACAAGACAACAAAGAAGACAACAAAGTATACAACAAAGAACAACAAGGAAGATAACGAAGAAGACATAAAAATACAATATCCAGCCCGATCGGATAGCAAAAAACGTGAAACGAGGCAGAAAAATAAAGTGAAGCGAATCTGAAGAGGATCAAGGTGGACCCACCAAACCTGGACTCACCAGTCAAAAGCAAGAAAGATATCAACGCTACGATGAAGATTATCTTAAAGAAGCTCCAAGACTAAAGAAAATACAGACACTATGCAGAATGAAATCTGCGCCATACGCCCCGACATTAAACAAATCAATACCCGGATCACTGAAACCGAGAATATAATTAGTAACCTTGAAGTCTCTGAAAGCAAAACACATAAAATCATCTCAGCCCTATATAATACCACCAAATCATTTAGTCGAGGCCTAGCGGATCTTGAAGACAAATAGACAAAGGAATCTTCGTATTTTTGGTATCCCTGAAGGAGAAGAGGGGACAGAAGGTCCCTGCATCCCCTTTTTAGAAAAATGGTTAAGGAGAAATACAGATATAGTCTTAAGGGAAAAAACTGGAATTTGACAGGGTGCACAGAGTCCCTATGAGGAAGATTCCCCATTGTATGTAAACGACTCCTTTACTTCATGTAGAACCAATCTTAGCATTCATGAGTACACACAACCACATACTATGGAAAGGCAACAAAATCTTTGTCTCACAAGACTACTCTAAATCTACAGTCGAGACTGTAAAGGTATTCCTTGCCCTACCACCCACACTAAAAGGAATGAATTGGCAAATTCTCATTTGCAGGTCTGACAGATATCGGGTACACAATTTAGGGCACCTCGTATATGTTCAACGACCATACACCACCCGGGAAATTTTTGGACGTAAAAAACTAAGCATAAATGGATACCTCGTCACACAAATCTACAACTGCAAGAACTGGTCGATAGCTCACAAACTGAGAGCATTACTTGACCAATAGAAAGCTCAACTGGCTACAAACTACTCCCGAATAGAACTCTTCCTAGACACAAGACTTTGATTTGAAAAAGCGAGGAGTGCATGTATGGTCAATAAGTTGTGAGAAGTTGGCCTGGCATATGCTGTCCACTATTCTAGTGGGCACCTTGCACTAGTCCAAATGACCCTTATTGATGGTAGGTTAAAGACAGCCTTTATAGAAAGCTATCCTAGTGTAGCTAGGGAGAGCAGCCTTCAGGCTAAGTCTTGGAGGAATGTAAAGCAACTTGTTTTATCAGTCTATAATCTTGTGAATGACCAAATGAAAGAAGAAACACACCAGGTTTATATATAAAATATATGTATTTATTCTAAACACATCACACTAGTCTCTTTATGAGGCTAGAGGCAAAAGTACATTCAGTAAACCTAATATCACACAGTAAATTAGCACAATATACTTTGAGCCCTAGGGGCGTATTAAACCATATATTAAGAAAGTGGTATAAGAACCACGACTTGCATAGACACAAGGCCTAGAGCCTTTAGAACCGCTGGGGCCACCAGGAACGACCCAAGGTAGTGAAACAGGGGACCCACGGGGGACGCATGCAGTGTGTGAACACAGCCGCGAATCACCTTTAATTTCTATGGGGAAAGTCGCGGTTGGGATTTTAAAGATAAAGGACACTTAAAGGAGGACTTTGAGCAAACCCCTTTAGACTTAAGGGGTTCTAGGGCCAACACCCACGGGAGCACCGGAGTACTCAAGTTACCTCACCCAGGGAAGCCTGGTGCATTGGTGTCTTTTGGTGTCAGGTCTCGTCGTCGTTTTCAATGGCGATCTGCAAATTGCTGCTGCCGTCGTAGAGGAAAGTGTCCGGTGGTATCCAAGCCTGGATCAAAGATAAGAAGAACCTGAATGCAGAGGGGACAGAGTCTGGGTCACTAGCCAGTGACCAGGAGCACGATAAGCGGATGCCCACTGATGTCGGGTGATTTCAGGTGAAGAAGGTGAAGCTTGACTCTTAAGACACGAGGACCAGGAGGCGTCAACGACGACCAGGATCTGAAATCGAGCTGTCCTACGAAGGATGCCGAGTCGGTTTCCTTATTGGACCCAACAAGCCTTAGCAACAGCAACCCACATAGAAAGCAGAGATAGGCTTCGGTGCAGATCAGCAAGGTCTGAGGGACTCACCACTTGGTAAGGAGTCAGGGCACGTCTGGAGCAACCAGGGAAGGCCAAGGAAAATCAGAATGGGCTTCGTAGGGACCCACCAGTCAACGGACCAGGGATCGCGAAGGAGCCTCGAGCAGAAATGCAAGAAGAGGGCTCACAGAACACTCGTGGAGTTTAGGCCCACAATCTTCAGTGCAGATGGTGCTCGGGGCTTGGGCTACAAGTAACCAAAAGCACAATTTTAGGAAAGCTTGGAAAGTCAATGCACTAGCAAATGTGCACGGTGTCCAGGGGTTCCGGTTCCACGTCACTGGTAAGGGCTGCGGGTCTCAGCTTTGCTGGGGACTCGGGTCAGGGTACGAGAAGTCTGGAAATCCTCTTTCTGGGTTGCAAATACTTTGGAGTCCGGCGGGAGCTTCGGAGATGCAAACCGGCAATTGCTTATTTGGTGCCTGCTTGAGCAGGGGAGTCACTCCTTGACCCCAAGGGAGATTCTTCCGTCCTCTAGTCTTTAGTAGAGCATCGAAGTTCCAGGATCCAGTTTCAGAGTTTTGTCCAGGTGTAATCTAAAGTCCTGTTGCCAGGGGTCCCCTACTTATACTAAAGAAAGGGTTTGGACATACTCTGGGGACCCACCTATCGGAGGGTCTGTAGAGAGGGGTGGCTCACCCATTTCCTTTGTCCAGTTTCGCGCCAGAGAAGGGGCTGAGTGTCCCTGCAACCGGTTTGAACTGGACTATGCACAGGGACACCAAATGTGCCCCCAGTGCAGACATCAAGGCACTCTGAGTGCACCCACCCAGCCCCAATACACTAAAGCCTGTCTGGGAGGTGGTTACACCTCCCTGTGACAGGAAACCTATTGTCCAGGCCTCCCCTGCCGGAGTTTCCTCCTGCAGCAGGAGGTCAGACGCGTGTCTGTGGCTGCAGCATCCATTTTGTGATGCTAGGGCTCATTTAAACTATTACCGGGCAGACCAGTGTGTACATGTCTCTCCCTCTAGAAGGGTGGAATTCTACCCCTGCCGCCAGGACTGGCAGGGGTAGAATTCCAAAGTGTTTGACACCAAACACAACATGTTTCCATGCAGCCATTCCAAAGTTAGCATTTACAGCGAGGTTATAATGCACTTCTGCATCACAGAACAGCCTCAGAGAATAGGCTCCGAAAGCTGCCGAGGGATCCTGCTCATGCATGGGCACCCTCTCACACAAAACCAAGCACTCTGCCTTCAGGATTGGCAAGGCCTGCCATAGGAGTGACTGATAGGTTTATAGGTGTCAGCGATTAAAGGTAGACATGGGTAACCTATATCTTAGTAAGGGGTGCATGCAGTAGCAGTCCTGTGGTGTCATTTTGGAAGGCTTCCCAGGGGTGGCATAATACATGCTGCAGAACCTGTTAGGCCTCTCGGATACCTATGCCCTTAGTACCAAAGGGACCATATACTAGGGACTCACAAGGGTACCCCAGTAACCAAACTGGAGTGTACCTGAAGTACATGGAATCATTTTAGAAGAGAAAGCAGAAAGGCTGGGGACCTGAATGGAAGGTTCCCAGCCAAACTAATTAAAAAACCAGGAAAAAGTGGGGGCAACCATGTAGTCAGATTCCTCCTTCCTACAAAAGTAATATAATGTGACAAAAACATTGGTTTGCTTTATTGAGCAGCTGTCAAAATGCAAGGTATGGAAAAATGTAGTTGTTGGAATATACACCTATTATGAGACCAGAAGCTTCATCATGTACCCGTGGCTTCACTCTCGGCTTGGTGCTGCACCATGTAGGATTGTATAAACAACCCAAAATTACATCTAGCAGCTGCATCTAACAAGCTATAGATTGAGGAGTATATATTTTCTGAACATTTTATTAGGTTTTGTTGAATTTAGCTGAATATCAATTTAGAATTTATACACTTTAGCTAGAAAAACCTCTGACTTTAGTACCAAATTGGTGTATAACAATCCGAAGGAGAGATTTCCTCACTTAAAGGAAAATCTGTAATATACACTGTTGACGTTGTATTCTTGTTTCCCTGGAGGAGCAGTCTCTTCCTCTTATCGCTATGTCCTTTAAGTATCTAAAGGGGGAGGGGGTTATTGAAAGGGAGGGACTGTTGGTTTGTGATACTTTTCTTGATTGTGCTTATATATGCTCTACTTTTTATTCTTCATTTATGCTTTGTATTTGTCATTACTAAGTGGAAGCTGAAATACCGCACTTATAAGAACAAAACCAACCAATTTACACACAATGTGCACTGGGAGCTTTACATCCCCTGAGATGCACTGAGTGGAGTTCTGACAAACTCTACTATAATTTCGGCAGCAGACACCATTATGATCATAACACAGCTCTTACTGCCTCTCCAGAGGACCTTAATTTCCCTATTTATAAACGGTCACACAACTCCTAAACCTCCCAGATAGGAACCACACACACCTATAGATAGTCAAATGACAGACTCCATGCATAATATTAAGTTAATGTCACTGAATGTGAAAGGGATTTACCATCCCATTAAGAAAAATTAAATTACTAATTATATATACAGGCTTAAAGGAGATTCTATTCTTCTTCGTGCAACAAAGGTTGACTCTACAAAGGTGACATCTCTTAGAAAAAGACAATTCTCAAATGTTGCCTGCTCTGCAGCTGTGGGTAAAAATAATGATGTCTTGAATGATTAGTGCAAAATCAAATATAAACATGATATCCAGTCTATCACTGTCAACAGTGGGAGTTGGATTATATCTAAACCCTCCAAGAACATCACTGAATTCCATGTGGTTAATATTTATGCAAAACAAATGGGTCCCTGACAACAGTGATTAATAAATCACAGGTTTAAACGATCTTAGCTAATGCTAGTGGTTATAAAGCTAATAATTTAGGAAGACATTGTAATTGTACAGTATCATGGAGTCAAACATATCATAAAACATATCATATTTTTTCGTTAATTTTTATGCACCTACAAAAGACGATCTGTTATTCTGGTGTGATCCCTCAACACAACTAGGAATGATACCAGACTCCACCGCACGCATTCTAGCAGGGGACCATAACTTACCATTAGACCCTACATTAGACAGAAACTCACAATGCCCAATCCGCCTGAATAAATTACACAAAGCACTTAAAAACCTTTGTGGGGGGGTGTGTCCAAGATGGCGACTGAGTAGGACGTGCTTTCTGTCCCTCCGCCGCCATGATTATCTTAGCCTTGTCCAGCGCCTTCTCTGGACCCTGCCGACTGACCCAACTCTGGCGCGGTGCCTCCGGAGTCACCAGTGAGGATCTGGAGCTCTCTGCGGCTCCGACGATAGAGGGGTGGCTTAGAACCGGGCCCAGCTCAGCGCGAACCGGCCTCCTGGGGTGCGGCCGATCCGGTCCATAGCGGAGGTGAGGAGAAGTGCCTGCCTCGATCCCTGCACCAGGTACTGCGAGACTTTTCGGTGGCGGCCTGCTGGCGGTGGGCCCTGGACTTTCTGACGGCCGCCGCACACGTGTGTGAGCCCAAATGGCCGGATAGGCCCCGAGAGGCAGAGATGCACCCCTGAGATCGCTTGGGGCGGAGCAAGGCGCACAGATCTACTGCTGGAGAGGCCTGGGGTCCATACCTCGGAGCAGGACTTGAGGGCTGCATCCGCACCCGAGATGGACCGGGGAGACCTATTGGAGTGACCTTGGGCTGGTAGAGACAGGGAGAGGTGCAGTGTGGGCGCCGCTCGGTGGAGGTGGAAGATCGACGTCGAGGCCCCGGACCCGCAACGGAGCCTCTGGCGAAGCAGAGGAGAGATTGCCTGACTCGGGGGAAACATCCCTGAGTACTCACCCCCTATTGCCGTAGTTGGGCAACGGCCACTAGGCAGGTTTTGATGGCTCAAAGAAATCGCAAGGACAAACCGGGCAAGGAGGGGCCTCTAAAGGGGACGCAGGCGGCGGCGTCCCCTAGCACTAGCTCGTCTCCCCGGCTGCGGGACGATGAAGCACCGGCCACCAAAGCCTTCATGCTGGAACTTTTTTCCGCCATCAAAGAGGACATCTCGGAGCTTCGTTCCCAGCTCGCTTCCGATCTCAGGGAGGTGAGGAGAGATGTAGATGGCATTTGCGAGAGGGTCGCGATGCTGGGGGAACACGACCTGGGGCTAGCGGGGGAAGTGCACCAGCTCCAACAGGATGTGATCAGGCTGACGGAGCAAAACATGGATCTCCAGACACATGCAGAGGACCTGGAGAATCGCTCTCGCCGAAATAACATTCTCATACGCGCGGTGCCCTGGGGCGGAGAGGCAGGGAACCTGCGTGGCTATGTGGAAGCGCTCTTTCTGCAGATCCTAGATGAGGAAGACCTTCATGAGGTCAGAATGGACAGGGTACATAGGGTTGGGCTGCCGAGAGGTACGGGGGCCCCACCTCCGGACATTCTGGTCTGCATTCACGATTTTCAGCTTAAAGAGCGTATCCTTCGGAAGGCGAGAGGGATCGCTGATTTGCAGTTTAGAGAACATCGTCCCCAGCTCTTCCAAGACTTGGCTGCATCAACGCTACAAAAGAGACGCAACTTCAAGCCGGTGACATCATTTCTGAAGGATCAAAATGTGGCGTACTCCTGGGGCCATCCCTTTCGCCTCATCTTCAGGTGGCAGAATAGGCTGGTCCAGGTTCGTTCTCTACAGGCGGCCAGGGAGCTTCTGGGCTTGGACGACGCTGCCCCCTCCCCGAGGACTGGGCAATCACTGACGCGACGACGACGGCGCTCTCCCTCCTGGCAGAGAGTGGGGCGCCCGTTGACACAGAATAGGCCGGATCCCTCGGCCAGCCAGCAGGAGAGAGAAGGAGCTGTGGCCTCTGTAGTGAGCGCAACGGAGACGCAATCGCATGACAGTTCAGGGGCAGCGTGATCAAGAAGGGAAGGCTGATAGGCGTCGGAGGGACCACCCCCCTCCACTCAGGTACCGTGGGTACTATGTACTCTTGGGGAAAACGCCCCGGTCTGGAGAATGAGTGGGACACTGACTGGTATCTCATCTGCCGTTCTCCAGAGATCTCTACGACCACCCCTATGGTGGTTCTCTGTTTCTTGTTATTTTTTCTTTTTTCTTTTGCCCCCTCTGGGCCTTTGCAGTTAAGGGCAGGGGAGGCACTCCTGTTGAGGCTCTCCAGTCCTGAGGAGGGGGAGGGGGGAAGGAGTTTGGAGGGGGGTTGGTGGGGGGGAGGGGAGGGGGGGTGGTGGTAGCATGAATGTGTGTAGAGGAATGTTACTGTTCTTGCAATCTGTTCTGGGAGAGTACGCTATTCTCTGGAAAAATGGGCATACTATTCCGGGGCCTGGCTGGGTTGTTGGAATCGAGGGGTTGAGTGGGAGGTGGCGCACTGAGAGGGGCGGGCACAGATCACGGAGCGTGGAGGATCCAATGGGGCCTGAGGGAGGGCTGAGAGTGTTGGGGTACCAGGGGTGCTGGTAGAAGTGGTATGTATTGGTCATGGGGAGGTGGGACGCTGAGCTGAGTGCGAGAACTTATCTGTGATGCCGGTCACTGTGGGTACAAGGAATGTGAAGGGGTTGAACTCCCCTCAAAAACGGCAAAAAGTGTGGAAATACATTCTAGACCATAGCTTAGATGTGGTGGGTCTCCAGGAGACACATTTGGCGAGGAAGGACGAAACCCGCCTCAAGCATAGACAATACCTGCTTATATATAGGTCCTCTGCCCTTACTAAGCACAGGGGGGTGGCTCTTATGTTCCGTTCAGCAGTGCGATTTCAACCACTGGGGGTTAGGAGCGATAAAGAGGGTAGGTGGATCTTGGTCAAGGGTATGCTCTGCGGCAAACTATGTACCTTTCTTGTACTGTACGCTCCCAATATGGGGCAGAATAGGTTCCTCCAGGACTTGCTGACTACAGTGGAGGACTTTGTTGAAGGGGCATTTTTTGTGCTGGGGGATTTTAACCTGGTATGGAATCGTGATCTGGACTGCTCTCGCCCTCAGAGGGCTGACGCTGGGGTCTTTTCAGGGGTCTTTTCAGCTGATTTACAGACCTGGGAATGATCGACGGGTGGCGCGCCCTTCATCCCCTTGTACGGGGCTACACCTACTATTCCACGTCCACCATACGAACCATTATGGGTTCCTGAGCCAGTCCCTTCAGGGATCCCTGTGTGGTGCTACGATCTTCCCCCTGTCAGTCTCCGATCATAGCCTACTGGTCCTCTGTTTTCATTGGGCCCCGGACGGTACGGGAACCCGCAAGTGGTATTTCCCAGCCTCCTTAGTCAGAGACGACCCCTCCTGTAAGGCACTGCGGTCGGCGATCCGCGATTTTTTTGACCTTAACCCTGTACAGGACACCTCGATCTTTGTCACCTGGGATGCCTTTAAGGCATCGATCAGGGGTAGTTGCTTGGCCCTCAACGCGGCTCTTAATAAGTTGCGGCGGGAGGAGAGAGAGGGGTTGGAGGAGGAGTTGGCCAGGTTGGAACAGACCCATAAATAGAACCCCACCAGACAAACGCTCCGCTCATTGACAGCGGTCCGGGGTAAACTCAGGACCCATTATAGTAACCGAGCGGAATTCACTCTCCTGAAATTGCGCCGTCTCTCTTACTCACAGGGTAACAAGATTGGGAAGCACCTCGCGCGCCAGCTGAGAGACTAACGGGAGAAGGAGTATATTGGCGGCATTGAAGACCCCAGTGGGGAACTGAAGCATCGCGACGAGGACAAGGCGGAACTCTTTGGGGAGTTCTATGCAGCACTATACTCTGGGGACGCTTTGGACCCGGAGGCCCAGCGTGACTATCTAAATGCACTTCCGCTCCCTCGCGTCTCTCCTGAGTGGAATTCGTTGCTTGCGGCCCCCTTCACTAGAGAGGAGGTTCTGATGGCAATTGAGACTCTGAAACCCAACAAGGCACCCGGGGCGGACGGCTACACGGCGCTCTTTTATCGGACCTTTGCAGCAGAGGTGTGTGACTATCTGGTGCTCCTCTTTAACGCCATGGCGGAGTCTGGTACGACCACGGGCTCCATGGCGGAGGCTGTTATATGGGTCATCCCCAAGCCAGGGAAGGACCCCACCAAGTGTGCCTCATGTAGGCCTACAGCCCTGCTGAATATAGATGCCAAATTATATTCGTCTATATTGGCGACCCGGTTACAGGACCTCATGCCCGCTATCATCCACCCCGACCAATCGGGAATCTTTAAGGGGCGCCAGACCCACGATAACACCCGCCGAGTGGTCCACCTTATTGAAAAGGCTAATCGCTTCCGTATCCCTGCGGTCCTGGTGGGATTAGATGCGGAAAAAGCCTTTGATCGGGTAGACTGGAGATTTTTGTTCCAGACCCTAACGGCTTTTGGCTTCTCTTACAGGCTCTTGTCCATGGCGGGAGCGAACTATAGCTGCCCCCGTTCCAGGGTCTCGGTCAACGGCCACCTGTCGGCCTTCTTTTCCCACTCCCGTGGCACGAGGCAGGGGTGCCCACTTTCTCCCTTGCCCTGAGTATAGAGTATAGAGCCGCTGGCGATCGCGGTGCGGGAACACCCAGACATCCGGGGCCTGCCTTTCACAGGCGAGCGATTTACAAAAAGGGGGTGGTGATGAACAGAGTGTCTGAGTTAAACAGACCACTCTTACCCAGTCCAAAGATCAGGGCTTGATCCATCACCGTTATTTATCTCACTGCCCCATCCCAGCTCAGAACCTGGCTATATGCAAATCAGTCTGTCCCTGGCCCAGTGCATCATGGGAACAGGGCAGACTAAACTACCAAGCCAATTCTTCACCAGAAAGGAGACAAGCTACCGGGGACCGGTTTCTGGCACTTCAGCCTTCTTCGGCCCGGCTTGCTTGAATCCTGATGGAGCAGTGAGAAAGGGACTCATGTCTGAGTATACCCTGCCACACCTATAGTGGCCAAAAACGATTTACAAAAAGGGGGTGGTGATGAACAGAGTGTCTGAGTTAAACAGACCACTCTTACCCAGTCCAAAGATCAGGGCTTGATCCATCACCGTTATTTATCTCACTGCCCCATCCCAGCTCAGAACCTGGCTATATGCAAATCAGTCTGTCCCTGGCCCAGTGCATCATGGGAACAGGGCAGACTAAACTACCAAGCCAATTCTTCACCAGAAAGGAGACAAGCTACCGGGGACCGGTTTCTGGCATTTCAGCCTTCTTCGGCCCGGCTTGCTTGAATCCTGATGGAGCAGTGAGAAAGGGACTCATGTCTGAGTATACCCTGCCACACCTATAGTGGCCAAAAACGATTTACAAAAAGGGGGTGGTGATGAACAGAGTGTCTGAGTTAAACAAACCACTCTTACCCAGTCCAAAGATCAGGGCTTGATCCATCACCGTTATTTATCTCACTGCCCCATCCCAGCTCAGAACCTGGCTATATGCAAATCAGTCTGTCCCTGGCCCAGTGCATCATGGGAACAGGGCAGACTAAACTACCAAGCCAATTCTTCACCAGAAAGGAGACAAGCTACCGGGGACCGGTTTCTGGCATTTCAGCCTTCTTCGGCCCGGCTTGCTTGAATCCTGATGGAGCAGTGAGAAAGGGACTCATGTCTGAGTATACCCTGCCACACCTATAGTGGCCAAAAACGATTTACAAAAAGGGGGTGGTGATGAACAGAGTGTCTGAGTTAAACAGACCACTCTTACCCAGTCCAAAGATCGGGGCTTGATCCATCACCGTTATTTATCTCACTGCCCCATCCCAGCTCAGAACCTGGCTATATGCAAATCAGTCTGTCCCTGGCCCAGTGCATCATGGGAACAGGGCAGACTAAACTACCAAGCCAATTCTTCACCAGAAAGGAGACAAGCTACCGGGGACCGGTTTCTGGCATTTCAGCCTTCTTCAGCCCGGCTTGCTTGAATCCTGATGGAGCAGTGAGAAAGGGACTCATGTCTGAGTATACCCTGCCACACCTATAGTGGCCAAAAACGATTTACAAAAAGGGGGTGGTGATGAACAGAGTGTCTGAGTTAAACAGACCACTCTTACCCAGTCCAAAGATCAGGGCTTGATCCATCACCGTTATTTATCTCACTGCCCCATCCCAGCTCAGAACCTGGCTATATGCAAATCAGTCTGTCCCTGGCCCAGTGCATCATGGGAACAGGGCAGACTAAACTACCAAGCCAATTCTTCACCAGAAAGGAGACAAGCTATCGGGGACCGGTTTCTGGCATTTCAGAGACTCTGTCCCTCACCACCCCTTGTTGTAAATATTTTTGTCCACCCTAAGCGTGGAAGGGTATTCTCAGATGTGAGACCCTTGCTCATTGCACCATCAGGATTCAAGCAAACCGGGCCGAAGACGGCTGTAATGCCAGAAACCGGTCCCCGGGAGCTTGTTTCCTTCCCAGTGTAAGAATTGGCTTTTGTAGTTTGGTTTGCGCTGTTCCCATCATGCACTGGGACAGGAACAGACTAATTTGCATACAGCCAGGTTCTGAAACTGGGATGGTGCAGTGAGCTAAAAAACGGTGTTGGATCTAGCCCTGATCTCTTGACTGGGTGAGAGCTTTCTGCTTAATTCAGAGACTCTGTCCCTCACCACCCCTTGTTGTAAATATTTTTGTCCACCCTAAGCGTGGAAGGGTATTCTCAGATGTGAGACCCTTGCTCATTGCACCATCAGGATTCAAGCAAACCGGGCCGAAGACGGCTGTAATGCCAGAAACCGGTCCCCGGGAGCTTGTTTCCTTCCCAGTGTAAGAATTGGCTTTTGTAGTTTGGTTTGCGCTGTTCCCATCATGCACTGGGACAGGAACAGACTAATTTGCATACAGCCAGGTTCTGAAACTGGAATGGTGCAGTGAGCTAAAAAACGGTGTTGGATCTAGCCCTGATCTCTTGACTGGGTGAGAGCTTTCTGCTTAATTCAGAGACTCTGTCCCTCACCACCCCTTGTTGTAAATATTTTTGTCCACCCTAAGCGTGGAAGGGTATTCTCAGATGTGAGACCCTTGCTCATTGCACCATCAGGATTCAAGCAAACCGGGCCGAAGACGGCTGTAATGCCAGAAACCGGTCCCCGGGAGCTTGTTTCCTTCCCAGTGTAAGAATTGGCTTTTGTAGTTTGGTTTGCGCTGTTCCCATCATGCACTGGGACAGGAACAGACTAATTTGCATACAGCCAGGTTCTGAAACTGGGATGGTGCAGTGAGCTAAAAAACGGTGTTGGATCTAGCCCTGATCTCTTGACTGGGTGAGAGCTTTCTGCTCAATTCAGAGACTCTGTCCCTCACCACCCCTTGTTGTAAATATTTTTGTCCACCCTAAGCGTGGAAGGGTATTCTCAGATGTGAGACCCTTGCTCATTGCACCATCAGGATTCAAGCAAACCGGGCCGAAGACGGCTGTAATGCCAGAAACCGGTCCCCGGGAGCTTGTTTCCTTCCCAGTGTAAGAATTGGCTTTTGTAGTTTGGTTTGCGCTGTTCCCATCATGCACTGGGACAGGAACAGACTAATTTGCATACAGCCAGGTTCTGAAACTGGGATGGTGCAGTGAGCTAAAAAACGGTGTTGGATCTAGCCCTGATCTCTTGACTGGGTGAGAGCTTTCTGCTTAATTCAGAGACTCTGTCCCTCACCACCCCTTGTTGTAAATATTTTTGTCCACCCTAAGCGTGGAAGGGTATTCTCAGATGTGAGACCCTTGCTCATTGCACCATCAGGATTCAAGCAAACCGGGCCGAAGACGGCTGTAATGCCAGAAACCGGTCCCCGGGAGCTTGTTTCCTTCCCAGTGTAAGAATTGGCTTTTGTAGTTTGGTTTGCGCTGTTCCCATCATGCACTGGGACAGGAACAGACTAATTTGCATACAGCCAGGTTCTGAAACTGGGATGGTGCAGTGAGCTAAAAAACGGTGTTGGATCTAGCCCTGATCTCTTGACTGGGTGAGAGCTTTCTGCTTAATTCAGAGACTCTGTCCCTCACCACCCCTTGTTGTAAATATTTTTGTCCACCCTAAGCGTGGAAGGGTATTCTCAGATGTGAGACCCTTGCTCATTGCACCATCAGGATTCAAGCAAACCGGGCCGAAGACGGCTGTAATGCCAGAAACCGGTCCCCGGGAGCTTGTTTCCTTCCCAGTGTAAGAATTGGCTTTTGTAGTTTGGTTTGCGCTGTTTCCATCATGCACTGGGACAGGAACAGACTAATTTGCATACAGCCAGGTTCTGAAACTGGGATGGTGCAGTGAGCTAAAAAACGGTGTTGGATCTAGCCCTGATCTCTTGACTGGGTGAGAGCTTTCTGCTTAATTCAGAGACTCTGTCCCTCACCACCCCTTGTTGTAAATATTTTTGTCCACCCTAAGCGTGGAAGGGTATTCTCAGATGTGAGACCCTTGCTCATTGCACCATCAGGATTCAAGCAAACCGGGCCGAAGACGGCTGTAATGCCAGAAACCGGTCCCCGGGAGCTTGTTTCCTTCCCAGTGTAAGAATTGGCTTTTGTAGTTTGGTTTGCGCTGTTCCCATCATGCACTGGGACAGGAACAGACTAATTTGCATACAGCCAGGTTCTGAAACGGGGATGGTGCAGTGAGCTAAAAACGGTGTTGGATCTAGCCCTGATCTCTTGACTGGGTGAGAGCTTTCTGCTTAATTCAGAGACTCTGTCCCTCACCACCCCTTGTTGTAAATATTTCACAGGCGAGCAGCATAAAATCTCTTTATTTGCAGATGACGTCCTACTATCCCTCTCGGACCCCGCGCACTCCCTCCCCCACGTTCAGACCAAACTGGCGCGTTTTGAGACGGTGGCGGGCTTTAAAGTCAACTACAACAAGTCCTTTATTTTAAACCTCACGCTCTCCATAGCGAAGGTGGACCGCCTTCGCCCGCTGTCTCCCTTGCCGTGGACCCTTTCTTCCCTTTTGTACCTAGGGGTCCACCTTACCCCCACAGTGGGGAAACTGTACGCCACCAATTTCCCCTCCCTGCTGGCGCGTATCCGTTCAGATCTGAGATGTTGGCTACCTTTGTACATCTCGTGGCTGGGAGGATACACGCGATCAAAATGACACTCCTCCCCAAGTTGCTGTATCTATTCCAGGCGCTGCCCATCGTCGTGGATACTGACTTCTTTCGCTGTGTTAAAACCCTTATGCTCCGCTTTATTTGGCAAGGAGGGCGGGCTCGCTTTTCCTTTGCCGCTCTTAGGCGTCCGATGGTGGCCTTCCAGATATGCTTCTCTATTATAAAGCAGCGCAGCTCAGGGTACTGGTGGAGTGGTCTCAACCTCAGTCAGAGAAGCGCTGGCTGCATATGGACAGGAGTGTGGCGGGAAGATCGATATGGGATTTAGCATGGAAGCCCAAGGGAGACAGACCTAAAAATGCGTATATCAGCCCTCCCACTGGCACCACCCTGAAGGTGTGGGACTCGGTCGCCGGGGACGAGAGATGGACAACGTTCCCCTCCCCCTTTACGCCCATTCATTTCAATCCTGCCTTCCCGCCTGCTTTATGTGAGGGGCCCTTTGATGATTGGAGGAGGGGGGGCTGTTTCGCTCTTACCCACTTGTTCCATGGAGATGCTATGCTCACATTTGACAACTGCAGACGGGACTATGAGGTCCTACCAGCGGAGCGGTACCATCATGCCCAGCTGCTTCACTGGGCGCTCTCCCCTGCTGTTCGCGACGCAGCCACTAGAGCTCTTACCCCCTTTGAGGCCTTCATTACCCGGGCCACTGGCATGCGGGGAGTCATCTCCTTTCTCTACCTTCACCTCTTGTCCACGGTGGTTTCCCCCAGACCGAGATACATGGGCCTCTGGGAAGAATTGTTGGACCGCGAGATATCAGATGTAGAGTGGTCACAATTGTGGAGAGACTTGGCAAAACACGATCACTCCATTGAACTTCGTGAGGCTCATCTTAAAACAATGATGGACTTGTACCTCACCCCGCTAAATTACATCGCGTATATCCTGGCACTTCCGACAGGTGTTGGCGGGGCTGTGGCCTGTTAGGTGACTTTCGCCACATCTGGTGGGACTGCCCCGCTATCTGCCCCTACCGGGAGGAAATCCTTCCCCACATTAAAGACATCCGGGGATACCCCATAGCAGACTCAATGGCACACGTGTTATTGGGCCTCCGAGATCCACTGCTGGAACATCAGACCCGGGCGGATAAAAAAATCTTTTAGTTGTGCATTGGGGCGGCCAAGACCACCCTAGCGGCGGAAGAAGGAGGCCCCAGCGATCTCTTTGTGGTATGCTAGACTGTGGAGATTGTTAAGCATGGAACGCATGGCCGAGGTCTTTCTAGGCGATTTTAAGAACTTTACCTTCCGCTGGGGTCCGCTGGTTCGCTTTCTCTCTAGGGGATTGCCATCTGCAGTCTACCCACCCACGTTGCGGAGCCTACATCTCTTCCAGGTATGAATGCTGGGCGCATGGTTGAGTGTGAATGCGGAGTGCTGCCACCACCGGGAGGTGGGGGGGGGAGTTTCTTATTATGGTTTATTTGGAACACTATTGCCTCGATTGTGGCGGGAGGCATTCAGCTGTTCGTCCAAAGGGGCTTCTGCTGGTTGCAGTTCTACACGATTAAAGTGATCCTATGGATCTGTGTCGCTATTGACTGTTGGCACACCAGCCCTGGACTACACCTACTGTGACTGTTTAACTTAAGAGCCCTAGTGGCCTCGATGGTTGGTTTGCCCATAACTTTAAGATCCTCCCGCCTGCCTTGATTAACCCCCTGCGAGGGATGTTGTGCGAGATTGTCGCAAGATCCTTTGTTTTTTTTTTTCCAATAAAATACACCTTTGACAAAAAAAAAACCTTTGTGGTAATTTCAACCTGATAGATGCATGGAGAATACAAAATCCAGACGAAAGGGAGTATACCTTTTACTCTTTCCCCATAACTCATACATTGATTATATATTAATCTCTGGTCACTGTATTAAGAAAGTGGATCTAACAATGATTGAACCCAAGGGTAATATCAGATCATTCCTGCAAGCCCGTCTACGCCCGTCCGCGCCTGGACCGCGCCCAGCGCCAGGACCTCTGGCCACCGTTGTCGACAGACCACACAACGGACCTACGACGCCGCCACCCTCCACGCACTCAACACCGGCCGAACCACCGCCTGCTACCGAGCCACCCCGAAACGCACCCACGGACCCTTCACTTGCCAAGCCTGCAAATTCACCTGCTTCCGGACCGGTACCGCACCCACCAAGCCGAGCACCAGCAGCAATCACCTCAAGTGCATCCTGCTCAACACCCGCTCCGTCTACAGACACTCTGTCGAACTCTGGAACCTGCTCGACACAACTTCACCAGACGTCGCCTTCCTCACAGAAACCTCCTCAGCGCCCGACATCGCCATCCCGGATGGATACAAATCACCCGGAGGGACCGCGTCAACCAGACTGGAGGAGGCATCGCCATCGTACACAAGAACACCATCCGCATCACGACCAGCTCCGACGACCCCTTCACCGCCGCCGAACACCTCCACTTCCAGATACACACCGACCCCAAGACCACCCTCAGAGGCATCCTGATCTACAGACCCCCTGGACCACGCACACAATTCAGCGAAGACATCACAGACTTCATCAGCCCGCACGCCCTCCCCTCCACCGACTACATCCTCCTAGGGGACCTCAACTTCCACCTGGAGAACAACAAGGACAGCAACACCACCACCCTGCTAGACAACCTCGCCAACCTCGGTCTCAAGCAACTGGTGAACACTCCCACCCACTACGCTGGCCACACGCTTGACCCAGTCTTCTCCTCCTGCAAGGACATCTCCTTCAGCCACTCCACCGGACTTCATTGGACTGACCACAGCTGCGTCCACTTCAGCTTCAGACGAACGACGACCCACCACCACCCGCAACAGGTTCCTCGTAGGAACTGGAACAAGATCACCGCCGACCAGCTCATCACCTCCCTCAGCCAGAACCCTCCCGCCAGCACATCGGACCCAGACAAAGCAGCCAGCAACCTCACACAGTGGATCACCAACTGCGCAGACGACCTTGTACCACTGAAGACCCCTCCCAGCAGACGCTGCAGCAAGAAAGCCTCTTGGTTCACCGACGAACTCAAGAACTCCAAGAAGAACTGCCGCACCTTCGAGAAAGCCTGGCGCATTGACCAGACCACAGACAACATGACTGCCCTCAAGCACGCCACCCGCAACCACCACCAGCTGATCCGCACCACCAAGAAGACAGCATTCAAAGACCGACTGGACAACAACGCCCACAACAGCAAGGAACTCTTCAGCATCGTCAAAGAGCTCTCCAACCCCAGCGCCGGAAACAACAACATCACCCCCTCGCAAGACCTCTGCGACTCTCTCGCCTCGTTCTTCCACCTCAAGATCGTCGAAATACACAACAGCTTCGGCGCACCTACCACGCACCCAACCACCGAACCTACACCCCCCACCACCACCCTCTGCGCCTGGACCCCGGTCAGCACCGAAGACACCACCCACACGATGAACACCATCCACTCCGGATCCCCAACCGACCCATGCCCCCACCATGTCTCCAACAAGACCTACTCCATCATCGCACCCCAACTCCGGGACATCATCGCCTCCTTCAACACCGCCACCTTCCCGGAAAGCTGGAAGCACGCCGAGCTCAGCGCCCTCCTGAAGAAACCAACTGCGGACCCCACCGGCCTCAAGAACTTCCGCCCCATCTCGCTCCTCCCTTTTCCTGCCAAAGTCATCGAGAAGACCGTCAACAGACAGCTTGCCGCCTTCCTCGAAACAAGCGGATCCCTCGACCACTCGCAGTCCGGCTTCCGAGCCAACCACAGCACCAAGACCGCCCTCATCGCAGCCACTGACGACATCAGATCCCTGCTCGACAACGGGGAAACAGCGGCCCTCATCCTCCTGGACCTCTCTGCAGCGTTCGACACCGTCTGCCACCGCACCCTAGTGCAGCGCCTCAGCAACATCGAAATCCAAGAGAAGGCACTGGAGTGGATCAAATCCAAGAGAAGGCACTGGAGTGGATCATCTCGTTCTTCGCCGGAAGAATCCAGAGAGTCAGCCTCCCCCGGTTCAGATCCAAGGCCACCGAAGTCATCTGCGGGCGTACCACAGGGATCATCGCTCGGCCCCACCCTCTTCAACATCTACATGAGCCCCCTCGCAGCCATCACACGCCATCACAACCTCAACATCATCTCCTACGCCGACGACACCCAGCTGATCCTTTCCCTCACCAACGACCCAGCCACTGCCGGAACCAGCCTACACGAAGGGATGAAAGACGTAGCCGAGTGGATGAAGAACAACCACCTGAAACTGAACTCAGACAAGACGGAAGTCCTCATCCTGGGGTCTTTGCCCTCCGCCTGGGCCGACTCCTGGTGGCCCCCTGCCCTGGGCACCACTCCCAAGCCAACGGACCATACACGTAACCTGGGCTTCATCCTGGACTCCTCCCTCTCGATGACCAGACAAGTCAACGCCGTCTCATCATCATGCTTCAACATCCTGCGCGTACTCCGTAAGATCTTCCGATGGATCCCCACCAAAACCAAGAAGACGGTCACCCAGGCACTCGTCACTAGCCGACTGGACTACGGTAACACCCTCTACGCCGGAACCACAACCAAACTCAAGAAAAGACTCCCAACGCATCCAGAACGCCTCCGCACGACTTGTCCTGGACATTCCTCGACACAGCCACATCTCCGGCCACCTGAGAGAACTACACTGGCTCCCCGTCGGCAAGAGGATCACGCTCAGACTCCTCACCCACGCACACAAGACCCTCCACGACCTGGGCCCCATGTACCTCAACAACCGCCTGACCACCTACACACCCACCCGCCAACTACGGTCGACCAGCCGCGCCGCCGTTCCACGCATCCGCAGGGCCACCGCCGGAGGAAGATCCTTCTCCTACCTGGCAGCCAAGACATGGAACTCCCTCCCCATCCACCTCCGGCTAACCCAGGACCACCTCTCCTTCAGGAAGCAACTCAAGACCTGGCTTTTTGAGCAGTAACGGACCCCTCTCCCCCAGTGCCTTGAGACCCTTCCTGGTGAGTAGCACGCTATACAAGTGTCATGATTGATTGATTGATTGATTGATTGATTAACAATGTCCACTATAGACCCCTCACCAGATCCAAAAGAAATGAGGTGGAGATACATTGATGAAACACAAAGAAACCAAAACAGCAAACTATGCATCGAAGACACCTTGATTAATTTCCTTAAAGTCAATAAAGAAAATGAAACCTGAGTCCTCACCAGATGGGAAGCCCTAAAGCAACAGGGAGAGGGGTTATTCTTACTATTAGATCTAATATGAATAGCGAAACCAGTAATAGACTCCTAAAATTAAATAAAGAAATAGCCCTAGAAAAACCACAACTTAACATTAGAGACAACCAGGCCTTAAATGAAACCACCAAAAAGAAATATGAATACAGCAAGATCATAAGCACTAGAGCAGGCATTTGGATCAATGAACAAAAATGTTTCAGGCTAAGTGACTCCAACAAAGCAGACACAACCTTCGTGTCATACCTAAAGCACAACTACAAGAATTCACCATAATTGCCATTGAAGATGAGAGGTACTGTATACAAATTAACCCAGAAGAAAATGCAGAGGTTTTTAGGAACATTTATCAAACTCTCTGAGTATAACAACGCCCTGAAGAGTGAACAATGTAAAACATATCTTGCTAAAGCCCAACTACCCAAATTAACAGATGGGGAAAAAAAAAAAATTGATCAATGGGCTTATAACTAAAGCAGAAATATCAAATGCCATTAGGAAATTGAAAACTGGCAAAGCCCCAGCCCAAATGGGTATAACTCACAATTCTTCAAATCCTTCTCTAATACACTTATCTTTCCCTTATTATGGTTATATACACATTTTGCCAACTCTGGACAAGTGAACGGTACACCAGTAGTAGCAATAATTGCAGTGATACCAAAAGAGGGAAAAGACCCTTTACTCCCCAAAAACTAAAGACCGATCTCAATTAATTTGGACTGAAAAATATATGCCATGATACTCTCCGATGGACTACAAAAATACATCTCTAAACTCATCCACTCCTCCCAGGTAGGCTTCTTGAAAAATACTCTTGAGCGACAATACAAGAATACTTTGCCTTGTTCTAGAAAAAGCAAAAACAAGAAAATCACCCACCGTTGCCATCACACTCAAGGCGGAATAAGCATTCGATAAGGTAGACTGGAAATACCTACATTCAAGTCTTGAAGTTTAATAATGGAGAACCCCTAATCCACATGATCATGGCACCCTACATAAACTGGTTACTAAAGTCAGTTCAGGTTGCGCCATCTCATGAACACTTTCCCTGAAACAAGGTACCAGGCAAGGCTGTCCCCTCTCACCCTCCCTATTCCTGCTGGCATTAGAACCATTCCTATGGCACCTAAGGGAGCACAAAAATATTGCTGGTGTCCCATTTGATGAAACCATTGTGAAAATAGAAGCTTATGCAGACGATGTGCTAATCGCCGCTGAGAACACACAAACCCCCATATCTGCCTTAATGTCCTCTATTCAGGAATTTTCAGAAGTATTTGGATTTACACTCAATAAAGACAAATCTGAAGTCAAGCTCCTTAATAACTAAGAAAGTAAGGATATTCTGGGCAACTCCGGGATGGCATGGCAGACAGGCTGCAATAAGTACTTAGGGATAGAATTCAATAACGACCTCATCACCACCTTACACCTCAACAAAAGTTCACACTCAAAAAGATCAATGATCTTCTTCATGGATGGTCACCTAAATGTCTCTCTTGGTGGGGTAGGGCTGTCCCTGAAAATGATGATCACCTCCTCAGTTAACTATCTAATCTGCATGATCCCCATGTCCTTAACAGAAGAATTTATGACAAAGGTTAAGGCCACCTTTAACAAATTATTGTGGCAGAACAATTAAAAAACGTAAACTCTCTAAAGATAGAGGAGGGATAAAGCCTCCTATATTTTAGGTACTATCAGACGGCCTACCTCTTTAAGAAGGTCACTAACTGGTTCCATGAAGAATTAAACTACCAACAAGTCTGGGTAAATTTAGAGAAATCTCTTTTAAATGTAAAACCTATTAGTAGCTTTTTGACAATGCATAATTTTCCTTCGCCCCACTGCAAATATTTATTGAGCAACAGTAAAAATGCAATTTTAAGAGTATATTACCGCTCTGAAAATAAGCTCTGCATCTCTAATATGGCATCCATATGGCTAAATCCCAAAATCAGTATTGATGGGAACACAAATCTTTGGCCCAAGTGGTCGGAAAAGGGATCAATCTAATTAAACACGTCTTTAAAGACAATCTACCTCTAACCTTTTCAACATTACAAACACGATTCGGACTAGAAAGTATGGACTTTTACAAATGCCTGAGACTGAGAGTCCAGATCTCTTAAGCACCCACTACTGAAGAACAATCCTACAATCACTACACTGTGTAACGGCCTATACAAAACAGGACACATCTTGTCCAGAGTATATAAATTGCTTCTCCCTAGTCTTCGCAAGGCCAAACCCGTAACATGCAAAAATGGGAAACAGAACCAAATCACAGCAATATAAAACACAATTGGAAGCATATTAACAGATCCACTTTTGCAAACAAAATCTCCCCTACCATGTCCCAGAAAAAATTGTTCAATAGAACTCACTGGACCCTGGTTAAGCACCATAAAATTCAAACTAGATTCCAAATGTTGGTATTTTAGGTTACATGATGGCGATTTGCCCCCATGCTGTTCCACTGCCCCATCCTTAAGGAATACTGGGATGATGTATTTAAATTCATTAAAGAGACCTTGAGCATTACTCCCACCAGAAAATTCTCATATATAATCCTTGGCCACTTAGAGCCACAACTAAAGTCCCTAGCCGATGGCCTGCTACTTGACCTAATGCAGACACTTGCATGCAAATTGATTCTCAATAACTGGAAACATTTCAACATAGTCTTATTTCGTATGAGGCAAGAATGGCTCACATTCCTCAGAGGAGCAGATAATGTCTCGCTGCGACTCTCTCCGTGTCACTAACCTCATATACACATGTGGAACTCACTATATGCCACCTCCTCACACTTCGAACTTCCATAAACTCGTACACAGCCGCTGTATGTAATAGACATTGACAACAAGAGTCATCAAACACAGAGTATTTCCTAGTCCTGCTGCCTATTACCATACCAAGCATTAGGAAGTAAATGCAGGACAAACCATTGACATACTGTGAACTCAATTTAACATTGATGACCGTTTATTCCGGTGTGCATGCAGGTCGTAATTGAAAATGCATACAGACCATAAGTAATTTCTGAATTTAACAATGATTGGAAGAATGCTCAATAGAAATATTATATGTATTACTAAGAATGTGGCTCATTAGATGGGAAGACATTATGGGCCACGTGTACTAAAGGTTTTAGTGGCCTCAAACAGAGAATCGGGTCGTTTATGATTGCTAAATAGCTTTTAACATGTACTAACCCTATTTTGCGAGTCGGTAACCTATAACAGAATCACAAAATAGGATTGCGAGTTGGTATTAGGAAGGTACGTGTTAATGATTTCCCTTCCTAATAGCGTGTCGCAGGTGAATGTATGAATATTTCTGATGGATACATCTGCCAGTGGATTCCTCCCCTTTTGAATACCCCCTGCGCCAGCATTCCGCGGAAATTCTATTCCTAGCTCTCCGACGTCGACGATGACGTCAAAATAGCATGGCTCCGCTCGCGACTCCGTATGACTTCATCGGAGCCGTAAGAAGACCTCGTCAGCGTGCTGACATCAGTTCCCTTTTATCCGGGCCGTCGACGCATAACAATTTTTTCTGGGGACTCTCCCTTTTCTTGGTGATTACCTTGTTTCTTCGAGCATTTCAGATAACTGCTACTTCTAAGAAGTCTGGATTAGAACCCTGAAGGGAGTGTGGCGGTCAAATGTCAATGACTGATCCCCACGATGATTGCCTTTGGTGTTTGTCTTCCGACCACGACGTCGAAGGGTGTTTATACTGCAGGAAAATTCATCCTAAGGCTTTAAAAGAACGGGAGGCAAAACTGTTCATGGCTAAAGTGAAGAAGGAAAAGAGCGTTCGAAAAAACGTTACACGTTGTTGACTTAAACACACTTCAAAATCGAGGAAGCACAAGAAGTCGAAGAAGAGGCATAGTTCTCAGCGTTGTTCTTCAAAGGGCAAGGCATTGAGGTCGCCTTCACCAGCTCAGCGGCGTCGGAGAAAATACTTTGTGTCTCCATCACCTTCACCATCTCCTTCTCCGCAGGCGACTCAGATCCACTCACCAGCCCCAAGGTCGCCGGCGTCGAGGGGGCTCTTCGACGCCTAAAGGTACTGCGACGCCCAGGAAATCTTCTCCTGTTCATGTGGCTTCGCCCATATGGGCACCGTCGCCACCGGCCCCACAGCCTCCAGTTCGGCCTCAGGTGGATCCTGTTCAGGAAGGTACGGATTCTTATCCTCCTTTTCTGGGCCCTGGAACGGATCCTACGCATTTTTTAAATTTGATGTTTGGCATGTTTGCCAGGGCCTCCCATCTTACTGGTGTGCCTTCGGGCCCCATGGGGCCATTGGCCTTTAATTTGGGTGTTCCTCATCACTACGCCGAGGCGCCTTTCATGCCAACGGCTCTAGCTTGGTATTTTCTGGCGCCGAGGTCTTCCACTCCAAATCCTCGGACTCCATCTGTTGTCGAGTCGGCGTTGCCTTTTCGATTGGAGCCAATACTTGATCCTGAAGGTCCTCCTTCGACGCCGGTGCCGTCGTCACCAGGGCCGCATCTGGCGCCGCCGATGCCGATTCTGAAGCAGTGCTCCAGGAGGGATGCGCAGAGACTGCTTGAAGTGGAAGAATATAGGCAAGAGCAGAAGGAGGGAGAGATTGTTGACTCAGTTGACGAATTTGAGGGCCTACAAAAAACCGATGGATTGGATACTTCCCCGGAATGGGAACTCTCCTCCCCAAAGGCTCGGCTTTTACAGGATGTTGCTCCTTCCTTATCATGTAGTCGTAAGGAAAGCCGCTGAGCTGCTAGACCTGCAGTTGTCTTCAGCTGAAGTTAAATCTAATATTTTAACTGAAGTTCTTAATATATCATCTTCAGTAAGTGAGCCTCTTCTGCCCTTCAATGAGGCTCTGACAGAACCTATTTTAGAAGTTTGGCAAAGACCCTTGACTGCTCCAGCTGTTTCCAGGTCTATTGCGAGAAGGTGCAGACCTGCTCCTGGGGATCCAGTTTTCTGTCTACTCATCCATCACCTGAAAGCCTGGTGGTCCAAGCTTCTTGTTCCAAACTGTCCTCTGGTTACCTCCCTACCATCCTGGGAGGATAGGGATTAAAAAAAGATGGAGCAGGCAGCTAAGAAAGTATTTTCATCTGCAAGTATGACATTGAAATATACTACTGCTACCTGCTTACTTGGAAGATATATCCATGCCCTTATGGACTCTGTAAAACAGCCCCCAAACTCCCAGAGCATGATCAGGTTAATTGTCTTGAAGCTCTTTCAGACTCTCAGGCGGTTGCCCGTCAAGTTATCCAGTCCACGTTGGACACTGCTGACTCGGTGGCCTGAGTAATGGGATCTTCTGTTGCGACAAGGAGACCAGCTTGGCTTAGATCGTCTGGATTTTCTCCGGATGTTCAAGCAATTCTGTTGGATTTGCCCTTTGATGGTACGAGGCTGTTTGGCACAAAGGCTGACTCTGCTTTACAGTGCTTTAAAGATAGCAGAGCCGCTGCAAGATCTCTGGGTCTTCAAACTCAGTCTAGAGGGTATGGCTACAAGCGGTATCGAGGATTTGGAAGGGCGGCTTCCTTTCGTCACCGCCAGCAACCTCAGCAGTCTCAGCAGCAGAACCTCTTGCACAGGTCGTACAGGGGCAGAAATAGAGGCCGTCTTCGAGGAGCTGCTCGGCAGCAGTCCTCCTCCTCTTTTACCGCCACCATTGATGTCACAGGAAAGCAGCGCTAGATCCCCCATCTTCGAGCATGTTGGTCCTATAGGGGGTTGGTTGTCCCATTTTCTACAAGATTGGAAATCGATTACTTCAGACCGTTGGGTTTTGAATCTTGTAGAGAATTGGTACACTTTCCTCCTCCTTACCCTCCTCGCCAGGATTGGTGTTCAGAGGACCACTTGTTGCTTTTGCAGCAGGAGGTTCTTGCCTTTCTGCAGAAAGGTGCAATAGAGGTGGTTCCAGAGCAAGAAAGGGGTCCGGAGTGCTACTCCCAGTACTTCCTAATACACAAAAAGGACGGTCAGTTGAGGCTGATCCTCGACTTCAGGATTTTGAATCCTTACCTCAGGCGGGAAAAGTTCAAAATATTGACCTTGGCTCACATTCTTCTCGCGCTGCTACGTGAAGACTGGATGGTGTCCATCGATTTGCAGGATGCATATTTTCATCTTCCCATCCTGAAGTCACATCGGAAGGATCTCCGGTTCACGGTAGGGTTGCAACACTACCAGTTTGCGGTCCTCCCGTTCGATCTGACTTCCACACCTAGAGTCTTCACAAAGGTGATGGCGGTTGTATTGGTACATCTCAAAAGTTCAGGGGTTCCTGTTTTCCCCTATCTGGACGACTGGCTGTTGAAAGCCAAGTCCCTGGAGTTGGTGTTGCGCCATTTGCAAGCAACAATGCAACTGTTGTTCAACTTGGGTTTCTCAATAAATGTACCCAAATTTCACCTGGTGACATCTCAGCGCAGCCTGTTCATAGGGGCAATACTGGACACTACTGTGTGTCGGGCATTCCTGCCTCCGCAGAGTATTCTCGACATTCAGGAGATGATTCCTTTGTTTCACGATGGAGCGGTTGTTACAGTTCTGAAGGTTCGCTTCCTGCATACTGTTGGTCAGTCATGCACGCTGGCACATGAGGGCACTCCAGTGGCACCTCCGCAGGCAGTGGTATCAATACAACTGAGATCTTGAGGAGAAGGTCAGAATCTCCAGAGACGCTGCAGCAGAGCTGACTTGGTGGGGTGTGCGGGGCAACCTGTCTCAAGGAAAGCCCTTTTAGCCTCCTCCGCCGGTGACCACAGTGATCATGAATGCCTCCACTCTAGGGTGGGGTGCTCATCTGGGGGATCTGGAGGTCAAAGGTCTTTGGTCTCCAGAGGAAAGGTTGCTTCACATCAACCATCTGGAATTGCGGGCGATACGTTTGGCACTAAAGGCTTTCCTTCCTTCCCTTCGCGGTCAGTCAGTTCAGGTCTTGACGGACAACACTACTGCGATCTGGTACATCAACAAACAGGGATGTGTAGGGTTGTATCGCCTCTGTTGAGAGGCTCTGCGACGCTGGGCCTGGGCTCAGGGCAATCAGATTTGTGTGTTTGCAAATCATCTAGCCGGTGTGCTGAATGTTCGTGCGGACGGTCTCAGTCGGCATTAATCGGCCGATCACGAGTGGCGGCTTCATCCGGAGGTGGTCCATATCATCTTCAAGATGTGGGGGTCTCCTCGGTTGGACCTGTTTGCCACTTAAGAGAACGCGCACTGTCCGTTGTTCTGTAGGCTCACGTATCCGATGCAGGCAGCGAATGAGGGACGCGTTTCAATTGGATTGGAGTTCGCAACTCCTTTACGCGTTTCCTCCTATACAATTGATTCCTCTGGTTCTGAGGAAGATTCGCCAAGACCGGGTCCAAGTTATATTGATCGCTTTGGATTGGCCAAGAAGGGTGTGGTACACAGATCTACTTCACCTCTCATCGCACCCTCCGCTCTGTCTCCCTTTCAGGGCAGACCTCCTCTCGCAATCGCAGGGGCGGTTCTACACCCCCGCCTCCAGAGCCTGTGCCTACATGCCTGGAGATTGAACGGGGCAACCGGAGTTCCTTCTCTCTCCCACCGGATGTGGTGGATGTAATTTTATCATCCAGGAGGCACTCCACCAAATCTGTGTATTCGTCCAGGTGGTCCAAAATTGCAAAGTGGTGTGGAGAGAGGGCCATTGATCCTTTAAAGGCTCGTTTGTCTGATGTGTTGAGGTTCTCTCTTTCCCTGGCCCAGTAGGGTTGTGCTTTATTTGTTTGCCGGACCAGCCGTCTTTATTCAAATCTCCTGTAGCTATGAGGTTCATTAAGGGCCTTACAAATAAGTTTCCTCCCACTCCTTTCATTATGCCTCAGTGGGATTTAAATCTTGTTCTTACTTTTCTAATGGGTTCTCCATTTGAGCCTCTTCATAGTTGTCCTTTGAGGCTTCTCTCTTTTAAAACGGTTTTCTTGATCGCTATTATCTCGGCCAGGAGAGTAAGTGAGCTTCAGGCTCTTAGTTATAAGCCTCCATTCTTGACCATTCATGCAGATAAGTTGGTTCTTAGGACCAGGGCTGCTTTCCTTCCTAAGGTGATTACCCCTTTCCATCTGGGACAGTCCATTACCTTACCTACCTTCTAGCCTCCCCCCTCACCCTTCCAAGGAGGAGGAGAGACTTCATCGCTTGGACCCTAAGAGGGCTGCCAGTTTTTACCTGGAAAGGACCAGGGAATTAGGGCTGGATGATCAGCTCTTCCTGGGCTACATTGGTCGGATGAAAGGAAGAGCTGTACACAAGCACACTTTGCAGATTGATCGTCTTGTGTATCAAGATCTGCTACGCTCTGGCCAAGAAGGACCCCCCTGAAGGTATCGGAGCTCATTCTACTAGAGCTAAGTCATCTTCTTCTGCTTTGGCTAGAGGTGTTCCTGTTGTTGATATTTGTAAGCCAGCAACTTGGGCCTCCCTCCATACTTTTGCGAAGCATTATTGCTTGGATTCAGAGGTTAGGAGGGACGCCCATTTTGCACATTCTGTTTGGTCTAATCAGGTGGACACCCTCCTTCGGGAGAGGTACGGCTTTGGGATTCTATTTAAAAGGTGAGGAATCCACAGGCAGATGTATCCATGAGAAGAACAAGTTACTTACCTTCGGTAACGCTTTTTCTGGTGGATATAGTATCTGCTTGTGGATTCCTCACTGTCCCACCGCCTCCCCGTTGTCCACCTTTTTCGACCAAAAAATGCCATAACTGTTTGACATGAATGTTTTTAATATGTCTTTTTCATTCTTGCGGTTTGATTCTGGAAAATACTTGGTTTTGTTGCCCTTTTTTCCATGCTATTATTGGTTATGGTATGTGTTCGTGCATTTGCATATATATTTTGTATACTGTGTATACGTGTGAAAAATGTTGTCGGTCCTCCCGTTTGCCTCGAGGGCACGGAAATAAGGGGTGGAACTTTCGTCAGCACGCCAACAAGGTCTTCTTATTGCTCCGATGACGTCATACGGAGTCACGAGCGGAGCCGTGCTATTATGACGTCCTCATCGATGTGGGAGAGCTAGGAAAAGAATTCCGCTTAATGCTGGCGCAGGGGGTATTCAAAAGGTGAGGAATCCACAGGTAGATACTGTGTCCACCAGAAAAAGCATTACAGAAGGTAAGTAACTTGTTCTTTATGACCGGAATGTGCTTGCAAACATTCATAGTTTACCACCAACTTCAAGTTGGTGGTAACCTATTCGCAAATCCTTTCCCTGTGCGAATGTGGGCACAAACATTTTTTAACAGCAGGCAGTGGTCCCATGGACCACTGACTACTCTTAAAAGATGAAAAGGAAACTTTTCCTTTTTGTTTTTGAAATGCATCCTGTTTTCCTTACAGGAAAACAGTCTGCACTGCAAAAAAGAAATGCTTTAATGAAAAAGCAAAAAACACACTTGATGGACAGAATGCAGAACAATGTCTTACATTCACCCCAGTACAAAGATCTGGGCCTAAATCCATCGTTTTTTTGCACTCCACACCACCCTAGGTCAGACAATGGCTATATTCAAATCAGCCTTGACCCTGTGCCTCATGGGAACAGTCCAGCCCGAACTACCAAGCCATGTCTTTCCTAGAGCGGAATCAAGCATCCAAGGACCGGTTTCTGGCTATCAGCCTTCTTCAGCCTGGATAGCTTGACTCCAGTGATGTGGAGAGCCTGGGACTCACGTCTGAGCATACCCAGCCCACTCGGGGTGAAAATTGCAAAAAACACAGTTGATGGACAGAATGCAGAACAATGTCTTACATTCACCCCAGTACAAAGATCTGGGCCTTATATATACTGGCTATATGGCATATAGCCAGTGTCTGACCTAGGGTGGTGTGGAGTGCAAAAAAACGATGGATTTATGCCCAGATCTTTGTACTGGGGTGAATGTAAGACATTGTTCTGCATTCTGTCCATCAACTGTGTTATTTGCAATTTTCACCCCGAGTGGGCTGGGTATGCTCAGACGTGAGTCCCAGGCTCTCCACATCACTGGAGTCAAGCTATCCAGGCTGAAGAAGGCTGATAGCCAGAAACCGGTCCTTGGATGCTTGATTCCGGTCTAGGAAAGACATGGCTTGGTAGTTGGGGCTGGACTGTTCCCATGAGGCACAGGGTCAAGGCTGATTTGCATATAGCCAGTGTCTGACCTAGAGTGGTGTGGAGTGCAAAAAAACGATGGATTTAGGCCCAGATCTTTGTACTGAGGTGAATGTAAGACCTTGTTCTGCATTCTGTCCATCAACTGTGTTCTTTGTGATATATGGCAATAGAGGGCTGGATTAAAGAGGGGATATACATATAACAACAGGAAGTACCGACAACAATCAAGAATAGACTATTTTTTTAATAGATATAAATTTAAAAGATATGGTGCACCACATCAATCATGTAGGGGCACATTTATCAGACCACTCAGCGGTGATGTTAGATTTAAATTTATCAGGGAAGAATATCCAGTCTTGATGGACAATGGATCACACTCTATTATTAGAGTAAGAGGTAACGGAGTTATTGAATGAAGAGACAACAGAGTATTGAATGAGGAGACAATAGAGGTTTTTTTTTTATTAATCTAGGCTCTGCTACTCGTGGACTTGACTTTTTGCCACAGACTGCTAGAAGCCCAGTACCTGCTGTCCCTGCTACAGGAGTAGCTTAGAACACAGTCCTAGTGCTGTTGGGAGACTCTGACCACCGCGAGGCCGCAGAGGAGGACGAGGCGCCGGCCCCGGGACTGCGAGGACCAGCATACACCATCTCCAGCTGGTCCTCTTCCCGTGAGAGCCGCGCCCCCTCACAGTGCCCCGCCCCCAGCAAAGCGCTACAACTTCTCACGGCACCCGCTTCGCGGGTGCCACTCGTGGACTTGACTTTTTTGCCACAGACTGCTAGAAGCCCAGTACCTGCTGTCCCTGCTACAGGAGTAGCTTAGAACACCGTCCTAGTGCTGTTGGGAGACTCTGACCACCGCGAGGCCGCAGAGGAGGACGAGGCGCCGGCCCCGGGACTGCGAGGACCAGCATACACCATCTCCAGCTGGTCCTCTTCCCGTGAGAGCCGCGCCCCCTCACAGTGCCCCGCCCCCAGCAAAGCGCTACAACTTCTCGCGGCACCCGCTTCGCGGGTGCCACTCGTGGACTTGACTTTTTTGCCACAGACTGCTAGAAGCCCAGTAAATGCTGTCCCTGCTACAGGAGTAGCTTAGAACACCGACCTAGTGCTGTTGGGAGACTCTGACCACCGCGAGGCCGTAGAGGAGGACGAGGCGCCGGCCCCGGGACTGCGAGGACCAGCATACACCATCTCCAGCTGGTCCTCTTCCCGTGAGAGCCGCGCCCCCTCACAGTGCCCCGCCCCCAGCAAAGCGCTACAACTTCTCGCGGCACCCGCTTCGCGGGTGCCACTCGTGGACTTGACTTTTTTGCCACAGACTGCTAGAAGCTCAGTACCTGCTGTCCCTGCTACAGGAGTAGCTTAGAACACCGTCCTAGTGCTGTTGGGAGACTCTGACCACCGCGAGGCCGCAGAGGAGGACGAGGCGCCGGCCCCGGGACTACGAGGACCAGCATACACCATCTCCAGCTGGTCCTCTTCCCGTGAGATCTGCGCCCCCTCACAGTGCCCCGCCCCCAGCAAAGCGCTACAACTTCTCGCGGCACCCGCTTCGCGGGTGCCACTCGTGGACTTGACTTTTTTGCCACAGACTGCTAGAAGCCCAGTACCTGCTGTCCCTGCTACAGGAGTAGCTTAGAACACCGTCCTAGTGCTGTTGGGAGACTCTGACCACCGCGAGGCCGCAGAGGACGAGGAGGCGCCGGCCCCGGTACTGCGAGGACCAGCATACACCATCTCCAGCTGGTCCTCTTCCCGTGAGAGCCGCGCCCCCTCACAGTGCCCCGCCCCCAGCAAAGCGCTACAAATTCTCGCGGCACCCGCTTCGCGGGTGCCACTCGTGGACTAGACTTTTTTGCCACAGACTGCTAGAAGCCCAGTACCTGCTGTCCCTGCTACAGGAGTAGCTTAGAACACCGTCCTAGTGCTGTTGGGAGACTCTGACCACCGCGAGGCCGCAGAGGAGGACGAGGCGCCGGCCCCGGGACTGCGAGGACCAGCATACACCATCTCCAGCTGGTCCTCTTCCCGTGAGAGCCGCGCCCCCTCACAGTGCCCCGCCCCCAGCAAAGCGCTACAACTTCTCACGGCACCCGCTTCGCGGGTGCCACTCGTGGACTTGACTTTTTTGCCACAGACTGCTAGAAGCCCAGTACCTGCTGTCCCTGCTACAGGAGTAGCTTAGAACACCGTCCTAGTGCTGTTGGGAGACTCTGACCACCGCGAGGCCGCAGAGGAGGACGAGGCGCCGGCCCCGGGACTGCGAGGACCAGCATACACCATCTCCAGCTGGTCCTCTTCCCGTGAGAGCCGCGCCCCCTCACAGTGCCCCGCCCCCAGCAAAGCGCTACAACTTCTCGCGGCACCCGCTTCGCGGGTGCCACTCGTGGACTTGACTTTTTTGCCACAGACTGCTAGAAGCCCAGTAAATGCTGTCCCTGCTACAGGAGTAGCTTAGAACACCGACCTAGTGCTGTTGGGAGACTCTGACCACCGCGAGGCCGTAGAGGAGGACGAGGCGCCGGCCCCGGGACTGCGAGGACCAGCATACACCATCTCCAGCTGGTCCTCTTCCCGTGAGAGCCGCGCCCCCTCACAGTGCCCCGCCCCCAGCAAAGCGCTACAACTTCTCGCGGCACCCGCTTCGCGGGTGCCACTCGTGGACTTGACTTTTTTGCCACAGACTGCTAGAAGCTCAGTACCTGCTGTCCCTGCTACAGGAGTAGCTTAGAACACCGTCCTAGTGCTGTTGGGAGACTCTGACCACCGCGAGGCCGCAGAGGAGGACGAGGCGCCGGCCCCGGGACTACGAGGACCAGCATACACCATCTCCAGCTGGTCCTCTTCCCGTGAGATCTGCGCCCCCTCACAGTGCCCCGCCCCCAGCAAAGCGCTACAACTTCTCGCGGCACCCGCTTCGCGGGTGCCACTCGTGGACTTGACTTTTTTGCCACAGACTGCTAGAAGCCCAGTACCTGCTGTCCCTGCTACAGGAGTAGCTTAGAACACTGTCCTAGTGCTGTTGGGAGACTCTGACCACCGCGAGGCCGCAGAGGACGAGGAGGCGCCGGCCCCGGGACTGCGAGGACCAGCATACACCATCTCCAGCTGGTCCTCTTCCCGTGAGAGCCGCGCCCCCTCACAGTGCCCCGCCCCCAGCAAAGCGCTACAAATTCTCGCGGCACCCGCTTCGCGGGTGCCACTCGTGGACTAGACTTTTTTGCCACAGACTGCTAGAAGCCCAGTACCTGCTGTCCCTGCTACAGGAGTAGCTTAGAACACCGTCCTAGTGCTGTTGGGAGACTCTGACCACCGCGAGGCCGCAGAGGAGGACGAGGCGCCGGCCCCGGGACTGCGAGGACCAGCATACACCATCTCCAGCTGGTCCTCTTCCTGTGAGAGCCGCGCCCCCTCACAGTGCCCCGCCCCCAGCAAAGCGCTACAACTTCTCGCGGCACCCGCTTCGCGGGTGCCACTCGTGGACTTGACTTTTTTGCCACAGACTGCTAGAAGCCCAGTACCTGCTGTCCCTGCTACAGGAGTAGCTTAGAACACCGTCCTAGTGCTGTTGGGAGACTCTGACCACCGCGAGGCCGCAGAGGAGGACGAGGCGCCGGCCCCGGGACTGCGAGGACCAGCATACACCATCTCCAGCTGGTCCTCTTCCCGTGAGAGCCGCGCCCCCTCACAGTGCCCCGCCCCTACAACTCTTCACTCCCTAAAAGCGCTACCTGGACCGCGCATCGCGGGACGCGCGCGGGTCGAAGCCCGGGGCGAAGACCGGGCAAAGAGCGGGCCGTTTGAGGCCGTTCGAGAACGTGAGAGTCCGGTCCGGCCCATACTCCTAAGCTCTACATCCTGGTTGGCTCGATACAGATATCCACCATCTCTCCGACCTTCTACAATAATCCCGACAGATAGCTCAGAAAGATCTCTTAACAACATACCACTGAAAAATGAATACGAGATCTAGCAAGCAGAAAAAACCCAAAAAGAACGGGATAGGAGAAAAGTTGTTAGGCCCAATGGATGACTTTCTAGCTAAAGCAAATTCATTCATCGACCAAAGCATAAGTCTAATGGAGGGAAGAGTTTCAACCGAACTTGCAATCGCACGCCGCTCCTCAATGGGGCTACTAGCAATAGCAAGAACCCCAGAAGTACAGTCAGCGCCAAACCAAACCTCGGCGACCGCAAATAGACTCAGTCTTCCAAACAACGTAAACCTTTCAGCTTCCCAACTATCTATAACTTTTACAGAGAGTGAGTTAGAGAAAACCCCTGACATCTTCCCTGACCCAACCCCTGAAGAAATAAGGCAATTGAGAGGAAAGCGGGAGGGTGCCATAAAGAAAAGGAAAGCTAGGAAAAATCCAGAGCACACCGAAAACATCAAAGCGACCGAGCACATAGACTTGGTCGGTGATACAAACCCGGCAACGCTACCTCATCACCCGGCTCCCCCAAACAATGGCATCGTAACAATCCATCATGTACCACACGACCTCCAAGACTCCTTAATCCCAGAACTTCCTAGCCCACAACAATTAGGTAGAGATAGAGAATCAGCGAGGCTAATTAAGGAGATAGCCTCCCTCCTAAATTCTTACATTCGCCCCCTGGAATCCAGAATTAGCAATATTGAGAGCCAACTAACAAAAATCTCTGGCTCTCTCAAACCTATACTCTCACAACCCCACCCTAAACCAGCCCCAAACCCCACGTCCACACTTCCCGCACCTAAGAAACCCGCAACTTTACCTCCACTACAGACTAAAAAACAAATTACAGTAAAACCCCCCACAGTAACAAACCCTCCCACGGCACAAAAAACAATTCCAAAGTCCCTGACCATCCCCCCACAAACCAATTCCCACCCGATACCAAAAGTAAATACCCCAACCATAAACACACCTGCTCCTAAAACCCCCGCTACCACAAACACAAATCCTCCAAAAACAAAAGGGCACCCGGGAGGGACTACTGATCAAAGACCCACTTTAAACTTGCCCCCTGAGGCATCTCCATATGTGGTAGTTATGACGGGGGTCCCCGAACTTACAGGTGAGGGGACGGAACCTAACTGGTCGTTAAAGAACAAAGTCCAGTATTGGTTGAATACAAATCGCCCCGTCCCACCACCCTGGAAAAGCAAAATAGCATCAGTATCCCGGACCCCGTGGGTAGACCACAGGAAAAAAAACATCCGGGGGGATTGCATAGTAATCACGTTTGAGGACCCCAGCATAGCCGATTACATCTGCTCCTGGGAATACAATAACATCTCAGGGGGGATTGCAACTAGATCTCTGTCGTACTTTTACCCAAAAAGGTACAATAACAACAACCACATACGTGATAATGATAACATCTGGCGGAAACCAATCCCACAGCCATGGGAGCTAGACCTCACTGGTCCTAAACTACCACCACGACTTAATGACCCTGATAACTCCTGGTGGCCAGTAAATCAGAACCACCAGCAGAGAGAAGTCCCATGGCAGCTCATCGGCCCACAAAACAGATTTAGAAACTGGGAGCAGTGGGAGAGACCATCCCACCAATCCTATGGACCCAGTTACAGAGATAACATCCACGGGCAAAACTGGCTGGGCATACCAACCACGAACCGGTTTAGCGGCCTGGAAATGGTCGATTGACCAACAATCATATCCCCGGAGCCCTCACAAATAACCTTGACCCCTCCTGTCCCCATCCCAGCCCCCACACAAATGGAAAACACAGCTCCAGAAAACACGTCCACTCAGCTTTCTGTGATTTTCTGGAATGTGGCTGGCCTCCGAAACAAGATCGAGGATGGTTCGGCCGCCGGTTTCCTAAAGGACACTCAAATCATTTGCCTACAAGAAACTTGGGCAACGGCGTCCCTCCACCTTGTAGGGTACAGGACTTTTACATCCCCCGCTCTTCCCAGCATTTCAGGCAGACCGAAAGGAGGACTGGTAATCTACCTGGCAAATACAATCCCAGATATGAAGATCTTCAAGGTAGATTTATTAACGAACTTCCAGATCCTCACTGTCATGCTGGGGAAAAAACTTTCCATCTCCATAATCAATATATACAATAATTTAGAGGATGAAAACTTTTTGCGTATTCTTTCCACAATTCAGGAAAAAATAACTGAACACTACCCCTCTAAACAGAAAATGGTAAATGCCCACATATTATGGGGAGGAGATTTTAACCTACATCCTTGTCCCAACAATGATACCTGCGGCCTGGTGGACGAGCACGACAACTCCTTAGTCCACTTTATCCATTCAGGAGTAGGGTCAGCCAATACTTTCCGATTTGGATTTACAAATCTTAAATCCCATCCATCAACCAAATAACACACCAGAACCGACGTATAGAGGGAGGGGCCACAAGACTACCGTGGACTACGCAATAGTCACAGAAGCTTTGAAAGGCCAAATTAACAATTTTAAAATTTTGGAAAATAACCTCAGCGACCACTCCGCTATAAGCCTAAATCTAGGAACAAACCAACCAATAACACTGATGACAACCATAGCATCCGCATTAATGCAGAATAGGCTTGAATTGGGTAAAAGGAATGGATTTACCATAAGATGGGAACAAGTGGACCCTAATATTCTGGCAAAGCGGCTAATAACATCTGCCTACGGCAACATTATGATCTGTCTCGATCCCTATGCGGAGCCAAAACAAATATTGGAAAACTTCAATATAATAATAGAACAAGTTAAATTTTTTTTAACCAAAGCATCAAATCAAAACAGCTCCACAGGATGGTTTAACCGAGACTGTACCAAAGCGCAGACCAATCTGAGGAAAGCTCTCGGAAATCCAAACAGAGACAAGTTAAACATCCAATCTCTTCGACGGGAGTACAACTCCGCTAGGAAAACAAGGAAAAAAGAACTAAAACAATCCTTGTGGAACGCTTTGCACCAGAGTGCACTCACGAAAGACAGCCAGGCATTCTGGAAAATAGTCAAAACCCCATTCCTAACTGACTCCAACGGCCCAAAAATCGACGTGGCTATTGATGAGGACACGTGGGTGAATCACTTTTCGAAAATCTTCAATTTGACACCTACTAGTGAAGAACCCCAGTCTATCATCAATCCAGTAACTTATCCTATACCATTGGAGGTGGATCTTCAGGACTTTGAACTGGCGCTATCCCTAAGCAAGAGCAAGAAAGCCCCCGGCCCTGATGGGGTCCCAGTCGATTTATTTAAACATCTTCCTGACCTTTGGGCACCAATAATTACAAGAGTTTGTATGGCAACAACTAAACTTGGTCTGTTAGACTCATGGTCATCCTCTACCATGGTACCAATTTTCAAGAAGGGGGATCGACAAGACCCTAAGTGCTACCGACCAATATCGCTTCTCGACTCTTTGGGCAAAGTAGTTTGCAGAGTCCTCCTCGAAAAACTACAACACTGGGCAGAAGATAAAAATATCCTCTCGGATCTACAGTTCGGGTTCAGGGAGGGTTTTGGAACCATTGAACAGGCCTTAAATCTAAGCCTGTTAACATCAAAATACACCCACGCTAAACCTGGTGCCATTTACATGGTTTATGTGGATTTGTCCTCCGCATTCGACTGTGTCTCGCACGCTAAGCTTTGGTCACTGCTGAGCGAAATGGGGGTAGACCCCCCTCTCCTGGATTACTTAAGAGAGCTCTACAGTGAAGCCACGGCGAAAGTGAGGTATGGGACAAGAGGTGAACTGACGAGGCCATTCAAAGTAGAGCGGGGAGTGAGGCAAGGCTGTGTCCTGGCCCCTTTCCTCTTCTCTCTGTATACCAACGGACTAGAAGAGACCATGTTGAGAGGGGGAAGGGACCTCCCCAGAGCAAAAGATCGCCCGATCCCCGCGCTACTATATGCGGACGACGCAGTTATATTAGCGCGCACCCCCATTGAACTGCAGAAATCTTTATCTAAATATGCAGATTTCATGGGTGCTCTGGACTTGCACATCAACATCAAAAAAACTTTTGTCATGGTGGTCGGTGGACCAAGAAAAGCACCGAAGTCCATCTACCTGAAAGAACAGAAAGTAGAAAAGACCTCACAATATCCCTACTTAGGGGTTATGATCGATGACGCCCTAAACTGGAAAGCGGCGGTTGAGGCTAGGAGACATCTATTCAAGCGAGCAATTATGGCGTTGATGAAATTCTCAAACAAACTTGGGAAAAGACCCCAAGTAGAACTGCTACAGATTTACGCTGCGAAATGCCAATCCATCGCATTATACGGTGCAGGGATCTGGGGACACATTCCCTCTGGCTCTATTCAAAAAGAGGAAAATATCTTCATAAGATTCCTTCTATCAACACCACGAGGCACTTCCACCTATGCCTCACATATAGAATTGGGAATCCCATATATTGAGGATTTAATTAAAATCCAACCTCTCCTACTTTGGAGGCGAGTCTGGCTGTCGGAAAAAAATAGTTTGACCAAAAGCATCTTACAGGACATTATGGAGCTGGACCACGCCCACAAAATAGCTTGGCTCTCCTATGTAAGACACTTCTTCTCCGACCTGGGTCTACAACAATATTATTATAAACCAGAACACCTAAAAGACATATCCAAAAAAGAACTGAAACAGACCGCATTGAGCCATTTGGAATCTCTGAGACTGTCTTCGCTGATCTCGAAAAAATCTGCCATGCACGCAATTCTGATACAGCAGTCTCCAAAAATCCAGCTTTATTTGACATTAGAGATCACCGCATATGAAAAGATGCTCCTAACAAGGTTCAGAATGAACCTCTTTTTTAGATTAGTGACATTTCCGGAAAAAAATAACTGGAAAACTCAGATGGACCCGTGCCCATGCGATGATCTTTCTCAACAGTCCACCATGCATACAATTTTGTTTTGCAAGTTCTTCCACACCCACCGAAAAATATGGCTTATCCCCTTACTAAAAAAATGGGGATATAGACAATGTCGTCCAGCTATGTTGGCACTTCAATCTTTGGACTCTGAAACCACCGTGTACCATGTGTTAAATTTTTTAAAGTGCATTATAAGACACAGACACAATCTGTAAACTAAAAGATTATTTCATATCTCACGTAAACTTTAGGTACTTTTTCTGTTTTTAAATGTATATTCAATTACAATTTTTTTACTGTGAATGTTTGAATACTATCTTTTATGGTTTTGCTAACGCTAAAAAACCGAATAAAGATTATTATTATTATTATTATTATTATTAACTGTGTTTTTTGCAATTTTCACCCCGAGTGGGCTGGGTATGCTCAGACCTGAGTCCCAGGCTCTCCACATCACTGGAGTCAAGCTATCCAGGCTGAAGAAGGCTGATAGCCAGAAACCGGTCCTTGGATGCTTGATTCCGGTCTAGGAAAGACATGGCTTGGTAGTTCGGGCTGGACTGTTCCCATGAGGCACAGGGTCAAGGCTGATTTGCATATAGCCAGTGTCTGACCTAGGGTGGTGTGGAGTGCAAAAAAACGATGGATTTAGGCCCAGATCTTTGTACTGGGGTGAATGTAAGACATTGTTCTGCATTCTGTCCATCAACTGTGTTTTTTGCAATTTTAATGAAAAAGCAGGCACAGACATAGTGGTCTGCTGACCCCAGCAGGCCACCATACCTGTGATTTTCGCCATTCCCAATGGGTTGCAATTTGTGACCTGCCTCATGAATATTGATGAGGTAGGTCCATTTGTGACCCACTGGGTATCGCAAACAGTGTCAAACATACTCTTGTACATCGCGTTTTGCGACTTTCTAATTGCGAGTCGCCAAAAGTCTCAATTAGGACCTTGCAAAATGTAGCGATCGTACAATTGGCTCTAGGTTCTTAAGGTTGGAGTACTTGATGACCCATCTCATACACCTAAAAACCCACAACGAGGTGCTTAGTATTGGAGGATGGAAATATGAAAAAACACCCTCATGGTGGTCTTTGGACCTTACATTTCATACATCCTCAGGATAATTAATGGCTGTGAATTTTAGGAAGCTCAACTGTGTAGGTGATCTCCTGGGCATGCTATGTGACTTTAGGCCCACAAAGTGGCTAGCATAAAGAATACAAATTTTGATAATGGTCATGACACTGTTTACCTTTCATTGTTACTTTGAAGTGTTTTGAAAGTTTGAGTGGAAGGAAAGGACAAATGATTATTTTCTTGGTGTTGTGCTCCAGATCGGGAAGAGACATGGGTAATGTAGCAATTGTGATACTTCTTCCAGTAGACATACCATGTTCATATAGCTCTCATTTTAGCTTCTTTGTCTAAAGTAGGGACAAACTTGTCCTTTTGTTTAAGTTGTATTATACAGATACTCGACCACCCCAGGAAGATAATGAAAGATGTGATCATACTGCTGGAGACTCATCACAGCATGCTCACCTCCTTTAGTGCAGAATAGGGGCTGTATGATTATTTTTATTCCACAGCTCATTATAGGGTAGTAGTGACCCTAATTCAAAGTAGCCTAAGTTTCCAAATACTGAAATGAAATGCAGACACACAAGGTAGATATGTCAAAATGATGGGTCAAGTAAATACAGAAATAATCATACTGATAAATGTATTTGGGCCTAAACTAGACTATCCAGGCTTTTCCGATTATATCCTCTGCAAGCGCTGCTAATTTGAAGCCTCTAGTGTAATATGAGGGCAGAGGGTTCCAATAAAACATTGGACCTCACACTGGAAAGATAGGTGGGAACTGCGCTCTTGCACATGGGCATGGGAATTTCACAAGTAATGCACTTGTTCAATGTACAATGAGGAACAGAAAACCAAAAGGTGAACCAGAGTCAGGTCTCTATATGCAGAAAGGACGGGTATTTCCCACTACATCCTCCTTTCCATTATCCCAGCTTGGCTTTATCCATTTAAAAAGGGTTGTTACTTGGCGCAGTCTGATTTCAGCATCCATCCTCAAATATTTCTAAGTTAATTTTTTTTAATTCAGTGGGGGAAAACCTGTTTAAAATGTGTCTGTCAGATGAGCTAGATGATATTGACCCTGACAGTCCTTTCAATCACTTTAATTAATTTTTCTTAAAAAAACCTCTTAGCGTAGTTTTCCTGCATGCTATTGACCTGCCCTCAATAGTAACACATTTTTCAGTGTCAAGGCCTTTAGTTATGTTGGCCATGAGAGTTGGCATGAGCTCTTTTTTCATGCTGCAGGTGACTTTTTGACCGGAAACCTCTAGTGTATCTATGCTCTAACTCTACTGACCGCTCATTTGTCACAGCTGTATCAGATTTACTGACTTTGGAGGTGCTTTTGCACTAGAAGAAAAGCCCTGGCATAGGTGTAGTGTGTTGGTGCATATGATAGGTTTACCTCAGAGGGAGCTTTCCACAGAGTAGTAGAGCAAAGCGCTCCCTTTCATATTTTATACAGTTGGTCTACATACCATTGTCGAGACAAAAGTACACACCTCTGAGAATGTACTTAATCTGTTCGAGACTTCTAGCTGCAAATTCCTTACCGTGACGATTTCCACGTCGGTAGCCCTTCGACGCTACACCTGGTTGAGGTAGACTGTGTTTTCAGGGGATGTCCAATCCACTCATATGTCCATGCCTTTTGATGGCCATCGCCTATTCGGCGACAAGTCAGACAACGCCCTGGAGCGCTTTAAGTACTTGGTCCGTGGGCCTCTCCACCACCCACCCCTGTGCAGTCTGCCTTTTGCCCCTTTCGTGGCTATGGAAGGGGTGCCCCGCCACGTTCCGCCCAGAGCCACGGGCCAGCGCAAGTTGTTAAGCCATTGCGCGGCCAGGAAACCACTGCCGTGATTCTGGGGGCCAGCGGGCAGGCCAGTCCACCACAGCCCCCTCTGCAGCAGCCTCCAAACCCTCCTAGCCAGACCATTCAGGGCCACCGAATGCCAGTGGGCGGCAGGATTCACCATCACCTCTCCCACTGGCGCACCATCACGTCGGACAGGTGGGTTTTGCAAATAGTCCAAAGGGGCTACTCTCTACCATTCGAGACTACCCCTCCAGCCATGCCACCTCAGTACCATTGCTTGTCGGAGGATCTCTGGCCCTTCTCCAACAGGAAGTTTCGGTACTCTTGGCCAAGGGAGCCACCGAGCGAGTTCCTGTCCCAGAAGTAGGTTGTGGTTGCTATTCCCACTACTTTCTGGTGCCCAAGAAAGACAAAGGCCTGCGTCTTTATTTGGATCTCAGGAACGTCAACCGCTTCCTCCGGAAGGAGAAGTTCAAAATGTTGATGCTAGCTCAGGTCCTCTATTCCCACGACCCCGGAGACTGGATGGTAGCGTTGGACTGACAGGACGTTTATTTTCACATTCCCGTCCTGCCGGCCCATCGGCGTTACCTGCAGTTCATGGTAGGCCACGAGCACTTTCAATTTACCGTGCTCCCTTTTGGCCTTACCAGCCCCCCTCGGGTGTTCACAAAAGTGATGGCGGTGGTTGCAGCTCATCTGCGCAGATCAGGGGTTCCAGTCTTCCCCTATCTCGATGACTGGCTGTTGAAGGCGGGCTTGCCGCAGGCTGTGGTCTTCCCACCTCCAGACGACAGCAGACTTCCTCCATTCGCTGGGGTTCTCCATCAAAGTGCCGAAGTCACACCTGACTCCATCTCAGAAGCTCCTCTTCATCGGAGCGGTTCTGGACACAACGCAGTTTCGGTTCTACCCTCCCGAACAGTGAGTCTGGGACATTCAGGCTATATTTCCGATCTTTCAGCCTCAATCCTGGGTTTCGGTCCGGATGACCCTGAGGCTACTGGGCTCGATGGCCTCCTGCATTCTGCTGGTGGACCATGCCAATTGGCATATGCGGGCTCTGCATTGGGACTTGAAGTTCCAGTGGGCACAACATCAGGGGAACCTGTCCGATTGCGTCCAGATCTCGGAGGGCAATACACACCAATTGCAATGGTGGCTCACAAATCCGGATCGGGTTGACGGCAGATCCCTCTCCCTTCCCCAACCAGAATTCACAGTGGTGACCGATGCATCACATCTGGGAAGGGGCGGCCACATGGGGTAGGCGTAGATCAGAGGCCTCTGGTCTCCGGTGGAGTCCGGGCTCCACATCAACCTTGTGGAGATTCGGGCGATTCATTTTGCACTCAAAGCATTCCTTCCCTCTGTCCGGGGAAGAGTAGTGCAGGTATTCACGGAAAACACCACCATATGGTACTGCAACAAAAAGGCGGGTTGGCTCGTAGACCCTATGTCAAGAGGCCCTAAGCCTCTGGACATGGCTGGAAACCAGGGCATATCCTTGGTGGTTCAACATCTGGCAGGTTCGCTGAACGCCAGGGCGGACGGACTCAGCTGCAGGTGCATGATGGATCACGAATGGCGGCTTCAATCGGAGGTGATGCAAGGTCTCTTTCAACAGTGGGGAGAGCCTTGTTTAGATCTATTTGCCACTGAAGAGAATGCGCAATGTCAGCAATTCTGCGCGTTGGAATTTCCAAGGCAGCACTTGCTAGGCGAGGCTTTTCGTCGCAAGTCAAGTTGCGGTCTTCTATACGCCTTTCCGCTTATACCACTTCTGCCCAGAGTGCTGAAATAGATCAAGGTTTCACCGGGCCCAATTCATTCTTGTGGCTCTGGATTGGGCATGAAGAGTCTGGTATCACGAACTGCTACAGATAGTCATCGATTGTCCGATCCAACTGCCTCTTCGGAGGGGTCTTCTGTTGCAGCAGCAGGGGACGGTCTTCCACCCGAACCTGGCTAGTCTCCACCTCCTTGCTTGGAGATTGAGCGGTGGCAGTTGACGTAGTTTGACCTGCCTCCTGAAGTCTGTGATGTTTTCTTGGCAACCGAGTGTTCCTCCACTAAGACTGTATACTTTTATTTATTTTTGTAGAGTTTTATATTGCGCAAACTAGACCCGAGAAATCGGGTATCAGAGCGCTTTACATGAGCACCAGTTTCAATACAGAGATGGACACATTCATTTCTGTTAGGCACGGGGAGATGAAGTGATTTGCCCATTCGCCTGCAGATGGAACAAATTTGTGGCATGGTGCACAGTATAGGCTGTGGATTGCCTTTCCGGCCCTCTTTCTGAGGTCCTCTTGTTCCTCCTTTCTTTGGCCCAGCAAGGCTCTGCTCTGGGCACTCTTAAGGGCTACCTCCCAGCCTTTTCAGCCTTTCTTAGGCTTCCTGATCATACTTCTCTTTTCAAGTCCCCTGTTGTAAATCACTTCCTTAAAGGCCTTACTCCTCTTTTTCCTCCTGTTCCCTTCAAACTCATCCTTCCTTCCCAAAGAGGTTACTCCTTTCCATATTGGACAGACCATCACTGTGCCCAACTTCTTTCTGCCTCCGCATCCTTCCAAGGAAGAAGAGAGGCTCCACCGTCTGGATCCAAAGCGTGCGCTTTCCTTTTACTTGGATCGCACAGAACAATTCCTGGTGGATGACCAGCTCTTTGTTGGCTACGTGGACGCCAAAAAAGGTTGGGACGTGCATAAATGAACCATTTCTAGATGGGTCGTTTTGTGCATTAAAGCTTGTTATTCCTTTGCAAAGAAGGAGCCTCCAGTGGTGTTGCGCGACCATTCCAACAGGGCGACGGCAGCTGCCACTGCTTTGGGACATGAAGTCCCCCTTAATGACATCCGTCAAGCAGTTATGTGGGCATCGCTGCACACGTACACTAGACACTACTGGCTGGACAGCCAAGTCCGGTGAGACGGCTTCTTTGGCTGTTCTGTTTTCCAGGACTTCCTGGTGTGAACTTATTTCACAGACCCACCTCCGGGGTATCTGTTCTGAGGTAAGGAATCTATAACTGTTTCTTTCAGATGAACAAGTTACTTACCTTCGGTAATGATATATCTGTAAGAAACATAGGATAGATATAGATTCCTTACCACCCCACCCATCCTCCCTGTTCTGCGAACTGACTTCTAAGGTTAAGGGCCTCCTTTCAGGGCCCTATTTTTGTGCACCAGTGGTCAGTGTCTTGCATGGCTCTGCGCTTCTGGCGTGGAAAGTAGTGTATAGAAGTGACGTCAGCGCTCGAGGGCGGCGTCTATGTAGCTACCGCAACGTTATCTCGGCGACCACGACGCCAACGACGAACATGGAGCCGACCGATGCACGGGGGTGCTGCTGACTAAAAATTTTCTGGATCCAATCTGACGCCTGGGGGTTATTCTAAGGTATAGAATCTATAAGTAACCTATGTTTCTTACAGATAAATCGTTACTGAAGGTAAGTAACTTGTTTGAGCCATTTCATGCTCTCACATTAATGTTATATCAGGGCGGCATGCATTTCTGTATTGTATTGTAATCACATTTGTATAGCACTTCATACTCCATACTACTCTTGACCCCAGTTTCATAATATTGTAGCTATCTCTGCATTTTTTTTTCTTTTTTTTGGTTTTTAAACAAACAAAAACATAAAGTACCCATACAGTCAACAATTGAATTCAGTAAGAGCTTAACTCATATGCCTGAAGGAGTAAAGCTAAGAGATTCATCCGGTGAGCACAGCAAGAATCGTACAGTTCATTACTCATGTTTTTATTTCTGCATTTATTACATTTTTTTTAAATTACCTTTGCCCATTGACTTAGTATTATTTTTGTTTTGTCTAAATAATTTCTTACAATGCAATTCAGCACTCTTCTAAGCCAATGGCCTTGATTCACCAATGTAATGCTCCCATGCACCTTGCTTCTACTTCAGATGAATTAGACGTCTATGACTCCCTTCAACTGCCATAAAACTTTCCTTCTTGTTGGCATCTTTTGAGTCTTCCTCGCTGAAGGCTTCACCATCCGTTTCATGACACCAAATACGTTTATAAGGAATTGTACATTAACACCACATGATACACCACTGGATTGCCTATAGTGCTTTGGTCTCGCTACCCCCAGCAGTGCACCTGGTTCCTCTCAAAAAGTGACAGGTTGTTTTTTAGTAACGTCCAAATAGTTGTTGAGACCTCATATGTAGTATTACTTGTAGCTTTGCATCTTTAGGGAAAATCGCGAAGGAACTGGAGGTAGTCGTGCTGTGTTCAATTGGTAGTGCGGGATTAGGATTTACATGTTTTACAATTCACTTACGTAGTTTATAAATTGCCTTCCAGCAGAATTGATAGTGGCAACATGAGCCAATAATGCAGTGAAACATAGGGGTGATGCTGTAGACCAAGTAATGTTTGTGATGCTGTGAAAGTAAGACCAGTTTGTTCTCTCATTAGATTACATAATTTAGAACCATTAAAATCTCAAAGCTTGCATTGTAAATCAATTTGGTATTATTATGATTACCTCTCATCTTTGTGTGTCATTTGTCCCCTAGGCGACACTATTTTGGGAGCAGGATCCTGTTTTGGTTTTCCAGTTTTCTTCACCAAAAACTGTGGGCTAGTGGCAGTTTTTGCACGTGAGGGTGTCTCCATGCTTCCTGAAGATGTGGAGGAGTCCATGACTAATTCTGCCACTGCTCCTAGCAGTGAGGTACAGTAATATGTGCTGCAAAATGGTTGATGGTAGGGTTGTACACACAATGTATTAATTCTAGAGTAAAATATTAGCATATCTTGTCTATGCTTTGGTTCAAGTTGATAGATGTGGTAGTCTTTGTTCATATTTTTCATCACTGGATGCTACGGTAACTTTTAGTAAATTGTTTCTGTTGTCTGTTCTGCATATAATTCATGCATGAAAATCAGGAAGAAATTCTCTCTAGTTGAAGACAACTTGTTTTAACTTGGGTGTTTTTTGTAAAACCGTTGTTACTCTATTATTTGTCTTCCTCATACATAATTACTCTTTAACTTGTTGACTTTATACAAACAGCCTTAGAAAAAGCTTCTAATATTGGAACCATATTTCTGCTATTGAGCTATTACCCTTATTTGCTAAAATGTTCTTGATGCCTTTTTGCAGAACCTCTGATTTCATGTAACAATGTTTACCTGGTAAAATAGATGATCCAGTGTTTGATTCTGTTACTAAATGTGCTAAGTTTCCAGTTTTCTTTCTGGTGCAACTAAAAGGTTGGAGATTTATTTATTTTCTATCACACCGAAATGGCACATGTTACAGTCTGGCTTCTTGTCAGGGCATACGTATTGAATTTATGGGGTACACTTGGTAAGCTTACTGTGGGAAAGGGAGGCTGGAGGCTTCAACCCTTTTTCTGTCACTGTGTTCCACTGTAAGAATTAATCTTTTTCAACAGTTACCAAATTCATTGAGGCCTTACTGTAACACATTAAGGACATAATTAACCCCTCCTTCCCACAAAATCATGCCTCTGTTGAACTTGTGCTTGAATTATTGGTCCTTGTCTTCTTGGAAACGAAAGACTGTCTTGAAATTTCCAACCTTCCATTGATTTCCAATCACGGAACAGTTAGTGCCTAGCAGCAAAGCTGTGTTTCTTTACTTGTTTCCTGGCTCCTTCCATATGCCTATCCTGGCTCCTCGGTCCTTAATAATTCCACTATCAGATTCCTGATTTTCTTCAATCGTTTGAAGTCTTCATTCAGCAAGGAGGGTTTTTTATGCCTTGGTTCCTCTTGAGAAAGTGGCAGCTTTTTGTGGAACCTACCACATATTCCAGTTTGTGGGAACATCGTGGCCTACTGAAACAGCAGTGGACCTGGAATATTGGTAAGTGCACAGACCTGGACAGCCATTCATGCACCAGTATCAAATCTCCTCCCCCAGGAACATCCTTGCAATGGAAATCACAAGATGACTGTAGGTATGCTTTGAACCACATAACCTACACCCGCCTTCCAATCAAAAGGACTGCAATCACAGTAGCTATTACTAGAGAGCATGCCCTTTTCCACTTTCATGAAGATCACCAACCAGTTCTCTCCATCACATTCACATGGTCAGACTACAAAGTGTGCAAACATGTGAGTGTGTGGAGGAGGATTTGAGATATTGTGTGGAAACTGATCTAGTCATTCCTATCACCCTATTTCTGAAAATATACTTGTGTCCACTACTTCAGATAATTGAACAATACCAGCTGCAGTTTTAGATGCATCGTCAAGAGAGCTAAATCCATATTCACTTGGAAGTTGAAGATGTCCTCAGCAAACATCAGTATTTATCTGAATCACGTTTAGAACTAGATAAGATCAAGATACCGGTGCTTCAGTGGCACCGAAATTGAGATTCTGATGTTTAGTCAGCCTTAATAAATCTGGAGTGAGACCTATGCTAATAGAAACCTCTGTGGTCCAGGCATAAAATAAGTACTTACAGACAGGTGCTGCATTTCCCTGTGACAATTCCATGGCCCTTCAACAGAAAGAGGCCCGAAGTAGTACATTTGGCCTCTTTCACAAGACCAGTCAAGGCCCTAACCAATCCACAAACAAATATCGAGGATTAAAACATGGACTAAACACAAACTAATGTTCCCAACATGTTTGAAGTACTACCATTTGTAAATTAAATTCTCTCAATGTTTTTCACTTCAGCAGGCACTACTGTACTTGGACAACCTTATCCTACTAATATATTTCATACCTGTACAATAGTCTGGAAAACTAACTTGCTCTTTTGCCTTTCTACTATGCTATTGAACCTGGCAGTCCTCTTGCTTTAAAATTGCCTTGTTACATTCTATTAGTTCTTCATCTCTCAACATTGTCTCATCTCTGTTTTCTACAACAGAACTTGGTGAGGCACCTGTTTTTTATCCAAGGTGAGTATGTAAGTTAAGAATGTCTACAGCTCTAAAGTAGTGCATCCCATTGCAAATAGATTTTCTGTAGGCCCACATCTTGCATTGGCAAGCTTCATTCAAAGGCTTCTGACATGCGTGCATTCTCCTTTCACACTCCTCCCTATTCTGTTCAGCCTCTGCTCAAAACCATTTATCAAACAGTGATGTAGATCATTATGGTTGGGTGTTATTACGTGGTGCCTTAAAATATTTTTCATTTCTTGAAGTAAGCGGGGAATATTTAAAAAAAAAAATGGCAACACTACTTAGACCTGTTTCTTTGATAAAAACTGATTTCGATCCAGTGGGAATAATGTTCGGAAAACCAATTCATTTCATTTAATCTTTATTTCGGCTCATTCGGCCATAAAAGATGCATAAGCAACAACAATACATTTTGCACAGTGGATACAACATACCAGTGGGAAGCAGAAAATATGCACTTCAACATTTAGTACAATAAAATCATCCAAATTAAAATAGGCATAATAGCTATAAAACAGATGTTTTGTAAGTACCACCACCAGCCAGGATCAGGGCAACCTAACCTACATGCAAAGTGCACCCATTTAATGGCTACAAATCAAGGGCCAAGTTTTTGCGGGTGTAACTAACACTCAATAGGAATCTACTGACACAAAACACTGTAAGGCGACCGGTGTCTGTTTTAACGATCCTATATGCTTCCAGGTATGATCGTATACCTAGGGCTTTGCATAAGGGTTTAATCCATCTTCTCCTTGCTAGATCGTAGACAGTACAAAAAAACAATATGTGGCTGTCATCCTCTCTTTGATTTAACTGACAACATGTACAATTTGCACTTTTTGTTTGCCCTGTGCACTTATCCCATCTAGCTAGTACTGAGTTTGATTTGAGTATACCATATCTAAATTTTAAGTACAGGCTTTTTGCTAGGGGTGGTTGAATCTCATTTAAAAAATCTTCAAAAAGTGGAGAGTCCTTAAAATCAAGAAAGCTACGTGTAATGGATCCACATGAATGATCATTTTGGTAATTGTGTGTTATATAAAACCAAAATCTTGCCTTGACCAGAATCTTACATCTTTGTCTCAAACACGCTGGATCGTCCCAGAAGTGAGCAAGGCCTATCCGATGGAACCAATTTTTAACATGCTTAAGCCAAGGGTTGGTATTGTAAGCATCAAGGTTCTTAACTTCTAAGATTCCTTGTTTATAATCTGCAAGTTCGAGAGTACTCCAAAGTCTGACCCAGAACAAAAGTGGCCTAAGTAATGCAATGTGATCTGTTCGTTTCATGTTTAAGTCCATAAATAATGGTACAAGTGGAGTACGTTTGGGCAATCTCAAAAGCCTTCTGTAAAAGTTGTTTTCACTAATCGTAAAAATGTTACCTGCATTTGTACCCCAGATTTCTGCTCCATATAAAGCACCAGATTGAGCCTTAAATTTAAAAACTTCTAGTGCTTGTGAGATGGACTTGCTTAGACTTGCCCCATGACGCTTTATAATAGGTAAAGTACTCTGGTTGAAAATAGTTTTACTTTTTTCGATTTGCGTTCTCCATGAGGTTGTTGAATCTAGGGAAACACCCAGGTACGAGAAATTTGAAACAAGTTCAAGCCTTTTGCTATTTAGAAAGAATTGCCCCTTAAAAGATTTATGGGGATTTATGGACATACACTTGGTTTTTTTCGTATTTATTTCTAGGCCTTTTGAATCACAGTACATTCTAAAGGAATTTAAAAGGGTTTGTAGACCAATGGGCGTTTGCGAAATCAGGATTGTGTCGTCTGCAAATAGGAGTGAGGGGACCCTCACACCATTCTGCTTTGGGGAATCATTGTTACACCCATCTAAATAGTCTGGGATGTCGTTGACAAATAAAGAAAAGAGTTTGGGGGCCAACACACATCCTTGGCGGACTCCCCGTCTGATAGGTACGGGTTCTGTTAGTTCCCCAACGTACTCTTGCAAAGTTATTGTCATGTAATCGTCTAATCTGCTGGAGTATACAAGTTGGTAATCCCAGTGCAAACAGACAATCCCATAAACGATCCCGCAAAACTAAATCAAAAGCTGCCCTAAGGTCAACGAAAGCTACATAAATGTGTCCTTTTAATAAAAAAACATGTTTCCAACAAATGCAACAAAACCTAAAAACCTGTTCTATTGTACTCGTGTTCCGTCTAAAGCCTGCTTGGAACTTTGTAAAGATCTCATTCTCATCAATCCACAAATCCATTCGATTTAAAAGATGCCTTGAAAAGATTTTTTGTAAAATATCTAAAAGACAAATGGGACGATAGTTAGAGGGATCATATCTATCTCCCTTCTTAAAAACTAAGATAATTTCTGCTCCCCGCCAGCTATCTGGTAAATTCCCACCGGCAACTAATATGTTAAAAAGCTTGTTGATGTATGGCGCCCATACACTGATCTCATGCTTGTACAGGTCCCCAGGTATTTTATCTAAGCCTGGGGCTTTACCGTTTTTCACAGCAGTTATTACTTGCTCGGTTTCCTCGAGACTAAACTCTATAGTATTTGTGGCTGGTACCAACCATGGACTATTTCCAACAGCTATCACGTCACTACCTGGGGCTTCATACAAGTGGGTAAAATGGTTGACCCAAGTTTGTTCATCAATGAACACATCATCCGGTGACCTTCCTCCAATTTTCTCATTGGCAACTAGTTTCCAGAAACCCACATTGTCCTTCGCTTTGACAGCTATTAGCATATTCTCCCAACATTCCTCATCCCAGTTAATTCTAGCCTTTTTCTGCACCCTCCTATATTCTTGCCTTAGGGTCCTGATTACATGTGGTTTTTTGCTCTTAATTGCCTCTAGGAGTGTACCCTTACAGTTTCGACAATCCTTATTGTACCTGGGTTTGGTACCAATGGAACTAATTTTTTGCAACCTTTATTTATTTATCATTTTCGACACAAATGGTACTAAGGCTTTAAAAAATTCAATATGCAAGTCTGTAAAAACATTACCCTCAACTGGTTGAAGCAGATATTTGGCGAAAATATCTGCAAGGAGTAGATAAATGCTGGATAATGCCTCCTTATTACTCAATAAGCTAGACCATTTAAGGGAACGCCTATTGTTACTCATTAAGGGGGCATCAGTAGTTATGTTATCCAACATGCAGTAATCCATCGGGATCCTAGTACTAGGGACTAATCTATAGTCCATTGACCGGTGCAGCGGCCGATGGTCACTTTCATACCTAGGGTCAATTACAAAGTCAGATAGGAAGGACCAAATGTCGAAAGATACCAGAATATAATCAATCCGACTATGAGAATTATTTTTGACAAAAGTTGGTGCTTTTGGAGTATCTGATGGAAAACGGCCATTACAGGCCCTCAAACGATGTACTGATACCAATCTCGTTATCTGGGTTGCTAGGATCGTACAGCCTACTCCCTCCGTATATGATAAGGAAGGGATGTTATTGGCCCTATCCTCATCTGAGAAAACATCTCCAAACCCTATAATCGGACCAAAATTGCAGTTAAAATCACCGCCTACTATTCTACTGCTAGGCGTATCTACAAGATCAGTAAGGAGGTTATCCAATTTATCAAAAATTACAGATTCTTTCGATAACCCACAGGGTCGGTTATAAACATTAAACACAACAATACGCCTACCATCCTTCAGATTAACTACAAGTCCTAGTATATCTGCTGAATCTGTGTTTAATTGTGTGATTTTTACCTCCAATGACACACTGATCCATACCGTAAGCCCCCCGATGGTCTACCTCTGGCTGATGGAACTGCATCGATATTGAAAGTCCTATATCCCACCCTATGTGGTATTTCAAGGGTCCAGGTTTCTTGAAACAGACAAATGTCACAGGAGTCTATATAGTTAGACCAATCAGGGTCAGAAGGATTTTTTTTCAAACCAGCGATATTCCAGGATATCAAAGTAATTTTGTGTTGCGTGGTTGATCTTTCCCCTGCTAGTGTTGCCCCCATTTTCAAGGCCACACTATTACCAGCCCCTAGTATAGGGCTTGCTACTGGGGGGACAGGGGCAACGGCCACTTGCCTTGTATTCAAGACACCTCCTACATGAGTATCAGCTCCCCCTTGGTTGGACCTAGATGACATCAGATCTTGAACCACTTGTTCTACAACAGGAATAAACTTCAATGTTGAATCACACTCATCCCTATATGTAATAGATTCTAGGGTAATTGGTGTGACGGGTCCTATGCTCTCCAGCACTAATTGTTGTGTTTTTTCATTCGGTTTACAGCCACCACCAGTTTTTTCTATTTGCATTTCATTAGTTTGACCAGCCATACAGTGGTCATTCTGTGATCTTCAATCACAGTTGTCCAGACCAGAGAAAACATCAAACCTGTTTGCTGTCTCCAGGGGTGTAAAAGGTCTCAGGTGTTCCATCCTCCTATTAGGATTTCTAAAGGACCTGAGAGGTACCGTATTCCACCCAAAAGGGTCAGCAGCATGATAATGTGGAGGTTCTGGTGGAAACCCAGTGTTGAAGGACATTAGGGGAGCAATCTGGTTGGGTATCTGAGCGCCAGTGTGGGTAGGAGGAAACACGAGGGATCTAGGTTAAAATAGGTCAAAGGGCGCAGAACAATAGAGTTACTGCCTCCACCCTGGGGCCAATTTAATATATAGGTGACTGCTCGAGGGTCTCTAAAATTTATAACAACTAAATCTCCATCGATATCCTTGACCCTACTACCCAACCAGGGGAGTCGTCTAACATGCACAATATCGCCATCGATGTTATGTGTTAATGGTCTAAATTGGGCTAACCAGTGCATGATTTTATTTTTGAGCTGGAAAAACCCCTCCCTCTTATTTATTGGCAAGCTGGGGACCCCCGTCAAAACCACATACGGGGCGGCTTCGGGGGGCAATTCTGCTTGGGGGATTCTCCGAGACGGTGGCCTGGTATGTCTGATGGGACCCCTTGTAATCTGTTGTGAAATCCCCACAGAAGGTTTTCCAGGTCCTGTCGCAGCTACACTTACTGGTATAGGGACTGAGCTAATATTCTGTTTAGGGGAAGGAACCTTTTGATGCTTGGGATTAGTTGGTTTAATTGATTGATGAGTACCTTTTGAGACGCCGAGAGTGCACGTAGGCACCGCGGCTGGAGGTACTGAAACCCCACTCACCACTGCCTTAGATGGACCCTGGTGATTAATAACTGCAGCCTCAATCACTTCAAGCTTTTTCTCCACCCTCCTCAGCCTCTCTATAATGGGTAAAATGAAAGACCTACTTAGGTGTTCCATGTTATCCAGTGAGGCGACAGTGGAAAGATCCATTTGGGATGGGTCATCCATAATGTCAATTGGAGCAATAGTCTTCAAAGATTGTACAGCTGGTGCCAAAGGTGGCAGGGGAGCCAGAATTGGCATGTTAGGTTGAGCAACAACAGGGTTCAGAGCAGTTCTGATGATAGATTTAGAAGGTTTTCCAAAATCCGAGTGACTGATCTTTGGCTTTTGCTGAGCCCCCCCCTTCCGTCTTCTTTTTGCAGGCGGTGGGCCATGACTCTTAGCCTGCACAGGTTTTTTCAATTTATTTTGAGCATGTTTAGGCTGGGCCAGGGTCCGAGTAGTCAAGTCAACATCAGACAATATCGAACTAGAGGGAGGGATATGATTTACGGACTGGTCTATATGGCCCAAGGGTGTAGGAGTGCAGTCTCGTAACAAGAGTGGAAAGCTTTCCAAGCATAAAGGATCTTCATTGGAGGAAGTACATCCAAGAGTAAGCGAAAGGGCATTGGGCGGGGAAACGGCAGAAACCTTATTCTTTATACTTTCGACAGAGCGACGGCGCTCTGCCCTGCGATCTGCCAAGGTTTTCTCCCTATCTTGATCAGTGGGAGCCTTTGTGAAGTAGTTATCAAGAGGGCCATTGAAACTACACCCAGCCTTCTCAGACTGCAGTTGGCCCGGACTTTGAGCCATCGGAGAACCAGTAACTATGAGGATCAGTAGATGGAAGAGAGTAGGCCCTGCCCGGCCTCACTCTGTCTCTGAGGGCCTCAGAGGGCCCGCCCTTTGCCCGGGCTTCGCCCGGCTCGTCCCACGCGCGTCCCGCGGTAGCGTTAAGGGCGTCACTTAAGTAGTGAAGTGGTGGAGGAGGGGCGGGAAGAGAGACCAGGTGCGCCTAGTTGTTGTCGCGCAATGCCCTCTGACTCTCGCAGTCCCGCTCTCCCCCGCAGCGTCAGCTCCGATGATCCATGGATTACACAGTGCCCTCTAGGTCCAGTTGCAGGTCAGCAGAGGAACACTTCCAAACGCCACAGGGAAAGACAGCAGTTCAGCAACTACGAGCGGCTCCCGCGGAGCGGGGGCCGCGAGTCGTAATAAGGAGGCAGGGAGATGTGGAGGAGGGGCGGGAAGAGAGACCAGGTGCGCCTAGTTGTTGCTGCGCAATGCCCTCTGGCTCTCGCAGTCCCGCTCTCCCCCGCAGCGTCAGCTCCGATGATCCATGGATTACACAGTGCCCTCTAGGTCCAGTTGCAGGTCAGCAGAGGAACACTTCCAAACGCCACAGGAAAAGACAGCAGTTCAGCGACTACGAGCGGCTCCCGCGGAGCGGGGGCCGCGAGTCGTAATAAGGAGGCAGGGAGATGTGGAGGAGGGGCGGGAAGAGAGACCAGGTGCGCCTAGTTGTTGCCACGCAATGCCCTCTGGCTCTCGCAGTCCCGCTCTCCCCCGCAGCGTCAGCTCCGATGATCCAGGGATTACACAGTGCCCTCTAGGTCCGGTTGCGGGTCAGCAGAGGAACACTTCCAAACGCCACAGGGAAAGACAGCAGTACAGCGACTACGAGCGGCTCCCGCGGAGCGGGGGCCGCGAGTCATAATAAGGAGGCCGGGAGATGTGGAGGAGGGGCGGGAAGAGAGACCAGGTGTGCCTAGTTGTTGCCGCGCAATGCCCTCTGGCTCTCGCAGTCCCGCTTTCCCCCGCAGCGTCAGCTCCGATGATCCAGGGATTACACAGTGCCCTCTAGGTCCGGTTGCAGGTCAGCAGAGGAACACTTCCAAACGCCACAGGGAAAGACAGCAGTTCAGCGACTACGAGCGGTTCCCGCGGAGCGGGGGCCGCGAGTCGTAATAAGGAGGCAGGGAGATGTGGAGGAGGGGCAGGAAGAGAGACCAGGTGCGCCTAGTTGTTGCCGCGCAATGCCCTCTGGCTCTCGCAGTCCCGCTCTCCCCCTCAGCGTCAGCTCTGATGATCCAGGGATTACACCGTGCCCTCTAGGTCCGGTTTCGGGTCAGCAGAGGAACACTTCCAAACGCCACAGGGAAAGACAGCAGTTCAGCGACTACGAGCGGCTCCCGCGGAGCGGGGGCCGCGAGTCGTAATAAGGAGGCAGGGAGATGTGGAGGAGGGGCGGGAAGAGAGACCAGGTGCGCCTAGTTGTTGCCGCGCAATGCCCTCTGGCTCTCGCAGTCCCGCTCTCCCCCGCAGCGTCGGCTCCGATGATCCAGGGATTACACAGTGCCCTCTAGGTCCGGTTGCAGGTCAGCAGAGGAACACTTCCAAACGCCACAGGGAAAGACAGCAGTTCAGCGACTACGAGCGGCTCCCGCGGAGCGGGGGCCGCGAGTCGTAATAAGGAGGCAGGGAGATGTGGAGGAGGGGCGGGAAGAGAGACCAGGTGCGCCTAGTTGTTGCAGCGCAATGCCGTCTGGCTCTCGCAGTCCCGCTCTCCTCCGCAGCGTCGGCTCCGATGATCCAGGGATTACACAGTGCCCTCTAGGTCCGGTTGCAGGTCAGCAGAGGAACACTTCCAAACGCCACAGGGAAAGACAGCAGTTCAGCGACTACGAGCGGCACCCCAAAACCAATTCATATTGCTTATGTCAGTATGTATAAAGACCAAGAAAATCCACTGCTAGTTTGTAAGACAGCTTCCAACATTTTGATATGCTGCACAGGGGGAAGGTGTAATATGTATTTTTAACGTCACTGCAGTACACTGCGCATTCACTGGTCGTAGCCATGATTTCAACGTACTTGGACTGCCTTCAGTAGTTCTCAGGCTTCTTGGTGAGATTTATTTCCAAATGCCTTTCATGGGTTATTACCGTGATCATGCTTATTAACTCGTATGAGTACTCTATTCTACTGTGAAAATTCATAAGCAATCTTTTTAACAAGCATTTCGGCAGCCATTCTGCTGTCAGTAAAAGGTTATGGTCGCCATTCTTCAGTTCATCATGAAAATCTTGGTTACTTTTCAAATCTTGTCACAGTCCTTATCTAAACTTACATTGACCATTCTCCAATTCTTGAGGAAGTTCTTACCATTGTTCAACCATTCAGAAATAGTTCTTATTTTTCAATCCAGTGCATTTTGTTTTCCAACTCATCATAATTTACATTTAGTTATATATATATATATATATATATATATATATATATATATATATATATATTACCTACTGGCGGTCGCCAGTAGGTAGTTCTAGTTAGGACCTAGTTTCCATAGGAAATCCTCAACATTCTATTTGGAATAACTTTGGCCCTGGTGGATGAGTCTTTGCGAATTTCTCAAAGAAGATGGCTCGGTCCGCTGCGCTCCTTCCCTGAAAGTTTGGGGGGGATTGGTCAAGTGGGGGCTGAGATATAAGGGGGGTTCCAAAACGTGTTTTCTCCATGTTATTTTCCATAGGACCTTTAGACTCGGCTACAGGTCGAACGGCTGAATGGATTTATAAGAAATTTGCCAAAACTGTAGAGTCTTGTTCGCAGATTACGCTTTTTTTGGAATGGTGTAAATCCGTTCAGTAGTTGTTGAGAAAATTAAAGTTAAAGTCAATTATATATCTATAGGCGCGCACACGTGCGCGCACCCAAGCGGCTGCGCGTGAGCGGAATTTTTTTGGGCTGCGTGACGTCTGTTAACGTTCGATTCGAAGGAAATCAGGAAGTTTTGTCCGCCATTTTGTCACTGCGAGTAAATATATTGTTCATTTCAAAGCGTTGAAACATGGAAAGGGGAGAAGTTAGAGATTGTTTTGCTGCGTAGCTTTTCTCGGGTGTGCAGTAATGCCCTTAAACGCGAAAAGATATAATTTTTTCCCGAAAAAAAATACATGGTGCGCGCACCCGGTCGCGCACACCTATTTACAAGAGTGTAAAAATGGAGATAAATCAGAAGTTTGAGTGCTTAGATATAAGGTGGCTCTGAAAAGAGCCCTTGTGTTAATTGAGTGTTTTCTGCATTTATAAGTAAGTACCGATGCAGAGCCTGATGTTGCAAAGGAAGATTCTGTTTCCCTCATTCGTGAAATGAACACCGTCTCTCCTATAGACGTCTTGCATGTGGTATCGCAAGTTGTTGTGGTAAATAGAACCCATGCTATAATCTCTGAGGAACGCAGAAACAGATTTATTTACATGTCTCCTTGCTTTCTCAAATTGTGCACAATGTAGATTGGACAAATTCCATTTCTGTCTTTGGCATATATTGGAATATACCAAGGCAGATCGAGGAAAAAGTGTCATCAATTGTCGAAAGGTGTCTTTTAGAAGCATTTCCAGACCTACCCCAGTGATTGTGCCTAGATCGTTCCCACCACAGTGCACAATTATAAGGTCTGGTTCTGGGAGATGCATAAAAGTTTTCACCAATGGAATCAATTGGTGACATTTCAATCCTCTTTTGGCAATCCATGTTATGTGTACATTTGGTAAGCTGAGGTTACAAATTTGTCTGCTTACTGCATATTTTTCACTCCAGTGAATATAACTGTGTCCTATTAGCCAGACCTTCATTTTCAAGGGATTTGTAGTCGTCCTCCGATCGGTTCTGGAAGTGGAATGGTAGTTAGAAGTTGAAATTCTAAATAAAGAAAAAGGAAGAGGCTGGGTGTGGTTTAAAAAATAAAAATGATTGGTTGATTGTAACAAGTGGAGATTGAACGTGTTAATGTTTATGTTAAACGAAAAGTACTATTGGGTGTGAAAAAACAAGATATGTAACAGAGCTGTGTATTGGCAGGTGTTTCTGGAGGGAAAATAGTGTTCTTAGTTTGTTGTAGAACGTTAAGACATGAACTTTTGACCTGTGCCTTCAGCAAGGTGCAGAATGAGGTGTAACCATGGAAACAGCCGGCAGTTGGTGATGGGTTCACTCTTTGGTGCCTCTGCATCTGAGTCTGTTCTCTGGTGGCAGGCGGACAACTGTTTGTTATTGTGGAGATGAAAGGGTGATAAGGAGAGAAATACGACATAGCGTCTGGCCTGTAGAAGCGTGGGAGCAGTGATTAACTCTGAGTGAAGCGGAACTGTGTCGGTGCTTAGTAACAGTAAAAAAAAAATGTTAACAGTGGTATAACTGTCTTTACGGTGCGCGACCTACTAAGAAAGAGTTCACGGGCCGTAATTGGCTTGCAGGTTCTAGTATCAGTAAGTGAGGTCGAGAAAAGAAAACATTCAGGACTTTATTTATGAAGGCCTTGCGCCACCGGTGCGTTACTTTTTCCCATTTTAAAAAATGAGGCACTGGCGGCAGAAGGTCTTCATAAATGAGGTCCTCAGTGACTACAGTTAAGGTTATGTGGAACCCATGAATAGTTTTTCAATATGAAATCATTTCAGTTGAGATTATGGATTAAAAGAGAAACCGTGAATATTTGAAATGTTTATTTAGAAATGTACTGTTTTAAAGGCAAATCATTATGTAATATGAGTACAGAAATTGCAAAAAACACAGTAATTGGTATTGTCAGTAGTACATGGAATACAAACGCTATAGTTGAAGAAAAATGAATATAGTTGGAAAAAAACATTGTACACTCTTATAAGGAAGTATATTATATTTTAATAAATGGAAGAAGGTCTCTGGCCTTTCAGTTTAGGAACGATATATGAAAATGCAAGTGGTTATACATCATTACTTTATGAATCAGCTGTCAAACAACACGAAATCATAATGTCCACTGTTAGTAAAGCAAATAGGTCTGTTCTTCAAATGAAAATATGGAAAAGAACGTGAAGAATATAGAAAACCAAAAGGAAATGAGGACGTCAATGGCTTGTTTGAGAGTTATTGAAGCATTGTTTAGGCAAAATAGGTAGCTTCTGCTTGTAACAGGAAATCAGTTTTATCATTTGAAAGTATGTCAGCTATCCAATGGAAAAGAGTAAAGCAGTACTCATGATCTGTTATAATCGGAGCCTCTTTTACCATCAGAGTGCAGGTCGGTGGGTTTTCGATGTAGCTCGCTGTTAGGAAAGAGTTAACCGTCCATTGTGTAGGCAAAGTATGCAGCAAGTGCCTCTAACATGAAATAATTGTTATCATCTGAAAACATGTCAGCCATCCAATTGAGAAGATGAAAGGAGCATTCATGATCTGTCATTATTGGAGCGTCTTTTACCATCATAGGGCAGCTCGGTGGGTTTTCGATGTAGCTCTCTGTTAGGAATCTTGCGCCGCTGCGAATATATTCCAATGACCCAGAACTCCTTGTATCGCTGCAAAGGCCATAAACCCTCCGTTGTAACAAAGCTGTTCATGATCAAGTAACGGATTCATGAGGTGATTGTAATTCGGTTCAGGAGGTACCAAATTGCAGAGACATAAATCCAGGGCCCACGTGAAATCACAGCTCAGGCAATGAAATACAGGCTGCACACAGGTGAAATGCGAATATCGAAATGATAATCGATATGAAGTATTCAAAGTTGAGAGTGGTAAGGTGCCGTAGTACAGAAGCATTCTCTGTCGAAATAGTTCTAAGTGGTCCGGCTCGTTTGCGAAGGCAGGAGGGACATCCATTTTGAATTTACCAAGATGGTAAAGGAAACGGCGCAGCACCGCTGGTTGTATAGCAACTCCACAGAATTAGGTCGCCGGCTATGCAGTGGAGAATGACTTGATACATTTTCTAGGAGTCTAGTCACTTATATATTGCTTAGTGGTTATCAAAAAAGTAGCTTTTTTTGAACTGGAGGATGCGTTAAAAAATAAGGGAGTGATTTGAGGGAGTTGTAAAGCAAGGTCATTTTTTTTTACATCAATGCTGTTTTCTGTGAATGTTAGCTTAGTGAAAGATATGTGTGTGAGCAGATGCAACGTTCAGTTTTAAATGTGACAATGGCGGTCTTGTTCATGTCTTCCGATTCAAGGTCGGTATTCGCTGCCAAATACAAAGATCAAGAAACTCATGCGTGGGGTACATAGTGTGCATTCTTAAAGGAAAGCAAATGAAGGGTTATTTTTACCGCGTTAGCATTGTCGTTTAAAAAGTTACAGTGATTTCTATTATATGTGAAGAAAGTGTCACTGATGAAGACTGAAAATAAATCCTTATAAATGATAGGGACTGGTGTATTTTAGAAAAGGTGTGTAACATTACATGAATTGTGGAAAAAAAAATAATGTAATTGAAAGTGTATGGTTTGAAAATGAAAAGTAGAGGTTTATAGTTCACGTTTTGAAAGCGGTTCTAGAGGGTCAGATGCATGATAGATTTATAAAAAATAGAACATGTTTTTCAATAGTATTATGGAAAAAATATGTGCCTTTATGTACTATTTACATTATCTGCCTGTTGCGTATTCTTTGAGTTTTAGTAATCCTGTGTCTTATAAGTTTTCTAGGGGCGGTTTGAGGTTCATGGTGGGTTTGGGCAGGGAGGGTAGGTTGGGGGTTTGTAATTGGGGGTCCGGGTGGGGTGGAGTGCGGAGTTTAGTGAAGAGGGAGGGGGGTTAGGGTGTTTGGTAATGGAGCAGAGTCAGAGGACGCCACATTTGTGTTATGGGGTGCCACGGAAATATGTATTTATTCTCAGAGGTTTATTATATTAAGGATATATATCAACATGGTGGCTCTTGTCGTTTTGTGGTTCTGTGCATGTTTATAATGCTGGCCCTGTAGTTTTTGTTTATGGACCTTATTACGACACACAGGGGAGCTACGTTGCACAGTTGGAGATCAGAGACTTAGGAAATAAAACTTTATAATTGTAAGGGCTCTAAGCGATAGAAATCGCCCGTTCTCGGTGTAAAAAATATCACCGCTATTGGTGGTATTTTCTACGGTGTTAGTGCTCGAAGGAGAATAGTAACATATATGTGAAATAAAATTATGTAATAGGCTCAGCATTTCACATTATCGCGTGAAAACAAAAGTTGCTTTTACATAGCAATAAGTCTCTTATAATTAAGGGACGGAGTGTATATAGTGCTATTTAGTACTCTGCTATGTGATTGATGTCGAATATTTCATAAGAGGAGGCTTTAAAAGTTTTTCGATAAACTGGTTTTCTAGGGAAGTGGGTGGAGTGTTCCGTGTAAATTGCAGAATAGAAACTAGTAAGAACCAATTGGAAGTGTTGTTTTAAAGTCACATGACTGCACATGCGTGTCTCGACGCCTGTACGCGATAGGTGGGTGCGCGCACCCGGTCGCGCACTATAAGAAAGCGGCGAAAAAACATCTCATAATATGCTCTTGGAGCACGTTTTGGTAGAAAGAGTTAGTTCTGAAAAGAACTTTTTTTTTTTTTTTTTTTTTGGAAACAAGTGTTATGATGCTTTTGATTTCTTAAAGTTGCTACGACATTTTTCAGTATGTTATACTATCCAAATAAAGTGAAGAAATTTAACTTTTCTTGGAGCATTTATGACTCTCAATTTTGTGTTTAATTAGAGTAAAGCTTTGCTCTCCGTATACAAGAAGTTCTCCACAGTTGTTGCATTTTATGTGCACGTTCGCCAGACATGGTTTCTAGTCCATTTCAGCACTCGATGGAGATACAGGTCGTCCACCGGAAGATGTGCTGATTACTTCTGATGGTAATAGCGTGGCCTCCGTTTTTCTTGTCAAAGGTGGTCGCTCATTTCCTTCAGATTCGGAAGATGAATGCGGAACGGTAGCCATTGTAGCGAAGTCTTCGGGAAGATGTTCGACGTTGTTCTCTCTTGAGAGTAGAAAAGAAAGTGATGGAAGTGGGTGGAGTGCTGCGTGTAAATTCCAGAATAGAAACTACCAAGAACCAATTAGAAGTGTTGTTTAGAAGTCACATGACTTCACATGTAAGTGTCAGGTCCTGTACGCGATAGGAGGGTGCGCGCACCCGGTCTCGCACTAAAATAAAGCGGCGAAAAAACATCTCATAATATGCTCTTGGAGCACGTTTTGGTAGAAAGAGGTAGTTCTGAAAAGAACTTTTTTTTTTATTTTTTTTTTGGAAACAAGTGTTATGATGCTTTCGATTTTTTAAAGTTGCTACTACATTTTTCAGTATGTAATACTATGAAAATGAAGTAAAGAAATGTATCTTTTCTTGGGGCATTTATGACTTTCAATTTTGAGTTGAATAAGAACGAGGCTCTGCTCTCCGTACAAAAGAATTTCTCCACACTCGTTGCATTTCATGTGCACCTTCGCAAGATATGGTCTCAAGTCCATCTCAGCACTCGATGGAGATACAGGTCGTCCACCAGAAGATGTGCTGGCCACCTCTGATGGTAATAGCGTGGCCAGGGCTCTTGTCGATGCTTTTGCATAATGCTCAGGATGCCTTTGTTTAACATGCCGCTGCATGGTGTGTATAGAAAAGGAATATTTTTTATTTGGATTTCCCCTTGAGAGCTCCGTATTGCATATCGTGCAGGTTACTTTTGGCGCATTCACTTTCTTTTGATCTTCAGGATAAGTAAAAAATTGCCAAATGAAAGATTCCTTTTTTCTTCTTAACGGTGGTCGCTCATTTCCTTCAGATTCGGAAGATGAATGCGGAAGGGCAGCCATTTCAGCAAAGTTTTCCTGAAGATGCTCGACGTTGTTGTCTCTTGAGAGTAGAAAAGATTGTGAGGAAAGTGGGTGGTGTGCTTCGTGTAAATTCCAGAACAGAAACTACTAAGAACCGATTGGAAGTCTTGTTTTGAAGTCACATGACTTTACATGCGCTTCTCAGGACGTGTAGGCGGTGACACTATCTAGTTACGAACGTGATTACATACTTAGGAACTAGCATTCAAAAAAACTATGAAATTCACTGAAAAAACCATAGGTTTTACACACGTTATAGTTAGGAAGTAGCATTTGAAAAACCTATGAAATTCACTGAAAAAACCATAGGTTTGACACCAGTTATAGTTAGCTGGAAATGTTACTGACATAAAACCAATGAAATTCCACGGTATAGTTAGTTGGACTGACTATAACTTGCGCGTGTAATGCACTGCTGATGACATCACATATTACATTACTCATGACATGGTCAGTGACGTCACTAATGAGATCACTGATGATACCATCCTTGTGACAGAGAGACTAACCTACTTGCACTCTAAAGTAACCCTTAAAACACATTTTGAAAAAAAAAACTAACATATAAAAAAAGTGGACATACCTATACCAGTTACAACAACCAATTCAGTAATTCCAACATTTATATACACATCCAATAATTCACTAACAGTTCTATATAGTCACTCGTATATATACTCACTGATTATATATAGTGATACAGCTATACATCCTGTTATATACCGACAGACATCCAAAAGTAAATCACACACATATTCACACTTGCAAATAAACTAATAAACATCCATTTATTTACATAGACAGATATACACACAGTAGCACCTTACTTCTAAGTAAACGTACACTTACTTACTCTTTTAAACAATCACTTATAGAAACACATACTTATTTAAAGAGGAACTCTTTCAATCTCTCACTGTCACATATACTCACTTATATATATCAATACTTACATAAACTAGATTAAAACATATATCGTTACTGATAAACACACTAGTGAGGCAGGCATTCACTCACTAACACACTCATATACACACTCAGCCATCCATACAGTCCTCCACATCCATTAAGACACTTATTTAAACATTTATTTTTACATCGACCTCTACATATACATATATAAAACATATTTATTTTTTAAAAAGACAGACATTCACTAGATGGTGTTATCAGTGATCTCATGAGTGATGTAATATGTGATGTCATCAGCAGTGCATTACACGCGCAAGTTATAGTGAGTCCAACTAACTATAACGTGGAATTTCATTGGTTTTATGTCAGTAAAATTTCCAGCTAACTATAACTGGTGTCAAACCTATGGTTTTTTCAGTGAATTTCATAGGTTTTTCAAATGCTACTTCCTAACTATAACGTGTGTAAAACCTATGGTTTTTTCAGTGAATATATATATATATATATATATATATATATATATATATATATATATATATATATATATATAAAACAATTTTAAGTTTTGGACTTTAATTTTGAGAGTTATTAAAGGAAATGTGTTACCTCTGGACATTCACTATAATGCGGTGTAAATTGAGATTGGATCAGTAGGGTAACTGATGCCCAAGTGTTTTACATGAATCAGTCCTAAGTTATATTTGCATGCTTTCATTTCAAGAGATTGGCGGTGTTGGTATTCCTGCCTGTGAAATCAGTAGTGCTATTGAGACAAAAGTTTCATTAATGTTTTGGAAAAGCTGTACTTTTCTACCCTGTTACAGTTTCTGTACTACCCTGTGTATTTCCTCCCCTAAGCTCAATATTCAAGTAAGCCATCTGTAGTTGCTACATGCTGTGTTTGGAATTATTGAAAGAAGAGCTGCAGACCCTTAAAGTAAAACAATAATGACCAAGAAAATGCAGTTATGCGCAACTGACATAAGTATAACGTGCACTGCTCTGATGCTCTGCTATCATGTCACTGATTAGAACACAGATGAGATCTATGGCTGTTCAAGTAACACTTATGTCAGTTAAGGTTTTTTAATGTACATTAAATTCTTACTACCTTCCTCACATAGAACTTTACTTTGTTTTTTTCTCTGTGCATGTGTGCCACAACTGTACCATGCCCGGACCACATCTACAACCTTGGAACATAACTAATCAGCCCCATCCTGACCCACATCATCAACACCTCCATCACGTCCACCGCTTTCCTGTTCGACCTCTCTGCGGACTTCAATACCCTCTCCCATTCACCCTCATCGGAAGACTACGTGAGATTGGCATACAAGGATCCGTTCTCAAACGGATCTGTTCCTTCCTCTGGTGAAGAACCCAAAGGGTCAGGCTGCCACCCTTCACTGCAGAGACCAAGAAATTGATATGTGAAGTCCCACTGGGATCGTCCCTTAGCCCCACCCTTTTCAACATATACATGACACCGCTCGCCAACATCATCCAATCACAACCTTCATCTCACACACCGATGACACTCAACTCATCCTCTCCCGAACGGATAGAACTACCACCACCGGAACCAACTTTACCAACTGTATGACCATGGTAGCAGACTGGATGTGAACCACCTGCCTGCAGCTCTTCTCCGACAAGACGGAAATGCTGGTCTTAGGTAGGAAGACCTCCCCATTGGACTCCACCTGGTAGCCTTCAGGGCTAGGACCAACACCCACAGGCTACGCAAGAAATCTAGGCATTATCCTAGATTTATTTTATTTATTTATAAAGTTTTATATAGCGCAAACTTGAAACAAGAGGGTACCAGAGCGCTTTACATTTAGAATCATTGCTATACAAGTTACATCAGATAAAAGAGCATAGTAAGGTACAGTACACATAAACAATGTTTCAATAATTTGAAGGAGGGAGGAGAGTAAGGAGTAATAGCTGGGAGACGAAGAAGAAAAGTGCCCAATATTCAGCTGGGTAGGTGACAGTCAAGGGGGAAGCCAGGGCCCATCTCATTAGCTGTCAAGCAACTCCACCGGTCATCAGTCATGTTGCTCAGGTCTCCGCGTTCAGGATTTGATTTGCGAAGGTTATATAGAGCTATCTAGACCCGGAGGTATCAGAGCGCAAAAGCAGGGTAACGTTCCTTTTGAAGGTACATCAAAAAGATTATAAAGCGCTGGCTTTACCCGTAGGTATCCGAGCGCTAGAACAGACGAAACATTGCGTTATAAATTGCAACAGTTAAAATAGCGAAGTAAGGTAAAGTAAAACAAACAACGAGGTTGAGAGAATTTATAGGAAAGGAGGGGAGGAAGGAGCCATAGTAGGGAGATGAGGAAGAACTGTGTCCAATGTGTGGCTGGGTAGGTGACGGTCGAGGGGGAAACAAGGGCCAATCTCCTCATTAGTTGTCTAGCAACTCCATCGGGCATCAGCCATGTTGCTCAGATCTCAACGTTCGGGGAAAACAGTTTAGAATAGAAACATAGGCTACGAGGATAGAAGTAAAGGGAGAAGGTTGGGGGGGGCGTAGAAACAAACCAGAGAGGGCGCTGGGGCTACAATATAGGCTGATGCAAAATGAAGGAAAAACCAGCTTTCCTGTAGTTGTGTTCATTCTTCCCTCGGGTGTCGGGGTGGATTTTGACTCAGACTACCACTTGCAACGGACCTCTCACGTTGCTTGATCACATGCAGACCCCTTCGGCCTACCGGGGCGCTTCTGTGAATCTCAGCACCGCCAACAGCCCCCAGCCCATCGCAACTAAGGCCCTGGAAGGCGTGGAGAAGCTCAGGGACCAGCCATTCAATTCCTACATTAGAGCAAGAAGGCAAGAGTGGGAGCCATGGACCGAAAAGAAATGTAGAGGGCCTCTTGAGGTCAGGCATAGTACTGGAGGGGTTGAGAAATCAAAGGTCAAACAGGGAGGTAGAGGTCATCATTGTCAGCCATGTTGGGGTCAGGCATCCTGGGACCCCTTTCCTGACCGATTGTTAGTGCTGGGTGCCGCGTTGAAATACACCAGGCAGGGCAAAGGGGTCAGACGCCTACCTCTTCCCATCCGCCGCCACGCTTCGTGGTCAGTTCTGCTTTTTGCACCATCAGTATATAACTGGTGCCCTAAGGTAACTATAAATTACACCCTCGCCATGCACTGCAAATTACCCCATATATTAAATCATTGCAACATTTGCAATAATATAATAAATGAGAAAACTGTGAATGGTGGGGGTGCGAGTCCCGGTCTCCTTAGGGCACAAGTTATAGTTACTTGAGATATCTATAACTGGTAAAAACATATATATATATATATTCACTGAAAAAAACCATAGATTATAGACCATATATAGTTAGGAATTCGCATTTACAAAACCTTATTTTACTCACACAAAACCATTGAAATTCCATATATAGTTAGTTGCACTAACTATATATCGCGCACCCGCAATCCACTGCTGATGATGTCACATATTACATCATTCATGACATGGTCAGTGACATCACTGATGACATCACTGATGACATCTCAAATGACATCACTGATGACATCACTGATGACATCTCATTTGACATTACTGATCACATCACTGATGATATCATTCATGTGATAATACGATGAACCTCTTCAGACTCTAATATAACCTTAGATACAATCAGTGTAAACAGACACTCACAGACTGTCACTCATCCATGGAGTTACTCACACACCTAGTCAGTCATGCAAAGAATCAATCACACCTCCATTTCCTCAACTATACAGTTATACAAACTTTACTTATTCAAACATATACTAACACATATTTACTCTCTTATACAATCCCTGATACAAGTTCACAATGATCCATACAGCCACTCACACATTCACTGGCTCTTATGCACAGTTATTTATATATGTCAACTCTCACATGTACTGTGTTTTACATATGTACTTACTTTGACATGTAGCACTGAGATATCCATTCACTCACGAATACACTCATGCACACAGTCAACCGCCCATACAGCTGTTTCCACATGCACTTTTGAAACCATACATCTAGTGAATCAACTGCTCACACATCTATGCACAGAGTCATACACCTCCCAGCCACCCACACACACACTCAGTCTCCCATACAAATACTTGGGCAACCAATCAATAACCCATATAGTTACTCATATAGCTACTTATCAACACATGCAACAGTTTACAGAACAACAGACATAATGATGCACAAATTAAGACAGTTTAGTCACTAACCCATGCACTCAGTGAGACACATTTAATCACTCACTCATACAGTCAGTCATGCACCTACTAAATCCTTCATCCAGACACTTATACATCCACTCATTCTTCAATATGTAAGACATATTTTAACTTTACAGAAACATACAGTCACTGGATGTTGTCATCAGTGATGTCATCAGCGATGTCATTTGAGATGTCATCAGTGATGTCATCAGTGATGTCACTGACCATGTCATGAATGATGTAATATGTGACATCATCATCAGCAGTGGATTGCGGGTGTGCGATATATAGTTAGTGCAACTAACTATATATGGAATTTCAATGGTTTTGTGTGAGTAAAATAAGGTTTTGTAAATGCGAATTCCTAACTATATATGGTCTATAATCTATGGGTTTTTTCAGTGAATTTTCCAGGTTTTGTAAATGCTAATTCCTAACTATATATGGTCTATAACCTATGGTTTTTTCAGTGAATTTTCAAGGTTTTGTAAATGCTAATTCCTAACTATATATGGTCTATAACCTATGGTTTTTTCAGTGAATATATATATATACATACATATATAAACATATATCATCTGTATATCTATATAAATACAAACATAAATGCATGCATACATATACTTATATGCATACAGATGCATGTTATTTACATGAAAGTTGAAAAAACACTAATAAAAGCAAAGCTAAAAAGCCACCTCATTACAAACAGAATGGCTTTAACTTAAACGAGGGCGAGATCTATTGCATTTTCAATGCTTGTTTACTTTGGTTCCATCAAGAAGGCATTCAGATGTGTCACACATTTGCCATAAATTCTGAATGTTAGCACTCTAGTTGCACATTAGATCACTGTAGTAAAGCTACTGCTCACCAGGGACGTCTGCTGCTGGTATTCAAAGTGCATGTTTCAGTCTGCATGTCAGAATTATTTTAATGAAATAGAAGAGGATTTGAGAAGTCACTCAAAATGATCCCTAATTTTTCTTTCTGAAGCACTAATCATACTTTCTATGGCAAAATTAACCCCCTCATGTTGTTCCTTTTTAAATTGAGTGTTTTCAGACTTACCACTTCATTCCAATCAAGATGGCTTCTGGTGTGCCATACTTTTGTCATAAGTAAGACTGTTAGCGCTCTAGTTGTTCTTTAGAACACTCTGGGACATTCTGTCATTGGGCTATACTTGGGGTACATCTGGGTGATATTTGGGCTACATTTAGGCTCTTTTGTCTCTGGTGGCCATCTTGGGAGACTGTATGTCTGAATTTTTTAATGAAATTGAAGAGGGTTTGAGAAGTCACTCAAAATGTGCCCTAATTTTTCTTTCTGCAGCACTAATCATAATTCATATGGCAAAATATACCCCCTCATTTTGTTCCTTTTTAAATTAAATGTTTTAAGAGTTACCACTTTATTCCCATCACGATGGCTCCAGGTGTGCTATACCTTTGTAATACGTAGGACTGTTAGCGCTCTAGTTGTTCTTTAGAACACTTTAGGAGGCTGCAGTAGAGCACAAAGGAATCAACTGACAGTCTCTGTCCTTGTTGGATGTACATGTTTTACTGAGAATGTCAGACTTCATTTTCACATGACTGAGAAAGATAATGTGAATTTACAGAAAATATGCTTTCAGTTTAGCTTATAGATCCCCTTCCAAACCACTGTGGGAAAATCATGAGATATTAGTTTTCTTTCAAACAATATTCATGATATCACAGCAGAAGGTTTTTTCACATGGTAAAATCACCTTAGAACCCACCACAATTCCTAAAACGAGTATGGTACCATCAACAAATGATTTATAATGTAACTAAAGTCCTAAAACCCTCTATTAACTACAATGCTTTTTAATGAGGTGCTATCATGTATATTGGTCCCAAGATGGCTGCCAACACTTCTTGGATGAAGTGCTGACAGCCAATCAGATCAGATGTGTGGTTAGGCTCCGCCCAGATATATATCTTTTTTTTAACCTAAATTACTCAAAATCCACTGGAGCACATATATTGAGACCTAGCAAAGGCACATCGGGCTAACAGTCCCTACAATTTTGCCATGTTTCGTGCAAATCCATTCAGCCGTTCGAGCTAAAAGTGAGGCCAACCGCCCTATGGAAATTAACACGGGAAAAACGCGTTTTGGGACCCCCCTTTTTTCTCGGCCCCCCCTTGATGAAACCCCCCCCAAATTGTCAGGGGCTGCTCAGAAACAAAATGTTCCATTTTCCTGAAAATTGCAGCCAATTCCGTCCACAAACGCCAAAGTTATTAGACATAGAATTTTCAAAAATCCCATAGAGAAAAAATCCTAACTATATATACCTACTGGCGACCGCCAGTAGGTAATATATATATATATATATATATATATATATATATATATATATATATATATATATATATATATATATATATATATATATTCACTGAGGAAACAAAGGTTACATGAATGTTATAGTTAGTTTACTCCAGTATTGGAACTTTCATAGATTCACATGCCTGAATCATTCCCCGTCGTCGAGACAGGAGTGTCCGGTATATAAAAAAGCAGTCCTTAGTAGTATAGCAAACTGAAAAGAGGCCTAGGCCCATTTCCCCTTTGCAACCCATAGCCTTTGTTATGTAAAAAAAGGCCCAAACTTTTCCCTGAACCAAACAGAGCTCCTCACCCTCTAGAACACTCCTGAGAGAACCTTCTGCCCCTAAGATTTTCTACCGCACGTTGTGCTAGGGAGTCTCCTTTGAGCTCTGCTCAAACTCTTTACTTTTACAGTATTTTGACTGAGATTTGAGGTCTCTCATCTTCTAATTTCTTCTTATTGGAATTCCTTATTCATCTACCATGTCTGAGAAGGAGAAAAAGGGATTATTTAGAGCTTGTTCCACCTGCTCTAAGAAGAGACTTTATACAGATGACCCTCACAAAGATTGCATATACTGCCTCTATCCAGACCATAAGGCAGCAGATTGTAAGGTATGTCGAACCTTTTCAAATAAAACCTTGAGGGATCGTGAGGGGAGGCTGCTGATTTGGCTCCAGAAGGTGAAAGCAAGGAAAGAAATCCTCTCAAGTGAGAGTGAGGAGGAGTCTGTATCGTCTAAGAGACCCCAAAAGAGAAGTAGATCTCCTCAGACACATTCCCCAGGAAAAAGACCTGAGAAGGCCCCAAAAAAGACCACCCCAGGGTCTTCCGGGCGCAGTCCCTCAAAATCCCCTTCTGGTAAAGCTAAGGGGAAGAAGGGTTCTGCTTCTGAGGTAAAGCAAGAGAAGTCCGCCTCAGAACCTCCAAAATCTCCTCATGGAGTCAAGATTACCATCAAGAGAACTTCCTCTGCACCTTCTGAGGAGAAAGGGAGTGTTTCAACGCTGTCGACGGGACCGTCAACAAAAAACCATCGACGTCCTCGACGAGAAAAGAAGTGATAAAAGCTGGTGAGAAGACCTCGTTGACGATTTCACAGTCGACGGCGATATCGTCGACGGTTTCATCGTCGACGAGGGCGTTGACGAGCGTTGCTGTATCTACAGCGTCGACGAGGACAGCTTTGACTGTAACTACAACGTTGACGGTGGCGTCGCCGACGATAACTTGGTCGACGACGGGGATCTCGTCGACGGGCTAGTCGCCGACGGAAAAGACACCAGAAAAAAGATTGGTACCCTGGAAAAAGTCTATAACACCAGAGGTTACATCGCCAAGCAAGGTGTCTCCATTGGTTCCATCTTACCTGCTGGAAGAGGAAGATTCGGAGGAAGAGGATGACGAGGATCCTAATGGTTTTGCGAGTAGCCCTTCGCAATTACAAGTCCAGTACCAGGAGGTCGATTCGGAGGAAGAATATGGGGGTTTTCAAGAGCATCCCCAAGAACAGCACCAATATCACCAACAGCAGCGTGAGGAAATGACAAGTGTACCATCCTCTTTGTTGAAAGACCTCCAGAGCATGTTGGAGGATTATAGAAAAAGATATCCAACGGCTCCAGCCACTCAGGAGGTTCCAGAGGCTACTCCGCGTCCACAGTCTGTTCCAGGGATGCCAGTGCGTAGGAGAGAAATTTTGCCGGAGCCTACTGCTAGGTCTCCACCACCAACGTCACAACACGATACCACGGATGATGACCACAAGGATGGAGAGATTGCGGAACCAAGTGCAGAGTGGAATGACTATCTCATCCCCTCACCTTCAACTCCTACACCGAAGTCAGCAGATTCTCCACCGGAGGACATTGGTGGTTTTCATAATCTAATGGAAAGAGCCACTAAGAGGTTTGCACTCACCATGACTGAGGATAAAGCGGAATGCTTTTTATACGACTTCAAGGATTCATATTGCAAATCTGTGCAATCTTTGCCTATCGTGAGTCATATTTGGGAGGAAGGATTAAAGGTCATGGAGACGCCAGCTACAGTGACACCGGTTCTGGGCAGACTAGACAAAAAGTATAAGGCGTCTATAGATGCTCCAGCTTGTCTTTTGGATCATCCCAAGCCGGATTCTGTAATTACTCAGGCGGCACAGCAGAAGTCCAGAAACCCATCTGCTCCAATCACGACACCTCCAGACAGAGAGGGCAGAAGACTAGATAATGCAGGAAAACGTTTTTCCTTCATGCCGGCGCTGCTGGTTAGGGCCGCTAATGCCCTTGCTATCTTGGGAAGGTACGACAGGCAAATGCGGTGTGACCTGTCTCCATACATTAACCAGGTGCCGGAACCGGAGAAGCAGGAGGCCAGAAAGATTCTCCTAGAAGGGGAAGAGACTTCGGCTGAAGTCATAGACTGCGCTATGGATATAGCGACAACGGCATTTAGATCTTTGGGAGGAGCAGCAGTCCTGCACAGGCAAGGATGGCTACGAGCGACGGCTCTTAGGCCAGAAGTTCAGAACAAGATTCTAGACCTCCCATTCATTGGGGAAGATCTATTTGGGAAGCATATTGATGATAACTCTGCAGAGTATCAAAAAGGATACTGATACTGCAAAGGCTTTGGGAACACTGCAGTACAGAAAAAAAACCTTTTTGTGGCTCCAAAGGTAGAGGACAGTCCTCGTATGGAGGAGGATAACAACAAGGGAGATATTCCTCTTATTCTGCCTCATCGCAGCCCTACCGTCAGCAGTACAATCAGCCTCAATCAGGAGGATATACGAAATGGTTCCATGTTTAAATATCGATAACAAAAATATCGATTACAAAAATATCGACTCCCTATACTTAAACAGGTAAGTACATAAATATCGACTCAAAAATATAGATGTAAAAAATATAGATGTAAAAAATATTGACTTTAATAAATATTATAACTTAAATTAAATAATTGAATAATATTAATATTATTAACAAAATAAATTACATTACATTTATATTTTAACTATTTATAACAAATGAACTTAATTTAATCAATATAAACTTAATAAATGTGTACATATACATATATTTAACACATAAAAGTATATAAAAATAATAATACATACATTTATTAACAATATAAAAACATTAGTAGTTAAAACATTTGATAGCGAAGGGGTAAAAATTACTATTCCCACTCCAGTGAGTGCAACAGTAGGGAAAGCGCTGGATAGCATAGGGGTAAAAATTACTATTCCCACTCCAGAGGGTGCAACAGTAGGGAAAGCGTTGGATAGCGTAGTGGTAAAAATTACTATTCCCACTCCAAAGGGTGCAACAGTAGGGAAAGCGTTGGATAGCGTAGGGGTAAAAATTACTATTCCCACTCCAAAGGGTGCAACAGTAGGGAAAGCGCTGGATAGCGTAGGGGTAAAAATTACTATTCCCACACCAGAGGGTGCAACAGTAGGGAAAGCGCTGGATAGCGTAGGGGTAAAAATTACTATTCCCACTCCAGAGGGTGCAACAATAGGGAACACGTTGGATAGCGTTGGGGTAAAAATTACTATTCCCACTCCAAAGGGTGCAACAGTAGGGAAAGCGCTGGATAGCGTAGGGGTAAAAATTACTATTCCCACTCCAGTGAGTGCAACAGTAGGGAAAGCGCTGGATAGCGTAGGGGTAAAAATTACTATTCCCACTCCAGAGGGTGCAACAGTAGGGAAAGCGTTGGATAGCGTAGTGGTAAAAATTACTATTCCCACTCCAAAGGGTGCAACAGTAGGGAAAGCGTTGGATAGCGTAGGGGTAAAAATTACTATTCCCACTCCAAAGGGTGCAACAGTAGGGAAAGCGCTGGATAGCGTAGGGGTAAAAATTACTATTCCCACACCAGAGGGTGCAACAGTAGGGAAAGCGCTGGATAGCGTAGGGGTAAAAATTACTATTCCCACACCAGAGGGTGCAACAGTAGGGAAAGCATAGGATAGCGTAGGGGTAAAAATTACTATTACAACTCCAGTGAGTGCAACAGTAAAGAAAGCGTTGGATAGGCTAGGGGTAAAAATTACTATTCCCACTCCAAAGGGTGCAACAGTAGGGAAAGCGCTGGATAGCGTAGGGGTAAAAATTACTATTCCCACTCCAGAGGGTGCAAAGGTAGGGAAAGCATTGGATAGCGTAGGGGTAAAAATTACTATTCCCACTCCAGAGGGTGCAACAGTAGGGAAAGCGTTGGATAAAGTAGGGGTACAAATTACTATTCCCCCTCCAAAGGGTGCAACAGTAGGGAAAGCGTTGGATAGCGTAGGGGTAAAAATTACTATACCAACTGCAATGAATGCAACAGTAGGGAAAGCGTTGAATCGCGTAGGGGTAAAAATTACTATTCCCACTCCAGAGGGTGCAACAGTAGGGAAAGCGTTGGATAGCGTAGGGGTAAACATTACTATTCCCACTCCAAAGGGTGCAACAGTAGGGAAAGCGTTGGATAGCGTAGGGGTAAAAATTACTATTCCCACTCCAGAGAGTGCAACAGTAGGGAAAGCGTTGGATCACGTAGGGGTAAAAATTACTATTCCCACTCCACAGGGTACAACAGTAGGGAAAGCGCAAACAATAAAAAAAAAACTATCACATTTTTTATTACATTTAATTTAAAATATAAACATAATTTATATATACATTTAAATATATTATTATTAACAAAGACCTACACACCTAAAATTAATTACTCAATTACATTTAATATTTACTATTAAATTAATGAAAACTAATGTATTTTTTTAATTAATTATTTAATTGACAGCTTTCACACCATATACACTTATAAACACCACAACACAAACCTAAAATTATTTACTCTTCTACAATTAATAATTAATTAATGATAATTAAAGTATAAAGTATTTAATAATTATTCAATAAAAATGTAATTACTTTACACCATTTCACATATAAACTCCACTACACACACCTAAAATTAATTAAACAATTGACATAATTAATTAACATAATTAATTAATAATTGACTAATTGAAATTAATCAACAAATATTTATTAAACAATTAATAATAAATTAACACATTAATTAATCAATTAATTTTATATATTTAAATTACTTCCCTCTCTATTCCCCTATAAACCCACAACCCGCTACGGAACTAATAACACAAAATTCAACATAAAATACATTAATAACTAATACAATTCTACAACATATAATAAAATGACAAACATTTCTCATTAAAAACACTAAAATACATATCATTATTAATAGATCGATATTTTTGTAAACTATATTTTTGTAAACAATATTTATTACAACTATATTATTGTTATCGATATTACTTACCTGTCAGTCGATATTCTGGTCAAACTCTATTTTTGTTGTCTATTTCTTCTTTTCGATATTTCTGCGGGGATATTTATGTCACACGATATTTTTCCTTCGATATTCCCGCTCTGCACCATACGAAATCAGCTCCAAAAGGAAGGGGTGGCCGTCAGGGGAAGGACAACACCCGACGGCAATGACAACATCCATATTCCAGCTATGTCAACATTCCAGAGATCACGTGCTCCCCTGGGTGGAAAGATTGCTCACCATCTTCAAAATTGGCGGAAAATAACAACGGACCAATGGGTCCTCAAAATTGTTCAATTCGGTCACACCCTAGAATTTCTTCAAACACCCCCTTGTACGCCGCCGAGGCATCGGAGAGCTAACCATCTGCATCAACTCCAGCAGGAGATTCGGACAATGCTCCGAAAGGGAGCAATAGAACCGGTACCGAATGCCCAAGAAAACAAGGGGTTTTACTCCCGTTTTTTTCTGGTCAAGAAAAACGAGCTCCAATGGCGTCCCATTCTGGATCTCAGATCCTTAAACACCTATCTCAAAAAGCAATCTTTTAGGATGGTGTCTCTACAGGACATCCTTCCGTTATTGAACCCAGGAGATCATATGACTACATTAGACCTACAAGACGCGTAATTCCACATGCCGATCCATCCCGCACACAGACAGTACCTTCGGTTCTTAGTAGCCGGAAGACATTACCAATTCAGGGTACTGCCATTCGGCTTAAAGTCAGCACCGAGAGTGTTCACAAAATGCCTGGCCCCAGTGGCGGCTGTGTTAAGGAAGCAAAAACATCAAATATTTCCTTACCTCGACGACTGGTTAGTCAAAGCGCCATCGAAAGCACAAGCCAGAGCGTCAACACAAGCCTGCATAGATTTGTTTGCCAAACTGGGTTTGACTCTTCACGAGGGAAAGTCAAACCTCCAACCAGCAAGAGGGATCACATTTCTGAGGGCAATACTAGACACGGACTGCAACAAGGCGTTTCCCTCCGAAGAAAGGCAACTGAGGATTGTGTCCCTCTTCCAAGACTTTGTAAAAAGAAAGTCTCTTTCAGTCCGCAGGTACAAATCCTTGTTGGGCATGATGTCATCTTGCATTCCCCTTGTACCTCACTGCAGATTAAGGATGCGCCCATGGCAGGAACAAATCGATCTTCAGTGGCGTCAAGCGGAGGTATCCTTCGACGACACAATACGAGTGACACCAGTGATGGTGCAGGCAGCAGCATGGTGGACACAGAAAGAAAATGTATCTCAGGGTCTGACTTTTCTTTCAAGAGCAGCTCCATTAGTGGTGACGACAGATGTGTCCCTAGAAGGATGGGGAGCTTTCCTTCAGGACCTTCAGGTCAGCGGTCGTTGGAAGGTACACGAACAACAATTACACATAAATCTACTGGAACTCAGGGCGATCCGCCTAACATTACAAGCCTTCCTTCCACGAATACGAGGTTCGCCGGTGTTGGTAAGAACAGACAACACTACGGCGATGCACTATTTAAACAAGCAGGGAGGAACCAGATCTCTCTCCCTATCTCAGGAGGCCCAGGAGATATGGGAATGGGCTCTTCAACTAGGAATATCATTGTCAGCAGAACATCTCCCAGGAGATCAAAATGTCAAGGCGGATACTCTCAGCAGGCTCAAATAGTCGTGCTACGAATGGGAGCTGGACCAGGGGACCCTGGACAGCATATTTTAAAGGTGGGGGAACACCAATAGTGGACCTCTTCGCCACAAGAGACAACAGGAAATGCCGGTACTTCGCAAGCTGGCTTCCCCAGAAGGGATCTTGGGGGAATGCGTTTTCCATGGCATGGTCCGGTGTCTTTGCCTACGGTTTTCCTTCAATTCCTCTTCTCCCCCGCGTACTGGTGAAGATCAAGAAAAAGCCATGCAGGCTGATCCTGATAGCCCCATGGTGGCCCAGACAACATTGGTTCACGGAACTCCTGCTGCTGTCAGAGGACCGTCCTGTTCGGCTGCGACCAATACTATCGCTTCTGACAATGTCCAGAGGGCAGGTACTCCATCCGGACCTGAAATCCTTGCGATTAGCAGCCTTTCTCCTGAACACTGAGTTTAGTCATCTAAACATCCCACACGAATGTAGGAGTATCCTGTCCAAAGCTTGAGCAGACAGTACCAACAAAACCTACAGGATGAAATGGAAGAGGTTTTGTCTGTGGTGTAAGAGGCATAACACTCACCCTCTTACTGCTACACCTCATCAGATTATACCTTACATTCTGCTGTTAGCAAAGTCCGGATTGGCGCACGCTTCCATCAAGGTATATTTGGCTGCTTTATCCCGCTACAGGAGGTCTTCATAAGGGCCGTCCTTATGGTCATCAAGGATCATCAAACAGTTTATGAAGGGATTATTCAGGGTCTTTCCTCCAAAAAAGCCTCCACCACCACTATGGAATCTCAATATAGTACTGTCACAATTGATGAAACCACCGTTTGAGCCGATACACAGAGCGGACCTTAAGTACTTGTCCTGGAAAGTGGCTCTTCTCATTGCACTAACTTCAGCGAGAAGAGTAGGTGAACTGCAAGCGCTCACTATTCAGGAGCCTTTCCTACAGTTTCAGGAAGATAGAATGATTCTAAGGACTAATCCAAAATTCATTCCTAAGGTGCCAACTGATTTTCATCTGAATGAGCCGTTGGTGTTAAAACGTTTCTTTCCTCATCCGTCAACAGCGGCGGAAAGAGTGCTACACTCGCTAGACGTTCAAAGATGTATGAAGTTCTACTTGAAAGAAACGAAGAGCTTTTGCAAGTCTTCTCAACTCTTTGTCGCTTTCAGCGCACCCAGGAAAGGTTTCCCTTTATCAAAGAGGGGAATTGCCAGATGGATCTCCAGTGCAATTGTCTACTGGCATCAAGCTGCTGGAAAGCCTCTAAATGCACAAGTTCGTGCTCATTCCACGAGGGCAGTGGCCACATCCACTGCACTATTTGGAGGAGTGCCAATCCAGGATATCTGCAGAGCAGCGACCTGGGCATCTACGCACACCTTCACCAGGCACTACTGCTTGGAGGCCGCCGCAGAGTCGGGTACGGCGGTGGGAAAGGCGGTACTGCGGAATATCATCCAGTAACGGTGAGCCTTCTTTCCATCCCTCCATCCGTAATTTCTCTTGTTTTACAAAGTCACATTTGATATATTATGCTTGTTTTTCAAGTTGTATTACATGATTATGAAATGTATCAGAGAAATGTGCTTTGTAATCTCACTGCTTGCTATTCTGATTCAGGCATGTGAATCTATGAAAGTTACAATACTGGAGTAAGAAAACAAGTTACTTACCTGTAACTTTAGTTCTCTAGTATCTCTGAGAGGCTCAGCTTGGATTTAGCGCCACAAGAGTTCTTGATGCACAAGTGCGCGAAAATCTGAGGGGCAGAAGGTTCTCTCAGGAGTGTTCTAGAGGGTGAGGAGCTCTGATTGGTTCAGGGAAAAGTTTGGGCCTTTTTTACATAACAAAGGCTATGGGTTGCAAAAGGGAAATGGGCCTAGGCCTCTTTTCAGTTTGCTATACTACTAAGCATTGCTTTTTTATATACCGGAGACTCCCGTCTCGACGACTGGGAATGATTCAGGCATGTGAATCTATGAAAGCTTCCAATACTGGAGAACTAAAGTTACAGGTAAGTAACTTGTTTTCTTCACGTCCCACCCACACAAAACCATAGAAATTCCACAGTTCGAGATATACTTATGTTAAGAAACCACAACCCATGGCCTAAATGTACTTGACAGCACAAGCTATAGTTTCTTCAGATAAGCATACCTATAAAAATAACTATAACTGCTGAATTTCAATGGCCCCGCATGGGCAAAACGTGAACCCAACCATAATATTCTTGCAATCTGGGTTTCCTCAGTCAATTTCTATGAATTTTGATAAGCTCAACATGGTAGCTCAAGTCCACACAGTGTGCACCTCCTGCTTCCACATCTCGCACATGCTGTGAAAAACTTTAAATGGTTTCCTCAGAACACCAGACGGACCGTCCAGCAAGCACTCATCACCAGAAAGCATGATTATGGCGCACACTCTACTCTGGAGTCTCCAAACAACAACACAGACTCCAGACCATCCAGAACACCGCTGCAAGACTTATACTCGACCTCCCATGCCGCACCCGCACTCACATTGCACTTCAGAAAGCTTCACTGGCTCCCCGTTCACAAGCAAAGCCAATTCAAAAATCTCATGCACACATCACAGCCCACACAGCACAGGACCAGAAAATCTGAATAGCCGCTTACTCACCAACCCACCAGACACCTATGCTCTACCTCACTCTCACTCGCACACATTCTTTGCATCCGCAAAAGTAAAACTGGATGGCGCTCATTCTCCTACATCGCACGCAAGACATGAAACGACCTCCCTCAGCACATCAGAGCCTCCTCTTTACTTCTTGAGTTCCACAAAAAGATGAAGACCTGGCTCTTTGTATAAGCACCTTGGGGACAACAAACCTACACACCTCCTCAAGTGCCTGAATACCCACTCTGGTGATGAATGCGTTATACACATCAATATAACATAACAACATATATATAACTATATATTTGAAATAAAGAGTGTACGTGTTCTCCACATTTTAAAATATGTATGATATATTAAAAAATAAAATAAGGTGTTTTGCGGGGCTCTCGCCCCACCAATAAACACCTGAAAATCGATATGTATTAATTAGATATGATAAAAGCACATTTGCCTGGTAAATTACAATGTGGTAAAAAAATACTTTGTAAAGGTAGAAGTTTTGTATTACATACATTGTAACATACCACATGGTAATTGTATACATGGTAATATCTTGAATCAATTCCTCTTGTTCTTTCAAAATTGGGATGAGAGATATTTCCGAAATTGATTGTTGAACTTAATTGACCTTTGAACTGGGTCCTTACTGGGCACCTTGACCGAACACTGGGATCAACATAAATTCACCATTGACTTTAGTAAGTATGATATGAGTTGGTTGTGTAGCGGGTTTTGAGGTTACTGGTTTTTATGGGCGACACCTTCCATTTCTATTCTTTGGATGTTAGAAACTCTGCTCCAGCGCACTGAGTTGTCCTTTGTCATTTCCTAGGCAGTCCTGGGATTGAAGTTGGGTTAGAATCTCTGCTGACCCAGCATTTTAGTTCAGGCTGGACTTTTGAAAAGGAGCAGGACCACAACTGATTTGAATATGGCTGACCTCTAAGTGGCACAGTGGGTGAATAATAATGGGCTTTAATGTGTCCTGAGCAATCACCATTAATTTGAGCATTCGTACCATCACTTGGTGTTTGTTTTAGTAGAAACCCTAAGTGTGAATAGTAAGCCCAGACATGGGTTATTGGCTCTCTGTACCATAGAGCTCAAGCTGCACCTTACTGAAGAACCCAAAACTGATTTGGGTTTGCCTGTGTTCTTGTGTGGAAGTACAGGCTGGACTGTTCATGTTGAAGCAGTACCAAACTGTTTAGCTTAGGGCTAGTCTTTGCTAGAGTGTAACAATAGGAGAAGAAAGAGGAGGGATCGGAACGCAACACTTACATCAATTTGTTTAATTTGCTCTAGTAAATGGTCCTGTGCTTACTGTGTCATAGTATTCCAGCTGCACCACACGGAGGAGGCCCATAGAAAGGAAAAGTGGTCTTTCGCGCACTTGAGTGATTGCCAGAGACTGGAAATGAATGAATTCTTTATTCAATTATAAATATATCATAATAAAAGAGCACCCATTAACAAATAACACTTTTAAAATGCAATATGCGGTTACATTAAAAACAAACGTTAAAAAAGAATAGGGAAATCATTTTGCCATTCAACAATTCATTATCCTGTAAAAACCTTCCCACTTCAGTATACAAAACTTAATGTTGAGAAAATCTAAAAAGCAATAGACGTTCGCCAGGAAAGACCACTTTTCAAGAAGGCACCCATAGAATAGCATACATCATAGTCAGGGAGCATTCCAAGATAATAAAATGCAGGCTTATATTGGTAAAAACCCTGACTTTTAAGGTATGGGACTAAAAATGTACTGCTGAACGTTTGATAAAATTTACAGAAGAATAAGAAATGCTCCAAAGTTTGTGGAGAGAATTTGTTACAGTGCAGAGTAAAATAGACTTTGAGTTAAATCGAGCTACGGGGAAACATAAGTAACACCTTATGGTTCACATGTGGAATTTCCTTTAGAGTTCCCTCTAGCTTAAGTTATTTAAATACGAGAGATACAGCTGTACACCTTTTACTATTTGAATACAGATCATCTCTCTCGTATTAGGCTTCAGAATCTCCCTGCCTACTCTACTAGCCACTGCCCGACTCAGAAATAGATCTTTGATCTGGTTTAAATCCCCTTTTAAGATGGCACAGCATTTCTTTAAACATCTTTGACCTGCCAAAGGGTACCACAGTTATCCATATATACTTAAGCCAGGGGATCTTTAGTCTGATATTAATGTAAGCATTCATTCCATCACTTTGTTGTTTACTGCAAAGATGCTGTCTCTACATCTGTCACCCACCTTCTACTCCCTTTCTTTGTTTGAGAAACGTTCTTACACATTTTTGAAGAGCTGAGCGCTCTCAAAAGACCCACAGTCATTCTGAGCCGAGCCAAGCACATTGGGCCACACTGGAAAAAGGGCATAGCACCGTAATCATAATTGAGGCTTTATCTTTGCCTCAAGAATCAAAAGAGGGAGGGAGAAGTTTAAGTTCCACTCAACTTCCCTTAAATGAACATGTAAAATGAAAAGGAGTGAAAGAGTTGTGTTTAGATGGGGACATCACCTAAATTGTTGTGACAACCTCAACAGTGTTCTGCCAAAGGTATGTCTCCTGTTGGCGTACTTAGCCACTGATCGTTACATCATTGGGTCTTTGCCTCCACCAGGAGGGATTGTCTCTTGAATCTGAATCCATATGGAACCCACCATGCGAGGAATAAAAAGTTTAAAAATACATCCTACTTTTAAAAAGTACACATGGGACACTTAACCTCCTACTTTTGAAGTTTGTTTTCTTCTTTTTTGGTCACATGGGACTTTTTGTCCAGTCCTAGAGGAGGCGAAAAGACATGGAAAACAGTGTGTTATGTATTATAATCTAGTACTGATGTTGACACATATTTATAATGCATGCACCCAATGGTATTTTTGCTCCATTAAATGAGAACATCTCCAAGCCTTTTGGGGTTGTTAATCTATGTGAGCAAATGTAATAATTGTTTTTGTCTTCCATACTAGGGTGGATCTTAATTTGGGGGGCTCGATTGATCAAAGCCTCCTCTATGCTAGTTATGGACAACTTATGCTGTGTAGATCTCACTGTATTTTGAAATAAGGACTTTGAGTCTAGGTAGATGTAAACATAGACATTGCTTTGAAAATGAACTGTAAGGGTTAAGGAATCCGTGACCACAATGTTACGTACGTTGTTTTTTAAGGGAGTGAAGTAGTAGAACATACCCTTATTTTTTATTTTTTTTGCTCTTTTTTTTTTCCCCCCTTTTTCTTTTTTTTCTTTTTTATTAAAGATTCGACAATTTACAATACATGTTGAAATGTACTTGACTAAGCCCCCCTCCCCCGGTATCAGAGGTTACAAAAACACAGACATCCTGGTGGATTTAGGGAGGGGGGGGGGAAGGGTTACAGGCAATATTTCAAATAACAATATTGCACTCTAAGTATAATCTATCAAAGAGAGAAGAAAAAACAGAGCAAAAGAAAGACCGCTCCTAGTGGATCCAGATTGTTACTCATCAGAAGAAGAAACTTACAGATACAAATGAGCCTAAACATTAGTAGACTCTAGCCAACTGGCCATGGGGCCCCAGATTACTAGATCCCTTTGTTTGCCCCTTCGCCCCTTCTTGGCATAGATGGACCACTCCAACCTAAACGTAGCAAAAAACTTGCCTGCCATTTACAAAACGAGGGGGGGTTCAGGTCTTTCCAATATGAGGCAATACATATCCTGAGGATTGTCATTGCAACGAATATCAATGCTCCCCCTGCCTTTGAGTCTAGCTGGTCATATTGCCCTAGCATGATAGTACCGGGTGTTAGTTGGATATTTATAGATAATACGTTGCTCAGGAATCTTTGTAAATCTTGTATTAATAGCTGAAGGTTAGGCCAGGTGTCAAACATGTGTACGATATCTGCATTAAATACTTGACATCGCGGGCAATTTGCTCCAGGACCTGAAGACCATTTAGCTACTCTGGACGGCGTGATATACAGAAAAAAAACAGTTTTATAAAACTGCGCCTGCAATTTGGACGAAAGCAAAAATAACTGCGTCTGGTCGTAGGCTAAGTTGAACACATTAGGTGGGGCACTGAGTTTAAGCTGCCATTTAGTGTCCATTCTATCTAAGTCATCAGTTGGATGTCCATTCAAAATAGAGTAAATACTACCTATCCTGGCAAAATTGGGACTCGTTTATTTGTCGATTAACGTAACAGATGTAAATCCCGCTGTACCACCAGTTTTGCGTGTTAAAAACCTCGCGATAGCCTGGTATTGAAAGATCTGATTACTACCCAATTTGTAATACGTTTGGAGTTCTATGAATGGGCGAATGCTACTAGATTTAAATAAGTCTCCTAGTTTATTCCCGCAGCGTGCCAGTGCCGGGTGTATGTATTCTGGAATATCAGAGGCAGATTATCATTCCCCTTAATAGGAGTATAGTAGTTTAGCTTGGATATTCCAAACCGCTTACAAACCTTATTAAAGACCTGGTACGCACTAAGCAATGTCTTAAATCGGACTCGCTTGAAGTAGCTAAGTTCGAGTTGCCGCCAGAGACACCCCTTTACCTTTTCTCCAAGAGTTAAAAGAAATGGAGAGGGCAGTTCGGAGGGACTTAAAGCCCGACCTTCATGTAGGCGTTCAGACGAGTGTTGTAATGCTGTGGCCCAATAATAGAATTTCAAGTTGGGTAAGGCCAAGCCTCCCCTTTCCCTAAAATACGTTCAAACTGAGCTAATAACTGATTATTAAAAATTAATGGGATTGTCCGGAAAAAATACAGGAGTTTAGGAAAAGAAGTCATTTTTGAAACATTACATCTGCCTACTATAGTGAGATGAAGATTATCGAGTTTCCGGAGTGATATTTCCATGGTTACCGCGAGAGGGGTCAGATTTTCTGCTGCTAAAGAATCTAGGTCAGAAATTATAGTGACACCTAGGTATCTAGCCTTTGTGACGACCCTGTCATCTGTCCAGCTTATCTTATTGTTTACAACTATTTGCGTTTTAGACTTATTCAAGGAATAACCGGACAGTAATTGTAGGAAGGTGGATACCTGACTATGGTTACCCCAGATTTTTTGCCTTGTGTTTAGCTGGTTTTCGACTTCGTTGGCCTGGGATCCTGCTAATCAGGGCCCCAGGCTATCTGCGCTCTCTTTAATATGGACTCCATGTACCCTAGTTACATAACTAAATTGGCTTGGTTCACCTTATCAGCCCCTGTACAGTGCACTATAGGTGTCTAAACCTATATCTGGACATATATATACCTATAAGTCACTCCTATGGCAGGCCTTAACAATCCTGGAGGCAGAGTGCTTGGTTTTTTGTGAGATGGTGCTCTAGCATGAGCTGAGCCTGTCTGCAGCTGTCGGGCTCAACTCCCTTAGCTGTTCCGGGATATTGCCATATCATATACTCTTAAGTGCATTATAATCCTCGCGGTTACTTGCTAACTTTGGTTTGGCTTTATCAAAACATGTTGTGTAAGGTGTCATACGCTTTGAAATACTACCCCCTCGCCAGTCCTGGCGACGGGGGTAGCATTCTACCCTTCTAGAGGGAGAAGACATGTTACTTTGCTTAAACACGGTTAAATCTACCCAAAGCCCCAGCATCACAAAAAGGATGCTGCTGCCACAGACACGAGTCTGGCCTCCTGCTGCTGACCGAAACTCCGGCAGGGGAGGCCTGGACAATAGATATCCTGTCACAGGGAGGTGTCACACCACCCCAGACAGGGGATAGTGGATTGTAGCAGGGAGGGTTGAATGAAACTAGACACTGCTTGGGGAGCACAAGGCTTCCCATGCATAGTCCAGTTCAAACCAGTGCTGGGACCCTCCAGTCCCAGCTCTGGCGCGAAAATGGACAAAGGGAAAGGGGTGTAACCAACCCCTTTCTGGGTCCCACCCATAGGAGGGACCTAGCAGGTAATCCAGCCCCTTGATTTGGAATAAAGGTAGGAGCTGTGCCAACGCACATCAGATTATCCTGACTGAAACTTATGAAACGAAACTCTGGACCCTTCGACATCCCACTCGACGTGGAAGACTAAAGAATCTCCTTTGTGGTCAAGGAGTGACCACATCCAGCGCCTCACCGTTTGCTTTGTTGCAGTTCCCGCCGGAACTCGAGCGACAGAGATCGACAAGACCCAGCGTTCCTGCCTTCCAACAAGTCTGAGACCAGTGGAGGCGACCTGAAGCGTGGTGCCGGCCATCTTGGAAAAACTACGAAGTGCTGACCGTGCAGCTCCCGAGGCTCCCTCGACGCTGTGCATTAGGGTTTGAGAAGCCCCAGCCCCGAGCAGCTTTTGCACCAAAGCTCCCCCCTCCACACACACTGAGTGCTGCGTGGGGCCCTTCTGCATCTTACTGCTCGACGCGTTGGTCTGGTTGCTTGCCCGTTGGCTAGCGGCCCCAGTACCGACGAACCTTTGAATTTGCTCTGCCAGTCTGGTTGCTCCGGACTGGCCCTCGCTCCCCTGAAAAGGAGCACCCGCTCGGACCTTGCCTGTCCGAGTAAGAAGCGATCTTCGAATCTTGCGTGGGTTGCGCTTACCAAGGTTTGTTTGCTCCAATCCGGAAGCCGACACCGCCGACAGCGAGAGCCTTCGTGGGACAGCTCGTGATCCACTTCTGGACATCCTCGGTGCCCCAGAGTCCACGTGGCAGCGGAGACGAGCTTCTCGACAACCACCTGATTGCGCCCGACATGGCCTGGTTCCTTCCTGGTTCCACCCTGGTCACTGCTGAGTGACCCAGACTCTGTCCCCTCTGCTTTCAGGTACTCTTCATCTTCGATCCACCCTTGGATCGCACCGGACACTTCTCTTCTGGCCGTCTGCAGCATCTTCATCTCCAGGCTCCATAGATCTACACGACGAAAGCCGACACGACTTTGCACCTGTGCACCCGCTTCCTGTGGGTGAGGTAACTCTTGAACGCCGGTGCTCCTGTAGTGGTATACACCTCTAGTGTCTAAGTCTAAAGTTTTGTACTTCTAGTCCAGTCGGAAGACTCTTAAAACTGTAACTCGATAACTTTTACGCACCATTTACTTTGCATTGGTGCATGCGTGTGCTTTAAGCGCTGCACCTGAATCCCGCGGGCTTTTCCCGACTTCATCACTGCTAGTCCTGATTAGTCCCAGCGATTCCCCAGGCCCTAGGCCTGACCACTGTTCGATTAGTGATACTTATACCACTTATTTAGTATATGGTTTGAGTGGCCCGGGCCTCATCCAAATTGTGCAACTTTCATATGTTTTACTGTGCTTTTGTTTAAACGCTTGTGCTTCTATACTCATAAAGAGTACAGGGGATTATTCTGAGAATAAATACATATATTTTTATAATATATAACAAGTGTGGTGTCCTTTCATTTGATATTAAAGGACTGCATTTGGTAAAACAGCTGGCTTCACATGCCCTCTTGAGTTTAGCCTGAAGGCTGCTTAGTCCATGCTACCCCTAGGATAGCTTGTCTATAAGGTTGACTTACAACCACCACCATAAGGGATTGTTTGGACTGATACAAGGTGCACACAGAATTGGAGACATCATATATCAGGCCAACTTCTCACAGTAATCCAAATTCATCTACCTCTGCCTCTAAGGACCTGATAGAAGTCTCGGGATCAGGGGTAATAATTGCTAGGTCGTCAGCATAGGCCATGATTTTTGTTTCCATGATGAATCTACTGATCGGCTTAATTAGAGGATTTAGCTCAATTTTTTTGATCAGAGGATCGATGTAGAGGGCGAACAGCAGAGGGGAGCAAGGGCATCCTTGCCTAGTCACTCTTGTGATTTCGATCTGCTCAGTCAATTGGCCATTAATAAGAATTTTAGCAGACGGGGCTACGTAGAGTGCTTGGATTGCCTGTATTATTTTGGGGCCAAAGCCGATGCGATGCAGTTCGAGGCATGTGGGCTGCTGAATTCATATCTGTGCATAGATCGCCGCATATTGTTGGGCCCGGATGATCGCACATTGTTGTCCTGGAAGAGTCTTCGAAGTATCACGAGATAGGTGGCTCCTCCCCTGGGCTTCAGTGCGCATGGGCATCGACTCCATCCCCAGATTGTTTTTTTCCGCCATTCGGTTCGGATGCATATTTGTTAACTCAAGTTTGGAATCGATAAAATACTTTCTTTTAGGCCAAAAGGCCTTTAGTTTATCGTCGGTATTGTCTTGCGCTCTGTGCCTAGTTCTGCTCCAGCTCAGTTCCCGAGCCGGACATCCAGAGATGCCGCGTGGCTTTTCAGCATTGAAGGCCCGGTCGACGCCAGAGGCCTCATCGACGAACCATCATGGAAAGGAGCCCGTTCAAAAGATGTCCCGTTTGCAACTCGAAATATCCTCACATCGACGTACACCCGGTGTGCAACAAGTGCCTGTCGCCTGATCACGATGAAGCCAGCTGTATGGCTTGTTCTCGGTTCCGCTCCAAGAAGACGATTCGACTTCAGCGCGCAAGGAAGCACAGCAGACGGCACCTGAACCGGTGAACATCTCCGAGGACGATGAGGGTGCAGAGCGGGAGGTTCGAGAGAACCTGTCTGATCCCGCATCGGAGATCGACTCCAGCTACGACGCTGATATTGAGATAGTCGATACTGAAGACGCCGTCGACGAGGTAGGAGACCACAAAGGGGCCTTTGGGGCCATGGAAGATAGCTCGAGCGAGGAGCTAGGCCCTAATACTGGGGCCGAGACACTTAATAAGGCTCAGGTCGAGGGATCGCCACATGGCCTTACCCAAGATCTTTCACTGGGTTCTACAGCCTCGCCTTCAGGCCCGGCTTCGGACACTTCTAAGGAGCCACGGGTTGCCGAATCGAAACCGAAAGGGAAAGCTTCGGTGTCTACGCAACCAAAAGCACTAGAGGCGAAATCGAAACCGAAAGTGCGTATTTCTTTGGTTGGCTCGAAGTCCTCTGAACTATCGGCACCGACGAAGCAGAAAGGTGTTATCGACCCGGTGAGGTCACTAAAGGGTGTCGAGCCAAAGACTGGGACACCGAAAAAACTGGTCAAAGACATCGACACGAAAAAATCGGCGCCGAACACCGTCGACACCGACAAAGGACTCGGAGCTCAGAAGGTTCTCAATCCTACGTGTCGACCAGACAAGGCTAAAAGCGGTGCGAACCTCGAGTCCACGCCTGGCGGTGGCCCGAAGGAACCCGTCGAGTCAACGCAGCCGTCAGCCTCATTCTCGAAGCAGGTGTCGGAATCGCTGAAGCGAATTAAGGAAAAGGCTTCGGCTGTCGGGCCAAAGGATACTCCACCACCAAAGCCTGCCAGTATACCTCAAAAAACGCCGGCGCCCATCCAGTTCACGCTGCCGCCGAAAGTGGTACCTAAGGCCTTCGCCCCTAAGATGGCCGTCGAAGCGTCCAAGAAGGTGTCCACGGGGCCGAAGCCCACAACTGCGGTACTGGTCACAAAGCATTGACAACCCTCGCTTGAAGAGCAACAGGAACAATTCATCGATGCCGACACGGGCAGACTTTCGATTTACAAACGAAAGATCGCCCCGGAACAGCCTATGGAGTCATATAAAATCCCATTGAAAAAGAAGGATTCTACTACAACACCCGTTCTTGTCGAACCTATATCTCCACGTGGCCAAGACGCTGCTCCTGTTTCGCCCACTTACTCGGATGTGGAAACAGGGGAAGGTGACAATGAGGAGTACAGCTATCCTGTGGACACTGATCCAGAAGATCACAATGAACCCTGGCGGACGCTGCTGACCCAGGGGATCCACACACTGCCCCGGACAGTCCGGTGTATGCTGTAAAAACTTTGCCTACTGAAGACTCAGCGGCGTTTAATGCACTTATTGAAAGGGCAGCCAAAAATCATGATGTCCAGCTCCATGCTGACCCTATTGAAGTGGATTTTCTGTTTGACACCTTTTCCACCTCAGAGAGAACTGTCAAGACTCTGTCAATGCTAAAGGGTGTTAAAGAGCCCACAAGAGCCAGGGTGATAAACCCCAAAATTGAAAAGAAGTACAAACCGGCACCTGGGGACCCTACCTACATCAAGGGACAGTTGCCGTTGGACTCTCTGGTTGTTTCCAATGCCCGGAAGAGGGCGAACTCGCAACAACGGGTGATGCTCCTCCCCTTGATAAAGAATCAAAAGTGCTAGAAGCGTCAGGGAAAAGGGTGGCAGCTCAAGCGGCCAATATCTGGCGCATTTCAAACACTCAGGCACTCTTAGCCAGATATGACCGGGCCCATTTCGATACACTTGAGACCCTGTTACAGCACCTGCCAGATGAATACAAGGAGGCAGCAGAGATGCTCATACAGGAGGGAAAGCTCATATCAAATGCTTCTATCAAATGTGCACTGGACGCAGCAGACACCGCGGCCAGAGCCATTAACACAAGTGTCATGTTACGACGACATGCCTGGCTCAGAATCTCCGAAAACACCGTCCTATGTCCACAGAGCATTTGCACTTATTGCAGCAGGAGGTACTCGTCATGCTGCAAAAAGGAGCAATCAAACTCGTGCCTGTGGAAGAAAGAGGTACAGGAGTGTACTCACTGTACTTCTTAATACCAAAAAAGGACGGGTCCCTCAGACCCATACTGGACCTCAGACCCCTAAAGCAGTGCATCCTGTCAGAACACTTTCACATGCTAACACTGCAGCAGGTCCTACCGTTGCTCAGTCAGGGGGATTTCCTCGCAGCATTAGATCTGAAGGATGCATACTTTCATATTCCGCTACACCCGTCACACAGAAAATACCTCAGATTCACCATTCACAATCAGCATTAGCAATTCAAGGTCCTCCCTTTCGGAGTGACAACGGCACCCAGGGTGTTTACAAAGTGCCTGGCGACAGTGGCTGCACACCTGCGGAGACAGAATATTCACGTCTACCCTTATCTGGACTATTGGCTTATCCAAGCAAAGTCGGCCAAGCAGTGTGCCGCCCACATGTCCCACACCATTCACCGTCTTCACGATCTGGGATTCTCACTGAATTACCCAAAGTCCAACCTTCAGCCCGCCCACGTACAACAGTATCTGGGCGCGACAATAGACACTCTGGCAGCCACAGCACAGCCAAATTCAGTGAGGATCAACGGCATTCAATTGCTGATACAACAATTCAGACCGCAACACTTGCTTCCAGCACAAGTGTTCATGCAGTTGATAGGCATGATGGCCTCCTGCATCGTCATAGTCCCGCACGTGAGACTACATATGCGTCCGCTTCAGGAGTGCTTAGCACGTCAGTGGAATCAGGCTCACAGGCAGTTGAAAGACCTAGTGTTGTTAACCGGTCGTGCATACAACTCCCTGCATTGGTGGAATCCACAAAACCTTTGCAGGGGACGACCGTTCCAGGAGCCTGTGCCACAGATCATTCTGACAACGGACGCATCTCTCCAGGGATGGGGAGCTCATGTACTCGACTAAACAGTGCAGGGACTATGGACAACACAGCAAAAGAAGATGCACATCAACCTTCTAGAACTGATGGCTATCTTCATGGCGATGAAAGCATTCAAAGTACATCTGTGCAACAAGGTCGTGTTGATCCGGACGGACAACATGACAGCCATGTACTACATTCAGAAGCAGGGAGGTACACACTCTCCACAGTTGTCTCATCTGGCTCAGAGCATGTGGAAGTGGGCCATTCAGAGGAACATCTTCCTCATGGCGGAACACCTCCCAGGCAAAGACAATCAGATGGCGGACCTGCTCAGCAGGTACAGCTACCAGATGCATGAGTGGGAGATACATCCATCAGTACTCCACCCGTACTTCCAGCAGTGGGGTCATCCAGAGATAGACCTGTTCGCCACAAAGAAAAACGCCAAAGCTTTGCCGCCAGGTTCCCACACCCACAGTCGCAGGGCAATGCGATATGGATGAACTGGCCCGGCATATTTGCGTACGCTTTTCCCCCAGCACCTCTAATACCGCTGGTGGCACGCAAACTGAAGCAACACTCGATGACACTCATCCTGGTTGCTCCGACGTGGGCACGCCAACCATGGTACACCATTTTTCTAGAACTATCCGTGGTACCGCATCAAAGGCTGCACCTCACACCCAGGCTTTTGTCGCAGAGCCATGGCGACATTCAGCATCCAGATCCGCAACAGCTCAACCTGGCGATCTGGCTCCTGACGTCTTAGAATTTGGCTACCTCAACTTGCCTCCAGACTGTATGGATATCATAAGGGAGGCAAGAAAGCCCACCACCAGAGCATGTTATGCGGCGAAATGGAAGCGGTTCGTCATTTATTGTGCTGACCACAACATCAACCCGCTAGATGCATCTACTCACAACATCATTTGTTATCTGTTACATCTATACAAATGCAATCTGGCCTATGCTTCCATTCGTATACATTTTTCCGCAATAGCAGCTTATCTACAAAACAGGCAGCATCTCTCACTTTTCAGAGTGCCTGCCATCAAAGCTTTTTTCTGGACGGACTCAAACGAGTCATTCCTCCCCGGACCCCACCGGCTCCTGAATGGAACCTAAATGTGGTCCTCACTAGACTGATGGGTCCACCTTTTGAGCCTCTACATTCATGCGAGATTCAGTTCTTAACATGGAAAGTGGCTTTCCTGATAGCAATTACATCGCTGAGACGCGTTAGTGAACTCCAGGCACTAACTATCCAAGAGCCATTCATACAAAGTCACTCCAACAGGGTGGTGCTTCGCACTAACCCTAGGTTTCTTCCTAAGGTGGTTTCACAGTTCCATATCAATCAGACTATAGAACTGCCTGTGTTCTTCCAAAATCCTGAGTCAGTGGCGGAGAGAATGCTCCACACACTAGACGTCAAGAGAGCCTTAATGTACTACATTGATAGGACCAAAGATTTTCGGAAAACAAAACAACTATTTGTTGCCTTTTCGCCACAACACAAAGGCAACCCCATTTCCAAAGCAGGTATAGCCAGGTGGATCGTTAAGTACATTCAAATTTGCTATCAAAAAGCCAAGAGCGCTTTAACGGTTCCCCCACGGGCCCACTCCACCCGAAATTTGGGGGCCTCCATGGCTTTCCTTGGAAATATTCCTTTAGAAGACATATGTAGAGCAGCCACATGGTCTACCACACACACATTTACGAAACACTACTGTGTAGATGTGCACTCCAATCAGCAGGCAGCTGTAGGGCAGGCTGTTCTAAAAACACTTTTTCAAACTGCTGCAGCTGGCACAGGCGGCCGCCGCTAATGGAGGGACTGCTATGTATTCTATGCACAGATATGAATTCAGCAGCCCACATGCCTCGAACCGAATATGCTACTTACCAGTATGCATCTGTTCTTGGCATGTAGGGCTGCTGACATTCATAATGCCCGCCCTCCTCCCCGGCGCCTGTAGCGGCTGCAGCACTCAGAAATACTCTTAGCATGGTCATCACTCACAGTGTTACACTCCATCTTTGCCACAATGGCTAAAAACTATCTGGGGATGGAGTCGATGCCAATGCGCACTGTAGTCCAGGGGAGGAGCCACCTGTCTCGTGATACTTCGAAGACTCTTCCAGGACAACAATGTGCGATCATCCGGACCCAACACTAGGCGGCGATCTATGCACAGATATGAATGTTAGCAGCCCTACATGCCAAGAACAGATGCATACTGGTAAGTAACATATTCGTTACCGCCCATAGGAACTGCCAGGAGACCCGATCAAACCCCTTCTCTACGTCTAAGAGAATCCGCGAGATCGGGTCTCCTGACACTTCCGCGGCATCGAATAAGGTAATAGAGCGACGGATATGTTCTGTAGACCCCTTTTCCGGTATGAAACTGTGTTGCCAATTAGAACCTATGGGTTCGATGTTGGATGAAAGTCTGGTGGCAATAATTTTAGAAAAGATTTTTTAATCGGTATTGATTAAAGTGATAGGACTATATGATGACATTTCTAATGGGGATTTGTCTTTTTTCGGGAAAATAACAATCTTGGCGGATGACCACGACTCCGGAGGTTTACTTCCCTTCGAAGATTGATTGAACCAGTGAGGTAAATATTTCTTTAATTTGTATTGAAAAGACCTTATCAAATTCTACAGGTATATTATCGGTTCCAGCGGCCTTACCATCTGGCAGACATGTGAGTGCCACTGAGATCTCGTTCCAAGTCGCGATAATTTCGATTTCTTCTCGAATGCCCGGATTAAGTTTATGGTTAGGGATGCTTTCTAAGTATTCCTTGATTTTAGATTGTATATCCATATTAGTTCCTTCAGTATTCTCTGTATGGAGATCCTTATAATAATTTCTAAAAGCTTCCTGTATTTTGCCAGGATCGGAGGTACCCACATTATCAACATTTATCGTATTAATGCTGTTGTCTGGTTACAACCGCGAGCTGGTGGTCAATGCGTTCTCACGAGTTCATAGCATTTTTCTTTAGTTGCTGCCCATTTTAAGGATATTCTTTCGCTTAAGATAGCGCCCATTTCAGACTTGGTCACCATCACTGCTAATTAGGCCTCATCGATTCCTGTCCCAGCCTGAACGGCATTGATTAGTTTCCTCTCGGCTTCAATCACCCGTCCTTGTGCCAGACTGGTTTGCGCCTTTTCAGCTTGATTCTTCCGAATAGAGAACCGGAGTGTCTCGCCCCGGATGCCAGCTTTGACAGTGTCCCATACGACAGCGATTGAAGCTGTCCCAACATTTATAACTAAGAATTCTTGCAGCCAACTAACCATATGATCTCAGTACTTTTGATCATAAAGTAATGCTTTTTTAAAAGTCCAGTATGGGATAGCTTTCTGGTTCCCCCAGCCAGCTAGAGTTAAAATAACGGGATTGTGGTCGGACAGGAGTCGAGGGGCTATTTCAATAGAGCAGTCATGAATAAAAGCGGGAGATACAAAGAAATAATCTAATCTGGCAAATGATAAATGAGGAGCGGAAAAAAAGGTAAAACCAAACTGATCCCGCTTCAAAGAAGCCCACACATCTTTTAAGCCATGAGTACAAACTAAATCATGCAAAGCACGAAAGACTCTTGGTTTACGACCCTGATAGGCCCAAGAACTTGCTGTATCCCATTTGCTAGATACATTTATATTTAGATCACCGCACAGGACAAGGGGAAGCGGCCAGTGAGCGAGTTCATCATTTACTTGATGTATCACCCCTGGATCATCCTGATTACTGGCATAGACAGAACATATAGTGAAGACAGAATTGGAGGCTAAAGTACAGCGTGCAATGACCCATCTCCCTAAGGTGACAGCTTTGACTTGATTGACAGTTAATACTAATGTTTTCCGGACCTAGATCCCAACACCCTTTGTCTTAGCTCCTTGAGACGTTGCCCCTATTACCTTGTACCCCAAGGAATCCAATAAAGATCTCTGCGCCACCTCGATATGTGTCTCTTGGAGACACAGGATATCTACTCTCATTAGCCATAATACCTACGCGGTTTTCTGTCTTTTAGATAAATCGTTCAAGCCACAAATATTTAGCGTGAGTTTATTTAGTGTTCCCATTACTTAAATTAAGTTCAATCAACAAGAGAAAACCTAGGAGCTCATTCAGGTAGTTTCCATGAGCTATAATACATAACAATGGAAAAAAGATAAAAACATATATCCTAAGCCTGTAACCATTTGAACAAGTATGAACCCTGGTCCCGGTGCCCCTCCCCAAAATTAGAACAGTCAGGAACCCCTGAATGATGGTGAGCTAGTGTGAGGCCCCAGCCTCCACCCCAGAAGTACCACACACCCAAAAAATAAAAAAAGAAGAGAATTTGTTGGTCTGAGCAATTGTTACAATCATGTTAGAGACAAACTCAAAAAAGTTGGAGAAAAAAAAGAGGGTAAAAAGAAAAAAAACATAAGATTAGGGCTGTACTATATGAGAGATAAAGATGACGGAAACAGAAAGAGAGAGTAAAGAATAAAAGGGACCAGAAAAAAGGAACTTTGAGTTAATATCACATTAAAGTCCCGGCTTATAAAGTTCAAGATAGGGTGTCTAATTAATCCTGTCCAAGAAAAAAGTCAGCAGCCTCTAACCCTGATGTTTACTTTAGGATTTCTTCTTGCTTGACGACTCCTTCAAATATTCTCCCGCCTTGATCTCTGACAAGAAGATCCTAGTTGACCCTTCGGAGATAACTTTGAATCTTGCCGGGTTCATCAAGTATACTTGGACTCACAACTGTTGAAATGGTGTTATCAATTGGCGGAGCCGCCACCTCTGCTCAACGGTTGCATGCCCAAAATCAGCCTTGGAAAAAAATCTTATCCCGTCTACATCCTTAGGGGAATTGGGTCTTGCCTGATCATAGACCAATTGTCTCAACAAAAAGTTCCTGAAAAAAATCAGGAAGGCCCTTGGTTTATCGTTACTTGGATTGCGGCTGTCTCGTCGTGACCTGAGGTTAAAATGAAACCGGTGAGCCCTTTGTATTTCGTATTCCCAATCCCAGCTGGTCTGTGAGGGAAAGGCGGACCTGAGAAGTTTGATGATAAATGCTCGTGGGTCTGTCCCTTCAGTCCCTTCCGGTATTCCTAGCAATCTAAGATTATTCCGACGCAATCGATTTTCCTGCTCTTCTTGTTTGATCATCAGGTCGGTAAGACAAGCCTAATGGGTCGTAGATTGCTCTTTAATCTTGGCCACCTCAGACTCCAAGACCTCTGTCCTTCCTTCCACCATAGCGACCCTATCTCCAATGTTCGTGCATACTTTATTTAATTTTAGTATACTACCCTGGAGTTTTTTAAAAGCCCCCTTCGCAGCTAGACTCTCTATTTTTGCCTCCTCTCGGAATTGTGCAATTGACTCCAATATTGAGAGTAATGTAGGTTCGGTCAAAGCTGTCTGTGTGTCTCCCCCTTTCACAAGGTTCGTGATACCGGAGGTCGAGGGTCCTTGTTGCTCGGGTTGGCCCCATTTAGGCTGGCTACGTTTCCTACTTCGAGCTTTTCTTTTTTTTTACTGTATTTACAGCTGAGTCGTTCAACCCTCCTTCAGATTTACTGCTCTGTGGTAAGCTAATGTCAGAATCCTCTGTCCCAGATCTAGATGCGGAACCGTCCGAAACTGAAAAAAAGTTCTCATTCCCTAGGTCTGATGTCTGAGGGTCAGACAAACACCGAACGGTACCAACCTTTACGCCTCCCTGGCCCTGGACTTGAAGTTGGTTGGCGGTATTAATAGTAGTTAGAGGACCGTTCTCGTCCGTAGTTGCTGTACCTAGGGAGACAGGAAGTATGTCATCTGGGGTGGTAAAGTCCGGTATGATCGCTTGACCACTATGGCTTAAGTCAGAAACTAGTAGTGTTGCAGTTTTGGTTGCAGATGAGGATATAAGAAACCCTTCATCTGGTAGACTATCGGCTCATTCGGAGTAGGTGGACCATCAGGTGCGGGGGTAAGAGTGGGGAGGTTTTTTATAACAGGAAAGTGTCTCGCAATTGATGGTTAGCTACCTCTGGCAGCCTCAGTGGTACAATTGCCTGAGGTATCTTTAGGATTACCAGCCCAGGCAGCGTTTACAGTCTTGCTTGACTTTTTTACTCCCTCCTCTTCCCTTTTACCGTTCTTTGAGAGCTCTGGTTTTTCCGCCTTTTCTGCCGTTTTTTCAATCCTCTCCGGGTTTTCCTTTTCATCGTTCTCCCTCCTCTCTTCACTATTGAGGTTCTCCTTTTACTTCCCTTAAACAGTTCTCTGCCCTCGAGTGGTCATCTAGGGGCACTGTGCAGAAGTTGAAAACTCCGTCCCAGAAAGTCCAAAGCTGCAGGGAGATGCACAGTGTTTTCGCCAGCCGGGTGAAATAGCTTTCTGGAGCAGAGGATCTGCTGGACCAAACCCATGCGCGCCACACCACGGTGATCCGGGAGCGTGAGCAAACTTCTCGACGTTAACTCCGAGCTAGGAAGAAAGCCCGTGGGAAGGGCAGACCGGGCTTTTCTGTCACCATTCGTCTTGTTTCAGAGTTTTCAGGTCGCGGAAGAACCGAGGCAGAACCGAGGCAAAACACTAAAATGCCAAGAGCAGCGTGCCGCGCTGACCGCTCTGACCCAGAAGCGTTTCTGCGCGGGCGTGGAGGCTAGGAGGAAAGGCACATTCTAGCGCCATCTGCTGTTCAGAGTGATAACAACATTAGCAGAACATTTCCAATTAGTGACTCTTTAGAAACCGGTACAAAACGGTTTTGTCAGGCTGCTGCACCGTACCTTTGTTTCTGTTTTAGAAGGTCTTCATAGGTCTGGGCAGAGGCGCAGTATTATTATTCCTTTCATTAGAGAGGAGAAGCTATAAAAATGGAGATTGGAGAGTTTTAAATAGATAATGGAGTGAAAGGGGTTTCACAATTACTCTGCCTATTGTGGAGACGTTTAGAGAGTAACCCTACAGTTGTAGTTTGCCCTTTACCTTAGTCTTTTAGTGTGCACTGCACGACCCGCCCTCTCCAGCCTGCATCTTAAAACAAATGGGGGAAGCTGCCAGGTTTTATAGCAGTGTTCCTTGCCAGGTGTTCCCAGTTGGTAAAACAGAAGACAGGAGAGATTTTTCAATCATTACCTGGGGGACTTAGACTGGTTTTGTCATGCTCCAGTGGGACTTAGAATGACATTATCTGATCTTGAAACAGAGGTTGATGTTTACTGGTGCCCCAGGGGTATCTACATAAGTGACCACCTCATGTACTATTCGAAAGTCATTAAGATTGTACTTTTGTCTAAACATTCGGTTCAACAGGTGTAATGAAACCTTTTTATCTTATAGAATAATCATGAATTCAATGACGGTTGAATGAAGTTGTTTTCTTTTGTGATCAAAGAAGCAGAAAGATAAGAGTGGTTTTTAATCATCACCTTGGGGGACTTGGAGCAGCTTTGTCATGCCCCGGGGACTTAGAATGATGTTATCCGATCTAATAACTGAGGTTGATGTTCACTGGTACCCCTAGGGTATCAGTATTAGCAACTAACTCATGTACTATTTTAAAGTCATTAAGATGTACTTCCTTGTAATCATTCATTTCTAAAGGTGTAATGGAACCTTTTGATCTTAAAGAGTGATCACAAATTAATTGGTGGTTGAATGTTAATGTGTCACTAATTGTAATATATGCGATGTGCTCTTAATGTTGTAAAATAGTGTTTTATTGGGAGAGAGATACATTTTTCAAGTCTCTTGCTGTCTATGCACTTTTAAATTCCTGGGGAAGTATGTAATCTAGATAGGTGCGCATTTCAAATGACTAATACCCAAGGAATATTATCGTTGAGTTCTTTGTGGGCTGTGCCTAGACCGTAGACCCAACGCTTTTTGTAGTACGTTTCTTTTTGCATTTGTGTCTGCATAATCTAGGGTTTCCATAATCACCCACCTCAAATCCTCAGTTGAGTGTTTTGCGGTATTTAATGGTTGCTAATTTTTGTTGTCGCTCTGTTGCACCTTCTGTTGCTTTTGTGCTCACAAATGCGTATCTTGACTTTTCTACATGTCATGCCTATATATCTTAGGCTGCAGGTGCAGATAATCATGTAGATGGTGTGTTGATGTATTACAATTTGTGTGTCTCTTCAGGGTCTACATGAAATTTGGTGTCAGCTGTAGTACTTTTGTAGTTGTTATTAGAGGGCAAACTGAGCAGACGCCACATGGATGATGTCCTGTAATGGGAGGAAGACCTAGCATTGTGTTGAAATTGTTTCCTGCCTTACAACTTTCTTCTTTGGTTGGGTGTGAATTAGATGATCCCTAAAGTTATTTTATATTTAATGGGCAAAACTTGGTGTAGGCCAATTCAAACTGCCCCAGTTGAATATTCTCCAGTTCTTGCGTACTAGGTTTAGATTCTTCATTAAAGGTTGTTACACATGTCAGTGTATCCTGTTCTTGAGGTTTTTCTTTATTTTGCAGTAGTATTTCTCTATGTTGGTTCTTTGCCCTTTTATAACTTTTTGTTAAGATCGGTTTATGATAGTTTTGAGATTCTATTTTTTTAGTTAGAACCTCAGCTTGGCTTTGAAAATCTGTCTTCTTAGTACAGTTACGCCTCAGGTGGAGGTAATGGCTGTAAGGCAGGTTTTCTTTTAAAGATAGAGGGTGGAAATTGTTGCATAGTAACAGAGTGTTCTTATCTGTTAGTTAGTAATATGTCCTGGTGCCGATCTGGTGATTCTCGGCAAAGAAGGTGATGTTTAGGAAGGGAAGAGTGGTGTTGCTTATCTGACTAGTGAACTTCAAAAACCTGTTGCGTGTATTCAGCCAGGCAACAAAATCAATTGCAGATGTACATCCTTCCCAGGTAATTAAAACGTCATCAATTTAACTTTTACATAGTTTTATCATACGCTGATATGGATTGGTGTTTGTTAGGACATTCTTTGCCTCAAAAGCAATGATGTCGAGTCCTGCCAGGCTTGGGGCAAAGTTACTGCCCAATGAAGTCCCGTGGACCTGAAGGTAAAGTGTGTTTTCGTACTCAAAGTAGTTTTCAAGTTAATGCCAGTCTACAGCATTCCATGTTCTCCATGTCTTTTTGCCTCCTCTAGGACTGTTTAAAGTTTCTTTTTTATTTGCATAGTTACTGAAAACCATTGCAAAATTTTAAAATAGCCTATAAACCGGTTAAACCAATAATACACATACTAACAATACTGTACAATGCTTACATGGCTGTAGTTAAAATAGACAGTGACCCACGTAATAAAGTGCAGTGCGGTCATAAAATGCATTACTAAAATCATAAGTGTACATAGTAAGGTGCCTTATAGTGCATACATGTTTGGCAGTGGCAGCTAATGAATTTGGCACCTGCTGAAATTTTATACATCAAAAAGATGCTCTTACTTCTTGTAACAGAGATGCAGCGACTAGCTTGCGAGCCAAAGGCTGCACCAGCAACTTATTACTGACTTTGCTGAGGTTGGATTGTCAATTTAGGCATTTTTTGTTCAGTTAGCGTGAGAAATTTTACTGTTCTGCAGTTCAGTTGCTTGTCCCCCGGGTCAAAGCATGCCAGCACTGCTTGCCTCCTGGTGCGAATTCCTTTCTGTTTGAAAAGGGCCTTTAACAGCTGTGACCTCTCTTGCTGCAGCTCTTTGCATATGCAGATTAGGGGCAGAATGTCTCCTTAACCGGTATCGCACAGCCTACAACTGCTTTGGGTTGATGCCCTCAGCCAAGGTGGAAGGTGCAGAGTACATGAACGAATGCCCAGGTATGCCTTAGGAATTTTATTTTTATTGGATTAGGAGAGCCCTGATTAAAGTATTTTTGAGGTGCAAGTATTTTTATAGCAATTTATAGTCATCAAGGCATGAGATCTGGCTGAAAATGTTCTAGGACTGCACAAAGTGTCCCATATGACCACAAAAGATGAAAAAAACTACAAAATATGGAGGGATAGTGTCCCATTTGATTTAATTTGACTTCATGAAGGGCTTCTATAAAACAACCTTTAGGTCCTGATGAAAGCCATCGTCCTATAGGGCGCAAAGTTGGATGAAACATGTTGACCTGGTTCTTCCAGAGATAGATGTGAGACACCTAATACCTCTCTTTTCACAACTCTCATTTTTCAATCATACCACTACCTTTGATCTTCTCAATAAAATGTGTCCTTTCTAAAGGCAGGAAGAATTTTAAAACTTTTTTTTCTTCACATGGTGGATCCCATATGGTTTCAGATTCAAGGGACAATCCCTCCTGGTGGAGGAAGAGACGCAATGATGTAACAATCAGTGGCTAATTACGCCAACTGGAGACTTACCTTTGGCGGAACATCACTGTTGAGGGTCTCACAACAATTTTGGTGTTTGCCCCCCCCCCCCATCACTCACCCTCACCCCACCTGGTTTCAACACAACTCTTCCACTCCTTTTGATTTGACACAGCTTTATCTTTGATCCCAGAAGGTTGAAGCACTGTTTAGGTATCACGCCTAGCGTTTTAGTGCGCAGCACTGCTCGCGAAGCGCAAGACATTATGTAATCAGAAAAAGGGCTTTGGAAAGCTGACCACATGCTCGTGTGTGTGGTTTTGTTATCCTGGCAGGCTATTGGGCGTTGCGTGCGTCATTCTTACAAACACCGTACGCAATTGGGCAAAGGCGAGTGCATGTCCTGCCTTTGCTCCGCCCGCGCCCTTTTGTTGTCAGTTACCCGCAAAGGCCACATCTATTTTCAATTATCGTGCCCAGACACGGGCGTGATAATTGAAAACAGATCGCCGTGGCGCGCGCACACCACTCGCAGGCTTGTTTGGGCTTGTTTTCTGAAGGTTTCTCAGGTCTCTGCATCCACTCCCACAAAACCTCTTCTCCACCTCCACAATCCCTACTAGATTGTCGTTTACTGCCATCACCACCCTACCCAGGTCTCCGCTTGTTCTACTTCGAGACATTTAAAAAAAGGCGCGATCTAGCGGCATTCAGAGGGTCATGTAGTTTAATCAACCTCAAACGCTGGGATTTGAGTCGAGCGTACGATTTAGGCACAAACATATATGCCTTTCCTATTCCTTTTTAAAACAAAAACCATGGCAGTGTTTCTGTGTTAAAAGCACATATCACGTATGATCAGCCTATTTATTATTTTGTATGTCTAATCGTGTGTATTCAAACATGTATACATTTTGTCGGTTTAGGGTTTTTGTTTTGCACCCAATCCGGAGATATAAACCCCCACATTTTAAAGGGGACTGAGAAATATCTTATGTTTCTCTTTGTAATATGAATTTACTCATAATGAAAGCCCTAAAACCATTCCGCGAAGCTATGTCATTGTCGGAATTCCGAACAATATAAAGCATGGAGGAATACATTATACAAGAAGGTCATCTAAATCATGGCAAAAAACACAAATTAATTTGTTTATTTCAACCAGACACATTGTAGGTAAACCTAAAATTTAAGTTATGTGGTGTGAGAAGTTGGCCTGATATATGATGTTTCCAATTCTGGAACCACCCTGTATCAGTCCAAACAATCCCTTATGGTGTCTGGTTGTAAGTCAACCTTATAGACAAGCTATCTTAATGGTAGCATAGACTAAGCAGCCTTAAAGGCTAAACTCAAGAGGTCGTGTTAAGCGAGCTGTTTTACCAATCACAATCCTGTAATATCAAATGAAAGGACACCGCACAAGTATATATTATAAAAATATATGTGTTTATTTCTAAAATAATCCCCAGTACTCTTTATGAGCAAAGGGGCACAAGCGTTAAATCAAAAGCACAGTATAACATATGAAAGTTGCACAATTATAGATGAGGGCGGGTGGCCACTCAAACCATATATTAAGAAAGTGGTATAAGAGATACCAATCGAACAGTGGTTAGGCCTAGGACCTAGGGAATCGCTGGGAGCAGTTGGGACAAGCAATGCTGAAGTCGGGAAAAGCCCGCGGGATTCGGGTGCAGTGCTGAAAGTACACGCATGCACCAATGCAAAGTCAATGGTGTGTAAAAGTTACACAAATAGAGTTTAAGGATACTTCCGCTGAACCTAGATGGACAAAACTTTAGACACAGACCCTAGAGGTGTGTACCAGTGTGGGAACACCGGCGTTGCTGAGTTACCTCACCCACAGGAAGTGGGTGCATAGGGTCGAAGTGGCGTCTGGTTTCGTCACACAGGTTCTTGGTGCTTGAAGCTGAAGATGCTGCAGGCGATGTGAAGGAGAAGTGTCTTGTGTGATCCAAGGGTGGATCAGAGTAGAAAAGTACCTGAAAGCAGAGGGGACAGAGTCTGGGTCACTCAGCAGTGACCAGGGTGGAACCAGGACGGAACCAGGCAATGTCGGGCGCAATCAGGTGGTTGTCGAGGAGCTTCTCTCCGCTGCCACGTGGGCTCTGGGGCATCTGCGACGTCCAGGAGCGGGTCACGAGCTGTCCCACGCAGGCTCTCACCGTCTGCGCTGTCGGCTTCAAGATCGGAGCAAACAACACTTGGCAAGAGCAATCCACGCGGATTGGAAGATTGATTCTCACTCGGACCAGGAGGGTCAGAGCGGGTGCTCCTTTTCAGAGGAGCTGGTGCAAGTCTGGAGCAACCAGAATCGCAAGTCGGTTTTAGGTTTTCGCCGGCACAGGGGCCACAAGCAAGCTGGCAAGTGACCGGGCCAACGCGTCGAGCCAAAGAAAGCAGAAGGGCCCCAAGCAGCATTCGTCGAGTGTAGAGGGGTGAGCTTCGGCGCAAGAGTGGCTCAGGGTTGGGGCTTCTCAAACCCCGGTGTACAGCTTCGAGGGTCACTCGTGGGCTGCACAGTCAGCGTCTCGTTGTCTTTTCAAGATGGCGTGTCCCACGCTTCCGGTCGCCTCCACGGGTCTCAGCGCTGCAGGGACTGTGGATCGGGCTGTTAGAAGGCAGGCAAGCTTGATCTCGTCGATCTCGGTCGCTCGAGTTCCGGCGGGAACTGCAACAAAGCAGACGTCGAGGTGCTGGATGGTGCCTGTTTGCACAGGGTGGTCACTCCTTGACCACAAGGGAGATTCTTCAGTCTTCTACGTTGAGTAGGATGTCGAAGGGTCCAGAGTTTCGTTTCAAATGTTTCATTAGGATAATCTGAGTGCGTTGGCACTGCTCCCATTCTTATACCAATCTAGGGGGCTGGATTACCTGCTAGGTCCCCTCCTATGGGTGGGACCCAGGAGGGGGGTGGATACACCCCTTTCCTTTGATCCAGGCCGCGCTGGGACAGGGGCCGGTGTGCCCCAGAACCGGTTTGGCAGGACTATGCAAGGGGCAGCCTTGTGCTCCCCAGGCAGTGTCTGGTTTCTTTCAAACCTCCCTGCTACAATCCACTATCTCCTGTCTGGGGTGGTGTAACACCTCCCTGCGACAGGAAAGCCTTTGTCAAGGCCTCCTCTGCTGAGTTTCGGTCAGCAGCAGGAGGTCAGACTTGTGTCTTTGGCAGAAGCATCCATTTTGTGGATCTGAGGCTCTTTTAAAAATCAACCGCGTTTCAGTAAAGTAACATGTCTTCTCCCTCTAGAGGGGTGGAATGCTATCCCCATCGACAGAACTGTCGAGGGGATAGTATTCCAAATCGTATGACACCTTACACAACATGTTTTGATAAAGCCAAACCAAAGTTGCTATATAACCGCAAGGATTATAAGGCACTTAATAGTATATGGTATGGCATTATCCCAGATCAGTTTAGGGAGTTGTTCCCGACAGCTGCAGACAGGCTCAGCTCATGCCAGAGCACCATCTCACATTAAACCACGCACTCTGCCTCCAGGATTGATAAGGCCTTCCATAGGAGTGGCTCACAGGTTTATATGTGTCCAGATATAGGTTTAGATATAGGTATACTATATCTAAGCAAGGGGTGATTACACCCACTTGCCCCAGCTGAGTGATCAGCCAGTTGTGTCAATTTAAGAACCAGCTAGGGGTGGCAAAAGCTATGCTTCAGCCCCTGGTAGGCCTTGGTGGCACCTATGCCCTGAGCACCTATAGTGCATGGTACAGGGGCTGACAAGGAGTCCATTTTCCAATTGGGTTATGTACCTATAGTACATGTATGTGAATTTAGAGTGAGAACAGCAGGCTGGGGGTCTGATTAGCAGACCCACAGCCTCAGTAAGTCGAAAACCAGTGAAGCAAAAAGCAAAAATTGGGGTGACCATAGGATAGCAGACCCTACTCTCCTACATGTGGCAAAATAAGTGTCAAAAGTCTTATATTCACAATTATGCGGTAAATGCCAGAGTATGAAAATCATTCGTGGTGGAGTGGAATAAAAAACACAAAACCTCTGAACGACACCGAGAAACCCCTGTTCAGTTTGCACCAAAATGGGGAAATAAAATGAGTTCCCGCCTTGGTCCAGTCTCTGTCGACAGAGCCAGCACTTTCTTTTCATTTCTTCTGTTTGCACTTTTAATATAGCGCGCAGTGCAACCAATGTGAGCACTTTACACCTGCACCAGATCACAGAAGGAAGCCCCCCCCCCACGTTAAACCAACAGTAGACACACTTTGTAGCTCATTAGGGTAGCAGACAAGACCCATTCACACTTCACTTGGGCTCTTTTTTAGTGGAAAATAAATTAGCTTTTGGGGTAACCCTCTCCTGGGCGAACTAAACAAGTATTCACGGTTCCCGTTCCAACATATCTTATTTCTCACAGCAGCGACAGTACCCGAGGGAGCGTTGCTTTCAACACAATCCTAACAGCAGGCGCCAAACAATAGTGCAGCATGTGCTGTGGCACCTGGGCCCAGCGATTGTGGGTCGAGGGCACTGAACCTCATTATTAGCAAATTTTACACTGAGATTTGTGGCAAGGAGAAATTGCCCCGGGCCCAAAGCTGCCTTGCAGCGGCACTGATTGTTGGCCGTGTAACCTGCCTCATGAACCCTGCTTCTCGTCCCGGGCTGGACAGTTTCCAGTAAACCACGGCCTCTGCCTGCTGTTTCTATAACCACTAAGAACCACAGCGGCCCCCTGCTGCTTGTCTCTCCCTAAGAACCACTGTGCCCCCTGCTGCTTCTCTCTCCATAAGAACGCCGCCCCCTGCTGCTTCTCTCTCCATAAGAACGCCGCCCCCTGCTGCTTCTCTCTCCATAAGAACCACAGCGGCCCCCTGCTGATTCCCTCTCCCTAAGAACCACAGCGCAGCATAGAACTAGTACTTTCATTGTTTCTATCTGCAGATGGACTATTTTTTGGGAGATACAAGTTCTTTCTTCCCAAGAAAAGTTGTGTGTCAGAGTTCAGGTGTTGTGTGTGGTCTGTTTAAGAGAGCGATAGTGTTGTGAAAGTGTTGGGTGTGAGATAGTGCAGTTGTTACAGCATGTTTTGCGAGTGAGTGCAGGAGCTGGAGTGTGATGACGTAGTGACTGTTGGGCACAGAGTGCTGTAATATTAGATATCAAAAAATGATTTTTCTTTGAGAGTGCTCATGGTGAGAGCACGGAGTGTGGCTGTGTTGGGTGTGAGAATGCTTAGCACTTGATGCAACAATTACAGCTCTCGGGCTGTGGTGTTGAACAGTTTTCAGAGTGGGGTTGCTGCCATTAATGTTACATCACTAAACTCGTAGAGATTGTAAAAAATTCAAGGTCATACAAAGGACATGCACAGCAAACGGGCCACGCTGTTTGAGCAGGAGAGTGGCAAGGATGTGGTATGTAGCTGGTGGTACACAGACAAAATATCGAGTTTTAAATTTCGATGTACAATTATATCGAAGTTTAAATATCGAAGGGACATAATATAGAAGGTAAGTAATATCGACACTCTTAATATCGATATTAGTAATATCGAAGTTTTAAATATCGATGTCAGTAATATCGAAGTAAATAATTTCGATGTTACTAATATCGATTTTTAAATACATTTTGTGTATATTATATTGTATTTATTATGCTTTATTATTTATTTTTAATGTAATTTAATTAAATATTGTCTTTTAGTACTGTAGCGGGTTGTGGGTTTATAGGGGAATAGGGTGGGAAGTAATTTAATTATGTTAAATTAATTATGAATTAGTAGGAATTATTAAATAATAATTGAGATTTATTTTTAATTAATTTTAATTAATTAATTAATAACTATGTTCTGTAGCAGGTTATGGGTCTATAGGGGAATAGGGTGGGAAGTAATTTAATAATGTTGAAATAATTATTAATTAGTAGGAATCATACATTAATTTAAAATAATTGGTAATTATATTTAATTATTTTGGTAATTATTTTTAATTAATTGAGTAATTGATAAATATGTTCTGTAGCGGGTTATGGGTTTATAGGGGAATAGGGTGGGAAGTAATTTCATTATGTAGAATTAATTATTAATTAGTAGGAAGCATACATTAATTTTTATTAATTGGTAAATAATTTTAATTAATTGGTAATTAATTTTAAATAATTCATTAATTGATAAATGTGTTCTGTTGCTGGTTGTGTGTTTATAGGGGAATATGGTGCGAACTAATTTAAATGTAGTTAAGTAATGAATTAAAAATCATTGTTAAGTTAATTTTATAATTGTTAATTATTTATTAATTGGTAATTAAATATTATAAAATGGTATTTTTTCATGATTATTTTAGTTTACATATATTTTGCTAATCATGTTTTTAATAATTATGTATATGTATTGTAAATGTTTTATATTTATTTAATAGATCATATTTGTATTATTAAAAAAAAAAAATTAGAAGTATGTTACTTTAACCCCTACGCTATCCAACACTTTCCCTACTGTTGCACTCTCTGGAGTGGGAATAGTAATTTTAACCCTACGCTATCCAACACTTTCCCTACTGTTGCACTCTCTGGAGTTGGAATAGTAATTGTTACCCCTACGCTATCCAACACTTTCCCTACTGTTGCACTCTCTGGAGTGGGAATAGTAATTGTTACCCCTACGCTATCCAACACTTTCCCTACTGTTGCACTCTCTGGAGATGGAATAGTAATTGTTACCCCTACGCTATCCAACACTTTCCCTACTGTTGCACTCTCTGGAGTGGGAATAGTAATTTTTACCCCTACGCTATCCAACACTTTCCCTACTGTTGCACTCTCTGGAGTTGGAATAGTAATTGTTACCCCTACGCTATCCAACACTTTCCCTACTGTTGCACTCTCTGGAGTTGGAATAGTAATTGTTACCCCTACGCTATCCAACACTTTCCCTACTGTTGCACTCTCTGGAGTGGGAATAGTAATTTTTACTCATACGCTATCTAAAATGTATTTAGCTTTTTTATTAGTATTATGTTGTTATTAATTGTTATTTATGTGATTATGTTATGTAAATAAATGTATTAGTAATTTATTATATTTTAATTTGTTTATAAGTTATGAAAATAATTAATTTAGAGTTATTATTAATGAAAAATATATTATGTATTATATATTTATTAATATTAATTTGTATTACATTATATATTAATTTTAAATATTATAGTACATTTTTAAATATGTTTATTACATTTATAAGTATTATTTTGTTAATATTAGATTTTTATTTTATTTAAAAAAACGATATTTTACAAAAAACGATATTTTTGTCATTCTATATTTTTTTCTCGATATATTAGTACTTACCTTGTTAGGGATAGGATTCCTATATTTTTGACTTTGATATTTGTGTTCCGATATTTTTGTATATCGATATTTGTGTTATCGATATTTTGTCAGACATTCGTAGCTGGTAGTGCTATATGGAGTCCACAAGTATGGGAGAGATACCCTTCTTTATCTTAAGTGTATGCAACACTTAACCTTGGCGCACTGTTGCTATATAGCGGAACCCGCTAAAAATTATTTAGACACTCTTAAATGCGTTTTCAAATCCTTTTTAGTGTTTTTACAAATGAGTCTTTTCAAAGCATTATAATTAAACACAATACAATTTTGTTATTCATCAAACACAACAAATGTTGCTAACAAAACATTTCAAAACTTCAATGTCAGTTTCTTGAAAATTATAACATTTCCTCTGTGTGTGCCCAATGCATTTCGAGCTATGAGTAGCTCTTCGTCGGGGGCCTGTAAAGATAAGATGTAGAATACAATACAATCACTCAGATTTCTTCTGGTATATAAAGAGGTCTCAAATGATATATAGAGAAAGCGGTACCGCATTATCAGCTTAAACCTTCACCAACACCATAGTGCATGTGTGAAATAACACCAAAACAAACTTACTCCACTCGCGCTCCTCAAGAGCTATATCCTTCTGTGGAAACAAAATACACAAACAAACCGATCTATCCAACCTTATAACGGAGTAGGTATCTGAACCCAATCATGAACAATGACTCAAGGAACTGAAGACTATCTTACCTTGAACACCAACCAGTATTCAAGCGAAATATCGTTTACCCAGCACTTCAATATTCTACCTGAAAATAACGGAGAGAACCGTGACCTGTCAATACGGGATGAATGACCCTGACGAAAACTGTAAACACCCCTGCTGCAGCGCAGCACGCTCACCTTAGTAATCCTACTCGGCGTTTTTCTCTCTTGCTCACACTCGCTACACTCCGGGAACAATGAATGTGAGGAAACTTGCCTCACCGGCTCCTATACACGGAGTTCTATCCAACAACATAAAAAACGGACTCACGACTCTACCAAACAATGCTATCCCGCGCCATCTTGGAATGGCAAAACATACCAAATGTAATAGAAAAGGAAATGTGAAAAGGAATGTGAAAAGAAATGTTAAAAGAAGCACAGAATATGCAATAATGTACCTGTGAAAAAATGAATTTCTCTATATATACATATTTCAATTAAAGTTACAGTCATCATACTCGAATACAGAAACAGAGTCAAGGGGGATCATAAAAAACATGAAAAATCTACTTTTTCATTGAGACTCTTAGGTTCTTGTGACGCTAGGAATTTAATCCAGTGAATTTCTCTCTGGAGGAGGGATCTGGTGAGATCAACCCCCTCTTGAGTTTTCACTACCTCTAGGATGGAAAACCTTATCTGGGCTATGCTGTGATTATTGTCATTCCAATGTTTAGCTAGGTTGCTTTTGGTGTTTTTATTTCTGATCGTACTTTTGTGTTCTGAGATCCTCGTTTTGAGTTTTCTTTCCGTTTTGCCCGTATAAATTTTACCACAAGGGCATTTGATGTAATAAATCAAATTTTTTGAATTGCAATCACCATTGTAATGTAACTTTATTTCTCTGCCAGTTTGCGGATGATTCAGGGTTTTACCTACGATCACATTGGAGCAATGTACACAGTTTTGACATTGCTTCATGCCTCTGTTTGATTCTTCAAACGCCCTGGTTGGGGTCATTAACAGTTCTTTTAAGTTTTTTGATCGTTTGTAGGCAAAGATAGGTTTGTTGTTGAATATCCCGTTGAAATCAACCTCATTTTTCAAGAGGTCCCAGTGTTTGTATATTATAGTTTTTAGTTTTTTTGATGTGGTTGAAAATTTAGATACAAACACCTGTCTGTCTTGAAGTTTTTTAGGTTTTTGTATCAGTAAATTATCTCTGCTGTAGGTTTCAATGCGATCTTCAGCTTTCTTCAATACCTCCTCAGGGTATCCTCTGTCTTTATAGCGTTGGTGTTGCAGGTGTAAGTTCTTTTTATATTCATCCTCCTGAGAACAGATCCTCTTAATTCTCATGTATTGAGATACCGGGAGATTGTCTTTAAGATGTTGAGTATGGAAACTTTGATACAGTAATGAGTTATTGACATCCGTTTGTTTTCTGTATATGGTAGTGTGAATTTGTAAATCATGAATGTTAACTAGGACATCCAAGAAAGGGAGTTCTTTTTCACTTATAGCATAAGTAAATTCAATGTGCTCTGAACAATGATTTAGCCTTTCTATCTCCAATTCCAAACTTTGTCTGGTTCCTGACCACATCAGAAAAATGTCGTCAATAAACCTCCTGTACAGGGTGGTGTGTTCATTCCATAGTTTATTGTTGTAAATGTGGTCTGCCTCGAATTTCGCCATAAACGTATTGGCATATGCCGGAGCCCCGGCAAATCCCATGGATGTTCCATGCTGTTGGAGAAAGAACTCAGAAGACCATTGAAAATAACTGTGGTGTAAGCAAAAGTGTAAAAGTTCTAAAATAAACACTTTGTTGGCTCTTACTGGATTTTGTTGTAGCAAAGCCCATTCCACGGCTTCCAATCCAGCTAGGTGAGGAATAGAAGTGTACAATGACTTGACGTCAATAGTACACAATAATGTAGGACTAGTCATGGTGACATTTTTTAACGTCAAGAGAAAATCGTTGGTGTCTTTGGTGTAAGATGGCCATTGTTGGACGAATGGTTGCAAAAATGTGTCGGTATACTGACCGAGTGGTTAAAAAATGGTGCCACACCCGGTCACAATTGGACGCATGGGGGGGTCTAAGAGATTCTTATGCACCTTGGGGAGCATATAGAGGGATGGTCTCCTTGGATTTGACACTGTGAGAAATTGTTTAGTCGTGATGGTTATATGGCCTAGATCAAACGCTTTGGTCAGGATTTCATTAAGAGTTAGTTGTAATTCATCTGTAGGGTCTCTCTCCAATTTTAGACATGTCATGGTGTCTTCTACATGTTCATTCACTTTCCTGTGGTACATTGATTTGTCCATAATTACTATAGCACCTCCTTTATCAGCTTTTTGTATGTGGATGTTTTGATTTTCTTGAAGGCCCTTTATGATGGATCTGTCATAAATAGAAATGTTTTTCCTTTTAGACTTCTTCAGGTTCAAACTCTCCATTTCGTTAAGGACGGAGTTTTCAAAAGCATCCAAGATCTTGTGAGATATTGGGGCTTGGAATTTGGATTTCGGTTTGAACTCTAGGAATTCTGGTTCTTCTTTGGCAGTTTGTTCTGGTACCACATTCGTGAAAAAATGTCTGAGTTTGAGTACCCTCATAAATTTATAGAACGCTATTTCATTCCCCAGTTTGTTGGTGTCATATGTAGGAACAAATCCTAATCCTTTGTTCATCATTCTCATTTCATCGTTAGTCAATTCCGTTTTCGAAATGTTTAGAACCAAGTTTACCTCGTGCTTCTTGTTCGGACTCCTTCTACCTCCTCTCCTTGTTTTGATTGTTTTTTCTGTTGTTTCCCTGGTGGTTGGCTTGCATCCCCTCCCTGGGCTAAAAAAGGCTGGCTTGTGGTGGTAGTTTTGGTAGTATCAGTTGATGTGTGACCTGAGCTTGTTTCTGCCATTTGAGTTTGAGCTGCCGGCCTATTTGTGCTCAATTCACTTTCAGATACTAAGCTCTCTTCTGAGGTTACCACGGTCTTTTTCTTCTGGAATGTTCTACGTTGGGCATAAACTTCAGCCCACGTATACACTTCATTCAATTTATAGTCCAAAGTATCACGTTTAAACTTCCTCAGTTTACCCTCTTGGAGCTCCTTTTGGTATCTTTCTAGTTTGGAATTTAGATCCTCCAGTGATTTATCCCAATCAGTCTTATCCATCCGGGACTCTAAATTGTGTTTTATTTCGTCAATTTCATTTGATAGTTCATGGATAACTTTTGCCAACTCTTCAATCAATAAGAGGATCAGGTCCAACGAACATTTGTTTAAAATTGAGAACCATTTCTCCATAAACTCCTTGTTCAGGTGGAATCTATGCAACATTGGTTTTATAGACATCCTTAATCCACGTGGAATCCTCTTGACCCTGTGGTACTGCACCAGGGTTGATGCGTGTAACTTTTGATTTACCTCACGTTTAGCAAGAAATTCAAGTTGCTTTAATTGTTGAATGATAGTATTGCCTTGCACATTTGAAGATTTAACATCCTGAATCAAAGTATAAATGCTGTCTGCTTGTTCCGATGTGTAAGCTAATGTTTTAGCCCTGTTGTCTGTCATGCTTGAGATTTGGTCATAGGCCATGGTGCTCACTCTGTGTAGACAGATTCTCAAAATGTTTTTTGTATGATAAGAGGAGCACTCACAATCTTATTCTTACTTGTCTCTTGATAATTACTATTAATAAAATTTTAAACTAAAGCGTGCAGCTAAGGTGGCACGCCTGCCCTATAACGTGCCTATTATTCACGCTTTTATTTTCACACCTGTGTACTCAGCTTTTTTCAGAGGAATCCTCATACATTTATCATCCACACTGCTATCTATACACTGAACCCTGTTTAATTTAAAAATGCCTCCTTTACTGCATTTAATAAATCCTCAACATTTAAAATTATACTATGTTTAGTGATATCTTCAAGTAATATACTAGAATATCAAAGTAGATTTTATAAAAACATTATTCATAACTCATACAGCATCTCATCACTATAATCGCTCACTAAATACAATCCTCTATTAAAAAAAAAAAAAAACTATCAATTTGTCTCAATGATCATATGCTAAAAGATAACATAATTCCCCCCCCACCCCCCATTTTTTTCATTGCAGGTTGTCACCATATAATACAAAGAAAGCAAGTAATATCTCAAGTTGTCGACACAACGTTTCAGTGTTATACAGTTGGTTCACCCCACCTTCTTCAGGACAAAGTATTACAAGCATTTGCAATGCACTAGGTCTCGGATTTACGCGAGTTTAAACTATTGACATTGTAAATAACAATCTGTTTCATTTATTTGTTTTAAAAACCAAAACATAAACAAAAGGCATTGTCATTTACAATGCCAATAGCTCAAACTCCAGTAAATGCAAGACCTATTGCATTGCCAATGCTTGTTATTATTTGTGCATATCTTAATTGTATAAGTTCTTTGTAACTTACCTCTTGATATAATGTATGTGGTTGTGCGGACAGTAAGGCTATTGATTTGTATATACATTGTCACACTATATTGAGTTTCTAAACCTCTCTAGCTAGAGAAGCCTGCCTGCTCGTCCTCACTCAAGTGAGAGAGTCAGGTTTCCGTAAGGAAACTTTTGACCATTCAGTTGGAGATCACTACTATTGTGACCCAAGGACACCAGTGGTAAATCACAGTACCCATACAGGATATATTGATCACAAACAACCCCCCAAAAGACCTCAAAATTGTATTTACTGTTGTGGGACAATAAAAGGCAATGAAAAAGGCAAATGTTAAAAAGGCTGCACATCTACTTACTCCACTTAACATGCATTTGCAATGCAATAGGTTTTGCGTTTATGAGAGTTTGAGCTATTGGTATTATCTGAAAGAAACAGGTTAGTGTTAGATTCTTTACCTTAGAATATTCTCAGGCGACAGACTGGATCCGGAAAGTTTTGCGTAGCAGTACCCCTGCGCGTCGGTAAGTGTCGTCTGCGGCTCCACGTCCGTCGTCGGCGTTGTGATCGCCGGAATGATGTCGTCGGAGTACTTAGACGCCTCCCTTGCGCGCTGACGTCAGTTCTTCTTTTTTCCGCGCCAGCTAGCGCAGATCCAGGAAGAGCATTACTCCTAGTCAATTTTTGACTAACTTTTTGATCTCTTTTGGATCCTTCTAGAGTCGATTCCTCGACTCGTGGTGCCGTTAGGGATGCCCGGGTTCAAACCCTGCGACGATTGTCACCGCTTGATGTCGGTGACCGACACCCACTGTCGGTGCCTTTACTGTCTCAGGGCCGACCACGATGACAAGTCGTGCCCCGACTACTGGGCCTTGACCTCGAAGGCTAGGCGGGAGCGGTCCCGTAAGCGTCTCGACGCCAGAGGAGATTAGCGCCTTCCTCACGGCCATGAGGTCGCGCTTCCCTGTCGGAACCCGCTGAGGCGCCATCAGCCCAACCCGCCTCCGCCCCCCCAACCCCCCCCCCCCCCCCCCCCCTCCCCAGGGCCATTCGGGAGCCCAAGTGGGCCGGTGGCTCCGGCACCGGCGCCGTCGTGTGGTTCGGCCCCGGCGCCGCCGACAACTCCGGTCCCGACGCTGCAGCGCTCCTCTGGATCCAGGCCTGGATCCGTGACGATGCCAGTCGACCTTACGACCCCTCTGCTGGCACCGTCACCAAGGGTGTCGCCCCCGACGCCGTCCCCGGACGACATTGTCACCGGTCCGTATCCAGCGCCGCCTTCGACGCCGATAGCTGAACCCTTCACCGGCGGCCCGGCTCCATTATTTATTCCTGACTACCAGGAGATGGATGACGAGTGGGACTGGGAGGGGTCTGAGGACCCTCTGGCACTACAGTGCCAGTTGAGCCAGGACTGGGCAGACGAGCTGGGGGAGGCCAGTGGTCTGGACACTTCGCCTGCCACTGGATTTGTCTCCCCTCCTACCGTGGCTACGGAGGAGGGGGCTGCTTACAGCGTGGTGTTGACTAGGGCAGCCAAGGCCTTGGCTCTGGAGCTCCGTGTCGCGGCCGTGAGGACTAACCTCCTCACTGAGGTGCTCAAACCGCAGGTAAGCTCCTCGGATGCCTCTACTGCCGTTCAACGAAGCCCTCACCGACGTTCTGTTGGGCACCTGGTCCAAGCCCTCCACAGGCCTACCTGTGGATCGGAAAGTTGTCCGACGCCACCGCCCGGCTCCGGGCGACCCCAGCTTCCTGTCCGGTCACCCCACCCCCGAGAGCTTGGTGATCCAGGCCTCTACCTCCCAGACCGCATTCCTGACCGCTCCTCCGGAACGGGAATCCAAAAGGTACGATCAGTTTTGGAAGAAACTGTTCTCACTGAGTTTGGTGTTGCGGTCTGTCAACACCACCTGCCTTTTGGGCCGTTACTCCCATTCTCTATGGGATACGGTTGCGAAAGTGCTCCTGTAGTGCCCGGTGGAGGTCCAGGTAAAGCTTACCCAAGCCCTAGCAGAGGGACTGGATGCAGCACGCTATTCAATACGGTGTGGACTTGATACCACGGACTCGCTGGGTAGGGCGATTGCGACGCTGGTGGCGGTTCGCTGCCATGCCTGGCTGAGGTCCGCTAACTTTTCCGGGGATGTCCAAGCCACCCTTATGGACATGCCCTTTGATGGCTGTTGCCTCTTTGGCGACAAGGCGGACAGTGCGCTGGAGCGTTTCAAGGACTCCAGGGCTACGGCCAAGTCTTTGGGCCTTGGCCAACGCCAGCAAACTTCCGCCTTTCGCCCCTTTTGTGGCCAAGGAAGGGGTGCCCCCACACGTCCAGCTAGCCAAAGGCCGCAGAACCAACCTCAACGCGGTCGAGGTAACTGCCGTGGCGGTACCAGGGGACAGCGACAAGGTCAGTCCACACCCGCCCCTGCAGCATCTGCCTCAAAATCCTCCTAGTCAGTTTTCAGGCCCATTCGACGCCAGTGGGGGGGCAGGGTTCGCCATCACCTCCTCCACTGGCGCTCCATCACATCGGACAGGTGGGTGCTGCAAATCGTACGAAGGGGCTACTCCCTCCCCTTCAAGGCGACCCCTCCCGCCATGCCACCGCAGTACCACCGCATGTCGGGGGATCACTTGCAACTTCTGCAGGAGGAAGTTACGGCCCTCTTGGCCAAGGGGGCCGTCGAGCGCTTTCCTGGGCCAGAAGTAGGATGTGGTTGCTATTCCCACTACTTTCTGGTACCCAAGAAGGGCAAAGGAGGCCTACGTCCTATCTTGGACCTTAAGACCCTCAACGGATTCCTCCGGAAGGAGAAGTTCAAGATGCTGACTTTGGCTCAGGTCCTAGCTGCCCTGGACCCAGAAGACTGGATAGTAGCATTGGACTTGCAGGACGTGTATTTCCACATCCCCGTCCTGCCGGCCCACGGGCGTTACCTGCGGTTCACGGTAGGCCACGAGCACTTTCAGTTGACCGTGCTCCCCTTCAGCCTTACCAGCGCCCCACGGGTGTTCACGAAAGTGATGGCGGTGGTCGAAGCTCATCTGCGCAAATTAGGGGTTTCAGTCTTCCCCTATCTCGACGATTGGTTGTTGAAGGCAGGCTCTCCCCAGACAGTCGTCTCCCACCTTCAGGCTACGGCCGACCTCCTGCACTCGCTGGGGTTCTCCATCAATGTGCCGAAGTCCCACCTGTGCCCCTCCCAGAAGCTCCTTTTCATCGGAGCGGTTCTGGACTCAGTGCAGTTTCGGGTTTATCCTCCCGAACAGCGGGCTCGGGATATTCAGGCTCTGATTCCGATCTTTCAGCCTTTATACCGAGTTTGGGTCAGGTTGACGCTGCGGCTCCTGGGGCTGAGGGCCTCCTGCATCCTTCTGGTTCATCACTCCAGGTGGCGGATGCGGGCTCTGCAGTGGGACCTGAAGTTTCAGTGGGCACAGCATCAGGGCAATCTGTCCGACCACATCTGGATCTCGGAGGGCACTGCAAGACAGTTGCAGTGGTGGCTCACGAGCCACGATTGGGTCAGCGGCAGATCTCACTCCCTACCCCAACCGGAGCACGTAGTGGTGACAGATGTGTCCCTCCTGGGATGGGGGGGCCACATGGGAGAGAGGGAGATCAGAGTCCTCTGGTCTCCTGCGGAGTCCCGGCTCCACATCAACCTTCTGGAGCTGAGGGCGATCCGGCTTGCACTGAAGGCATTCCTTCCCTCTGTCCGAGGAAGTGTGGTGCAGGTGTTCACGGACAACACCAGCGCCATGTGGTACTGCAACAAACAGGGCGGGGTGGGGTCGTGGACTCTTTGTCAGGAGGCTCTGCGCCTCTGGCAATGGCTGGAACACCAAGGCGTCACCCTGGTGGTTCAACACCTGGCAGGGTCCCTGAACGCCAGGGCGGACGAACTCTGCCGCCGGTGCATGATGGATCACGAATGGCTTCTGAACTCTGACATGGCGCAGGGCCTCTTTCAGCAGTGGGTAGAGCCTTGGTTAGATCTATTCGCCACCGAAGAGAACGCGCAATGGCATCAGTTCTGCGCGTTGGAATTTCCAAGGCGGTACTCGCTTGGAGACGCATTTCGTCACGAGTGGAGCTGCGGTATGTTGTACGCCTTTCTGCCTATACCCCTTCTGCCCAGAGTCCTGAAAAAGATCAGGCGTGACCGGGCCCAAGTCATCCTTGTGGCTCCGGACTGGGCACGAAGATACCTGTTTCCCGAGCTACTCAGCATGTCAGTCGATCCCCTAATTTGTCTGCCTCTTCAGGAGGACCTTCTGTCACAGCAGCAGGGGATGTTCCGCCACCCGAACCTGTCCAGCCTCCACCTCCATGTGTGGAGTTTGAGCAGCGGCAGTTGAGGCCATTTGACTTGCCTCCTGAAGTCTGTGATGTGATTCTGGCAGCCAGGTGTCCCTCCACAAAATCGGTATACGTCTGCAGGTGGAACAAATTTGTGGCCTGGTGCACAGAAAAGTCTGTGGATCCACTCTCTGCCCCCTTTCTGAGGTTCTACTCTTCCTCCTTTCTCTTGCTCAGCAGGGCTCTGCTCTGGGCACTATTAAGGGCTACCTCTCTGCCATTTCAGCCTTCTTGAGGCTTCCTGATCAGCCTTCTCTTTTCAAGTCCCCGTTGTAAATAGATTCTTGAAAGGCATCACGCACAGGTTTCCTCCTGTTCCTTTCGTGATGCCTCAGTGGGACTGGAACCTTGTTCTAACCTATCTGATGTGCGCTCCTTTCGAGCCACTTCATAATTGCCCTTTTCGTCTTCTGACTCTTAAGACTGCATTCCTGGTTTCCAGCACCTCTGCCAGGAGAGTGAGTGAGCTCCAGGCTCTATCTTCTAAGCCTCCTTTCCTTTCTGTCCATCCAGACAAAGTTGTATTAAAAACTCGTCCTTCTTTCCTGCCCAAGGTGGTTACAGCCTTTCACATCGAGCAGTCCATCATCTTGCCCACCTTCTTTCCGCCTCTGCATCCTTTGAAGGAGGAAGAGAGGCTTCACCGTCTGGACCCAAAAGGTGCGCTCTCCTTCTACCTAGATCGCACACGCCAGTTCTGGGTGGACGACCAGCTCTTTGTTGGTTGCGTGGGCGCAAAGAAGGGGCGGGCGGTGCACAAACGAACCATCTCTCGGTGGGTCGTGTTGTGCATCAAGGTCTGTTACTCATTGGCTAGAAAGGAGCCTCCTGTTGGGCTGAGGGCCTATTCCACTCTGGCCAAGGCGGCTACTACTGCCCTGGGTCGGGGAGTCCCTTTGCAAGACATCTGTCAGGTAGCTACGTGGGCTTCGCTGCACACGTTTGCTAGACACTACTGCCTGGACAGCCAAGTCCGGAGAGATGGCTTTTTCGGCCGTTCCGTTCTCCAGGACTTTCTGGTGTGATCTTGGTTCGCAGACCCACCACCGGGGTTGGTATTGCTGGGGTATCTATTCTAAGGTAAGGAATCTAACACTAACCTGTTTCTTTCAGATGCACAAGTTACTTACCTTCGGTAACAATATATCTGTAATAAACAGTGGTTAGTGTTAGATTCCTTACCACCCCACCCATCTTCCCTGTTCTGAGGACCGATATCTAGGGTTAAGGTATTTCCCTTTGAGGGCCCTAGTTTCATGGCAGCAGTGTCAGTCTCTGGCATGGCTGTGCGTTCCTGGCGCGTAAAGCGATGTACATGAACTGACGTCAGCTCGTGAGGGCGGCGTCTAAGTACTCCCACGTTGTAATTCCGGCAATCACGACGCCTACAACGGACGCGGAGCCGCAGACGACGCCTACCGACGCGCAGGGGTACTGCTACGCAAATCTTTCTGGATCCAGTCTGACCCCTAAGGATATTCTAAGGTAAGGAATCTAACACTAACCACTGTTTCTTACAGATATATCGTTACCGATGGTAAGTAACTTGTGCTACAATGTCAGTAGCTCAAACTCTTGCAAATGCAAGACCTATTGCATTTCAAATATTTTTTGTGTCAAAGCGCCCCATGCTGGCCTTTCACGTTAATGGAGGCTGCGCCCTTTTTATACAAGCCGAGTCTAAGAAAAGGGCATGACCGACATTAAAGTGAAACCGCGGCATGGGGGCTTGACAAGAAAGGTATCCGTTTGTCAAGTTGACAACCAAATGCTTTTTTTTTTGTAAAAACTCCCCATGCTGCACTTTCACTTTAATAGCGGCCGCTCATTTTTCTTTAGACGTGGCTTGCCTAAAGAAAGGGGCGTGGCCTCCATTAATGTGAATGCTCCGAATGGGCGCAAGTAAATCCCACAAAACAATTCAATAAATAAGCCTGGCTACTAAACTTAAAGTGGACGCGCTGCTAAAATTAAAAAGAAAGAAACGCAGCTGCTATAGTTAAAGCAGACCACCATTAGTAATTATAATTAAAATATAAGCAGGTGACGTGCTGGGATGTGGGTGGAATTGGGGCAAATCATTGAAGAAATTAGTGCTCACAGCCAAGATAAAGCAGACCGTGTAACAAGACAAGTAAAAGGTCCAGTTGTTATGGGAGGTTCCAAATGTAGATAAGGCGGTACCAAGGAAGGACTAACAAGCCTATTAAGGAATGAAAAGCAAAGTTTTAGCAATGACGGTAACAGGAGGCAATTGAAAAGATGGGCAGGGCATGGGCGGAGCTTCAAGTCGCTACCTCAAAAACAGCAGCCTTGCAGACCAGCGCATGCACTGCCCAGGCTCGACCTAAAAATGAGGGTAAAAATTGGGTCTGCAAATAGTCTGCGGCGCATGGACTGTATGATCTACAGAGAGACTTGACCTTAGAGTAGCCAGGGAGGGTTATTGGTGGTTAACATTGGCACCTGCCTATTCTATCAAAGTGTGCGTGTCCGGTCCTAGCGTTTTTACCAAATCACACATAAAATAGAAATGGAATCCCAAAGATTGTCATGTATAACCGAGGTTAATAATTGTCTGAAGGCTCAATCAGTGATACATATATATTTTTAATTCTCTTTATTAATAATCAAAGAAAAACAATACAGTGATCTAGCTTGTGAAGTGCGATGCATAACCCAGCGCGTAAGCAGGCTCACTCGTGTGGGTGTATACAGATAGACAGACACAATCATGTAGTCCCTATACTGATGAGGATCCCAGGACGCCCCAGTGGAGTCAGTTGCAAGAAATTCGGCCCACAAGAACTGTGTAGGGCAAAGGGGACTAGGGTCCATATTTTGTTGAATGTATGGGGCAATCTCTTCCCTGGTAAATAATACGTTCATGTGCCATGGGCCAATCTAGGTCCAAGTAACATCTCTCAAGTTGCTGTAGTGTCAAGGAGTCCTATAATAGTGCCACATTGCATTGGTCTACTATTAGGCCCAGGTTCCAGAACTGGCATTGGTATTAAGTACCCTACTTTTCCCCTCATATGCCCAGGACGCAGGGTTTCTCTCCTGGAGCAGCTTTAAGCCTTTGCCCGCCTTTAGGGCCCACATCACCCTCCCCCATACGGCTGCTGGGCTGGGTTTTCCCATAGGATATGCATAAATGTTCCCCTCTGGCCGCAGCCCCGGAGTCTCACATCGCCACATCGCTATCAGGCCTACTAATCATGGCCAGCAATACTTTATTATAATTGGTCCTATGTAAAATATTTAGCTGAGCAAGGCAAAACCCAGTTTTAATCACCACTTCTCATGAGCGTCTCAGTCCAATGCTTATTGAAATGTTCGCTGAGATCTCGTCCCCTTACCCTCTCAACTCCTCAAGGTTCTGTGGTAGAATATCTGTCAGCTTTCTGTATATAAGGGAGCTCACCTTGTAACTGTGGGGTTTGTCCATAATTAGATCATCTAAGGGATTGGCCTTGGGTATCTGGTGGCCCTCAGGGCATCCCCCGCCAAGGCATGTTAGAGACATAAGTATCGTAAGATCGACCCTTCGGACATCATGTACTCTTACCTAAGCACTAACTATTCTTTGGTGGCTGTGCCTGTCCAGACATCTTCCATGGAGATAATCTCAATGAGGTCCTATAGTCGAAACCCAGAGAGCCTCGTGCCTCGTTAAGTCTTAAAGAATGCCAAGGTGGGGTGCTGCCATTAAAGTCCCAAACCATCCGATACATCGGAAAGCCCTGTCCCACGCCTAGAGGACAACCCTAATGTAGGTAGTCAAGCGTGCTCTACTCTTTTCCATATATAAGGCAGCCAAGTGTCCTCCGGCCCCAGTATTGCCCTATCTCCCCATATTGATAGTTCATGGAGATCCATGTATGTACAGTCTTTAACCACTACCAGTTGTCTGACCCATTAGTAAAGGCAAAGGTCTGGAAGGACTATTCCACCCTCCTATATCCCTCTAGTGAGGTTTGACAAAGCAATCCTCAGTGAAACAGAACTTCAGAGAAGCTGCCTCAGCTGGCGCTCAACACACCGGAAAAAAATATCTGGGTTGATATACGGTGTGATCTGCAGCACATAGATCAATTTAGGTAAGATAATCATTTTATACATGGCCTCCCTTCATAGCAATGAGAGCGGTAGTGTTTGTCACGCGCAACATCTCTTTAAAATTTTTCTAGTATGCTGTAGAGGTTATCCTGAAGGAAGTCCTTGGAGGAGCGGGTAATACTGAGCCACAAGCATCGAGGGCCATGATGAAAAATGAGTAGGTCCCTTGGAACAGACTGGGAGCGTACCATGCCGTGAGAGGATAAAGGACTGATTTTGACCAGTTTATTCAGAATCCACTACATTTCCCAAATATGCGCATAACTTACATTACCCTGTTGATGGATCATTCCGGGTCTTTGACATATAATAGGATAGTGTCTTCATATAATGAGATTTTATCCACTTAATCTGTATCTCAGTGCAGACTACTGATCGGGAGGTCCCCCCTCACCCAACACGCCAGCTGCTCCACTGCTAGGGCAAATAAAATGTGTGATAACGGGCAACCCTGTCTAGTGCCCCTCTATGCTAAAAAAGTAGAGTAGTATTCACTATTGATTTTAACACATGTTCGGGGACTAGTAGAGAGTAGTTTTACTCATTGCATGTATCACTGTCCAATGTTCATTTTCTCTAGTACATTCTAATGTATCAAACCAATTGGATGGGTCTAAAGATACAACCACCGCCGGGGTCCCAACATCGGTCATCCTGACACCCAAAGAAACGGTAGAGTTTCAGCCTGGTACTCTTTCCAGGCGTAAAACCGGACTGATCGGGGTACGCAAGGGCAGTTGTTACTCTCAATGGGCGATTCACGAGCACCTTGACCAAGATTTTTGCCTCCGCATTGAGGAGAGAGATGGGTTGGTAGAAGCTGCAGATTTCCCTTCTTTGTGGATGACAACAATCAATGCTGAGTGAGTTTCCTCCACCATACAGCCTTCCTTCAATGCTGCCTTATACATCCAGAGAAGGTGACAAGAAATTCTGCCAAAGAAGCACTCATAATGCTGTATCGGCAGGGTGTTGGAGCGTGAGCCTTGCCAGACTGCAGAGGAGGATTCCCCACTCTGTCCTTGAGTCACCAGAAGGTTAGGCATTGAGGCTCTTGCCCTCGACCCCCCTCTACCTTCCCGTGTCATCCCACCCAGAAGTCTTTTTAAAGGCATATTTATCCAGCCTATTGTGTTGGATTCTTGGTGCTTTATCTTTCCCCATTGTAGGATATTAAAGGCTGAGTAGTCCACTAGATCAGATTGTGATGCACAGGCAAGCAGCAGGCCAGGGACAGTGTCAATAGTTATGTCTCCAGGCACGGCTGCCAGGTGGAGGGCAGTATGCACCTTTATAGAAACACGTGGTGGCAGGCCGTAGGACTCTCTCGCTTGAGGCGCAGCACCGTGCCAGAGCAATGTCAACAATTATTACTTGAGGCACGGACATTGGGTGAGACCAGTATGCAAATCTTTGGAGAGCACTGTGGACTGGTACGCCAATCGAGTGAAAAGGCCCCCAGGAGAGTGTGGGGTCCAGTATCACAAAGAGTCCTCCGGATCAGAGGGACACCCCCCACACCAGCACTCCAGCAACACTTTTGTGGGCCCAGTTTCCGCTCTTTCGCCCAGCCGTAGTGCCATGCACAAGGCTACAGAAGGCAAGCCAGGGCAGCTTCCTCTCTGCTCACACCTGCAGCCTCCCCAGGCACACAACTGAGCAGAGTGGTGTCTCTCACCACCTCTGCTGCCCAGGGTCTCGGGTGCTTTGTCTGCTCCCAGGGGCCGGATTTCCGGCATAGGCTGCCCCCGTCTCAGGAGCTGCATCACTCTTAGGCCTGTCCAGCTGAACTGTTGCGAGTTAGCCGACCCACTGCACTAAAACACCGCAAGGGGTATTGCTCAGCAAACTTTTCCGTATCCAGCCTGATGCCTGGGAAATTCAGAGGTAAGGAATCTGAAGCTACATAGTCTTTACCAGATAATGCGTTACTGACAGTAAGTAACTTGTTCTTTGCACCCCACAGTGCTCCAACCATACTTCCAACAGTGGGGACAACCAGAGATAGACCTGTTCGCCACAAAGGAAAACGCAAAAGGCCAGTACTTTGCCGCCAGGTTTCCACATCCGCAATCGCAGGGCAATGCGATCTGGATGAACTGGTCAGGCAGATTTGCGTACGCTTTTCCCCCAGCACCGTTAATACCGCTAGTGGCACGCAAACTACGCCAGCATTCACTGACCCTGATCCTGGTTGCTCCAACATGGGCGAGGCAACCATGGTACACAACGTTCCTAGAACTTTCCGTGGTGCCTCATCAAAGGCTGCGGCTAACACCCACTCTACTCACTCAGAGCCATGGAGACATACAGCACCCAGATCCGCAACAACTGAACCTTGCAATCTGGCTCCTGAAGTCTTAGAGTTTGGGTACCTAAACTTACCTCCTGACTGTATGAACATTATCAAAGAGGCAAGAATACCTACAACCAGAGCTTGTTACGCTGCGAAGTGGAAGCGTTTTGTCATTTACTGCAATAACAATGACATAAACCCACTAGATGCTTCAACGCAAAATATCATTTGCTATCTTTTGCACCTACATCGTTGCAATTTAGCCTATTCATCTATAAGAATACACTTAGCTGCCATTGCAGCTTATCTTCAGAACAGACAGCATCTTTCGCTATTCAGAGTACCTGCGATTAAGACATTCATGGAGGGACTCAAAAGAATAATTCCCCCAAAATACCCACCTTCACCTGTTTGGAACCTAAACGTTGTTTTAACCAGACTAATGGGACCACCATTTGAGCCATTGCATTCATGTGATTTACAATTTTTAACATGGAAAGTGGCATTTCTAGTAGCAATTACTTCACTTAGAAGAGTTAGCGAGCTACAAGCCCTAACTATTCAAGAGCCATTCATCCAAATACACGCAAATAGGGTATTTCTTAGAACAAACCCTAAATTTATGCCCAAGGTGGTATCCCATTTTCATATTAATCAAACAATAGAACTGCTAGTGTTCTTTCCAAATCCACAGTCAGTACCGGAAAGGGCTCTACACACACTAGATGTCAAAAGAGCACTTCTATACTACATTGATAGAACTAAGGATTTTCGAAAGACTAAACAATTGTTTGTTGCCTTCTCACCACAACACAAAGGCAACCCCATTTCAAAATCTTGGTTAGCCAGATGGATAGTTAAGTGCATCCAAATATGTTACATTAAAGCAAAACGCACCTTAACAGTTCCCCCAAGAGCGCATTCTACACGCAAACTAGGGGCATCCATGGCTTTCCTAGGAAACATTCCTCTAGAGGAAATATGTAGAGCAGCCACATGGTCAACAATACATACTTTCACAAAACACTATTGTGTAGATGTACATTCAAAACAGCAAGCAGCTGTAGGACAGGCTGTTCTAAAAACTCTTTTTCAGACTGCTGCAGCTGGAACAGGTAGCCACTGCTAAGGGAGAGACTGCTATACAATCTATGCACAGATATAAATTCAGCAGCCCACATGCCTTGAACGTAATATGCTACTTACCAGTATGCATCTGTTCTTGGCATGTAGGGCTGCTGACATTCATATCGCCCACCCTCCTCCCCGGTGCCTGTCACAGCTGTAGCATTCATTATTACTTTCTTACTTTCTTGCATGGCCATCTCTTACTGTACCATACTCCATCTCTGCCACAATGGCGAAATACAATCTAAGGATGGAGAGGATGCCCATGCGCACTGTAGTCCAGGGGAGGAGCCACCTATCTCGTGATACTTCGAAGACTCTTCCAGGATAACAATGTGCAATCATCCGGACCCAACACTAGGCGGCGTTCTATGCACAGATATGAATGTCAGCAGCCCTACATGCCAAGAACAGATGCATACTGGTAAGTAGCAAATTCCTTACCAGAATCAATCTGCTTCCTCTATTCGAGGTTTGAGAAATGGACAATTGGAGTCCACACTACTACTGAACCTAAACTGAGCACCAAGTACTTGACCCTCAAGGTAGAGAGACGCAGCCGTCCAAGTCTTACTGAGGGGGGCTATGTGGGTTAGATACTCAGAACTCTGCAAACACGAAATAACACTTTTACTTTTAAAAAGAAAAGGTACTTTAATTCACACATACCAAATCCTGAACATAACATTACTACGATATTCATTAAAAGTAGACCTATCTAGCCCATTTTGAACTAGATGAAGATGTCTGTAAGGTTTCGTAGTGTTAAACAGTGTAAACCCTTTTCCTATTGTACTTGCTAGTAAGTTCATGGTATAAAGTCAGTTCTTGCTGCTGCATTTTGGTCTGCACAGCCAATTCCAGCTGTAGTTGAAACAGTCCCTGCATTAACAAAGTCTTTATAACTTATGATCATATGATAATGAATTAAGGGGTGTCTTGAAGCCCCTCTCTGTTACTGCTTTTTATATATTCCTTTGTGAATACATGAGCTCTGGCATATAGCTGTAGACGTCTCTAGCTCATATATATATATTCTATTTGGGGTCACGTTATTCCCACCTCATTGGCTGATGTGATCCAACCATCTTTTCCCAATTTTCCTTAACGTTTGACAGTCACTGACAAAAATGATCACTTCTAAATCTCATGGTGATCAAAATCATAGGGGCCTAAAAGAGTTTTAAATATTGGAGCAGCATTATGGAATCTTGATTTGGGCTCATAACAAAATATTATCTCTCACTCTTGCCTTGAAATAGTCAAATATCTAGAGTAAAATGATAAAAATGTATTCATTTGCATTTATAAAATGACTGTATCCTAAAGTGGCAAAATGATCGTTGCATTTTGTGCTTTGGGCTAAATCTTATTCTATGTGATCTTGTTTGCTTTAAATTACTGTAGGATCTAAAGTGTTTTGAGCTTTGAGGTTTGGAATTTATTTGTTACTGAATCAGTTGTATGATTCAAACAAACATTAAATAAATATAAACTTATTATGAAGTGGTAAAAATTAAAATAAAACTGAACTGATTTTAAATTGACATTTTTTTTCTATTAGGGGCGCATATTGGAAGGTGCTGGAAAACAGGAAACTGTTGCACAAGAGGACAAGATTAAATACCTGAAAGGGGCTTTTGTACAGTTCTGCAGGTAACCTCATCGTTCAGATTGAAAGTAATTTCCATTTGGGTTTAAAGTGCTCCATTACAAAGCTGATTACATATTTAAAAAACCTGAACTAGGGAAAATGTTATATTGGGCAGTTGTCCGTCATGCAACTCTCTGATATTCGTTAACAACGGACTCTCTTCCTTGGTATGGTAAACCAAACACACATTTGTAAATATTTTTTTTAATGTGAAAATGTCAAATAAAATAAAAAGTGCAGGTAAAGAGAATAGCTTTTCAGTTCATTCTTTCTTTATTGTAAAACAGTTCGATTAGCCAAATCCGTCCTTAAAAAAGTATGTTATAACTTAATCCCAACAAAAAACAGCATTTTTAAACATAAAATAAATTATACAGTGATGATTCTATACTTGTGTTCTAGTCAATCACTGACTTTGCTGCTTTGTGAGGTTTGAAAGATGCTATATCCAATCATGCACAGCAGCTAGTCGGGCAGTTAGTATTTACTTATTACTGAGGAAGGATCCCAAAAACTGTTTCATTTTACAATGCTGTTTCGTAAATGAAAACTCTATTTCCAAGCTTTTTTTAAATTCAGTAAATGCCTAAAGATGACTGCTCAGATTTTTTTTTTCTTCTCATTTCCTTCAACCTGTTAAATGTTTGCTGCTTTCTGTTATGGCGTTTGCTGTACCTACAGAAGGCATTGCGAAATCAGTCAAGATGCCATCACATGCTAAAGTTCCACGGCTTGGTCCTCTTATCACCATAAATTCAAAATAGGAGATATACTTTCAAAGAGTTAAAGAAAGGTTATGTTTGTTGTGACTCTAGTACATTTGGAGGTAAGCCGCTTTTAGGTTTCGCCTGCACAGCACCTGCTCTGTGCTTGTGTAATCTATTGTTTTAAATATAAATCTTAAAAAAGGGGCTTTTTTCCTGCCCTCTCACTTTTCATTGGTTCCTGTGCTTCCCATTTGTATTCTCTGTTGTCTTCCTCGTGTTTTTTATCAGTTTTTATCGAGGCCCAAGTACTGTTTCTATCCTCTTTTGAAGTGGACCTTATTTTTTGATGTTACACGGCGCTGTAAAAATTAAACGCCTCGTCCTCACGCAGGCTATATCTATTCTTCTACGCATTCACAAAGATATTGAAGATCCTTGAGCTTGCTTCCAGCTGAGACACTAATTTACTGCACATACTGTATGAAACCGAGACAATCTGCCCTGAACACACAAGTCTGGTATAGTGCTCACGCCCGGTGCAGAGTTACTTCACTTCAGTGCATGCTCAGTATGAGAGTATGAGTTTGTGAAGCTCACTGCACAGACACCGAAATCCGCAGTGGAAACACCCGGCTACCCCTCTGGAGAGCCGTGGCTGACAGGTGGGGCCCCCTATTACATGACACGATTCCATGACACTTTTCTTTGTCTTAGGACATATAGCCTTGATAGTATGACCCTCATTAGTAATATTTGGACACAATGTTATGACCCTGGAAGTAAATGTGCCAGTTTAGTTTAACATTATTACAACATTTTCACTCCCCTTTTGAAGCATAATGTACATTATGGGCCTGATTACGATGGCGGTCGGATGAGCATCCGACCGCTATCGTTTTGGGCAGATGTCCGGCCGACTATGTCAGCTGTTCTACCTGTCCAATTACAAAGCGACTGCTGTACAGGCGGTCGGGAAACTGCTCTTTTCCATTGTGGCATGTGCTGCTGCCCTAGAAGAGGCCCACAAGAAACGGAAAGGAGACTGGTCTGACCACCATGAAAAGGCAGTCGGAAAGGGCCATCGTAATCCTTATGGCAGTGCCTCCGCAGGCACTGCCCCATTGTAGGGATTACAGTCGGACTGATGCTCCGATGGGCTCCTTGAGAGTGTCGGAGGCGTCAGTCTCTCCCTGGGCCTGCTGCAGTCCAACCGACTGCATCGCAATGCAGTGGTCGGACCGCTATGCTGGATGTCAGTGGGACCACCACCGACGGCCTGTCTGTCCCACCAGCATTATAATTGGGCCCTAAGTGTTTAATCCCGTCTCCTTCCCGTTTCTTGTGGCCCGTCATATAATTGCAAGGTAAATTGACATTCATTCTTTGTTACATTTGCACTACTGTTATCTCACTAATCTAAGCATATTCTTAGCACTCGCGCAGACATCATTATCCGCCTGTGATGTATCTGACTTCAATAGAGATATAATGGAGTTGTTAATTTCAATTTGAATCTTAATTACGGCCGGACAAAAATTGAGTCTGAGCCACTTCTGACTGAATAGATATCACAACGCACAAGTGGAAAATCAGTACAGCTATCCCATTTAAATCTACATCATCCTCCGTACTCGCTTCGGAGTCAATTACTCATTAATAAGACTTATTACGCTCGTAGGCAATGTATATCCCTCATTAGAGTTGGTTACATAATGAAGGTGGTAATTCTAGGTTCGAGGCATGTGGGCTGCTGAATTCATATCTGTGCATAGATCGCCGCCTAGTGTTGGGTCCGGATGATTGCACATTGTTGTCCTGGAAGAGTCTTCGAAGTATCACGAGATAGGTGGCTCCTCCCCTGGACTACAGTGCGCATGGGCATCGACTCCATCCCCAGATTGTTTTTTTCCGCCATTGGGTTCGGATGTCTTTGGTTCCCTCTTGTCGGAATCGATAAAGAAGAAACATTAAACTTTCATTGAGACCAAAAGGTCTTTAGTCTTACGTCGGTATTGTCTTGCGTTCGGCTTAACAACTTTTCCTCGGCTCTGTACTTCCGCGTGCTTTCGGCGCGGAGGGCCTTGTCGACGCTCCAGACTCATAGACCATCCATCATGGACCGAAGTCCATTCAAAAGATGTCCGGTGTGTAGCTCGAAGTACCCACACATCGACGTCCACCCGGTGTGCAACAAGTGCCTGTCGCCGGACCACGATGAGGCCAAGTGTGAGGAAAAACAGCCAATTAGTAACGAGTGCCCAGGCTGCTGGCGCAAGACGCCTCTAATTTCCCATAGGAAGTAGTTACCAAAATAAAGAGACAGGCGCTGGAAGCTGGAACGCAAGAACAGGTTTTATTTCTCATGAGGAGAGCCTGTCATTTCGGACACACACACAGAATGTCTTCGGGAGGTGCTCTAAACGCATCCTTGAGGCCTGGCCTCTTATACACAGGTTTATGGCTTTATTGCATGAAACACATTCTTGTCAATACTTTGATGTACGGAAAGACATCCTCAGAATCCCGTTTCAAGCCCGTTCCCACACATATTTACAGTAGAAGTCCCCACCCCGGTCATAACAGGTGACGATTGTCACGCAGCTGGGTGTTCCGCCAATTCCCGGAAAGCGTATGGCTGATCGGATCTCATGGGGTGGGGGCTTTGATCAGTTGGATCCTTTGATGGGGGAGCTTTCTACTGTATGGGGGGCAATAAACAGCATCCGCAGGGCTAGGTGACGGCCTGGGGTCGGCCCGGACAATCGGGCACAGAGGAAGGGGTTATCAAAGGAGGGATGCCCATGAAAGGAATGAAGGGAGGTGTTGAGCTGGGAACAGGATGGGGCTCCGAGGCAGGGTCGTGCTGGAGAGGGGTTTATGGCCCAAGCATGTGAGAGCGGGGCTGTCAGCGCGGGGGGGATGCTAGCGAGGTTAGGAGAGAGAGAGAGACGCGCTGGCTACCGGCAGTGGGCAGAGAGTCCATGGTTTTCAAAATGGCTGCCACTTACGCGCACGAAGGGGCCTAAAAAGGGACAAGATGGCGCCGATAATGTTGACATCGCAAACCAGATTTTAACAAGTGTATGGCCTGTTCGAGATTCCGGTCCAAGAAGACACTCAAGCTCCGTCGAGCTGCGCGCCTGGAGGCCCAGCAATCTGCACCGGCGCCTACGGACATTTTCGATGCTGGGGGGGTTGAGGATGAAGATATCCAGGACGTCTCAGAATCTAACCCCGCGTCGGATGTCGAGGAAGACTACGACGCTGAGGCTGAAGCTTTCGAAAGCGAAGAAGTCGTCGAGGAGGTAGGAGACGACGACGGGGCCCTAGGTGCCATGCAGGATAGCTCGGACGAGGAGCTCCCTCAGACTGACACTGGGGCCATGCCAATCGATAAGGCCCAGGTCGAGGGATCGCCTTTGGGCCTTACCCAAGACCTTGTTGACATCGCAAAACAGATTTTAACAGTCCTCTCTTTTCAACATATCTAGCCAGCTTGCCTAGCCGATATCTATCCTCATCAAATTCTTGACCTCGATATTGTATAATGCTTTCATGCGTTCTCTTTCAAAGTCCAGAGTCTTAGGGCAGATGGAAATAATCCTGCTATTAATGCGGACAGAATCGTACATAACCATATGTAGTCAATGTGATAGGCGAGGAGACAGTGCATACAAAATTACATTAGCTGTGTCATACGTTAGACCCGGAGATGGGGACCCTACTTAGATGATGAAAGAAGCTCGTTCGAATACAAACATGATGTCATACAAAAAAATGTTCTGGCAGAATAAGGGCTATTAAGTACATCGCTTGCGGTCTAGACTCCATGGGGGTCAAACTAGACAGTATATTCATGTACATGACTGGCGTTCTACAATCATTATTATACAGAGTTAACTTTTTCTCAGTTATCCACGTACGGTTGAGAGTGACCGATGCACGGTTTCGAAAACTCGATTGGGTGATAGTCAATACAAGGTGGTTGGGAGAGGAATTCAACTTAATACAATACAAGTGACAGTCAGGGGGGTGTAATGTTCAAAATGAGTTCTTCTTTCCAGTGTCCTATTACAGCGAGCCATCACTGGTAGGCTCTCATAGTTCTTCTTCTTTCGTTGGCACTGTTGAGCACCGGCGGTGGAGCTATGCGTCCAGCTCTAATCCAAATTTCACGTTGCAGGGTGTGGCCAATCTTTGCTCTCGGACCACAGTCCTGTTCGTCCTGTTCCCTAACTAATCTATCATAGGTACCCTTAGGCGGGGTACCCGCATTCCGTTCTTTTTTCGTGGCTAATCCTATTCTATCTTTGTGCTGTGTCTCTTCTTCCAGTCAAATTCAAAATTCCGTATGAAAAAAGGGGGGATGGGGGGCGTGCTTTGGGAGGCCGAGGGAAGAGAGGGTGGAGTGGGATCAGATCTGAAATGGACCAAGGGGAGCAGAAACTTCAAGCAAGTGGGCCCATCAATCGGGCTCAATGAGCTGGGACTTCCGGCACGAGGTGATCAATAAGCAGGGGGCTTCTGGACAGCCCTTCTTTCCATCACTTTCCATGTTGAGAATGGTGCCTCATCCCGTACCTCTTTGCTCCGTGGCTCCACCTTGGTCGAGGTTATAGATGTTCCATGATCTGCAGCCAGGCTGTGCGTCACGTCCGACCCCTCTCCTCCGACGACTGTATGTTATCTTTAAATAAGTACAAAAAACAAGACTTAGGGAACTGGCAGGGGAATACGTTTACACACTTCGATCTCTTTCCCAACCCCAAGTAGGCGGGGGAACGTTTATCGGTCACGCTAGGGTGGATGTCTATTAATCCTTACATCGGGGTCTGCTGTTCATTCATAAACCAGTGCTGTGGTGCAGGTTTGCAAGCATTTCTACAAATTTCCATCATCATGTTTGTTAGGTGTTGATTCCTGTTACCTTAATGTTGTGGCAAGAAGTCTGATATCTATCAATTACATGGTCTATCAAATTTAAACCGGTTCCTCCGGTAGAGACTACTTTTTCTAAAACAAACCCTGTTGAGCTATATTTTTCGTCAGGGCCTGCTAATTTTATGAGAAGTATGTAGATGATTTATCTTTGAAAACAAGGTCATCCGCTATATTTCTTAAAATGTTCTGGGACGGCTAGTACAGAACTGGATCTGTTCTGGAAAAACGGGGACGTTTTCAGACACTCTACTCTTGTGCAATGGGTGGGGTGATCTGAACGTGAAGGTGGTGTTATTAACACTAAAACAAAAAAGCCACTGACATATAGCTCCCTGGGTGGGCCAGATTAGGAGACATCAGTCGTCTTACCTGTCCTTTCTTTCTCAGCCAATTAGGTCCATCATTTTACAGAAAGGAGAGGTAGTAATATGGCAAAATACGATCGTTTTGTTTCTGTCAATTTGTTCAAACACTGTCGTGTTTAGGCCAATTATACATGTACCGGCGAGGTACAGTGTCGTCATTTATTCAAAAGAGAGAGAGAGCGAGAGAGAGAGCAAGGGAGCCCTCAAGGGGAGAGGGAGAGTCGTGCGCATCAGGTAGGCTATTCGGTACACGTACAACATAAAGAGAGAGAGAGAGAAACGTGTATGATAATAGGCTACCCAGTGCACACACAACATAGAACAGCACGGGTCAGTTTCACGTATAGGAACACAAGTTGAGGGAAAACACAAATTCAACGTTTACGTACACCTGAATACCGGATGGGATGTGACAGTACATACATCAAGTACGAGAACCTAAGACAAAACACAGAGCTATTTTGGGCAAAAGGACTTTTTCATGCGTGCTGCGCATTCTCGGTATTCCACTTAATTCATTTGGAGATCGAGCTCTTTTATTCTCCTTCCTTCCTAATATTAGACATTTTGTTGGTGGCTTCATTTCAAAAATACTCACTCCCTTTTAATTGTTCGGACACTAGTCCAGTCGTGCTTATACTCACGGTGGGGTCTCCCAACCTCTAGGAAAATGATGATCCAAGCTGAGGTAAAGGAGGGGTGTCAGTCGGGCGTGCATTGGTACAATTCTGATTTTTCTATGAGGATAGAGGAAGAAGGGGTAAATCTAAAACATGACAATATCCCTAATTTCTGGGTTGAGGGGGGGGGGGTTTCGGATGAACCCCAACCCGGGGTACTCTTAACTTCTCTTATTTAGTCAGCACATAAATTGACTCGCTGGTGCGCATTATTGTGGTTGTACATTTGGGATATCAGTTGGAGTCGGGTTCGTCGTACTGCAATGACCCTTCAACTTTCTGGTGTAAGCCACCCTCCTATTTACTAGCTTCCGGGAGATAGAGAGTTGTTTCTTTAAGTTATGATTTACCATATTCGGGCTTGTTTTCCCATCCCATTGACCGTTAGATCAACACCTCAGTCATACAAAAACGTTCTCTCCATCGACCCAGACGTATGCAATACATACACATTCATACCGTACAATCAGGGCACGCACGCACAGTCATACCATACAATTTTTCACGCTCCCAGAGATAGTCTCTGCACTCCAAGCACCATCTCACAGCGCTAGTCTATATCTTTCCCCGCATGGAACACGGTGCGGTCCATGTCCACTCCATTCTTCAGTCGGAACTCCGATGTAACCTACAGAAAAAGAAAAGAAGGGGAGGGGGCAGCATTCAAAGCACATCAGCGCGCATAAACACGAAAAAGTTCTACTTACCACGTACCCAACCTATCTCTCTGGGATGCAGTTACCGGCATTTCGGCATTGAAGCCCAGAGGAACTGGTAGTGTGGCCAAGATAACCAACGATAGGCCGTTTATTACATGCTTCCGGGAAATTTACAACTGTAGCGTAATTAGAGATTCCTGGTTTGAAAAAGGGGGGGGGGGGGCTTTTGACCCACGAGGGGGCTGCTAAGAAAGAGGTTCGATCTACTGTCCTATTCATTGATATATTTAGATATCAGGATCTTTACTGGTTGCTAATGCTGCAAGAATGTAGAATACAACAGATCTTGACTATCCTTTTCGCATTATTTTCTGCGTACTATATCTTTTTCCTTTTATAACCAAAAATGCCTCATTTTACTTGTCCCTAAATTCGAGTTTCTCCTTCGTGTATTTGTTTCTCAATTAGTCGTACATTATGGGACAAAATACCATACCTTATATTCGGCAAATAATTTAAGCTAAAGCCAACCATTTTCTAACAATTCTGGAAAAGACAGGCACGATGGATAAAAATCTCATTCAATCCTAAATTCAGACAAAGGGTCTGCATTATCTGTTCTTTACTATTTGGTAATAACAGCCATTATTCAAAACCTTACCAACCTAGACGACTGTTATGATGCTGATTCCACAATTTCTTTGAAAACCTTTATTGTGAAAATGTCAGTATACAAATATGGGCCTACAACCATATAGGCCGGCCACGGTGCAGACTGGAAGTGCATAAGGTAAGGAGAGATTACACTGTAGTATAAGAATACGTAACGGGCGAGTCATTTAATTGTGATAAACTAAATGTGACCAACAGTTGTAGGATCCGTGAAGGTTAATTTTTATAATTGAAAGTATAACAGGATCAGCTGAGATGGAGTCATCCAGATACACACCGCTGGCGAGTATCATGAGTAACACCACTTTGAAGCTACGATAATACAATAATCAATAATGAAAGACCAACATCAATAGGGTTGTTCGCATGCCCAGTCAGTACCCTTCCCCCGCCCGCCATGTGCAAAAAGACCGTATACACATCCCCTAACATCCATGCTAAGTAACTGGAACGTCATAAGGAGTTGCAGGTCCCGCCTACATCGGCGCCATTTTGGGGCGAGGCCGGGCTGGTCCGTCGTATTGTCCAAATGCCTCCAACAACTAGCGACCAGAACCCCTTTCGGCAGTTCAAAAAATTTCATTAACGCCAACAGAAAGGACAGGCAGCATGAGCCGTGACTCAAAGGTGGGGAAAGCTAAATCTTCCCTACCGGGTCACGCTGAGATTCCACCGGAAATGATTGAGTTGGTAGTCTACAGTGTCTCCTGGTAATTCAGACAGAAGCTGGCGTCAGCATGAAAGCACCATCTTCTCGTGGCACTCCGGAGAGCGGGACAGCAGGCGTATCCCTCCGCCGATGCACTGAATCAGCCCAAAGCCGACTAAAAAAGTAGCCCAAAAGCAGCCCAATGTTGCTACCCTAAGGAAGGAGGGGCAGGGACAGCGTCAAGCAGACGGGGAATGCATTGGGGTTGATGTTGCAGCAGGCTGCCATGTAAATATTTGTTTTTGTTTAATAAAGCGTTTTGACATACTACTTTGTTGGAGTGTTGTATATATATTTATAATCTGGCAATTAGCATAAAAATGTTACCGCGTAACCAGGGAAAAATATAGCCCAATTGTGCGTGATCTAGCCCAATCTGGCAACACCGAGTATCAGCAGACCTTTATTTGTATAGGGTTTGTTGTTATTGGGCAGGGTGGGCGGCGGAGCCGAGCTACCTTGCTGCCATCACGGTGTCGAGTTCGATTCCTCCCACTAGTTTCATATTTCTCGCGAAGGGCTGTTCCTAGTGTTTCTATTCCTTTTGGTTTTCTTAGCGAATTTTATGCCATAATTTGCTAGGAAGGTACAGCGGCTAATCCGTATTTTATATACATGTCCTCTTTATTAGGGGTGCCCTCCGGTGGAGCCGGATGAGCTACCTCTAATAAATGGTCCGGGTAGAACCAATTACCAATCAGTGGGGAGAAGATAGGCATGACGGGTTACAACGGGAGACAAATGTCTGCACTACCTATCTTTTCACTGCTTGCAAAGACTAGATAGAATATCTCTATTCCACATTATTTGTAAGCAGAGAATACCTCCAAAGAACCAATATCGAACAACCAATGTTCGGACAATCAAACAATCAATGGCGAGAAAAAAATAGGCACGACCGGTTACAACGGGAGACAAAAGTCTGCGTTACCTACCCTTCACTATCTGCAAAGGAGGATAGAATACTTTTATTCTTCCCCGTTTGTAGACAGAGAATTCTCGAGAGAACAATCCTCAAACAAACAATGTTCGGGCAAACAATCAATCAGTGGGGGAGAAAAATAGGCACGACTGGTTACAACGGGGACAAAAGTCCGCGTTACCTACCCTTCACTATCTGCAAAGGAGGGTAGAATACTTTTATTCTTCCCCGTTTGTAGACAGAGAATTCTCCAAGAGCAACCAATGTATCAAGTAGCGACCAAGGCTAAACGAACCAACCAACGAATAATACTAGTATTTCCAAACAATTCCAATACAAACAATCAATCGATTAATCAATCAGATGGATAAAACCATCCTAGCAATCGGACTTATAAACGTCCTACTTAACCTTACCCGGACCACGTGGACAGTTCTTCGCCTTCCCCTTCCAGCGCCCGATCGTCCTCTTACTCCAATTTTACCGCAGCACTCCTGTGGGATCCCAGTCAGGACAGCAGGTCACTCGAGAGAGGTCCGTTCAGAATCGGTGAAGTTCATTCGATCGGCAGCCAGACGAGGGTCCTCTCAAGGCAGGTATACTCCGATCGTTTAGATGTTCACCCCGTCGTCAGGACCTCTCTTACTGAACCCATATGTCGCTGATGGGCCCCGCGTTGGTACGCCAATTGAGGAAAAACAGCCAATTAATAACGAGTGCCCAGGCTGCTGGCGCAAGACGCCTCTAATTTCCCATAGGAAGTAGTTACCAAAATAAAGAGACAGGCGCTGGAAGCTGGAACGCAAGAACAGGTTTTATTTCTCATGAGTAGAGCCTGTCATTTCGGACACACACACAGAATGTCTTCGGGAGGTGCTCTAAACGCATCCTTGAGGCCTGGCCTCTTATACACAGGTTTATGGCTTTATTGCATGAAACACATTCTTGTCAATACTTTGATGTACGGAAAGACATCCTCAGAATCCCGCTTCAAGCCCGTTCCCACACATATTTACAGTAGAAGTCCCCACCCCGGTCATAACAGGTGACGATTGTCACGCAGCTGGGTGTTCCGCCAATTCCCGGAAAGCGTATGGCTGATCGGATCTCATGGGGTGGGGGCTTTGATCAGTTGGATCCTTTGATGGGGGAGCTTCCTACTGTATGGGGGGCAATAAACAGCATCCGCAGGGCTAGGTGACGGCCTGGGGTCTGGCACAGAGGAAGGGTTTATCAAAGGAGGGATGCCCATGAAAGGAATGAAGGGAGGTGTTGAGCTGGGAACAGGATGGGGCTCCGAGGCAGGGTCGCGCTGGAAAAGGGTTTATGGCCCAAGCATGTGAGAGCGGGGGCTGTCAGCGCGCGGGGGATGCTAGCTGACTCCTGCCCAGAGCTGCCTGGTATCGTGTGCATTGCGCTGCTGAGCTTTCCTGACGCTTTAAGTGGCTTGCTGCACTGTACTTTCACTTTTGCCTGCATAGCGCTGCTGCCCTCATTAAGCGCTCGAACGTGCCTGCCTGCTTGTGCTCTCGACTGTGCCTGCATTAGTTGAATGTTTTGTAATCTTTTTGCTTAAAAGCTGCATTTTGTTCACTGTTTTAATCTTTTTGGTAAAAACCTCTGCACTTTCCTCCAACCCGGTCTGCACTCGCGTTATTGCCGCCATTTGCTGTGTTGTTGTTGTTTTGCCCTGAGCCCGCCCCCTCCACCACGCACCCGCCTCCCATCTGATCCTCCCTCCCACTAAGTGTGTAGGCTCACCCCTGTCCACCATAGCGCTGTGACCGCCTCGACTTCGTTGAGAACGGTCGCTCCCTCCTGCCCTCGCTGACTCCTGCCCAGAGCTGCCTGGTATCGTGTGCATTGCGCTGCTGAGCTTCCCTGACGCTTTAAGTGGCTTGCTGCACTGTACTTTCACTTTTGCCTGCATAGCGCTGCTGCCCTCATTAAGCGCTCGAACGTGCCTGCCTGCTTGTGCGCTCGACTGTGCCTGCATTAGTTGAATGTTTTGTAATCTTTTTGCTTAAAAGCTGCATTTGTTCACTGTTTTAATCTTTTTGGTAAAAACCTCTGCACTTTCCTCCAACACGGTCTGCACTCGCGTTATTGCCGCCATTTGCTGTGTTGTTGTTGTTTTGCCCTGAGCCCGCCCCCTCCACCACGCACCTGCCTCCCATCTGATCCTCCCTCCCCCCTCCCCACCCACTTATGACAGATGCCGTCACGCGCAGCGTTTACGCGCAGCGTTCACGCGCAGCGATCATGCCCCAGTCGCGCCGAAGGTGCGCCAAAGGTAAGCCCGTCTACGCCCGTCCGCGCCTGGACCGCGCCCAGTGCCAGACCCCCTGGCCCCTGTACCCCCCACCCCACCTGCATTTCATACGACGCCTCCACCCTCTCAGCCCTAAACCCCGGCCGACTCCCCAACTGCGTCCAAGCCGCTCCCGGACACATCCATGGACCCTTCTCTTGCCACTCCTGCAAGTTCGACGGCACCAATAACGACTTCTCATCCACGAACACAAAACAGATACCTGACGCCAACCTCCTACAATGCATCCTGCTCAACACCCGCTCGGTCCACAAACACGCCATCGACCTCTGGAATCTACTAGACACCATCTCTCCAGATGTCGCCTTCCTAACAGAAACTTGGATGAACTTCACATCAGCCCCAGACATCACCATTGCCATCCCGGAAGGCTATAAGATCATCCGTAAGGACCGGACCGACCAAACAGGAGGAGGCATCGCCATAGTCCATAAGAAATCCATCCGCATCTCAACCAGCTCAGACGTCAATCTCGCCAACACTGAACACCTTCACTTCCAGATCCACATCGACCCCAAGACCACACTCAGAGGCACCCTCCTCTACAGGCCACCAGGACCCCGTGCACAATTCAGTGAGGACATCACGGACTTCATCACCCCACACGCCCTCCCCTCCGAGGATTACATTCTTTTGGGAGACCTCAACTTTCACCTTGAAAAGAACAACGACCGCAACGCCACCACCCTTCTGGACAATCTCGCCAACCTCGGACTTAAACAAGTTGTCACTACCCCCACCCACATCGCAGGTCACACACTCGACCCTATCTTCACCTCTAGCAAACATGTCTCCTTCAGCCACACCACAGCTCCCCTTTGGACGGACCACAGCTGCGTTCACTTTACCTACAACAAGACCACAACCAACAACCATCCACAACCCACTCTGCGAAGAAACTGGAACAAAATCACCATCGACTAGATCTCCTCATCGCTTCTTCAAAACCCCCCTGCCCACTCCTCAAACCCCGACCAAGCAGCCATTAACCTCACCCAATGGCTATCCAACAGCGCCGACATCCTAGCACCGCTGAAAAAATGTCAAATCAAACTAGGCAGCAAGAAGGCCTCCTGGTTCAATGATGATCTTAAGAAATCTAAGAAACTCTGTCGCTCCCTTGAGAAGGCCTGGAAAAAAGACCCAAACACCAGCACCAAGGACGCCTTCAAAAACGCCACCCGTATACACCACCAACTGATCAGGAATGCCAAGAAAGCCGCTTTCAAGGACCGTCTAGATAGCAACGCCCACAACAGCAAGGAATTATTCAACATCGTCAAGGAATTTACCAACCCCTCAGCCAACTCCAACGACATCACCCCCTCTCAAGCCCTCTGCGACTCCCTAGCCTCATTCTTCCACAACAAGATTGCAGACATCCACAACCGCTTCGACAACCGACCCGAAGACCAACCCACACAACCCTCTGCAGGACCCCCACCCCCCTTGAACATCCTCAATGACTGGAACCCAATCTCCACTGAGGACACCATCCGCCTGATGAACTCTATCCACTCAGGATCCCCCACAGACCCATGCCCTCACCACATCTTTAACAAAGCAGACTCCATTATAGCACCGCACCTCCGAGACGTCATCAACTGCTCCCTCAACTCCGCCACCTTCCCGGAAAGTTGGAAACATGCCGAATTCAGCGCCCTTCTGAAGAAACCCACAGCAGACCCCACCGAACTCAAAAACTACCGCCCTATCTCGCTACTTCCATTCCCGGCCAAAGTCATCGAGAAAGCTGTCAACAACCAGCTCGCCGCCTTCCTCGAAACCAACAAATCCCTCGACTCCTCACAGTCCGGCTTCCGAGCCAAACACAGCACTGAGACCGCACTCATCGCAGCAACAGACGACATTCGAACTCTGCTAGACAACGGAGACACAGTCGCCCTCATCCTCCTCGACCTCTCCGCAGCCTTTGACACAGTTTGTCATAGCACCCTAATACAACGCCTCAGAAACATCGGAATCCTAGGAAAAGCACTGGAATGGATCACCTCGTTCCTTGCCGGAAGAACTCAGAGTCCGCCTTCCACCATTCAAATCAGAAGCTACCGAAGTCCTCTGCGGCGTACCACAAGGATCTTCACTCAGTCCCACCCTCTTCAACGTATACATGAGCCCCCTCGCGGCCATCGCACGCCAACACAACCTCAACATCATCTCCTACGCTGATGACACTCAACTGATACTATCACTCACCAAAGACCCCAACACCGCCAAAACCAACCTACATGAAGGAATGAAAGAAGTAGCCGAGTGGATGAAGTACAGCCGTCTAAAACTGAACTCTGACAAAACTGAAGTCCTTATCCTTGGCACCTCCCCCTCCGCCTGGGATGACTCTTGGTGGCCAGAGGCCCTTGGAAAAGCACCCATCCCGACGGACCACGCACGGAACTTAGGTGTCATCCTGGACTCCTCACTCTCTATGAACAGACAAGTCAACGCCGTCTCATCTTCTTGCTTCAATATTCTTCGCATGCTCAAAAAAACATTTCGCTGGATCCCCACCGAAACTAGAAAAACGGTCACCCACGCACTGGTCACAAGCCGCCTGGACTACGGAAACACCCTATACGCCGGTACCACCGCAAAACTCCAGAAAAAACTCCAACGCATCCAGAACGCCTCAGCCAGACTCATACTAGACATCCCGCGTAAAGACCACATCTCTGGACACCTGAAAAACCTCCACTGGCTCCCCGTTAACAAGAGGATTACTTTCCGCCTCCTAACCCACGCACACAAAGCACTCTACGAACTTGGACCCGAATGCCTCAACTCACGACTTTCCTTCTACACCCCCTCCCGCCACCTACGATCCTCCAACCAAGCCCTTGCAACTGTACCTCGCATCAACAAAACCACCATGGGAGGCAGATCCTTCTCCTACCTGGCAGCTAAAACCTGGAACTCACTTCCCACTCACCTTCGCCTCACTCAGAACCACCTTACATTCAGAAAGCAACTTAAAACCTGGATATTCGACAAGTAATTCCCCACCCTTCCTCAAGCGCCTTGAGACCCTCTGGGTATGTAGCGCGCTATATAAATCACTTGACTTGACTTGCGACCCTCTGGGTATGTAGCGCGCTATATAAATCACTTGACTTGACTTGACTAGCGAGGTTAGGAGAGAGAGAGAGACGCGCTGGCTACCGGCAGTGGGCAGAGAGTCCAGGGTTTTCAAAATGGCTGCCACTTACGCGCACGAAGGGGCCTAAAAAGGGACAAGATGGCGCCGATAATGTTGACATCGCAAACCAGATTTTAACAAGTGTATGGCCTGTTCGAGATTCCGGTCCAAGAAGACACTCAAGCTCCGTCGAGCTGCGCGCCTGGAGGCCCAGCAATCTGCACCGGCGCCTACGGACATTTTCGATGCTGGGGAGGTCGAGAATGAAGATATCCAGGACGTCTCAGAATCTAACCACGCGTCGGATGTCGAGGAAGACTACGACACTGAGGCCGAAGCTTTCGAAAGCGAAGAAGTCGTCGAGGAGGTAGGAGACGACGACGGGGCCCTAGGGGCCATGGAGGATAGCTCGGACGAGGAGCTCCCTCAGACTGACACTGGGGCCGTGCCAATCGATAAGGCCCAGGTCGAGGGATCGCCTTCGGGCCTTACCCAAGACCTTGATGTGAGTTCCTCGGCCCCGCCTGCAGGCCATGCCATGAACATTGGTACCGAGTCACTCCCGGTGAAACTGAAACTGAAAGTGAAACTACGGTCTTGACGCCAGATACTGCGCAGGGGCAGATATCGAAACCGAAAGTGCGCATCGCATTGGTCGGATCGAAGACTTCGGAGGCCTCGGCGCCGAAGAAACCTAAGATGGCCGTCGAGCCGAAGGGCCAAGTCAAGATGGCCGAGCCGAAGGCTACTGCGTCGAAGACTAAGGTGAAGGTGTTGGACCCAGTCGCATCGGCGCCGAAGACAATCGACGCCGGCAAGGGTCGGGTCGACCACAAGAAGCCTGTCGACGACCCCAAAAAGTCTCTTGCAGACCCGAAGAAGCGGCACGATGACCCGAAGGTCCTCTCTACCCCGCTTCCACATGACAGGGCCAAGGGGGCTGCGCCGAGTGTGTCGACTCCGAAAGTGGCCTTGAAGGACTCCACTCCAAAACCGTCCTCGAAGGACTCCGTCGAACCGGCACGTCCATCTGCCGCGTTCACAAAGAAGGTCACGGAGTCCCTGCAGCGCATAAGGGGCGGCACCACGGCGGTCGAGCCGAAGGACCCTCCGCCTGCCAAGCCTCTGGAGAAACCGGCAAAGGCGTCCATGCCGATCCTCTTTACCTTGCCGCCTAAGACGGCGCCGAAGGCTTTCGCTGCTAAACCGGGGGCCGGCGTGCCCGAGAAGGTACCTTCGACGCCGAAGGCATCGTTGGCGTCCATGGCCCGCGGCCTCGACAACTTTCAGAGGAGGAGCGTCAAGAACATTTCATCGACGCTGAAACGGGCAGGCTTTCCCTTCTAAAGAGGAAAATCACCCCGGAACCCCAATTGGAGTCTTACAAAATCCCCCTAAAGAGGAAAATGGACTCTGCTGGTACCCCAGCCTTGGTGGAACCCATTTCACCACAAGCTCACGAGGTCTCGCCCACTTACTCCGACGTGGACGCTGGTGACGGCGAAGACGAGGATGAATATAGCTATCCGGTCTACACAGACCAAGAGGATGTAACAGAGCCCTGGTCTGCCGGTGGTGTGCCTGGGGATCCACATTCGGGACAAGACCCTCAGCTCTTCTCTGCTAAAACTTCTCCTACTGAAGACTCTGCTGCTTTCAATGCCCTCATTGAGCGGGCAGCAGCCAATCACAATGTCCAGCTGCATGCTGACCCTGTGGACATAGATTTCCTCTTTGACACCTTTTCTGTCTCTGAAAAGACTGTGAAAACTCTGCCAATGCTGAAAGGCGTTTTGAAGCACGCTGCTGAGGTCTTCAAAGAGCCCACCAGGGCGAGAGTCATCAACCCGAGGATTGACAAAAAGTACAAGGCGGCGCCTACTGATCCAACTTATATTAAAGGACAGTTGCCTCTGGACTCCCTGGTCGTCTCGAATGCCCGGAAGAGGGCCAATTCTCAGACTACGGGTGATGCTCCTCCCCCAGACAAAGAATCCAAGGTCTTTGAGGCTTCGGGGAAGAGGGTAGCAGCGCAGGCAGCTAACATATATGGCGCATCTCAAACACACAAGCGCTCCTGGCGCGTTATGACAGGGCGCACTACGATACCCTAGAGACCCTTTTGCAACACCTGCCTGATCAATATAAGGAGGGGGCTAAGATGCTAATCCAGGAGGGGAAGCTGATCTCCAACGCTTCCATAAAGTGCGCTCTGGACGCGGCTGACACCGCTGCACGCGCCATTAACACCAGTGTTATGCTTCGGAGACATGCCTGGCTGAGAATATCTGGTTTCAAGCCAGACATCCAGACCACCATCTTGAACCAAACAGTCAACCCAGATCACCTGTTTGGCCCGGAGGTTGACACCACCCTAGAAAAAATGAAAAAGGACACTGACACTGCAAAATCCATGGGTGCCTTGCAGTCCCAGCAGTTTCGGGGTGGGTCCTTTCGTCGCTCCAATACCAGAGGCACCTCAAGGGGTCAGCTTTCGCAGTCCGCGCAGTTCTACAAGGGCAACACCCAGACTACTTATGCCAACAAGAGTCGGGGTGGATACCGCGGCAACAGCGCCAAAGGCAGGGGACGTGGCAACAACAGCTCCAGGTCCTCTACCGCCAACAAACAGTGACGCATTGTCACTGCCCCCCGACCACACAACACCGGTCGGGGGGAGACTCCGGCAGTTCCTGCCCGTGTGGAAGTCCATCACCACGGACAGGTGGGTCAGAAAGCTTATCCAATTTGGTTATTGTCAGGAGTTAACATCCACTCCCCCCAACATACCCCCAAGGCACCGTCCTATGTCGGGCGAGCACTTGCACTTATTGCAGCAGGAGGTCAACGTCATGCTGCAAAAAGGGGCAATAGAGCTCGTGCCCATGCAGGAAAGAGGCACAGGAGCCTACTCCCTGTACTTCCTGATTCCAAAGAAGGACGGGTCCCTCAGGCCCATCCTGGATCTCAGGCCCCTCAACTTCTACATCCTGTCAGAGCATTTCCACATGCTAACACTGCAGCAAGTGCTCCCGCTGCTCCAACAGGGGGACTTTCTTGCTACTTTAGACCTAAAGGATGCGTACTTTCACATTCCACTACATCCTTCACACAGAAAATACCTCAGGTTCACCCTCCAAAACCAGCACTACCAATTCAGGGTTTTGCCTTTTGGGGTCACCTCGGCACCCAGGGTGTTTACAAAGTGCCTGGCAACGGTGGCGGCACATCTGAGACGTCAAAACATCCACGTCTACCCCTATCTGGACGACTGGCTCATCCAAGCGAAGTCAGCCCAGCAGTGTGCCGACCACGTGTCCCACACCATTCACCTCCTGCACGATCTGGGATTCTCACTGAATTACCCAAAATCCCACCTCCAGCCCGCCCACATACGGCAGTATCTGGGTGCGACCATAGACACTCTGGCGGCCACAGCACAGCCGAATTCAGTGAGAGTCAGCAGCATTCAATCGCTGATCCAAAAATTCAGACCTCAACACTCGCTTCCAGCAAGAGTGTTCATGCAGTTGATAGGCATGATGGCCTCCTGCATCTCCATTGTCCCGCACGCGAGACTACATACGCGTCCGCTTCAGGAGTACTTGGCACGTCAGTGGACTCAGGCTCACAACCAGTTGAAAGACCTAGTGTTGGTGAGCCGTCGGGCATACAACTCTCTGCATTGGTGGAATCCACGAAACCTTTGCAAGGGCCGACCGTTCCAGGAGCCTGTGCCACAGATTATCCTGACGACGGACGCTTCTCTCCAGGGATGGGGAGCGCATGTTCTCCAATACACTGTGCAGGGACTATGGACGCAACAACAAGGGAAGATGCACATCAATGTTCTGGAACTGATGGCAATCTTCATGGCATTGAAAGCATTCAAGGTACATCTGTGCAACAAGGTCGTGTTGATCCGGACGGACAACATGACGGCAATGTACTACATTCAAAAGCAGGGAGGAACACACTCTCCGCAGCTGTCTCATCTGGCTCAGAGCATGTCGAAGTGGGCCATTCAGAGGAACATCTTCCTCATGGCAGAGCATCTCCCGGGCAAGGACAATCAGATGGCGGACCTGCTCAGCAGGCACAGCCACCAGATGCACGAGTGGGAGATACATCCATCAGTACTCCAGCCGTACTTCCAAAGGTGGGGTCATCCAGAGATAGACCTGTTCGCCACAAAGGAGTACGCAAAATGCCAAAGCTTCGCCGCCAGGTTCCCACACCCACAGTCGCAGGGCAATGCGACATGGATGAACTGGTCAGGCAAATTTGCGTACGCTTTTCCCCCAGCACCTCTGATACCGCTGGTGGCACGCAAACTCAGGCAGCACTCGATGACTCTCATCCTGGTTGCTCCAACGTGGGCTCGCCAACCATGGTACACCACGTTTCTGGAACTGTCCGTGGTACCGCATCAGAGGCTACGTCTCACACCCAGCCTTCTGACGCAGAGCCATGGCGACATTCAGCATCCAGATCCGCAACAGCTCAACCTGGTGATCTGGCTCCTGAAGTCCTAGAGTTTGGCTACCTGCACTTACCTTCCTACTGTATGGACATCATTCGGGAGGCGAGGAAGCCCACCACTAGAGCATGCTATGCGGCAAAATGGAAGCGGTTTGTCATTTATTGTGCAGACCACAACATTAACCCGCTAGATGCTTCTATTCAGAATATCATCTGTTACCTTTTCCATCTGTACAAGTGTAATCTGGCCTATGCTTCCATTCGCATTCATCTGTCTGCAATGGCCGCTTATCTCCAGAATAGGCAGCACCTCTCCCTCTTCAGGGTGCCTGCCATTAAGGCTTTTCTGGAAGGGCTCAAACGAGTCATTCCGCCACGGACTCCACCAGCTCCTGAGTGGAACCTCAATGTGGTCCTTACCAGGCTGATGGGTCCTCCCTTTGAACCACTGCATTCCTGCGAGATTCAGTTCTTGACGTGGAAAGTGGCTTTCCTCATAGCAATTACATCGCTACGGAGGGTTAGTGAATTACAAGCCCTAACTATCCAGGAGCCATTTATTCAAATTCATTCAAACAGGGTAGTGCTTCGCACTAACCCTAAATTTCTTCCCAAGGTTGTGTCTCAATTTCATATCAACCAAACAATCGAATTACCTGTTTTCTTTCAAAATCCTGAGTCACTGGCGGAGCAGATGCTCCATACCCTCGACGTAAAATGGGCCCTGATGTATTACATCGATAGGACCAAGGATTTTAGGCAACTCTTTGTCACCTTTGCACCACACCACAAAGGTAACCCTATTTCCAAGGCTGGTATTGCTAGGTGGATCGTTAAATGTATCCAGATCTGCTATATAAAAGCAAAACGCACTCTTACCATTCCGCCAAGAGCCCACTCCACCAGAAAGTTGGGGGCCTCTATGGCATTCCTTGGAAACATTCCTTTGGAAGACATATGTAGAGCAGCCACATGGTCTACCACACACACATTTACTAAGCATTACTGTGTTGATGTGCACTCCAAACAGCAGGCAGCTGTAGGGCAGGCTGTTCTCAAAACACTTTTCCAAACTGCTGCAGCTGGCACGGGCGGCCGCCGCTAACGGCGGGACTGCTATGTATTCTATGCACAGATATGAATTCAGTAGCCCACATGCCTCGAACCGAATATGCTACTTACCAGTATGCATCTGTTCTTGGCATGTAGGGCTGCTGACATTCATATCTGTGCATAGATCGCCGCCTAGTGTTGGGTCCGGATGATTGCACATTGTTGTCCTGGAAGAGTCTTCGAAGTATCACGAGATAGGTGGCTCCTCCCCTGGACTACAGCACTTCCAGCGAAGGTGTTCATGCAGTTGATAGGCATGATGGCCTCCTGCATCTCCATTGTCCCGCACGCGAGGTTACATATGCGTCCGCTTCAGGAGTGCCCAGCACGTCAGTGGACTCAGGCTCACGGGCAACTAACAGACCTAGTGTTGGTGAGCGGTCGGGCGTACAACTCTCTGCATTGGTGGAATCCACAAAACCTTTGCAAGGGCCGACCGTTCCAAGAGCCTGTGCCACAGATTATCCTGACGACGGACGCTTCTCTCCAGGGATGGGGAGCGCATGTACTCCACTACACTGTGCAGGGACTATGGACACTACAGCAAGGGAAGATGCACATCAATGTATTGGAACTGATGGCAATCTTCATGGCCTTAAAGGCATTCAAAGTACATCTGTGCAACAAGGTCGTGTTGATCCGGACGGACAACATGACGGCCATGTACTACATTCAGAAACAGGGGGGCACACACTCTCCGCAGCTGTCTCATCTGGCTCAGAGCATGTGGAAGTGGGCCATTCAAAGGAACATTTTCCTAATGGCAGAACATCTCCCAGGCAAGGACAATCAGATGGCCGCCAGGTTCCCACACCCACAGTCGCAGGGCAATGCGATATGGATGAACTGGTCAGGCAAATTTGCGTACGCTTTTCCCCCAGCACCTCTGATACCGCTGGTGGCACGCAAGCTCAGGCAACACTCGATGACTCTCATCCTAGTTGCTCCAACGTGGGCTCGCCAACCATGGTACACCACGTTTCTGGAACTGTCCGTGGTACCGCATCAAAGGCTACATCTCACACCCAGCCTTTTGACGCAGAGCCATGGCGACATTCAGCACCCAGATCCGCAACAGCTCAACGTGGCGATCTGGCTCCTGAAGTCCTAGAGTTTGGCTACCTCAATCTTCCCCCGGATTGCATGGACATCATTCGGGAGGCAAGAAAGCCCACTACTAGAGCATGTTATGCGGCTAAATGGAAGCGGTTTGTCATTTATTGTGCGAACCACGACATTAACCCGCTGGATGCTTCCATTCAGAACATCATCTGTTACCTGTTCCATCTGTACCAATGCAATTTGGCGTATACTTCCATTCGCATTCACCTGTCTGCGATGGCCGCATACCTCCAGAATAGACAACACCTTTCACTTTTCAAGGTGCCTGCTATCAAGGCATTTCTGGAAGGACTCAAAAGGGTCATTCCACCACGGACACCACCAGCTCCAGAATGGAACCTCAATGTGGTTCTCACAAAGCTGATGGGTCCTCCTTTTGAGCCACTACACTCTTGTGAGCTTCAGTTTCTGACTTGGAAAGTGGCTTTCTTAGTAGCAATTACATCGCTACGGAGGGTTAGCGAGTTGCAGGCCCTCACCATCCAAGAGCCTTTTTTCCAAGTCCATGCTAACGGGGTGGTGCTCCGCACTAACCCTAAATTTCTACCCAAGGTTGTGTCTCAATTCCACATAAACCAAACAATCGAGTTGCCGGTGTTTTTTCAAAATCCTGAGTCGCTGGCGGAGCGGATGCTCCACACCCTTGACGTTAAAAGGGCCCTAATGTATTACATTGACAGGACCAAGGATTTTAGAAAGACCAAGCAGCTTTTCGTTGCCTTTGCATCACACCACAAGGGTAACGCTATTTCCAAGGCTGGTATCGCTAGGTGGATCGTGAAATGTATTCAGATCTGTTACGCTAAGGCTAAACGCACTCTCACAATTCCACCAAGAGCCCACTCCACCAGAAAGTTGGGGGCCTCTATGGCTTTCCTTGGGAACATTCCCTTAGAGGATATATGTAGAGCAGCCACATGGTCTACCACACATACATTTACTAAACATTACTGTGTAGACGTGCACTCTAAACAGCAGGCAGCTGTAGGTCAGGCTGTTCTCAAGACACTTTTCCAAACTGCTGCAGCTGGCACGGGCGGCCGCCGATAATGGGGGGACTGCTATGTATTCTATGCACAGATATGAATTCAGCAGCCCACATGCCTCGAACTGCAAATGCTACTTACCAGTATGCATCTGTTCTTGGCATGTAGGGCTGCTGACATTCATATCGCCCACCCTCCTCCCCGGCGCCTGTAGCAGCTGCAGTATTCATGTATATGCTCATAGCATGGTCATCACTCACATAGTTCACTCCATCTCGGCCACAATGGCTAAAAACAATCTGGGGATGGAGGCGATGCCCATGCGCACTGTAGTCCAGGGGAGGAGCCACCTATCTCGTGATACTTCGAAGACTCTTCCAGGACAACAATGTGCAATCATCCGGACCCAACACTAGGCGGCGATCTATGCACAGATATGAATGTCAGCAGCCCTACATGCCAAGACCAGATGCATACTGGTAAGTAGCATTTGCATTATTGACAACTTGAACACCGAAAGATGCAACCTACGAATAGCAGAAAGAGCCTGAAGATATTCCCCTCCTTGGATCTTCTAAAACGCTTAAGAGCAACCAGGAACACGTAAAACAGCAGAATAAGACAATTGAAAGCTTATTTCCTCAGAGCACAGCTTGACCAAGCCAGAAATAGGGACAAAAACAATTACTCAAAGCATCAAATCCATTAGACACCAAATCCAGCACCCTCCTAAACTGTGAAGAACTGTCCGCCGCCTTCATTGAAAAAACTACAAAGATAGAGAATGAACAACAACTAGTGATTGACCCCTATCTGCTGCCTCATCTAGCCTCTCTTACTTCTCCCAGTACAGTGAAGGGACCAATCCACCAAGGCATCCCTCCAAAAACAATGCCTCCTGGGACACCTTCTCAACAATCAGCAAAATAGACATCTACAACATTCTTTTATCACTAAATCCATCTAATCACTTCGCTGACCCGCTACCTCTGGCTATATTCAAAGAGATCAAAACATGCATTCTCCCCCTATGGACTAAGATTGTAACACCTCACTACATCAAGGTATTATCCCATATTACCTAAAATCAGGACAAGTAATCCCCAGTTTAAAAAAATATAACAGACTGCTCTAATCCTAATAACTTTAGACCCATCTTCAACACCCCTACTCTTGCAAAGCTTTTGGAAAAATGTGTTCAGATCTAACTCTGCGATCACATAGACAACTATCAACTCCTTGACCAACACCAATCAGGTTTCCGTCAAGGTCACAGCACTGAATCTGCAGTTACTCATGTCGTCGACGACATACTAAAAATGCTGGATTGAAATGAATCATACCTTCTGACACTACTTGACCTATCAGCCCCACACATCATAGATTCTGTTGGATCCTTGGGTATTACACTAGAAAAACATTTGAAAATGCAGGAACACATTAATACTGCCACCAAAGGAGCGAATTACCAACTGAGCATTCTGCGAAAACTTACTCTACCTTCCACATGAATACCTAAAACAAGCGGTCCAAGCTCTTGTATTGCCCAGATTGGACTATGGTAGTGCTACATTATGTGGATTACCTCAATACAAGTTGGCCCCTCAAAGAGCCTCCCTCAATGGGGCAGCCAGACTTGTCTCCAGAACAAAAAGAAATACACACATCTTCCAGATCCTAAAATCCCTGGAATGGCTACCATATCAAGCAAGAAGCCAATTAAAAATTGCATGCTACATTTCAATACACCCAGATATCTGTCTCAAAAGCTAGAAAAATCAGGGGGCTTCAGACCCTAGCGAAGTTAGCACACCCTGCTTCTAAAACCCTAACGAACCCACAAAAAGAAAACGGACGACAGAGCTTTTTCGGTTGTCGCTCCAACGAAATGGAGCTCTCTACCTCCGGATTTTCGCCTAATCTCCTCTACCACCGCTTTGAAAAAAGAAAGAAAATCTTTTTTGATGACTACGTTTTTACCCTAAGACAATTGATCCTTGGAAATGTAACCATATTAACTTCTCTATGACGATTGACCATCTTATTACTTACTGTAATTAGGATCAAGCTTTTTATTTTATATAAATTCATATAGGTTTGTCATACACACATATATCTTTTGTTTATCAGTTCAACTGATCCCCTTCTCCTCATCATGTAAAGTGCTCTGATACCCTCCAGGGTCTTGTTCGCGCATTACAAAACTTTATATAGATAAATAAAATATTTTGGAATCACCATTTTATTGTAAAACATTTTTAGCATTTTGTAGGTCTATCTTATACTGTGTGTAATGCATGTATAAAATAGTGACTTACATATTCACATTGCTTTCGGTAACAGGCTGTGAACTTGTAGCACAAAAAATATTCCAGTGGGTGTCGTGGCCATGATGTTGGCCGAGTAGGAAGTGCCTGCTCGCCGCTCCGTTCCAATGCCAGGGCCCCGCCGAAATAGCAGTGGATAGCTGACCGGGAGAGGCGAAGCACCGTTGCCCCCTCTCCCCGAAGACACCTGGATGCCAATCCGGGCAGAGAAATTTCAGAGCCGCTGTATGAGCCTTCGCCCGAGCGCTGACTACACGGAGCGGGGTTCGGCCCAGCGCTGCGGCAACCTGCAAAGGGTGGCCCAGCGGCTCAGAGTTCAGCCCAGGACCGGAGCTGTCTGGCTAGCCTCAGCCACCAGAGAGGAGCGGAAGGAGTCCGGTAGCCCAGCGACAGAGATATATTTTGGATATCTCGCAGCAGCAGGTCAGGCCACTGTGAAAGACTGTGACCGAGCGGCCAGCAGGGGGCGGGCTTTACATTCCCCTGCGACGAGCGCTCCGGAGATGAGCGAGCAGGCACTACAGAGAGCCCTGACAAGCTGTTCTTGTTCTGGCGACCCGGAGGACTGCATTTATGGCCGCCACAGGACGACACGCTACCATGAACAGCCTCATGAAGAGATGAGCGGCGTCTCCCACTCCCCGAGTGAGGCACAAGGCAGTGTCCTGCACGGAGAGGCCTGCACGAGCTGAAAGATCTCGAGACCCATGAAAGGCGAGGCCGAGTGCTGGACACTTGAGCCAGTCTGCCGCCTGGCTGGAGACGGGGGCCCCTAGCTGTCATCGCTTAGCTGGGGGGAGAGCAGCAAGACCTGGGAGCTGTGGACGCCCCTGATTGACGCATAGCATGGCGCGGCACAAGGAGCAAAACCCCAGAGCTCCCACAATACAAGTAAGCGGCGCGATTTCCAGAAATGACGTCCAATAAAACCAAGAAAGAATGCTCTGTCAAGGACCTCCTCCTTAAGACCGGAGCAGGTGGCTCAGAGGCAGTCTTTCCCCGACTGGAGGCCCGCAGACTTAGAGCTGGGGGACGTAGAAGGCCCTGTCACACTCACCTTTTTGGAAACCTTATTCACCTCCTAGAAAGATCACCTCCATACCATGAAGAAGGAGATAATCCAGGAGCTCCGAAGCGTACTGAGGGACCTAGACTCCATTGGCGACAGGGTTAACACATTTGAGACGCATGCTACAACGAGGGACGAGGAGATCGATCAGCGCCAACAGGAGGTCCTTTGCCTACAAGATCAGCAACTGTATCTCCAGGTGCACGCGGAAGACATCGAAAACCGCTCCCGGTGGAACAACATCCTAATCTGAGTGGTCCCTCAGGGAGCAGATGGGCAGGACATTGAAACTTATGTGGAAGAACTCTTTCACTTCATTCTGGGAACCCGCCGGAGCAGATCAAGCTGGACAGGACCCAATGGGTGGGCCCGAAGAGAGCGGCGGCTCCTCCACCAGACATCCCTGTCCATGACTTTCAGCTTAAAGAGCGGATCCTCAGAGAAACCAGAGGTAAACACCATATAGACTTTCGCTCCTCCAGGCCCCTCATGTACAAGGACTTAGCAGCATCCACTTTACAAAAGAGGAGGTAGTTCAAACTGATCACTGCCCATCTGCACTCTAAATAAATTCCCTACTCCTGGGGTCAGCCTTTTCGATGAATCTTTAAATGGGATGGTAAATTACACCAAATCCACTCTCTGCAAGAGGCCAAGCGGCTGCTAAGCCTGTCCAATGACAAGCCGAGTGCTCCTGCACAGAAAGAAACCAAGAGCAGGTCTCCGGGGACAGAGATGGAGGAGGGTTGGCCGGTACCCACTTCGCCTCCGACCAGACCCTGAGACTATGGATGAAGAGAGGCAACCAGTCATTGCTTCCCTGGAGGAGTACTCCGCTAACACCGACTGAACCCTGTTTGATCATATCACCGGGGAGGGGGTGGAAGTTTCAATGCCCCGCAGTGTGATACTTCCCGGTTCTCAAACTCGGGGGTTAAGGCGGGACGGGAGGTGGAATGGGTCCTGCTGACATCTCACGCCTTTCCATGGGGTTTACCACCCAGGGCTACTATGCTGTTCGTAAGTTCATGTTTACTTTTAGTGGTATTGTTTTGGGGGTAACAGGGTTGCCTCCTCCCCACACACACACACACGCCTTCAAGCCCGAGGGAGCTCTGTCGGGGCTAGGTCTCTGCTGACACACAGCACTTGTACATCCACAAATGTCGCTGGCCCTTGTGGGTACTTTGCCCCTACAGGTATATATAGTGTTCTCAAGAACTCACCCCCATGGCTGCGGCCCTTGAGATAATATCGCTCAATGTAAAAGGCCTCAATAGCCCAATTAAAAGATGGGCTGTCCTGTCGTTCCTGGGAAATTCAGATGCGCATATCTGTCTCCTCCAACAGACACACCTAATAGCAAGAGACACCAATAGATTGCGAGCCAGGACGTTCCCTCAACAATTATTTTCATCCCATACCTCCAAAACAGCAGGGGTTTCCATTTTAGTCTCCGCTAAGTTCCAGGGTAAAGTAGGCCCTATGCAGGCCTAAACCAGGGGAAGGCTGCTCGCGCACACAGTCACCTTAGGCCAGCGTACCTTCACCATTGCTACAATCTACGCCTGAACGACGGACAAGAAGGGTTCCTTCAGGAGGCGGTGATGGGAATATCTCAATCTAGCTTTTGGTAATGAAATGGACAGATCTAGCCAGCGCTACGGACAGACTGGGGCCCTTACTAAGAAGGGGAGGCAGCTTCTGACTTGAGGCAGGTCTGACGGATATATGGAGGTCCCATCACTCGATGTCTAGGGAGTACACTTTTTTTACTCGCACTCCCACAAGACATATGCTAGGATTCGCAACATACTGACCACCAACACTTTTCCTGTCCTTGCCCAGCCCGCTGGCTGTGGCACCTCAGGGAACCGATGTTACAGCGCCCCACAGTAGTTCAGCGAATCACTAAGGCGATGGGTTATTTTGTTTTATTTTTATAAATATTTATTCTGACATTGTATACAAGTTCAGATTCGCATACAGTACAAAAACATAGAAGAACGAAACAACCCATGGCTATTCATTTCAGTTGCCCTCAGATACAATCGATTTTGTTGTGACAGATACCCAGCTGACAATTGTACACCTATGGTACTATTCCTCTTCATTTTCGGATAACATTTCTTGTTCTCTGGACCGCAAATTGTGCAATAGTGGCTCCCATATGTCCTTGGGTCGAGAGGGAGCCGGCGGATCCTCTGCATACAGTTCTAGATTCTCCGTATAGTACACAAAATCCTTTATCTAGTAGTCAGGCAGTGGGGCAGCTGAGCTCTCCCATTTCATCGCCACCCTTCTTTTCGCTAGCAGTGAAGCAATTCTGATTAATTTACCAGTGACACCCAGGGACGGTGTGAAGCACAATATACATATTTGTGGGGTCATTGTAATGTAATGTTAGTCATACTTTGCAGTCTACGTGTCACTTCCTCCCAGAACTCAGCCACTCGACTACACTCTCAGGCCAAGTGCCAGAAATCTGCTCCCTGAGATCCACATTTTTTACATGCATCACTTGTGTGGTGTATGATAGACCTGATGAAGATATTTAAAGTGGATAATGCTTAGATTGCCATTCGATGTGAATACTCTGGTGAGTTGACCGCAGTACTCCCATTCCTTCTGTGTAAGCTGAGGGTGAAGTCTGGTGTTCCATCTCTCTATGCTCTTATCGCTGTTAGTGAGTTTCTCATCTCTAACTATTCTATATCGCTTGGTTCCCAATTTGTGCCTTGTTTGGTTAGCCAGAAGCATCTGGAGGGTTTGCCCCATCTGTGGTTCATCAGGTAAGGTGTTATAGTGTGCCTTCATTGCGTTCTTTAGTCTGTGAAATAGAAATAGCGGCAATTTATTGTGTACGTATTGTAGCATCTCTTCCGTGATGAAACCACTGTTGGGGTAAGTCTTGCATTTTATTTATGCCTGCTAATCTCAGGGTGTGCATAGCTCCCACCTTCCGTGTTACTGGCAATTCTCCGTGGTGAGCCAATGGGAGCAGAGGGTCATATAGTGGAAGCTTTGCTGCCAGTTGTCCCAGAACCTGCCAGGCTGCTATCATGGTATCTATTGTGTTAATTTCCTTTTTGGGGGTACCTCTGTGTGAGTGCGATAATATAGATCTCAATGGAATGGGGTGTGCATCGCCGTCCTTGACCGCGACTTGAGGGAAGAAGTCATGATGATTGTACCAGTAGTATGCATACTGCGCCTGCGCAAAGAGATACTGCAGATACATGTCAGGCACACTAAAGTCACCCCTAGTGTAGTCCAGGGTAAGTGTATCCCAACCTACCAAGACTGGTTTTCTCCCGAACACTAGCTTTACAAGCAGCGAACGTAAGGTTTTCAAAAAACGCTGGGTCAGTTTTATGGGTATGTTGCTGAACAGGTACAGTAGTCTCGGCAGGACAACCATCTTAATAAGGGCTATGCGGTCAGCAAGTGACAGTGGCATCACCGACCGTCTAGCTACCTGCTGCACCAACATAGTGCATGCAGCTCCATAATACCCATACCCCCAAGTATTTAACACGGTCTGAGGACCAGGAAAGGAAACTCCCGAGCATTAGGAGTAGTGTTTGCAGTCAGCAGCACTGCCAATGATTTGTTCCAATTGGTGCTAATCCCTGAGAAAAATCCGAACCGGATGTATCCACGCTGAATAGGTGTCATGAATGTCTGTGGTTCCCTAACGAAGAGCAGCATGTCATCGGCGTAAAGTGATATGCCTATAGGCCGGTGTGCAAAACGCAGGGCTGCCGCTCCATGCCACTGCCATAATGATACATGCCAGGGGTTCCAGCATCAGGGAAAAGAGAGGTGGCGAGATAGGGCACCCTTGTCTAGTTCCCCTTCCGATCTGAATAGGGTCCGATGTAATTCCATCTACACGAACACGTGCCGTGTGGTCAGTATACAGCAACCACACCCATCTGCTGTAAAATTCGGGGGTGTTGGATCTAGCCCTGATCTCTTGACTGGGTGAGAGCTTTCTGCTTAATTCAGAGACTCTGTCCTTCACCACCCCTTGTTGTAAGTAAAATTCGGGGATTCCTATACTCTGCAGTATTTGAAACAGATAGCCCCACTCTATAGAGTCAAAGGCCTTGGCCGCGTCAAGCATCACTGCTGCAGCCTGGAGCTCAGGGGCAGGTATGTGGAACATTGCAAAGATCGTTCACAGATTGTGTGATGTGGACCTATCCAGAATAAATCAAGATTGGTGGGGGAGAACCAGCATCGGCTTAAATGGCTGAAGTCTGGTGGCCAAACTTTTTGCTAATATTTTCGCATCTATATTAATGAGCGACAATGGGCGATATGACTCGTAGCAGGAGGGCGATTTGTCCTTAACTGAGTAATTATGAGGACTTCACTGAGCGTTGGCGGTAGTCTTCCCTATTCATAGGCTTCCTCGTACATTTCTAACATGTAATGTATCAGCTCATCTGCGAATTCCTTATAGAATTCACATGTGAGACCGTCTGCCCCAGGGGCTTTCTTATTAGGCAGCGATCTAATCGCCTCATGGATATCAGCCGCTGCAATCTGTTGACACAAATATTCCTGTTGCCCATTAGACAGCCATGCAAGCACAATGTCTGCCAGATAGTCATCTAGTTCCCTGAGATTGATTCCCCTTTTGAAGTGTATAGCTCCATGTAGCAATTGCGAAACTGTGCAACAATTGCTTGCGTGGTGGAATGGTCCCTCCCATTTTCGTCTCTAATTTTAGTTATTGCATGTCGTTCTGTTCGAAGTTTGATCTTTTTTTTTGATGATCAATTTTATTGGGTTTTTCAAAACACAAGAAATTCATTGCCAGCAGATTAACCATGATTGGGAGGAATTCAACGTTAATCACAGTCAACAGTACATGGGTCACCCGGCTGGGTCGGGTACAACAGATTGAGTATGCAATACAGGCAGAAACAATTAGACGGATTATCAGTGGCAACAAATTAAACCATTTACCCCACACTTTTCCAAATAACTCCGGGCAGCCCCGGGCCTCAAAGAGGGACTCCTCCTGCGTCCCACACCAGTCCACCCTCCTTCTCCACTTCTGCACCGTGGGCGCCTTAGCTTGAGACCAAAGCGCTGCAATATCCCTTTTTGCCACTGCCACAGCCGTCCCTAGGAAGCGCTTGTCTGCCCTGGAGCCATCTAGGCCGTCAAACACCCCCAGGAGCATACGCTGTGGGTCGTGGGGAACCTCACATCCCAGAGCCTGCGTAAGTTCACGTTCAACCCCTTCCCAGAACGGTGTCAGCGCCGGGCATTGCCATACCATATGATAGAAGTCCGCTGGCGTGGTGTTGCAGCGCGTGCAGGCTGGGGACGGTCTCGTACTGGCTTGGAAAAGGCGCAGTGGAGTGAGATAGGCTGCATGTAAATAATATAGTTGTACCAGGCGTAACTTAGAGGACGTGGTCAGGGTTTTGGGCGCCATAAGGGCGTCTGGCCAATCTACCTCTTCTAGAGGGCCCACCCATCCCTCCCACCGTGCCCTGAGCCGGTCTAGAGTTGTGGGCCATTATTAACTAGTGACTGGTAGATGCGGGACACCGCCCCTCTCCCCAGATTCCCCATCATCACCTGGGCCTCAAGCGGACTGAATTCTGGAAGAGTGGCAGGGGAAGGGATGTGCGTGTGAAGTGCGTGCCTGAGTTGTAAATATTTGTAAAATTGGGAGTGGTGAAGCACATGTCGTTGCTGCAGATCGGCAAAGGACCGAATGTGATCTCCCACCCATACGTCTCCAAGCAGCGAGATTCCGACAAGGTCCCACCAGCGGAACCCGGTTAGGGACGAGACCTCACCCATCCAGGTTCCGCTCCAGAGCGGTGTTTGTCGAGTGAGCTTACGGTTCCATTGCACATGACGCAGAGCTGCGCGTCAAGCCGTGAGCATCCTTCTTGTGACTGAGGGTAGGGCCTGCGGTATCAGGCTGCCATACAGAAAGGACTGAATCTGCACGAAATCTGTTGTGGCAAGTTCTACTCGGTATGCCGGGTCGGACCAACCGCCTGCAAACCAATCATGGTTCACGAGAAGCCTCGTGGCCAAGTAGTAGAGGTGGAGATTGGTCACTCCCATGCCTCCATTGAAGGGGGGGATGCGGCAATGCGCTAGGGATAGACGCGGCCTCCCTTCTCCCTATAGAAATCGGCTAAGAACGCTGTCCAATTCTCGGAACCAACTCCCAGGGAGGTGGATGGTGATGTTTTGCAAAATATAAAGGAAGCGGGGGAGAATCATCATTTTAAAGAGTGCACTTCTGCCCAGGGGATTAAGGGGAAGGGCCTGCCACCTCTTGAGGTCGGACTTCATCCGGGTGACCAAAGGTGCAACATTTAAAGCCCATTCGAGCTCTGGCAAAAGGGTGATCCAGACGCCCAAATATTTGAACGACTGCCTCTGTAGGGTAATGTTCAACTGCCAGTCAAAGCAGGCCCGGGAGGGATGCAAGGGAACCAGAGTTGATTTTGCCGGATTTAACCGGAGCCCAGAGACCCGTTCAAAAACAGAGAGGATCTCCAGGCATCTGGGCCAGGAAGTGTCTGGGTCCGCCAGATAAAGCAGAACGTCATCCCATAAAGGTTGTCAACCTGGCTCGAGTCCCAGGCCCATTCTCTGATGAGTGGGTCATGCCGGATGAGCGTCGCCAGGGGCTCAATTACCAGCGCGAACAACAGGGGTGAAAGCGGACACCCCTCTCGCGTGCCCCTCTGGATTGGGAGAGTCTCGGAAAGATCACCATTGATGAGAACATGGGCCCTGGGGTTGGTGTAGAGGACCCGCGGAAGGGCAGGCCGAAGCCCATCCTCTCCAGCACATCCTTCAGATATGTCCAGGCCACCGTATCAAACGCCTTTTCAAAATCAATGAAAAGCAACGCCAGGTACGGGGATAGGCGATCACGGTGGGCCATTGCCAAGTGGAGGCGGCGGATGCAGTGACGAGTGCCCCTGGCAGGCATGAACCCGCATTGGTCGGGATGAACCAACTCCTGCAGGAGGGGTCCGAGTCTCTGGGCTAACACAGTAGCAAAGATCTTGAGCTCCCTGTTAATCAGCGAAATCGGACGATAGTCCGCGCAATCCAGGGAGGGCGGCTGTGTTTTTGGGATGACCACTATGGTGGCTATGTCTGATTCTGGTGGGAAGGAGCCCGACTCCGTTACGTGGTTGAATAGTTCCACTAAATAGGGGACAAGGATCTCGCGAAAGGTTGCGTAATACTCCTGGGGAGAACCATCCGGACCGGGTATCTTGCCGGGGTGCAGGAGTGATATTGCCCTGTGAATTTTCTCTGGGGTGAAGGGGTGGTCTAATGTCTCGGTAGTCTCTCGGGGGAGACACGGCAGCCAGGCCCCAGTCCCCTCCAGCCAATCTGCCAGCGGAACGGCGGGAGGGCGAGCAGCGTATTGGTAAAGGTGTGCTGTCTGTTCCGCCCGTTTCGCGTGGACCACACCCCTAGCCACCCCTCGGATAACAGCCTTGCCGGCTTCCCACAGCGTCGCCGGCGAGGGAACCGATCCTGTATTAGCGGAGTAATAGTGACGGAGTTCCTGCTCAATTGAGTCAACGAGCTTGGAGTCTTGCAGAAACCAGGCGTTGAATCGCCAGGTCGCTCGGGGTCCCGTGGAGGAGGACCCAAGACGGAGGGATACGGGCGAGTGATCAGAGATCCCCCTAGGCAGTATCGCGGCCCCGGAGACCAGTTGGCAGTCCGTGGCAGGCAGCAGGAGGAGGTCTATGCGGGAGTGGGTATGGTAAGCCGCCGACGTAGGAGTGTATTGATCCCTACGGGGGTTCCAGACCCTCCATATATCACAAAGTCCCAGGGCCAATGTCCAACTCTAGAGGGTCCTCGCAGAGGCGAGGCGGCCCTCTGATGGATTTCCAGTCGCATCGCGCAGGGGTTGCAGGACCGCATTAAAATCCCCCCCACCACCGTGAGACCCTGCGGAAAAGAGGAGAAGGCGAGCGTAAGATGCCGAAGGGTGGAGGTCAGTAGCGCAGGCGGGACATAAGCACATAGGAGGTTCACGGGACGCCCTTCAATCGTTCCAGAAACGGCCAGATAGCGGCCCTGTGCATCAGTCTCGGCTCTAACCAGGGCACAGGGAAACCCTTTCCGAAGTAGGATAGCCGCCCCTCGGGAGCCTCGCGCAAAGTCTGAGTGCCAGACCCTATCAAATCCGTACCTTGGTAAGAACTGGCATTGTGTACCCATGAGATGCGTCTCCTGGAGAAATAGGATGTCTGGCGCGTGGCGTTGGGCTGCGGGAAGGACCGCTGTGCTCTGGATAAGGTCAAGGAGGCCATTGACATTCCAGGAGAGGACATGGGTAGGTCTATTGAAGGTGTTTGCCATCTGAATGAATGATGTGTGGGAAGGCGGATGTAGGCGTGGGACCGTACGAGCCCTGAGGGATACCTACTTGGGCCTGAAACCCCGGGGATTGACCATGCAGCGTGGTGATCCGTTTGTCTACTTCGATAACAACTAGGGAATGACTGCTGCCAGCGAAAACAACAAACAGCGGCCCGTAGGCGGCTAAAAATAACAAACTGCTGGGAGACAACGATCCCCCCCCAACTCCCCCCACCCTGCACTTCTGAAATGGAGGCATCTGTCGCCCCAAAGATCCCAACCTCAAACTTCCCCTCTAAGAGGTGATTCGCTAATCTAAAACGGTTAGCTAAACCTACAACAACCAGGAGCATGGCTAAGTAGGACCCCCCTCATGTAAACGGATGAAGACCAACTGCTGGAAAAGGAAGAAAAAGGAAAAAGGATGTGATGAGCATAAGGTTAACAGGATGAATCAGTTCCGAAACTGCATTGGGTTGATAGACCTATGAACGGACCACCTACTGGAGCCGAGGCGGACTACGGATATAGGGCAGGAGCAGCCCCCTGTGAAAAGTCTCGGCAAGTGAAGTACAGGAGACACATTCTGCAGCTCTGGTTGCTCCCCCTCCTCACCACCAGAGCCACGGATCACGGGCTTCCGGACAGGTCTGAGTCTGACATGGCCTTTCGTAGATTCACCTCCGACCCGGAGGCACTCCCCATGTCGATCAAGGAGGGAGCCAAGGTGGGGGAAGAGGCTCTCTGGTTCGTGGGTGGAGTTTGGGGCCGTCGGGACTGCGTCCCCGGTGAGTGGTAACCCCCACCCCGTCGGTTGCCTCGCCTTCGAGACCCAGGCAGGCGCCTCTGGGTCTTGGGCACCTCATGCGGCAGCTGCGTTGACAATCTCCGGGTGTGGGGGGAGGCCACGCCAGGCAGGAGGGGTCGCTCTTCCATAAGCCAGGTCCATGCTGCCTGGGGGGTGTCGAAGAAGAATGACTTATCTTGAAAGATCACCTTAAGACGCTCTGGAAAGAGGAGGCCGTAGCGGAGTCCCATAGCCTTGAGTTTTTGCTTGACCTCATCGTAGGACCGACGCTGGGTCTGCACCTCCCTGGAGTAGTCCGGAAAGACCAGGATTCTAGAATTCTGGAAGGGCACTGGGCCCAGCTCTCTTGTCTCATTCCAAATCGCGTCCCTGTCTCAGAAGTTAAGGATACGAAGGATGATGGGACGAGCGGGAGCACCAGGAGGGGGCTTGGGAGCGAGAGAGCGGTGAGCTCGCTCCACCGCGAACCAGGGGGAGAGTTTCTCTACTTGGGGATCCAGGAACGGTCCCATTCTTTTATGAAGCTATCGGCGTGCCCCTTCTCTACTCCCTCCGGAAAGCCCAGGAGGCGCAGGTTGTTTCTTCGTGCCCTGTTCTCAGCGTCTTCGGCTCTGCGGTGCAACTCCGAGGTCTGTGTCTGAAGTCGGGCCACCTGGAGCTTGAGGGCGCCCACATCATCCTCGACCGTGGAGATACGGGACTCCACTTCGGTGATGCGCGCCGTGGCGTTACGAAGATCCTGCCGGATTAGGGCCACATCCACGCTCACCTCTCCAATCTTACTCTCTATTGAGGCCGGTGACGTGCTTATCACCTGCAGGATGATGGCGAGATCACCCCCGGTGGGCCCAGGTGCCGTCGGGGACTCACCACCCGGGTCTCGGTCCGACTTGGTGAATTGGTCCATTGTTGTTTGGGTTGGGGGGAGGGGGGTCTGGGTGGTACGGAGGGGGGGGCAACAGCGTCTGTGTCCCGGCCGTCGCCCCTGCCACCCGATGTGGTGGCCGATCCTCCACCCGCTCAGCAGCCTCGAAGGAAGGGGGACTGCCCTCCAGGGGGGCTCAGCCTCCGACAGTAATGGTGTTCCCCTCGGCAGCCCCGGGACCTCAGGCCCCTCCAGCAGGCCCCGGCAGCAAGCCTCAGGTAATCAGCGGGGGAGGGGGGGGGCGAACGCATGGGTGCCACCTGACCCGGCGGCCGACGTGCCCCTGCGCCAAATCACAGTTCACCCCTCAGCCCCCAGGTATGGGGGAGCCTCCACAGAGAACCTTCAGGACCCCGGAAGATGGGGCCCCCAGTATTTCCGCATCAGTACCGGTATCAGAGGGTCAGGACGGTCCCGGGCCTCCGCACTGCGTCTCCAAGATGGCGGAGGGCGAAGTGAGACCCCCAGTGGCAGTCCCTCCTAGGTTCAAGCGCAAGGCGCTCAGGGTCTCGGCTGCAGGGAGGAGGCGACACCAAGCCGGGCCCCCGGCCCCTGCCCTCACACAGCCTTAAAGGAGCATTTTGGACCCTGCCCGGGCAGAGGCCCTCTTGCTGCCGCCACAAGAAGACTGCACCAGGCACAACCACCTTCAATCGGGTCCGGCCGCGCCCCCTAGGCCCCGCCGCCACTCACCGCACTTACGTCCGCGGGAGGGCCGGCCCAGCAGCGCGGCCCGATCCAACAGTCCATCTATCCAAGGTGCAGCTCGCGGGTGCCTCTCCCAGCGCGCCACAGTGTCCCAGAGGCCGGCCGGCAGTCCCCCGCGGTCCTATCCGCCTCCGGATCGGCAAGGGCGCCCTTCAGTGTTCCGGAGCACATCTGCTACGCCCAGGGGGCGCCCCCTGTCCTCCACGGTCCAGCAGCCCCGACAGCGGGCCCCGCTCCACAACACCTGGCTCGGCTGGCAATCAGGCAGCCGAGGATGAGAGCTGACTCCGCCAGGTAGGTCACAGGCAGCTAGGTTGGGGGGAAGAGAGAGATCCGAGGCTGTAGGCTCAAGGGCAGGACGGCGAGGGGGCCGCCATCTTGAGAGAGCCGGGCCGCCCGGGGGAGGAAACCAGCACAGACAGTCCGGGCACCGGGCAGCCCCCAAAGAGGACCAGGACGCTGCAGACAAGATGAGGAGACAGCTCCCGGTAACAAGGAGAGCTACTGGCAGCTGGAAACGGGCTGATGACGGAGGGGGTCCAGAGCACTCTTAGAGTGCGACCGCCATCTTGACACCTCAGGCCACCCGGAGTTTGATCTTATTAGCTACATTATGCCCAGGTCTGCCTCCTTCACCATAAGCGTGGGCCACGTGTCTCTTGGAGAGATAGCGCACCCCCCTGGCCGCCAGTTCATCTTACTCTAGAATTAAGTCTTTAATTTGGGGTAGCATACGTGCGCATGGGCTAGTCTTGTGATCGTGCTCAAGCTGCGTCAGCGTTTTTTCCACTCTGGAAAGTTGGCCACGGATATCCTTGAGGATTTCTGCCGATGTGCCACGTAGTATGATATTCCTCTGACAAGCTGTTGGACTTGGCCCTTTTGGCAAGGTCATGCCTGAACTTTTTGCCTTCCTCCAATATTCTCTCTGACCTGTTTTTGTTGGTTTAATGACTAGGCACTTTACCACTGCTGACCAGTGCTAAAGTGCATATGCGCTCCCTACTGTAAGGTGTACCTGTAATTGATTTCCATGATTGGCTCATTGGATTTACTGTCAGTCCCCAGTAAAGTGCACCAGGAGTGCCAGGGCTTGTAAATACCAATACTGCTAGTGGGCCTGCAGCGCTGGTTGCGCCACCCACAGAAGCAGCCTTTTAAAATGTGTCTAGGGTCTGCCACTGCAGAACCTGCGTGCAGTCTGGTACTGTCATGCTGGCTGGGCAAGTGCACACACTTGCCAGACCCTAAACCTTCCCTTTACTTCATGTGACTCACCCCTATGGTAGGCCCTAGGGCAGGTTGCATTGTAAGCATAAGGTAGGACAAGCCCTGATGAGTGTGGCTTGTCCTAATAGTGAATTACAGCCATTTTCGTTTTTCACTATTGTAAGGCTACCTGTTCTCATAGGCCAGAATGGGCTGCTGGAATTATTACACTCTATAATCCCAGCAGGCTCAGGGGACATGGTAGAAAGTCAAGTTGAGTATGCCTGAACTCAGAATAATAAAATACTTCTTTTAGTAAAGTTTATTTTAATATCCTTTGTTTGCAAATGCTACTTTTAGAAAGTTAGCATTTGCTTGCCTAACCATTTCAGCCCGCCTCTGCCAGGATGTGTCTCTGCTGTCTGGGTTTTGTGAGTGACAGGGCTGGGGATGACAGGTGGTGAATGGAGGGATTACACCAGAGTGGGTGGTGGGAGTGCCCCTTGACTCTGAATAGGGCTGTGCTCTGCCACCACAATGCTGGCTCCACCTCCTGGGGAGCGACTGATGACTCTTCCCTGCACCTAGCCCAGGAGGAGGGAGGACTGTCAACAGAGTGCTCCTGACTGAACTTGTCATCACAATGCCGGGTCCACCTCCTGCGGAGCGTCTGCTGTCCTTGCCCCACACACTGAAAGAAGAAACCAGGGGCTGCGCAACAGAGTGCTCCAGATCGGAATGCAACTATGCAAAGGCCCCCCTGGCCTGGGAAGACAAAAGAAACTGGGTATAAGAAGAGGAGCTCTGCTCCTAACAAACTAGATCCTGTTTTCCCACAACGAACCTCTGCTCAAGTAGAAGGACCAAGAAGAAACTAAAGGACTGGCCTGCAGTGGTGCCTTGCTGAGGAAGGAGAGGAGAAGACCAAAGAGGACTTTGCTTTACTGTGCTGAAAACTATCTCCAAGGGCTTGACTGAGCTTGCCCTCTGAACGGAACCCCAGGACCAGTGGGTTCCTTGTGTCTTCGCTCGTCTTTCACTTGAGGCGTGTGCTCCTTCCCGCAGGATCTGAGCCCTGTGCACCCCCAGCCCCCTCCTAGGGCCGTGACACCCAGGAGCCTGGCCGCCCTTGCCCGCTGAGAGCCCCGCTCTGTCCGAGTCACTCTCTACCCGTCGGGCCGGGCCGCCTGCTCCACAGTCACCTGCCTTCTACTGGAGCGCGTCTGGTGCTCCCTCGCCCCTCCCGCCGGAATTCTACTTCAGAGCGCGTTCTACGCCCCGGACGGCCGCCCGTACGGCTAAAACGTACCCGGCCGCCCCGCTTTGCCCTCCAAGTTGTGATACAGGCCGCGCCGCCCTCCTGAAGTGACCCCCAGTACGGTCCGTACTGGAGGCCGTGGGCCGCGCCTGCCTGCCGGGAGTTGCCCGCTGACTGAAAGATCCGAAGATACGCTTGTGCCACGAAGCACACTGGCAGCGTACTACTCGTCCCCTGCAAAGAACGTTGATCGAGGAGTGTGCGTCGCGCCCAGAGAGCAGCGCACTTCAAGGTACTATACTCCCCAAGTAAGTCACCAACAGGCTCGGGCCCGCAACGTTCTGATTTCCCCATAGACACTGTGCGCCTTCATCTGTTACTGCCTACCAGCGGTGTACGCCGCATGCGTGAGGCGCGTACCCTGGTAGGAGCCTTCAGTTCGTTCCAGAGTACGAGTCGCACAGAGTGGGACCACTCGTACCCCTCAGTGAAATCGACCGCGCCGTACGCGGTGTACCGCGAGGCGCGTGGGCATCAGCAGAGCCTGTTCTTCCCGCCCGAACGAAGCGCTACGAAGCGCACAGCCCTAACAAACCGTGCACCAGAGCCCTGAAGTATTGCCCTGAGTGTATTGGGACTGTCTGTTAGGTTATTGGAACAATATAGAAGCAACCCAAGATATTTGAAAACTTAAGAGAACACGTGCCATTGCTTTTACACCTTGTGGCCTCATTCTTAGAAATGTTATGTTCGAGGCATATGAGCTGCAGATCCTACATTTAGCAATAGATCGCCACCTGGTGTTTGTGAGAAGTTGGCCTGGTATGTGATTCTCACTAATTCTAGTGATCACCTTGTACCATGCCAAGCAACCCTTATGATGATTGGTTGTAAGTCAACCTTATAGACCAGCTATCCTAGTAGCGTGGACAAAGCAGTCTTAGGCTAAACTCTGTAAAGGCATGTGAAGCGAGCTGTTTTACCATACACAATCCCCTTAATTAGCAAATGAAAGGACACCACACAGATATATATGAAAATATATGTTCGAGGCATATGGGCTGCAGATGGTACATTTATGAATAGATCGCCATCTGGTGTTGGGCTCGGATGATTGCACTTGTTTTTCTCTTGGAGAAGTCTTTTGTCGTCACGAGACTGGTGACTCCTCCTTTGGGTGCTAGTGCGCATGGGCATCGGCTCCATCCTTAGATTGTTTTTTTCCGCCATCGGGTTCGGATGAGGATCGAAGCGCTCCGGATCGACTTCGAGAAAAAGTGATATTTTGGCGCGTATTCCCTTTCCAATTCTATGGTATTGTTATCGAATGCGATTTCATTTCCATTCCGACGCGTTTCGACTCCAACAATAAACCTTTTCTTCTACGTCGACGAGACCGGAAGGCCTTTCTCGACGTAGTCCAGCACGGAGTCCATGGAAAGGACTCCATTTAAGAGATGTCCAACGTGTGGTGCTAAGTTCCCACACAAGGACCTACACGAAGTGTGCAACCTCTGCCTATCGCCTGAACACGAATCCAGGGACTGCGAAGCCTGCACAGCATTCTCCTCCAAGTCGACGATTAGAAACTGCGAGCCCGAAGACACGAGGTTTCGAGAATGCAGTCGGAGGCAATCCCGGAGCTGTTCGAGGCCCAGCACCTCGAAGAAGAAGAGGAACATGAAGACGAGTCGGGGTCTGAAGTGGACGAGTCTGATGTCGAAGAAATCGACGCTCAACAAACCGTGAGTGACGACGTCCCCTTACCAAAAAACCGACCCCGTGTGGTACCGACCCTGCCTTCGAGCCCGGTCAGACTACCGAAGAAAGTTCAGACACCCCGCCTTCGGGCCCGGCAACGAAACAGAAACCGAAACTCTCGGCCTCCCACCATGTCGGATCCGAGAAACGGTCGACATCGACATCGACACCGAAGCTCCATACAAAAGAAAGCTCGGCATCGAAACATTCCATGTCGAAACCGAAACATGCTTCGACGTCGAAGACTTACTCGACACCGAAAAAATCGGAATCGAGCAAATTCTCCGGACCGAAAACACAGAACATTAACGGTCAGAAGCAAAGGCACCTTTCGGAACCAAGAACTTCAGTACCGACACAGGAGCAGCAGACAGATCCAAAACAAAAGACTTTGTTTATCAATCCGCAAACTGGCAAAGTGGTGACAAAATCACAGAAAAAGAGGAAGAATGAACAGCTAGGTGACAAAGCTCTTCCTCCTAAAAAGAGAACAATGGGTACAAATACAACTCCTCCCCTTTCTCCTCGACCTAGAGACACACCCTCTTCTCCTATTCCTCACACTATGCCAGCTATTCCTCCACCTTCTACACCAAGACCATCTACACCTCAAACAGATGTAGACAGTGATACAGGGGAGGGAGAACCTCATGGGGATGACGACACTATCCCAGATGAAGAAGACCCATGGGAGAATTATGATGCAGGGTCAGATGATAACAACCCAGAATTATACCCCTCAAAACCTTCACCACCTGATGATAATACAGGTTTTGTACAGCTGATTAATAGGGCAGCAAAATACCATAAGGTAGATTTACATGCAGAACCTCAAATAGAGGATTTCCTTTTAGAAACGCTACCTGCTGCACAAAAAACATCAGGAACACTACCTATGCTAAAGGGTCTTCTCAATCACACAGCAGACATATTTAAAGACCCTGTGAGGGCTAGGGTATTAAACCCAAGAATTGATAAAAAATATAAGGCAGCCCCAAAGGACCCAATATTTATCAAGGGACAGGTACCTCTGGACTCGCTTGTAGTCACAAACGCTCGTAAAAGAGCAAACTCATCATCTACAGGAGAAGCTCCTCCTCCTCCTGATAAGGAGTCCAAGCTAATAGATGCATCAGGCAAAAGAGTAGCATCCCAAGCAGCAAACAGCTGGCGCATAGCTAATACACAAGCGCTACTTGCACGCTATGATAGAGCGCATTATGACGAGTTAGAAAAACTCATCACACATCTCCCTAAGGAACATCAAAAAAGGGCAGACCAGCTTATACAGGAAGGGAAGATAATAACCAACACTTCCATTAAGTGCGCCTTAGACGCGGCAGACACTGCAGCAAGATCCATCAACACCAGTATCATGTTAAGAAAACATGCATGGCTTAGGGTCTCAGGGTTCAAACAAGAAGTACAAACATCTTTATTGAACCAACCTTTTGATCAAAAAACACTTTTCGGCTCTGGTACAGATGAGACTTTAGAAAAGATGAAAAAAGACACAGAAACGGCTAAATAAATGGGAGCATTACAACAGCCAACTTAAAGGGGTTCCTTTCGTAGGTCCACCTATAGAGGGGGGTCAAAGAATACAGGCACAAGCCAGCAATCTACCTCTTTTACACCAACATCACCCAGAGGTAATTCAAGAGGCAGTTACAGAGGTAACAACAACAAGGGTAGAGGTCGCGGAAATAATAACAACCGCAGCTCCCCAACCCCAAAACAGTGACTTAATACAACTCCCCCCAGACCATATAACACCGGTCGCGGGACGTTTATCACAGTTCCTACCTGTCTGGAAAACATCACGTCAGACAGGTGGGTGAGACAAATTATCCAACATGGTTATTGCCTAGAACTCACAGCTACCCCACCAAACATCCCCCCCAGACAGCGTCCAATGAGTCAAGATCATCTGACATTGTTAAAACAGGAAGTACTATCACTGCTACAAAAACATGCTATAGAGAAGGTTCCGAAACATCAGCAAGGGACAGGAGTATACTTTCTATACTTCCTAATTCCCAAAAAAGACGGGTCTCTAAGACCAATTTTAGACCTCAGACCTCTCAATGCATACATAAACTCGGAACATTTCCACATGGTCACGCTCCAACAAGTACTTCCTTTACTGAAGAAAGGGGACTTTCTTTCTACACTGGATCTAAAAGACGCTTACTTTCACATCCCAATTCACAGAGCCCACAGAAAATACCTCAGGTTTGTAGTAGAAGGACAACATTATCAGTTCAAAGTCCTTCAGTTTGGGGTCACAACAGCACCAAGGGTGTTCACAAAAAGCCTAGCAGTAGTTGCAGCACACCTAAGAAGACAACAAATACATGTCTTCCCTTACTTGGACGATTGGCTAATAAAAGCCAAGTCACAGGAAGAATGTCTTCAATACACACAGAAGACCATTCAATTGCTTCACCAGCTAGGGTTTACGGTGAACTACACAAAATCCCACCTACAACCAAACAAGGTTCAACAATATCTAGGGGCTACTATAGACACAGAAAAAGCCAACGTATACCCCAATCCAATCAGGATCCAAACAATGATCACGTTGATCCAAAAATTTCAACCACATCACTCACTAACAGCTCGAGTGTTCATGCAGCTGTTAGGGATGATGTCCTCCTGCATACTGCTAATACCATATGCCAGACTACAAATGCGTCCACTGCAAGAGTGTCTAGCGACACAGTGGAATCAGGCTCAAGGTCAGATTACAGATCTGGTGTTGGTAGACGACCGCACACATCGCTCTCTGAAGTGGTGGAACTCAACAAACATTTCCAAGGGGCGGTCGTTCCTAGAACCGATTCCACAAGCGATACTAACAGCGGATGCATCGCTCACCGGATGGGGAGCGCATATGGAGAAATATACAGTGCAGGGAAAATAGAGTGTACAGCAAAAAAGACTGCACATCAATTATCTGGAACTACTAGCAGTGTTTCTAGCATTAAAAGCTTTTCAAATGCAAATCCTCAACAAAGCAGTCCTGATCAGAACAGACAACATGACTGCAATGTATTATATTCAAAAACAGGGGGGGGGACACTCTCTCCAACTATCCAGACTAGCACAGGACATCTGGAGATGGGCCATTCCTCAAAAGATCTATCTGTTAGCCGAACACCTACCAGGAGTTCAAAATCAGATAGCAGACATCCTAAGCAGAGAGTCAGAACAAATACACAAATGGGAACTGCACAACCAAATACTGCAGTCATTCTTCCAAAGATGGGGACAACCAGAGATAGATCTCTTTGCCACTCATCAGAACGCAAAATGCCAAAACTTTGCATCCAGGTACCCACACCACCTGTCCCAGGGCAATGCGCTATGGATAAAATGGTCCAACAAATTTGCTTACGCTTTTCCCCCTCTCCCACTAATTCCATTAGTGGTTTGGAAACTTCAACAACATTCAATGACAATGATACTAGTAGCACCCACGTGGGCAAGACAGCCGTGGTTCACCACGCTACTGCAACTCTCACAGGTGCCACATCAAAAGTTAAGATTATTACCCATGCACCTTACACAGAACCATGGAGAAATAATGCACCCAGATCCCAAACAATTGAACCTAGCTATCTGGCTCCTGAGGTCATAGAATTTGGATACTTAGATTTACCTCCAAACTGTATGGAAATCATTAAGCAAGCAAGACGTCCTACCACCAGAGCATGCTATGCAGCAAAGTGGAAAAGGTTTGCTGTATACTGTAACAGTAACAACATCAACCCTCTGGACGCATCCACTAAACAGATTATTTGCTATTTACTACACTTGCAGCAATGTAACCTTGCTTACACCTCTATTAGAGTACATCTTGCAGCTATAGCTGCGTACCTACAAAACAGACAACATCTTTCCCTGTTTAAAGTACCAGCAATAAAAGCTTTCATGGAAGGCCTCAAAAGAGTCATTCCACCAAGACTACCGCCTTCCCCAGTCTGGAATCTCAACATAGTACTTACAAGACTAATGGGACCACCTTTCGAACCTATGCATAGGTGTGAAATACAATTCCTCACATGGAAGGTGGCCTTTCTTATAGCTATTACTTCACTCAGAAGAGTAAGTGAATTGCAAGCATTTACAATACAAGAACCATTTCTGCAGTTACACCAAAATAAAGTGGTTCTTAGAACAAACCCAAAGTTCTTGCCTAAAGTAATTTCAGCATTCCACATCAATCAGCCAGTGGAACTACCAGTCTTCTTTCCAAAACCACAGACGGTAGCAGAAAGGGCCCTACATACATTAGATGTCAGAAGGGCGATATTGTACTACATAGAAAGAACACAAACTTTCAGAAAGACAAAACAACTATTTGTAGCGTTTTCTCCTACACATAAGGGCAATCCTATCTCTAAAGCAGGCATTGCCAGGTGGATTATAAAATGTATACAAATATGCTACTTAAAAGCAAAGAGGACATTAACTGTTCCTCCTAGAGCTCACTCTACACGTAAACTAGGAGCATCTTTGGCATTCTTAGGAAACATTCCTCTAGATGACATATGCAGAACAGCTACCTGGGTTACACCGCATACCTTCACAAAACACTACTGTGTAGATGTGCAGGCAATTTCAGACTGTTGCAACAGACACTGGTGACCACCGCTAGGGAGATAACTGCTGTATAGTCTATTCATAAATGTACCATCTGCAGCCCATATGCCTCGAACGGAGTATGCTACTTACCAGTATGCATCTGTTCTTGGCATAGAGGGCTGCAGAGTGGTACATGCCTTCCCAGCCTCCCCGGAAATCTGTGTCTGTTTCAACACTATCTTATTTAGATACACTTACATGGGCACTTCTATCTGTATTCTATCATACTACTCCATCTAACCCTACTATGGCAAAACAATCTAAGGATGGAGCCGATGCCCATGCGCACTAGCACCCAAAGGAGGAGTCACCAGTCTCGTGACGACAAAAGACTTCTCCAAGAGAAAAAAAAGTGCAATCTTCCGAGCCCAACACCAGATGGCGATCTATTCATAAATGTACCACTATGCAGCCCTCTATGCCAAGAACAGATGCATACTGGTAAGTAGCATATTCCATATATTTATTTACTAGAAAATCTCCTATACTCTTTATGAGCACAGAAGCAAATGCGTTAAAACAAAACACAGTTTAAATACACAAAAGTTGCACAATATGGATGAGCCCTAGGGGCCACCTAAACCATATACTAAAATAGTGGTATAAGAACCACCTAGCTGAAAGGAAGTAGGCCTAGGGCCTTGGGAATCGCTGGAGCTGTTCGGGACTAACAGTGAAGAAGTCGGGAAAGGCCCGCGGGACTCGGTGCAGTGCGGAAAGTGCACGCATATACCAATGTAAAGTCAATGGTGCTTAAAAGTTACACAGTCAGTTATTAAGGAACCTTCCGGCTGACCTAGAAGGACAAAACTTTAGAACTAGGCACCAGAGGTGTGTACCAGTGTAGGAACACCGGCGTTGCTGAGTTACCTCACCCACAGGAAGCGGGTGCACAGGTGCGAAGTAGTGTCGGGTTTCGTCACGCAGGTCGATGGTGCTTGGAGCTGAAGATGCTGCAGGCGTTGAGATGAGAAGAGTTCCGGTGGATCCAAGGGTGGATCTGAAGTGGTGAAGACCTGAAAGCAGAGGGGACAATGTTCAAAGTCACTAGCCAGTGACTACCGTGGAACCAGGATGGAACCAGGCGATGTCGGGTGCAAACAGGCGATAAGGTGAAGATTGTCTCTGCAGCCACGTGGACACGAAGAGGTCGAGGACATCCAGGCGTCGGTCACGAGCTGTCCCACGAAGGCTCTAGCTGCTGGTGGTGTCTGCTTCTTGATCGGAGCAAACAGGCCTTGGCTAATGCAAGCCACGCAGGAATCGATGCAAGCTTCTCACTCGGACCAGCAAGGTCAGAGAGGGTGATCCTTTTTACAGGAGCGAGGGTAAGTCTGGAGCAACCATACCCGCAGTGTAGATTTTAGGTTTCGTCGCCGAGATGGCCGCTGACCACGTGGCAAGTGGGCTGGATGGCGCGTCGAGTGGCACAATGCAAAAGGGCCCAACGCAGATCGTGGAGATGCTGGGGGGCTGATCTTCGGTGCAAGGGCTGCTTGGTTGTGGGGCTTCTCAATCCCCAAAGCACAGCGTTGAGGGTACCTCTGGTGCTGCGCAGTCAGCTTCTCGGGGGTCTTTCGAGATGTCCGGTCCCATGTCTCTCGGTGCCTCCACGGGTCCCTTCTTTGCAGGGACTGTTGATCGGGCGGTGAGAAGTCTGGGAGTCTGGGTCTCGTCAGGCTCTGGGCTCGGGCTCCGGCAGGAGGCGGCGGCAAAGCAGACGTCCAGTTGCTGGATGGTGCCTGTGTTCACAGGGTGGCCACTCCTAGGCCACAAGGGAGATGCTCTTCAGTCTTCTGTGCAGCAGAATGTCGAAGTCCAGTCGTCTTCTTATTTTCAAGTTGATTCAGGATGATCTGAGGTGCTACGGCACTGCTCCCACTCTTATTCCCAATCTGAGGGGTGGATCACCTGCTAGGTCCCTCCTCTGGGTGGGACCAGGAAGGGGGGCGGTTACACCCCCTTTCCTTTTGTCCAGCTCCGCGTCAGGACTGGGGCTGGAAGGCCCCAGCACCGGTTTGGACTTGCTTATGCACGAGGTCACCTTGTGTGCCCCGGGCATGTCTGATTCTATTCAGCCCTGTCCTACCCAATACACAAAATCCTGTCTGGGGTGGTGCTCGCACCTCCCAAGGCAGGAAACCCTTTGTCCAAGCCTCCCTCGCTGGAAGGACTCCCAGCAGCAGGAGGTCAGACTTGTATCTGTGGTGGCAGCATCCATTTTGTGATGCTGAGGCTCGAGTTTAACTTTAACCGGGGTTCAGGTTATGTACATGTCGTGTCCCTCTAGAAGGGTGGAATGCTATCCCCGTCGACAGAACTGTCTAGGGGATAGTATTCCAAATCGTATGACACCTTACTCGACATGTTTTGATAAAGCCAAACCAAAGTTAGCAAATAACCGCGAGGATTATAATGCACTTAAGAGTATATGGTATGACAATATCCCGGAACAGCTAAGGGAGTTGTTCCCGACAGCTGCAGACAGGCTCAGCTCATGCTAGAGCACCGTCTCACATGTAACCACGCACTCTGCCTCCAGGATTGCAGAGGCCTTCCATAGGAGTGGCTTATAGGTTAACATGTGTCCAGTTAAGGTTAGATATAGGGATACTATATCTAAGTAAGAGGTGATTACACCAACTTACCCCAGCTGAGTGATCAGCCAGTTGTGTCAAATATGGAGGCCAGGCCAGGGGTGGCACAATACATGCTGCAGCCCCTGGTAGGCCTTGGCTACACCTATGCCCTGGGTACCTATGGTACACTGTTACAGGGGCCTATAAGGTGAACCAGTTCCAATTCGTAATCCACCTAGAGTGCATTGGCATCAATTTAGAGAGAGAACAGCAGGCTGTGGGTCTGATTAGCAGGCCCACAGCCACATTAAGTCATAAACCAGTGAAGCAAAAAGCAAAAATTTGGGGTGACCATAGGATAGCAGACCCTACTCTCCTACACAACCCCCCCCCCCCCCCCCCCCCAACGCAGGGACATTAGACTAACCTTGACCAGTTGTGTCTTCATGTTCTAAGTGAAAGTACCCGGAGAGACCATCTGCGTTGCCATGGTCAGTCCCTGGGCGGTGCTCCACTGTAAAGTCCATCCCCTGTAGGGAAATGGACCACCTGAGTAATTTGGGGTTTTCACCCTTCATCTGATTAAGCCATAAGAGGGGCTTAAGGTCGGTCTGAATCTTGAAGTGAGTTCCAAACAAGTATGGTCTCAACTTCTTCAGGGCCCACACCACAGCAAAGGCCTCCCTCTCAATGGCTGACCAACGTTTCTCTCTGGGGGTCAGCCTTCTGCTAATAAAAGCAATGGGCTGGTCTTGACCATCTACATTAAGTTGTGAAAGCACAGCTCCCACTCACAACTCAGAAGCATCTGTTTGGACAATGAACTCTCTTGAGTAGTCAGGACTCTCCAGGATAGGTGCAGAGCACATGGCCTTCTTCAGGTCATCAAATGCCTTTTGACAGTTTACTGTCCACTGAACCTTTTTGGGCATCTTTTTAGATGTCAGATCATTAAGAGGGGTCACAATGGACCCATAGTTCTTAACAAACTTCCTGTAGTACCCAGTCAGGCCCAAGAATGCTCTGACCTGATTCTGGGTAGTTGGAGGGGACCAGTCCTTGATGGTCTGGATCTTACTCTCCAGTGGCTGAACTTGGCCTCCACCTAAAAGGTGTCCCAAGTACACAACCTTACTCTGCCCTATCTGGCACTTGGTGGCCTTGATAGTGAGGCCTGCCTTTTGCAGAGCCTCAAGCACTTCCTTCAGGTGGACCAGGTGATCCTCCCAGGTGGAGCTGAAGACAGCAATATCATCCAGATATGCTGCGCAAAAGTCATCCAACCCAGTAAGGACTTGATTCACCAACCTTTGGAAGGTGGCAGGTGCATTTTTCAAACCAAAGGGCTTCAACACAAATCGATAATGCCCACCTGGGGTAGAAAATGCTGTTTTGGCTTTAGACTCCTCAGCTAACCTGATTTGCCAGTAGCCAGCTGTCAAGTCAAATGTGCTCAAATATTTGGCAGAAGCCAACTTGTCAATGAGCTCATCTGCCCTTGGAATAGGGTGTGCATCTGTCCTGGTGGCAGCATTGAGTCCTCTGTAAGCCACACAGAACCTCATCTCTCTCTTGCCAGCTTTGGTGTGAGGTTTGGGGACCAGAACCACTGGGCTAGCCCAGGGGCTCTCTGAAGGCTCAATAACACCTAATTCCAGCATCTTTTGCACCTCAGTCTTTATACAGTCCCTGACGTGGTCAGGTTGCCTGTAAATCTTGCTTTTTACAGGAAGACTGTCACCAGTGTCCACCACATGGGTACACCAGTTAGTCTGACTGGGTGTCAAGGATGTATGCCTTGTATTGGGCTCTCCATACTATTGATGTAGCGGCAGCTTGGATCTAATACTTGTGCTGCAAATAGTGTACTAATATTTGGATTGCCTGATTCGAATAACGAGTTAGGGTGTTGCACAGCGGGTCCCCTATACTATCGGGGCATAAACAGCTAGGTAGCTCCAGCCCATTCCGAGATGGCCGCGCCTCGCGATGTGGTGGGCGGAGTCACGTTCCCTCCGGCTACTTCCTGTTCCGCGCTCAGATATAGCGCGTGGACTGTCGGAAGCGCCGGAGGGACTCGGCAACAGTAAGAGTGTGTTGGAGGTTGAACGAGTGTGTGTTGTAGGGACTTTTTGCACAAACTCTGAATGATCCAGAGGGACAGTGATTGCGAGTACGAATTTTAAAAGGGACTAATATACGATATTGAGCCATGCGAGCATTTCATGCATATGCCTTCGGATAGAGCAATAGCCGCACATGGTGTATTGGGGAACCTAGTTAACAACACAATCCCTGCCGCTTATGCTTCTAGTCGGCTTTGTGTAATTGGGAGAATTATGCTGGATCTATCTAAATGATAGGTTTTTGAACCACCTAAACAACGAGCGCAGTGCTTTATAATGCTGGGGAGTGGGGACAGCATAGTTTTCACTAACAACTTCCTACCAGCCTGTTATTAGCGCTTTTGCTCGTGATGTTCCATCTGACGCTTAATCTGTTCTCAAACATGTACAGGTGGCTGTGACTATTTCCGGTCATATTTTGGACACGTGAAAATTTGGCACGGCGTCCTAAAGAGTGGTGCTGGTACGTTCTGACGTAGCGCCCTCAAGGTAAATATGCCTTAACTGTGTGTCAATATATGCTGCATCGGATGTGCCCCCAATTGGAGGGGCATGAACGGCGATTTCAGCGTCTCTTTGTTTTATTTCCTCACACAGGTCCACACTTTTCTGAAAAGACTGAGAATAGATAACCCCTCTTATGCCCTGATGAAATCGCTAAAACGTGGAGCGATGAAACATGTCGGCTTGAGGATATAAATCACTATGGTATACAAGTAACCATTTTTAAACAGGTGGGGTTTGCTGCGTCAGAATAAAACGGTAAAGCAAGCAAAGCCCCGCTACACAATTATTTTTTTGTGGTTGGTTAGGGGTCTGTTTATATGTTTCTGTACACAACAATTGGGTGTCAGTGTTGATACGTTTGTCACTATTTGTGTTCTTCACCACTATTCTCACGTCCGCACTATTACTCTTTTTGTGCACGTTTGTCTTTTCACATAGAGAGAGTGGCCAATGATGAGAAGTGGGTATACCAGCAATTGTTAACCGGGAACCCCCTCGGGTTGTTCTACCGTGAGGTACTCTCTCTACTTTTCACACCTTTTCTTGGGTGAACTGTATGTGGTCCTGTGTGATTTTATATTGAAGTACGCATCTTGACCTAAGGACTAATGTTATTGGACATATCCCGGGGAGTATTAATGACAAGCCGTCCCTACCTTGTTGGTCTTTTATATGGATGCAGTTGTATTTAGGTGAGGCCCTAATTGTTTGAATTATGCACAAGGACACCTTGTGTGCCCCGGGCATGTCTGATTCTATTCAGCCCTGTCCTACCCAATACACAAAATCCTGTCTGGGGTGGTGCTCGCACCTCCCAAGGCAGGAAACCCTTTGTCCAAGCCTCCCTCGCTGGAAGGACTCCCAGCAGCAGGAGGTCAGACTTGTGTCTGTGGTGGCAGCATCCATTTTGAGATGCTGAGGCTCGAGTTTAACTTTAACCGGGGTTCAGGTTATGTACATGTCGTGCCCTTCCAGAAGGGTGGAATGCTATCCCCGTCGACAGAACTGTCGAGGGGATAGTATTCCAAATCGTATGACACCTTACTCGACATGTTTTGATAAAGCCAAACCAAAGTAAGCAAATAACCGCAAGGATTATAATGTACTTAAGAGTATATGGTATGGCAATATCCCGGAACAGCTAATGGAGTTGTTCCCGACAGCTGCAGACAGGCTCAGCTCATACTAGAGCACCGTCTCACATGTAACCACGCACTCTGCCTCCAGGATTGCAGAGGCCTTCCATAGGAGTGGCTTATAGGTTAACATGTGTCCAGTTAAGGTTAGATATAGGGATACTATATCTAAGTAAGAGGTGATTACACCAACTTACCACAGCTGAGTGATCAGCCAGTTGTGTCAAATATGCAGGCCAGGCCAGGGGTGGCACAATACATGCTGCAGCTCCTGGTAGGCCTTGGCTAAACCTATGCCCTGGGTACCGAAGGTACACTGTTACAGGGGCCTATAAGGTGAACTAGTTCCAATTCGTAATGCACCTAGAGTGCATTGGCATCAATTTAGAGCGAGAACAGCAGGCTGTGGGTCGGATTAGCAGGCCCACAGTCACATTAAGTCATAAACCAGTGAAGCAAAAAGCAAAAATGTGGGGTGACCATAGAATAGCAGACCCTACTCTCCTACAGTGTTGGGCTCGGATGATTGCAGGTTGTTGTCTTCTTGGAAGAAGTCTTTTGTAGTCACGAGATAGGTGACTCCTCCCCTGGACAATACTGCGCATGGTCATCGACTCCATCCTCAGATTGTTTTTTTCCACCACTGGGTTCGGATGAAAGTTTTCCGCTCCGGCTAGAAAAATACTTTTTCTGCTTTTTCGAAGCGAGAAACTTCAAACAAACTTCTTTCGACATCGAATAGACTTTCGACATCACCAGCTACATTCCGGTGCGTCAACGCGGGCCGTTGGGCCCATCGGCACCATGCGGCCTACGCCTCATGGAAAGAACTCCATTCAAGAGATGCCCGGTATGTCGAGCAAAATTCCCTCATAGCGACCATCACGAGGTTTGCAACCTCTGTCTCTCGCCAGAACACGTCGAGTCGACCTGCACAGCCTGTGCCTCCTTCTGATCGAAGAAAACAATTCGAGATCGGAGGGCCCGTCGACACGAAATGAGAAGATCAGCACCAGCACCGGAGGCCATCTTTGAAGAGGAGATCGTCGAAGAAGACGTCTCCGAGGACAAATATCCAATCGAAGATATCTCCGAGGACGAGGCACCACTCGGCGCAGAGGAGGAGTCGCCTGATCTCCAAATAATATCGGGGGCAGAGGATTCGGACGATTCGATCCTATCTCGACTACCCGTGAGTACATCTGCCCTTGCACGACAGACATTACCCAAACAGAAGGCAACGGTCAGCACTCCGCCCATGGGGCCCAGTCGAGACCGACATTTACCCTCTAACGCCCCACCTTCGGGCCCGGCTCCGAGGAAAGAGAATACGCCTTCCGGTGCCTCGGCACCGAAGAGATACCATGTGCCAGTTACACCTCCTCCATTGGCACTAAAACATCCTTCGACACCGAAGGATTCGTCGGCACCGAACATAAAAAAAAACCTTCGGCGCCCAAAGACAAAGACACTTCGGCACCCGTACCATCGGCGCCAAAGACAAAAACTGTACCAAACCCGAAAGCTTCGACTCCGAAACCTTCCGGTTCAAAAAACAAAGAGGGGAAGCCAGTTTCCGGCGCCACAGGCCCAGCAAAACCTGTCTGTACTCCGAAACCTCTAATACCGGTACCGAAGACCCCAGATAAGGTTAAACAACATTCGGCACCGAAAACATTGCCAAAAGACTCAACTACTCCTCATAAGGCAAAAAGTACTAAACAACTTCTATCGGCTCCGAAAAAATCGACGCCGAAGAAGATTATAGAAGAGGAAGAACTGTTTAGACCAGATCCTAGACAGAAAAAAGTCCATATTAATCCAAAAACTGGACATGTGGAAGCAATCCCTTATAAGAAGAGACCAGCAGACACACCACTTACACCTGTGGTCCCTGCCAAAAAGGACTGTGCAACTTCTCCAATGCACCCTTCCTCTCCTTCACCTTCTTCCTCTCCTGTTACTCCATATGTAGAACCTATAACTTCTCCTATTCACTCTCCTGCATCATCACACCACACTGATGAGGAGTATGATTTCGGTGGGGGGGATGATGTTCCAGAGCCACATACATACCCTTTAGATGAGGATGTTAACACAGAATACCCTAAGGATGATGATGATGCATATAATTTTTCACCAAATAATGCACCAGACATCCCTGATCCTCAGTACTACCCAACAAAACCTTTCCCTACAAAGGACAGTATTGGTTTTAATCATTTGTTAAACAGAGCTGCACTTTACCATGGGATTCCCATGCACTCTGATGCCATTGAGGAGGACTTCTTGTTAGACACTTTCGAACAGTCACAAAGGTCTACCCAAATATTACCAATGATTAGGGGAGTCATAAAACATGCTCCAGAGATTTTTAAAGATCCAGTAAGGTGTAGGGTGTTAAATCCTAGAATAGAGAAAAAGTATAGGCCAGCACCAGCTGATCCAGTATACATTAAGGGTCATCTGCCACTAGACTCCTTGGTAGTGTCTAATGCGCGCAAAAGGACCAATTCTCAAACTTCTGGGGACACACGCTCGTCTGACAAAGAGTCCAAGATCATTGATACGTCAGGGAAACGAATTGCTGCACAAGCAACAAACATATGGCGCATAGCAAACACACAGGCTTTACTCTCACGCTACAACAGGGCTCATTATGATCAACTAGAAAAGTTAATGGAACACCAACCAGATCATTACAAGGATCTGGCAGCAGAACCTTTACAAGAAGGCAAATTAATTTCAAATGCCTCAATTAAATGTGCACTAGATGTAGCTGACACAGCATCCAGAGCAGTGAACACTAGTGTTATTCTCAGGCGTCAACCATGGTTACGCATCTCGGGTTTTAAACCAGAGGTACAAACTACCATCCTAAACCAGCCCTTTAATCAGAACCAATTCTTCGGGCCGGAGGTAGATAATACATTCGAAAAGATGAAGAAGGACACAGATACCGCTAAGTCTATGGGGGCATTACAATCCACCCAAACTAGAGGTTCTTTTCGCCGCTCCTCTTACAGAGGAGGCTCCAAGCAGACCAGCGCAGACACAACATCATCTTTTAAAACACACACGCAGACCTCCTCTAATAGATGGTTTTTTAGAGGAGGATACAGAGGCAATAACAACAAGGGAAGAGGTAGAGGTAGTAACAACAACTGCTCCTCTTCCACTCCTAAACAGCGACTTCCCTCTGCCTCCCCTACAGCATTCCACTCCTGTGGGGGGCAGACTTTCACAGTTCCTACCTGTCTGGAACTCCATCACAACAGACAGGTGGGTAAGACAAATTATCCAACATGGCTACTGCCTAGAACTCACAGCAACTCCCCCCAAACATACCACCCAGGCAGCGTCCAATGTCTGCAGAACACATAACTCTGCTTCAACAGGAAGTTCTAGCACTCCTAAATAAAGATGCTATTCAAGTAGTTCCATTAGAATAATGTACTTCCTAATTCCAAAGAAGGACGGGACCTTAAGACCAATTCTCGACCTCAGGCCACTCAATCACTACATTCAATCAGATAATTTTCACATGATCACTTTACAGCAGGTACTCACATTACTACAACATGGAGATGTTCTGTCCACACTAGACCTAAAGGACGCCTATTTTCACATTCCAATACATCCTGCGCACAGGAAGTATTTAAGGTTTGTCATACACTATCAGTTCAAAGTCCTTCCATTCGGGGTTACAACAGCACCACAAGTGTTTACAAAGTGCTTAGCAGTAGTGGCAGCACATCTCAGAAGACAACAAATACATGTCTTCCCCTACCTAGACGACTGGCTCATAAAAGCAAGATCGTACAACCATTGTGCACAACACACAAAGCAAACAATTCAAACACTGCACAACTTAGGGTTTGTAGGAGAGTAGGGTCTGCAATCCTATGATCACCCAGATTTTTTGCTTTTGTTTCAGTGGTTTACGACTTTCTCTGGCTGTGGGCCTGCCAATCAGACCCACAGCCTAGCTGTTCTCTCACTAAATTGACAAGTGTACCTTAGGTGCATTACCCAATTGGAACTGGGCCACCTTATCAGACCCTGTAACTCAGGGCATAGGTGTACCCAGGGCCTACCAAGGGCTGAAGCATGTATGGATGGCCATCTAAATCTGACACAACTGGCTGCACGACAGCTGGGGCAAGGTGGTGTAATCACCCTTTGCTTTAGATATAGTATACCTATATCTAACCCTAAAATGGACACACAGATTCCTATCAGTCACTCCTATGGCAGGCCTTAACAATCCTGAAGGCAGAGTGCTTGGAATCGTGTGAGATGGTGCTCTGGCATGAGCTGAGCCTGTCTGCAGCTTGCGGAACCAAGTCCTAATAGCTGTTCCATGATAACGCATACCATATACTCTTAAGTGCATTATAATCCTCGGGGTTATATGCTAACTCTGGTATTGCTTTATCAAAACATGTCGAGTAAGGTGTCATACGAATTGGAATACTAACCCCTCGCCAATTCTGGCGACGGGGTTAGCATTCCACCCTTCTAGAGGGACACGACATGATAGTAACTGTGAACCCCGGTTAAAGTTAAACGAAGCCTCAGCTCCACAAAATGGATGCTGCCACCACAGACACGAGTCTGACCTCCTGCTGCTGGGAGTCCTTTCAGCGAGGAGAGCTTGGACAAAGGGTTTCCTGTCAGGGGCGGTGCTAGCACCATCCCAGACAGGGTTTTGTGTATCCTGGGTAGGCAGGGCTTTACAGGAAGGTGACTGCTGAGTGGCACCCCGGTGCTCACTACGCATAGGCCGGCTAGAACCAGTTCCAGGGGCACACCAGCCCCTGGCCTGGGGAAAGTCCGGCATGGGAGAGGGGTGTAACCACCCCCCTTCCTGGTCCCACCCCTAGGGCAGGACCTAGTCGCGTACCCACCCCTTTCTTTAGGATAAAGGCAGGAGCGGGGACCCTTCCAAATGAGATCATCTTTGGAATCAAGACACGACTTTCTACGAAAGGACTTCAAGATTTCTTCTTCAAGATTCTCCCTTGTGACTAAGGAGTAGTCACCCTGCATCCGCAGGCACCATCTTAAGAACACTGCGGTCTGCTGCAAGTCCTTCCTCCGGAATCCGACTGCCCAGCTCGACGAGAACCGGCTTCCCTGGCACCTCTGACCTCTACCCACCTCTACAGCTAAGCTGAGAACCGTGGGTGCGACGAGACCTCGAGGGACCGGCCATCTTCAAGACTGCACGACTTCTTTCCAGCACGACCGCCGAGGGATCCTCTGGTGAGTGCTTTGGGGTCCGAGAAGCCCCGACCCTGAGCAGCTCCTGCACCGAAGTTCAGCCTCCCAGCATCTCCACGATCTGCGTGGGGCCCTTCTGCTTTTTGCTGCTCACCGCGTTGTTTGGCTACTAGCCCGCTGGCTTGTGGCCTTCTGAACGACGTCCGACGACATCACCGCTGCTGGTCTGGTTGCTCCAGACTGGCCCTTGCTCCCTTCCAAAAGAGGAGCACCCCGGACCCTCCTGGTCCACTCCAGACGCCATTTTGAGTCCACCGCGTGGGCTTGAATTTGCCATGGCTTTGTTGCCCAATCCTGGGTCCAGCGACGTCGACAGCTTCATCCATCGTGGGACAGCTCGCACCTCCATCCTGGTTGCCGACAACGCCTCCTGGTCCGTGAGATCTGCAGAGCACAGCGTCGCCCACTCACCTAGTCGAGGTGACTACCATCCGGTGCCCTCCTGGTGCCACCTGACTACTGGCTAGTAGTCACGAACTTGGTCCCCTCTGCTTTCAGGTGTCATCCATCTTCGATCCAGGCTTGGATCACTCGAACTATCTTCACTGGTCGCCTGCCAGCAACTCCTTTTCTTCAGGCTCCTGGTTCGTCTACGAGGATTCCCGACGTCTTTTGAGACCTATGCAGCTGCAGCCCCTGGGCTAGGTAACTTCGGCATTTCGGTGCCCCAGCATAGCCTCACTATCCAAGGGTCAGGATCCACTTTCGTTTTTCTCCTACCAGGTCGGGTTCGCCCGAGAACACTAACTTTGTCTTTACTAGCTCCCATAGACTTTGTCCCGCATCCCGCGTGAGAGTGCACACTCTGCACCCGAGTCCCCTAGGCCTCCTATTAGTAATCTGAAGGTTCAGTAGTCAAGTCCTAGCGATTCCAAAGCCTATTAGTACAGTACTTACCTGCTAGTAATTTCGCATTCCACTTTTAGAGTATATGGTTTTTCGTGCCCCTCGGGCATTTGTGTAAATTGTGCAACTTATAGTATTTTCGTAAGAGTTTTGTTGTGTGCTTAGTACCCTGTCCTCATAAAGAGTACAGGGCTGTTGTGATCTAAATAAATACACTGTTTATTTTCATAACACTTGTGTGGTGTCCTTTCACTTGGTGTTCAAGGGGTATATGTGATGGTATAACAGCCGGCTTAACACGCCCTCTAGAGTTTAGCCTAAAGACTGCTCTTGTCCATGCTACTAGGATAGCTGGTCTACGGTTGACTTACAACCAATCATCAATAAGGGTTGTTTGGACTGATACAAAGTGCTCACTAGAATAGTGAACATTATATATCAGGCCAACTTCTCACAAGAGGTTCTCTCCCTGTTACAAAAACATGCAAATGAACCAGTCCCTTTTCCTCATCAAGGCACAGGAGTGTATTCACTGTGCTTTCTAATCCCAAATAGGACGGCTCTCAGACCAATACTGGACCTCAGGCCATTAAATCTATACATTCAGTCAGACCATTTCCATATGGTCACTCTCCAACAGGTACTCCCACTACTTCAACAAGGCGACTTTCTGTCCACTCTGGATTTAAAGGACGCCTACTTTAATATTCCCATTCACCCCGCTCACAGGAAATACCTCAGGTTTGTGATTAAGGGCCAACACTACCCATTCAAAATCCTCCCATTGGGTGTGACCACAGCACCTAGAGTCTTCACCAAGTGCCTTGCAGTAGTGGCGGCTCACTTACGAAGACTACATATTCACGTTTTCCCTTACATGGATGACTGGCTCATAAAAGCCAAGTCACACAGCAGCTGTTTTCAACACAAATACAAAAAAATACTGTTGCTTCACAATTTGGGATTCACAGTCAACTTCTCCAAATCCCATCTCCAACCGTCCACAACACAACAATATCTAGGAGCTACAATAAACACTTCAAAAGCTCTAACATATCGCAACCCAGTCAGAAAAAGCACCATGCAAGCCCTCATATCAAAATTTAAGCCTCAACACTCATTACCAGCTCGAGTGTTCATGCAGTTGATCGAGATGATGGCCTTTTGCATTCTTATCGTCCCTTACGCAAGACTCCAGATGCGTCCCTAACAGGAGTGTTTGGCACGTCAGTGGAACCAGGCTCAAGGTTAGCTAACAGATCTGGTGTTGGTGGACAGCCGCACACATCGCTCTCTGCAGTGGTGGAACACTCAAAGCCTTTCCAAAGGGCGGCCATTCCTCGATCCGGTTCCACAGATAGTGCTCACAACAGATGCATCGCTCACCGGCTGGGGAGCTTTTCTTCAAAAACATACCATTCAGGGTATATGGACCTCTCAACAAAAACAACTCCACATAAATTATCTGGAATTGCTAGTGATCTTCCTAGCGTCAAAATCCTTTTAACTCCACCCCGTAAGCAAAGCTGTCCTGGTCCGTACAGACAACATGACATCAATGTATTACATACAAACACAGGGGGGGGGGGAATTAGATTGCAGATATGCTCAGTCGTCAAAGACAGCAGATCCATGAATGGGAACTTCTTCCTCAAGTTCTGCTTCCATTCTTTCAAATGTGGGGCTACCCAGAAATAGACCTGTTTGCCACACACCAAAGCTCGAAATGCCCAAGCTTCGCATCCAGGTATCCACATCCATTGTCTATGCGTAATGTGCTATGGATGAACTGGTCAGACAAATTTGCTTACGCTTTTCCGCCTCTCCCACCTCATTCTGCTAGTGGTTCGGAAGCTCAAACGGCATTCCCTCATAATGATCCTGGTTGCAACAACATGGGCCCGACAGCCAGTCTTTGTTTAGATTACCAGCTATCAAAGCATTTATGGAAGAACTCAAAAGGATAATCCCTCCTAGAGCTCTACCCTCTCCAATATGGAACTTAAATGTGGTCCTTACCAGACTAATGGGTCCCCCATTTGAACTTCTGCATAAGTGCGAATTACAATTTCTCACCTGGAAAGTAGCTTTCCTGGTTGCAATAATTTCTCTCAGAAGAGTCCATGAACTCCAGGCATTAACCATACAATAACCATTTCTCCAAATCATCATAACAAAGTGGTTCTTTGGACTGACCCAAAATTTCTACCTAAGGTAGTGTTTTCTTTCCACCTAAACCAGTCTGTAGAGCTCCGTGTTTTTCCCTCTACCAGACTCAGTAGCAGAACGAGCTCATCACACGCTAGACGTAAAAAGAGCAATACTTTACTAAATTGAAAGAACAAAATCATTTAGAAAGACTAAACAACTTTTTGTGGCTTTCTCCCTACCTCATAAAAGCAATCCTATTACAAAAACAGGGATTGCAAGGTGGATTGTTAAATGCATACAGATATGCTATGCCATGCTAAAGCTAAACGCACCTTAACCATTCCCCCTAGAGCTCACTCCACACGTAAACTAGGGGCGTCTATGGCATTGTCAGGGAACATTCCCCTAGATGACATCTGCAAAGCAGCAACTTGGTCTACACCACACACGTTCACAAAGCACTATTTTGTAGACACCTACCTAATTCTGCACTCAAGCGGAAGGCACCAGTTTTCACGGACACGCAAACTGCCAAGCAGAGCACAAGCCTCCCAGCCCACCTTTCGCCGCACCCGCTCCGCGGGTGCCGCTTCACACGTGGGTGTTGGTGGAGGCAGCATCTCGAAGGACTGAGGCGAGGACACCGGCAGCAAGGCAGTAAGGCGGTAAGGGGCGCGAGCGACCAGCGGGGCTGCGAGCGTGCGGGGACTTCATTTCCCAGAAGTCCCTGCAAGACCAAGGAAGAGCTTCTGGTCCGCTCTCCCTGCTGGCCCGCCCCCCGCCCATCAAACCTTGCTAAAAGCGCCCCTCCCCCTCCACTCTGTGGGACACCTACCTAATTCTGCACTCAAGCGGAAGGCACCAGTTTTCACGGACACGCAAACTGCCAAGCAGAGCACAAGCCTCCCAGCCCACCTTTCGCCGCACCCGCTCCGCGGGTGCCGCTTCACACGTGGGTGTTGGTGGAGGCAGCATCTCGAAGGACTGAGGCGAGGACACCGGCAGCAAGGCAGTAAGGCGGTAAGGGGCGCGAGCGACCAGCGGGGCTGCGAGCGTGCGGGGACTTCATTTCCCAGAAGTCCCTGCAAGACCAAGGAAGAGCTTCCGGTCCGCTCTCCCTGCTGGCCCGCCCCCCGCCCATCAAACCTTGCTAAAAGCGCCCCTCCCCCTCCACTCTGTGGGACACCTACCTAATTCTGCACTCAAGCGGAAGGCACCAGTTTTCACGGACACGCAAACTGCCAAGCAGAGCACAAGCCTCCCAGCCCACCTTTCGCCGCACCCGCTCCGCGGGTGCCGCTTCACACGTGGGTGTTGGTGGAGGCAGCATCTCGAAGGACTGAGGCGAGGACACCGGCAGCAAGGCAGTAAGGCGGTAAGGGGCGCGAGCGACCAGCGGGGCTGCGAGCGTGCGGGGACTTCATTTCCCAGAAGTCCCTGCAAGACCAAGGAAGAGCTTCCGGTCCGCTCTCCCTGCTGGCCCGCCCCCCGCCCTTTACGTCTCCTATTTAATAACATCTCTCTCCCGCAGCGCGGGACGCAGCTCGGGCGAAGACCGGGCAAAGACAGGGCCGTTTGAGGCCGTTCGAGGACGGTAGAGGACGGCCCCGGCCCTGTCACCCTGCACCCTACGTCGATCCCCCTTAGGCCCCAACGAATCCTAAACGCATATCGTCGGGACCCGTGATGCCTCCCAAAACAAGAAGTACGTCCAAGAAAGCGACATTGGTGACGCAAGTGACCGGCCCAATAGACCTTTTCATAACCAGGGTCAATGACACCATTGACAAGAGCATTATCCTGCTGGAGAAAAGAGTCTCCTTGGACCTCATGCAGGCAAAACGATCTTCGCTCGGTTCACTTGCCACCGCAAATTCCCCCGCTCACCAGGTGGCCAATAACTGCTCTTTACCATTGCAATTAACCCTCGCCCCCACAATGACCGTCCCAAATTCCGTAGACCTATCTGTAACCCAATCGGACTCCGACCAATCGTACGTCGATCTCGACGCAACCCCAGACCTAGAAGCATGTCAATTATCGGCTGAGAATTTAGATCAGAGCCCCATTAGTAACCCTTCACCACCTGTTCCAGCAACGACCCTAGAACCAACAAAAATAAGGGAAAATATTTCCACCCTCCCTAAAGCAATGCCAATCATCAAGGAAAATCCAAAATCAAAAATAAAGAATCACAACTTGATCACACCTACCCCAAATTCCTCGGCAGGTATCCCCTGCTGGGTGGAAAACATGGTTATGGATCTAAAATCCGATCTTGAAGCCAAAATCACAGCGCAGATCAAACCTCTCATATCAAAACTGGACAGACTTACGTCACTAATTAACACCAAGTGCAGCTGTAATCCAAGTAGGAACGCTCCCGCCTCAATGCAGGGAGCAAAGGAAACACTTCATAAAAAACCATTTAGCACCATACAAATAATAGACAAAACAGACAAGTCCACTACCCCACTAACCAGAAAAGCGGCAGAAACACATTCCTTAGCAAAAAAAGGGAGTAATCAGGTCAATCTCCAAAACATCCCGGAGGCAGTAGATCTTCCCTCTGCTATACAAACAGGTCCAGTAGGTCAACCTAAAGCAAATAACAGACGAACAACAGGAATCCCCACCATCCCAGCAGAGACTCCCTCCCAAGAAAAACCATTAGACCCGAAGACTAAGCAACCTCGGCCTAAAATAATTAACTTACCCCCGGAAGCCTCTCCATTCGTGGTGGTGTTAACAGGGGTTCCCCCATTGAAGGAGGGCGCAAGGGAAACCTTCGCAGAGCTGAGGAATAAAGTTGCCCAGTGGCTCCAACTTCATAGACCATTACCGGCCCATATAAGGGGTGATATCTTCTCCGCACGTAGAGGAGACTGGGTTGGTAGAAGCACTAAGTCAATAGCGGGGGACGTCATCAGCATTAAATTTAGGGAGATAGGGGCACCAAATTATATTTGCAATTCACCCAACAGAGGACCTGTCACAAAAATAAACCCCCTTCCCTTATCTTATTTCCTATCCCCATCCTCAAGGCAAAATTTCCCCTTTCATGTACACGTCCCAAACATCGGTCCCATAAATTCCTCTGAGTACAACATGTATCGTCACCAACAGTACTCAGATAGGCCACGTTTCTCGCAAAACTTACAACAACCAGCGTTCCAGTGGCAACCACCCGCCCTATTTTCCTATCCTACACAATTTGCCACTCAACCTCCTGTTAACCCACCTCAACAACCACATCATACCCTCCAACAATGGTGGCAACCCCAGCAACCAATGCATCACAACACCCATCTATGGCAACAGCCGCGGCAAGGATGGTTTCCCCCACCCAACCCATTAGGCCAAAACTACCACGGCAGAGATAGGGACGAATGGAATGGACAGGATCATCGGACAAAGCATAATGACCCCATGCAATGGGATAACTGGAATGGTCCCCAATTAGCAAATAGATATAGTCCCCTGGAATGCGTTGATTGACTACCACAACACCAGGAACACTTCCAAACTCTCATAGACTGTTTGGAACCCAAGGTACCCCCAACAGTCCCTCCAGACCTAGAGATTCCGGCAGCTCCCGTGATCCTTAAAGAATTGAAAGGTACAACAAGCTCAAGGGTCACCCTAACAATTCTAAGTTTGATCTCGTGGAACATCGCTGGATTAAGGTCAAAAATAGAGGATGGGACAATCCTGCACCACATGCTTAATTATCAAGTACTATGCCTGCAGGAGACATGGTCACTACAAGAATATCACCTGCAGGGGTACAAAACGTACTCGTCTCTCGCACAATCGGGACACACAGGCAGACCAAAGGGAGGTCTGTGTATCTACATAGCCAACACTATTCAAAATGCTAAAATAAAGGTCATAGAACTGGGGCCAAACTTACAGATCCTTGGTCTTTACTTCCAGAAAAGAGAGTCAATGATCATTATCAATTTCTATAATAATCTGGATGAATTGGACTTCGAGAGAGTCTTAGCCCACCTCCACGAAAAACTTACTACTTTTAGAACGCAACAAGGAGAAGGAGGCCCGGCAACAATATTATGGACAGGCGATTTCAATCTTCACGCCTGCACTCAATCAAAAAGAAAATGCCCCGGCATGGTGACAGAAGACGGCCTCTCACCTACCCATTTTCTGCACAACAAAATGGGAAGGCAAATGAATGGTCTCCTATCCGATCTGGACTTACAGATAGCAAACACCTTGGACTATGGGGACAATTCACTTGCACCTACCTATATTGGAAGAGGTTATCAAACTACGGTAGACTTTATAATTATATCAGCATCCTTACAACTAAGAGTAAAGAACTTTGAAGTAATACCGAATTCACAAAGTGACCATGCAATACTAACTCTTGAAGTCTCACTAAATTATCAAAAATGCTCACCAGTAACAATAGCGAATGCGTTGACTCAAGAAAACATCATTATGGATAAATTAAATGGATATACCATAAAATGGGAAAGGATAAACCCAGAGGAACTCACCAAAGAGCTAATAAGATCAGTCTATCCTGAAATTAAAATCTGTTTGGATATAGCCACTAATGACACGGAGCTTTTAACCAATTTTGCCCAAATCATGGAAAAAATTAAGGTGTTACTCACAAGAAAGCAAAAACCTGGCACATCCCGGCCTAACGGCTGGTTCAATCAAGAGTGCACAAAGGCTCACAGAAACTTAAAGTTAGCCTTAAACAAAAACGAAAGGGACCCTAGCACAATAGCCACTCTTAGAAGCGAATATCGAAAAATAAGGAAAAAAAGGAAAGAGGAACTGAAACAAGCACTGTGGCACGAACTCCACACGAGTGCCCAGGAAAAAAACTCTAAAGCCTTCTGGAAAATTTTAAGAACTCCTTTCTTGTTAGATGAGACGTGCCCTAGAATCGAAGCCGCCATAGATGCCGCAACCTGGGTATCACATTTTTCCACTATCTTTCAAAAACCAATTTCTGATCAAGAGTTGGAAGAAGAGGAAGCACTCCTACCCTACCCCATTGATATAAACTTTGAAATACCTGAGATCCTCATGGCATTAAATTCTACCAAAAAGGGAAAAGCTCCAGGACCGGACGGTGTCCCGGCAGACCTTTTTAAATATCAAACAGAACTTTGGGCACCAATTTTAGCAAGGGTCTGCAACGCTACGGCAAAAATAGGGATCCTGGAGTCCTGGACCAGGTCTATTATGGTGCCGATTTTTAAAAAAGGTAATCGTATGGACCCCGCCTGCTATCGTCCAATTTCCCTGCTGGACTCATTGGGAAAAATAGCAGGAAGAGTGATTTTAGAAAGATTACAGGACTGGGCGGAAGAAAGAGGCATCTTATCTGACCTCCAATTCGGATTCAGAAAAGGATTAGGTACCGTGGAACAAGCCCTAAACTTATCAATAATCTTCGGAAAATACGTGCATGCAAAGAAAGCAAAACTTTACATGACTTATGTAGATCTCTCAGCGGCTTTCGACTGCGTCTCACACACAAAACTGTGGTCCCTGCTAGCACAGATGGGGGTAGACCCACCACTCCTGAACTTTCTAAGGGAACTCTATTCCAACCCATCTGCAAGAGTTCGCTATGGAACAAAGGGAGAACTGACGGCGTCCTTTGCAGTCGAGCGTGGGGTCAGACAAGGATGTGTCCTGGCACCCTTCCTTTTCTCCCTCTATACCAACAACCTGGAGGTCGAGCTACTAAAGGGTGCCCGTGACCTCCCATTGGCCAAACATCGCCCGATCCCCGCCCTGCTGTATGCGGATGACGCCGTCCTCCTCGCACAAACTCCCCGTGAACTCCAAAGGTCCCTAAATAGTTATTCCCAGTTTATGAAGACTCTTGACCTCCACATAAATGTGAAAAAAACTTTCGTAATGAAGGCAGGGGTCGGGAAAAAACAGCAAAACTCTATCTACCTCGACAGTCAAAAAATTGACTCAACAACTGAATACTGCTACTTGGGGGTCATGATAGACAATAAACTGTCCTGGAAACCAGCAGTAGAAGCAAGAAAACACTGCTACAAAAGAGCATTAGCCGCCTTGGTGTCGTTTTCTCAAAAATTAGGAAAACGTCCGCCCAGGGAACTGATAACCATATATAAAGCCAAGTGCCAATCCACAGCTCTATATGGAGCAGGACTATGGGGACACACGGACGTTACCTCTCTGCAAATTGCAGAAAATAAGTTTTTTAGATTCATCCTATCTGCCCCCAAAACTTCATCGGTTTATGCGTGTCACTTAGAATTAGGGGCACCATACATCGAAGACCTTGCCAAAATCCAACCACTTCTTCTCTGGCAACGTATTTGGGCGTCCGATAAAAACGACCTTACACAAACAATACTGGCGGACGCAATGTCCCTAGACCATGCCTTAAAAATCAAATGGCTGGCCTATATTCGGACCTTTTTTTGTGACCTTGGAATAGAAAAATATTATCATAATCCTGAAAAACTAGGAGAACTTTCAAAAGACAACCTAAAAAAGCGAGCGATGGACCATCTGACTAACTTGAGACTTCAGGCAGAAGCAGGGAAACAGTCGGCGCAGCATGCCATGCTGGTTCAATCTACTTTTTCAATGCAGCCGTATTTAAACCTTGACATTGGTATTTTTGAACGATTTCTCCTGATAAGATTCAGACTGAACACATTTCACAAACTGGTAGTTTTTCCAAAACCAAACGTGTGGGACCTAAATCCACCTCCATGCCCATGTGACGGAACATCAGGTCAATCTACCTTACATACTGTTCTGTTCTGCAAATTTTATCAGGAGCACCGTAAACTCTGGCTACTGACCCTTCTAAAATCTTGGGGTCTTAGACAATGCAGAACAGCCATGTTGAGCCTGCAGCTTTTGGACACCGAAGCCACATGTTACCATGTCCTAAATTTTCTGAAATGTATATACAGCCATAGGAAAAACCTTTAACTTATAATGCAATTGTATATATTTCCGAAATTCTTTCTTGATGTTTTTAAGTAATCTGATAATTAGATCTTACTGAAACTGTTTCTCTTTTTAAATGTATTGCTTTTATGGACTGCAAAAATCCGAATAAAGATCATTTATTATTATTATCTTCACTATTTTGTAGACTTGCAAGCAAAGCAACAAGCCAATGTAGGCCAGACAATAAAGAACACGTTTTCATACCACTGCAACAGATACAGGTAGCCACCGGTAAGGAGGTAACTGCTGAATAGTCTAAGCACAAGTATACAATCTATAGCTCATATGTCTCGAACTGAAAATGCTACTTACCAGTATGCATCTGCTCTTTGCATGTAGAGCTGTAGATTCGTATTCGCCCACCCACCTTCCCGGATACCTCTAACTGTTCCAGTACTATCTTACTTAGATACATTACACATGGACATCCTTTTCAATGTCTTTCTAGCTCCATCATAACCCTCCATGACAAAACCATCTGGAGATGGAGTCGATGCCCATGTGCACTATCGTCCTAAAGAGGAGTCACCTACCTTGTGATTACAAAGACTTCTTCCAAGACAAAAACAATGTGCCCACATCTGAGCCAAGAACAGATGCATAGCAGTAAGTAGCACTTTCCTTTTCAGCCTCCCCTAGTCTGACGGCATGGTTATCTAATTTCGCAGACATGTGATCCATCCTGAGCTTAAGAGAGTCTATTTTTCCATCAATGGACTGCAGGCTGTTATGCATGGCAAGGAGCGTTATCTCAGGAGATGATGGGTTCTCAGAGCGAGCATCCAGCTCTGAGTCCGAGGTGGCTCTCTGCTGTGTCTTGCCAGATTTTCACGGCTCAAAGGTGAGACGTGACTGGTTTCTTTCCGTTTTATCTATCTCTGCTTATTTAATTATCTCAGGAGTGCTCAACGGGCTTGTATACAAAGGTGCCCAGTTATCCTTCTAGCCCTGTCAGTCAGTAGCCGCGTCACCTCAAGTGAAGCGATAGTTAGTATTTTCACACAGTGCGCAATTCAGGATTGATGATTCTGCGTGTTGTGCCCCGAACTCCAAATACTCATCAGGAGGGGCCCGTCGACACACCTTGAGGTCCGCCCCCACACAATATGCGCACTAATGTTAGCCATAACTGTCGGTTGAGCCAATGTCTTAGTGCCAGATCATAGCACATGTCGCTTTGAGATATGCACTCAAAGGAGTAGACTCTCACTTTACATAGTTGGGGGCAACTGTGCAGCCACTTCGAGCTACGAACCTGCAGTGTTGGTTTAAAATAATAATATGCCATAAATCAGCCTGTGAGAATATAGCGGGGTATCAGCGGACCCAGCCGACACAGTGCCTACAGGTAGGGCTGTGAAAAGCAGCAAATCTCCTCAGACCCCCAATGCTGCCCGGCGCAGGGTCACCTTTAATTCACTGGATTTACTATCAAAATAATGAGGCAGGCGCTGCAAACTGGAAGACAAGAAACAAGTTTATTTCTCGTGAGGAGAACCTGTCAACAGACACCGTAGTAATCTGCTGAGGTGTTCTGACAACAGCTCTCCTGCAGGTCACTTTTATACAGTATCAGGACAAAGTAATCTTTATGATCAGTGTAATGTAAGCTTGGTATCCCCGCCCCGGATAGGTTGTCACACAAGCAAAACATTGTTTCATCAACATGGTTGCACAAGCCCAACAGTTATTCTCCTCCCACCCAGGCCAAACAGACAATTTTATCTTGCAGCTGGACCTTGCTTCAGGGTCTAAAACATGTGAGACCGGCCAGATCCAAGAGTCTGTTCTGTTGATAAAAACAGGTCCCATTGTTGGCAAAAACAAGTCTTGCTGTGTGCAGTGCAATAAACCATGTTTGCAAGAGTCTGTTTGGTACTTGGAACCTGTTTGTGTAAGGTTGTTCATGAGTTTGCCTGTAAACAGAGATGAGGAAAAACGAGCTTGTGGCAGCAAGTTGATGTTTGTCGTGGCAATAGTTTATAGCCCCCAGCTCACATACCAGGTTGTCCAGAGAGATGCTAGTAAGGGCAGGGTGAAACAAAAGGGTGACCAATGGAATACAAAATGGCTGCGGTTGGTCAGAATTACTGCAGTTTATGTGCACGTAGGAACTTCCATCAGACAAGATGGCGCAGGTAATGTTCACAATTGTAGTTTTGCTTTTAACAGTCGCCCCTTTGAACATAACTAGACAGCTTGTCAGTCTATTTCGATCTCCATAATGTCCTGTATTTCTTGCTCATATATTACTCTCATTTTTGTTAGCTGAGTGTCCATAGTCTTAGTGCGCAAGATACTTATACAAAGAGAACACAAAGGTGGTATACAGTGTACACCCAAACAACACCCACATATTGCCAATACTGGGACCAAGAGAACCATTGATATTTTCCAACCCCACTCTTTCAAGATGCCCCAAAGCCAACTTCCAATTGTCCAAGTCTCTGACCCTTGATGAATTTCTGAAGACAGTCTGTGGAGATGTTCGATTGCTTCATAGACAGAAGGCGAACTATCAGGGATGTAGATGCAGCAACTGGCACCGATGATGCGACATGCTCCTCCACGGTCCGCTAGTACCACGTCCAGGACCATGCGGTTTTGTAGGGCCACCAGGTGGACCGCATGAAGCTCAGCAGTGTTGTTGGTGAGGATGCCAGCTGTGACGTTCAGGCAGTTTCTACCACTTAAGACAGATGTCTGGGCTGTTAGCCATCGGACCCCATAGTGGGACGAGCCCTTTTGCTGCGTCGAGGAACTGTGATGCGGCAGAGTCTGCTTGATCAGTGTCTTTATAACGCTTTTCTCAATGATGCTCTGCAGGGGCTGTGTAGGTTGGTGGCAAAACAAAGGCGATGTAGCACGTGCCCCCCCAGTTTCTTGGGAGCCAGGTGTAGGCTTTGGTTCCACAGACAAAGTATATATTGGGTGATGCAACAAATACTGGAGGGTTGGCAGTGTTCAAAGTCCTTACAATGTTACAAGTGCTGTGACCCACATTCTTAGTCCCACGGCCTTCAATGCATACAAGGCTGGAGACGTTCACCACAGATAGGGCCACAATCATTGTTGCAGCAGTTCTTTTCTTCAGGTAGGAAAATGTGGGTCTGACAGGATTATTGAACACTTGTATTTCCACTCGTTCTTTGGAGGGGACATTCATTGGGAATGTCGCATTGGAGGTGTGAGGGCAAAAGGGAGCGGTTGTTCTTCCTGTTTTGTTTAACCAGAACTCGCTGTAGAACTGAGCGATTGTCCCATCGGAAGTGGCATTCTCTGTAACTTTCTTGTAGGAGCATCATCCAGGCAAGGCAAGATCTGTGAACAGAAAAGGGTGAAGGGATGAAAGGGATGGAGTGTTCAGTGGCATGTGGTAGCAGCCCACAGACCCCACAGTTGGTGGCATTTGCTGCAAGATTGTGCTGGTGCAGCATCTGCACGAAATAATTATTCCAGAATTCTTTGCGTCGTTCTCGGAGATATGACGACAGTGATACCAGATAGTGTTCTTTCTTGGTGGTTGGTTGCATGGTGGGTGACATTATTTTGTATGCAGGAGTATTCTCTTCAATGATCCAGAAGGTGACCATTAGCAGGAGACAGGTGAGAAATGCTGCTACAAGTGCAATTGTCTTTGTGCTATACAGGTTGGAAGTCTTGGTGTCTTTTCGGTTACTCTTCGGGTGCTCAGTTTCTTCCATCATCTTCGATGAGCTCAACGACGGACAGGGCCACAGACATTTTGTCTATTGCTTTTCCTGGTAGCGTTGGTTGATTGCGCTACCGATCTGAGACCTTGACTCAGTTAGTGGCCTGGTCATTGGAGCACCCTCCTTTCGTCGATCTTAGGTTGTACCATTTCTTGGATGGCACCGTGGGGTCGGGAAACTCTGTCAATTCAAGTGTCTCTTCTTGCGGGTAGCAACTCAGAGCAGGTCGCTCTTCTGCCAGTACATCCTCTTGCACCTCCACTTCTTCACAGGTTGCCAGCGTTGGAGGGACTCTTTTACAATGGTGTGTGTGTGCAGCCAATTTCGTTTTCCTTCCACTCGAAGGGCGGTTCGGGTGGTGATCAAGACTTGCCAGGGGTCCGTCCACCTGGGCTCCAGACTCTTCGTCCTCTGGAAATTTCTGACGAGGACGTAGTCACCAGGCCTTATTTCGTGTCCCGGGCCCCTGGATGCGTCTGGTAAGGCTTGCTGCACCTGTTGGTGGATAATTGTTAGCTCGTTTTTCAATTTATACAAATAATCTGACATTACTATGTTCTGGACATTGTTAATGGAGGTTGGTTTTGGCGCCGCCCAAATGTTCATAGGCCTGTCGAATACCACCTCATACGGGGTTAGTCTGTGTTTAGTTGGGGTGGAGCGCATTGATAGCAAGGCTAATGGGAGGGCGTCGGGCCATTTCAACCCAGTCGTGGCAACTATTTTGGCCAGTTTTAACTTCAATGTTGCGTTGTGTCTTTCTACCAGGCCCGCTGATTATGGGTGGAAGACGGCATGGAACTTTTGTTTTACCCCGAACCCTTTCAGTATGTTCTGTATCACCTCGGCTACGAAGTTGGGGCCGTTGTCGCTCCATAAAATTCTACAAAGACCATACCGGGGGAAGAATTCTTTCAGCTAAACTTTTGCAGTTACTAAGTCGGTATAGTCGCGGATGGGGTATGCCTCCACCCATTTGCTAAAAGTGCACACAACCACCAGAACATATTTTAGACCATGGCAGCTCTCTAGTTGGATGTAATCCATTTGAAGGACTTCAAAGGGGTGGTCAGGGACTCCAAACCCTCCCTGTGGTCCTACTGTCCCCTTCCCTGGTTGTGTTGTAGGCAGACTATACATTGTTGTACTCGGCGCTTTGCAGATTCTGTTATCTTGACATTATGCCATACTCTGGTGATTAGTTCAATCATGGGGGTGGAGCCTATGTGTGCTGGTAAATGTGCCATGGTCAATATGGGGATTAGATAGGCATTGGGTAACAGCCATTTATTCCCGTCTTTAGTTCTCCAGCAATTTTCCTCGTCTTTTAGTCCCACCCTTTCCCACTCGGTCAATTCGTCTTGTGTGCCTGTCGTCTGTATGTCCCTTACAGGGGTCCTAGCGTCAGTCCATTGTTCAGCTTTTGACCTGGTCACATACATTCGTGTTGTAGTTCTGTCTTCTGCCGTGGCTCGGGCAGTAACATCTGCCAGCGCATTTCCCTGTCCAATTAGATCGGTCACTTTCCTATGTGCTTGGCATTTTATCAATCCTAGCTTTCTGGGGAGGAGGACTGCTTCCGTCAAGGCGGAGACTAAATCTCCATGCAGGATGGGTGTACCGTGTGAAGTCAGGAACCCTCTTTCTTTCCATAGAACCCCAAAATGGTGAACCACCCCGAAGGCGTATTGGCTGTCAGTGTATATGTTAACTGTTGTGCCGGCTGCTAAAATACATGCTTGTGTGAGGGCAATGAGTTCTGCTTCCTGGGCGGAACGTTGGGCAATACGGGCTGTTTCTAGAATGTTTCGGGCTGTGGTGACAGCGTATGCAGCTGAGGTGGTGCCGTCAGGGAGTTTGATGCACGAGCCATCCACCCATAGTTCTCCATCTGGCTCTAGAAAGGCGGTGTCTCTGATGTCTACTCTACTCTTTGTTTGTTCATCGGTTAGTGTCACACAGTCGTGTAGTGGAGCCACACTAGGATCATTTTCTGGTAGGGGAAACAGTGTGGCTGGATTGAGGATGGTGCATCGCTTTAGGGTAATTTGTGGTGCTAGCAGGGTCAACTCATAACCTGTCAGTCGGGCGCTAGTCAAGTGTTGGGTTTTGGTCTGGTTCAGTAGTGTGTCGACTGCATGGGGTACTAAAACAGTGACTGGATTTGAGAGCACTATTCCTTCGCTCTGGCGTATTGATACTGCTGCAGCTGCCACGGCGCGCAGGCACGCTGGGAGTGCTCTGGCTACTGGATCGAGGGTGACAGAGAAATATGCACAAGGACGTTTTTTGTGACCAATTGATTGTGTTGGGACAGACAATGCACATCCCTCCCTATCGTGTGTGTAGAGGAAGAATGGTTTGGAGTAATCTGGGGTTCCTAGGACTGGCGCTGAGCAAAGGGAATTGCGTAGTTCTTTGAAGGCTGATTGGTATTCAGGGGTCCAGGGGAGAGGTGAGGGGATGTCTTTAGCTAGGAGGGAGAGAAGGGGTTTGACAATGAGGCTAAAGTTTGGTAACCACTGTCTGCAAAACAAGGTGAGGCCGATCAAAGAGCGGACTTGCTTCTGATTTTTGGGGACAGGGGTGTCTAGGATTGTCTGGATCTTGTCAGGTGCGAGTTTCCTCCCTTCCTTTGACAAAAGGTGACCTAAATAGGTTACTTGTGGTTTACAGAACTGCAATTTTTTTCGGGAGACTTTGTGACCATTCTCAGCAAGGCAATGGAGTAGTTTGATGGTGGCAGTGACGGCTATTAGTTTGGTGTCTGCTGCTAGAAGGATGTCATCTACATATTGTATTAACGCTACTCCGTCTGGCAATTGTATGGCGTCCAAATGTCTTTTAAGCGCCTGGCTATAGATGCTCGGGCTCTCTGTGTACCCCTGGGGTGCTCTACAAAATCTATACGAACGAGAATTTAGGGTAAATCCAAAAAGATAGCAGCTGTCCTCGTGTATAGGTATGGAAAAGAAGGCGTTCTTGAGGTCAATCACGGTGAAGGTGGTGGCAGTGGAGGGGATTAATGTCAAAATTGTCATGATGTCGGAAACTACTGGGTATTGTGGTACTACAAGTTTGTTTACCTCCCGCAGGTCAATGATGAAGCGGTAGGCTTTCCCGTCTCCCTCTCCCTGTCTCTTTACAATCGGTAGTATGGGACTGTTACAAATGTTGCTCTCTACTTCCTCTACAACCCTTGCCTCTACCAAATAGTGTATGATCTCTGTCAGTGCTTTCTCACCCTCTGGCAATATTTTGTACTGTGGTATTTTCGGTAGGGTTGCGTCCTGTCGTATTGTTACGTGTACTGGGTCAATCATCATTCGTCCTACGTCTGAATCAGCCCTAGATCATAAGTGTGATGGCAAAGTGTCTAGTAGGGATGCGCCAGTCTCGGAGATGTGAAGCATGTGCTGGAAAGGGTTCTCTCTAGGGCGTTGGGGGTTGTCATACAGGATGACATGCACTACGTCCGGTGAGCATCTGATAGTCGCATGGAAGTGTTTCAAAAGGTCGGGACCCATAATGGCGTTGGAGGCGGAGGAGAGAAGGAATGTTGTGTCGATAATATTGTTTTCAAGATTAAAAGGAATTGGTCTGGACAAAGGGGTGGTGGAGGGCGTACCATCAAATCCTATTGAAGACACATGTGAGCCAGACAAGGGTGCCCTTGGAATCAGTCGTTTGGATAGTGCACTACGTGTTGCTCCTGTGTCTAACAAAAATGGCGACTTTGTGCCCAGGACCTTTGGGGTAACATAAGGGCCTTGCTGATCAACATGGAGCTCAACTGGATCCCTCCCTTGCCCTTGGCTGTCATATGCGAAGTCGTACGTGTTGTCGTAATCTGACTGTTGGAACTGGTTCTGTCTGGGGTGATCAAATGCGTTCGCCCTCCTGGCCTTTCCTCGCTAGCTTCATTCATGTACCCTCTCCCACGTCCTCTTCTTCTCTGTCCACTTACTATTTCCCTCGCCCCTCTGCCCCTACCGATTCCTAACAGAATCGGGCATTGGGACTTCCAGTGTCCGTACTCCTTACAAAACACTCATTGATCCTGTCCTAGGTCTTGACGTCCTGTATATGGCGTTGATTAACTATTTCTGGGCGGCTGCGCTCTAGCGGTATTCTGCTGGTATCCTCCCTTATATTGCTCCCTTCCTGTATTCACCCCTTGAAGTTGCGCTATCATTACCCTTTCCTTCAAGTACTTCTTTTTCTTTTCTGTAGCCCTATCATTTTCATTTTTCTGGTGTTCATAGTACTGGGCCATCTGGAGGATGGCCGCTGGTTTAGAGGCTGCCCAACTGCTTTTGCTGGTCTGCAGCTTCTGCGATACTTCCGGCAGCAATCTCTTAACATAATTCTGTACAAACAAGTGGTGTCCGGTTGCGGTGAACATGTCTTGTCCGCTGTAATCGGAGAACACTGTTTCAAATCTGGAGAAATACTCTGAGACATCTTCTTGTGGTTTCTGGTGGCACGCGGTTACTATGGACCAGTCGATCTTTTTCTCCGGGATCATAGTTTTAACTTTCTGTACTATCTTGTCAGGGAGGTCTAATATAGCTTTTACTGGTTTCTGACCAGGGTTTCTCTGTTTATCTAGTGCGCTGAGTTGTTCCCAGGTATGACCGAGTAGTTCTGTGTGGTCTACTTTCCTAATCTGTTTCCACACATCCGCTGGCAGACATAACCCGAAGAACCAGTCTATGTCGGCAAGTGTCATTATTGTTGATCCCAAAGCGGTACCTAGCTCGGTGTAAAAGGCGGTGGATTTCCTCCGTAAATCCGGCAAGGATTTATGGAATGTCAAGATATCCTGTCTGTCTTATGGCTGATACACCCAATTGTACACCACCCTTCCTCTAGCGTCTTGGTGGTTTATATCGTCGTTAGTCCCTTGTCCTCTAGGAGGAACCCAATAAGGTCCAGCTTCTTTTATCAGCATCATGCTATCTGGTTTTTCTATCGGGGGTCCTGCTATTTTAGATGTTCTGTCCTTATCTACCTGTCCTTGTTCTATGAGATGACTGAATACTTCTAGTGTGGATGAAAAGAGTTCTGTCACATCCTTCATCTCCAGTGTCTACTTTCCTATAAAGAGCCACTAGTCGCTCGGGCCCTACATCCTGGTATTTCTCTTCATACGCAGTAAGAGTGTGGTAACCGAGGCGCTCAATAAAGTATCATTTGTGGTTTTCGACATAGGAGTTGCATATGTCAGTGACATATTCTTCTGACTCTTTCCTATCCATGAGGGTTTTAACTATTTTATCAATGCCTGCTCGCTCGTCTTTACTTAATCGCGGGACCCTAGGCAACCCTCTTTCCTTTGATTTTACTTCTACTACTGTATCTATTGATGAGGCATTTGGTGCAAGAGACTCTGTTGGCGCAGAGGCGGTGGAGACCGAGACAATTGTGCCATCTCTGGCTATATTTTTGGGTTCCTGGCGTGGTACTACAGGATGAGTAGGGGCGTAAGGAGGTGGCATGTAGATCATCGGTGGACCTAATAATAAATCGCCATCTACTCTTTGTTTCGCCGATAACTCGGGGTAAAGAGTCGAGGGCGTTCTAACAGGGTATTGACCTGAAATCTTTGACTCTTGTTCCTTTCTATCGGTTTCTCTTTCTTTTATGTCTTCTAACTTTTTACAAGCTATGTGAGCTGATTTTCGCATTTCTTTATCTAATCTAGCTTCGTTTCTTTTCTTTCGTTGGGCTGCTTCTTTCTGCCACAAACCAAAACTATCAAGCATAGCTGGTGTAGTTTTCTTTTTGTGAAGGGCTATTTCTAGCACTTCCATTTTAGGGGGGGGTCGAAAGATCTTGTCAGTGGCCACTGATTTACCCATCCTTCCTAGTGCGTATATGCCACAGTTCACTTTAAGCTACAGTGGCTAATCCATATTTTACGTACATGTCCTTATTAGGGGTGCCCTCCGGTGGTGCCGGATGACTGACCTCTAATAAACGGTCCGGTCCAAAACAATTTCCAAACAATTTAGACATAACAGGCATGACGTATTTATCGGTCAATATAAATATCTCAATAGGGCTGTAGACAAAAAGTCTGCACTACCTGTCCTTCGCTGTCTGCAAAGAGAGAGAATATTTCTATTCTCTGTTTGCAAGCAGGGAATGTCTCAAATAACTTCAAAGGGGAATACTAGTATTCGAGCTAACAATCAATCAATCAAACAGTCAATTAACGTAGTTTTACACGACCTTACCCGGACCGCGTGGACAGTTCTTCGTCTTCCCCTTCCAGCGCCTGGTTGTCCTCTTACTCCAACAATCAATGCGGCGTTCCTGTAAGGTCCCAGTCAGGACCGCAGGTCACTCGAGAGAGGTCCGTTCGGAACCGGTGAAGTTCAGTCGACGAGGGTTTCTTTCAGGCAGGTGCACTCCAATCATTTAGTCGTTCACTCCGTCGTTAGGACCTCTCTACCGTACCCACGTGTCGCTGATGGGCCCCAACGTTGGGTCGCCAATTGTGAAAAGCAGCGAATCTCCTAAGACCCCCAATGCTGCCTGGCGCAGGGTCACCTTTAATTCACTGGATTTACTATCAAAATAATGAGGCAGGCGCTGCAAACTGGAAGACAAGAAACAAGTTTATTTCTCATGAGGAGAACTTGTCAACAGACAACGTGATAATCTGCTGAGGTGTTCTGACAACAGCTCTCCTGCAGGTCACTTTTATACAGTATCAGGACAAAGTAATCTTTATGATCAGTGTTACGTAAGCTTGGTATCCCCGCCCCAGATAGGTTGTCACACAAGCCAAACATTGTTTCATCAACATGGTTGCACAAGCCCAACAGTTATTCTCCTCCCATCCAGGCCAAACAGACAATTCTATCTTGCAGCTGGACCTTGCTTCATGGTCTAAAACATGTGATACCGGCCAGATCCAAGAGTCCGTTCTGTTGATAAAAACAGGTCCCATTGTTGGCAAAAACAAGTCTTGCTGTGTGCAGTGCAATAAACCATGGTTGCAAGAGTCTGTTTGGTATTTGGAACCTGTTTGTGTAAGGTTGTTTATGGGTTTGCCTGTAAACAGAGATGAGAGAAAAAACAAGCTTGTGGCAACAAGTTGATGTTTGTCGTGGCAATAGTTTATAGCCCCCAGCTCACATACCAGGTTGTCCAGAGAGATGCTAGTAAGGGCAGGGTGAAACGAAAGGGTGGCCAACGGAATACAAAATTGCTGCGGTTGGTCAGAATGACTGCAGTTTATGTGCACGTAGGAACTTCCATCAGACAAGATGGCGCAGGTAATGTTCACGATTAAAGTTTTGCTTTTAACAGGGCCAGCCACAGTTCCAATTGCGCAGGTTTGGCAGGAGCAGGGCTCGCACACCTGTGCCTCTAGCTCAATCCTCCTGTACCCCATAGAATGCGTATCTCATGCTTCCCCTGGTAAGTAGGTTTTATGTGCAGACTCTCACCAGAAGCTGTGGCCCGCCCGGAGCATTTCCACAGCTCCTAGAAGCGCCTGGTCACCTTGGAGGGCCCCGCAATCACCATTCAGTAGTCGGCGATAGGGGAGGACGGGCAGGCAGTCCAGCGCCTCCCTCTCGGCCTAACCGCCGTTCGTGCACTCACCGTAGCTCTTGAAGGGTGCTGAGGTCAGCAACTGCGACTCTGGTCTCAACCAGGCTCCACGCATAAAGAATACCGCAGAGTAGATCGCGTGGTGAGCTGTGCCGCCCGGTGCCATTGGGACTCTCAAACGTACTACTGGGCCGCCATGTTGCATGTGAAGGCCGCCAGTCCGCCAAGTCACAATGTGCGTTGGTTAAGGCAGCACACCACAGCTAGATCTTCCCCAGGCCGTTTGCTTTGTTACCGCCTTATTTCTCTCTCATTTCAGGCGTTGGAAGTTTGCGGGAAAGCAGGATTATTAGCAGATTGTCAATTCGGCCGGCGAGCTGCACTACAATGCCGCCATCTTGCCGTGTATCTTCTAGCGCCCCCCACTGAGGCTATAGTTGACTATACCATCAATGACACACTGAACACCCCTATGGCTATCCTATGGGACACCCTGAAGGCGGTAGTCAGGGGAGAGTTCCTATCTTTATCCGCGCATGCCAATAAAGTCTGGAGAGAAAAGAGGGAGCAACTCTCCAGCGAGGTAACCGAGTTAGACTGAATACAACAAAGAACCGGGGCACCCAGGGTTTGGAAGCAACTTACAGCAGTGAGAGCTCAGCTGGCAGGCCTAGATGCCGCCCTACGGCTTCAGCAAGCTTTCTACTCTGGGGAGACAGAAGTGGGAGACTCTTGGTCAATAGATTAAGAGCTCAGCCGCAGTCATCTAACATTTCCATGGTTATTAGCAGACCACTGACCAAGGCATTGCAGACACATTTAGGCAATACTTTGTTTCCCTATACGGAGCCAAGTTGAAGACCTCGAATTTCCGATTAAGCTGGAGGAATTCATCTCCCAGATGGAGTTTCCTCCATCTTTTATAAAACTTTCTGCGCCATGTTGGCCCCGCTGTTGATGAGGGTATATAACTTGATTGGGTTGTCTTCTTCCATACCACCCACGATGTTGGAAACTCTAGTTACTGTTATACCCAAGCTGGGGGAGGACAAACAACATTGTGCATCCTACCGTTCTAACTCCCTCCTCAACGTGGACCTTAAAATGTTCACTGGGATCTTGGCGAAGAGACGTTCCCCTTGTCTTCAGGGGTTGATTGACCCTGACCAGTCGGGTTTTTCCCGGGCAGCCAGTGCTCTGAGAACACTAAGCGCCTTCTGCACATAATAGATAAATCTGAACGTTTTGAGGTTGAACGCATGATAATCTCTGTGGATCCCGATAAGGCGTTTGACAGGATGCACTGGCCCTACCTCAAGGCGACCTTGTGCTATTTTGGCTTGCCAGAGCGCTTTATAAACTAGGTGCTTGGCAATTACACTAATCCTGCTGCCTCAGCCCGGGTGAATGGCCTTATTTCGCACCCCTTCCTTATACAAGGAACAAGACAGGGATGCCTACTCTCGCCACTCTTATTTGCCCTGTATATGGAGCCCATGGACCAAAGTGTGCGCGATGATCCCTTAATATCGGTGGTGAAGTTCGGGAGCGAGGAACATAAAATTAGCCTTTACGCTGACGATGTAGTCGCCACCTTGGAATGGCCTGGGAAGTCCCTGCCTGCCCTTCTGACCGAATAAGAACGCTTGAAATGAAATGAAAAGACCATGTGTTAAGGGCAATAGCTACCCTTAGGCGTCCTAGCGCTGCAGACCACACGTGCAAGGATACAGCCGAGAGCGATCCCGATTTATTAAAAAGGTGAGTTTTCAAGAGCTTGCGGAACGGGAGGAAATTAGACTCTGAGCGTAGATGGAGTGGGAGGGAATTCCAGAGCCTGGCTGCGTTGTAGGCAAAAGAGCGGCTACCACATCTGGTTCTTTTTTTCCTGGGTACTATGGCGAGGAGAGAGGAAGCTGATCTGAGTTTTCTGTTAGGGTGGTAGGGGGTAATCAATGATTGGTTAATGACAGGACCAATCTTCCAGAAGGCCCTGTGAGCAATGCAAAGGGCCTTAAACTCAATTCCCTCCCGAACTGGGAGCCAGGGGAGTTTTTCTAGGCCAGGACTGATGGGAAGCCGACGGATAGTCTGAAGGAGTGTGCACGCTGCACAGTTTTGGATGACCTGAAGCTTGCGCAGAGTCGACTGAGGGCCCCCTAGATAGAGGGCTTTCCCGAAGTCCAAGCGCGAAAGAATAAGACCCTGAACCATGATCTGTCTCGCCTGGAATGGAAGTAGAGGAAGGATTCACACAAGCATCAGGATTTAAGGTGAACGTTCACAAGTCACAGGGCCTCAGTCTATCCCTCAATTCGGCCACACGAGAGGCGCTCCAGAGGACGCACCACCTCCTATGGTCTTGTGAAACCATCCCCTATCTAGGCCTGCAACTTACAGCCAGTATACAAAACACCACCTCCCTCAACTATACGGCGTTATTGCAACACATACGCGAATGCCTCCATAGATGGAGACCACACTCTCTGTCTCGGCTGGGCCGTATAGCGACGATAAAAATGACGATACTACCTAAGATAATACTTTTATTTCAGACCCTGCCGCTGGCCCCCCTTCGGGAGTGTTGCACTCACAATAGCGGAATTTGGAGCTCTTTATTCGGCGTGATCAGCTTCCCAGATTGCATGGAGAACTAGGATACAGGGCCCCAACTGAAGGGGGGTTAGCAATCCCAAACCTGCAAGATTATTACTGGGTGGTGCAGCTGCTGCCCTTGGTGGAGTGGTCGCTGCAGGAATCTGAGAAACACTGGCTGTTCATGGATAGAGCTTTAGCTAGACAACCACTATGGGGAGTCCAGTTTCTCACAAAAGCAGCCAGGCCTTGCAACCTATTCCTATCAAAAGTACTGCACTCTACTCTATCAGCCTGGGACAGGGTTGTCACCTAACGGGGGCTCACATCATTCCCATCTCCAAACACACCCACAGTCCACAATCCTGACTTTACACCAGGGCTTGTCACAATAGCGTTTGCACACTGGACAAATAACAGCTGCTGCTCCGTAGGACACTTCTTTGATGTGGAGGGACCCCTGTCTTTCACAGGCGTTCGTATGCAGCAGAATGTCCTATAGAAAACGTGCTACCGATACCAGCAGATCTGACATTGGGTAATGCAACCAGAGGTACGGGGAGGTGCGGAGATATCCCTTACGCCATTCGAAAAGTGGTTAATTACGAAGTACACAGACACGCACTTGACGACCGAAGTTTATAGGTTCCTCAGACGCAACCCTGGGACAGATAAATACCCCGAGCAGCTGAGATGGGAAGGGGAACTGAGCAGGAAGCTTGTAGGAGAGTAGGGTTCTCTATCCTATGGTCACCCCAATTTTTGCTTGTTGCTTCACTGGTTTTAGACTTAATGTGGCTGTGGGCCTGCTAATCAGACCCACAGCCTGCTGTTCTCTCTCTAAATTAACATACATGTTCTATAGGTACATAACCAATCTGGTACTGGACACCTTATCAGCCCCTATACAGTGCACTATAGGTGCCCAGGGCATAGGTGATCCAAGGCCTACCAGGGGCTGCAACATATCTTTTGCCACCCCTGGCTGCTCCTTAAATTGACACAACTGGCTGATCACTCAGCTGGGGAAGGGTGGTGTAATCACCCCTTGCTTAGATATAGTATACCTATATCTAAACCTATATCTGGACACATATATACCTATAAGTCACTCCTATGGCAGGCCTTATCAATCCTGGAGGCAGAGTGCTTGGTTTTACGTGAGATGGTGCTCTAGCATGAGCTGAGCCTGTCTGCAGCTGTCCGGACCAACTTCCTAAGCTGTTCCGGGATAATGCCATACCATATACTCTTAAGTGCATTATAATCCATTGCGGTTATGTGCTAACTTTGGTTTGGCTTTATCAAAACATGTCGTGTAAGGTGTCATACGATTTGGAATACTACCCCCTCGCCAGTCCTGGCGACGGGGGTCGCATTCCACCCTTCTAGGGGGAGAAGACATGTTACTTTACTGAAACACGGTTAATCCTAACCAGAGCCTCAGCATCACAAAATGGATGCTGCTGCCACCGACACGAGTCTGACCTCCTGCTGGTAACCGAAACTTGGCAGAGGAGGCCTGGACAAAGGGTTTCCTGTCGCAGGGAGGTGCTACACCTCCCCAGACAGGAGATAGTGTATTGGCTTCCCCTTGCATAATCCGGTCAAACCGGTTCTGGGGCACTCCAGCCCCAGTCCCAGCGTGACCCTGGACAAAGGGAAAGGGGTGTAACCACCCCCTTCCTGGGTCCCACCCATAGGAGGGACCTAGCAGGTAATCCAGCCCACTAGTTTGGAATAAATGTGGGAGCAGTGCCAGCGCACATCAGATTATCCTGACTGAAACTTATGAAACGAAACTCTGGACCCTTCGACATCCTACTCGACGTAGAAGACTGAAGAATCTCCCTTGTGGTCAAGGAGTGACCACCCTGTGCAAACAGGCACCATCCAGCGCCTCACAGTTTGCTTTGTTGCAGTTCCCGCCGGAACTCGAGCGACAGAGATCAACAAGACCCAGCGTTCCTGCCTTCCAACAGCCCGATCCACAGTCCCAGCGAATCTGAGACCCGTGGAGGCGACCTGAAGCGTGGGGCCGGCCATCTTGGAAAAACCCCGAAGTGCTGACCGTGCAGCTCCCGAGGCTCCCTCGACGCTGTGCATTGGGGTTTGAGAAGCCTCAGCCCTGAGCAGCTTTTGCACCAAAGCTACCCCCTCCACACTCCAAGTGCTGCGTGGGGCCCTTCTGCATTTTGCTGCTCAACGCGTTGGTCCGGTCGATTGCCCGTTGGCTAGCGGCCCCAGTACCGACGAACCTTTGAATTTGCTCTGCCAGTCCGGTTGCTCTGGACTGGCCCTCGCTCCCCTGAAAAGGAGCACCCGCTCTGACATTCCGGGTCCGAGTAAGAAGCGATCTTCGAATCCTGCGTGGGTTGCGCTTGCCAAGGTTTGTTTGCTCCAATCCGGAACCCGACACCGCCAACAGCGAGAGCCTTCATGGGACAGCTCGTGGTCCACTCCTGGACATCCTTGGTGCCCCAGAGCCCACGTGGCAGCGGAGACAAGCTTCTCGACAACCACCTGATTGCGACCGACATTGCCTGGTTCCTTCCTGGTTCCACCCTGGTCACTGCTGAGTGACCCAGACTCTGTCCCCTCTGCTTTCAGGTTCCCTTCAGCTTCGATCCGCCCTTGGATCGCCCCAAACACTTCTCTTCTGGCCGCCTGCAGCATCTTCATCTCCAGGCTCCATAGATCCACACGACGAAAGCCGACACGACTTTGCACCTGTGCACCCGCTTCCTGTGGGTGAGGTAACTCTTGAACGCCAGTGCTCCTGTATTGGTATACACCTCTAGTGTCTAGATCTAAAGTTTTGTCCTTCTAGGCCAGTCGGAAGACTCTTAAAACAGTAACTCGATAACTTTTACGCACCACTGACTTTGCATTGGTGCATGTGTGTGCTTTCAGCGCTGCACCTGAATCCCGCGGGCTTTTCCCGACTTCAGCATTGCTAGTCCCGATTGGTCCCAGCGATTCCCCAGGCCCTAGGCCTGACCACTGTTCGATTAGTGATACTTATACCACTATTTTAGTATGTGGTTTGAGTGGCCCCTGGGCCTCATCCATAATTGTGCAACTTTCATATGTTTTACTGTGCTTTTGTTTAAACGCTTGTACGTCTAGACTCATAAAGAGTATAGAGGATTATTCTAGTAATAAATACATATATTTTTATAATATATAACTTGTGTGGTGTCATTTCATTTGATATTACAGAATTGTGATTGGTAAAACAGCTGGCTTCACATGCCCTCTTGAGTTAAGCCTTTAAGGCTGCTTAGTCCATGCTACCCTTAGGATAGCTTGTCTATAAGGTTGACTAACAACCATCACCATAAGGGATTGTTTGGACTGATACAAGGTGCCCCCAGAATTGGAGACATTCATATATCAGGCCAACTTCTCACAAAGCTCTTGCAGAAGGAGTGGACGAATATTTACAATATGGCCCGCTACACGGCACGCAGCATTGCGAACAAAGGAACCGCTACGAAAATAGCAACATATTGGTTCTTAACACCCCCGCATCTCCATAGAGGCAACCCAACACGTAACCCCCAATGCTGGAGAGCATGTGGCTCGTTGGGTACTCTAACCTGCTGTGGGACTGCCCCTAAATATCAAGCTTCTGGGAGCAGTTATTAGATGATATTGATACTCACTTTACCACCCAAATACTCCCTTCCCGGCTTACACTCTCCTGGGTATTCCTAATCCTTTTACATTCCCATTTAGAACACGGAATGGCAGGCAGATGGCACTAGTGCTGGGGCGGCTCTACAAAATATCCTATCTAGGTTGACCAACCGTCCGTAATTTTCATGGACAGTCCGTAATTGGGACCTCACGTCCGTTGTCCGTGAGGATCCCTTTTACGGACGCCTTTTGTCCGTAATTTTGGCCTCTCACAGGGAGCAGCACTGCTCCCCTGTGAGAGGCCTCTCCCCCGCTGTTGGTGCCGCCTCGCACTCCTCCTGGAGCACAAGAGCAGCCCCACCCGCCCATTGTCATTCTGTATGCCGGGTAATTGCCACATACAGAATTTCAATGAGGCAGTCTGGGGTGTTAAAAGCGTGTGGCGGCCTCCTCCTGCCCCAGTCTAGGGCCGGGCATTCTGTTAGACGTTGCAGCATGACCGTTTTACCTTTTATCTAAGTTAGATAAAAGGTAAAACGCCCATGCTGCAACGTAAGAGAACAGGTCATTTAAAGAAGCCAGTAAAAGAAGTTAAAAAGAACGGGTATCGTTCTTTCACTGTCTCATCATTTTAGAACTGAAGTATTTTCAATATAATCATCAAAGCCATGGTTGCTGCTTTTTTATTTTAAGTAACTAGCAAATATTGACAAAGCCAATAGTCCTGGCTTGTTGGTGTAATTATACTTGCTGTATTATATATCTGGAGGATGCAATGACAGAAATAACAATACCAGTCACGCGAAACACTATGCTAAGCGCAGATTTTTAGCCTAGGTGTTTTAAACCACGCTCTTAATTACATCAAACACCCCCTTTGAAGAGACCCACCAGTTTTTTTACACCACTTAAAGCCCGGAAACAACACCATGTCACAGTCACCTCACATCCTGGCACTGTGCATCATGCATGATTCATGACTTCTACGTTTTCAGACTGCCTGTATGCAGGGGCATAGTGAACCCACCCACCCCTTGCTTTAGGAACTACAGCAAGGTGAAGTTCTTGATGGGCCTCTTCTGTCTGCAACTCTGCAGACAAAGGCTCAGCTCATAATGTGAAAAGTTAGGTGAGTAAATAAGTAAAGGAATGTGTAAATGGCTGGATGGATTACTGAAAGGATGAATAGATGAATGAAAGGAGGAATGGATAGAGAATGAAAGAAAGGATGGATGGATGGATGAGTGAATGAGTGGAAGTATGGATGAGAGAAAAGGTAAATGGCTGTATGGGTGGACGGGTAGATGGATGGGTAAAAGGGTGGATGGGTGTGTGAAAGGTTGGATGGGTGTGTGAAAGGTTGGATGGATGAGTGAAAGGGTAGATGTTGGGCGAGTGAATGGGTAGATCGATGGTTTGATAAGTGAAAGGGTGAATGGATGGATGAGCGAAAGGGTGGATGTAAGGATTGATCAGTGAGGGAAAGGGTGGATGGATGAGAGAACGGATGGCTGGATGAGTGAAAGGATGGATGAATAATAGGATCAATGGATGGATTCATGAATGGATGAGTAGATGGGTGGGTAGATGGATGGATACGTGAAATGGGAATGGATAGAGAAAGTGAGGATGAATGACTGAAAGGGTGAATGGGTGGAAGGATAAGTGACTGTGTGGATGGATAAGTAAGTGAATGGGTGGATGGATGAGTAAGTGAATGGATGGCTGGATGGGTAAAAGGGTGAATGGCTCGATGGGTGAGTGAATAGATGGATAGATGGAAGAGTGGATGGATGACTGTATGGATGGATGGGATGAAAGGGTGGGTAGATGAATAATGGATGGATGAGTGAAAGGGTGGATGGAGGGATGGATGAGTGAAATGATGGATGGAAGGAGATATGGTGGGTAGGTTTGCAAATGATTGAATATTTTTGGATATAGATGGGCACACAGATGGAAGGACAGAATGAATGGTGAAAGACTGAAGGATGGATGAAAGAATGATTACACCTTGTAGCTCCCATTATCTTAAGTAACATTTCCTATACATTGACTTTCATGTTAATATGAGTCATTGTCTCTATATAATGTGTGTGTGATGTAACACACTCCGACACCCTGCGCTACATACTTGGGATGAGTAACACTATAAAATAAATTAAATACACATGAGAGACCGTCTAAGTGAAGATGAGGGGCACCATTGGAGGGTGGTAGCAAGGCCGGACTGGCTGGACATGGCATCGGAAGTTTCCCTGGGAGGCTGAAAGGGGGGGTGTTGTTACTGGGGGCTGGCACTGCAAAGTTCCTTGTATAGCCAGACAAATGAAGATTAAGGAAGGAGCATCGTGTTCATAAACAAGTCTTCAGTTCGAGTGCTGTGTTCCAAAGTTTTATTATTGCAAACTTCATCCAATATCAGCAATCAAAGATTTATTCCAACAGCACAAAAGTTCAGTTGAATGTGGATTCAATAATCCAATCCGACTCCTTGTTCTATAAGGCACAGTGGATGTACAAGTACCTAGTGTCGCCGGCCTGGATCTCGTTGAATTGAACTTCGCTTTGCCTAGATGGAGGCAAATGGTTGCTCTGGAATCTTTTTGAACTTTTTGTGAATTATATTGGATTCTTTACTAGGGAGATATACATTTGGAGATTATACAAGTCACTTTATCGAGGCCTAAATAGAATGAGTCGTTATTTTGAGAGTTTAACTGCCAGAAGATTTATCAATTGAATGTTGTTTGGAATCGCGGTGAGGATCTGATGTGTTGGATCTAGGCACTTAGTAAAGGCCACTGCACCTCAGATTGATTACTGTTATTCACGAGCCCTGATGATGTCCGTATAGGACGAAACGCGTTGGCTGTTTTAAGTTATCTACACAACATTGATTTGGATGAGATTGGATTATTGAATCCACATTCAACTGAACTTTTGTGCCGTTGGATTAAATCTTTGATTGCTGATATTGGATGAATTTTGCAATAATAAAACTTTGGAACACAGCATTCGAACTGAAGACTTGTTTATGAACACAACGCTCCTTTCTTAATCTTCATTTGTCTGGATCATTTGGGGCCTTAAACGGTAGACCCAAGGAAGAAGAGCATACGGACTACTTACAGTATACTGTCATTAATATATGGATTTTCTCCCTGTGCTTGTTGAGTCACCCTTACCGTTTTATACGTAGTTCTATTCCTTGTATAGCCAGTAGTTTTCAATCAAAAATAAAAGCGGCCTCACTTATATTCAGGTGTGGTTCACCATTGTCTGGTGAATAATGTACCTGCTGGAGCGAGGTGAACATTTTGAAACATCTAAGGTAGCAAGCTGCGGCCATACTGAAAAAACGTGAAGTGCATGATTGTCTCAACCTAATATAAACTTATTTAGACTTGTACTTAGGTGGTTGTTAATGTACTTACGTATATACTATTGCACGACCACCTCTGATGTGTCTGTAAAACGTACCTTTTGTCCCAAAGTTTTGTCCTGAATTTTAACCATTTGTCCTGAATTTTTGTCCTGAATTTAGTCTTTGTCCTGAATTTTTACTCTCACCGTCCTGAATTTGCACCTATGCCAGTTGGTCACCCTAATCCTATCATACTGGTGAACGCCAACCCCGCCCACCTACCTTGGGTGGCTCCATAGACTGTGGGGGATTATAGGGATGGAGAAAATTTCCCTTTCACTCTCCAATCCAGGGGCCTCCTTCCAAGACCTACGGGAGCCCTTCCTCACGCTGCTAACCTCGGAGTTTAAAGAACTCACCTGCCCGAAATATCAAAGATTGCTGCGCCTTGCAGACCCACCACAAACTGCACCACCGGATGACACGATGCCCTAACAGGCATATGCTGCACAGGGACAGACAGCCCAGGCCAGGGGGCGAGCCCGAGAGCACCTACCGTACACGTCTTAGGCTTCAAAAATTGGTAGCATAATAATAATATAAAAGCAGCTTCATTATTACCATTCAACACAGAATACAATTACTGTGAGATGCGAATCACAGCAGTGACCTTGCTACCTCTGCAGTTTCGCAGCCATAGTCAGCACACTGTACACACTGTTCGTCCTTATACTGTAGGAGAGTCCTGGGAGGGACGCTGAGCACAGTGTCCCTCTCTGGGAATCTGCAGTGACCATGATGCTTTTGCTTTACTAGCTCCTTTGGAAGGACTGCGTCCCTCATACAGTGTACCCGCTAGCAGCAGGGAGTGAGGGTGTCTATCACTGTACTTTAGAGTCAGTGACTTTTCTACTTTTAGTTTGCAACAGCGCTTGAGTGAACTTTCCACTTAACAGTGAATTATGTAGCCCAGCAATATGTGCAGTGACCCTAATGCCTCTCCCAAAGGGCTGCCAATCGCTGTATATTGCGTGCATATTAAAGCTTTTCCGTCCAGTGTGTGATTGTCATGGGGAAGTTGTCTGTCACTCTACATGGTGTTCGGCGTTGTGTCTGCTGTGCGAACGCCCTGGCAAGAACACATCACTGTACAGTGTCTTCAGCAATTATCCTATTACCTACTGCCAGACAGACCTGTGAGAGGCCCATCTCTTTACGCTGTCTACTATGGCTGTGTTTCTTCTACTGTCTGACTGGTCTTTAATGCACTTATGTGGAACTAATTTTTTAGGTTTTGCCTGCACAGCGCTTGCGCTGTGCTTGGTTTTCAAGTGCCGGCATTTCTGTTAGGTGGCTTAATTGCTTAGTTGAAAGTTTTCACCATGCGATCTCGTGTCTTTTGTTTGTTTCTCTTGTTTCTGTTTCACTCCGTGCTGCAACTTTAATTTCTTCCACAAGGCTTAGAATGCTTTGTTCTCCAAGCCTTGCTTTCATGAGCCCCGCCCCCGGGTTTTGCCCTACCACCTGTTACTGCACAATATATTACCTTACTCAATAAACAAGTCAGAACACTATTATGGACTTCCTTTAAATTATATTGCATACGACTAGATTTGGACCGCGTATAGCATGCAATGCTACGTCTTAAGCATGGTTTTTACTTGGATAACCATCATAGTGGGCGTATGTAGGCCCATCTCCTACGCAGTAAGCAATACGCTGGCTCTGGGAAATCCATTACTACTGGCCCCAACACAGAAATGACAGATGCTGAGGGCATCGCTGCGGCTTTCCAGGCCTTTTATGCTTCATTGTACTCTTCCGCAGAGGGTCTGGCCAGCGACCCTGGGGCTTACCTTCACGAAGAGGCTCTTACTCCCTTGCCTCCTGCTGCTACAACCCTTCCGGGTTGAAGAGGTGATCTCGGCAATTGCTCGCCTGAAGCCTTTAAAATCCCAAGGCCCGTATGACTTCAGTGCTTCATTTTACAAGACTTTTGTAAAGACCTGGCCCCTCTGCTTCCATGTCTTCAACTCTTTTTCCGATTTGGGCTCACTGACTGATTCCATGTTGGAAAAAAACTAAACAACAGGGGGTGGTGATGGACAGAGTTTCTGAATTAAGCAGAATACTCTCACCCAGTCAAGGGATCAGGGCTTAATCCAACACCGTTTTTTAGCTCACTGCACCATCCCAGCTCAGAACCTGGCTATATGCAAATTAGTCCGTCCCTGGCCCAGTGTATCATGGGAACAGGGCAAACCAAACTACCAAGCCAATTCTTTCACTGGGAAGGAAACAAGCTACCGGGGACCGGTTTCTGGCATTTCAGCCGTCTTCGGCCCGGCTTGCTTGAATCCTGATGGTGCAATGAGCTAGGGACTCACGTCTGAGTATACCATTCCACGCTTATGGTGGACAAAATAACTAAACAGGGGGTGGTGATGGACAGAGTTTCTGAATTAAGCAGAATACTCTCACCCAGTCAAGGGATCAGGGCTTAATCCAACACCGTTTCTTAGCTCACTGCACCATCCCAGCTCAGAACCTGGCTATATGCAAATTAGTCTGTCCCTGGCCCAGTGTATCATGGGAACAGGGCAAACCAAACTACCAAGCCAATTCTTTCACTGGGAAGGAAACAAGCTACCGGGGACCGGTTGCAGGCATTTCAGCCGTCTTTGGCCCGGCTTGCTTGAATCCTGATGGTGCAATGAGCTAGGGACTCACGTCTGAGTATACCCTTCCACGCTTATGGTGGACAAAATAACTAAAGAACAGGGGGTGGTGATGGACAGAGTTTCTGAATTAAGCAGAATACTCTCACCCAGTCAAGGGATCAGGGCTTAATCCAACACCGTTTTTTAGCTCACTGCACCATCCCAGCTCAGAACCTGGCTATATGCAAATTAGTCTGTCCCTGGCCCAGTGTATCATGGGAACAGGGCAAACCAAACCACCAAGCCAATTCTTTCACTGGGAAGGAAACAAGCTACCGGGGACCGGTTTCTGGCATTTCAGCCGTCTTCGGCCCGGCTTGCTTGAATTCTGATGGGGCAATGAGCTAGGGACTCACGTCTGAGTATACCCTTCCACGCTTATGGTGGACAAAATAACTAAACAACAGGGGGTGGTGATGGACAGAGTTTCTGAATTAAGCAGAATACTCTCACCCAGTCAAGGGATCAGGGCTTAATCCAGCACCGTTTTTTAGCTCACTGCACCATCCCAGCTCAGAACCTGGCTATATGCAAATTAGTCTGTCCCTGGCCCAGTGTATCATGGGAACAGGGCAAACCAAACTACCAAGCCAATTCTTTCACTGGGAAGGAAACAAGCTACCGGGGACCGGTTTCTGGCATTTCAGCCGTCTTCGGCCCGGTTTGCTTGAATCCTGATGGTGCAATGAGCTAGGGACTCACGTCTGAGTATACCCTTCCACGCTTATGGTGGACAAAATAACTAAACAACAGGGGGTGGTGATGGACAGAGTTTCTGAATTAAGCAGAATACTCTCACCCAGTGGAGTCAATCTATCCAGGCTGATGAAGGCTGATAGCCAGAAACCGGTCCTTGGATGCTTGATTCCGGTCTGGGAAAGACATGGCTTGGTAGTTCGGACTGGACTGTTCCCATGAGGCACAGGGTCAGAGCTGATTTGCATATAGCCAGTGTCTAATCCAGGGTGGTGTGGAGTGCAAAAAAACGATGGATTTAGGCACAGATCCTTGTACTGGGGTGAATGTCTGACATTGTTCTACATTCTGTCCATCAACTGTGTTTTTTGCAATTTTCACCCCGAGTGTGCTGGGTATACTCAGACGTGAGTCCCAGGCTCTCCACACCACTGGAGTCAAGCTATCCAGGCTGATGAAGGCTGATAGCCAGAAACCGGTCCTTGGATGCTTGATTCCGGTCTGGGAAAGACATGGCTTGGTAGTTCGGACTGGACTGTTCCCATGAGGCACAGGGTCAGAGCTGATTTGCATATAACCAGTGTCTAACCCAGGGTGGTGTGGAGTGCAAAAAAACGATGGATTTAGGCCCACATCCTTGTACTGGGGTGAATGTATGACATTGTTCTACATTCTGTCCATCAACTGTGTTTTTTGCAATTTTGATTCCATGTTGGAAGCATCAATATCGGTAATTCCTAAACCAGGTAAAGATCCGACCCTTTGTGGTTCATATAGGCCCATCTCGTTGTTTAATATTGATGCCAAGCTCTTTGCAAGAGTGGTGGCTTACCGCCTCAATCCCTTCATGCCAGGTCTTATAGACCCTGACCAGTCTGGTTTTATTCCTTCTTGACAATTTGGAGACATCACTAAACGAATGTCATCTCATAGACAAAGTACACCGGTCGTGCAAGGAAGCTTTCTTTATTGCTTTCCATACATGCCGAGAAGGCATTTAACCGGGTACAGTGGCCGAGGAAAGTTTGTCTTCGTGAGAGGTTCGAGAAATGGAATCTCTATGTGTATATATAGTACACCCCAAGCGGCGCTAAGGGTTAACTGAGTCCAGTCCAGCCACATCCCTATCTATCGTGGCACTCGCCAAGGGTGCCCTTTGTTTCCACTCATCTTTCGCTTTGTATAAGGAGCCATTGGCACAGAGGCTTCAGGACAACCATACCTTCTGTAGTAGGGGTATCTCTGTTATAGTCATAATCTAGTGAATAGTCCCGCCCATGTGCGTGGACCCCGGCAATCAAAAATAATCTCTTAAGTTGTCAAAATAATGCAGAAACTGCAAAGACACTTAAGAGAGAATTTAAAGACAAATAATGCAGCCTATATCCACAGGCTACACTGTCCAGTACTTCAACTAGAAATTCCACCAAAAAACACCACACATAAAACAGCCTGCAGTTTCTACCATAGAGAAACTTGCCTCCCCCAGTCAAAGACTCTGGAATGATAGAGAGGAAGGTAGGGACAGACAAGCCCCATAGGCTGCCATTATGTGGCTTAAATAGGATACTGTGCCTTTAAGAGAACTTTCCAGAACTTCTCCCAGTATCCCAGAATGCATAGCAGGTCCCTCTACTTTCAGTTCTTTTTTCCGGCTCCTGCTTACAGGACCCTGGCATTGAGCTCTCCCTTTTTCAAGAGTTTATTGGAATTGTTTTTGCACTTTTGAATTCTAAAAGTGTTGCAGTTTACTTCTTGGTGTTCTCTTCTCCCTTTTTGTGCTGTTTTAGGCGTTTTAGGGCTCTAGAATGCCTGGCCTTTTTGTTAAGTGCCCAGCATGTGAGAGGAAGAAGGCCAAGAGTGACCCCCATGATGTCTGCATCGTGTGCCTTCCAGAAGATCATGTCCCTGAGGATTGTGTCATCTGCCAGCAGCTTTCTGCTCGTACTCTGAGGGACAGACTGAAGATCAGGCTGGCTGGCCTGGAGGATAGGCGTCTGCGGGCTGCAGGTGGGTCTGGGCAGGCTGGGAAGGTTCCCTCTGCCTCTGCTGAGGCCCCTGGGGGGCTCCCCGGGGGCAGGAAGTCCAGCAAACGGTCCCATTCTCCGTCGACGTCGATTGCATCGACGACGACGTCGAGAGGGATGACGGCGGTGTGCTCCCCTTCTCCCCGGGGCTCCGGGTCGAGACGGCGTGATGGCTCGACGTCGAAGGAGAAGCCGCCGTCGAAGCCACCGTCGACGTCATCGTCTTCGTCGACGTCGAGATCTTCCTACCGACGCCGAAGGCAAGGTGACGTGCATCGGCGCTCGCCGTCGACGCGGCACCGACGCTCGCCGTCGAGGCGACACCGTCGATCGCCGTCGAGGCGACACCGCCGATCGACGTCGAGGGGCTCCTCGACGTCGAGAGCATCAAGACGACGGCGACGTTCGTCGTCGAAGACGGAACGCTCGACGTCGAGAAGGCGACGTGCGACGTCGCGGAAGAGGAGGTCGACGTCGAGGAGTCGACGGTCGACGCCGAGGAGACGGCGATCGACGCCGGAGCCCAGGAAGCGTCGTTCGACGCCGGAGAAGCGTCGCTCTGCATCCAGCAGACAGCGGTCAGCGTCTAGGAGTCGGTCAACCTCTCCAAAACGGCGCAAGAGGGATTCTAGTCCCAGAAGTCACGCTGCTTCCGGTGGAGGACGCAAGAGGAAGCGGTCGCCTGCTGATGGGGCTGGCTCTCCGCACCCTTCGCCTAAAGGGTCGCCGGGCTCGGTGTACTCGGAAGTGTACACGCCATCTTGGCCCAGGACTCCGACTCCTCCTCCTGTTCCTAAGGAGGACCCTCCACCCAAACCGCCACTGCCTTCAGGAGACCCTCCTCCACCTCCGGTCCCTCCGCATGGGCCCACCCCGCAGCCGAAGGTTCCTCCTCCGAGGTCCACTTCCCTGCCGTCCCTGCCTGTTCCTCCTAAGGGGACTCCGAAACCGAAACCCCGGGAGGAACCGACGAAACCCCGTGAGGAACCAAGGAAGACCCCTCCACGTAAACCGAAGGAGCGCCCACGAGCAGGCAGGTCTCGCTCTCGCTCTGGGAGGAAGGAGAGATCGCAACGCAGATCGTCCACGAGGTCGAGACACCGCCGTAGGAGGCGCGAATCTCGCTCACACACGAGGTCCTCTGGGACCAGGGATTATTCCCCTACCCTATCGGGGTCACCGGACACAAGAGTGTCCCCGATAGATGACCTGGTGGCGTTTCAGGACGTTCTGTTGAGGGGCGCTGCGAAGTTGGGCATATCCCTGACGGTGCCTACTCCGAAGACGTCGGTCATTTTCGAGACTCTACATCAAAAGCACCTGTCTCGTCCTCTCCTGCCTCTGGTGCCGGGCCTGGAAGAACCGGCTATGGCTCTGTTTCTCACCCCTGCGGTGACGAAGGCGGCTCCATCAAGATTGCTAAAGAAGTACCGGGCTCCCGACTCGGATCCGGCCTTTTTGAGAACGGAGCCTCCGCCTGACTCTGTCATCGTCACGGCGGCCCGCAAGCAGCATGCCACCACTCCGTCCTCCACGGTTCCCCCGGATAAGGAGTCAAGGTGGATGGATTCGGCGGGGAGAAAAGTCTGTGGAACTTCCGCTACCTCCATGAAAGCGGCGAGTGCCACGGCTCTGTTGGGCCGATACGACCGCGCCCTCTGGGACTCCCTCGAGCGCTTTGTGGAGCATTTACCTCGGGAGCAGCGTGAAGACTTCATGGAAGTACTGAGTGAGGGGATGCTGGTGGCCAACCAGATAATCAGCGCGGCAGCGGACTCTTCCCTGATGAGGAAAAGGGCGATAGAAGACGTACCTCAGTCTCAGAGAGGAAGAGGTCTGTACTCCCGGTTCTTTCTGGTTCGCAAGAAGGACAAGAACGAGTTCAGGCCCATTCTGGATTTGCGACAGGCAAACAAATGGATTCGCAGAGAAAAGTTTTGCATGCTGTCGTTGCATCAGATTTACCCTCAGTTGCAACAGGGAGACTGGCTATGCGCTATAGACCTACAGGATGCTTACTTCCATGTGCCCATTGCACACAAACACAGGAAGTTCCTGCGGTTCCAAGTCGGCACCAATCACTATCAATACACAGTACTCCCATTCGGACTGAAGTCTGCGCCGAGAACGTTCTCGAAGTGCATGGCGGTGGTAGCAGCGCACCTGAGGAAGCACAAGGTGTTCGTCTACCCGTACTTGGACGATTGGTTGATCAAGGCATCCTCCTTCTCGGAAGCGCGAGCACACTTCCAGAAGACGTGCGTTCTCTTGAACAAGCTGGGGCTGCACATCAACATGGCCAAGTCTGTCCCGACTCCGGTCCAATGCATACAGTACTTGGGAGCCTCCATCAATACGCTGTCAGCAAACGTGTCTCCTTCGGAAGAGCGACGATTATCACTCCTTCGGAAGGCTCAGGCTCTTATGACGACTCCATCTACAACAGTGAGGACGGTGTCTTCTCTGCTGGGATCGATGGCCTCTTGTATCTTCCTGACGCCGCACGCACGGCTGCACATGAGACCGCTGCAGGAGTGCTTGGAGGACCAGTGGGATCAGAGGAAAGGATCTTGGGACGACAAGATTCGACTGTCGCTGCATGCTCTTCAGTCTCTGAAGTGGTGCTGTTCGGAGGAGAATCTCCTCAGAGGGGTTCCCTTTCACAAGGACATTCCCACGCAGACTGTCGTGACGGATGCGTCTGTTCTGGGATGGGGAGCGCACTCCGGGACTCTACAGATTCAAGGCACGTGGTCACCTATGGAGGCCACGTATCACATCAATTTCCTGGAACTCAGGGCTGTTCACTTGGCGCTGAAGGCCTTTCTTCCGTCCTTCCAGACCAACTCTCTGCTTGTACAGACGGACAATACCACGACGATGTATTACCTCAACAAACAGGGGGGCTCGAGATCGCGCACTCTGTCACAGGAGGCGCAGACGATCTGGCACTGGCTCCTAGCCAGAGGACTGACGATAACGGCCACCCATCTACCAGGTGTGCAGAATGTTCAGGCAGACGCACTGAGCAGACTGCTCCAGGAAAACCACGAATGGGTCATAAACGACGAAGTACTAGGAGAAGTCTTCGCAAGGTGGGGAACTCCAGACGTAGATTTGTTCGCCACCGCCGAAAACAGCAAGTGCAGAGACTTCGCCTCCAGGTACTTCCAGCAAGGGACGCTGGGGAATGCGTTATGGATCGACTGGACGAACAGCTTTCTGTACGCCTTTCCCCCCATTCCCCTGATTCCGGCGGTGCTCATCAAGCTGGCCCGGTCCAGAGCTCGGATGATACTCATCGCCCCGGAGTGGCCCAGGCAGTGGTGGTTCACGGACCTACTTCACCGGTCTTTCCTTCCTCACATTCGGTTGCCGTGCAGGCCGGACCTTCTCACGAAGTTCGGGGGGCGGATGTTGCACCCCAACCTCTCGTCTTTGAGTTTGGCGGCATGGCTCCTGAGATAGTGCAATATGGCCATCTGAATCTGCCCGATGATTGCATGGACATACTGAAGGAGTCTAAGAGACCTTCCACTCGGACTTCCTATGCTTATAAGTGGAAGAGGTTTTGTATCTGGTGCCAGTCTAAGAACCATGATCCTACGACCTGCAAGGAAGATGTCATCCTTCCTTACCTTTTACATTTGGCGCAGTCTGGCCTTAATGTCCATTCCATTAAGGTACATCTTGCTGCATTGACTGCCTACAGGAAATGCCCTTCACAGACTTCCTTTTTCCAGATCCCTGTGATCAAAGATTTTCTGGAAGGTTTGAAGAAAGTATTCCCTCCTGTCAGGCTTCCCTCGCCTTCATGGGAATTGAATGTGGTGCTGTCCAGATTGATGAAGGAGCCTTTTGAACCTATTCATAAGGCTTCGTTGCAGCACCTGTCCTGGAAGGCGGCGTTCCTCGTGGCCATTACATCGGCCCGCAGGGTGAGTGAAATTCAGGCGTTGTGTTGTAATGAACCTTATACTGTATTTCATGCTGCTAAGGTTGTTATGCGTACTCACCCTAAATTTATTCCCAAGGTTATTTCTGATTTTCATGTCAACCAGACTATAACTTTGCCTACGTTTTTTCATAACCCTTCATCCCCTGCGGAGAGGTCTCTCCATTCCCTGGATGTGAGGAGGGTGTTGAAATTTTATCTGGATAAAACCAAAGATATTCGTAGGTCTGACCAGTTGTTTGTCAATTATGGATCGGTCAGGACGGGTCTTGCGACCTCTAAGCAGTCCATCTCTAGGTGGATTGTGTCCTGCATACAATTGTGTTATCAGAAAGCTAATAAGACCTTAGGAGGTAAGCCTAAGGCTCATTCCACCAGGGGCAAAGCTGCCACGACGGCTCTGCTCCGTAACGTGCCGATTGCTGAAATATGCAAGGCAGCCACTTGGAAGTCGGTTCATACCTTTGCTAAACATTACTGCCTGGACACTGACGCCAGGGCAGACGCTCAGGTTGGGCAGGCTTCGCTGCGGAATTTGTTCGCACAGTAGTGGCGTTATGTATTATTCTCCACCGCCGCTTTGGTGTGGGGATGGGCTTGCCATTCTATTCACTAGATTATGACTATACACAGAGATCCCCTACTACAGAAGGAGTAGTTTCTGTCCTGTAACTCCAGTTCTGTAGTAGGGGTATCTCTGTTATAGTCATAAGCGCCCGCCCTCCTCCCCGGTGGAGATTTTTCATCATGTAAAGAATGCGACAGGTCTGGCGTGCTTCGCCTTCAAAAAGAACTGAAAGTAGAGGGACCTGCTATGCATTCTGGGATACTGGGAGAAGTTCTGGAAAGTTCTCTTAAAGGCACAGTATCCTATTTAAGCCACATAATGTAGCAGGGTTTCCGTTCTCCCACAGAACTGTGCATAGAGATCTAGAACCTCAGTGAGTTAGGATGATCCAAAACTCATCTCAGTGTCAGAAATCCCCTTACCTAGCTAGCTACAGTGTCTCATGGGTCATTATGGAATGATCCATGTCTTAGACAAACCAGAACATGAACTTTAGAATACCTCAGGAATCGTGGAACACATGAACACTCTTTCGTTATATAATCATTTCAAACCAAAACTGAGAGTCAAAGAACACAAGTGCAAGTTTGAAATATTTATTATTCAATGCAAAGTTCTCAAACGCAGTATCTTGTATAATACTAAAATGCAGATTATAAAAATCAGCGTTAGCAGCATAGTCACTAATCCATAGTAAGCAAAAGGTGATAGCATGTTACAATGCAAAATCTATAGAAATCTATATCACCTATATTTCGCGCACCCTATTTAGTATATTATTTTATATCTAAGAAGGTCTCATTCGGGCTTTAGCAGGGCGGACCCATACCTCTAAATGTCAGTAGGAGTAGATCACATCAACAGCTACCAGCTCTCTTCATGCGCAGCACCAAGTGTCTTCGTTCATTCCGTGTAACTCTATCTTAAACCCGCGTAGAGCCCAAAATGTTGGCATCAACATTATTTGTGTTATGTCTAATGTGGTGCGAGGATCAGAGCTCCCAGCAACCTTGTGTTAGGTTATTCTTAGAGTGTGCAGCTCTCAGTGTGCAGACAGTTGTACCAAGTGTACCAGGCAAAGCTGATAGCATAGTAATAACATATTATTCTCAAATAAATCACATCACCGCTTCTAGGTTGAAAGCGACAACAACAAGTAGGTGTCGTGTGCAAAACTGAAGCCAAAGGAAAAATGTCTGTTTAAACATGTAATACACTCATGCTAACTTAACGCAATATATGTAACGAAGTATCCATATGACACCCCCCCATTGATCCGAGCACCGTCAAACATAAGGGAAAAGGCAATACTAAATCAGATACATAAAATGAAAGCAAAGTTCAATAATCTTGAGCTAAAATAAGCTAAAAAAAATATGTATGAATGAATATGTATGAATGCCTACAATGGCCTCAAACCTAAAAAAAAACAAAACTCTCGAACCAAAAGTTAATCGCCAGGTCTCAAAAATATGAAATGTAGGACCAGGTCGCATTAATTCAAATGTCTGTAAGAGAAAAAATAAGGCACTTATCAGATTTCCAAAGTCATGTGCCACATTGACGTTATCCTCAGCGACATCACGTGATTGAACTCTCCATCATCTGAACACAGTCCATCCCTCCAATTCAGCAAGGGGAAAGTCATATTTCATAATAAAGCATTCCTCCCAGGCATCTCACGATTGGAAAGTATATGCAAAGAAAGTTGCAACAGCCTCCAGTATGAAATCGCTGCCATCATCCGAAAATAGTTCAGCAATCCAATTCAGCAATGGGAAAGAACATACGTGCTCCTCCAGCATCGGATCCTCCTGTAACGTCAGAGGACAACTCGGTGGGTTCACCAGATCGCTGTGTGTCAGAAAGGCATCCGCCGCTGCAGAGATCTCCCATTGGCCCAGTACTCCATTTATTGCTGCCAAGGCCATAACTCTTTCGCCAGAACAAATCAGCTCGTGAGCCACCACGGGACGCATTAGCTGATCAAAATCGACGTCAGGAGCAGTCCTCAAGCATAGGCACAAATCAATGGCCCAATCGAACTCGCAGTGAAACACAGGTTGGACACACGTGAAGTCGGTGAACCGAAATGACAATCTATAAGCCGTGCTTAATGCTGCAAGCGGCAATGTTCCATAGTAATTGAGCATCCGATTACGGCACAGTGTCAGGAGGCGTTGAACGGCTTCTTGCGCAGGATGGGCATCCATGTTTTATGAAGAAAAACACCAACAAAATGCCAGCGGCTACAGCCAGTAAAACAGGTAGTCCACCAAACAGACTCGAAAAAATAGAGTGGAAAAACGTGGGAATGATACCAAAAACTTTTTCAAACGTAGTCACGAGGCCACTGCTAACCAATTAAAAAAAATGTGCAAGCCCAGTCGTGGAAGATGCATTAAAAATCTGGTGCACCAGCTCACAGAAATGAAACGGCAAATCAGTATTTAAAAGCGCCTGCACCTCTGTGCGTGTGTTAGCTATGTGAAGGACATAATTTTCCCGGGCCGAACTCAGGGTCACTTGTTTTTGAGACAAAAGGGCCCTTATTCTGCTTAAACCATTGAACTTCGCTTCCAAGGTTGGAATCCGTGGCCAGATGGAGACATCTGAAGATCCATGCGTGGGTGGGTATAGAACATTCTTGCAACACACCACACGCTCTGATACAGTTACCACATAAGCCACACCAATTAATAACCCACAACATAACTCGTTGTTTAAAAGCAAATAACTACCATTAGTCAATAATGTAAATGTAGGAACTACTGCTGGAACTGGCGTGCCTTTTAAAACACATGCTAAATTTGGCCGGTCTTGATTACAAGAACCGTGTAACTGAATGTGTCTGCATATTAATGAATGGTCAGGTGACTGTGTGCATTCCTCACCATTAAGATTCACTTCTTTTCCATCCTTCAGACATCTGTATGTGTATGGTAATGACCATGCCTCATGTAGGAATGCATTGCCCAGTGGTTCATATCGTCCTATAGCAATATACCGCATACAATTAGTAAATTTGTATAAGGGAAATGGTAATGTAATTAATCCATGAATAAGCCACGTGGCAGTAGTGGTTTCAGCAACAGAGAAAGGCAAGGATTCTAGCTTTTCAATATGTAACATAGAAAATGACGCATCACGCATAGAAAGCATGCGTTGCTTTTCAGTCAGATTAAAAGGGGCGAAAAGGGACGAAACGTTCAACGAGTTCCAGGGAACTCGACCAGCCTTAAGTGTCTGTAGGGTCCATGCAAACTGCATTACAGAACGCAACTGATTTTGACCATGATATAACGTGGACACTTCATCATGTACAATATCAACAACAGAAGAAACAATATTATCCAACGTGTAAATCCTGGAAGAAAGCATGTTAATACTGTTATCGACCACTGCAAGCACTTTTTCCAAATTTGCTTGATCAATAGCTCTCAGGCGTTTAGCAGCCTCAATCTGTGAAAATTTCCAAATCTCATTGTACACAGCATAAAGCCAGCGTTTAGATCTACCCCTAGCCGGGCCTTTTATAAAATCATTTAGCTCTATATTCTCATTCAACTGGGACAGATGCAGTTTAACTGCAGCCAAAGTGGAATGTTGTAACCAGTTCTGACACAATTTGCCTACTGAATAAGTAGTAACAGTGTGATCTGTTTCAAACCTGGGATCTGGCCTGATGTGTGTAAAACCTTCAGACAAACCCAAAAACCGACGTTGGCAAGAATCAGAGCTTCTTTGCCACAAAAGCCACCCCTCTGGATCAAAACTGGAAATATTAAAGGAGGAATTGTGCAAAAGTGCTTGTATCCCACTGATGGACAATGTAGTGAAATTACTCCAACCTGAGTATTCTTCCAAATCAGGGATGGTAGGTGTATTTAATTTTTTAGATGTAGCCAATCCAAAGCATGTTGTTTGGGAAATAGTAGAATTTAAAAACAACATGTGATTCGGGATGAGACATGCACGATGCAAAGCCTCAGTGCCTTGTACCTGCCAATCTTTGGTACCCCAAACCGATTTAAGGTCAATAGCCTCCTTCCATAACCCATAACCATCCATAGCTAATTTGTCTAGAAAGGACTTCGAATACAGCAATTTTGTATCGGTAAGTCTAACTTTGGACATGAATTTCTGTTTCACTTTAAAATAAAACGACTCAGGATTTGACTGATTAAAATCTGTAAAATAAGAGTATTTTCCCAGAAATGTACTTGAGCTCCCCTGTAAAGGAGCAGGACAATGTTCCCACTGTGTGTAATTCACAGGAACCCTCCTGGAACTTGTTTTGTGTAAGAAATGATTTCCATAATGTTGATAACAAAACAAATCACCATAATTGACAGAATCTAAGTACAAATCCTCAGCATCAAAGGCCGCATAATATTTCAAATCAGAGAACAATGCTTCTACAGCCTGTAGATCCCAATCATCAGAACGAATATCTTGCTTAATCACATCTCCCATGTTTACTCTAAGCACATTAGGAACATTAATAACTTCTGTGGGGCCATGTATCTGAAACCTAACCGCATCCCACACAATCCCATCAAGGACAGGCCAAGCAGTAATCTCTACTGTATTCAAGTCTCTTTTTAGTCTGTGTGCTGAATGTGAGGAGGAAAGAGGGGCCAATGTTCCATTAAGGTACCGAATTCCTGTTCTTTCTTTCACATAATGGCCATCGATCAGGCGGAAAAAATAAAACACAAAACCAATTGACATAAAAAGATAAAATGAAAATAGTATCAGCCAAACGTATGTCCAAGGTGGAATTAGAAAATGTTTTTTAAACAACGTGGCATATTTTGCAATAGTCGATGGTTTCTTTGAAAGTTCCGAATCAGAGTCAAAAGAGAATCTAGACTGGTTAGCCAAACGAGCTTGTAAATCGGACATAGATAAATCAGCAGGATCTGCATAGGTCAATTCATCAATGTTAGTAACAGGAATAGTATTTAATAAAGGACTGGATATGGCAGGCATCTCGAGGGACACCTCCTGTTCTGCGCCAGATGTAATAGCCAGCACAGAGTGCCTCACCATGGAAGGACAGGATACAGCCGGTGTCATGCTATGAAGAATCGGCCACCCTGTGTGTCTTGACATTGTCAATAGAAATAAATCTGTTTTCTTTACGACCTGGAAGTGGTGGTAAAATGACTGTTCTTGTGCCCTTCACTCCAAGTACTCGAACCGGTGCACGATACGAGGGACCAAACTCTTTCTTGTTATCGATCTTCTCTCGAACCAGTTCTCCAACTTGGGGCAGCCAGCCAACTACCGGGATCTGCAACGCATCATCCGACGTGGAGGGCAAGTGTTCCTTAGCAAGACTGTCTCTGGTCTTTTGTAGATTCTGTAAAACATTGCAATGTTCATCTACGTCAAAGGCCGCGGCCTGGGCCTGGCAGTCTGCACCATCGAGGTCAGGGACGTACATCTTGATACCAAAGAGCATTTCGTATGGGGTCCGCCCACCCAGAGACCTTCTAGGGAGATTATTAAGCGCACGCTGCACGCCATAGAGGTGGGTCAGCCAGTTTCTACCAGTGCCTATAACTCGGGCTGTCAAAGATTGCTTTAAGTCGCGGTTCATTCGTTCTACTACACTATTGCCCTCAGGCCTGTAGGGACTTGAAAACTTGACTTGGACTCCCAACGAAACCATAGCATCCTTATACGCCTTAGAGGCGAAAGCCGGACCCTGGTCCGAATGGAAAGTACCACAGGCAAAGATTCCCACAAAGACACGCAAATCCTTAATGACAGTCCGCGAATCAGCGCTTCGATGCGGCCATAACCACACAAAGCGTGTGCATGAGTCAACTGCTACTAAGATGTATTTATACGCAGTATCAGAGGAAAAAGGACCGCAGTGATCCAAATAAACGCAACCAAGCGGTTTATTAGAGATGTACAACTGAGTCTGAGGCGGACGCGCAGCAGTAGAAGGCTTAATCTGCTGACAAATGTCACACATAAGGACATAATCGCGCGTCTGTTTGTACAGTCCCCGCCACCAGAACCTTTGTTGTAGCTGAGTTACAGTGGCTGAGACGCCCGCATGCGCAGACGCCACACCTTCATGAGCCGCTGTAATCAGAGAAGCCCTGCGATCCGAGTTGGGAACTAGACGTTCACCAACTTCCGGAATTTTCACATAAGGAACCTTATCGGGACTTAAGTGGTATGTGTACTTCGAAGGGAATCCCGCAGGATATTTACCTCCCTTCTCCGTGGCAGCAACAGCCGCCAAGATGTCACCATCTATTTTGCTTTTGGACCTTGTGACTGCTGCAACTAAGTATTTTGATACCGCAGACTTCGCTGCCTCATCAGCAAGCGAATTACCAACAGCGTGGACCCCCACGCGCTGGTGGCCGAGAGTATGAATCACAAACACGAGCGGCAGTTTCTCTTTAAGTTCCGCCACTCGGACCCAGATCATTTTATGTTTTATTGTGCTACCTTTGGAATCACGAAAATCATTCTGAATCCAAAAAAACAAGTTCTCATTGTAAGACTGGACACAGTAGTAAGAATCACTTACGATTAAAGTCGTCACACTTGGATCAGCGTACTCCAATGCGAGCATTAGAGCACGAAGCTCTGCCAATTGTGCGGTGCAGTCCCCTAGTGTTTGCGTGTGCACGACACTGGACTTGAACTCATCGTTCACCATGGCACCGACCACAATGGCGCAAGCGGAAACGTAGGCATGTTTAGAGCCATGCGCAACCTGCGCCGAACCATCAGTGTAAATGATACAATGGAAATCCTCCAACGGCCGCATCGCTAAAGGAGCAGGATGAACAAACTCATACTGTAAATACTCCTGCGACCGTAAAGCGGCGTCAAAAATAAACGTGACATCCTGGGATGTCAAGGATGTAGCCCACTGAATCCACCGAGGGTGCAAAGCTTTAGAATTCGGTACACTGGCTTTCGTGACCGCCTCCAAGGCAGGACACGGGGTAACAACCAACATGCGCTTTCCCTGCGACAGGGCACGTTCCTTAAGAATTGCCATCTGCACAGCCGTTAAAACTTTCTCCACAGTGGAAAAACGCAGTTCAGCCGAAGTGTATAAGTGTGACTTGTAAGCAATAGGCACAGTATCCCCTTCATTAAAAGTCAGGTACGTGAAACCCACCGTCCCAGGGATAATTCTTATCACCAGGTTGGTCTGGTTATCACGAGTCTGTAAGTAGTCAGAAGCGAGCAAATCAGCCTGCAAAGACTGCAGAATGGCTGAATGCTCAGGCAGCCAGCATGATTTGGAAAAAGAAGGTTGTATCAAGGCATATAAAGGCTTGATACGCTGGGCATATTCCGGAATGTAAGTCCTCCCGAAATTTAAAAAACCCAGCAAAGACTGTAATTTTTTCAGCGTTGTCGGAGAGCGCAACTGCGCGCACTTCTCCAGGAACTGAGGAGCCAACTCCTTTCCTTCGTGGTTAAGTTCATAACCCAGAAACAACACTGTGTACTCCGCAATGTGTGATTTTGCAAAGTTAAACTTGTAACCCATGTCTGCAAAGTTACAAATTATGCTGTTCACTCGACACAGATGCTCCCAAAGTTCGTCGTCTGTGAGATAAATGTCATCCACATAAGAACAAGCAACTGGATCGAAGCTCTCCAAAAGAGAGACTATGCGGGCGGAAAACACTCCAGGACTATTCTTATAGCCCATTGGGAGTCGTTTAAACATTTTTTGTACGCCGCCGCACGTAAAACTGGTCCACTGGGAACTTAGACCATCTAATCTGTGTGCATAAAATCCATTGGAAATGTCAAGCGTGGTTTTGAACCGTTTACGCTCAAGACTATTCACTAGGGCAGAGCCGTGAGTATTCTGTACTGCACAGTTACGGCAATGCGAGTTCAAATGCCGGTAATCCAAAACCAGACGATATGAGCCGTCCGGCTTGTTCACAGTAAAAAGGGGATTATTCATTGGTGACACACACGTTTCAATTACACCTTGATATTCCAATTGTTCAAGGATAGACGCGACAGAAGCTTTAGCTTCACGCCGTATGGGATACTGAGGTTGTGGCTGTGGCTGTGACCGTAAAGGAATCTCATGGCTAGGGGACAATTTATCCCAGCCACACTGATTTCGGTACACAGCCGGCGCAAGCGCCAGAGCCCACTCTTCTGCAAAATGCAGCGCTTCCACTCTCGATACAGTGTGCGCGAAACTGGGGAGGATCACCTCCTCCCCTCGCGGAGCTGCGAGAACAAAAGGTGGGGGCCAGTCAGCCTCCGAAAGCAAAATGTCATACGTAGACGAAAGATTTTCCCAAAATACCCCTTTTACAGTTCGCTGCATGTCACCTTCAATTAACAGGACAATTTCAAAAAGTCGTTCAGGGGGAGCAACATGTGTATCAGCCGTTTCAATCACAACATAAGTGTCAGTCGCTGTCACCTTCAACAGTGGACGGAGGGCCTCTCTCACTATGGTAATCTCCGCCGCGCTGTCCAGCAAGGTCAGAGCCCACGTCAGATTCCGAAGCCGCGTTCTCACTATCTGGGGCATATCGATGCGCCGTTAAGGCTGCGACCTTCTTCTTGGCAAACTGCGGTCTCTTGGGCGTAGAGTCGTCCCGCTGATCCCCTTCACTTCGCGTGCGGGGCTGACCACGTCCTTGCTGGCCACCCCGGCCCCTGCCGCCCCCTCCACCACCGGTTGACGGAGCCGATGAGTCCTGAAAGGAACGAGGAGAGCGTTGGTCAGAAGCCTGAAATCTTTCACGCGATTTAATCGTCGCGCGATCGCGCAAATCATAAACTCGATCTGACTGCGCAGGTTGTGAAGGCGCCGGACCAGAAACCTGTGTCTGCTGTTGTTGTTGCTTACCCTGATTCTGCTTTTTAGGCCAATTTTGTTTTTTGGACTTGGGTTGTCCACCCGTTTCCGAAGACTGTCCCTGGGGCTGCTTCTTCTCTTTTTCAGAAAAAGCCTTTAAACCCTTAGAAGTGCGGCCAACCATTTTATAAGCCGCCACAATAATTCTTGCTAGCTGACGGGGTTTCTCGGCATCGGGAATTAACGCCAGAGCATTGGCCACCTGAAAGTTCACCGCATCCCCCTTGACATTCGCAAGGATAAGACCGCAAACTGTCTCAAACGAGCCGCTCAGGCGCATACCTAATTCAACCGCCGACTCCGGTCCGTGATCATCCTGAACACGTTTAAGGACCGCAGAGAGGTTTGACACAGACGGGGTGCCATAGCACCTCGAGTAAACCGCTGCAAAAGTCTTACCCCATGTTTCACAGTCAGCAAGTTCAGGGGCTAAATCTTTCGGTAAACTGAGCGTAAGAATCCGGTGTTTTTCACCCGGAGTCGTATTGGGAAACACAGCCTCCAGCTGGTCGAATTTCTCGGCAAGCCAGTAAGGAAAATCATCCTTATCCTGGGGCTTCTTGCCCATAACGGAATTCACCAAGACAGGACTGATTTTCAAACCAGCCTGTTCTGCTCGAAGCTGCGCACCTGCGGGGGCTGCGCCATGAACATTACGACCAATGTAATGAACAAGCGCCCTAATCACTCCAACCGCGACTTCATGAAGACGCCGCAGGTCAGCTACACTACAAGTAGCGCAATTAGGGTGAGGAGTAAATCCACCCAAAGCGGGCCAATTTGTGCCCGGAATGGACAAAGGACCTAACCTCGGAGCCGTTAAAGAATGGGGTAGGGCGCCACTAAACCAAACTCCGTGCTGCCAAGCATCAATAGGTACTTCCAGTGCCCTGTACGGAGCATAAGCCACCGGTACAGCCGAGGCAGTGTATGAATGGAAGACACCCGAATTAGCATCCACTTCCGGAAATGTCACCCAGGAATAAAACAATTCGTACGGGTACGCATGTTCCGCACTCACCACTAGAACCACAGCCAAGCCTTCCACAGGGACATTATATGCCCGCAAGTGGTCGCGAACCGCGACGCGGCTATGCTGCGGTATGTCCACGGCCATGGTAGCACAGGAAGAGAAAAAAGACAAAGAACACTTTGTAGCACAACTGGGTAGTAATTCAAAGAAACCGTTTTTAGAAGAATTCAAGCTTGAAAAGACCCATTTAAAAAATAGGTAGGTTTTTCCGACACCACCGTTTACCGGAAACGGGAGTGAAGGTGTCAAGGTTTGAATGATATACTACTCGAGTGTCATGATATAAGGCCAACAACGTACGGGCGCCATGTAGCAGGGTTTCCGTTCTCCCACAGAACTGTGCATAGAGATCTAGAACCTCAGTGAGTTAGGATGATCCAAAACTCATCTCAGTGTCAGAAATCCCCTTACCTAGCTAGCTACAGTGTCTCATGGGTCATTATGGAATGATCCATGTCTTAGACAAACCAGAACATGAACTTTAGAATACCTCAGGAATCGTGGAACACATGAACACTCTTTCGTTATATAATCATTTCAAACCAAAACTGAGAGTCAAAGAACACAAGTGCAAGTTTGAAATATTTATTATTCAATGCAAAGTTCTCAAACGCAGTATCTTGTATAATACTAAAATGCAGATTATAAAAATCAGCGTTAGCAGCATAGTCACTAATCCATAGTAAGCAAAAGGTGATAGCATGTTACAATGCAAAATCTATAGAAATCTATATCACCTATATTTCGCGCACCCTATTTAGTATATTATTTTATATCTAAGAAGGTCTCATTCGGGCTTTAGCAGGGCGGACCCATACCTCTAAATGTCAGTAGGAGTAGATCACATCAACAGCTACCAGCTCTCTTCATGCGCAGCACCAAGTGTCTTCGTTCATTCCGTGTAACTCTATCTTAAACCCGCGTAGAGCCCAAAATGTTGGCATCAACATTATTTGTGTTATGTCTAATGTGGTGCGAGGATCAGAGCTCCCAGCAACCTTGTGTTAGGTTATTCTTAGAGTGTGCAGCTCTCAGTGTGCAGACAGTTGTACCAAGTGTACCAGGCAAAGCTGATAGCATAGTAATAACATATTATTCTCAAATAAATCACATCACCGCTTCTAGGTTGAAAGCGACAACAACAAGTAGGTGTCGTGTGCAAAACTGAAGCCAAAGGAAAAATGTCTGTTTAAACATGTAATACACTCATGCTAACTTAACGCAATATATGTAACGAAGTATCCATATGACAATAATGGCAGCCTATGGGGCTTGTCTGTCCCTACCTTCCTCTCTATCATTCCAGAGTCTTTGACTGGGGGAGGCAAGTTTCTCTATGGTAGAAACTGCAGGCTGTTTTATGTGTGGTGTTTTTTGGTGGAATTTCTAGTTGAAGTACTGGACAGTGTAGCCTGTGGATATAGGCTGCATTATTTGTCTTTAAATTCTCTCTTAAGTGTCTTTGCAGTTTTTGCATTATTTTGACAACTTAAGAGATTATTTTTGATTGCCGGGGTCCACGCACATGGGCGGGACTATTCACTAGATTATGACTATAACAGAGATACCCCTACTACAGAACTGGAGTTACAGGACAGAAACTACTCCATCACAGGGATTCCCTTCTTTCAACGACAACCATTTGATTAGCCTGTATGCTAACAATGTCATCTTCTCGGTTACGGAGACCTTGACCTCACTCCCAGCCATTGTAGCAGAACTTCAGGTGTTTTTTTCCGAGGTAATATGCAGAAGTTGCAGATATTGAATCTTGTTTACCCCGATGACTGGGCAGGCCTTGAGAACGCAATTCCCCTTTGAATTAGTTACTGAGGGACTTCCGTACCTGGGTATCTCCCTAGTGCGCGCTCTCCCCAATATTGCGTCTGTAAACTATGTGTTCCTTGACTTCCAGACCTGTAGAGATTTTGTGGTATGGAACCGCCTGCTGCTTTCCTGGATGGGGCAAGTTGCAGCCATTAAAATTACCATCCTCCCTCGCATACTTTATATCTTTTAGACCCTACATTTATCCCCTCCGCCTGGCACGGTTTGTTCCCTTCAGCTGGATCTTAACATTTTAATTTGGAGGCGTAAGATGCCCCGTCTGCACAAGTGCCTGGTGTATTGCTCGAAGCCTGAAGGTGGACTTGCGGTTCTTATGCTGCTACATTAATGTCAAGCAACCAGCTGCGGTTCCTGGTTGAGTGGAGCAGACCGCTCTCGGAGAAACACTGGGTCTTTATGGTCACTTCACATAAATACGAGGGACAGGGAGTGGGGGAATCATGGTTATTTTTCTTTTTCCCTTCTTCTTTCTCCTTTTTTGTAAAACTCTGTTTTTATTATAGTGCTGGGCTTTCGGTTGTAGACAGTGAATTGCAATCACACTTGAACACAGCCGGCCCAGCAGGTTTTTAGGCAGCTTGCTGTGTTATACTGTGAATGGACTGTTCTAATAAACAGAATTGATCCTAAATTATATTGCACAACTGCTCACCAAGAGAATACTTACAGAAATACTATTAATCACATAGGCATAACCTAATGCATTTACCAATGCTTGTTCTGATTACCACCCTCCATATCACCCAAACTTGAACCTTTTTGGTCTGTGTATTGACTAACATGTTTTAGTAATGGCCAGTTGTCGGAGAGCTGCTAAGCATGGAAGAAGACTTGAATTTACAGTAGAGAGATGCATATTAATGTTTAGCTGTCGGCCACAACTTGTGGCACTACTCTTGTCAAAAAATATACACAGCACGTTCCTTAGAGAAGTTGATGTCTCTCACTCCCATGCTATTGGCTGTTTGGTGTATCATTCCACCTCCTATTGATTGATTACAGTTCAATGCGTGATGGATTATTTTACATGTGAAAAGCGCAACTACTCATCACACATTCAATCCTGTATGTCACTCATGCATTCAAAACACAAATCAATCCATTTTTAGGTCGAGCAAGACCACGAAGCTGTATCTTCGAGACCTGCTGTAATCGGTCTGTGGGCATTAAGTCCATCCCCTTTCTTAACATTGCTTTTCGTTTGTGTATGTCAGTGTCCTTCAACAGTCCCTGCTTGCCAGTGGTCAGTCCTGCCTCTATGTCCCTCCTTTCTCTCTTCAGTTCCTCCCACAGAGCAGGGACTTAGTCCTGTCTCATTCCGCCATGGTTCTCTATCTGTTCTCTGGGGGACTATGTTTTCTTGGTTTCCTGATCTGTTACTATTTGTATGTGTTTAGCTTCAGTGCCCTAGCTGCTTACATTCAAATATAGCATTCTTCCTCCCGCCTCCTCTTAATGCCACAGTTGTGTTACTGCTGCCTCCCCCACCTTGGCTCCTGCTGGGTTGTTTGTTTTAATAATTGTGGACATTCAGCTCTGCGCCTGTTTCATGAGCACTGCGCTGGTTTCCCTTTCATTCTTGTGTATATCACTGGATGTGTGTTCAGCTTCAGTGGTATTTTATTGCATCTTGCTTTTTCCTTTGTGTAAGAGACACAGGGTGCTCCGACTGCAGTTTCTGGAAACAGGGCTATAAATCTTGTGGAGCTTTTGGCCCCTCTTCATTTTAGCTCATCATCTCTGATTTCGCTGGTCTCCATGTTACCTCCTGTGGCCCCTCGCTCAGTTCTTCTCTTCCGCTGCTCCAGAGCACTGCTGCTCCCGTCAGGTGCCACTATAGACTGCCCCTTGTTGACTCTGACACTATACAGAGCCTTTCAAAACATGGCTGAATATATATGGCTTAACTAAAATCACAGAGAATTGGTCCTCTTTTTAGTTGTGTAGTATTGTCCCTTTAAGAATTGTTATGGTTCTATCTTAGTTCTGTATTCTATATGTGGGAGTTTGGCAGTGTTAGCCTGTCTCCTGCATACTGTGGATGTACAAGCTGTTTCTCTGCATGAAATCTTCTCTTCTCTACCACAACCGTCTCCTGGGATTACTACATAATTTTGGCGACGCTTTGGGATACTCTCCAGAACATCTTCATTTTTTTTTTTAAAGAAAAGTGTATATTTGGACGAAGAGAAACTGTTTGAAACAGCGTTCACGCATACTTCAAGGTATTTATTTTATTTTTTGTATACTGATTGCACCTGCGCCTGTGTTTCTTTTAATCTATGTGCTTTGATTGCACCAGCGGCAGAAATTTCTTTCTTTCCTCTATTTTCCCTGAATCACAAGATTCCTACGACTTAAATTCTCTTCGTTTTAAGCCTTCTTTTTTAACTCAAGCCCCTGCTTTCAAGCCAAGTTCCTGTTTTCTCAATATTTGAACTGTTATAATGTATTTTGGAAATTAACTTTACCGTCTTAGGCTCTAGCTCCTCGAGCCGTATTTATATTTGAATTGGGTCGCATATTCCGAATCTTCAGTTTGACCCGCACGCTCTGCATTCCCGTCATCGCTGCTATCAAGCTCCTGAATCCTTCTACGAAGAGAAGAATCTTCATTTCGTCGTCATCACGCAGTACGCTAAGCACCTTGTCATAGCGTGACTCCATCTTGGATCTCCCTGACAACCATTTCCGACGCCGATGCGCACGGCAACAACGTTTTCCAACGCCGATGCGCAGAGCACTTTTCGTTTTATTTCCTCTTCACCACCATTTCTCTTTTAACGCTGACAGTATCTTACCATTGGATTATCACCGGATTTCACAAGTTAAACATCAAGTAGACATCGGTGACTACTTTTCTTATTTTGGTTTATTATATTTCTATCTTTTCATGTTTATCTCTGCAATGTAACGTATTGTACTCATTTTAAGCTTCTTGTTCTAGTACGTTCTACAGTCTGTTTTGCATTATTTTTTAAGTATTTTCTTTCCACAATATTTTCTATTATGGTCAATAATATTGTATCTCCTGCACATTTTCTTCCTGTAGCTGGTGATCCCAAAATGGAATGGGATCTATGGTTTCCTACATTTTTAGCCTTTGTCGATGTTGTAGAGGAGGACGGTTGTTCTCCTAAAAGAAAATTAGCTTTATTGAAAAATTGTTTGGGTGGCGCAGGTCTTAAGGAACTAGAAAATTTACCTCCCATTGAGGGCGCAGGTGATATAAATGTATTTGATGTTGTAGTTAAGCAACTCAGTGCTAGGTTTGGGAGGAAAATAAATACTGTTATGGAACGTTTTAAATTTTACTCACGTACACAAAAAGAAGACGAATTAATTGAGAACTATGTAGCTGCTTTGCGAACCCTAGCTGGTTCCTGTGCTTTTGAGACAATTAATTTTGAACAAGTTCTCAGGGATCAAATTATGATGAGAACTAAGAGTAAGAAAATACAAGAACGTCTTTGGATGGGTACTGAAACTACTCTTAAGGCTGTGTTGAATATTGCAAAAGGCATTGAACAGTCTGAACTATTTGTGAGTGAGATCAGAGGTCAAGAAAGTAAAAACAAAGTAGTAATCCCTGAAGTTTCAATAGTAAAAGAACCCTCCAATTTCAAAAAACGCTGTTTGTTCCTTATAAACCGCAGTTTATCTCTAATAAAAAAGAGAGTTTTAGAAGAGATGTTAAACCCTACGAAAGAAGAAACCAAGTGGTTTGTTACAGGTGTGGAGGTGTCGACCATGTAGGGAGCTACAGAGGTTGTCCTGCTTGGAACAAAGTTTGTATTAAATGCAAACGCTCAGGCCATTTTAGTAAAATGTGCAGGTCTTCGCAAAAAGTGAATTTATTAACAGAGGATGAATCTAATCTTGTTGACGCTCTTGGAATTAATAGTCTGTTATGTGTTGGTGACACTAAATGCAAAGGTTTTCCTAAAGACATAATTTTGGTTGATGGCAATGAAATCTCTATGCTTATTGATTCTTGTGCATGGTACAGCATTATTGGCATGGACATTTTAAAAAAAATTTGGGGTTCATTGAAATTCTCACCACCAGATGTACAGCCTGGTGGCTACACTGGTCACAAAATCTATGTAGTTGTTTTTTTGTGGGCTGACATTACATTTAAAGGCAGGAGTATTAAAGGCAAGATCTATGTTGCCACTAGTGGCGCGTCTATTCTCAGTTGGCCCCACCAACACGAGTTAGATATCAAACTTGATCCCAATGCCACACTACCTGTGTATGTCATATCCCATGAGCCTGATGTGTTTACCAATCTTATAAAAGAAAAGTTTCCTGCTATTTTCACTGACAGGTTAGGCAAGTTTGAAAATTTCAAACATCGCATCATTCTTAAGGATGGAGCCATCCCTGTACGACACAGAGTTAGAAATGTGCCACTGGCGTATCGTGATAAACTAAAAGTAATTCTATCTGATCTTGTTTCCAGGAAGATAGTGGAACCTGTTGAAACTTCCCCTTGGGTTTCACCAGTTGTTTTATCCATTAAAAGTAATGGCGAACTTCTTCTATGTGTGGACCTTCGGAGCTTAAATCAGGAAATTTGGGTTGATAGGCACCCATTACCTAATATTCATGAATTGATATCTACTCTTTCTGGTGCTTGTGTATTCTCTACTGTAGACTTAGCGAGCGCCTACCATCAGGTCCTCTTATATGAAGAGTCTAAGTTTCTGACCACCTTTATAACACCAGAAGGTATGTTTCAATACTGTTGCATGCCCTTTGGCTTAGCCAGTGCAGCATCAGTTTTTCGAAGACTCATGAAAGAGGTTCTTGAGGGTTGTAAAGGAGCAATTGCCTTTCAAGACGATATTTTAATTTTTGGTAAGGATTTTGAAGATCACGATAGAAATTTAGACTGTGTATTAAAACAGGTTCAAGACAAAGGTTTAACCTTGAAATTTTCTAAGTGCAAGTTCAGACAGACCAAGATGGAATACCTTGGCCATGAAATTTCCTACCAAGGTATTAAACATAAAGTCAATCACATCCAAAGTAAACTCGAGGCTCCTGCACCTTCCAATAAAGAACAACTTGTTTCTTTCTTAGGTCTTACTGAATTTTACATCAAATTTGTACAAGATTATTCTGCTAAAGTACATTCGTTAAGATCTTTGTTGAAAAAAGATACAAAGTTTGTATGGAATATTGAACAACAATGTGCTTTTGATCTTTTGAAAAAGGAGATTTTAAACGCTCAATTTTTGAGACCTTTTGAGTTGGGTAAAGAATGTATTGTGTGTGTGGATGCAAGTAATGTGGGTCTTGGTTCTGTCTTAATGCAAAAGAATAAGGGTGAGGAATATGTTGTTTCCTATGCTTCAAGGACTCTCCGTGGTGCTAAGTACAATTATTCCACTATTGAGAAAGAGTTGTTGGCTTGCACTTGGGCTGTCGAACATTTCAGACAGTTTCTGTGGGGAACTAAATTCCGTTTACATACTGACCAGAAGCCCCTTATTAACATGTTAGCTGCAGGTGGTGGTAGGACGTTGACTGCGCGTTTAGCACGGTTAGCTGCGAAGCTGCAGGAATTCCAATGTGTTGTAGAATATGATCCTGGGCGTTTGAATGTACATGCCGATTGCATGTCTCGTTTGCCTTTGGATTCGCAAGTTTCAACTGTTTGTAGTGATCGCGATGTTGTGTTCTCTATTGGGGATATTAATGGTGAAGGTAACAGCAGTTTGTCTGTTTCCATTTCTGAAACTGAATGGAGAGCTGCCATGTACAAGGACTCTGGTTTGTCAAGTGTTGTGTCCTATTTACAACATGGTTGGCCTGAGGAACGCAAATTATCTGGTCATGTCTTGTCTTTTTATAAGATTAAGGATGAAATTATGTTTGATCAAGGTTTTGTTACCCGTGGTGATAAAATTGTTCCTCCTTCGGACTTAAGGAAGAAAATTATCTCAATGGCTCATGAAGGTCACATGGGTATGTCTAGTACTAAAAGGCGTATTCGTGAGTTCTACTGGTGGCCAGGTGTTGACAGCATGATTGATAAATGGGTTACTTCTTGCTCGCCATGTTCCTTAAGTGACAAATCTGTCAAACCTTTAGCTGTTGGTGTTTCGCCTATCGAGCTTGTTACTTCTCCTTGGAAAAAATTGGGAGTGGATATTATTGGTCCTCTTGATTTGTCATCCAACAATTTGGTTTTGATTGACTACTTTTCCAAATGGCCCGAGTTGAAAGTGGTGGATAAAATAGGCTCGTCTCAAGTTTTGGAATTTTTGGATGAAGTGTTTTGTAGAGAGGGCATTCCTGCTGAAATCGTTTCAGATAATGGTCCACAGTTTATTAGCCGAGAGTTTTCCTCATTTCTTGAAAGATGCGGTGTGGTTCACAAAAAAATGTCAAATTATAACCCACAGGCCAATGGTCAAACGGAGCGCTTCAATAGAGTAATTAAAGAGTCCATTCAACTCGCTGTTAAAAGCAATTTGAATTGGAGAGAAGCACTGCGTGCTTCTCTATTGTCTTATCGTGTTTCCCCTAATTCTGTTACGGGTTTGTCTCCATTTGAGATGCTAAGAGGTAGGAAACCCGGCTCTATACTGCTACCGTGGTGGATGAAAAAGAAAATCTCTTGCGAGCGTTCATTTGATCTTGGTAAAGTCAGGGATAAGGTGTTGGCTTATCAGGATAAGATGAAAAGTAATTGTCGTCGTTCAGCCGCTCGCAGCCCTAAAATTAAAGTTGGTGATTTTGTGCGTGTAAAATTTGGTAGAGCTTTTGGGAATAAATGGAACAAATGGTCTGACCCGTGTAAGGTTACTGAGGTTTTTACCAAGGCTGTAAGAGTTGAGGGTGGTAAAATTTGGAACTTTAGAAGGATTTCTCTGTGTAGAACTATGGATTCTAGGACAACCTCATGTAAAACTTTTGATCCTAAGACTACTTTACAATCAACCTCGACTACTCTGCATTCAGCTTCCAGTGTTAATGATGATTTAACTTTTTCTGCTATGTTAGATACTTTTGGGTGTGAGCCACAAGCTGTGACTGTTGATTCGCCTGTTGGGGATGCTGATTTTCCTGTTGACCTTGGTTGTACCCTAAATGATTCCTCCAATGTTAACTCTGATCTTGCAGCTTCTGGATGTGTTGTTGAACAACCTGCTAATGAAGCTTTAAGGAGAAGTGCTCGTGTTAAGTGTTCCCACGTCAAATTGCGTGATTATATTAATTAATTTTTTTTTTTTTTTTTTTTCCCAAAAGGGGGAAGATGTGTAGTATTGTCCCTTTAAGAATCGTTATGGTTCTATCTTAGTTCTGTATTCTATATGTGGGAGTTGGGCAGTGTTAGCCTGTCTCCTGCATACTGTGGATGTACAAGCTGTTTCTCTGCATTAAATCTTCTCTTCTCTACCACAACCGTCTCCTGGGATTACTACAAGTTACATCATGCTCATGTATGTCATCAGACAGACATTTTATACAAACGTGGGTTTTCGGCCTTCAATGGCATATTAACTGAGGACAATTTGAAAGTAAAGGGGGTAGACGGAAGTGAGTAAGGACTATTCTTTGTAGCTAACACAGCTTTTATTTTCACCACATTTAATTTTCATCACGTTGCTCTTTGTAACTAGTCATATGTTCATGCGTGATGTTAGTTGAACACAAACTTATTGGTAATTTCCACCTGGCTCCAACAATAGAAAACCGCATTGAGAAATCACTATCGGCTGTAGATGGGTGATAAGTTTCAATTCTTTCATTTCAAACACTATTCACATTATGTGGCTCAGACAAATCATGTTCTTTGCCTAGCATCTTTGAGCTTTGAATGCTTCATTTTTAGGTCTCGACAGGCGTTTGCAGCGCAAAGCACTACTCGCTCTGCAAGAGATTTTGTGAGAGATCATATTTCAGAAGGGGCTCGAAGCTCCGCCCCTCATTTCCATTGGCTTGCGTCACTGGTTATGCTAAATGGCGGCCTGCCATTGGAAATGGGGTTTTGGATCCGCTGCCCTTCCGCCTTTTGGGTCGGCCATCCGGACTGGATCGTTTGCTTCATGGCTGTTGTGAAGCACTTTCTTATCTAAGTTGGCCTGTTATCTAAACAAGCCGTGATCCAGTCCGGATAGGCCATCCCAAAAGGAGACAGGGCTGCAGGCAGGCACAACGCGCCCCACCCGTCACTTTACTCCCTCCCTCTACCGCCCGAGCGCATAGTTTTCTTTGTTTCCAAAAAAGAAACAGGAACTTGCGCTGGCTTTCCCCCCTCCTCCCGTTTGCACCCCCCATTTGCACCCCCATTCCCTTTCTGATACCCCACCCGTCACTTTACTCCCTCCCTCTACCGTCCCGAGCGCGGTGGGTTGATCTTTTTCCCAGGGAGGGCTGGAAGGATAGTGTGCACACTTTTGAATGACTTTGTTATATCTAGCATGTGGATCATTTTATAGTGCCTCTCCCAGCCTTACAAGGCTATGAGGCGCTGGCAACATTTAAAACAGGAGATAAAAGAGAAGCTGCATGTCACTTATGTCGATTTTACGCTGTGCTGTGTTATGATATTTTTGCATCACGTCTGTATGTTTGGCGTGAGTTGTCATAGTAAGGTATGCATTTATAAAATGCTGTGTTATGTTATATGCTATGGCTTGCTACAGGTATTTAGATTTTTTGAGAGTCCTGTATGGCTCTGTGCCATTCAATACTCGGACAGTTTTTTGTGCAGTGCTATGTTATGCTATGCTGTCACAGCGTGCTCCTACATTCCAACGCCTCGTCGGGGTAGTAAGTGCTATGTAAATACAGTTACAAATATTTTATATCAGATTATTTTGTGTTTCTGGGCTGTGGCGTTTTTTCACTGTGTGAGCTCTTCCAGTGCCTTTCCCTGTATCCCAGTGTGCGTGTCTTCTAGTGTATGTCTCCCAGTGGGCTCGTCTCCCCAGCCTTGCAGTCTCTCCTAGTGTCCATGGCACCCCCATCTCTCTGTCTACCCCGTAATCCACGTTTTGTCAGTGTCTTCCCGAGGCCGTGTCCCACTGCGTGCTCAGTGTCCTGCATGTGTCGCTTAGTATAAATCTCCCTTAGTCTGTGTTTGCCTCGTCCCGGTCGTCTGGTATGCTGCACCTCCCCCCGTGTCTGACACTCCCCCAGGGTCTCCCAGCGCAGCGCCAACAAGCAGAAGAGCAGCGGGAGACAGAGCATGTCGGTTCGCTCACACCATGTCAATCCACGTCCAGATCTCAACCTGATACCACCTCGCTCTGAAAATTGACCACGTATCACATGGTTTCTCAGCCAAAATGTATCCAAAGCAGGGCACACCTTCCCCCTGATTCTCTTGTGAGGCTTGTTTACCCAGACACACAGCTTATCCTTGCCTGAACCCCAAGACGCCCCAAGTCTTGGCATGCGCAACTGTCACATGTGAGCGGCCTTGCGTTCTTTCACAGGGTGACCGGCTTCTATTTTTGGGTGCGTTAAGTGGCGCTAACACCCCTGACCACTAGACCCCTCGAACATAAGACACCCAGGCTGATCATAAGAAAAGGGGGCAGGGAATGGTCATGCTGTATCAGTATTTGTGTAGTGAGGTCCTGGCCTCAGTCCGTCGTTGAAGAAACATAGAGACGGAGGACAGCTGGCATTTAAGGATTCTATAGGTTTAATAGAATGTTGGCAGGGCAGGGGCAGAGTCATGCACAGACTGGCACTAACACCAGTTATTTATAGTGTTTAAAAACCATGCTGGTGGCAGTAAGTGGTGGTTCTATCAAACTTTGACCAAATTACATGTTTGACTGAGAATGGGCTTTTGCCTCATTTTCCGCAGAATTATTTGTAATCACTTTTGTTGAGAAATTTCTATAATTGCATGGGCGAGTGTGCCTCAAAACATGAGAGCCACCAGACGACAAGCACTGGGCTATGGTACGGCCCAGCAGAACGAAACAAATGGGTATGTCCTTCAGCACATGCTTCCACGCACGTAACACGCACACAGACGTATAAAGGGTCTATCTAAGACCTGCCAGTATCAAATATGAACCATTAACTGTGTAATAGTAGCATCTGTTATTTACAGCGCTTAGAAACAGCACAGGTGCGGTATATAGTTGTATTCAAAACAAGGAGTTGTAATTATCTCTAAATGCATTGGCCTACTCCAAACGTGCCGGCCACTCTGCGAGATAACCTACCTCTAAACCTTACCAAAAATACCAGCACCCCACCAATCCCAGAACCGTAGTGTGCAAACGGTTGCATTACAATGACAGGAAAACAGTTTGTGTCTCTGTTTACTTCATCGACTTACTCAATTTGCTTTTTTAAAATATGCAAGTTGCTGTCAAGAAAGTAAGACTAACTGTGGATCATAAACAAGTTTCAGATCTCAACCTAATACCACCCCCGCTCAAAGTCAGCCGCTCCAAGCACACTGCCCCCCCCCCCCCTGTCCTAAACCGCCAGACTTGCCGCCAGTCCACCCCCAAAGGCCAATGACTCCTGAATGAATTAATGAATATGCATTAATAAAGCGCTTGGCTACCAGAAGGCCTCCCAGCGCTAGGAGCAGAGTCATCACAGTACTACAGTTAGGCAGCAAGGAAACAGAAAGGTTTTGAGAAGTTTGCATAAAGATATAGTTATCCTCAAGCCGGATATGGATAGGCACCTGGTTTCAACATTTTGCCGCGTTGTATGAGAACAGGTGTCTGCCACTCCGCACCCTGTTTATCCTGGGAACAACTGCCAAGTGTTTATTCCCAGAACGCAGGGGCCTATTGGGGAGATAGAAGGAAATAGTAGATCGGAGAATTGGTGGACCCTTGGAGGAAATAATCTTATGGACAATACACAGAGCCTTAAACTACACTTTTTCTGCTACCGGATGCCAGTGGGGAGTGGCAATGGAGGGTCTTGCAGATTCCCGATTGGGGACCTGCATAAGGAGGCAAGCTGCACAGTTTTGTACTGTCTGAATTTTTTTTATCATAGTGCTTGGGGACCCTAGATATAGCACGTTGGCGTAATCAAGTCGGGAAAGAATCAAAGCTTGAACCAACAGTCTCCTAGCATTGAAGGGTAGCAGGGGAAGAATTTTCCTAATCATCTTCAGGATCCCATAACAGGTACCTGCCACTTTCTGTGCTTAATCCTCAAAATTTAGCTTATGATCCAGCCACACCCCAAGGCTTTTGATCTGCTCTTTGGGAGGTGGCGTGACACCCAGACATCTAGGCCACAGTGAGCTGGTGTTCAGGGTGAGGGCTTTGCCCAAGCACATCAGCTCCATTTTAGCCCCATTAAGTTTTAAAAAAGAGCCTTCCATCCATGCAGAGACCCTTTCCAAAGAGTCAGCCAGATTAGTTTCCGCATTATCAGATTGGTTGAGGGAGACAATCAGCTGGGTGTCAACAGCATAGGTGATGATCCGAATTCCAAAAGGCTTGACAGCCTTAGCCAAATTGATCGATCTGCCATCCAGGAGGGACTCTAGCCACTTAAGGGCAGTTCCAGTCACTCGTGCCTCTCTGAGTCTAGCGATCAGTAATTGATGGTTAATCGTGTCGAACGCCGCGCTGAGGTCAAGCAAAACTATTGCTGTGGCGCTGCTGGCATCCAGAAATTTTTGGGCTTCTTCAACCACTACCAACAGGGCGGTCTCCATGCCCTGTTGGGGTCTAAAGCCAGTTCGTGAGGGACGGAAGCATTCATTCTTCTCCAAGAAAGCGGAAAGAATGGAGTTTACATATTGTTTGGCAATTTTTTTAATCCCTGGCAAAAGCAAAATTGGCCTATAATTCCCAAATGCTTCTGGATCCAGACTTGGTTTTTTGAGAAGGACTTTAACCATGGCCCGTTTCCAAAGAGAGGGAACCAGTCCAGCGGAGAGTGAATTATTAATGAGATCCAGTATAGTTGGGGAAACCGCATCAGAGACCTGATTCAGGATAGTGGGAGGAGGGGACACGTCACTAGGGGACCCAGATTTCAGCTGGTTTAGTTTTTTAGGGATTTAATATCCATTGGGGGAATTGCCTCTAGGACAGGTCAGATGTTCGTGAGTGATCCTCCAAAGAGGACTGATTTAGAGATACTTGGGTTGGGGAAAAAGCCAAATAAATATCTTCAATTAAAAAAATATATATTTCCTCAGATTATTACAGCTCCTAGAATATCATCAGAAGGCAGAGATGTAGAGGGAGGGTTAAGAAAGGATTTAGCTATCTGAAAAATTTCGTGCGGAGAATTGGAGGCTGCAGTAATCCTTTTTTAGGTCTCGCCTGACCCAGCGCATGCGCTGGTCTGGCGAGACATTTAGTGATTGGCCTTTAGAAATGGCACCACAAGCTTTTGCTTGTAGCCTAAAGCTTGCGGTTACGAGCGGGCACGCGCGCAGACACCATCCGTCTTTCCTCGCGTCCTTCCTTTGGGACAGTATCTTTGCAGTGTTCATTTATTATTTTTGCAGACTTCTCAACAATAAGTTCTCATCTTCTAGACTGCTGGCTGCCTCCATGTGTGCGGAAAGCGATTCTTATATATTGAATATAAGTCTCTGTAATCCCTAACCATTTCCGGTGCCACATATGGCTCATTGATGAATACAATGAAGAACGCAGGCATCCAAGCACTCTCTTTGGGCGCAACTCCATGAATAATTACCTTATTGGGCACTGTGAGTGCGATAAATCTACATTTTATTGATTTACCACCAGAAGAGATTATTTCAGTAAATATGGAAAAATACTTCGTGATTAAATCAATGACAGACCCTCTGCTCAGTTCTGATATTGTACAAAAATGACATCCATGCGTGTCACGATCTACCTACTTTCGCTATGCTAGACTTGTTTTTTTCTGTTGTCCTCTTTTTATTTCTGAAGACGACTGTTCAACGATCTCCTCTCTTGTTTCTATGGAGCTATCCTTTTAGTCCCTTCTCTATGTCTCCGTGCAGTGCTTCTGTTGGTGCCTATCAGTGCCACGGATCAACAACAGCAGCAGCATCTGAGGACAGTGTGAGCTGCACAGGGACAGGGGGCTCCAGAGAACAAGGTTTGTTGTGGTCCCGGGCCCTTTTAAGTTGAGTAGAGGGCAAATGTTCCACAACACACCTTAAGTATTTGTATTTAACTAGTTTGCATGCATAAAAATTTATTTATTTTGAAATGTAGTAAACTGCGTAGCATTTCACCAAAGAAAAGCCAGAAATATCTGTCAAACTATAGATGCACCTTCTACTAGTGCATGAGTTATACACTCCGCTTAAGAGACAAGGAAAGGATTCAGCTCGTTGCCCTTCTGACACTTGACCTAGAGTGTGTTTTCTTTGCTGTTAGAGGCACATGCTAGTTCTTGTTAATTAACACTGTGCTATGTTAGCCAGACTTACAACATGGCGGGACTTGATTGTTGCTTGACATTGTGATCAGCTTAGCCCGTGCCCTCGCCTCAGAGTAACATCCAATCAGAGAGGCCCACCCGGCTCATCCCACTTTTTATGAGCCAGTGAACTGCTATAGCTGCAGCAACAGGGTGCTTAAACAACACATTGGAGAGAACATATGACCTAGGGAAACAAAAGCAATGCACATTTGTCAACGATGCGCCATTGTTTGTCCTCACAAAATTATTTTGAAAAAAAGGCACCAATTATTGGAGTAATATACAGGTGATGCTAAATGTATGATTATGTGTGATGTATGCATTCTCCGTGGTTTGACATGCAAGAACAAAACAGAAGTGAGCGTTTCATACAGCTTATGCATTAATATGAATTTATATTATATATTAACCACTATTGGGCTGTGTTTGCATATTTTGTAAATAACGGGAACATGTAATTTTATGTATAGCTGCTGAATGTATGCCATAGCAGTGATGATTTTTAAATGTTTTGGTGATTCTTTTTTTATGTATCCCGAATTGATTTTCTGGACATCTCTCCGACTAAGTAAGTCTATTTAATTTTTACATGCAGGAATACACCAAAACAGGAAGTCACTAGACAGTGGTCCTTGGTAATCACATTTTGTACGTACAATGAGTAAAAGTAAACAAGCATTGGCATAGCCAATAGGTCTCTCCTTTGGGACCTTATAAGTGTTTAGCCATGCAACAGGGATGTTGTTGCACCAAGGATATTGTGCTGCATAACTAATACTTAGAAGGTCCCAAAGGCGAGACATATTGGCTATGCCAATGCTTGTTCATAATACAGAGATTGGGCACTTCTAATTTCTGCCTTATATTCTTTAGTAGCCTCTCTGTATTTGGTTTTCTTAATGGTGGAGAAATCTTTCCTCCAACTTCTCTCTAAGTGTTTACATTTTAGCTTCAGCTCTCTAAGCTTGGGGGCATACCAAGCTATTCTTTTTGGAGCCTGAACCACGCCGAGACCCATCTCACCCCAGACCCAACTCACCCCACCCCCCTCCAAGGCTGGCTGTTCCGAGCATAACGCCCCCCACCCCGAAACCCCGACATCACCCACTGTCTCTTTAAACCACCCCCTGCGCTTGCAAGCCCTAGTCTCCATACTAAAACATTATTGTACTCGTGTTGCTTCCTTGCGTGAGCGTGTGCTGCTCTTTGAGACTGCACCCCCCAGCCAGGCGCACGCCGACACAAGCTGCTGGCCTTTGTCACCCTCTGCCAGCAAAACACGGATGTGCTAAGGAGGCCTGAACTCCACTTCTTAAAGCAGTGGATTAAAAGGTGAGAGGGATTTAGCAGGGACACGTTTAGTGGGTGTACTGGCCGCTTTTACCATATATATTTAGGGTCAGCGCCTGTGAAGAGAGGCGCATCGAGGGGAATGGGGACTACAGATTTGGCGAAACATCTTTGAAACTACGACTGCCTACCAACTTTTAAAGTTACTGATGGACTGGACCCCTCCCAGCCCCCTCTCTTTATCGCTTCTAGAACCCTCCCTCTGCCACCACCTTCCGTCTTTCTTGCTTTGCCTTCCGTGTCTGCATCCTCTCACCCTCCCAGGCTCCCACCATCTCCGGGTGCCTATTCATTCGGGTTCACCCGGCAGCCTCTCTCCCTTGCTTAGGTCCTTCTCCAACCGTCTCATCACTGCCTTCTTCGTTCCACTTCTTCCCTCCATTAACCCCCCTCTCCTGCTTTTCGTTCTCTTCCCCTCCTTGTGTCTCTCGCGCTTTCACTCCTCGTCCTGACTCTCTCCTCATTTCATTCTCTGCCCGCCTTCCCAAGGCCATCTCTCCTTTCTGTTCACCCCATCTCTAGACTGACACCCCTGCCATGTGGCCTCATCTGCCCCTTCCTTTGCCTCCAAGTCCACCGGTGATACCTGGGGAGCAGCACCCGGGGCGCTGAGCCCGGAGGCTCGGTAGCCAGGGAGCAGCCGTGGACGTCAGTGCACCCCTGTGAAAAGCTTGACTGCAACCCAGAGGTGGGACTTTACCTATGACAGCGCTGTGGTACGAATTTCATCATTACCACCATCAGGAGCGATTGTGACAGCTGAGCACACAGTGCGGATGACAACAGGTTTGATGTCACACTTTCAGCCATTTAACCCTGTTCTTTTCATTGTGTGCAGCTTGGTTTACTATTAATGCTTTACGCCTAGGGTCTTAACTCATAAATGCCTCTAAGGTCAAATGTCATGAAGGTTTGAGTTAATATGGCTGTATTTGTCTCATCTTGTGCAGCGCTTGATCCTGCCGTTTGGTCATTCTTAGCGCTGTAAAATAAAGCTGCTGTGACTGTCTCAAATCCTCACCTTTTCAAACTTAGCAGTAAGACAAAATGCAGAGACAGCCCAGAAGGATTCATAACGGTGACCTGCCTGTGAACCCCCAATCTTTGCAGTCAGCTTGTTAACTCACTGAGCTATCTTCCCAACTAACAGGAAGCATATCAAATAATTATTATTACAAACAAGAGCATACCATTGTAGTGGCATACCCTGCACCAGAGAGCATTACGTTCATGTCTCTGATATGACAATGGCACATGATTATAATTATTGCCATTTTGCATTATACCATTTAATTCAATTCAATTCAATAAAACTTTATTCGGTTTAAAAGATGTATACCATAAAATTTACGCAGCCAAATACAATAACAAGCATTTACAATGCAATGGTTTCGCCTTTTGAAAAGTTTGATCTATTGGCATTGTAAATGACAAAATTTGTATTTATGTGTTGGTTTTGAAAACATATAAATAAATGGCATTGTTATTTACATTGCCATTAGCGTAATCTCTTGCAAATGTGAGACCTATTGTACCCTACAAATGAGCTCAGCAGACAGCAATTACAGCCACACACACACACACACACACACTAAGAGCCACACACACACCCATAGTCACATACACACACCCTAAGCCACACACACACACACAGAGCCACACACACCCACCCAGAGCCACACACACACACACACCCAGAGCCACACACACACACCCAGAGCCACACACACACTCAGAGCCATGCACACACACTCAGAGCCATGCACACACACAGAGCCACACACACACAGAGCCACACACACAGAGCCACACACACACACACTGAGCCACACACACACACTCAGAGCCACACACATACCCAGAGCCACACACACACACATACCCAGAGCCACACACACACACCCAGACACCCAGAGCCACACACACACGCCCAGAGCCACACACACACACCCAGAGCCACACACACACACCCAGAGACACACACACACACCCAGAGACACACACACACCCAGAGACACACACACACACACCCAGAGACACACACACACCCAGACACACACACACACACCCACCTACCCAGAGCCACACACACACAGCCACACACACACCCACACACCCATAGCCACACACACACACCCATAGCCACACACACAGCTACACATCCACACTCACAGTAAAAATCAGAAAGCTTTGTTCGATGGCTCTAAACAAGGACTTTAAATTATATTACTTTGCTTTGAAAACATTATTTGAGTTTGTAGACTCCGGTAGAAAAACTATATTGTACTAGACCACTCCACCCGCGCACACCCTGCCTGCAGCCTGTTTATCGAGGAATTTAGCGCATTATCAGGGTAAAGAGAAAGACAGACGCGATTACTGGGAAACAGATACCTTTCTGCATCACAAATTCCAAGAACAAGACCAGAATAGCCATGCAATCAACATGCTGAGGTACTCAAAGCCAGAAAGAACACAGACGTCTCATAAACGTCAAGAATGGTGGGCATACACACTTACCCCCCTGTACGACGAAGGTCTAGAATCGGGTTTTAAAAGAGGGAACTGGAGAAGAGTGATGGAGGGAGGTGGAAATCGACAGAGATGAGAGGGAGAGAGAGAAAACATAAGTGGAGAAGAAGAGAAGGGGAATAAAGAGAGAAGGAGAGAAAAAGTGACGGGTTGGTGTTGTGTAGGGTGGGCTCTACTAGGTGCATACGATAAAACACAGAGATTACGTTTGTTGGCAAAAACAGTAAACTGCATTAGACGTGTTACATGAAACTAATAGGAAGAGAGGAAAGACAGGTGAGGCGAGCTAGACCTGCCTGCTACGTATCTGGGGGTTGATCGAACAGTTCAAATTTGCGCTGGTTTATGCAGTCTTGGAGACCTGTGATGCGGTTCTTTATTTGTAGAAAAAAATGAAAAGGTAAGGGCAGTTGCCCAAATATTTTCTTAGGAGCTGAACTTGAAAGTTGGTGAATATTAGAGCTGCCTAGTTTGAATTCCTTCTCATGCCTCTTTCAAATTGTGTATAAACTTTAATACGCTGTACCTACCCACACTCTTCTGATCCTTAAAATACAAAAGGATTAATGAAACCGTACCTAGATTTAGTAACACCAACCATCAAAGTCGGATTACAAACTGAACACAAACTGGAATCTATGCACAGACGTGCAGAGTCCCCTGCTACAAATAGCTATGGGAGTGCGTTTAAGGGAAGCAAAAGCCCTCAGGCTGCAGACACTCAATGTGTGTGTGCAGAAGGAAGGCTTGTAATTTCTTGCAAGCGTCACGTGTGGGTGGATCGATGCCTGTACTGCCTCTGATCTGCCTGCAGTTGGTGGTGTGAGCAAAGCTGGCAGTGCCCATAATGGATCGGCCTCGAGGGATGCAAGTGAAGTATGCTCTTTGTGATGCACTTGTCATACACAAGTATGAGGGTCTCTCGTGCTGCTTCTGATGCATGGGAATGCAGTGCTGCCTGGTGAATGTGAAGGAATCCTTCCCTGCCTGCAATGCGCCAGTCCTGATGGTTGAGAGAGAAGTTCAAGTTGCCTGTGATGCACTTCTAATAGGTGAGCACGCGGGATGCGTGTGCTGCCTATGATGGACCTGTCTGAGGTGATCAGTCTTCATCCTATCCATGTCCAACCGGGAACCATCCACCAAACTAAGTAAGGTTAGATGTTTTCAGTCTGCTTTCTTCAATCTGTATATACTTTATAGAAATAGCTGCTTGTCACACCCTCGAATGATGCCTTCCGATGCCACACTGAAAAACTAACAACAATTCAACTACAGCAGTGTGATTGTTTTTGGTTTCAGAATGACAAATTGAGTGCCAGTAACAGCACACTGCTCTAGCACTGAATGGTGTTTGAAAACGACCTCTTAACAGATAACATTAACAGCCCCAATACTCCTTGGAGAGAGATTGCTTTCTTCCGTTTATCAAAATTCAGAAAAGTTTCTTTTGGAATACTCCCCATTACCACACTGAGAAGCAATCAGTAAACCTGGCTGTATTATAATCCAGCTCCCAAGTTCTAGTGTGTTAACACTTCTGACCTGGAGAACATACACAAACCCTTCTAACGGGAACGGCTAAACTTGACCCGGGTCAGTCAACCGTGTGCAAAGACAAAGTCTGTTTTCGCGTCGAGAAGCAGGAAGCTTAGCAGCACTCCTTTCTAGGGAGTTGTAAAGAGAAAGGCGTGACATATTCCAGTATTTCCCGATATGGGCCCTATTCTGAAGTGTTTTCGTCACGGCAGCAGGCTGTATTCCGTGTATTTGTACAGTGCAAACCACGGGCACACGGGCAACACATCGATTCACATGAAACAAAGCACAGTGGGCGCCATTAGTTGCAAAGCAGGTAACAACAATTAACAGGGAAAGAAAAGTTGTACTTTGCCCGTGAGTGAGAGGACGGGCTGGGGGAGGGTGGATTCCGGGCTGGAGGATTCCCGGAGTCTCGAATGGCCAGTCCGGCCGTGTGATGTCGAATCTCTTTGGAAGCATGCCTTCGGGGTGCGATATGGGCCCTACTCTGAAGTGTTTTCGTCACGGCAGCAGGCTGTATTCCGTGTATTTGTACAGTGCAAACCACGGGCACACGGGCACGGCAGCAGGCTGTATTCCGTGTATTTGTACAGTGCAAGCCACGGGCACACGGGCAACACATCGATTCACATGAAACAAAGCACAGTGGGCGCCATTAGTTGCAAAGCAGGCAACAACGATAAACAGGGAAAGAAAAGTTGTACTTTGCCCGTGAGTGAGAGGACGGGCTGGGGGAGAGTGAGGCAGCAACGATAAACAGGGAAAAAAAGTAGAGAACGGGCTGGGGAGGGTGGATTCCGGGCTGGAGGATTCCCGGAGTCTCGTATGGCCAGTCCGGCCGTGTGATGTCGAATCTCTTTGGAAGTATGCCTTCGGGGTGACTTTCAGACTGCCCTGCTGTCATCCAAAGGATCTAAACTCGGAGGGACACAGATACCGGCAACAGGTAATATAATGATAAGAAGCACCTACGGACAGCGGGAGGGGGACGGGAACGGGGACACGAACAGCGGGAGGGGGGGGGGCGGGAACGGTAAGACGGACAGCGGGAGGGGGGTGCGGGAACGAACGGGCACGGACAGGGGGAGCTAAAACGTCAAAATACGTAAACTTACAAAAGTGTAAACACATTTATAAACAAAATGCTCCTTACCTGATCGCTGCGTGGGAACTCGAATCTTGCATCCCACTCCAACAACAAACACTTGTAAAAAGAAGAAAACAGGCCAACTCGAAAAAAAAAAATAACACCCACCCACCGCCGCGATGACGATCAGAAGTGGGTGGAGAGGGAAAAAATCGCGAGAACGCCCCCGAATCTGGTCCGGCCTTGACGGAAAGATCCGGCTCCCAATGGCTAGCCTCCATTTTTTTTATTGAAGGCCTTCTCCATATCTAAGAAGATGGCCACAGCTTTGCTTTCGTGTTTGACATGCTGGATCGTGCCTAGGACCGTGCGGATATTATACGTGAGATTGCGTGAGGGAACAAACCCAGCCTGCTCTGGGGCAACCAGATCCGGGACCAGCAGCGACAGGCGAGTCGCAAGAACTTTAGCATACAGTTTCGCGTCCACATTTATCAGTGATAGCGGCCGGTAGGAGCCACATTGGTCAAGGGGTTTGCCTGGTTTAGGGATGGTGATAAGCAGCGCCTCTCTCATGGATTTCGACATGCTGCCCTGCTGGCAAATATCATCGAACAAAAGCATCAGGTATGGGACCAGTTGCGCCTTGAAGGTTTTATAGAATGATACCGTGAGACCATCCGCACCAGGGGCGCTGCCGGACTTCATGCACTCCAGTGCTTCCGTTATCTCCTCCTTCTGGATGGGGGCCATGAGAAACTCCCTTTGCCAGTCAGCCAGGAAGGGCATCTGAAGGTAGCCCAAATAGTCGTCGATTTCATCCTCGAGATGTGCGTCCCTCGAGGAGTAAAGGGCAGTGTAGTAGGCGTGGAATTCCGCCAAGATATCTTGCTCCTCAGTAACCACCGCCCCAGCAGCCGTCACCAACTCCTCGATAACCAATGGGGGTCTACTGTTGCGCATAAGTTTAGCTAGGAGGGCGCCAGGCCGCTCCCGTTCCCCATACGCCCGCGCCGTCGCGTATTTGCCCATATGTTGAATTTCCCTGTCCGCCTCCTCCTGAAATTCATCTAGCAAGGTTTTGCGCGCGACCGCATCAGCTGTGTCCCCCGAGTCCACCGCCCGACCCTCCAGGTTCGCTAGCTGCGTCTCGAGCAACTGTAGGCGTCGTCTGATGGCTTTGAGCACCCCTGAGTGCTTCGCCATAGTCATCCCCCTGATGTAAACCTTAAATGCGTCCCAGAGAACCTGAACGCTGTCCACTGAGCCCACATTGGTCGCGAAATAGGTCTCTATGTCTTCGGCGAGTTCCCCTCTGAAGACCTCATCTAAGAGGGAGTATGGGGGGAACCTCCACGTGAAGGGGGGGATCCTCTTGGGAGGAGCCGCTAGCAACAGGAGCAAGGGCGAGTGATCAGACAGCGTGCGTGGGAGAACCGTGCAACCCTTAACCATGTCGAGCAAACTGCGGGAAGCAAGCCAGTAATCTATGCGTGTGTGGATGTTGTGGTAGGCCGAGTAGTGAGTGAACCCACCCCGCCCCGAGTGTCTATGCCGCCACACATCAAGTAAATCAAGTTTCACACATTCCGACAAAAGGAGGGACGCGGAGGGCGCAGGGGACCTAGGGGGGCCCGCAGATCTGTCAAGGTCCGGGTTCAGCACTAGATTAAAATCCCCCCCCCACAGCATTCTAGAGCCCACAAACTGCCTGCAGCTGTCCGCAAGCGAAGAGTAAAACTCCGGGGAGTCGTAGTTGGGGCCATACACATTCACCAGCAGGAGATCATGATCTTTTCCAACACAACGTGCAACCACAAACCTCCCCTCCGGGTCCCCTGCCACTCGGGTCAGCGTCAGTCGGGATTTGGGATTGGCCCATGTGAGCACCCCCCTAGCATGCGTTGTGAACCCCGCAGCGACACAAGCGGGGCCAAGGCCCCTCACCTGCAACATAGGGCTGGAAAGCGGCAAATGTGTCTCCTGCAATAAAGCAAGGTCAATGTGATGGCGTTGCAAATAGGCCAGGACCTTTCTGAGTTTGCGGAAGTCGTTAAGCCCCCTCACGTTCCAGGACAGCAACCGCAAAGAGCTCGGAGAGCTCTCCGCACTCAGTGAGTCAGCATTAGACATAGCAGATTAGAAAGTAGAATGTCGCAGAGCAGGCAGTGTGACAGACACAGTGCAGTAGTCGGCAAAAACAAACCCCCCACCCGGCAAACCCCGAACCCCAAACAGCATGACAGCAATAATGCACGAACAGACAAAGAAACGCCTCCCTCCCACCCACAGCCGACCATCCCCAACCCGGTCAGACAGGAATCATCACCACCCAACATCCCCCCGTACTCAACTATGAACTTTACAGAACCCCAAATAGCTCCCGAGGGAGCCAGAAGCCAAAAGCGCAGGGGCAGAGGGATCTAGCCAGCAAACGGCTCAGCTGGGAAACCAGAACTAGTAACCTCTCGCGTGCTCCCGTCCCGCCCCCCGCCCAAAAGTAATGAGCCCTGCCAGCTCTAGTCTTTTCAGTTCCTCAATACCAGTCTCTCGTGCAGAGGGGCTTACCCCCGATCCCCCTCGGCAAGTGGAGCAGCCCCCCACCCAATCCACGGTGTTACCCAACCAGTCCAGAAGTAAACAGGTAGATCTCACCCAAAAGACATATCTCGGTGGGTCCACACCGACTGTGTGTAAGTCTTTGCGCCGTCCAGTGCCAACAGGTCAGCAGCGTCCCTCACGCGCTTGGCTACTCCTGGTCACTCAAGTGGGAGGAGGCGTCTGGGTCCTCTCGCCTACTTCCCTGATTGTTGCGGTTGTCCTTCTCCCATTCCTTCAAGGATTTCTTAAGATCCGCTGGGTCGGTAAAAAAATGTGAGTGACCTTGCCTGTTGATGCGAAGCCTCGCAGGGTACAGCATGGCGTAGTCGAGCCCCAGGTCCTTCAGCTGTTTCTTGTAGGGGGCAAAGCGCTTCCTTTCCTCTTGCACTCTCGCCGTGAAGTCCGGGAATAGGGAGATGCTCATGCCCTCGAACTGTAGTTTCCCCTTTTCCCTGGCTAGCCGCAGTGCCAGGTCTCTGTCCCGATAATTAAGCAGCTTTGCTATGATCGGCCGCGGTGGGAGGCCAGGTTGTGGTTTCGGCCCCAGAGTGCGGTGGGCCCGTTCAACAATAAACATAGGGGAGAAGACATCTTCCCCTAACAGGGCCCGTAGGAGTTTCTCCACGAACAGCTCCATTTTACCGGTGTTAGTGGATTCCGCTACGCCCGTAATGCGTAGGTTGGAGCGCCTCGAGCGTGCCTCCAAATCTTCTGTCTTATCTTGGATAACCTGGAGCAGCCGACTAAACTGTCTGCGGTCCTTGTCCCACTCCGTTTGAGCCTCTTCCGCCTCTGTGAGCCGTCTCTCTGCCATGTCCAGCCGCTCCGCATGTTTGTCCACCCTCTCGGACATGCGGTCCATCCGGTACGTCAGCGCGTCGATTTTGGTGCTAATCTCTGTCATGCTGACTTGCAGACCTTTCTCCATCGTCCCCAGCATGTCCCGTATTTCAGAACATAGGGAGGTCTCGGACGTCATAGGGCGTAGAGGGGAAGTTTGTGTTGTCCCCTCGGCCCCTTTCGCCTTCCTCTGGTCGAATGATAGCTTGGGCTGCGATCTGTCTCCTTTCACCATGGTGGCTCTAGTGGACATGTATCTGACAGGGACAGATGTGTGGAAACCACCACCCGGGATTTGTGATCCGGGTCAGCAGTGGGCGCAGGATCGTGGACCTCCCCCGGTTAGGGTGATTCGTCGCGGGACCGGCGCCCAAGATGGCGGCTCCCTGCACCAGAATGTCGATTCAAACGTTCCGCGGAACGTGGCTCTGGGCAGTACCCCGTATTGTCTGGTCGCCCAGAGGGTGGGCAAAGTGCCTCAGTGCTTGGGATCAGGGCGCTCACCGCTACTTCGAAATCCTTCCTCCCTGTGGTGCTAGATGCTGGGAGTCGGCGGACAGTGCCTCTCGCCGTCAACTTAGCGATTCTCCCTAGGGCCTCCCCACAGGCAGTGTGGGCTCCGTGCACCCTCTGGCAGCCTCCTCCGCTCGTCGCCTCCGGACAGGGGACTGTCCTCTTCGCAGCGTCTCAGCGCCGGGCGCGAGTGTAACCGCCGACCAGGAGTCTCTGTGGGTGGTCGGGTCCGCCTCGGGCACGCACGCCGCACGCACTGCGACGCAACCCGGGCTGCTCTCTAGGCCAGGCTGGGGATCGCGGCCTGGGTCTTCGGCGCTCCGTGTACTGCGGCACAAAGTCGCACCGCGTCCGTCCTCCGCCAGACAAAGGGGCCGCCGTCCCACCGAGGGGTCGCCTGAGAGTCCCCCACAGGTTTCAGTGCCGGCAGGGTCGATTTAGGATTATTTGCAGGAGTTTGGCGGGATATCGGCAGGGAGCTCCGCGCTCGCGCGTCTTACATGGACGCCGGCTAGCTCCGCCCCCCCCATGGCTAGCCTCCATTTATGGAGCTAGCCAATGGGAGCGTGGGACGTTCCTATAGCCAATATTGTAAACATTAGATTTCGCCTGCGCGAACTGCTTGCACAGATCGCCAGGTCGAAACCTAAAAATGACAGTGCATTATTTAAAAGACATTAAAAACCGCGGAAAGCAATAAAAAGTTAAAAGACCCGGGGCACTCATTACTGATCCATATAATGTCTGCAGTTGACGGTTGCTTTTAAATAACCCACAATAAAAAGTAAACAGTCCTCTTTCAAAAGTTGGAGATAAACCAATGCTGGACGAACCTGCCTAAAATTCTATTTTTTTAAAAGAGGAACCAGATAGCGTTCACGATGAAATTCATACATGTTGCAAAAAAACATAAAATGCAGCATGTCCTGCAGAGACTCTCCGTCGCAGCCGCAGGGAGCTGCCACTTTACTTGTAGTAAAACATTTGGTTCTGGCAAGCAAAAGATGAAAAAGGTTCAATCGAAACCTGGTTAGAAGGAATTTTTCGTGCATGGACAACAACCTCATAAGATAAGGCTCTGCTCTCTGGGTTGTTGTGAGCATTATGTACGTCCGCACACTTGGTTTCTGTATCTCCTTTGCCTCTCTATCCAGATACTTACCTGCCAAAAAGGCGGTTTTAATTTGCTCCACATCGCCCTTGTTAATGCATTCTGGATTAGAGAATATATCCCCCCGCCCTAACCTGCCAAACTTTTCCTTGAAATACCTCAGCCACGGAATGCGAGCTGAGTTGTCAAGTGACATACAATCTTTTATAATCCTATGGGTCAGGGGGAGGTCCAGGTTCAGCCAGCACTTTAACCAATAGGTCAGTGGGCTCAGGGAGAGACATATCACGTGGAACACACAAGCTGTTTCAGGAAATCATTTTCCGTTATTTGAAGGGATTCTCCCGGGATGTATCCCCAAATTTCGCTGCCATATGAAGCGATGGCCAGTGTTTTGGCCTGGTACACTTGCAGCATCGCTCCAGTGGGTTTCTTCCCCAATTTGGAAGCAAAATTAAAAATCGCTGCATTCACCCTATGAACATCCCCTTTTTTCCCCTAGTAGTGGAACCCAGTTGAGCTTATTATCGAAGAGGACCCCTAGGTATGAAAACACATTTGTGTTGGGAATTTGAGTCTCACACTCTAAATTGAAAATTCTTCTTTACCGGCTGCTCCACTTGCATAACGTACGATTTGGTGTTATTGATTGCCAGGTCCCTATCTGACATGAAGCCTGAAAAGGCGGTTGAAAGAGATTGTAAACCCGTTTCTGTCCTGGATATGAGGACAGCATCTCCGCATATAACAGGACGGGAATCCCTCGCCTTCCTACCCTAGGACTATCAGCCCCAGAAGCCTGTAAAACGCTATCCAATTCATCAATATAAAAATTAAATAAAAAGGTAGCCAATATACAGCCTTGCCAGACTCCCTTCCTAATGTTGAAACCCCCCGTGACACGCAGGTCTTGTGAGAACCTAACATTGGCTTTTGTTGACTTGTGTAGTTCCTCTAAAAAGTTTACAATACTTGTCTCCACACCCATTGCCCTCATGGACTGCCATAGCTTATTCCTATTGACACAATCAAAAGCTGATGTCAGATCCATGAATGGTCCCAGGGTGAACAACGGTATATTTGCTCAGTATCAATCAAAGGTTAAGACACTGGGCAACTGTGGACCGTCCCTGTTGAAACCCGTACTGAGCTTCTGACAGTATCAGGTTGTCCTCTGCCCAGGATGATAGTCTTTGAAGGAGGACCCTACCCACCACTTTTACCACTGAATCTATAAGAGATATAGGTCTATAGCAATTGGGACTGCCTCTGTAGCCTTTTTTAAAAACAGGGACTATGGTGGAAGTGGCCCAAGACTGAGGGCAATTTTGGAAAAGGTGATGGACAGAGTTTCTGAATGATGCAGACTACTCCTACCCAGTCAAGAGATCAGGGCTTGATCCATCACCGTTTTTTAGCTCACTGCACCATCCCAGCTTCAGAACCTGGCTATATGCAAATTAGTCTGTTCCTGTCCCAGTGCATGATGGGAACAGGGCAAACCAAACTACCAAGCCAATTCTTATACTGGGAAGGAGACAAGCTACCGGGCACCGGTTTCTGGCATTTCAGCCGTCGTCGGCCCGGCTTGCTTGAATCCTGATGGTGCAATGAGCAAGGGACTCACGTCTGAGTATACCCTCCCACACTTAGTGTGGATAAAATCAATTTTGGAAAAGGTGATGGACAGAGTTTCTGAATGATGCAGAATACTCCTACCCAGTCAAGAGATCAGGGCTTGATCCATCACCAAGACTGAGGGCATCCATACTGTGCCGCCGCATTAAAAATGGACTCCAGTATCGGCGCCCAGAAGGTTGGGTCTGACTTAAAAAGATCTGGGAGGATCCCGTCAGGGCCAGGTGCTTTTCCGGTAGTTAAGCCTGTTATACCTTCCCGGATCTCACCTCTCTCAAATCTTAATGCCACCTCCTGGGTACCATGAGGGGTTCCTTGCTTTTGCACAGAGGGACAAGTTCAAAGTGTGATTCTCACTCCTCCTCTGTTATGTGACAATCAAGGCCCCCCGTCCTGGGCAAACAGTTTTTCATTTACCAGACTCCAGAACTTCGAGCTGTTTCTAAGAGTGACGGGGTCCAGCAACTCCCTCCATGCTTCGTCCTTCAGTGATCCCCTTCGTACAGCAAGGGCCAACTTGTATTCCCTACGGCAAGCAGAGACATCAGCTTGCACTCTTTGTTTTAGTGCCAAGGCTTCCCTAAGCCTCCTAGCTACTTTGGAGCAGTGGGTATCAAACCATCTGGGACCATCCAGGGTTTGACCTTTTGCTGAGGCAGATAACCGCCCTGCAACCTTTTCTGAAATGGATTTAAAGGCATACATAATCCCCTTTGGTGAGGACCTTTCCATTGTGCAGAGAGATAATTTGTAAGCACCTACAATTTTATTTCTATTGGCGATTATTTCTGGGGTCACCTGCGACCACTTCAATCTGCGCATTCCATCCGTTGATCGCAGTGAACCCAGTTTTGGTGCAACCCCTATTTGTTCGGCAATGGGGCCTGTCACAAAGTGTTATGGGGTTGTGATCGCTAAATTCACTCTCTGGGATTTTAAAAGAGCTTGCTAAAGATTGTAGGGAAGATGAGATTAAGACCTAGTCAATAAATGACCCCTTCCCATGTCCCTTAAACGTTGGTACGGTAAAAATGGTGCAAGGGTCCGTTAAAACCATTGTTGCCATCAGATCTAATTCATTAATCAAAGCATTTAGTAACTCCCCTTCAGCCGTATGTTCAAAGTGGAAACCATGCATACGAGGACAGCCCATGTCAGATATACAAGACGTTAGCGGCTCACCACAGGGATGTATATTAAAATCACCGGCAACCAGAAGGCTAGGTAAACTTTGGCTCAGAAATTGGGTTATAGTTTCGCTAAGGGCGGTTACGTTACTGGACTCAGACGGGGAAGCAACAGAGTTATAAAAGTTAACCAATCCCCAGCTAATAACCCCCTTTTGTACCGTTAGTGCTTGAATTCCTGTGTGTATATTTGGTAGTGCCTGCACTTAGCATGCAATTTTCACGGAGATGTAAATGACCAAACCACCTTTTGGTCTCCCCCTTAGAAAGGGTTAGATGGGACAAAAAAGGCTTTGTAGCCTTCCAGGAAGAGGTCACAATCTACTGACCACGTTTCCTGTAGACAGATTACCAGGAATTGCTTAACGTAAACTATCCATCTAGGATCCTGAAGCCTAGCAGCCAAACCTGTTATCTTCCAAGATAAAAAGTTGTTTGAACACCTCCTTGGGGGCCCAGCCACTATAACCCTGATATGCAGCGACCGGCTCCGACCCAACAGAGACAGGGCCCCGCAGTCAATCACATGTCTCCATACCAGTCAAAGTGTTGAATCTGTTATTTAGGGTCAGTCTATGGTCAATTCCAAGGTGCCTGTCCCTCAATGGTTGTGGTTGAACTGGGAGGATACTTTGATGAGTAAGTTCAGATCTTATTCTAGCATCTCCTAAATGATGTTATCCGTAAGCTACTTCCACCGTATCTCTGTGAATAGGCGGCCTATAGAAAAAACCCAGAAGTAGAATTCTAATTTCAGAACTCACTAATGGAGAGAGACTGTAATCCCTTGAAAAAATACGACCAGCAGTATGGGGGTTATTAAATTTAATAATGATACAATCACCAGTCCCTTGTTTGCGTGAATTCCCGATCCAATTCACCCTACGTGCCATGATTATATTGTTTTGATATATTTACACCAGCTGTGGTGGTCCGTGCAAACCAATATCTTATTTTATTTAGTAGCTGCCAGTAATTTTCACTTTTCCCTGGAGGAAGGGCAGGAACATACCCCAAAATTGCTACATAGGGGGTGGATTCAGGGGGGAGGTCAATAGTAGGGAGACTAGCTAGCTGGACAGACTTCCCCTCTAGACTCTTGTCCTTCTGCGACCTAGAAGGTCCTGTTCTGAAAGATGTTACCTGTCTAGAGTCTGAGGGGTTGGTGTTTACTGACTTCTGACTGCCTAAACTGCTTTTTTCTGGTCACCTGCTATTAAAGGTTAAACTCACAGCAGCGGCTCTCCCATCTCTGTCCAGCCCTGCGGTAACTCTTTCAGTGGTAACTTGAGTATTGGGCTTCATTCGGTTTGCGGTTGCGCTATCCTGAGGAATATTTGCCTCCAACGTTTCTAAATTAGACAGCCTGGCTTCGATCGTACCTATTTTTTGAAATATAGGTTTAATTAGGGTAGTCAACATGGTTTCTAGCCTCCCCCAGTAGTCCCCCTCTAGACAACCCACAGATTGTATCCCTGGCCTAGCGTGAATCTGGGTAGTTGAGTTTGCAACATTAACATCACCCATAAATGGAGCATCTGCCCTGTTCCTCCCTGGACTGCCCTTCACAGGTTTCTTTGTCTGCCTAGTCCCCCGGTTTTTCTTAATTACCGCTGGGTATTGGTGGGGCGGGTGGGCTTTGCTTTTGCTTTTTGTTCTCAAGGAAGGCCACCATCCCTGCTCCTTTCATCTTCTTAGGTAGTCTCACTATCTGCACAATATTGTGGCAGCTGCGGCCCCTCACCCGACGATCCATCAAGTCCACGCGACGTAGCCGGTCCCTCACCTTGGCCTGCAATCTCTTAACAGTAGGGCCCACCTCCTGTAGGGCTTCAGAGTTGCATTTCACTTGGTCTGCTAACCTGCTGTGGTCACCACGGAGCACACCCAGGTCAATAGATACTTTATAAATGTTACCCTCCAGCACTTCCTGAATGATATTCACTGCATTCAGAATCAAGTCTAATTTGTCTGTGGAGTCGAGGTTCTCATAGGGCTCGACTCCCTGCGCCAGGCAAGAGGCCCCCGGGTGTTCACCCATCACATTGTCTCTGCTTCCCTTAGTGTGCCCCATGCATATACTCCACAGATGTTCCCAACCGTCCGTGGGGGCAATGCATGTTAATCCCAGATGCTCAGCAGGAAGACTACAGCAGTCAAAAGTCTGTATGCACCCAGAGTCCGGTAGAAGGGGCCCTCCCCTAGGCAAGCCCACCCCCTACTATGTTGTCTGCTCATTAATGGGACCTCCCCATCTGAAGGGGCTTTAGGTTCTCTTCTCTTCTCTGATCATTGTGTCCATTCCACTGGGAGGGTTACGGGGGTCAGATTTACAGCAAACATCCATTGGTCCCCCATCTCTATTCCTATATGAGGAGGCAGCCCTTCTCACCAGCAGGGGCCGACCAGAGAGACCGCTGCCGAACAGTGCCACCAGTGTCTACAGTCTTAGTGTCTTCCTCAGTCCGAGGTGCATCCTGCAGTCCAACGTTGTGTTGCTTTACCCTGGGTAGTTGTCCCTTTTTTGCAGGATAGGCCTCATGCAGCCCTCCAGGCGCCCCCATACACATCACCCAGCAGCCCTTCACCCCTCCACCCCCAAGAGAGGAGTCCGGCACAGGCAAGGGCTGCATGCTGCCTGGGAATGGCACTCACTGGCGACTGTGGTCCTCTGGCTGCTACACTCCGGGAACGCAGGTATCGTTCAGGCGTCCACCCTCTGGCTTAAGGTGCTACTGCGCCCGCCATCTTCTCCGAAGAGTGTCTTATGGGTCAGGTCCTAATGGCAGGACGCCACGGGATGGTCGGTGCCAGAGCACAGAAATATGCGGCATGTTGTGCGCTGCTTGACCACACGCCCATTCTGTTGGGTAGGTCTGTATACATGGTGATGCATGCAGACTCAAATGTCATCTCGTATATGCACTTGTGCGAAATAACGCAGCCACTGGCAATGTCATGATGCGCATGCATGCCTTTTCTTTCATTTTCTTTTAGGCCAGTGCTGCAGAGCATCCCCAAAAAGTATTGACAAAACCGATAGGTCCAAAAGGTGAGTCCTATTGACTTCGCCAATGTTTGCTTGTTTAATCTTGGCACACACATTAACCACCTGTACTACTGCAGGCTTGTCCTGCTCACTCTCAGAACACCTAGCAACTGCCTGTAGCCCGCAGGTTTCTGCTGCTCACTCTGAGGATGAATAATAGCCTTCGTCCTGCAGTTAGACGCTATTCTGTCAGGATGGCTAGCGCTGACAAAGCCAATACGTTTGACTCTAATTTCAAAACAGATGCAAATAGCATTTGTACATTCCTGTGTTTGGATTTCTTATCTCATTAAAGCCAGACCTATTGGCTTTGCAAGTTCTTGCTTTTGTTTTCAACTTCTGCTGCAGGGTGCTGTAGTTATATAACATTAGATGTAAAAGAGAGAGCATGTATTGAATTTTGACGTCATTATGACTGCAATGTTGGAACTGTTTCAGCCCATGCTTTCTCTATCAGAAATGGATAAATCCGCACAAATACGAAAAATGGGTATTTATTCTAATACAGAATTACATTTTTCATTTTGCGGAATTTGGCAGAAAAGAGTAACGTATATGTTATCTTCTATATTCTCAACTTTGTGCTTTCTTTTTGGCTTCGAGGGTAATCATATGACATGTTCTTTGGAGAAGCATTTGTTGCCCGTAGGCTTTAGTAATTAAAGACGATAGTGAAACTTTAGTTGTTTGAAAATGTATTTCAGAAATGAAGTTATCAGTTATTTGATATGTTGATACACTACTGATGTTGACTATACTGTAATACTTTTTTTGTAGGAAAGATTTATTGAACGCACAAAGCATGGTGGAGGAACTCTTCCCGGTAGATCCAGATGTTGATTCTGATTTGGAACTGGACATGGCTGTGGCACAAATAAGTGTAGATTTGGTTGATGACTACCCTGCATTGGATCCCCGATGGGCTGAATCTGTGCCTGATGGTAAGAGTAAATGATAATATTGTGTACTCAGGGGGTGGGGGTCCTGATGGATACAGAGATATTTTCCAGTTCCTTGGAGCAGAGATCGAAAAGGGCTGCTGTCATGTTTTCACTTTTTTTTACACTTCTTAGTCTGCAGTCGATAGCGTCCTGGCTGTGTGGTGCCAAGAACCACCAGAGATGGTTAGCTTGTCTGCAAGATAAGCAAGTGTGTTGGTTGTGATGGCTTTGTTAATAATGCAGCTGGTTTAGAAGATGGTTCTGACTGGCAAGGGGATCCAGTGGAGTTCCTTCAGCATAGGGCGATATCATCATTTTTGTTCAGGCCCTGGATTAGATGTGCTGCAGCTTGTAGAATGCCTCTAAGGGTTGTCAAAGTGAGACCTGAGAGGCCACAGAGTAGGGCATTACCACCATCCAAATGCAAGAGTATGAGAGCCTGAACTACAGTCGTTTTCTGGAAGAAACTGATTTTCTTTAGAAGAGAGTGGTGGTGCCAGGTTGCCTTTGTTTTTTTGGCAATGTGTTCCTTGAGGGTGAAGTTGGTGTCCATGTTGAATCCAAGTGAAATAGCATTTGGTGAAAGTTGGGGTTTGAAGCCGTCAAGGTTTATGTCTTTGAGCCAGCTTGTACTATTTTTTATTTCTTTTTCTTAATAAACCAAATAACAGGAATTCTGTTTTTGTTGGATTGAGCATCAGCTAGGTGCTGGACATCGAGATGTAAATGATGTGCAAGCAGTGTTTGAGGCGTTGGATGTGTAAAGTGAAGGTGACCTTCAAGTAGAGTTATGTATCATTGTAAATCTTGATGCTTTTATCTGTGAGTAGAACACCAAGCGGCTCCATGTAAATGATGAAGATGGCAGGAGACAGTATGGAACCTTGGGGGGTTCCACAGGTGATCGGGATCTTTTCTAACCTAGAATTGCCAATGTGAATAAAAACTGATGTCGGTTGGAAAGGTAGGGGAAAGACCAGTAATGAACATTGTTGGTGAATCCCATTTAAGACTCTACGGTGCATATGAGGTGTGAAGCATCAATGGCAGCTGAGAGGCCCTTAGAGGTCTAGCAATATGAGGAGGAATGGGTCAGCTTCATCTGTGTTCAAGAAAGCATTGTTTACAATGTATAAGGTAGTGGCTCGATGCTGCAGTGTAATCTGAAGCCAAAAAAGTAGTCATGCAGGAGATGGATACCACTGATGAGAGCTTTGATTTTATCATAAAATGCTTTTTCAATGATCTGTCTGAGCTGCAACCACAATTCTTGTCCTTCTTGTGAAAAACAAGCAAACCCCAAATTAACCTGTTCTCAACCCTCTGGTAGCTTGGCACAAAGCATTCAAACTGAAGTGGGAGGCAATGTACAAAGTATTTCTCTTCCAGGGGATACTCATCAATAGTCATAAGCACTGAATAATCCCCGCCCACGTGCGGGACCCCAGAGCATATATATAAATACATATATATGTGTATGTTTAGAACCACAAGTACATAGTACTTCCAAAACATACATGTATATACACATACATATTCAGCCTATTATAGATCCAATAGACTAAAATGCCAAAATTACATGGATTTCTACTGCAAGAAAATAATATTACATGTAAATAGTGTAATAGAGAACATCTGCTGCAGTTGTGTTCCAGAACAACCCTTTATTTTCAAAAAAGAAAAACAGGTAATAGCAGGCAACGTGTTTTTAGGCTGCATAGATGAACAACATCACAGTATAATAAAAAACTGGCACCTTGCCTTTAAGGCTTCAGAGAACTTGGACACCGTGCTTTTAAGACCTCCAGGAACCCTCTGCTCCGATCAATCACCACAGGTGACAGGTCAGTTATTTTTTCTGGCTCCTTGAGTGAGGATCCTGGAGCTTGAGCTTGTCTTTTTTTTTTTTACTATTTCTAGTCCGAAATTGGTTTTTTACAACTTTTGACATTTGCCTTTGCCAGTATTATTTTCTAATCTTTTTCTGAAAATTTAACAATCTTTATGTCAGAAATGCAAGCTTTATTTAACAAATGTCCTTCCTGTGGGAAGAAAATGGCTAAATCTGACCCTCACTCTGTGTGTATTGTGTGTCTGCCATCCTCACACAATCCACATAAGTGTTACTACTGCCAGCAATTTTCCAAGATAACTCTGCACGACAGAGAAACGATCAGACTTCATGCGCCAATGGAGAAGGGAAAGTCTAAAAGTGGCCTTGAGATTAATCTTAAGAAGCCCTTCTCTCATAGAAAACAGAAAAAGTGTTGAACTGCTTCCCCAGCTTCCAAAATAAAGCAGATTCTGTAGTAGGGGATCTCTGTGTATAGTCTAGTTAATAGTCCCGCCCATGTGCGTGGACCCCGGCAATCAAAAATAATCTCTTAAGTTGTCAAAAAATGCAGAACTGCAAAGACACTTAAGAGATAATTTAAAGACAAATAATGCAGCCTATAGCCACAGGCTACACTGTCCAGTACTTCAACTAGAAATTCCACACAAAAAACACACACACACAGCACAACCTGCCCAGTTTCTTCCATAGAGAAACTTGCCTCTACGAGTAAAAGCCTCTGGAATGATAGAGAGGAAGGCATGGACAGACAAGCCCCATAGGCTGCCATTATGTGGCTTAAATAGGATACTGTGCCTTTAAGGGAACTTTCCAGAATTTCTCCCAGAATGCACAGCAGGTCCCTTTTACTTTCAGTTAATTTTTTCCGGCTCCTGCTAACAGGACCCTGGCATTGAGCTCTCCCTTTTTCAAGGGTTTATTGGATCGTTTGTGCACTTTTTGGATAAAAGTGTTTTCAGTTGTTATATCTAGGTGTTTCCCTTCACTCCTGTGTGTTTGTTCAGGCTTTTTAGGGCTCTAAAATGCCTGCTCTTTTCGACAAGTGCCCAGCATGTGGAAGGAAGAAGTCCAAGACTGATCCACACGACGTCTGCGTTATCTGTCTTCCTGAAGCACATGTCCCTGAAGACTGTGACATCTGCCAAAACCTTTCAGCAAGGACCCTGAGGGAAAGGCTGAAGATTAGGCTTCAAGGCCTGGAGGAGAGACGACTGCAGGCTGCAGGTGGGTCTGGGCAGGCTGGGAAGGTTCCCTCTCTCTCTGCTGAGGCCCCTGGGGGGCTCCCCAGAGGCAGGAAGACCAGCAAACGGTCCCGGTCTCCGTCGGAGTCGATTGCATCGACGACGACGTCGAGAGGGATGACGACGGTGTGTTCCCCATCTCCCCGGGGCTCCGGGTTGAGACGGCGTGAAGGATTGACGTGGAAGGGCCTGGGTAGGCCGCCGTCGAGACCACCGTCGACGGCGTCGTCGTCGTCCGCGTCGAGCTATCGGCATCGAAGTAGGAGCGACAGGCGTCAGCGCTCGCCGTCGAGGCGACACCGCCGGTCCCCGTCGAGAAGGCGGTCGGTGTCGAGGGGATCCTAGACATCGAGGACCTCAAGAAAGCGGTCAGCCTCAAGGAGGAGTCGACGCTCATCGTCGAAGACTGAACGTTCGACGTCGCGGAGGCGGCGTTCGGCGTCGAGGAAGAAGCGATCGACGTCGCCGAGGCGGCGTTCGACACCGGAGTCGCGGAGGCGGCGTTCGACGCCGGAAAAGCGACGCTCAGCGTCGAGAAGGAAGAGGTCGGCGTCTCGGAGTTGTTCCAACTCTCCTAAGCGGCGCAGAAGGAGTTCTAGTGCCAGAAGTCATGCTGGGTCTGGTGGAGGGCGCCGGAGACAGCGATCACCTACTGGAGGGGCTGGTTCGCAGTCCCCTCCCCCTAAGAAGTCACCGGCCTCGCTGTACACGATGGTATATACACCACCTCGGCCCAAGTCGCCCCCTCCTCCTGTACCTAAGGAGGATCCTCCCATCAACCCTCCGCTTCCACCACTTCCGCCCTCAGGACAACCACCACCACCGCTTCCGCGGCATGGGCCCGTTCCTCGGTCGGAGATACCTCCTGTTCCTCCGCCAAGATCGGTGTCACTGCCCCCACTTCCTACACCGCCTAAGGGGACGCCAAGACCGAAACCCCAGGATAGGCCACGGAAGACGCCTCCACGGAAACCTGCGGAACGCCCACGAACTGGGAGGTCGCGCTCTCGTTCCAGGAGGAGGGAACTATCGCGCAACAGGTCATCCATGCGGTCGAGACGACGCCACAGGAGGCGCAGGTCTCGTTCCCATACGATGTCCTCAGGGACCAGGGACTACTTTCCGACTTTGTCGGGGTCACCGGAGACCAGGGTGTCACTGGTTGACGATCTGGTGGCTTTTCACAATGTCCTGTTAAGAGGTGCAGCAAAATTGGGCATCTCGTTGACGGTGCCCACGCCCAAGACATCAGTAATCTTCGAGACACTGCACCAGAAACATCTGTCTCGGCCTTTATTGCCACTGGTACCGGGCCTGGAGGATCCGGCCATTGACCTTTTTCTCACCCCGGCGGTGACTAAGGCGGCCCCCTCGAGACTACAGAAAAAATACCGGGCTCCCGATTCTGATCTGGCTTTTCTTAGAGTGGAACCCCCTCCAGACTCTGTGATAGTGACGGCGGCTCGTAAACAGCATGCCACCACTCCGTCATCCACAGTCCCTCCAGATAAAGAGTCTAGACGGCTGGATTCGGCTGGGAGGAAGGTGTGTGGGACGTCGGCGACCTCCATGAAGGCTGCGAGTGCCACGGCCTTGTTGGGACGCTATGACCGTGCCCTCTGGGAATCCCTCTAGCAGTTTCCGGAACACCTGGCTCGTGAGAAGAGAGAAGATTTCCAGGAGGTGTTAAATGAGGGGATGTTGGTGGCGAATCAGGTCATCAGCGCTGCAGCCGATTCTTCCCTCTTGGCGGCGCATGGCTTCTGCCATGGGATTAACCAGCGACGACACACCTGGCTCCGCCTCACGTCACTAAAACCTGACGCACAACAAAGGGTTGCCAATCTACCATTCTCTGGCGAAACCCTATTTGGGAAACATGCAGATGACGAAATAACCCGCATGAAGGCGGAGGCCGAAACACTCACGGGTGTGGGTCTGGAAAAGCCCAAGGAGACAAAGAGATCGTACCGCCCGTTCCAGAGACGGTTCGGTGGACAGGGCAGAGGGCGTGGCCAAGCTTCGGGACAGCAGCAGCAACAACAGCAGCAGTTCCAAAAGCCGTTCCAGAAGCGTCAGAAAGGCAGAGGCGGCCAACAGTCGGCACCAGCGACCAAAGGCCCGGCCGATCTAGGCCCTGAGCGCTTACTTCCCCTGCATCCGTTACCCACTCCGTGGGGGGAAGCGTTCAATTTTTTCTGGCAGAGTGGAGAAAAGTTACTCAGGACAAGTGGGTGCTGAATATTGTTTGCAATGGATACAGTCTTCGGTTCACCAGCCCGCCTCCAGCAATTCCACCGGTCAGCTCGCAGTTTCAGCTGCGCGAGCTCCAGGCGGAGGCCAATATCCTGTTAAGGAAAAGGGCGATAGAAGACGTACCTCTGTCTCAGAGAGGAAGAGGTCTGTACTCCCGGTTCTTCCTGGTTCGCAAGAAGGACAAGAACGAGTTCAGGCCCATTCTGGACTTGCGACAGGCAAACAAGTGGATTCGCAGAGAGAAGTTTCGCATGCTGTCGTTGCATCAGATTTATCCTCAGTTGCAACAGGGAGACTGGCTATGTGCTATAGACCTACAGGATGTGTACTTCCATGTGACCATTGCACACAAACACAGGAAGTTCCTGCCATTCCAAGTCGGCGCCAATCATTATCAATACACAGTACTCCCATTCGGACTAAAGTCTGGGCCGAGAACATTCTCGAAGTGCATGGCGGTGGTAGCAGCACACTGAGGAAGAACAAGGTGTTTGTCTACCCGTACCTGGACGATTGGTTGATCAAGGCCTCCTCCTTCTCGGAAGCTCGAGCACACTTCCAGAAGACGTGCGTTCTCTTGAACAAGCTGGGGTTGCACATCAACATGTCCAAATCTGTCCCGACTCCGGTCCAATGCATACAGTACTTGGGAGCCTCCATCAATACGCTGTCAGCAAGCGTGTCTCCTTCGGAGGAGCGACGATTATCACTCCTTCGGAAGGCTCAGGCTCTTATGACCACTCCATCTACAAGAGTGAGGACGGTGTCTTCTCTACTGGGATCGATGGCCTCTTGTATCTTCCAAACGCCACACGCACGACTGCACATGAGACCGTTGCAAGAGTGCTTGGAGGACCAGTGTGATCAGAGGAAAGGATCTTGGGACGACAAGATACGACTGTCTCTGCATGCTCTTCAGTCTCTGAAGTGGTGGTGTTCAGCGGAGAATCTCCTCAGAGGGGTTCCATTCCACAAGGACATTCCCACGCAGACTGTCGTGATGGATGCTTCTCTCCAAGGTTGGGGGGCGCACTCCGGAGACTTACAGATTCAAGGAACGTGGTCCCCGATGGAGGCCACGTATCGCATCAATTTCCTGGAACTCAGAGCTGTTCACTTGGCACTGAAGGCTTTTCATCCGTCCTTTCAGACCAACTTTCTGCTTGTACAGATGGACAATACGACCACGATGTATTACCTCAACAAACAGGGGGGCTCGAGATCACGCACTCTGTCGCAGGAGGCGCAGGCGATCTGGCACTGGCTTCTGGCCAGAGGACTGACGATAACGGCTACCCATCTGCCAGGTGTGCAGAATGTTCAGGCGGACGCACTGAGCAGACTGATTCAGGAAAACCACGAATGGGTCATAAACGACGAAGTACTAGGAGAAGTCTTCGCAAGGTGGGGGACTCCAGACGTAGATCTGTTCACCACCGCCGAAAACAGCAAATGCCGAGACTTCGCCTCCAGGTACTACCAGCAGGGGACGCTGGGGAATGCGCTATGGATCAACTGGTCGAACAGATTCTGTACGCTTTTTCACCCATTCCCCTGATTCCAGCGGTACTCATCAAGCTGGCCCGGTCCAGGGCGCAGATGATACTCATTGCTCCGGAATGGCCCAGGCAGTGGTGGTTCACGGACCTGCTTCACCGGTCTCTCCTTCTTCACATACGGCTGCCATGCAGGCCGGACCTTCTCACGAAGTTCGGGGGGCAGATGTTGCACCCCAACCTCTCGTCTTTGAATTTGGCAGCATGGCTCCTGAGATAGTGCAATATGGCCATTTAAATCTGCCCGAAGATTGCATGGACATACTGAAGGAGTCTGAGAGACCTTCCACTCGGACTTCTATGCTTACAAGTGGAAAAGGTTCTGTATCTGGTGTATGTCCAAGAACCATGACCCGACGACGTGCAAGGAAGATGTCATCCTTCCTTACCTTCTACATTTGGCGCAGTCAGGACTTAATGTTCATTCCATTAAGGTTCATCTCGCTGCATTGACTGCCTACAGGAAATGCCCTTCACAGACTTCCTTCTTCCAGATCCCTGTGATCAAAGATTTTCTGGAAGGCTTGAAGAAAGTATTCCCTCCTGTCAGGCTCCCTTCTCCTTCATGGGAATTGAATGTGGTGCTGTCCAGGTTGATGAAGGAGCTTTTTGAACCTATTCATAAGGTTTTGTTGCAGCACCTGTCCTGGAAGGCGGCGTTCCTCGTGGCCATTACATCGGCACGCAGGGTGAGTAAAATTCAGGCATTGTGTTGCCAAGAACCTTATACTTTATTTCATGCTGCTAAGGTTGTTATGCGTACTCACCCTAAATTTCTTCCCAAGGTTATTTCTGATTTTCATGTCAACCATACCATATCTTTTCCTACGTTTTTTCAGAATCCTTCATCTCCAGCGGAAAGGTCTCTACATTCCCTGGATGTTAGGAGGGTGTTGAAATTTTATCTGGATAAAACCAAAGATATTCGTAGGTCAGAACAATTGTTTATAAATTATGGATCAGCAGGACGGGTCTTGCTACCTCTAAGCGGTCCATCTCTAGGTGGATTGTGTCCTGCATACAGTTGTGTTACCAAAAAGCTATTAAGACCTTAGGGGGTAAACCTAAGGCTCATTCCACCAGTGGCAAAGCGGCCACGACTGCTTTGCTCCGTAACGTTCCAATTGCAGAAATCTGCAAGGTGGCCACTTGGAAGTCGGTCCATACCTTTGCTAAGCATTACTGCCTGGATACTGACGCCAGGGCAGACGCTCAGGTTGGGCAGGCTGCGCTGCGAAATTTGTTCGCACAGTAGTGGTGTTAATTTTCTTCTCTCCACCGCCGCTTTGGTGTGGGGATGGGCTTGCCATTCTATTCACTAGATTATGACTACACACAGAGATCCCCTACTACAGAAGGAGTAGTTTCTGTCCTGTAACTCCAGTTCTGTAGTAGGGGTATCTGTTATAGTCATAAGCGCCCTCCTCCCCGGTGGAGAAAGATATTCGTGTAAGGAATGCTACAGGTCTGGCGTGTTATGCCTTCAAAAATAACTGAAAGTAAAAGGGACCTGCTGTGCATTCTGGGATACTGGGAGAAGTTCTGGAAAGTTCTCTTAAAGGCACAGTATCCTATTTAAGCCACATAATGGCAGCCTATGGGGCTTGTCTGTCCATGCCTTCCTCTCTATCATTCCAGAGGCTTTTACTGGTAGAGGCAAGTTTCTCTATGGAAGAAACTGGGCAGGCTGTGCTGTGTGTGTGGTTTTTTTGGTGGAATTTCTAGTTGAAGTACTGGACAGTGTAGCCTGTGGATATAGGCTGCATTATTTGTCTTTAAAATTATTTTTGATTGCCGGGGTCCACGCACATGGGCGGGACTATTCACTAGATTATGACTATAACAGAGATACCCCTACTACAGAACTGGAGTTACAGGACAGAAACTACTCCTTCCAGATTGCTTGCCGTCAGCGTCGAAATCGGCGTCAGAAAAACGAGTAAGTCACTCTACGACGTCGAGGGACAGATCGCCGTCAAAGCAATGAGAACCTCCTTGGACGAAAAGTAAGTTGACATCGAGGCATACTTCGGGCTAAAGTATATGGGTGACGATATACTGAACTAGACGTCGAAACACCCGTCAACGGTATGACACCGGTCGACGTCGAGATTTCTGCTTCCTTCAAGAAGGTCGTCCTTGAGAGGATCGACAACGAGAGCACCCTCTCAGACCCACTAATGGTCGGCGTTGAGGGCAATATCACAGTCGAAGTCTACGTCAAAGATGCCTCGCACGTACTCGCATTCGACGTTGAGAAGGCTGTCACAGTTGACGTTGAAGAGACTGACGTCGAGGGCATCACCGCATAGACACGAATCCTCAAGTGTGTATCCACAGCAGCGGTCGACGTCGGTGGTGGCATTATCCGAGTCTTCATTGAGGGAGAGAATTCTCGCCACTTCAGGAGATGTACCAGAGAAGCCAAGATCAACGTCGACAACAATGCGGTCGACGTCAAGAGAAGTGTCATCTTCTCCTGGTATCAACATTATACAGGACACACCATAGGAATCTCTGGCTCCGGGAGAAAAGTCTCCTTTTAATATGTCCCAAAGATGGCTAGAAGAGATACAACGCTGGAAAGTCACACATATAGTCCTGGGCTTGGGATTCTCCAAATCTTTCGCCATCAAGAGTCTCTAGGACCACCTCCATGCAGGTCTCCAAGTAGATCTAGGTCCCCAGCAATACGGCGTTCAGGATCAAGAAGGCACTGAACAAGCTCGCCGTTCTCCTACACCTAAAAGATTACGTAGATCTCCATCATCTACCACGTCTACAAGGTCGGTAATGAAGGTGACTAGTGCTTCCGCCCTGCTTGGTCGGTACGATAGGTCTCTCTAGGACTCGTTGACTAGATTTACAGAGAAGCTACCGAAGGAGTATCAACAGGACTTCCAGGAAATCCTGCAAGAAGATGGACTGGTGGCTAATCAGATCATCAGTGCAGCTGCGGATACATCAGATTTGGCGGCCCATGGATATTCACATGGCATTTGCTCGAGGCGCTCATCATGGCTCTGTCTCACAGGACTAAAACCGGATGCACAGAGAAAAATTACAAACCTTCCCTTCAATGGATCTTCTCTGTTTGGGTCCCATGCGGACGACGAAGTGTCGAAAATGAAGACGGAATTGAACACTCTGAAAGCTGATGGCTTGGAGAAGCGGAAAGAATTTAGGCGAAGATTCCGTCCTTATGACTGACATTCCTTTCAACAAAGAGTTCAAACCCCTCATTGGAACACGCATAATCAAAATCAAGGTCAATCCAGGTCTCACTACCAACAGAGAAGACCTGGACGAAGGAGAGGATCTACAAAACAGCAGTCTAATGCGCCTAAACAACCAACGAAACAATGAGGGATGGCATCCTCCATGCCCGTTAACCACTCTGGTGGGAGGAACTGTTATGTTACATCTGGAGGAGTGGAAGCAACTAACAGAGGACAGGTGGGTTGTAAATATTGTGCAGAATGGCTATCTGCTCAGGTTCAAATCCCCACCACCATCAGTTCCTCCGCGACAAGGGCCTCTCTCAGGACACCATTTGTTGCATTCGAAGGTGAACGTACTCCTACAAAAACATGCCAGAGAAAAGGTCCCTATTCCGCTAAGAAAGCTAGGGATTTATTCTCATTATTTTCTGGTGCAGAAATTAAGTCCTACCAGACTACATAGACCAATACTCAACTTGAGACTTGTTAAACAAATACATTCTCATAGAGAAGTTTCGAATGTTGGCGCTACATCAAATATTCCCGCAACTTCTTCAGGGGGACTGGGTGTGTGCTATAGACCTACAGGACGCATACTTTAATGTATCCAGTGTCCAAAAAAACATAGCAAATTTCTATGGTTTCAAGTGTCATCCCAACATTTTGAGTTCAAGGTCCTCCCATTCGGGCTCAAATCAGCTCCCTGAACGTTTTTAAAATGCATGGCAGTGGTGGCAGAGTTCCTTCGCAAGCGAAGGACATTCATATATCCTTATCTGGACAACTGGCTCCTGAAGAGCTCGTCACCTGCTCTGCTTCACTCTTCTCTCGTGCTGTCTGCAACTACTGAACAGGTTGGGTCTTCATGTCAATTCAATTCAATAGAGACTTTATTTCGGTTATATTTCACACCATAAAAGTACACATATGTACAATACAATTACTCATAATATTACAATAATTCATAGTCACATAAGAAAGTCATATTACACGTGTCCCAATGCCAGTAGAATAAACCCAATACATAGTAAAGTGCAGATGGAAAATACAGTATCATTTGTCTAAGCAGTTTCTCAGTTTAACATTTAGTTTTAAGAATTCTATTACCTGGAGAACACTATCACTGTACAAAAGCTGTAAGTATATAAATGCTGGTCTGATTTGATTAAAATTAAGTTTTCTTAGAAGGGCGACAAGATAACGTTTGCGGGGATATTCATAAAACCTACATAAAATGCAGCATATCCTGTGGAGACTTCCCGTCGCAGCCACAGGGAGCTGCAATCTTATTAAAAAATATCTGACTTTGGTCGAATTAACAAATGATGGAAGATGTTGAATCTGAACCTAGACAACAAGAATTTTTCATGGGAAGTAAAACTGCCAATTAGATATGGCTCCATACTGTCACAGGTTTTTAGCATAGCATATTTCCTGATACTCGGTTTCATAAGCTCCTCACTTTCTCTTTGAGCCAACCTATCCCTGTAAAAATCGTGTTTGATTGCAACTATATCCCCCTTTACAATCCCGGTTGGGTTTTCAAACAAATTCAAACGACCCAGCCTGGAGAAGCCAGTTTTCAGGTATTTTAACCAGGGGACGCACAAGGAATTATCCTGAGACACAAGGTCTCTTACAATCAAATGGGTCAGAGGTATATCCTGATTTGTCCACAGTTTCACCCAGCAAATCAGAGGCCTTAGAGCAAAGATATCACATAGATACTCAGTCCCCAGTTCTTCATGTACTGCCAGGTTAGGTGTACTGGCGGGGACACAAAGAAGACGTTTTAGGAAATTGTTCTCCAGCTACATAACCCCATAGTTCGCTGCCATATGCAGCTGTGGCAACCGATTTAGCGTTATAGAGTTTAATCATTGCGTTTATTGGCTTCTTTCCCAATTTTGTTGCAAAGTTAAAGATAGTATCATTAACCCTCGTCAATTCCCCTTTCTTTTTAGCCAGATGAGGGCCCCAGCTAAGCTTGGTATCAAATAAGACACCAAGATATGAGAATGTTTGTGTGACGGGGATTGGTACATCATCCAATTTAAAAACGAAGTTCTTTTTAGGTTGACGGCCAACATGCATAATCTATGATTTAGAGTTGTTTACCAGTAAGTTTCTGTCAGTCATAAAAATGTTAAAAGCAGTTAAAAGCGCCTGGAGTCCCTTCTCCATTCTAGAAATTAAAACCGCATCATCTGCGTATAAAAGAACTGGAATACCCCGCCTGCCAACTCTAGGGCAGTCTGCCTGTACCTTCTGTAAGACAGCATCTAACTCATTAATATAAAAGTTAAAAAGGAATGGGGCGAGAATGCAGCCCTGACGCACTCCCTTCTTAATGTCAAAGTTGCCAGTGGTATCCCCATTTGCAGAATACCTAACGTTAGCACTGGTGTTACTGTGCATATCCACCAAAATGTCGACTATCCCTGTGTCCACACCTTTCTCCCTCATGGACTGCCACAGCCTTCCCCTGTTAACACAGTCGAAGGCTGACGACAGGTCCATGTCAACTTCAAGAAATCAATCTTCAACCCAGCACAGAAGATCCACTACCTGGGTGCCTCTCTGGATACCACAAAAGCAAGCGTGTGTCCTTCGGAGGAGAGGTTATCAGGTGTCACGAGGGCAGCAGGGAATCAGCAGACCAATGGGGTGACTGGTGGGAAGCCCGGGAACTTTCAACCCCTGTGTTTTCTTCTCGCCAGGAAGATACTTGGCCGGAATAAAGTACGGAGCTGTATGCTTACAAGGACGGTCCCTTTAACTGGGAAGATGCCGCCCCCTCCAGTGATGTCATGAGCTTCCGCCCAATAACGAGCCCCAGAACACGCGACGTGGTGTGCGTGGACACCGGAGGAAGTCTGGGGAGTGCGGAAGAAGGACGGTGGAGCAGTGCAGCGGAGGAGATCCCGAGATGACCGAAGCAGCCATCCAGCCCGGAGGTAGAGGACCAGAGAAGGGACGAGTCGCAGAAGCCAGGAGGCCAACAGATTACCTATCCCCGAGCCATGCCCCCAGAGGAGCGTGGCTGACCCAGGTACTGGCCAGATTCTCTGGCTGGGTCGGGAGGCGGGAGAGGCCGGAGGGTTAAGATCGTTATCCGCCCACCGCCTACTCTTTATTTTGTAAATAAAACCCTCCCTTCACCACCACTCCTCTCAACCTTGCGCCCTCTTTGCTTGTACACCGGTGCACCAGAGTGATTCCTCACACCCTTCCCCATGTGCTAAGACAACCGGGACGTGATACTGACCCGTGGTTTGTTTGTGTTTTCCTTTTGGGATATTCGGAGCGCTCTCCCTGCCTTGACCAGACGTGCAAGATGGGACCGAACCAACCAGAAGAAGAGGAGGACTCCTTGTGCCATTCTTGTTTTGTTTTACTTGTTTTTCTTTCACTGGATAAAACTCACAAATACTGAGGGGTAAAACTGGCTACCCGTAAAAGACGTGACTATCTCAAAATAAAACTGTCTTTACCCCGACGTAGTGTATTTCGTGTTCCTTCTGACCCCGCTACATCAGGTTATCATCAATTCACGAGAAATGTATCAGCCTTCTTCACACACAGTATCCCACAGTCAGGCAGGTGTCATCACTGCTGGGATCAATGGCATCATGCATTTTCATCGTACCAAACGCCAGGTTAAACATGAGTCCTTTGCAGCATTCTCTGGAGGACCAGTGGATGCAGATATCCGTGGCGCTGGTAGGATAAGGTGCTTCTCTCCCAGTTGGCCAAGAAAGCCATCAAATGGTGGATGAAGCGCTCCAGTCTGATGAAGGGAGTTCCCTTTCACTTGGACCCTCCTACCCACACGATAGTCACGGATGCTTCACTTCAAAGATGGGGTGTTCACATGGGTACTCTGCAAGTTCAGGGCCTCTGGTCAGAGACAGAACAAAGTTATAATTTCAACCTCTTAGAGCTGAGGGCAGTACACTTGTCTTTCAAATCGCTCTACCCTTCATTCCAGTCTCGGTCCCTTCTGATTCAGACTGATAATTCCACCACCATGCATTATTTGAACAAGCAGGGGGGTACCCGATTGAGACCTCTCTCTAGAGTCTCAGACCATCTGGAAATGGCTTCTCACAAGAGACTTAAATATTTTGGCAATGCATCTCTCGGGGACTCTGTAGTATTCAGTGCTTATTTTTAGAATGTCCATTATCCAGAATCTCACTGCGTGGGATTCAATGTCAGGCATTCCATGGTTGTCAGTTGATGCCTTTCTTTTGTTCCTGCTGGCTGCTCTGCTCGGTGGCTCAGATTATAATTGAATAAAAGATTGCCTGGGTCATCAAGACATCTTTTTGACGACGATGGCTAAGCCGCCTACACGGACCTACAGCCATTAAGGGAGATTGTCGGACGATCTTACTGTTTAGCCTACGGCGAGAGGGAGAGTTGTTCCGTCAAGTGTGTTTCCTGAGTTGCTGTCTTCCGATGCAGTAATCGTCTACCGAAAACCATCATTTGCCAGGAAAATTTGGCGCAGAGCAGCGCAGTTAAAAGGTCAGTGGCTGGTAAAAGGTTGGTGAAACGCATTTTTCAAGCGTCGTGCGTTGCAGCCAGTGGAAAATAGTGCGTGACATGAGCATGTTTGCGTTTGGGTTAAGACGCAAGGAGAAGTTCCGGTTTTTGGCGTGTTTGCGTTCCAAGGTGAAATGCGAAGGAGTTTTTCCGACGTCACAATGTGCACTGTTGCCTGGAGCTCTTTCTGGGATGAGTTTTCTTTGATTGCTCCAGGAATACGTTACAATTGTTGAAAAGGAGCGGCAGTCATTAAAGATTAAAGACTGTAAAGACTGCAGGTACGCTTGCATATTTTATTCATTTGTGTTTTTTTTTTGGCAAACCAGGATAAAGATCACAAAGACAGTAGGAATCGAAAAATAAAGACTTAAGGTACTCTTGCATATTTTCATTCATCTGTGTATTGAGGCAAACAAGGATATATATATCAGAAAGGCTGTAGGAATATCCAAAGTCTACAACGTGTATTTTTTTAATAGGACAAGAGAATAATTTTATATCAGTTTGTGCACTGTGTATTGTGCAGTAAACAGTACACATCACGTAAACTTTTTTTTTTCTTTTTCTTTTCTGTTCCCTGTGTTTCTGCCTTTTCCTTGCTTCAACAAATATGCAAGCTGTCAGTCCTCCTCCACGGTTTCTTGAAACGCCAGGTGATCCACCCATCAAGTGGAAACAATGGTTTGATGGATTCAAGACTTCTCTAGAGGCAATTGGTGCCAACAGATTCAGAGCAGAACGCAGAAAGTATTTTCTTCTTCATTCGTTAGGTTTCGAGGGAAGAGCTATATTGAAACATCTTCCTGCTCTTGTCAATGATGATGAGAATATTCTTGATGAGTGTCAAGATACAGTAAAAATGCTCCAAATAAGATTTGATGTGCAACCCAGTATTGTTGTTCTCCGGCATAAATTCTTTTTACGCAAGCAAAATACAGGTGAAGATGTTGATAGTTAAGTCACTGCCTGGAGGAGACTGATTACTGATTGTCAGTTTGAAAATTTTACTGACCAACTGGTGCGCAATCAATTTATTTGCTATTGTTCCGACAAGAACATTAAATAGAAACTTCTCTCCATGTCAAATCCCAGTCTCGAAGAAACTATCAAGGTGGCAAAGAGCATTGAAACTCTGTTTTGTCAGCTAAGGAACTTGAAAATAAGAGTAACGAGAAAGACGTCAAGTCGTCTGACAAACCTTGTTCGAATTGTGGAGAAAGACAAAATGTTTTTCCTTTTCAGGGTAGTGTCTGTAACAAAGGTGGTTATAGCAATCATATGAAAGGTACAGATGTCCGGCAAGATTTGTAACTTGTAGACTGTGCAACAAAACAGGTCACTTTGCTAAAGTTTGCCAAACTAATAAGGGAAAAACAGTTTATCAACCTAATTCTGTAAAGTGTGTTGTTGATGGAAGTATGACTTGCGTTGATGAGGATTCTGTGGCTAGAGATCTCCGTTATATGGTCATGGTAGTATATGATGATGGGGTTATTGTTGGAAATCCCAAAATGTTTAAGGACCCCTATGTTGACATTTTAGTGGGAGATCGAATACTCAAGCTTTTGGTGGACTCAGGAGCTCGCATATCAATGATTACATTAGAATTATACAATGTCATGTGGCCAGATAGACCTTTAATTCCCCCTGATCGGAAAGCTGTTTCTTATGAAGGGCGTGAGATAAACCAGTCAGGGTATATAGAAGATGTTATGGAATTCAAAGGGAGAAGAATTGCGGGGAAATTGTATGTAACTCACAAAGGATTAAATATTTTAGGATGGTTTCACCAGGGTTTGTTTGGGATGGTGCTCAAACCTGGTACCGCCGAACAGGTCCTTGCTGTAAGAGACAGCCCTGACATTGAGTCTTTGGTAAATCAGTTCTCTCATGTTTTTTCTGGGGAGCAAGGCAAGATTAAGGATTTCCAACATAGGATTATTATGAAAGATAATGCTAATCCTGTTAAACATAAATTTAGGAATGTTCCGTACAGTGTCAGGCAGGACCTTAACTCATTATGTGCTAAGGGCATTATTGAACCAGTTGAGTCTTCGTTATGGTTGTCTCCACTGGTAGTCGCAAGGAAGCAGAATGGCGAGATTAGGGTCTGTGTTTACCTTCGCTGTCTCAATAATGAAATCTTGGTAGATTCTCACCCCCTTCCTAATATAAATGAGCTGCTGGCTGGTTTGAAAGATGCTAGGGTATTTACTAAGCTGGACCTGGCGTCTGGCTATCACCAGGTAGAATTAGCCCGAGTCAAGACACCTCACTGCGATTGTTTCCCCTTTTGGTACATTTCAATATGTCCGTATGCCGTTTGGTCTTTGTTCGACAGCTTCGGTGTTTCAACGTCTCATGGCTAATATGCTGAAGGGAGTAGCTAGTATGCGGAAAGGAGTGGAAGGAATATCTGTTTTTCAGGACGATGTTCTTGTTTTTGCACCTGATAATGTTACCCATGACTCTATTCTCAAAGAGGTTTTGTCCAGGTTCCAGGCAAAGGGAGCGGTGTTAAGTAGGGACAAGTGTGTTTTTCGGACCAATGAAGTCGAGAATTTAGGTCATGTCAATGAACATGGGATTTTACCTAAATATAGTCTAGTTCACTCTATTGTCAAGTCCAAGGCTCCCACAGACCAAGCAGGTCTCAAGTCTTTCCTTGGTCTTTGCGAATTTTATTTGCGTTTTGTACAAGATTTTGCAAGCAAATTGAGACTGTTATCTAGTATGCTGATGAAGGGCTTTGTTTTTGAGTGGAGTGATGTATGCTAGAGAGTTTTTGAGTGGGTAAAGCAACAACTCATATCATCAAAAATGTTGAAACATTCTGATCCTGCTCTCACCTGTACTCTCACAGTTGATGCCAGCAACGTTGGTTTGGGGGCTGTTCTCTCTCAAAAGAAAGAGGGTGATGTTAGAACTATTGGTTTTGCCTCTAGGGTTTTGTCTCCCTCTGAAAGAAAATACTCTTTTATAGAAAAGAGGTTACTGTCATGCTGTTGGGCTGTAATGAAGTTTAGAAATTTCATTTGGGGAAGAAAGTTTTGTTTACAGACAGATCACAAGCCACTTGTTTTTATTCTTAGTGGGAAAAACGCCAGGAGTTTTACTCCTAGAATTGCTCGTCTGTCTTCCAAACTTCTTCAATTTGATTTTTGTCTAGAATATCTTCCTGGCAACAAGAAAGGGTGCGCAGATTTTCTTTCTCGCTCTTCTGACAATATAGAGAAAGAGATGGATGCAGAGGAACAAGACAAGGAGGAGTTTATTGTAGCAGCTGTGGATCTTCCAAAATTGTGTGCTGTTTCTGAGAGTGAATGGCGCAAGGCACTTAGTTCTGATGTCTCCATGACTCAGGCCATGAAGTATGTAGAGAATGGTTGGCCAAAAGAAAATAATCTGAATATTGAAATTAAGACTTTTCTCCAAGTTGTAAAGGCACTTACCATTGAAGATGGATTATTACTAAGGGGGGACAAACTTGTTCCTCCTCTTTCTTTGAGAACTGTCCTAGTTAAGCTTGCACATGAAGGCCATTTAGGCACCACTTTGACAAAAAAGAATTGTGCAACTCTCTCTCTGGTGGCCTTCTATGGACAGGGAGGTTGATGAAATGTAAAGTCTTGTTAATCTGTGCTAGTTGTGACAAGGCTGACAAGTTGCATACTCCTCTTTCTCCTATTGAATTGCCCTCTGCGCCATGGGTGAAATTAGGGCTTGACATTGTTGGTCCTTTCCATGCCCTTGATCCTTCTTCAAAATTTGCCTTGGTTCTCATAGACTACTATTCAAAATGGCCAGAGGTCAAGTTTGTAAGAGAAGTGTCCTCCGGGACTGTAGTTGAGTTTCTCAATGAACTGTTTTTAAAAGAGGGTTTTCCTGAATTCTTAGTGACGGATAATGGCACCCAGTTTGTTGCAAGAGAAGTTGAAGATTTTTTGTTCACTTGTGGTGTCAAACATCTTAAGAGTTCCCTGTTTCACCCTCCAACTAATGGTCTAGTAGAACATATGAACAGGGTGCTTGGAGAGTGTATACAGTGGGCCCTTGCTAATAAGTATGTTGTAAGTAACTATGTGAGAAGTATGCTTTGTTTTTATCGCACCATCCCACACTCAACTACTGGTGTATCACCATTTGAAACGTTACTTGGTCGTAGAGCAACCACTGTCTTTTGTCCTGGCTGGATGAGCAAATGGATCAAAGGGAAATCGTGTTTGGATACCAGTGTTAGAAGTCGGGTTGAATTTATTCAGTGCAAACAGAAAAATTATTTTGATACAACAAAGAAGGTCAAGGAAGTTGAAATATGTTTAGGTGATTTGGTTCGTGTAAAGAAACCTGTCCATGTGAAGAAGGGTTTTTCAAAGTTTGATTCTCCTGCAAAAGTCATCGGGGTGAAAGGAGATTCTGTTAAACTAGCAAATGAACAGTGGTGGAACAAGTGTATTGTTGTAAAAAATCATTCTTTTGAGATAGATACAGGGGATGGTGAGGGTAGTAACAGTAGGGTTGAAACTCAAGATTGTGTTATAGACTGTGTGGGCCAGCCTACCCTGAGGCACAGCGCTCGAGCTAAGAATATTCCCCTTCGTTACAGAAGATAGTTGGTTATTATTGTTTTTTTTTTGTTTGTGTCTGTTCTTTATTTCTTCCTTTTCTCTGTTTCTTATTCTCTCTTGTTTTCTTCTTTCTCCCTCTTTGTCTGACTTTCTATTTCCTTGTTTTGTTTTAGGGAATACCAATGTAGTATTCAGTGCTTGTTTTTAGAATGTCCTTGATCCAGAATCTCACTGCCTGGGATTCTGTGGCAGGCATTCCATGGTTGTCAGTTGATGCCGTTCTTGTGTTCCTGCTGGCTGCTCTGCTCGGTGGCTCAGATTATAATTGAATAAAAGATTTTTTCACGTACCTCTCAATGTCCAGGCGGACGCCCTAAGCCGAGACTTAGTCGAAGCTCACAACTGGGTTCTAAACGACAAAGTCACTCAAAGCATATTTCAAAACTGGGGAAAACGAGACATCGACCTGTTTGCAGATGCGGTAAACGCAAAATGCCCCATCTTCGCATCCAGTTTTCCTTAACCAGGCTCTCGGGATAATGCCCTTTCGGTAAGATGGACATTACTGTTCGCCTTTCCACCAATTCAGTTGATTCCCACAGTGATCAACAAGTTTTACAGGATAAATACCAGAATGATTCTGATAGCCCCGGAATGGCCCCGCCAGTGGTGGTATCCGGATCTCCTTCAGCTATTGGACGTCCCGCACAGGAGGTTACCATGCCGTCCAGACCTATTCTCCAAGAACGAAGGGAAGGTGTTTCACCCCAGTCTCTCACCCCTACGATTGACGGCATAGCTCCTGAAGTCCTTCAATACGGACACCTAGATTTGACTCCGGAATGTATGAACAAGAGGCTAAGCGACCTTCCACCAGACAATCCTATGCTTTTAAGTGGAAGCGTTTTTACTTATGGTGCACAAACAATGGACATGATCCCATCGGGAACGGGTGCTTTTACCATATTTACTGCATTTGGCCTAATCTGGCCTTAAATTTTCCTCTATTAAAGTCCATCTTGCAGCTATCACAGCATATAGAAAATCTCAAATTCAGGTTTCCTTTTTTTAAATTCCTGTGGTCAAAGATTTTCTCGAGGGATTAAGAAAGGTTTACCCACCAATCTTGGCTCCTTCTCCACCTAGGGAACATTGTTCTAGCAAAATTGATGGGTGCTCCTTTTGAGCCTATTGACAGAGCTTTGACATGGAAAGCCGCTGTTCTAGTGGCTATCGCATCTGCTCGCAGAGTGCGTGAGATCCAGGCGCTGTGCTGTAAAGAGCCCTACACTGTTTTTCATGCAAACAGAGTGATTTTAGGAACACAACTGAATACCTACTTACCCAAAGTAATCTCGGATTTCCACATTAATCAATCACTCTCCCCACATTCTTTCCGAATCCTTCAAATCCTCCGGAAAGGTTCCTCCATTCTCTGGACCTCAAGAGGTTCTGAAGTTCTACTTACATAAGACCAAAAGCTTGAGGAAAACAAACCGACTGTTTATAAACTACTGGTCCATAAATACTGGTTCTGCAGCTTCTAAAAGATCTATCTTTAAGTGGATAGTGTCTTGTATATCTTTGTCCTACCAACTGGCCAATAGAGTCCTCCCGGGCTAGCCTAAGGCCTATTCTACCAGGGGAAAGGCCTCGACCACAGCTCTCCTTAGAAACATACCTATGGCAGAAATTTGTAAAGCAGCCACGTGGCGTCCAGTACATACTTTCACGCGTCATTACTGTTTGGACTCTGATACACAGGCGGATGCTCAATTTGGGCAAGCCTCACTCAGAAATTAGATTTGATGAATACATATTAGATGCTATGTTACTTGTTCTTGGCGCTGTTTGCTCGTTCGCAAGGAAGTGGGTATGGGCTTGCTACTCTATTCAGTGCTTATGACTATTGATGAGTATCCCTTGGTAGAGAAGGATAAGTTACTTACCTGTAATCCTAGTTCTCTTTCAGGGTTATACTAGTCAGTCATAAGCAACCCTCCCGCCTCCCTGGATGAGCATTAACAGTACAATAGTGTGTTGTTTGCATCTGATATCCTGGTTACTACATGTTAGTACACCGTAAAAAAGGACTGACCTAACTGTTACCTGTGGTGCATGATGGGAGCAGGGGGTTCCTTGAGGTCTTAAAGGCACAGTGTCCAGGTTCTCTGAAGCTTTGAAGGCAAGGTGCCCTTTTTTTATTATACTGTGATGTTATTCATCTATGCACCCTAAGAACAAATTGCCTGCTATTACCTGTTTTTCTTTTATGAAAATCAAGGGCTGTTGTCGAACACTACTGCAGTATATGTTCTCTATTGCACTATTTACATGTGATATTATTTTCTTGCAATAGAAATCCATGTAATTTTGGCATTTGTCTATTGGATCTATAATAGGCTGCATATTTATGTGTATATACATGTATATATGTATGTTTTGGACGTTCTATGTACTAGTGGTTCTAAACGTACACATATATATGTATTTTTATATATGCTCTGGGGTCCCGCACGTGGGCAAGGATTATTCAGTGCTCATGACTTTGATGAGTATACCCCTGGGAGAGAACTAGGATTACAGGTAAGTAACTTATCCTTATGTAGTTCTCCAAACTGTAATAAAGTAAAACTCAACACAAGAAAAATCCCACACCAATCTAGAATAATAGAGTTAAATGTAATGCATTTTTGAGACCAAAACAACAAAAATCTAATCTGTAGAACCGAAGATATGCAATTTTAAAGATTTAAGTGAAAATACTGCCTGGAAGCACAAACCACCAACTGTGGGTATCTGGTCAAGCCAGACTTGGACAAAGTTGCAAATTCATCGCGATGGAATGCGCACCGGATACAGGGACAAAGAAGGGCAAGCTGAACAAAGTACCTTGAATCCTGGTTTGTGGAGCATTGCGAGATCCCACGTCGGGGATGCAAGGTGGTGTCCTGGATTGTCATTGAGGATTAATTGCAAAGGGGCAGTTCCGAGGGGCTGCTGGCTGCAATGAGAGGTCCTGTGTCTGGGATGCATCGAACAGAGGCGGTTCCAATGCAGCTGTGAGTAGATGCATTGTGCAGGGTCTGTACTGCCCACAGAACCACAGCAGGTCTGGCAGGGCACATGGAGGCCCACTTCAAAGGGTCCAGGACTGGGGCGGCACCACTTGGGGGGGTGGGGGTTGAGTCCAGCTAGCCAGCTAGCCCTTGGAGTCATTCTGGTGGTCCTGGGTTCTAGATTTAGGGCCAGTCTTTCTGCCCAACGCAGCAGAATAGCATTTCTTCTTGGAGCAGAACAGCACAGCAGTCATGAGCCTATCACAGGTCCAGAGATGTACTGAAGGATTGTGTCTGAGGGTCCATTATTTATGGTTGTTGCCCACTTTGAAGTAGGAGAAGATTCTGGAGGTTTCCACCTCCAGAGGTGTTTGGAATTTCCTGCTTCCCTGCCCTGGCCCCAGCTTGTCTGGGAGCACAAATACTAGTGTCAAACCCTTTGTGAATGTGCTCAATCACAGACTTTGTGTGGTACTAGTGTGGTAGGTGACTACTAAGCCCCCCCCCCCCATCAAGTCAGAGATGGCCTATCCTGCCAACATCTATTCCCCCTTAGTTTAACTGTCTGGGAGCAATAGGCTAAGACCAAATGCCAGCTACGCCTAGTGATTTCATCCATGATGCAGGTATCAAATGTTTAGGATGAAAAAAAAAATGCCAACTTTCTAAATCTGGCATTTTCAGAATTGTGACTTCAAATCTGACTTTACCATTAAAAAAGGTTTTAAATTACAATTCTTTAGACACCAAACTCAACATCACTACTTGCTCCCAAGTGAAAGTTATCACTTATTAAATGCAATAAGGTAACCTAATGTTATTCTATGAGAGGTAAGCTTTGCAGTAGTGAAAAGCAAATGTACGTTTTTTTAACTATCAGGACATGTACAGGTAAAAGTGCATGTCACACTTTTTTAAATGCACTGCATCCTGCCCTCTGGGCTGTTTAGGGCTTACCCTAGGGAAGAGTTCTTCAATCTGTGAGGCACGCCCCCCTCACCCTATTGGGGGGGGGGGGGGTGACACCATCTCGGGGGTGGGGGGGGCGCACACTTCACCCTAAAATCTTACCTTTGTCCTATACTGTCCCACGCCACAAGTCTTCACCCATTTCAATTAGAGAACTCCGGAGCAGTAGCCAATCAGCACGTAGGAATGTCACCACTAACTCGACGATAACAGAAGGTTGGAGGAGGGAGGGAGAGGAATTGGATGGGTCACGCGTTCCCATGCTTTTGCAACTTCAGGAGCTAACCGTCCCAGGTCGAGGATAATTTGTAGAGCTGAAATGCTTCAGCTGCAGTGAGTGGGAGACAAGGAGTCTCCTCTGCTAAAATCGAAAGCGAACAAACAGACAGTCCACTGTGGACTGTCCCTTCACGTTTGATTTAATTGCAGAGAAGACACCCTGCCTCCCATTGCAGCTGAAATGACTGTCTGTTAATTGCAAACAGTTTTAGCAGGGTGGACTCTTACCTCCCACTGCAGCTGAAGCATTTCAGCTCTAGGAATTTAACTCCGTCCTGGGAGGGTTAGCTCTTCTCAGAAAGGAGACAACGTTTATTTTAAAATTACACAGGCAGGCGCGCAACAAGGCTAAAAAGGTTTCAAGTTGCCAGAAGAAAAATGCCAGCAATGTGTTGTTTAAACAGTTAAACACAATTGATTGTCCAACGCTCCCAACATAGAACCCCCAATAGAAATCACATCTGAGGAGCTTATCCCACCGACACCTCTGAAGCCCAGCCCCAAAAAGAATATACAAAATAAATCATTGGGGTCAGGACCCCCCAAAAAAAGAAAGCGCGGGGGGAATAGCCAAATGGGTTGGCACACAAGAACACCCAAATACTCTTGAGCCCCTTAAAGGGCCCAAGATTTGCAGTAAGGAAGACCGTGCCAGATTACTTGCCCCCACATCCCCAGTCTACCCAAGACCTAATGGGAAATATTGAACACTTGGTCAAATCTCTACTATTACCACTTGTGGAGAGAGTGAAGAGAATGGGGTCCATCGAGGAAGCGACTGCAACCAACACCAAACTACTCGGGGAACTGCTAGTAAACAGGCAGAACCAGACCACTTGCGTGCTATCCTCAGGGCCGAAAACAACTAACTTATCGAATAGTGTGAATTTATTATCTTCATCCCACGAGAACACATCGGCCCCCCCCAAAATAGATACTGGCCTCAGGATACCTAGGGAAGATAGAGCCAGAGGGCAAGCCAGTAAACTAGACAACAATCATGGTAATACTGCTAGGGTGTATCACTCTGATAAGAACTTAAAAGGAACCCCATAACAAATGGATCTCCCTCCGGAGGCGGTGCCCTATGTCGTAGTACTCACTGGGGTCCCAGAACTGGTAGAAGGGAAAACAGAAGGATACTTAGAACTTAAAAACAAAGTAGTCCATTGGCTGAGAAAGAACAGGCCATTTCCCCCCTAACATAGATGGTGAAATCTTACATGTAAGAAGATTAGGCTGGGTGGGGCACAGACCAAAAGACATTCAGGGAGATGTTATTATTATTAATTTCAGGGATCGCAGGGTAATTACCCATATTAGAGACTGGTACCTTGAGAGAGGCGGGGAGGGATATCGACATGTGACTTAAGTTACTCCTACCCCCAAGCCTTACTGAATAATCCACCAAGACCCTGGAATCCACATATGCGTAATGCAGCAGGCCCTATTTTTAACATTCCGTCCTTTAACCGATTCGCCTCGCTCTCTGGGATTGGAAGGAGTAGACTGACTTATTAATGAGGCGCCGAGGGACCATCACGCACTTAAACACACTGTCAATGATACGAAATATAGGAAAGAAGGGACATCTGATACAAGAACTAAGGCTGCGGAGGTTGTTGTCACTGAAAAGATAACTCCAAGGGGCCAGTCAATTATATCCTGGAACATAGCAGGTCTAAAGGACAAACTAGACCTCCAAGAATGGACAGACCCTGTAAATAATTACAATGTATTGTGTTTTCAAGAAACCTGGGTGGTCCAAGAAATTAATTTAATAGGTTATCAAACCTTTAATACACCCGCTACTGTAAGCCCACATGGTAGAAATAAAGGAGGCCTGTGTATTTACATTGCAAACACAGCAGGGATCTCTGTTGCAAAATTTATTTCAACTGATTGTTGCCAGATTTTATTAGTTAACTGGCCAGGAATGAATAACATGGCCATTATTAACTTTTATAACAATGCGCATGCCTCCTTATGGGAAGAGATTATTAATAGCCTTAGAATCTCGTTATTATCCTAGAGAAACAAGGGGATGGTGACTTGGCACTTCTATGGGTGGGTGATTTTAATTGTACGCTCTGCACGCGCAACGCTACTGGTACCTGTGGCCTGGGGGAGGATAAGGAAGATGCTCCAACGCACTTCATCCACTCCAGGCTAGGGGATTTGTTGAATACATTCCTATTTCATTTTGACTTAATCTATGTTAATGAAAGATGCTCACCGGCGGTAGACTTCAAATAAACATTCAATGGGAGAGGGGCAAACTCCATAATTGATTTTACCCTCTTGTCCTCTAGATATTCGTCACTTGTGCTGTCATGGGAGACACTGGATACCCCCATGAGTGATCATTATCCTATTTCTTTTTGTCTGAAAATCAAGGGAGTGGAAACAAACTCTAAGGTTACTCATAATTCCCCCATTAACCTTGCAAGCTCCAACGGCTATACCATCAAATGGGGCAAAGTCGATCCCGAAGCTTTTATTCGAAAACTGGTAATTAACATTTATGACCACATGAAAATATATCTCTCACGGGCCGAAGAGAATCAGAAAGTTCTTGATTCCTTCAGTAAAATTACGGACGAAATTAAAAAACAACTAACACGGGCATATGAAAATAATACCCACAAAGCCAAGGGGTGGTTTGATAAAGACTGTTCTAGGGCACATCACAACCTGAAGCGTGCCCTACATGAAGCCCCTAGATCGACGGAGTTAGTAAGGCAGACAAGAAGATCTTACAATGCATCTTTAGCCAGAAGGAAAAGAGATCTATAAGCGAAACCTGTTAGAACCTGCATGAGGCATGCTTAAGAAATGTCAATATAGCATTTTGGAAAGCAGTAAATGCACCATTTTTGCAAGATAAGGAAACAGATATCATCGATTTAGCTATCCGAGGAGACACCTGGGTTATGCACTTTACCAACTTATATAATAATCTTAATATAGCTGAGAGCGATAAAAATACAGATAACCAAACGGTACTACATGAAGAGGTCGGTCCAGCAGATACGTTACCATTGGGGATCGTATTCGATTGCGTAGAGATGATCAGGGCAATTAAGGAAAGCGCTCCGGGGAAAGCACCAGGCCCGGACGGTGTTCCGATAGACATATATAAATCTCATTTAGATCTATGGGCACCCTTGTTTACAAATGTTCTAAACTGTTCCAATGCTTCTGGCTTCATTTCAACCTGGCCAGAAGTGATTGTCATACCAATTTTTAAAAAAGGGGACAGGAACAACCCCGTCTGTTATCGTCCGATATCCCTATTAGATGCCCTAATGAAGGCAGCCGGTAGGATAATCCTTAACAGTTTGCAGGATTGGGCGGAGGAAAAAGACATTATTACCAACTTACAATATGGATTCCGAACAGGCAAGGGCACTATTGAACAGGGCCTAAACTTAGCGCTACTAACAGCTAAATACACTCAAGCCAAGAGAGGAAACCTATTCATTACATTTGTGGACTTAAGTTCCGCGTTTGATTGCGTAGACCACTCTACATTATGGAAGACTCTTAGTGATATGGACATAGACCAACAGATTCTAACATTCATCAAGGAATTATATAGGGATGCAGGGGCCCGGGTACGATATGGGAGGAGGCGAGAATGTTCTGCTAAATTTAATATAAGAAGAGGTGTGAGACGGGTGTATTTTAGCGCCCTTCCTCTTCACCTTGTATATCATTAGTGTAGGACAATATTTAAACGAATCTCAGTTTGACTACCCTTCTGTGGGGGGAAACCCGATCCCCATTCTATTGTATGCGGATGACGCCGCAATCATGTCACAAACTGTTATTGGCCTACAAAGGGCAGTGGTTAAATTTGCAGAATATATGAGCACTAGAGGGCTAATAATCAATGTCTCAAAAACATATTCCCTGACCTGTGGTACCACGACAAGACCCAGTAGGGCAATCTTCCTGGATAAAAACAAGATCGAGAATACTAATAGATTCTCTTATTTGGGAATCAATTTTGATAGCAGAGGTACATGGAACGCGGCGGTGTCCGCAAGAAAAGTGGCCTTTTCTAGGGCCAACGGTGCCCTGATAAATTTTGCTAGAAAATTGGGTGGGCGACCTGTGCGCGAACTCCTCCAGATTTATAAAACCAAATGTGCTCCTATTGGCATCTATGGGGCCGGGATCTGGGGGATCGTTCAGGCAGAACAGATTCAATACTGTGAAAATTATTTCATCCGCTATCTATTAGCAGCCCCCAAATCCATGCCCAATTATTTCAGCCACAGCGAAGTTGGGCTACCATATACCTCGGACACGATCAAATCCTCCCCATTGTTACTATGGCACAAAATCTGCGTAACGCCGGAAACAACCTTAAATAGACATATTGTTACTGATGCCTGTCGCTAGATGGAGCTACAAATATAAAATGGCTAAACTATATAAAAACTATGATGTCTGATATTGGGCATAGAGAATATTTTGACACTCCAACAAGCATGTAAAGGGTACCTAGAAGTAGCCTCAAAAAACTGATCCTGGAACATCTGGATAAGAAAAGGTGGTCATTTGAAAAGGGTAAACACACCGCTATGGCTAATCAGCTACTAATTACTCATGTAGGGATTCAGCCTTACTTACTATTAGACCTTAGCTGTTATTCACGAATGTTGCTGACCACTTTCGTGTTGATACTTACTTTCGCATGGTAACATTTCCCGAACATAACGACTGGTCTAAAGATTTGGTAAAGTGCCCATGCGATGACTCATCCCATCAATCTAACATCCATTGCATCTTGTTTTGCAAATTTTACGAGATTCCCAGAAAAAAGTTTTTGAAACCGATCCTTACAAAATGGGGAATAAGGGGACGTAGAGCGGCATTCCTTAAATTAAAACAATTGGAATCTGAATTGGTCATAAAAGCGGTTTCCTCTTATCTAAGGATACTTATCAGCCTGAGGAACACTATGTGATATATGTGCAGCACCCTGTTTTTCTTCTCTTCAGCTATTCTGCTTGCACTAGGAATATCATATGATCCCATGTAATTAATGTAATATAGTATCGGAGCAGAAAAATTGTTGGCAGTATTTATGTACACATGTGTATGATCATCCTATCCTAACCCTGAGTCTTGTTTAAATGAAATAATCGGCCCGATGCGATCACTGATGATTTATAGCCCTGTATATAGTCTCGGTTTGTATTTTTATCCTTTTTTTACTCTTTTTAATTGTACAGATTTCTTTTAATAATGTGTTTTAACATGTGCTTTTATGATTTTGCAAACTAAAAATTGAATAAAGCTTTTTGACTTGACTTGACAGTATCTTGCATGGATCTTGCTTCCTGGCGTGGAAAGTCGTGTACAGAGCTGACGTCAGCACGCGAGGGCGGCGTCTAAGTAACTACCCCGACGTCATCTCGACGCCAACGACGCCAACGACGGACGCAGAGCTTTTTGATCGACTTTTGTTGCAGTCTTTTTTATTCCTACCGACTCCTGGTGCACGTAGAGATGCCCGCTTCAAAGCTTGCGGTTCCTGTACCCGATTGATGTCAGTGACTGATCCACACCGCGTGTGCCTCTTTTGCCTGGAGCGTGACCACGACCCCAAGTCGTGCTCCGACTACCAGACCATGGCTTTGAAGTCTTTCCGGGAGCGGTCCTGAAAGCTTCTTGAGCGCCAGCAGTCGGCTTTGTGCCGCTCGAGGTCCTGTTCGCAAGGGATGTCGAGGGACCGGTCGCGGGGCCATCACCACTCGTTATCCAAGTCTTCGCACTCTGGGTCAGGTAAGTCGAAGCACAAGAAGTCGAAGAAGCATTGTCACTCTTCGACTTCTCCCCGTCGGTCGGCTGACGCGACAAGGGATGCTGGCGGTGCCCTCCCTGCAGCTCCACGTGCGGAGCCTGAAGGGTCGACTCTGAGTTTCCCATCCTTCCCGGGACCCGGAGCGACCCCAGCCCAGATTTATCCGTTTTAGGGGGCTATGCATGCCATCTTTGGGCAGCCTGACTCAGTTGGTGCGCTTTCCAGCCCGTGGACTGGATTGGGGGTCCTAGTCCTTCCCTGCCAGTGGCTCCGGCGTCGCAGGACCCCCACGGATCCAGGCCTGGATCCGGATCGGCGCCGGTTGACCTCATTACACCTCCACTGGTGCCGCTTCCTTCCGCACCGCACCTGCACTCGACGCCGGTTGTGCCCCCAGCCAGCATCGACCCCGGCCTCCATCCTGATGTGGACACTGAGCTGGACTGGCGATGCCGGATCAGGCTCTGAGTGGTGTCTTTGTGCCCCTGGTCACTCCTGGGGTTCCTTTCATGCCAGATTGGCACCCAGAGGATGAGTAGGAGGACTGGGAGGGGTCAGTTGACCCTCTGACCGACCAGTTGGATTATCATCCGGACTGGAGAGACGACCTGGGGGATGCCAGTAGTCTCAATACCTCCCCAGACCTTGGCATGTTGTCTTCTCCTACCGTGGCTACGGAGGAGGGAACTTCCTATGTAGTAGTGTTGCGTAGGGCAGCCAAAGCTCTCCACCTCAAGCTCCCTACGGTGGCGGTCAGGACTAACCTCCTGACGGAGGTGCTTCAACTGCAAGCGCGCTCTTCGGAGCCCCTGCTGCCGTTTAATGAAGCCCTAACTGTCATCCTTTTGGGCACCTGGTCCAGGCCGTGGATAGGATGATTGCCCGACGACGACGCCAGGCCCTGGGCAACCCCACTTTTCTCTCCCAACACCCCACCCCTGAGAGCTTGGTGGTGCAAGCCTCTACTTCCAAGAGCGCATTCCCTAATGCTCCACCAGATAGGGAATCTAAGAAGCTGGATCATCTTGGGAAGAAGAGTTTTCTTCCGGCAGCTTGGGACTGGAGTCGGTAAACACCGAACGTCTATTGGGCCGTTATTCCCACTCTGTGTGGGACACGGTTGCGCAAATGCTGCCTCAGTGTCCGGATGAGGCCCGGGCCGTACTCTCCCAGTCTGTTGCTGCAGGGAGAGACACAGTGAAGTTTACCATCGGCTGTAGGCTGGAGACCGCCGACTCTCTAGGCAGGATGATTTCCATGTCGGTAGCCCTTCGACACTACGCCTTGATGAGATCGACTGGCTTTTCTGGGGATGTCCAGATCACCCTTATGGACATACTCTTTGAGGGCCGTCGCCTTTTTGGCGACTAAGCAGAAAAACGCTCTAGAGGCTACGGCCAAGTTCTTGGACCTCTCCAACCGCCCTGCACAGTCTGCTTTTCACCCCTTTCGTGGCTACAGAAGGGGTGCCCCACTACGTCCTGCCCAGAGCCACAGGCCGACGCAAGCTGCACAACTGGGGACGTGGAAACTACTGCTGTGGTCACGGGGGCCAGCGAGCAGGCCAGTCCACCAACCGCACCCTCTGCTTCAGCCTTCCAAACCTTCCTAGTCTGACTTTTCAGGTCCATCAATTGCCAGTGGGTAGCAGGATCCGCCATTCCCTCCCCCACTGGCGCACCATCACGGCGGACAGGTGGGTTTTGTAGATAGTCTGAAGGGGCTACTCCCTCCCCTTCGAGGCTACCCCCCCAGCCATGCCACCTCAGTACCATCGCATGTCGGAAGATCATCTGGGCCTTCTCCAACAGGAAGTCACGGCTCTTGGCCAATGGAGGCATTGATCGCATTCCTGCCCCAGAAGTAGGATGTGGTAGCTATTCCCACTACTTTCTGGTATCCAAGAAGGACCAGGGGCTACCTCCTATCTTGGACCTCAGAAACGTCAAACACTTCCTCCGGAACGAGAAGTTCAAAATGTTGACACTAGGTCAGGTCTTTTCTGCCCTCGACCCTGGAGACTGGATGGTAGCGTTGGACTTGCAGTACGCCTATATTCACATCCCCGTCCTGCCGGCCCACCCGCGCTACTTGGGGTTCATGGTAAGTCACAAGCATTTTCAGTTAACGGTGCTCCGCTTTGGTCTTACCAGCACCCCTCGGGTGTTCACGAAAGTTATGGCGGTGGTTGCAGCTCATCTGCGAAGATCAGGGGTTCCAGTCTTCCCCTATCTCGACGACTGGTTGTTGAAGGATGGCTTGCCCCAGACAGTCTTCTCCCACCTCCAGACTACGGCCGACCTCCTGCATTCGCTGGGGTTCTCTATCAACGTGCCAAAGTCGCACCGGATTCCCTCTCAGAAGCTCCTTTTTATCGGAGCGGTTCTGGACACGACGCGGTTTCGGGTCAATCCTCCCGAACAGCGAGTCCGGGATATTCAGGCTATGATTCTGATCTTTCAGACCTTATCCCGGGTTTCGGTCAGGATGACCCTCCGGCTACTGGGCCTGATGGCCTCCTGCATCCTTCTTGTGGATCATGTCAGGTGGCATATGCAGGCTCTGCAGTGGGACCTGAAGTTCCAGTGGGTGCAACATCGGGTAAATCTGTCCAATTGCGTCCAGATCTCGGAGGGCACTGCACACCAATTGCAGTGGTGACTCACGAAACAGCATTGGGTCAACGGTAGATCCCTCTCCCTTCCTCAACCTGAGTTCACAGTGGTGATAGATGCCTCTTCTGTAGGATCCTCTGTCGCAGCAGCAGGGGACGGTCCTCCACCCGAACCTGTCCAGCCTCCACCTCCTTGCGTGGAGATTGAGCGGCGGAAGTTGATGTAATTCGACTTGCCTCGCGAAGTCTATGATGTAATCTTCGCAGTCAGGCGTCCCTCCACTAAGACGGTATACGCCTGCCGATGGAACAAATTTGTAACATGGTGCACAGCAAAAGCTGTGGATCCCCTTTCTGCCCCTCTTTCTGAGGTTCTCATGTTCCTCCTATCTTTGGCCCAGTAGGGCTTTGCTCTGGGCACTATCAAGGGCTATCTCTCTGCCATTCTTAGGCTTCCTGATCAGCCTTCTCTCTTCAAGTCCCGGTTGTAAATACTTTCTTAAAAGGCATTACTCATCTTTTCGTTCTTATCCCCTTCATAATGCCTCAGTGGGACTTGAACTTAGCCTTGAGCTGTTTGATGTGCACTGCTTTTGAGCCGCTTCACAACTGTCCTCCTAGACTCTACTCTTATGACTGCATTCCTGGTGGCCATCACATCTGACAGAAGAGTGAGTGAGCTCCAGACTCTTTCATCCAAGCCTTCTTTTCTGGCTGTACTTCTCAATTTCAGAATTCTTTATTTCGGTTAAGCATACCATAAAAGAAACAACCATACAAATCATGAGTATGTCAATTTAGGCTAAAAGAGCATTTCGGAAGACAAGTGTGCAAATAAGGAATAAAAACACTCAATTTGATGTAATAAGAAAAAATGACATTGACATCATGTGAGTAAGACAATTCCACACAATTCATAACTTTGATCCTTCTAACACAATTGTGGGGCGAAAGTGCAAGTGCATCATTAAAATTTATATACATTAGTTTCCAGGTTGATAGACTGCACATTAAGCAGAAAAATTGATTACCCCTAGTCTAAGAACAAGGCACTAGCACTAATCATAATTGGCAGAATAAGATAAATAAAGTGCAACCATAAAACAATTATTTAAAAGTATAAAATAGCAGCATTAATTAGTCAGTACAGTCTTAATTGGTCAGAACAATCTGTTTTATCTATTCATTCATACCAGTCGACCCTATTAACTGTACCCTCCTTCTAATCCCCTGGAAATGTCCTAAATATTTTGCAGTGGCACAGGCGAAAAGAGGACTGGCATCTGATTTTTATATCCGTAGTGCGTCTTTAGAGCCTTGGGTCCCTAGGTGTCGGCACACAGAAGCTAACCATTTACTTCTTGGCTTTACGCATGTTTTGCAGGCAAAGAATACATGTCCGATGGATTCATGGGGACATGGACAGTATAGTCTCCCCCACTGGCTAAAGCGCGGAGATACCCCTTTGGGGGTCTATTCAGGCGCTATACAAGTACATAAAATAAATAAATAAATAAAGGACAGCCCTTAGGATGGAGTTTATTATTCTGCCAGGAATTGGTAAAAGCATAAATTGGTAAGCTACCGTGTCTAAACTGTGTGTACTACTTCCTGTTGACTGGCACCTTGATAATATCAAAATATCTTTCTAGGTGGCAATTAGATTTCAAATCAGTGAAAGCGTCTGTTAGGCTGCCAGGTTGGCTCTTCCGAAAGTTGTTCTTGTCAACCCAAGCCCAATACAGGATTTTTACTTAGCTTCTAGAGTATGAAGGTGGGTGACTGATAGCCTGAATTGGCAAACCAATACTAGGCTGTAGGGCATTTACTTGTTTAATCCAGCCAAATTTTTAGCTGTGTCCAAACTAGAGACCTCGCAAAGAGCAGCTGCATAATGTGCCAATTCAGGGGTAATCTGTGCCAAATCTGGGCCAAATCTGAGGCCAATCTGTGCCAAAACTGCAATGTGCGCAGCCTCGCAAGTTCGTTGATGGGCTTAATGCCCAGATCGAGCTTGAGAGAAAGAAGAGGTGTACTTTGAGGAAGGGATATCAAGTTCCTAAGGAACTTATTTTCCACAGCTAGGAGCTCATTAGAGGGTGCTGTGTCACACAGCTCTGCCCGGTAATGGGCACTGGTCACATCCTTGCAGTTGTACAATTTAAGGGCAAGAGCTACTGGCCTGGTGTGCCACAAACAATGCTCACTCCTCAAAGCTCTGGTAAGCAGGGTAAATTTCAAGGAATCTCTCTCTAAATGTCTCTTCCAAGTCATTCCCTCTAATAGTTTAATACCCAAATATTCGCAGGAACTAACCCTCTCAAGTAGGACATTCTCCAAGAGTATGTTTCCCTTAAAAGATTTGTGCGGGTTGAACATCATTAGCTTGATTTTGGTGGTGTTGATGACCAAGCCCCTCTCATCGCAAAATGCCTTAAAATGTTTTAAAGTTTTTGGAGACCCATGGGAGGTTTGGAAACCAGTAGGGTATTGTCAGCAAATAGCAATGTAGCAATTTTTTGGTTCGCCAGAGATGGTGAATCAGCTAGTAAAGAGCACAAAAAGCCTGCTACCTGATTGACATACAGGGATACAAGTGTTGGCGCTAATACACATCCCTGGCGGACCCCTCGCTTGATCGTGATAGGCTCAGTAAGTTGTCCCTGGTTTCCCCACCTCACCCGGACATAGTTTCCATCATGCAACCTAACTAATATTTCCAGGATCGCCAAAGGCATTTCCATGTCCCTAAGCACCTGCCATAAGGAGTCCCTGGGCACAAGGTCGAATGCTGTTTTTAAATCCATGAAGGAAACAACCTTCCAGTATAACATAACTAAGCGAAATACTTTATCCATTGTGCCGGTCTTCTGCCGGAATCCTGCTTGGAGTGGAGAGAGGATATCGTTCTCCTCCATCATGTCCTGGATTTTTGCCAGGACGGAGCGACAGAAGACCTTTTGGGCACAATCGATCATGCTGATCGGACGGTAGTTGGAAGGCATCCACCTGTCCCCTTTCTTAAGAATGGGTACTAATTCAGCCCCTTTCCATGAGTCAGGGATCCTCCCTCCACCAGCTATGTCTTTGGCCAACATCATGAAATGTGTAGCCCAGTTTTCTCTACCTACGCGAAAAAGTTCACCTAGGATGCCATCCGGGTCAGGGGATTTCGCAGGTACAATTGCGTCCAGAGAAGACAAAATTTCCTCTCTAGAGAATGAAAGAATACACGCTTGGTGGCCTATGTCCTGGAGTAACTGGTTTCCGTTGTATCTTCCAATGGCTTTGCACCCGGACAAGGGTGTCCTAAAAACTCGTCCATCCTTCCTTCCCAAGGTGGTCACCTCCTTTCATATTGAGCAAACCATCACTTTGCCCACCTTCTTTCAGCGTCCGCATCCTTCTAAAGAGAAAGAGAGGCTCCACCGTCTGGACCCAAAATGTGCGCTTTTCTTATATCTGGATCGCACCAAACCGTTCTGAGTGGATGACCAGCTCTTTGTGGCTACGTGAGCACCAAGAAAGGTCGGGCCGTACACAAGCGGACCATCTCCAGATGGGTCGTTTTGTGTATTAAACCCTGCTATTCTCTAGCAAAAAAAGAGCCTCCAGTGGGGCTATTCGCCCATTTCACCAGGGGGACAGCAGCCACTACTGCTTTGGAACGAGGAGTCCCTCTGAATGACATTTGCCAGGCAGCTACCTGGGCATCATTGCACACAGTTTCTAAACACTACTGCCTAGATAGTGAAGTCTGGAGAGACAGCTTCTTTGGCTGTTTTGTTCTCCAGGAGTTTCTGGAGTGAATTTAGTTTGCAGACCCACCTCCGGGGTTGGTATTGCTGGAGCATCGATTCTAAGGTAAGAATTCTATAACTAACTGTTTCTTTCATATGAACATGTTACTTACCTTCGGTAACGATATATCTGTGAGAAACATGGGTTAGTTATAGATTCCTTACCGCCCCACCCATCCTCTTCGGTCTGCAAACTGACTTCTAGGGTTAAGAACATCCTTTCAGAGCGGCGTCAGTTGATGGCCTTCCTCCTGAAGTCTGTGATATTATTTTGGCAGCCAGGCGTCCCTCCACCAAAACGGTAATTGCTTGCCACTGAGATAAATGTATGGCATGGTATGTATAGAAAAACATTGATCCCTGTTCTATTCCTTTTTCTCAGATCCTAATATTTGTACATTCTTTGGCCCAGCAGTGCTCTGCCTTAGACACAGTAATGGTCTATCTTTCAGCCATTTCTGATTGTTTTCGTTTGTGGCACCAACTGTCCTAATTTAAGTCACTCGTTGTTGCACTATTTCCCAAAGATTTCAAATATGTTTCCCCCCAGGCCATTCATCGTGCCCAGTGGTATTTGCACCCGGTACTTACTTTCATGATGTGCACATGGCTAGGTACCTGTCTCAAGGCTAGGTCCTGAATGGCTCCAGTTGTTAACTGCCCATTGCCTTATCTAAACTTCGGCTCGACACTAGTTATGCAGCACACAGCGGTCCTCATCTGTCACACGCAGGATAAGTTAGCATCGCTGCGGGCTGACTTTGGTTCCTCAATGGAGACGGCTGTTATAAGATAGGTTAACTTTAGGGTTGACCATCAGAGTAGCAACTTTAGGCTTGAGCATCAGAGTAGCAACCCACCATGTTAAATATTGAAGCAACTGCCTCATGGGCTCATATGACACTGGGAGCGACCTACCCAAGCTAAGGAGGGTAGTGAAACATTGGATTAACAGGTGCCTGTGAAGTACAGGCACTAATGCTGTGTGTCGTCCTTGTATAGTTTTGCAGTGCCTGCCCAAACTGAGGGAGATAATTCACTCTTTTAGTGAATGGTAGACTGAATACGGCTGTCCTCTCGAGAATAGGGAAACTTTCAGATGGGGATGATGACTTTTGTCAACATGCTGGAGCTTGATATCTTGTCTGAGCAACACAGGTAGTATGCTTACTCTGGTGGTGCAATGATGCAGAACCACCTAGACATGAAATCCTAAACCTACTACCCACATTGGGGGACAGGAAATAAAAACAGTGAGCCACCCCCTTCTTCTCCTCCCCCCTTTTCAGATCAAGGACACCGTTGGCCCTGTCAAAGTACAACTTAGTAAATCTGATAGAGACTTTTAACTGCAGATTCCCCACCTTAAAATATCCCCTAGGAGTCAGGCTGGATCTGGAAAATATTGAGCAGAACCTCTGTGGGCCAGTAGGTGGCATCGATCAGCTCCACATTAACGCCATCCATGTCTGAACTCCTTTATTACCGCACCAACAGCACGGATCCGGAGATTTACCATGACCACTTTTTAGTCAGCTTTTTATTTTTACTATTTGAAAGAGACCATAAGTTATAGATTCCTAACCATAGAACTGCCCGCAGGCTTCAGATTGGATCCGGAGTGTTTTCTGTAGCAGTACCCCTATGCGTCGGTAGGCTGTGTCTGTCGACTCCACTTCCATCGTCAGCGTCGTGGTTGCCTGATAGACGTTGCGGTGTCTGCTTAGATGCTGCCCCCTACGCGCTGACTTCAGTTTTTTAGGTTTCGCCTATTATCATTCGCTTGCGAATGTAATAGGCGAGAATTCAAGTGCTCCATCGACTCGTCAAACCACTGCGGTTTTTTCACAGTGCATGTGAGTCACGTGACCACACAAGCACGCGCATCTCCCTAATCAGCCTGCCACACTTCTCCTCCCCTCGCTCGCATTCCCGCCCCCCCACCAGGCTCTCCCGCCCCCATCCGGCTTCCCTCCACGCATCTACCTAATCCGCCTGCCACACTTCTCCTCCCCTCGCTCGCATTCCCGCCCCCCCACCAGGCTCTCTCGCCCCCATCCGGCTTCCCTCCACGCATCTCCCTAATCCGCCTGCCACACTGTAAGCAAAACAAGCACTGCCGTTGCCAATAGGTTTCGCATTTGGAAAGTTGGAGCTATTGGTTTTGTAAATTACATTTTATATTTATATATCGTTATTGGCATTGTCAATAACAATATATAAATATAAAATGTCATTTACAAAACCAATAGCTCCAACTTTCCAAATGCGAAACCTATTGGCAACGCCAGTGCTTGTTCTTTTTCCCCGCCAGCCACCCCAGATCCGGAGAGAGCTTGCCCCTTATGTTTTTGACCAAACATTTCTTTTGTCGACGTCTTTTTAGAATCTTCGACTCCTGGTAGGACAAGGGATGTCCCATCGTCAGACCGGGTTCAAGTCTTGTGACGCCTGTCACAAATTGATGTCCATCCCGGATCCGCACCTCATGTGCCTTTGGTGCCTGGAGCACGACCACAACCGGAAGTCAAGCTCCGACTGCCGGGCCATGAATCCAAAGTCTTTGCGGGAGCGGTCCGAAAGCTCTTGGAGGCACGGCAGTCCGCTCTGCATCGTTCGAGATCCCGGTCGACAGCAAGGTCTCTGGACCAGTCGCGGAGCCACCACCATTCGTCTTCGCACTCCTCGGGAAAGTCGAAGCACAAGAAGAAGGTGAAGAAGCATCGTTGCTCTTCGCCTTCTCCCTGTCCGTCAGCAGAGCGTTGTCGCTCTCCAGCTCAGTCTTCGGAGCCCGCTTCTGGGACGGCTCCGTGCTTCCCTTCCTTTGCCGGAGCGTCCCCATACCAGCTTTGAGCGTTTTATGAAGCGGTCTATAGCATTTTTAGGCAGTCCGACTCCGCTGGTGCACCTTCGGGCCCCGTGGACTCGGCTTGGGGCCCTGCGCCTTCACTGCCAGCAGCTCTGATGCCAGATGTCCCCCGAGGATCCAGGCCTGGATCCGGCTCTGCGCCTGACGACCTGGCGGTACCTTCCCTGGAGTGGATTCCAGTGACGACCCCCGACGTCTGTTGTGTCCCCAACCAGCATCGACCCCAGCCTCACCCCGATTTGGACACGGTGCTGGACCGACGTCGCTAGATATCAGTACCGGCGCCGGACGGTACTTGTGTACCGCTATTCATCCCTGGTGTTCCCTACCGCACTGATTGGCAGCCAGAGGAGGTTGAGGAGGACTGGGAGTGGTCTGGAGACCTTTTAGCTGACCAGCTTGAAGAGCGGGACTGGCGAGAGGAACTGGGTGAAGCCAGTGGTTTGGATACCTCTCCAGACTTTGGCTTGCTCTCCCCCCTACAGCGGCTACAGAGGAGGGAGCTTCGTAAGTAGGGGTGGCCGATGCCTTGGGGCTGGAGCTTACTGCTGTGGCAGCCAAACTACCTCCTGACATAGGTACTTCAACCTGCAGCAGCCTCTTTGGAGCCCCTGCTGCCTTCTAATGAAGCCCTCACCGATGTCCTTCTGGGCACTTGGTCCAAGCCCAGCCCAGGGGCTCCTGTGAAACGGATTATTGCCCAACGCAACCGACCGGCCGGCCAACCCACTTTTCCTCTCCTAACACCCTACCCATGAGAGCTTGGTGGTCCAAGCCTCCTCTTCCCAACTGCTTCTCCTGATAGGGAATCCAAGAAGCTGGACCACCTAGGGAAGAAGAAGTTTTCTTCCGCCAGCTTAGTGCTGCGATTGGTGAACACCACTTGCTTCTAGAGCCGTTATACCCATACAGTGTGGGATTCCGTTGAACAAGTGCTGCCACTGTGCCTGGAGGAGGCCCTGGCTGTTCTCACCAGCGCAGTGGCAGAGGGTAGAGATGGAGCTAAGTTCACCATTCGGTGTGGGCTGGATACCGCCGACTCTGGGCAGAATAGTTTCCACATCAGTAGCCTTGAGGTGCTACGCCTGGTTGAGGAAGTTTAATTTCTCTGGGGACGTCCAATCCACTCTTCTGTACATGCCCTTTGATGGCCTTCTTATGTTCGGTGACAAGGCAGACTCGGCGCTCGAGCGCTTCAAGGATTCTAGGGCTACGGCAAGATCCTTGGGCCTCGCGGCAGCCTCTCGCCCCACGCAGTCCGCCTTTCGCCCTTTTTGTAGTCAGCCTACCCGTGCCCTCTCTGCAGCAGCCTCCGAACTCTCCTAGTCCGACTTTTCAGGACCGCCAGTGGGTGGCAGGATCAACATCACCTCCCCCACTGGCAAATCATCATGTCGGAGAGGTGGGTTCTGCAGATAGTCCAAAGGGGCTTCTCTGCCCTTCGAGATTACCCCTCCCTCCATGCCACCAGCACTCCATCGCATGTAGGAGGATCGCTTGGCCCTTACCTTGGTTGCAGCTTTCTTGGCCAAGAGAGCTATCCGTTGGGTCCCTGTGCCAGAAGTTGGTTGTGTTGCTCCCGCTACTTTCTGTTACCCAAGAAGGACAAAGGCTTGCGTCCTATCTTAGACTTCGGTGCCCTCAACCGGTTCCTCTGGAAGGAGAAGTTCAAAATACTCACATTGGCTCAGATCCTGTCTACCCTCGATCCCGGAGACTGGATGGTAGCATTGGACTTGCATGATGCCTATTTTTACATCTCTGTTGTGCCAGCCCACAGGTGTTACATACTGTTCACGGTAGGCCACAAGGGTTTTCATTTTACCGTGCTCCCTTTTGACCTTACCAGTGCCCTCGGGTGATCACGAAAGTTATGGCGGTGGTCGCAGCTCATCTGCGCAGCTCAGGGGTTCCAGTCTTCCCCTATCTCGACGACTGCTGTTGAAGGCGAGCTCACCCAAGGGTGTCGTCCCCCACCTCCAGACTACAGCAGACCTCCTGCACTCGCTGGGGTTCACTATAAACGTGCCAAAGTCACACCTGATTCCCTCTCAGAAACTCCTTTCATCAGAGCAGTTCTGGATACAGCGCAGTTTCGGGCGTATCCTACTGAGCAGTGAGTCTGGGATATTCGGGCTATGATACAGATGCTTCAGCCTCTATCCCAGATTTCGGTGAGAATGACCCTGAGGCAGCTGGGCCTCATGGCCTCCTGCCTCCTGCTGGGGGATCATGCCAGATTGCATATTGTGGGTCTGCAGTGGAACCTGAAGTTCCAGTGGACAAAGCATCAGGGGAATTTTTCCGACGTCACCGAGATCTCTGAGGGGACTGCGCGTCAATTGCAGTGGTGGCTCCAGAACCAGGATTGGGTCAGCAGCAGATTCCTCTCCCTTCCCCAACCAAAGTTCACAGTAGTGATGGAAGCGTCACTCCTCGGATGGGGTGGCCACCTGGGAGAGGTGGAGATCGGTGGCAGTTGACAGCTTTCAACTTTCCTCCCGAAGTCTGTAATGTCATCTTGGCAGCCAGGTGTCCCTCCACTAAAACTGTATACTTCTGTAGATGGAACAAGTTTGTGGCATGGTGCACAGCAAAGGCTGTGGATCCCCTTTCTGCCCCTCTTTCAGAGGTTCTCCTCTTGCTTCTAACTTTGGCCCAGCAGGGCTCTGCTGTGGGCACTCTTAAAGGGTACCTTTCAGCCCTCTCTGCCTTTCTGTGCCTTCCTAATCAGCCTTCTCTCTTCAAGTCTCTGATTGTAAATAGATTTCTGAAGGGCATTACTCATCTCTTTCCTCCTATTTTCGTAATGGTTCAGTGGGACTTGAATCTTGTTCTTACTTACCTTATGTGTGCTTCCTTCGAGCCACTACATAATTGTATTCTTCATCTTCTTACTTTGAAGACTGCTCTCCTGCTTACCATCACATCTGCTCGCAGGATGAGTGAGCTTCAGGCTCTTTCCTCCAAGCCTCCTTTTCTTGCAATTCATCCGTGGTCCTTCGCACTAGACCCTCTTTTCTGCCCGAAGTGGTTACCTCTTTCCCACGTTCTCCCCCCCTCCGCACCCTTCCAAAGAGGAGGAGAGACTCCACCGTCTGGACCCTAAACATGCACCGTCCTTCTACCTTGACCCCACTAAAGATTTCCAGGTGGACGATCAACTCATTGTGGGTTATGTGGGCGCCAAGAAAGGTTTGGCCTTGCACAAACGTACCATCTCTCAATGGGTTGTCCTAAGCATCAAAATCAGCTATTCTCTGGCAAAAAAAGGAACCCCCACTAGGACTGTGCGCCACTCTACCAAGGCGAAGGCAGCCTCTGCTGCTTTGGTACCTGGAGTTTAGCTGATTGACTTCTGCCAGGCAGCTATGTGAGCATCCCTGCACACATTCACAAAACATTACTGCCTGGATGGCCAAGTCTGGTGAGACAGCTTTTTTGGCCATTCTTTTCTGTTGTGAACTTAGATCGCAGGCCCACCTCTGGGGTTGGCATTGCTAGGATATCTATTCTAAGGTAAAGAATCTATAAGTAATGGTCTCCTTCAGACAAATAAGTTACTTACCTTCGGTAATGATGTATCTGTAGAGCCATACATTAGTTATATATTCCTTACCGCCCCACACATCCTCCCCGTTCTGCAAACTGACTGCTAGGGATAGGGACTCCATTTCAGGGCCCTAGTTTTGTCCACCAGTGGTCGGTGTCTTGCATGGCTATGTGCTTCTGGCGTGGAAAGACGTCAGCACGCAGGGGTGGCGTCTTAGTAGACACAGCGACGTCATCCCGGTGACCACGATGCCGACGACTGATGCGGAGTCGACTGATGCTACCTACTGATGCGCAGGGGTGCTGCTACAGAAAAAGTCTCTGGAGCCAGTCTGATACCTGGGGGTAGTTATAAGATAAGGTATCTATAACTAATGTATTTCTCTTACAGATGCATTGTTTTGTTCTTTTGTCGACTATTTATTTTTTTAGCTTGATCCCGGTGTGCTAGGGACAAGCTGAAACCCTCTGGTTTCAAGCCTTGCGGGGATTGTCACCATCAGATCTCTGTGTCGGATTCCTATTTTTTGTCTTTGGTGTCTGGGGTCGATACATGACCCCAAGTCTCGTGCCAAGTGCAAGACCCTGCATTCGTAGGCTATTCTCGTGTGGGCGATAAAGCTTCTGGCTGCGCAGAAGAAGGCGGGTCTGCGTTGTTCCCAGTCCTGTTCCCATGGATGCACTTGAGGTTGGTCCAGGAGTAGTTGCTGCGGTCGATCCATTGGGGCTAAGGATAATGCCACCTAGGGTACCTCCACTTACCACAATTGTTTCATCCAACGCCTGCTACGGTGCCATTGGTGTCGTTTGACGAATAATCCACTGTCATTCCCAACATCAAACCAGGGCTGCTTGATGCTGAGCCCGGCGCCACCCTATTCCTGTCAACCCCTGAACTTTCCTCCACTAGAGTCACCCTATGACCCCCTACAGGGGTGATGAGGAGAAGGTGTATGGCCCTTTGGAGGAGGGAAACTGGTATGAGGAGCTGTGAGATGCCAGTCGCCTAGACACCTTACTGGACATTGGCTTGTTGTCCCCTGCGGTCAAGGCCTCAGAGGAAGGCGCATCATTTGCCCTGGTGAGGCGTAGGATGGTGCAGGTCCTCGACCTTCAGCACCCCGCTGTCAAGGTCAAGTTGAATGTCTTTACTGAGCTTTCTCTGGAAGGGTCAGGCACCCCGGAACCATTACTGTCCTTTAATGAATCCCTCACTGACACTCCCAGATGCCTGTCTTAAACCATGCACAGGGGCTCCTGTGCACCGCATGCTTGCCCAACAGCATTGTCCTCCCCCAGGGGACCCAGTGTTCCGTACCTAGCACTCCTCCCTGGAGAACTTGGTGGTTCAGTGCTTCTTGGCAACCCAAGCGTGTTCCCTACTACACCACCGAAGAGGCTTTGATACCTTCGGGAAGCATTCAGTCACCATGATTGGCTTGCCCTTTGATGGATCCCACCTGTTCGGCGAGAAGGCTTGTAGGAAGGTGAAAATCTGACTATATGGTTACCGCCACTTTTTTGCCTGGTGTTTTGTTGGTTTTCAACTTAGTTGGACTGGGACCCTGCTATTCAGGGCCCCAATCTATCTGCTTTCTCTATAAAATGGACTCCATGTACTTTAGGTACATACCAGATAGGTTTCTGGGTAACCCTTGTGAGTCCCTGCATATGGTACCTTAGGTACCCAGGGCATAGGTGCACCCTAGGCCTACCAGGGGCTGCAGCATGTATTGTCACCCCTGGTTAGCCTTCCAAACTGACACCGTAGGTCTGTACTTACAGCCTGGGTAAGGTGGTGTAATCACCCCTTACTTAGATATAGTATATCTATATCTACCTTATATATAGACACATAGTAACCTATAAGTCACTCCTATGGCAGGCCTTGACAATCCTGGAGGCAGAGTGCTTGGTTTTATGTGAGAAGGTGCCCTAGCATGAGCTGAGCCCCTCTGCAGCTTTTGGAACCATCTCCTTATAGCTGTTGTATGATATAGCCATACCATATACTTTTAAGTGCATTATAATCCTCACGGTTAATGCTAACTTTGGTTTGGCTTTATCAAAACATGTTGTGTAAGGTGTCAAATACTTTGGAATACTACCCCCCGCCAGTTCTTGCGGCGGGGGTAGCATTCCTCCCTTCTAGAGGGGGAAGACATGTATTTACTGTTAAACCCGGTTAAAGTTAAACAGAGCCCCAGCATCACAAAATGTATGCTGCTGTCGCAGACACGAGTCTGCTCTCCCGCTGCTGGACGAAACTCTGACCGGGAGACCTGGACAATAGGTTTCCTGTCCAGGGAGGTGCTAGCACCTCCCCGGGCAGGCTTTAGTGTATTGGGGCAGGGAGGGTTGCATTCAGTGAATGCTTTTCAGACACTGCCTGGGTCACACAAGGTGCTCCATGCATTTCCCAGTTCAAACCGGTTGCTGAGGCACTCAGCCCCAGCTCTGGCGCGAAACTGGACAAAGGGGAAGGGGTGTAACCACCCCATCCCCAGGTCCACCCATAAGAGGGAACTTAGAGATAGTCCAACCCCTAAACTTACTATAAGTAAAGAACCCCAGTCCCTAGGACTTTAGATTATCCTGGACGAAACTCTGCAACATATATCTTGGACCTTCGACAGTCCATATCGACTGGAAGACGGAAGAAATCTCCCTTGTGGTCAAGGAGTGACCACCCTGTACAAACAGGGACCAACTGCATCTTTGCCGGTCTGCATTTTCGAGGCTCCCGCCGGATCCTGAAGAATCTGCGACACAGGACACAGACTTCCAGACATCTCTGACGCTGACCTGCGCTCCGAGCAAAGCTGAGACTTGTAGCGGACTCGAGAGACGTGGAACCGGAACTCCTGGACATCCTGCATTTTGCAACCTACACCTACTTCCTGAGGTATCCCGAAGTTGTGCATTGGGGTGTTTGAAGCCCCAGCCCGAGCACCTTTTGCACCGAAGCCCAGAGGCCCACACTCCACGAGTGTCCCGTGGGCCCGCTTTGTGCATTTCAGCTTGACGCATCTTCGCGGTTTCTAGTCCGTTGGCTAGTGAGCCCCCACGAAGACCAATTCTTGATTTACTTTGCTTTCCTGGTTGCTCCAGGCTTGCTCCAACTCCTCTCCAAAGGGGAGGGGAGTTCCTTAGACCTTGCTGGTCTGCACCGAAGCCCATCTCGACATCCTGCGTGGATTGCGTTTACCAAGGCTTGTTGGGTCCAATCCAGATACCGACACCACAGTCAACTAGATCCTTCGTGGGACAGCTCGTATCCAGCTCCTAGTCGTCGTCGACGCCTCCTGGTTGAAGAGACAAGCTTCACTTTCTCACCTGAAATCACCCGACATCGGCTGGCATCTTCCTATCGCCATCCTGGTCACTGGCTAGTGACCAGGACTCTGTCTCCTCTGCGTTCAGGTTCTTCGCATCTCTGATCCACCCGGACACTTTTTCTCTAGTCTCCTGCAGCACTTCTTTGCAGCTCTCCATTGGAATCGACGACGAAACCCGACACCAACAGGCACCTATGCACCCTGCTTCCCTGGGTAAGGTAACATGAGTACTCCGGTGCTCCCGTGGGTCTTGACTCTCAAAGTGTCCTAGTCTAAAAGGGTTCCATCGTAGTTCATCTAGAAGTACCCTTAAACTGTAACTTTGTAACTTGTACGTTCTCCATAGAAAGTCAATGGTAACCCGCGGCTGTGTTTAGACAATGCACGCGTGTCCCGTGGGCTTCCTACATCCTAACCTTTGGTGGTTCTAGGCAGCCCCAGCGATTCCACAGGCCCTAAGCCTGCATTCTAACTCTCACGTGGTTCTTATACCACTATTTTAGTATATGGTTTGTGAGGCCCCTAGGGCATAACGTATACTGTGCAACTTAATGTACGCTAATTAAGTTCCTTGTATTGTAGTTTTACCTCTGACCTCATAAAGAGTGCAGAGGGGTTGTGCTTAGAATAAATACATATATTTGATATATACCTTGTGTGGTGTGCTTTCATTTGATCATTCAAGAGATTATAATTGGTAAAACAACTTGCTTATCTTGTCTCCAAGTCTTAGCCTGAAGGCTGCTCTCCACAGCTACCACTAGGATAGCTTTCTATAAGGTTGATTTTATAACCTACCATCAATAAGGGTCGTTTGGACTGGTGCAAGGTGCCCACTAGAATAGTGGACATCATATACCAGGCTAACTTCTCACAAGGCTGACACGCAAAAGGAGCGATATTTGCAAAAGCAGGGTCACCGCTCGATTTTTGGGTCTCTCCCTTTCGGCCTGGCACCAACAATAGTCTTTTCGTCCCTGCCGTGACAGGGGAATTTTGGGTATCCACAGTATCAGCCCTAACTGGTAAAGGAAGGGACCGCAGAGCCTAAAGAGGGCGCCAGAACCATACACAGCGAGCTACTTAGTTCCCTGCACCCCCAACCTCCGCATCCTCCAAACCTCTTTAGTGTGTTCTCCAACCGGCACACACAACTTGTAGGGGCGGGATCAGACATCATCTGTCCTAATGATCCAGCATCGCCGGTGCTGCTCCAGATAGTGTAGACTGGGTATGCCAACCCATGCCACCATCTCAAGGACTGCTGACTGAGGACCATTTCGCTTTACTCTTCCAGGAAGTGTAGACCCACTTGGCGAAGGGGGCCATCGAAAGACTACCGATACCAGAGAGAGGGCTGTCGTGTTGTTCCTAAAAATACATACGACCTGCGCCTTTAGACAATATAAACTAAGGGATTGGTGTCCATACTGATTTCAGACATCCCCTAAGGCTATGTTAGACTAGCTCACAAGGCATGACAACCCTTGATCCTTCAGTGATCATGGAAACAGTACAGTACTTTTCACTCAGTCAATCATACTCACTTAGTCTCCGAGATGTACAAAGAATAAACGTTGGTGACTTGTTCAATAAGCATTTATTGACCCATCGTCATTCTATTATAAAACATGTGTGCTATGACAACCATTAGACCGAAACGGATGTAAAAGGTTATAAGCTCCAACAGAATAAATAAAAAGTAGAATTCTACCATGGTACTAAAACAGTTAATATTTGAAGGCATATAGATACAGAGCAGTATTCAAACTTACTCCTAAGATGCAAACCCTACCCAAGTGTACCTAGCATGTATGTGGTTGTAAAGCCAGGAATCCCTAGGAAAGAGCCAACTCCATTACCTGATGGGAGAGAACAAAGGACCCAGTCATGGTCTTGAGTTGGACACCCCGCAAGGGATGTCAGACCACTGCGTGCTGGAGTGTCTGCAGGCACGAACTTCAGCGTCTTGTGTCAGCGTGGAACCTTCTCCTCTGGTTTGTCCAGTGAAGATGTAGGACTTATATACCCCGTCTTGGTCTTGAGTTGGACACCCCGCAAGGGATGTCAGACCACTGCGTGTTGTAGCTTCTGAAGGACGAGCCCTCCGCGTCTAGTGTTAGCGTGAAGCTTCTTCTCTACATATCTAGTCGTGGTATGGTTCTTTTATACCATAAAGATAGACTCTGGGTTCCTTACACAATCGATATGTTGTGAGTATGATTATGCAAATGACCCTAGAACAATATCAGTGATTAAGCAAAGCAGATCTTTCACCCTAGTATGAAGATGACCATGACTTTTACACAGAGTATGTTCATGCTGTTATGTACGTCATGTGCAGGGACTTTTCTAAGAATCCTCATGCAAAATAAATTAGGCGAGTTTCCAGGAAACTAATTGAAATATATTCAGCACATAACTGGGTAAAAGGTCAGTGCTAAAACCGTTATGCAGAGCAAGGTAGACCAAATGTAGGTAAAAGGTTGTGTAGCTACCTAGGCCTAGAATGGGGTACATTGGGGTACATAACAGGGCGTGGTTGTTATTCCCACTACTTTCTGGTACTGAAGAACGGAGACCTCCATTCCGTCTTAGATCTGCGCCCTCTCAATTTCTTTCTACTAAAATAGAGGTTCAACATGCTCACTTTGCCTCATGTTTTGGATCCAAGAGACTGGCAGGTAGCGTTGGACTTGCAGGACACATATTTTCATATCCCCATCCTGCCTGCCCCCAGACATTGAATACACACTAGGGGGCTAGAGGAGTTTTAAGGACCTGCGTGGGCCACCTCCCCACTCGTATTATCAAACACAAAAAAGGCCACGGGTCCAAGGAAGCGGTATGAAGTACAACCAGATTTAATCAACCATGTACTTGATGGGGGATCTCTTTTAGGACGGTTCCCCTCGCACACCAAAGGTGTCATGCTTCATCATAGGGGTGCCTCCTCGCGTCAGAAGACCTGGTCTCTACGCGGGCTTCAACCCCCTTGCTATGCGTGGTCACTGCATTTGAGCAGTTGGATTGGCGCATGTAACCTTTTGGCTAGTAGGCCATGACAGATGCAGTGACTTCTTTGACCAAAGATGGTTCTAATGGTGGACATACAGAACAGCCGGACCACTGGTTCAGTATAACACACCATTGATACTGTGCATTATCTTTTACATGTGAATTTACATCACTTCGTTGCAGTAGCTGTATGCTGGTCTCTGATGAAGGCCACAACAATTTGACAGGTCCTTGGGCCGAAACATGTTGGTCATATACTAATACAAAGGTATCTAATGATGTCAACTGTATTTCCAGCTATTTGTTTTCAATCCTCACACAAGGTAGCCGATTAAAGTTGCCACACAGCTAACCTTGTAGCCAGTTTTAACCACATTCACTTTAGCATTGCACTTCATATTAAGCACACCACGTGCACATAGGGTTTTAGTCTAACACTCCTCCTCTACATTGAAACATCCCTAAGCTCCTCCCTCATAGCGAGGGGGTTGTAGCCCGTGTAGAGACCAGGTCTTTTGACGCAAGGAGGCACCCCTATGATAAAGCATGACACTTGGTGTGTGAGGTCAACTTCCTTAAAGGGATCCCCCTCAGGTACATGGTTGATTAAATCTTGTACTTCATACTGCTTCCTTGGACCCGTGGCCTTCTTTGTTTGATGCCCCAGACATTACCTGTGGTTCAGTGTGACCCATAATCACTTTCAGTTTGCTATGCTCCCTCATGGCCTCACCAGCGGAGGTCAGGGATTCCAGTCTTCACCTACCTAGACAACTGACTGTTGAAGGTTGGAACGCCACAGGCATTCGTCTCCCACCTCCAGACTATGGTGGACCTCATGCGTTTGCTGTGGTTTTTCATCAATGTGCCAAAGTCACACCTGACTCCCGCTCAGATGCTCACTTTCAATAGAGTGATTCTGGGCACAGTGCAGTTTTGGGCCTATCTTCCAGAGTGGTAAGTCCCGGATATTCAGGCTATGATACTGATGTTTCAGCCTCCACCCTGGAGCTTCAGGAGACTGACTCTGGGCATGCCGGACCTCATGGCCTTCTGCATCCTACTGGTAAAACATACCCATTGGATGTGCGTGCTCCACAGTGGAACCTGAAGTTCCAGTGAGTGCTTCATCAGGGGAATCTCTTCGGTCTGGTCTGCATATTGTATGGCACTAAAAAAGACCTGCAGTGGTAACTAATGAACCGTGATTGGATCCGTGGCAGACCCCTCTCCCTTCCCCACCTGGATCTCACAATAGTGACAGTTGTCGCCTCTGGGTTTGGGTCAGCCATTTGGAAGAGGTGGAGATCAGAGTAATCTGGTCTCTGGCAGAGTCCCAGCTCCACATCAATCTGTTGGAACTTAGAGCTATCAGTTTGTCACTGAAAGCCTTCCTACCATCCATCAAAGAGAGGCTGGTTCAGGGACAACACCACTGCCATTTGGTATTACAACAAACAGGGTGGGATGATGTTGTTGATCATGTGCCAAGGGGCTTTACATCTCTGGAAATGGCTGGAGCTCCAGGACATTTTCCTGTTTGTTCAGCACCTGGCAGGCTCTTTAAACTTCAGGGCAGATGAGCCCTTGCCTTGCAAGGCCTTGCATTGGTCTCCATCAAAGGTTATTTGCCAGCCGGACGAATAGTGGTTGCCAAAATGATAGTCCTGCCTAAATTCTTATATCTGTTCAGAAATCTTCCCCTCCCCCTTACACAGCCTTCTTCAAAACAATGCGATCTCTGATGGTGTCATAGGTGTGGGCGGGCAAACAAGCTAGAGTATCATGGGAAATCATGACCCTCCACTTGGCGCAAGGAGCTTTAGACACACCAGACATTCAGCTATATGCATACTGTACCTAAGCACATTTCCTACATCACTGGGTCCACACACCATTTTAGCCACATGTGGCGGTTGAGGCTGACAGAGTTGCACTGACTCCACTCCCAGTGGCGTTATTTCAGCCATACAAGTGACCCTGGGAAGAAACAGATACAGTTGAGATTGGGATGGGAAGGCATGTGTAAAAGAGCCAAGTTGGAGGTTTTGTATGCCCCCTCGATGCCACTGGCGCATAATCGCCAGCTGCCACCATAGGCGGAAAAGGGGAGCATGACTCTGGCTAACAGGCTAGGCATGAACACGTTTGCAGGGCTTCACCCCGAGGGCACCTCCCGTCCTCCCTCCGCTGTGGAGCAGGGGTAAAACATTTATCTTCTCTGAACTGTTATTGTACTACCGTGTAAGAGCAACATATCGCCAGCTCCACGCCTCTTTTCCCAACCAGCCGACCACACTGCATGCTCTTGAGCAAATATTGGTTGGTTCGTTGCCACGCAGGCTCATCATGCAGCTATACAGCACCATGCAAAATACATTTTCAGTGATAGATCCCAAAGCACTACAGGTTTGGAACACTGAATTAAACCCAACACACTCAGATAAGCAATGGAAATTCTGTTGTGGACAACTAAGGATGCTATTCCCCAATTATAAATTACGCTTGATTCATTTTAAATATTTGCATAGATTTTATAGAACCCCTTCCCAGCTGCACCGCATGGGACTGTGGCCAAATTGGGACTGCTGGAGATGGTGAGCGAAGTCAGCAACTTTCTTGCACGTTGCTTGGGATTGTCCCCCCCCCCCATAGCAAAATATTGGATTGATATATTTAATACTGTTGGGGAAGTCCTGAATGTACCAATGGCACCCAATCCGTTGATTAGACTGCTGGGGTATGTGAAGGAGACCCCTGACGCTCAGAGAAATTACACTCTATGCTACTATTATTGGCCAAACGCAGGGTAGCCATACACTGGGGGAACCAAGTGCCTCATCTGTCAAGGCTTGGCTAAGTGATATTACATATTGTCAAACCCAACTCTCAACATTTTGGGAACTCATGCCCACAGCGTCTAGACCTAAAGACATTTGGAGCCCAATACTGGAGTAGATGTGTCTAAGTCATTCTGAAATTGCTGGTGCAGTATCACCAGCAGCAGGGGCCATTTGCGGAAATCCCCCTACTTTATAAATAAAGAATTGATGTGTAATGCTGTAAAAATAGGTATAGTCTGGCGTTTAGTTAACTTGTGTATGCCTCCACTACAAAAAGGTTTACAGACACTGATTATACAAATGTATATTATTGCTTCCTATCAATTTTACAGTTCGACTATCCCAAGGTTTTTTTATTGTTAAGTTTGGTGTAAGCATACGGATATTATGTATATTTAGCAGCAATGTGTAATTCTGCAATCTGTTATGTATGAGAAAATGAAATAAACAAAAAAAAAAGTTCTTCGTCGGCCAATTTGGTCTTCTTGCGGCTGTCAGATAAACCTTCCCTCTTTAAATCACTGGTTGTGATTCATTTCCGAACAGGATTACAGCATCTTTTTCCTCCTACCCCATTTGTCATGCCCCAGTGGTATCGGAATCTTGTTTTGAGTTTCTAATCTATACTCCATTTGAGAGGCTCCATTCTTGTCCTTTATGGCTCTCTACCATCAAGACTTCTTTTCTGGTGGTCATTACATTGGCCAAGAAGGTCAGCAAGCTTCAAGCTGTCATACACCGCATTTTTAGTAGGTTTCGCCTATGCAGTTCCTTTGCTGTTTCTTCGAGACTTGTGTTTTTCAGACTATGGGCTTTTAAACATGCCCAGCACTTTCCATTGGTTCTTCGCTCTGCCTTTACAAATTCCTTTATTTTCATTGGTCAATAGCATACATTTGTCCCACCATTGGGCTGTTTTGTTTCACCCTGCATACTGCCCCTGCCACATGAATCCTTTCACTACGGGCCATATGTTTTCCTTCAGTTCACTAATTTGTCTTTTGCTCAGTCCTCGCTGTTACTCCCAGTTCACTTAATCTCCCCACCATTCCAAGAACAACACCCTCCCATCTTGTTTTTAGTCTGAACAGCTTCTCTTCGCTCCCACTTGGGCTGCAGCTGCCCCCTCCTCCCTTCTGCTTGTTGGGCTCTTTTCTTTGTGCAGCGCTGCTGATTCCCCTCCCTTGGTTTAGAAGGGACTTTTAGAGCGCAAGTTTTGTTTTGCAAGCGCTTTTTTTTCTTTTCAGTTTTACTATAGCGCAAACTCAGCCGGAAGGTATTGGAGTGCTTTACATGAGCACAATGTTGAGCCGAAGCTGAGACCTGAACCAGGTTCCCCAGCTCCAAAGTTGTGACTTGCCTTCCAACACTGAAGGCGTTGATGCAAAGCTGATATTTGCTACCTATCGGCACAGGTACTGCTCAAGATTTTCGTGATCCAGTCTGGTGCCTGGGGGATATTCTAAGGTGAGGAATCTGCAGTAAGATAGAGTTTCCACCAGATAAGGTGTTACCGAAGGTAAGTAACTTGTCTGTCTTTATTATGCCACCTTTCCAAGAGAAAAATACGAGCCATTTGTTGTTGTTTAAAAAAGCCTGCAAAGGCCTTGCCATGACAATAAATAGGGCTGTAAATTAAATGGTATGTATTCATTTGTATTATGACTGTTTCCTTTGATTATTAGTCATGAATCATTAATGCAGTCCTAGAACACATTTAAAAGTGCTATTTATCTTTGCTGTTTGAAGTATGCACAAATAAGTGCTAAAATACCGGCTTTAGCTGATTTAGTTTATTTTTGTACTGACTGGGACATCAAAATACCAGTGGTGCTGGTATGAATCCGATCAGCTGGCAACCCTGATCAGGACACTGAAGATTTGTTGCAGGATCAGATGCAAGATAGTGGTTCATGCACACCTCAGTTCAAGAGAACACATTTGCACCCACTCTTTAACCCCTTGCATGCTGGTGACGAACTCCAGCCGTCACGCTCCGTGGTGCTCGTGTGCTGATGACGGCTGGGGTTCGTCACGCCCCGCCCTGTTCATTTGTTTACCGCACAGCGGCGGAAACGGGCCAGCAGCGAAGGGGTTAAGGTTCAAAAAGTTGTGCGTACAGATCAGGTATCGCTCACTGATCATTGCGCGTGGGTAACAACTGAAATTAGCACCACCCCAATGGGGGGGGTGGGGTTGTGTCCCCTCAATGCACAGCATAATGTCTGTTGATACACATTAAATAGGTTTAAAGCAGATTAGTCTGTTTCCATAGGTTGAATTTTTCCAGTATACATGTAGTTTATAATCCACATTGATTTGTTGGGTGATAAACGTTTGGAAAGAAAATTTAACCTGAAACACCAGTTTATACTCCAATTTTGTAGTCCCTATGTATTTCGGGCTGTAGGGAGCCCTTCATCAGGGGAATGTTAAATTCCGGTGTCGGTGGTGCAACATATTCACAAATCTCTCCTCACTTGGCAGGTCAGCACATTATTTCCTCTATCCCTAATTGATGCCATAATAGCAATAGTTCAACTTACATCTGAAACCGTATACCAGCCGTCAACATAATACGGAGTTACTCCAGGTGTCTATGAATACATCCTGCATTCAGGCAACTCCCTCCTCATTCTCCCTCTTCACTTTCATGTTTGCCCTTCATTCACAGCGATCACACTGCACTCACACCACTTATCATGCACGCACACTTTTCACCCTGCATTTCTACAAGCACGTTACTCACCCTGCACTCATGTAACATTTCACTCACCTGTCACTCTCACTACTCATTCTACAGTCTAACTCAAACAAGCACATCACTCACCGTTCATTCCTCACACTCTGCACTTTTTCCCGCACCCAAACACGTCTTACATTTTTCACCCTGTAGTCACTCCTCTCACCCTACTCTCACACCGACACATCGATCATTGTACATTCACATAGTCACTCCTGTCATTCTCACAGCTCACCCTTCACTCACATGGGCATAGCAATCACTCTGCACTCACACCACGCAAAGAAACACAGTTTTCACCCTGAAGTCACACCACTCACTCTGCACTTTCTCCTCTCACCCTGCACTCAAATGGACAAACTCTCAGCCTGCATTCATACAAGCACTCTGTTCACCCTCCTAGGGACACACCACTCACTCTGCACTAACTCATCTCGCCATGCGCTCACCAGTCAGTTGCACAGATCACCCTTCACTTTTGCCGCTCACCATGCACCACACACAGGCAAACCACTCACCCTGCATTACACCGCTCACACCACCCTGTACTCCTTCCTCTCACTCTGCACGCACACCTCTCACCCAACACTCATATGGGCTCTCCTTTCGCTTGCATTCATGCAGCTCACCAGGCACTCACATCAGCACATTTTTCACCCTGCGCTCGCACCACTCATGCTGTACTCTCACTATTCATCATCACCAAACACTTACATGAGCACACCTCTTGCTCTGCACAAATACAAATTACACAACTCTCATGAATATACACATATTTCTACAAAGGCACCCACAGAATACCTGCTCTTTCCGTTGTACTAGATGCCTACATAATTCCATCTGTAACAACAGGGCTGGTGCAAGAGGGGGGAGTGGACTGAGAATGTGGGATGGCGCGAGGAGGGATACTAGGGCTGAGACTTTGGGGTATAGTGATGAATTAATGATCGTGGACCCCTTCAGCCATTCCTGGCTTTCACATTACTACAGTGCTTCATTCTGAGACTTGTAGTGTTTTTTTACATTGTACATGGTTGCCGAAGAAGTCAAGCATTTTATAAGATCAGTTGGATGCTGTGACATTACAGGTTAGAACGTGCTTTAGTTAATTTTCAATATTGTAACTACTTCATCTACACGTGAAGGCAAATGTAAGCCCCATAAAGCTATTTTACGGAAGTGTACTTTTTATTCACATCATACTTGTAAGAAACATTGACAAGGCAATATATTATTATTTTTGAATAGCGTATAGAGTATGTTTTTTATTAAGCTTCCCTAAAAGGCACGGTAGGTATAGCATAAGCAGCAGGGCAAGCTTTTCTAACACAATAAAAGTAGATTGACTAATGGAAGTGTAAGTAGCAGTGTGTCTGCGTGTGTGTGTGGCAGTACAAATGTACGAAAGAGTGCAAGAGATAGAGTGAGAATGTTTGTGTGTGTTAGTCGATATATGCTATGCGTGCAAATATGTTGCTGGTCTGTCATATTGGAGGTTATTCTTGCCTTATGAACAGGGGTACAAATAGAATATAGATGGAAGGTGTTACCTATGGCAAACTGCAGGCCCTTATATGCTTCTGTTTCAACACCATCATTGGCTGTGGGTACTTGAACTGTCTGACGGAAAAAGCTATAGCCCAGTCATACCCAGCAGCAGGCACACAGAACACGCTCCAAAATACCTGGCCGAAGGCCCTGACATGATGCACGTAATTCTTAGCATATTAGGTGGATCCATAGGAGAATGTTGGATCTGATATTTAAGGTAACTCTTGTCATAAGATTTCCTGTGCTCATTTTATAGGGGGTGTCAATGGATAAAAGCTGACCCTTGGATACTGTAGGGAATTTTTAGAGGCACCCATGGCTGTGGCTGAAGTATCCGTGGTAAATTTCTGTCACTTTCAAATTGAATGTACTCCTTGGCATAAGGGTCTCACCCATGAAAATATGATGACCATGGTATAGTGGAAGTATTTTCAGACTTAAGACATTTGAAAAAAACGAGATCTACTCCTAGGAAAGGTCATGATTCCCTGCTGCACCATGAAAGTACTGGAATATTTCATGAATGGCCATAGGGGTCTGAGGCGTTTTAGCAAATTGAACCCCAAAAATTTTTAAAAATTCTCAGGGAGAAGTTTACACTCCCATAAATCATCTACAAAAAATATCTCAACTTGTTTGCTTGCTGGATTTCGGGGAAGTATCACATCCCACCATTTACATAGATCTTTTTCCTCATTTTTTAATTTTTTTTTAATTTTTTTAAATATATTTTGATTGCAGGAATTAGCCAAAGTTACATGTTAGATCAGCAACATATCTGCAGTGGAAATAAAAAAACATCCGATCCCCCGTAAGGAAACATCTTGAATACACAGCCATTCAGCCCACAACCCGAGGGTCGGGCGGCGTTTGCTTACAAAATCGCAGGTGGGGATCCTGTATAAAGTCGAAGCTGATCCGGATAATCCAACGGCCTTCGTCTGCTTTTCTAAATCAACCTAATGGAACAAACCCTCCCCAACAGTTGCTCAGCTCCCTCCCCCCACCCAACCCCGCCATCAGTGTGTGATACGTGTAGAAAGCGCTCGTGGGAAGAAACCCTAGGTAATTGCGTAGAGATCAGTGTTGTGGACGTCTAACGGGACTCAAGTTGTGTTGCGTCGCCGCCCTCAGAATCGCTGGAAGCGCAGTAATCTCGCAGGGCCTGCACTAATGTCTCCCATTCCAATGCTGTTTCTAGCGCCCTCTCATTCTGCTGCCGCCTCGCCAGTTGGTATCGTAGAGTGCTCTCCCCTGTGGCCCATTTCAAAAGTTCGTTATACCATTTAGCTCCTGTTGGACCAACTCTTGCCTTCCAATTCCTGGTTATCTCTCTTTTAGCGAGAATGAGTCCTAAGTCTATAAATTTGCTTGATATTTTATTTTTAGGGGTATGCGGGAACCAATGTAGGATCCCCACCGCTGCGTCGACAGTCAAAGTTCTCCCAGTAACCCCATTTAGAGTGTCCTCGATCAGAAGCCAGTATGAGGACAGCGCTGGGCAGGACCACAGCAGGTGAATGAGGTCTGCCTCGGGTGCTCGGCACCTGGGGCAATCTGCCGTGTCCGTGGCGAAGTATTGCTGGATTTTCGCCGGGGTCAGGTAGGCCCTGTGGAGTATATAAAAGTGAACCAGTTGGAACCGGGCGTGGCGCGCTCCTTTCCAGGCTCGGCGCATTAGTTGTGTCCACGTCGTTTCCGGTATCTTTTCCTATGTCGGCTTCCCAACGGTTCCGCAGTGTGGTGAGCGGGGGCAAACCCTCATTTATCAGTCTATTATATAAGCACGTGACTGCCTTGACCGTCCCCGAGGACATCATAACATATTGGCACACCAGCGACGTAGGCGGTTCCTCCATACCACTATTCCAGTGCGTCTGAATTGCTCTAATTAGAGCTGTATGTAGGAGGAAGTCGCCTCGGGGAACGTCGAAACGGTCCAGGATCTCCTGGAAGGGCAGTAACACCCCGTCTTCATAAAGGTCCCCCACTAACTGCAATCCTGCATCTTCCCAATGCCCTAGGCGCGACCAGTTTCCCCGTGCGGCAAGGCAGTTAACATCCCCAGCGGTAGTTCCGGTGCATATGGGAGTTTCAGCTCCTCCCGGGCGCGATTCCAGCACAACCTAATAGTCCGTTCTTCAAGCGTTAGGTCTTGCAGGGCTAAGTGCTGGCGTAGTGCGATGAAGGAAATAACATGTCTGGGCATTCCCCTGCCCCTCCCCTCCTCCGGGCCACGAAACTCTCTCGCTATCTCCTGGGTGAAGGTCTGCAATTGAGCTGCCAGATAGTATTTTTCAAAGTCTGGCACCGCTAGACCGCCTTCCGATTTTGGTCTCATCAGGGTCCTGAGCGCCACTCTCCGGCGGCCCGATCCCCAGAGGAACCCTACCACCATGGATCTCAGGAGCCGAAAGGTGGCCGGCGGGACCCAAATCGGAAGCGCCCTAAAATAGTATATCAACCGGGGTAGTGCCACCATTTTCAACGGTGCTATACGCCCCGCCACCGAAAGCGGCAGGGTAGCCCAGAAATCCATGTTGCCTCGCAACGCGCGAATACAGCGGGCTATATTGCCGTCTAGAAGGTCGGCGGGGTCATGGTACACGTACACTCCCAGGTACTTGAGGCAGCTAGATTCCCACCTAATCTCTCTGTTGGTGTCGGGTCTGGGTTCTCCCCTACGAACTGGAAATAGACAGGTCTTGGCCCAATTCACCTTAAGGCCCGAGACCTCCCCGAAGGTTGTCAGAGCCTCTGCAGCCCCGTCTAAAGCAGTGTCTGAATTCTCAAGGAAGAGCAGCAGGTAATCAGCATACAGAGAAATATAGTGCTGTCCAGGTAAGGTCCGCAGTCTGCCGAAAGAAGCTCCGATCCGAACTGACAGTGCTACTGGCTCCACCGCTAGCGCGAAGAGCAATGGGGATAACGAGCATCCCTGCCTCGTGCCTCGTTCTACTGGGTACTGTTGAGAGATCAGCGGGCCTGCCCTCACCCTGGCCGATGCTGAGGCATAAAGCACCGTAGTCCATCTGACAAAGCCCTCTCCTAGACCGAAGCTCAGTAGTACTCTGCGCAAGTAGTCCCATTCTAGGCTATCAAAAGCCTTTTCCAGGTCAACCGAAAGGACCAATGGGCACAGGGCCTCCGTGTGCGGTTCCTCTAGCAGACGAAATAACCGGCGAATATTCATGGTCGTATTGCGTTTTGGGATAAATCCTGCCTGGTCTTCGTGCACTAAGGAGCGCATGTGTCCCAGCAGTCTCGACGCCAATATGCTGCTTAGAATCTTATAGTCGACCGTTAACATAGACAACGGTCGATAAGACGCCGGGTCAGCTGACTCCCTCCCAGGTTTGAGGAGGGGAACTACTAAGGCCTCACACATCGAGCCGGGGAGTCGTCCCAGGCGCTTCGCTTCTCTGCAGACTACTAACAGTCGGGGCGCCAAGAGGTCCACGTAGGTGGAGTAAAATTCGACTGGGAGCCCATCGAGGCCCGGGGTCTTATTTCTCGCCATCCCCTTTATGGCGCTACGGATTTCCCCCAGTTCAATATCGGTGCCCAGGGCCTTGGCCACGGCGGGCTCCAGCGCGGGAATCTCTAAGGCCTGCAGATAATCGTCTATTAGGGTGGGATCTCGGGTCAGGTTACTGCGGTACAGCCGTTCAAAGTAGCGCTGGTAGCAATCTAATATGTCCGGTTGGGTGTGCACCTCAAGACCCTCCGTGGTGCGCATGGACGTCGTCAGGGAAGTCCGGCGCGTGGGATTGGCCAACCAAGCCAAAAGCGCGCCCGACTTATCCCCTTCCGTGAGCGATCTGGTGGTATAGAATTTATAATCAAAGCAACGCAGTCTTTCGACCTCCGCTGCCACCGCCTCCCTCGCCGCAGCAGTACGGTCCTGAAGTTCTGGATGGCCGGGGCGGCGAAGTTCCAGCTCCCGGAGCTTCCGGTCCGCAGTAGCCAGGTCATCGAGGATAACACGACGCATTCCCACTTTCTTAGATATACAATAGCCCCTGATCACTACCTTGAATGCATCCCACTCCGACGCCCTCGATCCAGCAGTGCCCCCATTGGTCGCAAAATAGTCAGAAATGTTGTCCTCCAGGTCCGCCCTGAAGACTATATCCTCTAAGATCTCGGGGCGCAGTTTCCAAGTAGGTACATTAGGGACCCCGGGAAACCAACGGAAGACCGCTAGGAGGGGGTTGTGATCCGAGATGGTCCTGGTTAAGTATTCAGAGCGTACTGTCGCGGACACCAATTCCGCCGACCCCAGAAACCCGTCTAGTCGCACATGTAGTTTGTGCAGGCCAGAAAAAAATGAATAGTCTCTAGTGTCGGGGTGTTGCGCACGCCAAATATCCGTCAGCCCCCAATGCGTCTGCCATTCCTTCCTGCCTTTAGCCACTCGCCGAACCGGGGAGTCCGGAAGGGGGGGGTATGAACGGTCAGCGTCGACATCCACCACCGAGTTAAAATCGCCACCTAGCAGGAGGGTTCCTGACAAGAAATGGGCCAAGGAGCCCGACAACCCGGAGAGGAAGGCGAGCTGGTCCACATTAGGTGCATAAACGCAACAGATATTCAGTGCTCTACCCCCCAATGTACCAGAGATCGCCACGTAGCGACCCTCCGGATCTACCACCGATTTGGAAACCTGCAGGGGAACCCCAGCCCTTATCCATATTAGTACCCCCCTCGCGTAAGCTGAGTAAGTAGTGCAGTAAACCTGCCCTCTCCATCTACGCTGTAGCGCCGCCCCTTCCGCCTTGGTGAGATGTGTCTCCTGCAGCAGCGCTATTTGCACCCCTCTACGCACTAGATAAGCGTGTATTTTGTGGCGTCTGGACATAGTGTGAAGTCCCCGCACATTCCAAGTGACGCATTTCACATTAGCGATCTCAGCCATTGTCCCACATCATCGCTCCCAGGCTCTCCCAACAACGCTCAAGCAAAAAACAGATAACATTCAAGTCAACACTAATGGCGGCCATCCCCCCAACAGCAACCAAACTTCCCTTTGAAACAAACCCCTTCCCACCCACCCCAGAATAGGACTCAAATAGCACCATCTAGTTCCCATCCAAACCGTGTCCCTGGAAAACCCCTGTTCCCCGACTAATCCTGCGGTCACCACCGCAGGTAAGCCTTAAGGGCTAGGTGTGGGCCGGGCGCCAGTAATGGGCCATCGAGCCTCGGGCTACCGAGACTAAATCGAGCCCCAAATCAAAAGTATCTGACATAGCAGGGCCCCCCAACCCCACTAGTGGTTCATAGTCCAGCAGCATGACCCGCAACCCCCACATCCCCCATGGCAAACCACCGCCCAAATGGAATCAGCTCACCCGAGTTCATCCCTGCCCATCCAGCATGCCCTCAGCCGAGTCCGGAGTAACTACCGGCAAGGTAACACTATCAGTCTCTGAGTCCTCCGTGTCCGAGCGAGCTCCCTCGCCGCCCGGTTCCGATTCTTCGACGATGGGGCCGCCCTGGGAGCCAGATAGGTTGGAAACCATTTCCAACACTCCTCGCCGCTCAGCCATAGTCTCCACAGTCGAAGGCTTGCCCGGTTTGTCGCGGCGGCTCCGAAGTCTCTTGGAACGCCGTTGTAGTCCGGTTTCCGAAGTCGACTGGAAGGAAGATCCGAAGCCATCTTTGCCAGCCCTATATAGTTCGAGCCAAGTACAGACGTCCTCCGGGGTATCAAAGAATTGTGTCTTATCATCAAGGATGATGCGGAGCCTCGCAGGAAAGAGGAGAGAGTATTGTATACCCTCGCTCCGAAGTTCACGCTTGACCGATAGATCTTTTTCCTCATGTAATGGGTATGAGATTAGCTCTTACCCGTTTCTGGAAATGCTTATCCTGCCCTACTGCTGGGAGCATAACTGACTTTAGGGTGGTGCAACTGGTGCAGCCGCAGTTGGCATTGACATTGGTGGGGGGGCGTTGTGTTTAAAAATAATTTTAGGTTTAAAAGCACATGAACTTCTTTGTGCATCAGTTAGTTTTCAGGCAACAATAAAAATATATGGTAACTCTGGTGATTAATGTTCCAGCTAGTGAGAGTACAAAATGTTGTCTAGTTCCATTTTTGGCTCTTCGTAAAGTAGCACAGATGGTTAATGTGACTGCTGCAAAGAACGTGTACCATGCAGACCATAGAACTGAGTGCGAGTGAACTATGAGTAGCACTATAAAAAAATTAAATGTACGGTTAGAGAGAGGCTATGGAAAGATGAGGTGCACTGTTGGAGAGTGGTAGTGAGGAATTTCATCGAAAAGGAGACTATGGGGGAGGAGAGCACCAAAAAAGACTGTTGTAACAGCCGCCACCAGCGCTCGTGCTGGCCCGGACTGGGAAATCCACTGTGCCTCACAAGGTTAGGTGTCAGATGTTAGACATATGCTGAGATGCTGCTGTTAATAACATAGTTTTGAAAACCAGATTGAGGCAGGGTTACATTAGAATGGCTGACACAAAATTGTGGGATAAATTACTGATGAGTCACAAACCGATATAATGATGATGGCCACCTTGAACCTGAGCTATCATTTTCTGAGTGTAATGAACACTTACATCGGTGATTGGGCGTGACCTGTTGCATAGTGAAGCAGACTCTGGACCTACGAAGATGAGTCTATGTGACAAGTTAGCATAAAGTAACAATGCGACAAATCAAGGTGCATGGTATTAATACAGAGAACTGTGATGAGACTTGTCGTTGCCTAAGAATGGAAATACATCAGTCTTTAAAACCTGTTGTCATTGCCCTCATGGACAACTACTAGACATTCACATTCTTTAAATGGATTCTAGCTATAAAGTTGAATATTGTGTTCTATTTTTGGCAGCATGTATATTGTTTCTTTTTTTCTTTTTCAAAATATTTTTATTGTTTTTCAAAAGAAACATACATAGAGTAATACTGTACCAGGGTCATCATACAATATTTGTGAGGCAATCATAACGCATACTAAAAACGTGAGGTGAGGTTATTACGGTATATTATTTTGACTAGGAATTGTCAGTCTTTGTGGAGTTCTACCAGTCACCATATCAAGAAGACCATATTCCCGCTCAGAACAGGAATAAGGACTTCCTCTACTAAATTAGCTTGGAATCGCGCTTTTAGGAATATAGGGAAGAGTTAGATAATAACATTGATGGAAATCAAGAGAGCTATGGATTCCTTCCATTCTGAGAAAGCGGTAGGGACTGATGGGATACCTTCGGAATTATGCAGTCTGTTGTTTCCACTATTATCTAAGCTCTCTTTGTGGCTGTTAAACTTAGTAAGTTTACCTGATTCTTGGACAGCTGCTGACGTAGTGTTTTTTCTAAAGAAGGGGGAGCCACTGGAAAATCCTGGATTGGCCTATTTTATTAATTAATAGCGACGCCAACCTTTATTCCTAAATCATGGCTACTCATTTGAGCAAGACCAGTGCCATACTGACTTGCATGTGGCAACACGGCTTTGTGCTAGGAAAAAGGATAGTGGACCACATTAGGCGAGCAATTAACTTATTTGTGTTAGCTGAAACTCGATATACACCATTGGCAATAATACTGCTCAGCACAGAAAAAGATTTACACCCTGTCACATGAGCTTACCTATGAGTAATTATGCCAAAGCTCTTTTCATATCTCACATTTTAAAGTAGTTCTGCCAGGGACTGATTTTATTCTTCACTGTTTTAGGATGTAGCTGAAAACTGCCATTCATAATGAATGAGTTGTCAGGTCTGTCTGACTATTATTCTGGCTTGCTTTCTGTGCTTTTAATTGCACCCTGGAGATGTCAGGAGTGGCATTTGTCATTAGTCTGACATTGTTCTGATGAAGCAAAATATCCAGAAAGGTTAGGTGTTCTCTGGTTGCGCACTGCTTCTGCGAACATTAACTTTGACAGAATAAAGTCTCCTTAGATTTCAATCGAAAGCTGTATCTGCTTCCCTTATTCCATAGCGTACTACTTTCTATAAAGGTCACATGAGATTGGTATGCAGACTTTGGGAAGGTATCTATTTATGTTGACTGGCTAAAAGCCGAACTGGCAACTAACAGGCAGCAATTGTATACAGCATTTAGAAACGGAAACTTGCAGTTAAGTTGCAAATAACACTTTTGTGGCATTCATCATGATCATTACATTTTGATTCTTTTTCTCTCATACCTATTCAATAGCCATTTTTAGTTCAGTATCCAACAGGAGTTATGACATTTATCAATGCATACCACATCACCAAAGTATAACCCATCCAAAGGAAATTTAGGTTTGTGCTTGCTATTGTTCATTCCTTTGGCGAGGGTCTTCAAATATGTATACTCTTTGTTTGTGTGAAACTGCGCAACATAGGTAACGTAGTAACTAACTACACTGTGGGGTCAAAGCTGTGTAGCCATGTCAGTAATGCAGAGTAATTGTCTGGGGAGTGTGGAGTGTAGGGTAGTGGTTTACTGTTTCTTGTTGGGTTTCAGGCTATTACTGCCCTCTAATCGTGTGTTATCAACGGTGGGAGAGGGTAAATGCTATGTAAGGGCGGTTCCCATGTCTCCTATCTTTCAGTACACAGGGGTCCAGGCGTATTAGTGATCTTTCTTGGGGACTTTCTTGTAGTAACCAACCAGATGTTCCCTCGTCAACAACCCTGTTTGTCTCTTGCTTAAGTATCGTTAACATCTCCCTCGTCATCGCTCTGATCCCGTTCTGGGTTTTTACACGCATCTAAGATCGCTCTCCAGTGCCCTGCAATAGGGCGTTGTCTCAGCCCTCTCATTTCTTTCCTTGCTAGGACTCTGCCCTCTGCCCCAGCCCAATAGGCCACGTCTCACTTCCAGGTGTCAATTGTCGGTCCAGTCCCAGACTTTCGGGTCATCGCTATTCGCCTTCTAGCCAGGACCAATGCTAGGTCCACAAATCTGTTACCCACCTTCCATTTGGGCAGTCTGGGGAAAAGCCCCGATAGGCACACCCCAACTCTGTGTTCCAATGTGCATCCCACTATTGTCCCAGAGAGCCGCAAACCCTCTCCCCAGAACCCGAAGAGCCTGGCGCAGGCCCAGGTCATGTGCACAAAATCTGCATTATCATGGGCGCATCTCTGACATTTGCATGTGTCGCCCCCATAGACCATTCACAGTCTGTGAGGTGTCATATGGGTATAATTTAATTGTACATATTTAAGTCTCGTATATTGTGAGACTTTCTTAAGATATGCAAAAAATTTGGCCCATTCTAGATCTGTGAGGTCTCTTCCTATTCTCGTCCCCTAGCGGTTGGGTACTTTCATCAGAGGCGTGCAGGCCATCCCCAGCTGTGAGGTGTATAACCATTTTACCTGGTGTCTTGCTGTGCCCAATGTTAAGACTGTATGCAATACTGCGTGCGTCTTGCTGGCCCCCTCCACACAACTCCCTGAAGGTGCTCACCACTATCGCATTGATAAGAAATTGGCATGGTTTGCCTGGTTGTAAGATATAACTCTCCAACAAGTCCCCGAAGGAGATCAGTTTAGAGTGTTGGTAGCAGTTCCCCACCGCCTCCAGTCTCGGTCCATGTCTTCAGCAGGACTAGGGTGAATGTTGTCCTTGGGTTCCCGTGGAGTAGACCAACCAGGGGTAAGGCCGAGGTGTAAAAGGGTGTATCCCCCGTCTTCAACAAGCAGCGTAAGGCTGTGGTTTGTAACAAAGATAGGTGGGGGATGGTCACCGCTGAGTCCAGCATTTTAGTCAGTAGTAAATCAGTGCGGGTCCCAAGGTCGGTTCCCTCCGAGCCCGCTCTGACCAACCACTACACTAGCCATTGCAGCTGTGAGGCCTGGAAATGAAACTCAAAGTTTGGGACCCCAAGGCCCCCCTCTGCCGATGTACGTTGTAAGGTCTTTGAAGTCACCCGCTGCCCTCCCTTCTCCCATATACCATTACATTTTCGATTTGAAGCAAAGAAAATAATTGGGACCATGGCCTATAAAAATGTGATAACGTTTGCTTACTAATCATGGGCTTTTCTTTCTTTTTTAGAGGCTGGTGGATTTAGTAATACATCCCTAATACTCTTACATCAACTGGAGGATAAAATGAAGGCGCATTCTTTGTTTATTGATTTCATTCACGAGGTAGGGTTTGAAATAAGTTTATGAAGCATTTTCAATGAATGTTTGGAATTTCTGTTGCTTCACCTAACAATTTCCTCTTTTTTTTTACTAGGTGGGCTTGTTTGAGCGCCTCAACACATACTCAGTAAGGGGAATGGCTATGGCAACTCGGTTGTTGATTTGTGAACATGCAGAGAAACTATCTGCTGCCATTGTTTTGAAAAACCACCACTCCAAACTTCCTGCTCTAGTAAATGCTGCCATAATGATTGCATTGGATAAGAGACAGTGCCCCATTCCACAAAACCTCACACCTGCTGATGTCTTTTTTAGAGAGGTAATGGTTTTAAAAAAATTCTATTTGTCTTTATTAGAGTTGTTATAAGTTAGTAAGAATATGTTCAGAGACAGCTATTGGCAAACATTGTAATGTTTCTCTTATGTTTTTATGTTAACTCTTATGTTCTTATGTTAACTCTTATGTTTTATTCTGCACAGTCCTATATAACTGAAGAGAATAAACATTAACTAAAATAATGAAAAATAAATGTTTCTTTATAAGTCTTGGTAAACTTCTCTCCTGTTGGTGCAGTTATGATCACGTTTGTTCTGGTAATTTGTTCAGGGCCCAAGAACTGGACTATCTTTCAATGAATTGAGGAGCAGTCAAACGTATCAAGTAGATGATCTTGTCACTCTCCCCTTTCACCTTCATCCTGGTTTCAGCACTGGGGGCATGTTCGGTAATCATTTTGCACTTTGCCAGAAACATTGGTCGAAAGCATCATAGTTCCAGTAAACCAGAAGGTCAATAGAGACCAGAGTCATACAAGCCGTTAAGCCTAATCAATACAAAAGCTAAGATTTTCTCTAACATTATCATGGAAATCATCTGAGAATGGGAAGGTGATGAAGGCACCCTGACCATCTTACAAAGTGGATGTAGATCTTACCACCATTGATCAAATCTTCACCCTCCAGCAGCTGGTGTATAAATACAAAAAAATCAAACCCATTTAAACAGAAAAATAAATGCCTATGTGCAGCTTTCGTAAAATTGCCAGCATTTGTTTTGCATCGATCAAAATGAACTATGGGCCAAGGCGGTGAAAAATAGCCTTAAATCAATCCATAATCTTACTAATTGAGAAGCTGTAGAGAGATGCAAGTGAGGTATGGAACAAATGGCCAGCTGGTGCCAACATTTTCCGTACAAGCAAAGGTAAAATTAGGCTTCTTCATTTCAATAGATAAGTAAACAACTTCCCTGGTGAACTTTTGGAAAATGTCCCTGATACATCGAAATGAAAAATGTGTCGGTTCCAGTCTTATTTTTAGGTAATCACTTTGTCCTCTTGGTATGTGCTCCTGGTATGTGCTCCAAATGCCATTCAATAATTGTATCCTCAAACTTAAAAAATACTCTACGGAGTTCACTATAACTATTAACAAAGGAAAACATAAGATCATGGTCTGGGGCTCTCAAAAAAAGAAATATAGATTCAAGCAATACTAGCTGCAAAGGGATGTAATATAAAGAGTACAGACCTTTATTTGCCTGGACATCATTTCCACCTCCTCATACTCCTTTAAGCAATATTGAGAGCAGTCCTCATGGAAGATGAGGCCGTTTCCAAGGGGCTGCTTCATTCATTTGTTGCTTTGGAGAATTAGTTCTGTTTCCTACCTTTCAAAACAAATGCAGCAAGCATTGGCAAAGACAATAGGTCATGCCTTTGGAAATACCTTTATCCGATCCCGCGCTGCACTGGCAAAAAGAAATGTGTTTGCTGATAGGCAAAAAAACAAGGTGAGGACATAGATGTGTGTGTATGGGTCAGGAAGCCTTGATGGCCCAGTGTGTTTATATATGCACATGCATGCAATATTGTGTGGGTACCCTTTTCATTTACTTACTGTTCCAGGATGGTGGATGCCACTTGGAGTGATAAATAAAGAAGTAAATAAATGTAGAGTATGGGAAAGCACATACATAAAATGGAGACCCAAGTGACAGCTGGCTGGCCCTAAATAAGCTGAAAAATATTTTTGAAATGACAGCAATGGGAGCGTTGGGGTAGCTATGAATGAGCAGGTGGGGTAGTGGATAGGGGAGAAATCAAAGTGGGGTAACAATGGGAAATCGACTAGAGAGCACCAGAGGAGTTCAAGGCAATTGATGTTGGAAGGAATAAAAAAAAATCAAAGAGCATGAATATATGTCACCCAATTGCTGGGGAATGGAAAGAAAATGCAATTCAAACTCCCAGAAATTCAGACATTTCAAACATTTAAGAAGTGATATGTGCACCAATATCTGACCCAGATAGTTGGGCATAATTGCTGTAGAGAGAATGGTAAACTGCACCAATGTCCTTCATGTTTCGGGATATGTCTAGGATGAGGAGCCAATGTAGAGACATCTTTACAGAATACACTAAGGTAATAATGGTCAAATTGTCATGCTAGCAGGCCTAGTGAAACCCTCAGTGCATCTTAATATTTTGCCTGTTTTATATTAAAAGGAAATGTATATGAATACTAAATCTGTTGTAACTATGCAGATATGTTGGTATTCATATGCAAATAGTACCTTCCCTTCAAAACCATTACGGATTTTCTTAATTCATCCCGAATGACTTCTCATCTTGCTTCATTTACTGCTCGATTAGTTTTTATAGTTTTATTTTCGTTGTATAGATTCCTGCCGTATTACCCAAATTCCTTTTGTTTTTACATCTGTGCTCCTTTTTTGGCACCCCTTACTCTGTAGTTGACAGGAGAACTCGTAGCTTTGTATTTTCCCACCGAGGTGTAGCAGTGATGGTAACAACAAACTATTGCATAAAGAAATTGTTTCTGGTTGTATATTTGCGTGTTTTACCAAATTATGATCTCATATATGTATTAAACAGGGTGCCAGCAGGTTCTTATACTATACTGTGCTATACTTACAGTACTATACTTTATTCTAACCCTTAGGCTTTAGAGTACCAAGAAACTGGTTTCCGGTTCAGACTCAAAATCTGCATCTTTCCCAATGCTCCATAGGTATAGCAACCTATGATTTCTGAACTTGACTGGCACAGTATATAGAATGGAGCAACTGTGCATACCTACCTGTTACATTGTATTACAACTTGTCCAGTTAAGGAATATACACAAATTGGGTGTGTTGACTTTGTATTACATTTTGCTGTGGCCTTACCAGAAAAGTCCTTCTATTCTTGGGCTTGGAAGTGAATTCTAACTGCCATTGCAACACTGTTTAGACAATGTAAAGTATAAAGTGACCCTATGCTTCTATTACCAGTTTCGTATGCCATATACTCCATTAAACATGCAGCAATCCTCTGACATCACTATAAATACATGTCTGTTCACACTAGCCCTGATTCTGTGCTCTACACAACTTAGGGTTATTTCCCTTTTAATTTATGACTGTATGTATTATAACATGATTTTTCTCGATCTCAGCGTGGCTTCAGTTAAGGCAAACTGAGCCTGTGTTCATTGATACAATAATCTATAAGGGAGGGTCAAATACTTCTACCAGTATTTAACACCTGTTTTCAAATCCTAGTGCCTCTTGATGGCCAAAGAATGCCTGCAATATAAACTGTAGTGTTGAACAAAGTCTTAACTGATGCCATAGTTATGGTATATAGTTATACAAATAAAACCTGGTCCAAACATGATACATGTGCAAGAAATTCTATTTTGTTCGAGGCATATGAGCTGTAGATTGTTTACTTATGCATAGATCGCCATCTGGTGTTAGGTTAGGATGTTTGCACTACGTTTTTATCTTGGAAGAAGTCTTTGTAGTCACGAGGTGGGTGACTCCTCCTTAGGACGATAGTGCGCATGGGCATTGACTCCATCTTCATATAGTTTTTTCCCGCCATTGGGTTCGGATGTGTATTGCTCCACTCCGGTTCGGGATCGTCTTTGAACCCTTTCGACTCGCAATCATTGCCCCTCGGCGGTATTGTTTCGATCACAGGGTTCCCCTTTGACGCGCATCGTTGAAATCCAGCAACTTCGATCGAGAGCTTCGACGAGGGCCACAAGGCTTACCCGCGCTGACCAAGCCAGCAGTAGAGGGAACGGACTCCATTTAAAAAATGCCCCGGGTGTGGTGCTAAATTTCCACACACAGACCTGCACGAGGTTTGTAATCTGTGCCTATCCATGGAGCACGAAGAAAGTAGCTGCGAGGCCTGTTGATCATTCTGATACAAGAAAACGATTTGTGACCGTCGGGCTAGACGTCACAAGATGACACGCGGCACTAGCCCGGTGCCGGACATCTTCGGGGAACAGGTTGATTCTCATCAGCACAGCTCCGAACAAGAGGAAGAAATCTCTGTTTCTAAAGCTGACGACTCCGACATGGAGGAAGACTCTCCTATCACTCCAGGTCAACGAACTGTGAGTAACGAGCCCCATGTCACTGAAAAACACATGAAGACTCCAGTACTACCTTCACCCTCAGGCCTAGGGAAACACCAAAAACATGGTTCAGATGCCCCGTCCTCCGGCCCGCTACGAAACGAAAAGACAAATCTTCCGTCTCGGGATCGAGCCGTCCCCACAGTACAGAAACTCCATCTCCGGTCCCGAAAACCAAATCCAAGCATGGATCCGATGCTTCAATACCGGCACATAAGTCATCCTTGGCACCGAAAGACTCTGACCCACAATCTCATAAACCAAAGATTTCGGAACCGGCAATAACCAAACCCAAATCTTCGGAGCCAAAACCCAAAGATAAGCCTTCGGATCCAAAACCTAAAAACAAACCTTCGGAACCAAAAGTTACAAAAGACAAGCCTTTACACAAACCTTCAGAGCATAAACAACATGCACCACAGGATTTTGACCCGAAAAAACAGACTACCCTTAAAATACCCTCTGAAACACCCAAAGAGAAGGAATTACCACCTAAAGAACTTCCTTTACAAGAACCAATGGATCCCAAGCAAAAGAAACTGCATATTGATCCAACAACTGGACATCTTGTAGCAACCCTTCCTAAGAAACGAAAACAGGACATTTCAGAGGAACACCATATACCTCCCAAAAAGAGTAAGGACATGGGTACTAACCCCTCTCCTCCTTACATACCTCCCTCTCCTCCACCTATTTATCCTAACTTACTAATATCTCCATATAACTCACCACCACCACCTCATTTCTCCCCTGAACCACAAGGGGATAATGACACAGATGACAATGCTGATCGGGATGGGGACAAGGACGGGGATGGGGATAATGACCATCACACCATTCCACAAGACCCAGATCCATGGGACGACTATGATAAAGACCCAGACAATAGTAATGATCCGGACCAATATCCCTCCAGACCATCACCACCTGATGATAATATAGGATTCGCACAGCTTATCAATAGGGCTGCTCTATATCATGGAGTCGAATTACACACTGACCTATTAGAGGAGGATTTCCTCATGGAAACTTTCGCTCCATCCCAAAAATCTACTAATACATTGCTAAAGTTGAAAGGCATGCTAAAGCATACTAATGAAGTATTCAGGGACCCAGTTAGAGCACGAGTACCTACCCCAAGAGTTGATAAAAAATATAAAGCTGCTCCTACAGACCCAGTTTATATTAGAGGTCAAGTCCCCCCGGACTCCCTTGTTGTATCTAATGCCCGCAAGCAAGTCAATTAACAAGCCACTGGCGATGCACCTGCTCCTGATAAGGGGTCAAAGCTTATAGATGCATCAGGCAAACAAATTGCGTCACAGGCTGCTAATAGTTGGCAAATTGCCAATGCGCAAGCCCTCCTAGCACGCAATGACAGAGCGTACTATGATGAACTAGAAAAGCTAATACAGCATCTACCAGATCAATACAAGGGTAAAACCAACAACCACATTCAAGAGGGTAAATTAATTGCAAACACCTCTAAAAAATGTGCACTTGATGCCGCTGACACAGCATCCCGTGGCATTAACACCAGCATCATGCTACGCCGCCTTGCTCGGCTTTGAATCTCCTGATTCAAACAAGAGGTACAGCCAGCTATATTAAACCAGCTCTTTGACCAACAACATCTTTTTGGACCAAATGTAGATTCTTCATTAGAAAAAATGAAGAAAGTTACAGAAACTGCCAAATCTATGGAATCCCTACAACTACCCTCTAACAGAGGCTCCTTTCATCGCTCCTTTTATAGGGGTGGCTCCAAAACAATGTCATCACAGAATACCTCCTCTAATTACAAAAACCAAAATCAACCTTCCTCCTCCCGAGGGTACTATTGAGGAGGATATAGAGGAAACAACAATAGGGGAAGAGGCAAAAATAATTCTACACGCACTTCCTCTGCAACCAAGCAGTGACTTCCCCCCGCTCCCCTCAACCAGTCCACTCCTGTCGAGGGGCACCTATCACAGTTCCTACCTGTCTTGAATTCCATAACAGACAAGTGGGTAAAACAAATTATCCAGTATGGTTGTTGCCTGGAACTCACTGGTACTCCACCAAACATTCCTTCCAGAGAGCGTCCAATGTCCTCAGAACATCTCACTCTTCTCAAACAAGAGGTTCTCTCGCTGTTACAGAAACATGCATTAGAACCAGCCCCTTTGCCTCATCAAGGCACAGGAATGTATTCACTATACTTTCTAATACCAAAAAAGGACGGCTCTCTCAGACTAATACTGGACCAAAGGCCATTAAATCTATACATTCAGTCAGGCCATTTCCATATGGTCACTCTCCAACAAGTGCCTTGTTGGAGTAGTGGGAGCAACTTTCTATCCACTCCGGATTTAAAGGACGCCAACTTTCACATTCCCATTCACCCCGCTCATAGGAAATACCTCCGGTTTGTGATAAGCGGCCATCACTGCTAATTCAAAGTCCTCTGATTCGGAGTAACCACAGCACCCAGAGTCTTCACCAAGTGTCTCGCAGTAGTGGCGGCTCACTTATGAAGACAACATATTCACGTTTTCCCTTACCTTGCGACAGGCTCTTAAAAGCCAAGTCACACAGCAGCTGTTTTCAACACACATACAAAACAATACAGTTGCTGCACGATTTGGGATTCATAGTCCACCTCTCCAAATCCCATCTCCAACCGTCTACAACAACAATATCTAGGAGCTACAATAAACACTTCGAAAGCTCTAGCATATCCCAACCCAGTCAGAATAAGCACCATGCAAGCCCTCATATCAAAATGTACACCTCAAAACTCTTTACCAGCTCGATTGTTCATGCAATTTATCGGTATGATGGCCTCTTGCATTCTCATAGTCCCTTATGCAAGACTCCAGATGCGTCCCTTACAGGAGTGTTTGGCACGTCAGTGGAACCAGGCTTCAGGTCAGCTAACAGATCTGGTGTTGGTGGACAGCCGCATACATCTCTCTCTGCAGTGGTGGAACACTCAAAACCTTTCTAAAGGGCGGCAGTTCCTCGACCCCGTTCCACAGCTAGTGCTCACAACAGACGTATCGCCCGTTCCACAGATAGTGCTCACAACAGACGTATCGTTCACCGGCTGGGGAGCTTATCTTCAAAATCATACTATTCAGGGCATATGGACCCCTCAACAAAAACAATTCCACATAAATTATCTGGATTTGCATGTGGTCTTTCTAGCATTGAAATCATTTCAACTCCACCTCGTAGGCAAAGGTGTCCTGATCCGTATAGACAACATGACAGCAATGTATTACATACAAAAACAGGGGACACACACTCTTAGCAGCTTTCACGCCTAGCTCAAAGCATATGGATATGGGCCATTATGCAAAACATATACCTCCTTGCAGAACACCTCCCAGGAGTACTCAATCAGGTTGCAGATCGGCTCAGTTGTCAAAGACCGCAGATCCATGAATGGGAACTTAATCCTCAAGTTCTGCTTCCATTCTTTCAAATGGGGGGCTACCCAGAAATAGACCTGTTCGCCACACACCAAAACGCAAAATGCCCAAGCTTCGCATCCAGGTATCCACACCCATTGTCCAAAGGCAATGCGCTATGGATGAACTGGTCAGACAAATTTGCTTACGCTGGTCTGCCTCTCCCACTCATTCTGCGAGTGGTTCGGAAGCTCAAACAGCATTGCCACACAGTGATCCTGGTTGCACCGACAGGGGCCCAACACCATGGTTCACAGCCCTTTTGGAACTATCAGTAGTTACTCATCAAAAGCTAGGTCTCTGACCCAAGCTTCTCACTCCGAACCATGGAGAGATAAGGCATCCAGATACCAATCAACTCAACCTTGAGATCTGGCTCCTGAAATCTTAGAGTTTGGCTACCTCACTCTCCCGCCAGACTGCATGAACACCATTAAACAGGTTAGACGTCCTACCACTAAAGCTTGCTATGCCGCTAAGTGGAAAAGATTTGTAATTTACTGTACAAATAACGAAAACAACGCACTAGATGCTTCTATTCAAAACATTATCTGTTACCTCTTGCATCTACAACAATGTAACCTAGCTTATACATCCATTCGACTACATCTTGCTGCAATAGCAGCCTATCTCCAAAACAGACAACATTTGTCTTTGTTTAGAGTACCAGCTATCAAAGCATTTATGGAAGGACTCAGAAGAATAATCCCACCTAGAGTTCCACCCTCACCAATTACTTAAATGTGGTCCTTACCAGACTCATGGGTCCCCCTTTTGAACCTCTGCATAAATGCGAATTACAATTTTCTCTCCTGGAAGTAGTTTTCTTGGTTGCAATCACCTCTCTCCGAAGTCGGTGAACTCCAGGCATTAACCATACAAGAACCATTTCTCCAAATTCATCATAACAAAGTGGTTCTTAGCACTAACCCCAAATTTCTACCTAGAGTAGTGTCTCCTTTCCACCTTAACCAGTCTGTAGAACTCCCAGTGTTTTCCCTCTTCTAGACTCAGTAGGAGAACAAGCTCTTCACACGCTAGACATAAAAAGAGCAATACTTTACTTCCTAAAAAGAACAAAAATTCTTAAGAAAGACTAAACAACTTTTTTGTAGCTTTCTCCCCACCTCATAAAGGCAATCCTATCTCAAAAACGGGGATTGCAAGGTGGATTGTTAAATGCCTCCAAACATGCTATGCTAAAGCTAAACGCACCTTAACCATTCCCCCTAGAGCTCACTCCACACGTAAACTAGGGGTGTCTATGGCATACTAGGGGAACATTCCCCTAAATGACATCTGCAAAGCAGCAACTTGGTCTACACCACACACGTTCACAAAGCACTATTGTGTAGACGTACAAACAAGCAAACGTGGGCCAGGCTGTATTAAGAGCACTTTTTCAAACCACTGCAACAGATACAGGTAGCCATCGCTAAGGAGGTAACTACTGTTTAGTCTATGCATAAGTATACAATCTACAGCTCATATGCCTTGACCGGAAAATGCTACTTACCGGTATGCATCTGTTCTTGGCATGTAGAGCTGTAGATTCGTATACGCCCACCCGCCTCCCCAGATACCTATATCTGTTCCAGTACTATCTTACGTAGATACATTACATATGGACATCCTTTGCTATTTCTTACTAACTCCATCACAGCCCTCCATTGCAAAACAATCTGAAGATGGAGTCGATGCCCATGCGCACTATTGTCCTTAGGAGGAGTCACCTACCTCCTGACTAGAAAGACTTCTTCCAAGACAAAAACAAAGTGCAAACATCCGAGCCCAACACCAGATGGCGATTTCATTAGTGCTAGACCTGGCACCTTGATGTGGGTCTCCCTTCTATTTTTTGCTGTTGCCTTATGTGCTTTTGCTGGTTATAGATGCTTTGGGCACTGTGCCACTGCTGTCCAGTGCCAAAGTGCAAGTGGTCCCTATGGTAAATTGATGTATGGATTAGTGACTCCATGATTGGTTGGTTTGGTTTACTTGTCAGCCCCTAGTACAGTGCACTGAGTGTGCCCAGGGCTTGTAAACCAAATGCTGCTGGTGGGCTTGCAGCACTGGTTGTGCCACCTACAGAAGCAGCCTTTAAAAGTGTGTCTCAGGTCTGCTATTGCAGAGCCTGTGCGCAGTCTGGTACTGCTGTGCTGACTAGGCAAGTGCACCCACTTGCCAGTCCCTAAACCTTCCCTGTTCTGCATATTAGTCACCCCTATCTATGGTAGGCCCAAGGGCAGGGTGCATTGTAGGAAAAAGGTAGGACATTCCCTTGTGTGTGTGGCATGTCTTAATAGTGAATTACAGCCATTTTCGTTTTTCACTATTGCAAGGCTACCTGTTCCCCATAGGCCAGAATGGGCAGTTTGATTATTACATCTTATAATCCTAACTGACTCAGGGAACTAGGTAGAAATTCGAGTTTAGTATCCTGAACTCAGAATGATAAAATACATCTTTTAGTGAAGTTGGTTTTACATTCTGGGTTTGAAAATACCACTTTTAGAAAGTATGTCTTTTCTTGCCTAACTATCCAAGCCTGCCTCTGCTCAGTTGTGCATTCCTTGTCTGGAGTTTGAGTGGCTGGGGGATTCCAGGAGACAGGGTGAGTCAGCACAGGGCTGAATAGAGAGATCTTAATGCAGATAGGTGGGAGGAGTTGCATCTGGGACCTGAATAGGGCTGTGCCTTCCCTCCACAATGCTAGCTCCACCTCCTGTGGTGCGTCTGATGACCCTGGCCTACACTGTGAAAGGAAAGAAGGAATCTTGTCAACAAAGTGCTCCAAGACTGACCAGAACTGGTTTGGACTAGGCAAATGCCTCTCTGCCTTCAGAGAACAAAGGGGAAATGAGTATAAAAGAGGGGACCCAAACCTCAGAACTTTAGATCACTTTTGGGAAACAAGAAGAACTTTTGCTGAGTAGAGGAACCAGAGAAACTGAGGAGGAGACTATCCCTAAGCTGAGTGCTGTTTGGGGGATTGGCCTGCAGTGGTTGCCTGACTGCCACAGAAAGGAGAAAGGACTTTGTGCTACTTCCACATCAACTTGTAAAGGATCTCCAAGGGCTTGAGATAGAGCTTGTCTCCTCCTGAAGTCTCAGGGACAAAAGACTTCAACAACTAGCTCCCCAAGAGTTCTTTTGAAGTGCCTGCGATTGTGTTGGGCCTTCTGAGGGACTGCGTGTCGCAAGGAGCTGGAAGCGCGAATCACGAAGAAGAGTGTCACAGCCGCTGTCGCCGCATCACTGGAGAAGGGTGTCGCCGCTGTCGCTTCGCCTCGCAGAAGCGCCTCGCATCGCCGGAGAAGAGCATTGCCGGAGAAGAGCATTGCCGGCGCATCAGATGCCGGCGCATCATTGGAGAAGCGTATCGCCGCCGCTGTCGTCGCATCACTGAAGAAAATTGACGTCGCCGTCGCATCGCCAAAGCATATCGCATCCCTGGAGAAGAGTGTTGCATCAGACGCCGCCGCATCACAGGAGGAGTGCGTTGCAGGGCCTGTTGCGGCTCAGAATTATTGAGTCGCCTCACGGCTGTCGAGCGTGCACGCATCTTGTTGCATCAAGGAGAAGACACCACTTTTTGTTTCATTGCACCGGATTTTCATTGCATCATGGCGCTGCCGTTCTCATCGCCACAAAAGCGCAGTAAGAAACCGACGCATCGCCTCCCCACTCGGAGAAGAACCGATGCATCCCCTATGCAGCAGTAGGGACCCGACGCATCACCGTTCTTGTGTGTAAGGAACCGACTCATCACCTTCCCTGCAACACTTTTGTTGTATAGCGTTACGCATCCAAAGGTACATTGAACTTAGTGTCCCATTTTACATCTAACGAGAAGTAAACTAATTCCACCATTTTTAAAGTACTGTATTGTGGATTTTTGTCGTTTGTGGTCTTGTGTTAAGTCTACTTATTTTTATTCTACAACTTGTGTGGTTTCCATCTGTAGTGTTGTCACTGGGTTACTGTATGTATTCACAAATGCTTTACACGCTGCCTCTGAGATAAGCCTGTCTGCTTGCGCCAAGCTACCAAGGGGTTGAGCAGGGGTTATTTTAGGAGTGTACCCCCTTACCTTGACTAGAAGCAAGGGTCCCTATTTGGTCAAAGGTACCTACCTCTGCCAACTAGAGACCCCCAAATCTAACAATAAGTATACAAATCGACAGCTCTGCATGCCAAGAACAGATGCATACTGCTAAGTAGCATTTTCCTTATTCAACTTCAAAAGAAAAACTGTAAGACACGTTTGATCATAGCCTGTACTTGAATCTGATTGTGCATTTTAAATCCAAAATTGTAAGAGTCTTCAGGCAAGCCTATACCTCAGCTTTCTGATATTTCAGTCCCTGCCATCAACATTTACTCTGATTGGGCATACACCAAATCAGTTCATCACTTAGGTGAAATCTATGTCACACGGAATGCATTGTTCAGTGCACTACAAAATAGCATCAATATCTAGTGTGTTTTAATGTGTTCCAAGCATCCTTCACTTAAAATAAGATTTTCTTAGTTCCCTTTGGGGCTTCAGTGATCCGTATCTGTGACTGAAGCAAAATACATTTATGGATGGAACTAATTTATCTGGGAACCAGTACCTTTTCCTCACCCTATTGAGAGGATAGAACTAGGTCCTTTCTGCTTTTCTTCAGTATCTCACATATGCAGGCATTTTCTTTCCTTCATTCGGACTTAAATGTATTTTGATTAGTTCAGTGGTATCAGGGGGCTCTGTTCTTTAGTGTTTCTAACTGTGGAATCTTAATTGGGCACTGTGTACCATAGATTCCTCCTCTCAACCTGCAGCTTTGACATTTTGATAAGTAGTTGATTCACTGACACATTCTCAGTCATCGAGTGTCTCTCCGAATATAAGCTTGGTAAAGGTAAAAGCTCCAAATTCAAGAACTACCTTGGGGCTATGACCTGGCAACACTTGATGCCTCAGTAGTGCTAACCAATGCATGACTAAATATTGACCTAAAAAATATTGTGATACAATAAGGTTGTTACAAAATATCGACAACCTATCTATTGAAAATACCTACATATAATGTAAGAATATGGGCGACAAAAATATTGTAGAGCAAAATATTAGCTAAAAGTTGACAAGTATGAATAATTAAATGTAAGTATCGTTATTGTAATACAAACAAAAAGTTTAAAAAATGTATTTATTTACAAAAATGTAACATAAAAATAGCCAACACTATTTTAGCAACTTTAAAAAATGTAATTCATGAAAATATGTATACATTTTTTAACTAATCGTTAGTTCATATACTACTTTTTGGTATTACATTTTAAATTAAAATAAACTTAAGAAACGATTAAATATAATTATCAACCAAGAACAGTCTTTAATTTACTGATTATATTATGTTAAATAATAAAACACCATACAAATGTGTATATTTGCTATTTAGTTTTTTAAATTGAAACATATCAGATCATTAAAAATACATTATAACAATTTGGAGCAAACTTTGTTTTTGTTTTAGATAATAAAGCACATGCCAATTTAAAACACAAAATACAATGAAGAAATACATTTAATGAAATGAGTTTAAAAGCATATCATTTTAAATGAAATACCCTAGGAGTTTCTTATAAAAATTCCATAGTGAAATAAGATATTGTAATCTAATTCCAATCAAAAACACTTTAAAAAATAAACAAAGTAAAACCAATTTAAATACACTAACCACATGCCCACAAACATTGTAGGGTTGGGGGTGGTCATATTTACTATTTTAACCCCAATTTAACAAATGTTGGGTAAAATATATATATTGGAGGTTTGGATATAAACTGGAGATTCCAGTCCAGCGATTGTTGGGGGATATCAGATGTACTATTTTAATTCCAGTAAAAGAATTGTTACATTCACCCAGCCGATAGCCACCTTTCTCTTTGTCAACAGCAAGCCTAGAGCAGCCAAACTCCTTGATGCCACGCCGAGCGATCTTGCGCACAAGTCCAAGCAAGGCAATTAGGAGAGTTAAGTCCATCCTGATCCCTAACATACTGGCCAGTTTGTGGAAGATCTGCCTTCAAAAATGAGCAGCATCAAGACACATTGAGATTTTTTTTTTTTTTTTTACACTGACCCCTTTTGTGGTCATAAAACCTGTGACTCAAAATTACAAGGTTTTCGACCATAAAAGCTCTTTTCTCAATGTACAAAGGCTGTTTTATGAGTCATAAAATTATTATAGACTCTAAAGTACTTTTGCGCTCCATCCGGAATTGCACAAAGATAGTGTGAAAGGGGCACCCCTCCTATTACTATTTGGAAAGGAATGTACCAAAGGTTTGTGACTGCAAATGTGGTTGCAAACCATTAATGAGTTAATGACCCCCAATTTAAGGTAATAGGTGCTTCGAAAATTGGAATGTGCCCAATTAGGACACCTTTCCCTTGGAGAATCATATTGGTGGCCTTAGAGGAAGCAGGCCGCAGTCTAGAGGACAACTGCATGCTCCCCTGAAGGCTTGCCAAATTGAAAACTATTTTAAAGCAGCACCTGTGCCTTTAATGGACACAGCCTACTTTATAAAAAAAATTAATGAAAAAAAGCTTCTTTGTTCAGAAAGCCAATGGAGTGAGAGAGGTCTGTTGTTCCTTGCAAGCCTAAATTCCTGTATTTAACAGCTATGGAAAGTGGCTTTAAAATGTCCACATGCCTAATAAATATACATTAGCAGATTTTTTTAAACTCCAACCCCCCTGTGAATAGACAATTTGCGATGCAGCCTATTAGTAAATAGGATGCATTCCAAATTGCATTCCCATTCATCAGTCGGTGTGTAATTGCACATTTTTGGTTTGTGAATGGGAATGATATATCAGGTCCCCTAAGTGTATGATATCAATCCTCACATCTATACATTTTGGACACTCCAGGATTGTAGAGGGATCGCATTTATCTTTATAGGAATATAATAGATCCATTGAAGGAATCTGTACTTCATAAAATGTATGCATGTTTTTTTTTGGGGGGGGGTAGGGGGTTTGAAAAACATCTACCACACAAGTTGTTCGACATTTTCCATTGACTCCCCAGACCTCTTTGCTTTCTTTCCTGTCATTGAGAAGACCTTTCATTGCCTTTCAGTTTTTACGACGCCTGTTTCATTTGTCGAGTTAGTCATCGAACAACCGGGCCACACTAGGCCCTTCGGGGCAACATGCCCTCTGGACCGACCTCAGAGAATGAGGAGGACGAGTGTCAGTTAATGTAACGAAACGCCTTTGAGATGATGCCTGCAGTGCCATTCCAAATATCTCTCAGCCAGTCTCCACGCCATCTGTAACTTGTGCCTCTTGCAAGAGCTAGAGGAGAACTGGTGTGGTTCTTGCTCTGCGTTCAGAAGCAAGAAAATCATGCTTCAGCGATGAGACAAGCGGTGGTTCTACACCAGGATGTATAAATAATCCATAGAGATGCCAGACCTCTTCGGCGAGGTGGACCCCTCAGTGCTGAAGAAGAATCTGTTGAGTAATCTGACCTTTCTACCCACCAACCCAGGCCAAAGAGAATCAGCTCTGATGCCGGAGGAAGAACTTCTTCTGGATGGCAAAGAGGTGCCTGAGGCGGTCAATTTGCCTCTGTCGATCCAGACCTTGTCAAAAAACATGCCACCAAATGCGAGTACAGTCTACAGCCAATCCTCCTTTAAAAAGCAGAAACAGCTGCACATCACAATGAGCACTGCCCCCCTGGGGTTCAGGCATCAAACTCCATATTTAACCCGCCACTGCTTTCAGATGCTACACTGCCCTAAGACCCTCATCGACACCAAAGCAATACCTCAGAGCTGAGGAGAGATCTAAGCATGGGCCTCGACCCTCGGCGGCCCTCGAGTCTGAGATTACGTCTTAACTCAGAACCTTTGAAGCCAACTCTGCCATTGAGGCCGAAACCGTTGTCTGCTCTTAGGCAACCAACTCTGAGGAAAGGCCTTGCCTCGAAAAATTGGGCCCTTAAACATAGCAGACATCTGTAAAGCTGCCTCATGGGCCAGTCGACACACATTTGGAAAACATTATTGTGTGGATATTTGTGCAAGACCGAGTTGTTCAAACTGTCCTCAGGACACTGCTTCAGACCTCTGCACCATCCACTGGCTAGCCACCGCTTAGGGGAGTACTGCTTTATGGTTAATGCTGAGCATGTGTATCTGAAAGAAACAGGTTTGTATTAGATTCCTTACCTTAGAATATCCCCAGGCGTCCGACTGGATCCGTAAACTTTTGCGTAGCAGTACCCTTGCGCGTCGTCTGCTGCTCCGCGTCCGTCGTCGGCGTCGTTGGCGCCGGGATGACGTCGCCGGAGTACTTAGACGCCGCCCTCACGTGCTGACGTCAGTTCTTTTTTTCCGCGCCAGCAAACGCCGATCCGGAAAAAGTGGTACCCTTAGTCAATTTTTTACTAAATTTTTTCGATCATTTTTTATCTTTCTTCGAACGACTGAGACGGTGCCGGTAGGGATGCCCGGGTTCAAGCCCTGCGTCGACTGCAGCCGACTGATGTCGGTTACCGACCCCCATCGCCGGAGTCTACATTGCCTGGGGCCCGACCACGATGACAAGTCGTGCCCCGACTGCCGGGCCTTGAAGTCGAAGGCTAGGCGGGAGCGGTCCCGCAAGCGCCTCGAGCTCCGGCATTCGGCCCGCGACGTTCGAGGTCCCGGTCCGGGCATGAAGTCATCACATCTCGGAGAGTCAACACCACTCCTGGGGCTCCAAGTCCTCAGGTAAGAGGCACAAGAAGTCGAAGAAGCGACATCACTCTTCTGACTCCCCCCGACGATGCCTTCCTCACGGCCATGAGGTCGCTCACACCTCCGTCGGGTTCCGCAGCACCTTCGGGCCCCGCGGTCCCGACTGGGAGCCCAAGCGGGCCGGGTGCTTCGGCCCCGGCGCCGTCGGCGACTTCGGTCCCGACACCGCAGGGCCCCGCTGGTTCCGGATCCGGGCCGTCGCTGGTCGACCTGATGATCCCGCCGGCGCCGGCCCCTAGGGTGTCGCCCTCGACGCCGTCCCCGGACGACGTTGTCCCCGGTCCCCCCCCTCGACCCGGTTCCGTCGCTGGAGCGGCGCCGCTCGACGCTGCATTAGACGTCGAGGGAAGGATTTTTCTTATATGATCCGGCCCCATCATTTGACCCTGAGTACCAGGAGATGTGTGGCAAGGCGGATTGGGAGGGGTCTGAGGACCCTCTGACACGTGAGTGCCAGTCTTATCAGGACTGGGCAGGTGAGCTAGGGGATGCCAGTGGTTTGGACACTTCGCAAGACACTGGTTTTGTCTCCCCACCTACCGTAGCTACGGAGGAGGGGGCTGCCTATAGTGTGGTGTTGACGCGGGCGGCCAAGGCCTTATCTCTTGAACTCCCTGTCGCGGCCGTGAGGACTGACCTCCTCACTGAGGTCCTTAAATCGCAAGCAAGCTCTTCGGAGCCTCTGTTGCCGTTTAATGAGGCCTTGTCTGACGTTCTTCTGGGCACTTGGTCCAGGCCCGCTCCAGGTCCCCCTATAGATGGGAACGTGGCCAGACGCCACCGCCCGGCTCCGGGCGACCCTTGCTTCCTGTCCTCCCATCCACCCCACTCCAGGGAGCCTCGTCATATAGGCCTCTAACTCCCAGACCGTATTCCTGACGGCTCCCCCCGATCGGGAATCCAAGGGGTACGAACAGTATGGTAAGAAGATGTTCTCCTCACTGAGTTTAGGGTTGCTGTCAGTTAACACCGCGTGCCTCTTGGGCCTTTATTCCCACTCTCTGTGGGACACAGTCGCGGACGTGCTGCCACAATGTCCGGAGGAGGCCCGGACTAAATTCGCCCAAGCCCTTGCGGAGGGTCGAGATGCGGCACGGTATTCCATCCGGTGTGGACTGTATACAACAGACTCGCTAGGCAGGGCGATGGCAACGACAGTGGCGATTCGTCGCCACGCCTGGCTGAGGTCCGCCAACTTTTCGGCGGATGTCCAAAACACCCTTATGGACATGCCGTTTGATGGCCGTTGCCTCTTTGGCGACAAGGCAGACAGTGCGCTTGAGCGCTTTAAGGACTCCAGGGCTACGGCCAAGTCCTTGGGCTTCTGGGCCCGTGCCAGCAAACTGCTGCCTTTCGCTTCTCTCGTGGCCAAGGAACGGGCGCCCCCTCACGTCCTGCCAGCCAAGGGCCGCAGACTAACATCCAGCGCGGTGGCGGACGTGGTAACCGCCGTGGCGGTGCCCGGGGACAGCGGTGAGGCCAGTCCTCAACCACCCCCGCAGCATCCGCCTCAAAGCCCTCCTATTCCGAGCTTTCAGGCCCGCGTGACGCCAGTGGGGGGCAGGGTTCGCCATCACCTCCTCCACTGGCGCACTGTCACGTCGGACAGGTGGGTGCTGCAAATCGTCCGAAGGGGCTACTCCCTCCACTTCGAGGTGACCCCTTCCAGCCATGCCACCGCAGTACCACTGCGTGTCGGGGGATCACTTGAATCTTCGGCGAGGGGAAGTTACGGCCCTCTTGGCCAAGGGGGCCATCGAGCGCGTTCCTGGGCCAGAAGTAGGGTGTGGTTGCTACTCCCACTACTTTCTGGTTCCCAAGAAGGCCAAAGGGGGCTGGACCTGCGGAACGTCAACGGCTTCCTCCGGAAGGAGAAGTTCAAGATGCTGACACTGCCTAAGGTCTTAGCTGCCCTGGACCCGGGAGACTGGATGGTAGCGTTGGACTTGCAGGACGCTTATTTTCACATCCCCGTCCTGCCGGCCCGCCAGCGCTACCTGTGGTTCACGGTAGGCCACAAGCATTTTCAGTTTACTGTGCCCCCCTTCGGCCTTACCCGCGCCCCACGGGTGTTCACGAAAGTGATGGCGGTGGTCGCAGCTCATCTGCGCAGGTTAGGGGTTTCAGTGTTCCCCTACCTCAATGACTGGTTGTTAAAGGCGGGCTCGGCCCAGATAGTCGTCAGCTACCTCCAGACTACGGCCAACCTCCTGCATCTGCTGGGGTTCTCCATCAATGTGCTGAAGTCACACCTGTGTCCCTCTCAGAAGCTTCTCTTTATCGGAGCGGTTCTAGACTCGGCGCAGTTTCGTATTTATCCTCCCGAACAGCGGGTTCGGGATATTCAGGCTCTGATTCCGATCTTTCAGCTGTTATCCCGAATCTCGGTCAGGTTGACGCTGCGGCTTCTGGGGTTGATGGCCTCCTGCATCCTTCTGGTGCAGCACGCCAGGAGGCGGATGCAGGCTCTGCAGTGGGACCTGAAGTTTCAGTGGGCCCAGCATCAGGGCAACTTGTCCGACCATGTCTTGATCTCGGAGGGCACTGCAAGACAGTTGCAGTGGTGGCTCACGGACCGCGATTGGGTCAGTGGCAGATCCCTCTCCCTACCCCAACCGGAGCACGTAGTTGTGACAGACGTCTCTCCAGGGCTGGGGGGGGCACATGGGAGAGGCGGAGATCAGAGGCCTCTGGTCTCCGGCGGAGTCCCGGCTCCACATCAACCTTCTGGAGCTGCGGGCGGTCCGGCTTGCACTGAAGGCATTCCACCCCTCTGTCCGGGGGAGTGTAGGGCAGGTGTTCACGGACATGTGGTACTGCAACAAACAGGGCGGGGTGGGGTTGCGTACCCTATGCCAGGAGGCTCTGCGCCTCTGGCAGTGGCTGGAACATCAGGGCGTGACCCTGGTGGTTCAACACCTGGCAGGTTCTCTGAACGCCAGGGCGGACAAACTCAGCCGTCGGTGCATGATGGATCACGCATGGCGTCTGAACTCGGACGTGGCTTTCAGCAGTGGGGAGAGCCTTGGTTAGATCTATTTGCCACAGAAGAGAACGCGCAATGTCCTCAGTTCTGCGCGTTGGAATTTCTAAGGCGGCGCTCGCTCGAAGACGCTTTTCTTTGTGAGTGGAGATGCGGTCTGTTGTACGCCTTTCCGCCTATACCACTTCTGCCCAGAGTGCTGAAGAAGATCAGGTGCGACTGGGCCCAAGTCATCCTTGATGCTCCGGACTGGGCACGAAGATACTGGTATCCCGAGCTACTCAGCATGTCTGTCGATCCTCCGATTCGTCTGCCTCTTCAGGAGGACCTTCTGTCGCAGCAGCAGGGGACGGTCCTCCACCCGAACCTGTCCAGTCTCCACTTACATGCGTGGAGATTGAGCGGCGGCAATTGAGACCATTTGACTTGCCTCCTGAAGTCCGTAATGTGATTCTGGCTGCCAGGCGTCCCTCCACAAAATCTGTATACGCCTGCAGGTGGAACAAATTTGTGGCATGGTGCACAGCAAAGGCTGTGGATCCCCTTTCTGCCCCTCTTTCAGAGGTTCTCCTCTTTCCTCTTTCTCTTGCCCAGCAGGGCTCTGCTCTGGGCACTCTGAAGGGCTACCTCTCTGCCATTTCCGCCTTCTCAAGGCTCCCTGATCAGCCCTCTTTGTTAAAGTCCCCAGTTGTAAATAGGTTTTTGAAGGGCATCACTCATATGTTCCCTCCTGTTCCTTTCGTGATGCCTCAGTGCGACTTGAACCTTGTTCTGACGTATCTGATGTGTGCTCCCTACGAGCCACTTCATAACTGTCCTCTTAGTGTCCTTACTCTTAAGACTGCATTCCTGGTTGCCATCACCTCTGCCAGGAGAGTGAATGAGCTCCAGGCCCTTTCTTCTCAACCTACTTTCCTTTCTGTCCATCCGGACAAAGTTGTGTTGCGGACGCGACCCTCTTTCCTGCCCAAGGTAGTCACAGCCTTCCACATCGGGCAGTCCATCACCTTGCCCACCTTCTTTCCGCCTCCGCATCCCTCGAAAGAGGAAGAGAGGCTCCACCATCTGGACCCAAAACGTGCGCTCTCATTCTATCTGGGACGCACAAGCCAGTTCCGGGTGGATGACCAACTCTTTGTTGGTTACGTGGGCGCTAAGAAGGGTCGGGCGGTGCACAAGCAGACCATTTCTCGATGGGTCGTCTTGTGCATCAAGGGTTGTTACTCTCTGGCTAGAAAGGAGCCTCCTGTGGGGCTACGTGCCCATTCCACTCGGGCCACGTGGCTACTACTGTCCTGGGTCGGGGAGTCCCTTTGCAGAACATCTGTCAAGCAACTACATGGGCCTCGCTGCACACGTTCGCAAGACACTACTGCCTGGACAGCCAAGTAGGGAGAGATGGCTTTTTCGGCCGTTCCGTTCTCCAGGACTTTCTTGTGTGATCATTGGTTCGCAGACCCACTACCGGGGTTAGTATTGCTGGGGTATCTATTCTAAGGTAAGGAATCTAATACTAACCTGTTTCTTTCCGATGCACAAGTTACTTACCTTCGGTAATGATATATCTGGAAGAAACAGTAGTTAGTATTAGATTCCTTTCCGCCCCACCCATCCTCCCCGTTCTGCGAACCGATATCTAGGGTTAAGGTTCACCCCTTTCAGGGCCCTAGTTTCTTGGCACCAGTGTTGGTTTTTATCATGGCTCTGCGTTTGTGGAGCGGAAAAGCTGTGTATAAGAACGGACGCCAGCGCGAGGGCGGCGTCTAAGTACTCCGGCGACGTCATCCCGGCGCCAACGATGTCGACGACGGACGCGGAGCCACAGACGACGCCTACCGACGCACAAGGGCACTGCTACTCAAAAGTTTCCGGATCCAGTCTGATGCCTGGGTATATTCTAAGGTAAGGAATCTAATACTAACTACCGTTTCTTACAGATATATCGTTACCGAAGGTAAGTAACTTGTGCATCTACAGCCACACACGCTATGAACTGATTTTGACACTTACCCTGTGAGCATTAGTTTGTCTGCTATGAACTGATTATGATACTTACCCTGTAAGCATTAGTTTGTTGCATGTAATGCTTAGATTCACATGCGCCTACCCTCCTACCCGGAGGCTAGTGTTTGTTACATGTGACTTCCACCTTCATAATTCTCTTTTCTACACGCATGGCTGCTATTCTTTCCTACTCACTACACTATACTTACTCTCCCCCGTTGTGGGAAAAACAGTCTAACAATGGAGTCAGTGCCCATGTGTGTACATGGCCAAAGGAGGAGTCATTGAGACCTGTCACTCGAAAAACTTCTTCAAGGAGAAACAAGTTGCAACAGTCCAACCCCAACACTAGTTGGCAGGAGTATGCAGAGCATATGAATCTACAGGACTGCATGCAACAAATAGTTGTTAACAGGGTAAGTAACATAATCATGTCTGTTCTCCTTCTCTAAACTCACTCTGATGTAATATGATGGTCTTTATATGAGTATATTTAGAAATGTGAGCAACATCATGGTTTTATAATGTATTTTTGGTGTCTGAAATAAGACTATAACTGCAACATTGGCATTCAATTAACAGGAACCCATTTTGGGCCATATTATGATGGGCTGAAGGCCTTTTTTTGTGTGCATGAGGTGTCTAAATTTCCTAAATATTACTCTTGACATTTTCCGAGTTAGTGTATGAACTTTAGACAGAATGAGTTCGAAACGGAAAGGCAGTCTCTACTGACGGTATCCTCCTTGTACTGTTTGAAGTACATGTGTTATCTTGGAAATATTCAAAGTTATGTGTTTAGACTTTAGAAATCTTGTATACAAAAAACAGATACCCGGCCCATCACGCACTGACCGCAACTTTGTTCTGTAATTTTTTCTATTGGCACCAAACGCCTAGGCACTGTCTTGCAAATCTTTCTAAATCCTTAAGCTTATTGTGAGAATTGTGAGAGAACAGAACATTGTAAAAGTGTTACGGATTTCAAGATGATCTTGGATCACCAAAGCTCGAATCAGTCCGTAGACCAATTAACAGCCAGCCCCATCTCCTTTCACACATTAGTGGCTGATAACTGTGCACACAATGCTTCCATTCCTCGGCCAGCGCTATTAGTTTCATAGATCCTTCAATGCCACATTGGGCAATTGAAATGTCTGTTCAATAGTGGTTTTGCTTAACAGCTTTGAGAGTCAAAGCTCAGCTCCTCTGTATCAAACGTTTTAGGTTATTTAGGGTCTTGAAATTGATACAGGAGTTGACTGTATTCAGTTGTTTGAATTTGATATTCTGTGGTGATATTCTAAGTCAAATCCTAGGTAGACTGATGTTATAGTCATAGTTTTCTACTTCTATATCATTTCTTTTCACTACGCTAAATAGCATCCCTTTCAGCTCAGAATACCCACCTTTTTTTGTGACACATTTCTTCTTCATATATAGCTTCCAGCTTTTTAAAGCCCATGATTTAGAAATAAGTAAACAAGGGGTAACTGTGTTATTGTCGGTGCTCAGTTTCTCTCTTCCTTCCAGGTATCCAAAATTGATGCCATTTTTGAGAGCTTAATAGATGTGGAACAGTCTGACTTGGAGAACACACCTCTTGATTCTGATGAATGGGCCCAGATTGTAGTTGGCGTCAACAGCATCTTAAAGGTAAAGTTTAATGTGTTTATTTAATTACATCTTTCGTTCTATTTAGATTTCAATACTTGATCTGTACCAGTGAGAACAAACAAAATACGTTTAATATCTATTAATGGGTTCAAAAAGTTTCTTGTTGGCCTCTTCCCACATCGGTTCTACTTCTGCTAAGTTCTCAAGTCATACTTTGCTGTGTACCAAGTCGGCCACAGCAAGAGGATATTAGTAGATGTCGTTTACTGGAGTAACCACCTGGCTTCCAGACTTTTGTAGGTGTTAACAGGTAACTGAATAGACTAAAGTACTTGAGCGGCCATGAGGGAAGGTGAGAGAAATAACGGATTTGTGGGGTGGGCAAAGGATGTTGAAAGGGAATTCATTAGGCCCTCTGTAGCATAATTTAAATGTAAATAATGAGACCCCTGAGGAGGGTAGGATAGATATTGTTGAGGCGCTCACAAACCACTCTTACGCTTTTTGGTGTTTAGCGCAAGTTTATTCAGTTAAACAAGCAATGTGCAACGTTGCTATGTAATCTAGTAGCATTTATCTTCATTTAGCAGTAAGCATCTAAAGATAAACCCTTCCCAATTTGTGTGATGCTTTAAATGTTTTTTCCTTTTACATTGCTTCAAATTGAAAAACATGTGACCGAAATCGAAACTGCCTTCACAGCTTTCTCTTGAGAAGTATGTAAAAGGACCTGAAAAAGATTTTAGAAATATAAACAACCAGAGTCTGAGTTAGATAATTATGAATCCTTGATTAGTACTGCCAAGCACGAGAGTGCCGCTGAATACGTCCAAAGTGAGAGAGTTCAATACAAGTTGTGAATAGCATGGGCACAAATATGAAAAGCAGAAAGGCAGTGAATGCCTTAGTTTGGCATCAGCTTTTACAGTGTTTGAAAGCACATTTTCAGTCTCTCAATCTCTCCGAGTGACTATGAAAGATGCAACATCTGAAAGCACATCTGTAGCCCTCATTCTTTTTGTTCCATCATTCACTTAGTCATCATTGCTTTTTGGTGTCAGAATCAAGTTCAGTGTTAGTACTAACATCACCTTCTAGGATAGTCCGATGGGAGGAAGGGCCAACACCTTTACTAGTCTTGAGATAATTAACATAAATGCAAATACATTTGAGCATGTAAATAAGAACTAGAAAAATCAAAAATGATTTCAAGAATCTTTATTACACAGTCGCCAAAGATACTCTTCAGCCAGTACCAGATCCCGTTCCCACCTATCTTTAAACCATTAATTAATTTGTGAAGGTGCCTCAAACTGTCTCTGATATGATCTATTTGTTAATTGATACTATATTAAGTATTGAGGGCAAATGAACAACGTTCTGCAGCATCAATTAGACACCCCACCATTGGCAGCAACAGCAACTTCCAGAGCTATCCTATTCTTCAATATCACAGTTCTCACAGCTTCTAGTTGATCTGAGAAGTCCCAATGTGAGGGCATTTGCTACCTCCTCGAGGACTTTTTAATTTTTTTAAATAAAGTTTTATTAAACCGTATTAGAGTGTACAGTTTGACACTTTAAGGCACAAGTACATACATATTCATCATATGTATGCACAGTACATAGGGATACAATAACAGTTCACAGCTCTATTTCATGCCCATAAATTTGCGACATTGCTATATAGTAGAATTACACATTACAGTCTCTTAGCACTTAGTGATGTGAGTGTGAACAACTTCTTATATATAAGCAGTTGTTCTTGACAGAAAAGTAATTCCCTCAACCATTCCTTAAATTTAGGAGCTCTTCCCCGTCCCCAACTACATGCAAGTCTACGTTTTGCCATGAGAAAGCCAATTGAAATGTATTTTTGATAACTCCTGTCCAGTTGCTCAGTGTAACCCAACAGGGTTATATCTGGGGATGGTTCTATCTTTTGTGATGTCATTTGTTCCATTGCTTTAAAAACCTGTTGCCAGTATTCACTAATTTTTGTGCATTGCCAGGCTAAATGTAAGAAAACTGCTCCCTCCATCCCACAACTATCACACTTATCACTGTCCTTCAGTTTAAATGTATGCAGTTTAGTGGGCGTGTAGTAAATGCGGTGAAGAAACTTAAAATGAATAATCCTTAACCGGCTACTAGCCGATACTTGCTCTGTTTGAGGGCAGCACTATGTCCATTGTGGTTCTGACATTTCATACCCTAGATCAAATCAAATCAAAACAACTTTATTCGGTTTTGCTTATAGAAAACCATAAAAGTTAGACCGCATCCAATTTCAATTAAAACATGATACATTAAAATTACAATTCATATCAATAAAAGATAAGATAGATCCGTTAAACACATATACCACGCATTAAAACAAAAAATGCCTTCTACCAGTGAAATAGCTACATTTCCAGGCAAGCCCTAGTTCTCCCTGTAGATTCCAAATAACCCACGATGAAAGAAATGCAATCTGCCTTACACAATTGGAGATACAAAAGCGCTGGACGGACCTTGTTAAAATTCAGCCTCTTTAAAAGAGGAAATAAAAAATATCTCCGGGGTACCTCATAGAATTTACAGAGTAACATAAAGCGTAGCTGGTCCTGTGGAGACACACCATCGTGGCCACAGGGTGCTAACACCTGTCCTCTACTGCAACCTTTTGGAACGGCAAGTAACAAATTAAAAGATCCAGACGAAACCTGGACAAAAAAAAATCGCTCATATGTGGACAATGACCCCAGGAGATAAGGCTCTGTCGATGGGTTGTTTTTTAGCGCCAAGAATTTGCGAACACTAGGTTTTCGCACTTCCAACTCATCTCTTTCTAGCTTTCTCATGCAGCTGAAAGCTTTCTTAACAAACTCCACATCATTTTTTACAATGGTTTCCGGCTTTAAAAAAAGATTGGGGGGCCCCAGCTCTACAAAGCAACCTCTGATATATTTCAGCCATGGTATTCGAGACATATAGTCAAGGCTCATACAATCAGTTATAATCTGCTGGCTGAGAGCTAATTCCTTATTTAGTCAACACTTAAGCCAAAACACTAAAGGGCGCAAAGCCAGGGTGTCACATAAAAAAGTACCCCCAGTTCCTCGTGAATCACCAGGTTTGATAGACCACATGGCACGCCCAGCAAGCGCTTTAAAAAGCTGTTCTCAACCAACTGCAATACTTCTGTGGTGGTATGCCGACAGATTTCACTGCCATAGCTAGCTATTGCTACGCCTTTGGCCTGATAGATTTTCAACATGGCTGCGATTGGGCGCTTGCCCATCTTTGCAGCACAGTTAAAATAGCAGCAATTACCCTTGTGAACACCCCCTTTATCGTCTGGATGAGGGGTCCCCACTTCAGACGGTGATCCAATAAAACCCCCAGGTATGAAAAGACAGTCGTCACGGGGACCTTTTTGGGACCTACTGAAAGAGAATACTTTTTCTTACACCGCATCCCTACCTGTAATATGTATGATTTGGCGTTATTAATTGCCAAATCTCAAGACTCTATAACATTTAAAAAAGAGTCGAGCAGGGATTGAAGTCCCCTAGCAGTTCTAGCTATGAGGACCGCGCCATCCGCATATAGTAGGACGGGGAGGCCCCATTCCTCCTTTTTTATTTTAATTTTTTCAATTAATCCATGATAGTTACAATAGGTTACAATACATTAAGACAACGGTTTAAAACAATACACAGACTTAAAAAGCACATACATATAAATTGCAGGACTAAATACGTGGAAGTTCATTAAAGTGCAAGTGAATAGGACAGTAAAAGTGTCTCCCCAACCTAATGCCTCATTCATTCATAAAAGACACCCCCGGCCCCCAAATCTCCATGCCTAATTTCTTTTTCCACATACCTTTCAGTTCATATAAACTATATTCTATGTTAAACATGGATAGAAATCGAGCCCTCCATAGTTCAAAGGTTGGTGCATCTTTCTGGAGCCACATTGAGGCAATACATAACTGAGCTGTAAATAGAAAAATCAAGTACCAATATTTATAAGCCAGTTGATCAGGTCCCTCTCTCTCAGCTACCCCCAACAGCACCTGAGCAGATGATAATCTGACTGGGCCCCCCAAGATTTCCGCTAAAAATTTCTCTATATGCCCAAAAAGGTTCATTAGGTGCCTGCATGTGAAAAAGATGTGTACAATATCGGCATCCTCCGCGAAAACATTTCCCATCATTTTTCTCACCCCATTTAGACAACCTGGCTGGGGTATAGTAAAGGTTAAAGATGGTCTTATAGTGTTGTGCTCGGAGATTAGCAGATATTAACAATCTTCCTGCCAATTCAATGGAATTGAACCAATGCACCCTAGCCTATTGTCCCATTTTGTATTATGCATCTCTAGATCGCCGCCCATAGTGTCTACCAGTAGATTGTACAGCGTCCCAATACGTGCATTCTTCCTCACAGCTTCCATAACAGGGTTTACTCCAATATTCCACTGATGTTTTCCTAAATAGTCGCACACCTGTAGATATTTAAAAAATTTAAACCTGGTAAGGTGAAATTTGTCAGTTAACATTTCAAAAGACATGAATCCCCCATTAGCATGTAGATCTCCCATATATTGAATCCCTTTAGTCCGCCATCTATCTATGATCCTGTCCCAAAATATCGGTGGAAGGAGTGTCGTAACTGTGATATCCTTCCTAATCCATAATACTTTCGCACAGCTTTCCATACCTTATAGGCGGTATTTAAAACCTTAAACCTGGTTTTCTTATAATAGCTTAGCTCCATGTTAATAAACAGTTGATTTTTAGCATCACTGCCCAGTAGCATTTGATATATCGATGGGGCTTCGGCAGTGTTAACTGGTTCTGCACCTATTAATAAAATATTCATGTGCTGCAGAATACATACATAGTGATATAAGGTAAAATCGGGAACCACCCACCCTCCCTTCTCCCGAGGAAGGGTCATATAGCGCATGGCTCTGCAGGGTTTACCCTGGGCCTATAGGATTCTAGCACAGATTGACTGTAATACTACAAGTTGGGCACAGGGAATTTCCAGTGGTACAGATCTAAAAAAGTATAAAATGTTGGGTAGTATCAACATTTTGAGGACATTAGACCGTCCCACAAGTGAAAAATGTAAACACTCACACTGATCCAATTGCTTCCGCACATCTTTTACAATGTTACACCAATTAATCTCAACCAGTGATTTTAAACATGTCCTCAACTTGTCCCCCAAATATGATACCTCACTCAGAACCCGCTGGTCATCAAATACAACTATGTTAGAACATAAATTTTGTGCCTTTGCCACATTGAGTTTGTATCCTGAGGCAGCCCCAAACTCTAGCGCCAACTGTTCTATTTCTGGCATAGCTATGATTGGATTCGGCGTTACCACTGCAACATCATCTGCATACGCAAACACGCCATAATGCTCTTGCCTCCAAATTACCGACTCTATCCTGCACTTTGTTCTAGTATTTTTAAAAACTGGTCTATATACAATGAAAACAAGGGAGACAAGGACATCCCTGCCTTGTTCCCCGTGAGATGTATACTGGGCTTGATTCCAGGCCCATAATGCAGACTTTAGCTGTTGGATGGCGATATAATACTTTTATCACAGTAATAAAGTTTAGTTTAAAGCCTATGCAGCGTAATAAAGGCCATAAAAATTCCCAAGCGACCCGGTCAAATGACTTTTCGGCAATTAATAAAATCAAGCTAAGTTCACTCTCTGTGGTGCTAGCTATATCTAGCAGGGTTACAACCTTATTGATATGATTAGTTGTCCCCTTCTTGGGGATAAACCCATGTTGCTGCTACCAACAGCGTTATTACTTCAGCAAACCGGGTCGCTAGCATCTTGGCATAGATTTTGCCATCTGAGTTTAGAAGCGATATGGGGCGGTATGAGCCTGGTTGATCAGACGGTTTATCTTTTTCTTTTTAAAACAATAATGCTAGCCTCATCCCATGTTAGGGGGGGCAGCTCCTGCTTGGGCCTGTTTAAAGGTGACTAACATATCGGTCTTTAATACTCTAAAGAAAGTTTTATAAACTTCCAATGGAAGTTTGTCTGGACCTGCCGCTTTACTCGAAGCTAAGCTATTAATAGCTCTTTCCAGCTCCTCCATAGTGATAAGGGCTTCTAGCAATTCTGCATCTTGCGTGTCCAAGTTTTTACAACAGTTCTTTAACAGGGATTTCCCAACCTGTGAATCAAGCCCTCCCCAGTATAAAGTACCTCATAAAAAACATGAAACACCTTTAAAATCCCAACGTCGGTTTCTACAATATTGCCCCTAGAGTCTACCACTGAGCTAATCCTCTAAGCCGCTTCTTTAAATCTCCACCTCTGTGCCAAACAGCGTCCAGTTGCCTCCCCATATTCATAGTTTAATTTCCTATTAATGGAATGTTTCTTGGCTATCTCTTTACTCCAATTTATTTTGGCCTTGCCCGGGGCTACTTCTGTTTGCAGAGCCGTAATCTCCGGACCCGCATGTATGCCCTGCTTGAGTTTTTCTCCAACTACCGTAAGACTAGCGTATAATTCCTGTAATACTACTCGCATTTGTTTTTGCTTATATAGGCCGAAGCTAAGGGTCTCCCCCCCCTAAAACCCGCTTTAAAAGCATCCCATACACACCCAGTCCCTGCTGTATTGCGGTTTATGAGAACAAATTGCTCAACCCATATCTGCATATGTGCCACATAACTTTCATCCAATAATAACTTCCTATCAAATGAAAAAGATCGCGATTTAATTCCAGTCCTAGGCAAACAAAGGTTCAACACTAAAGGTCCATGGTCTGAGGAGACCCGTGGGTACACCTGTATTTTGGCTCCGAGAGCAGAAGACCCGATAAGAAAAAATAATCGTCTTATTAATTTCTTATGCGGATAGGAGTGAAAAGTATACCCTGGATCCATACCTCTTAGAGTAGCCCAGTCATCCACCAGTCCATGATCAGCCAGTAAAGACTACAGGGTCTTTAATACCCTTGGGTTCCTCCCTCTGTAAGGCTTACTATCATCTTGTAGCGCATTAGGCTCAAGTTGTATATTTAGGTCACCGCACACAATTAATGGTGTGGGCCATGATGCCAATTCCACATTTAACCCTTCAATTATGAGGGCCTCATCAACATTTGAGCCGTATATAGAGTATAACGTACACTTCTGGCCTCCAATCCTACATTCCACAATAGCCCACCTCCCTTGTTTATCTGCCAATGCCCTTCCTGTCCCTTGTATATAATTTTTCTCCAAAATTGCTACTCCCCGTGTAGTGGTGGATTGTTCAGTACAGACTAATACTGCCTAATTCCGCCAATAGTTTTCTTTTGGCCCATGAGATAGGAGTTTCCTTGTATACATATCAGGTCAGTCTGCAGCGCCTGCAGCTCGTTCGCGACACGTTGCCTTTTATTATAATCGTTCAAACCGCTTGCATTCAAGGAGCAGAACCGATTGCCACCAATTATACCACTATCCCCCATTTATCTTCCATGTATCTTTATGCTCATATACTGTGTGCCTAAAACCATTGAATTTCATGTTTCTCTTCATCAAACCATCATGGATTATTTTTACTACTGCCCCCCCACCCCGACCCCCCCACCAACCCCCATCTGTGACCCCCCCCACTTCACCCATACACGGTTTCAGCGGGAGTAGTGTCCCACCCCCACCCATCCCCAAACTAGAGGCTTGGAGACACAAGGTCTCCGAGATGGGTCGAGCTTCTCATTCCCCGGACCCCCTGCCCCATCCTGTGTTTTGACCACAAAAATATTCACCACCCACCACCAAACATCCTAACCCCAGTGCACCCCCAGATCAAAAAACTGCATATTTATACATAATTATACAATCAATTCCTAACTAGCAAAAAAGGGGCTCCACATAATGTCAGCTAATTTCAAAGGATATCCTTAGTCCTTCCTTTTTCCCCTTACTTTACAAAGATTGTAAATACTCTTTAGCAGCTGATTCATCTGTAAAGAACCGCACATGCTCATTGTGTATGGTTTTGAGTTTAGCTGGGTTCAGCAAAAAGGCTTGTCCCCCGTTATCACGAAATGGTGTAATGAGTTGACGTAATTGCCATCTTTTCTCAATAGTGAGAGGGCAGTAATCTGGGCGCAAAAAATATTTAATCCCCTTCCCGGTTTTCTTTCTGTCTGGGCGTGCCAAGCCTTATACTGATTCTCTCGCCAGAAAGTTATTAACTAATATAAAAAACGCCCTTGGTCTAGGAGAGCTCTGACCCAGCCTATTGCGTTGTACAAATGGAAATCTATGTGCCCTCTGAATCTCCCGACTCCAATCCCATTGGGTTAGCCCATGAAAGCCTTCAGAGAAAAGTTCAATGATAAATTTTCGTGCGTCTTGCCCCTCGGCCCCCTCAGGAATGTCCAGTACTCGAAGGTTGTTCCGCCGGAGGCGATTTTCTAAATCAGTAATTTTCCAGAGGGTGTCATCCTTAGCGGAGCACAAGGTCTCTGTTGTTGATTTCTGCGCAGCAAGTTCATCTTCCAGATTTAATATGCGGGTCTCAGCCTCATTGAACCTGTCAGCGAACTCGGAGCAAGACTTCGCAATCCTCCGCACTGCATTCTGGAGTTTACGACAAGCGTGCGCTGGCTCTCTGCACCGGTCTCCTCCCTATGGGCCATTATGCTCTGGTAAATACCAGCCAGGGAGATATCTTCAGGTTTCTCAGCACCTTTAAAGTTGGGTTGCATCCCGCTGGATGTTTCAGTCTCTGCCATGAATGAATAATCCCATTGAAAGTAATCTGCACTCCCGGCCGAGAGATAGCCTGCGCACAGACCTATGTCCCCTTGTTTGCGCACTGTTTTTGGGCTGTGGATTCCCTTGTGTTTATGCAAATCGGATTAATCTCCGGAGGTATCTGAGGGATCCGGCATTGAATAGAAGGGGGGGTCGCCAGAATCGTTCTCTTTCCTGAAATCCTGCTCAACCCTTTTCTTTCTGATTACCATATCCGAACTACCAGGGCAAGGCTTTTCATTACTTTCTCACTTCTGTGCCTTCTTGACTGACCCTTGAGGAATGTCCCCTGCTGCAGCCCTTTCTACATTTTCTTCACCATTTTTATCACCATTCTCCCCATTTCCTATTGATCCTTGTAGCCCCAGCCTCGTTAACCAGAGAGTTCAAAGAACAAAATCCTTCTGCAGCTCTATATTTAACTCAGGTTCAAGAGTAGCTGGTGTGGCAGGAATATTTTTCTTTGTTTTAATAGTCAAAAATAGAGAGGGGACGGATTTCTTACCGCCCTCCACACGTATCAGTTTCGTGTCCTCCGCGCTGTCAGTGTAATTACGCGCTCTTCCGCGCCCAGTCTTCGGGGGCATTACATCACCATTGAGCTCAGCGTTCGATTCCGCGTTGAGCCGTCTTTTCGCCGGCACCATCCGCTCAGTAGTCTGGGCGGCGTGCACACACCCGGATGTCATCTTCGTCAGCGCCAGAAGCCGGAGAACAACCAAGCAGGGAGCTCAGCAGGTGCTCCACAACATACCCGCTCCGCCAGAGCTTCACTTCGGGGCCAATATGGAGCATCCAAACCCGGTCATAACTGCCCCCAGATCATGGTAAGTTGAGCATGGGGGAGAAACTCTGGGAGCTCAAGCCCGCACAACTGTAACGGCCGCCATCTTGCCTCATCCGGCCCCATTCCCCTATATACGGAAAATATGCCCCAGTGCCAACCAAAACGCTATCTAGGTCGTTTATATAAAGGTTGAACAGAAAAGGGGCCAAAATGCAACCTTGTCGTATCCCTCTCCCAATTTTGAAATCCCTGGTGACACGGAGATCCTGGGCATATCTGACATTCGCTTTGGTGTCCCTGTGCAGATCCTCTAGGAAGTTAACAAAATTGTCTTCCACCCCCATGGCCCTAGATCTTTATCCCTTTGTATTCTCGCTGGGTGTTGGCTATCTGCTTCGTTAGGGTGCACATTATGGTAAGTGTAGAAACCACATGAGTTCATATTTTCGTTTGTAATATCATGTGCAGTGGGCCAAGTGTTATGCTGGCGTATTTTCTTTTACTCCCTGTCTCAATCGTACATGTAAAAATGAGTCCAAGGGTGTGAGTGTTTTATTGATAAACATTTGCTCTAATGTGCGAGATTTTCCATCCTGGTGTAAATCTCACCAACATGCTATATTTGTCTGGTATGGGCGGGTGATATAATAATGGGAGTAAGGGACAGTATATACCTAGGCTATGTAGTGTATCCGCTGTATGCTGCCACGCCTTCACTGTACAAGTGACAGTTGTCGCTTCCTTCTCCCTGGGTTTAGGGTTACTGAGTAGCATGCCCTCCAAAGGAATTGGGTCCACTAGCCATTGCTCCACCGCCACCTGGGGCATATATTTGGGAGGGTGGAACCAATAATGTGCATAATGAGCCTGAGTGCAGTAATAGTATAGTTCCAAGTCAGGAACATCAAAATCACCCTGGGAATAAGGCTTGGTGAGTGTATTCCATTTGCGCCTCGGCTGCTTACCTCGCCAGGTCAGCCTAATCAATTCTGTGCGCAGCATCGTAAATAAGTCTCTACCCGGATGGTGCGGGATGTTCATGAACAGGTACAACAACTTAGGCAATATTACCATTTTTATCAAAGACGTTCTGCCCGCCAACGATAGAGGCAGTGAGATCCAGCGTGTGATGCAATTCGTGATATGTTCTAGGGCCCGACCATAAGTAAAATGCATAAATTGGGTAAGATCTGATGTGACATGGACTGCCAGATATTTTAATTCCGAATTACACCACTGTAATGGGAAGTCAAGAAGGAACGGCTTCGTAGCCAAAGTACATGGGAATATCTGAGACTTTCCCCAATTGATATGGATCCCTGAGAGCTCTCAGAATTATTGAAATTCCCATAAATTGGGATGTAGACTCTGTTGCGGATCTCTAAGGTACAAGGTAATATCCACGTACAGGGAAATGAGTATCTGTCACAGTTGGCACCTCAATACTTTGTCCTGATGGTGATGTCTTATTTTGGCCGCGAGAGGTTCAATTGCTAGCTCAAAAAGTAAGGGGGGCAAGTACATCCCCGTCTTGTGCCGTATGACAGAAAAAGGTGAGGAGAGTCGCCCATTGATCAAGACTCTGGCTGTATGAGATTGGTATAGTAAGGTAATCCATTAGGGAAATTCCACTGGCATTCCCATACGCTGCAAAATTCCCACCAAGTTATCCCATTCTACCGAGCCGAAGGCTTTCGTGGCATCTAGAAAGACTGCCACAAGTGTTAACTCTGGATCTACATTTCGAATTCTGAAAAATAAGGTTCATACTTTGAGAGACGTTGCTCGTCCTGGGATAAACCCAGCTTGATCAGGCAGTACTAATTTCTCCATTAATAGACTTAATCTATTGGGTAACACCTTGGCAAGGATTTTTGTGTCATTATTAATCAGGGATATCGGTCTGTACGAATCGCAATGTTCTGTGAGTTTCCCAGGTTTTGGTAATGAGCTGTTAGAGCTTCTCTCATTGACCAAGGAAGAATGCCAGCTTCTTGAGCTTCCTCATAAACTTTTTTCAGTATGGGTGTGAGCTGATCGATGTATGTTTTATAAAAGTCTATCGGAAGTCCATCCATGTCTGGTGCCTTCCCAGACTTAGTTTGCATTATTGGTGCGCGGATCTCATCCTCTTCCAAGGGAGCCGTCAACAATTCCCTTTGTGAGTCACCTAACCATCCCAGCGCCATGTCATCTAGGTAGTTGGACAGTTCCAAGGGCTTTTGCCTTCCAGTACTATATAAAGTAGCATAATGCGAAGTAAATGCATTAAGTATGTCCGTGGTATCCCTGAGCCTAGTGCCTTCGATATCTACATTTTCCAGCACATAGTAAGAGAATCGGGGTTTACGAATTTCTTCTGCTAGGGCTTTTCCAGGACGTTCTCCCTCCCCATATCTACATGCTACAAAATATTTGCCTCTGAAGCAGACCTCTCTATCTGCTGTGTCTTTATACTCTCATCTTTTCTCTAAACGCTTTGTGAGCTGTTCCATTCATATCCCCTTTCAGCTCTCTATCTAATCTGTTTAGTTGCATTTCTAGGGTCTGTAAGGTACGCCGGATGTCTCGCAGCACCCCTGAGCTCTTAGCTATGCAGAAGCCACGGACTGTGATCTTGAAGGCCTCCCACACTGTCGCAATTTGCGCAACTGACCCTAAATTCCGCTGAAAGGAGTCTGCGATTTTCTGCCCCAATTCCGTCTGAAAAACCATATCTAACAATGTAAGTGCCATCCGCCTTCAGTTTCTATGAGAAGAACCCAGTGCCAGGGAGTAAAGGATTAGTCAAACTGGAGAATGATCCGAATGTGTTCGCGCTAGTTGCTGTACTGTGTCTATCCATGGTCCTATACCTCTAGAAACTACCCAGTAATCTAATCTCACCCATGTTGAGTGCATAGCAATGAAGTGCGTTTCCTCGCGTTTTTCAGGGTGTACATGCATCCATGCATCCAGAAGTCCGTTATCTGATATTGTGCCTTGCAGTAGTTTGTGTTTTTGAATAGTGATGTGGAAGGGGGTTGGACCTATCTTTCTCTGGATTCAGTGAAGTATTGAAATCTCCTCCCCATATTATGTGTGTGGACCCTATTTCCCGGATCTTTCCCCATAGCACAGTATAAAAGTCAGGGTCATCTATGTTAGGTCCATAGCAGCACACCAAGGTGACTGATTCAGAACCCTTTCTGCCCCACATAATGCAATATCTTCCTGAGTTATCTTGTGTCATGTTACTGGGAATGTATGGGATTTTTTTCTTTATCAAAATTGCTGTCCCTCTGGAATATGAGGAGAAGGAAGAGAAAACCCTGTGGTCTGCCCATTTATTAGCAAAGGAGGGTGTTTTCCAAGGGTCCAGGTGAGTTTCCTGAAGCATATCCTCCTGAACCTGCTGTCGAAGTATGCTATGACTTGTCGACGTTTGCGGGGGTCTCCCAATCCTCTAACATTCCACGTTAACAAATGCATTTGCTGTGCTACATTAACCTATATATTATTAGCCATATATCAATCACATATATAATCTTTTTCATATTTATCATTTGTCTGAGCTTTTGTAGTGCATACTGTAGCGAAATCAAAAGATATCATACCCTGCCTCGTTGCATGTCTAATGAACTGTTCCCGTCCCGCCCCCTCCCACTTCAACATCCCCAACTTGTTGGTGCCACGATACCCACCCCCTCTCATCTCACCCCAGTTAACATAACATGTCTGCATAACTACCCACAATAGGGGGATCACCCTTGGGGGTACACTAGGGATCTCGCACGATTTCTCACTTCCCCCTTTAAACAATGGTATAATTAGAGATACCCTTAGGGTAGGGGAAGAGGTGCCAGACTTATTTGGTACAGAGTCCCAGATGTGAACTTATCTGCTTGTTTTTTTTTGTTTGTATATCTTTTATTGCATTTTTACATTTATAGTGTATAACATAGTATTAAACATACACTGTGTCTATATCGTGGAAAGAGGCAGGAGAAAAGAACTCATGATTGCACAAAATGACATGTGCTGGCAACCACAGTTCGTCACGTTGTCATATCTTGCCGTCCAACAGTCGTCGATCAGTTACACAGTTGTAAACATATACATCAGGAAAAAGAAGGAGGCGCAAGCGGCCTAGCAAGGGGCATTATTACATGTAAATAATAAGGAAAGCATTATACATTTGAAAGCAGCACCCCTGCGACAATCGTGCCAGTTGGCTACTAAGTACTCTTTTAAATCAAAGGGTGAACAATACTCACAATATTGCGGTCTCCCCAGCCGCATAGTCCACTCTAGCCAATAATATCTGCACAGGGGAGTACCTTCTTCGTCACATTTCTTAAGGAAAAATCAAGCAGCTATTCGCCAAGTCAGGGCATCGATACAATTGGGCCTGCACATCCTACCAGCGTAGCGGGCCTTAAATATAGGCACATATGCAGTTTGATATTCAAAGCCTTTTACTTGCTAATTCAAGAACTGTAAAACAGGAACATTATAAACCAAAACTATGTGAAAATGTAAAAGGAAAGGGAAAAAAAAAGCAGAGACCAGGAAACGAAAAAAAAAAAGGAAACAGAAGATGGTTGATTGTGCGTGTTGGGCTATCGTGCGTGTGGAACGTCTGGGGCGGAAAGAAAGGGGGAGACGGGGGGAGGGTTCCCCCGTTATGTCCAGTGTTAGTGTCACCTGCTAAAACACCACTAAGGGAGGTGTATCTAAGTGACTCCGTGTTGGAGGCATGCGCGGTGGAAACAGCCAGGGTGTCATCCCAGGCCTGGGATATGGGGCACACACGAAGCCCCGCCGTCTCCTCCCTGTGTAGGACCACACTTTCAACTCTCACCCAATTATCCAAGGAGTCGCGCCATTGTGTCACGTGGGGAGGATCACTGCCCTTCCAGCGCTTGGTGATAAGCCGTTTTGCTGTTATGAAACCAAGGTTGCAGAACCTATTAGGGACTCGGGTCAGCTTTGTCCGTTTGCAGAGGCCTAATAAGCATGCTTCCCAATGTGCATTGTAAATCCCCACCTACGCTCGCAGCCAGTAAGGCTGATACCGCACGCCAGTAAGCATGTAGCGAGGGACAGGACCAGAGCATGTGTAAAAAGTGAGCGTCAACTAGCCCGCATCTCGGGCATGCTGACGTGACGAGTCTAAAATAACAGTTAATCTTGTCCGGGGATAAATCTGCGCGGTGCACAATGTCATATTGGATGATCTTAAAGCGGGAATTGCGTGGGACGTTAACGGCGCTAGCCAGCACCATTTCCCATTCCTTATCTGTCCAGACCCGGCCCCTGTCTGCCACCCATCTGTCTCTCAAACGCTGGGTGGGAGGTTGAGTGTGGAGTAGTAGGGCCTGCACCAGCCAATGCACCACATGAGACCCTCTCCCCACCACATGCATGTATTGTACTAGCAAGTGGATTGGCGGTTCATCTGAAAGGTCGCCCCAGGCCTGTGTCAGTGTGCGTATGATTGTTGCGTGTGTTAAAAATTGTCCTGCCGGAAGGCCCGTGTCGGTGACCAGCGTCTCGACATGGCTTAGTGTGCCCTCCGTGAACAGGTCTCCAACAGTATCTACCTCAGCCTGTACCAAACTAGTCAGCGTCGCCTCTGTGAACGCTCCACCATCCCTGGGCGTCCCTAGCAGGGGCAGATTCGGGGCATACAGTTTCATGGAATTGGTTAGCTTCAGACTCCTCACATAACACCTCTGTGCTAATGCCAGGTGTAGCTGGTCTGGGCAGCGGACCTTAGCTAAAGGGTGAAACATTACTTGCACCTGTGCAAGTGTCTACATCGTGGCGTCTGTGGCCGTGTCGCCCAGATTCTTCCCACTCAACCAGTAGGTCACCTATTGCGGCTGCGCAGCTAGGTAGTAGAGCTCCTGGTTGGGAACTGCCAGGCCCCCAGTCTCCGGGGACGCATAAAGAGTCCTCAGAGCCACTCTGGGTCGTCCCGCGCTCCAAATCAAGCTCCGACTTAAGGTCTGTAGCTCGGGAAATATACGTGTGGGGACATAGACCCGGAGGTTAGCGTAAAAGTACAACAATTTGGGTATCGCTATCATTTTCGTTAACGTGGTTCGACTGGGCACATTCAGAGGGAGCGTCTGCCAGAACGTCAACTGCGCCTGCAGGGAGGATATCGCTCTTATCAGGTTGCCCTCTAGAACATTAGTGTGGTCTCGGTACACCCGAAAACCCCAGGTAACGGAACATGGTTGAGTACCAAACATGCTGTTAGTCTTGGACTTTGATGACACATTCCGGTGTGGCATCATTAAATGCATATACGCCGGATTTAATCCAGTTGACCCTGTGTCCTGACATTTCCCCAAAGGTGCGGAAGATGGCAGAGAGTGCCAGCGGAAAGTGGGTCAGATCCCTGATGTATAGCAATAGGTCATCAGTGTATAGCGACACTGCATGTATGCCATCAGCTAAGGGGATGCCCCACTCCTCGCCAGAGGTACGCAGTAGCGCCGCCAAGGGTTCCATCATCCGTGAAAAAATTAAAGAGGACAAGGGGCATCCTTGCTGGGTTCCCCTGTGCACCCTGATAGGGTCAGAAAACAACTTGCCCGTACGGACCCGTGTGGTAAATAAAATAATTACCCTGTCGGAATTTCTATACATTAACAAGGATCATGCATATAATGAGAGGCAGAGTCCGTGGTGTCCGATTCAGAAGGGCTTTATTCAATAACTGCAGTTAAGGGAGAATCGGGTTCCATCACCACTAAGGTTCAGGAAGGGTCGTCATCTGAAGTTTATTCACAGAGTACATCATTTATAGTAAAACATACATTAACTTGCATAGGAAAGGTGGAGCAAGTGAAAGAGAGAGATAAGAACACATGGGTGTATAAGGAGGCGTACATGTGGGTTTTCCCTTGATGAGTCATAGGTTTGTCATAGGTGGGTGGATACATGGAGGGGTCTACATGGGCAGCTGGAACCTTTACCCTACTTGTGTGCGTAACCTAGTCATGACGTGTAATTGACGTGTAACTGGGGGAAACAGGAGGGAGCTGACTTTCGTGCTAGTAGAGAAGTCTTGGATGTCAGGACGACCTGTACTTCTGGTATTATCTGATATCTTGAGTTTGGAGGATGTATTATCTGACTTAAAGGTCGCTCGAGCAAAGGCTGCTCATCACTAAATGTTAGTGTGTGCATGTATTTCTTCGTGCATTGCGTGGGGCCATGGTCCTTCTATGGATGCGAGTTCTGTAAATCACTTGAATGGAGACAGAAAGGCTAGGCCCTATCTTCTGCAGGCGGAATATGTTTACCCTTTTCATTAGGCAGGAATGTGTTTCTGTGGAGTGGAGCAGATAACTGTAGGCAAAATACTGTCTTGGCAGGCCAGGCTGGGCACCTCTCGGCTGAACAGGAAGTATGTGAGAGGTCAGGGATACATAGCTAGACTGCAGCTTTCAGAGTGTCAGGAGGCTTGGAGCCTTGGGGCCTGAATTCGGGTCCTGGCTCGGCTGGGCCACAAAACGGGTGCATCTCGACTTTTAAACGTGCACCATGCAAATACATTGGCAACATAGGCCTTAAAGCAGAATTATTGTTTCTTTCATGGAGGGCCTGGTAACTGACATGTTAACGTTGGACGCAAATGCAGAGGCGTCATCATTTCGGCCATAGAGGGAAAATGCATGGATGTAATGCACATATACTACACGTTGGGGTACACGATAGGGGACATACTGGCCATATCAAATTTCATTTTCCTCATTCCCTCCTTGTCCCCTATGTTCCCTTCAAGTCACATCTATTTGCATAAGACCTTGTATATGGTCATACAGCATCATTTGCTCTTCTTTTCTCTTCTGGATACGTGGATGGGGAATACAGGCAGTGGCACACAAGCCGCAAATCGCCGGGCCACATTGTAGACAGAGGCAGCAACTGAACATGATAAACAGTATTATTCCTAGGAACGTTAATACTGTCCAGCCCCATCCTGATATTACACTCCAGAGCCAACTGGACCAGGTCCATGAGTCTTGATGCATCTCATGGGCTATCTTGTGAAGTCTTGTTATTGCTGCATACACGGATGGCGCGTTATTAGGAATAAACACGCAACAACTGGAGCCGATCACTCTACAAGCTCCGCCCCTATCTGCCAGGATGACGTCAAGAACAAGGCGGTTCTGAAGAACAACAAGTCTCATAGCTGACTGCTCCTCTGTTAAGTTCGCTAGAGCAGATGCAGTCTCATTTACTACTGCTTCCAATGTTCTTGTTAACCTGCGTATAAGTTTACTGTTTTGGATGGGACCTATGAACCAGAAATATCCTTTAATGAAATCTGTGTATTGCTCCCAAGCTGTCTGTCTGATCAACAACTGGGGAATTAATCTCCCTCTTGTGTCTAACATGTACTAGTCGGGAATCTCGATGATAATGGAATGGGGCTAGAAAGACCGGTGGCAGTAGGAACGCTATATAACACGTCCCACCCCAGTCTAAAGGCAGACGTACATAGGCTGTCTGACCGCAAATGAAATAGGAATGGCGGGAAGCTTTGAAAGTAGACTTTCCTTTATCACTGAACTCGACTACAGTATTACAATCACTGTGACCTAAATGTACTGATCCTTTCTTTCTAACGCATAATTCACCTTTTACTGGTAAGACTGTTATGAACGGTGGACCTGTATTTTTCTCGGACTGGACATTTAACATCATAAAGTTTAGGGAAGCATTTCCTTGCTCGTACACTTCATTTTCTAGATCTGTTCCTTTCCTCTGGGGAAAACCGTCTTTGTCTGGGTAACATGCCTTATTCATTACCATATTCAGATCTCCCCAGACCCAATCGCCCTGGGAAACTGTGGATGTTCTGTCTAGTGAGGACATTAAAGCAAACCATGCTCCGCACGAACCATTGTGCGAGAACGGGAAAGGAAAGAGAGGCAGAACTCCCTTCGTTTTCTGATAAGGTGGGAGTCGGCCACATACCCAGCAATTCGTTACATTGCTGGTCTGATGAGAATGGTGCAACATTCGAATAAAAGTATTGTTGCGCAGTGCTAGTCGATATGACAGTTCATGGGGTGGCAGATCGCTGAATGTGTGCTCTGCAGTGTCGTTGAAGGAAGAATGCATATGTGAAGCAATAGGAGGAAAGAAAACATGTAGTGTCAAGCTGATACATATAATCGATATACTTAGAAGGAACATAATAATCAGAGTTACTATACATCTACTGCGTAGAGTCTTGCAGTATATCTCTCTCTTATCTCTCTGTCTACTACTATTCTGGTCTACGATCTTATACATGTCAGGAACCTGTCTAACCGATTCACCACAGGGTGGACTTAAACAATTAAACGCTGTCTGACTTACTAGACCGTAATTTAGACCTATACTCCTGTTGCGGAGTTTTTTCTAGCAAAGGGGGCTTTGAGTCACTGGTTTCGAGGCAGTCCTTAGTTTCGATTACAGTTCCTTTTTGTCCATGGAGTTTTTTTATGTGCTGGGCATGAATCCTGCCCTTTCTTCCCTCGACCTTGACGGCAGTCCTCGTGGTAAGCAGTACCAGCTTCGGTGTTCGCCAGCGGGGCTCGAGAGGGCTTGAACGATCAAAATTCCGGACCAATACAACGTCTCCTGGAACGATGGTGTGTTCTTTTACTTGGGTGTTGTCGGGGAAGGCGGCTGCAACCTGTGAACGACAAGTTAGGAGTGCAGACATCAAGGAAGCCAGGTAATCTGTCAGCATATTACTGTCAACATCGGTAATTCTCTTAGGCATCGGAGTACCCCACATATTCGGTGGTCTACCAAAAACCACCTCGTAAGGGGACAGTCCTGTTCTGGAATGAGCTACCATACGCATGTAAAAGAGGGCAACCGGGAAGGCTACCATCCAATCCACGCCTTTTTCTGCACAGACTTTCGCTAATTTTGTCTTAAGTGTCTGGTTATGTCTCTCAACAAGTCCAGCTGCCTCTGGATGTCGTACACAATGGAACTTCCACTGGTACCCTAACAGAAGAGATACTTGTTTCATTAATTCAGAGGAGAATGGCTGACCGTTATCTGAGTACACGACACGGGGCAATCCATAGCGTGGAAAGTACTCTCGAACCAACTGCCTGGCAGTTGTTACAGCAGTGTAATCTGGGACTGGATATGCTTCTCTCCATCTGGATAGTGCACATACAACTACTAGGACATATTTGTATCCTCGACATCTGTCCATCTGGATATAATCCATCTGGAGGACTTCAAAAGGGTGGTCAGGGGGATGGAATCCACCTTGTTCTACCGGAATGCCTTTGCCTGGATTGAACTGGAAACAAATCATGCAGGTGCGTACTTTCTCTTTAGCTGCTGCACGCAGGTACTTGTTAAACCAAATATTCTGTAAACTGTCTAGCATAGCCTTTTCTCCTAAGTGTGCTGGACTATGTGCTGTGTTTATGATTACTTGAACCATAGTGTCTGGGAGAAACCATGTAGCTTTGCCTTTTGTCATCCAACCCTGGTCAGTCGGGACCCCTCCTTGTTCAGTCCATTTCTTTATTTCGTCTGGAGTGGCATGTGTCTGTATATCAAGTACATCTTGTGAGGGATCCCTGACTGTCATGCTATTCGTCAGTGATGGTACTTCTGTCTTTGTCGCATCCCTTGGAGTCTGGGCTGTCAATTTAGCTGTTCGATCTGCCAGGTTGTTACCCTGGAAAATGGTGTCTGTAACTTTCGTGTGTGCTTTGCATTTCATGATGGCTATGGCTGTAGGCAAATGTATTGCTTCTAACAGAGCTTGAATAAGGGGACCATGCTGGATTTTGGCCCCATGAGAGGTCAGGAAACCTCTCTCCTGCCATAACACTCCGAAGTCATTAACGACCCCGAAAGCGTACTGTGAATCCGTGTATATGTTTACTTTCAAGTTCTTGGCTCGTATGCAGGCTTGTGTCAGAGCGATGAGCTCTGCTGCTTGGGCTGACAGTGTGTCTATTCTTTGTGTCTCTATGACTTCAGTATCAGTGGTCACAGCATATGCGGCCACTAACTCTCCTGTGCTTGTTCTCATACATGAACCATCAACATAAAGTGTCAGGTCAGGGTCGAGAAATGCAATGTCTGTCAGGTCTTGTCTTGGTTTCGTTACTGTATCAATTACTTCTACACAGTCATGTGGTGCAGTGTCTACTGTACTTGAGGGCAAGAGTGTAGCAGGGTTCAGTATATTGCATCGTCTGATCTCTATGTGTGGCTGGAATAATGTCAGTTCATATCCTGTCAGTCTTGCTATAGTCAGGTGCTGTGTCTGTGTCCTGTTCAAGAGAACTTCAACTGCATGTGGGACCTGTACTGTCAGAGGATGGCCTAACACTATAGAATCACTCTGTCTTATAGCTAGGGCTGTTGCTGCAACTGATTTCAGGCACGCAGGCAGAGCCTGGGCCACTGGATCTAATGTACTAGAAAAATAAGCACAAGGCTTGTGTTTTCCTGCTTGATCTTGTGTAAGGACAGATAATGCTGTTCCCTCTCGTTCAGTGACAAAAAGCGTAAAAGGCTTGCTGTAACAAGGAGTCGCTAAAACTGGTGCTTGACATAAGGCTTTTTTCAGTTCTTCAAATGCAAGTGTATGTTCTTGTGTCCTAGGGAGGACAGTCGAAGACGCTGCCTCCTGTGTTTTTTTTTGTTTTTTTGGTTTTTTTTTGGCAGACCTTTATTGCACATTATACATATACACAGCGGAGTGCCTACAACCCACTGTTGGGGCCGGCCTCAATCGGTGCACCTCAATTATCATATAAGCTTGACATCAGACGTCATAGGCACAATTGCAGGAGTCCAAAAGTCTTAGTTCACGTAGGCACTCACAGTCAATCCAGATGTAATATTTACAGCGCACCCGTATAGTGCAGTCGTACACCCCCATGTGATCTCGGTCTATTTTCAGTTTTTAATTGAGAAAGGTAACCTCAACAAATCCCAACCCCACCCCCCGTCCCATCCTGGTTTCAGTGAGTAGTCCAAGTCTAGTAGGCATGATGTGGTTGGGCAGCTAATACAACGTATGTTTAACAGCACTTCTCAGGCAGGGAACGTTCACCCTCCTCCCAAAGCCATCCAGAGGCCATAGCGAGGACCAGTGACCACAGGTACCATGCCAGTCCCACAGCTCACCACGTTCTCACTGTCGTGACCACCGCCCAGGCATACATACCATATACAGAGCTAACCAGACGCCTCCGCCCCACAAAGTCCTCAAGCCGCTCCTTCCTCACAGTCTGATAACGCAGCAGTCACACTCTCATCGCTATCAGTGTCTGTTAAAGAGAGCATGTAGAGCGTAAACGGAGCCCAGACATCCCTCGGGCGAGATGTTTCAGGTAACTCATCATAGTAACAGGTCAACTGATCTCTGGAATAGGCCATATCTTTCAGCCACATCTGCACCTCAGGCGCTCTCCTTCCCCCCCAGACCATAGCAACCCTCCTTCTGGCTAGTTGGAGCGCAAGTACTACAAGCCGCCGTGACGGCGCAGCCACCCCAGAGGCAATGCCCAACAGACACAGGCGCACATCCAGTTTCACCTCAGTTGCAGCCATGACAGTTAGCCTTTCAGTCACTTCCTTCCAATAGTCGTATACGCGTGAGCAACCCCAGGCCAGGTGTATAAAGTCAGCGTCCTCAGCTCCGCAGCGGACACATTGGGCGGTGGACCTGAGCCCATATCGTACCAGTTGGGTCGGAGTATAGTACCACTGTTGTAGAAACTTATAATGCAGAAGGCGGAAGTTGCCATTGATCACATACCCCCCGGTCATAGCACAGCATTCATTCCAGTCTTCATCACTCAGCGGTACCGGGAGACTCCTATCCCACCTTGCTCTGGCCAGGGTCGCCCCCCGCCCTCATCTTCCAGCGCAGCCTTATATAATTTAGATAGTAATTTAGTCCTGTCCTTGACCGTATAGAGCAACTGCAACGCACCCAGGGCCAATGGTTCCTCCGGATATGTTGGGTATAAGTCACGCACAGCAGCACGCAGTCTGACATACACAAAGGTGGACATAGTAGCGTTCGTCGAGCGGGCGGTCATCTCCCGAGAGGAGAGGAACGAGGCCCCTGGAAACAGGTCCCCCATAGTCTGCAGTCCAGCCTCCCGCAGAGTCTGGAGCCCACCTGGCTCACCCGAGACAGAGCTATCCGAGTGATAAAGTAGTGGCATGGCCGGAGCGTAGAGCGGCAACCTGCCAGCCCGTTTACCCAGGGTAGTCCAAGCAGACGCCGTGAGGCGCACCGTATCAATCTCCCCTTTCTCAAATACCGAGTGCTTATTTACTATCATAGCCCTTAGTGGATACGGCAGAACTGCGCTTGCCTCCAATGCCACGTGCGGAGTGTATGGCGGAGAGTTTATCCAGTAGCTCGCAAAGTGTGCCTGTGCGCAAAGGTAATAAAGTCTCATATCCGGCAAGGCAAACCCACCCAAATCGTATGGCTTGGTCAGTACCTCCCAAGTCACTCGCGGCCTCTTACCGGCCCAGGTGAGAGTTATCAGCAGGGACCGCAGCCTCGCAAAGAAGTGTGATCGTAGCGGGACCGGAATGTTGACGAATAGGTAAAGAAATTTCGGTAGCACCACCATTTTAATCAAAGATACTCGATCTGCCAGAGTCAGTGGGAGTCGAGTCCATCTCGCCACCTGGTCTTCCAGGTTGGAAATGGCAACGCCATAATTTGCCCGTATGACTTCTTGGTAATCCCTGTGCACCCAAACGCCCAGGTACCTAATTGAGTCTACCGCCCACTCCAGCGGGAATTCCAGTGGAACTTGGCGAGTGAGGTCCGTGAGGGGCAGTACTACTGACTTGTCCCAATTAATGGTCAGCCCTGAGTGCCGGCCGAATTTAATGAATTCTCGAAGTATGCGCTCCAGGTGTTGCGCCGGGTCTCTGACATATAGGACCATGTCGTCAGCGTACATTGACACTGCCAACGATCTGAGAGGGAATTTGAGCGCCGCCTCCGCATACCTCTGACGCAAGACGCAGGCCAGTGGTTCCATCATTATGGCAAATAGCAGGGGCGCTAGAGGGCATCCCTGCCTTGTCCCCCGTTGTATTGGAAAGGAGGCAGAAACGTGACCATTAACCCTGACCCTCGCCGTGGGTGCATTATACAACAGGGCGATTAGTGACGTGAAGAAGAGAGGTACTCCCATCCGATGCAGAACGGCCAGCATATACTTCCACGCCACTGAATCAAAAGCCTTGGCGGCATCAAGCATAACTGCCACCGCGGCCAGGTCCGGCTTAAGGAGATGTAGTACTGCGAACAAGGTTCTCAGGTTGTGAGTGGTGGATCGGAGGGGGATAAACCCCGACTGATCGGGTAATACCATAACCGGCAGAAGGAGGCGCAGTCTCGTGGCTAACACTTTGGCTATTATTTTAACATCAGTGTTTATTAGTGATAGAGGACGGTATGATTCGCACCTATTTAGCGGCTTTCCGGGCTTAGGAAGCGCCACCAAGAGTGCCTCTCTCATAGTACCCGGAAGTTGTCCGCATTCAAAAGCTTCTTCTAGGACCATGGCTAGTCGCGGAATAAGTAGATCCGCATATGTTTTATAAAATTCGGCGGGCAGGCCATCTGTGCCAGCTGCCTTCCCATTCGGCAGGGCAGCTATCGCGTCTCTGAATTCCGCCTCGGTGACATGATGCATTAGGAATTCCTGTTGACCCCTGGAGAGCCACACCAGCGCTACATCCTCCAAATACCGCGATATTTCTGCCCCGTCCGCCGTTTCTCTATGTTCATAGAGTTGCGCATAGTGTCTCGAGAAGCAGTCAAGTATGCCATCTGACGTAGTCACCACATTACCCTGGTCCTCAATTTCCAACACAGTGCAGTGCCTAGCCCAAGGGTCCCGAATTCTGTCAGCTAGTCCCCTGCCCGGCCTACCCCCCTCACCATAATATCTGGCTGTAGCTCGTTTGGATAGAAATTTCACCTCCTGGTCGGCTAATTCATTATATTCCGTGACCTTTGTCCTAACATCTGCTAGTAATGTGCTGTCGTCCCCTTCCTCCAGTCGACGTTCTAAAGCCAACAACTCCCTCTCCAGTCTGGACATAGAGTCTCTGATGGACGTGAGGACCCCGGACCGCAACCCGATACATGCACCCCTCACCGAGACCTTAAAGGCCTCCCACACCGTGACCATACTATCTACAGAGCCCACATTGGTCTCGAAGAATTCCTCAATTATCTGCCTCAGGCGCTCGCACAACACCTGATCCGTTAACACTCCAGGGGAGAGTCGCCAGGTAAATGGGGCAGGAGCATGAGTAGGAATCCGCAGCTTCAGAGCGACAGGGGCATGGTCCGAAAGTGTTCGGGGCAGGTGTTCCACATTCAGCACCCATCCACTCACATCTCGGGTCAACAACCAATAGTCCAATCTTGACCACGTATTGTGTGCAGATGTGTAGCAAGTCCCCTCCCGCCTGCCAGGATTCTGCAAGCGCCAAACATCCAACAATTGCAGCCCATTCATACCCTCGCGCACCGCATCCGTCCCTCTCTTACGTTCGCAAGGCCGGTCGTGTCTCCTATCCAACTCAGAATCCAATGTGATGTTCCAGTCCCCCCCACAGAGAATAGCTGACGGTGGTAGAGTGTACAGTTTGTTCCAGAGTGCAATGAAAAAATCAGGGTCATCTATATTAGGACCATAGACATTGAGAAGCGTGATCAAAGTGCCACACAGTTTACCCTGCACAACAATATATCTTCCGTCCTGATCGACCTCCTCATGTAACAATTCAAATGGAATACCCTTTTTTATCAGAATCATTACCCCACGGGCATAGGATGAATAGGACGTGGCCCACCTCGCACCCGCCCACTGTTTGCCCACCATTTCGGCCGCCGCCCCCTTGAGATGCGTCTCCTGTAGAAATACCACTTGTACCCCATGTCTATTTAAGAAGGCAAGCATTTGTCTAGTTTTCTGTGGCTTGTTTAGCCCTCGCACATTCCAAGTAGCACACATGATGGTGCCTCCCCTATCCATATCGCCCAAGGTGGAGGTATCTCAGTAGTGCATTTACCCTCGGCATCCCCTGCCCTCTAAACCATCCCCCTCCCTTCTTCCTCCTAGATATAGCCCCATTGGCGCTTGGAAAGTCCCAGAGCCACTTACTGCAGCCCCACATACAATGCAAAGATGATTCAGACTCAATCCCCTTGACCAGGAAAAACATCAACAACCCAACCAGTTGCAACATCCCATCCCCCATCCCACCGCCCACTTCAGCACTCCCAACTTGCCAAAGCCTCCCCGTGCCCCCCCCCTCTGCAACCCCCAACAATGCAAACAGCCACATTTGGGGATCTCCCTTGTCTGGAGGCGTAGTGGCGCGCCACCCCCGCCAGAACTGACGAGAGTGTAGACCATTGTCGTTGACAACAACCCCAACCCCTCTACCCACCCCCACGGTCAAAGCATTAGACCCGAAGGCATTCATATAACAACACATGGCACTGGGCGCCCCTGAAAGCGGTCTACTCCCTATAACATCGCCCTAGTCCCAGAAAGGCAATCACATCCAGCGCGGCAGCACACATTACACAACAGCCCCATTGAGCCGAGTTCCACTATCAGAGAGCCCCCGCTACTGCGGGGTGGCAGCTTCAGCAAGGACAATATTCCCCATAGCCCCCCCCTCGCGCAACATACAGAGCAATAACGCAAAGGGTACCAGGGGCTGTAACGCCAGAGTGTGTCCTCAGCAATTACTGCATACTCTGTAATAAAGTGAACCTTATGCAGTGCCCCGCTTTTCCCCCATCATCTCAGTCAGCAGTGCAATGCAAGTCAGGCCTACTCGTCCAGCCTTTCATCATCCCCTTCATGACGTCCAGGTGGTTCTTTAGCACGTTTCTTCAGTTTTTTGGCATAGTCCAGTGCTGCCTTGGGGGAAGAGAAAATCTTGTTATCCGATGGAGGCCCAATCCGAAGACGCGCAGGGTACAGCATGGCATAAGCAATGGTCTCCGCCCTCAGCAATTGTTTCACCGACGCGAACTCCTTACGTGCCGTCTGTACTGCCATGGTGAAGTCGGGATAAAACTCCAGTTTGTTACCCTGATAGTCTATGGAGCCCTTCTCCCTCGCGAGCCGTAGAATAGTGTCCCGGTCCCTATAGTTCAGGATCCTTGCCACAATAGGCCTCGGCGGTGCTCCCGGCGGAGGCTTCTTAGCCAGGGACCGATGCGCTCGCTCCACAATGAAGACACGGGATAGCTGGTCAGCCCCAAAGATGTCGATGATCATGCGCTCCATGAAGTCCTCCATGCGCCCCACGTTTGTAGATTCCGGCAGGCCTGTAACGCGAACGTTGTTCCGCCTGGACCTCCCTTCTAACTCCTCATTCTTCGCTTGTATGACCGCCAGCACTCTTTCCATATTAAAGACTTTGGACGAGACCGTGACCAGACCATCCTCCGTGGCGGAAACCCGCTGTTCCACCTCACCCATCCGTTCGTTCTGACGGTCAAATTGTGTCGCCATCTGATCTAGACGATGATTCACAGACTCCATGGTGCCCTCTATAGATTGCAGAGTCTTCTGCATAGCCACCAGTGTGGATTCCAGATTGGGCGCACCACCAACAGCCCCACCCTGGTCGGTGTCCGCTGGCGCCTGTGAGGAGGAATGCGCAGTCTTTTTTGCATCAAAGTTAATTTTTGGCTGGTTTCTATCAGGCCTGCCCATGACTGTGATCTAACTCAGCGTGGCCCAAGACTCAGCTATGTAGGATAGTTTGCACAGGTAAGTCTTCCAAAACGCTATCAGCGTAGATATCAGCCGCCGCGCCCTGCGAATTATGTCCAGGTCCAGGCCGATGTGTGCCCCAGGCCGGGTCAGGTAGGACCGTCACCCCAGAAGGCTAGGTGCACCAGGCAATCTCCGTACAGGCCCACATTGCTGATGTAAGCAGGAAAGCTCAGTGTCCAAGGCAACAGTAAGGCAGCACAGAGGGGCCCCCCAGGTCTGCGTCTCCTCTCCGACAGTGCCGGTAGCTGGTGAGGCAGCGCGGGCGAAGTGCCGATCGCTGGTGTGCATCAAACAGCCGCCAGGTGGAAGGAGGCCTCAAGATGGCGGACGCTGTATAGGCCCGTCCCATCCAGCTCAGCAGGACTCCCAGTGCCTCGTGTGTGGCGATGTGCTCTCCCGCTGGCAGCCGAAAGCGCGGCTCCGCTTGATCTCCTGACCCCCCCCAGCCGCTCCGCTCCCAGCCGACCCCCTCCCCGGCCCCCCCGGCCCGAGCTCGCGCGGCGCGGGCTACCGCGGCCTAGCGTCACCTCCGCAGCGCCGGGCTAGCGTAGATCCCACGCCCCACTCACCAGGACCAGCAGGGCCAAGTCCAGGCCGTCCGAAGCGTCGCAGCCTTCCCGGGGGATCTCGTTGTCAGCGCCGCCTCCCTGCCACCACTGCCACAAAGCGCCGTCACCAGGGCTCCGCTCCCGCCGGAAGCAACGGCAGCAAGGGCCTAGATCGTAGCGGGGCTTCCGCTCTGTGCCCGCCGGAGACCGTGTCGTCCACGTCCTGGCCTGGGACCGCTCAGCTCCGGGCGCCCGCAGGGCAGCTGTAATCGCCTCGCTGATCGCCCCGGTGAGTCTCCGAGGACAGCGGACCAAGCTCCGCCGGGGTGTAGGGCAAAGGCGCCGGGGAAATAGGATATTTCAGCAAATGTTGAATGGTCTTAGACGGAGCCTCACAGGAGTGCGGCCATCTTGTCCGGCGCCCTCTAGCGCCCCCACGCTGCCTCCTGTGTTGTCAACTGTATGAGTGGTTTGGCTAGAAATGCATACTGGGGAATCCATTGTCTGCAGTAAGAAGTGAGGCCAATGAAGGCTCGTACTTCCTTTTGTGTCTTGGGCTGTGAAAGATTGGCAATTAACTGAATACAGCCTTGTGTCAGCTGTCTACCCCTCTTGGACAGCAAGTGTCCAAGGTATACCACTTGCTGTGCACAGAATTGTAGTTTCGAAGGGGACACTGTGTGCCCCTTGTCTGCCAGAAAGTATAAGACTGTCAGTGATGCACGTTCGCAGTCTGATTCTGTACGTGCTGTGATCAGGATATCGTCAACATATTGGAGCAGTGTGGTGTTGGCAGGCATGTGAATACTGTCTAGTTGTCTTTTCAATGCTTGGCTGTAAATACTAGGACTTTCTGTGAACCCTTGAGGAGCTCTCGTAAATTCAAAGCTGCGTCCATTTAAACAGAATCCGAAGAGGTATTGGCTCTCTGGATGTATTGGGACACTGAAGAAGGCGTTCTTTAGATCAATTACAGTGAAGAACGTCGCCTCGGAATCAATTGCAGTCAGTAAGGAAGAAATGTCTGGGACCACTGGGTATTGCGGTACTATACACTTGTTCAGCTCTCGAAGATCAATCACTAGTCTGTAGACTGGTGGTGCATTAGGGTCTGTTCGTTTGAGAATAGGGATGACAGGTGAATTACATACATTTGAGTCAGTTTCTACTACCACTCCTTGTGCAATGAGTTCGTCAACAATTTTCAGTAATGCTACTACGGCATCAGGTGGCAACTTGTATTGTCGGATTCGTGGCAGTACTACTCCTGGTTTGAGAGTGACACGATATGGTGTAATGTGCATGTAACCTACATCAGTCGGACCTTGTGCCCATAAATGCTGTGGTACATTCTGGAGTCTGTGGTCAAAATCTCTCATCACAAAATGTCCTTTAAAATCACGTAAAAACAATCGCACTCCTTCCGGAGAACAACAAATTACTGCTCCTAGTTCTTTCAATGTTCTTATACCAAGCAAATTTTCTGGACATGACTTAGTGAGTAACAAGTCTGTAGTACGAGACAATGGACCGACTCCTAGGGAAACTGGCTTTGACACTTCGTTAACAATAGGCTTTCCTGAAAACCCCAGGGAAACATTCTGTGAGCCTGAGAGGGGTGCCCCTGGAACCTCGTCATGACTGATGGTAGTTCTGCTCGCCCCTGTGTCAATCAGAAATTTTCTGTCTTTTCCCAATACACGACTATGTACGTAGGGACCTTCTTGATCTACAGGAACCTCAATAAGGGGCAAGCCAACCTCCCTCTCTAGGCTGTTTCATGAGTACTGCTGGAATTCTGGATAGTCTGACTGTGCGTACTGGTACATTTGTTGCGTGACCTGTTGTGTGGCAGCTATCGGTTGTGGTAGAGCTACTGTCTGTTGCGTGTTTTGTGGGGTGCTATTCTGTCTAGGAGAATGCAGTCTTTCTTTTGTCTTGCCTGTAGCTATATTGTGTTTCAGGACAGCACATTCATTCACATAGTGACCTGGTTGCTTGCAATAATTACAGTTCCCTTTAACAGGTGGTGTGCCCTTCTTATTCCCATTAGCTGGTACCGATTGTGCAACTAGCACTTTCATTTTCGTATCTTTCAGGCGTTTCTTTTCATGTTCCTGTTCCTCTCTAATTCTGTTCTGGTGGTACTGTAACATTTGTAACATTTGGGAAGGGCTATTTGCTTGCCAGATACTCTCAACCTTCAGTACTCTATTCTTGATCAGGGGTAAGGAATTCTCTACTAGTTTGCTCACAAAAAGATGTGGATATGATTCACTACTTGGCTTAAGGCCACTATTAATAGAAAAACATTTCTCGAATCTGGAATAAAAATCACTAGTGTCTTCATCTTGTTTCTGTTTACAGGCTGAAATAGCATCCCAATCTTCCTTTTTAGTAATCAATAATCTCGGCAGGACCTGTATCAAGAGTTCAGGTAATGCTTTAGCTTGTTCCCCAAGACCAACACCAGGGAGCCGTCCTTTATCCTCTGTTTCCAATTCTGCCCAATTTATCTTTTTCTCTCCCAACTCCCAGTCTTTCTCTTTAAGCTTTTCATAAATACCAGCAGGCAACAGTACTTTCAATAACTTAATGATGTCAGCATACGTGTAATCCCCTATGCGGAGAATGTCTTTTAATTCACGGTGGAACCCCCCCGGGTCTTTATCATGGCAGGGCAGCATCTTTTTCATTTCCAGAATTTCTAGTTTCGTCAAGGGTGTGTAAACATATACTCGTTGAAGCGCACCATCAGTGTCTTTTACGGGATGGACCTCTCATAGGGGGTTCTGTCTGTCTATGTGGAAACTCTTTCTGTCGTGGTGTGGGGCAGGAATCATGCACGTCGTTAAAAAAGTCACGTACTTATGTCGTTGGTCCAGAATGACATTAATTAATTCGGTACCTAGGCCTATCCATCTATCTAAAAGTATAACGTCCAATAATTTGTACAAGGGACCGGGATCAGAATATTGGCTTTCATACAACGTTATCAAATGTTGAACCATGTAAATACCAGCCAAACGCTGTTCGTTCGGAGAAAGGCTCAAAAAGGTCTGAGCCACTACGTCACCGTTATATATATTAGAGTTAGACACCCATTGAACGGCTGACCGGGCTAATTCCGGTTCGTGTATGGTGTGGGGTCTATCGCACTCTACTCTTTTCTTCAGTGCATTCTCAGTAGCTTGGAACAGATTTTCGAGGGAAAATCGTTCTTTTATAGGTGGTCCCTTTTTGTGGGAGTCGAGGCATATGGGCCTGGTAAATGGTCGTGCTCTGCCTACATAACTTATTCTACCCATGTCCTCTGTTTCAGCATCTTCTGAGGCTGAATCCTCTTTCTCGTCGGACTCTTTCCTGTGTAAGTTTAGAATCTCTTTTCGTATTTTCCTATACATGCAGTCTGTCTTTCCCACTGTATCATGTTTACCGGCAGATATGTTGTCACTCCAATCAGTCATACCTCTAGTTACTCCTTTGTCTGGTTGGTCTTGTTCCCTGATCAGACAGTTAATCAAAAAACGTAAAATCATGTTTTTAACCTCTATCTTTCTTTGTTTCATGGCATCTTCTATACTCTCGGGTCCCTCCCCTGTTTGAATAAAATGGTATATTTTGTCTAAATTTTCATTCAATTCTGGTAATGTAATCAGATACTCTACAGCGTGTCTTAGTCGTAGTGAGAACACAAGCATGCCACCCGTACCTGGTACTGGATCGTATATACAATGTGATATTGTTACATTAGGCCTATAGGGTGATGCTGTTGCTTGTGGCGTTCGTTGTAGACTTAAATTTTGCAATGTACGTGTTGCTGGCGGTGTTAGGGGTGTTGTTGGTGGCCCCCCTCCCACTGCCCCTTGTCCTAAGTCGTCTCTCACAGTCGGTGCGGGAAGAAATTGTGTAAGCTGATTCTGTGGAGGGGCGGAGGGAGAAAAGGATTGTTGACGGGAAGGACAGGAGGAGGAAATACTGCGTTTACATAATCCGGAGCAGGCTCCGCTAGATAGGAAGAAATAAAAGCCTCAGCTTCTGTCTGTCTATGCCTACGTACTTTAGTCGGTATCAGTGGTGGCGGTAAATTACTAGGTACTTCTGAGGGGGTCACTTTAGCTAGTCCTTCAGCGAGGACGGGATACATGCCCGTTGTGAGGGCATTTCTTTCTCGATCTACTTGTTCCGCCTTGACCCGTTCCCCCTCTTCCTTTAGTTCTTTTTCTCTGGATTTTTCCCCTGCTTGTCTAGCTCTCTCTGCTTGATGCATTTCTTTCTCTGTTCTCCTATGTGACTCTTTGCGCCACAACTCAATAGCATCTTTCTGGGACTGTCTTGATTTCTTTTTCCATAGTGCTTCCTCTATTCTCATAATGCATTCAGCATCCCATGTTCCTGAGACAGGCCATCTATACTTTTCTTCCAGATCCTTCGTGTAATCTACCCATAAGTCTAAAAACAGTATGGCATCTAGCCCATGCTTCTGATACATGAAGTGGCCAGGAGTGTCTCTAGGCGGGACAGGAACTGATTCCTCGAGTATCCCTTTTCTAGTCCCTATCTGACGTAGTTTCGAAAACAGTGGCATGTTGGAACTAACTTTAACGAAAACACAATATACCCAAGAATAGACTGAAAACAACCATTCACACAACAACACTAAAACATTAAAAACAGATACATCCTAACTAGTACATAGGAAAAACATGGTCCTGGAAAACTGCTTACTTTATGTACTGCAAAACAGCACAACCATACCGGTCTCCTAAAGAGACACGTCTTTACCGTACCCACCGAAGGGGACACGTCTTTACCGTGTCTGTGTACCCAGACACGTCTTTACCGGGCTCAAATAAATGAACCCGTCTCTATGCGTTCCCAATAATGGTACTCACCGGGAAGCAGAACTTGAACTTGAAGGCCTCAAATACTCGATACTGCGTGACTGCTACGGCTGCGTCTACTGCTGCGGTTACTGCTGCGCATGCGCCTCGGAACAGGTGGGCCTCGGGATACCTCGGACCTTGCTCTCTCGACTTGGGCTCTGGTTGGGATGGTCCGCAATCCTCACCGCCTCGTGTGGATGCCTGGTCGCAGTCTCCGTCTCCTCCGTGGGCCTGAGGGAGTAGGCAGAAAGTCCCGCTGTCGTGTACACTTGAAGTCCGTCACGGCTGTAGAAGGGGTAGGGGGCTGGACCTACATCACCGGCGCGTGGGGAAGGGGACTGGTCCCTATTCGGGCGCCAGATTATGTGGTAAATAAAATAATTACCCTGTCGGAATTTCTATACATTAACAAGGATCATGCATATAATGAGAGGCAGAGTCCGTGGTGTCCGATTCAGAAGGGCTTTATTCAATAACTGCAGTTAAGGGAGAATCGGGTTCCATCACCACTAAGGTTCAGGAAGGGTCGTCATCTGAAGTTTATTCACAGAGTACATCATTTATAGTAAAACATACATTAACTTGCATAGGAAAGGTGGAGCAAGTGAAAGAGAGAGATAAGAACACATGGGCGTATAAGGAGGCGTACATGTGGGTGTTCCCTTGATGAGTCATAGGTGGGTGGATACATGGAGGGGGTCTACATGGGCAGCTGGAACCTTTACCCTACTTGCGTGCGTAACCTAGTCATGACGTGTAATTGACGTGTAACTGGGGGAAACAGGAGGGAGCTGACTTTCGTGCTAGTAGAGAAGTCTTGGATGTCAGGACGACCTGTACTTCTGGTATTATCTGATATCTTGAGTTTGGAGGATGTATTATCTGACTTAAAGGTCGCTCGAGCAAAGGCTGCTCATCACTAAATGCTAGTGTGTGCATGTATTTCTTCGTGCATTGCGTGGGGCCATGGGCCTTCTATGGATGCGAGTTCTGTAAATCACTTGAATGGAGACAGAAAGGCTAGGCCCTATCTTCTGCAGGCGGAATATGTTTACCCTTTTCATTAGGCAGGAATGTGTTTCTGTGGAGCGGAGCAGATAACTGTAGGCAAAATACTGTCTTGGCAGGCCAGGCTGGGCACCTCTCGGCTGAGCAGGAAGTATGTGAGAGGTCAGGGATACATAGCTAGACTGCAGCTTTCAGAGTGTCAGGAGGCTTGGAGCCTTGGGGCCTGAATTCGGGTCCTGGCTCGGCTGGGCCACAAAACGGGTGCATCTCGACTTTTAAACGTGCACCATGCAAATACATTGGCAACATAGGCCTTAAAGCAGAATTATCGTTTCTTTCATGGAGGGCCTGGTAACTGACATGTTAACGTTGGACGCAAATGCAGAGGCGTCATCATTTCGGCCATAGAGGGAAAATGCATGGATGTAATGCACATATACTACACGTTGGGGTACACGATAGGGGACATACTGGCCATATAAAATTTCATTTTCCTCACCCGGACAGTGGGTCGCTGATACAGAAGCTCCACCATGTTGATGTAATCGTCCCCTAAACCGTATTTCTGCAGCGCCGACACTAGGTAAGGCCACTCAAATGCCTTCTCCAGGTCAAGCACTAGACACCCAGAGTGAGGCCATTGGTTTATGGCAACGCTCTGCACCCTAAATAACCGTTGGATGTTATACGAGGTGCTATGGGTTGGAACGAAGCCATTCTGGTCCGAGTGGACAAGGGCGGTCACAAGGGGGGCCAAGCGCTCCGCTAAAGCGGAGGCCAGGATCTTGTAGTCCGTTTTGAGGAGAGCTAAAGGGCGATACGATCCCAGCTGGGTTTCGTCTCTGTCAGGCTTCGGGAGGGAGACCAGGTGGGCATCGTTCAGTGTAGGTGGTAAGGCAGCGTCTGCAATTGCCGCCTCATATATCCGTAACAATCTGGAATCAGAATGATGGAATAAGCTTTATAAAATTCAGCGGGCAGCCCATCTGGCCCTGGGGATTTTCCATTAGAGAGAGAGAAAATGGCCACCCGCAACTCCTTCAACGGCGAGCCAAGCTCATCTCATTGCGCATCATCTACCTCTGGCAAAGGCAAAACAGCGAGATACTCTACCAAATCAGCAGGCGAGGCCTGCAATCGGGACCGATAAAGATCAGTGTAATGATCTACAAAGGCGTCATGGATGGCCCTCTAGGTGTATACTATGTTGCCTTACTTGGTGCAGAGTGACGTCACCGGGGTGGTCCGGGCATCCTGTCTAATTAACCGCACCAACAGCTTGCCTGGTTTGTCCCCAGAGTGATGGGTGCGCGCCTCGTGGGCCATTTAGTTCAGGTACTTAAGCCTATCAAGCAGGCGGGCATGCGCCTCTCTGCCGCCAATAACGGTCCCTCATCTCCATCCACCGCCCCCTGCTCCTCTCTCGACAGCCTAGCCTCAATGCGCTTCAGCTCTCCTTCTAAATGCTTCTGCATGCCAGCCTGCGTGCCCAGGCAGTGGCCTCTGGCGACAACCTTAAAGGCATCCTATTCGAATTGCGGAGTAGAGGCAGTGCTGCTATTCTCCTCGAAATACTGCAAAATGCGAGCTGAAAGTGCCTCACGGAAAGAGGCATCTAAGAACAGATCAGGCTGTAGCCTCCAAGTAGGTATCGGAGGATGAGGGCATTCCCATCTCAATTCCAGGACGTGTGGATTATGATCCGAGTGAGTACGACCCATGTAATAAGTATCTGTGACCTGGGGAAGTTACATATTACATGAAGTAATATGTCGCTGGTCAGCATACACCTGTCTAGTCTGACATGTAGTGTGTGCGCACCTGAATAATAGGAGTAAACCTTGGTGTGTGGGTTCCGGTTCCGCCAGGCATCATGCAGATCCCATTGTGTTGCCCAGCTCGTGAGTGCTCTCGTGGCCACTGTTACTGGCGCGCTAGCTAAAGGCGGGAAGGAGCGGTCAAGGGTTATATCCAAAACATAGTTATAGTCTCCTCCTAGCAACAGGGGCATTCCGTGCCAGCACTGTCGACAGCCGTGTAAAAAAGGCGCCCTATTCAGTATTAGGTGCGTAAAGGGATGCAAGGACAACCAGGCGGCCGTCAAGTCTTCCGTGCACCACCACATATCTGCCCTCCGGGTCCACCCTGCAATGTAAAAGCGCAAATGGGATGCCGGGACGTACCCAGACCAGCGCGCCTCTCGCATATGCTGAATACCCTGTAGCGTACAACTGCCCCCTCCACCTACGATGTAGCTTCTGTGTCTCAGGGCCGGTCAAATGGGTTTCTTGCAATAGGGCTCTGTGCATGTGATGTCTTTGTAAAGGTATGAATAGATTTGATAGCGCCGTGACGGTGTGTGCATCCCGCGCACGTTCCACATGCATACTCTGATCTCAGCCATGACACCTCCAAGAACTCCCCGCCCTATCCCCCCCTCCCACCCCCCACCAGCAGCACACTGGTCGCCCCACCAAATGGTACATCCACAATCGTCATCGGAAGGCAAGCACGCACAGTATAATCAAGTAAAAAAACAGCAAATACTGAGAAAAGATCAACCATCACTGTTAACAAACTTAATAATATTACAATACCAAAAGGTCGACAGCGGAACATGTTGTCGTCCAAACACATTGATGTGCTAATGCAGTCTGTAGTCCAGGGGGAGGTCACTAAGCACTCGACGTGACCGTTACTGGCGTGGTACGTGAATCGTTGAAGGGTGCCCCCTCCTCTACGGGGGTCCCATGTCCGCTAGACCCAACCCAGCCAGTTCTCATGTAGGCAAAGGGCCGAAGCTCACCTGGGACGGTGTCATATTAACGGACACAGCCCAGGGGCGAGCTAATTCACATCCTGCACCCCGAAGGGTAGAGCCCCTCCCAGTGTCGGAGCGCCCCAAACATCTAACAGGACCAAGACATGTCCATCGTCTATACTCCTATGTTACTCACTGCGCCAGCATGGTGGGAAACAGAAGTTCAGTCCGGACACAAAGCTCCACTATCAGCGCCTCGCGAGTGTCCCTCGATGGTTAGGTCAAACAGGGTAGTGCTGATCGACGGGTGCAGTCAGGGCATACCTGACAGCTCGCTCCCACATCAGTGGATCAGGTCAGCAGTTTGTGGGGTGACATCTGGCAAGATCCATTGATACCTGCGAGTCCGGTATGCCATAAAGACGCTCATCGTCACTGGGCATCTCACTTGTGTTGCCCCAGTATTGGAACTTTCATAGATTCCCATGCTTTGTATCATTCCCCTGCTTTGTATCATTCCCCGTCGTTGGAATGGGAGCCTCGGTAATTAAAAAATACCATAGTAGTAAGCACAAAGTGAAAAAATAGGCCTAGGCCTCATCTCATTTTGTAGCTTATCTACCTCTTTTTGTAAAAGAGACCAAATTCTTGCAGTAGCCAATCGGAGCAGCCTCACCCCATAGAACCTTCCTGAGAGAGCCTCAGATTTTCTATCGCACGTTGTGCAAGGGAGTCTCCATTGAGCTCTGCTCAATTTTCTTCACTTCTAAGTATATTTCTACAACTTTTTGCCTGTTTTTCGTCATGTCTGACAAAGAGAAGAAAGCACTTTTTAGAGCCTGTGCTACTTGCTCTAAAAAGAGGTTGTTTGTTGAAGACACACGAAGACTGCATATACTGCTTATATCCGGATCATAAGGCCACTGACTGCAAGATTTGCAGAACCTTCTCCACCAAGACCTTGAGGGACAGAGAAGCACGCCTGCTGACTTGGCTACAAAAAATTAAGGACCGCAAGGAAGTTCTGTCTTCAGACATTGAGGGCTCCTCTTCGGTGGTGTCATCAAGAAAATCAAAGAAGAGGGGTAGGTCTCCCCCCTACTACATCTGAGGAGCCCCATGTCAAGGCCTTGCCCGGGACCTCTGATAGGTCTGATAGGCCTGCTTCCCTAAAATCTCCTCACTGTGGTGAAAAGGAGAGGCAGGGACAGCCTGAGGAGTCGCAACCTTCAAAAAAGGCTGTGACTTCACCACCCTCTGAAAAGGAAAGAAGGGTGAAAAAGCCTTCCACTACGCCTCAGGAGATTGTTTCTGACAAGAAACAGCGTTCGTCGACGGCGAAAACCACAGGTACGTCGACGATTCCTGTCAAGAAAGACTTGTCTCTAAAATTGGCCTCGTCGACGGGCTCGTCGACGATGGCTACGACGACGGCATCTACACCGTCGACGATGTTTAAAACGCCTGATGCCTGTTCGTCGTCGACGAAGATGACTTTTTCCACGTCGACGACGATGACGACGAGAGTCTCGTCGATGACGACAAGGACAAAGTCGACGACGACCACGTCGACGACGCCGGTGACCATCATTCTGACGAAGAGTTCGTTGACGGTTCCGTCGACGGTCCAACCATCGTCGACGATGACCATCTCCCTGTCGACGATTCAGCCTTCGACGACGAGCACAGTTTCTTCATCAGCACTTCCGTCGACGAAACAGTCTTTGAAGATTCAACCGTCGACGACGATTCCGTCGACGACGTCGTCGACGACTGGGAAACTTACAATTTCTCACAGAAAGAGACAGATAACACCAGAAATGACATCTCCACGGCGAGTTACGCAGTTGCCTCCTACCTTATTGCTTGATGAGGACTCTGAGGAGACTGATAGCAATTATGGGCCGGCTTATAGCCCATCTGACTTACAAGTCAAATTACAGGAGGTCAGTTCTGAAGAAGGTGAAGCGGAGCAACAACACTATGCTCCACAAGACTATTATGACCAGCAGGAGAGGCCTAGTATGCAGGTTCATTCGCAGAAACCTCCACGTCAGTCCCAGCAGGACATGGTAGCGATGCCATCCTCTCTCATCTCTGATCTACAATTAATGTTGCAGGACTATCGGAGGCGGTTTCCTGCTCCACAGGAGGTTCAACCAGTATGTCCTCCCTCACCTCCGCCTCAGTTATCTTAATCAATGGCAGACAACTCTTTGCCTTCAAGAGGGCATGGCCCAGAGCCCGTAGAACATCCACAAGAGGTGGTTGCCATTCGGGATGATACTGATGATAATAATGCCTCATCAGATGTGGATCAGCAAGGGGACCCTGACCAAGATCAGAATATGGACTGGAATCAGGATGGCCTTCAAGATCCAGACGTCACAGGGCCTGATACCGCAATCTCTCCTCCAGCAGATATTGGAGGTTTTCACAACTTAATGGAACGAGCATCCAAGAGATTTGGTCTTCCAGTTACCACAGTTCAATCTGAATGTTTTTTGTATGGCTTCAAAAAACCATTCCGGAAGTCAGTTCGTTCAATCCCCATCATTGAACATGTTTGGTCAGAAGGCTTAAAAGCTATGCAAAATCCAGCCACGGTCCTCCCAGTACTCCCCAGACTGGAGAAAAAATATAAGGCGCCGGAGGGCAGCCCGGCATGTCTTCTAGGTCAACTAAAACCGGACTCGGTTATCTCCCAGGCCGCACAGAGTAAATCTAAGAATCCATCCACGCCGCTAACGACGCCACCTGATAGAGGGGAGGCGTCTGGACAATGTTGGAAAAAGATTCTCCGCAATGGCCAGCCTCCTCGTTAGGGCGGCTAATGCTTTGGCGATTCTGGGGAGATATGATCGCCAGATGTGGTGTGACCTCTCCCCGTTTGTGGAGAACTTCAGGATGGGTCTAAGGACGAGGTCAGAAAGATCTTGATGGAAGGGGAGCGTGCCTCTTCAGAGGTAATCGACTGCGCTATGGATATAGCAACTACGGCTTTCCGAGCGCTAGCTGGCTCGGCAGTTTTGAGACGCCAGGGTTGGTTGCAAGCCACGTGGTTTCGACAGGAAGTACAGAACAAAATTCTGGATCTGCCCGATGATGGAGAGATGTTATTTGGCAAACACGTGGATGACGCCCTACAAGGCATAAAGAAAGATACGGATACGGCCAAGTCCTTGGGAACTTTATAGTACCGCAAAGTGCCCTTTAGGGGGCAAGAGGAAGGGGTTTCTCATCCTACAGAGGCGACAATCAGCACCGCTACTCTTCCAACTCCCATCCTGGCCAGTCATACAAACCCCAATATTCACAGAGGGGGTCTTTCTCTCGTCAGCCGCCGATAGGACGTCAGGGGCAGCAGAGGAGAGATAATACCAAGAGACAATAGCCGCCATGTGGATCTTTCTACTGTTCCTGTACCCTCGTTAACACCAGTAGGGGGCAGGATTGCCCATTGCCTCAACAGCTGGAAGGTCATAACAACAGACCAGTGGGTCCTGAACATCATCAAGGAAGGACACACGTTGGAGTTCCAAGATCTTCCTCCAACGAGAGCTCCAGACGCCATTACACCCAAACATCTAAGACTCCTTCGTCTCGAGGCCCACCATCTCTTCACCAAGGGGGCAATAGAGCCTGTACCTCTCTCCCAAAAGGTGAAAGGGTTCTATTCCAGGTTTTTCCTGGTTCGGAAGACGAAGGACAAGTGGTGTCCGATTTTAGATCTACGGCAGCTCAACACTTATCTCATCGCGTTGTCCTTCAGGATGGTCACTCTTCAGGACATCCTCCGCCTTCTCAATCCAGGGGACTACATGGCAACCCTAGATTTGGAGGATGCTTACTTCCATGTGCCCATTCATCCAGCTCACAGGCAATATCTTCGATTTACAGTAGGCAAGAGCCATTTTCAATTCAGATTACTGCCTTTTGGTCTCCGGTCCGCTCCGCGGATCTTTACAAAGGTACTGGCTCCTGTGGCAGCTTTTCTCAGGAGGCAGTCTTTCGAAGTCTTCCCATATCTGGACGATTGGCTGGTAAAGGCTCCTTCGTTCCAGGAGGCGTCCAGGGCAGTCACGAGCTGCAGTCAACTGTTCGAGCAGCTGGGCCTTCGGCTCAACAAGGAAAAATCGATTTTGTGCCCCTCCAAGTCAGCCACGTTTTTGGGGGCGATCCTAGACACCGAGTGCTGCCTGGGTTTTCCTTCGGAAGAGCACCAGACCAAACTGATTCTCTCAGCTCGCCTCCTACAGACACGGAAGTTTCTGTCAGTTCGCCAATACAAATCGCTTCTCGGATCGATCTCATCCTGCATACCATTGATACAACACTGCAGGCTGCGAATGAGTCCACTGCAGGAACAGTTGGACAAACAATGGCGTCAGGTGACCGGCTCCTTCGACGACAAGATAGTAATCACTCCGGTGTATGCGAAAGGCAGGCAGCTGGTGTTTGCTAAAAGACAATCTTTCAGTAGGTTTGCCATTCCAACTTCCACCATCTCCCATGGTATTGACAACAGATGCTTCCATGGAGGGGTGGGGAGCGGTCCTCCAAGAACTGAAAGTCAGTCGTCATTGGAGCTCAGTCCAAGGCAAGTTCCACATCAATCTGCTGGAACGTATGGCAATTTGTCTAGCCTTACATGCTTTCCTTCCAAGGATCCGCAACCGTTCAGTGCTGGTTCGTACAGACAACACCACAGCCATGCACTACATAAACAAGCAGGGCGGGACGAGATCTTGCACCCTTTCAAAGGAAGCACAGAGGCTTTCGAATTGGGTGATCCAACACAATATCACTCTTTCAGCGGAACATCTGGCGGGCACACTCAATGCCACAGCGGACGCTTTGAGTCGCCAAAAGACTATCAGCCACGAATGGGAACTGGATCAGACCATTCTGAACGAACTGTTTTCACGTTGGGGGACCCCAACCATCGATCTGTTTGCGACTCCTCAGAACGCCAAATGCCAGTCCTACGCAAGCAGGGCTCACCATCAGGGATCCTTGGGGAATGCGCTTTTGATTGCCTGGTACTGCGCATTTGTTTACGCCTTTTCTCCTATTCCGCTGATCCCGAGACTGATCCGCAAGCTTAAGGCGGAGCCGTGCAGAATGATTCTGATTGCACCAGCATGGCCCAGGCAGTTTTGGTACACAGAGCTTCTTCTTCTCTCCCAAGATCAACCGATTCTCCTGCGTCCTGTTCCATCACTGTTAACAATGGCTCACAGGCAGGTTCTGCATCCAGACCTGAAGTCACTACAAATTGACAGCGTGGCTCCTGAGTTCAGAGAGTTCCAGGGTTTAAATCTTTCAGGAGAATGTAAAGACATTTTGGCCCAGGGCCGAGCGCCTAGCACAAATAAAACCTATCGGGCAAAGTGGAAGAGATTCTGCCTTTGGTGTCAGAGACAAGGTCTACATCCATATACTTCTGCACCGCACCAACTCTTGCCTTACATCCTTTCTCTTGCAAAATCTGGATTGGCTCATTCCTCTGTAAAGGTACATCTAGCGGCCATTTCTTGATTTAGACGATAATCATCAGGTCCTTCCCTTTGGTCTGCAAGGATCATTAAACAGTTCCTAAAGGGTTTGTTCAGGGTTTTTCCACCAGTCCGGCCTCCACCACCAGCCTGGCATCTTAATTTGGTACTGTCACATCTAATGAAGGCCCCATTTGAGCCTATTCATAGAGCTGACATGAAGTTTGTGTCATGGAAACTGGCTCTTCTCTTGGCCCTGACATCTGCCCGAAGAGTTAGTGAGCTCCAGGCTTTCACAATTGAGGAACCTTTTCTACAATTTAAAAATGATGTTCTCATCCTACGAACAAATCCTAAATTTATTCCTAAGGTTCCCTCAGAATTTCATCTGAATGAGCCGGTGATCTAAAAGTCCTTCTTTCCGCGGCCCTCCACGCCAGCAGAGAGGGCATTGCATTCTTTGGACATTCACAGATGTCTCAAGTTCTACTTGGAGCGCACAAGACTGTTCAGAAAATCTTCCCAGCTTTTTGTTTCATACAGTGCTCCACGAAAGGGTTGTCCAATTTCTAAGCCCTGCATTTCTCGCTGGATATCCAGTGCAATCCACTTTTGCCATCGAGAAGCGGGGAAACCACTTCAGCAAGCAGTTCATGCTCATTCTACGAGATCAATGGCTTCATCGGTGGCTCTATTCTCAGGTGTCCCGATCAAGGACATATGTAGAGCGGCGACATGGAGCAGTGTCCACACCTTCACTCGCCACTACTGCTTGGATTCTTCTGTGAAAGAGGATGCGGCAGTGGGCCAGGCGGTCTTGAGGAACCTTTTCCAATAAGTCGGTGAGCTTTCCTTTCTATCCCGCCTTCCTGTATTGCATATTTTGTATTACTTGTTGTTGTTCTGCTTTGTGATGCAAATGTGTATCTGTTTTCTTATCAGGATTACGTATGACATTAACAGGTACACATATTACAAAATATGCTTTTCTCTTTACTGCCAGCTATTCTGATACAAAGCATGGGAATCTATGAAAGTTCCAATACTGGGGCAAGAAAACAAGTTACTTACCTGTAACTTTGGTTCCCCAGTATTGGTAACTTTCATAGATTCCCATGCGCCCACCCTCCTCTCCTGGGAAAGCTCAGCCTTATTATCCAATGATGTTGCTGTTCACAACGGCTACGAAAATCTGAGGCTCTGAGGCTCTCTCAGGAAGGTTCTATGGGGTGAGGCTGCTCTGATTGGCTACTGCAAGAATTTGGTCTCTTTTACAAAAAGAGGTGGATAAGCTACAATATGAGATGAGGCCCAGGCCTATTTTTTCACTTTGTGCTTACTACTATGGTATTTTTAATTTACCGAGGCTCCCATTCCGACGACGGGGAATGATACAAAGCAGGGGAATGATACAAAGCATGGGAATCTATGAAAGTTACTAATACTGGGGAACCAAAGTTACATGTAAGTAACTTGTTTTCCTATCCTCCAAGGCGGCATCCGCATCCAGGGAGCCGCTGATCTCTGACACCATCCGGAGGGCCTCCTGCTGCTCATTAAGGACAAGGTCGGCCGGAGGGCTCCCCTCCGCTCCTCCGTTTCGTCGCCCCGTCGATGTGGATCTGCGCCTGCGGCGGCACCCCCGGGGGCGCCTCAAGGGGGATGCCGATGTTGACGCCTCAGGGTCCGCACCCATTCCAGAGTCCAGCCATGTTTCCACAGCCTCAGGGGTGTTAAAGAAATGGCTTTTATCCTGGGCTACCACGCGCAGCCGCGCCGGTAAGAGCAAGGAATATTTCAAGTTCAGCTGGCGGAGCCGTTGTTTCACCGCCAGGAAGGAATGTCACTGGCGCTGCACTTGGACCGTGTAGTCCGGGAAGAGCATGATTTTTGCATTCTCAACCTGTATTTTTGTCAATTTCCTGGATTCCCGCAATATGGCATCACGGTCCCGGTAGTTCAGTATGCGAATGAGCATGGGCCTGGGGTTAGATCCGGCCGGTGGCGGTCGGGTCGGCACTCGATGAGCTCGCTCTACCACAAAGTATGGAGAAAGTGTGTCCTCCGGGAGCAGGCTCCGCAGCCAGGTCTCCATGTGAAGTTCGGGTTCCCTGCCTTCCCATCTCTCTGGTAAGCCCACAATGCGAACGTTATGTTCGAGTCATGTGGGCTGCTGAATTCATATCTGTGCATAGATCGCCACCTAGTGTTGGGTCCGGATGATTGCACATTGTTGTCCTGGAAGAGTCTTTGAAGTATCACGAGATAGGTGGCTCCTCCCCTGGACTACAGTGCGCATGGGCATCCTTTCCGTCCTTAGATAGTTTTTTTCCGCCATTGGGTTCGTATGTACTTTCCTTTACTCGAAGTTCGGAATCAAAACTACACTCTGTAGAGGCCAAAAAGGCCTTCGGTATCGTCGTTATTGTCTCGAATCGGTGCGGACAGCTTCTTTACAAACTTTAATCACTTGGGACGTCGAATCAGGCCACGGGCCTTCTCGGCGCCACGCGACCAGTCGTCGATGGAACGGAGCCCGCCCAGGCCGCACTCTTCAGGACGCGGTCCCTTGGCCTCTAGGAGATTGCGTCGCCAGCCCCAGAGGCCGCATCTCAGCAGTGTCAGGAGGGGAGAGATGCTTACCACCGTCCCCCGATCTGCCCCCCGGGGGGGACCACCACTCGCAGGTCACCAAGCAGGGGCCCAAGGATGCAAGGCCCCGACCGCGCCACCAGTCGTTAAGGGGGGGGCGGTGGGGGGCGCCCGATGTCAGCTGCAAAGGGGGCACTCACCCCACTTCAGCGCCCAGGTGTCCGGCGCCCTTCGTGCGCCGTGCAATCGCCCCAGGCGCAGCCAGATGTAGGGCCTCTATGGCAAGGCCGCACGCCCATCCCCGACCTCGCGTGATCTCAGATGAAGGGCAAGGAATTCCGGCGGGTGAGGCAGGCAGCTTTCCCTCCTGCAGGAGCGGCCAGCGATCGTTTCCGTGGCCCCAGCTCCAGCGCAGGCATGCAAGGCGTCCCCACGTTGCCTCGCTACAGGTGTGGGTCCGTGCAGGAGAAATTCGGCGGATAATGGGCCCGTAGAGGGGGAGCTCAGCGCGGAGCTCTACTCAAACACGTCCACCGCCATTGCGTGCTTAGCCACGCCCCGTGAACTTATCTGCTTGTTGTGGCTCTGTTCATTTTCCACAAGTTGAATTTCCTTCCACCTCTCCTTGTCGCCGTTTGGTTGTGATGATGTGAGATGTTTTAGAGTATAGGAGGAGAGGGATATTAATCTGCGTCACTCTTAACAAACGTTTTCTACTCATTCCATCGTTGGAGATGTGGGTTTTGACCTTTGTTCCTGTGTATTCTGTAAAGCCTCTCTACGATTGATTCATTTCAAGAAGTCATCCACTTGTGCATTCGTGAAGAAGTATTGTTTGCCTTGATGCATGACACGTAGCCGCGCTGGATAAAGTAGTGCATAATCTATTACTGCCGTCGCAGTTTACTTTTCGATAAAATACATTTTCGTCTCGCCTCTTGCACTGTGGCTGTAAAATCCGGATAGATGGTGAACTCGATTCCTTCAAATGAGAGCTGTTTTTCCCCGTGCTATTCTCAGGGCCACATATCTATCGGGGTAATTATGTAGTCTCACGATTATAGGGCAAGGCGGGCTTCCTGGGGGTGGTCTTGGGCCCAGAGAACGATGAGCTCTCTCTACTACTAGTTGAGAGGAGAATGCTTCAGCTCCAATTGCACCACACAACATACGTTTGATGTAGTCCTCCATTTGTCCTGTGTAGGTGCTTTCTGGTAGGCCAATAACACGCATGTTATTTTTCCTACTGCATGCTTCTAAAACCTCTTTTTTTCAGTGATGACTTTTAGGAGCTTGTCCATCTGTTTCACTTGCTTCTGCAGTGTGGTCGTGTTATCTTCTGCATCTGAAATAAGTCTCTCTGTCTCTGTGATCTCTCCTCATGCTTATCCAAATTGTGAACTATGGCATCCATTCTAGTATTCATGGAGTCTATTTTACTTTCAATAGAGGCAAGGCTGCTTTGCATTGTCATTAAGAGTCCTTTAATAAAATCTCCTGTAATTTGCAGTGTGTCTTGTGGTTGTTCCCCATTTCCTTGGTCAGATTCATCCTATTGCAGTCGATTCCATTTCTTAGCTTCGAATGTCCGCTTCGACTGCTTTCCATCCGTCTTTCCCAGGATGGTACCAGCGTCCGGCCTAGCTGTCCACTTTAAATTGCTTCTCTGCTTGATGTGTGGAAGTCCGTATGTCTCTCTAGTTAGAGTAGGGTCAGTAGTGTGGTTGCGGTGAAAGCGCCTCTCTCTGCTTTGACCTACAAATCACTTGTGCTTTGTTTGTGTGCTGAGGTTGGACTGTGTTGCTAATATCCAAATTAAGTAGCGCTGAAACCTATTTGTGCGGCGCTGTACGGCACTGATTGCTGCTTTGCCTCCGTCTATTGCAGGCAACTGGTCATGGAGGCGAGTCAAGCACTGATTTTTTTCACTCTGGTGGGGAGCCCAGTGTTAGGTTGCTCTTGCGCTGACCTGCGGGTGTGTTTACAGCCCCCGCGTCTCAGGAGCGCACCAACATGGACCGCCTTTATGCCGGGGCAACTGTCACTCGTCACGGTGCAGCCGCTCTCACCACCGTAAGGCGCCCAACACTAGGCTACTCTTGCGTTGATCTTTAGTCTGCAATTCTCATGATGTCATTTTTGGAGCATAGCCGGGGCCCTTTTTGCGGCAGAGGCAGCTGAGTAGTGGAATCTTGTTGTGAAACGGCGTTTCCCGCCACCTCCTCTCCCGAGCTCCTAATGGTGTATCGCTGAGCTGTTTTGCACGGCTGATTCCCTTTTTTAAATTTTTTTGTTAGTTTTTCTTATCCCTAGCCTACCTCACTCCGTGGGGAGATGTATTTCAATCCGTTTTCCTGCGTGCGCTTCCGCCATCTTTGGATTGCCGCACTGCAGCCTTGACCTCACATGTGCATCTCCGGAGTCATGTATTCACTCCTGCCGCTGCCAGTTTCAGCTGCGTGATTCCTCTCACCTGGCTGTCAACTTTGCGTTGCGCTTGCATGACTTTGTCTGACCGCGGGCACTCCGGCGAAAAGATCTCCTGGTGAGGTCAGGAATTTTTATTGTATTGTATTGTAATTGCATTTATATAGCGCTTACTACCCCTGACGAGGCGTCGAAGCGCTTTTTCGGCGGGTAGCACGCTACTCCGGGACCCACAGAGGATTAGTTTTGAATTAGTATAGTGAAACATGCAAGTACATTTTCAGTGGTGGATAGGTTAGTCAGTTATTTGGATTTGGAATGATAGCAGAAGGACAGAGTAGGACAAAGGTTAGCATTTATTTATCGCTCGCTTGTTGACGCATGCTATTCAGGGAGCCTATAAAGGATTAGTGGTGAATTAATATGGTGAAATATGAGGTAATTTCAGTGGTGGATATTAGTGTGTTACTTGGCGTGAGAAGGATAGCGGATGGATAAAAGGGGAAGAAAGATTTGCATTCATATAGCACTTGTTACCGCTGATGGGTGTTGAAGCGCTTTTTTGGCGAGTAGCACGCCACTCCGGAACCCATAAAGGATTAGTGTTGAAAATTAGTATAGTATAAATATGAAGTAATTTGAGTAGTAGATATGTTATTCAGTTATTTGGGCAGTATATTAGTATAGTTGAATATGGAACATGGAATTTGAGAAGTGAACATGTTAGTCTGTTAATTTTGATAGAAAAAGGATAGTGGAGGGATAAAAGAGTGAAGGATTTTTTTTTTTTTAAGAGAAAAAGGGCAGCATTTCAGGCCCTAGTCCCGACCAGTCTCGAACAGGCCCAAACAGGCAACTACCCTTGTCCTCTCCACCCTTAACAGGCCCAAACAGGCAACTACCCTTGTCCTCTCCACCCTTAACAGGCCCAAACAGGCAACTACCCTTGTCCTCTCCACCCTTTGCCTCGACGTCCGGGCTGAGACGCCCTAAGCCTGGCCCTTTTTGTAGCCCTAGTAATCAGGTGACCCCTTCAGCCAATGGGAACCCTAGCCCTAACACTATCCAATCACAACACTAGCCCTAACATCTTGAACCAATAGGAGACCAGGACCTTGCAGCCAATCTTAACCCTAGTCCAAGCACCCAATCAGTTCAAAAACCCTGATCTCGACATCCAATAAAGGCCTTAGTCCTACCACTAGTCCCAACCCAAGTCCAAGCAGCCAATGGTACAAGTAGCCCTAGTCCCTACTTCCAATAGAAAGCCTAACCCTACTCTTATCCCACAACTGGTCCAACAACCAATCACACCAGAAGCACTAAATCACTACTTCCAATTAAAGGTCTAACCGTAGCCCTGGTCCCACCCTACTCCCAACAACCAATAACATAGGAAGCCCTAGTTCCTACTTCCTATAGAAATCCGAACCCTAGCCCTAGTCCCAACCCTGCAATGATTGAATCACAGACCGAGAAACCAATCAGAACTCTCAAATACCCAGCCAATGAGGACATTAACCCTAACCCAATAGAAACACCAGATACAACCACCAATCAGTGTACGCATGTGCCAACCATCAGCACACCATATAAGGTCCCAGCAACCTCAGACAAGGTTTGCTGGCCAGGGAGTTGGAAGCTGCTTGCTCCTGTTCAGAATCTCCTAGGAGACATACAGGCTCAATCCACAACTTTGGACTTCAGCAGGTAAAGGCTTCACTAACTCGAAATCTAACAATACTATTTGAATAAAGCTTTACTCCCCCTGCTGGCCAATAAACGAAGTGCACAGGCCCCAGTAAATACAGTTTCAACAGCTCACAGAAGCACCCTCTGATGTAGAAAATCCCTGTTGCTGGGGAAGGGGGGGGGCAGGGGTCGCTGGCCTCACTGGCTTGTGAACGCAAAATGGTGGTTGGGGGTGCACTGTTTCAGCACACAGGCCTAAGCACAGAGCAAAGGAGAAATTTGGAGGGAAAACAGATTTGTCACCAAGGAATGAGAGGGACAAACTACAGAAGTTGGACTGCAAATCCCACAATTCAACACACTAAATGAAGGCAATCATGGGCAGGGAAAACCACACATTTAAAACACAACACAGGTGATAAAATATGCAATTACAGGCAGGCTAAAACTACAATTTTTAACTGTAACAACCACAGGCATAGACAGTAAACACAGAAAGTGAAAATCGTTTTTTAAATAACTTTTTGTCTTGGGAAGAGACAGCACTAGTCTGTCTCCTTACCACTTCCTGGACTCTGCTCAAAGCAATCTGGGGCACATGTGGGCTGCAACTCACAAGATGGAGGAGACTGATTTGGGGTGCACCCAGCAAGGCCTTCAGGGGCCTGGGCAGGTGTGAGAGGAGGGCTCAGGCTTGCCTGGTAGCTGAATAGCCAATGGTCTGCTGGCCTGGGGGTGGGGTCTGGGCAGCTGCTTGCTCCTGTTCAGTTCATTTGAGACATCTGGGCAGGATACATGTCCAGATTTGTTGTCCGAGCTGCAGTAGCCTCACTCCAGTGCGGCCATTTTGCTGGTGCGCCACCTAGTGCCCCCTACCTCCTCCAGGACTTTAGCGAGATTGTGAACATCATGTATGGTCAGCCCAATTGTGTACTTGGAAAATAGCATGTACAAGAACCGGGCAGACTCTGAAATAGCTTGGGACAGTCTCTTAGGATGAGATGGTCTCCTGGAAGTGTGACACATAGGTAGGATGCCTATGCTGGGTTGCTGGTATCAGACCCATTTTTGGTCGTTGATGTAGGTCACCAGCCCAAGCCTCACCTTTAACAGATGTTATTTTTTGGTGAAAAACTCTGGTGACACTCCTTAGGGGTTGAGCCAACTCCTCATATATAGATCCATGCAGTGTTGAGTGTCTAATTCCCTTTTTTTGTTATTTATAAGAAAGTCATTGTCAATAATTGTAGAGTATTCTTAAGAAATAGAAATTCAGAATGAGTGTCGTCTGTTTGGAGACTTTTTTTATTATTGATTTTTGATCTGTAACCAACACAAGCAGGCGCTTTTTCAAGGCTAAAAGAAATATAACCTTTCTTGCTTTTCTTCTGTTTTACCAAATTTGACTGCTTTTAAAATAGCCTTATGACCCGCATGAGTTATAATAATGTTCTTATCCCCTAAATGTGTACACTAATTTTGTTTTTAATATGTGTGTGTGTGTGTTTGTTTCAGGTATTGAATGGGGAGAAACATGTGCTGGCTACAGATCGAAAAGCAATAATAATAAAACCATCTCAAAATAGACAACATTCATTCTGAATTTCTTTTTATTAAGACTACTCTACAATTATTGACTATGACTATAACAAGTGGTACTACTCAAAAAGCCAGGTCTTCAGCTTCTTGCAGGGTTAAAGAAGTGAGGAGGAGGTGATTATGTGGAGCAGCAGATCGTTTCATGCTTTAGGAGCGATGTAGAAGAAGGGTCAATTACCAGATATGGCTCTCCGTATGTGTGCGATTTGTGCAAGTAGGAGTCCAGAGGAGCAGATGTGTCTGGAAGTTTTGTGACAGCAGATGTGATTGTTGAGGTATACTGGGCCAATGTTATTTAGTGCCTTGAAAATGTGGGTGAGGCGTATGAATTGTGCTCATTTGTGATTGGGGAGACAGCAGAACTCCTTCAGGCTTGATGTGAAATGTGTGGCGTGGGAGGTTGAGAATGATTCTAGCTACAGAGTCCTGAATGATCTGCATCCTTCTGATTCGTTTTTTGTTGATCCTGGCATAGAGGGTTTCCGCATAGTTCAGCTTGGTTGTGACCAGGGCTTGTGTGATGGTTTTCCAAGTGCTGATTGGGGGCCATTTCAAAATCTTCCTCTGCATCTTTTGGGTATGGAAGTATCAGACTGTGATGGCATTTACCAGGGCAGTCATGTTTTAGTTTGCTGTGAATGATGACTCAAGGTTCTTGGTGTGGGTGGTGGGTGTGGGGGTCGGTCCTAGCTTTATTGGCCTCCAGTTGAAGTCTCACTGTGATGTGCTCCACCCGAAGATCACAATTTTGATATTGTCGGTGTTCAGCTTTAGGCATTTGGTCTTTATCCAGGATGGGGTGGGAGACTGTTTCAAATGCTGCTGAGAGGTCTAGGAGGTTGGGACACATAAGGTGAGTTTTAGTACACATTTTGGCCAGTTGTTCTCGAGTATGCTATACACTACTCATTCACTATGGAAGAGACAAAGTGTATTCTTCCATCACTAGAAAACTTTAGTGAGGCATGAAGTCCCTAAGTAGCTACTTAATGTCTATTCAAGCACAGGTAAGCCTGAATGCACCTGTAGAACATAGTCAATTACAAGAAAATAAGAAAGGAATAGTTATTTGGCATCTGAATAAGGTTCATCTGGTGTTAGAATGAGGGGCTCCAAAGCAGATGTGTTGGTGGCGGGATTGATCTTCATCCTTTTCGACATATTGTGGACTTGGAATGTCGCACAGGAATGGCACATCTGTTGGGCAGCTGAGAGGACAGAAAGGTTCTAACCAGTGGGTTGCAGCAGCATGAATCATACAGCCCCTTCCGACATAGGCATGGCCATGGTGTACCCTAGCAAGGTTGAGGAGATGAAATTTCACTGCTACCACTGTCCTTGTTCTTTTGCACCACACTCTGTCGGCTTATCTTCAACAGTTTTCCTTGTGCTATGACAGTCCTTTAGTGTTGGCTCAGGGAATTCATCTACTCCTACAGTGTACACACATCTGGTAAAGACTTCTAGCTGCAGATTCCGTACCTTAGAATATCCCCAGGCGTCAGACTGGACCCAAAAGTTTTAAGCAGTTAATATGCGCACTGGTAGATGGTGTCATTCGGTTCCACGTCAGAGTTGTCTGTGTCCTTTGCTCCGGAAGTGACATGCGCAGTACCTATATCGGTGCCACCTCAGCGGGCTGACATCAGTTCATTCTTTCCATGCCAGGTAGTGCCAATCTGGTTTGAGCTACCCCTTTGCCGTTTTGTTAACTTTTGGAAATTTTCCAACTCCAGGTGTGAGGATGACACAAAAAAAAGCGTGGTTTCAAACGATTTGGGGCCTGTCATAGGCAAATATCAGTGAAAGACCCTTACTTGGTGTGTTTGTAGTGCCTGGAGTAGGCACTTGGCTCCAAGGCGTGTGAGGACTGCCATGCCATGCACCCCAAGGCACTAATCCATCAGGCTCCTCACTGCCCGATGCACTGCACTGCGGTCAGTGAACACCGCATACACTATGGGATTCGGTTGCAAAAGTGCGGCCTATGCTCCCGGAAGGGGCCCGGGCCATACTCTCTCAGGCTGTTTCTGATGGGAGGGATGCTTTAAGTTCACCATCTGATTTTGCCTTGATATGACGACTCCCTGAGCAGAGCAATTTCATCGTCTGTGGCCTTGTGGCACCACGCCTGGCTGAGAACATCTGGCTTTTCAGGGGATGTCCAGGGTTCCCTCATGAACATGCTCTTTGAAGGCTCTCGCCTATTTGGAGAAAAGATGGATTCAGAGCAGGAGTGCTTCAAGGACACCAGGGTTTATGGCAAGGTCATTGGGCTTGTCTATTGCCCCTTGTCAACCCTAAGCCTCCTTCTGCTCATTTCAAGGCCACAGAAGGGGTCTCCATTCCCTCACGGCCAGCAAGGCTTTCCAGCATTTTTGTGATTGAGGGCTCAGGTTTCATCGACCGCATGAGATGCCGGCCAGCATTTGGGTCAATCTACCTCCATCCTAGCAGCTGCTTCATCTAAGCCTCTTTAGTCCGCCCTCAGACCATCATAGGCATCCAGTGAGGGAGGGGGTACACTCCATTCTCCTCCCCCACTGGCGGTCGGTAATATCAGCTCGTTGGGTACGCCGGATAGTCCAAAGGGCTACTCCCTCCACTTTGTTACAACCCCACAGAGGTGAGCGGAGACATGTTTCCCAGGAGAGTGCATGCTTTCGGCTGACGGAGGACCATTTCTCCTTGTTCCATCAAGAAGTGCAGTTTCTCCTGGCCAGGGAGCCACAGAAGTAGGTTATGGTTGTTATTCCGGCTACTTTCTGGTGTCAGAGAAGAACTGATCTATCCTTGATCCGCGCTTTCTCAACCTCTTCTTGAAAAAGGAGAATTTCAAAATGCTCACGCTTTCCTAAATGTTGTCTATCCTGGACCCGGGAGACTGGATGGTTGACTTACAGAACGCATATTTTCACATCCCCGTCCTGCTGGCCCTTAGACACTATCTGCGGTTCACAATGGACCTAGAGTGCTTTCAGTTTGTTGTTCTACTTTTTGGGCTGAACTGCGCCACTTGAGTGTTCACCAAGGTGAAGACGGTGGCTGCAACTCATCTACGGAGGTCGGAGATTTCAGTTTTGCCCTACCTCCATGACTGGTGTTCAAGAACCCCGTTCTCCCCCCCCCCCCCACCCCCTTCCCCCTCCCGAGCAGCCAGCCCAGGATATTCACGCCATGGTTCCGATGATTTTGGTGAGACTGACTCTGAGGCTGTTGGGCCTCATGACCTCCTGTTGGTGACACATGCCCGCTGGCATATGCAGGCTCTGCAGTGGGTCCTGAACGTCCACTCTGCGCAGCATGAGGGGAATCTCTAGGCCTGGTCAAGATCGCAGAGGAATCTACTAAAAACCTGCAGTGGCGGCTAACGAACTGTGATTGGGTCAGTGGCAGACCCCACTCCTTTCCCCAACCGATTTGACGGTAGTGACATATGCATCACCTCTTGGTTGGGGTGACCACCTGGGAGAGGTGGAGATCAGAGGGCTCTGGTTTCCGGCAGAGTCCAAGCTTCACATAAACCTGTTGGAGGTTTGGCAATTTGCTTGACATTAAAAGCCTTTCTTCCTTTGATCAAGGGAAGGCCAGTGTAGGTGTTCATGGACAACACCACCACCATGTGGTACTGCAACAAACCGGGCGTGGTGGGGTCGAGGACCCTGTGTCAGCAGGCCCTGCTTCTCTGGACATTGCTGGAATGTAAGGGAATTTCAGTCGTGGTTCAGCATCTGGTGGGATCTCTGAACGCAAGAGAGGAAGAAGTCAACCGAAGATGCCTTGCAGTTCACAAATGGCTTTCCCATCCGGATTTGGTGCAAGGTCCCTTTCAGCTATTAGGCTAGCCTTTGTTAAATCGGTTTGCCTCCGCCGAGAACGTGCAATATCAGCAGAATTGAGCTCTGGTGTTTCCTAGTCGACTAGGCAAGAAGAGTTCTGGCCTCCTGTGTGCCTTTCTGCTAGCACCACACCTGCCTGGAGTTCTCAAGAAGATCAGTAACAACCGGTTGGAAGTCATGCTTATGGTGTCGGATTGGGCATGGAGAGTCTAGTACACTGAGCTGTTGCACATGACCATTGGTCCTCCAGTCAGGCTGCCTCTTCGGGAGGATCTTCTGTCGCAGAAACAGGGCCAGGTTCTCCACCCAAACCTGCACACCATCCACCTGCATGCATGGAGTTTGAGCGGTGACATTGACAGCTATCAACCTTCAGCCCAAAGTCTGTGATGTTATACTGGCAGCCAGGGGTCCGTCCAATAAGTTAGTACACGCCTGCCCTTGGGATACATTTTTGTCATGGTGCGCTTTTCACAACGTTGGACCCCTTTATGCACCTTTATCCAAGGTTCTTCTGTTTGGCCCAGTAGGACTCTGCTATAAGCACTGTCAAAGGGTATCTTTCTGCAATCTTGTATTCCTGTGGTTTCCGCACCAACATTCTCTGGCCAAATCCCCTTTTGTAGCCAGGTTCCTTAAAGGTCTGAGGCACATGTTTCCCCGACACCATTTTTCATGCCTTAGTGAGACCTCAACCTTTTTCTCACTTTCCTGATGTCTGTGCCATTTGAACCTTTGCACAATTGCCCTCTTCCGCTGCTGACCGTTAAAATTCCCTTTTTAGTGTCCATTACATCGCCCATTATGGTGTGTGAATTGCAGGCCCTCTCTGCACCAACCCTACTCCTCCTTTAACTCAGACAAACTAGTCTTCAACATGCATCTCCTTCTTTCTGAAAGTTGTCACTCCCTTTCAGGTAGGCCAGCACATTGCCTTGCCTGCCTTCTGTGTTCCGCCTCATCCCTCCAAAGAGGAGGAGAGATACCACCACCTGAAATCAAAAACCGCACTGTCTTTCTACCTTGATCACACAAAAGAGTTCCAGATGTATGATCATCTCTTCCTGGCCTATCATAGAAGCCAAAAAAGGGAAACTATGCAGAGTTGGACCATCTTGCGATGGATTGTCTTGTGCATAAGATCTGCTACACACTGGCCAAGAAACAGCCCCAGAGGGCTTGCGACTCATTCTACTAGAGCCAAGGCTGCGACCACTGTGTTACTGTGTGACGTTCATGTCCTGGACATCTGTCAGGCGGTGGGTGACATGGGCATCACTGCACACGTTCACAAAACATTACTGCCCAGACAGTCAGGTTTGTTGTGATGGGCACTTCCCCTTTTTGTTTATCTAATCTGGTTCGCTGACCCAACTCCGAAAAGGTATTATACTGGTATCTATTCTAAGGTAAGGATTCTGTGGCTAGAAGAACAAGTTAGGAAAAGGCTAATGGGGTTTTTTTAGAACTTCAGATATGTGGGGCGCTCTACCTCGAGTCTACGTTAGGTTCAGTAGGGAAAAAGTATCTTAGGCGTGGTGCGTGAAGAGCGAACGGGAAAGCCCTAAACCGTTCTAACGAAAATCTACAAGACTTTCACAAAATTATAAGAAGCAATGCTCTCGCAACCACATAACAATGTAAAAACAAGCAATTGTATCATAAACAGTAATAACAAGTAGGTAGCGAACAAAAGCAGATCTCTGTGTTTATATTCCTTTTCATAAGATGTTTATTGGATCCACATTCAGCCGACACGTGTTTCGTCGTGTTCAAAAGTGGAGTCAACACGACTCTTCAGGGCTGGTGGGGAGACCCAAACGTCTGTGGGTCGATGCGAAAAGGTCCGTCCTTGGAACACGGCGACCGGGAACACACAGAGGAGGGATACCGATCTACAGTTCGAAAATCCACAGAGGGATCGAACTACCGACCAGGTTTAACTTTTTCATTTTGGATCCCCTCCCGGTACAGTCAGACACATACACGTGTCTAGTCTGATTTGGTACGGATGAGCCACACTTGGCTTGAGAATTATTCATAGAAGACCAACTTGTCGCTCCAAACCCGGAGTAGGGGTTTTCTTCAATTAACTTTATTGTACACTCAGCAACGCATACACAGGATTCTTCTACCAGTATTATTCACTTTTCGCATCAACCCACATACTTTTGGGTCTCCCCACCAGCCCTGAAGAGTCGTGTTGACTCCACTTTTGAACACGACGAAACACGTGTCGGCTGAATGTGGATCCAATAAACATCTTTTGAAAAGGAATATAAACACAAAGATCTGCTTTTGTTCGCTACCTACTTGTTATTACTGTTTATGATACAATTGCTTGTTTTTACATTGTTATGTGGTTGCGAGAGCATTGCTTCTCATAGAAGAACAAGTTACCTTCGGCAATACCTTATCTGGTAGAGACTCTATCTAGTCCCAGATTCCTTACCGACTCTCCCATCCTCCTGGCTCTGCGGACCAGTTAAGGTGCAAGGGACACCCTTTTCTGGGTCTTTGGTCTTTTTAAAACCAGTGGTCCGTTCTCATTTTGGGTCCGCGCTCCTGGAGTAGAAAGTCACCAAAGTAACTGATGTTAGCGCGCCGAGGTGGTGCCTGTATAGTTACTTTGTATGTCACTTCCGGCATTGCTGACGCAGAGCCGAGCAATGCCACCTACCGACACGCAGGTACAATACTCAAAAATCTTCCAGATCCAGTCTGACCCCTGGGGATATTCTAAGGTAAGGAATCTTCAGCCAGATAGAGTCGCTACCATCTAAGTGGTTAGCGATTGTAAGTAGTTTGTACTTCAAAGCCAATGTGGCTATCTTATTTGTTTCATCAGCCAATGCATTTCCCTGGGACAGTTCATCGAGAGGATTAGTGGGCCATATAATTAACAATAGCAATTAGACAGATGATAAATGTTGAGATTTCGGTGTGAGTACTAAGCCAGCTACAAAATGGGGTACAGACACAAAGGGGAGCCTAAAATATTTTCAGAGGCTTTTAAGAGAAGGGCAGACACAGACTACAAACAACATGAGAGAGCAGTCTTGAGGTTTCAAGAACAGAAGAGTAATACACTTTAAGTTTCTTTTGGTCGCCATGATCTTGTGCCAGCACTCTTATTGCTCAACCATTTTGTTCATGACAATACAATGTAAAGGGCTTAGAGTAATAGAGCAGTTCTGGAGAACAGATATAGTCCAAGGTCTTACTCACCTGCACAAATAATTGCTTTGTCTCCTTGGTCCATTGCAAGGTTTCGCAAGCTTCTTTCTTAATGTATTCCTGAATGAGTTTAACCAAAGTCCTGTAACCCATAATACATTGTCTACAACAGCCTGTTATTCCCAGTATGGTGTTTATCTGAGAGATGGCGACTGGGCGTGGTGAGTTACTTATTGCTTCATCTAGCTTGAAGACAAGTGTTGAATCCTAGCCGAGATTTAACTTACATTTCAAACACAGGCAAGAAAAAACTGCCATTTAATCAACATAGTTTATTTCTGATCCAAAATCATTAAAAACACACAAGTCACATTAAAACAATCAACTGAAGACCATTACAAACAAGATAAAATCTGGAAACAATAAAATAACACATAGCACTACATCTTTCACACCCAACTTAAAAAGCCATAAATAACTATTGCAGTGAAATGCAACCACAATTCGGTGAGCATATACAAGTATTCAATATGTTCAACATTTAAAAGAAGACCGAGAACAATTTGTAAAACATTACCTAATCAACAATAATATTGCACACAGGTTATCATAAAGTTCATGTGCAAAATAGTAATCCATTAGTTGTCATCAATAACCAACACTATATTGCACATAGTTGGTATAGAGTGTAAAAATACAATAAGTGCAAAACATGCATTATATTCCAAAGTTACCAACCACAAAAAAACAGACACATTGACTCAGTAATCAAGTTTGGGCACTGATAATTTTCTTGCAAATGATCCATCCATGCAAAGAATGAAAACTTAGAAACCCCAATAAAAATTATTTTATTCATATCCGATCTTATTATTCTCAGTGCATGCTCAATTTGCCTGATACCCAAAGAAAGAAACATTGGTTTGATCCACTTCTTACGAGGAATTGAATAAGCTTTACAAGAGAAAAAGAGATGAGGTAAAGTTTCGATCTCCGGGTACCAGAAGGGCATTAGGTGCTAGTGTATTAATTGGTTACTCAGCGGATACAGAAACTGATAGGGACCCTTTCTATATCTAAATCTCATACACAACTGCTTGGCTAACGGTCTTGGTATCTTATCCAAAAAAAGGCAGAAAATATGGAACCACTTTAAAATCAAGAAAACTATCTGCCAGACTACTGGATGGGCGCCATAATCCTGTTGACATCCCTAACTTTCCTGCACTCTGCTGCTGAATCCTGACCCCCACTTGGGTGAGGCGCCGAATAATCGCGCCGCCGCCTCCTGGTTGTGTCTGGCGGAGGAGCTATGACATCTGCTTTGGGACGTTGGGGCCTACGACCATTTACCAGTGAGGTCGGGCCTTCTCTGTGTGGGACTGCCGGTGAGCGCTGGGTGCTGTGGAGGTGCCGTCTGCAGCCCCCGGGTGAGTGTGGCTGCTGCTGTGGTTTCGCGGGCAGGGTTCGGGGTCTGGCTGTCCCATCCGCCCTGTTCGCCGCAAGGCGGACGCAGGGCCTAGGTGCGCTCTGGGCAGATCAGTGCGGCCGTGAGTGCCCGGGTCCGGCGCAATGGGCGGCAGGCCCCCGCGTCTCCCTGCTCGTGGTTGCCAAGGTCTGGACCGACTCACTGGACTGCTGCATCGGGCCCTTGACCTCTGGACAACGAGGTCGGGCCGTCCCTGCCACTAGCGGTTGTGGCCCTCCGAACGCCACCTGTGTCGTCTGTGGCCTGCGGGTGAGTGGGGCGGCCTCTGTAGGGGTGGGGGTGGGGTTGGGGGCTTGCGTGCCGCTCCGCCTGCCCTGTGGTGCTACAGCGTGGGTGTCAGTAGTTTGACAGCCCCCCGGGCCACGTTCTGCGGCTGCCGCAGGCACCTGAGCTCGGGGACGTGGGTGGGGAGCCCCCCGCGCATCCCCATTCGCCCATGCTGCAGTTAGGAGTGCTCCACCCCTCCTGATTAAATTTGCTACTTGAGCTGTGTGGTGCTCTCCAACCAACACCTGCATTTTGCCTGTCTTCGCTTCGGACCCTGTGCGTCACCCAGGTGTTGGCCCACCGCGACTGGGCCCCAAACCTGCTGCTGCCTCACCAGCTCTCTACCTGCTCTCTCCTCCCGGTTACATGTTGCTCCCGCTCCTGTGGGCCCACTGAGGATGCCTGTACCCTGCCCTGCTGCCGCCTCTGGTGACTGGCTATGCCTCGCCTCCCCGGCTTGGCCTAGCGGGGTGCTCCCTGGCCAGACTTTCTTTTTCGGGTCTGGTTGCTCTGCCTGGCAGCTGGGTGCGAGGTGAGTCTCTGCCCTGGTCCCTCCTTGGGGGCTCACTTTCTTGCTGCTTTGGCGGTGCCCCCACCTGACTTGCCTTCTCTGGACCGGCCGGCACGAGCTGGTCGCCTGTGCTGCTCGGAGCTGTAACCTGCTAGATATTCTGCCTGACAGCCTCGCTCGCCTGGCACCTCTGGAGGAAGCTTGCACTGGCTGTGCCGCTGCTCGCCCCTGCCGATTTTCATCTCCAGGTGGCACCAAGCCTTGACTTTTCTGCTCCTCGGTGAGCCCTTCGCCTTTCTCTGGATGTGTCATTGAGTGGGATCCATTTACCTCTTGCTCCACCGTTGGTGCTTGCTGCTGGCTGTTGGGGGTTCGTTGGCCTCTGGCTCTTCTTGACTGTGTCCTTCCCCCTGCGTGCTGCTCCTCTGCTCCCGTGGGCCTCCCATCATGGGTAAAAACGATCCAAAACAGCCCAAGATAGCCTTTGATCTCGGGAGGTCTTCTCGCCAGGGCGTTGCGGGCTCCGAGGGTGCCGATTTTGCTGTCACAATGGAGGCCCCCTCAAATTGCGAAGACGACCTTAAGGCGATTATGTTGGACGTCAAATCCACGGTGACTGGCATAGCTGCCCAGTTGGACCAACTATCCACTCGTCTGGACGCAGTGAAGGCCCGCATCGACTCCCATGACAACCGGATTCTTCACGTCGAGGCCAGGGTCTCGAACGCTGAGGATGCAGCCACCCAGGATCGGCAGAAACTTCCACAGATAACCAAGATCCTAGCCATTATCCGAGATAAGAATGAGGACTTGGAGGCCCGTTCCCGACGTGGCAACCTCCGCATCACGGGCCTTCCGGAGTCCACAAACATTTCCAGGATGGAGGACTTTGTGGAACAGCTGATTAAGGAATTATTTGGTGACGTCCTGTCCTCTGTATTTATTGTAGAGCGCGCCCATCGCTCTCTGGGCCCCCGTCCCAATCGGAATGCCCTTCTGCCTGCTGCACGTGAAAGGGGTACCATTTCCCACCAGGGCAACACTCTCATTTTACCCAGACTACACCCTTGCCGTCCAAGCTGCACTGAGTGAATTTCTTCCTGCTAAACACATCCTCCTAAAGCACGAGGTCTCGTACTCACTGGCTTACCCGGCGAAGCGGAGAGTGCGCCAAGGCACAAAAACACTTGTTTTCCGTGACCCTAGAGAGGCCTTGGCGTTTGCTAAGAAGATGGACAGAGACGCCTGCTCCTCCCCCTCTACATCTCAGCCTGAGGGGACTGGCCGCGTCAGGGATAATGATTGAGAAGTGCAGACATTATTGGTTAATCATCTTCCCTCCCGCTTGCTGACTGATGTCTGACAAACTCTTGCTTGGCCACCCTGCTTTGCTGCAGGGGCGTATGCCTTGCCCAGCCATGCCCTCACAGGATGATTCCCTTTTCCTCCATTGTTTCTTCCTCTCCTAGTTGGGGGTTCCCAGGGTGGGGCGGTTGGGTGACTCAGCCTGTTTGGGGGGTTGGACAGGGTGCAGGGTGGTTGGGGTTTTCTTCAGGGATGGGGTGAGGGTGGTGGTGGGGGGGGGGGGTTGTGGAGTGTTTTACTCCTCTATTGAGGCGGCGGCTTCAGTCTGCTGCCAAATTGTTGCTCAGTACTGTTTTTTCATGTTTTATCATTGACACTGTGCTATGCTCATTGCTTTGGCTACTCGCATTTAATGTTGCAAGCTACTTTCCATTGTGCCCTTTGACTTGCTCTGCTCCTGCTAACTGGTCATGTATTAATGGTCAACCTGCCGCTCCGCTGGCCCCTCCCCTTCTCTTAAAAACCGCATTTCCGGCGGTCTGTCCCGTCTTGTGGCTCTATTGCTTACCATTGAGATTTGCACCCTGGGCTAAGTCTGCTAGTTTGCCCCCTGTGTGCCTCCCCTTCTAGGCCCACTCTGCATAATTTCCCCATGTGCTGTTCTCTGATTTCGGATCCCCCTTCCCGCCTGGGTCACTGGCCGCTGCCCTCCTTCTTCCCTGCTCCTCCGGTGCTGCGCCTCTCTGCTTGGTTTGTCGCCTGCACTGCAAGGTAATGTTTTCCATTTTACCCTTCCATGGCTGACTTAGTTTGCTGGTCCTGGAACATCCGGGGCCTAAATGATTATCGCAAAGCCCGTCTCATTCACTTACATTTACAACGCCACAAAGTTGACATATGTCTCCTGCAGGAGGCACATCTCCTACCAAGACCCTCTCTAAGCTCCACTCCCGATACTGGGGGGAATCTCACTCTGCCACCTACTCATCGCATGCCAGGGGTCTCTCAATCTTGATCAGGTGGGGCCTCTTTTGGCAGAACGCCCGGGTGATCCTTGATCCGGAAGGCAGGTGTGCGATTCTCCATGGCACATTATTTTCACACTCTGTTACGATTGCTGCGGTCTATGGTCTCAATTGCGACAACGCGGAATTCTATGATCGCGTTTGGCTTCTTAGTTCCTCCTGCGGCGTTCCTTTGTGGGGGGGACTTTAATGTCACTTTATCCGCGACTTTGGTCCGGTCGGGCTCTCGCGTGTCTCATCCGCACGCTGTTGCGGCTCCTTCATCTATTCTGACCTACAATGCTCTCTACGATGTTTGTCGCCACTTCCATCCTGATGTGCGAGAGGGCACCTATTTTACTGGCGCGCGGGGTTGTTGGTCGCCCATAGACCTCTGGCTGACCTCGCCGGACGCTTTGTCCTGGCTCTCTGACGTGGCGCACATGGCTCGTACTTTTTCGGACCATGCGCCAGTCCAGGTCCATCTTCGCCCTCCTCACTCCGCGTGGCGCACCTTTACTTGGCGCCTCTCCCCTAACGCCCTTTGTGACCCTGTTTTTTGTGTGGACATCCAGACCGCGATCACTGATTACTTTGAGCTTAACACGGGCTCTGTGGAGTCAGCCTCCACCCTGTGGGAGGGATTCAAGGCTGTCATTCGCGGGGAATGTATTTCCAAACAGGCCGGGGTCTTCGCTATGTTCGTTCCACTTTGGCTCGGTTGGAGGGGGAAATCAAAGACCTGGATGCCGCCCAGGCAGCTCATCCCTTTCCCGAGACGCTGGCGCTATTGCGTCAAAAACATACTTAATTTTCTGACGAGGCTGGGCGCGAACTGTCCTTTCTGGGCAGGGAGGGCCGGGCGCATTGCTATGTTGAGGGGGATCGCCCGGGGTGCACTCTGGCTAACATTCGTCCACCGCGGCCTGCTTCCTATGTCACAGCCTTGAGTGATGGTGGCCTAGACAGGACTACCTCCCCGGAGGACATTAAATCTCGCTTCCTCGAATTTTATTCACATCTCTACTCTGCTGGCACTCCCCTGCCGCGAGAGGATTTTGATCAATATTTCGCCTCTATTGCTTTGGTCTGACTTGAAGACCACCACTGTAAATTCCTTGACGAACCATTCTCCAGAGAAGAAATATTGGCGGCCATCAGTAGTTTGCCTGGCGATAAGGCCCCTGGTTTAGACGGCCTGCCTGCCTCGTTTTATAAAACATTTGCCGTTCTACTGGAGCCGCATCTAGCTGCAATATATAATGATTTGTTTGATTCTGGCTTATTCCCGCCTTCCCTGCGTGAGGCGCTGATCACCCTGCTTCTCATGCCCGATAACCCGGCTGATCGTCGTGACTCATACCGCCCCCTTTCTTTAATAAATATAGATGACAACATTTTTGACAAATTGATCGCCTCCCGTCTCCTTCTGCTTATGCCCACCATCGCCCTCCCCGACCAATCGGGCTTCATCTCCGGCAAGGCCACATCCCATAACCTCCGTATGATTTTCTCAGTATTGCATCAAATAAATCCTACCCTACCGGCCGTGGTCGCCTTGCTGGATGCTACAAAGGCGCTTGACACGCTGGTGTGGCCTTTCTTATTTTACATCCTGCCGCGTATGGGCTTCAGCAACATCTTTTTGCGCAAGGTCAGACTCCTTTACACCAACCCCACGGCCCGTCTTCGTATCAATGGCCATGTCTCCGACCCTTTCACCATCGCCCGTGGCACATGTCAGGGGGGTCCGCTGTCGCCTATTCTTTTTTCTATAGCGATGGAGCCCCTGGCTGCCAGATTGAGACAGCACCATACCCATAGGGGTATTGGCTTCTCGTCCCGCTCCCTGTTAGTTTTAATGTATGCGGACAACTTTACACTGTATGTCCGCCATCCCCAGGAAAACCTCAGCCCCTTGGTCTGGGAGATCATTCGCTTTGGCGGGCTTTCGGGCGTTCAAGTGAACTGGAGCAAGTCAGTTGTTTTCCCCCTGACTGATGCCACTGAACCATTCGTACCTGATTTTCCATTTGTGTGGGCCTCTGGCCCCACGCGCTACTTGGTCATTTAGCCGAGCAGGGACCTGGAGGAACTGTGGAGATCGAACTTCGGGTGTGCGGTGGACTGGCTGGAATCCAATATTCCATCATGGAGCCGACTTCCACTGTCTTTGGCGGGCTGCATTGCAATCGCCAAAATGGTCGTCCTTCCTAAATTCTCTAATTGTTTTTAAACATCCCAATCCCCCTCACCTCTCATTTCTTTCACAAGTTGCGCTCCCTGATTATCTCACTGGTTTGGGCGGGTAAACCACCCAGAGTAGCATATGACATCGTTACTCTACCCATGTCCGCCGGCTGGATGGGCGCACCAGATCTCAGGTTTTATGCCCTGTGTGCCCGGGCCAGTTTCGTGCACTATTGGATCCACCCCTCACCTTATCAGCCTCATGTTGCAGTTGAGACGGATGTGGCGTCTCCTTGGCCCCTGTCCACAGCTTTGTTTGCGCCCGCACCGCGCCCCCGGGTCGAGGTTGACACGGTTGAGACGCTGCGGTGAGCCTGGTCTGGCCTGCCCCGGCTTTCTGGCAATTCCATGCCCATAATGAATCACCTGGATTTTCCCTCACTTCAGGCCTCCAGCATGTCCTGGTGCGCGACGAGCTTGCGTCTGACGACGGTGGCGGATCTCTATCTGGAGGTTACCTTTTACTCGCTCCCTGATGCCTCGGGCCCGCTGGACACGCTTCTCTTTTACCAGCTGTGCACCAAGTGCCGGAAGCTTCATCCTACTTTTCCTCAGCCCCACCTACCATGCCGGCTTTGGATTTCATGTATACCTCTTCGTCCTCGCACAAATTAGTCACCAAAATATATGCTCTCACTCTGGTGTCAGCCCCATTTCCTCTGATCGTGCTCAGGAGGCATGCGGTGCCGACCTTGGTACTGACATTTCGCCTACCGATTGGCTTTACTGTTGTAATCAAACGAAGAAGTTGTCACCGAACTACCGGCTACTCTTGATTCATTTTAAGTACCTGCATAGGCTTTACCGCACTCCGGTGCAGCTCCACAGACTCGGGCTCATCCCCGGTGACAATTGTGTGCGTTGCGCTGCTCCTGCAGCGGATTTCGCTCATCTCGCTTGGCTATGTCCTAATGTCTTGGAGTTCTGGCAGGCGGTGTGTTCCACCATCTCCAACATCACCGGCGCAATGGTGTGCCCCGATCCACCCCTTCTCAGTTTTGTCAAGTTTTGCCCTGACGTCTCTCGTCCTCTGATCGCGATGCTGCTGGTCCTTGCTAGGCGTAGGGTGACCATGTGTTGGCATCGCAGACCCTCCCCAAGGTTGAAAGTTGGTTGGAGGATGCTTCTCGGTGCCAAACTCTCCTATCTGAGTTCTGGGATTTAATGCCCGCTAGATCCTGACCTGTTGACATCTGGGGCCCTTTGGTTACCTACCTTCTTTCCCGTTCTCACACCAGTGGCGGTGCCTCTCCCGCGTCCCCCGCCGGCCCTGGGTCTGCGGCGGCCGCCGTTATTGATTTGTGACTGCCTTCCTTCCCCGCCACAAGCTCTCCTGCCCTTCTCCTCCTAGTCTTTCACTACTGACATTGTTCTGCTTATGTCTTCCCACGTGGGAGGGACCTTGTTGTGGTGGAGCAGCGACAATATCCTCACGATTATTGATTGTGCTGACAGTTGATAACTTGCTGGAATGATACGTTAGATCTGCTATTTATTTTGTATGTACGTATTGCGATATTGTATGATGCACTGTCTGCCTTGATTATTCTCAATAAAGGTATTTGGAAAAAAATAACTATCTGCCAGACTACTGAGTTGACATTTTCTCATTTCCACCTCCCATAAAAAGGCCTTTAGTCTGTCTTTATCCACAGATCTAGAAATAGGGGCAGCATCAGCAGGAGAGTTTCAAAAAGCAGCTAAGTCGAGCCTAAGGATCATTTCCTTAACAGACCTTAGCCAAGGAATTTTCAAACCGACATTGGGACAGATCAATTTCACAAGGGGAAGTCTATATAGAGCCAACTCGTCAGTAGACCACAGTCTATGCTAGAAGAGTAAAAGTCTGCATTTACTTACTAATGCAATTGGCGCAAACACCCACGTCAAAAAACTGTGGTAGGCAGGGGGTACTTTGCAGGAGATTCAGCAAGGACCTTATAAATGTACCTTCGACTACTGAAATGCTCTTACCTGTATCATAGCCCCAGAGCTCTGAACCATGAAGGGTAGACCCCTTTGCCTTGACATTATATCGTTCAAGAGCTAGAGAATGTGACCTTGTCCTAGTCTTTGTCAACATTAAGATCGCCCTGGTCGCAAAAGACTCTTGAAGTGAGATTTCAAGAGGGCATAATAGCTCCTGAAAATTAGTTGAAGCCCATCAAAATGTTCGTCCCAGGTTTGAGGCTGTTGAAAAAAAAATTCATGGGTGACAGCAGATTTACTTCTGTGGGCATTAATATTCCAAAAGGACTTGCTATCTCCTAAACTCACTGCTTAAACCAGATCTTCCCACACCTCTGTCTTCCAGTTATATTTGAAATATTGGAGCTGATTCTTATACTCCTGTATAGCTCGTACAATTTGCTCCCAATTTAATTTAATTGACTGTATTAGGACATTCTTAGCAAATCTACATTGCTTAATGAACCTAGGATGTTTAGAGCACCTAGGTGAAGAAAAATTCTCCTAGGTACTCAAATAAATCATCATACAGTTTGAGATGTCGCAATACACCATCCCCATAAGGCCAATGCTCAACATCAGCACAATTGAGCCTGCAACTTTTATGTGTATTTGAGCCATGATGTGGGGTTTGCCAAAAATGTCATAGCAGATTTACAGTTCTTAATGAACCAAGGATGTTGAGAACTCACATTATGCCGCAATTACATCCCTTGAAGAAAAATGTACCTAGTTGTTTAAATAAATCATCCTGCTGCTTGAGCTGTCACAATACACCATCGGGCTTAATACTCAAAATCAGCTCAGTTGACCCTGAAACGTTTTTGTATATTTGAGCTATGATGTGGGTTCGCCAGAAATGAAGGACCAATTTAGTACAGTTTATTATTAGCAAGACCAACCCTCTGATACCCATATCTACCAGATATGGTCATATTTGCAAAGAGACCAAGATATAATCAGTTCTACTGGATTGATTATATCGCTTGAACATATGCACACCATCTAGATCAGAGAGGGATCAGCCATTGCAAGCTCTAAGACAAAGATTCAAGGTGAGTCCCATATGTTTAGTTAGTTGAACAGACAGGCTTTTGTATTATACTAGATCTAGTTGCGGTATGGCCAAGCCTTGTCCTCCCCTTCCGTAATACCAAGATCAGAGTTATCAACCTGTTCAAAGGTGAAAGTAAAATCTCCAGCAATTATGACCAAACCCCCAGGCAATACACCATCAACAAATTCCTCTAGACTTGTAAGAAAGAGTATGTGACTATCTGTTTTGTCCACTAGGCCTATTATACACATTACAAATATAGAGAAGCTTATCCGCAGCAGAAATCGCCAACCCAAGGATATCTGGTGTGTTTAAGGGGAGCCTTTCGGTATTGCAATTTAGGGTGGTTTTAGCCCATATTACGCGCCCTCCAACTCCTTTCCCGGAGAATTTGCCTCACTGTAATAATTCTTAAACCCTGACCTAAAAACTGAGTCAACACAAAGTGTCTTGTAAAATACAAATATCAAAAGAATCCACAAAAGACCCCGAGCCGGGGTCAGCAAGATTAGATTTTAGCCGAGTAACATTCCAAGAGAGGACTTTCCACCCTTCAAAGAGTGTCGCAGAAGATATGGCAGCAAATTGATCATGTATTCCATCATTGAGTCACTCTCTGTTATTTGCTACCTGTGAAGGGAACTCAATAGGATCTAAAGGGATGGTAGTATCATCTTGATGTGAAACTGCCCTGGTCTCAGGAAGATTAAACTTTAATTTGACATTAGTAGAAGTCATTAAGAACATCAAACTTCCCAGGCAATTAGATCCTCCACCAATCTCTGGGACAGAAATGTGATTTCAACATAGTCAAATTGTCTCCTAGTACCTCATGGTGGATCACCCTCACAATGTCTGAGCGAACTACAGAAAGGCATTTGCGCACATCGCAGACCCAATGGATTATTACTTAATTAGTCAGAGCCCCTTCCTTCTGTTGCCCCACTGGAAGGTTTGGGCACACAATTCATATAAACAACCCTATCTGTGCCCTTCCCATAAGAGGATAAATCGTTGAATGATACATTTTAGTAAACAACAGTGTATTAGCACATTTTTTAGTAGGGTGAACGTGAGAAGAGATTAGGTGAGGGTCTGGATTCACTGACACCGCATAAGGGCAAAGTTCCTACCTTTTTGGCATATGGGGACCCTTACAGATCAACAAGCAGTTTAAACATAGAACCAGGATTTAGCAGCCCAGCTTTCACTTCAGGGTTGACCCTATTCAAAAAGTATGGTTCTTGACCCTGAAAGGCCAAATTAGAGGGATGAAGCGACAATCTACAATGGCGGCCAAGTCACCAATAAATACAGGATTTATAATGTTTTTATATCGTAATTTGGATGGGGAGAGTTGCTGCAAAAAAGAAATGATTGATGAAACCTGAGATAATAGCTTCATTTGTCCTCTAAACATCATCGATTCTGATTTTGAAGCATTCACTACATCAAAAATTCCCAATTGACAGGTGCCCCCTGTACTGAAACTTCACGAGTCAAGGAGCCAGGTGAGGATCCAGTTCAGCTAAATTAGCGAAGCGGTTCTCGCAGTGCACGATTGTTAGAAATGGGGTTTCTGGTTGGCAGAGGTATGCACCCAGGCCTGGCAGGAACCCCCCCACTCTTCACAGGGTAAGCTAGGGCACACTAAGAGATTGCCTGTACTCACCCTCTGGAAGCTTGGCACAGAGCAGTCAGGCTTATCTACAGAGGCAATGTATAAAGTATTTGTGCAACACACACAGTAACACAATGAATACCCACAAAGAGATTCCACATAGGTTTATACAAATAGGTTGTTATAGCATAAGTCAAACAAAACCAAAACGATAAAAATACAGGTAATAGTTTTCAAGTATGATTTTTAGAGATTGCATGTCAAAATAGATCTCAACACAGTCTTCTTACTGCAATGCATATGGACCGTCACAGTGGACAGGTTAACAGCCACCAAGATCCAATCTGGGGTCCTCCTTAAAGGTTGCCGCCCAGTGTCTCTGTCACAGTACCTTTTCGGGGAAGTCCTCGGGCCTTGGGAGTGGATCCCTTGTTTTCGTGTGGCTCCAGATCAGGAATAACCAGGATAGAACACATGGCGTTGGCCCGGGGGTAAAAACAGGCTAACGAGCCTCATGTCTCAGGCACGTCCCTAGTTTCCCGGCTATGCGACGCTGAAGAGCCGGGCTGGAGAGGCGCTCCAGCGGCTTCAGCAGTGATTGGCACAATCAGCCTGCTAGGGTTGCAGCACGGATCAAATTTGACGTGCTGATCTTGGAACGTAGCAAAAGTGCTTGTTGATCTACAATACAGCTGGCAAACCAACATCCTTCGCTCCTGTAACCAATTCAAATGTGCAGCACTGATCCTGAGCAAAAAAAAACGCTTGATCTGTAGGCAGGCACACTAATGATCAGGCACACTCTGCTCGATTCCAAACTCCTGGATTGCAGAGTCCCAAGGCGATGGTAGAGCGGCGAAGTCTTTGATGACCAGAGTCAGAGCAGCACACAGTTGGGCAACAAGTGGAAAAGCAGTCCTTCCAGTACACCAGTCCAGATAAGTCTTTTGGGCATCAGAGCAGTTTATTTGACAGAGCTTGGTTACAAGCCAGTAGAGTTTCTTTAGATGGGGTCAGAGATCCCATACTTATACCCGAAAGAGCCTTTGATGTGTGTGTGGGGAGGGGGACTTCAAAGGAGCTTCTTGAAGTGCACAGGTCCCCCTTTCAGCCAGTCCTGTCTGCCAGCCTAGCTATTGTTGGGGGGGGGGGGGTGGGGGGGGTTATTGTGTGGGGACAGGACACTACTTATTTAAGTGAAGTGTTGCCTCCTCCTCTCCCTCTTGCCCAGGAAGACCCATCAGTATGCAGATACATGCAGCTGCTGTTGAGGGTTGTGGTTGTCTAGAGGGAATTCATAAATGTAGCTGTCACCCAGCCCAGCCAAGACGTGTATTGGAGACGAGCTGTCAGGCACACCAAGCAAAAAGTGCAGAGAAATGTCCATGTTATAAAAGTGGCATGTTTAAAATAGTACAGTTAAATCCAAACTCACCAGTAAGTAGGACTTATTAGTACCATTCCAAACATATTAAACATCAAAAAGCTACTCCTCTCTGATCAGGAATTACAGCTTAAAAGAGTATTAGTGAAAAGTGAAATGGGCTGTTTCACTACCAGGATATGCCAAACATAAAAGTACCAGTGGCGGCCCGTGCAGTTAAGCGCAGTGGGCAGGGTGGGGAGTTGAAAGTGACAAACAACGGGATAGGGAATGTAAAATAAATAAAGAAATAAAAGCACTTTCCTTGCGCTCGCGGCATCGAGTGCAAGGTGAGTGGTTTTATTTATTTATTTTACATACCCTATCCCGTCGTTTGTCACATTCACACCGTCCCAACCAACCACACTTATCTGCACAGGTTGCTACTGAAAAGTGCATGTCCTACCTTTTACTTACACAGAACCCTGCCCATAGGACTACCTAGGGCCTATCTTAGGGATGGCTTATGTGTCATAAAAAGGGAGTTTCAGACTTGGAAATTAGTTTTAAAGGCCAAGTCGAAGTGGCAGTATACTGCCCACACAGGCCCTGCAGTGTCAGACCTAAGATAGGTTTGAAAGTCTACTTTTGTGGTTTCACAATCAATATGGCAAGCCCACTTGTAGCATTTAACTTTTAGGCCCTTGGTACATGGTGTACCACTTTACAAGGGACATTAAAGAGGTCAATCAGGTATACACCAATCACAAACATGGTTAGGGAAGGGCACATGTACTTTAGCTTTGGTTAGCAGTGGTAAAGTGCTCAGAGTCCTAAGGCCAACAAAAAGATACAGCAAAAATGTGGAGGTCAAAAGCAAAAGAATTTGGTGGAAGACCACCCTAAGACTGACAGGTCAAACAACCATGATATCGCCTGAATCCCCTAAAGTGGCAGGTTTACAAATTGCTTTGATCGGCAGTGGCTCCCTTTGAACACATTCATTGGCATCACTGGGGGAGCAATTAACTTGACACTCCTGTGGTTTACCAGCATTATCAGATTTCTTTTTCTCAGATATCTTCGCCAATGGTTCCCTTTTTAGGTCTCAGCGTCAACGCGCGGAAGCGCGTCTCCGCCGAGATCTTTTGTCAGCGACTATCATTCCCAGGAGACAGTCCTGGCCACGCGCATCCTTCCAGGCGATTTGTAACTGGAACGCGCGCTGTGGCCAGGCGCTGTCTCCTGGGAAGCGCAAGCACCACACACGCATGCGCATACACACACACACGCGCCCATGCACGCACGCACATACATACATACAGAGACACCACCCCTGACTCATACACACACGCGCGCACACACACAAGTGCACCGAGGCCCCCCCTCCCCCTCCCCCGCCGTCACCGTCGCACACATACATACACACACACACGAGCATACACACACACAAGTGCACCAATCGCGCTCCAGCCTTTTGGAACTTACCTTACCTCAGCACGCGGCGCCCAACCTCCTGCTGGCGCGGCCCCGGGGCTCTACACCGCTCACAGGAGCCCCGGGCCGCGAGACGCTACGACTCCGCCTGCCTCCTCTTCCGGTGTGAACGTGGCCCCGCCCCCGTCACAGGCGACCGTGCCTGACTAACGGGGCGGCCGCGAGTTCAATGAAATCGTGAGGGGTGACATTAACTGATGCGCCATCTTCCAACTCGGACACTCTATGCTCCGCCTCTCTAAAACGTTCCTGTGCTGGTCGAGTTTCGCCACCACCGACTCTAGCCTGCTGTTCATGGCGTCCATTTTAGTGTTGATTGAGGAAAGGCTTTGCCGCATCCCTACAAGAAGCTCTTTCCACCCCTCATCTCTTGCCTCCGGCGGGTCCTCATCTACACGTTCCCTCGAGCTGGAGCTGGGCGTTTTGCAGGTGTCAAACGATAATTTTGCTTGTTTAGGTTCCGTTCTTCCCATGGCTGTGTGGTAGTGGCGCCTTTTGTGACGTGTGAATCAGTGATGTCTGTGGTCAGGGATTTGCACAGGTTTTCCAAAGCCTGCGCTCTCAAACGCCTTGCAGAACAACCAGTAGTTTATGTCCAGCAAACGTCCCCAGGGGGTGGGGGGGGGGGGTGCTACCAGCTGCAGGACCCTTCGCGTAGCTATCTCTCCAGCAATTAACCGTGTTGTTCATACACGGACAGGAATGTGGGGGCCTGTATCCCCAACAGAGGAGTTTGCGTCTCTTACAGTTGTGAGATTGCTGTTGGTGTCCTATGCGGACACGAGGACGTAATTTGAGGCACACCACTAAGTAGTCTCTGTCGCCAATAGGGAGCCACTGCCCTTCGCGCTGTCCGCTTCACTCGTGGCACTATGCCGCCCGTGGTAGTGGCTCTAGTGGCAACTAACATACAACTCCCTTGCCGGTAATTGGAACAGATAGGAAAGCTGCGCTGCTGATGTCCGGTCCCAGGGGCCTGTAGCAGGTCCTTATTTCGTGCCACCACTCGCCATGCCCAACCCACTCGCGGTAGCTTGCCTCGCTTTATGGCTCTCTCCACACGCCTAGCGGCCGCCACTTCTCACCTCCTTTGCAGAGTAGGCCTCAGCTAGCTTCGTGCTCCATCTACCAGTTCGGGCCGAATTTGCAATCGGCACCCTGGGCAGTTCTTTCAGGGCTTGCGGGTAGGTCTCTGTGCCCCACGGGGGGGTGGGGGGGAGAAACACCAACCTCAGCGAGCAGCTCCGACTTCACCCGATGGGCACACCAGGCCGCAGGTTGCCTCGTGGCACGGCCTACACCTCCTCGGGCTCGCGTGATGTTCCCAGGCGGGCGCTCCAGTCAATCCTCCCCTCACCTCGCCACCAGACTCCGCTGCTCGTCGCTTCCCTCCGCTATCTTTGATCGGCGTCAATGTCGGGGGACAGATGCAGCCTAGTATCCTGCTTCGATCGGTGATGTCGGGGGTCCAAGTTTTGCTGCCGGGATGGGGTTTATGATGCGTGTTTCTCGGAGTACAGCGGGAGCCTCACTACAGTGCGGCCATCACCTAGCGCCCCTCACTTCACGGAAGGTTGAAAGATGACACTTAGTATCACCGGTTCGTGCAACAGAAAGAGAAAAGACCATAGAAATCACTTAATTCGGTAGGTGAAAGTGATACACACCATGCCGATTTATCAGCCAACAGTGTCTATAAGTTTACGCTGTGTGCTGTCTGAGAGGGAGTACAAACTTCCACAGAGACCAAGCAGAGTGGTGAGTGGTGCAGAGTGGTGAGTGGTGCAGAGTGGTGAGTGGTGCAGAGTGGTGAGTGGTGCAGAGTGGTGAGTGGTGCAGAGTGGTGAGTGGTGCAGAGCGGTGAGTGGTGCAGAGTGGTGAGTGGTGCAGAGTGCAGAGTGGTGAGTGCAGAGTGGTGAGTGCAGAGTGGTGAGTGCAGAGTGGCGAGTGCAGAGTGGCGAGTGCAGAGTGCAGAGTGGCGAGTGCAGAGTGGCGAGTGAGTGGTGCAGAGTGGTGAGTGCAGAGTGGTGAGTGCAGAGTGGTGAGTGCAGAGTGGTGAGTGCAGAGTGGTGAGTGCAGAGTGGTGAGTGCAGAGTGGTGAGTGCAGAGTGGTGAGTGCAGAGTGGTGAGTGCAGAGTGGTGAGTGCAGAGTGGTGAGTGCAGAGTGGTGAGTGCAGAGTGGCGAGTGCAGAGTGGTGGTGAGGGCAGAGTGGTGGTGAGGGCAGAGTGGTGGTGAGTGCAGAGTGGTGAGTGCAGAGTGCAGAGTGGTGGTGAGTGCAGAGTGGTGGTGAGTGCAGAGTGGTGGTGAGTGCAGAGTGGTGGTGAGTGCAGAGTGGTGGTGAGTGCAGAGTGGTGGTGAGTGCAGAGTGGTGGTGAGTGCAGAGTGGTGGTGAGTGCAGAGTGGTGGTGAGTGCAGAGTGGTGGTGAGGGCAGAGTGGTGGTGAGGGCAGAGTGGTGGTGAGTGCAGAGTGGTGGTGAGTGCAGAGTGGTGGTGAGTGCAGAGTGGTGGTGAGTGCAGAGTGGTGGTGAGTGCAGAGTGGTGGTGAGTGCAGAGTGGTGGTGAGTGCAGAGTGGTGGTGAGTGCAGAGTGGTGGTGAGTGCAGAGTGGTGGTGAGTGCAGAGTGGTGGTGAGTGCAGAGTGGTGGTGAGTGCAGAGTGGTGGTGAGTGCAGAGTGGTGGTGAGTGCAGAGTGGTGGTGAGTGCAGAGTGGTGGTGAGTGCAGAGTGGTGGTGAGTGCAGAGTGGTGGTGAGTGCAGAGTGGTGGTGAGTGCAGAGTGGTGGTGAGTGCAGAGTGGTGGTGAGGGCAGAGTGCAGAGTGGTGAGGGCAGAGTGCAGAGTGGTGAGGGCAGAGTGCAGAGTGGTGAGGGCAGAGTGCAGAGTGGTGAGGGCAGAGTGCAGAGTGGTGAGGGCAGAGTGCAGAGTGGTGAGGGCAGAGTGGTGAGGGCAGAGTGGTGAGGGCAGAGTGGTGAGTGCAGAGTGCAGAGTGGTGGTGAGTGCAGAGTGGTGGTGAGTGCAGAGTGGTGGTGAGTGCAGAGTGGTGGTGAGTGCAGAGTGGTGGTGAGTGCAGAGTGGTGGTGAGTGCAGAGTGGTGGTGAGTGCAGAGTGGTGGTGAGGGCAGAGTGGTGATGAGGGCAGAGTGGTGGTGAGTGCAGAGTGGTGGTGAGTGCAGAGTGGTGGTGAGTGCAGAGTGGTGGTGAGTGCAGAGTGGTGGTGAGTGCAGAGTGGTGGTGAGTGCAGAGTGGTGGTGAGTGCAGAGTGGTGGTGAGTGCAGAGTGGTGGTGAGTGCAGAGTGGTGGTGAGTGCAGAGTGGTGGTGAGTGCAGAGTGGTGGTGAGTGCAGAGTGGTGGTGAGTGCAGAGTGGTGGTGAGTGCAGAGTGGTGGTGAGTGCAGAGTGGTGGTGAGTGCAGAGTGGTGGTGAGTGCAGAGTGGTGGTGAGTGCAGAGTGGTGGTGAGTGCAGAGTGGTGGTGAGGGCAGAGTGGTGGTGGTGAGGGCAGAGTGGTGGTGAGGGCAGAGTGCAGAGTGGTGAGGGCACAGTGCGTGGTGGTGAGGGCAGAGTGCGTGGTGGTGAGGGCAGAGTGGTGGTGAGGGCAGAGTGGTGGTGAGGGCAGAGTGGTGGTGAGGGCAGAGTGGTGGTGAGGGCAGAGTGGTGGTGAGGGCAGAGTGGTGGTGAGGGCAGAGTGGTGGTGAGGGCAGAGTGGTGGTGAGTGCAGAGTGGTGGTGAGTGCAGAGTGGTGAGGGCAGAGTTTTATTTTTGATTTAAAGAAAATAAATGTCATGAGCAATGCCAATAGCTCTACCTTTAATGATGCCGAGACCATTGCATTGCAAATGCTTGTTCTTTGAGCTTAGAAGGCACCGGACTAGGCTTAAAAATGGACTCTACCTCATCTATTAACTCATTAATTGCTTTCAATGTATTGTCATCCGATGGTTGATTACTTGGTTTCTTTAGCAACAGCATCCCATGGGAATCTCTTTGACCTTCTTTTTTACGATTATTGCCAATTGACGCAAATACTGCACAAATAGCTTGTTCGATAGAACCAGAATAGAAATATTACCTTACAAAGATTCCCTCTTCCAGTTGCAGGCCTAGATAGGTGGCTCACCCCAGCCAATGCTAGATGCGGACTGGCCTGCTCTTGGCCAGGTCGCGTCCCTGGAATTCTCTGGTGCTTTTAAGCACGCTAAGTAGTCTGTGCCCATCCTCCTGCGAACTGGTGGTATGCCGGGAGATGAAGTCCCACCCCATCTGCAGCAAGGGCAATGCGGCCACCATACAGGACCCGCGCCACAGGAATCCTTTAGCGCTTTTAAGCGCCTTAAGCAGTCTGTGCCCCTCCTTCTGCTAACTGGCGTAAGCTGGGGGATGAAGTCCCACCCCAGCTACAGCAAGGGAAATGCAGGAATGCGACCACCAAACAGGACCCATGTCACAGGAATCCTCTGGGGCTTTTAAGCGCCTTAAGCAGTCTGGGCCCCTCCTCTTGCTAATTGGTGTATGCTGGGGGATGATGTCCCACCCCACCCCAGCTACGGCAAGGTCAATTCAGGAATACAGCCACCAAACAGGTGAGCAAATATATCAAATCTTCTTTGCATTGATCCTGGGTGGCAGAAAGGAGTAACAAAAGATCAACTTACTGAACAAGAGTAGACTCTTCAGGAAACACCAGGGTCTAAAGATTCTTTTTAAGGGTTTGCTAAAAGATGGCAGGGAACTCGGTGATCGTTGACTGCAATTGTTTTCCCCCACCAATTTGGATTTTTAATGGGTACTGGCTTTCTTTGTGGATGAGATTGGAAAAGAAAGCAGATCACAATTTATTTTTCCAGACGCAGTAATGCATGATAGAATTGTAGTAGAGTTGGGCTCTACTGTGAAGCTAGTTATTACAATGTTACAATTACATGCACATTCTCCACAAATGTATAACAATTTGTCTTCCCACCTTTTATATTGGGAGTACAGATGTATTGCTAGGGCTTGCAGTAAGCATTAACATTCCTAGTTTGATTATGGAGGTGATGGGCAGTCGAATTTCAGCTTGGGTGAAGAGGATTCAACAGAATTAAAGTAAGTTTCTTCACTTGATTACCCTTAATTTTAGCAAAGTGTCAGATCACAGACCCCACATCATTAGCATGTTACGGCCTTAAAGGAGGAGGCACTTGGTTAAATAGTTCTTTTGATAATTTTACATTGCATATTTTTGATCGATCCATCCCCCTCATCCTCTCTCCCCATCGGTTCACCCAGCACAGCCAAAACGTAATTTCTGTGCCCAAGGCATGTCGAGGTGTATCCCATCCCCAGTACAATAGATTGTACAGTTCAATGTGCATAGCATGTCTTGACCTAGAAGGGTCACATGTGAAGCTGGACTCAACAGAAAAGCATACCTATCTGTTGTGTGTTCTAAAGTGATAGAACTAGGATCGATAACATGATGTAATTTATCACACACTTCACATATGAGCCATTTTGGTTGAGTGAAATCAAAGAATTCACTGAGCAGTTGGTGCCTCTTGAGCTGTCCTAGTAATCTGAGTATTGGACTGCATTATTTGAGTGAATGGTGGAACCCCGGGCTCTGTGGTGGCATTAGAAGTTTTCCAGTATTGGGGTATCTTTCAAAGATTCACATGCCTGAATCATTCCCTGTCGCCGAGGCAGGAGTCGCACGGTAAATTACAAAAGTAGTGCCATAGATAAATAATAGCAGTAGGCTAAAAGAAAAAAGCCTATGGCCTAAATCTTAGTAGCCTATCTACCTCATTATAGTAAAAGAACCAAAAGTCAGCTCCAACCAATCAGCTACCAGCACCCTCTAGAACACTAAGCAGAGCCAGTTCTCCTCAGATTATCACCGCACGTCATGTGGAAGGGAGTCTCTCTGAGTGCCATTCAGTTTTCTTCACCTCAACTCCATTATGTCTGACAGGAAAGCTTTGTTAAAGCCCTGCAGGACCTGTGAGAAGAAGAGGGTCCATGTTGATGACCAACACAAGGACTGTATTTACTGCCTCTATCCTAAGCATGAGGCAAAGCATTGCAAGATCTGCCGTACCTTCCCTACTAAGACTCTTAGGGATAGAGAGGCAAGAGTGCTTTTGTGGCTCAAATCCTCATCGGCTGAGGAGGATGACAGAGCCTCAACTTCTAGCAAAAGGGCTAGATCCCATGACAGCTCTTCAAGTGAGGGAAGAAAACGCCATAAATATTCCCATCCTATTTCTGATCCATCACAGAGGTCTCCTATCATTTCCACTGGGTCAACGCTGTCTTCCCCGTCCTCAGCTCTCAACGAGTCTAAGAAGGTGTCTACTTCAAAAACTGTGAGTAAAAGGCTTGTAAAATCTGTTATTTTGACTCCGTCAACAATTTCTGTGACTTCTGCTCCATCGTCGATGGCTACTGTCTCGACGATGACAATAACTTTGCCTATTCTGTCTACGAGAATAACTATAATTTCCAAGAAGTCCGCCGTTGAGGAATCGTCGGCGAGGAAATCATTGACAAAGTTACCGTCGACGTCCACGACGGTACCGTCGACAAGCCTTCACTGTCGACTAACTCTAAGTCGTCGACGTCTGCCCCGTCGACGACGGCGCCAAACATAAACATTACCGACGACGAAGAGCCCGTCGATGGCAATCCAGTGGACAACGATCTCGTCGACGGAGAGCCCGCCGACGACGAACTTACCTGTTCAATCTAGCACATCAACTATGACAGTCATTCCTACGCAGTCAATCCCTATATCATCTAGGTTTTTCCAACTCAAGACCTTTTAGAGCCAGGATTATAGCAAGATTTCACTGCTTATGCCTTCGCATCTCCTAGAAATGTACGTTCAGGATGATGACTGTGAGGACGAAGACGATGAGGGACCGTTTGGCATAACTCACCATCCTTCTGTGCTCCACATCAAGTTTCAAGACAATTTTAAAGTGACAAGAGGGACAAGGCAGGGTTGCCCTTGCTCCCCCCTATTATTTGCTTTATTTATAGATCTGTTTATTCGGAGACTAGAATTCAATCAAGCCATAAGACCAATAATGACCCCCAATGGAGCCACCAAAACATTGGCATATGCCGATGATATTGCTATAACAACAACTAACCTAAAGGAGGCCATAAAATTAATTGAACAAGAGGCTGGGGATTTTGGAGCGGTTTCGGGTTATAAATTAAATCCAAATAAAACTCAAATCATAATTAATAACCAACTTAATTATTGAGATATCCGGGTAGTAAAAAATGCAGTTTATCTAGGATTTAATATCACTTCAAATCTTGACAATTTGGTTAAACTCAATCTTAATCCACTATTGAAACAAACGGACCAAGCTTTGAAGAAACTGCATAATCTACACCTAACTATTATCGGTAGATGTAATACAAATATCAATAAGCCATGGAATTTCTCTTTTCTTGTTTTTATTCCAAATCTTCATACATAAGTAGCCAACGCGTTTCGTCCGAAGGACTTCTTCAGGGCGAATGATTATCAGATTTACGTCAGGGATTATGTATTCCAAAACTTTAACAGTAAGACACGGTCTTGGTCTTTACAAGGTAAAATAGAAGGGATCCTTGTTTTTTAGAGATAGAAGAGTAAATTTCTCTGCGAATGCTGTGTAAGGAGTTGATATGAGATTTGGATGCCAAAATTCACATCCATTGGCGGTGATATCAATATTCACCTTGAACGATCTTCTTGTCTCCATACCTCCCGGTCGCAGCCTCGAAAGGGTGGCCTTTTGAGGCTGCGACCGGGAGGTATGGAGACATGAAGATCGTTCAAGGTGAATATTGATATCACCGCCAATGGATGTGAATTTTGGCATCCAAATCTCATATCAACTCCTTACACAGCATTCGCAGAGAAATTTACTCTTCTATCTCTAAAAAACAAGGATCCCTTCTATTTTACCTTCTAAAGACCAAGACCATGTCTTACTGTTAAAGTTTTGGAATACATAATCCCTGACGTAAATCTGATAATCAGTCGCCCTGAAGAAGTCCTTCGGACGAAACGCGTTGGCTACTTATGTATGAAGATTTGGAATAAAAACAAGAAAAGAGAAATTCCATGGCTTATTGATATTTGTATTACTGTTACTAAATACTGTGTGGTGTGCTGTACCATTGTGGTGAATTGTATATAGTGCCTCGGCACTGACTTTGGAGTCCTAGGGGTATGTGGCCTCTGGTTTCTGGCACCCATAAATAAAACTAGACCAAGATATAGAGAATAGAGTGCAGTCAAGTGTCTTACCCTGTACCCCTTTCTTAGCATCTCCAATTATCGGTAGATGTAACCTTATTAAAATGGTATTTTTCCCCAAATTCCTATATTTTTTCAGATCGACCTGTCTAATGTTCGACCAACAAATTTTTAAAGAAATTGTTGGAATGTTCTCTCGCTTTATTTGGGGGTACAGTAGATCGCGTAGAGCCATAAAATTCATTAATCTTCCTTAAGATAGGGGAGGACTTGCCCTTCCAAATTTTAAACTTTATTGGTGGGCGACTATTCTCAACTATAGCAGAGCACTCTTAACCCCAAGCTCGCAATTAGATCAAGTGAGTGGGGTCCCGACTCCACATGAACTTATTTTGGGCGAAGAGACAGGAAATCATCTTTGGCTCTTGACTTATGATTGTCACTTTAAAAAGGTTCGCTTTAAAACTTTAAAGGGTATTTATATTGCATGGGGCAATATATACGTAAAATCCTTGGGATTGGTAGATTCTCGCACTATACGACTATATATCGAAATCTCCCTGAGATTTTCTTCGATTCTTGTATGGAAAGGTGGGTTAGGCTCGGTATCACGAGACTTGGTTCATTTTATAATTCAACTGGGTTTAGTACATTTGATTTATTAAAAAAGAAATTTGGTCTGGATCATCGCAACTTTTTTTAATACTTACAAACTAGAGATTTTTTAACAAAAAAGGGTGGCGGCAACTCTGCATTCCGGAAAATACAATTAATTGAAACGATTACCCAAAATAATACAATTAAAATCAGGGAAATATACATTAATCTGATTACCAAGTTGCCTGACGATTTAGTCAAACATATTCAAATTTGGCAGAACCTAATAGATATTTCAGAAACCTCTATTCAGATGGGCTTTGATTATTTTCAATCACTCCTAATTTCAACTAAACTACAGTCACAATACTATAAGACTTTTTTCCAACTATATTATACGCCTAAAAGAATAGCTAAGTGGAGTACAGGCAAGGGGACTCAATGTCCTAGATGTTCACTACCGGAAGTCTATATAATACATATGTTTGCCACTTGTAAGGAACTCTATATTGTAATACAGGAGATATCCACTTTTCTTTCTAGAATTTTTAAAACTAAGATAGAGAGAACTACTGCTGAAATAGTATTGGGGTAGATGGTGATACACGACCGATGTACACAAGGGGATTGATATTTGTTGCAATGGCAGTATTTAGAATATGTCTTGCCTCAGCCTGGCTTGACCTATACCCACGTACATTTCGACAGTGGCAAGCCCGTTTGTTAGCAACCTATAGTTTGGAAATTGCTATATACAGTCGAAAGGGTCGGAATAAGAAAAAGATAGGGTTAGAAATTTGGAAGCCCTTAGCACAATGGATTGAACATACTGATTAAACAAGAATGTACATGATGTCATTATATTCTAATTTGCTCAAATTATAATTTTTTTTATAATTATCCGCTTATTCTGACCTATGTTTATGTTTATGCATTCATTTAACTATCATGCCTGTGTTAGGGTGGGGTGGGGGGGACGGGTTGCTTCAATAATGTAAAAACTCAATAAAGATTGTTTAAAAAAAAAAAGTTTCAAGACGATGACGATAAAGAAATTACTAGGAACAATATTGTCAGGAGGAACTTATTGTTCCACACCATAGAGTTCATCGTAGAGAGTCTCGCCAGCGTGAGATGAGCCACCTACCTCCTACTCTCATACAGGATCTACAGGCCATGCTGGCGGATTACCGGCAGAGGTTTCCCCCACAACAGGCTGTTCCAGAAAATCCACCCCTACCAGCGGTTGTTCCTGATCCTTTACCTTAACCTGAGGTTCCTGTTACAGCGCCTCAGCCTTCGGGCCCTCCTCCACAGGGACAAGACACTACCTCCTCTGAAGATGAGGTTAAAGAGGGCGAACTGCCTGATAATACTCCTACTACAGATCCTTGGGACAAATACATTATACCAATGTCTTCTCCGCCACTTTCTCTTCCATCTTATTCGCCCCCGAAGGATATCTGGGGCTTTCACAATTTAATGCAGCGAGCGGCAGCCAGATTCCAACTGCCTGTCACGGTCGAACAGACAGAATGCTTCCTGCATGATTTCAAAGAAGAGTCCAGGAAAATCACTAGAGCTGTTCCTATCATTGACTATATCTGGAATGAAGGAGTTAAAATAATGAAGACGCCTGCATCCATTCCAGCAGTGCTTCCCTGTATAGAAAAGAAATATTGTGCCCCTGCTAACAGCTCATCTTGTCTGATTGGCCATCCACGACCAGATTCAGTCATTTCTCAAGCCGCCCAACAGAGAGCTTAAAACCTGGCAACACCCATCACTACACTGCCTGACAAGGAAGGGTGTCATCTTGACCTTATAGGCAAAAAACAATCTACCATGGCAGCGGTCTCCATTAGAGCAGCTAATTCCCTTGCAATAATCGGTTGTTATGATTGTCAAATGTGGTCAGATATGGCTGGGCTTATTGACCTCATTCCTGAAGACCAGAGGCAGGAAGCAAGGAAAGTTTTGCTAGAAGGAGAACATGCTGCATCTGAGACCATTGATTGCGCACTGGACATTGTGAATACCAACTTTCGTCAACTTGCAGGGGCGGCAGTACTCAGACGTCAAGGTTGGCTTAAAGCCACCAATTTCAGGCCTGAAGTGCAAACAAAGATTTTAGACATGGCCTAGGACGGCGAATCGTTGTTTGGTAAACACATTGATGAAGCCCTCTTAGCTATAAAAACTGACACGGATACCGCTAGATCGTTAGGCTCTCTTCAATACAAGTGCGGATCTTTCAGAGGCGCCAAAGGATGTGGTTTTTTCTCAAGAGGAGTATACCAAAACCAACAAAACTGGCAGTACCAACCCCAATATAGACAAACTTACAACCAGTCACCTTACCAGCAATCTAATACAACTTGTTTCTCCTGTCAGTTTGATCGGAAGCGATCACAGAATCAAGGTCGAGACACTAATAGGAAACCGTGATCTCTGCCGGGCCCCAGCTAAATTAACTCCCATTCCAGCGGGTGCGAAAATTTCAGCTTTTATAGACAAGTGGTAGGACATTACTTCAGATCGTTGGGTTCTGGACCTAGTAACCAACGGTCACACCCTGGAATTTATGAAAAAGCGACCTACAACTCCGCCCAAGGGTCCCCCTCCCCCACGTCTTCACTTATTATTCAAAGAAGCCTTAACGATTCTCCTCAAGAATGCCATAGAGAAAGTTCCATCATATCAAAAACGAACAGGTTTCTATTCTCGTTTCTTCCTGATCAAAAAGAAGTCAGTGGAATGGCGACCGATTCTAGACCTTCGCAAGTAAACCAATTCCTTAAAAAAAAAAAAAAAAAATCCGGATGGTCACTCTTTCAAAGATTCTAGGTTGTCTAAACGAGGGAGACTTTATGGCTTCTCTGGATATGTAAGACGCTTACTTCCACATACCAATCCACCCCAAACATCGTAAATATCTCCGTGTCACAGTGGCTGGCGCCCACTATCAGGTCAAGGTGCTCCCGTTCAGACTGAAATCGGCTCCAAGAATCTTTACTAAGTGGTTGGCACCTGTGGAAGCAGCTTTAAGATCTAGAGGAATCCAAGTATTTCCTTATTTAGACGATTGGCTGATCAAAGGTCCTTTGGAACACACAGCCAAGATTGCCACAGCAACATCTCTCTGTCTCTTCTCTTCTCTGGGGCGGACTATCAACGAGAGCAAATCACAGTTTCGCTCGATGCAAGTACTTCCATTTCTCGGAGCACTACTAGATACAGTCTAGTGCAAAGCATTCTTATTTCATGAACGACAAGTACGTCTTCAAAAGCTAGAAACTCTAATTTCAAGAAAAAGGTCAGTTTCTGTCCGGATGTTTGCTTCACTCTTTGGATGTGCTCTTATGCAATAAATCTCATACCCTTGGCAAGACTCAAAATGAGACCTCTTCAATAGGAGCAGCACCTTCAATGGCAAAAAACTGTGGGTTCGTTAGACGATACCATCAGGGTCACACCACGTATGAGAGACACTCTGCATTGGTGGTCGCAGATAAAAAATTTAGAACAAGGCCTCACATTCATTCAGACCATTCCAGACTTTTGTTTTAACGATGGTTGCCTCCATGGAGGGATGGGGAGGTCATCTGCAAGATTTACAGATTCAGAGAAAATGGTCTCAAGTTCACAAGCAACATCATGTCAACAGTCTGGAGCTACGCGCCATATTTCGGTCTTTACAAGCATTCCTTCCAAGGATTGCAGGTTCCTCAGTGCTGGTCCGCACCGACCATACGACCAGCATGTATTACGTAAACAAACAAGGAGGAACAAGATCAACAACTCTGTCGCAAGAGGCTCTAGAATTGTGGGAATGGGTCACACTCCACAACATAACCCTGAGGGCCGAGCACGTCAGGGGTCTCCACAATACCGTGGTGGACACGTTGAGCAGGTCCCAATCGAACTGTCACGAGTGGGACTTAGAGCAGGACCAAGTGAACAGAGTGTTCCAGGCTTGGGGCAAGCCAGCACTGGATTTATTCGGAACAAGAGAGAACAAGAAATGCAGACATTACGCCTGCAGGTTCCCTCAACAGGGCTCAAGGGGGAATGCCCTGTTCATGCGATGGTCAGGGATTTGTGCATATGCTTTTCCCACAATACTACTAATCCCGAGAGTAATCTGCAAGATGAAGCTGGAGGGTTGCCGTCTGATCCTGATTGCACCCGTGTGGCCACGGCAGTACTGGTTCCAGGAACTTCTGTTACTATCTCAGGACAAGCTGATTCACCTTCTCCCAACACCCACAATGTTGTAGAGGGACAAAAGGTCAAGTGATTCACCCGGACCCACAGTCTCTACATTTACACTCATGGCTCCTGATTTCTTAAGAGTTCAAGGACCTTAACATTTCACAAGACTGTCATGTATTCTTAGCACAATCTCGAGCCCAGAGCACTATCAAGACTTATCGTCTAAAATGGAAGCGTTTTTGCTGTTAGTGTGAGGCGAATAATATCCACCCAGTTCAAGCTTCTGCGGCGCAAATTCTCCCTTATTGCTTTCTCTAGCCAGGTCTGGCCTTACCTTTATATCGGTCAAGGTCCATCTAGCTGCACTCTCCAGATTCAGAAAAGGCGCTAAGGTTCCTTCTCTCGGTTAGTCTTCATTGGTCAAGCAAGTTCTGTAGGGGCTTTTCCGAGCCTTCCCTCCAGTACGAGCTCCTCCTCCGGAGTGGGAACTCAACACTGTGCTAGTGCAGTTAATTAAATATCCAATGGAGCCGATCCATAAAGCTGAACTCAAATTCCTCACTTGGAAGGTCTCCCTGCTTTTGGCTCGAACGTCCGCAAGAAGGGTTAGTGAAATCCAAGCTTTCACTATCAAGGAACCGTTTCTACATTTTACTCAGGACTACGTAACCCTTCGGACAAACCCTACATTCATCCCCAAAGTGCAGTCACAATTTCATTTGAATGAACCTGTGAGATTAAGAACTTTATTTCCGAATCCTTCCACTCCAGCGGAAAGAGCTTTACACTCTCTGGATATTAAGCACTGTTTAAAATTCTACCTACAAAAAACAAAAAGATCAGACGATCCAACCAACTGTTCGTGGCCTATGGCCAAGCAGCACTTGCAAATGCAGGCCCGAAAGCCACAATTGCCAGATGGCTGGCATCTACAATTTATTTCTGCCATAACAAGGCCAACAAACCTTTGCTGAGAAAAGCCAAGGCTCATTCTACAAGAACTATTGCAGCGTCTACAGCTTTGTTCGCTGGAGTGACTCTGGAAAATATCTGTCGTTCGGCGACATGGAAGAATGTCCACACGTTCACGAAGCATTATTGTCTTCAATCTGCACATCAAGATCATGCGGCGGTTGGACAGGCTGTCCTACGCCATCTTTCTTTAAGGGCAGATTCAGGTACCTCTTTTCTTTTATATACTGTTCAATTCTATCACTATTCATATTGCATACAATTTTATGTGTGTGTGTGTGTATATATATATCGATATTTGTCTACATGTTTCATTTGATGATGTATTCTAAATAACTCTGATTTCTTAAATACTTGCTTATTTTAAAATGTCATAACCTTTATGGATGCAGTTTGGGAGTTTATGAACACTTGTCTCCCACCATCCGCAATTGACTGTATACTTTGTATACTGCTTGCTACTCTGATTCAGGCATGTGATTCTATGAAATATACCACAATACTGGATAAGAAAACAAGTTACTTACCTGTAACTACAGTTATCCAGTATTGGTATCTTTCATAAATTCACATGCACCCACCCTCCTCCCCGGCGAGTCAGTTCTCTATAATTTGGGATTCTTACTTCCCACTTGAAAATCTGAGGAGAACTGGCACTGCTGAGTGTTCTAGAGGGTGCTGGTAGCTGACTTTTGGTTCTTTTACTATAATGAGGTAGATAGGCTACTAAGATTTAGGCCTCAGGATTTTTTCTTTTGGCCTACTACTATTATTTATCTATGGCACTACTTTTGTAATTTACCGTGTGACTCCCGCCTCGGCAACGGGGAATGATTCAGGCATGTGAATCTATGAAAGATACCAATACTGGATGACTTTAGTGACAGGTAAGTAACTTGTTTTCTTACATTTGGACAATCACATTGTCAGTATCTTTATTGACCACTATTGAATACAGGAGCCTCTCCCAGGGGTTGTGTTCCCTTCTTTCTTGCCCTTCATTCACCCACCCCCCAGTCTACTCATCGCCCAGCTGATCTCCTGTTCGATTCATGGTTCCACTTTGTTGAAACGGTTGCAACTGTAAAGACATTAATATAGACCTTTTAGTATCTTTTCTCCTTTCCTGTACTGATACACAATAATTAGCAACAGTTACCAACTCGACTAAACCTTTCATTTGCCATCCAATGCCGATTGTGCTTTTGGTATCATACCCTGCACAAAGGCATCACCCACAGCTTCATGAGCTTGTTCATAGGGATGATTGCCTGCACACCTCTTGAACATTTCCTTTAACTAATCCAAGTAATCTGCCTGGAGCTCTTTTATTCTGCTTACAGTTTGAAATCTTTGTCGCATTGATTTTGATCGAACTCACTTCCGCCACCGCATTTAACAGAGTGGCCTTAGCTGCCGCCAAGGCAGAATCATCAAAAGGTGCCTATTGTGGCCAACCACCCTTCTCAATCAATCAATCTCTCACTTCACTCCGCACCACCAATCACATCACCTGATTCATATCTGCCCAGTAAGACTTGGTACACTCACAGACTGTAACTTTTAATAGAATCTTAAAGGATTGTCAAGGATATTGTGAAACTGTTGGTTGATATTGACCAAGTATTTGGGGGACCAAGGAACATGAAGGGTCATTCTTCCTCCTGGGCCAGGGTACTCTGAGAGGGGAAGGATGGCGTTGGGGTTTCTTGGGGCCAGTCTTTAACTGTGTTATTATAGGATGGTATATGTGAACCTTCACAGGCATCCTGGAATTGAGGCTCCAGTTAATACACTTTTCTGATCTCAATGTTTTTGCGGTCCTATCAAGAGAGATTAGACCGGAGACCAAAACTGAGTGTGTGGGATTGTCGAGTCAGCCTATTGTTGTTTGCATGCTGTCCCCTATCGCTTCACTCCCTTCAGCTTCCTAACCCTAGTGCCAGCCAGGTACTCCATGCTGCCCTGTCTCTGTGCCCTTGTACTGGAGCCCCCCTCCCTCCCCACCCGACCCCAAAGTATTGCCCGTTGGCCTGGGGAAACTTAGGACTTTCAATTTATACTTCCCTTTTTTTCTCTTCAGGTTCAGATTTTTCAATGGTAATATAAGAAAATAAGTAAGAAGGGAGTGAGTCACTAGGGGCTCAATCTCTAACCCTGCCCTTCAATAATTAGGAATTGGAGTTTCTCATGGGTCTGCTTCACTTGCTGCATTTGCGGCTTGTTCTTTCTCCATTTTGATTCTTTATACCAATTCACAGTTGCTGGCCATTGTTCCCCATGTACTTTTCCAGGATCCTTTAGCTATCTCTTTTGAAAACAGTCTAGATCAAAAGTATCTTCCTAGGGGAATAATTTTTTTTCGACTTCATTAGTGAGTGCCTCCCAATGTTTCAAAAACCTGCATGTGTGCTTTCTAAACTGGTGGTACATAAATGTGCGTGAGATGCTTTTGCCAGGGGCTGTTTGGGCTTTGATTTTATCACCCTCATCCTTATCTCCTTTTCTCATTTACACTTAGTAACACTCAAAGGTGTCTGCCAACCTTGTTCTGCTGCTCTTCTTGAAGAGTAAGGTAGCCTAAGAGGAAAGGGAGGACCTCGTAGTTATCAGTCTAACTGTACTCGTGGAGGGAGAACCGGAAGTATCTCACATTCACTGTCTACTTGCTTTTGGAAATTTTCCGGTTCCATCTATGAGGCTCACAGAAATTCCAGGGCAGCAGAATCAGTAAACTTCTGGCATACACACATTTATCCTTGTAAGGTCCATGCTAGGGTCCTGCTGCTACTGCATTTGAAGTTTCACCAGCCATCTACTACCCAATCCAGCCTGTTCCGTTGTCTCCTATCCAGATGACACCATTTTCTTGCAGGCTCCTAAAGCACAAAAATAAACAAGCATACAATTCATAAATCAAATTTAGCCATGCTAATGCTGTTCAACCCGACCAGAGGGTCGAGTTCTGGCTTGTTAATATATAAAATATGAAAAGCAAAATGACAGTGAATTAATGTAATTCTTTTTAAAAGCAAATTTTACCATGATTCCAGCCTTGTTACATCCTAGATGCCACAAAGTTCAAAGGTCGTGTGTTTGTATAGCCTTTGATGTCATTGTGGGGGTGGTCTAAGGTTTTTGATGTTGCTTCCTAACCCCTTAGTGTTTTGATTAAGTGAGGTCACTGGTAAGATGTCATCTACTCTGACAACCAAAGATATGTAAAATGAGTGGTTTATTAACGCCTGCTCTGAAGAACCATTTTTAAAAGTTGAAACATTTTCTCCTTGCTTTATAATTTCATGTATTTTCAGGATATGCTGCACGTGGCCAATCAGTACCGCCAAAGTAGAAGCTCGCTCTATAGAGCAGATGAGCGCTCAGAAAAGGAGCCAGAATATATCCCTTGGACAGGTGAGAACAGTGGTTTCATGAATATTTGATGTAGGAAGGTTTTTTCTATATGGACAACAAAAATATTTTTTGTGTTTTTCAAAATTCTATTGATTTACCTTTTTAGCAACACATAGAGAAAGATTAATCGGTAGTACATATGCAACCACAACTAATGTCTCTGATAGCATAATCATGTTGGATTACAGTAACTGAGTGGCACACTCATCGGCAAAACATATTATCCCCACCTACCATGTTTCATTGTGTTAACTTACTGTTACATTGTAACAAATCACTTTGAAGAATATAAATTATCTTATTATATGCTGTCCATTGCCTGCATTACTATTTGCTTTGGCCACAGGGCTGCTTATGGTTCAGTTGGTAGTAGGGCTGCAAGGTTAAGACGTAGGAATGCCTGGGGTGGCATTTGTGTATGGTTGCATTAGTTCTCACTGATCCTATAGATGTTCTTGCATGATTAGTGGAAATCCCGTACAAGTTTAAGTAAATATCTGGGTAGATCATCGGTTAGAACAAGAACAAAGTCTTTTGCCTTTTGTGCCAGGTCCAACTATGGTGGTGCAGCCCTGGCATTTAAATATTTGGCATTCAGTGTGTATACAACTAGAGCAGACTACCTGTGGCATAATCTGGTGCACTTTCTAGATAACTTTCTTTATAACTTTCACAGTAAAGTGGACAGGTGGATCAATTTACTAGTATCAATGGCAGGCAGATTGCCTTTTGTTAAGATAGTTGGGTTATTGTATACATTTTGGACTGTACCAGTAGTGCCCTCAAAGCGCATCTTTTTAAAGGATGCACTTCTGTGCTGACCATAATGGTGTTGGGAGGATGAGGCCTAAAAAATCGACAGTGTCTCCCTGAAGGAATATCCCTGTCTTGGGGGAGCACAACAAAGACATAATACATCGCTACTCAAAATAATATGTTCTCAGACATCATCAAACTACAGTCAGTGGGATTGAATGGTCAGATTGGAGGAGGGTAACAGCTCAAGCAACATCAATTGACATTACAAGCCACACTTCTTGGCTGCTAGGACATGAGCATATTTTGTTGACATTTTTGTGTTTCTGTCAACGCTCTTTCAAACAATGGTCCATGTTTTCTTTGTGCCCCATCCAACATTGCACACCTATTTTCAATACTGCCACAGAGGTCTTTGGACTAAATATCGAGTTTCAAAACTATTCTGATGCAGAAATATTGTTGTCAAGAATATCGTTTTTTTTCCAGGTATATTATTATTAAGAATATTGTTGTTACTATTATTTTCAATAATACAGTGTTAAAAAATAACGTCCATTAATTATCTTAATGGGTTTCAGGTCATATATTTTCTGTTATTATTGTTTGTAAAATTGTTAGTAATATTTTTAAGTATAGGTTGTCATTTTAAGTGATTTATCATTTCTAATTTAATTGCTACTAGTAATTTATAGTTTCGTAGCAGCTTGCTAGATTTGTAGGGCTATAGAGCGGGAAGTTAATTTAATAATAAATTAATTGTTAATTATTACTTATTATTGGACGGATTAATACTTATGTAAATAGGGTGGCAAGTTAAGTAATTATGAATTATGTAATTATTATTAATTATTTAATTGCGAATTAATTATGTACATTATGTAGTATTGATTTATTTTAGATATATTTGTCGCTGGTTGCTAGGTTTGTAGGATGGAACTTTAATTCAATGATAATTAGTTAAATAATTATTAATGATCAATTATGTTAATTGTGTTATACATACTTTAGTTCCATTTTAAGTGTGGACGGTTAGGTTTGTGGGGCTATTGTGTGGGAAATTAATTACGTAATACTTAATTGGTTTAATTGATAATTAATAAATTGTTTAATCATGTAAATTGTTTGTTTTTTATTTTTCATATATTTTTTGGGGGGTTAATTAACGTTCATATTAAAGATTTTTATATTTGTTCTACATTAATAAGGCTATTCAAATATGTAAGTGTGTTTGAAGTGAAGTTTCTCTACTAGTGCACAGACTGGAATGGGAATAGTAAATGTAATTCTTCTGAAGTCCAACGCTTTCCCTACCATTGCGCAGACTGGAATGTGTGTATAGTAAATCGTATTCCTCCAAAGTCCAACGCTTTCCCTACTGTTGCACAGACTTTAGTGGGAATAGAAAACCACCACATCAACGATTGTGTCCATATTAAAAAAAAAATCAGTTGCTTGTCTCCCAAGTGCTACCGTCCTTTTTCACTTATTGATAGAAGAATTAAAGTTATTGGTAGAGTTATATACGATTATTAAGTCAAATGGGCTGCTGATAAGGGCATTCTTTAAAAATTTTCAATTAGGATTTCGTCCAAATTCAAATAGAAATGAGTAGTGTCTGACCCTAGCTCTGACGGTTAACAATTACACCTACACAAGACGTTGTCCCATTTGTTTTGCCTTTATGGACCTGTCCACTGCCTTTGATTCAGTGAACAGGAACAAACTGTGGATAATGTTGCTGGATCAAGGAGTGGACCCTCCCCATGTGAATTTTCTGTATTCCTTACAAGCAGATCTTTCAGCTATAGTGTGTATAAACGCCCACGGCATGCTCTCACCCGATTTCCCACTGAGGAGGGGAGAGCGTCAGGGGTGCATATTGGCACCCCTGCTCTTTATCCTATGTATATATGGGTTAACAGTCCACTTAACTTCCACTCAAGTAGACACCCCAAAAATGTCAGGCACTCCGGTACCTGCCTTACTCTATGCTGACGATGCAGTCCGTTTAGCTCTTATTCCTAATATTGAGGCAGCTGGTGGACTGTTATGCTCTTTTTATGCAAGATCTTGATCTAAAAATTAATTATACTAAGTCACATAAAATGTCCTGTGGACCTAGTAAATTATGGTTAAATAAAATTACCATCAAGGGGCAAGTAATTACGAGTGTTGATAACTTCTAGTACCTGGGCTTCACCTTTTAGTTCCTCAGGGTCTTGGCACTCCCAGCTTAACAATTCTAGTCTCAAACTTAGTAGAACTTCAGGGACAGTTTGTAACCTTATTAGACCTGTCTCTAGAGAGACTGTCTCACCTGCATTGATGGTGTATAATTACCAGTGTATTAGTGCTGCTGCCTACGGGTCAGGTTTGTGGCGTTTTAATAAAAGTTGCTCCCTACAGGCAGAGGAAAAACGTTTTCTTCATTGCTTGTTGAACTTACCGCTTACTACCTATAGCTTTATTGTCCATTTAAAGTTGAACCAGGGTTTCATTTCTGATAAGGTCAACATGTTGCCTCTTCTGTTGTGGGCCAGTATCTGGACAAATCCGGCAGCAACGTTATGCAGGGATCTGATTTTTGAATGTCACAACCTCAAAGGCTTTTCCATTCCATGGTTGAGATATATTCGGGACACTCTAGCAACCCTGGGATTGTCTTCCTTGGGTACTGAGTTCAGCAGTATTTTTAAAGCTGACAAGTAAAAGGTGATCACAACATTCCTGGAGCACTGAGAAGACCTAAGAATGAAAAACAAGATAGTAAATGCTCAGTCTTGAACTATTATAGAAGTTTAGTCACAAGTCTCACGCAATGGGAGCGATCACTTCTTTTTCTCTTCAGGACAGGTTCAATATATTGGTCCCTTTGTTTTATAAGTTTCTCAGACTTATGGGGAAATATAGTATAATTTTGTGCATGTGACATTCAATCTGTACAAACACTTTTGCACTTTATATGTTTTTGCAATTTGTACAGTTTTGCACGTAAGCACGTTTTGAAACCCTTATTATGTAAATCGGGATTCCAAGGGTGTAGAGTAGCTATGCTCTACTTAGTTTTTAGGTTTGCCTGAAATTTGTAATTTCATCTGTTTCTTTCTGAAATCAGCCATTGGGGCAAGAAAAACAATGATAGGGTGACTGCACAATGTTTGTGTTTTATAATTTTTAATGCAACTTTTAGCTGAATGTAGGTCTTAGAAACTCTTAAGCATATTCATGAATTCATTGTATTTTTATCAGTGTCTCTCTCTTAGAGCATATATATTGTAGAGCCGTACTTGTATCCTGTTGGTTGTATCTATTTGTATTTTATATTTGTCTGTATTAACTTCTATGGTTTCTTTTATGACCTACAAATAGGTCGAATAAAGATTTTTGAATTTGAATTTTGAATATGAAATCTTACCCCTCCAAAGTCCAATGCTTTCCCTACAGAGTAAGACTGGAGTGAGCATAGTAATATTAACCTGTTCTAGGTAAAACGCTTTCCCTACTGTTGCGTAGGTTGGAGTAGAAATAGTAAATTTACCCATTCCAAAGTCCAACATTTTCTTTACTGTCGCACAGACTGGAGATGGAATAGTAAATTTTACCGCTCCTAAGTCCAGTACTATCCCTACTGTTTACCTGTTTGAAGTGGGAATAGTAAATATAACCCCTCCAAAATCTTATGCTTTCACTACTGTTGCATAAACTGAAGTGGAAATAGTATATCTACTATTGCAAGACTTAAATACATTTCTTAATATTTTTTAAATATATCATTTAATAATATTTATTTATTTTCATAATTATTTGTTCTCATGTATATATGTATATAGAACAAGAGCTCATAGGCAAGCAAATGGATGAAATTAAAACCAGAGTATCTAAATATGAACAAACAATAAGAGAACGCAAGGCCCAGAAATTCCAAAGGGACCGAGAAGACTATATGAAAGGCCGTATATATACGTTCGCAAGAAAGTACGACGGTATAAGGCAACGAAAATTACCAACTCCGAGTGCGCAGGAAAGTGTAACACCTGAGGAATCAGAAATAAGCTCAGGAGCTGAATCAGAGCCCGTTACCTCACTAAATGTAGCTGAAGTGCAACCAATACCAACTCCTGTGGATGAATTTGCTTATTTACGAGAGGACAGATTACGGAGCCTAAGGCCACGGCATCCTCAGGGAAACTACAGCAAAAACAAGACATCGTTTCAAAAAGCAGGAAACGCAAAAACAGACGATGGAGCAAACGTGCAGCAACCCACAATGAAAAAACAAACATACAGAAGGTACAACAGGTGATAACAAATATGGCCTCAGAGAATAAAAACACAGTCATCAATCTATCGAACATGGCGTTAACAATCAAAGAAGAAGAGACTCTCTCATTGGGATTATCGTTCTGTAAGAGAACAAACTTCAACTATACACAGACACGGATTGATTTACATCAATTCACAAGAAAACTGAAGCTAAACAAACATTTCTTTAATAGCAGAGAAAACATGACTACTGAAAATGAAAAACTAAATTAAGCAAACAATGGATGGCGGATTGAAGATATGACATTTATAAGAGAAATGGCCGATTTGGACACAGAGGAAAGAGAAGGAGGATTAAGCACACAAGAAGCAGCCCAACATGCCGGGCTAGTTATAACAGGCACTATTAAAACTCCATTTAAACCAAGATCAACGTTCTGTCCAAATATGCCGAAAGACTCTATAGACATTTTTTCTGACAAAGTTATTAAGGATCTGAAAGCACTCTCATGGGAAAGTAGTAACGATTTTTCCAAAACAAACCAAAGTGAGAGGCGGGCATATGACAACATCATGATGAAAATCAAAGACAGGAGTGACATAGTCATACGTTGGTCAGACAAAGGCGGGAATATGGTGCTTTGGCCTTCGGACATGTACAATACAGAAGCACAGCTGCAGCTGTCAGACAAAGATTGTTATCAGAGAATAGGTACAACGAACATATCGACCATACAAGACAGATACAACAGGAGTCTGTGTGATTGGAAAAGCGCAGGCATCATCTCTAAACAGGAATTCCAATTTTTGAAAACAGACTATCCGGTCACACCTAACCTGTACCTTATACCTAAAGTACACAAGAATGCGACCTGTCCTCCTGGAAGGCCGATTATATCCGCTATTGGGGGCCTATTCGAGAGTTCCAGCCGATTCATTGACTTTTATTTACAACCTTTTGTGCAATCATTGCCTTTCTATACGAAAGACACTGGAGACTTTTTGAAGAAAATCTATGACTTAAAATGGCAGTCTGATTTTATATTTATGACACTGGATGTGCAAAGCCTATACACGAGTATAAGACATCGTGATGGGCTTAATGCAATTAAGCACTATCTAAGCAGCAGAACTATTGACTTGTATGCACGGACTCAAATGTTGATACAAATGACTGAATGGTGTTTGATGAATAATATATTCACCTTTGACAAATTGGTGTACAAGCAGATACAGGGGACGGCCATGGGTACTTGCTTCGCCCCCAGCTATGCTAATTTGCATATGGGCTGGTGGGAGGAGCAAGTACTCATGAAGACCTATACTACAGAAATGTCCGAAAATATAGCACATTATAGTCGCTATATTGACAATATTTTTGCCATATGGAAAGGCAGTGAGGAGAGCGCAAAATAATTTGCTGAACATCTGAATGAAAACAGCTTGAATTTAAAATTCACATGCTCCACCAGTAAAAGCAGGATTAATTTCTTAGATTTAGAACTATTTGTGCTGGACGGCAAGATTCAATCTAAGACATACCGCAAACCAACATCAGGCAATACGATCCTCCATGCCTCCAGTTTTCACCCTGTAAGCTTGATAAACAGTATTCCATATGCAGAGTGCTTGAGAATGCGACGCAATTGTAGCACCGAAGAAACATATGAAGAGTCTAAGGCTAACCTATTTAGCAGACTGACCAGCAGAGGGTATACTGAGCAGACACTTGAAATAGCAGCAAGAAAGAGTGACACCTAAAATAGAAAAGATCTACTATTCAAACATGCACCCAATGCACCAATGTCCAAACAAGGCACGAACACCCCTCGCTTGATCACAGGGTACAAAAAGCATGAAAGATGAGATTTTTGTAAATACTCCATCCTTGAAGAAGAAAAACCTACCATGGCTAAAAAGTAGCAAGGGTTTTTTTAAGTGCATAAAGTGCAAAGCGTGCCAATATGGCCTCAACATGACCAAATTAGATGTGCCTCACAGGAAACAGCCACTGGAAATTCGTGAGAATTACTTGTGCAAGACGGACTATGCAGTCTACGTCTTGCAGTCTAGCTGTAAAAAACAATACGTGGGCAGTACTATCCACCCTGTCCATGTACGGGTGCTAAAACACCTCAGAGCAATTAGTAATGATGACCCCACGTATCCAGTGGCCAGACACATTAATAAAGTCCATGGAGGTGATGCCGACAATATAAGATACTTTGTCGTGGTCCATGTAAAGAGGAGCATAAGAGGGGGGAACAGATTACTTGCCCTAAGGAGACTTGAATCCCGTTACATCATCCTCTTAAACACAAAGGCCCCCCAGGGCCTTAACGCGGATGAAGCACTTAGTGTACATTTGTAAGAAGAACAATTAATACTGTCACTTAGTTGCCCTTACGGACCCGAGCCCACATCCTTCGAAACAGTTGGAAACATTAGCCTAAATACTGAGCTGCAAACATAGGTTTTTTAAGTAATTTCTTATGCCCATAACATACACAATGAGTAAATAGGTGGTTGTCACACTTATAATTTAGTTTAAGAAATATATATGGTGGACCCTGTTATCTATGTAAATAGCAACAATGTATGACAATAATCGGATAGTTATGCAGTGATGCAGTGTCATGAATTACCTTATCACTCAATGTTGTTTTCGGTTCTCTAAATTGCCCACATGGGCTGTACCTCTTTTGAACTGTTTAAGTAAGGTATTATGCAATGATGCAGTGTCATGTTTTAACCTAATCACATAATGTTGTTTCCGGTTCTCTAAATTGCCCACTTGGGCTGTACCCCCTTTTGAACTGTTTAAGTAAGGCATTATGCCAGCATATAATTATTCGATTTGATATTTAACATCTATAGTTTTACAAAGTCATACATGTGCCAAAATACTATTTTAGTATGTAATTTTTGCATGATCTATACAGGTGCCACCAAGCATATGCATGAGCTCCAACAATAAGGAGGAAACGGGTTCTGTGAAAACAGCAATATGATTTAATTGTTACCCATGCCCTGCATTAGAAAGAATAATTATCATTTATTAAGTTATTCACACATTGGTGAAACATAAATAACGATGTGCAGAAACGTTACAACAACTTGTTAGCCATGAATATAATGGTTACCATGGTTTCTAAGATGCGACGCCCTAACTAATCAGCAACTTGTTTGTACAAAAGGTCTTACCTTACCAGCATTCACTGTTGTGAGCAAGGCGGTATAGCCGTCGAAACGCATCGAATCTTTTCTTTTGCAAAATAAAACTTTTTCCTGATTTAGACCCCACGGAGTCAGCGCCTGCTGTGTACCGCCAAAACGTCAGGTTTGGATTATTTATATATATATATATATATATATATATATATATATATATATATATATATATATATATATATATGCTCAATAAACAAAGTCCATAACCCACGCTCTCAGGAAGCAACACGGAGACACCAAAATGAAGCCAGTGCTGTTTAATCCACAACGCGTTTCGCCGACAAACGGCTTGATCACGTGAATTAGCGTTACCGTATCAGTGCCATATATCACAAAATAATGGAAATGAAAAGAGGACTGGTATGGCAAAACATTGTATAAGTAAAGTTTCTCAATACTGTTCTGTCGTAAAAACTAACTTGTACATTCTGTAAACAGTGTAAAAGAAATGTTGAATAATCACATACTTTACACAAAGAATTAGCGTTATAATGAAACAAAGTAATAAACAGTGCAAACATACATAATAATACATTCATATGTCAGCAACTGAAACGCGGCATTTACCACAGTGAATAAGGCATATTTAAACCTGTGGATCCCCTTCCTCGTGCACCAACACCTCGCCCTTGTTGCACGCCCAATGCGTGAAAAAAGACTCACTCAGCGCTGCAGGCGTCTGGAAATTAATGTGCGCCTGCGCACAAGTACAAATACATTATTAGATCATGCAGTTGTACCCACGATGGAATGTCTTAGAATAAAACGAGGGAGGTGCAAGGAGAGAAATTATATTAGTGGCGAGTGCCCAAAACCTACTCTCAATCAAGTAGTCAGTCCAGTCAATCTCCAAGTCTTAGTGATGGCAGATCCATAACGCAAAAGTGCTCATGTGACAAGAACCGGATTAGGGGAGGGGTCCCGTGAAGTGAAGTGACGGTGAACTGGGCCCCTTATCTCGGTCCTACAACAAAACAAATAAACAGAACTAGTTAAAAACAGTTTCATTTCATTGAAAGGTTACATGAAGCTAAAATATAATCATCAGACAGATGAACATGGTAAAAGAAGAAGAACGCTGTATTACAGTTATATTAGTCCTTTAGGTGTACGGCTAGCTCCTCATCCTGGTTAATATATATATACTATTTATAGTAGTAAATTAAAAAGATGCATCATGTGAAGTATATATTTTTGAATAAGTGTTGCGTTATATATATATCTATATAAACAAGTGTGTGCATTTATATAGGTATATAATTATATAATATAATTTTATTTAATTTTCATTATATTATTGTTATAGATTTAAATATTTAAGATTTGCTAATTTACAATTTTAAATGATATAAAAAAACGATATATATATATATTTTTTTTTTAATTAGTGAGAAACACATTTTTTACAGATATTTTTGTGCTTACCATTATAAGTCTAGGGACACAATAAGTCTGTAATGGATATTTTTGACACAATGTTTTTGTATTACGATGTTGTCGGTGATCTGTCACTTCTGGTACCCGACTGTGAGTAAATAGGGTGTATTATATGGTGTGTGTGTGTGACCTCACCATGCAATACACTACCAACCTCTTCCAACTGGTCAAGTTTCGTTTGTCAAACCTTAGCTCAACCCTAGGTAGCTGTGGCTCTGAGCAGTCAGTTACACAAAGGAACAAGTGTAAGGCATTTAAACAGTACCAAAGCAATTAACCACTTGGATGCTAGGCGTTTTCCCCCCCCTGTGCTGGAAAATGCCATTTTAGTGGCACCATGACGAGCTCAGCTCGTCATCAGCACACGACACCCGTGGGTGATGACGAGCTGAGCTCGTCATCAGCATCGAAGGGGTTAAATAAGAAAGAAACTCGACGCTCAAGAAATTTGACACCAGTTTATAAAAATACAGTATATTTTATGAATCTATGGACATCAAAATGAAAAAGATCCACTATGGGGTTCTGGAGATTTGGATTTTACAATAAGTGATAACTCAAGACTTTTCACTTACCTGTGAAAAAACATTTGCAAATTCAACGAATTAGACACTTGGAAACTTTTTCAAGAAAAGTGTAATTTAGTTATTTTATAATTATTTTAGACGACCAATTCCGGCAGGGAGCCAGTCAAGGGGAACAAGAAGGTCCAACAGTCCAGTTCCAGCGTCAGTGTCTCCTTACGATTGACATCTTGACATCTTGGGAGTGTTCCTGATGCAAGGGATACAGGATGCTGAAGATGCTCAAGGATAATGTGCGAGGGTCTTCCTGTGGCCACTCCTTGGTCCACACCCCTGTTGAGGTGATTCTGACCACAGGGGTCTACGTCCTACAAAGTCTTACCCGGGTCATCAGAATTCCAGGCGCCATGGGGCTACCAGTTGCCTGGCACAGTGGTCTCCTTCTTTTGGCGATAACGTTCCTTCTTTGTGATCAAGCTGCGCTTAAACAACTTTTCTGGGTCCAGCAGACTCGGTGCAACTTTTGAGCATTAGGTATTTATCTCTTGGGCTGCATGTCAATGACAAGCAGTGATGTGGGCTTCCAACTCGCACCAACAGGCATCTTCCACTTTTTTGGCTCTGTGCTGAGAACAGGAAGTCAGCCAACTGACTCTTGGAGTGTTTGCTTCTAGCTGCCCTTGGAAGACGTGTCTTCTCAAGCAAGAAACAATAGACACAGTCCTTTCCTTCCCTATCCCAAGGCACAGCAGATGCTGTCCAAATTTGGTGCTGCCTCTTTTTCAACAGTACCATGATCAGCAGTACAGTCCTCCTTTGGTTCTGTTCTTCTAGGCACACCTGATCTGAGTTCTGGGTGCCAGGGGTTCCCTTTCATGTCCAGAAAGTGCCCTCATGAGAAACCACTGCCATTTGCCAATGGGTTACTAGGTTGCCTCCTGCCTGATGAAAACTTCCTGTAAAAAGTTTGGCATCCAGCTATCCCAGAAAGCTCCATTCTGCCCACTCTCTAGATGGCATTTTCTCATCCTAAAGAGCTCTGTAGCCTGCCTTAGAGTCTTCATGCCAACGGGAAAAACAATCTGGCCAGTGTTTCTCCCTCTCTGTCCATGATGCCAACCTGTACCCAAACAAAAGAGCTGCCCCACTCAAGTGTGTTCATCATTTCCTCTTCAAAGATGGCTTCCCCTTTAAAGCTCGTCTTTTGGGTGAACACCCCTTGTGGTACCTTTACTGGAGGAGGTGACAACTCTTCCAGCTCCCAGGATAGGCTCTATTGTTGCCTATCCTGGGAGCTGTATGCATGTCTCCTCAGGCAGGCAAAATGCTGTCTTGTGGCTAGCATCAGTGAAAACTTAGGCAACGAGTAGCAATTTTCTAAAAGGTGCACGTAGCAACAAGTTACAATAATTTCGACTTGAGCATCAAGTTGGTCCTAATGTAACAGCTTGATCGATACCTTGTGATACCTTGGAGTACCAACTTTGGTAGTGATATTCATTGGTTAGCACAGCTGAGATACCAATGCGTAACTCAGCACACGCCAATGGGGCTACTAATCTTTCTTGCAGCAAAAATGCCAATTTCAGGTTTTTGCTGCCAGAACATGTTAAACACGTTCTACTTTTTAATATGTTGCACCCTGCATTAGGACTCAATAGGCAGCTGTAAGTGGTCACTTACACACATTAAAAAGAGAGTTTGGGCTTTGCCTTTGCTTAAAATGGCAAAGACAAGTACGAAGTTATAAACTGCCCTTCTAGTCTGCAGTAGCAGACCAGGAGCCGTGTTTTACCTTGTACCCCCTCAGGATGGCACAACAAGTGCTGCAGTCCCTGAGGGAACACTCTAACTTACATGTCCTGGAGACCCCTGTTACCGTATTCTTGGGACTTAGAAGTAAGTTAGCTTATCCCGATTGGATAAGCCGATCAAGCATACACAATTAAGGGTCAGGGCACTGGTGCTGAGGTCTGGTTATCATGCCTCCGTGTCGAAAAACCTGCAGCATCTGTTAAAAACGTTGGGGTGACCATACAAAAAGAAGCTTTTCCTTACACCCATCCCATCCGCAGCCCCTCGCTTAGGTAATCACGCTGGACTAGAAGAGAGATCTTTCCCCTATTTGCATGAACTACTCTTCATGACCAAGTCATTTGATGGGCCCTGTGTTATTCACAACAGCAGCATTAACTTGTGAACCTGCCTAAAACAGCAGGTAACTGATTTCACATTGCAGATGAGGGATGAGGTAGAGATGATCACAGAATCAGTGAAAATGGTTATGTGGAGGACACTGGGAAAATAACTTGCATGTTGTGTAGGCAGAAGATGGCGGGTATGGCGTTGTCAAATATCAGCAAGTTGTCGCACTAGAATCTTTGAGATTAAGGTTAAGGAAGTTACCTAGGATGGTGTTTCTTTTTGGCTAGATGGAAGAGTAACAGAGATGCATTGTTGACACAAGTTAGTTAACTGCCGTGGCTAGACCTCCATGGGAGCAATTGTAAACAATTATTTCTTGGGTGCACACCTAAAGTTATACTCCCTGGACGTTCCTCCTAAAAGTAAATTCTGCTCTGCATATGGACTTGAGCACACCTGTGGACCTTTTTTTAAGGATATTTTGATAAGGTAACAAGTCTGATCCAGTGGTGTTACCCTAGGAGCAATGCCCCTCCTAAATTGAACTCTGAGCGGACTACAGTGCACTCAGGCTCAAAATCATGGAGGTGGGGGGAGGCAAGCACTGTGGGCACCTGGCAAGCCCATATTTCTGCCTCCCCCCTAAATCAAGGCCCTGAAGATAAGTGCGCGTTTCAAGGATACAGACTTTAGAATTATTTTATGTAAGACTTAATACTGAGATGTTATGTGTTTATTTAGTTCATTATATTGTTCAATTTGGCCTTGAGCTACGGTTCATGTTTGTTAGGTTTCTGGGAGTAGCAGAGATCTTTATGGAGTCTCTTGCTACATCTGTGAAGACTTCATATCTCTTGCCAGCCAGCAAACAATATTAGTATTCTCAGAACATCTGTGAAAGCACTGGGCTCGTGCTAAATTATTTCAAGTCTGCATCTTGTCCCTGACTATGCCAGCTGTGATCTTGACCATGAGTCTGGATCAGGTGAGGATCAACATAACAACAGTGGCAGCTGGCACGGTAAGGCACTGGCAAGGCAGGAGTGGCGAGGCGGGGGTGGGGAGGGAGGGGGTAAAGGAAAAAAAAGTACCTCCTCGCCTCATCTTGTCTCTCATCCATCTTCTCTCCACGTTGACTCTTCGCTGGGTCAGAACAAGAAGCACCCAGGCTCCGCTGACCATTTACAATGTGGCAATGCAGCGTTGTGATTGGTCTGAGCACCGTGGTTTGAGGCTCGGCCAAGGAATAGGAGTCTGGGCATGTTCTCCACCCAGGCTGTGATGAAGCTGGGTGGAGAACATGCAAAGTGTGCATGACTGTTTGGCTGTCCTTCTCGGGCTGGCCAAACAGTCATTGTGCTCTTAGAGAGTGCCCACCACTCCTCCCCCTGCTCTGAGAGGAGAGCAGCACCGCCAAGACGCAGCAGCAGGAACAAATAAAATGATAAGTTATTATGATTTTATTTTTCATTTATTTACACAGCTCAAAGCAGTGAGGAGATGCTCATCTGCCTTAACAGTGGAACTGCCATTGTGCAACAATCTCAGGGTTTGGAGACAAAGTAGTGTGCACAGGTATTATGTCGTTGCCAACTGTCTCTTTTTTGCAGGGATAGTCCTGGAAAGTTAGAGACTGTCCCGGGTAATATTGTTGCAGAATTACACACAGGTACGCAAGCATGAACTTTCTAACCGCAGCAGCCCTGTGCTACAAAGTGTCCCTGGAGTTGGCAACTGTGATATGAGTATTCTCATTCATTAAGCTTTATTGCGGCTATTTCAGCCAAAAAAGCACAAAAGTAATTTTTACAATACAGTAAAACATAATCCGTGTCAGCATTGTCAATTGCAGTTTCACTTCATTATAAATTCATACATTGTGCAAAGAGTCGCAGTAGGAGTGCAGTGAATCAACCATGTAGTTAAAGCTATATAAAAACATAATTTAAGATAAAAAGTTAAAAAGGGAGTCTAAAAATCAGCGAACAATAATTTTTAAAAGAGAGCAAAACATCCCAACGTAATACATAAAATATGTATCCAGAGGAAGGAAATCACTAGTAACTATATAGCTTCCTTTATCAAAAACATACGTTTAAGCCACTTTGCAAAGAGAAATTTTGAGCACACCACAGCATGTACTAATGCAATACCAGATTTCAGAATCCTTAAAAGATCACGATAGTTTCTAATGCCCATGTTCTTACACAATTGGATGATCCACTTTGCCCTAGATGATTTATACGCAGGGCAAAAGAACATTACATGGGTCAGAGTTTCCTCCTCCACCATGCAGCCTGGGCATAGAGACTTTGTGTGTCCAGCCCACTTATCAGTTACTGCATGAAGCGGGAGGGTTCCGTATCTGAATTGCAAGTATAGCCTCCTGGCTAACGGTGGATGAATCTGGTCTAAAATCAATTCAAATTGATGAACTGACTTAAAATCCAAAAACACCTGTGTTAAGCTTGTCGTAGCTACTCTTTGTATTACTCTTGTGAGTTTATAAGCTCTAACAGTCTTAGCTAATTGACTTTTGGAGATAGCTGTACATGCTTCCCCGGGCGTGGTCCATAGGTCCTCCATGCCCAAGGCACAGAAGGAGTCCTTAATAAACAACAACCAGGGTAAACGACCTGCAGCCCCCAACATTGAAAGTACCGCTTTCAGTTCATCCCTATAATGCCTTAATTCCGGTTTGCTCCACAGCCGCCGCCAATATAGCAGCGGCCTAGCTGAGATAAGATCTTCTATTGGGAGAATTCCCAAGTCCATTCGTAGTGGGACCAGGGGGGTGCTTGTTGGTAAATCTAGAATGTTTATTATAAGCTTATTTTCCGTAAGTTGGAGGCATTTAGGCGAGCAGTGGCCCCAGAGTTCTGCCCCGTAAGTGGCAGCTGCCCTAGCTTGGACTTTATAAATCTCAAGTAACGGGCTTATAATCTTTGTCGTGCAGGAGTTGTGGACTTTCATTAAACCTCCTACGGCCTGTATTAATTTCAAATGTGCCTTGGCAATTTGGGTGCTCCATCCCATCTTGTCATTTAATGACAGACCCAGATAGTCGAATGTTTTAACTTGCTCCAACGGTCTATCATCCATCAGAGGATATGGGCAGTTAGTGGTGGTGGCATTGAAGACCATATATTATGTTTTATTAATATTAACCACCAATTTTAGCTTCTTGCAGAACTGGGCAAACTCATTCAACACCTTCTGCATCCCCATTGATGACTTGGAGAGGAGCAGAGTGGCGTCTGCAAACATTAGACCAGAAAATTTAGATGACGAAATTCTCGGGGCATCTAGATCTTTTGCGAGAAGCAGGTCATCTATCAGACCATTTAAAAATAAAGAAAAGAGGTTCAGGGCCAATACACAGCCTTGTCTGACACCCTTTCCCACTGGGAAGGGCGTTGTTAAAGAACCGTTCTTCCCGTATCTTACCCTAGCATAGGTGTTTTAACGAAGGCATTTAAGTTGAAAGCAAAGATATGGCGGAACCCCCATGTCCAGTAAGATCTTCCACAACTGGTCACTGTCCACCATGTCGAATGCAGACTTCAGGTTTACAAATGTAAGATACAAGCTCCCCCCTTCTAAAACTACATGCTTCCAGTAAATTAACTGGAGCCTGAATATTTGGTCTGTAGTCGAAATTTTCGATCTGATCCTGCTTGTAATGGAGTTAAAATGTCTTGGTTCTCAATCCATTCCTGTAATCTGCCCAATAGTATCCTTCCGTAAATTTTCTGTGTGACATTGATGAGACTGATTGGTCTGTAATTCGCAGGCTCAATTGGCGACCCTTTTTAAAAAATGGGGACAATCTCTGCCCCCGCCGATGTAGAGGGTAATGGAAGGCCATGAAGTATCTCATTAAACAATGAGTATTCAGTAAAGTGTAGTTAGAGAATCTTTAAGGTGGAAACTGAGTTTAGGTAATTTGAGGAAAAACTCCCAACATGGTCAGGGCTGGACTCGCCGTAGCGGGCACCGGGAGTTTCCCCTGTGTGCCGCCAGGGTGGAGGCCGGTTTTGGGCTCCCATGGGGGGGGGGGGGGCGACGCTTTTGTTACAGGGCCGTTTTTGAAGCCTACCTGCAATATCAGGATGAAGTGTGGCAGATTGTGTAACCAGATTATTAAGTCTGTAAAATGCACAAGTTAGTCAGTGCGTTTTCGGTTATTAGGTCTCGCCTAGCGTTGCAGGGCGCATGCTCTGCAAGACATATTGTGGTAGAGGAGATTTCAGAAGGGGACTTGAAGCCCCACCTGTTATTTTCATTGGCTGGCGTTATTGTTTATGGTAAATGGTGGCCTCCGATTGAAAAAGGGGCTTCTTTGTTACCGCCCTGTCTCCCTTTGGGACGGCCCATCCAGACTGGATCGTTTGCTAGATGTTTGTCGTGAGGGTATTTCTTATCTAAAGGAGGAGTGTAGTGACAGATCATGTTTCCGAAGTTAGTTCGTGAGCTCTACTTTCTTTAATGAGTTTTTCCCACTGCAGGCACGCACAACGCACATGGCGCGCGTTCACCTTCCTAGTTGACTGTCACTTGTTATTTGCAGTGTGGTCCTCTTTCACTTTAGGGGAGGCGCTTGTTTATTTAATTCTTTTGGCGTTTATCTAATTATTTTGCAGCAGGAGCCTCTTTCACTTTTGCGGCCGCGCATCTTCATAGGGATAGCCTCGAGGGAAGCAAAGGAGGAACCCGAAGCAAGCTAAGAGGAGTGCCCAACACCTCCTACCGCTTCCCTCACCCTGCTTTTACCACCGTTTCTATTCAGGTCTCTTTGCCTCTGGTGTTTACTTCTCACAGTGGGCACCGGAGCAGTGTGTTTTCAGAGACCTCCTTCAGGTCTACCGCAGCAGGCATTTACAAGGCACTGGCGGGGAATACCTGCCCAGCCAATGCCAGGAAGGGCGTTACAAACAAAAGCTGCCCGTCATGTCAACCAGACTCCCCATCACAGCCCAGGCTGCGTGTCTGCATTAAATGACACCGGCGTGGGAGAATGGGTTTGGAGCACAAGCCCCCTCTTCACTTTCAGTGACATAGCATACTTTCCTATGGGCCCCAGGGAACGCAAGGCACATGCACTCCAAGACTGGTATTTGGGTTGTGAGATAAAACAGCGATTAGCGTTCAGGGCCCCAGTGCCTCTACACGTGCTGTATCGCCGGTAACTATACCCTTGGTGGTGTTTGGCATAGAAGTGTGACAGTTGGCTCTGCGGTGCTCGCAACTTAAGGCTTCAGCTCCGCCATCACGAAAACCTCTAAATATTTTATATTCTGAGTGATTTGCGCGTGACGTTGGTTAATTTAGAAATGCACATACTCATTGATAATTGGCAATATGATGTCTCAGAGCGCTCAGTGAGGTACTAATTGGCTAGGGAGAAGATCCAATAAATATTTTGGTCTAATTTCTAACCAAGGAAAGGGTGTAGTGGCCAGGATAACGTTGTGTTAAAATAATGTTTACTCTTTTTATCTTTCGACCACATAGTGAGGGTTAGTTTAGTGGCGAGTGTGTGAATGGGCCTTTGTTATATGCAGGTGAGTGTCGCCTGTATGTGTAAGGTGTATTTTACGGATTGCCAAGTGATTCTGTGCACTTCTAAAGCTAAGAATTTCTGCACAGAATTTAGATAACATGGTGGCTGTTGCTTACATAGACAGACTGACAGAAGAATGTATGAATGAGAGTGCATGATGTCATCTGGTGAGATGGCTAGTGAAACAATTGGGATTGGTTGCAGGAGTGAATGACCATCTCTTTTCTCTGGCAGTCTTGTGTTTCTTAGAGTGCCTGAGTTAATTTGACCTGTAATTTGACAGAATGTTTGACAGTGCATGGTTTCTATGTTTTCTAGGCAAGGGAAAGAACGAAAAGGCTTGGTTTTCATAATTATAGCAACCCAGTGTACTGTTTTCTGAAAAGTCAGTAATTCTTTGGAGAGCTCATGTTTTGCCTATCTTTCACCCTGTTGGAACAAGTGCAGGAGAGTGTTGTATTTTATGTAGTTTTGGCTGGTCCCTGGCCCAACTGCTCATGTAGGACAGCTGAAGCTCCTTTCTCGTGAGCCAGTGGTGAACTAAGACCATCCCATAGATTGGCATTCGAGTCATATTTGGTACTTTTTTTTACCTAGCTAAGGGGATATGATTTGTGTGTTTATCTCACCAAGTCTTGAAGATGCACCAGTATAGTTGTACTGACAGAAGTGACATGGGGCTTAATCATCCTGTCCTGAACTGAGTCTGGGTCCATAATACTCGCAAGCTCGATGGCAGTTGGTGTGAAGTAAATTTGCAATTAGATATCCTTGAGTGGGTTCTGAGAGTTTGGTCCTTGTACCAAAGAGTGATTTAGTTGAGCTGAATCCAGGTCCCTCCAAATGTGAATTTTATGCCAGCAGAAATACGCATGCTTGAAACCGGCACACTCACCCACTCCTAGGAAACTTTGAATGTTGTGAGATGGAAACAAACGTTCTGAAGTGTCTCTGATGAATATTGGTGATACCACGTAGATTTACAAAATAATTGGGACATCTGCAATACAGAATTGCATAACTATGGACCTGTGGAACTATACAATGGCCCTAGACCCTGATGAGATATGAGCTAGGCATCGACGTGTTTTTAGATTTCACATAGTTGCATGTGAGCATGGTAGATTGTGCAGTGGGTGTTCACATATTTCTTTTATGTTTATTTAGGATTAGCTTTGTTTTTAAACTACACAGGGTATTTAAATGGATGAGTTCCGCATGCGCGAGCCAGAATGGGTTTATGAATGAAGAGTGTGTCTGGAGCACAATTGTCTTTGCTTTATTGTGATTAAAAATGCTTGGCTATGCTCCCTATTTTCACAGTAAAAGATGTAAAGGTTTGGTAGCACTGTTAGCTTCTGGTGGGATTCAGCATGGGGTTTATTGTGGGGTTAAAGTATATATATATTCACTGAAAAAACCATAGGTTATAGACCATATATAGTTAGGAATTCGCATTTACAAAACCTTATTTTACTCACACAAAACCATTGAAATTCCATATATAGTTAGTTGCACTAACTATATATCGCGCACCCGCAATCCACTGCTGATGATGTCACATATTACATCATTCATGACATGGTCAGTGACATCACTGATGACATCACTGATGACATCTCAAATGACATCACTGATGACATCTCAAATGACATCACTGATGACATCACTGATGACATCTCATTTGACATTACTGATCACATCACTGATGATATCATTCATGTGATAATACGATGAACCTCTTCAGACTCTAATATAACCTTAGATACAATCCGTGTAAACAGACACTCACAGACTGTCACTCATCCATGGAGTTACTCACACACCTAGTCAGTCAATCAAAGAATCAATCACACTTCCATTTCCTCAACTATACAGTTATACAAACTTTACTTATTCAAACATATACTAACACATATTTACTCTCTTATACAATCCCTGATACAAGTTCACAATGATCCATACAGCCACTCACACATTCACTGGCTCTTATGCACAGTTATTTATATATGTCAACTCTCACATGTACTGTGTTTTACATATGTACTTACTTTGACATGTAGCACTGAGATATCCATTCACTCACCAATACACTCATGCACACAGTCAACCGCCCATACAGCTGTTTCCACATGCACTTTTGAAACCATACATCTAGTGAATCAACTGCTCACACATCTATGCACAGAGTCATACACCTCCAAGCCACCCACACACACACTCAGTCTCCCATACAAATACTTGGGCAACCAATCAATAACCCATATAGTTACTCATATAGCTACTTATCAACACATGCAACAGTTTACAGAACAACAGACATAATGATGCACAAATTAAGACAGTTTAGTCACTAACCCATGCACTCAGTGAGACACATTTAATCACTCACTCATACAGTCAGTCATGCACCTACTAAATCCTTCATCCAGACACTTATACATCCACTCATTCTTCAATATGTAAGACATATTTTAACTTTACAGAAACATACAGTCACTGGATGTTGTCATCAGTGATGTCATCAGTGATGTCATTTGAGATGTCATCAGTGATGTCATCAGTGATGTCACTGACCATGTCATGAATGATGTAATATGTGACATCATCAGCAGTGGATTGCGGGTGCGCGATATATAGTTAGTGCAACTAACTATATATGGAATTTCAATGGTTTTGTGTGAGTAAAATAAGGTTTTGTAAATGCGAATTCCTAACTATATATGGTCTATAACCTATGGTTTTTTCAGTGAATTTTCAAGGTTTTGTAAATGCTAATTCCTAACTATATATGGTCTATAACCTATGGTTTTTTCAGTGAATTTTCAAGGTTTTGTAAATGCTAATTCCTAACTATATATGGTCTATAGCCTATGGTTTTTTCAGTGAATATATATATATACATACATATATAAACATATATCATCTGTATATCTATATAAATACAAACATAAATGCATGCATACATATACTTATATGCATTTTAGGGTTGTTAGGGCGTTTTCGTGTGTATTATGTTGCTTTTTTAGGGCTTTTGGGTCAATTAAGTAGGGTTCCCGGAGCCTAGGGCTGAGGGGCCGGTTCAGTTTCGTGCGTATTGGTGTTGGCAAGGTTTTGAGGGATTTTGGCGGTTTTTGGTCGAGATTTGGCCGTTATATGGCTTTTTTTGTGTTTGCGGGGGGCGCGTATTCGGGTTGAAATTCGTCCCCGTTCCAGTGGATGGATTGGGCTGAATTTTGGTGAGATGTTAGGGAATCGCTGGACCTAGTGTCCAGCCAAGTTTGAAGCGGATCGGAGCAGTGGAAGTGCTTTAAAGAGCAATTTTTGTGCGGAGTAGCGAATTGTCATGTTATTCAATGGGAGTTTTTGGTGCGCATGGAGAAGGTGAATTTGGGGTGTTCCAGTTGCGCTAGAGGGACGGGGCTTGGGTGAGCTGTAGGGAGAGTGGATCGGCAGGTGTGCCGAATTTTTGGGATTTGTTGGCCGAAGGGAAGGGTGTGCTTGGGCAAAGTCGATTTGGTGAAAACGGTGCGTTATTTACATGAAAGTTGAAAAAACACTAATAAAAGCAAAGCTAAAAAGCCACCTCATTACAAACAGAACGGCTTTAACTTAAACGAGGGCGAGATCTATTGCATTTTCAATGCTTGTTTACTTTGGTTCCATCAAGAAGGCATTCAGATGTGTCACACATTTGCCATAAATTCTGAATGTTAGCACTCTAGTTGCACATTAGATCACTGTAGTAAAGCTACTGCTCACCAGGGACGTCTGCTGCTGGTATTCAAAGTGCATGTTTCAGTCTGCATGTCAGAATTTTTTTAATGAAATAGAAGAGGATTTGAGAAGTCACTCAAAATGATCCCTAATTTTTCTTTCTGAAGCACTAATCATACTTTCTATGGCAAAATTAACCCCCTCATGTTGTTCCTTTTTAAATTGAGTGTTTTCAGACTTACCACTTCATTCCAATCAAGATGGCTTCTGGTGTGCCATACTTTTGTCATAAGTAAGACTGTTAGCGCTCTAGTTGTTCTTTAGAACACTCTGGGACATTCTGTCATTGGGCTATACTTGGGGTACATCTGGGTGATATTTGGGCTACATTTAGGCTCTTTTGTCTCTGGTGGCCATCTTGCGAGACTATGTCAGAATTTTTTAATGAAATTGAAGAGGGTTTGAGAAGTCACTCAAAATGTGCCCTAATTTTTCTTTCTGCAGCACTAATAATACCTTCTATTGCATAATATACCCCCTCATTTTGTTCCTTTTAAATTAAATGTCTTAAGAGTTACCACTTTATTCCCATCACGATGGCTCCAGGTGTGCTATACCTTTGTAATAAGTAGGACTGTTAGCGCTCTAGTTGTTCTTTAGAACACTCTGGGACATTCTGTCATTGGGCTATACTTGGGCTACATCTGGGTGATATTTGGGCTACATTTGGGCTCTTTTGTCTCTGGTGGCCATTTTGGGAGACTGCATGTCAGAATGTTTTAATGAAATAGAAAAGGATTTGAGAAGTCACTCAAAATGTGCCCTAATTTTTCATTCTGCAGCACTAATCATACTTTCCATGGCAAAATATACCCCCTCATGTTGTTTCTTTTTAAATTAAATGTTTTAAGAGTTACCACTTTATTCCAATCAAGATGGCTTCAGGTGTGCCATACCTTTGTAATAAGTAGGACTGTTAGCGCTCTAGTTGTTCTTTAGAACACTCTGGGACATTCTGTCATTGGGCTATACTTGGGCTACATCTGGGTGATATTTGGGCTACATTTGGGCTCTTTTGTCTCTGGTGGCCATTTTGGGAGACTGCATGTCAGAATGTTTTAATGAAATAGAAAAGGATTTGAGAAGTCACTCGAAATGTGCCCTAATTTTTCATTCTGCAGCACTAATCATATTTTCTATGGCAAAATATACCCCCTCATGTTGTTTCTTTTTAAATTAAATGTTTTAAGAGTTACCACTTTATTCCAATCAAGATGGCTTCAGGTGTGCCATACCTTTTGTAATAAGTAGGACTGTTAGCGCTCTAGTTGTTCTTTAGAACACTCTAGGAGGCTGCAGTAGAACACAAAGGAATCAACTGACAGTCTCTGTCCTTGTTGGATGTACATGTTTTACTGAGAATGTCAGACTTCATTTTCACATGACTGAGAAAGATAATGTGAATTTACAGAAAATATGCTTTCAGTTTAGCTTATAGATCCCCTTCCAAACCACTGTGGGAAAATCATGAGATATTAGTTTTCTTTCAAACAATATTCATGATATCACAGCAGAAGGTTTTTTCACATGGTAAAATCACCTTAGAACCCACCACAATTCCTAAAACGAGTATGGTACCATCAACAAATGATTTATTATGTAACTAAAGTCCTAAAACCCTCTATTAACTACAATGCTTTTTAATGAGGTGCTATCATGTATATTGGTCCCAAGATGGCTGCCAACACTTCTTGGATGAAGTGCTGACAGCCAATCAGATCAGATGTGTGGTTAGGCTCCGCCCAGATATATATATTTTTTTGAACCTAAATTACTCAAAATCCACTGGAGCACATATATTGAGACCTAGCAAAGGCACATCAGGCTAACAGTCCCTACAATTTTGCCAAGTTTCGTGCAAATCCATTCAGCCGTTCGAGCTAAAAGTGAGGCCAACCGCCCTATGGAAATTAACATGGGAAAAATGCGTTTTGGGACCCCCCTTTTTTCTCGGCCCCCCCTTGATGAAACCCCCCCAAATTGTCAGGGGCTGCTCAGAAACAAAATGTTCCATTTTCCTGAAAATTTCAGCCAATTCCGTCCACAAACGCCAAAGTTATTAGACATAGAATTTTCAAAAATCCCATAGAGAAAAAATCCTAACTATATATACCTACTGGCGACCGCCAGTAGGTAATTTCAGCACGGACATTCTGGGCTCTATTCCTTTCTATTGCTTTGGTGCCTTCTTTCCCCCGCCCGCTCTACCTTCCTCTCGTTGTCCTTGCCTTTCACATCCCCCCACACCCTCTGTCCCAGCGCCTTTCACTCCCCCCCTGTCCCTGCCCGTTGTCCCTGCCTATCACTCCCCCTGTCCCTGCTCGTTGTCTGTACATTTCACTCCCCCCCCTCCCTCCCGTTTCCGTAATGCCCCCGCCCTCCAATTCAAACACATACAGAATCCATTCACAAAGGATTAACACCACTCTAGACTTATTGGCGCACCATTCTGTCTTTCAGACGAAACAAGGTGCATTTGCACTTCAAACAGCTTCACACAAAAAGGTAGCCTAAAGGCAACTTTAGAAGTTACTTTTTTCCCGTCATATAAACCACAAATACACGAAACAACAATGGAGGGAATCTATATTAGCATAAATTGGCAAATATATACTACTAGCATAAGGTTAATACACCGAACGATGTGTAATAATCCGGCCTTCACACGGATGCGTTACAAGTAAGAGGTATTTATTCAACAACCTCATCTAACAGACAGCAGTGGTCAACTGACACTTTTAGAACACTACACTGACCTGGTTCCATGCTGGAACACAGGACATGGAACCAGGTCACATCATCACACTCCTTCCCCCTTACATTTGAAATGATACATTTGAGATGGTAAAGTTACCAAAGAGCAACAAAATGAACAGTTAGAAGAACACATATTAATCCATTACTTCACATAATCACGCAAATAATTAGGAAGTTTGCAAACCCTAACACTCTTGCGAGTGGACCCAGATTTCAAACAAACACCAGATGAATTCCCACTAGAGACAACGTGGTCTGGGTCAAACATATTATTCCCACCAAAATGTACTACATGACTATGGTTCCAAATGCGACCATCATCTGTTTTTACAGCATTCTTGAAAAGTTTAACAAAAGATTTAGGAGATTGAATTTGGACCAACTCTGGCATCCCACCGGAGCTTTAATTTTGACTTCGTCACCAATCTTGAAGTGTGTAACTTTACCTGACCTACGAACATCAACATAGATTTTCCTTTTCTTCTGAAGAGCTAATTCCTTCTCTCTCCAATCCCCAATGTCATTGTTTTTTAACCCTTTATCCAAAATCATCCCCCCTGGACACAAACTTGTATTGGCAGACCTTCCCTTGAAAAGTTCAAATGGAGTTTTACCCGTTGAGGAATGTGGAGTGGATCTGTAGGCCGAAATAAGATTCTGTAACTCCCTCCTCCAATCAAGACAGTTACGTTTTGCCAATTGAATGCACTCCTTCAAAGTTTTGTTGAATCTCTCCAGAGTACCATTTGCTTCTGGGTGATACAATGAATTTTTTTTATGTACAACACCACACTTGAGTCTTCCATTACCCCTGAACAGAACTGAGGGCCATTGTCCGAAAGTAACGAATTGGGGAAGCTCCCACGTTTAAATATTGAATCCAAAAATTTGATAACAGATTGAGTTGTTATTTCCCTCATAGTACTGACTTCAACCCAACGAGAATACAGATCCAACAAAACAATTAAATAAGGAGTTTGTTGTTCCCCATGCAAAGGTCCCACTATGTCGATGGCTACTTCATCCCAGGGACACTTTGGCAAATTTCTACACACCATAGGTGGATGTCTTGGTTTTAGTACCTTATCACTTAACTGACAAGAGACACACGAACAGCACGTTCCACCATTAAATCTAAACCTGGCCACCAAAAATCTTTTTGGATGCGCTCTTTTGTTTTGGAAATTCCCTTGTGGCCTTCATGTGCCATTCTTACAATATTATTCCTTAAACTCAAAGATGGAATCATTCTAGTACCTCTAGTTAGAACCCCATCAACAATGGCTAGCTCAATAGCGACTAAAGACCATGTTTTACTAAGACAGTGGGTCTTGTTTTGAGTTATTAAACTCATGACTGCCAACAACTCGTCATTTTTGTTTAATTCATCCTTCCACTCATCTTTTTATAGCTCCTAAAGTTACATCACATACTTTTATCTCAAACTCATCATTACACTGTACATCCTCACCACAACTATTTTCTGTTTCTACCACGTCTACTAATCGTGACAGTCTGCAGACACATTCGTACTTCCAGGAATGTATTCAAACCTAAAGTTGAACTCCTGTAATGATATGACCAATCTTCTAATTCTGGAAGAGATGGATTCTAGACCTTTTTTTTCTCAAATATTTCCTTAAGCGGTTTATGATCTGACTTGACCACAAAAGAGGTACCCCACACCAATTTCTTAAATTTATTGACAGCCCAGAAGATGGCCATTGCCTCCTTCTCAATTACTGAGTAATTTTTTTCTGCGCCTTTTAAGCACCTCGAAGCACAAGCAATTAACTCCTCATGGCCATTATGTACTTGGTAAAGTAGTGCCCCAAGTCCCTTTTTACTGGCATCCGTAACTATAAAGGTAGCATCACCCGGTTTAAAAGCTTGTAAGTTTGGTGCATTCTTAAGATCTTTCTTAATTTGTTAGAACTCCGCACTACATTCATTAGTCCACACAAACTTGGTATTCTTACACATTATACTCCTGAGATGAATAGTTTTGTCAGCAACATTTTTTACATACTTATTATAAAGTTCGGCCATGCCCAAAAATGAAGAAACTTCTTCTTTTGAACATGGTTCTTTTAACATCTCAATAGTCTCAACTAGCTCCTTCTTAGGTCTAACACCCTGTCTTGAAATATGATGTCCCAAATAATCAAGTTCAGTAACTCCAAACTTGCATTTATCACGTCGTAAAGATAACCCCGCCTTACGCATCTTTTTGAGGACTCGAGTTACCCTTTCATCATGTTCTTTTACATCCTTCCCACAGATTAACACATCGTACTGATAACACCTAACCCCTGGTAGACCCTTAAAAAGGTCATTCATAATTCTTTGGAACGCGGATGCTGCAGAAACTAGCCCAAAGGGCATCCTCAAAAACTTGAATGCACCCATGGTCCTGCGAATCTTTACTGAGTGGCACTTGGTGGTAAGCTGACGCCATGTCCGATGTGGTGAAATAACATGCACCATCCAACGTTGACACCAATTCCTCAATATTGGGAAGTGGGAATTTATTAACCACCACCTCTTTGTTTAGTGCTCGAAGGTCCACACACAAACAGATTTCATTATGTGTGCCCTACCCGCTACCACAATGGGGGCTAACCACTCAGTAGCCTCTACAGGCTGTATGACACAGGTGGATAGCAATTTAATCAATCTCCTATTGTACCGCTTCCTGAACACAGATAGGAATACGTCTGACCTTAGCCGCAACTGGCTTCGCACCAAGCTTTAATTTGATGTGATGATTATAACCCTTTAAACACCCCAAAGTGTCACTGAACAACCCTCCAAATTTTTTCACAAATGTATTCTCCACACTACCTACAGACTTTTTTTTTTTTTTATTATTATTTTTTAGTCCTCATTGTGCAACAATTATAGTAAGGAGATTTCAGGGTCCCACTTTTCCCTTCTGATCCACACTATCCCACTAACCAGGTGGAGTCCAGATGTGAACCTGTTGGGGAGGATATGGGACCCCTTACTTCCAATTACTATTCTGGAAGGTTACTCTCCGGGTGGGTTGAGCTCGCCATTATGGCTACTCTACTTGGCCTTCATCCATTGTGTTTGTTGCTTGCACTTAATCATAGGACTTGAAAGCAAAACAAATAAAACAAATAGGAAGGGCAAGTTAACATGCATTCAATCTTTAAGCACCCAAATGGTGATTTTCTCATGTTTATGTTTATGTTTCTGGCAAATTGTTATAGCGCACAAACACCCAGGGGTGTCTCGGCGCTCAGTATACAGAACGTTAACTATGGTGAATTTTAATGTGAGAATAACCAAATTTTTAATTTCTTCCTGAAGCTGATAAGCGTAGGGGTCGTTTTGATGTAAAGGGTAAGTGCGTTCCAAAGTCTAGCTGTGGAGATCGTGAAGCATCTGTCGCCCTAGTTTGCTTTTTTTGTTTGTTGAACTTTGAGCAGACAAGCTGAGGAGGAACGTAACGTTCTCGGATTTTCAAGAGGGCAGAGGGCGTTTTTTTTAAAGAAATTGTGGGCCTAGGTTGTTAGTGGCTTTATAGGCAATGCACAATGCCTTAAACTTTGTGCGATTCCTTACTGGGAGCCAGTGCAGTTGTTTGGAGAGATGGAAGTGAACTTAGGAATGCCCAATAAGATTCTAGCTGAGGCATTCTGAACTGACTGTAGCCTGTTAAGGACTTTATCCTGGGCGTTCAAAAGGAGGGCGTTACAATAGTCAGTTTTGGCAAAAACCAAAGTGCTAATTAGGGTTTTGCCGGCTGAGGTGGGAAGATAGGGCAAAAGTTTTTTGATTTTTTTCAAGGTGAAAAAGGATGAGGAGTCCACGGAGTTGACATGGTGATGGAAAGTCAATTTATTGTCAAACGTAACTCCAAGATTACGGACCTTGGTGACAGGTTCTGGTGGAGATCCCATCTCAGTAGGCCACCATTGGGGGGACCACGTGGGTTCCAGTTTCCCGAATGTCATCACCTCTGTCTTGTCAGAGTTTAATTTCAGACAGAGAATCTATATTTATTAGAAAAGGGTTTCTTCTTTTTATCTAAGTTATACATTTTAAGGATTGAAGCTAGCCACTCACCACTGAGCGGTGGGATTGGGGTGATCCATTTTAGACATATCTCTCTCCTAGCCAAAAGGATCAAGATGAACACCAGATTTTCTTCCCGTTTTGTTAACTTGACTACTGAGGGTGAACCCACTACCCCAAATAAGACTAAGTCAATACTCACAGTTAGCTGTTTTCCCAATACCTCTTCTATCGTCTTACCCACTTCCTTCCAGAAACCATTGAGGTGGGGGCACTGCCAGAACATATGCAGGTCGTTAGCCTTCAATAATCCACATTTTGGGCAGGACTTCACTGTGGATCTGCTGAATTTTGCTAGTTTTTCTTGCGTCCATTAAGCTCTATGGGTGGTATATAAGTGATTTATTTTTAATGCCGCAGATTTTACTATTGACCAGCATTTGCTCATTGATACATAAGTAATTTGTATCCAGTGTTGTCAGGTTTTTCCCCCAAATTCTCTCCGGTAACCGAAATTCCTCCTCCCCTGCAGCTATGAAAGCCTAGTACCAGAATGATATTTCCTTCTTGAAGGGTTTTTCCAGCATTTTCCTTTCCAAAAGTACATTGCCTGTTTTGGTTTCCTTAACTGACTTTACCCAGCTCAAGAGCTGATAATACTTGAATTTAGATAAAGAAGCGTTCGTAATTTCATTCAGGATCTCCCACTCCATGATTTTGTTCTGATATAACAGTTGTCCCCATGTTGTTATTCCCGCTGTTTTTAAGGGGGTTGTAAGAGAGTCTTTAAGGCACTCTGGTGTGCAAGGCGAGACCCAAATTGGGGCTTTGTCACTGTAGAGGGGGATATTCACTGTTGATCTAATACAGTACCACGATTTAGCGGCTGCTCTCAGATCCTTCAGCTTAACTTTTTTGAAGAATTTCGGGTGACCGAATTTAAAGAGGAAGTGGCTGGTGTTATTTGTTAATTTCTGTATATACAATGGGTAATTCTCATAAGGACCTAGCATAATTCTGGTATTTTTAAATTGAAATGCTCTGCAGTATTCTAAAATATCTGGGGTAGCTAGCCCTCCCTGGTTTTTCCGTCTCCTTTTTTTGTTCCAAGCAATTCTAGGTTTTTTCGATGACCAAATAAAACTTGATAACTCTCGCTGGATTTTCTTTATGTGCTCCCTGTTGAACTCTAACGGGATGGCTCCAAAGATAAAAGTAAACTTCGGCAAGACCGACATTTTAGGGACGTTAGATTTGCCCCAAATCGACAAGGGTAGACCTCTCCATACATTCAGCAATCTTTTAACTTCCCCCTGTATCCTATGGAAGTTAATCTGGGCTACCTTATCTAGGTCTTTAATCAAGTCGATACCCAGGTATCTGATTTTTTCCTTATTATAAGGGCTCAAAAAGTCCTCATTCCAAGTCATGGTTTCTGTCTTAGACTTGTTTATTTGGTAGCCCGAGATTTTCCCAAATTTTGTTAATGTCTCCTCAGTTGCTTTGAGGGCCTTCTTAAGATCACAGGTAAAAATAATGAGGTCATCGGCATAGAGAGCCACTTTTTTGTGCCAGCCTTGATAAGAGAAGGGAACAATAGAGAGATTGTTCCTAAGACATTCCGCTACCGGCTCAATGTATAGATTGAATAACAATGGGTATAAGGGGCACCCCTGGCGAGTTCCTCTCTTTATCAAGATATGTTCAGTTAGTTCCCCATTGATTAATATTCTAGCCTTAGGAGAATTATAAATATTTTCTACCATCTTTGAAATATTAATTCCTAAATCAAACTTTTTTAGCACCTCTCTCAGATAAATCCAATTAACTCTATCAAAAGCCTTTGCTGCATCAACAGTAATTATAGAAAGAGGGAGCTTCTCACAAGTGGCTATGTCTATCGCTCCAATAAGCTCATGAGTTAGCTCTTGTAAATTTCTTCCCGCAACAAAGCCTTTTTGATTAGAGTTAATCAGGGAATCCACTATACGCCCGAGTCTTTTCGCCATTATTTGGGTAAAGATTTTAAAGTTGCAATTTAAAATAGATATAGGGCAATAAGACTCGCATTTCTTGGGATTTTTACCTGGTTTTAGGAGGATAGAGATAGTTGCACCCTTCCAAGAGTCTGGGAGGCTGCAGTTTTCAAGAAAGACGTTATTAAAGAGGGTAGTAAGGGGCATCACTAGGATATCCTTTAATTTAAAATAAAGCTCATTTGGAAGGGCGTCCGGACCTGCGGCCTTGCCTCTTTTTAAATTTCTTATGGTGCCCTCTACGTCTTCCAAAGTAATTTCTGCGTTTAACTTATCTTTCATCTCCTGAGATAGTTTTGGGGTATTTTGTATATTTAAAAATGTATTTATTTCTTCTACTGTAGGGTTACAATCCTCAGAATAGAGTTCCCCGAAAAAAGCTGTGAATTCTTGTCTTATTACTTCTTCCTCTGCTCCACTGTGAGCTGGATTGCGGGGGTCTATGTAGGCGATTTTGTTTCTGGACCTTTCTGTTCTTGTCTTCCACGCCAGTAATTTTCCGCAGCCTTCCCCATATTCATAATGGGCCAGCTTACTGCAGTCCCATCTCTCTCTAATTTTATCTTCCAAAATCTCTGAAAGCTTGTCTTTTTGTTTTGATCTTTCTAATTCTAATTCTGACCCTCTTGAATCTGTAAAACATTGTTGGTCTATTGATGTGATCTTATCTTCTATTTTTCGGATCTCATTTTTTAGCCCTTTAGATTTATGGGCGGCTAGACTTAAAATCGCTCCCCTAATCACTGCTTTATATGTGTCCCAAACTATATGGGTTGGGGCGCCCTCATTGTTAATTTCATAAAAGCTTTTCGTCTTCTACATGAGTCGAGTAACGATCTCAGAATTTAGGAGAATCGTACGATCCATTGTCCACCTCGGGGGTTTCATTACGTCTTTTAATAATATTGTCATTTGGACCGCCGAGTGATCTGAGAGGTGAGCGCGGAGATGAACCACTTGTTGAGTCTTTTCTAACAAGCCTTGATCTATTAAAAAGAAGTCTATTCTAGACTGTATCCCTAGTTTCCTGTTCTTAGAAGAGTAATTCTCTTGCATATCTCCCTTATCTTTCCAGATATCTATTAGGTTCAGATCCCTTTTGTACATTCTCAACCATTCTCTCATTTTTGGCAGATTTGCTTGTTTCCCCCTCGGATACCGATCAACTTTCGGATCCGGAATGATATTAAAATCCCCTCCCATAATAAGGATGCCTGGTACTGAAATCAAATAAGTATATAAAGTCTGTAGGTGAGATGGATCGTCCAGGTTCGAACCGTAATAGCCCACCACCGACAGAGATTGGTTAAGCAGTCTGATGTTGGCTATTGCCCACCTTCCTTTTGGGTCTGTTTCTGCTGATTCTACCCTCGCTTTCAGAGATTTCTTAAATAAAATAGCAACCCCTTTTATAACACAGTCTTGATTGGTGCATATATACGAGTCCACCCACCTCAAGTTTTTCACGATTTCCTCCCATTCTTTCTTTAATAGTTGAGTGTGACGGGGCGGGCCTTCCAGAGGGGGTCTCGAAGGCAAGGGCCTCCCCTAGAGGGTTTTCATCATGTGACCCCCCCCTCCTATCTTTTCAGCACTCCCCACCTCAGGTACAGACTGGACCGGTCGAATGGTATAGCTGTGACGAAGAAGACAGCGTGGACTGGCCCTTTAACTGGCAGAGACCTAAGGATGAGGAGGAGCCTCGTCAGGCTGTAAATACGGAAGTGCAGAACAGCCAGGTGTGCTTGTTCACCGGCGTGCAGGTTGGAGTGGAGGACGCTGAGCGGAGAGGAGAGTGGTGGAGAGAACGGAGAGACGACACGGAGGAGGAAGGAGAACCCGGAATACCATCTGTCGGAGTGGAGGAGGAGGTACGAGACCCGTTGACGGCGCAGGAGCCAGGAGGCCAACGGCATCACGAGCCGCCCAGCCCCACGCGACCTGGAGGCGTGTGGCTCACAGAGGTACGTGACCGTATCTCGGGTTGGGTGTAAAGGCGAGGGAACCGAGTCTAGTGTAAATACCCCCCCTTCCGTTTTCCCCGGGTCCCCTCCCAGCACTTCTTCCCTTCCCCGTGCACCGACCGCTTTATAGGCAGAACCGGGTATCCCCCACTCCTTTTTCCCTCACTATTGTGTACTAGCCTAGGACTGAGACTCTCTCTCTTGTCTCTTCCTCCGAGGCGGACCAAGGTTTAAAGACGGAGACCGATCAGGTGGAAACGCGAAGGAGCCCGATAAGGAAGAAGACCGAGGCTGCCCGCAGGAAACAGCGACCAGAGAGAAGCCGATCTCCGAGGCGATCTCACCAACGCAAAACTTGTACAGATCTCTTGTTCCATCAAATAAAGCCGGTCCTTACTAAAACTCGTTTACTGCCCTTTACTGAGCACCCCGCTACAGTGGTGGAGAATGCGGGCAACCCTACCATCGGAGTAACAGAGATGGATTTGGTGGTACAACAACTCGTGAAAGGCCAAGAGAGACTTGAATGGGCCATAGATCACCAGCTACGCGCCGCAGAGGCTGACAGAGAGATCATGAAAGCCGCCATGAGGGCCAGACAAACAGAGCCTACCACGAAAAGCTGGCCGATGACAGGAGGGGGGCAACCAACACATAAGCGGCGTGTCCCTACAGAAGTATCAGCCGGGAGAAGATCCAGATGCCTTCCTCCTAAATTTTGAGAGGGCGGCTCGTGCCTGCGGCTGGCCAGTAGCCAAATTGCTGTTTTTTCTAGCTCCCTTGTTGGTGGGAGAAGCCCAGGCGGCTTACCAGGTTGCCAACCCCACGGGGAGTACTCCCTATGATGAAAATAAAAAGATTATTGTAGACCATCTGGGTCTAGACCCCGAAGCCTATAGGATCCGGTTCAGAAAAGAAAGGGGGGTACCGGGAGAGACTCCTAAGACTTTGTTTGTTCGGCTCAAGATGGCAGCCGATAAGTGGTTAACCCCCTCCGTGAGTAGCAAGGAGGAGATAATGGATCGAGTGTATCTCGAGCAGTTTCTCGAGGCTCTCCCCTTTACCACGCAAAAATGGTTACGGCAACACCCACACCTGACTACCGCGCAGGCCGTTGATATGGCCACCACCTTTGCCCGAGCGCAGCCCCGGTTGCTCCCCTACGAGACTGATAAAACCTTTAAACCCGGACCCCGACAGGATAAGAGGCCGGTAAAAGTTCCGGAACCCGTAAAACATAAAACCTGGAGAAACGAACCACCGATGTCCGGGGGCACCCAATGCTTCGAGTGTGGGAACTGGGGACACATCGCACGTCTCTGCCCCAGAAGAAAACAATCGGAAGAGCCCATGGAGGTCGGCTACCTCCCCCGAACTGTGTTATACTCTGCAAAAATGTGACACGCATTTCGAGTGAGTGTGTAGCTGAATGGCTCCCTGATTAAAGCATTGTTAGATTCGGGCTGCCGGCAGTCCGTGGTCCAGGCCCAGCATGTACGACGACACCAGTTCATACCCCAAGAACAGGTTTACATAAGATGTGTGCATGGGGATGTAAAGCCTTACCCTGTAGCCAACCTTTCCCTGATGCCCTTAAGAGGTGGTCCCGAGGTAATCAGAGTAGGTGTATTGCCCACCCTACCCGAAGACCTCATAATAGGGACAGACAACCCCTCTTTCATCACAATGTTTAAAAAGAGCCTGGGGGAGGTAGCAAGACCGGGTTGCACACGACAGAGTAGCAAAACGGCAGAGCCAGCCTTTGTAACAACAGAACCCTGGGTCCTTGACCGAAGTTTTAGGTTTGCTCAGGCCAATGACAACACGTTGTTCAATGCCTGGGAGCAAGCACATCAAAACATAGACCAGGACCCCCAACAGTACCCCCGTTTCGTAATAAAGGATGAACTCCTGTACAGACAGGGACAAAAAGACGACCCTGAGCAGTTACTGGTACCCGTCCCCTTTCGAGAACAAGTGTTGTTCTACTCACACGCGCATTTAGTGGCGGGACACACGGGCGCTGAGAAAACTACCCAGTCCATTTTGAGGCACTTCTATTGGCCGGGAATCTACAAAGACGCTATAACGTACTGCCAACGCTGTGAAATCTGTCAAAAACGAAATATGACCCGGCCTCCCGCCGTGCCTCTGCAGCCTCTGCCCATAATTGGAGTACCATTTGAGAGGGTCGGAATGGACTTGATAGGGCCTCTCCCTAAAACGAGCAAAGGAAACCAGCATGTGCTAGTTATAGTCGATTATGCTACTAGATGTACCAAGGCTTTTCCGTTGACCACGACCACCACGAAACAAATAGCAGATCGGATGTTGGAACTGTTTTCCCGTGTGGGATTCCCAAAAGAAATACTAATGGACCAGGGCACCCCATTCATGTCCAGATTAATGAAGGAAGTATGCCAGCTGCTGAACATACACCAGATCAGAACATTGGTGTCCCACCCCCAGACTGATGGGTTGGTGGAGAGGTATAACCGGACACTGAAAACCACGCTAAGGAAAATGCTAGAGATCAACGGGACGGACTGGGATAGGATACTACCAGTGGCTCTTTATGTGATCCGAAGTCAAAAACAGAGTAGCCTAGGGGTATCACCGTTTGAATTACTATACGGAAGACAACCTCGCTCCCTGCTGGATATGACAAAGGAGGCGTGGATAAACGAAGTACCCGAAGAAACCATGCAGACGTTAGAATACGCCAGAAATTTAAGGTCGAAGTTGGGGAAATTACGCGACCTGGCGTACACAAATCTAGAGAGGAGTCAAAAGAAACAAAAAGAGATCTATGACAAAGGGAAGAAGTGGAGAAGGTTGGAAAAAGATGACTGGACACTTGTTCTATTGCCGTCCTCTACGCAAAAATTCAAGGCCGAATGGGGAGGACCCTACAGAGTCGTCGGCACAATCGGGAAAACCAGCTACAAGATACAAATCACCCCCAGGAAGACGCAAACGTACCATATTAACATGCTGAAGAAGTGGATAGGTCCTCCCCCGAAGGAGACCCTCATGGCGGAAAGAGACCCATTACATACCTCAAGTACTCTGAACCAACTGGTGATTAACGATGAATTGAGGGAAGCCGAAAAACAAGACCTCCAGAACATACTACAACAACATGCATTGGTGTTTTCGGATAAACCAGGAAGGACTGATCTGGCAGAGCACCAGATAAACACTCCTCCAGGAAAGGTCATAAGAATCAGACCATATCGGATCCCAGAAGCCCGAAGACGAGACATACGACAAGAAGTCAAGTACATGCTCGAGCTCGGAGTAATCAGACCCTCGAAGAGCAATTGGTCTAGCCCTATTGTGATGATACCGAAACCAGACGGCACGCGGAGGTTTTGTATGGATTTTAGGGCGCTCAACGAAATATCATCTTTTGACGCCTACCCGATCCCACGCATCGATGAACTGATTGAGAAGCTGGGAGATGCGAAGTATATTTCCACCATTGATTTAACTAAGGGGTACTGGCAAGTACCCCTTAAAGAAGAAGACCGCAAAAAAACGGCTTTCTCAACAGAGGAGGGGCATTGAGTTCACCGTCCTTCCGTTCGGGCTGCACGGTGCCCCAGCCACTTTCCAAAGACTAATGAATCAAGTACTGAAAAACATAAGCTCTTTTACGTCGGCATACCTCGATGACATAGTGGTTTTCAGCCCAGACTGGAACACGCACCTGATACATCTGCAAAAACTATTCGAGACACTGGAAGGAGCCAGGCTACGAATCAACTCAAAGAAGTCGAGATTAGCTTATCAGAAAGTGAAGTACTTGGGATACGTGTTGGGGCACGGACTTATCGGGCCTCAAATAGAGAAAGTGAGAGCAATTGCAGAAACCCCGTTCCCAGGCAGCAAGAAAGAGATGAGAGCCTTTTTAGGCCTCATCGGGTATTATAGGAGGTTTATACCCCAGTTTGCCCAACTTGCGGCCCCTCTGACTGACAACCTCAGAACGCAGGTTAAGGCAGCTGTACTGGCCTCCCCGACTGTAGCTATGCTAGATGCGTTCCATGGGCTGAAACACAGGATCACCTCTAACCCCATTTTGTCCTCCCCAGACTTTACACGTCCCTTTTCTTTACATACTGACGCCTCCGAGTATGGGGTGGGGGCGGTGTTATCTCAGGAGGGGGAAGACGGGAAGGATCACCCTATCCTGTTTGTTAGCAGAAAACTGTTCCCACGCGAACTAAAATATCTCACTGTGGAAAAGGAGTGCCAGGCGGTGAAATGGGCTGTTGAGAAACTCACGTATTATCTAGAAGGCCATCCATTTCACCTATACACTGATCACGCTCCGTTGCTCTGGATGGCCCGAAACAAGTCGAACAATCCAAGGGTCATGCGATGGTTCCTGGCCCTCCAGCCCTATGTCTTCACCATACACCATCGCAAGGGTATTGACAATACCGGGGCGGACTACCTGTCCAGACATCCTCTTCCCAATCGGAAGAGTCCTGGGGGGGATGTATGTGATGGGGCGGGCCTTCCAGAGGGGGTCTCGAAGGCAAGGGCCTCCCCTAGAGGGTTTTCATCATGTGACCCCCCCCTCCTATCTTTTCAGCACTCCCCACCTCAGGTACAGACAGGACCGGTCGAATGGTATAGCTGTGACGAAGAAGACAGCGTGGACTGGCCCTTTAACTGGCAGAGACCTAAGGAGGAGGAGGAGCCTGGTCAGGCTGTAAATATGGAAGTGCAGAACAGCCAGGTGTGCTTGTTCACCGGCGTGCAGGTTGGAGTGGAGGACGCTGAGCGGAGAGGAGAGTGGTGGAGAGAACGGAGAGACGACGCGGAGGAGGAAGGAGAACCCGGAATACCATCTGTCGGAGTGGAGGAGGAGGTACGAGACCCGTTGACGGCGCAGGAGCCAGGAGGCCAACGGCATCACGAGCCGCCCAGCCGCACGCGACCTGGAGGCGTGTGGCTCACAGAGGTACGTGACCGTATCTCGGGTTGGGTGAAAAGGCGAGGGAACCGAGTCTAGTGTAAATACCCCCCCTTCGGTTTTCCCCGGGACCCCTCCCAGCACTTCTTCCCTTCCCCGTGCACCGACCGCTTTATAGGCAGCACCGGGTATCCCCCACTCCTTTTTCCCTCACTATTGTGTACTAGCCTAGGACTGAGACCCTCTCTCTTGTCTCTTCCTCCGAGGCGGACCAAGGTTTAAAGACGGAGACCGATCAGGTGGAAACGCGAAGGAGCCCCCGTGCGTTTCCACCGCTTTTTTTCCGCTTTTTTTCCCCCCTCTTTTCCTTTTTTATTAAATTATATATATTAAAGCCTAAGTATTAGTGGAAAACAAGAAAAACCAAAAGTGGGAAGACACACCCACCCTCCTTGGGGAAGCCTCCCTTTCCTCCTTTGGGCTCTATTGCTGGCCCTCTTGAGCTCCTTGCCTCAGTTCATATTTTCTTGAAGTACGCTACAACTCTTTCAGTTATAAGACTAGTTTTGTGTATTAAGTTTGTGTCAGGGACTCAATCTTTATCTGGTCACGCATTTGACCAATGAGCGTTTCCACTTCTTTGGGATCTCTAATGTTATGCATTTTGTTTCTCCACATTATTCTAAGGGAGGCGGGAAATTTCATTTGGACAGTTGCGCCTAATTATTTTAATACAGGCATCAACTGACCTAGTTCCCACTGCCTGTCCTGGGTTACTTTAGCAATGTCTGATCGAATTTTAAAAGACCAGTCATCCTTACTAATTTCCCCCCCCTTTCAGTGCCTCACTCACGAATCTTTCTTTAAGAGTATAGGTCTTAAAGTTTACTAGAATTTTCCTCGGGTTCTTTCTCTCTTTTGGTTTGCCAAAAGGGTCCCGATGTGCCAGTTGAATGTCATCTCCTAGACCAAGTGATTTACTCCATGGAAAATGCTCTTCCAGTAGTGCGACCACAATTTTTTTTACATCTGAGCCTTCTTGTCCTTCCGGAACATTGAGGAGTCTAAGGTTGCATCTTCGAGGTTGGTTTTCTAAAGCCTCCAGCTTCTCTTCAATATTTCTATCCTTGGCTTTCAAGGTTCTAATTTCCTTCTGGGTTGTTTCTACCTTTTTATTCAGCCCTTCCACCACTTTTTTAACTACAGTAACTCTCTCTCCCAGGGCAATGAGCTTGACATCCAACATCTCAAATCTTTCATGAATCTTGTTTTGGTTACCTTCAGAAATTTCGAACCTTGATCTAATCTCTTCCATCATCTTTTCCAAAAGAGCATTCGTGCTGTTTCGAGGACTGTTGTGGAGAAGTGTGGCTCACTGGTTAGAGCGGCAGACCCTGATGCAGAGATCTGACCCGGGACAAGGGTTCAATTCCCGTCGCGGCAGGGTCTTGGGCTCAATGTCCGCGGACCTGATAATTCTCGCCACGGTGCCTACTCTAATCATGGGTCCCACTCTGCAACTCTGGGCAATGGTTTGCTTCGTCTCCACACCGGCCCTAATTGCTAAGGATGCCTGGCTTCACCTTGGGGTGCCCAGGAGTGGGCGTCTCACAGGAACAGGCCAGGATGGGTTCCTCAGCGGTACAGCGCGGGGACACACTGGCTAGTGTAACCAGGCGCTTTATAAGCTCAGTTACTACTACTACTACTACTACTACTATTAGCCTGCAAAGGTTCTGAGTCTGTAACCTGGCTCCAGGAAACAGTGTTGGGTAGATTTTTGGAAGAGTTGCTGGTGAGACTCTGCGCCGGGCTTTGGAGTGGACTCTGAGCCGGACTAGGTACCAGACTAGGTGCAGGACTAGAACTTGGACTGGGCTCAGGACTGGGGCTGGGTACCCGACTCTGGAAGAGGACCGGGACCGGTTCATGGGTGGAGCAAGTATCCTGTTCAATTGCCTCTCCTCCCGAGCCCGCCAAGCCATTTGTTGTTCCATTCACTGCATCAGCCCTGGTATCGGTTATGGAATCAGTGGCCTGGCCATTTTCCATTTCCACTTCACTTCCAGATGCAATTGCCTCTCCTTGTTGCTTGCTTTTCTCCCGGCTACTATCCTGATTTTGTATCTTAAAGTAAGACCTCAACGATGGGGTGACTTTTATTTTGGGGGCCTTACCCTCTACGCCAGCCTCTCGGTTATCCCCTAGTTGACCTTTCTTATTGTTAATTTTATTTACTTGGAGCTTTAGAGCTTTGCGAGTGATTCTTCTAGTGATCCTAGGGACAACTGGCTGCTTAGTAACTAACGGGAGACTTGCTTTAAGAAATTGCCTATTTCTAAGGCAATAAGAGGACCTACCCTTACCGCCGGGATTATCCAAGCTTGGTTCCAAACCTGCGTCTTTTTTATTTGTTACGGAATCTCCAACAGCGCCTTGAATGACCTTTTTCTGGTGTTCTTTAGATTTTTCCTCACCCTCCCTGGGCGGAATTAGACCTAACTGTGCCCCTTTCTTTTGATTTGAAGTCACCCCTGCAGGAGCCACGGTGCGTACACTAGCAGCTGGCAAGTGCAGGACTGTTGCCACGGGAACCTTGCTTCGCCGGCCTCACAACCTCCTCTGAATATGCGGATTTCGCGGACTTCGCAGCGTCTGTTGCGGCGTCTGCTACAGGAGCCACGGGAGCCCAACCCGGTCTTCCAGCTTGAGGTCCGACCACCAAATCATGCCCGGTAAGCTCCCCTAACATCGCCGCCAACCCCCTCGTGTTCCAATTCTAGTTTCTTGAAACTCAGGCAGACTCAGGAAATCTGTCGAGGATCGCTGTGAGAACGCCGCGGGTTCAGTAGGCTCCGTGAGCTTTCACTCGGTAGGCACTAGGAGAATCATTAACGGGTCGACTCCGAGGTCTGATTCATCCCCAAAGCATAACATATTTTTTGGCGCTATCAGAGTTTTAATTTTGATTGTAGCGTCTTCATCTGACAGCCTTTTCCAGCCTCATTGGCGAGAGAGGCGCGGAGCTCTCGACCGGCTTAGCGTCCGACCGCCATCTTCCCCCTCCCACACTACCTACAGATTGTACTTGTACGGAAGGCTCTGTATAAGGGTTAAGAATGATACCTAATCGAGCTTGGTGACTCTAGCTCAATAAATTATCACCCCTTTCTGACACATAAATGTTGGCTTCCGTAAATCTCCCATTACATTCAATGCATTCAACACAATAACCTAACATTTTAATGGGTAAACCACCGTATCCTGTAGGCCTAATATCTGGTTTCATCAATATCGTCCTGTTAGAAAACGCTTTTTGAAAAAGTTCTTTGGAAATTAAGGTGATGTGAGAACAAGAATCAAACTTCATCTTAATTCTGACATCACCTACCATGACCCACTCTGAAGGATGTTCTTTTTTTAAAACCTTTATTTAACAGTTTTCTTAGTGAAAAAGTACAGTCCAATAGGTTACATTCATACCAGATACAAGTTCTTGCCAGTCTCGTTGGTACATCTTTATGAGCATGCGATCTGAGCGAATATAAAATACACTTGGGCCCCCTCCCAGCGTGATACCATGTACTTCATATAATTCCTTACACATTATCCACAGGGGTTACCACACATATATAACAGGTGAGGTTGATTAACGTTCTCCAGTATAGTGTTCCATAGTTCTCTTATGTTACATAACAGTATACAATGCAAAGGTCTAGTGGCATATCCCCATTGCCTCCATGCACTATACCCACACGAGCGTTCTGCCTATACCCCAGCACTTTGGCTGCCATCATCTGACTCTTCTTGTGATGTTGCAAGTGTCAGCAAATAAGCCTGTAATGGACCCAATGTGTCTTTTGGCCTGTTACGAACAGGCAACAAGTCAGCATAAATATTATTTTGATCCTGGCAGTAGACCACATCATCCAGCCATTCCTTAAACTTCGGGGCCCTTCCCCTACCCCAACGGCATGCAACTCTCCTTTTTGCAAGCAGTAGGGCAATGTCTGTGAATCTACGAAAGGGCTTAGGCACGTTCATTGTGTATCCTAATAACATAACTAGTGGGTCCCAACCGACTGCTCCCTCTGTCATGATCTGTAAAGCATCGTACACCTGGGACCAGTATTCGTCCACCCCAGGACACTCCCAAGCCAGATGGATAAATCCCACCCCTTCCGCACGGCATCGGTCACATCTATCAGTATCCGCCAACCGAAACCTCAATTTCCGAACTGGCGTGTAATAAAATCTTTGTAAAAACTTATAATGAATGATTTTAAGCCTACAGCTAGAAGATATGTTGGCCGTTATAGTGCAGCAATATTTCCATTGTTCATCAGTGATCTCACTGCCTAAATCCAAGCTCCATAACCTACGTGCCGGGCTTTCCAATCCTACGCGCTGTACTCTGATATTATTGTACAATCTGGAAACAAGATGGTGGCCATCCGACAATAGCATAGCATGCAACGGTAAGACTACTTCCGGTTCATCCGGAAAGTATAGCAATACTTCCCTCAGCCCCTGTCTCAGCCTGATGTAATAAAAGACCTCTAAGGGGGTTGGTTGCACTCCTGAAAATATTTGTTCTTTAGTAGAAAATTGCCTGTTTTGGAACAAGTCCCCCCATGTGGCAATCTTAATACGCCGGCACATCAATTGAAAACCTGTCTCCTAGGGGATCAACACGCAGCTTCACTAGCGAAATACAGGCTGAAAATTACCTCAAAGAAATCTCAGAGACCGCAAAAAAATAATATCAATAATGTTCAAGAAAGAAATCTTTCGATATGATGTGGATTGGACCATATGTACTATATAAAGAATCTTTTTGTGAAAAATATGGGGAGAACAATATCAATCACTAATCAAATATGGTATAATATATGACTATTAATAACTGAAGTTAAACTCTCATTTTCATAGATCTTCACCCTATGTAACTATTAAATTCATGTGGGGCGGGGGGGGGGGGGGGGCGGTGCACGAAGGCGTACTGACCAAACGGACGCCCACACCTGGATCCTCCAGGACCCAGGATGCCTCAAGGGGAGGTAAGGGGGGGGAGGAAGGGGGGGGGGTGAGACCAGGTCCAAAGATGTCTATCGGGGGCTTGAGGTACACACAGAGAAACATAATGAAAGAAACTACTGGGCGGCAGTTACCGTTTTAAGAACGCAATATATAAAACACTCATTGTGTAATAATAAACAACCGTTATGGCTAAACTAAAAATACTTTCAATGAATATATGTGGCCTCAATGATGTAAAGAAAAGGCAGAAAGTGGCAGAGGGACTCAAGCTTTCATCTGCCAATATTATTTGTCTGCAAGAAACACATATCGAGGGGGCACAAAAGCATCTACTTCAAACACTCGGATACCGGCTTATTTCCGCCACTACACAAGGATCACGTACCAAGGGGGTGGCGATTTTAGCAAAAGGGGCAGGGTTGCAGTTTTTAAGATCCGTTGCGGACAAATCTGGACGATATGTTATAGCAGAATTTGGATATAACAAAGGGAAGAATAAACTAACACTTTGCACCATTTATGGAAATATTAGTGACGATCCAGACGTGCTGATCACTGTTTCTGATGAACTTGTGCATTGGCCCCTTCCATTGATAGTGTGTGGGGATCTAAATATTCACTTACCTAGCGACTGGTCTATGGGTCCAGAGTTTAAAATTTTGTGGGCGGAAACAGAAAGTTTTTCAGGCACTAAAAGATATGTGTGGGATACATGGTTTAGTAGATGGATGGACAGCGAAACATCCAGGGGATCCCGGGTATACCTATTTTTCTCACCCGCACTCACGGCACGTAAGGCTGGATTACATGTTTATGTCTAATGCATTAAAATCAGAGTGTCAAATAGAAAAATTACCTAGAATCCTCTCGGATCATAATCCATTATTGCTCAGCCTTACGTGTGGCGCAGATAAACCTTTGCTAAACACATGGACATTTGAAAAGGCACTCTTGCATAACGAAGGATATTGTCAACATATGAGAACATGGATTCCGGTTTTCCTGTCCGAAAATATGGGGTCCGCAACAGTGGACGTAGTGTGGGATACCCTGAAGGCCTGCATCAGGGGCAAAACTGTGTTTTTCTTTCCAGCTTAATAAAGAAAGGAGGTTAAAAATGATAGCTCTTGAACATAATTTACGTAACGCTGAGGAGGATTTGATCAAAGCAGTACATGAAGGCAGGGAAATAGATTCTGTGGTAAGTAGGGTAGCAATCGCAAAGAACTACATCTCGGAAATTTTAATTGAAAAGGCGATTGTCAGGGCAAATTCCCAAAAAGAGAAAACGTACGAGTTAAGTGAACGGGTAGGTCACCAATTAGCTGTCAGAACCCGGGAAGAAACATCAAGTACTTTAATAAAAGAAATCATTGATCCCGCAGCCGGCCTGAGAGTAGAATCTTCAGATATTAGAAAAGCTTTTCAGAATTTCTATCAGAACTTATATCATGAAACTGATACTGCGGGCCGCAAACCTGAGTTATATCTGGGTCTAACTATCATAGATCAGTTGGATACAGATGATCGGGATTTACTAGATAGCCCCATACAGTGGGAAGAAATCTTATTATCAGTGAACTCTATGCCTAATGGTAAGGCGACGGGTTTGGATGGAATACCCACAGAGTTCTATGTAAAGTTTGCGCCACAAATTAGGGAGATTATCTCATAACTTTTCCAATTCATTGGGCAAGGAGGGAACCCACCGAGGTCATGGTCATTAGCTAAAATAATAGTTTTTCCAAAGAAAAAGAAAAATCCACAGGAATTGGGATCTTATCGACCAATTACCCTGATAAATGGGGATTCCAAAATCTATTCCAAGCTATTAGCAGCACGGCTGGCACCTATGATCCATAAAATAGTTTCTGAGAGGCAACATGGGTTTGTGCCAGGAAGGTCTACTATTGACCACGTACAAAGAGTTCTTTCCCTCTTTGACTACACGGGAACTACAGGAGACCCTATGGCGCTAATCTTGCTAGATGCGGAGAAGGCGTTTGATAGGGTCTCCTGGAAGTTCCTGTGGGAGGCAATGGCAAATTGTGGTATCGGTGAGAAGTTTGTAACTGCAATTCAACAGTTGTATATAAACCCTAGGGCCTGTGTCTTGATCAAAGGGATGCTGTCAGAAAATGTTATTATTACCAGGGGAACAAGACAAGGGTGTCCTTGCTCACCCCTAATATTTTCTATCTATATAGATACATTTATTCGGAGGTTGGAAAATAATGTATTAATCCCTCCTATCCGAGTGCGTGATATGGAAACAAAATGTCTATGATATGCTGATGACATCGCCATTGTCACAGGGGACCCTATAAATGCTATAAATATGATAGAAGTCGAAGCACTACTCATTTGTAAAGCCTTCCGTGAGCGGAAAAAATTGCGATTTCTTCCAGTTTATGTGCACTCCCGAGAGCCCTCCAAAGGCTATAAACTCGCGCAGAATAGGATTAAGGTTGTGCTGTGGATCTTTTACATATAGTGTAATGTCATCTGCGTACAATGACACCCCTATCTGTCGTTGGAAACAATTGAACGCACTGTCCCTATGTAATTGCCGGATTCTACACGCCAATGGTCTATTGCTGTAGCAAATAGTAGTGGGGAAAGAGGGCATCCCTGCCTAGTGCCTCTCGTTATGGGCATCTGGGGCGATAATACTCCATTGATAATCACTCGAGCCACCGATCTGGTATAAATCAGCTCAATCCATGCAATAAATATTTTGGGAAATCCCATCCTGTGTAATATAGCCAAAAGGTATTTCCACTCTACAGAGTCGAACGCTTTTGTTGTGTCAAGGAATATGGCAGCAACTGGGAGTTCCGGGGCCATAGTCGGAATCGGCGAGAACAGCGTACGAAGGTTATGGGTAGTAGCCCGTCCTGGTACGAAACCAGCCTGGTCCGGCAGCACTATCTTAGTCATAGTCCGTGATAAGCGCGTTGCAAGTACCTTAGCAAGTATTTTTGCATCACAATTGATTAGAGACAGCGGCCGGTAGGAGTCAGTGTCTACCGGGTCCTTACCTGGCTTCAACAGAGAAGTTATAGCCACCTCCCTCATTGATCCCGGCAATATCCCCACTTCCAAAGACTCCTCAAAGACTTCCTTTAGCACTGGTGCCATAATGTCAATGTAGCACTTGTAGAACTCAGCGGGAAGCCCATCTAGGCCCGCTGCTTTACCATTACCCAGTGACATAATTGCATCTCGTATCTCATCCAATGCTAGTGGAGCGCCAAGAAACAACCTGTGTACATCACTTAACCAACATAGCGCAATGTCATCTAAGAAACTCCCGAAGTCTACTTCATCCGTTTGCTGTGAGGTGTATAGCTGCCCATAGTGTGTCAAAAATTCTTCCTGTTTCTCCTGCGTATCCTGACACCACCTACCCTCTGTCGTGACAACCTCCAATATATTAGTACTGAATTGCGGTTGCCTCGTGATCGCTGCAAGTACTTTACCCGGCCGCCCCCTTAGCAGTACTTTCTCGCTGTCCAGTATTTACCCCTGTATTTAACTTCTCTTGCTGCCTCTTCTTCATACTCTGATAGCTTGTCCCTAAATTTCTTGTGTACCCCTGGATCTCCACCCCTCGTCATCTCAGTTTCCAGCTCCCTCAATTCTCCTTCTAACTTCTCTATTTTCCTTTTGATGTCTCTCAGCACCCCGCAGCTCTTGGCTATACTAAACCCACGGATCGTTACCTTAAAAGCTTCCCGTACCGTTTCCACACTATTTACCGAACCCTTATTTCTGGGGAAAAAAGCCTCTATTTCTTCTCCTGACTCAGTCTTGAATACCGTGTCAAGTAATACCGAGGGGAATAGTCTCCATGGGGGCCTCACTTTATCGTGTCCTGGCATAACCACTTGCATCAGCACCGGGCAGTGATCGGAATAGGTTCTGGGCAAATGCGTCACCCTACCCAAACCTGTGCTCAGTCCCCGCGACACAAAGCAGTAATCAAGCCGAGCCCATGTGTTTGCGTGCGTTGTAAAATGTGTACCTTCCCTGTGCCCGGGGTGAGTAAACCGCCAACTATCTACTAAACCAGCTTCTTCTATAATGCCCTGTAGTACATCTCTTGCTTGCCTGTTATACTGTACACTTCCATCCGACCTATCCGCCCCAGGCAACAGTGCAACATTAAAATCTCCCCTCCAGATGATATGTGTAGCTCCCACTCCCAGCACTTGTCCCCAAAGTGACGTGAAGAATTCCGGAGTGTCAACATTAGGAGCATAACAATTCACTATAACATCAGTATCAGTGCCCAATCTGCCCCACAATATCACATATCGCCCACCAGGATCCAAAATCTCCCCCAACACATGCATTTTAAGTGATTTCTTGATTAGTACCGCAGTGTCTCTGGCGTACGATGAATACGATGAGAACTTCCTGATTGACGCCCATTTACTAGAAAACTTGGGTTCAGTGTGTGGACGTATATGCGTCTCCTGCAATAAGGCTATTTGCACGTTGTGCCTGTCTAAGTATGCAATAACATTTCTACCTTTTCTGGCATCATTAAGGCCTCGCACATTCCAGGATAACACTGATATTTTAGTCAGTGTATCTTCAGCCATCATCCTTATTGAGTACATTTTCAACACCTTCACCTACTGGCTCAGACCATCGCCCTGTCATACCATAACACAGTCTCCATTCAATATGTAACCACTCTCGCACCCATATGACACTGCAATCAGAACTCACGTCCCTTCCCCCCCACCCACAGACATCCCCCAACCATGTCCAACTCCCACCCGCCCTCCCCCCTTCCCTCTCACTCCCAACAAGCACAGCATCACTCTCCCCTACCAGACGCCATTCCATCCTTACTAAAGCTATGTCTATCTGCACATGTTTACCTCCCCTTTGACGGACTCTAGATTTGTCAGCCCATCCCCTCTCATCATCCACCCACACACTCCAGCAGATTCGGACATATCCCCCCTGCAATTCCACTCCCCAGAGATCAATCATACTCCTCGCAGGCCCAGCATCACCAACCCCAATCCTGTCTAAATGAACCATGATCAACAACTTCAAACAGTACCCCACCCCACCCCCCTCCCACTGAAGCATCCCCAACTCGCCAGCATCTCCGCCCCTCCCCCCACCCATCACCGCTAGCAAACACCCCAACAGCTGCAGTGTAAAGAACATTGTAAATGGGGTACTTCCTATTGTGGTCATCTGAGGTACACACATTGCCACCTCCTTCTCCTCGCCCTTCGACCTGTAACCCACCTCTTAGGGCATTATGAGGGAAGGAGATGGTGCCTGGCATACATTACCACCCTTTGTCCAATACCCGTCCTCGGTATTCTAGATCCTCCATAATAGCAGTACACCACCAAGACCCCTCCAAAGACTTTGTAAAGCAGACCCCATTGCGGTACCAATTCCACAGCACAGCATCCAAAACAACAATAAAACCATTCTCATTGTTCATCGGGCATGTTTTGGTCTTCTTCATTCTCCTCTCCTTCATCTCCATGGCGATCCCCTCGATTACGTCTCAGTGTTTTTAGGAAATCCTCCACCTGTTGCGGGTTAAAAAAAAAGTATTGTTTCGCCTGATGAGTCACCCTAAGCTTCGCTGGGTACAGCAGCGCATAGTCAATTTGTAAAGCACGTAGTTTCTTTTTAACATCCAGAAACTTTCGTTGTTGTTCTTGCACAATAGGTGTGAAGTCCGGGTATATGGAAAAGCTGACCCCGTCGCACGATAGGTTCTGAGTGTTTCTTGCAGCCCTTAGTGCAGTATCCCTATCTCGATAATGTTTGATTTGATTTGATTTATCTATTTCTAAAGCGCACGAATGCCCGGAGGCGTCTTGGCGCTATGACATGTCCGTAGTCCTGAACTGGTCTTAGGTTTATGCAGTGAACAACCATGTTTTAATTTGCTTTCTGAACAAGTCCAAAGATGGGCTGTTTTTTATATCTAATGGTAGTTGATTCCGTGTCCTTGCTGCGTGGACGAAGAAACTTCTTCCCCCCCAGTTCGCTCGTTTGAACTTGGGTATTGCTATCAGTTTTTGTTGGCCAGATCTAAGTAGTCTGGATGGTTCGTATTTCCTCAACTGCGTCTTTATGAAAAGAGGTCCTTTGCCCTGCAGGGCCTTATAGGTCAAACATAGTGATTTAAATTTGACTCTTTTGGCGACTGGAAGCCAATGAAGTGATGCTAATTTATGGCTAACGGACTGAAACTTTGGTATGTCCAGGATCAGTCTTGCTGCAGCATTTTGAAGGCGCTGCATCTTATCTATGATTTTTATTCTGGCTCCTGCATACAGTAGGAGCCTTGCAATTATCGGTCGAGGTGGAGCGCCGGGCTTGGGCCTCGGACCTAATGAGCGGTGCGCCCGCTCGACTATAAACTGTTTGGAGAAGGCGTCCGCCCCTATCGCAGCCTGCAGGATCTTTTCCACATATTCCTCCATTCGACCCGTGTTGGTAGACTCCGGCACGCCAGCCACGCGGATGTTATTGCATCTGCTTCGCGCCTCCAACTCCTCGTTCTTTGCGGCTATTACTCTGAGGACATTGTCCATTCTTGAAAGCCTAGTAGCGTGAGAAGCTGTAGTGTCATCATTGTCTGATATTCTTCTCTCCGCTTCAGTAATGCGCTCTTCATGGATGTCCATCTTCTGCGCAATAGCATCCATCCTGGAGGATATGCGGTCCACTTTGTCCACCACTGTTGCAAACCCCTGCTTCATTTCTTGAAGTATCAGCTGCATGTCCGGGGAAGTTGTACTGGAACTCGCCCCCGCTGTTGATGGGCTTTGAGCCCCCCCAGTTTCCGATATAGTGCGCACATTCCTCTTCGATGGTGGAGCAGAGTCAAATGATAGTTTAGGCTGGCGATTGTCCTGCCGGCCCATGGTAGCTCGCTTAGAGGGATTCGACGTGGCTGGAAATGTCGCAGTAAAACTACTGCCTCGGGGCGAGCTAGAGCCCTTGTTCATGAAAAATATATGCGCTCAGGGCCCTCACTACCTTAGTGCCCCCGATTCTTCAGGTCACCCTGATAGCAATATTCTTCTGCCACACACCCTCTGGATCCTTGTCAGGGAATGTGCCCCACTCTCCACTACGTGTCAATCGGCTGCTTCGTAACTAGCGCCACTCAGATATTGGTCAAGAGCCGTTAAAGTCACGGTCAGGAGGGATCAGTACCGGTCCCTTGTGATCCCCCTAACTCCCGGGTCTATCCTCCGCAGGTCTCAGCACCACTCGGGTCTTCGCAGCGCGTCAAACGTCGGCCAGACTCTCCGGCCTCCACGTCCAGCAATGCACACCTCACAAGTCCATACCTTTCTGCGTAGTGTAGTGCCTGAATTCCTGATTTAGCTATAGGCAGGGTGCAGCGGCAGCTACCAACAGCAGTATCCAGGCAAGTATTACTCAGGGGCAGAGAAGTCTATGGGCGAGATCTACAGTCCCACGAGGCAGATTCAGTCTGGTGAAATATCGCCCTACGCTGATGTGTTATAACGCTTTTAAATATGCTGCACAGCGCTTGCCAGTTCCACAGGTACCTCTTCTCGCATCGGTGTGCTCTGCTCCCGCGATATGTACTCCCCCAGTCTCAGCGTCGGTATCAAGGCCCCTGTGTATCTTCCCAATGCTGCTTCCAATGTACTATCCTGCCACAAGTCCGCTTATCAGGTCAGCACCAGTAGCCAGTTACTATCATTCACCACAGTTCAGGCCCATCAACGTGACTGTTGTCTGCCCAGTTCCCACTGTTTGTTTTAGATGCAGTGCCTCATCTGCCCCCAGTCACGGCCGATAGTAAAGCAGAGCACTCTAGCGAGCCCCCGGTTGCCTCTCACAATCCGATGTACCAATACACCTCCGGCGGTCTTTCAGCTGCTCCCCGGCCTTGACTCTATGGTTGGTGAACGATCGCCTGCATTTTCAATGTCTCCCACAGGGAACCACACAGCTCTTAGCCTCGATTTATTAGCGGGGGGGTCGCATCCCCCGCCGCACAAGCCAGCGCTGGCAGTCACTCCTTCTTGCGTTGCCGTCTTCGCTCACGCACTGTTAGCGCCTCACCTCCAATCTCCCCTCACAATTCTCTGTGCTTCGCTTGACAGAACAGCTATTCTGCCGTCGCCGCCCACCGTCCGCATATGCCTCTCTGGAGCTGGTTGCCCCCTGTCCTCGCTGTGTCACCACATACCAGTCTCTGGTCCGTCGGCCCTTCCCTCAGAGGCCTGCACACCTCGTGGGCTCTGCGGTGTCGGGTAGATGCAGTGCCCAGTCACACGACCAGGCGAGCTCCGCCCCTGTTCTCGGGCAAACACTCCGGCTCCGCTAACTTCTGCTCTCTGGGTCCAATTCTCTCCAAACTTTTACCGAGTGTACTTCTTGGGGTCTTTCGCAGTCGTGCAACTTTTCAACGGTATTGGTGGTGGTTAAAACAGGATAAATACCGGATATAAAGCGCAGGCTGCAGGAGCCTCACACAAGTGCAGCCATACTGCTCGTGCGCCTTCTAGCGCCCCAACTCTCTGAAGGATGTTCTACCCCACCTTCACTTACTTGAAAACTAACCTCTTTTATTTCAGTCTTAAAGTCTCTTCTGTTGCATAAACAGCAATTATTCCCGTAATGCCCTCTTTTGCCACAAACACTACAGTTGACTCTGAGCGCCGGACCCTCCTTCGCATTTGCCATATGCCCAAACCTGCCACATCTGAAACAATTTCCTTGTAAACACATCACACGTTTCCTCCCATGTTGTAAGTTATCGGTCCTAACTTCACCTTCAATGCACTTTCCCTGAGCATTCTCGTCATTCTTCTTTTTACAGTCAACTTTTTGTACAACTTGACACTCAACTTCCTCAACTTTTCCGTTAAGTGTATTTTCTTTACTCACTTTGCTTAACTCTCCCACACACTTGAGCATGTGCTCTACACGTTTGGCAATGCTCATAACCTCGTCCAAAGGTGGCTCATCTTTCAGCCAGAGTTCTTTTCTGATTTTATCACTAGAACATCTCAGAACAAATTGGTCCCTAATCCAGGTAATAACCCCTTCGGTGCTCATGACGAGCTCACTTTGTCATGAGGCACGGTGCTTGTGTGCTCATGACGAGCTGAGCTCGTAATGACCACACCCATTATCATTATGGCCCAGCACAGCAGAGGAATATCCTGCGCAGCCAAGGTGTTAAACTCCTCAACACTTTCATCTTTCCCTTGTTCCCGAAATCCAAAATAATACCTCTCCATGATGGTACTAACTTTAGGTAAGTAATGCAAATCTGTCTTATACAAATTTCATATTAGTTTAGTTCCCTTTGGACTGCTTGGCTAAGCTGCGGTAAATTCTTTAAGACTTCATGTCCTCTCATCGGACCCAAACCAAGCTGCCACCAACCTCAAACAGTGGATCACCCACAGTGCTGACGAATTAGCACCCCTGAAAAAGCACCAGATCAACTCAGCCAGCAAAAAGGCTCCCTGGTTTAATGATGACCTTAAAAAATCCAAGAAGCTATGCCGCACCCTGGAGAAAACATGGAGAAAAAACCCAACCACCGACAACATGGCCAACCTCAAAGCAGCCACCCGCAAGCACCACCAACTGATTCGATCCGCCAAGAAATCAGCATTCAAGGATCGGCTCGACAACAACACTCACAACAGCAAGGAACTTTTCAACATCGTCAAAGAATTCACCAACCCCACCGCAGCATCTAACGACATCACTCCCTCCCAAGACCTCTGCGATGCGTTATCCTCCTTCTTCTACAACAAAATTGCCGACATCCACAACAGCTTCGAGAATACTCCCAGCGAACAACCCTCCCCACCCCCCTCAGATCCTACTCCACCAACTAACCACCTTAGCGCTTGGAACCCAATCACCACTGAAGACACCACCCGCCTAATGAACTCAATCCACTCTGGCTCGCCAACCGACCCCTGCCCCCACCACATCTTCAACAAAGCGGACTCCATCATCGCACCTCATCTCCGTGATGTCATCAACTGCTCGTTCAACTCTGCCACCTTTCCAGAAAGCTGGAAACACGCCGAACTCAGCGCCCTTCTGAAGAAACCCACAGCAGACCCCTCTGATCTTAAAAACTACCGACCCATATCCCTCCTCCCATTCCCGGCCAAAGTCATCGAGAAAGCCGTCAACAGCCAGCTCGCCGCCTTCCTTGAATCCAACAACTCCCTCGATCCATCTCAATCCGGGTTTCGAGCCAAACACAGCACCGAAACCGCCCTCATTGCAGCGACTGACGACATCCTAACACTACTGGACAACGGAGAAACAGTGGCCCTCATTCTACTCGACCTCTCCGCCTCTTTCGACACAGTCTGCCACAGCACCCTCATACAACGCCTCAGCAACATCGGCTTACATGGAAAAGCCTTGGACTGGATCACCTCATTCCTCGCTGGGAGAACTCAAAGAGTCCGACTTCCCCCATTCAACTCAGAGGCCACTGAAGTCATCTGTGGCGTACCACAAGGATCTTCACTCAGTCCCACCCTCTTCAATGTTTACATGAGTCCACTCGCCTCCATCGCGCGTCAACACAACCTTAACATCATCTCTTGCGCCGACGACACCCAGTTAATCCTTTCCCTCACCAAAGACCCTAACACCGCCAAAACCAACCTTCACGAAGGCATGAAAGAAGTAGCCGAATGGATGAAACATAGCCGTCTAAAACTCAACTCAGACAAAACGGAGGTGCTCATCCTAGGATCTTCCCCCTCTGCTTGGGACGACTCTTGGTGGCCTTCCGCTCTGGGCACAGCACCCACACCCACAGACCATGCTCGTAACCTTGGCTTCATCCTAGATTCCTCTCTCTCGATGTCCAGACAAGTCAACGCAGTCTCATCCTCCTGCTTCAACGTACTTCGCATTCTCAAAAAGATCTTCCGCTGGATCCCCCTCGAGACAAGAAAGACTGTCACCCACGCACTGGTCACGAGTCGACTGGATTATGGTAACACACTTTACGCTGGAATCACAGCAAAATTACAGAAAAAACTCCAACGCATCCAAAACGCATCAGCGAGACTCATATTAGACATCCCTCGTCAAGATCACATCACCAGACACCTAAAAGACCTCCACTGGCTTCCCGTCAACAAAAGAATTACATTCCGCCTTCTCACCCACGCACACAAGGCCCTCTACAATCTAGGACCCGAATGCCTCAACACTCGACTGTCCTTCTACAAACCCACCCGCCAACTAAGATCGTCCAATCAAGCCCTCGCCGCAGTCCAGCGCATCCGAAAATCCACCATGGGTGGCAGATCCTTCTCCTTCCTTGCTGCCAAGACCTGGAACTCACTCCCCACTCACCTCCGCCTTACTCAAAACCACATCTCCTTCAGAAAAGAACTCAAAACCTGGCTATTCGACAAATAATGAACCCCCTCCCCAAGCGCCTTGAGACCCTCTGGGTGAGTAGCGCGCTATATAAATGCTCGAACTTGAACTTGCATAATTTTCAAAAATCTTCTTCCATGTTTGCCATCTTATAGGCGGCTCCCCAGGATCAGATAGAAAAAATGGTGGAGCTGTTACGTTTTGCATTTTTTTTTTATCACTGTACTAAATAAATAACAACAAACTAAAGAGTCCTCTGTGTGTACTACTTTTCAACACCTATTGTTAACCCAAAACACACTCTTCCAAGAAGCACTCTGAACATGTCAGTGAAATTAACACAGATAAAAGAAATAAAAAATTGCTTTTTTTTTTTTAAACAAAAAAAACAAGTCTGTCTGTCACCAAATTTTTGAACAGGTGTGCTTGTCACCGTAAGTCCAAGCACTAACGTAAAAATAAAAATAAAAGAACAGTTACCACAAACTTGCTTCTTTGTCCTTTTTCACAAGATAGGTGTGCTTTTAACCTCAAGAGTACACTTCTGGCAGCACTATCCAGGCTGAGCTTGTCACTGTGAGGACAACTGCCCGGGTGTGCTTGTCACTGTGAGGACAACTGCCCGGGTGTGCTTGTCACTGTGAGGACAAGCTTTACCAGCTCACACACTCCTTATTCGCTATGCTCCAAAATCACCACAGCTGCATGCTCCAACAACGATTGACAAGGTTGGAAATCGAGCTTGCTCCTCTGCCACCAGATCAAACAGCTTTCGGTCTTATTTCTTGAGGAGCGTTGCCCGTAATATCCTTATTCCAACGCAGTGGAACGCAGGCGGGGCCTTTGCGTGTCACCGGAGATTTCTCGCTTCTACTAACGACTCACCAGCAGCACCTTCACTGCCTCGCCAGCAATGTCGCCACGATGTGACAGACAAGGTTGTTTTCTCTGCACAGATCTCTCAGCCGCGCTCTTCATGCGATATCCAGCTTCATCTGCCAGGTAATCCAACTTTCTTTTGCCCACCACGAAGAATAATGTTGTTTTTGAGGTTGTTTTCTTTCGTGAGAACTCTTCACCACCAAGCGTCGCCAGTGTAATAATGCGGCCTTCACACGGATGTGTTACAAGTAAGAGGTATTTATTCAACAACCTCATTCAACAGACAGCAGTGGTCAACTGACACTTTTAGAACACTACACTGACCTGGGTCCATGCTGGAACACAGGACATGGAACCAGGTCACATCATCACAGATGCATACAGGAACACGCAGGTTACCACTGCCTACAATGTATGGGTGTTGTGGAACAAAGGCATATAAAAGGTGATTGATCACATTATATTAAATCTTTTTCACCTCAACTACAACCCCTCCCCCCCCCCCCCCCCCCCCCCCCAACATTGTTTACCATCACTTTTTCACTACTATAAAAGCATTATTTGGGGGTTTAATATTTAATGCAATTTACTTTTAAATTACAATTACATTTTTTAAAAACACATATAAATTTATATTTACAGTGCCAATAGCTCTAAAAGAAACCACTGCAACACCTATTACATTTTCAATGCTTGTTAGTTATTAAGGAGTGTGGGGTCCTCCAATCATACCTGGAGCTGGTCTGTCTCTCTGCAGACCATGACGTATTAGAATATTTTTTATGAGAATTGTCTAAAAAAACTGTGGCTCTTTAGTCCACTGCTGTGGAACTTGTTCTGTGAAGTGCACCATCTGACCTATTTTATTTTTGAAAGTTTGTTTAGATAGTGCAAATGTACTTGCTTTAGTTTTGTAGTGATGGCAGGGAATTGACCATTTATGGGTTGAATTTTGAAGTTTCTTTGCACTGTGGTACTGCAATTCTGGACCCTGCCGTTTCGCCAGCCTCGGGGTCCACACACTCGTATCGCAAATGTCCTCGTACCATGACGAATTTGGTATCGACGGACCGGTAATGATTAGGACATCATCCCTATGCATTTGCGTCATGATCGAGTGATGCTGACACCCTTAAATCGTTGTTTCCGTCTCGAACCCTCAGACGCCATTTTGTGAACGGCATCCATCTTATGGCTTGCCCTCATATAGTCAATTGATTAAGGCCGAGTTTGATCTGAAAGGACACGTCCACCGTAGCTGACTTCCCCGTGACCTGGCCGAGCTGACTCCACCGCCTCCAGCCAAACCTGTTTGGGCAGCTCCTCGCCCAGTGGCCGAGTAAGATATCATCAAGGCTCAACATGCCATAAACCATTCACTACATACAGACCATGTTTTCCATACACATACACCTGTCCATGATTCTTGTTTATGACCAGTTTTACGATGGGAGGGTGCCCGACCTTAGTAGTGTGGCTCGCTGGTTAGAGGCGGCAGACCCGAGAGCAGAGGACGGCCCGGGACCAGGGTTCGATTCCCGGCGCGGCAGGTTTCTGGACCAGGGTCAGCGGACTCGATAATTCTCTCGCCTCGGTGCCCACTCTGATCAGCGATCACACTCGGCAACTCTGGGCATTAGCTTGCCTCATCTTCACTAACGGCCCCACCAGACCGCCGGGGATGCCTGGTCTCACCCTGGAGATACCCATTAAGGGACCATCTCTCAGGGAAGCCAGGAAGGGTTTTGCAGCGGTCGAAGCGCCTTGGGACCCTACGGGTAAGTAGTGCGCTATATAAATGCCTATACATTACATTACATTACATTACATTGGTGTTTCATCGATATCTGATGGGAATTCTGGGTCTGGCGGGGTAATCCATCACAATCCGGACATCTGAAATATGTGCTGACCAGCATGACTTCGCTCGTTGTATTGTTGTGAAAATATGTGTATAACCATATCATAAACTCAAGAATTCTTGCCTACAGCTGTTATTTGTGTATATAAGGAGAAGTCTGGTTCTGTAAAAATGAACAGTCTCCTGAGAACTTACGGCCCGTGCTGTCGTACTTCTAGGACACATGTTACTTGGTTGCAGCCAATAAAACTCGATCTCTGACTTCACCTAGAAGACTCTGTGTTTCTGTAAGTCCAGAACAGGGAGAACCTAGAGGTCTTCGGGTGTGGTCCCCTGGCACCACCGGGTCTCTAAAAACCCGGCACCTCAGTTGGCGCCCAACTCGAGGCGATATCAAGCGGTGACGGTCCAAGCCAGATGTTCGTGAGGAGCTTCGTGTGAAAATTCCGGAGGAAGGCCAGCCACTTCAGCGACCCCTGCATGTCGACGTGGTTCCGAAGGTCTTTGCTGCGAGGTTCCCCGCGTCCCGACGGCTACGAAGGACTGCTGCCCTGACTATCGCCCTGTTTTGGACCCAGTGATCCTTGGTAGAGCGAAACGATAGACGAGTCTTCTAGTGACGTCACCGATCTTCAATACTCAGTTAAGTATAAGTGGAGCGTCTCCCAGTTCTTAGTTTGGTTCTTAGTCTTGGTATCCCAGAGATACGGTTTGTATTGGTACTTGCAAGCACCAAAACCGAGGGATTCGTGTATTCACGAAAATATCATAATTAGATAATCCCTTTAAGTTTGAAGCTAGACTAGTGAGCAAAAATGCCTGGTCTTAGCAGACTTGGAAACTTGTTTTGTCTTGGTTGTAGTAGGGACTCCCGATTAGAGGATTCGTGTCTGGTTACTCCGATTGGAACTCCAACATATGAGTTATATATAAAACATGGAGTAGGTCCTATCACGTATAATGAAGTGTGGATAAAATACACCCGCAAGGATGGTGTTTTAAAATGGCCCCAATATGGTAGTTTTGACTCAGAAATTTTAGATAACCTCGAGGCCAAATTATTCAAGAAGAAAGCCCGGCCGGCGATGTTTGACTCTTTTCGCTTATGGCGCAAAGAAGCCAAACAGAAAGAAATGAAATTAGCAAAGAAAAATAAAAGAGGTATGTCAATGGTGCAAGCTGCCATTGCATACAGGGATAATGAGGACGAGCAGGAAAGTGAACAAATGCTCAGGAGCAAGAAATTAGCAGTAGATAAATGCTACCCGATGTTACCACATGAGGGACAAGGCTCAAAGGGAACATCAGAGAAAGATCCGTTAATGTCCCACTTATTAAGTTCACCACCCCCATATGCGTTAGACGCTACTGCACCCCCAAAGCGCTTTGTTATACCACGCCCTGGTGCACGAAATACAGCTCTCGCACAAGCACCAGCTCCTCTTCAGCTGGTTCCTACTTCTCCGGCGCAGCCTTCTCAAGGGCCGCCGCCTTTGCTACATACTCCATCTACTTCTACAACTTTGCCTACTGCTCCAACTGTCCACTATGATACTACGTCTGCTACTGCCTCCACTTCCTCTGCTATTGCCTCGACTTCTTCTTTACATCAGCCTGTCTTTTCTGGCGCATCTGCTTCTCCGCAAGCTTTTCCTTCCGTTCGACAGAGAGTGGCAAGTACTGTCACTGGTCTGTTCTCACCTTTCTTTGGGTCGCCTAAGAGGACCCCTAAAACAGGACGTAGACAGTTGCGTAGTCAACTGCCCGATTACGAAGAAAGAGAGGTACTAAATGAGTTAGCACGCAAATGGGTTACTGACACTGCTAAGTATGATGTTCAGTCCGTTATGCAAGTTTTCCGTCATTGGGATGCGCCCACCCAACGATACGTATTTGAAGAGATGTGTTTATATCTATGTGAGGATTTAGAGACAAACGATCCCAAGCGTAAAATGAAGGAATTATTCCGCATGCGTTTTAAGTTCTATGAAGGTATGATTGTAGGTGCCGATGTTGAAAAAGCAATAGATTTATTGTTATCCTATAGGAGTAAGGGAAATGTCTCTAGATCACTGTACGAAGATGATGTGTCAGATAGGAAAAAGGCGCGACAGTACCCCATGAGAGAGGTTCCTCCAGTATGGAGGGAAGGCGATGCGAATGTAAATCCACCAATTCTGCCGCATTTCCAGCGTGTGTGGGTACATGTCCCCTGGAAAAGATCGGAAGTTTTAGCACTCAAACAGACACTACCTGATCCGCGTAAAAATCCAGCCGGATATTACAAGGAATTATCACAGACTGCCAGCTCATGTATAATGAATTTGGCAGATGTAGACATGCTGATTGGGAACGTTGTTCCGCATCCTTTATGGAGTAAAATTCGTCATGCAGATCATGATCAAGAACTAGGTGACTCATGGGCTAATATTACTGCTACTGATGCTAGACAGGTCGGTGGTTCTAAACCTGAGCCTTTAATAGCAGAACTTCCCGGTAGGATTATTGCGTACATGAAGACATTAATGCCTGAATTGCGCGTAAATTGGGACAAGCTGTCCGCATGCAAGCAGAAGAAAGATGAGAATGTGTCTGACTTTTTCACGAGATTTGAGGAGACTTTCACGGATCACAGTGGTCAGGATATGGCTACCGAGGGTGGCCAAAGACTGTTTGTAGACAAATTTGTACATAATCTGCTTCCCGAACTGTGCAATAAATTGAAAGATTCAGAGAGTGCTTGGGCTGTTTCCACGTCAGCGCAGATTTTAGCCACAGCCCAGTACTACGAAAATAGGCGCAAAGACGAGCTAGATAAGGCAGACAAAAAGACTAAGGAGTTAAAAACTAAGGCTCTTCTCCAGCAAGCCTATCCGCCTCGCACTGCTAGTCAGCCCAGTTATCAACAGCCACAGCAGTATTCGAGAAACGCGCAAGGAAACGAGTTTTCCCATCAGCGTTCTCCGTATGGCCCGAATCAATGTGCCTATTGCAAAGAAGAGGGTCATTTCAAAAGTAATTGTGCAGCTCTTGCGCGACGCTTAAATGGTGTTTCCGGCGCAAGAGGTAGAGGTGTTCAACAGGCTCCTAGAGGTAGGGGCCGTGGAAATTACTCCCAGAATACAACTTCTTTCCCGCCTCAAAATTCCATGAATAGCTTTGACCAACAGAATAATGCGTCTTCCAGGTCAGCTCAGTACTATGCAGATGACGATTACGCAGAAAACGAGAATGAGGGTAATAGTTGCTAGGACAGCCATGGACAGAGAGAGGGAGTTGTTTCAGTTTCAGTAGATCAGAATGGACCGTATGTCGAGGTGACCACATCAGGAGTGTCGGAGCCATTTCTGCTGGATACTGGTGCTACGAAAAGTTCTATTATGCACTCAAAACTTCCTGGCGCACCTTTGTCTGGCGAAATGAATGTTTCAGTAGGTTTTGCTGGCGCCCCTGTTAGAAACCCGATCTCCAATCCCATGCCCCTTTCTGTTGGCCCATGCGAATTAGAAGCACCCCTCATTCTTACAACAGGTTGTGGCGAAAATTTGTTAGGCTTGGATTTGTTAAAGAGATTATATGCAACTTTGTACTGCTCCCCCTCGGGAGTACAGCTTACCCTAGGAAGGAAAGTTACTTCTCCAATGTATTTGGCGAAGGAAAATATTCTGCCCGAATTGTCATCTCTTCCGGATGAACTTTGGGCGAATGGTTCCAATGATCTGGGTCGTTTAGAGATAGCACCGTATGTCATAACATTGAAAGCTAATGTTAGGTTACCACGCATTCCCCAATATAGAATATCGAACGAATGTGAAAAGGCTTTGTTAGCGATCATTTACGACCTGATCGAGAAAGATGTCATCGAAGAAACTACAGGCAACATTTGTAACAGTCCTGTTTTGCCTGTCTTAAAGCGTACTGATCCTTCACAGCCCCCTGTGTACCGATTTGTGATTGATCTCAGGGAAGTGAATAAGATCGTTGTACCGCAGTTTCCAGTCGTCCCCGACATTACTGCCTTATTGACAATGGTTCCAGCTTCAGCCAATTGGTTTTCGGTGATTGACCTGAAGAACGCTTTCTTCAGCATCCCGATTGCCGAGGAGAGCAGGGATATCTTCGGCTTCAATCTAGGAGGACGAAGCTTCCGCTTTAAACGCGCTCCTCAGGGCTACTGTGAGAGTCCATCAATATTCAGTCAGGCTCTGAAAACACAACTCGATACGATTGTTCTACCTGGTGGCGCGACTCTGATCCAGTATGTAGACGATCTACTGATCGCTGCAGATACTGAAGAGATTTGCAAGCAAGCCACATCGTCATTGTTGCGTCATTTATGTGACATGAAGCACAAAGTCTCGCTTTCCAAACTACAATTTTGCCGACAAGAAGTAACCTACTTAGGTCACATCTTATCGAAGGAGGGAAGGAGACTGACCCCCAGAAAGAATACAGGCAATTGCAGAACTAAGTGTCCCAAGAACGCAAAGAGAAGTGCGTGCCTTCTTGGGCATTACATCGTACTGTAGACAATGGATACCGAACTTCTCACTGTTGGCCAAACCTTTGCTGGCATTAATACGTAAAGACACACCCAATCCTTTGCCTTGGTCTGAAGATTGTCAGACGAGTTTCCATGAGTTGCGTGAGGCATTATGTTCGGCTCCTGTGTTGGGCAACCCCGACTACAACAAGCCTTTTACATTATATGTCCACGAGAAAGAAGGTTGTGCATTATCAGTCCTGACACAACACTTTGGGGACAAACAACGCCCATGTGCGTATTTCTCTGCGACTCTAGATCCTGTAGCCAAGGCATTACCAAGTTGCTTGAGGGCCACTGCAGCAGCAGCTGTCTGTATTCGACAGTCTGCTGGGTTAGTCATGAATAATACCCTGATCTTCATGGTCCCACATGCAGTAGATATCTTACTAAACAGAACGAAAACACAACACTTAACTAGTGCTCGACTGTCCAGCTATGAATTGACACTGTTAGCGAGTCACATTCACATAAAGAGGTGTGATACACTCAACCCTGCTACGTTATTACCCATTCCAGCAGAGACAGATGAGGTCGAAAAACATGATTGCTGCTTTAGGACGGAGGAAGAGACAAAAGGGAGAGTAGATTTGCAGGACACTCCCCTCCCTGAATGTAATGATAATTTATGGGTTGATGGTTCATGTTTCAAGTTGCCAAATGGTGATACGACTGCAGCATATGCCGTGACAACATTACACACGATTGTAGAGACAGCTCGCATCCCCCACAATTCCGCGCAAGCAGCAGAGTTAGTCGCACTCACAAGAGCGTGCGTGTTGGCGAAAGGAAAACGAGTGAATGTGTACACTGATAGTCAGTACGCCTTTGGCGTAGCCCATAGTTTTGGACGATTGTGGCGTGAACGTGGGTTCCTGACGTCACATGGCGCGAAAATTCAACATGGCCAGCTAGTACACGACCTTCTCGAGTCACTGACCCTGCCCCTACAAGTTGCGATTGTAAAATGCAGTGCACACAGAAAGATTCAAGATGATGTTGGTCGAGGGAATGCATTTGCAGACGAGGTCGCGAAAGAGACTGCAAGGAACACAATGAGTCGGATGTATGTTGTAGGTCCTGCTAGATGGACCCCTGATGTGGGTATGTGTGAGGACACCATCGAAAGCGTGAAATCTATACAAGCTGATGCGACTGAGAGAGAGGTGAATGAATGGAGAGAAAGCAAGGGTAGATTAGATGCGAATGGTTATTGGGTCGAACTGTCAGAACATCAGCAATGGTTGTTACCTAACGCTTATGTGCTCGCAGTGGTGACGATGGCCCATGGAGTGGCACACGTCAGTGTGAAAGGAATATGTAAGTTGTTGGCCCCAGTATGGCAGAATAGTGGTATCCCAAAATGTGCAGAGAATCTGGTCAGAAATTGTATGGTGTGTTTAAAGCACAATCCCGGTAGAGGGACCCCAACCCCAGCTGGCCATTTTGCTCCTCCAACGTACCCGTTCGAGGTCTTGCAGCTCGATTTCATCCACATGGAGAGGTGTAATAACCTGAAGTATGTGCTTGTTGTCGTTTGCGCCTTCTACAGGTGGGTAGAAGCGTACCCCCTTAAGGAGAACACTGCATTGTCAACTGCCAAAGCCCTTGTCAAAGAATTCTTCCCTAGATTTGGCATGCCTAGGATTGTCTGGAGTGATAATGGAAGTGAATTTGTGGGACGAGTGATGAGGAGAGTGTGTGAGTGTCTAGGCATCCACCAGAAGTTCCACGCTGCAAACCACCCCCAATCGGCAGGTTTGGTAGAGTGCTATAATGGCACATTAAAATTAAAACTGGCCAAAATCCAAGCCAGCACAGGTCTCAAGTGGCCAGACGCCCTGCCTTTAGCACTCCTGTCTACCAGGATGATTGTCCATTCTAGACTGGGACTTAGCCCACACGAGATCGTGTTCGGGCACCCAGCAAATATATGGGGAGTACCGAGGCCAAGAAAGCTCAGTGAGATCGAGTACCCTGCACTGTTTGACTATTTGCACGAATTGACAACTAAACTGCATGCTTTACATCAACAGGTCCACAGCTCATCTCCACCGGCATCTGACGATCCAGGCCATGCCATCGAACCTGGCTCGTGGATCCTAGTTCGGAATTTCAGGAGAACAAAGAACGAGGAGCCTCGCTGGATCGGACCTTTCCAGGTTTTGCTGTCGACCCGCTCTGCAGTACGTGTCCACGGAAAGAAACACTGGGTGCACGGCGCCCATTGCAAAAGGGTCCCGCTGCCCCTTCCATATGACCGGTGGGTCCAGAACGGTATCGCTGACTCTGAGACTGAAACTGTACCTCGTTTTGTCCCCTTCAGCGATGCACGATTAAGAGGAACTGATACCGACAAAGAGAGCGATTGCATTTTGCAAGGATCTGTGCCACCGGCAATGCAGTTGGACACTACCGAGCCTGAAACATTGTTCAAAGATCACACCGTGCCTGAGAAAGAACGTTATAATTTGAGGCCAAGACCAAGGAACTGACATACCCGAATTAGTGCGATCTTCCCTTTTCCCATGAACTATTTTTGATTCCACAGCTCTTTCGCCCAGGGAACTAGCTCATTTTTGATTTTCAAACCGCCATCCGGTTCTGCTGCTAAGGCCGCGGTTGAAGTCTGAGGAGTGCAGCCGGGGACGCCTAGGTTAACGGTTCTGGTCAGTCTGAGGGAATCACCCCGGATTGGAAAGAGCGCACATCTTGGCAGAAGCAACCTCCCACCGCGGGCAGCAACCAGAGGATGGAGTTTCCGAGGGTAGAGAGACCTGCTAGACGCATGAACTTTAAAAAGAGAATATGCACTGTGATGGCAAAGAAGAAATTCTTGATAACATGTAACATGTATTTTGATGATATGTAGCATAACGATGTTCTTGATTGGTTATACTTTATTCACGTTTCAAATTACCTTTTTAAACAACACTCAGCCCACACCTCCTCCAACTGTTTCTTCACACTCCTTTCACCCTCTTCCTGAACACGAGTCTGCCAGAAGACTAGAGTTTGTAAATAACTCCTTCATCCAGCTCCTACACCAGCACCAGTCTATAATGAACACATCGAATTGTTGGATATGTGGACTCATGCCACACACAACAGATAAGGGCATTCCATACTTCATCCTGCCATTCAGTTATTATGGTTCTCTGTGGGCTTTCCAGACCATGTTCATGTTCGCCCTAGAACCATACCCGCCCCGTTCCACAGAAAGCGATTCCAGCAACAAGGCACTAGTGGTAGGAATAAGAAATATGAGTAGGGATGTTGACACGTACCAAACGATTCCTAAAGATGAACTCACTCCATATAGCCGTTGGAATATGACTAAATATGGGTTCTCTTTGAAACATATGTGTTTGCTTCCCGAACTTCCCCTCCATTCTTGGCGGCTAAAGGCACCTATTTCGTCTGCCATGACAAAGCCTATACATGGTTGCCCCCTGACTTCTCGGGCACATGCTTCATCTCGTTTCTGCTGCCACCCACCTACACGGCCGGGGCAGATTACCATCGGACAAGGACAGTTAGGGGTGTCGTGAGTCAAGACGACACCGCGGGTCAAGAATTTGGAGACTTCGCAAAGGGTTTTCTGCCATTTTGGGGGCCTATGGTGAACAGCAGGAACATTCAACAATTGACGAGGATAGTTGAGTCCGCTGTGACCGAAACGGCCGGTGCCCTTAGCAACTTAACAGCTGAGCTTCAATCGGATCGACTTATGACACTTCAAAACCGGGTTGCCCTGGATGTCATACTTGCAGACGGTGGTGGTGTATGTAGAGTGATCCAATCTAGTTGCTGCATTTTCATCCCCGATAATGCCCCGACAGTATTAGAAAAGGGGGTGGTGATGAACAGAGTCTGCCCTGTTCCCATGATGCACTGGGCCAGGGTCAGACTAATTTGCATATAGCCAAGTTCTGAGCTGGGATGGTGCAGTGAGCTAAAAAACGGTGATGGATCAAGCCCTGATCTTTGGACTGGGTAAGAGTGGTCTGCTTAATTCAGACACTCTGTTCATCACCACCTCCTTTTCTGAATCATTTTTGTCCACCATAAGCGTGGAAGGGTATACTCAGATGTGAGTCCCTAGCTCATTGCACCATCAGGATTCAAGCAAGCCGGGCCGAAGACGGCTGAAATGCCAGAAACCGGTCCCCGGTAGCTTGTTTCCTTCCCAGTATAAGAATTGGCTTGGTAGTTTGGTCTGCCCTGTTCCCATGATGCACTGGGCCAGGGTCAGACTAATTTGCATATAGCCAAGTTCTGAGCTGGGATGGTGCAGTGAGCTAAAAAACGGTGATGGATCAAGCCCTGATCTTTGGACTGGGTAAGAGTGGTCTGCTTAATTCAGACACTCTGTTCATCACCACCTCCTTTTCTGAATCATTTTTGTCCACCATAAGCGTGGAAGGGTATACTCAGATGTGAGTCCCTAGCTCATTGCACCATCAGGATTCAAGCAAGCCGGGCCGAAGACGGCTGAAATGCCAGAAACCGGTCCCCGGTAGCTTGTTTCCTTCCCAGTATAAGAATTGGCTTGGTAGTTTGGTCTGCCCTGTTCCCATGATGCACTGGGCCAGGGTCAGACTAATTTGCATATAGCCAAGTTCTGAGCTGGGATGGTGCAGTGAGCTAAAAAACGGTGATGGATCAAGCCCTGATCTTTGGACTGGGTAAGAGTGGTCTGCTTGATTCAGACACTCTGTTCATCACCACCTCCTTTTCTGAATCATTTTTGTCCACCATAAGCGTGGAAGGGTATACTCAGATGTGAGTCCCTAGCTCATTGCACCATCAGGATTCAAGCAAGCCGGGCCGAAGACGGCTGAAATGCCAGAAACCGGTCCCCGGTAGCTTGTTTCCTTCCCAGTATAAGAATTGGCTTGGTAGTTTGGTCTGCCCTGTTCCCATGATGCACTGGGCCAGGGTCAGACTAATTTGCATATAGCCAAGTTCTGAGCTGGGATGGTGCAGTGAGCTAAAAAACGGTGATGGATCAAGCCCTGATCTTTGGACTGGGTAAGAGTGGTCTGCTTAATTCAGACACTCTGTTCATCACCACCTCCTTTTCTGAATCATTTTTGTCCACCATAAGCGTGGAAGGGTATACTCAGATGTGAGTCCCTAGCTCATTGCACCATCAGGATTCAAGCAAGCCGGGCCGAAGACGGCTGAAATGCCAGAAACCGGTCCCCGGTAGCTTGTTTCCTTCCCAGTATAAGAATTGGCTTGGTAGTTTGGTCTGCCCTGTTCCCATGATGCACTGGGCCAGGGTCAGACTAATTTGCATATAGCCAAGTTCTGAGCTGGGATGGTGCAGTGAGCTAAAAAACGGTGATGGATCAAGCCCTGATCTTTGGACTGGGTAAGAGTGGTCTGCTTAATTCAGACACTCTGTTCATCACCACCTCCTTTTCTGAATCATTTTTGTCCACCATAAGCGTGGAAGGGTATACTCAGATGTGAGTCCCTAGCTCATTGCACCATCAGGATTCAAGCAAGCCGGGCCGAAGACGGCTGAAATGCCAGAAACCGGTCCCCGGTAGCTTGTTTCCTTCCCAGTATAAGAATTGGCTTGGTAGTTTGGTCTGCCCTGTTCCCATGATGCACTGGGCCAGGGTCAGACTAATTTGCATATAGCCAAGTTCTGAGCTGGGATGGTGCAGTGAGCTAAAAAACGGTGATGGATCAAGCCCTGATCTTTGGACTGGGTAAGAGTGGTCTGCTTAATTCAAACACTCTGTTCATCACCACCTCCTTTTCTGAATCATTTTTGTCCACCATAAGCGTGGAAGGGTATACTCAGATGTGAGTCCCTAGCTCATTGCACCATCAGGATTCAAGCAAGCCGGGCCGAAGACGGCTGAAATGCCAGAAACCGGTCCCCGGTAGCTTGTTTCCTTCCCAGTATAAGAATTGGCTTGGTAGTCTGGTCTGCCCTGTTCCCATGATGCACTGGGCCAGGGTCAGACTAATTTGCATATAGCCAAGTTCTGAGCTGGGATGGTGCAGTGAGCTAAAAAACGGTGATGGATCAAGCCCTGATCTTTGGACTGGGTAAGAGTGGTCTGCTTAATTCAGACACTCTGTTCATCACCACCTCCTTTTCTGAATCATTTTTGTCCACCATAAGCGTGGAAGGGTATACTCAGATGTGAGTCCCTAGCTCATTGCACCATCAGGATTCAAGCAAGCCGGGCCGAAGACGGCTGAAATGCCAGAAACCGGTCCCCGGTAGCTTGTTTCCTTCCCAGTATAAGAATTGGCTTGGTAGTTTGGTCTGCCCTGTTCCCATGATGCACTGGGCCAGGGTCAGACTAATTTGCATATAGCCAAGTTCTGAGCTGGGATGGTGCAGTGAGCTAAAAAACGGTGATGGATCAAGCCCTGATCTTTGGACTGGGTAAGAGTGGTCTGCTTAATTCAGACACTCTGTTCATCACCACCTCCTTTTCTGAATCATTTTTGTCCACCATAAGCGTGGAAGGGTATACTCAGATGTGAGTCCCTAGCTCATTGCACCATCAGGATTCAAGCAAGCCGGGCCGAAGACGGCTGAAATGCCAGAAACCGGTCCCCGGTAGCTTGTTTCCTTCCCAGTATAAGAATTGGCTTGGTAGTTTGGTCTGCCCTGTTCCCATGATGCACTGGGCCAGGGTCAGACTAATTTGCATATAGCCAAGTTCTGAGCTGGGATGGTGCAGTGAGCTAAAAAACGGTGATGGATCAAGCCCTGATCTTTGGACTGGGTAAGAGTGGTCTGCTTAATTCAGACACTCTGTTCATCACCACCTCCTTTTCTGAATCATTTTTGTCCACCATAAGCGTGGAAGGGTATACTCAGATGTGAGTCCCTAGCTCATTGCACCATCAGGATTCAAGCAAGCCGGGCCGAAGACGGCTGAAATGCCAGAAACCGGTCCCCGGTAGCTTGTTTCCTTCCCAGTATAAGAATTGGCTTGGTAGTTTGGTCTGCCCTGTTCCCATGATGCACTGGGCCAGGGTCAGACTAATTTGCATATAGCCAAGTTCTGAGCTGGGATGGTGCAGTGAGCTAAAAAACGGTGATGGATCAAGCCCTGATCTTTGGACTGGGTAAGAGTGGTCTGCTTAATTCAGACACTCTGTTCATCACCACCTCCTTTTCTGAATCATTTTTGTCCACCATAAGCGTGGAAGGGTATACTCAGATGTGAGTCCCAAGCTCATTGCACCATCAGGATTCAAGCAAGCCGGGCCGAAGACGGCTGAAATGCCAGAAACCGGTCCCCGGTAGCTTGTTTCCTTCCCAGTATAAGAATTGGCTTGGTAGTTTGGTCTGCCCTGTTCCCATGATGCACTGGGCCAGGGTCAGACTAATTTGCATATAGCCAAGTTCTGAGCTGGGATGGTGCAGTGAGCTAAAAAAACGGTGATGGATCAAGCCCTGATCTTTGGACTGGGTAAGAGTGGTCTGCTTAATTCAGACACTCTGTTCATCACCACCTCCTTTTCCGACAGTATACCAGGCCATCTCCAAGTTACACAAAATCTCTGATTCCCTTCACATGGAGAAAGGGGATTGGTCTCTGCTAGGGTGGTTCTGGGAACTGATCTCTGCCTGGGGATGGAAGACTCTGATCTTCATTGGGATGATCCTAGCCGTTCTGTTTATGTTCTGCCTGTTTGTACAGTGCGCTCCTGCATTATGTGGCCTCTGTGCTACTTCATGTATGAGGAAGCCTGTATCAAGGAACGAACTGAGCAACAGAATGATGCTCCAGCAGCATCTCCACGAATTCATCAATACAGATCTGGATTCAGATTAGAGTTATTGCCTAATATGAGGGCAAAAGGAGGGTCTGTGGTACTGCAATTCTGGACCCTGCCGTTTCGCCAGCCTCGGGGTCCACACACTCGTATCGCAAATGTCGTCGTACCATGACGAATTTGGTATCGACGGACCGGTAATGATTAGGACATCATCCCTATGCATTTGCGTCATGATCGAGTGATGCTGACACCCTTAAATCGTGGTTTCCGTCTCGAACCCTCAGACGCCATTTTGTGAACGGCATCCATCTTATGGCTTGCCCTCATATAGTCAATTGATTAAGGCCGAGTTTGATCTGAAAGGACACGTCCACCGTAGCTGACTTCCCCGTGACCTGGCCGAGCTGACTCCACCGCCTCCAGCCAAACCTGTTTGGGCAGCTCCTCGCCCAGTGGCGAGTAAGATATCATCAAGGCTCAACATGCCATAAACCATTCACTACATACAGACCATGTTTTCCATACACATACACCTGTCCATGATTCTTGTTTATGACCAGTTTTACGATGGGAGGGTGCCCGACCTTATTGGTGTTTCATCGATATCTGATGGGAATTCTGGGTCTGGCGGGGTAATCCATCACAATCCGGACATCTGAAATATGTGCTGACCAGCATGACTTCACTCGTTGTATTGTTGTGAAAATATGTGTATAACCATATCATAAACTCAAGAATTCTTGCCTACAGCTGTTATTTGTGTATATAAGGAGAAGTCTGGTTCTGTAAAAACGAACAGTCTCCTGAGAACTTACGGCCCGTGCTGTCGTACTTCTAGGACACATGTTACTTGGTTGCAGCCAATAAAACTCGATCTCTGACTTCACCTAGAAGACTCTGTGTTTCTGTAAGTCCAGAACAGGGAGAACCTAGAGGTCTTCGGGTGTGGTCCCCTGGCACCACCGGGTCTCTAAAAACCCGGCACCTCAGCACCCAAACTTTATTTACGTCCAATGAATGACAGACTGGTCTTATTTTCAGAGTTCTTCGTAGTGTGGTGGTAGAGGTGACCTAACTATTGCTCAGGGAAATTCTAGGAATTATTGAGCAACAGAAGCAGCATGCATGTATGTATAATTGGCTGAGATGTTATTAAACATTTGGTAAGAAAAGCATGGTCAGACACCAAGAAAATGTTTAGTCTGCTTTGCATAAATGAGCATGTGTACCGTACTAAAGTTCATGCTTATAATGAGGAGAGAAGCAATTTACTTGTAGGTCTATCACTGGCAGCAGTTATTAAACCATGGGATTCTCATCTATGTACTAGCCAGTGACTTTGCTGCTATTACTGCAACTGTGTAGAGCAGAAATTTGCAGAGCCTGTATTAAGCCATGGGTAATACTTATTAGAGAATCCACATACAGTCAATAGCCAGAAGAAATATTTTATTATTCACATTTGTTTCTCATTTTGCACTACATGCACATAACTAACTCAACATGCTTACAATTAGGGCATTAGTCACAGGGAAGTACATCATTGCCTTAGAACACCTAACAATGAAGAATGCTTTTCGTTGATTCTTCACAGTTCAGTAAAGCATAGAGTGAGTCGGTCGTATTGTAGTGTCAAAAGGGATCTCGGAAATTTGGATATATTGGAAATACTCTCAGGATTTGTTGGTGAGTGCCTGCTCACTGCATTCTACATTTTACGTTAACTTTTAAAGTGATCTGGGGATTACCCACTTGAGTGGAGATGGTTGACAATGTGTCCCTTCTAAAATAAGAAATTGCTTATTTCATATTGAGCTACCACGTGTTATTCAGTAGTCAGGGATGTGGGTGAAAGAGCGATTTCAATGTCAGTAACCTAAGAATACAGAAAGATTGTCCTGTGCGTAGGTATGTTTGGGGTGTTTAAGAAAAGGGAGCAGGACATAGCATTTGGAGTACTGACAAAGACCCTGATAGAAAAACTCAGTCTATAGGGGGACAGTAGCCCTCCTTTTGTATAGGTATCCTCTAAAGGATGTCTTGCCAGCGAGTCTCACACAGTGTTAGGCAGTGGTGTGCTCAGAGAGTTTTTTGTTTTCAAACTCTTTTTATTGAAGATTATTCAGGTATAAACCAACCATTTGGGACACTCACTTATGTCTTGTGTTTAGTTCTTCCTTCGGTTGTACGACATGCTTATTGTATAATATATATATATATAGTCAACTTAAATAACATTTCAAATTTATGTGGTGGGTTAAAACTTTGTCATTATGCGCTACGATGGTTGATTCAAGAGCTTCTATTCATTTTCGGTATTTATTTAATCTCACCTCACAGGTGGACACTTCCGCTTCAGCCATCATTACATTTTCAACAGTATTATTAACATATTGCATATCTCTGTCTCCAGTTCATCTATTTTGTGTCTTCAGTATAGTCTGTAAAATGATGGGTAACATCACCCCTTAGTTCAGCCATTGTATGTTTTTGCATACCACCCTTCTCAGCTCTTAGTCTTCTGCCCTTGCTTAATGACCCACCTTTCCCTTCTACCATGTGTAAGAAGGTTCGCGCTTGCCTTTCATGCTATGGGTATCAGTCTTTTTAGCCAAAATCCACTCCAATTTCAGGAATATATTGCCAACCTTTTTGGGCTTAAGACCCAGGAATAGGCCCAACAAGCAAGATTTTGGCTTACATAAGTCTTCTCTGCCCAATGTTTTCCCAGGGTACCAGAAGACTTGTTCCCAGTATGTAACAATCCAGGAGAAGCGCTACACCATATGAAAGAAGTGTGCTGAGGCAGACTTGCAATAAGGGCACATGCTAGAATCTCCACTAAACATTTAATTAATTTTCGAAGGAGGTGGGTATGTTTGGTGGAGATAATTAAATTGTGTATATTTGCATTTAGTGTTCCTAGAAACCTTCTGAGATGCAAGAACCATTTTCCATTTCTTATTTCCTTGTTCTTCCCCAAGATTGGACTCCCAGTGCACCTTGATCTTATTAAGATAAGTCATCACCGTTTTGTTTAGCGTCCTGTAGAACCAGGTGACCAGCTCTTATCGTTCCTAGAATCTGTAGAAAATCATGTTGTGTGTGTTCCCATGTACCCATATTCCAGAATCTCCTAAATGTCTGCACCGAAACTCTATAATTTAAGAACTGACCCACGGGTAAGCTGTATTCTTCAATAAATGTCTCCAGTGAGATAATCTCTCCGGCCGAGCAACAGTCCCACCAGTAATATTCCCGACCTCGACCTATTTGCTTTGTGGTAAAAATGGAATCCCCATAGAGGAGCTCAACCAAGGGCAGAGCCGGGCCATACAATTAACAGCTTTATGTTTTTTCAACGCAATGTCTTCAGCATTTTAATGCTGTATTATGGAGCAATGGCTGGCTATATACCATATGTTTCTCACCCATCAAAAAGGCCCCCAGAACCCCTGATTTGGTTTCTACCCTTCTGGCCAGTCGGGCTGTTAACAGCTTCATTCAACCATCTAGCAAATCTTTGCAATTGTCCTGCCTAACAATAAAGATCATAATTTGGTACACCTAAATCGCCCTCAGTGAAAGGCCTTTTACGGTACCTCTAGTAAAACTCTGTCTTTGACCGTCTCATATCAAATCGCTAACCAGGGAATCAGCCTGTTTGAACAAGCTAATCAGCACTCAGACTGGCAGGTTCATAAAGATCAAGTAATCTAGTGAGCATGATCATTTTAGGTAGGTCAAGTTTTGACATAAAGGGCAAATTAAGAAATCCCCAAAATTCCACATTTCCCTTCAGTGTCCTTTATGTGACTCCTCAGTTCCCTTCTTTGAGGTCCATCACATTGTGATAGGCATTTACAACCATATATTCAAAGGTCCTTGCAATCCAATATTTACCTATTGTGGGTTCAGCTTCACATGGTGCTAGTGGGAATACACATGTTTCTCCAGTATTAGGGGTGTCTTTCATGAAAGAACTACGCAGTTGCCGCGAAAAATTAATACAGGTCATCCCTGAGATCCTACAAAAACCTATTAAAAACCACACAGGCCGCCTACTATCAGAGCAAAATTGCGGAAGCAGCTAACGCCCCCAGGGAAATTTTTAAAATCTTTCAATCCCTGGCAACCACACCCAGGACTATTAGTCCTGTTTTGAACCCACAGAAACACTGTGAAGAGTTAGCTGTCTTTTTCGCTTCCAAGGTGTCTAATATCTATTCCGGCTTTGCACCAGTGACAGATTCCCCAGATAATTGGGAGAGCGGAAAAAAGGGGGACCTGGAAGTAGACCCTAACCCATCTGCAGGTCTCAAAGTCTTCCCGCCATTGGATCTGGCTGGAGTGGATAGTCTCCTTGGCAATCTTAAATCTGGCTCCCCATTAGATGCCGCGCCCCCGGCAGTTCTTAAACAGGTATCAGGGACAGTATGCCCTGTGATAATGCAGGTCATCAATGCGTCTCTGGCCTCTGGTGTTGTGCCCCCCAATTGGAAGAAGGCTAAGGTCAGAGCCCTGCTAAAAAAACCCAGCTTGGATCCTGAAGACCTGGCCAACTACAGGCCCATTTCTCTACTACCGACCATCAGCAAAATAGCTGAAAAACATGTCAATCAGGTTCTCTCTTCCTTTATTGAATCCACGGATGGATTACATTCCACCCAGACAGGATTCAGAGCAAAACAAGGAACAGAGACAGCTCTGGTGGCGGTAGTGGAGGCAGTTAGGGGTATCGTGGATGCAGGAGGCTGTGCTGCGGTGGTCCTGTTGGACCTCAGCGCAGCCTTCGATACAGTAAACCACTCTCTCTCTTGCTGCATCGGCTGCATCTTACAGGGGTCTCTGGAGTGGCCATCAAATGGTTTCATTCTTTTCTATCAGAAAGAAGCTGCTCCGTCTTTGAGGGAGAGGTGTCATCCAGCCAGCTGCAACTGAATCACGGCGTTCCCCAGGGATCATCCCTCAGCCCCACTCTGTTTAATATCTACATGAGACGTTTGGCTGAGGTGGTTCTCCCCTGGGGAATCCAACTTGTTACCTACGCCGATGACACGCAGCTGGTTGTATCCTTGGTAAGGAACGATGCCTTAAATCAGGGAATCAACAATCTGACCCCGTGTCTCACCAAGGTTTTGGAATGGATGACCTCCTCCTTTTTGAAGCTAAATGGGGCCAAAACGGACATCATGCTTCTGGGTTACAAAGCCCCAATTAACTTGGACCCTTGGTGGCCTCACTGCCTAGGACCCCCCCCAGCACCTAAGACCCATATAAAAAGCCTGGGGATTTGGCTAGATTCCTCCCTTGGTTTTCACTATCAGGCTAAAAAGGTAGCCGCAACCTGCTATGGGCTGCTGAGAGTCTTAAAAAAAGTGCTAGACCTCTTGCCATTCGAAGCCAGACGATTGCTGGTCCAGTCGCTGATTATGTCGCGGCTGGATTATGCAAATGCCGTCTATATGGGGGCTCCAGTCGGCACCATAAAAATTCTGCAATCTGTGCAGAATTGCGCTGCTCGGCTGCTTATGAAAGTCCCCAAAAGATGCTCAGCGAAAGCCGCACTTCAATTCCTCCACTGGCTACCCATCAAGGGAAGGATTATTTTCAAAACCCTGTGCTTGGCGCATAAGTCCATCCATGGTGCTGGCCTGCCTATTCTGGATCCCCTCTTTCGTCGCCATCAATCAGTGAGATCTTTGAGATCCAACGAGCGGAACTTGATGGTAGTCCCCAGGATAAAGCTGGCCCGGATGGGTGGCCGCCGGCTCTCTGTGCACGCAGCTAAAGAATGGAACGCACTCCCAGGTGACATCAGGCACGAGTCTAACCACCTCGCTTTCAGGAAGCGTTTAAAGACACACTTTTTCCAATAGTGTCTTCCTTGTCCCTTGGTCTTACAGCGCTGGGATGCTCAAGAGTAGCCATGCGCTATAGAAGAGGGTATTCATTCATTCATTCATTCTTTCACATGCTTGAATATTCCCCGTCGTCGAAGTGGGAGTCCCACGGTACATAAAATAGCAGTAACATATGCATGTATACATGAAAAATATCATAAATAAAAATATACATACATATAATGTAATAAAATTGCAAATTTTAAAAGTACCATAGAACATAATAGGCCCATTGAAAAGCCTATGGGAGAACTCACTTTAGTAGCATATTAGTGTCATTATGTGTAGGTTCACATTCCAGCCAATCAGGCTCTAGCCTCCTCTAGAACCTTCTCCTCAGAAGCCCAAGTCCTCAGATTTTCCACCGCACGTTGTGTGAAGGGAGTCTCCCTGAGCTCTGCTCAGTTTTCTTCAACTCTAGCTGTTTGTTTTCTTCAGAAAATGTCTTCAACTAGGAAATCTTTATTTAAAGCCTGCCCTTCTTGTGGTAAACTGCGCCATTTCCATAAGGATCCACACAGTAAATGCATTTACTGTCTCTACCCAGACCACAAGGTGAAAAACTGTAAGTGCTGTCGCACTTTTCCTCCCAAGACTCTGAGGGATAGAGAGGCCCGTCTCCTTCTGTGGCTACAGAAGTTGAAGACTTCAGAGTCTGTGGTTTCTGAGGTAGAAAGTTTGTCATCTGGTGTTTCAAAATCCTCTCAGAAGCGTGGGTCTGCAACTGAGGTTCCATCTCCTTTTCTGAAGAAAAGTAGACTGTTGGAGTCCTCCAGGATTGTTTCCCCACAGGATTCGCTTCAGGGCACGTCTACGGGACCTGGTTCTCTGACATCTGCGCCCAAAGCCTTGCCTTCCACTTTTAAATCTGGCATTGGCTCGTCGACGGGCTCGTCGACGCGTCCGTCGACGTCTTCAGCGACGACGAAATCAGTGACTGTAGCCTCTACGCCGACGACGACATGTACTATGTCAACCAGTACTGTGTCGACGACGATCACCTCGTCGACGACAGCCCAGGAGGTGAGACCCATTACTTCTATTGTGAAGATCTCGTCGACGAGTGTCAAATCAAAACCGTCAACGAAGAAGTCATCGTCGACGCTTCCCTCGTCGACGCGAACCCCATAGACGAAAATCAAGCCATCATCTAAAAGCAGCTCGTCGACGGGCCCATCATCGTCGACGGCGCCTCCGTTGACGACCATCATATCATCGTCGACGGCTGTCATCCCATCGACGTTCACATCATCGTCGACGAGTAAGGCTCCAATCTCGTCGACGGACAAGAAATCTTCGTCGACGAAGAAAAAACCTTCAATTCCAGCGTCGATTACATCTATGGCGACGACGCAGACGCCTCAGGTTCATTCTAAGACTGTCGCATTTACGTCAACGGGCTCGTTGACGTCTCATCAACCTTTGGCCACAGCTGCCACTTACAGTGGTTACTGCTTCTTCTTTGAGGACAGTACCTCTCATTCAACTGAGTTAGTGAGAAGTGGAACTCATATCCCAGACCAATTGTTTCAGTCTGGTGGGGAAGAATCCGGAAACGATTCAGAGGTGGAACAACTATTCGGACAGGCATCTAGTCCATCTGATTTGAACATTAAGTGCCAGGAGTATAGTGATGAGGGTGACGAAGAGGAAAACGTCGAAGATGGGAACAAATTATTTCCTGTTGATGAATCAGAACCAGTTACTTCGGAGCCGGTTACGCAAATACCATTATCTTTGGTCATGAACCTGCAACACATGCTGGATGACTATAACCGCAGGTTCCCTCCATCTACACCTGCCTCTCCAGCACCACAACTTCCTCCACAGCCTCAACCTCAACTTCCTCAAGCACCTGCACCTGTTCCGCCAGCGTCACCGGGGGGTGCTCCTCCTGACACAGACAACGAGGATCCTGATCCTCGCAACACTGATGACGACGACAATGACGTCGATATGAATGAGTGGGACAATTACAGGGCTCAAACACCTTCCACTCCGCCCACCTCACCTCTAGCATTGCCTCCAGTGGACATTGCAAATTTTCATAATTTGATGGTCCGTGCTGCAAAGCGTTTTCATCTCACTGTCGAAAAACAACATGAAAGTGAATGCTTCTTGTATGATTTTAAGGACCTTTCACAAAGGCAATCCCATATAATACCAATCATTGACTTTATTTGGCAGGAGGGCCTTAATTTAATGGAACATCCAAATTCGGTACCTGCAGTTTTGCCCAGATTAGACAAAAAATATAAGGCTCCAGCGTCTGCCCCGGCCTGTTTGGTGTCACAACCGAAAGCAGATTCGGTTATAACTCAGGCAGCGCAGAAAAGATCCCGCAATCCTGCTACACCGCTCACGTCTCCTCCTGATCAGGAAGGCCGCAAGTTAGACTCTATAGGCAAAAAATTTACAACAATGGCGGCTACTACTGTGAGGGCGGCTAATACCTTGGCTATTTTGGGCCGTTACGACCGCCAGATGTGGTCCGAGATTGCCGCACTGATTCCTCAACTACCAGATGTCATCCGTGCAGAAGCGCAGGCCATTATTCAGGAGGGAGAGATCCTTTCTTCCGCAGTTATTGAATGCGCGCTCTACATTTCCTCCACGGGCTTTCGTCAATTGGCTGGGGCTGCAGTCTTGAGGCGTCAAGGCTGGTTGAAATCTACCACCTTCCGTCCGGAGGTACAAGCAAAAGTCCTGGACTTGCCGTACGACGGGGATTCGTTGTTTGGCAAGCATGTAGATGATGCCCTTGAGGCGATAAAAAAGGACACCGACACTGCAAAGTCCTTAGCTACCCTCCAGTACAAGAAACGGCCCTTTCGGGGGGCACGAGGTAGAGGCGGAGGTTCCTCTACTTTTCGAGGATCAGGTCAATATCGTTCGTACAACGATAACCGGCAGAGGGGTTCCTACCAATCCCAGAATCGTCAGTCCCCCACCAGACCATACCAACGGAAAACAACATCTAGAGGTGGCTCAAACAATAAAAAGCAGTGACAGTCTCAGTTCCTTTCTTCTGCCGACTGTAAATCTTGCAGGTCGCATCTCAAAGTACTTTTGCAAATGGTCCGAAATCACCTCCGACCAATGGGTCCTGGACGTTATCTCCAAAGGACATACCCTGGAGTTTACAAAATTCCCTCCCACTCGTCCACCTTCGGGGCCACCCTCTCCCTATCTCAAAGAACTTTTGGCCCAGGTAAAATTGATGATCAAAAAAGGAGCCATTGAGTTAGTGCCGCAAGGTCAATGCGGCAAGGGGTTTTATTCCCGGTTCTTCTTAGTCAAGAAAAAGTCGGGAGAATGGCGTCCAATTTTGGATTTACGGGCCCTGAACAAATGTATCATTTCGAAAACTTTTCAAATGTTAACTCTGCTTCAAATTCAGAATTATCTCAATCCAGGGGAATTCTTTTCAACGATCGACCTCCAAGACGCATATTTCCATGTGCCAATTCACCCCAGACACAGGAAGTATCTACGCTTCACAGTCGGACAGCTGCACTTCCAATTCAAAGTCCTACCATTCGGCCTTCGATCAGCGCCGAGGGTCTTTACCAAGATCTTGGCCCCGGTAGCTGCCTTCCTGCGTCTGCAAGGCGTCCAATTTTATCCATACCTGGACGACTGCCTCATCAAGGCCAAGACTTTTCAACTGACGGAGCAGCACACTCAGCTCTGTGTCTCCCTTTTCCAAACCTTGGGGCTTTTAATCAATTGCCTGAAGTCACACTTTCATCCGTCGCAAAGGCGAGATTTTCTCGGAGCCTCGCTAGATTCTCGGCGGGGGAAAGTGTTCGTTTCCCAAGAAAGACAGGACCGCATGGTAAAGATGGTGCAATTCCTACAGTCAAAACTGTACGTTTCTGTTCGAATTTTCAAATCATTCCTTGGCATGGCTTCCTCATGCATCCAACTTATCCCCAATTGCAGATTGCACATGAGGGCTCTACAGGACGAATTAGACAAGTTTCTTGGCCCTAAAGTCCTTCCAGAGGTTAGTGCAGGGACACACTCTGTTGGTGAGGACAGACAACACCACCAGCATGCACTACCTCAACAAGCAGGCCGGCACGAGGTCTCTCCTACTTTCACAACTGGCACAAGAAATATGGGATTGGGCGATTCAACATCAAATCCATCTCACAGCCATCCATGTGCCGGGTGTGGCCAATGTTTTGGCGGATTCACTCAGCCGGGCGTCGTCAGACAATCACGAGTGGGAACTCAACCAACCAACCGTCGATTTCATCTTCCGGCGGTGGGGCCAGCCACAGATGGATCTTTTCGCGACTGCTACCAACAGGAAATGCCAACGCTTTGCAAGTCGGCATCCCCACAGAGAGTCGAGCGGAAATGCATTTTCGATCAATTGGTCGAACGACTTCATCTACGCTTTCCCTCCACTTCCTCTAATTCCTCGCCTGTTACACAGGATGAGGTTTCAACCTTGCCACATCATCCTGATTGCACCCAAATGGCCGAGGCGTCCATGGTTCACGGACCTGCTCCTATTTTCACAGTCCGACCCGATATCGCTTCATCCTCTACATCACCTCCTCACGATGAAGCAGGGACAAATCTGTCACCCGGATCCGGCATACCTCCAACTCTATGCCTGGAACCTGAATACAATGAATTTGCACGTCTAAATATCGACGAGCACTGCAGAGAGGTGTTAGCGCGCGCTCGTGCTCCATCCACCATTAAAACCTATCAATTAAAGTGGAAACGTTTCTGTGTCTGGTGCCGCACTAAAGATTTGGACCCCATGACTGCAAAACCTGAACAGATCTTGCCTTTCTTTTTATCCCTGGCGAGATCAGGACTTTCACACTCAACTCTTAAAGTGTTTCTGGCGGCGATTTCTCGCTTCCGTCATGATGGTTCTACATCTCTGTTCCTCGAGAATCATTAAGCAATTTTACAAGGGTCTTTTTAGGATGTTTCCTCCTATCCGTCGCCCTTCACTAGCTTGGCGCTTAAATTTGGTTTTGTCTCAAATGCTTCTACCTCCATTTGAGCCTATCCACTCTGCAAGTCTAAAATTTCTCACATGGAAAGTTGCTCTCTTGCTCGCCTTGACATCCTCGAGGCGTGTCAGTGACATCCAGGCATTTACCATACAGCCTCCTTTTCTACAATTCTCCAATGAGGCTGTGACATTGCGAACTAATTCTAAGTTCATCCCGAAGGTTCCCAGTGACTTTCATCTCAACGAACCCGTAATCCTGAAGACTTTCTTTCCTGCTCCGCAAACTCCAGCTGAGCGGTCATTACACTCATTGGATGTGAAACGTTGTCTCAAATTTTACATTCAGCGAACTGCAACTGTCAGAAAGTCAGATCAATTGTTTGTGGCATATGGCCCAATTTGCAAAGGACAACCTGTTACCAAACAGACCATAACCAGATGGATATCCTCTACCATATCCTTTTGCCACCAACGGGCTGGGAAGCCCCTTCCTGCTCCAGTTCGTGCTCACTCAACTAGAGCGGTGTCTACTTCTGCTGCCCTTTTTGCGGGGGTACCCCTGAGGCAGATCTGCAGAGCTGCTACTTGGTCGAGCAGCCATACTTTTACAAAACACTACTGCCTGCAATCAACAGATGCCGCGGATGCGGCAGTAGGTCAAACGGTGCTGCGCAATCTTTTAAAATAAAGGTGAGCCTCTGTTGCTACCACCCTCCAGTCATAAAGGTTTTTTTCTAATAATATTTTCATATTCATTGCATATTGACTGATATGTTTACCTTACTTGCTTTGGAATATCACCTTTATGACTTATGTGATGATTTACTGCTTTCTACTCTTATTCAAGCATGTGAATCTATGAAAGACACCCCTAATACTGGAGAAGAACAAAGGTTACTTACCTGTAAACTGTGGTTCTCCAGTATTGGTGTCTTTCATAGATTCACATGCGACCCTCCCATCCTCCCCTCAGAGGCTCTCTTCTCCTCAGGCACTTTTACTTACTTTGTGCTACGAAAATCTGAGGACTTGGGCTTCTGAGGAGAAGGTTCTAAAGGAGGCTACAGCCTGATTGGCTGGAATGTGAACCTACACATAATGACACTAATATGCTACTAAAGTGAGTTCTCCCTTAGGCTTTTCAATGGGCCTATTATGTTATATGGTACTTTTAAAATTTGCAATTTTATTACATTATATGTATGTATATTTTTATTTATGATATTTTTCATGTATACATGCATATGTTACTGCTATTTTATGTGCCGTGGGACTCCCACTTCGACTACGGGGAATATTCAAGCATGTGAATCTATGAAAGACACCAATACTGGAGAACCACAGTTTACAGGTAAGTAACTTTTGTTCTTTGTACTAATTAGTGTTAAGGTCCGAGATTTTCCCAAATGTCATAGAGTTGTAATGCCAGTGCCACGTCCTCCTCAACATTTTTCAAATACAGTGGTAGGTCATCCGAGAAGAGTGATATGGAGTGGAATCCATCCTGCAAGGGAATGACTCGCCTTTCCCTTAGCCCTGACCACCGCAGCAAAGGGTTCAGTTGCTACTGCTAAAAGGAATGGGGAAGGAGGGCAGCCCTGTCTTGTGCCTTTGAAGATGTCCTATTGTCGAGAAATATGACTGTCCGTTCTAGTTTTAGCCACAGGCTTGTAGTACAATAATGTAATCAATCTGGCCCACTACTAACCTGTTTTGGTCCCCTTGTATCAGGGTAGACGGGTGGGGATAAAGCCTGTTCGCTAATATTCTACTTAAGTATTTTGTCGTCTAGGTTAAGCATTGGGAGAGGACTATAAGAGGCCACCTCCTTCTTTTCCATACCAGATTAGGGCAAGAATATGTTTAGGTCCCATCTGAGCATGGCCTCTTGGCTTTCTCCAAATCCTTACTAGCCTACTAGCCCCCCCTTTGTTTTTTTGTAAACCTGTTTAATAAGTTTTCAAGTTCAGACAGAATATACAGAGACTTCATCAACAACGATTATTCAACCATTAGTTACATTGTGTTGTCAGCGTGTAGTGCGATTAGGTAGTCTGAGTGGATGTGTTGTGTCCAGCGTTTGTAACACATGCGTTTGAGCATGCCTTGGAGCGATAGTGTTGTGGTTGGTTCGTGAGCCACGCTGGTGCATCTCTGCTGTTGGTTTGGATGGTCTTTGAGTGTTATGTTATATGAACCAACTGAGGATGTAACTTGGGAGGTAGAACTATGGATGGGTTTTAGGGCTTGTGACTGCACGTTGTTTTCCGCGATTTGGTTGCCACCAGATATGGCTTTCTTACTGTGGCGCTTGCGGGTGTTATGAGTGGGGGGTAGGGAGCTCCCTGCGGGCTGTCGCGTGCGTGGTTTGAGGTGTTGTGGGGCAGGACGTCGTTGGCGTGGCTGCTGAGGATTTCGCAGGTGTCATGTATGCCTGTTTAAAGCTGTATGAGGAGCATTGCCCATTCCATGGATATAGGGTGGCGACGTATTCCTTGTGCCTCCTCTAACCTTATCACCTCTTCTTCTCCCGCGCCCCATTTGATGATCGCCACCTTTCATGCTTCTATCGTAGGACATTAGTTGGGTAAAGTCGGAATATACAAAGAAAAGAGAAGCTGAAAGAGAGTCATGCGAAATTACGAAGCCAACCGTGAGGTCACATTTTTTTACTATTACATCTCTAGCTATCGAACCATATTTGGCGATAGTAAATAAACCTTTCCACCGGTGGCTTCTTACTAAATTTCGCTTCAATCAGGCTCACCTCTTGCTGGGTGAATATAGTAAGTGGTGTAAGCCCCATGAGAACGCCCCTTGGAAGTGTGATGATTTCTCAGATCAGGACTCTTTGCATTTTCTCTTTTTTTGTCCTTTATTTAGAAATGCTAGAGAGAAATATATTAAGCCTATACTGAAAGATCAAAGGTTTACTCAAGTCAAACCGGCTTTCCTGTTTTTACAGCTAATGGAAACACCTTTAATTATGCATGGGGTAGCAAATTTCCTTACAACGTCAATTAGGTCCAGGCAAAAAAGACTTCAATCACCGACTATCTGATTTAGCTTCTTGCAAAAGTCTGTACCCCCTGTCAGGGTAGTACTATAAAATGATTGTATTATAGGCCTGTAAATATAACTGTAAATAGATCATCCAGCAAACTCTTTAGTTCAATCTGTGTAAATGAACTGAAAATTTGAAGGATTCTATAGACAGTGTAAATATGATGTAAAATCTTTGTATATATATCTTGATTACTATTGAAAATTTGTACATAATGTCTCTTGTTTTAACGTTGTTTATATAAAAAATTCTCTTTTTTAAATTTCAGTGATCAATTTTGAATGTATAGCATACTTTTATGATTTTAACTTAATCTAATAAAGTGTTTTTGACTCTGACTCTGACTCTTCTATCCTAGGACCTGTGGGCGAGTGCCAATGTAATGTGAAGCCTCGCTTGCTAGAAGTAGGGCTAACACTGCAAATCTTGTTTCTATTGGGTTTTTTCTTCTGACGTTTGAATATGCCTAAGGCGCAAGCCTCCCATGTGTCCAAGCCTGCCAAGCCGGTAGTTGTTTGTATCATGGTGTGTATTGTTGACCAGTAGGTCTGTAACGTGTGGCATGTCCAGAGCATATGCAAGTTGTGCTGGTGTGAGATATGCCCGGTGTAGTATGTTAAACTGGATGTTTTTTAAATGTTGGTTTGGCAATACTTTCTTATGGTGCTCTAGGGCCGTGAGCCATTCTTTGTCGTGTAGTACGCAACCAAATTCCTCTTCCCATTTTCATGGAGTCGCGTGAGCGATGTGGCTGTGAGTTCTATGTAATCCTTGGCATAGTTGGCGTTGTAGCGCTACGCAAAGTGCACTTTGCGCTACGCGAACTGCGTAGTGCATTGTGCAAAATGCTGTTCGCACTGATTGCACAGTTCCGGATGCTTGTCCACACTGTGCAATCAGTGCAAACCGCATCTTGCACAGTGCGAGCGGTCGTTTTCTGCCGCTTGAGTAGATTTCTACTCGAGCTGCAGCTTTCTCAACGCGGACTGGTAGTTTCTCATTGCAAGTCGTCCCGAGCATATGCGACCACTCGCAATGAGAAACCTGACCTACCCGCGTTGAGAATCTCGCTGGGAGATTATTTTCCACGCTCACGATCATCAACTTGATATTGCTGATCGCGAACAAGGAAAAAGTCTCGCCGAGATGTCATTTTGCTCGCTCGCGGTCGCCAACTAGCCATTGAGGACCGCGAGCAAGCAAAAAATTACCGCTATGCGTCTACCCTGTGCTACGTGCAATTTGCGTAGTGCAAAGTAGCGCAAACTTCGCAAAGTACGCGAGCGTAGCATAGTACTTCGCTCAGGGTTAGTTCTATGATGGAGCTATAGATCCATGTGATGAGGTGGAGCCCTGTGCCCATGTTTATTATTGTGTGCAGTGCAGGGTGTGTCTTTGGCTCTCCATCCGCCAGACTCCAGGCTTTACTGCAGTCAGAGATAAGTTGCCTATGGAGGAGGAATTGACCATCGAGCACCCCGCTTCCCTCCGTCAGACTCTCAAAGGAGGCCAGTTGTCCCTCCTTGACAGAGATTCCACCTCTGTGAGTACATATTCAGTCCAGACATGCATGTCTTTGGACGTATAAGGGTCACGCCCCTTGGGTGGACCCACCAGTGACAATAGCGGGGAGTAGAGTGGTGCATTTGGGGGAAGGCGATAAAGTCTTAGCATGCAGGACCTCGCCACCGTCACATGAACGGGATGGGTTGGGTTCGGCCTGGAAAAGAATTTGGTGTATCGCAGGGAATGACAGGGGCCCTGACTGTGTAACCGTCTTCTCCAAGTTGTCGCCTAGCTGTCCAACATGACAGCCATTGCAGCTGAGCTGAGGGAAAGTAGGCTTTAAAGGATGGGGCGCTGAGTCTGCCTTGGTCCCCGGGGAGTTTCAATGTCTCTAGGGCTACTCTGCGGCATCCCTTCCCCAGATCAGTGATACGAGTAGGGAGTTTAGCTCTCGGAAAAGGCCTGTGGAGGGATCACCAGGACATTTGTGAAGTAGTAAAGGAAACTGGGTACCACCACCACCATCTTTGATAAGGTCACCTTTGCTATGGGGCCAGGAGTAGCGTATGCCAGAAGTCAATCTGGATTGTAATGCCTCTTAGGGCTCTGTAATGGTTGCCCTCGAGGAGATCCTTCGGGGTATGGTAGAGCCCGATTCCTAGGTATCTTGGGTCGTCTCAGTTCCATGACAGCCTGACCGCCCCAGCGTTTATTTCTCATAAGGGAGCCTCCGGATCTAAAGGACATATAGTAGACTTTCCCTAGTTTACCCTTAGGCCTGCTGCCCTCCCAAAGTCTGCCAGTGTGGCCCAGAGCGTAGAGAGATCCATGGTGATGTTCCTGATGTAGATTAGGAGGTTGTCTGCATATAAGGTTACACCTTGGGTGCGGCCCTCTAATGGAATGCCCCAGTGTTCACTTCCCTCCCTAAGTCTGATTGCCAGTGGCTCCATTGCGAGAGCGAATAATAGGGGGGTGTAAGCGGGATCGAGGAAATAGCGGAGACGCTTAACTTTGGTAACTGGGGTTTTATTGGTTTTAACAATTTTCTTCATCTGGGGCTTGGTCAATAGTACGGAAGTGTAGATTTGATATTTTAATCGCGAGGAAAGAGCTTTCGGCTGATGTAGAGTATTGGATGTTGAACTGCCCCAACCCCATACTCTGATGCATCTGTGTGTACAATGAAGGGGCGGTTAAAGTCCAGGGAGGATAACACCGGACTGGTGGTGATAGCCCGTTTTAAGGAATTAAAGGCATTCCACATGGGGGATGTGGGGTGTTGGAATATTCTGGGTTTGACGTCTTTTTTTTAGGGTATCTGTTAAAGGGGCTGCGATCTCTGAAAAGGAGGGGATAAAACGGCGATAATAGTCGATAAGCCCTAAGAAGGCCCTCATCTCCTTTTTATTCGTGGGGAATGGGATTTCCGCAATGGCACGCACCTTCTCTATCTGGGCCTCGATCATACCATGTCCCATCAAATATCCGAGATATTTGACCTTCTGATAGCCAAACCGGAATTTCTTGGAATTTATATGTAGGCCAGCATCTTCTAAGGCTTTCAGAATGGTTTGCGTATGTACCATGTGGCTTTCCCAGGATGGACTGAATATGATGATATTGTCTAAATATGCAGAGCTGAAGGTATGGTGCTCCCTTAGGACCTCATTCATTGCGTTGGAATGTGGCGGGAGCGCCATGCAAGCCAAAGGGAAGAACATTAAATTCATAGAGCCCGTCTGGTGTTACAAAAGCTGTTTTTTTCCGGTCTTCCTCTCTTAGTGGTACTTGTCAATATCCTTTGGTCAAGTCCAGGGTACTGATATATTTTGCCTCTCCCAGCCTTTCGATGAGCTCGTCACTGCGAGGAATAGGGTATGAATCAAATGAGGAGATATTGTTTAGAGCGCGGAAGTCCATACAGAACCTGGTGCTTCCATCAGGTTTCGGAACCATCACTATCGGGGAGGACCACTCACTTCTAGAAGGTCTGATCACCCCGAGACGCAGCATTTCCTGGACTTCTTTCTGTATGTCGTTTCTCTTAGCGGCAGGAATGCGATAGGGTCTTTGCTTGACCGTAGCTCCTGTTGAAGTCACTATTCTGTGTTCTATTAGTGTCGTCCTCCCTGGGATATCAGAGAACAGAGGAGAGAAAGGCCTAAGCACTTTCTGTAGGTCGTCCTATTCTTGCTCCCTTAGGTCTTCGTTGATCACTAGGTTTTCCAAAGTGGAGTCAGGAGAGGTGTTGGTGGGAATGGCAAGATGGTTGCTCTTTGGGGGAGGTCCGAGCCATTTTTTTAGGGAGTTTATAGTTTATATGTGTACTGGGGTAGGGTCTGGAGGGGAAGGAACTGATTCAGAAGGCTGAAATAACGCTTTTAGAGAGGGTTTTATTTTCAAGTAAGCTTTTTTTCTCCTGTTTGTCAGTCTTATTCCAGCGAACTCGCCAGGCTCTGTTCTGACGCCCTTTGGAAAAGCAGGGAGTTCCAGGGTGTTGCGGCGTTGACAGGGAGGTGTTGCAGCCAGAATGATGATGTTCTAAACGACCTCCAGGCGATGTTCGGGGGTTACGCCGACACCAAAAGAAATAAACAAACAAAGAGCAATCAGTGAGACGTCCGGAGCGCTGTTTCACAGGGGCTGGGAGTGAAGGAAACCACGTGCCAAGTGTATTTACAAAAAACGGCTGTGTCGGTAGTGCTCGTGAGGTAGGGGTACAGGGAGTCGATAGGCGGTTTCTTTACACAGTGGGCTGGCCACTCCAGCCCGCAACTTTGCCCCGTACCTTTGTAAGCCACGCTCCTCCCGCGGGAGCGTGGCGGGGCGCTTCGCCGGAACGTTGGCCTCCTGGCTTGCTGGTCTCAGCTGGGCTAGTCGAGGCTTCGTCTTCTACGCCACTTCTCTGGTCCGCACTCCGTCTCCACTCTACACCGCACTCGTCCTCCGGGGGATCGCCGTCCGTCGTCTTCTGGGATCCTCCTCCTTTTGGCGCGATGACGCTCTGGATGGGCGGAGCCTCGTCTTCACTGCAATCGGTCTTAAAGGTGTAGCGTTCTTTTTCCTCCTCGCATCCCCAAGGATACACAGAGTCAGCGGCCGGCCAATCCTCCGCAGAAAGGGAAGTAGGCTGCTGGATGGAAAGAGAAAGGGGCGAGAGGGGAACAGCTGACCACCAGTCACGGGAAATGGACTCCACCTCACACTCTTCGTCCTTACAGGGGCGACCCGCCCCGTCACACACCTCCCCCCCTGGAATCTCCCGATCGGGGAGAGGAAAGGCCCGAGAGAGATAGTTTGCATTGCCGTTATCCATGCCCTTTTTATGTTGAACTGTAAAGGAATATGGTTGGAGGGAGAGGAACCATCTGAGTACCCTGGCGTTCAATGTCCGGTTCTGGTACATCCATTTTAATGGAGCGTGATCAGTTTGTAGGATGAAGGTCCTCCCTTCCAGATAGTATTGTAATTTCTCGATGGCCCATTTAATGGCCAGGCACTCACGTTCTACAGTGGAATATCTACATTCCCTGGGGAACAACTTCCGACTGGCATGCAGGATGGGATGTTCTACGCCATTGTCGCCCATTTGTGATAGCACGGCCCCTAGCCCTACATTGGATGCGTCAGTGGCAAGGATAAAGGTTTTCTCAAAATTGGGAGACTCCAAGACTAGGGCGGTGGTTATGATGTGTTTTAGCTGTGTAAAGGCGTTTTGTGCCTCCTGGAAAGGGTGCTGTATTTCCTTAGGTCTGATATCCTTACGTAGAAGGTCCGTGAGAGGTGTAGCGACTTCAGCAAAGTTAGGGATAAAGCGTCTATAATATCCAAGCAAACCGAGGAATGCTCTTAGTTCTCTTTTGTTGCTCGGAAAGCCGGTGTTTTGAATGGCCTTTATCTTCTCCGCTTGTGGCGCGATGGTACCTTCTCCCAGGACGTATCCCAAGTAGTTGACCCTTGTGAAGGCTGCACTGGACTTTTTCGAGTTGATATGTAAGCCGGCTTGTTGTAGTGCCGACAAAATGACACAGACGTGTTTCAGATGCTCTTCCCATGTTTTGCTGTAAATTACAATATTGTCTAGATAGGCTGAACTAAAAGACGAGTAGGGTTTCAACACACAGTTCATAAGTCTCTGAAAAGTGGCAGGGGCACCATGTAATCCAAAAGGAAGGACCGTAAACTCATAGAGTCCATCGTCTGTGATGAAGGCGGTCTTCTTTCTGTCCGCTTCACGGAGGGGCACTTGCCAATACCCTTTTGTAAGGTCAAGGGTGGTGATGAATACAGCGTCTCCCAGTTTTTCTACCAGCTCGTCGACCCGGGGTATGGGATATGCTTCAAACGTAGAAATAGCATTTAGGGCTCTGAAATCCATACAAATCTTTTGGACCCATCGGGTTTCGGAACCATCACAATCGGGGAGGCCCAATCACTTTTCGACGGCCGGATAACACCTAGGTTCAGCATATCCAAGACCTCTTTTCTCATGGCTTCTCGTCTGGACGCAGGGATCCGGTAAGGCCGCTGCTTCACTATTTTTCCTGGGGTCGTTTCAATACAATGTTCCACCAACGTGGTCTTTCCCGGTAAGTCGAAAAAGATTGTGGATAAGGGTCGTAGGACGTCAAAGAGATTTTCTCTCATCTGATCGGTTAGATCTGGGTTGATAACAAGGTGTCCTAATGTAGAGGTTTGTTCGGACATCAGGGGGAGCACCAGGTTATTACCTCGTGGAATGGGTCCTATCCATTTCTTTAACAAGTTGATGTGATAGCTTTGTGTTTTCGTTTGGGAGAGCCTTAGTCTATATGTGGTGTTCCCAATAGTATCCACCACTTCATAGGGCCCTGTCCATTCCTTTTTGTTGGCAAGAGAGGGCATAAGCACCAGCGCCCATTCCCCGATTTTGAGCGTTCTCAATTTGGTTCCTCGGTCGTAATATTGTTTTTGTTTTTGTCTTTGTTGTTCCAGATTAGTGTCTGCGAGACTTCTCAGTTTCCCCAGTTTAGCTCTTAACTGCGATGTGTACTCCAGGAGCATCTTCTGTTCTTCGGCCTCCTGGGTTTCCCATGTCTCTTTAGTTATTTCCAATAACGACCTGGGGAGGCGTCCATATAGAAGTTCAAAAGCTGAACATCCAAGACTGCTCTTTTTTTTAGCTCTAAGCACATACAATGCTAGGGGAAGCAAACGGTCCCATGCGGGCCCTTCAGTGGATAGCATTTTCTTCAAGGTGGATTTCAACGTCTGGTTGTATCGCCCCACCAGACCATCGGTCTGGGGATGATAGACCGATGTCTTCAGATGTCGTATGTTTAAGGATTTGCACACTTCCCTCATCATGCGGGATGTAAAGGGCGTTCCTTGATCTGTGAGGACCTCTTTAGGAAATCCTACCCGGGCAAATAGTTCCACACATTTTTCTGCTACATTGGCGGTGGTAGGGGCCCGTAAGGGAAACGCCTCTATGAACCTAGTGGCGTAGTCCACAATGACAAGAGCGTACTGATGACCCCTAGATGACTTCGGAAGGGGCCCAATCAAGTCCATCCCTACCCTCTCAAAGGGCACACCGATAATGGACATGGGCTGTAACGGTGCAGTCAGGGGTCTGTGGGTGTTCCTCCTTTGACATATGTCGCCCTTCTTGCAGTATTCCTGAACATCCTTGTAGATTCCCGGCCAATAAAAATGCTGGATAATACTCTCGGTAGTCTTTTCTTTGCCTGCGTGTCCTGCTGTCAGATGAGCATGAGCGAAAAATAGCACTTGTTCCCTGAAGGAGGTGGGTACCAGGAGTTGAAGAGTACTTCCTACGTCGGCCTCCCTATATAAGAGATCCTTCCGTATAACAAACCTGGGAAACGGCGTGTTAGGTGTGTCTTGGGTAGCATGAGCAGCTTCCCATGCGTTATACAAGGTTCTATCCTCTGCTTGTGCAAATTTGAAGTTATGATCCATTATCCAAGGGTCAGGGGTTATGAGAGCAGATTGGGGACCCACCACCGTTGGAGAACGTTCCAAGAGAGACTTCTTGAATAAGGCGAGGAACTCGGGATTATCTACCCCTAATATCACGTCCTCTGGGAGAGAGTCCACTACACCCACTTTCACTAGACAGGCTGGTTTGTCTTTTGGACGTATGATAACCTGTGCTAAAGGATTTTATTTATTTTATTTGTTTACATTTGTATGGCGCACAGCTACCCAACAAAGGGTTTCCCGGCGCAGCAGATCCCAATAGCAATGCGGTTACAGAAAACTAGATGTTAAAGAGCCATGTTTTTAGGGCTTTTCTGAATTTGATGTAATTTGACTCAGACCGCAGTGTATGTGGCATTGAATTCCAAAGAGAAGGTCCTAGGAATGAAAAGGACTTGCCACCCATGCGTGACAGCTTGATCCTTGGAATTTCAAAATGATTTGCCGTGGAAGACCGAAGAGATCTGGAAGGACGGTAGGGGCGCACCAAATTTTGCAGATATTTTGGAGCGGTGTTGGTGGAAATCCTGTGCATAAAACATAGGGATTTGAATTTAACTCGATTTTCAATTTTTAGCCAGTGTAACTTCCTGATATATTTAGTGGTTGGAGTAGAGATGGGAATTTTACAGAGTAGTCTGGCTGCTGTATTTTGTACTGATTGTAACCTGCGGACAGTGGCTTTATTCGCCCCCAGGTACAAAACGTTGCCATAATCTAGCCTAGATGTTATTAGGGCATTGACAACTGTTTTCTTGGTGTTTTCAGGCAGCATCCAACAGATCTTTTTTAACCATTTTAATATGGCGAAGCAGGTGGCTGAAGTCTTTACCGCTTGCTGATGTAGACTCAGTGAGTCGTCAATAATGACGCCCAAGTTGCGAGCATGAGACCGGGGTGGGGGGGGTGCCCATTTGAGTTGGCCAGTGTTGGGGTCCCCAAAGTTCTTTATTTTTGCCCAACACGATTAACTCGGTTTTTTCGCCGTTTAGTTTTAGGAAGTTTTTTTGCATCCAAGGATAGGGCTTGACGTCTCCATGGACACAACGAATATGAACCAGGGTGTCGGGAACATACTGTTTGGGGTGTACTAGGCGTTCTTGGACCACAGACTGTCTGCACCCTGAATCTAAAAGAGCTTTCACTACATTGTCATTTATGGTCATACTCGCATAGAACGAAGTTCCCATCTCGGCGGAGTATAGAACTGTTTTTGGTAGGTAACCCACTTCCATTGGTTCTTCCGCCTGTTGTTTCCGAGGACACAAACGGGCAATGTGGCCCCATTCGCCACACTCGAAACATTGGGGTCCACGAGTCATTGGGGATTCCATTCTCAAAGGTCTAGGTCTTGTCGGTTCAGTTACCATCTTTGTTTTCTTCTCGGGTTTAGATGGTATCAAGTGCTTAGAGTGTCTCTCTAGTTCCCAACCTGATTCACGTGGTTGAGCACGGGCATAATTGGCGGCCATTTCTATGGCTTGCTCCACCGTGAGACCCGAGTGTTGCCTCAACCATCTCTGAGACCCAAATGGAAGAGCCTCCATGAATTGTTCCAAGTATATTTTAGCCAGTATATCCTCTTTGGTACTGGCCTCTGGCTTTAGCCACTTGTCTGCCATCATTTTGAGTCTGAAAAATAGGGTCTTGGGGTTCTCACCAGGGGAACCCTTCTCCTTTCGGAACCGTACTCGGTATGCTTCGGGGTCTAACCCCAAGTGGTCCAGGATCACATTTTTGATAAGGTGGTAGCGAGCATTACCTACGGGATTAGCCACCTGATACGCAAACTGGGCCTCTCCGGTTAACAATGGTGCCAGGAAAAAGGGCCACTTCTCTTCAGGCCAACCCAGTGCTCTCGCCGCTCGCTCAAAATTCATAAGGAAGGCATCAGGGTCTTCGCCATGTACGTACTTTTGTAGGGCGATCCCTGAGGGGTTGGGGACATGAATCCTACTCTCTACATGAGATACACCTGATGGGGTCGGTACATTCTTCTGCATACCTTCCAGTTGGGCAGTGATGGTATTTTTAAACAAATCTCGATCTGCCTGAGCTGCTGACAGTTGTCTCTCTACAGCCCACTCCAGTTTTTCCTGCCCCTTGATGAGATGTTGAATCAGGGCGTCCATCTCGGGATCACAGATGGACTGGGATGGAGATCCCACTTCTGACACCACTTGTACTGGGGTAGGGTCTGGAGGGGAAGGAACTGAGTCAGAAGGCTGAAATATTGCTTTTAGAGAGGGTTTTATTTTCAAGTAAGCTTTTTTTCTCCTGTTTGTCAGTCTTATTTGGGCGAACTCGTCAGGCTCCGTTCTGACACCCTTTGGAAAACCAGGGAGTTCCAGGGTGTTGCGGCGTTGACAGGGAGGTGTTGCAGCCAGAATGATGATGTTCTAAACGACCTCCAGGCGATGTTCGGGGGTTACGCCGACACCAAAAGAAATAAACAAACAAAGAACAATCAGTGGGACATCCGGAGCGCTGTTTCACAGTGAAGGAAACCACGTGCCAAGTGTATTTACAAAAAACGGCCGTGTCGGTTGTGCTCGTGAGGGAGGGGTACAGGGAGTTGATAGGCCATTTCTTTACACAGTGGGCTGGCCACTCCAACCCGCCCAACCCGCAACTTTGCCTCGTATCTTTGTAAGCCCCGCTCCTCCCGCGGGAGCGTGGCGGGGCGCTTCGCCGGAACGTTGGCCTCCTGGCTTGCTGGTCTCAGCTGGGCTAGTCGAGGCTTCGTCTTCTACGCCACTTCTCTGGTCCGCACTCCGTTTCCACTCCACACCGCACTCGTCCTCCGGGGAATCGCCGTCCGTCGTCTTCCGGGATCCTCCTCCTTTTGGCGCGATGACGCTCTGGATGGGCGTAGCCTCGTCTTCACTGCAATCGGTCTTAAAGGTGTAGCGTTCTTTTTCCTCCTCGCACCCCCAAGGATACACAGAGTCAGCGACTGACCAATCCTCCGCAGAATGGGAAGTAGGCTGCTGGATGGAAAGAGAAAGGGGCGAGAGGGGAACAGCTGACCACCAGTCACGGGAAATGGACTCCACCTCACACTCTTCGTCCTTACAGGGGCGACCCGCCCATCACAATATGGTTGGTCTATACCTTCTGGGGGGTAACCTGGATCCGATAACTAGTTTTCCCTATCGTTCCTGTCACTTTATAGGGTCCCATCCATTCTGCCTGGAATTTTTTTGTACTGGAGGGAAGCAGGACCAATGCCCAGTCCCCTATTTCTAGTTTCCTCCACCATTTACCCTCGTCATAGGCTGCCTTTTATTTTTCCTGGCTTTTCTCTAGGTTGGAATATGCCAATTCTCGGATCTCCCCTATTTGGTATTTCAGATTCTGGCTATACTCCAGGATGTTCCGGTCTTCCCCTGCCTCTTCTGTTTCCCATGCCTCCTTTGTCATCTCAGGAAGGGTTCTTCGTTGATGACCATATAGAAGTTCAAAGGACGAACACCCGAGGCTGCTTTGGGTTTGCCCTCTGATGACAAAGAGGGCTAAGGGAAGGACGCGGTCCCATTTGTCCCATTCACTGACAAACATTTTTTAGAGTGGATTTGAGAGTGCCGTTATATAGCGCTCAACTAGACTGTCTGTTTGCGGGTGGTACACTGTTGTTTTGATATGCTGTAAGTCTAGGAGCTTACACACCTCTTGCATCAATCTGGAGACAAAGGGAGTGCCCTGGTCGGTCAATATTTCCTTAGGAAACCCTACCCGAGAGAATAATTTAACAAGTTTGTCTGCTATTACTCTGGAGGTAGGGGACTTTAGGGGAAAGGCCTACGGGAATCTCGTAGCGTAATCAACTATCACGAGAGCATACAGGTTACCCTTCTTTGGTTCTGGGTAGGGGCCCTATCAAATCCATCCCGACTCTTTCAAAAGGGGTGCTTATTATCGGGAGTGGTTGTAGTGGCACGGCTGGGGGGCGGTGAGTATTCTTCTTTTAACATACCTCACAGGATTGGCAGTGTGTTTTTATGTCTTGATAGATCCCTGGCCAATAGAAGTGCCTCAAAATGTTCTGTGTGGTTATTTCACTCCCTATGTGTCCCGCTAAAAGATGGGTGTGGGCATAAAACCTGATCTGTTCCCTAAAGCACATAGGTAACTAGGGGGCTAGTGGGAGTTCCTGGCCGATAGAGTAAGCCATCTTGGATTAAAAAATGAGGGAAACTGGGGTCTGATGAGCTTTGGGTGCTATGGGCCTGCTCCCATGCGTTGAACAGGGCCCTATTGTTAGACTGGGCGAGTTTGAAACTCCTTTCTGTTGCCCTTGGCTCTGGGGAAAACAAAGCGGGTACGGCCTGAAACTTTCTATCGGTATGTTTGAAGAGAGGTCGTTTGAGGATGTGCTTGAACAACTCTATGAAATTAGGGTTATCCGTCCCAATAATAATCTTCTCCGGAAGGGTCTCTAGTACACCCACTTTCACGGTACACACTTTTCCCCCGACCAGGTCTAAGGTGACATTTGCTATCGGGTATGGTTTAACATCCCCATGGACGCACTTGATGTACACCCAGGAATAAGGGACCACTTGGCTAGGTTTAACGAACACCCTTTTATAACGGACTGTTTGCATCCGGAGTCGAGAAGAGCCTTAACCTCTTCCCCCATTCACCCTCTGACCCACATGGTATGCTCCTCCCAATTCGGCTGAATACAGGACGGTTTGGGGGAGATATCCTACTTCCATTGGTTCCTCTAGGGGTTTTCTTTAGGGGCAGAGTCTGGCGATATGCCCCCAGGCCCCACATTCGAAACATTGTGGGCCTCGAAAACTGAATATGTCTTGCTTCTTAGGACGGTTGGGAAAAGTCTCACTCCCAGTTCTTGGTTTCCGTTCTGTTTTAACGGCTGGTGGTCTACTTGGTTTGTCCTGTTCCCAGGGGTGCGGCTTGGGCTGTGCTCTAGCAAAGGTGGCGGCCATTTCCATGGCTTGGATCGTGGTCAAATTAGTGTTATCGGAGCCATTTTTGGGTGTTGTAGGGCAACACCTCCAAATACTGCTCCAAATAAATGTTGTCCATAATTCCCTCCTTGGATGATATTGTGGGGGTAAGCCACTTATCAGCGGCCATCTTCAAACGAAAAAACAAAGTCCTGGGGTTTTCCCAGGGTGTCCCCCTCTCTTTCCTTAAGCGTACTCGATAAGCCTCGGAGTCCAGACCTATGTGGTCGAGGATAATATTTTTGATGGTGGCATATGGGACATTCCTCGAGGCGATGGCCACCTGATACGCTGCTTGGGCTTCAGCCGACAATAGAGGTGCTAAAAAAAAACGGCCACTTTTCTAGGGGCCAACCACAGGCGTGGGCAGCCCTTTCAAAATTTATAAGAAACGCGTCAGGGTCTTCTCCGGGTACATATTTTTGGAGGGAGATCCCCCGAGGGACTGGGATGAGGGGTCCGGGGTTCCCTGTACTGAGGCATGACAGGGTCCGTTATCATCTTCTGTAGTCCATCAATTTGGGAAGAGATAGTAGTTTTGAAAGTTTCCCTATCAGCTTGAGCGGATGTTAGTTGCTGTTCCACTGCCCAACCCAGCTTCTCTTGCCCTTTCACAAGATGCTGTAGTAGTTCTTCCATCTTTTCACTACAGATGGTTACCTCAACGCCTGCATTCTCCACCATTGTAAGCGGGATCGAGGAAATAGCGGAGACGCTTAACTTTGCTAACTGGGGTCTTATTGGTTTTAACAATTTTCTCCGTCTGGGGCTTGGTCGATGGTACGGAAGCGTAGCTTCTAGTTCCTTTTCTGGGGACCCGCTCCCTCTCAATCCTCGCCGTCGCCTCTCCAGGGTGTCCCCAGCTCGTCGTCCAAACGAAAAGAGAGAAGGCTGCTTTCAGTCTGGTGTATATATTTACAGTGCACAGGGACAGGGGGTGAGGAGTCACACAGTGCAGCAAAACACTAGTATACACGGGTGCCGATAGTGCTCAGGAAGGGTAGTGAGAGGGGAATACTCGGTGTGGCGAAGGCAGCTTTAAACCTTTCCTCCTCGCCGAGCCCGCGATACGAGAACGTACCTTTGCTAGCCACATTCCCTTGAAGTGGGGCTGGGCGGTGCGCCGTGTCGTTGGCCTCCTGGCCCCTCAGACTTCGGGCTGGTTCCTCACAGTGTCCTTCGTTCTTCGACCTCCGCAGACTTGCTTCCTCCAACGCTTCGTTCTTCTCTCTCAGTACACTTGCTTCCTCCGCTGCTCCCAACTCGCCTCCTCCGGGTGTAAAACACAGCTCTCTCTCCGGGCTTCCTGGATTTACGTATTCAGCGTCTTGGGCGTCATCGAAGGGGGCGGGTCCTCCTGAGAACTTGGCCCAGTTAAAGAAACAGGGTCCCGTCTCGACGTCCGGCAGGTAGAATGGCGGGTTAGCTCTGTTCCAGTCTTCCGGTTGCTGTGGGGAGAGAGGCGAGGAAGATCTATTGGTAGGCCCCAAGGTCATCGTTTTCCCTCTCATACTCCCAGGTCGGCCCTCCTCGTCACAGGGGGATGATTGGCAGCCCTGGTGCTTCCCGCAGGTCACCTGGAGTGGGGGTGAGATATGTCTGCCAATGCGGACCCGAGTCGTAAGGCTGGTGTACAGTAGTTTGACGTGCACCACAAGGTTGGGATGGACCCCCACACGCCAAAGGACCGTGAACAGGTACTGCCTTAACAAGGTGTCGAACACCTTCTCGAGGTCCGGCACGAGGCACCGGGCACGTGGGAATCGGCCCTGCACCCCGTACGGGGCATAGAAGAGCCTGCGGATGTTTTGCGAGGTGTTTCTCACAAGTACAAATCTGCACTGGTCGGGGTGTATATGGTTGGGAAGTCCCCCCCGTGAGCCTGTCCTCGAGGATCTTGCCTAATGTTTTGAAGTCCACTGTGAGCAGACTGATTGGTTGGTATGACGACCTGAGTAGTAGGTCTCGGTCTGGCTTAGGGAAGGTCACCAGTGTGGACTCGCGCATGGACTTTGGGAGTGCCCCAGTCTCCAAGGCTTCTTTAAAGACTAAGTCTAGTTTCGGGGCTAGTTAGGGAGAGAACGTGCTGTATTATTCTATTGGGAAGCCATCGTGGCCAGGGGCTTATCCTTACTAGCCCCCATTGATCTCACTTTCAGTTATGCCACGAGACCATCTTTAAACTTCTCACTTAGGAAGTGTAGATTACCCTATCTAAGAAGACCTCAGTGTCCTCAACCAAGCTAGTACTGATCCTGCGTTATAAGGACCAATATTGCTCTAAGCATGCCTCCTGTATATCTTGTGAATACACTAACTGGCCTGCTAAGTTCTGCACCTGTGATTTAGATTCCTCTGGCCGGACAAGCCATGCCAACAGCCTCCCAGCTCTGCCTTCCCACTGCTAGTTCTGGCCACATATTCTCTATAGTTGTGGCATCACAATTTTCCATACCTAGGCATACTGCTCCCTTCTTCTCCCAATTGTTTCCTTCTTTGGTGACTCACGATCCACTCCATATTCAGATTGTGTATCGGTTAATCCAGTCCCGCCAACTTCCTCTCAAGGGACCTCCTAATACCCATCGTCTTACCTATGGAGTGTCCACCTGTCACCTCTTTGAATGCTTCTCACATTAGGAGCACCTAGAAGGAGGTACCCTGATTATTCACAAAATATTCTTTCATTATTTCTCCTTGGATTACCTGGATGGACCATAGGCTAGTAACCTCACCTGAAGCTTCCAGCTGAGGGTAGGTTGTAATAGTATCCCCAGCAACAATGGATTATGGTCTAAAAGAGTCCCACCCAGATACCCTGAACTTACGGCTAATTGACAAAGACCTCTAGTACATATTACGGTATCCAGATGTACATCCGTATCCTACTACAATGAAGAGTAGTATGTGTAGTACTTCTCTGGATTGTGTTGCAATCTCGGGACATTAATGCAGCTAGCTAATGAGTTAGCAAACTTAAAACTCACTTTCAAGGGTTGAAAGTTATGACATGGTGGTGTCAAGCGACCTAGTTCAACATTGTTGCCACAGTTATAGTCTCTGCCCCAAACCATGGAATAATGAATCACCTGGCCCAGTTGTGCCATAAGGGAGGCAAGGTACATCAGCTGGTCTTCATTAGGTGCATATATGCTTAGCCTTCTCATTTCCCAGTTAAAAGGACAAAGCATCTTTCCTGATCTACTTGAAGGTGTGTTGCTTCAAATGGCACTTCCGACCTGTCCCAAATGAGGATTCCTCTTGTATAAGCGGAATATCCAGTGGGATACACCTATCCCCTCCATCTGCATTGTAGTCTGTTTGCTTCTTGTGTTGTGAGGTGCATTTTCTTGAGGATCCCATGATATTTCAGGTATTCATTAACCTTATAGCGCCTAGGCACAGATACCATCCTTCTCACCATCCACATAATTACAAAGTTTGCACTATTGGTTGAAGAAATTGCTAGACCTTTTCATAGCATACTGAAGGCAGCATGGAGGCTTTTCACTCATTAGAACCATTTCCACACCCATGGGATACATTTCCACACCAAGCCACAAGCCCTCACCCAGTGTTCTATTTACAGAATTAATACACTCTTTCAGCTGCAACCACCACCACAAACATTCCCCTACTCCCCCACCTTAGAGCTAAGGAGTAATGGGTCTTTTCATTGACATTTCAACTTTAGGGATCATAGTACCCTGTTGTCCTCTTAATCAGAGTATGAAGCTAAATGGGGAAAATGTTGTTAGTTTTTGAGGTATGCGGTTGATGACCCTCTCTCCCGAAGTCTATGAAGAACATTATGAATCAAAACATTTGTTTGAATAGGCACCATGGAGACAGATTCTATAGTAGAGAGTGAACCCCCCACCGATAAACGCCATAGATAGTTTCAACATCATGGCATAGAACATTGTGTAGTAGGATCTCTGCTGGTGTTCGCCCCCTGCCCCATAAGCCCACCCAGACCCAGCTCATAAGTCATCTGATTACCTAGGTGTAAGCTGTGGTGGTGGTTCTTCAGCTGATACATCTGATTCGGAATCAGATATATGGTGACTAGAGACTCTGCTGCTTTCCATATCTGACTCCTGCTGGAGACTGATTACTGTTGTAGCTGCTCTCTCCTTTTCAGTCTAAGATCTTGTTGGTGGCTTGATGCTGCTAAAGTTCAGCAGTTTCCTCCTTTTCTTTTTCCTCGGGTGCTTTTGCCCAGCCTACACACTAATTCAAAGCTTAAAAAGATTCAGTGAGGAACAAAGACAATCAATCATCACTTTTAATTTAGCAGGGAACAATAAAGAGTAATGCAGTGCAGCCTCCCTCAGGGCTTTTTTAACTTCATAGAAGTAGACCACTTGAATTGGACCCCTGTAGTATAATTCGGTAACAGCGATATTGTACAGTTCTTCCCATTTTTTTAGCCCAGACGTTCTCGACCTGTATAGGAGTATGTGATGGTCCCTATATTGCAAAAGACAGGCCACCACAGGCCTGGCGTCCCTGCTTGGATGATGTCGTGGGCTGGCATTTTGTGAGTGTTTGAGGTGCCACCTCTGTCAGCAAGCAGTGCTCTAGGTACAAGACTACAGCCCAGATGTGCAACTCTTTTTTGGGGTCGCAAATGGGAAATTGGCTTGTTTGGCATTGCAAAAGACGGTGATGGTATGTACAGATCCGGTTTTGCGAGTCGGTGACTCACAAAATAGTGTTTGCGAGTCGCTGTTAGGAAGGGGCATGCCAAGGGCGTGCATTCCTAAAAGCGGGTACTTATAGTATGTACCATGCGGTCGCAAAACATTTGCAGTTTACCACCTAATTCAAGTAGGTGGTAAGCCACTCCCAAACGGGACCAGGGTCCATAGGGGACCCTTCCCCTTTGTGAATGTATGCAGAAAAAATATTTAAGAGCAGTTAGTGGTCCCACGGACCACTGCCTCCTCTTAATAATTGAAAAGAAACATTTCATTCTTGTTTTTTAAAATGTGTCTTGTTTTCCTTTAAGGAAAATGGGCTGCATTTTTAAAAAAACTGCTTTATTTAATCAGCAGTCAAAGACATGGTGGTCTAATGACCCCAGCAGGCCACCATCCCTGCGAGTGCTGGCCATTCCCAATGGTTCGCAAATTGCAACCTGCCCTAAAAATATTGATGAGACAGGTCAATTTTGACCCCATTAGGAATTGCAAACAGTGTTTGAGACACTGTTGTACATTCCATTTTGCAAGACAACACAAGTTGCGACTCCCAAATGGAAGGGTCGTTCATCTGGCTGTAAATTCCTTCACTAGCGGAGGTAGGGGACCTGAGGAGATTTCGCAAATGTGAACTCTTGGACAGTGAACATTTCGGAGACGTCTGAAGGGCTGGGGGAATAATCTCCTTTGATTACCTGAAATCAGAATAGCACATGGTAGACTTAGACAGATTTTGCTATCTACAATTAGGACATGAGTTGCACAGGCTCTTGATTGAGGAAGAGCACCTATCGGGACATACACTTCTAGATGACCAGCTGTTACTAGGTTTTATGACCCCCAATGCCACCTCCTTTACCAATAAAAAGTTTATGAATAATTCACCAGACCGTCTGGGAGCTTAGAGGGAGGGGTGGCAAACTGACGTGGGTCTGTTAGAGGAAGCTGACTGGGTAGAGGCGCTTTAAAGCCCTAGATAGGTTGCTATCTGGGCACGCTTCAGACTCATACAGTTCAGATTGGATATGGTGACCCAACTGTTACATCAAGGCTAGACTATTCGAACAGTCTCTACCTGGGGCTGCCGGCATATCTGATCAAGAGATTGCAGATGGGGCAAAATGCGGATGCAAGATTAATTAGAAGAGTACCATTCAGAGAACACACCTCTCCGAACATTAAATAGCTCCACTTGTTGCTGTTAGCAAATCGAATAGAACTTAAGGCCCTGACGGTAACCTTTAGAGCCCTGAAAGGTAGATGTCCCAGTTACATTAGGAAACGTATCTGCCCTTATCAACAAAAACGTTCCCTAAGACCTAACTTGCTGTGTATACCTCAATTTGCAAAGTCACGCATCGGAGGAAGATATTTTACAGTGGTGATGACCAGACTATGGAACTCCCTCCTGGATAGTCTTCGCCATATCCAATGTGAACTGGAGTTCAGGAAAACACTAAAGACATGGGTATTTAGCCAAGACTAGATTCACTCCACTCTAACTCCGTTGCTTAACGCTTTAGTGCCGGGACACCTCCTTTGAGAGGGAGCTGTCGCTCTTTATAAATGTATTATTATTATTACACAGCTGAGAATGTTTCATAGATCCTATTCCTTTAGAACACTTATGCACTGTTTGGGAAGATGTCCTTCGGATCAGTGTGCCAGGGGGTGTGGAGAGACAGGGGCATTCTTTCATATTTTATTGGCATGTCCCATTATTCAACAGTGGTTGCGGGGGCTAATACACGGTATGGATGAGTTTACAAGCTTAGAAGGCCCGCTCGAGACAAGGTGACACATCCTGTGTGTGACAGGAGAGGTAGTATGGCCCAAATACACCAAGATATGGCTTACGGTGCCTAAAACGGAACATAGCCAGGGCTTGGAGCGTAGATTGTCCACTGAAACTGAGTGACTGGAAAACATTTAGATCGATGTAGCTAAGCAGAAAAATGAATTTGCCAGTTGGGCTTGTCTGAAAAAGTGGGAGTAGGTTTGGGGATTGCAGGAGGCTTACAGGGGCTACTGAACTTGTATCTGAAAAGAGAGCGGGAGTATACACAAATACAACACGTTATGTTAGAATACCCGAAAGCACATTAATTATATTTGGTACAGGCGCTTGCCTTGATGCTTTATGTGAACCGATCCAACTGTACTGAGCAAAAGTTGAATAAAAAGACGAAAAAGACTATATCCCTTCCTTCAATGCCTTCTGGTAGTTCCACTGTTCTGATGTTATGTTGACTTCTTCCCTCAGTATATTATACTGTTTATTCCAGGAAACAAAACCTCTCAATAGGGTCTAGATCTGTTATTAAACAGCTTTATACCGTTGGTGGACTTCTTTCAAATTTTCTTCTGTATATTTAACCCTATTGGTTAAGTTTTCGTTGGTCGTTTCATGGATGCTGACATTCACTGCCACAGTGTCAATCTTAGATTCAAGAGTCCGAAATTGACCCCAGTAATCAGTTGAACTTGATTTGCAGGCAGTCATTCATTGTTCAGGGCTTGCCAGAGGGGAAGACAACTCTTATATCTACTGGACTTTTGTCTGGAATGGCAACTCCGTCCTGCATGTCGTCATTTTATTAGCATTGGGTTTCCCCATAGTTTTGCATTACAGTGTTCTCCCAACTCGCTCTACCCCGTCGGGACCACCTCCAATTTGTGTGCATCACTGGTGCAATTTCAGGTTCGGCTTCTCAGTACATCAAAGGCACTGTTGCACCCAAGGTCTTGTCACTGATACTCCCCATAATCACACCATCCTCGGGGTGGAGCTTGCCGGCAACCGCGTTGGCCGCATAAGCCTATAGCTCCGCCACGCCGTTTCAAAGATCCTTAAATATCCTGCACCAGAGCACGTTTGCAAGCGGTCCCGGACCCCTTTTAAGTCCGTCGACAAACGGAGCTAACTACGGAGCCCTTGGGGCGTGGTCACGGCAGCGAACGTAATGGCCGCTCTGCTGTGAAGCTCCTCCGAGCGGGCGCCCGGCGACGGGGAAAAGAGATGTAACCTGTGTCCAATCCCTTTCCCAGACGCTAGGACCCGTCTCCCGATGACCGCGGGACCGCCTGGGTGACATTTCCGTGCCGCGGGAGCGGCTGGACACGGAGTGCACGGCGGAGGGGATCTGAGGCCTCCGGACCTCGACGCCATCTTCCCTTCTGCGCTGGAGCGCCGGGTGAGTGCTGCTTGGCAGTTGGCGGTCGCAATCCCGTTCCTTGCTGTCTCCCCTGCTGGGCTCGCGTAGGCGCCGCCATTGCTGCCCGGTTCCCGTTTTCCTGGGCTACCTGGTTCCCGACGTGCGGCAGGGGTCTCCGGCCCGGGTGAGCGCGGGAGCCGGGGCCTAGATTAAGGGCCCGTGCGGGAGTGTAGGTGGCGGCTGTGGGGCCTGGTGGGGGGCGGAGTGCGCGGCTGCTGGGAGGACTAGCGGCGATCTCCGGTGTTGCACAGCGGCCCCGCCCTGCGACTGCTGCAATAGACCCGGTGCCTCTCCGCTTTACTATAACGCGGTCTATCCCTGATCAGCCACGCTTGAGGAAGCGAAGGCCCATGACTGGGAGAGACTCGGAGTCATTCCACTGTGCTGGCTGTGCCTGGCTGATATCTCCCTGACCTAGCTCCTCTGGACTGGGACCTACTCACTGGGTACACGCACCGCCGGTGCTACACAGGCTCTGGTGGCTTCTGAGATTGATCACCCATTTTGACCATTGATCCCTGCTCTACGCCACTGTCGCTGCGTCTGCGGCCTCGCCACGCGTCCTTGACGATGGGGAAAAGAGGTCCGGCCCAGAGGACGCTCAACTTCGACAAAACACCGCTCCCTCCCGCCGACCCCCCACCTGGGGCGGCCTCTGGCGCTCATGGGACACAGGACAGTGGTGATGCAACGTCCATGATGGCCGCCATGATGGGGAAAATGCGTGCTGGCTTCAAGGCACTTGACACGCGCTTTGACAGTCTGGAGAAAAAGTTGTCTGACATTGGCTCCAAGGTACAGGCCCACGACCGGCGCCTCGACTTAGCCGAGTCCAGAATATCAGATGGGGAGGACGGGTCCTCTAAGACACTGAAGCGACTGGAACGAGTCGAAAAAATTCTTTAAAGATGTGGCCATTAAGAATGAGGACTTGGAAGCGCGTAGTCGGAGGAATAACATTCGAATCCTTGGCGTGGCAGAGACAACTCCCACTGGCCGGTTTGACACCTTTGTTGAAAGCCTCCTTATTGAACTGTTCGGAAAAGACACCTTTACGGCTGGCTTTGTGGTGGAGCGAGCACATAGGTCGCTGGGGCCTAAACCGCGCCCGGGGCAACTGCCCCGACCCATTATGCCAGGATTATGAACTTTCGGGACCGTGACGCCGCACTCCGAGCTGCACGCGATATGGGGGAGGTGCAGTGGCAGGGGAGCAAGTTGTCCTTCTTTCCGGACTACACTTTAATGGTGCAAGAGGCACGGCGGAAATTCACCAGTGTCAAGGCGGCTCTTCGCAATCTAGGCTTGAAATACAGTATGCTTTACCCGGCTCGTCTGAAGGTGGACGTTAACGGCCGATTCCGCATCTTTGATTCTCCGGCTGAGGCCCAGGACTTCTGTCAAGCTTACAAAAAGGGTCCGGGCTCGGCTTCCGGCTCCAGACCTAACTCTCCACATCAGCCTGACACACAGGCTAGCGCAGACTTATTTGTAGAAACTGGCCTGGGCTGATAATCCGAAGACACTCCGGTCATGGCTCCTTGTCTATTTGGGGGGACGGTCCGACTTTGCTGGATTTCATCATTTGCCAAAATCTCGTATTTCGAGCAGCTGGGCTGCCCGCTTGGGGGTAGCGTTGCTTCCCCCCATGGCGTATGCCTGCATATTTTGCTCTTCTTGGGGTTTGTTACGTTTAAGTTTGCAGATATGTTTTGCTGTTCTGTATAATTGGCTATTGGTGTTCTGCACTGCTGTTCAGAGACTGGCTGGGTTCTGCCTCTCATGGGGTATTGGGAGGCTGGGTGGTGGGTGGGGGATGGGTTGTATGTTTTTTTTGTGGCTCATTTTCTTTTTGTTGTTTGATTGCGAGACTTATGGTGTCGGCTTGTTGGGTGACCACTTATTGCTTACAGTCCTTGATCTGACGATATGGCCCAGTTAGGTCTGCAGTCGGGACCATCTAGTCTAACATTAATGACATGGAATGTCCGTGGCTTGAACTCCTCCCGTAAACGTAAACAGGTTATGCAATATGCTGAACGGCATAAAGCAGATGTTCTTTTCCTACAAGAAACACACATGGTGCAGGCGGACACGGCCTCATTGGCAAAGGGATGGGGTGCCCACAGAGTGTTTTCAAGCTACAGTAGGTACGCACGTGGGGTTGCGATTCTGATACACAAGCGGATTCCTTTTGTGTTCACAGATAGTAAAATTGATGGCGAAGGTAGATATGCGATACTCTCTGGGGTGTTGTATGGTCATAAGGTTGCCTTTGTGGGGTTCTACGGTCCCAATACTGACTCACCGGCCTGTCTCCACGACCTGTTCCTATCACTGCTCAACTCCAACATAGAATTACTGGCGCTAGGGGGCGATTTCAATCTGTTGATGGACCCTCGTAGGGATAGCATGTCTCCCTCCCCTGATCGCAAACCACTTGCCCGCGCAGCCGTGTCAGCTGTATGCTCACATTTCTCACTGCTTGACATAGAGGCCAAACGGCACACTAACACCCGTGCGTTTACTCACCACTCCAGTTACCACAAACGAGCACCAGAATTGACTACTGGCTACTCTCTCCGGGCTTGGTGGGATGGGTCACTGATCTTCGCACGCTTCCCCGCACTCTCTCTGATCACTCCCCTGTGGTCCTGACACTGGCGATCCCTAGGCTGGGCGGATATGAGCGCCAATGGAGATTCCCAGGGAGAGCCTTAGCGGACCCGGTCTTCGCTGAGGAGGTCCGTTCCGCCATTGAGGACTACTTTGAAATTAACACTGGATCTGTGACCACTTGGGCCACTTTGTGGGAAGGGTTTAAGGCTACCATAAGGGGGGTATGCATCACCAAACGTGTTGGAGCACTGCGTGAACTCCGTGCAACCCTGAACCGCCTAGAAACCGACCTGTTAGCGGTTGAAAGTGAGATCCTTGCTGACCCTTCGCCGGGTCGCGAGGCGCGGCGCCTCGAGCTTTTACTGGAGTTCAGAGACACCGCGGACAGAGAGTTGCGGTATCAGGGCAAATACCACACGGCGCGCCGGTACGGTGAGGGAGATAGGCCGGGCAGGTTATTGTCCCAGCTGCTACGCCCGCCTCGGCCAGCCGCATACATTACTGAGATAGCTGATGCACAGGGCGAACATCACTTCTCAACCCCTGCTATTTGTGACACCTTTTTGACCTACTATCGACATCTTTACACGTCCGCCCTTCCAGAAGATTGCCGCGACCCGGGGTCGTATATTAACGAAATTGCCATGGTGTACTTAGAGAAATATAGGCAGGACTTTCTAGCCCATCCCATCACTCCGGAATTGATTACGGAAGCCATTGACTCCCTGAGGGGCTCCTCGGCGCCCGGCCTTGATGGCTTCACGGCCGATTTTTACCAGGAATACAAAGAGGAACTGGTACCCATACTTGTTGAAGTATATGCCAAAGCCCTGGAGTCTGGTATTCTTCCCCCAATGCTTCGAGAAGCGGTCATAGTTTTGTTGCCTAAACCGGGACGCAATCCCACGGTCTGCAGTTCCTACCGCCCACTGTCGCTTCTAAACCTGGACTACAAGATTTTGGCCAAAGTACTGGCGATGCGGCTTGCACTGCTGGTGAACACCATTGTTTCGCCAGCACAGTCTGGCTTTATCCCTCAGAGATCAACCTCACTGAACCTTCGCACACTTTTCTCGGTCCTACATAGAATTGATCCCTCCACTCCAGCGGCCGCGGTCTTCTTAGATGCCGAGAAGGCTTTCGACACTCTAGAATGGCCCTTTTTTTTGGAAGTAATGCGAAGGATGGGCATGCCCGCAATGTGTGTTGCGACGGTGGAACTGCTGTATACTGCGCCCACGGCTCGCATTCACTTAAATGGCACCATCACTGATGGGTTTACTCTCTCTAGAGGCACCCGGCAAGGGTGCCCCTTATCTCCCTTGCTTTTCATTTTGGCAATGGACCCCCTGGTTCGTCACTTCCAGGAGAAACATCTCCACAGAGGGCTCCAATTCCGCACCGGTCCTCTGTTGGTCTCGCTTTATGCGGACGACATGGTTTTATACGTCCGTACTCCGGAGACCAATCTACAACCCTTGTTATCTGAGATTGCTCGATTTGGCGAATACTCGGGCCTCAGGGTCACATGGCACAAATCACAACTATTTCCGCTCACTCCCGCCACCACGCGGTGGCCTTGCTCCCTCCCATTGGAGTGGTGTGAGGAGTCTGTCAAATACCTGGGGATACATGTACATCTTGACACAGTGTCCATTATTCGTCTGAACTACGGACAAGCTCTAGATTTTCTGGAAGATAACACTGACAGATGGCTCCGTCTCCCTCTATCGTTGGCCGGACGTATCGCTATTGTTAAGATGGTGGTTCTCCCCCGGTTTTTGTACCTCTTCAATAACTTACCGATCCCTCTAACCAAGGTTTTTTTCACACAATTACGCACTGCCCTGTTGAGATTGGTGTGGGGGGGGGGGGAGGGGAACCCACGAATAGCCTGGCGCACACTGACGCTACCTTATGAGAGAGGTGGCTTTGGGGTTCCGGATTTCTACCTCTACTACTTGGTCGCCTAGTGCTCGTATGCCCACCCTTGGTACCATCCAGACGCCAGAATTCCACATTTGAAACCTGAAGCTGATGCGGCGCTCCCGGTGTCACTTACCACAATTCTCCCCAAGGGCCTCCCTCGAGAACCTCACGACATACTCCCGCTCACTACGACGACTTGGGCTTGGGACAAGATTAGGCGCTTACTACACATAGACACACTATACTCATCTGCCCTTCCGTTGCCCAATTCACACTGGCTCCCTATAACGGGCGAAACGGTGGTACGCCGGTCGCTATCCAAATTCCAGCTACTCACGGTCGGTGACCTGTTCCCCAATGGCCATGCCTTCACTGTGACTGAGGACCCCCGCTTCATTGATCGAACCTTTATGGATACATTCGTACTCACGAGATTGCGAGCGTTGTTGAGAGCTACATTTCCCACATTCCCTCTTCCGCCTGATGATAATCCCGCACTTACATTCATCATACAAAAGACCTCAGGTGCTCACGTGGTGTCCAAACTCTACAAGTTTTGCTTGTCTTCACTTCCATCGTCGGATGGGGCGGTTCGCGCCGCATGGGAACATGATCTGGGCACGCAGATTTCAGACGACCAATGGGAGGCATGTTGTGCTATGACCAGAGAGGTCTCCATGAATAGTAGACACAAACTCATACACTTTAAATTCCTGCGAAGGATGTATCACACACCGGCGCTTGCTCACAGAATTGACACCAACAGACCCCATACCTGCCCCAAATGCGGCGCCCCTCAGGCCGACTTCGCACACCTGTCCTGGACTTGCCCGAGACTCCACACCTACTGGGTAGAGGTACACAAGATTCTGGGTGACATACTGGGTCTGTCGCTAACTGTTACACCGGAAATTGCGCTGCTGGGTTATGTGGCAAATTTCCCCCGCAAAACCCGTAAATTAGCGTCCATTTGCTTCCTCCTGGCCAAAAGGGAGGTTGCACTACTCTGGTGTGCACGACGCGCTCCCACGGTCACCTCGTGGCTTGGGAGTGTGGCATACTGTAATGTGAATAGTGTGGAATATTAGGACCAACTCCCAACCTCTTCCCGTCCTATAGACTTCTGGGGTCCATATCGCCAATATATTGCAAAGATGACACGGGAAGCGCCCTCTCAGTCACTACATCCCAACACACCGACCGGGGTGGGCTAGAGCATGAGGTACTCCTTCGTTGCACCCGCAATTGTATTGACCCCAATGTGGCTCACTTCTGCCCTTAGATACATGAGGCTTGGTCCTGGTAGTTTGGTGACACGTTGCCTTTCCTGACTCCGGGGGTGCTTTGCCTGACGCAAAGGGAGATTGTATCGTGTTCGATCTATCCTTCTGACCTTCTTGTGATCACACAACTGTGTGGGCTGCTGAACGCCGTCCATGTCCCGGTTGGGTGGTGCAGGATGTCGTCTGCTTTGGCTGGAATGTGGTTGTTGTCAGAAATGGTGGTTACCACCACACGAGCTGAATTACTGTGTTGGTCTTGCAATCTAGTAATTATGATTTTTGTTTCTTTTATCTTGCTTTCGATTTTCGTACTATTCATTTTGTTCTTTTTGAATCTCTGTTGCCTTATCAGAAAATGTTTACCTTGCATCATTCTCTATGTTCAAATACGCAATCCTGCTGGAAACTTCAATGTTCTATTTGCAATGTTATATGTGATACCTGATGTCAATCTGTACTTGATGTATACTTGGTCTTTACAAATGTGGATTGCCTCAGCAGCTTTAATAAAGTGTTATAAAAAAAAAACTACGGAGCCCTTCCCCCCGAGAATTGGCAGCGCCGGAGCCGCGGAAAGTGTAACAGCGGACCGCGACCTAGAGGGCCCAGAAGCCGCTGGAATGATCTGCCGGGCCAGAGGACGTGCCGCGACGTGCGGATTGAGTGAGGGCCGTCCCCGCGAGAGAACGAGAGCGGAGACCCGGAGGCCTAGAAACGAGCTGCGCATCTGGAGTGCCTGGTGAGACGGGGGTCTGTACCTGGAGATGCCGGCGCCCCCAAGGGCCCTCCCCTTCTAAAATCATTGCCTAGAATACTTGCAGGAGCTATTGGGGCGAGGCTGAGTGATAGCAGCGGATCGGCGAGGGCCCTGCGGGGTGGCGTCACCTACCACACACCCGGGCCTAGGAAGCGGGGCTGACCGGACGTGAGGGTGCATATTGAGCGGCGCCAGGGGAGAAACAACGCCGGACAGTGCGGTCTTGCCTCAGCGGCAGGTAGTTCTCCCGGCGCAGCAGTCTGGGGGTCCCCAAGAGCCCCCATTGACGGAGAGGTGAGAGAGCTGTGGACAGACCCCCAGAGAAGGCACGGTGGACGGTACACTGGCCCCAAGTGATGCAGGACAGTGCCTAACCATGGCAGGAGAACTCGCGCACACCCGCAGCGCCGGCAGGAGGGGTGCAGTGGTACAGTGGCCAAGAGGCCTGCACAGCTAGCCGCGTCGCACAGTAAGCACCTCCCGATAGTTGGAAAAACATTGGAGCTGCCACGGCAAGAAGAGTAGTCGCTATTAACTGGAGGTGCAGAGAGGAGGAAACGAAAAGAGGGGGTGAAGCCCCGATTTGCCCGGACGCATCGGAAGTGAACGGGAGGCCCTCTCTGCCGCGTGGTGGACCCTACAACACTCCACAGACTGTGTAGAGATACCATTGAAGCGGAGGACTGCACTGCTGATGCCCTGTGCTTGGAAGCAGTGCTTGCTTAACGGGCCCACTTAGCCCAGTGGTGCGGAGCAGTGGTGTACCACGGTCCCTGACAGCTTGAGGTTCTCCCCTAGGTGCCACTTCATGGACGCGCCCTTCAGTCTGCGCCGAAGACAAGTTGACAAGATGGGGAAGGGCGACGAAACACAGAGCAAATTGCCCTTTTCGCAGAGGCGCTCGCAGTTAAAGGGAGCACCGGCAGCGGACAGTGCTATTGCACAACCAGAGGAGGAACAGTCGGCAGGTTCGGACATAAAGAATATGCTCTTGTTTATGGAAAAAGCTTACAGACTAGCATGTCCTCGCTGAGCACTAAGATCGACGCTCTAACCTTTAGAATGGACCGCATGGCGGAGCGCCTGGACAAACATGCCTAGAGACTTGACATGTCGGAGAGAAGAGTAACAGAGGTGGAGGAGGCCCAGACGGAACTGGATACGGGACATAGGAAACTGGAGAAGATCATGCAAGCACGACAAGAAAAGACGGAGGATTTGGAAGCCCGCTCACGGCGCTGTAACCTCCGCATCACGGGTCTGCCGGAAACCACCCAGACAGGCTCCATGGAAACGTTTGTGGAAAAACTCCTCACCACCCTTCTGGGAGAAGGCGTGTTTTCAACAATGTTCGTGGTGGAACGAGCGCACCGCTCGTTGGGCCCGCGCCCCGGCGCTCCCCCCCGCCCTATCATCGCAAAGTTACTTAACTATCGCGACAGAGATACTGCCCTCAGGTTGGCAAGGGCTAAAACATCACTGCAATTTGAGGGCTCGGAGATTTCGCTATACCCGGATTTTACTGCAAGGGTACAGAAGGCACGCAAGCATTTCATCCCATTTAAGAAGCAGCTCAGAGAACTTGGTCTAGACTACGCCATGTTGTACCAGGCTAAACTGAAAGTGAACCGACAGGGCCACTCGCACATCTTTACAGACCCGAGGTCACTATAACTGGCGCAGAATAGCTGGTCGAAGGACCAGCACAGCGGCACCAATAGATCCTTGGAGGAAGGCAAAGGAAGCAGCCAACTTGATGAACAGGAGTGACCTTGAATAGCGAGAAGTATGGTAGGAATCGCCAATGGCGACAGGGGAACTATATTGGTGTCGGTTGCAGGTTGACACCATTGGTCTGGCACGTATGCGATGGGATTGCTGATGATGTGGGGGGGACTGGAGCCCGTCCAATATATGGGTCACAACTGAAAACCAGACATTACCCTGATTGACTCTTCACAGTTACACGAGGGTGAGACTGTTATCAGACGGGAAAGGGGGGGCTGGGCTGGGGCTCTTAGGCTGCAGACGTTAGTAGTGTTTAAGTGCTCTAATGGTGCTAACCGCAGGGCGTGGCGGCAGCACGGGCGTGATTTGAAGAGAGTAATGCACAACGTCAGAGTATACAGGCTGTCTGGGGACCTTGGCCCCTGCGCGCAATGCATTCCGGAGTGTCCTTTGAAACAGTTGAGGGTTCGGAAGAGTCGGGAGAGGGGCGGGACAGGCCAGGTTGGGGGAGGTCTGCTGTGGAAGGGGGTAGGGGAAGTTCTTTGGTTATTTGTTGCACAAGGTTGAAGGGGGGAGGGTACTGGGATTCCGACTGCACACACTGCCCACACTTGGACCACACCATGATCGGCCTCGCAAAATACACGTACCTAGGACCGATGACAAGTACAAGTGAAGTGACTTCTAATGGTGAGCCTGCAGTGCTTCGGGCCCTCACTTGGAACGTGAGGGGGCTCAATGATCACCGCAAACTTAGGAAGGTGCTGAGCTACTTACGACAGAGGGTGGATTTGGCACTTCTTCAGGAGATCCATCTACCGCTTGCAAGCAAAATGGTACTCAGTAGCGTGCTGGCGGGTAATGTCACTGCAGCTGGATTCACAACACATTCCAGGGGAGTTTTGACCTGGGTTAACCCTAGATCTAAGTTGACTCTGTTGCTACTGCAGGCAGACCTAGAGGGACGATATGTGATATCCAGATGCAAGGGGATGGGATTTAATTTAATTATCATAAATGTTTACGGACCTAATTATGACTCCCCGGATTTCTATAGTAAACTGGCGCATACCGCCCGCACTTATACAACAGCACAGATGCTTTGGGGGGGCGACTTTAACTTGGTGCTTGACCCAGCGCTGGACAGATCAGCAGGACCTCCGCGTAGACCTATAGCTGCTGCACAAACACTACACACAGAGCTTATGAACCTGGACCTTGAGGATGTATGGAGACACAGACACGCAGAGCAGGGAGGTTACACACACTATTCTGCCTTCCATGACATTCACACCAGAATTGATTACTGGCTGGCGTCTGTACAGTACTATCACACACTCTCTCTGATCACTCTCCTATACTATTGGTGCAGGAGACACCTGCGAAGAAGAACCCTCCATTCACATAGCGTTTTCCTCCATACTCACTATTAGATGAGCAGTTTCGGGGTGAGCTGGCTGAAGAGATTGATGTCTTTTTTGAGGCTAACATAGGATCAGTAGATAGTTTTCAGTCAATCTGGGAGGCCTTCAAAGTTTACATAAGGGGCATAGCCATGTCCAAACACTCGAGCGTCCTCAAATCCATTCGGCAACGCTTATCGCTCCTGGAAAAGCAGTTGACGACCCTAGAGAGACGACAGCAGAACAGACATTGACCCCGCTGTCACAGAGGAAATAAAATTACTGATTGCAGAATATAATGAAGAAGCAGACAGGGAAGTTCAACATATGGGGGAATATGCGACAGCTCAGACATACGGTGAGGGGGAATGCCCTGGCTCACTCCTTGCTGGAGTACTGAAGGGCACAAGAGGGAAGACACAGATCTCCGAGCTAAAGACGACTGAAGGTGGGGTTGTCACGGATGAGGCAGAGATAGCAAATGGGTTTAGAATTTTTTAATCGGATCTGTACTCCTCAAAATGTGGGGACCTCTCTAATGATATTGTGGAATACTTGGAGCATATAGATTTGCCCATGCTCACGAATACGCATCGGGAGTTTCTCATGCTGCCTATAGGTAAAGATGAGATCATAGAGGCTTTGGCGAGCATGCGTTCCGGAAGTGCTCCCGGTGCAGATGGGCTCACGGTGGGCTTCTACAATGCATTTCAGGAAAAGTTGATCCCACACTTGTCCACACTATTTGACATCTGTGTAGAGGGCAGCATGCCGCAATCCATGAGGGAAGAGCTGATAGTCACTGTACTCAAGCCTGGTAAGCCACATAACAAGTGCGGCTCGTACAGGCCTTTATCTCTTCTCAGCGTAGACACTAAGTTATACGCTAAAGTGTTGGCGACTCGTCTTGCACTGCTGGCTCCTAAGTTAGTTGCACCAGAACAGGCGGGATTTATTCCTAGTCGGAACCTCACCTATAATATCAGAACAGTACTGGGCACTATGCAACATGTGAAACAAGATGCGAAAGCCATAGCAGTCTTCCTTGATATGGAAAAGGCTTTTGACTCTGTAGAGTGGCCGTTCATGACTTGGGTGCTGCGGCGATTGGGGATGGGCGAGCCGTTTCTCCAAATGATTGGCGCCTTATACCACAAACCGACGGCGAGGCTTTGCCTAGGAGATCTGGTCACGGATCCCTTTCCGTTCTGCAGGGGGACTAGGCAGGGCTGTCCGCTGTCGCCATTGCTTTACACGCTAGTGGCGGAGCCACTTGCCTGTGCGTTACGCGAGTACCATGGGAAAGGTGGTGTCAGTTTTCCGACGTACAAGATTGTAGTATCAACGTACGCAGATGATACACTGCTGTATGTTCGAGATCCGGAGAATACCCGGTCATCGGTGCTTAGAGAGGTGGTGCGCTTTGGAGCTCTCTCCGGGTTGAGAGTAAAGTGGACGAAGTCGGTGGCCTTTCCCCTAACCCCAGCAACCAGTCAATTTGACATGGAATACCCGCTGCAATGGTCTCTGGAATTGATCCGTTATCTAGGGGTTCAGCTACACACGGATTCAGAAATTTTGTGAAGAGAAAACTATGGCGTGGCATACAGCAAGCTGGAAGATGATGTGGAGGCGTGGTGTAGACTACCGCTATCCCTAATGGGACGCATAGCCATCATGAAAATGGTGGTGCTGTCCAGATTCTTATTCCTGTTCACTGCCATCCCGATGGTTCTATCAAAGGTTTTTTTCAAGACTCTGATGCAGCTCATGATTAAGCTGGCTGGGGAGGCAAACAACCCAGAGCAAAGTGGGCTACACTCACGCTGCCGTATGAGATGGGCGGACTGGGGGCTCCGGATTTGGAGCTGTACTACAGGGTAGCGCAGGCAGCCCATCTACACACATGGATACATGGAGAAGCGAATATTCCCCATGTACGCATGGAACGTCTTTTCGCAGACCCACTTCCCCTACCGGCCATGGTATTCAGGCCGGTGGACCGCAGAACGGGCATATTGGACTCTATAACCGCTACGAATCATGCCTGGCACTCTCTCCTACAGGTTCAGAGTTGTGAAATATTATACTCCCCTGGCATGCCTCTGGAGTGGGCTTTATGGGTGGCGCCGGTTGAGGAAAGAGGTGTGGTACAAGTGTTGCGCAGCCTAGGAATCTCTAGAACAGGAGACTTATTTACAGACGGGCGAGTTAAAACGTGGGATCAGGTGGCGACAGAGTGCTGCAAAGCCCCATTGCTGCTCCATTTTCAATACCACAGGGTGCGCAGCGCGCTATTAGACCTTTTGGGCCCAGACCTGGCGGAGCCGCTCGAGATCCAGGAACTAACGCAAGTTATTAAATCGGAAACCCCTCGTAAGTTGATAACGAACTTATATAGGACGGCTATGACTCACAGAGGGCAGCAGCTTATGAAAGCTAGAGGGGCCTGGCAGAGAGACCTACAGGTCACGATTGATGATGATATGTGGCGATACTGCTGCGTGAACACTAAAAAACGATCGCTTAATGGGAGGCACAGGCTAGTGCACTTTAAGTTCCTACAAAGAGTGTATTACACCCCGGAGAGACTACACCGACATGGTCTCAAACAATCGGCAGAATGCGAGAGATGCCACGAGCCGATAGCGGACTTCATGCATCTTGCGTGGTGGTGCCCGGCAATCCAGAAATACTGGGACGGCATTTTTACAGTGCTGAATACGATATTAGAACTAGAACTGGGCCCGGATCCAGCGTTGGCGCTGCTGGGCCACTCCAGGGGCCTGCCGGTCGCAGTTAGACTACTCACAGACATAGGAATGCTAATGGCTAGGCGAGTTGTGGCGTTCTGCTGGATGAGGGGCCCACTCCCGACGGTTAAGAGGTGGGCGCATGATATGCTATACTGCTGCACACAATCAGAACATTACAGCGAGCTGTTGCCCCCTACGAGCCGCCCGAAGAACTTTTGGGGTTTGTACCAAACACATCTGGGGTCTAGAGGGGCTGAGGGCACTGCGGAGGAGGAGCGAGATAATGAGACAGTATTGGTAGACACTATGATACCCATAGAGGACGAATAGAAGCGCTATACAGCAACGGGCACAAGAGGGGAGGTCTGGAGATCGAGGCGCCGAGGGTGGGGAGGGCGACACTGGAAGAGGGAAGAAGCAAACTAATAATAACGCGCTGCGTAACCCCAGGGGGCCTCTACAGTACGATGAGCCAGGCTATACAGCGCTGCCGGCTTCTAGGCTAGGTACAGTAATCTGAACTGACATTTAAAATTACAGTGGCGACAGGGACGAAGGGGTAGTACATCTACAGATATGGGTGGAACAGAGGGGGCTATTTGTGTGCGGGGAAAATGGAGGGGGGGCAAGGTTTGTTTTTTCACTGGAAGATCTAAGATTCTGTTGCATATGATTATTGAAGAAAGGTCCAGGGTTAGGTAGCGCAAAGGGGGGAGGTTAAGGGTATTGTTTCCTCTTTGGGGGGAACTAATAAGCTATCATGCAATTAGTACATATACTGATAATTGTCTACATCGCATATTATATCGCCGCCGGACCCCAGGGTTGTCGGCTTCAGGGCTGTGTAACTCACGAATATGCATGATACCGACCTAAGATTCCCCCCGCTGCCAGCCTCCGGGTTGTAGGCCAAGAGCTGTGTTTGACTGCTGGAAATGACAATAAAGGTTTTTGAGAGAAAAAAAAATCACACCATCCTCAGGGTCCACTAATCTTGACCTGTTTTTCTTGTACGTGTTGTGGGTTGGAACCTAGCTCCTAGCCAGGGATTCTCAGGCCTTCCAAGGTGCCAAGTTAAGACGTGTCAGCAGGGCTACAGGCGAGGGCATAGAATACTGCAATCCATTACCTCCTGACCCCCCCATTATATGCTCAGCAGGCTCCAACTCACCACTGGGACCCGGCCACTAGCAACCCAGTTGATCACTTTGACATTTAGGACCTGCAGACCTCTATCTACATAACTTGCATTAAATGTGTGATGAGGTTTGGATGGTAGACACAGGTTTAAGTGGCCCCCAACTTGAGTGGCCATCAGGTGGCAGTGAGGCACAAAAGGGAGACTATCACTATTCCAGCTCAATTCCCCAATAGTCAATTTCATTTTATCTTAGTCTTTTAATATGTCCCAGTGAGGCCCCCACCTGTGCCTCAGTTACTACCCTGTGGTAGTCTAGGACACTGTACCATAATCTGACACATCAAAGTCACTGCTATATCCTCATACGGCACCCTGTGCTCTGCTGCAAGCCTTACCACAATTATTGGTCCAGATATCATAATTCCTTCACCATCTAAAGCTTTCCTAGGCCGCTGGCAGCATGTTTCCCCAGCCGTTATCTGCCTCTCCCTCCAATTTGTTCCAGCAGGTGGGGGCTGCAGCATCGCTCACTTTATCAAACTCATTGCTTGCCTTTCTAGGGTCATCCCAGTGCAGAGCAGATTTGCTCTTCCTCAAGCATGGCCTGCTTCATCTCATCTTCCTCCATGGGCGCCTTCTTGTCTCCCAGGTCTGGGCACCACTCATTCCGTTTACTTCCAGATAATTCCTCAATCTAGGTGAATGGGGTACATTTCTGTCCTTGTGCCTGCCGTACAGGGTAACCTGATCTCGGAGTTCTGTCATGAGTTTTCGGTTGCCACAAATTATTTGGGGGATTGAGGGCTTGGGCCGGGAGCTCAGTCAGATAGGGCTTGTCTCATGTTGTTAGCCATGCCTCCCCTGTTCTGAGAACTAATTATAGCCTTTGCGTCCTACGTATGAAAACTTGCAGGTGTTGATTGTTAAAGGTTTGATTGATTAGTGATTAGGAGAGAGGAGCAGTGTTGCCCTTATAATCTGAGTTGACAAGAAGTAAAGTTGATAGGCTAGAAGAGGAAATAAAAAAGTTGATTAAGATGTGAAATTATTGATGGTATACGGTCTGATGAAGACTTAGCTCTCCTTTCTGATTAGCAGAAGTACAAGTCCAGATTAAGAAATGTGCTAAACAATTTGTGATCTTACTAGTTATTTAATTGTTGTGTGTTTGAGAATGGCTGTGAAACATAAGTAGAATCTGGAGTGTGGTGAGCCCCAGTGGTGGCTGGTGAAATTTGAGAGTGGTGAGGCGTAAAAGTTCAGAATGAGTGCCATGTGGCGAGCGAGCCTGACTAACATATGGAAAATTGAAAGAAGAGTTGGCAAATGGTGCATATTCAAGCTAACTTGAGAAAGCTAGAAAGTTAATAAAGCAATGATGAAAGTGTAGTTATGACATTATTAAAAATATTTCATATAAATTTGGCATAGTTAGCTGCTTATTCAGTATAACTAGAGAACTTCATAACAGACTTTAAAACTATTAACCAACTTAGAGGTTTTCGTTTTATCAATCTCAGAAGGATGAAAGGCTGTGTTAACCCGTGGAGACATGAACCTGCAGCGACTATGGTACACATAGGATCTGTTAAATGGACACATAGTCAGCAGAGATATTTTAATGGCTTGTGTGCTGCAATGCCGGTCACTGTACATTTTCCCCTTGTAAATCACTGTCCGCTCTAGGCTTGTCTTATGTACTTCAAACTCCACTGTACACTTTACTATTGTAAAGCAATGTCTGCTCTATGCTTGTTTTATGTACTTCGACGTACCCTGGACACTTTTCTTTTGTACATCAATGTCCACATTGTGCTTTCCTTATGTACTTCAATGCGCACTGCACACTTTCCTCTTGTACATCAATGTCCACTTTGTGCTTTCCAAGGTGAATGGGGTACATTTCTCTCCTTGTGCCTTCCATGCAGGTTACCCTGATCTTGGAGTTCTGTCATGAGAGTTGCCACAAATTATTTGGGGGATTGAGGGCTTGGGTCGGAAGCTCAGCCAGATAGGGCTTGTCTCATGTTGAGTTAGCCATGCCCCCCTGTTCTGAAAACTAATTATAGCCTTTGCGTCCTACGTATGAAAACTTGCTGGTGTTGATTGTTAAAAGGTTTGATTGATTAGTGATTAGGAGAGAGGAGCAGCGTTGCCCTTATAATCTGAGTTGACAGAAGTAAAGTTGATAGGCTAGAAGAGGAAATAAAAAAGTTGATTAAGATGTGAAATTATTGGTGGTATACGGTCTGATGAAAGTTCAGCTCTCTTTTCTGACAAGCAAAAGTACAAGTCCAGACTAAGAAATGTGCTAAACAATGTATGGTCTTTCATTAAAATAGAACTATGTTCTTGCCAATAGCACTCCATGGTCTTTCAGGGAGAGGATACATGTCATTCTTGTGCCAGCAGCATTAAAAGACACCCGACACATGCCTTGTGACAGGTTACATTTCTAGGCAAAGTACACATTCTCACTGCTCCCATATCTGAGGCTTGACCGCTGCAGACACTTCACGTAGCCACCGACAGCAAAGAACCATGGGGTTGTGTAACCAAGCCAGTGACCATGATGATAACCCACCCATCAGAGCACATCATTTTACCAGTGAAAACTAGAATGGTAGCATTAATGTGTGAAAGGGTTACGCTTTTAATATTCACTTTTCCGTGATAAGTGTGTGAAACATACAGGTGGGCCTGTTTTTCTACACTCTGTGCTGGTCTATAGCGCACTCTGAGTTCAGAAGCGCGCACTCTGAGTTCAGAAACGCACATTCTTCAAGAAACAAAGTTCCAATAAATTAATGTTCTCCTGAGCGGGACTCAGACCCCAAATAACAAGGATGGCTGCTCTTTTTGTGTGTGAACTTTACTTTGTGCAAATTGACTGCTAGAATGTTTGATTTTTAACTACAAGTTTGGAATTGTTGGAATAGCAAAAAGTCCGGGATGTGTCCCAGAGAAGTCCTCTGCCAGCCTCCCGTCCAAAGGGACTGTGCCAAGAGTGCAACATCGGAAAAAAACACCCTGAAGTCTCTAGCTCTGAGTTATTAACTGGGATTAGGCGTCGCATCAGAAGCGGTTTGCTCCACCGGTATGTAATATATCGGCATTACTGTCTTATCACTTAAATAGATTCAAATCGCCAGTATTCTGATTACTAGTCAGCACTATCATCAACGAACAGTATTGTAAGCTGCGGGAGCTCTTACCTGTAGAAGTAGTATGCACACTACGGTTCAGCTGGTGTATTACAAACACTCGCTGCCATGGTAGATCTGGCTGCCAACAAGTCCGTGTCTCCTGGTGATGTGAAGTTGTCTGTGTAGTGCGTCAACTGACCATTGCAGAGAATAAGGCACCAACTCACACGTGCTTGCATTCAGGTCTACCTGTGACGAATGGAAAGAGTGGGATCTATGCTTCTGAATGACGGATCCTGCTCTCACGGAGGGAGGGAGACTCCAACGCCCCCAAACTATGACGCTGACAGCGTCACTGGCCTATAGAGAATACTGACATAGACTGCAATGGCATTAGTTAATTATAAAGGGCTTCAGAACAACAAGCCATGCGTCACAGTTAAGAAAGTTAATGTTCGAGGCATGTGGGCTTCTGAATTCATATCTTAGCATAGATCTCCGCCTAGTGTTTGGTCTGGATGTTTGCACCTTGTTGTCTTGGAATAGTCTTCGAAGTATCACGAGATGGGAACTCCTCCCCTGGACTACAGTGCAAATGGGCATCTTCTCCATCTTCAGATTGTTTTTTTCCGCCATTGGGTTCGGATGCACTTCGACAGCTCCAACTTCGGGACCGAAGTTTTCCAACTTTCCAAGGCCAAAACCTTCTACATTCGACGGTATTGTTTCCGCTCGGTATCCCTTGACTCGACAACACTTTCCGCTTCGCTCCGGTAGTCGACACGGGCTGTTGGGCCTTTTCGACGCCACGTGGGCCTCCTGCTGATGGAAAGGACCCCATTTAAAAGATGCCCACAGTGTGCATCCAAATTTCCACATAGTGATATGCATAAGTATGCAACAGGTGCCTATTTCCGGAGAACAACGAAGAACACTTTCCAGCTTGTGCTCTGTTCCGGTCAAAGAAAACTATCCGGAACCGACAAGCTGCTCGACAAGAGATGCAGTGCCAGGCACCAGAACCGGAAAAAAATTTCGACGACGAACATGAACTCCCAGAGGCTGCGGACTCCGATCTGGAGATAGTCACCGTAGAGGACCAGTCGGACTCCGATGCCCAGATCACACCGGGGCAAACCATGAGTACCAAAGCACCTACCCCGCCTCCACCTCCACAAAAGGCTCCTGTCAAAGCATCGCCTAAAAGCCTTAGCCCGACCGAAACACCGCTTCAGAAGCCCCGCCTTCTGGCTCGACAGACCGCCAAGACTAAAATACATCGATTTGTATAGAGATATAATCTTATATCAAAATAAATCAATCTATTTTTTATTTGCACATGAACGGGAAGGAATATCGGGGTGGGGGGGGGCGCAGCCCCAGAGCTCTAACGGAGAATAAGTCCCTGGCAAGCCCATTAGTTTCATAGAAATTATTGTTCACAATTTGTTATTTCAGCCCAAAAACTTTTTTACTTTTTTTAAGCCTTGCAATCTATAAATAACTATATTTCTGTATACTGAACAAAATGTTGTCTCTGCATGATATATTTTGTGTTGCTGTTTCTAATAATACCACTTTGACTCTTTCTAACAACAACCTCTCCTTTTGCTAATGTACATAGTTGATTTTTGCATCTTCACTATTATCTGTTATGCCGATACATGTGTTCAGCATCAAAACGGGTGACATATTCAGATTGCTAACGCAAAGATGCTAGTAAATTAGCACAACTTAAATATTTTTCTTCTTCTAGCATCCAGTGGATCTGCAGGAATACGACCAGCCATAATCCGCCAGCATGGAATTATTCTCAAAAAAGTATATCCTCAGGCAGACAGTGGCCTACGCAACACTTTGACTGAGCAGCTGGTGGCACTACTGGATTCTTTCTTGGATAGTTATGTTGTTCAGCTGAAATCTGTAGACACACCCAACCACCAAGATAGATATGATGAGCTGGAAATGGAGTACACACAGAAGCGTTCAGAGCTTTTGGCTCCTCTACGTAAGTGATTGTTATTTGGATAAAATAAGCAGTTTCACTTGGGTCATAGGTAATGACTGTCATCACTAGAAATGAAATGTTAAACAGAAATTGACTGATTTTGTTAATTATGTAATCCAAAAAAGAGTGAGTTCCCTAAAATATCTGGTTTTAGAAATTGATTAAATATTTGTGTTTGTAGGAAGAGTGATCACTTGAGAAAATTTAGTTGATCACAGAACATAATTGGATGCATAGTTCAGTAAATATAGATATGAATTGTGTATTAGAATTGTGGTTGTGGGGAACCCCCTACATTTTTAGACCTTAATATATTACCTCAACAGCATGCCCATGGGTGAAGGGATTGGAGACTGTTTAACCTCAATGTTTCAAAGCAATGTGTCCTTAAGATAAGCCACCTTGCCACACATCAAATTACAGTCAATTAAGTAAGGGAAAACTCAGTAACTGAGTTCTAGGGCACAAATAAAATGCAAAGATTTATTGCAATAATTCAAAAGTTACAGTATAGAAATCATAAATGCAAATGCATAAAGTCTATGCCATGAAGACTCTTGGTAAATAGCACTATACAGAATGATGTGCAAAAATCCGAAAAGTTCACTAGTAATCCTCAAAGGCAATATAAAAACAGAGAGTATCCATAATAGCAACAGAAAGTATTTTGGCTCACCCTCCAAATTATGGGTTTATATACAGTTTTCTTGCATAGAAAATAATTTTCAGAAAATGCATCATGGTGTGAGCAACATCACTTGCAAATCAAAGCACAATTTCATAAAATACCACATTGCCTGAGCATCTAAGCAGTATCCCACTTCATGAATATTAATCCTGCCCACTCTATGCTAATGTCATCCTGATATGGCAGGACAAACTAGCTAAAAAAACAGCAAATTATTGTGAATTAATGCAGTACAGCGAGATAGTGGAAGGGCACTGACAAATGCAACACTACTGTGTCTTTGTTAAAGTTTTCTTCGAGACCAGCAAGAACAACATTAATGGAAATTAACAATACTCTTCTTCACTGCATCCTTCAGAACTAATAAACAATGAACATGTGGAGGAAACCTCAATTTTGAACAAGATGGTGTCGACACCCAATTGAGGACTTGTCAAGTACCTGCTTAGCGAATTCCACAGGAGCGGAAGCTGGACCCAATGCCCCCTCTACCAGTAACCACACCAACTGTAATGGCAACTGTAAACATGGGTACAGTGGGGGTGAAAGGGGAAGTGGATCGAGAAACAAGAGAGGCTGCCCTGCTGGGGGTGACTTCCTTGTTTGTCTTTCCTCTACAAGGCGTTATGGCATTTAGTACCTATAGAGGGGACACATACAAATATATATATATATAACTTCAGATTTCACATTTCCATTACATAAGTACTGATAATGTTAACTTAATTACCCAAATAATGCAAGACTTGAGCTAGTCTTTATTAAATGATACTGATGGTAGGTTGAGAAATGTTTAAGACAAACATTTAAATGTTTAGCAATAGTCTTCTTATAGGAATACTCTGTCATTAACTTTCCTTGAAGTTCCAAGTCCCTGTCAAATGAATTCACCACTTGAAGTTTCAAAACGGAATTAATAACATATATGTGTGTGTGTGTGTCTCTATTTGTGTGTCTTTAGGTATATGTCTATATGTATGTATGTGTGTCTATATGTATGTATATATGTGTCTATATAGATATATATGTGTACATATCTATGTGTATGTGTGTGTGTGTCTAAGTATGTGTCTATATGCATGTATATGTGTCTATGTGTATGTATGTGTCTATATGTATGTATATATGTGTATATTTGTATTTATATGTATAAATGTGTGTATGTATATATGTGTGTATATATATATATATATATATATATATATATATATATATATATATATATACAACAATCCAGTCTTGTCAGCTACCACGTCTTCATTCACGCGCTGCCGCCGATAAAACAGGACACAAACCCAGTATTGGTGCTCCAATTTTTTATTACCCAAAGGTCAGAGACGCGTTTCGCAGCTTAACGCCGCGTGTTCACTCGACAAATGTTATGTGTTTGGGAAACGTTTTTAAAGTGGCAGTGCATAATTAAAGTGTATCACGTGATTTCGACCTCGTTTGCAATGGAAAAAATACTATCCCATATTCTTTTCACAATACTACGTGCCCAATTTTGACAGTTTTCTTGTGCAAAATCGCAATTGATAAATATAAGTAAAATACCTTTTAACAATTGACCATAATAACATGATATCTTCAACCAACAATGTGCCCATTTTGGAATTACTCTACTTCCAAACCAAACGTGTGTTCCCAACACACCTCGATTGCCGGAGATTGAAAAACAAAATATTCTGTGCAATTTCTCATATATATTGCGACATGTAGCCCTGTTTGGACTTCAAAATTTTCAAAGTCGGCCCCCGCTTGTTTCTTACACTAAAATAGGAAAACGCGGGTTTAAGTTATGACACATTTGGTTAGGTCTTGGCTATTTTGCACTGTACACATATTAATATATTGGTAAAATACATTAACATTTTTCTTATTGTGAATTCAAATCTCATCGCATTGAGGTAATTTATAAAAGTGCCTAAAAGTGCTTGTGATAAATTAAAATCCATACATTATATTTATAATTTCATACGATCCATTGTGTAGTCAAGGCTTGCTTTATATTGTTGCCTGATTAAATTAATGCTTAATTTGTTTTGAAATATTGTTTTGTAATATACATTTCCATCATCTGCTTTCATGATTTGATTCCTATTGCACCATTCTCAACGTTACTTCATCGGCTGACCCATCTCAGTATATTCCGCTACCCTTAATGAGAGACTGTGCCTACTAATCAAAACTTTTTGATACTCAATTGTCACTGTTTGTTTGTTCACCTTAAAAACTATGTACTATATACATTGTTGATATTTATACCTCGAATCCCATTTAGATGTATCTATATCTCAATAAATACTGTACAAAGATAAAAAAGGTTTAAAAATCATTAATATCCTGAGATTAAAATTCATCCTATTTACAAAATATCTATTTTATTTTTACAAAAGGTGATTTTTCAAACAATTTAGAGGCTATTTAATATTCCCAACCGGATTCCTGTTTCTCTCAACTCGTCTCTATTGGGTATATTATTATTATTATTATTACATTTCTTATATAGCGCCAGAATCGACCCCCGAAGGGGTATCTCCGCGCTTGCCTTGGGAACCCGTCCTGGTTTTTCCCTGTGAGATAGCCCCTACATGGCATCCCCAAGGTGAAAGCCAGGCATCCCGCCGCGGGGGGCCGTTGTGGAGATTAAGCAAGCTCAATGCCCAGAGTTGCAGAGTGTGAACCCATGATTAGGTCAGGCACCGAAGCGAGAATTATCGAGTCCGTGGACATTTGAGCTCAACACCCTGCCGCGTCGGGAATCGAACCCTGGTCTGACCTCTGCTTCAGGGTCTGCCTGCTCTAACCAGTGAGCCACACTTCTCCACACAAGTACATAAGTATAATAAAGTGTTCGAGGCATGTGGGCTGCTGAATTCATATCTGTGCATAGATCGCCGCCTAGTGTTGGGTCTGGAAGATTGCACATTGTTGTCCTGGAAGAGTCTGCGAAGTATACCGAGATAGGTGGCTCCTCCCTTGGACTACAGTGCGCATGGGCATCCTCTCCATCTTCAGATTGTTTTTTTCCGCCATTGGGTTCGGATGTACTTTCTTGATTCAAGTTCGGAATCGATCTAAAACAGTGTTCGCAAGGCCAAAAGGCCTTCGGGGCGTCTTTGTGTCTTTCGTTCGGTGCCTCGTACTTGATCCAGTTCTTCGAACAGGACGTCGAAGGCCGTTTGCCTTTTTCGACACCGAAGGCCCCGACAACTATCGACGATGGAACGGAGCCTGTTCAAGCGATGCCCCGTCTGCAACTCCAAATACCCTCACATTGACGTGCACCCAGTGTGCAATAAATGCCTATCCCCGGACCACGACGAGGCCAGCTGCATGGCCTGTTCCAAGTTCCGGTCGAAGAAGACACTTCGGCTTCGACGGCTTCGACGCGCCGCAAGACACTCGGCGCAGAAAACGGCGCCAGACCCGGAGAACATCTTCGAGGCTGATGACGACGTGGGCGTCGATGAAGAGGATCCTGACCAGCAGTCGGACCCTGCGTCGGAGCACGACTCTAGCTATGATATGGACGAAGAAGACGACTACGTCCATGAGGAAGACGTCGTCGAGGTAGGAGACGACGCAGAGGCCATCAGAGCAGTCGATGACGACTCGCGCGATGAGCAAGGCCCACCCGCAGTCGCGGGGCCCAATACTGACACTGTACTCTCTAAGGATCAGGTCGAGGCATTGCCGGAAGGCCTTAGCCAAGATCTTAATCCACATTCTATAGCCCCGCGTCAAGGCCCGGCTAAGAATACTTCTAAGGAGCCATCGGTCGATCAACCACAATCAGCGGTGAAACCGAAACCGACAGATGCTAAATCGAAACCGAAACTGCTAAAGACAGTCCTCGGATCGACGGCCTCGGACTCGTCTGATCCAATCAAATCTAAAAGTGTCATCGACCCTTCGGGGTCACAAAGGGGCGTCGGCCCAAAGACCGGGGCGCCGACGCCTGTCTCTACAGTCAAGCACGTCGCATTGACGCCGTCGACGTCCAAAGATGGCGACTCAGGCAAAGGACACAAGGCTAAAAATACTCTCGATCCGAAGTTTTCCGTCTCCAAGCCAATAGTGGGCAAGGCCGCCGAGTCGAAGAGCTGCGCACCGAGAGCTCGAGTCGACGCAAGGCCGCAAGCAGACTAGTGACTAGTCGGTCGGATCGAAGACAGCGCCACCCTCGAAGAAGGTCGGTTCGTCTCCAATGCTTACGCCACCAATTAAGTACGGACTGCCGCAACCGCTCGACCCAAAGCGTTCGAGCCACAAAAAAGCACTGACACGGCCAAAAAGGTGTGGGTAGTTTCAAGGACTCAGCCCGTCGAGGAGGATGTGGTGTTCCAAGCACCCTCGTATGACAATCAGTCCAAACTGTTCATAGACGGAAAATCGTCCCAGAAACTCCATTGGAGTCATACAAAATCCCTCTCAAAAGGAAAAGGGATTCTGCCACCTCACCTGTTCTTTTTGAACCTATGGAGTCCTATGGACAGAAATATGCCTATTCTCCCACACGCACCAATGAAAATGTGGGGGAGGGATACAATGAGGATGAATTTACTTATCCTGCTGACACTGATCAAGAGGAACCTCAACCCTGGAGTGACCCTGTTGACCCTGGTGAGCCACACACCACACCTGACACTCAGTCCTATACCGTCAAGACCTCGCCTACTGAAGATACTGCTGCGTTTAACGCACTAATTGAAAGGGCAGCCAATAACCATGACGTGGAAATGCACGCTGACCCAGTGGAGGAAGACTTTTTGTTTGATACTTTCTCGACTTCAGAAAGATCAGTAAAGACATTGCCTATGCTAAAGGGTGTCCTTAAACATGCTACTGACATTTTCAAGGAGACCACAAGGGCAAGAGTTGTAAACCCAAGGATTGAAAGGAAATACCGGCCTGCGCCTGTGGACCCTACGTACATCAAGGGCCAGCTCCCATTGGACTCCCTAGTGGCGGCTAATGCTCGTAAGAGAGCGAACTCTCAGACAAGTGGTGATGCTCCTCCTCTGGACAAAGAATCCAAAATCTTAGAAGCTTCTGGGAAACGAGTAGCGGCTCAAGCGGCTAATATTTGGAGGATCTCAAATACCCAGGCCCTATTAGCCAGATATGATAGGGCTCATTACGACACATTAGAGCAGCTACTACAACACCTGCCTGATGCTTTTAAGGAGGGAGCAGAAATGCTTATACAGAAGGGAAAGTTAATTTCCAATGCATCCATCAAGTGTGCGCTCGATGCAGCAGACACAGCAGCTAGGGCCATCAACACAAGTGTGATGCTTAGAAGGCATGCCTGGCTACGCATCTCTGGCTTTAAGCCAAAGATCCAAACAACTTTACTCAATAAGCCGGTTAACCCTGACTTTCTCTTTGGTCCTGATGTAGATACGACTCTTGAAAAAATTAAGAAAGACACTGAGACAGCAAAATCCATGAGGTCTCTGCAGTCGCAACAGTTCAGGGGCGGTTCCTTTCGTCGCTCCGGTAACAGGGGAGCCTCTAGAGGTCAAGCATCACAGCAAGCCCAATACAACAAGGGGAGCACGCAGGCCACCTATCACAAGACCAATAGGGGCGCATATCGTGGGAACAGCACCAAAGGCAGAGGACGAGGAAATAATAATGCCAGATCCTCCGCCACCAATAAGCAGTGACGTCTTGTCACTACCCCCAGACCATATAACACCGGTCGGGGAAAGACTTCAGCAGTTCCTGCCGGTCTGGGAAGGCATTACCACAGACAGGTGGGTGAGACAACTTATCCAATACGGCTTTTGTCTGGAACTAACCTCCACTCCACCCAATATACCCCCAAGGCACCGTCCTATGTCCGCAGAGCACATGCACTTATTGCAGCAAGAAGTACTCTGCACGGTGCAAAAAGGGGCCATAGAACTCGTGCCTTTAGAACAGCAGGGTACAGGGGTGTACTCACTGTACTTCTTAATCCCAAAGAAGGACAGGTCTCTCCGACCCATTCTAGACCTCAGACCCCTAAACCAGTACATCTTGTTAGAACATTTTCACATGCTGACTTTACAGCAAGTTCTACCATTGCTCAGTCAGGGAGACTTCCTAGCAACCCTAGACCTGAAGGACGCATATTTCCACATTCCCATTCACCCAGGACACAGGAAATATCTCAGGTTCACCATAAACAATCAGCATTACCAGTTGAAGGTCCTGCCTTTCGGGGCCACTACTGCCCCCAGAGTGTTCACCAAGTGCTTGGCGACAGTGGCTGCACACCTTCGGAGACAACACATCCATACCTATCCTTATCTGGACGACTGGCTTGTCCAGGCAAAGTCAGCTCAGCAATGTGCCAGCCACATGTCCCGCACGATTCACCTCCTACACAGTCTAGGATTTTCACTGAATTACCCCAAATCACACCTTCAACCCGCACATGTACAACAGTACCTAGGCGCGACAATAAACACTGACAGCGACAGCGCAACCAAACTCTGCCAGAGTCAACAGCATGCAATTGCTAATTCACAAATTCAGGCCCCAACATTCACTCCCAGCGCAGGTTTTCATGCAGCTGATAGGTATGATGGCCTCCTGCATCTTCATAGTCCCTCACGCAAGGCTACAAATGCGTCCGCTTCAGGAGTGCTTGGCACGACAGTGGAACCAGGCTCAGGGACATCTGAAAGACCTAGTGTTGGTGACCGGCCGTGCATACAACTCTCTGCATTGGTGGAACACACAAAACCATTGCAGGGGACGACCGTTCCAAGAGCCTGTACCACAGATAGTGCTGACGACAGACGCATCTCTCCAGGGTTGGGGAGCGCATGTCCTCCATTATTCAGTGCAGGGACTATGGACGTCGCAGCAGCAAAAGATGCATATCTACCTGTTGGAGCTGATGGCGATCTTCATGGCGATGAAGGCCTTCAGACTGCATTTGTGCAACAAAGGCGTGCTGATCCGGACGGACAACATGACTGCCATGTATTACATCCAGAAGCAGGGAGGCACACACTCTCCACAATTGTCTCATCTAGCCCAAAGCATGTGGAAGTGGGCCATTCAAAGAAACATGTTCCTCATGGCGGAACATCTCCCAGGCAAGGACAACCAGATGGCGGACCTGCTCAGCAGGCACAGCCATCAGATGCACGAGTGGGAGATACACCCCTCGGTGCTCCAACCATATTTCCAGCAGTGGGGTCATCCAGAGATAGACCTATTCGCCACAAAGGAAAACGCAAAATGCCAAACCTTCGCCACCAGGTTCCCACACCCGCAGTCTCAGGGCAATGCGATATGGATGAACTGGTTAGGCAGATTTGCGTACGCTTTTCCTCCAGCACCGCTCATACCGCTAGTGGCACGCAAACTGCGGCAGCACTCCATGACGCTCATCCTAGTTGCTCCAACGTGGGCAAGGCAGGTGTGGTACACCACGTTCTTAGAACTTTCAGTGGTGCCTCACCAACGGCTGCGCCTTAAGCCCAGTCTCCTCACTCAGAGCTGTGGAGACATTCAGCACCCAGATCCACAACAGTTGAGCCTAGCAATATGGCTCCTGAAGTCATAGAGTTTGGCTACCTCAACTTGCCCCCTGACTGTATGAACATCATCAAGGAGGCAAGAAGACCTACAACCAGGGCATGCTATGCTGCCAAATGGAAGCGATTTGTCATTTACTGCTCCAATAATGACATAAATCCGCTAGATGCATCCACGCAAAACATTATATGTTATTTGTTGCATCTGTACAGATGCAATTTGGCATATAGTTCCATTAGGATACATTTGGCTGCAATGTCAGCTTATCTGCAAAACAGACCGCATCTTTCTCTTTTCAGGGTGCCAGCCATTAAAGCTTTTATGGAGGGACTCAAGAGAGTGATTCCTCCCAGACACCCTCCTTCACCTGTCTGGAATCTAAACATAGTCCTCACCAGACTAATGGGACCACCCTTTGAACCACTTCACTCTTGTGAGATACAGTGTCTGACATGGAAAGTGGCTTTTCTAGTGGCAATCATATCGCTAAGAAGAGTTAGTGAGCTTCCAGCCCTAACTATTCAAGAGCCTTTCATACAGATTCATGCTAATCGGGTGGTGCTGCGTACCAACCCTAAATTCATGCCTAAGGTGGTGTCGCAGTTCCACATTAACCAAACCATTGAACTGCCCGTTTTCTTCCCAAATCCAGATTCGGTGGCAGACCGAGCACTGCACACATTAGATGTTAAAAGAGCTCTCCTGTATTACATAGACAGGACAAAGGATTTCAGAAAAACTAAGCAACTGTTTGTTGCCTTCTCTCCACAGCACAAAGGCAACCCTATTTCCAAATCAGGTATAGCCAGATGGATTGTTAAGTGCATTCAGATATGTTATCAAAAGGCTAAACGCACATTAACAGTTCCCCCAAGAGCGCATTCCACACGCAAGTTACGGGCATCCATGGCTTTCCTAGGTAACATTCCTCTAGAGGATATATGTAGAGCAGCCACATGGACCACTATACATACGTTTACCAAACACTACTGCGTAGATGTACACTCCAAACAGCAAGCTGCTGTAGGACAGGCTGTTCTCAAAACTCTTTTTCAGACTGCTGCAGCTGGCACGGGCAACCACCGCTAAGGAGGTAACTGGTATTTATTCTATGCACAGATATAAATTCAGCAGCCCACATGCCTCGAACTGAATATGCTACTTACCAGTATGCATCTGTTCTTGGCATGTAGGGCTGCTGACATTCATATCGCCCGCCCTCCTCCCCGGTGCCTGTCGCAGCTGTAGCACTCAGAATGATTCTCAGGCATGGTCATCACTTACTGTATTACACTCCATCTCTGCCACAATGGCGAAAAACAATCTGAAGATGGAGAGGATGCCCATGCGCACTGTAGTCCAAGGGAGGAGCCACCTATCTCGTGATACTTCAAAGACTCTTCCAGGACAACAATGTGCAATCATCCGGACCCAACACTAGGCGGCGATCTATGCACAGATATGAATGTCAGCAGCCCTACATGCCAAGAACAGATGCATACTGGTAAGTAGCATATTCCTTTAGCTCACAGTTACCCTTGGCACGTGTACATGTCTTCAGTTATGTTCAGGCCCTGTGGGTGTATGGAATCCAATAATAAAATATATCTTGTCTCCAACTTGCGTAATTTACTTTCTCTATCTCCTCCGCGTCTGTTTGGAAGTACTGCGTCAATTAAATAATAAGACAATCCTTTATTGTTGGATCCGTGGGGTTCTTTAAAATGTCACACCACCGGATAGGTGTGGTCCATATTAGTGATTGCGCGGAGGTGTTGGAGTACTCTGACGTGAGCCTGTAACTTGGTACTGCCCTCGTAATTTAGCCCACAAGGGCAAGTTAAAACATACACTGTGTACTCGGTCTTACATGTCAGCGTTATTGTTATTTTATATGGTTTTGAGCTAAATGGGCTTGAATATGTTGTAGTATTAGTTCCATGGGAACAGGCCTTACAGCTTTTACATTTCCTGAACCCTTTTGGGTTCTGGTACCAAACTGGATTAGATATTATTTCGGGATCAGATACCACCAGACAATCTCTCATTGAGGGAGCCCTACTATAGGTAATGGACGCCCTCTGCGGTAGCAGGGGGTCCTAATACCGGGTCGTTGAGGAGTATAGGCCAGCCTCCTTGGATAATCTTTTGCAGTTCCTTATGCTGCCTGCTATAGCCTATTATAAGGCGAAAACTCTGATCCTCCCCTGTTTTTGCTCCTTCACTAGGGTCTGTAGCCTGATCCTTTATATTGCTTTTGGCCAGTAAGTTGTTTCTGACTAATATCTCAGTTTTAGCAATAGCCTGATCTATTGTTTGCTGAGAATAACCTCTCTACAAATCTCTCCTTGCTATGTTGTGTGCCATTTTGAGTTCCTCTTGTGTACTGCATACCCTCTTTATTCTAAGCATTTGGCCATATGGTATACTATTTACCAGATGGCGTGGGTGAGCGCTTGATGCATGTAGCACCGAATTTCCTGCTGTTTTCTTTCGGTACAATTTGGTCTCTAATTTGTTGTTACATATGTACACTTGAGTGTCCAGGAAATTTACACTTGTTTCACTTATTTCTGCCGTGAACCTGAAGTTAAAATTATTTATGTTGATTTGTGCCACAAACAATTCTGCTTCTTCCCTGGTTCCTTGCCATATGATAAAAAGGTCATCAATAAACCTAAGCCAAAGCTTCACCTTGGCCGACATTGTATCTCTGTGTTGCTCCATGAGGTCCAGCTTCTCCCTTTTGCCCATATGGAGGCAAGCATAACTTGGGGAGAAGCTGGACCCATGGCCACACCCTGAATTTGGCAGTACAGCAAATGATTAAACATGAAAATATTATTGTAGAGGCAAAATTCTATCATAGCCAAAAGCATTTCACTATGTTGTTTGTAAATAGATTCCCTTGTGGTTAAATAATACTTCACCGCCTGAATACCATCAACATGAGATATGCTAGTATATAATGACGACTCGTCCAATGCCAATAATAAATAATCAGGTTTCCATGCAAAGTCTTTGACTTTGTTTATAAAGTCGCTAGTGTCCCTTACATATGAGGGTAAAGATTTGACATAGTCTTGCAGGAAATAATCCACATACACAAATGTTTTTTCTAAAATTGCTGTTTCTGGCACTAATTATAGGACGTCCGAGAGGTGTTTTGTTGTCTTTATGAATTTTTGGAATAAAATAGATCGTGGGTACAATCGGATTGTCATTTTTCAAATATTTGTATTCATCCTCACTGATCAATTTCTTATTGCGCCAACTTGATAGTTTTTTATAATATGTTAAATACATTTCTTTCATTGTTCTCACATCCGTACGTGTGTAGCATTGCCTGTCGTTCAATTGGTTCATAGCCTCCTTTTTGTAATCATCATGTGCTCATAGGACTATGTTTCCGCCCTTGTCACTATTTCTTATAATGACATCTTTGTTGTTTTTTAATTTTTTCATTAACCGAAAATACTTGTGATCCTGATTGCGGTGCTTCTGAGTGGTCATGCCGATTTTTTTATTTAGTTTTTTTATTTTATTGGTGATTATTTCATGAAAAGTGTCAATGGAATCGTGCAAAGTGATGGGACAAAATTTAGATTTCTGTTTGAACTTGGTCAACCCAGCACCCTTGGTTTCCATATTTTCATTATGCAGGTTTGCATTGCTGACGGTATCATTTTCATCGTTCCACATATCCTCAAGTTCAGCAAATGTATTGGATCCCAGGGGTGTAGACTCAATTGGAGGATCTACTTGATCGCCTGTATTGATTTGTTTCTTTTTGATTGCATACAGTTTCTTCAGTTTAAGTTTCCTTATTCCTTTATATACATCCATCCGGACGTTAGGATAATCAAAGTTATTTGGTGGGCAGTAAGACAAGCCAAGACTTAATGTGGTTACTTCGTCATCTGTTAAAGTTATTTTTGAGAGATTTACCACTGTTTGAGTCATTTTTTTCCCCTCCAATAACTCCTTTTCTTTCTTTGGAGATTTTGGTTTCCGTCTTGCTGCTTTACGCCTCTGTTTGCGTTTGATGTTTGCCCACTTCCTTTGTCTGAGGTGGGTTTCTTGGTCTCAAGGTTGCCAGTCTTTGAGCCGCTACTAGGTTCCTTTCTTCCCCCGGCAATGGTTTTGCTCCACTTGTACCACTTGGGGGTTCTTAGGTCCGAATCTTCATTGCTGTTAGATGTTAGTAGGTCACTAGACGTTGACACTGAGTCTTCTCCTGCCTTTCTTTGACGGTTAGTTGTACTAATGTTTGTGGCTGGACCCTGTTTTTGCTGGGTTTTTCGAACTGCATCGTATTTTCTGGCAAAGGTGAATATTTGCCCCACATCATAATCGACTTTGTCGCTTTGAAATTTCTGTATCTTGCGATCTTTGATTTTTTCCTCTTCTTTTATTAAACGAGCTGCCATTTCTTTACGCAGTTTGCTTATCTCTTCCTCCTGCCCCATAGCTTCCAGCTTCTCATTAATTGTATCTATTTCCGTTAGTAGGCGAGCCCTATCGATATCGGCATATTTGATCAATAATAGGGTTAATCTTTTTGACGAGTCTAAATTACACTCGGCCCACTCACGCATTGGTTCCGGATGCGGTTCCTTATAAGTGGGGGCAGTTAAAATTTGTTGTCCCCGTGGGATTCGTCCTACCTCAATACAACTTTGGAGGGACCTAGATTCCCACCATTTGCTCATTTCGATTTTCATCTTTTTTTCAGGAATTTTCATTTTAACTTGTATAGAATCAGGTTTAGCCGTGCTTGCTGCTTCATTAGGTCGTGAAATTCGATTCACGTGAGGGGTATCTTTAAACATTCCTGTGGCTGCCACCTCCCTCTCCTGCACTATGTCCCTCGACATTTGGGGTTTAGTTATGTAATTAATTGTTCGTTTTGCAAAAAAGAACGGGTTGTTTGTATTACCCGAATTGTTTCTTGCTGTAACGTAGCACACTCCTCCGCCCCACAATACCAATGTCTCAGTACCTGGTAGATGCTTGTTACGGGGCTTCTTGCTGTGTGAGCTTGGATCGTCGACTCAGCCGTCTTCCTCGTACTGCTACCGGTTAGAATCTTCCGCGCGGGGGGGTATTAGGGGGAGGGGCTTGGCGGTAATTCCTTTGTGGACTTGCAATTACCTTCCAGATTGCCCCGGAAGGAGTTCCCGTTGTGCCCCTAGCCCTAATGTGGAGGAGGGGTCCGTGTTAAACTGGTCGGAAAAGCCAGTCGATTAAATCCAACAATCCAGTCTCGTCAGCTACCACGTCTTCATTCACGCGCTGCCGCCGATAAAACAGGACACGAACCCAGTATTGGTGCTCCAATTTTTTATTACCCAAAGGTCAGAGACGCGTTTCGCAGCTTAACGCCGCTTGTTCACTCGACAAATGTTGTGTGTTTGGGAAACGTTTTTAAAGTCGCAGTGCATAATTAAAGTGTATCACGTGATTTGGACCTCGTTTGCAATGGAAAAAATACTATCCCATATTCTTTTCACAATACTATATATATATATATATATATATATATATGAGTGTGTGTGTTTGTGTGTGTGTATATATATATATATATATATATATAACATAACATGTATTTGTAAAGCGCACATTCACCACTATGGGTATCTTGGCGCTGAATAGCAGATGTTTGTTGTTACCCAACTCAATGATACTCATTTTATCGACCTCAGATGGATGAAAGGCTGAGTGAACCCGCGGGGATTTGAACCTGTGACCATGAGGTCGAACACAGGCCCCTGCAGTAGACGCATTAGTCCACTGAGCCACCAGACCCGGCTTATATACCATATACAAGTATTATTTAAATATATGTCTGTTTTCCAAGTTTGCGCTATTATCTCTTTCTACTTAATGACAAACGAAACAGGTCAGTCAATTGTTCCATAGAAATATCAACAAATCGTAAGACTAGGTCTACCAAATGTTCAGGTGAGGAAAGATCCTCTCGAAAGTAGAATTAGACCGGTACCTGAGAGAGAAAGAGAGAGAGAGAGAGAGAGAGAGAGAGAGAGAGAGAGAGAGATAGAGATTAGTTGAGACACTACTTTCTTCTCAAACCATTGGAGTCCTGTCAGAAATGCTAGGAAAATCTTCATCAGACGAACAGCTCAGAAGCGAAGCAGAGACACTACTCTTCAGGCGCAGGCGCTCATCAAGAAGAGGCTCAATTCATCTTTAATTTCCAGTCATAACCTTGAAAATTGAAGCGTGAAGAAGAGACACTACACGCACCTCAGAATCTCAGTTGAAGTGCGACATTCGTTATTGGAGCACGCTCATTGGAAACTTGCATTCAGCGCGTGCTACAGAAAACGAGACTGCGAACCTTGTTTGCCTTTCCGAAGTTCTCCAGCTAAGCTGTAGGAATCAACTGGGATGGACAGTAAGTGAAGAACAGGCCTCAAGAATAATTTTGCTGATTGATGCATTTGTCTTCAGTGCGGGTATTTCCATGCTCTCTTGCCAATCTTGAGTTTCTATGGAGCCTTAACTGAGAAGCACTAGTACCTGCCAACGTGTCCTGTCAGGAGTAGCCAACATAAGCCAGAAAAACGTGCTTTAATACATAATAGCAAAATCATTTCAAGTGCAACATCATTGTTTCAGTGTATATATGTAAATTCAAACGTGAATCCACATTTGGCACATTGTGAATACTGTACAAAAAAATATAAAAAACACAAAACAACTTAAACAATCTCCCCCTCTGAATAGTCTAGGGAAAAAAAATATTCAACAGTTATAATATAGCCTGCCTCACATTCTCCCTCTTATTCAAGTCTTCCAACAGTTTCAGTTGTTTGTCAACTTGGTGATTAGAAACTGAAGAGGGAAGCTGTTTTTCCACATTGTCGGATGGTTGGTGTAAAAGACAAAGTCAGTTTCTGTCTTGCCATTAGTCATAGTGTGGTAGTTGTCAACTATGAGTGTTTCCAGGTGTTGTTTTAAGGTTATGTATTTTTCCACATTGTCTGACGGTTGCTGTAAAAGACAAAGTCAGTTTTTGTCTTGCCATTAGTCATAGTGTGGTAGTTGTCAACTATGAGTGTTTCCAGGTGTTGTTTTAAGGTTCTGTATTTCAAGTTCCTTTTAGCATTAGTGGACAGATTTTCTGGGTAGATATGGACCAAGAGTTGGGTCCGTAATGCCTGAGTGCCGAGTTAAGGGGGGGGAAGGATCCCTTCTACCAGTTACTACAGCAACTACTGTATAATCAACTAGTACAGAAACACAGATTTCAATTCAGAATCCTGATACTAATTCTGTGAACGTCAATGTACCAAAGATCGATTCATCTGCCGGTTCTACAAAACATGCAGAACTGCTAAAAAGAGATCGGACTGCCTCTGGCTACTTCATCGACTTTGATGACATTTCCTCAGATTCATCTTTCCACCATCACTACCACCTCTACCATTTCAACTTAAGCTGTGTGTTTTCTATCTTTGGCTGAAAAAGACCTACTTTGTTTCGCCATGGTTACTCCTTTGGATTACAATTGTGTTAATTTTTCTTGCCCTGTGGATTGATTATTTGGGCAGGTGTTTTTCTTGCTTATGGACACTATCTCCCAGAACACTCTGAAGTAAAACTGGTGAGTTTGGTTCTCAAGCCACACTCGTCATCAGACAGAGAAAGAAGAGGCCTTTCCCAGTGAACATTTCGGCCGTTACAGTTCCTGATGAGATTGTTTGGGATAGGGTATCGTATGAGATGCATGGCCCAACTGAACCCTTACAAATTCAATATTTGTTTAAATTATCCTTAAATAACATTGTCATCCAGTACTATTTCTGATGATTAGGATGTAGAAACAGTGCATGAAATGCTAGATGATCTTGGGCATTCCACTGTTTTCTCATCTGATGAACAGTACGAAGATACATCTAATTACAATGAAATGTTCAGTTTTCAACATACAGTCCTCATTTCCTGCAGAACCCAAATACTCCAGGCACTGTTTTTAATTACACACAATGAGAAATGAGCCTTCACCCCCAAGGGGCAAATCAAAAACATTTGCGCAAAGGTTTGCTTATTTTTCTGGTTATGAAACATTTGGCCCAGAGTCTTATTACTATAAGCTTGCACCATCACATGCAGAGAAAAATATGCTAACAAGCACCAAGCTGATTTATTCTGCTTCCTTACTTTCCTAGCTTTCTACATAAGGGTTCGACTTTGAGGGACGCTACCGATGTCAAGTCATTTGAGGGGACAAAGGATTGGCAGGTTCTGGAGAACAAGACATGTCTTATACCACAGCAAATTATTTTCCTGTACAAAACTGTGCAATAAATGTCATGTCTTGGTTTGGCTAAGAGAAAAGATTTGAACAAACCACTCATTCCCACACTTTGAAAAATGCCAGCAGTTAACAAAATACAAAGAGAAAACAGTAGACATCACGCTATGTAATGGCAAGTACAACTCATCAGATACCAATTGGAGACGATGGTTAGTCTGACTGTTTGATACTAACAGATCTCCAGCATGATTCCTAGGTAATACCGAGGGCTTTAAGATCAGCAGGCCGGACCTGCATTATATACAGACAGATTACTCGGGGTGGTGATATCTTAGTGTTGGGAAGTTGTTCCTTGATTAGCTAAAGACCTCAACATTCCCTTCTTTCTGATGAACTAGAACTATGGGAATTCTTGTTAGGCCTTCTAAAACTACATCAAAATCTATTCTTTTTTTTATATAAAAAATTTTTATTGAACATTTCTCATGGTATTGCATTGATAGTATTCGTACATGACATACAGATATACATTCGACATTCTGTTTACGTTCTTTTTACAATATTCAAAGGACAAATTAAATAAGTAGTAATATCATCGTGTGTGCTTATATTCGGAAAGGACCCTTTGCCCCCTCCTTTTCACATGCTAGTATCCGACTCCGATTCCTCCATCTGGGGGGGCTCACATGTATCGCCCCTATAGCTGTTCCAGCCTCCCCACACCTTTGCCCATTTTTTCGGACATCCTCAATGAATATACACTGATTTTTCCGCCACCATTGCCAGGTCCATGTCTTTACACCATAGGCTGAGAGTAGGGCATGTCCTGGATCCCCAGCGTTGCGCGATGTTACGTTTTGCTATTGTCATGCCTAGTGTCACCCAATCTTGGGCCATCCCGGTGAGATCTGTGGGCTCCCAGATTTTGAGCAAGCAGCACCTCGGGTCTGGCAATAATGTGACCCGTGTGACCTGTAAAAGTGTTCGCATCACCGCCGCTCAGTAAGAAACAACCCTGGGACACTGCCAATTAGTGTAGAAGAATATGCCTGCTTCTCCGCATTACCTAAGGCAGAGTGGTGTGTCCGTGCGGTGAATTTTGTGGAGGAGCGTCCTAGTGTAGTACGTGCTATGTAACATTTTAAGCTGTGCTAGCCTTAGCCTCGATGGGATTGCCGTCTCTCTGGGAGACGCAAGCGCTTCCCGCCAGTCAGCCTCCTCGATGTCCCCTAGGTCGCGCTCCCATGTAACCTTTAGTGTTGCTGTGGGATCTGAGTAATTGGTAATTATCTTACGGTAGGTCAGTGAGATCGCTTTTGTGTGTAGATGATCCGTTAAGAGTCTATCTTCCAGTGGTGAGGATTCTTCAGGTTTTGTCCCAGACAGCAAGAGGGATTGGAGTGCATGCTTAATTTTCAAATATCGATACCATTCTGTCTGTGCTAGGCCATAGGTGGCTGGTAGATGAGCAAAGGTGACCCTTTTTCCCTTCTGCCACAGGTCTCCGACTGTGGAGATACCTATCAGGTCCCAATTACGGAAACCCTTGGTGTTACCCAGCAACCCAAGTTTTTTCGTGTCCTATAATGGCTTCGCTAGTGTCACTACACCCTCCCAGCCCAATGCCTTCTGCACCTCAAACCATATGCGCATTGCATGTGATGTTGGACCTGTTATGTTGTGTCTCTTCATTTTATTGTATAGTGCCCCAATGATCCCTGATGGGGCTAGTAAGTGTCTGTCCAATCTGAACGCTGGATCCTCTTGGGGGATGTGAAGCCATTGATTAATAGCTATGAGCTGGGATGCCCAATAGTATACTTTGATGTCTGGGAGAGCTATTCCATCATCGTACCAGTTTCTGGTTAGTTTGTGTAGAGCTATGCGGGGCGCTTTCCCGTCCCATTGTAAGGTCACCACTTCCGCATTAATCGCGTCGAAATAAGCTGCGGGGACAGGGAATGGTGTATTCTGAAGTGCGTACAAGAACCGTGGGAGTGCCATCAACTTAAAGAGGGCGGCTCTCCACAGTACTGTCAGAGGCAGTGTGCGCCAGTGTTTGACATCTTTTTTGAATCGCGACGGGTTGTACCAGATTCTGTTCCGTAAACTGTGTACGGTCATGTGTGATAAATATCCCAAGGTATTTAAACCCGTCCATGACTTTCTGGAGGGTACATCCACGCGGGAGTCGTGGAGGAGGGCCGTGTAAGACATATAGAAGCGATGTCTTCCAGTTAATGGTATATCCCGATACGCGCCCATAGGCCGCACAAATGTCTAAAAGGCAGTTGATGGATCGTGCCGGGGACGTTAAGTAGAATAGTATGTCATCCGCGTAAAGCGATATACGGTCTTCCCACCCGTTGGCCCATTTCATACCCTGTATGCTCAGGTCTTGCCTAATCCATGCCGCCAGTGGTTCAAGGACTATCGCGAATAGGAGTGGTGATAAAGGACAGCCTTGCCGTGTCCCTCTGCCCAGTTGGAATTCCGTCGATAGATGGCCATTCACCACTACCTGTGCCACTGGCTCCGTGTATAGTAGCTGGACCCACGCACAGAACTTGGGTCCGAATCCCATATGCCTAAGCACTGCGAAAAGGAAAGGCCACTCTACCAAGTCAAAGGCCATTCGCGCATCTAGGGAGAGTATAGCGGCATCTTCTGCAATGGTCGATTTACGTTCCATTACACCATGTAGCCCTCTGAGATTTAGCGCTGTGTTTCGGTGGGGCATAAATCCGGACTGGTCTGGATGAATCACCGCCGATAGGTGTGGTTGCAGCCTGGTTGCCAGCGTCTTGGCTAGTATTTTGGCCTCCGCGTTGAGGGGAGAGATCGGTCTATAGGATGTGCACTCATGGGGCGGCTTACCGGGTTTATGTATTGCAACTATGGTAGCGAGTCTCTGGTCTTTAGGCAATATCCCTCTATTTAGACTCTCCCAGTACATAGCTAGTAGGTGTGGCACAAGCTGTGGGGCAGTCCGCTTATAAAACTCAATTAATTGTCTTGTAGTTATTGCAAGTACTTCAGTTATTTGGTGTAGTGCAGTTACTAGGTCTCCATCTGCGGATCTTATCTGAGCTATCCAATTGTGTGCCCTTTCTTTCTTTCCCAACCAAGCCAGCAACCGACCAGCTTTATCCCCTTGTTCATAGACCGTGTGTTGTGTCTTAGTCAGTCTAGTGGCGGCCTCTTCATGTGCGCTTGTCATATATTGATGCTGTCCCAAGTGCAGTCTATGTGCGGCCTCCTCAGTTGCGTTATTGCCAAGGTCGCCTCTGCCTGTGCTACCTCTAGTTCCAACTCATCAATGTGTTTCTGCATCTCTCTCTTATGACCCGTAATTAGGGAGATAGCATGTCCTCTGAGCACCGTCTTATATGCATCCCATAGTGTAATAGGTGATAAAACTGAGTGCTGATTTTCTTCGAAATAGCATTTTGTCACCTTGATGAGTGCTTTACTTATCTTATGGTCTTTGAGATACCCTGTGTGGATCAGGAATAGCCTGTGGTTTTGTGGGGTATATGGAGCATATGTTGTTAGAATTGGGGAGTGGTCCGATATGCCCCTGGGCAAATGTCTGATCTCTACTAGACCGACTATCCCTGTGACTATGGTAAAGATATAGTCGAGTCTGAATAGGCTATTATGCACTCCTGAGTGGAATGTGAACTGCCTGTCCTCTAGATGTCTAGTTCTCCATATGTCTAGCAGGCCAAGCGAGTCCACAAAGTCTCGGAGTTTGTGAGTGGAGCTACTCGTGGTTCTTGGGGGCTGTCGGTTAATGTCTGCGTTCATGGTGGCATTAAAATCTCCCCCCATTATCAGTTCACCCTGGGGAAGCGTGAGCAGGAAACTTCCAAGATCTGGGAAGGCAGTCTGGTGCAGCGTTGGCGATATATATACTGATACCACATTGTACTGCCTGCGATCCACTGACACAAGAGTGCAGCAAACCTACCCCGATCATCATGTTGGGACCCGGTCACTATCAAGGGAAAGCGCTTGTTTACAAGAATCCCAACCCCTCTAGATCAGAGGTGAAGTCCGAGTGCACCACCATCCGAAAGCCCCAGCGGTCCAGAGCTTTAACTGTTGTCCCCTGCAGGTGGGTCTCTTGGAGGAGCACCACTGCTGGAGACTTCCGTTTGAGATATTGTAGTACCAACCCACGCTTAATTTTGTCCCCCAACCCATTTACGTTCCATGAAATCCGAGTCAGTGGGAGGCCCTGCCGCTGGGTGGATTGCGCTTGTCGGGTTCCATCCCTGTCACCTTGGTGTGTGTCTGTCATAATCATTGGTTGTAGTGGAGTTCTCCTGAGCTATGTCAGATCTGCATGTCATGTAATACCTTAGAGCAATTCTTCTGATAATCTTACAACAGAAAACTTGAAACATATCCAGTAACTTTGCCATTAACTGATCCCGTCCCTTCGCCCCCCTCCCTGCCTAGCGGATTTAGAGCTACCCACCTCCCCAACTTAGCTGAGTGCTTAAACCCCATAACTGTGGACTTGCGTGAGGGGGAGAGTTGCTCCATGACCCCCCGCATCACCCCAATATAGTTGTTCGATCTATAACCTGTATTCCGCACTGTGTGTCCTCCTCTTCTGGGGTGAAATGTTCACCAATCATCCCGTTACTTGAGTCCATTGTTCGTTGCATTCAGTCTGCAGTGTCAATGTTCTTGTCTCCGCTTTGCAGCCAGTCTGCATGACCGTGGGTGGGCTCTGACCCTCACTGAAGGTGTATTGCGGTGGTTCAGCAGCTCCTTGGAAATCACTTGTGTCGTAGAGGTGCTCCCTCTAAAGTTTCATTCAGCTCCACTTCTGTGTCCTGCTTCTGTGCGCATTACAGGTGATCCTTCCGTCTCCTCTCGTTGAGCAGCTTGTGAGGGTTGTTGTCTTTTTCCGCCCTCTCGTCTGTTGTGTCCCTTGGCAGGGCGCCAACCCTTCAGCCAGTCTTGCATCTCCTCCGGCGATGTACAGAACCAGCTCTTGCCTTCTGCTTCGACTCTCAATTTTGCCGGAAAGAGCATTGCCTATTTTAGTTCTCTGCTACGAAGCTCTCTCTTGACTTCCGTAAAATTTTGCCGTTGTTTAGTGACTGCAGCTGTGTAGTCCGGATATAGTGTCACCTCACTGTTATCGATCCGCAGGGGCTGACCCGAGCCGCCTGCAAGATTGAGTCTCGATCTCTGAAGTTAAATATGCGTGCTAGGATAGGCCGCAGGGGTGCTCCCGGCCTGGGTCGTCCACCCGGCACACGGTGGGCCCTTTCCACCGAGATGAATTTTGAAAGTCCCCGTGGTTGCATTTGGGATTGGATCAACTCTTCCACAACGAGATCTAGAGCCGGCCCTTTGACACTTTCTGGTACACCTACCAGGCGGATGTTATTTTTCCGCGATCTCCCTTCTTGATCGTCCAGCTTCTCAGCCAACTGTCTGGTTGTAGCTTCCAGTTGTTGTACTTGTCGTTGCAGGGTGGCCTTATCTGTTGATACGGTTGTCGTAGTAGCTTCAACCTCTGCCACTCTCGTGCTCATTTTGGAGATGTCGGCCTGGAGTAGTGTTATGTCGCAGGATATGGTGCCAATAGAGTTTTGCATAAGTTGCAGTGTGGACATCACGTCCTTTAGGGTGATCTCTTTCGGTTGCTCCGTCTGCTGACTGTTAGTGGCAGCCGTGTCCCCTCCAGCGCTTCCTTGTGTCCCCTGGCGGTGGTGAATTTATCTATAGGGTTGCTCTGAACCTTTCTCGGTCCCCTACCGGCCATGCTGGTTCGAAAGCGGTGCGATCCTGTCTCGCCTGAGCAGTATATATACTGTGCAGTTTGACGGGGGAGGGGAGGGGGGCGCCCTGGCCACTCGCTATCCTCGTTCCAGCAGTGCTGGGGGTGAATGCCCGTTAATTTTTGTCCAGGGCGCCTTGCTTCTCCCCACTATGATGGTGCGTCTCGCCTTTCCACCGGGCAGCTTACCGATGTCTAGTAGGGGCTATCAGTGTAAGCCCAATGATGTCTGACTCACACTGTATGTCATATGGGCCAGGAGCCGAGTAGCGTCCTTAGTAAGCAATTGTCTCTTTTTCTGAGCCATTATTTTGGGCCGCCACCCTCGTGCATGCCCCTCTTTAGGGGGAGATATCTGTGTGATGCGGCGGGGGTTCGGGTGACACCGCCCACGCGGCTCCGTCGCAGGCGTCGCGACCTGCCCCATACCCTTCGGTCCCTGGGCAGCAAGCGATGCCGGAGGAGATCGAGCGCTTCCTCATGGCCATGAGGTCTCTCACTCCGGCGGGTTCCGCTGCGCCTTCGGGCCCAGCGGACCCATCTGGTGGCCCTAGCGGGTCGGGTGCTTCGGCCCCGACGCCGCCGGCGCCTTCGGGGCCCTGCGCCGCAGGGCCCCACTGGATCCGCTTCCGGATCCGGATCGTCTCTGGTCGACCTGACGACCTCCCCGGCGCCGGTTCCACAGGTGTCACCTCCGGCGCCGTCCTCGGGCGGTGCCGTCCCGAATACCTCCCTCGACCCGGTTCCGGCGCTGCTCTCGACGCCGCTTGGGGAGTTCTACTTCAATGAACCGGCCCCATCATTTGACAACCCTGAGTACCAGGAGGCCGTGAGGACTAATCTCCTCACTGAGGTCCCTAAACTGCAGTCAAGCTCAACCGAGCCCCTGCTGCCGTTTAATGAGGCCTTGACTGACGTTCTTTTGGGCACTTGGTCCAGGCCCGCTACAGGCCAGCCTGTAGATAGGAACGTGGCCAGACGCCACTGCCCGGCTCCGGGCGACCCTTGTTTCCTGTCCACCCGCCCCACCCCTGAGAGCCTGGTCATCCAGGCCTCTAATTCCCAGACCGTATTCCCGTCGGCTCCGCCTGATCGGGAATCCAAGAGGTATGAGAATTATGGAAAGAAAATATTCTCCTCCCTTAGTTTGGGACTGCGGTCTTCCAACACCGCATGCCTCTTTGGCCGTTACACCCACTCCCTGTGGGACACGGTCGCGGACGTGCTGCCACAATGCCCGGCGGAGGTCAAGGCCAAACTCGCCAAGCTCTTGCGGAGGGTCGAGATGCGGCACGGTTCGAGGCATGTGGGCTGCTGAATTCATATCTGTGCATAGATCGCCGCCTAGTGTTGGGTCCGGATGATTGCACATTGTTGTCCTGGAAGAGTCTTCGAAGTATCACGAGATAGGTGGCTCCTCCTCTGGACTACAGTGCGCATGGGCATCGACTCCATCCTCAGATTGTTTTTTTCCGCCATTGGGTTCGGATGTCTTTGAATTCCCTCTTGTCGGAATCGATAGAAAACTTTCTTAAGACCAAAAGGTCTTTAGTCTAATACGTCGGTATAGTCTTGCGTTCGGTCTTCGTTCTTCCAGCTCGGTACCAAGCCGGATTCCCTACACTCGCGTGCTTTCGACGCGGGAGGCCAAGTCGACGCTTCAGACCCTATCGACCGTCCATCATGGACCGTAGTCCATTTAAGAGATGTCCTGTCTGCAACTCGAAGTATCCCCACATCGACGTCCACCCGTTGTGCAACAAGTGTCTGTCGCCGGACCACGATGAAGCCAAGTGTATGGCTTGTTCACGCTTCAGGTCCAAGAAGACGCTTAAGCTTCGACGAGCTGCGCGCCAGGAGGCCCAGCGTGCTGCACCGGCGCCTGTGGACATCTTCGATGCAGGGGATGTCGGGGACGAATCTATCCAGGACATTAGTGAGTCGAACCCCGCGTCGGACGTCGACTACGACTACGACGCGGATGCAGAGATGTTCGAGGCCGAAGAAGTCGTCGACGAGGTAGGAGACGACGACGGGGTTCTCGGGGCCATGGAGGATAGCTCGGACGAAGAGCTTCCTCAAACTGACTCTGGGGCCGTGCCAATTCATAAGGCTCAGGTCGAGGGATCGCCTTCGGGCCTTACCCAAGATCTTACCATGGGTTCTACGGCCCCGCCTTCGGGCTCGGCCACGGACATTGCTGTTGAGCCACACCCTGGCAAATCGAAACCGAAAGTGAAACCTATGGTCTCGACACAAGAAACTGTGCAGGTGCCGTCCACGAAACCGAAAGTGCGCATCGCTTTGGTCGGCTTCAAGGCCTCGGAGCCCTCGACGCCGAAGAAGCCAAAGGGTGCCGTCGAGCCGAAGGCTCAAGTCAAGGGCGTCGAGACGAAGTCTGCCGCGCCGAAGACTAAAGTCAAGGAGATCGAGCCGAGCGCGTCGGCGCCGAAGACGGTCGACACCGGCAAAGGCCTCGGCGACTCGAAGAAAGTTCTCGGCGACCCGAAGAAAGCTCTCGGTGACCCGAAGAAGCGAATGGATGACCCGAAGGTCCCCGTGACTCCGCGCCAACAGGACAAGGCCAAAAGCAGTACACCCCGAGAGTCGATTCCAGGTGAGGCCTCGAAGGATTCCGTCGAACCGGCGCGCCCATCCGCCGAGTTCACCAAGAAGGTGACGGACTCCCTGCAGCGTATCAGGGACAGGACCTTGTCGGTCGGTCGGTCCAAAGGATCCTCCGCCTACGAAACCAGTGGAGAAAACGCATAAGGCGTCCACGCCCATCCATTTTATGTTGCCGCCGAAGACGGCGCCGAAGACGGCGCCGAAGGCTTTCGTTCCTAAGGCGGTCGCCAGCGTTCCCGAGAAGGTCTCTTCGGCGCCGAAGTCGTCAGCGGTGGTCCCCGGCCCACAACCTCGACGACCTTCAGTGGACGAGCGTCAGGAACACCTCCTTGATGCCGAAACGGGCAGGCTTTCCCTCCACAAGCGGAAAATCGCCCCGGAACGCCCAATGGAGTCCTACAAGATCCCTCTCAAGAAAAAGAAGGACTCTGCTTTCACTCCCGTCTTGGTGGAACCACTATCCCCACAGACTCATGATGTTTCGCCCACTTACTCTGATGTGGACGCTGGAGGGGGGGATGAGGAGGACGAGTACAGTTATCCTGTTAATACAGACCCTGAGGATACCAACGAACCCTGGGCCGCTGGTGCTGACCCAGGTGATCCTCAAGCAGGACAAGACCCTCAACTATTTTCTGCAAAAACGTCTCCTACAGAAGACTCTGCAGCTTTCAATGCCCTCATTGAACGGGCAGCTAACAATCACAACGTCCAGCTCCATGCTGACCCTGTTGATGTCGACTTCCTTTTTGATACCTTCTCCGTCTCAGAAAGAACTGTTAAGACTCTGCCTATGCTGAAAGGTGTTTTAAAACATGCTGGCGAGATCTTTAAAGAACCTACCAGGGCGAGGGTGATAAACCCTAGGATTGAGAAGAAATACAAGTCAGCGCCTACTGATCCTACCTACATCAAAGGACAGTTGCCTCTGGACTCCCTTGTCGTCTCGAATGCCCGCAAGAGGGCTAATTCTCAGACTACGGGTGATGCTCCTCCCCCAGACAAAGAATCCAAGGTCTTTGAGGCATCGGGGAAGAGGGTAGCAGCACAGGTAGCCAACATCTGGCGCATTTCAAACACACAAGCGCTTCTGGCGAGGTATGACAGGGCACACTATGACACACTGGAGACCCTGTTGCAGCACCTGCCTGATGAATACAAGGAGGCGACTGAGATGCTGATTCAGGAAGGGAAGCTGATCTCTAATACCTCGATCAAGTGCACTCTGGACGCGGCTGATACCGCAGCCAGGGCTGTCAACACTAGTGTTATGCTACGGCGACATGCCTGGCTGAGAATCTCTGGATTTAAGCCGGAAATCCAAACCACCATCCTTAATCAAACAGTGAATCCAGATCACCTGTTTGGCCCGGAGGTTGACACCACCCTAGAAAAAATTAAAAAGGACACGGAAACTGCTAAATCCATGGGTGCCTTACAGACCCAGCAGTTTCGGGGTGGGTCTTTTCGTCGCTCAAGCACTAGAGGCGTTTCCAGAGGCCAGCTCTCCCAGTCCACGCAGTACTACAAGGGCAACACTCAGTCCACATACACCAACAAGAGTCGAGGTGGATATCGTGGTAACAGCGCCAAGGGCAGAGGTCGTGGAAACACCAACTCCAGATCCTCTGCCACCAACAAACAGTGACGCCTTGTCACTGCCCCCCGACCACACAACACCGGTCGGGGGGGAGACTCCAGCAGTTCCTGCCAGTCTGGAAATCCATCACCACAGACAGGTGGGTCAGAAAACTTGTACAATACGGTTATTGTCTGGAGTTAACGTCCACTCCACCCAACATACCCCCAAGACACCGTCCTATGTCGGCCGAGCATTTGCACTTATTCAAGTCAAGTCAAGTCAGGATTTATATAGCGCGCTACATACCCATAGGGTCTCAAGGCGCTTGAGGAGGGGGGGGGGGGGGGGGGTTACTTGTCGAATATCCAAGTTTTAAGTTGTTGTCACCGTTATGCTGCAAAAAGGAGCAATAGAACTCGTGCCTGTGCAGGAAAGAGGCACAGGGGTCTACTCCCTCTACTTCTTGATACCAAAAAACGACGGGTCCCTCAGGCCCATCCTGGACCTCAGGCCACTGAACCACTACATCCTGTCGGAGCACTTCCATATGCTGACCCTGCAGCAAGTGCTCCTCTTGCTCAGTCAGGGGGACTTTCTCGCAACTTTAGACTTAAAGGATGCGTACTTTCACATTCCACTGCACCCTTCACACAGGAAGTACCTCCGGTTCACCATACAAAACCAGCACTACCAGTTCAAGGTTTTGCCTTTCGGTGTCACCACGGCACCCAGGGTGTTCACAAAGTGCCTGGCGACGGTGGCGGCGCACCTCAGGAGACGGAACATCCATGTCTACCCTTATCTGGACGACTGGCTCATCCAGGCAAAGTCAGCCCAGCAGTGTGCTGCCCACATGTCCCACACCATTCACCTCCTGCACGATCTGGGATTCTCACTGAATTACCCAAAATCCCACCTCCAACCCGCCCACATACGGCAGTATCTGGGTGCGACCATAAACACTCTGGCAGCCACAGCACAGCCAAATTCAGTGAGGGTCAGCAGCATTCAATCGCTGATACAGAAGTTCAGACCTCAACACTCGCTTCCAGCAAGAGTGTTCATACAGTTGATAGACATGATGGCCTCCTGCATCTCCATAGTCCCGCACGCGAGACTACCTATGCGCCCGCTTCAGGAGTGCTTAGCACGTCAGTGGACCCAGGCTCACGGGCAGTTGAAGGACCTAGTGTTGGTGAGCGGTCGGGCATACAACTCTCTGCATTGGTGGAATCCACGAAACCTTTGCAAGGGACGACCGTTCCAAGAGCCTGTGCCGCAGATCATCCTGACAACGGACGCTTCTCTCCAGGGATGGGGAGCTCATCTACTCCATTACACTGTGCAGGGACTATGGACGCAACAGCAACGGAAGATGCACATCAATGTTCTGGAACTGATGGCAATCTTCATGGCACTAAAAGCCTTCAAAGTACATCTGTGCAACAAAGTCGTGTTGATCCGGACGGACAACATGACGGCCATGTACTACATTCAAAAGCAGGGAGGAACACACTCTCCGCAGCTGTCTCATCTGGCTCAGAGCATGTGGAAGTGGGCCATTCAAAGGAACATCTTCCTCGTGGCGGAACACCTCCCGGGCAAGGACAATCAGATGGCGGACCTGCTCAGCAAGTACAGCCACCAAATGCACGAGTGGGAGATACATCCATCAGTACTCCAACCGTATTTCCAAAGGTGGGGTCATCCAGAGAAAGGAGAACGCAAAATGCCAAAGCTTCGCCGCCAGGTTCCCACACGAACTACCAAGCCATGTCTTTCCCAGACCGGAATCAAGCATCCAAGGACCGGTTTCTGGCTATCTAACCCAGGGTGGTGTGGAGTGCAAAAAAACGATGGATTTAGGCCCAGATCCTTGTACTGGGGTGAATGTATGACATTGTTCTACATTCTGTCCATCAACTGTGTTTTTTGCAATTTTCACCCCGAGTGTGCTGGGTATACTCAGACGTGAGTCCCAGGCTCTCCACACCACTGGAGTCAAGCTATCCAGGCTGAATGAAGGCTGATAGCCAGAAACCGGTCCTTGGATGCTTGATTACGGTCTGGGAAAGACATGGCTTGGTAGTTCGGACTGGACTGTTCCCATGGGGCACAGGGTCAGAGCTGATTTGCATATAGCCAGTGTCTAACCCAGGGTGGTGTGGAGTGCAAAAAAACGATGGATTTAGGCCCAGATCCTTGTACTGGGGTGAATGTATGATATTGTTCTACATTATGTCCATCAACTGTGTTTTTTGTTTTATTGATTACAGCACTGCCTTTGACGGGGTGGACCGGGTAACGCTGTGGAAGAAATTAACAGCATGGCAGTGTTGAGAGTGGAGGGAAACTTGCCCTGAAAGCAATAACATCCATATACCAGAGGACTGGGGTTCCAATATAAACAGACTATTCACAGCGACTACCAAAGTCTCAATCAACAGTGGCCTTAAACAGGGCTGCGTAATGGCCCCCCTCTCATTCAGCCTTTACACTGCCGACCTGGGCAAATCATTAGTTGGTACCAGCCTATTCACACCCAGGCTAGGACTCTCAAGACTCCCAGTTCTTGCAATCATGGACCATACTAAAACCGGTCTGCAGTGAGCACTCAGCGTACTTCATATGTACAATGTCAATAAACTTCAGGTGAACCAGGGCAAGGCAACAATCATTATCTTTGGAAAGTACCCACTTAAAAAAACTCACTATAGCTTTATAGGCATCTGGTTCACAGAAGGGGCCAACAGTACACATGAAACACCTCAAAACAAAGGGCGCAGAAGGTGTAGATAGTCTAAATCGCCTTAACAATCATCTGCAAAGCCTAACTACTAGACCTATGGTGAAAGTCCGGAAAGCAAAATTGATCCCCGCATTATGCCTTTTCTGGCACGCGAGTAACTCAACTGAATATCATCCAAAGCTCAGCATATACAAAAATCTTTCACGTACCTTGGCAGGTCCGAACTGCGAGGCTCAGATTAGAGCTGGGCCTTGAAAGGCTGAATCTTGAATGTCAAGGGGCACTACTAAAACACTAGATCAGGATTCTGAGTGCCCCTGAGAAAACTCTCAAGTCACTACTTAAAGCAGTATTCGAGGCAGAGCGCAATCCGTGGCAAGAGTATCTTGCTCAAGCAATCAAGAACCTAAGAACAGAAGCTACTAACCTTCACCACTCTGACATACCTTTCACAGTTCGGTAAAAAAAGATTAATAACATTTCGCTAGATCTGGACCAAAAAAGCCTGCATTGTACCTCGAACACCGAGGTATTAGACGCCTCTTACACGGGTGGGAAACCGCAGCCTCATTTATGCCAAGCATTGGCAGCTCATACCCGCAGGAAAATCTTATAAATGCGTCCTCTTGGGCTAGGCAGAGCGAAACAAGAACTTGTGGGCTGTGCAATTACCGCAACAAATTTAGGCGTAACTTGTTCTGTTACGGTCCCAAACTGCCCCACAGTCGACGTCACCTGTTAGTTCCTTTATTCTTGGCTCAAGGGACCCGCACCTGCAGAATGGCCTAGGACTTGGGCTTTGTGCTACCCCTGTGACCCTAGTGAGACTGGGGAAATTCATCAATGCCATCTGATTAGCACTCTGCACGACGCAGGCGGGCACTAAAACCGTTCAAAAAGACTCCTGATTTTCGCACACACTCATTCCTTCCTGGTCTACAGGTCCTGGTCAACACCTGCTCACTCCTGCAACCTATTTACATCTCTGCATCAGCACCACCTCTAGTGGAACTTTGTTTCCCATGCTTCCACGAATCCCCGAAAAGGCAATTCGGTCCTTGCTGCTTGCTAAGACATTTCAAATGCACTCTTCCCTTTGATAGGTTATTTTTATCTTTTTAGTCATTCACATTTAGTTCTTATTTTATATTTATATTTTTGTATTTAGTGAATCTTGTGCAAACTGTTTCATGTAACGATATTAGGTCATTTGACCTAAATAAAAATCAATTCATTGTAGTGGTCTGCCAGGCCCCTAAAATAAAAATAAATCAAAAATACTAGAAATACGATTCTAGGATGGGCTGCCATGTTTAAAATGATTACCTTGCCCCGCTTTCTTTATGCCCTGCAGAACGCGTACTTCCCTCTCCCTAGACAGTCCTTCAGTACTATTAATGCGGAATTGCGTTCCCTCCTGTGGCTGGGGAAACAGCAGAGAATTGCTTTGACTGTGCTGTGCCGTAACCAGTATAATGGGAGATCTCATTACCAGATATTGAGGCTTACTACTAGGCAGAGCATCTAACCCCGGTGAATAATTGGATACATGTCCACGCAGACCATCCCAAATACAGGTTGGAGAGGGAAACCATGGCGAACTGTACCTATCTATATTATCTCTATGGGGAATGGGGTAGGGGGCGACTTTTCCCGGCCACCCAGGTCACGATAGCGGTGTGGGAAAGAGCAATGAAGGCACTTGGGTGGGAACGCAAACCTACCAAACAGACGCCTCTTTGGCACTGTCCCTGGCTAAAGCAGCTCCAAAAACTATGGGGCTTCAAGGGGTGGGATGCCATAGGCATCTCAACTATAGGTGACATCACAGCCAAGGGTACGTTAAAAAGTTTCTGCTCGCTTCAGACAGAGTTTGAGCTGCAAAACTCTCAGTTTCTTAAGTATGCGCAACTCCGGCACGTCTGGCAGGCAGAGACCTCTCTCTCTTCCTCACTACCAGAATATGCACGACTGGAGGGATGCCTATTACAGGAGCAGATGTTTGCTAATGCAGTCCCTCTTACTTACCGGACTTTGAATAATAATGCACCAGATAGGCTGAGGGAAACCTGGGAGCGGGACCTGGGCGTACTCAACAACATAGACTGGGAAGCAGCCTTGATGCACCACCGAGAGGTTGCTATCAAATCCCGTCTCCGCCTTATCCAATATAAAATACTCCATAAAGTTTATTATGATAAGGCCCGCCTTCACCGAATGGGCCGAGCAAGCGACCCTAGTTGTCAGAAATGTGGGTATAAGCAGGGATATTTTTACCATACCATCTGGGACTGCACCGTAATACAGACGTACTGGGACAAGGTGTTGGGGGAATTGAGCAAGGTTTTGAAACAACATCGCTGGACCCCAAATTCATATTGTTGGGCATACCGGGAGATGTAGATTTGGGCGGTCCGCAGCTCATTATTGCCATGTTGGCCCTGGTGGTGGCAAAACGAGATGTAGCACACGATTGGGGAGCAGCAGTAGTGCCCCAGCTTCTAGAGTGGAAGGCAGGAATGGATATGTACATGGCAGCAGAGAGGGTCACCTATAAGGCAAGAGGGTGCCTGAGGAAATTCTGCAAGGTTTGAGGGAAATGGAGAGCATTTTATGGTCTAGATGGGGGGCTGGGTGGAGGTTAGCGGATCATTGAGAGGCCCCTCCCCTGACTCTATACATCAGCCCGACGCTCCTGTCTTCTAGCATTCCGGGACTGGAACTGTGACATTAAAACTGAGAAAAGTGATGGGCCGGAACTTGAGGGTTCAAGACTCCCTAATGGGTTATGATGAGGGATGGTGTGATATGTGGTATGTATATGTATGTCTCTCCTTAATTGTGATTGATTTTGTTATGGTCCTTGTTATGGTCTTTTTTGATTTTGGATTATCGCAAAAAATAAATAAAAAAATAACTCACCCTCACATCCCTTCACCCTCCTCACCCTCACACCCCCTCACCCTCACACCCCCTCACCCTCACACCCCCTCACCCTCACACACCCCCTCACACACCCCCTCACCCTCACACACCCCCTCACCCACCCTCTCACCCGCCCTCTCACCCACCCTCTCACCCACCCTCTCACGCTCACACACCCCCTCACCCTCACACGCCCCTCACCCTCAAAACCCCCTCACCCTCAAAACCCCTCACCCTCACACCCCCACACCCCTACACCCCCTCACACACCCACTCACCCTCACACCCACTCACCCTCACACCCACTCACCCTCACACCCCCTCACACCCCTCACCCTTACACACCCTCTCACCCTCACCCCCCTCTCACCCTCGCACACCCTCACACAACCTCACACAACCTCACATGCCCTCACACGCCCTCACACACCCTCACCCCCTCACACACCCCCTCACCCCCACACACCCTCACAGACCCTTTCACCCTCACGCCCACCCTCTCACCCTCACACCCCCTCACCCTCACACACCCTCTCACCCTCACACCCCCTCACACACACCCTCACCCCCACTCATCCTCACACCCACTCACCCTCACACCCCTCACCCTCACACCCCCTCACACCCCTCACCCTCACACCCCCTCTCACCCTCACACACCCTCTCACCCTCAAACGCTCTCACCCTCACACCCTCTCACCCTCACACACCCTCACACGCCCTCACACACCCTCACCCTCACACCCCCTCACACCCTCACCCTCACACACCCTTTCACCCTCACACACCTCCACCCCCTCACCCCCCCTCACACCCTCACACACACCCTTTCACCCCCTCACCCTCACACCCCCTCACCCTCACACCCCATCACCCTCACACCCTCACCCTCACACACCCTCTCACCCTCACACGCCCTCTCCCCCTCACACGCCCTCACCCACCCTCACACCCCCTCACCCTCACACACCCTTTCACCCTCACACACCCTCTCACCCTCACACACCCTCACACACACCCTCTCACCCTCACACACCCTCACCCCCCCACACACACCCTCACCCTCACACACACCCTCACCCCCACACACCCACTCACCCCCTCACACACCCACTCACCCCCTCACACACCCTCACACACCCTCTCACCCTCACACGCTCTCACCCTCACACCCTCTCACACCCTCACACACACCCTCACCCTCACACACCCCCTCACCCTCACACCCTCACCCTCACACCCTCACCCTCACACCCCCTCCCTCACACCCCCTCACCCTCACACCCTCACCCACCCTTTCACCCTCACACACCCTCTCACCCCCCTCACCCTCACACCCCCTCACACCCTCACACACACCCCCTCACCCCCTCACCCACCCTCACACCCCCACACCCTCACACCCCCCTCGCCCCTCACTCTCCATCACACACCCCCTCACCCTCACACCCCCTCACCCTCACATCCCTCACCCTCATACCCCCACACACACCGTCACCCACTCACCCTCACACCCCTCACACCCCTCACACCCCTCACCCTCACACACCCTCACACCCCTCACCCTCACACACCCTCTCACCCTCACACACCCTCTCACCCTCACACACGCTCACACCCTCACATGCTCTCACCCTCACACGCCCTCACACACCCTCACACACACCTTCACACCCCCTCGCCCTCACACCCCCTCACCCTCACACTCACACCCCCTCACACTCACACCCCCTCACCCTCACACCCCCACACCCTCACACACCCTCTCACCCTCTTACACCCTCTAACCCCCCCTCACCCTCACACCCTCACACACACCCTCTCACCCCCTCACACCCCCTCACCCTCACACCCTCACACACCCTCTCACCCTCACACGCCCTCACACACCCTCACACACCCCCTCACCCTCACACCCCCCCTCACCCTCACACCCCCTCACCCACCCTCACACCCCTCATCCTCACCCCCATCACCCTCACCCTGTCACCCTCACTCACCCTCACCCACCCTCACACCCCCTCACCCTCACACCCCCTCACCCTCACACCCCCTCACCCTCACACACCCCCTCACTCTCACACACCCTCACCCACCCTCACACCCTCACACGCACCCTCACCCCCCCTCATCCTCACACCCCCTCATCCTCACACCACTTCACCCACACCCTCACCCACCCCTCACCCTCACACTCCCTCACACCTCCTCACCCTCAACCCCCCTCACATACCCCATCACACACCCCCTCACACACCCTCATCCTCATACACCCCCACTCACCCTCACTCACTCTCACTCACCCTCTCACCCTCACTCACTCTCTCACCCTCTCACCCTCACACACACCCTCACCCCCCCTCACCGTCACACCCCTCACCTCCTCACACCCCCTCACCTAACACCCTCACCCTCACTCACCCTCCACCCCTCACACCCTCACCCTCAAATACCCCCTCACACACCCTCCCACCCTCACACACCCTCTTACACCCTCACCCTCACACCCTCACCCCTGTCACCCTCACCCCGTCACCCCCACACCCTCATACCCTCACCCTCACAGCCCCTCACCCTCACAACCCCTCACCCTCACAACCCCACACCCTCACAACCCCACACCCTCACAACCCCACACACTCACACACCCTCACCCACCCTCACCCTCGTACACCCTCACACACCCCTCACCCTCACACACCCTCACACCCTCACCCCCCTCTCACCCTCACACACCCTCACTCACCCTCTCACCCCCTCACCCCCCCTCACCCCACACCCCCTCACACACTCACACATCCTCACTCACCCTCACACACCCTCACCCTCACACCCCCTCACCCTCACACCCCCTCACACACCCTCACCCTCACACACCCTCACACACCCTCACCAGCATAACAAAACATAGCATAACAAAACACAGCATAGCATAACACAACATAGCATAGCAAAACAAAGCATAGCATAACTTAACAAAACAAAGCATAGCATAACAAAGCATAGCAAAACAAAACATAGCATAGTATAACAAAACATAGCATAGCATAACAAAACACAAAAAAACATAGCAGAACAAAACATAGCATAACAAAACAAAACATAGCATAACAAGACAAAACATAACATAACAAAACATTACATAACATAACAAAGCATAGCATAGCATAACAAAACAATGCATAGCATAACAAAACATAGCATAACAAAGCATAGCATAACAAAACAGCATAACAAAACATAGCATAGCATAACAAAACAAAGCATAGGATAGCAAAACAAAACAGAATAGCATAAAAAACAGCATAACATAACAAAACACAATAACACATATCAAAATAAAACATAGCAAAACAAAACATAGCATAGCTTAACAAAACACAACAAAACATAGCATAACAAAACATAGCATAGCAAAACAAAGCATAGCATAATAAAACACAACAAAACATAACATAGCATAACAAAACATAGCATAGCATAACAAAGCATAGCATAGCATAACATATGAAAGCATAGGATAGCAAAACATAGCATAGGTTAACAAAACAAAACATAGGATAGCAAAACAAAACATAGCATAGCATACAGCATCACTCAGCACCTCTACAGCATCACTCAGGGGCACCACAACATCACTATGCTTACACAGCATCACTGAACGTCAGAGCATTACTCGTTCGCCATCACAACATCACTCAGCGCCACCACAGCATCAATCTGTGCAACCATTCAACAACAAGGGAAATTTATTTTAAAATCTTGCGGTAGACAACATTTTTAGCATGAAGTGTCACAATAGTTAGGCATGTGTGTGCAGATACTCGGTGTACCTCGGAGTAAGAAGTATTAGCAGATGTCTCTAGTGTGTTTGTACTCCACTTCCGTAGGTAAGCGTGTGTGAAAGTGCATTCAATTGTAAATTTCGTGTCCCCGCAGGCACGCTTAGTCGCGTCATCCGCCGCCTGATCCCGGACCCAGCCCTGGCTGATGTTGTGCGCCTGGTGCCAATTAGTTTATGCAGAGAGTTGAATTTGTGACAGCGCGCAGGAGACGCTGTAGTTACTGTCCCCACAGGCACGGTCCTTCATGCAGAGAGTTGACTGTGTGACAGCACGCAGTATACTGTGCAGTTATTGTGCCCGCAGGCACGATCAGTCACGTCTGCCCCCACCTAAGCCCCGGCAATTGCCGGGCCCATTGGCCACGCCCCTTTCTCCAGCGCAATTGCCGCACCCATTGGCCTTGGCCATGCCTCCGGCCCAACGCCGACGTTTGTTTTCCACATGCCCTCAAGGCACGTTTGTTTGGGGGGGGATGTGCCGCGCGATTGTTGCCGTTTGTCGTGCCCATTGGCCACACCCCTTATTGCAGCGCAATTGCAATTGCCGCGCTCATTGGCCTTGTTCACGCCCCCAGCATACGCCCAAAGCACAATGCACACGTTTAAGGAACACTTGTTTTTGTCGTCATGCCGCGCCCCGCCCACGCCCACAAGGGACTACTTTGCCGGTAAGGTTCATTTACGTTTCTAATGTATATGGTGGGCAGCTGTATAGCCTATGTCCATCTGCTGCAACTGTCCTTTCCAATGCTGTATTGGGTGTTGTGATTGGTGCTGTGGTTCCTGAGATTACCCGCCTCAAAGGTTTGGGCTCTCTCTTTATTATATTAGTTTAGATTTCACTTCTGTTCTTGGATTTTCGTCACAATAAAATACACTGAACATAATCTTCACAAACGTTATTTACAAAAGTGTAAGCTATTGCCATTATAAATTACAATAACTTTTATTTAAGTATTAATTATTTAAAAAAAATAAAAGCCATTGATATTTGTAATATCAATACATGTAAGTCACGTAAATACTGCATTACAAATGCTATAGGTGTCACATTTAAGAAAGTTATAACTATTGCCATTGTAAGTGACAAAGCTATTAATTTCGCTATTTTCAAAAACAAAACATAAATAAAAAATGTAATTTACAATACCAAAAGCTCAAACTTTCCTAATGCGAGACCTATTGCATTGCAAATGCTTGTTTATAAGAATGTTTTGCAATTCCTCAGACAGTCTTACTGGGCTGCTTGCTTTACTATTATTCTTTAAATGTGTCTTGCATATGCATGTTGAGTTGACGTGCCTGTTTTATGGCACAAGGTAAAGTGATTGAATGCAGGAATTAGTCAGTTGGTGGATAAATGGGTGTAGGAGGAAAAGGAGTGACAGAATACACATGATGACTTACTGAGTATCCAAACTCTTGCTTGACTGAAGAGGCACTTTTAATTATAAGCCAGACCTTTTGGCATTGCTAAAGCTTGTTGCATATAGGCATAACTTTCGTTTTTTATTTATCTTTAGGTTATTTACCTTTACCTTAAGTTGCAATAATTGAATTAAATGTTGTAGATTTATAGTGATAATGTTGTAAGTATATAGCAAGACATAACCGTATTTTAGTTTGACCTTTCGCCAGTGCAAATATATAAGGGTACCCCTGATAAAAGAACGACGTTCCAATGACGTGGTCAAAACAATCAAATGTATAAACAATTTCTCCAGTATTACATCTTTCATAGATTCACATGCTTGTATCTTCCCCGTCGTCATGGTGGGAGTCTCACGGTAACAGAATGACCAAGCAGTATCATAGAGAAGAAAAACTGCATAGAAAATCCCCAAAGGGGCTGTATTATTTGGTAACCAGACCATTTCTTTGTTTTGGTCCAAAAGCTAGCCAATCAGAATTGCTGCCCTGCCCTCACACTCCCCAGCAGCAGCTTCCTGCCTCAGATTTCCAACCGCCTTCGTGTGAGAAAGGAGTCTCCCTGAGCTCTGCTCAGTTTTCTTCTGTTTCCTGTGTGAACTTTTGACCCTTTGGGAATCTGTTTACCGCCTTCTACCTTGAGGTATTGTGTGTATTCTTTTTGCTTAAAATGGCTGAAAGCTCTAAGAAGAGGCTGTTCAGGCCATGCAGATCCTGTGGGAAGGCCAGACTCTTCTCTGAGGACCCACATGAGGACTGCCTTTATTGCCTCTACCCTGAACACCTGGTGAAGTCCTGTAAGCTTTGTAGAAAATTTTCTGACAAAACTAAGCGTGACAGGGAGGCAAGATTACTGTTGTGGCTTCAGAAGAAGAAGGCCACTCCAGGCACAGATTCTGAGGAAGAATCTTCTCACCCCACTCCCAAGAAAAGGAAGGCCTCTGTTTCTGTGGAGAAAGTGGAACCTAAAAGGGGTAAATCTGAAGAAAAATCGACATCATCTCTTCCTATTACTCCTCTGGGGAAGCAGTCTAGTCTTAAAGGTCCTGGATCTGCACCTTCTACCAGTTCGATGGTTTCTGCTCATAAGTCTGTGGTGAAACCTTCGATTCAGTCATCTTCAGCTTCATCTAAGGCTGCGTCGACGACCACGACGTCTACGGCAACGACATCGATGAGTAAGATGTCTCTGTCAGGCCCGTCGACGACGACGACGACGACGACTTCGTCGACGACAGGTTCGATGTCTCGAATGTCGACGGGGGTCCCGTCGACGAAGGCTCCGTCGACGAAGGCTCCGTCGACGAAGGTCCCGTCGACGAAGGTCCCGTCGACGAAGGTCCCGTCGACGAAGGTCCCGTCGACGAAGGTCCCGTCGACGAAGGTCCCGTCGACGAAGGTCCCGTCGACGATGGTCCCGTCGACGATGGTCCCGTCGACGATGGTCCCGTCGACGGTGGTCCCGTCGACGGTGGTTCCGGCGACGAAAATCTTACTTTCAACAGCTAAAGCCTACAGTTCTCCTCAATCAAAGACCATGATCTCCATACGCTCTTTTCAGTCGACAAGAGGTTCGGCTACCATCAGTAAGTCCGCGGAATTCACCTCTTGGACAAAGATTTCTCCATTGCCGCCAACATCGCTGTTGGAGCAGGATTCGGAGGGAGAGGAGTCCTCAGGTGCTGCCTACAGCCCCTCTCAGCTTCAAATAAAAAGCCAGGATACGGATGAGGAGGAAACCTTTTCCTTCAAGGACAGGCCACAATCTGACAGATATGAATCATTCCAGGAATCTGGTGCCTATGAAGATGAAGAGGAGCAGCACGAGGACTCACGGGAGGAAGAACGTCAGGAGACAGTTTCCATACCCCTCACCCTTGTGTCTGACCTTAGACTGATGCTGAACGACTACTATCGTCGCTTCCCGGAGGCGAACTCATCGCAGCCAGTTACGCTCACGCCTCCCACGCATACACCCAAACAGGCACCTGCCCCTCAAGATCGGGGAGTTCAATCTCCGCAGGTGGTTACTATTAGGGATGACCTAACGGACTCTGATGACGATGAAGAGCCCGAAGATGGAGAGCTAGTCCATGATGCCTCGGGCAAGGAATGGGACGAGTACGTTTTGCCTTCAGCTGCATCGCCTGAACCACTCAAATCTACCTCCCCTCCTCAGGACATCGGAGGCTTCCATGATATCATGGAGAGGGCGGCCAAGAGATTCAGTCTGGATGTGGATGTACAGGAAACGGATTGTTTCTTGTACGATTTCAAGGATGATAACAAGAAGTCACTCCGCTCAATACCTATTATCCCGCATTTATGGGAGGAGGGCCTCAAGATTCTAAAAACACCAGCCTCCATAGCGGTTTCAGTTCCGCGAATCGAAAAGAAATACAGAGCTCCAGAATCTACGGCAGCCTGCCTCATTGGTCATCCCAGGCCGGAATCGGTGGTGACACAGGCGGCCCAAAGAAACTCAAAAAACCCGGTGGCTACATCACTAGTGCCACCAGACAAGGAAGGGAGGAGAATGGATGGAGCGGGTAAGAGGTTTGCGGTCATGGCAGCCTCTACCATCAAAGCGGCAAATGCGATGGCTCTGCTCGGCCGCTACAACAGGCAAATATGGTCAGATCTGGCCCCCATCTTGTCGGCGCTTCCGGAGGATCGAAAGGAAGAAGCGGCAGCCCTTCTCAAGGAAGGAGCAAAATCAGCAGCTGAGTCTATCGACATCGCCATGGATGTTTCGTCCCTAGGCTTCAGGCAAATGGCAGGGGCGGTCTCGCTTCGCAGACAGGGCTGGCTAAAGGCGACTTCTTTTCGACCAGAAGTGCAGGCGAAGATTGTCGATATGCCCTTCGACGGTGAGAACCTGTTTGGGAAGCATATCGATGAGGCATTGCAAGGCATAAAGTCAGACACTGATACGGCTAGAGCGCTGGGATCTCTCCAGCAGGGAAGGTTTCAGTCCTTTCGGAAGAGGGGTGCAAGAGGACAATTTAACCAACGATCCTCTTTTCAATCTAACAGATATCAGCCGTACAGTCAGCAGGGATATCGTCAGTTTAACTCCAACAATCAGTACAGATCCTCCAACTCCTCTTACCAACAACAGTCCAGAGGTAAATCCAACGCCAGGGGGAAAAATCAGCAGTCTAATAGACGTCAATGATTTCAGGCAGGCGCTCCCCACACTACAGATCCCGGACGACGACCACTATCTGTCTCAATACTACGCCAACTGGATGTCCATAACATCGGACAAATGGGTCCTGGACGTCATCAGCAGGGGCCACACACTGGAATTTGTGGAAATACCACCGGACCACCCTCCAGTGCTCAGGCCCAACCATCATCGCAAAGAAATGCAGATGGAAGTTCTCTCGCTCCTACAAAAGGGAGCCATAGAGGAAGTACCACAGCATCTCAGAGGGAGAGGCTTCTATTCACATTTCTTCCTCATCAAAAAGAAACAGGCCCAGAAATGGAGACAGGTATTGGACCTGAGGGATCTCAATCATTACATAAAAAAGATACCCTTCAGAATGTTGTCGTTGCAGGAGATCTTACTCATGTTAAAGGGCAAGGACTACTTAGCGTCCTTGGATCTCATGGATGCGTACTTCCATATTCCCATCCATCGGAAGCACAGGAAGTATTTGAGGTTTGCTGTGGAGAGTCGCCACTTCCAGTTCAGAGTCCTGCCGTTCGGACTCAAATCGGCCCCGAGGGTATTCACCAAATGCATGGCCCCGGTGGCGGCCCACTTAAGGCTACAAGGCCATTACATTTACCCATACCTGGACGACTGGCTGGTGACAGGTCCATCTTTCAGGGACGCAGCGGAAGCTCTACAAAACTGCGTCCGGTTGTTTCAGCGATTAGGCCTGAGAACAAACTTGGAGAAGTCCTCGCTGACTCCGGCCCAGGGCATACAATTCTTAGGGGCATGGATATGCACCAAAGAGGGCAAAGCCTACCCTTCCAAGGATCGGATCAGAAAGATCAGAGGACTGACGACTTCTCTACAAGCAAAAAAAAGTCCACTTCCGTGAGAATTTACAAGTCCATGTTGGGGATGATGTCATCCTGCATCCCGTTGGTACCAAACTGTCGTCTAAGGATGAGACCTTTGCAGGAACAACTCGACGAGCAGTGGGTACAGGCCAGCGGAACCTTCGAGGATCGCATTACCATCACGACCAGTATGAAGGTGGCCATGTCATGGTGGAAGATCCTAAAAAACCTAAACCAGGGACTGAGCTTCATTCCTCGGGATCACGACTTCGTGATGACGACGGACGCTTCACTGAAAGGATGGGGCGCGCATCTTCAAGAACTGGAGATTCAGGGCCTTTGGTCAGATTGGGAAGCTCAGCTTCACATAAACATGTTGGAGCTCAAGGCAGTATTCCTAGGGCTTCAAGCTTTCCTTCCCAGAATACGTCAGTCGTCAGTACTTATTCAAACAGACAGCACCACGTCCATGTTTTACCTGCTGAAACAGGGCGGGACGAGATCCAAACAGCTGTCAGCGCTGGCGCAAAGGATCTGGAAGTGGCTCATATCCAACGAAATCTCGATCCAAGTCCAGCATATACAGGGAGTCCTCAACACTCGGGCGGACGCCCTGAGCCGCACTCCCAATGCGACACACGAGTGGGAACTTCACGACACTCAGATTTGCATTCTGTTCCAAAGGTGGGGCACTCCCACATTAGATTTGTTCGCGACTCAAACCAATTCAAAGTGCACTCACTTTGCGTCAAGGTACCGTCAACAGGGATCCATGGGAGATGCATTCCTCATGGACTGGACAGGAAGGTTTGCATACGCGTTCCCTCCGTTCCCGTTGATTCCGCGCATACTGCGCAAGATGAGACTGGAACCGTGCCGGATCATACTGATTGCTCCAGCCTGGCCAAGACAGGCGTGGTTTTCAGACCTCCTTCAATTGTCGAGGGGCGACAAGATTCAGCTTCCGACATTTCAAGACCTCATCTCCATGGAGAAAGGCCAGATTCTGCATCCGGATCTACGCTCTCTGAAGTTGTCCGCATGGAACCTCACGAGCGTGAATTTCAGGATCTAAACATTTCGCAAGAGTGCAGGCATATCCTCTCACAAGCGAGAGCTGTATCCACGAACAAAACATATACAGCAAAATGGACCCGGTTCTGCCACTGGTGCAACAGACAAAGCTTGCATCCCTTTGAGGTTCAGCCTGAAGGTATCCTGCCTTACCTGCTCTTACTATCAAAGTCAGGCCTTTCGCATGCTTCAGTCAAGGTGCACTTAGCAGCAATATCGCGATTCAGGCGAAAGCCAAACGAACCATCTCTCTGGTCGTCCAGAGTAATAAAGGAATTTATCAAAGGACTCTTTAGAGTCTTTCCACCCATCCAACGACCACCTGTTCCGTGGCATCTGAATACAGTGCTATCGCAGCTTATGAGGCCACCCTTTGAGCCCATACATAAGACAGACTTGCAGTTCCTGTCCTGGAAAACAGCCCTCCTTCTCGCCTTAACATCTGCAAGGAGGGTTAGCGAAATCCAGGCCTTTTCGGCGGAGGAACCCTTCTTACAATTCCGTCAGGACAGGGTTATATTGAGAACTAATCCTACCTTTATTCCCAAGGTGGCGACGTCTTTTCACCTGAACGAACCCATTATTCTACCTACTTTCTTCAGCAAGCCCTCATCGGATGCAGAAAGAGCCTTACACTCTCTAGACATTTCAAGATGCCTAAAGTTCTACATTGAGAGGACAAAGCCGTTCCGTAAGTCCAAGCAATTGTTCATTGCATTTGAAGGGCAGAGAAAAGGTCTTCCATTGTCGAGACTGAGTATTGCTAGATGGATATCCTCAGCTATCCTGAAATGTCATGACAAAGCGGGGAAGCCGCTACTTTCTAAAGTGCAAGCGCATTCAACGAGGAAGATGGCAACCTCGATGGCCTTGTTCGCAGGAGTGGCACTGCCAGATATCTGCAGGGCAGCAACGTGGAAGAGTGTCCACTCATTTACAAAGCACTACTGTCTGGACACTGCGTGGAAGGAGGACACGGCAGTGGGTCAGGCTGTTCTGAAGCGTCTATTCCAGTAAGGTATGGCCTAATGGCATATTGTTTTTTGCTATACAGTACTTTGATGTGTTATTACATGCATTTATCGTATTGCTGATGTTTTTCATAGCTATTATTATGTCATTGCTTGGCGGCAGAGCTTCCTTCTAGGTTCTGTCCTGGAAACGCTACGGATATGGTGAGCACTGCTTACTACTCTGATACAAGCATGTGAATCTATGAAAGATGTAATACTGGAGAAGGAATTAGTTACTTACCTGTACACTATAGTTCTCCAGTATTATCTTTCATAGATTCACATGCGCCCGCCCGCCTCCCCGTTTCTCAGGCAGATCTTGTTCTCGGAATTTATCCTTGTCTCTCACTCGGGGACGGAAATCTGAGGCAGGAAGCTGCTGCTGGGGAGTGTGAGGGCAGGGCAGCAATTCTGATTGGCTAGCTTTTGGACCAAAACAAAGAAATGGTCTGGTTACCAAATAATACAGCCCCTTTGGGGATTTTCTATGCAGTTTTTCTTCTCTATGATACTGCTTGGTCATTCTGTTACCGTGAGACTCCCACCATGACGACGGGGAAGATACAAGCATGTGAATCTATGAAAGATAATACTGGAGAACTATAGTGTACAGGTAAGTAACTAATTCCTTCTTAGTATAACTCTATTGTTTTTGTGGCATCCTATCCAATGACCAGAGACCCAGGATCTATTCAATTATTATTTTTTTTTAAAACTCTTTATTCGTGACTGTTACAGGATGACATACATTTCTGTACATTTTCTTATCACAACATACATCAGTCTTTTCCGTTTTCAAACCCAGAAACTTGTGGGAACAGTGCATTTCAGTTACAAATTGCTTGTCAGAGCATTCCCGGGATGATTCCCATACGTACTCCGTACCCTCCAGAATCGTGTCCGTCATAAGTAGCATACCCCAACTGTCCCTTCCTCCCCAACCGCCCACCCACCCCCTGTCTCCTGGTCGTTCTCACTTGTACACTCCACATCCCGGGTCAAGGTGGCACTATGTATGTCTGAAGTGGTAAAAGCCGTAGGTCTGGTCTAGCCCCTGTGAGTCACACTGGTGCCCTTAAGCCTCGTCCCCCTCCCGCCACATTTGTGAGTTCATCCCACCGGGCCTCCCGAGCTGTTCAGGTCTATCTCCTCCAGGTCTATCATCATTAAGTCCCATTCCTGAGCTATAGGATATTTGCGCAGGCCCTTGCTCTCCTCGTCTCGCAGCGCCGCGGATTCTGCCTTGCCCCATTTCAGCAAGTCGCTGCGCCACATTTCTATCTGCGGGGCCCTGGGTGACTTCCATCTCATGGTGAGCACCCTGATCGCCAGCACCAGCGCCAGGTCCGTAAATCTCAACTGTGCCTTGCATGTCTTGGGCCGCTTCCTGTTCCCCAGTAGGCATGGTAACGCTCCCTCAGGGATCTGGAGTGTTGTTATGGAGTGTAGTGTATGTTTGATCGTTCCCCAGTAAGAGTGTAACTTCGGGCATGTCCATAGCATGTGGAGAATATGTGCCTCATCCTGGTGACACCTCGGGCAGCAGTGTGCGGTGGCAGGGAACATCCGATGCAGCCTCTGGGGTGTAAGGTAAGCTCTGTGGAGAACCATGGCCTGTATGAACTGAAACTTAACATTCCTAGACACCCGTCTATGATGGCCTAAAATAATTTTCCATTCCCCGTCCGTTATGTTTCCCCCCGAGTCTGCAGTCCAGGACTCCCTGAGTGTAGCAATCGGTGAAGGCACATGTTCCCTGATGCCAGTATACAGCCATTTCACTAGGTGTCCCCCCGCTCCCATGTAGTATAAGAGGTGCACTAATTCATGCTGTTCTGGTTTCGTCCTTTGCGGGGCCCAAGCCCGTCTGACACAGTGCGTCACCGAGGCGTGTGGTAGGTAGAAGCGTGAAGGTGCTCCCGTGGCCTGCACAAACGAGTCATGGTCCAGCATGGTGTCGTCGCCGAACAGGTCTCTCACCCTGTCCACTCCAGTCTCCGTCCAGGGTCGTAATCTGCGCCGTGTTAAAGTCCCCTGCGGTGTCGGGAGTCCCAGTAGTGGTATATTGTCCGCATATGGGGAGGTCCCATTCGAGTACGACAGTGCTTTCTTCCAGCAGGTCAAGGCCACGTGCAGGAGGGGGTGGCAGTCCCCAGGAATCCTAGCATTGGGCAAGAGGAGGGAGTGCAGGTCTCCCCGCGCCAGTTTGTCCTCCGTGTAAGCGATCTCATGCAAGTCCCTGCCCCCCACCCATCGAGTCAGCCATTGGAGTTGGCTGGCATAGTAGTAACTGCGCAGGTCCGGCACTCCCAGGCCGCCCTGCCTAGCATTCAGTTGCAGTTTTTTAAGGCTGATCCGCCTCCTCCCCGAACCCCATATGAGGGTGACCAATAATGTATTCAGTGTGGTAAATATCTGACGCGGCAGCAGAACCGGTAGGTTCACAAAATAATATAGAATGCGGGGAAGTAGGACCATCTTCGAGACCGCCACTCGTCCCATTACCAATAGGGGCAAGGACGTCCAGAAGCCCACGCTACCTCGTATGCCAGTAATGGCCTTACGGATATTACCGTCAATCTGGGCCTCCAGGTCCCGGTAGACCTGTATTCCGAGATATTTGAACGTGGTCGGTGCCACTTGTATGTTGTAGGTCCCGAACTGTATGAGGGGAGGTTGTTGGTCATCTCGAAAGAAGAAGCCCAGGGACTTCCCTGGATTTATAGCCAGCCCAGATATGTCCTCAAATCGTCTGAAGATATCCGCCAGAGACGAGTGGTCTCCTCGCAGGTTTCGGAGGAACACCAGGATGTCGTCGGCATATATTGAAATCATGTGGTCGGTGCCTCCCACCGGTATGCCGTCCTCCGCAGCTCTATTGCGAAGCGCAATAGCCAGGGGCTCCAGCGTCAACACAAACAGTAGTGGCAACAATGGGCAGCCCTGTCGGGTGCCCCTGTGGACTTCATAACTGTCCGAAGTGTGTCTTCCTGTGCGCGCCCTGGCCGTCGGACCCGTGTATAATAAACGGATCCATTTGATCAGGGCTTCCGGGAAACCAAAGCGATGCAAGACTTCGAACATGAAAGTCCACGTCAAAGAGTTAAACGCCTGACGGAGGTCTAGGGCTATACAGCCCGCGTGTGGCAGATTGTGGGGTGTAGTTGTCATGAGGGCGTGGAGTCGCCTCGAGTTCTGGGAGGTACTCCTCTCTGGGAGGAAGCCACATTGATCAGTATGGATCAGGCCAGGGAGGTGATGTTGGATCCTCAAGGCAATAGCTTTACTGAGAATCTTATACTCCGTGGAGAGCATGGAAAGGGGCCTGTAGTTACCTACATCCTGAGGGTCCCTACCGGGTTTCGGGATCGAAATCACCAAGGCCTGCATGGTGGTAGCCGGGAGATGGCCAGCCTCGTACGCAGTGAGGTATATTTTCTCCAGGACAGGGGCCAGCACATCAGTATATGATTGATAAAACTCCCCTGGTAGGCCATCCATACCCGGGGTTTTGCCCCGGTTAAGTGAGTGGATCGCTACCTTTATTTCCTGCTGTGTTATAGGCCCGGCTAGAGCCGCCTGGACTCCCGGGGACAGCACTGGGAGCGTCAAGTCATCCAGGAATTCCGTCATTTCGTCCCCGTCCTCTACAGAGGGGGGAGCATAGAGGGTCTCCAGGTGTGTCTTAAACACAGTATTAATACCCATTTGAGTGTGTATCAAATCACCTGCCGCGTTCCGGATAGACGTTATTGTAGGGCTCTCAGGGGCATCCCGGACCAGCCGGGCAAGCAGAGCACCGGACCTATCTGCCTCTGACTGTTGCCGTTTCAAATAGGCTCCGTAGTCCATCACCCTCAGGGTCTCTAGTAGTTCAGCATGTTCGATATTACACTGCTGTAGATCAGGTCGGCGGTCAGGGTCCTGCCCCACCGCAATTTCCAGGTCACTTAAGCGCGTCTCTACCTCGCACAGTTTACTATGGATCTCCTGTCTGGCTCCCACCAGGCGGACTATAGCAGCCCCCCGAGTTACGGTTTTCATTGCGTCCCACACCACTAAGTTCGAGGACGCAGAGTCCCAGTTTGTATCGAAGTAGCCAGTTAAGGCCTCAGCTATATGTGAGTGAAACGGGCCATCCGCAAGCAACGCAGGGTTAAGCCTCCAGGTAGGGACAGGCGAGGGTATTCTACCCCAGTGTAAGTCAAGCGCCAACGGCCGGTGGTCCGAGAACGTTTTAGCCAGATAATATGCTGCGTCGCATCTGGCCGCGAGAGAGCTGGAGCATACAAATCTGTCCAGTCTGGTGTGCAGGTTGTGTACAGGGGAGTAGCATGAATATTCTTTATGTGTCGGGTGCAATGTGCGCCAGGTGTCAACCAATCCCCAGCCCCGAAGCCATGTCCCAAACAATTCAGATAGTTTATGTGTTCCCGCCGCCTGAAGGGGGGGGTGTGACCTATCAAGGGTCACATCTAAGATCATGTTCCAGTCACCTCCCAAGATCCAGGGGACGTCTGCCCAGTCCGCCAGAGCCCGGCCCACCTTAGCTAAGAACTTATCTTGGTCGAAATTCGGGGCGTAGATGCTACCCAGCACTACCACTTCCCCGTCTAGGGTACCTCTCACTAGCACGTAGCGCCCTTGGTCGTCAGTCCGTCTCTCCAGTTCCACAAAAGGAGTACCATGACGTACCCATATCGTGGCCCCTCTGGAGAATGCAGAGTATGTGGTAGAGAATACAGTGCCTCTCCATTTCTTCCGCAGCAGGAGTGCTTCGGAGTGTGTCAAGTGTGACTCCTGTAGGAACACTATATGTGCCTTTTGTCGCAGCAGGAAAGCATGCACCCTGTGTCTCTTCTGCACTGCCCCCAGCCCTCTCACATTCCAGGTGACCAGCCTATACCTACCCTGTACGTCAGCCATAACCCCGTGTAGGTGTCGCAATGAGTGTTCCCATATGTCCTAGTGAGTGACTCGCCCGTGTCAACCAGGAGACAGTACCCACCCTATCCCAAACCCCAACTGTGGAGGCGCAGCCTCTGAACTCCGCTGTGCCGAACAATAAACTGTGTAACATAATAAAACAGATAACGTTGCATACGCTAGTGGGGGGTCGGCCAAGCTCTGGCCGTGTCCTTAGTGCCATGCCTGATCAAGCCGCCGGCTCAACGGCGCCGCTGGGAGAGTTCCATCGGAATTATTCGATATGTGTAGCCACGTCTTGTGGAAGGGGGGGGGGGAGAGGAAGGGGGCAGGGGCAGGGGGGGGGGGAAACAGGGGTGGCCCCATACTGGTACAGCCAGTGAACAGCTGCCAAGCGCCGTAGGATCACAGGAGATACAGGAGTTACATCTCGCAGTCCTCACATCCGAGGCTCCCTCCCCACCCAAGGGTAGGGCACGTAGTGTCCGCCATCAGAGAAGGGCCACACATAATGTCAGAGCAAACACATTTCGCCTCTCTCCCCCTCCCCCCCCCAGTTCACACATAAAAGGATATTGTGGTGTACTCAAGCTTCAGGTCTGGTCCACAGGAGGTATTACTCTTGGGCATTGTCCATAAGTTCGTCCGCGGTTCTAGGTGTCACCGTCGGAAACAGGACCATACTATTGTCCGAGTCCGAGTGGACTGTGCTATCCTCAGTGTCCGTATGAATTGTCTCTCGGTCCTCCCTGAAGGTGCCCACGGCTGCCACTGCATCCACCTGTCCCTGCCTTTGCTGATGGGCAGTCGGTTTACGCTGTCTTGGGTGAGTGCGTCGGACGCCGTCCCCGCTGACCTCCTGATTCTGGCCGTCTTTGGACCCAGCATCCGTAGAATCCTGTGTCGGGTCCAGTCGTTCCTCAATGTCCATCACCTCCATCCACTCTTCCACATCTGTGGGGCTTTCGAAAAAGTGAGTTTTCTTGTCATGGATCACCTACAGGCGCGCAGGGAACAGTAAGGCATAACGCAACTTCGCCTTTTGGAGTTTCTGTTTCACCTCATAGTATGATGACCGTTGTTTTTGCACTTGAGTGGTGTAGTCTGGGTATAATGATATTCTTTTATTCTCCCACGGTATGGCCGATTTTATTCTGGCCTGGTTCAGCAGCATGTCTCTGTCCCGGTAATTCAGGATCCGGACAATGAGCGCTCTTGGCGGTTGGCCCGGTTTAGGTCCTGTTGGGATCCTATGGGCTCTCTCGACACAAAAGAACGGTGAAAGACCTTCAGGGGCGACGTTATCCCGGAACCATTGTTCCATGAACTCCGCCGAACGGGATCCCTCGCTTCTTTCCGGCAGGCCAATAACGCGGATGTTATTGCGTCGATTACGCCTTCCGCATCCTCCACGCGTTCCATCAGGGTTTTGACTTGACGCTGAATCAGCTGGATGGAGTCCGTGTGCTCCGCCACCGCCGGGGCAATTTCAGCCAGCGATAGACCTTGATCCTTAACTTTGTCCGCTAATTTCTCATGGTCCGCCTTAAGCAAGGAGAGATTAGTGGTGAGGGTACCCATCTGCGTCTCCATCACAGCTCTGGAGTCTCTAATCTCTTTGAGTATAAGGTCCAGCTTATCACCTTGCTGACTCTCTGAAAGGGTGGAAGCCAACGTCAGCGGCGCAGAGCCCCCGGGGTCCGCATCTGGAGTAGGGCCCACGCCTGGCCCCTCCCTGCCCTCCGTGTTCTTCATGCCTTTGCGCACCATGTTAAGCGCCCTGTGTCCAGACGGCGGTAGGGTCGCGTCCGCAGGCGATCACCAGCCGTCCGAGGTTCGTCTGTTGCCCCCTCGCAGGTCGCACCCAGCATCCACTACCTGGGGTAGCCGTCGAAGGCCGCCGTGGCACTGCTAAGGGGGGGGGGCACTTAGCTTATAGGGGCGTCGGGGCCCTCCGTAGCGCCGTCCACCCTGAGGCGCTATTTCTTTCTTCCCTTTCGGCTTACATCAAGGGCCCAAGAACAGCAGCAGGATCCAGTGGGTGCCACCCCGTCCGAATCAGCCACACCGGTCCGGTGCCTCGTGACTAGGGCCCAGCCGGCAATGAAACAGTTATGGCGCTCCAGGGGTAGTATCAGCCCCACTCCAGGCGCCCCGGTCTCTAGCTCGCCCCGGGGGGAGGCCCAGACACCCCCAGCACCACCTCGTTGCAGCCAGGCTATCAGGGCGTCCCGGCCGGACCCGGTCCTCAGTCCAGGGGTCCCTGCCGAATTTAGTCCGCCCTCAGCTGGATGTGGGGCAGCATCGCCACACCAGGCCCCTCCGCACTTCCTCGGACCTCTCACCTTCGGCCCTCGCGGGAGGGGGTAACTCAGTCGGCGGGGCCCTCCCGTCAGTGGTCGCCACCAGCGGCAGGAACACACGGGTCACAGCATCCGCGCTCCGGCGCCTCAGTCCACCGCTCAAGGCCGTCCGCAGTCTCCGTCCTTTCACCCGGCACCCGGGGTCGTAGGGTGTCGCCTGCCCCTCTCGGCTGTCGCGGGGTCGGGGTTCCTGATCCAGGGGTGCACTTCCGGTCACGGGGCCCCCGGCGCGCCGCCACCTTCAGCCCTCGTCCTCCGGGTACCGCTGCTACTCGAGTCCCCGGTCCGCAGCGTGACACCAGGCCTCACCCCCGGCCACGGCGTAACTCCGGGGCACCGGCCGCCAGAGCTCCAGGATTTTCAGCGAGGCAGGCGGGGTGCAGGAGCTACAGGATACAGCCGTTTTCGGTCGGATACGGCCCCTCAACGTGGGCGACAGGATCGTTCCTCCCCCAGCGGCACCGGAGCACTAGCAAACTCCGTCCGCCATGTTGGCCAGCTAGCCACGCCCCCCTATTCAATTATAATACATTTAATATATCCGAAATCGTAATAATGAAACACATTTTTATACAAAAATATATATCAAATTAAATGCATCATGTTTGTTCTCAAATATACCTTCTACACTTTATATATTAAATGTCACATGCATCCAATCATACAACTCCTCTCATCCCTCCATACAGTACAATGAATCGTCAACATATGGCGTTTCAGTATTTATATATGGTGTATCATGATTTTTCTTTTTCTGTTGATTATGATTTATACATCTCATATTCAAATGAAAAACAGGGACTCCTTGTATTCAGTTTTAGTATTCAGTGACAAATTCTTATTAATTGATGTACAATATGTACAGTTGCTAAGCAGTATATTTGCCTTTCCTCAGAGGGCCATACTGTAACTTAAGTGTTGTATATTTCGTTTCATAAAGCTATCATGGCTGTATATTCCAATGTCCCAAAATATTATACTGTACTGTTTGTACATCGATTAATAAGAATTTTTAATCGAGTACTAAAACTGAATATAAGGAGTCCCTGTTTTTCATTTGAATATATGTCTGCTACTCCACTGCCTTTTGCTAGTTCCAAATCAGCTGATATTTGAGAGAGGAAAACTGAAAATGGGAGTGCAAACGGAAACTTATTTTAATCCGTTTGGGTTTGGTGTCCTGTCTCCTTAGGTAACTTGGACCACCAGCTAAATTTGAGCCCAATTAGCCATCTGCAGTATATCTTTTATCATGTGTCTGCCAAAGAATCCAATAGTATTATGTGTTAAGCACTCCTCTTTTTACTCCTTTGCTCAATTTGAAATTTAAACAAAATTATTATAAATGGTGCTAACCCATATCTTGACTAGCCCCTAGTCAAGTTGATACAAATTACAATAAGTTCACAGAAACCTGTGGTATGGGGTGCACTATTCACATACACACAATTACGTGTTGGGTTTTAACCTTTGTTTTGTCTACTCATTTTTCAACAGTATTACTACAAAAGATGATTGTTAAAATATCCTTATTTGAAAAAATTGCATCAACATTTATCCACGTTATGCTGAAAACATAAATGACATAAATGACACCAATGAATGTATTTTCTTCCAACAATGTTTTTTGTTTTCTTTCTTCAACAAAAGATTTATTCTTCTTTATCCATCAAAGACAAATATGAATTCCTCAGATAACTCATGAAGCCATGTCCCAATGCATTTCGGTATGCACCTTCGTCAGGGGAATGCGCTATAAGTAACATAAACGTCTGTCACAATTATATAAAGAAAACATGTACAATAATCATGCAACAATTTGTTGTGTATAGAAACCAGAAGATCATAAATACTGAAACTACGTGTTTTTATACAATAAAAATCCATGCTCAACAAAGTTCACCTGCCACAAGTTGATCCCAATGCTGCCACCACATGCTCATCACTGCATGCACGTGCAAATCACCAACTAAAACCATGTGTACTAACTAATAACCCTAAGTTTTCAAAGAGCCACAAACGTGCACTCTTACCTTCACTTGTAGCCACACGAAAATGAAGTGCCAAACTTCTCTCTTTCTACAAAATAACAATACCAAAGAAAACCTTTTATCCTTACTATGTTTCCTCTGATCTTTTAAAGTGTCTCGTTCTAAATCAGAGCGTCCAATACTTACTTAGTCTTCTCTAACGCGCGTCTAATCTTTACACTCCTTTACCGGTGCTTTAACACTGTAATGTAAACATAGGAAACTTCCTAAGTATCACACTAAGTTTAACCCCCTTATGTTTTGGTGCAACCTCCGATAAAACTCACCTCTCCTTCAGATTACGCGTGCCTCTCAGATTCACCCGTTTAACTCTCCATGCTCGAACCGAGCCGAGTTCGAGATGCCGGTTTCTAGCGTCTGACATCATAATACGTACAACATAGAAAACGGACTCCTCATCGTCCCGTACTGTCCCAAAATGGCGCTTACTATAGACTTAACATTGGCGCTGTTATATCTAAAGAAATACCTACCTAAGAAATTATCGGTAAAAATACCTATTGTGTATGTGATCAAGTGTAGTTGGTGAGATTAATTGAGCATGTACAGTGCAAAATATATGCAAACAAAATATCGACTATAAACAGGTACCTAGGTAGTGATTTTTTCATGTAATGGCAGGTACCTGTTTATAGTCGATATTTTGTTTGCATATATTTTGCACTGTACATGCTCAATTAATCTCACCAACTACACTTGATCACATACACAATAGGTATTTTTACCGATAATTTCTTAGGTAGGTATTTCTTTAGATATAACAGCGCCAATGTTAAGTCTATAGTAAGCGCCATTTTGGGACAGTACGGGACGATGAGGAGTCCGTTTTCTATGTTGTACGTATTATGATGTCAGACGCTAGAAACCGGCATCTCGAACTCGGCTCGGTTCGAGCATGGAGAGTTAAACGGGTGAATCTGAGAGGCACGCGTAATCTGAAGGAGAGGTGAGTTTTATCGGAGGTTGCACCAAAACATAAGGGGGTTAAACTTAGTGTGATACTTAGGAAGTTTCCTATGTTTACATTACAGTGTTAAAGCACCGGTAAAGGAGTGTAAAGATTAGACGCGCGTTAGAGAAGACTAAGTAAGTATTGGACGCTCTGATTTAGAACGAGACACTTTAAAAGATCAGAGGAAACATAGTAAGGATAAAAGGTTTTCTTTGGTATTGTTATTTTGTAGAAAGAGAGAAGTTTGGCACTTCATTTTCGTGTGGCTACAAGTGAAGGTAAGAGTGCACGTTTGTGGCTCTTTGAAAACTTAGGGTTATTAGTTAGTACACATGGTTTTAGTTGGTGATTTGCACGTGCATGCAGTGATGAGCATGTGGTGGCAGCATTGGGATCAACTTGTGGCAGGTGAACTTTGTTGAGCATGGATTTTTATTGTATAAAAACACGTAGTTTCAGTATTTATGATCTTCTGGTTTCTATACACAACAAATTGTTGCATGATTATTGTACATGTTTTCTTTATATAATTGTGACAGACGTTTATGTTACTTATAGCGCATTCCCCTGACGAAGGTGCATACCGAAATGCATTGGGACATGGCTTCATGAGTTATCTGAGGAATTCATATTTGTCTTTGATGGATAAAGAAGAATAAATCTTTTGTTGAAGAAAGAAAACAAAAAACATTGTTGGAAGAAAATACATTCATTGGTGTCATTTATGTCATTTATGTTTTCAGCATAACGTGGATAAATGTTGATGCAATTTTTTCAAATAAGGATATTTTAACAATCATCTTTTGTAGTAATACTGTTGAAAAATGAGTAGACAAAACAAAGGTTAAAACCCAACACGTAATTGTGTGTATGTGAATAGTGCACCCCATACCACAGGTTTCTGTGAACTTATTGTAATCTGCCAAAGAATCCACCATGTCAGGTGCTGCATGGATGTTCACGAAACAAGTGAAGCCTGTAAAGCAACCTAGGCTCCTGGACCTCCACAGAATACCACAAAGCAAACATAATGGTGGACCATGCTCATACCACTTCTAAAACCTGCATTTTGGCACTAGAGACTCAAGATTCTGTCCATTTTTCCTGTCTAATACGAATCCGAGGGGTTATTTTGTGCACAGTCTCGAAGTGTTACCATTCTCTTAAAATGATGGTTTCTGCCAGACCCCTGTATTATAGATTGAATCTGAAAGAAACACGTTAGTGTTAGATTCCTTACCTTAGAATATCCCCAGGCGTCAGTCTGGATCCGGAAACTTTTGCGTAGCAGTACCCCTGCGCGTCGGTAGGCGTCGTCTGCAGGCGTCCCCTGCGGCTCCGCGTCCGTCGTCGGCGTCGTGCGCCGTGATGACGTCGCTGGAGTACATAGACGCCGCCTCCGCGCGCTGACGTCAGTTCTTCTTTTTTCCGCGCCAGTGGACGCAGATCTGAAGAGCAGTACTCCGGTCTTTGACCAAGTTTTTCGATTGTCTTTTTTTCACTATTGTGCCTGATAGGATGCCAGGATTTAAGAATTGCGATGGCTGTGAGCGCACGATGTCGGTCACAGACCATCACCGCCTCTGCCTCCGGTGTCTGGGCCCCGACCACGACGTGGACTCCTGCGTCGACTGCCGGGCCCTTACCAACAAGGCTAGACGGGAGCGGTCCCGCAAGCTACTGGAGCTCCGGGTGTCGGCCCCACGTCGGGACCGGGAGCGGTCCCGGTCCGGCCGGAGGTCGAGAGAGCGTTCGAGGGAGCGGTCGCGGAGCCGCGCCGGGCGCTCCGGAAGTCGACGCCACTCGTCATCCTCGTCAGGTAAGAAGCACAAGAAGTCGGGGCGTCGTCATCGTACCCCCGATTCCCCCCGACGCTCGCGCGATGCGGCCGGGGGCTCGGGTGACCCCGACCCCGCGGCTCCGCGAGAGTCGCCGGCGCGGCCTGCCTCATACCCTCCGGTCCCTGGGCATGGTGCGACGCCTGAGGAGATCGAGGCGTTCCTCATGGCCATGAGGGCGCTCGCTTCTCCGACGGGGCCTACGGCGCCTTCGGGCCCAGTGCTACCGTCTGGGGGCCCTGGCGGTTCGGGTGTCCCTGCCTCGGCGCCGTCGGGTGCTCCGGCCCCGGCGCCGCCGACGGCTCCGACCCCGGCGCCGCAGGGGCCTTCGGGATCGGCGCCGGCTGGTCTTCCGGCCTCCCCGGCGCCGTTGCCATCGGGGTTGCCCCCGACGCCGCCCCTGCGCGGCGCCGGTTCTCCGCTGCCGGTTCCGGCCGGCGGTGGGGTTCCGACGCCGGCTCCGGGCGGCGCCGTCCCCTTACCTTCTCCGACGCCGGACGCGGCGCCGGACGGGCGTCGATCGACGCCGGGCTCGGCGCCGGTGGGGCCCATGAACCCCGAGGAGCCGGTCTACGTCGTTGACTCCGAATACGGAGAGGATGAAGAGTTCGGTGAAGGTTGGGAGGGGTCCGAGGACCCTCTGTCACGCGAGTGCCAGTATGACCCGGACTGGACAGGTGACTTGGGGGATGCCAGTGGTCTGGACGACTCTCCTAACCCTGGTTTGATCTCTCCTCCAACCGTGGCATCGGTGGAGGGAGCTGCATATTCAGTGGTGCTGATGAGGGCTGCCAAGGCCTTACACCTTGAGCTCCCCGTCGCGGCCGTGAGGCCTAACATCCTCACTGAGGTCTTCAAACCGCAGTCATGCCCACAGGAGCCACTGCTGCCGTTTAATGAAGCCTTGTCAGACGTTCTGTTGGGCACGTGGTCCAGGCCCGCTTCAGGTGCGCCTGTTGATCGGAACGTGGCCAGGCGCCACCGTCCTTGTCCGGACGACCCCAAGTTCCTGTCTACCCACCCCACTCCTGAGAGTCTGGTGATCCAGGCCTCGACCTCCCAGTCCGCATTCCCGTCGGCCCCGCCCGACCGGGAATCCAAGAGGTATGACCAGTTTGGCAAAAAGGTCTTCTCGTCCATTAGTTTGGGCCTGCGGTCTTGCAACACCGCCTGCCTCTTGGGCCGCTACACCCACTCTGTGTGGGATACGGTCGCGGAGCTGCTGCCAGAATGCCCCATGGAGGTGCGGGCAAAGCTCGGTCAGGCTGTGGCTGAGGGCCGAGATGCAGCGAAATATTCAATTCGGTGTGGTCTTGATACGACCGACTCGCTGGGCAGGGCTATGTCTACGACGGTGGCGATTCGTCGTCACGCCTGGCTGAGATCCGCCAATTTTTCGGCTGATGTCCAAAATACCCTGATGGACATGCCGTTTGATGGCTGTCACCTGTTCGGTGACAAAGCGGACCACGCGCTGGAACGCTTCAAGGACTCCAGGGTCACGGCCAAGTCCTTGGGTCTCTCGACCCAGCGTCAGCAACCGGGTTCGTTTCGTCCCTTTCGTGGCCAAGGAAGGGGCGCCCCCACACGTGCTGCCAGCCACGCGCCGCAACAATCCTTCCAACGCGGTGGCGGCCGTGGAAACCGCCGTGGTGGCGGTCGGGGACAACGGCGGGGTCAGACCACACCTTCCCCCGCAGCATCTACCCCAAAATCCTCCTAGTCCGTGCTTTCGGCCCCATGTGACGCCAGTGGGTGGCAGGGTTCGCCATCACCACGCTCACTGGCGCACGATCACTTCGGACAGGTGGGTGCTGCAAATTGTCCGAAGGGGCTACTCCCTCCCCTTCGAGACCTCTCCTCCAGCCATGCCACCGCAGAACCACCGTGTGTCGGGGGACCACTTGACACTTCTGCAGGAGGAAGTTACGGCCCTCTTGGCCAAGGGGGCCATCGAGCGCGTTCCTGGGCCAGAAGTAGGGCGTGGTTGTTATTCCCACTACTTTCTGGTGCCCAAGAAGGACAAGGGGGGCCTACGTCCTATCTTGGATCTAAGGAACGTCAACGGCTTCCTCCGGAAGGAGAAGTTCAAGATGTTGACGTTAGCTCAGGTCTTGGCTGCTCTAGACCCGCAAGACTGGATGGTAGCGTTGGACTTGCAGGACGCCTATTTTCACATCCCCGTCCTGCCGGCCCACCGGCGTTACCTGCGGTTCACGGTAGGCCAGGAGCACTTTCAGTTTATCGTGCTCCCCTTCGGCCTTACCAGCGCCCCACGGGTGTTCACAAAGGTGATGGCAGCCCATCTGCGCAGGTTAGGGGTTTCAGTCTTCCCCTACCTAGACGACTGGTTGTTGAAGGCGGGCTCGCCCCAGACAGTCGTCCACCACCTTCAGATGACGGCAGACCTCTTGCACGACCTGGGGTTCTCCATCAACGTGCCGAAATCACACCTGTGTCCCTCTCAAAAGCTCCTTTTCATCGGAGCGGTTCTGGACTCGGTGCAGTTTCGGGTTTATCCTCCGGAACGGCGGGTTCGGGATATTCAGGCTTTGATTCCCATCTTTCAGCCGCTATCCCGAGTCTCGGTCAGGTTGACGCTGCGGCTGCTGGGACTGATGGCTTCCTGCATCCTTCTGGTGCATCACGCCAGGTGGCGGATGCGGGCTCTGCAGTGGGACCTGAAGTTTCAGTGGGCCCAGCATCAGGGCAACTTGTCCGACCACGTCTTGATCTCGGAGGGCACTGCGAGACAACTGCAGTGGTGGCTTACGGACCGCGATTGGGTCAGGGGCAAGTCCCTCTCCCTTCCCCAACCGGAGCACGTTGTCGTGACGGACGCGTCCCTCCAGGGCTGGGGTGGCCACTTGGGAGAGGCAGAGATCAGAGGCATCTGGTCTCCGGCGGAGTCCCGGCTCCATATCAATCTGTTGGAGCTGCGGGCGATTCGTCTGGCACTGAAGGCATTCCTCCCCTTTGTCAACGGGAGTGTAGTGCAGGTGTTCACCGACAACACCACCGCCATGTGGTACTGCAACAAACAGGGCGGAGTGGGGTCGTGGACCCTTTGCCAGGAGGCTCTGCGCCTCTGGCAATGGCTGGAACGTCAGGGCGTGACTCTGACGGTTCAACACCTGGCAGGTTCTCTGAACGCCAGGGCGGACGAACTCAGCCGTCGGTGCTCGATGGATCACGAATGGCGTCTGAACTCGGACGTGGCGCAAGGCATCTTTCTGCAATGGGGAGAGCCTTGGTTAGATCTATTCGCCACAGAAGAGAACGCGCAATGTCATCAGTTCTGCGCGTTGGAGTTTCCAAGACGGCACTCGCACGGCGACGCCTTTCGGCGCGAGTGGAGTTGCGGTCTGTTATACGCCTTTCCGCCTATACCACTTCTGCCCAGAGTGCTGAAGAAGATCAGGCGCGACCGGGCCCAAGTTATCCTTGTGGCTCCGGACTGGGCTCGAAGGTACTGGTATCCCGAGCTCCTCAGCATGTCAGTCGGTCCCCCGATCCGCCTGCCCCTTCAGGAGGACCTTCTGTCGCAGCAGCAGGGGACGGTCCTCCACCCGAACCTGTCCAGTCTCCACCTCCATGCTTGGAGATTGAGCGGCGGCAGTTGAGGCCATTTGACTTGCCTCCTGAAGTCTGTGATGTTATTCTGGCAGCCAGGCGTCCCTCCACTAAGTCGGTATACGCCTGTCGGTGGAACAGATTTGTGGCATGGTGCACAGCAAAGGCTGTGGATCCTCTTTCTGCCCCTCTTTCGGAGGTTCTTCTGTTTCTTCTTTCTCTTGCCCAGCAGGGCTCTGCTCTGGGCACTATCAAGGGCTACCTTTCTGCCCTTTCAGCCTTTTTGAGGCTTCCTGATCAGCCTTCTTTGTTCAAATCCCCGATTGTAACTCGATTCTTGAAAGGCATCACTCACATGTTTCCACCTGTTCCGTTTGTGATGCCTCAGTGGGATTTGAACCTGGTTCTAACTTTCCTGATGTGTGCTCCCTTTGAGCCCCTTCATTCTTGCCCTCTCCGTCTCCTGACTTTAAAGACGGCTTTCCTGGTTGCCATCACCTCTGCCAGGAGGGTGAGTGAGCTCCAGGCTCTTTCTGTCCAACCTCCTTTCCTGTCCATTCATCCTGACAAGGTGGTTCTGAGGACTAGACCTTCTTTCCTGCCCAAGGTTGTTTCGGCCTTTCACATCGGGCAGTCCATCACCCTCCCTTCCTTCTTCCCGCCTCCGCATCCTTCAAAGGATGAAGAGCGGCTCCATCGTCTGGACCCACAACGTGCGCTTTCATTTTACATGGATCGCACACGCCAGTTCCGGGTGGATGACCAACTGTTTGTTGGCTACGTGGGTGCGAAGAAGGGACGGGCGGTTTGTAAACGAACCATCTCTCGATGGGTCGTCCTCTGCATCAAAGCGTGCTACTCTTTGGCTCGGAAGGAGCCTCCTGTTGGGCTGAGGGCCCATTCCACTCGGGCCACGGCGGCTACTACTGCCCTGGGCCGGGGAGTCCCCTTGCAGGACATTTGCCAAGCGGCTACGTGGGCCTCGCTGCACACCTTTGCGAGGCACTACTGCCTGGACAGCCAAGTCCGGAGGGATGGCTTCTTTGGCCGTTCTGTCCTCCAGGACTTTCTGGTGTAGTTTTGTATTGGTTCGCAGACCCACCACCGGGGTTGGTATTGCTGGGGTATGTATTCTAAGGTAAGGAATCTAACACTAACGTGTTTCTTTCAGATGAACAAGTTACTTACCTTCGGTAACGATATATCTGTAAGAAACATTAGTTAGTGTTAGATTCCTTACCGAACCCACCCATCCTCCCCGTTCTGCGAACTGATACCTAGGGTTAAGGTCATCCCTTTCAGGGCCCTAGTTTGTACATGGCACCAGTGTTGGTTCTCTCATGGCTCTGCGTCTCCTGGCGCGGAAAAGCTGTGTGCAAAGAACTGACGTCAGCGCGCGGAGGCGGCGTCTATGTACTCCAGCGACGTCATCACGGCGCACGACGCCGACGACGGACGCGGAGCCGCAGGGGACGCCTGCAGACGACGCCTACCGACGCGCAGGGGTACTGCTACGCAAAAGTTTCCGGATCCAGACTGACGCCTGGGGATATTCTAAGGTAAGGAATCTAACACTAACTAATGTTTCTTACAGATATATCGTTACCGAAGGTAAGTAACTTGTTCTTTAGCTAGTTTGGCTAGCAATATATGAAAAAACAGAAGAAATTATATTTTGGAAAGTAACTTACCACCAAACTCTAGAACTCATACCTTTAGGTATTCAATAATTTTGATTAAGATATTTATTTGATTTTTATTAACATTTACAGGTTTTTGTCATCTTTCTGTAGCCATTCTTTCCAGTTTGAGACTTGAAGGTACAGTATTATCACAGTTTTTGTTTTCAACAGGCATTTTGGGAGTTTGGGAGTTTACCTCAAGGGTCATGTAATCGTGAGGGGAATCTTTTCTGGGTTAAGCAGGCAAAACATCAGTCTGCGTGGCAATTAACCAAAGGACCAATTGGATAGAATCAGTTATTTCCAAGTCTCCCTCGCCTACCTTATTTTTGTTTTATTCTCAGTCCAGTTCAAAAGTTTCTTTATTCCGATCCACTACTTGGGAACTGTAATCTGTTATTTAGAGAGAAAGCTGTCACTTCCTGCCTATGATAAAACACCAAATTCGATAAAAAATCTATCACATCCATGTCTCATCTCTCCTGTAACATTATGCAGGCTCCCACGTTCTCTACGAAAACAACCACTTCTATCTAGGACGAATAGCTATGAACGTGAACTTTCAGCAAGATTATGGGCCAGGTTTGAAGCTTATCTATTGGTCTAGGAAAGGTTTGCGAACCAAAAGAGAGTAGCAGGCAGTTGTCACCTTATGTAGTGGCCTGTGGTAATCGTCTGTATGGACTTTCAGATGTGTCTTTTTTTGCGAATTACAACCCTTCAGTGACCGTCATCTATTCTTTTTAGGTCTCGCTGAGACAACGCGCATGCGTTCTCAGCGAGACTTAAGTAAGGGACATTCAAAAATGCTCCCAAGCAGGCGGATTGCCTACAGTGCAAGTGTGCAGGCGTGTGCACATCGAACACCATTTAGCAGCCTGTGAGCCTCTCTCCGCACTCACACTTCAAAGGAATCGGCTCCCCCGCCACTCAATGCCGAGAGCTTGTTTACGCACAACACCCTAGCTGCTTTTGACCCACTACGTCCATCTCCCTGCTCTGTTGTTTCACCCAGCCCCCTGCTTCAGCCATGTCCTGCGCTGTCCTGTCCTCCATTATAAAAATTAGTTGGCTATGCTTTGGGAAGCATTCTTACATTTATCGAGAACTTTACCCCATCACAGACTCTAAAACAGTCGAACTTTTCTGAAACTCAGCTGGTGCCATCCATTGTTCTCACATGTCCGTGTTTGAACTCGGCATCTGGTAAATTATTTTGAACGTGCATTCAGCACAATACTGGGGACATACTGTGCGTCAAGCTAGTTTTCCCGGCCTACACTTTCACTAAATGACCAGACCGAGGTTTTAGGAGCACTGTTTGCAGAGTTTGTTAACAACCATTGACAAAGCGAATAGACCCGACTTATTGTCAGTATGCTGCTACTCGCTGTATCATATATCTGGATGCAATGACAGAAACAGCCAAAATACAAGTGGGGCAGCACACTAAGCTAAGCACGATTGGTTTTTTTTTTTTTGCAAGTTATTTAAGCCACTCCCTTTATTACATTACCCACGCTGCTGGTGTTATCCTTTCAATCCACTTTTTTCTGCTGTACTGTCCCTCACATTTTAGCAAATTAAGGCGTTATGTGGGGCTGTTACGTCAGGACGATGGTAGGTGGTATTGCAAGTTATTTCACCCTTCACCCCCTCTCAACCCATTGTAACCTTCAGCGCTGTGCACCCCTTCACACACTCGCACATAGCTGACCATCGCTGCGTGCTCTCTTCAGAGAGGCCAGGTATTGGATGGGCGTACATCAGCCGTGTGATGTGACTACAGGCCAGGTAATGTCCCCCAAGTGACTTGTGTTCCCACTATCTTTCGGCAGCTTGCGCCTGTTTAGTCCCCCCATGCACCCAAATGTGCTGCATTATACTGCATCATTTGGCCTCTTTTTTTATTTTTTTATACCCAACCCTGCCGCATACTATAGCCCAAGCCATCGTTGCTGCTTATTTATCTTGACCTGGCACTCTACTACCACACGGCCCCGTGTGCCCGGATTCTGCTGCCGCTGCCTGCTTGGCCCTCTTGCTGCCGCCTCTCCTTGGGGCCCCTGCTCTCCAGGCTTACCCTCGCTCCCCAGACTTGCCCAGGCTTGCCCTCACTCTCCAGGCTTGCCCAGGCTTGCCCCCTCTCCCCCGCTCCGCTTTCCCGCTCTTTCCAACCCCCCCCCTCTGCTCCCCGCCGCTGCTCTCCTGCGGCCCGCCCCCTTTTCCTGTCTCCCGCTCCCCATTGGCCGCCCCCCTCCCGCCTCCCATCTGCTCCTCCCTCCCACTTCGCCATAAATGGCGGTGACCGCGCGTACGCGCAGTGCCATGCGCGGCAGGCGAGCAGATTGCGCGCCAAAGGCAAGCCCGTCTACGCCTGGACCGCGCCCAGCGCCAGAACCCCTGGACCCCTAGAGCCAGCCAACCCGACTGAGCTACGACGCCGCCACCCTCCACGCACTCAACACCGGCCGACATACAGCCTGCTACCAAGCCACCTGGAAACGCACCCACGGAGCCTTCACCTGCCACGCCTGCTACTTCACCCGTACTCGGTCCTGCACCGCGCCAGCCAAACAGCCGCCAACAACAACTACCTCAAGTGCATCCCGCTCCATCTACAGGCATGCCGTCGAACTATGGGACCTCCTGGACAAAACGGCACCAGACGTCGCCTTCTTCACGGAAACCTGGATGAACGCCTCCTCAGCCCCCGACATCGCCATTGGCATCCCGGACGACTACAAGATCAACCAGACCGGAGGAGGCATCGCCATCGCCCACAGAAACACTATCCGCATCATGACCAACACCGACGACACCCTCACCACCGCAGAGCACCTGCACTTCCAGATTCACACCGACCCCAAGACCACCCTCAGAGGAACCCTCATCTACAGGCCCCCGGGACCACGCTCGCACTTCAGTGAGTCCATCGTAGACTTCATCAGCCCACTCGCCCTCGCCTCCCCCAACTACATCCTCCTAGGAGACCTCAATTTCCACCTGGAGAACGACCAGGACAACACCACCACCGCCCTACTAGACAACCTCGCCAACCTCGGATTCAAGCAACTGGTCAACACCCCCACCCATTACGCCGGCAGCACGCTCGACCCTGTCTTCTCCTCCAGCAACCACATCTCCTTCAGCTACACCACCGAGCTCCACTGGACCGACTACAGCTGCGTACCCTTCAACTTCAGAAAAACAACGACCCACCACCGACCTCAACAACCCCCGACCCCCCCCCCCCCCCCCCCCCCCCCCGAAGATGCTGGAGCAAGATCACCACCGACCAACTCACCACCTCCTTGCGCCTAAACCCTCCCACCAACACCACGGACCCCAACGAAGGAGCCCGCAACCTCACACAGTGGATCACTGTGAGAAGTTGGCCTGATATATGATGTCTCCAATTCTGGGGGCACCTTGTATCAGTCCAAACAATCCCTTATGGTGTTGGTTGTAAGTCAACCTTATAGACAAGCTATCCTAAGGGTAGCATGGACTAAGCAGCCTTAAAGGCTTAACTCAAGAGGGCATGTGAAGCCAGCTGTTTTACCAATCACAATCCTGTAATATCAAATGAAAGGACACCACACAAGTTATATATTATAAAAATATATGTATTTATTACTAGAATAATCCTCTGTGGAGAAGTGTGGCTCAATGATTAGAGCGGCAGACCCTGATGCAGAGGTCTAGCCCGGGACCAGGGTTCAATTCCCCGCCTCGGCGGGTCTTGGGCTAAAAAATTCCACGGACCTGATAATTCTCGCCTCGGTGCCTATTCCAATCATGGAGTCCCACTCTGCAACTCTGGGCAATAGCTTGCTTAATCTCCACAACGGCCCCCACAACGCTAAGGATGCCTGGCCTCCCCTTGGGGGTGCCCAGGAGTGGAAGCCTCACAGGGAAAGCCAGGATGGGTTCCACAGCGGTATTCGTACAAGCGCCTTGAGACCCTTGCGGGTGAGTAGTGCGCTATACAAGTATCAATTTACATTTACATATACTCTTTATGAGTCTAGAAGCACAAGCGTTTAAACAAAAGCACAGTAAAACATATGAAAGTTGCACAATTATGGATGAGGCCCAGGGGCCACTCAAACCATATACTAAAATAGTGGTATAAGTATCACTAATCGAACAGTGGTCAGGCCTAGGGCCTGGGGAATCGCTGGGACCAATCGGGACTAGCAATGCTGAAGTCGGGAAAAGCCCGCGGGATTCGGGTGCAGCGCTGAAAGCACACACATGCACCAATGCAAAGTCAATGGTGTGTAAAAGTTATCGAGTTACTGTTTTAAGAGTCTTCCGACGGACCTAGAAGGACAAAACTTTAGACTTAGACACTAGAGGTGTATACCAATACAGGAGCACCGGCGTTCAAGAGTTACCTCACCCACAGGAAGCGGGTGCACAGGTGCAAAGTCGTGTCGGCTTTCGTCGTGTAGGTCTATGGAGCCTGTAGATGAAGATGCTGCAGGCGGCCAGAAGAGAAGTGTCCGGTGCGATCCAAGGGCGAATCGAAGCTGAAGGGAACCTGAAAGCAGAGGGGACAGAGTCTGGGTCACTCAGCAGTGACCAGGGTGGAACCAGGAAGGAACCAGGCAATGTCGGGCGCAATCAGGTGGTTGTCGAGAAGCTTGTCTCCGCTGCCACGTGGACTCTGGGGCACCGAGGATGTCCAGGAGTGGACCACGAGCTGTCCCATGAAGGCTCTCGCTGTCAGCGGTGTCGCCTTCCGGATTGGAGCAAACAAACCTTGGCAAGCGCAACCCACGCAGGATTCGAAGATCGCTTCTCACTCGGACCAGGAAGGTCAGAGCGGGTGCTCCTTTTCAGGGGAGCAAGGGCCAGTCCAGAGCAACCGGACTGGCAGAGCAAATTCAAAGGTTCGTCGATACTGGGGCCGCTAGCCAAAGGGCAAGCGACCGGACCAACGCGTTGAGCAGCAAAATGCAGAAGGGCCCCACGCAGCACTCGAAGAGTGTGGAGGGGGTAGCTTTGGTTCTCAAACCCCAATGCACAGCGTCGAGGGAGCCTCGGGAGCTGCACGGTCAGCACTTCGTGGTTTTTTCAAGACCACGCTTCAGGTCGCCTCCACGGGTCTCCGATTCGCTGGGACTGTGGATCGGGCTGTTGGAAGGCAGGAACGCGGGGTCTTGTCGATCTGTCGCTCGAGTTCCGGCGGGAACTGCAACGGAGCAAACAGTGAGGCGCTGGATGGTGCCTGTTTGCACAGGGTGGTCACTCCTTGACCACAAGGGAGATTCTTCAGTCTTGTACGTCGAGTAGGATGTCGAAGGTTCCAGAGTTTCGTTTCATAAGTTTCAGTCAGGATAATCTGATGTGCGCTGGCACTGCTCCCACATTTATTCCAAACTAGTGGGCTGGATTACCTTCTAGGTCCCTCCTATGGGTGGGACCCAGGAAGGGGGTGGTTACACCCCTTTCCCTTTGTCCAGGGTCGCACTGGGACTGGGGCTGGAGTGCCCCAGAACCGGTTTGACCGGATTATGCAAGGGGAAGCCTTGTGCTCCCCAGGCAGTGTCTAGTTTCTTTCAGCCCTCCCTGCCCCAATACACTATCTCCTGTCTGGGGAGGTGTAGCACCTCCCTGCGACAGGAAACCCTTTGTCCAGGCCTCCTCTGCCAAGTTTCGTGTCGACTCGTGTCGGTGGCAGCAGCATCCATTTTGTGATGCTGAGGCTCTGGTTAGGATTAACCGCGTTTTAGTAAAGCAACATGTATTCTCCCTCTAGAAGGGTGGAATGCTACCCCCGTCGCCAGGACTGGCGAGGGGGTAGTATTCCAAATCGTATGACACCTTACACGACATGTTTTGATAAAGCCAAACCAAAGTTAGCACATAATCGCGATGGATTACAATGCACTTAAGAGTATATGGTATGGCAATATCCCGGAACAGCTAAGGGAGTTGGTCCAGACAGCTGCAGACAGGCTCAGCTCATGCTAGAGCACCACTGTGAGAAGGTGGCCTGATATGCAGTGCTCACTATTCTAGTGAACACTATGTATCAGTCCAGCAACCCTTATTGATGATTGGTTGTAAGTCAACCTTATAGACCAGCTATCCTAGTAGCGTGGATACGAGCAGTCTAAGGCTAAAGACTCGAGAGGGCGTGTTAAGCCAGCTGTTTACCACACATATACCCCTTGAATACCAAGTGAAAGGACACCACACAAGTGTTATGAAAATAAACAGTTATTTATTTAAAGATCACAACAGCCCTGTACTCTTTATGAGGACAGGGTACTAAGCACAAACCAAAACTCTTACAAAAATACTTAAGTTAGCACAGTATATACAAATGCCCGAGGGGCACGGAAAACCATATACTCTGAAAGTGGAATGCGAAATTCCTAGCAGGTAAGTACAGTACTAATAGCTTTTGGAATCGCTAGGACTTGACTAGGGAATCGTTAGATTACTTCTAGGAGGCCTAGGGGACTCGGGTGCAGTGTGTGCACTCTCACGCGAGATGCGGGACAAAAGTCTATGGTAGCTAGGAATTAGAAAGTTAGTGTTCTCGGGCGAACCCGACCTGGTAGGGAGAAAACGAAAGTAGATCCTGACCCTTGGATAGTGAGGCTATGCTGGGGCACCGAAATGCCGAAGTTACCTAGCCCAGGGGCTGCAGCTGCATAGGTCTGAAAAGACGTCGGGAATCCTCGTAGACGGACCAGGAGCCGGAAGAAAAGATGCTGGCCGGTGACCAGTGGAGAAAGTTCAGTTGGATCCAAGCCTGGATCTCGAAGATAGATGACACCTGAAAGCAGAGGGGACCAAGTTCGAGACTACTAGCCAGTAGTCAGTGGGCACCAGGAGGGCACCGGATGGTAGCCACCTCGACTAGGTGAGTGGGTGACGCTTGACTCGAAGATCTCACGGACCAGGAGGCGTTGTCGGCGACCAGGATGGAGGATCGAGCTGTCCCACGAAGATGGAAGCTGTCGGCGTCGCTGGACCCAGGATTGGGCAACAAAGCCTTGGCAAATTCAAGCCCACGCGGTGGACCTAAAATGGCGTCTGGAGTGGACCAGGAGGGTCCGGGGTGCCTCTCTTGAACAAGGAAGCAAGGGCCAGCCTGGAGCAACCAGACCAGCAGTCGTGAAGTCGTTGGGCGTCGTTCAGAAGGCCACAAGCCAGCCGGCTAGTAGCCAAACAACGCGGTGCACAGCAAACAGCAGAAGGGCCCCACGCAGATCGTGGAGATGCAGGGAGGCTGACCTTGGGTGCTGGAGCTGCGCAGGGTCGGGGCTTCTCGGACCCCAAAGCACTCACCAGTGGAGGACACGGTGGGCTTGCAGTAAAGATGTCGTGCAGTCTTGGCGATCGTCGGTCCCTTGAGGTCTCGTCGCACTCACGGTTCTCAGCTTGGCTGTAGAGGTGAGTAGAGGTCAGAGGTGCCAGGGAAGCCGGGTCTCGTCGAGCTGGGTCGTCGGATTCGTGATGAAGGACTTGCAGCAGACCGCAGTGTTCTTTAGGATGGTGCCTGCTTGATGCAGGGTGACTACTCCTTAGCCACAAGGGAGAATCTTGAAGAAGAAATCGTGAAGTCCTTTCGAAGAAAGTGGTATCTCGATTCCAAAGATGATCTAATTTTAACAGGGGGCCCGCTCCCAGCTTTATACTAAAAAAGGGGGCTGACCCGGTGACTAGGTCCTGCCTATGGGTGGGACTAGGTGGGGGGTGGTTACACCCCTCAGCCATGCTGGACTTCCCCAGGCCAGGGGCTGGTGTGCCCCTGGAACTGGTTCAGACCGGCCTATGCGTAGTGAGCACCGGGGTGCCACTCAGCAGTCACCTTCCTGTAAAGCCCTGCCTACCCAGGATACACAAAACCATGTCTGGGACGGTGCTAGCACCGCCCCTGACAGGAAACCCTTTGTCCAGGCTCCCCTCGCTGGAAGGACTCCCAGCTGCAGGGGGTCAGACTCGTGTCTGTGGTGGCAGCATCCATTTTGTGGAGCTGAGGCTTCAGTTAACTTTAACCGGGGTTCACAGTTACATACATGTCGTGTCCCTCTAGAAGGGTGGAATGCTAACCCCGTCGCCAGAATTGGCGAGGGGTTAGTATTCCAATTCGTATGACACCTTACTCGACATGTTTTGATAAAGCAATACCAAAGATAGCATTTAACCGCGAGGATTATAATGCACTTAAGAGTATATGGTATGCGATATCATGGAACAGCTATTAGGACTTGATTCCGCAAGCTGCAGACAGGCTCAGCTCGTGCCAGAGCACCATCTCACACGATTCCAAGCACTCTGCCTTCAGGATTGTCAAGGCCTGCCATAGGAGTGACTGATAGGAATCTGTGTGTCCATTTTAGGGTTAGGTATAGGTATACTACACCTACAGCAAAGGGTGATTACACGACTTTGCCCCAGCTGTCATGCAGCCAGTTGTGTCAAATTTAGGAGGCCAGCCAGGGGTGGCATAATACATGCTGCAGCCCCTGGCAGCCCTGGGTACACCTATGCCCTGAGTTACAGGGTCTGATAGGGTGGCCCAGTACCAATTGGAGATGCACCTAGGGTACATGGAATCCATTTTAAAGAGAGAGCAGTAGGCCTGGGGTCCTGATTGGCAGGGTCCCAGGTCGACTATGTCCAAAACCAGCTAAAACACAGGGCAAAAAGTTGGGGGCAACCATAGTCAGGATGTACCTTCCTACACAACCCCCCCCCAAACGAAAGGAGATAAGGCTATCCTTGTCCAGGTAAGCCTCTATTACCTAAGTGGCCATATAAGGAAGTACCAGCTCTGGCTTGGTTTCCCCCTGTGTCATGGTCCACTAGGCAACCCCTCACCCTAAGGGTATCTGAGGGTCTCCACCATAGGGAATCTCTGTCTCTGGTGTGTCTTGGGAAAGAAGAAGGCTGATGCTGGGATGGAGTGCTGAAGTGAGGCTCCTCTACCTTTGGGCTCAACTTCCTCCAATCACCATTCATCATGTGTGCCTTTCTTTCTTTAGCTGAGATGCACTGAGCTCTCAGGGTCAGCCTCTGGCTACCTAAAGCTGGAGGCTGAGTCCCTCTGTTTGGCTTACTGGAGGGACAGGTCAGGTCTGGGGTTTTTAGGCCCCATGTTTGGCTGTGCCCAACAGTGTCCCGCTGTGGGAGTTCCCTAACTACTTTTAAGGGGGATCCCTCAGGAGTCTGTTCTATTTTCACTTGGCTAGGTTTGCCAGCTTCAGTGATCCTAATCTGCTGATTAGGGGGTTCTTTTGGACAGGGGGCCCTTTGGGGTCCACCACTGGCCTCCCTGGTCTCTTCAGCCCTGGGCTGACTGAGGCAGGGTAGAGAGGTGCAGGTTACCTGCTCCAGACTGGGTCCCACCTGGGAAGGGTCCACTGCCATCAGGGGCTCTGCCAGGCTAGGCCTGACTACCTCTGGGGCAGTTCCTTCAACAGGGGTAGAGTCAGTTCCCTGAGGAGGCTGGCTCTCACCTAGTGTCTGGGAGGGGGAAGACTCTTCTTCCTCCTCAATGCTCTCTGTTTGAGTGGAGTGATCCATTGTTTCAGGCTTCACAACCTCACTATCTGTCTGAGTAGAGGCTGAGACCATTTCAACCTTGCCAACCTTTTCAGGAGGGCACTCAGTCTGTGTTTGGGCTGTGACTGTCACAGCCCTCCTATCCTGTTCTGAAAAGTCTGTCTGAGCCTGGGCAGTGGCTACCACTGCCCTTCCAACCTTTTCAGGGAGGAATGGTGCTTGGACTGGGGCTGTAGCTATTACTGCCCCACTAACCTGTCTGGATAGGCCTATCATTCTGGAATGAGTTTCTTGTTCCACCTCAGCCCATGCTGAGAGTTCCAGGTCATTCCCCAGTAAGCAATCTACAGGTAGGTTATCTGTCACTGCCACTCTCATGGGCCCTGTGACATTACCCCAGCTGAGCTTGACTACTGCCATGGGATGCCTTCTCTTCATTCCATGAATGTCTGTCACCTGATAAGTAAAACCAGGGGTCAGTTGAGCAGAGGGGACCAGATGGTCACTCACCATGGTGAGGCTGGCCCCTGTGTCTCTGAATGCCTCAACTTTCTGACCATTCACTAAAACTTCTTGTCTATACTTGCCCAAAATGTGGGGTCCAGTAGTGAAGTTGGCAAACCCCATGCCAGTCTCACAGACAAGAGTGTGGTCAGGGAACCTGGCTAAGCCATAGTCCTCCTGATTGCCCAAAGTAATGCCCACCACATTCTTGGGGGCACTCCCACCACCTGGGGGATTACCACTAGTGGTAACAGGAGGTTTAGGAGTATTACCTGGGGGTGTATTTCCCTTATTGCCATTTTTAGGGCAACTGGCATCACTTTTGTAATGGCCCACCTGTTTACAGGTATGACAATAAGGTTTCTTTTGCTCTGAAGGAGTGTTCTGGGACCCACCACCCTTGTTGGAGTTTTGGGGCCCTTGGGAAGTCTTCTCTGTGGATTTATCCCCACCCTTCTCTTGAGGCTTGGTTGATTCCTTTTTCTGGTCACCACCCTGGTTTTTAGGCCTAACCCTGGTTCTGACCCATTTGTCTGCCCTCTTACCCAATTCCTGTGGAGAGGTCAACTCAGAGTCTACCAGGTGCTGATGTAATAGCTGGTTCTGACAATTACTTAAGATTTGCTCCCTCATAATTAGATTATACAATCCTTTAAAATCAGTAACCTTACTACCCAGTAGCCAGCCTTCAAAAGCCTTAGTGGCACAATCAACAAAATCAGTCCAATCTTGAGACTGAGTTTTCTGGGTGTCTCTGAACAGCATCCTGTATTGTTCAGTGGTTAAACCAAACCCATCAACCAGTACATTCTTCAAGACTTGGTAATTGTTAGCATCCTCCACCCTTGTGGTGAGGAGCTTATCTCTACCTTTACCATCAAAGGAGAGCCACAAGATAGCTGCCCACTGACTTTGGGGAACACCCTGCACAGTGCAGGCTCTCTCCAAAGCAGTAATCCATTTGTGGATGTCATCCCCTTCCCTAAAGGGGGGCACTATCTTATTCAGGTGCTTTTTATCAAAACTCCTTTCCCTATTGCTAGGTTTATTGCTGCCACCAGTGGGAACTAGCCCACATAATTCTTGCTCTCTAGCAAGGGCAAGTCTCTCTTTGGCCAGGGCAAGTTCTTCCCTTTCAATCCTCAGTTTGACTGCCCTTTCTTCTGCTTCATACACTCTCCTCTTAGGGGAAGACATCCCTCTGTGAGAAGAGTGGAGAGAGCCATTGGTTCGAAAGGATCTGTTAGAGCCTCTTGATAGAGACCTAACTCGTCCATTCCCAATGTTAAGCTGACCTGAGAGTGGGCCCAGGGGTCCCCCAGTACCAAGCTCATGTCTGCTTAAGTTGGACCTGGTTAGTCTTCTGACTTCTACCTGTCCCTTATCTGCCTCATCCCCTGATAACTCATCCTCATCCTCAGCAACATCTGCCTCAAGGAGGGGATGGATATCAAAGGGACCCTGTAAGGAGGGCAAACTTCCATCTGGATTAGAAGGGTCTGGGTTACCAGCCCTACTGGCATCATAAGCCTCTAAGAGACCAATCAGAAAGGAAGTGGTGGGGTTAGACTCCTGTTTTAGTTTCCTGAGAGTACACACTTGTCTCATCTCATGGAAGCTAAGAGCAGTATATTTAGAAGGGATGACCTGTGGAGGGTCAACTGACACAAGGGGAGACTCAGTGTTTCCTCCTGTGACCGACATACTGCTTCTAGTGTGGTGTAAGTGATGCACCTACCTACACTATGTGTTACCTACTGGTCCCTTGCTAGAGTTGCAGCCAAGGTGTGCTAAGCCTTGAGGAGCTACAACAGCTGGTTCAGTAGAACTCAGAGTATTCTAAGCTTTAGTTATATGTACCTAACAGTACTTATGTGATCTTTCAACAAGATATTCTTAGGATATGTGTGGTAAAACAACAGCAAGCTCAAATCCCAACCGCTGCTCACCAATGTGAGAAGGTGGCCTGATATGCAGTGCTCACTATTCTAGTGAACACTATGTATCAGTCCAGCAACCCTTATTGATGATTGGTTGTAAGTCAACCTTATAGACCAGCTATCCTAGTAGCGTGGATACGAGCAGTCTAAGGCTAAAGACTCGAGAGGGCGTGTTAAGCCAGCTGTTTACCACACATATACCCCTTGAATACCAAGTGAAAGGACACCACACAAGTGTTATGAAAATAAACAGTTATTTATTTAAAGATCACAACAGCCCTGTACTCTTTATGAGGACAGGGTACTAAGCACAAACCAAAACTCTTACAAAAATACTTAAGTTAGCACAGTATATACAAATGCCCGAGGGGCACGGAAAACCATATACTCTGAAAGTGGAATGCGAAATTCCTAGCAGGTAAGTACATTACTAATAGCTTTTGGAATCGCTAGGACTTGACTAGGGAATCGTTAGATTACTTCTAGGAGGCCTAGGGGACTCGGGTGCAGTGTGTGCACTCTCACGCGAGATGCGGGACAAAAGTCTATGGTAGCTAGGAATTAGAAAGTTAGTGTTCTCGGGCGAACCCGACCTGGTAGGGAGAAAACGAAAGTAGATCCTGACCCTTGGATAGTGAGGCTATGCTGGGGCACCGAAATGCCGAAGTTACCTAGCCCAGGGGCTGCAGCTGCATAGGTCTGAAAAGACGTCGGGAATCCTCGTAGACGGACCAGGAGCCGGAAGAAAAGATGCTGGCCGGTGACCAGTGGAGAAAGTTCAGTTGGATCCAAGCCTGGATCTCGAAGATAGATGACACCTGAAAGCAGAGGGGACCAAGTTCGAGACTACTAGCCAGTAGTCAGTGGGCACCAGGAGGGCACCGGATGGTAGCCACCTCGACTAGGTGAGTGGGTGACGCTTGACTCGAAGATCTCACGGACCAGGAGGCGTTGTCGGCGACCAGGATGGAGGATCGAGCTGTCCCACGAAGATGGAAGCTGTCGGCGTCGCTGGACCCAGGATTGGGCAACAAAGCCTTGGCAAATTCAAGCCCACGCGGTGGACCTAAAATGGCGTCTGGAGTGGACCAGGAGGGTCCGGGGTGCCTCTCTTGAACAAGGAAGCAAGGGCCAGCCTGGAGCAACCAGACCAGCAGTCGTGAAGTCGTTGGGTGTCGTTCAGAAGGCCACAAGCCAGCCGGCTAGTAGCCAAACAACGCGGTGCACAGCAAACAGCAGAAGGGCCCCACGCAGATCGTGGAGATGCAGGGAGGCTGACCTTGGGTGCTGGAGCTGCGCAGGGTCGGGGCTTCTCGGACCCCAAAGCACTCACCAGTGGAGGACACGGTGGGCTTGCAGTAAAGATGTCGTGCAGTCTTGGCGATCGTCGGTCCCTTGAGGTCTCGTCGCACTCACGGTTCTCAGCTTGGCTGTAGAGGTGAGTAGAGGTCAGAGGTGCCAGGGAAGCCGGGTCTCGTCGAGCTGGGTCGTCGGATTCGTGATGAAGGACTTGCAGCAGACCGCAGTGTTCTTTAGGATGGTGCCTGCTTGATGCAGGGTGACTACTCCTTAGCCACAAGGGAGAATCTTGAAGAAGAAATCGTGAAGTCCTTTCGAAGAAAGTGGTATCTCGATTCCAAAGATGATCTAATTTTAACAGGGGGCCCGCTCCCAGCTTTATACTAAAAAAGGGGGCTGACCCGGTGACTAGGTCCTGCCTATGGGTGGGACTAGGTGGGGGGTGGTTACACCCCTCAGCCATGCTGGACTTCCCCAGGCCAGGGGCTGGTGTGCCCCTGGAACTGGTTCAGACCGGCCTATGCGTAGTGAGCACCGGGGTGCCACTCAGCAGTCACCTTCCTGTAAAGCCCTGCCTACCCAGGATACACAAAACCATGTCTGGGACGGTGCTAGCACCGCCCCTGACAGGAAACCCTTTGTCCAGGCTCCCCTCGCTGGAAGGACTCCCAGCTGCAGGGGGTCAGACTCGTGTCTGTGGTGGCAGCATCCATTTTGTGGAGCTGAGGCTTCAGTTAACTTTAACCGGGGTTCACAGTTACATACATGTCGTGTCCCTCTAGAAGGGTGGAATGCTAACCCCGTCGCCAGAATTGGCGAGGGGTTAGTATTCCAATTCGTATGACACCTTACTCGACATGTTTTGATAAAGCAATACCAAAGATAGCATTTAACCGCGAGGATTATAATGCACTTAAGAGTATATGGTATGCGATATCATGGAACAGCTATTAGGACTTGATTCTGCAAGCTGCAGACAGGCTCAGCTCGTGCCAGAGCACCATCTCACACGATTCCAAGCACTCTGCCTTCAGGATTGTCAAGGCCTGCCATAGGAGTGACTGATAGGAATCTGTGTGTCCATTTTAGGGTTAGGTATAGGTATACTACACCTACAGCAAAGGGTGATTACACGACTTTGCCCCAGCTGTCATGCAGCCAGTTGTGTCAAATTTAGGAGGCCAGCCAGGGGTGGCATAATACATGCTGCAGCCCCTGGCAGCCCTGGGTACACCTATGCCCTGAGTTACAGGGTCTGATAGGGTGGCCCAGTACCAATTGGAGATGCACCTAGGGTACATGGAATCCATTTTAAAGAGAGAGCAGTAGGCCTGGGGTCCTGATTGGCAGGGTCCCAGGTCGACTATGTCCAAAACCAGCTAAAACACAGGGCAAAAAGTTGGGGGCAACCATAGTCAGGATGTACCTTCCTACAACCACCTCACATAAAACCAAGCAGTCTGCCTCCAGGATTGATAAGGCCTGCCATAGGACTGACTTATAGGTATATATGTGTCCAGATATAGGTTTAGATATAGGTGTACTATATCTAAGCAAGGGGTGATTACACCACCTTGCCCCAGCTGAGTGATCAGCCAGTTGTGTCAATTTAAGGACCAGCCAGGGGTGGCAAAAGATATGCTGCAGCCCCTGGTAGGCCTTGGATGCACCTATGCCCTGGGCACCTATAGTGCACTGTACAGGGGCTGATAAGGTGTCCAGTACCAGATTGGTTATGTACCTATAGTACATGTATGTGAATTTAGAGAGAGAACAGCAGGCTGTGGGTCTGATTAGCTGGCCCACAGCCACATTAAGTCGAAAACCAGTGAAGCAAAAAGCAAAAATTGGGGTGACCATAGGATAGCAGACCCTACTCTCCTACAATCACCGACTGCGCCGACACCCTTGCTCCACTGAAAAACCCTCCCAGCAACCTCAACAGCAAGAAAGCCGCGTGGTTCACCAACGATCTCAAAGACTCCAAGAAATCCTGCCGTGACCTCGAGAAAGCCTGGCACCACAACCAGTCAACGGACAACATGACAGCCCTCAAGAACGCCACCCGCAAACACCACCAGCTAATCCGCACCACCAAAAGGTCATCCTTCAGAGAACGACTGGACAACAATACCCACAACAGCAAGGAACTCTTCAACGTCGTGAAAGAGCTCTCCAACCCCAAAGCCAGCAACAACAACATCACGCCTTCTCAAGACCTCTGCAACTCTCTGGCCACCTTTTTTCACCGTAAGATCGTCGACATACACGACAGCTTCGGCGCTCAGAACACGTAAACCACCACCAAACCTACACCCCCCACCACCACCATGTGCGCCTGGACTCAGGTCAGCACGTAAGATACCACCCATATGATGAACACCATCCACTCGGGCTCCCTAGCCGATCCCTGCCCACACCACATCTTCAACAAAGCTGACTCCATCATCGCACCCAAACTTCGGGACATCATCAACAACTCCTTCATATCCGCCACCTTCCCGGAGAGCCGGAAGCACACAGAGATCAGCGCCCTCCTGAAGAAACCCACCGCAGACCCCTCAGACCTCAAGAACTTCCGTCCCATCTCGCTCCTCCCCTTCCCTGCAAAAGTCATCGAGAAAACCGTCAACAAACAGCTGACAGCCTTCCTGGAAACGAATGGCTCCCTCGACCCATAGCAGTCCGGATTCCGAGCGAACCACAGGACCGAGACCGCCCTCAACGCGGCTACCGACGAATTCCGGACCCTGCTGGACAACGGAGAAACCGTCGCCCTCATCCTGCTCGACCTTTCGGCTACGTTCGACGCGGTCTGCCACCGCACCCTGACAACACGCCTCCGCCACGCCGGGATCCAAGGAAAGGCCCTGGAATGGATCACCTCCTTCCTCTCCGACAGAACCCAAAGTGTCCGTCTCCCGCCCTTCCTCGCAGAAGCCACCAAGATCATCTGCGGCGTACCTCAAGGCTCCTCGCTCAGCCCCACCCTCTTCAACGTCTACATGAGCCCCCTCGCAGCCATCGCACGCAAGCACAACCTCAACATCATCTCCTACGCCGACGATACCCAGCTGGTCCTCTCCCTCACCAACGACCCCACCTCCGCCGGAGCCAGCTTTTAGGACGGAATGAATGACATTGCAGACTGGATGAAGCTCAGCCACCTGAAACTGAACTCAGACAAGACGGAAGTCCTCATCGTCGGCCCACCCATCTCCGCCTGGGACGACTCCTGGTGGCTCCCTGCTCTGGGTCCCCACCCAAGACCACGGACCACGCACGCAACCTGGGCTTCATCCTTGACTACTCCCTCACGATGGCCAAGCAAGTTAACGCCGTTACCTCCTCCTCCTTCAACACTCTCCGCATGCTCCGTAAGATCTTCTGCTGGATCCCCACTGGAACCAGGAAAACGGTCACCCAGGCCCTCATCACCAGCCGTCTGGACTACGGGAACGCCCTCTACGCTAAGACCACCGCCAAATTATATAAGACTTCAGCGCATCCAGAACGCCTCAGCACGACTCGTCTTGGACATCCCCCGATACAGCCACATTTCCGCCCACCTGAGGAACCTACACTGGCTCCCTGTCTCCAAAAGGATCACGTTCAGACTCCTCACCCACGCACACAAGGCTCTCCACGACTTGGGCCCCGAATACCTCAACAACCGCCTCACGTTCTACACGCCAACCCGCCAGCTCTGCTCCGCCAGCCTTGCCCTCGCCACCGTCCCACGGATCCGCAGAACCACCACCGGTGGAAGATCCTTCACCTACCTGGCAGCCAAGACCTGGAACACCCTCCCCACCCACCTACGACTCACCCAGGACCATCTCTCCTTCAGGAAGCAACTCAAGACCTGGCTTTTCGAGCAGTAGCAGCCCCCACCCCCAGCGCCTTTAGACCCTAGCGGGTGAGTAGCGCGCTTTACAAATACTCTTGATTGATTGATTGATTGATCTTATGCAACTAACAACCATTGACAAAGCCAATAGACCCGACTTATTGTCAGTATGCTGCTACTCGTTGTATCATATATCTGTCTGCAATGACAGAAACATCCAAAATACAAGTGGGGCAGCACACTAAGCTAAGTACGATTTTATTTTATTTTTTCAACGTTATTTAAGCCACTCCCTTTATTACATTACCCACGTTGCTGGCGTTATCCTTTCAATCCACTTTTTGCTGCTGTACTGTCCCTCACATCTTAGCAAATTAAGGCGTTATGTGGGGCTGTTAGGGCAGGACGATGGTAGGTGGTATTGTAAGTTATTTCACCCTTCACCCCCTCTCAACCCATTGTAACCTTCAGCGCTGTGTACCCCTTCACACGCTCGCACATAGCTGACCAGCACTGCGTGCTCTCTTCAGGGAGGCCAGGTATTGGATGGGCGTACATCAGCCATGTGATGTGACTACAGGCCAGGTAATTTCCCCCGAGTGACTTGTGTTCCCACTATCTTTCCGCAGGTTGCGCCTGTTTAGTCCCCACATGCACCCAAATGTGTTGCATTATACCGCATAATTTGGCCTCTTTTTTTTGTTATATTATTTTTTTTATACCCTACTCTGCCGCATACTATAGTCCAAGCCATCGTTGCTGCTTATTTATCTTATGCAACTAACAACCATTGATAAAGCCAATAGACCCGACTTATTGTCAGTATGCTGCTACTCGTTGTATCCTATATCTGGATGCATTGACAGAAACAGCCAAAATACAAGTGGGGCAGCACACTAAGCTAAGCACGATTTTTTTTTTTTGCACGTTATTTAAGCCACTCCCTTTATTACATTACCCACGCTGCTGGCGTCCTCCTTTCAATCCACTTTTTGCTGCTGTACTGTCCCTCACATTTTAGCAAATTAAAGCATTATGTGGGACTGTTAGGGCAGGACGATAGTAGGTGGTATTGCAAGTTATTTCACCCTTCACCCCCTCTCAACCTATTGTAACCTCCTTCAGGGCTGTGCACCCCTTCACACACTCGCACATAGCTGACCAGCGCTGCGTGCTCTCTTCAGAGAGGACATGTATTGGATGGGCGTACATCAGCCGTGTGATGTGACTACAGGCCAGGTAATGTCCCCCAAGTGACTTGTGTTCCCACTATCTTTCCGCAGCTTGCGCCTGTTTAGTCCCCCCATGCTCCCAAATGTGCTGCATTATACCACATATTTTGGCCTCTTTTTCTTTTTTTTTATACCCTACCCTGCCGCATACTATAGCCCAAGTTATTGTTGCTGCTAATTTATCTTATGCAACTAACAACTATTGACAAAGCCAATAGACCCGACTTATTGTCAGTATGCTGCTACTCGTTGTATCATATATCTGGATGCAATGACAGAAACAGCCAAAATACAAGTTGGGAAGCACACTAAGCTAAGCACGATTTTTTATTTTTTTTTGCACGTTATTTAAGCCACTCCCTTTATTACATTACCCACGCTGCTGGCGTCCTCCTTTCAATCCACTTTTTGCTACTGCACTGTCCCTCACATTTAAGCAAATTAAGTTATGTGGGGCTGTTAGGGCAGGACGATGGTAGGTGGTATTGCAAGTTATTTCACCCTTCACCCCCTCTCAACTCTTTGTAACCTCCTTTAGCGCTGTGCACCCCTTCACACACTAGCAGATAGCTGACCATTGCTGCGTGCTCTCTTCAGAGAGGGCAGGTATTGGATGGGCGTGTCTCCTGTTAAGGGGTGTCATTCCTTCCAGTTACCTTACACTAGATCTCATTCATTTTTATTGTCCCAGGAATATTAGCTTGTTCGTCCAGTACTATACGATGTCGAGCGACTCCGTGACTCGAACCCGATTCCCAGTTCTAAAGTCAGCAGGTCTGGCCATTACACCGCATCCTGGGGTAAGGGGAGAGGGGCAGGCAATGCCACATGGAGGCTCAGCTCGTCATGGGCTCGAGGTGCCTACAGGACCTCGGGCTGAGCCAGAGCCAGAGCCAGGCATCTCCATCCCCCCCCCCCCCCCCCCCCCCCCCCCCCCCCCCCCTCCAGTATTCAGAAAGCTGAGCCGAGCCTGCCAGGACCTCTCCTCAGGCCTCTGCTCTGCTGATGTGGAGTGCATTAAGCGAAGAGTGTACAGTAAGGTGATGCCACGAGTCCTCGCTTCCTTCCTGATGGCTCTGCGCACAAGGCATCTCTTCTCCTTCTCTGTACATCTATCTCCCATAGCGCCTCGCTCTGCACACAGCTGCTTTCTCCTAGCGCTGCATGCTTCTAGGTCACTAAAGCTTCACTAAAGCTTGACGATGAGTTCAAGCGCAGTGGAAGACCTTTTACAATAGTTGACTAGTTATCTTTCATTTGTTTATTGGTGCATTTGGATGTTAAACAGGCACTGCTAATAAGGTGAGATCTTTGCCCAGATGGTGTTACCATGAATAAAAAGACAAAATAGTTAAGTAATATAACAAAATGTGTTGCATTATACCGCATAATTTGCCTTTTCTTGCCATATAATTTAGCGGCATACTTTGGTTCATCACTGCCACACAATCCCAGTTGTCCTAGATATAATGTTCTAGTTAGACCACTATTTCTATGTCAGGAGAGTTTAAAAGCTCAGAAATAGACGTGCATACTTTTGTAATCGTCTAGCGTAGGGGCGGCATGTCGGGGTCTCGCACATGACCTGTTTTGCATCTAGTTTCTCACATTTCTGTAGTTTTTGTAAATACAGTTGGTACTTTAGGTGGCACCTGGACATGTCACAGCAGCTTCTTTTGGGCGTCTCGGGTATAATCACCCTTGGATCTCAAGAGGCTAACTCTCGGGTCTCACCGGAGGGTCACTTTATTATCTCACGTGAAGGTCATTTGAGGATATAATGTGAGGGTCACTTTAAGAGCTAACATGAGGGTTATTTTAATAAATGCTTTAGATTTCACAGGAGGGTCTCCATTAGCCGGCCAATTAATCAATGTACTGGTACACTGCTTTTGCTCAGTGGCGATAGATGCAAAGCGGAAGTGTGCCTGGGATTTATTGAGGCTTAACAGCAGTGCAAGGTATAACTCTGACCGACCGTCAAGGGGGAGCAGGGAGTCTGGAAGCACATGCTTCAGAATATGAGCATAAACTGTGTGCTCCTCAGAGCTGACAACATTACGCTAATCTGCCCCCTCACCCGCCACACACAACCACACATACAACCACACAGAACCAACCGTCAGTGCACACTTTCACCAAGCACAGACACCATCAGTCATCAGTGCAGGCTTTCACCGGGCACAAACACCACCAGCCGTCAGTGCACGCTTTCACCAGACACACACACATCACCAGCCGTAAGTGCACGCTTACACCAGGCACACACACACCACCAGCAGTCAGTGCACGCTTTCACCAGGCGCACACACACACCACCAGCCGTCAGTGCACGCTTTCACCAAACACACACACACACACCATCAGCCATCAGTGCACGCTTCCACCAGGCACACACACACCACCAGCCAACAGTGCACACTTCCACCAGGCACACACACTACCAGCCATCAGTGCACAATTTCTACAGACACACACACCACCAGCCATCAGTGCACACATCAATTGTTAACGCATCCACAATTAACTATTGTAACAATAGCAGTATGGCGCACTTTACTTTTAAACATATTCAATTAAAGCGCAGCCTGCCACCATTGCTACAAAAATAAATACACATTTTTTTGGCCTACAATTTATAGACTTTTGTTGCAATTGGTGTTGCAATATTTAGCAATGCCAATACAAACTTAATTAATGCAAGACCTATTGCATTGTAAATGCTTGTTTGCTTCCTTTCTACCCAGTCCAAAACCCTCGTGATCGGTCATGAGACCTGTGCACCATGTTAAATTAGAAATGTTAGTGCCATTTGCAAGCAGATTAAAGCTTTCTTTGCACCATAGATCAGGTTTGCTGCCAAACGGATTGGTCATCCTTCCTATGGAAAGTCATGAATGCCACTTTAATAAGATCATCTGAGGCTATACATCTCGGAGGGTTCCGAAACATATTAAGGAGTAAACCACGGTGTTAGACCAGGCATCTCTTTGCGTGTTCCCCCTGTTGTTTTGCTTTCTGACTTCCTGGTTTCGATCGTGTGTTTGAATTCCTTTTTGCTGGTATAGTCTCTGCACACTTTTTCACTGCTAGTAAGTGCTAAAGTGCATGTGTTCCTACTGTAAATTGTCATGATTTTTTTTATGATTGGGACATTTTATTTACAAGTAAGACCATAGTAAAGTGCACTTTGTGTGCCCAGGCCCTGTAAATCAAATGCTACTAGTGGGCTTGCAACACTGGTTGTACCATCCACACAAGTAGCATTTCACAGTTGTCTCAGAAATGCCACTGCAGTGTCTGCGCACAGTTTTACTGCCATGTCGACTTGGCAAGTGCACCCACTTGCCAGACCCTAACCTTCCCATTTCTTACATGTCACGCAACCCTCGGGTAGACCCAAAGTACCCCCAAGGGCAGGGTGCAGTGTTCGGGAAAGGTAGGACATGTATTGGTGTGTCTTACATTTCTTGCTAGTCAAATACTGACAATTTTGTTTTCACTATTGAAAGGATATATGTCCCATTGGCCAACATGGAAGTTGCTTTGTTGCTTTGTAGCATCTTACAAGGACATCTTTCCACCGGGACAAGATAGAGAAATGGAGTTTAGGCTTCCTGAACTCAGAATTTGAACATACATCTTTTAGTAAAGATTATTTTTATATATTGTTTGTTTGAGATGCCAATTTCAGAAAGTGGGCATTTTCTTGCTTAACCCTCCGGCATGCCTCTGCCAGTTGTGTTTCCCCATCTGGTTTCAGAGTGACAGGAGCAGGGTATATGTATTCACACTAGACAGACACAAGGGGGAGGGCTCTCGTGCCTTTCCTGTGTGACTTATAGCCAGGCTGAATAGACCTGGCTGCATTTAGAGTAGTGGGAAGAGTCATCGCTTGCACCTAAATGAACCTTGGCTGCCTTCATCACAAAGATGTCTCCCTCTTCTGGAGTCAGCCTGGCCTGAGCCAGGCAGAACTAGTTAATGTATGCCAGTGAAACTTTGTTTGTGCCAACTTCAAAGGGAAATGTGGTATAAATATTGGGGCCCTGACCCTAGGACTATGGAACTCCTTGGGATCAGGAGACATACCAAGAAGAAGAGCCGGAGAAGCTGTGAGGAGAGACTTGTAAAACAGGAGCCCAGATTACTACCGATGCCCAGGCCGCTGGCGCAAACCGCCTCTTAGTTCCCATGTTGAACAGCTACCAAATAAAGAGACGGGCGCTGGAAGCAGGAATCAAGAACAGAGTTTATTTCTCATGAGGAGAGCCAGTCATTTCGGACACGAAACACAGTGTCTTTCGGGAGTTGCTCTAACAAGTGAGCTGAGACTCCGTCTTTTATACTTTACAAAACACTTGGCATTACAATCAAGATATTGTGTAACAAGGAAAATACAACCCCATGATCCTCGTGTCAATCCTACCCCACATGTGTTCACAATAGGGACCCTTGACCTGCTGATAAGAGGGGAGGGCAATCACGCAGCTGAGTGTTCCGTCAACAGTTTAGGATGTGTGCGCCTGATCATAGCCCAGGGGGTGGGGTGGTCAGGATCAATAGTGGGTCCTTTGAAGAGGAGTGACTTCATACAATAAGGGCAGTAAATGGTTTCTCCTGGCTCAGGCGATGGCCTCGGACATGTGTGGACAGCCGGACTCGGGGGAAGGGGTCATCAAAGGAGCGGTATTCATGCCGCGTGGACAATCGAGCGCGGAGGGAAGGCTTGTCAACAGAGGGGCATTCATGGAAGGAAAGGAGGTGTTGGTCAGGCGCGGCCGTGGCTCCCAAGGACAGGGTCTTGCAGAAGAAGAAGGTTTATGACTTGCCCATGTGAGGAGAAGGGAGGGGGAGCCAGGGTGGACACAGGGACAGAGTCACAGAGAGAGAGAGAGAGATCTTATGACCCGTACATGAGAGAGCGGGGGCAGTCAGGTGCAACTGGGGAGGGCTATGTCAGCTAAGGCGAAGGATGCCTCTTCAAGAGGGAAGGGGGGGTTTGTGCGGGTCTAGCAGAAGGGTTACCTTTCACAGCAGGGTCGCGCAGAGGGAGAGGGTTTCATGGTCTATGCATGAGATACGCGCAGGAGGGAAGCCGGGGATTCCAATGGGTAAAAGGCCATGGTGCCTAGAATGGCTGTACATATGCATATGGGTACGGGCTCTTACTGGCAGAGTGATACGGTCAATAATTTACGGTATTCATGGTGCTCACGGGGAGAGGAGTGGGAGAAGAAGGGAAATGAATGCTGTTTATGTACATCAATTTCTTCAATTTCCACAGTCGCCCCTTTTTACATTACAGCGTTCATTTTTGCAATTGATGGGGTTACAGATAGGCAGGCATCGTTGAAGAATTAGCATTCGTTGATACTAACATTTGGCGTACAATCATAGACAGTTGAGGTGATGGGCAGAATGCAGCACATAGGAAATTGCATTTCGTTGAGTTCCTAACAATTAAGCGCACTACATAGCATAAATGTTTCTGACTTAAAAAATGTGACCAATGAACAGTTTTGACCAAGTAGTTGAGAGCGGAATTCAGTTCAATACACAAGATTTCTTCGTCACAGTGTCTTTTTATCAGTGAGCCATCACTGGTAGGCTCTAGTCCGTGTACTTTCGTTGGCGCTGTTGAGCACCGGCGGTGGAGCTATAGGTCCAGCTCGGTTCTATCCTTACGCGTTGCAGGGTGCGGTCAGTCCTCTGCTGTTAGACCACAGTCCTGTTCCCTAAACAATCCGTTTGGCGGCGCCTTATGCTCGGCACCTATATTTCCGTGGCAACACCCTATTCCCACTTGAATGCAGTTCTTCCCTTTGGCAAAAAGTCACGTGGAAAAGAGGGTGAGTGTGGTTCAAATAGTCGATAGGAGAGAGAGCGGAGTTGGGTCAGGGTTCCTGGGACACACAAAAGGGACCAAGGGAGCAAAGGATAACAAGCAGGCAGGCCCATCAATCGGGCCCAAAGAAGGGGGATAGAGACTCCAGGCACACGTGGGTTAGCAGACGAAGGGCTTCAAGGCGGCCCATCATTTTTCATTTTCCACGTTGAAATTGCGGTCTCGTCCCGTATCTTGTTGCTCTGCAGCTCCACCTTTGGTCGAGGTCACACGTGTCTCAAGATCTGCAGCCAGGCTGTACGTCACGTCTGACCCTTCTCCTGGTGATCGTGAATCTTTGAATAGGTAAAAAAACAAGTTTTTAGAGAACTGGCAGAAGAAGACATCTACGCATGTGAATTCCTCCCTCAATCCTACGCATTTGGGAGATACGCTCATTGGTCACAGTCAGAGGTCTATTACCAGGCAGTGCAAATGTCGGTATTCCTGCTGAGTTCATGCTAGGTTTATTCATTGTCCTATCTATAACTCAAGTGAGGATAAATGAGTTTCCCAACAACTGTGCATTTCATCATTATTCAACATTTCGGAGCATTTCCCTTCAAGGCTGGCTAACCTTTTCAAACAGGGCGGGGGTGCCATCATCGAGAGTCAGGTAAAACAAGGTTTTCTCGAGGGACGACAGTTACTCATGGTCATCATGTTTATATCCGGGACAGCAACTGGGGTCTATCAAAATGGGGCGGGGATGCATCGGGCGCTCGCGCTTGGGTGCAAAGGGGGTGGGGCAATCTGGGCATTGGGGGGTCAATCTAGACGTTGGTGTTCGTCTCTAATGAACGGAAATAAGGTGCCATTGACATACAGTTCCCCTATAAATGGCCAGATTTGGGGGACCTTAGTCGTCTTACCTGTCCTTTCCTTCTCAGCCAATTCAAGTTCATTCATTTTGCAGAAAGGAGAGGTAGTAATATGGCGAGATACAATCATTTTAGTTTCGGTCAATTTCGCTGAACACCTTTGCGTTCAATAAGTATCCAATCAGACTGGTGCCGGTGGGGCACAATTTTACCACAAAGAGGGAGAGAAAATAGGGAGACTCTCATAGAGAGTGAGAGTCGTCCGCAATCTAAACGAGCCATTCGGTACACGTATGACATGTAGAGAGAAGGAGAGAGAGAGAGAGAGAGAGAGAGATAAGGGGGTGGTGAGAGAGAGAGAGAGAGAGAGAGACGTGTACGAAAATAGGTCATTTAGTGCGCTCACAACACAGAACAGCAAAGGTCAGGTAACACGCAAATACAGACAGAGGGAAGACATAAATCCGTACATTACATACACACAAACTCAGACAAGGAAGACAGCACATGCATTACATATATATAAGACATTCACGACAAAACAGAAAACAACAGGTGGCCAACAAAATCCATATTATATCCTACGTATCTTTACTATCCTATTTATCTACGTGCTTAGCTCTTTCTACCCTTCCCTCCTTTTCCTTCTCGCTTGTTATCTCTGCGAGCGTTCTCAATTGCCAATACTTACACCTCGGTTAGTCGATCAGAAATTAACCTGGTCGCGCTATTTACCCATGGTTGGATCTCAAACCATTTTTCAGTTTCTTCCTTTGGTGGGAGGTTCTCCAGGCTGAGGCAACGGCAAGTATTGATCGGGAGAACAGTCGGACAGCTTGGCTATATCTATAAGAGTGTGAGAAAGGGGGCAGTGCATTTTGAACATCAGCAACATTTCTAACTTCCCAGACGGGTGGTGCCGTGGTAACCCTTACCCACATATTTTTCTTTGTCCTTTCCCTACCTAGTCAAATGTCTAGTTACATTATCTGACGTGTTATTTCTAGTCAATTTTCGTCATACAGTACCCGTCCAGTTTCTATGTCAGTCCATCCTCCCAGTCGCTATGTTCTAAGGAGGAACAGTCAGGTTTAAGTCTACGTCTTTTTTGAAAACTTATCGTCATAACGACTACACACATATTCCCTCTTTCCCTTTTCGTCGGTGGTTTGACCATCGCTCTCCCACACTTCAGCCGACGTTCTGACGTGACCTGCAGAAGGGAGGAGAAAGAAGGGGTGGCGGGGCAGCATTCAAAGCACATCAGCATGCAGTAGTCCGAAAATGTTTTTACCTACCACTTACTCGACCTATCTCCGCGCACTGCATTTCTTTACCATCTCGGCGTTTAAGCCCAGAGGGACCAGTAATGTCAGATAGATAATCATTGACGATCTGCGTATCTACATGAGTTACTTGGTCGCAACCCCTTTTGTTGGGCGCAAGGGTGGCGGCCAGGTGGCATTTCTGTGGTGTCTTTTTAAGGGCGTCTAAAACACTTTTCCGGCTGCCTGTGATACATAATGTAGCTGCTAAATATCTGGTCCTTTTTAACCTTCATCTTTCATCATACTTATTCTTCGCTCACAGTAGCAAAACATTCAGAACTCATTAATGCAACCGCTACAACTATGCTTTCTTTTTCAAAATACTTTTAATAAAAAGTGTTGATGTATAAATACAGGCCTACAACCCAGTGGACCGGCCACGGAGCAGATTGAAACTGTACATAAGAAGAACGAAGTAGGTGGCAGTTCATTGCATAAAGTGCAGCAGTGCAATAAAATCGTATTAAGCTTTCCTACAGAGCAAGCATGATGCGTGTCAATAATTCAGTTTTTAATTAATTCATAAATTCATTATCCAATGCTCATTCATTACCTAAATTACACCAATTCATTTTCCAAATCATAATCAGTACCCACCCTAAGTCAGTTCATTGTCCGAGCACATACTCAATATCCTTCATATCTACTTTCATTATCCAAAAAACTGCATACGTATCTCGGGACAAAAAGCTGTGCGGTCAGGATGCAACAAAGTTTATTCAAAAAGTCTCATTTTGTGTCGGCGCCATTTTGGGCGAGGTCAGGCTGGTTCCAGCATAGTCAGAATGTCTCCAATGACTCGTGGTTGGGCCAGAATCTTCCGTTGGTAGTTCAAAAAGTTTTTTTTGCACAATGTGGTAACAGTCTAACAATAGTCAAAGAGTGGGGAGGGCGGCAACAATTTTTCCTACCGGGTCATTCTGGTGTTCCACCGGAACTGAACAAGTCTGTGCCGTGGCTGCATTTTAGCCATTTCCAAACCAAGGCTGGCGTCGGCAGGAGTGCACCGATGTCACGGTTCCCAGTGAGGGGGGCGGGGGCACCCATGCGGAGGGATCGGGGTGCCCCCCGGCTCTCATAGAATCTTCAAAGTTGAGGAGAGAAGGCATGGGGCGTGTGCCCGTCCTGGGCAAAAGACCGCTTTTCGATGTTGACCCTCTTTAAGTAAGAGCATTGGGGTGTCGCTGGAAGCCTCCACCTGGAGGGAGGTGGGGGAGGCTCGTTCGCGTCACCTCCCCCCTCCAGCGACCCCGCGCCGTTCTCCGGTTCCAGCGCTTCGGTATGGGCCGTGCCAGCCATTGAAGATGGGGGGGGGGTCGGTGGCTGAGGCAAGACATCCCCCCCTTGACATGTGGCGGGACTACCTGCAACTATCCAGGCGTTGGCATGTGGCGGGACTACCTGCAACTGTCAGGCGTTGGGTGTAGTTGCGGCCATTATAGCACAAAGAAATGCCGCCATCCTCGCTTTGGCTTCGGCCTTCGACGAAAGCCGGATCAGGTGAGAGAGAGGGGTGGTCGGCGGCCGAGGCAAGACAGCCCCCTCTCTCCCCGTGGCCTGCAGGGCGGCAGAAGAGGGAAAGGTGGAGAGGTCCTTATTATTCTTTGGGCCGCCTGCCCAACAGCGTCTCCTTCTGACCGTGGCCAGGCGAGCCCCGCATGCCTCGAGGCCTCGCCCTCCGGATGGGCGTAACCGCGGACCTGTTGAACTTCGGGAGCTTCCGGAATGGGGGTAGGTACCTATTGAATTGTTTCTATTTCATGTGACCGTTATTTGGGCGTGGTGGGCAAATGAGGCAGACATGTTTGGAGCAGGAGTAGGCAGTGGAGTCTAACTACCTCGTGGCTGCCTTGCTGTCGATTTTTCGCCATTTTATATTTCTTATTACGAACTATTTCTAATGTTCCTTATTTTTAGTGAAGTCAAAAGCTCATCAGGGGGTTACTGACTTAGCCTGATTTCTTTTTATTTTACCTTCTTTTCCTTAGCGTGTTTCGAGCTAAAGTTTTCTGTTAGTAGGGAACGGTGATCACTTCATATTTTTATGTGTCCTTTTCACTAGGGGGTACTTCTGGACGGACCAGGCGAGTTCCCTCCAATAAATGGTCCGGGTTGGAACTAGATTATCGATCAAAGGGGAACATATATTCCTTCATTAGGGTATCATCCTGGACAGACCAAGCGATGTACTTCCACTTACTAGGGTAGCCTCCTGGACGGACCAGATGGTCTACTTCCACTAAATGGCCCATGAGCGGGGAGCATATGTCCTCCATAAGGGTAGTCTCCTGGGCGGACCATGCGAGCTACCCCCCAAATAACCAATCAGTGGGGAGTGGGTAGGACTGACGAATTCACAAAGGGGCATAACCTACCCTTTACTACTTGCAAAGACTAGATAGAATATTTCTACTCCACGTTGTTTGCAGGCAGAAAATACCTCAAACGAAACAATTCCTGGAACAACAATGTCCAGGCAACCAATCAATCAGTGGGGAGAAAAACAGGCATGACGGATTACAACGGGGACAAACGTCTGCATTACCTGCCCTTCGCTATCCAGAAAGGAAGACAGAATATTTCTACTCGTCTCAGTTTGTAGACAGGGAAGATCTCAAAGAGCAATAATCGATTATTAATCGATTTCAAACAATCAGTGGGGAGAAAAGTAGGCATGACGGATTACAACGGGGACAAAAGTCTGCATTACCTACCCTTCTCTATCTGCAAAGAGGGACGACGTTCCTATTCGCCGCTGTTTGCAAACAGAGAATGTCTCGTTCTCCAGAAGAGAACCAATATGTCAAGTAGCATTCAAAGCTAAATGAACCAATACCAACAATATCAGTATACAAATACCGATTCCAATACAATCAATCAATCAATCAGGTGGATAGAACCACCCTACCAATCGGGCGTAAAAACACCCTACTTAATCTTACCCGGACCGGACCATACGGACAGTTCTTCGTGTTCCTCCTCCAGCGCCCGATCGTTCTCTTACTCCGTGTAGCATTCCTGTGGGATTCCAGTCAGGACAATAGGTCACTCAAGAGAGGTCCGTTCAGAATTGGTGAAGTTCTTTTGATCGGCAGCCGGGCAAGGGCCCTCTCAAGGCGGGTATACTCCGATCATTTTAGATGTTCACTTCTTCGTCTGGATCTCTCTTACCGAACCTTATGTCACTGATGGACCCCGCGTTGGGACGCCAATTGTAAAACAGGAGCCCAGATTACTACCGATGCCCAGGCCGCTGGCGCAAACCGCCTCTTAGTTCCCATGTTGAACAGCTACCAAATAAAGAGACGGGCGCTGGAAGCAGGAATCAAGAACAGAGTTTATTTCTCATGAGGAGAGCCAGTCATTTCGGACACGAAACACAGTGTCTTTCGGGAGTTGCTCTAACAAGTGAGCTGAGACTCCGTCTTTTATACTTTACAAAACACTTGGCATTACAATCAAGATATTGTGTAACAAGGAAAATACAACCCCATGATCCTCGTGTCAATCCTACCCCACATGTGTTCACAATAGGGACCCTTGACCTGCTGATAAGAGGGGAGGGCAATCACGCAGCTGAGTGTTCCGTCAACAGTTTAGGATGTGTGCGCCTGATCATAGCCCAGGGGGTGGGGTGGTCAGGATCAATAGTGGGTCCTTTGAAGAGGAGTGACTTCATACAATAAGGGCAGTAAATGGTTTCTCCTGGCTCAGGCGATGGCCTCGGACATGTGTGGACAGCCGGACTCGGGGGAAGGGGTCATCAAAGGAGCGGTATTCATGCCGCGTGGACAATCGAGCGCGGAGGGAAGGCTTGTCAACAGAGGGGCATTCATGGAAGGAAAGGAGGTGTTGGTCAGGCGCGGCCGTGGCTCCCAAGGACAGGGTCTTGCAGAAGAAGAAGGTTTATGACTTGCCCATGTGAGGAGAAGGGAGGGGGAGCCAGGGTGGACACAGGGACAGAGTCACAGAGAGAGAGAGAGAGAGAGAGAGAGATCTTATGACCCGTACATGAGAGAGCGGGGGCAGTCAGGTGCAACTGGGGAGGGCTATGTCAGCTAAGGCGAAGGATGCCTCTTCAAGAGGGAAGGGGGGGTTTGTGCGGGTCTAGCAGAAGGGTTGACTTTCACAGCAGGGTCGCGCAGAGGGAGAGGGTTTCATGGTCTATGCATGAGATACGCGCAGGAGGGAAGCCGGGGATTCCAATGGGTAAAAGGCCATGGTGCCTAGAATGGCTGTACATATGCATATGGGTACGGGCTCTTACTGGCAGAGTGATACGGTCAATAATTTACGGTATTCATGGTGCTCACGGGGAGAGGAGTGGGAGAAGAAGGGAAATGAATGCTGTTTATGTACATCAATTTCTTCAATTTCCACAGTCGCCCCTTTTTACATTACAGCGTTCATTTTTGCAATTGATGGGGTTACAGATAGACAGGCATCGTTGAAGAATTAGCATTCGTTGATACTAACATTTGGCGTACAATCATAGACAGTTGAGGTGATGGGCAGAATGCAGCACATAGGAAATTGCATTTCGTTGAGTTCCTAACAATTAAGCGCACTACATAGCATAAATGTTTCTGACTTAAAAAATGTGACCAATGAACAGTTTTGACCAAGTAGTTGAGAGCGGAATTCAGTTCAATACACAAGATTTCTTCGTCACAGTGTCTTTTTATCAGTGAGCCATCACTGGTAGGCTCTAGTCCGTGTACTTTCGTTGGCGCTGTTGAGCACCGGCGGTGGAGCTATAGGTCCAGCTCGGTTCTATCCTTACGCGTTGCAGGGTGCGGTCAGTCCTCTGCTGTTAGACCACAGTCCTGTTCCCTAAACAATCCGTTTGGCGGCGCCTTATGCTCGGCACCTATATTTCCGTGGCAACACCCTATTCCCACTTGAATGCAGTTCTTCCCTTTGGCAAAAAGTCACGTGGAAAAGAGGGTGAGTGTGGTTCAAATAGTCGATAGGAGAGAGCGGAGTTGGGTCAGGGTTCCTGGGACACACAAAAGGGACCAAGGGAGCAAAGGATAACAAGCAGGCAGGCCCATCAATCGGGCCCAAAGAAGGGGGATAGAGACTCCAGGCACACGTGGGTTAGCAGACGAAGGGCTTCAAGGCGGCCCATCATTTTTCATTTTCCACGTTGAAATTGCGGTCTCGTCCCGTATCTTGTTGCTCTGCAGCTCCACCTTTGGTCGAGGTCACACGTGTCTCAAGATCTGCAGCCAGGCTGTACGTCACGTCTGACCCTTCTCCTGGTGATCGTGAATCTTTGAATAGGTAAAAAAACAAGTTTTTAGAGAACTGGCAGAAGAAGACATCTACGCATGTGAATTCCTCCCTCAATCCTACGCATTTGGGAGATACGCTCATTGGTCACAGTCAGAGGTCTATTACCAGGCAGTGCAAATGTCGGTATTCCTGCTGAGTTCATGCTAGGTTTATTCATTGTCCTATCTATAACTCAAGTGAGGATAAATGAGTTTCCCAACAACTGTGCATTTCATCATTATTCAACATTTCGGAGCATTTCCCTTCAAGGCTGGCTAACCTTTTCAAACAGGGCGGGGGTGCCATCATCGAGAGTCAGGTAAAACAAGGTTTTCTCGAGGGACGACAGTTACTCATGGTCATCATGTTTATATCCGGGACAGCAACTGGGGTCTATCAAAATGGGGCGGGGATGCATCGGGCGCTCGCGCTTGGGTGCAAAGGGGGTGGGGCAATCTGGGCATTGGGGGGTCAATCTAGACGTTGGTGTTCGTCTCTAATGAACGGAAATAAGGTGCCATTGACATACAGTTCCCCTATAAATGGCCAGATTTGGGGGACCTTAGTCGTCTTACCTGTCCTTTCCTTCTCAGCCAATTCAAGTTCATTCATTTTGCAGAAAGGAGAGGTAGTAATATGGCGAGATACAATCATTTTAGTTTCGGTCAATTTCGCTGAACACCTTTGCGTTCAATAAGTATCCAATCAGACTGGTGCCGGTGGGGCACAATTTTACCACAAAGAGGGAGAGAAAATAGGGAGACTCTCATAGAGAGTGAGAGTCGTCCGCAATCTAAACGAGCCATTCGGTACACGTATGACATGTAGAGAGAAGGAGAGAGAGAGAGAGAGAGAGAGAGAGAGATAAGGGGGTGGTGAGAGAGAGAGAGAGAGAGAGAGACGTGTACGAAAATAGGTCATTTAGTGCGCTCACAACACAGAACAGCAAAGGTCAGGTAACACGCAAATACAGACAGAGGGAAGACATAAATCCGTACATTACATACACACAAACTCAGACAAGGAAGACAGCACATGCATTACATATATATAAGACATTCACGACAAAACAGAAAACAACAGGTGGCCAACAAAATCCATATTATATCCTACGTATCTTTACTATCCTATTTATCTACGTGCTTAGCTCTTTCTACCCTTCCCTCCTTTTCCTTCTCGCTTGTTATCTCTGCGAGCGTTCTCAATTGCCAATACTTACACCTCGGTTAGTCGATCAGAAATTAACCTGGTCGCGCTATTTACCCATGGTTGGATCTCAAACCATTTTTCAGTTTCTTCCTTTGGTGGGAGGTTCTCCAGGCTGAGGCAACGGCAAGTATTGATCGGGAGAACAGTCGGACAGCTTGGCTATATCTATAAGAGTGTGAGAAAGGGGGCAGTGCATTTTGAACATCAGCAACATTTCTAACTTCCCAGACGGGTGGTGCCGTGGTAACCCTTACCCACATATTTTTCTTTGTCCTTTCCCTACCTAGTCAAATGTCTAGTTACATTATCTGACGTGTTATTTCTAGTCAATTTTCGTCATACAGTACCCGTCCAGTTTCTATGTCAGTCCATCCTCCCAGTCGCTATGTTCTAAGGAGGAACAGTCAGGTTTAAGTCTACGTCTTTTTTGAAAACTTATCGTCATAACGACTACACACATATTCCCTCTTTCCCTTTTCGTCGGTGGTTTGACCATCGCTCTCCCACACTTCAGCCGACGTTCTGACGTGACCTGCAGAAGGGAGGAGAAAGAAGGGGTGGCGGGGCAGCATTCAAAGCACATCAGCATGCAGTAGTCCGAAAATGTTTTTACCTACCACTTACTCGACCTATCTCCGCGCACTGCATTTCTTTACCATCTCGGCGTTTAAGCCCAGAGGGACCAGTAATGTCAGATAGATAATCATTGACGATCTGCGTATCTACATGAGTTACTTGGTCGCAACCCCTTTTGTTGGGCGCAAGGGTGGCGGCCAGGTGGCATTTCTGTGGTGTCTTTTTAAGGGCGTCTAAAACACTTTTCCGGCTGCCTGTGATACATAATGTAGCTGCTAAATATCTGGTCCTTTTTAACCTTCATCTTTCATCATACTTATTCTTCGCTCACAGTAGCAAAACATTCAGAACTCATTAATGCAACCGCTACAACTATGCTTTCTTTTTCAAAATACTTTTAATAAAAAGTGTTGATGTATAAATACAGGCCTACAACCCAGTGGACCGGCCACGGAGCAGATTGAAACTGTACATAAGAAGAACGAAGTAGGTGGCAGTTCATTGCATAAAGTGCAGCAGTGCAATAAAATCGTATTAAGCTTTCCTACAGAGCAAGCATGATGCGTGTCAATAATTCAGTTTTTAATTAATTCATAAATTCATTATCCAATGCTCATTCATTACCTAAATTACACCAATTCATTTTCCAAATCATAATCAGTACCCACCCTAAGTCAGTTCATTGTCCGAGCACATACTCAATATCCTTCATATCTACTTTCATTATCCAAAAAACTGCATACGTATCTCGGGACAAAAAGCTGTGCGGTCAGGATGCAACAAAGTTTATTCAAAAAGTCTCATTTTGTGTCGGCGCCATTTTGGGCGAGGTCAGGCTGGTTCCAGCATAGTCAGAATGTCTTCAATGACTCGTGGTTGGGCCAGAATCTTCCGTTGGTAGTTCAAAAAGTTTTTTTTGCACAATGTGGTAACAGTCTAACAATAGTCAAAGAGTGGGGAGGGCGGCAACAATTTTTCCTACCGGGTCATTCTGGTGTTCCACCGGAACTGAACAAGTCTGTGCCGTGGCTACATTTTAGCCATTTCCAAACCAAGGCTGGCGTCGGCAGGAGTGCACCGATGTCACGGTTCCCAGTGAGGGGGGCGGGGGCACCCATGCGGAGGGATCGGGGTGCCCCCCGGCTCTCATAGAATCTTCAAAGTTGAGGAGAGAAGGCATGGGGCGTGTGCCCGTCCTGGGCAAAAGACCGCTTTTCGATGTTGACCCTCTTTAAGTAAGAGCATTGGGGTGTCGCTGGAAGCCTCCACCTGGAGGGAGGTGGGGGAGGCTCGTTCGCGTCACCTCCCCCCTCCAGCGACCCCGCGCCGTTCTCCGGCTCCAGCGCTTCGGTATGGGCCGTGCCAGCCATTGAAGATGGGGGGGGGGGTCGGTGGCTGAGGCAAGACATCCCCCCCTTGACATGTGGCGGGACTACCTGCAACTATCCAGGCGTTGGCATGTGGCGGGACTACCTGCAACTGTCAGGCGTTGGGTGTAGTTGCGGCCATTATAGCACAAAGAAATGCCGCCATCCTCGCTTTGGCTTCGGCCTTCGACGAAAGCCGGATCAGGTGAGAGAGAGGGGTGGTCGGCGGCCGAGGCAAGACAGCCCCCTCTCTCCCCGTGGCCTGCAGGGCGGCAGAAGAGGGAAAGGTGGAGAGGTCCTTATTATTCTTTGGGCCGCCTGCCCAACAGCGTCTCCTTCTGACCGTGGCCAGGCGAGCCCCGCATGCCTCGAGGCCTCGCCCTCCGGATGGGCGTAACCGCGGACCTGTTGAACTTCGGGAGCTTCCGGAATGGGGGTAGGTACCTATTGAATTGTTTCTATTTCATGTGACCGTTATTTGGGCGTGGTGGGCAAATGAGGCAGACATGTTTGGAGCAGGAGTAGGCAGTGGAGTCTAACTACCTCGTGGCTGCCTTGCTGTCGATTTTTCGCCATTTTATATTTCTTATTACGAACTATTTCTAATGTTCCTTATTTTTAGTGAAGTCAAAAGCTCATCAGGGGGTTACTGACTTAGCCTGATTTCTTTTTATTTTACCTTCTTTTCCTTAGCGTGTTTCGAGCTAAAGTTTTCTGTTAGTAGGGAACGGTGATCACTTCATATTTTTATGTGTCCTTTTCACTAGGGGGTACTTCTGGACGGACCAGGCGAGTTCCCTCCAATAAATGGTCCGGGTTGGAACTAGATTATCGATCAAAGGGGAACATATATTCCTTCATTAGGGTATCATCCTGGACAGACCAAGCGATGTACTTCCACTTACTAGGGTAGCCTCCTGGACGGACCAGATGGTCTACTTCCACTAAATGGCCCATGAGCGGGGAGCATATGTCCTCCATAAGGGTAGTCTCCTGGGCGGACCATGCGAGCTACCCCCCAAATAACCAATCAGTGGGGAGTGGGTAGGACTGACGAATTCACAAAGGGGCATAACCTACCCTTTACTACTTGCAAGACTAGATAGAATATTTCTACTCCACGTTGTTTGCAGGCAGAAAATACCTCAAACGAAACAATTCCTGGAACAACAATGTCCAGGCAACCAATCAATCAGTGGGGAGAAAAACAGGCATGACGGATTACAACGGGGACAAACGTCTGCATTACCTGCCCTTCGCTATCCAGAAAGGAAGACAGAATATTTCTACTCGTCTCAGTTTGTAGACAGGGAAGATCTCAAAGAGCAATAATCGATTATTAATCGATTTCAAACAATCAGTGGGGAGAAAAGTAGGCATGACGGATTACAACGGGGACAAAAGTCTGCATTACCTACCCTTCTCTATCTGCAAAGAGGGACGACGTTCCTATTCGCCGCTGTTTGCAAACAGAGAATGTCTCGTTCTCCAGAAGAGAACCAATATGTCAAGTAGCATTCAAAGCTAAATGAACCAATACCAACAATATCAGTATACAAATACCGATTCCAATACAATCAATCAATCAATCAGGTGGATAGAACCACCCTACCAATCGGGCGTAAAAACACCCTACTTAATCTTACCCGGACCGGACCATACGGACAGTTCTTCGTGTTCCTCCTCCAGCGCCCGATCGTTCTCTTACTCCGTGTAGCATTCCTGTGGGATTCCAGTCAGGACAATAGGTCACTCAAGAGAGGTCCGTTCAGAATTGGTGAAGTTCTTTTGATCGGCAGCCGGGCAAGGGCCCTCTCAAGGCAGGTATACTCCGATCATTTTAGATGTTCACTTCTTCGTCTGGATCTCTCTTACCGAACCTTATGTCACTGATGGACCCCGCGTTGGGACGCCAATTGTAAAACAGGAGCCCAGATTACTACCGATGCCCAGGCCGCTGGCGCAAACCGCCTCTTAGTTCCCATGTTGAACAGCTACCAAATAAAGAGACGGGCGCTGGAAGCAGGAATCAAGAACAGAGTTTATTTCTCATGAGGAGAGCCAGTCATTTCGGACACGAAACACAGTGTCTTTCGGGAGTTGCTCTAACAAGTGAGCTGAGACTCCGTCTTTTATACTTTACAAAACACTTGGCATTACAATCAAGATATTGTGTAACAAGGAAAATACAACCCCATGATCCTCGTGTCAATCCTACCCCACATGTGTTCACAATAGGGACCCTTGACCTGCTGATAAGAGGGGAGGGCAATCACGCAGCTGAGTGTTCCGTCAACAGTTTAGGATGTGTGCGCCTGATCATAGCCCAGGGGGTGGGGTGGTCAGGATCAATAGTGGGTCCTTTGAAGAGGAGTGACTTCATACAATAAGGGCAGTAAATGGTTTCTCCTGGCTCAGGCGATGGCCTCGGACATGTGTGGACAGCGGGACTCGGGGGAAGGGGTCATCAAAGGAGTGGTATTCATGCCGCGTGGACAATCGAGCGCGGAGGGAAGGCTTGTCAACAGAGGGGCATTCATGGAAGGAAAGGAGGTGTTGGTCAGGCGCGGCCGTGGCTCCCAAGGACAGGGTCTTGCAGAAGAAGAAGGTTTATGACTTGCCCATGTGAGGAGAAGGGAGGGGGAGCCAGGGTGGACACAGGGACAGAGTCACAGAGAGAGAGAGAGAGAGAGAGATCTTATGACCCGTACATGAGAGAGCGGGGGCAGTCAGGTGCAACTGGGGAGGGCTATGTCAGCTAAGGCGAAGGATGCCTCTTCAAGAGGGAAGGGGGGGTTTGTGCGGGTCTAGCAGAAGGGTTGCCTTTCACAGCAGGGTCGCGCAGAGGGAGAGGGTTTCATGGTCTATGCATGAGATACGCGCAGGAGGGAAGCCGGGGATTCCAATGGGTAAAAGGCCATGGTGCCTAGAATGGCTGTACATATGCATATGGGTACGGGCTCTTACTGGCAGAGTGATACGGTCAATAATTTACGGTATTCATGGTGCTCACGGGGAGAGGAGTGGGAGAAGAAGGGAAATTAATGCTGTTTATGTACATCAATTTCTTCAATTTCCACAGACTCTTACTTTGTTGCATACTCCACTGTGTTGGCCTATAGTGGCTGCTTCTGTCTTGGGCAGTGAAAGGACTGGACTGGACTTAACTTTCTAAAACATCTACTGCTGAGTATCTCTAAGGGCTTGAAGAAAAGCTTGCCCCCTGTTCAAGAAGCCTCCGGAACATAATGACTTTGCCTTCCTCTGGGCTTCACCTCTGGGACCGCTTGTTTCAGTTGCCACAGAGGGAAACAGCAATCCAACGCCGTCATCTTGACCATCGGCGGCTCCTTGACATGAAGGCACCGCTGCTGTCCACCACCGCTAATGAGCCGTTGCTTGCACTGTTACCTGTGGGCACCGCACCTCCTTGTTTCACTCTGCCGCCCTGATCTCACAGATGATGCTTCAAGCTGACATCACTGCCTTTTCTGCACCCAGGTGTAGGGGCACCTCTCATAAGCTACGCACCACCCCGTCCCACACTGCAGTCTCGGCCCACCTACGCCAGACCCAGCGATCCCCGATCACAAACTGACATTGTGGCTTGCACTGTGACTGTCAGCACCTCGACGAGCACCTCCCCACCTCACTGCAGCCCTGGCCGACTGCCACAAGCTGCTGTCTGCACCGGGACTTGAGGGCACCTCACGATGCACTGATCTGTTCACACCGCAACCTTGACACCCACCGCAGCCGGCCCACACCACTGCAGTCGGCCGGAACAAAAGGTACTGCTTTAGGATCTTCCGACACTGCAGTCGGCCCTGCACTGCGGCGGTCGGCTGGGACCGAGAGAGTTGTTGGTTCACACCGCCATGGTAGCCCTGGACCCAGCTCTTGACTTAAAGGATCTATTTCTAAAGTCTGTTTTTGATATTCTTGAATAACTGTATGTTGGATTTCTATCATTTTGTTCTTATTTTGCACAGATAAATATTGGGTATTTTTCTTAGCCTGGTGTGATGTCCTTCTGTATTGTTTTCACTGTATTCCTGTGAGTTATATGCAAACGCTTTACACATTGCCTGTGAGATAAGCCTGACTGCTCGTGCCAGGCTACCAAGGATAGTGAACAGGGGTTATTTTAGAAGTGTAACTCCCTTATCCTGAATAGGAAGAAGGGTCCCTAATTGGATAAGGTGCAAACCCTTGCCAGCTAGAGACCCCATTTCTAACACACAGTTTTGGATTAAGGGAGTCAGATGATTCCTGAAGATTTCAGTGAAATATTAGACAACCAAATTTCCTTCTTTATCAATGAGAGGAGAGGGTGCCGTTTTTAACAGCGTTGCTAAATCAAGAATCTGCTGTCGACCTCCCACCCTCTAACAGGTCTCGAAATTTGATTTTCATTGTTTGACACTGGACTTATCTGTGACTGGTCAAGCCATGAAAAGATGCTAGTTTCCTCTTGGGGCCTGTCTTCATGGGCCTTTCTGAAGTTGGTATTGCAGGTTTAATTGCATGATTCTGTTAATAAATATTGTTTAATTAAATATTTTTCCTGTCTGTATAGTATCAAGTACAGGGGCTTTCCATTTTTTAGCGCCAATATCTCATTCAGTTAGATGGATAGTTTGCGTCCAAGCAAGCCAGGAATGTTTTTTTAACTTCCAAAAGACCGTAATTCATTAAATTCGAATTGCTCATCAGCTGTGTGTCATGGTCTCGAAAAATGCCTTGTGAGGAGTTTTGAGTAATATCACTGAGTGTGGGGCAGAAAAGAATACACCACTGGTTTCTGTGTTAAGTCTGGTGCATTTGAGCTGAAGGCCACTAATTAATTTACAGAAGTGCATTCTTATTTATTTTTTATATCTAGGACTCGTGTAGCAGCAACACAGTGTAGTAATAAAGCACTACTCGATGAGGTTACAACACACAGTGAATGTTTTTAATGTTTTTCAATTTGCTTTTCAGTTGATCTGGGACAGTATCAGTGGGCTGCTACTCTGGCTGAGAAGTACTGCGACTTCGACATCTTGGTACAGTTATGCGAAAAAACAGATAACCAGACCAGATTACAGCGTTATATGACACAGTTTGCGGAACAGGTAACTTTTGTTTTTTCAACATGTAGATCGATGCCTGAAAAGCAGTGGTTGTTTTACAATGTGCGAGATTTATGAAGATATAGGCCTGGGTTAAGAGTGGGCAGTGAGAACCATAGTTTTCTTTACTAATCGTTTTCTTTACTATTCTAAAGGCTTCCTCAGTACTTATTCTGAACTGAATTACTCACGGCGCGAAGTATATTGATCTCAGACACTAGTTTCAGAAAAATAGCATTCCTTAAGCTTTTCTGTTCCTTCTGTATAAACATTTAGCATCCAAGGGTAAACAGGACCCCATAATTTCCTTCACTCTCCTGTGGTCGAGCAGTCAAGGAATCCTTGGCGTTGATGTGAACATTGGTACCAGATACAACCCGTTGCATAGTTTTGTTGTGTGAGTCTGCTCGCGGGTAACATGATGTGCCTTTTTGCGCCATCAAGTGTTTTAGTTTAAAGTTAAAGTATAATTTATTACATTTCATTTTATGACGACATGGCAAACAAACTTAAAATAAATACAAATAATCCTCATATACAGGTTCCTTCCAATCATTCATTTTAAAATAAGTAACAATATTTCACTTACTATTCTCCATGAACCTCTTAACGCTTAAGCAACCAGCAACCCCCCTAATAATGCCAATTTTATGGCAACGTTAAAACAGTCTTTGTGCATTCCTGCCTGTTGGACCTGTCCCTCTCTGCAGGATCACCCGAAAACCTTTTGCCTTCCTCCTCCTCCTCCAATTTTTTTTTTACTGAAGTCAGTTTTGTTGGCCCTAGGACCCTGTGCACTTTACCACTGGCAACCAGTGCTCTCTCCCTAAATCATGGTACAATTGGCACCCAGTTGGCATATTTAATGTACTTGTAAGTCCCTTGTAGAATGGTATACCATATACCCAGGGCCTGTAAATTAAATTCTACCCGTGGACCAGCAGCCCTTTTTGTGCCACACACCTAAGAAGCTCTCTAAAACTTGTCCCAGGCCTGCCATTGCACCCTAAATGCAGTATCACACTGCCATGTCGACATGGCATTCAAACCCCCATGCCAAGCCTCAAACTCCCCTTTTGGTACATATAAGTCACCCCTAAGATAGTTAGCCCATAGGGTAGGGCGCTGTGTAATTAAAAGATAGGGCATGTACTTTTAACTTTTACGTGTCCTGGTAGTGAAAAACTCCCAAATTCATTTTTCATTACTGTGAGGCCTACCCCTCCCTTAGTGATGTTAATATTGATGTCAGTCTATGCAACAACACATGTATATTCAAAAACAAGATCAAGTCACTGTTGTCAATCTCCCGAGATGACCTATCCATCAATCCCTAGTAAGAAATACTTGGTCAGGAAGGCCTTGCGACCTAGGCCTGAGGCTACTGATTGACAGATCACAGATGGTGTGGCACAAATGCGTACAGGAAAAACTCAGAAAAATCCCACAGATAGATAGCAACACCACAATGGTCAGAGGAGATTGGCCCTAATAAAGCAAATATGGCCAGAAAGGTGTGCGCATTCCCAAAACACAATAAAATTAGATCCCACATAAAGTTAGTAACACTCAGCTAATCAGAGGACATCACACATAGTACATGCAGCGATCACACGTTCCCCATGCTGGACAGCTGGACACTTCACCCACTGGCCCTCATTGTGTCCACACAAGGTCAAGACACACCTGCATTCACTATCAGATGGCCTTACTTACAACCCATGACTAGGCCTGCATTCCTTTCTCTAAAATAAGATCTTAATTGTTTTATGATGCTCCAAAGACAGTATATAATGGCACTTAGAACAAATGGATGTTGAGGCAGTCCTCAGACCTGTTCCTTTCCTGTGGATGTTTCCTAGCCAAAGAATTTAATTAAACCAACTGAACTGTGTTGCTATATATATCAAGCAGCGGGGTATGTGGTCTGCAAGAGCCTATTAAATCCATGCATACACCCCAGGCCATGCTACTTGCACAATCACCCCAAATAGTGCTAGGCTAGGAGGATAACGACAAGCATACCTCAACCTGCAAAACTCAGAGGGGTCCACCAGAATGTAGAGACTTGCATGCCTCATCCTCCCACTTACTTACTCCCAGATCTCTTCCCTTCCAGAGAGCCATTGATCTGCAGGTACCCTCACCCGCCAAAGACAACCAGGAGCAGGAGCCATTCCAGGCCAGCTGGCCCCATCAATATCTCTGCCGGGCGTGAGTGGGGTGAAGGTTCCAACACAGCCCAGAGCCCCATTCAGATTCCTACTCTGAAAGCCACCCCACTCACACACAGGCTTCTATCAAGAAGGAACCACAGGAGGAATCAATCGCACAACATACAAACGCACCATCCCTAAGCCCGCCCCAGGGCCACTGTAAATTACCCAAGCTGCATTTGACGCCGCTGGGTCAAGGGAAATTAAATCTCGCAGGGAGGCAGAGGTATGAGATCTTCAAGGACAACCAGGAAATTCTTTCATACCTAGGCAGCCAGAAGTGTGCCGACCTGGTGGCATCCTATTCACTGGACTCCCCATCTGGGCCCCCACACAGATCGCCTCAAACCAACGCAGTCCAAGTGGTCGAAGTGACCCCTGCTGGAGGCCCCAGCAGCAGGGCGTACAAAAGTAGTCCAGCCCCACCCAAAGCCGCCAACGTGTGGGACCCCCTGCTAAATACCATGCAACCGGCAGTAGAAGAACAACAGTACCAGTCTACAAGATGGATATACAACTGACCTCCTCAATAACTTGGCACTATACATAGGAGGGATCAACAAAAAACTGGGGAACCTAAACTCACTAATAACCCGGCCCCAACTGAAGGCAAACCGAATTTGCAGCTGTGGGCTGATAGTGGACAAACTATTGTCACTTCCATTAATGCTGTCCGACTTACTAAATGATCTGAAAAAGGAGTCTGCAGGCAGCAAGGAGGCCTTAAACTTGAAATCAGTGCCATTCACGAGGCCTGGCCCGGCGGAAGCTACAAATAAAATCTCACATGCTGAAACAAATGGCAGCACATCTGGGGAATCCCCAGACACCGAACTCACAGCGCCCCAACCTGGAAATCCCAGCCTACAGTGCCAAACCAAGGCGTCCACTCAGGAGGAAAGGTCGCTCCAAAAGACCAGGCACCAGTCTGACTGCTGTTTATCCCCTCTTCTGTCCCACACAGCTGAACCCGGTGGGAACCAAACCTAGTCTAACTCCTCAAATACCAGGCAATGAAGATTCCATTAGCCATTAGGCTGATGCAATCAACAGCGACCACAATGGGGCCTTCACTCATAGTACGACAAATTCAAAAGCTGAAAGCCCTACAGGAAGCATAAGAGGAGCATGCTTAAATCATCCCCAGGGGGAGCCAGACACCCCCCCCCCCCCAACAAACAAGTACTACAACGAATGAGTCAACAACTGCACAAGCACATCAACTGGAGAGAGTCCTGAACAGACAACTGGCAGCAGCCACAACCAATAAATTCGCAAACATTACAGCCCCAACACTTCCAGAGACAAATTACATGAGCCTGGTTAGAGCGACGGCAACCAACTTGTAACCCAGCGCTGGGCCTTTTTCCTTGCCTGACAACATAAGGGGACATGTGCAGGGATAAGAAGACACAGAAGGACCAACTTGCTGGCGATCAGTAGGCACTAGACCACAACAGGCCACTAACTGCCTTACAACATCAGCCGACCAACCGCGATGACAGGGTGCAAAACCTGCAAATATTTGACCAGCATCAATGGGGGGTAAGTCCACCCAAGGGAAAACTCGATCAGATGCCAGTCAGAACCTTGCATCTTGCACCTTACTCCTTATACTAGAGTTCAAATCAAAAGGGAATAGTGATACCTTGATCAGAGGCAATATTCTCCAGTTACTCTCAACAATCCCAGCCTTAAGAGACATGAAAGCAATTGACTTGCTCTCAATAGAGTTCATTAGTAGAGACGCACACTTGGGAAGAGAAGCCCTGACCCAAAGTTTGGGAAAGACGGTAACAAGGTACTCCTGTTCCGCTTAAGTCACCACTACTGTGTATTCTAGCTTAGGAAGGTGGAGAAGACGGGGGGGTTCTAAAATCAGATGGTACCCTTGTTGCCCACAGGGACCTCCTAGAATTACTGATAGACATGCTAACACTACCCAAGTATGTGGCCATGGTGAAATGTGCCACCCATACCAGCAGCAAGGACTTTGTATCCCTGGGGAACGCCTTAGCCGACCAAATTGCAAACAAAGGCAGCTTACAGAATGGTCAAGGAAGTACACGTATTCCCCTTAACGCAAGCTACAGAGACACAGCCATCACATGACAAACTGTACACAGAAACACCATGGTTGCACTTGAGAGAGTTTCAGGAGACCACCTTACCGGATGAGAAAGAGAAATGGTTAGCCAGGAGTTGCATTCAAACTCTGCATGACACGTATCCACAGTGAAACTCGTCATGCCAACAACTTTTTTGTAAAGTTTCAGTAGATGAGGAGCAAGACCGTCTTTATATTTAACATAGAATTATGAAGGGTACCCGTCAGGGACAGGAGTCTTCTCACATGTCATCTCTGAGATCGCTTCTCCGATTCCTTCCAACATAATGACCTCATCCAATACTAGCCTTTCCAACCCATAAAGTTTAGACAAGGGTATCCTCTATGAGTGGGAGCGGTCTTTTCAGTTTCCGAACGTGGGACGGTCTCGTAAAGAGTCGCATAATATCGACAAAGACTTGGCCATTGGCAAGGGATAAGCAACACATTTGTCCTTGGTGTTCCTCCACCTCAGGAATGATTCATCCTGCAAGGGGACGAGATACCCTGGACCCCTCCAGAAAAATGGACAACAACTGTACATTGTTTGCCGTCACGAGTGGCTATGAGTTTCACTTATCGAGGAATGTTTTAATGAGACCATGTTACAGATCCAGATGGTCCACGGGTGCTGATCCTGCTGCCAGTGAACCAGAGCCAGTCCATGGCATGCTCTGCCAGTCAATAATGGTGGCATCCAGACATCTTCCTAGATGGGAGAAGGTGAACGGCTCAATCGGTCCTCACACTGGGCAGATCACATTGTTCCTCTGCCGTCCTGGAGGACGGGTTCAAACACCCCAGTGAAGGCAGTGCCAAAGCATGGGAGCCAGGGGAAAGTGACTCAGTCCGCGCATTCCGTCTCCCCCAGCAAGAACCAGTGCAGCCCGTCTTCATTGACGACCAGCACCCATGCCAGGTCTTGGTGTAAGAGCAGTTGATGGAGGAGGTCGGAGCTCGGCTGTCAAATCTGTTTTTCTCCCGTTAGCCATTCCCACGCCGACTCAGGTGTGTCCAAAAAGTGGGTCTTCTCCTCATAAATCACCTTTAGGCGTGCTGGAATGAGGAGTGCATAAGACCAGTAGAGGGCCCAGAGCTTCTGTTTGATGGATTTGTAGGATCTGCGGCGGGTCTTAACCCTCCCAAGGCTAATCCGTGAAAAGCAAGATTTTTGAGTTTGGGCAGCGGAGATCAGTTTGCGCACAAGCATCACATAGGATTAAATCTCGGTCTTGAAAGTTAAAGAATTGTGCAATCATCGGCTCGCTCAAGGTACCAGGGGAGGCCTGGAAACAAGTGCTCTGTGGATGCACTTCACAGCGAACAAGTGTGACAATTCATCATTGGGTATTCAGGATTTGAGCCAGTCCTCTAGGAACTCCACTGTTCGAGTGCCTTCAGCGTCCTCCGGAAAGGATCCCCACTCACCAAGACTTCTGCAATGTGTCATCGATTGAGAGGGGAGAGAAAGTAAATGTCAGTGTAGTGCTGGCGATTGGTCGGTGAGACAGCGCCACTCTAGTACAATGAGTCACGAGAGGGAATATGCGCAGGCCCACGTCCAGGGTAAGAGAAAGCAAAGTTGCCCCCAAGACTACATCCGCTTGAGTCCCGGTGTACGAGTGTTGCCAGCCCATGACTCTGTCTGCATTCCTTTCTCTAAAATAAGGCCTTAATTGTTTTATGATGTTCCAAATACTGTATATAATATCACTCACAACGAATGTATGTTGATAGAGTTCTCAGACCGGTTTCTGAGGATGATTCCCGGTCGAAGCGTTAACTTAAACCAACTGTCCCTGTTTTGCCAAATGCCGCTTGTCTTTTCTTTTTTCAAGGTAAATTCATATTCCAATTGTGAAGAAAAATCAAATTTATCATTACAATTTGGAAAATGCCACTTTTAGAAAGTTGGTGTTTTCCTCCCCTCAAGCCCTTTGTGCCTGTAGCCTGTCTTGATTCACATGATTGGATGTAGCTAACAGACTTTGTGAATTCCTCCCAGACAGTCACACAATAGTGGGATTAGCTGAGCCTCAATAGGCCATCAACAGGCAGGATGGGGGAGGGTTCATGAGAGGGGGTGGAGTTGTGGACAGCCCCTCTTGTACCTAAATAGGCTGTGTCCTGTCTCCTCACTATGAGCTTAATGACCCTGTAATGTCACTGCCGCCAGCTTGGAGCCAGGGCAGGAAAGCAAGGAGACCCAGGTACTTCAACCCACCTTCCAAGAGAAGGGTACCAAGATATAAAAATAGGACCTTCAGACCCACTCTTCAGTTCACTACTGAACCTCCAGAAGGACTCCTAGAGGACGGCCTGCTTTGCGCTCCTCCAGACTGCTGCTGTTCCTATAATGACTGCTTTGCTTCCGGGACTTTGCTTTAAACCCTCAGAGGCCAGCCTTGCTGTTGAGCCTACATTTACACATACACCCCAGATTGTTAGAAGTGACTCAAAGGGCTAGTTTTGTGGCCTCCTGTTCAGAGCCAAAGGGACATTACTGGCTCCCACTATCTTGAACCTGCTCCTGGACCCAGCCTGAGTGAGTCCTGCACCCTTTGCCAAAAAGTGCTCTGAGAACCAAGAGACTGGGACCAACCTGCTCGCCTAACTGCCCGAGTTGCATAGCCGGTCGGATTGACTTTGGGGCTTCTCCCGCTACATTCCTCTCCACAGTAGCAAATACATTTCAGCAGTCCTTCGCCATAGGGTTATCCAACCTTGTAGAACTGTGTTCAGCTACAGCCTCCTGCTCCGTCCCGCTGAAGATTTAGGACTTCCATCTCGATGGTTGAGTCTGAAGATAAAAATATTCACTGTGGTTTTCTCTCAACGGCTATCTGACGACACTCCCTCCTCTGACTCTTCTACAGACTTGCTCCGCTGAACTGCACCCTTTCTGAGATACCTTTTCTTCAAATATTTTGAAAGTCAGAAGGTTAGTGTTGAATGGGCCCAATCCTGTTCTTGTAGCTGAACCGCACTCCATTGCGGTCATGCTTAACTTTCAACTTTGACCTCGTCTATCGTGACCAGATGTCCACAGTTGGCGCTTTGATCTTTTAAGCGCTATTTTGAACCTTAAACTTTAAATATTCAGAACCCTGGTTCTACTGATTGGATTTTAGTTGTATTGGTGTCAAATAATTTAATAAAATGTACTCTATTTTTCTAGATCGATTTGGGATTTCTCTTGTGCTGTGTTTCAACTTACTACTTTTTTGTGCTGCATAAATACTTTACACATTGCCTCTAAGTTAAGCCTGACTACTTTTTGCGCCAAGCTACCCAGGATTAAGCACAGGTTAATTTAGTGTCTTTTTGTGTTTCACCCTGCAAGGGATTGTGACTGTTGCTTGACCAGGGCTCGCACCCCAGTCAACCAACAACCCAATTTCTTACTATGCCTGAAGCACATTTGCCTCTCGGAAAAGTGTATGTTAGCAAGGAGTCCAAAACATGTCGAAATCTCATTATCACAGTCACAAGGAAACTAAACACCTAGAAACAGTTGAGAATAGGTTCCTTAGGCAAGTGCTGAGCCTTCCGGTGAACACTCCGCTAGTCCTATTAAGGCTAGATTTGGGGCACAGGCCAATCCAAGAAAGAATTTCTTGTCAGACTAATAATGTACTTAAGAAAATTATGGGCCACTCCAGAACTGATCCACTATCGCCAGGACCTAGAAGAGATACTTCTCCTCTACGGGGCTGGCAATCTCCCCTGGTTCAAATATGTCAGAGATGCATTGCTCAGCCTCGGGTTAATCCAACTCAGGGAAAATCGGGGTGAAATTGCCTATTAATTAGCAAGTTGGAGCTCAAGAGGCAGTTTAGGGTCTTTAAAACTGGTATGCTCATGTTGAGCCTGGCCCTGGATACTATGACGGACTCCTTTGTAAGGATAAAATATCTGTATAAGACTGAAGAGTTCTTAGATGAAGTTAAACCATATCTCGCCAGAAAGCTGTATGTTCAGTTCAGGCACGGCTCATTACCCATTCGATCCATTTCATGTGCTGATAGAATGGCGAGACGTATTGCCTATCTTGTGCCTTCGGTGAAGAAATGGTGGCGCATGCCCTATTTTTCTGCCCTGAGTGTATAAGGCTCAGAGCCAAATGGATAATCCACATTTGCAGAAACCTGGGCACCCAATACTCTGCATAGACTTGCAGGATTTTACAGTCTAATACCAGCAGGCACACTGTATTTACAGTCTCCAGGTTATTATTTGTTATGTGGCAAATGAGGAGGAAAAATGTCCTAACATAGGCTGATAGATAGGACAGCAATGATGTTTGGCTGCTAAGGGAACCCTATATGGTGTTATACTGTCAAGGTTAATGATTTCAACAACTAGTCAAGCTCCACCAAATAACTGCTGATAACACTGGTACCATGTATTGAGTAGATGGATTTAGTTTTTTAGTTTTTTTTGATTATTGTTTTTTTAAAACTTGTAGGGTTATTTTTGTGCACAATCATGGATTAATGTTTTATCAGTTTCATTGGTCTATTTTTTGTATATTTAATTGATGGCTGGAGTCTAATTTATGGTTGGTATTATGTACATAGACTCATGATTTTAATATTTCATAAATGCATGTCTTTTTTCGGGCAAATGGCCGAAATAGAGTATTGACTGACGGACATTATCACTTAAAAAAAAAAATATATATATATATATATATACATATGACAAATTACGACCCATCCCCTTCATAATACTAGAAACAGTTGTAGGAAAGTGGCTCTGTATATACTGGACCAAAGTAAGGTACCTTACCCTCTAAAGTGGTAGCTTGGTCGAGCAGTAAGGCAGTATCAGAGGACAGTGTAAAGCATTTGTTGTACACACTCAGTCAGCAAATTGTCTCATACACTCAAGAACTGAACTCTAGGCCAATTGTTTTGTATCAAAAGATATAGTTGTTTTATTTTAGAACCAACAAGTTATCAAAATATACTTTCTCAGAATGAGATACTTTAGTTAAATACTTTCAAATATGCAATAGACTTTTGAATGCAATAGTTACAGTTGTTGCAATGGGCAACACAATTTCAAACACAATATAACATTGAGCTCAATGGGAATTCTAGTTAAATGCAATTGATTACTTTTCAGATTACTTTGCTAACCACAGGACTGGATCCTGGATTCATTCCCGGGACATTTCCTGTGAACAAGTAAGTAAAAGCGTTTTGGTTACAGTAGTGATTTTTAAGGAATATTATTGTATTTTAAAAGTAGACACTAATCCAGGTGAAATTACCAATGGTGTCCTACGGCAGGAAATTCAATTTGCAGGTAAAGTATATTCACGTCACTTTTGTAATCCAGTGCTGGGCTCCTAGGTTCAGCACTGGGACATCTATCTAAAACAGGCAAGTAATTAAGTTTTTATCGTTGGCATTATTTTAAAATAATATTTGTGCGTTTCAAAAATCGACCCTCATGAAGGAAATTCAAGTTACTGGTAAGTACGGTTAAAATTACTTTTCAGGGTCAGCACTGGGCTAAAAGATGCAGCACTGATCGCAGGTGAGTAAATCGGAATTCATTGTTCGGCTGATTTTAGATGAATATTTTAACGGTCCAAAACTCCACGCTTAGAAGAATTTCCAAGTGAAACCAGTCAATGTTAGCCTATGGAAGAAAAGTGAGTTATCGACTGTTAGGTAAGTACTCGACTGGCAGAGTTAAGTTTCTGGGCATAGACTCAGGGGTTCCCCAGGGTCAGGTAAGTACAGTTGGTACACCCTCAGCGGCACAGGGACAGCGGGTGCAGAGGTAGTTAGGCCCAATGTTTTTTTTGTTTGTTTTTTTTTCAAAATTTTATTGCAAGCAAAATCAGATACATAATTCACATTGAACAAATATACCAAAACATAGCCAACAGAAAATAGGAGTTAAGGCACAGAAAACAAGGTAGGTTACAGTTCGACAAATACTCATATCTTAAAAGAAACAAAATAAGGAGCCTGTTTAGTAAGTAAAATAAACAAAAACAAAAAAACAATTCACAATTCTTTCTGTATCCATTGATAGATTGGATCCCAAATGTTCTCCCCCATTAGTTTTTTAACACAACCTTTCACAGCATATATTGCATGTTCTAAATTATACTTTGCTAAAAGCCGAGCCCTCCAAGTATGAAATTGTAGTGGATCTGGGCTAATCCATTGCTGAGTAACACAGGCACGATAAACCAACATACATATAAATAAAAGTTTTTTTTGATTTTCAGGAATGTTGATAGAGGAGGTACCTAGCATAACAATCTCAGCTTTAAGAATAATATTACACTTAAAAATTAAAGATAAAAAAATCTGTTGGCCCAATGTTATCCAATGAGAGGCAGGGGACCTTCGGTTGGTGGCTGCTGGCTAATAGGCCACGCAGCTGTAGGAGATGGGCTCCTGGTTACTTGCTCAGGGCAAATGGGGAAGTAGGGTAGGACAAAGGTTGCACTGCCAGGGGCACTCGGGCGGCTGGGTGCTGGGTGCCTTTGAGCCATCGGGCGCTCAATGTTATTCAATGGAGATCTTGAAAAGGGAACAAAGGTTGCAGGCTCGGGGACAGAGAGTCTTCAGGAGCGACCAACACTTCGAGGGGTAAGTTGGGATCTTGGAGGATAGGTAAGCACCCCGGAGATGGGCACAGGAGGCCGGGGGGCGCCGGGTGCAGGGGTGTCTTTTGACGTTGGGAAATCTTACCCTCTGCTGGTGGCGGTTGGAGGGGTCCCTGGTTCTGAGGCTGCAGGTGTCGTCTGGGTCGTCGAAGAGGGTCCTTGGGCTATGGATTCCAGGTCAGAATCGCCGGGGAGACGTCCTCAGGGTCTTTGTCTACTTAGGCACAGGCCGGGCTCGGCGGGTGCGGAATGTGCTGGATTTACGGTTCATGGCTGGCACTGGGGATATCGCTGTTTTTAGCAAAACCACTGCTCCTGGGAGTCCCAGTCTATAAGAGGGTCAAGGCAGGCAGGTCCTCCGGGGTTCTCGAGGGTGCTGTCCGCAGGAGACGCCGGGATTTAGCGGGAGCAGGTTCAAGGATCAACTGGCTGGTAGGGCTGGGGCCAAGTCAGTTGGTGTCGTCCTCTTGTTAGCAGCTGAACGGCAGGTCTTCTTCTTGGTCTTCTTTCTTGTTTCGAAATCGGGATCTGAGGAAGGAAGGTTCAGGGTGCCCCTAAATACTAAATTTAGGGGCGTTATAGGTAGGGGAAGGGCAGGGACCAATAGGTCCCTGTCCTGGGGTGAGTACACCCCCTATCCTGCTCCTCTCCTATGGGAGGGGGGCAGGAGCCTATCTCTTATTGGGCAGGGCTCCCCATCCTCAAGATGGCCGGAGCCCGGAATTGTGTTTCACCTCACCTCGCCTCTCCTACCTGAGGGGTGGAGTTGGCACAGGCTGGCACACCCTCTTTCCTTACGTAGTGTTTCCCGCCAGTCTTCCCGCCAGAGTGGAGGTCAGAACTGGTGGCGGCCGGTTGCTGAGTACAGTCAATTGGCCTGGAGAAGCTCACAAAGGCGGTATGCCTTTGAAGCTTCCCCCTGCCCATCCTGGGGGAGGAGACCTAGCACCTCTCCCAAGATGTGCATTGTTGCAGGCCCAGGAGAGCGGGGGTCTCTCTACCCAGGGGACCCGCAACATGTCTGCTGTGTGGCAGCCTAGGCAGCCTCTCTGACAAGACGTGGATTTTAGGTTAGGTTTCGGGGGACATCTCTAAGATGCCCTCTGTAGTGCATTTTACATTAAATCCCACACTGGCGTCAGTGTGGGTTTAATGTGCTGAGAAGTTTGATATCAAACTTGTCAGTCTTCAGTGTAGCCCTTATGGTGCTGTGGAGTTCGTAATGACAACCTCCCAGCACCATATACTCTTAATGGCATCACTGCACTTACAGTACCCAGGAATGGCCCTGGGTACTGTAGGGGAACAGGGCTCATGCATCTGTGCCCACACCACTGGCATAGTGCACCCAGCTAGACGGGTGACTGATGTAAGCCAGGGCAGTGGGTTTGTTGGCATGGCACACAGGGATGTGTGCCATGTCGACTCTTTGTTTAGTTCCGCACCAGGACACTCAGCCTGCAAATGCAGTGTGTGTCAGGGTGCAGGGCCCCAAAGGGTGGCACAATAAGTTCTGTAGCCCTTAGGGGTCTTCTCTGGTCACAATGACCTGGGTACCTAAGGTCAGCCCCTGGTAAATGGTACATGTGGGCAGAGATGCCAATTGGGTTTTAGCTTCAACACAGTTTTAGGGAAGGAACACAGGCCCCTGGGCACCTGATTGGCAGGAGCCCAGGACACACTCAGTCAAAGTACATCAGCAATTCAGCAAAAAGTGGGGGCATGCCATGCAAGAAAGATGGCACTTTCTCACAACAGTACCTACTATTAAGCTAATAATATTAAACATTATAAAAATATTGTAAAATGTGTCTATAAGATCTTCAAGTAAAAGCTCCGTATATAAAGTGCATTGGAGTCCTAACAGCATACCATAACGATTCCTAACTGCGGGTATTCTAAATATTTATAAAAAATTTGCATATAGAGACCTAACTTAAGAGCACCTACCTATACAGTGCATTAGTTATTCTGAAGTATGACATGGCAAATCCAAACTTTAAGTGCATTAATGATACCTCGACAACCTACAGTTTTTTAATTGCATCTTGACGTCAATACATACAGCATCCCTCTAATTCCATTGTCTTTAGCCTGAGAGTTATTTTACCCCAAAACTGGCCTAATCTGGAACACAAGTTTATATTTTCAGATTTCACTGACATGCTAAGCAATGTGGCAAGGGTCCTACTCCCCAAAGCTTTAAAAACCAGTAAATGCATATTCGTTCTTTCTTGTAAAAAGACTGTACAGAAAACCAGTAAACGACTAAGTGGCCATGTTTCCACCTGTACAAAATGGGCAGTTTCTGACAATCTCTGCTGGATATATTGATGTTATGCTATGTTATGTTATGTTATGTTATGTTATGTTATGTTATGTTATGTTATGTTAGACTACATTTATAGAGCGCCTATCACTGGAAGGTCTCTAAGCGCTACGATGCATTTTTGGATATTGTCCAGACTATTATTTGTGACACCTGTTCCAATCTTAACTTCATCCACCTTCTGGTCTCCCTTGCCTTTGTCTTTCAAATACTGCTGTATTTTAGCTATAACCACATAATCCAGTATATGTGCAAACCTGAAAGAAACAGGTTAGTGTTAGATTCCTTACCTTCGAATATCCCCAGGTGTCAGACTGGATCCGGATGTTTTGCGTAGCAGTACCCCTGCGCGTCGGTAGGCTTCGTCTGCGGCTCCGCTTCCGTCGTCTGCGTCTTGATCGCCGGGATGACATCGTCAGAGTACTAAGACGCCGCCCCGGCGCTCTGACATCAGTTCTTCTTTTTTTCCACGCCAGCAAGCGCAGATCCGGGAAGAGCAGTACTCCTAGTCAAATTTTGACTAAACTTTTTGATCTCTTTTGAATCTTCTCGAGTCGATCCCTCGACTCTCGGTGCCAATAGGGATGCCTGGGTTCAAACCCTGTGACGATTGTAACCGCTTGATGTCGGTTACCGGCCCCCATTGTCGGTGCCTTCACTGTCTCGGGCCGACCACAATGACAAGTTGTGCCCCGATTGCCGGGCCTTGACCTCGAAGGCTAGGCAGGAGCGGTCCCGTAAGCATCTCGAACTCCGGCAGTCGGCCCCGCGTCGCTCCAGGTGCCGGTCCAGGAGGAGGTCGAGGGACCTGTCGCGGGGCCACAGTCATCACAGCTCGTCGAGTCAACACCACTCGTCGGGCTCCAAGTCCTCAGGTAAGTCGAGACACAAGAAGTCGAAGAAGCGGCATTGCTCTTCCGACCCCCCCCCCCTCGCGCGAGGCTGCCGGGGGTTTGGGTGACACCGCCCACGCGGCTCCGCCCAGCTCCATACCTGCCGGTCTCTGGGCTGCACGCGACGCCGGAGGAGATCAGCGCCTTCCTCACGGCCATGAAGTCGTGCTTCCCTCCGTCGGAATCCGCCGAGGCCCAAGCGGGCCGGCGGCTCCGGCCTCGGTGCTTCGGTCCCGGCGCCATCGATGACTCCGGTCCCGACGCCGCAGGGCCCCTCAGGATGTAGGCCTGGATCCGTGACGATGCCGGTCGACCTCATGACCCCTCCGCTGGCGCAGTCACCAAGGGTGTCGCCCCTTGCGCCATCCCCCGACGGCGTCGTCCCTGGTCCCAACCCCGGTCCGGATCCGGCGTCGGACCAGCGCCGTCTTCGACGCCGATTGGTGAGCCCTTCACCGAAGACCCGGCTCCATCATTTGTTCCTATCAGGAGATGGATGACGAGGAGGACTGGGAGGGGTCTGAGGACCCTCTGGCCCTGCAGTGCCAGTTGAGCCAGGACTGGGCAGACGAGCTGGGGGAGGCCAGTAGTCTGGACACTTCGCCCAACACTGGATTTGTCTCCCCTCCTACCGTGGCTACGGAGGAGGGGGCTGCCTACAGCGTGGTGTTGACTAGGGCAGCCAAGGCCTTGGCTCTTGAGCTCCCTGTCGCGGCCGTGAGGACTAACCTCCTCACTGAGGTGCTTAAACCGCAGGCAAGCTCCTCTGAGCCTCTACTGCCATTCAACGAAGCCCTCACTGACGTTCTGTTGGGAACCTGGTCCAAGCCCTCCACAGGCCTCCTTGTGGATCGGAACGTGGCCCGACGCCACCGCCCAGCTCCGGGCGACCCCAGCTTCCTGTCTGTTCACCCCACCCCTAGAGCCTGGTGATCCAGGCCTCTAACTCCCAGACCACATTCCCGACCGCTCCTCCGTATTGGGAATCCAAAAGGTACGATCAGTTTGGGAAGAAGCTGTTCTCCTCACCGAGTTTGGGGTTGCGGTCTGTAAACATCGCCTTCCTTTTGGGCCGTTACACCCACTCTTTGTGGGATACGGTTGCGGAAGTGCTGCTGCAGTGCCCGATGGAGGTCCAGGCAAAGCTTACCCAGGCCCTTGCAGAGGGACTGGATGCAGCACGCTATTCCTTTCGGTTCAGACTCGATACCACGGACTCGCTGGGTAGGGCGATTGCAACGACGGTGGCGGTTCGCCGCCAAGCCTGGCTGAGGTCTGCCAACTTTTTTCGGGGGATGTCCAAACCACTCTTATGGACATGCCCTTTGATTGCCGTCGCCTCTTTGGCGACAAGGCGGACAGTGCACTGGAGCGTTTCAAGGACTCCAGGACTACGGCCAAGTCCTTGGGCCTTGGCCAACCCCAGAAAACCTCCGCCTTTCGTGGCCAAGGGAGGGGCGCCCCCACACGTCCAGCTAGCCACAGGCCGCAGAACCAACCTCAACACGGACGTGTTAACCGCCGTGGCGATGCCGGGGGACACCGACAAGGTCAGTCCACACCCACCCCCGCAGCATCTGCCTCTAAATCCTCCGAGTTTTCAGGCCCATTTCAGGCCAGTGGGGGGCAGGGTTCGCCATCACCTCCTCCACTGGCACTCCATCACATCGGACAGGTGGGTGCTGCAAATCGTCAGAAGGGGTTACTCCCTCCCCTTCGAGGAGACCCCTCCAGCCATGCCACCGCAATACCACCGCATGTCGGGGGATCACTTGTGACTTATGCAGGAGGAAGTTACGGCCCTCTTGGCCAAGGGGGCCGTCAAGCGCGTTCCTGGGCGAGAAGTAGGATGTGGTTGCTATTCCCACTACTTTTTGGTACCCAAGAAGGGCAAAGAAGACCTACGCCCTATCTTGGACCTACGGAGCGCCAATGGCTTCATCCGGAAGGAGAAGTTCAAGATGCTGACTTTGGCTCAGGTCCTAGCTGCCCTGGACCCAGAAGACTGGATGGTAGCGTTGGAATTGCAGGACGCGTATTTCCACATCCCTGTCTTGCCGGCCCACAGGCGTTCCTGCAGTTCACGGTAGGCCACAGGCACTTTTAGTTTACCGTGCTCCCCTTCGGCCTTCCCAGCGCCCCACGGGTGTTCACGAAAGTGATGGCGGTGGTCGCAGCTCATCTGTGCAGATTAGGGGTTTCAGTCTTCCCCTATCTCGATGATTGGTTGTTAAAGGCGGGCTCGCCCCAGACAGTCATCTCCCACCTCCAGACTACGGCCGACCGCCTGCACTTGCTGGGGTTCTCCATCAACGTGCCAAAGTCACACCTGTGCCCCTCTCAGAAGGTCCTTTTCATCGGAGCAGTTCTGGATTCAGCGCAGTTTCGGGTTCATCCTCCCGAGAAGCGTGTTCGGGATATTCAGGCTCTGATTCCGATCTTTCAGCCTCTATCCCTGGTCTCGGTCAGGTTGCGGCTGCGGCTGCGGCTCCTGGGGCTGATGGTCTCCTGAATCCTTCTGGTGCATCACGCCCGGTGGCGGATGCGGGCTCTGCAGTGGGACCTGAAGTTCCAGTGGGCACAGCATCAGGGCAACCTGTCGATCACGTCCGGATCTCAGAGGGCGCTGCACAACAGTTGCAGTGGTGGCTCACGGACTGCTATTGGGTCAGCGGCAGATCTCTCTCCCTACCCCAACCGGAGCACGTAGTAGAGACCGATGCGTCCCTACTGGGATGGAGGGGGCCACATGGGGAGAGAGGGAGATCAGAGGCCTTTATCCGGCGGAGTCTCGGCTCCACATCAACCTTCTGGAGCTGCGGGCGATCCGACTTGCACTGAAGGCATTCCTTCCCTCTGTCCGGGGAAGTGTAGTGCAGGTGTTCACAGACAACACCACCGCCATGTGGTACTGCAACAAACAGGGCGGGGTGAGGTCATGGACCCTTTGTCAGGAGGCTCTGCGCCTCTGGCAATGGCTGGAACACCAGGGCATCAGCCTGGTGGTTCAACACCTGGCGGGTTCCCTGAACGCCAGGGCGGACAAACTCAGCCGCCGGTGCATGATGGATCACGAATGGCGTCTGAACTCTGACGTGGCGCAAGGCCTCTTTCAGCAGTGGGGAGAGCCCTGGTTAGATCTATTCGCCACCGAAGAGAACACGCAATGTCATCAGTTCTGCGTGTTGGAATTTCCAAGGCGGCACTCGCTCGGAGATGCTTTTCGTCGCGAGTGGAGCTGCGGTCTGTTGTATGCCTTTCCGCATATACCACTTCTGCCCAGAGTGCTGAAGAAGGTCAGGCGCGACCGGGCCCAAGTCATCCTTGTGGCTCCGGACTGGGCACGAAGATACTGGTATCCCGAGCTACTAAGCATGTCAGTTGATCCTTTGATTCGTCTGCCTCTTCAGGAGGACCTTCTGTCGCAGCAGCAGGGGACGGTCCTCCACCTGAACCTGCCCAGCCTCCACCTCCATGCGTGAAGATTGAGCGGCGACAGTTGAGGCCATTTGACTTGCCTCCTGAAGTCCGTAATGTGATTCTGGCTGCCAGGCGTCCCTCCACAAAATCAGTATACGCCTGCAAGTGTAACAAATTTGGGACATGGTGCACAGCAAAGGCTGTGGATCCACTCTCTGCCCCCCTTTCAGAGGTTCTTCTCTTTCTTCTTTCTCTTGCCCGGCAGGGCTCTGCTCTGGGCACTATTAAGGGCTACCTCTCTGCCATTTCTGCCTTCTTGAGGCTTCCTGATCAGCCTTCTCTTTTCAAGTCCCCTGTTGTAAATAGATTCTTGAAAGGCATCACACACGTTTCCTCCTGTTCCTTTTGTGATGCCTCAGTGCGACTTGAACCTTGTTCTAACCTATTTGATGTGCGCTCCTTTCGAACCACTTCACAATTGCTCTCTACGTCTTCTGACTCTTAAGACTGCATTCCTGGTTGCCATCACCTCTGCCATGAGAGTGAGTGAGCTCCAGGCTCTATCTTCTAAGCCTCCTTTCCTTCCTGTCCATCCGGGCAAAGTTGTCTTGAAAACTCATCCCTCTTTTCTGCCCAAAGTGGTTACAGCCTTTCATATTGGGCAGTCCATCGCCTTGCCCACCTTCTTTCCGCCTCCGCATCCCTCGAAGGAGGAAGAGAGGCTCCACCGTCTGGACCCAAAACGTGCGCTCTCTTTTTATCTTGACCGCACACACCAGTTCCGGGTGGACGACCAGCTCTTTGTTGGTTACGGGGGCACGAAGAAGGGACGGGCGGTGCACAAACGGACCATCACTCGGTGAGTCGTGTTGTGCATCAAGGTCTGTTACTCCTTGGCGAAAAAGGAGCCTCCTGTTGGGCTGAGGGCCCATTCCACTCGGGCCACAGCGGCTCCCACTGCCCTGGGTCGGGGAGTCCCCTTGCAGGACATCTGTCAGGCAGCTATTTTTCATTCCTATGTTTAGCAGAGCTTACATTTCCCTCCGTTACATTTTAGTGTTGGTCCATTCACCTCACACACCCACTATGTATTACCATCACTCATGCTTTTCCACTTACTCGTTTTTTTCTGGAAAGAGGGGAATACTATCCCGGCCCGAGAGTGAATTTTTTTCTCCTTAGGGGCTTTGTCTCAGATGTTCACTTTCTGATTAATGGATTAACCTGGGTAGACAATTTAAGGTATTCAGGTGTTTCCTTCTCTCATTTCTAACCATTTATCCAGTTTACATTATCCACATTAGATTTAACTTAGGACTAAATATGTGGGGTTCAGGTTGATATTCCTGTCTCACTTTTTTATCGATCCAGTAGTTGTTTGTTCAATGGTAAACCTAAGTATATAGGAACACGCATTTAGATGTCTTTCCTATGTCTTATGTTTTTTACTGTATGTCTCTTATGTCTCTGTTTTGATTTACCTTAGAGTAAGGCACATACACCAGATTAGATGTCCTATTTTGGTAGTTTTTTCTTCTTTAGATGGAGGCTGTAGCCTTCTTTATATCCGCTACCAGAATCTATTAGGAATTTATTAAGAATATCCCAGTTATTACCACCATCCTCCCAAATTGTGAGGTTAATAATTGTTAAGTGAATACAATTCTTACCTTTGAATATTAAAATTCTTATATAACGAGGGATAATGAAGTCAGACGATGTTGCCGATTTCACAGCCCCAGATGATTTGAGCTGGATAAGCCCTGTGGATTAATATTCAATTTAGTCACATCGAAGGTATCATCTTTGTTTCGCATGTTTTATCATATTTCTAGGGAGTGCTGTTTATTCATCGCCCTTACTATCGTTTCTTTAGAAGCGCCTTTCACCCCACTATCATTTCCCCCTTTGCTTAGTGTAAAATTTGACTGCGTGTCGTTACCAGAGCCTATAGCCCATTAATGCGTAGGAGTTACTAAGAATTCATTTCTGAGTACCCTTCCCCTTCGGGGTATTCCATTATTCTTCCGTTTTACTTATAATGTATCGTATTTGTTTATATTGTAGATGCAGGCAATACTTATTATTTATCACCTCCATCGTAACCATTCTTTTTCCTTCTTTAAATATGATGAGTGCATCAGCCATTGCACTGCTACCCTTTTAATTTGAGTTCAGAAATCGGAGGCATGGGGAAGTCAGGGACATAATAGCTCTTAACCTGCAACCCGTTGATTTAGTTTAAAAATCGGCTGTTTCCAGAAGGTAGTGTGAACGTAAGCCGTGAAAGAAGCAGTAGCTTTCTTCTCAGCTAGTAGGGTCCAAGATTTGGCTCCGTAATAAAGCAATATGCACAAGGAAAGTGGGGTTAGCCCTCCCTTATCAATGTTCCTCAATGCTACGTTGGGTCCACCCGCCGGGTACACTAACCTGGTATATCGTGGGTCCGTGCTTCTGCCTCGTTTCTTCTTTCTGATACAGCTATCCGTCTACTCGTTTATATCGGTTAACTGCTAGTACTTGATCACTTACAGCTGTTTGGACTTACGAGCATATGCACATGCGCATAGCCTTCCGTTTCCTAGCGCCGCCATGATGGAATGGGGTCTATGTCCCGATTTTATCGCTGTATTGGATCTAATATAAATTATCTTGCTGAATATTGTGCGGGATTTTTGATATCTTATTTCGTTCAACATATACCTATATATTTATTTGTATCTTATAAGAGGGTCTATGTTTCGTTCTTATCGCACTATCCGATTTGATAACATTTGTCCTGTTAAATATTGTCAAATTCTTTATGTTTTGGGTATCTTATTTCACTCATCGTCTTTCTCTATATTCGTCTATATCCTTTGGAAGGCGGGATATCTACCACTGTTTGGGCTCACGCGCATATCTATAACCGTGTAGCTTTCCTTAGTCGTGTTTCCTAGTTCCGCCATCTTTTAAAGGGGTAGAGTTCGATTTTGTCCCTACATTCAATCTAATGTGATTTCACCCACTCAACATTATAACACTCTTCGTGTTTTCAACGATAATAAAACTGGTGAACTTTCCTTATTATCTCGTTTCACTTTTCTCTCTATAGTCATCTAAATACTTTGAGTAGTGGATGGATAACTCAAATTATAATTAAAAGCCTGTAGAAACGAAAGTACTCCCACTGTGCGGAGAATTGTGCCTTCTTGCTCGTTCACACAGCTTTCCGGCTGGGCCATAGGTTTCACATTTGCGAGAGTTTGAGCAATTGGCATTATGAATAATAATGCCTTTTATTTATGTGTTTTAAAAACCTGCGAGCGGTGAGTAAACACGCACTTTGTACTTATAGTCGTTGCTTACAAAAAGCAAGGCTGGAAGTAACTGCACCTCTTTTACTACCAGCCTTGCTTCTCGTAACCAAGGAATACAAGTACATACGCTCCGCTTGCAGGTTTTCAAAACACATAAATAAAAGGCATCTGTAATTTACAATCCCAATAGGTCAAACTCTCGCAAATGCGAGACCCATTGCATTGTAAATGCTTGTTTTTTTATGAGAGGACTCCATTACTCCTCAGCTGTATTTGTGTCCATGAAGTTTTTTTTCTGTGTAACTATCGGAACAAGTAAACCCGCTGGAATCCCCCATCCTACCATCCTTTTTTCTACAACCTTTGCCAGTTAATGGTATCAAAGGCAGATGACAAATCAATGTATGTCACATATAACCTCTGATGCTTCTATCGATAATATTTCTCTGCAAACCACTTTAATGTAAGACATCCATCAATTGTAGAGTGAGACTTCCTAAAACCAATCTGTGTAATAGGCAAAACGTTTTTCTCCTCAACCCAGTCCTCTAGATCAGTGATTCTTAACCTCTAGTCCGTGGGCCCCTGGGGGTTCACGAAGCCTAATTAAGGGTTGCACAACTGCTTAGAAAATTAAATAATATTAACAGCCTAATAAAGTTTATATAAATAAACAAGTAAATGTAAATTTGGAGGCTAAACATTAAGTTGGTATCCTTACATTAATTGGTGGGAGCAGTGCAATTGCATTAACACAATATGGTATGGAGAATGAGTGACCTCAATTGAATTTTAGAAAAGCCCCAACCTTCCCATTATAATTTAAATGTAGATGTATTTGTGTGAATTGAATAAAATATTTCCTCGTTTGTGTATTTGTTTGCTGAATGCTTGTTTCTGTATTTTTTGTTTTATGGTTCAAACAATCGAAAATGCTTATGCCGGGGTCTCTGGCTTCAAGTAATGACTCGGTGGGTGTCCTCGGATTCCAGTAAGAATTCACTGGGGGCACACTCGTTCCAGTAGTGATTAGATGAGTCACCACTGGGGAAAGTGTGTAATAGGTAGTCCCCTTTCAATAAGTTGTCACAAACTATGAAAATCCTTAACACTGTTTTAGAGGACTACGGGACAGGTGTCCATAAGGTTATTGTAGCCGATTTTATTTGCGGTTTGAGCCCTTTCAGCCCTGGCTAGATTTGTTTTGGGTAGAGGAGGAATGTTGAGGGTTCCCTCCCAATTCTTCCGACAAAAAGAGCCTCAAGAGGAGTGCAACTGCCATATTTCAGCCATAACCGCCACCCATGGCCTAAGAACCTTTATTGGGCGTACCCCCTCGGATCTTACTGCCAAACCAACCTTTAAGTGGGGGGACTACTCCAGCAAAAGTGAATATGTATTACCTGGCGTTACGATTTGGCTCGAGAGAGGTAGATATGGAGATTATTGATTGCCGGGAGAACAATCTCTTTCCTCTCACCCTTACACTAAGGGGACTCCTCTCAAGGTTAAATATTGTTTGGAGATAACATCCCGTAACACTGGCCCTGGGTGATAGTAGGCGCAAGGTAAAATGAGTTGATATGGCAAGAAATGAGGCTTCGTTGAAAGAGATTTATGGCGCTTTCTATAGGGCACTAACAAATTATACAGCCCAGGCTAGCACTCCCCTTCAGATATTGGCCACGCACTAATCATTATTTGGGAAATGGAAACCTTTCTTTGAGAAAAAGATCCTACCTCGTAAATTGGCACCTAGAACGCACAAATGGTTTAATAAAGAAAGGCAGAGTGGCAAAAACAGCTCTGACGTAAGCCTTAAGAAGTAATATGAGGCTAGATATCTTAAAAGCTAGACTGGATTATGCCCAAGCAATTAAATCCATCAAGTCCCAGTGGGTAATTAAGGTTTGGGAGGCTCTGCGGAAAGCAGCAAAAGAGAGGGACCCTAGATTGTTTTTGCACCTGGTCACAATGGCTGCAAAGATTATGCTTACCCTGAATGTCATATCTCTGCGACGATATGGGCGGGGCACTTTACGGTCCTCTGTGCAGAGCCACACTCCAAAACACCCCCAACTAACCCTGACACTTATCCCTCTAGTAGGGCTGAAATGGAGGAGGTAGTGTCTTTTACCATCGAAGAATCCTTCGAGGCATTGAAGAGCAGAAAGGGGGTAAGTTCCTGAGATTAACTGGAGCCCTTCGGATTTGTTCAGTGCCGAACCTAAGATGTGACCTCCCTATATTAATATTCTGACTAACGCAATCACAGCGGATACCTCTATCTCTAACTCATGGACAGGGGCCGAAATAATACCTATTTATAACAAGCATTTGCAATGCAACGGGCCTCGCCTTTGGGACCTTATTAGTATTTAGCCATGCATCACATTATCCTGGGTGCTGCAACATTTACTGTTCTTTAACACGGAAGCTTTGACACTTATAGGCACATTATCAACTCTTTCAGCCATCTAACCCAACATTTTAATAGATTAATGGCTTGTTTTAATATGTCTTCCTCAGCCTCTCGACCTAAAAGCAAAGTAAAGCACACAGAACCATAAAATAGGGGTTAGGACCTCTTGCCCCAAGAGCGGGATGGAAAAAAACAGTTTTCCTTATTTTACTTCTATTCCTTGATATCAAACCTTGCTCATTAATTCTAAAGACATATGAGGTGAGGGAAACATGGTGCTCTTTCAGTATAAAGGCAACAGGCAGTGAATAAAGTTTCCAATGAGTGGTATGGGGACAATGGAACTGAATCCCACTTTATGCAAACGTATTTTACCCTTTAAAAGATGGAAGGCAACAAGTAGAAAGTGATTATCATCAGTTATGTACACACCAATCTTACTGTAACAATTATTCCTAATTCTTCCCAGGCTAAGGGTTGCATAAAGTAAGACTTTTGAGGGGAAAATGAAAAAGGTATAATTTTCTTCAATAATGGGTGGAAGTTGCAGCGCGGCATGAACACTTCGGATGAGGGGTGAGAGGGATAAGGGCTTGGGGTTGTGTTAGAGTGCCAGAAAAAATTATAATGACAATCTTTTTCTTTTGGAGACAACAGTCTATGCGAGAGGGGATTTGTAGAGATTTAGAACATTTCAGATAACTAAAACATCATTCAAAATATAATTGTGAACACCAACTGCAAAAATATGACAACAAATCTAACAACCAATGGAAACCTTGCAAATCCCTCTGTTGAAGGTGGTACGCAATTAACAAAAAAAACACAATTAAAATTCAATAATCCAACAAACTGCATGGTTGGGGGCTTTACGTGATGATTTTGTTGCAATGTGTGATGTATTTAATTTCATCATGTGAGCTTTAAAAACCATACATTGCTGATGCTTAGATTTGTTTATCTAAAGTTCTTCCATCCCGCTTAACTATAAGTGGGACTGTGTGAAGGGCTGTCATTTAGTAGAGACCTTCATTGGCTCCCGTCAACAAGAGAATAACGTTCCGTCTCCTCACCCACGCGCACAAAGCCCTCTACGACCTAGGACCCAAATTCCTCAACACGCGCCTAGCCTTTTACACCCCCACCCGCCAACTACGATCGTCCAATCAAGCCCTCGCCGCAATTCCACGCATCCGAAAAAACACCATGGAAGGAAGATCTTTCTCCTACTTAGCGGCCAAAACCTGGAACTCTCTCCCCACCCACCTCCGCCTTACACAGAACCGACTCTCCTTCAGAAAACAACTAAAAACTTGGCTATTTGATAAATAACAACCCCCCCCCCCCCCCCCTCAAGCGCCTTGAGACCCTCCGGGTGAGTAGTGCGCTATACAAATTCTTTACTTACTTACTTACTTACTTACAAAGATGTCTGCAAATATGGAACTCCCCGGTTCAGCCCTTAAAACACCCTGTGACCCGAGTTAAGTTGATTAAATGACACCAGCTGTGAGGGATCCAGGTACTCGCTCTCAAATCCTAGTCGGCCTCATACTTTTTTCAGTGGTTCGTCCATGTACAAGATTACAGGACCCAAAACCTTTTCCAAACTTCCCACCAAACACGCTTGGCCAATGCTAAATCCGCCTGTAGTTTTTATCTCTTGGACTTCAGGCAGAAATCCAACAACATGGACTCCGGGAATCAGCGCATGCCCGGAGTAGCCAGGCCCTGTCAAGCAACTAGACTCACCTTCTACCGAAAGAATCCCTAAAAAAAACTGCAATGCGAGGCAGCCAGAGTACAGAAGGAAATGTTTACACCATGATTATAAAAGGCAGTCAAACATGTTCATGCACTGCATGCTGCAGAGTAACTATATTAATATGACACCTTTTAAGGAAAACTCTCAAATAGAATTCCTTGAGCATCCTTAGAAAAAGCTGCGAGGTTGTTCATCCGGTGTAGGAGTCAGGAGGAGGAGGGAGCAGGAGGGAAATTATCAATTTAATACGGAGCCAAAGCTGAACACGAGCAGGAACGAAATAGAAACAAGTGCGTGGGCACCATTAAAGAATGGTGCATTTTCAAACATGCCAAATTAATATGTATAACTTGAAATGTGCACCGGTCTCGGGGAAGCCCTCCGCACCACAAAGGCACACTGATGTGGATGCCTGCTTTGGCCTCTGGGGCACAGGAGAATGCACAAAGAACATGGGAGCCCGCAAGCAGGTCCCTGCTTGGGCCCCGGGGGAATGGTTGAATGCTTGCTCAATCAGAGCGTGAAACTAACCCAGGCAGAGAGCGAAGTGTAATATTTCATGAAATTAACACAGGAGTTGAATGATGAAGATTGTAGTTTATTCTTCTTGAAATATCTCAGCCACCAGTTCAGCAAGACAATCCCAACAGATCACTAATCTTCTATCATTTCAAAGGATGCTATGACATCTTAACATTCTATATATAGAAACATGAAATGCCTAGCATGGTTACCAGGAGAATCATAGAGACTAAGAATAAGACAGAGTATGTAAATGATATAACACATCTCCCTCCTTAAAGGAGGTAATAATAAAACTAAATAACATCGCAGAAAAGTAATCTGGAAACAACATATTCAAATATAGTTCAAGTTCTAGTTCAAAGGCTTTATTTCGATAGGTCATATCATAAAAGCATCACATTGATATAAAGGACATTTACACAAGGGCTAATTTTTAGTGAACCATTAGTTCCAAACATTTTTAAAAAATTTTTTTTAAATAGCAAAGAGAATAAAAACATAATTAAAGGTTTGAGAATTAAAATTAATCATTCATTTAAAAGGCAGATTAAACATTTGATGCTAGCCTTTTAGCTCTGATGGACCATGTCCACGATAAAAATGTGGAAAAACCACAAACATACAGTGGCCGAGTGTCCGATGTTAAGATAAGGAGTGCCTCACTTGAATGCCTGGTACCCATTGCCCGACATATAGGTTTGAGCCATGTTTGCCTTGGGCATACATAGGCCGGACAGACAAACAGGATGTGTGATACAGTCTCTATGCTAGTTTGACAGAAGGGGCAAAAAGGAGTTGTCTGGGACGGGGGCTTCCAGTGAGCAGTTAAGGCGCGCACTGGAAGGGCCCCTACCCTGAACCTAAAGTATAGAGCCCTATCATGAGATTTCCATACCATATCTAGGTAGAGTTCCCGGAAAGGTACATCCTTATGTCTTAGAAACTCTTCCGTTAGCCTGCCAAGGGTTGGGTCAGTGCCAATTCTAGTGGTGGCCCATTTCCAGTAGAGGGTCTTTATGGTCGCTTTCGGAGGAGAGGACCGTCTATCCCATGCTTCGCTGAGACCTAGCTTACCAAGGAGAAGTTTAAGATCTTTAAGCCATTTTATTTTTTGCCATCCTACCATTGACATTACTTCCGCTAGCCCCTTCGCATACTTAGCAAGTTCTGGGACTCGCCACAGCCTGGCCCATAGAAGCAACAGCCAGAGTTTTGCCAGATCATTGATGGGTTGGCATCCTAGGTCAAGCATCAGGGGTATCATTGGGGTACTCTGCGGAAGTGACATGATGCCCCTTAAGAACTTATTTTCAGACCTTGTCAATAAATCTATGTTAGAAGTGCCCCAAAGCTCTGCACCGTACAGGGCAGAACTAACACCCTTTGCCTTGTAAATGTCGATGACAGTGGGCGATGGGTCTAGTCGTAGAGGATCGCTGCTCTTTAAAAAGCGCCCCTGTAACCCTCTTGTGATTTAGCAACATTTTACAAATATGTGGGGTCCACTGCATGGTATCCGAAATTCGGATACCTAGATAATCAAATACAGTGACCCTCTCCAGGGATACATAGTTTAATGCGGGGGGTCGCCCAAGTTTTTTCGGGGGATTTAGCACCAAGTACTTAGTCTTGTCTGTGTTTATTACTAGGCCACGTTGGTTGCAAATGGCCTGAAAATTATCTAGGAGGCCTTGAAGGCCCACCGGGGTCTTAGATATTAGGAGCGTGTCATCGGCGAATAAGAGGGTAGGGATTCGATCCCCAGCCAGGGATCGTGTGTCTGATGGCTTTTCGAGTAGATGCTCAACAACCCCGTTCATGTACAGTGAAAAAGGGTTGGAGCAAGACCACATCCCTGGCGGACCCCTCTCCCCACCGGTATCCTATTGGTTTTCTGCCCCTCAGTGCCCCACCTTACGTGCGCGAAGTTACCTTCATGTAGCCTCACTAGAATAGACAAGATGTTGGAGGGAATCCCCATGTCTGACAACACTCCCCATAGATGTCCTCTGGGCACAAGGTCAATGGTAGTCTTTAGGTCGATAAATGCAAGATAAAGACTGCCTTTGCCTATGACAACCACTTTCCAATAAATTAACAATAGCCTGAAAGCCTGCTCTATTGTGCCGGTGCCAGCCCTGAAACCCGCCTGATAATCAGAGAGAACCTCATTATCTTTAGCCCATTGAAGGATTCTTTCGAGTACCATCTTTCCCACAACCTTCTGAGTAGAGTCCAGTAAGCTTATTGGGCGGCAGTTGGCAGGGTCCTCCCTCTGGCCCTTTTTAAAAATAGGGACGACCTCTGCCCCCTTCCAAGATTCGGGGATGGTGGCACCTTTATCAATTGCAGTAAGTAAGGTATGAATAAGCTTCCCCCATTTCGGCAGATTGGAGCGGAGTAGGTCCCCAGGGATACCATCAGGGCCAGCTGCCTTTTGGGGCACAATACAGCTAATCGCGTGTTCATCCTCCTTAGCTGTAAATGGAAATACGGTGTTTCCTCCAGAAAGTATTAGGGGACTACAAGGAGCGGAAATAGTAGCAACTCCTAGCTGGCAAGAATACAGGCTAGAAAAATGGTCAAACCAAGCCTGACCAGTAATATTACAAGTGATGAGTTCACTATTGGGCCTATTCCTTGCCCTTATAGCGCTCCAAAAGCGACCTGTGTCCCGCCCAGCACTGGCCTCTCTTAGTGTTTGCCAATATGTGTCCTCCCGCTCCTTTTTGGCATTTGCTACCACCCAATTATACTCTTTCCTGGCTTGCTGGATCAGGGGTTGGGACTTCGCCTTGACAGCCTTAATTAGTGCAGACAACTTCTGTCTGCATTTAAGTGTGTACCATCCCTGCTTCACCTTGGGCTTCTGGTGCCCTATTGCCCTGCCCCCATGTGTTTGTATCAGGAATAGGTTTCCTATCGAGTTTATGGTCTCCTGAAACAGTGACGTAACTCTGGAGGGGTCTGAATGTTCTAAGAGGAACGTCTCCATCTCCAGTAATTGTCCTATAGCCTGGACTTTTGCTTCATCTAGAGCAACTTTGCACCATTTAAGGCGCCTTCCACAACTAGATGGAATAATTTTTGATGTGGACTTTACTTTACATGGTGAAGCTAAGCTATTGTGCCTTAACCACAAATGCTTTAGGGTTAAAGACAGCAAGTTGTGGTCGCTGTCTACAGTAGGTATTACTACCATATCCTGAACAAATTGCCAAAGGGTTAAGTCCAGGAGAATGTAATCAATCCTGGACTTGTGATTCGCCCTATTGTACGAGTGGGCACCCAAGGGGTCTGAAGCAGTTCTGCCATTTAATGCTCGTAGACCGAACTCCAGGATTATAGCATTTAACTGGATCGCCCTCTGTGTCTATCTTTTTATTGGTTGAATCGCTAGTGTTGGTATACCCCTCCTGGAATCATCCTCAGTAACATCTAGGATGTCTTCTGCCGCAAGGGGCTCAAACGTACAATTAAAGTCCCCGCGATCAATACTTGTGTGCCATCACAACAATCACCAAGAGCTTTTTCCAGCAGTGCTACTGTGGGGGACAAGGAACTACCTTTGGTACCCCTGGCATATACATTAAATATGTCAAGAGACCTCCCGCTACCTGGGCCTCTCAGTAAGATCCTAAGAATCGAGTTACTATGCTTTTGGGTGATGCTGCAGCCCAAGGAAATGCTCACCCATATGAGAAGCCCCCCCCCCCCCCCCCCCCCCCCCGAGGGCCGAGCCCTCCCGATGGTGGCAAAACTGCAGGTAAAAAGTACGTTGAGTAGCCAACCTTATGGTTAGGTTCCAGACTCCATGTTTCTTGGAAGATGCAAATAGTGTAAGACTCCACCAGGGTATTCCAGTCTGGAAGGACTATTTTCCTAGCAATGCCTGCTATATTCCAGCTCATGATCCCCATATTAGGCCTATCAACCACCACTGTATCCTGTGAGCAAATAGAGTGATCAATATATAGTGTTGATAATTCACCTCCAGAATCAATTGCCATAGGTAGTGGCAAGAGAGCATGCAATGGAGAAGCATTGCTCTGTTGGGCAGATGTAGCTGCTGGGGAGATGGGAGTCCCTGGGGGGGCTAATAAGTATATTGTTACAGTGCGATAAGCCAAATCTGGAGAGGGAGTTATTAGCACGTTCCCCCACATTTGCTATACAATTACTAGTTGCCTCCACTTGGGATACTAACTCAAGACTATCCCCCCTGTAAATTATCTCTGGTGTTATTAGATTCTGGGGTTTAGGAGGGATCCCGGGAGAAGTAATTAGGGACCTACACCCATTGGGCCTTCTGCTATCATCTGCAGCTGACAAGGGATTCAGAGGCAAGTTGTCTCTACGTCAGTACCCAAAATTGTTTCCGTGATAATTATCACCTCTGTCGAAAGCAGGGTTTGGGTAAAAATTAAAGTTACCAACTTGCCCTCCCCACATTTGGTTACCATTACTCTCTGATGCCAGCTTGGTGGCCGTGGGTAAAAGTACCCCAGGTCATGAGTGCTGATTCCACCTTCACCATGCATGTTCTGTTGGCTACAGATGGACCTTGCCACTCTGATGTCCTTGAAGTTAACCAGGATACAATCCCCTTGGTCCTTCTTCCCACCCAGCTGACTCGTCTAACAAGAATAATCTGACCATCTAAGTCCCTCTGGATGGGCCTGTTATTGTTTAGCCAGAATGTAGTTTTAGTCTCAAGTTCGGTATATGATTCCGTTTTTCCCTGCTTTAGACAAGGGACTCCTGCCAGCACAGCTACATATGGCATACAAGCTGGAGGCAAATTAATGTGTGGAGGGTTAATTTCCCTACTATGGGCTAAGTCAAGATTAGGAGATAGATCATTACTTTGCCTCTCTATGTTGCTACAAATATGTTTGCCCTTCTGGACCTGAGTAGGTACACTATCACGAGCCCCCTTATCCCCTTTAGTCGAAGATTGATCTGTTGGATTACTAGCCTTGTTTGATTTTGTGGCTATCACTGGGGCTTTATTCATTGGCGCCGTTCTCACCGGGAGATTAGTTCCTCTCAGGGTCCCTAAGGCGCCATGCAAGTTTGAGGGTGCGCATTTGCCCGGTTCGGCAGGGGCTACCAATGGAGTTTGTTTCTGTGCATCTATTAAAGGGCTATTTTTAGAATGTAACTTAATTAGGGCCTTTACAGAAAAGAAATTATCCAAAGTTCCCAGCTCAAAGCGATTTAATCTTGCTGTTATCTCTTTTAGCCTCTCAGTCACTGGTAAGATGAAGGACTACAGGACATGCTCAATACAGGCAATAGGGGGCATATCCCTCTCAGCATTGGGGGGGCACGTTATATTTAAGTTGGTATTGTTCGGCAAGGTGGAACTGCCACTAGCAGGGTCATTACTTCCCTGGATATCAGAAGATTTATCCAGGGAAATCTCTATTCTTTCCTGGAAGCATGCATCAACTGATAGGCCTGGGTCCTCAATAACAACAGGAACATCCCTAGCTACATTGTTCATAGTGTTCTTGCCCTTTATTGTACAATGTCTGGCGGGCGCTTTCTTTTGCTTAGTCCCCTCCGCTAACCCCTTACAGCTTCTTACAATTAGGCATTCTTTATCGGTGTATTTGGACTTACGCCTAGCCATCTGCCCTCTAGTTTTTACACTAGGGCTAACACTGCTTACACTTGACTGCGAGTCGGAGACTGAGTTAGTGTTAGCAGGCATATTACAACACCCATTATCATTAAGAGCCACAACCTGGGATGAAAAATCAGTAGTGGCCTGGTTTTGAAAGATGGGAGGGGTCAGCGATAATCTTACAGAGGAGGGGGGAATCTCTGGGGATGAGTTAACGAACATAGGGGTTATATTCTCTAACATCGGGGGATAACCACTGCCTGGAAGAGCAACAAAGGACGGTGCCGATATCAAGTCCTGAGAGTTAGTGGAGAACATCGATACATTGGGAGGAAGTAAGGGGGCACAGAGCCAACAGGAAGCGAGAGACGTTCCTCAGTGCTTTCTATGGCATTAACCACCACCCCAATTGTTTTTTGAAGCATGCGATCTATAGCTGTTAGACTAGGGAGCTGGGGTTTCATAACCTCTTTTTGCTTTTGGACTGGAACAGGGACGGGCATTACAGGGTTGCTCCTCCCCATTCGTTCTCCTTATGGTATCAGGGTAAAAGATATGAATACAAAAGCTACACAGGCAACAATTAACAGTGATTACCACGCAATTTAAAGCGCAGCACAAGACGCTATAATTGGTGAATAGCTTTAGAGCTTTGACCACTGGTAATAGACAAACAAAAAACCCTGATTTAAAATAACAGATAATAAATACCCAGAATACAAATGCAAAGAGCCAAGAGGGATGGCCCAGCCCGGCCTCACACGGCCACTAACGGCCAAAAACGGTCCCGCCCTTGTCCCGGGCTTCTCCCGGAGCACTCCCGCGCCGCGGGGATGTTAGGGCGGTTAAATCACGCCTGGGGCTGTGGGCGTGACGATGGTCCGGCCCAGGTGTGCGGGGCCAGAGGGAGTCTTGGGACTGGCAGTCCCCCAAAGGAAAGCGGTAAGAGTCCAGGAAGCGCTGCTCTCAGTCAAAGCGCTGTGTTGCTAGTCTTCGTCCCAATAAGTCCTTAATAACACAAAAATGCACCGTTGCAGGGAAGTGCTCCACAGAATAGAAGAAAGTTAGGCCCAAGTTCACGCCACAGCCACCTCCAGCGCTGCGGCAACCGCAATAGCGGGTGCGGCAAGGTGCTTTGAAAGCGCCTGGGGCTGTGGGCGTGACGATGGTCCGGCCCAGGTGTGCAGGGCCAGAGGGAGTCTTTTGGACTGGCAGTCCCCCAAAGGAAAGCGGTGAGAGTCCAGGAAGCGCTGCTCTCAGTCAAAGCGCTGTGTTGCTAGTCTTCGTCCCAAAAAGTCCTCAATAACACAAAAATGCACCGGTGAAGGAAAGTGCTCCACACAATAGAAGAAAGTTAGGCTCAAGTTCACGCCACAGCCACCTCCAGCGCTGCGGCACCCGCGATAGCGAGTGCGGCAAGGTGTTTTGAAAGCGCCTGGGGCTGTGGGCGTGACGATGGTTCGGCCCAGGTGTGCGGGGCTAGAGGGAGTCTTGGGACTTGCAGTCCCCCAAAGGAAAGCGGTGAGAGTCCAGGAAGCGCTGCTCTCAGTCAAAGCGCTGTGTTGCTAGTCTTCGTCCCAATAAGTCCTCAATAACACAAAAATGCACTGTTGCAGGGAAGTGCTCCACACAATAGAAGAAAGTTAGGCTCAAATTCATGCCACAGCCACCTCCAGCGCTGCGGCACCCCATTCAAATATAGTCTTTAAGATATTTAGGTGGAACAGATGTTCTAAAGGAGCGTCGTACTTCATCTTTTTTTTTTGGCAGGACAGATGATCTCAAAGAGCGTGGAACCTCATCAACACCACACCCCTCATTTGAATGCAAATTTTTATGAAAACTACTTCCTAACAACGCCTCTCTATTCAAATTCCAAACTCTATGGTCATGAGTTTTCACAGCATTAGCAAAAACTTTGATAACTTTCATAGGTTTAAGATGCTTTGGATTGCTATTAAATCCCGAACACTTGATAGCAACCCAATCACCAACCTTTACACTCAACTTCTTTGTGGATTTCTTGTTGTCAAAATAAAGTTTCCTCTGTAAAGCCAACCTTTCTTCTCTAGCCAGCACACCATCATGATTCACAACATCCTTTTTTTGCCTTTATCCAAACCATACATATTGACCCATGGAGGTTCAAGATTAGTATTTGGTATCCTTCCTCTGAAAAGTAAGAAAGGAGGCTTCCCAGTGGTTGAATGTGGTGTCAATCTATTATCATTAACTTTCTCTATGACCTCCTTTTTCCAATCCAAAAACCTACATTTGGCCAAAGAAATGGTTTCCTGTAAGACTCTATTCAGCCTCTCAATCATGCCATTGGCCTCGGGATGATAAAGTGCACACAACTTATGCACCACACCATTCGAACATAAAAAGTCCTCCATTTGCTTTTATATCAGTTGTACCCCATTATCTGTAAGTATTGAACAAGGAATACCTTCCCTCAAAAATAATCCTCTCAAACAAGCAATGACATGCTTCGAATCAATACTCGATTAAAAAAAAAAGATTTCTGGCCAGTGAGAGTACATATAAATGACAACCAAAACAAACTTTTGAGAACCCTTCTCATGGATAGGCCCAAGAATGTCTAATGCAATGTCCTCCCAAGGACGTGAAGGTCTTTTTCTCAAAATCATAGGTTGGTTTCTAGGAGACTTTGATTTGTCACTAGTAATACACGTCCTGCATTCACGAATCTCCCTTTCCACCAACTTGTCCATCCCTGGCCACCAGTAGGACATGCGTAATCTCTCTTTGGTCTTAGTAATGCCAGGATGAGATATATGAGCCAACTTGATTAATTATTTTCTTAAACTACCAGGAGGAATCCATTTTGTACCTCTAAACAACAATTCATTTACAACAGACAAGTCATGTCTTATATTCCAAAAAGGTTTGGTTCCATCAGCTCCCACTTTAGCATTTGACCAATTTTTCTGCAATAAGGAAATTACTTCCATAATAACTTCATCCAATTTATTTGCCTCACGCCACCTGTCCTCATCTATATGACCATGATCCACGACACATACCCAATCATAACTTGTACACATCTCATCCTCATCTGAATTGGTATTCTCAAGAGAGAAACAAGACGAGAAAGAACATCCGCAACACATTTTTCTAACCCAGGAATATATTTTATGGAAAAGGAATATTCCTGAAGACCAATTATCCACTTGGTAATCCGACTGGAAACACGATCAATACCTTTTCTCTCAAAAATTTCTATCAAACACTTATGATCAGTTCTGACAAACTGAATTCCCCACAAGAATTTTTTTAATGTCTTTATTGCCCAAAGCAGCTAATGACTCTCGTTCTACAACAGAATATCTGGATTCTGGATCTTTTAAACTGCGGGACAAAAACATGATGGTTTTCATCCCTGAAGGAGATGACTGCTCCCAGTCCCTTCTCACTTGCATCCGTGGTAAGTATGAATTTAAATTCTGGATCAAAGTTCTGAAGAAAGGGAGCATCCTTCAAACAAATTTTCATTTTAGAAAACTCTTCCTCACACTCCTCAGACCAAGTAAAACTCATGCCTTTACGCAATAGAGATCTCATGTTAACAGTTCGGTTTGCAAAATTCTTAACAAACTTGGCATAATATTCTACCATGCCTAGAAATGTCATCAATTCTTTGTTCGTTGGCGAAGCCATCTTTTGTATAGCATTAACCAGTTCTTGTTTAGGTTTAATGCCATTTTCCCTTATGTGATGACCCAAATAATCTAATGCATTTGTCCTAAATTTGCATTTTTCATCTTTTACAGTTAAATTATGTTCACACAATTTCAGCAGCACAGATCTCAAAATATTTTCATGTTCATCCATATTTTTGGCATAAATCAACAAGTCATCTTGACCGATGCACACACCTTTTATGTCTTTCAAGACTAACTCCATAGCCCGTTGGAATGCTGATGAAGCAGACACCAATCCAAAAGGCATATGCACAAATCTAAAAGTTCCAAAAGGAGTTATGAATGCTGTAAGATCTCTTGAAGACTCCTCCAACTCTATCTGGTGGTAGGCAGATGTTAAATCTAACGTACTAAAAATCTTAGCACCACCTAACAAAGTAACCAATTCATTTATATTAGGCAAGGGATATCGATCCACAACTATATTCTTGTTTAACTGGCGCAAGTCTATGCATAATCTTAAATCGCCGTCGGATTTTCTCGCAGCGACTACCGGAGCCAACCAATCAGTTCCTTCAATTTCTTCAATTATGCCACCACTCTTGAGTTTTTCATTCTCTTTTTGCATGTCTGACCTAACAGACAAAGGCACACTCCTGACTTTGCAGCATACAGGAATAGGATTAGCTTTCAACTTAATACTATCTTGGTAACCCCTCAAGCATCCCAAACCTTTTTTAAACACCTCAGGGAAATCTTTCATAAGAACTTGTACATATTTTTCATCACCAGATTTTTCAACAACACACAATCTCTCACCAAAATAGGAGGATCTGAAATGGGATCCAAATATACACCTAAGTCCCCTTGGTGCAGCCAACTGATAATGCTGTCTCCCTTTCTTGAAATATTGATTTTCCCTGAAATCATTCTGCCCTTATACTCAGTCAGACCTAGGAAATAGCCATGTAATGTTATTGGCTCCCCACCATATGCTAGAGGAATTATATCAGGTTTGAATAATTTGATCTTGCCTTTAAGCTTACTTTAATAGAATTAATTGTGGGTTTTTAATGCGCTAGAATCGACTCCTGAAGGAGTATCTCTGCGCAGTAGACCGCTGGGGAACCCGTCCTGGCTTTCCCTGTGAGATGGTCCCTACTGGGTATCTCCAAGGTGAAACCAGGCATCCCCGGCGTATGTGGGGGGCCGTTATGGAGATGAGGCACGCTAATCCCCAGAGTTGCCGAGTGTGATCCCTGGTTAGAGTAGGCACCGAGATGAGAATTATCGAGTCCGCTGACCCTGGTCCACGACCCTGCCGCGTCGGGAATTGAACCCTGGTCCCGGGTTGTCCTCTGCTCTCGGGTCTGTCGCCTCTAACCAGTGAGCCACACCACTCCAATGCATCAGAAGCAATAGTGATTTTTGCTCCTGAATCAAACAAAACATTAGTGGATTGACCATCAACCATTATGCAATCAGTAGGTGAATTTTTCTTACAAGAAGAGGATGAAACTTGAACAATGACCTTACCACACTCAAAGTCCTCTGACACTACATCTGAATTATTTCCTTCGTATACTTCCACCCTTGTCACCTTAGGTTTTTGTTTAGTCTTGCACACAAAAGAAAAATGACCCTTTATCTTACATTTTGAACAAATATGATCTAAAGCCGGGCATTTTTTGTCATTCGCAAGGTGACCATATGTGTCACACCTAAAACATTTAAGACGTGAACTATTATCATTAAATTTTCTTTGTTAGATTTTATACTTGCTATCACGACTAACCTTACTTCTAACATTTGCATCATTGTCTACTTGAACCTTAACATCTTTAGAACTGTCTTTCTTGATAACATCAACACATTTCACAGAGTGTTCTATTCTTATGGCAATCGAAAGAACTTCGTCTAGAGTATGTTCATCCCTTAACCAGAGTTCATCCCTGACCTTTTCCATATTGCAACCAAGTATAAATTGGTCTCTGATATGCTGGTCCCTTAAACCTTCGAATTTGCAAGTTGAAGCAAGTTTCCTCAAATCTGTAACGTACGTTTCTACACTTTCATCCTCTTTTTGCACTCTCCTCCCAAAGTTATACCTTTCTAATATATTACTTACCCTAGGAAGATAATGCTTATCTAATTTGAGAATGCTCACTTCATAATCAATTTAACCCATTTGACTCCACCTCTGTTAACTCGGGAAGATGATCGAACACATCTTACCCATCAGCTCCTAAGCAATGTAGAAGTAAGGATGTTTTACGCTCTGCACTTAGAGACGCACCACACACCCTGGCATACCGCTCAAAAACGTTTTTCCACTTCTTCCACCTTATAGGAGGTTCACCAGGAGTGGACAAAAAGAAAGGGGCTGCTGTTACATTCTGCATTGCCCCAAACATATGCAATTCAAATAATATGGTATTAAATATTAAACACAATTAAAAAAACAATAGCAAACTGTTACATATGAAAGATTGACACTGAATATGAATCAGGAGAAGAGTCTGTTTAAAATGCTAAATAAAGTCAGAATGTGCTTAAATTGTTATATGTTAAAATCAAAATGTTACAGAATCAACTCTTTCCCATTCGTCAATCAGTAAAATTCACCAATATTATGCGTATGAAATTAACTGAAAATAACAATCAGTTCATCCCTTGAGCGTGCGAATCGCAGAAATAGATGCACACTTTAAAGTTACCTGAAAGGAAATTCAGACACAGGAAAACGTGTGAATAGTTGAAACAAGGCGTGCGAATCACCGAAATGATCCACACTTAAATGCTATATAGATGGATTTCGAGACGTGCGAATCGTCGAAGCACTTCGCAGTCGAGAACTACATGAGCAGTAGAAAGTGATTGCTCCAAAGATAGATTTATCATGACAACAATGTTTGAATTGCTAAATCAGAACACCAAAATAGCCGCTAAGTTATGCATCATCTCGTACCCAGCGTTGACGTCCAATACAGCTAGACCGCTTGGATTTTTCAATCAGAAATCCAATATGGCCGCTGCGTCCTTACGTCGTGCGTTGACTAGAACCTCGACGTCCAATACAACCAGACCGCTTGGATTGTTCAAGCAGAAATCCAATATGGCCGCTGCGTCCTTACGTCGTGCGTTGACTCGTACCGATAGCGTCTCTCTCATTCGATTTTGAACCGCTCTTCACTCTCAACGTCACAGCAACTCCTTCAGCCTCCTTCCGTGACACAGCATCCCATAGGAGAACGACCTGAAATTCGAGACCCCGAGCTTCCTAATTTGACAGGTACTTTGAATAATCACACACACTCGAGCTAATCCTTCGTTTAGTAAATGGAAATTCTCTCCAAGTCCCGAAATATTTTAATAACACGATGGAAAGCACACATTGCAGTATGTCAATTAAGGTAAAATCAAAGGTGTTGAACAAATAAAACGTGATGCTTGAAATAAAATAATCTTCTATAAATTGTATCCATCAAAACAAGGTCACAAGATCCATATGTGGGAATTACAAACAGGATGAAAAATATGAAACCAAGATGTTCCAATCCTTCCAACTTAATAAATGCACGTTTTCTCAAAGTCCCATATGGCAAAGCGCTATGATATTTCGATACAATTTTTTTAAATCCTGTATCTGTCCATTAGGAAGAAAGAATGAATATTGCCTTCCAATAATAAAAGGAAAGGATAAAGGCTCACCAATGTAGATTATTTAAGCTGAAATCCTCATGGTCTTCAAGCTTTAGATCTGCATAGTCATTGTAGTCCTTATATCCTTTTATGTTTAAATAGTAGTCCTTAAATCCTTTTATCTTTATCCTTATGTGTTGAGATCGTCCAAGACTGCCGACTACGCCAGTGTAATATTTCATGTAACACAAAGCAGTTGAGGTAGAAACAGAAAATGGTGAGGTGGAGAGAGAGGGTTTTGAATCGGAGCGGGAGGAGGAGCGAGGCAATGAAAAGTAATGTGAAGCCGAGAGCAAAAAAAGGCACACAAGTAGCCACTGAAAACATGGTGAAAAAAGTCCCTAAGCAGAAAGTAAAAAGCAGAAGCAGACAAGTCATGCAGCAGTACTCCAGAGCCCACAACATACATACAACAGATCCTTCGGGGCTCAAGGTAAGAACCAGGTAATTATCTCCTCATATCCCCTAATCGATAACATACAAAAAACATATAGTAATAAACTTCTGGCAAGACTTTGGGTTTGGATTAGATCCAACAAGGTCCTATCTCATCTTCAAGCTGACTTTATTCCCAAAACAAGCACTGTAGGCCAGATGTTTTGGTTTGTGACCCTAAAGTGGAAAGTAGTCGACTTGGTCTGGTGCAGCATCATTGCACCTTGTTTCAAGTCAAAACTATGGGAGGTCCCTTAGGGCTATTGGAGCAGATTCGGATATTGTACACTGATAATTTTGCCAGAGTCAGATGGGGCTGGGGCAGGCACATAGAACCTTCCAATAGGGTGTGGTATTCGGCATTGATTTGTTCTGGCTCTCACACTATTTTCATTCATCAATGAAAGGGTACCCTATTTAATGAATTGTCTTAATGATGCACCCAAAATTGACGACTCCAAAATATCCAGTCTCCCATTTGCAGATGACACACTTCTCATTTAAAACTGCTGTGGGACTTTACACTCTTTCATGGGAAGTTTAACCAATTTCTTACAGACCACGGCCTTAAAATGAACAAGTTTAAAATTAAAATATGATATTCAAACACCGCAAGAAAGTTAAAGGGATCGTGGCTTTAGATGGGGCCAAATTGGATAGGGTGCCCGAATTCGACTATCTAGGAGTGAGATTGTCAGACTCCACCAGTTGGTCAGCGCAGATAGGAAAAAGCTCGCTGTTCCTTAAGCATAAACATGGATCTATTGCTAGATTTGAAATTAAAGCCTCTTCCTATTCTATCTCGCAGGCACTGGAAATATACAGGGCCCAAGTGTGCAGTGCATCTCTTGGTTCAGAAATGTGAGGATATTGTAATCTTCATTTGCTAGACAAAGGTGAAAATTCCTTCTTAAGATGTCTACTGAAGTTACCAAAAGGTACATCAATACTTTTTTAAGACTTGATTTAAATATTAGACACATTTCAGACACAGCCCATCTTAGGCTTGTTCTATTCTGGGCACAGATATGGACATCCAAGCAACTTGTGCCATACAGAGAGTGCCTTACTGAAATCTTAGCTCACCAACTAGCCCTTAAAATCCCGTGGATACCCCATGCTAAATTATGGCTGATTAAGCTAGGAGTGCCCAAACTTTGGCTTCAATGAACATCAATGACCAGCAGCTCCTGAGGTCTCATTAAAGATCATTACTGGAATGTTGCCCTTGGTTCCAAAATGTCTGCTGTTCCCTTGGCAGTCTAACAGAGCAGTAGCTGTCTTTTAAACATGGTTCTTACTTTGAAGATTTGATGGACTTTGTGAATACGTCAATGTCAAGGTCTCTCTACATTAAATTTTGACTGGGGATTTTACAGACTGCTTCTTTTACCTCCTCTTGGAGGAGTAATATTAACTCCTCCAATTTTTGCCCTGTGGGTTGTCAGTCAGTGGAGAACGACGAGCACCTACTGTTCTTCTGTGGTGCATACAACAAACAGTGTGCTCACTGGATTATTCCTCTGTGCCACCTCCTTGGGCTTGAGGACAGGTACAATGCCATGAGAATATGCAGGGCATATACTAGGAGCTGTGTTGTTTACGTGGTTGCCAGTTATGTAAACTCTATATGACATCCCTGAAAATGTGTAGCATATCCTAATGCACCATTCACTATAAGTCAGATTGGGTCTATGGCTCTTTTATAGTGATTTTTAGATTGTTTTCAAAAACGGCTGCTAGGCAATAGGGTTTTACCCAAAGACCCTAACAAGTTTCTTGTTTCTCTAAACAAGAATTTCTTTTAATGCTGCTTTTTGAATTGAAATGTCACACACCAGAAATGACGCAAGGTTAGTGTTATGGGGACACACCGTATTTTATTGATAAACAGTCCAATGTTTCTTCTTTGGCTGTCTTGTAAACCTGTTGGTTCTTAAGTCTATGGTTTTGGGGGTCTTTCCACTGACCTTCTGGTCTTTCTGGGGCTCTTCTGGTGGACTCCGCCTCGGGAAAATGGAGATTTGGATAAGCAGTCGGTCTTCCGGAGTTTTATACTAGGCTTCCCACCCACTTGGTGAAAAAAAAAAGGGGGGGCCATTTTGGAAAGCACTGTGTTGCTTCACCCGGTTGCTCGAAGACGTACTAAACAGAAAGAAGGGGGGGGGGGGGGTTGTGTGGAACCCAACTGTGAGGGAAGGAGAAGGAACCAGGAGTTCTGACTTCACTTAGGTCCCTGTGTGCCCCAGTTATAGGTGCGCTTCTTTATCTATGATCACTTTCGCCGTAGTCCGCCTCATGCACAACTGAGCCCGTATCACCCATAAACATCATCTGGCACACTGCCCAGCTCCGCCACACCCCCCTTGGTCCCGCCGTCACTTGCCTGCTACCGTGACCCAGCAACAGGGTCGCGGCTGCCTCGTCCTCAGCACCTTCCCGAGGAGTGCCTTCCTGGTCTTCCTAGTCCTTGAGGGCTGCTACCCCCGAACCGGCTCCGTCACTCCTCTGGCGCTCTGCTCTTCGGCTCCCGTCTGATGATGTCGATGCTTCCGCCATGATGTTCTCTCCCGTCTCCTCGTCCGTTTGGTCTTCTTCTCCGCTCTCGTCCTCAGAGCTCGATCCTATACCTCCGTCAGCCACCGCAATGACGTCACTCGCTCCGCCTCGACCTTCTTCTCCCCTCTCGTCCACAGAGTCTTTGAAATGTGTCTCGGGCTCCGTGGAGGCCGAAAGGCAGGACTCTAAAGTGAAAAAGGCCCGAGGGGGTGGCGAATGCTGTTCTCTCCTTGGCCTCAGGGGCCAGGGCTATCTGCCAGTACCCCTTTGTGAGGTCTAGAGTAGAGAGGTACCTGGCTGTGCCTAGTCTTTCGATCATCTCGTCTTCCCGGGGCATGGGGTAAGAATCAAAACGGGACAGGGAGTTCAGTTGTCTAAAGTCCACACAGAATCGTACTGAACCATCAGGCTTTGGTACCAGGACTATCGAGGAGCACCAAGGGCTGTTTGAGTTTTCTATGATGCCATCCTGTAGCATCGTTTCGACCTCTTGCTCTACGACCTTTCTTCGGGCCTCCGGAATACGGTAGGGATGTAACCGAACAGGTTTAGCCCCATCGGTGGTTATATTATTCTGGATCAGGGGAGTTCTGCCTGGCTGTTTGGAGAAGACATCCCTATACTCTTTGACTAATGTGTAAAGGGCTTCTTTTTGGATACCATATACTCTGGGCCCTACTGGGACCGCTACTGGGGTGCTGTCTTGGTTTTGGGGTGGGAACGAGATGGTCAGGGGCTGTTGTTCGGTTATCAATAGGGCGTTGTATGGTGCGAAGTTGGGGTTTAGGTCCTCTACCCATTTCTTCAAGAGGTTCACATGGTAGATCTGCCTTGCCCTTCCTGTGTGGGGAACCGCAACCCGATAGGTGACGGGGGTGACCTGGTGGTTTATACTAAAGGGGCCTCTCCATTGAGCCAGAAGTTTGTTGTCGGATGAGGGAAGAAGAAGAAGGCCCTTGTCCCCTACCTGAAAAGTCCTTAGGTTGGTAAGTCGGTCGTATGCCCCTTTTTGTCTCTCTTGTGCGGCCTCTAGGTTCTCCCTTACCTCCCCCCACGGTGGGGCCAGTTTATCCCTAAAGCTGGTGGCATAGTCAAGCAGACCTTGTCCAGTTTCCTCTTCTTCCTCCCACCTCTCTGCCGCCGTTTCTAGGAGGGTTCTAGGCTTTCGCCCAAAGACCAGCTCAAAGTGACTGTCCCCGGTGGAGGATTGTGTGTGGGTACGTATCGCAAACAGGGTGAGGGGTAAGTGTCTGTCCCAGTCCCTGTCGGATGAGGACACTGCCTTTTTTAGAATAGTTTAAGATCTGGGCCATCAGTTTGGGCATAAAAGGCGTGCCCTGATCTGTCAAGAGTTCCCTGGGAAAAACCACCTGAATGAAGATCCCCAGCATTGTTTGGGCCACATTGTTGGTTGTCATGCTAGAGAGTGGTATGGCTTCAGGGTACCGCGTTGCATAGTCCACCAGTACCAATATGTACTGGTGTCCTTGTACAGAAGTAATCAAGGGACCTACTAGGTCCATGCCAACCCTGGTAAATGGGGTGTCGATAATTGGGAGAGGCAGTAGCGACGCTCGGGGAACGTGTGGGGGATAAGCTCGCTGACACAAGGGACAGGCAGCGCCGTGACGTCTGATGTCCGAGAACACCCCTGGCCAGTAAAATCGGCGTAGGAGGTATTCCTCGGTCTTTTCCCTCCCATAATGTCCCCCCGCTTGGTTATGGGCTTGGTGGAGGACTTGGGGCCGGAAAGGAGTGGGTACTAGTAGTTGCTTTGTTGTCTCATCGCCCTTCTTTACCCGCCTATACAACAACCCTTTTGACCTATAGAAGTAGGGGCCTACCTTGTCTTCGTCTTCTGGGACTACCTGGGCTTAGGAGTTACCCAGAGTGGGGTCCTCAGCTTGTGCTGCTCTGAAGCTGCGGGTCTTCCTGTCGCGCCTCCTGAAACAGAGGAGGGGACAGGGGGGGGGGGGGGGGGGGTTAGATAGCTCATTGAGCACCACCTCGTGGTTGTGTTTTCTTTAGGTGCTGCATGTCATCTTTTCCCTGTACCTACCCGCTTCTATATTCTCGATATAAAAGGGTGTGGCTTTCAGCCATGTACGCTCTTCCTTCATGGCTCTGGCTATATATGTTGTGAAGTTGGGGCAATCTGTCCCTATGATGCACTCCTCCACTAACTTAGGTATTACACCCACCCTCAGGCCCTTTTCCTCTCCTTTATCCGTGAGGACAACTTCAGCCACCGGGTAGGTTTTTTGGTCCCAGTGGACGCAAGTGATGGCCACCTTCTCCTCTGTCTTCCATTGCTGATCCAAAACTCGTTCTCGGGTGAGTACGGAGTGGCGACACCCGGAATCGATGAGGGCGTTTAAGGGAGCGCCGTTTATAATAAGGTCCAGATGATAGGCTTGGTTCCGGTCACCGGCCAGCAGAACCCTTACTCTGGCGTATCCCACCTCCATGGGTTCGGAGGTGTTGTGTCTCTGGGGGCAGGGCGTGCTATATGGCCCCACTCAGCACAGCGAAAACATTGGGGACCGTCCACGCCCTTCCTTTGTGGCAGGATGAGGGATCTATGAGGGGCCTGATCTGGGGGTTACTGGCGCCTGCTATATAGGCTCTCCATCTTGGTGTAGTGTTTGTCAGGTACCCCACAAGACTCACCTGGGCTTGTGAAGTAGTTCTGCAGAGACGACACGAACCACCGCCCCTGGTCCCAACCAAACCCCGCGGGGAGTAACACCCGACAAGGATAAGATGGATCCAGGGATGGGGGCCAATTAAGAATGAGGAGTGGCCTTTGGTGGTAGGGACGTGGGTAGGGTCTTGGCACAGCTGCGGGAACAAGAACGACCCAATTAGGACTTGGTACTACTCCAGCTCCACAACACCCCACAAAACACATGCAAGAGGGAGCCCCTATCTCTGGTACTCACCAAGACATGCTGTTTGGAGGTCAGCAACTTAGTGTCCAGAAACCTCGATGCCTTGTGAGGAAACTAAAGAAGGCGCTCCTGCGCAAGAACCACCAAAGTACCAAAACAAACAAGAAGAAGGCGCTTCTGCGCGAAAGGGTGCAATGAACAGGAACTCCAGGGTAAGCGCTATAGCGCGGCCCAATGTATGCTTGTGCAACGCTCCTGCGCCACTTGCAATAGCACAAAAGTGTTCCCACGCTTCATGCGTGATGAAGAACTAGCAGTAGCGCTCCTGCGCAGCTGCCAAACAAAAGAGTAACCCAAGTAAAGTCCTGCGCTTCCTGATAGCACAGGCAGCAGCGCTCCTGCGCCACGGCCAAACGAATGTACATGTAAGGGACTGCAGCAGCGCACCCTCGTAGCTGCCAATGAATACGAAGAAGCAACCCAGCGCTCACGGCGCTCAGCCCAACGGAGCAAGCCGCAGCGCACCTGCGCGGCTGTGTCACTGAAGCACAAACGGCAACTAAACGTCACGTAACGCGTAAAGGCACAGGGAGCATTACCGTGACTCGAAGTGTAGCGGAGCAGAAGACCGGACCTCCGACGTCTGCTGGGCTCAGTGCGAACTTCGGAATTAGAAGCACCGATCCGGCGGTGCTCCACGCCTTTAAGCGTATACCCCAGAAGTGCTTGCTGAGGAGGACTAGACCGGGACACCACTTCCGGCCGGAAGTGAGTATCCCGATGCCTGCATGTGTCTTGTGGCGCCCGGGACGGCGGAAAGCCGCCACGTGACAGTGTTCATGGGTGGCCTAACTGGGAAGGCTCTCATCTCTGGCACTCTTTGATGGGCACATGCCAGCCCCATAGCCTCTATGATTGTCACCATGGGTTGCTGTTTCACCCAGGCGCGTGTAGCACTGGGGAAGGCGTCCAAGTACTGCTCCAGCAGTATCTTGTCAATTACCTGCTCCATGCTGAAGCAATGCAGTTTCAGCCATTTGTTCACTAGGTCCGGGACCCTATAGAACAACGCCCGAGAATTGTCTTGGGGGAGCCACTTCTTTTTTCGGAATTTTATCCGTTAATGTTCTTGGTCACAACCAAGTCTCTCCAGGATGGCCTTCTTGATAACGTCAAAAGGAGTCATGCCGCCTGGGTTGGCGGCCTGGTAAGCGGTCTGCAGCTCCCCAGACAACAGAGGAGCTATATACTGTCCCCAACGCTCGACTGGCCATTGGGCAGTACCTGTAACCCGCTCAAAGTTCGTAAAAAAGAAGTTGGGGTCTTCTCCGAGTTGAATCTTCTGCAAAACCGAACTGGGCACGTTGGGGTGCACCTTGCTGCTAGCGATGGTATCCATTAACCTTTGTATGGTGGTGTCTTGTACCGCCTGGTTCTGTGCAATCAGACCAGCCTGGGCCTGGAGGGCTTCCTGTAGATACTCTCGATGTGTTTTGGCCTCGGGAGCCTGCCCCTCTACGACCAGCTGGAGGTGGGGTTGACCTTCGGCCAGTTGCTTTAGCATGTCCTTGAGGATCAAGGGTGAGGACATGTTCCTGATGTGTGAAGGGGAAGGGGGAATATCCTACTTCTGACACCACTTGTCACACACCAGAAATGATGCAAGGTTAGTGTTATGGGGAAACGCCGTATTTTATTGCTAAACAGTCCAATGTTTCTTCTTTGGCTGTCTTGTAAACCTGTTGGTTCTTAAGTCTGTGGTCTTGGGAGGTCTTTCCGCTGACCCTTCTGGTCTGTCTGGGGCTCTTCTGGTGGACTCCGCCTCGGGAGAATGGAGATTTGGAGAGGCAGTTAGTCTTGCGGAGTTTTCTACTAGGCTTCCCACCCACTTGGTGAAAAAAAATGTTTTGCAGAGCACTGTGTTGCTTCACCCGGTTGCTCGAAGACATACTAAACAGAAAGGGGGGGGGGGGGGTTGTGTGGGAACCTACCCGTGAGGGAAGGAGAAGGAACCAGGAGTTCTGACTTGAATCAGGTCCTTGTGTGCCCCAGTTATACGTGTGCTTCTTTATCTATGCTCACTTGCGCCGTAGTCCGTCTCATGCACATTTGAGCCTGTATCACCGCACCCTAATAACCCAGAAACACCATCTGACACACTGCCCAGCTCCACCACACCCCCCTTGGTCCCACTGTCACTTGCCTGCTACCTTGACCCGGCAAAGGGTCACGGCTGCCTCGTTCTTAGCGCCTTCCCGAGGGGTGCCTTCCTGGTCTTCCTCGTCCCTGTGGGCTGCTATCTCCGAACCGACTCCGTCACTCCTCTCGCCCTCTGCTCTTCGGCTCCCGTCTGATAATGTCTCTGCTTCCGCCGTGAAATTCTCTCCCGTCTCCTCGTCCGTTTGGTCTTCTTTTCCGCTCTTGTCCTCAGAGCTCGATCCTATACCTCCGTCGGCCACCGAGAACGACGTCACTCGCTGTGCCTCGACCTTTTTACGTTCCTCTTCCGGGGCAGGGGCTGGCCTCCCGGCTAGTAGGAGTGTGCTCTCAGCTGTGCCCCCAGGTTCTTTGGGTCTGCCCCTGCTGACGCGCTATCACAAAATGTTTATACTCTGTTCTGTTTTTCTATCTATACTGCTGTGTGTACTTTTTTGGTTGATGATGATGATTACTCTGCTAGTTCGCTGGGCTTCTGCATTAAAGGCATCAGCCCTTTCGAGGGATCAGAGTAGAGGACAATGTTCTTAAAGAGGAGGATTTCAGTCTTACAGATATGATCCATATCAGTTTCAACGACCGCAATATCCATATCAACAACAATGTCCGCCTCCCGCAGCAGCGTACACAAAGCAAGCGCCACAAAGACAGCAAGGATCTCAAGCTAAGTTCTAAATGGAAGACAATGACATGACTCTGGGGCCGGTTACAAATCCATTGAACAACTGCCTGTGTGAGGCAAAATAACCAATTACTACTCAAATTGGACTCTTTTTACAACAGACCGTTGAGTTTTAGACTTAATACGCTTCACTCACACTTATACAAAACCCTCCTAGTACTTCTCAAAGACGACCACCAACTCATCTTTGTCTACTGCAATTGTAAATCATCGCAATGTTGAGCAACGGCGCTATAGAAAAAGTTCAATTTTCTCAGAGAAATTTGGTTTCTATTACCTTTTTTCCTGTCTGTAGAATGGAGAGCGAAATTGGACCTCAAAGAACTGAACAAATGCCTCAAAAAGCAGTCTTCGTGTAGGCATGTTGCAGGAGATCTTGCAAGTACTTACTCATGGAGATTAATTGACTAAATTAGATCTCAAAGCTTCCTATTTTCATATCCTCATACATCCAAGACATTGGAAGTTGCTCAGATTCCAAGTGGTTGGCAACCATATCAAAGTTCTCCCCTTTGGACTGAAATTTGCTCCCTGAATCTTCACAAAATGTCTAGCTCCAGTGGCAGTCTATTTGAGACTTACCTGGACCACTGTCTGATAGAGTCTGTCTTCTCGAGCTGCAAAAAAAGTCAACAGAAGCCTGCTTACAAACATTCAGCCAGTTGGGCCTCACCTTAAACACTCAGAAGTCTTCCCTCCAGGCATCACGATAAATCACTTTTCTGGGAGTGGATCTAGACACGATAAAGGACAAAGCATACCCAACAGTAGACAGACACAACAGACTGATACAATTAGCAAGCAAATTCATAAAAAGAAAGTCCGTTTCGGTACGACTTTACAAATATTTGCTGGGAATGATGTAATCGTGCATCCCCTTGATTCATATCTCCTGCCTACGGAAGAGGGGTTTTCAGGGAGAGTTAGACAAACAATGGCTTCTAACCGAAAGTTCCTTTGAAGAAGTCATAAATTTCACCTCAGAAATGAAAGCTTGTCTCTTGTGGGGGAAGCAAGAGTCAAACTTATCAACAGGGCTTACTTACATAGCCCAAATACCACAATTTGTGATAACAGACACTTCTCTAGAGGGTTGAGGAGCTTGTTTGCAGGACCTGGTGATCAGTGTAAAGTGGACTACTCAAGAAAAAGCTCTTGACCTCAATCTTCGTGAATTAAGAGTGATAGCATTAAGACTCCAGGCTTTTTGCAGCGAATAACCAGGTTTCAGTCCTGATCCGGATGGACAACACTATATCAATGCACTTGCATGCAAGGGGGAACAAGATCTCGCCCCTTATCTTGAGAAGCTCAAAGTATCTGGGAATGGGTATTGAAGCATCAAGTTCACTTAAGGCCGGAACATGTTCCTGGAAATCCCAATCAGTGGGCGGATACATTGATCTGAATGATAAATTATTGTCACGGATAAGAGCTCAATCAAAATGTTCTTAGCAAATTATTTGCACAATGAGGAAAGTTGGATCTCTACCTCTTTTCTACAGCCCAGAAGAGGAAGTGTCAATTCTTTGCTAGTTAGCACCACCAACCACAATCATGGGTGTATGCTTTTTCAGTATAATGGACGGGAATATTTGCCCACACTTGCCCTCCAATACCCTTAAGTTCGAGGCATGTGGGCTGCTGAATTCATATCTGTGCATAGATCGCCGCCTAGTGTGAAGAGTCTTCGAAGTATCACGATATAGGTGGCTCCTCCCCTGGACTACAGTGCGCATGGGCATCCTCTCCATCCTCAGATTGTTTTTTTCCGCCATTGGGTTCGGATGTTACTATCTTAGTTCAAGTTAGGAAAACTTTCTACAAAGCCAAAAGGCTTTCGACAGCGTCGGTATCGTTTCGTTCGGTATCGGTGCCTTTGTTTCGAGAGGACATAGAGGACTCAACAGGTTTTTCTTTCCACACTCGACCCGATCTTCGATCTCAAATGGAAAGAAGTCCATTCAAGAGGTGTCCCCTTTGCAATGCAAAATACCCGCACATCGATGTCCACCCGGTGTGCAACAAGTCCCCAGACCACAACGAAGCCAACTGTATGGCCTGTGACCGGTTCCGGTTGAAGAAAACTCTTAAGATTCGACGCGCGGCTCGATTGGAGTCGAAGAAGTCAGCGCCTGTTCCCGTGAACATCTTTGGGACCGAAGACGAAGAGGTCGTTGATCCGGAGGATCAGGAATACCGCTCCGATCCGGCTTCGGGCCATGACTCCGAGTATGACGCCGAAGACGAAGAGGTGCAAGAAGAAGACGAAAACGTTGTTGATGAGGTAGGAGATGACGTGGAGGCCCTTGGGGCCGTAGAAGATAGCTCAGGCGAAGAGCTAGGCCCAACCGGCTATACGGGGAGCCGACGATGACGCACTCAATAAGGCTCAGGTCAAGGGATCGCCACTAGGCCTTATCCAAGATCAACAATCTCGTTCTACAGCCCCGCATAAAGGCCCGGCTTCGAACATTCCTAAAGAGCCTTCGGTTTCGAAACCGCCATCGGTCGATACAAAGCAATTGAAACCGACAGCATCATTGCCAAAACCGAAACCGAAAGTGCAAGTGACTGGTCGGCTCCAAGGTCTCAAACCCCTCGGAGCCGAAGAAAAACAAAATGGCCGTCGATGCCGGAAAGCTCAAGAAGGTCATCGAGCCGATGGTTGGGGCACCGAAGACCAAGGTCAAGGCCGTCGAACCACCAAGGCCGACGCCGAAGGGAGTCGATTCACACAAAAGGCTCGAACCGAAAGACGGGATCGATCCGAGGCCTACGGACAAGTCGAAGACGGGCTCCAAGGACCCTGTCGAGTTGACGCGACAGTCCATTCATAGCCAAGGAAGTGTCTGAGTCACTCCAACGCATCAAGGATAAAGCTACAGCGGTCGGACCAAATAAGGCCCCGACGCCGAAGTTGGTGGGACAAGTTCAGACCGCGTCAACACCTATCAAATTCGGGTTGCCACCCTCGGTGCGTCCGAAGATGTTCAAGCCAAAACAAGCTATCGGCGCCACTAAACAAGTGTCGGCGGAAATGGAGGCTGCAGAAGAGCCTGAAGACCAGGAGCCGAGGCAATTCATCGACTCAGAAACTGGTAGACTGTCCATATACAAAAGAAAATTGATGCCAGAAACACCCATGGAATCATATAGGATTCCCTTGAAGAAGAGAGTTTCAGCAACATCTCCAGCTCTTGTGGAACCCCTCCATCACGATGGACGGGAACCTCAAAATTTTTCCCCAACATACTCAGATGTGGATGCAGGGGATGATGAACATGAGGATGACCTCTATCATGTGGACACTGATCCCGATGATCAAGCCCAACCATGGGCGGACCCTGCTGACTCAAGGGATCCGCAGACTGGCCCTGACACTCATGTGTACAGTGTGAAAACATCTCCTACTGAGGACACAACTGCCTTTAACGCCCTTATTGAAATGTCAGCCAGTAATCATGACGTCGAGCTACATGCTGACCCTGTGGATGAAGACTTTCTATTCAACACCTTTTCCACTTCAGAAAGGGCAGTCAAAACCCTACCCATGCTGAAAGGGGTCCTTAAGCATGCTGGTGACATTTTTAAAGACACCACTAGAGCCAGGGTGTTAAACCCAAGGATTGAGAAGAATTATAGACCGGCCCCTGCGGACCCTACATATATATGGGGACAGTTGCCATTGGACTCATTGGTTGTTTCTAATGCACGTAAGAGAGCAAACTCACTGACTACAGGTGATGCTCCTCCTCCTGACAAAGAGTCAAAAGTTATGGAAACTTCAGGAAAGAGAGTGGCTGCGCAGGCAGCTAACATCTGGCGCATTGCCAACACTCAAGCACTCTTGGCCAGATATGACAGGTCCCATTATGATACCCTTGAGACACTGTTGCAACACCTACCTGATCAGTACAAGGAGGGGGCAGAACTACTCACCCAGGAGGGGAAACTGATAACCGATTCTTCCATCAAGTGCGCTCTAGACGCAGCTGACACTGCAGCCAGGGCCATCAACACTAGCGTTATGTTAAGGAGACACGCCTGGTTGAGAAACTCAGGATTCAAACCTGAAATACAGACTTCTATCCTCAATCAGCCAGTTAACCCAGACTTCTTATTCTTATCTGCCAGAACAGTGAGTGAGCCCCAGGCACTTTCATCCAAACCTCCTTTTCTGGCGGTACATCGTACAAGGTTGTCTTAAGAACTCATCCAACCTTTTTTGCAAGGTGGTCACCTCCTTTTATACCAGGCAAACCATCACCTTGCCCACCTTCTTTACGCCTCCGCATCCTTCGAAAGAGCATGAGAGGCTCCACCATCTGGACCCAAAACATGCGCTCTGCTTCTATCTGGATAGCACCAATCTGAAAGAGACACGTTAGTGATAGATTCCTTACCTTAGAATATCCCCAGGCGTCAGACTGGATCCGGAAATTTTTGCGTAGCAATACCCCTGCGCGTCGGTAGGCGTCGTCTGCGGGTCCGTCGTCTGCGTCGTTAGCGCCGGAATGACGTCGTCGGAGTACTTAGACGCCGCCCATGCGCGCTGACGTCAGTTCTTCTTTTTTCCACGCCAGCTAGCGCAGATCCGGAGAAGCTCTACCCCCAGTCATTTTTTGACTGAACTTTTTGATCTTTTGATAATTCTTTTTCTTCGAGTCTTCGACTCTATCGGTGCCGGTAGGGATGCCCGGATTCAAACCCTGCTCGAAGTGCGACCGACTGATGTCGGTCACGGACCCCCATCGCTGGTGCCTGAAGTGCTTAGACCTCGATCACGACGACCGCACCTGCCCCGACTGCCGGGCCCTGACGTCAAAGGCTAGGCGGGAGCGGTCCCGCAAGAGGCTCGAGCTCCGGCAGTCGGCCCCGCGCCACTCCAGCTCCCGGTCCCACGGGAGGTCGAGGGACAGGTCGCGAAGTCGGAGTCATCGCAGCTCCGGGAGTGGACACCGGTCGTCAGGCTCCAAGTCCTCAGGTAAGAGGCATGAGAGGTCGGAGAGACGTCATCGTTCCTCCGACCCACCCCGACGCTTGCACGATGCGGCCGGGGGCTCGGGCGACCGCGCATGTGGCTCCGTGGGAGTCGCAAGCGTCGCCCCCTGCCCCACACCTTCGGGTCCCTGGGCACGGCGCGACGCCGGAAGAGATCGAGCGGTACCTCATGGCCATGAGGTCCCTCCCTCCTCAGTCGGGTTCCGTGGCGCCTTCGGGCCCAACGGTCCCGACTGGAGGCCCTAGCAGGTCGGGTGCTCCGGCCCGACGCCGTCGGGTGCTTCGGCCCCGGCGCCGCCGGTGACTTCGGTCCCGGCGCCGCAGGACCTCACTGGATCCGCTTCCGGATCAGGGTCGTCGCCGGTCGACATCACGACCTCGCCGGCGCCGGCCACACGGGTGTCGCCCCCGGCGCCCACTGTGGACGCCGTCCCCAATGTTCCCTACGGTCCGACTCTGGTGCTGGAACGGCGCCGCTGGGCGCCGCTTCCGACGGCCTTTGGGGATTTTTATTTCCATGAGGAGGCCCCGTCTACTGGTCCTGTTTTACAGGTAACGGGTGACGAGGAGGATTGGGAGGGGTCTGAGGACCCTCTGGCACTGGAGTGCCAGTCTCAACAGGACTGGACATATGAGCTTGGGGAGGCCAGTGGTCTTGACACATCGCCAGACACTGGATTTGCCTCCCCTCCGACTGTGGCTTCGGAGGAGGGGTCTACATATAGTGTAGTGTTGACGAAGGCAGCCAAGGCCTTACACCTTGAGCTCCCCGTCGCGGCCGTGAGGACTAACCTCCTCACTGAGGTCCTCAAACCGCAGTCAAGCTCCAGCGAGCCTCTGCTGCCGTTCAATGAGGCCTTATGTGACGTTCTTGTGGGCACTTGGTCCAAGCCCGCCACAGGCCCGCCTGTGGATAGGAACGTGGCCAGACGCTACCGCCCGGCCACGGGCGACCCATGCTTTTTGTCCACCCATCCCACCCCGAGAGCCTGGTCATCCAGGCCTCCAATTCCCAGACCGCATTCCCGTCGGCCCCGCCCGACCGGGAATCCAAGAGATACGAACAGTTCGGGAAGAAGGTGTTCTCGTCTGTAAGCCTAGGGCTGCGGTCTGTCAATACCGCCTGTCTCTTGGGCCGCTACACCCACACTCTGTGAGACGCGGATGCGGACGTGCTGACACAATGTCCGGAGGAGGTCCAGGCTAAACTCGCCCAAACCCTTGCGGAGGGCCGAGATGCAGCGCGGTATTCCATCCGGCAATGGCAACGAAGGTGGCGGTTCGACGCCACGCCTGGTTGAGGTCCTCCAACTTCTCTGCCGATGTCCAGGCCACACTTCTGGACATGCCGTTCGATGGCCGTCGCCTCTTCGGCGACAAGGCAGACCATGCGCTGGAACGTTTTAAGGACTCCAGGACTACGGCCAAGTCCTTGGGTCTCTCGGCCCCACGCCAGCAAACAGGTGCCTTTCGCTCCTTTCGTGGCCACGGAAGGAGCGCCCCCACACGTGCTGCCAGCCATGCGCCGCAAAATGTTCAACAGCGCGGTGGCGGCCGTGGAAACCGCCGTGGCGGCGGTCGGGGACAACTGCGAGGCCAGTCCACACCTCCCTCCACAGCACCCGCCTCAAAACCTTCCTAGTCCGAGTTTTCAGGCCCATGTGACGCCTGTGGGAGGCAGGGTTTGCCATCACCTCTCCCACTGGCGCACTATCACATCGGACAGGTAGGTGTTGCAGATCGTCCGAAGGGGCTACTCCCTCCCCTTCGAGGCGACCCCTCCATCCATGCCACGGCAATGCCACCGCTTGTCGGGGGATAACTTGCAACTTCTGCAAGAGGAAGTCACGGCCCTCTTGGCCAAGGGGGCCATCGAGCGCGTTCCTGGGCCAGAAGTAGGGTGTGGATGTTACTCCCACTACTTTCTGGTACCCAAGAAGGGCAAAGGGGGCCTACGCCCTATCTTGGACCTGCTGAACGTCAACGGCTTCCTCCGGAAGGAGAAGTTCAAGATGCTGACTCTGGCTCAGGTCCTAGCTGCCCTGGACCCGGAAGACTGGCTGGTAGCGTTGGACTTGCAGGACGCTTATTTCCACATCCCCGTCCTGCCGGCCCACCGGCGTTACCTGCGGTTCACGGTAGGCCAAGAGCACTTTCAGTTTACCGTGCTCCCCTTCGGCCTACCAGCGCCCCACGGGTGTTCACGAAGGTGATGGCGGTGGTCGCAGCTCATCTGCGCAGGTTAGGGGTGTCAGTCTTCCCCTACCTAGACGATTGGTTGTTGAAGGCGGGCTCGCCCCAGACAGTCATCAGCCACCTCCAGACAACGGCCGACCTCCTGCATTTGCTGGGGTTCTCCATCAATGTGCCGAAGTCACACCTGTGTCCCTCTCAGAAGCTCCTCTTCATCGGAGCGGTTCTCGACTCGGCGCAGTTTCGGGTTTACCCTCCCGAACAGCGGGTTCGGGATATGCAGGCTCTGATTCCCATCTTTCAGCCGTTATCCCGAGTCTCGGTCAGGTTGACGCTGCGGCTTCTGGGGCTGATGGCCTCCTGCATCCTTCTGGTGCATCACGCCAGGTGGCGGATGCGGGCTCTGCAGTGGGACCTGAAGTTTCAGTGGGCCCAGCATCAGGGCAACCTGTCCGATCATGTCTTGATCTCGGAGGGCACTGCGAGACAACTGCAGTGGTGGCTCACGGACCGCGACAGGGTCAGTGGCAGATCCCTCTCCCTACCCCACCCGGAGCACGTAGTTGTGACGGATGCGTCCCTCCAGGGCTGGGGAGGCCACATGGGAGAGGCGGCGATCAGAGGCCTCTGGTCTCCGGCGGAGTCCCGGCTCCATATCAACCTTTTGGAGCTGCGGGCGATTCGTCTAGCACTGAAGGCATTCCTCCCCTCTGTCCGGGGGAGTGTAGTGCAGGTGTTCACGGACAAAACCACCGCCATGTGATACTGCAACAAACAGGGCGGGGTGGGGTCGTGGACCCTATGCCAGGAGACTCTGCGCCTCTGGCAGTGGCTGGAACATCAGGGCGTGACCATGGTGGTGCAACACCTGGCAGGCTCTCTGAATGCCAGGGCGGACGAACTCAACCGTCGGTGCATGATGGACCACGAATGCCGTCTGAACTCGGACGTGGCGCAAGGCCTCTTACAGCAATGGGGAGAGCCTTGGTTAGATCTATTCGCCACAGAAGAGAACGCGCAATGTCATCAGTTCTGCGCGTTGGAATTTCCAAGGCGGCACTCGCTCGGAGACGCTTTTCGTCGCGAGTGGAGTTGCGGTCTCTTGTACGCCTTTCCGCCTATACCACTTCTTCCCAGAGTGCTGCAGAAGATCAGGCGCGACCGGGCCCAGGTTATCCTTGTGGCTCCGGACTGGGCACGAAGATACTGGTATCCCGAGCTACTCAGCATGTCAGTCGATCCCCCGATTCGTCTGCCTTTTCGGGAGGACCTTCTGTTGCAGCAGCAGGGGACGGTCCTCCACCCGAAACTGTCCAGTCTCCACCTACAAGCGTGGAGATCGAGCGGCGGCAGTTGAGGCCATTTGACTTGCCTCCCGAAGTCCGTGATATCATTCTGGCAGCCAGGCGTCCCTCCACAAAGTCGGTATACGCCTGCAGGTGGAACAGATTTGTGGCATGGTGCACAGCAAAGGCTGTGGACCCTCTCTCTGCACCCCTTACTGAAGTTCTACTCTTCCTTCTTTCCCTTGCCCAGCAGGGCTCTGCTCTGGGCACTCTTAAGGGGTACCTTTCTGCTCTTTGAGCCTTCTTACGGCTACCTGATCAGCCTTCCTTATTCAAGTCCCCCATTGTAAATACATTTCTGAAGGGCATCACACACATGTTCCCTCCTGTTCCCTTCGTGATGCCCCAGTGGGACTTGAATCTTGTACTCACTTATCTAATGTGTGCTCCCTTTGAGCCGCTCCATAACTGTCCTCTCCGTCTTCTTACCCTGAAGACTGCTTTCCTGGTTGCCATCACCTCTGCCAGGAGAGTGAGTGAGCTCCAGGCTCTTTCTTCTACTCCACCTTTCCTCTCTGTTCATCCGGACAAGGTTGTGTTACGGACAAGATCTTCCTTTCTGGCCAAGGATTTCACGGCCTTCCACATCGGGCAGTCCATTACCTTGCCCACCTTCTTTCCGCCTCCGCATCCCTCGAAAGAGGAAGAGAGGCTCCACCGTCTGGACCCAAAACGTGCGCTCTCTTATTACCTAGATCGCACACGCCAGTTCCGGGTGGATGACCAACTCTTTGTTGGTTATGTGGGCGCGAAGAAGGGAAAGGCGGTACACAAGCGGACCATTTCGCGGTGGATCATCTTGTGTATTCAGGCATGTTACTCCATGGCCAAAAAGGGAGCCCCCTGCTGGATTGCGGGCTCATTCCACTCGAGCCACGGCAACAACTACTGCCTTGGTCCGAGGAGTCCCCTTACAGGACATTTGCCAGGCAGCTACGTGGGCCTCGCTGCACACGTTCGCAAGACACTACTGTCTGGACAGTCCAGTCCGGAGGGATGGCTTCTTTGGCCGTTCCGTCCTCCAGGACTTTCTGGTGTGATATTGGTTCGCAGACCCACCACCGGGGTTGGTATTGCTGGGGTATCTATTCTAAGGTAAGGAATCTATCACTAACGTGTCTCTTTCAGATGCACAAGTTACTACTTGTGTAACGATATATCTGTAAGAGACATTAGTTAGTTATAGATTCCTTACTGACCCACCCATCCTCCCCGTTCTGCGAACCGATATCTAGGGTTAAGGTCATCTCCTTTCAGGGCCCGAGTTTCATGGCACCAGTGTTGGTTCTATCATGGCTCTGCGTATCTGGCGCGGAAAAGCTGTGTATCAGAACTGACGTCAGCGCGCATGGGCGGCGTCTAAGTACTCCGACTACGTCATTCCGGCGTTAACGACGCCGACGACGGACGCGGAGCCGCAGACGACGCCTACCGACGCGCAGGGGTATTGCTACTCAAAAATTTCCAGATCCAGTCTGACGCCTGGGGATATTCTAAGGTAAGGTATCTATCACTAACTAATGTCTCTTACAGATATATCGTTACACAAGTAGTAACTTGTGCGATGGTTCCGGGTGGCTGACCAGCTATTTGTTGGCTACTTGGGCGCCAAGAAAGGTCAGGCCGAACACAAGCGGACCATTTCCAGATGGGTCGTTTTGTGTTTTAAAGCCTGCTATTCTCTACCTAAAAAGGAGCCTCCTGTGGAGCTACGTCCCATTCCACCAGGGCGACGGCAGCCACTACTGCTTTGGGACGAGGAGTCCCTCTGAATGACATTTGCCAGGCAGCGATGTGGGCATCCTTGCACATGTTCACTAAACACTACTGCCTGGACAGTCAAGTCCGGAGAGATGGCTTCTTTTGCCGTTCTGATTTCCAGGACTTTCTGGTGTGAGCTTGGTTCACAGACCCACCTCCGGGGTTGATATTGCTGGGGTATCTATTCTAAGGTAAGGAATCTATAACTTAACTGTTTCCTTCAGATGAACAAGTTAAGAAATTTTTAAAAAATTGGCATCTTTTTTGTGTGATTTTCAGCATTTTTTCTGTGATAAATGTACTAAAAATTCAGTTCTTCTAGTCATTCATAAAAGAAAACTCATACATTATTTCAGAGAATTTCTTGGTTGCCAAGCAAGTCTGACTTCTGAAGAGGGCTAGGGTACTAAGCAAGACTGGTTTGGCTCTACCCTTTCCAATAGAGAACACTAGTTAGTGATGTGAACAAGTTCAATGGACAATCCTAGGGTCTAGGGAGAGTCCCTCTCCTGAGAAAGAAATTTAAAAAAGATTTTAAAATGGTGCATTTTAATGCAAATGAATACAGCGATAAATCAAGGCTTATTAAGCAGTGGGAACATATAGTTTTGAAATATTAAACACATTAAAAACCGCCAGCATCTTCTTGCATTAATTTGTTCAACAGTTACTGTAATATGTAAATTGTTCTGCATGACAACTTTAGCCCTTTAAAATGAATGCTATTGTTTTCCAATGTTCCGTGCTGGCTGTGAATAAGAATCTGCATCAACCTCCCCCTCAAAAACTCAAAGCTTGGATGTCAGCAAGTCCAAGCCCCTCCTGTTTCTTCCGTCCCTCCTCTCTCTCTCTCACCTGTCTCTCTGTGTTCTACTCTTCTCTTCCTCTGTTCCTTTTCCATCTTTCTCCTCTGGTCTTCCTTTCTCCCACGTCCCTCTAACACGTCACTTTGTACTGTCCTCTTTCTCTCTGGTACTCCCTTCATTGACTGATTTTTTTCTTGCTCCCCTATCCTTCCCCCAATTAGTATTTCCCTCCCCTCTTACCTCTCTCTTTTTTCTCTCTTCTGTTTCCTCTTCCATGCCCTTTTAGCACAGTCGCATTTCTATCTGCCGTATTTCCCTTTGTCTTTCTGCCTACATGGTTATGACAGGATGAGACGGGGAGATGCCTTTTCATGGGGCACCCGTCCACTTGCAACAATAAATTAGCCATTTCGAAAGGTGTATCTCTCTGACCGGAAAGGTGCATTTTCATCACGCCTCGCAGAGCAGGCTGCCATGACGTGGCTGAAGCTCCTGGCCCGATCGAAAAAGGGTAAACCTGGGGACCCCACGCAATGACTGTCTAGGGCAGCAAAGTTTCATTCATCCCAGTATTCTGAGCAAAAAACAGGCAGCAAGTGCTGTGCAAGGCGGTTGTGCGTGTCTCCGAGCGTGGCGGCGAGGCACACAGGGCATTTCAGGCGCTCAAATTCCACTGGGGGGTGGGGGAGCGGGGTATCCTCCGGCCTCAGGCACCCCACCCCCCAATACAGCTAGATCCTCATGTGCTAGGCTGGCCCTGTTGTGGACACCCGTCAAAAGAGGAAGCAAACTCAAAGGCAGTTACCAGAAAATTATATTTTAAGACATCACTCTGTCATTATACCCTATGCAAAACGCCCCAATTCTCCTGGATTCTGTCACATACACCGTATTTCTATACAACAGTCTCTCAATCTGAATCAAGCATGCGGCACCACGTCAGACAGGGTGCACACCACCCGGCGCCACCCACCGAGAGACCATCTACCTCAGAGCAGACAACCGCACAAAACATCACATAATTCAGGGAGCACACCACCCCGCGCCACCCACTGAGAGACCAGCTACATCAGAGCAGCAGGGTCAACCACACCAGCGATTAATCCTGCTCCAGTAAGGTGCAGGAGGGTGCCACCTGGAGCAGCCCACCACCAGCACCACAAGTTAAACACAATCTACCACAAAGCAAACACCTAACAGTACCACCATCCATGTTGGGGAGAAACTGAAAGCATGGTTTCACCACTGCGCACATTGGCGCTGTCTGTGCCTCACTGACAAGCAGCTCTGACCAGCCTCAAGCCCACCAACTAGAAGCCCCAGCATTCGTCACTCGGCTCCCTGCCTGTGCCGCTCAACGTCCTCTATGCGCATCCGACCCAATTACTGTCCGTTCCCTTATCTTCCAAAAGAACTTGGGGCAGGATCAAACAGCAAGGCATCACACAACCAGTTCAAGAGAGACAACGTAGTCCAGGTTCAGGCATTCCCCGCCATAGTCAGTTTTTTTTTCCTAAATTCTGTACTCAATGAGGGAATCTCACCCAGTTAGGAGTGGCACGGGCTGATGAACTTGGAAGTAATGGAGCTCAAAAGCGCCTTTCCGTGCCCGGCCCACAGGTGTCTTCAGTGACACTGGGTACAAGGCATGGCCTTCCATGCGCCACCACTGCAGCACCTCAAGCAGTGTTCCGTTACTGACTCTGAATGAAACAGGATTGTTCCTCGACTCCCCCAGCGCGGGTTGACACCTATACCCACAACAAAATGTGCAGTTTGGAAACTATCATGACGTGTATAAAAAATAAATATAGTAAGTCTTACAAAAAAGAAAACTATTTTCCGTGCCCCATTTCGAAAGCAGACACCTTAAAAATACAGAAAGGTTTGTCTGTGTCCAGCACTGGAGGCACCCACTGCTTAATTTGTAAAATAAAAAGTGTCCTGGGCCCAAAGTTTATCTCAAAAGCCTGCAGACGGCACCATTGAGTGTCAGGATTTCTGATGCCCAGGCTACTATTCTTGATTCCACCTCATTCCTTCTGCCACCTTATTTCACCCTGATTTTTTTTTTTTTTTTAACATCATTTTTATTGCATCACCAATATAAATGTACAGACAAGATATTCAGCAGATATAACATGACATGAACCAATGCAATTGAAGATGTTCGCTCTTCATCTGGGGGGATCATCCCGCTCTTGACGCGGGTGGCTTCATTTCCGTTCTGGTCTCGTACTGCTTACATTGTCTGACCGCTTCATTTTGCACAGAACCCTGGAATGCTTTTGTGATTTACGCCCCTCCCCCTCCCCCAATTTCGGTACCCCTCCAATCCAGCTTCCTACCCGCCCTCCCCCGTGGTCGCGCCGCGCTTGGGTAATCATGTATTAGTGCCCGGTGTGTTGTAGGAGGAAGCAAACAATCGCTAAGGTGTGTTCTCCTGTATAGTGTTAGGGTCTGCTCCAGCTAGTTCGCTCTCGCCTTCCTGCCCCTCATCGTCCACATCCCTGAGCGCCTGCACCATCACCTCCCATGCAGTCGCCCTTTCCAGTGCTTTCTCGTCATTCGACCTCCAAGCCATCTGGTACCGTAAGGTACTATCACACGCGGCCCATCTCAGACACTCCCCATACCATCTTTTATACGTGGGCCCCACTCTGGACTTCCAATTTCGTGTGATCTCCCGCTTGGCCAAGATAAGCCCTAAATCTATAAATTTACTTGACATCGTATTTCTAGGTGTGTGTGGGAACCAGTGAAGGATGCCAACTGCTTTAGTATACTGGATATCCCTGTCCGTCGCGCCGTTAAGGGCCCGCCCAACTTCCTGCCAATAGTCGCCTAAAGTGGGGCAGTCCCACAGCATATGACATAGATCCGCTCCCGCTGTATTACATCTGGGGCAAGCAGCGTCGGTCGCCCCAAAGTACTGGTGGATTTTCCCGGGCGTGAGGTATGCCCTGTGGATAACATAAAAGTGGATCAATTGGAACCTTGCATTCCTCAAGCTCTTCCGCGCCCTCCTCAGCAGTTGGCCCCAGGTCGTGTCTGGTATCTCCACCTGGAGGTCCAGCTCCCACTTGGTCTTCAGGGCTGCCAAAGGTTGCAGGGCCTCCCGCTGCATCCTCGAGTACAGGCACGTGACGGCCTTAAAGGTTCCCGCCGCCATCATGGCGTACTGGCAAGCCATCGAGGTGCCTGGTTCCTGCAGCCCTTCCCCCCAGTGGGCTCGCATGGCGCCCGTGACTGCCGCGTGCAGCAGGTAGTCACCCCTCGGTAGGTCAAATCTCTCCTGCAGGTCCCGAAATGGCAGCAACACCCCATCTTCGTAGAGGTCACCCAGCACGTGCACTCCCGCCTCCTCCCACCCTAGCAAGCGTGACCAATCACCTCCATGTGGGAGGGCAGTGACCATTCCCAGCGGTATTTCGGGGGCATACATAAGGCGGACACCCGCCCGCTTACGGGCCCGGTCCCAACATAGCCGGAAAGTCTGCTCCTCGACCGTCAGGTCTCCCACTCGGAGTTTCTGGTGCAGAACGTGTCGCGGGGTGCCTTCGGCTCTCGCGTCTTCGGGACCTCTATAAACTCTTGCCACCTCCTGAGTAAAAGTCTGCAGCTGCGCGGCGAGGTAATATCCTTCGAAGTCTGGCACTGCCATACCTCCCTCATCTTTGGGGCGTAACAGCGTGCCGAGCGCTATGCGTCTCCTACCCGTGCCCCACAGGAACGCTATAATCAGTGACCTCAGGCGTTTGAAAACCGAACTCGGGATCCATACCGGCAGTGTCCTAAAATAATACAGAAGCCTGGGCAGGGCTATCATTTTAAGCAGGGAAATTCTACCAGCCAGGGAGAGCGGCAGAGTCGCCCAGAAGTCCATAGATCCACGCAGGGCGTTAATACAGCGAATTATGTTGCCATCCAGCAGGTCGGAGGGGGCGTGGTAAACATAAACCCCTAGGTAATGTAGGCAGCGCGGCTCCCACCGGAGTTCCTGAGCAGTGAGTGGGCACGGCTCTCCCGGCCTCAGGGGAAACAGACAGGATTTGGGCCAGTTGACCCTCAGGCCCGATAACCTACCGAATTGCTCCAGTAGCCTTCGCGCCCCCTGAAGGTCGGCGCCGGCATCGGCCAAAAACATCAACAAGTCATCCGCATATAGGGAAATGAGGTGTGGCCTCCCCCTAAAAGATAAACCTGCGTAGTGGCGGCCCAGTCTGGCTACCGCAGCGAAGGGTTCCATTGCCAACGCAAACAGCAGCGGGGATAGGGAACAACCCTGTCTAGTGCCACGCCTAATCGGGTATTGTCTTGAGATCAGTGCACCCACCCGGACCCTTGCTACCGCCTCAGTGTAGAGGACCTTGGTCCACTGTATATATCCGTCACCCAACCCAAAGCGACGCATCACCTCATACAGGTATCCCCATTCGAGGCTGTCAAATGCCTTCTCAATGTCGATGGACAGGACAAATGGGGAGATGGTGTCCGGCCAATCCGCACCCATCAGTCTCGTGAGTCTACGGATGTTATGAGTGGTATTGCGTGTCGGTATGAATCCGCACTGGTCACCATGAACCAGGCCCGTCATGTGCACTAGTAATCTGTTGGCCAGAATTTTACTGAGGATCTTGTAGTCCGTCGTCAACATAGACAACGGACGATACGAGGACAGCGCCGCACCCTCTCTGCCCGGCTTCAAAAGTGGGATCATAAGGGCCTCGCACATAGAGCCCGGGAGTCGGCCCTTCTCCTGCGCCTCATTATATACCTCGCGCAGCCGCGGAGCAAGATGTTCTAGGTATTTGCCATAAAATTCGATCGGTAGACCGTCTAGGCCCGGGGTCTTGTTTCTAGCCATCTGCTTTACAGCACAACCTATTTCTCCGAGGGAGATGGGCCGCCCTAACTCTTCTGCCTCCGAGTCCTCCACTCGCGGCAACTCTAGCCCGTCCAAGAACCCCTCAAGCTCCTCCGTCCCTCCCGTGTCACCACTCAGATAGAGCCCTTCATAATAAGCTCGGAACTTGTTCAGGATCCCGGGTTGGGAGTGGCAAGGCTCCTCCCCTGGCTCCTGGATCCTCATGATCGGCCCTCCCCCCCGGATAGGGTTAGCAAGCCAAGCCAACATCGCCCCCGCCTTATCACCTTCCGCATGCGCCCTCGTCACGTACGCCTTGTGGTCAAAGCTACGCAGCCGCTCCAGCTCCACCGCCAGCCCCTCCCGCGCCCCGCTAAGCCCCTCCTGCAGTTCAGGGTGATTCGGGCGCCTCTTCTCAAGATCCCTCAGCCGTGTCTCAGCCTTGTCTAAATCATCCAACAAAGTCTTCCGCGCCCCTGCCGTGTGCCCAATACAGTGTCCCCGCACCACCACCTTGAAAGCATCCCATTCAACCGCCCTCGTGGAAGCCGAGCCACTGTTCTCCTCAAAATACCTCTCAATACGTTCACTCAGGGCCTCCCTGAACAACAAGTCGTCCAGGGTGTCAGGTTGCAGGCGCCATGTTGGCACACAGTTAACAGTCACCATCCATTCCAGAGACATCAACAAGGGGTTGTGGTCTGATATCGTCCTGGTCAAGTATTCCGCCCCTCCCACCGCGGGGAGCACACATTCCGAACAAAGAAACGCATCCAGCCTCACATGTAAATCATGCAAGTGCGAGTGAAAGGAGTAGTCCCTAGTGGTGGGGTGCAACGCCCTCCATGCATCCGTGAGGGCCCAGCTCTCCTGCCATTCCAATCTACGCTTGGCGATCCTATGTGCTGGGGACGCGCGCAGCGGGGGATGGGACCTATCTAGTAGCACATCCTCAACTGAGTTGAAGTCCCCCCCCAAGAGGACCGGCCCTGCCAAATAACCCGCCAATTTGCCCGAGATGTTAGACAAGAAAGCGGGCAGGTCCACATTAGGAGCATACACATTACAAAGAGAAATCATCCTGCCTCTCAGCCTTCCCTCCACCGCCACATACCTGCCCTCTGGGTCTATCGACGACTTCGAGACCTGGAAGGGGACCCCCGCCCGTATCCAAATCAATGTCCCCCTCGCAAATGCCGAAAATGTCGTATAGAATAACTGCCCCCTCCAGCGCCTTTGTAGAGCCGCCCCTTCCTGCTTATTTAGGTGCGTCTCCTGCAAAAACGCTATGTGAACCCCCCTACGCTTGAGGTACGCCTGAACCTTATGTCTGCGCGTCATGGACTGCATACCCCGCACATTCCAGGTCACACATTTCAACGCTCCAGTACTAGCCATTCCCCCCTACACAACCGGACCAGACAGCAAAGAACAGTGTTCGTATAAGTCCCGCGACCACGGGCCCCCCCCCCACCCTCTCCAAACAGGAAGCCAAACCCCTCCAACAACTACAACCCCCTGAGCAACCCCAACTGCTCGCAACTCCCACCCCCCCCAGGACAGGCCCCCCCGCAACTGGAAGTACCCCCATCCAAACCAACACTCCCGACCACCCCTCAAGGAAAGGTGGTAATATTCGCAGTCCCCACTGCGATGACCTTAGGGGCCAGTAAGGCGCGGCTCAATGCTATAAGACCTCCAACAAATCAGCCCCGCGCGCTCCACCCCACAATCCCCACATTACAGCTCCCCAAAACCTCAATCAACATCCGCTGCGGGTCCATCGCCCCGGTGTCCAACCAGCGAGTCCATTCCGCCAAACCAGTTCAGCACGCCTCCAGTATCTCTCCCGAGGTCTGCGGCGTCACAATAGGGCCCCGGGCTCCACCAAATTCCGATTGTCCTGTCTCTGAGCCCGTGCCCGGGGCCTCCGAATCCGTACCCTTCCCAGACTGAGTCCTGGCGGCTCTAGATAAGTCCACCACCGCCTGTAGGGCCGCCTGCCTCTCCGCCTCCGTCTGCGACATCGATGGTTTCCCGGTCCTCTTGCGGTTCCTTCTGATCCGTTGGGACTGCCTGATCGGCTTTTCCACCTTAGCCTCTTCCTCCCTGGCCTTAGCACCGTCCGTTCCTGCCTTATAAGTGTCCCACCAGTCCCATGCGTCCGCGGAAGTCGTGAAGAATAAAGACTTCTCATCCACCACCACTCTTAGCTTGGCAGGAAACAACAGGGAGTACTTGATGTCTTCCTGGCGGAGCTCCCGCTTGAGGGACAGGAAGTTTGCCCGGAGTCGCTGAGTCTCAAACGTGTAGTCCGGGAACATGGTGACTCTATTGTTTTCCACTTGAAAGGGCCCTGCCTCTCTCGCCCTCTGCAGAAGCCAGTCTCTGTCCCGGTAATGGAGCAACTTGAACACCACCGGGCGAGGAGGAAGGCCCAAGGCTGGCGGACGCGCCGGAACTCTATGTGCCCGCTCCAGGGAGAAGAAGGGGGACAGACCTTCTGGTGCCACCTCCGTTCGCAGCCAGTTATCCAAATAGCCCACCATGTCGTCGCCTTCAATTTTCTCCGGCAGGCCCACTAGGCGTACGTTGTTGCGCCTGTTCCTGTTTTCTGCATCCTCGGCCCTCCTTTCCAGCACCTTCAGACGGTCCATCACGTCGGCCATCTGGGCCTTCACCGTTGCCTGGGCCGGGGCTAAGTCCTTAACCGTGGACTCCACGGATTTCACCCTGTCCTTGAGTTTGTCGTGGTCGGCCTTCAGGAGGCCCAAGCCCGTTGCCACCTGAGCTATATCTTGCTGCAGGGCATCCTTTGTGGTGGCGATGGCTTCCAGGATACGATCCTGCATCCGCTGTAACGCCGCTTGGTCTCTCTCCGCTCCTTCCGCCGCCTCAGTGTCAGTCGCGCCATCTCCTTTCCCTTTCGGCTTCCCCATTTGGGCCGGGATGGGCGGTGGTCTTCAAGTGTGTACTTGGTCGCCCTCCGAGCGTCGCCGGGCACCGTCCTCCGGCCGGGTTCTCAGGCCCAGAAATGTCACCAAGAAGCAGGAAGCACCGAGCGGTCGTGGCCCGGCCAGCGCCAGTTGCGCCAGAGGTCCGGGGTCCTCGTCTCCGGGTCACTGTCGCACCGTTGTTGCCCCAATCAGGAGACGGTCCTCAACCACCGCCCAAGGGCGCGCCAAAAGTCCATCCGGCACCTGGGGAGAGGCGCGACGCAGCTACCAGCACCTCTAGCGTGTCCGGGAATGATCCTCAGTGGGTCTCCGGGCAGATGTCTCCGTCACAAGCTATCTCATGCCCTCGCCGCCATTTTGGGGTCCGCGACTTCTCGGCCGAGTTTAGTTTTCAAAGTCGAGATACTGCTGTGGGAAGGCTCGGCGTCGTCCTCCGTGGGTCCCGGACCCTCCACAGTACCGTCTAGTACCGGATAGTGTCCTTTATCTCGGGGTTCAAATGAATTTTCAGGATATTATCCGGGATCGGGCACGGAGCTCCGAGCTCACGCTGCCTACCTCCTCGGCATCCAAGCCACGCCCCCCTTATTTCACCCTGATGCTTATTTTTCAATCCTGCAAAAGAATTGCACCTTGTCACTGTTTCTCTTTCTCCAACTTTTCGGTTTGCCTCTCTCTCTTTTGTGTTAAAGTCTGAAGAGGAACTGGTATGTGCAAATCCTCAACTGACGCCATCTGCAACCGCTGGCGCGATCTAAGCACGGGGGCATCTGAGCAGGGTTGCGTACATTTATTTGTGTGACAGCACATTACATAATAAATCTATTTCCTTCTATTCAAGGATATATGAAAGCCTTCCGATGGGGACAGCAGGCGATGTTAGAAGCAATTGTACTAGAGCAGCTTCTCGAGGTACATCATTCCCTATGTCACTAATTTGGATGTATCACAAGCAGCCGCAGCCAGCGGCATGCTCACGGAGGGACGTGGGGGGATACCATTAAACAAATAAACGTAATGTTACCAATCAGAACGGGGTCCGCTGGTGCCCACCCGGCCGCTGCTGCAGGCTCAGCCGGTTCCATTCAAACGTGGTGGTAGTAGTGGTGAACTCGAGGTGTCTGCCTTGACAAGGAGGCTCTGACTTCACGCTTGGTCCTGTTCCGCCTGTCTCAGCCAATACAGACACTGCTCCAGCAGCAGCGCCAGGATTGGCTTGAGCAGTAGTGCGCATGTTCTGTTTAGGGCTTAAAAAATTTTGCGACCAGCCCGAACATGCGCACTAGGCTGCTCATTAGAAGAGCGGCATGGAACAATCCTCGCTCTTCTAATTAGCAGCCTAGAGTGCGCATGTTCAGCGCTGGTCGCAAAATGTTTAAGCCCTAAACAGAGCATGCGCACTCTTGCTGTGCGCTCCGCCGACCACCTGATAGATATTATCGTGGATGGCTCGATGCACTTGCACTGAACCCCTTCTGTGCCGGCTGCCTCAGGCACCCTGAATTTGCAAATGTGAGTGAGAGACTGACAGCAAGGGCATGCACGCTTGTTTCTCAGTCAACTCCTCCACGTATGCCTCAAAATAATTAGTGGGGTAATGCCCAATCATCCTAATGGACGCACTGCCCCTGCAAGTTACTTACCTTTGGTAACGATACATCTGTAAGAAACATAAGTTAGTTATAGATTCCTTACCGCCCCACCCAGCCTCCCCGTTCTGCGAACTGACTTCTAGGGTTAAGGACATCCTTTCAGGGCCCTAGTTGCATGGCTGTGCGTTTCTAGAGCAGAAAGTCGTGAACAGAACCGATGTCAGCGCATGAGGGCGGCGTCTAAGTAGCTACCTTAACGTCATCCCGGCAACCACGACCCCAACGACGAACGCGGAGCCCACCAACGCCACCTTTCGACGCGCAGAGGTACTGCTGACGAAAAACATTCCGGATCCCTTCTGACACCCGGGCGTAATTCTAAGGTAAGGAATCTATAACTAACTTATGTTTCTTACAGATATATCTTTACTGAAGGTAAATAACGTGTTCATTTAAACATTCTTCAGGAGTGGAGACAAATTCTAGCTAAATATTTTGTTTTTGGTGCGTGGACAGCAAAGTGCATCCACTCGCCTTGCAATCTCAGGAGATGCTACCATATCGATCATATCTATCAAACTCTGGCCTGTCTCACTCTTTGGTTAAGGTCTATTTGGCAGCCATATCTTTTTATAGGAGATCTTGGAACAATTATTCATTGTGGTCAAATTGAATTATAAAGGAATTCTTAAAAGGACTTTTCAGGTTTTATCCCCTTTTAAAAAAAACTCCAGTTCCTTGGCACCACAATACAGTACTCCCTCACAGCTAATCAAGAGTCCTTTCGAGCCTATTAATGAAGCTGCCCTTAAATATGTTTCATGGAAGTTAGCGCTGCTGCAGGCACTCTGTTCGACCAGAAGAGTAAGTGAGCTGCAAGCTTTCACCATAAAGGAGCCTTATATGCAGTTTAGGGACGATCAAGTGATTCCAAGGACAAATCCTTATTTTATCCCTAAGGTACTGTCACAATTCTATCTGAATGAACCAGCAGTATCAAAAGCATTCTTCCAATACCCATGGACAAAGCAGAGAGAACAGTAAATACTCTAGATGTTAAACAATACATAAAATTCTGTATCAACAGAACAAGCGCCTTCAAGTGAATAGACCAATTATTAATAAGGCTCCCTGTTTTCCGTTTTTACTGATTTTTACAGATAAATACAGACCGAAACCCATTTATTTTCCTGGCTGTATTTATTTCTAAATATGGATAAAAACGGTAATTGGGGTGTTTTGGGAGTGATTCTAAATGCTGTCAGTCGTGTCTGCCAAGCGAACAGCAATGTGGATTGACAGCCAAGAGACTTAGAAAAAGAAGGGCATTTTAGTGAAGAGGCATAAACAATAAATACGTTCAAGGTTGGTACTAAATTGTGTGTGTTTTCATATAAGTGCATTGATTTATCATCTATGGGTTTTCATATCATCGAAACTGCACAGTCGTTCAAGCTTGAGTGCACAATTATCGGTTCAATAAATGTGGGAATATACTAGTGTCATCTTCTTTTTTTCACAAAATCCAAATTAAAAATGGATAAATACAGATAAAATTGGAGAAAAAAAATAAATATGGGTGAATTAAGACGGAAAAGTAAAAAAAAAAAAATACCATAAAATCGGAAGCCCTAATTAATAGTAGCCGGTAGTAAGGGCCAGGCCCTCTGAACACAAAGCTTAGCACACTGGCTTTCATCAGCCATAGTCTTTTGCCATAATAAAACAGGAAGACCTTTGGCTGGATCAGTGAGAGCAAATTCGACCAGGAGTATGTCTAAGTTAACCTCTCTTTTTGCTGGTGTACAAGACATATGTAGAGCAGCAGCTTGGAAAAATATACACACATTCACCAATCATTACTGTTTGGATTCAACAATGCAAAATGACACAGCTGTGGGCCAGGCAGCCTTAAAAAGTCTATTCCTGTAAGGTGAGCCATATAGAATAGGTATATTGTTTTAGATCTGCCCACTATCCACTTTGCAATGTATCTAGAAAATATTGGTGTATGTCTTTTCAACTGCTTACTATTCTGATTCAAGCATGTGGATCTCTGAAAGTTCCAATACTTGAGAAGGAAAAAATCTTACTTACCTGTAACTGTAGTTCTCCAGTTATGGCATCTTTCATAGATTCAGATGTGACCCACTCTCTTCCCCTAAAAGGCTCACCATTCATTCCTAATAAGTTATTATAATCGCTTGTGTATGCACATTTGAAATACGGTAGCCCCTAAGGGGAGTGCTTAACAGGGTGCTGTAGCCTGATTGGCTGAAGTTGTGTTATTTTTAAACAATGTAAATCGGTTACTGAATGTTACTTTACAGCCTATTTCACATATGAATAACACATTACTGCTCTGTAATTATACCGTGGGACTCCTGCTTCGACAACGTGGAATGCTTCAAGAATGTGAATCTATGAAAGATTTGCTGTGCTTCAAAGATAGAGGTCAACTGTCAGGACTATGTCTTCTAACACATTGCTGCTCTTTTTTTTTTTTAATGAAATTGGTGTTTAGAAACGCCTCTCACTTTGTAGTCGGAGGAAGAAAAGTAAAGTGAATTTATTTATTTTATTTATAGTCTTGTATCGCGCTTGAATCAGCCCCGAAGGGGTATCTCCGCGCGTGGCTTCTGGATGAGTAATGCAAAACTATAAGTCGGAAAGGGCAAAGGGGAGGCTAAATTAGTCCTGTGTAAATAAGTAGGTCTTTAGTTTCTTCCTAAAGTTCAGAAGGTGAGGAATTTGTCTTAGCTGGGGAGGGAGTGAGTTCCACAGCATTGGACCTTTAAAGGAAGGGGCACGACCACCCTGTCTTGCTCTATTTATTTTAGGTACGTATAGCAACATAGTGTTGCTGGAGCGTAGGGTACGTCCAGGAGAGTAAGGAAGAAAGACATCTTTCAGATATTTGGGACCAGAGCCGTAGATACATTTATGCATAATGCAGCACAGCTTAAAATGAATACGCTGTTGCACCGGGAGCCAATGAAGATGGGAGAGGAGGGGGCGGGAGGGGGTGCGGGGCGGAGCATTCATGATAAGTCTTGCCGCGGTGTTCTGTACCACCTGCAGTCTGCGAAGTTGTTCCTGGTTGGCAGAAATGAGTAGACTATTGCAGTAGTCCACTCGTCCAAGGACTAGTGCCCGAACCAGCGTCTTCCTATGGGTGTTTGGTAGGAGGGGGAAGATACGCCGTAAAAGACCAATTGTGCGGAAGCACGTTCCCGCAACCTGACTGACGTGATCTTTCATAATCAGGGATTGGTCCAGGCGTACCCCCAAGTTTTTGATGGTTTGCTTGGGCGCTGGGACAGGACCGAGCTCCATTGGCCACCATTCCGGGGACCAGAGCAGGGATGCCCCTCCAAACAACATGACCTCAGTTTTGGTCACGTTGCATTGGAGGAAATTCTGGGCCATCCAACCTGCCACCGCTCTCATACCGTCTTGGAAAGACTGCATGACTGCAGGTGTAATGGTTTGGAAGGGGAAAAGCAGCTGAGTGTCGTCAGCATAAGAGATTGGTGAAAACCCGTGAGATCTAATGATCTCTGCCAGGGGGGCCACATATACGTTGAATAACGTGGGGCTTAGACATGAGCCCTGTGGCACCCCCTTGGTAAGCTTCCTGCAGACAGATTTATAGGAGCCTAATTTGACACCTTGTTGTCTGTCTCCGAGGAAGCTCTTCAGCCACGCAAGGGCGGTCCCTTCTACTCCTGCTCCCTTCAGACGGCCGAGAAGAACTTCATGCGACACCGTGTCGAAGGCAGCGGACAAATCCAATAGCACCAGAATCACTGAGCTCCCTCTGTCAAGTAACATTCTGATGTTATCTGTCACTGACAGAAGGGCTGATTCGGTGCTATGGTTGGGCCTAAACCCAGATTGTGAGTGGTCTAGGCCGCCCGCTGCCTCGATGTAGTTGGACAGGTGTGCATTAACATGTTTCTCGGCCATCTTGCTGTAATAGGGTAGGAGCGAGATAGGACGGAGGTTGGAGAGCTCCGTCCAAGGAAGGGCCGCATTCTTGCGGATTGGGTTCACCACTGCTCTCTTCCATTCAGTTGGTACTTTTCCCTCTTTAAGGGACTGGTTGATGATATCTTGAATGTAAGGGGCTAACAGGGTACGAAGTGGGGTTAGGATTTTAGCGGGAATAAGATCGTCCGGAGATCCAGATTTGACTTGAGTCATTATTGTGTCAAGCTCTTCGATATTTATAGGAGGGAATGTGGTTAGGGTAGAGTTTGTATTCAGATTGAGTGAGGAGGCCTTATGGGAGTCGCTATTGGGTTGGGATCCTAGGATTTTGCCATAAATGGATTCTATTTTATTTTCAAAGTAAGATGACACTTCTTCACATAGATTTAGTGAGAAGTCGTCTGGGCATATACATGCCGTGGGTTTTACAAAAGTGTCAAGAATCCTATACAATTCTCTAGGAGAGTTATCGGCTTCCATGAGCTGTTGAGCGATGTTGTTTTTGCGGGCAGCCTTGATGTGTTTGTAATAATTAGCTTGGGCTGCACGATGTGCTTTTTTTATTATCCTCAGAATGTGTTTTCCTCCATATTTTCTCTATCCTTCTACATTCTTGCTTCTCTTTTCTTAGGGCCTCGGTGTACCATTTTTCCTGTTTGGCCACCGGAAGCTGTCTGAATGTTTTCATAGGGGCAATTTTGTCGATGGCTGCCGTCAGAGTTTGCTGAAGCACGGTTAGCTTTTGCTCTACTTCGTCAGTATCTCTGATCTCGGGTTTTTTCCACGCCTTTTCTAACGTATCCAGTGTGAGTTTGTGCCACTGTCTGCGTGTAGTGAATGGGAAGGGTTTCTGTGGGGGACCTTTATTAACTTTAAAAATGCTGAACTGCATTAAAAAATGGTCTGACCAGTGGACTTGAATCGGTTTGTGGCACCGAATGTGATCAAAGTTGGTAAATATCAAATCGATACAATGACCACCTTCATGGGTGGGATCCTGATTCTTTTGTGTTAGACCAATAGTAGTCATATCAGTCGACAAAGTTTTTGTCCCTATAGAGTCACATTGGTCGGTATGGATGTTAAAATCTCCGAGGAGAAGAAAATCCTCATTGGCCCGCATATAAGGGCCAAGTATCTCTAAAAGAGATGTGGAAAAGCTGGGGCATGGAAGAGGAGGACGGTAAACAAGTGCACCTTTGATGGTCTTTCTATTAGGGAGGATAATTCTGAAAACCATTGTTTCCATATCTCTGCAACATTGTCTATCTAGGATGTCTAATTTCATAGACTCTCTGTAAATTATAGCAATGCCGCCGCCAATTTTGTCAGGGCGGTCAGAGTGGTGAAGTTTGTAACCCATAGGTATTCCTAAAGTAATGGCAGCCACCGTGTGGGGCTTAAGCCAAGTCTCAGTGATAAAGCAAAGATCTGGGGCTAGAGAGTGTAATAAGTCCCAGATCTCCGTCTGGTGTTTGGGCATAGAACGGACATTCATGAGAATGCATTGTAAGTCATTAATAGATTTACAAGGTTCATTAGAATTGTTTAGTACCAAAGACGTATAATGACATTTATTGCACGAGAATGGGCCATTGAAACAGGGTCTGTTATCCTCAGCATGACATGGGGCAGAGAGATACCTCAATGAGGTCAGGAATGTGGAATCATACCTAATGTGTTTGTCAGCACGAAGAGGCGGCATGAAGTAGGATTCCCGCCCCGTCGCCACGTCCTGTCGCGGACGGGCGCAGACGGGCAGCTCTTTGGCTGGTCTTCGGCTGCAATGAGGCTGCGCGCAATCGCTGCGCGCTTCCTGTGAGGCGATGGCTAAATAGTCCTCAGTAGAGCACTAGAGCGCTGACCGCTCGCCGGAAGTGTGGCCCTCACCTGTCCGCCCTCCGCACAACGGTAATAAATTACCGAGTCGGACCGAGGCGGGCAGGCACAGAAATCGAAACCAACACTCCTGGTAAATTTTAAAATGTTATTAAACAAATTGGTTGTGGCACACACGCTAAAATCGTGCACAAGATATTTATAAAAGGTGGGGTTTAAAAGCGCTAATTTTCAGCAACGCTCTCACGTTTCCAAAATAAATTCACAGCTCATCCAGTAGCCTGCAGCAAGCGGAGTGGGACACTGCCACTGTCTTCCCCCGCAGCTGCGCTGACCGAAGGCTCCGCCTAAATAGTCCTCAGTAGAGCACTAGAGCGCTGACCGCTCGCCGGAAGTGTGGCCCTCACCTGTCCGCCCTCCGCACAACGGTAATAAATTACCGAGTCGGACCGAGGCGGGCAGGCACAGAAATCGAAACCAACACTCCTGGTAAATTTTAAAATGTTATTAAACAAATTGGTTGTGGCACACACGCTAAAATCGTGCACAAGATATTTATAAAAGGTGGGGTTTAAAAGCGCTAATTTTCAGCAACGCTCTCACGTTTCCAAAATAAATTCACAGCTCATCCAGTAGCCTGCAGCAAGCGGAGTGGGACACTGCCACTGTCTTCCCCCGCAGCTGCGCTGACCGAAGGCTCCGCCTAAATAGTCCTCAGTAGAGCACTAGAGCGCTGACCGCTCGCCGGAAGTGTGGCCCTCACCTGTCCGCCCTCCGCACAACGGTAATAAATTACCGAGTCGGACCGAGGCGGGCAGGCACAGAAATCGAAACCAACACTCCTGGTAAATTTTAAAATGTTATTAAACAAATTGGTTGTGGCACACACGCTAAAATCGTGCACAAGATATTTATAAAAGGTGGGGTTTAAAAGCGCTAATTTTCAGCAACGCTCTCACGTTTCCAAAATAAATTCACAGCTCATCCAGTAGCCTGCAGCAAGCGGAGTGGGACACTGCCACTGTCTTCCCCCGCAGCTGCGCTGACCGAAGGCTCCGCCTAAATAGTCCTCAGTAGAGCACTAGAGCGCTGACCGCTCGCCGGAAGTGTGGCCCTCACCTGTCCGCCCTCCGCACAACGGTAATAAATTACCGAGTCGGACCGAGGCGGGCAGGCACAGAAATCGAAACCAACACTCCTGGTAAATTTTAAAATGTTATTAAACAAATTGGTTGTGGCACACACGCTAAAATCGTGCACAAGATATTTATAAAAGGTGGGGTTTAAAAGCGCTAATTTTCAGCAACGCTCTCACGTTTCCAAAATAAATTCACAGCTCATCCAGTAGCCTGCAGCAAGCGGAGTGGGACACTGCCACTGTCTTCCCCCGCAGCTGCGCTGACCGAAGGCTCCGCCTAAATAGTCCTCAGTAGAGCACTAGAGCGCTGACCGCTCGCCGGAAGTGTGGCCCTCACCTGTCCGCCCTCCGCACAACGGTAATAAATTACCGAGTCGGACCGAGGCGGGCAGGCACAGAAATCGAAACCAACACTCCTGGTAAATTTTAAAATGTTATTAAACAAATTGGTTGTGGCACACACGCTAAAATCGTGCACAAGATATTTATAAAAGGTGGGGTTTAAAAGCGCTAATTTTCAGCAACGCTCTCACGTTTCCAAAATAAATTCACAGCTCATCCAGTAGCCTGCAGCAAGCGGAGTGGGACACTGCCACTGTCTTCCCCCGCAGCTGCGCTGACCGAAGGCTCCGCCTAAATAGTCCTCAGTAGAGCACTAGAGCGCTGACCGCTCGCCGGAAGTGTGGCCCTCACCTGTCCGCCCTCCGCACAACGGTAATAAATTACCGAGTCGGACCGAGGCGGGCAGGCACAGAAATCGAAACCAACACTCCTGGTAAATTTTAAAATGTTATTAAACAAATTGGTTGTGGCACACACGCTAAAATCGTGCACAAGATATTTATAAAAGGTGGGGTTTAAAAGCGCTAATTTTCAGCAACGCTCTCACGTTTCCAAAATAAATTCACAGCTCATCCAGTAGCCTGCAGCAAGCGGAGTGGGACACTGCCACTGTCTTCCCCCGTGACTGTGACAGTCTTCCTGGGGTACAGAAACTGTGAAATGAAAGACTGTAGGATATCATATTTATATACCTGTACATAAAATGTACACATTCAGTAGTTAAGAAAGCAAAAATGAAGCACATTTGTTTTTAACTTTGAAGTGTGGTGGTAGCAATTTTTTTAATAGGGTCAAAACAAATCAAAGCATTTTACTTTGCGAGGCAGAAATTATAAATATTCACTGAACCCTGAATTCCACACATTATTATTAGTGTGCAAAGTAGTTTTATCAATAAAACTGTATGGACAGATTTACTAGCCATTTCAGTGGAAAATGTGTCGTTTGTAAATGACAGTATGCTAACACACAATGCTTTAGTTACATTAAACAAATTGCCCGTCTCATGTCCTTTAAAGCTCGGAAGGTCGCAAACGTTTGTCATTTAAAACATTGGGTTGTGGTTGTTAAGAAGTTGAGTCAATGGTGTGGAGAATAATGTTGAAATCCCCCAATCCACACCCTGCCATCAACAACTGTATGACCTTTTCAGAAGTGAGCAACTTTTAGCATAAATTCAGCAAAAAATGTGTTCTTCCCTTCATTGGTTGCATATAATGAAGAGTGAGAAATACTTTTCCCATCTTTATGCAGATTCCTAAATAATTGCCCTCGTTATATTGACATTTAAAATCTAGATCAAACCTTAAACCTCGTCTCACTAATATTGCCACTCCTTTCAATTTGGTTTGTTTCTGACATGAAATTGGGCTGAGAATCAATAGGATCAGAGGCGGTGCACATCATTGACAGGAGTAAGTAATTCTTTTATTGTATAGTTAATAAAAACCGTTACAATGTGAGACACAATCTTGTTATAAAATGTTTCGAAAAATACATTATTGTACAAATGTTAAAAATAGAAGTTGATTAAAATTGTAAAAAACAGTGATACTATTAGTTTAGAAAATTAATTCACTAATAGGAGAATCAGTTTTTGAGAATCCTAAACATGCAAGGTGGTATTAACTCATTACAAACATTTTTGTTTGATTTTTTCGAAATTAATGACATATTTAATCATTCGACAAATAAATTGTGGGTCTACTGAGTCCATCACTTGTAGAATCGCTGAGCGACATGTACGGATTCCTTTTTCTTTAAATTTTTCCTTTAGTAAGCTCCAGCGTTCACTATCCAGTGCAGGGCAAATGCAAATCAAGTGAATAAAGTCTTGTATAGCAGCGCCACATAAATCACACTCCTTGGGGCTCGGTTGCTTCCAGCCGGGTTGATCGGCGTTTGTTGGTAGTTTACCCATACGTAAGTTTAATTACTTTTGTTTAAGGTGTGCTGAAAAGGCGAGACCTAGATAGGTTGCAGGTGCCAGGTTTTTATAAGATTGCAGTATCATCCAAGCGTGTGAGCGTTGTCTCAGAGTTAATTTATCATCAATCAGCGAATGCATGTTGGCTGCCTTTTTTACGGCCTGTTTGAATAGGGGTGCAGGAAGCTTCTTTTGCCATAGTGGTGCCAATTCTGTAATTTCCAAAGAGGAATTTAGATACTTCGCATACTGGGAGCTAGGATTCCTTTGTATGGCTTCCCAGATTGCAAGGTTGATTTCTATTCCACGGTTCAACCAGATGATATACCAACATTTTACTGCCTCGTATTTTTTGTGCAATATTTGAGTCTGCAGGCCGAATTCCAACCGGTGCACATCATTGATCAACAGGTGAGTCTCCTGTAACAATGTGATCTGTATTACCTTCACTTTCAGCCATTGTAAAAGGCTTTGATTTGGGGAATTAAGATCTTGCACATTCAGGATATTTATTGAGACTACATTCATATCACCTTTATGTGTTACCTTTGATACTCTCAGTCCCAAAAGCAATTGCGTTTGATTTAGCCTGTTGGTAACAAGGGAGATGGTACTTTCTTTTCCATCAGCAAAAGTATATGTGACCACTTATGCTCATACCTGAAACTTGTGTTGTGTTTTTGACTATGTGCAGTAGGTATATCGTGACATAACAATGACATAACTAAACCATATCTAACGGCAATTGGTTAAGAGTTTGAAAGTCAAATCTGTGTTTCCACTGCAACTTAACATTAAGAACATCATTAGGTTTTTCTGATCTAACTGGGAAAAAGGGATCTCACCCTGAGGAGTTGTTGAGCACCCACCAGCTGCTATCGAATTCGTATTCATTTTGTGGACAATGAGAACACCATGTTGCTACAAAAAGTATGATGGCGTATGAACTCAAATAGATAAAGCTCTGTCATTTCGGCAATTTTGCCATACACAGTACTTACTAAGTCCACAAGTTTCCTTCGAGGAGAATGTCAAAGCAGACTTGGTGGCGTATGTTTAGTCCACCTCTGTTGATGCCATACGTTCTTCTTTTTTTATCCTCATTTGCCTCAAATACCCCTGGGATTTCCTGCCCTTTTGCTGGAAAGGAAAAAGAAAGAGAATTCGACCGGTGCCGCCTTTCGCTTATGAAAACCCTTTCTTCAGGCCACAATTCCCCCAAGCAGACTCTGCTCAATAGGAATGTACCAGCCGAGACGGAGTAGGCTTAATCATCGGACCCCTCATCTGTCCTGCATCGTTCTGCCCCTACCCACCTTACAAAAGGTTGACGTAAATCAATATTGTATCTTTCCATTGTCTGATATGTCCAGTCTGGCAATACTCTTAACTGATAATAACCAATCTTCATACCGTGGGGGTTGAGATGTTCCACTTTCTGCAGATTTCCCTATGTGCTAGCAATATTGCATAAAAAAATCAACTTTGCGTGGCTCTGATCAATTTTTAATTGTGAGTCCACACATCCCAAAAAAAAACAAAGATACGCTTACCTGCATTTGAATCTTCAGGATACCAGATAAGAATTTACTCACATCCTCTTAGAATGACAGAATTTTATTGTTTACATCTTTTATTGGTTTGAAAAGAGAAGAATAACAATAGCCGTCAACTACATCCACCTGCCGGTGGGGATCAAACATATTTTATGTTATGAATATAGTGGAAGAAACAAGAGAGAGGAAAGTAGGGGCGGGGATAGGCCTACTATAATCTGGGTGGGAACTGTGGGTCAAGCAGATATTGTGTGGGCATTGTGGGTGTCTGACTGGATGCTTTCATTCGTCCTCGTGGGAAGGAGCCTTAGTAAGCTGAAGCACCCGTAAGTATCTCAGGCATTTGAGTTCTGTGAATTCTGTGGATAAAAATTCTATTGTGGTACCCCACATTTTGTCGAACATAGGGAGAGAGCGTGTGAGACTAGCTTTGATCTTTTCCATCCCCAACGTCTCCCAAAGTTTTTATAACCAATCCAGTCGGGGCAGTACCTCCTTGGTGCCCCACCTAGCCAACAATGCCTGTTTGGTGGCCCCACAGTGCTAGGGTGATCGCTCTGCCTCAACAGGATCTGAGCTGGTACATCAAGGCGTTGGGGAGTCCTAGCAATGTGAAGGAGGGGAGCCTGGGTAGATCTGTGTTGTATATGTTGTCTATATCTTGGAGGATTGCATCCCAGTAACCCTAAATCTTCTGGCAGGACCAAAGGGTATGTGTGAGGGTGCCTGGCTGCCCACACCGCCGCCAGCATAGCTCATTCTCACCCGGTTTCCACCCAGTGAGCCTTGCTGGCTTGTATTACCAGTAGTGTGGAAAACATTTATTTGCCTGCAGTACTGCACGAGGAGGCTCTGGCTCTATGTATAATGTCATGCCATTCTTTGGGGGAAAAGTCATATTCCATTTCCGCTTCCCACCTATGCTGCGCAGGAGATTTACTTTGCTTTTTAGGGGCATTGAGGAATGTATAAATGTCCAGACAATAGGCGTTTATCGGAGGTCTGTGTGATATGCCACAGCTCAAATTTGGTCAAGAGGCGGCCCGCATGGGGGCACGGTTGTGGCTGGGTTACCCAGTGGCGAAGAGCCAGATATTGCCAGTACACCGTCTGGGGGATCCCGAATCCTGCGGTAAGGCTAGCAAATTCCATCACTCTCCTCATCAAAAAGGTCTGCAGTATGCTTGCAGTTGGCCTCTTTCCAATGCAGGTACCCATCTCCCACGCTTGCCGGGGGGAAGTCCGGGTTTCCTATAAAGGGGGTATGGGGAGACATAGGGGTTAAAAGGCTACACAACTCCTGCACCCTGTCTCACACTCCCAGAGTAGCTCTCAAGACAGGGGACACACACTCCACTGGGTCGATGCCGCTTTAGAAGCCACGTACCTTCAAAATGTGCATTCCCACTATTGAGCGGTCGATAAAGTACCAATGCTTCTCCGACTCCAGCTTATAACACTCAAGCATGTATCTAAGTTTTGCCACCTGAAAGTATCGCTCCAGATGCGGGACCCTAAGCCCCCCGTCTTCCTGCTTCAAATAAGTCAGGTGTCGGGCCAATCTCGTCTTCTTCCCTCACCAAACAAAGTTTTCTATGAGGTGTATCTGTGCTAGCATCTTGGGTGGGGTTGTAGCGGTAATGTTTGCGTCACATATAGGATGTGCAGGAGAATGGTCATTTTAATGGCTGCCAATCTTCCCAGCCAGGACATAGTGTGCCTCCTCCAATTCGAAAAGTCTGACCTGACCTCCGCCAGGAGAAGGGAATAGTTCACTTGGGCTATCTTATACAGTGTGGGAAAAATCTGCCCAACTGCGGGACACCGTTGGAGGCCCACATGAACGGGAACCTCAGTCTTGCTCAGTCTTAGGGAGGGTCAAACTAAGGGCCTGTGTTTTGTTAATATTAACCTTGAAGCCTGATGCCCGACTAAAGTTCTTGAGTTCCTCCATTAAGGGGGGCAGTGAAGTCAATTACTGGGTTTAAAACAGTACCACTTTGTCCGTGTAAAGTGAAATCTTATGCGCCCTGTCACTCATTCTGATCCCAGATATAGCCGGATTTTGGTGTATTCTTTCTGCAAACTGCTCCATTTAAAGAGCGAAAACCAGGGGCGATAAGAGACAACCCTGTCTTGTCCCTCTGCTAATACCAAATGGTCGGGAGGTCACCTCATTTACCCTAATCTGCGCCTTCCGGTCCCTGTAAATGCAGTCCACCCATCTCAAAAATCGGTCCCCGACCCCATTTCAAGTATGGCCAGTGGACCCAATCGAATATGCCTTCTCGGAGTCAATTGAGAGAAGCACTGTGGGTCGCTGAGAACGTTGTGTATTGTCCAGCAAATGGTACATCCGCCTCATCCCGTCACTTCAGCTACGTTCTGGGATGAATCCCGACTTGTCAGGGTCGACTAAACCCTGCATATGGGGTGCCAGTCGAGCAGCCAGGATAGTCGTAAAGAGCTTCATGTCAACATTTAATATGTCGCAGTCCGCGCTCAGAATATCGCCCTGAGCATTCCTAATTCTTGCAATACGACGTGCGTTTGTCTGGGCCCTGAGCAGGTTTGCCAGGAGTTTCCTGGCTTTGTTGCCCCATTGTAGTAACGCTGCTTGGTCCGTAGAAGTGAGTATTCTGCTTGATCGTACTTTAGGGCTGTCAGCTGTCGTCTAGCTGCGTAGAGTTGCCTCCTGACTTGAACGGCTCCTGTACGGTGGTGCACCCGCTTTAGTTCCTTAACTTGCGATTCAAGGTGTTCCTGCTTTTTCTTTCTAGCCTTATTGACGCCTGCCGCTATTACTATAAATCGCCCTCGGATGATGGCTTTAAGTTAAAAACCAGGCTATACAGGCTTAGTTTCATGGGCCGCAGAGAAGCATGCGTACTCCCTAGCATTGGGATAGCGATGTCTCTACACGTCTGTCTACCCCACCTCTTTCCATTTTTGCAGCATAGTGTTCGAGAGTGTCCCTGAGGGTCACTACTGTTGTACTGATCTATCTAGTTGTGCATCAGGCACTATGTTAAAATCTCCTCCCAGTATGAGGTCCTCATCAGGTGATTTGAGGATGGTGTTTAAGGTGTCACTAAGAAATGGTTCCTGGAGTTCATTCAGACCATAAATGGATGCGGTTGTGTATGTATGGTACCCTGCTGCCACCCTCAAAGGCAACACACTGACTGGAACTTCTGATTTTATACACAAAGCTGAGCTGGAGAAGTGTGTAGCAATGAGGACCACACCCCGCCTTCTTCCCTCCCAAAGAGGAGAAATATTGCCTATGCAACCACCGGGATCGAAGTTGTTTCCAGTCTGCTCTCAGCAGGTGGGTCTCTTGTAAGAGGCAGATATCACACTTAGACTCTTTCAAGAGGGCCAAAAGCGTGCATATCTTAAACGGGAAGTTAAGGCCCCTAAAAATGAGGTTCAAGAAACTCACTTCAAGCGTCGACATGGTGTCTGATTGGTGATTCTACTTGGATACCACTCCTGGGCCCTGCGGTAGCCTCCAACCTTCCAACCACCCTACAGTCTTCTTCCTCTCTCGCCTCCCACCTCCACATCCATCCCGTCCCTGACCTGCCTCCACACATCCACCTTAGCCTGTGATCTCGCGTTTCCTGTCTGAAGGTCTTTCTTGAATCCTGCGGGAAATAGTTCTGGAGGATCAAGAGAGAGGTGAGAAGAAGAAGAAAGATATAGCAAAACATTATAAACAGTCAGCAATTACAAGAAAAACGCACTCCATTCGGTATTGAGCACATCAACGTGCATGGGTCCGTGTATCAGGCGGGTGATCTTCCTCCCAGAGATGTGGGGCTTCCAGCCCTGGCCAATTTCAGTAAATTTGGGACATCTTAAGGGACTACAGGGCTTTTGACTAATTCATTCGAAGGGCGTTCTTAATCAGTCGCTCTGCAGCTGGCGGATCAGGGCCTCTCTCTCGTGCTGCTTTTAAAGCTCTGTGGGTTTTGTGGGCTTCCCTCTCCCAGTCCAGCTATGTGTTCTTGTGTTTGCCTGCCTCAGGGACAACGCAGTATTCCGCTGGTGGCCTTGGGGCTCGTCTTCCTCCAGACTTATACCAAGTATTCCCTGGGCCTCCTTTAGGGATCTTACCGTCTGCAGTTCCTTATCCCAGGTAAAGGACAAACTGAAGGGGTGACCCAAGCGGTAACTTATTCCTTTTTCCCACCTGCTCGCTTGAGGAAGTCCATTCGGTCCCCAATCTCCTGGACGTCTGCCTTAAGCTGTCTAACGTCAGAGGCCACCTCTTGTAGGAGGGCTGTGAAGCCCTCTCTGAGCGAGCCAAATAGTTGCCCAGGAAGCCCCTTGTTATTGGCTCCGATGCCTGGTTGCTCTCTAGCTCCAACTCTTTCTCCAGGGGTCGCTCAGTCCAATGCATCTCCGCCTTCTTGGAGTTTGACTTTTGAAGGAGGTCTTTAATTGTGGAATCGTTCCTCGCTCTGTGGGTGGACATCCCGGTTGCTTTATATCAAAGAGGGGGGTGCAGGGGTTGCCGTGGGTTCAGTCCTCACTCCGTGCCCGGGATGTATCGGGCCTGCTTGCCCCTAGTCAAGCTCCTCCTTCTGTCTTCTACAGCGTAGCCCTGCAACTGGCCAGTGTCTCCGAGGCAGACTCAGGTCGACCCCGTTGCCTGACGAAGGCTGATTCCTTTGGCGCCGCTGTTGTTGTGGATCACCAGGCCCCCAGGCCCAAGTCGTCCCTGCACTGCTGGACGACATGCCTCTTCTATGTCTGGACCTGAAGGACACTCTGGCGGCACCACCCGGTGCACCCCGATGTTGTTATAGTGTGAGGGTTTGCGTGTCCCAGGTTGATACCTTCAGACCCAATGCGGTGCTGGCGGAATCTGGCCTAGGCCTCATACACTAGGCCGAACAAGCCATGCAGCGGGGCAGGTCCTCACATACTGCTCCAGGGATTCTGCTCGGCTGCCAGCGGGTGTCCTCCTGCCAGGCGCTATCTCCAGGCTATGCTACTCTTTAGAGCCCCATACCTCAGTCCCAACGCCTTCAGCTGCCTTATCGCTTTCGTTCTCTGCGTGGGGGGGCCCTGTTCCTCCCGCTCTCCTTACTGCCTGGTCACCTGGACCCTTCCGCTGCTCGGTATGGCCTTCTTCGCCTGCTCACGGCCTTGCCTGGAGCCCGGTTCGCCCCTCAGTCACCACACCAGTCTCTGGTCGCCCCAGCAGCTGTGCGCCTGTGTGCATGTGCTGAGGTGTCCGGTCCGTCCCTCCAGGCAGATTCTCGGCGTCGGGCAAGGGAGAACGGGCCCGGCACCCAGCTGCAACTCTCCACATCCCCTCGCACCAGGCCAGGATGCCGTCACCTGCTGTCTTTGCCTCTTCGCGGTGGGGCGAGGGCGCAACACTACGCTCAGGGCGTCACGGCTTCATGCGGTCTCCTCCTGCGGCCTTCTCTCCAGCGGCCCTCAACTCTGGCATCTCGACTCTACGCCTACCAGGGCCCCCCTGTTCGCAGAACCCCCACCCGCTTTGCCACGAGAGCAGCAGCAACCCCTCAGAGCTTTTTGGGTCCCAAGTCGTGCTGTATGGACCCTTAGATCAGCCACGGCGAGCGGAGCTCCAGAAGGTAGCTGCTACTCCGCCACCATCTTGGCCACACCCGAATAACTGAATCGCAGGGCATTGCATGAACCTGTGCACGTCATCCTCTTTCAGTTTACTGCATTTCGGGCACGCCATCTCTCCTCCATTCCCAAATTTTGTTAATCTCTTTGGGGTCCAGTATGCCCTATGAACTGTAAAGAGATGATTTCCCCTTAAATAGACTGGTTTTACTATTTTATAAAGCATAGACATAGATACTTGCCATAAATTCTCCAGCTAAGTCTCCGGCAAGCTTCTTCCGCACAACTCTGACAGCAACGTGAACTCTACGTCTTTCAAATCGATCATCAGCCAGTACCAGATAGCTATTTCTTTCTTAACGAGTGTTCCTGACATCAGCTTTTCTTTGAGTTCATTTGGAACCCCTACTGTTGTACGAGGAGATTGATACCAGCTCTGAATTTGGAGGTATTTAAATCTTGACACCCTATTTGTCGTCTTTTCTCTGCGTTCCTCCCATGTTATCAGGTGACCTTCCTGTATTAAATGTTCCCATCTCAACATGCCAGCCTCCCTTAATGGAATCACCAGCTTGCCTTTTGTCGAGTCCGAAGAACCCGGAGAGTTCCAAATTGGGGCAAGATTTCCAAAATATGTTAACTTTAAAATCCTTTTAATCCTATACCATGTCTCAGCCATTCCCTGTAGATTTTCAGCCTGACCTGTTTAAAGTATTTGGGGTCAGTGTATGTATGCATGAAGCCACACTCTTCTGCTTTCACATCCTTTAACATCTACCAATGTCTGAATTTGCAGGTCTGTCTAACAGCATTTTTCCATTTTTCAACAAAAAAGCCCAGGAGTAGAATAATAAGTTTGGTAGCACTAGGCCCCCTTTCTCTACCTTTCTCCTCCACTTCTTCCAGGCTATACGAGGACCTTTAGAAGACCAAATAAAGCCACTAATCAAGCTTTGCAGCTTCCAAAACCACTCCTTCTTGAAAGCTAGAGGGATTGAATCGAATAAGAAAGTGAATTTTTGGAGGATAATCATTTTTACCAAGTTAAATCTGCCCGGTATGGTGAGTGGTAGATGTAACCAATTCCTCACACCAAATTACACACTTCCTTCTTGGTTTTCCCATAGTTTTCCTAGGTTGACTTGGTGATATATTGAGTTATCCTGATCCCTAAGTACCTCATCTCTCTTTTAACCTTTTCCTCAACTTCCTCCATGTTCCAGGCCATTATCTCTGTCTTTTCTCTATTAATCTCATATCCTCAGACTTTCTCAAAATCCATTATCTGAAAGAACAGGTTAGTGTTAGATTCCTTACCTTAGAATATCCCCAGGCGTCAGACTGGATCCGGAAAGTTTTGTGTAGCAGTACCCCTGCGCGTCGGTAGGCGTCGTCAGCGTCGTTGGCGCCGGGATGACGTCGTCTGAGTACTTAGATGCCGCCCTCGCGCGCTGATGTCAGTTCTTCTTTTTTCCGTGCCAGCAAGCGCAGGTCCGGAAAAAGCAGTACTCTTTAGTTACTTTTTGACTAACTTTTTCGATCTTTTTGATCCTTTTTCGAGTCGTAAGACTATTGGTGCCGGTAGGGATGCCCGGGTTCAAACCCTGTGCCGATTGCAACCGACTAATGTCGGTTACCGACCCCCATCGCCGGTGCCTGTATTGCCTTGGGGCCGACCATGATAAGTCGTGCCCCGACTGCCGGGCCTTGACGTTGAAGGATAAGCGGGAGCGGTCACGTAAGCGCCTCGAGCTCCGGCAGTCGGCCCCGCGCCGTTCACGGTCCAGGTCGAGGAGGAGGTCGAAGGACCGGTCGCGGGCCACAGTCATCGCAGCTCGGCGAGTCAACACCATTCGTCGGGCTCAAAGTCCTCGTTAATGCCATAACCTGTCTCATGGTCTTCTGTAGGTCTGCCCTATAGATCAAGAGGTTATCTGCATAAAGACCTAATTTCTTTTCTCAGCTTTTAAATCCAATGGGCAGAATCTCCAGGTTATTTCTGATTTTCCTCGCTTGTACTTCAATATATAGATCAAACAATAATGGTGACAGAGTGCAACCTTTCCTCGTTCCTCTGGTTTTTTTTTTTATAGGGTCCGTCAGACAGCCATTTACCAATACCCTTGCCACTGGTGCGGCATATATTCCAGCAAGTGTTTTTCAAAACTTTGTTCCCAGGTTAAGAGATTTCGTAACTGCTTCTAGGAAGACCCAATTTACCCACCCAAACGCTTTTGTAGCGTATAAAGCAACTACCGCAAGGGGAAGCTTATATGTAGTCGACAGGTCTACAGAGTCAATGAGAGTATATGTCAACTCCTTTAAGGATCTACCCAGTATAAACCCTTTTTGGTCTTCATATACAAGATCTGCCATAACTCCATTAAGCCTGACGGCCAAATTCTTCGCAAAGATGTTATAGTCTCAATTTAATAATGACACCGTTCTGTATGAGTTGCAATTCTTGTCACATTTCCCTGGCTTTAAAATTAATGTGATAATGGCCTCCTTCCAAGACTCGGGCATGCAAGCTTTTTTCATAAATACCTCATTTAATATTTCCGTTAAAATTGGTGTTGGGACCCCTGCCAGTACTTTATAAATTTCGTGAGGTAGGCCGTACAGATCGGGTGCCTCCCCCTGCTTTCCGTCCTTGAGCGCTTGTTTTAATTCTATCCTGTTTATCTTCTCGTTCAACATCCTGCTTTTTTCCTCCGTTAAGACCTCAAAATGTTCCTGCTTTAACCAAGTTCTCGCCCCATCATCCATGAACTCTAACTCTTCCTGATATACCTTTTCAAAATACCTAAATAAGGCTTGTTCAATCTCCTTATTACCATTCAGTACATCCCCTGTTAACTCACATTTTATCTGTTTAACCGTGTTCCTCACCTGATCATTTTTAGTTTTCCATGCTAGCAGTTTTCTGCAGTTCTTGCCATATCCAAAGTGGGTCAACCTACTAGCTTCTCATCTCTTCCTGACCCTGTCCTCCAAAATGTTGGTTGGATTTGTTTTAACTTCTGCAATTTCCAACAGTGGAACATGGGGGGCATCCTGATTTTATTCTTAAGTTAACCAACTCCCTTTCTAGTTCTCAGACTCGCTCTTCTAGACTTATAACAGTTTCACGATAAATCCTCCTTTCTGCAGCCGATAAGCTTCCTATTCTGCCTCTTAGATAGGCCTTATATACTTCCCAGACTATTCACACCAAGGCAGAGCCTAGATTAATAAAAAAAAAACTCTATTGTCTCCTCATTCAATAACTCCGTTACCTCTTACTCTAATAATAGAGTGTGATCCATTGTCCATCAAGACTGAATATTCTTCCCTGATAAATTTAAATCTAACATCACCGCTGAGTGGTCTGATAAATGTGCCCCTACATGATTGATGTGGTGCACCATATCTTTTAAATTTATATCTTTTAAAAAATAGTCTATTCTTGATTGTTGTCGGTACTTCCTGTTGTTATATGTATATCCCCTCTTTAATCCAGCCCTCTATTGCCATATATCACAAAGAACACAGTTGATGGACAGAATGCAGAACAATGTCTTACATTCACCCCAGTACAAAGATCTGGGCCTAAATCCATCGTTTTTTTGCACTCCACACCACCCTAGGTCAGACACTGGCTATTTGCAAATCAGCCTTGACCCTGTGCCTCATGGGAACAGTCCAGCCCGAACTACCAAGCCATGTCTTTCCTAGACCGGAATCAAGCATCCAAGGACCGGTTTCTGGCTATTAGCCTTCTTCAGCCTGGATAGCTTGACTCCAGTGATGTGGAGAGCCTGGGACTCACGTCTGAGCATACCCAGCCCACTCGGGGTGAAAATTGCAAAAAACACAGTTGATGGACAGAATGCAGAACAATGTCTTACATTCACCCCAGTACAAAGATCTAGGCCTAAATCCATCGTTTTTTTGCACTCCACACCACCCTAGGTCAGACACTGGCTATATACAAATCAGCCTTGACCCTGCGCCTCATGGGAACAGTCCAGCCCGAACGACCAACCCATGTCTTTCCTAGACCGGAATCAAGCATCCAAGGACCGGTTTCTGGCTATCAGCCTTCTTCAACCTGGATAGCTTGACTCCAGTGATGTGGAGAGCCTGGCACTCACGTCTGAGCATACCCAGCCCACTCGGGGTGAAAATTGCAAAAAACACAGTTGATGGACAGAATGCAGAACAATGTCTTACATTCACCCCAGTACAAAGATCTGGGCCTAAATCCATCGTTTTTTTGCACTCCACACCACCCTAGGTCAGACACTGGCTATATGTAAATCAGCCTTGACCCTGTGCCTCATGGGAACAGTCCAGCCCGAACTACCAAGCCATGTCTTTCCTAGACCGGAATCAAGCATCCAAGGACCGGTTTCTGGCTATCAGCCTTCTTCAGCCTGGATAGCTTGACTCCAGTGATCTGGAGAGCCTGGGACTCACGTCTGAGCATACCCAGCCCACTCGGGGTGAAAATTGCAAAAAACACAGTTGATGGACAGAATGCAGAACAATGTCTTACATTCACCCCAGTACAAAGATCTGGGCCTAAATCCATCGTTTTTTTGCACTCCACACCACCCTAGGTCAGACACTGGCTATATGCAAATCAGCCTTGACCCTGTGCCTCATGGGAACAGTCCAGCCCGAACTACCAAGCCATACCTGTAAGCAGAGTTTACATTCCTGGGTAGAATTTTTATATGTGCTATTTGCTTCTCACCCATCCCCTTTATCGTCTAAGTGCAATAACAGTATTGCTGAGGCTTCTAAGGACTTTTTTTCTTTTTCTCTCCCATGCTCCCCACCCAGTAACCCCTGCCCCCCCCCCCCCACCCTTGAAGAGCCCATCCCTAACTCACCATGGCCTATTCCTTATGGGTGACTAACTTTTTCGATATTTTTGATCCTGTTTCGAGTCGTAAGACTATCGGTAGGGATGCCTGGGTTCAAACCCTGTGCCGTATGCAACCGACTGATTTTGGTTACCGACCCCCATCGCCGGTGCCTGTATTGCCTTAGGGCCGACCATGATGACAAGTCGGGCCCGACTGCCACGCCTTGACGTTGAAGGCTAGGCGGGAGCGGTCCCGTAAGCGCCTCGAGCTCCGGCAGTCCGACCCGCGCCGTTCACGGTCCAGGTCGAGGAGGAGGTCGAAGGACCGGTCGCGGGGCCACAGTCATCGCAGCTCGGCGAGTCGACACCATTCGTCTGGCTCCTATTCCTCGTTAATGCCATAACCTGTCTCATGGTCTTCTGTAGGTCTGCCCTATAGATCAAAAGTGTGAGAAGTTGGCCTGATATATAATGTTCACTATTCTAGTGAGCACTTTGTATCAGTCCAAACAACCCTTATTGATGATTGGTTGTAAGTCAACCGTAGACCAGCTATCCTAGTAGCATGGACAAGAGCAGTCTTTAGGCTAGACTCTAGAGGGCGTGTTAAGCCAGCTGTTATACCATCACATATACCCCTTGAACACCAAGTGAAAGGACACCACACAAGTTGTTATGAAAATAAAAGGATATTTATTTAGAACACAACAACCCTGGACTCTTTATGAGGACAGGGTGCTAAGCACAATACAAAGCTCTTACGAAAATACTTTAAGTCGCACAATTTACACAAATGCCCGAGGGGCACGAAAAACCATATACTCTAAAAGTGGAATGCGAAATTACTAGCAGGTAAGTACTACTCTAATAGACTTTAGAATCGCTAGGACTGGACTACTGAACCTTCTGATTACTAGCAGGAGGCCTAGGGGGATCGGGTGAAGAGTGTGCACTCTCACGCGGGATGCGGGACAAAGTCTATGGATGCTAGATTTCGTAAAGTTAGTGTTATCAGACGAATCCGACTAGGTAGAGCTGAAACGAAAAAGGATCTGGACCTTTGGATAGTTAAGCTATGCTGGAGCACCGAAATGCTCAGGTTACCTAGCCCAGGGGCTGCGGCTGCATAGGTCTGAAAAGACGTCGGGAATCCTCGTTGCAGTCTATGGAGCCTGAAAGAAGTTGTTGCTGGCAGGCGACCAGTGAAGAGATTCGGAGGGATCCAAGCCTGGATCGATGATGGAGGATACCTGTAAGCAGAGGGGACCAAGTTCTGAATCACTAGCCAGTGATTAGATGGGCACCAGGATGGCACCGGATGGAGTCACCTCGACCAGGTGAGTGGGCGACGCTGGGCTCTGCAGTCTCACGGACCAGGAGGCGTTGTCGGCGACCAGAATGGAGGTGCGAGCTGTCCCACGAAGGTATCTGCTGTCGACGTCGCTGGACCCAGGATTGGGGCAACAACTCTTGGCAAATGCAAGCCCACGTGGTGGACTCAAGATGGCGTCTGGAGTGGACCAGGAGGGTCCGGGGTGCTTCTCTGTTGGAGGGGAGCAAGGGCCAGTCTGGAGCAACCAGACCAGCGGTGTTGACGTCGTGGTGCGTCGTCAAGAGGGCCACAAGCCAGCAGGCAAGTAGCCGGACAACGCGGTGAGCAGCAAAGAGCAGAAGGGCCCCACGCAGATCTCGTGGATGCTGGGGGGCTGGACTTCAGTGCTGGAGCTGCTCAGGTTAGGGCTTCTCGAACCCCAAAGCACTCACTCGAGGATCCCTCTGCGGTCGTGCTGGATAAGCGTCGTGCAGTTCTGAAGATGGCCGGTCCCTCGAGGTCTCGTCACACCCACGGATCTCAGCTGAGCTGACGATGTAGGTAGAGGTCAGAGGTGCCAGGGAAGCCGGGTCTCGTCATGCTGGTCGGTCGGATTCCGGAGGAAGGACGTGCAGCAAACCGCAGTGTTCTTAGTTGGTGCCCGCAGATGCAGGGTGACTACTCCTTAGTCACAAGGGAGAAATCTTAGGAAGAAGTCTTGAGTTCCTTTTGTAGAAAGAAGTTTCAGGATTCAAAGATGATCTAATTTGGAAGGGGGCCCGCTCCTATCTTTATACTAAGGAAAGGGGCTGGCACGCGACTAGGTCCTGCCCTTGGGTGGGACCAGGAAGGGGGGTGGTTAAACCCCTCTCCCATGCCGGACTTTCCCCAGGTCAGTGGCTGGTGTGCCCCTGGAACTGGTTCTAGCCGGCCTATGCATAGTGAGCACCGGGGTGCCACTTGCAGTCACCTTCCTCTAAAGCCCTGCCTACCCAGGATACACAAAACCCTGTCTGGGATGGTGCTAGCACCGCCCCTGACAGGAAACCCTTTGTCCAAGCCTCCCTCGCTGGAAGGACTCCCAGCAGCAGGAGGTCAGACTTGTGTCTGTGGTGGCAGCATCCATTTTGTGATGCTGAGGCTTGAGTTAACTTTAACCGGGGTTCACAGTTACATACATGTCGTGTCCCTCTAGAAGGGTGGAATGCTAACCCCGTCGCCAGAATTGGCGAGGGGTTAGTATTCCAATTCGTATGACACCTTACTCGACATGTTTTGATAATGCTATACCAGAGTTGGCATATAACCGCGAGGATTACAAGGTACTTAAGAGTATATGGTACGCGTTATCATGGAACAGCTATTAGGACTTGGTTCCGCAAGCTGCAAACGGGCTCAGCTCATGCCAGAGCACCATCTCACATAATTCCAAGCACTCTGCCTTCAGGATTGTCAAGGCCTGCCATAGGAGTGACTGATAGGAATCTATGTGTCCATTTTAGGGTTAGATATAGGTACAATTTATCTAAAGCAAAGGGTGATTACACCACCTTGCCCCAGCTGTCGTGCAGCCAGTTGTTTTTTAGCGGTGGATGGATGCACAGCTGGTTGTGTATTATATATAGTTCCTTTATGGTTAGAAAGTTGTAATGCAATTTTGTAGGTGCTCCACAAGGTGGCGCCAGGGGTCCGATGGCGTCGAATTTACATGCAAAGTTGTGGACCTAGAGGGTCTCTAGGGACATCCCTTGATGGGCACACTCGCTTATTATCTTTCTACAGAGAAAAAGATTTCCATTCATCCAGTTTGCTATTCATTGAACCAATTTATTAGTTGTTGGCATGATTCCATTAGTTTTCCATATTTTTTTGAACTTTTTGATATTTTCAAAACACAGGCAATGTCATTATGTCTGATCAAATCCAATGCATTTCGGGCATTATGAAGTCATGCCCTTCATCAGGGAAATCGACACTCTGGAAAACGTAAATAGGAGGACTTAACTCATATCAAATCAACACATGTAAGAAAACAATAAAACAGTTGCATCTCAATCACAGTAACATTTTTCCTTGTGAGTAGTGTATAAAAACATGCAGTTTGGTTCTGTGGGGGTGTGTAGGGGGTAAGGTTATACGTGCAGGGGTATGGGAGCACGGTTACTTACATGCCTTTCTCCATGTAAGTTTCAAGATCTAGAAACGAGGAAGAATATTATTTAAGTATTTTATCGAGGCTAGACGGTGAAGAAAAACGTAACAAAGTTGCGCGTGGGTCTACAAAAGACCGCGTTTGTAAACTAACCTGGTTCGCTGTTGTTTGTTTCAAAAACGCCGTAGCGGTTCCACGTAGCAGCGGCTGCTGTGAAACGCAGTTCGCGCTGTTCTAATTTAAAATGAGGGTGGCGATCACGTGAGTGGTCACATGGTGTTAGTAAGTGAAAAAAGACTATAATCACTGGCGGTGAGACCTGGATAAGGTATAATAATCTAGTCATATGTGGAAAAAATCGCGGACAAAAACTGGCGGTTGTGCTAGTGTGTAACGAAAAAAATTACTGTGGAAAGGATATATAAATATAATCGAAAAATACCGGTTTGGAAAAAACCGGTTTGGAAAAAGCGGTCGGTGAAGGCCTCGAACTCACAGGGTCCTGGTGTCTAGTTCGGTGTGTTAAGGGATTGAGCTGTGGGTTTCAAGTGAGTCGAAGGGAAGAGGAGGGAGGTGTGTGTACGCGTGTCAGTTGGTTGGGAACTCAGTACAATATACACAAGCGGCAATATAAAGAGCAAGTCTATTACAGATAACATGAAAATTCAATTCTGTCGTTAAGACCCATTGGTCTTTGGGTAAGAAGTTTATAAATCCAGTAATTCTCTCTTCTGAGTAGAAATTTCGTGTTGTCTCTACCCTCTGTCTTCTGGATGATCTCAAGGATGATATACTTAATTTGGGAAGCATTGTGTTTTGCTTCAACAAAATGTGATGCTAGTGCTGATTTTGTATTTTTCAGGCGAATATTAGATTTATGTTCTATTAGGCGTGTCTTGATGCGACACTCTGTTTTGCCCACGTACATTTTCCCACATGGGCATCTGATTCCATATATCAAGTTGGATGATTCACAAGTTCCATTTACCTTCAGTTTTATGGGGTAACCTTGTGTGGGGTGGCATATCTCGTTTCCTTTGATTATATTGTTGCAGCTGCCACAATTCAAACAAGGTTTAGTTCCTCGGTATGTGGTGTTTTCAGGAGATTTGTTCCGAAGGATTTCCCCCAAATTCTTAGCTCTAGTGAAAGCAAAGATCGGTGTGGAGCTGAAGGATTGTTTAAAATCCGGTTCCATATTTAAAATTGACCAATGTTTCAAGATAGATTGTTTGTATTTTTTACTAGCAGTAGAATATTTCGAAACGGCTACAATGCGTGTCTGCTCAATTTTTTCTTTGGAAGTTAAGAGTTTGGTTCTGTCGATGTTATCGATTCTGATTCTGCTTTCTTCCACTAGGGTCGGTGGATACCCTCTCAAAGTGAATTTGGTAGTCATTTGTGTAAGTCTGGTTTTCAGAATGTGTTCATCCGAACTGATTCGTTTAACTCTAGCCATTTGGGAAAATGGCAGGTTCTTAATCAATTGAGGTTCATGGAAACTTGAGTATAAAAGCATATTGTTTCTGTCAGTTGGTTTCGTGTACAAATCTGTTTTGAATCCTTCCGGAGAAATTGTTACTTTGACGTCTAAAAAATTGACTTCAGTTTCAGATATCTCCCATGTTAGTTGGATTCTTTGATCGATGTCATTGAATTTCCTCATTTGTGTGTCTAGGGCTTCTTTGGTGTTAGTCCAAATTAAGAAAAGGTCATCAATGTACCTCACTATCATCTTCAGGTTGTCTCTCCATTCAGGTTTAGTGAGTATGTGTTGATGTTCATACCATTGCATGAATATATTGGCATATACGGGTGCCGCCGAATTGCCCATAGCCATGCCCGTAAGTTGTTGGTACCAGGATTGTTCAACTTTGAAATAGCTATGGTAGAGGATAAATTGCATTAATTCCATGAGGAAAGTTTGGAAATTTATGTCAAGATCGGAATTCAAAAGAGCGTTCTCCAAGGCTTCTATACCCATATCGTGGGGTATGCTCGTGTATAGGCTACGAACGTCAGCTGTACATAAGATTAATTTGTCTGTTTGGTTAACTGTTATCTCTTGTAGTTTCAGTAGGAATTGAGTTGTATCCTTGATATAGGTATACATGGATTGAACTGATTTTTGCAAATATTTGTCAATAAGTTGACCGATGGGTTCATGAAGGCTCCCTATGGTAGATACTATAGGTCGCATCGGTGGGTCATAAGTATTTTTATGGATTTTAGGGACCATCCTCAATGTTGGACTTTTAGGGTTCAGCGTTAGCAGAAACTGTTTTGTTCTGTCCGTGATGATGCCCTTTTTGTGGGCTTCGTCGATGATGGTTTTGAGTGTTTCGTAGTATTCCTGCGTGGGGTTTTGGTATAGCTTTGTGTACGTTTGGGTATCTGAGATGTGTTCCATCACTTTTTTCTTGTACATTTCTGTATTCATAATGACGATGGCTCCCCCTTTGTCGGCTTTGGTAAAGGTGATACTGTTGTCATTCGCCATTCTATGCAATGTATCAAGATCCTTTTGTGTTATGTTGCTTCGTTTGGGTTTAGTGTGTTTCATCTTTTGTAGGTCTTGTCGTACTAGGTTTTCAAACAGATCTAATGTTTTGTGACTCATTGGGGCTTGGAAAGAACTCTGAGGTCTTAAACCTAATAATTGATCTTGATCAGTTTGTGGTCGTTCCGGTATGACGTTGTCGAAGAAGTGTCTCAATCTGAGTTTCCTCATGAATTTAAATAAGCTCACCTCTAATTCCAGGTTGTCTGTGCTGGTGGTAGGAACAAAGGACATCCCCCTTTGTAATATTTGTAATTCGTATGGATTGAAGTTTTTGTCGCTTATATTGATTACTAATTGTTCTGAGGTTGGTTCTTTTTCTTCATTTTTTCTTTCTCCTTGATGATGGCCGTTGTGCTTCGTGTGGTCGGTGGTTCTCTTTCTTTGTCCTTTTCTGAGGCTTCGCCTGGGTCTCCTTTTTGGGCTTGGCCCTGTTCTAAAAAAGGAATCGGTTCCATAGGTTTGCTGGTGGTGGGTTCTTCCATTGTGGTTGTTTCTTCAGTGGTTCTGCTTGGTGGAGGTCTACGTGCTTTTCGGGTACTGTCGCTATCCGTGGATGATGTATCTGTGTTTGAATTGTATGGCTTATTTCTTCGTTTTTGTGCGTAGATGTCTGCCCATGTGTAGACTTCCCCTAAGCGATAATCCAAAGTATCCCTTTTGAATTTGCGAATTTTTCTTTCATTAATGTCTTTTGTATGGCGGTCTATTTGTGTTTTGATGTCTTCTAGCGTTGTTTTTAGTTCATCTTCCGACATCATCTTCGAAAGTTCTGATGAAGTCTCTTCTATTTCCATACTCAATTCCTCCAAAATTGTGGACAGTTCTTGTATGATCAGGAGGATCAGGTCTAGGGAGCATTTGTTTAAAATTTCGTACCAGCGTTCTTGGAATTTTTTAGAATGCTTGCATAAAGATGGTTTTAGAGCAATTCTTAGGCCTCGTGGTATGCGTGCATTTCGATGGTATTTGATGAGAGTACTGGCGTGTAATTGTTGATTCGTTTTCCTTTTGGAAAGATATAGCAGTTGTTTGATGTTCTGCTCTTTAGATCGGCTCGTGGTTTCCTGTGAGAGTTCGTCCCTGATTAGTGAATAAATTTGGTCAGCATCTTTAGTTTCGAATGCGAAAGTAGAGGCCCGGGCCTCTGTACTTTTAGAGATGTCTTCGTAGTTGCTCATTGTTATGTTTTGATTTTGTTTGTGTGAGCGTGCGCGTGCAATCCGTCCTGGGGACACTCAATTTTGAACAGTACTTTAGCGGTGGATGGATGCACAGCTGGTTGTGTATTATATATAGTTCCTTTATGGTTAGAAAGTTTTAATGCAATTTTGTAGGTGCTCCACAAGGTGGCGCCAGGGGTCCGATGGCGTCGAATTTACATGCAAAGTTGTGGACCTAGAGGGTCTCTAGGGACATCCCTTGATGGGCACACTCGCTTATTATCTTTCTACAGAGAAAAAGATTTCCATTCATCCAGTTTGCTATTCATTGAACCAATTTATTAGTTGTTGGCATGATTCCATTAGTTTTCCATATTTTTTTGAACTTTTTGATATTTTCAAAACACAGGCAATGTCATTATGTCTGATCAAATCCAATGCATTTCGGGCATTATGAAGTCATGCCCTTCATCAGGGAAATCGACACTGTGGAAAACGTAAATAGGAGGACTTAACTCATATCAAATCAACACATGTAAGAAAACAATAAAACAGTTGCATCTCAATCACAGTAACATTTTTCCTTGTGAGTAGTGTATAAAAACATGCAGTTTGGTTCTGTGGGGGTGTGTAGGGGGTAAGGTTATACGTGCAGGGGTATGGGAGCACGGTTACTTACATGCCTTTCTCCATGTAAGTTTCAAGATCTAGAAACGAGGAAGAATATTATTTAAGTATTTTATCGAGGCTAGACGGTGAAGAAAAACGTAACAAAGTTGCGCGTGGGTCTACAAAAGACCGCGTTTGTAAACTAACCTGGTTCGCTGTTGTTTGTTTCAAAAATGCCGTAGCGGTTCCACGTAGCAGCGGCTGCTGTGAAACGCAGTTCGCGCTTTTCTAATTTAAAATGAGGGTGGCGATCACGTGAGTGGTCACATGGTGTTAGTAAGTGAAAAAAGACTATAATCACTGGCGGTGAGACCTGGATAAGGTATAATAATCTAGTCATATGTGGAAAAAATCGCGGACAAAAACTGGCGGTTGTGCTAGTGTGTAACGAAAAAAATTACCGTGGAAAGGATATATAAATATAATCGAAAAATACCGGTTTGGAAAAAACCGGTTTGGAAAAAGCGGTCGGTGAAGGCCTCGAACTCACAGGGTCCTGGTGTCTAGTTCGGTGTGTTAAGGGATTGAGCTGTGGGTTTCAAGTGAGTCGAAGGGAAGAGGAGGGAGGTGTGTGTACGCGTGTCAGTTGGTTGGGAACTCAGTACAGTATACACAAGCGGCAATATAAAGAGCAAGTCTATTACAGATAACATGAAAATTCAATTCTGTCGTTAAGACCCATTGGTCTTTGGGTAAGAAGTTTATAAATCCAGTAATTCTCTCTTCTGAGTAGAAATTTCGTGTTGTCTCTACCCTCTGTCTTCTGGATGATCTCAAGGATGATATACTTAATTTGGGAAGCATTGTGTTTTGCTTCAACAAAATGTGATGCTAGTGCTGATTTTGTATTTTTCAGGCGAATATTAGATTTATGTTCTATTAGGCGTGTCTTGATGCGACGCTCTGTTTTGCCCACGTACATTTTCCCACATGGGCATCTGATTCCATATATCAAGTTGGATGATTCACAAGTTCCATTTACCTTCAGTTTTATGGGGTAACCTTGTGTGGGGTGGCATATCTCGTTTCCTTTGATTATATTGTTGCAGCTGCCACAATTCAAACAAGGTTTAGTTCCTCGGTATGTGGTGTTTTCAGGAGATTTGTTCCGAAGGATTTCCCCCAAATTCTTAGCTCTAGTGAAAGCAAAGATCGGTGTGGAGCTGAAGGATTGTTTAAAATCCGGTTCCATATTTAAAATTGACCAATGTTTCAAGATAGATTGTTTGTATTTTTTACTAGCAGTAGAATATTTCGAAACGGCTACAATGCGTGTCTGCTCAATTTTTTCTTTGGAAGTTAAGAGTTTGGTTCTGTCGATGTTATCGATTCTGATTCTGCTTTCTTCCACTAGGGTCGGTGGATACCCTCTCAAAGTGAATTTGGTAGTCATTTGTGTAAGTCTGGTTTTCAGAATGTGTTCATCCGAACTGATTCGTTTAACTCTAGCCATTTGGGAAAATGGCAGGTTCTTAATCAATTGAGGTTCATGGAAACTTGAGTATAAAAGCATATTGTTTCTGTCAGTTGGTTTCGTGTACAAATCTGTTTTGAATCCTTCCGGAGAAATTGTTACTTTGACGTCTAAAAAATTGTAAAAGCTGTGCATCCATCCACCGCTAAAGTACTGTTCAAAATTGAGTGTCCCCAGGACGGATTGCACGCGCACGCTCACACAAACAAAATCAAAACATAACAATGAGCAACTACGAAGACATCTCTAAAAGTACAGAGGCCCGGGCCTCTACTTTCGCATTCGAAACTAAAGATGCTGACCAAATTTATTCACTAATCAGGGACGAACTCTCACAGGAAACCACGAGCCGATCTAAAGAGCAGAACATCAAACAACTGCTATATCTTTCCAAAAGGAAAACGAATCAACAATTACACGCCAGTACTCTCATCAAATACCATCGAAATGCACGCATACCACGAGGCCTAAGAATTGCTCTAAAACCATCTTTATGCAAGCATTCTAAAAAATTCCAAGAACGCTGGTACGAAATTTTAAACAAATGCTCCCTAGACCTGATCCTCCTGATCATACAAGAACTGTCCACAATTTTGGAGGAATTGAGTATGGAAATAGAAGAGACTTCATCAGAACTTTCGAAGATGATGTCGGAAGATGAACTAAAAACAACGCTAGAAGACATCAAAACACAAATAGACCGCCATACAAAAGACATTAATGAAAGAAAAATTCGCAAATTCAAAAGGGATACTTTGGATTATCGCTTAGGGGAAGTCTACACATGGGCAGAAATCTACGCACAAAAACGAAGAAATAAGCCATACAATTCAAACACAGATACATCATCCACGGATAGCGACAGTACCCGAAAAGCACGTAGACCTCCACCAAGCAGAACCACTGAAGAAACAACCACAATGGAAGAACCCACCACCAGAAAACCTATGGAACCGATTCCTTTTTTAGAACAGGGCCAAGCCCAAAAAGGAGACCCAGGCGAAGCCTCAGAAAAGGACAAAGAAAGAGAACCACCGACCACACGAAGCACAACGGCCATCATCAAGGAGAAAGAAAAAATGAAGAAAAAGAACCAACCTCAGAACAATTAGTAATCAATATAAGCGACAAAAACTTCAATCCATACGAATTACAAATATTACAAAGGGGGATGTCCTTTGTTCCTACCACCAGCACAGACAACCTGGAATTAGAGGTGAGCTTATTTAAATTCATGAGGAAACTCAGATTGAGACACTTCTTCGACAACGTCATACCGGAACGACCACAAACTGATCAAGATCAATTATTAGGTTTAAGACCTCAGAGTTCTTTCCAAGCCCCAATGAGTCACAAAACATTAGATCTGTTTGAAAACCTAGTACGACAAGACCTACAAAAGTTGAAACACACTAAACCCAAACGAAGCAACATAACACAAAAGGATCTTGATACATTGCATAGAATGGCGAATGACAACAGTATCACCTTTACCAAAGCCGACAAAGGGGGAGCCATCGTCATTATGAATACAGAAATGTACAAGAAAAAAGTGATGGAACACATCTCAGATACCCAAACGTACACAAAGCTATACCAAAACCCCACGCAGGAATACTACGAAACACTCAAAACCATCATCGACGAAGCCCACAAAAAGGGCATCATCACGGACAGAACAAAACAGTTTCTGCTAACGCTGAACCCTAAAAGTCCAACATTGAGGATGGTCCCTAAAATCCATAAAAATACTTATGACCCACCGATGCGACCTATAGTATCTACCATAGGGAGCCTTCATGAACCCATCGGTCAACTTATTGACAAATATTTGCAAAAATCAGTTCAATCCATGTATACCTATATCAAGGATACAACTCAATTCCTACTGAAACTACAAGAGATAACAGTTAACCAAACAGACAAATTAATCTTATGTACAGCTGACGTTCGTAGCCTATACACGAGCATACCCCACGATATGGGTATAGAAGCCTTGGAGAACGCTCTTTTGAATTCCAATCTTGACATAAATTTCCAAACTTTCCTCATGGAATTAATGCAATTTATCCTCTACCATAGCTATTTCAAAGTTGAACAATCCTGGTACCAACAACTTACGGGCATGGCTATGGGCAATTCGGCGGCACCCGTATATGCCAATATATTCATGCAATGGTATGAACATCAACACATACTCACTAAACCTGAATGGAGAGACAACCTGAAGATGATAGTGAGGTACATTGATGACCTTTTCTTAATTTGGACTAACACCAAAGAAGCCCTAGACAAACAAATGAGGAAATTCAATGACATTGATCAAAGAATCCAACTAACATGGGAGATATCTGAAACTGAAGTCAATTTTTTAGACGTCAAAGTAACAATTTCTCCGGAAGGATTCAAAACAGATTTGTACACGAAACCAACTGACAGAAACAATATGCTTTTATACTCAAGTTTCCATGAACCTCAATTGATTAAGAACCTGCCATTTTCCCAAATGGCTAGAGTTAAACGAATCAGTTCGGATGAACACATTCTGAAAACCAGACTTACACAAATGACTACCAAATTCACTTTGAGAGGGTATCCACCGACCCTAGTGGAAGAAAGCAGAATCAGAATCGATAACATCGACAGAACCAAACTCTTAACTTCCAAAGAAAAAATTGAGCAGACACGCATTGTAGCCGTTTCGAAATATTCTACTGCTAGTAAAAAATACAAACAATCTATCTTGAAACATTGGTCAATTTTAAATATGGAACCGGATTTTAAACAATCCTTCAGCTCCACACCGATCTTTGCTTTCACTAGAGCTAAGAATTTGGGGGAAATCCTTCGGAACAAATCTCCTGAAAACACCACATACCGAGGAGCTAAACCTTGTTTGAATTGTGGCAGCTGCAACAATATAATCAAAGGAAACGAGATATGCCACCCCACACAAGGTTACCCCATAAAACTGAAGGTAAATGGAACTTGTGAATCATCCAACTTGATATATGGAATCAGATGCCCATGTGGGAAAATGTACGTGGGCAAAACAGAGCGTCGCATCAAGACACGCCTAATAGAACATAAATCTAATATTCGCCTGAAAAATACAAAATCAGCACTAGCATCACATTTTGTTGAAGCAAAACACAATGCTTCCCAAATTAAGTATATCATCCTTGAGATCATCCAGAAGACAGAGGGTAGAGACAACACGAAATTTCTACTCAGAAGAGAGAATTACTGGATTTATAAACTTCTTACCCAAAGACCAATGGGTCTTAACGACAGAATTGAATTTTCATGTTATCTGTAATAGGCTTGCTCTTTATATTGCCGCTTGTGTATACTGTACTGAGTTCCCAACCAACTGACACGCGTACACACACCTCCCTCCTCTTCCCTTCGACTCACTTGAAACCCACAGCTCAATCCCTTAACACACCGAACTAGACACCAGGACCCTGTGAGTTCGAGGCCTTCACCGACCGCTTTTTCCAAACCGGTTTTTTCCAAACCGGTATTTTTCGATTATATTTATATATCCTTTCCACGGTAATTTTTTTCGTTACACACTAGCACAACCGCCAGTTTTTGTCCGCGATTTTTTCCACATATGACTAGATTATTATACCTTATCCAGGTCTCACCGCCAGTGATTATAGTCTTTTTTCACTTACTAACACCATGTGACCACTCACGTGATCGCCACCCTCATTTTAAATTAGAAAAGCGCGAACTGCGTTTCACAGCAGCCGCTGCTACGTGGAACCGCTACGGCGTTTTTGAAACAAACAACAGCGAACCAGGTTAGTTTACAAACGCGGTCTTTTGTAGACCCACGCGCAACTTTGTTACGTTTTTCTTCACCGTCTAGCCTCGATAAAATACTTAAATAATATTCTTCCTCGTTTCTAGATCTTGAAACTTACATGGAGAAAGGCATGTAAGTAACCGTGCTCCCATACCCCTGCACGTATAACCTTACCCCCTACACACCCCCACAGAACCAAACTGCATGTTTTTATACACTACTCACAAGGAAAAATGTTACTGTGATTGAGATGCAACTGTTTTATTGTTTTCTTACATGTGTTGATTTGATATGAGTTAAGTCCTCCTATTTACTTTTTCCACAGTGTCGATTTCCCTGATGAAGGGCATGACTTCATAATGCCCGAAATGCATTGGATTTGATCAGACATAATGACATTGCCTGTGTTTTGAAAATATCAAAAAGTTCAAAAAAATATGGAAAACTAATGGAATCATGCCAACAACTAATAAATTGGTTCAATGAATAGCAAACTGGATGAATGGAAATCTTTTTCTCTGTAGAAAGATAATAAGCGAGTGTGCCCATCAAGGGATGTCCCTAGAGACCCTCTAGGTCCACAACTTTGCGTGCAGCCAGTTGTGTCAGATTTAGATGGCCAGCCAGGGGTGGCATAATACATGCTGCAGCCCCTGGTAGGCCCTGGGTACACCTATGCCCTGAGTTACAGGGTCTGATAAGGTGGCCCAGTACCAATTGATAAATGCACCTAAGGTACATGGAATCCATTTTACAGAGAGAGCAGTAGGCCTGGGGCCCTGAATAGCAGGGTCCCAGGTCAACTAAGTCGGAAAACCAGCAAAACACCAGGCAAAAAGTTGGGGGCAACCATAGTCAGGTATCCACCCTCCTACAAAAAGGTCATCTGCAGAAAGACCTAATTTCTTTTCTCCGCTTTCAAATCCAATGGGCAGAATCTCCAGGTTATTTCTGATTTTCCTTGCTTGTGCTTCAATATATAGATCAAACAATAATGGTGACAGAGTGCAACCTTTCCTCGTTCCTCTGTTTTTTTTTTTATAGGGTCCGTCAGACAGCCATTTACCAATACCCTTGCCACTGGTGCGGCATATATTCCAGCAAGTGTTTTTCAAAACTTTGTTCCCAGGTTAAGAGATTTCGTAACTGCTTTAGGACGACCCAATTTACCCAGCCAAACACTTTTGTAGCGTATAAAGCAACTACCGCAAGGGGGAGCTTAAATGTGGTCGACAGGTCTACAGAGTCAATGAGAGTATATGTTAACTCCTTTAAGGATCTACCCAGTATAAACCTTTTTTGGTCTCAATTTAATAATGACACCGGTCTGTATGAGTTGCAATTCTTGTCACATTTCCCTTGCTTTAAAATAAATGTGATAATGGCCTCCTTCCAAGACTCGGGCATGCAAGCTTTGTTCATAAATACCTCATTTAATATTTCCGTTAAAATTGGTGTTGGAACCCCTGCCAGTACTTTATACATTTCGTGAGGTAGGCCGTACGGATCGGGTGCCTTCCCCTGCTTTCCGTCCTTGAGCGCTTGTTTTAATTCTATCCTGTTTATCTTGTCGTTCAACATCCTGCTTTTTTCCTCCGTTAAGACCTCAAAATGTTCCTGCTTTAACCAAGTTCTCGCCCCATCATCCGTAAACTCTATTTCTTCCGTATAAACCTTTTCAAAATACCTAAATAAGGCTTGTTCAATCTCCTTATTACCAATCAGTACATCCCCCGTTAACTCACATTGTATCTGTTTAACCGTGTTCCTCACCTGATCATTTTTAGTTTTCCATGCTAGCAGTTTGCTGCAATTCTTGCCATATTCAAAGTGGGTCAACCTACTAGCCTCCCATCTCTTCCTGACCCTGTCCTCCAAAATGTTGGCTGGATTTGTTTTAACTTCTGCAATTTCCAACAGTGGAACATGGGGGGTCATCCTGATTTTATTCTTAAGTTAGCCAACTCCCTTTCTAGTTCTCAGACTCGCTCTTCTAGACTTATAACAGTTTCACGATAAATCCTCCTTTTTGCAGCCAATAAGCTTCCTATTCTGCCTCTTAGATAGGCCTTATATACTTCCCAGACTATTCACACCAAGGCAGAGCCTAGATTAATAAAAAAAAAACTCTATTGTCTCCTCATTCAATACTCTGTTGTCTCTTCATTCAATAACTCCGTTACCTCTTACTCTAATAATAGAGGGTGATCCATTGTCCATCAAGACTGAATATTCTTACCTGATAAATTTAAATCTAACAGCACCGCTGAGTGGTCTGATAAATGTGCCCCTACATGCTTGATGTGGTGCACCATATCTTTTAAATTTATATCTATTAAAAAATAGTCTATTCTTGATTGTTGTCGGTACTTCCTGTTGTTATATGTATATCCCCTCTTTAATCCAGCCCTCTATTGCCATATAGCACAAAGGCCCATTTGGATGATGATTCGCCTTATCTGTCCTGCTATTTTGGGATTCCCTGCAGCTCTACTATTTGCGGATCTATCTAAAATATTATCCAGAACTGCATTGAAATCCCCAGCCATGATAATCGGATCTGGGAAGGTCAATAATTCTGATGGCAACTCCTCAAGAGGGGCAGTTTCATCCTTATTCGGTCCATAATATCCAGCTAATGTAAAGCTTTGCCCGTATGATCCTTAGCTTCGCAACCCGCCATCTTCCCGCTTTATCTGAGACACTATCCTCAATGGTGATTTTTGCATCTTGTTTTACTAAGAGGGCCACCCACTTTGTTACAAATGATTGTCTTGTACATACTATTTGTTGTAACCATCTTTTCACCTTGAAAATCTCTAGGCATTCTATTTCCGTCAAGTGTTTCCTGCATAATTATTATCTGAGCTGGGCAGTCTTTTATATACTGCCATAGTCTTTCCCGTCTCCCTCTTACCCTTACACAGTTTACATTCCTGGGTAGAATTTTTATATGTGCTATTTGTTTCTCACCCATCCCCTTTATCGTCTAAGTGCAATAACAGTATTGCTGAGGCTTCTAAGGAATTTTTTTTTCTTTTTCTCTCCCATGCTCCCCACCCAGTAACCCCTGCCCCCCCCCCCCACCCCACCCTTGGAGAACCCATCCCTAACTCACCATGGCCTATTCCGTGTGTGCCTTACTTTGATATCTAATATGTGGGAAAACGGAGAAAAAATAAATCAACATACTTGTTTGAAAGAAACACGTTAGTTAAAGATTCCAAAAATAAATCAACATACTTATTCGAAAGAAACACGTCAGTTATAGATTCCCTACCTTAGAATTGCCCCCAGGCGGCAGACTGGATTCGGAAAGTTTTTTCGTCAGCAGTACCTCTGCGCGCTGGAAGGTGGCGTCGGTCGGCTCCGCGTCCGTCGTTGGTGTTGTGGTAGCCAGGATGACGTCACGGTTGCTACTTAGACGCCGTCCTTGCGTGCTGACGTCAGTTCGTTCTTTTTCCGCGCCAGCCAGTGCAGATCCGGTGAGAGCGGTACCTCCAGTCACTTTTTGACTGAACTTTTTGTCGACTACTTTTTTGAATCTACAACTCCTGGTGCACGTAGGGATGCCTGGCTTCAAAGCATGCAGTTCCTGTATCCGACTGATGTCGGGTGTGGATGCGCACCGCGTGTGCCTCTTTTGCCTGGAGCGCGACTATGACCCCCAAGTTGTGCTTTGCCGTTCGAGGCCCCGGTCTCGAGGGAGGTCGAGGGACCGGTCGCGGAGCCAACATCATTCTTCCACGTCTTCAAAGTCTTCACACTTGGGTCGGGTAAGTCGAAGCACAAGAAGAAGTCGAAGAAGCATCGTCGATCTTCCACTTCTCCTTTTCGGTCGGCTGACGCGATGAAGGATACGGGCAGTGCCCCTCCTGCGGTTCCCTGCGAAGAGTCGACTCCGGACTCCCTCCCTTTCCGGAACCCGGGGCAACTCCTGCCCAGCTTAATGAATTTTACGAGGCGATGTCTGCCATCTTTGGGCAGCCAGACTCCGTCAGCGCGCCTTCGGGCCCCGCAGACTCGGTTGGGGGTCTATGCCTTCGCCGGCAGCTCCTGCCCAGACGCTGCAAGCCCCCCATGGTTCTGGATTGGCGCCGGTTGACCTTATATCACCTCCACTGGCGCCGCTTCCTTTGGCACCGTTCCCGAAGCGGGTCGTGTCCCCAGCCGGCGTTGACCCCGGCCTTCATCCTGACGTGGAGCTGGGCGATGCCGGATCCTGCGCCGGGAGGGGTTTTTGTGCCCCTGTTCACTCCTGGGGTCCCTTTTCGGCCCGATTGGCACCCAGAGGATGAAGAGGAGGACTGGGAGGAGTCAGGTGATCCTCTGACTGATCCGCTTGAATATGAACAGGACTGGAGAGAGGAACTGGGGGATGCCAGTGGTCTAGACACCTCCCCTGACCTTGGTATGTTGTCTCCTCCTACCTATGCATTGGTGTTGCATAGGGTGGCCGAGGCCCTCAGCTTCGAGCTTCCTACAGTGGCGGTCAGTACTAACCTCCTGACAGAGGTGCTTCAGCCGGCTGCAAGCACTTTGGAGCCCCTGCTGCCATTTAATGAGGCCCTTACAAACGTCGTTTTGGGCATATGGTCCAGGACCAGCAGGGGGGCGCCCGTGGATAGGATGATTGCCCGACTCCACCGCCTGGCTCCAGGCGACCACACTTTCCTCTAACAACACCCCACCCCGTAGAGCTTGGTGGTCCAAGCCTCCACTTCCAAGAGTGCATTCCCTACTGCTCCTTCGGAAAGGGAATCCAAGAAACTGGACTGTCTTGGGAAGAAGATTTTCTCTTCCGCCAGCTTGGGACTGCAGTTGGTAAACACTGCATTTCTGTTCGGCCGTTATTCCCACTCTGTGTGGGATACGGTTGCGCAGGTGCTGCCTCAGTGTCCAGAGGAGGCCCGGACAGTCCTCTCCCAGGCTGTCGCCACCGGGAGAGATGCAGTAAAGTTTACCATCCGTTGTGGGCTGTATACCGCCGACTCTCTAGGCAGGACGATTTCCACGTCTGTAGCCCTTCATCGCTACGCCTGGATGAGATCGACTGACTTTTCGGGGGATGTCCAGAACACCCCCATGGACATGCCCTTTGATGGCTCTCTCCCTTTTGGCGACAAAGCGGGCAATGCTCTAGAGCAGTTCAAGGACTCACTGGCTACGTCCAAGTCCTTGGGCCTCGCCAGCTTCCCAGCGCAGACTGCTTTTCGCCTTTTTGTGGCTACAGAAGGGGTTCCTCACTAAGTCCCGCCCAGAGCCACAGGTCTCAGCAAGTTTCCCAACCTTCGCTTGGCCGGCGGACATGGGAACCACCGTCGTTTTTCCAGGGGCCAGCGGGCGCGCTAGTCCACCAACCCCCCCTTTGCAGCAGCCTCCAAACCCTCCTAGTCCGACCTTTGAGACCCATCAAATGCCAGTGGCTGGCAGGATTCGCCATCACCTCCCCCAACTGGCGCACCATCACCTCGGACAGGTGGGTTTTGTAAATAGTCCAAAGGAGCTACAACATCCCCTTGGAGGCTACCCCTCCAGCCATGCCACCTCAATTGTCATCGCAAGTGGAGGTACGATCTGTTGTACGCCTTTCCGCCTATACCACTTTTGCCCAGAGTGCTGAAGAAGATCAGCACGACCGGGCCCAAGTCATCCTTGTGGTTCCAGGTTGGGCACGTAAATTCTGGTATCCTGAGCTGCTCAACATGGTCATCGAAGCTCCGACCCGTATGCCTCTTCGGGAGGATCTTCTGTTGCAGCAACAGGGGACAGTCCTCAACCCGAACCTGTCCACCCTCCACCTCCTTGCTTGGAGATTGAGCGACTGCAACTTTTGACCTGCCTCCTGAAGTTTGCGATGTAATCTTGGCAGCCAGGCCTCCCTCCACTAAGATGGTATACGCCTGCCAGTGGAACAAGTTTGGGCATGGTGCACAGCAAAGACTGTGGATCCCCTTTCTGCCCTCTTTTGGAGGTTCTCTTGTTTCTTCTTTCTTTAGCCCAGCAGGGCTCTTCTCTGGGCACTATCAAGGGCTACCTTTCGGCCATCGCTGCCTTCCTTCGGCTTCCAGATCAGCCTTCTCTTTCCAAGTCCCCGGTGGTTAATCGTTCCTTAAAATGCATAACTTATCTCTTTCCTGCTATTCTCTTTGTTATGCCTCAGTGGGACTTGTATCTCGTTTTAACCTGGCTCCCTTTGAGCCACTTCATAACCATCCTTTGAGACTCTTAACTCTGAAAACTGCATTCCTGGTGGCCATCACTTCTGCCAGAAGAGTGAGTGAGCTCCAGGCTCTTTCCTCCAAACTTCCTTTCCTATCTGTCCATCGGGACAAGGTGGTTCTCAGGACCCGTTCATCCTTCCTTCCTAAGGTTGTCACTGCCTTTCACATCGGGCAGACCATCACTTTGCCTACCTTCTTTCTGCTTCCGCATCCTTCGAAAGAAAAAGAGAGGCTCCTCCGTCTGGATCCAAAGCATGCACTTTCTTTTTCTCTGGATCGCACAAAACCGTTCCGGATGGATGACCAACTCGTTGTTGGCTACGTGGGCGCCAAGAAAGATCGGGATAACACAAGCAAACCATTTCTCGATGGGTCATTTTATGTATTAAAGCATGCTATTCTCTGGCTAGAAAGTAGCCTCCAGTGGGGCTACGCGCCTATTCCACCAGGGCGACAGCAGCCACTACTGCCTTGAGGAGAGGAGTTCCTGTACATGACATCTGTCAGGCAGCTACGTGGGCATCACTGCACATGTTTAAGAAACACTACTGTATGGACAGTCAAGTCCGAAGAGATGGCTTCTTTGGCCGTTCTGTTCTCCAGGACTTTCTGGTGTGGTCTTGGTTTGCAGATCCAAAACCGGGGTTGGTATTGCCGGGGTATCTATTCTAAGGTATCTATAACTAACGTGTTTCTTTCAGATGAACAAGTTACTTAGCTTAGGTAACGATATAACTGTAAGAAACATTAGTTAGTTATAAATTCCTAATCGACCCACCCATCCTCCCCGTTCTGCGAACTGCTTTCTAGGGTTAAGGATATCCTTACAGGGCCATAGCTTTGTTTACCCTTGGTCAGTGTCTTGCATGGCTCTGCGTTTCTAGCTTCGAAAGTTGTGTACAGAACTGATGTCATCGCGCGAGGGCGGCGTCTACGTAGCTACTGTGATGTCATCCTGACTACCGCGACGCCAACGACGGACGCAGAGCCGACCAACACCACCCTCCGACGCACAGAGGTACTTCTGATGAAAAAAATTTGCGGATACAGTCTCACCCCTGGAGGTAATTCTAAGGTAAGGAATCTATAACTAACTAATGGCTCTCACAGATATATTGTTACCGAAAGTAAGTAACGTGTTCTTTATGTAGCTATCCATTCTATATCCCAAGTATTTAGCCTCCTGGTTGTATACTCTCAATGAATTCATCTACCTCTTTGACCTAGCGAATGGTGTGCATTTTGTTATTTAGTATCACTTTCAAAACCACGGGGAGCTTTAACTGGACTGTGGCCCCTAATTTTTTCAATGGATCAATCCTCTTTCCCAATTTCCATTGTCTGTTGAAGGTGACATTTGATAGATCGGATCTGATTTCACATTTAACCCCATTAACATCTGTTGATTTTTTGCTCAACAAAATCTTGCTCAACAACATCTTCTCTTTAGCACGTAGGTGAGAAAGTTTACTAATATCCTCCTGGACCTAGTCCTGTTAGTATTCAATCTATAGGGGTCCCTGTGGATCCCTTGAATGTCCTTGGAAATCTCCTGCTCTGACTCTTCCGGTTGTAGCTTCTTTTTGATCAGTTTGACTACAAAGGCATTGAGATCTTCCCCCACTTCCCCTCCGGCACCTTTAAAATCCGTAAGTTATTCCGTCTCTGGAAGTTTTCCATTCTCTCCAGCCTAACCTGCTGCTTCTGCTCTTTTAGCTTTAGACCCTCAATCTCTGCACTATTTATTTGCACTGCCTCTCTGAGATCCCTCACTGACCTCTCCAAGATGACTGTTTTGTTACTTAGGTCATCTATCTTTTTCTCCAGGTTCTCGTAAGCCAACTTTATCTCCTTTTAGTTCATCTCTGAAACCTCAAACCTGTTTTTTATCACAAAAGAGAGTGTTATTAAAAGAGATCCTACAGAGGGCTCCTCACTTTTAGTGCTGTCATCTCTTCCCTGCTTTTCCTTCAGGGGGGCTTTCTCGCCTGGCCTGTCTCGGACTTGGACTTGGACTTGGGCTTCTTGATGTTCCAGAAGCTAGTACCTGGGCTCTGACCCCTTCCTTCTCAGAGGCTGCAGAGTTCTCTGACGATAAAAGTTGGTATCTATTCGGACTTACATCTTTTGCCCAATTTGTCATGTCTGATCTCCCCGCAAAGTACAATTACTCCTTACTGACTGGCACCTGTCGCCCTCCATTGCTCACCATATTTTTCTAACTTAATATTATCGTTTTTGGCAGGACTTTAAACAAAGTCCTGAGGGAAGGTTTAATCCTGAACCTTTTGCTCTAGATTTTTCTGTCTTGATTTTCTTATTTTCTTATGGCTTCTAGTGTTTTTAAAGGCACTGATCTGTTCCAGGCTGGAGGGTTTATATTTTCCTCTTCACTTTTCTCTTCTCCTGCCTCTTCAGCAGTTGATATTGCACCCCCTGAACCTGGTTCCAGCAGCTCTCTCCTCTTCCCTGCGCTCCTCCAGGATTCCTTCACTTGCCCTCCCTTACTCCCTTTCTGACCGACCTCAATGTCTGCTCGGTATTTTGTCCCGTGGGTTACTCATTGCTGGGATCGGTGCAGCGGCAGTGATATCTCCAGGTCTGGTTCCTCCAAATCCAACTCCTTATTTTCTCTCTTCCCCTCACTCCTGGTACTATCGCCGCTGCCTCCTCTCTCGCCGGAATGGGATTCTCGAGACTGCGCACTGACCTCTGCGCACCTCCAGGGCTGCCCTCGCCCACGGCCGATTGATCTTGCCTGCCGCGGTTGCTCCACGTCCCGAGAATCGCTTGTCAACTGTAATGAGCTTGCAACCACCGTGAGGTATGAATCCGGCTAAATTACTTCATCTTCCAATGTTGGTTGTGTGTTCATTTCAGTCTCCTTTAAATTGCTACTGTAAGGATTCCCTTAGAACTCCATTAGCACACTCCGAGCTCTCCCGCGACCTGCCACTAGCCGGCCGCCATGTTCTCCGCTGCCCTGCTTCTGTTCTTCTTTGTCTTGTAGTCATTGCAATCATTTGTTCTTCTTGGAGGCTTTGTTTGATTTTGGGGTGTTTAATTGATTAAACCAGTTCTCCTGAGTTAACTTTTCAGTTTTGTAGCGGTGAGTGAACTTCACTGAGCATTGGCTTTTTCCTATATGTGCAGTGTTGCTTTCTTGTGTATCATACATGCCATTTGATATATTTTGCACTCCTACTGGTTGAGAAGAGGGGAGATAGTATGTCATTTAGCAGCAGTAGTCACCTTGTATACCATCCACTTGCAAAAAGTTGTACAGTACAAATCTTTGTAATTTGTGAAGGAGGTGAAAAGGTAGGAGTGTATTTCATGCCTGCAGCACTTTTATGTTTTGTTGCAAGGCATAGACAATTTTTCTAAAGTACTTTTCTGTGATCTACAGAATTTTTCAGATTTCCTATTCCGCTGGTATTTGGAGAAAGGGAAGCGAGGGAAACTCCTGTCCCAGCCCATTTCCCAGCATGGGCAACTTGCAAGTTTCCTGCAGGCGCATGAGCATCTTAGCTGGCTCCATGAAATCAATAGTCAAGAATTTGAAAAGGTAAGCTGGATTAATTATACATTTCAGTTCAATGTGGTGCTGTATCCTTGTCGGCTCTTCTGAATGGTGTACTGTGAAGTTTGTTTGCAGTTACTTTTAATCAGAGCACTGTACTTTACATGGTCCACATGTCTTGTCTAGAGCAACTACATCATTGAGGAGATCCTTCACTTAAGTGGAAAGCATCAACTGGATAATGTTTTATAGGAAATGGTCAGTCAATCTTCATGACATCAGTCTGAACATTGTTGCTAACTGATAGCATAGGATATGGCATCATTCTTAACATTCTCTGTTTTTTTGAGAGACATTGTCTAGACTTCAAAGAAATATTTTTGGGGACTTTTGCCTCGGTCTTTTATGAGTCTATTGACTCCTGGTGCTGTTGGGATGCCCGGTTTCAAGTCTTGCGAGGTTTGTCCCTGCATGATGTCAGTGACAGACCCGCACAGCGAGTGTCTCTACTGCCTGGGGCGCGACCACGACCCCAAGTCGTGCCCAGACTGCTGGGCTATGGCTCCGAAAACTTTGCGGGAGCAGTCCCAAAAGTTGCTTGAGGCCCGGGAGTCGGCTCCGTGCCTTTCAAGGTCCCGGTCCCGTGGGAAGTCTTCGCACTCTGGGTCAGATAACATGAAGCACAAGAAGTAAAAAAAGCTCAGTTTCTCTTCCCCTAGCCTGTCGTGCAACATGGCTGAAGGTGCGGGTGGTGCCACACCCGCGGCTCCTGCGGAGCCTACGCAGTTGCCGACGGCCTACCCGCCTTTCCCCGGTCCATCTGCGACTCCGCACCCATAGGCAGGAAATTCTGTCAGCCATGGCCCGCCTCTGTGGCCCTTCAGGCTCGCCGGTGCGCCTTCGGGCCCCACGGTTCCGACTGGGGGTCCTAGCCCTTCTTCGTCGATTGCTCCGGCCCGACTTAGTTGACAGCTTCGGCCTTGTCGCTGCAAGATCCCCATAGTTCCCAGCCGATGTTGGTTGACCTCGTACCACCTCCGTTGATGTCTACGGCACCGGCGCCGGGCGACCCCATGGCCGATGTTGTCACCGGCTTCCACCCCGACATTGGGACGCCAATGGGGAATTTCTATCCCTTTCTCCATCCTCCCTCTTTCCCACCTGCCCAGCAGGTTACAAAGGACTAGGAGGGTTCTGGAGACCCTCTCGCAGCCCAATGCGAGTTAGAGACTGGGCAGAGGATTTGGAGGACGCCGGTGATCTGGATTTCCCTCCAGAACCTTGTCCACTGTCTCCTTCTACCGTGGCTACTGAGGAGGGTGGTACTTATTCTGTGGTGTTGTGTAGGGCAGCCGAGGCTCCCCACCTCGAGCTCACTACAGTGGGCATCAGGACTAACCTCCTGATAGAAGTGCTTCTGCCGGCGGCTTCCTCTGTGAAGCCGCTGCTGCCCTTTAATGATTCACTTTCAGGTGTTATTTGGGGCACCTGGTCCAGGCCCAACACAGGGGCTCCTGTGGATAGGAATGTGGCACGACGCCATCGCCCGGCCCCGGGTGACCCAATTTTTCTCTCCCAACACCCTACCCCTGAGAGCTTGGTTGTCCAAGCCTCTGCGTCCCCGAGCCCATTCCCTTCCACACCTCCGGACAGGGAATCCAAGAAACTTGAGCAGTTTGGGAAGAAGGTTTTCTCTTCCGCCAGTTCAGGGTTGTGGTCGGTGAACACTGCATGCCTCGTGGGCCATTATTCACACTCTGTGTGGGGTACAGTGGTGCAGGTGCTGCCTCAGTGTCCGGAGGAGGCCCAGACGGTGCTCTCCCAATCTATTGCTGAAGGGAGAGATGCAGCCAAGTTCACGATTCGTTTTGGCCTTGACACCGCCGACTCCACGTCTGTGGTTCTACACCATCACGCCTGGCTGAGGACAACTGGCTTTTCAGGGGATGTCCAGAAAACTCTGATGGATATGCCCTTTGATGGTACTCGCCTTTTTGGTGACAAGGCAGATAGTGCGTTGGAGCGCTTTAAGGACTCGCAGGCTACGGCCAAGTCCTTGGGCCTTTCAGCCACGCGCACTCCTTCGGCTTCTGCTTTTTGCTACTTTCATAGCCACGGAAGAGGCGCCCAAACACATTCGTTTCAGAGCCACAGGCCTGCGCAGCAACAGTCTCAGCGGAGCCGCGGGACCCGCTGAGGTGGATCACGGAGCCTGCGGGCGGGTCAGTACACCGCCACCACTGCCTCCAAACCTTCCTAGTCCGGTGTTTCAGACCCATCAATCGCAGTGGGCGGAAGGATTCCACTTCACCCCCCCCCCCCCCCCTCCCCCCACTGGCGCAACCTCACTTCGGGCAGGTGGGTTTTACAGATAGTCCGAAGGGGCTACTCCCTCCCCTTCAAGACTACCCCTCCAGCCTTGCCACCTCAGTACCACCGCATGTCAGGGATCACTTTGCACTTCTTCAGCAGGAAGTTGCGGCCCTCTTGGCCAAGGGGGCCATCAAGCGCGTTCCGGCGCCAGAAGTGGGTCGTGGTTGTTGTTCCCACTACTTCCTGGTTCCAAAGAAGGACAAGGACCTGCGTCCTATCTTAGACCTTCGGAACGTCAATCGCTTCCTCAGGAAGGAGAAGTTCAAGATGCGCACACTTGTTCAGGTCTTGTCTGCCCTACACCCGCAAGACTGGATGGTAGCGTTAGAATTGCAGGACGCTTACTTTCATATCCTCGTCCTGCCGGCCCACTGGCGTTACCTGCGGTTCACAGTAGGCCACAAGCACTTTCAGTTCACCGTGCTCGCTTTTGGCCTTACCAGCGCCCCTCTGGTGTTCACGGAAGTGATGGCGGTGGTTGCAGCTCATCTGCGCAGATCGGGGGTTTCAGTCTTCCCCTGACTCGACAACTGGTTGTTGAAGGCGGGCTCGCTCCAGGCAGTTGTCTCCCACCTTCAGACTACGGCCGACCTCCTGCATTTGCTGGGTTTCTCCATCAACGTGCCGAAGTCGCACCTGATCCCCTCAGAAGCTCCTCTTCATCGGAGCGGGTCTGGACACAGCGCAGTTTTGGGTCTATCCTCCCGAATAGCGAGTCTGGGACATATGGGCAATGATTCCGATTTTTTTCAGCCCTTTGTCCTGGATATCGGTCAGGATGACCTTGAGGCTGTTGGGCCTCATGGCCTCCTGCATCCTGCTGATCGATCATGCCAGATGGCATATGCAGACTCTGCAGTGAGACCTGAAGTTCCAGTGGGCGCAGCATTAGGGGAACCTGTCAGAGTACGTCCAGATCTCAGAGGGCACTGCTCGACAATTGCAGTGGTGGCTCACGAACCAGCATTGGGTCGGCGGCAGATCCCTCTCCCTTCCCCAACCGGATCAAACAGTGGGGGCAGATGCGTCCCTCCTGGGATGGGGCGGCCACATGGGAGAGGCAGAGATCAGAGGCCTCTGTTCTCTGGCGAAGTCCAGGCTCCCTCTCAACTTTCTGGAGCTCTGGGCGATCCTATATGCACTGAAGGCATTCCTTCCCTCTGTCAAGGGGACAGTAGTGCAGGTGTTCACAGACAACACCACCGCCATGTGGTACTGCAACAAGCAAGGCGGGGTGGGGTCGTGGACCCTTTGTCAGGAGGCTCTGCGCCTCTGGACGTGGCTGGAACACCAGGGCATTTTCCTGGTAGTTCAATACTTGTCAGCTTCTTTGAACGCCAGGGCCAACGAACTCAGCCGCAGGTGCATGATGCATCACAAATGGTGTCTTCACTTGGAGGTGGTGCAAGTTCTCTTTCAAAAGTGGGGAGAGCCTTGGTTAGATCTATTCGCCACCTAAGAGAACGCGCAATGTTAGCAGTTCTGCGCATTGGAATTTCCAAGGCGGCACTCGCTCGGCGACGCGTTTCGAGTTCAATCAATCAATCAGTGACACTTATAAAGCGCGCTACATACCCGTGGGGTCTCAAGGCGCTGGGGGGGGGGGAGCCGCTACTGCTCGAACAGCCAGGTCTTCAGCTTCTTCCTGAAGGAGAGGTGGTCTTGGGTCAGGCGCAGGTCGGTCGGGAGGGAGTTCCAGGTCTTGGCGGCCAGGTGGGAGAAGGACCTTCCTCCTGTAGTCGCTCTTCGGATGCGGGGGACGGCGGCGAGGGCGTGGTTGGCTGATCGGAGGTGGCGTTTGGGAGCGTAGAAGTTGACTCGGCTGTTGAGGTAGCTCGGGCCTTGGTCGTGTAGGGCTTTGTGTGCGTGGGTGAGGAGGCGGAAGGTGATTCTTTTGTTGACGGGGAGCCAGTGAAGGTCTCGCAGATGTCCGGAGATGTGGCTGGTTCGTGGGATGTCGAGGATGAGTCTGGCTGAGGCGTTCTGGATCCGCTGGAGTCTCTTCTGGAGCTTGGCGGTGGTCCCGGCGTAGAGGGCGTTGCCGTAGTCCAGTCGGCTGGTGACGAGGGCCTGGGTGACGGTCTTCCTGGTCTCGGTGGGGATCCACCAGAAGATCTTCCGTAGCATGCGTAGGATGTTGAAGCATGCCGAGGAGACGTTGTTGACTTGCCTGGTCATGGAGAGGGAGGAGTCCAGGATGAAGCCCAGGTTGCGTGCATGGTCTGTCGGTTTGGGTGCGGTGCCCAGGGCGGGAGGCCACCAGGAGTCGTCCCAGGCGGAGGGAGAGGAGCCCAGGATGAGGACCTCCGTCTTGTCCGAGTTCAGTTTCAGGCGGCTGGTCGTCATCCACTCGGCTACCTCTTTCATCCCTTCGTGCAGGTTGGCTCTGGCGGCGGCGGGGTCGTTGGTCAGGGAGAGGATCAGCTGGGTGTCGTCGGCGTAGGAGATTATGCTGAGGTTGTGTTTGCGTACGATGGCCGCGAGGGGGCTCATGTAGACGTTGAAGAGGGTGGGGCTCAGAGATGATCCTTGGGGGACGCCGCAGATGACTTCGGTGGCCTCTGACTTGTACGGTGGTAGGCGGACTCTCTGTGTTCTCCCGTCGAGGAAGGAGGTGATCCACTCCAGCGCCTTGTCCTGGATTCCGACGTTGCTGAGGCGCCGTACTAGGGTGCGGTGGCAGACCGTGTCGAATGCCGCGGAGAGGTCTAGGAGGATGAGGGCCGCTGTTTCTCCATTGTCCATCAGGGCTCGGATGTCGTCGGTGGCGGCGATGAGGGCGGTCTCGGTGCTGTGGTTGGCTCGGAAGCCGGACTGTGAGGGGTCGAGGGATCCGTTCGTCTCGAGGAAAGCGGCCATCTGCTTGTTGACGGTCTTCTCGATGACTTTGGCTGGAAACGGGAGGAGCGAGATGGGGCGGTAATTCTTGAGGTCGGTGGGGTCCGCTGTTGGTTTCTTGAGTAGGGCGCTGAGTTCGGCGTGTTTCCAGCTCTCGGGGAAGATGGTGGTGTCGAGGGATGTGTTGATGATGTCTCGCAGGTGGGGTGCGATGACAGCGTCGGCTTTGTTGAAGACGTGGTGAGGGCAGGGGTCGGTCGGTGATCCGGAGTGGATGGAGTTCATCGTGCGGATGGTGTCTTCGGTGCTGATCGGGGTCCAGGCGCGGAGGGTGGTGGTGGGGGGTGGTTGTTCGGTCATGGTGTGCGTTGGTTGGTTGTTGAAGCTGTTGTGTATGTCCGCGATCTTGTTGTGGAAGTATGAAGCCAGGGAGTTGCAGAGGTCTTGCGATGGGGTGATGTCGTTGTTTCCTGCGCTGGGGTTGGAAAGCTCTTTGGTTGCGCCTTTCTGCCTATATCACTTCTACCCAGAGTGCTGAGGAACAGGCGCGACCGGGTCAAAGCCATTCTTGTGGCTCTGGACTGGGCTAGAAGGGATTGGTATCCCGAGCTACTCATTATGAGCGTGGATCCCCCGATCTGACTACCTCTTCAGGAGGATCTTCTGTCGCAGCAGCAGGGTACGGTCCTCCACCCGAACCTGTGCAGCCTCCACCTCCTTGCGTGGAGATTGAGTGGCGACAGTTGATTCCATTTGACTTGCCTCCTGACGTTTGTGATGTCATTCTGGCAGCCAGGCGTCCCTCCACTAAATCTGTATACACCTGCAGGTGGAGCAAATTTGTGGCATGGTGCACAGCAAAGGCTGTGGATCCCTTTTCTGCCCCTCTTTCAGAAGTCATTTTGTTCCTCCTTTCTTTGGCCCAGCAGGTCTCTGCTCTGGGCACTATTAAGGGCTACCTCCTCTGCAATTTCAGCCTTTCTCAGGCTTCCTGATCAGCCCTCTCTTTTCAAGTCCCCTATTGTGAATAGATTTTCTCAAAGGCATTACTCACCTTTTCCCTCCTATTACTTTTGTGATGCCACAATGGGACTTGAATCTGGTTCTTACCTATTTGATGTGCGCTTCCTTTGAGCTGCTTCACAACTGTCCTCTTCGTTTACTAACTTTGAAGACTGCTTTCCTGGTTGCCATCACCTCCGCTAGGCGCGTGAGGGAGCTCCAGGCTCTTTCCTGTAAACCTCCTTTTCTGTCTGTTCATCCGGACAAAGTTGTGCTCCGCACTCGGCCTTCCTTTTTGCCAAAGGTTGTTACTGCCTTCCATATCGAGCAAACTATCACCTTGCCCACTTTCTCTCTGCCTCCGCACCCTTCCAGAGAGGAAGAGAGGCTCCACCGTCTGGAACCTAAACGTGCACTCTCATTTTACCTGAATCGCACACAACAGTTCCAAGTGGATGACCAGCTCTTTGTTGGCTACGTAAGCGCCAAGAAAGGCCGGGCTGTACACAAGAGGACTATCTCCCGCTAGGTTGTCTTGTGTATAAAAGCCTGTTATTCTCTGGCTAAAAAGGAACCTACGGTGAAGCTGCGCGCCCATTCTACCGGGGCGACAGCAGCTACTACTCCATTGGGATGTGGTGTCCCCCTGCAAGACATCTGTCAGGCAGCCATGTGGGCCTCTCTGCACACTTTTACTAAGCATTATTGCCTTGACAGCCAAGTCCTTAGAGATGGCTTCTTTGGCCGTTCTGTTCTCCGTGACTTTCTGGTGGGATCTTGGTTCGCACACCCACCACCGGGGTTGGTATTGCTGGGGTATCTATTCTAAGGTAAGGAATCTATCACTAACGTGTCTCTTTCAGATGCTCAAGGTTATTTACCTTCGGTAACGATGTATCTGTAAGAGACATTAGTTAGTGATAGATTCCTTAATGCCCCACCCATCATTCCCGTTCTGCGAACTGATTTCCAGGGTTGTCATCCCTTTCAGGGCCCTAGTTTCAGTGCACCAGTGGTCAGTATCTGGCTCGGAGTCCGTCGTAGGCGTCGTCATCCCGGCGATCAGACGCCTACGACGGACCCAGAGCCACACGATGTCACCTTCCGACGCGCAGGGGTACTGGTGACGAAAACTTTCTAGATCCATCTGACGCCTGGGCGTAATTCTAAGGTAAGGAATCTATCACTAACTAATGTCTCTTACAGATATATCGTTACCGAAGGTAAGTAACTTGTGCACTCTCAAGGGCTACCTTTCTGCCCTTTCGGCCTTTCTAAGGCTGCCTGATCAACCTTCCTCGTTCAAGTCCCCTATTGTCACTCGTTTTCTGAAGGGCATCACACACATGTTTCCACCTGTTCCCTTTGTGATGCCTCAGTGGGACTTGAACCTGGTTCTTACTTTCCTGATGTGCGCTCCCTTTGAGCCACTTCATTCTTGTCCTCTCCGTCTTCTCACCTTGAAGACAGCTTTCCTGGTTGCCATCACCTCTGCCAGGAGAGTGAGTGAGCTCCAGGCTCTATCTTGCAAACCTCCTTTCCTGTCTGTGCATCCGGACAAGGTGGTGTTGCGTACAAGACCATCTTTCCTGCCTAAGGTAGTCTCTGCTTTCCACATCGGGCAGTCCATCACCTTGCCCTCCTTCTTTCCGCCTCCGCATCCCTCAAAGAATGAAGAGCGGCTCCATCGTCTGGACCCAAAACGTGCGCTTTCATTCTATATGGATCGCACACGCCAGTTCCGGGTGGATGACCAACTCTTTGTTGGTTACGCGGGTGCGAAGAAGGGACGGGCAGTGCATAAGCGGACCATCTCTCGGTGGGTCGTCTTATGCATCAAGGCGTGCTACTCCTTGGCTAGAAAGGAGCCTCCAGTTGGACTGAGGGCCCATTCCACTTGGGCCACGGCGGCTACTACTGCCCTGGGTCGGGGAGTCCCCCTGCAGGTCATTTTCCAGGCGGCTACGTGGGCCTAGCTGCACACCTTTGCGAGGCACTACTGCCTGGACAGTCAAGTCCGGAAAGATGGCTTCTTTGGCCGTTCCATCCTCCAGGACTTTCTGGTGTAAGTATTGGTTCGCAGACCCACCACCGGGGTTGGTATTGCTGGGGTATCTATTCTAAGGTAAGGAATCTATTACTAACCTGTTTCTTTCAGATAAACAAGTTACTTACCTTTGGTAACGATATATCTGTAAGAAACAGTAGTTAGTATTAGATTCCTTACCGCCCCACCCATCCTCCCCGGTCTGCGAACTGATACCTAGGGTTAAGGTCTTCCCCTTTCAGGGCCCTAGTTTCATGGCACCAGTGTTGGTTCTAGCATGGCTCTGCGTATCTGGCACGGAAAACCTGTGTCTAAGAACTGACGTCAGCGCGCATGGGCGGCGTCTAAGTACTCCGACGACGTCATTCCGGCGCAGACGACGCCGACTACGGACGCGGAGCCAGAGACGACGCCTAACGACGCGCAGGGGTATTGCTACGCAAAAATTTACGGATCCAGTCTGACACCTGGGGATATTCTAAGGTAAGGAATCTAATCTAAGGTAAGGAATCTAATACTAACTACTGTTTCTTACAGATATATTGTTACCGAAGGTAAGTAACTTGTTCATCATGTCTTGGTAAAACACCCGCAAAACAGGAACAAATTCCTTTCTGGTTAGCTCAGAAAATCAATCCGATTGAGGCAGTATTTCCTGATACTACCCCACACGAAAAACACAGAATTCTGACTATCTGTCTCCCAATGGGGATCGCACCACATGTGGAGGACTGTGACACTTGGGGCACGGTCTTTGCTTCTATCTACACAAAAACACATGGTGTTCCGTCAATGGCGGTTATACCAGATGTATTAAGACAGATTCAAAACGAATACGGTCCAGAACCTGCTTTAACTCTGGGTATGAAATTACTGAAAGACTTCAAGCAGGTCTCGGCTATATTATTAGCCAACATAAAAGGAGAAGCAGCATGTGTGGCAATCCGCCAAAAATTGAAGGAGACTGATATAACAGACCAACCTTTCGAGCTTGCTAAAATAATTGAAAAATGCTATGGAGAATTAGGCAGAGATAGTTTGGGTGGTAAACCAGTAAAACCCCAATTAATTGAAAATCCTGAAAAAACCTTTATTAAAAACAACCTCAATTCTCAAAAGAAGAAATGGGAGGGTGATAAACAAACTAATCTCAGAGAAAAACAATTTCAGTCCAGAGGAAGGTCTCCCCAACGGAGAGATAAGTCTCCAGGAGGAGGGGACAAGTCTCCCCAAAGGGAGCCCTCTGAAAAAAGATAGGGATAAATTAAGAAAACCTGACAGATATCGAGATATTGATACACGTCCCTCTAGATCTGTTCAGACTTCCTCACAGAAATCGGAAAGAAGAGGACGGTCAGAACACAAGGAAGAGCACGTCAAGTCCAAAGACAAAGAACCTGCTCATCAAAGTAAAAAATCACAATTTCCCAGAAAGAAGGTAGCAAGTATTAAAATTAAACATGCCGAGAATCCTGAGGACACAACTGAAAAACGGAGAGTGGGCCCAGACAATGCTAGACAGCGCAGCAGAAGTGACCATAGCTTGCAAGATCCTGATGAATCTTCTGGAGACAGTGGACACGAATGAATACATTCAGGTGGAAACTGCAGACACACGAGTTAGCGTGCCCCATAAACTATATGAAATAACATTACGTATAGAGGGAGATAAAACTAGGAAAATAAAATGCCTCTTTTGGGAGAATCATTCTAAAGGCTATGATATCCTGTTAGCTGAAAAAGACTGGCCACTAGAGTTTGTCAGGGAGTGCCCTCATGGCAAAGAAATGATTATGCCTGCCTTCTCAAATCGTATGCCAATTCATAAAAAATACACATTTGCAAGAAAATGGGCAGTGGCCCAAGCCCCTGCTTTATATAAAAATCATGTAGGATGGGATGAGGATTCTCCTCCCCACAAAATTCAATTAAAAAATCAACCTACTGCACAAAGGCAGTACCCAGTTAAACAAGAAGCTAAAAAGCAAGTCAGGGAGATCTTAGATCAACTTGAATATCAGGGTGTGAATGAAACATGCACCTCACAAATGAACAATCCTTTGTTTCCTGTCTCCAAGCCAGACAATTCATATCGTCTGGTTTTGGACTACAGACATATAAACTCCTGCTGTAAAACTTTTGCAGTCCAAAACTCACACAGTGCAGCACTAATGAATAACATTGTGCGCAAAAAATATAAAACGACATTAGATATCTCTAATGGATTCTTCTGTCAAAACATTGCACCTGAAAGCAGGTACTTGACCGCTTTCTCAATAATGAGGTCGCAAAAACAATTTTGTCGACTACCACAGGGATTCAAGAATAGCCCAGGATTATTCGCAGCAAGGGTAACAGAATTACTACAAATGTATGATGACGAGGCATTATCCTGTGTCGATGATATCTATCTTACAGACCTGGAGACTCATTTGAAAAGAGTGAACACCATAATACTTGGGTTCGCATCGGAAGGTTACAAATTCAACTTTAAAAAGTCAAGAATAGCCCATCTAACAGTCCTGTTTTTAGGATATGAATTATCAAGTGAACGCAAAAGCCTAGCAGACAATTTCTTAGAGAAATGTGCAGTACTCCAAGCACCTAAAACGCTGAAGAATTTACAATCAATACTAGGTTTCCTGAATTTCGGAAGAACATACATTCTAAATTATGCAGAGAGGGTTAAACCACTCTACGAATTAATAAAACCTGATTTCAAACCAAATAATTGGACTCAAAAACACACAGAAATGTTAAGATCATTACAGACAGACATGTTAACTAAAACAAAACTGCAAACACGCGCAAACGAACGCAATCTTGTAATCCGAGTCATCCCAGGAAGATGCGGATTCACATACCTGACCTCTAATGAGGGAGAAATGGTACCAATAGCTTACAAATCACATTTGTACACACAAGCTGAAATGAAATTCAGTTCTACAGAAAAAAATCTGACAGCGGTTCAAACTGCTGTAGCAAGAGAAAGAGCCCTAGCCCAAGGCAAGGGAATAACTATTTTCACATCAGAATCAGCCATTGAGGCATTAACAAGCCCACGCAATCTAAATGCTGTGGCATTAGATCCGAAATGGATACAATGGGAAAATTCTCTTGCTACAGAAGACGTGAAACACTATTTTGATCCGAAAATGAAAAAACTAGAAAATCTGGAATACGAATATGAATATCCTCTGCCGACCGAAACTCTGCCTCTCGAACAGTACACCTGTGTAATCTACACAGACAGATTTGCACAACATTTTGTTGTGGAAAAGCAAATTTACAATAACGCGTGCGCGATTGTTAAAGGTCGGTGGCGCTTAGGTAAATTCAGACCAATAGTCACTAAAACGAATCATTCAGAAACTGTACAGCTCAGTGAGCTGAATTAAGATCTCTAAAGATGGCGCTTGAAAATGCTGATCGGTAATTTCCCCACACTAATAGTGTGCGATTCACATTACTGCGTCCAGTCTTACAATAAGAGCCTGCAGACTTGAATTCAAAATGGTTACAAAGATGACACAGGTGCCACAATAAAGCATAAAAAACTTTGGGAACAAGTAGTTCTTTTGCAGAAAGAACTACAAAAGACTCACGTGATACATACACTGAGTCATCGACGTGATGGCGTTCACGTTGCAGGGAATTCATTGGCTGATAGAGCCACAGCGGCGGCTGGTCAACCGGCTTCCGTAGCCACTAAAAAGCGTTCAGAAAAACAAATAGATGGAGAAACCATGCTGGCAGTAAAAGCCTCATTAAAAGGCGACTATGCGGCATTACCTCTCAACTATCCACTCAATAATATATACATAATTGATGCGAACTCCGTTCCGTTTGCTCGAATCCCTGGAGTGGGGGATAGAGTAATTCCAAACACGAACCGGAGAATCTTCTTGATACAAGAAGTACACATGGGATTGGGTCTGAGGCAACAAGAGATCCTGAAATCTCTGATAGAATTACAATCACAATACTGGTGGCCGGGGATGAGCGTAGAAATTTACAATTTTGCAATGAATTGTGAGGACTGCAACAGAGATCGCAGTTGTGAACCGGACCAAGCACCAGCCCAGACACCACTATTAGACAGCATCAGGCTATCTATGCGCAGACATCTGACCGGACAAATGCGGCCCCATAATTATTAAGACTAGATTCACTGAAGATGTGGCCCCAGCACTCGGCTGACGCCAGAACTGTTATAAAAGATTTGCGAGTCTTTATCGGCACATACGCAATTGGCATGCTACATTCTGACTAGGGTCCTGTGTTTAGCTCTCGAGCTTACAAAGAGGCCATGAGCAGCATGGGCATTGCATTGCGGTACTCTTCTCCCTTCCATCCTGAGGGAAATGCGGTTGTGGAAAGAAAAAACTGTGACATAAAGCAATCTATAACAGCGAGGGTATTAGGTTCGGGTGATGGGTGGGTCAAACATCTAACAAGTGTCCAACGTAGTCTTAACAATCTGCCAAGAAATTCTCTAAAGGGTTTCACTCCATACGAACTATTGTTCGGCACTAGAATGAAAATCCAGGATTTAGATTGTCAAACTTCAGTGGTGGAAGAAAAAACCTTTGATATCAAAGATAGTTTGGCTGTTTTACAGGACTTGAATGAAACAAGAAAAAGTCTAAGTAACATAAAGTCTAAGCCAACAACCACTGAAGAACCACCTGTCCCAGCAAGACCTGTCTGGATTCCAAAGATTGGGGATCTGGTCAGAGAAAAGATCGCGGTGAAGAAGGAATTTGGGCCTTCTTACAGAAAAGCAGTACCTGTCTTAGCTGTCAGCGGAACAAGATCAGTAGTACTACCTCCACTTGCTGGTAAAAAGGAGAACAGAGTTGTATCCATCAACCTGGTGAAACCACAATCATGTGGCCAGTAATAAGTAGTAGGCCCAGTGGACTCCCAAGAAATAGCAGAAGACCAAATCTTGCTACAATCCAAGAGGTTCAAACTGAAAGATTAATCACTTTCGATAAACCATCAGTGAATAAAAAAGGACTATGCAACAAAGCCATGGAACTTGTGCCTCTTGAAACCCAAATTGCAACAGTTCATGAAGAAACACCAGTCCACAACGATGTAGCCTCGGACTATACAAATGTAACAAAAGAGAATGCAAAGATCAATGGAAATCCGGAAGCAATCCCACCAATTGACCGAACTGCATCTGGCTACTTTATCAACTTTGATGACTTTTACGATGATCCGAGTGAACATGGAGACAAGAGGTGAGTAACGCTCTTGCGGCCTGGGAGAGGGACGATGTCTAAGACGGAGGCGACAGTTCCGGAAACCTTCCAGAGAGGCCGGGCGTGGTGACGACGCCAACCTGGACATGCGAGCTGAGAGAAGTTTCATCCGGCGCTACCGCCGGGACTTCGGTTTCATTTGCTGGCACGCCTCACTATCAGTGGAGTCGTGGTGTTCCCACAAACACCACATTCAGATGAGGTGAGAATCCGTTGCCGACATCTGGCACGCACAAGACAAGCACATCTTAAAGCCCGAAGGCATTCGCACACTGTTCCCACACACAACGCAATAAGCGAAAGGTAAAGGACTGAACTGGCCAGGAGCACGATCCGGATTGCATGCGGAAAAGGAAAAAACTGACATAGGCACGCCGGGGTGGGACTTTTGTGACCTCGCTGACGTCCGGTACGTGGACAACGCCTGGGCGGAGTCGCGTGATTTCGTCCCCCCAGCACGCAGGGAGGCTGTGGCAAAAAGTTTTCCAGATCCAGTCTCACACCTGGGGATAATTCTACGTTAAGGAATCTGCGGCTAGAATAGTCTCTACCAGATACATAGTTACTGAAGGTAAGTAACTCGTACTTCACGAGGTTCGGTTGGGGGATCCTCCATTGTGTTTATTGATCTCTGCCATTGTAGCTTAGCTCTCTGGCAGTATTTCTGCAAAAATAGTGTTGTAATTTGCCAGCTTTCGGTAATGTTTTTGTGTTTGTTTTGGGCTTCTGATTTCTTCAGTGTTTTGCTGCGATGAATGATGAGCGCTTCTGCAAAGCATGGGTGAAAGAGCTGCTTTTGAACTTTTGAGCAAGCGATATTATGGATTTGGTTGCTAGTGTTACTTCAAGGATATTTGTAAGTGTAATTTAGGGTCATTTACAGTTTCTGTTCTGTAGCACAGACACTATTACACCAACCTATTGTACAATGTGCTAATTTTAAGTTCACTTTAGGCTCACAGAACACTCCTGACGTTGGCGAATTTGGAAACCCGATACTTTGCAAAGAAGAAAACTTTGTTGGGCCTGAGTAAATTAGCTGCACTGGCATCCAGTTTCCCAGAGGATGTGACACAAGTGAAAGTTGAAGGTAAGAGCTGATAAAGCATTAATGTAAAAACAGAAACCTGCGCTTAAGGGGCTAAAATTGTAGAGCCCTCTTGAGAATGCCTTGGTTTTTTTTCAAACTATGTTGTGGTTGAAATATTTTGCAGGCCTACTGGACATCTTACCTAGGTGGGTAACCCACTTCACTCCACTTTTGTCATCTTCTGGGCTCTAACCTTCCAGACGTGGGTCCCGTGTTCTCCATGCCGCTGGAGTCAAGCTATCCTGGCTGATGAGGGGTGAAACCCCGAAACCGGTCTTGGGATGCCTGTTTCCAGTCCAGGGAGGACCTGGCCTGGCAGTTCGTACTGAACTGTTCCCATGAGGCACAGGGTCAAGACCGATTTGCATATGGCTGGGTTCTAACTGGAATGGCATGGTGAGCAAAAAAACAATAGATGTAGGCCCAGATCTCTGTACTGGGGTGAATATATGACTTTGTTCTGCATTCTGTCCTTCAATTGTTGTTTTTGCATTCCTGCAACTTAAAGCAGTGGAGTGGTGCCTAAATAACCTTTCCCGAGACACCTTGGGCTTTTGGTCATGCAGAATTAAAGTGGGAAAACTCTTAGTAAAGGTGAAAACTTAGGGAAAAACAACTTAAACTGGGGATACCTACCTAGCCTCACAAAATGAAGCATCAATCTCTATGGATGCATCTTGGAAATGTGCCTCTCTATAACAAGCTTTTGACTAAGATGTTCATCAAGGCTGCAGCAGAGAACTTCAATAGGTTTTGTCTTCCTTTTGGAAGGTCACAGCGTCTAGCATTGCTCTGCTGAAAAATTTCAAAACCCCAAATTACAATGGTGAAGTTCTTGACTGGTACAAAGCACCAAGTGTGCCTTGCCCATGCTCCATAGCTGGCATCTGAAGAGATTACCTTGGTTTTATTTGGGAGTGTTATATAGAGCGAACTAGGCCTGAAGGTATTGGAGCGCTTTATAAGCGCACCTGTTGCGTTACATACTGATACATTCAGTTTTATTAGTCACAGGAGATTAAGTGATTTAAGTCTTGCTAAAGACAGCTTTAGCTAATGGACATGGACTCACAGGATTTAGCTCCGCCTCTTTGTTGGTCATCTTTATATATGGACAAGTGTTTGGGCAGCAGTTGTTAGCCCACCTGTTAAGAAGACTTACATTCTTATGCATACCATGTGTCAAATGCAGCAGGAACAGACCTTCCACTGTGTAACCCTGTAACAAATACAAAAGGAAGTTTTACATTGTGAATTCTGATACCATAGGCAGGGATTATGCATGTTTAACACATTGAGACCCTCTTAAACAAATTGTTAATTTAGGAGGGTCTATACATGTATGTTTTGATTGTGTACATTTGTAGTAACATGAAAAAGGTCCAATCCAGGTAGTTTTCCATGTAGGTTTAATAAGGTAAGGAGTTACATAGGGGACAGCCCCACCAGGAGCAGCCTCACTGCTGCTCAGCCCATCTCTACCTGAGACTCACACACACGAACATTCCATTTACCCACATTCTCTATCCCAGGCACTCAGTCTGAGCAGCAGCAGTATAACACATCCCCTTTCTTTGCAATGTAAAAGAAAGCATGCTCACAGGCATTATACACATTGCAAGATCTACAAAAGATGACAATTAAAGGAAGCACAATATACAAAATTAAAGAGAAACAGTGACACCAGTACAAAAGCTCATGCACACCACCATCCTCCTGTCTAACACAAAAAAAAGCCAGACACTCCCACTCTACATACTACATACCAATCCAAGTACCAGAATCGTACAAGCTGGCCAGGCAAACATGAAGAGCACAAGGAAACCAACAACCAAGATGTAGAAGAAAACTGACAAATGAGAATACAAAAACAGTAAGCAGGCATGGATTAAATCTACACAGAACATCAAGAACCAAGTTAACCCTTCGCCCAACACACAGGTTGGGTTGTGATGTGTGGAGGAATAGCACACAGACACGCAAAACTGCGGCAATACCCCGAGTAAAGACTGGGGTGGAATGTGTGGGGGCGAACCACACGGCACAATGAAACAGTGGTAACTGCAAACATTTCCTCAAACAACCCTGATAGGGGTGGAATGTGTGGGGTAACACCACACAGCACAATGCAGGAACAACAAACTTCTCCCAATATACTCTGGGGTGGAATGTGTGGGGTAAAAAACACACGGCACGGAGGAACACACACAGAACAATATCAACACTTCCTCCAACAACCCCAGTTGGAGTGGAATGTGTGGGGGCACACCACACGGCACAATGCAATATGCAGGAGCATCAAACTTAACCAAATGCACGCTGGGGTGGAATGTGTGGGGAAAAACCACACTGCATGGAGGGACTCTCAGAAACAATATCAAAACTTCCCCCAACAATCCTAAATAAAGTGGGATGTGTGAAGGAAAAACAACACAGTACAGCAAGAATAATTAACACTCTGCCAATAACCCTAGAACGACGTAAAAGTGGGAAACATCAGCTCATTAATAACATAAAGCCACAGAGCAAAGTACAACATGCAGTTGCAACCCTGATGTGCAACAGAGGAGAAAGGATAAAGCAGTGTATAGAAAGTGCAAAATACCACTCAAATGCACAGACAAGCAGGAAACATTTCTTCAATGACCTTAGAGAAATTATAAAAACTAAAAGAGCTATATAAGAACTTAACGAACCTCTTGTGAGTAGAGTACGTAGCTGTAGTTTTAGGAAGCTTTTTTACTTTTGAGTTTCTTTAGTCAGCAAAATTTCAGTAAACCATCAGTCCATGAGGTGGCACACACGCAGGTTCTTCTCCAGATCGTCACCAAAATGAAGAAGGTCAAATCCAAGTAGTTTTCCATGTAGGTTTATTAAGGTAAGGAGTTACGTAGGGGAGAGCCCCACCAGGAACAGCCTCACTGCTGCTCAGCCCATCTCAAACTGACACTCACACACACGAACGTTCCATTCACCCACATTCTCTCTCCCAGGCACTCAGGCTGAGCAGCAGCAGTATAACAACATTTTAATATTATGTTAAGTATCTCATTGTGTGCGAGTTAAAGTACTGTCACCTTTTAAAAGTAAACACCCAGACTAAAGTTATGTGTTATTGTGTGCTTTGTGGAGTTTTAAGTTTTTACCTTGCACCTCCTCCCTGAGTAAGACCTTGACTGGCCTGCCTCGCTATCTCAAAGGTCAGTTGCTAAAGAGGGTCACATGGTGCTCAGTTTACTATGATGGCCTCAAGGCTGTAGCTCTGACAGTGTCATTGGTTAGTGGGTTTGTTAGCTCCATATGAGGTAGTTCTATTTGTACTAACTGACAGAGCCATTAACTCAAACCCTGTGTCACATACAGGAGGAAGAGGGTCTGCATGATGTAACCCCATGACAAATAAAGTAAGAAGTTTTACATTGTGAACTCTGATATGTGCAATAAGAATGGGTGTTCATTTTGCCCTACATGACACACAATATAGGAAGGATATTTACATTGGTCTACACTGAGAGAGATGTTCTTATATATGTTATATCTTATATATGTCTTATATATGTTTCTGTCAGGAGAGGCTAGAAAGGTATAGTTTTTGTTTCAAACATTTCTAATTTTATATTTAGGTGTAGTTCTGCATGAATTAAAAGCACTGCCTGGGCATTGCTTTATTAAGTTTTATTGTGGACGCTGTGGTGTTCTGAGTTTCGAACCAATACCACCTCCCTGTGTTAGCTTTGAAATGTTTTCAGGATAGAAACCTCCCTTTTCATGTCTAGTAGCAAGGTATTACAGTTGTAGCCAAGTGAGCATTGATTGTCCGGGGATCTCCCCCAAACCAGTTCCCACTTTTCATATGCACTGCAATTTAGGTGCACTGTTATTGTGTGCTCTGCTGATGCCCATCTCCCCACACACTCTCTGCCGTGCCACAACCAACCTACAAGAACTGCAAAAGAGTCACTGCTAACAAACTGCGATAATTGTGTATGGTTCATTTTATTGTGTGATATGATGTGATGGAGCTGAATTTTCTAAAACTAAAATTACCAGTCACAGTATCAAATCGATCGAACCACTGATCAAATGGACCGTGCGATTTCAGCTGGGAGTGTAATGTGGCCGCTTGCATGAGTTTTGGTTATTTAAAAATACAGTGTGGTTCCACAAGAACGAGAGCCAGGATGGTTATCAAGCCATAAAGGTTTATTATCAGAATAGTCAAGTTACAAATGTGTTCAGTTATTCATTTTGTTATTAAATCATTCAAATTCAGTAAGATTAGTCAATCCAGCAGAGTACAATAGAATATTTATGGCATAGACTATATGAATACTGTCAAATGCAAAGTTTAAATTCCTTAAAGGAACTTCCTTAGAACTAAACTAAGAGTACCTAAAGTGACATGGAGGAAATTCTAAGTAGAAGATGTCAGTTTATAAGAGTCTAAAAATGCATTCAAGAGTTTAACCCAAGAACCAGCAGCATTAAGTCTCAAGTGAAATAAGCGCAGTCTGCATAGTCAGAGAAATGGCCTCTCTTCCATAAAGTCAGAAAGGCTCTGAGCAAGTTCTTAATTTGTGAAAAAGAATAGTGCCTGGGCCCTCATCAGGAGGCCACTGCAGCTTGTACCACCCATATCCCATGCAAACACTGCCGATAACAGTACGAATAAAACTACTAGCTGTCACACTCCTACAAGTGTGACAGTTTAGACTGTTCTTGGCCCCCAAAGCTAGAAGAGGTGCTTAGGTGGCAGGTAATATCCATTTATAATGTATATTGAATTATAAAAACAGTTGCTATGCTTATTTCTAGTTTTAGTCAAACAATGCCATCATTTGACAGACGGTCATAAGTGTCGGTGTTAAGTACCAGTGTTCAGCATCGGAAACCACCGGCTCAAATTAAACAATGATCTGATCTCTCCATTCTAAGCACACACAATCAATACATTCCGTTTCATCCAAAACTCCTTTGCATTAACTGTAGGGAGCAGTCTTCTTGGAGCAGGCAAACTCCCCTTATTCCCATTGTCAAACAAAGGCGTACCCAGCTGCACGTCCTTCAATGTACCATAGGCTCGAACGGCCTGGTACAGGAGGATCCTTTTCATTCCCACAAACAGTGTAATTCACAACCAACTGTCAGTTAGTACGATCTACTCTAACATTCTCCAAAGGCAAACAATGAACTACTCTTCGAACTAGCACGTTATCTTGCATCTGAAACGAGAAGGAAAATGTGAAAACATTCTGCAAGAGCCATTTATTTTAGCAGCGAAAGTAATTTGAGACCTACTCATACTCATCTAAGTTTAGGAAAAACATTTTTGCACTGTAAAACTTATGTTTATACGTTGGTTATATGAAGGGCAGCTTCAGTATATGCATATTGCTACATGTTAACACACGGATCTGAAAGAGACACGTTAGTGATAGATTCCTTACCTTAGAATATCCCTGTAGGAGAGTAGGGTCTGCAATCCTATGATCACCCAGATTTTTTGCTTTTGTTTCACTGGTTTACGACTTTCTCTGGCTGTGGGCCTGCCAATCAGACCCACAGCCTAGCTGTTCTCTCACTAAATTGACATGTGTACCTTAGGTGCATTATCCAATTGGGACTGGGCCACCTTATCAGACCCTGTAACTCAGGGCATAGGTGTACCCAGGGCCTACCAGGGGGTGAAGCATGTATTATGCCACCCCTGGAAGGCCATCTAAATCTGACACAACTTGCTGCACGTCAGCTGGGGAAAAGTGGTGTAATCACCCTTTGCTTTAGATATAGTATACCTATATCTAACCCTAAAAATGGACCCACAGATTCCTATCAGTCACTCCTATGGCAGGCCTTGACAATCCTGAAGGCAGAGTGCTTGGAATCGTGTGAGATGGTGCTCTTTCATGAGCTGAGCCCGTTTGCAGCTTGCGGAACCAAGTCCTAATAGCTGTTCCAGGATAACGCATACCATATACTCTTAAGTGCATTATAATCCTCGCGGTTAAATGCTATCTTTGGTATTGCTTTATCAAAACATGTCGAGTAAGGTGTCATACAAATTGGAATACTAACCCCTCGCCAATTCTGGCGACGGGGTTAGCATTCCACCCTTCTAGAGGGACACGACATGTATGTAACTGTGAACCCCGGTTAAAGTTAACTCAAGCCTCAGCTCCACAAAATGGATGCTGCCACCACAGACACAAGTCTGACCTCCTGCTGCTGGGAGTCCTTCCAGCGAGGAGAGCTTGGACAAAGGGTTTCCTGTCAGGGGCGGTGCTAGCACCCTCCCAGACAGGGTTTTGTGTATCCTGGGTAGGCAGGGCTTTACAGGAAGGTGACTGCAAGTGGCACCCCGGTACTCACTACGCATCTGCCGGCTAGAACCAGTTCCAGGGGCACACCAGCCCCTGGCCTGGGGAAAGTCCGGCATGGGAGAGGGGTGTAACCACCCCCCTTCCTGGTCCCACCCCTAGGGCAGGACCTAGTCGCGTACCCACCCCTTTCTTTAGGATAAAGGCAGGAGCAGGGACCCTTCCAAATTAGATCATCTTTGAATCAAGAAACTACTTTCTACGAAAGGAACTCTCGACTTCTTCTCAAGATTTCTCCCTTGTGGCTAAGGAGTAGTCACCCTGCACCCGCAGGCACCATCTAAGAACTCTGCGGTTTGCTGCACGTCCTTCCTCAGGAATCCGACTGACCAGCTCGACGAGACCCGGCTTCCCTGGCACCTCTGACCTCTACCTACCTCTACAGCTAAGCTGAGAACCGTAGGTGCGACGAGACCTCGAGGGACCGGCCATCATCAGAACTGCACGACTTCTATCCAGCACGACCGCCGAGGGATCCTCTGGTGAGTGCTTTGGGGTCCGAGAAGCCCCGACCCTGAGCAGCTCCAGCACCGAAGTCCAGCCCCCCAGCATCTCCACGATCTGTGTGGGGCCCTTCTGCTTTTTGCTGCTCACCGCGTTGTCTGGCTACTAGCCCGCTGGCTTGTGGCCTTCCCGACGACGATCTTCGACGACAACACTGCTGGTCTGGTTGCTCCAGACTGGCCCTTGCTCCCTTCCAAAAGAGGAGCACCCCGGCCCCTCCTGGTCCACTCCAGACGCCATTTTAGGTCCACCGCGTGGGCTTGAATTTGCCAAGACTTGTTGCCCCAATCCTGGGCCCAGCGACGTCGACAGCATCAACCATCGTGGGACAGCTCGCACCTCCATCCTGGTCGCCGACAACGCCTCCTGGTCCGTGAGACTGCAGAGCCCAGCGTCGCCCCCTCACCTAGTCGAGGTGACTTCGCCCGGTGCCATCCTGGTGCCCACACAATCACTGGCCAGTGATTAAGAACTTGGTCCGCTCTGCTTTCAGGTGTCATCCATCTTCGATCCAGGCTTGGATCACTCGAACAATCTTCACTGGTCGCCTGCCAGCAACTTCTTTCTTCAGGCTCCTGGTTCGTCAACGAGGATTCCCGACGTCTTTTCAGACCTATGCAGCTGCAGCCCCTGGGCTAGGTAACTTCGGCATTTCGGTGCCCTAGCATAGCCTCACTATCCAAGGGTCCAGATCCACTTTAGTTTTCGATCTACCTACTCGGGTTCGCCCGAAAACACTAACTTTGCTTTTACTAGCCTCCATAGACTTTGTCCCGCATCCCTCGTGAGAGTGCACACTCTGCACCCGAGTCCCCTAGGCCTCCTATTATTAATCTGAAGGTTCAGTAACGTAGTCCTAGCGATTCCAAAGCCTATTAGTCAAGTACTTACCTACTAGTAATTTCGCATTCCACTTTCATAGTATATGGTTTTTCGTGCCCCTTGGGCATTTGTGTAAATTGTGCAACTTAAAGTATTTTCCTAAGAGTTTTGTTGTGTGCTTAGTACCCTGTCCTCATAAAGAGTACAGGGCTGTTGTGATTCTAATAAATACACTGTTTATTTTCATAACACTTGTGTGGTGTCCTTTCACTTGGTGTTCAAGGGGTATATGTGATGGTATAACAGCTGGCTTAACACGCCCTCTAGAGTTTAGCCCGAAGACTGCTCGTATCCATGCTACTAGGATAGCTGGTCTATAAGGTTGACTTACAACCAATCATCAATAAGGGTTGTTTGGACTGATACAAAGTGCTCACTAGAATAGTGAACATTATATATCAGGCCAACTTCTCACAATCCCCAGGCGTCAGACTGGATCCGGAAACTTTTGCGTAGCAGTACCCTTGCGTGTCGGTAGGCGTCGTCTGCGTCCGTCGTCCGCGTCGTGGGCGCCGTGATGACGTCGTCGGAGTACTTAGACGCCGCCTCCGCGTGCTGACGTCAGTTCTTCTTTTTTCAGCGCCAGCCAGCGCAGATCTGGAAAAAGCAGTAACCCAGTCAATTTTTGACTAACTTTTTTTAGATCATTTTTGATCCTTCTCGAAGTCTTGCGACTCTGATCGGTGCCGTAGGGATGCCTGGTTTCAAGCACTGTGAAGATTGCGACCGGACGATGTCGGTCACGGATCCTCACCACCTGTGCCTAACTTGTCTAGGCGTCAACCACGACGACAAGGCCTGCTCCGACTGCCGGGCCCTCTCTTCGAAAGCCAGGAGGGAGCGGTCCCGCAGGCGACTCGAACTCCGGCAGTTGGCTCGCGCCGCGTGAGGTCCCGGTCCCGGTCCCACGGGAGGTCGAGGGACAGGTCGCGGGGACGGAGCCACCAAAGCTCCGGGAGTCGGCACCACTCCTCCGGGTCGAAGTCGTCGTCAGGTAAGAAGCACAAGAAGTCGAAGAGGGGTCACCGCTCTTCTGACTACCCCCGACGCTCGCGCAACGCGGCCGGGGGTTCAGGTGACACCACCCACGCGGCTCCTTCGGAGTCGCAGGCGTCACGTTCCGCCCCACACCCTCCGGTCCCTGGGCGAGACGCGACGCTGGAGGAGATTGAGCGCTTCCTCATGGCCATGAGGTCCCTTTCTCCTCCAACGGGCTCCGCGGCGCCTGCGGGCCCAGCGGACCCGTCTGGGGCCCCTAGCGGGTCGGGGGCTTCGACGACGCCGGCGCCTTCGGGCCCGGCACCGCAGGGCCCCACGGCCCGATGCCGCCGGCGCCTTCCTCGGACCTGGACCTTCCTCAGGCTCTGGATCGTCACAGGTGGACCTTACGACCCCCCCCCCCCACCCCAAATCCCCCCCCGAATCCCCCCCCCCCCCCCCCCCCCCCGGTGTCGGTCCGTTAGGTGTCGCCTCCGGCGCTGTCCTCTGGCTGGGCCGCCCCCAATTCCTCCTTTGCTCCGGTTCCGACGTCGGAACGGCGCCGCTGGGTGCCGCTTTCGACGCCGCTTGGAGATTTCCACTTCTACGAACCGGCCCCATTGGTTGACAACCCTGAGTATCAGGGGATGGGTGATGAGGAGGATTGGGACCAGGGAGTGTCAGTCTCAAGAGGACTGGGCAGGAGACCTTGGGGAGGCCAGTGGCCTGGACACCTCTCCAGACACTGGTATTGTCTCTCCTCCTACCGTGGCTTCGGAGGAGGGGGCAACCTATAGTGTGGTGTTGACGAGGGCTGCCAAGGCCTTGGGCCTTGAGCTCCCCGTCGCGGCCGTGAGGACTAACCTCCTCACTGAGGTCCTTAAATCGCAGTCAAGCTCGGCCAAGCCTCTGCTGCGCTTTAATGAGGCCTTGACCTGTCGTTCTTTTGGGCACCTGGTCCAAGCCCGCTACGGGTTCGCCCGTAGATAGGAACGTGGCCAGACGCCACCGCCCGGCCCCGGGCGACCCATGTTTCCTGTCCACCCACCCCACCCCGAGAGTCTGGTCATCCAGGCCTCCAATTCCCATACTGCATTCCCGTCGGCTCCACCGGACAGGGAATCCAAGAGGTATGAGAATTATGGAAAGAAAATATTCTCCTCCCTTAGTTTGGGACTGCAGTCTTCCAACACCGCATGCCTCTTGGGCCGCTACACCCACTCTCTGTGGGAGACGGTGGCGGAAGTGCTGCCAGAGTGTCCGTTGGAGGTACGGGCCAAACTCGGCCAAGCCCTTGTGGAGGGCCGAGATGCAGTCAAGTATTCTATCCGGTGTGGGCTGGATACCACCGACTCGCTGGGCAGAGCAATGGCAACGGCGGTGGCGGTGAGACGCCACGCCTGGCTGAGGTCTGCCAATTTTTCGGCGGATGTCCTCCAATTTTTCGGCAGATGTCCAGAACACTCTGATGGACATGAGCGCTTTAAGGACTCCAGGGCTACAGCCAAGTCCTTGGGCCTCTCGGCCCGCGCCAGCAAACGGCTGCCTTTCGCTCCTTTCGTGGCCAAGGAAGGGGCGTCCCCACACGTACCGCCAGCCACTCGCCGCAGACTAACATCCAGCGCGGTGGCGGCCGTGGAAATCGCTGTGGAGGCGGTTAAGGACAACGGCGAGGTCAGTCCACACCTTCCCCCGCAGCATCCGCCTCTAAACCCTCCTAGTCCGTGCTTTTCGGCCCATGTGACACCAGTGGGGGGCAGGGTTCGCCATCACCACTCTCACTGGCGCACTGTCACTTCGGACAGGTGGGTGCTGCAGATCGTCCAGAGGGGCTACTCCCTCCCCTTAGAGACGACTCCTCAAGCCATGCCACCGCAAAACCACCGCGTATCGGGGGATAACTTGCTGCTTCTGCAGGAGGAAGTTTCCGCCCTCTTGGCCATGGGGGCCATCGAGCGTGTTCCTGGGCCAGAAGTAGGACGTGGTTGCTACTCCCACTACTTTCTGGTACCCAAGAAGGGCAAAGGGGGCCTACGCCCTATCTTGGATCTACGGAACGTCAATGGCTTCCTCCGGAATGAGAAGTTCAAGATGCTGACTCTGGCTCAGGTCTTAGCTGCTCTGGACCCAGGAGACTGGATGGTAGCGTTGGACTTGCAGGACGCGTATTTCCACATCCCTGTCCTGCCGGCCTACCGGCGTTACCTGCGGTTCACGGTAGGCCACGAGCCCTTTCAGTTTACCGTGCTCCCCTTCGGCCTTACCAGCGCCCCACGGGTGTTCACGAAGGTGATTGCGGTGGTCGCAGCTCATCTGCGCAGGTCAGGGGTTTCAGTCTTCCCCTACCTCGACGACTGGTTGTTGAAGGCGGGCTCGCCCCAGACAGTCGTCAACCACCTCCAGACAACGGCAGACCTCTTGCACCAGCTGGGGTTCTCCATCAATGTGCCCAAGTCACACCTGTGCCCCTCTCAGAAGCTCCTTTTCATCGGAGCGGTTCTCGACTCGGCGCAGTTTCGAGTTTACCCACCCGAACAGCGGGTTCGGGATATACAGGCTCTGATTCCAATCTTCCAGCCTTTATCCCGAGTTTCGGTCAGGTTGACGCTGCAGCTTTTGGGGCTGATGGCTTCCTGCATCCTTCTGGTGCATCACGCCCGGTGGCGGATGCGGGCTCTGCAATGGGACCTGAAGTTTCAGTGGGCCCAGCATCAGGGCAACCTGTCCGACCATGTCCTGATCTCGGAGGGCACTGCGAGACAGCTGCAGTGGTGGCTCACGGACCGCGATTGGGTCAGCGGCAGATCCCTCTCCCTTCCCCAACCGGAGCACATAGTTGTGACGGACGCGTCCCTCCAGGGCTGGGGAGGCCACATGGGAGAGGCGGAGATCAGAGGCCTCTGGTGTCCGGCGGAGTCCCGGCTCCATATAAACCTTTTGGAGCTGCGGGCGATTCGTCTGGCACTGAAGGCATTCCTCCCCTCTGTTCGAGGGAGTGTGGTGCAGGTGTTCACGGACAACACCACCGCTATGTGGTACCGCAACAAACAGGGCGGGGTGGGGTCGTGGACCCTCTGCCAGGAGGCTATGCGCCTCTGGCAATGGCTGGAACATCAGGGCGTGACTCTGGTGGTTCAACACCTGGCAGGTTCTCAGAACGCCAGGGCGGACGAACTCAGCCGCCGGTGCATGATGGATCACGAATGGCGTCTGAACTCGGACGTGGCACAAGGTCTCTTTCTGCAGTGGGGAGAGCCTTGGTTAGATCTATTCGCCACCGAAGAGAACGCGCAATGTCATCAGTTCTGTGCGTTGGAATTTCCAAGGCGGCACTCGCTCGGAGACGCTTTTCGTCGCGAGTGGAGTTGCGGTCTGTTGTACGCCTTTCCGCCTATACCACTTCTGCCCGGAGTGCTGAAGAAGATCACGCGCGACCGGGCACAAGTCATCCTTGTGGCTCCGGACTGGGCACAAAGGTACTGGTATCCCGAGCTACTCAGTATGTCAGTCGATCCCCCGGTTCGTCTGCCTCTTCAGGAGGACCTTCTGTCGCAGCAGCAGGGGACGGTCCTCCACCCGAACCTGTCCAGTCTCCACCTCCATGCTTGGAGATTGATTGGCGACAGTTGAGGCCATTGTACTTGCTTCCTGAAGTCTGTAACATCATTCTGGCAGCCAGGCGTCCCTCCACAAAGTCGGTATATGCCTGCAGGTGGAACAGATTTGTGGCATGGTGCATAGCAAAGGCTGTGGATCCCCTCAATGCCCCTCTTTCTGAGGTTCTTCTCTTTCTGCTGTCTCTTGCCCAGCAGGGCTCTGCTCTGGGCACTATCAAGGGCTACCTTTCTGCTCTTTCAGCCTTTTTGAGGCTACCTGATCAACCTTCTTTGTTCAAGTCCCCTATCGTTAATCAATTCCTGAAAGGCATCACACATACGTTCCCTCCTGTTCCTTTTGTGATGCCTCAGTGGGACTTGAACTTGGTTCTAACTTTTCTGATGTGCGCTCCCTTTGAGCCACTTCACAACTGTCCTCTTCGCCTTCTCACTTTGAAGACTGCCTTCCTGGTGGCCATCACCTCTGCCAGGAGAGTGAGTGAGCTCCAGGCTCTATCTTGTAAACCTCCTTTCCTTTCAGTGCATCCGGACAAGGTTGTGTTACGGACAAGGCCCTCGTTCCTACCCAAGGTAGTCACGGCCTTCCATATTGGGCAATATATCACCTTGCCCACCTTCTTTCCACCTCCGCATCCCTCGAGAGAGGAAGAGAGGCTCCACAGTCTGGACCCAAAACGTGCGCTCTCATTCTATTTGGATCGCATACGCCAGTTCCGGGTGGATGACCAACTCTTTGTTGGTTACGTGGGCGCTAAGAAAGGGAAAGCGGTGCACAAGTGGACCATCTCGCGGTGGATCATCTTGTGTATCCAGGCGTGTTACTCCTTGGCTAAGAAGGAACCCCCAGTGGGGCTAAGGGCTCATTCCACTCGAGCCACAGCGACTACAACTGCCTTGGGCCGAGGTGTGCCCTTGCAGGACATTTGCCAGGCGGCTACGTGGGCCTCGCTGCACACGTTTGCAAGACACTATTGCCTGGACAGTCAAGTCCGGAGGGATGGCTTCTTTGGCCGTTCCGTCCTCCAGGACTTTCTGGTGTGATTATTGGTTCGCAGACCCACCACCACGGGGTTGGTATTGCTGGGGTATCTATTCTAAGGTAAGGAATCTATCACTAACGTATCTCTTTCAGATGCACAAGTTACTACTTGTGTAACGATATATCTGTAAGAGACATTAGTGATAGATTCCTTACCGACCCACCCATCCTCCCCGTTCTGCGAACCGATATCTAGGGTTAAGGTCATCCCCTTTCAGGGCCCTAGTTTCATGGCACCAGTGTTGTTTTTTGGCATAGCTCTGCGTTTCTGGCGCGGAAAAGCTGTGTCTAAGAACTGACGTCAGCACGCGGAGGCGGCGTCTAAGTACTCCGACAACGTCATCACGACGCCGACGACGGACGCGGAGCCGCAGACGACGCCTACCGACGCGCAAGGGTACTGCTACGCAAAAGTTTCCGGATCCAGTCTGACGCCTGGGGATATTCTAAGGTAAGGAATCTATCACTAACTAATGTCTCTTACAGATATATCGTTACACAAGTAGTAACTTGTGCATTAGTATATAGTCAGTCTAATTTATAATGTACAATCTGCGACTTCAGATGGATGTAGATTATTTTGATGTTATTTATATGGAAGTATTTTGTTATTTTCTGTACTGTTTGTATGATGCTACCATTAATTTAATATTCTTTATCTACTTTATTGTCGGTTTCATTTCACTGCAGATAAAATTTAACAACTAGTACACTTTTTTATCGAAAGTCTTTCTAGATTCTTTCAGGTCCAGTACTAGTGTATTCACAACAGGTTTATCTAATCCACAATGATTGTGAAGTGGCTTCTGGCTAGGATGACCGTATATTTATCCTTAGTACATTGGGCAGTACACACAAATATTGAAATGTCTTGAGGATCAGTAGCAGCAGAGATTGAAGCTCTTAGAGTCCTTTCCATTATGAATGCAGCTTTCCAGTGCCAGTTTACTCACACTCCTCATCCCTCTCCCCTGTACTTAGTGCCTTCCTTCGGGAGTGTTGGACTCTTTTTATTTGTTGAAATTCAGGGAGTGTACTGCGGTATAATCAACACTTAACTCTAACCTTGAATGTCAAGTTTGCCTTCAACTTTTTTGATGGAATTCAGGGAATGGATAATGCTGCGATTACTTACAGATAATAGCGTTACTCTGAGTCCTTCTCCTGCCGTGATGACTCACTCATGGAGGCTTAATTCATGAAAAGTGCACACACAGATAGTATATGCATCCCTGGGTAGGGCACACCGTAGGTTCTTAATATAAGACTCCTTATGATTTTGTACGAGTTGTATTGTTTTATTCTTATTTTCGCAGATTCTTACTGATATTTTTGTCATATCATGTCAATTGTTAAGGCATATTTATGCATTATTAGTTTTCCATAACATCCTTATCATGCTCCGATGCATTTCGGGCTCAACAGCCCTTTGTCCAGGAGCTCTGAATAACAAACAAGATATAGCCAATCACTGTATTGTACATATTCAAACATGTCATGTATTCAGTAAACGAAAATATAATACATCCTGTCATTTGTGAATACATGCTTGCATAACAAGTGGTAACATGCTGTATGGTGAGAGGTGCCGAAACAAAAAAGTGCAAACCGAGTGACAGTGAAGTGCCTTAGTAAAACGGTTCAAGGAGACACGCTTACATACCAGGGTGCCGGAGTGGATGACAGCGTTAGCTATAAAAGTAAAAACGGGAAAAGTAAGCATCTCGCAGTTGTACGAGAGAAAAGGATCTGGTGGCGGTATAGTAACCAACTTACTTAGTTTTTTTTCGACGTATCTCGGAGAGGTTCGCTTCAACAGTATTGAAGTGACCGGGATTGTCGCAGGTATAAGTGACGTATTACGGTTAAAGGTGAATAGACGGGATTGGTTCAATGGAGGTCACGTGATTAACTAAGTGCAACAACGGACTCTACTCTGTGGGTGACGGCCATCTTAGGAGTGAAAGGATTTGTTCGTGATAGGTGCTGTGATAAAGCATAGTTCAACAAGAAAAAAACGTAATTAAACATGAAGCCAGTGACTTGTTAATATACAGGCATTACAAAAGAATCAAGGTTGCATCAAAAGTCCACAAATATAGTCGTTAAATAAAACAACTAATTTCAGTCCTATCGTTTAATCCGAAAGGTTTCATCGATTGAAGACGGTAAATCCATGTGATTTCACGTTGTAGAAGTATTTTGTTATTGTCTTTACCCTCACGTTTTTCTATGGTTTCAAGCACCAAATATTTCAGTTGGGCAATGTTGCTCTAGAAAGTGTACTGCAACACTTGATTTCTCATTTTCAGTCCGAATGTTTGATTTGTGTTCGTTTAATCATACTTTGATTTTCCGTTCTGTTTTTCCGATGTATATTTTGCCACATGGGCATTTCAATAGGTAGATCAAATTGGATGAATCGCAGGTGACGTTGACATTGAGTTTTATGTTACCCTTCATAGGGTGGGCGATAGTGTTATCTCTAATCACATTGTTACAACTATTACAGTTCATGCAGGGGCGAGTGCCTTTTGATTCTCTTCGTTCTGGTGATTCCTTAGATAATGTCTCTTTTATGTTATTGTTGCGTGTGTACGCAAAGATCGGTGGAGATGAAAACAGATTCTGAAAGTCAGGCTCAGATTGAAGTATCGGCCAGTGTCTTGAAATGATTTTTTTTTGTATGTGGTGCTTAGAGTTGAAAATTTAGATACCAATACCATCCTGGAGTCCTCAGGTTTTTTGGTTCTTTCCAATGCCTGTTCTCGAGAGATTAGGGATACTCGATTTTCAGCTTCTTTGATGATTTCCTCCGGGTATCCTCTTTCCCGAAATCTGTTGCCCATTTCTTTGATACGAGTTTGACACTTGTTGGTATTTGAAGTAATACGTTTAGCTCGTAACATCTGTGAGTATGGTAAGTGTTGTTTCAATGAACCCTGATGAAAACTAGAGAAGTGTATGGTATTATTACGATCCGTCTCTTTTCGGAATAGGTCCGTTTCAAATCCAGTGGTTGTTCTTGTGATAAGTACATCTAGAAAGGTGATTGATTCCTCACTCATTTGCCACATGAGTTGGATTCGATCATCCTTGGTGTTTAACTTTGACAGTGCTTGTTGTAAGTGTTCCTTGGTATTCTTCCAAATGAAAATTAAATCGTCAATGTATCTGACGAATAATTTCAAATTGTCTGCCCAATCGGGATTCCCATAGATGTGGGTTTCTTCACATCCTTTCATATAGATGTTCGCGTATATAGTAGGCGCAGCACAATTGCCCATAGACATTCCGGATAGTTGCTGGTACCAGACTTTATCGTGTTCAAAGTAGCTGTGATATAAAGTAAACAACATCAACTCCATTAAGAATTGTCGCATTGGAGTGTCAATATCACTGTTAAGGATAGCTTTTTCCATTGCTTCAATCCCCCCTCCATGAGGGATGGACGTATATAGAGATTTGACGTCAGCCGTGCATAGGGTTAGGAGTTCTCCGTCTTGTACTTCGATTTCAGCTAGTTTGACAAGAAATTCAGTAGTGTCTTTAACGTAACTCTTCATTTGTTTTACCAGCGGTTGGAGGTATCTGTCAAGGAATTTCCCCACTGGTTCATGTTGGGAGCCCCTGGTTGATATGATTGGCCTGAATGGGGGGGGTCTTCGATGCTTTTATGAATTTTTGGTGTCATCTGTATTGATGGGCTTCTTGGATGTTCTACCAGTAGATACTTTTTTGTCCTCTCGTCGATGGTTCCTGCTTCGTTGTATTTCTCTAGTAATTCACTTAATGTTGTTTTGAAATGAGCGGTGGGGTTAGCATCTAGCTTCATGTAGGTTTCTGTATCGGAGATGTGTTCATATATCTTTCTTTCATACATCTGTGTATTTAAAATCACCAGCGCGCCGCCTTTGTCAGCTTTAATGCACTTTATATTTTTGTTATTGGCGATTTTCTTTAGAGTGTCATTGTCTTTCTGAGTTATATTATTGGTGATTTTTCTTTTGTAGTTAATTTTCATTAATTTTGTTTTACTAGAGATTCAAACATATCGATGCACTTGTGGCTACAGGGTGCTTGGTAGGAACTCTGATGGCGTAGGCCCATTAGTTGATCAGGTTTTTTGTTGACAGTAGGTGGTAAAACATTGTCAAAAAAGTGACGTAATCGTAGTTTCCTTGTGAATTTAAAAGTGCTAATTTCCAGTTCTAGTAAGTTTGTTTATGTGGTCGGAATGAATGATGTTCCTTTCTCGAGTAGTCTCATTTCATGTGGTTTTAGGATGGTATCCGAGATATTGATGACTAAGTGTTCTTGTTGTCTTTCTTCGTGCTTCTTGTGTTTGGAGGAATTTTCTCTTTTTCTTTTACTCCTCCTGGGTCTCCTTGGTCGTTGGGGCCTTCCTCTAAAAAAGATTCGGAAATAGATGGATCACTGTGTCTTGGCATGGTCTTGTCATTAATATTCTTTGATGTTCCAGGTATATTGGTGGATGTGCCTGTATTTTTAGGTGGACGATTGGATGATTCGCTTCCAGACGAAGACGTATCGGTTTGTTGGCTAAATGGTTTATTCCTACGTCTCTGGGCATACACCTCTGCCCAGGTGTATACCACTCCTAGTTTGTAATCCAGGGTATCTCTCCTGAATTTGCTAATTTTTCTTTTGTTTAGTTCTCTTGTGTGTTTGTCCAATTGTATTTTAATGTCATCTAAAATCTTAGACCATTCGTCTGATGAAACAGTGTCTTCTAGTTCCTTTTCAATAACTTTGATTTCTTTATTGAGATCTTCTAGTATGTGAGATAATTATTCCACTATAAGTAGAATGAGATCCAGACTACATTTATTTCATTTTAAAATCTTTATTTCGGCCAGCTGGCCATAAAAGACACACATGTGTACATACATAAAGCAAGAAAAAACATAGCAAAGTACATACATCAGATCATTTAGAACAATTTTGACCAGGAGCAAAATCGATTTACAACAATAATATTAGAGCATAATTCATTTAAAAGCGAAGATGAGTTTTTAGAAATAGCACTACTCAAAGCATTTGACCCGATTTCTTCCGAACAATATATACAGAGTGGAGAAACCTACTGACACTAAACACAATAAGCTGGGCTGTGTTAGTTTTCAAGATCCTGTAGGCAATAAGACTAGATCTAGTTCCTAGAAGTGCACTCATAGGTTTTAGCTATTTTTTGCGAGCTTTTAAATACGCATTACATGAGAACAACATATGGGCATCGTTTTCTATACATGAAGCTGAGCACATAGGGCATATCTTACTTTTGTTATTTAAATTTTCCAGTGTTTTCTTTGACCACCGTTCTATGTTAGAGTTCAGCATAAGATTCCCGTACCTGAATTTCAGGTAGAGAGTCTTAGCGACAGGGGGCTCTATTTCATCCAGACAGGATTCAAAACAGGGTTCATTTTTAAAGGATAAGAAATCTTGGGTTAAAGTCCCATTTCTACTTCCGGATACAACCCTATTGTCTATATAAGACCAGAAGGCTCTCTTTACAATGGCTTTAGAAAAAGGTGGTAAATTGTCTGGATTTTCCCACATCGAATATAGGCCTAGTATTGAGAGCCATTTTTGGATATGCCTAAACCATAAGATGGAATTAAAAGAATCAAGATTCAATATCTCGCGGAGGCTATTTCTGTAATCTAATAATTCTGGAGTGACCAAATCCTAATCCAGAACATTAATACTACATTTATTGAGAATTGCATTCCATTTATCTTGAAATGTCCTCGAGTTCTTACATAGGGAAGGTTTCAGCGCTATCCTTAGTCCACGGGGAATTCTTAAGGCTCTGTGGTACTTAATGAGAGTGTTGGCATGTCATTTTTGGTTGATTTGACGTCTTGATAGATAGAGAAGTTGTTTGATGCATTGTTCTTTTGTACGACCTGAGGTTGTTTGGTCTATATCTTCATTTATTAAAGCATATATGCGTGTTGTTTCTTCATCGCCGTATGCAAGAACGCTCGCTCTAGCCTCCGTGGTTTTGGAGATTTCATCATATTGCATTTTTAGGCTGTGTGCGTGCTGCCAGCCCTTTGGGGCGGTGCTGTGTATTGAATATATGGATAATGGGCAAGGCGCACAGCTAAAAGTTATGTTTGGGTTAAAGTTGATGTGTGCAGTTCAACCGCAGTGTTTTAGAGTAGGGTGCTCCTTCAGGTAACGGATCCGTCCAATCCGTAAATAGCTTAATTCATGAAAAGTGCACACATAGATAGTATATGCATCCCTGGGTAGGGCACACCGTAGGTTCTTAATATAAGACTCCTTATGATTTTGTACGAGTTGTATTGTTTTATTCTTATTTTCGCAGATTCATACTGCTATTTTTGTCATATCATGTCAATTGTTAAGGCATATTTATGAATTATTAGTTTTCCATAACATCCTTATCATGCTTCGATGCATTTCGGGCTCAACAGCCCTTTGTCCAGGAGCTCTGAATAACAAACAAGATATAGCCAATCACTGTATTGTACATATTCAAACATGTCACGTATTCAGTAAACGAAAATATAATACATCCTGTCATTTGTGAATACATGCTTGCATAACAAGTGGTAACATGCTGTATGGTGAGAGGTGCCGAAACAAAAAAGTGCAAACCGAGTGACAGTGAAGTGCCTTAGTAAAACGGTTCAAGGAGACACGCTTACATACCAGGGTGCCGGAGTGGATGACAGCGTTAGCTACAAAAGTAAAAACGGGAAAAGTAAGCATCTCGCAGTTCTACGAGAGAAAAGGATCTGGTGGCGGTATAGTAATCGACTTACTTAGTTTTTTTTCGACGTATCTCGGAGAGGTTCGCTTCAAATCCCGGTCACTTCGATACTTTTGAAGCGAACCTCCGAGATACGTCGAAAAAAAACTAAGTACAAAAACAATGTACATTACGGAAGCCAGCCCTGCAGAACCTAACAAATCCGGAACCGCCGGACCCAAACTACCCAATAAGGAGACCAAAGGTAGAAAGAACTGGCCAAAAGGCAGCCTAACAGAGTCCCAGCACCAGCCATGGAAGCCAAATAGCAACAAGGAGACTTCCCCTACAACCCCAGAGGAGAAGAAAGACCAAACTGCTAAAAAACCAGCAGAAGTATGTACCGATTCACCAGCACAATGCTGGAGTTGAAGGCTGACCCTGCACCAAAAGGCCAAGGCCTTCCGATTCCACAAGAGAGCTTGCTGTGCTGGGTTCTACAACTCGTGCGGACAACAATACAAAGTCCTGGTCTCCATCCCGTCCCACACAGCGAAAACTAGTATGACGTGGGTGGTATTGGCACATTGCCCATGGGTATACAAGGCCCACTTTACCTAGGAATCCCCCCACTCCACCTCTCTGATAAAGTCTATCACACTATCACTACCTACGGACTACCAACCACAATGCCTGGGTTTAAACCCCACACTGCCTCCGTTGTGGAAGTAACAGCCTCGTATACTGTTCATAGGCACTGATCCAATGTACAATGGGGAGAACTCCAAAACAAACTGACAAGTCCATGGGGGCCCCATCTCCCAGCCACACAATCTCTAAGGCCAGAAGCCCCTACACTGTATAATGGAACATACCCCCACTACAAGGAGATTTATTCCCATCGCACTGTTATGGGAAGACCCTCCCCGCCATGTACCAAGACCCACAACTATAGGCAGGCAACTCACTGCGACTGGCTGGAGGAGGGCACCCTCATGCTGTGACTGCATCAATGAGGTGATTCCCACTTTATCTGTACTGCCCGTTCTCCCCACACTCACACTGCACCTGGGTTTTAGCCACCACTCTTCCCAAACACTGACTCCTCGTACCACTGGATCTACCCACAGCTCGCCTGGAGTGTTCTGTGATGTGTCTCCGGTTTTGTGGGATGCTGACACCAGTGCTCACTTCTCCCCGCCTGTAGCCCTCACCTGCGGCCGTAGGTACTGCGGCGGCCCCCCGAGTCTTCTCTCCTCTCGGAGCTGCAAGCGTCGGCTGTAGGGATATCTGGTTCGCATGCCTGGACTGCCGCTCGGGCAGTCCCTGCAGCGGCTGCGGCCAAGCACAGCATCATTAGCAGCGGCACCCGGGCGGCCCAGCCCCACTCGCCACGCCGGCTCCCGGGCGCCGGGCTTCTGCCACCTAGCCTGCTGTAGCTCATGGGCGCCGCGTCCTCCTCGCCTGGTCAGCAGCGACCCTGCAATCCCAGTGCCTCCCGCTCCGAGTCTCAGTGCAAGCTCTTCGCCCTCCGCTCAGCCCAAGCGCGCGGCTCGGCTCCAGCAGCTGCAACGTCACCGCCCACAGCCAGGCCGCGTCACTGCGGGCGGGCGGGGAGGAAGGAGGGTGAGGAAGTTACCAGCACAGGGGCTCCTGCGGCACCAGGGAGGGGAGACACGACCGGGCATGTCGCCCGTGACTCATCCTGCCCGGTGACCCAACAAATAGGGGCATGCCCACCTGTGCCAGTCAGAGAGCTAACCGCCCTCCTAAGTACGGGAATAGCCAACACAGGCCCACTTGCGCAAACAGCCCCTGTAATCATGGGAGCCACAGAACCCATACACACCTGTGCCAACCACTCATCTGCCGAGAATGCCTTGCACTGTAAGCATACATATGCACACATTGTGGTAGCTCTCGATCTACACAGCATTATTATGTTTGACGTTAGCCAAGTCCTTTTTCTTTTACTAAAAAGGTTTGTTGAATTTACAAGTACTTGGGGTGCAAATGGTGATTGTGAGAAGTTGGCCTGATATATAGTGGTCACTATTCTAGTGATCACTGTGTATCATACCAAACGACCCTTATTGATGATTGGTTGTAAGTCAACCTTATAGACCAGCTATCCTAGTAGCATGGACAAGAGCAGTCTTTAGGCTAAACTCTAGAGGGCGTGTTAAGCCAGCTGTTATACCATCACATATACCCCTTGAACACCAAGTGAAAGGACACCACACAAGTTGTTATGAAAATAAAGGGATATTTATTTATAACAAGTCTACCCTGATCTCTTTATGAGTCAGGGAGCTAAGCACACAACAAAACTCTTAAGAAAATACTTTAAGTTGCACAATTTACACAAATGCCCGAGGGGCACGAAAAACCATATACACTAAAAGTGGAATGCAAAATACTAGCAGGTAAGTAACAAGATCCAGAGGCTTCAGGATCGCTAGGACTACACTACTGAACCCTAAGGTTAGGAGCAGGAGGCCTAGGGAGATCGGGTGCAGAGTGTGCACTCTCACGCGGGATGCGGGACAAAGTCTATGGATGCTAGTATTTGTAAAGTTACTGTTATCGGACGAATCCGACTAGCTAGACTGAAAACGACAAAGGATCTGGACACTTGGATAGTGAACCTACGTTGGAGCACCGAAATGCTCAGGTTACCTAGCCCAGGGGCTGCGGCTGCTTAGGGTTCAAAAGACGTCGGGAATCCTCAATACAGTCTATGGAGCCTGAAAGAAGAAGTTGCTGGCAGGCGACCAGTGAAGAAGTTCGATGTGATCCAAGCCTGGATCGGTGATGGAGACGACCTGAAAGCAGAGGGGACTCGGATCTTAATCACTAGCCAGTGATTAGGTGGGCACCAGGATGGCACCGGATGAAGTCACCTCGACCAGGGAGTGGGCGACGCTGGACTCTGCAGTCACATGGGCTAGGAGGCGTTGTCGGCGACCAGGCTGGAGGTGCGAGCTGTCCCTTAAGGTATCAGCTGTCGGCGATGCTGGACCCAGGATTGGGGCAACAACCCTTGGCAAAGTCAAGCCCACGCGGTCGAGTCAAGATGGCGTCTGGAGTGGACCAGGAGGTTCCGGGGTGCTCCTCTGTTGGAGGGGAGCTAGGGCCAGTCTGGAGCAACCAGACCAGCGATGCAATCGTCGTGGTTTGTCGTCAGGAGGGCCACAAGCCAGCAGGCAAGTGGCCGGACAACGCGGTGAGCAGCAAAGAGCAGAAGGGCCCCACGCAGATCTTGTGGATGCTGACGGGCTGGACTTCGGTGCTGGAGCGGCTCAGGGTTAGGGCTTCTCAAATCCCAAAGCACTCACTCGAGGATCCCTCGGCGGTCGTGCTGGTTAAGCGTCGTGCAGTTTTGAAGATGGCCGGTCCCTTTAGGTCTCGTCACACCCACGAATCTCAGCTGGGCTGATGATGCAGGTAGAGGTCAGAGATGCCAGGGAATCCGGGTCTCGTCGAGCTGGGCAGTCTTGATCCGGAGGATGGACTTACAGCAAACCGCGATGCTTAGATGGTGCCTGCGGGTGCAGGGTGGCTACTCCTTAGCCACAACGGAGAGTCTTCAGAAGGTATCCAGAGTTCCTTTCGTGGAAAGTAGTCAAGATTCAGAATTATCTAATTTTGGAAGGGGGCCCGCTCCTACCTTTATTCTAAAGAAAGGGGCTGGCACGCGACTAGGTCCTGCCCATGGGTGGGACCAGGAAGGGGGTGGTTACACCCCTCTCCCTTGTCCGGACTTTCCCCAGCTCAGGGGCTGGTGTGCCCCTGAAACTGGTTCAAGCCGGCATATGCACAGTGAGCACCGGGGTGCCACTTGCAGTCACCTTCCTCTCAGCCCTGCCTACCTGGGATACACAAAACCCCGTCTGGGATGGTGCTAGCACCGCCCCTGACAGGAAACCCTTTGTCCAAGCTCTCCTCGCTGGAAGGACTCCCAGCAGCAGTAGGTCAGACTTGTGTCTGTGGTGGCAGCATCCATTTTGTGATGCTGAGGCTCGAGTTAGCTTTAACCGGGGTTCACAGTTACATACATGTCGTGTCCCTCTAGAAGGGTGGAATGCTAACCCCATCGCCAGAATTGGCGAGGGGTTAGTATTCCAATTCGTATGACACCTTACTCGACATGTTTTGATAAAGCGATACCAAAGTTGGCAAATAACCGCGAGGATTATAATGCACGTAAGAGTATATGGTACGCGTTATCATGGAACAGCTTTTAGGACTTGGTTCCGCAAGCTGCAAGCGGGCTCAGCTCATGCCAGAGCACCATCTCACATAATTCCAAGCACTCTGCCTTCAGGATTGATAAGGCCTGCCATAGGAGTGACTGATAGGAATACATGTGTCCATTTTAGGGTTAGATAAGGGAATACTATATCTAAAGCAAGGGGTGATTACACCACCTTGTCCCAGCTGTCGTGCAGCCAGTTGTGTCAGATTTGGATGGCCAGCCAGGGGTGGCATAATACATGCTGCAGCCCCTGGTAGGCCCTGGGAACACCTATGCCCTGGGTACCTAAGGTACACTGTACAGGGACTGATAAGGTGACTCAGTATCCAATTAGATATGTACATAAGGTACAGGGAATCCATTTTAGAGAGAGAGCAGTAGGCCTGGGGCCCTGAATAGCATGGTCCCAGGTCAACTAAGTCGAAAAACCAGCAAAACACCAGGCAAAAAGTTGGGGGCAACCATAGTCCGATATCCACCTTCCTACAGTGATTTCGAAAAGAGAGCGAGCACCGTCATACGGACATATTCCCGTTTCAAAATTGCCATTGGTGCTGGAAGAGGCAAAGAAGGGGAGGGAGAGATCGCGCCGGCTCGGGTTGACTTGCTGCTGACTTAAAAGGTTTCTTATCTTCTTTATGGGCCATCTGGACCCTTGAAGATAAGAAACCTTTTATGCCAGCAGTAAGTCAAGTAAGCCAGTCTGAAAAGGACGGGGCTTACAGAGAAAGAAGAACGTCGCTAGGACCTCTTCTCCAATGGCTGGCCACCGTTTAGCATGAACAGTGAGGCCAGCCAATGGAAAAGAGGGACGGGGCTTAACCTCGCTAGTGAAAAATACCCTACCTCACTAAATCTCGCCAGCTCGACTGCGCATGTGCGCAGTCTTTCGCAGGCGAGACCTAAAAACAGGTAAGTCACCAGAGGGACAGGACAGAGATCTGAAAACCCCAAAAAGGTCCCGAAAACCAGGTCTTGAATGGCTTCCTCCCCCCACCCCTACCCCCAAGGGGACCGGCAACCGGAAAAGCCCTGTCAAGAGGAAACCATCACCGAGGCAGAGAAACAGAAAGCGGAACCCCATATGGAGCATACTAAGCCAGAAACAACTTCCATGCTGAGCATAAGAAGAAAAGACAGTAACACATGGGGACAGAAGTAATGGGAACGGCCACACCAGTCCCCCACCATCTCCAGCAACAGAAGAGACAGACAGAATGGCTAGAAAATGAAATAAGGGAATCCCCACTAGATGAAGAGCAGCCAACAAATAAGCCACGACTTAGGCAACAACCCCATGACTGGTACACAGGCCGCATGGCAGGACCAGGAACTGAAAAAGCACAACACCACAGCAAACGGCAGAACCGCTGAAGGCATAGATAAACGTGCGGGAGAAGAAATATAACCAGAAGAATGAAAGCAGCCACCAAGACACCAGGAGACAACAAGGGAAGGGGCTGCCTCAAGGACAGAAGCCAAACTGAAAGCACCCATGCAGGAAAGCCGTATCGGACCACCCACAGGCCATGTCACCACCAGACTGGAGCGCTGCATCAGGGGAGACAACCGGCTGCATAGCCCACCTGACAAAGGGCAGAAGATAAAGGAACGGCCATCCACAGGAAAGAAGCCATGGAGTCTCCAGAATCCAAGCAAATCCAAAAAGCAGAAGTAGTGCTGGAAGAGGACCCACACGACCAGACTGGTAACTAACCACCTCACAAACCAAATGATCTGAGGGCCAACAATCCCATTCAACCGATGAAACTTGCCAGCAAGAGGGGCCAAGATGGAACCAAGCAGGACAGAACAAGGAAACTGTGTCACCCCAAGCCCAGCGCAGAGTAGAATCAGGAGACAGTGACCAGTACGTCATCAATTGGGTAGAATATCCCCAAAACAACCCAGAGCATCGCAGAGAAAAACTCCTTCTCACCGTGATTAGAACGGCTTAGTAAAAAAACTGGTGACAACACAATCAATTATGATTAACGTGGGCGTAAATACTTTATTCTTACATTCTCTCTTGTTCTTCTTGCAATCTCTTCCTATTTACATGATGGATGTGATGTATATCGTATGGTAGTACACTTTGGGATTTAGCAAGATTCTAATGGACAAGATTACTCTACAAATGATGGGGCTTGGGTCCTAAGACTGGATGACAAACTTTGAAGAGGAAAAGATTTTATACATTGGGGCCACAACTACTATAATGATGGTAAGGCCATTTTAAAGAAAACTTTTAAAAAACTTAACTTAACTTAACTTAGAATAATTGTTTACAAAGTTCGTATTGGTACACTAAGTGTGTGATACACCTGATGTTTTCTCCTACATTAGCCCCCTAAGATGTGGACTACTTATATATAAACACGCAATGTTACCAATACATGATGGTGTTTAGGCCCTCAGTGTGTAATAGAGTTATATATCCCAAAACAAATGGGTTATTATTGGCAAATAACATCATTATCACAATGGCAATAAAATATGACTTTTTGCACAAAAGCGAATTACGGCTTATAGCTAGAATTTGATTTTAATTTGATTAGAGTTTGTGAATATTTATGATGGCATCATTTTTACAGAATGACATTAGGAGCGCAAACCTACAATATTGACCTGCAAATGTGCTGTCAAACATCCGGGCTACCATCCGTCATAGAGAAGTGCAACCTTAGAGAATACTTACAATCACAGACTTTTGGAGTAATTAGCAACGAGGTGAGAAACATCACAACAATAGGTGCACGTTATTTGCACCGGGTGATGGGCATGGTGTACAATGTTTAAGTACTTCTCACTATGTCACAACAAATATAATAATTGGCATTTAAATTGGAGGTGCGTGCCAGTCTTTGGAATTTTACTATGTTAATGTTCCAACTTTTGGGAACATGGACTTTTTGGTCTTTCCACCAGCATAAATAGATGGTCTCTGGGAGACTTGATCCACAAGGGTGTTTTGTATACATATAAAACTCTTTCTAGTTTGATATTTGTATAAAAACTAGGTTGAATATTCCTAGTCACAAGGGATTTTGCATGCCAAATAGACGAATATAAATGTTTCAACTAGATTGAAACCAATTACTATTTGATGGACATGTACAAACATCTTCCTTGCAGCCTTGAGAAAACCATGCAGGCGAAAGGTGCGACGGCTGCTGTTTTCTTCTTGTGAATTGTGGAAATTAAACACAGACCTCAACCTAAGAAGATCTGTTTGGACTACTTGATTTTTCTTTTTGAAACATTCTGGATCTAAAATACATAGGGTGTGGAGACGTCATCGGATTGTTTGGAGAAATACCTATACTTCCGATTTTTTGGAAATAATTATACTGGTGTGCTCAGGTGTTTTGTGTGTATATGAAAGCGGAGCAACACAGGTGAAAGCCAGACACAAGCACCTCAACCGCCTCCACCACGAGCGCAAAGCAGCCCGGGGGACACCAAAAACCTGGCACTCTACCCTCCTGCACCACAAGCAGAAAAACAGATGCACCACAGGACCTGGCCTGCAGAAGATGCCCTGGCCTGCATACACCTCATTGCAGACGATGAGCAAGCGAACCTGGAGACAACAGCGAAATAAGAATCCAAATGCAGACATTCTGCTGCCCATGGAAATGACATCCCACGTGCCACGCCCAGACAATAAGCCAGGGCGACACAGGGCAGCTTTGAAACAGCAGGCAAAGTGCCCACAGCACCTATATGGCAGCAACCCAGAAGAAACAAAGTTAGACCGAGCGAATCAATGAAGAGCAAATAGTGCCAAGAAGTCTCTGAGCGACACCAGTGGAAAGGACAGCAGAAAAGACAGCCTCCTGAAAGGCATGGTGTAGGAGAGTAGGGTCTGCAATCCTATGATCACCCAGATTTTTTGCTTTTGTTTCACTGGTTTACGACTTTCTCTGGCTGTGGGCCTGCCAATCAGACCCACAGCCTAGCTGTTCTCTCACTAAATTGACATGTGTGCCTTAGGTGCATTATCCAATTGGTACTGGGCCACCTTATCAGACCCTGTAACTCAGGGCATAGGTGTACCCAGGGCCTGCCAGGGGCTGAAGCATGTATTATGCCACCCCTGGATGGCCATCTAAATCTGACACAACTGGCTGCACGACAGCTGGGGCAAGGTGGTGTAATCACCCTTTGCTTTAGATATAGTATACCTATATCTAACCCTACAAATGGACACACAGATTCCTATCAGTCACTCCTATGGCAGGCCTTGACAATCCTGAAGGCAGAGTGCTTGGAATCGGGTGAAATGGTGCTCTGGCATGAGCTGAGCCCGTTTGCAGCTTGCGGAACCAAGTCCTAATAGCTGTTCCATGATAACGCATACCATATACTCTTAAGTGCATTATTATCCTCGCGGTTAAATGCTATCTTTGGTATTGCTTTATCAAAACATGTCGAGTAAGGTGTCATACGAATTGGAATACTAACCCCTCGCCAATTCTGGCGACGGGGTTAGCATTCCACCCTTCTAGAGGGACACGACATGTATGTAACTGTGAACCCCGGTTAAAGTTAAACGAAGCCTCAGCTCCACAAAATGGATGCTGCCACCACAGACACGAGTCTGACCTCCTGCTGCTGGGAGTCCTTCCAGCGAGGAGAGCTTGGACAAAGGGTTTCCTGTCAGGGGCGGTGCTAGCACCATCCCAGACAGGGTTTTGTGTATCCTGGGTAGGCAGGGCTTTACAGGAAGGTGACTGCTGAGTGGCACCCCGGTGCTCACTACGCATCTGCCGGCTAGAACCAGTTCCAGGGGCACACCAGCCCCTGGCCTGGGGAAAGTCCGGCATGGGAGAGGGGTGTAACCACCCCCCTTCCTGGTCCCACCCCTAGGGCAGGACCTAGTCGCGTACCCACCCCTTTCTTTAGGATAAAGGCAGGAGCGGGGACCCTTCCAAATTAGATCATCTTTGAATCAAGAACTACTTTCTACGAAAGGAAACTCAAGACTCTTCTCAAGATTTCTCCCTTGTGGCTAAGGAGTAGTCACCCTGCATCTGCAGGCACCATCTTAAGAACACTGCGGTCTGCTGCAAGTCCTTCCTCAGGAATCCGACCGACCAGCACGACGAGACCCGGCTTCCCTGGCACCTCTGACCTCTACCTACCTCTACAGCTAAGCTGAGAACCGTAGGTGCGACGAGACCTCGAGGGACCGGCCATCTTCAAGACTGCACGACTTCTTTCCAGCACGACCGCCGAGGGATCCTCTGGTGAGTGCTTTGGGGTCCGAGAAGCCCCGACCCTGAGCAGCTCCAGCACCGAAGTCCAGCCTCCCAGCATCTCCACGATCTGCGTGGGGCCCTTCTGCTTTTTGCTGCTCACCGCGTTGTTTGGCTACTAGCCCGCTGGCTTGTGGCCTTCTTAACGACGCCCGACGACATCACTGCTGCTGGTCTGGTTGCTCCAGACTGGCCCTTGCTCCCTTCCAAAAGAGGAGCACCCCGGACCCTCCTGGTCCACTCCAGACGCCATTTTGAGTCCACCGCATGGGCTTGAATTTGCCAAGACTTGTTGCCCCAATCCTGGGTCCAGCGACGTCAACAGCTTCATCCATCGTGGGACAGCTCGCACCTCCATCCTGGTCGCCGACAACGCCTCCTGGTCCGTGAGATCTGCAGAGCACAGCGTCGCCCACTCACCTAGTCGAGGTGACTACCATCCGGTGCCCTCCTGGTGCCACCTGACTACTGGCTAGTAGTCACGAACTTGGTCCCCTCTGCTTTCAGGTGTCATCCATCTTCGATCCAGGCTTGGATCAACTCGAACTATCTTCACTGGTCGCCTGCCAGCAACTTCTTTCTTCAGGCTCCTGGTTCGTCTACGAGGATTCCCGACGTCTTTTGAGACATATGCAGCTGCAGCCCCTGGGCTAGGTAAACTCGGCATTTCGGTGCCCCAGCATAGCCTCACTATCCAAGGGTCAGGATCCACTTTCGTTTTTCTCCTACCAGGTCGGGTTTGCCCGAGAACACTAACTTTGCTATTACTAGCTCCCATAGACTTTGTCCCGCATCCCGCGTGAGAGTGCACACTCTGCACCCGAGTCCCCTAGGCCTCCTATTAGTAATCTGAAGGTTCAGTAGTCAAGTCCTAGCGATTCCAAAGCCTATTAGTACAGTACTTACCTGCTCGTAATTTCGCATTCCACTTTTGTAGTATATGGTTTTCCGTGCCCCTTGGGCATTTGAGTAAATTGTGCGAACTCAAGTATTTTCGTAAGAGTTTTGTTGTGTGCTTAGTACCCTGTCCTCATAAAGAGTACAGGGCTGTTGTGATTCTAATAAATACACTGGTTATTTTCATAACACTTGTGTGGTGTCCTTTCACTTGGTGTTCAAGGGGTATATGTGATGGTATAACAGCTGGCTTAACACGCCCTCTAGAGTTTAGCCCGAAGACTGCTCGTATCCACGCTACTAGGATAGCTGGTCTAAGGTTGACTTACAACCAATCACCATAAGGGTTGTCTGGACTGATACATAGTGAGCACTGCATATCAGGCCAACTTCCCACACATGGACGCCACATAAAGCGGTGGAGTATGATCACAAATACCGGCCGAAAGTGCCAGAATGCAACCGGAACCTTAGTAGGCCAAAAACAGCACACATGTAGCAACAGGCAACAATAGAAAATGAGGGCACAATTCAAGCCTAGAAACAAGAAGTAGGGTCAGAAGAGGCTACCAGTGCTAGTAGCGCATACATTGGTGTCAACCCCGCAAACCACAGAATGAGAGGATAAGACCAGCTACATCAGGCCCTAACAATGCCATAACAAACAGGACATCAGTCATGGATAATGGGCCTTTCGGCCACTGCCCACGTTCACTCAGAAAGGAAGGCACATGACATTACAGAAACATAAGTGAAACCGGAAGCCGAACACCAGCGAACCAGAACAAACGACCCGATTGGGGTCGGAAAGCATGTACTATAAAACACCATAGGCGCACCCAAGAAGCCATACCATGAAAATGCTGGTATCTGGAACAGTGGGAAGAGCGCTTAGATCCCCAAGGCAGGACCTGAGCACCAGTCCTGAAGGTGACGCTGAACCACAGACAAGCGCCCGAACCAATGAGCGAAAGCTCCTGGCTGCTTGCAATCGCTGCACAAATACAAATCGACATCACTTCTGCAGGTGCCACACCGGCAACGGGGTCCCCCACTTCTTGCCACTGCACTTGCCAAGCAGAGAACGCAAGAAGCTCGGCCACGCAGGGTACACCAGACATCAATACATTTTCTGGGCACCACATCCACAGGTGCCCCGTCGCCCAGGGGACGCCACAATCTTGCTCTGCAACCTGCCGTACCGCACACAGGAACAGAAAGGCACTGCAGTTCAACACCTCCAGGCCCCTCTGCGAGGAGCTGACAGGCAGTGCACAGTCCGGAAGCACCCCCCTGGTGCCAACCTACGTGATAAGGGGTAGTGTTGCATGCGCAATGAAGAGAGGGAGAACCAGCATCAGCAGCGCAAAAGCACACCACTGGGGGAAAGACTCTCCAAACTTGTGTAACCTGCAACAATCATACACCTAAGGTATTTGGTTTACCGTCCTAATTTCTATGCAGGTAAGTACTTAATCAATAATAACTCAATCGGAAAGAAAGAGGCAGAGTCCGTGGTGTTAGAGTTCTTAGGGGTTTTATTCCTTAAAAAGGAATGGTCAAGACCGGATATCTTGTTCCTGCCACCACTGGGGTGCAGGAAGGGATAGAGCAATATTTTATTGACAATACATAGCTTATATACTTAAGTTGCATTATAGAAACCAATACAGTAGGCGTAACAGCTGAGAGAAACAAGATAACAGCATCCACGTGGTAGTGATACGTAATTAGAAGGCGTGAACTGGGCGTGAACATGGAGGTGTGTACTAGAAACGTCACAGATAGGTGTCACAAGGGGGTGGCAACAAAGCAGAATTTTGTAATGTCAGCAGAAATCTGAGGCATGGATGCGCGCGCAGCTGCATGACGTATGATTGACGTGAAACAGACGGGTGCAGGGGACTTGACATTTACACTGGCGGAAAGAGACAGAAGTCTGGCATGTCAGATCAACTCGTACTTCTATCATATCTGATATCTGATGTTTGGGAACCATACTATCTAGAGGGAAAGGTCTCTGGGGCAGAAGCTATTCTATACTGACTGTGAGTGCGTGTATAAGCGCCTAAGTGTCTGCATGGGATGCGAGGGGCATGGGCCTTCCATGGTAACAAAGGCTATGAATTACTTGCACGGAGACAGTGAGGCCGGGCCCTTTGCTCTGCAGCTGGGGGGATGTTTACTTAAACTAGTAGGCAGGAATGCAGTTTCGAGGAGTTGAACAGATAATTCGAAGGTTGAATACAGTCTTGGCAGGCAGCAGGCTGAGCTAAGCGCCATGAGCCGCACAGGGAGTAAGACGGAGGTCACGAGTACAGAGACAGCCTGGGCTGAGGCTTTCAGAGTCAGAAAACAGAGGAAAAAACTCGATGGCAGAATTCAGGGCCTAGTTTGCCAGAGCTGAAAAACGTGTAGAGTACACCATAAAAAGACGTTGGCATAGTATACTTGGAAACGGAATATTCAACCCATTCAGGGTGGGTCTGAAAGAGGACATGTTAACGTTGGACGCAAATGTATTTGCGTCTTCATAGCTGGCACAGGAGGGAAGTTACATGCACTTTAAGCTGGTACATGGAGACGGTGGGGTACACGCTAGGGAACATTACTTGACCATAAAATTTATATTTCCTCACATGGGCCACAATAACAAGGCACCAAGCAAGAGTCGTACAGAAACGAAGAAATGTGATACCAAAGGACACTGCTGCAAAACACAATACAAAGCAGCAGAATTAGACCGAAATCGGAGCAGCGGCAACGCATGGGCAAGCCATAAGTGGAATAAGTTAATATAGACATAATTCGCGGCCCCCACAGGTACCCAGCACCCTGGGGAATTCCAAGCATCCTACCCCCCCCCCATCTGCTGCACCGCAAGCAGTACCATACTCGTCAGAAGAAACATGAGGAGGACAGCACTTGCTCAAGCCTGTTGCACAGTAAACTGGCAACCATGCAGTGGCTCGCAGCCTTCAGAATTACTTCCTCACATGGAGGTCATCATTAAAGTGTATGCGCGGTATGTGGCGCTTTCTTTTGTTAAAGCGCCCTACCTTTGTTTCACTTTAATAGCGGACGCAACCTTTCTTTAGACGCAACTCGTCTAAAGAAAGGGTCGTGACCTCTATTAATGTGAAAGCATGGCACGGAGCTCTTGTAAACAAAAAAAAGTGAATGAATGGTAAAAAAAAGAACATGCGGCCGCGTTCGGCGCCGTAAGTAAACCAAAGGCGCGGCCGGCGCTGTGGCGTGCCTCTGTTATAAAAAATAAAGGGTGGCTTCCCAGTTTAAGGAAATAGTTCTCTGAGGCTGTCATTAAAGCCTACCTTACAACAAGACACATAAGAGGGCCAGTCCTTACGGGAGGTTACAAGATAAGGCAAGGTGGTACTAAGGAGGGACTACTAAGCCTATTGACTGATGTAAAGCCACAGTTTACAAAGGACAATGACACAAGCTAATGAAGAATATGGGTGGAGAGTGGGCGGCGTTTCAAGCCCATACCTGAATACAGCATGCCTCACAGAGCAGCACATGCGCTGCCCAGGCTCGACCTTCAAAGAACAGAAAGTGGGAGGGAGGAGCAGGATGGATTTTTATTTATGGAGAAGGATTGTGATTGGAGGTATAGGGGCCTCAATGAGTGAGTCATCACTGCGAGTGGGACAAAGGGGTAATGTTTATCCTGCAACACAATGAAGATGTATTACCTTAGAAAAAAAGAGTGGGGGGCTTTGTTACAGACTCTTCCCAGCTATTCTAAAAATGTATGTTTTATTGCCATAGAAAAGTGGTAAGTGCTGCCGCTACGCTTCACAAATAGCTATAGGAAGCATGTGAATGGCAGCAGCATTCCGAAGTAGTTGATTATCTTTTTGCACGGTGGCGAGTAGCAGTGATGAATCTTATTCGCCACAATGGAAAATGCTAAATTACAATGCATTACATGATGATTGGATGATGCTTGCGTTTTAAAAATCTGGTGGAATGCTGCATGCGATCTACTGTTAAGGACATTGTAAGGACTAGATGAAGGTGGTTAAATGAAGGTGAGAATGTGGTTCGCTATGTAATATGGAAAATCATCGAGTTGTAGGCGGGTTCACTTTATTTTTCGCATCTCTACAACAGAGTGAGGCAGATTATGGTTGCATAAAAGAACATGTATGTAGTATGTGCATGGAACAAACACTCATAAATCTTTGGCCGTACAAAATGTGGATTCCAAAGATTTTCAGTTACAATCTACGTCCAAGGTGGCAATGTTTCATTTGATTGTGAATAAAGTGAGCTTACCTTACTAAGCTAGTATTTAATTTTTTTAACTCCAGGAGAAAAGATTGCGTACAAAAGCAATTTCTGTGCTTCAGTTGTGGGCGAACAAAAGCACTGCCAGTTCACTAATGGTGTAAATCTTTTGAGACAGCGTATGGTAAATTCAAATTCAAATTCAAAGTAAGCTTTATTCGATTTTGAATTAAAATCATAAAAGCATTCATATGACATTTATACATACAATAATAAAAATGACATATACATAGTCAATACAAGTGGGAAAAGCTTACTAGATCCTTAAAAAAAAATTTCATAAAAATTCATAAGAACAATAATTAAAAAACAAGCATTTCATTTAAAGGCCTGAGTGGGCTGCAGCAAGAGGGTCAGTTAATACATTGAGTTTCTAAATATTATAACGGATTTTAGAAAGCAAGAGACAGCATAGACAACATGATTTTCTTCTAGCTGTAACATTTTCGTGTATGCTGATCTACATTTTCTAACCCCCCAACGTTTGAGGAAAGGCAACAGGAATTTTTTCCTGGGACTCGTATATAGCTTGCAGAAAAATATAATGTGAATATTGGACTGTGACGAAGTACTGTCACAGGGACATATTAGTTCCGGGGAAGACCAATCGTTAAGGTTAGGCAAAGTGACCAAGCGGAAGAAGGAGCCAAGACGTAACCGGGTCAACAGCATTCGAGGATAGGGATTTTGTACCAAGACGAGGTAGGATTGTAATCCCTCAGTTGGTGTTATTGTCTGATAGCTTAGCACTGTGTTTTTAGCTTTTTCAATATTCCATCTAGCGGTTTCTAAGTGGATGGTTATCATTTTTTTCAGTGCTAGCCTAGTTATCCCTTCTAGAGTTGTTGGATTATCAAAAAATTCTGCATGTCCTAGTTCGGAAAACATAGATCTCACATGAGATAACCACTTAACATTAGCTACACCGTCTAAAGCCAAACAGTCTTTAATGAGATCTCTATTAAAAACACATTCCTGTGTAGACCAAACCTTGTGCCAAAGCAGGATGGGGGACATCTTGATGGTATCGCTAGGATAATTGACTCCTACCTCAATGTGTGACATAAATGTAGAGGAGTTTTTTGCCACGCCCAGTAGGTAACAGATAAATTGATTTTCACAACTTTGTAGGGAGTGAACTTTCTCGATGCCCCAGATGCCTGCACCATAGGTAGCCGTAGCTACGCACTTTGCTTGGTAGATCTGGATTAATTCTTTAATCGGTTTACCACCAATTTTACCGGCAAGGCGCGCAGCGCACCTATGGTTCGACTGTAGGCCAGCTTCCTGGCAGCTACGGCCGCCTTCCACCGGCCCCATCTATCAAACAAGATTCCAAGATAGCAGAATTTATCTGTTATAGCTATTTTGTGATTATCTAGGAATATGGTACAGGGGGTTCTAATAGACTTCTGGGTACAGGACATCGTGAAAGTTTTAGAGATGTTTACTCTTAAGTTTCTTTCCCTCATGTAACTTGTGAACCTGTTAACTGCGCGCTGTAGACCAATTTTGGTCCTAGACATGATAGCCGCATCGTCGGCATATAATAGGATGGGCACCGGGGAGCCATTAACAGTGGGATAGTCATTAGGCAGGGTTGAGAGAATCTGGCCAATAGAATTAATATAAAAAGTAAAAAGCAACGGTGCTAAAATACAGCCTTGTCTCACCCCTCTTCTAATGACAAATTTCTCCGAGCATTCCCCTTGTTTACCATACCTAACTCTGGCCCCTGCATCTTTATAAATCTCCCTGATAAACATAATAATACGATCATCGATCCCTATTTCGCCTAGCGTTGACCACAGAAAAGCGTGGTCAACACAATCAAACGCGGAGCTAAGATCGATGAAGGTTACAAAAAGGCCTCCGCGTTTGGCATGTGTGTACTTAGAAATAAGTAGGGACAGGTTTAGGCATTGTTCTATGGTCCCTAAACCCTTTCTGAACCCGTATTGAAATTTGGAGATTACATTATGCTCTTCCTCCCAGAGTTGGATTCTTTTTAAAGTTATTCTTCCTGCCACCTTCATAAGACCATCCAAAAGAGATATTGGCCTGTAGCAGGTGGGGTCATCTCTGTTACCTTTTTTAAAAATAGGAACCACAATGGCATCCGACCAGGTGGCAATAAACCCACATTGATTTCCCATATTAAGTACATTTGTGAGTAGGGGGGCCCAGAAGTCTGGCTCTGCTTTATAAACGTCCACCGGGATGCAATCCGGTCCAGGAGCTTTACCTGGGGCACTTTCCCTGATTGCATCGTAGACTTCCTGGACGGTGAAGGACAGGTCAATAGGATATGGGTTGACATACGCATACTCTAAAGGTCTATCTGTAGATCTAATTTGGGCTGAATTTTCTGTCGGTAGGCCCACCCCGTCAGGTGGTAGGGTTTCCCCAGGGGTAAGATGATTGTACAGTTTACTTAAATGACTTGCCCACAGTTCGCCAGTAATGGCTGCATCCAAGGTGTTATCGTGATCCCCTGACTGGTACAAAGGTCTTACCACCCTCTAGAAAGCAGAGCTATTCCTTTGGCTTGAAGCCTCCAACAGCGACTCCCAAGTCTCCCTTTTCAAGATCTGTTTCCTTTATTTGATAGTAAGTTTATATAGTCTCCTAGTCTGGCGTATTAATTCTAAGTTTTTTGGGCTTGAGCGTAGAGCTCTTTTTAGTTCTTTGAGCGCAGTGGTACATTTGTTATCAAACCACCCATGTGGTTTTTTAATGTTCCCTTTAGGTATTCTAACCAGCGCATTTTTAATGGAATGCTGTATATGGTAGAGTGATCTTATGCAGACAGAATGGAAATATTTGACTGTTTCTGTCAATGGGTTTAGAAGGTAGATGTGAATGTGCACATCCTGTTTGTAAATGACCAATTCATTGTATGTACTTTTTGTTTTTCTTGGAAGAAATTGCTGAACAAGAACGTTTCCTACTACACCAGGAGACACTGCCGAGGCAACTGCAGGAAGAGAAACAAATCAATCTCAATGTTATGCCTGTTCTGACCCCAGTACAGCTTATTAAGGTAAGTGTTTGACTTTGGCAACCATCGTAGGGATGTTTGTCAGTTGGGGATATATAAGGATAGCATCTGCTAACTCTGACACTAGCATGATGGTCTTGGTTTTAAGTGAATGACTACAGGAGCGGAAAAAGAAAGTTGATACAGCTCAGTGAACCATGTCTGTAGCTTTCACTCCTTGCTTTTATCCAACCCCTCAGTAGCACACTGAAAGTTGTTTAGGGGCTAATGTGGAAGAGGGATCCATTTCCATTTGTGTGTTCAAAGTACATGCTATGTCACTTCCTCATTTCCTAGTTTTTTGCTGCACCAGCATTCATGACCCTTGGCCCATTACTCACAGCTTTTAAATCTTGGCTGCACTATGCTCACACTATTTCATCTGTTTTGATATCCCTTTTATCCTTTTCTGTGGTTCTTCTGTGGAAGATACACTTCTCTCACAGAAGGGCTTCCTTCTGCTTATGTGATTTTAAAACATACGTTAATAATAAAAACCTATGGTGAATACTTCTACCTGCAGATTCCTCACCTATTTTATATTCCCAGGTGCCAGACTAGATCTGGTAAACTTCTCCGTAGCTCTCCTGTGCCAGTAGGGAGAGCAGGCTCCAACTGTGTACCAGAAGCAACGTCGCAGTGATGTCATTTTTTTTTTTTAAATTCTTTATTGTCAGGAGTTCAAAAAAATTATTCATACTGTCATTCGGTAGTTGCATTTACATATCATCAGTACGTGCCCCCACGAGGGCAAAGATTTAACACATTTTACATCAGCAACTATCAGTTTCGGCAACGGCTTAGTAGTAGAACAGTGAGCAAAATAAGCATATGCACATTGCGGCCCAGTTTTGCCCCCCGTCCACGACAGCTACCCCAATAATGCAGTTTTGATACAGTTGTCCGGCATCAAACCAAAAAAAGAAGAAAAAGAAAAGAAAACCAACATTAAACCCAACAATGGTCATCGTTGTGCAATTGGGTGTGTTCATCCACATACATTGTCATACAGACTCAGTCATTTAGTACGTCACCTATGTTAGCGGTGTGCACCCGCCGTTTCCCGGCCCCCCTCATCAGCATGCTGGCACTGCCATTGCCACTAGTCCTCATCCTCTTCTGATTCCGAGTCCTCACCCTCTGGCAAAGCCTCACATGGTTCGCCCCTATATTTGTTCCACGGCGTCCATACCTGATTCCACTTGCGGGAGCAAGCTCTTAACACATACACTGCTCTTTCCTTCACCATGAGGAGGTCCATGTTTCTTATCCACCCTGCCACCGTCGGCAATTCCGGGGCACCCCACCTCTGTGCAATGTCCCGTTTGGCCACTGTCACTGCTAGTGTGACCCACAGCTGTCCATACCTGTTTAGGTCTGTTGGGTCCCAGACGTTTAGCAGGCATTTACGAGGTTCCGGCAGGACAGACACATTGATGGCCTGTGAGATTGTACGCATAATCTGCCTCCAGAATTCCCTGATCTGTGGACATTCCCATAACGTGTGGATGAGCGTTCCCTCCTCCCCGCACCCCCTGAGGCAGTATGGGTGTGGTGCCCTCTGTATTTTGTGTAGTAGAGTGCGGGTGTAGTAGGTGCGATGTAACACCTTGAGCTGTACCAGGCGGAATCTAGCCGATATTCCTACTTCCCGCGGCGAGGCCAGTGCCTCGTTCCATTCCGTTTCGTCCATGTCACCTAATTCTCCCACCCATTTCTCTTTAAGTTTTTGTGCGGGATCTGGCAGGTTATTAATCAGCTTTTTGTACGTGAGTGAGGTCGCTTTCTGCTCCATGAATTCGGTGAGTAGTCTGTCCTCTAGTGGCGATGATTCTGGGGGTGTGGTGTCTGGTGGGATTGCTCGCAGTAGGGCATGCCTGATTTGTACATACCGGTATGTTTCAGTGGGGCTCAGGCCGTATTGTTGTTGGAGCTGTGTGAAAGGAATAACCGTGCCTTTGTCCCAGAGGTCCCCCACCACCGAGATCCCTATATCATCCCACCTCGTAAACCCTTTACAGGCCCGCAGGTTACCCAGTGTTTTAGTGTCCCATAACGGGGTGAGCCTGGTGATTTTACCCTTCCATCCCAGGTGTGTTTGCGCCGCGTGCCAAAGTGTCGCCGTGTGGAGCGTTGGGCCAATTAGGGCTTTCACTTGCGGGTAATTGTACAGCACCGAGAGCATGCCCTCGGTCCCCAGCTGTGCCCAGTCCGACTTGTATGCAGGGTCTTCCCGTGTAACATGGATCCAACAATTAATAACCTTAAGCTGTGATGCCCAGTAATATAGTTGGAGATTGGGTAATGCTATCCCCCCCTCGTACCAGCTCTTCACCAATTTAGTCTGCGCTATTCGCGCTGGACCATTACTCCATAGCAGACTGGAGACCAAAGCCGCTACCTGTCGAAAGTACTGTGGGTTAACCACATACGGGGAGTTTTCGAGTACATAGAGAAACCTGGGGAGAGCCATCATTTTATAGAGCGCCGCACGCCCTAAGAGGGTCAGCGGCAGTGCAGCCCAATATTTGACATCAGCACGCAATCTTTGCAGAGGTGGCCGCAAGTTTTCGGTATAGAACTGTTTAGCATCGGTCGTCACAAAAATACCCAAGTACTTAAACGAGGAGGTGGTTATTTTGAGGGGACAGTCAGCCGGTAGCACCGGACCCGGGCCCTTGAGGACATAAAGTACAGACTTGGACCAGTTCAAGGTATAGCCCGAAGCCTTGCCATGTTCATCGCAGACTGCCAACAGGGTGGGGACCCCTTCATTCGGCCCGGTCATGTAGATCAGCATGTCGTCTGCGTATAGGGAGACCTTGTCCTCCCACCCGTCTCCCCAAGTGATGCCCCGGAAGAGCGGCGTCTCCCTGAGCAGGATTGCCAGCGGTTCTAGCACTATCGCAAAAAGGAGGGGCGATAGCGGGCACCCTTGTCTCGTTCCCCTCCCCAGTGGAAAGGGTGATGATATGCGGCCATTCGCAGCCACCTGTGCCATCGGTTGGGTGTAGAGTAGTCGCACCCATGCTAGAAAATGGGGGCCGAAACCCATCCGAGTTAGGACAGCAAACAGGTATTCCCACTCCACCAGATCAAACGCCATTTTAGCATCTAGGGAGAGTATCGCAGCCTGTTCCGTGAGAAGGTGTGCCCTCGCCAGTACTCCATGTACCCTTCGCAGGTTCAGCGCTGTACTCCTATGTGGCATGAAACCCGATTGGTCAGGGTGTATCAGGGTACTCAGATGCTTGGTCAGACGACTGGCTAGGAGTTTCGCCAGGATCTTCGCTTCTGTGTTGAGTAGGGAAATGGGTCGGTACGAGGCGCATTCTGTCGGTGGCTTGGCTGGTTTGGGGATGGCTACGATAGTGGCCGTGCGTTGGTCGAGTGGAAGCAGTGCCTTTTGTGCGCTGTCTTTATACATGTCTAGTAGGGGCTTGGCCAGCACCGTGTCCACCGCCTTATACCACTCCACAGGAATCCCGTTGGGGCCTAGGGCCTTGCCGGACTGCAGCGCCTGTATTGCCAACTGGACCTCCCCCTCCGTCAGGTCATCATCAAGTTCCTGCCGTGCTTCAGGCGTGAGCACAGGGATGGAAATGTGACTGAGTGACTCTACTGCCTCCTGCTCAGTGACCGGCCGTGTCGGTGTGTAGATCCCCTGAAAGTGGTGTGCTAGTGCATTGACTACCTGTTCCGGGCGAGTCTGCAGTTGGCCCGTCGCATCGTAAAGTCGTTGTATTCCCCTGTTACTGCCGCCCCGCTTGTCTAGCCATGCCAGCATTCTCCCTGCCTTATCACCCACATCGTAGATGCGGTGCGCGGTGTTTGCAAGATGTCCTTTAGTGATTGTAGTGAGGTGTGCCTGGTGTTGCTGTTGACGGAGCTGTAGCTCATGTGCTGTGTCAGGGGTGGGGTCTGCCATGTGCGCGCTGTTCGCCGTGTGTAATGCCAATTCCAAATTGGCCAGTTCAGTTCTGGATTCCCTCTTATACCCAGTAATGGCCGATATGGATGCTCCTCGCAGGACCGTTTTGTATGCTTCCCACAGCACTGAGGGTGAGGTGACTGAACCCGTGTTCTCATTGAAATAGTGTGTCGTGGCCAACTTAAGTTTCTTCCTGATGCCAGGTATCTGCAGGTAATTAGGATAGATCGGGTACAGCCTAGCTCGCTTATATTCTTTAGTAGAGAGGTGAAGGGAGATCGGGGAGTGGTCAGAGATGCCTCTTGGCAGGATTTCGAGTCCATCCACCGAGCCCAGCCCAACCCCTAAAAAGAAGAAGTAATCAATACGTGAGAGGCTATCGTGGGGTGCTGAGTAGTGTGTGTACTGCTTCGCCGTGGGGTTCAGGTGACGCCATACGTCCGTGAGGCCCATGGCCGTCAAGAATCCAGGAAGTGTGGCAGCCCCTCTCTGACGATCCCGTATAGGAAAGGTGTCTAGTAAGGGGTCCGATATAGCATTGAAGTCCCCCCCAAGTATCATATCACCCTCCGGGAGATCGATAAGAAATTGGCCAAGTGCTGGTAGCGCTGTAGAATGAAGTGCTGGGGGGATGTATACAGATACCACATTTAGAGCCCTCCCCTCCCACTGGCCTGAGAGTGCTGCAAACCGCCCCTGGTCATCAGTCTTGCGGCCAGTGACTAAAAAGGATGAGTTGTGTTTGAGGAGTATTCCAGTGCCTCTGGAGCCTGAAGTGAATTCGGAGTGTACTGCCATGGGGTAACCACGCCTATTCAGTGCTTTGCAAGTGGTCCCTGCTAGATGTGTTTCTTGCAGCAGCACTAGGTCAGATTTATGTCGTTTAATAGTGTGCAGCACCAGGCCACGCTTAATTTTGTCCCCCAACCCCCTGACATTCCATGTAAGGAGCTTAAGTGGGGGCACCAGTGTCGTTACAGGGGTACCCTCAGCGGGTGTTGCTCGGTTTCGGTGTGCCATTCGGGCTCATGACTCATGGTATCAATGTGCAGCAACATGGTGAAGCCAGTGTGTGGATGCGACGCCTGACTCTGTTGGCTAGTAATGGGACTGTGCCTTGTATAACCGCAATGACGATGACCAATAAACTTAACTTTAACTTTACCCCCACAACTCCCATCTCCCCACCCCCTCCCTGCTCCCCTGCACCACGGACGAAAACCCGCCCGCATCCCCAACTTGGCAGAGTGCTTTTGTCCCCCCCCCTGTCTAGCTTACTTGCTTGTGGGGTTGGTGAGTCCCCTACAGGCACCGGCCATAACCCGCCCTACTCAGTTCCATCGGCCCGAAGTCCCAAGGGCTGTGATCAGATCGTGTTGCTTCCAGTTCAGGCAATCAACCCCTGCTAGGCTGACCAGAATCAAACGGGTCCCTCTCGAGATCAGAGTCTAATCCCCCGGCTGCGCCCTGTTCTGTAGCCGGGCTGGCCGGACGGTGGTCCGTTGTCTTCTCACTGCGGCGGTCCTGGCGATCCCTGTGCGGGCGTTGGGGTTTGCCCACCGGTCTCCAGCCATCCAGCCATTCTCTTGCCACCTCGGGGGTGTCGAAAAACCATGTCTTTCCCTCTGCCACAATCCGCAGTTTGGCGGGGAAGAGCATTGAGTAGGGCAGGCCCCTGTCACGTAGTGTCTTCTTGACTTCAGTGAAGGATTTCCGACGTCTGGCCACCTCGGCCGTGTAGTCTGGGAAGAATGCCAGAGTTGAGTTTTGACCGGTGGTGCCACCCTGGCTGCTTGCAGGATGGCGTCCCTGTCCCTATAGTTGAAGAGTCTAGCCAGCACCGGCCGCGGTGAGGCTCCTGGTTTGGCCGCACCCCCCGGGACGAGGTGCGCTCTCTCGATGGAGAAGAAATTGGACAGGCCTTTAGGCTGTAGTTTGGTCTTGATGAGGTCCTCAATGTATAGGTCCATGGCCCCCTTCCCTTCCGATTCCGGAAGGCCTAGGATACGGACGTTATTCCTTCTGGAGCGCCCTTCTTGGTCATCCAGTTTTTCTTGTAGTTGCTTGGTGGTCTTCTCCAGTCTCTCCATCGCCACCTGTAGATCTGAGGTGTCTTCAATGAGGGACTTCGTGACTACCTCCACTTGAGACACTCTTTCTGACATTTTTTTGAGATCAGCTCTCAGCAGGTTCACCTCGGTGGAAATGGTGCCCACTGTTGCCTGGACTTCGGTGAGGGTTCTCATAATGGCTTCCAGAGTAACTTTCCCAGTCCCATTTGCATCAGAGGAGGCACCGGTGGAGTGACGTCCAGGCCCCTGCGAGTGGCCGCTCTGGGAATAGGCAAATTTATCAAGCTTCGCTTGCGTCGTCGTCGTGCTCCTCGTGTTCTTGCCTGCCATTATGTTAAGCGTAGGACCGCACTGTCCGGTCTGTTCCGTTGTCCCTGGCCCAGTCTCCCACTGTGCTCACCGTCTCCTGGGCGCGCGCCGGCAAGGCAGATGGGAAAGGTCCGGATCGTAGCGCACCGAAGCCCCTTGACGCCAGGTCCGAGTCGCACTCCGCTCGGAGGTCAGTTTTATGCTCCAGCCACGTGTGAGGTCCTCGCCTCCGTGGTCGCTGCAGTCGGAGTCAATAGCAGGTCTCACTGTATCGCCGACGGCGTCCGCCCCAAGTGCACTTCGCAGGTTCTCTCGTTTAGGGCGGTGCCCCCTTCTTGTGGATTATACTGCCGCCCCCCAGGCCCTCTATGGGTGGTTTGGTGGCTGGCGCCGCTATTCCCCCAGCGTCCCTTCTTCTCTATGTTATCACGGACCAAAGGTCAGAGCTGCGAGGGGGGGGGGGGGGCTGCGCCGACCATGCGCCTTCGGCCCACCTTGTCGTGTGTGTGGGGCGCCCGCCCGGCAGTGCCGTCTTCGGATGACTCCTCCGCTGCGCAGGGACTCCTCCGCCCTCGAGGACAGGTGTTGCGTTCCTCAGAGGGACCGGTGGCTGATCCCAGGCGCAGCGCTATTCAAGCGCTGTGTTGAGGCCTGGCGTCTGGCGACGCGACGTGGGCGCCGGCTGGAGTCAACTTCTTCCGGCCGGGTAGGGTGAACTTCCGGCCGGGCACTCCCTGTACTGCAGGCCGGTGCTGCTGGGTTGTTGGAGGCCCCACCTCGCCGGCGCCGAACGGAGCACTTCCCGGCTTCGGATTTTCACCAGGGGCGGCTCGATGTGCGCCGCTTGGTTCCTGGAGCCGATTTCACCCCTTCAGGCGGGTCAGTGTACGGATGGGCATTCGGATTCTTTCGCGGGCCGGTCTGCCTTGCGGAGCTCCCGGGTTAAGCTGCCGCCATGTTCGGCAGTTGGCCACGCCCCCCGCAGTGATGTCATTTGGAGCCATAAACCTCCCGCCCCGGCGCAGTGACGTCAGTTCACTTTTTTTCTATACATGTTGATGTGGATCCCGAGCTCTTTCTCTTCATAGTTTTTCGAAGTTTGTTCAGACAATTTTTTCTTGCAGAAAGGGTGAGCGTCCCACATACGTTATATGAAATAACACTCCGGATGGAGGAGGACAAGCCCAGGAAAGTAAAAGGTCTCTTTTGGAAGAACTTATCATCTTGTTATGACATCCTGTTAGCCGAACAAGATTGGCCGCCAGCATTCAATTTCAATTTCATAAAGCTTTATTCGGTGCATATGAAAATGACCATAAAAGCACATGAGAGACACATAGAATAACAAATATTGCAGAATTTAACAAAATATACATACATATAAGTTAAAACATCATACTTTTCCTGGCATTAATTGATTGGTTTAAGAATGTAGCAGTAAAAAAACATACATCTAAAAATTGCATGTTAAAAATTAATTTAATTGCATCATTGATAGATCGGGAACCATATTTGATAAACAAAGGTTTTAGATAGGCAATGCGAAAACTCATAAAAAGTTTACATATCATGAGAAAGTGCAAGGTGCTCTGCTTGGATAGACCATCACATTGACAAGGTCCGGTCAGATAGTTTTTAAGGTGGGGAAATGCCACCAGATGGTGTGCCAACCCGAACCTAAGTCTAATGAGTACAAATCTATGGGATGGCCTGGTCACCTGGGATAGATATTGGGGATAACCTTCATTAACAATATGGCTATTATAAAACAGGGTAGATGACGACAACCCATTCTTTATCAACCGCCTCCTCATTCTATACATTAAAAATTTTGACTTCAGCTAATTTTTGGGTATTGCGGCAGCAGCACATGGGTCGGCCGTTATATTTGTCAAAAATTTCCATAAAACAGTTGACAATATATTTTAACCAGGGAATTTTTAGATAATTATCTAAAGCGAGGCAGTCCTCTATAACAGATCTATTGAAAGCTGTCTCCTCCTTTAACCAGATGGATCGCCAAACCATAAGGGGCCTTAGGGATAACAGATCTATCAAATAGTTAATCCCCAATTCTCTATGGATCAGCTCGGTTGGGGCAGAAGTAGGCACACATAAAAGCTTTTTGAGGAAAGAGTTTTCCTCCGTCTGCAGACTATTATCACAATGAAAACTCCAAACTCCGGCCCCATATAGAGCAATTGACACACATCTGGCTTGGTAGATCTGAAGCATATCCCTGATACATCTGTCTCCAATCTTGGCCGCAAATCTAAAGACCCCATGAGTACTTTTAGCCATCTTATTGCGAACATTAGTGAATTTATTAGACCATGTTCTATCTTTGGAAAAGGTTATTCCCAGATAACAGAATTTATCTACATGTAGCACTTTTTGACCGTCTATAAAAAAGGCATTGGGTAACTTTCTTTTAACCCCACAGGTCATGTTATGGGTTTTCCCTTTATTGATAACCAGTTTCCTGCCCTAATCAAAACAGAGAATCTGTCAATCAGACGTTGTAAACCAATGGGGGTTCTTGATGGTAGCACGGCATCGTCCGCGTTATAACAACACCGGCACTACGACTCTGTTAACCTGAGGGGGATAAGCATTAATAGTTTTTAAAACTACATCAATTTCATTGATAAACAAAGTGAAAAGCAAGGGGGCAAGGACACAGCCTTGTCTGATACCTCTATTTACACTAAATTTAGGGGTACACTCTCCTTTGGCGCCGTAGCGCACGCTTGTATGTAATTTTTCATAAAGCCTGGCCAAATAGAAAATTATGCCCTCCGGTGCCCCAAGCTGTAACAAGGTTGGCCATAGGATGGAATGGTCCACCAAATCAAAAGCGCTGCTTAGATCTGCAAAGCAGAGATAATGTGAACCTTGTTTGGCCTGGGTATACTTCCCGATCAATAGGTCTAAATTTATACATTGATCGAGTGTGCCCCGTCCTTTCCGAAGCCATGCTGGCTGTTGGCCAGAATCCCCTTGGTCTCCACCCACTCTTCTAGCCTGGCCAACAGTACTCTACTCATGATCTTAACTGAGGAGTCTAAAAGAGAGATAGGGCGGTAGTTTGTAGCATCTGACCTATCGCCCTTCTTATGTATTGGGATTATAATAGACTCCCCCCAGGTCATGGGGGCCTCGTTACATACGGCTGCATTAAAAACAAATGTTAAAATGGGGCTCCACATCGCCGGAGCGGCTTTATAGACGTCAATAGGGACCCTATCCGGCCCCTGGGCCTTCCCCCCTTTGCTAGCACAGATGCCTAATTCAACCTTGGAAACAGTAATATCCAAAGGCATAATAGGCCAGTTACTATTGTTCTTTCATAACAATTATCAGACTTAAAAATCATAGAAAAATGGGAACCCCACCCCTCACTAGAAACATTCGAGTTAACCTCAGGGATAGAATCCTCCTTAAGGAAGGGAGAGTTGACCGTAGCCCAAAAAAGGGCACAATTAGACCGTTCCGCGGCTTGGTTTAAAGTTTCCCAGGCCTGCTGTTGCAGCTCTCCTTTTCTATGTTTCAGGGCGGTTTTATAATCTAATCTCAACTTAATGATCGATTTTGTATCCCTGGGCCTTAACGTCAGTGCATGTTTTAATTCAGTTAAGAGTGTGGTACAGGTATGATCAAACCAACCCAGTCTATGATCTGATTGCACTCTGTTAGGCCTAGTGAACATATCATCTATGCATTTGTTAATGCCATTAAAAATGTCTAAAACCCGATCTGGGTCATTATTATTATTTAAGATAAGGGTAATTTCAGCAAAACACCCTTTAACAATGGAGCTCAATAGTTCATCAGATTTTTACTCAGTAGGTTAGACTACTGTAACGCACTACTTCTAGGAGTCCCTAGCTCTTTGATAAAACAACTGCAGGGGATCCAGAATATGGCAGCCAAGCTGGCTCTCTCACGTGTGCATTCTGCATCTTCATCTTTGGCTCTTAAAGACCTTCATTGGCTGCCTATACATCAGCGGACCTGCTTTAAGGCTTCTTGTATTGTCTTTAGAGCACTTCATGGACTGGGACCCATTGCTCTTCAGAACAAATTCAAATGGTATTCTGCGGCTAGGCCTTTACGCTCCTCTTCTGCCTTTTAGTTGGGGTCCCCCGCATTCAGAGGATGCAAATGGGTGGTCGCTCCTTCAGCTTTATTGCTGCAAAATTGTGGAATACTCTTCCACTCTCTTTAAGGAAGTTGAATGAGCTGACCCACTTTAAAAAGGGTCTGAAGTCCCACCTCTTTCCTAGGGCTGTCTGATCTTCCTCTGCTTGTATTGCGATTATGGAGTCAAAGCGCCAGGATACCCTTTGGGTGACAGTACGCGCTATATAAGTATGCTATACATACATACATCAGATTTTTCCCCTTTCCATCTCAATCTTACACCGTTAGGCCTATGTGGTTCAATATTCATTACTATTCTCCTCTGGTGAACAGTCCTGCCTCCCCAGATTGTGGTTTCTAGGATAATACAGTTATGGTCACTCAAAGAGGAAACTTCTATCCTGGGGGCCAGACAGTAGGGGACAATATTAGAAGAAACAATTACATGGTCTATAATGGAACTGGTGTTCCGACTCTTGAACATAGGGACAGTCTGACCATTTTCATCTTTTGAGTAACTTAAAATTTCCAAATCCTCGTCACCCATGAATTTGTTAAGTACTTCTCCATAGCTATTATGGCGAAAATGCAGATAGTCTAGACCAGCATTATTTTTGACCCCACAGACCTTTTGGGTAGACATTTCACAGATCGGGATGTTAAAATCACCCACCCAAATAAGATAAAAAAGGACGTTTGATTCTGCAATCAAATTATCAATAACAATGGCCAAATCCTTTACAACTTGCATCAGAGTGTTATCAAAGATATTGTTATAACAATTAAGAAGGAGTACATTGAGGCCCTGTCTCTCGTGCAACCAAAGGATCTGTACATGAGCACCCACAGTCAGATACCTTTTTACAATTAAAGACTGATTAATAGAAACTAAAATCAAAAGGCCACCTTTGGCTCTTCCAGACACAGAACTCTGTGCTGATAAATTATATGAAACATAGCCCTCATAGTTAACAAAATCCATGCACCACGTTTCTTGGAAACAAACTATGTCATGTGAGTTGATTAAATTCATCCAGTCCAAAATATCGCCCTTGGAGTTCAACCCGGCGATATTCCAGCTAACGACAGATGTTCCATTTTTACCACAGATCCCAGTCCTATCTAGGGTGAGCACTTCTTGTTGTACAGCCCCTACATTATGATCACTATTTTGCATATCCCTATCGTCTGGTTCCGTACATGGGTTGACCCTATATAGTGGTCCGGGATCTACTAGTTGTTCCCTTACTTCATTAACCTGGCAAGCTGGAATCACCTTGAGGTTGATATAACAATCTTGGTTGAGTCAATCATTAGCATCTAAGGTACTTAGAGCTAGGTAATGATTTAACAACAGTACCTCAAACACAGGACATAAGTTAGTATGTTTACTAGGAGCAGAAAGATCTTTTTTGTCTTTATCAATGGGTTCATTAATAATGTGGCTATAAAAGAAACCAAGTGGGCGTAGATTTATACCCTTGTCAAGATATGGTAGAGAGGCCGCTCTTAACAGGGTAGTTGCAGCATGTTGGGGATATTTAAAATTAACAATAATACAGTCGCCTTCACTGCTCTTTCGGGAGTTGCCAATCCAATTAACCCTTCTGGTGGTAAGAATCTGGTTAGAATAATTCATAGGGAACGCATATTGTTTATGGAGCCAGAACACTGTTTTATTTTTAAGAGAATCATGCGATTCCTGTTGGTTTTGGTTTGAATGTTGTTCAAGGGGTGGCACATTTGTTAGGAGAACCACGTATGGGGCAGAATCAGGAGGTAGATTGGGGCTGCTGGGTAATGTAGTCCCCCAGGTGCGGCGCTGGCGTTCTCCGGCCTCCGGGAGAGATGGATGTTCCCCACGGGGACTGTAGGGCAGGTAGGACCTCCACCGTCCACAGGGCAGGGCAAACAGCAAGGCGGCTGCTCCACAACCGCGTCTCGCGCTGCGTGGGGCCTCGGGTTGATTTATGCGCTGCCTAGCGCGATCCTTAATGCGTCACTCTGCTGGGGCTGCTGGGTATTGTATTGACACTCTGTTCATCACCACCCCCTTTTCTGAATCGTTTTTGGCCACTATAGGTGTGGCAGGGTATACTCAGACATGAGTCCCTTTCTCACTGCACCATCAGGATTCAAGCAAGCCGGGCCGAAGACGGCTGAAATGCCAGAAACCGGTCCCCGGTAGCTTGTCTCCTTTCTGGTGAAGAATTGGCTTGGTAGTTTAGTCTGCCCTGTTCCCATGATGCACTGGGCCAGGGACAGACTGATTTGCATATAGCCAGGTTCTGAGCTGGGATGGTGCAGTGAGATAAATAACGGTGATGGATCAAGCCCTGATCTTTGGACTGGGTAAGAGTGGTCTGCTTAATTCAGACACTCTGTTCATCACCACCCCCTTTTCTGAATCGTTTTTGGCCACTATAGGTGTGGCAGGGTATACTCAGACATGAGTCCCTTTCTCACTGCACCATCAGGATTCAAGCAAGCCGGGCCGAAGACGGCTGAAATGCCAGAAACCGGTCCCCGGTAGCTTGTCTCCTTTCTGGTGAAGAATTGGCTTGGTAGTTTAGTCTGCCCTGTTCCCATGATGCACTGGGCCAGGGACAGACTGATTTGCATATAGCCAGGTTCTGAGCTGGGATGGTGCAGTGAGATAAATAACGGTGATGGATCAAGCCCTGATCTTTGGACTGGGTAAGAGTGGTCTGCTTAATTCAGACACTCTGTTCATCACCACCCCCTTTTCTGAATCGTTTTTGACCACTATAGGTGTGGCAGGGTATACTCAGACATGAGTCCCTTTCTCACTGCACCATCAGGATTCAAGCAAGCCGGGCCGAAGACGGCTGAAATGCCAGAAACCGGTCCCCGGTAGCTTGTCTCCTTTCTGGTGAAGAATTGGCTTGGTAGTTTAGTCTGCCCTGTTCCCATGATGCACTGGGCCAGGGACAGACTTTTTTGCATATAGCCAGGTTCTGAGCTGGGATGGTGCAGTGAGATAAATAACGGTGATGGATCAAGCCCTGATCTTTGGACTGGGTAAGAGTGGTCTGCTTAATTCAGACACTCTGTTCATCACCGCCCCCCTTTTCTGAATCGTTTTTGGCCACTATAGGTGTGGCAGGGTATACTCAGACATGAGTCCCTTTCTCACTGCACCATCAGGATTCAAGCAAGCCGGGCCGAAGACGGCTGAAATGCCAGAAACCGGTCCCCGGTAGCTTGTCTCCTTTCTGGTGAAGAATTGGCTTGGTAGTTTAGTCTGCCCTGTTCCCATGATGCACTGGGCCAGGGACAGACTTATTTGCATATAGCCAGGTTCTGAGCTGGGTAAGAGTGGTCTGCTTAATTCAGACACTCTGTTCATCACCACCCCCTTTTCTGAATCGGGTATTGTAGTCACCCAGGTGCGGGGCTGGCGTTCTCCGGCCTCCGAGAGAGATGGATGTTCCCCACGGGGACTGCAGGGCAGGTAGGATGTCGACAGGGCAGGGCAAGCAACAGCAAGGCGGTTGCTCCACAAGCGCGCCAGCATTCATAATGGAGTGCCCCAGGGGAGAAAGTGTAATTTTTCCTACATTTTCCGACCATGTTCCTGTCCATCTTAAACATACATATGCACGGGAGTGGGCAGTAGCCCAAGCTCCAGCATTGTACAAAAATCACGATGGGTGGGATGAGGACTCAACCTACCATGTGATCCCGTTAAAAGTTTCACCTAATGCTTAGAGGCAATACCCAATAGAGCAAGAAGCTAAAAAACAGGTCAGGAAGATCTTAGATCAACTTGAATACCAGGGGGTCATTGAAAAATGTACCTCTCCAATGAACAATCCTTTGTTTCCCGTCTCTAAACCCAACAATACATATTGTCTAGTTTTAGATTACATACATTTAAACTCATGCACAAATACATTTGCTGTCCAAAATGCACATAGTGCCACATTAATGAATAACATTGTGCAGAAAAAATACAAAACACTTGATATCTCAAATGGATTTTTCAGCCAAAATATAGCGCCTGAAAGCAGGTATCTGACCGGATTCTCAGCGTTAGGGTCCCAGCGACAATTTTGTCGACTCCCCCAGGGGTATAAGAATAGCCCTGGAGTATTTTCAGCAAGGGTAACAAAGTTACTTCAAAAATTTGATGAAGAAGCGTTGTCCTATGTATGTCCTATGTCCTCGCCGACATACACAACAACTTAGACGCACAGACCGCGCACCCTACCACCGATCCAACGCCTGCCACCACCACCCTCTGCATCTGGACCCCGATCAGCACCGAAGACACCACCCACACGATGAACTCCATCCACTCCGGATCACCAACCGACCCATGCCCACACCACGTCTTCAACAAAGCCGACGCCATCATCGCACCCCATCTCCGAGACATCATCAACTCCTCCTTCCACACCGCCACCTTCCCGGAGAGCTGGAAGCACGCCGAGCTGACCGCCCTCCTGAAGAAACCAACGGCGGACCCTACCGACCTCAAGAACTACCGTCCCATCTCGCTCCTTCCCTTCCCGGCCAAAGTCATCGAGAAGACCGTCAACAGACAGCTTGCCGCCTTCCTCGAGACGAACGGATCCCTCGACCCCTCGCAGTCTGGGTTTCGGGTCAACCACAGCACCGAGACCGCCCTTATCGCAGCCACTGACGACATCAGAACCCTGATCGACAACGGGGAAACAGCGGCCCTCATCCTCCTGGACCTCTCGGCGGCGTTCGACACTGTCTGCCACCGCACCCTAGTGAAGCGCCTCAGCAACATCGGAATCCGAGAGAAAGCACTGGAGTGGATCATCTCGTTCCTCGCCGGAAGAACCCAGAGAGTCCGCCTCCCTCCGTTCAGATCCGAGGCCACCGAAGTCATCTGCGGCGTACCACAAGGATCTTCACTCAGTCCAACCCTCTTCAACGTTTACATGAGCCCCCTTGCAGCCATCGCACGCCAACACAACCTCAACATCATCTCCTACGCCGACGACACCCAGCTGATCCTCTCCCTCACCAACGACCCCACCACAGCCAGAGCCAACCTACACGAAGGGATGAAAGACGTCGCCGACTGGATGAGGAACAGCCGCCTTAAACTGAACTCAGACAAGACGGAAGTCCTCATCCTAGGATCATCACCCTCCGCCTGAGACGACTCCTGGTGGCCCTCGGCCCTGGGCACCGCCCCCAAACCCACGGACCACGCACGCAACCTGGGCTTCATCCTGGACTCCTCCCTGTCGATGACCAGACAAGTCAACGCCGTCTCATCTTCATGCTTCAACAACCTGCGCATGCTCCGCAAGATCTTCAGATGGATCCCCACTGAAACCAGAAAGACCGTCACCCAGGCACTCGTCACCAGCCAACTGGTCTATGGGAACACCCTCTACGCCGGAACCACAGCCAAACTTCAAAAAAGACTCCAACGCATCCAGAACGCCTCCGCCCGACTCATCCTGGACATCCCCCGACACAGCCACATCACCGGACACCTGAGAGACCTGCACTGGCTCCCCGTCAGCAAGAGAATCCCGTTCAGACTCCTCACCCACGCACACAAGGCTCTCCACGACCTGGGCCCCAAGTACCTCAACGACCGCATGACCTTCTACACGCCCACCCGCCAGCTACGATCGACCAGCCACGCCCTCCCCACCGTACCACGCATACGCAGAGCCACCGCCGGAGGAAGATCCTTCTCCTACCTGGCTGCCAAGACCTGGAACTCCCTCCCCACCCACCTTCGACGAACCCAAGACCATCTCTCCTTCAGGAAGCAGCTCAAGACCTGGCTGTTCGAGCAGTAACTTACCCCTCTCCCCCAGCGCCTTGAGACCCTCACGGGTGAGTAGCGCGCTTTACAAATGCCGTGATTGATTGATTGATAGTATGCTCATTAATGGACACTATCTTCAACGAAGTTCCACAGCCAAAAAGGTCAACATACTATTGAATCCACATCCATCATCACATCGTGAGCAAAGAGACTTGTCATCAGTGAACATTATAGCAGTTCCTATACCGGATGAAATAGTATGGGACAAGGTTGATTTTTAACATATTCGGTTCGACAGAGCTTTTAAAAATTAATCATGTATTTAAAATTTCATTAAGTGATATCATTACCTCAAGTACATTTTTGGATGATTGGGACTCTAAAACAGTTAATAAAGTTGTCTGATTTAGAGAAAACTGCTGCATTTTCTAACAATGAAATGTTAGAGGGTTCTTCAGATTATGACACATTGTACTGTTACCAACATTATTGTCCTCATTTGCTGCACAAATCCATTTCACATAGGAATGTTTTTGAGTACCATCAGTGGGAACATTGCCCAACACCACCATAAAGTAGTTCACAAACGTTGAAACAGAAATTTTCATACTTTTCAGGGTTTAACACCACAGATCCAGCCTCATATTACTATAAGGTTGTACCAACATCAGCACTGAAAATTATGTTGACAAACACTAAACAGATTTACTCTGATTCCTTTTGACCCAATTTTCTGAACAGGGTTTCGATCTATGGAAAGACGAAATTAACTTAAAATCAGTCTGGGGTTCGAGGGACTGGAAAGTTCAGGGTACAGAGGCACTATTTAGAGCATGCCTCATTCCACAGCAGATGATCTTTTTAAATGATAATGTGCAACAGACATCCTGTCTTGGACTAGCCAAGACAAGGACCGGAACACTCCTATGTTTCCAACAGCAACACAGGGGTGTCAAAATACGACTACAGAAGAAGGGGAAACTGTAGATGACATCTTAAAATACAATAGAACAGACCCAAATTGGAAACAGTGGGCGGTATGGCCCTTAGACATGAATAGCTGTCATAAGCGATTCCTGAACATCAACTAGGGACTCAGTATACATAGGCCAGACCCACGTTATGTACAGAGAGAACATCCAGGGGTAGTGACATCCTATAGTGTTGGGAAGCTGTGCCTCGATTTGGCTAGAAACCCCAACACTTGCAGAAGTTAAACAACACTTATCTTTACTCTCACATGACATGGATCTTAGGGACTTTTTACTAGCCCCAGGAAACAATGTCAAAAACGTTTCATATATGCAGGCATATATGCAGGCATTTATGCTGCCTATAATGAAATCTGGAAGATTTCCCAACAAGAAGCCGCAGAGAGAATACAGGAAATAGGCCATAAAAACTTAGAAAAGGCTTTAGCTGTGGTAGATAATGGGTAAACAACTTACCTCCAGGATATATTCATTGGGCAGCATTGTATCTTCTTCTATCGAAATACTGGGACAGGAGTTAGCCTTATTTCAACACAGCCAATCTCAGTTATGTTCTATTATGTTATTAAGCTGGAGGCTGCAATCTTTGCGTTCAAGCTTTGTGCCTTGGCGTTTTATAAACAGTTTGTCTCTGTTTTCCGACTACAGTCTAACAGATAAACAGATAGAAATGGCACAATTGGTAGCTAAATATACAATGCTGCAAAATTGCAAAACTTGACAGGCTACTATTCCCATTGGCAGAATCACCATCAACAGAATGCTAATTCACGGCCAGATCACTCTCCCGGTCACAACCTTTCAGTTTCACTATTGCCTTGAGCAAAGGCAAGGCAGGCAGGCAGATATGAGAAATTGAGCAAAGAATACATTAAGAAATCCTGAGATTTACCATATAGATTTCGATGCTGGAGTGGGGATAAAGAAGTGTTATTTACTGGTACAAACTGCAGGAGCGCTTTAAGCGGTTCTCTCATGTGCCAAGATATTGTTTTGCACAGAGAATGTAATGGTTTATTAGTGAATCTGTCTTGCCTGATGAAAGGAACTCCAGCTGCCGTGATCACACCAGTTTTTGAGTTGCTGTTGAATGGGAGTTACTTGATGCTTGAATGATCAAGGTTGCTGTGGTTGCTTCCGGTCTTCGCCTATGAACGCCAGGGTTACTTGCTGTATGCAAGTATATTTGCCCCCAATAAGTACAGTCAGGGAGGCGCCTTTGTGGCCTTCGCTAAACATATCTTTTGTACAATTTGATACTTTGAGCAAACTGAAAGCCATGCTTTTACAGCAGACGGTACCTTTAACCTCCGCTTGAGAGACCTTTGATCTTCAAGTTGCAAGGACCTCGACCGAGATACAGACACTTATTCGTACAAACTGCCCCTTTCATTTCGTAGAACTGGTGGGTCATATCTTTAACATGTCTGATACGAGTGGTATTGTACACCTATTTAAGAACATAGGGTCAGGATTTCTAAGCACCCTCCAAACAGTCCTCAGAGTTATCCCAAATTGTATACACTTTTATAGAATCTTTGAAGGCTTACCTCTGATACTGCTTTTTTTTTAAAAAGTATCTTTATTAGCATTTTCAAGTTTTGTAACACAGTTTGCATATGGAAGCAGAGCAATCAATAAATCAAATAATGCAATTGCAGCAAAAGTACAATACTGAAATATATTTTTCAGCGGCCATGGAACTGATCCCTGAAAAGAATCTGAGTAACAATATACATTTCATTGGACCCAGAGGAGTGCTGTATAGCCAATCGTCTAGCAGACATCCGTCACCACCAGATTTAGACCAGATTCCTCAGTACATGCTTCACAATAATTTGTGCACAATAATACACATTGTGAGAGTACCCATCAACAGATCCAGGTACCAATATAACAAGTTTGATTTATAAAATACTACTTCAATCGTTTGAAAACAATTCTAACAAAATGAAGAACAAATAAACAATTAACCCAACATAAACAAACAAAAAAGAAAGCAAAGAAAGACCTTATGCAGATTTATTTTTAATTTATTTTTAAAATCTTATATAGCGCGCAGCTACCCTAGGGCATCCCGGCGCTTCAAGACAACATCGGATGGTAAAAGGAACAGCATCGAGGCGTTATGCCGGAAACAGGAAGGTTTTAAGACCCTTGCGGAAACGCAGTGTGCAGGGCTCAGCTCGGAGTTTTTGGGGAAGCGAGTTCCAGAGCTTTGCCGTGTTAAATGAAAATCTTCTCCCACCAGTGCGGGCCTTTTTGATTCTGGGCACCATCAAGAGATGTTTCGTGTCTGACCGCAGCTTTCTGCCAGCTTTGTAGTGAGTCACTAGATTTTTTAAATGGGGGGATTTTTTAAATGTTTTTCAGATGGGGGGAACTATATCGGCAACATCAGTACAAGCGTCTGGTGAAGGCACAATATAATGAAGTGTCACAGAGGAAGGCAAGCGATGCAACACGGGGAAGGGGCCCACATTTGTAGGTAAAGCCGCCCCATCCGGGCCGCAGGTGGCCAGCAAGTAATCCCCCATACGGTATTTTGGAAACAGGCAAAGCCGGCTCCCCGAACTCGTCAAAGATTCAATAGGTGGTGCAGTCTAATTCCCTTCAAGGGTGTTGACCTGGGTCTGAGTCAGAACCCGCCTCATCTGTTCCCTGTCCCCCAGAATTCTACCAGGACGCAAGCGCTTCCCTCCACTGGTCTGCAATGGGGAGTTCCCTCATACCTTTAGATCCCTCCCAGCTGAGTGCTCTACCTTCTGCCCCAGCCCACACAATGCCATCTCCATGCCACGTCACAAACTGCTGTCCCCTATTGGATTTCCATTCCATCGCAATGTGGCATTTCGCTAATCCCAGCGCCAGATCTATGAGCCTATTCCCCACCTTGCAATTCGGCGACCTATGAAAAAGACCCAGAATGCACGTCTGTAGTGTGAAAGGTAATTCTCTACCCAGCACCCCTGCTACTTTACCAAGCACCGCCTCCCAAAAAGGCCGCAAAACTCCACAGTCCCAAACCATATGGCCGAAGTCCGTGTCCGGGTGGGAGCATCGGGGACAGGAACGTACCTCCTCTCCAAATGTCACATTGAGACGATGTGGGGTCATGTAAGCCATATGTGTGTAGTTAAACTGCATTCAGTTAAGACGTGAATTACAAGAGATTTTCTGGCGGTAGTGCAAAACCCTCTGCCATTGCGCGTCTGTTAAAACCCTGCCCCCTGTCTCATCCCATTTGGCACGCAGCTTCACCAAAGGACGCACCGAGGCCTCCTGGAGGGCCACATAAAACCATTTTACTAGATTCCTCTGATACTGCTTTTAATATCTGGAATCCTGATTGTCATTTACCTGATACGCAATGTACGACCCAATCACAAACGAAATGGCGAAAGCACTTCTGGAGCGTAGCTACCGTGAGTGCATGGTACAACAGCTGAACACGCCTCGCCTACGAGAACTGAATGCTTCTTAGTTCTTATTTTTTAGACCAGCCTGGATGAACTGCATCTTACCTGTTCTTTGAAACCTGTTCTGTGGTGAAGAATGCGTGTTGGACATATGTCTGACACTTGAGACGGAGACGCCTGCGGACTTGAACACAAGGCTGGAACCTCTGAGATCCCTTGCTTGGCTGTGTCCCCAGTGTACTCCTATCCTGACAAATGCATTCCTTGAGAACTCTCAGGTGCCTTTTGCTACACCTGGGGTAAGCATCGGCTCAGCCACTACTAGCGCTGACACCAGCACAACCGCTAAAAATAGCACTATGGGCACTGAGGTAACGACTACAGCACCAGCTGCCAATATACCATCTATGATCAGATAAACAACACAGGATCTTGACTCATAACCCAGCAAGGCTAAGCCAACTATAAGTAATAAACAACACAAGTGCCAAAACTGGATTCAACTTACAAAAACATCCTTTGTTAAACCCTATATGAATGAAACAGAAAGGTCCGTTTGTTATAACGTCACTAGTTTTTTATTTTTTATTTCACTAGTCACTTTCTTGTTACTTTTTTGTTTTTAAGCAATACTTTTTTGTGCATATACAAAAATATACAAAACAATCAATTACCATAACATATATTCACTATACATATTTACAACTCATCCACTCAAAACTTTGACTAATCCACTCATCCTGCAATCACACACACACACATGTAGATAACATGAAACAATATAATATGGCCCTTTGCCAACAAAAAAATATTCAACGTACAACCTAAATGTGACTATATTACATAGAAATATATAGTTTGAACCTAATTTCTTAGTATCCTAACACAGTCCTTCTAGCCTTATTATTGACTCAGGGCCAAATAAGGTTGACGCGTTTCGAAACCCCCTGATTGCGGGGTTCTCCTCAGGACCATAAGATTCTACAAAAGACAAAAGACAAATGTGCCAGATTAAGTCACCTATCCCATGAAACTGTTTTTTACATATCACCAAACAGCCGCCAACCGTATAAGGTCCGCCTACCTTATTTCTAAAGGATTGAAGTCCCTTGAAAGGTCATGTGCTGTAGTCACAGTGTTTCTGAACATAAAAACAATTACAAAGAGACATTTACTATACGTAAAAAAGACCTCTACATATTTGACCAAAAACATGGAGCAACCATGTCTGGGACTCACCTCATTCACCTTGTGTGAAGCGGTGGCACTGAATGAGAGAAAACTATACATTAATGGGGGAGGTGACATTTATGAGCAATCGCCAAATCACTGAAGTCCAAACTGACCTTATTTATGCGTTGGAAGGGCTCGTAGTGCCTAGAAGACGAAAAATGGGAGTACTGTAAATAACTGACCACTTCCTCCAATAAGTAATGGCAGTTTCGTCTTATAGGCACTACGAGCCCTTCCAACGCATAATTAAGGTCAGTTTGGACTTCAGTGATTTAGGTATTTAGTAGGGTACATAAATTGTACGGTGAATATTTTTTTGTTGGCAAAGGGCCATATTATATTGTTTCATGTTATCTACATGTGTGTGTGTGATTGCAGGATGAGTGGACTGGTCAAAGTTTTGAGTGGATGAGTTGTAAATATGTATAGTGAATATATGTTATGGTAATTGATTGTTTTGTATTGTATATTTTTGTATATGCACAAAAAAGTATTGCTTAAAAACAAAAAAGTAACAAGAAAGTGACTAGTGAAATAAAAAATAAAAAACTAGTGACGTTATAACAAGCGGACCGTTATGTTTCATTCATATAGGGTTTAACAAAGGATGTTTTTGTAAGTTTAATATACCATCTATGGGCAGTACTGCATATCATCTGTGCTCCATCAACGTACTGTGTGAAATATTGCTTGTTCCGTCCCCTACAGCAAGTGACTGTGATGTTGTGTCTCCCAGCCAGGTCACTTAATCTACAATTGGCTCATCGTGGTCTGGGAAATAATTTGGAGTTTTCCTTTTTCATTTAGAATCTGATTAAATTTGGAACATTTTCCTACTAAATTGACACTATCTCTAGAGAAAGCGTGGCCTTCTAAATGCTTCTAGGAGTTTTAAATTCTATAAAGGAACGCAGTTACACTTTAGCTTCAGTACGAATTCAAATACTGGCTCTACACATTTTCCCCTCTTAGAAAAGTTTTTAATGTGCTTTTAAAGTTTTAAAAAATGTTTTTATGTGGCTCACTGACAATTCTATGCGCTACCACCTCGTATGAATTAGTAGTTTGCTGTCATTGTTTAATATTGTTGATTATTAAGAGGAGTGGGTGTTATGTTTCATATAGATGCCCTAATATAGGCATGGTTTAAGATGCCCTAATATAGGCATAATCTTTCACCTACATTAGTTCTCTATTCTCCACAATAACAGGCGTTGAGGGCTGAACCTTATCTAGACTGTGGTTTGAGTACAGATGGAGGGTTTTTCCCGAACAATGGCCTCCTATACCATCTTTGATGTGCTCATCCAGTATGATTAAATAATCATAAGAGTTCTAGGAAACCAGGCAGGGGCTAGAAACTACCTGCATAAACATCTACGTAAACGGTTCATCCCATACCTCATCTTCATACCCAACAATGGCTAACACAAGACACAAGGGACAAAGGGACTTTATACTTTTCTGTATAAATATAGCACCTCTTGCTATCAGTAGTTAGAGGAAACGAGACTTCCAGGCTGACACACTTGCCAGAGACGCTGAGGCCCCTGCCTGCAGTCGCTCCAGCTGACAGTGGTCTAACCATCCCTTGTAGGGTGTCCAACTCGAGACCAGGACGAGGTCCCACACTCTCATTATTCAGGTAATGGGGATTAACTAAAGCCTAGCGGAATTCTTGGCTTCTTCATTTCTTCCACACCTACTCACATGCTAGGTACACACTTAGGTACATCTAGACAGGCATTGTAGGTGTATGTGCTTTATTTTATAAATGCATTAAATATTCATGTATATGTTCATGACTATTGCAGAATGGTAGAACTGTACTATTCCTTTTTATTCACTGTACTGCTGATCATATATCTCTGCTACTGTATAACAGTTATCGCAGCACATATATTTTACACTAGAAAAACGGTGCAATAAATTCTTATTGTAAACACGCACAACTGTTTCTTCTGTGTAACTCTCCGAGACCAAATGAGCAAGCACTAGTGACTGGGCGAAAAGTAGTACATTGTTTCCACGAGTCTGAGGAATCAGGGTTTTTATGTTCTGAGGTTGCTGAAAACTTATCTCTCTGACAACAAGCATTTGCAATGCAATAGGTCTTGCATTTCTGATAGTTTGAGCTATTGGCATTGTAAATGACAATGCCTTTTATATATGTGTATGAAAACCTGCAAGTGGTGCGTAAACATGCACTTTGTACTTGTAGTCCTTGCTTACGAGAAGCAAGGCTGGTAGTAAAAGAGGCACAGTTACTGCCAGCCTTCCTTGCCGTAAGCAAACTCCTTATGTGTCCGTGGCATTTTTTGTTTTCCCTAGAGCCAACATCCAATTTGGGTTTGACAAAAAAAATGTGCGCAATGGGGCAAAACCAGCATGGCATACAGAAGGCAATGTGATTCCTGCCAGGCAGGTGGGTATCTCTCAATGTGGTGGGAGTTCTTTGCCATTAGAGCTGAGGCTGTGTTCTCTCCTGACTTGTCAGGTTGAAGGGCAGTTTGCCAGGCTATAAATTAACCTATTAATCTCCTATCCTTCAAAGATCAAGCAAAGTGTGAATTTACGTCTACAAACCCCTGTAGTGCCAACCAACGAAACCTCTGCAAGTGTAAACTTCTGGTACACACCTGTGCCAAGCCATGCCTCATATATGATATGCTTCACACATCCTATTTCAAATATTTAAGTAGCCTAAATACATTCTCTTATTTGGACCATATTTCAAACTATTCAACCCTAAAAGCAGCTGGCTGTCTACAACATTACCTAGAACTGCACTGTGAAAATGGGTGCAAGGTCCTGTGAGCCCTGCTGCGCTCCCTCATTGGATGTGCCCCTACATACCAGGACAGTTTGGGCAATGGCAACAAAGGCACAAACTCTCAGATTTGTTGTCTGCACTGGCGAGTATGGATACGTTTCAGCCCGCTGTTTCCTTTTTTGCATTGAGAATAACTGACCTGCTTTTGATGAGGAATTGGACCCCCATCAGTGGGATACACACAGAAAGTCAACCCGTTGTATGGTAGTAGCTGAAGGTCATTGGGATCCTCTGCTACACATTTCAAAGAGCGCCCTTAGGGTGCACTGACTGTATCCCTACTTCCATGTGGCACATAATTAATGGGCTGCCCGTGATAGCACCTTTGTGGTTGTTTAGCATGGAAACATGGGCCAAAGTATCCATCATCTGCAAGGGTGCAGGGCCATTGCCCCAATCCACATATGCACTGTGTATAGTAAATATACAAATAGGGTGCACCGGTGGGGGAAAAAAATCTGGACCTGGCAGAAAGGTAAAACTGAATACGTTTGCATGTTTGTTTATTCTGCACCAGACTATGTTTGTTAATTGTGAAAAATTGCAAAGACAGCACATAAAGCATGCAGCTCCCTTTGAGCTTCCAGAAACAAGTTATCATTGTTACACAAACTGCAAAGAACCCACTGTTGTTTCATAATTATTCCTTCGCCAGCCACATCATTTAAAAGCATTGGGATATAAAGTTTAAGGAACAAATATCTGGGTTGAACGATGAGGATACTGGTTGTGGGGAGGGGAAAACATCTGACATATATGTCATGCGTGTCCCGCAGGGAGACACAAAAGGGGCGTGTTTCCGTGAACATCATTAGATAGTATTGTGTACTGAGCGCTAAACCAGTTGCCTTCTATTTTCGTTTCTAAAGACAGCCGTGGCGAAGCCTGTGCCCGCCAGCCCCAGTAGTAATTTCCCAGTACTTCAGGCTCCTTGAATGTCATCTACTAGTGCATTGTTCCGTCCACTCCTCGCCCTTATCTTCCGCATTGAATAAGCTGCAATTTTACATGGAATGGAGTAGAAATAAAAGCACTTTACCACATAGTTCCTGGTATTTAAAGGAACAAGAATGTTTTATGCACCAGATATGCAATTTTTTTTATTGTGTGGAGCACCAGAGACTTTTCCGCTGTGCTCTGAGCAGTCCGCTTCAGTGTCTTCAAAAAAGCTTTCACAATAATAATTAATAAAAAAAATCAAGAAACACGAGGGAGGAATGTTGGGGGTAATTAAAGGAGGGCAGAGGGTGGCGTGGTGTGGCAGGGGCGGGAAAACTATTAGAAACAGCTGGGAGGAGGTGGGGGACCAAAACAAGAGACGAAGCAGCAACAGCAGGCCTGAATTAGGGACTGTGGTCGGCTTGGTTGCTGTACTCGCAACAGTTTTTCTCCAGTGACAGCAGAATAGACAAATTAGCAAGTTATCACTGACATTGTCATGACAGCGTCATCGCCTTCGGTCTTCGAAATGTGATGCATCTGTACAATACGGCATGAAAGTATCAACACAAATCTACCAAACAAAATGGAATACAGGTTAGGGCTGAAGGTCGAGACTGTCAAAATACCACTTTTTATCAGCACCACAAGGAGAGAAAGATCGCTGTGCACAGAATTGTTTTGATAGAATTATCTGAGGAAGACACGTTTATACGTCACAACCCAGAGGCAGAAACTCCTTGAATTATGTAAAACACATTTATTAACAAAAACTGCCTTAGAAAAACCCACCAATGTTCCAAATCACATTAAAAAACACACAGAAAACGCAAAAGAGACGCTCTATGACGGGCTATTTCATACGGATGCATCTTGTCTGCCTGAGAAGCAGCCTTTGTTCTAAAGATTTTAAGCATTTTATGCAGCGTTTTGTGTGTTTAGCGGGCTGTCTGTTCCTGCATTTCCAAAACTAAACAAAAATGAACATTAAGCAGGAATACATAGTTATTTTCTAGCTTCACGTGTGCCAGGCATCTTTGGCATGCAGGTAGCACAAAAACAACGACCCAGCTTGCAAATGAAACAAGTATAAATAAACGGCAGCCATGAAATGGGAGCCGCGAATGACTGGCTATTTCATACAGATGCATCTTGTCTGCCTGAGAAGGATTCCTCATCCCCCGCCCCTTCATGCCCAGTCTTCAAATATGTATGAGGCTGAGAATATGTCAAGAACGTTCAGGTACTAGTTAAGTTACACAGCCGATACTGCCGCGTAACGCACAAATCCTGACGTCCTGGCCATGTCCAAGCGCATCTGGATTCCTCATACCCCGCCCCTTCATGCCCTGTCGTCAAATATGTATGAGGCCGAGACTATGTCAAGAAAGTCTGTGTTAGACAATGAGCAAAACTCCTGAAGTCTCTCACACATTTAGTGAACAGTGCGGAAAAAGCACCCATTCCGCAGAACTCCAGGGAAAATATGGGCTAGAAATGGTGTGCGCGAACGGCACCCCAGACACAGCGATTCTCCCCCGTCCGCTGCCACCCTGAAGCAGGTACCTCTCATGCCCGGTAAAGAGGGGCAGGCCGTTCACCAGGCTGTGAAAGGAGAGACGAGGCCAGGCAGCATTCAGACGCCGCCAGGCCCCGTGTAGCTCTCTTTATCGTGAAGGCTGGGAGATGACCTGGTCTAACAAGTATAAATAAACTGCGTCTGTGAAATGGGAGCTGCAAGCGTGCCAGTCGTAGCAAGCAGAGGAGCTTGACGGGGGCTAGGGGAGGGCAAAACCTCCGTAGGCAAGTATAAGCAAACGGCGGCCATAAAATGGGATCCGCGCTGAGAAAAAGTAGTCCCTATGCAGACTAATAACAGTTCAGCAGCGTAACTAAACAGCAGTTGGTCGGTGCTGCTTCCTGCAAAACGGCAGCACAACAGAAGTGACGTTTGGCATTTCAAACCAACCATAAGCAACATAAGAAAAAGCAATACAATGTTAAACAAATTGCGAGCAGCAGCACATATTAGCTGCCAATAGGCGGAGTTTCACTCAACACATAGATTACTTTAGGTCTCGCTGAGACAGCACATGCACTGCTCAACGCGAGACCTAAAAAGGAGATTCTAGTGCCACTGTGAGCTAGCTAATGCAAACAAGGCTAACGTATGCAGTGGGGGTGCTCAGTCAGTCTGCCACCAGGCCCACAATGTATGTTAAACCAAAAGCGCTTGTCCTGCAGGGGTACTATAGGAACTACACTACACTCCCACTAGAGGGTGGCATAATAGGAGGTGCACCCCACCCCAAGGAAAGGACCCATTGGTCCTGACCTGCACTCCCCTTTAATGCCCCTAAATTTAGTATTTAGAGGCAACCCTGAACCATGCTTCCTCAGATTTAAGGAAGAAAGAAGGACTGAAGAGCCGTGCTGACCCAAGAAGAGGAAGAAAACACCAACTGCTTTGGCCCCAGCCCTACCAATCCTGTCCCTTCTACGACCTGCCTACAGCAAGATAAGACTAGCAGCCAGCAACCCCCAGAGCCCGGAGGACCTGCCCTGCAACCATCTTACAGTTGTTGTCTCCCATGAGCACCAGATTTGCTCAAGCTAAGACTCACCTATAGAATCCGAATTCCGGCGACTCCGTAATTCTGCACCACTCTTCACCCGACGTCCATGGCCTAAGTATGAGTGGCTCTAACATTGGGCTTCTGCACTCTGCACCCGGCCGCCCCAGTGCCGCTGGTGTTGCGATTTGAGTGCCCATCTAGACCTTGGGGAATCTTGGTCGTAACCCCCAGACCTTGGAGAAACTTGTCCGTAACCCCAAAACTCACCCTCGTAGGCAGTGTACTTACGTCAGAAACCGCTAACACTTTTTCCCTATAGGAACCCATGTTATGAGATTTCAGGCCTAAAAATATTCTGTATTTGGACTGATGTTCGTATGAATAAGAAGTAACTCTTCTTTAACTTAAGAATTGTCGCACTTACCTGTAAGTGACCAATCCTAGTGTATGGTATCTTGGCCTACCACCTCAAGTACTCAAAATAACTAAAAGTAATTCAAGAGTAATGAACAGTAGTTTCTTTTTACTTTAAACTGTTTCTAAAGCATATACAAACCTGTAACTATTGTAAATTCAACCACAAAAGCATTTCTTGAAAGTCTTGCATTTGAGAGTATATTTTACTTACCTGGTCCAAGCCCTGCTTGGCTCTAAAATTAAACATAAGTATACTTTTTTATACTTACCTAATTGGTCTGGATTCAGTCTCTGAGTGTGTGCCATCAGCCTTGATTGAGGGAATATAATAAATGCTTAACACACCCTCTAGTTAAGCCTAACTGTTTGCCCACACTACCACAAAGAGAGCTGTTGGTACTTACCTAATTTAGCCTCTGCTATACCTTTGGGGGCTTTCTGGACGCTGTGCACACTATACCTTTCTTTGGTATAGTATATTCAAAGCCCGCTTCCTACAGCCGCCATCTATTGTTGAAATGCTTGATGGTGAAGCATTTGTGTTCTGATCCACTTTAGGAGGAACATTTTAACAGAAGGTCATAACTCTTTATAGTTGCCATCCACTCCTATTTGGAGAATAGGTGATAAGCACTGATGCTTACCTGAGCTGTTAAAAAGATAAGTTGCTGCTGTTTAAGAACTGGAAAGAAGTGGAGAAACCTCATGCTGACGTATGGTCACAGGAAATGTTGAATTTCCTTCAGACTTAAAAGCTTTCATATATGACGAATGCAGTTGAAATGTTCTAAGTGATCAGGAGGACATATCTGGATTTCTTTCAGAATACAATATGTGTCTTTAAAGTGCGCATACTAAAATGCTGTTGTTTATTCTGTCCGTGGCACTGTGTTGTTCTTGCTCATTTTTTTTGCTTTTGATTGATTTCAATATAATGTGTGTATAGTCCTCAATACAAAACTGAATTTTTCAGCGTAAGCCCTACCAACTATGAAAGGTGGACTAAAGAAAATACCTTTGGAAAAACCGTTTGTGATGGTTACTTTAAATATTTCTATAAAGTTTAAGAAGGTATTAGTATGAACTAGTCCCTAGAAAGAAAATGCACCATTTCCACTTATATTTTCCACATACATGCCTTTGACAGAAAGTACCTCAGTTTTCAGTTGGGAGAATTTTATTTTAGCTTTATTCATCTTGCATTCTGTCTGGCCTACATCGCAAAACAAATGGACTTATTTAGAGTTGTACGTAATAAGTTGCCAGCAAATATAGACAGTTGACCTGTCACTACACATCTTTCTGTTATTCCACCTTATTTATAGTCTGAGGAAGTGGTGTATTTCTGACAGTAAAACCTTGGTTCGCTCCACAATTGCAAATTTTAGATTATGCCATCTACCAACATTCTGAGAAATTCCAAGGAAGACATGGCATGAGAAAGAGCACCCTAGTTACCAGGTATTCCTACTCCTTGTCTACCACCCATAGGCTGGATAAAAGCAGCAAATCAGCATTTCAGGGGCATGGATTGTTTCTGTTTTCTGGTGGATACTGCGTACTTCAGATTTGTCACCTTTAGAATATTTCCCAGGTGCCGGACTGGATCCAGAAAACTTTCAGCAATGCGCCTATGCGTCACCAGGTGGCGTCGTGTGGCTCTGCACGTGGTCTGCACCACCTTGAAAGTGACAGAGTAGAGCTGTAGGTAAGCACAACCCCTGCAGGTTGATGTCAGTTTCTTTCTTTCTGCGCCTTCCGACATGGATCCGGAGCTCTGCTCTCTTTCATCGTGCCTTCGCCAGTTCAAAATGAACCAAGAAAATCTGTCGTCTAGGGCACAATGTCCCCTACTAAAACAGGCTTCAAGCCATGCTGTAACTGTAGAAAATAGATGTTGATCACGGACCCGCCCTAGGTGCATCTCTGGTGTCTGGGTTCGGGCCACAAATTGTGCGACATGTGCCTACTAGAGTGACCCAGGACTGGAAGACAAAGCTGTATGTCACAGAGCACTAGAACAAGTCAAAACCTTAGCGTCGGTCCTGCTTACGGACCCAGGCCCACGCCCAGGCCCACGCCCAGGGCTGGTCTTGCGAAGGACCACCTCCATGTAATTGTCTTCTGGTAAGTTGTAATTATTGGACTTCGCCCTTTCTGCAAGGTCACTCTCTAACTTTTTGACTTTACCCCTCCAGTTTTTTCAACCCATTTATGTTGGCTTTTGGGACTTTAGCACTGGTTAACAGTGGAAAGGTGCTTGTGCTCTCTCCTTTAAACATGGTCAAATTGGCTTACACCCTATTGGCACAACTAATTTACTTATAAGTCCCTGTTAAAGTGGTACTACATGTAGCCAGGGCTCATAAATTAAATGCTACTACTGGACCTGCTTTACTCATTGTGCCACCCACTGACGTCTTTTTAAACATGTCCCAGGCCTGTCATTGCAGCCTGCGGTTGCAGTTTTTAACTGCCATTTTGACCTGCCCAAATTAATCTTTTTAATACATATGCAGAGGAGCGATCCTTGCGTGGTGTCTAAGGTGTGGAGGTCTTTGAGGCAGTCTGTGTCCTGGGTGCAGTTTTCGCTTGGGGCATTGAAGACTGCTCTTTTTCGCAAACAGAGACGTCTGAGGACAATGTTTCTGGGATGAGATCCCTTTGGCCCAAAGGAATACCAGATGGACCTTCTCAATCACAGTAAGTTTCTTCCATATCTTCATTCGGTGGATGGCTCTGTATGGGTCCTGGTGCGACATTCTATAAGGCACCCACCGACATTCCCTCCAAAACCTTATAGTTATTTTTTAAAAGCTTGACAGGACAAATAACTCGATTACTCGTAGTCTCTGGGTAAGCAGAGGTTACAAACCCCATGGTGGAGGAAACTTATTGTTGTACCTCAACCTCAACGACCGCCTGACCTTCTACACACCCAGCCGCCAGCTACGATCGACCAGCCACGCCCTCGCCACCGTACCACGCATCTGCAGAGCCACAGCCGGAGGAAGATCCTTCTCCTACCTGGCAGCCAAGACTTGGAACGCCCTCCCCATCCACCTTTGGCTGACCCAAGACCATCTGTCCTTCAGGAAACAGCTCAAGACCTGGCTGTTCGAGCAGTGATGGACCCCTCCCCCCAGCGCGTTGAGACCCTCCTGGGTGAGTAGCGCGGTATACAAATGCCGTGATTGATTGATTGTAAATGTGGCAAAACGGAAAGGGTGTAATTCTCATATAGCCTGCTGCCAAGAGAAGCATTCTGGTATGAGTTGATCTGAGTGTTGATCATCTGACTGTGGTTTCTCTGTTGATTGGAGGCAATTCCAATGTCTGGAATTGGACAGGTCTTTTCTAGCTGGACTACCCCAGAACTCTGAAAGAACATCCAAGCCCAGTAACTGAAGAAAACAAGCTTTGGCATAGCCAATAGGTCTCACTTTTGGGACCTTATAAGTAATTAGCCATGCAACACTTGATGTTGTTTAATGAAGGATATTGTGCTGGATAACTAAATACGTATAATGTCCCAAAGGAGAGACCTATTGGCTATGCATTGGGGGGCCTTAAAAGTGTTTAGGTAGAGCTATTGACTTTGCCAACGTTTCTAACCTGTGCTGTAGAGAAGTGTGTCTGCTGTGCAGCATGCTGAGAAGTTGTATTTAAAAAGTGTAAGAAGCACTGAGTGATGCTGTGGTGTCGTTGAGTGATGCTGTGCTGGCCCTGAGTGATGCTGTGCTGGCCCTGAGTGATGCTGTGCTGGCCCTGAGTGATGCTGTGCTGGCCCTGAGTGATGCTGTGCTGGCCCTGAGTGATGCTGTGCTGGCCCTGAGTGATGTTGTGCTGGCCCTGAGTGATGCTGTGGTGACCCTGAGTGATGCTGTGGTGACCCTGAGTGATGCTGTGGTGACCCTGAGTGATGCTGTGGTGGTCCTGAGTGATGCTGTAGTGGTGCTGACTGATGCTGTGCGTGCTGATGCTGATTGATGCGGTGGCGCTGCAGAGTGATGATATGGTAGCGCATAGTGATGCTGTGGTGGTACTGAGTGATGCTATGGTGTTCCTGAGTGATGCTGTGTTGGTGCTGAGTGATGTTGTGGTGAAGGTGAGTGATCCTGTGGTGGCCCTGAGTGATGCTGTGGTGGTGCATAGTGATAATGTGGTGGTGCTGACTGATGCTGTGGTGGTGCTGAATGATTCTGTGGTGGTGCTGAGTGACGCTGTGGTGGTGCTGGCTGATGCTGTGGTGGCGTTGAGAGATCATGTGCTGGCCCTGAGTGATGGTGTGGTGGCCCTTACTGATGCTGTGGTGGTCCTTACTGATGCTGTGGTGGTTCTGACTGATGCTGTGGTGGTGCTGACTGATGCTGTGGTGGTGCTGACTGATGCTGTTGCGCTGCAGAGTGATGCTGTGGAAGCGCATAGTGATGCTGTGGTGTTCCTGAATGATGCTGTGGTGGTGCTGAGTGAAGCTGTGGTTAAGGTGATTGAGTAGTGTGGCTCACTGGTTAGAGGCGGCAGACCCGAGAGCAGAGGACGGCCCGGGACCAGGGTTCGATTCCCGGCGCGGCAGGTTTCTGGACCAGGGTCAGCGGACTCGATAATTCTCTCGCCTCGGTGCCCACTCTGATCAGCGATCACACTCGGCAACTTTGGGCATTAGCTTGCCTCATCTTCACTAACGGCCCCACCAGACCGCCGGGGATGCCTGGTCTCACCCTGGAGATACCCATTAAGGGACCATCTCTCAGGGAAGCCAGGAAGGGTTTCGCAGCGGTCGAAGCGCCTTGGGACCCTCCGGGTAAGTAGTGCGCTATATAAATGCCTATACATTACATCCTGTTGTGGCCCTGAGTGATGCTGTGGTGGTGCAGAGTGATGTTGTGGTGGTGCAGAGTGATGCTGTGGTGGCGCAGAGTGATAATATGGTGGTGCTGACTGATGCTGTGGTGGTCCTTAGTGACGCTGTGGTGGTGCTGACTGTTGCTGTGGTGTAGCTGACTGATGCTGTGGTGGTCACTTTATTTGAAGACTTCTAATCAAACCCTATTGAGTGTCAGGAGTATTAGTGGTGGTGAGGTAAGAGAGTGCTCTAGGAGGCTCCTTTGTTTTGCATTAATTCAAATATCGGTGGATAATTTAAATTTGTTCCTTGTGGCAATGGATCATAGTGCGCTAACATCTGTAAGTTGTGGAGTTATCGAATCTCCTCAAATCAACTACTCAATTCACTAAAATTGATATTTGTTTTTGCACACTTAAAAAAAAAAATGATTGTACATTTTTGTTTAGAGATTTCCATCCTGGCATTTCTATGAAGCGGAAGTACAACAGTTCTAGTAATACAACATGAAAAAAACCATTAACTGCTCTACAAGGATATCGCTAGTACAACTTGAACATGAATGCGCAATTGCTTCATTTTATTGAGGTGGTCAATGGGGTTTCTGACATTGTAAGAACAAGGAACTTGATAGGAGATTAATCCGCTAAAGCAAAGCCAGAGTGACACAATTTCATTGGTGGTTAAATTATAAGAATTCTAATGAATTGTTGAATATTTAAATATTTCCAGAACTCGAGAAAGTCGGCATTCTGGAATGAGTGCCGTACAGTCGTAATGTCGCGCTTTGAGCAAGATTAATGCGTATTTTGGTTTTTTTTCTGAAGTTTGCTTGCACCATGAAGGATTTTCTTACTGATGAAAACAAGTTTCAACAGTATAATTTGGGTGCCGTGAAGAGGGAAAGTTTGCTCTGCAGCATTGGCTTCGGAAGCAGGCACTCTTCAAAGATGGAGGACAGCTTTCATGATGGTATGATGTCGTGGATTGTTCTTAGTATTAGATCAGCTGCACGTGCGTAAGTGGGACAGTCTTTAGTGATCTGACTGCATTTTCACAGTGTTGTCGCTCAGAAGGAGTAAAAACATTAGGGATTACCCCATTGCCCCTGTTTAGAGGAACGAAAATGGGAATAGGCAAGAGATAGGTAATCGCTGCACCCTGCAGTATTGGTATTTGTCATGTGTGGTATTAAGTCACATAATATGCAGCCCTAAATGGAGGCATATGGGGCTATCCTTGCAGCAGCATTTTGCTGTCTGTCTCTGTGAGTCTACATCGCAGAAGGTATCTTCTGTCTGAGTTGCAACTTCAATTTCTCTTCTCCGACAATCCGTTTGCCTGGCGTGGCAGCCATTAGCATCAGAGTCAATGTTTTGCCTCAGCAGCCTGTCGCCAGTGCCTGATGAATGACAGCTTGGGTCAGGAGCTCTGTGCTAACAAGCATGTCTCGCGCAGTGATACGGACCCCGTTCTGATGTGTCTCTTTGTGATCGTGGGGTGGCAGCGGCTGGAAAAGCAGGCAAGGAGGCCGGATATAGTGGGCAATGCCGGTTCTTTATTGAAAGACTAGAGTCAGTATTACAGGAGGAGGTAGGGAAAACAAAGGCAAGGCTCCGATGTAGGGCGTCTTGGTCTTCTCCGGGGTTGCGCTGGGGTGATGGGTCTTCGGGGAGGTCCGGAGCTGGGGTGATCCTCGGAGGTATCAGGAAGAGAAAGAAATAAGGAGCCGTTAGTCCTGCTGGACTCAATGTAGCATAAACCGTAACCAACACCAAGGTTCGAGTGAGGGGATTGAAAGAATGACGGTGAGGGGGGGGGAATCTGGACGGAATAGGGAAGGAAGGGTTAGAGAGTAGAAAGAAAGGATGTCCGGTGAGGGCTCGTGATGGGATAGACTAAGTCTACAGTGCTGTACACAAGTGAAGACGTGCTGTACAATCTTTTTACAGTGAGGGCAGGTCTGGTGCAACTAAAGGGAAATCTATATACAGAGCACCTAGTGTGCTAAGGAGGTGGTTCGTTTGTACTCACACGCTCCGCCGCAACTCTCCGATGAGTTGCGGCCGCTCTTCAGCCACCTCCTGGGGACTCCACCAGTCTTCACTCCACACGTCTTCTCCTTCGGTGGCCTGCTCTTCCTCCGCTTCGGTCCGAGTCTCCTGCCACGAGATCGCTGCTCCGACCACGCTTCTGTCTCTGCTTCGTCTTTTCCCTGTTCCGGTGCTAGAATCGAGGCGGAGCTTCCGGGGTCATGGCAGTGTGTTTCCGGTCATGGGCCTCTCTGGATTGGTTCCTGGAAGAAAGAGAGGGGTGGGGTTCTGGTTGTCATGGTTGTCTCCAAGGATGCCGCAGGACTGGTTTCCGAGAAGGGCAAACGTCCGAGGATAGGAGGTCGGGGCAGGGTAAGTGAAGGCGGCGCATCACATCCCCTTCCCCTTGCTGTCCTTCTTGTACGGGTTGGGAAAATGGGGTAGCGTGAGAGGAAGTCAGCATTGCCCTGGTCTGACCCCTTCCGATGAATAGTCCTGAACAGGTAGTGCTGTAAGGATAAAAACCAGCGGAGGACCCGGTCATTGTGTCCCTTGTTCCGGGAATTCCACTCCAAGGGGGCGTGGTCCGTGTAAATGAGAAAGTCCCGGCCCTCCAAATAATAACGTAGGCTCTCGACAGCCCACTTTATTGCGAGGGCCTCTTTTTCCACCACAGCATAATTAATTTCACGGGGAAACAATTTCCTACTAAGAAATAGGATGGGCCTCTCATTCCAAGGTCATCTTTGTGCGACAGCACTGCTCCTAGACCCTGGTCAGACGCGTCAGTCTGCAACACGAAGGGTCGGGAGTAGTCTGGACTAACTAAGACAGGTTTGGAGGTCAATGCACGTTTGAGGTCGTTAAAGGAATGCCAGAGCAAAGGTGTGGGATGTTTCAAAGCAACGTCTGTTCTGGCCGCTTTCTTTAGTAGGTCCGTGAGGGGGGCAGCTCTCTGGGGAAAAATTGGGGATGAACCTACGGTAGTAACCGAGAAGGCCTAGAAATGCTCGGAGGTCTTTTCGGGTCTGGGGAAATGGAAACAATTGGATGGCTTTTATCTTGTTCTTCTGAGGCCGGATAACACCTTCATCTAAGAGGAAACCAAGGTATTTTACTGTCTGGGCTGCTAGGGTGGTTTTGGAAGGGTTGATGGTAAACCCAAAGGATCCCAGGGAGGTGACAACCCAATGTAGGTGGTCTAACTGCTGTTCCCAACTGTCGCTGTAGATAACGATATCAACAAGGTATGCGCCAGCGTACAGGAAGTGGGGTCTCAGGATTTAGTTCATGGCTCTCTGGAATGTAGCGGGTGCGCCATGAAGGCCAAAAGGTAAAACAGTGAATTGGTATAACCCCTCAGGGGTGGAGAAGGCTGTCTTTTTTGTGCTCTGAGGGGTATCAGCCAATAGCCTTTGCATAGGTCTAGTGTGGATATATATTTGGCCTTTCCTATTTGTTCGACCATCTCATCTACACGAGGTAAAGGATATGTGTTGAAGTTGGATATCTTGTTCACCTCGCGGAAGTCGATGCAGAACCTTATCGACCCGTCGGGCTTGGGCACTAGGACAATGGGGGAATTCCAGTCGCTTATGGAGGGCTCAATGATCCCCATTCGCAGCATCTGTTCGGTTTCTTGCCGTATGATTGTCCTGCAGGCTTCGGGGACTCGGTAGGGTCTCAACCGAACCACCTTTCCGGGTTCTGTCTGTATGGAATGCTCTATGACTGAGGTACGCCCAGGAGAAGAAGAAAACACCTGGCGTAAGGGTAGTAGAACATCCCGAAGGCTCTGTTTTTGGCTTTCGGTCAACTCAGGGCCTAAACAGGGTTCAAAGGGGAGAGATGGGTGGCAGACGGATCTAGACAGGACCGGACGGGGTCCTTCCCATTTCTTGAGGTGGTTTGTGTGGTATATCTGGGTAGTACCCCGAGTGGGGTCTAGTTCCAGCTCGTATGTGACAGGGGTCACTTGTCGGATGATGGTATAGGGGCCCTGCCATTGGCCCAGTAGTTTCTGGTCGGAAGACAGCAACATTAAGAGGACCGGATCTCCGATGGCAAAGGTACGGGTTTTGGTACCCTTGTCGTACTACCTCTTTTGGGAGCTTTGGGCGTTTTCCATGTTTTGGCGGACTATGTCCCGGATTAATGATAGGTGGGTTTTCAGGTTCTCAACGTATTCGGGGAGGGGATGAGTGCGGTCGGGTTCTGCCTCCCAGGCCTCTTGGGCCATATCCAGAAGGGTACGGGGAGGACAACCGTACAACAGCTCGTAGGGGGAATAGCTGGTACTACTCTGGGGTATGCATCGTATGGCAAACAGGAATAATGGCAGCATCTCCTCCCACCTTCTAACTTCCAGGGCCAATAGTTTCTTTAGCATTTGTTTTAAAGTGGCGTTGTACCGCTCAACTAAACCATCTGTTTGCGGGTGGTACGCGGATGTTCTAATTTGTATTATCCCCAGTTGAGAGCACACCTGCCGCATGAGGGCAGAAACGAAGGGGGTACCCTGATCTGTCAGGATCTCCCTGGGAAACCCAACTTTGGAAAAGATAGCGATTAAAACTTTGGCTATACTCTGCGTAGTGGGCTGACGCAGGGGTATGGCTTCGGGGAAGCGGGTGGCGTAATCCACAAGAACAGAGGCATAACGACACCCGCTTCGAGAGGGTATAAGGGGTCCTATAATGTCCATCCCGACTCTGCTAAAGGGAACATCAATGAGGGGAAGTGGTTGTAAGGGTACCTTAGGGGGTCGGTCTCTACTGTTTTTTTGACAGACTGGGCATTCTCGCAATATATGTTTTGATCTGTTGGTGTACGCCCGGCCAATAAAATTTCTCCAAGACGGACTAGCTTGTTTTTTTGTCGCCAAAGTGACCCCCCAATAAGTGACTGTGGGCAAGGAATAAGACCTTATCTCGGAAGGGGCCGGGAATCAATAACTGGGGTTTTGGCTGGTCCCTCCTTTGCTGTACAACAGCCCGTTTCTCTTAAAGAAATAGGGACCTACTTGTAAGGGGTCTTCGTTGTCCAATGCCCTTCCCCATGCCTCCTGCAGAAGGGGGTCTTCCTGTTGTGAGGCCCTGAATTCCCTGTCCGTCTGCCAGGGGTGTTCTTCGGGTACCACGGAGTAAGCGCTGGCATAATTCTTCTTTTCTTTCCTTTTCTGGGTTCTGGACTTCCGAGGTCTAGGAGTCGGGATTTGAGGAGGTTGTTCCAGAGAAAAAGGCGCTTCATTTCACCACTGTGTCAGTGAGTCTGTTGTGCCCTGCAGGAGCGTTGGTAGGCCAGAGTAATCGCTCCCCAGAATAACCTGTTCCAGGAGGGCTGGCACGAGACCCACTGTGAGGTTGGTTCCTGGATCCGCGGGATGTTGTACTCGTACTCGAGCAGTTGGATATCTTTTGGTATCCCCATGAACACATTGTATGGCAACCATGCCAGTAGGAGGACCAACAGGGGTCAGCATGTCCTGAGGTCTTAAAATACTTTGCCTGCAACCCGTGTCAGCTAGCGCAAGGACGGTTTGCCCATCAATATCCACAGGACAACGGAATGGGGGAGGTGTGGCCCCTGGAGTGGCACAAACATAGTTCTGGACGAGACTGACCTCCATTGGCTCTTCCTTTTGTGGGCACATACGGGCGATGTGGCCAAAACCCCTGCAACTATAGCACTGTGGTGGTCGGTACAGTATAGGTGCGGGTAACAGGGGCGGAGGGTCTGGTCTCCCTGGCAGAGGTGGCCGGTGGGGACGGACACTAGCCGTGTTGTGCTGTCTATTGGGGTGGTCCTCCCTGCCTCGTTGGAGCTCTTGGGCTCGACTGTAGGCACTTGCAATTTCTACGGCTGTCTCTAGCGTGAGACGTGTGTGTTGCCTTACCCACCTCTGGGTGGCCGGATGCAGGGAAGCCAGAAAATGCTCCAAGTAAATTTTTCCAAGGACGTCTTCTTTTGAGGAGGTATCGGGTGGTGGTGAGTGGACAGTGGCAGTGTCCCAGCTGCTTCGGCGCCAACGCGACCTTGGATTGTTTTAAACTGCTTTTAAAACTGCTTTTAGTATGAGGGAACAGAGGGAGGAGAGCGAGTAGGCTCCCTCAGTGACTTTGTTTGTTTTACCTTTGTGCTCATCCCGACTGCAGAGGTCTTCTGGCAGTCACCCCGGAGGCACTCTAAATATCTGCGGGTGGCACCGCTGTTCTGCCGAGGTCTCCTACCTGAAGGCAGCAGCTTGGCACAGGGGGGCTGGTCTTGTTTCCTTTCTACCCGCCCCGTTCTGACGCCGGTGACTAGCACCGTTCGAGCAGAGGGGGTGGTAGGTCCGAGCCAGCCACTTCCAGTGCGCGGGGGAGGACGGGCAGCGCTCTAGTGTTGCGAGGCGCTGGGGGTGATAAAAGGCGGATGTGTGCTAGGCAGCGCAGCGGACGAGCGCAGCGTGCGCGCCAAAGGCGAGCCCGTCTGCGCCCGTCCGCGGGCCAGGGCCCCAACCCCTGGTCCAACAAGAGCCCGCACGGAGATCTAAATATGCACCTGGACGATCCCTTGGACAGAGGGGCCGCAGGGCTTTGTCAAGAACTGCTGGCCCTTCAGCTGGAACAGAGAGCGAAGGCCCCCACTCACCAGCTGGGCCATTTACTCGACCCGATATTCGCGAACTGGAGGAATGTAGAGACCAAACCCAATATCCCGATGCCCTGGACAGACCACCTTCTTGTGCCCTTCGTGGTGCTGACGCCAGGTGCTAGGATGTGGGAACATGCACCCCTGAACTATCCCAGCCGGAAGTGAGTTAATTTCTCTCTGACTAGTTTTGATGAAGCACTCGCCAACGGAGGGAGGCCTGGTGGGTTGGATGTGGAAACAGCCAGTAGTAACCTTGACAAACGTATCATGGAGGCGCTGGATTGCACAGCCCCACTCTGTTTTGTCCCCGAAGCCGCCGTACACAGAGAACGGCTCCATGGTACGACGATGAGCTGCGGGCGGCTAAATCGGAATGTACGCGCATGGAGAGTGGCTTTTTCGAGTCTAACTAGACAGGAGTATTTAGTGAAGAGGCGGGCTTACCACGGGTTGATTAGGAAATCTAAAGCCGCCTACTATGCAGATAAGATTAAGGAGGCAGAGAATTCCGCGAAGGAATTGTTTAAAATCTATAAATCCATTTCGGTAGCGAAATCCTCCGTATTGCGGATTACTTTGCAGAAAAAGTCGCAAATATCTACCAATCATTCCCGGCCCAAACCACAACAGGGTCGGAGTTTGTTGAAGCTACGGGGGGAGTTAGGGGACAGTATGACTTAGCTAACCTCACTACCCCCCCTCCGGAGATGCTGATACAGATCTGCAGATCGGTAAAGTCTGGCTCCCCGCGGGATCCTGCACCACCTCAACGGCTTGTGGAAAGCCTGGTGATCTTGGAGCCCTATATTAGGCACCTGTTGGAGGTGTCTTTTAGGACCCACACGGTACCTATAGGGTGGAAACAGGCGGTAGTACTCCCTCTACAAAAGAAACCGAACATCAGTTTCGAGAAACTGGAGAACCTCCGCCCCATATCACTCCTACCCTATATGGCCAAAGTAGCGGAGAAGGTCGTGAATATCCAGCTGATGGAATTTGTGGAGGAGGCGGCCCTCCTGCACGCCACTCAGTTTGGATTCCGGCCTCGACATTCCACCGAGTCGGCCCTACTAATGGCAGTCGAGACCATCAGACAGGGAGTGGATGAGGGCCAAACCATGGCCCTGATTCTGCTGGACCTAAGTCAGCGTTCGACACTGTAGCACATACCACCTTGCTACAGTGTCTGAATAAAGGCGAGATCTCAGGCGCTGCACTGAAATGGATCCAGTCCTTCCTGGTAGAGAGGGGTTTCCAGGTCAGGCAGGGGGACTGCTACTCCAGAGTGATCAATTTGGTTCAGGGCGTTCCTCAGGGCTCGTCCCTGAGCCCATCCCTTTTTAACCTGTACGTGTCCCCGGTGGCTACCATCGTGGAGGCTCATGGGCTGCGTATAGTGTCCTATGCTGATGACACGCAGCTAGTCATCTCCCTATCACGCACGCCGGGTCTTGCTGCGGACAGTTTCAGAGCGTGCATGTAGGAGCTGGCAGCCTGGATGTCTTCCAACTGCCTGAGGCTGAACGGCAGCAAGACAGAGGTGCTCGTGATGGGGGGGCCCATCTGTGTGGAATTCAGCATGGTGGCCACCCTGTTTGGGGTCAGCACCGACACCTTGTCAGGAAGCCAAAAATCTTGGCATCTGGCTTGATACCGACCTGACATTTAGGCCTCAGATCAACAGAGTGGTGGGGGGCATGTTTTGGTGTCCTGAAGGGCCTGCGGAAGGTTCTTGAGCTCCTACCCACGGAGGCCCGAAGGACGCTGGTGCATGCCCTGGTAACAGCACGCTTGGACTATGGCAATCTCCTTTATCTGGGGGCCACAGAAAGGAGTCTCGACCGTCTCCAGGTGTTCTAGAACGCCGCAGCCCGCCTGGTTCTGAGGCTGCCCAGGAGATCGGCCTCGAAGGCAGCGCTCCGAGCTCTTCACTGGCTGCCGGTGAGGAGTAGAATTGAGTTCAAGGCTCTGTGCACGTGCCACCAAATCATGGGCGGTAAGGCACCGGTGCCATTACAGGATTTCGTCACCCGCTATGAGCCGCCTCGAGCATTGAGATCTGCTGGCTCTGGGTTATTGAAGGTCCCCAGAGTGAGAAAGGCCTGCATGGGGGGCAGGTCTTTCAGGTTCTTGGCTGCCAAAAGCTGGAACAAGCTCCCGCTGGAACTGCGCCTCGAACCCTCTGAGTCAAGATTTAGGGGCAGACTGAAAACCCATCTGTTTGTTCGGTAGACTGGCCAGATATTAAGCTGCGAGGGTTCTGTCAGTACCACCCACCATAGCGCGGAGACATGCCGTTGAGCGTATTCAGGCGCTTTATAAACTTGCCTATCATTATTATTATTATTATTAAGCCATTGATTGGTCAAGTCCTTAATCCGGAAGGAGAGGGCTCTGGGGGTTTCCTGGGGTCCTTCTTTGGCCTGCCACAGTTTAACTCTATATGTTTCATCGCCAATGCCCAGGCGTTCTAGGATGCACTTCTTAATGTCATCATATGGAGTGTTTCCCTGGACGTTGGCTTGTTGATATGCAGCCTGTATATCACCGGTCAACAGAGGTCCTAGGTATTGGCCCCAGCGGTCAACGGGCCATGAGGCGGCCTGGGCTAGTCTCTCGAAATTGGTGAAGAAGTAGTCCGGGTCGTCCCCTGGCACATACTTCTGTAGGACTACTGAAGGGAGGGAGGCAACCGGTCTTTGGTGTCTTAGGGCATCGGTAAGCTTCCCCATGGCTTGGTCGTGTGCATCTCCCTGACCCTTGAGCACGTCATGGAGCTGGCCTCTGTCGTCCTCTGCGGTCTTAAGAAACCGTTCCATCATTTTGCCCAACTGCTCCTGGGACTCAGCCATTTTCCTAACAGCGGCCTCCATGATTCCAGCTGGTCCCACTTCTGAGACCACCTGTGATCGTGGGGTTGCAGCGGCTGGAAAAGCAGGCAAGGAGGCCGGATATAGTGGGCAATGCCAGTTCTTTATTGAAAGACTAGAGTCAGTATTACAGGAGGAGGTAGGGAAAACAAAGGCAAGGCTCCTATGTAGAGCGTCTTGATCTTCTCCGGGGTTGCGCTGGGGTGATGGGTCTTCGGGGAGGTCCGGAGCTGGGGTGGTCCTCGGAGGTATCAGGAAGAGAAAGAAATAAGGAGCCGTTAGTCCTGCTGGACTCGATGTAGCATAAACCGTAAGCAACACCAAGGTTCGAGTGAGGGGATTGAAAGAATGACCGTGAAAGGGGGGGGGGGGAATCGGGACGGAATAGGGGAGGAAGGGTTAGAGAGTAGAAAGAAAGGGTATCCGGTGAGTGCTCGTGATGGGATAGACTAAGTCTACGGTGCTGTACACAAGTGAAGACGTGCTGTACAATCTTTTTACAGTGAGGGTAGGTCTGGTGCAACTAAAGGGAAATCTATATACAGAGCACCTAGTGTGCTAAGGAGGTGGTTCGTTTGTACTCACACGCTCCGCCGCAACTCTCCGATGAGTTGCGGCCGCTCTTCAGCCACCTCCTGGGCACTCCACCAGTCTTCACTCCACACGTCTTCTCCTTCGGTTGCCTGCTCTTCCTCCGCTTCGGTCCGAGTCTCCTGCCACGAGATCGCTGCTCTGACCACGCTTCTGTCTCTGCTTCCGTCTTTTCCCTGTTCCGGTGCTGGAATCGAGGCGGAGCTTCCGGGGTCATGGCAGTGTGTTTCCGGTGATGGGCCGCTCTGGATTGGTTCCTGGAAGAAAGAGAGGGGTGGGGTTCTGGTTGTCATGGTTGTCTCCAAGGATGCCGCAGGACTGGTTTCCGAGAAGGGCGAACGTCCGAGGATAGGAGGTCCGGGCGGGGTAAGTGAAGACGGCGCATCACAATCTTGTTTTTTCCTGCTGTGTTTATCTGACGAGATATTACCACTCAATATTTTATTGGAAAGGCAAAGCTTATCTGTGGGGGGTCGGGACTGCAGCCTGCAGAACAAGATAAAGCTGGCAGAGAAGGCCACACTAGCGAAAATACGAGGGCGCAAGCAGAAATCGTAAACAAGACGTTTTCTGTGGTGGGGAAGGGGGAAGAGCGTTGAAGCGCGAGCAAGCAAGATGGAGAGGCGAAGCGAGGGGGCGCACGCTTGTGCGCGTAACCGCACGCCCTGTGCCTCGCAAAAAGCTGTGGTCGGCTTTTTGAAGGCCCCTATCTAAAAGTCTCGCCAGAGCAGTGCATGTGTTGGCTCAGGCGAGACCTGAAAAAAATCTCCCATTGTGGTTTTAGGGAGGGACAATGAGTCACCTTGAAAGCAAAACTTATAATTCGAAGACAAACCGATTGCAAAGTCCGTGACCAACAACAGATGGCAGGAGTGTGCAATGCAAGTGATCTACAGCTACACGTTACAAACACAATATTCAAAGATTCAATTGAATGACCATCATCAATGCAATGTGTTTGATTTGTCTAGAAGCTAAAAAGCAACAAACAAAAGCGTACTTCAAGACGGTAAATATGGCAGAAGTACACCAAGAAGCTATTAACTTTGTAAAACCTGTGGAAATGGGGCAGAGAGGATAACATTGATATTTCTTGTTACACTTACAGATTCAAGACTGACATACTCATCTTTTCGATTTCATTTAGCAACGGTAGCTGCTTATAAGCAGAACAAACAACATGCATCTTTATTTAAGATACCAGCTGTTAAAGCGTTTATAGAAAGGTTAAATGAATTATCACTCCGAGAGCACTAGCAGTCGTTTGATTCTTGGGGCCTCCTTTCTAGCCCTTACATTCTAGTCCGATGTAGCATCTCTCATGGGAATGGCCTTTCTAGGGGCATTTCCAATTTTACACAGGGTTTGCAGATTGCAAACCTTAACGATTGAGGATACTTTCAAATAGGTTCAGAAGGATCGATTTGTCAGGAGGACAAGCCTGCATTTTTCTAGCAAACTGTCTTCCCATTCCATATTAATAAGATGACTGAATTACCAATCTCAGTCAGTTCCAGAAAGAGCATTGCACATTTTAGATCTAAAAAACAGTAATGTGTTACATTGATAGACCTTAAACAATCTATTTGCAATACAACTATTCACTGCATTTACAAACAGAGTGTTCTGTGAGGTCTGTCTCAGAAAAAGTGGAGTGGCAGCACTTTTCTAAATTGAAGAGGCAAGTATTTCCAGGCCATGAATTTCCACATGAAATCTTCTGTTGCCTGTCCACTTTATTTTCTTCTAGGGACTTTTACAAATCAGTCCTGCTCACTGAAGCGCCTACTTGGCATGAACAAGGCAACTTGGGATTGTTTATTTGTTCATAAATGTGTTGTGAAATGGCCACAATTGCATATACCACAGATGTTGTGTTGCAAATGCCAGTCAAGTTGTTTTATATAAGGGGTTCAATCTTTGAAGCCTGAGCAGTTATTTTTGCTGAAATAGAATTACTTCAGTTCAAAATTGATTTTGTAGCAGGCCCCTGTTTATTTCACAGAATTCTTTAGGTTAAGCCACTCAGTGTGTAATGTTGTGAAATTGATAGCAGTTGTTGGACTTAAATCTTCTTTAGGAGAATGTTTGTCAATTGCATGCATCAATTAAAAAAATGATCATTGTACTCTCCCACCACAGCTGTACATTAGTGAAGATAACAGAAGAGCTAATGAGTATGACTTCAAGAAAGCGCTTGATCTGCTGGAATATATCAACGAGGTAAGAGATGAGAACCCCCTTTTTCAATTAACATAGTCTCTTCAAAATTGTATCTGTAAAAATTTGTGTATCGTTTTGATAAAATCCTTTAATAAATGTATTTCAAGGAAGCAACAGAATTTTGTCAAAAGTGCAACAATGCAGGGAAATCTCAAAGGAAATATAGGAAATATTTCAAGGTAGCACAAATGTTTCGTAACCCAACAATAATTTTGGAATCAGGAACACAGAAGAACAGGAAGAGAGTAATATTGTCACTATTTTTTCTTACAACTACTTGTCCCATGTAGATTCCTCACCTTTAGAATATTCCCAGGCACCAGACTGGATCCAGAAAAGGTCTCTAGTAGTATTGTTCCTGGTTCTTCAGGATGTCCCAAACCCCAACAATCCTGGCTCCAGCCACCCAGTGTGCGACAACACTGGCCTGTATGCATCACCACCGTGCACATTGGTGTTCATTCCTGTTTTTCTCATCTTCCTGCCATGGGTGCAAAACTGTGTGTTTGGTTTTCACCCAATTTTATTCTAAATTGTAATGACCCTTGTGCAGCAGACTAGGTCAAATGTCACCTCATCTGGTATCTAGGTTCAAACCCTATTGACACTGTCACAACCAGATGTCCTTGTCTGACCTTCATGATATGTGCATGCTGTGTCTTTGGCCTCATCATGGTACCTTAACGTGTAAATAATGTGCCTCATGTATCTGAAGTCAATCAGGGTGTTTGAGCGAAGTAGCTCTTGCCCATGAGTAGCCCCATAAACTTTCTATTTCCAATCCTTCAGATAAGTTCTTTGACAGAGAGCAAGTGTTCAAAGGCTCCACTAAAAAAACATAAGACATACCATAGAAAACAGAATTCCTATTATTCATCGTCAAAGAAATATTCCAGTTCCCGGTTGGCAGGCACGTTCCCGTACACTAACCTGCAGGGTTGTCCAGCGGGGGTGATGGTAGTTGCTTGGTCCCTAATTCCTCTAGGTGCTATCACACTGAGCGTGAACCAAAACACAGTTGCTCTTGTGTGTAAGCACTCCGGGGAAAAACATGGAAAGGGGAAGAACAGAAAACTCTGCCGCCTGCCATGGCAGCCACGTCCAGAAACTCTCTAGAGAAGGCAGGTCACCAATTTGCTGGTAGAGGCCTCAGGGTTGTGCCGGATAGTCTGTATACGACAAAGGAAAAAGGTTATAACCAGTCTGTACAATTGTCCCCTCCCTTACTTGCACCCCAGATCACAATAGATCTTACCTACACCTCTCTGCAAACTGCTAGTAGACCACAGGCATGCCACATCTGATAGAGACTACTAGCCGCATATTCCTTAACGTAGAATTATCCCCAGGCGTGAGACTGGATCCGGAAACTTTTTGCACAGCATCTCTGCGCTCCGGGGGGACGGCATCACGCGGCTCCGCCCAGGTGTAGCCCGCGTATGTGACATCAGCGAGGTCACATAAGTCCCACCCCGGCACGCCTACGTCAGATTTTTCCTTTTCCCCGTGCACCGCGGATCCGGCTCATGCTCCGGGCCTGTTTAGGCCTTTCCCTTCTATCCTTTGTGTGTTGTGGGAACAGTGTGCGGATGCCTTCGGGCTTCAAGACTTGTTCGTCTTGTGGACGCTTGATGTCGGCGACGGACCCTCACCTCATTTGCATGTGGTGCTTGGGGGAGGATCACGGCTCCACTGATTGCGAGGAATGCCAGCGGTTGAAGCCGAAGTCGCGCTGGAACGCCAGATGAAACTTCTTTCGGCTCGCATGTCCAGGTCGGCTTCGTCGCCTCGCTCAGCCTCTGCAGAAGGTTTTCGAAGTGGCCGTCATCGTCGTCGTTCTCATCCCCCTCCTGTGCCGCTAGAGCGTTGCTCCCCTGTGGGTAAGTGCTGCAGTTTGTCCCCGAGGGCTGGTTCCAGGCCTGTTGGGAGCGTGTGCTCTCCGTGGGTGATGCGGCCCTGCGTATCGTCCCCTTATCCATCGTTTCCCAGTGAGCGGGCATAGAGAGCCCAGATTGAGACATATGCGGCGGCTTTGCAGGCCTCCCTGGTTCCTCCTCTTCCTCCTTCCCCTCCTGGAACGTCAGCGGATCCCCTGTGCGGTGCGAGGCCTTCCGCGGCGTCACCGGCGGCTCCGGCCCCGACGCCGACTGGTTCGGATCCTGGCTTGGAGGATGTGGTGCAGTTGGGAGGCGGCCCTTCGGGGGTACCTCCTTCGGACCACAGCACCCCGGCTTCGCTGCAGACTCCTACGGGAATCCCCGAGCCCCTCTCGGTCCTTTGACAAGGTGATTCTGTCTAAGGCCGAGGTGACGCCGCTACGGCACCGGCAGCTGCTGGCCCTGGCGGCACCACAGGGGTCGGCGGACCCCCCTCGTCCCGTCATGGGTCGAGGCTGGCAGGGGACCCTGCGTCCCTCCCCGGGCCCCCCTCGTTCCTCCTTGCAGGCGGCTGCCTCGGAGGTCGAGTCGAGGCCGCCAGCGCCACAGGGGTCGGAGGGAATCTCTCATCTCCTCGTGGTTCGAGGCTGGCGGGGGACTCCTTGTCGGTCCCCGGGTCCCTCTCGTCCCTCCGCGCAGGCGGATGCATCGCCGGAGGTCGAGTCGGCCTTGGCGCCGCCGTGGGGGTTGGTGGATCTCTCTCGTTCCCCCATGGTCGAGGCTGGCGGAGGACTCCTTGTCGCTCTCTGGTTGCTTCTCGTTCCTCCATGCAGACGGCTGCCTCGTTGGTCGAGCCGGCGCCGTTCCAGCGCCACCCCTTCACCACCTTGGCTCCATCCCAGCACCGGTCCCCGACGCCGCGTGAAGATGGCGGCCTGTCCGGTGTCTCCTGTGGTGTTGGACGACGACACACTGCTCCAGGTTGCGGATTCTACAGCACCGGACAGGCGTCAGAGCGCGGATTTGTCCTCGGACGTCCCCTCTTCTCCAGAGGTTGCGCGCCTGCTGGTGACGGGCCGCCGCGTCGTGGCTTTCTCCCCGGCATCATCAAAAGACTGCTCCCTGCGGTCGCCGCAGTTTTCGCCAGAGGAACCACAAGTTCCCCACTCTTCTGCACCTCTTTCTCCCTTTCGGGCCTGGCCCTTGCCCACTCCGGCTGGCTTTGGGGTCAGCCGCCTTAGTTTGCAGCCGCCGCCCACGGAGGAGCTGCTTTTTCCACCGCGGGCCCTACGGAGGCGGGTGCGGCCTTCGCTCGCGCTGTTTCCACCCACGGCTGTGGGAATTTTGCGCATGGGAGATCCGGCTGCCCATTTCCCCACCGATCATCTTTTGGAGGTTCTCCACCAGGGCTCTGGTGGAAGGGAGCTGCTGTTCCCCTTTGAAGGTTCGCTCCATTCTTCTCTAACGGACTTGGGGCTACCCCGCCACAAGGGATCCGGTGCCCTAACACCTTCTCAATTGACACCTTCAGGCGCCGCGTGACCAGGCGTGTCTTTTCCTCCACCCATCAGCCAGTGGGCCCCTGTTGCAGACCGCCTTTCCTTCCCTACCGTCGCTGTTGGCTCCACCTTCCCAGGAGGCCCGCTGGCTAGACTCTTGGGGCCGCAATATGTTTGCTTCGACCAGTGCGGCTCTGCAGGCCCTTAACACTTTATGCATGTTGGCTAGGGCCACCTCTTGTTTGTGGGACTCGGCGGAGTCCCTTGGATCTGCAGCTTCTCAGGAGGGTGCTGGTGTTGATTTGCGGCACCATGCATTAGAAGCCATGCCTTCCCTGGACCGGAAACAAGCTTCCTAGGACCGGTTTCTGGCATTCCAGCCGTCTTCAGCCAGGCTTGCAGAGTGGGCTAAAGAACGGTGATGGATTAAACCCAGATCTGTTGACTGGGTGTGAGTGTTTGTTTGATTGGTTCAGATGCTCCATCCATCACCACCCCCTTTTGTACAGCATTAAAGAAGGGGAAGCATCCACGTCTTCCCCGACCTAGATGATTGGCTGATCAAGAGCGCTAACAAGCACCAGTGCCTAATGCACATCCAGGCTACCATCTCCCTGCCTCTTTGGGAGGATCTTCTGTCGCAGCAGCAGGGGTTTGTTCTTCACCCAAACCTGTCCAGCCCCTTGCATGGAGATTAAGCGGCGGCAGTTGACATCGTTTGACCTGCCTCCCGAAGTCTGTGATGTCATCTTGGCAGCTAGGCATCCCTCCACTAAGACGGTATACGCATGCAGATGGAACAAATTTGTGGCATGGTACACAGCAAAGGCTGTGGATCCCCTTTCCGCCCCTCTTTCTGAGGTACTCTTGTTCCTCCTTTTTTTGGCCCAGCAAGGCTCTGCTCTGGGCACTCTATAGGGCTACCTCTCGGCCATTTCAGCCTTATTTAGGCTTCCTGATTCTCTTTTCAAGTCCCCTGTTGTAAATGGATTCCTTAAGGGCATTATTCATCTTTTTCTTCCTGTTCTCTTCGTAATGCCTCAGTGGAACTTCAACTTGGTTCTTACCTACCTCATGTGTGCTCCCTTTGAACCGCTATATAACTGTCCTCTCAGACTTCTCACTTTGAAAACTGCCTTTCTGATGGTTATCACCTCTGCACGCAGGGTGAGTGAGCTACAAGCTCTTACTTCCAAGCCTCCCTTTCTAGCTGTCTATCCGGGCAAGGTCCTCTTTAGAACTAGACCTTCCTTTCTTCCCAACGTGGTTACTTCTTTCCTCTTTGGCCAAACCTTCACTTTGCCCACCTTCTTTCCACCTCCGCATCCTTCAAAAGAGGAAGAGAGGCTCCACTATCTGGATCCAAAACATGTGTTTTCCTTCTACTTGGATCGCACCAAACCATTCCGGGTGGACGAGCAGCTCTTTGTTGGTTACGTGGGCGCTAAGAAAGGTCGGGCCGTGCACAAATGGACAATCTCCAGGTGGGTCGGTCTGTATATCAAAACCTGCTACTCTTTGGAAAATAAGGAGCCTCCAGTGGGACTGCGCGCCCATTCCACCAGGGCGACGGCCGCTACTACTGCTTTGGGACGCGGAGTCCCCCTAAATGACATCTGTCAGGCAGCTATGTGGGTATCGCTGCACACGTTCACCAAACACTACTGCCTAGACAGCCAAGTCCGGAGAGACGGCTTCTTTGGCCGTTCTGTTCTCCAGGTCTTTCTGGTGTGAACTTGGTTTACAGACCCAGCTCCGGGGTTGGTATTGCTGGGGTATCTATTCTAAGGTAAGGAATCTATAACTAACAGTTTCTTTCAGATGAACAAGTTACTTACCTATGGTAACAATATATCTGTAAGAAACATAGGTTAGTTATAGATTCCTTACCTTAGAATCCTTCCCGTTCTGCAAACTGACTTCTAGGGTTAAGGACGTCCTTTCAGGGCCCTTGTTTTGTGAACCAGTGGTCAGTGTCTTGCATGGCTCTGCGCTTCTGGCGCGGAAAGTCATGTACAGAACTGACATCAGAGCGCGAGGCTGGCATTTATGTAGCTACCGCAACATCATCCCAGCGACCACGTCGGCGGCGAACGCGGAGTCGACCGACGCCACCTTCCAACACGCAGGGGTACTTCTGACGAAAAACAGTCTGAAGCCTGGAGGTAATTCTAAGGTAAGGAATCTACAACTAATCTGTGTTTCTTACAGATATATAGTTACCGAAGGTAAGTAACTTGGTAAAATATGTCCACCTTAACATTCTTGGACAAGGCCCAAAAGATCTTAACCCTCAAGGTTTTCACAGGGGCCGGACAAAGAAAGGAGTTCAGCTGGCTGCTTCAAAAGTCACACTCCTCCGAGAGGACAATATGTTGAGAAAGGCCATTGACCAGACCACAGCCAATCTGGAGATTTTTCTTCCTCTTAACGAGTGGAAGAGAGAAGGGCACTAGACTTGCCTCTTGAGGAAACTCCTATGCTGGAAGTTATTGCGGTAAATCCGCCTATTTTTCCCATGTAAAAATCTTGGGCAGGTTGGCAAAGTTCAACCGCAGTTGGGAGAAGCTAAACTCTGATGCTTGGGTCCTGCAAACTATCATTGGTTTTCACACAGATTGACTTTTCCACAAAACAAGTTGTTCACCTATGACCGTTGGTCTTTTCAGAGGCAGAATCGCAGTTGATGTGAAGGTAGCTGGAAACTGAATAGATAATTTCGAGATTCCACTGGTAGCTGTGGAGATTGGTAACCAATTTCTTACTGGTGGAAAAGATGGCCAGCCAGTAATAAACCTCAGAGAGTTCATTGAGTGGCTGTTATACTGCCTCTTAAAGATGGAAGGTCTATTCACCTCCTTGTGGAGTATGCCCTTGGTTTGCATACACATTACTATCCATCTGGCAGTTGCTGCTTTGGATATAGGCTAGCACTGGAGGGCTTCTCCTGCCCGGCAACCACCCCAGGCAATAATCAACCAGGATACCAGTGCTTCAAAGGCCACAGAGAGGCAGAGGCCGAGGGATGAAGGCGCTAGTAACCCTCCCAGCAACAGCAAAGAAAGGTGAGGTGAGGAGGACACAGGGCTTAAAGAAATCACAGTACGCCCGACTCAAGTTTCCACAGCAGTCAAAGCTATGGGCTCTAGTGGCATCTAGGCAGCAGTACATAAATGGGCCCGCCAGATGGGCCTCAGTCATGGCCCCCTATTTCAGCAAATCTGCTGGGGTCAACTATCCCCAAGTCATGAAGAGGCTTACTATTGGTACCAATACACAAAAAAGGTTCCCGGTCATCGCCTGAGAACTACTTAGTCAGTCAGTCAAAGTAGTTTTATTCGATTTTGATAAAAATCATAAAAAGACATTGCATACAAAAGTTCATGAATAGATTTACAGATACATCAAGTACAATCATGTTAAAAAGAGATTAAAATGCATGATCAAGGCTTTACAATACAGCCTTATAAAAAGCAGTTTACAAAAGTTAAAAATCTATAAGAATATCCGCAACGGCGGCGCAGTGCAAAATAGGCAATTTGATCTACAGCAAAACTAAGTCATTGTATGCTGTCGATGGATATATGTTTAGCTTTAATGCGCGCTGCTGCGGCCAAGAAACTTCCCATACAAAAAATTATACGAATAGTACTCATCGACTGTAAATATAGGAGTGCCGGTTTAACTTGTCTAAAGCCCGCCTCCCTTAAAATTGGGAGCAAGTATTTCTTTCGGGGCACTGAGAACAGTGTGCAAAACAGGGCAAAGTGTGTGGTATCCTGAATTGAATGATTGTCGCAGGAGCACAGGGAGGCTAACTCTGGCTTAGCCCAGGATGGATAATTTCCCAATAGGTAAGGGATCAGATTTAATCTAAATTTTGTCAAGAGGAACCTAAGGAATGGTCTTGTGACTATTGTGAGGTAAGGTTCCATGGCAGAGGAGCATTTTGTTAAATAGTGTGTCCTGACCGAGGGCTTCTGCAGTTCTATTTCCTCTCGGTTAGATCTTGCCAGGGACAAAAACTGCCTCTTGATCGAAACTACGTCCTTAATTGTTATGCATTTAGGTGATTCAAAAAGTTCCGGTCTTCCTAACCGATGAAATGACCTCCTCAGATAGTTCAACCAGGGAATCTTTTTGTGGTGTTCCAGTGACATAACGTCCTCCATAATAGAATGGTTCAAGGGTACCTCTTTGTTGAGCCACGTCTTTAGCCAGTAGATCAGTGGGGCCAGGTTTAGCCTGTCAGTTATATAGTCCAAGCCCACCTCCGAGTGAATGGAGTAAGTTGGAGTAGATGGGGGACTGATAGTAATGAGCGTAAAAACCTGTTCTCCGCTCTCTGGATAGGTTCAAGCTGTGCATACCCCCAAATTGGCGCACCATACATGGCTATTGACAGACATTTCGAGGTGTAAACCTTCAGTAGGGCCTCCATTGGCCTAGCGCCCAGTCTTTTGGAAAAGGCCATGAGGGCAGCCGATGACCTGGACACCGATAAGCTTTTTGCTCTAACCTGTGGGCCCCACGTCCCCCTCTCGTCAAAGAGCACCCCTAGGTAGGGAAAAACTGCCGTTCTGGAGACCTCCAGACCCTTGCATTTGAAGGTTTTAATCGTACTTTTACGTCTGTGTGCTCCCACTACCATTGTGTGCGATTTACCCACGTTAACCTTCATGTGCAGACCGTCCATGAAGGTACCAAATGCATCAAGCAGGCACTGCAGAGCGTTACCAGTACGGGCAATAAGGACTGTGTCGTCCGCGTATAGGAGTGCTGGGATCTTGGATACTCCTACACGTGGAACATCACCCCCGGTCTTCTCTACGCACTTCCCCAAACCATTGATGTATATGGTAAACAGGAGGGGGGCTAGTATGCATCCCTGCCTTACCCCCACGCCTAGAGTTAAATGGAGCACTGCATCTTCCCTCCCTGGTGACCCTGACCTTAGCGGACAGATCCTGATGTAATGAGGCCATGAATCTAACCAGGGCCTCGTCTATCCCAATCTTCAGTAACATGGCCCAGAGCTTTGTTCTGTTCACTAAATCGAAAGCCGATGAGAGGTTCATAAATGCTAGAAATAAGGACCCCTCCTTGGCGACCGTGTACTTGGCGACCAGAAGATGTAAATTGGAGCACTGTTCCACTGTGCCCCTCTTTTCCCTGAAACCATATTGTATTTCGGCTAGCACACCATGGTTCTCTATACTCTCCCTGAGCTTGGTTAACAGGACTCTGCCTAAGATTTTGACGGCAGAGTCCAGGAGGGATATGGGCCTATAACAGCCTGGGTCGTCCCGGTTACCTTTCTTAAATATTGGGACAATGATGGAGGTTGCCCAGGAAGATGGAAAAAAGCTGCTGGTGGCCGCGTTAAATACGTTGGTCAGAACGCCTGCCCAGATGCCAGGGGAAGATTTATACAAGTCGCCCGGGACATGAGGTTTCATGGCTGGCTTTTTCCACTTCACCTATATTGAAGCTCAGGGCATAAGACTCCAGGGCGGTTGGTGGATCAGGGGGATCTGTCCATGCTCTCGCCACCATATACCGCACTAAAGTGGCTGATCCATTTTTCGTCCGGAATCACACAATCCATGACTGAATTAGGTGAGTTCGTGAAAAAGGGCTGGTTTATTACATTCCAAAATTCTTTACTGTCCGTTAGAATGTCTACGTTCAATAGGTTATCCCAGGCTATTGACTTAATCGTTTCTTTCCTTGATTTGATGGCCGACTTGTACTGTTTCCTAAGGTGTGCTATATTCCTCGTGTCCCTTATAGGTTGCTTTAGAGCAAGCATCAGCAGTCTATGGGCCTTGGAGCAGTTTGCATCAAACCAGCGATGGGGTTTACTGGTTCCCCGCCTTGTGCTGACAGTAAGATCTGTCACAATTTGGTTGCAAATTGCTTCAAAGGCCCCCTTAATTTCATCAGCAGGGGACGAAGTGTTTTGGCATATCTCTAGATAGCAGTTGATTTTTGGTAGGAGCTCAGCGTAAAAAGTATTGGGCACTACATTGGCCCACTTGAGCCTTCTCCCCTGGTCGGTTGGACGTACTGAGATATGGGCCTCTTGTGGATGGGGCGTAGGGCCCATATGCTGCCCCCAGGCTACCTCCGCTACTACCGGGTTGTGGTCACTATGTACAGACACCAGCGTGTTGTATGACATTACCCTATTCAGGATCCCTGGGGTCATACATATGTAATCGATAGTGGACCTGGGCTACTGCCTTTGTAGGTATGAGATCTAATGGTGCCTTCGGGTGAGTTAGGTTCATAGAGATTATGATAAGCCACTAAGTCTTCTAGCTCTGCCCCCTCGGTGGAATGCTCAAAATGTGGCCCTACTGGCCCTGCGGGGTCTGCCCTGATCGTTGAACCACATGGACCACTGCATGGGTGAATATTAAAATCTCCTAAAAGAATTATTTTGTGACTAAGACGTGTGTTTTGGCTGACCGAAACTAAAAAAGCATCTAGGCTAGCAATACTATTATTGCTAGTATCCTTATTCATTGAATTATAACAATTGATATAAAAGGTGCTCATGGAAGGGGGAACTAACCTTTCAACTATTAGCAGGTTTGGGCAGGAATTGTTGACCAGTTTCAGCGAGCCTCTGAGTTTCAGGGAGGAAAAAAGGGTTATGAGACCACCCCTAGCTCTACCTGAGCTACTTGGGGATGCAGCCTTAACGAAGCTAGTAAAGCTGTCCAGGCAGAAACTATCTGCTGTGTCCCAAGTCTCCTGCATGGCGATAACTTCGTATCCGCGGACCACTCCCACCCAATCCTCAATTGTTACCTTGCTTTTGATACCTGCCACGTTCCAGCTAGCGAGTTTGCAAACCATGTCCTTCCCCCGCTCATCAGGTCCAATTTGAAGGGGTCGCCCGTGAGCTAATGGTCAATCGACCTCCTCCAAGCCCTCCATACCCTCCAAACCCTCGGTGCCTGATAATGGAGCAAAACGGTTGCTGGTGGGTATCCCGCTGACTGATGGTGCGTCGCCCGCCCCTTGAGCTGGTAGTGGCAGTGATATAGATTCTGAACTTTGGACAGGGCGTTGAGGGGAGCCCAAGGTAGCGGTCGCGACGGAGCCTGCCCCTGGGCGTGCGATCAGGGTTGGGCTTGTGGTGCCGTGACGATATCCAACATAGGTTCTTCTCGTGGGAGGATAAAAGAACCCCAGTGGTATGGGTCTCACATGATCTTTGGAAGTTATAACTGAACCGTCCCAGAAAAGTTTATCTGCCAGGTTGGGCCTGTTGAAATTTATGACCACACAGTCCCCCTTGGTGATTTTGGGTCTTTTCCCAACCCACCCCACTCTCCTTGCAAAAATAAGCGAGTCTGCGGGGTTCTCCCCACTTGAGGAATCAGCACACCAAGTTCTTGCTTTATGTAGAAGGTTCCTGGTGGATTCAAATTCACCCTCTTCAAGCTGTGGCACTCCTATAAACACTGCCACCAAAGAGGCAGCAGCCGGAGGTAAGTTCAAGTTATACTTGCTTGGTTTTAATTTCCTGTGCGGGGACGTGGGTGGAAGCAACCGTGGGTGGGCGATAGATGTTTGACCCGCCTGGCTTGTGGGTGTGATTGCACAGGGAAGCTGACCGCTGGGAACTGTTCCCTCTCCCGGGACTGTGGCACAGGGACTTGGTCCTCCTGGCACTCCAAGATCTTGAGGCGGAGTGCCCCTCTTAGGCTGCTCCAAGGGCGTCGTGTAGGAGGTGATGATTTTATCCAACTGTGCACATTTCTTGAGGAGATCGGACAAGCAGGAATTTAGTGTGTCAACAATGTCTTTTGCAATCCCCACTAGCAATGGCTCAGTTCTAGCAACGAAAAGTGCCTCCGGTTGGTCCCCAAGAGGCTCAGTTAGTTTGATATCCGAAGCCGCTGCTTTGATTTTTTTCCCTCTGGGCCCCTTTGGCGGTTGGGCTGCCTGTTGGCAAGGCTGCGATGGCTTAATGGGGGTACTAGGCTTGGTTGCTGTTGTGGCTAGGGAGGCGGGATTAGTGTTGATAAATACCACGGGGTCCAAAGGTATAGGGGGAACCACTATCGTTGAGCCAGCTGGGCTGGTGGGGAACAGCTCGGGAGTAGGAGACTCCGCTACCGCCGGCAATGTCAGACCCAGTTCTTGTTCCGCGCTAGTAATTTCTTTTCTAAGGGCCCCCACTGCCGAGGAAAGATTTGACAAGATGGACTTAAAATGTCTAGGCATTTTAGCGTTTTTCCCCTCATCCTCACAAGTCGGTGTTTTCTTAGGCTTACCCATTGTTTGTGGTTGAGGTGTTGTTAGGGGGGTGGCCCCGCCTCCTCCTTTCTCGGACTGCCAAAGACTGCCCCGCCCTTGTCCCGGGCTTCTCCCGGCTGCTCCCACGCGCGACTCGCGAGGCGAGAGGCGTTCCGCTGTTTTCAAGCGCCTCCGGGCGCGTCTGCGGCGTCACTGGCTATCCGGGGCAGCTGAGAGTTGTGGTTCTCCCGCTGCTGCCGGAGAGCTCGTCCTGCGGTCAGAGCCGTTTCCCTCACGGCGGTCCTGGGGGCTGGGTGATGGCCGTTGCCCTCACGGCGTGCTGTGCTGCCAGGTGGGTGTGTGGCAGTGTCTCCCCCTGAGCGCTACGGCGCTCCGCTGTTTTCAAGCGCCTCCGGGCGTGTCTGCGGCGTCACTGGCTATCCGGGGCAGCTGGAAGTTGTGGTTCTCCCGCTGCTGCCGGAGAGCTCGTCCTGCGGTCAGAGCCGTTTCCCTCACGGCGGTCCCGGGGGCTGGGTGATGGCCGTTGCCCTCACGGCGTGCTGTGCTGCCAGGTGGGTGTGTGGCAGTGTCTCCCCCTGAGCGCTACGGCGCTCCGCTGTTTTCAAGCGCCTCCGGGCGCGTCTGCGGCGTCACTGGCTATCCGGGGCAGCTGGGAGTTGTGGTTCTGCTGCCGGAGAGCTCGTCCTACGGTCAGAGCCGTTTCCCCTGAGAACTATACGTTAAATGCAGTCCTGGACACAGAAGGGAAGTCCTTTGCCAGCATTCTAAATTCACAGCTCCAAGCCTCGACAGATGGCATTAATTTAATCCTGATGAACCAAACAGGTTTCCAAAGGGGATGCCACATCGAGTAGAATCTCATTTGTCTGTCCCACTTGAGCGAAGTAACCATGGAAACCAAGGGCACCGCCCTGTAAACCAGTTTTATAAACCTCCTAACTATTTGATAGCGCCTAATGATCGTGGCTCTGGTCAAAGCTGAACACCTGGGTAATTCCTACCAATCTATTAAAAGCCATTATTACTCTTTATACAGACACGTGGGTCAGCCGAGGATGGGCCACCACAGCAAGAATCAAGACAGATAAAATGATTAAAACAAGGATGCGTATTGGCACCACTACTGGATAGTTTGTATCTGGCAGACCTGCTAGTCTACCTACAGACAACAAGGACCTTTCCACCAAAAATGGCAGGCACCCGAAAGCAATAACCTTTTATTTTCATAAAAGAAAACATGTAATAGGCAATTAGCCTAAAAAAGGCTGCATAAATAAATAACATCCTTGCACAACTGTGGCGGCGACACTCTTGATGGTGGAGACCTGTGAGAAGAAGCCTTTGACGTCAGTGTCTTCGACGTCGACTTTGTCCGAGAGGGTGATCCGGAGTGTCTCGACGCCGACCTTAAAGAAGGAGGCGGAGATCTCGACGTCGACCTCTGATTTGATGTCGACGGGCACTTCGATGTCGATTGAGGTCTATCATGCTTCGAGCCTGAAGCATGTCTCGACGTTGACTTATGTCTCGATGGTGATCTTGTCTTCGATCTCACTTGCGTCCTTGGTCTCGACGTCGACGACGCGCTGTGATGTTTTTTCTTACTTCTAGTGTCTGGTGAGGTAGATCTTCGCCATTTTTTTCTGAGAGGAGGGCTCTCTAGAGGTATGGTGACTCTCTGAGCCGCTTTTTTGATGGTTTTCTCTCTCCATCAAACCAAGAAGTCTGATCTTCTCTCTTCTTTCAATGTTCTTCTTGAAAGTTGAAGACAATGGTAGCAGGTCTCTGTGTCGTGGGAAGAAGGTAGGCACACGATGCAGACCGAATAAGGATCAGATTTGGACATCTTACCACAGGAAGGACATTTATAAAATAAAGGTGGCTTTTCTGACTAAAAAGAATGACCAATTGGTCAGAAAAAGACTGGTAAATACACCCAGTATCAAGAAATGTCCAATAAAGTAGAAGAAAAAAATTCTGACTGGAAAAAGTCAAAATCAGTTAAGCTCAAGCTCCAGGTTCCTCACAGAAGGAGCCGGGAAAAAGAACTGACCTAATAGTCACCTGTGGTGCATGATGGGAGCAGAGGGCTCCTGGAGGCCTTAAAGACAAAGTGCTCAGGGGCTCTGAGGCCTTAAAGGCGAGGTGCCAGTTTTCATTTCTGTACAAGGATATAATGCATTTATGCAGCTTTTTTTAGGCTAATTGCCTACTATTACCTGTTTTCTTTTATGAAAATAAAAGGCTATTGTGGAATGCTTTTACTGTGCATGTCCTTCTCTTATATTATATGTATGTGTTATTTTCATACTAGAGAAATACATGTAACTTTGGCTTCTTAGCCTATTGGATATGTATGGGGCTGCATATTTTTATGTTATACATGTATATGTGTGTGTTTATTTAGTACTATGTACTCCTTTTCTAAAACAAACACATATATATGTATTATTTTTTTATATGCTCCGGGTTCCCGCACGTGGGTGGAGATAATTCAGTGCTTATGACTTTGATGAGTATACACCTAGAAGAGAACTAGGATTACAGGTAAGTAACTTATTCTTAGCTGTGTCCAATAGTGCATGCCTTAAATGTCAGAACTTGTTGTGTAGCGGCTGGATCGTGCCTAAAGGTGAGTCTTTGCAGCTAGGTAAGCAAAAAGAATACACTGTTCCCCCTAGGATAATATGAAAAAGAATAAATGAACCAAACTACATGAAGTGGGAAGGGGGTCCTAGGGGAATCCTCCTTTCGGAACTAAAACCCTCACACACCCATTAAGCTAGGTGTCATGCTTCATCATCTGGGTTCTGCTCCTCGTCAGACTGGCGCTGCAATGTCTGATGGGCACCCGTGAAGGGGCTCTTTCTCGGAGATCTTTTGTTCCTGCAAGTTGGTGCATGTGAGTATGAGGGCTCTAGTGGGTGTGTAGACGTGAAAGGTGGGTGTATGTTAAAACAGGTTAGTTAATCCACTACATCTTTAATAGGGTGGTTGACTACCTGAGTAAAAACGGTGGGATGAACCTACACGCTGGTGCTAAGATCCAGAAGTGTACGTTCTACCTAGTGGTCAACATGTTTCATGCTGTTCAAAGGAATTTGTCAGGACCAAGAAATATAACAGTGCTACACGATGTGGTAGGAAAGGATATTACCTTCCCCAGGATACTAGTAAGCAGGCCACTCGGTCCTGCCCATTCCTAATGGGACAGAGAGAAAGGAAACAAACAAATGGTGCCCCTGTTAATGGCAGGACACATACTAGATCCTCTGTGAATGGTTCATTATTCGTTAAAATTGCCTGGTGTAGGCAAGTGTGGAGGGAATTAAAATTGTTATTAAAAAAGTTATTAAAAACACACAGCGGAGCTGGGTGTAACAGGACAATGTCTAGTGACAACAATTGGAGAGATTACAGTAAATTAGCACATTAAGGCGTGAGGTGGCTATAAGGACAGTGGTAACAAGGTGATACCTGTATAGTCGTGCAATTCTCACCCTACCTGACGCTAACGCTGGCGTCAGCAGTCTTCTCCCTGGTCCAGGCACCTTAACCATAGGAAAAAACAGCAATGGACCGCACACCGCTAGCCCCTCCTCCGGGTCGCCCCTAAGCACTCTGGTATGTGAAGTGCCTGAAGTTCGAAGAATTACTGAAAGTTCGTAAGTGGTTCACCTATGTAGGTGCAATTAGATACTTGTTATTACCCCAATCTCTAGACCCGGGACATGGCCCGGGTTTCGGGATATCTTCCCTCATCAGTAGAGAAAGTCAATAGGGGTGGAAGAGAAGGCCGCCTCGTAACCGTCACGGGCCTTGTTGCCCAGCACGCAGGTGCGTCGTCCAGAATCTCGTCAGCTTGGGAGGCTCATGGGAGCCCTTATGTAGAAAAAAACAGCAATGGACCGCACACCGCTAGCCCCTCCTCCGGGTCGCCCCTAAGCACTCTGGTATGTGAAGTGCCTGAAGTTCGAAGAATCAGTGAAAGTTCGTAAGTGGTTCACCTATGTAGGTGCAAGAAGATACTTGTTATTACCCCGATCTCTAGACCCGGGACATGGCCCGGGTTTCGGGATATCTTCCCTCATCAGTAGAGAAAGTCAATAGGGGTGGAAGAGAAGGCCGCCTCGTAACCGTCACGGGCCTTGTTGCCCAGCACGCAGGTGCGTCGTCCAGAAGCTAGTCAGCTTGGGAGGCTCATGGGAGCCCTTATGTAGAAAAAACATCTTAATCATAGGTACCCTGATGTGGGGAAACAAAGTGAGGAAACGAGATGACACAAACATTGTAAAGATGGAGCCAGAAATACTGACAGGCCCCCGAGTAAGTCTCACCAAATGCCTGGAGTTACATGAACACTCTCACACTCTGAGCCATGCCGCTCCCTCCGCTCGTTTGGATATAACAATGCCCTGATCAGGAGGGGTCCAACGTTGGGAACCTGTGCGTGCCAAGTGGGCCTACTGAAACCTGCGTTAAGCTGAGTCCCAGTACGCATAAGCGTTCGAGCCTCCAGTGAACTGTCCATCTCTTGCCCCAGGTTAGCTTTCAAACGTACTTCAAACCTAAAAGAAGCATTGATACATACCAGACCCAAGAAAGAAACTGGGAACACACAAAGAACCCTTTGGGCCCTTCCTCCAGTAACAGGCCATTACCCCTGTGGTGGTTGCGCCATCTGCAACTTAACCAGTCCTTGCAAAGAGATGAAACTCACGGAGTCCTTTGTCTGGCGTCCTAGATCGCACACTAATTGTAATACCCCTAGGTGCATCTACCTCCTCATATGCCCCTGCGAGAAAAGATATGTAGGGATGACCATGAGACAGATCAAGCTCCGTATCACCGAGCATAGGAGCAATATTAGGTGCCAAAAAACCCACACGAGACTCTACAGCCACTATAAAGAAAAAAAACACTCAGTGGACAGTTTGAGATGGACTGTACTTGAAGCTTATCAGAACATCACACAACAAGCGCTCTTCAGGATAGATCAGAGATGGATTCACCGTCTGTCGACTGACACTGAGGGTTTAAATGACTCAATTCCGTGGAGCTCCCTATCCTTGACACACTGACCTACTTCAATTTGACGTTGCATACATTCTCCTGACATAATCAAATCAAATTTCAAAGCTTTATTCGACATCAGTCATAAAAGCACTTCCTCCCTATCTCTATACATAAAAAAAGACTAATCTATATACACAATGTTAAAACAAGAATTATACAATTATAAGTCGAATACAGTAAGCTTTTAACAGGATTAAGATAATCATTAATTATACTTATAATTAAAAAGACTTTATAGGTAAAACTTCAAATCATCATGGCGTTTTTCCTAGCAAAGAACGTGTTCGGATGGCCCAGGCCCAGCCCAAGAACTTTGCGACTGCTGTTGCGAATAATTGGGAACCATCAGTCTCTAGGATTCTAAGTGCTACCACTTGGCTGTTCGTCCCCATATTAATGCAAAGAGGTCTTATCCATTTGTGTCTTGGTGTTACATATAAAGGACAACAAAACAATATATGGGAGACATGCTCAGGTTTGTCTTTACAAAAATGACAATGTTCATCCCAAGCTGTAGACCATTTCTTTTTGAACATGTTTACTGGGAGAGATCCCACTCTAAATTGGAAATATAATTTCCTGTCATAAGGTTTTTCAATCAAGTCCCAATAAGCTTCACACAATGGGGTCATTTTTAAATCCAGAAAGCGTCTCGATAACGAACAATTAGTACCACTGGCAAAAGTTCTATGGTTCACCATCTCCCAATATAGCCGTTTTATCTCGATCTTTGAGGGAAAACAAGACACATCCGGATTACCCCATAGGTGGTCAAGTTTTAGCTCTGACAGTAACCCTCGTAGGTCTTTCAACCAGGCTATTTTGTGAAACTCATCGAGCAAAACCACATCTGACAATGCTGTAGCATAATGGGCTAACTCCGGGGTTATCATTAACCGTCTCCAATATAGCAACGGACGCAACTTTGCTATGTCCACAATGTTTTTCCTACCAAGGTCCAGCTTTAGAGGTGCAGTAGGGGTACTTTGCGGTACTCCCACCAGACCCCTAAGGAACTTGTTTTCTGCTATGGACAGATTTGCTAGGTTGCCAAATCCCCATAATTCTGAGCCATATAAACTGGCGCTAATAGCTTTCATTTGGTATATCTCGAGCGCACAATTTATCGGTTTCGTTAGGGAAGCTTTATGTTTTAGTAATAGTGCTCCTGTTATTTGACTAAACTTTAGGGCTGCGGTATCTAGGTGAGACTTCCATTTCATGTTCCCCTGGAGTGTTATTCCCTAATAAGTAAAGGCATCCACTTGTTCAAGAGGTATACTTTTATAGGTGATAACCCCCCTAAAAGATGTCCGACTATTCATACACATGAACTTTGTCTTACTGGAATTTAATTCTAGGCCTCGCAAGTCACAAAACTCCCCAAAAGCATTTACCGCCTTTTAGAGGCCGCTAGGGGTGCGAGATAATATGAGCGTGTCGTCCGCAAACATAAGGACGGGGACACGCGAACCAGCAATTGTTGGGGCATCAGAAGGGGACTTTTTCAAAAAATCTACTATTCCATTTATGTATATCGAGAACAATGTAGGCGCCAAGACGCAACCTTGTCTCACCCCACGCTCTACCGGGAATGGCTCGGTTACTTCTCCCTGCGACCCCCACCTTATTTTAGCATAATTATTTTCATGCAGTCGTACAATAAGTGTGAGAAGTTCCTGACTTATCCCTTCATTGGACAGAACTTTCCAAAGCTTGTCTCTGGGGACCAAGTCAAAAGCTGACTTTAGATCAACAAAGACAGCAAACAAGGGGCCATTTTTTAGGGAAACATTCCTCCAATATAAGGCAATAAAATAAAATACCTGGTCTATTGAGCTTGTTAGTGGACGAAATCCTGCTTGGTATGGAGACAAGATGTTATTTTCGTCTATCCATACTTGGAGTTTGTTCTGAACCATACGGCCCATCAGTTTCTGGGCAGAGTCTATGAGACTGATGGGTCGATAGTTACAGGGGAGTGATTTGTCCCCTTTTTTGAACACAGGTATTATTTCTGCGCCTTTCCAGGACAGGGGAACCTGACCACCCATTGCCAATGCATTGGCAAGGCAAGAAAAATATTTACACCATGAGTTCCTATCGCTTAGGTAAACATCAGCCGGAATGCCATCCATTCCAGGCGCTCTTCCCCTTGTTACACAGTCAAGGGCAAGACTAACATCATTCTCATTGAAAACATTGTGCTTAAAATAAACATTCAGTGGGAGGTCAACACTGGGTAGCAATTGATTTCGAGCATATTGTGGTTTCAAAAATGCTATCCAGTCATCAACGGCAACATGGTTTTGCGGAGAGGCAGACTGCCCTCCCCAACCCCATTTTACCTTGGACCAAAATGATTTGGAGTCTTTGGCCGCACAAGCAGTTCTAAGCTCGCGCCAAATTTCCTCATCCCACATCTTCTTTGCCTGCTTTTGCGCACATCGATAGGCATCCCTGGCTTCTCTTACCCCTGCTGCATTCCCCATCCGGAGTGCACTACTGAGATTATGGCGTGCCTGTCTACAGTTTTTATCATACCACCCCTGGCAGGATTGATGGTTTTTACTCTTATTACTACTTGCAGGTTTCAAGAAGAAGGTTTGTAATCTAGAGAAGAATTTATCGTGGGCCTCCATCATAATATCGCTGAAATTGGTGTTACATAAAAATGAGTTAATACGATCTACTTCCTCTCCTACTACTTTCTTAAGTTCATCCAACTTCCCCTCGTCCTCTACTAGCTTCACCCACTTTAGGTGGCGCTGGTTATTTGTGCTTACTAAATCCAAGGTCACTCTCTCATCCTCTGAACTACCCCCCCTTCCCTCTGAGTAGGGCATGAAATCCATGCACAGAGGGTTATGATCGCTTTCCAATCTTTTCTCTACGGACATGTCTACCAGTTTACTCCAAACCCTGATATCTATCAGGAAATAATCGATTCTACTGGATGCACGCCCATTATCAAACGTGTTGTTTCCAACCCGATCAGAAGCTGTGCGACCGTTTGCTGCTCTAAGCCCCCTGGCCAAACAAAGACTCTTCACTTGTATAGCAACTGTACTCCATTTCTTAACTGTAGGGATCTCAAGCTGGGGGATGCCCCATTTACTGTCCTCCTCTTCGGCAAGGAATTTGTCCTCCTGGCCCAGGGGTTCAAAGGTGGTATTTAAATCCCCCCCAATAATAATGAACTGGTCTATGGGCAAGGTTTCCAACTCTTGATCAAGGACCTTTATTACTTCAGAAGATTTACCCCCTTTGACCCCCCTAGCATATATGTTGAAAATCGCAAGTTCCTCACCATTATTCCATTTAATGATAACTGATAAGATATCCCCCGTTGGGAGCATTTTTTGTTTTATCGTACAATTCAATGATTGACAAATCCAAATCAACGTTCCTCCTGAAGGTCTACCTTTACCATTTGATACTGCAGGAATAAAGAAATTGAGATACCCCACCCGATGGACAGGGCAAACTGACCAAGTTTCTTGGAATAATATAATATCATACAGGTCGATAAAAGCACACCATTCATTTGATATCATTTTACTCATTATCCCCGCAAGATAATCAATAAATGGTCCTTAATGATTGGGTAATGGGTATCCTGTCCCCCTAGCACCTGGCCACTTTGAAACTTCGCTGGGACATTTTAATAGTTTAATTGAAGCTAACTCAATAATATTCATTTGAAGCTGGTTTCAGTGTGCGATTATCCCTCCAACGGTGTCTCTCCGTGAGCTAAGTATGCTGGCTCCCGGTCACCAATACACCTCCCTGGGCGCCAACATCAATTTGTTTGATTTCCACCGTGACGCCTTTTTTGCCACAGCCTAGAGCGACTACTGATGGTCTCTAGATTACTTCACCAAGGGTGACACCGCATTGCATTTTCCCTTTTGAAAACGGGCGACCTGTCCCCCCGTGTTTGCATGTTACTTTTAATACGGCTGCCCTCCCATGGCATTTAGCCTAATTGACATAATAGACAGCTGGGATAATAACCTCTTAGATCACAATTCTTATCATGACACCGCTTCTTGCACCTTGTAAAATGGCCGCCGTATTGGTGATGCCTCCCCAATGCAATCTAGCCTGAATCTACGGCAGCCCTGGGACCCTACTCCACGCATGCGCCGTGAGCAAAAGACCGGCAGCACGTGACAGGGGCGTCTACGTGAATGCTTCGGACATACGGTTATAAGCAGTAATGGCGTCTGGATAACTGTTTCCAGCTTCTCCGACCTCCTGACGCTCCTGCAGGTAGGTTTCTGACCGGCGTCCACCATGCGGACAGGTGAGTGCACCCTCTGGGCGCGCCTTAAATTATGTGAAGGACATAGGTTTGGATGACTCTCATTTGATTATACGGCTTACCCCTTTGAGTCAGCCAGTACTTGCGGTCGGGTTTTATGTGACATTTTTGACACTCCCGGCCTCCCTTCCGCATTGCCACAACCACAGTAGAGGGGTAGAATACGGGACCTGTGTTGGTGGCTCGAACGCTTATGCGTACTGGGACTCAGCTTAACGCAGGTTCCAGTAGGCCCACTTGGCACGCACCGGTTCTCGACGTTGGACCCCTCCCGATCAGGGCATTGTTATATCCAAATGAGCGGAGGGAGCAGCATGGCTCGAGTGTGAGAGTGTTCATGTAACTCCACGCATTTGGTGAGACTTACTCCGGGGCCTGGCAGTATTTCTGGCTCCATCTTTACAATGTTTGTGTCATCTTGTTTCCTCACTTTGTTTCCCCACATCAGGGTACCTATGATTAAGGTGCCTGGACCAAGGAGAAGACTGCTGACGCCAGCGTTAGCGTCCGATAGGGTGAGAATTGCTCGACTATACAGGTATCACCATGTTAACACTGTCCTTCTAGCCACCTCACGCCTTAATGTGCTAATTTACTGTAATCTCTCCAATTGTTGTCACTAGACATTGTCCTGTTACACCCAGCTCCGCTGTGTGTTTTTAATAACTTTTTTAATAACAATTTGAATTCCCTCCACACTTGCCTACACCAGGCAATTTGAATGAATAATGATCCATTCACAGAGGATCTAGTATGTGTCCTGCCATTAACAGGGGCACCATTTGTTTGTTTCCTTTCTATAGGTCCCATTAGGAATGGGCAGGACCGAGTGGCCTGCTTATTAGTGTCCTGGGGAAGGTAATATCCTTTCCTACCACATCGTGTAGCACTGTTATATTTCTTGGTCCTGACTAATTGCTTTGAATAGCATGAAACATGTTGACCACCTGGTAGAACGTGCACTTCTGGATCTTAGCACCAGCGTGTATGTTCACCCCACCGTTTTTACTCAGGTAGTCAACCACCCTATTAAAGATTTAGTGGATTAACTAACCTGTTTTAACATACACCCACCTTTCACGTCTACACACCCACTAGAGCCCTCACACCCACATGCACCAACTGGCAGGAACAAAAGATCTACAATAAAGAGCCCCTTCACGGGTGCCCGTCAGACATTGCAACGCCAGTCTGACGAGGAGCAGAACCCAGATGATGAAGCATGACACCTAGCTTGCTGGGTGTGTGAGGGTTTTAGTTCCGAAAGGAGGATTCCCCTCGGACCCCCTTCCCACTTCACGTAGTTTGGTTAATTTATTCTTTTGATTATCATCCTAGGGGGAACAGTGTATCCTTTTTGCTTACCTAGTCCCAGGGCCTATACACTGGACCCCGTTAAAAAGCCCCCTTGGTTCCTCTCTTTGTTGAATAGTCTTTGCAGCTGCCAGTTCGATTCCTGAAGTTCATGAGAAGCACGGGCATCACCATCAGGGGAATCTGACATCATGCTTCAATAGATTGCCAAAGACACCCAATTTCACAGAGGAGCCCAACGACCTTCCTCCTGTTTAACCCAGCGTCATTTAAAGACTAACCGTGATGATAAAGTGCCCCTGTGTTCTCTGTGATGCTTCTTAACGAGGGTCACCTTGGCCCCATCTAAAGCCTTCGAGATGACACCTCTGGGAAATGTTGTTTAGTTAAAGGATTTGCTCCTGAGAAACTTTTTAAGTAACTGTATTTTAACCAGGGTTTCGCCAAGTCACACTGCGTGTGACCGTGGGCGATGCTCTTAATCTATCTAGGATCAACAATTGCACTTTAGCTGCTTTAGGCACAATAAATAATTTATTTTTCTGTGGGGTTTTGTAAAAGCTACAAATATCTGGTCTGCCTTGCAGAAAGGTTTAGTTCTGTCAATGTAATACGTGAGAGCACATTTAACATTGAATGTTTGCACAGCTCTCTCTGCTATGGAGTCTAGAGGGGGGAATGAAGACTTTGAGCTCTATTATTTGGTTATGGTGAAAAGGGGAAACCATCTTAGGCAGGAATCTAGAGTTGGTTCTGAGTACCACCCTGTCCTTAGGAACCTGAAAGAAAGGTTCCTGTAGTGTGAGGGCTTGCATCTCTAAGAGAAGTTACTGAAACAAGATAGGCCTCTTTAAAGGAGAGGTACTGGAGAGGGCAAGAGTGCAAGGGCTCGAAAAGTTCCATGAGTATGGTAAGGGCTATATTTAAGATTCCATACTGGGGCTGGGGGAACCCTGGGAAAAAGACTCTTCTGAGAACTTTCATGAAGGCTTTAAACACTGATATGCGAAAAAGGTAGGAATGTGTAATGTTTCACATGTATGTTGCTACGGCTGATAAGTGCAGTCTTATGGAAGGGCTGGCTAGGCCCGACTTTTGCAGATGCAGTAAATAGCATGTGATATCCTGGACTGCAGATTTTAGGAGGTCCATGTGTTGAGAATGAGTTAGTTGACAAATCTCTTCCACTTTGCAGCATAACATGCACTTGTAGTTCATCTGCAAGACTAGTAATATATCCAGGCATTCTTGCTTAAGACATAGGTAACTAAGCCTGAGGGCCTCGGGTGCCAAATTGCTAGATTGAGCTGCTAGGGTCTGGATGGTTCCCAGTGAGAATGTCTGGCCTTTTGGGGAGCTTCTCACGGAGAATGATTTACATTTTGATGAGTGCAGGGAACCAGGGCTGTCAGTTCCTGGTGGTGTCTTCATGGACAAGAGACTGAGGTCTCAGCCGCATTTTAATCATCACAAAGGGAAGGGCGAGAGAGACGGAACAGCATAAGCACCACCAGTGTGTCCAAAGTGTGTTGCAAATGGGTGTGGATACCTGGATGCGAAGCTTGGACGTTTTGTTTTTGAGGGTGGCAAAGAGATCTGTTTGCACGCTGCCCCAAATTTGGAAGTAGCTGAAGAGGACTTGTAGGTGGAGATCCAACTCATGGGCTTGTTGATGTTTCCTGCTGAGCAAGTCTGCAAGGTCATTGTCCACTCCTGGAAGATATTCTACCATGAGGTGGATGCAGTGAAGAAGTGCCAAATGCTTTGAGCTGACCAGGAGAGAGGCAGAGATTGAGTGCCACTCTGCTTTTGTAGGTAGTACATGGTGATCATGTTGTCTGTCCTGTCTAGGACCACCTTACCCCGAATGAGTGAATGGAAATCTGGTAAGAGCTGGAGGTAGCTGATGTGGTGTCTCCGCTTTCTCATGATAAGGGCACCCTCTTGCTGTTGGAGGACTGCTCTGTGCAAATGCATGTCCCTGCTTTTAAAATAAGGAAAGCTGCACAGGGCCAATCCCATGGTATGAAGTATGAAGAGAAAAAATGGTTAACCCAATACAGTGAACCACACTAATAGATATCTCCCACAAATAAGCATTGGTAAGACAGGGATACGTTTCTGCTGCTGGATCAGTGGAGAAAGAAGGGGCTCAGGACATTTAATTGCCTTTTCAGGGAATAGAAAGTTGATGACTGGTGGAACTGTTTCTTTTCACCATATTATTAGGAAATGTAGTATTCTGAGTTTGGATTTCAGGATGCTGCCGGAGAAAGATGGAAGAAAGTAAAAGCATAATACCTTCCTCTTGTCCTGACACAAAACCCGAAACATGGTAATCTGATTGAGACTTCTAGATGCAGAGTCCTTACCTTAGAATATTCCCCAGGCATCAGACTGGATCAGGAAAATCTTGAACAGTACCTCTGCACGCCGGTAGGTGGCATCGTTCGGCTTGGCGGCGTCTCCGTCAGAAGCGACATGCTCAGTGCCTACATAGGAGCCACGCTGGTGCGCTAATATCAGTTCTTTTCTTTCCACACCATCAGCACAATTCCAGAGAGCAATACCTCTTTCCACTTTTTGGTCAACATTTTATTTTTACTTTTATACACCTTTTTTGAGACTTTACCTTCCTGTGTGTAGGGATGTCCCCTAAAAATCCTGTGGGGTTTAAACCTTGTGGTTCCCGTCACAGACAAATGTCTTTGACAGATCCCCATCTAATTTGCCACTAGTGCCTGAAGTCGACCACAAATCTAAAGGTGCTGCATAAGCAAACCTTAAAGCACTTGGTCATCTGACACCAGACAACTCCACAACACTTCAGTGCCCAGTCACATATTAGACCATGGGCCCATTCACGAAGCTGTTGCAAGCGCTCATTATTGCTCAAAGTCATCAGGCAAGTCTCCCCCCAAAAAATCGAAAAAATGCAACAAGTTGACGCACTCTTCAACTTAACTGCACATGTCAAAGTCATCTGATGAAGTGTGGGAATGACCTCACCACTCTAGGCCGTGCTCCTATGTGCCATCCGAGGAATCTGCCCCTGGGTCTGCTCTGAGTTTACCCAACTTTCCCGCAGTGAACCCCTCCCAGCTATGTGAGTTGTATGAGGCCATGCACCTAATTTTTGGGTGGGCTGTCTCCTCTGGAGTGCCTTCGGGCCCCATGGGTTCACTGTGTGCCCTCGGGATTTCCGCAGGTGGGTCTGCCATCAGCAGCAGTGGGGCCAGCTAGATCTGCATCGGCTCAGTTCACGAGACCGCAACTTTCCCCGGAGCCAGTTCCAGTGACGTGGTACTCTGCACTTCCAACACCTCGCTGCAGTGCTGATCTCTCCATAACCGACTCCACTACGAAGCCGCTTCTGCGTTGACTCCGGTTGCAACTGGACCTTCCAAGTCAAAGCCAGGGCCTCCTTTTTGGACAGGCCCTGTGAGGAGTATGATTGGGAAGGATCTGAGGAGCCTTATGGCTACCTGAACTCCTTAGAAAAGCCCAAGGACAACTAGTATGAGGAAATGTTAGATGCCAGTGGTCTGGACAATTCCCCAGATATTGATCTAGTCTCTCCTCCTAGTGTAGCTTCAAAGGAAGGGGCTTCATTTGCCATGGTGTAAGGCGGCTGAGGTCATGGACATTATGTTGCCCTCAGTCTTAGTCAAGGCGAAATTATTGGCAGAGGTGCTTCTGCCGGTAGTCATTCCCACAGAACTTCTCCCTTTTAATGAAGCCCTTACAGATGTCCTGCTCGTTGCATGGGCCAAGCCCTGCACAGCGGCTCCTGTGCACAGGACAGTTGCCCACTGCCATTGGCTTACTCCTGGGGATTCAGCATTCCTCACTCGACACCACACACCTGAGAGTCTGGTTGTCCAGGCCTCCACTTCCATAGTCTGCGCTGGTGTGTTCCCTTTCAAACCAAGAGGCTGGATAACTTTGGCAAGAGGATTTCTCTTCTGCTAGCCTTGCACTGCAGTCGGTGGACACTGCTTGCCTGTTGTGCTGATACAATCACACAGTTTGGAATTCATTTTCGCAAGCTATCTCGATCTCGGTATCCATGGTCTCGGAGGAGGTCTGATCCATAATGACCCAGGATTTTGTCCATGGCAAAGAGGCAGCCAGTGTCACCATTCGCTGTGTATTGAATACAACTGACTCGCTAGGCAGAGCAATTTTACAGTCAGTGGCACTCAGATGCCCCAACTAGCTGAGAACTACTGGCTTTTCAGCGGATTTCAAGCATCCCTTATATACATGCCCTCCGATGGCACCCGCCTCGTCGGCAAGAAGGCAGATTTCTCACTTGAGTGCTTTAGCGGCAGCCGGGTCCATTGCCTGGCCACTGGGTTTCTCAGTGGCCCCATGCCAACCACATTTGGTCTCCTCCCCCCTTCCATGCTACGGTAGGAGCTACCAGCCACATGCATTCCTGTCCAGTCAGGAAGGCTCACAGACTCCCCTGTCCTTTCGTGGCTGAAGATCCAGCTCCCACCATCCTCATGGGATACTCAGCCAGAGGTCTACCTAGTCCACCACCCCCAGAAGCGGCAACATCAAAACTCCTTTAGTTTGCCTTCTTATTGTCACTGGCAGTTGGTGGCAGGATTCGACATCACCTGCCCCGCTGGCTGTCCATAACATCAGGCAAGTCTGTACTTTAAATTATTCGGCGGGTTACTCCATCCCTTTCTTAGAGTCCCCACTGTTCAAGCCACCAACCCCAAACCAGCTGACCGAGGACCACCTCTCCCTGCTCCATCAAGAAGTGAAGGCTCTTTAGGCCAAAGGAGCCATTGAGAGGGTGAAAACATCAGAAGTAGATTGTAGTTGGTGTTCCCACTACTTTCTGGAGGCCAAGAAGGAGGGAGGTATCTTCCTTATGTTAGACCTTCACCCTCTCAACTTCTTCCTGAAGAAGGAGAAATTCAAGCTGCTCATGTTTGCACAGGTTCTGTCTGACTGGATCCTGGAGATTGAATGGTAGAGCTGGAATTGTAGGATGCCTACTTCCACATCCCTGTCCTGCCTGCCCCCAGGTGTTATGTGCGATTTCACTCAGGGGCAAGAACTTTTTCAGTTCGCTGTGCTCCCTTTTTGTCTACCAGCACCACTCGGGTGTTCACCAATGTGATGTTGGTGGTTGCAGCACATCTGTGGAGGGCAAGGGTCAACAGTCTTCCCCTACCTCGATGACTCTCTGTTCAAAGCAGGCCCGCCCCAAACAGTCGTCTCCCACCTCGAGACTGCGGCAGACCTCCTGCATATGCAGGGATTCACAATTTTCACAATCAACATGCCGAAGTCAACCTGACTCCCTTTCAGACGCTTTCTTTCATAGGTGCCATTCTAGAGAGTTCGGTCCTTTCCTCCGGAGCGGCAAGTCCAGGATATTCAGGTTATAATACTGGGACGCACGCACTCTCAACCCCTCGCCAGCCTTCCAGTAGGGTTCAGGACTCGCTGCCCCGGCCAACACCGCGCTCCCCTGAGCGCTCAACGTCACCGCCAGCACCAGGAGATGTGAGTTAAATTCTGCAGCGGGCTCCCGCACTCTACCGCTTGCCAGCCTTCTAGCGGGGGCCAGGACTCGCTGCCCCAGCCAACACCGCTCTCCCATGAGCGTGTAAGGTCGCCATCAGGCTCCCTCAGAGCGGGCCGCCCGCACTCTCTACCGCTCGCCAGCCTTCCAGTGGGAGCCAGGACTCGCTACCATAGCCAACACAGCGCTCGCTTGAACATGTAACGTCACCGCCAGTGCCAAGAGGCGCAAGTTAAATTCTGCAGCGGGCTCCCGCATCGCGGGACGCCCGCACTCACTACCGCTCGCCAGCTTTCCAGTGGGGGCCAGAACTCGCTGCCCCAGCCAACACTGTGCTCCCTTGAGCCCGTAACGTCACTGCCAGTGCCAGGAGGCGCAAGTTAAATTCTGCAGTTTCTACCGCTCGCCAGCCTTCTAGTGGGGGCCAGGACCCGCTGCCCCAGCTAACACCACACTCCCGTGAGCGCGAAACGTCACCGCCAGCGCCAGGACTTGAGAGTTAAATTCTGCAGGGGGCTTCCGCAGCGCTCGACGCCCGCACTCTCCACCGTTCGCCAGCCTTCCAGTGGGGGCCAGGACTGGCTGCCCCAGCCAGCACCGCGCTCCCTTGAGCGCGCAACATCACCACCAGCACCAGGAGGCGCAAGGTAAATTCTGCAGCGAGGGACACGCGCAGGCCCGTCCTAGCCAGTCACCGCCAGGAAGAGGCCGGGCAGGGCCACCCCCCTGACATCAGGTTCCAGGACTGAGAAGCGGCATCAGAAAGGTACTGTTATCCTCGCTATGGCCACCAGTGTCTGCTTGTCAAAACCTACACATTTGTGTTAACCTTATCAAGAGGACCTGTCTGGCCGTAGCGGTAGTGTTAAAGGAAGCTTACAAGCCCCTCACCGGTTATCTGCTTCCCTGTCGTCTCTTGTTGCCTTGTCTGATTGGACTGTTGCACACCCAAGAAACCCTTTTTAAAAATGCACTGGTTTTTAACCCTAATTCCTACCTTCCATCGCCATCCAAGCATACTCCTTGGTCCAATGCGGGCTCGCCCATTAAGTGGAGGGAGATCGTACTGGCTGACGCGACCAGGGGTAATTCCGGGAGAGACTGGAAAGGAGAGTGACGGTCTAGTGGCCGAATCCTACTTTAGTCGATGGCTGGTGAGACTCGAGCAGCGGACTTGCGGGCGTGCCTAAGGCAAGCCCGTCTGCGCCTGGCCGTCGCCAGGAGCCAGGACCCCTGCTAGTTTGCCCTCAGACATTTTAAAGGTTACAAGTTCACAGTGCTCTTACAAGCGAGACGAGCTGCTTAGGATTAGAAACAACCCTTGTGAGCTCAGAGTACACTCACATAGCTTACCTGAAGGCTCTTTTTCTTGCAATGTTTGCAGATATCAGAGCATTGCCCCCCTGATTCTGAATTACTCCCTGAACTGTCCGTTACAGGCGTTAGTCCTGGGTCGCTCAGGAATATTCCTCATAGCTGTGCCCAGTCACCATCTAACAACACAGGCTGGAACTGCTTCCTAGCTAACGTCAGATCCCTCCCTAAACATGCTACTAATATATGGGATCGTTTAACTGAAAAATATCCTGACATTGGATTCCGCACGGATACTTGGATCAAACCTTCCTCCATCCCCACTATTGCACTGGGATTACCGGATGGATTCTGTATCCAAAAATTAGACAGGAAAGGACGACCAGGGGGCGGAATAGCCATAATTCACAAGGAATTTATTCCCATTTCTATTTTAGACCAGCTATGCATTGACAAAATAGAATGCCTTATCTTCAGACTTTACCTACACCCCCAACATAGCTGGAAAGGGGCTCTTTTTTATAGACTCCCAGGCCCGCTACTAATTTTCATTAGCCAAATGTTGGAACTTATCTCTCCACATGTTATTTCCACCCGTAACTTCCTCCTCCTGGGGGATTTCAACATTCATAGTGAAGATGCCCTCAACCGTGACGCCACAGCTTGCCTAAAAGACCTGGCCACTACCAGACTCTTGAAGATCAACAACGATCCTACACATGCAGCTCGGCACACTTTAGATCTCATCATATCCAATTTCCTGAAAATCCTCTGCGGGCAAACGTGCCCTCTGATTTGGTCTGACCACTCTCTGGTGAACTTCCAACTCATGAGTCCTATAAACCTTCCCACCCCCACACTTCACACCAAACGCTGGTATAGACCTTGGCACACACTGAAGCCCGACCAACTCCTGTATCCTTTTTAGGTGTTGCTGAGCCAGCGCATGCACTGTTTGGACAGACATTTAGTAGGTGAGTTTTCAAAGTGCTACTGGCTGGCCTAGCGTTTGCATTCACGCGAGCGTGTATGCGCACAGCCACCATCTGTCTTTCACGGGTCATTAGCACCACTCGGCCGCATGTCTTTCGCTTTGATCGCGATCACTTTCGCTTTCACAGCCGCGCGGCCGTTACTTTTAAGGCTGCCTGGCCAATGTTTGTTACTCCTGATGCGAACCTTCGTCTTGTTGCGCTTCAGTCGAGTCCATCCATCATCTCTACTATATTCTATTTGCTGTACTTGCGCTGCTTCAAATAATCATGCTAAGGAAAACAACTTCATTTTTATCCTCCAATTTGAAATTCCCTAATGTTTAGAGAATGTTTTAACATTTTCAGTTCTGCTTTCTTTTTTATCTATACTTTATTAACTGTAGCCTTTTTTTTTTCTAAACCGTTTCGGACCCCCTCAGTTGGCATTGCAGACTCCCGGGGGTCCACAGAGTACACTTTAGAATCAAACATGTTGTCGGACTTTATTTGACAAACTAATGCATTCTGGGAGTTGAGTCATAGTTCAGTTCAATGTAACTTATTGGACAATGGCAGCGGTGCACCCCTCGCCCCTACTTCTTTCCAAACCTTTTCACTATCACGCGAGGTTCCAGGCCTGATTCCTTTTCTCCTCCGTGCTGCGGGGGGTGAGCAGAGCTTCGGGGACGGAGAAGAGAGACCCCAGCCCCCGGCTCTTTGTCCATGTGAAGTCACCCTGATCCGGCCTGCTCTCCTGCACCTGAGGCCGGCTCATCCCCTGGGCCTGCTGAGGCCTCCTTCCTGAGCCATTCATCTGGGATTATGCTGACACAAAAGCAGCCTGTCTATAAAAGCTGGTGCTGCTCCCCCCCCGGGTCCCTGGGGTCTGGGCGTCCTGAGCACCGCTCCCTCACCCCCGCTTCCAAGTTCTGAGTTATTACTTCTTGTGTGCACTGTGCAGGTGTGCGCCCCATGGCCACCTCCTGACCCTCACCCCCATCAGAACTGGGGCTGTCAATCAAACAGCTGGGCAAACTTTGCACCAGGGTGTGTTTGGGCCAGTCCACTCTGCCGAGCCCCGCTGCCTGCTCCGGGCATTACTAGGTCCACTTTCAATGCGTGAACTACCGGCACATGTGGGCAGAACGGAGCAGGACCCCTGGTGTTGTGAGTACTGTACATCAAACTGCACCTCAAATGCTGTGCTTAAAAGCAAGCATTTGTAATGCAATAGGTCTCGCATTTACGCAAGTTTGAGCTATTGGCATTATTGATGACATTGCATTTTATTTATGTTTTGCTTTTTAAAACAGAAAAAAAATGCATTGTCAATTACAATGCCAATAGCTTAAACTCGTGTAAATGCGAGACCTATTGCATTGCAATGATAACTTGCCTTCCTTTAGCACCTACCAGTATCTTGCCCTCAATAGTCAGGGCCTACTAAAATTATGCGGCAGAGTTGAATAAGTTATGTGGCATCAGAAGGCACATTTTTAATTCTATTAAAATACATAAATAGGCAACTAAAAGATGACCAGGTAACATTGGGAATGGTCTTCCAAAATGCGCCAACACATATCCCCACGTTTTTAGTAATTTTTAATCCGTTTGAGCTTGAAACATTTTATTTCTTAAAATCTGCAGATTATGCAGCAGATAGTAGATTATGTGGCAAATGCAGTACGTCCCTCATTATGCACATCAAAAAAGCCACGGCTGCAGAATCGCATAGTTTGAGTGGTCATGCCAATAGTTCAGTGCTGGATTTAGTTTTTTTAGAGCGATTAGCAGCTTCTTCGAAGCACTTCTGTGTGAGACAGTGCGGCACAATAAGGATAGTCGAGCAGGACCGAACTGTCCTCTGCCTGGCGATGGCCCGTAAAATGCTGCTGCAGTCTCATGTGAAATTCAGGCTTTTACCCTACTCAGCAATGCACATATCAGCCTCGGGCAGATGAAACAAGCATTGGCATAGCCAATAGGTCTCGCATTTGGGACCTTATAAGTGTTTACCCATGCAACAGTTGATGTTGTTGCACCAAGGATATTGTGCTGCATAACTGAATACTGATAAGGTCCCAAATGCGAGAACTATTGGCTATGCCAGTGCTTGTTGCTCTTGGGACATCAACGCTGGCACTTATAGTGTAGAAGAACAACTACCCCATTTTAACTCCACAGTTTTAAATACTATAAAGTAGCCCATATGAAGCCACAGACCCATTCCCCTAAACCCACTCCCACTAACTAGTATTCCCCAGCCTTACAAACTGAAAATAGTCTGTGTAAAAAACTAGAGCGGATATGGCGACTCTCTCACAGCGGGCAAGATAAAGAGAGATATAAAGCTGCACTGTGCTCCTACCATAAAAATATTAAATCCGCCTGCAAGCTACACTTCACTCCTCAACTGGAGCAAGCTGGGAACAATTCCAGAACCCTCTTCTAGATCCTAAAATCCTACACGAATCCCAAAGCCTGCGAAACTCCAGAATCTCCGTCACAGCCACTGTGCGACAATATAGCCTCATTCTTCACCCAAAACATTGAAGACATATACCAGAAAATTATCGTGTCCAATGTAACTTCTCCCCATTCTACAGCAGGATATCCCAGTCCCCCCAACAATACCTCGCAGCTCCACTGCTTTCCCCCTCTCACTCCAGCAGAGGTTGAATCCCTTCTTACCAAAACTAAATCTGGTTCTCCCCTTGATATCATCCCTGCTAAAATCTCATCTAGATTTTCCGCACAGCTAGCCACACCCATCTGTTCCATCCTTAATAGCTCCTTGAGTACAGGCAGACTCCCTCTAGAATGGAAAGCTGCTCAAGTTGTTCCTATTCATAAAAACCCCAAGATCCCCACCACCGAGCTTTCTAATTACCGCCCCATATCTTTGCTCCCCCTTCAGAGCAATCTCATTGAAAAACATATAAACCGAGATCTGTCTGACTTCATAGAAACCTTTCACTGTCTTGATGTCTCCCAGTCAGGCTTCAGGGCCAAGCACAGTACCAAATCTGCTCTTATTGAGGTAACTGATAACATCAGAATGGCCCTGGACAATGGTCAGGCGGCACTTCTGGTGCTGCTTGACCTGTCGGCAAAAAACACAGTTGATGGACAGAATGTAGAACAATGTCATACATTCACCCCAGTACAAGGATCTGGGCCTAAATCCATCTTTTTTTGCACTCCACACCACCCTGGGTTAGACACTGGCTATATGCAAATCAGCTCTGACCCTGTGCCTCATGGGAACAGTCCAGTTCGAACTACCAAGCCATGTCTTTCCCAGACCGGAATCAAGCATCCAAGGACCGGTTTCTGGCTATCAGCCTTCATCAGCCTGGATAGCTTGACTCCAGTGGTGTGGAGAGCCTGGGACTCATGTCTGAGTATACCCAGCACACTAGGGGTGAAAATTGCAAAAAACACAGTTGATGGACAGAATGTAGAACAATGTCATACATTCACCCCAGTACAAGGATCTGGGCCTAAATCCATCGTTTTTTTCACTCCACACCACCCTGGGTTAGACACTGGCTATATGCAAATCAGCTGTGACCCTGTGCCTCATGGGAACAGTCCAGTCCGAACTACCAAGCCATGTCTTTCCCAGACCGGAATCAAGCATCCAAGGACCGGTTTATGGCTATCAGCCTTCATCAGCCTGGATAGCTTGACTCCAGTGGTGTGGAGAGCCTGGGACTCACGTCTGAGTATACCCAGCACACTCGGGGTGAAAATTGCAAAAAAACACAGTTGATGGACAGAATGTAGAACAATGTCATACATTCACCCCAGTACAAGGATCTGGGCCTAAATCCATTGTTTTTTTGCACTCCACACCACCCTGGGTAGACACTGGCTATATGCAAATCAGCTCTGACCCTGTGCCTCATGGGAACAGTCCAGCCCGAACTACCAAGCCATGTCTTTCCCAGACCGGAATCAAGCATCCAAGGACCGGTTTCTGGCCATCAGCCTGGATAGCTTGACCCCAGTGGTGTGGAGAGCCTGGGACTCACATCTGAGTATACCCAGCACACTCGGGGTGAAAATTGCAAAAAACACAGTTGATGGACAGAATGTAGAACAATGTCATACATTCACCCCAGTACTAGGATCTGGGCCTAAATCCATCGTTTTTTTGCACTCCACACCACCCTGGGTTAGACCTGGCTATATGCAAATCAGCTCTGACCCTGTGCCTCATGGGAACAGTCCATTCCGAACTACCAAGCCATGTCTTTCCCAGACCGGAATCAAGCATCCAAGGACCGGTTTCTGGCTATCAGCCTTCATCATCCTGTCGGCAGCATTTGACACCGTCTCACAACAGATCCTACTGGAGAGACTTCAAGACATTGGGGTACAGGGACTTGCACTGAAGTGGATGACGGACTTCCTTACTGATAGAACCCAAATGGTCACTCTGGGACTTTTAGATCAAAAACCACCAAAGGTACCAAGGGGGTCCTGCAGGGCTTTTGTTTGAGCCACTCTCTTTTTAACATCTATGTTACCCCCCTTGGCTAAACATATGAGGAACCTAGGGTTTAATCCTATTTCATACGCGGACGACACCCAGCTCCTCCTCACCTTTGATAAGAACAGACTAGATATACAACTCATCTTCTCTGAAGGCATGAAGGCTTTTGCTGCCTGGATGAGGACTAACTTCCTCCAACTAAACGCCGAGAGATCAGGGACCATGTTGTTTGGAGGAGCAGCTATAAGCTGGACTCCCAGTTGGTGGCCTGAGTAGCTGGGCAATTCCCCATCCCCTAAGGAAGTGGTCAATAATGTAGGCAACAGGATCGACCAGAACCTCACTCTTGATGCTTGACCTGTTCTCAGGCCAGGTCGCTCCCCCACCCCTCCAGCGCTCCCTGCTAGTGCTGTACCCTCTGCCTGCTGCCCCTCGCCGCTGCTGAAAGTTTGAGGCCCTCCCCCACCCGCAGGCTCCCGCCTGCGCCTCATCCCTGGTGGCCCAGTGGTGGGCGGTAAGTATTTAGTCTGACCTTTTTCCTCCGTCTGTTTTCTTTCTCCTTGATTTCCTTTTGTATCTTGCCACCTGCTTTTCTGCCTGTACTGTATCTGTATTCTGCCTTTAGTCTTTGCTTTGTGTTTCTCTTTGCCTTGTTTTTCTCACTGCCTGTTGTTTTCTAGTGCCCGTCTCTCCCTGCCTTTTTCTCCCCCTCCCGCCCCCGCATTCCTTTCCCGCCGCTGCGTCCCCTGCGGCCCGCCCCCATCCTCTCCCATTCGCCTCCCGCAACCCGCCTCCCAGTTGCTCCTCCCTTTCTCCACCCTTCTTAATGCAGGCCGCTGCGCGACGAGGGTGTGAAACTTGACCTGTTCTCAAGCCAGGTCGCTCCCCCACCGCTCCAGCGCTCCCTGCTAGTGCTGTACCCTCTGCTTGCTGCCCCTCGCCGCTGCTGGAAGTTCGAGGCCCTCCTCCACCCGCAGGCTCCCCACCTGCGCCTCATCCCTGGTGGCCTAGTGGTGGGCGGTGATTATTTAGTCTGACCTTTTTCCTCCGTCTGTTTTCTTTCTCCTTGATTTCCTTTTGTATCTTGCCACCTGCTTTTCTGCCTGTACTGTATCTGTATTCTGCCTTTAGTCTTTGCTTTGTGTTTCTCTTTGCCTTGTTTTTCTCACTGCCTGTTGTTTTCTAGTGCCCGTCTCTCCCTGCCTTATTCTCCCCCTCCCGCCCCCCGCATACCTTTCCCGCTGCTGCGTCCCCTGCGGCCCCACCCTCTCCCATTCGCCACCCGCCTCCCAGCTGCTCCTCCCTCCCTCCACCCTTCTTAAAGCAGGCCTCTGCGCGGCCGCGCGCAGCGGGTGCGCAGGAGGCAAGCCCGTCTGTGACCGTCCGCTCCTTATTTTACATTTTATTTTTTATTGATAAATAAGGTGTAATTTCATTGAGAACCATTACATATTCAATAAATACATTATACATATATAAAATTCCAATTGTGCAATAAGTTAGTCAGCATAATACGAAAGTGGTATAAATACATACATTCTTAACTCATGGGGAATTCATATTACTATTATAAACACATTAATAAGTTTAAAACACTCATAAATAATGTATTAATAAAACTTGTCTTCTATTAATTCCTCCATTTCTTCAAAGGCTCCCAAATATTTCTACCAAATTCTCGCGCTGTCCTCCCCTTAAATTCATATAGACATGCCTCTAAATTATGCATACCTAACAATCTAGACAGCCACATTTGAAATGACGGGGCGGCGGTATCCTTCCATCCAGCCAAAATAAGAATTCGTAAGACCGCTACTGCAATGAATAATAACGCTTGAGTATCTCTCCCCACAATATGTTTATTGTCTGTCCCTGTAATAACCAGTGTAGGGGATAGGTTGCTGTTAATACCTAGCAGCCCCTCCAAGAATAGAGTTATTTCACTGCGTATTAAGACCAAATTGGGAATGTAATAAAACATGTGCAGTAGGTCTGCCGGACCTAAATTGCATTTGGGGCATTTATCATCTTCTCTTAGTCCCCACCCATACATTTTCGCAGGGGTATAGTATAGGTTAAACAAAGTCTTATAATGTTGAGACTTTAAATTTGATGCTCGAAATACTTTCTTACTTAATATTAAAGCAAGGTCTAAATCCACATCCGGGTCCCCCAGTTTTTGTGCCCATGTGGCCTCTGTTTTTTCCAGGTCATCTGTGAGACCAGGCAAAGAAAGATTGTAGGCAGTACCTATCTTCTTTCCCCCTTTTTTTAGGTATTCAACCAGTTGGCTATCTGGGGGTAGCAGAATCTTTGGTCTCTATGCTAATAATGTTTGAGCAATTTGTTCATATAAAATCCAGTGGCTACTGGGGATCCCATGCTTCTTCTGTAACTCGTCAAAGCTAAGGACAGCACCGCCTTTCATGATATCACCCAGAGATCTTATCCCATGCTCTCTCCATAAAGTACAGTACGCACTTTGACCCAGATGTGGAAATAGGTTAGATTTCCAGAGATTTATTTTGTGGATCTTCATAATTTTGCTGATAGCTTTCCAAGTTCCCCAGACCCCTTCAATGATCTTATACCTTGCCTTCCTATAATATCTTTGATCTAGCTCGCATTGTAGTAACCCATAGGCCTTCCTCCCCAATAACAGCTCGAAAATAGAGGGAGGGACCTGACTATCTCTTTGATCTTCAGATGGTAGGGGGTCCGGTTGAATTAGTATGTTCATCTGTGTGAGGAGGCATACCAAATGATATAATCTAAGATTCGGCAAAGCCAGACCTCCCTTGTCCCAAGGTAGTGACATGTAATTAATTGAGCGTCTAACTTTGCCATATTGCCAAACAAAGCTAACAAATGTGGTTTCGATTTTCCTCAACACACTCTCCTCTAACAACAGTGGGATAGCCCTAAACAAATATAACACTTTAGGGAACATAGTCATTTTTAAAACATTAACTCTGCCAATCAAAGATAGGTGTAACACGTCAATTATTTTCAAGTCCTTTTCGATTTCATTAATAAGGGGAAGATAATTCTCTCCAACCATCTTCTCAACTGCTGCATTAATTCTGACCCCAAGATATACGGCTGAATTTACATATCTATAATCAGTCTTCACAATATTTTTAGTGCATATTATCTGCGTTTTCCCCTCATTTAACCGATAACCTGAGTGAAGACCAAATTCATTGGCTAATTGGACCAAAGCTGACATTGCTTGATGTGGGTCAGATGTAGTTATAGCCAGGTCATCAGCATAGGCAAGCAATTTTGTAGTGAAGCCATTAAACACCACTGGACTGATTTGGCGAGAGACTAACATTTTTTTAATAAAAAAATCTATATATAAGGAAAAAAGGATTGGAGAGCAGGGGCAACCCTGGCGTGTCCCTCTCTTAATCATTATTTTATCGGACCTTTCCCCCATTACCATAACACGAGCCACCGGATCAGAGTACATAGCCTTAATTGCCCTCAGAAAGTTATTACCAAAGCCCCTACCGACCAAAATCCCCCTGAGAAAGTCCCATACCACTCGGTCGAAGGCTTTCTCAGCGTCGAGGAGGATCATGGCCATCTCCCCCCCCCGTAGCAGCATGGGCATCAAATAGCGCAATTGCTCTTCTAGTGTGTTCCGTAGTGCCTCTCCCAGGAATAAACCCATGCTGCCACGGGGAGACAAGACCCCCGATGATCCCCCCCCAACCTGCCATGCCAGATCTTAGAATATAGTTTGGTGTCAGCATTAATTAGCGATATCGGTCGATAGGACCCCGGCAATTCTTTGGGTTTCCCCTTCTTATGGAAGTTAACGATGTTGGTCTCCTTCCAAGACTCGGGTGTTATACCTGACCACAAAATACCATTAAATAGGTCTAATAGAATTGGTGCGATCTCCTTTTCTAAACATTTATAAACCTCTAGGGGGATTCCATCAGGTCCTGCTGCCTTACCTGAGGCTAATTCCTGTAAGGCCTTAGTTAATTCTGGCATATCTAGGTCTCTATCAAGATCTTCTCTAGTTTGAATATATAGGGATGGTCCACCGTCTGCATAGCCAGAATCTTGACCATGCTCGCCCATGGAGCCCTCTTCATTATACAGATTTTGATAAAAATTCTGAAATACTCTTAAGATGTCTTTAGGCTCCGTATACTCCTTATCTTCGTCCTGTATATGTGAGATTACATTCTTAGTCCTCTTTTGCCTTATCTGCAGAGCAAGTGCCTTACCCGCTTGTTCTCCTGTTTCATAGCGTCTTGCCTTGGAAACCTGATATTCACTAGTTTCTTTCTGGGTGATTATTTTCTGCAGGTCCGCTTTAATAACAGTTATTCTTTTTAGACTCTCCCGTCCCTCCCGTCCCTGACCTATGTCCGTGATATGCTGTTCTTCCGCTACCACTAGCATATCTGTTAGCTTCTCGATCTCTCTCTTATCGTCTTTCCTAATCCTAGCGGAGCAACTTATCGTCTCTCCTCGTAGGGTGGCTTTAAAGGCATCCCACACGTTATTCCGAGACGCACTATACCTATTAATATCATAAAACTCCACAGCCCATTTTTTAAGATGTTCAACAAATCTGGTATACAATAAAAAAATTCTCTCAAAAGACCAGCTGGTTTGTTTCCTTTCCATTTTAGGCATATCATAATATAATACTAAAGGATTGGCGTCTGATATTGATTTTGGGAGTTTCTTGATTCGCACCTTATTCAACTCCGTGGAGGAAATCAAAAAGTAATCTAATTTAGTGTATTTCAGATTGGGGCAAGAAAAATAAGTATAGCCTGATCTAAGGGTTCCCTTTCCGCCCACACATCTTTAAGTCCATGTGACTTCATAAGAGAGTCGAGAGCTCGGAACACTTTGGGTTTCCGCCCAGCATAATCATTTGCTTTGTTCCAGTCTACTGAGATATTTAAATCCCCACAAACCATTATGGGAGTTGGCCAGTTAGCTAGTTCCCCTTCCAAACAATCAAAGATTTCCGGATCGTCCTGATTTGAGTCGTATATCACACATATTGTACATCCTAAATTAAGTTCAACTATCACCCATCTCCCGGCGCTGTCAGCCTTGTAGCGTTTTGCTCCTCCTACCATAGGTTTAGCTAAAATGGCCACTCATCTGATTGTTGATGTTTGAGATGAGCAGGCTAAGATTTCAAACCCCCTGAATTTCATCAAATTTTTTTTTGCCCAGGGAAGGTGGGTCTCCTGTATGCAAAAAATGTCAACATTATTAAACTTAGAAAAATGCTCCACCCTTTGACGTTTTCTCGCATCATTCAAACCACCTACATTAGCTGTACAGATTTTAATGCTTGACATGTTTTCGTATTAAGCTTCCCTGCTGAATTTTAATGTTAACAATTTTTACCTTGGTACACCTTATTTTCTCTTTTTTAGATATTTCTCCCAACCCCTTGCAGTCCCTCCCCCCTAGCTGCCCAGCCCCCATCACCCAACTCACCCACCCCCCCCTTACCCACCTCCATCCCACCCTCTCCCTACAACCCTGCTCCCTAGCTAGTGAGGCGCTCAGACCAAGTCTGTGCTTGTGATGGTCACAGTGAGAGCAGTGAAGCTCTTGATATTATATTATAATCTAATACGACATTTTGTTGCCCCCTAAGAATATTTTTTTCCTTTTTTCCTTTTTTTAGACAACTAGACACCCAAACTACCAATTAACCTGAACCTTCCCCATTATTTCCATAGTGCTAGAGACAGAGACATATATCAAATATATCCAGAACTGTTCTATTTCCCATCAGAGTCCAAATACTCTCTAGCTTTAATCTCAGAAGTAAAGTACATAGTTCTCCCCTCATTTATGACTTTCAATTGGGCTGGATTAATTAAATATACCTGCATTTTCTTCTGCTGAAATGGGTTGATCAGTTGCCTAAGTCTCCAGCGTCTCTCAACTGTCATATGGCAGAAATCCGGGCGAACGAAGAACGAGATCCCATCCACGTTTCTCTTGGCATCTGGTCTTGCCTTCTCCGCAATTGCCTGCCTCAGCAAAAAGTTACCCAAGAAGATTAGGATGGCTCTAGGTTTGTCCCCTTCCTTGGTGCCTTTTTTGATCTTAAACGGAGTGCGGTGAGCTCTTTGGATCTCTGCTGCCCAAGACCAGTTAGAAAGCTCTGGGAATGCTTGTTCAAATATTTTGATGACGTAAGCTCTAGCATCAGATCCTTCTACCCCTTCGGGAACCCCGAAAACCCCGAGGTTGTTCCTTCTCATCCTGTTTTCTATGTCTTTCAGCTTCCATTGAATATCTATAACTTGTGCATTTTGGGCCTCGACCTTATTGACTGCGGCCTCCGCCTCCGCCGATACAACTCTATCCTCCAGATTAGTTACCCGATCTCCCAGATTAATGCAGGCCTTAGACAACTTCCTTACAGCCACCTGAATCTTCTTCACGGCTGCTTGGGATTTTCGACTGTCCTGCCGGGCTTCCTCTCTGTGAGCCAGGATCGCACTGTGGATAGTCTCTAATAGCGACATTTGTGCGGCACCTCCCCCTGGGCTCCCCTGCAGGGGCAACGCTGAGGAATTGTCCCAGCTGAGCTCACTCTCAGGGAACTCAGGCTTTTTTGGTGGTTTAACTGCTGTTATGGGGAGCCGGGCTCAAAATCACTTTCTGCATCTGGATCTGATACCACATTGGAGCCAAGATCCTCCTCTTCATCGTCCTCTGACCACTCCCCCCCTTCCGACACTGAGAAGAAGCAGTCACTCGGAACCTTTTCATTTTCTTTCCCCTTCTCGGCTCCCCCACTGGTCGCAAAATTCTCCATTATAGGTGCGCCATCATTCGGTCCCTCTTGATCTTCTGACGTACACCCAGCATCAACCAGACCCACTGGGCTCCTTTGGGAGTTACATATATCCGACCCGGTGTTAGCGACCCCTGGTTCACACATTATGGTGTTGCTATTAGTCTCTTTCCTTTTCCCCGTGGCCTCACTCTCACATTTCCATGAAATATCAGGCTCAGGCTCATGTTCAGGGTCGGGTTCCGACTTATGCTTTGGTTCGGACCCCCTTAGATCGCCATTCTGGAGGGGGAGAGGATCAGTCATATCAGATACATCTGGAGGAGTCACGGAGTCTGTATCATTAATCACCGTTTCAGGCTCACCCCCCTCCCGTGGTGGTATTATAGCTTTTGTCCCCTTCTCTCTGCCAGCCTTTGTAAATATGTCGGCGATTGGGGCCGTAGCTGTAGCTGTGGCTGTTGCCTGCCTTGTTCTGCCCACCACCTGCTTTCTTACCGGAGGGGTTTGCAGTTTGCCGTCTGTGTCACTCAGCGCATTTTCAATCCCAGCCTTTTTTTTCTTTTCTTGGTCTGTGGCCGATTTTCCTGCTGTATTGAGTTTTGGAGCCATTGCAGACCGCCTCTTTCCTGCCCAAAGCCTCCTTGCGCCAAGCTCTTCGTCCTGACCTGTGCACCTCGGCGATCCAACCTCGAACGCCACTCTGCACCGCGGCACCCTCGAAGCTTCGCTCGAGCCCCGCCCTCTTGCTCTCCGCCTGGAGCACAGTGAGAGAGCCGCCCGCGTCAACTCCTGGAGCAGCCGGACCACTGAGCCTCGACAGGTGAGCGGTAGGATCATTCAAAAAGCTTTTCCAAGAGTTTTTCCCAAAGCTCCGCCGGATTTATTGTATTCTATTTGGGTTCCGCATTATTAAAAAAGTTCATGCGATACAGAACGCCATCGCCGTAACTCTCCGTAGGGGCAGTTCATACGAGCTTCACTGCTCTGCTGCTTCGGCTACAACTAAGCAGCTGCCATCTTCGTGACCGTCCGCTCCTGGACAGCGCCAGAACCCCTGGCCCCCGCACACCCCACCGCACCGGACCCGAACACCGCTACGACGCCGACTCTCTCCACGCTCTCAACACCAGCCGAGACCAACAATGCATCCAGGCGCCCCGAAACGCACCCACGGAACCCTTCTCCTGCCGCAAATGTAGCTTCACCTGCAACAGAACCACCAAACCATCAAGGACCAGACCCAACCACCTCCGCTGCATACTCCTCAACACCCGCTCCGCACGCAAACACGCCGTCGAACTCTGGGACCTACTCGACAACACCACCTCGGACGTATCCTTCCTGACTGAGACGTGGTGGAACGACTCCTCGCCTCCAGACATCGCCATTGCCATCCCAGACGGCTACAAGATCACCCGCAGGGACCACGCCAACGGCATCGGAGGAGGAATTGCCATCGTCCACAAATCCACCCTCAAGGTCACCACCCACGCAGACGACACCCTCAACACTGCCGAACACCTGCACTTTCAGATCCACACCGACCCCAACACCACCCTCAGAGGGACGCTCGTCTACAGACCCCCCGGACCGCGGGCCCAGTTCAGCGACTCCATCGCCGACCTCGCCAGCACCCACGCTCTCGCCTCCACGGACTACATCCTCCTCGGGGATCTGAACTTCCACCTCGAGAACAACAACGACGCCAACTCCGCCACACACTGATCGCCAACCTCGCCAACCTAGGCCTCAGACAACTGGTCACCACACCCACCCACACCGCCGGCCACACGCTGGACTCCGTCTTCACCACAAGCACCCACGTCTCCTTCAACCACACCACCGAACCCCACTGGACAGACCACCGCTGCATTCACTTCACCTTCAAAAAACCTGCCACGCACCACCGCACCCAACAGCTGCCTCGCCGCTGCTTGAGCAAAATCACCGAAGACCAGATGACCACAACCCTCTCCCTGAACCAACCCACTAAGCCCTCCAACCCGGACGCCGCAGCCCACAACCTCAGACAGTGGATCGAAGACTGTGCCAACACCCTCGCCCCACTGAAGAAACCCCCCTACAACCACGCCAGCAAGAGAGCCTCCTGGTTCACCGACGAGCTCCTGGCCTCCAAGCGCGCATGCCGGAGACTGGAGAAGAGATGGCTCCACTCCCGCACACCGGACAACCTCGCAGCCCACAAGGATGCCACCCGCAGACACCACCACCTCATCAGATCAGCCAAGAGGTCCACCTTCAAAGACCAAATGGACAACAATGCACACGACAGCAAAGAGCTCTTCCGCATCGTAAAAGAACTCTCCAACCCCAGCGCCAACGACATCCCGCCCTCACAGGAACTGTGCGACTCCCTCGCCAACTTCTTCCACCGCAAGATCGCTGACATCCACGACAGCTTCAACGCCACGACCGACCCGACCGCACCAGACCCCACCCCTCCTGCGAACACCATCAGCACCAACCTCCTGGTCCAATGTCTTCGATGACGAGACACGCAAGGTCATGAACTCCATCCACTCAGGCTCTCCGACGGACCCGTGCCCACACCACATATTCAACATGGCAGGCGCAGCCATCGCACCCCAACTACGGAAGGTCATCAACATCTCCTTCGAAACCGCGACATTCCCGGAAAGCTGGAAGCACGCTGAAATCACCGCCCTCCTCAAGAAGCCCAAGGCGGACCCGAAAGACCTCAAAAACTTCCAGCCCATCTCCCTGCTCCCGTTCCCGGCGAAGGTCATCGAGAAAATAGTCAACATGCAGCTGACCCGCCACCTAGAAGACAACAACATCCTGGACCCATCCCAATCCGGATTCAGACAAAACCACAGCACCAAGACAGCCCTCATCGCCGCCACAGACGACATCAGGCGCCAATTAGACAACGGCGAAACATCAGCCCTCATCCTCCTGGACCTATCTGCCGCCTTCGACACGGTCTGCCATCGCACACTAAAAACTCGCCTCTATGAAGCCGGTATCCAAGAGAAGGCCCTCGACTGGACCACGTCCTTCCTCTCCGGCAAATCCCAGAGCGACCGCCTTTCCAATCCGAAGCCACCGACATCATCTGCGGCGTCCCCCAGGGCTCCTCCCTCAGCCCAACGCTGTTCAACATCTACATGGCCCCCCTCGCACAAGTGGCCCGCCACCACAACCTCAACATCATCTCCTACACCGACGATACTCAGCTCATCCTCTCCCTCACCAAGGACCCACGCACTGCCAAAACCAACATCCACGACGGAATGAAGGCCATCGCCGACTGGATGAGGAGCAGCCGTCTGAAACTGAACTCGGACAAGACGGAGGTCCTCATCCTCGGGCCCAACTCCTCAGCATGAGACGACTCCTGGTGGCCTACCACTCTGGGGACAGCACCGACACCCACCGACCACGCACGCAACCTGGGATTCATCCTCGACTCCACCCTCTCCATGTCCAAACAGGTCAACGCTGTCTCCTCCTCCTGCTACAACACCCTCCGCACCCTTCGCAGGATCTACAAATGGATCCCGGCCGAAACAAGAAGAACGTTGACACAGGCCCTCGTCAGCAGCAGGCTGGACTACGGCAACGCACTCTACGCCGGAATCCCAGCCAAACACCTACGACGACTCCAGCGCATCCAAAATGCCTCAGCCCGACTGATCGTCAACGCACTCCGCCGCTGCCACATCACCCCCCACCTGAGGAACCTACACTGGCTCCTCGTCGACAAGAGGATCACCTTCAAACTCCTCACCCACGCACACAAAGCACTCCACAACGCCGGACCAGCCTACCTGAATAGCAGACTCAACTTCCACACCCCCACCCGCCAGCTCAGCTCCACCAGCCTCGCCCTCGCCACCGTCTCCCGCATCCAATGAACTACCTCCGGCGGCAGATCCTTCTCCTACCTCGCCGCCAAGACCTGGAACACCCTTCCTACCCACCTACGTCAGACCGAAGACCTACTCGCCTTCAGAAATGTCCTCAAGACCTGGCTCTTCGAACAGTAGCGTCGCCCCCCCTCAGCGTCTTGAGACCCTCATGGGTAAGAAGCACGCTTTACAAATCCCCTGATTGATTGATTGATTGATGCTCACGCCAATACCACTGCTGGCACCTGCTTCTACACACTCAGTCTACCTAGAAGGATCCTCCCCCTGTTACCTTCCTTTACCAAAAAACATTGATGCAAGCTCTGGTAAAGTCGACTGGACTATTGTAATGAACTGTTAGCATCGGCCAACAAAGCCTCCTTAAACAAGCTACAATTTGTGCAGAACACGGCTGCCCGTCTGGTAGCAAACGCCCACCTAGAATGGCTTCCATTCCCCTCCTCAAAAAACTTCACTGGCTCCCTGTGAGAAAGTGGGTACAATTTAAGATAGGCTGCACTGTTTTCAAGGCCCTTAATGAACAGGGGCCTTCTTACCTTTCTGCTAAACTTCTCAAGTGTACCCCCTCACGGCTTCTTAGATCAGGCTCCAAGCTCCTCCTCCTGCACCCATAGAATTAAAAAAGTGTGCAGCGATGGCAAAGCTTATTCACACCTTGCCCCTGCTTTCTGGAATGAGCTGCTCCTCCAGCTTCGCAACGTCCAGAGCCTCTCTCATTCAGGAAGCTTCTGAAAACTCACCTCTTCTGATCCCCTCTGTTCTGGCTGCAGCCCTCCGTCCTAAGCGCAGAGATACCCCATTGGGGTGATTCAGCGCTATATAAATTAATAATAAAAATAATAACTATAGTATTTTCTGCTTGTATTATTGCTATTGTGACTTTGCACACTGTATTAGGGTAGTATGGGAAAAAGAAAAACTGTTGATGTTTTGGGGGGAGGAACAGCGGGGAAGGGTAAGAAGGCCAAAATGTCGACCAAACACCCAACGCATAAAAGCGGTAACTGTGTTATGAGTCTTATGGACAACCTAATCAGCGACTGTGAGGTGATTTTAGCAGCTCCCCTGGGAACAGATTGTGGCACGACTGACATGCATCATACCACCTGTCCCCTGCCCCCAAGGGTAGTTGTATCCATCCCAGACATGTTTAGAGACTGTCATTGAAGGAACCTCAATCGTCTAATCCAGTAGGTACCCCATATACAGGGAGGATTCTCTCCCCACCCTCAAGTTCCAACTTAGTTATACAAACCAACAAGATCCTGTAATAGACTGCACTAGTAGAGTTGCCCCCTTGATGAATCTCAATCAGGAAATATTGGATTCCCAGCAGATTGAAGGGATAGGGCTAGGAGATATTGTACAAGTTACAGCCCCTCTCTGTTTGTGTAAGAGTTCGTGCTCGGATCATCTTACCAGTCAGATAAAGGACCTAAAGGCCCAGACAAGAACACTCACAGAGTAAGTTAGTTCACTGAAGGGTATAATTGATATGTTATCCGATTCACTGAAATTGCTCACCCAAAATGTATTCCCTGCCATAGATAGTCCAACCCCGCCACAGCAACCACAGGAACTAAAAACTAGAGAATGAACCACTGCTAGTACTGAAAGAACAAATGGAAATCCAAAAATCGTCCCGGCAGATTATCATGCTGCCAGCAAAAAACGATCTTATATAGGCCAGGCAAACATGCATCCTCCAGTTCACAACATCCAAGACAGGCAGTATTGTCTTCGACCAATGAGCAAGGGACTTGGAAACAAATTCCGTTTGCTTCCTAATTCCAACCAACACTTTGGTTTACTTTCAATTGATGGAAACAGCAGTAATGAGAAGTCTTTGACCCACACTTCAAAACGTGACATTTTTTTGACCAATGTTCCCAAATAATCCCCTAGTTTTACCAAAGAAGATGAACAATCTTTGATTAACAAATGTATGCATTGGCTAAGACACGTGCAAAAGTGTAGATCGGTAATTAGGGAAGAAATACTCTCCGCTAAAAGGCACACATTTATAGGTTCTAACTCTGATGTTGTGTGCCTTACACTGGCAACCGTTGACATGGTAGATAATTTAGATGCTTTTGATATAAGGACATCACACCTGATCATAACCAATATCAGGATGAAATACAACCCTCCAGTTTTACATAACACCCACAAACCCAGCAAGCCAGTCCTAGTTTGTAAGGAGGATTCCTCTCTACAAAATGTAGATTGATGTTTAAGGAACAACCCCTCCTCATCCCGTTGAAAGTAAGTTGTATATCAAGGGGGTGCTGTTAGTAGTCGACCAAAAGCTTCCACCATTTGTAGTATAGGTGGGCCAGGATTAGTTGATGGGTTGGTCAGGCACAATGAAAACATCCAGGTCGTTCCAAATAGTCCCTTTGTCCATCAAAATCCCGCCCAGCCGGCATTTGCTTTGGAAAACTGTATTCAGGCTGACACCTGTAATTTTTTCAAACTACAGGTTGTTACACGGTTGGCATATGCCTCCTGGAAATTAACAGGATTGTACTCTAAAATATCATCCATGGAATGATCAGCATTCATAGAGGCGCAGGATATATGTGCCTTTCAGAAAACATGGTCACTTAATCCAATATTCCGCCCAGGTTATCTAAACTTCTTTAAACTTGCAACTGGTGGACAGAAAGATAGGCCCTCAGGAGGGCTCACTTATTTGGGTTAGACAGTGTTCCTGTTATTAGATTGAGGAAGTTCAGATTGATAGCCCTGACATCTTGGCAATACTTTTACGATCAAAACACCCTCCCCACGTATTGGTGATCAATGTGCATGCGAGAGGTAGATCTTCTACCACAATCTCCTTACTTGATCGCTTCCTAAACAACAAAAGAGGCACAAGTAATCTGGGGATAGTAGGTGATTTTAACTGCACATTCGAGCCCCTTGACCACGATGATGGTAACCTTAGCGATGAAGAAGATGCTCAATGGAGCATCCCTTCTCTAGAACTGCCACCGATAAGGAAATGAACAGAGGCTACCCTCCAATTAAAAGTTTTATATCTGGAGGGGGCATTAGGGCAGTGAAGGGAGAACTCCCTCAGATAGATTGGGCTCCCACACATGTAATGGCCTGAGAAGTAGCCATATTGACTACATTCTTATTAATCTAGAGCAATGGTTGTCCGTCTTTGACATGGAGGTATGTGAGAAAAATTAAAGTGACCATACCCCCCCCCCCACCCTCTTGCTAAAGATGCAGGTACCAGGTTTTGTATCAAATCTGCCACAGATAATTGAGAGGGTAACCGCTGATGCAATTATATGTAATGACATGAGGAGACTTAAATGGGCTAGGATAATTGAAAACAACAGCTCACTAGTGCAAATGAAGGCAGCTGTGGAGAGCACATTAGCAGTCCTTCAAAATTCCACCACAGGGTGGAATAAATGCCATCATCACACAAGCCCATGATGATATGTTTTACAAAATTAAATCTTTTTTGTCAAAGCCCATAAATCAAGCAGTAGGGCCACCCCAAAGCATGATAACTGGTACAATAAGGCATGCAGAGAAGCCTACAAGCAGTTGTCCCTAGCTAACAAATCTAAAGATATGGTAACATAAAAAATGCACGAAAGTTGTATAAAACCACCCAATTTTTAGCCAAGAAAGAATGGGATGAGCAAAGATAGCAAGATCTCCTCCTGGCTAGTAAGAAAAAAACATGCAAAAATTCTGGCAGCCGGTTAAATGGGGCAGAGGTGGGTCTGGGCAAACTCCCCAAAACCAAGTAGCGCCAGATCAGTGGATCTCCTTTTTCGTGGCACAATTTGCAGCTAATTGCGGTAGTTAAGACAAGCCCAACTTGGCTGTGTTTTTTGATAGAGGAGAGGTGGAAGTTGTCTTGAAAGCAGTACCAAGGGGAAGGGCTGCAGGCCTGTTTTTATACGACAAAGATAACTGGCTAAAGTATATCCAGCTGCTAGCAAATGCGATAGCCAGTGGAGCCTCAATTCCTGAATGCTGGTGTGGCGCGGAAATCCTACTCCTCTATAAAAAAGGGGGATCGATCCTGCCCTAGCAACTACAGGCCAATTAGTCTAATCGGCTCAATCCAAAAGATCATGGCTAGGTTAGTGCTGAGCAGAATTCAGTCCTGGATTATAGATAGCGATATACTACCCCCCCTACAGGTATGATTTTGTGCACTATTGACTGTTTTTAGATTTATTTTTATTTACTGGCGTGTCATAACAATAGCAGGAGGTACCATCTATGCTGCTTTTGTCGACCTCAAATCTGCATTTGACATGGTTCCGCGCAATAAGCTATGGGCTGTCTTAAAAGATTTAGGGATGCCACCTGAGCTATTAACACTTGTTGTGAGATTGTGAGTCCAATTTTGCACAGTTTCGCTGGGGTACACAGGGCAACAACACCGCCCGGTTCCCAGTATCTAAAGGGGTACGCCAAAGGTGTGTCTTGGCCCCAACCCTATTTTCGTTATTCATTAATGGGTTTGTCAATTACTTTTCTGCACACCCTACAGATGCTCCTTTCCTTGCAGGTACAAAGGTACCAATACTTATGCTCTCTGACGATACCCTAATTATTTCAAAAACTCAAGTAGGGTTGCAGAATGCGCCAAGACGCTTCGAGTATTTCTGTAGAGACCCTGAATTAGTGGTAAACGTGAACAAAACACAATTCATGGTTCTCCACAAACACAAAGCAGTTAAAGGTAGGGTTGTGATGAACAAGGTGCAAGTAAAACAAACTGAAGTTTTAACATATCTTGGAATCACCTTGGGCAGAAAGCTAAACTGCAAGCCCCAGATTGACCTTATGGCCCTAAGCTTTGTCAATTGGCTGGAGCGTTATTAAAAGAACAGAGGCTTTCTCAAACTAAGACAGTAGGCCTAGTACTAAAGATTTACAACACCCAGGTTTTTAGTTTTTTAAAATCATTTTATTTTATGTGGTCAGTCAAATAGCTAAAGTTTAAACATTTTATATACACATAATTGTGATGGCAGTGTATACAGTATATTTTTACACTAACATGCATTACCGCCTTTAGTGACTCTGGCTTTACAGGTCTAATCACTAACATATTTTAAAAAAAAAGGAATAGTACATCTATATCTTCATGAAACAAATAATCAGGGAACGTTGGTATGTGTGTGTATGTGTGTGTGTCCTACTATCATCCACCAATAGGACTAGATGAGACATACACCTTCTACATCGTAACATGCCTGTGAGCCAACCAACATACTTGATCAGTCCTCTATTTGCATAGAGAGAAGATATTGCACTAGTGGGTCCCAGAAATCACGTGGCCTAGAGTATTAGGGTATGTCTTCTGTATATGTGTCTAGTTGCGTTTTACAATATGACATGTCCCTGACCCAATCTGTATGCTTCGGTGTCTGTTTACTGCCTCATTTCATTGCTATTCTTCTCTTTGCCAACAATAGTGCTACCCCCAAGAACCTACTTCTGCGCGCCAGTCTAATCTTATAGATACCAAAAAGGCACATCAGGGATGCATTCGGAATACGCTCCCCCAGCAAATGCGTGAGAGTGTCAGTGGCATCCTGCTTATAAGATTGGAGTTTTGTGCACACCCAGGCATATCTAAGAAGTTTGCGTTGGAGGCATGGCATCAGTGGCATCCTTAGTCCGTATTTATGCAGTTGCGTGGGTATATAGTATACCTGATGTATGAACTTAAAATGTATGATTTTTAGATTGCAGTTAGACGTGAGCAGCTGTAACTGCATATACCCAAAATCCCACTCTTCTTTGGGAATGGTTGTGCCTAATGTTGCCTCCCATCTAGCTAGGGGTCTATCCACTGCACGGAACTGTTCATGTTGTGACGTGGTGTATAATTTAGTAACTACGCGTTGTCAGGAGTATCTGCAGCGCATGAAGCGTAGGCGATGTAACCGGGAAGGAGGGATACCAGGTTTTGATTGCCATACGTAGACGCAGATATGCAAAAACGTTTAAGGGAGTAGGACACATGCCAAAGGCCGCAGCGTCTTGTGATATGTATTCCTTGTTCGGGAAAACATCTCCCATGGTATGGAGTCCCATCTCATGGAGTTCCTGCACCATTTTCTGCTCCTGTGTCACTGTGAGTTTGTGTGCTCGCTTTGTTAGTGTATGCCAGGCCCTCGAGGTGCAAATCGATGGGTGTATCTCCAAATTGGAGGCATATTGTCTGGGACAGGATATAAGTGAAAGAAGGGGGTGGGTGCATACTTTCGTGTTCAACTGCAATATGCCGCACGTGACCGTTTGGCTGTAGCCAATAGTGTGCCTGTTGCTCCTGTGCACAGTAATAGTATAGTTGCAGATCAGGGGCACTGAAGCCGCCTTGGATATAGGGTCTCGTCGGTTCCTTCCAGCTTACCCTCGCGTGCTTCCCCCGCCCATGTCAAGTGGAGCTGCGCTGTGCGTAGTCTGGTGAACAGGGCTTGTGGTAACCAGATCGGTATATTCATAACCATTTTCTGCAGCACGATTCTATCCGCCAGTGATAGGGGTAGTCGGATCCATCTAGTCACTTGATCTTCCAGTTTGGTTATTGCTCTACCATAGTTTTCGTGTATCACTGTTTCGGAGTCAGTGTACACAGATACCTAAGTATTTAACTGGGTCTGTCTGCCATTGGAATGGGTAATCAAGGGACGGTTTGGTCGTCACTGGAGTAAGCGGAATGACCACTGATTTGTCCCAGTTAATACAAAGGCCAGAGAAGTATGCAAACGTAATATATTCTCGAATAAGCGCATTCAGATTAGTATCCAGGTATCTAGTTTACAAAAGCATGTCGTCCGCATAGAGTGATATGCTAACCCGGCGTAGCTGGAACTGCAGCGTCGTAGCAGCATGTCTCTGGCGTATCTTGCAGGCCAGTGGTTTCAGTGCCAGCGTGAAAAGTAAAGGCGACAGAGGGCATCCTTGTCTCGTCCCTCTGTAAATTCTAAAGGGAGCAGATGTGATGCCATTGATTCTTAGCCTTGCACAAGGTGCTGTGTATAATAATGCTATCCATTTCAGATAGGGTTCCGGGAATCCCATTCGCCTTAGTAGATGAACATATACTGACATTCTACAGAATCAAACGCCTTTGCAGCGTCCAATAAGGCAGCAGCAGCCGGCAATTCTGGATTCATATGATGGAACATGGCGAATATGGTTCGTAAGTTTTGCATGGTAGAGCGGGACAGGATGTATCCCGCCTGTTCTGGCAGGACCAACTTCTGCATCAAAGGTTTTAATCTGAGAGCTATAACTTTGGCTAGAATCTTAGCGTCCATGGTGATTAGCGATAGGGGACGATATGACTCACAATGGGCCGGATCCTTATCAGGTTTAAAGAGGGTAATCAATAACGCCTCGCTTATTGACGGGGGTAGCAGGCCTCATATATGGCCGCTAGATGTGGTATCAGCAGATCTTTGTATTCCTTATAAAAACTCAGCAGGCAGTCCATCTATGCCCAGTGCCTTGTTGTTAGGAAGGGAGTTGATGGCTTCACGAAGCTCATCCTCAGTTGTATGATGACTAAAGTACTCGGGGTGCGCATCAGACAGCCATGCCAGTGCTATGTCGTCAAAATACTGATTCAGTTCAGTGGAATCATGTGTTGTCCCTGCCGTGTACAGCCGGGCATAATATTCCAGGAAACACTGCGAGATTGAGGGGTATCGTAACAGGCCCTTGCTTTAGAGTCCATAAACGTAGTTATGTATGACGCTGTGGGCATAGGGCGAATCTTGCTAGAAAGAATCCGTCCAGGCCTACCACCCTCTCCGTAAGCCCACACCTGTATTTCCTTGAGATATATTTATCTGTCTGCAAATTCATGGTATTTGTCTATTTTCCCTCTGTCAGCCAGAATCTTGGGATCAAGGGTATTAGGATATGTGGACTCTAATCGTTTAATGCCCACCTCAACCATGGATATCTGTCTACGGATGTCTTTAAGAATACCAGCATGGGGGGAGGAGCTTCGCGCGTAACCAAGATGGCCGCGTGAGCACAGGGCCCCCGAGACCCTCGTAAACTCCTGCATATATCCTGTTGTTTATCCTGACTCCTGTTTACGTCTTTGTGAAGACAAACCATGGGAGAGGCAAGAACTGCAATCAGAATCCAGATCGTACCCCGGGAGCCGGAGTTATGGCGCTTGGAAGATTGCGGCCTACACCTCCGTGATGCCTGGCTGTGGAGTTGGCATGGTGCCCGAGGTGTAATTGAATAACATCGGTCCGGTTCACTTTCACTTTCGGTTTTGCCTACTGGAGAGATCCGGGACTGGGAGCGCCTCCCTCTCGCCAAGGGCAACTGTCTGGCTTGGCACTCGAGTGTGTATATTTCATTGATTGACCTGCTCTGGAGAGACGCTTGAGCCGTGTTCACCGGCTGACTCTGGACTTCCGCTCGAGGGACCTTTGAGGCCTCCATCTATCCACTCAGTGTGACTGTTCCAAGTCGACCGACATCGATTGATGCCGGGCATAGCCTACCACTCTTCAGCTGCTTTGGTCGCGCTATGTCCCCCCACCCCCGTTTGGGACCATACCTACTACTTCCCGCAATGGCGGGGAAACGGAGGGGGGCAAACAGAAGTCCAAGACCACTCGGCGGGGTGGCTATACCCAAACTAACATCATGGATCGCTATGCCCAGGCTAAGGTGTCGCCCAGTGGACCGTGCAGGTCGCTGGAGGGAACGAGAGATCCACTGACTTCAGCAGCCGAACCGACCCTACAAGATGATATGGCCGCTATCGATGGGATCCGATCGTCCCTTGGGAAACAAATGGAGACTCTCGCCCACAAACTCGACACAGTGAAGTAGTGTGGCTCACTGGTTAGAGGCGGCAGACCCGAGAGCAGAGGACGGCCCGGGACCAGGGTTCGATTCCCGGCGCGACAGGTTTCTGGACCAGGGTCAGCGGACTCGATAATTCTCTCGCCTCGGTGCCCACTCTGATCAGCGATCACACTCGGCAACTCTGGGCATTAGCTTGCCTCATCTTCACTAACGGCCCCACCAGACCGCCGGGGATGCCTGGTCTCACCCTGGAGATACCCATTAAGGGACCATCTCTCAGGGAAGCCAGGAAGGGTTTCGCAGCGGTCGAAGCGCCTTGGGACCCTACGGGTAAGTAGTGCGCTATATAAATGCCAATACATTTACATTTACATTTACGGTGGCAATTGATGTGAATCTGATCCGCACGGACCTAACGAAAACCAATGAAAAAGTTAAATCGTTGGACATTAAGACTTCCAGTCTGACAGACGACGTTGTTGAGCTACAGACGGAGGTTCGCAACTTAAGGGCCTCCAATGACCTCTTTACGCGTCTGGAGGATTTTGAAGGAAGGGCTAGGCGGAACAATGTCCGTATCATTGGAGTTCCGGAGAAGGCGGAGGATCCGGTAGCTGACCTCTTTGTTGAGGACCTCATCGTTAGCCACGTTGCACCCAAGGGACTGAGTACATTTTTTACTGTGGAACGGGCTCACAGGGTTCCGAGTCCCCACCGCGGCCTATGATAGCACGGATGTTTAACTTCCGTGATAGAGACGCTATCCTGCAGGCCTCGCGGGCGGGTGGTCCCATAAAGTTTGAGAATTCTACCATCAGTTTTTATCCGGACTTTACCCAATCGGTCCAGAAACAGAGACTTGGTTTTCTTGGGGTAAAAAAGAGACTCTGTGAAATGGGCCTCAAGTACGCCATGCTTTTTCCGGCCAAGTTACGAATTGAACACGCAGAGCGGACCTATTCTTTCGATAGACCAGAAGTGGTGGCTGGATATTCTGCCGACCCATCGTCCACAGGATGAACAGACTGGCGGTGCGGAGGGCGGATCGATGGAACAGGAATAAGCGCTATCTTTGTCTGGTTCCTGGGGTCTTTAAGGGGCTTCGAACTGTGGTGCACTAATTATGTCGTATGATTCGGTGTGACATTTGGGGGGGTTGCGGGGCTATTGGCGGGTCTTTTTCCTCCTCTGCTTGACTTTATGTAGCTTAGTTTAGATGTGGGGGCGACAGGCACACTGCAAGTTGGGGTGGCTTTCTAGTCTTACGCAGGGGTGCAGGGTGGGGGAGTTTGTAACGGGTTGTTGGTGGGGGGAGGGGGGATTTGTTAGTATTCAAGTTCGTTTTTCTGCAAGGCACAGTATTGCAAGACTTTCTGATTGAAGTGCTGGTTTCTTCTCGGTGTTAGATCTTTTTTCTCTTTTGGGATGGGGGGTAGGGGGTTGAGGCTCATGAGCTGGAATGTGAATGGTTTGGGGGATAGGATGAAACGTGGAGTAGTGCTGCAACTATTAAAACGTCACTCCCCGGATGTGGTCCTTCTTCAGGAGACTCACTTGATAGGGAATACATGTTATTCCATGAATAGGAAGGGGTATCGCTTGGTTGCCCATGCAGGGTTCTCCTCTGGTTCCCGGGGGTGTGTATCCTTATTAAGAACTCTCTCCCGCTAGAAGTTGATGCAACGGTCCTTGATGATAGAGGGCGCTATGTCGCTCTTACAGGTCGATGGGAGGGCAGGACCCTTTCCCTGGTCTCCGTCTATGTTCCCCCTGGCCTGCAGTCAACTACCTTTGCGGACTTGGGACGGGTTATCCTCGCTCTCCACGAGGGGTCATTGCTACTGGGTGGTGATTTCAATGCGGTTGTATCTGGTGTTTCTGATAGACACCCAACTAGGGACCTCAAGGGGGCACAGAACTGGCTTCATGACTTCATTGACACTCTAGGCCTGGTGGGTTGCTGGAGACTGTTGCAATACACATTCCATTATGGGGCTCATGGTAGCCTCTCGAGGATCGATTACGTTTTGGTACCTGCTGCACAGGCGCCCTCTGTCTCTGAGGTTAAACATATGGCTCGGGGAATCTCTGATCACTCTCCTCTATGGCTTCGGATTGAATTGTCTTCGGGGAACGAGGGGCGGGTAGTCCCGATCAACCCTTGGTATCTCCGAAACCCTAAAACTCGTCATGATTTGATAAAGTCACTTGATCAATATTTTTTAGAGAATGAGGGCTCTGTTTCGTCTGCAGTGTCGCTTTGGGAGGCTTTTAAAACAGTTTATAGGGGCCAAGCCCTGTCGCTGATTGTGGGCGTTAAGAAACGGAGAGATGAGGATGTAGTAAAGGTTGAGACTGAGATAGCAGACCTGGAGTTAGACCTAGAGCATGAGATTACCCGCGCTAAGATGCATGTATTGCGATTAAAACAGTTGGAATACAGGGCGTTGGTTACGGACGCGGCTAGGGCCATGAGTCGAGAGCAACAGGGACGTCTATATGATGTGGGAGATAAAGCAGGTAAACTGATAGCATGGTTGGATAAGAGGGACAGAGCTAGTCGTGTGGTGCCTGAGATTGAGATGGCGAGTGGTGCACGGGTCACTGACCCTGTGGGGATTGTTGAGTGCTTTGCGGATCATTTTCAGATGGTGTACTCCTCCGTGTCGGACAGGCCGGAGGAGGACTCCCACTTATTGTTGTGGGACATTGCTCTGCCGAGTCTTTCAGATGCAGATAGAGAGCAAATGGATAGTGCAATAACCACTGATGAGGTAGCTCTTGCGATCCGCTCCCTGCAGTCTGGTAAAGCGATGAGTCCTAACGGTCTGCCGATAGTTATACAAGTTGCGGCCTGACAAGATAGCTCCCTATTTGAGAGATATGTTTCTAGAGTCTCGTGAGTGTGGTTCTCTCCCCTGTGATCAGCGACTCACGACGATTGTTGTTATACATAAGGAGGGGAAAACGAGGGATAAGTGTGCGTCGTACCGACCAATATCTCTTTTGAATGCCGAGCCTAACATTCTTGCAAAAGTATTGGCTAATCGATTGATCACTGTTATTAGCGATCTGATCCATCCCGTTTTATTCCCCATAGAAACACTGCGCTGAATCTTAGGCGCCTGCACAGAGTTCTTGCGAGGGCTGCAACGCTACGTGAGCCGGCCATTTTGGCGTCGTTGGATGCCACGATGGCTTTTGATACTATTGAATGGCCATATCTGTAGGCTGCGTTGGCTAAATTTGGGTTTGGTCCCGGTTTTATTGGCTGGGTGCGGCTCCTTTACGAGGACCCCCTTGCGCAAATTGTGGTGAACGGTCGCGTCTCAGTTCCGTTTGGTCTCGGGCGCGGTACTCGTCAGGGGTGTCCCTTATCACCGCTCCTGTTCGCCCTAGCCCTTGAGCCCCTCGCTGCATGGATCCGCTGGGATCCCTCGATGAGGGGTATTCGGTGGTCCTCTGAGTATGAAGATCGCATCTCGCTTTACGCGGATGACATTTTGCTATATCTGACCTCGCCGAGGAAATCGTTAAGTTTTATGATATGTCCTGGCCTCTTTTTTTTTTTTTTTTTTTAACTTTATTTTTGGATTTTACATCGATAACCTTCATCAAGGAGTGCATCACAGTTACACATTTAGTCATGGTACAATATGTATAATAAATATAGGACACCGGAATACGTAGCACAGTACTGGAACACAGTAGTAGAGATAGTCAGTTCAACAATGCAATAATCAAGGCATACAATCCTCCAAAGGGCAATCTATTCAATCATTTCCCACAAAAAGGTGCTTCCACATTGTCATTAATATTTCACAACAGAGAGTGTCTCCAGCAACAAAAATCAAGGAGGAAGCCTCCTGGCGAGAAGGTATATTAGTTGCACATAATATCCCCATTTCCCCTCCCAGGGGCTGTTCATTGCTACTTATCAAAATCTCGGGCAGTATCTTACCATCTAATATTTGTTCATATGGCGGGGGAGTGTCTAGAGGAAACGCTGGGGCGGGGGGGGGGGGGAGGGAGGGGGGGAATCAGCCCAAGGTTCCCTCTACATTGTCAGCATGTACTTGGGAAAGGTAACATCGCAAAGGGAACCATATGTCACTGGGCCGTGAAGCGGTAGGTAGTAAGTCAGAATACGTGTTTAGTTGTTCCTGGCAATATGTTAAGTCATGTAGCCATTCCTTGAATTTAGGGGCCCTACCTCTGCCCCACCGACAGGCGACTCTCCTTTTCGCTACTAGGAGAGCCAAAGCAACAAATTTGCGGTGTGCCGCCTGTAGGGGCTCCACGTACCCCAATAGTGTCAGTACAGGGGATGGGGTTATCACAGTGTTAATCATTTTGGACAGTGCCGCGAGTACTTGAGTCCAATAGAGTTGGACCGGTTCGCATGCCCAGGCAAGATGTAGGAAATCAGCCCCGGGAGCCCGGCACCTGTCACAATTGTCAGTAGCGCGGAGCTGTAGTCGACACATACGGTTAGGGGTATAATACATCCTATGTAGGAATTTATAGTGTATGATTCTATGCCGGCTGCTCGCGGATATGCGTTCAGTCTGCTGAAGGCAGAACGTCCACTGTTTGTCTGTGAGGGGGCTTTCTAGTTCCAGGTCCCATTTCCGTTGTGCTATCAAAGGCTGATAGTCCATTTGTGTATGCACCGTTCTGTAAATAGTTGACACTAGTTTGCAAGGATTGTCAGTTTGGAGTATGAGCTGCAGAGGAACTAAGGCATCAGGTTCGTTAGGAAAGTCAGGCGTTAACGCTTTAAGCCCTTGATGGAGCCTAATATAGAAAAAAATGTCAAGTGGGGACGGTCGTATGCCCTCATATAAGTGTTCCATGGAGCGAAACGTGCCGTCGTGGTATAGGTCACCCCAAGTTCTCACATGAATCTTGTGGAGTAATTTGCGAAACCCCCCTTCCTGCAATAAGGGCATATCCGGATGATAAGCCAGCGGTAGCAGCGGCGTATAGAGCATTGTAGCTCCAAGTCTAGTAGCCAATCGAGACCATGCCGTGACTGTGCTCATCACTGTTGTAGGTGTCTTATCCCTGCCAGGTACCACAGAGTAGAGAGCGCCTTCTATAGGAATAGGGTGGGCCAACCAGTGCTCAGCGGCTAGCTGAGGCATATATCTAGGCTGATGCACCCAGTAGTATGCATAATGAGCCTGTGCGGCCTGATAATATAGCTCGAAGTCAGGTACTCCAAATCCACCCTGAGTATAAGGTCGAGTCAAAGTGTCCCATCTTATCCGAGGGGATTTTCCGCCCCATACGAGCTTTATGAGTTCCGATCGAAGCTGTTGGAAAAAAGATTTTCCCGGGTAAAACAGGATATTCAAAAAAAGGTATAGAAGTTGTGGGAGGATCACCATTTTAATCAAGGATGTTCTGCCTGCCATAGAAAGGGGCAGGGTAATCCAGCGTGCCACGTTGTCTACGATGCGATTCATAGTAGTGCCGTAGTTGGCACGAAGTATTTCATCCCTGTCTTTCTCAATGTGTATGCCTAAGTATTTGAAATCCCCGTCACTCCAGGAAACGGGATAGTCTAAGTCAAATCGTGTTGTGGAGGTTTTTGAGTGGGAAAACGCAAGATTTACCCCAGTTAATCTGGACGCCGGAGAGCCTCCCAAACTGTATGAATTCTCTAAGAACGGGGTTTAAATTGTCGATTGGATCTCGTATATACAAAGTGATGTCATCCGCATACATTGATATCAATATTTGCCGTTGGAAGCAACGCAGCGCTCTGTCATTATGATGTTGGCGCAATTTGGCAGCAAGGGGTTCTGTGGCTATCGCGAATAAAAGAGGTGAGAGGGGGCATCCCTGCCTGGTTCCCCGGGTGATGGGGAATTCTTCAGATAATTTGCCGTTGATGAGTACTCTGGCAACAGGCCGTTCGTAAAGAAGCCGGATCCAGGAGATAAAAATCAACGGAAAACCCATTCTCTCCAATACCCGAAAAACATAATCCCATTCAAGGGAGTCAAACGCCTTGGTGGCGTCGAGGAAGACCGCCGCCATTGGCAGATCGTCGTGCACTGAGTTAAGGACCGAAAAAAAGGTTCGCAGATTATGTGAGGTTGCCCTTCCAGGCACAAATCCGGATTGGTCAGGTAGTATCAGGGTGGGCAGGAGAAGACTGATACGGTTAGCAATAAGCTTAGCAAGCACCTTAACATCGCAATTAAGTAATGAGAGTGGGCGATAGGAGTCACATTTAGTTGCAGGTTTGCCGGGTTTGAGTAGCGAAGTGATGAGCGCAACTCTCATAGACGGTGGTAGATGGCCTACCTCAAGGGCGTCCTCATAAACCTCACGTAACACCGGGGCCATAAAGTCAATATAAGTTTTATAAAACTCTATCGGGATACCGTCCAACCCGGTGGCTTTCCCTGACCTCATGCCCATAATTGCCTCCCGAACTTCATCCAATTCAAATGGCGCACTAAGAAAGGCCCTTTGGGCATTACTCAGCCATCCAAGGGAGACGTCCGCTAGATAGTCCTGCAACCGAAGTGCTCCCACTCTAGAGGAATCATACAATGCACTGTAATGTGACACGAAGGAATTGAGGATTTGTGTAGTGTCTCGAACCACCAGCCCGTCCGGGTTTTCGAGTTCAAGTATAATATTAGGTGTGCGAGCTAGCCTAATCGTGGAGAAGGTACATCGATGATGTGCTTGTGATATGGCAGGGGGACCAAGAATCTGTATCTGAGTTTATGGTTTGGTTAAACCAGCAGAACCATTTCTTAAAGTTCACTCATACAGTGTCAAGAGAAACATTGGTGTTCCTGGATTTTAACATCTTCCCCAAAGACGGGAAACTACATACCAATACCCACTTTAAACCAACGGCGAGGAACTGTCTTCTTCGCTATGACAGCTTTCATCCACGGCACTTACGCACCAATTTGCCGTATGGTCAGTTCCTACGCCTGAGATGTAATTGCACACAAATCCAGGACTACAAGGCACAAGCAAAGGATTTAAAAATCAAATTGCAGAGAAGACAGTACCCAGAGAAGGTCATCAACAACGCGATGAAAAGGGCGAGAAATAACCATCGGGAGGCACTACTGGAAAACAAACCCCAGAGCAATCAGGCATCAGCCAAACCCATCTGCGTGACTACCTACAGCCCCCAAACCAATGAGGTTTCCAAACTTCTGAATAAACATTGGCGCATCCTGACAAGTGGCAAACTAAACATTGAGAAACCCTTATTTGCCCACAAACGAGGCAAAAATCTCAAGGACATGCTAGTGCACACACGCCCAAAACTGCAACAAATACCACAACTCCATCCACAAGGACTGGGAGGCCACTACCCATGTGGTAACTGTGCGAGCTGTCACCTGACTCAGAAAAGTAAGAATCTAACTTTTACTAACGGAACGAGGTGGGAACAACGGAAACTACCCAACTGCAACAGCAAAAATGTCATTTATATGATAACCTGCCCTTGCAATTTGGAGTATATTGGCATGACAAAAAGACCAGTGAAAATACGAATCGGGGAACATAAGAGCAATATCCGTTGTAAGAAGACAACGACAAAAATGGCCACACATTTCATTGAGAATGGACATTGTGTGAATGACATCAGGTGGACAGTAGTTGAACAACTCCCATCTGAACAAGGACTCTTTGAGAAAGAGCAGAGATGGGTTTTTAGACTGGGGACTAACACTACAGGTCTAAATGACAATATCCCCTGGGGCCAGTTAACTTAGATGATGCCCTGATGAATGTCCTCTTCAACGCGGCGTAAATACAATTTATGTAAACAGAGTGTCTCATGAAGATTTCCAGACTTTCCCCACATGAGCATCTACCAGACGAACCATAATATGCCCGGGGGTCTGCATCTTTCATTCATCCCTAGAATATATATCCACTCATCCTGGTAATATGTATTCTCTGCCCCTTGGCAAAAGAAAACAAGCAAACAATGAAACGCAGTATTATGAACAAAGTGGGCGTTTTTTCCAACGAAACGCCATGCACATTGTGTCCGTTAGGAGGAAAAACATCATTCGTATTGCCATAACTGACCATCATGAGATATGAGACAAGCGCAGGATAGCGCATGCACATAACGGGTAACAGACACCCATAACAGCGCATGCGCAGCAGGACAAAACACACCGCATGGACGCTTGCATGAAGGAAAGACGCGAGAAAACAATGACCGCGAGCAAGGAACCGACAATGACCATATATGGCCATAAGGAAACCACAATCATGCAAGTAACTAACTAAAACCGGCAATGACCATATATGGCCATAAGGAAACCACAATCATGCAATTAACTAACTAAAACCGGCAATGACCATATATGGCCATAAGGAAACCACAATCATGCAATTAACTAACTAAAACCGACAATGACCATATATGGCCATAAGGAAACCTTAGTCATGCAATTAACTAATTAACTCCAACCCGGGAAAAGGTATAAAACCCCGGTTTCAAAATTCCTTCTGGCATTATCACCGGAGCCACGTAGGGATCGATCGGGAGGTATTTCCTGGTAGAAATCGTGAGTAGAAAGGTCTGATGATTGTGAGCACTGCCACCACTACATGAATGTAAGTTAAACCAAGACCTGAATATGCCTTTCTTTCTCAAACAGGTGCTAGTTAGCACACCAGATCCTGACGTTTTGGCTCATGAGGTTTATCTGCAACTCCAAAACAGTATGTTGTAAATATGTAATGGCATGAAATTGACATTTTTCCTCCTCACTTTACAGGGATATAACACAAACTTTGTCCTTTCCCTCTTTACCAACAATAGTGTTATGACCAGGAAATGATTTGAAAACAGCTGATCAAAAATTTCCTCATGAAGTGTGTGTGCTCTATGTTGTGTGTCAGTGAGTCTAGTGTGTTTTTTGTAAAATATTTGTATCCCACTATAAGCACTGGAATACAGCTATAGTATGTCACCTGTAACCACTGGACATTTTACCTATGGATATGGAGAGAGAGACCACCAGAAAAAAAAATGTTGTCTTCTTTCCTTTACAGGTTGATCAATAGACAACGTCTTTTTTTGCTAGGTACATTACTTTTACCTGCACTGTAATTTTTCCTCACTTTTATCAGAACATTCTGGTATTAGTTAGAGAAACGTGAGTAAGCTGGGGATTTGTGCACCCCGTCCTGAAGAAGGTGCTTCTGGCACCGAAACATGTTGACGCACACAAAAAGGAGGTAACGCACATTGTCAGCGTAGTGACCTCCCACCCTCATTTTTAACAGCACCAGCCCGGGGGCTTATTAAATAATTTTTAGTCACCCCACGAGCCAGGTTCTTTTTAACTATCACTATTTCCCAAACCCCACAATACACTCACATTTATTCAAAATACCCCCTCACCAACACCACACATAGTCTAACAAGTGCTCCCACGTCTCCGTAGGTCGCAGCACGCCGTACCCCTTAGAGGGGTACGATGACCCCGATGATGAAGCATGACACCAAGGGGCCTGTTGGTGTGTGAGGGGACCTAAAAACATAAAGGTGTTCCCCACTGTGGAGGAGACACCCTTAATCTCAAGGAGGGTATGGTTCATCAGCCTTATGTGATCTCTGCAATATGAAAAATCAGGACTTGCTCCATGTCATCTTTGTTTGCCCAGCTCTAATGTCGCACAGGCGAAAGTGGCTAAGACCCATCTGTCTCCAATTGAATATTCTGTCTGCTACTGCTTTTATTGCGGCTATGAACAACCCCCCTAATGAAATGTTCTGTTTTAAATTGTATAACTTTTTAAAATGTTTTTTGACTCTGTATTAGGTGGTTGTTTAGACGTCCAGTTCACTGTGTATTTTTATTCATTATTCTATGTAATGTAATATCACTTATTCAAGATTTTATGGAATGTAATGCTATGTCTTTTATGTGGATCTCATGAGAGTTCCGTAATCATAAATACAAAAATAAACTTGAAAACTTGACAGTCCTCACAGAAAAAGCTGCAGCACCTCTTCTCTTTCCATTCCCAACATCACCAGACATAGAACTCACAGACTGAAACCTAGCTTGATATGCACTAATGAAATGATCTACATCTGCTCCCAAAAATCCAGCACATCCATATGACATAGGTTCCATCATAAATTGTAAGTCAGCAATCTTTAACTCTGCAGCAATTTCTCCCTTAATTATGGACAACATCTTGACTTCTTTCCACACACTGAAACACTGTTCACACCCTTTTCCATCTCTCTTTGATCTCCTACTGAGGCGTAATAGCAATGTGCTTCACCTAGATAGAATTGAAAGTGCTGGTGGCGGAGTAGCCAATATTTGCAAAGAATCCTCATCTTGCACACTACCAGATACTACTCCAAGACATTCTAATCACTGACTGCCAACACTGGTATTTTCACATCTTTTACAGATAGACCAAATACCATCTGTCAAGCACTCCGTATTACTGAACTGTTTCTTGAGGAACTTATCGATTAGCTTCTTTCTTTGTGTTAAGGACTGAGTTCTCAGAAATGTTTAGCTTCCAATGGAAGAAACCAATAAACAACCTACACCAGTGAACTCATTTTGTTACGAAAATGATGTAACCCAGGACTGCAAATTTCCAACCCGTACCAACGGTGCCTCCCTTCATTAGGGATCTCAAAACCTGCATGCACTATTTTGCGTGATCCGATCCGTGTTGACTTGTTGGGCCTCTCCCTTTTTTTATTTGATAATCTGGAAATAGCCCTGTACAGCGAAGATATCCAGTATATTAATAATAATAGTAATATCCAGTATACTTAATGACCTTGCTTTGGCTAAAAGCATGTACAAAAATCCCAACCTGCCTGCATGTGGGTTCAACAAGAAAGTGGATAATCAGAGAATGATTGTATGTCTGGATAAGAGAAGATGGAAGATAACTCCCATTGTTTTCCAAACTCACATCCCTACAAAAGAAAAAAGTCAAGTCAATAAAGCTTTATTTCGGCAGTTTTCAACCATAAAAGCAAAGTACAAAACACAATCTAAAATCTAAAATTTTAAACTGTTGATCCAGAGGATTATATAAAGCTTTACATAAGACAAGATTAAAAATATGAATAAAATCAAGATACAAATATAATATATTACAAGGAGTTAAAATAGGAATTATAAAAAGGGAGGGCGGTGAACACCAAAATGGCAAGATTATTTAATAGTAAGAGATGCTTATCATTCCTTAGGGTTCACCTAGCTTGGGAGATTTTCTGTAGCCTTAATCCTAGCTCTGCGACTGCACCACATTGAAAACAAGAACCTTGAGGTGGCAAACGCTATCAATGGAGTGGAGTCATATTTCAATATCCTATAAACTACTAGGTAGTTGTTCCTGAAACCCAAATTAATACATAATTGCAGAATCCACCTTACTCTGGCTTTTTTTTATAAAGGGGGCAGAATGACACAACATGGAGGTCCGACTTTTCCTTTTCAGTGCAGCCTGGACAACCCAGAGGAGTGGTAGAGATACCTCTCCATTTATTTGTTAAAGCCCTTAATGGAAGTGTTCCATGCCTGAATTGCAGATAAAGTTTCTTTGCCATGAGGGGCTGGATGTTGTCCAGAGTCTGTTCAAATTTATAAGTGTGTTTGACCTCCAGAAAACTATTAGTTAGGACACCCAGTCGACACTCCAAATTGTGTTCAGGGAGATTGATTTCTTGGAAATGAGAGGACATGAATGCTCCGGAAAGTTCCAAAGATTAGGTCTCCCGATTTTAATGCAAAGATGTCTAATGTGCTGGACCCATGGTAACTTCCCGGCACCCGAGATAGTCAGGACGTTCTTTAGTTCCTCCCTGTAGGTAGCCAGTTTGGGGGTGCTCCAGAGTCGTCGCCAAAAGAGGAGAGGACGATTGGCAATTATATCCTTTATGGGATCAACTCCCAGATCTAACCTCAAGGGGATAAGTGGTGTGCCCTTCGGGAGCCCCAAAAGACATCTAAAAAAATTGTTCTCAGTCAGAACTAGTGAATTCTCGATGCAGTGGCCCCACAGTTCGACCCCGTAAAGGGCTCCCCCCCTGGCTTGAGTCTTGTAAATTTCCACCGGGGGGCCCACTATTTTCAAACTGCACTTGTTAAGGACCTTAAGAATACCACCGGAAGATTGCATCAATTTGAGGTTTACTTTTGTTATTTGTGGCCCCAAATCCATTTGATCATTGATACCGACCCCCAGGTATTCAAAAGAGGACGTTTTCTCCAAAGCTATCCCATTCATTTGCGGATGAGGACAATTGAGAGTCTTTGCATGAAAGACCATATATTTGGTCTTAGCGAGATTTATCTCAAGATTTCTATCTTTGCAAAAATTACAAAACTCTGTCAAAGTCCTTTGCAATCCCATAGAGGACTTGGATAATAAAAGTGTGTCATCCGCAAACATAAGTGCAGGAATCTTGCGGTTCGCCAGCCGAGGGAAGTCCAAATCTTTTGTGGCCAATAAATCCGCAATCAAGCCATTAAGGAAGAGAGAAAAGAGTGTTGGGGCCAGAACACAGCCCTGACCCCCTTTTCCACTGGGAAGGGGGCTGTTAATTCCCCTCTTTTCCCAAAGCATACCCTTGCAAATGTTTTTTGTGCAGGCGTTCGATCTGGTCGCATAGATATGGTAGCCGCAGATCTTAGATTGACAAAAGTAAGGTACAAACTACCCCCTTCCATAGTGACATTCTTCCAGTAAACCATTTGCAGTCTGAATACCTGGTTGATGGTAGAAACCTTCGACCGGAATCCTGCTTTAATGGTGTGAGGATCTGATGTTCCCCCATCCAAGACTGCATTCTTGTCAATAAAAAACGGGCATAAAGTTTCTCGGAGACATCTATTAAGCTGATTGGGCGGTAATTCGCTGGGTCTAAGAGAGTCATTTTTAAATATTGGCACAATTTCTGCTCCCAGCCAGGTTGGAGTTAGCTTCATGCCCTAAAGGAGGGCATTAAAGAATACCCATAGATAAGGCACCCAAACCTTGCGTTCGCTACGATACAAGTCGCCAGGGATTTTATCCAGGCATGGGGCCTTTGCTGGCAGTAAAGAGTCCAGAGCCAACCCCACTTCTTGCATAGTACATGGAGGGATGTTATTATCTATACTGCTGGAATCGGGAGTCACACTGGGGATCACAGGAGTAACAATCGGGTCTGGGGCGGTATCTTTGATGTCTATAGAGTATAATTTCTTAAAATGACATCTCCAGACTGCTTCGCTAACAGGCTCAATTGCTGGTACTCCTTCAGTATTGGCAGACTTAACAAGATTCCAGAAAGTTCTTAGATCACGGTTATCGAGGGCAAATTTGATGTTCTCCCATCTGTCCGGCTCCCATTCCCGCTTCGCCTCGGCAATAATTTTCTTATAATGGGCCCTAGCAGCTCTTATGCTCAAGGGAGTTCCCTTTTTGATTTCCACTAGTAGGGCACGTTTGGCTAAGCCACATGATTTATTGTGCCATTGATTTTTACTATGAGATCGTTCCTTAGAGTCAGAGATAGTATAAAAGAAACCCGCTAGTTTACCGCATAATTCTTGATGGATATTCTGAAAAGAGGAGAGATAAACCTGACTAGAACTATCATATGGTATGTTAAAAGCATTCTCTAGAAAGGGAATGGCGAGATTGTATAGTGCAGCACCCTTGTCCTAGGCCTGTACAACTTTGGTCCATCTCACCCTTCGCCCTCCATTGGCAACAGTTAAGTAGGAGTGGGGGACTAACTCCTCAGAGAGATGTTTTTTACTATGTCCCAGGATAGGTTTCAGTTCCAGAACCAGTGGATTATGGACACTATCAGGCCCCGGGCTTACCCAGAAGTTTTTTATACAACTCCAAAATTTAACACTAACCATGATGTAATCTATGGTGGAGCTGCTTTCAAGCCTGTTGTAGGTGATGTTCCCAGGAGTATCCAAAGGGAATCTACCATTGCATGCTCTGAGAGAGTGGGAGACTGTAAGCTTGTGAAGTTACACCCCTAAGGGGGTCCAACCACGAGCAGGATACATATTGCATTCTGGGATGGCCCATACAAAATCTTCCTCGTGGGTAATAGAATTAATACCAGGCAATGGTTCGTAATGGGAATTGAAATCCCCCCCCCCCCTATAACTTTATATACAGAGGTGGAAAGGGAATAAGAGTAGGGTGTCAAGCAAGGTCAGAGTATGTGAAGACTGCGTGATTGTGGTAGGGCGAGAGTACACATTAATGAGGGCTACCTTAGGACCATCCACAAAAGTTAAAAGTAGACACAGAATGTCTGGAGATTGGGTGTCGTTTAATTTCACAGACCAACCTAAATGGGTACCCATCCAGATGCAGAGACCACCAAACGGTCTCCCTCTAGAGCCCTGGGAAGCAGGGTTTACAAATGAGGTGAATCCTGCTCTATAGGGTGTTGTCAAAGCCCAAGTTTCCTGGAATATACACAGGTCGAACGTGTCTATGTATTCCCCCCCAATCAGGAATGTCTAGATTTGAACTGATTCCTGTGATGTTCCAAGATATGATCCTAATATTAGGGCGCTCAACTACTGTGGTGTTAGGTGCAGAAGCGGAACTCCGAGTTGGCTCAGCTCGGGTAGGAGAATGCTGATTGGTTTCTGTATTATCTGCGGGTGATTGCAGAGCATGAGAAGAACTAGATACCTCCCTCCCAATGTGTCTATCCTCACTACGAGTCACCTCTGAATAGGTGCCGTGGAAGTGTGGGAGCATCTCTGTGCATATTACTAGCGGAGGTAAGAGTCAATCCACCAGTTCCAGGGAACTAAATCTGTTATTAACAGGGACACCAAAATTCCCAGCAAACACTCCAGATGGGAGTTGGTAGTCCCTATAACCCCTGGGTATACCAGTTTCCCTTACCATGTGATAAGGTCTTCCTATAGAGGTCATCCCATCCGGTTGGTAAAAGTAGGCTAGTGGGAGTGACTGTATAGTACCAGCTGTGTTCCCACACCCCCACTCGAGTATATGGTTAACCACACCTCGGTCCCTAAAGTTAATTACTACACAATCCCCCAAGATATCTTTACACCTCAACCCGACCCAACTAACCCTGCGAGCAAACAATATTTCTCCCTGCTCGGGTCGTTAAATGGTCTATTCCTGTTCAACCAGAAAATTGTCTTATTTTTTAATTCAGGATAGGATTCTGAATGATCAGGTTTTAGGTTTGGGACCCCGGCTAGAACAACTATATAGGGAGATGCTGCAGGTGGCAAATTCAGACAAAAGAAAAAAGAATCAAAAAGAAAACTCTCCTTTTAGTCTAAATCCTCATTTTTCAGCTGCAAACTTAAAATGACAAACAGAGTCCGAAAACTTTTTGTAAACTATTAATGAGTGTGTATCACCCCCAGACTGATGGGCAGAGTGAACTCTTAAAAAAAAAACCTGGTCAGTATGGAAGGGAATCATTCTGAGCCGGTCTCGAGAAAGTGCAACCTCCTCTTGCAATGCCTCATAGTTGCATACAGAGAGATCCCACAAAAAGGAGGAACATTTCACCTCTTTGAACGCCTTATTTGCATCCTGTATGAGGCCCCTGACTTTTGTCGGCGATGTTAGGGTATTTTGGGGGGGGGGTAAGTACTGTATCCCATACCCATGACATAGCGAAGTATGTCCTTGACCTGTGAAAACTATTGGACCAGCTAATGAGAAAATATAAGGACAACCTTCAAGAAGGCAGTGAGCGGATGCATTGGAATGACTAGAAAGCTATGCTGGCCGACTGCCAGGCGGGTCAGGGAGTGAGTCCAAAATCAGAGTTGCCCTTTTTCTCTGAAGGGCAAATGGTGTGGCTCCCTATACAGTGGTGCAAAAGAGGCCTGAGGTCAACTATGTGATTGACACAGGTGCCAAATTGGAACCCAGTGAATTTCTTAAACTGTACCTCTGCAGGAAGTATATGGAGGCAATACTTGCAGTATGTGAGAAAGTCAAGGAGGGAACTAGATCCTCCCTGAGTAATTGCAAGGAGATGAAGAGGAAGGCTTAGTAGATGGAGGTAAGCTTGCCTCTGACTGTACACCTGTGGAGCAAGCTGAGTGTAAAGAACTGCTGGTCCTGTTTGCCCACCTGTTCTCCCTCACCAATGGTTGATGCCAGTCGGTGGGCATGATGTAGACAAAGGGAATAGCCTGCCTAACGGGAGCAGGGTTTGGGCCAGAATGCATCGAAAGGGAGGTTACTCGATGCTTGACTAAGGTGTAATTTAGCACTATCACAGTTAATGAGCAAGACTGGTGTTACTGTTACCCAAGGATAGGGTTGGCAGACCTGCTCTTCTGTATGGATTGCCAAAGCCTCAACCAAGTTACAATGACAGTTGGCTCATCCCAGTGTGAGCTCAAAATCTGGCGGAATGATTCAGTGCAACGAAGTTCATGAGCACACTTGATCTGAACAGTGACTAATGACGGGTTGCGAAAGATATGTCAGTTTTAGACAAATTACATTGCTGTGTTCAATGGTCCCAGGAGGACTACCTGTTTCACCTTTAGCATGTGTTAGTAGAGGTGCATCCGGCCAACTCAACCATCAAAGCAACTACACACTAGATGGATCAGTCTTCTGAAGCCTACCTCATGGACTAGCTTTGAACTTTCCTGGTGTACACAAAGAGTAAGATTTCTAGGGCCTCGCTGGTTACTACCAAAATGTACTAAGGTGTGTAGGTCGAGCTAGAGTAAATGTAGGTCATCCATAGGAGATCTGCGGGTTTGGTGAGGAAGAGGAAGTCTGAGGCATGTGTTTTGATGAGGTCCCAGATCTTGGTGGCGTGTTTACAGAGTGAGCGTGTGTTGAGCATGCAAGCAAGGTGGGGCCTTTAGGTGCCAGCACCAGATCTGAAAGGGCCTGGGCTGGTCGGATGACCTGTCCCAGGTAAGTGAGGGGGTGGGAGCTGGGCCTAGGCACCTGCTCAACAGGGTCGCACAGCGGGCACCATTAAGTAGGCCCAAGAGTGGAAGCGCAGGGGTGAGGTGGGCTGTCCTAGGGAAGGGCGGAAAGAAGATGTAAGAAGCGGCTGATGACACAGGCGAGCAGGTAAGTGGGCCAGAAGGGAGGAAAAGCACAGGACAAGGGATAAAAGGGCCTGGGGGAAAGGGGGAGAAGGAGAGAGAGACAAAATTGGTAAAAAAAGAGTCAAAAAGAAGCAAAACAAAGTCAAGTGTGAGATTTGAGTTTTCAAAAGAGCGAAACGGAGGGAGTCTAAAAAAAAGAGCACAGAAAGACCATAAGAAAAGCAGAGGGCACAGAAAGAGCCCAAAAAGAGCACAGAAAGGCAGTGAAAGTAGTCCAAGATGGCACAGAGCAGAAGAGAGCAGAGCGAGCAATGAGTGAGAAAGAGAAGTCAAGAAAACAGTGTGTGAATGGTAGGGCCGATGGTCCAAGAGGCGAGAGAGTGGAGGGAAGGTGAGAGGAGCAGCAGGAGTGAGAGAGGGCCTCGAGACACTAAGGCCAGGTCGGAAAAATCCTAGACTGGTTGGAGGACCAGTACCATGTAAGAGAGGGGGGGGTTGGGCCTAGACTAAGAGTGACAACCCTAAGTTGCTCCAGTGGTCTTTTTCCTTTGAGGAGCTGTACTTCACTGGGAACTTTAGGTAATGTTACAGCATGGAAATGCAGATGGTCTTTCTGGTCAATTTATCTTGCCCAGCAGGGCTCTGCTCTGGGCACTATCAAGGGCTACCTTTCTGCTCTTTCAGCCTTTTTGAGGCTACCTGATCAACCTTCTTTGTTCAAGTCCCCTATCGTTAATCGATTCCTGAAAGGCATCACACATACGTTCCCTCCTGTTCCTTTTGTGATGCCTCAGTGGGACTTGAACTTGGTTCTAACTTTTCTGATGTGCGCTCCCTTTGAGCCACTTCACAACTGTCCTCTTCGCCTTTTCACTTTGAAGACTGCCTTTCTGGTGGCCATCACCTCTGCCAGGAGAGTGAGTGAGCTCCAGGCTCTATCTTGTAAACCTCCTTTCCTTTCAGTCCATCCGGACAAGGTTGTGTTACGGACAAGGCCCTCGTTCCTACCCAAGGTAGTCACGGCCTTCCATATTGGGCAATCTATCACCTTGCCCACCTTCTTTCCGCCTCCGCATCCCTCGAGAGAGGAAGAGAGGCTCCACCGTCTGGACCCAAAACGTGCGCTCTCATTCTATTTGGATCGCACACGCCAGTTCCGGGTGGATGACCAACTCTTTGTTGGTTAGGTGGGCGCTAAGAAAGGGAAAGCGGTGCACAAGCAGACCATCTCGCGGTGGATCATCTTGTGTACCCAGGCGTGTTACTCCTTGGCTAAGAAGGAACCCCCTGTGGGGCTAAGGGCTCATTCCACTCAAGCCACAGCGACTACAACTGCCTTGGGCCAAGGTGTGCCCTTGCAGGACATTTGCCAGGCGGCTACGTGGGCCTCGCTGCACACGTTTGCAAGACACTATTGCCTGGACAGTCAAGTCCGGAGGGATGGCTTCTTTGGCCGTTCCGTCCTCCAGGACTTTCTGGTGTGATTATTGGTTCGCAGACCCACCACCACGGGGTTAGTATTGCTGGGGTATCTATTCTAAGGTAAGGAATCTATCACTAACGTGTCTCTTTCAGATGCACAAGTTACTACTTGTGTAACGATATATCTGTAAGAGACATTAGTTAGTGATAGATTCCTTACCGACCCACCCATCCTCCCCGTTCTGCGAACCGATATCTAGGGTTAAGGTCATCCCCTTTCAGGGCCCTAGTTTCATGGCACCAGTGTTGGTTTTTGGCATAGCTCTGCGTTTCTGGCGCGGAAAAGCTGTGTCTAAGAACTGACGTCAGCACGCGGAGGCGGCGTCTAAGTACTCCGACGACGTCATCACGACGCCGACGACGGTTGCGGAGCCGCAGACGACGCCTACCGACGCGCAAGGGTACTGCTACGCAAAAGTTTCCGGATCCAGTCTGACGCCTGGGGATATTCTAAGGTAAGGAATCTATTCTAAGGTAAGGAATCTATCACTAACTAATGTCTCTTACAGATATATCGTTACACAAGTAGTAACTTGTGCTTTAGGTGCATAACCAATTGGACATTGGTTCACCTTATCAGCCCCTGTACAGTGCACTATAGGTACCCAGGGCATAGGTGCATCCAAGGCCTACCAGGGGCTGCAGCATATCTTTTGCCACCCCTGGCTGGCTATCCAAACTGACACAACTGGCTGATCACTCAGCTGGGGCAAGGTGGTGTAATCACCCCTTGCTTAGATATAGTATACCTATATCTGGACACATATGCACCTATAAGTCACTCCTATGGCAGGCCTTATCAATCCTGGAGGCATGGTGCTTGGTTTTATGTGAGATGGTGCTCTAGCATGAGCTGATCCTGTCTGCAGCTTTCGGGACCAACTCCCTTAGCTGTTCTGGGATATTGCCATACCATATACTCTTAAGTGCATTATAATCCTCGCGGTTACTTGCTAACTTTGGTTTGGCTTTAAGGTGTCATACGCTTTGGAATACTACCCCCTCGCCAGTTCTGTCGATGGGGGTAGCATTCCACCCTTCTAAAGGGAGAAGACATGTTACTTTGCTTAAACGCGGTTAAATCTAACCAGAGCCCCAGCATCACAAAATGGATGCTGCTGCCACAGACACAAGTCTGGCCTCCTGCTGCTGACCGAAACTCCGGCAGGGGAGGCCTGGACAAATGGTATCCTGTCACAGGGAGGTGTTACACCACCCCAGACAGGAGATAATGGATTGTAGCAGGGAGGGTTGAATGAAACTAGACACTGCCTGGGGCGCACAAGGCGTCCCATGCATAGCCCAGTTCAAACCGGTGCTGGGGCACTCCAAACCCAGCTCTGGCGCGAAACTGGACAATGGGAAAGGGGTGTAACCACCCCCTTCCTGGGTCCCACCCATAGGAGGGACCTAGCAGGTGATCCAGCCCCTTGATTTGGAATAAAGGTAGGAGCTGTGCCAATGGAATTTAGATCATCCTGACTGAAACTTTGAAACAAAACTCTGGACCCTTCGACATCCTACTCAACGTAAAAGACTGAAGAAGCTCCCTTGTGGTCAAGGAGTGGCCACCCTGTGCAAGCAGGCACCATCAGCGCAACAAGACTTTCTTTGCCGTTGCTCCCGCCGGAGCTCGAACGACAGAGACAGACAAGACCTGGACTCCCAGACTTCCAACAGCCCGATCCACAGTCCTAGCTAAGCTTAGACCCGTGGAGGCGACGAGAGACGTGGGACAGGCCACCTTGAAAAGTCGACGAAGTGCTTCCAGCGCAGCCCCCGAGGCACCCTCGACGCTGTGCTTTGGGGTTTGAGAAGCCCCAGCCCCGAGCAGCCTGGCTCCAAAGATCACCTCTCCACACTCTCCGGGTGCTGCGTGGGGCCCTTTTGCACTTTTCCTGCTCGACGCGTTGTCCGGTCCCTTGCCCGTTGGCTACTGGCCTCTGTGACGACGAAACATTGAAACTACACTGCTGGTCTGGTTTCTCCAGACTGGCCCCAGCTCCCCTGAAAAGGAGCCATCGATCTGACCCTCCCGGTCCGATCAAGAAGACATCTTCGAGTCCTGCGCGGGTTGCCTTTGCCAAGGCTTGGTGACTCCGAATCGAGTACCGACACCGCTGACAGCAAGAGCCTTCTTCGGACAGCTCGTGTTCACCAGCTGGTCATCCTCGATCCTTCCTTGTCCACGTGGCAGCGGAGACAAACCCCTCGACATCACCGGATTGCAACCCGACATCGCCTGGTTCCTTCCTGGTTCCTCGCTGGTCACTGGCTAGTGACTTGAACATTGTCCCCCCTGTTTTCAGGTACTCTACATCTTCAATCCACCCTTGGATCCAACCGGACTCTTCTCTCCTGGCCGCCTGCAGCATCTTCATCTCCAGGCTCCATAGAACTTCACAACGAAACCCGACACACTTTGGCACCTATACACCCGCTTCCTGTGGGTGAGGTAACGATCTAACTCCGGTGCTCCTATAGTGGATTACACCTCTAGTGTCCTAGTTTTAAGTGGCTAAGTTCTAGTCCAGTCGGAAGTCTCCGAAACCTATATCTTTCTAATTTTTACGCACCATTGACTTGTATGGTTGCCTATACTCTGCACCCGTATCCTGTGGGCCTCTCCCGACCTAACCTTCGTTAGTCCAGTGTAGGCCCAGCGATTCCCAAGGCCCTGGGCCTGTTCATTGTTCGTGACGTGGTACTTATACCACTTTCTTAATATATGGTTTGAGTGGCCACCCGGCCTATCCATAATTGTGCAGCTTATTGTATGTTATACTGTGTTCTTTGTTTAACGCTTGTGCTCCTGTGCTCATAAAGAGTTAAGGGGATTATTCTAGAAATAAATACATATATTTTGTAATATATAACTTGCGTGGTGTCCTTTCATTTGGTATTTTAAGGGATTGCATATGGTAAAACAGCTGGCTTCACATGCCCTCTTGAGTTTAGACTAAGACTGCTTTGTCCACGCTACCATTAGGATAGCTGGTCTATAAGGTTGACTTACAACCAATTACCATAAGGGTCGTTTGGACTGGTGCAAGGTGCTCACTAGAATAGTGAACACCATATACCAGGCCAACTTCTTACACTGCCACATATGAACATTGCATGCACAAATAATGTGCAGTGGAATACATCAATTGACTACATTTGGGGGGCCATTTCCAAACAGTGTGCAGGAGCTGATTGGTCAATGTAGTACAGTTGAGGATAGCCTGCAAACCAGGAGTGGAGTCTGATTGCTATCCTCCAGCCATCTATTAACTGAGCCTGGTTTAAGGTTCCTTCAAGGAGAGCTGTTAGAACTACCTGGTGAAAAGAGTGCCCTGCCTTCTACGAGAAAGGATTTCTGGACAGCACGCTCCAGAGGAAAGCCTATCTGAAATTAGTTTGAGCCCAGCTGCCTAACAACCCCTGGGAAGCTATGCAGGAGAGAAAACTTGAACTCCCATCTCCACTGCCTGATGCTTGTTGAAGTATCGTCTTGTACAGAGTCTTGGGGTTAAACCTTTTTGCCTCGCTCCATTTGTTGCCTTCACTAGACCTTGAGGATCACCTCTGTTTTGTCTACTGTCCTAGGGACTGTCAAAGTGGTAATTAACTGAGACTTCCCTGATCTCTGAAGCAAAAACAATGTTCCGATCTGTTGAGTAGTTTTGTTTATATCAGCAGTTGAAAACCTGACTCATGTTTTCTCCCTGCGCATGTCCCTCGTGCCGAGGACACACTCCAGAACCCACTCTAGCAAGGCAAATAAAAACACCAGCCATCAGCGGCTTCAAAGATACTGCACCCTAAGTAAATATTACTGACCACTGGTGCTTGAAAATCCCAACTGTGAAATCCATCTGCAAAGATACTGTACCTTTTAGTGCAGCCACATGAAAATAGGAGTGCTCTTGTGTACGGGTACTGGGACCACCTTCAGTAATCTAATACTGTGATCTACTGTGGACCTCTGTGTCTCCGGTACTGGGACCTGTACGTTGCCCCCTTAGACCTTCTTTATATGCCATGATCTGTGATTCTCCTTCAAGGTGTAGTTGATTGACTCCTCTCCAAAAATATAAGGAGTATGACAACATTTGACAACCTTTGAAGCTGTCTGCAGTCCCACTGATACAGCCCCATTTGAACTAACCAACTAGATTGTGTGGATGCTGCTGCATCTGAGAGGTAACCATGCATGTAGTTTTGGGCATCTTCGGATCTGAGGGTAGATTTGCAAATCTAATATTTACAAGCAACACTGAAAAAGTATTGTCACTGTCTTCTCTGTGAAAGAAGCATAGCGCCTACCCCATAGGTGTGATGAAGAAAATTTAAGCCAGGTGCTTGGCTAGGAAGTGTTTAGATGGTCCTTATTGGTTCAATCTCTTACACGAACACACACCTCTCCTCTGTCTCTATCTCTACTAATATGTTGTTGGTATCAGGTAGGACATTCCAACATCTTGCACTGGGATATGAGGTATGTTGCATGTTAAAAATGTTTGTGTCTTCATAACAATACGTGTATGCACATGAAACTGTATTCCATTTTAATGCGAATGACTACTACTGCTTCACTTATTAAGAGGGTAAAGATGACAATATTGACTTACTCACATCTAAGCAGATCTTTTATTCTGTTTGAGTTAGAATGCTGTGGTGCCTACATTGTGTTTTTACCGAGATCTCATTCTAAGACATATCCAACAATGTTTTCCCTAATCAGGATGAAGAAGAGGATGTTGATGCACTGAAACTTGAAATACTGAGCAAGGCCCTTCAACGTGACACGTATGTCCTAATTACAGTCATTTAAACTGGCCAGTTCCCTATGTCCCTAAACTTTCGTTAATCTTTTTTTCGGGGGGCATCACAGAACATTTTATAATTTAACATGCCATTTTTAAACATAGAACTATTTTTAGATTGTGGTTTTATTTTGTGAATTGGATAACTAATCTGGGACTAAATAGATGTGTGCATGTAAGAACTGAAGCCCTATATTCACTTACATCATCTGTGCTGCAAGGAATTCATGTTTGAATGTCATTACTTTACTTTTATTCTGCTATTCAATTGGAACTCTCTGGTTTGCTTATTAATGTATAAACTTTCTTGCTTGTGGTCTCCAAGCCGTACTCCTCTAAAATTTAGAGACAGTCAGTAATCCACTTTTGTCTGGTCTATCATTATTTGGAATATATATATGTATGTATGTGTGTGTGTATATATATATATATATATATATATATATATATATACATATATATATATATATATATATACATATATATATATATATATATATATATTTATATATATATTTATATATTCCAGTACTCTATCCTTCAGAATCCAATCACCAGCCAGGACTCAGATAGACAAACGCGGACCCATTTTTTCGTGCTTTTCATTATTTATTTAAAGTTATTTCGCCACGCATCAGTATGCCGCCATGACGCGTTTCGGTCCGACCTGACCTTGATCACATGATTATATATATATATATTTTTTTTGATGCAATGGCCCGAAAGCTTCAAAGGACTCACTCACAGCAGCTGAAGCACAAGCTTTATTGAAAGGAAGGAACCGGCATCTTCATTTTGGGAAACAGTTTATGCCGACGCGTTTCGAGGATAGGACCTCTTCTTCATGGGCAGCTCTCGCAAATGCACAGATGGTTCCAATCAATGAATTTGACTGCATGCTGGACCCCCAGTGGGTCATGCGCAGTGTGTGTGTTTAGTAACTTGCATGCTCGGACGTGAAGTCTTTGTTGGAGTTCATTGTTGCTCACAGTGAGTTCCGTGCATTGCTAGAATTAAGGAGCATTTGTTTTACCTTTAGTAGGCTCCAAAATGCCATGCTGGTTCATTAATCATCCTCAGTTGCTGCGCTGATCGTAGCTTCAGTATAGTAACAAGTGCCACGCAGCCTCTCCTTGTAGTTCTGGAAACGGTGCGTCCTTTCACGGCAGGGCAGCCGTGTCGATAATTTTGATGCAATGGCCCGAAAGCTTCAAAGGACTCACTCACAGCAGCTGAAGCACAAGCTTTATTGAAAGAAAGGAACCGGCATCTTCATTTTGGGAAACAGTTTATGCCGACGCGTTTATGAGGATAGGACCTCTTCTTCATGGGCAGCTCTTGCAAATGCACAGATGGCTCCAATCAATGAATTTGACTGCATGCTGGACCCCCAGTGGGTCATGCGCAGTGTGTGCGTTTAGTAACTTGCATGCTGGGACGGGTGCTAGAACACTCGAGAGCGATAATGAATGGTGATATGATGTACCCGGTTGCTCGCCATTTTAAGACAGAACAGAAAGGGGATAGAACTCAGCTAAGATTTATCATTTTAGACCATGTACCGTTAAACCCATGAGGTGGTGACAGGGTGATCAGTCTGAGGCGACTAGAATCGAGATATATCATCGATTTACAGACAAAAACCCCAGGGGGTCTAAATTCCCATGAGGAATTAGCTGTACATTTAGGAGAATAACTGCATGAGGCAGAGGGACGGAGGTCTCTCTACAATATTATGAAGGTTTATTTTTTGATATAATGCTGTAGATGTTTGCAAAAAAATTGAATTTTTATGAATTCTTACATGTCCTCGGATCTGAAATTGATGAATTTTTGCATATTTGCAATTTTTAAAATTATGAGGTTAGCACAAACTGTTTAGTCTTTTTGTGGTTTTTTTTTGTATAATTTGAATGAAATGGGTAGAATGGTTTCTGGTTGTTATGTGGGGAAGGCATTTTAATGTGGATATGTGTACTTAGGATTTGCCATAATAAGCCCATACAGGGCAAGATATGAAAAAGCGGAAAAAGCACTAGGAACGATGGCCCATTAGAGGGCTTGATGTACAAACATAAGGCTTTGTTCCGTGGTCACGTGAGTGTCTTGGGAATTGTAGTTCTCGAAGGCCATCATGACGATGTTGTCTACAACTAAGGGACTATTTGTAGTCTAAATGGAATTGTATAATAGACAACGAATTTGGGTGTTACATTGGTAACAAGGATAATATAAATTTGTGTATATTGTCCAATTTTAAGAGCATTGTGGCAATGAATTTGCACATTCCAATATGTCTGCCATTTTCGGTTGTAATGCCGTTCTCCATGTCAAGTAAACCAATAGACATAAAAGAGGGCCGTTTCGTGCACGTCGCATCACCATTGAGAAAGGCGACTGCCAAAACTCGTCTGGTCACCGTGAGTCCGTAATAAAATCGTTTGGACTCGCCCCCGAGAGTGCTTTTCTATGTGCCTGTGGAATTGCGTGGAGAATGGAGCAATAATATATATAATCTCCAACAAGCATGATCGCTTTGGCTCCTTCCTCTTTGTGTGAGTAGTGTCCAGCGGGGTAGCGAACCCCAAATATCAAACAGGATCTGCAACCTTGCACTGGAAACACAATTCCGGGTCAGAAATCACTGCACTGGCACTCTTGGTGATGTAATCGTATGTTTTATTCACACACAGCAGCAGATAATATCCCAACGCGTTTCGAAGTTAGCTCATTTCTTGATCACGGGTTAGGCGTCAACGTGCACTCTGCCTTATTTAAAGAGACAGAAGAGAAAAGATACTTTGTTTCACTTTTACATTGTTACACTAGCATTCAAAGAGTGATTAATGGCATTCATGTAAATAAACATTTCTGTTTGTAGTCATTGGCTAACACAAAACAATTATGCATGTTGGATTATTGCACCGTTATACAAAACAAATGAGGTGTTTAAACGAATTAATAGAACACCTTATGAGAAGACGTTTGTAAAGGCCCATATACTAAGAAATACTTAAAACAATTCAGTGCTTGCTCGTATTGTGTTGTGACAATAATAATAAGAGTTCAAGCCCCAGTGGGCCTATTCAACAAAGATATAACCCTTAAGTCAATATCTCTACAATGGCATAAACTATTGCTGTTGGATAAATCCTTAAGTAAGGTAATTTATGACACTATGATGCCCCAGTGGGCAAAATTAACACCGAGTGGTGTTCAAAATGAACAATAACCACTCCCTCATTACAGCAACACATATGCCCAAAAAAAGACAATACTATGTCACATATATGTATGTAATGGGCCAAGTAATAATGATTTTGTGCAATTAAATCCTAAATATTATCTTATACTAAATAATAATACACGGGCTATATTTCCAAAGAATTAACAATACTGTCTTCATCATTGTCCAAACACAGGTTTTTAGGTAGAACTTGACAATCAATCACAAAATTGGATGTACTCCAGCCATCAAACATATCGTTTCTCCACTTGTTTAAACTTTTCCATCTAAAATGGAAGAACAAAGTATACTAATTAAAACCAATGTAACTACACACAGATTAAAAAGGCACTAGCCTAAAACAGGAGAAAAGAATGCATAGTTATAACATTGAAACATGCTCAACCCAAATGTACTGCCATTTCTTCATCCAGATTCAAACATTTGGGATACCCAGTGTCATATTTTATTATCATCCTGGATTCAAGTTGTCTAAACTCTGGAGTCCGATCACCCCCTCTTTCCTTAGTAGGTATGGTATCAAGAACTACAAATTTCATCCGATTGCAATTTTGGGCATGATGTATTTTAAAATGGCGAGCCACCGGATAATGCTGATCATTGTTCCGAATAGCTCGCATATGCTCCAAAACACGCTTCCTAGCCCTATGAATTGTGCTGCCTATGTAGGCAAGTTTACATGGACATATAAGCGCGTATACTACATACTTGGTATCACAAGTAAGGTGCTCGTTGATGATAAATGGTTTCTGATCTAATGACAACTGGACTCGTTTGCAACTGTTACTGAACTTACATGCCTTACATCGATTACATGTATAGAAACGTTTGACATTATGTCAAGTCATTTCAGGTTTGACCAATGATTGATACAACGAATCCTGGAAGGATTTGGTCTTTCTGAATATCATTTGCAGGTGTTCCCCGATAGCCGGTGCCAAATCTGGATCTGTCTGTAGCACACACCAATATTTTTTTAAGAAGCTTTCTCAAATTTGAGGATTGGTTGTTATAAGTGCTGATAAATCCGATTTTCTCATCTATTGTGTCTTTGGGCTTTGGAAATAGTATATTGTTTCTATCCATTTTTTTCACTTTTTCAATAGCACTTAATACAGTTTTGTTACTATATCCTCTTTCTTTAAATCTTTGTTGCATGATAGCTACCTCATTGTCGAATCCTTCCCCACTGCTTCAATTTCTCCTAGCTCTCATTAATTTGCCGTATGGAATGCTTTTTTTTTTTTTTTTAAACATTTTATATAGTGTCTACAATCAACATAGTCAGTTGCAGGCAGCACCAAGGTTGGCCCTTAAACTTTAGTACATTGCTATGGTCGTGCTTACCCACTTGGTGGTATGGTTTGATAGAACAAGGCGATGAAAGGTGGAAAAGGACAGCAAAGTAGGACTGGAGAGGAGAAAGGGATAGGATAGCCTATTAGAGAGGTATACATTCTAGGCAAAATCCATAGCGACCGACATGTCAAACTGCATATCAATTGTCCTCACCTCGGAGTCCTTGAGGTAGTTTCCGAGGCTCCCCAGGCGCAAAAACAAAACTTGGGTTCACTCGTTTATGGAGGCTTGTATGGGTCAGGGGACCTGTCCAGGGCTTCCCACAGCCTCCTGGATGACGCCTTCCATGGGGAGTACTGCAGCGCCAAACTGTCCGCTCCCCTGAGGTGAGTAATCCAGTTTAGCCATCCTTGGTAGCTAACTTTTCTAGTGTCTTTCCAGTTGTTTAGAACCAGTTTAACAGCTGCCGTCAGTAGTAAGTACATTACCTCCTTATCCTTCTCCCAGGAGAGATCAGTCCTCATAAATGCTGTGGCAAGGAAAGCGAAGTCCCTCATTGTTTTGCATTTAAACACATTGTCGGTAAAGTCAAACACTCTTCCCCAGAATACCTTGAGTGTTGGGCAGTGGAAGATAAGGTGTGCTAGGTCCCCCTTCTGTGTATTGCAGTTCCAGCATAGGGAGTCCTCTCTGAGGCCTAGTGTGTATAGTCGGTCTGGGGTCCAGTAGGTTTTGTGTGGGAACCAGAATTTCGTTTGTGCAAGGACTGGGGTGATCCTATTTTCTGTGGCCGAGTACCACAGAGTTTTCCACTCCAGGTAATTAAGCGGGAGATGAAGCTGTTTGTCCCAATATTCGTTTTTTTTAGCATTGAGTTTGGTGTTTTTTGGGCGTAGTAGCTTGTAAATTTGTGAGACTTGGTGCCCTAGTTTGTTTATGTTAGCCACAAAGCGAAAGATCGAGGGCTGGGTGGTGAATAGTTTTGTCTTTGACAAGGCTGCTTTTATCTTTAGGAATCTGTAAAGATCTAGGTCATCTAGTTGATGGTCTGTTTTCATGTCAGAGAAAGTAATAGGGGCTGACCCCTTCTTTAGTTGGTTGAAAGGCATATACCGTTCTCTATCCATGACTCAAAGTTAAGACTCTTCCCCTTATATTTGATTTTGCTGTTTGATCACAAAAACTCTGACTTGGATCCCCTGATGCTAACCTCCATTCTCCTGTCTACTTTTAGGAGTGCTGTTTTTGTGTTTTTAAATATCAGCTTAGATGTGCATGAGTATGTGTTCGTCGTGAGTAGGGCAAGAGGGTGCAGGTTGTTTAGAACGGCCTTCTCTACCAGTAACCACGCTGGTGTGTAGTCGGGCTTCTGGGTCACCCACTGAGTGTCCTGTTTTGCTAGGAAGTCTAATTGGTAGACTTTGAAATCTGCTAGGTTCAGCCCCCCTGTGATTTAGCCAGCCTCGGTTCTTAATACTGATCCTTGCCTTCTTGTCCCGCCAAAGGAATTTGGTGAGCATGTTGTCGATTTTTCGATGGAAGTCGTCTGTGAGGAGGAGAGGACGCATACTTGACAGGTAATTGATCATCGGCGTGATCAGAATTTTTATCGTTTCTATGCTTCCCCACCATGTTATGAATTTTGGGGACCAAGCCTCTAGTAGGTTCTTAACCTTTTCTATAAGGGACTTTTCATTGTGGCGTAGGGTGTTGTACAGGTCGGTACCGAAGTGTATACCTAGGTACTTGATGTGTCCTGTCTGCCAAGTCAAACTCTAATCCCCCAGCGAATCTCTCGTGCAGTAGATATTTAGTGGGTTGCATTCAGATTTTTCGTTGTTTAATTTGTACCCTGATAGTTTGGAGTATTGTGCTATTGTGGCCATCAGGGCCTTAATGGAGGGTTGTGGTTGTTCTGTTAATATCAGGATATCTTCCGCGTATTCGGCTAATTTTACTATGGTGCCCTTGATTTCAACCCCTTTTTTGTTCTTGTTTAGTTTTATCTTGAATGAGGGGTTCTAGGGCCAGAAGAAAGAGTGTCGGCGAGAGTGGGCATCCCTATCTGGTTCCCTGCTTCAGTTTGAAAGGGTCCGAGAGTGAGCCATTAATTGTAATACGGGCTGAGGGGGTCTGGTAGAGGGCCATGGCCATCCTTATGTATGTCTCTCCCAGGTTGAAGGTCCGCATGCAGTGCTCTAGGAAGGCCCACGAGACCTTATCGAAGGCCTTTTCTGCATCTAGTGCAATCGCCACACCTGGCTTCGGTTTCGTGGAGATTTGTTCTAAAATATGGCAGAAAAGGCTCGTGTTGCTGCTAGACATACGGTTACGCATAAAGCCGACTTGGGCGTTACTGATTAATTTGGGCAGGACCGTGTTTAGTCTGACAGCCAGGATTTTGGCGTAGACTTTGCAGTCCACATTGATGAAGGATATGGGTCTGTAGTTTTTTGGTAGTGCGTGGTCTTTGCCCTCCTTAGGGATGACTGTTATGTTAGCCTCTGTCATGGATGGGGGAACTAACCCTGTCTTTGCGGACTGGTTGAAGACTCTTTTCATGGTAGGTATTAATTGAGTTAGAAAGGTCTTATAGAAGTCTGGTCCGGGGGCCTTATTTTGTTTTAAGAGATTAGACTGCCCTTTCAATTTCCGCGTCACTGATTTCCTGACCTAGCTTTGCTGCGTCTGCGGGATCTAGCTTTGGGAGCCCTAATCTGTCTAAGTATCTAGTGCACTCCTCTTGGTTAAGCGTCTGCTCTTAGTTGTATCTCTCGGCGTAGAATTCTTGGAATGTGTTGAGGATATCCTTGTGTCATGTGTGTGTTCTGTTGTTTGCGTCTGTTATTGACGATATCGCTACCTGGTTGCGTATGTGCTTCAGATACGTTGCCAATAGTTTCCCTGCTCTGTTGGTTTCGCATAGGTTTCGTGCTTTGCACTTGTTGAGCCACAGCCCTGCCCTTTCACTCAGGATTTTATTGTACTCGTACTTGTGCTGTGTTAGTGAGGTCAGGAGTGCATCGTTCTTTGTGTCCTTTGCATGGCCTAGTTCTAGCTTTTTTATCTTTTCTTCTAGTTGGGTTATTCTCAAGTTCGTCTTTTTGTTTATCCTTGCCTTGATTCCTATTAATTTACCCCTGATAGTTGCTTTCAGGACCTCCCACGGTGTACCGGCGCTAGTCTCCGGGGAGTCATTGTGGTATAAGTAGTCTGATATGGCCATCTCAATATCTTTTTTGTTTTCTGGGTCTGAGATGATTTCCCTATTGAAGCGCCATCTTCTAGGGACCGCTTCGTTGTAGCAGCCTCTTCGTTTTAGGCTGATGACCGAGTGGTCTGAGACAAGTCTTGGTGCTATATCTGATTGGTCTATCAGATGTGTGTGTGTGCCCCTGATATTAGAATGTAATCTATCCTGGTGTAGGAGTTGTGAGGGTTGGAGTAGAAGGTGTAGTCCCTAGTGTCCGGGTGTTGTAGTCTCCATGCGTCTGAGGTTGGATTTGGTGCATATGTTCTGTAGTGCTGTGTGCGATTTCGTGGGATGGTACGGGCAGGAAGGATTGTCTGTCTAGTGTATGGTCAAGTGGGATGTTGAGGTCTCCTGCCTCAATCATAAGTTTGTCCTGGTGAAGTTTGTCTAGTGTTACTTTCTGCCACGCCTTCCTAGAATGTGGGGTCACCAGAATTGGGGACATGTGTGTTCGCCACGTGGAATCTTTCTTCCCCTCTTGACAAGTTTGTTATTAGTAGTCTACCCCCCTTATCCGAGATTGGGAATCTATCGATATCTTTGATGTCTTGGATACTAGGGTCAGAACTCAGTGTTTTTTTTTGTCTGCTGGTGAGCAAGCCGTATGCGCTATCCAGTTTGCTCTGACTAGTTTTAGGTCTTCCTCGTCTAGTCTAGTTTTGTTTCCTGTAACAGGATTATATCGCCCTTTGTCTTTGCTAGGTAGTTCACTATCTTCCTGCGCTTGATGAGATGGTTTAGGCCTTTGACATTTAGGGAAATTATATTAAGGTCTGCAGCCAGGGTGAGTGTTTTGTTACTCGCCATCTGGTGTTGTGTGTTGCGGTGGTTTCGTGTGCCCAACACTCTGGACCCTGCGGGGTCGTTTGTGTTCTGGAGTCTCGGTGTGGCTCTCTAGCGTTATGTGCAGATTTGTAGGCGATGTCCGCCGTTGTGTGCAGTGACGTATAAAGTGTGGAAAGAAGTCAATATTGGAAAATAGAGAGCATAAAACAGAGATACATTAGAGCTTTCCCCCCCCCCCCCCTTCCCCATACACTTGCTTGTCGGAGATGGGACGGCAGGATCGCCATTCCGCCTCCTGGATACATGTTGTCGGGTAGGTCAGAATTGCAAACTATATTGTCAGACTTGTGGTGAGGTCTGTCGAGGGAGTACTTGTATTTGTGCGCATGGTGAGCCTGAGCAAAAGGATACGTTGTATTTCCTGAGACTTCCTTTTGTCTACCAGGGTTGGGTGTTCGTTCGCTACGCCCGTCGGCAGGTAGGTCTGGTCTTGAGGTAGATCGCGGCATCCGTGAGGTAGATACTTTACTGAGGTAGATTCGTTGCAGAGGGTGTGTCCTTCATGAGCCCCCTCCCCCGGTGATTGGTTCCGGCGAGGGGCCCCTCTTTGCTGAGGCTTGTTGTGAGGTGTCCATGGTCTGAGTTGCTGGTCCGTCCAGGTAGCGGGTCCGCTCTTTTGGGTCGGTAAAAAAGTGTTTTTTCCCCTTGTCTATTATCTTGAATTTTATGGGAGCTACAAAAGAGAATTGGATGTTTTTACTTTTCAGTCTTTGGCTTATGGCTAGGAAGCCTTTCCTCGTGTCGACCGTGGGTTTGGAATAGTCCTGTGTGAGGATGATCTTGTGCCCCTTCCAGTTGATCTGGTGGTTTTTGCGTGCATAGTGAAAAATGTCCTCTGTATGCTGCAATCTTAGGGGTCTGCATATGATGGGGCAAGCATTGTGAGTCGTTGGGGATTTGAAGGCTGGGACTCTATAGGCTTTGTCTATCTCGAATTGGCGGGAGAATTTTAGGTTTGAGAGCTTGGGGGTCAGGTCTTCGAGGAATGCTGCGCCCGATCCCGCTGCGTCCTCCGCCCCCTCTGGGATCTCCAATATGCGGATGTTTCCTCTGCGGCTCCAGTCTTCCATCTCAGCTGTCTGCTTAAGTAGCACCCCTGTTACTTCCATTATTGTAGTCACTTCTCTGCTCGCGTTGTTGGTATAATCTTCCACGTCACTGATCCTTTGTTCTGCCGTTGTCAGCCTAATGTTCACAGCGTTTAGGTCGGCTCTGACTGCAGCAATCTCTGGTTGGATTGTGTCTGTAGTGAGCTTTGTAGACCTCGCCAAGTCGTGCACTTCCGCTAATTTCTTTAGGATCATTTTCAGGGTACTACTTATGTCAGGTTTTTGCTTGATTGGTGAGTCGACCGGTCCAGGTTCATTTTTGCTCTTCAATTGCTGTTGCTGCATACCATTTCTCTGTCTGACATGGCGCTGGGCTGGCTGTGTTTTGGCTTTTTGTCTTCCCTTGACTCTTGTAAGGGTCTCTTCTGTCCTAGCACCGCTCTGTATCTCCCCGCTCTTTCTGCGAGTGCCTTCGCCCTTATTAGTTGGCGGGATGTACGGTACCTGCTGTTTCTTGCGTGCTCTGCCTCCCTGTGGCTCTGTCTGGCTGCTGTGGTCGGATCGTGTGTATCTCCCTTTTACTGAGAGCTTTGTCGCCGTGTTCTTGCTTGTTGTCCTTGCGTTTGTTGGGGTGCTTAGGTGAGCTGGTGTTGTGAATGCTCCTCTTATTTCCTCCTGCTCACAGGTTGCTGTCCACCCCTCGTTCTCCTATTCGGTTCCTTGGTGCGGTATCTGTAGCCCTTTTTGATCGTTCTTTCACCCTCTGTGCTGAGGCGTTAGTGCGAGAGCTTGTACGTCTGTGACTGCCCTCCTTCCCTTTTACCGTGCGACTATCCGCTCCGGTACAGGGTTCATTGCATTGGCGCCACTTGGTTCCGCTGAATCACTCTTCACTATGCGTCGCTCCCCGATGGTTAGAGCGCCGTTGTCGAGATGTCGAGGGATCCCTGTGCCGTTTGTGACACGCCCTTTTGGTTGTTTTATTTTGCAGGCTTCTTCTTGCACATGAGGTCGCTCCCGTTTTGGTTATGCTTCTTAGCCGGTACTGTAGGGATGTGGTCTCGCGATTTGGGCTTGGGTTGGGCTTTGGTCTGGCCGCTCTGGGAACGCCCTGCGATGTAGCTCGCCGCCTCGCCCTCCCCACATGTGTTTCAGATGCTTTTCCCCTAATCGGGCGTCGGGTACGGCGAGCTTTAGCTGAACGTGCTTTGCTCCGTTGTGGGGCCCTTTGTTTGTCCAGCGCTACTTCCTTGCATCAGACGCTGCCCAGTTTCGCTTTCATATCCGCCATCTTGGTTAAAAATTGCGGCAGACCGTCCCGCTCTCCTACGCTCCTATGTGCGCGCTTGCTTTAGCTCGCAGCCTTGCACTCACCGCCTCTGTGTCAGATAATATTTGGGTCAGTGGGCTTTGTTGTCCATGTGCGCCACAGTAGGAACCTTTGTCCGTCTCGGCACTGCTTCTCCGATTCACTGCCCGGTTTCAGTTTCTTGGCCGCCATTTTGCCTCGCTTCACTGTAGGCAGTCTCGCTCCTCAAGTCACTTTTTCTCCTTTTCAGACCTTGTCTTGCCCCTTGTGGTTGGTGTCTTAGCGCGGAGCTGGATTTCCGATGCTCTGCTCAGTCTTCCATAGGTTGGTGTCCCCGATTTTTAGCAGAGTATTTTGCTTCGCTGTCTCTGTTACGGCGCAGCGGCAGGATCAGGCAGCCATTAGCTCTGCCGTCCAAGCCACACACCCCAATATGGAATGCTTTCAATAAGAGCTCCTGAATGGCAGCTGTTAGCTCTAAGTAAGCTGTTACCTGAAGTTGATTTTCTATATAACCTACTTATCATTCAGTCATCATTCGCAGTGAGTTCGATATCAAGAAACTCAATAGTTGTTTTTTCAATGTGACTAGTGAAAGAGAGGTTGAGTATTCTGATTCACGATGTTGACAGAATCGAGAGCTTCCTCTTATGTGCCATCCCATATGCAGAAAATGTCATCGATATATCGCACCCAGAGGACTGCTTGGGATTGAAATAGTTCGATGTTATGGACCACTTGGTCCTCCCACCTGCCGAGGTACAAACCTCGAAAACTGTTTTTATGTTTGTAAGAATGTATTTATTCCACGTGCAACACTTGCTGTATGCAATAAAAATCACTGGATTTCGCGTTCCCCCTCTTTATCTCGTACACCTTGTTGCCTTCCATTTAGCAGAGTGAGGGAGTAACAGGTCATAGTGGCAACCCCAATGAAGTTCACAAGCTAGATATAGTTTATGCCTAGAGCACCTTCTAGGATTCCCATCCCCGTCCGTGCCTGGACCGGGCCCAGGGCCATGCCCCCTGGACCGGGCCCAGGGCCATGCCCTCTTAATACAGCTCCTCGCAGCAAGACAATAACTTACACCTTACAAACATCTTAAACCTATATTCAGCACTAGCAATCACACACAGAGATGTCCTCCTCTCAACCTTGAGCCCACAGCCACTCAGTCGGCCATCCAATGCCCAAACTGCCCATTCTCACTAGATAACCTCCACTCACACCCACCAATTCACTACCCCCTTCCCAGGGAAAAATTCGCTCCGCACTCATAAACGCTCGCTCCCTCCCCAAACATAAATACGAAATACGGAACCTCCTAGAAGACTACAAACTAGACCTTCTTTTTATAACAGAAACCTGGGTTGACCCCTCGTGTGGTCCAGACTTCTCCTCAGCAAACCCTGACGGCTGCTCCTCCTGCAGATTCGACAGGACTCTAAAAAAAGGAGGAGGCCTTGCACTCATCCTCCGAGAAAATTACTCAGTTAGGAATGCATCAATCCCCACCAAAATCTGTGAAGCTATCACCTTCACAATCACAGCTCGCCACTCCCTCCCATTCAAAGGCATCCTCCCCATCACCGCCCGCCAGACTCCCAAACGGAATTCCTCTCCGCCATGGGCTGCCTACTAGAGTTTGTAGCAGGAGAAAGTAATTTCTCCATCCTTGGAGACTTCAATTTTCATCTAGAAGCCCATGATGATCACGACACGTCAGCCCTTCTAGCTGATTTAGAGGCTGTAGGCCTCTCACAGTTGGTTACCTCCCCCACGCATTCGCCGGCCACACACTGAATGGACTGTTTTCCAACAATCAGCAAATCTCCCTAGGGAACGGTCTCCCGTTGCCATTGACAGATCACTGCGCAGTCCTTTTTGACATCCAAACAAAAACGAATACCCCCCCTAATACCAACTTTCTCCCCCCCTCATACCAGCTTTCTCCCCCCCCCAGACAGATCAAAGCCTGTGGTAATATCGCACCACTAAATTTTAAATCCCACCTGCTCACCACTCAGCAAGTCCTCCCACTCGACCTCGAATTCGCAGCCAATAACTTCACACAATGGCTCCAGAACGCTGTTAACACGGTGGTCCCCCTCAAAATGTATCCAACAACAGAAAGACTCCATCCGCCCCCTGGTTCACTGAGACACTAAGACTTGAGAAACAAAAATGCAGGTACCAAGAACGACACTGGCGCCAAAACTATGATCCGGCCAAAAAAATCCTCTATAAAAAAGCACTAACCAAATACAAAATACTCCTACGAGAAAAGCAACTATTACCTTAGGCAAATTGATTCGGCACAAGACTCCACTAAACAGATGTTCCATGCAGTTACCAAGTTATCAAGACAAGGATCCATCCTCCCGACAATCTCCTCCCAAACTCTCTAACTCGCTGGCCAGCTACTTTCAAGAAAAAGTCAGTAACATCTACGCCAACTTCGCAGCCCACACCACGACCAACAACCACACAGGAGCTCCCAGCGAAGTCAAAAACCCTCCTCACCCTTGTAACTTCACTCCAACCGACAAACCAACCTCTCCCACACTAGAGGAATTTAGTCAACTCTCTCCAGAACAGATCTCTCACCTAATCACCACTATCAAATCCGAATCTCCCAACGATCCTTGCCCACCACCCACCCTCAAACTGATTCCTGACATCATAGGCCTCAACCTAGCAAACATCTGCAACTCGATGTTCAGGACAGGCACATACCCGTCCATCTGGAAAAAAACAGGTATCAAGCCCCTATTAAAGAATAACAACCTCAATCCCACTGATACTATAAGCTACTGACCAATTGCCTGTCTCCCATTCCCAGCTAAAATCGCCAAAAAAATAATGAATAAAGTTATCACACTTCATCGATGAAAATAACCTACTTGACGACACCCAATTTGACTTTAGAAAGAGCCACTGCACCAAAACCGCTCTCATCAAAGCATCCAATGAAATCAGGAAGATAATTGATGGGGGAGGTGCAGCGGTCCTCGTGCTTCTGGACCTCTCGGCAGCATTCAACATGGTCGACCACATAACCCTGATCGACCGTGTCGCAGCCATCGGCAATACACATAAAGCCAAGGCCCTCTTAGACTCTCTCCACTCAAATCGCACTCAATCAGTGACACTCGGTGACTTCAACTCCCCCTCATTCTCCCTTCTGTGTGGTGTGCTTCAAGGATCCTCGCTAAGTCCGACCTTGTATAACATCAATGTGTCTGACCTGGCGAGGGTCATTAAATCCTACATGGGGCTAACGTTGTACGCTGACTACAAGCAACTAGTGCTAGCGGTCCACAATGACGGAGGCATGGTGGCGGCAAACTTCCAAGAAGGAATGCTATCCATCAATACGTGGATGGCAAACAATTGCCTCAAATTAAATTCTGACAAGACAGAGGTGATGATCTTCTGCAACCTTTCCCCTGCCTGGTCCCTTTACTGGTGGCCAGCTAATTTAAGATCTCCTCCGTCACCTGTATCAAAGGTAAGAAATCTAGGTGTTATGTTCAACGACAAGCTATAATTCATGCACCATGCCAACGCAGTCGTCTCAGCATCCTTCTACATTATCAAAATGATAAAGAAACTTCTACCCTTCCTCCCAAATAGCGCTGGCAGAACTCTCATTAGCACACTAGTCATGTCCAAGGTTGATTACTGCAACGGCCTATTCATCAATGCCCAGGAAATAGTCCTAAACAAACTACAACTGGTGCAGAATGCAGCCACTAGACTTCTGACAGCCACCCCCAAATTCAAACCAATATCAAACGTGGTACGACGGCTCCACTGGTTGCCCATCAGGAGCAGATCCAAGTTCAAGGCTCTATGCATTGCCTACAAGGCAGTCCACGCCAGCGGACCTGAATTCCTAAGGAAATCTCTCCGCCCCTACAACCCCACCAGATGTTTGCGCTCTTCAGCAGTAAACCTCCTGGTCGTTCCACGCACAAAAAAGCCTCCTAGGGTGACAGAACCTTTGCGTTCGCCACCACCAAACTATGGAAAAGCTCCCCCCCCCCCCCACATCAAGACCAGTCCCGCTCTGCTCACTTTTCGAAAACAACTAAAGACCTGGCTCTTTAACCAATAACTGTCTGTGCCAGCCTTCCTCTGTCCAGTCCACAGCGCTGAGACACCCATGGGTATTTGCGCGCTTTATAAGTTGCATAAATAAATAAATAAAAGGGAACTGGGTTATACATCAGGACACGATCTTATGGCTTCTAGGTTTAGAAGGGTTGCTAATAGAGTGGACTTTTTTTCAGAGTTCCAATTTATCATCTCGAAGAGCAACAGAAGCTGTGCTAGAAAGCCTGCGTTAAAAATTTGTTTTTGGTAATAGCTGTTTTTACTGTCTCCTACTTGAGTTGATGATTATATAAGACTGGTATCCATTTTCCTGTATGAAGACAGCAAGTGTTTCAAGACTGACATTTGCTTGTATCAGGTACTTTATCAAAGTAGGATGTGCAGCAAACAATGTGCTGATCGTTAGTGATATATTCCTTACCTTAAAATTACCCCAAGGCGTCAGACTGGATCCGCAAAGTTCAGCAGTACCCCTGCGTGTCGGAAGGTGGCGTTGTGCGGCTCCGCATGCGTCGTAGGCATCATGATGATGTTGCTGCAGCTACTTGGAAGCCGCCCTCGCGCGCTGACGTCAGTTCTTTCTTTTTCTGCGCCAGCAAGCGTAGATCTGAAGAAAACGGTACCCCGAGTCAATTTTTGACTGAGTTTTTGGGGACTTTTTGTCTCTTTGACTCCTGGTGTATAGGGATGCCCGGTTTCAAGTCTTGCAGGGCTTGTCCCCGCACAATGTCAGTGACGGACCCGCACCGCGAATGTCTCTACTGCCTGGGGCACGATCACGACCCCGGGTCGTGCCCAGACTGCCGGGCCATGGCTCCGAAAACTTTAAGGGAGCGGTCCCGAAAGTTGCTTGTGGCCCGGGAGTCGGCTCCGCCCCTTTCAAGGTCCCAGTCCCGTGGAAGGTCGAGGGACCGGTCGCAGAGCCGCCACATCGTTCGACGAAGTCTTCGCACTCTGGGTCAGGTAAAGCGAACCACTAAAAGTCGAAGAAGCAACATCGCTCTTCGCCTTCCCCTAGCCTGTCATGCGACACAGCTGAGGGTGCGGGTTTTGCTACCCCTGCAGCTCCGTCGGAGCCTACACAGTTGCTGACGGCCTACCCACCCTTCCTGGGACTGTCGGCGACTCCGGCTCTGCTGCAGGACCCCACCAGCGCGCCTTCGGGCCCGCAGGTCCGACTGGGGGTCCTCGCCCTTCTTCGTCGCCGGCTCCGGCTTTGACGTCATCGACCCCCATGGATCCATGCATGGATCCCAACCGATGTCGGTTGGCCTCGTATGACCTCCATCGAAGTCTACGGCACTGCCGGCTCCCCGGCGGACGCCGTCCCCGGCTTCCACCCCCGACATGGAATCGTTGCTGGACCAGTGTCAATCGACACCGATTCCGATGCCGATGGGGAATTTCTTTCCCTTTCTTTATCTTCCACCTTCTTTTCCGCCTGCCCAGCAATTTACGGAGGACGGGGAGGACTGGGAGGGGTCTGAAGACCCTCTCGCATCCCAATGCGAGTTAGACCCGGACTGGAAAGAGTCTTTGGAGGACGCAGATGAACTGGCTTTTTCTCCAGAACCTGGCACACTGTCTCCTTCTACCGTGGCTACGGAGAAGGTTGGTACTTATTCAGTGGTGTTGCGTAGGGCAGCAGAGGCTCTCCACCTTGAGCTTCCTTCAGTGGCCGTCAGGAATAACCTCCTGACAGAAGTGCTCCGGCCGGCGGCTTCCTCTGTGAAGCCACTGCTGCCCTTCAATGACGCACTTTCAGACGTTCTTTTTGGCACCTGGTCCAGGCCCAACACAGGGGCTCCTGTGGATAGGAATGTGGCCCGACGCCATTGCCCGGCCCCGGGTGACCCCATTTTCCTCTCCCAACACCCCACCCCTGAGAGCTTGGTTGTCCAAGCCTCTGCATCCCGAGCGCATTCCCTTCCGCACCTCCGGACAGGGAATCCAAGAAACTGGAGAAGTTTGGGAAGAAGATTTTCTCTTCCGCCAGTTCAGGGTTGCGGTCTGTGAACACCGCATGCCTCTTGGGCCATTATTTCCACTCTGTGTGGGATACGGTGGCGCAAGTGCTGCCTCAGTGTCCAGAGGATGCCCGGATGGTGCTTTCCCAAGCTATTGCTGAGGGGAGAGACACAGCAAAGTTCACGATTCGTTGTGGCCTTGACACCGCCAACTCGCTGGGCAGAGCGATTTCCACGACAGTGGCGCTACGCCGTCACACCTGGCTGAGGACATCTGGCTTTTCTGGGGATGTCCAGAATACTCTGATGGACATGCCTTTTGATGGCACTCTCCTTTTTGGCGACAAGGCAGACAGTGCGTTGGAGCGTTGTAAAGACTCACGCGCTACAGCCAAGTCCTTGGGCCTTTCGGTCACAAGCACTCCTCCGGCTTCTGCTTTTCGCTCCTTTCGTGGCCAAGGAAGGTGCGCCCAAACACGTTAGTTTCAAAGCCACAGGCTGGCGCAGCAACAGTTTCAGCGAAGCCGTAGACGTGGGACCCGCCGAGGTGGGTCACGGGGCCAGCGGGTGGGTCAGTCCACCACCTCCCCTGCCACCACTGCCTCCAAACATTCCTAGTCCGGTGTTTCAGGCCCACCAAACCCCAGTGGGCTGCAAGATTCGCCATCACCTCCCCCACTGGCACGCAATCACTTCGGACACGTGGATTTACAGATAGTCCGAATGGGCTACTCCTCCCCTTCGAGACTACCCGTCCAGCCATGCCACTTCACTACCACTGCATGTCAGGGATCATTTGGCACTTCTCCAGCAGTAAGTTGCGGCCCTCTTGGCTAAGGGGGCAATCAAGCGCGTTCCGACGCCAGAAGTAGGTCGTGGTTGTTATTCCCACTACTTCTTGATTCCAAAGAAGGACAAAGGCCTGCGTCCTAACTTAGACCTTCGGAACGTCAATCGCTTCCTCCGCAAGGAGAAGTTCAAGATGCTCACACTTGCTCAGGTCTTGTCTGCCCTAGACCCGCAAAACTAGATGGTAGCGTTTGCCTTGCAGGACGCTTATTTTCATATCCCCATCCTGCCGGCCCACCGGCATTACCTGCGGTTCACGGTATGCCACGAGCACTTTCAGTTCACCGTGCTCCCTTTTGGCCTTACCAGCGCCCCTCGGGAGTTCACGAAAGTGATGGCAGTGGTCACAGCTCATCTGCGCAGATCAGGGGTTTCAGTCTTCCCCTATCTCGACGACTTACTGTTGAAGGCGGGCTCACCCCAGGTAGTCGTCTCCCACCTCCAGACTTCGGCGACCTCCTGTATTTGCTGGGGTTCTCTATCAATGTGCCAAAGTCGCACCTGATTCCCTTTCAGAAGCTCCTCTTTAATGGAGCGGTTCTGGACACGGCGCAGTTTTGGGTTAATCCTACCGAACAGCCTGTCCGGGATATTCGGGATATGATTCCGATCTTTCGACCCTTGTCCTGGGTTTCGGTCAGAATGACCTGGAGGCTGCTGGGCCACTGTCTGGACCCAAAATGTGCGCTCTCATTTTACCTGAATCGAACACAACAGTTCCGGGTGGATGACCAGCTCTTTGTTGGCTACGTAAGCGCCAAGAAAGGGCTATCTGTACACAGGAGGACTATCTCCCGCTGGGTCGTCTTGTGTATAAAAGCCTGTTATTCTATGGCTAAAAAGGAATCTCCGGTGGGGTTGCGCGTCCATTCTACCAGGGCTACAACAGCTACTACTGTATTCATTGGGACGTGTTGTCCCCCTGCAAGACATCTGTCAGGCAGCCATGTGGGCCTCGCTGCACACTTTTACTAAGCATTATTTCCTTGACAGCCGAGTCTGGAGAGACTGCTTCTTTGGCTGTTCTGTTCTCTGTCCCCAGCTTTTTGTGGGGGTAAGCCTCACCTCACCCGGCAACTGCTCGGCGGCTGAGGCCCCGCTCTATCCGTCGGTACCTCGTCGCAGTCCACGAAAAGTGTGGACTGCGACGAGGTACCGACGGATAGAGCGGGGGATGAAGAAGTAACTTTGGAACTACACATACATGGGACACATGTCTGGTAGGGTGGTAAATAACCACTGATCCAATTCTCTTCTGTTGAATATATTTAACGCTGAAACACTTCGTTCACTAACCAAATCCTTTTTTTTGCAGTAGCACACATCACGTATAAGGTCCTGAAGAAAGCCGGTTCAATGATCCATACGGCTGAAACATGTTGACCCCCACCTTTAGCCAAAAGATAGTCACAATTATTCTAAACTATCAGGCGGTTTTTACCATATGGCATTAGGACAATTCCTAATAAACATAATTTTTGTCCTTCTAGTCATTTTTATTACACTTGCACTTATCACTTGCACTGCACTCCACCGGTCCTCACATACCTTGAACAAACATAGTGGCTGAGTCGTTTAGAGAGTAGGAGGTCTAGTACTTCAGTACATCAGCCTCTGTACTATCTTGGCTATAGGTGACCCCTCTCTCCTGGTTCTCCAGATGACGAATTTCCGCCAAATGGGTGGGCTGATGGAACCCATACTCAAGCCTGGGATTGGACAAGTTATGTAAAATTGGTGAACTGTAGCTGCTCCAATACAGGTGGTCTTTTTGTCACACTCTATAGACCGTTTTCTTCCTTTTAGTCAGTCAGCTTCATATTTAGGGGTATGTAGTATAACTGGTCTCTAAACATTGCCCCCTAGACCCTCCCCCACCTTCCTTGTTGTCCGTCCTTAGAACTAGGCTTTCCTTTCTTCCTAAGGTGGTTACTTCTTTACACATTGGCCAAACCATCACTTTGCCCACCTTCTTTCTGCCTCCGCATTTTTCAAAAGAGGAAGAGAGGCTTCACCGTCTGGATCCAAAACATGCACTTTATTTCTACTTCCACCCAAACAATTCCGGGTGGACAACCGGCTCTATTTTGTTTACTTGGGAGCTAAGAAAGGTTGCGCTGTGCACAAACAGACCATCTCCAGGTGGGTTGTTTTGTGCATCAAAGTTTGCTATTCTTTGGCAAAGAAGGAGCCTCCAGTGGGACTGCACGCCCATTCCACCAGGGCAATGGCAGCCACCACTGCTTTGGGACTGGGAGTCCCCCTTAATGACATCTGTCAGGCAGCTATGTGGGCATTGCTGAACACACTCACCAAACACTATTGCCTGGACAGCCAAGTCCGAGGAGGCCACTTCTTTGGCCGTTCTGTACTCCAGGACTTTCTGGTGTGAATTTAGTTCGCAGACCCAACTCCGGGGTGGGTATTGCTGGGGTATTTATTCTATGGTAAGGAATCTATAACTAACTGTTTCTTGCAGATGAACAAGTTACTTACCTTAGGTAACGATACAGCTGTAAGAAACATAGATTAGTTATAGATTCCTTACCGCCCCACCCATCCTCCCTGTTCTGCTAACGGACTTCTAGGGTTGAGGATTTCCTTTCAGGGCCCTAGTTTTGTGCACCAGTGGTCAGTATCTTGCATGGCTCTGCGCTTTTGGCGTGGAAAGTCGTGTACAGAACTGACGTCCGCGCGCGAGGGTGGCCTCTATATAGCTACCGCGACGTCATCCCAGCGACCACGACACTGACGACGAACTCTGAGTTGACGCCACCTTCCAATTCGCATGGATACTGCGGACGAAAAACTTTCCAGATCCAGTCTGACGCCTGGGGGTAATTCTAAGGTAAGGAATCTATAACTAACCTATGTTTCTTACAGATTTATTGTTACCGAAGGTAAGTAACCTGTTCCATTAGCCATAACACTCATTACCTCTACCCACCCCAAACTCAAAAATCACCCTTACCACCCTTTACCTTCACCCACCCCAAAACCCTAAAATTACCCTTAACTCCCTTTACACCTACCAACCCCTACACCTTAAAATCACCCTTATCTCTCTTTACCTCTACTTGCACCTTAACCTCCTTTTTAAAATTGTTATTTAAAAATATTACTTGTCTGCATTGTTAAGGTAAACATCTATACCCTGTGCCTAACTGCATGATAAGAACGGTGATAAAGGCCAAGTGTGGTAAAATCATTGTTGTAAACAGGGGCAGCTCCTCCACTAGAGCGGAGGAGCGTTGCCCCACTGCTTTTTTGCAGTGCGAGAAGCAGAAACATAAAATGGTAACTACCATTTTCTGTTTCTGCTTCTCGCACTGCAAGAAAGCAGAAGGGTTTGGTTGGGGGCAGGTGGGTGGGCGGGTCTGCTTTAGGGGAGGAGTGGTGTGCCAATTGCTGAGGGCGCTGACTGTTTGGTTGGCCCTCTAGGGCCGCCTAAACCAGTCATGCACACTCTATAGTTCTCCATGTAGACTGCAATATATGGAGAACATGGCCTCCCCTTGAGCCCCTTCCTGGGCGGCCTTCTGAACAATCACAAAGCTCCACTGGAGCGTTGTGATAGGCTTAGGGGAGGATGGCTGCCTGCTTCCTGAAGACACGGGACCCGGCGAGTGAAAAGGTTGGTTTAAATATTTTTTTTATTGTTAAATTTACACCCTCCCCAGTGCGACCCCCCCACTCGTGAGACATGCCAGCCGCGACTGATTGTAAATGCTGTATACCCTTACCAGTATCCTTCCTTTACTCTTGAAAACCTTCTGAAAATGGAACAAACTCAGATTGCAGTAACTTTAAGTTCACTTGATTGCCGTTTTAACCCCGCTGAAATACCCACTGTAAACAAAACTACAGCTGGATTAACAAAGTGTTTGTTAAAATAATCTCCCTCAAAACTTCTACTCAGTTAAGACTGAAGACACCACAGATGAACAACAAAATAAATAAATAAAATCCACAACTGTGAACTCTTCAATGCCACTGGTACAAAAAAAGAAATACAGGTAACAAAACACGCCTCCAAAGACACAACATAATGTATACATTTTCCATTGGAAACAGCAAAAGGAGCTCAGAACTCAAACAGGATATCAAATTCTACGTGTCCCACAAAGGAAAAACTACAAAACAAATATTTGAATTCGGCAGTGTAGAATCCACCTCTGTTAAAACACAAGATTTCTTTGATCTACTCTGTCACCCTACATCTATCTTTTAAAGCAACCAGCTCTCAAGCTAAAACCAAATATTGACGAATAACTTCAACGAGAAAGTCAACAATGCTTAGGACTATATGTGCTAATATCTAGTTTCAAAATACAGGGCGCAATTTGAGACCAGTTAAGATTTTTAAGTACCGTCCAATGTATTAATAGGTCGGTTCTTAAATATCAGAATCTTAGTGGGTCAGAATCCAACCTACCTCATGCATATTAATGAGGTATGTTGCAAATTGCAACTCACTACAATTGGAGGAAATCGCATAAATGGTGGCCTGCTGTAATCAGCAGACCACCTTCTCTACAATTGCTTTTTAATAAAGCAAACATTTTTTTCATTTTAATTTAAGCGCAGTCTGTTTTCTTTAAAGGAAAAAAGTAATTGTTGGAGCTGCACTGTGGCGGTCACCGCAGGCCGTCAATATAGTAGCGTGAAGTGCAGTTTGCGCATTGCCAGTGACACTGGCAGTTGCTATAGAACGAAGAGTTGAGTTCACTGGAGCGCTTCGCCTCAACCAACAACCCAATTTTGTACAAAAATTCTAATATTTACAAAGTTCCTCTACAAGAAATTTGATTTAGTTATCAACTTAAGGACTGAAAGAATTTTGTAATGTTTGAACATTATTTCTATACTGTTTTCTCACTTCTAGTACTGGGTTTATCTGATAGAGACTGTTAATTGTCGATTTCTTACCTTAGAATTTCCCCCAGGCATCAGTCTGAATCTGGAGATTATTTCTTCAGCAGTACCCCTGCGTGTCGTTGGTCGGCTCTGTGTCCGTCGGCGTCGTGATGATGTCTCAGGATCTACATAGATGTTGTCCATGCACGCTGACGTCAGTTCTTTCCTTTTCCACGCCAGCCTAGCGCCAGATCTGGAGCTACCCCTAGCCACCTTTTTGGCTAACTTTTTTTGACTTTTTGTTGACGTCTTTTTCGAGTCATAGACTCCTGGTGTGTCGAGGATGTCCCAGCGAAGCACCAGCTTCAAGCCCTGCGGTTCCTGCCATCGGGTGATGTTCGTGACTGATCCACACCTCGTGCGCCTTTTGTGTCTCGAGCTCGACCGCGACCCAAAGTTGTGCTCCTAGTGCCAGGTGATGAACCCGAAGGCTTTGCGGGAGAGGACCTGAAAGCTGCTGGAGGCACTGTGCTCGGCTCTGCGTCGCTCTCATTTGAGGGGAAGGTCTCGAACGGTCACGGAGCCCACACTCCTCGCACTCAAATTCGTTGGGGAGATCTTCGGTGAAGACAGGAAAGCACAATAATAAGTCAAAAAAGCACAGGCATTCTTTGACTTTTTCTCGTCAGTCAGCCCTAGCGATGCAGGATCCAAGCGTCGTCACTCAAAGGCTCCGTCTCCGGAGCCTATTTCTGAGACAGCTCTGTGCCCCCCTTCCATTCTGGTAGCCAGAGCGTCTCCTGCCCAGATCCAGAAGTTCTTTGAGGCCTTGTACCTCATATTTGGACAGCCTGGTTCTGCCAGTGCCTTTAGGCCCCTCATAGTCGGTCCGGGTCCCTGGGATTTCGATGCCTGTGGCTCCTGAGGTGAGGAAGAGGACTGGGAGGGGCCACTGGACCCTTTAACTGGCCAGCTTGAGGAACCGGACTGGCAAATGGATCTGGGTGATGCCAGGGGTTTGGGCACGTCCCCTGACACTGGTTTGCTTTTCCTCCCTACCATGGCTACGGAGAGGTGAGCTTTCTATCCTGCGGCGGTGAGGAGGGCAGCCAAGTTCCTTGGCCTCGTGCTCACTATAGTGGCAGTCAGGACTAACCTCCTGACAGAGGGGCTTCAGCCTGCAGCTTCCTCTTCTGAACCCATTTTGCTGTTCAATGAACCCCTCACAGAATTCTTTCAGGGCACTTGGTCCAAGCCCAGCTCAGGGGTTCCTGTTGATAGGACGATTGCCTGCTGTCACCGCGCCGCTCTGGGCGACCCAGCGTTCCTGACCCAACACTCCTCCCCTGAGAGCTTGGTAATACAAGCATCTTCATCAAAAGGTACATTCCCTTCTGCTCACCCAGATAGGGAATCCAAGAAGCTGGACCAGCTTGGGAAGATGATGTTCTCTTACTCCAGTGTATTGTCTCAGTCAGTGAATACTGCATGCCTTTTGGACAGATCCTCCCATACTATCCGGGATATGGTTGCGCAGGTGCTGCCTAAGTGCCCGGAGGAGGCCTGGGCCGTTTTCTCTCAAGCAGTTGCAGACGGGAGGCATGCAGCCAAATTCACAATATGATGTGGACTGGATAACACCGACTCACTGGGCAGAACAATTGCCAAATCGTAAGACTCTACGCCTAGTTGAGGACTGCTGGCTTCTCAGGGAGGGGGGTAGAGTCTTCCTTGATGGACATGCCGATTGATGGGCCTCGCTTTTTTGGCGCCAAGGCAGACTCAGCGCTTGAGCGCTTCAAAGATTCTCGAGCTACGGCCAGATCCTTGGGCCACGTGGCTACCTCATGTCCACCTCAGTCTGCCTTTTCTGGCTACAGAAGGGGCAGCCAGTCACGTCCTGTTCAGCCCAACCACAGAGTCAAGCAAGCTGCCCAGCCTCTGCGTGGCCGCGGACGTGGGACCCAGCGTCCTCGTGGTTCAGGGAGCCGGCGGGCCAGTCCACACTTCCCTCCCTGCCGCAGCCTACAAACTTTCCTAGTCCAACATTTCAGGCCCATCAACGGCCAGTTGGAGGCAGGATCCGCCATCACCTCCTCCACTGGCATACCATCCCCGTCAGACAGGTTGGTTTTGCAAATAGTCCGAAGGGGCTACTCCCTCCCGTTCAAGACTACCCCTCCCTCCATGCCACCTTCTTACGATCGCATGACGGAGGATCATTTGGCACTTCTCTGCCAGAAAGTATCCGCTTTCTTGGCCAAGGGCGCTATAGAGAGGGCCCCTGTGCCAGAAGTAGGTTGTGGTTATTATTCCCGCTACTTTCTGGTACCCAAGAAGGACAAAGACTGCATCCTATCTTAGTCCTCCGGACCCTAAACCTCTTCCTCACGAAGAAGTTCTAAATGCTCACCCTAGCCCAAGTTCTGTCTGCACTCAACCCATGAGAATAGCTGGTGGTGTTGGACTTGCAGGACGCTTATTTTCATATCCCCATCCTGCCGGCTCTCATATTTCACCTTTCATTCACGGTGGGCCACGAGCACTTTCAGTTCATCGTGCTCCCCTTTGGCCTTACCAGCGCCACTCGAGTGTTCATAAACGTGATTGCAGTGGTCGCAGCTCATCCGCACAGATCAGGGGTTCCAGTCTTCCCCTATCTCGACGACTGGCTGTTGAAGGCGGGTCTGCCCCAGGCTCTCGTCTCTTATCTCCAGACTATGTTTCAGCCTCTATCCCGGATTTTGAGGAGAATGACTCTGAGGCTTGCTTGGCATCCTGCATCCTGCTAGTGGATCATATGGAGATGGCATATGGAGGCTGTGCCGTGGGGCCTGAAGTTCCAGTGGGTGCAGCATCAAGGGAATCTTTCAGACTGAGTCCAGATCTCGGAGGGAACTGCACACCAACTGCAAAGGTGGCTAACAAACCAAGATTGGGTCAGAGGCACACCCCTCTCCCTTTCCCAACCAGATCTAACAGTGGTGACGGATGCGTCACTTCTGGGATGAGGCAGCCACCTGGGAGAGGCAGAGATCAGAGGCATCTGTTCTCCGGCAGAGTCCAGCCCCCATATTCCCCTTTTGGAGCTCTGGCGATCAGATTGGCACTGAAAGCATTCCTTCCCTCTTTTAGGGGGAAAGTGGTGCAGGTGTTCACCGACAACGCCACCGCCATGTGGTACTGCAACAAACAGAAAGGGTGGGGTCGTGGACCCTTTGTCAAGAGGCTCTCCGCCTCTGGACATGGCTGGAACATCAGGATATAATCCTAGTGGTTCAACACCTGGCGTACTCCCTGAACGCCAGGGTGGACGAACTCCGCCGTCAGTGTCTAGTCGACCACCTATGGCGTCTCAATCGGGAGGTGGCGCAAGACCTCTTTCAACGGAGGTGAGCCTTGGTTAGATCTGATTGCCTCTGATAAGAACACACAATGTCAGCAGTTTTGCACGTTGGAGTTTCAATGGCAGCGCTCGCTCTGCAAAGCTTTTTGTCGCAAGTGGAGCATCCGCCTCCTGTATGCCTTTCCACCTGTACCACTTCTGCCCAAGATAAAGCGCAACCGGGCTCAAATCATTCTTCTAGCTGCGGACTGGGCATGGAGAGTCTGGTACCCCAACCTACTGAGCATGGCCATCGATCCTCTGATCAGACTGCCTGTGGGAAAGTAGGATCTGCTTTCATGGTTACCCCAACTTTTTGCTGGTGTAATTATTTTGTCTGACTGGGATCCTGCTAATCAGGACCTCAGTCACTGTGCTCTCTCGCAGCTATGGTTTAAGCCAGTTGAGGTTTTGACTTCCCTTGACTGATGGGTCCCTTCTCCAATGTTTATCTTGACCCACGTGTCTGAATATAACAGCCTGGTTGCTTGCAGGATGTTTCGCGGAATTCCCCATTGTTGAAGCCTGGCCCATACCCTGTTACGTGGAACACAGTTGAAGGCTTCCTTGAAGTCCACAAAGCACACATAAAACGGTGTTTGCTCTACTAAGTATCAATTCCACAGCCATGAGGTTGGTTAAAGTCTCTTGACTCCTTGTGAAACTGGTTTGATTGAATGGGAGTCTCACATCATCTAATGTCCATATCTGTAGAACATGATGCAGTAGTGTGGAAAAGAATTTGAGATCCACATCCAAAAGTGCAATTAAGCGGCAGTTGCTAGGCGAAGATGTCAGGCCTCCTTTAAAGATGGGGTGAATTATTGACCCTTTCCAACTTTCTGGCATAACTCCGTTTGCCAGAATGTAGTTGAACATTGATGCCAGGAAAGTTGCACATCTCATTGTCGAGTGTTATGACGAGCGCTTGTGGCAGCCAATTTGGGTCGGGACAGAATTGGTCTGGGATTTTATAATATTCTTTATTACCTCTGCTGGTGTGAATGCTAGATGTGCCAACAGCCCAGAAGCCCTGCTGTAATTTCGGGCCAAATCCATGCACTTACTTTAAAAAGCACTTTTAGAAACTCAACCCAATCTCCCTTGCTGATGTTTGCATTGTGGGCTGCTCTTGGACATTTTTCAATGATATTGATAAGTTTCCCAATTTTTTTAGAATCATTTGTTTTTTAAACATGTAGCAGCTGAGCCCACAATGTTTCCTGCTTGATTTTATAAAAAAAATCTACCATCTCCCTGAGGTTCCGTGAGAATCGTGATGACGTTTTTACTTGTTCGAAAATGGACGAGTTTGGTATCTATGAACCGCAAATGACGAGTTTAGTGGGTGTACGCGTTTTCGCTACACTACTTTGCACCGTTCGTCTTATTCGTGGGTTTCTCCACCTGAACCCACGGGTTCCATTTTAGATACGGCATCCATTTTGTTTCTTGCCCTCAAGTAGCCAGCGAACGGACACTGTCCGCTTCGTGACCCTGGGATTCCCAAGCTCTTGCGGAAGGCACATGTTCCTTTGAGGGTATCTTTATGACGAGGGGGATGACACAGCAAAGGCAGATGGCTCCGCTCGAGGCTCATCTTGCCGTGCCGGTCTATTGTTTGTCATGCATGCATTAGGCACGAATCCTTTGATCCTACAATCATGCTTCCGATATTGCCCCTACACTCTTTTTTAATCTGTTACCTGTCTTTGTTTCTCTTGCACCTGTTTCTGTCTCTTCACTTAAATAGTTTATGACTAGAGTGGAATGTGCCTAATGGTGAGATAGCATGCTTTTACAGTTGGGAACCGGCGATGTTACTGTAATTATGTTCCGGGCTTCTGAAACATGAAAACAACCCTTTTGAAGTTTACTGTGGGAACTGAGTTGTAACCTTTTGTTCACTATGTTGTGCTATGACGAAAAGGTGTATAAAAAGGAGCGATCCACGTTTGCAATTTGAAGCAGTCTCTCAGAACCTACACTTTGTGTACTTCTTGCGATCTCTGTATCCCTGCAGTAAATAAACGCTGATCTTTGACGCCGAAGGAAGTGTCCCGTGTCTCTGTGATTTGTACGCCGGAACAGGTAACCCACGAAGGTTTCAGGTGTTGTCCCCTGGCACCGCTGGGCCTTAGAATAGCCCAGTCCTTCAGTTGGCGCCCAACGTGGGGCGACATCAGCGGTACCGGTCCAAAGCCCGACGATCGTGAGGAACTTCGTGTGAAATCTCCGAGGGAAGGTGCACCCCGCTTCATCGATCCTGTTGTCGAAATAAGTGGTCCGAAGACTTTTCCCGCGAAGATTCCCGCCTCCTGACGGCTGCGACGGACTGATGCCCTGACTGTCGACCTGTTTTGGCGCCTGGCGTAGACCTTTGTACAGCGAGACGATAGACGGGCCTTCCTGGTGACGCCATTGTTCTCTCAGTTAAGTATTCGTGGGTCGCTCCCAGTCCTTAGTTGTTGGTTCCTTTTTTGGGACATTTGCTTTGTTGTTGAAACTTGGTTGTTTGCATGGTTCCATTGCATTTGTGGTTCTTAGTTGTTGGTTCTTAGTTGTTGGGTTTTATTTGACGATTGCAATTGCCAAAAACCGAGGGTCTTGCATTTTTGCGAGGACATCGTAATTCGATAACCCTTGAAGTTTGTAAGCTCGGTTAGTGTGCACGATGCCTGGCCGTAGTACTTTGTTTGGTTTCCTTAAATGTTGCGGTACGGATTCCCGGTTGGAGGACTCATGTCCGATACCTCCAGTTGGAACTCCAATTTATGAGCTCTATAGTTGCCACGGAGTAGGCCCTATCGTATGTAATGAATATTGGATCCGATACACTAAAGATGATGGTGTCCTTAGTTGGCCACCCCATGGTAGTTTCGAAACTGCAATTTTAGATAATCTTGAAGCCAAATTGTTTAAAAAGAAAGCTAGGCCGGCCATGTTTGATTCCTTTCGGTTATGGTGCAAAGAGGCCAAGCAGAAAGAAATCAAGCAGATTAAGAAAAATAAGAGAGAAGGTATCATTACGGTGATGCGAAATGCAGAACAGTATCAGCGAGACAAAGACGAGAAGGAAAAGGAAGTTTTTGCTAGACTGCATCATATGACGGTGGATAAATGTTATCCAGTTTTACTGTCGAGTTCTGATAAGAAGGGAGAAGAAGCGGTAGAGGACCCTTTGCTGTCCTATCTACTGAAATCACCACCTCCATATGCACAGGATACTACAGCCCCTGTGGTTCCTCCTGTCCCTCAACCTGTTGTTCCGGCAGCTGCTGGTCAGCCTGCCGTTGGTCCTGTCCTTCCGAATCCCCTTGTTCCTCAAGTTGTCCCTGCTCCCTTACCTGCCCTTCTTCCTACTGCTCCACTGCCTATACCTACTCAGTCTATTGTTTCTGCTACTTCTGCTATCTTGGCTACTCCTACTGCTCCTACTTTCAGTCCTCATGTTGTTGCCCCTGTACTCCTCTCCTCTTCTCCTTCTGTTCGTAGTCGCGTACCTAATGCTGTAACTAATCTTTACTCTCCGCTGTTCGGACCGATACTTGGGTCCGATGTTTCTGATGTCTCTCAGAGACGAAGTCAAATTCCTGGTGGTAGGGAGAGTGAGACGTTAGTGAAAATGACGCGTAAATGGATTAGGCATCCTGCTAAGTACACCCCGCGCATAGTTTTCGACACATTCTCTCAGTTTAATGAGCCCACACAAAGATTCGTGTTTGAGGAAATGTGTAAATCCTTAAGAGAGGAGTGGGATAATGATGAGGTAGACAATGTACCGCCCGAAATTACTGAACTCCAGAATCAGTTTTCGAACGGTATGATTGTGGGTGGTAATGTCCGACGTGCTTTAGAGCGTCTGTTAGCTTTTCGGTCTACAGTGCATCCTCGAGTATTGTTTGATGACGACACTAAAGATTGGGAAGCACAACCTGGTCAGTATCCCATGCGAGAAGTCCCCCCAGTGTGGATGCCAGGTAATCCTGCTGCTAACCCTGTTATTTTGCCACACTTCCAGAGAGTCTGGATACACCTCCCATGGAAGCGATCAGAAGTTTTGCAGGTGAAACAATCTTTGCCTGATCCGCGGAAAAATCCGGCAGGTTATTATAAGGAGTTATCCCAACTTGTGGATGCTACTATTATGAACCTCGCCGATATTGACATGTTGTTCGGTAACGTAGTACCTCAACCAATTTGGGCAAAAATCTGTCAAGAGAATCACGTAGCTGAGTTAGGTGGTGATTGGGCTGCCCTTGCGGCGGCTGACGGACGACAAGTTGGTGGGGCTAAGCCTGAACAGATTATTACGAATCTGCCTCAAAGGATCATTACACTTATGAAAACACTTATGCCAGCACTGAGAGTTAACTGGGATAAACTGTCTGCGTGCAAGCAAAAGAAAGACGAGAGTGTCTCCGATTTCTTTACTAGATTTGAGGAGGCATTTATCGATCACAGTGGTCAGGATATGAGCACTGAGGGAGGTCAGCGACTGTTTGTTGACAAATTTGTGTTGATCTTGTTGCCTGAACTAAGCAACAAACTGAAAAATTCCGAAAGTTCGTGGGCTGTTTCTACCACTGCTCAAATATTAGCCACAGCTCAATATTATGAAACTAGAGAAAAGGAAGAAAGTGATCGTGCAGATAAGAAAACGAAGGAGCTTAAAACTAAGGTTTTGTTGCAGCAAGCGTATCCTCCGCGCTCGAATTAAAATGACTCGCAACAGCAAAATCGATCACAGTCGCAGTCCTCAGAAATGCAGTCACGTTCTTATTCTTCTACACCCAGATCTATGCTTGGGTATAATCAATGTGCATATTGTAGGGGTGAGGGTCATTTGAAGTTTAATTGTCCTGTTTTACGTGACCGAAATAATGGCGTTTCGGCCCGAGGCGGTCGTAGTGGTCCTCAGCAGGCATCTCGAGGTAGAGGCCGTGGTACTTCTCAAAATCAGAACGAGCGTTCTACGTCCTCATCGGACTCGAACAATTGTTTTGATCAACGCGATTCGTCGTCCGGTAGATCTGCACAGTATCATGTAGACGACTATTACGTCGAGCATGACATCGATGCGGACGGTAATTACTAGGACAGCCATAGACAAAGAGAGGGAGTAGTATCAGTTCCGGTTGATCAGAGAGGGCCTTACGTCGCAGTTGCCACATCGGGCGTAGTTGAGCCTTTTCTGTTGGACACTGGTGCAGCGAAAAGTTCCATCATGCATTCGAAACTCCCTGGCGCACCTTTGTCTGGCTTAACGAATGTTTCCGTTGGATTCTCTGGCGCCCCGGTTAGCAATCCAGTTTCTAGCCCTTTGCCCCTTACAATGGGGCCGTGTGAGCTAGAAGCTCCTTTGATTTTGATTACTGGTTGTGGTGAGAATCTTTTGGGCCTGGATTTGTTGAAGCGGTTATATGCGACTCTGTATTGTTCTCCTGCAAGAGTGGAGCTTACATTGGGTCAGAGAGTGATCTCTCCTATGTATTTGTCAACGGATAAGCTCCCACCGGAATTGAGTTCTCTTCCTGAGTCTTTGTGGGCAACAGGTCCCAATGATGTGGGCCTTTTGGACATATCACCTTATGTTGTCCAATTGAAATCGAATGTGCGATTACCACGTATCCCCCAGTATCGTATCTCTCTTGATGGTGAACGAGTGCTATTAGCGATCATTTATGACTTAATCAAAAAGGATGTTATTGAGGAAACTCGGGGAAATGTGTGTAATAGTCCTGTGTTACCTATTCTAAAACGAACTGATCCATCCAAGCCTCCTGTGTACCGTTTTGTCATTGATTTGAGAGAGGTAAATAAAATTGTGATTCCACAATTTCCTGTGGTGCCTGACATTACAGCTTTGCTGACTATGATTCCAGCCTCTGCCTATTGGTTCTTGGTAATCGACCTGAAAAATGCTTTCTTTAGCATTCTGATTGCTGAGGAAAGCAGAGATCTATTCGGCTTCTCATTAGGTAGTCGTAGCTTCAGGTTTAAACGCGCTCCTCAGGGTTACTGTGAGAGTCCATCGATTTACAGTCAAGCCCTTAAGAGTCAACTTGATGCGTTTGTTACCGGCTGGTGCGGCCTTGATTCAGTACGTCGACGATCTGTTAGTGGCTGCTGACACTAAGCAGATTTGTAAAACTGCTACAGTATCGTTGTTACAGCATCTATGTGACTTGCATCACAAGGTGTCACCTTCTAAGCTACAGTATTGTTGTCAAGAAGTAACCTATTTAGGTCACTTATTGTCAAAGGAGGGAAGAAGGTTGACCCCAGAAAGAATTGCAGCGATTGCTCGAATGACTGTGCCAACAACTCAGAGAGATGTGCGTGCCTTTCTAGGTATCACGTCATACTGCAGGCAATGGATTCCAAATTTTTCATTGCTAGCGAAGCCATTGTTAGCTCTCACGTGCAAGGATGTTCCGACTCCTTTGCTATGGACTGAAGAGTGTCAGAAAAGTTTTTCTGAATTACGTGATGCGTTGTGTTCGGCTCCTGTGTTAGGTACTCCTGATTACAGTAAGCCGTTTACACTATACGTTCACGAGAGGGAAGGTTGTGCGTTGAGTGTCTTGACGCAACAATTTGGCAGTAAGCAGCGTCCATGTGCATATTTTTCCTCGACCTTGGACCCAGTAGCTAGAGCATTGCCGAGTTGTCTAAGAGCGACAGCGGCAGCTGCGGTGTCCATCCGGCAATCTGCAGGCCTGGTCATGGATAATATGCTTACGGTGATGGTTCCGCATGCAGTTGACACTCTCTTAAATCGAACAAAAACTCAACATTTGACGAGCGCAAGGTTGTCTGGTTATGAGTTGACGCTTTTGGCAAGTCATATACAGATCAAGCGTTGTAATGTGCTGAACCCTGCGACATTGTTGCCGACTAATATGGAATCAGATGATGTACCACCACATGATTGTTATTTAAGAACTGAAGAAGAAACGAAGGGTCGTGTTGACCTAAAAAACACTCCATTGGCAGATCCCGATGGTACTTTGTATGTTGATGGTTCATGCTTTTAAGTTGCCGAATGGTGATGTGACGACTGCGTATGCTGTAGTGACGTTGAGTACGGTTGTGGAAACTGCGAGATTGAGTCAGAATTCAGCGCAAGCGGCAGAGTTGATTGCGTTAACGAGAGCGTGTGTTTTGTCTATAGGAAAGCGAGTGAATGTGTTTACTGATAGTCAATATGCATTTGGCGTTGCTCATAGCTTTGGTCGATTGTGGAGAGAAAGAGGATTTATGACATCGCATGGTACGAAGATCCAACACGGACAGCTCGTGAACGATCTTTTGGACGCACTTACATTGCCTAAGCAGGTGGCAATCATTAAATGCAGCGCGCACCGAAAGGTTACGGATGATGTTGGTCGTGGTAATGCGTTTGCGGATGAGATCGCTAAAGAAACAGCTAAGAATCTTGCAACCCGAATGTACGTTACGAGTTCAGTGAGGTGGCCGGTGGAGACTGGTATGTGTGAGGATACTGTTGAGAGTGTTAAAGCGATTCAGAATGAGGCTACCGAGACTGAAAAGACTAAGTGGAAAGAAAGCACGGGAAAGTTAGACGCGCATGGATGTTGGGTTGATTTGTCTTAATGTCAGAGGTGGATGTTACCGGATGCATATGTGCTAGCCGTTGTGACTATGGCTCACGGCTTGTCGCATATTAGCGCGAAAGGTATATGTAAGTTGTTGTCTCCTGTATGGAAGAATGATGGTATTGCTAAGTGTGCTGAGAGGGTGGTTAAGAATTGTATGGTAAGCTTGATGTATAATCCTGGCAAGGGCACCCCCACTCCACCTGGTCATTTTGCTCCTCCTACATGTCCCTTTGAGGTTATCCAATTGGACTTCATCCATATGGAGAGATGCAATAACCTGAAATATGTTTTGGTTGTGGTTTGCGCGTTCTCCAGATGGATTGAGGCCTATCCTCTTAAAGATAATACTGCCCTGTCCACAGCAAAAGTCCTACTGAAGGAATACTTTCCTCGGTATGGAATGCCACGGATTGTATGGTCAGATAACGGAAATGAGTTTGTGGGAAGCGTGATGAAGAGTGTGTGTAAGGGCCTTGGAATTCGGCAGAAGTTCCATAGCGCCAATCATCCTCAATCAGCGGGTTTAGTGGAAGGGTACAATGGTACTCTGAAACTGAAACTTGCCAAAATCCAAGCCACGACTGGTCTGTCATGGCCTGATGCATTGCCTCTGGCTCTCTTATCGACCAGGGCGACTGTGCACTCTCGAGTAGGGCTTAGCCCATATGAGATTGTGTTCGGCCGTCCTGCGAACATTTGGGGAGTCCCGAGGCCTAAGAATTTTGACAGTCTTGAATACCCAATGTTGATTGACTATCTTTATGATCTGACTGCTAAATTGAGGTTAATTCATCAACAGGTCTTTGAAGCTCTACCGGCACAGACAGAGGGTCCTGGACATCGGCTCCAACCGGGTGACTGGGTAGTCACCCGCAACTTTGGGAGAAAGCGTAATCTCGAGCCAAGATTTGTGGGACCCTTCCAAGTTCTGCTGGCGACGAGGACTGCAGTTCGGTTGGAAGGCAGGAAGAATTGGGTGCATGCCACTCATACAAAGAAAGTCCCAATTCCTTTGCCAGCAGATAACTGGGTCAGAACTGGAATTGCCACAACGGAGACCGAGACCCCTCTACGTTATGTGCCGTTCAGTGATGCTCAACCTGTAGGAAACAATTCAGCGCAGCCAGATACATTTGTTGAATCGTCAGCATTGGAGAATTCAAGGTCTGAACTGTCATCTGATCGATTGAACACTGTTTTGCAATCTGAACAGTTATTTGAAGAGCAAATTCGACCTGGAAGAAGTCGTTATTTTCTTTGTTCACGTGACAAAGACTAATAAAAAAATCCCTTTTTGTTTTTGAATTCATATTACCCCCTTACTGTTGCTACGAACATTATGAACAATTGCATCTTGTATTGATTTTTGAGTTCTTTTTCACGTGTATTTCTCTCTTTGCACAGCTAGGAGACTTATATCAAATTGAACGTTTGTTAAACAAAAAACCTATCATCCGGGTTGACCGTAGGGCCGTGCGGGTACTTCCTTCTGTTTAGCAGGTTCCTGACACTAGGTCGGTTACTTTTGTCGATTCCTGGGAACTCCTGGGAATTGATAATCGCTACTCAGAACGAAGTGCGTCAAGAACGTTACGGACGGTTTTTAGAGGATGGAGTTCTTTAAGCTGTCGGAAGTAGAGAGGATGTCGGCGCAAAGTTCAAAATTGCATAAGGTTGTACAAACAAAATGTTTTCTGTTTCAGGTATTCCTGTTGTTTCTGACTGTTTCTATGCTACTGGTGGGTGGAGTGTATTTTGGAATACAGTCGTTATTGCCTTCTACTTCTCCTTCTCCTGAACTGATTTCTGTTTCCACTGTTTCTCCACATTCCTTTCATCTTCTGCCCCAACATGAACAGGTTAGACGTGCGGAATTCATGAACAACTCCTTTGTTCAGCTCCTACATCAGCATCAGTTGGTGATGAATACTACTAACTGTTGGGTGTGTGGGTTAATGCCACATACCATGGATAAGGGTATTCCGTATTTGGTTCTTCCTTACAGCTCCCAGGGGTCGGCTCGGGCATTCCAAACTATGTTCCGTAGTGCACTAGATTCCTACCCCCATCGAGAGCCACGCTCTGCAAATCTTGCTCCCGGCCCGTACCACAAGACTTTGGCAATAGCGATTGCTGACTTAGATAGATATTTTTGATGCATCGCTTATTCCAGAGGAAGAGGTGCGAGCATACAAGGATCTGAGTGAGGCTGAGTATAGTATGTCAGTGGGTGATAGACAGCTTAAGAGCTCGTCTCCGATCTGGATCGTACCCCACCTCGGTAATTTCTGCTTGAAAGGTCTTGGTTATAATCCGAGAGCTCAGCTTGGGAAGAGTGCTTGTACTGAGACGTACGTTTTACCGATGCTCTCTTCCCCTGTCCTCCTAACTGCCAAGGGTACCTACTTTGTATGTTATGATCGCGCTTATACGTGGTTGCCCCGTGATTTTTCGGGCACCTGTTATATTGCGAATCTTTTGCCACCGACTTTCACAGTTGCCTCGGATTATCACAAGACTAGAGTTGTGAGAGGCGTTCTTAGCAAAGAGGACACTGCCGGTCAAGAAGCAGGAGACTTCTTTAAGGGTTTCCTGCCGTTTTGGGGACCTATGATTAATAGTAGGAACCTGAGACAGTTGACTCGTGTGGTAGAATCAACTGCTAACATAACTGCAAGTGCCCTTGGTAATCTGACAGCAGAGCTTCAGGCGGATAGACTTATGACGTTGCAGAACCGTATGGTTTTAGACGTTGTACACGCAGATAGAGGTAGTGTGTGCAAGGTGATCCATTCGAGTTGCTGTATTTTCATTCCTGATAACGCTCCAACTGTATATCAAGACATCTCGAAGTAGCATAAGATCTCCGAGTCTATACACGTGGACGTAGGTAATTGGACGCTACTAGGATGGTTTTGGGGCCTGATGTCGACTTGGGGTTGGGAGATTCTGATGATCGTAGGGGTTGTTGTGGCGTTCTTGTTCACGTGTTGTCTTTGCGTGCAGTGTGGTCCTGCCTTATGTGGCCTCTGTGCTACAACGTGTATAAGACGGCCATCTGTTACCAAAGAAGCATTGATGGATAGAATAATGTTGCAGCAACATCTGAATGATCTGATGAATATCGAGATCGATTCTGATATCGACTAGTGCTTGCCTACATGAGGGCAAAAGGAGCGTCTGAGGTTCCGTGAGAATCGTGATGACGTTTTTACTTGTTCGAAAATGGACGAGTTTGGTATCTATGAACCGCAAATGACGAGCTTAGTGGGTGTACGCGTTTTCGCTACACTACTTTGCACCGTTCGTCTTATTCGTGGGTTTCTCCATCTGAACCCACGGGTTCCATTTTAGATACGGCATCCATTTTGTTTCTTGCCCTCAAGTAGCCAGCGAACGGACACTGTCCGCTTCGTGACCCTGGGATTCCCAAGCTCTTGCGGAAGACACATGTTCCTTTGAGGGTATCTTTATGACGAGGGGGGTGACACAGCAAAGGCAGATGGCTCCGCTCGAGGCTCATCTTGCCGTGCCGGTCTATTGTTTCAGTCGTGCATGCATTAGGCACGAATCCTTTGATCCTACAATCATGCTTCCGATATTGCCCCTACACTCTTTCAATCTGTTACCTGTCTTTGTTTCTCTTGCACCTGTTTCTGTCTCTTCACTTAAATCGTTTATGACTAGAGTGGAATGTGCCTAATAGTGAGATAGCATGCTTTTACAGTTGGGAACCGGCGATGTTACTGTAATTATGTTCCGGGCTTCTGAAACATGAAAACAACCCTTTTGAAGTTTACTGTGGGAACTGAGTTGTAACCTTTTGTTCACTATGTTGTGCTATGACGAAAAGGTGTATAAAAAGGAGCGATCCACGTTTGCAATTTGAAGCAGTCTCTCAGAACCTACACTTTGTGTACTTCTTGCGATCTCTGTATCCCTGCAGTAAATAAACGCTGATCTTTGACGCCGAAGGAAGTGTCCCGTGTCTCTGTGATTTGTACGCCGGAACAGGTAACCCACGAAGGTTTCAGGTGTTGTCCCCTGGCACCGCTGGGCCTTAGAATAGCCCAGTCCTTCATCCCTTTTCAGGTGATTTCTCTCTTTACGCAGACTTTCCAATAGAGTCATGACTTTAGGGGTTTGACGTATCTACCTGTGAAGCCTACCACATTGTATCCTATTAATCAAATGGATCGCAGCATAACTGTAGCTTTATGGAATCCGTGATGGGCTCCCGTGTTCCCACTACTGACTGTACTGACATGATATTTATTAATCAATTGTATAGTGAATGTTTCCAATCCTGATATCTGGTTGGGACCTTCTGTGCCCATATCCTCAAGGCTAACCACAGCTTCTTCTGGCAGGACCTTGACTGTACTCGTACTCCACCTTAGGCGTTTCAGATTTTCAGTGGCAATCTCCCACTGTAGAGCAATTACCGCTTTGTGTTTATGTGGGGATATGTCTACCCTCATTACCTGGTGATGAAAACTCTCCTTGAGATGGGATCTTCTGAAATCTCGTACTTACTTGTATAGTTAGAGGGTCACCAGTGTGTAGTCTAAAGTGGAGATCGATTTGCCTGAAGCTCTTGTCCAAACAGGGGGTGGAATGTCACCCGGCTTTCGGACATTCAGGGGGAGAAGGCCAATTAATTTGCAAACCTTCACTTATTCTTCACCTATCTTGTCCTTTTCATTTTGTGAGGCTTTTTTTCCACTGGGAGTATCCCAACTACTTCAGCATGCTCCTCACATGGGCAATGAAAGAAATTGGGATTGAAGTCTCCCAAGTCTAGCCAATGCGATTGATGGTATGCGTTTTTTAGGCAAAGTAAGTCCGCTGCAACCCTTTGTGCTGCTATTGCTTTTCTCTTAGGGTATACATACGCATTTATATGGACAAGAATTTAGTCTAAGTTCTTGACCCAAGCATCCATTCTGAGAGCCAGAAGACTTGAACCATCCATGTACATTTCCACATCCTCAGCTGACTGTTTGGAGTTGATCTAAGTTGCCTGGTCGCCTTTCGCCCTTCCGAATATGCTGCTTTTCTCTGCTGATTTTCTATACTCTTCATAACCAATGAGTGGAATACTACCTTGGGCCCAGGTTTCCTGGAGCATTATTGTATCGAAAGTTCCCACATATTGTACCACCACCGGATCCTTGATCTTTGCCCGCAACCTACTTATATTCTAGGAACAGATTGTTAGGCCATCCCGTTCAGAGATGACCGGCTGTTCCACTGTTCAATCTTTACAGTTCGCAGCCTGCTATAAGTATGTAGGTAGCATGCACCAGTTATTTTGAGATTCAAGATTTGTTATCAATCTTCACTGTTTGCAGAGCCCTTCTAATGTTAATTCAATTGTGACCTTATTCTGTGCCGACACCCTTTGATTGTGGCCTATGTGAGGATATCCTCCATTTGCCTTTCTTAGCACTGATGCGGTGGTCACTATGTTCTCATCGGGATACTGCTCAGCTGATAGCATATTCAAATTAGTTGCCCACAAGCTGGTGTTTTTACTCCTCGGTTGTGAGTCCCTGTTGTGTTCGTCCATCTTGAACCTTTGTATTGGGTCCCCCCCTGGGGGTACCTCTCCATAGACCCTCCTTGATCTCATCTAACAAATCCTGGGAATTGGATGTCTCAGCATTATTGAATTCTGGAAAGGACTGGAGTCTAGACTGTGGGTCCATCAACACATCCAAAGTGTCTGGGTCAATCCTTTATGTTGGGTGCAATTTATCGTAAGGGTGCGCTGAGACCCTTGCCAAGCTTATCCTACCAGTACTGCTGATGCTGCATTATCTTGTCCTATTTCCTCAGGGCCATCCTCAGCAGACCAGCTATATGGTCACAATTCTTTTTAGATCAAAATTGTTGGTGACAGGGGGATGTGGGTGAATGTCTTCCCCTTTAACTTCCTTACTCCCAGATATCTTCATGTGCTTAAGTCTCACTTGATGTGCTTGATGCACTTGTTGCACTGATGAAGGTGAAGACTTGTCACCTTAGTTACTTAACATCTGAAAGAAATCTGTTAATTTTTGTGTTTTGGGCTACTCCAATGGATCCTTATCCCCCCCCGTGGTTTGATGCCCTCCCCGTGTACCACTGCACTGTGAGCTATCTGTAACCTGCCAGATCTCATTCTTGTGCAGTTTATGGATGTGACGTGTTGTGACCAGCAGCACGTTTCGCAGAGATCTTGGACTGAGACCTGGCAGTGTCTGTTCGTACCATCTAGGTTTAAATCGGAAGCACAAGCATGCCAATGACGCTGCCACACCCTTCCGGTCTATTCTGGTTGTCTGCATCTCCCACTCTTTTGTACTCTTTCTACTGGTAAATGCTAGATGATATATGATTCTGGCTAGCGTAGAACAATATGTGCCACAATATGCCACAGTCTAAGTTATAGTAGGGGGCCCGAGCATGCCGATGGCCCCGACACACCCTGCCAAAATATCCTTGATTATTTCCACCTCTACCCCTTGGGCTGTGGGGGTGATCTACTCACTCTCCTTGTGCATGTTGAACAGAAGCAGTCCCACAAATGGTGACAGCTATTTAAAATATTAGATTCATCATTTTTCAATTCTTAATGGCCAGATTCGGGTGGGGGGTAATTTAACCTGATTAGAAACCACACCCAGCCTGGCCGAGCTGCTTCTGTGATGCAGGACCCCTCTATGCCTTAAAGCATGTTTCTCTGGCCGTTATAATTGTGATTACAGGCGCAGCAGTGATAGATCACCTCTTACGGCTGTTAACATTCTTTTATTTGCTGCCAACCAGATACTGAAGACCAAAGAGGCAACGAGTTTAAGCTGACCAATACATGGGGAAGTGCTACGCAAGCAAATGATGGACGGAATGCTGAATAAATCATACATTCACCCCCAGTCAAGAGATCTGGGTTAAAGCCATCGTTCTTTTGCTCACCAGGGTGGACCTGGCCTGGCAGTTCGGCTGGACTGTTCCTTTTGGGTGCAGGGTCAAGACTGATTTGCATATGGCTGTGTTCAGACTGGAATGGCATAAGGAGCAAAAAACGATAGATTTAGGCCCAGATCTCTGACCTGGGGCGAATGTATGACATTGATATGCATTCTGTCCATCAATCTTTCTTTTTTGCAACATATGGGGAATGGCATAGTGAGGGTGCACACTGTTGTTACCTGACCATGCCGATGCTTCTCAGCCTCTTTCATCTTCTCCCCTTTTCTTCACCACGCTTGGAGGTTGGGGCGTTTTGGGATGTTTGGAGCATCCTCCCCCTCTGCTCCGGCTCCCAGCCCCCTGGTCTCTGACCTGGGAGGAAGGATGGAGGCAACTGTCAGTGGGGTCCGACAAGCTGGATGCTGAGGGAGAAGTCACGGGCTGCAGCTCTCAACGCTGCTCCTGGCTCCTCTGAACCCCTGATGAGTCACTTAACGCGACGGAGCAGGGAGAACCATCCGGTTACTCTGGTAGGGTTGGGTCGCAGGTCTTAGGCGAAGGGGTCAAGGTGTAGTGAGAGCAAGCCAAAACCTGCCGGGACAAGCCCGTCCCTCACGGGCCAGTGTCTCACTTGCTTCGCAAAATTCCGGATCTGGTGTGGGCGTCGATCACAGTATGCGTGCACTAGTGGGCTCGGGCAACGGTATTTGGACAAAATATTGAGTTGTCAATATCGGGAGGCATTAATGTTGTTGTCAAGAATATAATTTTTTTTTCAGGTAAGCAATATCGTTAAGAATACCGTTGTTGTAAATATCGTTTTCAATAACGTTGCTGTAAAGAATATCATTTTAAAATTAATTTTATTTTTTTAGCTTGTATATTAATTTTGTGTGTTAGTATTGTTTGTATAATTGTTATTTTTTTTAAATATAGTTCTTAATTTTAAGTGATTTAGAATTTTGTATTTAATTGTTAATAGTAATTTATAGTGTTGTGGCTTGTTGGGGGATAGGATGAGAAGTTGTCATTTTTAATATATTAAGTATGTGATTGATATTCATTTTGTATATTATGTAATATTAATTTATTATAGTTATAATGTATGTGCTGGTTGGTAAATTTGTAGGGGTATAGGGTGGGAAGTTAATTGGGTAATAATTAACAAATAATTTCAAACTTATTATTGATTAATTATTCATTATGTAAATTGTCTAATCATATATCTTGAAGGAAGGTTGCTCCCCACGCCGCGTAGCTCCACCTGACTGCGCCGTGTCCCTGACCCAGCTGCTGCTGAGTTCGAGGCCCTCCTCTACCCGCAAGCTACCACCTGCGCCTCATCCCTGGTGGCCATTGGTAGGCCCTTAGGTTTGTTTTCCGCATTACTGGTTCTCTGACTGCTATTTTTCCCCTGCTTGTTGCCTTGTTGCTTGCTGCCTTGTCGCTCTGTGCTTGTTCCTCTCCCTCGCCGATCCCGCCGCTGCGGCCCCGCCCACCGTATCTAGTATACCTTGCTGTTTTGTATAATATTGTGAATTGCATCTCTGTTCCTTTTGTACTGTATTGTGATTGCATCTCTGTGCCCTCTTGTTATTGTATTGTATTCGCATCTCTGTGCCCTTTTTCCGCCTCTGTACCCTCGCCGTCCTCCCCCCCCCGTGTTTCCCGCCGCTGCGGCCCGCCCCCGCTCCCATTGGTCCGCTCCCCCCTCCCAGCTGCTCCTCCCTCCCACCTCCTCTTCTTATGGCGGTCGCTGGCGTGCCTAAGGCAAGCCCGTCCGCGCCTGGACAGCACCCAGCGCCAGAACCCCTGGCCCCCGGAGACGCCATGACGCCCGACTGCACTACGACGCCAGCACCCTCCACGCACTCAACCCCGGACGAGAACAAGCCTGCTACTGGGCAACACCGAAGCGCACCCAGGGACCCTTCCCCTGCCGGAACTGCAACTTCACCAGCACCAGGCCTGCCATACCGCCGACCGAGGAACCCAACTACCTCAGATGCATCCTCCTCAACACCCGCTCAGCCCGCAAACACGCCATCGAGCTCTAGGACCTCCTCGACTCTACCTCCCCTGACATCGTCTTCTTGACCGTGACCTGGCTGAACCCTGCCTCCACACCCGACATCGCCATCGTCATCCCGGAAGGATACAAGATCACCCGCAGGGACCGCGCCAACGGGATTGGAGGAGGAATCGCCATCATCCACAGGAACACCCCCAGAGTCTCGACCAACACCGACGACACCCTCAGCACCGCCGAACACATGCACTTCCAGATTCCCACCAATCCCAACACCACCCTCAGAGGAACCCTCGTCTACAGACCCCCAGGACCCAGAACACTGTTCAGCAACTCCATCGCTGACTTAGTCAGCACGCACGCCCTCGCCTCCCCAGCCTACATCCTTTTAGGAGACCTTAACTTCCACCTCGAGAATAACAGCGACAACTCCACCACCCTGATCGACAACCTCGCCAACCTCAGACTCAAACAGCTCGTGACAACACCCAACCACACAGCCGGCCACACGGTCGACCCCATCTTCACCGCAAGCCCCCACATCTCCTTCAACCACACCACCGAACCCCACTGGACCGACCACCACTGCATCCACTTCACCTTCAGGAAGCCCACCACGCACCACTGCACCCAACTGCTGCCCCGACGCTGCTGGAGCAAAGTCACAGACGAACAGCTCACCACCGCCCTCGCCCAGAATCCACCCGCCGACTCCACGGACCCAGACATCGCCGTCCGCAACCTCAGACAGTGGATTTACGACTGCGCCAAAACCCTCGCCCCGCTCAAAACACCCGCCAACAGCCACACCAGCAAGAAACCCTCTTGGTTCACCGAAGACCTCCAGGCCTCCAAACAAACATGCCGGAAACTAGAGAAGACCTGGCTCCGCGAACGCTCAGCGGACAACCACACAGCCCTCAAGAACGCCACCCGCAGACACCACAAGCTCATCAGAGCCGCCAAGAAGGCCTCATTCAAGGACCGCCTGGATAACAATGCACACAACAGCAAAGAGCTCTTCAGCAAGGAACTCTCCAACCCCAGCTCAAACACCAACGACATCCCGCCATTGCAAGATCTGTGTGACTCACTGACCACCTTATTCCACCTCAAGATCATAGACATCCACGACCGCTTCAACGCCACAACCGCCTCAACCATCACCGCCTCCGCACCACCACCTGCACCAACCCTCTGCTCTCCTGGACCTGCGTCAACGACAAAGACACCAACGACACCATGAACACCATCCACTTTAGCTCACCGCTAGACCCATGCCCCCACAACATCTTCAACAAAGCCAGCACAACCATCGCACCCCACCTCAGCAAAGCCATCAACATCTCCTTCGAGACTGCAACCTTCTTGGATAGCTGGAAGCACGCCGAGATCAACGCTCTGCTCAAGAAGCACAAGGCGGACCCTACAGACCTCAAGAACTTCCGCCCCATCTCCCTGCTCCTGTTACCGGCAAAAGTCACAACTGACACTCTACCTCGAAGAAAACAACATCCTCGACCCATCCCAGTCCGGCTTCCGCAGCAACCGCAGCACCGAAACCGCCCTCATTGCCGCCACCAATGACATCAGGACCCTGCTTGACAACGGAGAGACAGCAGCCCTCATCCTCCTGGACCTGTCAGCCGCCTTCGACACGGTCTGCCACCGCACGCTACGAGCACGCCTACATGATGCCGGGATCCAAGGGAAGGCCCTGGACTGGACCACATCCTTCCTCTCCGGCAGAACTCCGAGCGTCGGCCTCCCCCCCTTCCGCTCCAAGACCACTGAGATCTGCTGCATCCCCCAGGGCTCATCCCTCAGCCATCGCTGTTCAACATCTACATGGCATCCCTCGCCCACGTCACCCGTCAACACGACCTCCACATCATCTCCTACGCCGACGACAACCAAATGATCATCTCCCTCACTAAAGACCCGCATATAGCTAAAACCATCCTCCACGAAGGAATGAAGGCTGTCGCCGACTGGATGAGAAATAGCCGACTCAAGCTAAACTCGGACAAGACAGAGGTCCTCATCCTTGGATCCAACCCCTCGGCCTGGGACGACTCCTGTTGTCGTCCTCACAGCTCCGTCACCCACAGACCACGCACACAACCTGGGGATAATCCTTGACTTCACCCTCACCATGACTAAGCAGGTCAACGCCGTCTCTTCATCCTGCTTTAACACCCTTCGAATGCTTCGCAGGACCTTCAAGTGGATCCCCACTGAGACAAGAAGAACAGTCACCCAAGCTTTTGTCACCAGCAGACTGGACTACGGTAACGCCCTCTACGCAGGAACAACGGCCAAGTTCCTGAGACGGCTGCAACGCATCCAGAACGCCTCTGCATGTCTGATCCTCGACATCCCCCGGCGCAGCCACATCACATCCCACCTGAGAGACCTACATTGGCTCCCCGTCATTCAAGCTCCTCATCCACGCACACAAAGCCCTCCACAACACAGGCCGAGCGTACCTCAACAGACGACTCAGCTTCCACGCCCCCACCCGCAAGCTCCGCTCCGCTGACCTCGACCTCACCTATGTCCCCCGCATCCGAAGATCGACCGCCGGAGGCAGATCCTTTTCCCACAAAGCCGCCAAGACCTGGAACTCCCTCCCCACCAACATACGGCAGACCCAAGACGTACTGGCCTTTAGAAGACTACTCAAGACCTGGCTCTTCAATCAGTAGCAGCACCCCCCACCCTCACAGGTGAGTAGTGCGCTTTACAAGTGTCCGAATTGATTGATTGATATTTTAGTTTTATTTCAGGTCCTGGCTGCTGGGTTTGTAGGGGTATAGGATGGGAAGTGAATGAAGTAATGGTTTAACAATCAACAATTATTACTAATTGTTGAATTGTTTAGTCATTTAATACATTTTGTAATACTGATCTATTTTAGTTGTGGGTTGCAAGGTTTGTCGGAGTATATGGTGGGAAGTTTATTAAATAAAAAATAGTAATACATGTATTATAAAATATTCAATTGATTATTAATTTTGTAAATGATGTTGAAAATGTTAAGGTGTGGATTGCTAGGTTTGTAGGGAAAGTGAATGAAGTAATTAAATAACCATTATTTTTATTTGAAAATTAATTATTACATTGTTTCTGAATTTGTAAATTGAATAATTGTTTTTTTAGATTTTATATATTTTTTTTAAGTAATAATGCTTATATTTAGAGTTTTATATTTTTTCTAAGTGAATAGGGCTGTTCAAATATGTAATGAAGTGAAGTAGTTTACCTACTATTGCTTAGACTGGAGTAGGAATAGTAAATCTTACCGGTCTGAAATCCAATGCTTTAATTACTGTTGCACAGACTGGAGTGGGAATAGTAAATTTAAACCCTCTGTCATCCAACGCTTTTCCTATTGTAGCACAGACTGGCGTGGGAATAGTAAATTTAGCTCCTCTGAAGTCCAACACTTTCCCTACTGTTGCACAGACTGGAGAGGGAATAGTAACTTGTAACCCTTCCGAAGTTCAATGCTTTTCCTTCTGTTGGGCTGTTTGGATTGGTATTTATATATTTAACCCCTCCGAAGTCCTATAATTTCTTTACTAATGCATACACTGGGGTCGTAATAGTATATCTGTTATTCGCGGACTTCAATATGTTTCCTAATATCAGTTAAATAATTTTTTTACTAGTATTTGGTTATAATTTAAAATGAATAGTATTTGTTTATATTTCTATGTGTTTTTAACTTTTTATATTTTTGATATGTTTGTTTTTTTTAAAATGTAAAATGTTATTTGTTTGGTAATTAATGTAATGTTTTGGAATGTAATTGTTATTATTTTTTGTTTCATTATGTATATGTGTGTGTATGTATATATATTATGTGGTTTGTACAGTAGCAAATTGAAAGAATTAAAATATATATATAATGTAAAATATTTTTTATAATTGTTGCATTATATGTGTATATATATATATATATATATATATATATATATATATATATATACACATATGTATGTGTGTTTAAATAAGTATATATTTGTATATAGTATAAAATATTACATTTATTTAATTAACATTATAGTAATTGTATATATTAAAATATTAAGATTTACTACTATAAACTACATATATACTAAGAAACAATGATTTGTATGACTCTGACCCGTCAACTACAGAACCTCATTGTTGCTGAGTCCTGATGAACCCGCCCTCCTCCCCCCTTGGCTACGCCAGCCATGGCGGCAGGCCACAAGCGACTCGTCTAACCTTTTCATGATGTTTTCATACTTTTGTTGCATCCTAAGTCCACAATTGCTGCAATTTATACCATGTCTGACTTATTTACATGTCGATCAGTCGTACGACCTTTTTGGCTCTGAATCGCCTCTAGATAGGCGCAGTCATTGGACTTCCTGTAGTCATTGTTATACAATTCGTCTGCTACACCCTCTCCTGTTAAAGCTTGTTTCTTTACTACTGGCAAGCATGTATTCATGATGTAAGGGCTTTGCTCGGATTGTCTACTTTAAAACTGTGCAAAATGCTAATTAAAAAAAAAAGATTGAAACCAAAAAAATAAACCGTATTTTGTATGAAAAGATTTTGTTTCTTCAGTATTATTGCATTTACCATTAAAACGATAGGAAATTGATAATTTTATAAACAATATGTTTGACACAATATTTCTGTTAAGCAATATTGTTGATTCCGATATTATGTCAGTGATCCTAAGGCAACATCACCCTTTATACTGGCTTGAGAGCGGCTAGTGCACATGTTCTGCTGGAGAGCTGTTTGGTACCACTTGGTCTTCTGCACATAGTTTTGCAAATCATTACTTATTTAAGCTCTGATGTTGTCCTAGTGTGGTAGATCTCTTGCTCAACTTGTCTTGTTGTGGGGTTCTTTTGTGTTATCGAAGGTGAAATATTTCAAAGGTAAGGATGTGTATAGGATAAGGTATCTATTAGTAGGAAAAGATTCATATCTTCAATTGCAGTGGCCATAAGAATCTACAGATTCTTAATCCTCCACTCAACCCCCCTTCATGTTCCTCTGAATATTCATTGGCTGTATATATCTGGGATCTCAGGGACATGGGTGCAGCAATGCTGTTTAAATGGGTTTTGTCCCGTCTGCCTAGCACCATTGCAACACCCAGGGAAATAAGTAACACTGAAGCTTGATAACACATTGTCCATCCGAGCTAACATTAATGAACGTATGTATTTTTGTATGTTTTCTCTTCTAGAGTGCAATGCATGTCTATGATCTTTAAGCATTTATTATTATATAGATTAATCAATTTCTTCAATTTGCCTGAAGTATATTTGACAAAAATGTGTGTTTTGGAATGTTTTTATAGGGATTCAGATTTGAATAATCAGTTACGTTCCATAGAAGCCAATTTATATGAAATCCCATTGTCTGTTTTGCAGCTGGACCAATTCAGAAGATAGCGATGATCCAATTGAATCTTCAAAGGACACTGTGTTTGTAAAAATCATACACAAACTATTGAATGAAGGCAAGTAGTTGTCTTGATCCATCCTATATATGTATCTATGAAGCACATTTAATAAATGTACCATGGGCGTTGAAATAGTCAAGTGACATGGACAAATTGTAAATCTAGCTTGCCTATTTTCCTGCCTATCAAAGCACCGGCAGACCCTACTCTGTATCGGGCATAAATCTGACTTTTTCCAAACTATTCATAGATTTAAACCTGTGTTCTGTTATTTAATACATCTACCATATTTCCTCCACTAGGATGCGTTGTTGTGCCTTAAACAATGGATGAAGCTTTTATTAATCAAGACCAACTTTTAAATGTGAGCAGGGTATTGTCAAACGGTAAAATATTACCTTGAATGTATTCTCACCCTGCTACAAGCCCATACTGTGAGGCAGAGTTTAAATCGAAATGGCACATTCTCTGCGCCTGCAACAGGCGTAAACAATTTGAATAGCTTGAATATTTAAATTACGGAACTTTAATATTTGAGCCTAATTAAAGAATCGGAAGTAAAGCATTTTACCTAGTCAGCGAATCACGATAAATTGAAACTTTTCAATTGGTTTTTTGTAGCATCCAGAATGTTCTTTTCTAATTGTTATACCTACGTCCTAGCTCCTTTTCTTGCTCAAACATTTGGTTAACCTGCTTAGACTGGAAATTCTATCTGTTAATTCAGAATTTTGCCTGCCTGTACTCCGAGCTTTCTCGGATAGCCTCCTGGGCATAAAGAAATTTGGCGCCATCCCCCTGGAGAACAAAATAAGGTAGCAGGGCGTCCATTTTGTGTATGCACGTCATTCACACATGAGAGCAGTAACTGACCTCTGAGCGCACATATCTGAAAGAGTCACGTTAGTGATAGATTCCTTACCTTAGAATATCCCCAGGCGTCAGACTGGATCCGGAAATTTTTGCGTAGCAATACCCCTGCTCGTCGGTAGGCGTCGTCCGCGGCTCCGCATCATAGTCGGCGTCGTTAGCGCCGGAATCACGTCGTCGAAGTACTTAGACGCCGCCCTGGCGCGCTGACATCAGTTCTTCTTTTTTCCGCGCCAGCTAGCGCAGATCCGGAGAAGCTCTACCCCTAGTCATTTTTTGACTAAACTTTTTGATCTTTTTGATCATTTCTTTACTCGAGTCTTCGACCCGATCGGTGCCGGTAGGGATGCCAGAGTTCAAACCCTGCTCAAAGTGCGACCGATTGATGTCGGTTACCGACCCCCATCGCCGGTGCCTGAAGTGTTTAGGCCTCGACCACCACGACCGCACCTTCTCCGACTGCCGGGCCCTGACGTCTAAAGCTAGGTCCCGCAAGCGACTCGAGCTCCGGCAGTCGGCCCCGTGCCGTTCCAGGTCCTGGTCCCACGGGAGGTCGAGGGACCGGTCGCGGGGTCGGAGTCATCGCAGCTCCGGGAGTGGACATCGGTCGTCAGGATCCTAGTCCTCAGGTAAGAGGCATGAGAGGTCGGAGAGACATCATCGTTCCTCCGACCCACCCCGATGCTCGCACAATGCGGCCGGGGGTTCGGGTGACACCACCCACGCGGCTCCGACAGAGTCGCAAGCGTCGCCGCCTGCCCCACACCTTCGGGTCCCTGGGCACGGCACGGCGCGTCGCCGGAGGAGATCGAGCCGTACCTCATGGCCATGAGGTCCCTCCCTCCTCAGCCGGGTTCCGTGGCGCCTCCGGGCCCAACGGTCCCGGCTGGAGGCCCTAGCGGGTCAGGTGCTTCGGTCCTGACGCCGTCGGGTGCTTCGGCCCCGGCGCCGCTGGCGACTTCGGTCCCGGCGCCGCAGGACCTCACCGGATCCGCTTCCGGATCCGGGTCGTCGCCGGTCGACCTCACCAGCGCCAGCCCCGCGGGTGTCACCCCCTGCGCCCGCTGTGGACGCCGTCCTCAATCTTCCCTTCGGTCCGACTCTGGCGCCGGAACGCCACTTCCGACGGCCTTTGGAGATTTTTATTTCCATGAGGAGGCCCCGTCTGTTGCCCCTGTTTTACAGGAGACGGGTGACGGGGGTGACTGGGAGGGGTCTGAAGACCCTCTGGCATTGGAGTGCCAGTCTCAAGAGGACTGGACATAGGAGCTTGGGGAGGTCAGTGGTATTGACACTTCGCCAGACACTGGATTTGTCTCCCCTCCCACTGTGGCTACGGAGGAGGGGTCTACTTACAGTGTAGTGTTGACGAGGGCGGCCAAGGCCTTAAACCTTGAGCTCCCCGTCGCGGCCGTGAGGACTAACCTCCTCACGGAGGTCCTCAAACTGCAGACAAGCTCCAGTGAGCCCCTGCTGCCGTTCAATGAGGCCTTGTGTGACGTTCTTGTGGGCACTTGGTCCAAGCCCGCCACAGGTCCGCCTGTGGATAGGAACGTGGCCAGACGCTACCGCCCGGCCCCGGGCGACCCTTGCTTTTTGTCCACCCATCCCACCCCGAGAGCCTGGTTATCCAGGCCTCCACTTCCCAGACCGCATTCCCGACGGTTCCGCCCGATCGGGAATCCAAGAGATATGAACAATTCGGGAAGATAGTATTCTCGTCCCTGAGTTTGGGGCTGCGGTATGTCAATACCGCCTGTTACTTAGGCGCTACACCCACACTCTGTGGGACGTGGTCGCGGACGTGCTGCCACAATGTCCGGAGGAGGTCCGGGCTAAACTCGCCCAAACCCTTGTGGAGGGCCAAGATGCAGCGCGATATTCCATCCAGTGTGGGCTGGATACCACGGACTCACTGGGCAGGGCGATGGCAACGACATTGGCGGTTCGACGCCACGCCTGGTTAAGGTCCGCCAACTTTTCGGCCGATGTTCAGGCCACACTTCTGGACATGCCGTTCGATGGCTGCCGCCTCTTTGGCGACAAGGCAGACCATGCGCTTGAGCGTTTTAAGGACTCCAGGGCTACAGCCAAGTCCTTGGGCCTCTCGGCCACACGCCAGCAATCGGGTGCCTTTCGCTCCTTTCGTGGCCACGGAAGGGGCGCCCCCACACGTGCTGCCAGCCACGCACCGCAGAATGTTCAACAGCGCGGTGGCGGCCGTGGAAACCGCAGTGGCGGCGGTTGGGGACAACGGCGAGGCCAGTCCACACCTCCCTCCGCAGCACCTGCCTCAAAACCTTCCTAGTCAGGCCCATGTGACGCCAGTGGGAGGCAGGGTTCGCCATCACCTCTCGGACAGGTGGGTGCTGCAGATCGTCCGAAGGGGCTACTCCCTCCCCTTCGAGGCGACCCCTCCAGCCATGCCACCGCAATTCCACCACGTGTCGGGGGATCACTTGCAACTTCTGCAAGAGGAAGTCACGGCCCTCTTGGCCAAGGGGGCCATTGAGCGCTTTCCTGGGCCAGAAGTAGGGTGTTGTTGTTACTCCCACTACTTTCTGGTACCCAAGAAGGGCAAAGGGGGCCTACGCCCTATCTTGGACCTACGGAACGTCAACGGCTTCCTCCGGAAGGAAAAGTTCAAGATGCTGACTTTGGCTCAGGTCTTAGCTGCCCTGGACCCTGGAGACTGGCTGGTAGCGTTGGACTTGCAGGACGCTTATTTTCACATCCCCGTCCTGCCGGCCCACCGGCGTTACCTGTGGTTCATGGTAGGTCACGAGCACTTTCAGTTTACCGTGCTCCCCTTCGGCCTTACCAGCGCCCCACGGGTGTTCACGAAGGTGATGGCGGTGGTCGCAGCTCATCTGCGCAGGTTAGGGGTGTCAGTCTTCCCCTACCTCGACGACTGGTTGTTGAAGGCGGGCTCGCCCCAGACAGTCGTCAGCCACCTCCAGACTACGGCGGACCTCCTGCACTTGCTGGGGTTCTCCATCAACGTGCCGAAGTCGCACCTGTGTCCCTCTCAGAAGCTCCTCTTCATCGGAGCGGTTCTAGACTCGGCACAGTTTCGGGTTTATCCTCCCGAACAGCGGGTTCAGGATATTCAGGCTCCGATTCCGATCTTTCAGCCTTTATCCCGAGTCTCGGTCAGGTTGATGCTGCAGCTTCTGGGACTGATGGCCTCCTGCATCCTTCTGGTGCATCACGCCCGGTGGCGGATGCGGGCTCTGCAGTGGGACCTGAAGTTTCAGTGGGCCCAGCATCAGGGCAACTTGTCCGATCATGTCTTGATCTCGGAGGGCACTGCAAGGCAGTTGCAGTGGTGGCTCACGGACCGCGATTGGGTCAGTGGCAGATCCCTCTCCCTACCCCACCCGGAGCACGTGGTTGTGACGGACGCGTCCCTCCAGGGCTGGGGAGGCCACATGGGAGAGGCGGAGATCAGAGGCCTCTGGTCTCCGGCGGAGTCCCGGCTCCATATCAACCTTTTGGAGCTGCGGGCGATTCGTCTAGCACTGAAGGCATTCCTCCCCTCTGTCCTGGGGAGTGTAGTGCAGGTGTTCACGGACAACACCACCGCCATGTGCAACAAACAGGGCGGGGTGGGGTCATGGACCCTATGCAAGGAGGCTCTCCGCCTCTGGCAGTGGCTGGAACGTCAGGGCCTTGTGGTTAAACACCTGGCAGGTTTTCTGAACGCCAGGGAGGACAAACTCAGCCGTCGGTGCATGATGGATCACGAATGGCATCTGAACTCGGACGTGGTACAAGGCCTCTTTCAGCAGTGGGAAGAGCCTTGGTTAGATCTATTCGCCACAGAAGAGAATGCGCAATTTCATCAGTTATGCGCGTTGGAATTTCCAAGGCGGCACTCGCTCCGAGACGCTTTTTGTCGTGACTGGAGCTGCGGTATATTGTACGCCTTTCCGCCTATGCCACTTCTGCCCAGAGTGCTGAAGAAGATCAGGCGCGACCGGGCCCAGGTTATTCTTGTGGCTCCGGACTGGGCACGAAGATACTGGTATCCCAAGCTACTCGGCATGTCAGTCGATCCCCCGATTCGTCTGCCTCTTCTGGAGGACCTTCTGTCGCAGCAGCAGGGGACGGTTCTGCACCCGAACCTGTCCAGTCTCCACCTACAAGCTTGGAGATTGAGCGGCGGCAGTTGAGGCCATTTGACTTGCCTCCTGAAGTCTGTGATGTCATTCTGGCAGCCAGGCGTCCCTCCACAAAGTCGGTATACGCCTGCAGGTGGAACAGATTTGTGGCATGGTGCACAGCAAGGCTGTGGACCCACTCTCTGCACCCCTTTCTGAGGTTCTCCTCTTTCTTCTTTCCCTTGCCCAGCAGAGCTCTGCTCTGGGCACTATCAAGGGGTACCGTTCTGCCCTTTCCGCCTTCTTATGGCTACCTGATCAGCCTTCCTTGTTCAAGTCCCCCATTGTAAATAGGTTTTTGAAGGGCATCACACACATGTTCCCTCCTGTTCCCTTCGTGATGCCCCAGTGGGACTTGAATCTTGTACTTACTTATCTAATGTGTGCTCCCTTTGAGCCGCTCCATAACTGTACTCTCCGTCTTCTTACTTTGAAGACTGCTTTCCTGGTGGCCATCACCTCTGCCAGGAGAGTGAGTGAGCTCCAGGCTCTTTCTTCTACACCTCTTTTCCTCTCTGTCCATACGGACATGGTTGTGTTGCGGACGAGACCCTCTTTCCTGCCCAAGGTTGTCACGGCCTTCCACATCGGGCAGTCCATTACCATGCCCACCTTCTTTCCGCCTCCGCATCCCTCGAAAGAGGAAGAGAGGCTCCACCGTCTGGACCCAAAGCGTGCGCTCTCTTTTTATCTGGATCGCACACGCCAGTTCCGGGTGGATGACCAACTCTTTGTTGGTTACGTGGGCGCTAAGAAGGGAAAGGCAGTGCACAAGCGGACCATCTCGCGGCGGATCATCTTGTGTATCCAGGCATGTTACTCCTTGGCCAAAAAGGAGCCCCCTGTTGGATTGCGGGCTCATTCTACTCTGGCCACGGCGACTACAACTGCCCTGGGCCGAGGAGTGCCCTTGCAGGACATTTGCCAGGCAGCTACGTGGGCCTCGCTGCACACGTTTGCAAGACACTACTGCCTGGACAGCCAAGTCGGGAGGGATGGCTTCTTTGGCCGTTCCGTCCTCCAGGACTTTCTGGTGTGATTATTGGTTCGCAGACCCACCACCGGGGTTGGTATTGCTGGGGTATCTATTCTAAGGTAAGGAATCTATCACTAACGTGTCTCTTTCAGATGCACAAGTTACTACCTGTGTAACGATATATCTGTGAGAGACATTAGTTAGTGATAGATTACTTACCGACCTACCCATCCTCCCCGTTCTGCGAACCGATGTCTAGGGTTAAGGTCATCCCCTTTCAGGGCCCTAGTTTCATGGCACCAGTGTTCATGGCTCCGCGTATCTGGCGCGGAAAAGCTGTGTATCAGAACTGACGTCAGCGCGCATGGGCAGCGTCTAAGTACTCCGACGACGTCATTCCGGCGCTAACGACGCCGACGACGGACGCGGAGCCGCGGACGACGCCTACTGACGCGCAAGGGTATTGCTACGCCCAAAATTTCCGGATCCAGTCTGACGCCTGGGGATATTCTAAGGTAAGGAATCTATCACTAACTAATGTCTCTCACAGATATATCGTTACCCGAGTAGTAACTTGTGCTTGGCACCTGCTCCAAATATTCTGATTCACGCACAAAGTAGCTGGATCACTGTAGTGCCAAGTTGTTGGTGGTGCAAATGGTGGTGTTGGTGTCTGTCGGCAGGTGGGTGAGAGGGAGATGGGAGGTAAAGGAAGGGTGTTAATGGGGTGTAAAATGGCACCTGCAGCAAGCAAAAAAGAATTAAAAGCAGTTTAGACTGGATAAAGTTAGTTAAGTAAGAGGGAGGCTGTTGCCTGCAGGATTTTAATGCAGACAGTTCCATGCGCCCCTGTCAAAATCTGCACCCCGGGCCCAGATTGCCCATGCCGGCCCTGCTTGTACACCACTGACATGCATTGTTTATACACAACCCTCCCAACTCCATACCTGCACACATGCGCATCTATGCTAGTTCCCCGTTTTCAAATGAACAGTGTGGCTCGGGAGCTTCTTCTGTCGTGCTCTGTGATTTTGTAGGCCATTGTCTTGGTTTTGATAAATTTTTTCAGCTCGGGCAGGTAGTACTACAAGGCTCCAGCTTTCAGCTATGCATGCTACTGCAGTAGAGTCCTGCTCCAACTCTGTAAGTTGTAGTTGAGTTGGAGATGACCACGTAGTAAGTGTACAAGGAGCCTTCTCGCAATAGAAGTGCAGAAGTCCTGCATTGCCCTGTGAAACCCCAAAACTGGTCCTAGGATGCTTGTTTCCGGTCCAAGTTGGACCTGGCTTGGCAGGTCGGGCTGGACTGTTCCTATGAGGCACAGGGTCAGACTAATTTGCATATGGCCATGGTCAGGTGTAAACTGGGGTGGCATGGTGAGCAAAAGAATGATGGATTTAACTCAGATCTCTTGACTGGGGGTGAATGTTTTGATTTGTTCTGCATTCCGTCCATAAATTGTGTGTCTTTTGCTGTTTTCAGGGTCGTCACAAATCTTTCCCAAAACACAGGAGGCACACGAAAAAAAGCACCAAAATGCACTGACACCAACAGAGCTCACATCTCTGAAAACCGAACAACTGCAGTCTTCTAGTGACCTTGCCACAACACTTAAGGGGCACCTACTATGCAATGCTCCCTGCTGATCCAGATATTTGGGAAACAGGAGTTAATATAGGCATCCTTAAGGAAATCTTAGGGCTTTTGGGAGTTTCTAATGGTGCTAGTCATCCATCGTCATTGTCCCAGGACGGAGACTCCTGCGTCTTCTCCCCTGTCTGTCCCTCTCAAGGAAATTGAACTGTATGGCAGGCAAGTCCCACCTGATCCATTCAACCACCAGCAGCAGCTAAGCCAGAAGTTGCAAAAATCCTTCCAGCTCCCGTTAGACAAGAGTACAGATTTTAAGGCAATGCTATGCTCAGTACTCCACTCATACACCCTCCTGTTACTCTGAAACTAAGTTTAAGGCTGTTGAATCCGTTTTCTTTATGCCTTGGTTTCCAGTGTCATTTAGCTTCCACCAACTGTAGCACAGACGTGCCGACCTAATGCATCTCCTGCAGACCCCACTGAAGCTAGCAAGGACCAGCTTTGTGCACCAGCCAAGCCCCCCTTCCCCAACTGACTGTTCTTCAGATTGCCTGTTCTGGGTCTTCTCTGACCATACTATCAGGGCTCCCAAGGAATGGGGTGGTGCCTCAGTGAATTGACCCTCTCAGCCCACAAGAGGTCATGCTAGAGGGATGTGGACAACCACCTGTATACAACGTTTATACTTTTATTTTTGCTGCACCATAACACTATACTACTATGGTATACAACACACACTCCTCCGCAACTCCTTTCTGAGGATTCCCCTCCTCTTACCTTCTTGATAGCAGAGTCATTAGAGACTTTGCACTATTAGGCTTGGACTCACACCATTCTTCAGAGCAATTCTAGGGTCTGTTTTTTGGTAACTTGAACCCCTGTTGCCTTTTTATTTAGCACTTTTGAACTTGATATTATTCATTGGACTGAGGCCGATCTCCGCCTTGCTGGTGAATATTTAGGTTGCCTAGAAAGTCCAAAAAAGGCTAGTAGTCTGGAGGTCTTTCGCTGAGTCACATCTTAATGCTTTCCTTGCTTCCTCTACCTCTGCTCTGCATACAGCCAGAGGGATCATAAGGAGATCGTGGCTTTGTAGAGGAAGGTTTCATTTTTTATACTGACACCCTCTGATGAGTGTCTATGCTTAACCCCTTCACTGCTAGGCCTTTCCACCCCTGTGCTAAGCCTTTTTTGGCTATTTGGGATAATTTGCGCTTAGGAATCTGTAACTTTTTGACCACATATGATATCCATGCCAAATTTGCATCCTTTTCTTCCTACATCTTGGGGATTTTAAAGGTACCCAGGGTTTGTGCATTCCCCTGGAGGGGAGAAAGCAGACTTTTGTCAGAAAACCAATTTTTTTTTTACACAGTTTTGGCATTTTTCTGGGACATAGCCAATTTATAATTTTTTTATTATTGAAATCAGACACGATGCGTTGGAGTACATTAGAAATGTACAGTTATACAATAGGTAGATTAAGTAGACTAAACAAACAAAAGAGGAACATAGGTAGCTTACTTTTTTTAACATTATCATTTCATTGAACTTCTCTCTAAGCAAAAAATAAAAAAATAAAACATCTACTCCTTTACCCAATCCCTTGTCTATTTCGCTCCTCCATCCAAACAATAAGTGGCTTCCAGACATTCATACCTCTTTTTCTTGTTTTTAAACCTTTACATTTATATAGAGTAATTTCTTGGCTCCCAATAAATATTAATCGATTTAGCCACTGATAGTAAGTTGGTGGTTAAGAATCCTTCCATGCTGTGGCAATCAGACGTGCTATTGCTAGACTCAAAAACACAAAATCTCTTTGTGAGGCTTCAAGTTGCATTGCTACATCAAAACCTAATAGCATTAGTGTGGAAGATATCTTAACATTTGTCTTCAGTGTCTGTAACATAAATACATTTTTGCCTATTTCCAGCACCCTGTCTATATCAACATCCCCATCATTTAATTTAGTTGACCAATTTGCTTCTGTTTTTTCTAAATCACTAGGCATACATTTTTGTAGTTCCTGATAAAAATCTTTTATTCTGCTTTTGGGATTGCCCATAAGGTGGAGTATTGGTATGGGGTCAAGGTTAACACTCTTTTGGAACTTATCTCATACAATACCTGATTTGTAAATATTTAAAACATGAATCACTTTGTAGACAATGTTTCTGTGCAATTTCTATAAATCTGCGTATTTCTGGATTTACATAAACGCCTGTCTTGATTACAATCCCCTTTATTTCCCATTTTCTCGCCATATCATCGTATATATTTCTATGCAGGAGATCAGAATGCCAGAGTGACGAATATTTTGTGAATCTGTTGATCTTACAAGTTTTCACTATCCTTCTCCAGTTTTTAATTGCACAGTTGATACATTTATATCCTTTCTTTTGATATTTTCTCATGTCATCTTGACGCTGAAATAGGCCAGCTGCGGCTTCCCCAATTGCCAATTCGTAAATGGTTGGTATTTCTCTCTCATAATTTTGGGTCTTCTTATGATAGTAGAGAATACCCAGATTTTGCAGGGCCATGGCACAATAGTATAGCTGTAAATTAGGAGCGTTCCAACCACCCTGAGCAATCGATTGATTTAAATATTTATAAGCACGTCAGGTTTTTTGATAACTCCAAATAGAATTAGAAAACATCCCCTCGATTTTTCCGCATTTTTTTAGCCATTAATTCTATGGGGATGGCCCGCATTAAATATAAAATTTTCTCAACGATTTTCATTTTGATTACATTTATCCTGCCAATTATTGTGAGATGCAGAGGGTCTAGCCGTTTCAATTCCTTATTGATGAAAGCCATAACTAGATCTATATTTATTGCCCAGATAACTCGTGTTTTTGCTGTCAATCTGACTCCTAGGTACACTGCAGACTCCTTTACTCGAGGATCATCCAATATACAGTGTGGGGAGGAGATAATGTGTGTCTTTGAGCTGTTTAGGAGATATCCAGATCTCTTTCCAAAATTTACTGCCAACCTCTCTACTTCTATGATTGCTTCTTGTGGAGCTGGTGTTAGTAGGGCAATATCATCGGCATATGCCAATATTTTTGTCTCATGGCTGTGAGATATTACTGGTTTGATTATATGGTTATTTAAAATCACGGAAATAAAAGTATCTAAATAAAGTGCAAAAAGAATTGGGAAATAGGGGCACCCCTGGCGAGTGCCTCTTTCTATCTTCAGCCTTTTGGATGTATATCCCATTAGCTGAATTTTGGCATGCACATTATAATACATGGCCTGCATTGCCCGTATGAATCCGGGCCCAAAGTTACCCTCAGCCAGTTTATCCCACAGGTAGCTCCAGGCCAACCAATTAAAAGCTTTCTCGGCGTCTAGGAGGGCCACAGCTCTTTCCTCTATCTCGGCAATATCTAATATTGATATTGCCCGTCGCGTGTGGTCAGTGGTCCCCCGGCCTGGAATAAAGCTGTGCTGCCATGGTGAGATAATTGCAGCAATGTGTTTCTGTAATCGGGTGGCCATAATTTTGGAGTAGATTTTTGCATCTGTGTTCATGAGTGATATTGGGCGGTATGACTAAGGTAGTTCTGGAGGTTTGTCTTTCTTTAGGAAGACCACCACATCTGTATCCTGCCATGAACTTGGGGGTATTCCACGATGTTGTACATCCAGAAATAGATCTTGTATAAGGGGTACTAATTGTGCTGATATCATTTTATATACCTCGATTGGAATGTTATCTGGGCCAGCAGCTTTGCCAGATGAGAGAGAAGATAGTGCCAGCTGTACCTCCTCTTGAGTAATTTCTTGCTCTAATTCTTCAATCGTTTCCATGCTTATCTTGGGAAGGGATATACCACAATTATCAATATCTTCTAGATCATCCTGCTCCCCGCGATCCCCTACGAAGAGTTCTGCTTGATATAATTTACTATAGAAATCTTCAAAAATTTTAATAATCTCAGAATCTGAGGTCAATACCCCATTCAAATCTTTCATTTTTGTTATATTATTTCAGACACTTTTTTGTCTTGTTCTCAGCGCTAGTAATCTCCCGGTTGTCTCTCCATATTCATGTAGCTCCTTGTGATATATCTGAAACTTTTGAGCAACTTTCTCATGAAAATATTGATTGATGTCGGCTTTAGCCAGTGTTATTTTAGACAGATGTTCTATTAATATGTCTTCCGAAGCTCTGCTATATATTATTTGCACGTGTTCTAATTCCAGTTTACCCAATTTATTCACTAGATGATCCGCCTGTTCTTTCTGTTCCCTGCGGCCATGGGCTGCAAACCCTATTATTTCACACCTCAGCGCAGCCTTATATCAATCCCAAACTAATGCACTGGAAGCACTAAATCTATTGCAATCAAAAAAAGATTGCGTCCACTGCTTAATATATACACAAAATGTATCATCTAGTAATAATTTTCTATCGAAGGTCCATGGAGTTTGTCTGCTCAGACCCTGAACTTCCCTAATTTCCAGGATTAACGGATTGTGATCTGAGTATAATTGTGGGAGTTTTACTATATCCAGGTTATCTAACCATTGTACAGGTACCAGAAAATAATCCAAACGAACACATTTTTTGTGAGGCTGTGAATAGTATGTAAAACCAGGGTCATTTGGATATTTTTTTACCCAGATATCTGTGATCCCTTGAGCACGTTTGAGTGCGGAGAGTGCCTTGAACACCTTGGGCTTTCTCCCTATATATCTATAGCTAGTGATACTCCCTTCCATATGTATGTTAAAATCACCACATATAATCAAAGAGCGTGACCACTGTGCTAGTTCCATCTCTTGCTCCTCCCAGATACTGGGATTGTCTAAGTTTGAACCATATATATTAACTACAGAAAAGCCCAGTGAAATCTCCATTATGGCCCAACGACCCCACTTATCTGCTTTTTTATTATAAATTGCTCCCTTCTGATGTTTAATGTATGTAGCCACACCTCTTGTTGTTGTTGTTTGGGTGGAGCATACTGCTAGATTGTACCCTCTGATTTCGAGACAAAGCTTACTCCCCCATGGAATGTGTGTCTCCTGAAGGAATAAGGCATCTGGGTTCACTGTATCAATTATTTCAAACACTTTTGCACGCTTTGCCTTATCATTTAGACCACCAACGTTTGATGAACAGATTCTAAATTTAGCCACATCCCTCTGCATCTGTCTGAATTTCGTCTTTTTTTTATTTCTCCCTGCCCATCCTTCCCCATCCCAGCTAACCCTATTATCCACCCTCGCTACACCCTACCGTGACCCCACCTCTCACCATCCCTCCTCACCCCCTACACCTGTGCTCCCCCCTCCCCTCCCACCCTCCACCCCACAGCTAAGGAAAAAAGGAATTATGGTCCTTTATCGATGGGAGAGTCTTTGCTCCTGTCCCGCTCTACTCTATTTCTTTAGTTCTTGAACACCAAATTTGAATGCCAGCAACATTATAATTCATGTTCCTGATTATATTCATCTTCTATAGATTTCACATTATCTTATCCCCTATTAAATATACAGCTAACTTATTTGTTCAATTTCCTCTATCTGATGCGCATTAGTTTTTATACCTCAGAGTGTGTCCAGATAGTCTCGAGCTTGAATCTCTGATACAAAAAAATGCGTACAGCCTTTACAGAGTACTTTTAAAGTTGCTGGGTTTAGCAGAAAAACCTGTGCACCCTTATTTTGAAAAGGGGTAATTAATTGCCTTAGATGCCACCGCCTCTCCACAGTATGGTGGCAAAAATCAGGTCTCACGACGAACTGAAATCCTTTCCCTTGTCGTTTTTTGTTAGGTCTTGCGAGATCATATAATGCCTCTCGTGCCAGAAAGTTGTTGAGATTGATCAGTATAGCTCCGTGATATTTTACTGTTGCTGTTGAGCCTTTTCTTCCCCTCAGAGAGCTTAAAAGGAAATCTATGGGCCCTCTGTAGCTCCGTGGCCCAGTCCCACATTGTTAGCTCCGGAAATGCCTCCTGAAAGAGATCCTGCACAAATGTACGTATATCCTACCCTTCTGCCCCCTCGGGTATTCCCAATATCCTAAGATTGTTTCTCCGGAGTCGGTTTTCCAGGTCAGCAATTTTTAGCTGCATATCCTCGTGGTCGGCAGAAATTAGATCTATATCAGTTTTTTGTGTTATCATTTGATCTTCTATTTCTGATATCCGCTCTTCTGCCGCATTTATCCTTTCTGAGAATTCACTGCAGGTCTTAGCGACTCTTCTCACAACATTCTGTAATTTGCGGCAGGCAACTGTTTTCTGGCTTTCGGAGCGAGTTTCTGATCTATGTTCCACTATAAGTTGATAAATTGTATTCAGTGATATGTCGCTGGGACTGGTAGAATTTGTCACTGTGTCTGTCACAGCACCTTCTATTGCTCCTTCTCCTCCCTCTGCTCCCTCATGGATATTTTCGGGGTCACTCTGAGCCTCTGGTGAAAGAGATATTTCCCAGGCTAAGCTTTTGCCCGCTCCGGCTTGTGTCATGTCTAAGCTCCGAGTCTCTTGGGTCATCATTTCATTTTGTACCATAGTAGCATTTTGGGTGCTCTCTTCAGACGTTGAGTCCATAAGTGAATCATTTTGCTCACTTATCAAGCTGTTTAGTGAACCATCCAAGGACTCCGCTTTTTGCGCTTCATCGCACTCCTCTGAGGTATCTGTATGGTCTAAAAATGATAGGAAGGGTTCGCTTGAGTCGCTCTCACAGATTGTTCTCGTATCCTTTCCTACTGTTAATCCAATCATTGTTTTCACCGTATTGCCAAAATCCGGTATTGCTGTAAAACTGTGATTTTGCTCGTGTCACTTGATCCCCTTTTTCTGGTTGACTCCCATCTTGTCGCTTCTCTGTAGTTTTCGCATTTTTTGCTTGTGTTACAGTTTCTGGTGCGCTATTTTATTCTTAGCCTTCTTATCCTTCTTTGTTGAAAACATTTGGGGGACTCTCTTGTTTTTCCCTTCATTCCCTTCTGCTTTAGTGATTACAGAGTTCATGTCTCCAATCCCCCCCTTCCAAAGCTCTTTTACTGCAGCTACCATCTACTTGAGGGTCTTGAAGCCGACAACCTAATGGGGTATCCATCCCTCCTCTACTCTTCCCACCTCGTGCGGTTTTCGGTGGCATCTCAATGTCTTATAGATAGTAGATTGTATGCTGTTGCTCAGTATACTTCAGTGATTACCACTCAGATCACATTAATCATTTCAGCCTCTTTCCAGTTTGTTTCGATCGGCAATCCCCCCTTATTAGGTTTCTGCAGCAAGATATTTAGAATATCTTTTGCATCGTACACTCGTCGCATATTGTTATGCAGCCCATATAAACGTTTATATTTATGCTTTATACGCTCACCACGATGTTGTCTGTAATCTGGACTTTCAGCCTGATACCGGGCGCTCACATCCAGCCTCCAGCAGACCACAGGAACCACAATGCAGCTGTAGATCGGTTTAAGCACTGTTGTATCCACTGAGCCTCAATCCAAGGACCTCAGAGACCTCAAGGACCAGAATGCATCTGTGGATTATTGGGTGGATTAGTGTGTCTGCCTTGGTCTCGTGTCTCGCAATGCTGCTTTTTGCCTCCCAGCTTGCCGCCCAGCTTGAGGGCCGGTGTTCTCTCCGCTTTTGACACCAGCAGCGAGGCCACCGGACCCGCGGCTACCTCCGGGATTCCAATGCGGCCGTAGTCAGATTCGCGATGGGCTCCGCACTCCGCCGCTCCCAGCCACTCCGATGTTCAATGCGTGATGACGATGCTTCTCCGATGTTCAGCTGAAGGTAAAAGCGTCGCCAGGGCTTTACTACGCCGTTTCTTCGTCTCTCTGCAGACAGATATCCTGCATAGAGTAGAGAGGGCTGTTCTGGAGCTGACCTCTCACTCGTCCCTCCCGGACGCCATCTCTTTTCCTCCGGGACATAGCCTATTTTTGCTATTTTTTTGTGCTTTCAACCTCCTTCCAGTTATTGGTAGAAATGGGTATGAAACAAATAATGGATCCTGGAAAGCTATACATTTTAGAAAACTAGACACGATTCTGAATTCGGCAAGGGGTCACTTGTATAGCTCCTTCAAGGTTTCTTTATAGAAACTAACCGTTGAATATAGGAAAAATTGAAAATTAGTTTTAAAAAAACAGCCATTTGTGTCAACGTTTTCACCAGTAACTGCTTCTAATTATGACAGCTGTTTGAAAGCAATATACCGTTACATCCGCTGGACCTTTCTGGTTGTGGAGCTATATAGGACTTGTAGGTTCACCAAGAACTCGACGTACCCAGAGCCAATAACTGAGCAGCGTCTTGCAATGGTTTTTTATTATGTACCGGGTATATAGCAATTAATTTAGAAAAATATATACATGGCAAAAACGGTATGCAAGACACCTATGTATTTCTTAAATTGGAACAAAATATAGAGTTTAGAAACAGTAGATATTTACACATTTCCAAAATTATGAGTACCCATACTAGCATGAGAATTATAGGTCATTTTTCAAAATGACTTCTTTTTTACACATTATCTTTCATTTGGAAGGCAGAAATGCATCAAAAGTCAATAGGTATTAACAGTTGCTCTACAATTCTGTGTTACCCTAAGTCTCCCGACAAAAATGTTACCTCACTTGTGTGGGTAGGCCTCGTGTCCGCGACAGGAAACGGCTCAAAACGCAACGTGGACATCATTTATTTTTACAGTGAAAACCGGCCCTTTTTTGCAGTGCCTAGCTATAAATTTTGAACCCTAGCTCTGCCAGAACCTAGGGAAACTTAGCAAAACTATACATTGTTTAAACCTAGACACCCAGGGGAATCCAGGGTGGGGTGACTTGTCTGGCTCTCACCAGGTTCTGTTACCCAGAATCACTTGCAAACCTCAAAATGTGTCCGAAAAAACAAATTTTCCTCACATTTCTGTGGTGGAAAGTTCTGGATTCTGCGTAGATCCACAAAATTCCACCCACCTCGTGTTCCCCAAAGTCTTCCGATACAAATGGTACCTCACTTGCGTGAGGGGGTCAAGTACCCGCGACAGGCTAGGACCCAAAACCTATTGTGGCAACATCGAAATCACATATCACAAAACAACCTGGTTTTGCAAGGGGGGTCCCATGAGTTTTTGGCCGGGGCTCGGCGGCCATCTAGGGAAACCTACCAAACCCACGCATTTCTGAAAACTAGACACCTGGGGGAGTCTAGCAAGGTATGGCTTGCGTGGGTCCCCGAATATTTCCCTTCCCAGAATCCCCTGCAAACCTCAAATTTTGTTGCAAAAATCGATTTTTCACACATTTCTGAGTGAGAAAGTTGTAGGATCACCGGGCTCACACAAATTTCCTACTTTCCAGCATTGCTCCAGGTCTCCCGATACAAAATGTTACCTCACATGTGTGGTTAGGCATAGTGGCTGAAACAGGAAATGGCCCAAATCGTACTGTGGAGACTTCAAAATTACCTATTACAAAACTACCTGGTTTTAGGGGGGGGCACCTGTTTTTTTTTGGCCCCGGGCTCGCCGCCATCTAGGGAAACCTACCAAACCCACACATTTCTGAAAGCTAGAAATCCGGCGGAGTCCAACGGGGTATGGCTTGCATGGATCCCCAATGTTTCCCTACCCAGAATCCCCTGCAAACCTCAAATTTAGCTGGAAAAAACCAGATTGTCCACATATTTTTGGGTGGACTCACCGTGCCGGCACAAATTTCCTACCCCACATTATTCTCCTTAGTGTCCTGAGTAAAATGATACCTTCCTTGTGTGGGTGTCCAATGCAGAGTTGGCTAAAAACGCATTTTTTAAAAAATGTAGCGCTTAGAGTTGTTGGTGCTATACCCTGAATCCCAATGTTTTGGGCTCTTCCCGGTCACAGGCCCTTGCCCTACCCACACAAGTGAGGTATCATTTTACTCGGGAGACTAAGTGGAACGCTGTGGGGGAGGATACTTGTGCCGGCACTGGGATAACACCCACAAATATGTGGAAGATGTGTTTTTTTCAGCTAAATTTGAGGTTTGCAGGGCATTCACGGTAGGGAAACGTTGGGGGATCCACTCAAGCCATATCTTGCTAGACTCCCCCAGGTGTTTAGCTTTCAGAAATGTGTGGGTTGGTAGTTTCACAAGATGGCCGCCGAGCCCAGCGCCAAGAACCCAGGTGACCCCTCTGGCAAAACCAGGTTGTTTTGTAATGGGTCAGTTTGATGTCTCCTAAATAAGTTTTGGGCCCTTGCCATTCGTGGTTACTTGACCAACCCACGCGAGTAAGGTATCATTTTTAACGGGGTACCAGGGGGAACGCTGGGTGGTAGGAAATTAATGGATCCACATAGATTCCTGAACTTTCCCAGACAGAAATTTGAGAAAATGTAGATTTTTTTCAGCTAAATTTAAGGTTTGCAGGCGATTCTGGGTAGGAAAATGTTGGTGGACCCACGCAAGCCAAACCTCGCCGGACTCCCCCGGGTGTCTAGTTTTCAGAAATGTGTGGGTTTGATGGTTTTCCTAGATGGCCACCGAGCCCGGGGCCAAAAACCCAGGTGCCCCCCCCCCTTTGCAAAATCAGGTTGCTTTGTGATAGGTCATTTTGATGTCTCCTCAATAAGTTTTGGGCCCTTGCCACATGTGGTTACTTGACCAACCCACGCGAGTAAGGTATCATTTTTATCGGGGTACCTGGGAGAACGCTGGGTGGTAGGAAATTTGTGGATCCACGTAGGTTCCAGAACTTTCCCAGACAGAAATTTGAGAAAATGTAGATTTTTTTCAGCTAAATTTAAGGTTTGCAGGGGATTCTGGGTAGGAAAATGTTGGGGGATCCACGCAAGCCATACCTTCCTGGACTTCCCGGGGTGTCTAGTTTTCATAAATGTGTGAGTTTGGTAGGTTTCCCTAGATGGCTGCAGACCCCAGGACCAAAAACGCAGACCTGGTTTTGCAAGGGGGTGGTCACATGAGTTTTTGGTTCCAGGCTTGGCGGCCATCTAGGGAAACCTACCAAACCCACACATTTCTGAAAACTAGACACACTGGGGAGTCCAGCGACGTATGGCTTGCGAGTGTCCCCCAACGTTTTCCTACCAAGAATCCCCTGCAAACGTCAATTTTTGCTGAAAAAATCACTTTTTCTCAAATTTCTGTCTGGGAAAGTTCTGGAATCTACGCGGATCCACAAATTTCCTACCATCCAGCGTTCATCACAAAATAACCTGGTTCTGCAGGGGAGTCACCAGGGTTTTTGGCCCCGGGCTCCGCAGCCATCTTGGGAAACTACCAAAACCACACATTTCTTAAAACTAGACACCCGGGGGAGTCCATTGACGTATGGCTTGCGTGGCTCCCCCAACGTTTCCCTACCCAGAATGCCCTGCAAACTTCAAATTTAGCTGAAAAAAACTTATTTTCCACATATTTGTGGCTGTTACCCCCATGCCGGCACACATGTCCTGCCCCACAGCGTTCCTCTTAGTTTCCCGAGTAAAATGATACCTCATGGGGCAAGGGCCTGTGACTGGGAACATCCCAAAACATAGGGATTTAGGGTATAGCGCCGACAACTCTTAGCGCTACATTTAAAAAAAAAAGTTTTTAGCCAATTCTGCATTGGACACCCACACAAGTGAGGTATGATTTTACTCGGGACACTAAGGAGAATGCTGTGGGGTACAACATTTGTGCTGGCACGGTGATTCCACCCAAAAAATATGCGGAACATATTTTTTTTTTCAGCTAAATTTGAAGTTTGCAGGGGATTCTGGGTATGGGAACGTTGTGGGATCCATGCAAGACATACCTCATTTGACTCCCCAGGGTGTCTGGTTTTTAGAAATGTGTGGGTTTGGTAGATTTCCCTAGATGGCGGCGATCCCGGGGCAAAAAAAAACAAGTGCCCCCCTCCCAAAACCAGGTAGCTTTGTTATAAGTAATTTTGAAGTCTCCACAGTATGATTTGGGCCATTTCCTGTTGCAGTCACTATGCCTACCCACACATGTGAGGTATCATTTATATAGGGAGACCTCCGGGAACGCTCGGTGGTAGGAAATTTGTGTCCACCCGGTGATCCTACAACTTTCTCACACAGAAATGTGAGAATTTTTTTTTTTTTCAACAAAATGTGACGTTTGCAGGGGATTCTTGGTAGGGAAATTTTGAGGAGCCCAAACAAGCCATACCTTGCTGAACTCCCCTGGGTGTCTATTTTTCAGAAATGTGTGGGTTTGGTAGGTTTCCCTAGATGGCCGCTGAGCCCGGGGCCAAAAACACATGGGACACCCCTTGCAAAACCAGGTTGTTTTGTGATAGGTAATTTTGATGTCGCCTCAATTGGTTTTGAGCCCTTGCCTGTGACGGGTACTTGACCCACCCACGAGAGTGAGGTACCATTTTTATCAGAAGACCTAGGGGAACGTTGGGTGGTAGGAAATTTGTGGATCCACGCAGATTCCAGAACTTTCCCACACAGAAATTTGAGAAAAGGGGATTTTTTTCCTGCTAAATTTGAGGTTTGCAGGGGATTCTGGGTAGGGAAACGTTGGGGGACCCATGCAAGCCATACCTCGCTGGACTCCCCCGGGTGGCTAGCTTTCAGAAATGTGTGGGTTTGGTAGATTTGCCAAGATTGCCGCCGAGCCCGTGGCCAAAAACACAGGTGACTTCCTTGCAAAACCAGGTTGTTTTGTGATAGGTCATTTTGATGTGTCCTCAATATGTTTTGGGCCCTTGCTCGTCGCGGGTACTTGGGGCACCCACACGAGTGAGGTACCATTTTTATCGGGAGACTTGGGGGAACGCTGGGTGGTAGATTCCAGAACTTTCCACCACGAAAATGTGAGGAAAATGTGTATTTTTTACAAAGTTTGAGGCTTGCAAGGGATACTGGGTAACAAAACCTTGTTAGAGTCACCCCATCCTGGATTCTCCTGGTTGTCTAGTTTTCAAAAATGTATAGGTTTGCTAGGTTTCCCTAGGTGCCTGCAGAGCTGGGGTTCAAAATCTACAGCTAGGCACTTTGCAAAAAAGCCGCAGTTTTCACTGTGATAATGTGGTGTCCATGTTGAGTTTGAATGGTCACTGTGTTCCCATATAGCTTGGGGACATCCCTGTTTCTTGTGCACAACGTCGGTGCTTAAATAAGCTTCCAATCATTAAATTGCTGATATGTTTTTAATCATTTGTCGTCATTAATTTCATGACAATAGATTTCGTGGTTTCATATGCGTATCATACACTTTTTAAATGGCTCCAATGCATTCCACCCGAAATACATTGGAGCCATTTAAAAAGTGTATGATACGCATATGAAACCACGAAATCTATTGTCATGAAATTAATGACGACAAATGATTAAAAACATATCAGCAATTTAATGATTGGAAGCTTATTTAAGCACCGACGTTGTGCACAAGATGAAGTGGGCAAAAACCGAAACATTTGATAAACTGAGCAACTGCTATGACCTAGAGGCCTATATTTTGCAAGCAGTATCACACGTTTATGGGTTATAGCTGTACTTTCCCAGAGCAAGGTTTAACCCCTTGGCTGCGGCGCAAATTTTGCTGCAGCATGGGGGTGTTGCAAACAAAACAGTTGTTTTTGCATATTCCGCCCTAAGTGCGCTGGGGATGCCCAGACGTGGGTCCCAGGTACTCCACACCACTGGAGTCAAGCTAGCCGGGCTGATGAGAGGTGTTACCTCGAAACCGGTCCGGTCCTCGGATGCTTGATTCCGTTCTGGGAAGGACATGGCTTTTGTGGTTCGGACTGGACTGTTCCCATGGGGCACAGGGTCAGAGCTGATTTGCATATCGCCATTGTCTAACCCAGGGTGGTGTGGAGTGCAAAAAAACGATGGATTTGGGCCCAGATCTTTGGACTGGGGTGAGTGTGTGACATTGATCCACATTCGGTCCATCACCTGTTGTTTTTGCATATTCCGCCCTAAGTGCGCTCGGGATGCCCAGACGTGGGTCCCAGGCACTCCACACCACTGGAGTCAAGCTAGCCGGGCTGATGAGAAGTGTTACCTCGAAACCGGTCCAGTCCTCGGATGCTTGATTCCGTTCTGGGAAGGACATGGCTTTTGTAGTTCGGACTGGACTGTTCCCATGGGGCACAGGGTCAGAGCTGATTTGCATATCGCCATTGTCTAACCCAGGGTGGTGTGGAGTGCAAAAAAACGATGGATTTGGGCCCAGATCTTTGGACTGGGGTGAGTGTGTGACATTGATCCACATTCGGTCCATCACCTGTTGTTTTTGCATATTCCGCCCTAAGTGCGCTGGGGATGCCCAGACGTGGGTCCCAGGCACTCCACACCACTGGAGTCAAGCTAGCCGGGCTGATGAGAGGTGTTACCTCGAAACCGGTCCGGTCCTCGGATGCTTGATTCCGTTCTGGGAAGGACATGGCTTTTGTAGTTCGGACTGGACTGTTCCCATGGGGCACAGGGTCAGAGCTGATTTGCATATCGCCATTGTCTAACCCAGGGTGGTGTGGAGTGCAAAAAAACGATGGATTTGGGCCCAGATCTTTGGACTGGGGTGAGTGTGTGACATTGATCCACATTCGGTCCATCACCTGTTGTTTTTGCATATTCCGCCCTAAGTGCGCTGGGGATGCCCAGACGTGGGTCCCAGGCACTCCACACCACTGGAGTCAAGCTAGCCGGGCTGATGAGAGGTGTTACCTCGAAACCGGTCCAGTCCTCGGATGCTTGATTCCGTTATGGGAAGGACATGGCTTTTGTAGTTCGGACTGGACTGTTCCCATGGGGCACAGGGTCAGAGCTGATTTGCATATCGCCATTGTCTAACCCAGGGTGGTGTGGAGTGCAAAAAAACGATGGATTTGGGCCCAGATCTTTGGACTGGGGTGAGTGTGTGACATTGATCCACATTCGGTCCATCACCTGTTGTTTTTGCAGCATGGGGGGTGAGCGTGGCGCTGCCATGCTCATGACGGAACTAACGCTGTCATGAGTCACAGGCGACGTGTGCTCCGTCACGGCCCCACCTGCTCATTAATTCGCCCACACAGGCGGGGAATTAATGCCGCGTGAGCGGAGCGGCCGCAGCATGACGGAACTACGGCATCATGAGCACACACCGTCCGTGGCTCATGATGGCGTAAGCAGGCAAGTGGCATAAGCAGGCGAGGGGTGTTTACCAGCAGTACCACATGTCAATGGGATATTGCTATATTTTCTCAGAGCAGTGGTCTTCACAATAGATTTGACGGTAGTATTTTCATCCTAGTAGAGGCCAGATGGAGGTGAATAAGCTACAGGGTCAAACTCTAGTTGTGACACATAAACCACAATTTGATGTCGTCATCTCGGCTTCTTGTGGGGCTGTTAAGCGTGATTCTAGGGAAGTAAATGGGGGTGACATCAGACCAGTTGGCCCTTAGTCATTCTGCCTTTTTCTCGTTCTGTGGCAAGTTGAATTCTGATCTCCAGCCGTCCCCCCCGTCACCCCCCCCCAGTTGTAACACATTCAGACTTTGCTTGTAGAGAGAGCCATCAAACTGGTACAATGTCAATTGAGGGGGTTCAGGCTGCTACTCCATATCTTTTTAGTTCAGGAAAGCAGCGTCTGCCCCATCTTGAACTTGCACTTAATAAACAAGTTCCGCCAGTTCCCGCCTGCAAGAAAGTTGGTAATGGATACTTACTCCAAGGGTTGCTCACATGAATGTTCTTCCCCAAGGCACAACTGTCTTTTTTAAATTTGTATTGGCAAAGACTGCTCTGCAGCCGCAGGTGGAACAGTATGGCCGCTGATGTTATCTGCATGGCTTTATCCTGAGTGATGTTACACATCCAAATTCGCTGCTGTGGGTGCTGTGTGACATCAGTTCCTGTTTTTTTGGGTTATGGTCAGCATTAGATGTCTTGCCAACCTCTTGTAAACTCAAAAGTAATTTTAGTGGAATTTCATACAGAAGGGAGATTTGGGTCAGGCTGCTGCAGCTATTGGTGCTCTATTTGAATGCAATTGACACTTCGGTTCAGAGCAGAGAACAGCACACATGGGACCAGGTTCCAAGTTTGGCGCTAAATGTTGATCTCATTGCCGATCCCTTTGTAAATTCTGTGTGCACATTGATCTGTAGTCCTTTCCCTGCAGAGGTTTCCACATAGGATAATTACCACATGAGATAAGGAAAACGCATCTAACCTATAATAATAGGATCTGAAAGAAACACGTAAGTTATAGATTCCTTACCTTAAAATTACCCCCAAGCGTCAGACTGGACCGGAAAGATTTTTAGTCAGCAGTACCACTGAACGTCGGAAGGTGGCGTCGGTCGGCTCCGCGGTCGTCGTTGGCGTCGTGGTCGCCAGGAGGATGTCACGGCAGCTACTTAGACGCCGCCCTTGCGGGCTGACGTCAGTACTTTCTTTTTCCGAGCCAGCCAGCGCAGATCCGGGAAGAGCGGTACCTCAGTCAAATTTTTCTCGACTTTTGTCGACGTCTTGTTTCAAGTCTCCGACTCCAAATAGGTGCTCGATGGATGCCCGGTTTTAAGGCCTGCGGTTCCTGAACCCGATTGATGTCGATGACGGATCCGCATGGCGTGTACCTCTTTTGCCTGGAGCGCGACCATGACCCCAAGTCGTGCTCCGACTATTAGTTGTTGCCGCTGAAGACTTTGTGGGAGCCAGTCCCGAAAGCTGCTTGAAAGATGGGAGTCGGCTCCACACTGTTCGAGGTCCCGGTCGAGAGGGAGGTCGAGGGACGGGTCACGGAGCCACCATCATTCCAGCTTGAAGTCTTCGCACTCTGGGTCAGGTAAGTCGAAGCATAAGAAGAAGTTAAAGAAGCATTGTCGCTCTTTGCCATCTCCTCGTCGGTCGGCCGATCCGGCGAGGCGCGCGGGTGTGCCACTTCCTCGGCTCCCGCAGAGCCCGAACAGTCGACTCGGAGTTTCCCTCCTTTTTCGGGACCCGGAGCGACCCCTGCCCAGCTTAGTACGTTCCACAAGGCGATGCATGCCATCTTTGGGAGGACCAACCCCGATGGCGCGCCTTTGGGCCCCGCAAACTCGGTTGTGGGGCCCAGGTCTTCGCTGCCGGCGGCTCCAGCGTCGCATGCCCCCCTTGGATCCAGGCTTGGATCCGGATCAGCCCCGGGTTGACCTTATTACACCTCCACCGGCGCCGCTTTCGACGGCACCACTACTGTGGCCGACTTCCGTCGCACCCCCCCCCCCCCCCCCGGCCGGCGTCGACCCCAGCCTCTTTCCAGACGTGGACACGGAGCTGGTCGGTGGGATTTTCATGCCCCTGTTCACTCCTGGGGCTCCGTTTCAACAACAGCGGCACCAGAGGAAGTTGAGGAGGACTGGGAGGGTCAGGTAACCCTTTAACTGACTAGCTTGAGCCTAAGTAGGACTGGACAGAGAGGAACTGGGGGGTTCCAGTGGTCTTGATACTTCACCCGACCGTAGCATGTGGCTACGGAAGAGGGACGTCATACGCTGTGGTGTTGTATAGGGCGGCTGAGGCTCTTAACCCCCCGAGCTTCCTACGGTGGCGGTCAGGACTAACCTCCTGACTGAGGTGCTTCAACCGGCCCAAGCTCTTCAGAGCTCCTGCTTCCATTTAATGAGGCCCTCACTGACGTCCTTTGGGGCACGTGGTCCAGGCCAAACACGGGTGCTCCAGTGGATAGGATGATCGCCCGACGCTGGCTCCGGGCGACCCCACTTCACTCTCCCAACACCCCACCCCGGAGAGCTTGGTGGCCCAAGCCTCCACCTCCAAAAGCGCCTTCCCTACCGCTCCACCGGAAAGGAAATCCAAAAAGCTGGACCATGTTGGCAAGAAAAAATGTTCCTTTGCCAGCTTAGGACTGCGGTCCGTAAACACTGCATGTCTCTTGGGCCGTTATTCTCACTCAGTGTGATACGGTGGCACATCTGCTCCCTCAGTGTCCGGAGGAGGCCCGGGCAGTGCTCTCCCAGGCTGTCGCCTCCGGGATAGAGGCAGCTAAGTTTACGATCCGTTGTGGGCTGGACACCGCCGACTCTCTAGGCAGGACCATTAAAACGTCCGTAGCGCTTCGATGCTATGCCTGGATGAGGTCCACTGGCTTTTCACAGGATGTCCAGAACACCTTGATGGACATGCCCTTTAATGGCCGTCGCCTTTTTGGCGACAAAGCAGACAACGCCCTAGAGCCCTTCAAGGACTCACGGACTACGGCTAAGTCCTTGTGCCTCTCCTCTCGTCTGGTGCAGTCTGCTTTTTGGCCCTCTCGTGGCTACGGAAGGGGTTCCCGATACGTCCCACCCAGGGCCACAGGCCGTAGCAAGTTACCCAACCTTCTCGTGGCCGGGGACTTGGGAACAACCGTCGAGGTTCCGGGGGCCAGCGGGCGGGCCAGTCCACCCCCCCCCCCCCCCCCCCCCCGCAGCAGCCTCGAACCCCTCCTAGTCCGACCTTTCAGGCCCATCAAACGCCATTGGGCGGTAGGATTCACCATCACCTCCCCCACTGGCGCACCATCACTTCGGACAGGTGAGTTTTGCAAATAGTCTGAAGGAGCTAATCCCTCCCCCTCACGACTACCCCTCCGTACCACCGCATGTCGGAGGATCTTCTGGTCCTTCTCCAGCAGGAAGTTACGGCTCTCTTGGCCAGGAGAGCCATCGAGTGCGTTCCTGTCCCAGAAGTAGGTCGTGGTTGTTACTCCCACTACATTCTGGTTCCTAAGAAGGACAAGGGCCTGCGTCCTATCTTGGACCTCAGGGACGTGAATCGCTTCCTCTGGAAGGAGAATTAAAAATGTTGACGCTTGCTGCGGTCTTGTCTGCCCTCGACCCGCAAGATTTGATGGTAGCGTTAGACTTGCAGGATGCTTATTTTCACATTCCCGTCCTGCCGGCCCACCGGCGTTACCTGCGGTTCACGGTAGGCCATAAGCACTTTCAGTTCACCATGCTCCCCTTTGACTTTACCAGCGCCCCTCGGGTGTTCACGAAAGTGATGCCATTGGTCGCAGCTCATCTACGCAGATCTGGGGTTTCAGTCTTCTCCTATCTCGACGACTGGTTGTCGTCTCCCACCTCCAGACTACGGCTGACCTCCTGCATATGCTGGGGTTCTCCATCAATGTGCCGAAGTTGCTCCTGATTCCCTCTCAGAAGCTCCTCTTCATTGGAGCGGTTCTGGACACGGCGCAGTTTCAGGTCTATCCTCCCCAACAGCGAGTCGGGGATATTCGGGCTATGATTTCGATCTTTCAGCCCTTATCCCTAGTTTCAGTCAGAATGACCCGGAGGCTGCTGGGCCTTATGGCCTCCTGCATCCTGCTGATCGATCATGGCAGGTGGCATATGCGGGCTCTGCAGTGGGACCTGAAGTTCCAGTGGGTGCAGCATCAGGGGAATCTGTCCGATTGCGTTCAGATCTCGGAAGGCACTGCTCGACAACTGCAATGGTGGCTTACGAACCAGGATTGGGTTCATGGCATATCCCTCTCCCTTCCCCAACCGACCACACTGTGGTGACGGATGCCTCCTTTCTGGGATGGGGCGGCCATATAGGAGAGGCGGAGATCAGAAGTCTCTGGCGGAGTCCAGGCTTCACATCAATTTTATGGAGCTCCAGGCAATTCGTCTTGCACTGAATGCATGCCTTCCCTCTGTCAGGGGAAGAGTAGTGCAGGTGTTCATGGACAACACCACCGCCATGTGGTATTGCAACAAACAGGGCGGGGTGGGGTCGTGGACCCTATGTCAGGAGGCCTTCCGCCTCTGGACATGGCTGGAACATCAAGGCATTTCCTTGGTGGTTCAACACCTGGCAGGTTCTCTGAACGGCAGGGCGGACGAACTCAGCCGCCGGGGCATGATGGATCACGAATGGCGTCTTCACTTGGTGGTGGTGCAAGGTATCTTTCAACAGTGGGGAGAGCCTTGGTTAGATCTATTCACCACCAAAGAAAACGTGCAATGTCAGCAATTCTGTGCATTGGAATTCACAAGGCAGCACTCGCTAGGCGCCTCTTTTCGTTGCGAGTGGAGTTGCTGTCTGTTGTACGCCTTTCCGCCTATACCACTTCTGCCCAGAGTGCTGAAGAAGATCAGGGCGACCGGGCCCAAGTCATTCTTGTAGCTCCGGATTGGGCACGAAGAGTCTGGTATCCCGAGCTGCTCAACATTGCCATCGATCGTCCGATCAGACTGCCTCTTCGGGAGGATCTTCCTTCGCAGCAGCGTGGGACGGTCCACCACCGAACCGGTCCAGTCTCCACCTCCTTGCGTGCAGATTGAGCAGCGGCAGTTGACGTCTTTCAACTGGTCTCCCGAAGTTTGTGACGTAATTTTGGCAGCCAGGCGTCCCTCCACAAAGATGGGATACGCCTGTAGGTGGAACACATTTGTGACATGGACCACAGCAAAGGCTGTGGATCTACTTTCTGCCCCTCTATCTGAAGTACTCTTGTTCCTTCTCTCTTTGGCCCAGCAGGGCTCTGCTCTGGGCACTATCAAGGGCTACCTTTCTGCCATCTCTGCCTTCCTTCGGCTGCCAGACCAGCCTTCTCTTTTCAAGTCCCCGGTAGTTAAGCGTTTCTTGAAAGGCGTAACACATCTTTTTCCTCCTATTCCATTTCTTATGCCTCAGTGGGACTTGAACCTTGTGCTAACTTATTTAATGTGCGCTCCCTTTGAGCCGCTTCATAACTGCCCTTTACGTCTCTTAACTCTTAAGATTGCTTTCCTGATAGCCATCACTTCTGCTATAAGGGTCAGTGAGCTCCAGGCTCTTTCCCCTAAACCTTCTTTCTTATCTGTTCATCCCGACAAGGTGGTTCTCCGGACCCGTCCATCCTTTCTTCCTAAGGTGGTCACTTCCTTCCACATCGGGCAGACCATTACTTTGCCAACCTTCTTTCCGCCTCCTCATCCTTCAAAGGAAGAAGAGAGGCTCCACCATCTGGACCCAATTCGTGTGCTCTCCTTCTATCTGGATCGCACAAAACAGTTCTGAGTGGATTATCAACTTTTTGTTGGCTACGTGAGTACAAAGAAGGGTTGGGCCGTACACAAATGCACCATTTCTCGATGGGTTGTGTTGTGTATTAAGGCTTGTTACTCTCTGGCTAAAAAGGAGCCTTCATTCGGGCTACACGCTCACTCCACCAGGGCGACGGCAGCCACAACTGCCTTGGGAAGAGGAGTGCCTCTGAATGACATCTGTCAGGCGGCCAAGTGGGCATCGCTGCACACGTTCACCAAACACTACTGCCTGGACAATCAAGTCCGGAGAGACGGCTTCTTTGGCCGTTCTGTTCTCCAGGATTTTCTGGTGTGATCTTTGTTCGCAGACCCACCACCGAGGTTGGTATTGCTGGGGTATCTATTCTAAGGTAAGAACTCTATAACTAACGTGTTTCTTTCAGATGCACAAGTTACGTACCCTCGGTAGCAATATATCTGTAAGAAACATTTGTTCTTTATAGATTCCTTATCGCCTCACCCCTCCTCCCCATTCTGCTAACTGATTTCTAGGGTTTAAGATATCCTTTCAGGGCCCTAGTTTTGTGCACCAATGGTCAGTGTCTTGCATGGCTCCGCGTTTCTGGCGCTGAAATTCGTGTACAGAACTGACCGCGCGCGAGGGCCACATCTAAGTAGCTGCCGCAACGTCATCCCGGCGACCACGATGAAGAACACGAGCCGACCGACACCACCTTCGGGCACGCAAAGGTACTGCTGATGAAAAATCTTTCTGGATCCAGTCTGACGCCTGGGGTAATTCTAAGGTAAGGAATCTATAACTAACTAATGTTTCTTACAGATATATTGTTACTGAAGGTAAGTAACTTTTGCTTTGCAGCTTGTTGTGCTGTAGGTTCACATTTTCTGCAAATGTTTCAAGTTGTGTTTCTTTGAAAAATAATTTTTTGTACTGTTATGACTTGTGGCCTGGGCAGAAACTATTCTACGCTCGCGTAGTTTGTGCAACTACACGCCATGCGAATTGTACGTAGCACATTGCAAAAACGCACAGCGTAGTTGGCATTTTCTGCTCGCTCGCGGTCCTCAACGTCAAGTTGGCGACCACATGCAAGCAAAATTACATCCTGACGAGACTTTTTCTTCGTTTGCGATCAGCAACATCAAGTTGCCGATCGGGAGTGTGGAAAATAAACCTACCAGCGAGATTCTCACCACGGGAAGGTCAGGTTTCTCATTGCGAGTGGTCGCGTATGCTCGCGAGGAGAAACTACCAGTCCGCGTTGAGAAAGCTGCCGCTTGAGTAAAAATCTACTTGAGCAGTAGAAAAAACAGCTTGCACTGTGCAAGACGTCGTTTGCAATGATTGCACAGTGCGAACAAGCATCCAGCACTGTGCAATCATTGCGAACAGCATTTCCCTACTGCACTACGCAGTTCGCGTAGTGCTATGCGATGCTCTCGTAGTACGAAGTGCACTTCGCGTAGCTACGCGTAGCGCTACTATGCGAACTACGCCCAGGGTTACATACAATGCACCAAACAAAGACTTCAGCTTATGTTGTGTTTTTTCCTTTTGGGACAGCATAAGTAGTTGTAAAGATGTAAACTAGAAAAGTGGCTGTACTGGTAGAGAAAAATGTATGTTCCAAAATATTAAATATTAAGCGTCTCACTGTGAGTTTGCATTCAGGGAGGTGGGTGGGCGCAGGTAAATCCACAGCACTATAAGCTGTAATCTGATTTTTACAGGTAAGTGATGTTTTCCATTGGCAGCATGTGCTGATCACATGCTGTGCATAGACTGTGGAGCTGTACTCATTCTCCCTAAAACAATACCTTGTGAGCCGAAGACATTTGGAATAAAGCTTTTAGTACGGTTTGTCCGATTTAGGCTTCAGGTCAGGCATTAAGGTCCTCACTGTAAGGCCTATTGAATCTGTGGATAGTAGATCATGCCGCAGGTTTGCAGATGTTTGCAAGTGGAATGTTACCCAGGAAAGACATATTGGCTCTTTTCTGTCAAGTTGAATGTACCTGTGCCCTAGACAAAGAGTGTTGTGTGCATACATTTGGGTTTGACATAAACTTGAATGCATCTGATAATCAACCTATCTGATAGAGACATCTAGCCGCCGATTCCTTAACTTAGAATATCCCCAGGTGTCAGACTGGATCCGGAAAACTTTCCGCAGCAGCACTTCTGCGAGACGGGTGATGCTCCGCCCTGACATCGTCCATGGACATGACGTCACTGGAGCCATATAAGCCCCTCCCGGCACGCTGACATCAGTTTTCTTCTTTTCCGCATCCCAACGCGGATCCTGGAAACTTAGCGGTTCCTTGGCCTGTTTTAGGGCCTTCTCAATGCCTTTGGCGTCTCGGAACAGTGTGCGATGCCTTCGGGCTTTAAAGCATGTGAAACCTGTGCACGCCAAATGTCTGTCAGGGACCCGCTCGCCATTTGTATGTGGTGCCTGGGAGTGCACCACCAGTCCAAAGAGTGTGACGCCTATCAGCAGATAAATCCTAAGTCCCTAAGAGAGCGTAGTATGAAGCTGCTAGCCGCTTGGCTGTTCGGTCCTGCACCTTTGCGCCGCCGATCTCCCTCTCTGGATCGGGCCCGCTCATGAGGTCGTTCTCGCAGACGACGTTTGGAGGCAGGTAAGCACAAACATAAGTCGCGAAGGTCGTCCTCCCATGAACGTGATGCTGGTGCCCGTTGCTCTCGGTCTTTGCAGGGCACCGGCACCCAGCAGTTGTCTCCCCCTACCCACCCTTCCCAGCTGTCGGAGCAACAAGGACCAAAATGGAGGCCTATTCAAAGACTCTCCACTCTTTCTTTGGGTCACCACCTTACCATGGTGCGCCTTCGGGTCCCACAGAGGAGGAAGGCACTCATGTCGGGTCTTCGCTGGCGTATTCGTCCTCGGCGCTGGCTGCGTGCATCGCCTCTGGTTCTGGAGTCGATAAGACGTTGACAGGACAAGGTCCTGAGGACGGTCCCATTCGTCCGTCCAGCCCACCCGTCCAGTCACCGCTTAGCCCTGCGTGACTTCCTGTGCTGACGTCGGATGGGCACAACTCCCTCTTTCCTCCCCGCAGGTAGTGGTTGGGTCACTGTCGGACCGCGCCGAGTCCCCTATGGAGGTTCTCGACATCGATACAATGGTGTCGGGCGACGCCAGCGCCTACAGCTCCTCTGTTACAGGAGGTTGAAGTCCCTCTCGACTCCCCATGCCCAATGTCTTTTCGGTGCCCCTTGGTGCAGGCACCTAGCGCTCCGTGGCCTTTGGATTAACCTCAGGCTCCTCTACTTTCTCTCTAGTGGACGAGTTAGTCTCCAACCGTCTCCTAACGATGGTTTGTTGCCATCCCCCAGAGTGGCGACTGAAGCTAGTGCGGCTTTCGCGAGGGCTATTCGAAGTGCTGCAGATATTCTTTGCTTTCAGCCCCCTGTGGTTTCCCTGCCCGCTGATCTTTTACTGGATCTCCTCCACATGGAGCCTGTTGAGGTGAAGCCTTTACTGCCCCTTGGTGGGTCTTTGTTTGACATCCTGCTTGGTACCTAGGCACAGCCCTCCTCTGGTGACCCTGTTGATCGGGCCATTGCTCACCGGCATCGCCAGGGCCCGGACGATCCTCTGCCTGTCCCTTCACCCTAGAACTCAGGGTCTGGTTTTCCAGGCAGCTTTTGACTTGCAGCCTTCTTCTACATTACCCTTGTTACCTCCCACTAGGGAATCTCAGTGGCTAGAGACATGTGGTCGCCACATTTTTACCTCTGCCAGTGCGGGCATCCGTGCCTTGAATGTCTTGCGTGTTCGCACATGCTTCCTTTGCCCTTTGGGACACAGTTGAGCTCCTTCTTCCTTCTCTCCCAGAAGGGCCCTGGGCTGACTTACATTGCCTTCTTCTCGATAGCAGGGGAATAGCACAATTTTCCCTTTGATCAGCCCTTGACGCAACTGGCTCTGTGGGTAGGGCACTGGCCTGGTCGGTTGCTTTGCGCCACCATGCATGGCTGTGCAACAGTCTTTTCCCTTACAATGTTCGGGACGCTCTTCGGGATCTGCCATTCAATGGCGTGGACCTTTTTGACTGTCGCGCTGATTCAGCGGTCTATGCCTCATGTCTGGTCTCCCGTGACTTTCTGGTCCTTGCGGCCTAGTTTTCTGTCTTGTGGTATCTTTTTCTTGTGCATAGGCGACTTTGCCTTGCTAGTTTTGAGCTCTGGGTTCATAACGTAGTACCCAGATGGTCTAGGCGGCTGATCCACCCTCTTTGACTTTGTTCAGTACAGCCGGTCGGCTGGTTATGCCTTCTTTTCAGTCCTCTGACTGAGACCTTATCCCAAGAGGAGCCCCCTTGCAGGGGTTAAGACTTACTCTATGTGGGGTATTTACTGGCTATTATGTAGCTGCCTTTCTGCAGGGAAGGCTTAGTACGCTCCTGTGGAGTCTTTTTCACAGAGATTCTTCTGTGGCTCAGTGTATACAGGCTTGCGTTGCTATATTGCTCTTTCTGTTAGGGTTGGGGTCTACGGTTGTCTGTATTACTTCCAAGCGTCGGTAGCGGGTCCCTACCATGAGGTTTCTGCCTCGCCTGCCTGGTATGTTCGCTGTCATGGGGCGCCTCCGTGCTTCTGCGGTGACTGGCCTACCCTCCATTCTTTAGGATGGGTGATGCTTTCTCGTCCTTCTACTCTGTCTGGCCTTCTCTATAGATGATGGCGTCTTCGCCATGTACGTATATGCTGAATCCTGCTTTGTGCCCTTCTTTCCTGGCTCTTCCCATTCGTGCACGTCCTTTGGTGTCACGAATTATGCCAAAGGCAGTGCAATGATTGCACTGAAGGCATGTCAATCCTTCCTTGTTGCCACCCCGTCTCCTTTTAGGCACGCCCACCGGGATTGGATCTTTTACCCGCGGCTTTACACTATTGATTTTAATTACTGGGGAAGCACTATTTGTTTCCCCTTCCATCTATCTGAGAGACAGGTTGCTTAAATGTTGCTGTCTACCAATCTCTCGCCCCGTTTCCCCCTTCTTGCAATTTCGCCTCTTTTCCTTTCAGTTCCTGTCATGCTGCAATGTCATCTATCCCCCTTCCCTTCACATTAGTCCCACAAACGGTTATTTTATCAACGTGTAGTATGCTCATTACGAGTGGTGCTCAGTGAAAGAATAGCCCCCCATATCATCCCTGATCCATTAAGCAGCCCTGCCCCTCCCTTTGTTGGCCTCGCTGTGCTTGAGCACTACCTTTGTTGGCCTCAGTTGCTTGAGCACTACTGACATCTGGATAGTCTTCATTTAGAATTTGGAGGGAACTAGATATCCTCCACGTTCAGGAGGACCGTGTTAATTCGGAGTACAATGATCAGCTGAATTTTCCGGCTATCCATGTGGGGGAGGAAATTCTTCCAGGTGCTTCTACTCCGCATTTAGATTTTCTTTCTGGAACGAAAGGATTTTCCGACCCCTCCAAAGTATAGATGAGTCCTTGGGAATTGTTTTCAGTGCAAACCCCAGCCAAGGCACAGCAGTTGTGCTCAGTGAAACAATAACCCCCCCCATCTCCTCCCCGATCCATTAAGCAGCCCTGTCCCTCCCTTTGTTGGCCTCGCTGTGATTTCACTTCCGCTCTTTTTCGGTCTCGTAGCGATAGCGCGTAAGCGCTGTCTCGCCAGAGATCTTTTGTTACTGACTCTGCTTCCCAGGAGACAGCACCTGGCTGCGCGCATCTCGCAAAAGGCGATCGGCGCAGGCCACGCGCGCACAAACGCGCTCGCCGTGGCTGTCTCCTGGGAAGCATGCATACACAGACACACCTCCCCCTGCACGCATGCGCACACAGCACCACACACATACACAAGCGCACATACACGCACGGGGAGACGTCCCTCCCCACCCCTCCGCCGTCGCACACACGCACACATACAGGCATCCCCCCCTTCCCCTGAGGGGGTCACATAGGCCCCCCCAGCTCCCACAGTGCCCCGCGCGCTGCCGCAGCTCACCCCGGCTGTCTCCCATCCCGGGGGGGCGGGGTCCCTCGCTGGTGCCGGGTGCCCCCCTCCCCGGTGTGAGCCGCTCCTTGCGGGCTGCCGCCGGGTCCTCCGCACTCCTTTCCAGCTACTATCTCCCAGGGCTCCGTCAGCCGGGGCCCGCAGCTGGCACCGCGATCCCAGCCTGCACCGCGCACGGCCGGAGGGAGGACCTCCAGCGATCCCATCGACCAGCGCGCAGCGGGGACTCCGCCTATCACTTCCTGTTTTCCTCTATCATTAGCATAGATAGCAGCCGGCATGAACATAGAAAACGGAGCGGGGCTCTGCGTGGCCTGCGGAGGCACCCGCCATCTTTGAAAAGGCTGGTTAGAATAATTCTGAACGGGAGCACGTGATACAGGGGGTCCTAGGGCGTTCTCTCGAGGGCCTACAAGTGCGTTCAATACTGTGTTCATAGTGGCCAAGATTTCAGAATGCTATGCGTTACATTTTCATAATTTCAGTGTAATTATGAGTGACATTTCAACGATTAAAACTATGAGTACCACTTTCTCCCGAGCAAAATCAAGCAAAACATAAACCTCAGAAATTACACCCATTTGAGCAAGGAACAACTCTAAGAAGATCTCAACACTGCTGCAAAATACCTGAAATGGAAGGGCACTAACTGGAGACAGACTGCCTGACCGCAGTTCTCAGCAGAGGGCAGGCTGCACATAGCTGCCAAATTGTCAGTTTGCTTATGCATAGCTGCCAAGTTTTTGGTTTGTGTATGCATGTGTGACATTCCCATATTTGCATTGTGTTTATGTGTGACATTTCAATACCTCACGTGTGACACTTGGAGTGACACTTTTTTGTGAGCTGTGTGAATAATAACAGCTGTGAGCCCGTGCCTGAGGTGCATCATCAGAGCTTTGTGAATAATAACTGTGTCAGCCCCGTGGTGAGGTGCATAATAACTGCGTCAGCCCCGTGGTGAGGTGCATCATTACAGCTGCGTGAATAATAACAGCTGTGAGCCCGTGCATGAGGTGCATCATCAGAGCTTTGTGAATAATAACTGCGTCAGCCCCGTGCGTGAGGTGCATCATTAGAGCTGCGTGAATAATAACAGCTGTGAGCAACAGCACTCTTGCACACACTCAAACTGCTCACCAATTCAAAGTATGCTAAAAAATGTATGCAACGCATTGTCATACACAATGCCAATAACTCAAACTTTAATGCTGCGAGACCTATTGCATTGCAAATGCTTGTCTTTTAGAGCTGCTGCCTTGGGTCAGTGACACAGATGTCCCTCGGAGACAGAGGCGTGGGTTCTTCTTCAGAGCCTGTCGATCTACTGCTCTCTCTCTACTACTCACTCTACTACTCACACTCCACTACTCTCTACTACTCACTCTACTACTCACACTCCACTACACTCTACTACTCACTCTCTACCGCTCTCTACTACTCGCTACTACTCACTCTCTACTACTCTCTACTACTCACTCTCTACGACTCTCTACTACTCACTCTCTACTACCCACTCTCTACTATTCACTCTGTACTACTCTCTCTCTTCTCTATTACTCACTCTATACTACTCACTCTACTACTCACTCTTTACTACTCTCTACTACTCACTCTCTACTATCTACTACTACTCTCTACTCCTCTCTTTCTACGCACTCTCTACTACTCGCTCTCTACTACTCACTCTACTACTCGCTAGTCTCTACTACTCGCTAGTCTCTACTACTCGCTAGTCTCTACTACTCTCTACTACTCACTCTACTACACACACTCTACTACTCACTCTCTACTACCCACTCTACTACTCACTCTCTACTACTCACTCTCTACTACTCACTCTACTACTCTACTCACTCTCTACTACTCACTCTCTACTAAACACTCTACTCTACTACTCACTCTCTACCTCTCTCTACTAGTCTCTACCTACCTCTCTACGCGCACATATGCACATATAAATATATGTATATATATGTATATATATATATATATAATATATTATATTATATATATATTATATATATATATATATATATATATATATATATATATATATATATATATATATATATATATATATATATATATATATATATGATCAAGGCTGTTGTGAAACAGCCGAAACGCGTCATGCTGGTGGAGAGGAGAAAATAAACCACTTCATTTCACGAATCTTGGTGTCTGAGAGATCTGTACCTGTGGTAAATTGCAGCCTCGAGGGCTGAATTAGCAGGATATTGTATATATATGTATATATATATATATATATATATATTAGCAGGATATATATATAAACAATATCCTGCTAATTCAGCCCTCGAGGCTGCAATTTACCACAGGTACAGATCTCTCAGACACCAAGATTCGTGAAATGAAGTGGTTTATTTTCTCCTCCCCACCAGCATGACGCGTTTCGGCTGTTTCACAACAGCCTTGATCTTATATATATATATATATATATATATATATATATATATATATATGTATATATATATGTATATATATATATGTATATAGACATACATAAATAAACATTTATATACATCTGCATATCTATATAAATACAAATATAAATGCATGCATACATATACGCATACGTATGCATGTTATCTACATGAAAGTTTGAAAAACACTAATAAAAGCAAAGCTAAAAAGCCACCTAATTACAAACAGAATTGCTTTAACTTAAAGGAGGGCCAGACATTTTGCATTTTTAATGCTTGGTTGTCCTATTTCTCTGCTGTTATCCGTGCAGGTGTTTCCATGCTTCTTCTTTGGGTTCCTGCGGTAACGCTCTCAGGGCGTAGTGTTCTCTACATGGATGCTCGCGTTTGGGGTGCGTGCTTAGGCCAATGCGTTGGTCCTGCCTGTTTCCACTTTCGTGACCTGCTCCATCTCATTATCTATCTCGCGGGGAGCATTGGTTCCTCCCAGACGGTAAGCTACTGTCGTATGTGGATCTGGACATTGTCGTGTCCAACTATACTTCGACATTACTGTTGGTATTTATAGCCCTTGTTTTATGCACACAACCCCTTTCAATTTGCATCTTTCTTAATATATGTGTGTTCTCTGCTCTTCCCGCAGCGGGGTCGCGCAGGCAACGCACCTTGATGCGGTGTCCGTGGTCTTCGCCCTGGGCTGCTCATTGGACGAGCTCTTGTGTGCGTCCGGCTTGCCGAAGGGCACATTTTGCCGGTTGCCTACCTGGTGACGCGTTTTTCCCATCTGGGCTGCTCACGCTACCCTACAGGGGGATTTCCCTATTCTGGGTGTGGTTCTGCCGTCCACACTGTATGCTTATGAGCATCCCTGCTTTCCACATTAATACCAGTCTTACTGTGGTCCTGTTCTGGGTACTTCTGTTTGTTATCGTCTGCCCTCTCACTTTTTTTGTGAAGGATCGACTGCGTACTGGAGTGTCTTGCATTTCTGGTAATGTCTGCACTTTCTGGCCATGGGTGGGCATCCTACCGAAGCTGGTGCAGGTTCAACAGTTTTTTTTCCAATGTTGTGTATACTCGACCGGTATGTGTTGACTCTGTCATACTGTTTTGTCCTCTCTCTGGGTCTTGCTTCCTGTCGACACATCAGATCCTGCGGATCCATCAGACCCTCTGGTCAGTTCATCTTCTTTACGAAGCCATGAACTCTTACTTCCACACCGGCATTTCGGGCTCTGTGCTTTCTTTCTCTCAACCCGGTATGCACACGGGGGGTTTCATGCTGTTCTTTGATGGCTTGTGGTGCCCTTGCTTATCAGGCACCCTGCCCTAGGCCATTCCTTTGTCGCTTCAGCTGCCACCCTAAAGAACCGTCTGAGATTCAGGGATGTGGACCTCGCAAGCACAAACCCGTTTTGATCGGGGTGCACTAAGTGTGGGACCACTACCGCAATTCGCACTGCAAGGATTTTTGCAAATATTTTATAGTCTGCATTAAGCATTGCCAATGGCCTGTACGAACCTAGGGCGGTGTGGTCCCTGTCCGGCTTGGGCAAAGAGACCAAGAATGCCTCTCGCATGGACGGAGGGAACGAACCTTCACTTACAGCAGTGTTATACAACTGGAGGAGCAGAGGTGCCAATACTTCCCTGTTCGCCTTGTAATATTCGGCGGGTAGGCCGTCCGGCCCGGAGGTTTTCCCAGTCGCCATGCCCCTGATCGCATCCCCTACCTCCTCCAGGGCGAGGGGGGCATTAAGCTCGTCCCTATGTTCCTCAGTGGCCACGGTCAGGTTGAAAGCGCCCAAAAGCACCTCCAGCGCCTGCGAGGGCCAGTACGGCGAGCCTTATAGAGCTGCTTTTAGTGTTCGGTCAGAGCGCGGTGAATTTCTCACAGGGTATATACCATCTCCCCCTCCGCTGTACATAGTGCCCCTATGGGGTCTCCACGCCCATCGCTCTGCACCAGCCAGGCTAGCAGCCGGCAAGCTCTGTCTGCCCTGTGTCCTGGCCGTATGCGCCGCGTAATTGTGGCCGGGCAACGTCTCCATTAACTGCGTGCTTGGTGCGCAGATCCCATAGCGTGCGCGAGTGCTCACCTGTCCCCTCTCCCTCCCTCTCATACTGGAGGAGCTCTGACTCCAGACGCGTCAGGGAGGCCGATAGTGTTTTACCGATATTCCATGTGGCCCCCATACAGTGCCCACGAATGGCTGTTTATGTGCCTCCCACTCCACCAATGCACTGCCCGCCGTCCCCTCATTGGCCTCGAAATAAGCTAAAATAGCCATGCCCAGCGAGGATCGAAACTCGGCGTCCTCGAGAGCAGCAGGCTGCAGTGGCCACGTGGGTACGGGCGGGCGGTCCGCCTCCCAGCTGATCTGGAACCATAGGGGGTTGTGATCAGAGTGTGTCCTCCCTAGATATTCGGTCCTGGTGAGGAGCGGGAGCAACGACTGGGTGCCTATTATCCGATCCAATCGGACATGCAGATCATGGACTGCAGAGTAGTATGAGTGAATTCTATCGGTGGGATGTTGCGTGCGCCAGAGGTCACACACCCCCCAGTGCGCGAGCCAATCCCCAAACGCTTGCGCGTGTGATGTCACTGTCGCAGCCCGGAGGTGGGGGAAAGACCGGTCCAGACTCTCATCTAGCACCATGTTAAAATCCCCGCCCACAAGCCAGGGGAGGCCTGCGTATGGATGTAGGACGTGGTTCAGGGTCTCTAAGTATGAGGGCTGATCTGTGTTTGGGGCATAAAGGGATCCCAACAAGATTTCCTGTCCATTTAATCTCCCCCGCACTAGGGTACACCTGTCCGCAGGATCCACCAACGCTTCCTTGCATTTGAAAGGACCCAAACCAGGGTGCCGCGCGCGTGGGCAAATATCTGCCCCCTCCACACCTGCACAATTTACCCAGCTCAACCAGTGTCATGTGAGTTTCCTGGAGGAGAGCAATCCCCACCCCATGGCGCTGTAAGTATGAAAACACCGAATAACGGCTGGACGGGATGTGCATTCCGCAGATGTTCCAGGTCATTACGTTCGTATGTGTCATGTATCAGGTCTTTGTGCACGCGCGCAAGGGCAGTGGGGCGCCTCAGGAGGGGGGTTAAGAGCGCCAGCGTGGAAAGGAAGGTCAGTGTGCCGCAACAGGAACATGTGAGCAAACACAAACAATATAACAAGAAGGGCATGTCCCCAATAGGGCATACGTCCAAACCTTAACAAGATCCACCACATAGCAGTGGATTAACTCAGCGCAGTTGCTGTCTGGGTGGGTGTGCTGCCAGCAACCTCAGTGCCCCTATCTCAAATCGCTTGTTAACATGAGGCGCTTTGGGATATCTAGTGCCTGCAACCGCGCCGGGCCCGCAGGAGGCACCTGCAGGGAAGCCCGCTAGTGTAGGAATAGCGCTGCTCCCGCTAAACCCAACCCCGCTGTGACGACCTCAGCCCAGTAACCTCGCATCTGTCGCAGCAGTTCGCTCTCATGCAGAGCCTAGCAAATTTCACAACTGCACGGATAGCCACAATATGAGAAACATGGCACGATTGAGCGCCAAGTCAAAGGTAGGGGCCCCTGGTACGTTCACCATTCGTTACTTTACATAAGAAGGTCGGCATCTGTGGTGTCACCACCGGCATGACAATGTCCTCTGATAGTACAGTTGATGGCGTTGACGGACCGCTTAAGTCCGGGTCGCTGTGCGTCTGGGAGGCCACCCGGGCCCCACCCTGTACTGTTCCCAGATTCACTACCTCTTCAAGTGCTTCCTGTCGTTCTAGCCGCATCTTCTCCAGACTGGGCGCCACTGAGTCGCTGCCCCGCCCACGACGACCCCGTCTCCTGCGTCTTCTCGGTCTCTGCACCTGCCATTCCCCCTACTCCTCCGCATTCGCTGGTCGTGTGCCCTTCCACTGCCCAGTTTCCTCCAGCCAATCCCAGACATCTGACGGCGCGTCAAAGAAACAGGCCCCTTCCTTGGTGATCACGCGGAGACGAGAGGGGAACAGCAAGGAGTACGGGAGTCCCAGGTCCCGCAACTGTTTTTTCACTGCCAAATCTGTGCTCTGCCGCCGCTGCACCATTGTCGCGTAGTCCGGGAAAAACATCACACGACTGCTCCCCACTGTCCGATTGTCCATTTCCCTCGTTTCGCACAGCACCACATCCCGGTCCCGATAGTTGAGTAGCTTGAAGAGGAACGGGCGAGGCCTGGCTCCTGGTTGGGGCCTCTGCGCCGGCACCCTGTGAGCTCTTTCCACTAGGAAGTGCGGGGACAGTGCTTCCGAGGGCAGGAGGCTCCGCAACCAGTTCTCCATGTACCGCTCCTGGTCATTCCCCTCTTCTCCTTCCGGAAGTCCCACCACCCGAGCGTTGTTGCGCCGAGAGCGCCCTTCCGCATCCTCTATGCGATCTTCCAGGGCGTGGACTCTGTCTATGACGTCTTGAAGCGCCGCAGTATGATTTTGCACCACAGGTTGCAGTCCTTGGAACTATTGTCGCTGCTCAGCAACTGACTCCGCCAGCTTTCGGTGGTCAGCGCGGAGTAAAGTAAAGTTCATGGTTACCTTGTCGATCCGGGCCTCCAGCGATACCTTTGTTTGTTCCAGCGTGGTGCGTATGCGCTCCACTGCCGCCAGCACAGAGTCCATCTTGGCCGCAAGGGCTGCCGCCAGGCCCAAAGTGTCACCCTGCTGTCTGTGCGTTGAGCCCAGACCATCAGCTCCCTGCTGCTTCTGCAGGGACTTGTCCCTGAGTCTGCCCATCGCCAGCTGTTGCGCAGAAGGCATCCACTCCTGCCGACGGCCACCTGCCTCCTAGTACCAGGCCCCCTAGTACCAGGCCCCCACTAGAGTCTCAAATGAGAGGGTGCCCCTTCAGACCAGCGCCACCTGCTGTGACAAGAGAGGTCACCAGTTCGTGCCCCGCGCCGGCCCCAGCAGCCCGCGTCCGCTCCCCAGGTGCCTCCAACCGTCGACTGCCCTGCACCGCACCTCTCCGCAGATATGTGACCTCTCTGTTCCTCCAGTGGCCTCTGTACCCGTGTCCTCTCTACCCGTGTCCTCTCTGTGACTAGTCACTTCTGCGCCACCGCAGTGCCTCCCAATAAGCGCTGACCTCAGTGCCACTGCGGCGGGATCCAGCCTGCTCTGTGCAGACCTGGACGCCCTCCGGCCGCAGTACCAGTCTCCCGCCGGTGACAATCTCCCAATAAGCAGCACCAGCTAAAATGGCGCCGGACTCAAAATGGCGCCCGGTCCCTGTGCAGCCATGTATGCGTGCGCAATACTGCTCCAAAAAGTCAGTCCAGGGGTGCCCAACGCAGCCAGGCACAGGGCACTGCTCCCCTCCTCCACCCGCACAACACAGGGGCCCACACAGCAGTCAGTCCGGCCCAGGGACGACCTCCGCAGCTAGCCTCGGTCCGCAGGCCGGCCTCTCCTCACTGCCCCCAGCCACGCGGCCCCCGACCCCAGCCACACACCTGGGTCAGGTCCAAGAGAGGGCAGTTCAGGCTTTGAGCCCCTGGCACAGGTGTTGCTGCGCTGCCTCCGATCCGGGCAGCTCAGCCTGTAGATCGCGGCGCCGCTCAGCCTGTCCGCACCTCGAGCGGCTGTTCCTCAGCACTTAGTCCGCCCTCCGGGTCCACCAGTTCCCGCCTCCACCACTCCGGCGCTGCAGGACGATGAAGCGCTGCCTCAGGGCTCCCCCGGCCCGCTGCAGGTCCCGCTCCTCACCCAGGGCTCCCCGGCCCGCTGCAGGTCCCGCTCCTCACCCGCATCGGTGTCTACCTCCACCAGGCAGCCGCGCCATGTCCGGGGAGGCCGCGGGCCCCCGCCGCTTCCAGGCTCCGGCGGGAGGCCGTGCCAGGCCCCGGTCCGGCCAGTCTCGGGGGCCGCTGCACTCCCTGTCCGCCTCCGTGTCGCGGCCAGCAATCTCGCCCCTCGTGCCCCGCAGCAGTGCCTACGGGCCGCCCAGGCTCAGGACAGCACCCAGCGCTCCTCGGTGGCGTCTGGCAGTTCCAACAGTCGCCAGGCACGTTTGGCGCCACTCCATTGCGGGCCTCGGCGCCTCCGCCCGTCAGTGATCTCTGCCACCTGAGCGACGGGCTCAATCCGGGCTCTCCGCTGTGCCCCCACGCCAGCCCCGTACAGTATGGGCTGTATAAGCGCCTACACAAGATTAGCTTCAGGATAATTAGGGGTAATCACCGGAGCTCTACACAGGCCCTCCACCATGTTGGCTGGCAAGCCACGCCACCCCCTCTCCTCCCCCTTCTTAATCGGCCTTGGGCTCTCTTACCTCCCCTGCAGTCAATTGGTTTGAAGTATATTGGCTCTGCCTCAGTCTATAAGTCTCTTATAGGGGATACGTTGTCCCTTTCTGGTACTGACTTGTGATGGATTGTCAATGCTCCTGTGTCCCGGACTTTGTCGTCTGTCATGATGTTTTTTCACATCTTTTTTTGCCTCCGGGGAAGGTTTAGCCTCCGCTTTTGCGGGGTTGCTTCTCAGAGCGGTGTTCTGCTCTTTCCCTACACTATTTTTCAGTATACAGTGCCTGGCACTGTACTTTATGGTACTCTTTTTTTGCCATTCACTTCTTTTCTTTTTCATCTATTTTCGCACACTGTTCCCATACTCTCACAATTTTTGCTGGTGGCTCCGCGTTGTGGCACGGAAAAGTTTCTCAGACAAAAACGGACGTCAGCGCGCCGGGAGGGGCTTATATGGCTCCATTGACGTCACGTCCATGGACGATGTCAGGGCGAATCCGTGCGGCACCACCCCTGGCGCGCAGAGGTGCTGCTGCGGAAAGTTTTCCAGTTCCAGTCTGACGCCTGGGGATATTCTAAGTTAAGGAATCTGCGGCTAGACTGTGTCTCTACCAGATATATAGTTACCGAAGGTAAGTAACTCGTTCAGCAAGTCTCTTTTTGGAAATTGCTTTCCAAAATGAGGCTGACCAAAAGCAACTAAGAACTGCTTGTTGAAGCATTGCCCACACGCACTCCACTAAATGCGTTTATCGTTCTTTTGGGATTGGCAGAACATCAGTGTTTTGAAGACTTAACCTAAGCAACCCTTTATTAATTGTCAATCACAGCCCTCAGAGAAGGAAAACTTATTTGCCACTGTGGCGAGAGAGGCCTCTTAGAGAAACATATTCAGATCCGATCTGAAGTGTATATCTCACAGGCTGATGGAGATTTCTGAGCCACCTGGTTAATCAACCGAGTCTGTCCTACTAATATACCTTAGGAGGCTTCTATTTCTAATGCCGTTCCTAATTTACCTCCCCACACCCACAGATCATGAATCAAGTGGTTGGACTTCTTAGTTTGGACAGCAGGTTTGGCATTTCCCTGGTTAGTGATGGCCTTAACATTACAGGGAAAATGTTACCTAGCTACAGTTTCCGTCTTTGCCTGTTCTGCAAGGTCTTTAAAATCAAATGAGTTTTTAAGTTTTTGAAATGTTTGAATTCTTTTTTACCAAAACACTTTGTCCATGTTTGAGACCTTAACGTATTGTTGACATTTTTATGACTTATCCTCGGAGTTACCTTAATTCTGAACCTTAAGTTTCTGAACCTTAGGATTTTATTAATTATATTTTTTATTTTGGTTAGAAGGACAAACGATTAACAAACGTGTGTAGACCCTTCTTTCCTCATGTTTGTACAAGAAAAGGCCGAGCTCCGTGTGAGACCCTCCTTCCTGATGAGTTTAATTTAGGAGTTTCAACTTAACCAGAAGGTCCTTCTTTTGGTCCTCTTCCCATCTCCGCATAAAGCAAAGGCAAAACATTGTCCAGCCTGCTTAAATCCTAAAAGTGATATGGCGTATATCTTTCTAGGAGAAAATTCCCTTTAGCAAGGCAATTAATTATTGATTTCTCTGTACTAAATGGGTGAATTAATGAGCAAACAAACTTATGCTTCCTGGCACATTATTCTGTGCATCTACTTGTGCTGCCAAATACTAAAGGCTTCATCAAAACAAATGAGTGCTTATTCTGCAAAGGGTTCTGCGCCACTTGTGACTCAAACTGAGGAGTATCTCTTTAGTTGATTTTTTTTGTGCCACACTTTATACTTTCACAAGCATTGTTGGCCGGATGTAGAGGCTAAAGATGAGGTGAGGTTTGGTCAGACAGTGCTTCAGCAATTTCATCTGTGGTGTTTTGATAAAACCTGCCATCTCCGCTCCCGTCCCCCTCCCCATGAGCCTTGCACAGTGGGTGTTGGCCACTAAAATTTACCAGCTGTGGTTGGATCAGAATCTCGCACACAAGCCATGCAACCCATAAATTGAACACCAAACGCAATGCTTAGGACCTCACAATATGTACTCAAATAAATAACACAGAAAAGTTAAATATAATGAAACAAAAACAACTGAACAAACTATACTACAGCCACAATCATCTCTGTCAACGTTGCAGTTGATTCCTGCCCCTGCCTGCTCACAACCACCCGGGGTTCCATCCCCCAGACTTCCACGTGCCTGGAGGCGCTGAAGTAGCACGCATCTCCCACGCAAGGAGATGCATAAAACCGGCCCCAGGCTCCTGCAGTGCGGGAGCCCTCCAACGTTGTTTCCTGTCCTTGCCTGCTCACAACCACCAGGGACTCCATCCCCCTGACTTCCACGTGCCTGGAGGCACTAAAGCAGCACGCATCTACAGTGCCAGGAGGCACGTAAAACCGGCCCCATGCTCCCGCAGCGTGGGAGCCCATCAACCTTGTTTCCTGCCCTTGCCTGCTCACAACCACCACGTATATGGAGGCGCTGAACCAGCACACATCTCCCACGCCAGAAGGTGCATAAAACCGGCCCAGGCTCCAGCAGTGTGAGACGCGTGCGGGCCTGCCCGGACTGCACCCGGTCCAAGGGCGGGCCTGTCTGCACCCGTAAGAGCCCGGAGGAGGCTTGGCTGGGCCACCTCCCTACGGCGGGCATCTCAGATCCCTGGAGCTAAGGTCAGAGGTCTCTCTTACTTGGTATTACTCTGTAGAGCTCTATCATACTGAAGTACCTAGAAGTTCTTTATCACTGTTTGAGGGTTGCTGCCAATCCTGCTCACTACAGGCCTAATCTTCCCTTTTAATCCAATCAGCTGAGGTTGGACACTTATAGCTGGGCCCAGTGAGCGGGCTGACTACGGCTAAAAGGTTTTAAAGTTTATCCTGACACTCTACCTGCAAACATGGGAAAGCGCACCTGTGTGGGGAAAAAACAACCCCAACCCCCACAAATTTCAAGGCCCAGTCAGCAAACTTCAATTGACAGGATGCTCCAGAGGGCACTAGGAGCAGTGGCTACGGAAATTGAACTGACTGAAAGCCGCCTATCTCTGAGCACAGATCTAGCTGTACCCCTCCTTAGCCAGAATGCCTCATCCTCTCCACCAGTCCTGGTCCCGGACTCTCCTTTACCTCACCTAAGGTCATGCGCAATGGATCACAAGCCACCCAGCTCTAACCAGCATCAGGAATCTGTCCATCCTGGTCCAGCCCAAAAATACAAACTCAAACCCATGGTAAGTGCGGGGTCCGAACTCAACAAGAGCTCCACAGACCATCGGGCGATTGATGACTTGGGAGAGGTTGAGATTGGGGCTACCTCTAAAGGATTTATGGAGCAGCGATCCTGGGTACACAAATTGTTGATGGACTTGCAGGACCAAATGAGAGATATTGTAAAGGATGACAGTAATAATCTGATGGAGCGGGTATACAAGCTTGCATCTTTGGTTGAAATCTGGGTTGGTAAGACTGAGGCATTCTTAAGGGGGAATGAGCCTGTAATTCATTCAAAAGTACAGACCACCTCTTCCACCCCCCGGTTGGAACCCACAGTGACAGGCAACATGACCCTCATCTCAACTCATTAACACATTAGCCTGGAGGGAGTAAGCAAACGGCAGAGCAGCCTAACTAGACCAAGGATAGATGGCACTGCTGACAGTCGGGGGCAATCTCAAGGGCCAGAGGCAGGGAGAAACCGCAGGTCCCAGACAGTAGGTCACCGGCTAGTGAATATCTTTCACAGGCATTTAATTATAGAGGTGGTCTGCCCCACAACAAGAAAACAATGAAACAAGTTCAACCCTGCCATGCATCAACCTACCCTCGTCCTCAACACCATAAGTAATCATTCTAACTGGTGTTCCAGAGCTGAATGAGGGCTTTAGGGCATCCCACTCTGCACTTAAAAACGAATGTATATTTTGGCTAGCCAAGTATCGACACTTTTCTTATAAGAACTTAGATGAAATACTGATGACACGTAGGGTGGGATGGGTGGACTGGAGGCCGAAGGATGTTCCAGTGGACTGTGTCGTGATCATTTTCAGGACCCCAACGGTTGTACAAGCACTTCTAGATGGAGACCTTCGAAGGGTGGATGGGGGCATAGGGTCTCTTCCATTGGGCTATTTTATTTTTACCCCCAGGCCTCAACCCATGCAATATAAGGCAGGATGGCTACGAGAAAGGGGTATGGAATCTGACTAAGCAACACCCTAATCTGGGACACAATCGACCCAGTCGACTACTCTATAACTTACCTCTCTCTACTAGATTCCACCCTCTCGAATCAGTGGATTGACTCGTACGCACGGGGAACCCTCACGGAAGCTCTGACTCACTAGGGGAGCCCGTTGTGGGCTTAACTCAACAGGGGTCGTCCACACAGGGGCATTGGTTTCCCAAGCAGAAAGGGGAGGAGCCTATGGTCCAGGTGGAGGGAGAGAGTGGAGCAGAAAACAGAGGTTGGAAGGCAGTCCCTAACATCCAAATTCTCCCCGATCATCCCCGGTAGATCGCACAGGCATCTAACCACCAACAGATGGTGACCGCAAACCCCCCAGATAACACAGCTGCCCACCCTTACCTCAGCAATGGCACACAGACGGTTGGGTTAGAGGCGACAAACCCACTGCCCCAAGGTCATGCAGCAAAGCATGGCATTCAGCTACCTAACTCAGAATCTCACATGGGGCCTCCCGGGTTGCAGCTCCTTTCTTGGAACATAGCAGATCTCACCTCCAAACTGGATAGCCCTGAATGGGGGTCATTCATAGGATAACACAAGATCTGCATGTTCCAGGAACATGGGCCAGGGCGCACAAACACAGAGTGGGTTATGCCTCATTTAGCATAACAGCTACTATTGTGGGTAGGGGCAGGCCATCGGCGGGTCTCTGCATTTGGGTTGGTGTCCATCTGGGCTGTGTTGTGAAACAGATAGACACCATCACGCAGCATTCTTTGTATTTTCCTGACCTTCCCTACGAAGATCAGAATTGCCCTGATAAATGTTTACTCACGTCCGGTCTGTTATGGTCAAGAATCACCAACTCCTGACCAACTGACCGCTCTTCTCCTGACAATTCCGGATAACTTCTGGGTCATCATAGGCGGGGATTTTAACTGTCAGTTTGAACCACTGATTGAATCACTAAATGGCCTGACCACAGGTAACCCAAGTGATGAGGATCTCTATTGGGCCATACTAGAGCCCAATATTCCCCCAGCTCAGTCGTGATCTCCACTAGCGCTGCAGATAAACACCCTTACAATGAACCTCTCATTAAGAGCGTGCAATGGTCGCACCAAATCCGACACACCGGGGACCACACCTTTAACAGAACGGGGCAAACATCTATCATAGATTATATTCTGGTAGATACAAAATCCTGGCATAAGGTGCTAGACTTTAGGATTGCGCCCCGCTTTGACAGTGACCATAAAGCTTTTATATTAGAGGCAATCCCATCAGGTGACAAGAATGCACCTGAAGCATCATCATCTTCTGACCCTAGGTAAAAATTGATCAACTGCAGGAGCAGAGTACGATGGGGCGATCTTTGCCAATCCCAAGAAAAGCAGGCCTCATTATACCAAACTATCATACCTTTTCTTATAACAATAAAACAACTCACCTTGAATCATGGGATCCCAAATTCTCTCCCCGAAATCTATTATAACCATCAAAATCTATTAACCACTATGGCTAATATTTTCAACCCCAATAAAACATCTAGGGGTGCTAAAAGTCCTCGACACCCATGGTAGCTGCCACATGGCTAAGGCAGATCTCATTGTTGAAATTAAACATAATGACAGGGCATTAATCGGAGAAAAAAGGGCAGCCCACAAAAAAGTCACCATGAATGCAAAAAGAAGTTGGGAAAACCCTGAAATGGGACACCCTGAGAAGTGCCTTGAGATTGCATAACATGAGGTCTTTTTGGAATGTGGTTAACACGTGATCCCAGGAAGGCAAAAGGACCATTGAACCCAACATAGGGGAGAATGAATGGAAGGCACATTTTGAATCTCTGTATGTAAGGGGGTGGATGAGGAGGGGCCAGTGGGTAATACTTGAACGCCATATGAGACAACCTTACCAACTGCCCTCCCCCTCCGGCTATTACCCTCAAAGAGATAATAGTTGCAGTAGGTAGGATCACACCATCTAAGGCCCCAGGGCTTGACAAGATCCCTGGAGATCTTTTTCGTTCTGAACCCACTATCTGGGCTCCTTACTTGTGGTCTTTGTTCAACTCAATTCTCCACGGAATGGTGTTCCCCACCACTTGGGCGGGTGCCAAAATAATGCCCATCTTCAAAAAGGGTTTTCCGCTCCTCCCTGTTAACTACCGCCCAATCAGTCTCATTGATGTCAGTCAAAAAATATTTGCTCAAGTTCTCCTTGTTCCCCTAAATAGTTGGATGGATGAGCATAATGCTCTTAGTCCCCTCTAAGCTGGGTTTAGAGCAAAGATCTCAACAATTGACCACATTTTCAGATTACAAATGCTATTCTGGAAATCTGTTCTTATAGAGGGTGGCAGCCTCTATTTAATTTTTGTGGACCTTAAGTCCGCATTTGACCTGGTCTTTTTTTTTTTTATTTTTAAATATTTTTATTGAAGGTTTATATTGCATTACATCAAGTATCCTGGCAAGCGTATACAGTTTTTAAGATATCATAAAAAGTACAGTAATTCATGACTAGTGGCTATACATCGGACAGCGGCAAAAATGTCAATTCGACCATTGGTGTTATCATCCCAAACTTAGTCGCCATGCGTATCTGTAACTCTTACTCAGTGTGGATAGATCCCGCGTCCACCCGCTAGTGTATCACTATGAAGGGCACGGGCCATGTGGTAGGTGTTGTATGGGGTGTCCGGGGACTCTGTGCGCTACCTCAATGTATCTCTGTAGTGGCTCTTACCAGGCCTTTGGTGCATGCATTCCTAGGAACTGTGTATCGGAATCGGAACTTCCGAAAGTGGAGAAGAACAACTAACTGTTGGGGGGAATGAACTGGGGGATAATGCTGCGGATACCCCTTATCGGAAGAAATGGGAAAAATGAAAATGCTGAATAAGTGAAGTGGCGTGGACTGTGGTTGGTGCGTTACGGGTGGCGGTGGCCGAAGGTGGTAGCTGTGTATCTCGTGAGAGGGGTGGGGCTAGTGTCAGGCTATCCTACGTTCTAGGGACCAGTATTTACTTGTGAGACCTCTCCTATCTGCCCCTGTGGGGAGCCCAATGTGGAGTGTGTCTGAGAGGTGGGTAGGGAGGGTGGCTGTGTTGTAACACGGGTGAATAGGTGCATCAGTTGCGCCCATTCAAGGGAGATTGGGTGTTTTCGTATGCCTTTTACCTCCTCGTCTCATAACACTTTCTCGTCCGCTGCCCCCCATTTCTTCACTGCTCCTGTCCATGCTGCCTCCGGGGGTCCATCCAGGGGGCTCGCCAGTGCATGGCTATTCCCCTTTTCACTAGAAGGATGACTAATGAGGCGAATCGGCAGGACACTTTCTCGGTTTTCCGTTTGCAGAACAACCCCAGGGCACTAGCTTCCCATGTGGGCAGGGTTGTATTACCAGTTACTTCCAGAAGGATATGATGTACCTGGGTCCAGTATTGGTTAATGATGGGGCAATCCCAAAACATGTGCTTGAAGTCAGCTTCGGGGGCCTGGCATCGGGGGCAAGCGAAATGTGTGTTAGGATAGAACCGGTGGAGTCGCTGCAGGGTGAGGTACGCTCTATGGAGTATATTAAATTGGATTTGATCTGGCTGCGACTCAGTCGCCCCCCTCAGGCGGGTGTCTTCCAGGCGCACCAACTATGCTAACCGTTGGTTTAATGAGGAACTGAAGGCTCTCAAGCTCAGTGTCCGCCGTGCGGAACGGACCTAGAGGCGAGACTATTGCCCGTACTTTAAAACTCAGTACATCTCCCTTCTGGCCTTTTACAAAAAATCAATCTTGGCGACCAAGAATGCCTATTTTTCCGCCAAAATCCTAACTGCCGAAAATCAGCCCAGAGAAATCTTCTCCATCGTGCACGATCTTGCCTACTCTGACCGTGTTACCCTTAAGCCTGCTCCTTCCCAGTACTTATGCGATTCCCTTAACTCCTTTTTCCTAGACAAAATTTCTAATATTAAAGCAAACATCCCTCCCCCTCTCCCTCCTTTGTTGACCCCCAGTGCCTGCCAGTCTTAGCTCGCCTTGACTCCATCCCCCTTCTTACAGAAGAATCCTTCCTCTCTCTCCTGCCTATGGTCAAATCAGGCTCCCCTCTGGACCCTTGCCCCGCTCACATTTTGAAACAGATCTTTACTGCCTGTGTGCTGCCCCCTCTTAATTTTTTCAATAGTTCACTATCACAGGGCATTGTCATTCCATCTCTCAAATTGGCCGTCATCCTTCCCATTCTCAAAAAACCTGGGGCTGACCCATCCGTTCTTGTCAACTACCGCCCCATCTCCCTACTGCCCTTTCTGGGGAAGGTACTAGAGCGCCATGTGACCAGAGCGCTTGGTTCCTTTGTGGAGGAGAACAGGGTACTAGCCCCCCGTCAGGCTGGGTTTCGCCCCGCACACTCCACGGAGTCCGTCGTGCTATCGGTCCTTGACAACCTCAGAGAGGGTATGGACACCAACCATCCCCAGGCCTTGGTCCTCCTCAATCTCTCCGCCGCCTTTGACACGGTTGACCACTCCATCTTAATGTCCTGTGTCAGGGCGGGGGGATCGGAGGCTCTGCCCTGGTCTGGCTATCCTCCTTCCTGAGAGACCGCACCCAGGCAGTGCGCCTGGGCGACTTTTCGGCGGACTTCCGTGCAGTTCAATGCGGGGTCCCCCAGGGCTCCTTCCTCTCCCCTCTTTTATTTAATTTGTACATCGCCCCCCTTATCTTTGCCCTCCAGCAGATGGAGGTCTCCGTTTACAACTATGCAGATGATCTCCAGCTCATTTTTTCTTTATCCACATCCCCGACTCTATTTCCAACTTTCAGTTGGTGATGCTTTTCATCCGGGACTGGATGAATTTCAACCACCTGAAGTTAAACCCCGACAAAACAGAGTTGGTTTTGACAGGTGGTTGCTCCAGTCCCTGGACCCCCCTCTTCTGGCCCCCTTCCTTAGGCCCCTCCCCCTCTTCATCTGTGAAAACTCTCGGTTTCAAACTGAACAACCAACTTACCCTTCACTCCCAAGTCAGCTCTGTCGTATCTTCATCCTTTCTTTCACTCCGCACCATTCGCAAAGTTTCTCGTTTTTTTTCCTTCCCTGCTCTTAAGCTCATAGTCCTGGCGATGGTAACCTCTCGCCTGGACTATGGCAATGCCCTTTACTGCGGCATGCCCGCCTACAGCATGCGACGACTACAGCTGGTTCAAAACCAGGCTGCCCGCCTGGTTTTTACCTTGGCCAAATCTCATCATGTCACTCCCCTCCTTAAGTCCCTACACTGGCTCCCCGTCCGAGTACGAGCCCAGTTTAAGTTGGGCTGCATCACCTTTCAGGCTCGTGCCGGCACAGCCCCCGCCTTTATTTCTTCAGAACTCAAACCCTACGCCCCTGTTAGAGAGCTTCGCTCATCCGCCCAACAACTGCTCACAGTTCCTCGCTTTAAACGCAAAAAGTGGGGTGGCGCGAAATTTGCTACACTTGCCCCTGCTTTCTGGAACTCTCTTCCCCTTCAGCTCAGGTCCTGCACCCAATACACTCTCTTCCGCAAGGCGTTAAAAACCTTCCTCTTTTCCCAAGCCTTCTCTCCTTAACTTCCTTTCCCCCACCATCCTCCGTTTTTTTTCCCTCCCGGGCTCAGTACTCCACAGCGCCAAGAAACCGCCAGGTGTATGCGCGCTCTATAAATATTTTTAAACTCAAACTAAATTGGATGTTTCAAAATCAGGCGTTTCTAGAGACTTTTTTGGGATACTCCAAGACTTTTTCCCACTCCTTATCATTAAATACCCGACCAACTTCTTCCTCCCATGTCTGCCGTAGTGAGTCCAAGGGTCGTAGAATAAGCTCTAGGATTGCCTTGTATAACCATGTGACCAGGTGTCTACCCACTCCCATATGTATGATAGTGTGTATTACCGGATGTGTCGGGGGTTCTACCTCCCTTGCACTCCAGAACGGGCAGCAACTGTCTATGAGCTGTCAGTGGAGGTGGAATTGCCCAGATGGGAGGTCATAGAGGTCTCTCAATTGAGCGTATGGCATTAATTGTCCGTCGTCAAAAAGGGACGCCATGTCAGTGATGGAGTGGTCCGTCCAACCCTGGAGAGCGCGGGAGGTATAATAGTTATCATCACGTGGGAGGCCTACCAATGGAAGTAATGGTGAGTATGGGGGTTTCCCTTTGGGCAGTCAGTGGATCCTTAGCATACATGTGCGCGCCACTGTTACCTGCAAGGGGTATGTGCGCAGGGGTTTTGTGCCTGGGAGCAATAGTCTGTGTATAGCCGGAAGGGGGATCCGTCCGCACTCTGTAAGTGTTTCCCCGATATGACGTTCCGCTGTCCAATACAACAGCCACTGGAGTTGTGCCGCTAAAAAGTATGATTCAAAGGACGGAGCTCCGAGCCCTCCCTGGGTAGTAGGAAGGTAGATCGGGGACAGGGCTACTCTGTGTCTTCTCCCCCCCTCCCCCCGCCCCCCAAATCAGGGTTGTGAGGAGCGTGTTAAGTTCTTTAAAGAAGGAACGTGGCGGTATCACCGGAAGATTGGCAAAATGGTACAGGAGTCGTGGAACCATTATCATCTTTGCAAGTGCGATGCGACCTATGCGGGCTAGTGGTAACGTTTTCCAGAATCGCCCTGATGTTCGCAGTCCTGCTAAGACCTTTCGGTGATTTCCATCGTACAGGTCCGTGGGGGTGTGAAACAGTTGCACTCCTAGGTATCGAGGTGCTGGTGTACTCCAGTTGAGCGTATGGGGGCCCACCAGTAGGTCGTGTGGAGCTAGGTGCGGGCTTAAAGGGAATATTGTGGACTTTTTCCAATTGACTTTAAGACCTGAGGCCGCCGCAAAGTTCTGTAGTGTCGACCAGATCGTAGATAAGTCACACGTGATGGCTCTGACATAAATCAAGAGATCATCCGCGTAAAGTGACACGCAGTGTGTTACGTCTGCTATCGGTATTCCCCATGTCTGCCCCTCCTGATGTAATTTAATTGCAAGTGGTTCAACTGCTAGGGCGAACAGGAGGGGGGACAGGGGACACCCTTGCCTGGTCCCTCTGTTGACCTGAAACGGGGCCGATATGTATTTGCCTATCCGTACCCGAGATGTGAGGCCCTGGTAGAATAGTTTGGTGTATTTCAACAGAACAGGTCCGACCCGGGCTCTGTGTAGTACCGCAAATAAATATGGCCAAAGTCAGGTGTTGAACGCCTTTTTGAGATCTAGGATCAAGCAGGCCGCGTTGGGGAATCGTGTTCTCACACTATCTTGGATGTGAAATAGCCGACGTATGTCCTGGGAGGTATTTCGAGTGCACCAGGGGTGGGAGGATCTGGGTGTATCTGTTTGCTAAGATCTTCCCTAATAGTTTACAGTCCGTATTTAGGAGTGTTATCGGTCTGTATGAGGCAGGGAGGACTGGGTCTCTATGTGGTTTGACAAAGGTTACAATAATAGACTCTCGGAGTGACTTCGAGAGTTCTCCCCGGACCAGCGCCTCGTCCAATACGGTCACTATTTTGGGAACAAGGTGCATTGAGAATGTTCTATAGTATTCAAGCGGGAATCCGTCCATACCCGGGGCCTTACGTCGTGCTAGTTGTCTAAGGGCTTGGGTGATCTCTGGGGCTTTGATCTTTGAGTCCAGGTCTTTACTGGCGGCTCTGGGGATGTGGGTGGACGTGTAGGAGGCGGAGGAATCGCGCTATTTCTTGTTGGTTCATTTGTGTCGGGGCTTGGTAGATTGTCGCGTAGTAATCGCGGAAGATGTGCAAAATATCAATGTGTGAGTGTCTGGGTGTACCTGTGTGGTCTAATAGTTCTGTGATCTGGCTCGTTGTCATCTCCTGTCTGGCTAGCCATGCCAATAACGCGCCCGCCCTGTTGCCCTCCTTGTGTGTCCTGGCAGCATAGGCTCTAAAGTTATATGTGAGCAGGTCTCGTAGCGCCTCTGCGTAAGAGGTTCTGGCTTCCGCTATCTGCTCAGCAGTGGTGGCAGTGGTGTCTGTTTGTTTCGTTAGTGTTGCCAGTGTCAGTTCTGCAGCTTGTAAAGTTCTGTCGAGCGTTTTGCGAACTCCAAGTATTTGTTGTATGCAGTGGCCTCTGGCTGCTACTTTGAATGCGTCCCATTCTATTAGGCTGGACCCTGCTGTGCCTGTGTTGATCGCAAAGTGTTCACGAATATAGGAGCCGTGTGCCTGTCTGAATACCTGGTCGGAAAGGCAATCACCTGGTAGTTTCCAGGTGGGCACAGGGGGGTGTGGGGGCCTCCATCTAAGTGGCAGGACATGTGCATCCTGATCCGAGAGGACTCTGCCGAGATAGTCAGAGTGTTGTACATGTGGGAACACTGTCGCGGAACAGAGGAATCTATTAAGATGGGCGCGCAGGTTATGAGGTATGGAGTGAAAGGAGTATAGTTGTGTGTCCGGGTTGTGTTCACGCCACGGGTCTAGTAGGTTCCAGTGTTGTACCCACGTTTGATATTGAGCAGTCTGCTTTTGTGCTGGTGAGTGTATCGGTGGGGGTTGAGATCTATCAAGCTGGAGGTTCAGGACGCAATTATAATCCCCGCCGAGGAGCCATGGGACTGAGATGTGTTGAGTTAGTACTCCAGTGAGGCGTGTCCAGTAGTGGTCTTGGTCCACGTTAGGGGCATATATACTTCCTAACAGGAGAGCTTGGCCTTTGAGCAAGCCCTCTAAGAGGGCATATCAGCCTTCTTTATCTGTGACTCGAGTGTGCTCTTTAAATGGGACTCCTGGCCTGATCCAGATGAGGGCGCCCCTAGCATATGCCGAGTAGGTAGTAGCACATACTATACCCCGCAATTTCCTATGTAGTCGAGTCACTTCTTGTGTGGACAAGTGGGTCTCTTGTAAGAGCGCTATCTGTGCTTGTGTAGTGTAGTTCCTATTTTCCCTATAGGCCCTGCGCATTGGAATAACATAAACAGCAGTGTAGACGTAGAAGTGCGGTCTTCCAGGTCTCTACTGACTATGCTAAACTTAATTGGTTTTGTACCAACTAGCTCAGAGGTCACTGGAAACTTTCTTGACTGAATAGGAAGTGATCAGCTCCCCTGGCTCAGACAAGAAGGGATTCAGTTTTCCAACAACCGCATAAACATGACAACTTTGCTCCTTTAGAATAAGAGTCAATCTCTAGAGTTGTGTGAAACAATAGACAGCTATTTCACTCAGTCAGTTGTGCAGTTTACTTTCACCAAGATGCAGAGAATAGAGAGACGGGCGTTTTCAATAAAAAGGTATTATTTATTGAACAGTCTTTCTTCTCATGCAAGAGAAATGAATTGCCACAATTGCAAGACTTGTTATTATAAAAAGTGCGTACAGTAAAAGGAGTATTGTGAAATAATACTGTAAAAGCATTGATATGGTTTCTTAGCCATACAATGGTTAAAATGAGTAAAACATATACATTCATATATACATTTAGCTAACGTACTCAACTGGTGCTTCTAACTACGCCTACCCCGGTGTACCTGACCTAAGCCTAATACGTGGAAGGGAGTAAGTAAGTAGCAGTTTAAGTTAAGTTGGTTTTGCCAAGAGTTTGCTTCAAGAATTCTCTCTAAGGGTTTAGTCAACACTGTACCTCTGGAATAGAATGTTGGAGGTCTTGTATCTCCTCTCAGGACTCGATATCCCAGTCACCCGCAAGGGTAGGCTGGAAACGCCGGGGCTGGATTTTCTCGGCAGGAGAAAAGACAGCGTCTTTCTCAGCGCGTCAAGGAGGAGGAGGGGCAGCGTCCGTGGGCTTCTCGCATCTGCTGGGCTCTGCAAGGGACAGCTGATCTGCTCCTGTATTCTCTATCACCACCGCTGTGTTTGCTTAAGGCAACGTTGGTATTATTTATACCTGGAAGGTGCCTAGTTTGACGTAAGTTTTTGGACATAAGACGTCAATAAAGATGTCACTAAGAACCGGTCGTTCTTACAGTGCTCATTCGAGTTCTATTACTAATCAAAACATAGCAAGCGGGGCTTTCCCAGGTTGCTGGGGGTTTTATCTGGTGAAAGAACTCAGTGTGTAATCTAGGAATCTTAGATAGTGGCTTCTGCTGTGTCATATACTGTAATGAGCTGCAGAGGCGAGTTTCTGAAATATGGCTCTGATCGTTTATGCCATTATAGGGGTATGGATGGATTATAGCCGTATTAGGGGCATCGGATCACAATATTGATCGGGGTCCTAGATAGAACACGACACTTGTTGTCGTTTGATGTATGCGTAGGCAGCATACCGTTTGCCAGCCGTATGCATACCTCTGACATTTATGGTAATGACCTTTATATCTGTGCTAGGGGTTCTGTGCGTCATGGTATGTCAAGAACTCGGGCCTATCTCTCCCGTGTATCACCTCTGCCCGTCCCCCCTGCACCCCACTCCTTCGTCCGCCCACAGTCCACTGGTTGCGTATTTTCCCATTAGATTGATCCGCAGAGGGTGTAGTCTGAGCCTTTGAAACTGGGAAACAAAACTTGGATGTTCGGGAAACTTCCCAACTAGAGGGACATAGCATCAGAAAGGGGATGTCCAAACTGTACTTCATGTACTGTCTTTAAGTCGTTTTGTGGTGGCGGGTGGTAGCTCGGTTGCGGGTATCTCCGGCAGTCCGCTGCATAATGGGCAGTTCATGTTGCTGGGGAAACAGTCTCTCTTGGTGTTGCGTATGCAGCAGTTCGTGGTGCATCCAGTCCAGGTAGGTCGTTCTTGGGGTTGTCTCGTGTTGTCAATTATATTTGTTGCGGGTATACTGGCAGTGAGGGAGGACGTTAATACCAAACATGGCGTTGCAATTTTTAGTATGAACTGACTTTCTCGTTGCTGTCTAAATCAATGTGTCTGCCGTTTGTGGAGTGACCAGCGGTGGCGTGCCAGACCCATCATGAGATGTATGGGTATCACTAGCTTCGTCGTCAGACGTGAAGATGTGGGGAGCTTCTTCTATGTCAGATTTGTTCTCAACTTCCCTTCTTGCTGCCGCAGCCTGTAGGGCCTTCCTGCGCTCTGCTATAAATTGTTCCAGATTGGGGGCTTGATGTATTAGTGATCTCGAGTGGGAGGTAAGCTGCGTGAGGGTGACCTGTTTCTGTTGGCGTCTGGGGCAGTTTGAGTGCCGGTGGTGTGGTGAGTCCTCCTTGGCTTGTTAGTTGCTGGACTATCCAGGAACTTGCTTCCGCCGGGTCGGTGAAAAAATGCGTAGAACCTTTATCGATGATTTTTAAATGGGCTGGAAAGAGGAGAGCGTATTGCACTTGTTTCTGTTGTAGGGATCGCTTGACCGCTAGGAAGGTGGCTCTCTGTTGTTGAACAGCTCTTGAATAGTCCGGGAATAACATGACTCGTTTATCCTCCACGAGCAGCGCTGCTCTAAGAATGGTGTCTCTATCCTGGAAGTGGAGTAGCTTCAGGAGGAATGGTCGAGGTGGTAAGCCTGGTTTGAACTTACGAGCCGGCACCCGATGCGCCCTTTCTATGGAGAAAAACTGAGTTAGGTCTTCTGGTCGGGTAAATGACTTTATCCAGGCCTCCATGTCTGTGACTGGGTGGGACCCTTCTGAGCCTTCCGGCAGATTCAAGATGCGGATGTTACTCCTCCGAGAATGTCCTTCCCCGGTGGGTTCCGGGGATCCTGCCTGCGATTCCGTGGTCTCTGTATTGCGTTGCCGTCCCATGATGTCGTGGGCGAGAGTTCCGATCTAGATCCCTGTTCTGTGGCTCGAGCCCTATCACCGGATGCGGGGGGGGGGGGTGTTGGGGGGGGCAAGGCCGCCGTCAGATTGTGAGGTGTGATCTGTTGTGGGTGGTCGTCGAGGCGCTGTAGGTATGGCGTCGGAATCCGTTGTCTTTGTTGCCTAACACTGCGTCTCAGGACCAGTGTGTGTCAGTCCCGTTCGTGCCGTTCCCTGGCTGCTGATGATCGCTGTAATCATGTGGGGCACTCACCTGCGTCCGCCTGCATTATGCGGTGTCCACGGCTGTCCTTCATACACTCTGGATTCCAACGCCGGAGGGGAGTGGAGGACCAGGGGTTTTATCCCACGCTAGCAGGATGTTGTGGCGGGGTGTAGGGCATGCCAGGGTCCCGGGTTGCTTGGTGGTCGCGTGCTGTGGCCTGCTTCTAGTGCGCCTTGGGTCCAAGCGTGACGGTGTGCGGCCGGCTGTAGGGCTCCCGAGTATTGAGGTGCAGCCAGTGTGGGGGGCTCAGTTGTGCATGCAAGTTCTGCGTGGTGAGGCTCCCGTGTTGTCTCCCCCGCCGGTATTCGCCCGTTATGCTTCGTCTCCCTACCCCCGCGCTCTGAATCCTAGCGCCAATCTGGGGGGGGGGGGGGGGGGGGAGAGAGGGGGGGTTGTTGTCCCCAATGCCACCGGAGAGGCGCTGGCCTAGCGCGGTCTGTGTCACTGTTGTGGCGTGGGGTGATGGGCCTCGATGGGGGTCCCAGCGAGGGATCCCGGCGGCAATGGAGCGCAGGGGGGTGTCAGGCTGAGCGACACTTCCGCCCTCGCGACCACCGGTCCGTGGCCTGGAGTCCAACCCGCAGCTGGCTCCCCTTCGGAGTATGCAGGTGGGTGGGGGGGGGCTACGCAGGGCAATGGGACAGCTCCCACTACAATTCCGACAGTGTTGCCCGGAGGTGAGGCCTCCCCGCGCAGGTCACCCACCGCTAGCAGTGCCCGGTGGGTTGCTGGAGCATACGCTCTCACCTTCTGGTCAGGGGGTGCCTGGGGAAGCTGCCGTCACGTCGCCGCCTCCTCTGTTCCGGGTGCACCAGCAGTCTGGGTCTCTCTTATCCACGGAAGGGGTGTGGCCCGGACATGCCGCCGCTGAGCTTCGTTGTAGGCCGTTCACCAGGGCACTGCCATTTTCAGGTTCCTCCTGGCCGCGGATCAGCCGCCTCGTTCTCGTGGGAACCCCTTGTCATATCGCGGCGCTGGGGGTTTCCCAGTGTGTTTAGCTTGGCGGTCCGATGTTTGGGGAGTCATGAGAGGATCCCCATCGCACTTGGCGTGACTTTTAGCGGTCAGCCGGGACGGAGCTTTAGAGCAGCACGTCCGCCATCTTAGGCTGCCAGGCCACGCCCCCCGCATTTGACCTGGTCTTGAGGGGAAACCTATGGGCACTCCTATTAGAGATGGGTGTTCCACCATATCTCTGCCACCAATCATGCCCAAATTAGGTTTGGCAAAAATAGCGAAATAACCGCCCCGCTGCTGGTGGAAAGAGGTGTACGCTAAGGCTGTGTCCTGGCCCCAACACTTTTTTGCCTCTTTATCAACAGCTTACTAGAGTCATTAAATGCAGGGAAAGATATCGGCGCCCCCAGGATGGCAAATCGCAAAATACCTGCAATGATGTTTACGGATGACACCCTCCTCCTCCTCTCTAAATCACCTATGGGAATCCAAAGGGCCCTTAACATCTTTAGTGCCTTTTGTAGAAACCGGGGTTTGGAGATCAACCTGCAAAAAAACAAGTATATGTTGTTCAATGCAAGCAAAAGTACCCGGCACAATCCCTGTCTAGATGGGAACCTGCTAGAGAGGGTGTCCATCTTTGAGTAACTCCGGATCACGCTCACAAACAACTTGAACTGTGGTGCTCAAATCCAGAAAGCAAGCCTAAAGCTGGCACAGACAATGGGGGCTAACAGAGGTACTTAGGAGCTGCACCAATAAATCCATACGCCCGGCAGTGGAAATATAAAGTACAAGCCAGGGGTGCTGCCCTGTACGGTGCCGAAATCTGGGGTCATCGTTCCCCGGGCTCTCTAGTGAGCATCAAGAACTCCTTTGCTAGGCAACTGTTGGGTCTTCCCCCTAGCTCCCCATTGACGCCACTTAGAGGTGACCTGGGGATTAGACCAATTGCGGATGAAGCTGCCCTTAGACCCCTTTTATTTTGGTGACGCCTGTGGAGCACTCCTGAACTGGCCGCATATAGGGGGGCGCTGAGTGAGGTGTTGAGTCTTCAGGGTTTCAGGCACACTTGCCTGGCACACATTAGGAATACCTGTGTCGCCATGGGGAGGGGCACCCTGTGGTCTAACCCAGAAAAAACTTCCCTTGTTACCCCTAGGAAGGTCCTGATGGAGAGTTATAGGGAGCAGAAACGAACTCTGAAGCCCCTTATTCGGCCGATTAACACTCGAGTCTTTAGAAGTAAAAGCCCAATATAGACTAGAGCCGGCTTTGGACGATATCCAGCCATTCTTGGCCATGAAATTGTACTTCCAGTTCAGACATGGGGTGCTCCCGTCGCATGCATTTACCAGCAAGTGGGCTGCCCAGTCTGTAACAACATAGAGGAGACAGAAACTCACGTGATATTTTTCTGCCAGGGATATAAAAGGGCAAGGACTCGATGGCTCCTCCAGTTATGCAGTAATTTAGGAACCAGACACTGTAGAGAGGTTTATAGGCTATTGAAATATGACACACATCCACCCATCGTGTTTTCCGTTGCACGTTTCTTAATCTCAATGTGGTGCACTCGCAGTGCCATTCTAAAGAAGACCCCCTAGTTCTAGGCAATGTAATATTTTATGCCTTTTATAATCGGCCCAACTTACTGGTCGTCTTTATTCTCCTTTATAGGATTATCCTATGATGCTAGATGAGGGCCACCTTGACTGTATTAGAATCGCTAGGATGGGTCTATCGCAATGGCCTTGGTGCTAGCCAGGTTGTGCACACGCACTTTACAGAGTACGGTTCCAGAGCAATGTAAAAACTTCAGATGTAATGCACAAATATTTTACTGAAATTGTTTCCTTATGATTGTATTAACAACGTAAAAGTTCATAGTTGCCTAAATACTTATTCTATAGGATATTTACTTAGAGTTGAGTTTGGAGGGTTCGTCGAACTGGACATCTATTGTTCATGTATAGGCATCTTACTAAATGTATTCTTTCAAATTAATGCAATGGCTTCTAGATTGGATTTACAATGCACATGCACTTTATGATTCCCCCATTCAAATAATAGCTCTGGACTGTGGGGTGAGTTAGTGGGGCATCTTAGATGATCTGGTAACATGATCCCTCCTGTGCAATGTCCTTGCCATGTTAAAGGCCTTGGCGTTGCCTAGGATTTGCACATGGCCTTTCTTGACTACTGTTTCAGAACAATGTAAAAACATTATTTGATTCTGATGTACTGGACAAGCACTTTACTGAAAATAATCTCTTAAGAATTGTTAAGCACTGCAAAAATGCACGATCTGCCTGAATATTCACTCTATAGAATGTGCACACAGCATAGAGTTCTTTGGGTTCACCGAAATGGCTACCTTTTACTAGCGTACAGGCATTTTATTATATTTACTTTTTCAAATAATGCAAATGCCTCCAGATTCCCTGAATACCGCACATGCACTTTATGATTCCCTCACACAGTTAAGAGTTCTGGGCTTTGGGGCGAGCAAGCGGGACTTTGGAGAGGACTATGTAACACGAGTTCAAGTTTACAACTTTAATGTGCTAATTGGTGCCCATCCCCGTGGAACGGTTATGTTATTGAGTTACATGTAATGTATTGTATTTAAATTTGTGCTTTTATGGCCACACTGACCGAAATAAAGTTGTTGATGATTATGATGATGATATGATGAATTCTCATCTTTATAATGTTTTACAACATTTGTATTTGCGTATGTTTCATTAAGGGAAGGGTATTTTTAATGAAATTTAAATTGGTATTACAAAGACAATTCTAACTTCAGTTTAATAGTGGCGGCCAACAGGTCCAACGTTGTGTTGCTTATGTGAATTTATTGAAAAACCATGTACCACATAAAAGGTCCAAGTATTTGGGCGAAAACCTTGCTCTTGACCTTATTTCCTGACAAGCACCTTTTGTAAACATGGACATAAGACAAACGTGGTACATGGTTTTCCAATAAGCAAAACAGCATGAGACCCTTTTTGTATATATGTGGGGAAGTGGCGGCTTTCTCCATTGGCTGGCACCTGCTCTACAAGATCCTCACTGTGACTTCCTGTTGATGGTTGGCTCTGATGTGTATATATAATGTTATTTTTAAGAGGGCTGCAAAGCATTGCATAGCTGCTCTAAACCACTTTCACACTTTATATGCCTTTTTTTCCTTTCTGTTTTTTTAATATTCAAGTTACTGATCTAACAGGGATTCCCATCATGTCAGGTTGGCAAATTAAATGGCCATCGGCTTCAAGATGCAGGTTCACGCCATGTGTGCTTGCGTTTCAATGCTGGTGGGTATCTTGGGATGGGTTTTCTTAATTAGGAAACCCATTCCAAAATCCCCATTGCATGCATGTGTGGGCGCGCCTTCAGATATCCACATGCATTCGATTGCAAAAAAAGCCATGGCAAAGTCAGTAGCTCAGCATTTAAATGCCAAGACATACTGGATTTGCCACTTTCAGTTCGAGTTGTTGGTATTTGTGGGTGGCCCACACCTTCATTGCTGGGTATTTGCATTCAAATCCAAGCTATTTAGTGTAGCTCAGTCCACTCTTGTAGTCAGGAATGGGTGTGTCATTACATATAACCCCAATCCTTGGTCCAATGCATGCATATATGTTTAGGTTTTCAGCACGTTTGAAGGGTTAGGTATTTTCAAATCATAGCTATATTCACATGTAAGACACTCCTGCCTTAGAAAGTTTTTTTGTCTGCTGTACTTTCCGTCCTATGTTACCCGGTCAAAAAAACTCTGGATAGTAACTGCCATTGTTGCACCGATCTCTGCACCCTTTTTTGAGCACTGAGCACCGTCACTTATTGACTTGAATGACGTCTTATCCTTGTCATATTACTTACCATTGTATCAGGCAGCTTGCCCAAATGCATATTTTGTGTGTGTTAATATGTATGTAATTACATACAATGTGTTTTTATGTTGCAGGGGTTGTGCTTAAAAAATATCTGCCAGAAGTGAAAGACGTGTTACAAGCAGAGGAACTTGGAAACCTAAGATCCAATCCCTACTTCGAATTTGTGCTTAAGGCAAATTATGAACATTATTCTCAGGGACAATCATAAGCTACTAGAATTTTACCCTTCAGACATTTAGTGACTAGGTGAAAATTGTCAGTTAGATTCATGCATTTACATTTACTTTTGTAATAAAGCATATTCTGTACAGCAGCGATTTTGTTTTGTGATTTATTTTACCTGAAAGGTTATATTTGTGCTTAACCAGTGATTTTCATAAATAACATTCACGTTTTCATATAAAGTCTACCCCATCACTCATCTTTAATGAATGCAGGTAAACCACTCTTAACAGAGAATACTAACCAAGCCAACTTTAGACGTCTCATCGTGCCGATGTAATCTATACAGTGTTCCATCTCTGTGGTTGTTAGAAATGGGATTTCTGGTTGGGTAGGGCTTGCGCCTAAGCCAGGCAGAAACCACCACTCTAGTCAGGGTAAGGGAGTTACACGCCAAAGATAACCCCTGCCCACCCCCTTGGTAGCTTGGCACAAGCAGTCAGGCTTATCCCGGAGGCCACGTATAAAGCATTTGCGCAACCCACACAGCAACAACATACTAGGCACACCACAAAAGGAACTCCACACACATCAGGGAATGCATGGACGCTGGCGGCAGAGCGGCTCTGATAATGTTAGACCTCTCTGCCTCTTTCGACACGGTACCCCATCAGCTTCTGCTCACTGGGCTGGCAGCCAGTGGCATCACCGGTTCTGCTCTACAATGGCGGACTTCGTTTTTGAATAATCGGACGCAGCAGGTGTGGTTACCCCCCTATTCTTCTTCGGCTAAACTCCTTTCGACTGGGGGGTGACGCAGGGGTCCACTTTAAGTCCTCTATTATTTAATATATACTTGACCCCCTTGATCTCTCTGGCCGAAGGATTGGACGCAAAAATAATAGCCTATGCTGATGACACGCAGTTGCTATTTACTTGGCCTGGCACGGATCTGGACACTTCAGGGGTCCAGGCCTGTCTTTCCTCAGTTTTTAACTGGCTTGCCCTCGCTCAACTAAAATGCAACGAGGATAAATCAGAAATTTTACTTTACGGGCAGTTCCCCCCCTAATTTTAGAGAATCCATGTGGCCGTCTGATATTCCATCCCAAACTCCATGGGCAAACCTGCTAAAAATCTAGGGGTCTGGTTCGGGAAAACCTAAAATTCGATGAGCACATCAAAAAACTGACGTGTGGCTGCTTCGGCACTCTGAAAGCTCTCCGGAGATTCTTTCCTCTACTCCCGAGGACGGACAAAGAATCTGAAAGAGACACGTTAGTGATAGATTCCTTACCTTAGAATATCCCCAGGCGTCAGACTGGATCCGGAAAGTTTTGCGTAGCAGTACCCTTGCGCGTCGGTAGGTGTCGTCTGCGGCTCCGCGTCCGTCGTCGGCGTCGTGGGCGCCGTGATGACGTAGTCGGAGTACTTAGACGCCGCCTCTGCGTGCTGACGTCAGTTCTTCTTTTTTCCGCGCCAGCCAGCGCAGATCTGGAAAGAGCAGTTCCCTAGTCACTTTTTGACTAAACTTTTGTGATCTCTTTGGATCCATTTCGAAGTCTTTACGACTCCGACGGTGCCGTTAGGGATGCCCGGATTCAAGCATTGCGACGAGTGCGACCGTACCATGTCGGTCACGGATCCCCACCGCCTGTGCCTGATGTGTTTGGGCGTCGACCATGACGACGAGGCCTGTTCCGACTGTTGGCCCCTTTCGAGGAAGGCCAGGCGGGAGCGGTCCCGCAGGCAACTCGAAATCCGCCAGTCGGCCCCGCGCCGAGTGAGGTCCCGGTCCCACAGGAGGTCGAGGGACAGGTCCCGGGGACGGAGCCGTCACAGCTCCGGGAGTCGGCGCCACTCCTCCGGGTCCAAGTCGTCAGGTAAGAAGCACAAGAAGTCGAAGAGACATCATCGCTCTTCCGACTCCCCCCGACGCTCGCGCGATGCGGCCGGGGGTTCGGGTGACACCGCCCACGCGGCTCCTCGGGAGTCGCGGGCGCCGCGTTCGGCCCCATACCCCCCGGTCCCTGGGCTGAACGCGACGCCGGAGGAGATCGAGCGTTTCCTCATGGCCATGAGGTCCCTTTCTCCTCCGACGGATTCCACGGCGCCTTCGGGCCCAGTGAACCCGTCTGGGGGCCCTAGTGGGTCGGGGGCTACGACCCCGACGCCGTCGGGGGCTTCGGCCTCGACGCCGCCGGCGCCTTCGGGCCCGGCGCCGCAGGGCTCCGCGATCCCGACACCGCCGGTGCCCTCGGGCCCGGCGCCGCAGGATGCAGCGGCCCCGGCGTCGGCCCTCGTCGGGCGATGGACAGTCCCCGGTGGACCTTACGACCCCCCCGGGGTCGGTCCGTATGGTGTCCCCTCTGGCGTCTTCCTCGGGCGGCGCCGGCCCCGATACCTCCTCTCACTGGGTTCCGACGTCGGGTCGACGTCTACCGACGTCGCTGTCGACGCCGTGCGGATAATTTCGATTCTATGAACCCACCTCATTTGCTTATGACCCTGAATCTCAGGAGATGGGGGACGAGGAGAATTGGGAGGGGTCTGAGGACCCTCTGACAAGGGAATGTCAGTCTAACATGGACTGGACAGGAGATCTTGGGGAGGCCAGTGGCCTGGACACCTCTCCAGACACTGGATTCGTCTCTCCTCCGACCGTGGCTTCGGAGGAGGGCGCTACATATAGTGTGGTGTTGATGAGGTCTGCTAAGGCCTTGGGCCTTGAGCTCCCCGTCGCGGCCGTGAGGACTAACCTCCTCACTGAGGTCCTTAAGCCGCAGTCATGCTCCATGGAGCCCCTGCTGCCGTTTAATGAGGCCTTGACGGACAATCTTTTGGGCACTTGGTCCAGGCCCGCTACAGGTTCGCCTGTAGATAGGAACGTGGCCAGACGCCACCGCCCGGCCCCGGGCGACCCATGTTTCCTGTCCACCCACCCCACCCCCGAGTGTCTGGTTATCCAGGCCTCTAACTCCCAGACCGCCTTCCCGACAGCTCCTCCCGATCGGGAATCCAAGAGGTACGAGGCCTATGGCAAAAAGGTATTCTCGTCCCTTAGCTTGGGACTGCGGTCTTCCAACACCGCATGCCTCTTGGGCCGTTACACCCACTCTCTGTGGGAAACGGTGGCGGAAGTGCTGCCAGAGTGTCCGTTGGAGGTACGGGCCAAACTCGGCCAAGCCCTTCTGGAGGGCTGGGACGCAGCGAAGTATAATATCAGGTGCGGGCTGGATACTACTGACTCGCTGGGCAGAGCGATGGCTACGACGGTGGCGATACGACGCCACGCCTGGCTGAGATACGCCAACTTCTCGGCAGACGTCCAAAATACACTCATGGACATGCCGTTCGATGGCCGTCGCCTCTTTGGCGACAAGGCAGATCACGCGCTTGAGCGATTTAAGGACTCCAGGGCTACGGCCAAGTCCTTGGGCCTCTCGCCCCGCGCCAGCAAATGAGTGCCTTTCGCCCCTTTCGTGGCCAGGGAAGGGGCGCCCCCACACGTGCCGCCAGCCAATCGCCGCAAACTGTCGTCCAGCGCGGCGGCGGCTGTGGAAACCGCCGTGGAGGTGGTCGGGGAAACAGGCGGAGCCAGTCCACACCTGCCCCCGCAGCATCCGCCTCTAAACCCTCCTAGTCCGTGCTTTTCGGCCCATGTGACGCCAGTGGGAGGCAGGGTTCGCCATCACCACTCTCACTGGCGCACAGTCACTTCGGACAGGTGGGTGCTGCAGATCGTCCGAAGGGGCTACTCCCTCCCCTTCGAGACGACCCCTCAAGCCATGCCACCGCAACACCACCGCGTATCAGGGGATCACTTGCGGCTCCTGCAGGAGGAAGTTTCGGCCCTCTTGGCCAAGGGGGCCATCGAGCGCGTTCCTGGGCCAGAAGTAGGACGTGGTTGCTACTCCCACTACTTCCTGGTACCCAAGAAGGGCAAAGGGGGCCTACGCCCTATCTTGGATCTGAGGAACGTCAACGGCTTCCTCCGGAAGGAGAAGTTCAAAATGCTGACACTGGCTCAGGTCTTGACTGCCCTAGACCCAGGAGACTGGATGGTAGCGTTGGACTTGCAGGATGCGTATTTCCACATCCCCGTCCTGCCGGCCCACCGGCGTTACCTGCGGTTCACGGTAGGCCTCGAGCACTTTCAGTTTACCGTGCTCCCCTTCGGCCTTACCAGCGCCCCACGGGTGTTCACGAAGGTGATGGCGGTGGTCGCAGCTCACCTGCGCAGGTTAGGGGTTTTAGTCTTCCCCTACCTAGGCGACTGGTTGTTGAAGGCGGGCTCGCCCCAGGCAGTCGTCAACCACCTCCAGACTACGGCGGATCTCCTGCACAGGCTGGGATTTTCCATCAACGTGCCGAAGTCACACCTGTGCCCCTCTCAGAAGCTCCTTTTCATCGGAGCGGTTCTCGACTCGGCGCAGTTTTGGGTTTACCCACCCGAACAGCGGGTCCGGGATATACAGGCCCTGATTCCGATCTTCGGGCCGTTATCCCGGGTTTCGGTCAGGTTGACGCTGCGGCTTCTGGGGCTGATGGCCTCCTGCATCCTTCTGGTGCATCACGCACGGTGGCGGATGCGGGCTCTGCAGTGGGACCTGAAGTTTCAGTGGGGCCAGCACCGGGGCAACCTGTCCGACCATGTCCTGATCTCGGAGGGCACTGCGAGACAGCTGCAGTGGTGGCTCACGGACCGCGATTGGGTCAACGGCAGATCCCTCTCCCTACCCCAACCGGAGCACGTAGTTGTGACGAACGCGTCCCTCCAGGGCTGGGGAGGCCACTTGGGAGAGGCGGAGATCAGAGGACTCTGGTCTCCGGCAGAGTCCCGGCTCCATATCAATCTGTTGGAGCTGCGGGCGATTCGTCTGGCACTGAAAGCATTCCTCCCGTCTGTCCGAGGGAGTGCAGTGCAGGTGTTCACGGACAACACCACCGCCATGTGGTACTGCAACAAACAGGGCGGGTTGGGGTCGTGGACCTTATGCCAGGAGGCTCTGCGCCTCTGTCAATGGCTGGAACATCAGGGCGTGACTCTGGTGGTTCAACACCTGGCAGGTTCTCTGAACGCCAGGGCGGACGAACTCAGCCGGCGGTGCTCAATGGATCACGAATGGCGTCTGAACTCGGACGTGGCGCAAGGCCTCTTTCTGCGATGGGGAGAGCCTTGGTTAGATCTATTTGCCACCGAAGAGAACGCGCAATGTCATCAGTTCTGCGCGTTGGAATTTCCAAGGCGGCACTTGCTCAGAGACGCTTTTCGTCGCGAGTGGAGCTGCGGTCTGTTATACGCCTTTCCGCCTATACCTCTTCTGCCCAGAGTGCTGAAGAAGATCAAGCGCGACCGGGCACAAGTCATCCTTGTGGCTCCGGACTGGGCACGAAGGTACTGGTATCCCGAGCTACTCAGTATGTCAGTCGATCCCCCGGTTCGTCTGCCTCTTCAGGAGGACCTTCTGTCGCAGCAGCAGGGGACGGTCCTCCACCCGAACCTGTCCAGTCTCCACCTCCATGCATGGAGATTGAGCAGCGACAGTTGAGGCCATTTGACTTGCCTCCTGAAGTTTGCAACATCATTCTGGCAGCCAGGCGTCCCTCCACAAAGACGGTATACGCCTGCAGGAGGAACAGATTTGTGGCATGGTGCACAGCAAAGGCTGTGGATCCCCTCAATGCCCCTCTCTCTGAGGTTTTTCTCTTCCTTCTTTCTCTTGCCCAGCAGGGCTCTGCTCTGGGCACTATCAAGGGCTATCTTTCGGCTCTTTCAGCCTTTCTGAGGCTGCCTGACCAACCTTCTTTGTTCAAGTCCCCTATCGTAACTCGATTCCAGAAGGGCATCACTCATACTTTTCCTCCTGTTCCCTTCGTGATGCTTCAGTGGGACTTGAACCTGGTTCTAACATTTCTGATGTGCGCTCCCTTTGAGCCACTTCACAACTGTCCACTTCGCCTTCTTTCTTTGAAGACTGCCTTCCTGGTAGCCATCACCTCTGCCAGGAGAGTGAGTGAGCTCCAGGCCCTCTCTTGTAAGCCTCCTTTCCTTTCAGTCCATCCGGACAAGGTTGTTTTGAGGACTAGGCCCTCCTTCTTGCCAAAGGTGGTCACGGCCTTCCACATTGGGCAGTCCATCACATTGCCCACCATCTTTCCGCCTCCGCACCCCTCAAGAGAGAGGAGGAGAGGCTCCACCGTCTGGACCCAAAACGTGCGCTCTCGTTCTATCTGGATCGCACACGCCAGTTCCGGGTGGATGATCAACTCTTTGTTGGGTACGCGGGCGCTGAGAAAGGGAAAGCGGTGCACAAGAGAACCATCTCCCGATGGATTATCATGTGCATTCAGGCGTGTTACTCCTTGGCTAAGAAGGATCCACCTGTTGGGCTACGGGCTCATTCCACTCGAGCCACGGCCACTACAACTGCCTTGGGCCGAGGTGTGCCCTTGCAGGACATTTGCCAGGCAGCCACGTGGGCCTCGTTGCACACGTTTGCTAGGCACTACTGCCTGGATAGTCAAGTCCGGAGAGACGGCTATTTTGGCCGCTCCGTTCTCCAGGACTTTCTGGTGTAAATATTGGTTCGCAGACCCACCACCACCGGGATGGTATTGCTGGGGTATCTATTCTAAGGTAAGGAATCTATCACTAACGTGTCTCTTTCAGATGCACAAGTTACTACTTGTGTAACGATATATCTGTAAGAGACATTAGTTAGTGATAGATTCCTTACCGCCCACCCATCCTCCCCGTTCTGCGAACCGATATCTAGGGTTAAGGTCATCCCCTTTCAGGGCCCTAGTTTCTTGGCACCAGTGTCGGTTTTTGTCATGGCTCTGCGCTTCTGGCGCGGAAAAGCTGTGGCTAAGAACTGACGTCAGCACGCGGAGGCGGCGTCTAAGTACTCCGACGACGTCATCACGGCGCCCACGACGCCGACGACGGACGCGGAGCCGCAGACGACGCCTACCGACGCGCAAGGGTACTGCTGCGCAAAACTTTCCGGATCCAGTCTGACGCCTGGGGATATTCTAAGGTAAGGAATCTATCACTAACTAATGTCTCTTACAGATATATCGTTACACAAGTAGTAACTTGTGCAACAGTGGCAAGGGCACTTATTCTTTCCCGCCTCGACTACGCGAATGCCCTGTTCATCGGCATTCCGGCCTATTTAATTAAACGCCTTCAGATCATACAGAATGCTGCGGCAAGACTTCTTTTTAACATCTCACGGAGGTCCAGTGTCCGGCAACATCTGTGTGACTTGCATTGGGTCCCTGTTGCTCAACGGGTTCTGTTTAAATCTCTTACTCTTGTTCACAGAGCCACTCACGATCAGGGACCTTTGTATCTGAGGAAACGTTTCTCCCGGTACTCACCTAACCGCTCTTTAAGGTCAGCTTCCCAAAACTTATTGGCTGTCCCCCGCTTTATTCGCACCTTCCTTGGCGGTAACTCCTTCTCTGTTAAGGCGGCTGTTGCCTGGAATTCTCTCCCCCCGGCTTGGCGCGCCATTCAGAACTTCAACCTATTTAAAAAAGCACTAAAAACCCACCCTTTTAATATGACGATCTAGCTACTCTTACTCTCTTGTTATAATGCCTTTCTGCCTTTTACGCGCCAGGATACTCCAGAGTAATTTTGCGCGCTATAAAACCTCTAATAACATAACACACTAGGTTATATCAAAAATAGCCTTTGTATTATCATAAAACACATTAGAATAGTAATCACACAACATACATTTTGCCAACTGGCACTGGGCAATATTTACAGGGGATTATATACACATGGCAGGGCCACTTGGACCAATGTCAGAACCATCACTTAGTAAAGATAGTAAATGGGTAACATATAATAAGCATAGAACACAGCCAGTAATTACTGACAAACACTGGACTCGGCATCATCCTGTAACATAAATCATATTATGCACAGTATCACATTAGGCGTGAAATATATCCTGCGTCAACCTCATAAGCCTAAACATATTAGACCATAACCTCCTAAGCATAACTCACCTTAGGAAATAATCTCACTAGAATAAACCACAGTAGAGGATAACTCAAACATAAATACAGTATGCAAAACCTTATAATCATAAACCACATTTAGAGGCATAAAACAGGGTGCGTAAATCATACTACATAAATCACATTTCCTAGCAAAACATCCATCACATTAGGGCCTGGCACCGTACAAACCTAACAGTCCCCCTGGTCAACTGGCCTTCTCAAAGGGGCTCAAAATGCCCTATGTCCAAAGTGTCAGGACGGCTGCCAATGCAGCAGAATCCATGTGCGCAATTGCGCAGACCTAAACGTTGCAGCTGGCAGTAAGTGCTGCACAGCTGTGAAAGTACGGGGCTTAAAGGCGGGCACTCAGCGGCACAGCTCCTCAGCTGCAGTGGCCCACAATAGCAGTAGCGATGATTTTCATAGTATGGCAAATGCGGGCACGCAGCGGCACAGCTCCTCAGCTGCTGCGGCCCGCGATAGCGATGATTCTCGTAGGACGACAAATGTGGGCACTCAGTGGCCACACCTCCCCAGCTGCAGTGGCCCACAATAGCGATAGCGATGATTCTCATAGGACGGTAAAAGCGGGCACTCAGTGGCCACAGCTCCCCAGCTGCAGTGGCCCACAATAGCGATAACGATGACTTTGGTAACGCAGGCAAATGCGGGCTCTCAGCTGCAACAGCTCCTCAGCTGGGGCGACCCACAATAGCGATAACAATGACTTTGATAACACAGGCAAATGCAGGCTCTCAGCGGCAACAGCTCCTCAGCTGCGACTGCCCACAATAGCGATAACGATGACTTTGGTAACACAGGCAAATGCGGGTTCTCAGCAGCAACAGCTCCTCAGCTGCGGCGGCCCACAATAGCGATAACGATTACTTTGGTAACACAGGCCTCTGGTTACTCGGACCGAGGTTGGTCTTGACATCCAGAAGTAACACGATCTTCCTCCAGGAAAGAATGAAAATATAGCGCGTGCAGGGAGCCATAGCTCCAAAAGCAAAACGTTCTCAGTAATCAAGGGGGCAATGCAGGGGCTAGGGAGGCAAGCCCTCATGGCAGTTCCTCCTGGGCCTCAGCAGCAACATGCCCCAGCAGGATCAGGAACAGCACATCATCCTAGAAGAGCACCATGGAACTGAACAATTTCATGGGGTCACAGCCCCTTTACTTATACCACCAAAAGACTTCGTTCTCAAAAGTCACAAGTCACTGAACCGAGCCAGAACCAGTTTGGTGTGGTCCTGGAGCACTTTGTTTATAAGGCTGCATCCTGCCTTTGAGGAAGGGGGGGTCTGCCATCAGCCACACAGTGGGAGGTGGAGCCATCATTCACCTTGCCAGGCACAGCCCTGCTCAGATCAAAGGGTCACCCCTCCCCATGCTCCAACTGCAGCTCTCTCTATTCATCCCACGTCTGGCTCAGCCTGCCCTATCCCTCCAAAAACCAGAAATGCATTTCACATCAGGCAGGCAGACACATAGCACACCGAAATGCCAACTTCTAAAAGTGGCATTTCTCACATAGTCATAATACATCTGTGCACACTATTGCGCAGCATTTATTCTCACAATTTCATACATACCAGACTTGACCATACTGCTACTCTCATATTAGGAATTACCACTGACACACACTGAGCAGGGAATCCTCCATGCATTACCATGGGAGGGCAGGCCACTCTCACTCCCACTAAATGTAACAGAGTGCGAACGCACTTTACACTAGACCATAGGGCTAAAGTGCCCAGCGGCCTAAAACAACTAACACTACACAGAGAAAAAGGCTGGGAGAAATTAAACAAGTTTAGGGGTGAACCTGCGAAAAGGGCCAAGTCCAACAGTGGTATATTATTTAAGACTTCATTTAAAGGATTTACAATGAGAAAACAGGGTAAATGCCTGTATTAGTGAGCATCAAATAGTGCAAGAAGTGGAAAAAAAGAAGGAAACATATAGAGTGAAATGTGTTACTGAGAGGAGGTGTTGACAGCAATATAGTAATTGGCACAATAGTTCCTTTTGTGTAAGGGGTGGACTTTCGACAAAGGAAATAAATGATCACAATCGACTTAACCTATGAACTGGGTGAGGGCGACTGCCTTCACCACAGTGTCCGCAAGAGGGGTAGTGCTGGGATGGGGTGAGAAAAGGAAGAACTCTAAAAACTCATTATAAAAGAACATGAGGATTGATCTTGAGCATCATTCTATGATTCCAAATCAATTCTCGCCAGCCTTGTGTTTCAGATTGATATATTGTGGGGTGCCTTGCTAAAAAATCGCTATTGAGAAAGGTCTTCAAGGAGTCCATATTTTATCATATTTTCCCAATGTTTTGTGTACCAGGGCGGGCACGTTTTACCTAGTCCTCAGATGGCACATCTTAGTCCAACTTAAGGACAGTGTAGTGGTCTCTGAATCTTTCCATATTTACGCTATTGCCACCCTTGGTAACTGGATCAATTCGATTCATAAAGCTTTATTCGATTGTTACAAAATTACAATCATAAAAGCACAGATTAAAAATCATTATTATATTACAAACAGTTTAAAAAAAAATTTTTTACAGTGACAGCTTTCGTACTGTGCAAACAACACTATCATCAAAAGTGAACAAGGTTGATCCATAAAGATTTTAAAAAAAGATCATTCAAATAAAAATGTATAATTCAACAGTATTACTTAGTCTTTTCCTTGGGTAAAATACTCTCCTTAAGAACATGGCAAGTCTCCATACGGCAGGATCATTTTCTAATTGCTGTAGTTTTACAAAAACCAGGCGACACTGTCTTGGTCCATAAGCTTTTACAAGCGGGACCAGCCACACTTTTCTCAATTCAGAATAAAATTTACAGAAAAAAACAGTATGGATTGTAGACTGCCATGAGTGGTAATCACATGGACACAGTTCGAGATGTCTTGACCAATCGTTCAGTTTAGGTCACAAAACCATTCTATGAAATATATTTAACCTGCATCTAATTAATAACATTCTATCAGATGTAGCAGGAACAAATTACAAATAAGGCTCCATTCAAAAAGAATTTAGAATAATTTGATGCTCTAACAAGAAAGTTGGCAGTATGTTCCCCTCCTATTCCATAACGCACACTAGCCTTTGCTCTGTTATAGAGGTTTCTTAGAAAAATAATAATTTGGGGATCCACTTTCAAGTCCTCAAGGATTTCCCATAATCTTACATGTCTCACTGAATCGAAGGCAGCAGTTAGGTCAACAAAGACCATGTATAAACTACTATATTTAGCCTTCATATATTTTCCTATGAGTAGGGATACGTTTAAGCACTGCTCTATAGTTCCAAGCCCCTTTTGAAAACCATATTGTAGGTCAGTTAAAATTTTATTTTCTTCTGACCATTCCTGCAAACTGTGAGAAGGTGGCCTGATATGCAGTGCTCACTATTCTAGTGAACACTATGTATCAGTCCAGCAACCCTTATTGATGATTGGTTGTAAGTCAACCTTATAGACCAGCTATCCTAGTAGCGTGGATACGAGCAGTCTAAGGCTTAAGACTCGAGAGGGCGTGTTAAGCCAGCTGTTATACCACACATATACCCCTTGAACACCAAGTGAAAGGACACCACACAAGTGTTATGAAAATAAACAAGATATTTATTAAGAATCACAACAGCCCTGTACTCTTTATGAGGACAGGGTACTAAGCACAAAACAAAACTCTTACGAAAATACTTAAGTTAGCACAGTATATACAAATGCCCGAGGGGCACGGAAAACCATATACTCTGAAAGTGGAATGCGAAATTACTAGCAGATAAGTACAGTACTAATAGGCTTAGGAATCGCTAGGACTTGACTATAGAACCTTCAGATTACTTATAGGAGGCCTAGGGGACTCGGGTGCAGAGTGTGCACTCTCACGCGTGATGCGGGACAAAGTCTATGGTAGCTAGTAATGACAAAGTTAGTATTCTCGGGCGAACCCGACCTGGTAGGGAGAAAACGAAAGTGGATCCTGACCCTTGGATAGTGAGGCTATGCTGGGGCACCGAAATGCCGAAGTTACCTAGCCCAGGGGCTGCAGCTGCATATGTCTCAAAAGACGTCGGGAATCCTCGTTGACGGACCAGGAGCCTGGAAGAAAGAAGTTGCTGGCAGGCGACCAGTGAAGAAAGTTCGATGGATCCAAGCCTGGATCGAAGGAAGATGACACCTGAAAGCAGAGGGGACCAAGTTCGAGACTACTAGCCAGTAGTCAGTGGGCACCAGGAGGGCACCGGATGGTAGCCACCTCGACTAGGTGAGTGGGTGACGCTGTGTTCGCAGATCTCACGGACCAGGAGGCGTTGTCGGCGACCAGGCTGGAGGAGCGAGCTGTCCCACGATGGATGAAGCTGTCGGCGTCGCTGGACCCAGGATTGGGCAACAAAGCCTTGGCAAATTCAAGCCCACGCGGTGGACTCAAAATGGCATCTGGAGGGGACCAGGAGGGTCCGGGGTGCCTCTCTTGAAGAAGTAAGCAAGGGCCAGTCTGGAGCAACCAGACCAGCAGCAGTGATGTCGTCGGGCGTCGTGAAGAAGGCCACAAGCCAGCTGGCTAGTAGCCACACAGCGCGGTGAGCACGCAAAAGCAGAAGGGCCCCACGCAGATCGTGGAGATGCTGGAGGGCTGATCTTCGGTGCTGGAGCTGCTCAGGGTTGGGGCTTCTCGGACCCCAAAGCACTCACCAGTGGAGCACACGGTGGGCTTGTTGTACAGAAGTCGGGCAGTCTTGGCGATCGTCGGTCCCTCGAGGTCTCGTCGCACTCACGGTTCTCAGCTTTGCTGTAGAGGTGAGTAGAGGTCAGAGGTGCCAGGGAAGCCGGGTCTCGTCGAGCTGGGTCGTCAGATTCGTGAAGAAGGACTTGCAGCAGACCGCAGTGTTCTTAGGATGGTGCCTGCGGATGCAGGGTGACTACTCCTTAGCCACAAGGGAGAATCTTGAAGAAGGAAATCTTGATGTTTTTCGCAAAAAGTTGTGTCTTGATTCCAAAGATGATCTAATTTGAACAGGGGGCCCGCTCCTATCTTTATACTAAAAAAGGGGGCTGACCCGGTGACTAGGTCCTACCTATGGGTGGGACTAGGAGGGGGGTGGTTACACCCCTCTCCCATGCCGGACTTCCCCAGGCCAGGGGCTGGTGTGACCCTGGAACTGGTTCTGACTGGCCTATGCGTAGTGTGCACCGGGGTGCCACTCAGCAGTCACCTTCCTGTAAAGCCCTGCCTACCCAGGATACACAAAACCATGTCTGGGACGGTGCTAGCACCGCCCCTGACAGGAAACCCTTTGTCCAGGCTCCCCTTGCTGGAAGGACTCCCAGCTGCAGGGGGTCAGACTCGTGTCTGTGGTGGCAGCATCCATTTTGTGGAGCTGAGGCTTCGTTTAACTTTAACCGGGGTTCACAGTTACATACATGTCGTGTCCCTCTAGAAGGGTGGAATGCTAACCCCGTCGCCAGAATTGGCGAGGGGTTAGTATTCCAATTCGTATGACACCTTACTCGACATGTTTTGATAAAGCAATACCAAAGATAGCATTTAACCGCGAGGATTATAATGCACTTAAGAGTATATGGTATGCGATATCATGGAACAGCTATTAGGACTTGATTCCGCAAGCTGCAGACAGGCTCAGCTCATGCCAGAGCACCATCTCACACGATTCCAAGCACTCTGCCTTCAGGATTGTTAAGGCCTGCCATAGGAGTGACTGATAGGAATCTGTGTGTCCATTTTAGGGTTAGATATAGGTATACTATATCTACAGCAAAGGGTGATTACACGACTTTGCCCCAGCTGTCATGCAACCAGTTGTGTCAAATTTAGGAGGCCAGTCAGGGGTGGCATAATACATGCTTCAGCCCCTGGTAGGCTCTGGGTACACCTATGCCCTGAGTTACAGGGTCTGATAAGGTGGCCCAGTACCAATTGGTAAATGCACCTAGGGTACACGTTGTAATTTAGAGAGAGAACAGCCAGGCTGTGGGTCTGATTGGTAGGCCCACAGCCAGAGAAAGTCGTAAACCAGTGAAACAAAAGCAAAAAATCTGGGTGATCATAGGATTGCAGACCCTACTCTCCTACATGACCCCCCCCCCAAACTTTGGGACAATAAGCTAACCTTGACCAGGTGAGTCTTCTTGTTCTAAGTGGAAATATCTGGAGAGCCCATCGGCATTGCCATGATCAGTACCAGGTCTATGTTCCACTGTAAAGTCCATCCCCTGTAGGGAAATGGACCACCTAAGCAGTGTGGGGTTTTCACCCTTCATCTGATTTAGCCACAAGAGGGGCTTATGGTCGGTCTGAATCTTGAAGTGAGTGCCAAACAAGTATGGCCTCAGCTTCTTCAGGGCCCAAACCACAGCAAAGGCCTCCCTCTCAATAGCTGACCAATTCTTCTCTCTGGGGGTCAGCCTTCTGCTTATAAAAGCAATGGGCTGGTCTTGACCATCAAAATTCAGTTGAGATAGAACAGCTCCCACACCCAACTCAGAAGCATCTGTTTGGACAATGAATGGTTTGGAGTAGTCTGGACTCTTAAGGATAGGTGCTGTGCACATGGCCTGCTTTAGGTCATCGAATGCTTTTTGACAGCCTGCTGTCCACCAAACCTTTTTTGGCATTTTCTTACTTGTCAGTTCATTTAATGGAGTCACAATTGATCCATAGTTCCTGACAAACTTTCTGTAGTAACCAGTCAGGCCCAAGAAAGCTCGAACCTGAGTCTGGGTGGTTGGAGGAGCCCAGTCCCTGATTGACTGTATTTTGCTCTCCAGTGGCTGAACCTGGCCTCCACCTACAAGGTGGCCCAGGTATACAACCTGTGTCTGCCCTATCTGGCACTTGGTGGCCTTGATAGTGAGGCCTGCTGCTTGCAGAGCCTCTAACACTTTCCTCAGGTGGACCAGGTGATCCTCCCAGGTGGAGCTAAAGACAGCAATATCATCTAGATATGCTGCACAGAAGTCATCCAGCCCAGTGAGAACATGATTCACCAACCTTTGGAAGGTGGCAGGTGCATTTTTCAGACCAAAGGGCATTACCACAAATTGATAATGCCCACCAGGGGTTGAAAATGCTGTCTTGGGCTTGGCATCCTCAGCTAACCTGATTTGCCAATACCCAGCTGTCAGGTAAAATGTGCTTAAGTAGTTGGCAGAAGCCAATCTATCTATAAGCTCATCTGCCCTTGGTATTGGGTGGGCATCAGTCTTAGTGACTACATTGAGACCCCTGTAGTCTACGCAGAACCTCATCTCTTTCTTACCACCCTGGGTGTGAGGTTTTGGCACTAGAACTACTGGACTAGCCCAAGGGCTATCTGAGGGTTCAATGACTCCCAACTCCAACATTTTCTGCACTTCAGTTTTTATGCAGTCTCTAACATGATCAGGCTGCCTGTAGATTTTACTCTTAACTGGCAGGCTGTCACCAGTGTCAACCTCATGGGTACACCAATTGGTCTGACTGGGTGTCAGAGAAAACATATGTCTGAAAGACTGAAGAACCTGTTTACAGTCTTTCTGCTGATGTTCAGAGAGGCTGCCACAAAAGACAACATCATCTACTGACCCATCATCAGGATTCTGAGTGAGCAGGTCTGGGAGAGGGTCACTCTCTTCCTCCTGTCCCTCATCTATGGCCATGAGCAAGCTCATGTCCTTCCTGTCGACATATGCTTTGAGCCTGTTGACATGGAGTACCCTGTGGGGACTCCTGGGAGTTCCAAGGTCCACCAGGTAGGTGACCTCTCCCTTTTGCTCAAGAATTGTGTGGGGCCCAGACCATTTGTCTTTGAGTGCTGCTGGGGCCACTGGCTCCAACACCCACACCTTCTGTCCAGGCTGGTAAACAGTCAGGACAGCCTTTTGGTCATGCCAAGCTTTTTGAAGTTCTTGACTGGCCTTAAGGTTTTCAGATGCCTTCTCCATATACTCAGCCATCCTGGAGCGGAGACCAAGTACATAGTCCACTATGCTGGTTGCAGGCTTTTTGAGAGGTCTCTCCCATCCTTCCTTCACCAAACACAGGGGGGCTCTCACAGGATGCCCATACAAAAGTTCAAAAGGGCTGTAGCCAACCCCCTTTTGTGGGACCTCTCTGTAAGCAAACAGAAGGCAGGGAATCAGGACATCCCATCTACGCCTGAGCTTTTCAGGTAGTCCATGAATCATCCCTTTTAGGGTCCTGTTGAACCTTTCAACAAGCCCATTGCATTGTGGATGATAGGGTGTAGTGAACTTGTAGTTGACACCACATTCCTTCCACATAGCAGTTAAGTAGCTTGACATGAAGTTTGCACCTCTGTCAGAGACAACCTCCTTAGGGAAGCCCACTCTGGAGAACACTCCAACTAGGGCCCTTGCCACTACAGGTGCTGTAGTGGTCCTAAGTGGAATAGCTTCAGGATACCTGGTGGCATGATCCACTACACCAGTATAAACTTGTGCCCTGATGCTGTCTAGGGTTCCATTGGACCAACAATGTCAATCCCCACTCTTTCAAAGGGCACCCCCACCACAGGCATTGGTATAAGGGGGGCCTTTGTTGTGCCACCTGACTTACCACTGGCTTGGCAAGTGACACAGGAGCGACAAAACTCCTTGGTATCCTCATTCATGTGAGGCCAGTGAAAGTGTGAGACAAGCCTGTCCCAAGTCTTTGTCTGGCCTAAGTGACCTGCTAAGGGAATCTCATGGGCCAAGGTAAGGAGGAAACCTCTCTGAGACAAGGGTACAACCAGCCTCCTGGTCATGCCAGGCTTGGGGTCTCTTGCTTCAGTGTACAGGAGTCCATCTTCCCAGTATACCTTGTGGGTACCTGTGGCGTTCCCAGCAGCCTCAGCAGCAGCCTGCTGTCTGAGGGGTTCAAGAGAAGGGCAGTCTAACTGGTCCTTCCCCAGGTCTTCCCTTGAGGGTCCCCCTGAACCCAAGAATTCAACTTGATCAAGTTCAAACTCTCTAGGCTCAGTTTCCCTCAATTCCTGTAGGTCAGCCTCCTCTGAGACTTGATCCTCAACCTGGGGCAAGGGGGAAGGCACAGCCTTAACCCTACTGCTCTTCTTCTTGGAAGGTGTCTGGTCCATTGTTCCAGGATCCAGCACCTGTTCAGTGGGGCATTTCCTGACCTGTGACCTGGTCACAGCAAACACATGTGCTGGCAAGCCTAACATTTCCATGTGAGTCCTCTGCTCCACTTCTGACCATTGTGATGACTCCAAATCATTGCCCAACAAACAATCCACTGGGAGGTCTGAACTAACTACAACCTTCTTTTGGCCAGTTACCCCTCCCCAGGAGAAAGCTACAATTGCCATACTGTGATTGGTAGTGACATTGCTTGCATTGGTCACCAGGAAATCTGTACCTGGCATGATCTGTCCAGGGTCCACAAAGTTAGGTGTCACCATGGTGACACTGGCACAAGTGTCCCTATAGGCCTGAGCCATTTTTCCATTAATGAAAGGCGTCTGTCTGTATTTGCCCAAAGTATTGGGACTTATATCAGGGGACATATCCACATCCCCTGTACAAACAAGGACAGCCTGAGTGAGTGTGCCAACTAAGTTGTCACTCCCCTCAGAACCCAGGGTTAACCCAACTAAACCCTTGGGAGGTGCACTACCACTGCTGACTGTACTAGGGGGCACAGGTGCCTTAGGGGCTGCAGTGGCAGGAGTCTGCCCTCCTCCTTTCTTGGTGCACTCACTAAACCAGTGAGTTTTACTTTTGCAGTATTGGCACCACCTTTTAGATTGGCCTTCTTGGTTTTTCTTTTTCTGGGGAGCCTGACCCCCACCCTCTTTGGGTTGTTGGGGACCTGTCGAAGACTTCTGGTCATTTTGTTCCCCCTTAGAATCTTTACCCTTCTGGTCTGCTTTCTTCTGACCACCTTGATTCTGGCCCTGGTTCTGTTTAACTCTTGTTCTGACCCATCTGTCTGCCTTCTTTCCCAATTCTTGGGGAGAGGTCAGATCTGAGTCAACAAGATGCTGATGCAACAACTGGTTCTGACAATTGTTTAAAATTTGTTCTCTCATGATCAAATTGTACAATCTTGTATAATAATTAACCTTACTGCCCAGCAACCAGCCCTCCAAAGCCTTAGTGGCACAATCTACAAAATCAGACCAATCTTGAGACTGAATTTTCTGGGTATCCCTGAACAGCAACCTGTACTGCTCAGTGGTTAGGCCAAACCCATCAATCAGTGTATTTTTCAAGATTTGGTAATTGTTAGCATCCTCCACTCTAGTAGTGAGGAGCTTGTCTCTACCTTTACCTTCAAAGGAGAGCCACAAGATAGCTGCCCACTGACTCTGGGGAACACCCTGCACAGTGCAGGCCCTCTCCAAAGCAGTAATCCATTTGTGGATGTCATCCCCTTGTTTAAAGGGGGGCACTATCTTACCCAGGTGCTTTGTATCAAAACTCCTTTCCCTATTGCTAGGTACAATGCTGCCACCAGTGGGGACTACCCCACTTAACTGTTGCTCTCTAGCAAAGGCAAGCCTCTCTTTGGCCAGGGCAAGTTCTTCCCTTTCAATCCTCAGATTGACTGCCCTTTCTTTAGCTTCATACACTCTTCTCTGAGGGGAAGTCATCCCTCTGTGAGAAGAGCTTTGAGAGCCATTGGTTTGAATAGATCTGCCAGAGCCTCTTGATAGAGATCTAGCTCGTCCATTCCCAATGTTAAGCTGACCTGAGAGTGGCCCCAGGGTTCCCCCAGTACCAATCTCATGCCTGCTTAAGTTGGACCTGGTTAGTCTGCTGACTTCTACCTGTCCCTTATCTGCCTCATCCCCAGAGGGCTCCTCATCCTCCTCCCCCTCTTCAGTCTCAGCTAAGAGGTGGATTAGGTCAGGGTCTCCTCTGGTTCCCTCAAGGGGAGGCATGCTTCCATCTGGATTAGAAGAGCTAAGAAGTTTCTCAGCTTTTCTGGCATCATAAGTCTCTAAGAGACCAATCAGAAAGGAAGTTGTGGGGTTAGACCCCTGCTTTATCTTCCTAGAGGTACACACCTGTCGTAACTCATGGAAGCTAAGCACAGTATATCTGGAAGGGAGGACCTGTGGAGGGTCCACTGACACAAGGGGAGACTCAGAGTTTCCTCCTTTGTCTGACATACTGTTTCTAGTGTGGTGTAAGTGATGCACCTACCTACACTATTTGTTTGCCTACTGATCCCTTGCTAAGAGTTGCAGCCAAGGTGTGCTAAGCCTTGAGGAGCTACAACAGCTGGTTCAGTAGAACTCAGAGTATTCTAAGCTAAGTTATATGTACCTGAAGTACTTATGTGATCTTTCAACAAGATATTCTTAGGATACGTGTGGTAAAACAACAGCAAGCTCAAATCCCAACCGCTGCTCACCAATGTGAGAAGGTGGCCTGTTATGCAGTGCTCACTATTCTAGTGAACACTATGTATCAGTCCAGCAACCCTTATTGATGATTGGTTGTAAGTCAACCTTATAGACCAGCTATCCTAGTAGCGTGGATACGAGCAGTCTAAGGCTAAAGACTCGAGAGGGCGTGTTAAGCCAGCTGTTATACCACACATATACCCCTTGAACACCAAGTGAAAGGACACCACACAAGTGTTATGAAAATAAACAAGATATTTATTAAGAATCACAACAGCCCTGTACTCTTTATGAGGACAGGGTACTAAGCACAAAACAAAACTCTTACGAAAATACTTAAGTTAGCACAGTATATACAAATGCCCGAGGGGCACGGAAAACCCTATACTCTGAAAGTGGAATGCGAAATTACTAGCAGATAAGTACAGTACTAATAGGCTTAGGAATCGCTAGGACTTGACTATAGAACCTTCAGATTACTTATAGGAGGCCTAGGGGACTCGGGTGCAGAGTGTGCACTCTCACGCGTGATGCGGGACAAAGTCTATGGTAGCTAGTAATGACAAAGTTAGTGTTCTCGGGCGAACCCGACCTGGTAGGGAGAAAACGAAAGTGGATCCTGACCCTTGGATAGTGAGGCTATGCTGGGGCACCGAAATGCCGAAGTTACCTAGCCCAGGGGCTGCAGCTGCATATGTCTCAAAAGACGTCGGGAATCCTCGTTGACGGACCAGGAGCCTGGAAGAAAGAAGTTGCTGGCAGGCGACCAGTGAAGAAAGTTCGATGGATCCAAGCCTGGATCGAAGGAAGATGACACCTGAAAGCAGAGGGGACCAAGTTCGAGACTACTAGCCAGTAGTCAGTGGGCACCAGGAGGGCACCGGATGGTAGCCACCTCGACTAGGTGAGTGGGTGACGCTGTGTTCGCAGATCTCACGGACCAGGAGGCGTTGTCGGCGACCAGGCTGGAGGAGCGAGCTGTCCCACGATGGATGAAGCTGTCGGCGTCGCTGGACCCAGGATTGGGCAACAAAGCCTTGGCAAATTCAAGCCCACGCGGTGGACTCAAAATGGCGTCTGGAGGGGACCAGGAGGGTCCGGGGTGCCTCTCTTGAAGAAGGAAGCAAGGGCCAGTCTGGAGCAACCAGACCAGCAGCAGTGATGTCGTCGGGCGTCGTGAAGAAGGCCACAAGCCAGCCGGCTAGTAGCCACACAGCGCTGTGAGCACGCAAAAGCAGAAGGGCCCCACGCAGATCGTGGAGATGCTGGAGGGCTGATCTTCGGTGCTGGAGCTGCTCAGGGTTGGGGCTTCTCGGACCCCAAAGCACTCACCAGTGGAGCACACGGTGGGCTTGTTGTACAGAAGTCGGGCAGTCTTGGCGATCGTCGGTCCCTCGAGGTCTCGTCGCACTCACGGTTCTCAGCTTTGCTGTAGAGGTGAGTAGAGGTCAGAGGTACCAGGGAAGCCGGGTCTCGTCGAGCTGGGTCGTCGGATTCGTGAAGAAGGACTTGCAGCAGACCGCAGTGTTCTTAGGATGGTGCCTGCGGATGCAGGGTGACTACTCCTTAGCCACAAGGGAGAATCTTGAAGAAGGAAATCTTGATGTCTTTCGCAGAAAGTCGTGTCTTGATTCCAAAGATGATCTAATTTGAACAGGGGGCCCGCTCCTATCTTTATACTAAAAAAGGGGGCTGACCCGGTGACTAGGTCCTACCTATGGGTGGGACTAGGAGGGGGGTGGTTACACCCCTCTCCCATGCCGGACTTCCCCAGGCCAGGGGCTGGTGTGCCCCTGGAACTGGTTCTGACTGGCCTATGCGTAGTGAGCACCGGGGTGCCACTCAGCAGTCACCTTCCTGTAAAGCCCTGCCTACCCAGGATACACAAAACCATGTCTGGGACGGTGCTAGCACCGCCCCTGACAGGAAACCCTTTGTCCAGGCTCCCCTTGCTGGAAGGACTCCCAGCTGCAGGGGGTCAGACTCGTGTCTGTGGTGGCAGCATCCATTTTGTGGAGCTGAGGCTTCGTTTAACTTTAACCGGGGTTCACAGTTACATACATGTCGTGTCCCTCTAGAAGGGTGGAATGCTAACCCCGTTGCCAGAATTGGCGAGGGGTTAGTATTCCAATTCGTATGACACCTTACTCGACATGTTTTGATAAAGCAATACCAAAGATAGCATTTAACCGCGAGGATTATAATGCACTTAAGAGTATATGGTATGCGATATCATGGAACAGCTATTAGGACTTGATTCCGCAAGCTGCAGACAGGCTCAGCTCATGCCAGAGCACCATCTCACACGATTCCAAGCACTCTGCCTTCAGGATTGTTAAGGCCTGCCATAGGAGTGACTGATAGGAATCTGTGTGTCCATTTTAGGGTTAGATATAGGTATACTATATCTACAGCAAAGGGTGATTACACGACTTTGCCCCAGCTGTCATGCAGCCAGTTGTGTCAAATTTAGGAGGCCAGTCAGGGGTGGCATAATACATGCTTCAGCCCCTGGTAGGCCCTGGGTACACCTATGCCCTGAGTTACAGGGTCTGATAAGGTGGCCCAGTACCAATTGGTAAATGCACCTAGGGTACACGTTGTAATTTAGAGAGAGAACAGCCAGGCTGTGGGTCTGATTGGCAGGCCCACAGCCAGAGAAAGTCGTAAACCAGTGAAACAAAAGCAAAAAATCTGGGTGATAATAGGATTGCAGACCCTACTCTCCTACACAAACGTTCTAAAATCACTCGCCCCGCCACTTTCACCATTGAGTCTAATAAGAAGATCGGTCTATAGCAGCCCGGATTCTGACGATCTCCCTTTTTAAAAATCGGTACTATTAGTGACCTACTTCAGGTTTCTGGCAGTTTTGTTTGACAGCTTGAATTTAAAATCTGCGTTATAATGGGCCCCTATAGTGTGACATTGAATTTAAACAAATCTATTGGGATGCCGTCCGGGCCGGGTGCTTTGCCGGACTTACTCCCGTGCAATGCTCTAATCACTTCATCTAAAGTGAAATTTAAATTCAATTTTGGGTGGTCGTTCTCTAATTCTACGACAGGTGTAGTATGGGTAGCATCAGTGCCATTGTATACCTGCATGAAGTGGGTTATCCACTCCTCCTCTGTAATAGCAATCGCTATTGATGGACCTTCTAGTGTGGTTAGGAATGGTAGCTTCACCGTCCTCCAAAAAGCTGCACTATCCTTCAGGACTGCCGCTGTATGTAGGGCTTCCCATGCTTCGTTTCTCAAGGTATTCTTCCTTTCCCTTAGAGCCTGTCGATATTCCATCCTTGCAAGTCTGATATTTTCCACTATTCTAGAATGCCTATGTAATTCTAATTTTAAATTACAGTACGCTTTGGTACATCTTGAATTAAACCAGCCTGAATCCTTGTTTTTCTTTCGATACTGCACCACTAATAAGGATTTAGCTGATCCTCCTACCCAGGCAATTCGTCTGGCCATTTTAAACTCAGCGAACAGAGTACTAGAAAGTCCTGTCCTTGCCCCCAGGAAATGTAGGGCCTTGTTTCTCAGGGTTGTCCAGTGTTCAACTGTTCCAATGGGAGTGGGGGAACATTCGCTAAGATAATGGTGTATGGAGTTGCTTCGGGCGGGAGGGACAAGTTCCTAGATTCTGGTGGACATTCCTGTCTTGATGTTAGGCTGCCTGTTGTAGCTGGAGAGATATTCACCATATTGCTGGTCGGCATAAAGTTCTCCGCCAGCCTCCCTCTCCCTGACCCTGGTGATATGTCTTGCCTAACCCGGATATGCTGTACTTGGTTAAGAGAGGCATTAAGTGCTCTTACTCTCAACGACTCTGATCTAGTCCTAGCATTTGAAGTGTTATAATCTGTTGTCTGCTGATTACTTACGACCCCATTATCATGGCTCGCTAAAGTATAATTGCCTTGTATTGCTGTTTTTGAGCTCAAGAGGGCTGTTTGGCTACAGCTGGTACACACCGTCGGGTTAATATTCAAAGAGCTCTCCAGTGATGCCAACCTTTCATTAATTTGTTAGAGCATTTGCTTTAACGGGTCCAGTATAAGTTCCACTGACAATTCAATTTTTACCAGAAAATCCTCCCACCCAGATTCAGATTGTGGTCCTGGCCATAAACTATCATCACAACTTATAGTGGGGACCTGCTCTTGGTTAGATGGCTTCCCCACAGACTTGCTCTTACCGTCCTGATTTTTTGCAGGATTTCATATTTTATTTAAACCCTGTCCCTTTCTCTTTTTAGGTGGGGGCGTAAGTCTGTTATACTCAGTGGATTTCGCCTTTTGGCATCTAGTGGTCACATTTGGCCTGGGCCTCTTAGTACTAGGCACTAGTCTCTGTTGGAGCTACATCCTCTGGGTCCTATACAATAGATTGAGACATTACAGTTATACATGCATTGCTATCATTACTATTATAGGGGATTACAATTGCGGGGGGATTGTCACAGGTCCTACTGTGTGGTTTTGTGGTTCCAACAAGAGTCTGCGTTCAGTTAGCTGAATTTCATGAATTAACGCCGACTCTGCCCTTGTTAGGAACGCATCTAAGGTTCCCCCCGCCCCGTGGAAAATTTGCCACTATTCATTATAAAAAATCCTTCATAATAGCTTGAAGAAGGGAGGGGAAAACAAAAACACAACACTAGACACTTTAAAAGCAATTAACTGCCACAGAACCCAGTCTTAGGTTACTGCTCAAGCTCCTCAAACCAAGTCCTGGACTCTAACAGAATGGGCCTGTTTACAGTATTCGCTTGATATACTTGAACACAGACCATATGAATGGGAAAACACTTGCAACAGTACCTTCTGATTCCTGGGCTGTACAAAATATTCAGTCCAGCAAGTATTTCAAAGAATAAAGGTGGGTGGCCCAGCCCGGCCTCTGACGGTCCCTATCTGAAAGAAACAGGTTTGTTAGATTCCTTACCTTAGAATATCCCCAGGCGTCAGGCTGAATCCGGAAAGCTTTCGTCAGCAGTACCCTTGCGCGTCAGTAGGCGTCGTCTGCGGCTCCGCGTCCGTCGTCGGCGTCGTGTTTGCCGGTATGACGTTGTCGGAGTACTTAGACACAGACCTCGCGTGCTGATGTCAGTAGTTCTTTTTCCGCGCCAGCTAGCGCAGATCCAGGAAGAGCAGTACTCTTAGTCATTTTTTGACTAACTTTTTGATCTGTTTTGGATCTCTTTTCGAGTCGACTTTGACTCTTGGTGCCGTAGGGATGCCTGGCTTCAAGCCATTCGACGCATGTCACCGCATGATGTCGGTGACCGACCCCCACCATCGGTGCCTCGGGCCGACCACGATGACAAGTTGTGCCTTTACTGCCGGGCCTTGACTTCGAAAGCTAGGCAGGAGCGATCTCGCAAGCTTCTCGAGATCCGGCAGTCGGCTCCGCGCCGCTCGAGGTCAAGGACTAGGAGGAAGTCTAGGGACCGGTCGCGGAGCCGCAGTTGTCGCTCGACGAGTCATTGTCATCACTCGTCGGGCTCCAAGTCCTCCGGTAAGTCGAGGCACTCAAAGAAGAAGTCGAAGAGACGACATCGCTCTTCAGACTCCCCTTGCTGCTCACGCGACACGGCCGAGGGTTCGGGCTACACCGCCCACAGGCCCATACCCTGTGGTCTCTGGCCTGCGAGCGACGCCGGAGGAGATTTGTGACTTCCTCATTGCCATGAGGACTCACCTCCCACCGTTGAGGCCTGCCGGCATGCCTTCAGGCCCCTCAGACCCAACTGGGGGCCTCGTCGGGCCGGCGCCGTCGGGTGCTTCGGCCCCGGCGCTGTCGGCCCTCATGGGATCCATGCCCGGATCCCGTTCGACGCCAGTTGACCTTACAACTTCTCCGCTGGTGTCGCTCCCGGTGCCGTCCTCCGACGACGTCTGCCCCAGTTTCAGCCCAGGTCCGGCGTCGGACCGGCGCCGTCTCCGGGGTCGATGGGTGAGGCTTTCACCTATTACCCGGCTCCGTCATTCCAGCCTTTATACCAGGACACGGATGAAGGGGAAGACTGGGAGGGTTCTGAGGACCCTCTGGCACAGCAGTGCCAGTTGAGCCAGGACTGGGCAGATGAGCTAGGGGAGGCCAGTGGTTTGGACACTTCGCTCGACACTGGATACATCTCTCCTCCTCCCTCCGTGGCTACCGAGGAGGGTGTTACCTATGGTGTGGTGTTACGCAGGGCGGCCAAGGCCTTGGCTCTTGAGCTCCCTGCTGCGACTGTGAGGACTAACCTCCTCACTGAGGTGCTCCAGCCGCCATTAAGCTCCTCGGAGCCTCTGCTGCCGTTCTCTGAAGCCCTCAAGGATGTTCTGATGGACACCTGGTCCAAGCCCTCTACAGTGCCCCCTGTGGATCGGAAGTGGCCCGACACCACCGCCCGGCTCCGGGCGACCCTTGCTTTCTGTCCGTACACCCCACCCCCGAGAGATTGGTGATCCAGGCATCTACATCCCAGACTGCATTCCCGACCGCCCTCCCGTATCGGGAATCCAAAAGGTTTGATCAGTTTGGCAAGAAACTGTTCTCCTCACTGAGTTTGGGGTTGCGGTCTATCAACACAGCTTGCCTTTTGGGCCATTATACCCACTCCTTGTGGGACACGGTTGTGGAGGTGCTGCCCCAGTGCCGGAGGAGGTCCGGGCCTGGCTCGCCCAAGCCCTTGTGGAGGGGCGGGATGCGGCACAATACTCTATCAGGTGTGGACTGGATACCACGGACTCACTGGGAAGGGCGATTTCCACGACGGTGGCGGTTCGCCGCCACGCCTGGCTGAGGTCTGCCAATTTCTCAGGCGATGTCCAGGCCTTGCTCTTGGACATGCCCTGGCATCGCCTCTTTGGCGACAAAGCAGACAGTGCGCTTGAGCGTTTCAAGGACTCCAGGGCTACGGCCAAGTCCTTGGGCCTGTCTGGCCAGCGCCAGCAAACTTGTGCTTTTCGCCCCGTTCGTGGCCAAGGAAGGGGCACCCCCACACGTCCTGCCAGCCACAGGCCGCAGAACCAGCCTCAACGCGGCCGCGGACGTGGTAACCATCATGGCGGTGCCGGGGGACAACGGCAAGGCCAATCCACCTCCGCTCCCGCAGCATCTGCCTCAACGCCTTCCTAATCCGAGCTTTCAGGCCCATTCGACACCAGTGGGGGGCAGGCTCCTCCACTGGCACTCCATCACATCGGACACGTGGGTGCTGCAAATCGTCCGAAGAGGTTACTCCCTCCCCTTCGAGGCGACCCCTCCAGCCATGCCACCGCATGTCGGGGGATCACTTGCAACTTCTGCCCTCTTGGCCAAGGGGGACATAGAGCGCGTTCCTGTGCCAGAAGTAGGACGTGGTTGCTATTCCTACTACTTTCTGGTACCCAAGAAGGGCAAAGGAGACCTGCGCCCTATCTTGGACCTCCGGAGCGTCAACGGCTTCCTCCGGAAAGAGAAGTTAAAGATGCTGACTGTAGCTCAAGTCCTAGCTACCCTGGACCCTGGAGACTGAATGTAGCGTTGGACTTGCAGGACGCATATTTCCACATCCCCGTCCTGCCGGCCCACCGGCGCTACCTGCGGTTCACGGTAGGCCACGAGCACTTTCAGTTTACCATGCTCCCCTTCGGCCTTACCAGCGCCCCTCGGGTCTTCATGAAGGTGATGGCGAGGGTCGCAGCTCATCTGCGCAGATCTGAAAGAAAAACATTTATGATAGATTCCTTACCTTAGAATATCCCCAGGCGTCAGAATGGATCCGGAAACTTTTGCGTAGCAGTACCCTTGCGCGTCGCTAGGCGTCGTCTGCGGCTCCGCGTCCGTCGTCGGTGTCGTGGGCGCCGTGATGACGTCGTCGGAGTACTTGGACGCCGCCTCCGCGTGCTGACGTCAGTTCTTCTTTTTTCCGCGCCAGCCAGCGCTGATCTGGAAAAAGCAGTACCCCTAGTCGATTTTTGACTAACTTTTTGAGATCATTTTTGATCCTTTCTCGAAGTCTTGCGACTCCGATCGGTGCCGTAGGGATGCCTGGTTTCAAGCACTGCGAGGATTGCGACCGCACGATGTCGGTCACGGATCCTCACCACCTGTCCTAACTTGTCTAGGCGTCGACCACGACGACAAGGCCTGCTCCGACTGCCGGGCCCTCTCTTCAAAAGCCAGGCAGGAGCGGTCCCGCAGGCGACTCAAACTCCGGCAGTCGGCCCCGCGCCGCTTGAGGTCCCGGTCCCACGGGAGGTCGAGGGACAGGTCGCGGGGACGGAGCCACCACAGCTCCGGGAGTCGGCACCACTCCTCCGGGTCGAAGTCGTCGTCAGGTAAGAAGCATAAGAAGTCGAAGAGGCGTCATCGCTCTTCTGACTCCCCCCGACGCTCGCGCGACGCGGCCGGAGGTTCGGGTGACACCGCCTACGCAGCTCCTTCGGAGTTGCGGGCGTCACGTCCCGCCCCACAACCTCCGGTCCCTGGGCGTGACGCGACGCCGGAGGAGATTGAGCGCTTCCTCATGGCCATGAGGTCCCTTTCTCCTCCGACGGGCTCCGCGGCGCCTTCGGGCCCAGCGGACCCATCTGCGGCCCCTAGCGGGTCGGGGGCTTCGGCCCGACGCCGTCGGGTGCTTCGACGCCGCAGGGCCCGGCACCGCAGGGCCCCATAGTCCCGACACCGCCGGCGCCTTTGGGCCCGGCGCCGCAGGATCAAGCGGCCCGGCGCCTTCGGGCCCGGTGCCGCGGGACACCGCTGGACCTTCCTCGGGCTCTGGATCGTCACCGGTGGACCTTACGACCCCCTCGACCCGTCAGGTGTCGCCTCCGGCGCCGTCCTCGGGCGGCGCCGCCCCCGATTCCTCTTTTGCTCCGGTTCTGACGTCAGAACGGCGCCGCTGGGAGTCGGTTTCAACAGCGTTTGGAGATTTTCACTCCTACGAACCGGCCCGTTGATTGACAACCCTGAGTATCAGGAGATGGGTGATGAGGAGGATTGGGAGGGGTCTGAGGACCCTCTGACCAAGGAGTGTCAGTCTCAAGAGGACTGGGCAGAAGACCTTGGGGAGGCCAGTGGCCTGGACACCTCTCCAGACACTGGTTTTGTCTCCCCTCCTACCGTGGCTTCGGAGGAGGGGGCAACCTATAGTGTGGTGTTGATGAGGGCTGCCAAGACCTTGGGCCTTGAGCTCCCCGTCGCGGCAGTGAGGACTAACCTCCTCACTGAGGTCCTTAAACCGCAGTCAAGCTCGGCCGATCCTCTGCTGCCCTTTAATGAGGCCTTGACCCTTCTTTTGGGCACTTGGTCCAGGCCCGCTACGGGTTTGCCCATAGATAGGAACGTGGCCAGATGCCACTGCTTGGCCCCGGGCGACCCATGTTTCCTGTCCACCCACCCCACCCCCGAGAGTCTGGTCATCCAGGCCTCTAATTCCCAGACCGCATTCCCGTCGGCTCCGCCGGACAGGGAATCCAAGAGGTACGAGCACTACGGGAAAAAGATCTTCTCCTCCCTTAGTCTGGGACTGCGGTCTTCCAACACCGCATGCCTCTTGGGCCGCTACACCCACTCTCTGTGGGAGACGGTTGCGGAAGTGCTGCCAGAGTGTCCGTTGGAGGTACGGGCCAAACTCGGCCAAGCCCTTGTGGAAGGTCGGAATGCAGCCAAATATTCCATCCGGTGTGGGCTGGATACCACCGACTCACTGGGTAGAGGGATAGCAACGACGGTGGCGGTTAGACGCCACGCCTGGTTGAGGTCCGCCAACTTTTCGACAGATGTCCAGAACTCTCTGATGGACATGCCGTTTGATGGCCATCTCCTTTTTGGCGACAAGGCAGACCACACGCTTAAGCGCTTTAAGGACTCCAGGGCTACGGCCAAGTCCTTGGGCCTCTCGGCCCCGCGCCAGCAAACGGGTGCCTTTCGCTCCTTTCGTGGCCAAGGAAGGGGCGCCCCCACACGTGTCGCCAGCCACACTCCGCAGACTAACATCCAGCGCGGTGGCGGCCGTGGAAATCACCGTGGAGGCGGTCGGGGTCAACGGCGAGGCCAGTCCACACCTTTCCCCGCAGCATCCGTCTCTAAACCCTTCTAGTCCGTGCTTCTCGGCCCATGTGACGCCAGTGGGGGGCAGGGTTCGCCATCACCACTCTCACTGGTGCACTGTCACTTCGGACAGGTGGGTGCTGCAGATCGTCCGGAGGGGCTACTCCCTCCCCTTCGCGACGACCCCTCAAGCCATGCCACCGCAACACCACCGCGTATCGGGGGATCACTTGCGGCTTCTGCAGGAGGAAGTTTCGGCCCTCTTGGCCAAGGGGGCCATCGAGCGCGTTCCTGGGCCAGAAGTAGGACGTGGTTGCTACTCCCACTACTTTCTGGTACCCAAGAAGGGCAAAGGGGGCCTACGCCTTATCTTGGACCTACGGAACGTCAACGGCTTCCTCCGGAAGGAGAAGTTCAAGATGCTGACTCTGGCTCAGGTCTTAGCTGCCCTCGACCCAGGAGACTGGATGGTAGCGTTGGACTTGCAGGACGCTTATTTGCACATCCCCTTCCTGCCGGCCCACCGGCGATACCTGCGGTTCACGGTAGGCCACGAGCACTTTCAGTTTACCGTGCTCCCCTTCGGCCTTACCAGCGCCCCACGGGTGTTAACGAAGGTGATGGCAGTGGTCGCAGCTCATCTGCGCAGGGTAGGGGTTTCAGTCTTCCCCTACCTCGACGACTGGTTGTTGAAGGCGGGCTCGCCCCAGACAGTCGTCAACCACCTCCAGACAACGGCAGACCTCTTGCACCAGCTGGGGTTCTCCATCAATGTGCCGAAGTCACACCTGTGCCCCTCTCAGAAGGTCCTTTTCATCGGAGCGGTTCTCGACTCGGCGCAGTTTCGGGTTTACCCACCGAACAGCGGGTTCGGGATATACAGGCTCTGATTCCGATCTTCCAGCCTTTATCCAGAGTTTCGGTCAGGTTGACGCTGCAGCTTCTGGGGCTGATGGCTTCCTGCATCCTTCTGGTACATCACGCCCGGTGGCGGATGCGGGCACTGCAGTGGGACCTGAAGTTTTAGTGGGCCCAGCATCAGGGCAACCTGTCCGACCATGTCCTGATCTTGGAGGGCACTGCGAGACAGCTGCAGTGGTGGCTCACGGACCGCGATTGGGTCAGCGGCAGATCCCTCTCCCTTCCCCAACCGGAGCACGTAGTTGTGACGGACGCATCCCTCCAGGGCTCGGGAGGCCACATGGGAGAGGCGGAGATCAGAGGCCTCTGGTCTCCGGCGGAGTCCCGGCTCCATATCAACCTTTTGGAGCTGCGGGCGATTCGTCTAGCACTGAAGGCATTCCTCCCCTCTGTCCGAGGGAGTGTATTGCAGGTGTTCATGGACAACACCACCGCCATGTGGTACTGCAACAAACAGGGCGGGGTGGGGTCGTGGACCCTCTGCCAGGAGGCTCTGCGCCTCTGGCAATGGCTGGAACATCAGGGCGTGACTCTGGTGGTTCAACACCTGGCAGGTTCTCTGAACGCCAGGGCGGACGAACTCAGCCGCCGGTGCATGATGGATCACGAATGGCGTCTGAACTCGGACGTGGCGCAAGGTCTCTTTCTGCAGTGGGGAGAGCCTTAGTTAGATCTATTCACCACCGAAGAGAACGCACAATGTCATCAGTTCTGCGTGTTGGAATTTACAAGGCGCAACTCGCTTGGAGACGCTTTTCGTCGCGAGTGGAGTTGCGGTCTGTTGTACGCCTTTCCGCCTATACCACTTCTGCCCAGAGTGCTGAAGAAGATCAGGCGCGACCGGGCACGAGTCATCCTTGTGGCTCCGGACTCGGCACGAAGGTACTGGTATCCCGAGCTACTCAGTATGTCAGTCGATCCCCCGGTTCGTCTGCCTCTTCAGGAGGACCTTCTGTCGCAGCAGCAGGGGACGGTCCTCCACCCGAACCTGTCCAGTCTCCACCTCCATGCTTGGAGATTGAGCGGCGACAGTTGAGGCCATTTGACTTGCCTCCTGAAGTCTGTAACATCATTCTGGCAGCCAGGCGTCCCTCCACAAAGTCGGTATATGCCTGCAGGTGGAACAGATTTGTAGCATGATGCACAGCAAAGGCTGTGGATCCCCTTTCTGCCCCTCTTTCTGAGGTTCTTCTCTTTCTTCTTTCTCTTGCCCAGCAGGGCTCTGCTCTGGGCACTATCAAGGGCTACCTCTCTGCTTTCAGCCTTTTTGAGGCTGCCTGATCAACCCTCTTTGTTCAAGTCCCCTATCGTTAATTGATTCCTGAAAGGCATCACACATACGTTCCCTCCTGTTCCCTTTGTGATGCCTCAGTGGGACTTGAACTTGGGTCTAACTTTTCTGATGTGCGCTCCCTTTGAGCCAATTCACAACTGTCCTCTTCGCCTTCTCACTTTGAAGACAGCCTTCCTGGTAGCCATCGCCTCTGCCAGGAGAGTGAGTGAGCTCCAAGCTCTATCCTGTAAACCTCCTTTCCTTTCAGTCCATCCGGACAAAGTTGTGTTGCGGACAAGGCCCTCTTTCCTACGCATACCTCGAAAGAGGAAGAGAGGCTCCACCGTCTGGACCCAAAACATGCGCTCTCGTTCTGGACCGCACACACCAGTTCCGGGTGGATGACCAACTCTTTGTTGGTTACGTGGGCGCTAAGAAGGGGAAAGCGGTGCACAAGCGGACCATCTCACGGTGGATCATCTTGTGTATCCAGGCGTGTTACTCCTTGGTAAAGAAGGAACCCCCTGTTGGGCTGAGGGCTCATTCCACTCGAGCCACAGCAACTACGACTGCTTTGGGCCAAGGTGTGCCCTTGCAGGACATTTGCCAGGCGGCTACGTGGGCCTCGCTGCACACGTTTGCAAGACATTATTGCCTGGACAGTCGAGTCCGGAGGGATGGCTTCTTTGGCCGTTCCGTCCTCCAGGACTTTCTGGTGTGATTATTGTTTCGCAGACCCACCACCACGGGGTTGGTATTGCTGGGGTATCTATTCTAAGGTAAGGAATCTATCACTAACGTGTCTCTTTCAGATGCACAAGTTACTACTTGTGTAACAATATATCTGTAAGAGACATTAGTTAGTGATAGATTCCTTACCGACCCACCCATCCTCCCCGTTCTGCGAACCGATATCTAGGGTTAAGGTCATCCCCTTTTAGGGCCCTAGTTTCATGGCACCAGTGTTGGTTTTTGGCATAGCTCTGCGTTTCTGGCGCGGAAAAGCTGTGTCTAAGAACTGACGTCAGCACGCGGAGGCGGCGTTTAAGTACTCTGACGACGTCATCACGGCGCCCACGACGCCGACGACGGACGCGGAGCCGCAGACGACGCCTACCGACGCGCAAGGGTACTGCTACGCAAAAGTTTTCGGATCCAGTCTGACGCCTGGGGATAATCTAAGGTAAGGAATCTATCACTAACTAATGTCTCTTACAGATATATCGTTACACAAGTAGTAACTTGTGCATCAGGGGTTTCAGTCTTCCCCTATCTCGACGACTGGTTGTTGAAGGCGGGCTCACCCCAGTCGTCTCCCACCTCCAGACTACGGCCGACCTCCTGCACTCGCTGGGGTTCTCCATCAACGTGCCGAAGTCACACCTGTGCCCCTCTCAGAAGCTCCTTTTCATCGGAGCGGTTCTGGACTTGGCGCAGTTTCAGGTTTATCCTACCGAACAGTGGGTTCGGGATATTCAGGCTCTGATTCCGATCTTTCAGCCTTTATCCCGAGTTTCGGTCAGGTGGACGCTGCAGCTCCTGAGGCTGAGTGGCCTCCTACATCCTTCTGGTGCATCACGCCAGGTGGCGGATGCGGGCTCTGCAGTGGGACCTGAAGTTTCAGTGGGCACAGCATCAGGGCAACCTGTCAGACCACGTCCTGATCTCGGAGGGCACTGCGAGTCAGTTGCAGTGGTGGCTCACGAACCGCGATTGGGTCAGTGGCAGATCCCTACCCCAACCGGAGCACGTAGTGGTGACGGATGCGTCCCTCCTGGGCTGGGGAGGCCACATGGGAGAGGCGGAGATTGTAGTGTAGTTCCTATATTCCCAATAGGCTCTGTGCATTGGAATAACATAAACGGCAGTTTAGACGTAGGGTTGAGGTCGACTAGGTCTCTACTGAGTATGGTAGACTTAATTAGGTATGCCAGCTAGCTCAGAGGTCACTAGAAACGTTCTCGAATGAACAGCGAGGGTGTTAACTTCCCTGATCAGACAAGAAGGGATTCGCTTCTGACAACCGCATAAACATGACAACTTTGCTCCCTCCAGAACAAGGAGTATATCTCCAGAGTTGTGTGAAAACAATAGATAGCTATTTCACTCATTCAATCGTGCATGCTTAGTTTCACCAGAGTGCAGGGAAATAGAGAGACGGGCGTTTTCAATAAAAGGTGTTATTTATTGAGCAGTCTTCTTTCTCATGCAAGAGAAATGAATTGCCACAATTGCAATACTTGTCATAAAGTAAAGTGCGTACAGTAAAAGGAGTATTATGAAATAATACTGTAAAAGCATTGATATGGTTTCTGAGCCATATGATACTTAAAACGGATAAAATATATACAATTATATAAAATGATAAAAGTTGACTAAACGTACTCAACTGGTGCTTCTAAATACGCCTACCCCAGTGTACCTAACCTGAGCCTAGTACGTGGGAAGGAGTAAGGGAGTTGCAGTTTAAGTTCAGTTAGTTTTGCCAACAATCTGAATCAAGAATTCTCTACGGATCTAATCAGCTCCGTACCTTGGTTTTAGATAAAGGAGGTCTTGTATCTCGTTCTCAGGACTCGATCTCCCAGTAACCCGCAAGGGTGACTGGAAACACTGGAGCTGGATTTTCTCGTCAGGAGAAAAGACAGCGTGTTTCTCAGTGCGTGAAATGGGAGGGACGGCTTCCTTCGGCACTCGCATCAGCTGGGCTTCGGGTAAGTAGATAGCCGCTCTGCTCCAAACCACCGTGTGTTGCTTAAGGCAAACGCTGGAATATTTATACCTGGAAGGTGCCGTGTTTGACGTAAGGTTGGACATAAGACGTCAATAAAAGATGTCACTAAGAACTGGCAGTTCTTTCAGGACTCGCTGGAGTTCTAGGACAAATCAAAACAAAAGCAGGGGGAATTCCCGGGTTGCTGGAGGTTTGATATGTCTAAAGAACTCGTACTTTCTAGGAGTCTAAGGAAGTAGCCTTGCCGTATTTGGACTGCATTGGCTATTACTAAATATGGATATGATTCTTATGCCTTTATAAGGATAGGATTTGTTATAACCACATAAGGGCATAAATCGGGAATATTTAATTAGGGTCCTAGATACGTTCACAACACCCACTCCACGTATAATGTCCATCATTACTAAAATACTAAGCAATATATAAACATATAAGTATGCATGTGTTTTCCAGCCCACCCCAAAATACATCAAATGCATTTGAAATGGTGTAGATACACGAAAATGAGTATTATACTGTACGCTGTAAAGCAGTGGTATCGTTCAGGTAAAATTTTGTTCATTTAGAATGTTGACTGAATGAATCACGAAATATACATTCATGAAATGGCTCTTAATACAGAAAAAAAGGTTGAGACCATTTCATCACATATTCATACCAGATTATACATGTGCTAGAGGCTTATTTCAAAATATTGTCTCTAGAGTCTCTAAAAATAGAAGTTCTGTTCTCTAAGAATAGTTCTAATTTAAGCAGAGTATCATGTGCCAAAAAAAGGTAAATATTTTGGAAATTGGGAAAAAATAATTTCGCTTTCATGGGAAAAAATAGTTCCAAACATTTTCAGCATTGCTGTTTATCAAAACTGAAGGCCGAATTCAAAGTTCAGTGTGCTCGCTATTTCAATTAGTATTCTCGTTGTTAAGCGAGAACATTACCTCAGATAGTCCGGCAAAAAACGCGTGTACCACAGTTGGTGAAAGTTGGGCCAACTCCGAAAAAGTTGAAATAGTGCATATATGCGACGCATTGCCATCATCGGTGTCTAGATCAGCAATGTTCACGGAAGGTTGTACCTGTGTGGTGCTGCTTTCATCTCGTACTTCACCGCCACCTAATCGTAATGGTGAAGTCTCAACAAATGCCGTCATCAGAATAGGTTGCCGCTGGGGAAAACACGTTGCATGAGTCGTTACCGGACCGAGCAAAGTATCGATATCCATTGGTACTGCTGATGGTAGTGCAAGATAGACGTCCAACACGCATTCTTCTCCACATAGCAGACATCGGAGCACAGGTAAGATGCAATTTTGCCACATTGGTCTGAATGAAAGAAACCAGGTAGTATTCAGATCTCTTAGCCGGGCCAATCCGAGGACCTTAGTGATACGGTCTCAGTATCGTATTGCTAGGATCATTTCTTCCATCGTAGCCTGAGTTTTGTCTGTGACTTGGGTTGCCATATCGGAGCAGAAGGAACAAAAATAAAATTCCTGCTACGAGTCCCAAAATAAGAGGCAGGCCACCGAAAAGAGAATGCACAAAATTCGGGAAGATGCCCAGAACTGTTTCAAAGGGTGCTAACAGTCCCGAAAAAATTGTCTTAAATACATGTGCGATGCCACTGGTATCTGACATGTTTAAAATTTGGCTTAACATTTCTACGAAATGCATGGGGCAATTTGTCGATAATAGGGTATGTATCTCTGCTGCTGTCCTTGCAACTTACAGGTCATACGTCTCTTTGGACGAGGTTAAAGGTACAGTTGTTTGTAAAAGAATAGACTTCATTCTGCTTAAAGTATCAATTCGAATAGAAGAGATTTTCACAGAAGGCCATATTGCTGCCTCCATGTCTGGATTGCTGTTTGGATACAATACTTGCATACAACAAATGACCCTGGAAGTAACGCTCACAAGATAGGCTTTTCCTGGCATCATGCCACAACAGCTGTGGTCACTTAATATAACGTAGCTACCGTTGGAAAGTTGTCTGAAAAAGGGCTCTATCTGTGTAGCAGGGGTGCCTTGCAGATGACATGAAAGGTTGTTTTGTGAACCTTCGCAGGCTCCATGCAAGTTAATACCTTGACACAGAAGTGTACCACTTAGTGATTTCTTACAATTGTTACCACTAAGAAATACCTCTTTTTTCCCTTCACTATAACATGTATGTGTATAAGGTAAATTCCAGGTTGATTTGATGTATCCTTTACCCAACCTTTCATACAGGCCTGCTGGTATATACTTTTGGCAGTATTGAAACTGAAAAGTTGTTATCGGGATTGTAATGGTGCCATGTATTATCCATTCAATGACAGGTCTTTCTGACATTGTCAATGGTAATCTTTCTAGCTTTTCAATGCTCAGCACCGTATAGTCTGCTCCTTTTTGTGCCAACGAGATTTGTCTATCAGTAAGGTTAAAGATAGAAAATAATGACGTTGTGTTGATTAGACGCCATGGCACGTAGCCTGAACGGAGGTTTTGTAACGTCCAGCCTAGCTGTACAATAGAACGTAATTGGGACTGGCCATGTTGTAACATTAGCATATCCTGTACTATTATATCAATAGCAGATGATACAATGCTGTACAGTGAATAAATTCTGGAGGACAGAGTCGTTAACCCATTGTCCACTACAGAAAGTGATTTTTCCAAATGAATACGATCAATCTTTCATATTTTTTCTGCAGTTTCAATTTGTGTTACTTTCCAAGCTTCATTGTAAGCTGCGTATATACCGGCGTATATGAAACGTTTTTGACGCTGTTTGCGAGGTCCCATTATGAAATCTCGCAAGTCAGCACCTTCTTTAAGTAAAATTAAGTTTTGCTTAATTTCGGGAAGTGTGGATCTCTGTAGCCAATCGAGGCATAGTTTTCCTACACTGTATGTTGTAACTATTCCTGGATGTTGTCTCTGGGAATATCTTGGGTCTGGCCTGTTCTGTTTAAACCCCTGTATTTTGTTCAGGAATCTATCTTGACAGTTATTAGTGTCTGTGGGCCAGATTAACCATTTGTTCCAATCAGGAATTGTTCTGTTTTGTTTTAAAATATAGGACACTTCTAACCCCTCATCTGTAGTGGTGTTTCTATCAGGCATAGGCTTTGGTATAGACGGGTTGTTTAAATCTTTTATCTTGGCAAAACCAAGACATGTTGTTTGTTGAATGGTGTCATTCAAGAATATTATTTGTTCTGGGGTCATGCAGGCTCTAAACAATGATTCTAGACCTTGTACCTGCCATTCTTTTGTACCCCAGATGGTTTTTGTCTCAATGTTATTTTTCCAAAATTCAAAACCCAATGTAGACATTTTTTCAAAAAAAAATTCAGAATAAATCAGTTTAGTATTTGTCAACATGTTTTTCACTCCTGTCTTATTTAACATCTTGTAGTAAAACGTTTCTGGATTAGTGTAATTAAATCCTGAGAAGTATGGGAGTTTCTCATAAAATGTTTTTGAACTGCCTTTTGGCAGAGTTGGAGAATGTTCCCATTGATTATAACTGAAAACATTTCTAGGATTAGCAGATTTATGCAGGTAATGATGCCCAAAGTGATTGTAACAATACATTTCCTCATAATTCGATGAACCCTGTAAATAATCATGGTCTGTAAATTTTGCTGACATTTCTAAATCTGACATCATATTATTCATATTTTCAAAGTCCCAATCATCAGAGAAGGTACTAGGTGATACAAAGTCACTTAAGGAGAACTTAAATTGGTGTGGATATTTCAAGAGCTCAACCGGGCCATAGATTTCATAGTCAGTTTTGTCCCATGCTATACCACCAGGTATAGGGATGGCTGTGATGTTCACTGATGATAGTTCTCTTTATTTCGATGTGAGAGGATCTGTGTGGTTTCAGGACCAAGTTGATGTTCTGACTTGCTGCGTCCATTGTACTATATTTTCCGTCAATAAATCTACCCAAACTTAAAACTAAGATGAGCCACAGAAGGAGGAAATGTACACCTAAAACAATCCATAATTTAATCCTTGGTGAAGTTAGATATGTTTCTCTGAGTTGATGAAAGAGCTCTGTGATTTTCTTTTTGAAAGTTTTTGTTGCTGGCTTGTCTCCATGTTCACTTGGATCATCGGAAAAGTCATCAAAGTTGATAAAGTAACCAGATGCAGTTCTGTCAATTGGTGGAATTGCTTCCGGATTTCCATTGATCTTTGGATTTTCTTTTGTTACATTTGTATAGTCCGAAGCTACATCGTTGTAGACTGGTGTTTCTTGACGAACTGTTGCAATTTGGGTTTCAAGAGGCACAAGTTCCATTGCTTTGTTGCATAGTCCTTTTTTATTCACGGCAGGTTTATCAAATGTGATTAGTCTCTCAGTTTGAACCTCTTGGATTGTAGCAAGATTTGGTCTTCTGCTATTTCTCGGGAGTCCACTGGGCCTACTACTTATTATTGGCTACATGGTTGTGGTTTCACCAGGTCGATTGATACAACTTGGTTCTCCTTTTTACCAGCAAGGGGCGGTAGTACTACTGATCTTGTTCCGCTGACAGCTAAGACAGGTACTGCTTTTCTGTAGGAAGGCCCAAATTCCTTCTTCACCGCAATCTTTTCTCTGACCAGATCCCCAATCTTTGGAATCCAGACAGGTCTTGCTGGGACAGGTGGCTTTTCTTCAGTGGTCGTTGGCTTTAGCTTTTCGTTACTCAGACTTTTTCTTGTTTCATTTAAGTCCTGTAAAACAGCCAAACGATCTTTGATATCAAAGGTTTTTTGCTTCACCACTGAAGTCTGACAATCCAAATCCTGGATGATCATTCTAGTACCAAATAAAAGTTTGTACGGACTGATACCTCCTAGAGAATTTCTTGGCATGTTATTAAGACTACGTTGGACACTTATTAGATGTTTGACCCACCCGTCACCCGAACCTAATACCCTTGCTGTTATAGATTGCTTTAGGTCACAGTTTTTTCTCTCCACTACCGCATTTCCCTCGGCATGGAATGGACTAGAATACCGCAATGCAATGCCCATGCTGGCCATGGCCTTCTTGTTAGCCCGTGAGCTAAACGCAGGACCCTGGTCAGAATGTAGCACGCCAATTGCGTATGTGCCAATAAAGACTCGCAAATCTTTTATAACAGTTCTGGCGTCAGCCGAGGGCTGGGGCCACATCCAAATGAATCTCGTACAGGAATCCACTGCGACCATGATATATTTATAGTTGCCGTCCCTTTGTAAGGGACCACAGTGGTCCAGGTAAACACATGCTAATGGTTTGTCTGAGATTAGAAGGGGCGTCTGCGCTGGTCGTTTCACTGTTGATACTTACATTTTTTGGCATATTTCACATTCTAGAACATAGTTCCTAGTCTGTTTTCTCATTCGTGGCCACCAATATCTCTGGTTTAATAATGATACTGTGGCGGAAACACCAGCGTGTGCAGAAGCGAGCCCTTCGTTTGCCGCTAAGATTAGTCCTAACCAGTGCTCCGTGTTTGGAATTGCTCTATCCCCCACTCCAGGGGTTTGAGCAAACGGAACGTTGTTTGCATCAGTTTTGTATAAGTACTTTATTGGAAAGCCTTTCGGGAGTGTCTTACCACTGTCTTTTACTGAAGCACTGACAGCTTGCATTATCTCGCTGTCTATTTTTGTTTTTGACCGAATAATGGCATCTACGGAAGCCGTTTGTACAGCTGCTTTCGCGGCCTCGTCAGCCAATAAATTCCCCGCAACGTGAACGCCATCACGTTGATGACTCAGTGTATGAATCACGTGAGTCTTTTGTAGTTCTTTCTGTAAAAGAACTACCTGTTCCCAAAGCATTTTATGCTTGATTGTGCCACCTTTTGCATCTTTGAAGTTGTTTTGAACCCAGTTCTGCAAGTATTCATTGTAAGACTGGACACAGTAATAAGAATCGCACACTATTAGTGTGGGGAATTCGCGATCGGTATTTTCAAGTGCCATCTTAAAAGCCTGTAGTTCAGCTTGCTGAGCTGTACAGTCTCCGAGTGATTGAGTTTTAGTTACCAAAGGTTTAAATTTTCCTTCGTGCCAACGACCTTTAACATTCGCGCACGCAGCACTGTAGGCTTGTTTACCCCCAACTGCGGGTTGTGCTGAGCCGTCTGTATATATTATACAGCCATAATGTTCCAGAGGCAGGATCTCGTTCGGCAGAGGACATTCATATTCATATTGTAGAAATTCTTGTGCTTTTAAGTTAGGATCAAATTTGTATACTACTTCTGGTGCAGCAAGAGAATTAACCCATTGTATCCATATCGGATGTAGAGCTTTAGCATTGGGGATGCTTGCTCTAGTTACCGCGTCTAAGGCAGGTATCGGTGTAATGATTATTATTCGTTTACCCTGTGCTAGGGCTCTTTCTTTTGCTACGGCAGTTAGAATTTTTTCAGTAGAACTGAATTTCATTTCGGCTTGTGTGTACAAGTGTGATTTGTAAGATATTGGTACCGTTTCTCCCTCATTAGAGGTCAGGTATGTGAATCTGCATCTTCCTGGGATGACTCGGATTACAAGGTTGCTTTCGTTTGCACGTGTTTGCAGTTTTGTTTTTAGTTAACATGTCTGTCTGTAATGTTCTTAAAATTTCTGTATGTTTTTGAGTCCAATTAATTGGTTTGAAATCAGGTTTTATTAGTTCGTAGAGAGGTTTAACCCTCTCTGCATAATTTAGAATGTATGTTCTTCCGAAATTCAGGAAACCTAGTATTGATTGTAAGTTTTTCAGCGTTTTTTGAGCTTGGAGTACTGCACACTTCTCTAAGAAGTTGTCTGCTAGGCTTTTGCCTTCACTTGATAATTCGTATCCTAAAAATAGGACAGTTAGATGGGCAATTTGTGATTTTTTTAAGTTAAATTTGTACCCTTCAGATGCGAACCCAAGTATTATGGTGTTCACTCTTTTCAAGTGAGTCTCCAGGTCATCGTCTGTAAGATAGATGTCATCGACATAAGATAATGCCTCATCATCATATATTTGTAGTAACTCTGTTACCCTTGCTGAAAATATTCCTGGGCTGTTCTTGAATCCCTGTGGGAGACGGCAAAATTGTTTTTGGGTCCCCGTGCTGGAGAAAGCGATCAAATATCTGCTTTCAGGTGCTATGTTTTGACAGAAGAAACCATTTGAAATATCTAATGTGGTTTTATATTTCTTGCGCACGATGTCATTCATTAGTGCTGCACTGTGTGAGTTTTGTACTGCAAAAGTTTTACAGCAGGAGTTTAGGTGTCTGTAGTCCAAAACTAGACGATATGAATCGTCTGGCTTGGAGACAGGTAACAAAGGATTGTTCATTTGCGAGGTGCATGTTTCAATTCCCCGCTGATATTTAAGTTGATCTAAAATTTCTCTCACTTGTTTCTTAGCTTCTTGCTTAACAGGATACTGCCTCTGTGCAGTAGGTTGATTTTTTAACTGGATTTTATGGTGAGGAGAATCCTCATACCATCCTACATGATTTTTATATAATGCAGGGGCTTGGGCCACTGCCCATTTTCTAGCAAATGTGTATTTTTTATGAATTGGAATGTGATTTGAGAAGGCAGGCATAATCATTTCTTCGCCATGTGGGCACTCCCTGACAAACTCTGGAGGCCAGTCTTTCTCTGCTAGAAGGATATCATAGCCTTTAGATAGATTCTCCCAAAAGAGACCTTTTATTTTCCTAGTTTTATCTCCCTCTATACGTAATGTTATTTCATATAGTTTATGGGGCACGCTCACTCGGGTGTCTGCAGTTTCCACTTGAATGTATTCATTCGTGTCCACTGTTTCCAGAAGATTCATCAGGATCTTGTGAGCTATGGTCACTTCTGCTGCGCTGTCTAGCATTGTCTGGGCCCACTCTCCGTTTTTCAGTTGTGTCCTCAGGATTCTCAGCATGTTTTATTTGAATACTGGCTACCTTCTTTCTGGGAAATTGTTTTTTTTTACTTTAATGAGCAGGTTCCTTGTCTTTGGACTTGACATGCTCTTCTTTGTGTTCTGACCGTCCTCTTCTTTCCGATTTCTTTGAGTAAGTCTGAAAAGATCGAGAGGGACGTGTATCAATATCTTGATATCTGTCATGTTTTCTCAAATTGCCCCTATTTCTAAGGTTGTATCTTTTTTCAGAGGGCTCCCGTTGTGGAGACTTGCCCCCCCCCTTCTGGAGATTTATTTCTTCGTTGGGGAGACCTTCCTCTGGACTGAAACTGTTTTTCTCTGGGATTGGTTTGTTTATTACCCTCCCACTTCTTCTTTTGAGAATTGAGATTATTTTTAATGACAGTCTTTTCAGGATTTTCAATTAGTGTTTTTAGTCGGTAGGTTGTACCGTCAACTGTTAACTGAACGAAATCTCTATATGCTTTTGTTAATTCTTTTATTTTAACTAATAGTTCTTCGCTTGACTTTTTTTCAGTGTCGGGGTGTGGTGTGTAGCTGGGTAGAACCGGCCATGTGGCTCCTGGTCTACCTAGTGGACCGAGCCTGGTAATGTGATTTTGATGTTTTAGGGCACCATTAAACCAGAGCAGGTGCTCTTGGTATGTTAGTGGAATTTCAACTTCCTAGAAAGGAGAGTATTCCTCTGGAGATTCCGCTGTTTTGTAGTAGTGGAACTCATGTGTTACAGCATGTGCTGCTGGAAAATTTATCCAGGAATAGAATACCTCTGTCTGCTGAAATTCATGTGCCTCTACCACAAATACGACTGTACCACCTCTTGATGATACTCCCTTCTCTCTAAGGTTTATAGTTATGGTTGTTCTTATATTGACCAGGATGATTATTGCATCTGGGTCGTTATCTTCATTAAACCCTGTTACGTCTGCACCCGGTTGATTCGCATTTACTGCGGTTTCCCCGGTTTCGTTGTTGTCGCCGTGATTTGACGTTGTTTAATGAAAGTTTTGCAGAGCAAGTTTTGAGGAAACAAAGATTAGGTGCACAATATTTTGGAACACTGTATCCTTCAACGTTGACTAAACCAAAAACTAATACATAGGAATCTCTTCCTACTAAGTTCTGGCGGATATTAACCTTTCACCCACTCCAGACGTCTATTGGAGTTTTTACCGAACCTGTCCAGTCTCCACCTACATGCAAGGAGATTGAGCGGCGGCAGTTGAGGCCATTTGACTTGCCTCCTGAAGTCTGTGATGTGATCCTGGCAGCCAGGCGTCCCTCCACAAAATCGGTATACGCCTGCAGGTGGAACAAATTTGTGGCATGGTGCACAGCAAAGGCTGTGGATCCACTCTCTGCCCCCCATTCAGAGGTCCTCCTCTTCCTTCTTTCTCTTGCCCAGCAGGGCTCTGCTCTGGGCACTATCAAAGGCAACCTCTCGGCCATTTCAGCCTTCTTAAGGCTTCCTGATCAGCCTTCTCTTTTCAAGTCCCCTGTTGTAAATAGATTCTTCAAAGGCATCACACACATGTTCCCTCCTGTTCCCTTCCTGATGCCTCAATGGGACTTGAACCTTGTATTGACTTATCTGATGTGCGCTCCCTTTGAGCCACTTCATAACTGTCCCCTTTGTCTTCTGACTCTTAAAACTGCATTCCTGGTGGCCATCACCTCTGCCAGGAGAGTGAGTGAGCTCCAGGCTCTATCTTCTAAACCTCCTTTCCTCTCTGTCCATCCGGACAAGGTTGTTCTGAGGACTCGTCCTTCTTTCCTGCCCAAGGTGGTTACAGCCTTTCATATCGGGCAGTCCATCACCTTGCCCACCTTCTTTCCGCCTCCGCATCCCTCGAAAGAGGAAGAGAGGCTCCACCATCTGGACCCAAAACGTGCGGTCTCCTTCTATCTAGACCTCACACGCCAGTTCCAGGTGGACGACCAGCTCTTTATTGGTTACGTGGGCACTAAGAAGGGACGGGCGGTGCACAAGCGGACCATCTCTCGGTAGGTCGTCTTGTGCATCAAGGTTTGCTACTCCTTGGGGAAAAAGGAGCCTCCTGTGGGGCTGCGTGCCCATTCCACTCGGGCCACGACAGCTACTACTGCCCTGGGTCGGGGAGTGCCCTTGCAGGACATCTGTCAGGCAGCTACGTGGGCCTCGCTGCACATGTTTGCTAGGCACTACTGCTTGGACAGCCAAGTCCGGAGAGATGGCTTTTTCGGCCGTTCCGTTCTCCGGGACTTTCTGATGTGATCTTGGTTCGCAGACCCTCCACCGAGGTTGGTATTGCTGGGGTATCTATTCTAAGGTAAGGAATCTAACACTAACCTGTTTCTTTCAGATGCACAAGTTACTTACCTTCGGTAACAATATATCTGTAAGAAACAGTAGTTAGTGTTTGATTCCTTACCGCCCCACCCATCCTCCCCGTTCTGCAAACCGATATCTAGGGTTAAGGACATCCCTTTCAGGGCCCTAGTTTCATGGCACCAGTGTCTGTTTCCATCATGGCTCTGCGTTACTGGCGTGGAAAGCTATGTACAGAAGTGACGTCCGCGCGCGAGGACAGCGTCTAAGTACTCGGACAACGTCATCCCGGCGATCACGACAACGGACGCGGAGCCGCAGACGACTCCTACCGACGCGCAAGGATACTGCTGACGAAAACTTTCTGGATCCAGCCTGACGCCTGAAGATATTCTAAGGTAAGGAATCTAATACTAACTACTGTTTCTCACAGATAGATCATTACCGAAGGTAAGTAACTTGTAGGACGGGCCCGCCCTTGGTCCGGGCATCGCCTGCGCGCGTCCCGCGCTGCGGGGTGTGCTTGTGATTTTTGTAACGCCACCCGGGCGCAAGCTGGCGCGTCAGAAGTGCGCCGCAGGTCTCAAGGGGCTGCTGGGAGTTGAAATCTTTCTCCCGCATTGGCCGTTTACCTCACGGCGTGTAGGAAGAAGCCCAGCCGTTCCCCTTACGGCGCGGCACCAGAAATGCAGGACGTTCCCCTCACGGCATCCGAGATTAAGGAAAAGGTAAGTGTTGCGCGTCCCGCGCTGCGGGGTGCGCTTGTGATTTTTGTAGCGCCTCCGGGCGCAAGCTGGCGCGTCTGAAGTGCGCCGCAGGTCTCACGTCACCAGCCTGTTTACTGTGGATTGTAGTTGGTACTCTCTCTCATCCCCCATATAACCAAATAGTACCAAAAAGGGGTCTACTGGTATAGAGATCAGTAAGATTCTTGACCTACATCTCCTCCCAATATGTTTGAATTTTAGGGAGACACTATAATAAGTGTGCAAGCGTACCCTTGAAACCACACCACTTCCATCATTTTTGGAGCACCCATGCTTCGCCCTCTGCTACACTCGGGTCATATACCAGTGCAGCAAAATCATATAAGCATTCTCTTTATAACATGCGCATATAGATGTGCTAGCTGCCCTTCACCATATAATCTTATAGCTATCTTCAGGGATGGACATAATGTATCTGTCTCCCATTTCACCTGTACCCATTACTCCTAGTAGATCTAACCAAGTTGAACTCCTTATAGAACAGTGAGATTTGATTCTTTCTCCTACCCCCTGTTCTAATACTGCTTCCACATAGAATACATTCCCTTGAGCCCCCTTTTTTTTTACCACCAAGGTAGCTGCCCTGTGCCTCAACTGTGACCAACATTCCTGAACCCACACTTCTCCCTGATCATAGAGGTCTCTCAGCATTAGAGGAATAATAGGTGTTGCAAGTCTTTTTTAGTTTGGCCCTAATTGTTAGGGACAGAGACAGCCTGATGAAATTGCTAAGTGTATGGGGAAGCCAACGGGAATATCTCCGCATAATATCTGAATAGTCCTGTTCGATATTGCCAATGTCTTAGTCATAACTGGATCATCCATTCTAAAGCTGAACATACTTGCACCGCCATGAGATAACTACTTATGTATGGAAAACGCAAGTCCCTATCCTCAGTCCCTTGGTAAATGGTTGGCTTCCTGAGGCCTATTCTTTTACTTATTTCACAAATGATTGCAGCTTTTTGTGTATGTATTGTATAGTGGCACTCTAGACTGGCGGGGAGCGGACTGAGCTGCATACAAAATTCCAGGAAGGACCTTGGTTTCTATTTAATACTTAAAGCTCTGCTATTGATTGATTGATCCATTGGTTTGTGTAACTTTCATTCATGACGGATGGAATTTTGACCTAGCACCAAACTTACTTAATTTCATGATTTCATTGGTGTAGCAGTAAGACAAGTCCACCAAGGGAGATATGCCCACTTTTCTTTGTTTAGTTGAGTTGGAAATGTGTGCTTCTGAGACACTTATAACCGCAGATACCTTACCTCAGAATATTCCCCAGGCATCAGATTGGATCTGGAAAATGTTGAGTAGTACCTCTGCATGCCTATAGGTGGTGTCACTCGGCATTGTCGGTGTTGGAAGTGACATCACAGTGCCTATATAGGGGCCATCCCAGCATGTTGACATCAGTTTAATTCCTTCTGCTCCAACAATGCAAATACAGAAAGCTACAGTGGTAGCTTTTAGACCAACTTTTTGTCTACATTTTTAGTTTTGCTCCCAGTGTGCATAGGGCATTATATCCTCTGTTAAACCCTCAGGGTTCAAACCTTGTGGGGATTGTCACAGGCAGATGTCTGTGTCCGACCCCCACCTGGTTTGTTTCCGGGGCCTGCACAAGAAGTAGGGTGTGGTTGATAATTCCGCTACTTCATGGTGCCAAAAAAAAAGAGGCCTCCGCCCTATACTGGATCTGCGCTCTCTCAATGTCTTCCTGAAAGAAGAGAAATTCAAGATGCTTACATTGACTGAGGTTCTGTCTGCCTTGAATCCTCCAGACTGGATAGGATGCATATTTGCAGATCCCCATCCTGCCATCCTACAGGCATTACCTGCAGTTCACAATGGACCACAAGCATTTCCATTTCCAGTTCCCTATGCTCCCCTTCGGCCACTTGGATGTTCACCAAAGTAATGGCAGTGGGTGCAGCCCATCTGTGGAGGTAAGGTGTACCAGTCTTCCCCTAGCTCAACGACTAGCTTTTCAAAGCAGCTCACCCCAGGCAGTCGTTGCCCACTTCCACACTATATCTTTGCTGAGTTCACTATTGACAAGACAAATTCGCTCCTGATTCCGTCTCAGACTCTTCCTGTCATCGTTGCCATTCTGGACCCAGTGCATTTTTTAACCTACCCCTGAAGTGGAGAGTCCGGGATATTCAGGCTAAGAATCAGATGTTATGGCCTGTATTCTGGACTTCAGTGAGACTGACTGTGAGGCTACTGCTTTGATTCTCGTGGCCTCCTGCATCCTGCTGATGAAGCATTCCAACTGGCCTATGTGGGCTCTGCACTGGGACCTAAAGTCTCGATGGGGAGAATCTCTTCAACCTGGTCCCGGCGTCAGAAGGAACTGCTAACAATGTGGAAACATACTGCAGTGGTGGCTGACGAACCTTCCCTTCCTCCTCCAGAGCTGATAGTGATGACGGATGCATCACTCTTGAGTTGGGGGCGGCCATCTGGGAGAGGTGGTAATCAGAGGACTCTGGTCTCCGATGAAGTCCAAGCTTCACATCCATCTTCTGAGGCTAAGGGCGATTTGCTTGCTATAGAACGCCTTCTTTTCATGTGTCAGAGGAAGACTGGTTCAGTCAGTCAATTCCTTTATTTTCGATAAATTAATATCGTATAAAGACAAAAAACACAGTCATAAAAATATACAGTCAATTACAATAAATGTGAATTAAAAATATGCAATCAATTACAATACATGTGAATTAAATTAAAAAATTTCCTAAAAATAGAACAATGTTTTTCTTAAAATTCATTCTGTATCATATAGAAGAGAAAAATATACGTTTTAAATTTATTTCACATATTCCTAACAACAATGTTAATATATGAACACCATAGTGTCGGGCTGCCCTTAAAAAAAAATTCTGAGCATGGGGTCTATTTATCACAAATGTTCAAGAGCGGTGGAAATGTGACGTTCCTTCTCCTGATTCGGTTGGCCGCAATTAAAAAACTAGCAACGTGAAACATTATTTTAGGTGTGCCAAGTTGTTTTAGGTACACTAGTGCCGGCCTGACTTGTACAAATCCTGCCTCTCTAAGAATTGGCAATAAATATTTCCTCCTGCACTCATTAAAATGTTCACAAAACATCAAAAAGTGTAAGGTGTTTTGAGATGAGAAATCGTCACAAGAGCAAGGGTCTGCCTGTTCTGGGGAGCACCATTTTTGATAAACACCCAGAGTATAGTGAATTAAATTGAGCCGAAATCTGGTCAGGAGAAACCGGTGATAGGGATTATTTACTGTGACCAAATATGGTTCCGGACCTATGCAGGTGACCAGTGCATAGTTTTCTCTTACCCTGGGTTTTCCCATCTCTATTTCCTCCCGCTCTAACGAGAAAAGATCCAAAAGGGCTTTTTTTGTTAAGACAATGTCTTTGTTGGTTATTGTTTCCGGAGAGGTAAATAAACCAATACGCCCTATTCTCTGGAACCCAGCTCTTATGTACGCAAGCCAAGGAATTTTATGTACTTTGTCCAGTCTCTGGCAATCCCTAATTATTAAATGGTTTAGGGGAATATTCACTCACCCATATTTTTAACCAATAAATCAAGGGTGCAAATTTAATCCGATCGGAAATGTACCCAAGTCCCAGTTCTGTATGGGTCGAGAAAGTAGGGTTGATTGAGGAACTGAGAGTACACTTCTTAAAAACTTGTTCTCTACTAATTGTAGTTTCTCTTCACTTGTATAACCCCATATTTCACACCCGTAGGTTGCAACCGACAGACACTTAGATTCGTATACTTTTAGGATTGCCTTAATTGGTTTAGCTCCCAGTTTTTTACTAAACCCCATGAGCCCTGAGACTGTTCTCGTGAATGCCACCGAGCGACTATGATTTTGTGCCCGCCAGGTGCCCTTCTGATCAAAAACCACCCCCAAATAAGGAAATGTGGGGACCCTACAAACCATTTCACCATTACAGAAGAAGGTTTTTGCTTTATTCTTTGAGTTGCTTCTTCCTATGATGAGAACCTGTGATTTCTTTGCATTTACTTTTAGGTCCAGGTTCTGCATGAAGGAGCCAAAAGCATTCAGCAGTCTTTGTAAGCTTACCCCGGTTTGCGATAAGAGAACCGCGTCGTCCGCGTATAGTAGAACTGGTAAAACCGTTTCCCCCACACGCGGACTGTCAGCGGGAGCCTCCCCCAGGGTTTGTTCTAGGGCGTTTATATAGAATGTGAACAGCAGCGGTGCCAAGATGCACCCCTGCCTAACGCCCCTATCTGACCTGAACTGCTTGGTACATCTTCCATCTGTGTTCACTCTAATTTTAGCCGTGAGGTTGAGTGCAGATCTGCTATGAAGTGCACTAAAGGTGCCTCTACCCCCATTTCAAGCAAGATGTTCCAGAGTTTGGATCTATTTACAAAGTCAAATGCTGAGGAGAGGTCCATGAACCCCATGTGTATGGACCCCTCCCTAGCCACAGTGTACTTATTGATTAAAAGGTGTAAATTCAAACATTGATCTATAGTACTATGTTTTGATTTAAAACCATACTGAGTTTTAGACAGGACTCCTCTATCAACTAAACTATCATTCAATCTGTGCAACAGTACCCGACCCAAGATTTTTACAGAGGAATCGACCAATGAGATGGGTCTGTAGCAAATAGGGTCCTGTCTGGAACCCTTCTTAAAAATTGGCACAATAATTGATGTGGTCCATGTAGAGGGGATACTATCCTGCCCTATTGAATTAAAAACATTTGTTAGGACTTTTGCCCACAACTTAGGTGTGGCTCTGAACAGGTCCGCAGGGACCCCATCCGGGCCAGGGGCCTTATTTTTGGTCATTTCCCCTATAGACCTTTCAATTTCTGCGGTCTCGAACCTTAAAAGATGTACGGCATGGTCTGATGCTTGGTTCGTGATATTATCTCCACTTTGAGGAAGGCTATATATTTGCTCAAAGTGGGCGATCCAGGCCTCATCAGTGATGTTACAATCTAACACAGTATTAACATTATTTGCAAACAGTGGCTGATTTATTACTTCCCAAAATCTGGAGATGTTTTTCAAAACTTCCAGTGACAACAAGTCAGTCCAAGCCTCATCCCGTAGTTCCCTTTTTCTAGCGAATACAGCTTGTTTGTAGGCTGCTCTATTTTGGGCTACCAACCCCCTATCCCGTGGGGTGGTCTTTAGGGATTTAAGAAGTGCTGCGTGGGCCATGGAACACTTTTTATCAAACCATCTATACTCCGTTTGGGGTTTGCGTTTATCCTTGACTGTCAGCTTTTGATTTATATGTGCACAAATATTGTTAAATGCATGTATTATGTTTGGACCTTTTCCCGTTTCATCTAGACAAGTGTTTATCTCAGCCCCTGCATTCAATAGGATTTCTGATGTAAAAACCTCAGGGACCACTTTTCCCCATTTTAATTTTCTTACTTGGTCCGTTGGTATAACCTCTCTTAGTTTCCTTTGAGGGTCAGATCTTAAAGACAGTGCGCCCACTGCTGATAATTCGATTATCACGGGGTTGTGATCGCTAAAGGTTGAGACCTCTGTAAAGTACCTAAAAACTAACCCTAACATAAAAGAAGTTAAAAAAATATAATCAATGACTGTGCCCGTGTCTCCATCTCTCCCTTTAAATGTGGGGATCCTATGTTCCTCCTCTCCACACCCTGATTCATATAGGTTCCGGTTAGCTAGAAAGTTTGCCAGATCCTCCCCTTGTTTGGTGTGCTCGAAGTGGGAATGTGCTGAAAACTGCGGTCCTTCGTACATCTTACTCCCACACTTGTTTTCGCACGGATGTATGTTTAGGTCCCCCATTAGTATTACTTCAAAGGAGGTTGACCTACTGCTATATAATAATAATAACTCCTCTAACATGTCGAAGTTTTTATCTGTATCTTGAGAGTTGTAAAAATTTAAAAATAATATATTATCTGAATCTGATGCCAAGAGTTCTACGGCCAGACAATTTTGGCCTCCTATGTCTAGTTGTGTAAGCGATCCCTTTATTTCTAAAGAGAACAGGGTGATCAATCCCCCTCTGGCTCTTCCTGCCCCATTTTTCCTAGCTGGGACATAGTAATGAGAGTACCCGTCCAGCGAAAAACTATTTTGATGATCCCAAGTTTCTTGCAAAGCTATTGTGTGAAATGTTTTTAGGTAGCTGATCCAGATGTCATTCGCCATTTTCGCTTTTACACCAGCCGTGTTCCAACTCACTATTCTACATAGTTGATGTGTTTTACCTGCAACATTAACATTAACAGATGCCTCTTTATTTTTTAGTCAGTCGTTTTCTCCTAGGTTGGAGAGTGGAGAAAAACGATTTGCAAGTGTGCAGGCAAATGGATGTGTTAGTCTGGTATTGTAGCTTGTGCTGCAAGACGGGGTATTTCCATCTGTTACATGTTGAGTAGTCGTGTGAACATGTTGGGCAGCAACTGATGTTATATTCCCAGCCAGGGCAATCGGGACGGGAAGCAACCCTGCTTTAGCCTGGGGGGGAGGGTAAAAAAACCCTAGGGGTAGTGGTCTAATACCGAGATTTGTGATGCTAGAGCCGTCCCAGAGTAAACGCTCTGCCACGTTCTGGGTTTTAAAATTTATCACCACACAATCCCCTTCAATTGTCTTTGTTTTAGAGCCTACCCAGCCCACCCTTCTCACCATATTTATGTGGGAGGCTGTGTCCATATCGCCACTGCAATAATCCTGGCACCAGTTTTTGGTCTTCTCCATTAAATATTTAGAACTCTCATATACTTTAGTTTTCAAGGGAGGAACCCCTGTTAGCACGACTACTAGGGGGGGCTGCTTGTGGGGGAAGATGTAGCCTAGATTTACATGGTAATACCTTTGTATCTTTAACAGTATTTGGCATGCTTAGGGTATCAGAACTCCTTTTGGTGTCAAGTACACTTTTCCCTGCAAAAGGCTGCTTCATAAGTCCCCCCGGTACTGAGCTACTAGTCCCTGGTGTAACAATGGGTATATTACTGTCTGCCAAAGAACCGCTTTTACCGTCTGCCATGTGTGCCTCTGCAGGCAGGGTCGTTTGTATGGGATCTCTTTTTAGATGCTCACGCTGTTCTTGTAAAAAGGTCTCTATCAGATTGCATTTTTTTAACAGACCAGCCACACAAGTGTTCAAAACATCGATTATGTCCTTCGCTATGCCGGTTAGAATGGGCTCTAGGTGTGAATTTACAAGCCCTTCGATTTTGTTGCTGAGTCTATTAATCAAATCATCTTCCCAGAGTTCGTTCAATGTATCAGTATGCTTAGTCTTCTTAGTGCATTTTTTCGGTTGTTGTCTTCCCCCCTTGCCTGGATTCTCTGTTGATACTTGTATTGTATCTTGGGATAGAGTTATGACCTGTCCTTTCCCATTTATGGGTGTGATGGTAGAAACACCCAAATCTGAGTTTGGACGTAAATCCACAAGTGCTTCAGGCGGAGTGTCAATGTCGTCTGGGATGGTCGAAGATTTGTGCCCCTCGCGGGCTGGGCCAGATGTAATGTCTAGTGTGTTAGAAATGGCCAGTTCTTTTTCAGCATTAGCGATTTCTTTAGTAATAGCCCCCACAGCAGAGGTTAAGTACGAAAGTATCGAATCTGCCTTTCGCGGCATCTTAGGTTTTTTACTGTTTAGGCTCCCATTGCATGTTTGTTTGCGCTTACCCATAGTGGTAGATCTCAGAGGGGTGGCCTGTCCTGTCCTCAGTCATCCGCTGACGGCCGTAGACGGCCCGCCCTCTGCCCGGGCTCAGCCCGGCGTCGCCCGCGCGCGTCCCGCTACGCGGAGGGACCGTCCTGCTGATGTAGCGCCTCCGGGCGCGCTGCGTGGGCAAACAGGAAGTCTCCGCTATGCTCCCTGGGAGCTGTAGTCTCCAGCCGCGGGCCGCGAGATGGAGCTGTGCGGCGCGGCGAGACTACAGCGTTTGGGGCCCAGGAGTGGTATGTGGCAGGTAAGTTGGAGCCCTCTGCTCCTCTGGACGCTGTTTGTCTCTCCCCCGCTCCACCGAGGGAGCGTCCTGCTGATGTAGCGCCTCCGGGCGCTGCGTGAGCAAACAGGAAGTCGCCGCTATGCTCCCTGGGAGCTGTAGTCTCCAGCCGCGGGCCGAGAGATGGAGCTGTGCGGCGCGGCGAGACTACAGCGTTTGGGGCCCAGGAGTGGTATGTGGCAGGTAAGTTGGAGCCCTCTGCTCCTCTGGACGCTGTTTGTCTCTCCCCCGCTCCACCGAGGGAGCGTCCTGCTGATGTAGCGCCTCCGGGCGCGCTGCGTGGGCAAACAGGAAGTCGCCGCTATGCTCCCTGGGAGCTGTAGTCTCCAGCCGCGGGCCGCGAGATGGAGCTGTGCGGCGCGGCGAGACTACAGCGTTTGGGGCCCAGGAGTGGTATGTGGCAGGTAAGTTGGAGCCCTCTGCTCCTCTGGACGCTGTTTGTCTCTCCCCCGCTCCACCGAGGGAGCGTCCTGCTGATGTAGCGCCTCCGGGCGCGCTGTGTGGGCAAACAGGAAGTCGCCGCTATGCTCCCTGGGAGCTGTAGTCTCCAGCCGCGGGCCGCGAGATGGAGCTGTGCGGCGCGGCGAGACTACAGCGTTTGGGGCCCAGGAGTGGTATGTGGCAGGTAAGTTGGAGCCCTCTGCTCCTCTGGACGCTGTTTGTCTCTCCCCCGCTCCACCGAGGGAGCGTCCTGCTGATGTAGCGCCTCCGGGCGCGCTGCGTGGGCAAACAGGAAGTCGCCGCTATGCTCCCTGGGAGCTGTAGTCTCCAGCTGCGGGCCGCGAGATGGAGCTGTGCGGCGCGGCGAGACTACAGCGTTTGGGGCCCAGGAGTGGTATGTGGCAGGTAAGTTGGAACCCTCTGCTCCTCTGGACGCTGTTTGTCTCTCCCCTTTTGGTTTAGTTTCTTTCTTTGTGGTCTTGTTTCTGCTCTGCTTTTTCTTTTCTTGGTTGGCTTTTGGGTTGTTGCACTTTTGGGATTCGGATTGTTCTTTGGTGATCAGAAGATTAATGTGAATTTCTTTTGGTTTGGTTTCTTTCTTTGTGGTCTTGTTTCTGCTCTGCTTTCTCTTTTCTTGGTGGGCGTTTGGGTTGTTGCCCCTTTGGGATTCGGATTGTTCTTTGGTGATCCGAAGATTAATGTGAATTTCTTTTGGTTTGGTTTCTTTCTTTGTGGTCTGGTTTCTGCTCTGCTTTCTCTTTTCTTGGTGGGCTTTTGGGTTGTTGCCCTTTTGGGACTCGGATTGTTCTTTGGTGATCAGAAGATTAATGTGAATTTCTTTTGGTTTGGTTTCTTTCTTTGGGGTCTGGTTTCTGCTCTGCTTTCTCTTTTCTTGGTGGGCTTTTGGGTTGTTGCCCTTTTGGGATTCGGATTGTTATTTGGTGATCAGAAGATTTTTGTGAATTTCTAGTTTGTGTTCAGTGAACGTCAGCAACAGACTTGGAAGAAAAATGGTGGCTCCTGTATTTCAACAGTGTTACTCTTCATAAATTCCTCAGCAGCAAGACTGATTCAGATGTTCATGGACAACACCAATGCCATGTAGTATTGCAACAAGGTGGGGTCATGGACCCTGTGACAGGAGGCTCTGGGCATCTAGACTTGGCAGGAACATCAGGACATTTTCCCGGTCATTCAACACTTGGTGGGGTCTCTGAACGCCAGGGCCGACTAACTCGGATGTCCATGCCTCTCTGATCATGAATAGCATCTACATTAAGAGGTGGTGCAAGGTCTCTTCCGACATTGGGGATAACCTTGGTTAGATCGATTTTCCACCTCAGAGAACACGCAGTCGGCACTTCTGCACGTTGGAGTTTCCAAAGCGGATCTTGCTCAGAGACTCATTTCATCTTGAGTGAAATTCTGGGCTTCTGTAAGCCTTTCCAACAGTACCACTCATGGCCCGAGTTCTCAAGAAGATCAAGACCGACTGGGCCCAATTCACCATGGTGGCCTTGAAATGGGCACGCAGAGTATGGTATCCAGAACTCCTGAGCATGATCATCTGTCCTCCGATCAGGCTGCCCCTTCTGGAGGATATCCTGTCACAACTGGGCTGGTTCCTGCACCCGAACGTGCGTACCCTCCACCTTCATGTATGGAGATTAAGCAGAGACACTTGAGGGCTCTCAATCCCCCCCCCCACCAACATTTATGATGTAATCTTGTCAGCACTGTTCCCTTTCACGTGCGCGTGCGCCCACTGAAGTCGTCCGAGCGCGCAGTGTCCAATATTTTGCACGCACACAGCACATCCCGGGAGCTGCAAGTGTCTGTGGGGTTTGGTAGGGCTCCCGTTCACCAGCAAGTGGGATTGACACTTGCTCAATTTCTTTCCATAATAATGCGTAGCTGTGGGGCTGATTGAGGGCATTTGTGAAAGTATTCGTGTTATTTGCAGCGCCGTCATGCGCTGTAATTAACATGAATACTATTTCAAAGACCCTCAAGCAGCCCTGCAGCTACGCACTATTAGGAACAGGGTTGCAGCAAATCTAAAGCAGGACGTATGCTTTCAAACTCTGAAAGCACATGTGTTGGAGACTCTGCATTTCTTTCCTTAATAGTGCTTAAGCACGGGGCTGATTGAGGGCCTTTGTGAAAGTGTTTGTGTTAATCGCAGCGCACACACACAGGTGCTGCAATTAACATAAATACTATCTCCAGGAGGTAAGGGCAATTTTGTGCTTTTCGCTATTCCAGCCTGGCTCTTTGGAGCGTATGCGTCTGGTTTACTTCCGTGCGAGCTGTGTGTCCGCGCTCTGATGTTTGCTAGTCACATTCACAGGCAGGGAGATCTGTAGCCGATTCAGGGAAGCCACCTGCTCCCTGGGAGATCTGGCAGTCGCCGTACGTTGCGGTAGTTGGGGAATGGAGCAGTGCAGCCTGGTGGTCTTGTGTTTTTGACCTTCGACTAAGGGGAGAGGGGGGGCAGGGTACCTGTAAAGTGGCACCTGCCTGTCTGTGCAGTGTGCTGGTTTACACCTGCTATACATACAGTCTGTGGGGAGGCAGCCACTGAGCCAGGGGCTCAGCCCCCCCACCCCCACCAATGGGCCAGCGCTGCTGCCAGGTCCAAATTCCACAGAATGTGATGGGGCCACACGCGCTCCTGGCGTGTTTTAGACAAGCATGTTCAGCCTTAAGGAAATGCATTTATCACAAGAACAGGGAAAGGACTGGCCTCGGTGTATATTATGTGAGAGAGTGTGCGTGCGTGGGAGAGTGTGTAATGTGTCTGAGTGTAACTCTGTATGTCTGTTTTTGACGATGTGTGTGTGTGTGTGTGCATGCGAGTGCGTATATGTGTGCTTGTGTGAGCATGTCTGTGTACATATCTAGTATGTACGTGCCTTTCTCCCCCACTTCCAGGATACGCGGTTTCCTCTCACTTTTTAGGTCGAGCTGGAGAAAGCAATGCAAAGCATTGCGTCCAAGCTCGACTACTAATGTCGCCCGACTCCTGGGAATCTGAGACAGGGGTCGGCCACGCCCTTCTGGTGTCTGAGATTTGTCCGTGTGTGCGCGCTTTTGCTGCTGTCTGCTTGCTGGAGATGTTATCGTGGGTGCGCTTTCGCTTTTGCTTATGTCTTTCGGAACACGTGTAGTGCTGGGCGCTGGCGTTCTGCTGTTTGGAGCGCGCTAGTGAAAACATGAAATGGTTACAGTTTGTGGGAACAGATTAAAATAAATGCTTACAGTTTGCATTTTCTCGCTTTAAATTAAGTCTCTCATTAAGTGCATTGCTGGGCGCTGGCGTTCTGGTGTTTAGAACGCACTTGTGATAACATATATAAAATGCTTACAGTTTGTGAAAACATTTGAAAATAAAATGCTTATCCTTTAGTCTTAGAATCTCGTGTGGCAGCATGTTACGTGCATAGTTTTTTTTTTATTCACAGCAAGTGCGAACAGACATTTGCAACCTGCTTTTAGAAACAGCATGATCTTAAACCATCTTTAAACAGCTAGATCTGGTAAAAGGTGTCGTCATGCTTCTTTGTTATGCAGTGCGAGTGCGAAGACTCAGTAAAGGGGGGAGTTTGCAAGACGCTTTAAAAACAGCGTGATCTCAAAGTGCTATTAAACAGTGCGATCTTCTAAAAGTTGGCACCATGCTATGTCCATTGTTTTCTTTGTTATACACTAATAGTGTTGAAAAGCTCAAAAAAGGGTGTTTATTTATATGAAACTTTGGGTTAAAGCTGGTGCCATGCAAAAGTAAAGTGCGCTTTGCCACAGTGCAGCTCCACTTCCAACAGTTACCTCTTTCTGCAAGCCCACTTATCTTAAAAGTTGCACTTAGCAGCCTCTTATTTCTCCGCCTTTTGTTGCTATTAATAGCATACTAATTCTGTCTTCTCTGTACAAGTAGCGAGAATGTGCACTGCTGGGCGCTGGCGTTCTGGTGTTTAGAACGTGACATTTGGAAATAAAATGCTTAGGCTTTAGTCTTAGAATCTCGTGTGGCGACATGTTACGTCCATGTTTATTTTTTGTTTAATGCTTTAGGTCGACGATGGGGCCATGCAAATGTGAGGTGCACTTTGCCACAAGCTGTCTATGACAACGTGTTTCTGTGCAAACAACGTTTTTTTTGGTGCAAAAAGGTGGTGCACTTTGCCACTAGCTGCCTAGGATGTTTAGTTATTTGTACTTTAGCCTAAAGCTGGCGCCATGCAAATGTAGCTATCTGCTATTACTGGTACATTAATGCTTACAGTTTGCGTTTTTTCACTTTTAATTAAGTCTTTCTTATTGCGTGCACTGCCGGGCGCTGGCGTTCTGGTGTTGAAAACATTCAGGTAATAAAATGCTTAGACTTTAGTCTTAGAATCACGTGTGGAGGCATGTTACGTCCATGTTTATTTTATGTTTAATGCTTTAGGTTGACAATGGGGCCATGCAAATGTGAGGTGCACTTTGCCACAAGCTGCCTATGCCAACGTTTTTTTGTGCAAACAACGTTTTTTTGGTGCAAAAAGGTGGTGCACTTTGCCACTAGCTGCCTAGGATGTTTAATTATTTGTGCTTTAGCTTGAAGCTGGTGCCATGCAAATGTAGCCATCTGCAATTAACGGTACATTTGCTGTGCTTTCTTTCACTTGCTACGTCTACGTTGTTTTACGAGCAAGGCTGTAAATAGGTGGGACTATCAAGTGTGACGCGGTAATTTGTTTCCTGTGTCATTATGTAGGAGCTGTGTTAAAGCTCACAAAGGTACTTCAAAAGCTGTTTTGCAGGCGCCATGTCTGCTTTCAGTTTCCTAAGCGTTGCCAGATGTTCGCCTTATTCGCCTTTATTCTTACAAAAACTGGTCTTTACTTTACATGTATGCTGTATTAAAGTGAAGGCCTTTTATATATGTTTACTACTCTTATGTTACATGCTGTTGTACCTGTCTTTTTGCAACGCATTGTTTGCTGCCTTTAATATTTTGTTTGCTTTCGATACTTACACAAGTGATACTAACACAAGTGATACTATTGCCTACATAACGTTTGTTCTTGTAGTACTGTACTCGCAGCAAAAATGTAGTGTTATTCAAGGCTTTACTTGGGATAAACTACCTAGCGTTATGCAAACGTAAGCATCTGCTATTAGGGCTGAAGGCTGCACTGAATTAAGGCTTTACGTGGGATAAACTACCTAGCATTATGCAAACGTAAGCATCTGTTATTAGGACTGAAAGCTGCGCTTTAAAAACAGGTCTCCAGTTAAGAAATGGTGAAAACCGGAGTTTGAATATGCCCCATATTTGTAATGACTAAATTCTGTGTTTACATGTGTGCCCTAGCCTTATATTACCTTTCCTAAATGCAATTTTGGAAATAGTTCTTCGTTATTGCAAACAAAATTATCCCTTAAGGCCTATGCTTATAGTCTCGCAATACCATGCCTGTGTCTCGCCGTCTTCGAAAGGTCAAACACTTTGCTGACATCAGTGCAGCCACAGTTGAAGCCCATACAGTTATTTAGCCATTCAACTGTTTATGAATGACACAAGCTGTCTGATAATAACGTCTCTTTATGGAAAAGGCAGCATAACATGTTTATTTATGTAATACTTTAAGTACACTTTGTGACGTTGTGACTTTAGTCTACAACCAACGTATTTTCAGCATTACATTGTCACAGAAAGAGCAGGTTTGTAGTTTTTCAACGTGTTTAGTGGCTAATAACGTCTGCAGCATATTATCTCTTTGTTAGTAAACAACATTCTTATGTTGACCAGGAGAGCTTTGCATTTTTCTTACTTTTGTAGCCGCATCAAAATGTTGTGTTATTTAAGGCATCTGCTATATTCCTCTGCTATACTGACAAACAAACGCTCACTAAATATTGTATTTACTATTCTTTCAATGAAACAAAAACTTGCCTACATTTACCAGCATCAAGACTTTAAGTGTAGCAACTAGCTAGCGGCATGCAAATGTATGCATGTGCTATTAGGGTTTTTTAAAAATACTGCATTTTTTAATAAAAATATAAGTGCACTTTAATACAAGCTGCCTAATGTACCCGCAGCGAAAATGTGGTGCATTTAAGGCTTTAAGTGAAATGAACTATTTACCGCCATGCAAACTTACGCATCTGATATTAGGACTTTTAAAAAATGCAGCACTGTAATAAAGTGCCTACTGCCATGCAAACATAGTCATCGGCTATTAGGACTTTTTTAAAGTACAGAATTTTTAAGTGACTTTTTTTAATGTTAGCCTTCTGTGTGTTACAGTACAGCTTACAAAATCAAAACATGCCCTTTAAAAACAGGTCCTTAGTTTCCCAAACGTGAGAATGGGGGTTTAAATATACTCCATATGAAGTCCCTATTAAAGCCTGTATTTACATGTGAGCTGTAGCAAAACTTTCAGTGCATTTAATTGGAGGGGGGGAACGTCCCAAAGTGGCATAACTAATGTGATTAAGTGCGTAGTTTTAGAAAACAAATGTTATTTCCTTGCTTACAAACAACGTGCTTTTCTGTACCAGAGCAGCATATCGCTATTATTTATTTAATGCTTTGGGCCCAAGGTAATGCCATGCAAGTATAGGCTACACTATGCTACAGGCTTTGCTGTTCCATTAACTACGCTCCTTACAGTTAACTCTTTGTATGCCCATCTATCCTACATACATGCCTTTATTGTTAGCACAGTATTTTTTGTATAACAAGCTATTTTTAGACACCTTTTACGTGCACATAGAGCCTCTCCAAACACCTTTAGTCCACAGAATATCTTATAATGCTTCCACTACAGCAGCATATCACGTTTATTTATTTAATGCTTTGGGCCCAAGGTAATGCCATGCAAACGTAGGGTACACTTTGCCACAGGCTTTGCTTTTCCATTAACTACGCTCCCTACAATTAACTCTTTTTTTATGCCCATCTATCCTACATACATGCCTTTATCGTTAACACAGTATTTTTTTGAATAGCGAGCTATTTTTACACACCTATTACGTGCAGATAGAGCCTATCCAAACACCTTTAGTCCACAGGCTGACTTCTAATGCTTGCTTGCATATTTTTCGCGTAAGTGCAAATCAAATGTACTTTTAATAGCCGTCTCTTTCTTACAAATAAAGTACAACTAAGTAACAAATACTAAATATTCCTGTGCTATACTGGCAAAGAAACCTCACTAAATATTGTATTTGCTATTCTTTCAATGAAACAGAAACTTGCCTACATTTCCCAACATTTTACTAGAGTCAGAGTCAGAGTCAAAATCACTTTATTCGATTATTTTAAAATCATAAAAGTATGCTGTACAAATACATTAGAATATCAAAAAACAGTAATTAATTAAAAAGCAATTTAGAAGTTAAAAGAATAAAAATTCAGTATGTACACAATGTTCAGTGGCGGTCGGAAGAGACTAATTGCTAAATTGACAAAATTTACATAGTTTAAAGAAAATTTCTTTTTTTTTGCAAACTTTACAAGATCCCATAATGATAATCTCAGGAATTCTATTGATACAAACTAAGCATTTATGACATCTAGCACTGATCAACATTTACATAATCTAAAGCTGAAATCGACCGAAGTCTATTCTGTCTAGAACGAATAGAGGCAGTCAAAAAGTTGGCTACCCCGAACATGACTAGTGGAGACTCCATAAGTTGCAGATACAGCAAGGCAGGTTTTATTTGCTTAAACCCTTTCTCCCTTAGTATTGGCTTAATTAATTTTTCCCTGCCAGTCTTAAAGAAGGGGCAAAAAAACACAAAATGCAGTAAATCCTGGTCAGAGAAATCGTCACATTTACATGGTGCATTCTCATGAGGCTTACACCACTTATAAGTACCCAACAGAAAATGCACCTGATTAAAACGGAATTTTGTAAGAAGCCACCGATGGAATGGTTTGGTAACAGTCGTCAAATATGATTGTATAGACATTGACGTGATCAACATATAATGTGACCTTACAGTTGGCTTCATGATTTCACACGCTTCCCTTTCCGATTCTCGCTTTTTTATAAAATGTGTTTTTACCCATTTAATATCTTCTCTTGTCAGGCTTTCAGGGTTAATGTACAGTTCAGGTCGGCCCAGATAACCTGCTGTAGATTTAATAAATGCCAACCACCGTATCTCCGCCACTTTGTGCCGCCCCATACAGTCCCTAATGATTTTATGATTTAGAGATAGATTGGGATTTAGCCCGGTTCTGATCCATGACAAAAGTGGGGCCATAGACAGGGTATCTCCAATGTACCCCATCCCCAGTTCCATGTGCACTGCAAACGCTGGTGTAGATTGGGGGAGACCCATAAGGGATCGCAAGAATCTATTTTCCTCTCTCTGTATCAGGGCAGAGTCTTTATAGCCCCATATCGAGGCCCCATACCTTGCAATGGCTAAGGTTTTGGCTCTATAGATGGTCAATATAGCCTCAGCTGGTTTCCCATCCAGTCGCTTTGCAAAACCCAAAATAGCAGCCGACGATCTTCTCACAGCCGCTACCTTGTTAGTGATTTGTGGTACCCAGGAACCTTTATCATGGAACACCACTCCTAGGTAGGTAAAAACTTTAACTCTCAAGGTTGCTGAACCATCACAGGAGAGGGTTTTTATACTATTCTTACATTTCCCCACACACATTACATGCGATTTCTCTATATTTATCACTAGATCCAGATCTTGCATAAAAGCCCCGAAGGTATTGAGCAGATGTTGTAAGCCTATCGGGGTTCTTGACAACAGCACCGTGTCGTCAGCGTATAATAAAACAGGCATCAAAGAACCACCCATACGCGGCACGTCGACAGATGCCGCTGCTAAAGGGTTTCCCAGTGAATTAATATATAGAGAAAAAAGCATTGGGGCCAAGATGCACCCTTGGCGCACCCCCCTGCCAGATTTAAAGAATGCAGTGCACTTCCCCTCTTGGGTCATACGTATGGACGCTCTCAAATCTCTGTGGAGTTCCGCCAGAAAGTTCACCAATGCCCGACCCAGACGCAGCTCCAGGAGCATTGTCCACAGCTTTGACCTATTAACTAGGTCAAAAGCTGTGGACAAGTCCATAAATGCCAAGTAAATTGACCCCTTGGACGCAACTGTATATTTGCTCAGTGTAAGATGTAAATTTAGGCATTGATCCTCGGTGCCTCTCCCGGATCTAAAACCATACTGCGCATTACACAGAATATCATTATTTATGGCCCAAGATGAGATCTTTGCTAGGATAACCTTACCTAGAATTTTAAATGATGAATCTAGCAATGATATGGGCCTATAACATCTTGGATCGCCCCTTTGGCCCTTCTTAAATATGGGGATTATAATAGACTGTGACCAAGATGTTGGAACTCTGGCTTTATCTGTACAGGCTATATTAAAAACATTAGTGAGGACTACTGACCACACGCTAGAATTTGATTTAAACATGTCAGCCGGTACCCCATCTGGACCTGGGGCCTTATGGCCTGCCGTGTCCTCAATGGCCTTCTGTACCTCCTTGATAGAGAATCTGAGCGGAGTCTCCCGAAACTCATCCAGCACTGGATCAAAAGATCCTAATTCAAGGTTACTGCCATAAATTTTTTCAAAGTGGTCTAACCAATCCCGTTCAGGGATATTTACCTCTAATGGCGCTATCCCTCAAAGTGACCTTCTCGTAAAGTTGGTCCCATGCTTGTTTTTTAATTTCATTCTTTCGCCTCAGAACAGTTGTATTATACTTTTTCCTTAACCTGGCGACTTCCTGTCTATCTCGGGGTGTCTTTTTTAGTGCTATAAGTAGATCACTATGGGTTTTAGAGCATTTGTTATCAAACCACCCCTGCGCCTTTTGCACCTTATGTTTCGGCTTACTCTTTAAATCCTCAGCCACTTGTCGACAGATTAATTTGAATGAGGAAATAATGTTCCCACCAAACTTCAGTGGTTCCCTGCAAGTGTTGAGTTCCTTCCCCACCTTTAAATTAAGTGAGTGAAAAAAGTCCTCTGGGATGATTTTACTTCATTTTACCCGTCTCCCCTGGTCCTGGACAACTAGATCTAACATGGATTCTGTGTTTGCAGCTTTATTAAATAAAAACAAATTATTATTGTACAGTTCCAACACCACTGGGTTGTGATCGCTAAATGTGGTTTGTATAGCATTATAAAAAATAACATTATCTAACATGCCAGGAGAAATGAATATATAATCTATGATAGTATTGCTGTCCCTTGCACTGTATGTTGCCACCCTCTCATTAATGTCGAAGAACTCTGGTTCAGATAAGTTAATCTCTGAAAGTAGTTCCTCCAGGGCGGTCCCCTTTACAGAATGTTCAAAATGTGGATAGGGCAGATTATCTATGTTATCATAATTCTATAATGGCAATTTAGTTGACATAAATGTATATTAAAATCCCCCAACAGGGTGAAATATACAAAAGTGGTTTGACCCTCCTTATATTTAATTAAAAACTTAGCCAGTGAATTAATGTTTTCATTGTAAAGAGTACCTTGTATGGCATTGTAGAAGTTAATGTAAACAAATTTATAATTATTGGGCATAGTAACTTCCAAAACTAAGTAATTCTGAGATGTAGTATTTAGGATCTTCACAGAACCCCCCACTTTAACAGATATTAAAAACATCAGCCCCCCTCTATCTCGTCCTGAGCTTGATGCTTGGGCAGGTAAGAAATATGATGTGTACCCATTTAGCCAGAAATCGCAGTCCCTATCCCATGTCTCCTGTAGAGCCACGACATCACAATCCTTTAGGAGTTCAAGCCATCTTATGTCACCCCTTTTTGAACGAAGGCCTGCAATATTCCAGCTCATAAATTTTACTGTTTTACCACTTCCCTCTTTAATAAGTGAGGTACATTGTGACAGATTTTTAGTGCCACCAGGACAGGTCAGTCAATCATTTTCGTCCAGATGTGATAGGGCTTAGAACCTGTTTGTTAACTCCAGCCCAGCCCTGAGTTCTGTTCTGCAGTTAACAGTGGTTTTTGGTAGGAGGCCTGATGTTTGAGTGGCCCAGGAACTTGGGCAGGAGGTACGACTAAGGGTAACATGATGACCACCCCAACCCAAATGCAGCTTGTGTGGATCGGGCCGTGGGTAGAAAAAACCTAGGGGTACCGCTCTGATCCTACCTTCCTTTACCTCTGTAGCATCCCAGAATAAACGTGTTGCCTCATGGGGTCTATTAAAATTAACAATCAGGCAATCGCCAGCTAATTTTTTGTCCGTAAACCCCACCCAGTCAACCCGTCTCCCCATCTGAATACCATCAGATATATTACTTGGGCCTGAGCAGTTTTCATCACACCATATCTTGATGTTATCTATAAGTGACCCCTGGGTCTCCACCTCCCCCGGTTTCAATACGGGAACATTCACTAGAACAGCAACAAAAGGTGTAGCCTCCGGGGGAAGATTAACCGGTGGCCTGGCACGCTGCCTCCTAGCCCCATGAGGATTTAACTCAACATGTGGAGTAGCCTTAACCGGGGGAATACTAGTTTTGCATGTACCCTGCACCGGGGTTTTTATATATTTGTCATTACCCTTATTTACACAAGCCTTAGAAACGGATAATGATACAGGTGGTAAAGTGGGACCTAAAGGCACGTCATTCCCTGTCTCCATCGGAGATTGAACCTGATGAGCTCGATGGATAGAAGACCGAGGTATTGTGGGTATTATAGATGGGGGGTGTTCACTCAATTTGGTTGACAAAAAGTATTAATCCTGTCACATTTCCCCAATATTTCTGTTACACATTCCTTTAAAGTCTCTACAATGTCACTGGAGATCTACGTAAGCTCAGCTTCTAACTTATCCGTAAGCACTTTCTCCACCATTTCCTTTATGGAAAATTCAAAGTCACTTAGTGTTTTGCGAGGTTTTTTACGATAGAACGAGCCTTGTGATTTAGGTCTTTGAATCAGCCTTTTAGTACGCTTAGTAGCCTGGCATGCAGCCACCTGCAATAGGTCATGAGAAGTTTGATGGGTAGCTGGGTAGCAGACCTCTTGGCCCTCTTGACCAGATGTACTAGAATGCGCTTAAAGCAAAATATCATTTACTGTGTTAGTAAGGATTGTGGGCTCCAAAGGAATAGTCTGTCTATCAAGCAATGGGGATACTTGAATGTCCGGTACTATAGAATCTAGACCCAGTTCACGTTCCTTTTCTGCAATCTCTTGGTTAAGTTTACCCACGGCAGTGGTGAGATAGGTCATAATATTGGCCGATGTTGGGGCTTTACGTGGGATTTTTGCTTTCCCTGTGCCCCCAGTGATGGAGGTTTGCAGTTTACGCTTACCCATATTGAGATGTAAATCACAGGGAGGTGGCCCATCCCGTCCCTCTTCGTCCCCGGATGGCCACAGACGGCCCGCCCTTTGCCCGGCTTCGCCCAGCTTGTCCCCCGCACGTCCCGCGGTGCGGAGCTAGGGCTGATGGGATATGTAGTTTTCTCCCGCGTGGCCCCCCTCCACTCGGCGGCCACACAACGAGCTGGTAAACAGCAAAAGTTCCCCGCTCCCCCGGAGCTGATGCCGTAATTTATGCGCCGCTTGGCGCGCTGATCCCAGGTGCGGCACTAGGGCTGATGGGATGTGTAGTTTTCTCCCGCGTGGCCACCCCTCCACTCGGCCACACAACGAGCTGGTATATGTGCGGCGGAGGGAGGTTAGGACGATGCAGGAAGCGTGGCCCAGCAGGTATGATGGCAAGTGTCCCAGCAACAGGCTCGGTAAACAGCAAAAGATTTCAGGAAACGAAACAGCTTCAAAGCTAACGTTCACCTTTGCCCTTTTCGTTTACATTGACAGACAAGCTTCTTTCACACTTAGCCATTTTCTCACTATACCTATGCATTTCTTTTTCATGTGTCCCTTGCATTTTATTGCCCTTAACCTCTGCTATCTGATCGCAAAACACTACTTAAACAGAAAGCTTTAACAGTTGTTAAACACATCGGTACTTGCCCTAAACATCGACGAACTTTTGGATTTTATTCTCTGGTGATTTCTCCACTTCGGCTACACATTGGAAAACTTTCGGATTCGTTTCTCAATCTATTTGTAAAAGGTAAGATTGGACTTTTTCCACTACTTTTTTTTTGAAAACTTGATACGGCTTACATTTCACTCAATATACTACCGTTAGTCCAAAGTTCACAACAAAAATAAATCTGTTACTGTCTAGTTTGTTATTCTTAAATTTGTATTTAAATGACGCATCAAAAACACCACACTATATAACACTTATTATATATGCATTACAGACAACAGTTACAAAGAAATGATTTAAGAACGTGCACATCTTAGACCTTTTACATTACATTGTCTCCTACAGCAATAACACATTAGCATTAATTTAATTGTTGCATTCCATCGTAGCATTCTCATAATACAGAAATATTTTTTTTACTTCAGAAATGTTATATTTACAAAAAAAATCATTTGCTAAATTTTTTTACAGCACTTATTACTACCTGGTACTTCGCTGCAACGTTTACTACATCAACCAACAAAAAATACTATTCTGCAATCAACTTTGCCAACAACAACGTAAGTACTTGCAGACCTTTTTTATGTTCATTGCTTTTAAAACGGCGTTATAATTGTAATACATTTACATACAAGTATTATGTGTTACAGCGTTTAGCTTGCAAAGTACGGTTTCCGAAATATACATGCAATTTTACATATTTATGCATGCACGCGTGTAAATTTCCCTACAATATAAATGCCTCCATAAATAGACCTTTGATAGACATGCCACCCACACCGTAGCGAATATTCATATCAAGCGGTATTTTAGTGCATTTGTTAAACATCGCCTTGCAATTAAAAAATACACAATATTTATTATATGCCGGCATACTGTGTGCACTAAACATCCAATTACTACATTTCTAGTTATCCTTAACAATTGCATACACACTGCCAAAGACGCTACGTTTTAAAAATATGCATGCAGTTTTAGCTATTTGTGCATGCATGCGTGTACATTTCCCTACAATATAAATGCCTCCATAAATTGACCTTCAATAGACATGCCACCTGCACTGTAGCGAATATTCATACCAAGCGGTATTTTAGTACATTTGTAAACATCGCATTGCAATTTTAAAATACACAGTATTTATTATATGTCGGCATATTGTGTGCCCTACAAAGACGCTATAGTCATGCCAATACGCAACTATAAAAAACGGCTACTCTATTAATCTGCAAGTACATTCCCTCGTCTCCGAGGTGTACTATGTGCAGCTCACATTTTAATGTTGCATGCATAATTACATGCAACAAAACGTACATACGCAACGTACTACGAACTCTACTCTGCTAAATACACTTTTACAAACTCGCATTTTATAAACGCACAGGTCAACAGAATATGTCACTGTGCCACTCAGTTTCTTTGTTAAACTTACATATGCCACCCATACCTTAGCAACAATTAGTATGAAATTGTATTTTGCAGTATTTTTTGATCTTCGCATTGCACCCAAAAAATACACAGTTAAAAGATGCCAGCATACTATGTGCGCTAAACTTCCGATTTCAATATTAAAAGTTATCTCTAACAACGGCAATCATACTACCAAAGACGCTATAGTCATCGCAAATCGCAACTATAAAAAACAGTTAGTCTGTTTGTTAAACCTAGATATGCCACCCACACAGAAGCAAATATTGATACCAAGCAATATTTTTGTACGTTTTTTAGACATTGCATTACAATAAAAAAACACAGTTAGAATACGTCAGCAAGCTCTGTGCGCTAAAACTCAATTTAAATACTCCAAGTTGCCCCTAATAACAGCATATACACTGCTAAAGAAGCTATAGTCATACAAATCGTGACTATAAAAAACGACTACTCTATCAGGGCACAAATACATTTCCTAGTCTACAGGGTTTAGAATGTGTAGCAAACATTTTAATGGCGTATACTTAGCTACAAATAAATAAGCATACAAGCATAGCGTATTGCGCCTCTACTCTGTAAAATACACTTTTGCAAACACATTTTATAAGTGCACTAAAAATAATGCTATACACATGTTTCTCTAATATCAGCTTTTAATCACTGCGTTACTAACTTAAATGCCATTTAATTGGTAGCCAACAAAACTAGCACACCATGTCTAACAGTACATTTCCTTACCAGAACAAATATTTACATATTTGCATGCAACAAAAGCCTTCGTACACATATCTAAATACGCTAACAATTCGTAAAAAAAACGAAATACCTAGGGACGAGACACACGCGACACTCCTTTCCTAAGCACCGCCGTAACGCAATAACAATTTTTGCGCGCGTTAATTCATACGTTACGTTACGTAATACAATGCTGCAATATTATTGGCTGCGCCAAACGTCTATCACAAAATACACGTACACCTGAAGAGAAAACTAGACCGTAACATTTCAAAAATAGAATTACCGTTCAACAGTATTTTTAGAGCCGCCATTTTATGTAACCTTTTTACAATCAGCAAAACATGCAACACATACACATTAAAACAAGCACGGAAAATTAAATACAAATAAACACGCTTAAATAGGGGAAAAAAAAAGATTTTAAGTGAAACTTAACTCATGGCCCCAAAATTCTTTAAGCTGTCCCTGTGTGTGCCTGTAAATGTTTGTATGCACCTTGCTGTTGTGTTTCATGAAGCCTGCGATCTTCATTACACTTCATGTTCCATTATTACAACCTGCTCAGTGTCTAGGCCAAAGCACCATTGAATATGTAAATATGTTAATGTTAGATATAAACTGCACCGCAACAAACTCCTCCTTCAGCCATCTGCTTCTGGTGTCTTTTTTAATTAAATTTAATAAGACTGCATTTTTTTCCCGAGCGACTGGCAAGACCTTCTATCAAAATATTGGCTGCATTTTTGGGGCTCTTTTTATTTCACTTTGCAAATCTCTTCTCGAGTTTTGCTGTTTCAGTAATGTTAGGTAAAATACAGCTTTCAAATTACACGACTCAACACTGTTCTAGCAAATATTAAAGAGGATTAACTTGCTGCTGTTTCGATGCACTCGGAGATTTTGCTGGCGGGAGGTAAAATAAAAGTTATACGTACAGTAATGAGTTGATATGTAGTCACTAATATATGGACGCGCGCAGTTATTTGCTAATAATTGGAGACATGCAAATAATAGCTTAAAGATCATTTAATTACTTTGTTGTTTTTATTTTAAACACTCCTTTCATGTACATCTCATTTTAACTGCACTTGGCTCAAGTAATTATATTGCCAAGTGCATTTGGATTATAGACAGACAGCAGCAGTTTGTCACCTGTGCAAACAATCTCGCTAGCCTCGCATTACACCTTGCCATGCCAAAGTTTGTAGGCATGGCTAAAAACGGCCTTTCTAGTTTGGGCAGTCTAGTCTGGTAGTTTGGGAGTAGCTGTGAAATAGAGAAACAAAAACGGGGGTTGGAGGGTCTAAGGGAATTTAGAGACCAGCCCAGGTAAATATCCCCTATTATACAATATCTAAATACAAGAAACCTGGGGGTCTACCATCAAGACAAAGGTGTGTCTGGAACCATACAGAGTGTTAGATCAACAAAATATCTATGCGGTAACTGAATGGTCTAGTTTATAGAGTATAGTAAACCAACGCATGAAACCACCAGCAACTATAGGTGAGATCCAATATCCAGAGATGGATTACCATCAAAATCTTGTTGGTGATCTAGTTTTCTCATGTGGTCATCCACAGGGCTAGGCTGGTGTGTCTCTAGATCAATTGAGACTACAACCAGGACCGCCTGTCAGGACTGGGGTCACTCCCACAGTCGCTAGCTGACCATGCGTGGGATCACCAATTGGAAAAAGGTGCAGTGCAAAGAGTGAAGGTGTAAAGAAGAAGTGAAATTAAAAAGGAATAGAGGACTCACAGTGAAGAACTTTAATGACTGAAGAGCCTCTTTCAATTTAAAAACCAGAACAGCGCAAAAACAGCAGTATAAACAAATGACTGCTTAAGGGCCGACATGTTTCTGCCAATAGGGGATATACTCCCTTGGCTTTCCTCAGGGCCTCTGTTCTTAAAAACTTTTGCTACTGCAAGTGTTCAAACCAAATCAAACCAATACACAAATCATATACAGTGACATATTTTAAAGGATATGTTCCTATTCCTCCATGTCAGCTGGTGTGTGAATCACCTATAACAGAAAAATGCAAATTGGTGTAAATGTGCTGGTTATATAGCAATATAATACTGTTAGCTAAAAGGAACATCAAGTTCCTTACTCACCCTTCTTGACAGGGGAAATTACCTCACCTCACCTGGACCAAGCTCAGAGTAAGGGAGGCCACGCTCTAAGGATAAGAGAAAGTATGTAAATGTAAATGTATAGGCATTTATATAGCGCACTACTTACCCGTAGGGTCCCAAGGCGCTTCGACCGCTGCGAAACCCTTCCTGGCTTCCCTGAGAGATGGTCCCTTAATGGGTATCTCCAGGGTGAGACCAGGCATCCCCGGCGGTCTGGTGGGGCCGTTAGTGAAGATGAGGCAAGCTAATGCCCAGAGTTGCCGAGTGTGATCGCTGATCAGAGTGGGCACCGAGGCGAGAGAATTATCGAGTCCGCTGACCCTGGTCCAGAAACCTGCCGCGCCGGGAATCGAACCCTGGTCCCGGGCCGTCCTCTGCTCTCGGGTCTGCCGCCTCTAACCAGTGAGCCACACTACTTCACTAAGTAGTCCAAATCAGGAAGAAGCAAAGCAAGTTACAGCCTAACTTCTTGTTTAGAGTTACTAAAAATTACTCATCCTTAGCTTAAAATCTCACAATCAATCTCTAAAAAGGGCTCACCCCCAGGTACTGGCACTACAGGTATAGGGAACAAAAATATAAAGAGGGTATGAGCTCACACCATGTTGGGGAATCTTAACATGGTCACAACACTCACCTATCCGTCGTTGCCCCAAGCTGTGTCTGAGGCTGGGGGAGGCAACGCTAGGTCAATGGAGTCCGTCTTATATAGGTGTGTCCTCCATTTGGATGCCCCTATCAGCGCGAGTGTTGTAGCCGCGCTGTTTTCCAAACGTTTGGGTTGCACCTAGACTTGGTGCTTCTGGAAGGGGCACGCTGTTTCAATTTACTTAGCTTATTACAGAAAGCTGTCAAGCTCTTTCAAGGTGATCGATCGCCAAGTTTGTTATTGTTTGCTGAGTGAGACGTGTGTTCTCGCGAGATCTAGACGAAACTACAACTATAGAGATTGTCGTTCGAGAGCGTCAAACTATGATCGATCCAAGAACTACTGGACAAGGGAGATGTAGTTCTGTGTCCGATTCCTGTACCTAATGCGAGAACAGCTTAACAAAATTAGATTCAACTTGCCGTGGACTTAATCTTAAGAGTAGAGTTTCATATTTGATGTCAGCCACGTTAAGATTGCTACACCTGTGCTGTTTAGTTTTGCATGGCTCTTGAACTTGCGGAGTCGAGTTTAACCTCACACAAGGAATATATCTTGTTTAATGTCAGCCACATTAAGATTACTACCCCTGTGCCAAGTACTTATGCTTAGATCTTACATTTAAGGTTAGCACGCTGTTTCACGGTGATCGATTTCCAAGTATTGTTGTTGTTTGCCGAGTAAGACGCGAGGTCTCGCGAGATCTCGACAGAACTACAACAATGGAGATTGTAGTTCATAAGCGTCAAACTAGGATCGACAAAGGAACTACTGGGCAAGGGAGATGTAGTTCTACGCACGATACCTGTGCTTATTGTGAAAACAGCTTATCAGTGCAGGATAAATAAAATACAACTAGCCCTGGACTTGGTCGTGTACCCCTGTGACTTGGAAAACTGTACAAATGGTCTAAACAGACTCCGCCCCAATTGTATGTAACCGTTTCCCATAGTAATCGTGATATCTAGAGAAGGTACTTGGAAGAGACAAATGTAGCCACATACATGATACAATGACTGAGGAAGAAATTGTAGTGTATTATGCTTCTTCATATACATTTAGCAAGATTACTGGAAAAATGTGTAATGACCCTATAGTCAAGTTCTAATGTTGGCCAATCATAGCGTAGTCCATGGGATTTCATCGTTCAAACCCCGGGAATCTGTAGATAATCTGAATATCCATTGTTGTTCCTTTACAAACAGAAATCTAGCTATGTCTCCAATGTGAGAGGGTATAAATGGCTTCTCTAGGACTGTCCAGGTAAAGTCAGTTTCCTTATGATTTACCTCAATGAAATGTTTTGTAAGTTTGGAAACGCTCTTTTTTTTTTTTAAAACTTTATTGAAGGAAGGAATAGTGGATTATCAGTTACATACATTCCATTGGGCGATCCCCATATAGCATTTCAATTTAACATTTCTATATGTGACGAGCGATTTTCCGTAACATGAACTGCGTTGCCTGTATTGCTCAGGTACATTACATACATCATTTGTGAGTTACACCGTGCATGATTGAGTTCCCTGATAACCCCTCCCTCCCGTGTCAGTGATGGCGAAGTCTTTTTTCATTGAACAGTGTGAGCAAACTTCCCAACTTACCCCCCTTAACCTTGTGTCATCGCAACCTTTTTTGTTTCACACCCACCCACGTGGTACAGCAGTCAGTGCCTCTCCACGCACTGTGGCGTGTGGCCGGGCCAGCGCCACTATAGTAGCATTGTCCTGTTCACAAGGCTGCATCCCGTGACCGTTCAGTTACTCCTCCTCCCCCTCCGAATCTGAGTCTTCCCCTTCCGGCAAGGGTTCACAGATGTCTCCTCTGTACTTGTTCCACGCCGCCCAGACTTTGTTCCATTTCCGGGGCGCTGCTCGGAGCACATATACAGCTCTTTCCGTCACCATGAGAATGTCCATGTTTTTGGCCCACCTACTAGCGGTGGGTATTTCTGGCGCCCCCGGAAACGCTCTTTTTACAGCGAAAAGCACTTTTGTGCTCCAACATCCTCGTTCGCACCTTTCTAGTGGTCATCCCCACATATTTTTCTTGACAGGGACATGTCAGTAAGTAGATCAACTGGGAACTGTTACAGTTAGTAAAGTTTTTCAGAATCCAGGGACGGTCTGTGCCTATCTCAATTTGATTGATTTTTTCAGTTTGAGGGCACACAGTGCAGTTCCCGCACGGGTGATGTCCGGTGACTGCTGGTGTGTTCCAAAGGGTCCCTACTAGCTGTGAAATAACAACAAAAAAATATTTCTGAAAACGACGACGGGGCCAGGCAGCAAAGCAATTCAGCAGATGTATGCCATTTTTATATCTCACAATGAGGCACACTTATTCCTGTTAATTATATCACCTATTCTTTTTCTATATTGATAATTACATCTTTACCTGGAGCAGATGGAGGCCAAAATGCTCCCATATGGCGTGATAGCAAATATATTGGAAATTACTAATTTTGGAGGACCACCATAAAAATAATGTAATTATTGTAAACGCTGTTTCAGGTTCAATGAACAGTTATCTATTGCAAGCAAGTATGTGTTTCAAATACACAAACAACAATGATTTTTATTTTTTATGTTGGCTAAAACATGTCCAAAACATGCATCTCAAGTGGAGATTTAATTCAGTTCTGCAAATGATTGTTTTTAATGGAGATTAGGACTATTCTAAACACATTTTAAAATTGCCAATTTGCAGTATTTATTTTGTTATATGAGGATGCAGTCTTTGCTATTGCCTTGAAATTATGTTTTGTTAAAAAACATACCTGTCTTGTAACAGAATGCCTAGTGTATAGACAGAATGCCCAGCTTTCCATATTCTAGAGGGGGAACACTTATATACTGAGATATTTTAGTGTTGTTCACTGCAAGGCTTCAGTGTACCAAATATTAGTAGTAAACAGTATTTATATGCATTTGTTACACGAAGCATTACGAGCAAACCCTATACAGTTAAAATATATAACAATGCTGTGTACGCTAAGCATCCAATTACTGTACTCTAACTGACCTCTAACAACCGCATACACAGTGCCAGTACACGTTATATAGTCTATAAGGGTACAAATACATTTCTTCGGTCCCAAAGTCTAGAATGTGTAGAACAATAGATCTAAAAATGCAAACCTATTTCCTACAGTGAAAGCCTGTACCAAATAATCACAGCAGCCCATGCATATAAACTTTACACAGAAAAATAAACATTTTAAGCACATACACTGCTAATTTACATTGCTTTGTCACTTTAAGATAGCATACACGTGCGTCAAATAGAAATTTTGCATACGCAAACAAAGGAAATTATACATTTATATAAAAACATTACATTAACACATACATGCAACAGCTATACAAAAAAAAACTTACCTTACACAAGGCGATACGGCAAACAAACGCGGCAATTATAGTCATAGCAAATCACAAATATAAAAAACACGCTACTTTATCACGGCACAAATACATTTAGTCGTTTACAACGTCTAGGATGTGTATCACAGATCATTTCAATATACAAATCAATTTACTACAATGCACACGTATAAATTTGCCTACAATAAAAATGCCTCCATAAATAGACCTTCGATCTAAACTATAAAATAGACATTGTAGCCTGCAAAGTGCGTTTTCAAAATAATACATACAATTTCTGGTAAAAATGCATAGACGCGTGTACATTTACTTACAATAAAAATGCATACACTAATAGACCTTCAATGTAAACTCAAAAATACACATTAGCTAAGCAACTGTATTAAAATACCGCCTAGCACATGCAATGTATTTGCCAATTTATAAGACAACAAAATATGTCACTGTGGCACTCAGTCTGTTCGCTAACTTTACATATGCCACCCATACCATAGCAAATATTACTATTAAACAGTATTTTGCTGTATTTCTTCAACTTTACATTGCGACCAAGAAATACACAATTAAAAGATGCCAGCATACTATGTACGCTAAACATCCAATTTCAATATTCGAAGTTACCTCTAACAACGGCAATCACACTACCAAAGATGCTATAGTTATGGCAAATCGCAACTATAAAAAACACTTAATCTGTTCGTTAAACCTAGATATGCCAGTCACATCGTAGCAAATATTGATACGAACAAATATTTTTGTACGTTTTTTAAAGATTGCATTGCAAGCAAAAAATACATCCTTAAAATATGTCAGCAATCTGTGTGCACTAAACATCCAATTTCTATACTCCAAGTTGCCCCTATTAACGGCATATACGCTGCTAAAAAAGCTATAGTCATAGCAAATCGCAAATACAAAAACAACTACTCTATCTAGCCACAAATACATTTCCTAGTCTGCAGGGTTTAGAATGTATACCAGACATTTTAATGGCTTGTGAAGTAGTGTGGCTCACTGGTTAGAGGCGGCAGACCCGAGAGCAGAGGACGGCCCGGGACCAGGGTTCGATTCCCGGCGCGGCAGGTTTCTGGACCAGGGTCAGCGGACTCGATAATTCTCTCGCCTCGGTGCCCACTCTGATCAGCGATCACACTCGGCAACTCTGGGCATTAGCTTGCCTCATCTTCACTAACGGCCCCACCAGACCGCCGGGGATGCCTGGTCTCACCCTGGAGATACCCATTAAGGGACCATCTCTCAGGGAAGCCAGGAAGGGTTTCGCAGCGGTCAAAGCGCCTTGGGACCCTACGGGTAAGTAGTGTGCTATATAAATGCCTATACATACATACATACATATGTTTAGTTACAAAAAAAACAAGCATAGCGTATTGTACCTGTCCTCTGTAAAATACACTTTTGCAAACACACATTTTATAAGTGCACTAAAAATAATGCTATATGCATGTTTCTCCAATAACAGCTTTTAATTATTGCGTTACTAACTTAAATGCAATTTAATCAATAGCCAACAAAACTAGCACGCCATATATAACAGTACATTTCCTTACTGAAACAAACATTTACATATTTGCAACCGAAAAAAACATTCACACATGCATCTAAATACTGTATAAATTTGTAAGAAATACATTACCTAGCAACGAGGCACACGCCGGGAACACGCGACACTCCTTTCACAAGCACCGCGTACACAATACAATTTTTGCGCTCGTTAATTAGCACGTTACGTTACATAATGCAATGCTGCAATAATATTGGCTGCTGCAAATGTCTATCACTAAATACACGTACAGCAAAAAAAACCTAGACCGCCACATTTCAAAAATAGAATTGCCATTCAATAGTATTTTTATAGCCGCCATTTTGTGTAACCTTTATACAATGTGCTAACATGTAACACATACACATAAAAAGATGCATGGGGAATTAAATACCAGAAAAAAACGCTAAAATAAGAACAAAACCAAATTTTAGATAAAACTCCACCTACGATTTACTATTCAACCGCTATTATATTACATATGCTCTTGCACTTTCTCTTAATTTATCGCTTACAGATCAGTGTTACAAACATTCAAACAAATTTATTTGTTCTTCACAAAAGAATGTCTTTTACGTTGCCATGCATGTCCACTTGACATTGTATTACAAATTCAAAGCTGTTCCAATCAGTAGCCCCCAAAAGTATGTTTAGCCTAGGGCCTCGAAATTCCTTCAGCTGTCTCTGTGTGCCTCTGAATGTTTGTATTCACAATGCTGGTGTACTTCATTGAGGCCTGCGATCTTCATTACACTTCATGTTCATTATTACAGCCTGCTAAATGTCTGCCTTACTAGGCAAAAGCACTATTACATTTGTAAATATGTTATCGTTACATATAAATTGCACCACACCAAACTCCTTCTTGGACCATCTGCTTCTGGTGCCTTTTTTCATGTGGGGAGTCTGAATAATACTTGTGGAGTTATTGTACACGTAAGTTAGGAGCTGGTAGGTTCAAGTTCGGACAAGGTTGATTTGCTGAGAGATGTAAATACCTCTGGAAGTTTGAGCACGGATTTTGGCTTTAGACTCTGTCAGGCAATAACTAATCAAACATGGGTCATCATCTATCATGACCGTGTTTTTTTCTGCAGTTTACTTTAGGCACCTGGCAAAGATGTTCTTGAGACCTATATGTAGGATAGCTGAAGGCAGCTGAGACCCTTCATTCAGTACAGATCACATGACCCTTCAGGACCAACTACGGTTCGAACAATATCCTTAAATATTTTTATTTAACAGTTTTTATAATGCAGGCTAAACCAAGTGGTATTAATGTGCTTTACAGACCACAGGAAACAGCAATTAGCAAGCACCACTAATTTAACAAGAGTTTCACAGTAGTTACACACATAAGGAAAACAAACACAGGTTAGCAAAAGAAACAATTACTTAACACACACAAATCCGTAATTTATAGGCATAAATGTTATCTTAGTGTAGCTGCCTGTACAACAGATGAAGTTTTTTTTAGCTTTAATGAAGGCAAGGCAAGCAGTTTTGATACAATTCTCAGGTGACTGGAGAGAGAGTTCTAAACCGTATGAATTTCGGTGCCTCTAGGACAAAGGAGTATGTATTCATCAATGTTTCCTTGACCTCCTGGAACAGTCTGCATGTTTTCTACATAGGGAGGGGTTTTCAAGCAGGTAGCCATCTATACCAAACATTGTATTTAAAATTTGATATTCACTCCCAAAGCATGCTGAGGATGCCTTTTGGAATGAGCATCAAATTTTTAGACCGAAGCCTACCAGACAGCATAGCTGTCTGGTTTGCAAAGACTACTTGGGATCATTCAAACAGTTTCTCTAAAAATATGACACCCATTTCTTATCATTGGCTTGGTGTTTTTGTGGCTCACAGTTGCTTGCTTTCTATTTGCTGGCTTTATTTGTTTTAGGCTATCTAGTATGTCTTTGTCCCTCACATGAAGCATAGCCTGTTTACTGTCTTCTTCAATAAGTGCTCACTTTCAGCAAACAGACCATTACATTTTGTTCATATCTTGTCACATTTTCTGTGCATTGAATGACACTGATCAAATATCGGCCTATGTTCTCTAAGGGAGTTTGGTATTTAGTTTTCTTTCTTTGATGCCATTTCCACACTTTATTGTTTGTGTGCTGTATGTTATCTCAGTAAAAATGTATGTCTGTGCAAATGTAATAGTAATTTCAATAAAAAATGTGTTGCCTGCAATGGTACTGCATTACCACAACCTGCACTCCTTGACACTCTATAACCGTCTACTTCCTTCTGTGCTATGCCACTCTGGTGTACACCACTCTAGGCCACATCATTCCACGTCACTTTACACCATTCCACAACAGTCTACTCTACTCCACTCTATGCCACTGCATGCCATTCCACTCCTCGCCACTTTATGCTATATCAGTCTTCGCCACTCAGCTCTATGCTATTCCTCTTTATGCCATTAAACTCTACCACTCCGCTCTATGACATATTACTGCATTATACGTCATTTCACTCCACTCCACTCTATAACACTCCACTATATGCCGCTAGATGCCACTCCACTCTAAGCCACTTCACTGTACAGCACTACACTTTACACTACTCTATCGCACTCTACTCCATTCTACTCTACTCCACTCTACTCTACTCTATCACACTCTACTGCACTCTGACACACTCTATGCCATTCCACTCTATGCTACTTCACTCTAGGCCACTCTGTTCCAGTCTATGGCACTCCATTCCACAACACTCCACTCGACGATACTCCACAAGATGATGATGACATCATAAGAGCCCTGACTATCTTAAAAAGAATTTAATCAGATGAGCTCCTTCCAGGCTATTTTGCTCCTCTTCAGCAGTCAACCTTATAATACCCAAATTCAAAAGAATCTGCTGTGATAGGAGAAGCTTTATCTATGGATTTACCAAATGGCAAGAACGCCTTACATCTACACTTAAACACTAGTCCATCCCAGTCCTCCTTTACAATAAATCCCAATTTTTTTTTACCTATAGCTAATGCCAAAACTCTTTGACACTCAAGCACTTTACAAAAGTCATTTTCATTTCATCTTCTTTTAATTTAACAACACATTATACCACTCCAAAGAACTCAATGCCATTCTATGCCTCTCTACAACACTCTATATCACTCTATACAACTCTACACAACTCCATGACACTCTGTACCACTTTACTCCACTCTACGCTACTCCACACCACACCATACCATATTGTGCCATTTACTCTACTCTATGCTACGCCACTTCACTCTGACACTTTACTCCACTCTATCACACTCTGCTTGCCACCCCTCTATTCTATACCACTTTGCTCTATGACATTCTAATCAGCTCTATGAACTACACTTTATGAACTATTACACTACTCTGTCACTCTATTCAATGCCACTCCACTCTGTCACTCTACACACTGTACACCACTCCACCCTACGACACTTTACTCAAAATTATGAGACTACATTCATCCAATAACACTTTATTCTACTCTACTACACTCTACTCCATAAAACTTTCTGCCCCTCCACTCAACTCTATAATAATATACTTCACTCTATAGCACTCCACTCAACACCACTCCACTCTACCACCCTTAATAATACTCCAGTCTACTCTCCTCTACACTAAAAAGGGGGAGTACCCTCTGTGAGCATGTCACCCCAGACATTGATACACCCACACTGTAATATACACATGTAATTACTAACTTACTAAATAAACAACAAGGAGACTTGCACACATTCAAATCCCACACACTCCTAGCTTATTACGAATTGTGCAATCTTCGCCTCTTACGTATATAAATATAGCACTGTACACATGCTCTCCGCTGCGTGCACAAATTTTACGTGCATGCACATTGTACTGTATTACTATTATTTATAACAATGTATTTTTGCAAGTATAGCTGTGCATCCTAAGTACTATGCTAATAAATTGCAGTTCATGCTACATTAACACAACACAACATGATGCAAGGGTGTAATTACTAACTTACTAAATCAACAGCCGAAAGTCTTATGCACCTTCAAATGTCACCCACTTCCAGCTTATTACAAACTATGCAATTTTGGGCAATTACTTTTTTTAGTTTTTTTTACAAAAAAAATAATAGCAGATTGCCATTGCCAGGTCCCCCTAAATAGCTTACAAATTTAAAACTGGAGGGGCACAATACAGGACATACTATTTTCTTTTTCATGCACTCTCTTTTATACTCTTTCTTTTGTACTCTCTGTGTTGCAAACTCTCACAAACGTTCATACTGTCAACAATATCTTTTTACAGTCTTACTCTTTTACTCTCTCTTGCATACACTGTATCTCACTATCACTCTCTCTGCACTACTTCACTTGTATTCTCTCTTTTCTTCTATATCTCACACTTTCTCACTCAGATTCTTTTGCTCACACTCTCTCACATTCTTTCCTTATGAACTTTCTTATACATGCACTCCAAAGTCTATTGCAGCACTGTCTACCCACTCTAAGCTCTATCTTAATAGCACTGTGAATGCCCTGTGAACTATATCATTACAGCACTGTACACACACTCTCAGTTCTATCATAGTGCTATACATAAATTCTAAACTCTATCAATGTAGTACTATACATGCACTCTAAGCCTATGAATGTAGCACTATACATGCACTACAAGTTCTATTGTAGCACTGTCTATGCACTCTAAGCTACTTCTAAATAGCACTCTGCATGCCCTCTTAGCTATATCATTATAACATTGTATACATACTCTCTAATGCATCACCAACATGTTGCACGAATGTTACATGCATGGGCAATCTTCTGTATTAATATTGTTTGTAATAATATAATTTTGCAAGCATAACTGTGTGTGATAGGTGCTATGCTAAAAAATTGCAGTTTAGCTATATTCACACCTACACCGTGATTCAGGGGTGTAATTACTAACTTACTAAATAAATAGCCACTACACTTACGGACGTTTAAAACAACTCCCAGTTTATTACAAATTGTATAATCCTGGCCTCTTAGCTATATCATTATAGCATTGTACACGTGCTTTCTGTCGCGTTGCCAATGTGTTGCAGAAATTTTACATGCATACACATTTTTCTGTATTATATATTATACTAATATATTTTGCAAGCATAACTGTGCATGCTAACTGCTGTGCTAAAAAATTGCAGTTCATGCTACATTCACACCACACCATAATGCAGGAGTATAATTACTAACTTATTAAATAAACAGCCAAGAAACTTACACATGTTCAAATCCCACCCACTCCCAGCTTATTAAAAATCCTGCAATCCTGAGCTCTTACCTATATCATTATAGCACTGTACACATGCTCCACCGGTACGTCACCAATGTGTTGCACAAATTTCAAATGAATGCTCATTGTCCTGTATTACTATTATTTATAATAATATATTTTTGCAAGCATAACTGCACATGCTCGATGCTGTGTTAATACATTGTAGTTCATGCTATATTAACACAACTACACCATAATGCAGGGGTGTAATTACTAACCTACTAAATACATAAAAAATGATATCAGATTGCCATTGCCAGGTCCCCCTACAAAGATTAGAAATTAAGAACAACAGGGAAGCAATACTAACACACTATTTTCTCTTTCATGTACTCTCTCTTAAACTGTCTCTCTTGTTCACTCTATGTTGCAATCTCTCACAAACATTCTCTCTCTCACCAATATCTATTTACACTCTTACTCTTGTACTCTCTCTCACATACTCTGTCTCATTATCACTCTCTCTGCACTACTTCACTCATATTCTATCTAGTTTCTTCTACATCTCACACTCTCTCACTTTCATTCTTTTGCTCTCACATACCTTCTTTATACACTCTAGTGTACAGGCACTCCAAGTTCTATTGTAGCACTGCCTGCGCACTCCTAACTCTATCTTAATAGCACTGTACATGCCCTGTCAGCTATATCATTATAGTGCTGTACACATGATTTCAGTTTTTATCATAATGCTATACATGTATTCTAAGCTCTATCGATGTAGTGCTGTACATGCATTGTTAGCTTATCAATGTAACACTATACATGCAGTAGAGTTCTATCATAGCGCTGTCTGTGCACTCTAAGCTCTTTCTGAATAGCACTATGCATGCTCTCTTAGCTATATCAGTATAACGCTGTCAACATGCTCTCCACTGCATCACCAATTTGTTGCACAATTTTTTGATACATGCATGTTGTACTGTACTTATATTATTTATAATAATATATTTTTGCAAACACACTTGTGCATACTGAATGCTGTACTAATAAATTACAGTCCATACTATCTTTACATACCCGGAACATGATACAACAATGCAACTACTAACTTACTGAATCAGCAGCCAGGACACTTACACACATTCAAATCCCACCTACTTCCACCTTATTAAAAAATTTAAACAGAAAAAACTACATATGGTACAATAAAAGCTGCACATTGCGCTACTCGTTTTAGCAAGACTCTTTCTATTACACTCTCTGTCTGTCACACTCCATTTCTCTGAAATATCTTTCTCTTACATTGTTTCTCTCTTATACTAATTTTGTTTTCATGCACTCTCTATCATACTCTCTCTCTTCTGCTTTCCATCTTCCAGTCTTTCTCATGCATTCTCTTTTTCAGCAGCTTCTCTATACACTCTTACTCTTATACTCTCTCTCACATACTCTTTCTATCACACTATAACTATCTCTGCACTACTTCATTCATATTCTCTCTCTCCCTTTTGTATTTCGCACCTTTTTACGCACATTCTCTTCCTTGCACTGTCTTACACTCTTTCTCTATGTAACATGTAATTATATGCCACTAGATGGTACTTATACTATATATTGCATTTGATGCACTGAAATTATATAACATGCAAGTCACAGTAGTACTCAGTCTCTTCGTTCTGCACAAATAAAGAATACTACGCTTACCCATATACATACTAATCACTATGTATAATCACATTCTAGTCACTTTAAAAGCTTACGTTTTCCATCATTCTGTACACTTTATCATCAATAACAGCATACTCGCAACTAACTCACTTTCCACAATCATGCACTGCTACTCCTACGCATGTACATACTAAAAATTCCAACAACTAACAAACTAATTAATTCCCATGTTGACATAAAAAACAACTCTAATATTACTATCATGCACACTAACATTATCTATAAGATGCTCTAATCTTTGGAAGTAACTTGTCAATATGTATTAAATATATTGCGGTATAACAACATATTATATAAATACACTTATAAACAGAAAAATGTAATGACACATTCATTTGTCTTACAGGTTCATCAAACAGAAGAAGCTAACAGCAAGGTAAAAAACGTGTATTATAATAAATAAATGTTATTTACAAGTCATTATATAAATACATTCTTGAGTTGCTTTTACTATTTTATGTTAGCCATAGTATATAACACACAGTACTAGTAACACATTACTTTTAATGCATATTACAACACAACATTAATATATCGCACACATAACTATATGCATTAACACTTACAAAATTACATGTAAAAAGTAATATTGATACACTTAACAAGTACAATTAAGTGGTAATACTTTAATACAGTGTCTTATATAAACATATTAAAATGCATAACTTCATACAAGCTCAATACCATCAAGGACATGAAAAATGTTCAACAAATTCGAGAGGTAAACAATGCTTACCAAATAGTATGTTTGCTATTATTCACAACCACAATAAAGTAGCATACATTTGGGATGCAGAAGATTTACATTAAATAATGGACCTTGGAGATGCATTATATATACAAATGCACTCTATTAATAAACAAGATTTTATGCATCCTGATGATCTACCAAAATATATCACACATGGAGATGATGTATATCAAATTAGACTTGGGCAACCTTACTATGGTAACATATTTAAACGTTTTGATTGCTCATATCCAGACATACAGGAAGCATTACATTTATCAATAACACATTCTGGAGTCTTACTTTGCATGGATATGTATGTTATTTCTATCTTTAAAAATGAAGATAGCTATTTTATTTTTGATTCACATAGTCGAGATAACACTGGGATGCCACATCCAAATGGCACATGTGTAGTACTGCAAAAAAAAACTTTTAAAGATGTAATACATTATATTAACAGTTTAGCAAATTACATAAAACTAATTAATGCAGTAGATGTCCAATTTGAATTAATGCCAATCAATGTTAAAAAAATACAAACAAAATCATTTCAAAAAGCTTTACAAATAGAGCAGAAAGGCACCAAAAAACAACTTTTTTTGTACATAGCACACACATTTTTGCACAGGCAAATAGCAATAGTAGCGAAACTGAACAAGCATCAACATCCAAGTTACATGAAAGACAGACTAATACTAGTACATATACACAAGTAGCAAGTTCATTATCAAATTCAGTACCTCAAACAGTTACACAAACAAAAACACATAAAAAAGACATAACACAAATAAAATTAATGACAAAGCTCATAAAAAAATTACAAGTAGTACACTGTTAGAAAAAAATATAATACAAACTACAAATATAGGCAAGCAAACATATGCAAGCATAATTACCCAAGACTTACCATTTACTGAACACCTGCACAATGTTGCAATATGTGACCAGAAAGTAGCTAAAAAAGAAAACAGTAAACAAAAGATGATTATAGAAAAGGCATTAACAACAAATACACTAACAGATATTAGCAATCATAACAGTGAAATTCATAATAGAGAAAGTCGTGAAAATAATGCAATACAGCAATCTGCAGTACATGAATTAGATGCAAATGAAACAAGCGTTCTTAATAGTGAATATAAAAATAGTGACATATTAATAGAAGTACATTTTAACATTATAGATACACAATTGCAAGAAAAACAAATAGATAACATATATATTTGCAATCTTATATTTGCTATTATGTATAGTAAAATTAAAAATATAGAAAAATGGACTGCACAAGATATGTATAATATAATGCAACTTGGCAAAACAATGTATATGGACATGATAACTTTCTATCACAAAGAAAACATGAACCATGGAGATGTACCTAATTACATTGAATACAATAATACAATATATTCAATTCAGATGCAAAAGCAACTGATACATAACATGTTAAAGAATAATACATTAGAAGTAAACATAACTTTAGCTATAAAAAATGCATTAGCTACACATGACTCTGTCATAATATCTTTAAATGCAATTATAATTGTCATTACTAAAACTAATGACAACTATTTTATTTACTATTCATATACAGCACAAATTAAGCAAACATCACATAGTGATTGTACAGTAAGGGTGGGCGTAAAATCCGTTTCGCGGGCGAATTTGCGGATTTTCCGCGATTTCGCGATCCGCGAATCTCGCGAAATCGCGGTAAAATTCACGAATCAGCGGGGACGAATTTTCAGCCAAGCAAGGGTTACAGCAGCAGGTGCAAAAGTTGAACCTAATTTCTTTGTAACCTTTTACAAAAGGGTTACAAACAAATTAACCTCAACTTGGACACCTGCTGCTAATTGCTTCCTGGCGCCTCGTTGCCTACTTTCAACTATTCTCTGACCCTTGAAGCAGGGTCAGAGAATAGTTACAAGTAGGCAACGAGGCACCTGTCCAAGGAATTAAACTTCATCAGGAAGCACTTACAGATATAAAAAACAGGAAGAAGGGAGAGGATGGCAAATATACCCATTTTGAGTTGTCAGGAGGGGTTAAACTAAAAGAGACCTTTACAGCACAATTTTCATATGCATTTTGCTAAAAATAAAAAGCTGTATGTTCTGTAGGGGCAACTCAGGAATCTGGCCCTTCAGAGATCCGGCCTCTCTTTCGTTCTCTCGTTCTCTCTCTCCCTCTCTCTTTCCCTCTCTTTCTCTCTCTTTCTATCTATCTATCTATCTATCTATCTATCTCTCTCTCCCTCTCCCATAAACGACTGCATGGGTAACTTCGCTATGCAAGCGGCTCGCAAAGACGCAAAAATCCCAGCGAACACGCAAAAAACCCCGCGAACACACAAAAAAAACAAAAATTCGCACAAATTCGCGAATTTTGCGGATCGCGAATTCGCAAATCCGCAAATTCGCGGATCGCGAATTCGCAAAATTCGCCCATGCTTATTGTACAGCAATGGTTATACACACACAAACATATGCAAATTTCATGCAATATATAGCAATGCTTGCAAATAAAATACTGCCCCTTAATGATAATTTAATAATACTCAAAATAATACCCATCACTGTAACTGCAATTCTTGGAACTTCATTTAAAAAAGCCCAAAAAAGATTAGCTTAAAAAAATAACTAAAAACACCTAAACAAATGCATATACATTATAGTGAAAAATCATCCACTCCAACTATAGCTCTTATGCCTGCTAATATTGAAAAAATTGTTAGTAACATAGAAAGTGATAGCAATGTACAAATAACAAAAATCATTAGAAATAGCATAATACCTAATATAGTAATTAATGACTCACAAACAAAAGCACCTATTAAAAGCAAACGAAAGAAAATGGTACTTCCATTGAAAATCTTAATACAGGTGCTACACAAAATATGGAAGCTAATATATTATTAGAAATACATATAATAGAGGACTTCCATAATCAAATACAGTATGGCCCAGAATATATATGTACTATTTGTAACCAAATGTGGCACAAGCAAACAGTTAAAGATATCTGTAATATTATTACAAAAAAACTTTCATGTTATGTAACATTAGTAATCATCAAACAAAATATATATGTAATACATCCTATCAATACATAAGTAAAAACAAAATACCACCATGTTCAGTTTATAATGGAATGAGTTTTCCTGATATACCATCTGAACTATATTTGTATGATTTAGAAGAAAGATTAATATCTCCAAGAATACCTTTTTTGCAAATTAGAACACTGCCACGTGGATTTCAGAAAGCATTAACAGGTACTGTTGTTAATGTTCCAGCTGATGTTATGACAACTATTACAATATTGCCAAGACAAATAAGTGATAGTATGACAATACCAATTAAATTAAAGAGAAGGTTACGTTATAAATCGTACACACATTATGAAAATGTAAGACCAAACATAGTAAAAAATGCAGCTTTATGGTTAGCTTGCAATAGTGATTTGTTTAAAGAATATGGAGTAACCATGAATCCAGATTGGGAATATACACCATACCAAACAACTACTAATACAAATACTTCTGAAACAAATAATACTTCAAATAGTACAGATGACATACCTGTAGGCAATTTAGATACATTATTAACAAATGAAACAATTACAGCAGATAACATCAATGTATTAAATTTAGCTCCTGCTGAACATAATACACCACGTGGATTATATGAAGATAAAGATTCTGAATATTTAGCATTCCCATAAACAACAACAGAGGAGTGACTAAGTGAAAAGCTAATTAAACAAAATGTGCTCAAAAGAATATATATTGTGGTATATTTTTGTGTCCCTATACTGTACGTATAAATGTGTGCACAAAACATCATACACACATGCACAAGCATGAAGTACTTTATCTCTATCTCCCCTTAAGGAACCAAAAAAAACCCCTTTGAGGAGGACACCTCCCAAGGGAACTAATATCCCAAGTATTTCGCAGGAGGGAAGGAAAAATCTTTCTTTATTATGAAGGACCCTCACTCACCACTAGTTGGTGACATGCTTCATCATTAGGTCCCCGCTGGGGTGGCCGAATACCCCCCCCCAGCGTGATACAACGCCTGATTACAGCGGAGCGGGATGTGGTGAGTGCAACAGTGCCCAAATTAGAATGTGATTATAACTATGTGTGCAAAATAAAAAAATGCGAGATTGTAGACTTTACAAAAGTACTTCATGCTTGTGCATGTGGGTGTGTGTATGATGTTTTGTGCACACATTTATACGTACAGTATAGAGACACAAAAATATACCACGATATATATTCTTTTGAGCACATTTTGTTTAATTAGCTTTTCACTTAGTCACTCCTCTGTTGTTGTTTATAAATTGACTGGGGTACAGGAGTGCCGACTCATGCCCTTTCTCTCCTGTTGGTATTAATGGTGTATTTAGCATTCCCAACAATATTTTGTGGGAAACGTGGAAAAGCTAATGAAGATAGACATATACCAGTACATTATAGTACAATATGTAAATGTGAATTGAGAAGTTATGACAAAAGAGTAGCTAATTGTATAACAAATATATTTTTCAAATTGAAAAAATTGCTAATTACAAATACAAGACAAAATATTTATATCACTTAGAAAACATTGTACTAACGGCAAAGTTATTACAGTGAAAGATATAAAAGACAACTTACAAAGCATACTACAATACAACGAAGGATACAAAATAGTAAAAACAATACGAAGTTCTTCTCCCTACTGGGAAACAAGAGAGATTTGTTTGCAATGATAAGACAATTAGGTATCCCAACTTTTTTTTTTACTTTATCAGCAGCAGAAACAAAATGGTACCATTCAATTAATATACTCTTACGCATAAAAAAGAATTTACCAGAGAAGAATTCAAAAGTATGTCTTGGGAAACAAAATACAGTTTAATTCAGCAAGACCCTATAACATGTGCACGACACTTTGATTATCAAGTAAGGAAATTATTCAACTGTATTTTATTGCACAAAACTAATCCGATAGGTAAAGTAACAGATTACTTTTACAGAGTTGAATTTCAACAAAGAGGATCACCACATATACATGCATTGCTATGGATTGATATTGCACCACAGTATAGCATAGACAAAGATGACAAAGTTATTAGTTTTATTACTAAACACATAACATACAACAAGGCAGAAGGCACATCTTTAGACTGTTTACTTCCATTACAAAAACACGGCCGTACTAAAAATTGTCGCATTAAACATAAAACAACATGCAAATATCAATACCCCAAATATCCTATGGCATGTACTATGATATTAAAGCCATTACAATTAGACAAAACAGATACTATCTTAAAGCAACACATAGATATCATTCATTCAACAATGAATACAGAACAATTCCCAAGTTACACATATGAAGAGTTTTTACAACATATGCATTAACTGAGGAACAATATATAAAATGCATACAATTACAAATAAACAAAACAACTATTGTTTTGAAAAGAACACCAGCTGAATGTTTTATCAATAATTACAATAAAATAATTTTACAAGCATGGCAAGCTAACATAGATATACAATATGTTCTAGATGCATATGCTTGTGCTGTATATATTGTGTCATATATTAGTAAATCTCAGCGAGGGTTAAGTAAAATAATAGCACAAGCTGCAAAAGAAGTTTGCCATAATGTAAACATTAAAGAACAATTAAAGCACATTGGCAATACATGTTTAAATTGCACTGAAATTAGTGCACAAGAGGCTGCTTACCTTATATTGCAAGTGGCATTAAGGAAAAGTTTTAGATCATTTGTATTTATCAATACAAGTATGCCAGACAAACGAACATACTTAATGAAAGACATGAATACAATAAATATGATGCCAGAAATATCAACAAAAGTACAATTTGACAATGTAATTAATAAGTATAGCAAACGTCCAATAACATTAGAACAATGTATTTTAGCTGATTATGCATCTAAATATGACACAACACAAAAAACTAACAAGAAGAAAGTGCAAAGCACCTATGATGATTTACTTTTAGAAACTAATTTTTATTGCTCAGATGACGAAGAACTTCCAATAGATGAATTAGTTACTAACACAAACTGCAAAATATACACTTGCCGTAAAAAAAAATAATACGCTATCGTAGGTTTCATAAAGTTAATGACTCTGACAATTATTACAGAAAATTACGAATGCTTTACTACCCATGGAAGATAGAGAGTAATATATTTTCACAAAAAAGACATACTATGAAAGATATTTAGAAGTACAAACAGAAGTCGATAAAAACTATAACTTCTATAATAAGCAAAACGTAATGCTTAATGATGAAGAAACACATAATGATGACAATATGCTAACACCACCAGCGTCACCTACAGCAGCAATATCAATAGATGACAAAGAAATTAACACACAAGATTATCAACAACATGCACAATATGACCTAGCACTAGATTTAGGAATTAGAAGTATTACAGAAGAAGAATTATTAGTAAACAATTTACTACCACAAGAAGAATGCAATAGTATTATGCAGAATTTAACATCTGAACAACTAAATGTTATATATCACCATTTGAATTGGCTGAAAACACAAACAACATCTTTCTTTACTTTTTGTACTGGTGGTGCCAGGAGTAGGCAAAGGTTTTCTCATAACTGCACTTTATCAAACTTTACTAAGATACTTCAATACTAAAGCAGGAGAAAATCCTGACAACATTTATATATTACTTACAGCACCAACAGGAAAAGCAGCACATAATATAAATGGACAAACATTACATAGTACATTTAAAATCCCAGTCTCTCAAACTTTAACATATAAACAATTAACACATGAAAACAGAGGTGCACTACAAAGTATAGATGAAATTTCAATGGTAGGTACAAATATGTTCACCTTTATACACAATAGAATGCAAGAAATAAAAGCATCAGACAAGCCTTTTGAGGGAATATCTATATTAGCTATTGGAGACTTTTACCAATTAAAACCAGTTTTTGATACATATATATTTGAAACCTCAAAACAGATGTATGGACCATTGAGTACAAACTTATGGCAAACACATTTTAAATTATATGAACTCTCGAAAATTATGAGACAAATAAATGATTTACCATTTGCACAAATGCTTGATAGACTAAGAATAGGTGAGCATACAAATGATGATGTGCAAAACTTAAAAGCTCGCCAAATAGAGCCTGACTCAAGTATAATACAATCTATACCATATATAATGTCTACAAACAAAGAGGTTGATGAAGTAAATAACAATGTTTTAATGCAACACATAAAACACTATCCAATGTATACAACAGTAGCAATATATACAGTAGCAGCAGACCGAAGTGCAGAAGTAAAAGAAAGAATAATAGAAAGATTACCTACAAACTCAACACAAACAATTGGCTTGCCAAAGATATTACATATTGCCATTAAATTACGTTATGATCTAACTTCTAATATTAATGTAAATGATGGTTTAACTAATGGTGCAACAGGTATAGTTGAATATGTAGATAATACAATGACATTCCAATTGTTATTTGGGTAAATTTTGACAATCACAAAATAGGTACACAGACAAGACAACAAAACAAACACCTATACCATACAAATATATCTCATACTTGGACACCAATGTTACCAATTTCTCGACATTTTCAATATAGCAAAAAATGCATAACAATAATATGGAAACAATTTTCATTACGCCAATCATCTGCACGCACTATACTTAGAACTCAAGGTAAAACAATAGAACCATTATATATACATTTCAATAACAGCAAAACACATCACTTACATTATGTAGCAATCAGCAGAGCAAAATCTTTAAAAAACATATACATAATTTTTTTTAATGAAAGTAAAATATTAACACACTCAAAAGTCCATGAAGAAATGTTTCGCTTAAAAAGATATATGTTGTTAGAAATATCTATAACACAAATACAACAATATAACAAATGTTTCACAATTATAGCACATAACATAAGGTCATTACAAAAACATTTCAAAGCAATGAAAGCTGATACTAATATATTTAATGCTAACATATTATGCTTAACTGAAATCAATATTACACACAAAACACCTTACAAAACATATAGTATTGATCATTATAATTGTATGTTATTTGACAAATTTTATAACAAACATACAAAACATGGAATTGCTATATATTACAACAAACAACATATAATAAATCCCATATTTACAACTCAACAACAAATTGACATTTTGCAATTCACACAAACAATCAACAACACAGACTATCTGATAGTATTTATATACAAAACGTTCAAAGTTGCAATACAAGCATTGGTAACAACTGTAACTACTACATTGAATGCCTACCCAAATCATAAATATGTCATAATGGGTGATTTTAATACTGATTTACAACAAGCAACACACAATAGCAAATTGCTATTAAGTTACATGAAAACAAATTTTGACTGCGAACAAAAAATAAACACACCTACAACAGACTACAACTCATTGCTAGACCACATTTTTACAAATGCACATCTTAAAAATTACGGCACATTAGAATCATATTATAGTCAAGAGGGAGACGCCATCTTGGGCAGGGTGCAGGGTCGGCGCACTAGTTGATCGGGACCCCACCTAGCCAAACGCCCCATATAATGATGACACCGTGCCGAACGCGCAGCGGACGCGCCGATGGCGCGCCAAAGGCAAGCCCGTCTGCGAACGTCCGCGCCAGATCGCGACGTGAGGTGGAAGATGCTGCCCAACCGCCCACCCCCAGGCTGAGTGTTCAAACACCCGGCCCCATTCATACTCTGGAGAAACACTCCGAACTATAATGCGAAATATGCCCAAGAGACCAAGTAAGGGGGGGAATTGTTGTTGCACTTTACCTATCCTGCTAGAGGGACCCCTGTCGTGCAATACATGCCAATTTCAAAGCATGCAAGGGGTGCTCCCTAGTAGGATCTCCCCTCGGGTGGAGCCTCAGGACTGCCAGCTGAATCTCACCCATATTTTATGCAATGTCCGATCGCTTGCAAAGCACGCGATAGAAATCTGGGACCTGATCTCGAGCTCATGCCAGACCTATGTTTTCTTACTGAGACATGGCTCAACTCCGTTAATATACCAGCTATTAATATAGCAATACCCACAGACTATAATTTTATTCAACTTGATAGAAAGGAAAAAATGGGAGGGGGTATAGGTATTGCTTTTAAAAAGGAGCTCAAAGTTCAATGGACATCGTCCGTAAGCAACGACACAATGGAACTAGGTGTTTTTAGAGTACAAGTGTCTCCAACAGTCTCTTGGGACGGAGCCCTGTTATACCGGCCTCCAGGCCCTAAATCCAAATTCATTTTCACCTCGGCTTTGACAGAACTCATTGCAATGCAGGCTATAACCTCCAAGAACTTCATACTTCTGGGGGACTTTAACTTTCATGGCGAAATCGAAGACAACCCAGAAGTGAAGGCGCTCTTTTCAAACTTGAGCGACATGGGACTTACCCAGAAGGTGCTAGGTCCAACACATTCTGCAGGCCACACCTTAGATCTCATATTTACGAATATACAACATCTGCAAGCACAGCAACCGCTGCCGCTCATTTGGTCAGACCACTATCTGGTCCAATTCTCTCACCAATTTCAAGTAGGACCAAACAATAAGGTTAATCCCCAATACCAACGAGGAAACTATAAAAGACCTTGGCACAAGCTGACGATGGATAGCTTTGCCAAACCCTTCATTGACCAATCCATAAAAATGGAACAGATGAACCAAAACCCCTCAGCCATGCTAGAGAATATTAATCTAGCCCTATCAAATACTTTGGACAAAGTGACCCCACAAAAAAAGGCGTCTTTGTCACCAAAGGGTCCTTCAGCCCCATGGTACTCAGACGAGCTTAGGTCTCTAAAAACAGCATGCAGAGCACTAGAGAGGAAGTGGAGGAAGGGAAAACTATCAGGAGACAAGACAACTTACAAAGCCGCTCTAGTTCACTATCATCAAGAAATAAAAAAGGCCTGATGCTCCCATATCAAATATCAAATAGAAAAGTCAAAAAACACGACCAAAGCTATTTTTAATATTCTGAGACTTCTCCTCACCTCCAGTATGCAAACAATCACCAGCAGAGTCACAGAACCTATGTGATTCCCTAGCATATTTTTTTCATGAAAAGATTGAAATAATGTATTCAAATTTTTCGGACCAAGACACCAACAATATACTAGCAAATGGAAAGTCAGATAATTTCCCTACACCTAACAGAGCTACGCTCAACCACTTTAATCACATTTCACTTGCGAAGACAAAGAAACAGCTAGCAGCAGCGAAATCAGGCTCCCCGCAGGATTTATGCCCACCTAGCACAATGGCTCTCGTGTCCTCTGTATGCGCTCCTGTTATCCAACGAATTTTCACTGCATCTATTGAAACAGGCCTCATTCCTAGGGCCTGGAAAGAGGCTTCCATGCGGCCTATTTTGAAGAAACCGACCGCAGACCCACTTGAGCTAAGTAATTACCGACCGATATCCCTGCTCCCTCTACTGGGGAAAATGCTAGAATTTAATATAAACATCCAGCTCAGTCAATATCTGGAAGCAAACGATCTGCTGGACCCTTCCCAGTCGGGATTCCGGCCAGGGTTCAGTACAGAAACTGCAACACTGTCGGTTACCTACTCACTAAGACGCACCCTTGATTCCGGTGGTTCTGCAGTCCTGATCCTCTTAGATCTCTCCGCGGCCTTTGATACGATATCCCATCAAAGGCTAGCGGAGAGACTAAGCGAGTGTGGCATCGGAGGCACCGCCCTACAGTGGCTGAAAGACTTCCTAAAGGACAGATGGCAAACCACTATGTTAGGACCATTTGTCTCAAAAAGGAAATTCCTGCTGGACAAGGGGGTGCCACAGGGATCGTGTCTTAGCCCCACCTTATTTAATGTTTATTTATCCCCCTTGGCAAAACTCATCCAATCCTTCGGCTTTGAGATTATCTCCTATGCCGATGATACGCAGCTACTGTTTCCAATTGGTAACAACATTCTGAATGAGAAACAACGATTCTTGGACGGTATGCTTGCAATCGCAAATTGGACGAGGGAGCAGTGCCTACAGTTAAATCGGGGAAAAACAGAACTAATGCTCCTAGGGAAATCCGCACATCTTTAGACTGCTGATTGGTGGCCTCACGAATTGGGTGACGCCCCAAAACCTTCCACTTCCGTAAAAAGCTTAGGAATCTAACTGGATGCCAAGCTTGATATGATGGATTACATAAAGAACATCACAGCTTCGTGCTATTACAATCTACGTCTACTACGTCCCCTACCTACCCCTGGAACATCGGAGAACTGTAGTGCAGGCAATGTTAGGAAGTAGGCTGGATTACGGCAATGCCCTACTGGCAGAGGTTGGAACCACGCCCCTATCCAGACTGCAGGTAATACAGAACACGGCCGCCAGAATGGTCTTGGACTGTCCTCCTGGAACTCCATCTCACCCGCTTCTAAAACAGCTACACTGGCTGCCAATTCAAAAGCGCTCTGTGTTTAAGATCTGCTGCTTGTCCTTTGAAGCTCTTAGAGGCGAGGGTCCAGTTTACCTCAGAAATAAGCTCTTTAAGCACTCGAGTGAATGTAATCTGAGATCCAATTCCCTAGCCCTTTTGAACATTCCCAGGATTTGACTCACCCGCACAGGCGGCAGAGCGTTCTCGTTTGTAGCACCAAAATATTGGAATTCGCTTCCCTTAATGCTGCGGGAATCCACAAATTACTTATCCTTCAGGAAACAACTAAAAACTTGGTTGTTCTGATTTCCTTCTCCACGCCTTTTCCCTCTGGTGGCTTACCCCTTCAGGTAAAGCGCTGAGATGCCCCTGGGTGATTCATGCGCGATACAAGAACCACTAACATAACTTAACATAACATAACATATAGTGATCACAAACCAATATGGATAGCTATTTGAATAAATGCATTAGATCGTTACCTTTACAAATTGTTCTTTTTAAATAATTACCTATAATGTTTCTTAATTACTGCATTATATTTTACAGATGATTTCCATTGAAGAACATCAAACAAAACGATGCAAAGCCATACCAAAAAGCAATACGTGTCAACATTAATAGATGTTCATCAAAGACCTATTATCGAAATGCTAAAGAGAATAAAGTTTTAAACCATATGGCTTTAGCAGATGAAACTGGCTGTATAAAAGCAACATGTTATAATGAAGATTACTATAATCAAACCAATGAACAAAATGGAATGATAATTCGGAATTATATTATCAAAAATGCTATATTTTCTGCTCGAGGAGATAAGTGGTCAATGCTATTTGTAACAGGTAATTGCTATACAATTGCTTTTTTTAGGTTGCTCTGACTTTCTTGCTTCTTGTTTGCTAGCTTGCCATCCTCGTCTTATGCTCTTCATTCCTTTACAGCGTACCTTCAATTTCATTACACAACTTGCAACTTTCCACTGCTAGCATTAAAAAAAAAATAATTTCAAATCTAACCTACAAAACAAGGCATTTTTTTATTCCTACACGCATCTTATGCTACTCCAAAAAATGCTCTCAATATTGCCCCCCAACTTTCCTTTTTTGTCTGTAAAAGTACCACAACTAGTATATTACATGTTTATAACTAAACAGCAAAGTATAATAGTTGTTTCTTTTCCATACTGCATTTTTATTATTACACACAAATACTAAACATCAGTTCTAACAAACATTTAGCTACACCAGCTCAAAATGTTACAATTCTACATGTACCAACTAATTGCTACCCATTTGCTTTTTTTGCTGTTCTAATTCCCTTAGTTTTAATTTGTTAACTTACCATTCGCTTCTTTTACTGCTCCCTCTCTTGCAGTATAGCTAAATTACAATAAAGAGCTTGCAACACTACAACTGCTCACATTCTAACAATTAAACAACAATACAAGGTAAGTAAAGCAATTTATATATATTACTATTTACAGAGAATACGTAACTACACTGAAACTCACCTACAAACAGCATTTACCTATCTCAACAACTACTTGTAAACAACTTAAGACTGTTCAATGATATTTGTAAAAGCTAATAACTATCAATTTGCTTTTTTATTACTCTGATTTTATTTAGCCAAATCAGCAACAATTCCTTTACTATGCCTTTTCAATAAGTTAAAATTTGTACATATGAAACAGTATGCAAACAACAGATTGTTTTACCTGAATACCACTATGTACAAGAACAGCAATGAATCACGTTTTTATGTACTACAGGTAGAAGCTACAAAAAATATATTTGTCGGGGGACAAGAAACAAAGATTAAGAGTATAACAATTCATGATGCCACCGACTCTGTGAAAGTGAGTCTTTGGAGAGAAGCAACAGATTTTGCTATCGAAATTTGGAAATATGTACAGATAACGCATCTGACTGTTCATGAATTCAATGGACGAAAAATATTAAACACGAGTAGACACACTACAGTACAAGTAAGTAACAATTTTTTACTTTGTATTAAAACTCTTTCTTTATAGGTCATACAACCACCAAATGTAAACATTACCGTAACATTATATGGAGTAGAAAAAACACAGCAAGAAATAAGCACAATGACAGTGCAAGTAGAAACAAGTGAAAATTTTCAATCGATGGACATAAACAAAACAACTTTGAAGGATTTCTTAGACATTGATACAGATACAGAAGACTTTGAAGATGCATTGATGCCGCATTTACCAATGACACTAAATGTACTGTTTTGCAATGGATGTATAACAGACATAATTAAACAAGTTTAACAACGTAACAAAAAGAAACACATTTTTTGTATTGCAAGAAACTGTATTTAAGAAAAAAAAACGCTAACACATAATGTACAAGTTTTTGCATGCTGTTCTAAATGTAACGCTTTTTAGCACAATGCTAGTGCACAACTATTTTTGCTTTATATCACATTATTTCTTTTTTGTTGTACAAATGATTACAATTCCTGCACTTTTACATTAAGTTTTCAAGCATTAGCCTCAAAAAATGTATATTGGAGAAAAAAAAACTGTTGCAATGTTTCTTTGTATCACTTTTATGCCTGATACACTTTATATACAAAACAACTTGCATTAAACTGAATAATATGTTATTACTTAGCTTAACAACAATGATAAATATACAATTTTTCGTATTATTTAAAAACAAACAATTTGTGAAAAACGCATATGTGAAAAAGATAATACTGTTTTACATGATATTTTTTTAAGTTTATAAATTGTACAATATTGCCAATTGCACATAAATATACAAATTTAATTGTCTACATCATTAAAATATGTACAATATCTTAAAAACCATCATTCTAATCCTTCTTTTATGCAAACAGAAGCTATGCCCAGAAACATATATTCAATTAATGTTGGGACACTTAGAAATAATGTTCTTGTCAAATGTTAATATTTGTCTTTTGTTATTTTTTACTTGTTTTCGTGACCCTTTTGCCTTCTGTTCAACTCATTTCCACAGCCGCTGTACCACCCCCAGCCCCGCCCCCTTACTGCCGACTGCCCATTCACTGCCCCACCTCCCAATTGTATTGTTGCAGTGTCACCACCACTATGCCAACATTCACAACTCTTGTGTGCTATATGCACACATGAGCGTTTAATTTTTCACTGCAGCAACAGGTGTGTCATTTTCGAAAATTAAAAGTATTGGCATTGAAAATGGCAAACATATTAATTTTGATATTTTCAAAACCAACCCATAAATAAAAAAATTGTCATTTACAATACCAAAAGCTCAAACTTTACTAATGCGAGACCTATTGCATTGCAAATGCTTGTTAAGATATATTTTTATTCAGTGTACCATTAATCTGCTTACTGCCTGCAATGAATTCCTGCTTTCTCTCATCCTTTCTATAGCTCTCCTTTGCTCCGCTCTCTCTTAACTATCCTTCTTCCCATGCATACCTCCCATGTCTCTTTCCCCACCCCATTGCCCCTGTCCATCTCCCATGAACCCCCTTCTTATTCCTCCCTCCTGTTTCTTCAGCCTCCAAGTGAGGCTCGCAGTGGAAGACTACTTGGGCCATATTTTTGGGGCTGTGACCATACACTACACCTCAATTTTATGCCTTGCACATGACCGCCTGTTCCACTCGCTCCATCCTCCCCTTCCAGTGCACCTCACCCAGCTGCTCTTGGACCCCCACCCCTCCTGGAAGAGGTGCTTCCTAGCCCGCAGTGAAGGGGAAGGCTGGCACCTGGCACTGTGAACAGGACTTGAAACAGAGCTGGTTCGTGCCCGTGGACACCGGATCAGCCTCAGCCTCAGCCTCTGGGTGGGCACGTTTGAGGGGCATGGCAGCGATTTGCGGCACTGTTCTTTCTACCAAGTTTATGTAGCGCCAAGCTAATCCTTAATGAGCAATCCCTAATGTGCGCTACATGCACCCAATGTCTCAGAAGCTCTAACGGGGAAAGAAAGCCTTCATTCTACGTGGGGTAAACAGGGCTGAGGGTGCCCTGCTTCGATGTTTCACCCTAGGCTACAGCTGTTGTACCTACGGCAATGACACAAATTATTACACTCGATTCTTCTTTTCAGCGAGAGGATTTCTGACTCACGCACCTATTAAGTAATTTACCGTCTGCTAATTAACTCAAGCGGTCCCTGGACCTCTCGACCCCGCCCCCGGACCCTCCAAGGTGCAAACAAGTCATGTGTCCATGTGAGGGGTGACGGGGAGCTCCGCGCCTTCATGATAGGGTGTTCCATCCAGGGTGGGGGTTTGGGGGGGGTCTAGTCTGGGCAGAGACAGGAAGTCCGCCCTCCCCTTTCTCCGCTGTTTCATGTCGAGCCACTGCCCATTCTGTGCAACCATCAGATCAACACGTTATGTATCTTCACGTGCCAGCTAGGGCGGGGGTGCAGGGTAACTGTCTGGTGGCGATGCTTCCTGGTCCACTCAACATCTCAATCTGGGACACAATAACAATTTCTGTCACATGAGAAGGGTGGTATTGTTTTGCTTTGTAATAACACACATCATTGACAAAAATTGACAATCTGCTAGCCATGTGCACTTTGTTATGCTTTCAACCCCCCGCCCTACCCCCCAATACTCCACCAATGGTATGAAGCTCTGTGGTTACACTGAATAAGCACATACCTATGTTATGTGACTTCTCTTCATTAATGTAATAACTGCACTTTCACAATTGCTTTATTAACCTTCTTGTGTTCTCAAATTTACTTGAAAATGCACCATTTGCCCACTCATTTCTTAACAGTTTCTCGCCATCACAAAAGACAAGTAGTTACCATCTTTCTCACATCGAAAACCGCAAAACCTTCTTGCCATTTTAGTCTTTAAAAGTAATTACCAAATGAAAGGCAAAGGGAGTCTACCTGAAAACAACAGAGGAGTTGTTTTAATAAAGGCGGTATTAACAGCTGCTGGGGTGGTGGGAGGGGGAGGATCCACACATATCCCGCCCAGGTCCTGTGAGGGTATTTGTGCAGTGTGTGCCCTGCTTGTACTGTTCAACCCCCTGCTTCACCAGAGAAGAACAACTCTGTGATAACTCGGAGGCCCTGTCAGCTCTGGACAGGGAGGTATCAGAGAGAGGCTGGTCTTATCCACCAGAGAAGGATAGCTCCTCGAAGTACAGGCGGTGCATAGGTGTCCCGGAAATGGGAACATTAAGTGTATTTATGTCAGGGGTGGAGCTACCAAAGGTGCAGCAGGTGCAGTGACACAAGCACACAAGGGCTGGGAAGGGCTCAGCGCCAGCTGTGGGTGTTATTTTAATCTTTACATTGATGCCCCAACACACCTCCTCGTGCAGATCTCGGCATCACCTGTGACTGTGCACCCAGGCGAGACAAGGCACCAAAGAATGCCCAGCCAAAAGGGGGTGGGGAGGACACACAGCACTGAGACTGACAGACCCACACACACCACAAGTGCAGTGGAGTGGCATTCTGAACGCACTTTCTCTGGGATCTGTGGGTGGGAGCATGAGACATCAGGCCTCACCCTCAGCTCCTCTGCTTTAATCCTTTAAATTCCTATTATCTCAGTGACACACTTCGGTGTTGCTAACAGCCTCGGCCATAGTGAGGAGTACATTGCAGCATCGCGGAGCAGGGCAGCTCTGGGCCTTCAGCATAAAGAAGACACACTGCAACAAACAAGCTGTGCATGCTGTGTAGCCCCTTCCCCGGTCTGTTATGGCATTATACTGTGCTTAGACGAAACACGACATTCAGACATACCTCTGCATGCACATATTGTTGTATTTAAAGAACAACGCTTTACAAATCTGCATATCCCCCTCAAAATTCCTGTAGATGCACACATTTTTGTATTTAAAGTTGAACCTTTCTTTACAAACCTGCATTCCCCTCATCGTTCCTGTGCACGCAGGAGCCCTTACATTGGGCCCTCCCAGATGGAAACCTGCTTTCCGAGGTTACCTGTTCACACCTGAGCTGCTGACAGTGCACGGTCTATGGCCGCAAGCCGCTCCCTCCCCTCTTACGTTGGACCTGGGATACGTGGGGCGCATGCGCCAACACACACATGTCAGTGCCTGATGCCAGACAGGGCTACTGGGGGCTTGTGCGCAAGTCACATGCTTTTATCTGTGAGTGCGTACAGCGTTCACCAGGAACCCTCTCCAAGGCAGACATGCACAGTACATCGCTTCCCACGCTCGCCCTCACAACATCAGAGCTGAGTAAACGGACAGGACGTAAAATGCTTACTTGAAACAATGACGCAAGCAGGAAGCCCCTCGTTCCATTCTCCAGTGTCCCATTTATAGCACCGTATGCCCAACACTTGCTGCACTGCTGTAAATTCAGCCCCAACACTCACGCTCACTGACTCCTATTGCACAGGCATTGTCATGGTGCTAACCATACGAGATTAATGCATTTTAGTGTGGTGTTGCAGGCCATGCCTAATGCGTGCTACTTGGCAGGGCTGGTCTGGTTCTCGGTGAACATAGCTTTGGTTGCAGCGCACAAAGACCTTACACTGCTGCACATAGAGGAAAAGAATTTGAGAGAACATTGCTTGTCGGCCAGCTGTACTTCCACTAAAACTTTATACCCTTGCCATTGGAATAAGTTTGTGATTTGGTGTTCCTAGCACTATGCTTAACCCTTTCTGCTTCTCTTGCTGAGGTTTTGTTATTTGCTCTGTCTTTTTAGCCGTGCAAGGCCTTGCTATGGGCACTTTTAAAGGTTATTTGTCAGCCATCTCTGCTTTCATGCAGCTGCCGGATAAACCCTCCCTATTTAAGTCACCCATTGTGACTTAATTTTTTGAAGGTTTGCAACATTGTTTCCCACTTACTCCCTTTGTGATGCCCAAATGTGACCTCAATTGGGGAATATTTTAAGGTAGGAATCTGAGGTTAGAGTCTCTACCAGAAAAGGTGCTGTCAGAAGTAACTTGTTCATCAGGTCTGCAGGGCTGCCACCTGCCCACCATTCAGATTGTATCTGTTGGGCTCCTGCCGGTATTGCATCTTCTTTGCATATGGGATCAGTGTCATGCTGATGCTGGGGTGGCCAAGTGTTGCATCGAGCCGTGGCAGTGGTGAGGCAGATGCAGCCACTGCTCTGTGTGGCTGGTGCTGCTTTTACTGCTGCACTCAAGTAGGTTTGGCTCACAGAGAAAAGAAGCAACATGTGGTGGTGAAATGTGGTTCTGAGCCAGTGTTGCCCTTGGGAGCAGTAATACAAAAACAAGAAAAGAGAGGTCAGATCAAACACTTGATCAATCTAAGCGTAAACTATACAGACCACAGTTCAAGGAGTCAACACAAGATTAGATTATCACATCCGATTTGGGTGATAAAGAAAGCCCTCACACACTGACCTAGTCAGTGTCATGCTTCATCATCGGGCCCCACCGACAGAGGCCGAATGCCTCTGCGGTGTGCTACGACGCCAGAAAGACTGCGGAGCAGGTTTTTGTGTATGGAGGGCGTGCTCTTGTTTACAGTGAAATATTAAAAGTGCCTAAAAAAAGGGTATCGAAAAAATATATTTAATAAATGATCCCTGAGGCACAAAGTAAAGAGTATTACGTGTCTGTATTTATATGCCAAGGTTCAAGGTTGGTAAAATACAGAATATACTCAATTCCTTCCAGTCAACATGTTTCAGCCATAAGGGTGGTATATTACCGTGGCATTCATCAGGACTATACCCCGGCGGTATGGGCTCTCTAATCACCCACCCTGACCTGGGGACGTGAAAGTGAAAAATAAGAAGTGAAAAAAGTGCATAAAAATTAGTGGAAGAGTAAAATACTCGATTCCAAAAAATACTCCGTAAATTTGGAGTGTCACTGCACTTTCAAAAGGGGCGCTACTAGCACCATGGGTCTCGGGAGGGGATCGGAGCGACCTGGCACATCGCCCTCAGCGCTTCCGACCCGCTGGTCAACCTAGTTGTGACCTCCAAACCGGACCCCGAAGATGCAGCCACTGCTCTGTGTGGCTGGTGCTGCTTTTACTGCTGCACTCAAGTAGGTTTGGCTCACAGAGAAAAGAAGCAACATGTGGTGGTGAAATGTGGTTCTGAGCCAGTGTTGCCCTTGGGAGCAGTAAGCCATAGTACTGGTGAGCTGCTCCCCTTTTAGTGGGTGCTGTTTCTCTAGCTGTCCCGCTATTATGTTCTCAGCACTCCGTAACAGGAAGCAGCAGTTTCTTAATTTTCATGCCTTTGGACTGATATCCCAAGCACCAGCAGCCGATGAGGCACAGGGTAACCGTGCCTGGCCTGCATGGGGAGATGCCAGGCAAGTAGTAAGAAACTGGGCTAAATCACTGCAGCCATTTCCCAAAGTGCAACTTGTCATAACTCCAAACTTTTCAATGACCGCTAGTATTCCAGTGGCTGTGGATGGCCTCCGCAGGTTAAACAGCGTTGTGGCCATGAGAAGAGAACCGTGAACATGGTCACTGAGGGCCACTTGTTCCATTTGAGACACCTTATCCAGCACTGCATCTGGGTATTGTAGTTGTGTGTTTAACATTACAACTATAGTTTTTTTTTTTACTGTCTTTAAGGTGCTCTTGGCTGCAAGCCCAGGTCTGGTTGAAGGTTCTCCACATGAGAATGGGCCACCTGTTGGCTCGGTTTATTCACAGGCTTGACAACTCTGAGGACAAGAAAAAATAGGCTGGGCCACACACAGTCTATCACCTCAGACACTGCTCTTCGTGGACTAGTAAGGGTAGGCTCTCTTCAGACAAGGCAGTTGAGGAAGTGCAGAGTTCGTCAAATGCCAGGTGCACCTCTGAAAGGCTTCTAAGTCTGGGGCAGCGGTAGTCAAAATATTTGTCTCTCATTTTAAAGGTCAGTAGGTCTAGGGGCAGAGTCTGGCTCATAGCAGGCTAGCATCTCAATGACCAATAAAGCCGAGCCAGAAAATGGCCTAAATCTTCTATATCAAAGTTAAGGAACATCCATTTTCTACGCAATTCAAAACTGTTATTCTCCCTGACTTAGAAGAGCTTTGGTGGTGATTCATCTAGACTACTGCAACATCTTATGCATAGGTTTCCCAAAGACTTTAAAAAAATGAGTTGCATAGACTGTAAAATAAGGTTTCAGTGGACCAGCAGGTGCCCAATATACTCCAATGTCATCATGTTCAATAGAGGTGGCAATCCAGGTTGAGAGGTGGACCAAGCTGCCACTCTCAATGGCAGTCCGAGTAGTCATTATTAAAATAATTGTACTCCATCTGTTCTTAAAACTCTTCCCGCTCCCAAACTCCTTTTTTCAAACATTACGCAGTTACCTGCTGTGTTCCATCAGGGCAGGTCACAGGCCCCGAGGTGGGACATCCTGATCTTATCGTATGACAGAGGGGGTCTAGGCGTTCCAGACCTGCAGTTATATTACCCAGCAGTTCAGTGCCACTATGCGCATAGGTGGTACCATCCATACGCTCGCATTCCCTATCTGAAGCCGTAACTAGATCAGCTACAGGACATTCCACACTCGGCCTTGTTGCCCAGGGGTATTCCCCTGGATCCCACTGAAATTATGGCTGTTGCCACGGCATGTTCGGCGTGGCGTACATTGCGGCGCAAACTTGAGTTGACAGTCTTTATTCTCCAATGCTTCCCTTGGGGGATAACCTGTGGTTACCATTAACCAGCATGCCCCTTTTAAAGCGCATGCTGCGACATTATAACATTCGCACCGTCGGAGACATCTTACCAGATGTCCATGTAATTTTATTGTATTGTATTGTATTTGCATTTATATAGCGGTTACTACCCCTGATGAGGCGTCAAATCGCTTTTTTGGCAAATAGCACGCTACGCCGGAACCCATAAAGGATTAGTGTTAAATTAGTATAGTGAAATATGAAAAGAATTTGAGTAGTGGATGTTAGTCAGTTATTTGGATTGAGAAGGGTAGGGGAGGGATGGAAGAGGGGAAAGGGTTCGCATTTATATAGCGCTTGTTACACCAAATTGGGTGTTGAAGCTCTTTTTTGGTGAGTAGCACACGCCTCCGGAACCCATAAAGGATTAGTGTTGAAAATTAGTTTTTGGAATATGAAAGTAATTTGAGTGGTGGATGTTATTCAGTTATTTGGATAGAAAAGGGTAGCGAAGGCATAGAAGAGGGAAATATGTTTGTATTTATATAGCGCTTGCTACCCCTGATGGGGTGTCGAAGTGCTTTTTTGGCAAGTAGCACGCTATTCTGGAACCCATAAAGGATTAGTGTTGAATTAGTATAGTGAAATATGAAAGTAATTTAATTGGTGGATATGTTATTCAGTTATTTGGATAGAGCAGTGTAGCGGAGGGATAGAAGAGGGAAGAAGGTTTGCATTTATATAGCGCTTGTTACCCCGGATGGGGTGTTGAAGTGATTTTTTGGTGAGTAGCACGCTACTCTGGAACCCATAAAGGATTAGTGGTGAAAATCAGTATAGTGAAATATGAAAGTAATTTGAGCAGTGGATATGTTATTCAGTTATTTGGATAGAGAAGTGTAGCGGAGGGATAGAAGAGGAAAAAAGGTTTGCATTTATATAGTGCTTGCTACCCTTGATAGGGTGTTGAAGCGCTTTTTCGGCGAGTAGCACGCTACTCTAGAACCCATAAAGGATGAGTGGTAAATTAGTATAGTGAAATATGAAATTGAGAAGTGGGCATGTTAGTCTGTTATTCTGATTGAAAAGGATAGTGGAGGGATAGAAGAGTGAAAGATTTAGACTTTTTTTGTTTGTTTGTTTTGGAGGTCATAGAAGTGGGAGGAGGCTTGGGATGAGTAAAAAGGGATGTGGAGGGAAAAGGTTTAAAAAGGCTTGTTTTGGGGGATCGGTATAGTAAAAGGTGGCAGATGATGCTGTTGTAAATTAATCTAGGACCCTAGTGTAATTTTCCAGATTCATGCCCTTATATAGGTATACTTTATCATAATATAATATATAATATATATATTATATAGGCATAGAAATCTCTACCATATTTGGCCTAAGCCATACAGCCCAAATACGGCATGGCTACTTCCACTAAGTTCCAAGAATCAACAACAATTTCTTGGAAAAACCTGCCTTCAGCAGCTAGGGACTTCCCCCTGCTTGAATATTAAGTTCTCCAAGAACTCCTGGCGTTTTCCAAGAATTAGCCTTTGAGTGACGTTATTAAGACCAAACATGCGTCAAACTCGGCACCTTCAAAGTATAAATATGCCTAGGTTTGCCCAGACAAAGACGCCATGGTTTGGAGCAGATCGACTATCTACTTGCCCGACACCCTGCAGCAGCAAGTGCCGAAGGAAGCCGACCCTCCAACTGATGCACTGAGAGAGACGCTGTCTTTTCTCTTGCCGAGAAATCCAGCTCCAGTGTTTCCGGCTTACCCTTGCGGGTATCTGGGAAATCGAGTCCTGAGAGAGAGATACAAGGCCTCCTTCATTCTAAAACCAAGGTACGGAGCTGATTAGACCTCTTAGAGAATTCTTGGAATAGATTCCTGGCAGAGAACTACTAAACTTATGCTACTCCTCACTTACTTCTTCCCTCATACTAGGCTTAGGTTAGGTACCCCGGGGTAGGCGTATTTTAGAAGCACCAGTTGAGCACTTTTAGTCATTATTTATTACTGTATGTATTTTATACATTTTATGCACTTTATGGCTTAGAAACCATATCATGCTTTTGCAGTACTACTTTATAATACTGTTTGTATTATATGCCTTGTACTTTATAACCAGTATTACGATTGTAGCAGTTCATTTCCAATGCTGGAGAAAGAAGACTGTTCAATAAATACTTTTATTGAAAACGCCAGTCTCTCTATTTCTCTGCATCTCTGGTGAAAGGAAGCATGCACGATTGACTGAGTAAAATAGTTCTCTATTGTTTCCACGACTCTAGAGATTTGATTTCTTATTCTTGGGAAACAAAGTTGTCCTGTTTATGCGGTTGTTGGAAAATAATCCCTTCTTGTTTATTCGAGAAAGTTTCTAGTGACCTCTGAGCTAGCTGGCACTCACTATTAAGTTTAATATATTCGGTAGAGACCTAGTCGACCTCAGTCCTACGTCTAAACTACAGTATATATTATTCCAATGCGCAGAGCCTATTGGGAATATAGGAACTACACTACAATGCAATGAGGGGTAGAGAAGGGGAGAGTCTAGAAAGGGTTATTTTGGGATCATAGTAGTGGTATGGGGTTTGGGATGAATGAGAGAGTGGCTGTAGATACTATATTGAAAGAGGCATAGGGTGAGAAGTAGGGTAGAGTATTGGAAAGAGTAGTAGAAAGAAGTTTGAGATGAGTCAGGGAGTTGGGATAAAAGATATATTGAGAGAGGTATAACGTGAGAAATAGGGTAGTGCATTGGATATGCTGAATTAGAAGAAAGTAATAATTATATAGATCCATAAGTACATGAAAAATATATAGATGCATAAAGGAGGTAAGTATATGTAGATTAAAGCTATTGATAGAGGTATAGGATGAGAAATAGGATAGTGCATTGATTATGCTTTTTTAGGAGAAAAGTAATAAATATATAGATCCAAGTACATGGAAGGTATATGGATGCAAAAAGGTAGGAAGCATGTGTAGATTAAAGATGCATTAGATAAACTTTGGTTTTCAAGTGTTGTACTTACGTTTCTTTATTTTTTAACAATATAATTATTCTACATGTTTATACAGAGCAATACACAGATACGTACATATCTACAGTACAAATAAATGCTAATATACAGAGGGATATGCTGTATTTTTCTGTTTACATATGATGCTTATGTGAGGAAGAGACAATTCTTGAGTCGTTTTCTGAAGATACGGTCTTTGTCCGTGGATCTTATGTTGAGGGGTAAAGAGTCCCATAGTTTGTCTGCTTGAACAGAGAAGGATGTGCCACCCATGGGTTTTTTCTTGTATCTTGGGATTTTGAGGCGAGGTGCCACTCTCTGAGCGGGGGTTCCTTTGTCGAATGTGTTTGGTGATTTTATTCCTGATGAAGAGCTGTCCCATTCCATGTATCGCGTTTTGTGGGTGATACAAAGCAGCTTGAACGTGGATCTTATGGCAACCGGTAACCAATGCAGGGCTTTCAAGGCAGGTGAGATGTGGTCTTGCGGTTTGATATGCAAGAGTAGTCTGGCAGCCTAGTTCTAAATCCGTTGTAGTCTTTTCATGGTCCTTAAAGGTGATCTGTGTTAGAGGCTATTGGCGTAATCGAGTTTGGACAGAACAAGAGAGATGGTAGCTTGGACCTTGTGTGGAAATCCCAAATGGGGGAAGATTCAGCGCATAGTTTTTATAGTGACAAAGCTTGATCTTGCTAATTTGTCCACTTGGGCATTCATTGATAGCTTGGAGTCCATTCTGAGGTTTCTTACTTCCTTCAATACTTTAGGTGGTGATCCCAGTTCATCAGGCCAGGCGGCAAGTGGGTCATAATGTTTCCAATCACCACGCGTGAGCATTTCCCTTTTGGAAGCATTCAATTTGAGATGGCTCCAAGTCATCCATTGATACACGGCTCTGAGGCAACTGAAAATGAGTGCGTTTCCAATGTCTTTGGGGCATTCTGGTTGAAGGAGTATGTGTGTGTCGTCTACATAGTTATAGAACGTGAGGTGAAATTGAATGATCATTACCGGTAATGCCTTCATGTAGATGTTGAAAAGCATGGGCGAGATGATAGAGCCTTGAGGGACCCCTGCTTTTGTGGAGTACGGTTTGGACGAGAAAGGTGGGGTGTGGATGACATTAGTTCTGTTTCGAAGGTAGGACACAATCCAATCTAGAGCAGTCCCTTCTGTGCCAGAGAGTCATGGTCAACCGTGTCAAAGGCAGCCGAGAGGTCCAAGAGGAGTAGCGCAGCAACCCTGTTGCGGTCAACTGTGTTCTTCAGGTCATCCCAGATGGCAAAGAGAGCAAATTCTGTGCCTCTTCCCGGACGGAATCCTGTTTGAAAGTATGGCATTCTCTTTAATGAATTGTGACATATGGGTCCATTTTTAATGGGTCTGTAGTTGTCATGGTTCAGCGGCTCCAAGTTTGTTTTTTTGAGTAAAAAGTGTATGTATGACTTTTTGAGTTCTGCTTTAAATATTCCGATAGTTAAGGAATCGTTGATGATTCTTCTTACCGGAGTGGCAGAAGAGATTGTTAAAAGAATTGTCTTGGAAGTTTGTGGTGGACACTGGTCAGAAAGGCTGCCAGCAGGCCTGCTTCCATTGACCAGGTCCAGAAATTCATCGTGTGAGATCTGTTGGAAGGAACTGAGAGGCTGGGTTAGATTATTCTTGGGTTGTTGTTTTGTAAAAACGTTAGTGCTGGTGCTTTGTCTCTGTTTAAGTAGAAGTTCAGCATGTCTGCTTTGTAGTGTAATGATTTGCCAGTTTGTCTGTGAAATCCTTAGTAATGGGATGAGTCCTTCTAAGCAATTTTGTGTGAAATTCATTGAGTATTTTATAGAATTCTTTATTTGCACATTTAGCATTTTGAATTCTGTCTGAATAGTACCTTTCCTTTGCTTTTTTGATAGCTGACTTGTATAATCTGTTAATTTTCTGTGGGTGAAGTTTGTCTTGTTTGGCGTTTGTTTTGAACCAGGCACGTTGCAGCTTTCTAATTTGTTGTTTTATGTCTTTTATCTCTGTTTCCCCACGGTGCTTTTTTTTCCTTTGTTGTTTTGAGTGGTATCATGATGTCAAAAGCTTCCTGTAGCCACTCATCTAGTTTTTTAACAGAATTTATTGTTTCCAGATCGGTACTGGATATTAGTTGTGTTTCAAAGTGTTCCAAATTGAGTTTGTTCCACGGTCAATTGGTAGATGCATGTAAGGTAGTTTTAGGTGAGTCGCTTAGTGTTGTTTTATGTTGGAAAGCAAGCAAATGGTGGTCTGACCATGTGACTGGAGTTATAGATTGAAAGTTAACTAGTTCGGTCTTAGCAAAAATGACATATAGGGTGTGTCCAGCGATGTATGTGGGTTTGTGGACGATCTGAGGCAGGTTCACTGCATCTAGGACAGTGGTTGTTTTCGGATGGGGCATATTGGGTTTGTCAAACTAAATTTTGAGGTCACCCAGAATGCATAGATTGGAGTGTATTGTTATCAGGTTTGAAACTGTGTCTGGGAATGTTGCCTTGCTAGGGTGGAGGTCTTTAAAGGAGCAGGAAGTTACAGGAGGAAGACGGTGTAGGATTGCATCTGGTTAGAAGAGCCTCACAATTCTACATGGAGGTGTCTTCATATAAACTTTAGTGATATGTAATGTTTGCCTGAACACAACAATCTGAAAGAAACAGGTTAGTATTAGATTCCTTACCTTAGAATATCCCCAGGCGTCAGACTGGATCCGGAAACGTTTGCGTAGCAGTACCCTTGCCCGTCGGTAGCGTCATCTGCGGCTCCGCGTCCGTCGTCGGCGCCGGGATGACCCCGCCGGAGTACTTAGACGCCGCCCTCGCGCGCTGACGTCAGTGCTTCTTTTTTCCACGCCAGCAAGCGCCGATCCGGAAAAAGTGGTACCCTTAGTCATTTTTTGACTAAACTTTTTCGATCATTTTTGATCACTTTTCGAAGTCGAACGACTCCGACTGTGCCGGTAGGGATGCCCGGTTCAAACCCTGCATCGACTGCAACCGACTGATGTCGGTTACCGAACCCCATCGCCGGTGTCTACATTGCCTGGGGCCCGACCATGATGACAAGTCGTGCCCCGACTGCTGGGCCTTGACGTCGAAGGCTAGGCGGGAGTGGTCCCGCAAGCGCCTTAAGCTCCGGCAGTCGGCCCGCGCCGTTCGAGGTCCCGGTCCGTAAGGCGGTCGCGGGGCCGGAGTCATCACAGCTCCGGGAGTCGACACTACTCCTCGGGCTCCAAGTCCTCAGGTAAGAGGCACAAGAAGTCGAAGAGGCGACATCGCTCTTCTGACTCCACCCGACGCTCGCGCGACACAGCCGGGGGTTCGGGTGACACCGCCCACGCGGCTCCGCCGGAGCCGCAGGCGTCGCGGCCTGCTCCATACCTGCCGGTCCCTGGGCAGAACACGACGTCGGTGGAGGTTGATGCCTTCCTCACGGCCATGAGGTCGCTCACTCCTCGTTCGGGTTCCGCGGTGCCTTCGGGCCAATCGGCCCTGACTGGGAGCCCAAGCAGGCTGGGTTCTTTGGCCCCGGCGCCATCGGGTGCTTCAGCCCGGGCGCCGTCGGCGACTTCGGTCCCGACGCCGCAGGGACCCACTGGATCCAGTTTCGGATCCGGGTCGTCGCCGGTCGACCTTACGACCTCGCCGGCGCCGGCCCTCAGGGTGTCGCCTCCGGCGCCGTCCCAGGACGACGTTGTTCCCGGTCCTCCCCTCGATCCGGGTCCGGCGCCAGAGCGGCGCCGCTTGACGCCGCTCTCGACGCCAATGGGAGACTTTTACTTCTATGACCCAGCCCCATCATTTGACCCTTAGTATCAGGAGATGGGTGGCGAGGCGGATTGGGAGGGGTCTGAGGACCCTCCAGCACATGAGTGCCAGTCTTATCAGGACTGGGCAGGTGAGCTAGGGGATGCCAGTGGTCTGGACACTTCGCCGGACACTGGTTTTGTTTCCCCTTCTAACGCGGCTACGGAGGAAGGGGCTGCCTATAGTGTGGTGTTGACACGGGCGGCCAAGGCCTTGGCTCTTGAGCTCCCCGTCTCGGCATTGTGTGAACTAACCTCCTCACTGAGTTCCTTAAACCGCAAACAAGCTCTTCGGAGCCTCTGTTGCCATTTAATGAGGCCTTGTCTGACGTTCTTCTGGGCACTTGGTCCAGGCCCGCTACAGTTCCCCCTGTAGATAGGAACGTGGCCAGACGCCACCGTCTGACTCCGGGCGATCCTTGCTTCCTGTCCACCCACCCCACCCCCGAGAGCCTGGTCATACAGGCCTCTAATTCCCAGACCGCATTCCCGACGGCTGCCCCCGACCGGGAATCCAGTGCGAACAGTATGGTAAGAAGATGTTCCCCTCACTGAGTTTGGGGTTGCGGTCAGTTAACACCGTGTGCCTCTTCGGCCGTTATTCCCACTCCCTGTGGGACACGGTCGCGGACGTGCTGCCACAATGTTCCAGAGGAGACCCGGACTAAACTCGCCGAAGCCCTTGCGGAGGGTCGAGATGCGGCACGGTATTCCATCTGATGTGGGCTGGATACAACGGACTCGCTAGGCAGAGCGATGGCAACGACGGTGGCGATTCGTCGCCACGCCTGGCTGAGGTCCGACAACTTTTCGGCTGTTGTCCAAAACACCCTTATGGACATGCCGTTTGATGCCCGTCGCCTCTTTGGCGACAAGGCAGACAGTGCACTTGAGAGCTTTAAGGACTGCAGGGCTACGGCAAAGTCCTTGGGCCTGCCGTCCCCGCGCCAGCAACCTGCTGCCTTTTGCTCCTTTCGTGGCCAAGGAAGGGGCACCCCCACACGCCCTGCCAGCCACGGGCCGCAGACTAACATCCAACGCGGTGGCGGATGTGGTAACCGCCGTGGCGGTGCCCGGAGACAACGGCGAGGCCAGTCCACATCCACCCCGCAGCATCCGCCTCAAAGCCCTTCTAGTCCGAGCTTTCAGGCCCACGTGACGCCAGTGGGGGGGCAGGGTTCGCCATCACCTCCTTCACTGGCGCACCATCACTTCGGACAGGTGGGTGCTGCAAATCATCCGAAGGGGCTACTCCCTCCCCTTCGAGGCAACCCCTCCAGCGATGCCACCACAGTACCACCGCATGTCGGGGGATCACTTGAATCTTCTGTGAGAGGAAGTTACGGCCCTCTTCGCCAAGGGGACCATCGAGCGCGTTCCTGGGCCAGAAGTAGGGTGTGGTTGTTATTCACACTACTTTCTGGTTCCCAAAAAGGGCAAAGCGGGCCTACGCCCTATCTTGGACTGGCTGAACGTCAACGGCTTCCTCCGGAAGGAAAAGTTCAAGATGCTGACACTGGCCCAGGTCTTAGCTGCCCTGGACCCGGGAGACTGGATGGTAGCGTTGGACTTGCAGGATGCTTATTTTCACATCCCCGTCCTGCCGTCCCAACGGCGCTACCTGCGGTTCATGGTAGGCCACAAACACTTTCAGTTTACCATGCTCCCCTTCGGCCTTACCAGCGCCCCACGGGTGTTCACGAAAGTGATGGCGGTGGTCGCAGCTCATCTGCGCAGGTTAGGGGTTTCAGTCTTCCCCTACCTCGAAGACTGGTTGTTGAAGGCGGGTCGCCCCAAACAGTCGTCAGCCACCTCCAGACTACGGCCGACCTCCTGCACCTGCTGGGGTTCTCCATCAATGTGCCGAAGTCGCACCTGTGTCCCTCTCAGAAGCTCCTCTTCATCGGAGCGGTTCTAGACTCGGCGCAGTTTCGGGTTTATCCTCCCGAACAGCGGGTTCGGGATATTCAGGCTCTGATTCCGATCTTTCAGCTGTTATCCTGAGTCTCGGTCAGGTTGACGCTGCGGCTTCTGGGGCTGATGGCCTCCTGCATCCTTCTGGTGCATCACGCCTGGTGGCGGATGCGGGTACTGCAGTGGGACCAGAAGTTTCAGTGGGCCCAGCATCAGGGCAACTTGTCCGACTATGTCTTGATCTCGGAGGGCACTGCAAGACAGTTGCAGTGGTGGCTCACGGACCGCGATTGGGCCAGCGGCAGATCCCTCTCCCTACCCCAACCGGAGCACGTAGTTGTGACGGACGCGTCCCTACAGGGCTGGGGGGGCCACATAGGAGAGGCGGAGATCAGAGGTCTCTGATCTCCGGCGGAGTCCCGGCTCCACTTCAACCTTCTGGAGCTGCGGGCGATCCGGCTTGCACTGAAAGCATTCCTCCCCTCTATCCAGGTGAGAGTAGTGCAGGTGTTCATGGACAACACCACCACCATGTGGTAGTGCAACAAACAGGGCGGGGTGGGGTCGTGGACCCTATGCCAGTAGGCTCTGCGCCTCTGGCAGTGGCTGGAACATCAGGGCTTGACCGTGGTGGTTCAACACCTGGCAGGTTTCCTGAACACCAGGGCGCACAAACTCAGCCGTCGGTGCATGATGGATCACGAATGGTGTCTGAACTCGAACGTGGCGCAAGGCCTCTTTCAGCAGTGGGGAGAGACTTGGTTAGATGTTTTTGCCACAGAAGAGAACGTGCAATATCATCAGGTCAGCGCGTTGGAATTTCCAAGGCGGCACTCGCTCAGAGACGCTTTTAATCGCGAGTGGAGCTGCGGTCTGTTGTACGCCTTTCCGCTTATACCACTTCTGCCCAGAGTGCTGAAGAAGATCAGGCGCAACCCGGCCCAAGTCATCCTTGTGGCTCCGGACTGGGCTCGAAGATACTGGTATCCCGAGCTACTCAGCATGTCTGTCGATCCCCCGATTCGTCTGCCTCTTCAGCCGGACCTTATGTTGCAGCAGCAGGGGACGGTCCTCCACCCGAACCTGTCCAGTCTCCACTTACATGCGTAGAGATTGAGCGGCGGCAGTTGAGGCCATTTGACTTGCCTCCTGAAGTCTGTAATTTGATTCTGGCAGCCAGGCGTCCCTCCACAAAATTGGTATACGCCTGCAGGTGGAACAAATTGGTGGCAAGGTGCACAGCAAAGGCTGTGGATCCCCTTTCTGCCCCTCTTTCAGAGGTTCTCCTCTTTCTTCTTTCTCTTGCCCAGCAGGGCTCTGCTCTGGGCACTCTCAAGGGCTACCTCTCTGCCATTTCCGCCTTCTTAAGGCTCTCTGATCAGCCCTCTTTGTTCAAGTCCCCAGTTGTAAATAGGTTTTTGAAGGGCATCACTCATATGTTTCCTCCTGTTCCTTTCGTGATGCCTCAGTGGGACTTGAACCTTGTTCTGACTTATCTGATGTGCGCTCCTTTTGAGCCACTTCCTAACTGTCCTCTTCGTCTCCTTACTCTCAAGACTGCATTCCTGGTTGCCATCACCTCTGCCAGGAGAGTGAGTGAGCTCCAGGTTTTTTCATCTAAACCTCCTTCCCTTTCTGTCCATCGGGACAAAGTTGTATTGCGGATGTGACCCTCTTTCCTGCCCAAGGTAATCACAGCCTTCCACATCGGGCAGTCCATCACCTTGCCCACCTTCTTTCCGCCTCCGCATCCCTCGAAAGAGGAAGAGAGGTTCCACCGTCTGGACCCAAAATGTGCGCTCTCATTCTATTGGGATCGCACACGCCAGTTCCAGGTGGATGACCAACTTTTTGTTGGGTATGTGGGCGGTAAGAAAGGTCGGGCGGTGCACAAGCGAACCATCTCTCGTTAGGTCGTCTTGTGCATCAAGGCGTGCTATTCTTTGGTTAAAAAGGAGCCTCCTGTTGGGCTGAGGGCCCATTCCACTCGGGCCACAGTGGCTACTACTGCCCTGGGTCGGGGAGTCCCCTTGCAGGACATCTGTCAGGCAGCTACGTGGGCCTCGCTGCACACGTTCGCAAGACACTACTGCCTGGACAGCCAAGTCCGGAGAGATAGCTTCTTTGGTCGTTCCGTTCTCCAGGACTTTCTGGTGTGATCATTGGTTCGCAGACCCACCACCGGGGTTGGTATTGCTGGGGTATCTATTCTAAGGTAAGGAATCTAATACTAACCTGTTTCTTTCAGATACACAAGTTACTTACCTTCGGTAACGATATATCTGTAAGAAACAGTAGTTAGTATTAGATTCCTTACTGCCCCACCCATCCTCCCCGCTCTGCGAACCGATATCTAGGGTTAAGGTCATCCCCTTTCAGGGCCCTAGTTTCATGGCACCAGTGTTGGTTTTTATCAAGGCTCTGCGTTTCTGGCGCGGAAAAGCTGTGTATAAGAACTGATGTCAGCGCGCGAGGGCGGCGTCCAAGTACTCCGGCGACGTCATCCTGGCACCAACGACGACGGACGTGGAGCCGCCGCCGACGCCTACCGATGCGCAAGGGTACTGCTACGCAAAAGTTTCCGGATCTAGTCTGACGCCTGGGGAATTCTATGGTAAGGAATCTAATACTAACTACTGTTTCTTACAGATATATTGTTACCGAAGGTAAGTAACTTGTGCGCTAGGCCACCTCCTTTTTTGCCTATACGATTTTGGGTGATCATTTGATAGCCTTGTGGAATGGCTTCATGCAGGACTGAAGCCATATCATCTCCTAACCATGATTCAGTTATGAATAGTATGTCTGGTTTTGCGTCAGTGAGAAGGTCGTAGGTGTGATGTTTGTTTTTAGAGAGCGATCGAGCATTTATTAGTAGCCAGCTTAGAGAATGTGCTTTGGTGACAGTAAGACTTTGTTTTGTAGAAGAGTGATCAATATTGTGTGGGTTTGAGGCAGGTGCGTTTTTAGTGCTGGTATTAACTGTAGTAGGATAGCAATTATGTAGCTGTTCTGCTAAGAAGCCATTTTAATGGGTCTGCGTGTGTAAGTGATGGAGACTGTGTTTGAGAGGGAGATCGTAGCGCTGTGTTGTTTTTGTGGTGTGACATTGTTGTGCAGTAGACATGGAGAAGCAAAGTTGTGAGGTGTTGCACGTTGCTTATATTGTTTGCGTGTGTTTAGGGTGGAAGGTGTATGAGTCAGGGGTGGTGGTGCAGCATGTGGGTCATGTAGTAAGGTTCTAAATTGTCCAAAGGATAAGAGGCAATTGGAAGAGAGTTGCTGTATGTGTGTTAGGTGTGGTGGAAGAGAGAAAGCTTAGCAGTGGAGTTTGTTTCTTTGTGTAGTTTGAAAGGTGGGTGAATGTTTGTATTTTGTAACGGTAAGCATTATGAGGTGTTGCGCTTGAGAGATTTTGTTGTGCTGGTGTGCGTGATATGTTTTGTTTTTGAGGATGTATTTGTTTCATGAGAGGGATTTGTTTGTATAGTATTGTTTGCGAGTGGAAGTTGTAAGGTAGAGGGTGTAATGTGTTTGTGAGTAGAGTGTATGTTGTGTGTAAGAAGGGATGAAGTAGAGTTAAGAGCATTGGTCTTAGACTGGTTTGTTGCAAGAGTTAAAATGGGTGGTGCAGTGTATGTGTTGTGCGTTTGTTATTATGGTAGAAAGAAAAGGAGGGTGTTGGTTGGACAAATGATGGAAGGCTGAGTATATGTGTGTTAGTGATGAAAGGAGGTCTGTTAGATTAGAGTGTGAAGTGTGTATCTGGATGGGTTGTAGTTAAGTATGGTGTGGAATTGGGTTGTGTTAGTGATGAGTGGATTGGTTAGTGTTATAGGACAGAGTTGTGTACTGTTTGTAGGTGAAGGTGGAAATGTGTGGGAGCTGTGATAAAAGGGTGTACAGGTGTGTGGTGTGTGGTTTTGTAGTGGGAGAAAATTAAGTGTGAATAGGGTTAGTTTGTAGTAAATGAGTGTAGTACATTTGGTGTGAGTGTGCTACTCTGTTTGTGGAAAAATGGGCAGCATTTCCGGCCCTGGTCCTGATCCTGGTCCTGATCAAACAGGCAGTCACCCTTGTCCTCTCCACTCCTAACCTTGACGCCCAGGCTGAGATGCCCTAAACCCTGGCCTTTTATAGCCCTAGTAATCAGGTGACCCCTTCAGCCAATAGGAACCCAGCCCTAACCCTATCCAATCACAACATTAGCCCTAAACTCTAGAACCAATAGGAGACCAAGACCTTCCAGCCAATCATAGCCCTAATTCCAGCAACCAATCACACAGAAAACCCTAATCCCTATGTCCAATAAAAGGCCTAACCCTAGCCCCAGTCCCAACCCAAGTCCCAGCAAACAATCACACAGGAAACCCTAATCCCAACTTCCAATAGAAAGCCTAGCCCTAGCCCTAGTCCCAACCCTATATTAATTGAATCACTGACCCAGAAACCACTCACAAACCTCAAATGTATCCAGTATTGGGGTATCTTTCATAGTTTCACATGCTTAGAATCATCCCCGCCGACGAGGTGGGAGTCTCACGGTACAATAAAACATCTACATTACAGTCATAATAACATCGTAGTATAGGCTACAGTAGATAGCAAAGTCACTACATTAGCCTATCTTAGTCCTTTTGCAAAAAGAACCAAACTTGGAAACCAGCCAATCAGGCAGCAGCACCCTCTTAGAACTTTCCCCACAGAGAGGCAAACCCTCAGATTTTCATAGCACAAGCGACAGTAAGTATGCCGTAATGATACGGTAAGCTTCTCCGGGGAGGAGGGTGGGTCGCATGTGAATCTATGAAAGATACCAAGACTGGATAACTGAAGTTACAGGTAAGTAACTCGTTTTCTTATCCAGTAGTGGGGTATCTTTCATAAATTCACATACTTAGAATCAGAATAGATTGCAGTAAATAATACTCAGATGCATAGTGGATGGTGGGTATCATGAGAAAATCCAAAATATACCATGTCAAACCAATGCAAAATATACATACATATCTGTATTGTAATAAAGAGTAAGTCATACACATATGCAATAAAGGTTATATGCCATAAAGAACAAGTTACTTACCTTCGGTAACGATATATCTGTAAGAAACATTAGTTAGTGTTAGATTCCTTACCTTAGAATATCCCCAGGCGTCAGTCTGGATCCGGAAACTTTTGCGTAGCAGTACCCCTGCGCGTCGGTAGGCGTCGTCTGCAGGCGTCCCCTGCGGCTCCGCGTCCGTCGTCGGCGTCGTGCGCCGTGATGACGTCGCTGGAGTACATAGACGCCGCCTCCGCGCGCTGACGTCAGTTCTTTGCACACAGCTTTTCCGCGCCAGGAGACGCAGAGCCATGAGAGAACCAACACTGGTGCCATGTACAAACTAGGGCCCTGAAAGGGATGACCTTAACCCTAGGTATCAGTTCGCAGAACGGGGAGGATGGGTGGGTTCGGTAAGGAATCTAACACTAACTAATGTTTCTTACAGATATATCGTTACCGAAGGTAAGTAACTTGTTCATCTGAAAGAAACACGTTAGTGTTAGATTCCTTACCTTAGAATACATACCCCAGCAATACCAACCCCGGTGGTGGGTCTGCGAACCAATACAAAACTACACCAGAAAGTCCTGGAGGACAGAACGGCCAAAGAAGCCATCCCTCCGGACTTGGCTGTCCAGGCAGTAGTGCCTCGCAAAGGTGTGCAGCGAGGCCCACGTAGCCGCTTGGCAAATGTCCTGCAAGGGGACTCCCCGGCCCAGGGCAGTAGTAGCCGCCGTGGCCCGAGTGGAATGGGCCCTCAGCCCAACAGGAGGCTCCTTCCGAGCCAAAGAGTAGCACGCTTTGATGCAGAGGACGACCCATCGAGAGATGGTTCGTTTACAAACCGCCCGTCCCTTCTTCGCACCCACGTAGCCAACAAACAGTTGGTCATCCACCCGGAACTGGCGTGTGCGATCCATGTAAAATGAAAGCGCACGTTGTGGGTCCAGACGATGGAGCCGCTCTTCATCCTTTGAAGGATGCGGAGGCGGGAAGAAGGAAGGGAGGGTGATGGACTGCCCGATGTGAAAGGCCGAAACAACCTTGGGCAGGAAAGAAGGTCTAGTCCTCAGAACCACCTTGTCAGGATGAATGGACAGGAAAGGAGGTTGGACAGAAAGAGCCTGGAGCTCACTCACCCTCCTGGCAGAGGTGATGGCAACCAGGAAAGCCGTCTTTAAAGTCAGGAGACGGAGAGGGCAAGAATGAAGGGGCTCAAAGGGAGCACACATCAGGAAAGTTAGAACCAGGTTCAAATCCCACTGAGGCATCACAAACGGAACAGGTGGAAACATGTGAGTGATGCCTTTCAAGAATCGAGTTACAATCGGGGATTTGAACAAAGAAGGCTGATCAGGAAGCCTCAAAAAGGCTGAAAGGGCAGAAAGGTAGCCCTTGATAGTGCCCAGAGCAGAGCCCTGCTGGGCAAGAGAAAGAAGAAACAGAAGAACCTCCGAAAGAGGGGCAGAAAGAGGATCCACAGCCTTTGCTGTGCACCATGCCACAAATCTGTTCCACCGACAGGCGTATACCGACTTAGTGGAGGGACGCCTGGCTGCCAGAATAACATCACAGACTTCAGGAGGCAAGTCAAATGGCCTCAACTGCCGCCGCTCAATCTCCAAGCATGGAGGTGGAGACTGGACAGGTTCGGGTGGAGGACCGTCCCCTGCTGCTGCGACAGAAGGTCCTCCTGAAGGGGCAGGCGGATCGGGGGACCGACTGACATGCTGAGGAGCTCGGGATACCAGTACCTTCGAGCCCAGTCCGGAGCCACAAGGATAACTTGGGCCCGGTCGCGCCTGATCTTCTTCAGCACTCTGGGCAGAAGTGGTATAGGCGGAAAGGCGTATAACAGACCGCAACTCCACTCGCGCCGAAAGGCGTCGCCGTGCGAGTGCCGTCTTGGAAACTCCAACGCGCAGAACTGATGACATTGCGCGTTCTCTTCTGTGGCGAATAGATCTAACCAAGGCTCTCCCCATTGCAGAAAGATGCCTTGCGCCACGTCCGAGTTCAGACGCCATTCGTGATCCATCGAGCACCGACGGCTGAGTTCGTCCGCCCTGGCGTTCAGAGAACCTGCCAGGTGTTGAACCGTCAGAGTCACGCCCTGACGTTCCAGCCATTGCCAGAGGCGCAGAGCCTCCTGGCAAAGGGTCCACGACCCCACTCCGCCCTGTTTGTTGCAGTACCACATGGCGGTGGTGTTGTCGGTGAACACCTGCACTACACTCCCGTTGACAAAGGGGAGGAATGCCTTCAGTGCCAGACGAATCGCCCGCAGCTCCAACAGATTGATATGGAGCCGGGACTCCGCCGGAGACCAGATGCCTCTGATCTCTGCCTCTCCCAAGTGGCCACCCCAGCCCTGGAGGGACGCGTCCGTCACGACAACGTGCTCCGGTTGGGGAAGGGAGAGGGACTTGCCCCTGACCCAATCGCGGTCCGTAAGCCACCACTGCAGTTGTCTCGCAGTGCCCTCCGAGATCAAGACGTGGTCGGACAAGTTGCCCTGATGCTGGGCCCACTGAAACTTCAGGTCCCACTGCAGAGCCCGCATCCGCCACCTGGCGTGATGCACCAGAAGGATGCAGGAAGCCATCAGTCCCAGCAGCCGCAGCGTCAACCTGACCGAGACTCGGGATAGCGGCTGAAAGATGGGAATCAAAGCCTGAATATCCCGAACCCGCCGTTCCGGAGGATAAACCCGAAACTGCGCCGAGTCCAGAACCGCTCCGATGAAAAGGAGCTTTTGAGAGGGACACAGGTGTGATTTCGGCACGTTGATGGAGAACCCCAGGTCGTGCAAGAGGTCTGCCGTCATCTGAAGGTGGTGGACGACTGTCTGGGGCGAGCCCGCCTTCAACAACCAGTCGTCTAGGTAGGGGAAGACTGAAACCCCTAACCTGCGCAGATGGGCTGCGACCACCGCCATCACCTTTGTGAACACCCGTGGGGCGCTGGTAAGGCCGAAGGGGAGCACGATAAACTGAAAGTGCTCCTGGCCTACCGTGAACCGCAGGTAACGCCGGTGGGCCGGCAGGACGGGGATGTGAAAATAGGCGTCCTGCAAGTCCAACGCTACCATCCAGTCTTGCGGGTCTAGAGCAGCCAAGACCTGAGCTAACGTCAACATCTTGAACTTCTCCTTCCGGAGGAAGCCGTTGACGTTCCTTAGATCCAAGATAGGACGTAGGCCCCCCTTGTCCTTCTTGGGCACCAGAAAGTAGTGGGAATAACAACCACGCCCTACTTCTGGCCCAGGAACGCGCTCGATGGCCCCCTTGGCCAAGAGGGCCGTAACTTCCTCCTGCAGAAGTGTCAAGTGGTCCCCCGACACACGGTGGTTCTGCGGTGGCATGGCTGGAGGAGAGGTCTCGAAGGGGAGGGAGTAGCCCCTTCGGACAATTTGCAGCACCCACCTGTCCGAAGTGATCGTGCGCCAGTGAGCGTGGTGATGGCGAACCCTGCCACCCACTGGCGTCACATGGGGCCGAAGGCACGGACTAGGAGGATTTTGGGGTAGATGCTGCGGGGGAAGGTGTGGTCTGACCCCGCCGTTGTCCCCGACCGCCACCACGGCGGTTTCCACGGCCGCCACCGCGTTGGAAGGATTGTTGCGGCGCGTGGCTGGCAGCACGTGTGGGGGCGCCCCTTCCTTGGCCACGAAAGGGACGAAACGAACCCGGTTGCTGACGCTGGGTCGAGAGACCCAAGGACTTGGCCGTGACCCTGGAGTCCTTGAAGCGTTCCAGCGTGTGGTCCGCTTTGTCACCGAACAGGTGACAGCCATCAAACGGCATGTCCATCAGGGTATTTTGGACATCAGCCGAAAAATTGGCGGATCTCAGCCAGGCGTGACGACGAATCGCCACCGTCGTAGACATAGCCCTGCCCAGCGAGTCGGTCGTATCAAGACCACACCGAATTGAATATTTCGCTGCATCTCGGCCCTCAGCCACAGCCTGACCGAGCTTTGCCCGCACCTCCATGGGGCATTCTGGCAGCAGCTCCGCGACCGTATCCCACACAGAGTGGGTGTAGCGGCCCAAGAGGCAGGCGGTGTTGCAAGACCGCAGGCCCAAACTAATGGACGAGAAGACCTTTTTGCCAAACTGGTCATACCTCTTGGATTCCCGGTCGGGCGGGGCCGACGGGAATGCGGACTGGGAGGTCGAGGCCTGGATCACCAGACTCTCAGGAGTGGGGTGGGTAGACAGGAACTTGGGGTCGTCCGGACAAGGACGGTGGCGCCTGGCCACGTTCCGATCAACAGGCGCACCTGAAGCGGACCTGGACCACGTGCCCAACAGAACGTCTGACAAGGCTTCATTAAACGGCAGCAGTGGCTCCTGTGGGCATGACTGCGGTTTGAAGACCTCAGTGAGGATGTTAGGCCTCACGGCCGCGACGGGGAGCTCAAGGTGTAAGGCCTTGGCAGCCCTCATCAGCACCACTGAATATGCAGCTCCCTCCACCGATGCCACGGTTGGAGGAGAGATCAAACCAGGGTTAGGAGAGTCGTCCAGACCACTGGCATCCCCCAAGTCACCTGTCCAGTCCGGGTCATACTGGCACTCGCGTGACAGAGGGTCCTCGGACCCCTCCCAACCTTCACCGAACTCTTCATCCTCTCCGTATTCGGAGTCAACGACGTAGACCGGCTCCTCGGGGTTCATGGGCCCCACCGGCGCCGAGCCCGGCGTCGATCGACGCCCGTCCGGCGCCGCGTCCGGCGTCGGAGAAGGTAAGGGGACGGCGCCGCCCGGAGCCGGCGTCGGAACCCCACCGCCGGCCGGAACCGGCAGCGGAGAACCGGCGCCGCGCGGGGGCGGCGTCGGGGGCAACCCCGATGGCAACGGCGCCGGGGAGGCCGGAAGACCAGCCGGCGCCGATCCCGAAGGCCCCTGCGGCGCCGGGGTCGGAGCCGTCGGCGGCGCCGGGGCCGGAGCACCCGACGGCGCCGAGGCAGGGACACCCGAACCGCCAGGGCCCCCAGACGGTAGCACTGGGCCCGAAGGCGCCGTAGGCCCCGTCGGAGAAGCGAGCGCCCTCATGGCCATGAGGAACGCCTCGATCTCCTCAGGCGTCGCACCATGCCCAGGGACCGGAGGGTATGAGGCAGGCCGCGCCGGCGACTCTCGCGGAGCCGCGGGGTCGGGGTCACCCGAGCCCCCGGCCGCATCGCGCGAGCGTCGGGGGGAGTCGGGGGTACGATGACGACGCCCCGACTTCTTGTGCTTCTTACCTGACGAGGATGACGAGTGGCGTCGACTTCCGGAGCGCCCGGCGCGGCTCCGCGACCGCTCCCTCGAACGCTCTCTCGACCTCCGGCCGGACCGGGACCGCTCCCGGTCCCGACGTGGGGCCGACACCCGGAGCTCCAGTAGCTTGCGGGACCGCTCCCGTCTAGCCTTGTTGGTAAGGGCCCGGCAGTCGACGCAGGAGTCCACGTCGTGGTCGGGGCCCAGACACCGGAGGCAGAGGCGGTGATGGTCTGTGACCGACATCGTGCGCTCACAGCCATCGCAATTCTTAAATCCTGGCATCCTATCAGGCACAATAGTGAAAAAAAGACAATCGAAAAACTTGGTCAAAGACCGGAGTACTGCTCTTCAGATCTGCGTCCACTGGCGCGGAAAAAAGAAGAACTGACGTCAGCGCGCGGAGGCGGCGTCTATGTACTCCAGCGACGTCATCACGGCGCACGACGCCGACGACGGACGCGGAGCCGCAGGGGACGCCTGCAGACGACGCCTACCGACGCGCAGGGGTACTGCTACGCAAAAGTTTCCGGATCCAGACTGACGCCTGGGGATATTCTAAGGTAAGGAATCTAACACTAACGTGTTTCTTTCAGATGAATTCTTTACAATAGCAGAAATAATATACTCTTATCATATAGGCTTACCTTATCTAAAAAGGTTTCGTAGTACTGCTTGACAAACTGCTGACTCAGCTTCTGTTGCCAGATTCAGGCAATAATGCCAAGTAAATGTGTGCACACTTTTCCAGGTTGCAGCACGGCAAATGTTTTCCAAGGACACACCAGCGAACAGTGCCGTTGATGAGGACACTACCCTGGTAGAATGAGCTTTAGGCTTATTTGACAATGGATGTCCGGCCTTGCAATGGCAGAATTGAATAGTGGATGCAATCCACCTTGAGATAGTAGCTTTTGTTCCTGGCTTATGACCACCATAAGAAAGAAATAACTGGTCTGATTTTCTGATGGACACAGTCCAAGATATGTAGAACTTCAAGCATCTTTTGACATCCAAGGTATCCAAAGATTTTTCCGCCGAGGAAGACAGATTAGGAAAGAAAGCCCTCAATATCACAGCAAGCAAAGAGAATTAAGGGGGGAAAAAAGTGATGCGATTGCAGGTAGGAAAAATCACTTTTTAAAGTTTAGGAAGGAGACAGCACTAGTCTGCCTTCTTATCACCTCCTGGTCTTTGTTTCACTGCAATGTTAGGCACAGAGAAACTGCAGCTCACAAAATGGAGTTGAACGTTTTGGCCGCGCTTCTGCAGTGGACTTTCTGCACCTTACATGGACCTGCCCCACCATATCCCTATATTGGACTACTGTGTACTCACATGTCTAAATTATGCTCCGAGTTGATATACAGCCAGACCCAGCAGTGGTACTCCTAGGGTATGCTGCCCAGCTCCCCAGATAGGTGCGCAGACTTGCCTCCATGTCCCTCCTATTGGCTAAGAGAACACATGTCCTATTGCGACACCACTAGTGAAGACTATGCCACTCTTCAACCCCCGACTTCAAGCCCCATCGACTTCTGGCAACCCCTGCGCGATTATCTATGCACTATTGCACAAGACACAACCACATCCCGACCACCTACTTGTGTGCACACTAGCGCAGTCACACACCCATTGTGCTGCCGGACTCCCACGTCAAATAACGTGCTACCGTCAAAGACCATGCCTACCAAGACATTTATAAGCTCACGGTTTCACATCACCCCCATATCGTTATATATCTGTTATTCATTGTATTCTCTTGACAAGTGTTTGCAAGGGCCTTGTGATAATATGAACTGTACTATTGTGCAAAGTGATATGTTTACCTATGTGCTATCCTGTGGTTGTTATAAAAAATGAGTAAATGAAATATAATAAAATTAAGTGTCTAATAAAGGTGGGCAAGCCAACAAATTAACAGGGAGAGTCGAGCCAATGCTCTGGCTTGGATCTTAGAGCCCGTGGAGGAGCTGAGCCCTGAAAATGTTTGCTATGCGAATCATACAGCAAACATGACTACAATATGATAAAATCTCTTCAAAATTGAAAAAAAGAACGCAATAATAAAGACAATGAGTTTTGATGAAGGAAAATATTTGCCTAAGATCACAAAGTCTATCCAAGTATTTCTGGTGTCATTTGCACGATTAGCCACTAAATGGCTATCTAGTTGTTTGTCATTCCTCATGTTAAGGCTTTGTTTTTACCGGTCTGTATTTTTCTGTAGTTTTTATATGGCACGACCTCGACCCAAAGCACCAGTTACATTCTAAAAGGTCACCATTGTTTGTAGGCACAAGGAGAATTAAGTGATCTGCCCAGAAACACATGAGGTGACGCCGAAACTCGAATCTAGTTCCCTAATACCAAAGTCACCTGTTCTGGCCATAAGGCTACATCCAGGGAACAGGGAGGTAGGCAGGCAGGCAGGAGCCACGTGTCAAGGACTGAAGGCTCCAACCGTCGCTCACCATTGAGGTGACGTGCGTCCCCGGCGTGAGTTCTCAGAGTCTTTCAAGGCGGTGAGCACGAGTTTTTATTTTCCTGGCTCCAGTCGACTGCGGGGAGGCGTGGAAGGAGTTTTAGTTAGCTGTGATACACGGAGGTGGCCGGCATTAGACTGGTGTGATTTGGAGTCCTCAGCTCAATACCCCCCTCTTCCCCCAGAAACATGCCCTTGGTGATCAGCTGCCCCAGGCTGAGAGAAAAGAAATATTAAGCCCCCAGATAAATTACCTGTAATTTTCTAACTGTGCTGTATTCTGCATCAGCATTAAAGGAGATTAAGCACTCAAGTAGATTGAGAGACTCAGGCTTCTGAGGCTGAGGTAACAGGCCCACTGCCAGATCAGACGCAGGAGACACAGTAGACCAAAGGGGAAACAGCCATTACAACGCAACTTTCACAACTCATTACCATTACAACAAAACTTTTACAACGCAAGACCCATTACAACGGATGCCATTACAACGCATGCCATTACAACGCAGATGCTATTACAACGCATGCCATTACAACGTAAGTATGGGTAAGTATTTATTTTAATTTTAACCCCTACACTATCCAACACTTACCCTACTATTACACATCCCTGGAGTTAGAATAGTAATTTTAACCCCTACACTATCCAACATTTACACTACTATTACCAGGGCAATCCCCCGGTGCGCCGCAAGGGTGGGGGCCGGTTTTGGGCCCCTGGGGGCCGTTTTTGTCCCAGGGCCGTTTTGGCAGCATAGCTGCAAAATCGGCCCTGTGACAAAATCATCCGAAAACCAGCCCCAGCAAAGAGCTCGGTCATACCCCCAACGGCTCCCCCAAGTGGGGAGGGGGTGGCGGCCGAGCACTTTGCCAGGGCCGGTTTTTGTTCCCAGTCCGGCCCTGACTATTACTTTCCCATTAATGAAAATTTTAAAAAATACTTACCCATACTTACGTTGTAATGGCATGCATTGTAATAGCATCTGCGTTGTAATGGCATGCGTTGTAATGGATCCTGCGTTGTAAATGTTTAGTTGTAATGGTATGCGTTGTAACATCATACATTCGACCAAAGAGGGTCAGTGGTGGGGTACAACTTCATAACAGGATCTGTGCTTGCTCATGATCTCCTCCCTAAGCTATCAACCACTAACGTGAGGGAGGGGTAAGGCGGCACACTTTGGACTTAGATTTTAACAGTGGAAAGAGCTGTGGAACTGTTTCCAGTGACTCCTAATACCTACTAACACTTGGAAGTGAGACACAGGTGATGGAGGTGTCCTACCCTTGAGCAGCCCAGCAGCCTGTGGTTGTTGCGGCTGGCGAGAATCTTTTGAAGAGACCTCAGGTGGCTGGGCCGTGAAGGCAGGATAGCAGCGGCCAATTACCCCCACACCCCACCAATAAGGGGTCGCCAGCCTGACTCAACATTGCATGCAACCGCAATCAGCACCTCAGGTGGATCAAGTACTATCTGTTTTTAGCCAAAAATCACCGCCAAATTAAAAAATGTAAAAGACGCTAAGGCAGTCATTTTTTCCAGTAATACAAATTGAAAGTACTGCCCATTCCCCTGAGCCCAAATGCGATAATTCATAAGGGGGGGGCCCTGCCCCAGCAGCCTCCCAGCTGGAATTGATCACAGGAACAGACATGGTTCATAGTAGGCCTCCTCTCTCTAAGGACTCCTCCCACAAAGAATGCGCCTTTGCTGCCCTTGGTGCCTCAGGCAGGGAAGAGAAACTGTCTGTATATCTTGGCGTAAAAACTCTCATAGCTCTTGGGGTCAAGCTGACCAAGAGGAGCCAAAGAGAATGCTTGGAGAGGCTGGTCTAAAAACCAAGATGGGAGCTCAGTGCAACCATCCTTCAACTCTTCACTGTTTGGGGGAGAGCCTTGTCTCATTTAATTACTTATATGGAGGAAGAGGAGAACCTGCGGAAAGCTCCTAGATATGAGGCACGACTCACTTCAATGACATCAGAACAACTAAAGGGTGCCTTCTTACCACCGAACATCTTGGCCCATAAAGGCTGCAACAAATCACAGGAACATGGATCAAACCAACTGGCCCACACTGAGGAAAACTCACATTGTAAAAGACCTATCTTATCTCCATTCAAGAGAGTCGGAGAACATGCTGACCTCATATGGTAATGAAGCTTTTAAAAATTCATGCCCCACTGGCGCTTATGAAGAAGAACCCCAGGGGTTGCTTTGGGCTACCGCACTTGGCATCTTGCTCGGCTCTGTGAAGGCAATGTCCTTTCAAGTCAACAAAATGGACATACAGACCAGCCTCCTGAACACTTTCGTTTTGTAGGTGGCTGGAATCGACAAAAAGATTTCAAACCTAAACAATTTGATTAAAAAGGGCTCCGGCGGATGCAGAGGATTTCCGCCAGGCTTGCAGTTGCTTCTCAGTTCTCGATAAACTATGTACACTTCCTGAGACGATGACCAAGTTAGTGGGAGATTTGAAGGAGGTAGCTAAAGAGAAATCCCAAAAGAACAAAGGATGGGTGCAAGAAGAAACTGATATAAAAGCGAAATTTGGCTGGGCAAGGGGATGGCATACATGCGGCCACACCAGCGGAGGTTGGGATCATGCAGCAAGCAAACTCAATGCTCAGCGTCACTGAAGGTAATTGTCTGAGTACATCAACCCAGGACATTATTCCTGGGGACATATCTGCCTCTTCAGCTGAACCTAGCGATCATGGCAAGGAAAACCCTGCAGCAGATAGAGAGCCCAAATCTTAGAGATAAAAAAAAAAGAAAGGCCAAAATAAAAATGTGACTATGAAACATAACATGGTGCCCTATCCAATCTTTCATACTAGCAAAACGTCAGCTCTCACTGCCCAGGCTAATGAACAAAAACTCCCAAGAGACTTGGAAGAGGAGCCTCAAACTGCAGACCCAATCTCAGAACTCATTTCTGGTTTTCAGAAGATCAATTTTATGGAATCTTTCAAATTAAGTGCCCTGCACGATGCTGCTGAGTTGGATAAGATAGAGAAATGGGATCCCATACAGACCAGCCATAACGAGCTCAACACAGTCCCAGACATCTTCCCTCCTGCCACCTGGAATGGGCATTCCGAGCCTTGACCTTAATCCCTTTGTAGGGGTCCCTTATTGATCACAACAAGGCGCCTTGTAATAAGAATGGGGCAACTGTCACATTTTGTGGTTTCATGGGAGGATCCTACGCACATCCTGCCCCATCTGCATTTGACAAAACCAACTATGTAACCTCCGTCCATTTGGACAAAGAGGTACAATCACTCACCAAATCACATGCAGGCTGCCCAGGTACTAGGCAAGCCCAAACTACTATACTATTCTATCCGAAATACGAATCCAAAGGTTCTTTTGACATTTTAAATCCTGGTAATATTCTCAAGCTACTTCAATCTATGGGCACCCTCGGAGACGTCACATCACATTATCATTTCTGTTGAATTTATTGCTCCAGGGCCTAGCCAGAACAACGAAAAGACCAAGGTAACCTGGAGATCCAGCTAGTTAGCCCTGAAAGTCTTGAGATATACTGATACCTTTATAGAGCGGGGGATTACTATCATGCTAACCAGGACATGGGGGCGTGGCTAAGGTGCCGATGTAGGTGAAAGCGGGACTCTGGAGCTCCTCCGTGCCCGCCTCGCACCACCACATATCCTGCGCCCCGACTCAAACCCCGAGCCCACAAAAGTGCCCAGGAGGGCATCAGGAGCACGTAGGGGGAATCCGGAGGACTGGGGGCCCCTGTATCTGCCCCCACTAAACTTTCGGCGGAGAGTGAGGCACCCGGGGAAGCGAGCGCCCAAAATGGCGGCCGCCGTCCCGGTCTGAAGCGACTGGCGACGGAGCCCAGGAGGTGACGAGGAGCCCTGGGACGCTGTGGTGGCTGGCCGTTTGCCGGCGGGGACCCCCTGAGAGCCGTCAGAGGTGAGGGGCACTGGCTGGCACCTTTGCAAGCGGGACCAGAGGACGAGAGACTGCCGCTTTGCCTGACCCTAAGATGGCGCCGCCCGAGAGCCTGTGACTGCCATGGCGGCCGTTTGCGGAGCCCCTGGGACCTTGTGGAGCACTGGACCCGCCCTCCTGGTGGTGGAATCGCCTCGGAGCCCACGCCGCCGGCGGGCTGTTGGCGCTCGAGCGGCGACAGCGAGGAGAGCAGGGGAGGAGGCGCTGGCTACCCGCCCCCACGAGGTACCGGATCTGAAGGCGGGAAGGGGCGCCTACCTGGCCAGAGACGCCCGCGGACAGCGCGCTGCATCGGGACTGGTGCTTGCAGGCGCGAACTCTGCCTGAGACTCCCGGACGTAGGGGGCCTCACCAGGCGGCCAGACCCGGAGCGCTGGTGCCCCACGACCCTGGTGGAGCGTGACCTGGCCCTTGGGCTGCTTCTCGAACTAGACCCCGCGTGGCGCGGGCCCAGAGATACGCGAGAGCAAAGGGCCTGAAACGGAACTGGTGCGGAGAGCGGGAGCGTCGGCGGCCGCCGCAGGGGCACACAAAGCTAGCTGCCCACCAGCATGGTACGAGGTGGCAGGAAGAAGGGCTTCGAAGCCCTGAAGCTGGATGACCCCCCGTAGAAGACGACCCACCGGGGCCGGGGGCGGGGAGCTCGACCCACCCGCGGGACCCCTCCCTGGGGGACATCATGCAGGCGATTGTGGCGTCGCGGGAAGCTCTCGAAAAGCGCATAGATACCATCGGATCGGACCTGACCCTACTGAAGGATGCCATAGGAAGCTAAAGGAGCGGGTGGCGACCTCGGAGGTCACCCTGAAAAGTCTGCCTGGGGACGTAGCGGCGCTAAAGACAACACTGGCAGAGATGGCGCAGAAGGTACGAGTGCTGGAGCTCCGAGCTGAGGACAGTGAAGGGCGCTCTCGGCGCAATAACCTCCGCCTCGTGGGGGTCCCCGAAAAAGTGGAGGGGCAGGACGCGGTCTCCTACCTGGAGGGCTGGCTGCGGTCTGAGGTGGCCCCAGAAGGACTTTCACAGTTCTTTGCCATTGAACGAGCACACAGAGTCCCTGCACGCCCCCCCAAGCCGGGGGGGCCGCCACGTCCGATTGTACTGCGTCTCCTGCACTTTAGAGACAGAGACCATATTCTGCGGAGGGTGAGGGACATCCCGGACCTGAGAATCGACAACAGCAGGGTCATGGTCTTCCCGGACTTCACCAGGGATGTGCAAAAACAACGGGCCTCCTTCCTGGCGGTCAAGCGGAAACTGAGATCGCTGCAGCTGCCCTACGCTATGATGTTCCCGGCGCGGCTGCGGGTGGTCGCTGGGGAGCGCACCCACTTTTTCCTAACACCACAGGAGGCTTGGAGCTGGTTGGATGCCAGGGGGGAGCCGGGCACGGATCCCACGCCGCAGACCCCACCCAGGAGACGCTCCACGGAAACGACGCTGACGCGACGATCTGGCTCCCCATCGGGATGGCAGCAGGAACGAGCCAAGGCGGTGCAGGCAGTGGCGGCCATCAGCCAGGGAGACGCCAGCCCCTCCAGTAGCGCATCGGAGCAGTCGAAGACCAGTGCTCCCAGCCCTGGCTCCAGCAGTGGGCACGAGCTATCAGAGACAGACCTGCCGGTGGTGACTCCCCAAACAGCGGATGGTATCCTTGGCTGATCTGGATCGTGGGACACTGGCCGCATATGTAAGGTACTGGGGTACGGAGGGGGGCCGCTTCCGGACGCTATGCTGTGAGGTGCGGATACCCCCCGGGACTTATCACTGAGATCTTGGGGGAGGGTCGGGTCGGGGGACCTCTCCTGAGTGTTGTTGGGGGAGGTGGGGCGGGGCGGGGGGCTTCGGGCCTGTCTGGGGCCGGCATCACTGCCACTCCAGCCCTATTCTGTAGTGATACGCTTTTGACACTTGAGTTTGGATGGGGTTTCCACGTTGGTTGTCTGTCCGGGGGTGTGGGAGTTGGGGTAGTTTGATTACGCAAGTTGGGGGGGGGACGAGGGTGGGGCCTGGGCGTGCTGGGGGGGGTTGCTGAGAGGGCGAATAGGACACGGTGGACTCTACCATGGGATCCGACTTAGGCTACAAATGTCTCACATGGAACGTAAGGGGGATGCACTCGATGCATAGGCGACACAAGATCCACTCCTATCTGGTCAGGCGGGGCATACACATCGCCTTCCTTCAGGAAACGCATCTGCTAGCTAAGGAAGGGAAGGCACTGCAGCGACGCTGGAGGGGGCAGGTCTATTCTATTCTAGGTTTAGTAAAGCGCAACAGCTACCCCAGCAAAGGGGCGTCCCGGCGCTGAGAGACAGAAGCACTTCTTCCTGGACAGGCAGAGAGGTAGCCTATAGGGCAGGGAAAAGGAGGGTCTTAATTGCTTTACGGAAGACCGAGAGGGAATCTATGGAGCGTACACTGAGAGGGAGATCGTTCCAAAGTTTGGGACCGAGGACGCTGAAGGAACGGCCTCCAGTGCGGCAGCGCTTGGTTCTTGGTACTTTCAGGAGAAGTTGGTTGGAGGAACGAAGTTCTCGGCTAGGGACATAGGGGCATGCCAGATTTCGCAGCAACGGGGGGTTCCCCTGTTTGGCAATTTTAAAGATCGTAATGAGAGCTTTGAATTTGACTCGGTGTTCCACAGGCAGCCAGTGGAGTTTACGGATGGTGGTTCTGGCTGAACATCTCCGTGGGAGTCCTACCAGCATTCTCGCTGCCGCATTCTGGATTCGTTGGAACCTAGCCAATTCTGCCTTGTTTGCTCCCAGGAGGAGGACATTCGCATAGTCAAGGCGTGAGAGGATGGTTGCCTGGACAATTAGCTGTCGGGCCTTGGGGTCAAAGAATCCGAGTATAGGCCTAAGGTTTCTTAGGAGACCTATGCAAGTGGCAGCCACCTTTTTGGTGTGTGATTGAAAGCTGAGGCCGGCATCCATCCAGACTCCCAGGTTTTTTACACAGTCTTTGGGGAGTGGGGTATTACCAAGGGATGACGGCCACCAGTGCTCGTTCCATAGGCTGGTGTTTCTGCCAAGGAGGAGCACCTCGGTTTTTCCGGCGTTGAGCTGGAGGAAGTTATCCGTCATCCATTGTGCCACTGCTGCCATACCCTCTCTGAACTTGGATGCCGCGGTGGACGGGCTTTCTGTGAGGGTGACGACCAGCTGGGTGTCGTCAGCGTATGACACCAGCGTGAGCCCCCACTTATTAGCCACCTCCGCAAGCGGCTGGACATACAGGTTGAAAAGGGAGGGGCTCAACGCTGAACCCTGGGGGACACCTTGTGCTATAGGATGGGAATTTGAGAGGAATGGGGGAGCTGATACCTTAAAGGATCTATCCTTAAGAAAGGAGTGGAACCAGGCAAGCGCGAGACCAGACACTCCGGCCATCTCCAGACGTTTTAGAAGGATGTCATGAGATACCGTGTCAAAGGCTGCGCTGAGATCTAAAAGGACCAGCGCAGCACTTTGGCCGGAGTCTAATATCGTCCGGAGATGTTCAGTCGTGGCCAATAGGGCGGATTCGGTGCTATGACCCGCTCTAAAGCCATTTTGGGATGGATCTAGGATTCCGTTTAGGTCTATATGTTTAGAGAGAATGCCGTTGACATGGGCTTCTGCTATTTTAGATATCCAGGGGAGGAGGGATATTGGCCGAAAGTTTTCTGGCTTGGATGGGTCCAGAGTAGGCTTTTTGATTATAGGGGATACCCATGCTTGTTTCCAGGCTATGGGTACAGAGGCGGAGGCGAAAGAGAGATTGAGAATATCCATCATGGGGGACAGAAAGAATTCAATTGAGTCCAGGAAGTGAGAGGGGCTCATAGGGTCTCCCGGGGAACCAGATTTCACCTTCTTACAGAGTTTAATCAGCTCCGTCGACGTGATGGCAGGGATTTGGGTAAGGGGGACGTGAATGGAGGCTGGGTTCTTGCATTCCTCAGAGTGCGGAGAGTTCTGCAAAAAAGTTGCATAGATTTTTTGGACTTTCTCCACGAAGTATGTGGCCAGCTGCTCGCAATGTTCATTGGATGAAATTTTGGGGGAGGGTGACCTAGAGTTTTGTAGCTCTTTAACAAGTTTAAAGATTACTTTGGATGGATTCGGGTTGGAGCTAATTTTCTCAGCATAGAAAGCTGCACGGGTAGTGTTGATGGCTTTGTGATACATCTTAAGCTTGGAGAGATAGATAGCCCTGTCCTGATTGTCGAAGTTTTTTCTCCATTGGCGCTCGGTTCTCTTACATTCCTTACGCATGGCTTTCAGTGTTTCATCATACCAGGGGTTAGAGGGTGTGAGTCGTCCCTTAGTCAGTTTAGCTGGGATGAGAATGTCAAGACCGTCTGTAATCCAGGAGGTGAAGGAGGTATAGATTATGTCTATATCCTGATTGGCTTCACAATGGAAACCTCCTAATGTTTCGTGAAGAGTGGGGATGGAGAGCTTGTGCCAAGGTCTTTTTAAGCGATGGTTGGATTCAGTAGTATACTGTCGTCCTGGGGCTGGGACTCTAAGTTTGATAAGGTAGTGGTCCGTCCATCCCATCGGGGTTGGGGTTTCAGTGACCGCCTCTTGGATGTTGGAGAAAACCGGGTCTAAGGTATGGCCAGCTATGTGGGTAGGACCATGGATGAGGGAGTTAAGCTGCAGAGCCGAGAGGTCTGTGAGGAGATTCGCAATAGTGTGATCGTTGGAAAGATCAAGGTGTAGATTAAGGTCGCCCAAAATCGTGAAGTTGGAGGTTTTAGTGATGAGCGCCGTAGACGTTTCGAGAAGGGCGTCGATGAACCTGGAAGCACGGCCTGGTGGGCGGTAGATGTATAAACCCGACATCGTAAACTGAGGGTTAATACTAATTTTAAATTGGGCGCATTCGCAGTCAGGGAGAGTTTCCTTAATAAAAGAGCATGTAAAATGTTTTTTATAAATGACTGCAATGAAATTAAATGAAATGAAAAAAATATTTAATAAAGCGCACTGCGGCCAAGCGGCTTCCTGGCGCTGGGGACCTGGTCAGGGCTCACAGAGGGAATCTGGGGAACCTAAGAAGGAAAGGCCTGGGTGAAAAGAAAGGTTTTAAGGGCTTTTCGGAAATGGGTGTAGATGGGGATGGAACGAATGTGAAGTGGGAGGCTGTTCCAGAACTGGGGGGCCAAAACAGAGAGGCGGGTGCCACCAGTTCTGGATTTGCGGAAGCGGGGGATGTGCAAGAGAGAGAGAGAGGAAGAGCGAAGGATGCGGCTGGGGGCGTGAGATGTAATTAGGGAGGAGATGTAGACAGGGGCAGAGCGGGAATAAGCTCGAAAGGCAAAGCAGGCTAACTTAAAGAGAGATCTGAAGCGGATAGGGAGCCAGTGCAGAGATTTGAGAACAGGAGTGATATGGGAGGATTTAGGGAGGGAGAGAATGAGACGAGCAGCTTGATTTTGAATGGCCTGTAGACGTCGGGACTCGTAGGCTGGAATGCCCACGTACAGGCCATTCCCATAGTCAAGTCGGGAGATGACTAAGGCCAGGACTATGGTTTTGAGTGCATCAGTAGTGAAAAAACGTGAGATTTTCCGGATGAGGCGGAGGGACAGGAAGCAGGACGACACAACAGAGCTAATCTGACTGTGCATTGTTAAGTCAGAACTAACTTTGATGCCAAGAGTGCGAACAGAGGAGGAAGGTGTGGGAGGGGGACCAAAAGAGAGGGGCCAGTGTGCTGGGGACCAAGGGTTAGGTGGACCACCCGTGAGGACAAGTTCCGTCTTGTCGGGGTTGAGCTTAAGATGGTTGGCGCTCATCCACTCGGAAATGAAAGTTACGGTGGAACTGAATTTAGGGAGTGAATCAGCAGAAGAGGAAAGATCAAAGACGAGCTGGAGGTCATCTGCGTAGTTATACACCGAGACCCCCAGCTCAAGAAGAGAAGTGACGAGGGGAGAGATGTAAAGGTTAAAGAGAAGAGGGGAAAGAGAGGAGCCCTGGGGAACACCACAGGTGACCGGACGGGGGGGGGGCAGAGAAGCCAGAAAGATGAACCTCCTGGTACCTATCTTGAAGAAAGGACGCTAGCCAGGAGAAGGCCGCGCCCCGGATGCCCGCTGCGCTGACACGGTCGAGAAGAATGGAGTGGTCAACCGTGTCAAACGCAGCGGACAAATCAAGAAGGACCAGGGCTTGGGGGAGGTTGGAATCTGCCTTCCCCTTAAGTTCATCTAGAACCGCGAGAACCACTGCCTCCGTAGAATGGCCTGGGCGAAAGCCTGCTTGATGGGAGGCTAAAAGGCCGTTGTCCTCGATATACGAGGAGAGGCAAGAAGTGACATGGGTCTCGAGGATCTTAGCTAGGTAGGGGAGGAGGGAAATGGGACGGAAATGAGCAGGGAGGGAAGGATCTAGACCGGGTTTTTTGAGAATGGGGAGGACAACGGCGGATTTAAATGATAAAGGAACGGAACCGGAGGCCAAAGAAGAATTAAGCAAAGTGAGCGGGGGAGCAGGACAGTTGGTGAGAAGAGTTTTAAGAATGCGCGCCGGTGCGCAGTCCATAGGGGAACCAGATTTAACCTTGAGCAGGTAGTTGTGAAATTGGTCAGGAGAGATGGGGGGAAAAGTGAAGAAAGAAGAGGGAGAAGGAGTAACTGGGCAGGTGGGAATGGGTTGGGGCACCGTCGGAATGTTAGCTTTAATCTTCACAATCTTGTCTATAAAAAAGTCATTAAGTGACAAGCAGAGGGACTGAGAAGGGACCAGACAAGGAGAAGAGCGATCGGAAGTAGCAAGATTGTGAACTAGAGAGAAGATTTCACGAGATTTGTTTGCGGAGAGAGCTACTCTCTCAGTGAAATAGGAGGTTTTTGCCGCAAGGATAGCTTTTTTGTAGTTAGTGAGGAGTAATTTGTATTTAGCGCGCAGAGAGGGAGAGTATTGCCGTCTCCAGAGACGTTCCGACCGCCTGAGGTCAAGTTTTAAAGCTTTGAGCTCTGGAGAAAACCATCTGTGCGCATCGTAAGGGCTAACCCCCTTGATCTTTTTTAGCGGGGCCACTCGATCACACGAAGAGGAAAGCCATGTACTGATAGCATTGACCTGAGACTCAAGAGGGAGGTTGGTAAGATCGGGAACAGAAGAAGCCAGAGAAAGTGAGAGAGAGTCGAGGTTGGTCTGATTCCAATTGCGGACCATGAGGTTTTTGGGGAAAGAGGGCTTGTCAACCACACCCAAGTGAATAGAGAAAGAGATGGTATAGTGGTCCGACCAAACACATGGGGAGATAGAGGGAAGTGAGGCAAGGGGGCAAGAAGACCAGATTTGATCAAGGATATGACCTTGAGCGTGGGTAGGGGCTGTGACATAGGGGGTAAAGTTCAAGCAGTGAAGAGTGGCAGAAAAATCTTTGGAAGCAAGATCTTCCTTGGGATCTCCCGGCCAGAAATTGAAATCTCCAAGAAGTAGAACGGAGGAATTGTTAACCACCAGGGTGGCCAGAAGGTCCTGGATGGAGGCTACGAAAGAGGGCATCGATTGAGGGGGGCGATAGACAAGGACAACAGTGAGAGGGGAGGGAAGATTAAGGGAACGGGCCACGAGGTAGTCCACGTTGAGTATGGGGGAGTGGGGGAGAAGTTGAAATTTAAGTGCCGACCTGATGATCATCGCCACCCCTCCACCGGCCCTACCATCCGAGCGATCAGCTCGGAGGGCGTAGTGGGTGTCGGGGAGGATGGCTAAAAGATCAGGGAGAGAGTCAGCAGAAAACCAAGTTTCGGTCAAAAATAAAAAGTCAGGGGAATCAGTGGTCAAGAGATTAAAAAGTGCTGTCTGATGTTTAACTGCAGACCGGGTGTTAAGTAAGCAGGCAGAGGCCACAGTGAGAGCAGGGGGGGGGGGACGTGAAACCGACGAAGAATTAATAGGGGGGGGATTAAGAGAATTCGGCATCAGGTGGTGCGAGGGAGACAAAGGAGGGAGCGAAAGAATACCAAGTGAGTGTAGCTGCTGTAGCTGATATGAGGGGAGGGGGAAGGAAAAAGCTGAGAGTGCTATGAGTTGGGAGGAGGTATAAACCAAGTGAGGAGCAGGGTATGTGGCCCTTGGTCCCGGCCCGTCGCGGACGGGCGCAGACGGGCTTAACTTAGGCGCAACTTCGGCGCGCCTTCGTCGCGCCCGCCCGCTGCGCCGCCGTAAGACAGGGGCTGTTATATAGGGACGACACATGAGGAAGGAGGGTCAAGGGGGCGTGGCAGGGGGTGGAGGAGCCAAAGAGCTGCAGCGCCGAGGCCAGACCCGCCCACGATGGTGGAGCCGCCCGTCCCCCTCCGAGAGTCAGGCGAGGAGGGGGCGATCAGCGGTGGCGGTCTGGTCGCGTGCAGGAGAGGGCAGCCAGGAGGGTCAGAGCGCCGGGTCCGAGGCGCTCTGCAGCAGTGCAGGTAGGTGGCGAACAGAGAGTCTAAAGGAAGCTAAAAGTAACGTTGCTCCCGGAGAAGCCTCGGGAGATCTGGCAGCAGGTCAAGAAGTGCAGGCAGGTGAGTGCCTTAAATGATTAGCCAGGGGGGGAGGAGCCAAAGAGCTGCAGCGCCGAGGCCAGACCCGCCCACGATGGAGGAGCCGCCCGTCCCCCTCCGAGAGTCAGGCGAGGAGGGGGCGATCAGCGGTGGCGGTCTGGTCGCGTGCAGGAGAGGGCAGCCAGGAGGGTCAGAGCGCCGGGTCCGAGGCGCTCTGCAGCAGTGCAGGTAGGTGGCGAACAGAGAGTCTAAAGGAAGCTAAAAGTAACGTTGCTCCCGGAGAAGCCTCGGGAGATCTGGCAGCAGGTCAAGAAGTGCAGGCAGGTGAGTGCCTTAAATGATTAGCCAGGGGGGGAGGAGCCAAAGAGCTGCAGCGCCGAGACCAGACCCGCCCACGATGGTGGAGCCGCCACCTCGGGTTTCGCGGTTTATGGTGGCAAGGTGATACTCATCTGGGAGCGCCAGGTTAGGGATGGTAGATACGCCGTCTCGTAGCCATGTTTCGCAAAGGAAAAGGATGTCAGGGTTTTCATCTAGTAAGAGTGAGTTTAGCTCTAGATGGTGTTTAGGGAGGGATCTGACATTCAGCTGGAGTATCGTCAGGGACGGGGTTGTGGTTCTGCCACGGAGTTCCCATATGTGAGAAGGAGTATTGGTGGAGAAAAGGCAGCGGTTGCAATGGAGTTGCGAGTGGCCCATGGTGCCAGTAGTGGCGGGACATCTTTGGCTAAGGTTCATAGCAAGGAGTTCCTCGCGGTCATACCGTATGAGCCTATGGGGCCTGGTTGGACCAGGGGGACTGGCGATTGGCGATGTCGTGGCGATGACGGGCGCAGACGGGCTTGCCTTAGGCGCGCCTTCGGCGCGCAAACGGCGCTCCCGCTGCGCTCGTCCGCTGCGCTTCCGGTGACAGCACATGTTGTAGGAGGTAGGGGGGCGTGGCCTTCCGGGGGGCGTGGCCTCCGTCCTCGCCGAGATCGGCGTTTTATGTCAGCTTTCTTTGCCACGGAGCAGCGCTAAGTCCGCTCTTCACAGTGGTGTAAAAGCAGGTGAAAGCTCTGGCGCAGGCAGCGCGTGATGAAAGTAATTATTTCAGAACTACACAGAAATAAAGGTGACACAAGTGTAAATGATGGCGATTTAAAAACTCCCGGCTTCCGCCTCAGGAGTGTGCAGCTGTCTATCACACTGGCTACTCTGCTTATGCTAGGGAGGTGGCCATTTGGATACGGGCGGGGGTACCCTTTCAGTGTACACAACAGGTAATTGACCCGGAGGGGAGATACATAATGGTGCGAGGCAAGCTGGATGGGAGGGACCTTAACCTGGGTTGCTTGTACGCCCCGAATGTGGATCAACCTGCATTTCTCTCTCTACTGTCCAATAAACTAGCCCCGTTCTTAGTGGAACCCTTGCTCCTGGGCGGCGACTTTAACAGTGTGGCTGACGTTGCCCTGGACAGATCTCACCCCCCCCTACCGAATGCACCAGCTGGTAGACTTGCACTCGCGCGCTCCGCCTGGCAACGCCAGTGGGGACTGGTCGACTCCTGGAGGGCTAACCACCCGTCGGACAGGGACTACTCGTTCTTCTCCGCTCTCCATGAGTTGCACGTCCGCATAGATGCCTTCCTGTGCTCCCAGGACGTGCACGCAGAAGTGTGCCACAGTGAGTATCTCACGCGCTCGATCTCTGACCATAACCCGCTTCTCGTGCGGATGCGCTGGTCGCAAATCCGCCCGAGGATCCCGGCTTGGAAACTCCGCCCTGAGGCACTAGACGATCAGCTCTTCCGTACCACAATTGCCTCGGGCATCGAAGCGTACTTCCGGGTGAACGCGGGCACGGCGGGCTCGGCTGCGACGGAATGGGACGCCTTCAAATCTGTGTTACGGGGCCAGTGCATTGCGACGTCATCGGGGGTGCGGAGAACGTTACTGGAGGAAATTGAGAAAGAGGACGAGACGCTGCGGGGGCTGGAGAGGGCGAGGCCTGAACGGCCGGACACCCACGAGGCCCTGCTGGGGGCGCGAGAGGCGGTGGCGGCGACGGTGGAGCGCCTCCGGTGCTTTGACTACAAGGCCTACCTCACGCGAGCGCACTCGGAACGCGACAAGTCGGGAGCTCTTCTGGCCTGGCTGGCCAATCCGGCACGTCGGAGCTCGGTCATCCTTGAGCTCAGGGACCACGCGGGGGCGGCGCGATTTGATCAACAGGGGATCAACGCGTTGTTGTACGACTACTACACGGAACTCTACCGCAGCAGGGTCCTCCCTTCGCTGGAGGAGTTCCGGGCCTTTATGGAGGGTCTTGACCTGCCGGAACTGGGAGAGGAGGACGCGAAGCGGCTCGGGGACAAGATCGAGGAGAGAGAGGTGCGGGTCGCCATCAAGAGCATGGCGAGGAACAAGACGCCGGGCACCGACGGATTCCCTACGGAATTCTACCTCACCTACGCGGATCTCCTTGCGCCCCGGCTGACGTGGCTGTACAACGAGTCGAAGCGGCTGGGTTGTCTTCCTGCGACCACGAGGGAGGCGCTGATCGTCCCCCTGCTGAAGCCGGGCAAGCAACCGTGGGACAGAACAGCATACCGCCCACTGTCCATGCTCAACCTGGACTACAAGATTTTAAGCAAGATCTTGGCGACGCGATTGCTCCCCCACATGCCCATGCTGGTCCACGCGGACCAATCGGGTTTCATCCCGGCCCGCAATACGGCGCTTAATGTGCAGGGACTCCTGCATGTACTGGAGGCTGACACCTATGACGGCGACGAGGCAGTGGTGTTTGCTGTCGATATGGAGAAGGCCTTTGACAGCCTGGAATGGCCTTATCTCTTCCACGTTCTGCGCACGCTGGGCCTCGGCGAAGGCTTCGTAAATTGGACGTTGCTGCTCTACCAGAACGCGACGGCGAGAGTCAGAACTGGGAGGGTTATCTCTGAGATGTGCAAGGTGGGCAGGGGCACCCGCCAGGGATGTCCTCTCTCCCCCCTGCTGTTTGCCCTGGCTGTCGAACCCCTTGCAGCGCGAGCCCGGCTGGGCCAGGCGTATCAGGGCCTGGACGTCTATGGACAGGTACACCACATCGCATTATACGCAGATGATCTGCTGATGTTCCTGGCGAACTCGGCGGACTCCCTGCGTGGAGCTAAGACCCTCCTGCAATCGCTGAGCAGAGTATCGGACCTCCGAGTGAACTGTGCGAAGTCCCACCTATTCCCAGCCCGCCCACGGAGAGCATGCCCACAAACTACGGAGGGCGTGACGTGGGAAGAGAGGAGCCTGCGATACCTTGGCACCTCGATCTTCCATGACAGGGCCGATATCCTTGAGGGAAATATCGGATCGGCGATCAGGCACACTAAAGGGAACTTTGACTTTTGGGGCACGCTCCCATTGTCACTCATGGGGCGCTACTCAAGATGGTGACCTTACCGCGACTGCTTTACTTCTTCGGGACCCTCCCGATCTGGATCCCGGCGAGCTACTTTCGGCGGCTGAGATCGATGGTTATCGGCTTTCTGTGGGGGGCGGGCAGGCGCAGGGTGGCACATGCCACACTTCTCCGCCCTCGGGCGGATGGATGGCTGGCAGTGCCGGACTACGAGCTCTACTACCTGGCGGCGCAACTGCAATGGCTAACACAGTGGGTAGCAAGAGCCAGAAAAGGGGAGGACGGATCAGGAGAACCGGCGGGCCCGGTCCAGGTGTTGTCCCGGATTGTCCTGGGACTTCCGATGGGAGATTTCCACCTTACTCAGGAGTTTGCGACGGCCCGAAAATGCTGGAACAGATATCGCCGAAGGAGCGGTATTACGGTTCCGTACGCACCTGAGATCCCACTTAAACTCTGCGGGGCACTTCCGCACGGGGGCTCGTGGCGCGGGCTGGACGATTGGGACCAGCAAGGGCTGTCATCCATGGGCGACCTGTACGAAAACGGTTCGATGTTGCCCTTCGACCTCCTGAAGGACCGCTTTGAGCTGGCGGGTGGGGACTTCCTCCTTCACGCTGCATTAACGGCGGCGATCCGCAAACACTGGAGGGCGGGCATGTTGGAGCCACCGCTGTCCCTGGGCTGCCAGTACGTCGTGATGATGGCGGGGACGGTCAAGGCTTTCACTTGCCTATATCGACGCATGGTCTCGGAGTCCGTCGCTCCACTTCTGGCCTTGAAGGCGAAATGGGAGGCTGCCTTGGCGACTGAGATCCCCGAGGAGGCATGGAATGGCATACTGGAAGGGGCCCGAAACGGGACGCGCAATGCGAGGTTCCAGCTGGTGCACTTTTATGTCCTACACAGGGCCTACCTGACCCCTGACAAACTACATAAATACTTCCCGGCCCACTCGGCGTCCTGCCCACGTTGCCCGGCGGATCTCGCCGATTTCCAACACATGTTCTGGTCCTGTCCTGAGCTGGGGTCCTTTTGGAGGGAGGTAGTGGAGGTTCTGAGGGAGGTAACGGAGAGGGACCTGCAACTCACCATGGCACACTGCATACTACACTGGTTCCCACACACATCAAAAAACAAGGTTACTAGCAAGTTTCTGGATTTGGGGCTCCTCCTGGCGAAACGGGCCATTACGTCCCCATGGAAGGCGACCAGGGGCCCCACGGTAGAGCGCTGGAAGGCTGAGCTACATAAATGGGCTCGGTGTGAGGGTGAGCTTCGTCTGCAGGCCGCGCTCAGGGCAGGCAATGACATGGCACTGGAGAGGGCCAGGGCGTGGGAGGGGCTGGTCCTGGATCTCACGCTCCTGGACGTGGAAGAGGAGGACACCCCGGTGCATAGTCCTGCTCCGGCGGTGCGCCCGCCTGACGGGGGGATGGCTTAGGCCCACTCTGCTGATCCCCTATTTGCATTCCAATGTGGTGACTTACGAATAGTTGCTGATAAATCCTGGTGCTCTGCTTCGGATCTGGTCTAGTTGGGAGGGTTGAGAACTCGGTTCGGTGGTACTCTGGCACGCCTGGGGGGTGGGGGGTCTGGGCGGGGTTGGGGGGGCGGTTATGGGTGGTTCTGGGCGAGGGTAGAGGGGTAGGCGGGGATGGGAGTGTTGAGGGATGAGGGGGGGATGGATGTTCAGTAAGGGTAAAAAGTGACTCTTGGTTCAACTGGACTTGGGGCACGGAAGAGGGAGCGTTAGGACCGAAAAGCAGCTCAGCCATTTCCCAACCACCTGGTAGTTATGGACCAATACAGAATGCTCCAGCGCAGTTTTTTCCCCCATGATATTGCCGCTCAACCTCCGGGGTGTGAGCTGAATGGCTGTGTGATACGGGGGTGGGGGAGTTGCGCTTCAATTGAGCGCCAAGGGAAATGGCTCGAATATACTGTATGCATTCATGACATTGCTGCAATAAAAAGATATTTACAAAAAAGAAATGCTAACCAGGACATCCGTATGTCCTCAAAAACCTGTCCAAAGAGTTTAAAACATCTACTCACACTAGATTGGTTTATTCGATCCTTAGCGGTGCGCTAGGCAAAACTCCTACCCCTGCAACAGAGCAAATCAGCAGTCCTCATAAAAGCCAGGAGCTGGCTCTGAGTTGGGAGACAATTGGGGCTGGTTGTCGGGATCCCTCACCTCAACTAGACTGTTAAGCTGACAAAATAGCCCCTCAATAGTTCCCTCAGTTCAGGGACTCAAGATATGTTCCTGAAATATTAAATGATTCATAAATAAACCAAGAGACTTATAAACCATTGTATATCTCAGTTCCTTTCAAAATGTTTTATTATAAGAGACCCGGGTATATGAGGCTCATCATCTGGAGGGCTACTCAAACCACTTGATCCCGCAAACAAACAACAAAAGTATGGCTAAAGTAGGGGCGGTTTGGCCATATATGTATCAACTACCAGTGCAATTGAGTCCAGGGAAAACGAGAGAAATTGTTCTGGGCTAAAAATAGTAGAACTATCTCTTGAAATTCCTAATGGCCAATTTAAAAGAATCACCTTTGTAAATGTCTATTTCCATCAAAATTCCAGTTCAAGGACAGAGGTCTTTAATAAGTTGATCCACATCATAGTAGGCCTCAGATCGGAGAAGTCCAGCAAGGACATCATGATATCAGGCGATTTCAACATATGGCTAATGAGCGCACCACCTGCAAATTAGATCATAGAGCCCGCAAGATGCAGACTCGGCAACACCATCTCAAGAGCCCCCTGGATGGCATAAAGATGACAAGAGAGGGCGATCTCTACAAAGGGAATCTTGAACATCTTGGCCTTAGAGCCGTAAACGGACTAACACTAACGAATAAACTGCCTGGTCTCTCATGTCTAACAAATAATGGGGCTTCTTCAATTAATTGTACCTTTGTCAAACTTCCCCTATTGAACATCATCACCACCTTTGTCTTTGGAGAAAAAATGGACAGTGATCATTGACCTCAAGAACTAACTTTCAAAATTGCTTTGGATGTGAACAATTCGCAGCAGACCCAGGGTTCGATGGCCATACAGTCAACCTTAAGTGCATCAAGTACACTACTGACTCCTTATTAAATCTGGCCCTAGAAGCCAAACAAGTATTTTCTACCACTTACAAGCTGGAGAGAGACCCTCTGTTATCCAGTATTAGGGTATCTTTCATAGATTCACATGCCTGAATCATTCCCCGTCGTTGTGATGGGAGTCCCCGGTACATAAATAAAGTAATGTCCCATTAGACATATAGAGTAACAGGCCAAAGGCCTTACATTAGTAACATATCCATGTCCTTTTGTAAAAAGGACCAAACTCTAGAGAAGAGCCAATCAGCTATCACTACCCTCTGGAACCTTCCTGGAAGGAGCTCTATTCCCTCAGATTTTCTACCACACGTCGTGCTAAGGGAGTCTCCTCTGAGCTCTGCTCAGTTTTCCTCATTTCTGGATTTCCTTTTTTAAAAAAATCTTTTTATTAACATTTTTTACATAATAAATGCATTCCCTCCCATCCCCCCGTCCCGGCACCCTGACCAAGACCATGTCATAAAGAAACAACTTATTACATTCATAAATCTGAAATTAATCCATTACGATTCGCATTTCCTAAGCATAGAAAGAGAAAAAGAAATGAACAAACAGAATACAATCATAAATGTCTCTGAATCCACAACAAGAGAGGTGCCCAGATCTGCATGCCCTTAATCTTTTTTTAGCTCCTTTGTTCCTATAGATTGCCATTTCCAGACTGCAGGTCGCTAATAGTCTAGCCCTCCATTGTTGGAATGCCGGTGGGTTAGGATCTAGCCATGCGGAGGCGATACTAAGTCGGAATATTGCCACAGCCACAAATATCAATCCCTGTATGTTTAACTGCTGTTCACCATTCGCTACCCCCAGCATGATTTCCTCTGTTGAAACTTCTACTCTTGTTTGGCATACTTCAGGAAGAAATTCTGACATATCTTTAATCAAGCCGGAGAGCATGTTACAAGTGGCAAACATATGAACAATATCAGCCCCATAGAGTGCACAGCAATGACACATAGTTCCCTTCCCTGTTCCCTATTTGGCGATTTTCTTAGTTGTGTAATACAGGAAAAAAAATGTTTTATAAAATTGTGCTTGTAGCTTTATCGACATTAACAAGTTTTGGGCTAAATCATAAGCCATGAGGGGGATTGTAATATGGACTCCCAGCAGAGCCTGCCAAGCAGTGCATTGTTTATCCATATCATCTGGGGAGGCTAGATTCAATATTTCATAAATTTCCCCAATCCTGGGGTAATTTTTTTACATAAATTATCAATCAATTGATTATTCTGAAAATTATCCCGCCCGCCAGTTTTCTTTAATAAGAAATCCCTGACCTGCAGAAACTTAAAGAAGTCCCTATGGCTAATATTATATTCCTCATGTAGGTCTTCAAACATCTTGAGACAGCCTTGTTTATAAAAACAGCCCAGCTGCACCACCCTTACCGAGGCCCGTCTGTTCATACAGCTATCGTGAAATATAGGGGGTAGATCGTTATTGCTGTTCACTGGCGTATAAAATGAAAATCGCCCCAACCCCAAAATCTTACGGACATTACACCATACTTTATAAACCCCTACAATAGTTTTAAACTTGACTTTCTTAAAGTAGCTATCATTGGTATGTCGCCAAAAACAACCAGCGCAATCTTCTCCTAGTATAAGTTCTTGAGGTGACGGGATCTCTAGGTTAATACCATCAAGTGAAATCAGTTTAACGCAATATTTCATGACGGTGGCCCAATAATACAGCTTAAAGTTAGGTAGAGATAACCCTCCTCTTTCCTTTGGTAATACCAGCCGTTTAAGGGCCCTTTGGGGTTTCTTATATCCCCAAATAAAGCTTGAAAGCATAGATTCAATAATCCTAAAGATTTGGGGGGAGAACTCAAGGCAAATGGTCCTGAAGAAGTATAAAAAACGGGGCAAAAAAAGCATCTTAATCAGATTACAGCGGCCCCCTATGGTCAAATGTAGGTTATCCAGTTGGGCCGACTCTTTCTTAGTACGAGAGATCAATGGGTTTAGGTTGATATCCACAATATTTTGAATTTTTGCACTTATTGTAACACCTAGGTAAACAGCCTCCTCCGTCACTCTTGAATCTACCATCACAATCTTATTATTGAGTACAATCTGGGTTTTGTTGGAGTTCAATTTATATCCAGATACTAATCCGTATAGGTGTGCCTCTTCTTCAATCACTGGCATGGCTAAATTAGGATCTCTAGTGACAAGCGCAATATCATCGGCGTATGCCAAAACTTTAGTGTTATAATTACGTATTTGAATCGGTGGTATAGATACACAATTGTCTAACCACCGAATAAAAGGATCAATATAGATCGCGAACAACAGAGGTGAGCATGGGCAACCCTGTCTGGTTCCTCTTGTGATCGCAAAATTCTCTGACAGGAGCCCATTAACCAATACTTTAGCACTTGGCTTATTATATAGCCCTTGGGTAGCCATGATGAGTCTGTTATTGATTCCACAATGAGACATTGCCGCCCATAAAAATCTCCAGGAGACCCTATCAAACGCTTTCTCCGCGTCAAGGAGGATAAGCGCCATAGGGTCTCCTGTTGACTCTGTATAATCAAATAGCGAGATCACCCGTTGAACGTGGTCAGTTGTTGACCGTCCTGGTATAAACCCATGTTGATATTTGGAGACTATTTTATTAATTATTGGGGCCAGTCTAGCTGCTAGAAGTTTCAAATACATTTTTGAATCTCCATTAATTAGGGTAATTGGACGATATGAACCTAAATCAAGTGGATTTGTTTTTTTTTCAAGAAGACCACAATCTTAGCTTCAGACCATGAGGAGGGGGGGGGGTCCCTCCCTGAAATATATGAGCAAATAAGGCCATCATTATTGTTTTTAATTGATCAGCAAATTTCAGATAGAACTCTGATGGAATCCCGTCCAGTCCTGCCGCTTTCGCAGTATTTAGCGCATTTAAAGAGAGCAGGATCTCATCCCAATTAGGTAACTCATCCAGCATTTCCTCATCTTCCTTCTTGAGCATGGGCCCCGGATTTACATCCAAATATAAATCTGGGTCCCCAAGCCCCACAATGGGTTCTGTATAGAGTTCTTGATAGAATCTCTGAAATGCGGCCCTTACTTCGTTTGGTTCAGTCTTTAAGCCTAATCTGGGGTCCTGAATTTCTTTGATAGTGCTTGCTGATGCCACTTCTCTAGTGCGCACCGCCAGCTGATGCCCAACCAGTTCGCTCAGCTCGTACACTTTCTCCTTATTAACTGATGCTTTGATGATGGCCTTTTCCACTATTATTTCTGTGATAAAATTTCTCGCGATGGCTACCTGAGCCAATGCATTGTCCAGCACTTGGCCCTGTTGGGCTGCAGCGATCAGATCATCCTCGGCTTTACCCAGGTTATGTTGTAGTACAGCTAAGCGGAGTTTCCATTCCTTATTCGACCTAAGCGAGAATTGCAGTGTCTCGCCTCTTATGCCCGCTTTTAGAGCATCCCAAACTATAGCTACGGGAGCACTTCCAAAATTATCTGCTATAAAACCCGGGATCCACCCCCTCATGTGTTGACAATAATTTACATTCTTTAGCAGAGCCCGTTCAAACGACCAGGTAGTAATTGGACGTTTATTCAAAGTATAAGATAAGTGCAGAATTAGAGGGTTATGGCCTGATAATAAACGCGGAAGTGTATCTACCGTACATGCTGCTTTCAATGAATTTGACATAAACATGTAATCTAAACAAGCATGTCGCGAATGTGGATATGAATAGAATGTAAAGCCAGGATCTCCACTGTGATTATGTTGCCACCCATCTATTAGGCCATGTACCATACACAGATCTTTAAGTGCCCGAAAAACTCTAGGTTTCCTACCTTGATATTTAAATTCCGGCCCCATTGTCCAGTCACCGGGGAGATGTAAGTTAAGATCCCCGCAAACTATGAGAGGTAGGGGCCAGTGAGTTAACTCATTAGAAACATATGTAAGCGTCTCGGGTTCATCACAAACACTCCCATAAATGGTACAGATTGTCATTTTATTCAGTCCATTATTATACTTGCATTCGGCGATTCCCCATCTACCAAATTTATCAGAAAGTACTCTGTCAAATTGGAGCCCCACACCTTTTGCTAAAATTGCCACCCCCTTAGTTCGGACTCCCTGTGTCGAGGCGGTGATAAGGTTATACCCCAATGATTTCAATAAGAAATGCTGAGAACCTTCAATATGAGTCTCTTGTAAGCAAACGATATTAGCTTCCATTAATTGCAGCCCTGCCGCAACCTTCTGCCTTTTTTTAATATCATTGAGGCCACATATATTTAGTGAAGCAATTTTCAACCTAGCCATAATATCATGAATATTATTATCATTTGCCTTGCATCGTATCCATGTCCTATTTTCTTGGTCATTACAGAATTATCTGGCACCATTGTGACAAAGTCTTTTCTATCCTTCATATGCTTGGAATTTCTTGGTCCTATATTTCCCCCTACTACTCCTTTATCCCACCCCTGATTTCCCCCACCGCCCCCCCCTTACCATCCTATGAGGCATCCTAGGTCCCGGGTCCTAGTTGTGGGCATCCGTATGATCAGATCGCCACAGAGGACCCCGTGGCCTGAGCAGGTTGATGGAATATAGTGTTTCTCAGAGTCTTTATACTTGTTCAGATAACCTTACAAAATTTTGCTTTATAAGCTTGTATTCTTCTCCACCCCATTTTACCCTTCTATTGATTCCCCATACTTCCAAACCGTAACTCTTTCTAAGGCTGTTTAGGACAGCTAAGTTCAATGACCATCTCTTTCCACAGTTCCTTTAAGTGTATTTTTTTTAAAAATTATTTTCCGGAATTTCGTGTCCCAGTTTCTGAAATTTCTCTTAAGTAGTCCTCGGCCTGTACTTCGCTAGTAAAGCTTCTTGTTGAGCCCTTGAATATGATTTTCAGCCGTGCCGGGTTTTGTAAAAAAACTGTCGCTCCAATTTTTTCAAAAGGCGCGAAAAGTTGGCGCATTTTCCATCTACGCTCAACGGTGGTGTGGGCGAAATCTGGTCTTACAAAAAACTTAAACCCTTTGTATTCCCTTTGGCTTGTAGGTCTGGCAAGATTATAGATTGCTTCACGAAGAAGGAAGTTTCCAAAATGGACCAGCATGGCCCTGGGATATTGGCGTTGCTTATGGGCGTGTTTTGGTAGCATCAAAGGAAAGCAATGGGCACGCTGTGTCTCTCTGTCCATATCCCAGGCCTCCAATTCTGGGAACACTGTTTTGAGTATATTGATCATTGTCCCTCTAGCGTCATTTCCTTCGAAATTTTCTGGGATACCAAGAAACCTTAGATTATTCCGTCTGGATCTGTTCTCGTAATCTTCGACTTTTGCCATGAGGTCTTTTATTATTCCATCCTGCTCCTTTTCTGTTTTTTGCAGTTTGGCGACGTCAGTTTCCAAATTTTCCGTGCGAGTTTCTACTGCGGCCATTCTCTCTGAGATCTCAGTACATATGTTGCCGACTTTTTTAACCGCGCCTTGCAATTTTTCAATGGCAGCCCGGTTCCTTTGGCTATCTTTTTTGACATCCATATGAAAATTCTTTATTGAGCTCAACACTTCACTCAATGAGGGCTCTGATGTTATTCCAAGGCTGCCTCTGTTTCCGGTTGTTTTTTGGCTTCCCACTTCTATCTCATCCAAGCTGTGGTTTTGACGTGGTGTTTCTCCCAATGATTTTGAAATCTGGCTTCTTCGTGCGGAATTCGTTCTGGCTTTGGCGTGATCCGTATTAGTGCCTGGATCTGTTGTCTCTTCATTAGGAGGATTACATTCTCTTATGCGTCTCGTCCTCTTTTTTTCCCCGTTTTTTCCTGGAATTTGTTTTGCTGGGTTTTCATTTCTGGATTTCCAGTGTTTCTTCCTGCATAATTCCATCTTCTGGCTGAAGTTCTTCAGTTCTTCATGGCAGACACGCCTAAGAAAGGCCTTTTTAGGCCCTGTGCTTCCTGTGGTAAAAAGAGACTTCATGTGGATGACCAACACAAAGATTGTCTCTACTGCCTTTACCCGGATCACTCTTCAAAGGACTGCAAGGTATGTCATACCTTTTCTTCAAAGACCCTCAAAGATCGGGAGAGGCGCCTCTTAATTTGGCTGCAGAGGCTTAAAGACAAAGACTAACCAGAGTCTTCTGAGGAGAGTGAGGACTCTTCCATATCTTCCAAATCCTCTCAAAAAAGACCAAGGGTGGCTTCTCCAGGCCCATCGTCACAGCCACCTCAAGAGAAGACACACAAAAAGTCTTCAGAGGTACAACCCAAGGCTCTACCAGTAAAGGTTTCTCCTCAAGAGATTGTTTACACCTTTAAAAAGCCTTCTTCCACTCCGTCGACGACGACCTCGTCAACGTGGCTTCAACGACGAGGAAATCTACGTCTATAGCCTTGTGCGTAACCTCGACGACGACGACTGTTTACACGTCTGTCTTCTTCTTCACTATCTACGTCGACGACGACTCCATCGTCGACGGCCGGTAGGTCTGTTTTGTCGACTATAAAGATAAAGAAGTCATCAGCGACGTCCAAACAACCTTCAACGCTATGATTGCCGACGACAGTGTCGACGAAGACTGTCCCGTCGACATCCACTCCATCTTCAACGAAAGCTCTGTCGACGACGACAACACCGTCGACGAGATCTCTGTCGACGATGGCTCCGTCGACAGGAACTCCATCGACCATGGTGCCCGTCGGCGCTTCACCGTCGACGACTACACCGTCGACGGGCTCGTCGACGATGACAGATTCCAATCTGAAGAGTACGTGCGTCCATCTCAAAATCACGAAATGTATGTTGACACCGGCCCGACTTCCCCTAGAGGGGTCCAGCCATTGCCTCCAGCTCACCTCTTATACGAAGAGGAGTCTGACGAGGGCAGTATGTTTAGGACAGCGACAAGTCCATCTGAACTTAACGTGAAGTATTAAGACAGTTCGGACTATGAGGACCAAGATCAGGAGGATCAGACAGTTTATCCTGAAGAATACCATCCGCCTCCATCACCCATGGTTTGCCTGCCAGCATCTTTGGATTCCGACCTGCAATTCCTCCTTACGGACTATAAGCTGAGATTCCCTACCTCTGCAAAGTCTCCACTTCCAGCTGTATCTCCAACACCAAGACTGCAGCTTCCACCTTTAAATCTACAGCTGGGGCCTGTCATTTGACCACCTCCACCTTCCACAGATGATTAGGAGGAGGATCCACATGAAGAAGGGGAACTTCATGATTCCCAGTCTACTCATGATGAGTGGGACGACTATTTCATACCCTGTCCTGCTTCTCCTTTGCCTACACAGGCTGATTCGCCTCCTGAAGACATTAGGGGATTTCACAACATAGTGGAAAGAGCAGCGCAACGTTTCCAAATACCTACGCTGTCACAACATCAAAATTGCTTCCTATATGATTTTAAGGAACCTTTTAAGAAATCGGTCAGATCTCTACCCATTATAGAATACATATGGGATCAGGGTGTGAAAATAATGCATAACCCTTCCTCGTTGCCCCCAGTATTGCCTCGTCTGGATACAAAATACAGAGTTCCAGATACTGCTCCAACTTGCCTGACAGGGCATCCTAAACCAGACTCTGTCATCATGCATGCTGCTCAATGAAAATCAAAAAATCCTTCTGCCCCACTAGCCGCTCCTCCGGACAAGGAAGGCCGAAAGCTTGATAACATTGGGAAACGTTTCTCATTAATGTCGGCATTAACAGTGCGTGCATCCAATTCCTTGGCAATGTTAGGGGGTTATAACAGGCCGTTGTGGGCAGACATCGCTCCATATCTTGCGACCTTGCCAGATGAGTCAAAAGAGGAAGCAAAAAAGATCTTGCTTGAAGGCGAACGTTCTGCATCCGAGATCATAGATTGCGCGATGGATATCGCCTCTACTGGATTTCGCTAACTAGCTGGCGCAGCTGTATTACAACACCAGGGTTGGTTGAAAGCAACTTCATTCCGACCGGAAGTGCAAACAAATTTTTTTGACATGCCCTACGATGGCCAGGTTCTTTTCGGATCACACAATGACGAAGCCCTTCAAGGTATAAAAAAGGCTAGCGACACGGCCAGAGCTTTGGGTACTCTGCAATTCAAGAACCCACCTTTTCGTGGCTCAAGAGAAAGCTGGCAATCCTCTACAAGGGGTGATTACCAAAGACAATCTTCCTACTCTTCTAGTCAACAGTATCGGCCACAATACCAGCAGCGGCAGCCTTCCTATACTAAATCCTCCTTTCGTGGCAAAGGTGGTCAACAGAAGGGCGCTGCTCGGCGACAATGACCTTTCACTACCGCCAGTCTCCATTTCATCTCCGCCCTAAACAGTTGGAGGAAGAATTTCCCATTTCCTAAAAAATTGGAAACCAATCACAACGCACCGTTGGGTTCTGCAATTAGTTCAATTCGGTCATTCACTGGAGTTCACTCAAATTCCTCCCCAAACCCCTCCCCGACCTATGCTTCACAAAAATCTACGTATTCTACTCCGGGAGATTTCACTTATGCTCCAGAAGGGAGCTATAGAAAGGGTTCCTTTTTGTCAACGGGAGAAAAGATTTTTTTTAATTTTATTTTTTTTATATTTTTATTTATTGGTATTTGCAAAGACATACAATGTCAAACCATGAAGAACATTCAGATCAGCACATAACAGTACCCTTCGCCCAGGCGTAGCTACACAGTACAATCCATAAATATCAGTAATGATGACACCATTGATACAACCAGTTATATAATTACATTTGTGTTCAGATAGTCCATGAGATATAACCAATAGTCTGTTGCTCTCGATCCTGTAGGTAGTTCTTCTTCATATGTTCGTAGGGTATCCCTACAATACACCAGATCCTGTATCCAATGCTTAGGGCTCTGCACCACCTTACTACCCCAGTGTAAAGAAATTCTACGCTTGGCCATCAACAGGGCGATAGCACAAGACGTACGCTTTGCGGCACGTACGTTAGGCACCAATCCCAAAAGGCATGTACGAGCATCACAGGTAATGAGAGTTCCCACCCTCTTACTCAGCACTTGCGTTACCTTCTCCCAATAGTTAGCCACCACCACACCGTGCCACGCCAGATGCATAAAGCCTGCACCGTCGGCATTACAACAGGGGCACCTGGAGTCCATGCGTAACCTATATCGATAAAGCCGTAGTGCACATGTGATATGTCTGGTGAAATGTAAGATACGCAGGTTTCCATTGGGTGTTAATAAGCCTGTCAGTGCACAAGTTGCAGTCCACTCCCCCTCTGATAAAGGGATATCTAAACAATCATTCCACTTCTCCCGTGCTCTGTCCGTAGCGTCTGCTATGTCGTCCTGCAAGGCAACATACAGTGTGGACACCATGTGAGCAGATGTGGGTGCAGTGAGTAATAATTGCAATGATGCCATTTGTGGTGGCTCCTCCGGAAACGTGGGGTAGTGTTTCTTCATCGCCTCTTGTAACCTGTAGTACGTGAATCTGAACATTAGCGTTTGATTACTAATGAAGGAAAGAGTATCCGATGTTCTAAACCTGCCGTTGTGGTAAAGATCCCCCATACTATCAATGCCCACCTGTCTGAGTAGTCCCATACCCATCTTCTCCTGCGTGACTGATATGGCGGGATGGTGATGTAGTGGAAGAATTTGAGCATAGAGTAGAGCTTTTTGTGCCTTATTGGCCATTGTGCGCCAGGCCGCATTTGTAGTATCTATAGTGTTGATATCTATGTTGTGCAATGGAGGCCTCCTATGTGTAAGAATCGTTGTTAGCGGTATCGGCAATGCATCACCCTCTTCAATCGCAACATGTGTGAGGAATGGAACTGTGTGATACCAAAAATGTGCAAATTGTGCTTGCGCACATAAGTAATAAAATAAAAAATCTGGGACCCTGTACCCACCCCGCGAATAAGGTAATGTCAGAACATTCATCTGTATTCGGGCCTGCTTAACTGCATATATTAAGCGGAGTACCATGGTGTTTATTCTGAGGAACACTTCTGCAGGCGGCGTAATGGGGACATTAGTGAACAAATAAAGGAGCTTAGGCAGGATGACCAGTTATACAATCGCAAATCTATCGGCCAGGGATAGGGGAGAATGTATCACCACTCAATTCTTTCCTTCAGCATGCTAATTGCCCTGCCATAGTTAGTGCAGATAACTACTTCCAGTTCCCTATGGAACCAAACTTCTAAGTACTTTACTGGGTCCGACTGCCATTCCAATGGGTAATCGGTCAAATGTGGGTGTGTGGCGTCCATCAGTAGAGTTATCAAAGATTTAGAACAGTTAATTTTTAGACCAGACTGTTGCCCAAATTTAATATACTCCCTCAATAATGGATTAAGATTCTGCTCGGGATCCCTAACATAGAGCATCATGTCATCTGCATAGAGTGATATATGCAAAGGACGTTGCGGGAACTGGAGCGCCGAATAGTGATACCCCTGTCTAATCTTGCAGGCCAAGGGCTCCAGTGCAATTGCAAATAGCAGGGGAGACAGAGAGCATCCCTGCCGTGTCCCTCGTGCAATAGGTATGGTGCCAGATATGTATTTGTTGATCTTGATTCGTGCCATTGGGGCCGTGTATAATAACTGGACCCATTGTAGGAAAATCGGACGGAACCCCATACTACGCAACACTAAATGTAAATACGGCCTTTCTATCAAATCGAAGGCCTTAGCCGCGTCTAAAATATTGCAGCAGCCTTGGTACTAGGGATTAGGTAATGAGATATGGCGAAGAGTGTCCGGCTGTTATGTGTTGTGGACCGCGATGGGATGAAGCCCGATTGATCAGGCAAGATCAAATTAGGCATAAGGGGCTGCAGCCTCGTGGCAAGTAGCTTGGATAGAATCTTCGTGTCCACATTCATTAAGGACAAGGGTCTGTAGGAGTCACAGTACTCCAGGTCATTATTGGGCTTCAAAAGGGCTATCAACATGGCCTCCCTCAAAGTCCGTGGGAGCATTAATTTATCATGGGCATCACCGTACATTTCAACTAGGGGTTTAGCTAACTGGTCAGCAAAGGATTTATAGAATTCACAGGTGAACCAGTCAGGGCCCGGGGCTTTCCCGTTGGGAAGAGATTTAATAATCTTAGTGACTTCTTCCACCGTGATTGGTAGCGACAGATATTCACGTTGTGCATCTGATAGCCACGCTATCGATACAACCGCTAGATAATGCGTGATTTCCTCCGGAGACGCAGTGGGCTGCGAGGTGTATAACTCCCCATAGGCAGACATAAACTCTTTGAGGATACCCTCAGTATCACGGTGTATAATTCCCTCCCCATCTCTAATCGCCTGTATCACAGTTAGTGAACGCCCAGCGCATATTTTGTCCGCTAGTGCTTTCCCGGGCCTACCACCCTCACCATAAGATCGTGCTACCGTGCGTTTTGTAATGTATTTAAGTTCATCGTCCGCGTATGTCTGGTACTCCGATAATACTAACCTAATCTCGCCTAATATTTTTGTTTCTTGTGTGTGTTCATACTCTCTTTCCAGAGCACGAAGCTTATCTTCGCGGAGAACTAGCGGACGCCTGATATCCTTCAAAATACCTGCTGTAGTACTGATGCAAACCCCCCTATTCGTGGCTTTAAAAGCTTCCCATAGGAGTCCTGGATCGTCAGTAGTAGGTGTGTTGAGTTCAAAATAGTCAGTGATGGCGTTACTAATGGTGTCTGTGTAGACTGAATCAATTAGTGCTTTCGCATTAAACCTCCAACTGTACGGTGGCGGGACATAATGTGGCAATAGTAGCGTGAGCAATACTGGGTTATGATCGGATAATGTCTTGGGGAGGTGAGACACAGACCTCATCCATTGTGATATTTCACCGGCCCCCAGCCAGTAGTTTGTTCGTGACCAACTGTTATGAACAACTGACATATGCGTAGGCTCCATATCTGTGGGGTGCCTGGTTTTCCAGAGGTCTACAAACCGCATGTCCGACATTATATCGTGTAACTTGTGCAGTGCGGGTTTATGAGGCTCTGTCGATGCTCCGGACCTATCCAGGGCATCATTCAATGCAATGTTAAAATCCCCACCCCAAAGTAATGGAATGTCAGGCAGGTCAAGGATCTTTAACCAGAGATTATGGTAAAACCCAGGGTCATCAATACTGAGACCGTACATATTAATGAAAGCGAGTTTATGACCTCTCAGTATTCCAATTACGATGACATACCGGCCCTCTGTATCTGTAATCGTGTGTTCTACCTGAAAATTCAAACCCTGTTTAAACAGAATGAGTACCCCCCTAAAATATGAAGAATAGGCAGAGCCATGCACCGATTCTGCCCACCGGTGACCTATACGAGGATGTGCAGTAGGGGCAATTTGTGTCTCCTGTAAAAATGCTATATCAATCTGTAACCGATCAAAGTAAGCTATGATTTGTCGCATCTTTTTCGGGTCCTTGAGACCCCAAATATTCCAAGTCAGCAGATTCAGATGTCTAGGTAATGATTTCTCAGCCGACATCTCTATGTTTAAGTACCCATGAAGGTCTGGTGTAGCAGTGGTCGTATGTATACAACAGATTGACTATGGAGTAGAATAGTGATGCATAGTGTGATGTACTCCCGAACTGCAGCGGTACGTCTTAAATGCACTGATCCGCAACAAACAAATCCCAACTGCTACCTCCCTCCCCCCACCCACTTCAGCATCCCAATTATGCCAAAGACATTCCCCCACAGTTACAAAATACATAAGTAAATCCCGGTCGGGGAACTCCCGCATGGGGGATCCGTCGAATGCACACATTTGCATCCAGCATAGTGGATGTGGACAGGTGTACGATAGATATGCAGACTAAAAATAAGAAGTCAGAACAATCCAGAAGTTAACAATGATATACTTAGAGCACCAAATAGTGGTAGTAGGATATTTCAGCCCGTACCCATCCAAAGCAACAATAGACATTGCCGTCAAACAGTGTCTGAAACCAAGAGCAACGAATCCCAGAAGGTAACATGGTATGTGGTATTAAGTCATGCATGTGCGTTAGCACACCCTTCCCCCAGGTAATGGCAGCAAGTGAAACGTAGCTAGAAGCACAGGCCCCCTGTAATAGGAACAATCTACAAACTTGGCAACATACATATCTAATTGACATCATCACAGCACATCAGTGGATCTGCTGGGCGTACAGCATGTAAGCACACAACAACAAAAGAAAGAATAGCAGAAATTGCAGAAGGTGGCCCAACATCAGAACAAATGTCCGTAGGGGTGTCCTCTGAAAACACAGTACTCAGCAAGCCTACCGTCCCGTAAGGCTCAGCCTACACCCCCAAAGGATGTGATCAGCCATGTCATATTTATATTATCGATAAGGAGTCCACCAACAACGCACCTTCAAAGATGCTCATTGTCTTACCGGTTCATGATGACAAGGAGACAAACGTCCTACCCTTACACACCGCTGTTAGTCCGAGTCCTGGTTCTGCTCAGCATGTCTCTGGTCCCGCTGTTTCTGATGCAATTTCTTAAGAAAGTCAAATGGCAGCTTTTGGGGTAAGAAGGATTGTAGAGTGGCCATCCTGAGTCACCTTCAGCCGAGCTGGATAGAGCATAGCATACTCCACACCCAGCTCTCTGTTTCTTTTTAGCCGGATTGAACTCCTTGCGCACCAATTGGACGGCCATGGTGAAGTCCGGATAAAACTCCAGTGCGTTTCACTGATAGTGAATTTGTTGCTTCTCCCGAGCCATCTTCAAGATTACATCGCGATCCCTATAATTAAGGAGGCATGCGATGATCGGTCGTGTAGATGCTCCCGGTTTGGGCCTCGGAGCCAGGGATCTGAGGGCACGCTCCACCAGCAATACCAGGGAAAGATGGTCTGTACCAAAGATGCTGCTGATAAGTTCCTCCACGTAGGTTTCTATCTTTCCCGTGTTTGTGGATTCCGGAACACCTGCGATCCTGATGTTATTCCGGTGAGACCTCACCTCCAAATCCTCCGCCTTATTCTTGATCACATCCAGCAGTTTTTCCATTTCCGCGCACTTCTTGGTGGTAGTGTGGGACTCATCTTCCACTGCAGATATACAGGTCTCCACTTCACCGAGTCTCTCTCCGTGCTTATCAAGTTTTTCCGCCATGTTATCAACTCTTTGAGTAAGAGTGTCCGATTTGCCATTGATGTCCTATAGGCTCTTTTGAATAGCCTTGAGCACCGTCTCCATGCCGCTGGGCGCCACTGTTTCACCATCAGGTTCGACATCAGACTGATCAGTAGCTCCCTTGGCAGATTTCCTGGCCTCGAACTGGAGCTTAGCTTGTTGCTTATCTGGTTTACCCATCGTGCTTTCCCAGGGATGCTACCAGCACTGAGAGGGGGGACTAGAGCTTCCAATATACCAGATGTAGAATGATGTGGGGCAAGGAGGAGCTGTACCACACCACTCACAATCCCAGACGTGCAGTCGCCACTGATCCAACAGGCTATCTGCCTCCCAGGCGCACCTCAATCTACTGGTCACGGTTGTGCAAAAGTCTGACAAAGATTGACACAGGCAAATCAAGGCAGCATGGTGCAGACCCCCAGCCTCCGTTTACTCAGCATCTATATTAATGACCATTTACATATGTAGCGGCGTGTGCTATAGGAACTGGCCCCGGCTCCCAAGGCATCAGATAGTGCGATCATCAGTTGTACAATCAGGTCCGCACCACAGCCAACCCAGACCTGCACTTCCTCCAGGCCTCCAGGTGCTGACACAGCATCAGTGTTCTTGTAGACGGTCTTAGAAATATAACTCCTCGCCGGCACTCTAAGCATCTAGTCAGGCAGGGCCCCTTAATTCCAGCTTGATCATACCAATACCCTGGGCAATCTATGGGGGGCCGCCATCTTCGGCACCGGCATGCGCGATCTACAACGGATCTGCCACTAGGCCCCCATTATCTCTGGACCCGCCATTTTGAGGAGAGGAACCTTTATCCTGCTGCCCGCAATTAGTATTGTGTCATTCTCCCCATGCCTCATTGTATAATAATCTTATTCTGATGCAGCAGGCTGACGCCATTATATACTGAGGCCGTCACAGTAGGAGCCAGTCACTGCTCCATATATGCAATCGCGGATGCTCCTCCGTTATAGTGCTCACCCAGCGCCAGTCCGCAACATTGCCGATGTCCCCCTTCGGCACCACAGCGCATTCTCAACTCCCAATGAGTCCGGTCCGCTACTCACGGCAATTACAGACTCCCGCTGTTCTCACCGCCGCAGTCAGCTGCAGGCCGCTTCGGGACACCCCGGCTCCGCTGTCCCCTAGGGTGCTGCCATTTCGCGTGCGTTTTGCCACCCGCGCCTCCGGAGCAGCTCGCCTATTCGGACTCTGCCCTCGTTGTCAGCACTGCCCCTCTTTACCAGCACTTAAATTCCACGATGGGCTCCGGCCCAGGATCGCACGAGCAGCAGGTTCCAGAGCATTAGCCCAGCATCGGAGCGCAATAGATCACCGCAACTCCGGCCACCGCCATCTTACTCCGCCGTGAGCCCTGAAAGCTGGACAGGTCTCTGCTATTTCTCTGGCCCAGGGGATCCCTCAAAGATCCAATGTCACACAGATTATCGGCCAGACGTTCCGACGGGCATATCTGCTATTTTCGCTCGGCTCCCCTACCGGAAATCCGAGTTTTGGCTGATAATTGTTCCTGTTCTGCGTAGCTGTCTCAGGAGGCAGCCATTCCGCTGTGCACCCTCTAGCGCCCCCTACGTGGGAAAGGATTTTACTCCCGTTTTTTTCTAGTACGCAAAAAGGAGAAGAAATGGAGAACGATTTTAGACCTCAGAAGCCTTAACAATTTCTTTAAAAAGCAGTTGTTTCGTATGGTTACCATCCAGGAAGTACTGCAACTTCTAAATGCAGATGACTACATGGTGTCTCTGGATCTTCAGGATGCCTATTTTCACATCCCTATCCACCGGAATCACAAAGTTATGAGAGTTGCAGTAGTGGGCAGACACTTCCAATTCCGTGTCCTACCGTTCGGACTCAAATCGGCGCCACACATTTTTACAAAATGCCTCTCCAGTAGACGCATATCTCAGACAACAACACCATCAGGTCTTTCCATATCTGGATGACTGGCTGGCCAAAGCACCATCTCTAGAAGGCGCGTCCAGGTCTTCCGACGGCTGTCTACAGCTCTTCGATCGCTTGGGGCTCACTCTCAATCGGGACAAGTCTGTTCTCCAGCCTTCCCAGTGTATAACTTTCCTGGGTGCTACTCTCGTCACGACCCAGAAGAAAGCGTTTCCATCACAGGAGCGAAAAGACAAGCTTCTTTCCTTGGCAATTCGCATATGTTCCAAGAAGTCTTTAACAGTTCGCCTTTTCAAATCCCTGCTCAGGATGATGTCTACATGCATTCTACTAGTTCCACACTGTCGTCTTCACATGCGCCCTCTTCAAGAGGCCCTATCGGCTCAATGGGTCCAATGTACAGGTTCATTTGACGATGTCATCCGAGTGACCCCTCAAATGGTCAAGACTCTAAGGTGGTGGATTTGCCCTCAGAACCTTTCTTAAGGCTTGCCTTTCTTTCTTCCAGCTTCGCCGCATACCATCACAACAGATGCGTCCCTGGAAGTTTGGGGAGCTTTCGTCCAAAGAACTACAGATCAGCGGAAAGTGGTCACCTTCCGAAAGACAACTCCACATAAATCTCCTCGAACTGCCAGCTGTCTATCTCGCACTGTTGGCATCCTACCAATAATCAGAAATTCTCTAATGATCGTGCGTACGGACAACACCACAATGATGCACTATCTAAACAAGCAAGGGGGAACTCGCTCTCACACTCTCTCATAAGTCGCAAAAGATCTGGAACTGGTTGCTCCTTCACAACATTTCTCTCAGGGCGGAGTACGTCCCAGGAACGGACAATGTTCTGGACGATTCTCTGAGCAGGCAACAGGAGGCGTGTCACGAATGGGAATTGAATCAGCGGACTCTCAACCGCATATTCTCACAATGGGGCACCCCTCTCCTAGACCTGTTCGCTACAAGGCAGAATGCCAAATACCAACACTTCGCAAGCTGGCGTCCCCAGAAGGGATCACTAGGGAATGCATTTTCGATCGCATGGTGCAACGTCTTTGCAAACACGTTTCCACCCTTTCCACTGATTCCCAGAGTTCTCAGGAAATTGAAAGCGGAGCCTTGCACGCTCATTCTGATAGCCCCAGCTTGTCCACGCCAACATTGGTTCACGGAGCTTCACCTTCTCTCCCTGGAACCGCCGATCCAGTTGAAACCATTTCCCTCTCTTCTCACAATGAACCACCAACAAGTCCAGCATCCGGATCCGGCATCTCTCAGATTATCCGCTTGGCTCCTGAGTTCAGGGAATTCCAGGGCCTAGACATACATCCGGATTGTAGAGCAGTTCTGGATCCGGCTCGAGCGGACAGTACTAACAAAACATACTCCTTAAAATGGAGGTTCTGAATCTGGTGCAAGTCAAGGAAGATACACCCTCTTTCATCTTCTCCAGTACAAATATTGCCTTACCTTCTCCATCTGGCGAATTCAGGTCTTGCTCATGCTTCCATTAAAGTTCACCTGGCAGCAATATCTCGTTTCAGAAGATCTTCTGCTGGCCCTTCTCTTTGGTATAACAGGTTGATCAAGCAGTTTCTTAAAGGCCTGTTCAGGACATTTCCTCCTGTAAAGACTTTACCTCCCACTTGGCAACTCAACACAGTTCTTGCTCAGCTCATGAAACATCCTTTTGAGACAACACACAGAGCTGATCTTAAGTATCTTTCCTGGAAAATGGCTCTCCTTCTGACCCTTACCTCAGCGAGGCGAGTAAGTGAGCTTCAGGCATTTTCAATTCAAGACCCTTTCCTTCAGTTCAAACACAACAGGGTTATACTGCGAACAAATCCTAAGGGTGTGCCTAAGGTTCCGTCAGACTTCCATCTCAATGAACCTATAGTCTTACGTTCCTTTTTTCCAAAACCTCACACAATGGCAGAAAGAACTCTGCATCTTAAACGCTGCCTAAAGTTTTACATTGACAAGACAAAGACTTTCCGCAAGTCCAATCAACTCTTTGTGGCCTACAGTCAACCTAGAAAAGGTCTCCCACTCACTAAACAAAGTATCTCTTGCTGGATCTCTGCAGCTATTACTTTCTGTCACCAGCAAGCGGGGCAACCCTTAAGTTCCAAGGTCCAAGCCCACTCCACTAGGGCGATGTCTACCTCCATGGCACTCTTTGCAGGTGTGCCTATCACAGACATTTGCAGAGTGGCAACTTGGAAGACGCCGCATACATTCACCAAGCATTACTGCTTGGACACTGAACTCATGAAGGATGCTGCAGTGGGACAGGCAGTACTACGTCATATATTTCGATAGAGGTGAGCCTTCCTTTTCATCCTGCCATCTTTTCTTTTATACGCACATTTCTCTAATGTGTTCCTTAATCGTTTCTTTCATTGCAATTTGGTACTTTCTATGTTTCACATGGATATGGTATTATCTGGTGAATTTGTATATGCTGTACCATCCGAAATGTGCTTATCATTGCTTACTACTCTGATTCAGGCATGTGAATCTATGAAAGATACCCTAATACTGGATAAGAAATGCGTTACTTACCTGTAACTGCAGTTATCCAGTATTGGTGTCTTTCATAGATTCACATGCAACCCACCCACCACCCCTGGAAGGGCTCATCTAGTTCTCTCAGTGATAAACCTATTTAGCACTGTGCTTACGAAAATCTGAGGGACTAGAGCTCCTTCCAGGAAGGTTCCAGAGGATGGTGATAGCTGATTGGCTCTTCTCTAGAGTTTGGTCCTATTTACAAAAGGGCATGGATATATTACTAATGTAAGGCCTTTGGCCTATTACTCTATATGTCTAATAGGACATTACTTTATTTATGTACCGGGGACTCCCATCCCGACGACGGGGAATGATTCAGGCATGTGAATCTATGAAAGATACCAATACTGGAAAACTGCAGTTACAGGTAAGTAACGCATTTCTTCTGCTGGGTGAGGTTCACAGAAAAATTTGCAAGTCAGTATGCAAACCCTGTCCCAGTGAAAAAAAACGAACTTCAATATCCAAAAGGTTACTTCCCTACAAGGATGGGAAACAAATAGTCTGATAGGGAGCGCTGTTAGAATGTAAATTGATACTTGTATAGCGCACTACTCACCCGCAAGGGTCTCAAGGCGCTTGTACGAATACCGCTGTGGAACCCATCCTGGCTTTCCCTGTGAGGCGTCCACTCCTGGGCACCCCCAAGGGGGAGGCCAGGCATCCTTAGCGTTGTGGGGGCCGTTGTGGAGATTAAGCAAGCTATTGCCCAGAGTTGCAGAGTGGGACTCCATGATTGGAATAGGCACCGAGGCGAGAATTATCAGGTCCGTGGAATTTTGAGCCCAAGACCCGCCAAGGCGGGGAATTGAACCCTGGTCCCGGGCTAGACCTCTGCATCAGGGTCTGCTGCTCTAACCATTGAGCCACACAAGGGTCAATCAGCTATGGAGAAGCCTCAAAAGATCACCATTGGACCCAAAAATAATATGCAAATTAAGAGAGGCAAGAAGAAATTTAAAGGCGGAAAAAAGGAATAATCAACAGGAGAAATGGGACTCCTTTTGGACAAAAATATTGTATATTAGGTCAAACAATTCCTCTAACTTCTGGTGAACTGTAAATGAGGTGAGAAAATCTCTCCCAAATGTGGTCTCCTCCAACATTTCAGAGCAAACTTGTCATAATTTCCTACATAATCATTTTAACCAGTTGGCTTAACCGGATCGACTCCTTGTCCAGGGGAAGGGCCTGTAAATCCGCTTATCTCGGGAACTCACCCTTAAGAGCAGCAATCTTGAAACATCTTGGTGCCCTATTACTGAAGCTTTAGTGCATAAACAAATGGGAAGGTTCGCAGAGAGGGGACACCAGGCTCAGGCGGAATACCACCAGCCATTTATAAGGAAGATCCAACATTTTGGGCCGCTCACCTGACCCCGCTTTTTTGTCCATACTGCAGTCGAATTGTATTTCCCCATCATGGCATGGTTCAATACTTGCTCCAATATTCAAGGGTGGTGACAAAAGAGTCCCAGGGAACTACGGCACTGATCAATAACAATGCCAAATACTTTGCAAGTGTGCTACTAGACGTGCTGCAGTTGTGAGCCAATTCAAACAGGATCATCCCACCAAATCAAACCAGTTTACTAAGAATACAGATACTTCTGTGACCCTGGTGACACTCTCCCTTTTAATTGATCAGGCGGAATCCAATGGTCAACCAGTCTTTTTTTGCTTTATTAACTACAAATCAACATTCGATAGTCGATAGGGGGAAGCTCTGGCAGAAACTGGCGCATCTCAACATCCCAGATTGTCTTGCAATTGCTACACCAAGAAACATGGGTCAAAATACAAATTAGAGACGGGTCACACTTGTCCAGGCCAATTAACACCTCACAAGGCCTTAAGCAGGGCTGCGTCCATGCACCAATATTATTCAATCTGTTTTTATCTGGATTAAATTAACTCTCCGTCAGATTGTTAATGGAAAGTTCCTCCATCTGAAGAGTAAAGAGTCGACTTCCTTAGCCATCCTTTTTTAAATTGTGATGGAATTTTGTCGATTAGATTGACAATATGATACCCAAATATTTTATCTCTGTACTCACTCTCCCTCCCCATCCTCCGTCTTGGAAATATCCACCGAATAACCTGACAAGGCCCCAAACTCTGCCGTGATCTACTCCACCCTCTGTACAGTTTTAACAGGGTCTGATGTGTAAATTATCAAATCATCAACATACAGTGCAATCTTACCTCAAAAGATAGATACATAAAAGGGAATAACCTGACTATCCGAAGCCGTTGTGCCAAAGGCTTGATGTATATGTCAAATAAAAGAGTCAACAAGGGGCAACCCTGCCTTGTTCCCCTTTGTATGCTGAAACTACCAGTTAGAAAACCATTGAGAAGCATCCTGGCCGAGGAATTTGTCTATAGTATCCAAAGCATATGGATGAAGCCTAGGCTACATCCCATTATATCCAGGACCTCCCAAAGAAATGCACAGCATACTCAATCGAAGGCCATAGCTGCATCAGTTGTGACCACGGCAAGGGAAATTGAACGAGTCGCAGCAAGATCGATAGCTCCTATCAGCTGTTGTGTAAGTTTTTAAATTTGCCTATTTGGAATAAATCCCTTCTAATCAGTATGTGTCAGCGAGCTTAGGAAATCTCCTTGCCAAGATGTTCATAAAGATTTTATATTCTGCATTTAGCAGGGAGATTGGATGGTAGGTATCTACCTTCCTAGGGTCCTTGGCAGGTTTCAAAATCAATACAATTGTGGCCTCTTTCCACAAGTTTGGAATTTGTCTGCTCTGACGATATATTGAGGTAAATAGTAATTCCCATTCTGGGATCAGTTCTTCTATTAAAAGTGTATACAACTCTGCCGGAATGGCATCCAGGCCAGCCGCCTACTGGTCTTAGTCCTTAGAAGATATGTCAAATTTTTCTCCTTAGTTATTGGGCATCCAAATATTCTTTACCCTCCATTGTAAGTCCCGGGAGCGTTCACTTTCCAGCCAAACTCGTAGCCTCATGAGGTTGAGTTGAACCTCTTCTGTGTATAGTGTGGAGAATGAGGAAACTAAACAGGCCTGCATTTCTTCTCCTTTATTAGAGGCTTCTCCCTGCAGGTTAATTATCAATTCACTAATATGATTCCTAGATCTCTCAGCATTTGCCTTCCAGACTGGTAAGCCCCGCTCTCACTCAATATTCAAATTGTCTCATATCCCCTGATTCCCAATGAGCTATACACATCTTATCCTCCATAATCTTATAATTCAGCCTCGCCTCTTCCAACTGCCATGATAATCCTCCCCTATCTTCATTTGGCCTCAAGCCTTGCTGTTGCAACTCTGCCTCTAGTGTCCCCACTCTATCCTCTAATCTTATAAGGCCTTTACTTTCTGACCTATTTTGAAAGTGAGTCAGACTTTGCAACACCCCTCTAACGTACGCTTTAAAAGCATCCCAGATAACGTCAAGGGGGGCAGATCCAGCGTTGTCAAAAAAGAAATCGGCGCAGAATTGTTTCAGGGTGGCAAGAACCTCAGGATCTGAGAGAATAGCTCTTTTTAAGGTCCACCTCGCATTTTGTCATCCACTAGACCACTTAAGCTTGATCTGAAATATGGCCCGGCAAAACGCAGACTTACTTGATTTTCTCTGCTATGATTCTATTTACAAATATGTAATCCAGTCTGGAAAAGTGATCGTAACTTTTACTGTGGAATGTATAGCCCCTCCTTGAACCCTCTGTATGCCTCAGAGCATCTACTAAGTATATGTCCTGAAGCATATTTTTAAGAGCCTGTCTCGTCCTAGGGGCTTGGGCTTACTTCATTTAGGTGGATCTGTCCAAGAGGTGGTCTAGAAGGGTGTTAAATGCATTCCCAATGATCATCGGAGAGGCAACTTCTACTAAGTTCCACTCCAGGTTACATATATGCTGGGGTCATCCAGATTCGAGCCATAAAACCCAGCACACAAAAACTCATTACCCCCATGACTCAGGGTTGCCAAAACCCACCTTTCAGAGCTATCAGTTTTTGAGGATTTTACCTTAACTCCAGCACCTCTCCTAAGCACAATAGCCACCCCCTTACAATACTCTACTTGATCCGAAACAACAAATCTATTCACCCAACTGGATTTAGAGAAAAGAGCATTACTCTCAAAAGCCGTTAGATGGGTTTCTTGCAAGATGAAAATATGAGCCAGACTTTCTTCTAAGTATCTCATAGTCAATCTTTGCCAGCATTTAGACCTCAGGCCATTCACGTTCCACGTTAAAAAGGACAACTCATTACTACCCCCCATCGTATCTCGGGGATTCAAAAACCTTTTTTATTACTCATTTGCCTAGGCCTACTAACAACAGAGATACATCTAGATGATAATATGTACTTATTATTTCCATTTTCTCCCACTGCTTCCCACCCAGTGCCTGTCCTACCCCCATACCACCCACTCCATTCCACCCTGGGGAAATCTCCCGTAGTTTACAGACATAAACTGTCTGGTGAGCTTCTCCCAGGGAGAATGGAATTCTAAACCTCTAGATTGCACAGGGACAAGCTCCCTCCCCCATTCCCCCTACCACCACCAGAACGGCACCCACTTAGCTCCATGAATCTTAAGGGACCTCAAGGGGCTGCCCCTTTTTTGATAAGTTCAATCAGACCATCCACTTCCTCCACTGATCGATAGTTATACATATGATTGTTCCACATGACACAGAGCATTGCTGGGAATTTCACTTGGGCTTTAGCCCCTAGCCTGTGCATCTCTTCCATTCTTTTCCCTAACTTCCACTGCTTCTGATCCATTGCCCGGCTAACGTCTGATCTAATGGAAAGGGAATAAGTGCCAATCGAGTAGGGGCCATTTTTAGGGCAGCACTGCGTATCGCCTCGTTCACTACATATGAGAGTAAGTTCACAAGTATCTTCCTTGACCTCTGAGGGTTCCTTTTAAAGGGATCCCTATGAACATGCTGGATTTCTAGAGAAAAATTTGTGCCTGGCCTGTCTCTCAGAGCAGTGTCCCACAATAGCGTATTTACAAAAGCCTTGAGATCAGTGCCCTCCTCCGCCTCTGGGACATTCAGGGGCCTGAGGTTATTCCTCCTAAAGTGGTTTTCTATCCTCTCATTGTCATCTCTTAATTTTTGATTCTGTTTAGACAGTGTACTTTAACTGATGGTGTTTTTTACAATATCCTGCTGCATTGTAACTACCTCCTCCTCCAACACTCCCGTCCAAAGGACCACTTCTACTAGTTTGTGAGCCAGAGTAGTACAGGAGGTCTGGATGTCAGCCTGGTGGGCCTCAGATATCTTGAGTCTCTTTTTTTTATCTCCTCCTTCAGGCCCAATAGGATGGAAGTCAGCTACTACAATGGCTGCTCCCTATCAGCTCTATTTAGGAAGCTAGCTCTGTATATACTATATCAACGTGAGGTATCGTGTAAACAGAGTTCAGTAGAACCCCAAAGGTAGGCAGAGGTAAAAGTAGATAGCACCTTACTCTCTATTTGTGGTAGTGTGGTCAAGCAGTAATGCTCTATCAGAGGGTAGTGTTAAGCATTTTTTGTACACAGTCTGCAAATGAATTCACACACTCAAAGACTGATCTTCAGACCAATTGTTTTTGTTGTATAAAAATATTCTTTTAGTTATTTTATTTTTCAAGAACAAAGCAAGCCTGGCAAAGGTTAGCAATAAATACTTTACAGTAGTAATGCAGTTGCAACACAGTTTGCATTGCAATTGTAAATGTACTTTGATTTGATTACAATTGTGTTTCTGATAATGCAATGCTTTTCAGAATACAGTACATATACTTTGTATAGGATATCTGAAAGAAACAGGTTAGTATTAGATTCCTTACCTTAGAATATCCCCAGGCGTCAGACTGGATCCGTACATTTTTGCGTAGCAGTACCCTTACGCATCGGTAGGCGTCGTCTGCGGCTCCGCGTCCGTCATCGGCGCCGTGATGACATCGTCGGAGTACTTAGACGCCGCCTCCGCGTGCTGACGTCAGTTCTTCTTTTTTCCGTGCCAGCAGCGCAGATCCCGAAAAAGTGGTACCTTAGTCACTTCATGACTAAACTTTTTTGTGATCTCTTTTGATCCTTTTTCGAGTCTTCGACTCTGAACGGTGCAGGTAGGGATGCCAGGTTTCAAGCCCTGTGAGGACTGCGACCGACTGATGTCGGTCACCAACCCTCACCGCCGGTGCCTCCACTGTCTCGGCGTTGATCACGACGACAAGGCCTGCTCCGACTGCCGGGCCCTAACTTCGAAAGCTAGGCAGGAGCGGTCCCGCAAGCGACTCGAACTCCGGCAGTCGGCCCGCACCGCGAGAGGTCCCGGTCCGGACGGAGGTCGAGGGACAGGTTGCGGGGTCAGAGCCATCATAGCTCCGGGAGTCGCCATCACTCCTCAGGCTCGAAGTCGTCAGGTAAGCACAAGAAGTCGAAGAGACGTCATCGCTCTTCTGACTCCCCCCGACGCTCGAGCGATGCGGCCGGGGGTTCGGGTGACACCGCCCACTTGGCTCCGTCGGAGTCGCGGGCGTCGCGACCTGCCCCATACCCTCCGGTCCCTGGGCAGCAAGCGACGCCAGAGGAGATCAAGCGTTTCCTCATGGCCATGAGGTTCCTCACTCCTCCGGTGGGCTCCGCGGCGCCTCCGGGCCCAGCAGACCCATCTGGGGGCCCTAGCGGGTCGGGTGCTTCGGCCCCGTCGCCTTCCGGCCCGGCGCTGCTGGGCCCCACTGGATCCGCTTCTAGATCCGGATCGTCGCCGGTCGACCCGACGACCTCACCGGCGCCGGTCCCTCCGGTGTCACCTCCGGCGCTGTCCTCGGGCGGCGCCGTCCCCGATACCTCCCTCGACCCGGTTCCGGCGCTGGAGCGGCGCCGCTGGGCGCCGCTCTCGACGCCGCTTGGGGAGTTCAATGAACCGGCCCCATCATTTGACAACCCTGATTATCAGGGGATGGGTGATGACGATTATTGGGAGGGGTCTGAGGACCCACTGACACGGGAGTGTCAGTCCCAGGAGGACTGGACAGGTCTTGTGGATGCCAGTGGTCTGAACACTTCGCCAGACACTGGTTTTGTCTCACCTCCTACCGTGGCTACGGAGGAGGGGGCATCCTTCAGTGTGGTGTTGACGCGGGCGGCCAAGGCCTTGGCCCTTGAGCTCCCCGTCGCGGCCGTGAGGACTAACCTCCTCACTGAGGTCCTTAAACCGCAGTCAAGCTCGGCTGAGCCTCTGCTGCCGTTTAATGAGGCCTTGACTGACGCTCTTTTGGGCACTTGGTCCTGGCCCGCTACAGGTCAGCCTGTAGATAGGAATGTGGCCAGACGCCACCGCCCGGCCCCGGGCGACCCTGCTTTCCTGTCCACCCACCCCACCCTTGAGAGCCTGGTCATCCAGGCCTCTAACTCCCAGACCGCATTTCCGTCGGCTCTGCCTGATCGGGAATCCAAGAGGTATGAGAATTATGGAAAGAAGATATTCTCCTCCCTTAGTTTGGGACTGCGGTCTTCCAACACCGCATGCCTCTTGGGCCGCTAAGCCCACTCTCTGTGGGACACGGTCGCGGACGTGCTGCCACAATGCCCAGCGGAGGTCAAGGCTAAACTTGCCCATGCCATTGCGGAGGGTCGAGATGCGGCACGTTTTTCCATCCGGTGTGGGCTGGATACCACTGATTCACTGGGCAGAGCGATGGCAACAACGGTGGCGATTTGTCGCCACGCCTGGTTGAGGTCTGCCAACTTTTCAGCGGATGTCCAGAATACCCTCATGGACATGCCGTTTTGATGGCCGTCGCCTTTTCGGCGACAAGGCAGACCATACACTTGAGCGCTTTAAGGACTCCAGGGCTACGACCAAGTCCTTGGGCCTCTCGGCCCGCGCCAGCAAACGGGTGCCTTTCGCTCCTTTCGTGGCCAAGGAAGGGGTGCCCCCACACGTGCTGCTAGCCACGCACCGCAGACTAACATCCAACGCGGTGGCGGCCTTGGAAACCGCCGTGGAGGCCTTCGGGGACAACGGCGATGCCAGTCCACACCTTCCCCCGCAGCATCCACCTCAAAACCTTCCTAGTCCGTGCTTTCAGGCCCAAGTGACGCCAGTGGGGGGCAGGGTTCGCCATCATCACTCCCACTGGCGCACTGTCACATCAGACAGGTGGGTGCTGCAAATCGTCCGGAGGGGCTACTCCCTTCCCTTCGAGACGACCCCTCCAGCCATGCCACCAAAATACCACTGCGTATCGGGGGATCATTTGTGGCTTCTGCAGGAGGAAGTTACGACCCTCTTGGCCATGGGGGCCATTGAGCGCATTCCTGGGCCAGAAGTAGGGTGTGGTTGCTGCTCACACTACTTTCTGGTACCCAAGAAGGGCAAAGGGGGCCTTCGTCCTATCTTGGACCTACGGAATGTCAACGGCTTCCTCCGGAAGGAGAAGTTCAAAATGCTGACACTGGCTCAGGTCTTGGCTGCCCTGGACCCAGGAGACTGGATGGTAGCGTTGGACTTACAGGGCGCTTATTTCCACATCCCCGTCCTGCCGGCCCACCGACGCTACCTATGGTTCACGGTAGGCCACGAGCACTTTCAGTTTACCGTGCTCCCCTTCGGCCTTACAAGCGCCCCACGGGTGTTCACGAAAGTGATGGTGGTGGTCGCAGCTCATCTGCGCAGGTTAGGGGTTTCAATCTTCCCCTACCTCGACGACTGGTTGTTGAAGGCGGGCTCGCCCCAGACAGTCATCAGCCACCTCCAGACGACGGCGGACCTCCTGCACCTGCTGGGGTTCTCCATCAATGTGCCGAAGTCACACCTGTGTCCCTCTCAAAAGCTCCTCTTCATCAGAGCGGTTCTCGACTCAGCGCAGTTTTTTGGTTTATCCCCCCGAGCAGCGGGTTCGGGATATTCAGGCTCTGATTCCGATATTTCAGCCTTTATCTCGAGTCTCGGTCAGGTTGACGCTGCGGCTTCTGGGGTTGATGGCTTCCTGCATCCTTATGGTGCTTCACGCCCGTTGGCGGATGCGGGCTCTGCAGTGGGACCTGAAGTTTCAGTGGGCCCAGCATCAGGGCAACCTGTCCAACCATGTCCTGATCTCAGAGGGCACTGCAAGACAGCTGCAGTGGTGGCTCACGGACCGCGATTGGGTCAGCGGCAGATCCCTCTCCCTTCCCCAACCGGAGCACGTAGTTGTGATGGACGCGTCCCTCCAGGGCTGGGGAGGCCACATGGGAGAGGCGGAGATCAGAGGCCTCTGGTCTCCGGCGGAGTCCCGGCTCCATATCAACCTTTTGGAGCTTGCGGCGATTCGTCTTGCACTGAAGGCATTCCTCCCCTCTGTCCGGGGGAGTGTAGTGCAGGTGTTCACAGACAACACCACCGCCATGTGGTACTGCAACAAACGGGGCGGGGTGGGGTCTTCGGCCCTCTGCCAGGAGGCTCCGCGCCTTTGGCAGTGGCTGGAGCATCAGGGCGTGACCCTGGTGGTTCAACACCTGGCAGGTTCTCTGAACGCCAGGGCGGACGAACTCAGCCGCCGGTGCATGATGGATCACGAATGGCGTCTGAACTCGGACGTGGGGCAAGGTTTCTTTCTGCAGTGGGGAGAGCCTTGGTTAGATCTATTCGCCACAGAAGAGAACGCGCAATGTCATCAGTTCTGCGCGTTGGAGTTTCCAAGGCGGCACTCGCTCGGAGACGCTTTTCATCGCGAGTGGAGTTGCGGTCTGTTGTACGCCTTTCCGCCTATACCACTTCTGCCCAGCGTGCTGAAGAAGATCAAACGCGACCGGGACCAAGTCATCCTTGTGGCTCCGGACTGGGCACGAAGGTATTGGTATCCCGAGCTACTCAGTATGTCAGTCGATCCCCCGGTTCGTCTGCCTCTTCAGGAGGACCTTCTGTCGCAGCAGCAGGGGACGGTCCTCCACCCGAACCTGTCCAGTCTCCACCTCCATGCTTGGAGATTGAGCGGCGACAGTTGAGGCCATTTGACTTGCCTCCTGAAGTCTGTAACATCATTCTGGCAGCCAGGCGTCCGTCCACTAAGTCGGTATACGCCTGCAGTTGGAACAGATTTGTGGCATGGTGCACAGCAAAGGCTGTGGATCCTCTCTCTGCCCCTCTTTCTGAGGTTCTTCTCTTTCTTCTTTCTCTTGCCCAGCAGGGCTCTGCTCTGGGCACTATCAAGGGCTACCTTTCTGCCCTTTCAGCCTTTCTAAGGCTGCCTGATCAGCCATCTTTGTTCAAGTCCCCTATTGTAACTCGTTTTCTGAAAGGCATCACACACAAGTTAACACCTGTTCCTTTCGTGATGCCTCAGTGGGTCTTGAACCTGGTTCTTACTTATCTGATGTGCACTCCCTTTGAGCCACTTCACAACTGTCCTATCCGCCTTCTTACTCTGAAGACTGCTTTCCTGGTTGCCATCACCTCTGCCAGGAGAGTGAGTGAGCTCCAGGCTCTTTCATCCAAACCTCCTTTCCTTTCTGTCCATCCGGACAAGGTTGTGTTGCGGACTAGACCCTCTTTCCTGCCCAAGGTTGTCACGGCCTTCCACATCGGGCAGTCTATCACCTTGCCCACCTTCTTTCCGCCTCCGCATCCCTCAAAGGAGGAAGAGCGGCTCCACCGTCTGGACCCAAAACGTGCGCTCTCATTCTATCTGGATCGCACACGCCAGTTCCGGGTGGATGACCAACTCTTTGTTGGTTACGTGGGCGCTAAGAAGGGACGGGCGGTACACAAGCGTACCATCTCTCGGTGGGTCGTCTTGTGTATCACGGCTTGTTACTCCTTGGCAAAGAAGGAGCCTCCTGTTGGGCTGAGGGCCCATTCCACTCGGGCCACGGCGGCTACCACTGCCCTGGCCGGGGATGTCCCCTTGCAGGACATCTGTCAGGCAGCTACGTGGGCATCGCTGCTCACGTTTGCGAGACACTACTGTCTGGACAGCCAAATCCGGAGGGATGGCTTCTTTGGCCGTTCCGTCCTCCGGGACTTTCTGGTGTGATTATTGGTTTGCAGACCCATCACCGGAGTTGATATTGCTGGGGTATCTATTCTAAGGTAAGGAATCTAATACTAACCTGTTTTTTTCAGATGAACAAGTTACTTACCTTCGGTAACGATATATCTATAAGAAACAGTAGTTAGTATTAGATTCCTTACCGCCCCACCCATCCTCCCCGTTCTGCGAACCGATATCTAGGGTTAAGGTCATCCCCTTTCGAGGCCCTAGTTTCAATGGCACCAGTGTTGGTTTTTAACATGGCTCTGCGTTTCTGGCAAGGAAAAGCTGTGTCTAACAACTGACGTCAGCACGCGGAGGCGGCCTCTAAGTACTCCGACGGAGCCGCAGACGACGCCTACCGACGCGCAAGGGTACTGCTACGCAAACATTTCCGGATCCAGTCTGACGCCTGGGGATATTCTAAGGTAAGGAATCTTATACTAACTACTGTTTCTTACAGATATATCGTTACCGAAGGTAAGTAACTTGTTCTTTAGGTAAAATGACCAGTAGATTACTTTGCAGATTACTTTTCTTGCACAGTTCAATATAACTGGATATTGCACTGGGACATTTCCTGTATATAGGTGGGTAAAAGCGTTTTTGTTATTCAGTATGATTTTAAAAGGATTTCTTAGGTTTTCCAACTCCACTCTTAGAAACTTTTCATTAAAAAAAGTCAATGTTATCCTACTAAGGTAAAAAGTTTCATTGGTTAACAAGTAAGAATTTGTTGTGGGAGTTGGTATTCTGGGGTTAGACTTAGGGGTCCCCCAGGGTCAAGGATATACTCTTGTTACACCCTCAGCAGCACTATGATGGCTAGGTGCTGAGTGCTGATTCCAAGGTTATCCAATGGGGATAGGGGCCTCCGGTTGGTGGCTGCTGATGAGCAGGCCACTGGGTTGAGGGAGCAAAGCTCCTGGACTTAAGCTCAGGGCAAATGGGTGTTTTGGCCAGCACAAAAGATGCACTCTCAGCGACACTGGGGCGGCCACATTCAGAGTGCTGTGTTGTTGTCTGATGCCCTGTAGCTTTCAATGGAGAGTCTCTGGTTTGCAAAAGCACTGCAGGCTCGGGGATGAAGGTCTTCTGGGTGCGACCACCACTTGGAGAGGTAAGTTGGGATGCTAGGGGTGGGTTAGGCACTGTTGGTTGGGTGGGCCATGGGGCATCGGGTAAAGGGCTGCCTTTTAGGGTCGGATCATCTTACCAGCTCCTGGTCGTGGTTGGGGGGGACCTTCCGATGTGAGGCTGCAGGTGTCTGTCGGAGACTTGAGGCAGGTCAGGGGTCACCGGATCTCGGGTCAAAATCACCGGGGATGACCTCCTCTTGGTGTTGGGACACTCGAACTCGAGTCGGGGGTGCTGGGTGCAGAGTGGTGCAGACCTGCGGGTCCTTGCAGAGCTGGAGTCTCTTGCTTGAATAAATCCTGTGTTCACAGGAGACAGGGTATTTGGAATGGAAGGCAGGCAGGTCCTCTGGAATTCTTGAGGTTGCTGGCTGTAGGACACACCGGGTTTTCGCTGGAGCAGGTTCAAGGTGGGGACAGGCCGGTCGGGCTGGGGCCAAGTCAGTGGCCGGTCTCCTCTTGTTAGCTTCTTCACAGCTGTTCGGCCCTTCTTCTTTTCTTCTTCTGGGCTCTTGTCTGAGGAAGCAAGGTTCAGGGGTGCCCCCAAATACTAGATTTAGGGGTGTTACAGGTAGGTAAAAGGTTGGGGCTCATGGGTCCCTTCCCTGGGATGGTTACACCCCCTATTATGTCACCCTCCAGTGGGAGGGTGGCAGAAGCCTTTTGCTGGTTGGCTGAGCCCCCCATCTGCAAGATGGCGGGGACTGAGAGTTGTGGTTCACCTCGCATCCCCCACATGAGGGGTGGAGTTGGCAGAGGTGGGCACACCTCCCCTCCTCACATGTTTTGCCTGCCGGTTCTCGCGCCCAAAGTTGGGGTCAGAACCAGTGGGGACCAGTTGCTGAAAGCAGCAAGTGGCCTGGGGAAGCTCACAAAGGCGGCAAGCCTTTGAAGCTTCCCCTACGTGGACCCTGCCCATCCTGGGGGAGGAGGCTTGGCACCTCATCACAGGAAGTGCATTGTTTCAGGCCCCCAAGAGCAGCAGGCTCTCGATCCAGGGGTCCAGAAATATGTCTGATGGTGGCAGCTGAAAGCAACTCACCCTGGACACTAGTGGTAGGTTGTTTTTCAGGGGGAATCTCTAAGGTGCCCTATGTGTGCATTTTTCATTAAATCCTACACTTGCATCAGTGTGGGTTTAATGTGCTGAGAAGTTTGATACCAAACTTCTCAGTTTTCAGTGTAGGCATTATGGTACTGTAGAGTTCCTAATGACAACCCAACAACATATACTCCTAATGGCAGCACTGAACTTACAATGTCTAAGAATGGACTTAGACACTGTAGGTGTACAGGGCTCATGCACCTGTACCCTTGCCACTGGTATAGGGATTCTAGCTAGAGGGGTGACTGATCTATGCCAGGGCAGTGGGTTGTAGGCATGGCTCACAGGGATGTGTGCCATGTCGACTCTTCACATTCTTCTGCACCAAGACATGCAGCCTGCAAAGGCAGTGTGTGAGTGTAAAGGTACAGGACCTTTAAGGGTGGCACAATAAGTGGTGCAGCCCTTAGAGGCCTTCCCTGGTCACAGTGCCCTGCGTACCTGTGGTACCATTTACCAGGGGCTGACCAGTAGCCAGAGATGCCAATTGGGTTTTGTTTTCAATTCAGTTTTAGGCAAAGAACATAGGCCCTGGGTACCTGATTGGCAGGAGCCCACGGCACACTCAGTCAAAGCACATCAGCAGTTCAGCAATAAGTCAGGGCTACCACGCAGAAAGAGGGCACTTTCTCACACACTTTCAGTGTCCAACACCTGCAGGGAATACCCATCAGCAGAACTTGGCTCATTTACCGCAGCTAGGACATCAAATCTGTTACAGGTAGGGACCTGACCTAAGCTATTTAGATCAACAGCTGATCCTCCCAAACTGACATATATTTTTAATTGCATCCCCCTCACATTCCCAAGATTAATTATAGATAAGATCCAGGGGAAAATCACCAATTTTTTATGGGCTTCAGGGGGGTTAGGTTAGGATGGAAGAAGGAGAGGCATGGGCTTGAGAAGGGTGGCTTAGCACTCCCATACCTAAATCTTTACTGTATTGCGTTTCAGTTCAAGAATCTACACATTCTTTTGACGAATTCAGATAGCTCAACATGAGGAACGTTCCTAGGAGAAATAAGTGAGTTTAGTGCCAGTGGGTTTTTGTACAAGTTTGGAGCCTCAAACTTTTTTTCAAAAAGTTACAATTGAAGGTCTTAAGGACAGCGCTCAACCTGTGGTGCAAGGTGAGGAAAACGCTTTGTTTTGGTTATTAGTCTAACTTTGCACCAATTTGAGATTCCCATTGCACTCCAGAATGATTGAAGGATGGGTTGAGTCTCCATATAAGGCAGGCAAGTATTGTCACCTGGGGAGAACCGATGACTGTACAAGGGATACTACCCTGGGAAGTCTTGAGAGCCAAAACTGGGGATAGTCTATCCAGGTTTAAATATGTCCAGCTGTCCTCCTGATACAGGTCCTCAGCATCTTAAACTGTGTGAAGGGGGGGGGGGCGTAGTTTGAGTTCTCTCTCCAGGATGTAAGATCTAAAAGAAAGGAGGTCGCCAGATGGTATGGGAAACTCCTGGCAGCGGAAGCAAAGAAAATGAATTGCCCATATATGGTGTGGGAGACACCTTTCAGGGGGTGAATTTACAACCATTATGGCGTGACTCACTGCAACTATTGTACTTGATCGTTAAGGCAGCATACTTAAAGCAAACCCATTTCTTCACTATTAACAGGTTATATTGGACTCCACAAAAAATTGCTATGTTCACTTCTTAGCCCACCCACAGGTGTAGGAAGTGTGGGCTTCTAAAAGCCGATGATGTACACATTTTCTTTACATGCCCTAAGATTAAACCGTTCTGGACTGATATTAAGACCATCTTAAAAGATATTCTTGGGGCAACGATAGCCTTAAACTCTCTATTAGCCCTGCTGGGGGTAGACAAGACCTCTCGTAGTCTATTGAGCTGAGAGCAAAGTGGCCTCATGTTCTATTTGATACTTTTAGCAAGTAGGGAAATCTGTAAATGGTGGATAGATCCATCCCCTCCGATTATTGCTGATTGGATAAAGGCGGGTCATTTGGACTTCTCGTACAGGTATGGAGTTTAAGATCGGGAGGCCTCCTGGGATACTGGCAGATCTCTCTAGGTGGTATGGAATTTAGGAAGGGTCCCCAGATAGAACAAGGAGGTCCTATGATTACACCTAGGCACCTCTCCAGGAGATGGCCCAACTCAGGCGGCTTGGTGCGGTGGAGCCAAGTGAAAATGCAACAGACCGCGAGGCGGACAGATAGAACGGTCCAAGATTAGTTGACGCTATGGTGATATGAGAACAAAAAATATCTATATATATATATATATATATATTTTTTTAATCTGCTTTGACCCTGCTCTGAACTCAGTCAACTCCCTTCTGCCCAAACTGGGGGGCTTCCACCTGTCAAACTTGCTGTATACAGACGATCTAGTTCTCATATGTAAAACCAAGGCTGGCGTGCAACGCCTTCTGGATGCCACCTCAGCTTTCTCAACTAGGAGTGGCCTAACAATTAACAAAAAGAAAACTAAGGTCCTTGTGGTCCGAGGTACCAAAACACAAAAACTGTCATGGTTTCTGGACCATGAAGGGCTAGAGAAACAAACGTTCCAAGTTCATTGGAGTCAACTACAACAACGAGTGATACAGTGACTAATTGAATGAAATCAGGAAGAAGGGCATTGAACTATCCTTTGCCGTTAGGTCTCTCTATATAAAACTAAAAGGTCCTACGTTTAAACCCATCCTTCACGTGGCCCAAGCAAAGATTCTTCCAACCTTAAATTATGGAAGCGAGGCCCTCAAGGGACAAGATACCGCGATTTTGAACAGGATGTTCCTTAGAATCTATAGATCAACTTTTAAGCTTCCTTCCCATACTTCCCCCAGCTCAAGAAAGGCTGGAGTTTGGGATCTCCGGGAAGGCTCTGGCACGGAAGGCACCCTTTGCAATATGCTAGGTCTTATCTGACCCAGGCGTTGAGCACACTTGGTTTATCGAATGCCTGGGACTTAAACATCAGCCATCAGGAATTCAACAGTGTGGTAAAAACTAGCACTAAACAGCTCTCACTACTGGAGGACAAAGCCTGCCTCTCTCAACGTAACCATGGCTGGATGACACTGCATACCTATAAATGATTGAAACCGCAGCGTTATCTAAGCGAACTTTACTGTGATCGGTTAAAAGTACAGTTAATGAAACTCAGGTTGGGGCTCATTCTGAAACCAACGTATTATCCAGTATGGAAAAGAGGTGAGTAACAGGCAAGGTGTCGGCTATGTAAACAATGCTGGGAAGAGATCATGTATGAACTCTGCTTGTTCCCCACCCTTATGGAAGACAGGGGGGAACTGCTACGAAGAGGGTGGATCGCTGGGGGCTCAAGGTCCTGCCGGGAGGCAGTGTTGGCCAGTTTTGACCCATTGGACACTAGTCTCAATTGTGCATTCGTAATAAAAATGTATTGTTTCTTAAAAAAGGTGGAGGCCTTGTCCCGAGCAGCCGAAGGGACGGGGTGTGATTAGGTACCTAACAACCTGGTCCTGGTCCCCTTAATATAATCAACTTCAAAGCTCTCTCTTGTAAAGGTTAACAGGCGCATGTAGACTTATTATATGACTTGAACCTCCGGACATTCTGATCTAGCATTTGTTTTAGTGCCCCTAGCTTAAGCTTTTAAACATTTTTCGTCTAAACACTTTGTACCTTACTGTTTTTTCTGTTAATAGCCTACGCCTTTCACAATTATTGGAGCTTAAACATACTGTATATTATCATTTTGCTTGGTTTTAACGCCAAAAGCTCAAGCTTTTAAATCATGTTAGTCTAAGCACTCTACTCTTTGTTGTCTGTGTCATTAGGCTAACCGATTTGCAATTGCTGGAGCGTAAATATATTGTATATTCTCTTTGTGCTTGGGTCCAGTAATTAGTTACGGTTTCCAGTTTCCTGGAACTTTTGATACATGTACCTTCTTAAGGACAACATTTTATTGTGATTGTATTTGCGCGCCCATTTCCTAGCCTTACTATAATCAGCTGTCTATGCGAATGAGCAATGCTCTGTGGCGGGAGGAGTTTGAGGAATTTGGTTGTTCTTTTTTAAGTCTTTTTCACTTACCTCCATTTCCTCACTTTTATGACTTTTATCACGAGATTACAAGCTCTTTTAATATGTGTTCTTTTATATTTGAAACTGTATTTTTATATTGCAAAGGTTTTTATAATCCAGGAATAAAGAACTTACCAATAGTTAAAAAACTGGACCTCGAGCTGAGCCAGGCTTCAGGCGCGAGCCTGGCTCGAGCTTTCAGTGGCTCGCCCACCTCTAATGTCCAGCAGCCTGGGTGGCTGCTGATGCCTCGTGCCACTGGACAGCAACTGCTATGGAAACGTTTCCCTAACAACAAGTAGTTGAGAAATCTGTCAGAAAATTATGTAGCCACCACAAATATTGTTACCGGCGGTAACTAACTTTTTTGTTCAGAATGTATGAAAGCAGGAATACATAAAACCACCATAGTCCATTGAATTGAAATACTGGCAATCTCGGTAACTGACTGCGCACTTTCTGCAGAGAAGGAACCTTTGCTCCGCTCATGCCCGTTTTCGTGTTTGACTGTCTGAAACACGTAGGCATGACATTGTGCCTACCAGTCTCCAAAATGTCGTGGAATGCCCTGAACCCATGCACGAGTGCGGAACTGAGGTATATGCACTTCAGGGAGCTCCTGAAACCCGGACTTTTTAAACTTGTCTTCCACTGATCTCCATACAGGGCAAGGGTTGGACAAAAAGAGGTCAAAAAAAGGTGCTACCTATTTTCGAATCAGACTTTAACTTCCCTAGACTCTGCTTATGCATGGCCTTTGTACAAATCACCACAAGATGGCGCGCAGCACTCTATAAACCAACTCAATGAATACAGTGCCCACTTTTTAGGTCTCGCCTAGCTAACGCGTAAGCGATGCTCTGCGGAATATTAAGTAAGGGGCTTTTAGAAGTGCTCATAAAGTCTGCAGGCGGATCGGGTACAGTGCATGTTCGCCGGGCGCACGCACCATTTGTCAGCCTGCGTGATCACTTTTGCAGCCGCTTTGATGTTCTCAGTGAGTCACGCGGCCACTGAGAACATCAAAGCGGACGCGAAAGTGATCACAAACGGGTACACCTGTGTTCCTTGCATTCCCCCCTCACTTTTAGCCCATCCCTTTCAACAACAGCAGCAGCTGGCAGGCACCGTAAGGGGCAGAGCAGCGCACACAATTAAACTCTGTTTACCCGTGGCCTTTATTTCACTCTCTCTTACCTGATTTATTATGTGTATCTTGCTCTGTATACAAAAATACAGTCTTCCGATATTTCTCTCTTTCTCCAGCTTTCTAACAGTTTTTTTTGGTCCAAGCCCTTCACAATAGACTGCTCCTGCGAATGTTTTACTTCGTTTGTTTAAAAAAGTCCTTTTAATTTATACTTATGTTCTTTATTTTGTATTTGGTTGTTGTTGCTTTCCACTCTAAGCACTGTTTTGTTCTGCATTGCCATATTAGCTTATTCAACAGATTAAGACACTTTTGTGGCCGCTTAAAAAAACAAAAAACATCCAAGTTGCTCTATTTACACCAAGCTGTGAGCCCCCTCCCCGCACACACCCACTGGCGGCCTCACATCCACCGCCACCCCTCCCCCACTGCGCCAAACAGCCATGTACGCTTTCCAGGAAAAATGAACACCTGGGCTTTAAGTGGAAGTTTTTTCAACATTATATACAAGCCATAGTTGCTGTTTATTTATCTTATGCACCTAACAACCATTGACTAAGTCAATAGTCCTGACTTGTTGAAGGTTTGATGTTTGTGGTATCCTATTTCTGGATGCAATGACAGAAACAGCAAAATACAAGTCGGGCGGCACATTATGCTAAGCGCAGATTTTTAGCTTACCGTTTTTCAACCACGCCCCTTTGAGAGACCTCCCTCCCCCCTTTGTTTCACCCCACTTAAAGCCCTCGGTATATTCCTTTTAGTGATTATTTCTGTTTCATCCTTACAAATTCGAGTGTTGATATGACTTTCTCCTCCATTTTCCTTTCTTGTCCACCTAGTTTCTCGTTCTGCGCACTTGTTAACTCTGTGCCTCGCATCCATCCCACCCTCTTCATCAGTGTTTTAAGTGGGATGAAAAAGGTGGTGGGGCCTTAATACCAGTGTGACTTGAAGCCTTTACACGCAGTGTTAGCTATGTAAACAATACAGGTGAAATAGCATCCTGTGTTTGACAAATACATAAATGGGCTCTCACTAGGGAAGCATAATGCATATTTGAATATTTTATTTAATAGCTAATGAAGCACCTTTACGCAGACCAGAAGCAATTACAACATGATGCATTTAAAAGTGTCAGTACATTAGTTTTTCAGTTGCCATGAAATAATGCTCCAGGCCCTGGAACACCAATGGTAAACTCATGTAGCCTCCTGTCTCAGTCCCTATGTGGTGACTTGTGGTGACATCGCGTTGCAGCGCCTGTGACAGACAAAAAGGCTGTGTTTTTCAGCTGGCAAATGACGGTAGTAGAGTACCCCATAGGGTCTGGTTCAGTGTTCATTGTTGGCTTTACCGGGGAATGCCCTGGCACACTTCAAGCACTGCTCTTCATGCATCACTCTCATCATTCGTTTCCCTCTTCTCCCTTTCCTCCTTTTTTTTCCCTACCCATGTATTCTTCCCACACTGTCTCCTCCTCTCACACTTCGCTCTTCCCACCAGTCCTTCGCCCTCCCTGTCTTTGCTCCTTCTCACTCGTTCCCAGTCACCCTTCTGTGTCTCACCTTTGCCCTGCCTTCCCTCTCACCTCTTTCCATGCCTTCTCCGGTTCTATACTCCTCCCCCTCCAAACCCTGCTAATCCATGCCCTCTCCCTCCTTCTCTTCTTTCTCACTCTGTCCTTCCCTGACTCTGTTCACAGTCTCTCCCTCTCCATTCCCTCTTCCTCGCTCCCTACCCCCTTTCAACTCATTCTATCACCCTTCCCTCCTCTGCCCCCACCCCTTTGCCCCGGATACCGAGCTCCTTCCCTGCCTTTGATCTCCCTGCCGTGCAGCTCTGGCTGCTAACCTCTAGCCCTCACCTGACTGGAGCAATGTCCCGGGGGGGGGGGGGGCAGCTGGGACAGCCCTGCTTTCATGGAGCAGCTCTCAGTTCCTGTACCTGCTGGCACACGCTCACCAACCCCCGCCCCCAGGCGCTTACTTCAGAGTTCAGCTCATGAGTAATAGGTAATCCGAACACAGCACTTCCCTTGCCCAGCAGTAAAACTATTAACCCGTGCACTGCTGGGCCCACGCTCAGGAAGCCCCACCACTGAAACCTTTGCTTCCAGGAGGGTGTGCACCGACCAGCCATGCACCCCACGTCTGCATCGGCCACCACTCGCCTTCTGAGCCCACCTTTGGGTACGGCCCCCCACCTAGAGGGAGGCGGGAGAGCCACTTAAGGCTCGATCCAGAGGCCTGACTCTCGCTTAGCTTGGGGTCCTCTTGTTAGTGTTGCTTGCACTGGCTGGACCCGGCCCACCCAAAGCCATGGGTAGTGGCCCAGGATGCTTTCTAGCCCCTCCCCTTCTCTCTAACTGCCCTCGCCCCCGGCTCCACTTGTTCTGGTCCCAGCAGCCTCTCATTCAGTATTTATTTACTAAATAACAAGGCCGCGCTGAGACTTCACTGGACCCGCGCATGCGCGCACAGGGTTCTAAGAGGGCACTTTCCGGGTGTGTTTCTTGGATAAGAGGGCTCTGGTGGAGTCGACAACCGCCTGGGGCTTGAGGTCAGGCAGCACTCACTCGAGACTGGGCTGGTAGCATGGTTGTGTAATGCAGCATTTCACTCGGAGCACACAGTGCAAGCCACGCCCTAGGCACTGCTCACAACTGACAGGAAACTACCCGAACCGCATTGGACTGCTGTGCAATATCTGCAGACGCCCTGCACACGATCCTACAGGGCGCTGCTGGCTGCGGTCATAGAGCTCGCACCTGTCTCACTGCCCCAGATCCGCCTCACTGTCCACACACCTGTCTCACTGCCCCAGACCCGCCTCACTGCCCCAGACCCGCCTCACTGCCCCACACCCGTCTCACTGCCCCACACCCGTCTCACTGCCCACACACCCGTCCCAGTGGCCTACACCCATCGCACTGCCCCACACCTGCCTCACTGCCCACACACCTGTCCCACTGCCCCACACCTGAACAGCGCCCAATTCCTGTTCCACTGCCCACGCAATAAAAAAAGTGTGTGCACACAGCCCTACAGGGCACCGCTGGCTGCTGTCATTGGGCCCCGCACCTGTAACCAGACATACCCATCCCACTGCCCCACACCTGTCTCACTGCCCACACACCCGTCTCACTACCCACACACCCGTCTCACTACCCACACACCCGTCCCACTGCCCACACACCCGTCCCACTGCCCACACACCCGTCCCACTGCCCACACACCCGTCCCACTGCCCACACACCTGTCCCACTGCCGACACACCCGTCCCATTGCCCCCACACCCGTCCCACTGCCCCACACCCGGACAGTACCCCACACCCATCCCACTGCCCATGCGATAAGCAGGTGTGTGCACACAGCCCAACAGGGCACTTGTGCCATGGGGCCCGCACCTGTAACTAGCCGGATTCGTCCCACTGCCCCACACCCGTCTCACTACCCACACACCCGTTCCACTGCCCCACACCCGAACACTGCCCCACAGCCGTCCCACTACCCATGCGATAAGCAGGTGTGTGCACACGGCCCTACGGGGCACTGCTGGCTGCGATAATGGGGCCCGCACCTGTAACTAGACACACCCTTCTCACTTTCCACTCACCCTTTCCACTGCCCACACACACGTCCCACTGCCCCACACCGTCTCACTGCCCACACACCCGTCCCACTGCCCCACACCGTCTCACTGCCCACACACCTGTCTCACTGCCCACACACCCGTCTCACTGCCCACACACCCGTCTCACTGCCCACACACCTGTCTCACTGCCCACACACCCGTCCCACTGCCCCACACCCGTCCCACTGCCCCACACCTGTCCCACTGCCCCACACCCATCTCACTGCCCAACACCCGTCTCACTGCCCACACACCCATCTCACTGCCCACACACCCATCTCACTGCCCACACACCCGTCCCACTGCCCCACACCTGAACAGTACCCACACACCCGTCTCACTTCCCACACACCCGAACACTGCCCCACACTTGTCCCACAGTCCTCACACCTGTCTCACTGCTCACACACCCGTCCCACGGCCCACACACCCAAACAGTGCCCCACACTTGTCCCACTGCCCCACACCCGTCTCACTGCCCCCACACCAATCTCACTGCCCCCCACACCCGTCCCACTGCCCACGCGATAAGCAGGTGTGTGCACACAGCCCTACAGAGTACCCCTGGCTGCTGTCATGTGTAAAGAAAACAAAAATAAAAAGCATTTTTATTTCCAATGGTGGCCCTTTTTTCTACAATACAGACGTTTTTTCATTACATTATTAAAACCCAGTTACTAAAGCAACGTGCTGTTTTCTGTAACAGCTGTTATTTTTAGCGCTGTGACGTCTAAAACGTTGGAACAGAGTGCTTCATAAAACTAGAATAAATAATGCACCACAGACGCTTTTAAAAACAAATAGATGCCATTTACAATACCAAAAACTTCAAACTTTGCTAATGTTAGACCGATTGTTGCATTGCAAACGCTTGTTACTTCATTTATATGTAAACACGCTGTTACTATTATAACCGTGCCAACTAGCAGAGCTCCATACATGTTCCATCATCCAGCAATATCTATGCATTCAAATCTCCATGTTCATTAAAAACTAAAGACTAGACCGAGTTAGCTTTGTCGGTTCTCATTGTTTTCGTCTAGCGACACAAGCGTCGCTAGTCCGAAATGTACGGTAAGTGATGTATAATCAAATTTGTGTTTTTCATGTAAAATAATGTACATCTGTACTTAGCAATACAATATTCCACGTTGCTTAGAAGTGCTAGGAGGACGTGCTGATATTTTCAATGCAGGGTGATGTTGACTCCTTATGATTGGCTGGTAGCTCGTGGGAAAGAAATTGCTCTATTCAAATGGCGTCTTTTCTTAAGGACTGTATCAGCCACTGTTGACTTACAAGAAAAATGCAACACAATTGCAAGAAAAGTGTCATAGCAATAAAAGTTTTCACTATTTCGATGAACAACAGTAATTGTTTTGAATAATATATTGTTTGGCATGTTTTTTTTAGTATTTTGTTACAGAATTGAATTAGTAACAAATGTGTAGATATGTTGTACACTATTTTAAAATAAGGAATGTTTTTTGTTCTGTAATTAGTGAGCACGACAAGAGCGTGTAGCTTTCAGAAGATCACAATCAACCAGGTAGGTGCAAATGCAGTATATCAGTGGTGGCCTCGGATTAGATGTTCCCATGGGGCACAAGGTCAAGACTGATTAGCATATGGCTGGGTTCAAACTGGAATGGCATGGTGACATGGTGAGCAAAAAAACGATGGATTTAGGCTCAGATCTCTGTACTGGGGTAAAGGTATGACATTGTTCTGCATTCTGTCCATCAACTGTTGTTTTTGCATTTGTCACCCCGAGTGGGACGGCTATGCTCAGACGTGAGTTCCGTGCTCTCCATGCCACTGGAATCAAGCTATCCAGGCTGATGAGGGCTGAAAGCCCGAAGCGCCTCTTAGGATGCTTGTTTTCAGTTTAGGGAGGACTTGGCTTGGCAGTTCGGGCTGGACTGTTCCCATGGGGCACAGGGTCAAGATTGATTTGCGTATGACTGGGTTCAAACTGGAATGGCATGGTGAGCAAAACAAACGATGGATTTAGGCCCAGATCTCTGTACTGGGGTGAATGTATGACATTGTTCTGCATTCTGTCCATCAACTGTTGTTTCTGCACTGGACATTTTCACAAAGAGGCCCACTGCCTCTGCATTTCATGAGACATTGCCCATGCCTGAGACAGCTGAAAGTGCTTATGAGTCGTGTCAAGGGAGTTCGTCTTCACTGGACTTCGTCCTGAACCATTTTGGGTGGTGTGATCTGGCACGACAGCCGCCTGCTCCCCGAATTTCATCATATGCGTGTCACCTACTGGAGTCCTGACAGCACCCATACCTCACTTCTCCTGGGCCCCTTGTTTCTGCTTAGCAAAACATCGCCCCGCAGGATGTCCCTTCTGTGCACTGCGCTTATACCGATATTTTCTGAACCCTACAGGCATGGCTCTAAGTGGGATGAAAAAACGGGAGAGTCTCTCATAGGGCTGTGGTCAATGTATTTAGGGTGTGGCTTAAAAACACGTAGGCTAAAAATCTGGGCTTGGCATAGTGTGCCGCCTGACTTGTATTTTTCTGTTTCTGTCATTGCATTCAGATATGATACAACAAGTAACATCATACCTACAACAAGTCAGGACTATTGGCTTTGTCAATGGTTGTTAGTTGCATAAGATAAATATGCCGCAACCATGTTTTCTATATCATGAAAAAGCGTTCACTTAAAGCCCTGTTGACACCACAACAATGTTACTGCTCCTGAGTTTTAAAAAGAGAAGGGAAATCCAGAGAGAAAATGACTCTCTTCAAAGGATTTCCCTTCCCCTACAACGCTCACCTGGCATGACGTAACGTCATGCCGTAACTTCTCCACTAGTGAGAAGAGAGCAGTGTGAGCACGCTCACATCGATGTGCCTGCTGTCTCTGCAGTCCGGAAGAAATACAGACCGCCTGTGCCAGGACACAAAACTGAGCCCGATAGAGACCCGTTTCGAAGCCCGCTTTAAAAAACTGCCGGTGCTCAGCACCGGTGAGATCCCGCCCACTTAAAACCCTGCCTACAGGGCAATCTAATCTGTGCAGGAACAAGGAGACGTAGTGACCTTTGCCCTCCTGCAACAGAAGTATGAGCTCGCTCAAACAGAATATTTCCGTTATCTCCAAGTCCGACACGCCTTACAGTCACACCTCCCTAAAGGTTCCTCCCCCCCAGAATACACACCTCTTGAGGACAGACTACTAGATGGCTATCTACAAGAGAAAGTGATCTCTCTCACATATAAAAAATTAAAAAACAACACAGAAGACCCACTCCAGGGCACCAGGGTGAAGTGGGAAAGGGATGGTCTCAAACTTGATGATGAGAAATGTCAGGAGGCACTGTCCTCCCCTAGGGAAGTGGCCATATTGGCCAAGCTACGACTAGTATAACTTAAAATCTTGCATAGGGTGTACATTACTGGACCCTGCCTAGTCAAAATGGGGAGGGCGGAAGGGGGAGAATACAGAAGGCAATGTGGTTCCGAGGGAACGTTTATGCATATTATATGGGAGTGTGAACTGATCCATAGATTTTGGCGCCAAATACATGCAGTACTCAGTGAAGTGTTTGGGCTAGTTGTCCGTCTTGAAGCAAAAAGGTGCCTGTTAAATGTGTGGGAACCCACAGACCTGAGTAAAATGGGTAAAATCTGGGTAATGCTGGGCCTAATGGTGGCAAAGAGGAACCTAGCCCAGCTGTGGGGGGCTAACACCCCACCAACTATAATGGAATGGAAGAAAAACATGGACTGGTGCATGTTTAGGGAAAAGACGGTATACATAGCGAGAGGTTGCCCTAAGAAGTGGTCACAAATATGGGGGGCATGGAACACATACCGTGGGGAGATCTGTAGTCCACCACGCAGCGTAACCTTGAATGACTTGCCCTCGCCATAAGCAATGTATCCCCAGATGCGCCATTGATTTATGCTAATTGTAGTCATATCTGCCAAAGTTTCACTAAATGTATTCCTCCTATTTGTACCTACCTATACGAAATCTGTATTTGTGCTGATTTTTTCTGGTTGCTTAATAAAAAGAAACAAAAAAAAAAGAACGGTATTTTTTCTGAATTCTGATATAGATATAAGACCACGAGTTGCTAATATGCTTAATTGGGCACTTCAAATGATTCACAAATGTTTTTATTTCAACCATACAAGTGTATTGTATCCTTGGTGTTTTGTAGAAGTTACCAGGTGTAGGAGTATGTGAAATTCACACAATTAGGCCAAGTTTGGAAAAAGTCAGGTGTAGGAATATGCTTCTTTTTGCATGCTCACCCCCATTTCTTTGGACTGATGGTGTTGGTTTTTGGACTCTGTGCACTGGGACCCTGCTAACAAGTCCCCAGTACATGTGCTCTGTCCCCTAAAAAGTTGTTGAATTGGCTGACTGTAGGAAAGTAGGATCTGCTTCTTATGGTTACCCCCACTTTTTGCTTGCTGTTGCACTGTTTTTGAATAGTCTGACTGGGATCCTGCTAATCAGGACCCAAGTCTATCTGCTTTCTCCTTTAAATTGTTATGCATGTACTTTGGTACATTCCATATTGGATACTGGGGTACCCTTATCAGTCCCTAGTATATGGTACACATGTACCCAGGGCATAGGTACTCCAGAGGCCTCCCATGGGCTGAAGCATTTATTATGCCACCCATGAAAGGCCATACAAAATGGAACTACAGGTCTGCTACTGCAACCTGTGTAAGCTGGTGCTTGCACCACTTACTTTAGATATAAGTTCACTATATCTATAGGTCACTACACTTAAAACCTATAAGTCTCCCCTATAGTAGGCCTTAACAATCCTGAAGGTAGGGTGCTGGGTTTTACGTGAGAGGGTGCCCCTGCATGAGCTAAGCCCCTCTGCAGCCTTTGGAGACCATTCTCCCGGGTTGTCTGTGACTCAGCCGGACATATAGGTAGAGATGCATTAGAACTAGGGCTCCCGGTTTTATGGTAGTTATTTTTTGGACATTTCCATCTGTATTTATCCATATTTATTGTTTGTCAGCTTTATCTGTATTTAACCATATTTATTATGGGTTTTGTGAACAAATAAAGCTGAAACTGGTTTATTTCCACATTTAACCAGTAAATATGCAGTCATGCTTGAATGCCTGCCAGGTTTCAGTGATATGAACACCCCCAATCAATGCACTTATATGAAAATATGCAGATTTCAGTATCAGCCTTGTGCATATCTACAGCTGTTTAAGCCTCTTTACTAAAATACCTTTTTTTAACCCCGTTACCTATCAATCCACACAGTTATTGGCCTGCCAGTCATGGAAAAGTGTATTTAGAATCACTCAAAAAACACCCTATTTCTGTTTTTATCCACATATAAAAATGAATACACAAAAGAAAATAATGGTTTTCTGCCTGTATTTATCCGTAAAATCAGTAAAAAACAGAAAACAGGGAGCCTTAATTATAACCTCGCAGTAAATGCTATCTCAAACAGATGCATAGAAACATATCATGTTTGGTATCAAACACCTTGGAATCATACCTCCACACCGGTAACTGGTGTGGGAGGTATGATTCCACCCTTCTGAAGCGAGCTTCGTGGGGTCACTGGTCTATCCAGCAACAGCCTTCTCGACCCGGTTAGCACAAAATGGATGCTGCAGACCCGAGACACATTTCTGCCCTCCTGCTGCTGAGCCAAGCTTGAGCAGAGGAAGGCAGCACAATAGGCATCCTGTCACACGGAGGTGTGACCACCTTCCAGACAGGATTTAGTGTATTGGGGCTTGGTGGGTGCACTCTGAGAGTGCCCGAAAGTCTGCACTTGGGGCACATTTGGTGTCCCTGTGCACAGTAAAGCTCAAGCCAGTTCTGGGAGCCATTTGCTCCTGCTCTGGCACGAAACTGGACCAAGGACATGGGTGTAACCACCCCTCTGTCCTGACCCTCCCCTAAGAGGGTCTCCCGAATCTGTCCAACCCCCTCCAGTGGGTACAAAAGGGCTTACCTGGCTGTAAGATCTTAGATTTTATGTGGACAAGATCCTACAAGAAGAAACCACTGACCTTCGACCGTTAGGACACTATGGATTTCGACTGGGCCCGACTTCATCTCCCTCTCCGTCCAAAGCTTTGTCTGTGCCCTTGCTCTATACAGGCCCTGTGGGGACCTGTGGTGCACTAAGGACAACTGAAGAATCTCCCTTGGGGTGAAGGATTCACTCCCCTACATGCGTAGGCACCACAACGCAACTGACCGGTCTGCTGCTTCTGCAGACTCTGAAGGTTTCAGCAATATAGGAGGTGGGTTACAAAGGTCCATGAGGTTGATCTGCCCTCTCAACAAGTTGGAGGCCAGTATCCCTCGTGGGGACTGCATAACCCGAACCCCTGTGCACCGCGTCCATTTACAGTTGCATATGCTTGTTGGCGAGTCCCGAGCTGTGCATTGGACTCTGTGTAGTCCTGACCCTGAGCAGTATTTGCATCAAAGAACTCTAGCCTCCTCATACATAGTGCTCCGTGGGCTGGTACTGTGTGATCTTGCTCGAGGTCCCCTCGCAACTCCTGGTCATTCGGCCTGTGGGTCCTCCTGAGGATCATCCTGATTTCTTTTGGGCTTCCTTTGTTACTTCAGATGTGCCCTGACTCTCAATTGCTTGGTGAGTCACCTGGACCTTGCTGGTCCACACCGTAACCTGCCTGACCTTCCTGTGTGGGTTGCTTTTGCCACAGCTTGTTGGTGCTCCAGCCAAACACCGACGCCTCAGCACTCGACATCCTTCATGGGACAGCTTGCATACGGCTCCTGATCATCCTTGATGTCTCCTTGTCCTCGTAGCTGCAGAGCCAAGTATCCCTTCTTCAAACCTGAAGCACCCGGCATTGGTGGGCCTTCATCTCCCAAGCCACTGGTCACTCTGAAGTAACCCAGACGCTGTCCCCTCTGCTTTCAGGGTCCTTCCTTCCAGAGTCCAGGCTTGGATTCCTCCGGACCCTTTTCACCTTCACGGCAGCAATACTTCTTCGCATCCCTCCATTGAGAACGACAGTGGTTTCTGACACCACTCCAGACCTACATACCCGGCTCCTCTGGGATAGATAACTTAAGTACTACAGTATCCGCGGGTGGGATGGCTCTCCAACCACTTAAGTTCCAAAGGGTTTCCTCAAAGCCCTCCTAGAAGGGTCCTCAAACTGTGAAATTGCAACACAACTTCCCCATAGAATTGTACAGAGCCCTCGTTCATGTTAGCACACTGCACCGTCCTCCATGGGGTCCCTATCTACTCACCTTGGGTGGTTCCTTGGGGTCCCAGTGATTCTACATGCTGTAGACATTGTCTCGACCAGAGTCGTGGTTGTTATACCACTATTTTAGTATATGGTTTGGTCTCTCCCTGGAGCCCACTATGTATTGTGCTACTTACAACTGTTCTATTGATCTCGTATTGTGTGCTTTGTGTTCTATCCTTGTGTAGAGGATCCTAGAGAGTGTTATATTAATTAATACATATTTTTATATACCTACTGTGTGGTTCACCTTTCATTTAATTAATTCAAGAGGTGATATTCTGGTAAAACAAGCTGCTTTACATTCCTTTAAGATTAAGCCTGAAGGCTGCTCTCCACAGCTACCACTAGGATATTTTTAAAAAGGTTATCTTTGACCTCATACATCATAAGGGTCATTTGGACTGGTGCAAGGTGCCCACTTTAATGAGTGGACAGCATATACCAGGTCAACTTCTCAAGTCTCACAATGACAACCCTAATTGCCACATTTAACATACCTATAAGCCCCTAACATATGGGACTCTGTGTCCCCTGGCATGTTAGTTAAATGTCACTAGTGAACTGCAGCACCTATTGTGCCACCACTAAAGTGACAATAGAAAGCATGTCTTCAGGCCTGCCCTTGCAGCCTTAGTGTGCAGTTTTTAAACAGCAAATTTGACTTTGCAAAATAAACCTATTGCCAGGCCTACACCATCCTTTTTAAAACTTATAATTCAAGTCAAGTCAAATCAACTTTATTCGGTCATATTGGATAGACCATAAAAGTATATAAAAAGGTACAACATAAAATAAACATAACGGTTTAAAACAGCACCCCCCAAAATAAAATCCTAGTACACACCGAATACAGTCCAGAGGGTTCAGTTCCTAATGTAATGTTACAAAACTCCGACATCTGCCATAAGAATGCTAACAATGCACTTCTGCAGTAAAACATTGTTCAATCAATATTAAAGACAAAATTAGTCTGTGGCCTCAATACACAAAAATCCTTATGGGCAGAGCTACCCATACAATTCCCTTGTCTTGAGCACAAACCTCAACAAGCATTTGCAATGCAATAGGTCTGGCATTAGGAAAGTTTGAGCTATTGGTATTGTAAATGACACATTTTTTATTTTTGTATTGGTTTTGAAAATAGCAAAATGAATAGCTTTGTCATTTACAATGCCAATAGTTATAACTTTTGCAAATGTGTCACCTATAGCATTTGTAATGCAATATGTGTTGTATTTACGTGACTTACATGTATTGATATTACAAATAACAATGGCTTTTTAAAAAATATAATTAATACTTAAATAAAAGGTATTGTAAATTATAATGGCAATAGCTTAAACGTTTGTAAATAACTTTTGTGAAGATTATGTTCAGTGTATTTTATTGTGATAAAAATCCAAGAACAGAAGTGAAATAATAACATCTTTTTGTGACATTTGTAATAAAGCATGAAACATTAAGAGAACATATGTGAACCAGTTGTTGAATGGTTGCACAGATTGAATTCTGTGGTGGCGCTGAGTGATGTGGTGGCGAAAGCGTGATGCTGTGACGTTCAGTGATGCTGTGATAGTGCATAGTGATCTTGTGGTACCCCTGAGTGATGCTGTGGTGGTGCTGAGGGATGATGTATGCTATGTTTTGTTATCCTATGTTTTGTTTTGTTATGCTAGGCTATGCTGTGTTTTGTTATGCTGTGCTATGTTTTGCTATCCTATGTTTTGATTTGTTATGCTATGCTAAGTTTTGCTATGCTATGTAATGCTATGCTAAGCTTTGTTATTCTATGCTATGTTTTGTTGTGTTGTGTTTTATTATGCTAAGCTTTGTTTTGCTATGCTATGTTTTGTCATGCTATGTTTTGTTGTGTTTTATTATGCTATGCTTTGTTTTGCTATGCTGTTTTGTTATGCTATGCTTTGTTATGCTATGCTTTGTTATGCTATGCTTTGTTATGCTATGCTATGTTATGTTTTGTTATGCTAAGCTTTGTTTTGTTATGCTATGCTATGTTTTGTTGTGTTTTGCTATGCTATATGTTTTGTTTTGTTATACTATGCTTTGCTATGCTATGTTTTGTAATGCTATGCTTTGCTGCATTTTGTTATGCTATGTTTTGTTGTGTTTTGCTATGTTTTGTTATGCTATGCTTTGTTTTGTTATGTCATGCTATGTTTTGTTATGTTATGCTATGCTATGTTTTGTTATGTTATGCTATGTTTTGTTGTGTTTTGTTATGCTATGCTATGTTTTGTTATACTATGCTATGTTTTGTTTTGCTATGCTTTATGTTATGCTATGCTTTGTTTTGTTATGCTCTGCTATGTTTTGTTGTGTTTTGTTATGCTATGCTATGTTTTGTTATACTATGCTATGTTGTGTTTTGCTATGCTTTATGTTATGTTATGTTTTGTTTTGTTATGCTATGTTTTGTTATGCTATGCTATGTTTTGTTGTGTTTTGTTATGCTATGCTATGTTTTGTTGTGTTTTGCTATGCTATGTTTTGTTATGCTATGTTTTGTTTTGCTATCCTATGCTTTGTTTTGTTACGCTATGCTATGTTTTGCTATCCTATACTTTGTTTTGTTATGCTATGCTGTGTTTTTTTATGCTATGCTATGTTTTGTAATGCTATGTTTTGCTGTGTTTTGCTATGCAATGCTTTGTTATACTATGCTATGTTGTGTTCTGCTATTCTATGTTTTGTTGTGTTTTATTATGCTATGCTTTGATTTGCTATGCTATGTTTTGTTATGCTATGCTATGCTTTGTTATGCTATGCTATGTGTTGTTATGCTATGCTATGTTTTGTTGTGTTTTATTATGCTATGCTTTGTTTTGCTATGCTATGTGTTGTTATGCTTTCTTATGCTGTTTTGTTATACTTTGCTTTGTTTTGATATGCTATGTTTTGTGATGCTATGCTATGTTTTGTTGGGTTTTGTTATGCTATGCTATGCTTTGTTATGCTAATTTTTGTTACACTATGCTATGTTTAGTTGTGCTATGTTTTGTTGATTTTTGTTATGCTATGTTTTTTGTGTTTTGTTATGCTATAGTATGTTTTGTTATGCTATGTTTTGCTATCCTGGTGTCTGTGTAGTTGTGTGTGTGTGGGGTTGTGTGTGTGGGGTTGTGTGCGTGTGTGGGGTTTTGCGTGTGTGTGCGGTTTCGCGTTTGTGTGGTTGTGTGTTTGTGTGTGTGTGGGGGGTTGTGTGTGTGGGGGTGTGTGAGGGGGCAGTGTGTGAGTGGTCTGTGTGCGAGTGAGCAGTGTGTGAGTGGTCTGTGTGTGAGTGGTTTTGTGTGTGAGTGGTCTGTGTGTGAGTGGGCAGTGTGTGATTGGTTTTGTGTGGGTGTGTAGGGTTGTGTGTGTGTGTGGGGTTGTGTGTGTGTGTGTAGGGTTATGTGTGTGTGGGGGGTTGTGTGTGTGTGGGGTTGTGTGTGTGTGGGGTTGTGCATGTGTGTGTGGGGTTGTGTGTGTGTGGTTGTGTGTGAGGGGGCAGTAGTTGAAAGCAAGCTGGATAGAAGGGTGAAAAGTTTGCCAGGTGAAAAGGTGAATAGATGGAACGACAGAAGAATGGACAGATGGGAAACAGTGAATGAGAGGATATATATGAAAGGATGTATGTACGTAGGAATGAAAAAGGTTGGATGGGGCAGCGGGTTGGCTGTTAGAAATGTGAAGCAATGGCAAATAGATTAATAGATCAAAGGGTGGAAGCATTGATGGATGAAAGGAGTGACAGCCTTGCTCGCATTCTGCACTCAGAAATATTAGACGAGTGTTTCAAGTGGGCTGGGATATTTATTTTCTGACTAGAAAGGCACCCTAAGCTGCATTTAAGATAAAATATGAAATAAATTTATACCTGCATATCTGATACTTTTCTGTTCTAAGACAGCGCATTCCAGTTTTCACACTAGGAATACGATTTTCTGAAGGGAAAACAATATCTTGGATGCAAACGGAAAACAAGGGGAACAGAGTTGCAATGCACACATATCCGATTCCCTGCAATGCACGGTGAGGTTGGTGGTGGACGGGACCCAAGAAAAATACTAAGCATGGGCGAATTTTGCGAATCTGGCTTTCGCGAATTTTGCGAATTTGCGAACTCGCAATCTGCAAAATCCACGAATTCTCGCGAATTTGCGGATTTTTTTTTTTTTGTGTTCCCAAGGGTTTCTGCCAGTTCGCGAGGGTTTGGTACCAGTTCGCAATTGCGAACTTACTTGTCGGCTCGCAACAGTCGCGACTATGTTGTTTCTACGTCTGGTTCATCATCACAGGTTCCCAGCACCCTCTGTTTCACCACTGCCACCCTCTGTTTCACCCATGCCGCCCTCTAGTACATCAATGCCACCCTCTGGTTCATCATCACTGTAGATTATGGGGGGGGAAAGCAAGCACACCTGCCCTGCTTCAACTGACATGAATTAATTTGGGGTTGATTTATTAATGTGTCACTGTTTTAAAATTCCAGGTCTGGCACCTGCTTCCTTATCAGTAATTTGCTTTCTGTTGCAGTGCAATTTTTTTTTCCAGGACCTTTGTGGCCTACTTGTAGCTATTCTATGAGCCTGCTGTGAGGGTCAGAGCAGGGTCATACAATTGTTGCAACTAGCAACTGAACTCTGGAGGGGCCCTAGTCAGGAAGCACTACAGGGAATGGTTACTAATGATGAGTTTGAACTCTTGCACCTGCTGAGTGCTTTCAGTTTTGCAAAACTCGTTTTTCTGCAATTTCGCGGGATTCGTGGGGCGCGAACTTGCGCGAGATCGAATTCGGAAGCCACGAATTCATGCGAATATGCGAATTGTTTTTTTGCGGCGTGTTAGTTCGCAAGGTTTTGTGCGTTTTAGCGAGCCGCTTGTAGCGCAAGGCGCGAAGTTACCCTCGCGGTCGTTCAAGGGCGCGGCCATCTTGTTTGCATGATGTATTTCCGTTTTCGGGCGCGAAGTGTAATCTCGCAAAGTGTGCGGCTCGCTAGTACAATTTCGCGGGTGTTCGCTAGGAAAATCTCACGCGAACTTACCCACGCGGTCGTGAACGGGCGCGGCCATCTTGCTTCTCATTCATTGCTATGGTTCTGGGCATGCTTTTTGTATCCTCTCTATATCTCTGCCATCCTTTGCTTGTTTGAAGTTTTTTTTGATCTATTTTACTTATTATCTATCTCTCTATTTTTCTAGCTCTATATTTTTGTGTTTTCTGCTACTTTTGGTTAATTTTAAACTACTTTTTTCAACTCTTTACTTTTCTTCTCTTCCTTATTCTGTTTTCTTTATTATTTAGCTTCCTTTCTGCCCAGATCATGGTGAAGGGAGCCGGGAAGCATCCCGAGAAGGGGAAGGGTCCCGCACCCCGTGCCCGGCTCCCGTGCGGGCGTTTGAGGGGGGAGCAGGTCATACCCCGGGAGAGCTTCAGCCCGGAGGAGGTGGCCGCACTAATTTTTTATGTTCAGCGCCGCCTCCCCAGGACCATCATGGCAGGCGGCAAGATCGGTAGCGGGTACGGGATCCGGGAGCGCCGGAAGCGGTGGGAGAAGGTGTGCCGGGCCATGTACCACCACTCTCGGGTCCGGCGCACCTACAACCAGGCCATCCACCGCTGGACGGATGTTCTGGACCGTGAACGTGATCTGCTCGACCTGCTCGACCTGCTTGGCCTTGAGATCCCCGGGCTTGGTGAGTAGTAGTAGCTATTTCTTTACTACTCTGTTTTCTCCTGCTCTGTGTGTTATTATATTGTAAATTTTTGTTTTTTACCAAGAGCAATAATGCTGCTCATTACATTGTAGGTAAATTATATTTCAACATCTTCTGTGCATTTCAGGTGCACTGCTCTCCTTCTCAGTAGTGTTGCTACTATGCTTATTTGTTTTCGATTTTGTGTTCATTTCATTGGCCTGTGAAATTATGTATGAGTGTAGTTTAAAGAACTGCGTAATGCTAGACACTAAGGTTCAGATTTTTAATTACCGGCACATCCCTGCAAAGTAGCAGGGATGCGCCAGTAATTGTGCGCCACGCCACCATCACCCATGGTGCGCCGTATTTACAATGCGGCGCACCATGGGCCCAAAACGTCACCAAAGCGCTACGCATCTGTGCCGTAAAGGCGGCGCATTGCTGGAGTTGCGTCGCAACGATGGCTTAGCTCCATCAATGCTCTGGGGTGCCCTATCTCCCCAATGCTGCGTCAAGCCGTACGTCTGCTTCAAGCAGGCGCAGGGTTTGAGTCACGCATCATTGTCGTTAAAGTGACTGATTGAAAATATAACTTGTACTTGTGTTGGATTTCTTTGACATTGGCTACTACTACAAGAAATAGTACTGAAGCTGAGTAAGTCTAGAATATATCCTCGGATTCCTTCACCAGCATGTTGCTATGACCTTATCCTCCCCAGCAAGTGTGTGGAATTATTGATGTCATTTAGTCACACATCAAGCAAAACCACACAGCCCGGGGGAAGAGGGTTAGGGTTTGGAAAATGGATGGGAATGGGGGTTTCTTTTTGGGTAGGTTTTGTTGAGAGAAGAAAAAAAAAGCACAGCATGGACAAACAATAATTGAAGATAAAGAAATCTTTGGGTACAAAGCTAACCATAAATCTTTTAAGTGACATAAAGGAAGTGCATGCACTACTGCATGCATTGTTACTGAAAAGTAAGTAGTAATAGAATGCGACAGTACAGGGCTGCAGCGTTTTCACTTGCCTATCTCTGCACTCAGAGAAACACTTCTTACATTAAATTAGGTTTAAAAAATAGCCGAAGTAAAACCTATAGAATGGCTGTAGGGATCAATTTAGAAGCAGAGAGAGATCCAAGAAATGCAGTCACACTCATAGAAGAAAACAATGGATACTGTATCTGTATGTTGTTGTAGTTGTCCGGTTGAATTTGGTAAGTAAGTTGCATGCAGCAAACAATTCCTCTTATTAGCAGCACTCCTCCATTCCAGCTGACGCTTCGTCCATCAATGTTGGTGACCAGAAGACACCCTGTCCACTGCCTTGTTGGCGGATGCTGAATTGCGGCTCGCTAATGTGAAGCCTGACTCCAGGCTGGAGGATGTGGATTGCCGAACTTTAGTACGTTTTGCACTTTCAGGTTTTCAGGTTTCAGGTTTTAAAGTCTTTATTTCGATAACAAAATCATAAAAGACAACATTTAAAACATATTTAAAACATTTGGACAGCTGAACAATATTCCATTCTAATAGCATTTTACAATGACAGCAACATTGTCCCACTTCATTATAATTAGACTTAAAACACTTTTAAGGTTAAAAATTGTTATTAAACATCCAAGAAATACAAAGACAAACCTGACCAGAAGATATTAAAAAAGGGTTTTAAAAATACGAAGTAAGTAAAACCATTCCTAATACAATGTACATTATCCTGCATTTGAGGAAAACGGTTATACTTTAGTGGACGAATTGAAAGAACCCTATTAATGGTTTTATCTGCTTCTTGCCCTGATGGCCCAAGCCCACCCTAAAAATTTAGCTAAGCTCACCACGAACACCTCTGAGGTGTTAGTTTTTAAAACCCAAATAGCCTCAGAGGACCTTCTGAAAGGGAGGCGTTGAAACAGAGGTTTTAACCATTTTGTTCGTGGCGCTAAGTAGGTCGGACAGGCAAACAAGAAATGACCCTCGGTTTCCTTATGACCTGGGCACCAACTGCAAAATTCCGTTGCTCCATTAACCCAATTTTTTGTAAAAGAATTCAGTGGCAGGGTTCCTACCCGAAACTGGTGCTAAAGTTTCTTATCCAGCGGTCTGGTGATAATATCCCAGTAAGTCTCACGGGAGGGATACAACTTAATGGACAAAAACCTTCCCGTTAGACTAACAGAGCTGGAAGCAGTCACCAACGATTGACGGACCGAGGCCCAGTACAATGCCTTGAATTCCTGTTTTGAGGGAAAGGCATTAATACTCGGAGATACCCACAGCTGTTCCAGTCCCATTTCGACCAGAATGGTTTTTACAGTTTGTAGCCAAGGAATTCTCCCGGAACCCCCAATTGACCTAACTTCAGCCAGTTCCTTCGCAAAGAGGGTAAGGTCAGGGGAGGTCCATATACGCCTCCAAAAGGCCACCAATCTAAATCTTGCCATCTCGTTAATTGGGTTGCATCCCAGATCCTGGCAGAGGGGTATAGAAGGAGAAGATTGGGGTAACCCTACCAAGCTCCGTAAGAACTTACACTGGATTTTGAATAGGCTTGAGAGATCCATGTATCCCCAGAGATCTGCACCATATAGGATTGCAGCATTGATCTTAGTATCATAAATCTTTAACGCTGGGGTGACCCATTTTGTAATAGATCTCTTTTGCTCACTCAAAAGGCAGCCAGTTAGTCGGGCAAATTTAAGCTGTTGAGCACCTACTTGCTCTTTCCATCGCAAGCGACGGTCCAGGTTAACCCCCAAGTACGTCATGGTCTCAACTTGTTCCAAGTTGACTCCACTCATACTTACAGAGCTCCGGACAAAATGACTCCTAGTGAGGACCATAAACTTGGTTTTACCCACATTTACCTTAAGGTCATTGATGACACAGAACTCCTCAAAGCGGTCCAGAGCCCGCTGTAAGCCACTATGTGTTTTAGAGAGGAGTAAAGTGTCATCGGCAAAGATAAGCATTGGGAACCTTGTCCCTGCCAGCGAAGGGGCATCAGTGGGAGTCTCTGCGAATAATTTAACTACTTGATCAATAAATAACAAGAAGAGTGTTGGCGCCAGGACACACCCCTGACGGACTCCTCGAGTCACGGGAAAGGATTCCGTCACTTATCCCTGGCCTATCCACCTCACCCTTGCATAGTTGTCCTCATGCATTTTAACTATTAAATCAAGTAGTTCCATTGGCAAACCTAAATCCCTCAAAACACACCACAATTTATCCCTCGGCACTAGATCGAAAGCCGACTTCAGATCAATAAACGCGGCAAAGATGGTTCCACCGCCGAGCAAAACCACCTTCCAGTAGATTAGACAAAATCTAAACACCTGGTCGATGGTGCTCGTGCCCGATCTAAAGCCTGCTTGCATAGGAGACAGGATATCCTCTAGTTCAATCCAACCTTGAACTCTGCCCAAAACCATACGTGCAATGACCTTTTGGAGGGAGTCAATGAGAATAATGGGGCGATAGTTGCCCGGGTTGGACCTGTCGCCTTTTTTGTAAATTGGGAGAATCTCCGCCCCCTTCCACGACTTGGGGATTCTAGCCCCTTTGGCTATTGCATTTGCGATCTTGGTTATGTACGGCACCCAAAGGGCGGGGTTAGCTTTAAACAAGTCAGCAGGTATTAAATCCATCCCTGGTGCTTTCTCCCGCTGGGTCAAGCCAAGAGCTAGCTCTACCTCGGTTTTTGTGAATATCAATTTCTCCCCACAAATAGGTGTCAAGGGCACCTCACCCAATATAAAGGGGGGTTCGAAGTTCTCAACACTAAATTGGGCCGAGTAATGATTCACCCAAGCTTCAGGGGGCACATGGTTTGTAGGAGTACGGGAGTCTGAGTCCTTGCCCCATTTTACCATTTCCCAAAACTTAGTCTGGTTATTCGAAGTAGAGGCATCCAAAAGATCGGACCAGTACATATCCTCCCACTCTCGTTTAGCTTCCCACTGAGTTTTCTTATACTGCACCCTTGCTGCCTTAACAACACACATGTTCCGGGACTTAACCGCTTTGACAAGATGACTATGGGCCTCCCTGCACTTTTTATTATACCATTTCTGGCGGGGGACGTATAATTTAGCGGTTCCCTTCTGACATGGTAGAGAAAGGAGAAGCTTAAGCTGATCAAAACAACACTCATAAAGGTCAATAATAGTGCTCTCAAAGCTACCCCCCCCCCTGAATCATCAGGCAGTATTTCATTTAACATGTTGGAAACCACAGTCTCAATGCTCTCCTGTAAGGAGAGCATTCATCCCCCGCTAGCCTAGACCATTTTAGCCTCCTTCGGTCATTAGTCAGAACGACATCCCCTGTCCGGGAGGTGTCTGGTTCCTTCAATCTTTCCATTCCCGGCAACCTTAGCTTAAGTGTCAAGGGGTTATGGTCGCTTTCTGGACGAGGTACCACTTCCATGTCTACCAACAGAGGCCAGAATTCCATCTTTAACAAGAAATAATCTATCCGACTTTTCCTTAATCCATTGTCGAAGGTATAATTGGCACCTAGATCAGATGAAGAGCGGCCATTTACAGCCCTTAGCCCCCAGGTTAAACATAGAGCCATCCAGTTCAATGCAGCCTCAGTCGCTTTGACAATTTTATTGGTCATCATGACGTAAATAATTAATTTACTCTCTTAATTTCTATGCAGGTAAGTACTTAATCAATAATAACTCAGATCGGATGAAAAAAGACAGAGTCCGTGGTGTTAGAGTTTCTAAGGGTTTTATTCCTCATAAAGGAATGGTCGTGACCAAGATATCGGATTCTGAACACCACAGGGGTGTCAGAAGGGATAGATGAGCGCGCTAACATTTTATTGACAATACATAGCTTATATACTTAATTCACATCATAAGTAATGGTGCAAGAGGCGTAACAGCTGAGAGAAGTCAAGATAACAGTATACACGTGGTACTAGTACGTAATCAAGAGGCGTGAACTAGGCGTGAACTGGAGGTGTGTACTAGAAACGTCACTGATAGGTGACGCAAGTGGGTGGCACCAAGGGGCGGTGCTAACAGAATTGTTGCAATGTCAGCAGAAATCGGAAGCTTGGATGCGCGCGCAGCTGCATGACGTGTGGTTGACGGGGTGCAGGGGACTTGACATTTACACTGACGGAAAGAGACAGAAGTCTGGCATGTCAGATCAACTTGTACTTTTATCATATCTGGTATCTGATGTTTAGGAACCATACTATCTGGGCGGAAAGGTCTCTAGGGCAGAAGCTATTCTATGTTAACTGTGGATGCGTGTATAAGCGCCTAAGTGTCTACATGAGAAGCGTGGGGGCACGGGGCCTTCCATGGAAGCATGGTAACAGAGGCTATGAATTACTTGCATTGAGACAGGTCGGCCCTTTGGCTCTGTAGCTGGAGAGGATGTTTACAGAAGCTAGTAGGCAGGAATGCATTCTCGAGGAGCGGAACAGATAACTCGAAGGTTATAGTCAGTCTTGGCAGAAAGCAGGCTGAGCTGAGCGCGAGGGGCCGCGCTGAAAGTAAGTCAGAGTTCACGGGTACAGAGGTAGCCTGGGCAGAGGCTGTCAGAGTCAGGAGCCAGGAAAGAGGCTTGATGGCAGAAATTCAGGGCCTACTCTGCCAGAGCAGGAAAAACATGTAAAGTGTACTACAAAAAGACGGTGGCATAGCATACTTAGGAACGGACTATATAATCCATTCAGGGTGGATCTGAAAGAGGACAAGTTAACGTTGGACGCAAATGTATTTGCGTCTTCATAGCAGGCACAGGAGGGAAGTTACATGCACTTTAAGCTGGTACATGGAGTCGGTGGGGTACGCGCTAGGGAACATAACATGACCAAAAATTTATATTTCCTCATTCCCTCCTTGTTCCCTACGGACCCTTCATGATATATCGATCCTCATAAATCGATCAGATTGTTCTTGTAACATCATTTGTTCTTCTTTCTTTCGTTTACGTTTTGAGAGAAAACTGGAATGTTCAATGCAAGAAGTGGCACATAGTCCACAAATCGCTGGCCCACACTGTAGGCACAGGCAGCAACTGAATACTAGGACTAGGCCAATGCCTAGGAAGGATAGGATCTTCCATCCCCAAGCTGTTAACGTTGTCCAGAACCAACCGGACCAAGTCCAGGTGCCTGGATTCTGATGTATCTGATTTGAAATTTTATGGAGACGGGTGATAGCTTGATATACAGATGGTGCGTTTTGTGGTATGAAAACACAACAACTTGACCCGATGACCTTACAGGCTCCACCTCTATCTGCCAAGATGACGTCAATAACAAGACGGTTCTGAAGGACAACAACCCGCATGGCGGACTGCTCTTCTGTTAAGTTACCTAAGGCGGAGGCAGTTTCATTCACTACTGCTTCAAGTGTTCTGGTTAATCTACGTATTAATTTACTATTCTGAACAGGTCCTAAAAAGAAAAAGAATCCTTTATTAAAATCGGTGTACTGTTCCCATGCCGTTTCTGTGTAGTCGACAAGTGGAATATCTCTTCTGGGTCTATTCTTTACTAGATTGGTATTTCTATGGTAATCAGGGGGAGCTAGGAAAACAGGTGGCAGAAGGAATGCAATGTAACAGGTACCATCCCAATCTGGAGGTAGGCGTATGTATGCGGTATGACCACAAACAAAGTAAGAATGACTAATAGCTTTGAAGGACGATTTTCCATGATCACTGAATTCGACCACGGTAGTGCATTTACTATGACCTAAGTGTACTGAACCTTTCTTCCTGATACACAATTCACCGGTGACTGGCAGTACTGACATAATGGGTAGAACTGGCGTAGCTTCGGACTCAACAGTAAGAATCATAAGGCTAATTGTATAATTACCTAATCCATATACTTCATTTTCTAGATCAGTTCCTATTCTAGTGGGAAGTCCCTCCTTATCAGGGTAACAGACGTCTAGCAGGACTAAGTTCAGGTTTCCCCAAACCCAACCCCCATCGAAAACAGCAATATCAGGATCTAAGGAATTAATTATTTTAAACCATGCTCCGCAAGAGCCATTGTGAGTGAATGGGTACGGAAAGAGGGGCAGAGCTCCCTTGTAATTCTGGTAGGGAGGGAGTCGGCCACATATCCAGCAATTTGTAGCATTGTTAGTTTGATGAGAATGGTGTAACATACTAATGAATGTGTTGTTGCGCAGCGCAAGTCTGTAGGAAAGCTCGTGTGGAGGTAACTCACTAAAAGTGTGTTCAGCAGATACATTATAGGCAGATTGTTCACGCTTGAAAATAGGGTAATAGACAGATAAAAGGATGCTCGCAACGATAATTAAGGTACTTAGAATAAACATGATTAATAGTGTCACTATACAGTGACTACGAAGTGATTTACGTTTCTTGGCTTCTCTCTCTCTCTCTCTCTATCTCGATCTAGGGGATACATGTCAGAAACTATTTAACCGATTCACCTAGGGGAGGACTTAAACAATTAAACTGTCTGACTTGCTAGATCGGAGTTTCATGCGATAATTTTCTTGAGGAGTCTTTTCTCGTTCAGAGTCTGTAAAGTCTTTTGGTTCGACACAGTCTTTGGTGGGGGTGGACGAGTCTCGATCAGGTTTCAGTCCAAAAAATTTCTTCACATGACTCGTGTGAACCCACCCCTTTCTTCCTTCGATTTTCACGGCCGTCCTCGTGGTGAGAAGAACGGTCTTCGGGGACTTCCAGCGGGGCTCCAGCGGACTCTTTCTGTCAAAGTTGCGAACTAGCACAATGTCGCCAGGACGGACGTCGTGTGGCTTTACATCAGTGTTGTCAGGGAAGGCTGCGGCAACCTGTGAACGACATGATTGGAGTGCAGACATCAAGGAGGCAAGGTAATCTGTCAACATATTACAATCAACATCAGTAATCTTTTTCGGAATGGGCGTCCCCCACATATTCGGTGGTCTGCCAAAGACCACCTCGTACGGGGATAGCCCTGATCTCGAATGGGCGACCATTCTCATGTAGAATAGTGCCACTGGCAGGGCGACTATCCAGTCGACCCCTTTCTCCTGACATATTTTGGCAAGGCGGATCTTTAGTGTCTGGTTATGCCTCTCTACAAGGCCTGCGGCTTCGGGATGTCGGACACAATGGAACTTCCACTGATATCCCAGTAATAAAGAAACTTCTTTCATTAATGCAGATGAGAATGGCTGACCGTTATCTGAGTACACGACACGAGGCAAGCCGTATCGGGGGAAGAATTCACGAACCAGCTGCTTGGCAGTGGTCGGAGCAGTGTAATCTGGGACTGGGTATGCTTCGGTCCAGCGGGACAGAGCACAAACAACTACGAGAACATATTTAAATCCTCGACAACGGTCCATCTGGATATAATCCATCTGGAGGACTTCAAAAGGGTGATCGGGAGGAAGAAATCCACCTTGCTCTACAGGGACGCTTTTTCCTGGATTGAACTGACAACAGATCATGCAAGTACGCACTTTCTGTTTTGCGGCTGCTCGTAAGTGTTTATTGTTCCAGAGATTTTGTAAACTGTCTAACATCGCTTTCTCTCCTAGGTGTGCTGGGCTATGTGCTGTATTTATCATGACTTGAACCATTGAGTCAGGGAGAAACCATGTAGATTTTCCCTTCGTCATCCAACCTTGATCTGTTTGGATCCCTCCTAGTTCAATCCATTTCTTTATTTCTTCTGGAGTAGCATGTGTCTGAATGTCGATAACATCTAGTGTGGGATCCCTGACTGTCATACAGTTTGTCGGTCCTATTGTCTTTGTTGTATCAGTTGTCTGAATGTGAGTCAGTGCTGTATGTTTTGCTGTCTGGTCTGCCAGGTCGTTACCCTGGGAAACAGAATCTGTGACTTTAGTATGTGCTTTACACTTCATGACGGATATGGCTGAAGGCAGATGTATTGCTTCTAACAGTGCTTGAATGAGGGGGCCGTGTTGGATTTTGGCACCATGAGAGGTCAAGAAACCTCGTTCTTGCCACAGCATGCCGAAGTCGTGTACAACTCCGAACGCATAACGGGAATCAGTGTATATGTTGACATTTCTGTTTTTGGCTAGAATACAGGCTCGGGTCAGAGCGATGAGCTCTGCCGCTTGAGCAGACAATGTATCAATACGATGTGTTTCTTTAACTTCAGTTTCAGTGGTCACGGCATACGCGGCCACTAATTCTCCTGTACTTGTTCTCATACATGAACCATCCACATAAAATGTCAGGTCTGCATTTGTCAGTGGAACATCTGTTAAGTCTCGTCGGGGCTTTGTTACTGCATTAATGATCTCTATGCAATCATGCGGAGCTGGATCTGTCATAACTGTAGGTAACAGTGTTGCTGGGTTCAAGATACTGCAGCGTCTGATTTCTATGTGTGGCTGGAATAGTGTCAATTCGTAACCTGTCAGTCGTGCTATAGTCAAGTGTTGAGTCTGGGTTCTGTTTAAAAGAACCTCTACAGAATGTGGGACTTGTACTGTTAACTGATGGCCTAAAACAATTGAATCGCTCTGTCTGATTGCTAACGCTGTTGCTGCTACTGACTTTAAGCACGCAGGGAGTGCCTGGGCTACTGAATCCAATGTACTTGAGAAATAAGCACAAGGCTTATGTGAACCTGCTTGGTCTTGAGTGAGGACAGACAATGCTGTGCCGTCACGTTCTGTAACAAAAAGTGTGAACGGTTTGCTGTAACATGGTGTCGCTAAAACTGGTGCTTGGCATAATGCTTTCTTTAATTCCTCAAAGGCTTGTGTGTGTTCCTGAGTCCAAGGGAGGGCAATCGAAGTTGCTGCCTCCTGCGTCGTTAACTGAATGAGTGGTTTAGCTAGAAATGCATATTGAGGAATCCATTGTCTGCAGTACGAGGTGAGGCCTATAAAGGCCCGCACTTCCTTTTGTGTCTGTGGTCGTGGCATATTTACAATTAGCTGAATGCGATCGGGAGTGAGCTGTCTCCCCACTTTGGACAGCAAGTGACCCAAGTACACAACTTGCTGAACACAGAATTGTAGCTTCGAAGGAGACACCTTGTGTCCCTTGTCGGCCAGGAAATGTAAAACTGTCAATGATGCTTGTTCACATTCGGGCTCACTTCGTGCGGTGATCAATAGATCATCGACGTATTGCAGTAAAGCGGTGTTAACTGGCATTTGAATACAATCTAGTTGTCTTTTCAGTGCTTGACTATAGATGCTGGGGCTTTCTGTGAATCCTTGAGGTGCGCGGGAAAATTTGAAACTTCGTCCATTTAAACTGAATCCGAAGAGATATTGGCTCTCCGGATCAATAGGTACACTGAAGAAAGCGTTCTTGAGGTCAATTACGGTAAAGAACGTTGCTTCTGAATCAATAGCAGTCAATAGGGAAGAGATATCGGGGACCACAGGGTACTGTGGTACAATGCATTTGTTTAATTCTCGAAGATCAATCACCAGCCGATATACTGGCGGTGCATTGGGGTCTGTACGTTTAAGAATTGGAATGATGGGTGAATTACAGATATTGGAGTCGGTCTCTACGACCACTCCCTGGGCAATGAGCTCTTCAATGATTGTCAGTAAAGCCACTACAGCATCGGGTGGTAACTTGTATTGTCTGATTCTGGGTAGAACAACTCCTGTCTTGAGTGTAACACGATATGGAGTGATATGCATACAACCTACATCAGCTGGGCCTTTTGCCCATAGGTGATCTGGTACATTTTTCAATCTGACATCAAAATCTCGTAAAACATAATGACCCTTGAAATCCCGTAGAAAGAGTCTAACTCCCTCCGGGGAACAGCATATTATAGCTCCTAGAGCCTTCAGTGTTTTAATTCCTAACAGATTTTCTGGGCATGATTTCGTAAGTAACAAATCTGTAACTCGTGATAATGGACCCACAGCCAACGGTACTGGTTCCGATACTTCATTTACAATAGGCTGTCCTGAAAAACCAAGGGAAACATTCTGTGAGCCTGAGAGGGGTGCCCCTGGGACTTCATTGTGACTTATAGTGGTGCGGCTTGCCCCTGTGTCAATTAAAAACTTTCTGTCTTTTCCCAATACGTGACTGTGTACATAAGGACCTTCTTGATCTACAGGAATTTCAATAAGAGGCAAACCACCTTCCCTCTCTAGGCTGTTTCATGTGTATCGGGGGTAATCTGGATATGCAGATTGGGCATACTGGTACATCTGTTGTGAAACTTGCTGAGTCGCGGCAATGGGCTGTGGCTGTGGTACTGCTACTGTCTGTGCTGTATGGGGTGGAGCATGCATAGGCTGTGTATTCTGCATTGGCTGTACATTTTGTGAGGTCTGTTGCTGGACCTGATCTTGTCTAGGCGGATGCGGTCTTTCTTTAGTTTTACCTGTTGAGATGTTATGTTTCAGGACTGGGCATTCATGTACATAATGACCTGGCTGTTTACAGTATTTACATGTCCCCTTAACGGGAGCTGTAGTATGACTTGTCTGGGTCCCACCTTTTCTCTGACCGTCGGCTGGGACCGTCTGAGCTACTAACATTTTCATTTTCGTGTCTTTCATACGTTTCTGTTCCTGATCTTGTTCTTCTCTAATTCTGTTCAGATGATATTGTAACATTTGTAACATCTGGGATGGCGTATTTGCCTGCCAAGTACTTTCCACCTTGTACACTCTATTTTTAACTAATGGTAGGGAATTCTCGACTAATTTTGATACGAAAAGGTGTGGATATGACTCGCTGCTTGGTTGCAGGCCACTATTTATAATGAAACATTTCTCGAATCTTGAATAGAAGTCACTAGTATCTTCATCTTGTTTCTGTTTACAGGACGAGATTGCGTCCCAATCTTCCTTTCTAGTTGTCAATAATCTTGGCAAAACCTGTACTATTAATCCGGGTAATGCTTTAGTCCTGTCCCCAAGGCCTAACCCTGGGATTCGTTTGCTTTCTTCGTCTTCTATTTCTGCCCATGCTATCTTTGTGTCCCCCACCTCCCAATCTTTTTCCTTTAACTTCTCGTAAATGCCCGTGGGCAACAGTACTTTTAACATTTTCATAATATCATCATACGTGTAATCCCCCATCAGTAACATGTCTTTAAGCTCTCTGTGAAAACCTGCAGGGTCTTTATCGTGACACAGAACTAATTTCTTCATTTCTAACAGTTCTAACTTAGTCAGTGGCGTGTGAACATACACACGTTTCAAGACGTGATCCGTACCCATAACTGGGTGTACTTCTCGTAAGGGGTTCTGACTTTCAATGCCACTCAGGCATTGCATGTGATACGTTTTCCTTTCTGGGGGCGGAGCGGGGACATATTCAGAGCTTATGAAGGTGTTGTATTTATGTCGTTGTTCTAGAATTATCTGTATTAACTTGGTACTGAAACCTCTCCATCTATCCATGAGTAGTGCTTCTAATGTTTCGTGTAAGGGACCTGGATCGGAATGGTGGTTCCTGTACTTGATGAGGAGGTGCTGAATCATGTATACACCTGCTATTTTCTGCTCGTCTGGGGAAAGGTTCAAGAATGTCTGTGCTACTGTATCATCATGATATATGTCTGGGTTTTCGGCCCATAACACGGCTGACCGGGCTAGTTCCTGTTCATCCATAGAATTGAGTACATGGTACCCCATTCGGTCTCGAAGCCTTTTATCAGTTTCCTGGAACTGATGTTCAGAAGAATTCGGGTTTGTTAAAGCAGAGAGAAAAACTCTCTTGTTTTCCGGACGGATGCCTTTCCTAAGGTAGTTTCCCTTACCTACATACGCTATAGTATCTGTAGACCTTCCTGGTTCTGCAAGTTCTTCTTCCTCCTCGGAGGAAGCTTTGTCATTCCCTTTCTGGTGTGCCGTTATCACTGCCCTTCTAATTTTCTGGTACATACTGGCTATGCAAGCCCCCCTGTCATGTTTTCCTTCGGCTATATTTTGACCCCACTTGGTTAGTGCATCTAATTCACTTTGATCTGTCTCAGGCCTGTCTCGTTCTCTTATTAAACAATTTATGAAAAATCGTAATATTTGTGCTTGAATGTCAACTTTCTGTTTATCCATGGCATCCTTGATACTGTCAGGGTCTTTCCCTGTCTGAACAAACTCATATATTCTATCGAGCCGCTCCTTCATTCCTACATAGCATAGCAAGATATCAGTGGCAGATCTTAACCGTAGTGATGCCAATATCATTAAATCATTTTTCCCGGGTACTGGATCATATCTGCAAACGGAAATGTTTTCTTTAAATGCGTCAAGTCGGGGTGACTGGAACGTGAGAGGACTCTGCGTGTCCCTAAAATTGAATTTGCGTGTTAATGGCGGGGTCCGAAGACCCGCAGTCGCACCTCCTGAAGCGGATGCTTGGGCATTATCTCCCTGCGGAGTCTGGATCTGAACTTGAATTTGTCGTTTAGTAGGATCAGGTAGGACTTGTTTCGGTAAGTCAATCTTGGGTGCGGGAAGTGGCGGAGCTGGCGGAACAGGGGAGGTCTGTCGCGGTACTGGCGGAACATGATCTGGGGGTGTAGTGCCACCCCCGTCCCTGTCAGTGGGCAGGGCACGAACAGGCAGATTGGCGTAAGCTGGTGCTACATCCTCTAGATATGAATTTAGGAATATGTCTTTAGTAGTTTTATGCATTACTTTAGTTGGAACTAATGGTGGCGGTAAGTTTTTCGGTATTTCTGATAGGGCCTCAGGTGTGCCCTCGGCTGCAAGATACATACCGTTTACAAGATTGTTTCGGGCACGGTCTATTTGTTCTGTTTTTACTCGGATTCCTTCAATAACTAATTCATTTTCTTGGGCTTTTTCTGATTCTTTAAGTCTGTCCTCTCTACGGAGTGCTTTCTCAGCACGCTTATGTGATTCCTTACGCCAGAATTCTATGGCGTCTTTCTGGGATTGTCTAGCTTTCTTTTTCCATAATACTTCTTCTACCTTCATGATGCACTCGGCATCCCATGTTCCGGTAACAGGCCATCTGTGTCTTTCGTCTAGGTGCTTGGTGTAATCGGCCCATAAATCTAGATATAATATGGCGTCTATGCCATGTTTGTGGTACATAAAGTTACCTGGAGTGTCCCTAGGGGGAATAGGAATTTCTTCCTCCAGTATCCCTTTCCTAGTTCCTATCTGCTTTAACTTGTTGAAAAACGGCATTTTGCTTACTTATTACTGAATACTCGATCCTTACTACTTAATACTGATTACAGCTACTTTATACAAGAAACACAAAAATGCACATTAAACAGTCACATTCATACCACGACATTAATCACATAAGAAGACATTTGAGACATAGATGACTACCCCTTATACTAGATGTACTGCTCAACAGTACAGATACACTGGTGTAACAGTGCAGAAATTCGGAATACTAGATATACTGCTAAACAGTACAGATACACTGCCTAAAAACAGTGCAGACCGGACTTGCGTACCCAAACCCGTCTAGATACGACCCAGCAATGGTACTCACCGGGAAGCACGGAAACAGAAGGCCTCGGAAAACTCGACTGGACTCGACTCGGTACTTCGGAAAACTTCGGAAAACTTCGGAAAACTTCGGAAAACTTCGGAAAACCTGGTGGGCCTCTTGACACCTCGGACCTTGCTTCTTTCGGCTAGGCTCTGGTCGGGATCCCTCGCACTCCTCACCGCCTCGTCTGGGCACTGATCGCAGTCTTCGTCACCTCCTTGGGTCAGAGGGAGATGCAGGAAATCCTGCCGGTACGCGTAGGTTCCGTCTAACTGACGGCAGGGGACAGAGCTTGCAATGCGCCAACCGGCGCGTGAGGTGGGGGAGGGGTCCCTGTTCGGGCACCAAAATGACGTAAATAATTAATTTACTCTCTTAATTTCTATGCAGGTAAGTACTTAATCAATAATAACTCAGATCGGATGAAAAAAGACAGAGTCCGTGGTGTTAGAGTTTCTAAGGGTTTTATTCCTCATAAAGGAATGGTCGTGACCAAGATATCGGATTCTGAACACCACAGGGGTGTCAGAAGGGATAGATGAGCGCGCTAACATTTTATTGACAATACATAGCTTATATACTTAATTCACATCATAAGTAATGGTGCAAGAGGCGTAACAGCTGAGAGAAGTCAAGATAACAGTATACACGTGGTACTAGTACGTAATCAAGAGGCGTGAACTAGGCGTGAACTGGAGGTGTGTACTAGAAACGTCACTGATAGGTGACGCAAGTGGGTGGCACCAAGGGGCGGTGCTAACAGAATTGTTGCAATGTCAGCAGAAATCGGAAGCTTGGATGCGCGCGCAGCTGCATGACGTGTGGTTGACGGGGTGCAGGGGACTTGACATTTACACTGACGGAAAGAGACAGAAGTCTGGCATGTCAGATCAACTTGTACTTTTATCATATCTGGTATCTGATGTTTAGGAACCATACTATCTGGGCGGAAAGGTCTCTAGGGCAGAAGCTATTCTATGTTAACTGTGGATGCGTGTATAAGCGCCTAAGTGTCTACATGAGAAGCGTGGGGGCACGGGGCCTTCCATGGAAGCATGGTAACAGAGGCTATGAATTACTTGCATTGAGACAGGTCGGCCCTTTGGCTCTGTAGCTGGAGAGGATGTTTACAGAAGCTAGTAGGCAGGAATGCATTCTCGAGGAGCGGAACAGATAACTCGAAGGTTATAGTCAGTCTTGGCAGAAAGCAGGCTGAGCTGAGCGCGAGGGGCCGCGCTGAAAGTAAGTCAGAGTTCACGGGTACAGAGGTAGCCTGGGCAGAGGCTGTCAGAGTCAGGAGCCAGGAAAGAGGCTTGATGGCAGAAATTCAGGGCCTACTCTGCCAGAGCAGGAAAAACATGTAAAGTGTACTACAAAAAGACGGTGGCATAGCATACTTAGGAACGGACTATATAATCCATTCAGGGTGGATCTGAAAGAGGACAAGTTAACGTTGGACGCAAATGTATTTGCGTCTTCATAGCAGGCACAGGAGGGAAGTTACATGCACTTTAAGCTGGTACATGGAGTCGGTGGGGTACGCGCTAGGGAACATAACATGACCAAAAATTTATATTTCCTCAATCAAATCCAGAATATTCCAAGCTGCGTCCTCTGCGGACCCCCAGCTGTCCCCGGCAACATAGAGCCGCTCAAAAGTACAATTCAAGTCTCCTGCTGAAAGAATAAGATTATCTCTACCAAGTCCAGCAAGGTATTTGTCCAATACATCCAGAATACCAGGGCAGCGGCCGCCAGGTAAGCCACGTGCATATATATTAATAATAATCAAGTCCCGATGGCCATCCTTACTCAATTTAATGGCCAGAAGGTCCGGGTTCTCTACAAATATCTCAGTTGGATGATAGCCCGATGACTGCTTCACCCAAATCACCAACCCCCCCGATGCTCGCCCTTTACTACCCCTAATAGCTGGTTTGAAAAAGTTTACAAAACCTGCCCTATGAATTGGATCTGGTGCCCAAGTTTCCTGTAGTAAAACAACATCAAATTTGTCAACAAACTCCAACCAGTCCTTAGAGTACATGTGTCCCTTAACCCCTGCAACATTCCAGGACACTATATTAAGTGTTTCAGATGGGGGAGCTGCGATACATGGTGAGTGATGAACCATTGATACTGATACAGCCGGGATCACCAATTCACTCCCTTTTTCTACCCTACTCTCCTTGTTGTCAACATTATCCAAACTTTCCCCCACCAACATGACCTCTATTGAATCCTCAACTGCTGCTGCAGCATATTCATCAGTTACTTGTACCCCCAGACTTGCATCTTCATAATTTACAAGAAGTGGAACCCCCCGACTTGGCATCGCTACCACATTCCCACAGTCCTCGACAGACTTAATCTTCCTAATCGATGTATGTAGTCAGTCTATAGCCTCAAGGTCGGAAAGGGGCCCAAACTGGTTAAAAAGTAGAGGATACTGCTGGGGGTGGGGTGTTCTTGCTATAGGGTACCTCCTAACTGGAGGTCTCATGTGAGTGGGGCCTAATGGAAAATTACTATGTCTTTGAGGGTAGAAATAAGCAAGCCCCAAAGTTTGTACGTCCCCCTGTTTAGCAAACCTGGCTTCCCTTAGAATAGTATCCACCACCCAAGGATCCTTGAACGATATTAATATGCAATCGCCCTCCAAGTCTTTGGTGCCATATCCCACCCAATCAACTCTCCTTACGAAGAGAATTTCAGTAGGAGATGATGGTGGCAAGGGACGATTTTTATTCAACCAGAATATCACCTTATTGCGTAAATCCCCGTATGACTCCTTAGTACCAACTTTTAACGGGGCAACACCTGTTAACACTATTGTGTATTGGGTTGCCTCCGGGGGTAAGTCTGCGCGGGGAATAGTATACTGTAGTGATGAGGTCCACACAGAAGATGATGCAGAGATGTTTATTAGTAGTCAAGTAGTTAAGATGGTAATACACCCCACCAGGAACATCTAGCATGATGCTCAGCCCAATGCCAACTGTCATCCACAGCCCACAGAGCCCCAACATTCTACAAAGCATCATTGCTGCAACATTCTACAAGCAGGAGTAGAGAGGGAGATAACATGCAAAGCATAAACAGGATGCAAGAACACTACATTTTCCCCCTTTGTCCGAAATGAAAACAAACAGAGAAAGAACACCAAACGGAAAGAACCCCGGTAAGAAAGAACCAAAGAAAAGTAAAACATACGGAAGAACATACCCATCCTCCTTTAGAGAAGAAACATGAAAAAGTCAGGAAGACAAAAAGAAACAAGCAAGAAAAACATACAAGAACCCATCCGCTTTCCCTTCAATAACAGAAGAAAGATAAGAAAACGGCAGATAGGAAAACCAAGCTTGAAAGTACCAACGGCTAACCGACATACATACCTACTGGCCAGACAGGAATGCAAGACGGATAGACAAAAGTACAAGAACCAAGCTAACGTTTAAAGTCCAACCCTCAGAGATATATGGTAAAGAACCCAACACGAGAGTGAGAACAATGAAAACAAGAGAAAACAGATAAAATAGCAGCATCAAAAGAACACAAAATTACCCATCCTCCCACCAGAAAGTTAAACATAAGCATGTAGAAATAACTTTTACAATGGAGAAAAACTCTCCCACAAGAGGGACATATGGGATTCTAAAGCAAGAGACTGAGAAAACTTAGGTGAATGGAGAAAATACAAACCCAGCGTCTCAAATAGAAGAACAATAAATGTAAGACATAGGATAATGGGATTAAAACCCAAATCCAACCCCAACAGAGGTACAGAAAAGGCTCCCCATGTGGAGAAGCAGCATGTAGACTGCGTATATGGGAATAAAACCCAACAAAGCCCCTTAACATTGAGTAAATGGGACTTAGACCAAAAATTAGAAAACTAGGTGGGACTAACACCCCCTAAACAGGTGGGACTGGCACCCCCTAAACCTAGGTGGGACTAACACCCACTAAACAGGTGGGACTGACACCCCCTAAACCTAGGTGGGACTAACACCCCCTAAACCTAGGTGGGACTAACACCCCCTAAACAGGTGGGACTAACACCACCTAAAAACTGAGTAAATAGGACTTAACCCTTTATTAATGCATAGGTGGGACTCAAACCCCCTAAAAACATACAAGTGAGTCAAACGGGAAATAGGTTTGAAACCCAGTAAAACACCAACTATAAAAATAGGATATGGGACTTAAAACCCACCCCTAAGGATCATGGGACTAAAAACCCACTCCTACAAAAAAAATGCAAGCCAGTTCAAAAGTTAGCAAACTACACTTAAAGCGTAAACATTTTTCTCAAAACTGTGAAGTAAAATATTTCGCCTATGTAAAAGTTTGTATTAACAACATGACAATGGTGTGCCTGAAAAAAAAAACGAGATATTAAAATGTAACATTCTCCAACATAAACATTACATAAAAGCAATAAGATGCACCATTGCCAAAATGAAACGCTAGATGGCAGTGTAACCTTTTTTGGATTGTGAACTAAACGTGTTGCAACATCAGTCTTAAAAAAACAAAAACGTTTTACTCTTTAAAAATACCGAAGACTTAAACTGCAGACTGAAAGACTCTTCGATGAAAAATAAATATTGCAAAGTGGCACATTGTAGAACGCAGACTGTAAAAGAATTCCGGAAAAGACCTTGACTGAATAATATGAACACACGATGTCACTCACAAAGTCCTCAAAAGAATGATCAGACTGGTGCCAGTTCCGTTGTCACTAAACCCCATTGCTCACCTCACCAAAAAGGAAAGTTTGTCACCTCAAAGTGCGTCATATCGGCTTGTTTCCTCAACCAACCAGTGTAATAATAACCAGCTCGACAGACTGTTCAAACTTTTTCCTTCATGGCAGCAAACACAGATGACGGCTGTCGAGTGGCTCACGGCACGCTCCTGTTGAAAAGCGTGCAGCAACAGCATCAGGAACACCTCAGCTTGTCAACGTCACAAGAAGAGCTGGAGATTCATCGAACACTGTGCGAAAGGTAGGCGCGAGCACAATTCTTTTTAAATTTAAGAGAGGCAGTTGGAAAATGCGACACACTTGAAGGACTATTAAAAAAACATTAAAAATATCAAAACAAACTTAAAATATGCCTGTTTGGCTCGAGAGTCTGAACACAATGCTTGTAGTCTTGCACTAATCTTGTGTGAATCTCGCACTGCCCCGAACATTAATGTTAATAAGCTTTACTCTGAAGGTCGCTGCTGCGTGCCCCCAAATCTATCTTGTGACCTGGTTTCACTCTTCCTGGTATCACAACAGATAAGATGAGGGAAACAGACAAGGATCAAGCGGTTTCTTCTGCAAGACTGTTTGATGCCAGATAGTCAACAGCCAAACACTTTGGGAAATGCGCGTCAAACAAATAAATTGGCTTACTATACATGAAGAGTGTCTCTTTGCTACATGAAGAGTGTCTCTTTGCAGTTCCAAACACGCATGTATAAATAAATTGTTTAAACACTGAACAGCACACATCAGCTGACGCAGAATATCTTTTAAATAATGTCCTTGCGCAGGTTTCATTTGATTTATAACAGACACACACATGGAACAAAAACGTGCTTACTCTTGTTGAAAGGCAAAAAATGAGCATATGTCCAGGTGAACCACGCACAACACGTTTGAGAAGGGCTGTCCGATCTGAAGGACACTGGTGGGGCTTTAAAGCGTGCTGATGTTTCCTTAGTGGCTCCTTGTTTTTTTGCTCTTTATGTTCCTTAGTTTCTTCCTTTGATTCACGTAGCTCACGCTTGTTGAGACTTCTTGCTGAAATCCGCGCCATCTCTAGTTGGTGTAAACTGCGCCAGTCGCTTTTTAGAAGTAATGTAGAGGTTTCTTTAGCCACTTGTACCTTGATTTAAGCGTAGATAAGTCTCCTTGTCGTAGACCATAAACTTGTTTGTAAATCCATGTAGAGGTGACAGAAGTAGGTTCTTTTAACAGGATCGTCGCCAAAATAATGAAGTGATGAGGTCCACACAGAAGATGATGCAGAGATGTTTATTAGTAGTCAAGTAGTTAAGATGGTAATACACCCCACCAGGAACATCTAGCATGATGCTCAGCCCAATGCCAACTGTCATCCACAGCCCACAGAGCCCCAACATTCTACAAAGCATCATTGCTGCAACATTCTACAAGCAGGAGTAGAGAGGGAGATAACATGCAAAGCATAAACAGGATGCAAGAACACTACATATACTTATTTTGTTTCCCCACAATTGGGGTTTTGGTGGTCTGGTGATTAACTATTTGCCCTGGGAGTGGCTGTAATAAAGTACTAGGGGTAGGTTTTGCCCGATCATCCGACCGGGATACTTGGGACCTATCTGGATTGGGTTTGGCAATGACCTTCTTCTTAAGAGCCTGTGACAAAGTGCCTACAGCTGCGGTGCTGGGATTGTCTCTAGGCCTCCCCCCGCTGTCGGTTTGCTAATAGCTACCCCTGTTGGTACTGGGTTAGTGGCTTTACTAGTGGAAGCATTGTTTATACATTTTGTTTTGCTTACTGACTGGGTAGGAACCCCTCCCTCTGGGCTGGGGGTAGTTACCTTTTGTAGTAAGCCCAAATGTGTGCTCACTACAGTCTCCAGAGCATCTATTTTAGAGGTCCTCAACCTTGTTCGCTCCAAAACAGGGAGCAGGAGGGTTTTGATCATAGCCTCCATTTTTACCAATAGGACTTCGTCACTATTGAGGCATGTTGGGCAGGGATTAGATGACCCTAAGGGAATAAAGGAAGGGCATAGCACATTAGGGAATACCGTAGGTATTTGTGGAGCTGGGGGATGCTCAAAGTCGGAAGCATCAATACAAGATGGATCATTTAGTTTGGGCAGCTTATGGTCTCTCCCCCCCTGGTGACTCAAATCTTGCTTTCTCTTGCGGGATATCGATCCTGATCCCGAGGGGTCAACCTCTACTGGAAGATTCGAGACAGCATTGTTAGATAAATGAAGAATTTCTAAACTAATGTCGTTTCCCCCGCTATTCTGAGTTTCATCCCCCCCGCTTGACTGAGTATCATCCAAGTTCTGGTCAACATTAACCGGAAAGGCTGAAGGGCCCACCCCCTCTCCTTCTATGTGAACTAGTGCCTCAGTAGTAACAGAGTGTACACAGTTAGATGATGCATGGGCAGCAGGACTGGTAATTGTTGCCATCCCACCCAACGAGGAACGCTTACCGCTAACTAGATCTAAGGAGAGTCTTTTTTCCACCATCGCTATTTCTTTTTCCAATATCCCTGTTGCTCGGGTGATAAAAGCATCAAGTGGGCCCGAAACAACTCCCTTAGTTGTTTGTATTTGGACTGTACGATATTTGCCTGATCTTAAAGGCATGTTACAGTCTACTTGGGCCAGCTGTACCTATATTGTTTCTCCCACGCTGATAATGTCAAATGTATATATAACTCTATGGAACCCACAGGATGGAAGTGATATACCTTCTACCTAAACTCAATTTGCCAGGGGTTTCGTTCGCTTCGTTCCTTGAATGAGATAGACGGGCAGAGGGGGTGGGCCCGGTCTCTTCCGTCCTCAAACGGCCTCAAACGGCCCGCTCTTTGCCCGGTCTTCGCCCCGAGCTCCGTCCCGCGCGCGTCCCGCTGCACGAGACGGATACACTGATTTTATCCTCCCAGGCGAGGGGGCGTTGCCGCTGCGTGAAGAGGCTGCAGGTGTGGAAGATCGCCTCGCAGTCCCGCAGCGGTGTAGGCGGTGTGGGCGGGTCCGGGGTCCAGCAGCAGCCGAGGAGCGGGTGCCGCGACCGGGGAACAGGAGAACACAATCCAACGCAGTTCCTGGAGAAGAGAAGAGGCGCCCAGTCAGGTCAGCAACAGCCCCAACACTGAGTAGCACCCGCGCAGCGGGTGCTGCGAAAGTTTATACGGGAGCCAGGCGGGGGGGCGTTGCCGCTGCGGGAAGAGGCTGCAGGTGTGGAAGATCGCCTCGCAGTCCCGCAGCGGTGTAGGCGGTGTGGGCGGGTCCGGGGAACAGGAGAACACAATCCAACGCAGTTCCTGGAGAAGAGAAGAGGCGCCCAGTCAGGTCAGCAACAGCCCCAACACTGAGTTGCACTTTCACCACCACTAATTGAGGTTGAGGTGGATGGAGGTCCCTTCTGGCGAGGAAGAAATATGGAAGCGGTACGTGTTGGTGTACTAGTTAAATCCAATGATTGTGGTGTTTCTTCCATTGCCTCCTCGTCGACAACATCATCACGCTCAGCAGCTTCTCGGGCTAGGGTCAAAATGTCTGTTTGCTGCATGCCCGCTGGGGCTGCAGTGACCTTTATGATGACTGGGTCATCGTCGTGAGAGCCTTCATCAGCAGCAGTATCCGCCACTTCTTGTTGAGCCTCATCACACTCCATAACTATGAGACTTTGGACGACCTTCCTTTTACGCTTAAGTACCTTTGTCAGATCATGGTGTGCCTCACTCTCAGACGGCAGTGATGGTTCCCAATTTAGATCCGTATCATCAGAAGGAGGTGGGCTTGAAGAAGATGTAGACACCAGCCTTGATCTCTTCCTTGCTAGGGGTGTGGAAGACAATGAATGATCATCAGGAGGAGTGGCTTCCTCAAATGATACCTCGCCATTGTCGATTTCCTGATGTGCCCCTACTTCGGGAGGAACAACTATTGTGGGCACTTGTGACTCTCCATGCACCTCTGCTTGCGCATCTCCTTGCGCTGCCTCTCCTTCCACTTGTGTACTTGGGCTTCTACTTGCACATGTGGTTGTTGTTGCGGCTGTGGTTGTTTAACACTCGTCAGATGAGTTACAACAACCTGTGTTGATTGAGGGACATTGCTGCTACTTTCTTGCGATGAGCCAACATCACTGGTCGATTGAACAACTAGACTAAGTGCCTCTGCAGCACTCAAGGGCTTGGACTTAAGTTGGAGTGGTGGTGGTGGTGGCACTGAGCCCAATGGAGCGGGGGTGCTGCTCCCAGCTTGGTCCCCAGCAGATCCCGCTGCTGCTGCCGGCGTACTTTTTTTTTTACTCCCAAAAAATGTGGCGTGCGGCACACCAGTCTCCTTGGTAACTTGCTTCTTCTGCTCCTTACTGGCAACTTTCTTGCTAGAGGAGCTACGGGGAACTTTTTTTGGGCCATCTTCTTCAGAGCAGGTCAGAACAGCAGGCCGCAGTTGCACGAGTTGCAGAGTTGTCTGTGGCCAGACGTGACGTCGCGTGACGTTATGCTGCACACACACACCGCTGCAGGACTTCTTCCTGGCACTGGTGGTTCTCTTGAGTCTTGTGCACCTAAAAGCAATGGAAGACAGAGGAAACATCAGTTCAGTTATACACCCCATAAAAACGAAAATCACAGAAAAATCAGCACAATCCCATGCCATCCATGCCCTCCATGATGTTTAAATTCAAGACACCCCACAGAAAGACTAGGCTCATGCACCACTCACTACCCCTGGTGAAAAGGCCACAACAACAGCCAAAAAAACCGAAAATCACACAAAAATCAGCACAATCCCAAACCATCGAGGCCCTCCATGATGTTTAAATTCAAGACACCCCACAGAAAGACTAGGCCCATGCATCACTCACTACCCCTGGGCATAAAGGTTGAAAGCTAGGCAAAATGGTTGCAGACCTAAGAACACTGCCTGCATTCAAAATGGCCCCCCTGCCTCCCAGCACATGGCCAGGGCCTGCCTGTAGCAGCACTCAAAATGGCCCCCACCCACATGGCCTGTCCCCATGAACACCCCAAAAAATCGAAAAACACAGAAAAATCAGCACAATCCCATGCCATCCATGCCCTCCATGATGTTTGAATTCAAGACACCCCACAGAAAGACTAGGCCCATGCACCACTCACTACCCCTGGTGAAAAGGCCACAACAACAGCCCAAAAAAACGAAAATCACAGAAAAATCAGCACAATCCCAAACCATCCAGGCCCTCCATGATGTTTGAATTCAAGACACCCCACAGAAAGACTAGGCCCATGCATCACTCACTACCCCTAGGCATAAAGGTTGAAAGCTAGGCAAAATGGTTGCAGACCTAAGAACACTGCCTGCATTCAAAATGGCCCCCTGGCTCCCAGCACATGGCCAGGGCCTGCCTGTAGCAGCACTCAAAATGGCCCCCACCCACATGGCATGTCCCCATGAACACCCCAAAAAATCGAAAAACACAGAAAAATCAGCACAATCCCATGCCATCCATGCCCTCCATGATGTTTAAATTCAAGACACCCCACAGAAAGACTAGGCCCATGCACCACTCACTACCCCTGGTGAAAAGGCCACAACAACAGCCCAAAAAAACGAAAATCACACAAAAATCAGCACAATCCTAAACCATCCAGGCCCTCCATGATGTTTGAATTCAAGACACCCCACAGAAAGACTAGGCCCATGCATCACTCACTACCCCTGGGCATAAAGGTTGAAAGCTAGGCAAAATGGTTACAGACCTAAGAACACTGCCTGCATTCAAAATGGCCCCCTGCCTCCCAGCACATGGCCAGGGCCTGCCTGTAGCAGCACTCAAAATGGCCCCCACCCACATGGCCTGTCCCTATGAACACCCCAAAAAATCGAAAAACACAGAAAAATCAGCACAATCCCATGCCATCCATGCCCTCCATGATGTTTAAATTCAAGACACCCCACAGAAAGACTAGGCCCATGCATCACTCACTACCCCTGGGCATAAAGGTTGAAAGCTAGGCAAAATGGTTGCAGACCTAAGAACACTGCCTGCATTCAAAATTGCCCCCTGCCTCCCAGCACATTGACAGGGCCTGCCTGTAGCAGCACTCAAAATGGCCCCCACCCACATGGCCTGTCCCCATGAACACCCCAAAAAATCAAAAAACACAGACAAATCAGCACAATCCCATGCCATCCATGCCCTCCATGATGTTTAAATTCAAGACACCCCACAGAAAGACTAGGCCCATGCACCACTCACTACCCCTGGTGAAAAGGCCACAACAACAGCCCAAAAAAACGAAAATCACAGAAAAATCAGCACAATCCCTAACCATCCAGGCCCTCCATGATGTTTAAATTCAAGACACCCCACAGAAAGACTAGGCCTATGCATCGCTCACTACCCCTGGGCATAAAGGTTGAAAGCTAGGCAAAATGGTTGCAGACCTAAGAACACTGCCTGCATTCAAAATGGCCCCTGCCTCCCAGCACATGGCCAGGGCCTGCCTGTAGCAGCACTCAAAATGGCCCCACCCACATGGCCTGTCCCCATGAACACCCCAAAAAACCACACAGCCCGGGGGAAGAGGGTTAGGGTTTGGAAAATGGATGGGAATGGGGGTTTCTTTTTGGGTAGGTTTTGTTGAGAGAAGAAAAAAAAAGCACAGCATGGACAAACAATAATTGAAGATAAAGAAATCTTTGGGTACAAAGCTAACCATAAATCTTTTAAGTGACATAAAGGAAGTGCATGCACTACTGCATGCATTGTTACTGAAAAGTAAGTAGTAATAGAATGCGACAGTACAGGGCTGCAGCGTTTTCACTTGCCTATCTCTGCACTCAGAGAAACACTTCTTACATTAAATTAGGTTTAAAAAATAGCCGAAGTAAAACCTATAGAATGGCTGTAGGGATCAATTTAGAAGCAGAGAGAGATCCAAGAAATGCAGTCACACTCATAGAAGAAAACAATGGATACTGTATCTGTATGTTGTTGTAGTTGTCCGGTTGAATTTGGTAAGTAAGTTGCATGCAGCAAACAATTCCTCTTATTAGCAGCACTCCTCCATTCCAGCTGACGCTTCGTCCATCAATGTTGGTGACCAGAAGACACCCTGTCCACTGCCTTGTTGGCGGATGCTGAATTGCGGCTCGCTAATGTGAAGCCTGACTCCAGGCTGGAGGATGTGGATTGCCGAACTTTAGTACGTTTTGCACTTTCAGGTTTTCAGGTTTCAGGTTTTAAAGTCTTTATTTCGATAACAAAATCATAAAAGACAACATTTAAAACATATTTAAAACATTTGGACAGCTGAACAATATTCCATTCTAATAGCATTTTACAATGACAGCAACATTGTCCTACTTCATTATAATTAGACTTAAAACACTTTTAAGGTTAAAAATTGTTATTAAACATCCAAGAAATACAAAGACAAACCTGACCAGAAGATATTAAAAAAGGGTTTTAAAAATACGAAGTAAGTAAAACCATTCCTAATACAATGTACATTATCCTGCATTTGAGGAAAACGGTTATACTTTAGTGGACGAATTGAAAGAACCCTATTAATGGTTTTATCTGCTTCTTGCCCTGATGGCCCAAGCCCACCCTAAAAATTTAGCTAAGCTCACCACGAACACCTCTGAGGTGTTAGTTTTTAAAACCCAAATAGCCTCAGAGGACCTTCTGAAAGGGAGGCGTTGAAACAGAGGTTTTAACCATTTTGTTCGTGGCGCTAAGTAGGTCGGACAGGCAAACAAGAAATGACCCTCGGTTTCCTTATGACCTGGGCACCAACTGCAAAATTCCGTTGCTCCATTAACCCAATTTTTTGTAAAAGAATTCAGTGGCAGGGTTCCTACCCGAAACTGGTGCTAAAGTTTCTTATCCAGCGGTCTGGTGATAATATCCCAGTAAGTCTCACGGGAGGGATACAACTTAATGGACAAAAACCTTCCCGTTAGACTAACAGAGCTGGAAGCAGTCACCAATGATTGACGGACCGAGGCCCAGTACAATGCCTTGAATTCCTGTTTTGAGGGAAAGGCATTAATACTCGGAGATACCCACAGCTGTTCCAGTCCCATTTCGACCAGAATGGTTTTTACAGTTTGTAGCCAAGGAATTCTCCCGGAACCCCCAATTGACCTAACTTCAGCCAGTTCCTTCGCAAAGAGGGTAAGGTCAGGGGAGGTCCATATACGCCTCCAAAAGGCCACCAATCTAAATCTTGCCATCTCGTTAATTGGGTTGCATCCCAGATCCTGGCAGAGGGGTATAGAAGGAGAAGATTGGGATAACCCTACCAAGCTCCGTAAGAACTTACACTGGATTTTGAATAGGCTTGAGAGATCCATGTATCCCCAGAGATCTGCACCATATGGGATTGCAGCATTGATCTTAGTATCATAAATCTTTAACGCTGGGGTGACCCATTTTGTAATAGATCTCTTTTGCTCACTCAAAAGGCAGCCAGTTAGTCGGGCAAATTTAAGCTGTTGAGCACCTACTTGCTCTTTCCATCGCAAGCGACGGTCCAGGTTAACCCCCAAGTACGTCATGGTCTCAACTTGTTCCAAGTTGACTCCACTCATACTTACAGAGCTCCGGACAAAATGACTCCTAGTGAGGACCATAAACTTGGTTTTACCCACATTTACCTTAAGGTCATTGATGACACAGAACTCCTCAAAGCGGTCCAGAGCCCGCTGTAAGCCACTATGTGTTTTAGAGAGGAGTAAAGTGTCATCGGCAAAGATAAGCATTGGGAACCTTGTCCCTGCCAGCGAAGGGGCATCAGTGGGAGTCTCTGCGAATAATTTAACTACTTGATCAATAAATAACAAGAAGAGTGTTGGCGCCAGGACACACCCCTGACGGACTCCTCGAGTCACGGGAAAGGATTCCGTCACTTGTCCCTGGCCTATCCACCTCACCCTTGCATAGTTGTCCTCATGCATTTTAACTATTAAATCAAGTAGTTCCATTGGCAAACCTAAATCCCTCAAAACACACCACAATTTATCCCTCGGCACTAGATCGAAAGCCGACTTCAGATCAATAAACGCGGCAAAGATGGTTCCACCGCCGAGCAAAACCACCTTCCAGTAGATTAGACAAAATCTAAACACCTGGTCGATGGTGCTCGTGCCCGATCTAAAGCCTGCTTGCATAGGAGACAGGATATCCTCTAGTTCAATCCAACCTTGAACTCTGCCCAAAACCATACGTGCAATGACCTTTTGGAGGGAGTCAATGAGAATAATGGGGCGATAGTTGCCCGGGTTGGACCTGTCGCCTTTTTTGTAAATTGGGAGAATCTCCGCCCCCTTCCACGACTTGGGGATTCTAGCCCCTTTGGCTATTGCATTTGCGATCTTGGTTATGTACGGCACCCAAAGGGCGGGGTTAGCTTTAAACAAGTCAGCAGGTATTAAATCCATTCCTGGTGCTTTCTCCCGCTGGGTCAAGCCAAGAGCTAGCTCTACCTCGGTTTTTGTGAATATCAATTTCTCCCCACAAATAGGTGTCAAGGGCACCTCACCCAATATAAAGGGGGGTTCGAAGTTCTCAACACTAAATTGGGCCGAGTAATGATTCACCCAAGCTTCAAGGGGCACATGGTTTGTAGGAGTACGGGAGTCTGAGTCCTTGCCCCATTTTACCATTTCCCAAAACTTAGTCTGGTTATTCGAAGTAGAGGCATCCAAAAGATCGGACCAGTACATATCCTCCCACTCTTGTTTAGCTTCCCACTGAGTTTTCTTATACTGCACCCTTGCTGCCTTAACAACACACATGTTCCGGGACTTAACCGCTTTGACAAGATGACTATGGGCCTCCCTGCACTTTTTATTATACCATTTCTGGCGGGGGACGTATAATTTAGCGGTTCCCTTCTGACATGGTAGAGAAAGGAGAAGCTTAAGCTGATCAAAACAACACTCATGAAGGTCAATAATAGTGCTCTCAAAGCTACCCCCCCCTGAATCATCAGGCAGTATTTCATTTAACATGTTTGAAACCACAGTCTCAATGCTCTCCTGTAAGGAGAGCATTCATCCCCCGCTAGCCTAGACCATTTTAGCCTCCTTCGGTCATTAGTCAGAACGACATCCCCTGTCCGGGAGGTGTCTGGTTCCTTCAATCTTTCCATTCCCGGCAACCTTAGCTTAAGTGTCAAGGGGTTATGGTCGCTTTCTGGACGAGGTACCACTTCCATGTCTACCAACAGAGGCCAGAATTCCATCTTTAACAAGAAATAATCTATCCGACTTTTCCTTAATCCATTGTCTAAGGTATAATTGGCACCTAGATCAGATGAAGAGCGGCCATTTACAGCCCTTAGCCCCCAGGTTAAACATAAAGCCATCCAGTGTAATGCAGCCTCAGTCGCATTGACAATTTTATTGGTCATCAAATCCAGAATATTCCAAGCTGCGTCCTCTGCGGACCCCCAGCTGTCCCCGGCAACATAGAGCCGCTCAAAAGTACAATTCAAGTCTGCTGCTAAAAGAATAAGATTATCTCTACCAAGTCCAGCAAGGTATTTGTCCAATACATCCAGAATACCAGGGCAGCGGCCGCCAGGTAAGCCACGTGCATATATATTAATAATAATCAAGTCCCGATGGCCATTTTTACTCAATTTAATGGCCAGAAGGTCCGGGTTCTCTACAAATATCTCAGTTGGATGATAGCCCGATGACTGCTTCACCCAAATCACCAACCCCCCCGATGCTCGCCCTTTACTACCCCTAATAGCTGGTTTGAAAAAGTTTACAAAACCTGCCCTATGAATTGGATCTGGTGCCCAAGTTTCCTGTAGTAAAACAACATCAAATTTGTCAACAAACTCCAACCAGTCCTTAGAGTACATGTGTCCCTTAACCCCTGCAACATTCCAGGACACTATATTAAGTGTTTCAGATGGGGGAGCTGCGATACATGGTGAGTGATGAACCATTGATACTGATACAGCCGGGATCACCAATTCACTCCCTTTTTCTACCCTACTCTCCTTGTTGTCAACATTATCCAAACTTTCCCCCACCAACATGACCTCTATTGAATCCTCAACTGCTGCTGCAGCATATTCATCAGTTACTTGTACCCCCAGACTTGCATCTTCATAATTTACAAGAAGTGGAACCCCCCGACTTGGCATCGCTACCACATTCCCACAGTCCTCGACAGACTTAATCTTCCTAATCGATGTATGTAGTCAGTCTATAGCCTCAAGGTCGGAAAGGGGCCCAAAATGGTTAAAAAGTAGAGGATACTGCTGGGGGTGGGGTGTTCTTGCTATAGGGTACCTCCTAACTGGTGGTCTCATGTGAGTGGGGCCTAATGGAAAATTACTATGTCTTTGAGGGTAGAAATAAGCAAGCCCCAAAGTTTGTACGTCCCCCTGTTTAGCAAACCTGGCTTCCCTTAGAATAGTATCCACCACCCAAGGATCCTTGAACGATATTAATATGCAATCGCCCTCCAAGTCTTTGGTGCCATATCCCACCCAATCAACTCTCCTTACGAAGAGAATTTCAGTAGGAGATGATGGTGGCAAGGGACGATTTTTATTCAACCAGAATATCACCTTATTGCGTAAATCCCCGTATGACTCCTTAGTACCAACTTTTAACGGGGCAACACCTGTTAACACTATTGTGTATTGGGTTGCCTCCGGGGGTAAGTCTGCGCGGGGAATAGTATACTGTAGTGATGAGGTCCACACAGAAGATGATGCAGAGATGTTTATTAGTAGTCAAGTAGTTAAGATGGTAATACACCCCACCAGGAACATCTAGCATGATGCTCAGCCCAATGCCAACTGTCATCCACAGCCCACAGAGCCCCAACATTCTACAAAGCATCATTGCTGCAACATTCTACAAGCAGGAGTAGAGAGGGAGATAACATGCAAAGCATAAACAGGATGCAAGAACACTACATTTTCCCCCTTTGTCCGAAATGAAAACAAACAGAGAAAGAACACCAAACGGAAAGAACCCCGGTAAGAAAGAACCAAAGAAAAGTAAAACATACGGAAGAACATACCCATCCTAGGCATGGGCGGAAAATCCGTTCCGCTCGCGGATTTTGCGGATTTTCGGGAAATTGCAATCTGCGAGATTCGCGAATCTCCCGCAAAATCCGCAAATCCGCGAGCAGCGGATTTTGCTCGCACTGCTCGCACTGTTCGCGTGAGTTCGCGCCCCGCGAATAAGTGCAAAATTGCAGAAATACGATCTTAGCAAAACTGAAAGTAACTACTTACCAGGTTCAAAAGTTCAGGCTCATCATTAGTAGCCATTTCCTGTAGTGCTTCCTGAGGGGCCCCTCCAGAGTTCAGTTGCCAGTTGAAACTATTATGTGACCCTGCTCTGAACCTCAGAATAGTTACACATATGCCACAAAGGTCCTGAATTACAGCTAAGGGAGACAAGCAGGAGCCAGGCTGGAAGTTAAAATCCATTAATCAGCCCCTAATTCATTATTGTCAGTTGGGGCAGGGCAGGTGTTGTAACTAATTTTGCAACAATGAAAGCACTTAGCAAGTGCAAAAGATCACTAATCAGGGCGCACTAAGGAAGCAGGTGCCAGCTAAAAAAATATTCTGTGACACATTAATCAGCCCCAAATTAATTCAGGTCACTTGAGGCAGGGAAGGTGTGCTTTGCTTTGCCGAAAATAATGTACACTGGACAACCAGAGGGTGTGGTGATGAAACAGAGGGTGGCATGGGTGGGCCAGAGGGTGGCATGAGTAGTCAGAGAGTGGCAGTGGTGACAGAGAGTGGCAGTGATGAAGAAGAGTGTCCCAAACAGGCTGGACACGTAGAAACAACAAGTTCGCAAAACTTGCGACCCGACAGGTAAGTTCGCAAATTGCGAAATTGTAAAAACCCTCGCGAACTGGCAGAAACACGGGCGAACACAAAAAAAAAAAATCCGCAAATTCGCGGGAATTCGCGGATTTTGCGGATTGCGAATCCGCAAATCCGCAAAATTCGCGAACGCGAGATCCGCAAAATTCGCTCATGCTTAACCCATCCTCCTTTAGAGAAGAAACATGAAAAAGTCAGGAAGACAAAAAGAAACAAGCAAGAAAAACATACAAGAACCCATCCGCTTTCCCTTCAATAACAGAAGAAAGATAAGAAAACGGCAGATAGGAAAACCAAGCTTGAAAGTACCAACGGCTAACCGACATACATACCTACTGGCCAGACAGGAATGCAAGACGGATAGACAAAAGTACAAGAACCAAGCTAACGTTTAAAGTCCAACCCTCAGAGATATATGGTAAAGAACCCAACACGAGAGTGAGAACAATGAAAACAAGAGAAAACAGATAAAATAGCAGCATCAAAAGAACACAAAATTACCCATCCTCCCACCAGAAAGTTAAACATAAGCATGTAGAAATAACTTTTACAATGGAGAAAAACTCTCCCACAAGAGGGACATATGGGATTCTAAAGCAAGAGACGGAGAAAACTTAGGTGAATGGAGAAAATACAAACCCAGCGTCTCAAATAGAAGAACAATAAATGTAAGACATAGGATAATGGGATTAAAACCCAATTCCAACCCCAACAGAGGTACAGAAAAGGCTCCCCATGTGGAGAAGCAGCATGTAGACTGCGTATATGGGAATAAAACCCAACAAAGCCCCTTAACATTGAGTAAATGGGACTTAGACCAAAAATTAGAAAACTAGGTGGGACTAACACCCCCTAAACAGGTGGGACTGGCACCCCCTAAACCTAGGTGGGACTAACACCCACTAAACAGGTGGGACTGACACCCCCTAAACCTAGGTGGGACTAACACCCCCTAAACCTAGGTGGGACTAACACCCCCTAAACAGGTGGGACTAACACCACCTAAAAACTGAGTAAATAGGACTTAACCCTTTATTAATGCATAGGTGGGATTCAAACCCCCTAAAAACATACAAGTGAGTCAAACGGGAAATAGGTTTGAAACCCAGTAAAACACCAACTATAAAAATAGGATATGGGACTTAAAACCCACCCCTAAGGATCATGGGACTAAAAACCCACTCCTACAAAAAAAAAATGCATGCCAGTTCAAAAGTTAGCAAACTACACTTAAAGCGTAAACATTTTTCTCAAAACTGTGAAGTAAAATATTTCGCCTATGTAAAAGTTTGTATTAACAACATGACAATGGTGTGCCTGAAAAAAAAAACGAGATATTAAAATGTAACATTCTCCAACATAAACATTACATAAAAGCAATAAGATGCACCATTGCCAAAATGAAACGCTAGATGGCAGTGTAACCTTTTTTGGATTGTGAACTAAACGTGTTGCAACATCAGTCTTAAAAAAACAAAAACGTTTTACTCTTTAAAAATACCGAAGACTTAAACTGCAGACTGAAAGACTCTTCGATGAAAAATAAATATTGCAAAGTGGCACATTGTAGAACGCAGACTGTAAAAGAATTCCGGAAAAGACCTTGACTGAATAATATGAACACACGATGTCACTCACAAAGTCCTCAAAAGAATGATCAGACTGGTGCCAGTTCCGTTGTCACTAAACCCCATTGCTCACCTCACCAAAAAGGAAAGTTTGTCACCTCAAAGTGCGTCATATCGGCTTGTTTCCTCAACCAACCAGTGTAATAATAACCAGCTCGACAGACTGTTCAAACTTTTTCCTTCATGGCAGCAAACACAGATGACGGCTGTCGAGTGGCTCACGGCACGCTCCTGTTGAAAAGCGTGCAGCAACAGCATCAGGAACACCTCAGCTTGTCAACGTCACAAGAAGAGCTGGAGATTCATCGAACACTGTGCGAAAGGTAGGCGCGAGCACAATTCTTTTTAAATTTAAGAGAGGCAGTTGGAAAATGCGACACACTTGAAGGACTATTAAAAAAACATTAAAAATATCAAAACAAACTTAAAATATGCCTGTTTGGCTCGAGAGTCTGAACACAATGCTTGTAGTCTTGCACTAATCTTGTGTGAATCTCGCACTGCCCCGAACATTAATGTTAATAAGCTTTACTCTGAAGGTCGCTGCTGCGTGCCCCCAAATCTATCTTGTGACCTGGTTTCACTCTTCCTGGTATCACAACAGATAAGATGAGGGAAACAGACAAGGATCAAGCGGTTTCTTCTGCAAGACTGTTTGATGCCAGATAGTCAACAGCCAAACACTTTGGGAAATGCGCGTCAAACAAATAAATTGGCTTACTATACATGAAGAGTGTCTCTTTGCTACATGAAGAGTGTCTCTTTGCAGTTCCAAACACGCATGTATAAATAAATTGTTTAAACACTGAACAGCACACATCAGCTGACGCAGAATATCTTTTAAATAATGTCCTTGCGCAGGTTTCATTTGATTTATAACAGACACACACATGGAACAAAAACGTGCTTACTCTTGTTGAAAGGCAAAAAATGAGCATATGTCCAGGTGAACCACGCACAACACGTTTGAGAAGGGCTGTCCGATCTGAAGGACACTGGTGGGGCTTTAAAGCGTGCTGATGTTTCCTTAGTGGCTCCTTGTTTTTTTGCTCTTTATGTTCCTTAGTTTCTTCCTTTGATTCACGTAGCTCACGCTTGTTGAGACTTCTTGCTGAAATCCGCGCCATCTCTAGTTGGTGTAAACTGCGCCAGTCGCTTTTTAGAAGTAATGTAGAGGTTTCTTTAGCCACTTGTACCTTGATTTAAGCGTAGATAAGTCTCCTTGTCGTAGACCATAAACTTGTTTGTAAATCCATGTAGAGGTGACAGAAGTAGGTTCTTTTAACAGGATCGTCGCCAAAATAATGAAGTGATGAGGTCCACACAGAAGATGATGCAGAGATGTTTATTAGTAGTCAAGTAGTTAAGATGGTAATACACCCCACCAGGAACATCTAGCATGATGCTCAGCCCAATGCCAACTGTCATCCACAGCCCACAGAGCCCCAACATTCTACAAAGCATCATTGCTGCAACATTCTACAAGCAGGAGTAGAGAGGGAGATAACATGCAAAGCATAAACAGGATGCAAGAACACTACATATACTTATTTTGTTTCCCCACAATTGGGGTTTTGGTGGTCTGGTGATTAACTATTTGCCCTGGGAGTGGCTGTAATAAAGTACTAGGGGTAGGTTTTGCCCGATCATCCGACCGGGATACTTGGGACCTATCTGGATTGGGTTTGGCAATGACCTTCTTCTTAAGAGCCTGTGACAAAGTGCCTACAGCTGCGGTGCTGGGATTGTCTCTAGGCCTCCCCCCGCTGTCGGTTTGCTAATAGCTACCCCTGTTGGTACTGGGTTAGTGGCTTTACTAGTGGAAGCATTGTTTATACATTTTGTTTTGCTTACTGACTGGGTAGGAACCCCTCCCTCTGGGCTGGGGGTAGTTAACTTTTGTAGTAAGCCCAAATTTGTGCTCACTACAGTCTCCAGAGCATCTATTTTAGAGGTCATCAACCTTGTTCGCTCCAAAACAGGGAGCAGGAGGGTTTTGATCATAGCCTCCATTTTTACCAATAGGACTTCGTCACTATTGAGGCATGTTGGGCAGGGATTAGATGACCCTATGGGAATAAAGGAAGGGCATAGCACATTAGGGAATACCGTAGGTATTTGTGGAGCTGGGGGATGCTCAAAGTCGGAAGCATCAATACAAGATGGATCATTTAGTTTGGGCAGCTTATGGTCTCTCCCCCCCTGGTGACTCAAATCTTGCTTTCTCTTGCGGGATATCGATCCTGATCCCGAGGGGTCAACCTCTACTGGAAGATTCGAGACAGCATTGTTAGATAAATGAAGAATTTCTAAACTAATGTCGTTTCCCCCGCTATTCTGAGTTTCATCCCCCCCGCTTGACTGAGTATCATCCAAGTTCTGGTCAACATTAACCGGAAAGGCTGAAGGGCCCACCCCCTCTCCTTCTATGTGAACTAGTGCCTCAGTAGTAACAGAGTGTACACAGTTAGATGATGCATGGGCAGCAGGACTGGTAATTGTTGCCATCCCACCCAACGAGGAACGCTTACCGCTAACTAGATCTAAGGAGAGTCTTTTTTCCACCATCGCTATTTCTTTTTCCAATATCCCTGTTGCTCGGGTGATAAAAGCATCAAGTGGGCCCGAAACAACTCCCTTAGTTGTTTGTATTTGGACTGTACGATATTTGCCTGATCTTAAAGGCATGTTACAGTCTACTTGGGCCAGCTGTACCTATATTGTTTCTCCCACGCTGATAATGTCAAATGTATATATAACTCTATGGAACCCACAGGATGGAAGTGATATACCTTCTACCTAAACTCAATTTGCCAGGGGTTTCGTTCGCTTCGTTCCTTGAATGAGATAGACGGGCAGAGGGGGTGGGCCCGGTCTCTTCCGTCCTCAAACGGCCTCAAACGGCCCGCTCTTTGCCCGGTCTTCGCCCCGAGCTCCGTCCCGCGCGCGTCCCGCTGCACGAGACGGATACACTGATTTTATCCTCCCAGGCGAGGGGGCGTTGCCGCTGCGTGAAGAGGCTGCAGGTGTGGAAGATCGCCTCGCAGTCCCGCAGCGGTGTAGGCGGTGTGGGCGGGTCCGGGGTCCAGCAGCAGCCGAGGAGCGGGTGCCGCGACCGGGGAACAGGAGAACACAATCCAACGCAGTTCCTGGAGAAGAGAAGAGGCGCCCAGTCAGGTCAGCAACAGCCCCAACACTGAGTAGCACCCGCGCAGCGGGTGCTGCGAAAGTTTATACGGGAGCCAGGCGGGGGGGCGTTGCCGCTGCGGGAAGAGGCTGCAGGTGTGGAAGATCGCCTCGCAGTCCCGCAGCGGTGTAGGCGGTGTGGGCGGGTCCGGGGAACAGGAGAACACAATCCAACGCAGTTCCTGGAGAAGAGAAGAGGCGCCCAGTCAGGTCAGCAACAGCCCCAACACTGAGTTGCACTTTCACCACCACTAATTGAGGTTGAGGTGGATGGAGGTCCCTTCTGGCGAGGAAGAAATATGGAAGCGGTACGTGTTGGTGTACTAGTTAAATCCAATGATTGTGGTGTTTCTTCCATTGCCTCCTCGTCGACAACATCATCACGCTCAGCAGCTTCTCGGGCTAGGGTCAAAATGTCTGTTTGCTGCATGCCCGCTGGGGCTGCAGTGACCTTTATGATGACTGGGTCATCGTCGTGAGAGCCTTCATCAGCAGCAGTATCCGCCACTTCTTGTTGAGCCTCATCACACTCCATAACTATGAGACTTTGGACGACCTTCCTTTTACGCTTAAGTACCTTTGTCAGATCATGGTGTGCCTCACTCTCAGACGGCAGTGATGGTTCCCAATTTAGATCCGTATCATCAGAAGGAGGTGGGCTTGAAGAAGATGTAGACACCAGCCTTGATCTCTTCCTTGCTAGGGGTGTGGAAGACAATGAATGATCATCAGGAGGAGTGGCTTCCTCAAATGATACCTCGCCATTTTCGATTTCCTGATGTGCCCCTACTTCGGGAGGAACAACTATTGTGGGCACTTGTGACTCTCCATGCACCTCTGCTTGCGCATCTCCTTGCGCTGCCTCTCCTTCCACTTGTGTACTTGGGCTTCTACTTGCACATGTGGTTGTTGTTGCGGCTGTGGTTGTTTAACACTCGTCAGATGAGTTACAACAACCTGTGTTGATTGAGGGACATTGCTGCTACTTTCTTGCGATGAGCCAACATCACTGGTCGATTGAACAACTAGACTAAGTGCCTCTGCAGCACTCAAGGGCTTGGACTTAAGTTGGAGTGGTGGTGGTGGTGGCACTGAGCCCAATGGAGCGGGGGTGCTGCTCCCAGCTTGGTCCCCAGCAGATCCCGCTGCTGCTGCCGGCGTACTTTTTTTTTTACTCCCAAAAAATGTGGCGTGCGGCACACCAGTCTCCTTGGTAACTTGCTTCTTCTGCTCCTTACTGGCAACTTTCTTGCTAGAGGAGCTACGGGGAACTTTTTTTGGGCCATCTTCTTCAGAGCAGGTCAGAACAGCAGGCCGCAGTTGCACGAGTTGCAGAGTTGTCTGTGGCCAGACGTGACGTCGCGTGACGTTATGCTGCACACACACACCGCTGCAGGACTTCTTCCTGGCACTGGTGGTTCTCTTGAGTCTTGTGCACCTAAAAGCAATGGAAGACAGAGGAAACATCAGTTCAGTTATACACCCCATAAAAACGAAAATCACAGAAAAATCAGCACAATCCCATGCCATCCATGCCCTCCATGATGTTTAAATTCAAGACACCCCACAGAAAGACTAGGCTCATGCACCACTCACTACCCCTGGTGAAAAGGCCACAACAACAGCCAAAAAAACCGAAAATCACACAAAAATCAGCACAATCCCAAACCATCCAGGCCCTCCATGATGTTTAAATTCAAGACACCCCACAGAAAGACTAGGCCCATGCATCACTCACTACCCCTGGGCATAAAGGTTGAAAGCTAGGCAAAATGGTTGCAGACCTAAGAACACTGCCTGCATTCAAAATGGCCCCCCTGCCTCCCAGCACATGGCCAGGGCCTGCCTGTAGCAGCACTCAAAATGGCCCCCACCCACATGGCCTGTCCCCATGAACACCCCAAAAAATCGAAAAACACAGAAAAATCAGCACAATCCCATGCCATCCATGCCCTCCATGATGTTTGAATTCAAGACACCCCACAGAAAGACTAGGCCCATGCACCACTCACTACCCCTGGTGAAAAGGCCACAACAACAGCCCAAAAAAACGAAAATCACAGAAAAATCAGCACAATCCCAAACCATCCAGGCCCTCCATGATGTTTGAATTCAAGACACCCCACAGAAAGACTGGGCCCATGCATCACTCACTACCCCTAGGCATAAAGGTTGAAAGCTAGGCAAAATGGTTGCAGACCTAAGAACACTGCCTGCATTCAAAATGGCCCCCTGGCTCCCAGCACATGGCCAGGGCCTGCCTGTAGCAGCACTCAAAATGGCCCCCACCCACATGGCATGTCCCCATGAACACCCCAAAAAATCGAAAAACACAGAAAAATCAGCACAATCCCATGCCATCCATGCCCTCCATGATGTTTAAATTCAAGACACCCCACAGAAAGACTAGGCCCATGCACCACTCACTACCCCTGGTGAAAAGGCCACAACAACAGCCCAAAAAAACGAAAATCACACAAAAATCAGCACAATCCCAAACCATCCAGGCCCTCCATGATGTTTGAATTCAAGACACCCCACAGAAAGACTAGGCCCATGCATCACTCACTACCCCTGGGCATAAAGGTTGAAAGCTAGGCAAAATGGTTACAGACCTAAGAACACTGCCTGCATTCAAAATGGCCCCCTGCCTCCCAGCACATGGCCAGGGCCTGCCTGTAGCAGCACTCAAAATGGCCCCCACCCACATGGCCTGTCCCCATGAACACCCCAAAAAATCGAAAAACACAGAAAAATCAGCACAATCCCATGCCATCCATGCCCTCCATGATGTTTAAATTCAAGACACCCCACAGAAAGACTAGGCCCATGCATCACTCACTACCCCTGGGCATAAAGGTTGAAAGCTAGGCAAAATGGTTGCAGACCTAAGAACACTGCCTGCATTCAAAATGGCCCCCTGCCTCCCAGCACATTGCCAGGGCCTGCCTGTAGCAGCACTCAAAATGGCCCCCACCCACATGGCCTGTCCCCATGAACACCCCAAAAAATCAAAAAACACAGACAAATCAGCACAATCCCATGCCATCCATGCCCTCCATGATGTTTAAATTCAAGACACCCCACAGAAAGACTAGGCCCATGCACCACTCACTACCCCTGGTGAAAAGGCCACAACAACAGCCCAAAAAAACGAAAATCACAGAAAAATCAGCACAATCCCTAACCATCCAGGCCCTCCATGATGTTTAAATTCAAGACACCCCACAGAAAGACTAGGCCTATGCATCGCTCACTACCCCTGGGCATCAAGGTTGAAAGCTAGGCAAAATGGTTGCAGACCTAAGAACACTGCCTGCATTCAAAATGGCCCCCTGCCTCCCAGCACATGGCCAGGGCCTGCCTGTAGCAGCACTCAAAATGGCCCCCACCCACATGGCCTGTCCCCATGAACACCTCAAAAAATCGAAAAACACAGAAAAATCAGCACAATCCCATGCCATCCATGCCCTCCATGATGTTTAAATTCAAGACACCCCACAGAAAGACTAGGCTCATGCACCACTCACTACCCCTGGTGAAAAGGCCACAACAACAGCCCAAAAAAATATAAATCACAGAAAAATCAGCACAATCCCAAACCATCCAGGCCCTCCATGATGTTTAAATTCAAGACACCCCACAGAAAGACTAGGCCCATGCATCACTCACTACCCCTGGGCATAAAGGTTGAAAGCTAGGCAAAATGGTTGCAGACCTAAGAACACTGCCTGCATTCAAAATGGCCCCCTGCCTCCCAGCACATGGCCAGGGCCTGCCTGTAGCAGCACTCAAAATGCCCCCCACCCACATGGCCTGTCCCCATGAACACCCCAAAAAATCGAAAAACACAGAAAAATCAACACAATCCCATGCCATCGATGCCCTCCATGATGTTTAAATTCAAGACACCCCACAGAAAGACTAGGCTCATGCACCACTCACTACCCCTGGTGAAAAGGCCACAACAACATCCCAAAAAAACGAAAATCACACAAAAATCAGCACAATCCCAAACCATCCAGGCCCTCCATGATGTTTAAATTCAAGACACCCCACAGAAAGACTAGGCCCATGCATCACTCACTACCCCTGGGCATAAAGGTTGAAAGCTAGGCAAAATGGTTGCAGACCTAAGAACACTGCCTGCATTCAAAATGGCCCCCTGCCTCCCAGCACATGGCCAGGGCCTGCCTGTAGCAGCACTCAAAATGGCCCCCACCCACATGGCCTGTCCCCAGGAACACCCCAAAAAATCGAAAAACACAGAAAAATCAGCACAATCCCATGCCATCCATGCCCTCCATGATGTTTGAATTCAATACACCCCACAGAAAGACTAGGCCCATGCATCACTCACTACCCCTGGGCATAAAGGTTGAAAGCTAGGCAAAATGGTTGCAGACCTAAGAACACTGCCTGCATTCAAAATGGCCCCCTGCCTCCCAGCACATGGCCAGGGCCTGCCTGTAGCAGCACTCAAAATGGCCCCCACCCACATGGCCTGTCCCCATGAACACCCCAAAAAATCGAAAAACACAGAAAAATCAGCACAATCCCATGCCATCCATGCCCTCCATGATGTTTAAATTCAAGACACCCCACAGAAAGACTAGGCTTATGCACCACTCACTACCCCTGGTGAAAAGGCCACAACAACAGCCCAAAAAAACGAAAATCACACAAAAATCAGCGCAATCCCAAACAGTCCAGGCCCTCCATGATGTTTAAATTCAAGACACCCCACAGAAAGACTAGGCCCATGCATCACTCACTACCCCTGGGCATAAAGGTTGAAAGCTAGGCAAAATGGTTGCAGACCTAAGAACACTGCCTGCATTCAAAATGGCCCCCTGCCTCCCAGCACATGGCCAGGGCCTGCCTGTAGCAGCACTCAAAATGGCCCCCACCCACATGGCCTGTCCCCATGAACACCCCAAAAAATCGAAAAACACAGAAAAATCAGCACAATCCCATGCCATCCATGCCCTCCATGATGTTTAAATTCAAGACACCCCACAGAAAGACTAGGCTCATGCACCACTCACTACCCCTGGTGAAAAGGCCACAACAACAGCCCAAAAAAACGAAAATCACAGAAACAACAGCACAATCCCAAGCCATCCAGGCCCTCCATGATGTTTAAATTCAAGACACCCCACAGAAAGACTCAATCCACCCACCAGTGAGTACCCCTGGGCAGAAGGCCCCAAAACAGCCCAAAAATCGAAAATTCCAAAATTGTAGTTGCAGCAACTGTAAAGCCCCAAACAAACTTACTTGTGAAATTTCTAATCCAAAAGTGATCCAAAGAAAGTCAAAAAGGCCTCAAATACAAATATCCAGCAGCATCCACAAAAAGTAATCCTTCCAGGTGAAGAATCCGAATGAAAGTGACCAGCACATGAAGAAGGCACTGGGAGGAGCCTGCTGGACAGGAACAGGAAGCTGGAGACTGTGGGGCACTTCCTCCTCCCCCCCCCAAAATGGACTCCTTGCAAAAAAAAGTGCAGGCAAATGTCAACCTGAGAAGTTATTCTGATAAAAATCATCATTTCCAGAAGGTTTATGCTGCTTGCTGGTGGATTTCTTGTGCAGAATTGCAAATTTTGTATTTTCGCGAGTGCAAGATTGTTGCTGCCCGCCGCATCTACAAGTTCGCAATTGCGAATTCCCGCGATACGTGATCACGGCGTACTCGCGTTGACAAACTCTCGCAGTGCAAGGTGGCAAGCCGCGATGACGTAATCACGCTCGCCAAACTCCCGCGGGATCCCGCAGCAAGATCCAAAATGGCGCAGCACTCGCAAAATATCGAGAAAACAACTCGGCAAACGCTGAATGACGGTAAGTGAACACCGCGCGCCGCAAAATTGTATCACCAAGAAGAAAAAATCCGCTGCGTGCGAATTTGCGGATTTTCTGTAAATTCGCGAGCGTTCGCGGATTGCGAATTTACCGAAAATCCGCAAAATCCGCGAGCGGAACGGATTTTCCACCCACACTTAAAAAATACACGATGAGGGCTTGAAAGCTACAGTATCAGGACTCACCACACTGAGAACATCATGCCACAAAGACAGGGATGCCAAAGCTTAAGGAGTTAGGTCCCGGGACGTGGGGGGGGCTGGACCCTTTTTCAAATCTCATACATATACAACTTGCTCCCCTCACACTTCTTTTTTGCTTGATAATACAAGTACATAAATCAGGACTACTTCTGATTATGTAGGTTTATTTAGTTTCACCCTTTACTTTTCAATTTCAAATACAAAAAATGTTTTTCATAGCATGTTTGAGAAACACACGCAACATTGTAACACTTAATAACAAATATGCAAACCATGAAATGACGACACATTAATTTCAACACATCAAATTGAACAAAAATGAAACACATTTGCACATTATTTTCGTATTGCGGCAATTGTTCAAATAATCAAATTGGAAACAGAAATGCCGATATCAAAAGATACTCCTTTCTAAAAGGTCATTGAAGGACAAAGAGTCTGAAAGAGGGCCAAATGGGTACTAATCAATGAGTCCAAATCACAATAAATCCTGTTTCTTTTGTGGCCTTCTTTATGCCGACGCGTTTCGAACCCGTTAATTGAATAAACGGGGTCTCATCAGGGCCTTGTCACTTCTGTATCTCTGTAGCTTTGTATGTAGCCGGGTTCAAAAAGGTTCAACAGCCTTCTTACTCTGTTACTGTCTCTGGGAACCCTTTTTTTGAGCACCGCTGCTCCTTAAGATATGTCCTCTCTCCACCTGATTTTCTGTCTTCAGCTTTTTGTTTTTTCTGTGGCTTGTGCTCCCTTGGAGGGAACGTCCCTCGGCAAGCGTGAGTCTGCTCTCCTGGCGAGGCGATACCGTATATCTTCAATCTTTAGTCAGAAGAGGGGAGTTGAAGCATCTAGAAAAATTTTATTATAAAGGGGGAGTTAAAGCCTAGAGACTTCTGACAATGTGTTTAGCCCACTTTGGGTGCTGTTAAATTTCAGGATCAGATATGCCTCTTTCGTTAGGTTGGTCGGCCTGGTGGATCATTGAGGCTCTTATGGATCTTGGGTAAAAAATACAAGATCGGTGTTCGTGGACATTTCTTAACCAGGAAATCTGCCTCCTTGGTTCCCACGAACCCATTGTCAATCCCTGTTTGCACTAGTTCTTTTATGACCCCTTGTATTTGTTTAACTGGGTCTTCCTGGGAATTGCGTTTCATGCGATACCACGATTGAAGGTACTGAATTCACCCATAAGAACATCAAATGGAAGAATGTAGGTTTTTTTAACTGTCGGACACGAAATGTTGTGTATGCAATTCTATGTCCGTGTGACAAAATTTATATTGGGAAAACAAACCAACAAGTGAATACCCGCATTACGCAGCACAGATCTAGACTAAAAAATAAGGTAGCGAATGCGCCCATGGTGCAGCATTTCACAGAGGCTAACCATTGAGAAACGGAATTCAAATGGACAGTACTGTATAGCATCAATCAGATGAAATGTCCCCCAGATACTGAAAATGTGCTTCTAACGAAAGAGGCATATCTGATCCTGAAATTTAACAGCACCCAAAGTGGGCTAAACACATTGTCAGAAGTCTCTAGGCTTTAACTCCCCCTTTATAATAAAATTTTTCTAGATGCTTCAACTCCCCTCTTCTGACTAAAGATTGAAGATATACGGTATCGCCCCGCCAGGAGAGCAGACTCACGCTTGCCGAGGGACGTTCCCTCCAAGGGAGCACAAGCCACAGAAAAAACAAAAAGCTGAAGACAGAAAATCAGGTGGAGAGAGGACATATCTTAAAGAGCAGCGGTGCTCTAAAAAAGGGTTCCCAGAGACAGTAACAGAGTAAGAAGGCTGTTGAACCTTTTTGAACCCGGCTACATACAAAGCTACAGAGATACAGAAGTAACAATGCCCTGATGAGACCCCGTTTATTCAATTAACGGGTTCGAAACGCGTCGGCATAAAGAAGGCCACAAAAGAAACAGGATTTATTGCGATTTGGACTCATTGATTTGTACCCATTTGGCCCTCTTTCAGACTCTTTGTCCTTCAATGACCTTATAGAAAGGAGTATCTTTTGATATCGGCATTTCTGTTTCCAATTTGATTATTTGAACAATTGCCGCAATACGAAAATAATGTGCAAATGTGTTTCATTTTTGTTCAATTTGATGTGTTGAAATTAATGTGTCGTTATTTCATGGTTTGCATATTTGTTATTAAGTGTTACATGTTGCGTGTGTTTCTCAAACATGCTATGAAAATTTTTTTTTGTATTTGAAATTGAAAAGTAAAGGGTGAAACTAAATAAACCTACATAATCAGAAGTAGTCCTGATTTATGTACTTGTATTATCAAGCAAAAAAGAAGTGTGAGGGGAGCAAGTTGTATATGTATGAGAAAGACAGGGATGGACACTAGCTCAGATGAAAGATGCTGCTGAAGGAATGCAGAGAATTGTGGACTAATGAGTATGCGGACGATGCAGCAGCTGTGCAGTGCGTGACAAGTAGAGCAAGAGGGGGAAGTCGAGCCAGAGTGAGATGAAGCAGACAGACGAAGATGGAAGGCAAGGCTCATTCCCAAACTGCATTTAATAGACACCTTAGTGCCTATGACTCCATCCAATGATCCTAGTCTGCAGGCATGCAAAATCTACTCCCTCTCTTGCCGTTCCTCAACAACAGAGTGCACAGTTATTTACCTTTGTTATAACAACATGTATCCATTGGAAAGGAGCCTCGTAATGTGCGACTCTTTATTGCTACAGATTAAACAAGTGGCAGCACTGAGGCACGTCCAAATGCTTCCCAACTAAATTAAGTACATCCATTTCAGCAGATGCCAAAGGACAGGGATCGGGTATTGCCGCTGTGGAAGTGCGGCTGGCTCTCCAGCATGGTCAGGTACCCATTTGTAAACGGAAGAAGAAGTTAATTGGGCAGGCGAACACTTAGCTGACACACAAAATGATTTAACACCTGAAAAGAAAGTGACTAATGATGTGCAAACAACGCGAGAGGGCTAAAGGAGGAATATTTGAAAAAGATTAAAGTAACAAAGTTATCAAACAAAAATAGGAATTTGCAGTGCTTAAAGCAGCTGTTGTGTAATTACCTCACTGGGTGGCAGTAAACGATATTACTGGAAAAACTTCCATGAAAATTCAGCTTCAGAAATGCCAGTTGTGGACATCTGTTCACGTCATATTATGTCAGTCTGTTTTTCATTGCTTCACTTACTGTATGGTTGTTATATGCTGTGCTCTCCTCTATACTGTTGTTCAGTTAGTTTGGTTCATATGCCACGAGAGGGCGATGGTTTGAGCGGTCAGAATGTTTTTGATTTTTTTTTTACTATCACTAAGCAAATGCGGCGCTCAATAGGTCACGAGTATGAATCGTGACGGAGCTGTCTTAGCATTCAATATTTATTTCAACAACAGAGCCAAAGGTATATAATAGAGGTTTACTGGACTAAAGGCACCGCACTATCACTGGTCCCTTTTCTCACGGCGGGGGTACTTCTGTCTGCAACACTGACGAAGCCAGTTAACCCCCTTATCGGGGTCAAACATAACTTGCACGCATCTTTGTACGCACAGGCCAGTTACCAATGATGAAACCGTGCAAACACACTTTCTAAGGTGATCATTACTTGAAAGTGGCTGTCTGACGGCCCCACTAGTCTCCCCAAACAACCAGTTTAAAGATTTACTTCGCAGATAAGTAGCAAACCATTTTCAAACATGAACATGGAACAAAGTTGCTCAGAATTGCTTTAACTATCTTGAGCGCCTGATCCAAACAAGTACAAGGAAGGTCAAAGAGATGGAACAAAAAAAAACAAGCATTGGCCAGAACAAAAAAAACCCCAAGCTCTCAGCATTGCTGTGGCGGGGGGAGGGGCGGGGAAGCCGGAGCGCATTCCTTTGAAGTCTGATGCGGGGCGGGGGAGCGGCAGCCTTTGAAGTCTAATTGGGGGGGAGCGGCAGCCTTTGAAGTCTGATTCGAGGCACAGACAAATGGTGGTGTGTGACGTGGCTGGCGTTGTGCACGCGCCTGTCTCACATGCACTGGGTCTAATCCGCGTTTTTTGTAGACTTTTCTTTTCCCCTACTATTATCTCGCCAGCAATGCGCAAGCGCATTGGCACAGGCGAGACCTAAAACGGAATAAACCATAAAAGCAATCAATCAATCAATCAACTTTATTCGGTTTCAACATATAAAACCATAAAAGTTATAAAAACATACACATTTCATAAGAATAATGACACAATTCATCACAAATAAATTACAATCCATAATAGTCCATCTTAATTCAAAACCTGAGGTACAAAATTGAATACATATACGCTTGACCCTCGATAACAAAATGTAAACACTCGAGAGAATGGGTCCCGAGACCTTATCTGAAATGTCTGTGTCATTCGAGTAAATATTGACCCTGGCCATTGCTAACATTTAATCAGGGCAAGCCCTGGCCTTCATAGCAGTTTTCAGATAACTAAGAACAAAAAAAATGCACTCTTCGTGCAACAGTTGTAAATAAATGAGAGCTGGACGGGCCTGTAAAAAATTCATCCTCTTTAAAATCTGGGCAATCAAGGTTTTCCGCTGGACTTCATAAAAATTACAAAATAGTATAAAGTGTAGCAGATCCTGTGGAGACTCACCGTCACAGCCACAGGGTGCTAACAACTGCCCTCTCCTACACCCCCTTGGTGTAGCCAGCAAAAAATGGAAAAGGTCCAGGCGAAACCTGGTTAGTAAGAATTGCTCTTAAATGCCTAAAAGCCCCAAGAGATAAGGCTCTGCTGATGGGGTTGTTTTCAGCATTAGGAATCTGCGGACACTGGGTTTCCTCAACTCCGAATCTTCCCTCTCAAGTTTCCTTAAACTACTAAAAGCCTCTCTTATTAACCCCACATCCTTTTTAGTTACTGATTCAGGATTAGTATACAGATCAGCTCTACCTAACCTTACAAAACTGCTCTTAATATATCTGAGCCATGGTATGTGGAGGGCATGGTCAAGGGTCATAATCTCTTTTAAAATCAGTTGACTCAGTGAAGATTCCTCCAAATTTTCAACCAGAAGATTAAGGGACAGAGGGCCAATGTATCACTTAAGTAAGGCACCCCCAGTTATTCATGTACCATTATGTTGGACATGCCCTGTACACAAAAATCCTTTTAAGCAGAGCTACCCATGCAATCCCCTTGTCTTGAGCACAAGCCTCAAAAAGGAATAAAGCATAAAAGCAATCTTTTCTGATCCTAAGGATTGTAAAAGGTGCAAGGCTTCTGTGCAATGATGCAAGGAATGCTTGATTAAAAAGGCTTTATGAACCATAGATCTATGAGCTGAGTAAAAAGTGCAAAAACAATTACATGTCCAGTGCTTTGAACTGACACCTGATCACATGGGCAAAGCACAAGGTTACTCAACCAGTCATTACATTGAGGAAAGGTGACTAGTCTGTGGAATATGAACAGGAAACAATGCTTATAGTGCTGTGTGGCAGAATGGTTGCATGCGCCTGGAGGGATCAAGATACAAATAATGAATGACAGAGGGGAGTGCAGGCATGTTGGCGCGTCTTTATTCCTCCTTGAACATATTGAATGTGTCTCTGAGTGTCTTTAGGTCGAGGACCGGAAATGCTGGCTTGCCAGTTTCCGGTAGGAGATCTTATGTCTCTTAGTAGAGTGGTTTAACCCACCTCTCTCCTCCATTGGCTGGCTTCCTAAACGGAGGCCAGCCATTGGAGGAGAGGGCCATCACTCCAATTTAGCCCCATCTCTTTCGGATTCGGGGGCGTGTTTTGGGCGTTCTTTCGCCCTGTGACGTCACCCGTCACTGAGAACGCCTAAACACGCCCCAAATCTGAAAATGTTCGGAGCTTTGTAGCCGCCATTTTGCTCGTCGTTAAGATGAGGCGGGCGTCTCTCCGTCCTCTCGTTGCCTGTCCCTCCTCAGATCTGATGTGTCAGGATACAGAAGTCCAATTCGCTGAGTTTTTAAAAATGCTAAGCAAATTTGCAGAAAGTCCAAGGCAAAAAAAAAAGGAGAATTGTATTAAGTCCTCATTATTTCCACTTCATTATCACGTCAGTGGGTGGACTCGCAGAAAGCATTGTTTTAATGGAGGTCAGCGCCAATGAGCATGAGCCCGGCGTTCCAATGCTCTGTCACCTCTCTTTGTATTTCAGGAATATAATTCCGGGGTCACGCAGAGAAAGAGAAAAAGCATTGACTGTAAAATGTCAACGGTGAGCACCGCTTATTACTTTTTACAGCTACCAATTCCTCTAGCTGCAGGGGTGATTCTGGTAATGTAAAGTAATTTAACTTTGTGCCAGCATTGTCGGGGAGAACAAATTCTCGTACTTTCTAACTTCCTTCCTCTCCCAGCTCGGGGAAAAAGGAAGCCACATTTTCTCGGGGTGCAGGCGCACACATCTCGGCTCGAGCTGCTCCAACACCGGGCTCATAATGTGTATTTGTTGAATCCGCGAATCTGTGAAGCCCTGGCTTCCCTAATCTCCAAGTTAAAAAGGGAATGGACCGAAAATGGGTTTCATCGACTGCAATCCCCAAGCTCGCTTCACCTTGATGTAAAAATCTTTTAAGCTCACTAGAAAAATGGTGCTCTGAATAGAGGTGTTTGTTCGTGGCTTGATTCGCTCCAAAGCCACCCTCCCGCAATAGTCTCGGCTTATTTACTTCTTGCCAATTAACCTCTGTTCTTACGGCCCGAAAGGGAAACCACACTAAAACGAACGCCTACCTCTGATAAATGAGTTCAAGTGATGTGTCAATTATGTGGTTTCATGTACAACGCAGTGGCAGTTTAGCGTTTTAAAAAAAACATGCAAGCAGCCCACTATACCATGCATAAAAAGACTGAGCACAGGCTAAATCTTGCAAATTAGGTCCCTTACCGTGCTCATCTTATACACTAACCTCTCGGCTTCCGGTACAAAATCTACATCCTTCTCCAGATCTACACATAGCCTTCAAACTATGATCCAGAAATCCCCTCTTTGGGCCTACCTTTTTTTGATCATAGCAACCTGTACAGGCTAATACAGCCAGACTCGATTTTTTTTACCAACAACTTCCTCCACTGGTGATTACACCTGGTATAAAGAATAAACTTCCCCAGAGCTGTATTTGTAAGTTGCTCATTGTCTACTTGCAATTTTTAATAATTCTTTGTTTCAGTTCATTAAAACCATAATATTTTTATTGAAACATAAAACAATTACAGGTGTAATATTTCATAATTAAGAAGATAAAATGGCGAGAAAATACACACTGATCATAGAACAATCTTATCTTAAAAAAAAATGGCCCTTAAAACTGGTCGGAACTTTGAGCAAATATACAAGACACACAAGGCTCCAGTTATACCTTCTTCAGTACCATAGCCTATAAGACCAAGGTCAATAATAACATAACAGTGCAGATCTGTGCTTGTGCAAAGTGTAAAATTCAGATTACGCATCAGTCAGCCTGTACAATTCAACTTCGATAAGTCTGTGCAGGCATGCAAGTCATATAAGGCACCAGTCATGGAAGTGCAATCGTGCCTTCAAGTATGGGGCAATAACCCCTTCAATACCATAGCCTCTAAGACATAGCATAATAATTACTTAACAGTGTAGAGCAGTGCTTGTGCAAATATTCAATTTAGATTAAGCATCGGTCACTCTGTGCAAATTCAGGGTATTGTAGCCAGCCCTCCATCCAGTAGCTCCAATGACATTGGTGAGAACTTTGACTGGGACAGCTCAGTTGGTGCCCTAATCAAAAATCTGAGACATTTACAGATTAACTAAGACTCCACTGGGCTAATACTTGCAATTATAGCTTCTTTGCTCCTGTGAATGCCTCTTTCGTTGAAGCATCTCTTTAATATTAATGAACAAGACTTGAACAAGACAATGGTCTCTGCATTATTAAAGGTAGAGCTAATGCCATTGCTCATGACAAATTTTTTCATTTTTTTTTAAACATAAATAAATGGTATTGTCATTTACAATGGCAATAGGTGAGCATTAGAGAGTAGTAGAGCGTATTCGCAGACACAGAGCCACAAACACACACACAGACAGAGCCGCGCACACACACAGACAGAGCCGCGCACACACCCACACAGACAAAGTCGCGCACACACCTACACAGACGGAGCCACACACACACACATAGAGCCACGCACATACACACACACACACACACACACACACACACAGCCGTTTGTGTGTGTGTGCGTGGCTCTGTATCCGGGAATACTCTCTACTACTGTCTAATGCTCACCTATTGCCATTGTAAATTTATGTTTTAAAGAAAAAGAAAATGAAAATAAATTTCACGAGCAATGCCAATAGCTCTACCTTTATTAATGCTGAGACCATTGCATTGTAAATGCTTGTTGGGTATTGTGGGCAGGAATAACAAGAGCTCTTCAAATAAGTCCTGTCTGCCGAAGGCCACTGTCAAGTCCCCAACGCCCCTCAGCCAGGGAATATCTAGGGACTGTGAAAGAAACAGGCAGTCCTTAATTAGCAGTTTATTTAGGGATAGAGCATCGTTTACCCAGATCCTGAGCCGCAATAACAGTGGACGAGTCCTTAAAACATCTTTAAGATACGTAATCCCTATTCCCCGTATGTAATTAAAGAGAAGGTGGATGGTGCTAAGCCCAAGAGGTTATGTTTACATTTATTTTCAGTGGTCTATAGTGGCATTAACACCTAAGACCCCCACACCCGTGTGCCTTAGGTAGCCAGTCTGACACATTTAGGCACGGTAAATGGCAAATATGTGAGTGAGCGATCTTTTGCCCAATTTGGAAGCAAAGGAAAAAACTGTGTTTATATTCCTTGCAAGCTGATTGTTTCTATTATCTATCTGCTAGGACCAGGCCCTCCTGCAGTTACAGGTTACCCCCAAATAGTTAAAGTTTGTCACATAGTTAACAGGGATTGCCTGAAGCTTGAAAACGGGCCTCAGGCCCGACCTATGATTTGGTAGTATTAATCTTCATGTCTAGCCCCTCCACAAAGGAGGCAAAAGCATTAAGAAGACGCTGCAGAGCTACCAGTGTACAACCAATGATGACAGCATCGTCTGCGTTCAATAGGGCTGGTTTTGGTGGGTCCTAAATGCCCATTGGGCAGGGTCCATGGTATTTAAAGAGTAGGCTATGTGGACTTAAGTTTTACATTTCCTGACCGTGAAAAATCTCCACATTTTTTCACAGTGGCAAGGCTGGCTCTCCCACAGAAAAGCATTGGGTTACATTTTAACACTTTATAATGCTTAACTTCAATTTAGGGATAGAATGAGCCTTGATTTATGGAGTCAATTTAATATTAGTTCAAAATCCAATCTAATTTGTAAATGCCACCTTTAGAAAATGAACACAAGGAGATGATGTATGGAGCAATGAAACCTTTCAGACACTCACCCCCAGTCACAGATCTGGGTTGAATTCATCATCGTTCTTTAGCTCACTTCATCACCCCAGTTCAGACCCAGAGATCTGGGCCTAAATCCATCGTTTTTTTGCTCTCCATTCCAGTTTGAACCCAGCCATGTGCAAATCAGTCTTGACCCTGCTCCATATGGGAACAGTCCAGCCCGAACAACCAAGCCAGTTCTTCCCTGGACCGGAAACAAGCATCCTGGGACCGGTTTCAGGGTAACACCCCTCATCAGCCAGGCTAGCTTGAACCCAGTGGCAAAGTGTGCTCTCCATGTCACTGGAGTCAAGCTATTCTGGCTGATGAGGGGTGGAACCCCGAAACCTGTCCTACGATGCTTGTTTCCAGTCCAGGGAGGACCTGGCCTAGCAGTTTGGGCTGGACTGTTCCCATTGGGCGCAGGGTCAAGACTGATTTGCATATTGCTGGGTTAAAACTGGAATGGCATGAGGAGCAAAAAAACAATGGATTTATGCACAGATCTCTGTACTGGGTTGAAAATATGATATTGTTCTGCATTCTGTCCATCAAATGTTCTTTTTGCATTTGTCACCTGAGTGGGACAGGTATGCCCAGACGTGGGTCTTGTGCTCTCCATGCCACTGGAGTCAAGCTATCCTGGCTGATGAGGAGTGAAATCCCGAAACTGGTCTTAGGATGCTTCTTTCCAGTCCAGGGAGGACCTTGCCTGGCAGTTCAGGATGGACTGTTCCCATTGGGTGCAGGGTTAAGCCTGATTTGCATATGGCTGGGTTCAATTTGGAATGTCATGGGGAGAAAAAAAACTATGGATGTAGGCCTAGATCTCTGTATTGGGGTGAATATACAACATTGTTCTGCATTCTGTTCATCAATTGTTCTTTTTACTTTTAGAAAGCTGGCATTTTCTGGCTTAAGCCAAATGTGCCTCTCTGTCAGTGTTCGATGTCACCTGATAGTTAATAGTTGCCCTGGGGTAAAATGTGTAATGCTCCCAGACATTGGACAAAAGGCTTAGTGTGGGGAGATGCTTTTCCCCCTGACAGGATTTACCATATGGGCTGTGTCCAGTAACTTAATTACTCTTCAAAAGGTGCATACCCTGTCACACTCAGATGTTACTCACACCTAGATCGGCACCTCCATGAACCTTGTAGCCAAGCAGGCACCAATTTCAGTAGGGGGGAGGTGGCCCCCAGAACCGGCTTTGAGTGACCACAAGGGGGAGTTTTCCCATTATAGTATCCACACCTCTGGGTGTGCATAATGAGCTCTGCACAAGGAAAAGAAACATTCTACCATATTGTTTTTTGTGGTGAAGGGCACTGTGGTATGGTAGACAGTAAAACAAACAAGAAGTGCTACAAACATTGAATTGGTAGGATCCTCCCAACAAACATTTAACCCATTGGTTAGGGAGTGACCAGGATTTTCCCCTACCCACAGGATGGCATTGGGCATACATGTGTCACCCCCAATCCCTCCTGCAGAACACCGCTGGACCTAAGAAAGACAGAAGGACTGCACCTGCTGTTGAATCTGTGGAGAAAGCCCTCAAGTGCTGGGCCTGTTTCCACTTGTACCCAGGACAAAGAGTTGGACTCCAATGAGCAATTGGTTGAGCTCCTGTTAAGCTACAGGGACAAAAACAGTTGCTAGAAGCCCCCTTCCTGAGGAGCCTAGCTGACAACTTCCAACTGAATCTGCCCTGGACCCTGTGGTGACCTCCCCTGGAGGGAGTCCTGACCCTCAAGTGGTGTCCTTATGGACCTGGGGCCCTTGGATCAGTGTGAGAGTGTACTCCTACCTAACCCTAAAACCTTGGACTTAAAAACGTTTTCAAGGTTTTTTGCCTGGAGAACCGACAAAGCCTGGCTAGTCAATCCGACTAAGGTTTATTGCCGCTGTGCCAATGATTCAGATTGCTCCTGTTCGACGCTTTTCAGCACCAGCAAATCTGTTTTAGCGGGACGTTGCAGAGAAGATATCCAACCTCATGGATCCCTGTGCTCCATTATTTGGTACTCCTTCACTTTGTGTAGTGGAGTCTTGAAAGGCTATTAGTCTTGCCATCTGAACATCCTGCATAGTAGCTAGAGGAGGCCTGTGGCTGCTCAGGACCCCACGCGGCCTACTATTGAGAATCGGCCACATGATGCTGTTTGATCAGATCAATGGTAAATAAGTACATTTTTATTTGCATAGTTAATAAAAACCATTGCAATTTCTCCATTTATAAAAACATATACATACAGTACATTCTCACAGTAGTCTTAATATTACATATAAAATTGTATAATCCTTTTTTTTAAATCATGAAAATACAGATTAACTTCTTTGTAAGCTTTAAAAGAGAAGGTTGAGTTCCAGCAGCCTCTTTCCGCCGCCATCGTAGATTTAGTAATATTAACCATCATTTTAAGTATAGGTCAGCTTGTTCAAGTAACTACAAACTAAGTTAAGTATCAAGTTTCTGCATCTTTTTCTCCACCTCCTTCATAAACTTCACCAAGCTGCAGTTCAACTGCGGGTCATCGGGAGCGAAGCAGGCAAGAACTGCATGCCTTCGAGTACGTATTCCTTGTTGGTTGAACTGGAGTTTCAACATGCGTTTCCTTTCCTCTAGCAGTTTGTCTCAGGAATACAACAAATGTGGCATATCCTCGATTGCCTTGCTACATAGACGACAGAGTATGCACCCTTTATCCCTCAGCCAGTGTGGGAGGTGGATGATGCAAGGTAAGAGGCCCAGTCTGAATTTTAAAAACTTCAATTTTGTAGTTCTTGAATAACCCAGGTCAAGGTAACTCTGTTGACCTTGTTTAGAGTAGGAGTTTAAAATAAACCATCCGTGTGACCTCTTGGCAACAGTCGCCTTATCTTCAATCTATGAGAGGTATTTTGTTGTTTTCTTTACCAGTCTTTTGACCGTGGTATGATTAGTGGAGGTGTTCCACAGCTCCTGTATGCCTAGGTTCGCCAGGCTTTGTACTTGGCAGCTGGCGAGGCCGGGTTTCTCTGTAGTTCCGACCATAAAAAGCTATTTAAGGTTCCCTTTTTGGCCTTCCTGACTTTGTCCCACGTGGTTATGTACGCCCCCTGTCTTGCAAGAGACTGCTTCTGGCCACCAAACTCTAGCCTAAGTTGAGCCGGGGAGGTATATTTTGGCAGGCCGAAGATGATCCTGTACGCTGCTGTCACAGTTTTATCCAGAATTGCTGTGTCTCTTCCTCTTTGTACTTCGCTACCGTAGGTAAGTGTAGACAAGAGTTTGGCTCGTATAACTTGTGCCAGGGGCAGAAAAGATGGGCTGGTGAGCCTGCCATTTAGCTTTTTTAGCGAGATTGCTATAGCAATGCTTTTTCCTCTGATGCTTACTTTTTGGATGATAAACTGGCCACTGCTATCAATTTTGACCCCTAAGTACTTGTATACTGGTGTATCTTCTATACGGGTCTTGTTCCAAAACCATCTGTGTGGTGTTTTTCCTTTCTTGTTGATTGACATTGTTTTGGCCTTCTCCAAGTTTATTGTCAGATGATTCTTGTCAGAGTATCTTTGTGTTGCATCCACAAGATTTTGCATCCCTATTTTTGTATGACTGATTAAAACCAAGTCGTCTGCGTATAATAACGTTGGCAGTATTTGATCTCCTAGTTTTGGTGCATGAGAGTTGCAATTATTGAGCACCGGAATGAGATCTCCTAAGAACAGGTTAAAGAGCGTTGGGGTCAAGACACATCCTTGTTTAAGACCCTTATTTGTTGGGATGCGTCTTGACAAATGGGAGCCGTCGCCCAGATTCACCTGTACCCATGTTTCACTGTGCAACTTAATCAGCAGGTCTAACAAAGGCTTTGGTATTCTCCATCTCTTCAATTTTGACCATAGAAGATTCCGATTGATATGGTCGAAAGCCGCATTGTAGTCTATGAAGCACAAGTGGATTGGCATTTTAGTTATTTTTGCTTTGTCAATTAGTAGCCCCATAGCCAAAATAGTTGTTGTTGTCCCTACAGATTTAGCAAAACCAGTTGGTTTACAGGAATTAGAGAGTTTTCTGTGGCCCAGGCCTGCAATTCCTCCAAAAGGATCCCAGCAAAATACTTTGCCTCGTTGTCCATGAGGGCAACCAATCTGTAGTTACATGGTAGAGATTTGTCCCCTTACTTACTTAGATCAATGGAGACAAATCTTTTTTCGTTTTTACCGGCTATAGGCGGAAGTAGTACTGTTCTTGTTTCCACTACCGCTACAACAGGTACAGCTGTTCTGTATGATGGCCCGAATTCTCTTCTGTCCACGATCATTTCCATTACCAGGTCCCCAATCTTCTGAACCCAGGCAGGTCTTGCTGGTACTTGTTTCACTTTCCCAGTGGTGGTGTGTTTGACTTGCACATTGCTCTGGAACGCTCCAAATTCATTGAGTTCCTGTAAAACAGCCAACCTGTCATTCAGTTCAAATGGTTTTGCATTCGCCACTGTGCTGGCACAATCGAGATCAGATACCAACATTCGTGTCCCAAACAGGGTCTCATAAGGGGTACGACCTACCAAGGATTTTCTTGGGATGTTCTTCAGTGCCCTCTGGACTCCGTAAAGGGGATTGACCCAACTACCACCAGCGCCTAATACTCTAGCTGTTAAGTATGGCTTTAGATCTCGGTTGTTCCTCTCTACCACCGCATTTCACTCGGGATGGTAGGGTGAGGATAACGCAAGGCCACGCCCATACTTTCCATGGCTTCCTTGTAAGCCCGAGAGCTAACGCAGGACCACGGTCAGAATGTAACGTGCCAATTGCGTATGTCCCAATGAAGACTCACAAATCCGTTATAACAGTTTGAGCGACAGCTGAATGCTGGAGCCAAACCCCCAGAATCTAGCGCAAGAATCCACTGCCACCAAGATATACTTGTAAACCCCGTCTGAATTAAAGGGGCTACAGTGGTACAAATAGACACAAGCGTGGGGGTCTGTCATTAATGGTGTTTGTGGGGAAACCCTTCATCTGCTGGCAAATAAGGCACAGCAGGACATAGTCCTTTGTTTGTTTTGTCAACCCTGACCACCAGTAATGCTGCTTCAATAATGAAATTGTTGCCGTGACTCCTGAGTGTGCTGCACCCAGACCCTCGTGTGCAGCTAGAATTAAACCTAATCTGCAATCTTTGTTTGGTGTTACTCTCGCCCCCACTCCTGGAATTTGAGCATAAGGTGTGTTGTGCGCATCTAACTTGTAGGATTACTTGAGTGGAAAGCCTTTTAACAGGATGGCAGAACCGTTCTTTGTGGCATTGATAGCTACTAGTATATCTCCGTCTATTCTCGTGTGGGAATGAGTGATTGTGGCTACGGCAGCAGTTTGCACTGTCGCCTTGGCTGCTTCATCAGCCAGTGAATTCCCTTCAATGTGTATGCCAACACGCTGATAACTCAAGGTGTGAATAACTTGAGCCCGTGGCAGGTATTCTTTCAGCTTCACCACTTGTTCCCATAACAACTTGTGTTTTATCGTGCCACCCTTTGCGTCTCTGAACCCATTCTGGCCCCAGTAGTGAAGATAATCATTGTAAGATTGCACACAGTAGAACGAATCGCTCACTATCAGTGTGGGGAATTCTGGATCCATGTACTATAGTCCTATTATCAGGGCTTTTAGTTCTGCCAGCTGCACTGTTCAATCTCCCAGAGATTGCGTCATCGTATTGCTGGGATGGAACTTGCCATCCCGCATGCGACCTTTCACTATAGCACACGCTGTGCTATATTGCTGTTTACTTCCTATGGCGAGTTGAGCAGATCCATCAGTGTAAATTATGTATTCATGCAGATATAGAGGCAAGAGTTCATGCAGGACAGCGTATTCCTGTTCGTACTGCAGAAATGCTTGTGTTCTAAGTCTAATGTCTTTGTGCATGTGTTTAAATGTTTATAATCTAAAATCAAACGATATGTATTGTCGGGTTTCATTACGGGAAACAAAGGGTTATTCATGAGTGAAGTGCATGTTTCAATTACACCTTGGTTTTCAAGATAGTCTAAGATTTCCATGACCTGTTTCTTTGCTTCAGTTTTAATAGGGCACTGTCTTTGTGCAGTTGGAGTTGTTTTTAATGGGGTTTTATGGTATTTTGGCTCCACATCCTACCCTACATGGTTGGGGTATAATGCCAGAGCTAGCGCTTGCACCCACTCCTCCGCGTATGAGTGTTTTCAAGAAAACAGGGACGAGGTGGGAAAAAGCAGGCAAAATGACGCTTTCACCCTTTGGGCAGTCCATTATAAATTCGGATAGCCAATCTCTTTCTGCTAATAGGATGTCGTAGCCAAATGTCAAATTTCCCAAAATAGACCTTTAATTTTTCTTGAGATGTCCCCCCTCAATTTGAAGATTAATTTTGTGTAGGAGATGTAGGACACTGACTCTTGCATCATGTGTTACCACCGTGATGTACACATTCAATGCTGCTGTCACCAGAAATTCCTTCAGGCTCTGGCGAGCTATTGTTGCTTCTGCTGTGCTGTCTAGCATTGTCAGAGCCCATTCCCCATTCAGAAGCGGAGTCTTCAATAACCTGGGCATTTCTAATTTTTAGTCCAGATTCTTTCTTCTTTTTGATTCTTTGTTTAAAGTTGCTCTTCGTCTTTAATAGCAATTCAAAATGGTACTTGATCCCTCTTAGATGGGAACACACTTGTGATAGCTTTTAGTGTCCATGGACTAATTACCAGTGTAGGTTGAGTATGTAGTATTCCAGGTGGAGCAGCTCTCAAAGGTTTTAATGTTAGCATTCGCATGACGAACTGGACAATGTGTGTGTATAGTGTTACTATTTCTTTGTAAAGTGTACGCACTTACCCTACTGGGAGTGTGTCTATCTCAGGATGTGGAGTGTAAGCCGCTAAAACCGGCCATGTCGCTCCTCCTATGCTGAGCGGACCTAGTCTTACGACTGAATTTGTGTGATTTAGGGCGCCTTTAAACCAGTTTTTATGTTGCTGGTAAGTTAACGGGACCTTACTGTCCTCGTATGGGATGTATTCTGCTGGTAGATCCACTTCAATGTATTCATGGAATAAATATGACTGTGGATCTGCAAGTGGGAATTTCACCTAAGAATAGAATACCTCTGATTTGATTTTTTGTTTAAAGTTGCTCTTCGTCTTTGATAATGAAATCTTAAGTGCTATATGTTTCCCTTTGGTCGTTCTTCTGTTTTTTGTTCTCTCCAAAACTATCTTTACCTAGTGAAGCATAGGTGTCTACGATAATTTTTGGTAATGCACGCTCTTGATCTGCAGGAATTGTTTCCCTTAGGCGTTTGGTGTATAGCCACCGCTGCTGCTTCCCCTTTTATATTGCTCAGCATAATTGCCAAGACTTGGTCAAAACTACCCAACAGTTTCATTCCCAAGTCCAGGGCAGGTCCTGCCCCATACTTGTTCTGAATTTGTTTTAATACTTCAGGAATAACTGATGTGGTTGGGGTACAGTGTATCCTAATATATACTGCAGGAAAGATTGTTCCCCATGTGGCAAATCCTCCGGTGAGGGAACCATTCCCTTTGGTAAACAAATTGTCAACATTCTGTGTTTTTCCTGCAGACCCATATAGAGAAATACTGCTTCCAACTGTGCTATTTTTTTAGCAATTCAAAATGGTACTTGATCCCTCTTAGATGGGAACACACTTGTGATAGCTTTTAGTGTCCATGGACTAATTACCAGTGTAGGTTGAGTATGTAGTATTCCAGGTGGAGCAGCTCTCAAAGGTTTTAATGTTAGCATTTGCATGACGAACTGGACAATGTGTGTATATAGTGTTACTATTTCTTTGTAAAGTGTACGCACTTACCCTACTGGGAGTGTGTCTATCTCAGGATGTGGAGTGTAAGCCGCTAAAACCGGCCATGTCGCTCCTCCTATGCTGAGCGGACCTAGTCTTACGACTGAATTTGTGTGATTTAGGGCGCCTTTAAACCAGTTTTTATGTTGCTGGTAAGTTAACGGGACCTTACTGTCCTCGTATGGGATGTATTCTGCTGGTAGATCCACTTCTATGTATTCATGGAATAAATATGACTGTGGATCTGCAAGTGGGAATTTCACCTAAGAATAGAATACCTCTGATTTGATTCTTTGTTTAAAGTTGCTCTTCGTCTTTGATAATGAAATCTTAAGTGCTATATGTTTCCCTTTGGTCGTTCTTCTGTTTTTTGTTCTCTCCAAAACTATCTTTACCTAGTGAAGCATAGGTGTCTACGATAATTTTTGGTAATGCACGCTCTTGATCTGCAGGAATTGTTTCCCTTAGGCGTTTGGTGTATAGCCACCGCTGCTGCTTCCCCTTTTATATTGCTCAGCATAATTGCCAAGACTTGGTCAAAACTACCCAACAGTTTCATTCCCAAGTCCAGGGCAGGTCCTGCCCCATACTTGTTCTGAATTTGTTTTAATACTTCAGGAATAACTGATGTGGTTGGGGTACAGTGTATCCTAATATATACTGCAGGAAAGATTGTTCCCCATGTGGCAAATCCTCCGGTGAGGGAACCATTCCCTTTGGTAAATAAATTGTCAACATTCTGTGTTTTTCCTGCAGACCCATATAGAGAAATACTGCTTCCAACTGTGCTATTTTTTTAGCAATTCAAAATGGTACTTGATCCCTCTTAGATGGGAACACACTTGTGATAGCTTTTAGTGTCCATGGACTAATTACCAGTGTAGGTTGAGTATGTAGTATTCCAGGTGGAGCAGCTCTCAAAGGTTTTAATGTTAGCATTTGCATGACGAACTGGACAATGTGTGTATATAGTGTTACTATTTCTTTGTAAAGTGTACGCACCTACCCTACTGGGAGTGTGTCTATCTCAGGATGTGGAGTGTAAGCCGCTAAAACCGGCCATGTCGCTCCTCCTATGCTGAGCGGACCTAGTCTTACGACTGAATTTGTTAGATTTAGGGCGCCTTTAAACCAGTTTTTATGTTGCTGGTAAGTTAATGGGACCTTACTGTCCTCGTATGGGATGTATTCTGCTGGTAGATCCACTTCAATGTATTCATGGAATAAATGTGACTGTGGATCTGCAGGTGGGAATTTCACCTAAGAATAGAATACCTCTGATCCGAACACCTTGTGTGCCTCAATCACGAATGTAACATGCCCACCTGTTGCAGGTAACCCATATTCTACTAAGTTCAGAGTTACTGCTTGTCTGCAGTTTTCTGTAAAGTTAAGAGCATTAGCAAATTCTTCTGTATCATCACTTCCATCGCTATATATTGGTTCAGTCATTTTGAAAGTAGGAGAGAAAAATATAGGTTTTAAGAGGTATGGTTTTGCACGATATGTTAACTTTTAATCCTTACTAGCTTGTCTAAAACATTCAGCCAATACACAGGGTGTTCCTGCTCAGCTGAGACAGCTTAACCTTTCCACATCAGACATGTCTGAAAAATGTGAGTAGGGTTGTCTGAGAAAGCACGACTGTACTACTCAGATTTTACTGTTAATATAAGAACCAAACCAAAGTTGGCATCGCCATGTCGTGTAGTTCCTAGGACCCCCCCAGGACCTGTGTGTTTTGGATGACCTAAACTGAGGGCTTGGTGTGCAGACAGACTCTGGACACCTCAACAGGATTAGTCAGCCATTAGACCAGCTAGCTCTACAGTGCCACTACCACCCCCCTGTATTCTACAGTGATGTACGTAGTTTCTGGCAATGACTTTACATGACAAAACAGATTCCTCAGGTATCGTGGAAAACAATATGGTATCTTTCCCTCAGTCACTCGTGCTTGCTTTTCTCAGAACACATAGAATGACGATTGAAACAGTTTCAACAAGTATTTATTGGTTAAGCATCAGTCTAGTGTGGAACATGTTAGTTGCGACAATCAAAAGATAGGAACAGACAAAAGTGATTGCTAGAACCAATGAAGTCAATAGCGAATACATTTCTACCATATTGCTAATAACATGAATAAAAGCAGATTATATAAAACAATAGCAGTTACGTACTCCTACGATGCGTAGCCTCCCTAAGTGTACCTAGCCTAGATATCATCATCAAATATAACTTTATTCGGTTTACAGCTGTAAAACCGTAAAAGTTCACATGTATAAAAACAGCATTAAAATTTCATAAAACCATTACACAATTCATTACATACTAAAAACAATTCATAAAGCAAATACCCAGCAAGATGCTTAGACCCATAGGATCAAAGATTCAAATAGACCAATGATTAGATAACACCCAGGATCCTGGCGGTAATTATGGGCCAGATGTATCAAAGGGTTTTGCCCATTCTGTGTCTATGGGGATATGTGTTGATACATATGGCCCTATATCACGTATAGGGGGCTAAATTGTTGAATAGTCCTCGAAAGTACTACCATCTATTCAGAAGAGGCCCTACAATTTAATGCCGCTTTGAGAAAATTAAGAACAAACCGGGCGGAAAGTGCATGCAACAACTGTAGGTAAATGAGAGCTGGGTGAGCCTGCCTGAATTTCAACCTCCTTAAAATCGGAACAATAACATTTTCCCGGGATCACATAATACCTACAAAAGAATAGAAAATGACGCAAATCCTGTGGAGACACACCGTCACAGCAACAGGATGCTAAAATCTGTCCTCTGGTGGATCACCTGGGTGAAGCCAACAGGAGTTGAAAAAATCCTAGGCGAAACCTGGTCAACAAAAAATTATCAAATGTGCTAAAAAAAACAGAAGATAAGGCTCGATAATTAACATTGTTTTCAAGATTATTATTAGAAGTTTCGAACACTGGGTTTCCGCAGTTCCAGCTCTTCCCTCTCCAATTTAATTTTAAAATAGCCGCATTTGCCCTTTACTAGGTCACCCCTTTTTCTCTTTTTTAGTGGGCCCCAGTTTTGAAGTTCATCCAAAGTAACTCCCAAGTACGAGAAAGCTTCAGTGCGGGGAACCTTTGCAGTACCTACCCTGAACTGAGAAGTATTTTTTGTACAAAGGCCCATCTGCATCACAAAGGATTTTGAATCGTTTATAGATAGATCCCGATCCCTCATGAAAGCGGAAAAGAGTCGAGCAGGGTTTGTAACCTCCTAACGGTCCTAGATATAAGAACCGCATCATCCGCATATAATAAAACCGGCCAGCCATGACAGCCTACCTGCGATAAATCAACCCCTTGTGGCTTGTAATACATTGTCTAGGTCGTTAATGTATAAATTAAACAAAAAGGGGGCCAAAATACAACCCTGTTGTTCACCTCGCTTAATGGCTATAATGCGAGAAACTCTAAGGTCCTGAGAAAATCTAACCTGCGCCCTGGTTGCTGGATGAAGACTTTCTAAAAAAGAGCAGATATTGTCATCTACCACGATAGCAAGTATGGACTGTGTAGTATGTTGGTCCATACATACATGCAATGATGTAGCCGAGGCAGATGTAGATGAGTTGTGAAGTAGGTTTATTCAGCCATAGTTAGGTTAACAAGAAGTATAACTCAGGAACAAGCAGCCCCACCAGGAGCAGCCTCCTAGCTACTCAGCCCATACTCCAACTGCCAACCCTCATACCAGTCACACAAGCATTCCATCCATGTCAATCACACTCACATTCTAACCTGGAACACTCACACCGGCTGAGTAGCTAGATGCAGAGAAATGCAGTAACATAAATACTAAACCCAGAATACTACACATCCTCTCCCTCTCGAATTGGAAAACAAAAAGAATCAGAGAGCGAAGAAGAAAACTATCCACAAACAATATAAAAACGTAATATTTATCCGTAAACCCAGGGATGAGAAGGACTTCACACCACGAGAGGGTAAACAGACAAAAACCAAGAAAGAAGGAAGAAAGAGACAGTAAACACAAACACTGACACCATCCTCCTCCTTTAATACTGAAGAAAAAGAAAAATGAAATATGAGAGACGAACTCACAAACAACAAGTGAGCAAGACCTAACATGAAGAAAACGTCTTCACGAAGGTAGACTGTGGCAACCAAAAGCCACTCCTCAAGAGAGTAACTAGGAAGACATGGGACTAACCCATAAGCGAAGGTGTAACGAGGGACAAACCCAAGAAAACACACGCAGCACGGGAAGGTGCAGCACAATGTGGCAAACCAATTCCACACCTCATAAGAGGAACACAGAAAATATGGGGCTACCCATGAATGAAGGTGTAACAGAGGACATACCTAAGAATACACGCAGCACAAGATAGTGCAGCACAATGTGGCAAAATTTCCACTCCTCATATGAGGAACACTTAAAATATGGGGCTACCCATAAACGAAGGTGTTACAAAGGACAGACCTGAGAACACTCGCGCACAAGAAGGTGCAAGACAATGTGGCAACATTTCCACTCCTCATGAGAGGAACTGAGAAAATATGGGGTTACCCATAAACAAAAAGAAGAAGGTGTAACAAGGGACAAACCCAAGCACACACGCGGCACGGACAAGTGCAGCTCAAATGTGTCAAACCAACACATAGGTAAAAGGTGAAGCACAACCAGCTTCGCACAGTGCGACATGCACGCAAAAAAACGAACAACAAGGTGTCCAACACAAGTAGAGAAGGCCTAAGCAAAGACTTGGACCCTATAACCCAGACATGAGGGTTAACTAATGGTAAAACCATGAGGGGAAATAGGATTACAACCTAAACCCATCCCAAAAACAGGGATACAATGAAGCAAATGAGCACAGAAATGAGGGTGAGGGAACCCTTAACACATAAATGAGGGTGAGAGAACCCTTAAGCACAAACATGAGGGTGAGAGAAGGAAAGAAACTCAGATGAAAAAACAAGCACTGGCGTTGCCAATAGGTCTCGCAGTAGGAAAGTTGGAGCTATTACAATTGCAAATAACAATGCCTTTTATTTTGCATGTTAAAAACATAAAGGGCTTTGTCATTTAAAAAACCAATATCTCCAACTTTCCTACTGCGAGACCTATTGTGCACTGCGCAGTTTGTGTGAAAGTGGCACTGCGTGGCTGAGTGGCGTTGCGTGGCTGCGTGGCTGAGTGGCGTTGCGTGGCTGAGTGGCGTTGCGTGGCTGAGTGGCGTTGCGTGGCTGAGTGGTGTTGCGTAGTTGCGTGGCGTTGCGTGGCGTTGCGTAGTTGAGTGGCGTTGCGTAGTTGAGTGGCGTTGCGTAGTTGAGTGGCGTTGCGTAGTTGCGTGGCGTTGCGTAGTTGCGTGGCGTTGCGTAGTTGCGTGGCGTTGCGTAGTTGCGTGGCGTTGCGTAGTTGAGTGGCGTTGCATAGTTGAGTGGCGTTGCATAGTTGAGTGGCGTTGCGTAGTTGCATGGCGTTGCGTGGTTGAGTGGCGTTGCATGTGTGAGTGGCGTTGCATGTGTGCGTAGTTGAGTGGCGTTGCGTAGTTGAGTGGCGTTGCATGTGTGAGTGGCGTTGCATGTGTGAGTGGCGTTGCATGTGTGAGTGGCGTTGCGTAGTTGAGTGGCGTTGCGTAGTTGAGTGGCGTTGCGTAGTTGAGTGGCGTTGCATAGTTGAGTGGCGTTGCATAGTTGAGTGGCGTTGCGTAGTTGAGTGGCGTTGCGTAGTTGCGTGGCGTTGCGTAGTTGCGTGGCATTGCGTAGTTGCGTGGCGTTGCGTAGTTGCGTGGCGTTGCGTAGTTGCGTGGCGTTGCGTAGTTGAGTGGCGTTGCGTAGTTGAGTGGCGTTGCGTAGTTGAGTGGCGTTGCGTAGTTGAGTGGTGTTGCGTAGTTGCGTGGCGTTGCGTGGTTGAGTGGCGTTGCGTGGTTGAGTGGCATTGCGTGGTTGAGTGGCGTTGCATGTGTGAGTGGCGTTGCATGTGTGCGTAGTTGAGTGGCGTTGCGTAGTTGAGTGGCGTTGCATGTGTGAGCGGCGTTGCATGTGTGAGTGGCGTTGCATGTGTGAGTGGCGTTGCATGTGTGAGTGGCGTTGCGTAGATAAGTGGCGTTGCGTAGTTGAGTGGCGTTGCGTAGATGAGTGGCGTTGCGTAGATGAGTGGCGTTGCGTAGTTGCGTGGCGTTGCGTAGTTGCGTGGCGTTGCGTAGTTGCGTGCCGTTGCGTAGTTGAGTGGCATTGCGTAGTTGAGTGGCGTTGCGTAGTTGAGTGGCGTTGCGTAGTTGAGTGGCATTGCATAGTTGAGTGGCGTTGCGTAGTTGCATGGCGTTGCGTAGTTGCATGGCGTTGCGTAGTTGCATGGCGTTGCGTGTGTGAGTGGCGTTGCATGTGTGAGTGGCATTGCATGTGTGCGTAGTTGAGTGGTGTTGCGTAGTTGAGTGGCGTTGCATGTGTGAGTGGCGTTGCATGTGTGCGTAGTTGAGTGGCGTTGCGTAGTTGAGTGGCGTTGCGTGGTTGAGTGGCGTTGCGTGGTTGAGTGGCGTTGCATGTGTGAGTGGCGTTGCATGTGTGCGTAGTTGAGTGGCGTTGCGTAATTGAGTGGCGTTGCGTGGTTGAGTGGCGTTGCGTGGTTGAGTGGCGTTGCATGTGTGAGTGGCGTTGCATGTGTGAGTGGCGTTGCATGTGTGAGTGGCGTTGCATGTGTGAGTGGCGTTGCATGTGTGAGTGGCGTTGCGTAGATGAGTGGCGTTGCGTAGTTGAGTGGCATTGCGTAGATGAGTGGCGTTGCGTAGTTGAGTGGCGTTGCGTAGTTGAGTGGCGTTGTGTGGTTGAGTGGCGTTGCGTGGTTGAGTGGCGTTGCATGTGTGAGTGGCGTTGCATGTGTGAGTGGCGTTGCATGTGTGAGTGGCGTTGCATGTGTGAGTGGCGTTGCGTAGTTGCGTGTAGTTGCGTAGTTGCGTGTAGTTGCGTGGTGTTGCGTAGTTGCGTGGCGTTGCGTAGTTGAGTGGCGTTGCGTAGTTGAGTGGCGTTGCGTAGTTGAGTGGCGTTGCGTAGTTGCGTGGCATTGCGTAGTTGAGTGGCGTTGCGTAGTTGAGTGGCGTTGCGTAGTTGAGTGGCGTTGCGTAGTTGAGTGGCGTTGCGTAGTTGAGTGGCATTGCGTAGTTGCGTGGCATTGCGTCGTTGCGTGGCGTTGCGTCGTTGCGTGGCGTTGCGTCGTTGCGTGGCGTTGCGTGGCGTTGCGTAGTTGCGTGGCGTTGCGTAGTTGAGTGGCGTTGCGTAGTTGAGTGGCGTTGCGTAGTTGAGTGGCGTTGCGTAGTTGTGTGGCGTTGCGTAGTTGCGTGGCGTTGCGTAGTTGAGTGGCATTGCGTAGTTGAGTGGCGTTGCGTAGTTGAGTGGCGTTGCGTAGTTGAGTGGCGTTGCGTAGTTGCGTGGCGTTGCGTAGTTGCGTGGCGTTGCGTAGTTGAGTGGCGTTGCGTAGTTGAGTGGCGTTGCGTAGTTGAGTGGCGTTGCGTAGTTGCATGGCGTTGCGTGGTTGAGTGGCGTTGCATGTGTGAGTGGCGTTGCATGTGTGCGTAGTTGAGTGGCGTTGCGTAGTTGAGTGGCGTTGCGTGGTTGAGTGGCGTTGCATGTGTGAGTGGCGTTGCATGTGTGAGTGGCGTTGCGTAGTTGAGTGGCGTTGCGTAGTTGAGTGGCATTGCGTAGTTGCGTGGCATTGCGTAGTTGCGTGGCGTTGCGTCGTTGCGTCGTTGCGTGGCGTTGCGTCATTGCGTGGCGTTGCGTGGCATTGCGTAGTTGCGTGGCATTGCGTAGTTGAGTGGCGTTGCGTAGTTGAGTGGCGTTGCGTAGTTGAGTGGTGCTGCGTAGTTGTGTGGCGTTGCGTAGTTGCGTGGCGTTGCGTAGTTGAGTGGCGTTGCGTAGTTGAGTGGCATTGCGTAGTTGAGTGGCGTTGCGTAGTTGCGTGGCGTTGCGTAGTTGCGTGGCGTTGCGTAGTTGAGTGGCGTTGCGTAGTTGAGTGGCGTTGCGTAGTTGCATGGCGTTGCGTAGTTGAGTGGCGTTGCATGTGTGAGTGGCGTTGCATTTGTGCGTAGTTGAGTGGCGTTGCGTAGTTGAGTGGCGTTGCGTGGTTGAGTGGAGTTGCATGTGTGAGTGGCGTTGCATGTGTGAGTGGCGTTGCGTAGTTGAGTGGCGTTGCGTAGTTGAGTGGCGTTGCGTAGTTGAGTGGCGTTGCGTAGTTGAGTGGCGTTGCGTAGTTGAGTGGCGTTGCGTAGTTGCGTGGCGTTGCGTAGTTGCGTGGCGTAGTTGAGTGGCGTTGCGTGGTTGAGTGGCGTTGCATGTGTGAGTGGCGTTGCATGTGTGAGTGGCGTTGCATGTGTGAGTGGCGTTGCCGTGGCGTTGCGTAGTTGCGTGGCGTAGTTGAGTGGCGTTGCGTGGTTGAGTGGCGTTGCATGTGTGAGTGGCGTTGCATGTGTGAGTGGCGTTGCATGTGAGTGGCGTTGCATGTGTGTGTGAGTGGCGTTGCATGTGTGTGTGAATGGCGTTGCATGTGTGTGTGAGTGGCGTTGCATGGTTGAGTGGCGTTGCATGGTTGAGTGGCGTTGCATGGTTGAGTGGCGTTGCATGGTTGAGTGGTGTTGCGTGGTTGAGTGGCGTTGCGTGGTTGCGTGGCGTTGCATGTGTCAGAGGCTAAATGTAGCACAGGGAGACCTCCAGCGGTAAGACAATCAAAAACAACTTTGAAAACATTTCACAGTATGAAGAGATCAAACTCATGAACGAGCGTGATACACCTCAGCTAAAAATCATGATAAATAACAACACACATTAGAAGTGAAACTGCAAGTACAGAAGGACCAGCTTTGCTTGTTTAAAACTCCCACTTCAGGCAGATGAGTGTAATGTGTAAAGCGTCTTGTGCACATGAGCAGATCGGAGTCTGGAAGCAAATACAAAGAAGAGGAATGACTGAGGCGCATTGGTGTGAAGCACATCAAAGGGCTTCTCCTCCCCTAATTAGGTGAGGAGAAGCCGTTCCGGGAAACTGAAAGTACGGCCGGATGGCCGGCCATGAATAATTAGGGGAGGAGAAGCCCTTTGATGTGCTGGGCTGGCTGGCCCTGAATGCGCGTGCATGTTATCACGTGGTTCACGTGAACAGCATGAAAACCGCGGGGCTGAAAGCCCTTTGGTTTGAAGCTGTTTTCGCCACATGAATTCTCGCTCCGCTCGATGCGCTTGCGCACATCGATAGGTCGCGAGACCTAAAAACCACAGAAGATAGTTGATCACAAATTCAAAAGAAGAATTCCAACTTTGGACACTAGATGGCAACGTAACCATTGTGAAGAGCATTAAAATAATGTAATTAAGTTCATGTTGAAATGACATCGGCTCCAAAAAGCTTCACATCGTGAAAAATGAGTATTGTCAAATGGTAAATACCTTCCATAACTCCTTCATTATGTCCAAATGTACAATATGACAACGGATGGTAGCAAACACTGACCCCAGCAAGATAAACCATCTGGTCATCATGGGATGACCTACTAACGCTGCAGTTGAAAACGTGAGGAAAACACTTGACATGAGCTCCCATTCGTGACCTTCAATACCGCATCAGGAAAAAGCGGAGAATCAAGAGCTGCAGAGTGAAGAGCTTGTCACCAAAATGAAGAGCGATTCCCAAAAACACCACACGTTGTGACCCCGCTCGTGCAAGATCGGTGTGCACAGCCTCTTTCTCTCAGTGCCGTGACGATTTGCACCGCGTTACAAAGAGCAGACTACGTTTCCATGGTTAAGATGGCGGCACGCTCATCACGTAGCTCCGGGTGGCTCACGGTGGAAACATGCTGCTGTGCTGACGTGAAAACATGACGCATCCCCTTCACTGAACCCTCCTGCAAGGTTCGATTGCGTCACCATTGCGAGCTGTCAGAGGAGAAGAAAGGAGCTCCTCAGCAACGGAAATACCGGCTCAAAGAAAACAGTTAGCCGCCTGACTGAAACAGGTACAATCTCAATACACGATATTTAAAGCGTCACTCTTGAAAATATATTACGCTTTTCTACCGCCGAGCAAACAAATACGGCCACTGAAAGAGACAGTCATTTTCCACAAGAAATAGCTTATTTCTTGAAACGGCAGGGGTGCTGGCACACCGTTCAAATTGCTGCGACAGTCAGCGCTAGTACAGGCAAGAACTCGCACCAGAAGATGGTAACACATCCAACATCTTGAGATAAATGAAAGTCTTTTGGAGTAAAAAGAAAGTCTTTTCAAAGCACTAGTCTCTTAAATCAGAAAAAAAACGATTACCTTGGTTTCAAGGGCAAGATCTTTGCTGAAACTGCTTGCTTCAGTAGACATAGATTGTTGCTTACAAGGCACTATGTTAGACGTTGTTTCATCTGCGTCACTTAGGTAGCTTGAGTGAAGATTTTCTATGCAGAAACCTTGTTTAAGATGACTTGACAGCACGCTTTTGCCAGGGCTGCCTGGTGTGTTCGGCACTGGTGGGGCTACTTAACGTGCTTGTAGAGGTCCCTTACTTTGTGATGATAGATGCTTGTTCCTCTTCAGTTACAGGATACTCCCAACTCTTTTAAATGGCATGCTCTGCGCAGGAAAGATCCCACCCTCGTCGCCAAAAATAATGTAGTATGTTGGTCCATACATACATGCAATGATGTAACCGAGGCAGATGTAGATGAGTTGTGAAGTAGGTTTATTCAGCCATAGTTAGGTTAGCAAGAAGTATAACTCAGGAACAAGCAGCCCCACCAGGAGCAGCCTCCTAGCTACTCAGCCCATACTCCAACTGCCAACCCTCATACCAGTCACACAAGCATTCCATCCATGTCAATCACACTCACATTCTAACCTGGAACACTCACACCGGCTGAGTAGCTAGATGCAGAGAAATGCAGTAACATAAATACTAAATCCAGAATACTACAGACTGCCAGAGTTTGCCCCTATTAACGCGATCAAACGCGGAATACAAATCCATGAATGCTAAGTAGATCTACCAGGCGGGGCAACTGTGTATTTGTTCAAGATCATGGACAGGTTAAGACGCTGGGTCGTAGTTGACCTTCCAGGGCGGAACCCATACTGAATATCAGATAAAATAGCATGTTCCTCTGTCCAAGTTGTCAACCTGTCCAAAAGCACTCGACTCACCACCTTGACCACCGAGTCCAACAGGGAGGTTGGTCTGTAACAATGAGTGCTGTTACGGTTGCCTTTTTAAAAAAACTGTAAAACAACAATTGATGGACAGAATGCAGAACAATGTCATACATTCACCCCAGTACAGAGATCTGGGCCTAAATCCATCGTTTTTTTGCACTCCACACCACCCCAGTTCAGACATGGCCATATGCAAATCAGCCTTGACCCTGTGCCTCATGGGAACAGTCCAGCCCGACTGCCAAGCCATGTCTTTCCTGGACCGGAATCAAGCATCCTAGGACCGGTTTCTGGCTATCAGCCGTCTTCAGCCAGGATAGCTTGACTCCAGTGGTGTGGAGAGCATGGGACTCACGTCTGAGCATACCCATCTCACTCGGGGTGACAAATGCAAAACAACAGTTGATGGACAGAATGCAGAACAATGTCATACATTCACCCCAGTACAGAGATCTAGCACAATGGTTGAAGTTGCTCAAGACTCAGGACAACTGGATGTCGCTGCTGCATTGAAAACTGCAGGAAGCACCGGTGCCCAGAGAGTTGTGTTTTATTTGAAAAGGTCAGCTGGGATACCATCAGGTCCCGGGGCTTTATTACTAGTCAAAACAATAATGCCTTCCTTGACCTCCGGGCAACTAAAATCCAGGTCAGGCACAGCAACCACCCTTGGTAGAGAACAGTTTAACTCAGGGGGACACTCAAATATAGCTTCATAATGGCGAACCCACTCCTCCTCTGTTATATGGGCATCTACCGCTCTCCCGTCCTCAGAGTTTAAAAAGGGGGAATTGATTCTATTCCAAAATCTTGAATTGTCCCTTAGCGTGCTCGCATCGATTAGATCCCTCCATACTTCATCCTTTAAAACGAATTTCTGTCTTGTTAGTTCCAATTTATACCCCCTACAGCGAGATCTCAACAATATGGGGTCCCTAGACTCTTGCTTAGTGCTTCCCGCAACTTCCTGGCTGCCTGAGAACAAAGGGAGTCAAACCATCTAGGGGACTGAGTAACAGATCGCCTGACTGGGGCACTTAGAAAGTCATTATCTTAACTGAAATGGTATTAAATGCGCTAAAACCATCCCGAGGCATTGAGGTTACTGAACAGCAGCTAGCTAACTCGTTGGAGCACGAAGCCAACATGTACTCGGAAAATGCATCCGGGAATATCTGGGACCATTTTAACTGCCTCCCACCATCTGCTGGTCTCAACACCCCACACTGACTAGTCCCCCCCCCCTCTGTCCCGCATTAAGACCCCTTGAAAACAAACCCATAGGGCAGAGGTCTTCAATCTGTGGGGCGCGACCCCCAGGGGGGTCGTGGAGTCCTTGGAAGGGGGTCGCAGATTCTGTCAGAGTGCAGTTCCTGGCTTGGGCTGATCGAGGGAGCTCCCGGTGGAGGCCTAATTCACACCGAGGTGTGAAAAACATCAAAACCTCATTAACAAGTAAAAGGTCTTTTAAAGACCTGTCAAGTACTCTGGTGTGGCTGTGTGTGTGTGTCCCTGAAGCCGTTTCGAGCTAGGGGAGGAGGGGAAGTGGGGGGAGGGGGCGGGAGGACGGAGGGGGGCTGGGGAGCAGGCTGTAGTGTAGCCCTTTGAGGTCAATGGATATTGCGCGCCTGGAGCTGTGGGTCCCGTGACACGTCCCCCGCCCCAGCAGGGAGACACAGAGATGCCCTCCCATGATCGGGAAAGAAGGAAGAAGACGCAGAGAAATACTGACCCCCCCCCCCCCCCCATGAGCGAGGCACAGAAAAGATGGGTGGATGAATGATGAATGGATGGATGGATGAAAGGGTGGATTGATGGATGAAAGGATGGATGGCTGGAAGGGTGGATTGATGGAAGGATGAAAGGGTAGATGGATGAAGGATGTATGGATGGATAAAAGGTTGCATGGATGAATGATGGATGGATGGATAGATGTGTGAAAAGATGGGTGGATGAATGATGGGTGAATGGTTGGATGAAAGGGTGGATGGATGAAGGATGGATAGATGGATGGAAGGATGAAAGGGTGGATGGGTGAAGGATAGATGGATGAAGGATAGATGTATGTAAGGATGAAAGGGTGGACGGATGAAGGATGGATGGATGAAAGGGTGGATGAATGGATGAAAGGGTGGATGAATGGATGAAAGGGTGGATGAATGGATGAAAGGGTAGATGAATGGATGAAAGGGTGGATGGTTGGAAGGATGAAAGGGTGGACTGATGATGGATGGATGGAAGGGTGGATGGATGTATGGATGGATAAAAGGTTGCATGGATGAATGATGGATGTGTGAAAAGGTGGGTGGATGAATGATGGGTGGATGGATGAATGATGGGTGGATGGATGGATGGATGAAAGGGTGGGTGGGTTAATGGATGATGGATAGATGTATAGATGGGAGGATGAAAGGGTGGATGGATGGATGGATGGATAAAAGGTTGCATGGATGGATGTGTGAAAAGGTGGGTGGATGAATGATGGATGGAAGGGTGAATGGGTAAAGGATGGATGGATGGAAAGATGAAAGGGTGGATGGATGAAGGATGGATGGATGGATGTAAGGATGAAAGGGTGGATGGGTGAAGGATAGATGGATGAAGGATAGATGTATGGATGTAAGGATGAAAGGGTGGACAGATGAAGGATGGATGGATAAAAGGTTGCATGGATGAATGATGCATGGATGGATGTGTGAAAAGGTGGGGGATGAGCGATGGGTGGATGGATGGATGAAAGGGTGGGTGGATGGATGTATGAATGAAAGGGTGGATGGATGAAGGATGGATGTATGGATGGATAAAAGGTTGCATGGATGAATGATGGATGGATGTGTGAAAAGGTGGGTGGATGAAGGATGGGTGGATGGATGGAAGGGTGGATGGGTAAAGGATGGATGTATGGATGGAAAGATGAAAGGGTGAATGGATGAAGGATGGAAGGATGAAAGGATGAAAGGATGGATGGATGTGTGAAAGTGTGGGTGGATGAATGATGGATGGATGTGATGAGGTCTAACAGGCGCATTTATGGTTGTCAAAAGATGATGATGAGGAGTACCAGTTTCTAGAAACTTTTGTTGGAAGGGGGTCCTTACCCCTATAAAGGTTTTACAAGGGGGTCTCGGCATCAAAAAGTTTGAAGACCTCTGCCATAGGGGGTTATGGTCACAATGAACATTTGCTTATTTAGCAAATCTTGAGAATAAATCAAGTAGGGAGGAAGAAACCAAAATAAAATCTATAAATGATCCGTTGCCCCTACCTTTAAAAGATGGAATAACAGACTTGCTACACACATCAGATAAACACATGAAGGACAGTAAGTCAAATTCATGGAAGAGACCATCCAGTATCTCTCCTTGTGGAGAGTGAGCAAAGTGAATTCCCTGTACGTGTGGGCAACCCAAATCAGCCACACTAGAAGCCCTGGGTCGCCACAAGTGTGAATATTAAAATCGCCAGGAATCACAAAATCTGGGAAAGTGGTATTAGGGTGCTGCCTTACAAAGGAGCCTAACAAAGTTATGTTACATAAGTCCTTGATACAGTATGTAGAATTATAAAAATGTATGATGCCCTAACTGTGGTGCCCCTTACGAAGTACCAGGGTCTGAATACACGGGCTCTCTGTTGGCAGGACCATCAACCTACATTCGAGTGCCAGGGAGAGATAAATTACAAGGCCACCTCGTGGTCTTCCCACATGAGAAGAGATAGCCAGGACCGTAAACATCTTATAACCCTACAGTGGTAAACCGCTTCCAGATAACCAAATTTCCTGCCACAAATCACACTAAACTGTTTAATGTACATAATCCACAAAGGGTCAGAAAACTTATTAATAAGTCCCTCAATATTCCAAGATATAAAGTTGCTGTTACTATAATCTGCAGTTCCGGTACTTGCTTGTGGAATTTCCTGCAAATTCGATGTGCCAGACCCACTAAGTCAATCACAAGCATCAAGAGTGAGTAGGGATGCAAAAGGATTAGTTAGCTCTAAAGTAGGAAGAGTGGGCAGCTCTCGCCAGCTATGTCCGGGCCTGTTCCGATGGTTTATAACTGGTGCCCCATTTGGAATCGGATTCCTAGATGGATAATATGGTAACATGTGACTATTGTTTGGGTCCCTGAAGATATTTGACTGGCGGTTGCGCCCCAGAGGTTCGGGTTTATAAAAGAAACCGAGAGGTAGAGCCATGATTGATGTCTTGGGGCCATAAGAAGCATTATTAGCAGTAGAACATAAGATCCTTTCTGCAATGTGAGGTTGATTGAAATTGATGATAACACAGTCACCATTAAACTGCTTACAGGAACTGCCAACCCTGTTGACCCTTCACACCATGTTAATGTTTTTCTCTGCCCTTATCCCTGGTGCTGTATTACTAGATAACCAATGTAATACATTGCTCTTTAGTTGGGTATAATCCTCCTTGGTGCCCTGGGGGAGAATTGGCACGTTCCCCAATACCACAACATATGGAGCTGATTCTGATGGTAGATGAATAGCAGGCAGATAATAATTGGGGTTATTCAGAGGGCCCTTGCCTCCTACCGGATGATGCTCCCCATGTGCGTTGCTCTCCTGAGCAGGTAGGCCCCTTGCGGCCAGACCTTCCTTTGAGCCCAAAATTATACCTAATTCAGGTGCTGTATAGTGTATGGGGGCAAAACCGGACAGGAATGCACATTACCACTTGATGACCTGACCTTAGAGGGAAAGGGAGGTGCTCCCTAGTGTTAATATGTAGGTCTATGTAGTATCCTAGTATCCTGTTCATGTAAATACCATTTTTACCTCTTGTTCAGCCAGTGGAATGTTGCAGTGATGATGCGCTTAAGAATGTTGAGAGTCTGTGAGGAAAGTCACAGTTGAGAGTGGCTGAGCAGCATGCTGGCTGCTCCTGGTGGGGCTAGTTCTGAGTTGGTCTACAGAACATGTAACTAACTACAATAAAACTTTGTGAACTACAACAACCTGCCTGGACCTAGTTACTACAGTGGTCACTCCGGGGGTTTTCTAGAATCAATATGTTTGGAAAACATTCACTAATCCCTCGTTAATCCTTTTCTAAACAAAATACTCATGCACAGCTGGCTGTTGCCATGGATGGGAAAAAAGGGCTGACCCTTGTACAGAATTAATATGCTGTGCCTGAGGACATTTCTATGTACGTCTGGTACAGGGATTAAGATAGCATGCCAAGAGCCCATTGTCGAAAAAAAAGACAGAAGGAAGCTACTAGGTAAAAGGTCCCCTTTGTAGAACTGTTATGTTGTGTGGATAGGACAAAATGTATGTAATTGGTAGGTACATGATGGAACTACCCTAAATGACATGACAGATCTGGACCGCTGCATGGGCCTGGAACATCTTATATACATATTTATTTATTTAACTTATAAAGCGCACTGTCACCTTGCAGGCATCCTGGCTCTAACTGGCTCAACGGGCAAACACGTATCAGACAGGGCATGACCAAACAATAGGTTACTTAGAAAACAGCCAGGTTTTGATCTTTCTCCTAAACGGGAGAAGTTCCGTGGTTTGCCTAATCTCAAGCGGGAGCAGATTCCATAATTTGGTAGCGGCCACCTCAAAGGTTCTTCCCCCTGATCTAGCCTTCCTGAATCTAGGTACCTTCACCAGCCTAGCCGCTACAGATCGAAGCGGCCTGGTTGGTGTATACCAAGCGAATTTCGATTGCAGGGAAGTAGGGCCGATTCCATGGAGAGCCCTGAAAACCAGGCAAAGGGCCTTGAATTGTATCCTCTGTCGCAGAGGTAGCCAGTGCAGTTTCGCAAGGGCAGCCGGCCCATGTGCTCTTCTAGGAAGCCCCAGGGCCAATCTAGCAGCCGCTGATTGCATCCTTTGGAGCCTATCCAACAGAAACTCAGGGGACCCCAGCAGAAGAGCATTACAATAGTCCAATTTACTGAGGATTGTGCACCTTGCCACTTGAGCAGGTGCCTGGAATGGTAGAAGTGACAAGACTTTCCTCAGGGATCGCAGGATAGCAAAGGAGCAGGCGGTCATTTTTTTGACATGAGTCTCCATACTAAGCTTTTGATCAAGCATGACCCCTAAATTACAGACTGAAACCACAGGCCGTACTTTAGTCGCTGTTTCAGGAGGCCAAAAGTTTTCTGGAAACGGGCGGGAGATCTTATTCCCCGCGCTAAAGAGCACCTCCGTCTTACCAGCATTAAACTGAAGGGAATTATCCTTTAGCCACTGTGACGTATCCCGCAGACAATTGTGGAAAGCTTCCACAGATGTCGAATCCTCTCCCTCAAAGGAGAGGATCATCTGCGTATCGTCAGCGTAGTTTACAGTCTGTGATGGTTTTGATAAGCGAGATCAAAGGTTTTAGATAAAGATTGAAAAGTATGGGACTGACTGCTGAGCCCTGTGGGACCCCGTGAGGCACCTGAGTGAAAGCCGATTGAAAGGGGGGCAGGGACACCGCCTGCTGCCTATCCTGCAGAAATGATCGAAACCACATCAGTGCACTACCTCTCACCCCAGCCTCAGATAACCGGTTCAGCAAGATCTTATGGCTGACCGTGTCAAAGGCGGCAGACATGTCTAGCAGGATCAGAAACGCTGTCTGTCCCCTGTCTGCACGCCTCTGAAGCTCGTCCACGGCGGTGACCAAAGCCGTTTCGGTCCCATGAGCTGGCTGGAAACCAAATTGATCATTTTCTAATAGATGATGCTGTTCCAGGTGTTTGGAGAGGGTTGCACTAACTAGACGCTCAACAACTTTGGCTGGGAAAGGCAGCAGGGAAATAGGTCTGTAATTTTTGGAGCAGTCCGGGTCTGAAGAGGGCTTTTTCAGCAGGGGAGATATTACCGCCTGTTTCCATTGGGCTGGGACAGTGCCAGTAACAAGGGATTGGTTGCAAATTAGGCAGACTGTAGGAAATAGTTCCTCCTCATATTCCTTCCAGATTTTGTGTGGCACGGGGTCCAAAGGAGACCCGGATGAGATCCCCTAGCCAACCCACTAAATGCCTCTTCCGTGAGGAGTGGGAACTCAAATAATGGTTCCCCAAGCACCCAGGCTGGTTCGTCAGTCCTGTCCACCGGCGCCCTAAGGTTGGTATTGATGGAGCGAGTTTCAGAATTCATTTTATTCTGGCTCGTGAAATTAATTCTCTGTAACATGAACTAATTTATTAATGAATTGTTGCATGATTTGTATTATTAAATCAACCTAGAGTAAATTTGCATTCACAAACACGCGGGTCTAACATTTATGTGCTCATGTTGCATTTGCAAGTTTGTTTTGTAACACATAATTAATATTGTCTTGTTCGTCCTATTGTCTTTGTCATTATTAAATGCGGCTGATTACATTATGGCATGTGCTTTCATTATGTGTGCTTATGTGTTTGTCTATGTTGTGACTGTTTATCTATGTTTTGTTTGTCATCTTTTTACTCTTTCAGATATATGAAGATTCCTGCTGGACATTATGAAGAATGGTAGACTATAAATGTGCTGCTTTATTTGTTTGCTTCTGCTAGGTGACATATACTAATGGGTTAAAATATTATCAATGGAGGGTGGGTAACAGAAGGGTTTATTTTACTTGAATTAATCACCTTTTTGTGTTTGTTTAAATACTAGCTCGAGTGAAAGGTTTGAGGCCTAGTCCTAATGAAAGTTGGTTGGCCTGACAAAAAGGAGCTAAGCACGGCAGTGATGTGCCTTCAATTGAAAGACTTCCACGGAAACGTGCGGAAGCTCAAACAAAGGACGATGTGTGTATCAAGCTCCGAAAGCAAAAGCGTCAAGGCCAAAGAAGCGTGTAGAGGCAGCTTGGCTAAAATCCTGGAGGAAACAAAAAATGAACATTTAGTTTAATGTAACAACTCTGGGAAGTCAGTGTTGCTTCGTGTCAATGGACAATGACATAATGATGTCACCAAGACTGATGCGTTGGCCTCTCGGTGGTCTGATGGATGGCAACCAATTAGGTTGCTGCTTTTCGTAAAAATATCGTTTTTAGTTTGATTAGTGAGTAAGAAAGGTATAAAAACCTGGCCTTTTGAGGGGAGCGGGGCTGACTGTTTCCTGAGGGCGAAGTGCTGTCCGTTTTCCTTTGGACACGTAAGGCTTGTTTGCTTAATAAATGATTAATTCCTTACAGGTCAGAAAGCTAATTTAGGGTTTAAGGTTGATGTTTTCTTTAATTTATTTATTCTGTGCAATGTTGAAGTGCCGGACCTTTTGAGCCAATAATCAAATGATTAAAATTGATTTAATAAAAATGCTTGAAATTAATAAATGAGCTAATAAAGATTTTGAAACTTTGAAACTTTAAAATAAAAGACTTAAAACGTCAAGCTGGACTTGATTATTTAGTCGTTACCATTAGCTTAATTCATTGGCCTCAGTGGTCTAATTAAATGTTTTTGATAATTCATGGATATAAATGATATACTGCAGTTGTAAATATTTGTACATAAAAGTTTGAATAGTTTGATTAATTAGGCCACATGATTCAGCTTCATGATATTCTGTCATAGTCGTATGGGCCTAGGTATTGATTAGTATGGTGAGTATTAGGTAGAGAATGGTGATGCATGAGTGACAGAATTTCTATAGTGACGCTGGATCAATTCTTTTGGTAGCAGAGGATGGTTGCTATGGTAACATACATGTTACATGCAAATTACATAGGATGCATGTCTAAAAAATGTTGTTAGGTTTGTTTACTTGTTGTATGTAGTCGGAAGGATTTTTTCCAGCAGTGTGAAAAATTCCTAGTTATTTGCCGGCAAAGAGTAGTGTGACTAGAAGAGTTACACAGTGCATTTGTTCTGTTTCAAAATTGTGGTATAGAATATATCACGTGTTGTGGACGTACAACACAAGTTTAGGGACCTTAGATGTGATTGGTCGAATGTAATAGTGAGGATTGTCTATGAAATCGTAGCATTAAGCATAGGGACCTGGTGAGCCTGCTTTAAAACTTTTTGTGAAAAGAGTAGTAGAATTTATCCAAGCTTGAGAGAAGGGTGAGATAGCGTCGTCTATTCTTATTAACGTTTGACGTTTTCTGTGGTTGGTTCAAGTCCTGCCAAGATTTCGTGTGTGTATGATTAGGGTTTTCGTATGAATGTGCGAATGATCGTATAGAAATAGCGTCGTCTATTTTATGCGAAGAGAGAGTTCTGAATGTTTGTAAAACTATCACTTTATTAGCGAAACAGACAAGTGGTTTGTTTATTTGTGGTTACTAATTAAAATACATTGGAAAGTCTAATTTAAAATGGCGCTGTGAAAATTTTTGTGAAGGAGGGGTGAGTTTACGGAGTAACACGCAGAGAAGCTGCAGCGGCAGTGTACGTCATTTCGGTTCACTCTGTGATTGGATAACATATGTCACAGAAAGCGCACTGATTGGTTCACAAGACAGTGACGAGCTGGTACCAGATTGGTCAGTTCTGAAAACTGTATTTCTGTTGGTTGAACAAGGTGGTGACGTAGCCTAACCTGATTGGTTTGTTGGTGTCTTTCGCGCACGGATTGGCTGGAATAGCGGAACACCGAGAAAACATTTCGAAGCTTTCGGAATAAACAAATTTGATTTAAAACATGAGTTATTGGAATGATTCTGAGATAAAGAAGCCTTCATGGTTTCAGAAAGTGAAAAATTTGTTTAAACCTGACAAGAAAATTGAAACGCGTGGTGGTAAATTACTTCACAAGTATAAAACACCCGCAGCCTATATGGAAGGCGAATATGGCTATCATACTGTAATTTGGTTTGACAATTGGATACATTATACTAAAAATGATGGCGTATTAGCCTGGCCGGAAGATGGGTCATTTAATATGAAAGTTTTGAGAAACTTGAGAGGAAAAATGATGGATCTTGTGCCGTAGCCTAGACCTACACAATTTGAGGCATTGGTTGAATGGGAAGTTGAGATGATGGAACTTGAGCGTGAAAGCAAATGTTTAGCACCTAGAAATTCGAAGTATATTCTAAATAGAGAGACACATGAAGACAAAGTGAGACGGTGGAGAAAGGCAGACATGTATGATGGTCTGTATCCAGTGAGAGTAATGATTACTGAAGATTTAGAACAAAAGAAAGCTCAAAAGGAACTTGATGAGGAATTAGATGATGCAGTTTAAGAAGACATTTATGCTACAAAACGCAAACCGCCACCTTATCAAGTAGATTATCAATCTACCCCGAGAGTTTCTACAGGAACTTCTCCAAGTGCACCTCCTAGAGAAGCTGAGGAAGGTTCTCCCAGATTTTTTAAATTACCTGAAAGAGTAGGGTCAATAAATAATTGTAGTACATCCAGAGAAAATAGAATTTCTGAACAAAGGAATAACTTTCCGAGAAATCAGGAAAGAATACTTGCTGACATGCCAGAAATTTTTAGTTACAATAAAGCGAAGGAAGATTTAATTCAACAATTAACGAAAAGCATGGAAGCAGTGACAGTACCAGTAACTATTGGTCCTGTTGTACCAGTTTTCGATCAAGGAGAAAATAGACATACTGCTTTGACAGTTCCATTAAATGCAGAAATTCAAAAAGTGGCTGAAAGATTTTATTCGGAACTTTCGGAAATACATAGAGAAAAATCTATGATGCCAAATTTAACTCTAAATGGGAATCTGTCAGGTTCGCAAACACCATCTGTGGCAGAATCAGATCCAGGTCTGTCAGAGAGAAGCCTAATCAGAATAGATTTAACACAAAATACATTGTCACAAGACGCTCCTGATTATAAAAAGCTTGATGTTGCAAAATTAAAAGCTGATTTAGAAGAATTGATTATTGGCACAATTGGTACTGACAGTTTGAAATTGTATCAGGATGATGAACTCCTTTTTATTTGCAAGAGTATCCAGTGGAAAACGAAAAACAGGTATGAACAACTGGAAGAAATGGCTGCTGAATTAGAAATTGATTTGAGTAAACAGAAACATTTGCAAAAACACTACAGAGTGGATTTTTCTGAAAGGGATATTGACAACCTCAATGCTGCTGGAAGAATGGCCCATATAAAAGAATTAATAAGTTTTCTCAGAAAACTAGGTGAATTAGGGAAATGGAGAATAAAATGGTCAAAGAATAAAGAACAAGATAAAAGGTTAAGAAACGAAGTAGTTTCAGAATTTCCAATGAAGGAAATAGCAGGAGGAGGGTATGTGCATGTTCCTTGGTCCAGACAGGATATTCTGCTGTTTACCAATGATTTCCCTCGTTTGAGAGAGAAGCCAGTTGAATGGTACAGACAAGTAGACAGATTTATAAAAGTGTCAAAAGTTCTGTGGATTGATCTAGATGGATTCTTTGACATTGTTGTGCCATCAGATCTTTGGACAGAATGCAAAATTTCTGTGGATTGGCCAAAAGAAGAACCTGCCCGAGACACAATTACAGGTGCCCCGTAAAAAGATGTCATGGACATTTATAATAAAGTAATTTATTGGCTGAAAGGGAAAATTCCTCCAAAAGAAGTGGACTGGGTTAAAATTGACAGAACAAATCAGGAACCAAAAGAATCAGTACATTCATTTTATGAAAGGTTATTGTTAGTTTTCAAACAGTACAGTGGCTATGAAAAATTAAGTGAAAAGGACATGAGCCACTTTATTTACAGATTTGTTTATGGCTTGAAACCTGAAATTGGTGAAATGATTAAAAATGGGATTGTGTGCTGGCAATCACTTTCAGTTGATGACATCCTGAGAAAGTACACAAAGCGTAAGCAAATACCTCTTTAAAGACCTATATTACTTTTGACAAGGCAATAAATCCAACAGATATTTTCATATACAGGGATGCTATAGATAGACAAGACTTTACGGTATTATAAACATATTATTTTATTGTATTTTGCTTTTGTCTTTTTTTATCATTTTACTTTTTAAAGGTTTGTACAAATATGCATTAACAACATCACATATAAAGAGTCATAAATAATCCTAATACATTAAATAGATTGCCAAGAGTGCAGTTAAATAAAGTGCAATATAAAGAAGATTTTTTGAAGAAAAAATGTGCCCCTATTGCTAGTATATCTTGAAACCATACATACTTTCATACATACCAGTCATACAATCACATTCATAATTGTTTAAAACAAACAGAAAAAAACATGCAAACACACTAAATAAGAAGAAGTAACAACCCAAAGGTGCACATGGTAATACACTTTCCACAGATGGTATACAAGTGAGGATTCCACCAATTTTAAACGATGATCTGTGTGGTATTGATCATTCTTTGATACATTATCCAGATCTTGTTAGGATGTACGGCCTACATACGTTTCGGTGAAACAATCACCTTCTTCAGGGCCAAGATGGTGAAACAGATATTTTCATATACAGGGATGCTATAGATAGACAAGACTTTACGGTATTATAAACATATTATTTTATTGTATTTTGCTTTTGTCTTTTTTTATCATTTTACTTTTTAAAGGTTTGTACAAATATGCATTAACAACATCACATATAAAGAGTCATAAATAATCCTAATACATTAAATAGATTGCCAAGAGTGCAGTTAAATAAAGTGCAATATAAAGAAGATTTTTTGAAGAAAAAATGTGCCCCTATTGCTAGTATATCTTGAAACCATACATACTTTCATACATACCAGTCATACAATCACATTCATAATTGTTTAAAACAAACAGAAAAAAACATGCAAACACACTAAATAAGAAGAAGTAACAACCCAAAGGTGCACATGGTAATACACTTTCCACAGATGGTATACAAGTGAGGATTCCACCAATTTTAAACGATGATCTGTGTGGTATTGATCATTCTTTGATACATTATCCAGATCTTGTTAGGATGTACGGCCTACATACGTTTCGGTGAAACAATCACCTTCTTCAGGGCCAAGATGGTGAAACAAACAAGCTTGTTGAGCTTGTTGAGCATATTCGTTTGGGACCCCCTGCTACGGTCATCACTTTGACTTTCAAAAGTAGAATGAAACATAACCTCTTACTGGTCAACAGCAAACTCTAAATAGAAGACCAGCACCCTATGAGGACTTTTGAATTTTACCAGTATTGGTCTCTCCAACATGCAATGAAAATATATAGAACAACATGGAATAATACTTTTTCCATCTCATTAGCCATAGCAGATCCCACTATTTAGTTTCAAGTGATGACACATATCCCCTCTACTGCACACCGATGTGATCTGCAATAGAAAAGGAAAAAACTTATTGCCCCTTATTTTTAAACTTTGCTCACTGATTGCTTGTATCAGTTTTGTTTGTTTCACCATCTTGGCCCTGAAGAAGGTGATTGTTTCACCGAAACGTATGTAGGCCGTACATCCTAACAAGATCTGGATAATGTATCAAAGAATGATCAATACCACACAGATCATCGTTTAAAATTGGTGGAATCCTCACTTGTATACCATCTGTGGAAAGTGTATTACCATCTGCACCTTTGGGTTGTTACTTCTTCTTATTTAGTGTGTTTGCATGTTTTTTTCTGTTTGTTTTAAACAATTATGAATGTGATTGTATGACTGGTATGTATGAAAGTATGTATGTTATCAAGATATACTAGCAATAGGGGCACATTTTTTCTTCAAAAAATCTTCTTTATATTGCACTTTATTTAACTGCACTCTTGGCAATCTATTTAATGTATTAGGATTATTTATGACTCTTTATATGTGATGTTGTTAATGCATATTTGTACAAACCTTTAAAAAGTAAAATGATAAAAAAAGACAAAAGCAAAATACAATAAAATAATATGTTTATAATACCGTAAAGTCTTGTCTATCTATAGCATCCCTGTATATGAAAATATCTGTTGGATTTATTGCCTTGTCAAAAGTAATATAGGTCTTTAAAGAGGTATTTGCTTATGCTTTGTGTACTTTTATCTCCCTCCTCTTGGCCTACAACTAACTGGGAGAGCTCTTTTTCGTAACTTGACATCCTGAGAAAGGCAAAATATTGCAGTGACGAGATAGATGCAAAGCAGAAAAATCTCAAAGAGAAAGCAATGTGGGCACAAGTGAAGGTAGCAGAGCAGCAACAACAGCAGTTAGCTTCTATGCAGCAGCAGCAGAATCAAGGCAAATTTAAGAATAATTTTAATAATAATAACAAGCCTAAATGTAATGTAAATGTTGAAGAGCTAAAACAAAATCTCCCATGTTTTATTTGCGGCGAAATTGGACACTGGAAACACGAGTGTAAAAACCCGCCCAGAAATTTTAAAAATAATTCATTGAATCCACAGGTACAGTGTGAGTTAAATCAGCAGCAACAGCAACAGCTACAGCAACAGTTAAACGAGTTAAGTCAGCAGCGACAGCTACAGCGACAGGTAGCAAATCAGCAGAGCGAGATTCAGCAGAACCAGATACAGCAGAGCCAAATTCAGCAAAGTCAGGTACTACAAGCACCATTTCCTAATAGTGCAAATGCTCAAAGGTTTTCACCCGAAACAGGTTTTTGTGGAGGTAATCAGGTAAATAATGTGTCAAGAGTTAACATGTCAAATGCTTCTCAATTTTGGCTGAAAAACAAAGAAGAGAGTGATTCATCAGAAGATTTTTCATGACGGTGCCTGAGAGAGGAAGAAGAGTGTGTGCTTGGACCCACTCTTGAGGTAGATCAGTCTGGTCCATTTGTAAATGGCAAAGTGAATGATGTTGATGTCACTTTCCTTGTGGATACAGGTGCTACCCGTTCTACTGTTAGATCAGCAGAAATAGAAAACCTTCCTCTCTCTGGTGAGTCCATTCAAGTTGTAGGTGTAGCTAATCAACAAATTAAAACAAGTCTAATAGAACCAGTTGATGTGGAGATTGGAAATTACAAAGATAAACACAGGTTTCTAGTTTGTGACAGCAGTCCTGTGAATCTGTTGGGTCGTGATATATTATGCAAAATGAATTGCAGGATATATTGCTCACCAGATGGCATTGAAATGCAAACATCAGAAGAAGATGGGCTTTATAAATTGACAATGTTGATGGTTGATGAAGAAAAGAAATTACTGTTTCCTGTTTTTGATAAAAAATGATCTGTCAGAAGAGCTCAAAAAGCCAGTTAATCCAGAAATTTGGGACCTAACTGGAAATGACATGGGTCTTATGAAAAATGTGGATCCAGTAAAAATTACTGTAAAGCAGGGAATAGATTTTCCAAATGTTCCTCAATACAAAATGAAAGCTGAGACAATTGAAGGTGTCATTCCAGTGATTGAAAAATTCATAAGTCAAGGTGTGCTAAAAGAAATTGAAAGCAGCCCATGTAATTCACCGATTATGGGTATTAAAAAGCCTAATGGAACTTATAGAATTGTTCAGGATTTGAGAAAAATTAACCAAATTGTTGTTCCATGCTGCCCAATTGTTCCAAACCCTGCGGTAATTCTTTATCAGATTCCGCATGATGCAGAATGGTACACGGTCATTGACCTGTGTAATGCCTTCTTTACAGTTCCATTGCATCCCGAAAGCCAGCAAATTTTTGCAATCAGGTTCCAGAATCGCATTTTAGCATGGTTTTGTATTCCACAGGGGTATACTGAGAGTCCATCTATCTTTAATCAGTTATTAAAGAAATCTCTGGAAGATCTGATATTACCTGGAAATTCTACACTGGTACAGTATATTGATGGTTTGCTCGTGGCAGCAAAAACAAGAGAAAATTGTGCAACTGATACCATTACTCTTTTAAATCGATTGGCAGATGAGGGACATAAAGTGTCGCCTGCGAAATTGCAATTTTGTAAGCAAGAAGTAAAATATCTTGGTCACAGAATTGCAAAGGGAACAAGACAAGTGACAATTGAAAGAATTAAAATGATTCGAGCAATACAGCCTCCGACAACACAAAGACAGGTCAGAATGTTTCTGGGAATGGTTGGTTACTGTCGACAATGGATTAGTGGATTTTCGGTAATTGCGAAACCACTGCAAAGACTGACTAAAGCAGACAAAAAAGATCCAATCAGATTGTCAAAAATTGAACTAGAAGCTTTTGAAAAACTAAAAAGAAGCTTATGTGAAGCTCCAGCTCTGGGTATGCCAGATTATGAAAAAGAATTTGAACTGTACTGCAGCGAAAGGGAAGGATGTGCATTGTCTGTTTTGATACAGAGACATGGAAAACTGAGGAAGCCAATTGCATATTTCTCAGCTGTTTTGGATCCTGTTGCAAAAGCTTTGCCAGGTTGCTTAAAAGCAGTGGCTGCAACAAGTGTAAGTCTTGAACAAAGTGAGGGTATCATTATGGGATTTCCTGTAAAAGTATATGTACCTCATTCAGTTGAAATTCTTCTTACCAGAAGTAAAACTCAGCATTTGACAAGTAGAAGACTGACAAAATATGAAAAAACAATTCTGGGGTCAGATAATGTTTCTATTGCCAGATGCGTGAACCTAAATCCTTCCACATTACTGCCAGATGGAGTCGTTACTGAGGTAAATAATGAAAATGACATTGATCATGAATGCCTGGATGTTGTAGATTACTGCACAAAACCTCGACAGGACATAAAAGATGTTCCTTTACCTGAATCAGATCTAGTGTATTTTGTGGATGGTTCTTGCTTAAGAACTGATGAAGGGATTCTGAGAGCAGCATATTCAGTGTGCACAGTCTCAGATGTTGTTGAAGGTTCACCTCTTGATGGAATTCATTCTGCTCAGATCGCAGAGCTAATTGGTCTAATTAGAGCTTGTGAAAAAGCAGCTGGCAAAAAGGTAACAATAGTGACTGATAGTAGTTCATGACTATGGACAGCTATGGTCTCAAAGAGGTTATTTGACCTCTGCAGGTACGCCAATCAGAAATGCGAAATTGATCAAAAGATTGATCGATGGCATCCAGTTACCAGAGCAAATTGCTGTTGTCAAGTGTGCTGCTCACAGGAAGGGAGAAGATTACATCACTAAAGGCAACGCTTATGCAGATGAGATCGCAAAGTATTGTGCGAAGAACAATTATTCAATCAATCGGGAAAAAGACAAAAGTCGCATGTTGAATTCTCTCATGCTAATATCTGTAGTTGAAACATGGCAGGAGGTAAAAGAATTACAAGATGAGGCAGAAGATGAAGAGAAAAACTCATGGTTAAAAGCAGAATGCAGACAGCGAGAGGAAGATGGAGTTTGGGTTTACAAAGATGGAAGGCCTGTAATGCCAAACTGCATGATTGCTGACATGGCACGGATGTACCATGGTCCAGGGCATTTAGGAAGAGATTCAATGATTAGACTATTCAGAGAGACATGGTTCAGTCCAAAATTTAGAATCATTGCAGAGTCACTTTGCCAAAGATGTTTGACCTGTCAACAGATGAATCCGAATAGGAAAACTGTTGTAAGCCGGGGAACCATAGGACGGGAGGGTGGTCCATTTACCAGGTTGCAGATGGATTTCATTGAGATGCCGATGCACAACAGGCTAAAATATGTGCTTGTGTTTGTTTGTCTGTTTTCAAGATGGGCGGAAGCTTTCCCAACTCGTCACAATGACTCAGTCACTGTGGCAAAATTGCTTTTGAGGGAGATCATACCTAGGTACGGATTTCCAGTGACCATTGAAAGTGATTGCGGAACCCATTTTGAAAACAGGTTGATGAAATTGATTTGTGAAGCTTTAAATATTGAGCAAAAGCTGCATTGTGCATACAGACCAGAAGCATCAGGTGTTGTTGAGCAGATAAATGGAACTATCAAAAACAGGATTTCAAAAATGTGCCTAGCCACAGGTGTAAAGTGGACAGATGCTCTTCCACTTGTTCTGATGACATTGAGAAGCACTCCAGAGAAAAAGATAGGCCTTAGTCCCCATGATATTCTAATGGGAATAGTGATGAGGCAAGCATTTGTTCCAGTTGGCAAACTATTGAGTATTAATGATAGTGCAATCATTGAATACTGCCAGAATCCTTCTGATGTAGTTAATTCTGTATTTCACCAGGTGGGAACAGATGTAATTACTAAGGAGAAAGAACAAGCTCATGATTTGTTGCCCGGAGACTGGGTAAGGACTAAAGTTCATCGAAGAAGAAATTGTTTAGTACCAAGGTGGCAAAAAGCAAGACAAGTCATTTTGGTCACTACAAATGCAATCAAGTGTAAAGGGCTGAAAAGGTGGGTGCATGCGAGCCATACAATTCGTGTACCACCTCCTGAGAATCCTGATGAAGCTAGTGAAGAGACGACTGATTCAGATTCAGAAGGAGATCCTGAAGATCCTGAGTCTGATGATCAGCAAGAAAATCAACATCAAGAGAATCTAGATGAGAATCAGAACTTGAATGAAGAAGATCTGAATATCGAAACTGGAGATCAAGGTGTTGATGAAGACCTGCTAGAAAAAGAATCTCAAAAAGAAAAAGAAGATTCAGAAGCAGAAAATTCTGAGCAAGACAGAAATCTAGTCTGCAAGAGTATTGAAAGGCAAAGAAGTAACTCTGTCTGCAGGGGCAAGAAACCTGAAACTGGGAAGCTAAAGGTGATTCCTGAAGAAGAGGAAGAATTACCAAGTACCAGCTATAAGGATGATGATGTTCCTAATGGAGTGAAGCTGCCGAGTAAAGAAGTTTCTAGGTACAGATTTGAAGTCTCAGAAATCTCAGATACAGACACTGATGTAAGTGATGAAGAATCTGAAATAAGAAAATTCAGAAAAAGAGCTTGGAAAGCTGAATGTAACGAAAACGTGCCAAAGAAGAAAATCTTGAGAAAAGGAGATATTTGGCCTGAAGATAGTGTGAAATTCAAACTGGTAAAGAAATCAAAAGAGCAGATCAACGAAGTATCTAGTCAAAAAGAAGATTCTGATAAGATAAACGAGAATAATAAGAAAATTGAAGTGATCACCCGTAAGACAAAAAGAGTGATAAAGCCGAATCAAAAGTATAAGTCTCCAGAGTGGGCATACATCATAATCCCACCAATAGTTGAGGTGGAAAGTAGCAGTCAGGAAGACTTGGAAGAAGCTAGTGATAACGACTGATGCTGTTTAGTTTTAGATAAGGGTTTTTGATTCCTGGCATAAGGCTGAAGAAAATGTGTTAGGTGACTTTAGGTCGAAGAAATTGTGTTTAGTTGAAAAGCACATATTCATGTGACGCAAGGTCGAAGAAAAGCTGTTTAGGGTTCTTTTTTTTTTAAAAAAGAAAATTTAAAAAGGGGGGAATATTAGTTTTCTCGTTTTTACACTATATTATTCACATTATTTAAAATTTTTGTTTTCATTTTAAGAATGCCTAGTTCAGATACTTCAAGATGTTCTATTTTGAGAAGATGTTGCAAAATGTCTTCAATTTGTGTGGTTTTATTAATTTTAGTTTGGTTAATATTAGCTGTAGTGTACCCTTTTGGTATTGACAAACAGAAACTCAAGACTAACATAACAAGTAAGGTAGAGACTAAACATGAGAAACATGCTGGCAAGTCTAGCAGAGTTATTGAGCATAATCCAGAGATCCATCAAGATAGATCTGTTGGAGATTTCTCTAGCAATTCATTTTCAAGGCTTCTGTCTGAATATGTTAAAGTAATGAATGTTAAAGATTGTTATGTCTGTGTGAAGCTGCCTGCTTCTGTCTCAGAGGGGGTTACTTATAACATGTTACCTCTCACTTATGGCATCACTTGCAGTGTAATCGCTAGCCTGTTTTATCAAACTGGTCGTTTGGAGTATTATTACTCAGATTTTGATGAGGTTTTTGCAAATCTCAAAGTTGTAAATAGCTTAAACAAAGTAAGACCAGCGAAACAGATGAGGGAATTCTTTATAGTCACTAATGAACTTAATTACGAGTATGCTTATAGAAATAATTTAACATGCAAAATGAGAGTAGAAGAAAAGACTTTCCTGAACATGGTTGAGGAGAGAAGGGCTGTTTACAAGAGAAATGAGATGCTTAAACATGCCAAGTCTAAGTACTGGCAAATGGAGGATGCTAAATTAAATGATGTTAACACAAACGCAGCTATTCATATAGATGAACCAGTTAGTGGTAAATTTTGCATTAGAAGAGATAACACACTCTATGATAACTTTTTTGTGGGTGCTAGTCAATGTGAGGATACCTATCGTATCATAGGGGGATGGGGATTTAAAGGTGGTAAGGATCCAATTTTTCCTGGATTTTTTTTTTATTTGTGGCAATAAGGCATATTTTAGCCTCCCAGACCATTGGTATGGGACATGTTATCTTGGATTAGTTTTTCCAAAATTTTTTCATGTTGACAGAAATGAAAAGGTACTTTTGAATTTGGTGAACATCTGAATAGGTACAAAAGAGAAAGTTTTACAGAAGTCCTGGGAGATATCTTTGGTGCAGTCATTCCTATGGTGGAAATTACCATGAATTCAATCAAGATCAGAAAGGTGTCTACAATTGTAGATAGGTTGTCAACAGATACTGCAAGTGGGTTTCAATTAGTCAATACAGAACTCGTTGCTACCAGAAGCATGGTTATGCAGAATCGTCTTGCATTAGACATTCTGCTTGCAAAAGAGGGAGGAGTCTGTTGAGTTTTACATGTTCAGCATTGTTGTACTTATATTCCTGACAAGAGTCGGAATATAGAGACGCTTATTAAGAATATTACACAGTTTCATGAAGAAATAGAACCCCTGGAAGAAGAAAGTTTCACAGACGAATAGGCAAAAGAATGGAGGCAATAAAAGAATGGTTTTCAGAAATTGGTGGCTCAATCGTCGGCAAAGTGCTCTATCCAGTAATTGTCATCATTATAGTGATATTGCTGCTAAAATTAGTTGCATGATTCACAAGAGAAAGAAGCATCAGAAAGAAAAGAGGAGGATTTACAAACTTAGAAAGGAACAGGAGAAGGAATATGAGTTAGAAGAGATGCGAAGGGCTCAGTTTGAAAGTGTTGATCAGACAGCAGAAACAGGGGTTTAGGGAGACTAATACTGAAAGAATTCAATATGTGATGTCTCTAAATTGGGTTCAAAATTTCTAAATTTTGGGTGTTGTTTGGTGATTTTTAAATCACCAGATGAGGGAATTGATGGAGCGAGTTTCAGAATTCATTTTATTCTGGCTCGTGAAATTAATTCTCTGTAACATGAACTAATTTATTAATGAATTGTTGCATGATTTGTATTATTAAATCAACCTAGAGTAAATTTGCATTCACAAACACGCGGGTCTAACATTTATGTGCTCATGTTGCATTTGCAAGTTTGTTTTGTAACACATAATTAATATTGTCTTGTTCGTCCTATTGTCTTTGTCATTATTAAATGCGGCTGATTACATTATGGCATGTGCTTTCATTATGTGTGCTTATGTGTTTGTCTATGTTGTGACTGTTTATCTATGTTTTGTTTGTCATCTTTTTACTCTTTCAGATATATGAAGATTCCTGCTGGACATTATGAAGAATGGTAGACTATAAATGTGCTGCTTTATTTGTTTGCTTCTGCTAGGTGACATATACTAATGGGTTAAAATATTATCAATGGAGGGTGGGTAACAGAAGGTTTTATTTTACTTGAATTAATCACCTTTTTGTGTTTGTTTAAATACTAGCTCGAGTGAAAGGTTTGAGGCCTAGTCCTAATGAAAGTTGGTTGGCCTGACAAAAAGGAGCTAAGCACGGCAGTGATGTGCCTTCAATTGAAAGACTTCCACGGAAACGTGCGGAAGCTCAAACAAAGGACGATGTGTGTATCAAGCTCCGAAAGCAAAAGCGTCAAGGCCAAAGAAGCGTGTAGAGGCAGCTTGGCTAAAATCCTGGAGGAAACAAAAAATGAACATTTAGTTTAATGTAACAACTCTGGGAAGTCAGTGTTGCTTCGTGTCAATGGACAATGACATAATGATGTCACCAAGACTGATGCGTTGGCCTCTCGGTGGTCTGATGGATGGCAACCAATTAGGTTGCTGCTTTTCGTAAAAATATCGTTTTTAGTTAGATTAGTGAGTAAGAAAGGTATAAAAACCTGGCCTTTTGAGGGGAGCGGGGCTGACTGTTTCCTGAGGGCGAAGTGCTGTCCGTTTTCCTTTGGACACGTAAGGCTTGTTTGCTTAATAAATGATTAATTCCTTACAGGTCAGAAAGCTAATTTAGGGTTTAAGGTTGATGTTTTCTTTAATTTGTTTATTCTGTGCAATGTTGAAGTGCCAGACCTTTTGAGCCAATTATCAAATGATTAAAATTGTTTTAATAAAAATGCTTGAAATTAATAAATGAGCTAATAAAGATTTTGAAACTTTGAAACTTTAAAATAAAAGACTTAAAACGTCAAGCTGGACTTGATTATTTAGTCGTTACCATTAGCTTAATTCATTGGCCTCAGTGGTCTAATTAAATATTTTTGATAATTCATGGCTATAAATGATATACTGCAGTTGTAAATATTTGTACATAAAAGTTTGAATAGTTTGATTAATTAGGCCACATGATTCAGCTTCATGATATTCTGTCATAGTCGTATGGGCCTAGGTATTGATTAGTATGGTGAGTATTAGGTAGTGAATGGTGATGCATGAGTGACAGAATTTCTATAGTGACGCTGGATCAGTATCATAAAGGTGGTCGGTCTCAGGGGAAACCTCCAAATCCTCAATAATTTGCTCAATTTTTTCTTTAAAGAATTTGGCCAGGTTCTCACAGAGTTCTTGAGACGGGACAATGGCATTTTTGGAGCATTCAGGAATGGTAAGGCTGTTTAATATATTGAAAATACTCCTGGAGCTATTAGTAGCCTTGCAAATCAAGGTGGAATAATAGTCCGCCTTAGATTTCATAATCAGACTCTTATATTTACTTTTCCATAGCACCCTAGCTGCTTCCTCATAGTCCCACCTCCATCTTCTTTCTGCTTGTTTACAACCCTGCTTCAAGTATTTCAACGTATTGTTGAACCAAGGGGCAGAGACATTCCCCTTGCAGCTACGTATTTTTAGGGGAGCGTAAGCATCCAGCACAGCCGTGATCCCCGAGCAGAGTGAGGTATAATTCTCCTCAACTTGCTTATCCAAGCCAAAGGACTTACTCACATTAAATACCCCATCTGAGAATTTCGAACGAGCAAGAGCCTTCCAGTCTCTGTACCGAAATTCCCTAGTAACCGGTGGAGCCCTAGTGTGAGCATCCTTAATAATTACAAAAAATTTGACCAGGGAGTGGTCTGTCCAATCCATGGGCAGGGTTTCCCCCATAGCCAGCTGCTCAGGGACCGCAAACACCAGGTCTAGGAGGTTCCCCGCCTTATGAGTTGCTCCTATGACCTTCTGAGAAAGACCAAAGCTTTCACATGACTGAAGTAAATTAAGAAGGCCTAAGTCAAGGGAGACGTTTCGCCAAAGATTGAAATCCCCCACAATAACCAGCTTATGGTGGGAAGCTGCAATGTTAGTCAGGGTGGCTAATAGCGCTTGTAGCTGCTGAATGCTAAAAGCCCCTGGCGATCTATAGCATAGCACACCAGTAAAGATTGTCCCAGAGCAAGTCCGAATAGATAGACCCAACAGCTCCGTTCCAGCCGCCGGGTCCAAATCAATGATATCAATTCTACAAGTTGCTTTAAAAATAACTCCTACCCCCCCTCCCCTTCCAGTAGGCCTAGGGAGATGCAAAAATTTAAACCCGGGAGGACAGGCACAGCCGGGGTCAACGATACAGTCAGCGTGAGTCCACGTTTCCGTCATAAACAGAACGTCCAACTCGTGTGTCTCAATCATCAGCTGGATCTCTACGCTATGCTTTGGCATCACGTTCAGAAGCCCACATTTCAACAGATTATCAAGAAGAAAGTCTGCTCGTGGCAGAGCCGTGTGCAGCAGTCTGAGTGTACCTTTGTCTGCATGGAGCTTGCCAATCTGTATGAGCATCTCTCTCGAATAAGGGGGACCGGAAGGTTGTTGGCCATTCCCTTGAAGGCCAAAACAGGCAGCATAACTGGCGCTGGGCGCTTCCTTGGAGCGGAAGGGCGCACACGGGCTTGCCTTTGGCGCGCGCCGGCGCGCCCGCTGCGCGTTCGCTCCAGTGTTGTTTTTATGGAGCCCAGAGCGTGCAGCCCCGACCACTAGAACGTGGCCCAACTACCCCCAAGATGGCGGGTCCGCTCGCACGGACGGACCCGACTAGGGGAGGCACCCAGGAGCCTCAGGCGACCGCTCTGGTCCTTCACGAGGTAGGAATGTGCAAATAGGCAATTGTAGCAGCATATAATAAAAAGAATGCAATTTAAAAAACCTCAGTCGCAGTCTAGCTCGTTTTTTAAAAATAATGGTAATAAAATCAGGCAGCTTCTGAAGCGTCCGACTGTGCTGGCAGAGCCCTGCCAAACACGTTGAATGCCTTCTGAGCCAGGAAGGGTCTGCACGCTCGCTCCAGCAATCTCTTTATGGAGCCCAGAGCGTGCAGCCCCGACCACTAGAACGTGGCCCAACTACCCCCAAGATGGCGGGTCCGCTCGCACGGACGGACCCGACCAGGGGCGGCACCCAGGAGCCTCGGGCGACCGCTCCGGTCCTTCACGAGGTAGGAATGTGCAAATAGGCAATTGTAGCAGCATACAATAACAAGAATGCAATTTTAAATACCTCAGTCGCAGTCTAGCTCGTTTTTTAAAAATAATGGCAATAAAATCAGGCAGCGACTGTGCTGGCAGAGCCCTGCCAAACACGTTGAATGCCTTCTGAGCCAGGTAGCCAGAGCCTGTCGAAAAAATATTACAAAACCTGAAACTATTGGGTTGCCTGTTGTGGGATACAGCTAGCACCATGTCCCCAGGTAGAAGCATCTCTAAAGGCCGAGATCAGAGTGTTTACAGCCTAAGAGTTGCTCGGGATACAGGCGGGGGCAATGGATGCTGTGGAGAGGGTGTTTTTTTCCCCCTAACCCCACCACCCCTTTTTTTTAAAAAACTATGGTCAGTGGCAGTGCGAGTAGTGGAAGTTTTGTTGTTTTTGTTAATGTGATGTCTGTTTTTTGTCTTATTTCAGTTTTTGCAATATCGTCAATGACGATTACAATTAGCCATGTAATTGAGCTGGATGACTGTTATAATAATCATTTAGTGTATATGTCTCTTATCGCTTGATTATTATTTTCATTGTACTGTTTTTCTTATTATGGCAAAACTAATTAAAAAAACTTTTAAAAAACAAATCATATCTCCGGTTCCCCTTATTGATGATTTTTTTGTCATTTTCATGTCCTTAAAAATTCCCCTATTTTTTGTACTTTGGTGCCGGATTTTGATGATGTTGAGTTTTCTACTTTTAACTGTTTTGGTATTGATAAATATTTTACACATTACTCGTAAGGTAAATCTGTCTGCTCTATGCTTCAGCTACTAAGGGTTGAAGTTATGTTTAAAATATTTAGACCTAACTGAACCTGGTGCAGAATTGTGACATTACTACTCTGTGAGGATTCACATACCCTTAGACTAATAATCAACATTCTCAAATGTCCAAAATGCAAATCTGGCATTTAGCTCTTTATTTTATGTTTTACATTTCTTTATTATTTTATAGTTGCAACACATGACCATGACAGTATACATCGGTGATACAGAATATGCAGCTGTTCAAAGCAAGTCAAAGTAGAGGTGTAAACCTGATAGTATGCGCCCCTCCCGCATGTGTCACATACATAACTGAACTCGAAACAGAACCCCTCCCCTTAAGCACCTCCCTCCCCCCACCCTACTCCCACCCTCCCCCGTGTTCCATGTCCACTACCTAAGCTTAACTGAGACCACACATGACCCCGGGTTTAGTCCATGTTTTGGGATTCGGTGAGACGCAGCAATCGTAGATAACAAGGACAAGTGACCTCTCTAAATTCTGTGACTAGGAGCGATAGAAAGGGCTGCCACAGCTCGTTATATTTGGATCCCTCCCCCGCCTTGGTGAGTGTTAGCTTCTCCATTCCAAGTACATGCCATAGACGATGCAGCCAGCCTATAAATGACGGGGCATTGGGGCTGCGCCAGTGTGTGAGAATGTTTTGTGTCGCCGCCCCCAGCGCAATTGCAATCTGCCTACCTCTGCGGGATCGTAGCGAGTACATCAGGGGATTAGGGAGGCCGAGCAAGGTATATGCCGGAAAGCATGGGATCTCGGTCTCAAAATGCTTGTCTACCTCGTCCAGCACCTGAGTCCAGTAGGATTGGACATGCTCACACTCCCACAATAGGTGCACTAAAGTGCCTACTTGGCCACAGCCCCGCCAACAAGACTCCTCCCGATTGCGATCCATTGCATGTAACCGCTCCGGAGTATAATACCAATAGGTTACCACCTTTGTGAAAGTCTCGGTGAGCCCCATATGATATGCAGAGTGCCGGGCTCTATAGTATATCCCCTGCCAGTCCTTATGGCTTAGTGCCTACCCAATTCCCTCTCCCAGCGCTCTTTACCGGAATTGTATATGTGTGAATTGGTGACCTGAAACATCTTGTACAGGTCAGAGAAGAGGTTTTTATCTGTTGAGCGTGTAATGAGCCATCTCTCGTAAGGGGAAAGGTGTCAATCCGCTTCAGGGCAGACCTGGGGTTGAAGTGCCCAATGTCTGACTTGGAGATATCTAAGCCTCTCTGCTTCTGAGAGCCCATACTCCTGCTTAAAGTGGGAAAACTGGACAACCCCTTCAGCATCATACATATGATACAAACAGCGACACCCAGCAGGCCTCCATTTCGCAAAGGGGGCCTTGTCCATACAAGGAGTGAAGTTGGGGTTGTCCATCAGTGGGGTGAGTGGAGACGGGAAGGTTGTGAGTTCATATTTGAGATTAGTAGCATCCCACACCTCCAAGGGAACCTGTGTAATGTATGAGGCATACAAGTTAGGGGGTCTATGGGGCTTGCGTAAGAAGGGAATTTCCTGCAAAGGTCGTGCCGCTACCACCTGGTCCTGAAACAGCCAGTGTTTCTCTGACTCCTAACGACTCCACTCAACCAGGTGTCACAGCTGAGCGGCCTGGAAGTAGAGCCGAAGATCAGGAACCCCGAGTCCTCCCCTCTCCGGAGCCCGCGTCGTCAATGCGCGCTTCATTCTCGGCTTCCGACCGCTCCAAATAAACTGTGCAAGGTCCGATTGTGTCTGCCGTATCCATCCAGCGGGCGGGCGGAGAAGGATTGTGCGGAAGAGATAAAGAATCTGGGGTCGTACCGTCATTTTAACTGCCGTAATCTTGCCAAGCCATGAAAGGAGGTAATGCTTCCATTGGCCGAGTTCCCGGCGGATCTTCTTACTCAGGAGCGCATAGTTGGTTTTCACCACTGCCGGGAGGGAGGAGGCCAGCTGGATCCCCAGATATGTGATTGTGTCTGTCGTCCACTGAATAGGGAGCAAGTTTTGCAAGTATTCCCGGGTGGGCCCTGAGAGGGAAAGTTTGAGAGCCATTGATTTATCGGCACTCACCTTGAATCTTGCCACCTGCGCAAATGATTCCAGGTCTGCTAGACATGCCGGCAGTGCACTCCTCGGAGTGGCAAGTGATATCAGCACATCGTCAGCATATAAGCTGATCGTGTGGAGATAGCCCCCAAATTTAATCCCGGTAACAGGCGGATTCTGCTGCAGGGTAAAGAGCATGGGCGACAAAGGACACCCCTGTCTTGTGCCTCTTTCAAAGGGGAATCGGAAGGACGTATGCCCGTTTACACGGACCACGGCCGTGGGGAACGTATAGCAGATGAGGATGTGTATACAGAACTGTTCCCCCAACCCGCTCCCTCCAAGACTTGCCCCAGATAGGGCCAATGAACGCAATCAAACGCCTTCTCGGCGTAGACGGCGAGCATCATGTACTCCCCTGGGGTACGTGTGGCCTTCTCGATGAGATGGGGAACCCGTTTGGTGTTGTCCGATGTCTGGCGCTCAGGAATAAATCCCGCTTGGTCCGGGTCAATGAGACATGGCATATGAGGGGCAAGACGAGCAGCCAAGATTCCGGTATTCATCTTAAGATCTATGTTAAGGAGAGATATTGGGCGATATGCTCCACAACTAGACTGATCTTTCCCGGGTTTGGGAATGACCACGATGGAGGCCTCCAGGAGATCATATGGGATCGTCCCAGGAGCAGCAAAGGAGTTAAACAACTTGGTGAGAAGAGGGGTGAGCAGGCCACAAAACTTTTTGTAAAAAACAGCAAAAAAGCCATCTGGCCCAGGGGCTTTAGCTTTAGCTGGCTTAAGACGGGAAATGGAGGAAAATATTCCGATCGAGGTGGTCGGCCTGGTCCTTGGTCAGCGCTGGCAGGGTGACCGAGTCCAGAAAAGCTGTCCCGTCCGCGCTGTCTAGTGGGGCCCCAGTGTAAAGAGAGGCATAAACATTGCGAAATACTTCGGCAATTGCAGCGTCCTCCGATATACAGTCCCCATCCATCCTACGAACTCCCTGCCGTTGTCAGACTTCCCTCAACCTATTGGCAAGAAGGCGTGCGCACATGTCTCCCCCGGTGTAGTAGGAATGTTTTAACTGTAGCGCTGCAAATTCCTCCCTATCTTGGTCAAGCGCCGCAAGCTGCTGGCGTACAGCTTTGAGCTGCCTCCAAATTCGAGGGGGTCCTGTCCTCTGGTGCACCCGCTCCAGCTCCCTGGTTTGTTGTGTAAGCTCTTACCTCTTAGGCCTGTGCTCTACATTATCCGCGGCCGAAAGGGAGCTGAACTCCCCCCGTATCACTGCCTTCAGCGCTGCCCACTGTGTTGCAAGTGTTTTGCCAGAGTTGGCATTGTGTGAGATGTAATCAGTAATGGAGCGCTGTATGTGCTTAACCACATCTTCCCGGTGTAGAAGCATATCTCTGAGACGCCAAACCCTGGAGGGTAGTGATAGTGGTGGGAGAGTGAGAGTGGTAATTACTGGTGCATGGTTCGAAAGGGAAGCAACTCCTATATCAACTGCAGTTGCGAGCGCGTGCACTGGTGTAGATGCTAAAAAGTGATCTAACCTCGTGTATGTCTTGTGTGCAATGGAGTAATAAGAATATTATCGCTCGTACGGGTGAAAGCTGCGCCACAGATCACACAACCCCAAGTCATGTATGCAAGTGAGCCCCTCTGTAGAAAGAGCGCCCGTCTGGTGGGAGCGTTGGCAAGACCTATCCTTAATGTTATCAAAAACTAGGTTCGGATCGCCCTCCAGGATGATATGGCGGTCTGTCGTGGCCATGGCTGCCGAGAGAGCGAATGTAAAAACCTTTCCTGGCCCTCGTTAGGGGCATAGAGAGAGCCCACGGTGAAGGTCAGGCTGCCTAAGGCGAATCTATAAGTCAGAAGTCTCCCCTTAATCTCAGCCTCCTTTTGTAGAACCTCCCCTCGGAACCGCTGAGACCCCAGAATCGCCACCCCCGCAGTCTTGGTAGGGCCTGAGGAGAAGAATTGCTTAGGAAAATTCTGGGACCAGAGACGATGGCAGTCCCTGGCTAAAAGGTGTGTTTCCTAAAGGAGGCAGAGATCTGCCTGTGCATTCTCCAGGTATGACAGGACCGCTTTGCGCTTTACTGGGTTATTGAGGCCCGCACATTTAGAGTTAAGATCTTAAGTGTGATGGCAGGCATAATTAACCCCAAAAAGGACTAGTAGCATAGATACTGTGCTGTACATGGTGTAACTGTATTATGAGCCGGTCAGATAGCAAGGACCCCTAAGTGTGCGTGTGACGAACCGATCTCTCGAAGGAGAGTGGACATGGAACACTGGTTCGCCCCACCAACCTATCCCCCAGAAAACCCCCTGCAACAAAAATCAGAACCATGCAAAAAAGTGAACTGTCTCTCATTGTCCATCATCCGTCGATGATTGGTGAAAACTGGATTGGGGTAGACTACCAAGAGGGAACCGCCCCCCCTCCCGCCAATGACCTGAGCCTTTCAGAAAGCAGTCTGCCGGCTACTCGGATCGTCGAACATCAGCCCAGTGAAAGCTTAGCCAGTTCTGCAGAAGCAGCTTCAAGCGCCGACTTCTGGCTCTGCGCGATCTACGCAGCAGGAGATTTCCTGGGCCGCCGTCTGCTGCCCTGCATGCGCCATCGGGGTCTGGAGTCAGCAGTGTCTTCTTTAGTGATCTCATCCCCACTCTCCTCTTTTGGGCTATCCACCCCCAGCAGTCTACAGGCCTCTGTAAGGGAACGCAGTTGATACAGCTTATTATCCATGCGAAACACCAAGCGAAAAGGATGGCCCCAGCTGTAAGGGATGTTGCGCTGTTGAAGATGCTGAGTGACAGGTCTGAAGGTTCTACGTTTTTGCTGGGTGAGGGCTGATAAGTCCTGAAACAGAACCAGCATCTGGTCCCGAAATGGCACGGGGTGCATCTGACATGCTTTTTGGAGGATAGCTTCCTTGGTGCGATAATCTTGGATACAAGCCAGGATGTCTGGTGGCGGGGCAGAAGGTGCATGCGGAGGTCCCACTCTGTGCGCGCGGTCTATGCACAACTCAGTCTGCAGGGGTCTGCCCAGGATGTGGTTAAAAAGCTCCCTCATATAGGTGAACAGGTCCTTCGAGTCGTCATCCAATTTCACTCCCCGGATCCGGATGTTATGGCGCTTAAGATGGGCTTGAAGGGCAACTTGTTGGTCATGTAACCGGAGGACTTCCTGCTGGAGTGCCACCATCTCCATGTCTCTCCCATCACTCTTGCCCTCCAGTTCAGCGACCCTCTCACCAATGCCATCTAGGTCTCTACGGACCTCCTTGATCTCCGTGGTGAACTCTCGCTTAAGTGTGTGAATGACTTCCCGCAACGCGACAAACATGGCTTCAAGAAATGCTTTTGTAATGGGCTCCACACCGTCCTCTCTCTCCGATGTCGGGCCAGAGGCACCTGGCGCCAAGCTGGAGGCTGTTTGTCCAGTTTGTGCCTTTGCAAACAGGTCCTTAAGAGTCCTATCCTTGTGCACCATGGAGGAAGACATGGCTCGCCCCCTACCGGTAACCCAGAGGGCTGCAAGAGGCCACCCCCAACCCAGCTGTGCTTTTGGGATTGGTGCCCCTCGGCCAATGCATGCCAGAACGTAACTAACCACTCCGGGGAGTCCCGAGGTTAACCCCTCAGTCTCCTCTTGCATGGCCCCGTAGGCAGCAGGCCCCGGACTCAGCCACTGCCACCACCGTTCACCGAAGACCTGTATTGCCAACCAGGCATCCCCCCTCGATCGTGATCTCACCGGACTCCTTTACAGATGGAGTACCAAATTGGGGGCTCAAACTTCTGCGGTGCAACGGCTGTATGCCTCAAAGGCGGTGTGCTGTAGCAGCGCGGTGGTTATCCTTCTCACAGTTCCCCGCCACCCAGAGCACCGCCTCTCTGTGGCAGATTCCTGTCACCCAAGGGACCCCCCTACTCCTCCCTCCGGTAGCAGGGGTCCATGCGCCTCAGCAATCACAACTAATGGGGAGCTCCAAACAGATCGCTCTCCCTCTGTTCGCTGGGGGTCGTTGATTGCAAGACCTGGCCCGGTGCTTCCTCCTACTCCACTCGCGCTGCCGGCCAGGCCACCCCCGCTTTGTCACCGTCAGACCGACCTCCCTCTCCAGCGATGTGGCTGTGTCCTGCAAGCCGCTGCCGCAGTCAGAAAGGCACCACCCAGTCGCGGCTGTGCTGGATTCCCACTGGGCTCACTAGTCGCAGCTCAACCGGCCTCTTCCCCCTCCAAAGTCCAGGCTCTCAGGGGGGCACCCCTGTAAGGCCGAGCCAGAACCCGTCAATCCCCCTCACAAGCGCCACCCCACCCTTCAGTCGCCAGCCAGTCCGCAGCAAACTCTGAACAGTCTTACTGGGCTATTCCGCTATGCAGGCCGCCTCACTCCCCGGGCCCCTCCAACACTGCCCGTCAGACTGATACGGCAGTAGGCCCGCAATGTGGAACTCCGCTGCGCTCCACCACCCCCGGAGCAGGCACCGTTGCCAAGGGGATCACTGGTCCCTCTCTGGGCCGCTTCACTGCTAGGCCTCACACCCTCTGGGCCCCGCACTTGCTGGCAGCATCGAGAACCCGCACTCGGGGCGCGGAGGGTCAGCCACAAAATGGCCGGCAGGGCGCACCTCCCCGGCTCTGCCGCCCATCTGCTGCGCCGGAGATTCGTCGAAGTTCACTCTCCTACCCTCCGCTGCGGGGGTGACAGCTCCGCTGGCCCCTCCAGTGCTTCTCTGGTCCGTGCCATCATCACACCGCCTCTCCGGGCCCGCTATGCTCGTCTGCCTTCTGCGCTGCGGGTCCCCGTCAAGATGGCGGCATCAGCCCGGTACTCCAACGGCACCTCAAACCTCAGCTGCGGGGGGATCGCCACAATATCACCGTGCCACTACCATCTCCGGCAGCAGTGCCCAGCACCACCACTCCGATCGGGCACTCTTAAAGGCTGCGGTCTCCCTCTGCTCAGCTGTGACCCCCGGCCTCTCCGTCTCGCGAGCCGCACAAACTATCGTCCAGCCAACTGCGGTCAAAACGTCCCTTCAGCGGACGTTTTCGCCTCAACGTGCTGCCCTGTAGCTTCAGGGACACTCGGCTCTGGATTTTAGTGCTGACCGCTGCGAAAACGGCCAAAAAGCCAGTGCTAAGTAAGGCCGTCGGCGGGAGCTCCTCCCACGCCGCCATCTTGGCCACGCCCTCCTAGCTCTTTATTTTAGTGCAAATTGCGTCCTCACATCCATTTTGGGTGTATTTCATGTTTATAAAAATAGCTAAAAAAACACAACTGCCACCACAGCATAATAGGATTTTCACCTGAACAAATTTGAAAAGTATATGCTGTGGCTTAATGGCCTAATTTTGGGAACTTCGAGAAACACGATTACCATGAAATGCCGGAAATTACACAAGATTACATTGGTATAATGAACATTTCACCCTTGCCTAGTCTCCAGCATTTGCTTTACAGTGTGAATTATTTCTCTTCTAGACTATTTTTGGAATACATTTTTGATTACTAATTGCTCTTTAAACTGAATTTCAAAGTATTTGAGTTATTATATTAATGACTACAAAATTCCTTGAAATTGACTAGATAAATATAAAATTCTAGAATTAAACACCTTATGAAGCCACATTGTTTGATAAATATATATAAATTGATGGCTTCTCCAGGGCCCTTGGTTATCTTGCTGTTACAGCTCTCTGTCTCTGCCCAGGGCCAATGCAAAGAAAGATGAGTGTAATGTACTTCTTGCTGAGAAGGGACACCCACACTTGTATTGTCACTGCCTTTGCATTAACAGTTGTGTGTATTAGGAAAATGTGCACTGCACTCCTACTGCAACAGCTGTACTTTTTCTGCATGGGTGTGTTTGCCCTGCTGCTTTATGTGCTTTATCTGTTCTGTGTGAGCAAGTAAAACGTGCACTACCGATGCCAATCAGGTACCCATATTCTCTTTCTATATGGTAGAAATCCTGCCCTGCTCTTGAATTTGCTATACTGTTCCGTGTAGAATGTTGACCATGCAACATGTGTCCTCTTATACATTACAATTCCCCACCTTGCGCCCTGCCCTTTACTTACACTCGTTTTTCTGATGGATACTTCTAACTGCAGAGTCCTTAGTTTTAAAATATGATCAGACGCCAGATTGGATCTGGCAGATTTAAACCACATTGCTTCCGTATACCGGTAGGCGGTGTTGTGCAGCTCTGTGCTGACTTCATTGTGTACTGGAAGGGACAAATGGAGCCGCATATAAGCAGCCCCCCTTCACTCTGACATCAGTTTCTTTCTTTCTGTGCCATTGTAAATGCATCTGGAGATCATTTCCAACTTACTTTAACTGTTGACAATTTGTTTTCTTTACAGAATTCTCTTTTTCAGTGTGTAAGGTCTATGTCCCCTTCTAAAATTATAGGTTTTAAACAATTTAGGGGCTGTTGCAAGCAGATATCTGTGACAGATCCCCACATGTTCGGACTCTGGTATTTGGGGGTGGAACACAACCTCAAGTCCTGCGAGAAGTGGGCCCTTATGAACCTGAAGGCAGTACAGGAATGTTATCTACATCCAAGGCTTCCGGTAAGTTGAAGCGAAAACGGAAGCACAAAAAGACCAAGCAGGATTTGTTCCTGTCCCATCACTCTCAACCTGGGAGGTTGCTAGGATGTCGGGGTAGCCCGTAGTCTCGCTCTCAGTTCTCCGCCGAAGAGCCAGTTTGCAACTAGTTTTGATGCGCCCTCAGTTCCCAGGGGCATCAGTGATATTGCAACAGATTGGGGCCTCTCGTGAGGCCATGCTGTGAATTTTGGCACCATTCCAGCTCCCTCTGGTGTGCCTTCCTGCCCAACGGCTCAGCAGAGGAGGACTCCAATCAGGTTACAAATAGTGGGCCACCCTCAGCATCGTATTTGCTTTCAAACCCCACCTCAAGTTATGGTCCAATGCCAGAGCTAACCTGCAATCTGGCATTTACATTCACACCAGTCCCTGTGACATTGATGCTGACACAGACGCTGCTGTTGTTAAAGGACGACTTAGTTCCTGTTGCCGTCACTGACTCCAAGCTCGATCCATCTCATCTTCGACTGAGGTCACCTCTCAATCCAGTCCCTGACATTCAGATTCAGACAGAACTGTGCCTTTATCCCTAAGTTGTACTCCATGCTGCAGCAACATTTCAGTTCAGATTCTGATTAGAGCCAACCTGCCTTTGGGGATCATATTTGTGGTGAAGTGGAGTATTTTCCCCATCATTGTGAAGATGAAAATGTGTATTTGGACTTACAACATTCCATTGGGTTGGACACTTCCCCTCACACTGGGTTGTGCTGTTCGCCTGAAGCAGTGACAGAAGGGAGTACCTCCTTTGCTGTTGTAATGAGGCATGCAGGGGAGGATCTGGACGTTCAGTTATCCAATGTGAAGATCAAAAACAGAGGTTTTACAACCTGGACAAAACCGTCTCAAAGCCTTTGCTTCTATATAATGAAGTCTTGGTTGGCACCCTTATGGGCACTTGGTCTAAGCCCTGTTCCTGTAGGCAGGTTGCCAGATGCCACAGACCGGCGCCAGGTGACAATGAGCTTCTCACATAACACCCTGCACTAGCGAGTCAGGTGGTGCGAGCTGGGGTGAACTCCAGCTCTCTTCCCCGCAGCTTCTCCAGACAGGGAGTCTAGATGACTTGAGACCTTTGGGAAGCAGATGTTTTCTTAGCCAACCTGGCCCTTTGAACAGTCAATGCTTACTCTTGCTGTGAAGGTATACCTATGCCTTATGGGACATGGTTAGCCTGATCTTGCCAGCAGTCCTCGAGGAATTTAGTGCTAAGTTGGCTCAGAACAATCAAGATGGCCAGGTAGCGGCAAAGTATGTAATCTGTTCTGGACTGCACACTACCAACTGCTTGGGCAGAGCAGTTAGCACTAGCACTTCAGTGGCATGCATGGATTTGATCAGCAGGCTTCCCTGGAGACTTGCATGCCTCTTTAATGGACATGTCATTTGATAGGTTTCGCCTACTTGGTGAGAAGCAAATTGGGTGCTAGAACACTTTAAAGAAAACAGGCTACGGGCGTTCCCTAAACCTTTCTGCCCAGCAAGACATTACCGTTATCAATTTCGTCCTTTTCAAGGCTACTTCAGGGGACTGGCAACCCACTCCAAGGTCCACCACCCACACAACAGGCACGCTAGTCCTTTCGGAATGAGAATGATGATTACGCAGGCAACGTCTAGGCCATCAGGCACAGCAGACTTCATTCCCCACCCCAAACTTCTGCCTCCAAGCTGCTTTAGTTTGCCCTTAGCGGCACAAGTCCATCCTTTGCGAGGCAACTTCAAATATTTCCTCCAGGGATGGCAAAAGATAACATCCGACAAGTGGGTTCTACAGATCCTTCGGCGAGGCTAATCTGCACCATCCTTGTCGACCCACCGCACCACCGTCCTACACCCAAACATCTTTCAGAGGAGCCTTTGTCCATCCTGCTCCAGGAAGTGCAGACTCCTTTGGCCAAAGGAGCCATTGAGGAGATCCTGGCCCAGGAAATAGGGGCTGGCTGCTACTCTTATTATTGCCTTGTGCTAAATAAGGACAGAGCCTTACATCCTATGTTAGATTTCCACCTTGCGAATGTATTCTTGTGGGAGCAGGTTCAAGTTGCTCAAACTGGCCCAGCCTCTGTCTGCCCTGGATCCAGGCGACTGGATGATGGCTTTGGACCTGCATGGGTCCTACTTCCATGCCCCTGTCCTGCCATTTCTCAGACCCTGTTTGCAGTTCAAGGTGGTTCAGGAACCTTTTCTATTTGCCATGCTCCACTTTGGTCTTGCCAGTGTTCCTCAGGTGTTCACAAAAGTGGTTGCAAGACCCCTTTGGAGATTGGCAAGATACCAATTTTCCCCTATTGAGACAACTAACTGTTGAATGTGGGCTCACCACAAAAATTCATGAACCACCAAACCTCCTGGCATCACTGGGGTTTGTGATCAACATGCCAAATTCAGACCTGTTTCCTTCACAGAGGCTCCCCTTCATTGACACACTGCTTATAAGGAGCAGTTTCAGGCATTGCCAACACCACGAGCCAAGGACATTCAGGCTATAATCCTGATGTTTCAGCCTCTGTCCTGTGTCAGTGAGAGTGGTTCTGAGGCCTCTGGGACTCTTGGCATCTTGCATCCTGCTAGTCAATTATGCCAGGTGGCATATGCGGGCTCTGCAGTGGAACCTGAAGTCTCAATGGGCCCAGCACCAGTGGAACCTATTGGGTTCCATCCAGGTGTCAGAAGAGACTGCAAAAGACCTGCAGTAGTGGCTCAACTGCAACTGGTCGAGTGACATACAGCACCCCTCCCAGTACTGATGTGGGTGACAGATGCATCACTTTGGGGTGGGGGAGGGCAGCTGGCAGAGATGTAGATCAGAGTACTCTGGTCTCCCATGGAGACCCATCTCCACATTCACCTGTTGGATTTACATGCCATTCACTTTGCACTGAAGGACTTCCTTCCATTCACCAAGGGGAGATTGGGTCAGGTTCTCACAGGCAACACCACCGCCATGTGGTACTGCAAATAGCAGGCTTGATGGGGTACTGGGTCTTGCGCCAAGAGTCACTTCATCTCTGGAGCTGGCTGAAGCCCAGGGTATTTCCCTGATTGAGAAACACCTGGCGGGATCTTTGAATGAGAGTGGACGAGCTCAGCTGTTGTCGCCTGGTGGATAACGAATGGCGATTACACTCTTGAGGTGGCTCATGGGATCCTCCCGTAATGGGGAAAACCCTATCTAATCTTTTTGCAATCACACAGAATGCACAATGCAAAAAATATAGTGTTCTTGAGTTCCCAAGAAGGTTCTTTCGCTGGGATGCATTCCAGATAGAGTGGGGCATAGGACTCCTGTAAACCTTTCTGTCACAACCTCTCCTGTCCCATGTTCTGAAGAAGATTAGAAACAACCTGTCCCAAGTTATCTTAGTGGCCCCGGATGTGGCAAGGAGAGTGTGGTACCTTGATCTGTCTTCTGAACAGGCTACCACTTCATGAGCACCTTCGGTCACAGCAGCAGGGCATGGTCCTGCACCCCAACCTACACAATCTCCACCTCCATATGGGGAGATTGAGCAGCAGCAGTTAACAGCATTCATTCTTCCTCCTGAAGTTGTGGATGTCATTCGGTCTCAGAGGCATCCTTCTACTAAGTCTGTCTATGCTGGGCTATGGGGCAAGTTTTTAGCCTGGTATGGCATTTGCAATACTGATCCCTCGCAAGCCAAAAAGTCAGATGTCCTATTGCTTGCTTTATCTCTGTCCGAGCAAGGGCTTGCATTGAACACTGTTAAAGCTTATCTGTCATCCTTTTTGGCCTTTTTACATTTCTGGACTGACGGTCGGCATTCATATCACCCACTGTGATAACATTTTTGAAAGGTTGGACTCATTTATGTTCTCAAAAATCCTTTATGATGCCTCACTGGGATCTTAATTTGGTTCTCACCTTCCCAATGTACGTGTCATTCAAACCTATGCACAACTGTCCGCTTCGTATCCTGACTCTGAAAACAGTGTTCCTGCTCATGGTGACTTCAGCTCGTACAGTACGAGAACTGCATGCTTTCTTAAATCAGCTTACTTATCTCCAAGACAAAGTGGTACTGGGGACCAAGGCAGCTTTTTTACCTATGGTTGTTACTGCTTTTGACATTGGAAAACCTATCACTCTCCCAGTGTTCTTTACCACACCATACCCATCGAAAAAGGAGGAGAGTCTCTATTGGCAGGACTATAAAAGAGCTTCGAGCTTTTAGATCAATCACACCAAAGACCATTGGATAGACAAATAGCTCTTTTTGGGGTCCTCGGGACAAAGAATGGCAAAGCAGTGTAGAAGAAGTCTTTGTCAAGATGGATAGCCCTTTGAAGCAAGATCTGCTATGGGCTGGCGAAGAAGCAGCCTATGGAATGGTCAAGGGCCCATTCAAGCAGGGCATGAAGAGTAATTTATTTGACGTGTCACACTGCGATGTGGGCGTCTACCCATGTGAACCATTTTGCTCATCCGGTCCTGCAGGACTTTTGGTTTTAATCATTCCACAGACCCACCACCATGGAATGTGCTGCTTTGGTACATATTCTAAAGGTAAGGAATCTGTGGCTAGAAGTACCCATAAAAAGATTAAGTTGCTTACTTTTGGTAGTGATATTTCTGGTGGATACTCTTTCTACATATATATCCCGCACTGCCCTTTTTCCTCCCCATTCTATGGAATGGTCTCCTTTCCAATCTAAGAATATGCACACTGGTATTGCTGATTTTTGTTGTCGGCATAGAGCCGCATGACGTCATCTACCAGCTCACAAGCAATGCTGTTCAAATCTTCTGGATCCAGTCTGGCACCTAAGGATATTGTAAAGGTAAGGAATCTGTGGTTAGCAGATTATCCACTAGAACGAGTATTACCGAAGATAAGTAACTTGTTGTATATCCCGCACTGCCCTTTTTCCTCCCCATTCTATGGAATGGTCTCCTTTCCAATCTAAGAATATGCACACAGGTATCGCAGATTTTTGATGGGCTCCGATTTCCAAGCATGCAAACAGAGTAAAGAACGAAACTGATGTCAGCGTGCAGGGGTGACGCTTATATGTGGATTCATTCATCACTTCTGGGACGGAATAAAGTCGGCATAGAGCCGCATGACGTCATCTACCAGCTCACGAGCAATGCTGTTCAAATCTTCTAGATCCAGTCTGGCACCTAGGGATATAGTAAAGGTGAGGAATCTGTGGTTAGACAGATTATCCACTAGAAAGAGTATTACCGAAGATAAGTAACTTGTTGTATATCCCGCACTGCCCTTTTTCCTCCCCATTCTATGGAATGCTCTCCTTTCCAATCTAAGAATATGCACACTGGTATCGCTGATTTTTGTTGGTCTCCGATTTCCAAGCATGCGGACAGAGTAAAGAACAAAACTGATGTCAGCGTGCAGGGGTGACGCTTAAATGTGGATTCATTCATCACTTCTGGGACGGAACAAAGTCGGCACAGAGCCGCATTACGTCATCTACCAGCACGAGTAATGCTGTTCAAATCTTCTGGATCCAGTCTGGCACCTAGGGATATTGTAAAGATGCGGAATCTGTGGTTAGACAGATTATCCACTAGAAAGAGTATTACAGAAGATAAGTAACTTGTTCTTAAGGTATCATTAGACTTGGTTTCTGTATAGTGAAAATGTACAGTAGGGCAGTGAAAGGAATTGGGTTATTAGTTGAGGTGGATGAGCGCCCGACTCTAGTAATAAACACAATCCTTAACAGAGTGAGTCACAAAAGTCTCTGACAGGTAGAGCTTAACCGTCTGGTCCCTTAGCACAAAAGCAGTCAGGCTTAACTTGGAGACAATGTGTAAAGTATTTATGCAGCACTAAAACAGTAATAAAGTAAAAACACAAAACAAGAACATTTAGAAAAATTTAGTTAATTTTACTAAATAAACCAACAGCAAAATATAATCAATTGAACCAAATTTATGAATTTTTTAACTTTCAGGTGAAAATAGCGCCAAAAAGCCCAAAGCACCACTCGTGGTTGTCTGGACGCGCTGGATCGGAGTAAAGTCACAAGTTTAGGCCAACAATGATGGAGGGCAAGTCAGATACAGGGACCAGGTTCGTCCCACTGAAAAGTTTACCTTTGCAAGTTCTTGCGAAGAGCTGCAGGTGGAGTTTTGCGTTGGCAGGCACTGCATGGAGGTCGTTGTCGGCACAAGGAGCAGGTTGGGCATTGCAGAGGGTCACTGTTGTGTTGTGAATAGCACTCATCACTGAAGAATTCATTTGGAGGGTGTTGTTTGGCACGCCGAGTCTACTTTGCCATCGAAAGGATCCCAAATCTTCTGAATTTTCACCTGGAGTTCTTGACGAGTGCACTCTGATGTCAGCTAAGGGTCACAGACTTGTGGTGCACCTCTTGGGGATTAGGTCTCACTCCAGCAGAGGACAGCAGCAAGACTCAGACAGATCCCAGTGGATACAGATGGTTCTGGGTAGTTGCCGGTAGGCCTCTGGTAGCTTGTGTCCCTGTAGCTCAAACAGGAGGTCAACCAGACCCTTGGAGTCTCATCTGGAAATCTGGGTTCAAGGCAGACAGATACAGTCTTTCTTCTAGACAGCAGGCCTGACCTACTCTTCCTCTTGCACAGGTCCAGAGTGTTGAGAGGTTCCAAAGGTGCCATATTTATACATGGTGCTGGCCTTTGAGTGGGGAAAGCCCTGTCCTAATCTCAAAATGCGTCTGGTCAGTTCTTCTCCTTCCTCTTGGTATGCCTCTAAACTGTCTAGGATGACAAAGGCAAGGAGAGGCCTAGTGTCAGGTTCCTTTGTATGTTCTGCAAGGTGGTTCCTTGGAAAAGTAATCAGGAGAGGGTACATCTCTACCCCAGCTATCCTGTCACGAAACCCACCCCTCCACACCTAGGCCCCTCCATTCCTCATGTCTGGAAAGAATACACAGCCCACAGCATGAGAGCTTTTCACAGTCATGTGACACTGGAAACTGGCAAAAATTAACATTGGTTTAGGCAGAAAAATGCCAACTTAAATTTTAAATCACAATTGGAAAGAGTAGAAGAAGCATTTTTCTTTCTGTTTCAAACTGAAGTTATCACTTATTAAGTATAATAAGGTAATCCAGTGTTAGTCCATGGGAGAGAGAGCTTTACCACAGTGAAACATGACTTTAGGAGTTTTACTCTGTTAGGAAATGTAAAATGTAAATACACATGCCCTGCTTTTTAAATACCATGCCCCCTGCCCTTTGAGGGGTTAAGGCCTACCTTAGGGATGACTTACATGTATTAAAAAGGAAGGTTTGGGCCTGGCAAAAGTTTTACTTTGCTAGGTCGAAATTGCAGTTCAAAACTGCACTATAGTCCTGAGACATGTTTTACAGTGCTACAACTCACTTGTAAAATGTAATTTGCAGTGATAAAGTGCACAGTTCCCATGCCAACAAAAGCAAGTTCATCAAAAATGAGGGAGTGAAGGCAAAACATTCTGTGGGGATGACAACGATGTCAGGTTTAACGTGTCCTCCCCTACCCCACAGAAAGCAGGGAGGACTACCCATCCTCATGGAAGTTCTCATCGTTAAGGCAGAAAAAATGTGAAAGACGATCATCATTGGCGTGATCAGTCCCAGCGTTATGTTTCACCGTAAACTACCTGTAGGGAGGTGGACCACCTCAAAAGTTTGGAATTCTCGCCCCTCATCTGCATTAACCATCAGAGGGGTCTGTGGTCTGTTTGATCCCGGAAGTGAGTCCTAAACAAACATATTACTTACTTCTTCAATGCCCAGACTATTGCAGATGCTTTCTTTTTGACTGCACTCTCCCACCGTTCCCTGGGAAGTAGCCTCCTGCTGATGAAGGCTATTGGTTGATCCAAGACCTCATCATTTAGCTATGAAAGAACAGCCCCAATTCCATGCTCTGATGCATCTGTCTGCACAAGGAATTCTTTGGAGAAGTCAGGCGCCTTGGGCACAGGTGCTGTGCACAGGACCTCCTTCTAGATGTCAAATGCTTCTCTGTCCAGATCACCTTGTTGGACTGCTACTGAGAAGCCAGCTCTGTTAAGGGGATAGCAATGCTGTCATACCCCGTAGTTAATCTCCTGTAGTATCCATTGAGGCCTAATAAGTAGGGGTGGGCGGAATTTGCGTAATCGCGTTACGCAAATCTCTGCGAAATGGTAAAAAATCTCTGCAAACAAGCAGAAATTCTGCAAACACACGGAATTGCTTGTTTGGGATGCTTTTTTACTGTTCGCAATCGCTGTTTGCGTGCTCAAAAGAAAATATCTCGCGAACATGCATTTTGAGAACGCGAACAAGCAAAAATTTCGTGAAGTCTCGGAACACAGAATTTTGGGCAATTCCGTGTTCTCCACGGAATGCGAAATTACCCAAATTCCGCGAGCGGAATGGAATTTGATGCCCAGGCCTACTAAGAAGGCTCTCACCTCCGTCTGAGTCTTGGGAGATTCCCAAGCCAGGATGGTTTGTAACTTAGACTGAAGGGGATGCACTTTGCCCCCACCAACTTGTTGGCCCAAATATGCAACTTTTCCCTGCCATGTCTGGCTTTGATAGTCAGGCCTGCTCTCTGTAGGAGGTGGTGAAAGTTGTTGTCCCAGCTAGAGCTGAAGACCACAATGTCATCTAAGTAGGTGGCACTGAAATCCTCCAACCCAACTAGGACCCGGTTTACCAACCTCTAGAAGGTGACCAAGGCTTTAGCATCACCCTAAATTGAAAGTGGCCCTCTGGGGTTGAGAATGCTGACCTCTTCTTGCCAGGCCATAGCGGGTACCGGGCATTTCCCCGGTGGGCCGCTAAGGTGAGGGGCAGTTTTGGGCCCCTGGGGGGGCGTTTTTGTTACTGAGGGTCGGCAATATTGTCCTCCTGTAACAAAATCGGCCGAAACCAGCCCACGCAAATTGCTCAGCTTTACTCCCCCTCACCCCAGGGGAGGAGGGCGGCTGAGCAGTTTGCCAGGGCCAGTTTCTGTTCCCAGTCCGGCCCTGCTTCTTGCCCCCCTTGGTCAAGGTAATCTGCCAGTACCCTGATGTTAAATCAAATGTACTCCGGAAGTAGACAGGTCAAACTGGTCAATAAGCTCATCAGGACAGTGGATAGGGTGTGTATCAGTCTTAGTGACTGAGTTTAGCCCTTTTTAGTCCACATGGAACATTGGGCAACCTTGGGTACCAACACCCCCTGGACTGGACCATGGTCTGTTGGAGTTCGCAATCCCCAGAAACTTCAGCATCCTGAATACCTCCTCCTTGATGCTGGGTCTCACCTTGCCAGACAGCCTGTCGATTTTATTCTTGACAGGCATGTTGTCCCCATGTCTAATCATAGGTATACCAAGTGGCGAGCCTGGGGATCAGTGAAAAGAGAGAAGAGAATTGCTCCAGCAACTGGTGGTATTCCCTCTCTTGGTATGGAGTCAAAGAGGGGGAGAGGTTTACACCCTCCACTGATCCAGCTTGCTCTTGAGAGGAGGTTTTTAAGAGGCTTGCTCTCCTCCTCCTCACCTCCATCTGTCATAAGAGGATGGTGACCTTGGACCTCTCCAAGTGGGGTTTCAGGTGTTTGACATGTAGGACCTTCAAAGAGTTCCTGGAGGTCCACTAGGTAGGTGATCTCCCCTTTACACTTCTTGACCTCATAGGGCTTGGGCCACCAGTCCTGCAAGATCCAGTTGTCCTCTGGCTCCATTACCCACACTTTCTGACTAGGTTGAAACTCTGCCAGAGTGGCCTTCTGGTCATGACAGAGCTTGAGGGCTTCCTGGCTAGTATCCTGTCTCCCAGAGGCCTTTTTCTAAAAAAAGCATCATCTTAGTCCAGAGAGCCACCATGTAGCTGCCTACATCTTGGGGAGGTTTTTGGGACCTTGCTCCCACCCCTCCTTCACAAAGCTGAGAGACCCTTTGACAGGGTGGTCATACACACGTTCGAAGGGGTGAATCCTATACCCTTCTGAGGCACTTCCCTGTCAACAAAGAGTAGGCATGGCAACAGGATGTCCTACTTAAGCCTCAAGAGCTGTGACAGGCCCATGATCATGCCTTTGAAGGCTTAGTTGAATTTTTTAACACGCCCATTGATCCGGGGGTTATATGGTGTGGAGAACTTGTGTTATATTTGTGAAATAACAACCTAGGCAATTATATAATCGTGTCTATACAATGACAACTAGAGGAGGCAACACAAGAACAACTATGGTTCTGCTTATTTATTGACACAATTACATTTTATAATACATGTTATGTTAAAAAAGACTTATTTCCATATGCAATATGGACTAAATCTGACAATATTATTAAAACAAAAATCACAGAATTAAAAGAAAACAACAAGTGGGACAATACATTTTAAATTTGACGCGCGTTTCGGCGAACCAGCGCCTTCCTCAGGATTTGCCACGTATTATCTAGAGAAAAGTATATAATAAAATACATCTATTAGAAACATCTGATTTATCACAAATAGAAAAACAATAGTCACAGAACTTATAGTTCTACAGCTAAAAAAATCAATTAAGTGCCTCCTACTAAAAAGTGGACAAGAAAGACTTATAACAGATAAAGTCTATTAACCTTGCTTTCAACTGTTATAATTAAATGAATGATATACAAAATTGGTTTCAAAATGAGCATTGAAGTTAACCTAGTTTAATAGACTTTGGGCCAGATGTAGGTATGCCAATACCGGTCGGTAACGGCCGATTTTACCGAATTTTGGCCGTTACCGACCGGTATTGGCCATTTGGGATGTAGGGGACAGAAAAACATCCGAATCGGTAATTTTACCGAATCGGTAAAGTTACCGAATCGGAAAATATACCGAATCGGAAAATATACTGAATCGGTAATTTTACCGAATCCGTAAATTTACCGAATCGGTAAAGCTACTGAATCGGAAAATATACCGAATCGGTAATTTTACCGAATCGGTAAATTTACCGAATCGGAAAATAAGAACTGGTAAAAATGAGTATTTGAGATGTAGGGAACCTCTGAAATACCGAATTTGACTGAAATTCGGTATTTAAGAGTCTGTATTTACCATGGATTCAAATCAGGTGGTAAACAGGTGCAAGGTATAAAAAAGGCCCAAAATGCAATATTTTCTCAACAATGGTAGCATTCTATGTCATTGCGAGGCGGCTACGCCTACAGGCTGAAGGTGAGAGGGTCTGGAGGAGGGAGGAGCAGGTGTACAGACAGAGGATCACTCTATTCCAGCTAACTGACCCAGAGATCCTGCAGAGGTACAGGCTGGATCCCCAAACCATCCTGGACCTAATCAGGGACCTCCACCCACTATTGGAACATCCAACCACAAGGGCCCACGCCATCCTCCCCATGTTCAGGTGCTGTGCAGCCTACACCTGCTCGCATCTGGAAGTTACCAGAGTGTGGCTGCTGCGGTAGGTGGGGTGTCCCAGAGCTGTCTGTAACGTTTTTTAAAAAAATTCCTTGATGCCATGTTGCAGAGAATGCATTTATACATACGCTTTCCTGCAACGCATGCAGAACTGCCAAGGACAAAGACAGACTTTTACCAGGTAGCGCATTTTCCACACATCATAGGCTGTATTGATGGTACCCACGTACCAATATGCCCACCAGCTGCCACAGAGTACATCTATCGGAACCGCACGTCCACCCACACCATCAACGTTCAGGTGATCTGTGATGCAAAATACGTGATCACTGACTTAGTAGCCAAATTCCCAGGGAGTACCCACGACTCCTACATCTTCCAAAACAGTTGGATCTATGCACGCCTGACTGAGGGGGAATTCGGCGAAGGATACTTGCTAGGTGAGACACTGTGTGGTAATCACTTGAATCGTGTTACAGGTGGATGTGTGTGAGCATGTGAATAATGTCAATTTCTCATTACTAATAGGGGACAGTGCATATGCCCTTCAGTCCTTCATCCTCACAACCTACCTCAACCCAACAACACCAAGTCAGAGGAGATACAACCAGGCACACAAAACAACTAGAAACATCGTGGAGCGCACCTTTGGCATGTGGAAAAGCAGGTTTCGCAGCCTCCATAAAAGTGGAGGGGCCCGCCAGTACACACCAATCACCTGCTGCAAAATGATTGCAGCCTGTGCAATGCTGCACAACCTGGCGGTCAAGAAGGGGACAGAAGTGGAACTCTCAGATTATGAGGACCATGACGACGAGGATGCCGTACCTGAACCACACACATCTGGAGGAGCAACATCAACTGATGGCAGACACAGACGGGAAGAGGTCACACACAACTATTTTTAAGTAAGTAAGGAGACAAAGACAGGCGTAGTATGCTACAACACTGGTTTAATTTTCAAATGACTTTTGTTTTTAAAGCACAAAAGTGTAACAAAAAGCATTTAACGGCAATGCTCTCAGTTATGTTGAAGTTCACCTTGAACTGTGAAAGTTATTTCCTTGCTCGCTTCCCAGTAACACTAGTAGGTTGTTCAACCTGCTCACTGTCTTGTTGGCCTGTGGCCTCAGCATGGCGCCTGCTCCTCCTAGTTTCAGGTACAGGAGTACTTCCAATGCTGCTCCTGCTCGTGCTCTCCTCACTGATAGGCACATCCATTGCAGCTATGTGTGCAGTTTGTACATTCAACAGCGCCTCAAGAGCACTGGTCATCCTGCCCATGCCCCTAGTGACCTCATTTGTGTTTTGTGTCATGGCCTCCTGCATGTTGGAGCTCCTCCTGCATAACAGGGATGCGGCAGTGGCCAGGCAGTTGATGGCAGTACTTCGGACATGTGCACGACGCCTATCCCTGTCCCTTGCAGCAAAATCATTGTCTAGTTTTGTGCATAGTAGTTGCACCGAGTTGTTGATTCCTCGCATCCCTGCAGCCATCTCCTTGTTTACCTGTACCATCTCCTTGTTGACCTGTACCATCTCCTTGTTGTCCTGTACCATTTCACTGATGCCCTTTCCTATCTCTCCAATGTTACTATTCAGGGACCTCAGCTGTCGTTGGCATGCCTGGATGGCTCTTCCCTGCATCCTCTGTATCCGCACCATGCTCCCCTCCAGACCAAGGAACACACTTCGACCCTCAACTGGTGCATCTCCTGGCCTTTCTTGCACTCTGCGGCGTCTTGCACTACTATGGCCCATCCCTGCACTGGAGTGTGTTGTGCCAGGGCTCGCTGGTACTGGCAAGTTCTGTTGTCCATCACCCTCCATGTCAGCTGCCACGGACTCCAAATCGGGGAGTGGACCCACAACATGCCTCCTGCCTGGTTGTGTTGGGGGTATCACATCATGCTGTGATGCAGGCATCTCTGGTGATGAGAGCAGGAGTGGGGACTGAGATCTGCTAGGGGATGCCAGCAATTCTTGGGCCATTTCTGTGTCTTGGCCAGGTGGATGGCTACTTGATGCAGCTTTCTCCTCTGGTACGTTAGGGGTACTTTCTCCTGCATCCTGACTCTCCTCCCTCTCAGGTGGTGTCTCTTCAGCCTCCTGCGAGCGCCTGCGAGATGTTTCACCTGTGGACATATGAGCGTACATTAGCTAAGCGCTACTGTCTCACAGTCACTACAATTAAATAATTATCACATTGGCCATGTTCTGTATGCAGTCATTACATGAACTAGTTGGTTGGTGTGCTGTATGACCTGTCCTTACATTTCCTGTCTACATATCGCATCATGCATTGGCCCTGTGTATTGCTAGCAGTACTGGAATTGGGTTTACTTGCCCACTAAGGGTACAGGTAAGGGAAATGGTATGGGGGGAATGCTGTGCATTTGTCTTACCTTTTTTGCTTGCAGCTTTGGCCGAGCTGTCTACGTCTCCCAGTCCGCAAAAGCTCTCTGGTTCAAGGGTTGAGGCCACCACCTCCTCCAGGTCAGTCAGGGGGGGTGCTGGGTTCTTGCCTCCACCTGTTTTCGATGCTTGCTTGTGTAGTTCAGCCATTTTTTTTTGTTTGGCTCCTCAGGTCATAAAAACGTTTTTTGAGGTCCTCTATATCCATGGTGGGCACCCCCACGGCATTCACTTTCTCCATGATGTCCAGCCAGATTTTTCTTTTGGCTGATTCAGCCACAGTGAGGGACTGCCTGCCAAACAATTTGTGGTGCACCCTGACCACCTCCTCCACAAGGACCTGCAGCTCCATGCTGCTGAATTTCAGTTTCCTCCTCCTCTCAGGCTGCTCTTTCTCTTGGCTGCTTGTCATTTTTCACTTTTAAAAGTGCTCCAAACCCTTTCTGCTGCTCCTGCACTCTGCTCAGCTCCAACTGCCTTTCCAGAAGGTTCTGATTAGTTGCAGCTGCCTGTGTAGCCACTTCCTGGTAAGGAGGGGGAGGGTGGTGGCACATGAATGGCTGCCGACTTGAGTTTCACTTTTGTTAGGTTTCCTTTTGGCCCATAGGAATGAATGGGGAATACCGATTCGGTATTTACCGATTCGGTAAATACCGATTCGGTAAGTTCCGATTGTCAAATACCGAATTTTACCGATTCAGTATTTTTTACCGATTTTTTTCCTTCATCCCATTTTCCGATTCTGAAATACCGATTCTGTAAAATTCGGTATTTTAGCATCGGTAAAATCGATTTACCTACATCTGGCCCTATATCTGTTATAAGTCTTTCTTGTCCACTTTTTAGTAGGAGGCACTTAATTGATTTTTTTAGCTGTACAACTATAAGTTTTGTGACTATTGTTTTTCTATTTATGATACATTAGATGTTTCTAATAGATGTATTTTATTATATACTTTTCTCTAGATAATACGTGGCAATTCCTGAGGAAGGCGCTGGTTCGCCGAAACGCGCGTCGAATTTAAAATGTATTGTGCCACTTGTTGTTTTCTTTTAATTCTGTGATTTTTGTTTTAATAATATTGTCAGATTTAGTCCATATTGCATATGGAAATAAGTCTTTTTTAACATAACATGTATTATAAAATGTAATTGTGTCAATAAATAAGCAGAACCATAGTTGTTCTTGTGTTGCTTCCTCTAGTTGTCATTGTATAGACAAGATTATATAATTGCCTAGGTTGTTATTTCACAAATATATTTTTCCCTGACCTAGGAATTGTTTGAATTTTTTATATTCAGGGGGTCCTTGTTATACACACTGGAACTTGTAGGTTATCCCACAATTATCCCACATTGACTTGATGTACATTGCTATGAGGTTGGTACCCCAGTCAGACACAACCTCCTTGGGGAGCCCACCCTAGTACATACCCCCACCAGTGCCCTTGCCACTGTGGGTGCAGTTACTGTTCATAGAGGTATGGCCTCCGGGTACCAGGTTGGATTGTCCATCAAGACCAGGATAAACCTGTTGCCAACAGGGAGGGGGAGCAGGTGAGCCTTCTGCTTTACCCTGTCTTCCCAGTGGTCTAGCATCTGTGGCCACTCTCATCCGGGGCCTATAAAAGTGGGTGACCAACCCTGAAACAGTTTTGGCCTGCCGCAAATGTCCTACCAGGCCTACATCCTGAGCCAACCCCAGTAGGAGGCCCTGTAGCACGGGGAACCACCAGCACACTGGTTGCACCAGGCTTAGGGACCTTATGCTCACTATTGAGGAAACCAGTCTCCAAGTAGATTAGGTGATCACCAGAAATATCTCCATTTCCATGGGGCCTCGGCCTGTAGCCGTAGGCCCTCAAGAGTGGGACACTCCTTCTGCACCTCTCAGAACTCTGCTTGGGATGGGCCTACTTCAGCTTGCCATCTGGCAAGTTCAGATAGGTCTTCTAGGACTGCAATGTCCTCCCCTGTAGGGTCCAGAGCTTCACCCTCCGTATCAGCTTCCTTTTGGACTGTGGGAACATCTAGGGCGGATTTCATCACTCCCCCTGCCCCTCTTGTTCTTGGCAGGCACCGGGGCTTTTGTTCCACTATGCTAACTGTGACACTGAAACCAAGCTATTTCTAGCGGATGAGATCTTACCAGGGCAAAACTGGTCCTAGGTTGCATGTGTTCCGGTTCAATGAGGACATGCCCTGGCAGTTCCCATGAGGCTGATTTGCATATGGCAACGGCCAAACTGAGGTGGCATGGTGAGCAAACCATGATGGTTTGGGATGCTACCAAAAGTGATTGCCATTGGTTAGACAAGTTGCTAGCATTCCTCCCATCACCTTTTGTATGTTTCATTGATGGTGAGCCCCTGCCTGTACTTTTTAGCATTGTCAGCATATGAGCATTTGGCCCCATCTCTCTGTCACCCAGGGACACTGTGGTAACCTCTGCACCCCCCCACACTAACTGGTGTAACATCCTTCCCAAGCACTACACTCGCCATCTCTGGGAGCTGCCTTCTGTGCTCATAGATGGGATCCCCTAAAGTGTTCATGTTGGTACCAGTCATGGCAGTTAGGTGTAAAGTGGCCAGTGGGCGTCTTCCTATAAAAACCACCTTTCTTTTGTTCAACATACGGCCTTGAATCCTTCCTCTCAAAACTATTTTGTGGGCCTTTATAGAATTCTTTAGGTTTATCCTTGTCCCCCCTCTTTCTTTTGGTGGGGTAAAGTGAGCTTGCTATCTGTCAGGTGTTGGCACAACTCTGTAAAGCAATTTCTGAACTTGTGTTATTTTAGAATCAGATTATACCACCCATCAACATCACTCTCATTGCTGCCCCTCACCCAACCATTCAGTGCCTTACAGGAGTGGTCCACAAAATTTAGTCAAGACTGATCAGACATCTTGTGACTGTCTCTGACCCTCAAGCGGTACTTTTCTGGGGTGTTACCATACTTGGTACTTGGTGATAAAGGCTGGTTCTTGGGGGAATAGGTCATCTAGTCAGATACCTCTAGGGCCAGCAAGTGCTTCCGCAGATTAGACCCCCATTCATCCTTTAGGGCCCTATGCATAGGCAGGCCTACTTCATAAGGTGCAAACCACTTATCAATACCATCCTCACCACATAACTAGGAATCAGATATTTAGGAATAATGACCCTTTTGTCTCGATTGGACACTGAATAGTCACCGCTACCATTTTTTCTGGACTGTGAAAGTTCAGAAATAATGGGGGAGTGAAGGCAAAAACATCTGGGGGAATATTACTCTAATCATGTAAGGTCTAACAGGACGCAGCTGTTCAAGTGACCTAACACAGATAACTTGTACAGGACGGGTGGTATAAGTGCCACCACTCACATACAAGAGTACAACAGCAGGGCAAGGTTCCCTATTTGTGGGAAATGCATGTCTGCCACAGCTGACCACGTGGTACCTCTTCTGTTTATTAGCCAAGCTTGTCAACATACTAGTTTACAACAAACATGAAGACTGGCATTACCAATGCTTTTTTAATGAAAACATCCTCTTCACCTGTACCCATGGCCATTACTGGGATATTCCACAAATCGGTAATAGTGATCCATTATAGTCTGTCTGGATAATAATGCTCACTCTATTTCAACAAAACGGTCCAATCACTAATATTTTGTCTGACTAGAGACCATTTTAGATATCTGCAAGAGCGTTTACCATCAACACAAAATAGAAAGTGTGTGTGGCAGTAGATCACCCTCTGCAGTAATTGGTTGTTGCAAGTGGCATTCACATTTTGATCTCCTTATAGATTATTGCAGGTGCTCTGCCCACTTAATTGCAGCTATCTTCAATAGAAGGGGTGTACATTTATTTAATTACTGTAGCACTGGCGGACGATGCTCCCACCCTTCCAGGATGTAGATACCAAACGTTGACTGCAGCTCGCACTTCCGCCTACTGTACTAGCCGGCGGGACTCAGACCCCGCAAAGGAGCCCAGCCCAGCAGAAGCCAGCGCCAACAGGGAGTCAATGGGAGGTGCCCTAGCGTGACAGCCGGCGTGAGCTCCTGCTCGGGGCCTTTCCCCTGGCTCCCCTACCTCCCCTGTGCTCTTCTTGGTCGCCGGTGGACCTACAACGGATAGAAAACGCAGAGCCCTCAGAGCCCAACTGGAATTCTCCCATCCCCCCCTCCCCAGCCTGCAGGGCAGCGGCAGCAGGAGGCAAGGTAAGCCTAGGCGCAAAAAGGCGACAGAAGGTGCTCGAGCTGTGCGGTATTAGATAGATACTGCTTGTGGAGTGTGAACCCGGACCCTCGGCCCTTCTGGTTTTGGGTGCAGCTTGCGGTTGTCCTGGTGTGCTCCTGCTTGGGCCCCTTCGGAAATCTTACCAGGCTGTCGGTAGGTCATTTGGACCCTTTTGCCCCAACTCGAAACTTAACTTGAGTGCATACACACCCAAGGCTCCCTCTTTAAAAGAGTACTCCAAACCCTCACCGAGCCTTTATAAAGACCAGAAACTTTTTTCAAGCTCTTCTCTACCAACAAACCCCCGATCGGCGATGTAACTTACTGCCCTTTTGTGCAGCAAAAGTCACCATAAGTCACACGGAGCAGCAGTGCCTAAAGTGGGCTCATAAATCCTCTGTGTCTCTCCTTAATTAGAGGTGGTTGCACAGGGGTTTGATCCAGCTAATTTACCTAGTTGGGAGGAAAGTCGGTGGGTACATCACTTGTTTATTCTTTTTGCACGAGGTTAAGCCCACTTGCCGCAGTATCATAGGACGACAGCTCTTTACTGCCAACTGAAATTCATGAAGGACCCAGAGAAACTTCCTACAGCAAACCAAGATAAAGAAGAGAAACCTGTTTTGAAAAAAGCAGGCCGACCCCTTAAAAGACTGCTCCACCTCGCCTCAAGAGACCGTCCACAGGATCTCAGTGTGATGACTGGCACAAGTCCTGTTTTTGACCTCAGGGACCAAGGGAGCTACATGCTAGATACTATTGGGCCTACACCAACACTAAGTGCGACCAAAAGAAACCCCGGGGCTCAACAACACCATCTTGAAAATATCTCAGGATGAAACTCCTCAACCTTTCCCCTTGGCCGGATCTAAGGATACTTCCTAAAAATCCCATAAAAGGCCCCTTCCTCCCCATTCCAGAATTAAAAAAAATTCTGACAAGCAAAACAGGCGGTCCTTATCTTCACACGGGGCAGGCTGCCAGGATATAAGCACAACTGGGAAGAAATTCAGGTGATCAAACTCCTACCCTAGGCTACATTACACCAAGATCCTTAGCACAAAGATGTGCCTTAACTTCTAAACAAACAAAATATAACTGCCCAAATTCACTGGAACAATAACTCACATCTTCCCCCGCCTTCAACTATTCAATCAGCCCCGGAAACTCAAGCACAAGCTAAGATTATAACTAGTACTTAACTTTCCACCTTTCAGTCTCCTCCTAAGAAATCCAGGTGATACAGTATATCTGAACACGAGCTTGGCAAAACCAATTCCTAGCCACACTAGAAGCACAAATGAAAGTCCAAATGGAAGTATCCCCAGCGGAAACACCAGTATTTAAGTTGGAGCACAGTCTTAAGTCCCCACATCTAACCTGTCCATGTGATTGTGCGCCTGTTAGCCCCATAAGCACAGTAACTCCAACCCTGACCTCTCGCACCTTTAAACAAGACACAATGGCCAAAACTGCTCTTTGGCAATCACAAAAGATGGAGCTCCAAATCGATCTAATTCAGTCCATCGTTTCAAGCTTAATGGACCTAGGGTTGACATTAAGAACTTTAGAATATAAATTTGGGCAGACAGAAGTGGGCCAACTCTGCTTCTGCTCCCCACTAATCGATTGATTTAACTCACTACCTGAAATTCTATGGGCCCTTTAAGACAGTTTTAAAAACTCAACACAAACTCCTGGAAAACGCTATTGGGAACCAACATTAGGAAAAAACACCTCCATCAGACCCCCAGCTGTCTGATGGAGGAGGCAATAGAGCACACAAGGGTTTTCAATTTATAAATGATCTTACTCCCCGGTGACTTCACAAGGATTTGATAACCTGGCTCCATATTCAATTAATACTTTATTACGGAGTATTTCCATTTAGTGGGATTTTCACATATCTAAAGGTCTCCCCTTCAAACTTTTTGAAGAAAGATTCTCGGTCGGATAGTGAAAGAGTACTGCTACATGCAGGAAGATTGTTAAGAATTCAAATAAGTGGTATCTTTCACTCTTGAAGTCCATTGTCCTGATGATGACCCTTAAAGTAATTTCGGGTTGAAACGCCGTTGACGCCTCTAACATGGCTTAAATCAGAGATGACATTATATTTTGATTGTGTACTGTGTCAATTGTTATATGTATACTTTTCTCTGCCACTGTTTTTCGATTTTACACATGTCTATGTTTTTTAGTGTCTTATTTGAGTGTAATTGTTTGAGCGCCTTTTTTGTTTTTCATTAAACTTATTTATGTAATTATTTATGTACATGGTTATTTGTGATATTGTGACACTAAAAGGTTTTTTCTTCCACTTTTTTCTCCGTTATATGGATCTTTCTAATTCCTTTCATTTTTTTAGTGGTTAAGTATGCTAATGTAGCTCAAGAACCATTGTTTGGATGAAAGCTATTGTTACCCCTGGTTCTTGTTCTACGGTCGCCCTTGTGGTCAGTAAAGCAGAACCTAATTCTGACATGGCTATTGCGCAAGGTGACAACTGAACTCCATGATGTCATGATAGAAACCCAGCAGTGAGTGTTTGCCAAATGGAACGATTGATGCTCATTATAAATTATTCGTAATAGGAGAGGAACATGACAGTGCTCCAAACAGCGTGATCAAAGAACTGAATGAACAGTATAGTTGACTATGCGTGAGTGATGGTGAGTTGGTAGGGGCGGAATGTAATTGAACTTACAAGGAGTTGACAATGTTTCTGCCTGAAGGGTGGCAGTAAGAGGTAGGTAAGGATGGGCGAATTTTGCGAATCTGGCGTTCGCGAATTTACGTATTTGCAAACTCACAATCCGCAAAATCCGCGAACTCTCGCAAATTTGGGGATTTTTTTTTTTGTGTTCGCAAGGGTTTCTGCCAGTTCGCGAGGGTTTTGTACCAGTTCGCAATTGCGAACGTACTTGTCGGCTTGCAACGGTCGCGACTTTGTTGTTTCTACGTCTGGTTCATCCTCACAGGTTCACAGCACCCTCTGTTTCACCACTGCCACCCTCTGATTCACCCATGCCACCCTCTGGTACATCACTGCCCCCCTCTGATTCATCACTGTAGATTATGGGGGGGGAAAGCAAGCACACCTGCCCTGCTTCAACTGACATGAATTAATTTCTGGTTCATCACTGTAGATTATGGGGGGGGGGGAAAGCAAGCACACCTGCCCTGCTTCAACTGACATGAATTAATTTGGGGTTGATTAATGTGTCACTGAATTTAAACTTCCTGTCTGGCACCTGCTTCCTTATCTGTAATTTGCATTCTGTTGCAGTGCAATTTTTTTCCCCAGGACCTTTGTCGCCTACTTGTAGCTATTCTATGAGCCTGCTGTGAGTGTCAGAGCAGGGTCATAGAATAGTTGCAAGTAGGCAACTGAACTCTGGAGGGGCCCCTCAGGAAGCACTACAGGGAATGGTTACTAATGATGAGTTTGAACTTTTGCACCTGCTGAGTGCTTTCAGTTTTGCAAAACTTGTTTTTCTGCAGAACAGCAACTGTAATGCCCCAAACAAACTTACTTGTGAAAGTTGATTTCTAATCCAAAAGTGATCCAAAGAAAGTCAAAAAGGCCTCAAATCCAAAAAAGTGCAGGCAAATGTCAACCTGAGGAGTTATTCTGATAAAAATCATCATTTTCAGAAGGTTTATGCTGCTTGCTGGTGGATTTCTTGTGCAGAATTGCAAATTTTGTAATTTCACGAGTGCGAGATTGTTGCTGCCCGCCGCATCTACATGTTCGCAATTGCGAACTCTCGCGATGCGTCGCCAAACTCCCGCGGGATCCCGCAGCAAGATCCAAAATGGCGCAGCACTCGCAAAATATCGAGAAAAACAACTTGGCAAACGCTGAATGACGGTAAGTGAACGCCGCACGCCGCAATATTGTATCACCAAGCAAAAAAATCTGCTGCGTGCGAATTTGCGGATTTTCTGTAAATTCGCGAGAGTTCGCGGATTACGAATTTACTGAAAATCCGCAAAATTCGCGAGCGGAACGTATTTTCCGCCCATGCTTAGAGGTAGGGCCTGGTCCAATGATAATGGCACCGACCAGTGACAACATCTATGGCATGAATAAGAATACTGCAGTACAAGATTAGAGCCAAACTAGATGGAAGTAGCCATGTAGTGAAAGTGATGGTGTAATTAAAAACTTACAGAGGGGTCAATGACCCTTGCAAAGTTTGCCGGTCCGATATCAGCAACTCCGGAATGAATTAAAGCCTATGGGGGCAGCATTATTGAATTAGAGCCAAACTCAATAGTTGGCCGAGTGGCGAGAGTGGCAATGTAATGAAAAACTTACATAGGGGTCAGTGCCCCTTGCCAGGTGCAACGTTCAAGAATTTAGGAAGCCAAGTGAAGACATTTTAATTGACGTCCCTTTGCTCCAGGTGCAGAGAGAATTGAAGCCTAGAGGAATATAAAGTCTATTAGCCCCGTCAAGTAATTTATGTGGTCCATAGCCAGAGCTGTGCTGGAGGCGCTTACCTATTAACACGCGGTGGGGGAATACTTCGATTGTGCCTTCTGTTGCCGATATGCGGAAGTGCCGTGTTGGTGACTCAGAGTGCGATATAAAATGGCTGACGGCCATACATGACGCATATGCGTTTGAAATAGAACATGATCAGAAAAGCAAGGAAATGTGGGCGCCATATTGAACAGTGCAAAGAGGGAATAGAGTTGAAGGGGTATGAAACAAGATTTAGGATTAAGGACAGCAGGAGCCTTGCAAGTATCATCTTTTTGTGACTATGGTGAAAATCCTAAAAATAGTGATCTTGAATAGTAATAATAATAAATTAATCATTCCATTAAACATCAGGCATATAATCGTAGATAAATAAACATGAAGTGGTCATCAATTTGTGTGTGAGTAGGTTCCCCAAAGAGCGTACAGCACTAATTGTTTGCGGCCCTCATATCATGCAGATATGAAGATCCATAAGTAGGGAGACACGAATGCGGCCCCATAATGGAAGAGTGAGTGATAGAGATAAGGAAATGCATTAAGATGAGGCTAGTAAAGGAAGAGGAAAAATCATTGAAGGCCACACAAAATATAAAACATTTTTAAATATAAATTCAATGTATAGACATAAGGAGACCGTGTTAAATAAGAGAAAAAAAGTAGAATGGGCATAGAAAAGATGACGGTACGGAGAGAGAAAGTAAGAGGAGAATATTATGGCAGATGAAGTTCAAACAAGAAAATAAATTGTAGTTGGCTAGTTAACCAAGTTCATATAATGAATAAAACAGACAGACAGAAGAAGGCCAGAATACAGCCGGCAGTATGTATCAGATCAGATTGGTCCAGTCCTCCATTCGGTTAAGGCCAGTGTGTAAGCTGTTAGTCCGTAAGATCCACTTCATTTTCTCTTTGTTTAGGATCGCAGTGATACCTATGCTTCGAGGTGGCGGGTGGATCACATTGATAACTTGCCATTTCAAATCATCTTCTGTGTGCCCCAAGTTCGTGAAATGTTCAATCAATGGTGCATTTGGTGTTTTGCAATGCAGGCGACAATGGTGCTGACAAATCTATATTCTTATCTTTTGAGTCATCTGGCCTATATAGATTAGGTTGCATGGGCACAAAATAGCATCTACAACATTGTGGGTATTGCAGTTTGAGAAATGGTTTGATGTTACATCAATGCTTTCAAGGTTACATTTCTTGCTCTCAATAGTCAAGTGATAAATAGTGCAGCTACATTTAATATGGCCAAGAGTCGGTGGTAGACCCCATAATTCCGTTAGTGTCTGAGTAGTTTTTCTAGGGGGGAGGGCTTGTGAGAAGTTGGCCTGATATGTGATGTCCACTATTCTAGTGGGCACCCTGTATCAGTCCAAACAACCCTTATGGTGATGGTTGTAAAGTCAACCTTATAGACCAGCTATCCTAGTGGTAGCATGGAGAAAGCAGTCTTAGACTAATACTTCAGAGAGCATGTGAAGCCAATTGTTTTACCAATAATAACCCCTTGAATATCAAATGAAAGGACACCGCACAAGGTATATATCATATATATATGTATTTATTACTAACACAACCCCTCTGCACTCTTTATGAGGTCAGAGTTCGAGATACAACACAAGTGACTCAATAAGCATACTATAAGTTGCACAAATACAATTCTGCCCTAGGGGCCTCACGAACCATATACTAAGTAAGTGGTATAAGAACGACTTCAGAACAGGTGAATAGGCCTAGGGCATCGCTGGGACTACACTGAACAATCACAGGTTAGGAAGTATGAGTATCACAGGATGCGTGTGCAGTGTCTAAACACACACGCTGGTTCTCATAGACTTTTATTAGGAACGTAAAGTTAACAAAGTAGTTGATTTCGGACACTTCCGGGTGGACTACGGGAATACCCAGTTAAAGTAGGACACTTGGATAATTATTACCCACGGGAGCACCGGAGTACTCGAGTTACCTCACTCAGGGAAGCCGGGTGCATAGGTGTTCTTTCGTGTCGGATTTCATCGTCGAATCCTATTGAGAACTGCACAAAGATGTTGCAGGCGACCAGGAGGAAGATGTCCGGTTGGATCCAAGGGTGGATCGAAGCAGTGAAGAACCTGAAAGCAGAGGTGACAGAGTCTGGGTCACTAGCCAGTTACCAGGAAGGAACCAGGAATGAACCAGGCGATGTCGAGCTGCAAACAGGTGAAGAAGTGAAGCTTGTCTCTGCAGCCACGTGGACCAGGAGGCATCGACAATGACCAGGAGCTAGATACGGACTATGCCACAAAGGATATCTCTGTTGGCGGTATCAGCTTCCAGATTGGAGTCAACAAGCCTTGGCAAAGGCAACCCACGCAGGAAGGGAAGATCTGCTTCTGTTCAGACCAGCAAGGCCTGGGGAGCTTCCCCTTTACAGAAAAGCAGGAGCAAGCCCGGAGCAACCAGACAAGTGGTGTTGTTTCATAAAGATGTCTTCAGGAGGGCCACTAGCCAGCAGGCTAGCAACCGCGAAGACGCATTGAAGAGAAATGCAAGAGCAGGCCCCACGTGGCACTCGTGGAGTGTGGAGGGCTGAGCTTTGGTGCACTTACGGCTCGGGGTTGGGACTACAAAAGTCCCAATGTACGACTTCGAGGATGCCTCAGAAGCTGCATAGTTAGCAAAAAGCAGGTACTGCAGGTAGTCCGGTCCCACGTCTCTCGTGTCGGCCACGGGTCTCAGCTTTGCTGTGGAAGTGGGACGGGTCAGAGAAGTCTGGAAGTCCAGAGGCTGCATCGCTAAGTCTTCGGGCTCCGGGAGCTTCAACAAAGCAAACCGGCAAGTCACTGATGGTGCCTGTTTGCACAGGGTGGTCACTCATTGACCACAAGGGAGATTCTTCAGTCTTCTAGTTGCAGTAGAATGTTGAAGGTCAAGAGTTTCATTTCATAGGTTCAGTTCAGGATAATCTAAAGTCTCTAGACTCAGCTCCTAGCTTTATACCAATCTAAGGGGCTGGGTTACCTGCCAAGTCCCTCCTATGGGTGGAACCTGGGAAGGGGGTGGTTACAACCCTTTTCCTTTGTCCAGTTTTGCTCCAGAGCTGGAGCTGGAGTGCCCGAGCAACTGGTTTGAACCGGGCTATGCATGGAGCACCTTGTGTGCCCCAGGCAGTGTCTCATTTCATTCAACCCACCCTGCCCCAATACATCATGGCCTGTCTGGGGAGGTGCTAGCACCTCCCAAGGCAGGAAAACTATTGCCCAGGCCTCCCCTGCTGGAGTTTCGTCCAGAAGCAGGAGGTCAGGCTCGTGTCTGTGGCAGCAGCATTAATTTTGTGATGCTGAGGCTCTGTTTAACTTTAACCGGGTAAAGCTACAACTACATATCTTTTCCCTCTAGAAGGGTGGAATGCTACCCCCGCCGCCAGGACTGGCGGGGGGGGGGGTAGTATTCCAAAGTGTATGACACCTTACAAGATATGTTTTGATAAAGCCAAACCAAAGTTAGCATTTAACGCGAGGATTATAATGCACTTAAGAGTATATGGTATGGCTATATCATAGAACAGCTATAAGGACTAGGCTCAGCTCATGCTAGAGCACCATCTCACATAAAACCAAGCACTCTGCCTTCAGGATTGTCAAGGCCTGCCATAGGAGTCACATATTGGTATATATGTGTCTATATGATGGTAGGTATAGGGATACTACACCTAAAAAAGGGATGATTACACAACCGTCCCTCAGCTGAGTGACCAGCCAGTTGTTTCAATTTGGATGGCCAGCCAGGGGTGGCATAATACGGTAGGGAGACAAAATATCGAAATTTAAATATCGATATACAATAATATCGATGTTTAAATTTCGATGGTATAGAATATCGATGTCCAGAATATCGACAGACAGAATATTGTTTTTATGGTATGTATGTTACTAATATCGAAATTTAATAATATCGAAATTATGTTTAGTGTTTTGTATTTTATTATGTTGTTTATATGTTTGTTAAATATGTTATTAAATGTATGTTTGAAAATTAGTAATTTTGTTTACATTTTGCGTTTTAGTATCAGAGCGGGTTGTGGGTTTATAGGGGAATAGGGTGGGAAGTAATTTAATAATAATTAATTAATTAATAAATATTTTTAAATATTTTTAAATAATAATTAATTGGTAATTAATGAATAATAATTAGTTAATTAAATTAATTAGAGTTAATGTGCTAATATAATTTATTTTTGTTATTGTTAATTAATAATGAATAGGTAATTAATTTATATTAATTAGTTATTTCACATTAATTAGAGTTAATGTGCAAATAAATAGAATTATTTGTTATTGGTAATTAATAATTAATTGGTAATTAATTAATATTAATTAGTTAATTACAATAATTAGAGTTAATGTGCTAATATATGTAAAAAGATAATTGTTAATTAATAATTAATTAGTAATTAAATAATATTAATTATTTAATGAAATTAATTAGTAATTTTTATTCCTACGCTATCCAACGCTTTCCCTACTGTTGCACCCTCTGGTGTGGGAATAGTAATTTTTACCCCTACGCTATCCAACCTTTTCCCTACTGTTGCACCTTCTGGTGTGGGAATTGTAATTTTTACCCCTATGCTATCCAACCTTTTCCCTACTGTTGCACCCTCTGGAGCAGGAATAGTAATTTTTACCCCTATGCTATCCAACGCTTTCCCTACTGTTGCACCCTCTGGAGTGGGAATAGTAATTTTTACCCCTTCGCTATCCAACGCTTTCCCTACTGTTGCACCCTCTGGAGTGGGAATAGTAATTTTTACCCCTACGCTATCCAACCTTTTCCCTACTGTTGCACCCTCTGGAGTAGGAATAGTAATTTTTACCCCTACGCTATCCAACGCTTTCCCTACTGTTGCACCCTCTGGTGTGGGAATAGTAATTTTTACCCCTACGCTATCCAACGCTTTCCCTACTGTTGCACCCTCTGGAGTGGGAATAGTAATTTTTACCCCTACGCTATCCAACGCTTTCCCTACTGTTGCACCCTCTGGAGTGGGAATAGTAATTTTTACCCCTACGCTATCCAACGCTTTCCCTACTGTTGCACCCTCTGGAGTGGGAATAGTAATTTTTACCCCTACGCTATCCAACCTTTTCCCTACTGTTGCACCCTCTGGAGTAGGAATAGTAATTTTTACTCCTACGCTATCCAACACTTTCCCTACTGTTGCACCCTCTGGTGTGGGAATAGTAATTTTTACCCCTACGCTATCCAATGCTTTCCCTACTGTTCCCCCCTCTGGAGTGATTTTTACCCCTACGCTATCCAACCTTTTTCCTACTGTTGCACCCTCTGGAGTAGGAATAGTAATTTTTACCCCTATGCTATCCAACCTTTTCCCTACTGTTGCACCCTCTGGAGTAGGAATAGTAATTTGTACCCCTACGCTATCCAACGCTTTCCCTACTGTTGCACCCTCTGGTGTGGGAATAGTAATTTTTACCCCTACGCTATCCAACGCTTTCCCTACTGTTGCACCCTCTGGAGTGGGAATAGTAATTTTTACCCCTACGCTATCCACCCTTTTCCCTACTGTTGCACCCTCTGGAGTATCCAATGCTTTCCCTACTGTTGCACCCTCTGGATTGGGAATAGTAATGTAAACCCCTACGCTATCCAACGCTTTTACTACTGTTGCAATATGTGTAGTAAGTATATATATTAATTTAGATGTACACTTTTTAGTTAATTTAAAATGTATATGTATTTGTTAATAATTTTTAAATATGTTTTAATGTTTTAATGTAATAATAGTAAAATTATATGTATTTTTAAATAATTTTTACATTATTATTAATACATTAAAAAACACGATATATTTCATTTCGATATTTTTGTACTACGATATTTTATTTCCGATATTTTTGTACTTACCTTTATGAAGATATAACTCCGATATTTTTGCTGTCAATATTGTTGTGTCAATATTTTTGTATGTAGATATTCTGTCTGTTGATAATATGTCAGACATTCGCATAATACATGCTGCAGCCCCTAGTAGGCCTTGGGTGCACCTATGCCCTGGGTACCTAGGGTACACTATACAGGGGCTCACAAGGTGACCCAATATCCAATTGGAGATGTACCTAAAGTACATGGAGTCCACTTTACAGTGAGAGCAGATAGCCTGAGGCCCTGATTAGCAGGGTCCCAGGCCAACTAAGTCGAAAACCAGCTAAACACTAGGCAAAAAGTTGGGGTAACCATATAGTCAGATATCCACCTTCCTACACAACCCCCCCAAACGAAAGGAGATAAGGCTATCCTTGACCAGGTAAGCCTATATTGCCTAAGTGGCCATATAAAGAAGCACCTGCACTAGCATGGTTACCCCCTGTCTCATGGTCCACTAAGCAATCCCTTACCCTAAGGGTATCATAGGGTCTCCACCATAGGGAATCTCTACCTGTGGTGTGTTTTGCCAAAGTAAAAGGTTGAGCTTGAGATGGAGTATTGAAGTGAGGCTCCTCTAATATAGGGCTCAGCTTCCTCCAATCACTTTCCACCATGTATGCCTTTCTTTCCATGACTGAGTTGCACTGTGCTCTCAGGGTCAACCTCTGGCTACCTACAGCTGGAGGCTGGGTCCCTTTTGTTGGCTCACTGGGGGGACAGGTCAGGTTTGGGGCCCTTAGGTCCCAGGTTTGGCTGTGCCCAACAGAGTCCATCTGGGGGAGGTTCCTAACTAAGTATAAGGGAGAACCCTCAGGAGTTTTTGGAATTTTCACCTTGCTAGGGCTGCTAGCTTTGGTGCCCCTAATCTGCTGATGGGGGTGTTCCTGTGGACAGGGGGCCCTTTGGGGTCCACTGGCCTCCCTGACCTCTACAGCCCCGGGCTGACTGAGGCAGGGTAGAGAGGGGCAGGTTACATGCTCCAGACTGGGTTTCACATTGGAAGGGTCCACTGACATCAGGGGCTCTGCCAGGCTAGGCCTGACTACCTCTGGGGCAGTTCCTTCACAAGGGGGAGGCTGATTCTCACCTAATGTCTGGTAGGAGGGAGACTATTCTTCCTCTCCAATACTCTCTGTCTGAGTGGAGTGATCCATAGTTTCAGGCTTCACAACACTAAAATCTGTTTGAGTTTGGGCTGTGACCATCACAGCCCTACCAACCTTTTCAGGAAGAAACTCTGTTTGTGTGTGGGCTGTGACCATCACAGCCCTGCCAACCTTTTCAGGGGCGTTTGCTTGAGCTTGGCCAACTTTTTCAGGGAGAAATTCTGATTGAGCTGGGGCTGTGACCAACACAGCCCCTCTAACCTTTTCGGGAAGGCCTACCATTTTGGAATGGGTTTCTTGTTCTACCCCAGCCCAGGCTGAGATCTCTAGATCATTTCCAAGTAGACAATCTACAGACAAGTTTGTAGACACTGCCACTCTCTTTGGGCCAGTGACACCTCCCCAGCTGAGATTTACTACTGCCATGGGATGATCTTTCTTCACTCCATCAATATTGATCACCTACCTAGTAGGTTAACCCAGGTAAAAGTTGTCCTGAGGGGACTAGACTCTCAGTCACCATAGTGACGCTAGCCCCTGTCTCTCTACAGGCTTCAACTTTCTGGCCATTGATGAGAGGCTCCTGGCTGTGCTTGCCCAAAGTGTTGGGACAAGCAGTAAAGTTGGCAAACCCCATGCCATCCTCACAGACTAGAGTTTCTGTTTTAGGGGACCTGGTTAGGCCAGAGTCCACCTGAGTTCCCCAAGTATACCCAGCCACAGTTTTGGGGGTACTCCCACCACCTGGGGGATTACTACCAATAGTAACAGGAGGTCTTGGAGTGTTACTTGGAGGAACGTTCTCCTTATTGTTGGCTTTTGGGCAACTACTGTCAGTCTTCCAGTGGCCAGGCTGTTTACAGACATGGCAATAAGGTTTCTTGGGGTTAGAGGAAGTGTTTTGGGACCCCCCCCCCATTGGAGTTTTGGGGCCCTGTAGGGGACTTGTTCTTGGATTTATCCCCACCTTTCTCTTGAGGCTTGGTAGAATCTTTCTTCTGGTCACCACCCTGATATTTAGGCGTGATCCTGGGTCTGACCCATTTGTCTGCCCTCTTACCCAATTCTTGTGGAGAGGTCAGATCAGAGTCCACCAGGTGCTGGTGTAGAAACTGGTTTTGAAAATTACTAAGGGTCTGCTCCCTCATAATCAAATTATACAATCCTGTATAGTCATGTACTTTGCTGCCCAATAACCAGCCCTCCAAAGCCTTAGTAGCACAATCTACAAAATCAGTCCAGTCCTGAGTCTGTGTCTTCGGGGTATCCCTAAACAACAACCTATATTGCTCAGTGGTTAAGCCACACCCATCAATCAGAGCACTCTTCAGGACTTTGTAGTTATTAGCATCCTCATCACTAACTGTGAGGAGCTTGTCTCTATCTTTTTCTGAAAAGGAGAGCCATAAGATTGCTGCCCACTGACGTTGGGGTACCTGTTGTGCTTTGCAAGCCCTCTCCAAACCAGTTATCCATTTGAGGATGTCATCCCCAACTTTGTTGGGTGGGACGATCTTGCTTAGCTTTCTAGTATCATAGGACCTACCTTTATCCTTAGGGATATTGCTGCCTCCAGTGGGTTCTAACCCACTTAACGTTTGCTCTCTTGCAAGAGCAAGTCTCTCTTTGGCTAGGGCAAGTTCTTGCCTCTCAATCCTCAGATTGACTTCTTTCATTCTGGCCTGATGTTCTCTTCTCTAAGGAGAAGTAATTCTCCTGAGAGCATCTGACCCTATTGAGACTCTAGAGTACTGAGAGTCTCAGGACAGGGATCTCCTCCTCCTGTTCTCAGTGTTAAGCCTGCTTGGTGGTCTGTATGGGGCTATGCCCCCTCCAGCCCCATGTAGGCTTAAGTTGGCCTGGCTAAGTACTCCCACTTGGACCTGGCTATCAGCATCCTCCCCAGAGTCCTCCTCTTCTACCTCATCTTCATCAATTAGATTCTGATCAGGGGAATCTTCTGCTGAGGGCTGTCCCTCTTCTGCACTACCCAACAGACCTGTATTAGAGGCTTTCTCAGCATCATATTCTTCCATGAGCTCAATCAGGTGCTTGAGGGTAGGGTTCGAACCCTGTTTTAACTTTCTTGATGTTTACAAGTTTACAAGTTTATTTTTATTTGCTTTGGTACTCCACTGAGGACCACAAATATTATACAGATAAGATTCAGTTACTACAGCATTTAAAACTTCTCATGTTAGTACAAAGATAAAAAAGGTTTAAAAAATTTATAAAATTTATAACATACTAGTTCATTCGGGGGAGATTTGCATACGATAATCAGTTCCTTTACGGTGGTAATACGGCATCTGACATATATGGGGTACAGATGTTTTGCCCTTGCTGCCACTACTTTTGAGTTGGGGCATGTGAACAGTAGATGCTCTAAGTCCTGCTCCCCGCCATTACATAGGCTGCATAATGTGGTTTCGTTTGGATGCCATTTCGCTGTTATAGTTTGGACGGGTAAAATGCCCAGCCGGAGCAGGATGATTGATCTCCTCGCACCAATGCGTGAGATTAAAATCTATATGTTTCTGCGTTTTCTTGAGTACCACTGTTTCCGTAATGTTTTTATATAAAGTTAATTTGGCGCAATGCGAGGAGTCAAGTTCAAAGCTAAGTCTTGGGGTATAGCATTTCAGAAAAAGTTTCAATTGAGATGGTGTCCAAGTTAGCAGTAGATTGGCATTAATATCCGCCAGTTTAAAGGCAATAGACATGTTTTTGAAGAATACATGTTTCGATGAGTCACAGTCAAAGGTCTCTGCTTTGAGCAGGGAGCGAAGAGTCCCATCCTTCGCATGTAGCAGGTTGTATGCCCACCTAATCACGTTGGCGATACCTTTAGAGTAAGAGCTCCTGAGTGAAAGTTCAAGGCAGAGAGCTTGTACTGGAATAGATTGCGATACCTTTAACATTCTCCTTAGTATTTTTCCTTCTTTTAGGTCCAGGAATGACCACTGTTTGATTGGAATGTATTCCAAGGCGTATGATAGAACTGAAGGTATCTTCACACTGTAGACTTTTAGCAGGGAGGAGAAGTGTCTATTTCCAGAGGCCGCGTATAACCTTTGCAGAGCTCCTGCATGTACCTCGGATTTCCTGGACAAGTTTAGAAGCTGTTGATTGTTTTTTAGAGTCTTAGTAAAGATCCTGCCCAGGTAGGTATACTCCTCAACCTCTTCGGCTTTTTCGTCGCCCAGTCTCCAACAGTATTTACTGCTTTTTTTCCTCCCTGAAAAAGAGACTATTTTTGTTTTGGTTAAATTAGGAATTACATTTTTTTCCTGGGTATACTTATACAGGGCATCCAGATCGCTTTGCAGACCAAAGGGGGTTAGGTCCAGTACTATAATATCGTCTGCATATAGTAGGGCATGTATATTTTGAGCTGCTACCTTTGGTGGGAAGCTTCGCACTTGTTGTAGACGCTGCGGCAGATCACTGAGATATAATGAAAACTGCAAGGGGGCAAGGAGGCATCCTTGCTTAAGTCCGTTTGGCGTCGGGATCGGGTTGGTCAGGCCCTTTTCCCTCCCCATTTGAACTTGACACCAGGTGTCTGTGTACAGGGCAATTATAATTCGTAGTAGCTGTTCTGGGATTCCTAATTTCCTCAATTTATTCCATAGCAACGCTCTGTCCACTCAGTCGAACTCTGTTGTAAAGTCAATAAATGCTGCATACACAGGCTGGAATTTAACTACCACATATTTGTCAAGGATAGTTTGTAGCATCGCGATATTGTCTATGACTGAGTGCTTTGGCCTGAAGCCTGCTTGGTAGAGCGGAATCAGTCCCAGTGAGAATGCCCACTTTTTAAGTTGGTCCAGGACCTCTGCAGCAAAGATCTTTCCCGTGGCGTCCAATAGCGCTATTTGTCTATAATTGCCAGGTTGGTGTCTCGGTCCCTTTTTGTGTATTGGTACTACGATGCTCCCCTTCCAAGATTTTGGCATTTCCCCTGTCTTGAGAATGAAATTAAAGAGGGGAGAAAGCACCGTACTCCATCCCTTTGGGTCAGCCTGAAGGACCATGATTGGAATTTGATCTGGGCTGGTGGCTCCTGTTGATCTTGCCTTCCTTATGTGCATTTCCGTAGAGAAAGGGGAAGCAGTTCCAATGGGCGAGGGGTTTCCTTCGCAATTACTTGTGGGGTTACTAGACATTTCATAGGTTGTATTTAATTTATACAGGTTGGTTATATATAAATCCCATTCTTTAGGGGGGACTGGGATAGCTTGCAAGGCATTTTTTGTGCCTGTCTCTTTTGCAATTAAGGACCAGTAAGTGCGTTGGTTGTACTGCTTTGCTGCTATCCGTAGGTCTGCCCAATTTTTATCTTCTGCTGTACTTTTTATTTGTTGCTTCTCCCTCTTGAGTTGATTCTTCAATTTGTTGATTTCTGCCTGTCTTGGCATTGAGAGTTCCAGGAACTGTGCTCTTATCAGTTTGTTTAGCATTTTTGCAGTTGTGGATGACTTAATGGTTTTGTTTCCGTGCTTTGCTGGTACTGCTTGTTGCAATTTGTATTGAAGCATTTGTTTTAGTATCTCAAGAATTGACTCAAAGTTTGTTATTGGGTTGGAGGAGTGCTTTATCAGAAGAAGTTGATTAGTGTTTATTAAGGTGGTTATTTTATTGAGCGTAGATGAATTCCAATAGATCCGTCTTTGATTTGTCTTTACCATAACTGTACTGTGCTTAAACATGATATGGCTAGTTGGACATGTGATTGTTTTCCATTGCGTAAGTAATGACAGAATAGCATGGTCGCTTCCCTGAACAGAGTGAATTCGAAGATGTGAGGCAGACCCAAATATATCCAAGCTGCAGATCATATAGTCCAGAATTGATAAGGTATTAGTTCCCCGTCTCGTGTAAGATGCAGGAATGTCACCTTCCACGTTCCCGTTTAGAATAGTTCCGTTTAATAGTGGGAGTGATGCTAATAATATTTTCCCCCTTTTATCGACCTTGTTTCTAATCGGGAACAACAGCACTGAAATTTCCAGAGCTTGTTCTTTGTACCAGTTTGCCCATTTTGATATTTCACTATTTGATAGTTTTCCATTAAGGTCGCCCATGATCATATATGGCAAATAGGCTAGGGCTTCTATTATTTGCTGGATACCGTCCAGGATTTCAACAAATAGCCCATCATTTTTTTGTCCAGGTGGAATATATAAGTTAAAAAGTAATACATTTTTTTCCAGATCTGAGGGGTCTGTCCCCAGCCTGATCTTAATACATTGAAAGTGCTTAGATTTTGTAGTGATGATTTCTTGGGCCCAAATATACTCTTCGCTTAGTAGGATAGCTATCCCTCCCTTCGCATGACCTCGGTCAACTTCCTGCGCAGGAATATCATAGGTTAAATACCCATCCTGATGAAAATGTTTTGTTGACCAGGTTTCTTGTAGCGCAATTATAGCGGGTTGATTTTTTGCGAGCTCAATCATTTTTTCTTTTGTTTTCCCTGCTATATTCCAGGATGATATCGATAGCCCATTGTTAAACAGAGTGATTCTTGTTCAGCGCTTGTTTTTTGTTGTTCAGAGTCTCTGCGATCCATAACCATGACTGATCTACTCTTGCTGTATCCTTTTTTTGGGTACTTTGGCTCCAAATTTCCCTTTCTTCGTCCTTTACGGAAATAAATAGATTTTCTGCTGAATCTTCTATGTAATTGGTCATTTTATTTGGCTGATGGGGAATTTTTCGTAATGATCCCTTATGCCGATTTCTCGAGTTGCAGTCTGTAGTTTTCTGTACTGAGGTCAAATCGTAGCCACATTTGTGGAGAGTCTCTTGTTTCTTCAAGATAATTCCAGGCAGCACAGGTGACCAAAATTCTACCATGGCGGTTTTCATGTTTTCTTTATCCGGGAAGGTTACTAAGTTAATTTCTTTTCGTGTTAAGGTTTGTAGCGGCAAAATACGTTGCAGGAGATTAATGATTCGGCCTCGATTGAGAGGGGCATCATCTGTGGGAAAGAGCTCTGTTATTTGTAGGTGTGTTGATATTATCTCCTCCTGCGATTAATATTTATTTTGATGATCTTCGGGTCCTTTGAAGTAGACTTTTAATGCTGGGCTTGCCGGGTCGTAAAGGAAGTCTTTTGCCCTTGGGTTTAACGCGTAGCTTTGTTGTGGGTTTTTATTTTCAGATTTTACCGTCGAGTTTTGATTTTTTATCTTTGATGGCGTGGGCGATTTTGTACTTTCTTCATTGTCGAGCTGGATGTCAGGGGAAGCAGTTGTCTTCTGGAATTTGAGTTTATGCGCTTTCTTCTTTTTGAATCTTCTTAGCGGCTTTCCCCTTTTTTTCTTTACCTCCACTTGTTTCTTTTTTATATTTTTTATATTTTACAAATCCCGCGCGTCCTCGCTATTTAAGTCAATGCTATCCTTTATTTCTTGATCCCCGGCAGGACTTGTCGCGATATGTTTGTTTTTGGTATTCCTAAATATAGGATATTGGTTAGGCTCTCTGTTGTTTTCTTCTTTAAGGAGTTTCCTTAGGGAATATACGATAGTTTCACACTGGTTACTCATAGTTCCCTTGCATGATTTATTCCCTGTTTGTGTTCCAAATTCTCTTTTACCCGGAGCTAGATGGGTACTGGTGGTTTTGATATCACTTGTTGCTTCTTGATTGTTAGCAGATGTTCCTTTTGTTTTTATTGACTCGGTTTGTTCTTTTTTCCTCTTTTCTTCTACTAGGAACTTTAAAATTCCTATTTGCACATCGAGTGTTTGATCCGAATTCTCCAAAATATTGCCTAAATGGGCGAGGACCGAGTCCAGGATTTTTTGCAATGTGAAAAGAGATTTAGACACTGGAGTATAATTGTTCGTTAAGCTGGCAGTCTTGAACATAAAGAGATCTGGTGAATATTCCAGGAGACCTTCTCGATCTCAGGATTTTTGTAGCGTGCTATTGTGTATGTCATCCGGCTCTATTTGTGGCCCGAGATCCATGTCTCCGTCCTTGGTGATGGTTTCTGGCCGTATGGGGTTATAGTCTGGGCTGTATTGAATATTTGATAGGCCCAGTACTATTTGGCCAGTTGATTCTATTTCCAGAGGTGAGTCCACCAGCTCCGTTAGAATGGTTTTTTGATCAGCCTCAGGAGTTTTTAGTGTGTGTTCTTTGGGGTGGTCTTGTATAGTCCCCACTTTATCTTCCCCATCCTCCTTTATAACAGCTACTATAGCTGAGTTTGACTTATTTTTTGCTATTTGTCCATCAGTGATTAATGTTGTAAAGTACTTTCTCATTTCAGGGGTTCCTGTTATCCGTCCACTTTTCACCGCTTTATTAGAGGGCTTTCTGATTGCCTCTTCTGTTCCCATTCTTTTCATAAAGATGGTTCGTGATCTCAGTTTCTTGAAGGCCATTTCCCTGCACCGGGACTATTGGTAGTATATTTTCCGATGGTAGGATGATACTTGGGTTTTACACCGGGCAGAGGATTTATTTGTCTTCCTTCCTCTGGTCTCTGCTCACTATTTGTTTTCCCTTTTGCTCCTCTTTGTGACTTGTTGCTTTGTGCTAGCTCCTCGTTAGTATTCGTCGTCGGGGGCTACTCGTGGGGGTGCTATTGAATTTGTGGCCTCTCGTCCTGCTCCCACCTCATGCGCCTCGCGTGGACTGACGCACTGTTGACTTGGTGCCTCGCTTCCTTGTAGCTCTTGGTGCCCTTACCGCCCAGACCAACCCACCGCCTTTAAAGTCCTGTGCTCAGCATTTGGCACTCGTCGCTCGGCCCTCGTTTGAGGGGCAGGTGTGGTAGGGTGTGGTGGGGTGTGGTAGGGTGGTAGGGTGTAGTGGGGGGTAAGCGTTACAATCACAATCGCAATCACAGTCACTGCAACGCAGAGTCAGTAGCGGGGGTAATGCACTAGGGGGGTACTGGGAGATTGTTCGTGAGGGAATCGCAGTCACTCTAGTTCTCTCCTGTCCCCTTCCCTGTAACCCCCAGTGCCACTCTCACCGTCCTGCTGCTGAAGGTCCCAATATACGGTGTACGTGTACGGTGTACGTTTTAAGCTTCTGGATCCACTGGCTCCTCTGACTTCCTCTGGCGCCTTGGGCAGTGGCATATGGCTGGGGCTGGATCGACAGGCTGTTGGAATAATGCCTCGCTGAGTGTGGACCCTTTGATAGCCTTAGGCAGCCTTGGGTAGCCTCTGCCTCTGCCTCTATCTCGGGGGCCTCTGTCTCGGCCGCCGTCTTCCTGGTTCCCCTGGGCGGCTCTGAGGAATGGAGCACAGATGCTCGAGGGGTCGCGGGGCTGCTCGGCTACTTGGCTTGCTGCTCGCTGGGATATCTGCCGGGGCTCCACGGCAATCCGTGCCGCCCCGCGCTGCTCTGAGTGAGGAAGCCGCCGAATTTTGTGAGCGGCTCGGAATGGTGCCCAGAGCAGCTCAGCGCTAGTGCCCAGATCTCGGCGGGCTGAGGGCTGCGGGCTGCCGCAGCAGTGCAGATCGTTGCGGGCGGCTCGGCGGGCGGCTCGGTTTGGTTTGGTTTGGTTTTTGCAGATGGTCCGCAAGCCTCCCGACTCCCGACTCCTGCTCCTCTCCTCTCCTCTCTGGTAGCGATTCAGACTCGCTGGTTCTGGTTCTGCTCTCGTGCGCCACCTGTGCAAACATGCCATTCACGCCAGACCGCAAATGCACAGGAACTTTCTTGATGTGCACAAGTACCTCAAATCATGGAAAGTTAGGGTATCATATCTGGAAGGTATCCTTAAAGGATCTACCTCCACTGGGAGAGAGCTACTTGGTTCTGCTCTCAGAGACATGATCTAGTGAGGTGTGGTGTGTGCACCTACCTACACTAAGTGTTACCTACTAGAACCTCTCTAGGAGTTGTAGCCAGGGTGTGCTAGGCCCTTTGGTCTACAACAACTAAGTTCAGTAGAACTTAAGTATTTTAAGACTTGTATTATATGTACCTCAAGGTACCTTAATGTGATCTTTCAAATGATATCTCAAGATATTATGGTACAACAATCAGCAAGCTCTTATCCCAACCGCTGCACACCAATGTGAGAAGTTGGCCTGATATGTGATGTCCACTATTCTAGTGGGCACCCTGTATTAGTCCAAACAACCCTTATGGTGATGGTTGTAAAGTCAACCTTATAGACCAGCTATCCTAGTGGAAGCACGGACAAAGCAGTCTTATGCTAATTCTTCAGAGAGCATGTGAAGCCAATTGTTTTACCAATAATAACCCCTTGAATATCAAATGAAAGAACACCACAAAAGGTATATATCAAATATATATATATTTATTACTAACACAACCCCTCTGCACTCTTCATAGCGCCAGGATGCCCTTAGGGTTGCAGTGCGCTTTAAAAATGGCATAAATAAAAATAAAAAAAAGTTGCACAAATACAATTCTGCCCTAGGGGCCTCACGAACCATATACTAATTAAGTGGTATAAGAACCACTTCTGAACAGGTGAATAGGCCTAGGGCCTAGGGAATCGCTGGGACTACACTGAACAACCACAGGTTAGGAAGTAATAGTCTCACAGGATGCCTGTGCAGTGTCTAAACACACACGCAGGTTCTCATGGACTTTCAATGGGAACGTAAAGTTAACAAAATAGTTGACTTCGGACACTTCCGGGTAAACTAAATAAACACCAAGTTAAAGTAGGACACTTGGATAGTTATTACCCATGGGAGCACCGGAGTACTCGAGTTACCTCATCCAGGGAAGCCGGGTGCATAGGTGTTCTTTTGTGTCGGGTTTCGTCTTCGAATCCTATGGAGAACTGCACAAAGATGCTGCAGGCGACCAGGAGGAAGATGTCCGGTTGGATCCAAGGGTGGATCGAAGCAGTGAAGAACCTGGAAGCAGAGGGGACAGAGTCTGGGTCACTAGCCAGTAACCAGGAAGGAACCAGGAAGGAACCAGGCGATGTCGAGCTGCAAACAGGTGAAGAAGTGAAGCTTGTCTCTGTAGCCACGTGGACCATGAGGCGTCAACGAAAACTAGGAGCTGGATACGGACTGTCCCACAAAGGATCTCGCTGTTGGCGGTGTCGGCTTCCGGATTGGAGTCAACAAGCCTTGGCAAAGGCAACCCATGCAGGAATGGAAGATTGGCTTCTGTTCAGACCAGCAAGGTCTGGAGAGCTTCCCCTTAACAGGAAAGCAGGAGCAAGCCCGGAGCAACCAGGCAAGTGGTGTTGTTTCATAAAGATTTCTTCTGGAGGGCCACTAGCCAGCGGGCTAGCAACCGAAAAGACGCATCAAGGAGAAATGCAAGAGCAGGACCCACGCGGCACTCGCAGAGTGTGGAGGGCTGAGCTTCGGTGCACTTACGGCTCAGGGTTAGGGCTTCTCAAGTCCCAATGCACAACTTCGAGGATAGCTCAGAAGCTGCACAGTTAGCAAAAAGCAGGTACTGCGGGTAGTCTGATCCCACGTCTCTCATTTCTGCCACAGGTCTCAGCTTTGTTGTGGATGTGGGTCCGGGTCAGAGAAGTCTGGAAGTCCAGAGGCTGCATTGCTAAGTCTTCGGGCTCCAGCGGGGGTATTGACAAAGCAAACCGGCAAGTCACTGATGGTGCCTGTTTGAACATGGGTGGTCACTCATTCACCACAAGGGAGATTCTTTAGTCTTCTAGTTGCAGTAGAATGTTGAAGGTCAAGAGTTTTGTTTCAGAGTTTCAGTTCAGGATAATCTAAAGTCTCTAGACTCAGCTCCTAGCTTTATACCAATCTAAGGGGCTGGATTACCTACTAAGTCCCTCCTATGGGTGGAACCTGGGAAGGGGGTGGTTACACCCCTTTCCCTTTGTCCAGTTTCGCACCAGAGCTGGGGCTGGAGTGCCCCAGCAACTGGTTTGAACCGGGCTATGCATGGAGCACCTTGTGTGCCCCAGGCTGTGTCTCATTTCATTCAACCCACCCTGCCCCAATACACTATAGCCTGTCTGGGGAGGTGCCAGCATCTCCCAAGGCAGGAAACCTATTGTCCAGGCCTCTCCTGCCGGAGATTCGTCCAACAGCAGGAGGTCAGACTTGTGTCTGTGGCAGCAGCATCCATTTTGTGATGCTGAGACACTGATTAACTTTAACCGGGTAAAGCTACAACTACATGTCTTCTCCCTCTAGAAGGGTGGAATGCTACCCCCGCCACCAGGACTGGCGAGGGGGGGTAGTATTCCAAAGCATATGACACCTTACAAGACATGTTTTGATAAAGCCAAACCAAAATTAGCATTAACCGCGAGGACTATAATGCACTTAAGAGTATATGGTATGGCTATATCATAGAACAGCTATAAGGACGTGGTTCCGAAAGCTGCAGACAGGCGCAGCTCATGCTAGAGCACCATCTCACATAAAACCAAGCACTCTGCCTTCAGGATTGTCAAGGCCTGCCATAGGAGTCACTTATAGGTATATATGTGTCTATATGTAATGGTAGGTATAGGGATACTACACCTAAGCAAGGGGTGATTACACGACCTTGCCCCAGCTGAGTGATCAGCCAGTTGTGTCAATTTGGATGGCCAGCCAGGAGTGGCATAATACATGCTGCAGCCCCTAGTAGGCCTTGGATGCACCTATGTCCTGGGTACCTATGGTACACTATACAGGGGCTCACAAGGCGACCCAATATCCAATTGGAGATTTACCTAAAGTACATGGAGTCCATTTTTCAGTGAGAGCAGATAGCCTGGGGCCCTGATTAGCAGGATCCCAGGCCAACTAAGTTGAAAACCAGCTAAACACTAGGCAAAAAGTTGGGGTAACCATATAGTCAGATATCCACCTTCCTACACAACCCCCCAAACGAAAGGAGATAAGGCTATCCTTGACCAGGTAAGCCTATATGGCGTAAGTGGCCATATAAGGAAGCACTTGCACTAGCATGGTTACCCCCTGTCTCATGGTCCACTAAGCAATACTTTACCCTAAGGGTATCATAGGGTCTCCACCATAGGGAATCTCTACCTGTGGTGTGTTTTGGCAAAGTAAAAGGCTGGGGTTGAGATGGAGTATTGAAGTGAGGCTCCTCTAACGTAGGGCTCAGCTTCCTCCAATCACTTTCCACCATGTATGCCTTTCTTTCCATGACTGAGTTGCACTGTGCTCTCAGGGTCAACCTCTGGCTACCTACAGCTGGAGGCTGGGTCCCTTTTATTGGCTCACTGGGGGGACAGGTCAGGTTTGGGGCACTTAGGCCCCAGGTTTGGCTGTGCCCAACAGAGTCCATCTGGGGGAGGTTCCTAACTAGGTGTAAGGGAGATCCCTCAGGAGTTTTTGGAATTTTCACCTTGATAGGGCTGCTAGCTTTGGTGCCCCTAATCTGCTGATGGACAGGGGGCCCTTTGGGGTCCACTGGTCTCCCTGACCTCTACAGCCCCCTGGGCTGACTGAGGCAGGGTAGAGAGGGGCAGGTTACCTTCTCTAGACTGGGTCACACCTTGGAAGGGTCCACTGACACAAGGGGCTCTGCCAGGCTAGGCCTGACTACCTCTGGGGCAGTTCCTTCACAAGGGGTAGGGTCAGTTCCCTGAGGAGACTGATTCTCACCTAATGCCTGGTGGGAGGGAGACTTTTCTTCCTCCCCAATGCTCTCTGTCTGAGTGGAGATATCCATAGTTTCAGGCTTCACAACACTAAAATCTGTTTTAGTTTGGGCTGTGACCATCACAGCCCTGCCAACCTTGTCAGGAAGGAACTCTGTTTGTGTGTGGGCTGTGACCATCACAGCCCTGCCAACCTTTTCAGGGGAGTTTGCTTGAGTTTGGCCAATCTTTTCAGGGAGGAATTTTGATTGAGCTGGGGCTGTGACCAACACAGCCCCACTAACCTTTTCGGGAAGGCATATGTAGGAGAGTAGGGTCTGCTATCCTATGGTCACCCCAATTTTTGCTTTTTGCTTCACTGGTTTTTGACTTATTGAGGCTGTGGGCCTGCTAATCAGACCCCCAGCCTGCTGTTCTCTCTCTAAATTCCCATACATGTACTATAGGTACATAACCCAATTGGAACTGGACTCCTTGTCAGCCCCTGCACCATGCACTATAGGTGCTCAGGGCATAGGTGCCACCAAGGCCTACCAGGGGCTGCAGCATAGCTTTTGCCACCCCTGGCTGGTTCTTAAATTGACACAACTGGCTGATCACTCAGCTGGGGCAAGTTGGTGTAATCACCCCTTGCTTAGATATAGTATACCTATATCTAAACCTATATCTGGACACATATAAACCTGTGAGTCACTCCTATGGAAGGCCTTATCAATCCTGGAGGCAGAGTGCGTGGTTTAATGTGAGATGGTGCTCTAGCATGAGCTGAGCCTGTCTGCAGCTGTCGGGAACAACTCCCTAAGCTGTTCCGGGATAATGTCATACCATATACTATTAAGTGCAGTATAATCCTCGCGGTTATATGTTAACTTTGGTTTGGCTTTATCAAAACATGTCGTGTAAGGTGTCATACGATTTGGAATACTATCCCCTCGACAGTCCAGTTGACGGGGATAGCATCCCACCCCTCTAGAGGGAGAAGACATGCTACTTTACTGAAACGCGGTTGATTTTTAAAAGAGCCTCAGATCCACAAAATGGATGCTTCTGCCACAGACACAAGTCTGACCTCCTGCTGCTGACCGAAACTCAGCCAAGGAGGCCTGGACAAAGGCTTTCCTGTCGCAGGGAGGTGTCACACCACCCCAGACAGGAGATAGTGGATTGTAGCAGGGAGGTTGGAAAGAAACCAGACACTACCTGGGGAGCACAAGGCTTCCCGTTGCATAATCCGGTCACACTGGTTCTGGGGCATCCCAGCCCCAGTCCCAGTGCGACCTGGACAAAGGGAAAGGGGTGTAACCACCCCCTTCCTGGGTCCCACCCATAGGAGGGGACCTAGCAGGTAATCCAGCCCCCTAGATTGGTATAAGAATGGGAGCAGTGCCAACGCACTCAGATTATCCTGATGAAACACAAGAAACAAAACTCTGGACCCTTCGACATCCTTCTCGACGTAGAAGACTGAAGAATCTCCCTTGTGGTCAAGGAGTGACCACCCTGTGCAAACAGGCACCATCCAGCACCTCGACGTTTGCTTTGTTGCAGTTCCCGCCGGAACTCGAGCGACAGAGTCCGATAAGACCAAGTGAGCCTGCCTTCTAACAGCCCGATCCACAGTCCCTGCAGAGCTGGGACCCGTGGATGCGACCGGAGGCGTGGGGCCCGCCATCTTGAAAAGACCACGAGTCGCTGACCGTGCAGTCCACGAGTAACCCTCGAAGCTGTACATCGGGGTTTGAGAACCCCAGCCCTGAGCCACTTTTGCACCAAAGCTCACCCCTCTACACTCACCGAGTGCTGCGTGGGGCCCTTCTGCTTCTTTTGGCTCAACGCGTTGGCCCGGTCACTTTCCCGCTGGCTTGTGGCCCCTGTGCCGACGAACTACGAAATCTAACTTGTGATTCTGGTTGCTCCAGAGTTGCACCCGCTCCTCTGAAAAGGAGCCCCCGCTCTGACCCTCCTGGTCCGAGTGAGAAGCAATCTTCCAGTCCTGCGTGGATTGCTCTTGCCAAGTGTTGTTTGCTCCGATCCTGACGCCGACAGCGCCGACGGCGAGAGCCTTTGTGGGACAGCTCGTGACCCGCTCCTGGATGTCACAGATGCCCTAGAGCCCCCGTGGCAGCGGAGAGAAGCTCCTCAACAACCACCTGATTGCGCCCGACATTGCCTGGTTCCGTCCTGGTTCCACCCTGGTCACTGCTGAGTGACCCAGACTCTGTCCCCTCTGCTTTCAGGTACTCTACAACTCTGACCCACCCTTGGATCACACCGGACACTTCTCCTTTACATCGCCTGCAGCATCTTCAGCTTCAAGCACCAACAACCTGCGTGACGAAACCCGACACAACTTCGACCCTATGCACCCGCTTCCCGTGGGTGAGGTAACTCAACAACGCCGGTGTTCCCACACTGGTACACACCTCTAGTGTATGTGTCTTAAGTTTCATCCTTCTAGGTTAAGCGGAAGTCTCCTTAAACAGTAACTTTATAACTTTTACGCACCATTGACTTTGCCTTGGTGCATGCATGTGCTTTAAGCTCTGCACCCGAATCCCGCGGGCTTTTCCCGACTTCAGCATTGCTAGTCCCGACTGCTCCCAGCGATTCCCTAGGCCCTAGGCCTAACCACTGTTCGATTGGTATCTCTTATACCACTTTCTTAATATATGGTTTGAGTGGCCACCCGCCCTCATCCATAATTGTGCAACTTTCATATGTTTAACTGTGCTTTTGTTTTAACGCTTGTGCCCCATTGCTCAGAAAGAGTACTGGGGATTATTCTAGTAATAAATACATATATTTTTATAATATATACTTGTGTGGTGTCCTTTCATTTGATATTAGAGGATTGTGATTGGTAAAACAGCTCGCTTAACACGACCTCTTGAGTTAAGCCTTTGAGGCTGCTTAGTCCATGCTACCCCTAGGATAGCTTGTCTAATAAGGTTGACTTACAACCAGACACCATAAGGGATTGTTTGGACTGATACAAGGTGGTTCCAGAATTGGAAACATCATATATCAGGCCAACTTCTCACAGCATACCATTTTGGAATGGGTTTCTTCTACCCCTTCCTAGGCTGAGATCTCTAGATCATTTCCCAGTAGACAATCTACAGGCAAGTTTGTAGACACTGCCACTCTCTTTGGGCCAGTGACACCTCCCCAGCTGAGATTTACTACTGGCATGGGATGATCTTTCTTCACTCCATCAATATTGATCACCTGGTAGGTGAACCCAGGTAAAAGTTATCCTGAGGGGACTAGACTCTCAAGTCACCATATTGATGCTAGCCCCTGTGTCTCTATAGGCTTCAACTTTCTGGCCATTGATGAGGGGCTCCTGTCTGTACTTGCCCAAAGAGTTGGGACAAGCAGTAAAGTTGGCAAACCCCATGCCATCCTCACAGACTAGAGTTTCTGTTTTAGGGGACCTGGTTGGGCCAGAGTCCACCTGAGTTCCCCAAGTATACCCAGCCACAGTTTTTGGGGGTACTCCCACCACCCGGCGGATTACTACTAATAGTAACAGGATGTCTTGGAGTGTTACTTGGAGGAATGTTCTCCTTATTGTTGGCCTTTGGGCAACTACTGTCAGTCTTCCAGTGGCCAGGCTGTTTACAGACGTGGCAATAAGGTTTCTTGGGGTTATAGGAAGTGTTTTGGGACCCACCCCCTCCCAGTGGAGTTTTGGGGCCCTGTAGGGGACTTGTCCTTGGATTTATGTAAAGAGTGTCCTGTGCACACAAATTCTCAAATAGTTCTCAGGTGAGAACTAAAAGTATAGTAAGCCTTCAAGGAATGATTTCACAATCCATCCGAGTGGAGTGAAAATTATTTAATAGTTCATAATGGATCAGTACATACAAGAGCAAGTAGCTGACACGTGTTTCGTCACACCGTGTGCGGGTAATGACTCATCAGGGCTAGGAAGGAAAAATATATATGTTTTAGGATCACTGAACAGGGTAAGGTGACTTGGAGTGCGAGAAAAAGGGGGAAACACCTGGAATCTAGTGGAAACCCTATATTTGGTGGAAAAGGCATATAGGATGGTGACTTCTGGTTCGTAAAGGAAGAGAAAAAGAAAAGAAAAAAATGGCGGGGGAAACCAAATGTGCTGTGACAGACTCGTGTACGGGTGACAATGATGAAAATAAATACTGGTCTTAGCAATAACATAGATTCAAACAGAGAGTCATATGAATTGTATCTAAGAGGGAGAAAATCAGCATGCACTTGTACATCGGTGTTATACACAGGCGCAAATGAGGTGGTAGAGCAACCACTAGGAGGGAAAAGTGAAAGGTGTGAGTTGAAAATCCGTAGCAAAAATAAAGAAGTAAAAAGTAAGAGGTAATATATAACATTAGCTGCAACATTACAATCGCGTTACCACATGATGTGCTGTGCAACTGGTAATTAAAAGATCGCGAAGGGGTACATTAGTGAGAGCACAACATATAATGCTATAGTGAGGTGAGTATACCATCAGAATGTCAAGTGAGTTAGCATTGGAGGTGCGGTAGGCCAAATGTGGTAATAATGCAGAAAATTAGAAAACGAGCCAAATGCCTCTGACGCCTAAGAAATCTATGCGTTGGTGAGAAAGGCCAGTGAAGCAGTGTACCTAAGGAGAAAAGCAAAGAGCAAACTGCCTCCAATTGCGGTCATTAACAGGCTTTGCACAAAATGCTAAAAGAAACAACAGAGGGTCATTGGTCGAGGCCCAGCACATGAGGGTTCCTAAGAGGAGACAAAATGAAATTACAATGTCCGGCGGCATACTAGGTTTGTTCCAAGTGGTAATGTGTTGTTTCTAAAGAAGACCACTGTAAAATACAGCGTGATTACAGTCTACATAAACTGTCACAAGGTGTGAATTATAGAGTCACCCAAAATAATTATCGTTGCCATGGTTAGATTCATAATGGAGGACCATCTTAAAACTGACACAGACTATAATCTGACTCTATCAAAGTGACATGCAAGTTACAGTACTGTGAGTAATACGAAACAAATGCTACGAAAAGCGAGAGCAAAGAGTATATTTCAGACAGAGGACAGCGTGTGAGAGAGAGTGAGTAAGTAGGGGGCATTACATGTACATGAAAAGCGGCCTTGAGTCAAAAGGAAAGGCGCTGTGGAAAAGAAAGTGGAGCGTTTACCCTATGAAGCTGACGCGGTAAAAGGCATGGAAATTAACGTAAGTGAGGTGCACTAAAAGGGTAGTGAGTAATCTTACCGCCTAGCGAGGTTGGTAAAGGGGGTAAGATGGTAACGGAGGGAAAGTGACTCCCTCGGTGAGGAAAATAAATATCACAGGCACGTTTCAGGACGGATCTGTCCTATTCAGCGTGCTGAGGAGGGAAAAGTAAGAGGCCCGTTAAGAGATGTAAACTGAGGCGTGGGAGTTCTTGAAACGGGGAGGGTAGAAGTTTTCTTACCTTAAGTGGAGAGCATAGCACGGATATGTGCAAAAGGCAAAACTCTACATCCGGGTAGTGGATGAAGGGGAGTCGGATGATCGTGCTGTTAAAAGCATAGTAGAGCATATTTGATTGGTGGAGCTCTGTTGGAGGGCGGGGCTGGGAGTGGTGTGGTAAACAACTAGTGCGTTGCCGTGTGGTCGGCGGAAGTATCAATCAGCCAGAAGAGTATGAAGAAAGACAAGGAAATGCCCCAGAGATGTGATAAATCGGCCCGAATGTACAAATATGAATGAAATAGCGTGATGTGTCCTTTAATTGGAGACATCATATGTGCAATGTGTGCTGAGGCATGTCAGGTGGTAGGGCCTCTAGGAGAAAGGTAAGGTATGCATCGAGCATGTTGTATCGGGAAAAAGAGGGGAACACGTCCAGTATTGGGCTTACGGAAGTGTGCGGTGGACGCGCCCATAGGGTATGCAAGGGTAATAAAAACCGGCTTGATTTATGTTGCAAAAAAATGTATTTTAAATAAAAAATAAAAAAATTATTAGTACCGGCAATAAAAGGCCGAAGGGGAAATAGCGGACTGGTGTGGTGTGGTGTGTGGCAAGGTGAGAGTAGAAATCATGTGGAGGAGAGAAGAGGTGGCAGGTGCCAGAACATTGAGTATTGAAACATGTAAAAGGAAAGGAAAGAGAAAATAGACTTACAAAAACACAGGGCAAATATAGTGCATAGGTGTAAGTACATATGTAGAATGGAGCAAAAAGTGGTCTATTCAGGTGATAGTAACAATAACATACTGGTTAACAGACATAACATATGATCCTGAAACAGGAAAAGAGAATGAAATGACGGAGTACCGTCCATATTCAAAATCTGACAATGACGTATCTTGAAAGGATGCAAAAGTCATATGGGTGATGTCCAGGGCCGAAAAATTAGACCCCTGCTGAGGGTTGATGGTCACTTTTATGAACCAAGAAAATATTCTAGTTCCTGGTCTATGTTGAGCCCTTCTTTGACTGAATGTAAGCGCATTATCCATGTACCCTCTGATCTTCTCAGGCTGAGTTCACGGTTACCCCCTCTAGGGTTGGGTTCTGTGACGTAAATTCCGAAAAGCAAGAGGGTCTTTTTTGGTCCTTGTGAGGTACACATGTTGATGTGGCAAGCAACTGGAGATCTGGCATCGTTGTTAAGCATGGCCCTGATGTGTTCCATCATGTGTACTTTCAAGGCCCTTATAGTGCTGCCCACATAGTGCTTCCCATAGGTGCACTCAAGTATATAAACAACGTACTTTGTGTTGCAGTTTATGTTCTTCTTGATCTTGTAGTTTAGGTTTCCCCAGTCTTTAAATTCCCTGATGCCATTGGGGGCCCATTTACATGCTCCGCAGCAGCCACACTTGTGGAAACCGCATGAAAGATTGGTCATCCAATTAGAGTTGGTGTTCTTGATGGGAACGGTAGGACTCAATCTGTCTTTTAAGGTTCGCCCTTTTCTGAAGGTGATCTGGGGTTTAGTAGGTAGGTGTTCCCTAAGTATGTCATCTTTTCGCAGGGTCTTCCTATGTCTGTTCAGACTTTGTCTCAAAGTGATGCTGATTTTGTTATATTCCGTTACAAGTCTCGATGTTTGTTTGCTAGTCTCAGGTTTTTTGTTGTTACTCAGAGTAGTTTTTCTCTCTAGATTATGTATCCTCTCTGTAGCTTTTTCGATGGTGTAGGGTTTGTATCCCCGCCTGGAGATGTCTCATGTTAGAGATTTCTTTATTGAATTCTGACTGTTCGCTACAGTTGCGTCTGTCCCTTGTAAATTCCCCATAGAGGATTGACTGTATTTGGTGTGCTGGATGGGAGCTTGATGCGTGTAGTATTGCATTGCAAGAGGATTCTTTACGGTATAGTCTACTGTGTAGAGTGTTGTCTTTTAAGTACAGTTCGATGTCAAGGAAAGCGATATTAGTCGGGCTTGAGTGGCAGGTGAATTGTATCTCCATATTGTTTGAGTTAAGGTGAGCACAGAAGAAGTTCAGTTGTTCTTGCGATCCGGACCATCGGAGGAGACAGTCATCTATGTACCTCCCACAGTAGATGATATACTCCGTTCAGGGTGCTCCTCTTTCGTCCCAGATCCATTCTTTTTCGAGTGCACCCATGAATACGTTGGCAAAAGAAGGGGAACATTTAGAGCCCATGGCCACCCCTTTAATTTGCTTGTACCATCGCTGTTCATAGATAAAGTAATTGTTGTTTTAAATGATGTCCATCATTGCGACAATCATGTTGGTGTGAGCTCATACAGTAGCGGGTCTGTTGTGTAGTGCTTTGGTTACTGTTTCTAAGCCCAAGATGGGGTTGATCACGGTGTACAGGGACACTACATCCAGTGTCGCCATGATCATATTAGGTTGCCACTCTATGTCACTTAAAATGCCAAGGATATGCTTGGTATCCTGGATGTCGGACGCCAGATTCTTGACCATAGGGTTCAGAACCAGATCCACATATTCTGCTAGTCTGTGGGTCCTCCAATTCCCAAAATGATGGGTCTCCCAGGTGGGAATGGTGCTTGTTTGTGCACTTTCGGTAGTATATACAGACATGGATAGGTGGGTACCTTTAAGTGTAGAGTTTCGTCCTCATCTAGTAGCCCTTGAGTGTGCCATGTTTGGAGGTTTCTATTTATGAGAATGGTAAGAGGACCAGTAGGGTTGCCTTGAAGAGCAGTGTAACAGGTGGTATCTTGCAATTGTCTTGTGATTTCTTTGTCGTAGTCCGATCTGTTCATGACAATCACGTTGCCCCCCTTATCTGCTTCCTTGATAATGATGTCATCTTTTCTACTCAGGGTGTCCAGTGCTATTCTTTCCACTCTGGTTAGGTTGTCTTTGATGTGTTTGGAGTTGGTACGGGTCTTCATTTCATATTTGTCTAGGTCGTTAAACACAAGATTGTGGAAAATGTCAATGTAATTGCCTCCTGTGAGGGTTGGGGTCCATTTGGACTTCTCTTTCAAGCCACTAGGGATAGTGTTGGTTGGGTCGATATCTAGTTCTTGTTAAAGAAGGTCAATGTTTTGTGGTGGGTCATCCGTATCGGTTAAGGACAATAAGAGGTGTGTAGCTTTAATGTCATTGATGGTCTCAGCAGTACAAGACCAGCGGGTGTCATATAGTCTGGCGGGATTCATTGTTTCGTCTGGTACTCTGCCGAAATGTCTCTTGAGTTTAAGACTTCTTATAAATTTAAATAGATCAATCTTGGATCTGCACATGTTCCCTGGTTCATGAGGGTTGAAGTTGAGCCCCTTGTTCAGGAGAGAGATCATATTGGCGTCAAGTGGTGAAGATGATAGGTTGATAACTTGCATGTCCTCTTTAGTATTTAGACCTTCTTCTCGTCTCCTGATCTCAACTTTTTCTTGTAGATTTCTTTGTCTTTTTCCGGCTCTTTGCCTGCAGCGGGTTTTTTGTCTCCTATGTCTCTTCTCTATTGCGTCCTGTTCTCTTTTCTGATTGTTCGTACCTCTTGTAAAAAATTGTATGTAGTTGTTCTTTGGTTAGGTAGATCTTGGTTTTCTGGGTCGCTCTCACTGGTTTTAATCGTATTGAGTGAGGATGTGCTGGATGAGGTGTATGCACTTTCTGTAGGTGTTGTGGTCTTGGGTTTCGCAGTGTTTTGTAACACACAATCGTATTTGCGAGCAAAAGTGAAGACCCTACCTTCATTGTAATCAGCTTCGTCCCTTTTTAACTGCCTAGTCTTTCTCTCTTTTATTTCGTTCTGGTGCTTGTTCAGGACTTCTCTCAGTATCACAAAGCTTGTCTAGGTTGTTTCTTTCAGATCAAGATCTTGTATTTCTTTCTCTAGAATTTCGATTTCTGTCTGTAGCTTCTTGACTTTACTTTCAGCGTTTTCTATGAGTATTAGGATCAATGTGTTAGAGTTGGTAGTTAATGTTTCTTCCCACTTGCCTAGGAGGTCGTCATCCAGGTCATCGAAAGTGGGGAATATTTGTGATCTCAGTCCCCTAGGTACTCTTTTTAATCTTAAGCATTCTCTCATTTTCGTCCTTGGATTTATCCCCACCTTTCTCTTGAAGGCTTGGTAGAATCTTTCTTCTGGTCACCACCCTGATTTTTAGGCCTAATCCTGGTTCTGACCCATTTTTCTGCCCTCTTACCCAATTCTTGTGGAGAGGTCAGATCAGAGTCCACCAGGTGCTGGTGTAGAAGCTGGTTTTGACAATTACTAAGGATCTGCTCCCTCATAATCAAATTATACAATCCTGTATAGTCATGTACTTTGCTGCCCAATAACCAGCCCTCCAGAACCTTAGTAGCACAATCTACAAAATCAGTCCAGTCCTGAGTCTGTGTCTTTGGGGTATCCCTGAACAACAACCTATATTGCTCAGTGGTTAAGTCAAACCCATCAATCAGAGCACTCTTCAGGACTTTGTAGTTATTAGCATCCTCATCACTAACTGGGAGGAGCTTGTCTCTGACTTTTTCTGAAAAGGAGAGCCATAAGATTGCTGCCCACTGACTTTCGGATACCTGATGTACTTTGCAAGCCCTCTCCAAAGCAGTTATCCATTTGTGGATGTCATCCCCAACTTTGTAGGGTGGGACAATCTTGCTTAGGTTTCTAGTATCATAGGACCTATCTTTATCCTCAGGGATATTGCTGCCACCAGTGGATTCTAACCCACTTAACTTTTGTTCTCTTGCAAGAGCAATTCTCTCTTTGGCTAGGGCAAGTTCTTACCTCTCAATCCTCAGATTGACTTCTTTCATTTTGGCCTGATGTTCTCTTCCCTCAGGGGAATCTATTCTCCTGAGAGCATCTGACCCTATTGAGACTCTAGAGTGCTGAGAGTCCCAGGACAGGGATCTCCTCCTCCTGTTCTCAGTGTTAAGCCTGCTTGGGGTCTGTATGGGGCTATGCCCCCTCCAGCCCCATGTAGGCTTAAGTTGGCCTGGCTAAGTACTCCCACTTGGACCTGGCTATCAGCATCCTCCCCAGAGTCCTCCTCTTCTACCTAATCTTCATCAATTAGATTCTGATCAGGGGAATCTTCTGCTGAGGGCTGTCCCTCTTCTGCACTACCTGACAGACCTGTATTAGAGGCTTTCTGAGCATCATATTCTTCCATGAGCTCAATCAGGTGCTTGAGGCTAGGGTTGGAACCCTGTTTTAACTTTCTTGATGTGGACACGTGCCTCAAATCATGGAAAGTTAGGGTATCATATCTGGAAGGTATCCTTAAAGGATCTACCACCACGGGGAGAGAACTACTTGGTTCTGCTCTCAGAGACATGATCCAGTGAGGTATGGTGTGTGCACCTACCTACACTAAGTGTTACCTACTGGAACCTCTCTAAGAGTTGTAGTCAGGGTGTGCTAGGCTCTTTGCTCTACAACAACTAAGTTCAGTAGAACTTAAGTATTTATAGACTTGTATTATATGTACCTCAAGGTACCGTAATGTGATCTTTCAAATGATATCTCAAGATATTATGGTAAAACAATCAGCAAGCTCTTATCCCAACCGCTGCACACCAATGTGAGAAGTTGGCCTGATATGTGATGTCCACTATTCTAGTGGGCACCCTGTATCAGTCCAAACAACCCTTATGGTGATGGTTGTAAAGTCAACCTTATAGACCAGCTATCCTAGTGGTAGCATGGACAAAGCAGTCTTAGGCTAATACTTCAGAGAGCATGTGAAGCCAATTGTTTTACCAATAATAACTCCTTGAATATCAAATGAAAGGACACCACACAGGTGTATATCAAATATATATGTATTTATTACTAACACAACCCCTCTGCATTCTTTATGAGGTCAGAGTTCGAAATACAGCACAAGTGACTCAATAAGCACACTATAAGTTGCACAAATACAATTCTGCCCTAGGGTCCTCACAAACCATATACTAAGTAAGTGGTATAAGAACCACTTCAGAACAGGTGAATAGATCTAGGGCCGAGGGAATCACTGGGACTACACTGAACAACCACAGGTTAAGAAGTAGGAGTCTCACAGGATGTGTGTGCAGTGTCTAAACACACACACGGGTTCTCATAGACTTTCAATGGGAACGTAAAGTTAACAAAGTAGTTGATTTCGAACACTTCCGGGTGGACTATGGGAAAACCCAGTTAAAGTAGGACACTTGGATAGTTATTACCCATGGGAGCACCGGAGTACTCGAGTTACCTCACCCAGGGAAGCTGGGTGCATAGGTGTTCTTTTGTGTCGGGTTTCGTCGTCGAATCCTATGGAGAACTGCACAAAGATGCTGAAGGCGACCAGGAGGAAGATTTCCAGTTGGATCCAAGGGTGGATCGAAGCAGTGAAGAACCTGAAAGCAGAGAGGACAGAGTCTGGGTCACTAGCCAGTGACCAGGAAGGAATCAGGCGATGTCGAGCTGCAAACAGGTGAAGAAGTAAAGCTTGTCTCTGCAGCCACGTGGACCAGGAGGCGTCAACGACAACCAGGAGCTGGATACGGACTGTCCTACAAAGGATCTCGCTGTTGGCAGTGTTGGCTTCCGGATTGGAGTCAACAAGCCTTGGCAAAGGCAACCCACGCAGGAAAGGAAGATCGGCTTCTGTTCAGACCAGCAAGGTCTGGGGAGCTTCCCCTTTACAGGAAAGCAGGAGCAATCCCGGAGCAACCAGGCAAGCAGTGTTGTTTCATAAAGATGTCTTCAGGAGGGCCACTAGCCAACAGGCTAGCAACCGCAAAGACGCATCAAGGAGAAATGCAAGAGCAGGCCCCACGTGGCACTCGTGAAGTGTGGAGGGCTGTCCTTCAGTGCACTTACCGCTCGGGGTTGGGGCTTCTCAAGTCCCAATGCACAACTTCGAGGACGCCTCAGAAGCTGCACAGTTAGCAAAAAGCAGGTACTGCAGGTAGTCCGGTCCCACATCTCTCCGGTCTGCCACGGGTCTCAGCTTTGCTGTGGATGTGGGGCGGGGACAAAGAAGTCTGGAAGTCCAGAGGCTGCATCGCTAAGTCCTCGGGCTCCAGCAGGAGCATCAACAAAGCAAACCGTCAAGTCACTGATGGTGCCTGTTTGCACAGGGTGGTCACTCATTGACCACAAGGGAGATTCTTCAGTTTTCTAGATGCAGTAGAATGTTGAAGGTCAAGAGTTTCATTTCAGAGTTTCAGTTCAGGATAATCTAAAGTCTCTAGACTCAGCTCCTAGCTTTATACTAATCTAAGGGGCTGGATTACCTGCTAAGTCCCTCCTATGGGTGGAACCTGGAAGAGGGTGGTTACAACCCTTTCCCTTTGTCCAGTTTCACGCCAGAGCTGGGGCTGGAGTGCCCCAGCAACTGGTTTGAACCGGGCTATGCATGGAGCACCTTGCGTGCCCCAGACAGTGTCTCATTTCATTCAACCCACCCTGCCCCAATACACTATAGCCTGTCTGGGGAGGTGCTAGCACCTCCCAAGGCAGGAAACCTATTGTCCAGGCCTCCCCTGCCGGAGTTTCGTCCAGCAGCAGGAGGTCAGACTCATGTCTGTGGCAGCAGCATCCATTTTGTGATGCTGAGGCTCTGTTTAACTTTAACCGGATAAAGCTACAACTACATGTCTTCTCCCTCTAGAAGGGTGGAATGCTACCCCTGCCGCCAGGACTGGCGGGGGGGGGGGCGTAGTATTCCAAAGCATATGACACCTTACAAGACATGTTTTGATAAAGCCAAACCAAAGTTAGCATTAACCGCGAGGATTATAATGCACTTAAGAGAATATGGTATGGCTATATCATAGAACAGCTATAAGAACATGGTTCAGAAAGCTGCAGACAGGCTCAGCTCATGCTAGAGCACCATCTCAAATAAAACCAAGCACTCTACCTCCAGGACTGTCAAGGCCTGCCATAGGAGTGACTTATAGGTATATATGTGTCTATATGTAATGGTAGGTATAGGGATACTACAACTAAGCAAGGGGTGATTACACGACCTTGCCCCAGCTGAGTGATCAGCCAGTTGGGTAAATTTGGATGGCCAGCCAGGGGTGGCATAATACATGCTGCAACCCCTGGTAGGCCTTGGATGCACCTATGCCCTGGGTACCTATGGTACACTATACAGGGGCTCAGAAGGTGACCCAATATCCAATTGGAGCTGTACATTAAGTACATGGAGTCCATTTTACAGTGAGAGCAGTTAGCCTGGGGCCATGATTAGCAGGATCCCAGGCCAAGTAAGTCGAAAACCAGCTAAACACTAGGCAAAAAGGTGGGATAACCATATAGTCAGATATCTACCTTCCTACACAACCCCCCCAAACGAAAGGAGATAAGGCTATGCTTGACCAGGTAAGCCTATATTGCCTAAGTGGCCATTTAAGGAAGCACCTGCACTAGCATGGTTACCCCCTGTCTCATGGTCCACTAAGCAATCCCTCACCCTAAGGGTATCATAGGGTCTCCACCATAGGGAATCTCTACCTGTGGTGTGTTTTGGCAAAGTAAAAGGCTGGGGTTGAGATGGTGTATTGAAGTGAGGCTCCTCCTATGTAGGGCTCCGCTTCCTCCAATCACTTTCCACCATGTATGCCTTTCTTTCCATGACTGAGTTGCACTGTGCTCTCAGAGTCAACCTCTGGCTGCCTACAGCTGGAGACTGGGTCCCTTTTGTTGGCTCACTGGGGGGACAGGTCAGGTTTGGGGCCCTTGGGTCCCAGGTTTGGCTGTGCCCAACAGAGTCCATCTGGGGGAGGTTCCTCACTAGGTGTAAGGGTGATCCCTCAGGAGGTTTTGAAATGTTCACCTTGCTAGGGCTCTAGCTTTGGTGCTCCTAATCTGCTGATGGGGGGTGTTCCTATGGACAGGGGGCCCTTTGAGTTTGGGCTGTGACCATCACAGCCCTACCAACCTTTCCAGGAAGGAACTCTGTTGTATGTGGGCTGTGACCATCACAGCCCTGCCAACCTTCCAGGGGAGTTTGCTTGAGCTTGGCCAACCTTTTCAGGGAGGAATTCTGATTGAGCTGGGGCTGTGACCAACACAGCCCCACTAACCTTTTCTGGAAGGCCTACCATTTTGGAATGTGTTTCTTGTTCTACCCCAGCCCAGGCTGAAATCTCTAGATCATTTCCCAGTAGACAATCTACAGGCAAGTTTGTAGACACTGCCACTCTCTTTGGGCCAGTGACACCTTCCCAGCTGAGATTTACTACTGCCAATGGATGATCTTTCTTCACTCCATCAATATTGATCACCTGGTAGGTGAACCCAGGTAAAAGTTGTCCTGAGGGGACTAGACTCTCAGTCACCATAGTGATGCTAGCCTCTGTGTCTCTATAGGCTTCAACTTTCTGGCCATTGATGAGGGGCTCCTGTCTGTACTTGACCAAAGTGTTGGGACAAGCAGTAAAGTTGGCAAACCCCATGCCATCTTCACAGACTAGAGTTTTCGTTTTAGGGGACCTGATTAGGCCAGAGTCCACCTGAGTTCCCTGAGTATACCCAGCCACAGTTTTTGGGGGTACTCCCACCACCTGGGGATTACTACTAATAGTAACAGGAGGTCTTGGAGTGTTACTTGGAGGATCGTTCTCCTTATTGTTGGCCTTTGGGCAACTACTGTCAGTCTTCCAGTGACCAGGCTGTTTACAGACATGGCAATAAGGTTTCTTGGGGTTAGAGGAAGTGTTTTGGCCCCCCCAGTGGAGCTTTGGGGCCCTGTAGGGGACTTGTCCTTGGATTTATCCCCACCTTTCTCTTGAGGCTTTTAGAATCTTTCTTCTGGTCACCACCCTGATTTTTAGGCCTAACCCTGGTTCTGACCCATTTGTCTGCCCTCTTAACCAATTCTTGTGGAGAGGTTGCTACAGTGGGACTCCAAAAATAACTTCTAAATCAACATCGCCATTTCCCTGAAACCTCCAAATCACACATTCATTCACCAGTGGGGCCCATAACACTGCACACTTTTCTATTCAATTAACTCGATTTCAGGGATTGGTGAAAGAAAATCATAGGAGTCCTACCATAACATTTGGCGGAGTGTCTAAACCTTATTAACTAGTTATTATTTACACATTTATTGTTTAAACGATTTACCATAGTTTAATCAAACACTCATTTTATTCAGACACACCACCATAGTGGCAATGGATCTGCTATAATGAAAATCAGGTGTAGAAAAAACTACAAGACCAGCTTTTAATCTTCCAATTTCCTAATTTTATTAAAGCAAACTTTTAGCTTGTCTGACATTTAGGCATTAATTAATTCTTTATTCAGTAAAAATCTTAAACTTTATTTATCACCTGAATGGACTTACACGTTTTTGCCTCCTATTGAGGAAGTAAACAGCAGTCAAGAGAACCTGATCTTCGCAAGTCAGGAAAAAGAAAGTGAGTAAAGAACTAAGACTCAAAGAAAGAAAAAGAGATATTTGATTGAAAATTTTAAAGTATAAGCAAGTTTATGAAGCATTGGTATAAGAAAAACGCTACAAGCGGAAAGTGAAAGTCTGTCAGAAAGAACTGTGAAAAATCGCAGTGTAAAAAAAAAAAGGCTACTAATGATGTAACTACGAAATGTTCTATTTTTTGAAAATGGTGTAGAATGTGGTTAATATGTACTGGATTATTAATGTTGGTGTGGTTGATTTTAGCTATTATCATTCCTTTTAGAGAAAATGTTGAGAAGTTGAAACCAAATGGGACTATGAATGTAAGAAATAATAAATTACAAACTGATAAACCACATGTGTATAAGCCAGAAATTCATCAGGATAAGTCGATTAGCGACTTTTCCAAAAATACTTTTTCAAGATTACTGTCGGAGTATGTTAGAGCAATGGACGCAAGCGATTGCTATGTCTGTGTGAAATTGCCAGCATCAGTGTCAGAGGGGATGACCTATCACCACCTACCACTTACACATGGGATTACATGTAGTGTAATAGCAAGTTTGTTTTACAATACAGGTAAATTAGAATATTATTTTTCAAATTCTGATGATGTTTTTGCAAGATTGAAAATTATAAATGCTATGAACAAAGTTAAGCCTGCAAAAGTTATGGGAGAATTTTTCTTAGAAACTCAAGAATTGACTCATGATTACGCTTTTAAACATACTTTGACTTGTAAATTAAAAAATGAGGAAAAGGCATTTTTAGATATGGTGGAAGAAAAAAGAAATATCTTCAAAAGAAATGAAAGAGTGAAGCATGCTAAATCTAAATATTGGGAATTTGAGGATGAAAATTTAAAGGGACGTAATGTAAACGTGCTATAAATATAGATACCCCATTGTTAGGAAAATTTTGTATTCGAAGAGACAATACTGTGTATGACAATTATTTTGTGGGAGCAAGTCAATGTGAAGACACTTATCGTATAATAGGGGGTTGGGGATTTAAAGGTGGTAAGACCCAGTTTTTTCTGGAGTTTATTTTATCTACGGGAACAAAGCTTACTATAATTTGCCGATCACTGGTACGGAACCTATTATGTAGGCCTGGTCTTTCCTTAAATTTTCCATGTAGATAGAGGTACTAACTGGATTCATGAGATAGGTAAACCTTTAAGTCGTAGAAAGAGAGAGAGTGTATTAGAAATAATAGGTGATGTTTTTGGAACACTGATACCAGCAATGGGGATATCCTTTAATGCAAACAGAATACGGAAATTGTCAACGATAGTAGATCGCTTGTCAACAGACACTGTAGGTGGATTTTTAATGGTAAACACTAAAATGGTTGCTATGAGAGCTATGGATAACCTGAGCGAAAGCACTGAGGAAGGCTTGAAATGCCGAAATGCTTCTGCTGTTTATGGTTTTAATAAATATGAATTCTTGAATACCCAGTGAGTGCTCCTTACCTGTGGTTGAGTTGTTGAGAAACACGCGAGTCCAACCCTCGCAAAAAGAGTCACCCATTTCGGAGTTCGGCAGTGGCATTGGTGGGAAATCGTGTGAGTTGTAAAGTTGCCCAAGCTGCCTGAACCGCAGCTGCAGAACTCTCTCGTTGACCTATTGAGGTTGCTTACTATACAAGTTTGTGGTCCCACTTACTTAAAAGCCACCTGCGAGAACTCAATGTCAATATTTTGAGGCTGCAACGAGGTGTCAGAAAACACAGGCTCTAATGAGAGGGGCAGGCCCATTTTGAAAACAATGGAGTGTGGCTGGCGTTGCACCAACAGAGCTGGAAATGGATACAGAAACAATGGCATCCAGGCCAAAAAGCAGAAAGTGGTATCCAGTGCGGCTGACTAAACTACATCGGAATTGCAGCTTCTCCATTGGCCACCCATTCACCAATCACAAGGAAGGTGACTATTTTTAAACAAATTAGAGACTGTGTTTCATTCTTATAACCTGAACGAAAGCACTGAGGAAGGCTCGAAATGCCGAAATGCATCTGCTGTTTATGGTTTTAATGAATATGAATTCTTGAATACCCCATGAGTGCTCCTTACCTGTGGTTGAGTTGTTGAGAAACACACAAGTCCTACCCTTGCGAAAGGAGTCACCCGTTTCGGAGTTCGGCAGTGGCCTTGGTGGGAAATTGTGTAAGTTGTAAAGTTGCCCAAACTGCCTGAACCACAGCCGTAGAACTCTCTCTTCGACCTGTTGAGGTCGCTAACTATACAAGTTTGTGGTTCTGCTTATTTAAACGGCACCTGAGAGAACTCAATGTCGACATTTTGCGGGTGCAACAAGAGGTGTCCGAAAAAACAGGATCTAATGAGGGGGGCGGGCCCATTTTGGAAACAATGGAGTGTGGCTGGCGTTGCACCAACAGAGCTGGAAATGGATACAGAAACAATGGCATCCAGGCCAATAAGCGGAAAGTGGTTTCCATTGCCGCCGACTAAACTACATCGGGATTTCAGCTTCTCCATTGGCCACCCATTCACCAATCACAAGGAAGGTGACTATTTTTAAACGAATGAGAGACTTGCTTTAATTCTTATAACTTGAACGAAAGCACTGAGGAAGGCTTGAAATGCTGAAATGCATCTGCTGTTTATGATTTTAATAAATATGAATTCTTGGATACCCTGTGAGTGCTCCTTACCTATGGTTGAGTTGTTGAGAAACACGTGAGTCCAACCCTTGCAAAAGGAGTCCCCGGTTTCGGAGTTCGGCAGTGGCGTTGGTGGGAAATCGTGTGAGATATATATATATATATACATATATACATACATATACATATACATGTGTATATATATATATTACCTACTGGCGGTCGCCAGTAGGTAGTTATAGTTAGGACCTAGTTTCCATAGGAAATCCACAACATTCTATTTGGAATAACTTTGGCGTCGGTGGATGAATCTTTGTGAATTTCTCCAAGAAAATGGCCTGCTTGGTTCCACTCCTTCCCTGAAAGTTTGGGGGTGATTCGTCAAGTGGGGGTCGAGAAAAAAGGGAGGTCCCAAAACGTGTTTTCACCATGCAATTTTCTATAGGGACTTTTAGCCAGGGCTTCAGCCCGAACGGCTGAACGGAATTACGCGAAATTTGGCAGAGAGGTGGAGTTCGGTTCGCAGATTGTGCTTTTTGTTAAATGGTGTAAATCCGTTCACTAGTTTTTGAGAAAAGTGCAAGTGAAATCATAGCGATATCTAGAGACGGAGTTCAGCACGCATACTGAAATCCGTTGAATTGCGAGCGTGAGCTGCATGCTGAATGGCTGTGAACTGTCTGTCAACACTCGAAACCAGGAAGTTTTGGTGGCCATCTTGTGCCTCAGTAGAACCGAGTCACAAGAAAACAGTAAAACAAAGTTGAGAAATAAGGGAAGGGGGCAGGCTAGAACCATTCTGAACCTTTAGGCTTGCTCAAGGGGTCGTACATGGATGTTTAGGCTCTATTTTTTTTTAAAAGAAAAATTGCGGCTTACGCGTACGGAAATCTGTACAATTACGAGAACGAGCTGCATGCTGATTGGCTGTCAATACTCCAAAGCAGGAAGTGTTGGCAGCCATCTTATTTGTCACGAGAGCCGAGTCACAAGAAAACAGTAAAACAAAGTTGAGAAATAAGGAAAGGGGGTAGGATAGAAACATTCTGAACCTATAGTGTTGCCCAGGGGGGTGGTAGATTTATTGTACGTGTACCAAGCACGTATGGACGACGTACAGCTGGAATGTTGAAAGTCGTCACGTAAGCGTACGTAAGCAAGAAAAATAAAAATAATTTTAGATATTTATGAAGTGTATTTGTTTATGTGTTGTGTGGCTCTAAAAAGAGCTGTTGTGTTTATTGGGAGATTTTAGTACCTACAAGTAAGTACCGATGCAGAGTCCTAAGTTTATGAGGAAGACTCTGTTCCCCTCATCTGTAAAATGAACACCATCTCTCCTATAGATGCCATGCATATTGAAACGCAGATTGTTGTTGTAAATGGACCCCATTCGGTAGTCTCTGAGAAAGGCAGAAACATATTTATTCACATGTTTCCTAGCTTTTTCAAACTGTGGACAATAGTGGTTGGACCGCTTCCATTTCTGCCTTTGGCATATATTAGAATATACAAAGGCAGTTTGGGGGAACAGTGTCATCAATTGTGCAAAGGTGTCCTTCATAAGCATTTCCAGAGCTACCCCTGTCAAAGTGCCTAGGTCATTCCCACCACAGTGCACAATTATGAGGTCAGGGTGTTGGAGATGCATAAAGGATTTCACCAATGGCATCAATTGGTGACACTTTAATCCTCTCTGTCCAATCCATTTAATGTCTACATTTGGTAAACCTAGTTCCTTGTGAATTCTTTTCTGTTGTGCGTACCTTTGACTCCAGAAAATATAGCTGTGTCCCACAATCCACACTGGATGTAGGATGTTACAACGCATAAGCATACCTTTACAATGCATTTTTTACAACGCAACATCCATTACAACGCATTCCATTACAACGCATGCAATTACAACAATTTTTTTTAAACTACCTTTACAATGCATTCCATTACAATGCATACTACCTTTACAACGCATAACATTACAACGCATAACATTACATTGCATGTATGGTAAGTATTGGATAGTGTAGGGGTAAAAATTACTATTCTAACTCCAGGGGGGTGCAACAGTAGGGTAAGCGTTGGATAGTATAGGGGTAAAAATTACTATTCTAACTCCAGGGAGTGCAACAGTAGGGTAAGTGTTGGATAGTGTAGGGGTAAAAATTACTATTCTAACTCCAGGGGGTGCAACAGTAGGGTAAGTGTTGGATAGTGTAAGGGTACTATGCGTTGTAATGGAATGCGTTGTAATGACTGTGTTGTAATGATATGCGTTGTAGTGGTATGCGTTGTAGTGTCATGCGTTGTAATGGTTGCGTTGTAATGGCATGCGATGTCATGGATGTTGCGTTGTAAAAGTTTCATTGTAATGGTAGTGCGTTGTAAAGGTTGTTTCCCTCCACACTTTAAGCATTTTGAAGAGAGGTCTGGATGCACTATGATGGCGTCTGTAAATGAAATGGTAGTTTGAAAAGTAAGATTTTTCTAAAATGGTGGACAACATGCAGTTTTGAAAAAAGAAAAGAAATGATTTGTTGTTTGACAACATTTTACAGAAAGATAGGTTGCATGTTTCTGTTTTTTAAAAGCCTTATTTTTATTGGTTAAGAAAAAGTGATAGAAAAGAAGGTTACATAAAATAAGCTGGTATATTTTCCAGTCAAGCATACTTGCTGTTTCAATTTGCAACAATGTATGATGAACTTTTCACTTGTGTGCTGAGTTAGGTGTTCCCTGAAGTATTTCTATGGTAACTGGCAGATTGTGGAATGGGGGGAAGGGTTGAAAGTTTTGTTAGTTGGAAAGGTTTAGAATGGTAAACCAATAGAAATGTGTGTTTTCTTTTGAATTAATGTGTACAGGATTTTAATTGGTTAATTATACGTATGTATGTGTAAAATGAAAGGGAAAATGTTCCATTTGACGGTTTTGCTGCAGACACTGAACTAGAGAGATTCTGTAAAAGAATATCCACTGTGTGAGTGGTATTCTTCTTAATCTACAAATCAATTTGAAAGGTGAGTTGATAAGTTGTATGGGAGTGTGTGCGGTGCATCTTTGTACATTAAGGAATTATGGGGTATATCAAGACAGGCGATAATATTATTGCCGCTTTATGGGTAGAAAACTGCCGATATAGCGGCGATAATGTTATCGCCTGTCTTGATAATATGCCCCTATATTTGTCCGTTGTTAAACGTTTTATAGTAGTAAATATGTTTTGCTATAATGCATGCTGTTATGTTTTTTTGTTTAGTATCATTTTGTGCGTCTCTGTATATTAAGGGATTATGGGCCATAATATTATCAAGAAAGGGCGATACATTATCGCCGCTTTTATCGGCTGGAAACTGCCGGTAAAGCGGTGATAATGGTCTCGATAATATATCCTTGTGAATTCCCATAGAATCCCAGGTTATGATGTTAACCTGGGCTTCTATGAGAATTCACAAGGATATATTATCGAGACCATTATCGCCGCTTTAGTGGCAGTTTCCTGCCGGTAAAAGCGGTGATAATGTATCGCCCTTTACTGATAATATGGCACTGACGGGCATATTATTAATGACTGGTGTTAAAATTATCAACGTTTTATGGGCAGGAAACTGCTGATAAAACGGCGAAAATGGGCTTGGTAATAGGTTCTTGTAAATTGCTATAGGAGCCCAGGTTCTGGTGTTAACCTGGGCTGGTATGGGAATTCTCAGGGGGATATTATCAAGCTCATTATCGTCGCTTTACCAGCATTTTCCTGCCGATAAAAGCGGCAATAATCTATCACCTTTTGTTGATAATATGGCTCGAAATTCGTTTTATTAATTTAATTGTTTACTTACCTGCAATGATCCAGATTCCGTTGTTTATCACTTCTCATCCTGCCCCTCCCCCGCCCCGCCTGCCTGCCCCATCGCAATTCCCTCCATGGGCCGCGGCTGTTTCTTTATTCCGTAATATTGCAGTGTCTATTTATACTCTCATTTTTTATTTTATTTCCTAGTTTCATACTCCTTGTTCTTTAGTTGTAAGTCCTTTTATTTTTATAGTCCGAGGTTTGTCCTCATAATCCTCCCTCTATTCTTGTAAGTAATATAATAGAATATTTGATTTTTTTTTTTTGTAATGTTATATATATTTTTTTATTATAGGATGTGTTTATCGATACTGAAAATACTGTATGATGCCAACGAAGTTCCAATAGCGGAAGCAACGAAAGAAAAGTGTGTATTTGAAGAGAAGTCATCAAGAAGATTTACATGAAGAGAGATGTCTTAACAAACAGAAAGAAAGTCCTGGTAAGAGCAGGAGCACTTTTTTGAGGAAAATATTAAAGACTAAGAGTAGTGTTCAGAAAGAGAAAAATGTTTTTAGTGTATCAGCAACGAAAAAAAATACTAATAAAGAGAAGAATAATGGAAAATCAAGTGCAGACAAAACTGTGTATAGTAAAAGGAGGAAAAATCAATTTATGGAAATTAGGAAACAAATGTTTTATAATAGATTTGTGACAAATTTAGTTAAAGAAATTAAGGTATGTAAGAAAAAAACAGTATTTTATAAGAAGAAGAAAGCTATAGAAAATGTAGTTGAGAAAGCTTTGGAATTGAAAAGAAAATTGTTTATTTTAGTAATCAATAGTTAGATCACTAGATTAGCGAATCCATTTAATGAAGCCCAAAAGTAAGTGGAGAAGATTAATTAACAGAAGTAATTTTTGTGAGGTTTTTTGGGGTGAATGGAAACATAGTTCAAGGTCTGAGCCTTTTTTTAATGAAGAAAGTTATCTTCAGAGTAATGATTTGTTGCATGCAGTTGACACTAGTGGTCGTGCTTATGAGGTTAGAAATGGTTGTCCTATTGAGAAAGAGAAAATTGTTTCTTGAAATGCAGAAGAGGTGTTAGCTAGTGAAGTTTTAGGGAGATGTCCTAAAGCTCCAGTGTACACTTGGAATTGTAGTAGTATTTGCAGTGTGCGCCAAGAATCTATTGATTTTTTATGCAATTTCTTACGTAATTATACTAAGAAAAGTGTTAAACAAAAGATTAAGATGTTGCAAGGACTAGACCCTTTCAGCGTGAGAGAAAATACTGGTTTGCAAGGTCATTCTCTGGCTTGTCTTTCTAAAAAAGTATGTCGAAGTGTTTCCACCATTTCAGGATGTTAGCAGTTCATCATACTCAGATGAGGAAATTAGTCAGAACATTGTATTATGCAAAAAGTCCAGCACTAATGTTAAAAAAGTCGAACAGTGCTCTTTTGCGTGGATCTGTATCAGATGTAACAAATGTTTGTGATGAAATTCAGATTAGTTACTTAGGTCCTCAGGAAGACAGTGGAGAAAGTGAGAGATTAATAGAAGAAAATATGGAAGAGAATGTAGGACAGTGCAGCGTAGAAAATTTTGAGCAAGAATTTATACAGTTTAAGGTGATTTTAGGTGAAAGGCCAAATTTTTCTTGTATCTGTTGTCGACAAATTCATTATAAAAATCAGACCAGGACTGTTGATCTGTATTTAAAAAGTGAAAAGGAAAATAATAATGAGTGGAAGGATTTTGCAACTTATTTGTTGGTAGAGAATTGTTTTGATTTGGGTTCTGATCAGCGTATTTGGAAATATTGTTATAACAAATTAGATGAGAACAAAATGCCTGCCAGAGCTGTGCATAATAATCTTGAGTTGGTAAATTTTCCTTCGGAACTGATGGATTTAAATACCTATGAGTCTATTCTTATTCAATGTTTGCATCTATTTCAGGCTATTGTTCATATGGAGCCTAAGACAGGAATATTGCCTCCTTCTGAGTTACAGAGAGGATTAAAGGGAAGAGTTGTATATTTGCCTCTAGATTTAAAGAAAAATATTGAAACTATTGGTGTAGAAAATGTAGAGGATGAACCTTTAGTTATTCTTGTTAATGGTGTTCCTACTAAGAGTAAGAAAATCTGGCAAGAATTAGTGGATGTTAGGAAAGTGAAAAAGGCAACGTTGTATCTGGTAAGAAAAGAATCAATATTACAAAAATGTGTATGTGGGAGATGAAGAAATAACTGTACAAGAAGATAATGACTTGAGGATGACTGCTACGGTGGAGTTCCATGCCTCCATGTAGCACCTGTGCACCCGCTCTTACTCCCTTGCCCCTCCTACCTTTGAGAATGATGGCGTTTTCCAGCTGGCGGCAGTAACTGCGCTGTATCAGCTTGCTCTCTGAGGTCCTTGGTTCGCTGCTGAACCCTCTCTTTGAAGCGGGCAATGCGAAGCTGTTTTTCTGGATTCCCGCGTCCCGAAATGCAGAGGCTGTAAGGGGCACGGATTCTCTGACGAACGTGAGGGATTCCGGAGGCTTGGCAGCAGCGGTGGCGAGTAATCCGCTGTTGTGGCGGCTCGCTTCTGAGGTGCTTGAACCGCCGCTAAGCCCTTTTCTTTGGAAATGGATAACGAGGTTCTGCTGAGATGCTGTTGTTTTTTTAACTGAGAAGCGGTGGCTTGTGGAGTTCTGACAGTGGAGTTATCCCTTTGCAAATTGCCTGCTGTGGTGGTGGCTCGCTTTCCGGGCTTGGCTTCGTTTTGCAGCGTTATTTCAGCTAATGCATTGGCTGGATTCGTTTTTGAAGACACCAGCTCCTCAGTAAACTCAGCTTCTCTCCGTAATTTAAAAAAAGTTTCTCTATTGCTCCATTGCTCCACTGTGGCTGCAGCGTGGAGAGGACTACGTATCCCACCATTCCTAGCGACAATTGCTATTTTTCCTCTTGAAAAACTGAAAATAAGCTGGGAGATTGCCGGTGAGTGATTTTTGTGCTATTCCCACCTATTTTTGTACTTCAGTCTTTAATGGGCAAACTCACAGGAGTACGTGCCTAGGCGAGAGCCCGACGCCTTCAAGCTAAAGAAGAAGCAGCAAAATTAGTGGGTCAAGAGGACAAAGAGGACAAAGAGGGGGCTTCTTCTGTGAGCTCTGAAGAAGAGACGGAATAGACACCCAGCAACATTTTTAATACAAAGTCACTAGTAGAGACTTTGGATAAAAATACTGCATCCGAAGTAATGCAGATAGGCGCTCCTAGACAAGACGCTGTGCAAGTTGTTGCGCAGCTGAAGGCACCGGCTACTAATAAACCTTTAAAACAGTTTCCCTTGTTCGAAGCCAAGACCAATCTTTCCATAATTAGCAGCCCCAATTGCTCATTTCTGGTTCTGACCCCGGTCCAGTTTCAGCAATTACTGTCTCGGGTATTGCTTCTTCGCAGGCTAGTGGATTAGTACCAAATATGACTGACATAATATCGTCTTGCCCTTCAACGACCGTGGTCTCAAATGCAGTGGCTGTTCCGGTTGCTACAGGGACAGTTTCAAATAACGCCTCGGCCAATGTCTATAATGCGTCGGTTGCAACGGAGGGAATGGATTTACTTAGTCCTATCTTGTCCATGGACACTGAGATGACTCAGACTACCGAAACATTGACGTTGTCGGTTAAAGACATGCTAAATTTGATATTGGACGGAATACGTGAAGTCAAACAGTTCCAGAGGGCAGAGCTGGCCGGGATTCAAAATCGCCTGGATAAAATCGAGGACCTTGTATCTACATTTCCTCCTCGTCTTCAGGAAGCCGAAGGTCGAATCTCAGGTTTAGAAGACGAGATGTCCGATGTTAAGAAGGACGTCAAAAATGTTTCTAAAACGTCCAAGGCTTTGGAAGTTAAGCTTGATGAACTGGAGAACTTCAATCGCAGATCGAACCTCAGAAAAGTGGGGGTTCCTGAAAAAATTGAGGGGTCTAATATGATCCAATGGGTTTCTTCTTTTCTGTTACATGAAGTTATTCCGGAGTTTAACGAACACCCGAGCCCATCGGGTGCCAGTCAGCCATTTCCCAATTCCACTCTTCCCCGCACTATTCTGTTAAACTTTGCAGACATCCGTATTAAAGATAGTATTTTGTCCAGGGTCATTAAACAAGGCCAATTCGCTGCAAATGCCACTACTAAATGTCGGTTTTTTTCCGACATGTCAGCTGCAGCTGCTCGTCATAGAAAAGAGTTTGTAAAAATGTTACATTTGTTTAAAGCCAAGGGGGCCCAAGCCTCAATTGCGCAACAGTCAAAGCTAAAGGTGTTGATTAAAGGCAAATTTTATTTGTTGACAGACGTAGAGGAGGCCAAAGATCTGCTTAGCAAAATGTCTCCTGGTTAGATATTTAATTCACCTCTGTGCTTTCTTTTTTCTTTCTCCCTCTCTTCTCCTTTTCTTTTCTTTCTTATATTCATCAGAGGATGGCGCTATAATGCATTCAGAGGAGGGGCGGAGGGGTGTAGGGGGGGTGTTCGGGAGGTTAAGGGGTGTTACACCAAGACACCTCTATGGTAGGGGTTAAGACCCAGTGGCAGGCGTGGGGAAGGGCAACAGGAAGATGGCCACGGGTGAAGGTTGGGGTGGGGTTTTGTGTGGGTGGGAGAAAAAATATGAAAATGTGGAAGTTTTTTGCAGTAGGATTGTGTTTGGTGAAAGAGTACCTTGTTTTCGCTGCAAGAGATTTTGGAATCAGTCCTCTCCTTCCTGGGAAACATCCTAGAAAATTCCGACCAAACCTTGGATGTTCAAATAGGGATTTTAAAACATCTAGTAGATGAGAAAAAGAAAAAAGATCTCTTCATAGCAGGGGAAAAGAAAAGCTCAGTGACAATCAATTACGAACAAAACGACTTATTAAAAGATTACAATAAAGTTCAGAAGAATAGAACCCGCGATTCTGGTACTCAAACCTACGAGACTCAAATACAACAAATACAAAATCCGGATAACTCAAATGACTCAGTTGTATATTCCCTAAAAAATCTCTTCAAAGAAAAACATCAACAAAAAATTACGCATTATCCAATATTTTCAAAAAGAAGTGTAACTAACACTCCTGGTAAAGATACTATACTCGAAATTCAGGAAATTCACATTTCCAATATAAAAAACCAAGAAGAAGGAGAAAGGATAACCAAAACGAAACAGGAAAATAACTCAGAAGGAAGGGAAAGAAGGAGGAAAAAACCATTAAGAAGGATTCAGAAAAAGAAATCTTACAAATTAAAATTTCAAAAACCAGTTATAACAAAAAATCTAGAAGAAGATCAAGTTGACAATATAACAGCATCCGTAAACACGGAAAAGTCAGCCTCCAGCAAAAACTTCGCAGAAAAAACACCACAACTGGATCCAAGAGCTAAAGAATATGTCCCCATCAAACACCCAGAGGAATTAGATCAAACTAATAACAAAAAAAGCAGGGAAGCTATAAACGGGTATAATCTAAGATATAGAGAACCTTCCTCCAAAATCCTACAATTTGAGGAACTCTTTCCAAGCGATCCAGCTCCGCTTAATAGAGGAAGGTTAATACATTTATTACGACACATCGAGCCATTATACTCATTGAACAGTAATGAACTAGATCTAGTCTCCTTTCCCTGCAAAGACAATGTTAAACTAACAAGGGTAATTTTCTGGTCGTCTGTTCTACCAGAGATCATACTTAAGGAAAAGGAGACACTACACAAACACGGCTATGACGTAATGGAAAAAAAGGAACAAAAGGTCTGTAAAGATATAACTGGGTACAATGCTCAAATTTATGCACTCTCCAACTCACAAGGGAAGCAATTCCAAAGAAATTTTGAGGCGACAGCAGATCAAGTAACGACACATCCCGATCTACTTTCTACAGGGCAAGAAAAACTAAAAATCCTGGTGAACAAAGGACAACGAGCAGTATGGTATCAAGCTCCAAAAAAATCCGACAATGACAATAATATTAAATCCTGGGCTTGGGTGTCAGAAACCCTGAACAGTAACAAAACCAAAATCACTCATCAACATTCTGTTTAGCACTGGCACAAAAATAACCTCCTGGAATATCGCAGGTGGTATAAAGAACAAACTGTCCACAGCCTTGGGAAGTCTTCCGGATATCCTGTTCTTACAAGAAACGTGGGCAGTCGAATCTATCACTTGCAAAAATTACTTTGTTTACGAAATCCCGGCAACAAGTTCTTATAGAGGTCATGCTAAAGGTGGTTTGGCCATTCTACTGAGTGAAGAATTTCTCTGGGCACAGGAACAAGTGGAAACTAACCTAGAAAACCTACAGTGCATTAAGATCTCCACTACGAAACACAGTACGGCCCACCCCATTACAATTCTACTCTTTAACGTTTACGCTCCCCCGGGTAAAAAGCATGACAGAACATTCCTAAACATCATGGAAAAAATTGAATCTATAACCGAAAATCATCCTCACTCATCCTTTTTAATTGTCGGTGACTTCAACAGTAAAATCTCGAACTCAGCAATAAATAATTGGGCAAAACAACAGTTAGAAGAAGGCAAGGAAATCACAACCCCGCAATTCCCGGAGGGTATACTTAGCGATAAAAGAGGGAATCTATTATTGTCAACATTGACAAAACTCAATGGAGTAATAGTGAATGGTAATATGGAAGGGGATACTCCAGCAAACTACACCAGGCGGGGCAATGGGATTCCATCCATTATTGACTACATAATCAGCAGTGCGGACTTGCTAGACTCTGTCACACACTTGCTTAGCCAGTTTTGCCAAGAAAGCGACCACGCTCTAATGCATTTGACAACAGTTTGGCTTCCTAAATCCTCTGCAGCCTGTCCCATTTCCTACTACAAAAGCAATATAGTGATAAACAGAGAAAAAAGACGTATTTTCTGGAATTCCTCGACCATCGACAAAATAACATCACAGATTGATCATTCCCAAATTTTGACGAAAACATTTTCTGAAAATCCTGTAGAAAACTTCGAATACATCATAAAAGACTTTAGAACTCTTATCCTAAATATGACAACAAAGGACGTAGCTGGTACCAGTAAGAAGAAAGTAGATAACAATAGGCGCACCTCTAAGAACACTGAAGTAAAGAAAAAATTAAATAAATATATACGCGCCCAATATATGAGTCCTACACCATACTTAAAAAAGGAAATAAATAAACTAAAAAATCAACTGAGACGCGAGAATCAAAGAAATAAAAAAACTCTACAGGATCGCAATTGGGTCGACATTCAGATCGCAGCGAAAAATAACAACCAACGCAAATACTGGTATCTAATAGGAAAACTCACTGGATCAAAAAAGAACTTACAACCTATCCGGTCCCTCCAAACGACTGGGAAGTTTTTCTGTCAGATCTTTATAAGTCAAACCCTACTGCTGTATCTGAAAGTAGCGAGGATAATAACAAAGGAAAAGACAAAAGTCCAATATATAAAACAACAGCATTATCGGTTGAACAAAACATACGCAAAGCAAGAACCACGGGTGCTTCTGGCCCTGACCAGATTCCAATCAAAGCACTGCAAATTGCCCCGAAGGAATGGAGTCGATTGCTATATCCCCTCTTTAATTATATTTTAGATACTGGCCAGGTTCCAAAATCATGGCAGGGAAGCATCATCATCCCCATCCACAAAAAGGGAAGTAAAACCCACGCATGTAACTACCGCCAAATAGCACTCATAGATGCCGTGGGCAAGGTATTCGCTGCAGAAATTTTACACCGTCTGAAAGAATGGGCTTTCTCATCAGGCCTGATCCTGATGTTTCAAGCAGGATTTAGACCCAATCATTCGGTAACAGATAACATCGCAGTTATCCAGGTCATTCTTGACAAATACGTAACCCAAAAAAGCCAGGTTGTTTACGCTGCCTTCATAGATTACTCTACAGCGTTTGACCGAGTAGATCGACCGACGTTGTGGAGGAAACTGAAGAAACTCGGTATACAGGAACAGCTGCTTCAATCTATTGTAAGCCTACACACCAACACTTGGTGCCAAGTTCAAATGGGAGGAGAAAAAGGTTATACAGAAAAAATTAAAACCGAAAATGGACTAAAGCAAGGGTGCCTTCTAGCCCCAATCCTATTCTCCCTCTATTTAAGTGACTTGTGTCAGTACCTGCAATCGGGTTCCAACCTACCTCCGAAAATAGCAAATCATAAAATAAATGCACTGCTATACGCGGACGACATCGTGTTGCTGGACCTTACCCCCTTTGGCCTCCAAATATCTCTGGATCTGTTGCACACTTACTCCAAAGAGAACTATTTAGTTCCAAACATCAAAAAAACAAAAGTGCTAGCTTTCTCTGGGAGGAAACAAAGCGCAAGATACTTTTGGAACTTAGGAGGAGATAAAATAGAAGAGGTGTTGGATTACCCCTACCTCGGCAGGACCCTCTCTAAAAATCTTACTAATGTAAAGCAGATAAATAACCTACAAAGGAAAACAGATATACACACGGCGGCCCTTCAGAAACTCTACAGCGCAACAGGACACAGACATTTTTCTTCTCTAATAAATATCTACAGAACAAAAATACCACCTGTACTATCCTACGCGACGGAGTATATACCCATCAAACAATGGGCTTTCATGGACTGCAAAGAGGGAAAGGTATTGAGGAAAATGTTGAAACTGTCAGACGCAGTACCAGTCCAAGCACTAAGATTGGAATTATCTGTCACAAGCTCATATGCCGTAGCAATTGCAAATATCATTAGGTGGGCCTACTATCTACTGCATGCAAAAGAGAATACATTAAGGTCACTGCTGAAAAAAGAAACCTTTGGGTCCGACACTAAAAAGCAAGTTTTCCAAGAGAATATGACAGTAGCATTTCGCATTGCAAACATTGGTACTGAAGTGCTGCTTACTTGGTCACCAGCACAATTAAAACTGTTCTTAAAATGCTTCACCCCAAAATTAAGTTATGAGATGGACTCTAGGCATTGCAATAAACTACCCACCTATAAACCCTTTGTTGACCTATTAGAATATAAACAAAGTCGGTCTTACATCGGTTTAACCCTGACTCACGGCGCAAGGAGAACAATTGCTATGCTTCGACTGGGCATCCTTCCCGTACTTTCATATACTTCAAGATGGCTTCCGGGAGGATCTCCCTTATGTACTTTGTGCGCAGGCGGCGATCAGACTCTGGAGCATGTCCTATCTGTATGTCCGAATCAGAACGTAATCTTAGCCCGCACAAGATTTCTAGAGCCCATATATCGTTCCAGTAGAATCTTGACGGTGAGAGACCTTATAAGTCTGTGTAAACAACCCCCGAATGAATTCGTCTGCTATAATTTGTATACATTTTTGAAATCGTTTTTATCCTTGTATTGAGAAACTGAATATTTTTTAAATTTGTAACATGTAGATAAATATTTGTGGTCCTCAGTTGAGTACCAGTACAAATAAACTTTTTGACTTTGACTTTGACTTTGAGTACCTTGCAAGGATTCTTGCTATCTCTGGAAATGTGCGCACTGTTTTATTTACGATGTCGAAATTTTTGATATATACAAGTTGTAATATGTATTATGTTTTCTAATGGGGGAGCTGAAATTAATTTTGTTTAATGTCAATGGTCTTAATAATAGGAAAAAAATGCGAGCCATAGAGTCATGGATTAGGACTGAGAATCCCGCTGTTATTATGTTACAAGAGACTCATCTTTCCCTATCTAAAAAGGAGGATTTTCCGATGTTTAAAGCATGGGCTTTGTTCCGGGGTTTTTCATGCGCTATCAGTTCACAACGTGGAGTTGCAATTTTTCTGAATAAAAACTTGGAGGTTGAAATTGCTCAGACAGAACAGGACGGCCTGGGTCGTTGGTGCTGGGTCTCATGCAGTTTCAAAAATCGACAAAAGCCTATTACCTTTGTCAGCTTTTATGCTCCTATAGAGGATAATTCTCAGATTTATGACGTTATGTTTCAATCCTTGTTATTGGTGGGAGGGGATATTGTTATAGGCGGCGATTTTAATATTCTTATGAACCCTAACTTATGCTCTACCTCATCCTCCAAAAGACAGTCCAAGCCTAAATCTCTTAGGACTATGTTAAATAATATGTCAATTCTTGATTTATGTGATCCATGGCGCTTGAAAAATCCATGGAAAACTGACATTACTGGTTGGTCGGGTAGGTTTAAATCATCCTCCCGCATTGATTTTTTTCTGGCTTCCAGACAGTTAAACTTTTCCTCTCAGAAAATTTGTCATAATGGTTTCTCAGATCATGCAATGGTGGTTATTAATTTTGCTGTGGGAGACAATACTAGAACTCCTAAACGATGGATCTTTAATAAAGCTTATTTACAGGAGATAAAATGGGTTACTGCTCTTAAATTAGAGATTACGGATTTCATTGCTCGAAACACTGGCACAGCTCCCATACATATTATATGGGATTCCCTGAAGGCTTTTATTCGGGGTATCGTCATAAGCAAAGACGCTGCTGAGAGGCTCGTCATAAAAATATTAGGAATTCGTTGCTACAAAAAACTTGAGGACTTAACAATACAACGATACTCCAACCCAACTTGTAATGTTCAGAAACAACTTAGTGAAGCTAAGCGGGAACTTAGTGTCCATTATTTCTCACTGAGTGAAAAGGTTTTTCGTAGACAATCTCTATGAAGACAGTAACTTTACTAGGAAATTCTTAGCCTGGCAGGTGAAAGAACAAGCTGCCACTAATATGATACATTCTCTAAGAAGTCCAGTTACTAATATTGTGTCATCAGACCAGGTTGAAATAAGTTCAATAATGCTCTCCCACTATCATAAAATCTATAGTACACAGTATTCCATTGACCACCAAAAATTGTCTGATTTTCTGGGGAGACATGTTCTTCCCAGTCTATCATTAGACGATCAACTAATCATGCGAAGCCCATGCTCTAGGGAGGAAGTCAATCTGGTCATAAATGATCTTCCACTGGGTAAAGCCTGTCGCCCGGATGGCTTTCCTGCAGAGTTTTTTTAAGGCATTTTTTAGTTCTTTTTGTGATCTGTTTTTGTTATTATTAAATTCTATGCTCGATGGTAGGCAAGTTCCCGCATCTTTTCATGAAGGCACGGTTGTTAGTTTTTTAAAAAAGGGAAAGATCCTAAGGATCCTAATTCATATAGACCAATCACGTTATTAAATTTGGATTATAAAATCGCCACCAAATTATTGTCACTTCGTTTTAATAATATCACGTCGGATTTAATTAATCCCGATCAAAACGGGTTTATTATAGGCCGGCAATTATTCACAAATACACATTTTTTGACTGAGGCACTAGATTATTTTGAGTCACGGGGATTTCCGGCTTTGGTTTTATTATTAGATGCAGAAAAAGCTTTTGATTTGCTAGTCTGGGATACACTTTTTATTATTTTGAAATATTTCGGGATCCCACAACAAATGATCAATTTAATACAGAGTCTGTATACGGGTGCCACAGCTAATATAATTATTAATAAGCTCTTAGCAGGTTCAATTTTAGTTCAGCGGGGAACTAGGCAAGGATGCCCCCTGTCTCCTATCCTTTTTGCCCACTTCATCGAACCTCTTGCTGTGGCTATTCGGAATTGTGTACAGATTGTTCCACCGGTCATTTCTATGGCCAAGATAAAACTTTATGCCGATGACATTATGCTACTAATTAAACCGGACCTTCAATCTCAGACACAGGCTCTTCAGTTTTTTGAAGAATTTGAGGTTTTAGGGGGCTATCGAATTAACAAAAAAAGACAGAAATTCTGGTTTGTGGGGATGCAGACCCAGTATTACACCCAGACCTGAAGAGCTGCATTAACCCTAAACCTAAAAGATACTTGGGGATCTTATTCTCTCCTAAAATTCAGGATCTATATACACTCAATTATGTCCCTTTGCTTCGGAAGGCCTGCTCTATGTTTGTTCGCTGGGATCCATTACCCCTATCTATTCTCGGTCGCATTGCCCTGATTAAAATGTCAATACTTCCTCTTTTTAACTTCTTATTTTCTACTATTCCAGTTTTTTTGCCTGGTTCTTTTTTTGTTAGCATAGAATCTATGTTTTCCAAATTTGTCTGGGCAAAAAAACCCTATTACACAAAAGACCTAGACCTGGTAGGCATTTATACATTCATCTCTTTTTAGGATATACTGTGTGTTGCATAATCTTTGCAAAGCTTACTCCCCATCCATTAGTTACCAGGGTAGCCAGTGTATCATAATGATGTTCCTCCTTTAAGAATCGCCCATTCCCTGACAGTGAACATTCAGTTGCGAGACAACACAAATACACACACTCAGTGTCAAGTAGTAATACCAGAGAACTAAAAAAACTTGAAAAAGTGTGTGAGAGCGAGATGGCACCTCACGGGCGCACCACCTACGGGAACCTGGCAGGTACTCGCCAGGATTGCCCTGTTCTCATCATCGGTACCATCAAGCTCGAAAGGAAAATGTGTCCAAGAAACACAAAAAGAGTTTTGTGAAGAAATGCAGTGCAAGAAAGCCACAAGACAACCATAAATGTGTCAAAAACAACATATACACCAACACGACAACACAGATATGCAATTTTTATCTGTCTCTTGTGTTGGGTGTGGAATCTAAAAAAAGTGAACGTGGTTACTAACTATCCAACCAACACCACTTTACTTGCCGACATGTTTCATTGCCATCAAAACTTTGGCAATTTCTTCAGGGCGTCATATATATTAAAGCCACTGCATTAGGACAGACCAGTCTCAGCAACTGAAAAGACATAAAAACTACGTTGTGACTACCTGCCGGTCCAGTGTCCCGTGTATCACCCTCAAACGCATATAACTTAAACCAAAGAATTTCGATTAGTTACCCTCGCTCAGCCATCAAAGCTCGTACCAGCCGGGAGGGCAATGTCCTCGTGGAACTCTACCCCACATGTGGGTCAGCAATCCTTCCCCTTTCAATTTGCTATGGAAAAACAAGGGAAAGACCGTATGCCTGCTTGAATCATGAGGTTCTTCCATCCTTCTAAAAAGCGAGTGCTCAATGTAGTGTTATCACTCTCTTATTCAAAAGGGATCAACAAGCCTTTATCAGTCTTTTATAGTTACAAGCTTCAAGATATACTGCAGCTTGTTTTAGGACTATTGTGGACCACTACAAGACCTCTGTCCCTCTCAGACTTGGATTAATGGTTTAACCGGCATACTATCAGGTTTCTTTTACACATTTATAAAATGCCTCGAAAAACAGTATGCCCGCCCGTTTCCATATAGTGACAAGTGGAACAATAAGTGACAAGTTAAAAATTTGAAGTTCACCAACACTGTCGACAAGGCTCAGACGTAGGTCGTACATGTCCAGCCATCGACTCATGGTGGTACCGAGACCCAGGGCCCTTACTCCTTACCGCTGTGATGGAAGGTGTCCGGCTTTAACTCAGCACGTCCTAGAATCAATATACGGACTTTATATGAAGAAACTGAATATGGAGGCCTCTCATTACCAAATTTAAAAGATTACTATAACGCATACTTTGCGCAGTACTTAGATAGATTTAAAGATACAACTCCAGGTGCAGGTTTATTTATAAATTTTTTCTTTGAGTTAATATGCTCAGAAATTCAAATCCCATCCCCTCTCCATGTGCCTAAATCACCCAAATTCGTTTGATACAAGACTCTGAATTGTTTTTTCAAACAACGGGATGCCATGCTTAAGAGATATTCCCTCCCCCTTTTTAATTTAACAACTCCCCTAATAGGTGCTTTTGCTTTCTTAAGGATTCAAATTGAACCTTCAATTATCATAAACTGGGGGCGTGCTGGGTTTAAAACGTTAGCCGATTTTATGGGGCATGGGTCCTGATTATCTGTAGATGCAATGACACGCTTAATTCCTGGCAACTTTTTATTAATAGGGTCCTATATTGTGATCTATAAATTTCTGGCGCAACTAGACCTTAGTCATATTAGTATCCCATCTCTGTTGGCAGAAAATCTCTTTGTAAATGTCTCAATAAAGAAACCTGGGGAATGGAAACATTGTTTGGCTCAGAGTCGGGAGGAAGAGTTGAGTTCTAAAGCTATACGAAAATGGCACACACAGGAAAATTTTGTGTTATCCATCGATATATGGAAAACTATTAATAAGTTCAACTTTGGTTTACTACGTGGTGCCAACTGGCGTAGAATGCTATTTTTTAGCAAATGGCTTTTTTACCGCACTCCTGCAATTATTGCCAAAATGTATGATAAGACGTCTGCCAATTGTTTCAGATTTCTTCAATGCGACCAAGCTAATTGGTCTCACATTATGGCCTACTGTCAAAAAATTAAGTCTTTTTGGGACGAAATTTTTGATTTTCTAAAAACCTATTATGTGATTCAGATTTCCTGTAACACAAAATTAATACTGTTTGGCTATGATCCTGATTGCAAACTTTCAGATTATTTGGCAAAATTGGTTTATATTGCAATGGCTGTTGCTAGATCTCTGTTATTGCAGAATTGGCGGACATTACAGGTTCCGGTGTTTCAGGCGTGGTTTGACAAAATGAAAAGGGTCAGGAAATATGAACATATGTATGCAAAACGGGTTGGGGGAAAAAAAAGTTTGCAAAGATCTGGGGATTGTATTTTGAGTAACCCCCTGTATATTATGTTATTTTGGCAAGAATGATAATGTATATTTGTGAGATTTATACTTTTTGTATCTGATTTAAGAGACTGCAAAACAACTTAAAAAAAAATAAAAAAGAAGATAGTGACTTGCCATCTGGACAAATTGAAAAAGTGGATGCGTCCAGAACTGAAGAAATCTACAAACATTACAGTGTTCATCCATTGCATTCCAAAGAAATGATGGGGAATGCTATAGAGTTATTTCAAATGAAAGAAGCAAAAGAAAGTCCCACTAGTGTATGGGAAAAAAAGCTTGGAAGCTCGTTGTTTCCCTCAGTTGTTTCCTGCAGGAAAAGGAGGACGATATGATAAACGACCTGTGCAGATTCCTGCATCTGAATACCGGACATCAAGATTATATGCAGAAGATCCAAGATTTCGACAATGTATTCCGTATTTGTTTCATCTTTTGTTTGAGAGTGATTTGTCTGGACTTTCTTATTCAGTAAACCATATATTGAAAACAGGTGTATATCTGCAAAATGTTTTGGCAAAGGAATTTATGGATAAAGTACAGCAGAAAGATAATGTTTTGGAATCTCAGCTGATTAATCTGATGGCATGTCAGCGTGGTACTAATGAGTACTGGTACCGTCGTCACGGAGAACTCAAATGTATGCTAAGGAACTTAGGAACTCCTACATGGTTCCTTACTCTAAGCTGTGCTGAATATGTTTGGGATGATCTACTTCAATTTCTTCGAGAGGCAAATCCAAATACACTAAATATCGAATACAAGACACCTGGAGAATTGTGCTCTTTGGATCCTGTTAATGTATGCAGGTATTTTAATCATAGATTCGAAGCCATGATGTCTTTTATCACCAATAAAAAAAATCCTCCTCTTGGAGAGGTTCTGGATTTCTTTTGGAGAAAGGAGTATCAAGCGAGAGGTGCTCCTCACATACATATGCTATTATGGATCATAGATGCTCCCAAATTTGGAACAGACTCAGATGATACTGTGTTGTCTTTTATTGAAGAATATGCTACATGTGAAGTACCCAAAAGTACACAAGATAAGGACTTAAGACAACAAATCTTATGATTCCAAAGCCATCGTTGTGGGAAATACTGTCGTCAAAAGTACAAATCTAAGGACAAATTCTACAGCAAATGCCGTTTTGCATTTCCTCGACCTGTAATATCGAAAGGAAGAGTGAACAGTTTTATGTCATCTTTGCGACATAATATCACAAGAAAGTCTCCAAAAAATACCTACAACTTAAGAAGAAATGAAGAGTCAAAATACATAAATGACTATAACTCAGTCATTTTGTCTATGTGGAATGCTAATATGGATATTCAATATGTTGCAGACAATTCCATTGTTGTTGCTCGATATGTGACATCGTACATAACAAAGTCAGAAAAGACGGAATTGAAGGAAATGTGGGAAGAGATTTCCCATGAGAAGAGTCTAAACAAGAAATTATACAGATCGCTTATCATCTGCAAGCCTGTACTTTAAATCTAGAAGAATCATTTGGGTGAGTCTAGGTCTTGCTGCAACACGAAACCGAGTTCTTAAATCTGTACAAGAAATTGAATATTTAGCTGAAAAAGAGCCAGAAAGTACAGATATTGTGAAAACAAATATGTTGGATACATATTATCCAAATAGAAGTCATCATCTTGAGAACATTTGTCTCTATGAAGTGCTACAAAACTATATTTTTAAACGGAATATTACAGGAAATATCAATAATAGTATATATGCTGTGATTGGTTCCGAAGGATGTTTGGTGAAACAAAGAAAAGGACATTTGATTAATCACCGTAAACTGAGTTGCGAAATACCTGACAAAAGGGAATTTTACTATTTAGCTCTTTTGCAACTTTTCAAGCTATGTCGTTCAGAATTGGAATTACTTGGAGATTTTGAGAGCTATGAAGATTCCTTCAATGTAACTAAAGATACTATAGAATGTCCTGTTTTTTCTAATTATGTGAAAATGTTGAATAACGAAATTGAGCACGAAGCTACAATTGCAGCTGAGATTTGCTAGAGACAGTTCTCAAGACAGTCAAACTTCTGCTCCATTGAGTCAGGACCCATTAGGAGAACCAATTGTTCTAAATGAAGCAGCAACTGCTATGGAAGAGGTGGAAACAGCAATGTATCAACGTCAAGAAGATGTAACAAACTTGGAAGAACAACTAAATCTTGAGCAGAAAGAAATATATGAGCAAGTGAGAGAACAGATTGACCATGGATTACTTCATGAGAAGAAAGAGTGCTCTTGCTCATCATTTGAACCTATCCGTATGTATGTGAGTGGACAAGCTGGAACAGGAAAAAGTTTTTTAATTAAAGTAATCACAAGTTTTCAACGGAAAAGAACTAAGTCGCATTTGTCTTGTGTTGTCACTGCTCCAACTCGATTAGCAGCTCACAATATTAAAGGAATTACTTTACATCATTTATTAATACTACCAGTATAGCATGACAACAAATTAGAATACCACAAGCTATCTGGAGAAGCTTCTTGTGAAGTTTCAAGAGTGTTGAGGAAAATGAAGCTTCTCATTATTGATGAGGTAAGCATGGTCTCAAACTTAATGCTTGCCTTTGTGCATTTAAGAATGCAGCAAATTTTTAAAACAGAGTATGACGTATTATTCGGAGGAAAACATGTCATAGTTTCTGGAGATCTTCTACAACTTACTCCTGTAAAAGGACAACCAGTGTTTTAAACACTGGTGCATGAAGATACTAGAAAGTCTTTGCGGAGTATTGGCAATGTAAACATTTGGTCATATTTCCAGTATAAGGAACTTACTACAAATATGCGACAGGCAAATGATGTTGATTATGGAACTATTCTTCAAGATATAAGAATTGGAAAATTGACTGAACATGGCAAACAAGCTTTATAGAGACGATTTTTTCCAATTTGTTTCCAAATGCAAATATTGTCCCAGAGAAAATATACATGAGAATTGCAGAAAACAAATCTGTAATCTGCTTAATGCCAACACTGCGTGAATGTTCTATATTCAATGAAGAAATGTTAAAGTTGGAAAATGAAGAAAATATAAAATTGGAAGCAATTGATAAAATAGAACATGAAGGAATCAGTATTATTTTGAGTGAAAAGTTGAAGAGGAAATTGGATTGTTTAGAGAAATCGATAAGTAAAACTGCTGGTTTAGAAAAGAATTTGTATGCATGTGTAAATTGTAGGGTGATTTTGCGACATAATTTGAATGTAGAAAAAGGTTTAGTAAATGGAGTAATGGGTAAAATTGTTGATTTTGTTAATTATGTAAATAGAGCTGGGATTGAATTTTTGAAAATCAAATTCGATGAAATTGCTGAAGTACAACAAGTTAGTCATTGTGCAGCTCGTTTTTTTGCTTGTAAAAGATTTGTGTGTCTGCAGAAAACAGTTTCCTGTTTGTTTGGCATATGTGGTGACCATTCATAAATCTCAAGGTCTAAGTGTAGATTGTGCTTTAGTGAATATTGGAGGTACCGTGTTTAAAGAAGGTATGGCATATGTTGCTTTGTCTCAAGTCAGAACTTTATCTGGATTGCACTTGATTGATTTTGATGAGACAAAGGTTTGTTCAGATGCAAATTTTGTGAAAGAGTATAATAGGTTAAGAAGAGAATATGCACCCAATTTAGGTCAATATCCAGTAATTGAAAAGCGTGTGGTAGGTAGAAAAAGAAGATTTGAGAATATCTGTTGTGAAACTGTAGAGAAAGAAAAAAAACAAGATGAAGTTGCGCTTGCTAGCAAAAAAAAAGGACAGTGTTGAAGAGAATGTTTGTTATCGGTTTGAAAATAGTTGTGGGGTCAACTGCTATGCTAATGTAGTTGTTAATGTTGTTTTTTTTCTTGAAAGTTTGCAACAGCAAATTGTAGAAAATCGGGACAAAAGATTATGTTCATTGTTGAATTCGGTTTATGAGAAATGTAGTAGTGATAAAAGTAAAATACAAAGTGTTTCTGATATTTGAAATGTTTTGGACATATGTTCTGGATGTACTCAATTTACGCAGAATATTCAGCAAGATTTTCAGGAATTTTTAATGTTTATGCTTGGTGTAATGGAAGATGAAGGTTTAGATGTTGAAAACCTTTTTGGCCTTCGTTATAAATGGCATCATGACTATCGAAATTGTTTGTTTACATGTAGCACTGACATAGACAATGAGAGATTCATATATTTGACTTTACCTGACTGTGAATCAGTGTCTTTTAATAATCTAATTAGAGGAGCAAGTCAAAACATGGAGTGTAGCCAATGTAAATCAGAAATGTCATCAACATTACTTATACAAAGATATGGACAGTATGTTATTTTAACCTTTTCCATGCTCATGACGAGCTGAGCTCGTCATGAGCCACAGTGCTCTGGGGCTCATGACGAGCTCAGCTCGTCATGGCCCGTGGAACGCTCAGGTGCAGGGAGAATTCCTCCGCTGTGCTGAACGTTCCACAGAGCCAATGCACCTGTGACGAGCTGAGCTCGTCATGAGCACAGGAGCACTGTAGCTCATGACGAGCTAAGCTGGTCATGAGCATGCGGGCGCTGTGCGCGCCCCCCTCGCCCCCAGCACAGCAGGGGAATAACCCCCGCAGCAAAGGGGTTAATGCAATTTGAAAACTTTAATTAAAAATGTTGTAGCTGGTCAATGTTCAATGTTCAATATCAGGAAGAACTTTTGTAGCTGTTGCTGTTATTTTTCATGATGGACCTTCTACCACATGTGGACATTACAATGTTTATTTAAAATGTCTGAAAGGTTGGATACATTGTAATGATACTCAATTCGTTTTTAAGCAACTTTTGCACAAAGAGTAACCAAATTCTTACCTAATAGTTTTAAAGGCAACATTTTAAGATCAAAATTTGCCCTTTAGGATTAGTGCTGTTAAGGTAGATTAGTCTGGTGTTGCAGAGTATTTTGTAAGTGAGGGTGAGGAGCTTGAAGGTGATCCTTTTGTTGATATTGAGGCAGTGTAGGTGTATCAGGTGGTGGGTAATGTGGGTGCAGCCAGGGACATTGATGATTACTCAGGTGGAGGTCTTTTGGATTTTTTGTAGTTGTTGTAGGTGTTTGGCTGGAATTCATGTGTAGAGTGTTTTGCCACAGTGTAGTCTGCTGCTGATGAGGGCCTGTGTCACTGTTCTTCTTCTTTTGGTTAGGATCCACTTGTAAATGTTTCGGAGCATGTGGAGGGTGTTATAGCAGTATGAGGAGACGGTGTAGACTTGGTTACACATGGAGAGGGAGGAGTTGAGGTTGAATCCTATGTTGTGGACATGGTTGGTAGGTGTTGGTACTGTTCACAATGTAGTCAGGTAGCAGGAGTTGTCAGAGGCTGAGGGGGTGGGTCTGAGGATGAGTACCTTCATCTTGTGCCAGTTTGTGTTTACAGTGCTGCTCTTTATGTAGTTGGTGATGTCCTTCATTGTGTCGTGGAGGTTGCTTTTGGTGGTATGTGGCTTCTTGGTGAGGAAGAGGATGAGGTGGGTGTTCTTTGTGTTGGAGATGTTGTTGAAGTTGTGATGGTGGGCTACTTGTGTTAGGGTGGCCATGTAGATGTTGAACAGCGTCGGACTGATGGATGAGTCCTGGGGGACCCGTAGATGATGTCAGTGGTTTTGGATCAGAAGGCTAGGAGGCAGACGTTCAGGATTACTATTCAACAACTTCCAAACAAAGGACTTGATGCATACTATTTGGCCGTAAGGAAAAGTGTGTGAAACCATTAAGGAGTTTTTGCTGTATATTTTGTCAGCATATATTTGTAAGTAACATTATTTCCAGTGTAAGAAAATTAATCATAATGTTTTGTTATTTTATGATTGTTTGAGATGTCATATTTATGTCATTTCATTCATTTCAAAGCTTTATTCGATTATTTATAACAATCATAAAAGCATACAGTGTTAAAAATACAGGATAAAATACACAACAAGCGGCATGAATTACAATAAATGAAGCAGCTCAATTGGAGACAAATATGTCGGCCACACAGTCTAAAATTAACGAATAAATCAGACTTAAAACACCTTTTCCTATGGGACACAGCTTTTAAAATAAAGGTAGCGGTAAAAAAACAGATATCCAAAGTATCAAGTGCAAATAGTAGTTTCATGGCTTGAGCAGTAGTAGAGACAGAATATTTCTTAAACACAGGTTTAAGATAAAGTAAACGGATGTGCAGGTATAGAGGACAGATAAGCATAAAGTGCAGTGTGCTTTGCTTGGTTGTGCCATCACAGGGGCATGGTGTTGGGCTGTAAATTTTCATCTGTGGGAAAGCCACCAGGTTATGGGCAATGCCTAATCTCAGCCTAGTGAGAGCAAACTGGTGTGATTGTTTAGTGATGGACTTTAAGTACATAGGCATGCCCGGAACAACCAACATGTTAGAATGGTAGAAAACATGTGTTGAAAAGTGGCTACATTGGACACTACGCAAATTAGATTTGGTCCCCAGAAAAACATTTTTAACCTCCTGTTTAGGTACAATGACAGCGCTCAAAGGGTCATCAAAAATGTCCAGATTAAAAATTTCATTGTAAGATTTTAGAACATATTTTAACCAGGGGATCTTACGGGCATTGTCCAACCGGAGACAGTCTAAGATGATTTGCCTGGTAAATCCTGTTTCGTCCTTTGCCCAAATTGACCTCCAAACCATAAAGGGTCTCAAGCCCATTAAATCTGTGAGATAGTCCAGTCCCACCTCTCTATGACTCAGTTCGGTGGATGCCGAGGAGGGGAGGCACAGAAGTCTTTTAAGGAACTTGTTCTCTGTAACTTGCAGATCCCCATGGTTACAGTAGCTCCATACACCCGAGCCGTATAGGGCAATAGATGCACATCTATGCCTGTAGATGTTTAACATATCAGGGATGCGACGACTACCTAATTTAGATGAAAAGCGGAATACTCCCGAGGAGCTTTTGCCCATCTTGGCCTTCACGTTTAAAATCTCAGTTGCCCATGCCCCTCTACTATTAAAAGTTATGCCAAGGTAACAAAATTTGTCCACTACCTCAATTCTATGGTCATTAAAATGGAATGGTTTAATAAGTTTCATCTGTTTCCCGCAAGCCATAATGAAAGTCTTAGAGTTATAAAATTTTAGTTTTCTCCCCTGAATAAAATCATAAAAATAATTCATAAGGTTTTGGAGTCCATTCGGAGTTCTCGAGAGAAGGACAGTGTCATCTGCATATAGCAGAACCGGGACGGGGTGGCCATCAATCTGTGGAGAATCTGCTTGTACCCTCTTCAATTTGGACTCCATAGAATTTATAAAAAGGGAAAAAGTAACGGGGCCAACACACAGCCTTGCCTTATGCCTGATGTAACCCTGATTTTCTTGGTACATACCCCTGCCTGGCCAAAGCGGATCTGGGCTGAAAGTTTATTATAAAGTCTGGCCAGGAAGTAGATTATTGCTGGCGGGGCTCCCATTTCCAATAGCGTGGGCCATAACAAGGTATGATCCACCAGATCAAAAGTGCTTGAGAGGTCAGCGAAACAGAGAAATAAAGAGCCCTGTTTCGCTTTGGTGTATTTCCCTATAATGAGGTCGAGGTTGATACACTGCTCTATTGTCCCACGACCCTTGCGGAAGCCATATTGAGATTCTGCTAGGATTTTATTGTCCTCTGCCCAATCCTCCAAGTGCGCTAGTAGGACCCTGCTCATGATCTTGAGTGAGGAATCCAGAAGGGAGATAGGGCGGTAGTTCTTAGCCTCTCCTCTATCTCCCTTCTTATAGATCAGTAGGATTATGGATTCGCTCCAAGTAGATGGTGTGCTATCCCTGAATGATGTGTTAAACACCTGAGTCAGGAGCGGGCTCCAAAGTGCCTGGTTGGATTTATACAGGTCAACCGGGACCCCATCCCGGGACTGATGGATGAGTCCTGGGGGACCCGTAGATGATGTCGGTGGTTTTGGATCAGAAGGCTGGGAGGCAGACGTTCAGGATTACTATTCAACAACTTCCAAACAAAGGACTTGATGCATACTATTTGGCCGTAAGGAAAAGTGTGTGAAACCATTAAGGAGTTTTTGCTGTGTATTTTGTCAGCATATATTTGTAAGTAACATTATTTACAGTGTAAGAAAATTAATCATAATGTTTTGTTATTTTATGATTGTTTGAGATGTGTCATATTTATGTAAGAAATTGCTCTTAGAAAAAAATATTTAAGATATGTTTTATTTCTATTTTTATATTGTTATTGAGAATGTTGATTGGGTTTTTTTTGCCCGCTGTTATGTGATGAGTACTATTGAACTCACTGTTTGTAGTGAAATTCAATATATTCTGAGAACAGCAAAAAAGGCAAATGAAATGTTTTACAAATTATTTTGTGTTGTAAAATATATATTGTAATTGTGTTTTTTTGTATCTTCCACAGGTGGTAATTTTATAATATATAATTTTGTTATTATTTATTATGCTTAAGATAAGTACAAGTACTTGGACACAACCTCCCCCTGGGAGGCCTTGGGCCTCGACTGGTAATAGAGTCTGATTGCATCGCCGAGGGATGTGGAGGGAGGGAGGTAGGGGGGTGGGTCATGGCTGGGGAGGGGAGGACTGGAGGAGAGGGCGGGCGGATTAGTTGATCAGCTTATATTCTGTGGGGGCAAGACCTGGGGGTAGACTGTAATATTAGCCATTACTCACTGTTGCACTATACTCATTTATTGTATGAAGATCATTGCTTTCCCACTAATACCTGATGTGTCTTTTGATGGAGCTGTTTTGTTCTAATAAAAAGATTTTCAAAAAGATAAGTACAAGTAGCTGACTCTGCCGCGGCCAGTGGAGGGAGTTGTCGTGGGGTAGGCAGGTGGGGCAATTAAATTAATAAAATTAATTTCGTATCCTGCGCCCTGCATCGCAAAATGCGATGCAGGGCACGGAACAGAGGGGCATATTATCAACAAAAGGCGATACATTATCGCTGCTTTTATCGGCAGGAAACTGCCGATAAAGCGGCGATAATGGGCTTGATAATAGGGCCTTGGAAATTCCCATAGCAGCCCAGGTTCTGGTGTTAACTTGGGCTGTTATGGGAATTCACAAGGGCCTATTATCAAGCCCTTTATCGCCGCTTTATCTGCAGTTTTCCTACCGATAAAAGCGGCGATAATCTATTGCGTTTTGTTGATAATATGGCCCGAAATTTGTTTTATTAATGTAATTGTTTACTTACCTGCAATCATCCAGATTCCGTTGTTTATCACCCCTCACCCGCCCCCCTCTGCCTGCCCCATCGCAACTCCCTCCACGGGCCGCGGCTGAAAGACGCGGTAGCGATCTAGTCATTTACCACAGAGTTGTGGGGAATCCTTGGTGAGGCGCGTGCTCACTAACGAGTGCGCACTTTACCGAAGACGTTCCGGAGTTCAGACCCGTTTTCAATTGCTCCTTGGACATTCGTGAAGAGAAAGTGGAAATATTTCTGTGAGAGTTAAAGAACCTTGTTTGAAAAGTTAGTGAGTAAGTAAACTTACCTGACATAGACAATATTGAATGTACTTAGTCGATGTATTTTCTCTAACTTAAAACAAGAAACGATAAAATTTGTGATAAGCTAAGTCTTAAGGGAAAAGAACACATTGAGTAACGAATAGTAGAAAGACTTTTGAATTAAGAAGGAACATTAATGAAAAACACAAGATATTGAAGGATTGACAGAATAGGTAACAAGCAACTGCATAAAGAAAAGTTAGTAGAAGAACACAAGGAAATTAATAATAAACAAATTAGATAATAAACTGACAAGCCTAGGTTAATGAATGTTACGTAATTATAGGTTATAAGCAGTGAGAAAAATAAAGAACCGTAAGCTACAAGGTTGCAGATAAATACTAGAGGAGAGGCTAGTTCGAAATTGGAAGGGGTAGGTAATTAGTAGGGTTAGACTAAGTTATAGATGAGGAATAGAGATAGAGTAAACACATGAAGTATTCAAAAAGTAGTGTGATAATGATGTCTTAATATACACAGATACACAGTGTTATTCTGGAGAATGAATACCATCTTTTCCATTTTAGTAAAACACATTTACTATTTTGGAAAGGGTAAGGTGAATAGACATATTCTACATTTTTTAGTAGTGTATTTTACTATAACAGCCTGAGTCTTTTCCTATAGTTATAAGGAGTGACTGCTTTCAAAATTTAAGAAAAGCTAAGAACAGGATATCCTTATAAGTAATTATAGTTGTATAAGTTTGCAAAGGACTAAAACTCTACTAATGGAATGTTACTAGATAATAGTATTTATATAGTATTTTTTGTAGGCCAAAATAGATGAAAACGGTAGTTTTGTATTATATATTACGAACAGTGATAAAATTAACTGTTTATATTTTTATAGAAGGAGCAAGAACATTAAGGAAAAATTATGGAAAGAGAACAGCCTCATTTTCAGGAGATTTTGGATATTACTTTGAGTATAATTGAAAAACTAATCGTATCTGTCATAGGCAATGACAGTGAAAAATGGGAAATTAGTGATGCAGACGTGAGGTGTGATTTCGAAGATGAAAGCTTTGATGGAGATTTTCTGGAAGCCTTAAATTATGTTGAAAGTTTAGAACAATTTAATTCAGAAACTGCTAACGAGGGAATTGATCTGAATGACATATCTGATGAACTTCTTTTGGAATGTGTATTAAATTATGAGATTTTAATAGAATAAATTTATTGTTTAAAAATAATAAAAGTTTGAGCACTATTTATTAATGTATTTATTGTACTAGAAGTGAAGCACTTATAGAGTCAGTTATATATTCTTTAAATGTTTGTATTGATTTAAAATATGCAAAGTGGGTCTGAGGGTATGGATTGCTTAAAATCCATATGGAGTATACATGCAGGCTTGTATGCACCTGCAAACTTTTGTTTTATGCCTTCAATGTCCCAGTCTGTATCCTTAGACTTCCTGCAAACACTCTGACACTGCTGTTTTAGTATTGTAGTGAGCCAGTCAGCAGTATGTTCTTTTCCATTGTACCGTGGTAAAACTGAAGCTGTAATACATTTAGGGCCAGATGTAGGTCGGTCGGTAACGGCCGAAAATCGGTATTTTCGGCCGTTACCGACCGAGATTCACAAAATGGTATGTAGGGCCACATATTTTACAGATTCGGTAAATTTACCGATCGGTAAATTTACCGAATCTGTAAAATACCGATTCTGTATTTTTACCGATTCGGTAACAATGAGATGTAGGTGGGACTCTTCTGAGTCCCACAAGCCTTACAGAATCGGTATTTTACCATGAAATCCAACTTCATGGTAAAATACCGATTCCGGTGTGCATGCACATGTGTGCATGCACACCTGTGCCATATGACAGGCAGACCTGCCCTTAGGGCAGGTATGCCTGCCACATGGCCCCCAAATCTTTTTTGGGGGTGCTAGGGGGTGTCAAAGTGACACCCCCTGCACCCTTGTCAAAATCGGTATTTACCGATTCGGTAAATACCGACCGGTAATGCCCCATTCATTCCTATGGGCTTCAAAGCCCATAGGAATGAATGGGGCATTACTGGTCGGTATTTACCGAATCGGTAAATACAGATATTTACCGATTCGGTAAAAGGAACATCTGGATGTTCCTACATATCCACCCCTAAGATTTACCGATTTTTAATTACCGAATCGGTAGAATTCGGTAATTAAAATTCGGTAAATCTATTTTACCTACATCTGGGCCTTGGTGATGCATGCAGGGCACGGAACAGAGGGGCATATTATCAACAAAAGGCGATACATTATCGCTGCTTTTATCGGCAGGAAACTGCCGATAAAGCGGCGATAATGGGCTTGATAATAGGGCCTTGGAAATTCCCATAGCAGCCCAGGTTCTGGTGTTAACTTGGGCTGTTATGGGAATTCACAAGGGCCTATTATCAAGCCCTTTATCGCCGCTTTATCTGCAGTTTTCCTACCGATAAAAGCGGCGATAATCTATTGCGTTTTGTTGATAATATGGCCCGAAATTTGTTTTATTAATGTAATTGTTTACTTACCTGCAATCATCCAGATTCCGTTGTTTATCACCCCTCACCCGCCCCCCTCTGCCTGCCCCATCGCAACTCCCTCCACGGGCCGCGGCTGAAAGACGCGGTAGCGATCTAGTCATTTACCACAGAGTTGTGGGGAATCCTTGGTGAGGCGCGTGCTCACTAACGAGTGCGCACTTTACCGAAGACGTTCCGGAGTTCAGACCCGTTTTCAATTGCTCCTTGGACATTCGTGAAGAGAAAGTGGAAATATTTCTGTGAGAGTTAAAGAACCTTGTTTGAAAAGTTAGTGAGTAAGTAAACTTACCTGACATAGACAATATTGAATGTACTTAGTCGATGTATTTTCTCTAACTTAAAACAAGAAACGATAAAATTTGTGATAAGCTAAGTCTTAAGGGAAAAGAACACATTGAGTAACGAATAGTAGAAAGACTTTTGAATTAAGAAGGAACATTAATGAAAAACACAAGATATTGAAGGATTGACAGAATAGGTAACAAGCAACTGCATAAAGAAAAGTTAGTAGAAGAACACAAGGAAATTAATAATAAACAAATTAGATAATAAACTGACAAGCCTAGGTTAATGAATGTTACGTAATTATAGGTTATAAGCAGTGAGAAAAATAAAGAACCGTAAGCTACAAGGTTGCAGATAAATACTAGAGGAGAGGCTAGTTCGAAATTGGAAGGGGTAGGTAATTAGTAGGGTTAGACTAAGTTATAGATGAGGAATAGAGATAGAGTAAACACATGAAGTATTCAAAAAGTAGTGTGATAATGATGTCTTAATATACACAGATACACAGTGTTATTCTGGAGAATGAATACCATCTTTTCCATTTTAGTAAAACACATTTACTATTTTGGAAAGGGTAAGGTGAATAGACATATTCTACATTTTTAGTAGTGTATTTTACTATAACAGCCTGAGTCTTTTCCTATAGTTATAAGGAGTGACTGCTTTCAAAATTTAAGAAAAGCTAAGAACAGGATATCCTTATAAGTAATTATAGTTGTATAAGTTTGCAAAGGACTAAAACTCTACTAATGGAATGTTACTAGATAATAGTATTTATATAGTATTTTTTGTAGGCCAAAATAGATGAAAACGGTAGTTTTGTATTATATATTACGAACAGTGATAAAATTAACTGTTTATATTTTTATAGAAGGAGCAAGAACATTAAGGAAAAATTATGGAAAGAGAACAGCCTCATTTTCAGGAGATTTTGGATATTACTTTGAGTATAATTGAAAAACTAATCGTATCTGTCATAGGCAATGACAGTGAAAAATGGGAAATTAGTGATGCAGACGTGAGGTGTGATTTCGAAGATGAAAGCTTTGATGGAGATTTTCTGGAAGCCTTAAATTATGTTGAAAGTTTAGAACAATTTAATTCAGAAACTGCTAACGAGGGAATTGATCTGAATGACATATCTGATGAACTTCTTTTGGAATGTGTATTAAATTATGAGATTTTAATAGAATAAATTTATTGTTTAAAAATAATAAAAGTTTGAGCACTATTTATTAATGTATTTATTGTACTAGAAGTGAAGCACTTATAGAGTCAGTTATATATTCTTTAAATGTTTGTATTGATTTAAAATATGCAAAGTGGGTCTGAGGGTATGGATTGCTTAAAATCCATATGGAGTATACATGCAGGCTTGTATGCACCTGCAAACTTTTGTTTTATGCCTTCAATGTCCCAGTCTGTATCCTTAGACTTCCTGCAAACACTCTGACACTGCTGTTTTAGTATTGTAGTGAGCCAGTCAGCAGTATGTTCTTTTCCATTGTACCGTGGTAAAACTGAAGCTGTAATACATTTAGGGCCAGATGTAGGTCGGTCGGTAACGGCCGAAAATCGGTATTTTCGGCCGTTACCGACCGAGATTCACAAAATGGTATGTAGGGCCACATATTTTACAGATTCGGTAAATTTACCGATCGGTAAATTTACCGAATCTGTAAAATACCGATTCTGTATTTTTACCGATTCGGTAACAATGAGATGTAGGTGGGACTCTTCTGAGTCCCACAAGCCTTACAGAATCGGTATTTTACCATGAAATCCAACTTCATGGTAAAATACCGATTCCGGTGTGCATGCACATGTGTGCATGCACACCTGTGCCATATGACAGGCAGACCTGCCCTTAGGGCAGGTATGCCTGCCACATGGCCCCCAAATCTTTTTTGGGGGTGCTAGGGGGTGTCAAAGTGACACCCCCTGCACCCTTGTCAAAATCGGTATTTACCGATTCGGTAAATACCGACCGGTAATGCCCCATTCATTCCTATGGGCTTCAAAGCCCATAGGAATGAATGGGGCATTACTGGTCGGTATTTACCGAATCGGTAAATACAGATATTTACCGATTCGGTAAAAGGAACATCTGGATGTTCCTACATATCCACCCCTAAGATTTACCGATTTTTAATTACCGAATCGGTAGAATTCGGTAATTAAAATTCGGTAAATCTATTTTACCTACATCTGGGCCTTGGTGAGGAACTTTCTTTGCAGAAGTGTAATGATCCAGTCAGTATCTAGATACTCATGGATGGATTAAAAGAGGCCTTAGTCCATAGGCTGTTTTAAACCTCTATAGACTGTGCATGCACTGTTCTATGCGCTACAAACGTATGTTTTATACGTTCAATTCCTTAATATGTATCTTTATACTTCCAACAAACATTCTCATACTACTGTTTCAATATTGTAATGAGCCATTCAGCAGTATGTGTTTATCAATTCAATTCAATTCAATTTCTTTATTTCGATACTATTGTATCATAAAAGGTACGTTAAAAAAATACAATTTCATCCAAGGCATTTTCATAATAATACAACTTCTTACTGGTATGATTTTACAATAGTAACAAGGAGGGATGGTGAAAATCAGTGTTTTACAATAATTACAATAAATAGTGAAAAGGCACTTATCATAAACTAAAATCAATCAATTTAAAACAAATTTACAATTAATTTGGCAGTTATCATCCCCAAACCATAGTTTAAATCCAACATCCCACATTGTTCCCTAGTTCTTTCTTGGGTCTAAATTTAGATACTCATATGTGTTCTAGAACTTCTCGCCTGCTTTTATCCTAATGAAGTTCACAGCTAACAAAAATCTACTTACAGCAAAAACAAATACTTGGCTGGTGTCTGTTTTTAATAGTCTTTGCGCCTCTCGGTGCGATCTCACACCTATATTTCTACACAATAGTTTTATCCATCTTTCCCTTGCCATCTCGTAGGCTGGGCAAAAGAAAAGAACATGAGTAATATCTTCCCTTATACCCCCAGAGCACAAAGTACATGAATCGCTGATATCCATTGTCCATCTTGCCACACATGATTTTAACATTAATATACCGTATCTATACTTCAGCTATAATGATTTGGCAAGGGGGGGATTTACCTCATTTAAAAAAGATTCAAAACTTGGGTTAGCTTTGAACAACAGAAATTCACTAACCAGTGATCCATTTGCTCTGTCATTCAGTCTATTTTCGTCCTTATAGGCCCAAAAAGATGTTTTTAGAATCTTCCTTGAATTTGTTGTCATTAGGAGTGGATTATTCCAAAAGTGTGCAAGGCCGATCGTTGTCATGTCCTAACATGATTAAACATGATTAAACCATGTGAGACAACTATAGGTGTCTAGATCTTTTATCTCAATTAAAGCTGCCGTATAATTCATTAGCTCGGGCGTTGTCCAAATCCTGACCCAAAACATAAGAGGTCTATTAATTACATGGTAGTCTGTTCGCTTCACATTGAGGTCCAGCATCAGTGGCGTTAACGGGGTACGAGTTGGTAATTTAAGCAATGCTCTATAGAATTTATTTTCATTCAACTCAAACTCCCTTTTACATGCTGGTCCCCACAACTCTGCGCCATATATGGCGGCAGATTGCGCTTTAAACTTAAAAACCTCAAGCGCAGGAAGAACTGCTTTATTGTGACTATTACCATGTTTTTTTAGGATTGGTAGTGTGTTCTGTGTGAGCAAGAGCTTGCTCTTTTCAATCTGGGTTTTCCAGGACATTTTTTAATCAATTGAGACACCCAAATACGTAAAATTAGAGACATATTCTATTCTTTGTCCATTTAAAACCATGTTACCATTAAAAGACCTATGAGGATTTATCACCATATACTTGGTTTTGTTTGTGTTAATCTCTAGGCCTTTTTTGCTACAGTAGATTTGGAAAGTATTGAGCAGACTTTGCAAACCCTTCGGTGTTTGTGAAACTAAGATGGTATCGTCCGCAAATAAAAGAGTGGGTACTGTCTCACCTCCCAGTTTTGGGGCATCATTACTACAGCTTTTAAAAAAACTGGGGATATCATTTACAAATAGGGAAAACAAAGTTGGTGCTAAAACACATCCTTGACGGACACCCCTTTTAATTGGTATTGCTCCAGTCTTTTCACCTTCCGGTCCCCACCTCACCTTTGCATAATTATTGTGATGTAATCTAATTAATAGCTCCAGGAGGTTGGCCGGTAGCCCCAGGCTGTTGAGTGCTTCCCATAGTGAGTGTCTCGGAATAAGGTTGAAAGCTGCTCTTAGGTCAACAAATGCCACATATAAGTGGCCCTTCCTTAGATTAACGTATTTCCAGCACATGCTAGCGAATCTGAACACATGATCTATGGTACTAATTTTGGCTCTGAATCCTGCCAGGAATTTAGTTAAAATCTGCTCATCATCAATCCAAAGATTGATGCGATTTAAAATGTGCCTTGCGTATATTTTTTGTAAAATGCCGATCAAACTTATTGGGCGGTAGTTCCCTGGGTCACTCCTATCGCCCTTTTTAAAAATACAGATGATTTCAGCACCCCTCCAAGTTTCAGGCATTTCTGCTCCTGCCGCTACAAAGTTACATAGGAGGTTGATGTAAGGTCCCCATATGCTAGTATTGTGTTTATATAAATCTCCCGGGATCTTATCTAATCCAGGGGCTTTACTAGCTTTAACTGAGTTGATGGCCATAATTGTTTCTTGTACGGTAAATTCTAATTTACCTGTACTCAAGTTTAGTACTAGTCCCTTGCTTTCAGGTTACATATTCCCGGAACTGAATATAGTTTTGTAAAATGTTCTACCCAAGTTGCTTCACCAAAGTAAATTTCCCTGGAGTCCCTTCCTTTCCTTATGCCATTTGCAACAATGTTCCATAAAGTTCTATGGTCCCTGTTTTTCGATGCCTCCAACATTCCTGCCCATATTTCTTCATCACAGGTTGATTTAGCATTTTCTAATGCTTTCTTATACCAAGTCCTGGCTTCCCTATCTATCTGACCTTCTTTGTGTTTAGTAGCTTGTACCAATTCAGTTTTGGCTCTACGACAGTCTTTATTATACCTGGCTTTCCCATTCAAAGTTTGGTTACCAATTTCTTTCCCCTTTTTAACTGTTTTTGTAATCAATGGGATAATTGCCTTAGAGTAGCTATTATGCAGTTCCATGAATTTGTCCATATTCTCTTTTTCCAAACTGTATGGACCAAAGGTGTCCGCCAAAGTGTCGTAGATTTGTGCCAACATCTCGCCTCGCTCCAAAATATGCACCCATTTGACTGAACGTCGATTGTTACTCACTATGACTGTGTCCATTTGGTTGGATGGAATGCTTGTGTTGTCTGGTGAGCTGGGCATCAACCCGCCATCTAAATCAAAAGTAAGTGGGCGGTGATCACTCTCCATCCTCAAATCAATTCTAAAATCAACAGCATATGGCCATATGTCATAGGATAGGATTATATAATCTATTTTGGTTTCGGTAAAACCTCTACAGAATTTGGGGTGTTTTCCCTCATCCGAGGGGAGAGGGCCATTACATGCCCTTAGGCCATGAGTCACGTTTAGTTTCATTATTTGCAGGGCTAAAGCGGAGCATGGGACCTTTTTTGTACGTATTAAAACAGGAATTTTGTTTGCCAGGTCTTCATCATCTAGGATCTTGTCAAGCCCATTAATGGGTTCGAAGTTACAGTTGAGGTCTCCATAAATTACTATTCCTACGCCTGAGTCTACTGAGTTTAATATACTGTCTAGCTGCCCAATTGTCTTAGACTCTTTTGACCCAGACCCAGGTAGATTATAAACATTATAGATATGCAATATCATATTTGCCCTGATTGTTATTTTAATGCCTAGAATATCTAGGGAGTTTGTCACTGTTTGTTTTATACTAATACTTAGACTGATTTTCACCCAGATTACTAAGCCACCAGAGGGTCTTCCTCTTATTGATGGTACAGCTGGTATATAAAAGCTTTTATAACCTACTCTCTTTATGGTCTTAGTTGACCAGGTTTCCTGCAGTGTACATATATCACTTGTGTCAATACAACTATTCCACTCAGGGTCCCTGGTATTCCTGTTTAATCCAGCTGTATTCCATGAGATAATTTTCATATTTACCCTCTCTTTATTGTTTAATGCATTCATGGGATCTCCAGAAGTTATTAGATTACTGTCACTTGGTATTAGAGGCTCATGGACATTTTCACAACCATTTATGTCCTCTCCACCCCTGTTATTCAAAGTCCTTAATAAATCATTGCCCAACATCCCCATCCGCCTGGCATTGACTATGGGTGCGCCTAGCCCTTGCAGTCAATCTACCTCTTCAAGTAGGGATAATCCTTGGAATCTATTATGTGTTTCTGGAGCGTAGGGTTTGTTTATTACTTTATTCCTTCCTTGTTCTAGAGGTTTGTAGAAGTGACCCAGCGGTAAAGCGCATATCTTTGTTTCCCAAAATTGGGTTACTTCGTGGGCTTGCAAAAGGGAACGAATTACATGAGGATGTCTAAAATTAACAACAATGCAGTCTCCCTGTATGTTTTTCTACAAGCTTCCCACCCACCCTACCCTTCGTACCATCAAGATTTAATTGGCTTTGTTAGGTGGAAATTTGTTATGTTTAAACAGCCAATCTACCACCTTGTTCTTTAAATTTTGCCAAGTTTCTTTTTGATCCCTTCTTAGTACCGGTACACCTGCTAGGACTAAAACATATGGGCACGTAGCGGGGGCAAATTTAAGATATCTATGTTAGGGGTTAGATCTGTCTCATTTGGGCTATATGTCCTTTCCCTTGGGATGGGGGGTTCTGGGTTAGATGTAATACTATTCGAGTTGCCATGATCCCACTCACCACACTTGTGTACTCCTTCAAGATCTTTTCTATTGCATACATGTACCCTATTTAGACATCCTATTTCTTTTTGTGTCTGGTTTTGTTCCCCACCATCATTGGCCATGTTGACCCTTTTAGCTGTTTTCAAATCAACAATAAGTTTTTCCCCCTCTGCTATGATACCATTTCCTTCCGATATGTTCTTGCTTAGATGGTGCACCATATCACTTAATTGAGCAATCTCAGAGTCCAAAGCCCTCAATTTGCTATCCATGCAATCGTTTATTTGTACCTGGATGGAAGCTAGGGCAGTCTTGAAAATATCAGCCACTGTCTGCTCCATTGCCCCTATTATCTCTTGATCTCTACTTGCACCAAATTGGTCAATTACATCAGTTTGCACCCCTATTGTTCTCATACTAGAGACCTTCTTTCCTAAAGTAGTGAGGTGCCCATTACAGAGATTCCCTGTATCCCCTGCTTTACCTTTCTTTAACTGATTTTTCTTTCCCCTCTGTGTGTGTTCACTTTTTTCTCCACTCGAGGGCCCCCTGTCCTTGTCGTTTTATGTGTTCTTAATCTGCTTGCAATCCCTGTGCTTACCTGTGCATTTTCCCTAGGCTGTGCCAGTGTATGATCTACTGGGATATTAACAGGTAGGCTCAGGTTACTGATTGCTTGCTGAGTTTCAGTACCATAGCTAGGACCCTGAGTATTTACTGGAGATTGCCCTCCTGTTGTCATGTATGTAGGTAATTTGGAGGGATCTAATGAAAGTCTCCTCTATGCGATTTCTATCTCGCGTGTCAGAACAATCTCTGCCCGCGTGATAAAATCGTTCAAGGTCCCAGCAGTTCCCTTCCTTTTGCTCGTCATGGTAGACATAGCCATAATAATGCGATTCCCTAGATAAACGCAATCTACGAAAGTACAATACTACTATAATCTTAGTTCATATGGATACCCTTTAAACCAGTTATCAATTGCAACAGCTCTAGGAAAGGGTAAAGCCCTTTTACTTTTAACGTGCACAACAGTCTATCACTACAGTAAGTAATAATTGTCCAGTGGCGTTCCAATCATCCCAAATATATCAAAACTACCTTATTCTGTACCACGGACTAAAAAGGGGGCCCCAGCCCAGCCTCCTCTGGCCTTGGACGGCCGCAGACGGCCCACCATTGTCCCGGGCTTAACCCGGCGTGACCTGCGCGCGAACCGCGACGCAGGGGCTCAGTTCCTCTGGGCGCGGTAGGGGCAGTGGCGGCTTCTGCCGCAGAGGCTCTTGGGACCTGTAGTCCCCCCTCACCACACCGGCCGTGCTGCGATGGTGAAAGGCTGCGGCGGCGGGGGGGGGGGGGAACCCGAGAGACCAGCGGCAGGGCAGGGAAAACGGCGGCAACAAGGTCAGTAGCCCCACAATGGAAATTTACAGCAAAGCTCCTGCTCCACCGGGGCTCAGTTCCAATTTGTGCGCCTCCGGGCGTGGTAGGGGCGGTGGCGGCTTCTGCCGCAGACGCTCTTGGGACCTGTAGTCCCCCCTCACCATGCCGGTCGCGCTGCGATGCTGAAAGGCTGCGGCAGCGAGGGGGGGAACCTGAGAGACCAGCAGCAGGGCAGGGAAAACAGCGGCAACAAGGTCAGTAGCCCCACAAAGGAAATTTACAGCAAAGCTCCTGCTCCACCGGGGCTCAGTTCCAATTTGTGCGCCTCCGGGCGTAGTAGGGGCGGTGGCGGTTTCAGCCGCAGAGGCTCTTGGGACCTGTAGTCCCCCCTCACCACGCCGGCCGCGGTGCGATGCAGAAAGGCTGCGGCGGCGGGGGGGAACCTGAGAGACCAGCGGCAGGTCAGGGAAAACGCGGCAACAAGGTCAGTAGCCCCACAAAGGAAATTTACAGCAAAGCTCCCCATGTGTTTATCTGTATACTGTGGTAAAACTGAGGCTGTTATAAATTCAATCAGGTTCTTTCCTTGCAGAACTGTAATCATCCACTCACTACCTAAGTACTCATGCATTAAAATAGGCCTTAGGGCATAGACTGCTTCAAACCCTTATAGACGATGTATGCAGTCTTCTATGTACTTGCAAATTTGTCAATTATACGCTCAATTTACCAGTTTGTATCCTTACACTTCCACCAAACACTCTGTCACTATTGTTTTAGTTTTGTAGTGACTCATTCATTGGTATGTAGTAATCTATTCACTATATTAAAACAGTAATGGGCACATATACAATAACTGGCATATCCCCAGGAATATGTCAGCTATTGTGCTCTGTGACACCACCACCATGGATGTGCCATATTTACAATGCGGTGTACCATGGGACAAAAATGCACATATATGTGATGTATCTGTGCTGTAAAGGTGGTGCATTGTTTGAGGTATGTTGCAAGTGCAACGCAACTCCAGCAATGCTCTGGGGGCCCTATTCTCAGACTGCTGTGTCAATCCTTACACCGGCTTCAAGGTAGTGCAGGGTTTTGACACAGCATGAGCCCAAAAGTGAGCCCAAAAGTGACAAAGTGAAATCTTGTAGATTTCAGTCAGCCACTTTTAGGAGGTGTTCCTGTGCCGGAACGCCCCCCCCCATGTAGGAATGTCTCCTTCTGGTACAGGGATTTACAATGTGACGCACCTCCCAGATACGTCACATTCTAAATACCACATACCATGGCGCATCTTTTGCACCACTGCTTCATCAGAAAGGTGATGCAACGGCGGTGTAAAAGGGGCACAAGGGTGTTGTAAATCTGCCTCTAACAAAAACTTACAAATTCACCCAGGCAGTTTCACTAGCAGTGTATTCTTTTTGAATTTACTTTTGTTATTATTTTACATTAAAAATATGAAATGTAACTTTCAAAATAAAATAAATATAAGTATTTATAATAAAAATGTAGGAAATTACTATAAAAAGAAAGAAATATAATAATTAGTACATTTTAAAATTATCATTTACAAAACCTTAGAAATTCACTGAAAAAAACATAGGTTTCAGCCACGTTATAGTTAGGAATTAGCATTTAAATAACCTTAGAAATTCACGGAAAAAAACATAGGTTTCATGAGTGTTATGGTTAGCTGGACATTTCACTCGTACAAAACCATGATAATTCCTCCGTTATAGTTAGTTGTGCTAACTATAACTCGCGCACCTGCAATGCACTGCTGGTGATGTTACATATTACATTATTCATGACATGGTCAGTGACATCACTGATGACATCACTGATGACATCTCAAATGACATCACTGATGACATCATCCAGTGAATGTGGTTGTGTTTGAAGTTTAAATATCTATTATATATATACCAATCTGTATTGAAGATTGAGTGGATGTATAACTGTCTGGATGGAGGATTTAGTAGCTGTCTGACTGTTTGTTTAAGTGAGTAATTAAATGTATCTCACTAAATAAATGGGTTAGTAACCAAACTCTGTGAATGTGTGTATCACTGTCTCATTTGTTGTATGACCTGCTGCATCAATTGGTAGCTAACTATATGAGTGTCTATATTAGTTATTGATTAGTTGGCTGAGTATTTGTAAGGGAGACTGAGTGTATCTGTGGTTGGGTGGGGGAGTTGTAACTCTATGCATAGATGTGTGAGTGGTTGATTGTCTAGGCATATAGGTTTAGGAGTGTTTACGGAAACAGTTGTTTGAGGGGGCGTGGCTTAAGCACCGATGTAAGCAGCAGCGGACTCCGGAGCTCCTCCGCTGCCCCTCTCCACAATAGATGATCATGGCATGTAATTTGGGGCCCGACACCCCATTCAGTGGCGGAATAGCCGGTGCCCACATTGAGCTCAGTTTGGGAAGACGGCTGGCGCGCTAGGGGAAGAGGGAGAGTTAATTCCCTCCGTGCTGCAGACCGCCGACTCAGGCATCAAAATGGTGGCCCCGCACAGAGGATTTGGCGCCTGACTCAGACGGAGCCCACCGAGATCGGAGGTGTCCCTGGGGGTGTTTGCGTTCTTTCTGACGCTACCGGAAGAGAGGCTGTGGCTCCACTGGCACTGGGCGGTGAGGAGACAACACGCATTGGAGGGGGTGAGCGATTTCATCCCGACCGACTAACAGCGGATGCCTGATCCTAAAATGGAGGCGCCCGGGACATAATAGGCACCATTTGGGGGGCGGCCTAGACTCTTCAGCCACTGTCTGCCCTAAGGGCCAGTCCCCTGGGATTGCGGGGGCCCTGAAACCAGCCCGTCGATTGAGGATAGGCTCCTGATGACTGCTGGGCTGGGGTGACCTACATCTTTGCCGCCTGCGCTGTCGTGGCTGCCCGGGCCCTCAATGTGGATTTCCCCAGAGTGGTGCGGAGAGACGTACTCTTGGCCTTCACCTTCACCTTGCTGCGTCGTCGTTGCTGCCAGTTGGACCCCTGAGTGAATCTGGGGGTGCTGCTTCTTGCCCTTGCGTCTGCTTGCGGCAGAGGGGGATCAAAGGAGTGACCAAGACCGGCGGCGGAGACGGCTGCAATAACAGTGGGTGAGTTCCCACGGACTGCCTGGCTTGAGCTGCGGATGGAGAGGGAGAGGTGGGACTCCCCTGCAAACCCCCTGACGGGCGGACCGGGGCGATGAAGGAGAGGAGGGCGCGTCAGGCTGAGGGGCCCACTGGTAGATGGCCCTGGAGGACGACTTCTAGGAACAACTGCGGCCTATGAGGAAGTGGGACTGTCACCATACTGGTGATGCATCTCAGTGTCGCTGCACTGGTGGCGGATCTGGGGTGAGAATGGACGGGGGGTGAGCTGGGCCACCCTCTAGCAGGCGGTGCGCCTGAGGCACTGCTTAGAGACTTCCTGTTTACCGCCAGGCAGCCAGACGCTGTGAACCTCCTCTAAAGGGTGCTACAACAGGATCGACAGAGGGTGGATAGACGCCGGTCACAATCTTGCAGGGTCCTGTTGCTTGCACCGGCGACGGGGGTCGACACTGGCCCGGAGAGCTACTACAGGGGCGATGCTTTTACTCTGGGACCATGGCATTGGTGGAAGGAGACAAGGCGCAAACCGGTGCAGGGCAGAGTGACCTGGGGCGGCGGCCCGGCGATGGATGGGTTGGTCCTGCACGGGCTTGAAGCGGAGTCGGGGACTGAGAATTCTGGAACAGGCATCAAGGGACGGCGGCCTCTTGCTGGAGCGGGGTGAGATCTCAGGGCCTCCTCGGCGCTACTGGTGTCAACAGCACGTGGTGATCACGATGGGCAGGGTGTCAAAGAAAAAGGGATTCGAGGTGCTACGCCTAGACGAAGTGGAGGAGCACCCAGAGGACGAGGATGGCGACATTGGGAGACGGAGGCCGGGAAGGAATGGAGACCCTACACTGGGGGAAATAATGCAGGCCATTGTGGCTTCAGGGGAGGCACTCGAGAAGAGAATGGATGCCATTGGATCGGATCTCACCCTCCTGAAGGATGACCATCGGAAACTCAAGGAGAGAGTGGCGACTCACAAAACCACTATGAAGGACATCCCGGATACAGTAGCTGCCCTGCGCCACTCGTTGAATGAGGTAACACACAGAGTTAAAGTGCTGCTGGAGGTACGAGCAGCGGACAGTGAGGGGCGCTCACGGCGCAAAAATCTCCGCATAGTGGGGATCCCAGAACGCACAGGAGGGAGCAGATGCGGTCCAGTTCTTGGAAAATTCGCTGAGAACAGAGTTTGCACCAGAAGGCCTATCTCCATTCTATGCGCTGGAGAGGGCGCACAGGGTTCCGGCTCGCCTGCCTAAACCTGGAGCTCCATCGCGACCAATGGTGGCGAGACTGTTACATTATCGCGACCGGGACTTTATCCTGAAGGTGGCTCGAGAACAACATAATTTGCACATAGGAAACAGTAGGGTGCTGATATTCCCGGATTACACCAGGGAGGTCCAATGTCAACGGTCCTCCTTCCTGGCTGTTAAGAAAAAGCTATGTCAGCTCCATCTTCCCTATGCCATGCTGTTTCCAGCACGTCTGCGGGTGACCGTATATGAAAAGACCCACTTCTTTCTCACACCGCAGTCTGCATGGGACTGGCTGGAGGCTCGCGATGGCGCGGCTGCGCCCCCCTCCCAGACGGCCTCGCCCCGAGAACCACAGGTGAGGTCCCCGCCGAGGGGGAGGCCTACTTCTCCAATGGATCAGCGTCAGGAGCGAGACAGAGCGGTACAGGTGGTGGCGGCCATCCGTCAAGGAATGGTTAGCCCGGAGAGCAACAACACCAACATCGAGAAGAGCGGAACAGAGAACCCAAGATCTGGTAACGCCCAAGGACTATCGGTCACAGAGATGCCGGATGTCACCCCGCAGACAGCTGATGGGATCTTTGGGTGATGGGGCTGCAGAGGGTATGCGGGGCACATGCTACAAGGTCAGTTGCGTTTGCCGGGCTCAGGGGCCCATCTGATGGGGGGGCAGCACGGCAGACGACTTTCCAGGCCTGCCGGGGACCCAACGGGCCATGCCGGCTTCCAAGAAGGTGGGGGGGCCCGGGGAGGGTTCCGGGGCATTGTGCACGAGCCACACGTTACCTCCTAGTTCCGGTTCTGTATATGACACGTTTGGTTTGGATGGGAACCTGTTCTTGTGTGCCTGTCCTGGGGTGTGGGAGTTGGATGTGGTTTGAAGGTTGGGCGGGATGGGGGAGGGTCAGACATGTCGCTAGGGGGGTTTTAGAAGAGCGAGTACAAGCATTGGATCCATGGGTACCTCCGTAGGTCATAATGTTATGTCTTGGAATATACAGGGGATGCACACTATGTGTCGACGACGCAAAATACATGCCTACCTAGTGCGGCGGGGAGTGCAAATCGCACTACTTCAAGAAACCCATCTGACAAAGGAAGAGGGGATGGCATTACAGCGCCGCTGGAGGGGGCAGGTAGTCCACACTACTTACTCGGCCTATGCCAGGGGGACACTGATTTGGATACATGAGGGGGTACCATTTCAATGTGTGAGGTAGGTGATGGATCCAGAGGGCAGGTTCGCAGTGGGCACGGGGCACCAGGATGGGCGGGACATTACACTAGAAAGCCTATATGCTCTCAATATCGACCAGTCCTCCTTTTTTGCACAACTTTCACAGAAATTGGCGGGGGAACTTGCGGGTCCTGCTCTTTTGGGGGGGGGGGGGTTTAATTGTGTGACTGACGTAGATCTGGACTGATCCCACCCACCACTCCCGGATGTCCCTGCCCATAGGCTTGCAGACATCAGGCGCGACTTGCACCAGCACTGGGGGCTTACGGACACTTGGAGCGCCCACCACTCTAGGGACCAAGACTACTCTTATTTTTCAGTGGTCCATGAGCTACACGTCAGGCTGGACGCTGTGTTGTGTTCCCCTGATGTCCACATGATGATCACAATGAGTGAGTATCTGGCTAGGACAACCTCAGATCATAACCCCCTCTTAGTGACCCTGAACTGAGGGTTCGCCTCAGGATGACGATCCCTAATTGGCGTCTCCGAACGGAGGTCTTGGAGGACCAGGTCTTTCGAACCACTATAGGTACGGCCATAGAGGACTATTTCCAGCACAACATGGGCACTTCTTCCAGTCTGCATAACGAGTGGGACGCATTCAAGGTAGTGCTACTCGAGCGGTGTATGGGGAAGCTGTGGGAGTTCGTAGAACCTTATTGAGTGAGGTGCAGCAGGCAGAACGACGGCTCAGGGAGAAAGAAATGGAGAGACTGGGACGGAAGGACGCAGAAGAAGGACTGCTGCAGGTGAAGGAAGAGCTGGCAACGCAATTGGAGAGGCTGATGTGCTTTAATTACAGAACATACACAGTGCGGGCGCATGTGGAGCGAGATAAGTCTGGGGCGCTCCTAGCTTGGTTGGGAAATCCGCACGTAGAGGTACACCGATTCTTGAGATACGGGAAGAGGGGGGTGCAGTTCACTACGGCCAGCAGGCCATTAACACAAAGTTCTTGGAATACAGTTCCACCCTTTATTGTAGCAAGTTGGACCCTAGAGAGCTAGAGGAAGGGGATTTGCTTGACATAGAGTTACCCCAGTTTTACGCGGAAGAGGCAGAGAACCTGGTCTGTCCAGTAGAACTGGTTGAGGTCCGGGGAGCTATCAAGCGTATGGCCAGGAACAAAACGCCGGGCACTGACAGGTTATCATCAGAGTTCTATGTCACTTATATCGATGTGCTGGCTCCGCAGCTGACGACCCTTTATAACCGGTCAAAACAAACTGGCTATTTACCTGACTCAACAAGGGAGGCAGTGATTGTACCACTACTCAAACCGGGTAAACCAGAGTGGGACTGTACAGCGTATCGCCCTCTGGTGATGTTAAATATTGACTATAAGATCCTGAGTGGTATTTTGGCCAATCGCCTGATGGGACACATGACAACACTGGTGCACGGGGACCAGGCTGGGTTCATTCCTACCCGGAACACGGCCATGAATATTCGGAGATTGTGTCAATTGCCGCATGAGGCGGCGGCGGGGAGCGATGAGGCATGTGTACTATCGATCGACATTGAAAAGGCCTTCAATAGCTTAGAGTGGCCTTACCTGTTTCGGGTTTTGAGGGCCTTTGGTTTAGGAGAGGGATTTGTGGCCTGGACAAACATTCTCTATGCCTGCTCGACGGCCAGGGTACGGACAGGAAGGGCGATTTCTGCGGCTTGTGATGTCGGCAGAGAGATGAGACAGGGCTGCCCATTGTCTCCCCTTCTGTTTGCCCTGACAATGGAACAGCTGGCGGCTTATGCACGGACAGGGAGACATTACAGGGGCCTAGAGGGGATGGGTCAGATGCACTATTTTGCCCTTTATGCGGATGATTTGTTAATGTTCCTTGCCAACGCTGCTGATGAGTTGCCGGGAGCCCGGGAATTGCTGGAGTGGTTGGGGCGAGTGGCAGGACTCAAAGTTAATTGGGCCAAGACCTGTGTGTTTCCGGTATGTGGGGGGAGGGGCGATCCTCCTGAGGGGCTTGATGTCAGGTGGGAAGGCAATTGCTTGCCTTATTTGGGGGTCCGAATTTATCATGAGGCTGCTGACCTATTTGACGGTAATGTAAGGCAGGTCCTGCGAACTACCAAGAGTAATCTTGAATTCTGGGGGTCCCTACCTCTATCGGTCGGGGGCGAGTGGCATTGCTAAAAATGGTCACCCTGCCCTGTTTGCTCTATTACTTTGTTACGCTGCCATTCTGGGTGCCTGGGAAGTGCTTTTGCCCAACTAAACTCAATGATTTTGAGCTTTCTATGGGGCCAGGGGAGGCATAGAGTGGCGCTGACTACTATGATGCGTCCCAGACAAGAAGGGGGCTTTGCAGTGCCTGATTTCGAGGCTTACTACCATGCGGCCCAGTTCCAGTGGTTCACACACCGGATGGTGGAGAAACTGGGAGTTGAAGTAGATCAGAGAGGTAGGGGCCTGGGGCTTCGCCACATGACTCGGATTCTGTTACAGCTTCCTGTGCGTGAAAGAGAAGTGCCCAGAGATTTATGGGTAGTACGGCAATGCTGGAACAGGGCCCTACGGCACAATAAAGTGAGTCCTGCGAATGCACCCGAGATTCCGGTGTGGTTCTGCGAGGAACTGCCCTACGGAGGGGATTGGCAGCGGCTGCAGGAATGGGAGGAGCTGTGGATCTCCTCCATTTGGGATCTCTATGAGAATGGTGCCCTCTTACCATTTCAGGACCTCATGGACAGGCATGAGCTGCCTGCTCAGGACTTCCTTCTGCATGCGGCAGTGACAACTGCTGTGTGTAAACATTGGAAAAAGCGGATGGAGGAACCACAGGTTTTCCTACCTTGCCAATACGTGGTCGCCTCCGCGGGTAAAATCAAGGCGGTTACGTGTTTGTACCGGAGACTGATACAGGGCTCCTCTGGAGGGACTGTGCACTAAATGGGAGGCTGATCTGGGAACGTCTATAGAGGCAAAACGCTGGGAACTGCTAATAGAACGAGCATGGAAATGCTCTCGGAATGCGAGATTCCAACTCCTACAATTCTATGTGTTTTCATCGGGCGTATCTCACTCCTTGCAAAATCAATGAATTTTTTGGCTCCCACACTGCCTGCCCGCGGTGCAGACTGGAAGATGCAGTGTTCATGCACATGTTCTGGGATTGTCCATTGCTCCAGGGGTATTGGGGGAAGGTTATGGCCAAGCTGATAGAGGTGACGGAAAGGGAATTGCAATCTACCCCAGGGGTGTGCCTGTTACACTGGTTCCCCCGCACTGCCCGAAACAAAACCACTAGTAAATTCTTGGATCTGGGATTAGTCCTAGCCAAACGAGAAATTACTAGCCATTGGAAGGCGGTCATAGGCCTAGTGTGGCGCGCTGGCTGCGGGAATTTATAAAAATGGACTGACTGTGAGGGGACCCTCCGACTCCAGGTAGCTCAGAGAACTGACAATGACTAACTGTGGGACACGGCGAGAGCTTGGGTGGCGATGGTAGATCTTCTCAAGAACCCGGTTGAGGACGACGACTGACCTTGTCGAAAATTGGTATCACCCTTTTGCTGCATGAGAACACAACCATAGACTGCAGGGTGAGAGGGTAGATGAGTAGATGACTACTGTAGGTGCATCCTCCTAAGTGAGACATGGATCAATACTATAGGGAATCCAATGGAACATGTGGTATAGTTATTGTGTAGCAAGTGTGCTGTTAGGGAGAGTGGCATGTCTGAGGGGAGGAGGGAGGCGGGGCTAATGGGAAGGGATCGGGGTGCGGGGAATGAGTTGGGGGGTGTTACGTTCTTGGTTATCTGGTATGGTGAATAGGTGTCGACAGTGCTTGTATAATCTTGGAGTGCCATGATTCAGCCCCTTAGGGCTATAACATCCGCTGGGTGGGATACGACTCCTACATTTGATGGGCTACTCCCCTCATGAAGAAGGAGAGGCCGGTCTGGACGATCCAATGGGATGCGGGGATGTGTCATGAAGGGGTCATAACTGTATGCTGAGTTGCGCATTAATATTGTATTCTATGAGATCCTATGAGTGCTGCACTTATACGAAAAGTGAAATTTGAATAAAGTCGGTTTTAAAAATAAATGGAAACAGTTATTTGGGTGTCTGAGTGTGTTTATTTGTGTTTTGGTAAGTGAATATATGTGTCAGTGGTACATCTCTAATAAGGTAGAAAAATAAAAGGCATTGTATATGAGAGTTGGTGTATGTAAATAAGTATACGTAAGAGTCAGTGATTGTGAGAGTAACTGTATGAATGAGTGTATAATTGTAATAGTGATTTTTTAACATAGTAACTATGATTTACTATGTGTATGTATAAATCAGGTGTTGTGTGTATAACTGTGTAGGTGAGTAAATATAAGTGTGATTGATTCTTTTCATGAGTGAGTAGCATCACTTGCATAACCGACTAGGATGACTGCTGATGTGCCATTGTCTATATAGGAGTATGATAGTGTTACCATTGATCAGTGACTGCATGTATAAGTGATTCTGTGGGTGAATGGACAGTTGTGTGTGTAGACTTAGGAATCAGTGAGTGCGTATGTAGTAACTGGCATGTGTTTGTCAATGCTTTCAAACATGGTACTCTGTATTTTACAGTGAGTGATCAAAGGTTATACTAGTGCGTAATGAGGTGTATCAGATTGTTATGTGGATGATGTCATCAGTAATGTCATCAGTGATGTCATTTGAGATGTCATCAGTGATGTCACTGACCATGTCATGAATGATGTACTATGTGACATCATGAGCAGTGCATTGCGGGCGCACGAGTTATAGTTAGCACAGCTAACTATAGCGGATGAATTTCTATGGTTTTGTACGAGTGAAATGTTCAGCTAACTATAACACTCATGAAACCTATGGTTTTATTGGTGAATTTAAAAGGTTTTTAAATGCTAATTCCTAACTATAACGTCTCTGAAACGTATGTTTTTTTCAGTGAATTTCAAAGGTTTTTTAAATGCTAATTTCTAACTATAACGTCTCTGAAACCTATCATTTTTTCAATGAATTTCAAAGGTTTTTTAAATGCTAATTTTTAAGTGCAGTAGTAGTTATACCTATTTTTTGTACTGAATTTCTAGTTTTTTAACTGTTTATTTATAAATATTTTATTTATTAAACAACAATATATATATTTCTGAAAATTGCACCCAAAATTTTTTTTAAACTAAAATATTTTTCATTATTTCGTTTTTTTGTAGTTTAATATATTTATATAATTTTCTTTTTAAAAAAATGTTGTAAAATTTTTTGGGGAGTTGCGCACCCAAAGCGTACCTATTGCAGTGGGTCCGCGTATTCTAGCTGCCATTTTGGAAAAGTCATGAAGGATCCGCGTATGGTGAGCGACGAGTGCGTGTTTTTTTTCAGTTACGTCATATACGTACAATGTTACGTGGTGTGCGTGACCGGTATGCGACCTGTCCGTGACTCCTGCTCTTGCGCATTCGCGACACATGTGTATTACAGTACGCTTGCGCGGTGGTGGGCCCCACGTGACGTCATATATGTGCTGGGGTGCGCTGGGTGCGCGATTCCCGTGAAATTTTTCATGTTCTAAAATGATATGCACATGTCTTTAATGTACATATTAGGGCAAACGATTATCTAAGGTATTCATAAAAATAATATATTTCTACTTAAATATTATTTTAAAATATATTTTCCTGAAGTTGCGTCGGGTGCGCGCGTGAGCACACGGTCCGCGGATCCAATGTGACCTAAAAAAAAAAGATTTGATTGGTTCATAACATTTCCCACTGTAACTATTGAAGGACCCCACCCATTTTAATTATTCTGTTTGGAGCAGTTGATGAGTGACATCTCTTCTTCTTCCAGAGCTGGTTTTGGATTTTTTTTTTTTTTTTTTTAAATTGCATTGGAGAAATGGCATCTGGTTCTCAAGCTCCTCATCCTTCTTCAGATGCAGATATCTTGGAGGAAGATCCACCAGAGCAGAGGCCTGAATCAGTGGTATGGAAATTGTTCACCTTTCCTGCCGGAGAAAAAAAGGTCAATACAAGAAAAGTCACATGCTTGCTGTGTGACGGGGTCCTGTCGCGAGGCAGTGACAAGAAATACTCTGTGGAACAGCGAGTATGTATAAACATCTGTGGACCATTCACCTGAAGAATCTGGCACGAGAAGAAATGAGGCGTTCAGAAAAAAATCCACCACCAGGCATTGCTAGCACCTCCGGAGCGTCCACTTCAGCACCACCAGAAGACATTGGCCCAGAATTTGCTTTTCTGCAGCGGCACTGCACTAATTGCAAAACCATCATCTGTTATGGTGAACAGTCAGTGGACGCTATTTGTGCAGCTCAACGGAACCACAAATGCAAATGTTTATTATTTCTTTGCTTTTGGAATGATGTTGAATTCCAAAAGCTAACTGTTTACTTAGTTCCTTTTTTGTTCAATTTTTCAAAAACACCAAAAAAAGTACAAAATTGTTAAAAAAAACTACAAAAAAATAGAACACAAAAACAGAAGAAATAAAAAGTTCAGAACTACCTTATCTGGTTTAAAAAAGAACTATAATTGCATGGTAATGTCTGAAAGTTTGGTTGAATGTATGTGTAGAGCATGATTGACTGAAAGAATGCATTAGTACTGTATTGTGAATTTATAGGGGCAGATCTATGAGGAAGTGCTGCAGCGTGACACTGCAAGCCCTTTAGCTGCACCGTGCTGCGGCACTTCTGAAGCACAGGGATGTGACATATTTACATGAATATGTCGCAACTCTGTGCCCTCTCTGCACTAGCACACAAACTGAAGCCATGCAGTGACGCGGGTACCCTTGCACTATGGTGCAAGGATATCTGTGTCGTGGGGAGATTGTTTTCATGCAGGAAGGGACTACTTCCTGCACAAAAACAACCACTAAAGGCATTTTCCTCCTTCCATGTGTGCTGTGGAATGCAGCATGCATTGAAAGAGGAAAATACGAGATTTACACTTTCTCGTAAGTCTTGAGATGTGTTATTCCATGGGTGTTGTGTGGGAAGAGACACAGCAACACCCATGGAACGCCGCTTCAACGCAAAGTGCTTCGTTTGACTGGGTCGTATTTTCAAGGAGAGGAAAAGCCACGCAGGGAGGCTTTTCCTCTCCTTGTAAATATGGAGGAGTCCCCAGCACCATCAGTACGTTACAAAAAGTGATGTACTGGTGGCGCAGGGGGCTTGTAAATCTGCCCCATAAGTGCTTAGGTATTGGCAGAGTGATACAATAAGAACATAGTGCTTGATGGCTGATTGACAAAATGCATGAGACTGATAGGAGGTATCCTAGGCTGCATGAGTACTACTTCAGTATTTAGTGGAGCGTACCAATAGTATATATCTGCTTAGAGGTTTGTAGGTATTGTGCACAGAATATTGTACGTGTACTTGTGTTGGTGCCTAGGTCATTCTATAAGAACATCACTAGTAACTAGAATGATGACAGTGCTGCAAACAGAGTGCTCAGTTAATGTATAAGTGCTTAGGTATTGTCTCAATGCCTGAGTCATTCTGCAAGTGCATAGACAGTGACTGGGTTCCTAGAGTGCTAGTAGTTGACAGCAGGATAAGTTTATAAGCGCTTATGTTTCAGCAGAGTGATTAGATAAGGACATGCTTCTGTCAGGATGATTGTAATAATAATAATAATAATAATAAAAACACTTATAGAGCGCCTGGTTACACTTATGACAGTGTGTCCCCGCGCTAAGAAATGCTGCAGTATACCAAGAGGCCGAGATCAGGAGCCCATACGGGTACATGGGTACAAAATCAATATTACTTTGGGAAAAGGTATGTTTTAAGTTTGAGCCTGAATCTTGTTTCAGAAGGCTCCATGCGTAGATCTAGTGGGAGATTGTTCCAGTGCTTACTTGCAAGAAAGCGAAAGGAGCTACCTCCCATCCTGGTCTTACGTACGCGAGGGAGCTTAAACAGCATCGCTCCTGCGGATCTGAGGTTCCTGGTGGGTCGGTGAATAGTCAGCAGGTTGCGTAGGTAAATGGGTCCTTTTCCCTGGGCAATACGGTGGGCAAAGCATAGAGCTTTAAACTTAACACGTTCCTCAATAGGGAGCCAGTGGAGTTTTCGTAGTGCTGTTTTACCGGAGGCCCTGCGGGGGAGATTCAATACCATGTGGGCTGCGGCATTTTGGACACACTGTAATTGATGTAGACATTTACGGCTTAGTCCTAAAAAAAGGGCATTGCCGTAATCCAGGTGAGGAGTAACCAGGGCATGTATGAGTGTCTTCCTGGCGCTGATAGGGAGAAGATCTAAGACTTTCCGGAGAGTTTTTAAAATACAGAAACATTTACCCGTAACTTTACTGATTTGTTGCTTAAAGGAAAGCTCCGCATCTAGCCATATTCCTAAGTTTTTCACCAGGTTAGCGGGTTGGGGAAGCGCGCCCAGTTCTGATGGCCACCAAGCCTGCGACCAGGCAGAAGGGGATTTGCCCACTATCAACACTTCTGTTTTCTCGCCATTAAGGCGTAGGCAATTGTTATGCATCCACCCTGCTAGAGAACGCATGCAATTGGAAAAATTGATGGCATCCTCTGGTTGATTGTGGGTGAGTTTAATTATCAATTGGGTATCGTCAGCGTATGTGACAATATCCACACCAAAAGATTCCACTATATGGGCTAGCGGCTCCATATAAAGATTAAAAAGCGTGGGGCTCAAGCTTGAGCCCTGTGGTACCCCATGTTTTAATTTGTGGATAGATGATTTATATGGAGGGCAGTGTACTTGGAAACTTCGGTTTTCCAGAAAGGATACCATCCATTGTAGGAGTGGACACAGACTCACAGTGTGATTCCAGACAAGCATGACTATTACCTGGACTTTTGCAGGACTGACTCACCAGTCTGCAAGGGTTTAAGGGACTGCATACATTGTGCACATTTGACTGTAACACTGCTGGTCTCAATGCCTGATTAATTCTGCAAGTGCATAGACAGTGAATAGGTTCCTAGAGTGCTAGTAGTTGGCAGCAGGATACGTTTATAAGGACTTATGTTTCAGCAGAGTGATCAGATAAGGACATACCTCTGTCAGGATGATAGTAGGAGTGGACACAGACTCACAGTGTGATTCCAGACACGCATGGCTATTACCTGGACTTTTGTAGGACTGACTCAGTAGTCAGCAAGGGGTTAAGGGACTGCATATATTGTGCACATTTGACTGTACCACTGCTTGTCTCAATGCCTGAGTCATTCTGCAAGTGCATTGACAGTGACTGGGTTCCTAGAGTGCTAGTAGTTGACAACAGGATACGTTTACAAGCACTTATGTTTTAGCATTACATAAGGACATGCTTCTGTCAGGATGATTGTAGGAGTGGACAGAGCTACTTTAGAGCCATAGAACGGGTCAGCAGAGCTGCTTTAGAGCCAGAGAACCAGGTCAGCAGAGCCGTTGTAGAGCCAGAGAGCCAGATCATCAGAGCTGTTGTAAAGCCAGAGAAACCAGGTCAGCAGAGCTGCTTTAGAGCCAGAGAACCAGGTCAGCAGAGCAGTTGTACAACCAGAGAAGCAGGTCAGCAGAGCTGCTCTAGAGCCTAAGAAGCAGGTCAACAGAGCTGCTCTAGAACCAGAGACCCAGGTCAGCAGAGCTGCTCTAGAGCCAGGGACCCAGGTCAGCAGAGCTGCTCTAGAGGCCGATAACGAGTCAGCAGAGCTGCTGCAGAGCCAGAGAAACCAGGTCAGCAGAGCTGCTTTAGAGGGAGAGAACCAGGTCAGCAGAACTGCTTTAGAGCCAGAGAACCAGGTCAGCAGAGCTCTTTAGAGGGAGAGACCCAAGTCAGCAGAGCTGCTTTAGAGCCAGAGAACCAGGTCAGCAGAGCTGCTTCAGAGGGGGAGAACCAGGTCAGCAGAGCTGCTTTAGAGCCAAAGAGCCAGTCCAGCAGAGCTGCTCTAGACCCAGAGAAACCAGGTCAGCAAGCTGCTTTAGAGGGAGAGAACCAGGTCAACAGAGCTGCTTTAGAGCCAGAGAACCAAGTCAGCAGAGCTGCTCTAGAGCCAGAAAACCAGGTCAACAGAGCTCAGCAGAGCTGCTTTAGAGCTAGAGAACCAGGTCAGCAGAGCCGTTTTAGAGCCAGAGACCCAAATCAGCAGACGTGCTGTAGAGCCAGAGAACCAGGTCAGCAGAGCTGCTTTAGAGCCATAGAACAAGGTCAGCAGAGCGGCTGTAAAGCTAGAGAAACCAGGTCAGTAGAGCTGCTTTAGAGCCAGAGAACCAGGTCAGCAGAGCTGTTGTACAGCCAGAGAACCAGGTCAGCAGAGCTGCTCTAGAGCCTAAGAAGCAGGTCAACAGAGCTGCTCTAGAACCAGAGACCCAGGTCAGCAGAGCTGCTCTAGAGCCAGGGACCCAGTTCAGCAGAGCTGCTCTAGAGGCCAAGAATCAGGTCAGCAGAGCTGCTGCAGAGCCAGAGAAACCAGGTCAGCAGAGCTACTTTAGAGGGAAAGGACCAGGTCAGCAGAACTGCTTTAGAGCCAGAGAACCAGGTCAGCAGAGCACTTTAGATGGAGAGAACCATGTTAGCAGAGCTGCTTTAGAGCCAGAGAACCAGGTCAGCAGAGCTGGTCTAGAGCCAGAGAACCAGGTCAGCAGAGCTGCTTTAGAGCCAGAGAACCATGTCAGTAGAGCTGCTCTAGAGGCGGAGAACCAGGTCAGCAAAGCTGCTTCAGAGGGAGAGAACCAGGTCAGCAGAGCTGCTTTAGAGCCAGAGAACCAGGCCAGCAGAGCGGCTCTAGAGCCAGAGAAACCAGGTCAGCAGAGCTGCTTTAGAGGGAGAGAACCAGGTCAGCAGAGCTGCTTTAGAGCCAGAGAACCAGGTCAGCAGAGCACTTTAGATGGAGAGAACCATGTCAGCAGAGCTGCTTTAGAGCCAGAGAACCAGGTCAGCAGAGCTGGTCTAGAGCCAGAGAACCAGGTCAGCAGAGCTGCTTTAGAGCCAGAGAACCATGTCAGTAGAGCTGCTCTAGAGGCGGAGAACCAGGTCAGCAAAGCTGCTTCAGAGGGAGAGAACCAGGTCAGCAGAGCTGCTTTAGAGCCAGAGAACCAGGCCAGCAGAGCGGCTCTAGAGCCAGAGAAACCAGGTCAGCAGAGCTGCTTTAGAGGGAGAGAACCAGGTCAGCAGAGCTGCTTTAGAGCCAGAGAACCAGGTCAGCAGAGCTGCACTAGAGCCAGAAAACCAGGTCAGCAGAGCTGCTTTAGAGCCATAGAACCAGGTCAGCAGAGCTGCTCTAGAGGCAGAGAACAGGGCAGCAGAGCTGATTTAGAGGAAGCGAACCAGGTCAGCAGAGCTGCTTTAGAGCCAGAGAACCAGGTCATCAGAGCTACTCTAGAGCCAGAGAACCAGGTCAGCAGAGCTGCTTTGGAGCCATAGAACCAGGTCAGCAGAGCTGCTTTAGAGCCAGAGAACCAGGGCAGCAGAGCTGCTCTAGAGCCTAAGAACCGGGTCAGCAGAGCTGCTTTAGAGCCAGAGAAGCAGGTCAGCAGAGCTGCTTTAGAGCCAGAGTACCAGGTCAGCAGAGCTGCTCTAGAGCCAGAGAAACTAGGCCAGCAGAGCTGCTTTAGAGGGAGAGAATCAGGTCCGCTGAACTGCTTTAGAGCCAGAGAACCAGGTCAACAGAGCTGCTCTAGAGCCATAGAACCAGGTCAGCAGAGCTGCTTTAGAGCCAGAGAACCAGGTCAGCAGAGCTGCTCTAGAGCCTAAGAACCGGGTCAGCAGAGCTGCTTTAGAGCCAGAGAAGCAGGTCAGCAGAGCTGCTTTAGAGCCAGAGAACCAGACCAGCAGAGCGGCTCTAGAGCCAGAGAAACCAGGTCAGCAGAGCTGCTTTAGAGGGAGAGAACCAGGTCAGCAGAGCTGCTTTAGAGCCAGAGAACCAGGTCAGCAGAGCTGCACTAGAGCCAGAAAACCAGGTCAGCAGAGCTGCTTTAGAGCCATAAAACCAGGTCAGCAGAGCTGCTCTAGAGGCAGAGAACAGGGCAGCAGAGCTGATTTAGAGGAAGCGAACCAGGTCAGCAGAGCTGCTTTAGAGCCAGAGAACCAGGTCATCAGAGCTACTCTAGAGCCAGAGAACCAGGTCAGCAGAGCTGCTTTGGAGCCATAGAACCAGGTCAGCAGAGCTGCTTTAGAGCCAGAGAACCAGGTCAGCAGAGCTGCTCTAGAGCCTAAGAACCGGGTCAGCTGAGCTGCTTTAGAGCCAGAGAAGCAGGTCAGCAGAGCTGCTTTAGAGCCAGAGTACCAGGTCAGCAGAGCTGCTCTAGAGCCAGAGAAACTAGGCCAGCAGAGCTGCTTTAGAGGGAGAGAATCAGGTCCGCTGAACTGCTTTAGAGCCAGAGAACCAGGTCAGCAGAGCTGCTCTAGAGGCAGAGAACAGGTCAGCAGAGCTGATTTAGAGGGAGAGAACCAGGTCAGCAGAACTGCTTTAGAGGCAGAGAATAGGTCAGCAGAGCTGACTCAGAGGGAGAGAACCAGGTCAGCAGAGCTGCTTTAGAGCCAGAGAACCAGGTCATCAGAGCTATTACCTGGACTTTTGTAGGACTGACTCAGTAGTCAGCAAGGGGTTAAGGGACTGCATATATTGTGCACATTTGACTGTACCACTGCTTGTCTCAATGCCTGAGTCATTCTGCAAGTGCATTGACAGTGACAGGGTTCCTAGAGTGCTAGTAATTGACAACAGGATACGTTTATAAGCACTTATGTTTTAGCATTACATAAGGACATGCTTCTGTCAGGATGATTGTAGGAGTGGACAGAGCTGCTTTAGAGCCATAGACCGGGTCAGCAGAGCTGCTTTAAAACCAGAGAACCAGGTCAGCAGAGCTGCTCTAGAGCCTAAGAAGCAGCTCAACAGTGCCAGAGAAACCAGGTCAGCAGAGCTGCTTTAGAGGGAGAGAACCAGGTCAGCAGAACTGCTTTAGAGCCAGAGAACCAGGTCAGCAGAGCTTTTTAGAGTGAGAGACCCAAGTCAGCAGAGCTGCTTTAGAGCCAGAGAACCAGGTCAGCAGAGCTGCTCTAGAACCAGAGACCCAGGTCAGCAGAGCTGCTCTAGAGCCAGGGACCCAGGTCAGCAGAGCTGCTCTAGAGGCCGATAACGAGTCAGCAGAGCTGCTGCAGAGCCAGAGAAACCAGGTCAGCAGAGATGCTTTAGAGGGAGAGAACCAGGTCAGCAGAACTGCTTTAGAGCCAGAGAACCAGGTCAGCAGAGCTCTTTAGAGGGAGAGACCCAAGTCAGCAGAGCTGCTTTAGAGCCAGAGAACCAGGTCAGCAGAGCTGCTTCAGAGGGGGAGAACCAGGTCAGCAGAGCTGCTTTAGAGCCAAAGAGCCAGTCCAGCAGAGCTGCTCTAGACCCAGAGAAACCAGGTCAGCAAGCTGCTTTAGAGGGAGAGAACCAGGTCAACAGAGCTGCTTTAGAGCCAGAGAACCAAGTCAGCAGAGCTGCTCTAGAGCCAGAAAACCAGGTCAACAGAGCTCAGCAGAGCTGCTTTAGAGCTAGAGAACCAGGTCAGCAGAGCCGTTTTAGAGCCAGAGACCCAAATCAGCAGACCTGCTGTAGAGCTAGAGAAACAGGTCAGCAGAGCTGCTTTAGAGCCATAGAACAAGGTCAGCAGAGCGGCTGTAAAGCTAGAGAAACCAGGTCAGTAGAGCTGCTTTAGAGCCAGAGAACCAGGTCAGCAGAGCTGTTGTACAGCCAGAGAACCAGGTCAGCAGAGCTGCTCTAGAGCCTAAGAAGCAGGTCAACAGAGCTGCTCTAGAACCAGAGACCCAGGTCAGCAGAGCTGCTCTAGAGCCAGGGACCCAGTTCAGCAGAGCTGCTCTAGAGGCCAAGAATCAGGTCAGCAGAGCTGCTGCAGAGCCAGAGAAACCAGGTCAGCAGAGCTACTTTAGAGGGAAAGGACCAGGTCAGCAGAACTGCTTTAGAGCCAGAGAACCAGGTCAGCAGAGCACTTTAGATGGAGAGAACCATGTCAGCAGAGCTGCTTTAGAGCCAGAGAACCAGGTCAGCAGAGCTGGTCTAGAGCCAGAGAACCAGGTCAGCAGAGCTGCTTTAGAGCCAGAGAACCATGTCAGTAGAGCTGCTCTAGAGGCGGAGAACCAGGTCAGCAAAGCTGCTTCAGAGGGAGAGAACCAGGTCAGCAGAGCTGCTTTAGAGCCAGAGAACCAGGCCAGCAGAGCGGCTCTAGAGCCAGAGAAACCAGGTCAGCAGAGCTGCTTTAGAGGGAGAGAACCAGGTCAGCAGAGCTGCTTTAGAGCCAGAGAACCAGGTCAGCAGAGCACTTTAGATGGAGAGAACCATGTCAGCAGAGCTGCTTTAGAGCCAGAGAACCAGGTCAGCAGAGCTGGTCTAGAGCCAGAGAACCAGGTCAGCAGAGCTGCTTTAGAGCCAGAGAACCATGTCAGTAGAGCTGCTCTAGAGGCGGAGAACCAGGTCAGCAAAGCTGCTTCAGAGGAAGAGAACCAGGTCAGCAGAGCTGCTTTAGAGCCAGAGAACCAGGCCAGCAGAGCGGCTCTAGAGCCAGAGAAACCAGGTCAGCAGAGCTGCTTTAGAGGGAGAGAACCAGGTCAGCAGAGCTGCTTTAGAGCCAGAGAACCAGGTCAGCAGAGCTGCACTAGAGCCAGAAAACCAGGTCAGCAGAGCTGCTTTAGAGCCATAGAACCAGGTCAGCAGAGCTGCTCTAGAGGCAGAGAACAGGGCAGCAGAGCTGATTTAGAGGAAGCGAACCAGGTCAGCAGAGCTGCTAGAGCCAGAGAACCAGGTCATCAGAGCTACTCTAGAGCCAGAGAACCAGGTCAGCAGAGCTGCTTTAGAGCCAGAGAACCTGGTCAGCAGAGCTGCTCTAGAGCCTAAGAACCGGGTCAGCAGAGCTGCTTTAGAGCCAGAGTACCAGGTCAGCAGAGCTGCTCTAGAGCCAGAGAAACTAGGCCAGCAGAGCTGCTTTAGAGGGAGAGAATCAGGTCCGCTGAACTGCTTTAGAGCCAGAGAACCAGGTCAGCAGAGCTGCTCTAGAGGCAGAGAACAGGTCAGCAGAGCTGATTTAGAGGGAGAGAACCAGGTCAGCAGAACTGCTTTAGAGGCAGAGAATAGGTCAGCAGAGCTGAGTCAGAGGGAGAGAACCAGGTTAGCAGAGCTGCTTTAGAGCCAGAGAACCAGGTCATCAGAGCTATTACCTGGACTTTTGTAGGACTGACTCAGTAGTCAGCAAGGGGTTAAGGGACTGCATATATTGTGCACATTTGACTGTACCACTGCTTGTCTCAATGCCTGAGTCATTCTGCAAGTGCATTGACAGTGACAGGGTTCCTAGAGTGCTAGTAATTGACAACAGGATACGTTTATAAGCACTTATGTTTTAGCATTACATAAGGACATGCTTCTGTCAGGATGATTGTAGGAGTGGACAGAGCTGCTTTAGAGCCATAGACCGGGTCAGCAGAGCTGCTTTAAAACCAGAGAACCAGGTCAGCAGAGCTGCTCTAGAGCCTAAGAAGCAGCTCAACAGTGCCAGAGAAACCAGGTCAGCAGAGCTGCTTTAGAGGGAGAGAACCAGGTCAGCAGAACTGCTTTAGAGCCAGAGAACCAGGTCAGCAGAGCTTTTTAGAGTGAGAGACCCAAGTCAGCAGAGCTGCTTTAGAGCCAGTGAACCAGGTCAGCAGAGCTGCTCTAGAACCAGAGAACCAGGTCAGCAGAGTTGCTTTAGAGCCAGAGAACCATGTCAGTAGAGCTGCTCTAGAGGCAGAGAAACCAGGTCAGCAGAGCTGCTTTAGAGGGAGAGAACCAGGTCAACAGAGCTGCTTTAGAGCCAGAGAACCAAGTCAGCAGAGCTGCTCTAGAGCCAGAAAACGAGGTCAGCAGAGCTGCTTTAGAGCCATAGAATGGGTCAGCAGAGCTGCTTTAGAGCTAGAGAACCAGGTCAGCAGAGCTGTTTTAAAGCCAGAGACCCAGGTCAGCAGAGCTGCTGTAGAGCTAGAGAACCAGGTCAGCAGAGCTGCTTTAGAGCCATAGAACAAGGTCAGCAGAGCTGCTGTAAAGCTAGAGAAACCAGATCAGCAGAGCTGCTTTAGAGCCGGAGAACCAGGTCAGTAGAGCCGTTGTACAGCCAGAGAACCAGGTCAGCAGAGCTGCTCTAGAGCCTAAGAAGCAGGTCAACAGAGCTGCTCTAGAACCAGAGACCCAGGTCAGCAGAGCTGCTCTAGAGCCAGGGATCCAGTTCAGCAGAGCTGCTCTAGAGGCCAAGAATCAGGCCAGCAGAGCTACTGCAGAGCCAGAGAAACCAGGTCAGCAGAGCTGCTTTAGAGGGAGAGAACCAGGTCAGCAGAACTGCTTTGGAGCCAGAGAACCAGGTCAGCAGAGCACTTTAGATGGAGCGAACCATGTCAGCAGAGCTGCTTTAGAGCCAGAGAATCAGGTCAGCAGAGCTGGTCTAGAGCCAGAGAACCAGGTCAGCAGAGCTGATGTATAGCCAGAGAACCATGTCAGTAGAGCTGCTCTAGAGGCAGAGAACCAGGTCAGCAAAGCTGCTTCAGAGGGAGAGAACCAGGTCAGCAGAGCTGCTTTAGAGCCAGAGAACCAAGCCAGCAGAGCGGCTCTAGAACAAGAGAAACCAGGTCAGCAGAGCTGCTTTAGAGGGAGAGAACCAGGTCAGCAGAGCTACTTTAGAGCCAGAGAACCAGGTCAGCAGAGCTGCTCTAGAGCCAGAAAACCAGGCCAGCAGAGCTCCTTTAGAGCCATAGAACCAGGTCAGCAGAGCTGCTCTAGAGGCAGAGAACAGGTCAGCAGAGCTGATTTAGAGGAAGCGAACCAGGTCAGCAGAGCTGCTTTAGAGCCAGAGAACCAGGTCATCAGAGCTATTCTAGAGCCAGACAACCAGGTCAGCAGAACTTCTTTGGAGCCATAGAACCAGGTCATCAGAGCTGCTTTAGAGCCAGAAAACCGGGTCAGCAGAGCTGCTTTAGAGCCATAGAACCGGGTCAGCAGAGCTGATTTAGAGCCAGAGAAGCAGGTCAGCAGAGCTGTTTTAGAGCCAGAGTACCAGGTCAGCAGAGCTGCTCTAGAGCCAGAGAAACTAGGCCAGCAGAGCTGCTTTAGAGGGAGAGAATCAGGTCAGCTGAACTGCTTTAGAGCCAGAGAACCAGGTCAGCAGAGCTGCTCTAGAGGCAGAGAAAAGGTCAGCAGAGCTGATTAAGAGGGAGAGAACCAGGTCAGCAGAACTGCTTTAGAGGCAGAGAATAGGTCAGCAGAGCTTATTTAGAGGGAGAGAACCAGGTCAGCAGAGCTGCTTTAGAGCCAGAGAACCAGGTCATCAGAGCTACTCTAGAACCAGGTCAGTGGAGCTGCTCTAGAGGCAGAGAGCCAGGTCATCATAGCTACTCTAGAGCCAGGGAACCAGGTCAGCAGAGCTGCTGTAGAGCCAGAGACACCAGGTCAGTAGAGCTGCTTTAGAGTGAGAGAACCAGGCCAGCAGAGCTGCTTTAGAGTGAGAGAACCAGGCCAGCAGAGCTGCTTTAGAGGGAGAGAACCAGCTCAGCAGAGCTGCTTTAGAGCCAAGGGACCAGGTCAGCAGAGCTTCTCTAGAGCCAGAGAAACAGATCAGCAGAGCTGCTTTAGAGCTATACAACCGGGTCAGCTGAGCTGCTTTAGAGCCAGACAACCAGGTCAGCAGAGCTGTTGTAGAGCCAGAGAACCAGGTCAGCAGAGCTGCTCTAGAGCCTAAGAAATAGGTCAGCAGAGCTACTCTAGAGCCAGAGAACCAGGTCAGCAGAGCTGCTGTAGAGCCAAAGAAACGAGGTCAGCAGAGCTGCTTTAGAGGGAGAGAACCAGGTCAGCAGAGCTACTTTAGAGCCAGAGAACCAGGCCAGCAGAGCAGCTTTAGAGCCAGAGAACCAGGTCAGCAGAGCTGCTTTAGAGCCAGAGTACCAGGTCAGCAGAGCTGCTCTAGAGCCAGAGAAACCAGGTCAGCAGAGCTGCTTTAGAGGGAGAGAACCAGGTCACCAGAGCTGCTTTAGAGGGAGAGAACCAGGTCAGCAGAACTGCTTTAGAGCCAGAGAACCAGGTCAGCAGAGCTTTTTAGAGTGAGAGACCCAAGTCAGCAGAGCTGCTTTAGAGCCAGAGAACCAGGTCAGCAGAGCTGCTCTAGAACCAGAGACCCAGGTCAGCAGAGCTGCTCTAGAGCCAGGGACCCAGGTCAGCAGAGCTGCTCTAGAGGCCGATAACGAGTCAGCAGAGCTGCTGCAGAGCCAGAGAAACCAGGTCAGCAGAGATGCTTTAGAGGGAGAGAACCAGGTCAGCAGAACTGCTTTAGAGCCAGAGAACCAGGTCAGCAGAGCTCTTTAGAGGGAGAGACCCAAGTCAGCAGAGCTGCTTTAGAGCCAGAGAACCAGGTCAGCAGAGCTGCTTCAGAGGGGGAGAACCAGGTCAGCAGAGCTGCTTTAGAGCCAAAGAGCCAGTCCAGCAGAGCTGCTCTAGACCCAGAGAAACCAGGTCAGCAAGCTGCTTTAGAGGGAGAGAACCAGGTCAACAGAGCTGCTTTAGAGCCAGAGAACCAAGTCAGCAGAGCTGCTCTAGAGCCAGAAAACCAGGTCAACAGAGCTCAGCAGAGCTGCTTTAGAGCTAGAGAACCAGGTCAGCAGAGCCGTTTTAGAGCCAGAGACCCAAATCAGCAGACCTGCTGTAGAGCTAGAGAAACAGGTCAGCAGAGCTGCTTTAGAGCCATAGAACAAGGTCAGCAGAGCGGCTGTAAAGCTAGAGAAACCAGGTCAGTAGAGCTGCTTTAGAGCCAGAGAACCAGGTCAGCAGAGCTGTTGTACAGCCAGAGAACCAGGTCAGCAGAGCTGCTCTAGAGCCTAAGAAGCAGGTCAACAGAGCTGCTCTAGAACCAGAGACCCAGGTCAGCAGAGCTGCTCTAGAGCCAGGGACCCAGTTCAGCAGAGCTGCTCTAGAGGCCAAGAATCAGGTCAGCAGAGCTGCTGCAGAGCCAGAGAAACCAGGTCAGCAGAGCTACTTTAGAGGGAAAGGACCAGGTCAGCAGAACTGCTTTAGAGCCAGAGAACCAGGTCAGCAGAGCACTTTAGATGGAGAGAACCATGTCAGCAGAGCTGCTTTAGAGCCAGAGAACCAGGTCAGCAGAGCTGGTCTAGAGCCAGAGAACCAGGTCAGCAGAGCTGCTTTAGAGCCAGAGAACCATGTCAGTAGAGCTGCTCTAGAGGCGGAGAACCAGGTCAGCAAAGCTGCTTCAGAGGGAGAGAACCAGGTCAGCAGAGCTGCTTTAGAGCCAGAGAACCAGGCCAGCAGAGCGGCTCTAGAGCCAGAGAAACCAGGTCAGCAGAGCTGCTTTAGAGGGAGAGAACCAGGTCAGCAGAGCTGCTTTAGAGCCAGAGAACCAGGTCAGCAGAGCACTTTAGATGGAGAGAACCATGTCAGCAGAGCTGCTTTAGAGCCAGAGAACCAGGTCAGCAGAGCTGGTCTAGAGCCAGAGAACCAGGTCAGCAGAGCTGCTTTAGAGCCAGAGAACCATGTCAGTAGAGCTGCTCTAGAGGCGGAGAACCAGGTCAGCAAAGCTGCTTCAGAGGAAGAGAACCAGGTCAGCAGAGCTGCTTTAGAGCCAGAGAACCAGGCCAGCAGAGCGGCTCTAGAGCCAGAGAAACCAGGTCAGCAGAGCTGCTTTAGAGGGAGAGAACCAGGTCAGCAGAGCTGCTTTAGAGCCAGAGAACCAGGTCAGCAGAGCTGCACTAGAGCCAGAAAACCAGGTCAGCAGAGCTGCTTTAGAGCCATAGAACCAGGTCAGCAGAGCTGCTCTAGAGGCAGAGAACAGGGCAGCAGAGCTGATTTAGAGGAAGCGAACCAGGTCAGCAGAGCTGCTTTAGAGCCAGAGAACCAGGTCATCAGAGCTACTCTAGAGCCAGAGAACCAGGTCAGCAGAGCTGCTTTAGAGCCAGAGAACCAGGTCAGCAGAGCTGCTCTAGAGCCTAAGAACCGGGTCAGCAGAGCTGCTTTAGAGCCAGAGTACCAGGTCAGCAGAGCTGCTCTAGAGCCAGAGAAACTAGGCCAGCAGAGCTGCTTTAGAGGGAGAGAATCAGGTCCGCTGAACTGCTTTAGAGCCAGAGAACCAGGTCAGCAGAGCTGCTCTAGAGGCAGAGAACAGGTCAGCAGAGCTGATTTAGAGGGAGAGAACCAGGTCAGCAGAACTGCTTTAGAGGCAGAGAATAGGTCAGCAGAGCTGAGTCAGAGGGAGAGAACCAGGTTAGCAGAGGTGCTTTAGAGCCAGAGAACCAGGTCATCAGAGCTATTACCTGGACTTTTGTAGGACTGACTCAGTAGTCAGCAAGGGGTTAAGGGACTGCATATATTGTGCACATTTGACTGTACCACTGCTTGTCTCAATGCCTGAGTCATTCTGCAAGTGCATTGACAGTGACAGGGTTCCTAGAGTGCTAGTAATTGACAACAGGATACGTTTATAAGCACTTATGTTTTAGCATTACATAAGGACATGCTTCTGTCAGGATGATTGTAGGAGTGGACAGAGCTGCTTTAGAGCCATAGACCGGGTCAGCAGAGCTGCTTTAAAACCAGAGAACCAGGTCAGCAGAGCTGCTCTAGAGCCTAAGAAGCAGCTCAACAGTGCCAGAGAAACCAGGTCAGCAGAGCTGCTTTAGAGGGAGAGAACCAGGTCAGCAGAACTGCTTTAGAGCCAGAGAACCAGGTCAGCAGAGCTTTTTAGAGTGAGAGACCCAAGTCAGCAGAGCTGCTTTAGAGCCAGTGAACCAGGTCAGCAGAGCTGCTCTAGAACCAGAGAACCAGGTCAGCAGAGTTGCTTTAGAGCCAGAGAACCATGTCAGTAGAGCTGCTCTAGAGGCAGAGAAACCAGGTCAGCAGAGCTGCTTTAGAGGGAGAGAACCAGGTCAACAGAGCTGCTTTAGAGCCAGAGAACCAAGTCAGCAGAGCTGCTCTAGAGCCAGAAAACGAGGTCAGCAGAGCTGCTTTAGAGCCATAGAACGGGTCAGCAGAGCTGCTTTAGAGCTAGAGAACCAGGTCAGCAGAGCTGTTTTAAAGCCAGAGACCCAGGTCAGCAGAGCTGCTGTAGAGCTAGAGAACCAGGTCAGCAGAGCTGCTTTAGAGCCATAGAACAAGGTCAGCAGAGCTGCTGTAAAGCTAGAGAAACCAGATCAGCAGAGCTGCTTTAGAGCCGGAGAACCAGGTCAGTAGAGCCGTTGTACAGCCAGAGAACCAGGTCAGCAGAGCTGCTCTAGAGCCTAAGAAGCAGGTCAACAGAGCTGCTCTAGAACCAGAGACCCAGGTCAGCAGAGCTGCTCTAGAGCCAGGGATCCAGTTCAGCAGAGCTGCTCTAGAGGCCAAGAATCAGGCCAGCAGAGCTACTGCAGAGCCAGAGAAACCAGGTCAGCAGAGCTGCTTTAGAGGGAGAGAACCAGGTCAGCAGAACTGCTTTGGAGCCAGAGAACCAGGTCAGCAGAGCACTTTAGATGGAGCGAACCATGTCAGCAGAGCTGCTTTAGAGCCAGAGAATCAGGTCAGCAGAGCTGGTCTAGAGCCAGAGAACCAGGTCAGCAGAGCTGATGTATAGCCAGAGAACCATGTCAGTAGAGCTGCTCTAGAGGCAGAGAACCAGGTCAGCAAAGCTGCTTCAGAGGGAGAGAACCAGGTCAGCAGAGCTGCACTAGAGCCAGAAAACCAGGTCAGCAGAGCTGCTTTAGAGCCATAGAACCAGGTCAGCAGAGCTGCTCTAGAGGCAGAGAACAGGGCAGCAGAGCTGATTTAGAGGAAGCGAACCAGGTCAGCAGAGCTGCTTTAGAGCCAGAGAACCAGGTCATCAGAGCTACTCTAGAGCCAGAGAACCAGGTCAGCAGAGCTGCTTTAGAGCCAGAGAACCAGGTCAGCAGAGCTGCTCTAGAGCCTAAGAACCGGGTCAGCAGAGCTGCTTTAGAGCCAGAGTACCAGGTCAGCAGAGCTGCTCTAGAGCCAGAGAAACTAGGCCAGCAGAGCTGCTTTAGAGGGAGAGAATCAGGTCCGCTGAACTGCTTTAGAGCCAGAGAACCAGGTCAGCAGAGCTGCTCTAGAGGCAGAGAACAGGTCAGCAGAGCTGATTTAGAGGGAGAGAACCAGGTCAGCAGAACTGCTTTAGAGGCAGAGAATAGGTCAGCAGAGCTGAGTCAGAGGGAGAGAACCAGGTTAGCAGAGCTGCTTTAGAGCCAGAGAACCAGGTCATCAGAGCTATTACCTGGACTTTTGTAGGACTGACTCAGTAGTCAGCAAGGGGTTAAGGGACTGCATATATTGTGCACATTTGACTGTACCACTGCTTGTCTCAATGCCTGAGTCATTCTGCAAGTGCATTGACAGTGACAGGGTTCCTAGAGTGCTAGTAATTGACAACAGGATACGTTTATAAGCACTTATGTTTTAGCATTACATAAGGACATGCTTCTGTCAGGATGATTGTAGGAGTGGACAGAGCTGCTTTAGAGCCATAGACCGGGTCAGCAGAGCTGCTTTAAAACCAGAGAACCAGGTCAGCAGAGCTGCTCTAGAGCCTAAGAAGCAGCTCAACAGTGCCAGAGAAACCAGGTCAGCAGAGCTGCTTTAGAGGGAGAGAACCAGGTCAGCAGAACTGCTTTAGAGCCAGAGAACCAGGTCAGCAGAGCTTTTTAGAGTGAGAGACCCAAGTCAGCAGAGCTGCTTTAGAGCCAGTGAACCAGGTCAGCAGAGCTGCTCTAGAACCAGAGAACCAGGTCAGCAGAGTTGCTTTAGAGCCAGAGAACCATGTCAGTAGAGCTGCTCTAGAGGCAGAGAAACCAGGTCAGCAGAGCTGCTTTAGAGGGAGAGAACCAGGTCAACAGAGCTGCTTTAGTGCCAGAGAACCAAGTCAGCAGAGCTGCTCTAGAGCCAGAAAACGAGGTCAGCAGAGCTGCTTTAGAGCCATAGAACGGGTCAGCAGAGCTGCTTTAGAGCCATAGAACAAGGTCAGCAGAGCTGCTGTAAAGCTAGAGAAACCAGATCAGCAGAGCTGCTTTAGAGCCGGAGAACCAGGTCAGTAGAGCCGTTGTACAGCCAGAGAACCAGGTCAGCAGAGCTGCTCTAGAGCCTAAGAAGCAGGTCAACAGAGCTGCTCTAGAACCAGAGACCCAGGTCAGCAGAGCTGCTCTAGAGCCAGGGATCCAGTTCAGCAGAGCTGCTCTAGAGGCCAAGAATCAGGCCAGCAGAGCTACTGCAGAGCCAGAGAAACCAGGTCAGCAGAGCTGCTTTAGAGGGAGAGAACCAGGTCAGCAGAACTGCTTTGGAGCCAGAGAACCAGGTCAGCAGAGCACTTTAGATGGAGCGAACCATGTCAGCAGAGCTGCTTTAGAGCCAGAGAATCAGGTCAGCAGAGCTGGTCTAGAGCCAGAGAACCAGGTCAGCAGAGCTGATGTATAGCCAGAGAACCATGTCAGTAGAGCTGCTCTAGAGGCAGAGAACCAGGTCAGCAAAGCTGCTTCAGAGGGAGAGAACCAGGTCAGCAGAGCTGCTTTAGAGCCAGAGAACCAAGCCAGCAGAGCGGCTCTAGAACAAGAGAAACCAGGTCAGCAGAGCTGCTTTAGAGGGAGAGAACCAGGTCAGCAGAGCTACTTTAGAGCAAGAGAACCAGGTCAGCAGAGCTGCTCTAGAGCCAGAAAACCAGGCCAGCAGAGCTCCTTTAGAGCCATAGAACCAGGTCAGCAGAGCTGCTCTAGAGGCAGAGAACAGGTCAGCAGAGCTGATTTAGAGGAAGCGAACCAGGTCAGCAGAGCTGCTTTAGAGCCAGAGAACCAGGTCATCAGAGCTATTCTAGAGCCAGACAACCAGGTCAGCAGAACTTCTTTGGAGCCATAGAACCAGGTCATCAGAGCTGCTTTAGAGCCAGAAAACCGGGTCAGCAGAGCTGCTTTAGAGCCATAGAACCGGGTCAGCAGAGCTGATTTAGAGCCAGAGAAGCAGGTCAGCAGAGCTGTTTTAGAGCCAGAGTACCAGGTCAGCAGAGCTGCTCTAGAGCCAGAGAAACTAGGCCAGCAGAGCTGCTTTAGAGGGAGAGAATCAGGTCAGCTGAACTGCTTTAGAGCCAGAGAACCAGGTCAGCAGAGCTGCTCTAGAGGCAGAGAAAAGGTCAGCAGAGCTGATTAAGAGGGAGAGAACCAGGTCAGCAGAACTGCTTTAGAGGCAGAGAATAGGTCAGCAGAGCTTATTTAGAGGGAGAGAACCAGGTCAGCAGAGCTGCTTTAGAGCCAGAGAACCAGGTCATCAGAGCTACTCTAGAACCAGGTCAGTGGAGCTGCTCTAGAGGCAGAGAGCCAGGTCATCATAGCTACTCTAGAGCCAGGGAACCAGGTCAGCAGAGCTGCTGTAGAGCCAGAGACACCAGGTCAGTAGAGCTGCTTTAGAGTGAGAGAACCAGGCCAGCAGAGCTGCTTTAGAGTGAGAGAACCAGGCCAGCAGAGCTACTTTAGAGGGAGAGAACCAGCTCAGCAGAGCTGCTTTAGAGCCAAGGGACCAGGTCAGCAGAGCTTCTCTAGAGCCAGAGAAACAGATCAGCAGAGCTGCTTTAGAGCTATACAACCGGGTCAGCTGAGCTGCTTTAGAGCCAGACAACCAGGTCAGCAGAGCTGTTGTAGAGCCAGAGAACCAGGTCAGCAGAGCTGCTCTAAAGCCTAAGAAATAGGTCAGCAGAGCTACTCTAGAGCCAGAGAACCAGGTCAGCAGAGCTGCTGTAGAGCCAAAGAAACGAGGTCAGCAGAGCTGCTTTAGAGGGAGAGAACCAGGTCAGCAGAGCTACTTTAGAGCCAGAGAACCAGGCCAGCAGAGCAGCTTTAGAGCCAGAGAACCAGGTCAGCAGAGCTGCTTTAGAGCCAGAGTACCAGGTCAGCAGAGCTGCTCTAGAGCCAGAGAAACCAGGTCAGCAGAGCTGCTTTAGAGGGAGAGAACCAGGTCACCAGAGCTGCTTTAGAGGGAGAGAACCAGGTCAGCAGAGGTACTTTAGAGCCAGAGAACCAGGCCATCAGAGCTGCTTTAGAGCCAGAGAACCAGGTCAGCAGAGCTGTTTTAGAGCCAGAGTACCAGGTCAGCAGAGCTGCTCTAGAGCCAGAGAAACCAGGTCAGCAGAGCTGCTTTAGAGGGAGAGAACCAGGTCAGCAGAGCTCTTTAGAGGGAGTGAACCAGGTCAGCAGAGCTGCTTTAGAGGGAGTGAACCAGGTCAGCAGAGCTGGTCTAGAGCCAGAGAACCAGGTCAGAGGAGCTGCTTCAGATCCATAGAACCAGGTCAGCAAAGCTGCTTTGGAGGGGAGAACCTGGTCAGCGGAGCTGCTCTAGAAGCAGAGAACCAGGTCAGCAGAGCTTCTTTAGAGCCAGAGAACCAGGTCAGCAGAGCTGCTTTCGAGCCATAGAACCAGGTCAGCAGAGCTGATTTTTAGGGAGAGAACCAGGTCAGCAGAGTTGCTTTAGAGCCAGAGAACCAGGTCATCAGAGCGGCTCTTGAGCCAGAGAAACAAGTCAGCCGAGCGGCTTTAGAACCAGGTCAGCAGAGCTGCTTTGGAGCCATAGAACCAGGTCAGCAGAGCTGCTTTTGAGCCAAAAAACCAGGTCAGCAGAGCTGCTCTAGAGCCTAAGAACCAGGTCAGCACAGCTGCTTTTGAGTCATAGAACCGGGTTAGCCAAGCTGCTTTAGAGCCAGAGAACCAGATCAGCAGAGCTGGTGTAGAGCCAGAGAACCAGGTCAGCAGAGCTGCTCTAGAGCCTAAGAACTAGGTCAGCAGAGCTACTCTAGAGTCAGAGAACCAGGTCAGCAGAGCTGCTCTAGAGGTAGAGAAACTAGGCCAGCAGAGCTGCTTTAGAGGGAGAGAATCAGGTCAGCAGAACTGCTTTAAAGCTAGAGACCCAGGTCAGCAGAGCTGCTCTAGGGGCAGAGAACAGGTCAGCAGAGCTGCTTTAGAGCCTGAGAACCAGGTCATCAGAGCTACTCTAGAGCCAGAGAACCAGGTCAGCAGAGCTGCTGTAGAGCCTGAGAAACCAGGTCAGTAAAGCTGCTTCAGAGCAAGAGTACCAGGTCAACAGAGCTGCTCTAGAGCCAGAGAAACCAGGTCAGCAGAGCTGCTTTAGAGGGAGAGAACCAGGTCAGCAGAGCTCTTTAGAGGGAGTGAACCAGGTCAGCAGAGCTGCTTTAGAGCCATAGAACCAGGTCAGCAGAGCTGGTCTAGAGCCAGAGAACCAGGTCAGCAGAGCTGCTTCAGATCCATAGAACCAGGTCAGCAAAGCTGCTTTGGAACCGGAGAACCTGGTCAGCGGAGCTGCTCTAGAGGCAGAGAACCAGGTCAGCAGAGCTTCTTTAGAGCCAGAGAACCAGGTCAGCAGAGCTCCTTTCGAGCCATAGAACCAGGTCAGCAGAGCTGATTTTTAGGGCGAGAACCAGGTCAGCAGAGTTGCTTTAGAGCCAGAGAACCAGGTCATCAGAGCGGCTCTAGAGCCAGAGAACCAGGTCAGCAGAGCTGCTTTGGAGCCATAGAACCAGGTCAGCAGAGCTGCTTTTGAGCCAGAGAACCAGGTCAGCAGAGCTGCTCTAGAGCCTAAGAACCAGGTCAGGAGAGCTGCTTTTGAGTCATAGAACCGGGTCAGCCAAGCTGCTTTAGAGCCAGAGAACCAGATCAGCAGAGCTGGTGTAGAGCCAGAGAACCAGGTCAGCAGAGCTGCTCTAGAGCCTAAGAACTAGGTCAGCAGAGATACTCTAGAGTCAGAGAACCAGGTCAGCAGAGCTGCTGTAGAGCCAAAGAAACGAGGTCAGCAGAGCTGCTTTAGAGGGAGAGAACCAGGTCAGCAGAGCTGCTCTAGAGCTAGAGAAACTAGGCCAGCAGAGCTGCTTTAGAGGGAGAGAATCAGGTCAGCAGAACTGCTTTAAAGCCAGAGAACCAGGTCAGCATAGCTGCTCTAGGGGCAGAGAACAAGTCAGCAGAGCTGATTTAGAGGAAGAGAACCAGGTCAGCAGAACTGCTTTATAGCCATAGAACCAGGTCAGCAGAGCTGCTCTATAGGCAGAGAACAGGTCAGCAGAGCTGATTTAGAGGGAGAGAACCAGGTCAGCAGAGCTGCTTTAGAGCCTGAGAACCAGGTCATCAGAGCTACTCTAGAGCCAGAGAACCAGGTCAGCAGAGCTGCTGTAGAGCCAGAGAAACCAGGTAAGTAGATCTGCTTTAGAGCAAGAGAACCAGGTCATCAGAGCTGCTTTAGTGGGAAAGAACCAGGTCACCAGAGCTACTCTAGAGCCAGAGAACCAGGTCAGCAGAGTTGCTTTAGAGCCAGACAACCAGGTCATCAGAGCTGCTTTAGAGCCAGAGAACCAGGTCAGCAGAGCCGTTGTAGAGCCAGATACCCAGGTCAGCATAGCTTCTGTAGAGCCAGAGAACCAGGTCAGCAGAGCTGCTTTAGAGCCTTAGAACAAGGTCAGTAGAGCTGCTGTAAATGTAGAGAAACCTGGTCAGCAGAACTGCTTTAGAGCCAGAGAACCAGGTCAGCAGTGCCGATGTACAGCCAGAGAACCAGTTCAGCAGAGCTGCTCTAGAGCCTAAGAAGCAGGTCAACAGAGATGCTCTAGAACCAGAGACCCAGGTCAGCAGAGCTGCTCTAGAGCCAGGGAACCAGGTCAGCAGAGCTGCTCTAAGGCTGAGAAACAGGTCAGCAGAGCTGCTGCAGAGCCAGAGAAACCAGGTCAGCAAAGCTGCTTTAGAGGGAGAGAACCATATCAGTAGAGCTGTTTTATAGCCAGAGAACCAGGTCAGCAGAGCTGGTCTAGAGCCAGAGAACCAGGTCAGCAGAGCTGCTTTAGAGCCAGAGAACCATGTCAGTAGAGCTGCTCTAGATGCAGAGAACCAGGTCAGCAAAGCTGCTTCAGAGGGGGAGAACCAGGTCGGCAGAGCTGCTTTAGAGCCAGAGAACCAGGCCAGGAGAGCTGCTCTACAGCCAGAGAAACCATGTCAGCAGAGCTGCTTTAGAGGGAGAGAACCAGGTCAGCAGAGTTGCTTTAGAGCCAGAGAACCAGGTCAGCAGAGCTGCTCTAGAGCCAGAAATCCAGGTCAGCAGAGCTGCTTTAGAGCCATAAAACCAGGTCAACAGAGCTGCTCTAGAGGCAGAGAACAGGTCAGCAGAGCTGATTTAGAGGGATAAAACCAGGTCAGCAGAGCTGCTTTAGAGCCAGAGAACCAGGTCATCAGAGCTACTCTAGAGCCAGATAACCAGGTCAACAGAGCTGCTTTGGAGCCACAGAACCAGGTCAGCAGTGTTGCTTTAGAGCCAGAGAACCAGGTCAGCAGAGCTGCTCTAGAGCCTAAGAACCAGGTCAGCAGAGCTGCTTTAGAGCCATAGAACAGGGTCAGCAGAGCTGCTTTAGAGCCAGAGAACCAGGTCAGCAGAGCTGCTCTAGAGCCAGAGAAACTAGGCTAGCAGAGCTGCTTTAGAGGGAGAGAATCAGGTCATCAGAACTGCTATAGAGCCAGAGAACCAGGTCAGCAGAGCTGCTCCAGAGGCACAGAACAGGTCAGCAGGGCTGATTTAGAGGGAGAGAACCAGGTCAGCAGAACTGCTTTAGAGCCATAGAACCAGGTCAGTAGAACTGCTCTAGAGGCAGAGAACAGGTCAGCAGAGCTTATTTAGAGGGAGAGAACAAGGTCAGAAGCTGCTTTAGAGCCAGAGAACCAGGTCATCAGAGCTACTCTAGAACCAGGTCAGCGGAGCTGCTCTAGAGGCAGAGAACTAGGTCATCAGAGCTACTCTAGAGCCATTGAACCAGGTCAGCAGAGCTGCTTTAGAACCAGAGAACCAGGTCAGCAGAGCTGCTCTAGAGCCTAAGAACTAGGTCAGCAGAGCTACTCTAGAGCCAGAGAACCAGGTCAGCAGAGCTGCTGTAAAGCCAAAGAAACGAGGTCAGCAGAGCTGCTTTAGAGCCAGAGAACCAGGTCAGCAGAGCTGCTTTAGAGCCAGAGTACCAGGTCAGCAGATCTGCTCTAGAGCCAGAGAAACCAGGCCAGCAGAGCTGCTTTAGAGTCAGAGAACTAGGTCAGCAGAGCTGCTCTAGAACCTAAGAACCAGGTCAGCAGAGCTGGTCTAGAACCTAAGAACCAGGTCAGCGAAGCTGCTTTAGATCCATAAAACCAGGTCAGCAGAGCTGCTTTGGAGCCAGAGAACCAGGTCAGCGGAGCTGCTCTAGAGGCAGAGAACCAGGTCAGCAGAGCTGCTTTAGAGCCATAGAACCAGGTCAGCAGAGCTGCTCTAGAGGCAGCGAACCAGGTCAGCAGAGCTGCTTTAGAGCCAGAGAACCAGGTAATCAGAGCGGCTCTAGAGCCAGAGAAACAAGTCAGCAGAGCTGCTTTAAAACCAGGTCAGCAGAGCTGCTTTACAGCCAGAGAACCAGGTCATCAGAGCTACTCTAGAGCCAGAGAACCAGGTCAGCAGAGCTGCTTTGGAGCCATAGAACCAGGTCAGCAGAGCTGCTTTTGAGCCAGAGAGTCAGCAGAGCTGCTTTAGAGCCAGAGAACCAGATCAGCAGAGCTGTTGTAGAGCCAGACAACCAGGTCAGCAGAGCTGCTCTAGAGCCTAAGAACTAGGTCAGCAGAGCTACTCTAGATTCAGAGAACTAGGTCAGCAGAGCTACTCTAGAGTCAGAGAACCAGGTCAGCAGAGCTGCTGTAGAGCCAAAGAAACGAGGTCAGCAGAGCTGCTTTAGAGAGAGAGAACAAGGTCAGCAGAGCTGCTTTAGAGCCAGAGAACCAGGTCAGCAGAGCTGCTCTAGAGGCAGAGAACAGGTCAGCAGAGCTGATTTAGAGAGAGAGAACCAGGTCAGCAGAGCTTCTTTAGAGCCAGAGAACCAGGTGATCAGAGCTACTCTAGAGCCAGAGAACCAGGTCATCAGAGCTACTCTAGAGCCAGAGAACCAGGTAAGCAGAGCTGCTTTAGAGCCAGTGAACCAGGTCAGCAGAGCTGGTCTGGAGCCAGAGAATCAGGTCAGCAGAGCTGCTTTAGATCTATAGAACCAGGTCAGCAAAACTGCTTTGGAGCCGGAAAACCAGGTCAGCGGAGCTACTCTAGAGGCAGAGAACCAGGTTAGCAGAGCTGCTCTAGAGCCAGAGAACCAGGTCAGCAGAGCTGCTTTGGAGCCATAGAACCAGGCCAGCAGAGCTTCTTTTGAGCCAGAGAACCAGGTCAGCAGAGCTGCTCTAGAGCCTAAGAACCAGGTCAGCAGAGCTGCTTGAGAGCCATAGAACCGGGTCAGCAGATCTGCTTTAGAGCCAGAGAACCAGATCAGAAGAGCTGTTGTAGAGCCAGTGAACCAGGTCAGCAGAGCTGCTCTAGAGCCTAAGAACTAGGTCAGCAGAGCTACCCTAGCGTCAGAGAACCAGGTCAGCAAAGCTGCTGTAGAGCCAAAGAAACGAGGTCAGCAGAGCTGCTTTAGAGGGAGAGAAACAGGTCAGCAGAGCTACTTTAGAGCCAGAGAACCAGGCCAGCAGAGCTGCTTTAGAGCCAGAGAACCAGGTCAGCAGAGCTGCTTTAGAGCCAGAGTACCAGGTCAGCAGAGCTGCTCTAGAGCTAGAGAAACTAGGCCAGCAGAGCTGCTTTAGAGGGAGAGAATCAGGTCAGCAGAACTGCTTTAGAGCCAGAGAACCAGGTCAGCTGAGCTGCTCTAGGGGCAGAGAACAGGTCAGCAGAGCTGATTTAGAGGGAGAGAACCACGTCAGCAGAACTGCTTTAGAGCCAAAGAACCAGCTCAGCAGAGCTGCTCTAGAGGCAGAGAACAGGTCAGCAGAACTGATTTAGAGGGAGAGAACCAGGTCAGCAGAACTGCTTTAGAGCCAGAGAACCAGGTCATCAGAGCTACTCTAGAGCCAGAGAACCAGGTAAGCAGAGCTGCTTTAGAGGCATTGAACCAGGTTAGCAGAGCTGCTTTAGAGCCAGAGAACCAGGTCAGCAGAGCTGCTCTAGAGCCTAAGAACCAGGTCAGCAAAGCTGCTCTAGAGCCAGAGAACCAGGTCAGCAGAGCTGCTGTAGAGCCATAGAAACCAGGTCAGTAGAGCTGCTTTAGAGCAAGAGAACCAGGTCACCAGAGCTGCTTTAGAGGGAGATAACCAGGTCAGCAGAGTTGCTTTAGGGCCAAGGGACCAGGTCTGCAGAGCTGTTCTAGCCAGAGAACCAGATCAGCAGAGCTGCTTTAGAGCCATAGAACCGGGTCAGCAGAGCTGCTTTAGAGCCAGACAACCAGGTCAGCAGAGCTGTTGTAGAGCCAGAGAACCAGGTCAGCAGAGCTGCTGTAGAGCCAAAGAAACGAGGTCAGCAGAGCTGCTTTAGAGCCAGAGTACCAGGTCAGCAGAGCTGCTCTAGAGCCAGAGAACCAGGTCAGCAGAGCTGCTCTAGAGCCAGAAAACCAGGTCAGCAGAGCTGCTTTAGAGCCATAGAACCAGGTCAGCAGAGCTGCTCTAGAGGCAGAGAACAGGTCAGCAGAGCTGATTTAGAGGAAGCGAACCAGGTCAGCAGAGCTGCTTTAGAGCCAGAGAACCAGGTCATCAGAGCTATTCTAGAGCCAGACAACCAGGTCAGCAGAACTTCTTTGGAGCCATAGAACCAGGTCATCAGAGCTGCTTTAGAGCCAGAAAACCGGGTCAGCAGAGCTGCTTTAGAGCCATAGAACCGGGTCAGCAGAGCTGATTTAGAGCCAGAGAAGCAGGTCAGCAGAGCTGTTTTAGAGCCAGAGTACCAGGTCAGCAGAGCTGCTCTAGAGCCAGAGAAACTAGGCCAGCAGAGCTGCTTTAGAGGGAGAGAATCAGGTCAGCTGAACTGCTTTAGAGCCAGAGAACCAGGTCAGCAGAACTGATTTAGAGGCAGAGAACAGGTCAGCAGAGCTGATTAAGAGGGAGAGAACCAGGTCAGCAGAACTGCTTTAGAGGCAGAGAATAGGTCAGCAGAGCTGATTTAGAGGGAGAGAACCCGGTCAGCAGAGCTGCTTTAGAGCCAGAGAACCAGGTCATCAGAGCTACTCTAGAACCAGGTCAGTGGAGCTGCTCTAGAGGCAGAGAACCAGGTCATCATAGCTACTCTAGAGCCAGGGAACCAGGTCAGCAGAGCTGCTGTAGAGCCAGAGACACCAGGTCAGTAGAGCTGCTTTAGAGTGAGAGAACCAGGCCAGCAGAGCTGCTTTAGAGGGAGAGAACCAGCTCAGCAGAGCTGCTTTAGAGCCAAGGGACCAGGTCAGCAGAGCTTCTCTAGAGCCAGAGAAACAGATCAGCAGAGCTGCTTTAGAGCCATACAACCGGGTCAGCTGAGCCGCTTTAGAGCCAGACAACCAGGTCAGCAGAGCTGTTGTAGAGCCAGAGAACCAGGTCAGCAGAGCTGCTCTAGAGCCTAAGAAATAGGTCAGCAGAGCTACTCTAGAGCCAGAGAACCAGGCCAGCAGAGCAGCTTTAGAGCCAGAGAACCAGGTCAGCAGAGCTGCTTTAGAGCCAGAGTACCAGGTCAGCAGAGCTGCTCTAGAGCCAGAGAAACCAGGTCAGCAGAGCTGCTTTAGAGGGAGAGAACCAGGTCACCAGAGCTGCTTTAGAGGGAGAGAACCAGGTCAGCAGAGGTACTTTAGAGCCAGAGAACCAGGCCATCAGAGCTGCTTTAGAGCCAGAGAACCAGGTCAGCAGAGCTGTTTTAGAGCCAGAGTACCAGGTCAGCAGAGCTGCTCTAGAGCCAGAGAAACCAGGTCAGCAGAGCTGCTTTAGAGGGAGAGAACCAGGTCAGCAGAGCTCTTTAGAGGGAGTGAACCAGGTCAGCAGAGCTGCTTTAGAGCCAGAGAACCAGGTCAGCAGAGCTGGTCTAGAGCCAGAGAACCAGGTCAGAGGAGCTGCTTCAGATCCATAGAACCAGGTCAGCAAAGCTGCTTTGGAGCCGGAGAACCTGGTCAGCGGAGCTGCTCTAGAAGCAGAGAACCTGGTCAGCAGAGCTTCTTTAGAGCCAGAGAACCAGGTCAGCAGAGCTGCTTTCGAGCCATAGAACCAGGTCAGTAGAGCTGCTTTAGAGTGAGAGAACCAGGCCAGCAGAGCTGCTTTAGAGGGAGAGAACCAGCTCAGCAGAGCTGCTTTAGAGCCAAGGGACCAGGTCAGCAGAGCTTCTCTAGAGCCAGAGAAACAGATCAGCAGAGCTGCTTTAGAGCCATACAACCGGGTCAGCTGAGCTGCTTTAGAGCTAGACAACCAGGTCAGCAGAGCTGTTGTAGAGCCAGAGAACCAGGTCAGCAGAGCTGCTCTAGAGCCTAAGAAATAGGTCAGCAGAGCTACTCTAGAGCCAGAGAACCAGGTCAGCAGAGCTGCTGTAGAGCCAAAGAAACGAGGTCAGCAGAGCTGCTTTAGAGGGAGAGAACCAGGTCAGCAGAGCTACTTTAGAGCCAGAGAACCAGGCCAGCAGAGCAGCTTTAGAGCCAGAGAACCAGGTCAGCAGAGCTGCTTTAGAGCCAGAGTACCAGGTCAGCAGAGCTGCTTTAGAGGGAGAGAACCAGGTCAGCAGAGGTACTTTAGAGCCAGAGAACCAGGCCATCAGAGCTGCTTTAGAGCCAGAGAACCAGGTCAGCAGAGCTGTTTTAGAGCCAGAGTACCAGGTCAGCAGAGCTGCTCTAGAGCCAGAGAAACCAGGTCAGCAGAGCTGCTTTAGAGGGAGAGAACCAGGTCAGCAGAGCTCTTTAGAGGGAGTGAACCAGGTCAGCAGAGCTGCTTTAGAGCCAGAGAACCAGGTCAGCAGAGCTGGTCTAGAGCCAGAGAACCAGGTCAGAGGAGCTGCTTCAGATCCATAGAACCAGGTCAGCAAAGCTGCTTTGGAGCCGGAGAACCTGGTCAGAGGAGCTGCTCTAGAAGCAGAGAACCAGGTCAGCAGAGCTTCTTTAGAGCCAGAGAACCAGGTCAGCAGAGCTGCTTTCGAGCCATAGAACCAGGTCAGCAGAGCTGATTTTTAGGGAGAGAACCAGGTCAGCAGAGTTGCTTTGGAGCCAGAGAACCAGGTCATCAGAGCGGCTCTTGAGCCAGAGAAACAAGTCAGCCGAGCGGCTTTAGAACCAGGTCAGCAGAGCTGCTTTAGAGCCAGAGAACCAGATCATCAGAGCTACTCTAGAGCCAGAGAACCAGGTCAGCAGAGCTGCTTTGGAGCCATAGAACTAGGTCAGCAGAGCTGCTTTTGAGCCAAAGAACCAGGCCAGCAGAGCTGCTCTAGAGCCTAAGAACCAGGTCAGCACAGCTGCTTTTGAGTCATAGAACCGGGTCAGCCAAGCTGCTTTAGAGCCAGAGAACCAGATCAGCAGAGCTGGTGTAGAGCCAGAGAACCAGGTCAGCAGAGCTGCTCTAGAGCCTAAGAACTAGGTCAGCAGAGCTACTCTAGAGTCAGAGAACCAGGTCAGCAGAGCTGCTCTAGAGCTAGAGAAACTAGGCCAGCAGAGCTGCTTTAGAGGGAGAGAATCAGGTCAGCAGAACTGCTTTAAAGCTAGAGAACCAGGTCAGCAGAGCTGCTCTAGGGGCAGAGAACAGGTCAGCAGAGCTGATTTAGAGGAAGAGAACCAGGTCAGCAGAACTGCTTTAGAGCCATAGAACCAGGTCAGCAGAGCTGCTCTAGAGCCAGAGAACAGGTCAGCAGAGCTGATTTAGAGGGAGAGAACCAGGTCAGCAGAGCTGCTTTAGAGCCTGAGAACCAGGTCATCAGAGCTACTCTAGAGCCAGAGAACCAGGTCAGCAGAGCTGCTGTAGAGCCAGAGAAACCAGGTCAGTAAAGCTGCTTCAGAGCAAGAGTACCAGGTCAACAGAGCTGCTCTAGAGCCAGAGAAACCAGGTCAGCAGAGCTGCTTTAGAGGGAGAGAACCAGGTCAGCAGAGCTCTTTAGAGGGAGTGAACCAGGTCAGCAGAGCTGCTTTAGAGCCATAGAACCAGGTCAGCAGAGCTGGTCTAGAGCCAGAGAACCAGGTCAGCAGAGCTGCTTCAGATCCATAGAACCAGGTCAGCAAAGCTGCTTTGGAACCGGAGAACCTGGTCAGCGGAGCTGCTCTAGAGGCAGAGAACCAGGTCAGCAGAGCTTCTTTAGAGCCAGAGAACCAGGTCAGCAGAGCTCCTTTCGAGCCATAGAACCAGGTCAGCAGAGCTGATTTTTAGGGCGAGAACCAGGTCAGCAGAGTTGCTTTAGAGCCAGAGAACCAGGTCATCAGAGCGGCTCTAGAGCCAGAGAACCAGGTCAGCAGAGCTGCTTTGGAGCCATAGAACCAGGTCAGCAGAGCTGCTTTTGAGCCAGAGAACCAGGTCAGCAGAGCTGCTCTAGAGCCTAAGAACCAGGTCAGCAGAGCTGCTTTTGAGTCATAGAACCGGGTCAGCCCAGCTGCTTTAGAGCCAGAGAACCAGATCAGCAGAGCTGGTGTAGAGCCAGAGAACCAGGTCAGCAGAGCTGCTCTAGAGCCTAAGAACTAGGTCAGCAGAGCTACTCTAGAGTCAGAGAACCAGGTCAGCAGAGCTGCTGTAGAGCCAAAGAAACGAGGTCAGCAGAGCTGCTTTAGAGGGAGAGAACCAGGTCAGCAGAGCTGCTCTAGAGCTAGAGAAACTAGGCCAGCAGAGCTGCTTTAGAGGGAGAGAATCAGGTCAGCAGAACTGCTTCAAAGCCAGAGAACCAGGTCAGCATAGCTGCTCTAGGGGCAGAGAACAGGTCAGCAGAGCTGATTTAGAGGAAGAGAACCAGGTCAACAGAACTGCTTTATAGCCATAGAACCAGGTCAGCAGAGCTGCTCTAGAGGCAGAGAACAGGTCAGCAGAGCTGATTTAGAGGGAGAGAACCGGGTCAGCAGAGCTGCTTTAGAGCCTGAGAACCAGGTCATCAGAGCTACTCTAGAGCCAGAGAACCAGGTCAGCAGAGCTGCTGTAGAGCCAGAGAAACCAGGTCAGTAGATCTGCTTTAGAGCAAGAGAACCAGGTCAGCAGAGCTGCTTTAGTGGGAAAGAACCAGGTCACCAGAGCTACTCTAGAGCCAGAGAACCAGGTCAGCAGAGTTGCTTTAGAGCCAGACAACCAGGTCAGCAGAGCTGCTTTAGAGCCAGAGAACCAGGTCAGCAGAGCCGATGTACAGCCAGAGAACCAGTTCAGCAGAGCTGCTCTAGAGCCTAAGAAGCAGGTCAAAAGAGCTGCTCTAGAACCAGAGACCCAGGTCAGCAGAGCTGCTCTAGAGCCAGGGAACCAGGTCAGCAGAGCTGCTCTAAGGCCGAGAAACAGGTCAGCAGAGCTGCTGCAGAGCCAGAGAAACCAGGTCAGCAAAGCTGCTTTAGAGGGAGAGAACCAGGTCAGCAGAACTGCTTTAGAGCCAGAGAACCAGGTCAGCAGAGCACTTTAGATGGAGAGAACCATATCAGCAGAGCTGTTTTATAGCCAGAGAACCAGGTCAGCAGAGCTGGTCTAGAGCCAGAGAACCAGGTCAGCAGAGCTGCTTTAGAGCCAGAGAACCATGTCAGTAGAGCTGCTCTAGAGGCAGAGAACCAGGTCAGCAAACCTGCTTCAGAGGGGGGGAACCAGGTCGGCAGAGCTGCTTTAGAGCCAGAGAACCAGGCCAGGAGAGCTGCTCTAGAGCCAGAGAAACCATGTCAGCAGAGCTGCTTTAGAGGGAGAGAACCAGGTCAGCAGAGTTGCTTTAGAGCCAGAGAACCAGGTCAGCAGAGCTGCTCTAGAGCCAGAAATCCAGGTCAGCAGAGCTGCTTTAGAGCCATAAAACCATGTCAACAGAGCTGCTCTAGAGGCAGAGAACAGGTCAGCAGAGCTGATTTAGAGGGAGAAAACCAGGTCAGCAGAGCTGCTTTAGAGCCAGAGAACCAGGTCATCAGAGCTACTCTAGAGCCAGATAACCAGGTCAACAGAGCTGCTTTGGAGCCACAGAACCAGGTCAGCAGTGTTGCTTTAGAGCCAGAGAACCAGGTCAGCAGAGCTGCTCTAGAGCCTAAGAACCAGGTCAGCAGAGCTGCTTTAGAGCCATAGAACAGGGTCAGCAGAGCTGCTTTAGAGCCAGTGAACCAGGTCAGCAGAGCTGCTCTAGAGCCAGAGAAACTAGGCTAGCAGAGCTGCTTTAGAGGGAGAGAATCAGGTCATCAGAACTGCTATAGAGCCAGAGAACCAGGTCAGCAGAGCTGCTCTAGAGGCACAGAACAGGTCAGCAGAGCTGATTTAGAGGGAGAGAACCAGGTCAGCAGAACTGCTTTAGAGCCATAGAACCAGGTCAGTAGAACTGCTCTAGAGGCAGAGAACAGGTCAGCAGAGCTTATTTAGAGGGAGAGAACAAGGTCAGAAGCTGCTTTAGAGCCAGAGAACCAGGTCATCAGAGCTACTCTAGAACCAGGTCAGCGGAGCTGCTCTAGAGGCAGAGAACTAGGTCATCAGAGCTACTCTAGAGCCATTGAACCAGGTCAGCAGAGCTGCTTTAGAACCAGAGAACCAGGTCAGCAGAGCTGCTCTAGAGCCTAAGAACTAGGTCAGCAGAGCTACTCTAGAGCCAGAGAACCAGGTCAGCAGAGCTGCTGTAAAGCCAAAGAAACGAGGTCAGCAGAGCTGCTTTAGAGGCAGAGAACCAGGTCAGCAGAGCTGCTTTAGAGCCAGAGAACCAGGTCAGCAGAACTGCTTTAGAGCCAGAGTACCAGGTCAGCAAATCTGCTCTAGAGCCAGAGAAACCAGGCCAGCAGAGCTGCTTTAGAGTCAGAGAACCAGGTCAGCAGAGCTGCTCTAGAACCTAAGAACCAGGTCAGCAGAGCTGGTCTAGAACCTAAGAACCAGGTCAGCGAAGATGCTTTAGATCCATAAAACCAGGTCAGCAGAGCTGCTTTGGAGCCAGAGAACCAGGTCAGCGGAGCTGCTCTAGAGGCAGAGAACCAGGTCAGCAGAGCTGCTTTAGAGCCATAGAACCAGGTCAGCAGAGCTGCTCTAGAGGCAGCGAACCAGGTCAGCAGAGCTGATTTAGAGGGAGAGAACCAGGTCAGCAGAGCTGCTTTAGAGCTAGAGAACCAGGTAATCAGAGCGGCTCTAGAGCCAGAGAAACAAGTCAGCAGAGCTGCTTTAGAACCAGGTCAGCAGAGCTGCTTTACAGCCAGAGAACCAGGTCATCAGAGCTACTCTAGAGCCAGAGAACCAGGTCAGCAGAGCTGCTTTGGAGCCATAGAACCAGGTCAGCAGAGCTGCTTTGGAGCCAGAGAACCAGGTCAGCGGAGCTGCTCTAGAGGCAGAGAACCAGGTCAGCAGAGCTGCTTTAGAGCCATAGAACCAGGTCAGCAGAGCTGCTCTAGAGGCAGCGAACCAGGTCAGCAGAGCTGATTTAGAGGGAGAGAACCAGGTCAGCAGAGCTGCTTTAGAGCCAGAGAACCAGGTAATCAGAGCGGCTCTAGAGCTAGAGAAACAAGTCAGCAGAGCTGCTTTAGAACCAGGTCAGCAGAGCTGCTTTACAGCCAGAGAACCAGGTCATCAGAGCTACTCTAGAGCCAGAGAACCAGGTCAGCAGAGCTGCTTTGGAGCCATAGAACCAGGTCAGCAGAGCTGCTTTTGAGCCAGAGAGTCAGCAGAGCTGCTTTAGAGCCAGAGAACCAGATCAGCAGAGCTGTTGTAGAGCCAGACAACCAGGTCAGCAGAGCTGCTCTAGAGCCTAAGAACTAAGTCAGCAGAGCTACTCTAGATTCAGAGAACTAGGTCAGCAGAGCTACTCTAGAGTCAGAGAACCAGGTCAGCAGAGCTGCTGTAGAGACAAAGAAACGAGGTCAGCAGAGCTGCTTTAGAGAGAGAGAACAAGGTCAGCAGAGCTGCTTTAGAGCCAGAGAATCAGGTCAGCAGAGCTGCTCTAGGGGCAGAGAACAGGTCAGCAGAGCTGGTTTAGAGGGAGAGAACCAGGTCAGCAGAACTGCTTTAGAGCCATAGAACCAGGTCAGCAGAGCTGCTCTAGAGGCAGAGAACAGGTCAGCAGAGCTGATTTAGAGAGAGAGAACCAGGTCAGCAGAGCTTCTTTAGAGCCAGAGAACCAGGTGATCAGAGCTACTCTAGAGCCAGAGAACCAGGTCATCAGAGCTACTCTAGAGCCAAAGAACCAGGTAAGCAGAGCTGCTTTAGAGCCAGAGAACCAGGTCAGCAGAGCTGGTCTGGAGCCAGAGAATCAGGTCAGCAGAGCTGCTTTAGATCTATAGAACCAGGTCAGCAATACTGCTTTGGAGCCGGAAAACCAGGTCAGCGGAGCTACTCTAGAGGCAGAGAACCAGGTTAGCAGAGCTGCTCTAGAGCTAGAGAACCAGGTCAGCAGAGCTGCTTTAGAGCCAGAGAACCAGGTCCTCAGCGCTACTCTAGAGCCAGAGAACCAGGTCAGCAGAGCTGCTTTGGAGCCATAGAACCAGGCCAGCAGAGCTTCTTTTGAGCCAGAGAACCAGGTCAGCAGAGCTGCTCTAGAGCCTCAGAACCAGGTCAGCAGAGCTGCTTGAGAGCCATAGAACCGGGTCAGCAGATCTGCTTTAGAGCCAGAGAACCAGATCAGAAGAGCTGTTGTAGAGCCAGTGAACCAGGTCAGCAGAGCTGCTCTAGAGCCTAAGAACAAGGTCAGCAGAGCTACCCTAGCGTCAGAGAACCAGGTCAGCAAAGCTGCTGTAGAGCCAAAGAAACGAGGTCAGCAGAGCTGCTTTAGAGGGAGAGAAACAGGTCAGCAGAGCTACTTTAGAGCCAGAGAACCAGGCCAGCAGAGCTGCTTTAGAGCCAGAGAACCGGGTCAGCAGAGCTGCTTTAGAGCCAGAGTACCAGGTCAGCAGAGCTGCTCTAGAGCTAGAGAAACTAGGCCAGCAGAGCTGCTAGAGGGAGAGAATCAGGTCAGCAGAACTGCTTTAGAGCCAGAGAACCAGGTCAGCTGAGCTGCTCTAGGGGCAGAGAACAGGTCAGCAGAGCTGATTTAGAGGGAGAGAACCACGTCAGCAGAACTGCTTTAGAGCCATAGAACCAGGTCAGCAGAGCTGCTCTAGAGGCAGAGAACAGGTCAGCAGAACTGATTTAGAGGGAGAGAACCAGGTCAGCAGAACTGCTTTAGAGCCAGAGAACCAGGTCATCAGAGCTACTCTAGAGCCAGAGAACCAGGTAAGCAGAGCTGCTTTAGAGGCATTGAACCAGGTTAGCAGAGCTGCTTTAGAGCCAGAGAACCAGGTCAGCAGAGCTGCTCTAGAGCCTAAGAACCAGGTCAGCAAAGCTGCTCTAGAGCCAGAGAACCAGGTCAGCAGAGCTGCTGTAGAGCCAGAGAAACCAGGTCAGTAGAGCTGCTTTAGAGCAAGAGAACCAGGTCACCAGAGCTGCTTTAGAGGGAGATAACCAGGTCAGCAGAGTTGCTTTAGGGCCAAGGGACCAGGTCTGCAGAGCTGTTCTAGCCAGAGAACCAGATCAGCAGAGCTGCTTTAGAGCCATAGAACCGGGTCAGCAGAGCTGCTTTAGAGCCAGACAACCAGGTCAGCAGAGCTGTTGTAGAGCCAGAGAACCAGGTCAGCAGAGCTGCTGTATAGCCAAAGAAACGAGGTCAGCAGAGCTGCTTTAGAGCCAGAGTACCAGGTCAGCAGAGCTGCTCTAGAGCCAGAGAAATCAGGTCAGCAGAGTTGCTTTTAGAGGGAGTGAACCATGTCAGCAGAGCTGTTGTAGAGCCAGAGAACCAGGTCCGCAGAGCTCTTTAGAGGGAGAGAACCAGGTCAGCAGAGCTGCTTTAGAGGCAGAGAAGCAGGTCAGTAGAGCTGGTCTAGAGCCAGAGAACCAGGTCAAGAGAGCTGTTTTAGATCCATAGAAGCAGGTCAGCAGAGCTGCTTTGAAGCCAGAGAACCATGTCAGCAGAGCTGATTTAGAAGGAGAGAACCAGGTCAGCAGAGCTGCTTTAGAGCCAGAGAACGAGGTCAGCAGAGCGGCTTTAGAGCCAGAGAACGAGGTCAGCAGAGCGGCTCTAGATCCAGAGAAACAAGTCAGCAGAGCTGCTTTAGAACCAGGTCAGCAGACCTGCTTTAGAGTCAGAGAACCAAGTCAGCAGAGCTGCTCTAGAGCCTAAGCACCAGGTCAGCAGAGCTGCTTTCGAGCCAGAGAACCAGGTCAGCATGGCGGCTCTAGAGCCAGAGAAACAAGTCAGCATAGCTGCTTTAGAACCATAGAACCAGGTCAGCAGAGCTGCTTTAGAGTCAGAGAACCAGGTCAGCAGAGCTGCTCTAGAGCCTAAGAACCAGGTCAGCAGAGCTGCTGTAGAACCAGAGAAACCAGGTAGTAGAGCTGCTATAGAAGGAGAGAACCAGGTCAGCAGAGCTGTTCTAGAGTGAGAGAACCAGGTCAGCAGAGCTGCTCTAGAGCCAGAGAACCATGTCAGCAGAACTGCTTTAGAACCCAGTCAGCAGAGCTGCTTTAGAGCCAGAGAACCAGATCAGCAGAGATGCTCTATAGCCTAAGAACTAGGTCAGCAGAGCTGCTCTAGAGCCAGAGAACCAGGTCAGCTGACTTGCTGTAGAGCCAGAGAAACCAGGTCAGCAGAGCTGCTTTGAGGGAGAGAACCAGGTCAGCAGAGCTGCTTTGGAGCCATAGAACCAGGTCAGCAGAGCTGCTTTAGAGCCAGAGAACCAGGGCAGCAGAGCTGCTCTAGAGCCTAAGAACCGGGTCAGCAGAGCTGCTTTAGAGCCAGAGAAGCAGGTCAGCAGAGCTGCTTTAGAGCCAGAGTACCAGGTCAGCAGAGCTGCTCTAGAGCCAGAGAAACTAGGCCAGCAGAGCTGCTTTAGAGGGAGAGAATCAGGTCCGCTGAACTGCTTTAGAGCCAGAGAACCAGGTCAACAGAGCTGCTCTAGAGCCATAGAACCAGGTCAGCAGAGCTGCTTTAGAGCCAGAGAACCAGGTCAGCAGAGCTGCTCTAGAGCCTAAGAACCGGGTCAGCAGAGCTGCTTTAGAGCCAGAGAAGCAGGTCAGCAGAGCTGCTTTAGAGCCAGAGAACCAGGCCAGCAGAGCGGCTCTAGAGCCAGAGAAACCAGGTCAGCAGAGCTGCTTTAGAGGGAGAGAACCAGGTCAGCAGAGCTGCTTTAGAGCCAGAGAACCAGGTCAGCAGAGCTGCACTAGAGCCAGAAAACCAGGTCAGCAGAGCTGCTTTAGAGCCATAAAACCAGGTCAGCAGAGCTGCTCTAGAGGCAGAGAACAGGGCAGCAGAGCTGATTTAGAGGAAGCGAACCAGGTCAGCAGAACTGCTTTAGAGCCAGAGAACCAGGTCATCAGAGCTACTCTAGAGCCAGAGAACCAGGTCAGCAGAGCTGCTTTGGAGCCATAGAACCAGGTCAGCAGAGCTGCTTTAGAGCCAGAGAACCAGGTCAGCAGAGCTGCTCTAGAGCCTAAGAACCGGGTCAGCTGAGCTGCTTTAGAGCCAGAGAAGCAGGTCAGCAGAGCTGCTTTAGAGCCAGAGAAGCAGGTCAGCAGAGCTGCTTTAGAGCCAGAGAAACTAGGCCAGCAGAGCTGCTTTAGAGGGAGAGAATCAGGTCCGCTGAACTGCTTTAGAGCCAGAGAACCAGGTCAGCAGAGCTGCTCTAGAGGCAGAGAACAGGTCAGCAGAGCTGATTTAGAGGGAGAGAACCAGGTCAGCAGAACTGCTTTAGAGGCAGAGAATAGGTCAGCAGAGCTGACTCAGAGGGAGAGAACCAGGTCAGCAGAGCTGCTTTAGAGCCAGAGAACCAGGTCATCAGAGCTATTACCTGGACTTTTGTAGGACTGACTCAGTAGTCAGCAAGGGGTTAAGGGACTGCATATATTGTGCACATTTGACTGTACCACTGCTTGTCTCAATGCCTGAGTCATTCTGCAAGTGCATTGACAGTGACAGGGTTCCTAGAGTGCTAGTAATTGACAACAGGATACGTTTATAAGCACTTATGTTTTAGCATTACATAAGGACATGCTTCTGTCAGGATGATTGTAGGAGTGGACAGAGCTGCTTTAGAGCCATAGACCGGGTCAGCAGAGCTGCTTTAAAACCAGAGAACCAGGTCAGCAGAGCTGCTCTAGAGCCTAAGAAGCAGCTCAACAGTGCCAGAGAAACCAGGTCAGCAGAGCTGCTTTAGAGGGAGAGAACCAGGTCAGCAGAACTGCTTTAGAGCCAGAGAACCAGGTCAGCAGAGCTTTTTAGAGTGAGAGACCCAAGTCAGCAGAGCTGCTTTAGAGCCAGAGAACCAGGTCAGCAGAGCTGCTCTAGAACCAGAGACCCAGGTCAGCAGAGCTGCTCTAGAGCCAGGGACCCAGGTCAGCAGAGCTGCTCTAGAGGCCGATAACGAGTCAGCAGAGCTGCTGCAGAGCCAGAGAAACCAGGTCAGCAGAGATGCTTTAGAGGGAGAGAACCAGGTCAGCAGAACTGCTTTAGAGCCAGAGAACCAGGTCAGCAGAGCTCTTTAGAGGGAGAGACCCAAGTCAGCAGAGCTGCTTTAGAGCCAGAGAACCAGGTCAGCAGAGCTGCTTCAGAGGGGGAGAACCAGGTCAGCAGAGCTGCTTTAGAGCCAAAGAGCCAGTCCAGCAGAGCTGCTCTAGACCCAGAGAAACCAGGTCAGCAAGCTGCTTTAGAGGGAGAGAACCAGGTCAACAGAGCTGCTTTAGAGCCAGAGAACCAAGTCAGCAGAGCTGCTCTAGAGCCAGAAAACCAGGTCAACAGAGCTCAGCAGAGCTGCTTTAGAGCTAGAGAACCAGGTCAGCAGAGCCGTTTTAGAGCCAGAGACCCAAATCAGCAGACCTGCTGTAGAGCTAGAGAACCAGGTCAGCAGAGCTGCTTTAGAGCCATAGAACAAGGTCAGCAGAGCGGCTGTAAAGCTAGAGAAACCAGGTCAGTAGAGCTGCTTTAGAGCCAGAGAACCAGGTCAGCAGAGCTGTTGTACAGCCAGAGAGCCAGGTCAGCAGAGCTGCTCTAGAGCCTAAGAAGCAGGTCAACAGAGCTGCTCTAGAACCAGAGACCCAGGTCAGCAGAGCTGCTCTAGAGCCAGGGACCCAGTTCAGCAGAGCTGCTCTAGAGGCCAAGAATCAGGTCAGCAGAGCTGCTGCAGAGCCAGAGAAACCAGGTCAGCAGAGCTACTTTAGAGGGAAAGGACCAGGTCAGCAGAACTGCTTTAGAGGCAGAGAACCAGGTCAGCAGAGCACTTTAGATGGAGAGAACCATGTCAGCAGAGCTGCTTTAGAGCCAGAGAACCAGGTCAGCAGAGCTGGTCTAGAGCCAGAGAACCAGGTCAGCAGAGCTGCTTTAGAGCCAGAGAACCATGTCAGTAGAGCTGCTCTAGAGGCGGAGAACCAGGTCAGCAAAGCTGCTTCAGAGGGAGAGAACCAGGTCAGCAGAGCTGCTTTAGAGCCAGAGAACCAGGCCAGCAGAGCGGCTCTAGAGCCAGAGAAACCAGGTCAGCAGAGCTGCTTTAGAGGGAGAGAACCAGGTCAGCAGAGCTGCTTTAGAGCCAGAGAACCAGGTCAGCAGAGCACTTTAGATGGAGAGAACCATGTCAGCAGAGCTGCTTTAGAGCCAGAGAACCAGGTCAGCAGAGCTGGTCTAGAGCCAGAGAACCAGGTCAGCGGAGCTGCTTTAGAGCCAGAGAACCATGTCAGTAGAGCTGCTCTAGAGGCGGAGAACCAGGTCAGCAAAGCTGCTTCAGAGGGAGAGAACCAGGTCAGCAGAGCTGCTTTAGAGCCAGAGAACCAGGCCAGCAGAGCGGCTCTAGAGCCAGAGAAACCAGGTCAGCAGAGCTGCTTTAGAGGGAGAGAACCAGGTCAGCAGAGCTGCTTTAGAGCCAGAGAACCAGGTCAGCAGAGCTGCACTAGAGCCAGAAAACCAGGTCAGCAGAGCTGCTTTAGAGCCATAGAACCAGGTCAGCAGAGCTGCTCTAGAGGCAGAGAACAGGGCAGCAGAGCTGATTTAGAGGAAGCGAACCAGGTCAGCAGAGCTGCTTTAGAGCCAGAGAACCAGGTCATCAGAGCTACTCTAGAGCCAGAGAACCAGGTCAGCAAAGCTGCTTTAGAGCCAGAGAACCAGGTCAGCAGAGCTGCTCTAGAGCCTAAGAACCGGGTCAGCAGAGCTGCTTTAGAGCCAGAGTACCAGGTCAGCAGAGCTGCTCTAGAGCCAGAGAAACTAGGCCAGCAGAGCTGCTTTAGAGGGAGAGAATCAGGTCCGCTGAACTACTTTAGAGCCAGAGAACCAGGTCAGCAGAGCTGCTCTAGAGGCAGAGAACAGGTCAGCAGAGCTGATTTAGAGGGAGAGAACCAGGTCAGCAGAACTGCTTTAGAGGCAGAGAATAGGTCAGCAGAGCTGAGTCAGAGGGAGAGAACCAGGTTAGCAGAGCTGCTTTAGAGCCAGAGAACCAGGTCATCAGAGCTATTACCTGGACTTTTGTAGGACTGACTCAGTAGTCAGCAAGGGGTTAAGGGACTGCATATATTGTGCACATTTGACTGTACCACTGCTTGTCTCAATGCCTGAGTCATTCTGCAAGTGCATTGACAGTGACAGGGTTCCTAGAGTGCTAGTAATTGACAACAGGATACGTTTATAAGCACTTATGTTTTAGCATTACATAAGGACATGCTTCTGTCAGGATGATTGTAGGAGTGGACAGAGCTGCTTTAGAGCCATAGACCGGGTCAGCAGAGCTGCTTTAAAACCAGAGAACCAGGTCAGCAGAGCTGCTCTAGAGCCTAAGAAGCAGCTCAACAGTGCCAGAGAAACCAGGTCAGCAGAGCTGCTTTAGAGGGAGAGAACCAGGTCAGCAGAACTGCTTTAGAGCCAGAGAACCAGGTCAGCAGAGCTTTTTAGAGTGAGAGACCCAAGTCAGCAGAGCTGCTTTAGAGCCAGTGAACCAGGTCAGCAGAGCTGCTCTAGAACCAGAGAACCAGGTCAGCAGAGTTGCTTTAGAGCCAGAGAACCATGTCAGTAGAGCTGCTCTAGAGGCAGAGAAACCAGGTCAGCAGAGCTGCTTTAGAGGGAGAGAACCAGGTCAACAGAGCTGCTTTAGAGCCAGAGAACCAAGTCAGCAGAGCTGCTCTAGAGCCAGAAAACGAGGTCAGCAGAGCTGCTTTAGAGCCATAGAACGGGTCAGCAGAGCTGCTTTAGAGCTAGAGAACCAGGTCAGCAGAGCTGTTTTAAAGCCAGAGACCCAGGTCAGCAGAGCTGCTGTAGAGCTAGAGAACCAGGTCAGCAGAGCTGCTTTAGAGCCATAGAACAAGGTCAGCAGAGCTGCTGTAAAGCTAGAGAAACCAGATCAGCAGAGCTGCTTTAGAGCCGGAGAACCAGGTCAGTAGAGCCGTTGTACAGCCAGAGAACCAGGTCAGCAGAGCTGCTCTAGAGCCTAAGAAGCAGGTCAACAGAGCTGCTCTAGAACCAGAGACCCAGGTCAGCAGAGCTGCTCTAGAGCCAGGGATCCAGTTCAGCAGAGCTGCTCTAGAGGCCAAGAATCAGGCCAGCAGAGCTACTGCAGAGCCAGAGAAACCAGGTCAGCAGAGCTGCTTTAGAGGGAGAGAACCAGGTCAGCAGAACTGCTTTGGAGCCAGAGAACCAGGTCAGCAGAGCACTTTAGATGGAGCGAACCATGTCAGCAGAGCTGCTCTAGAGGCAGAGAACCAGGTCAGCAAAGCTGCTTCAGAGGGAGAGAACCAGGTCAGAAGAGCTGCTTTAGAGCCAGAGAACCAAGCCAGCAGAGCGGCTCTAGAACAAGAGAAACCAGGTCAGCAGAGCTGCTTTAGAGGGAGAGAACCAGGTCAGCAGAGCTACTTTAGAGCCAGAGAACCAGGTCAGCAGAGCTGCTCTAGAGCCAGAAAACCAGGTCAGCAGAGCTCCTTTAGAGCCATAGAACCAGGTCAGCAGAGCTGCTCTAGAGGCAGAGAACAGGTCAGCAGAGCTGATTTAGAGGAAGCGAACCAGGTCAGCAGAGCTGCTTTAGAGCCAGAGAACCAGGTCATCAGAGCTATTCTAGAGCCAGACAACCAGGTCAGCAGAACTTCTTTGGAGCCATAGAACCAGGTCATCAGAGCTGCTTTAGAGCCAGAAAACCGGGTCAGCAGAGCTGCTTTAGAGCCATAGAACCGGTTCAGCAGAGCTGATTTAGAGCCAGAGAAGCAGGTCAGCAGAGCTGTTTTAGAGCCAGAGTACCAGGTCAGCAGAGCTGCTCTAGAGCCAGAGAAACTAGGCCAGCAGAGCTGCTTTAGAGGGAGAGAATCAGGTCAGCTGAACTGCTTTAGAGCCAGAGAACCAGGTCAGCAGAGCTGCTCTAGAGGCAGAGAAAAGGTCAGCAGAGCTGATTAAGAGGGAGAGAACCAGGTCAGCAGAACTGCTTTAGAGGCAGAGAATAGGTCAGCAGAGCTTATTTAGAGGGAGAGAACCAGGTCAGCAGAGCTGCTTTAGAGCCAGAGAACCAGGTCATCAGAGCTACTCTAGAACCAGGTCAGTGGAGCTGCTCTAGAGGCAGAGAGCCAGGTCATCATAGCTACTCTAGAGCCAGGGAACCAGGTCAGCAGAGCTGCTGTAGAGCCAGAGACACCAGGTCAGTAGAGCTGCTTTAGAGTGAGAGAACCAGGCCAGCAGAGCTGCTTTAGAGTGAGAGAACCAGGCTAGCAGAGCTGCTTTAGAGGGAGAGAACCAGCTCAGCAGAGCTGCTTTAGAGCCAAGGGACCAGGTCAGCAGAGCTTCTCTAGAGCCAGAGAAACAGATCAGCAGAGCTGCTTTAGAGCCATACAACCGGGTCAGCTGAGCTGCTTTAGAGCCAGACAACCAGGTCAGCAGAGCTGTTGTAGAGCCAGAGAACCAGGTCAGCAGAGCTGCTCTAGAGCCAGAGAACCAGGTCAGCAGAGCTGCTGTAGAGCCAAAGAAACGAGGTCAGCAGAGCTGCTTTAGAGGGAGAGAACCAGGTCAGCAGAGCTACTTTAGAGCCAGAGAACCAGGCCAGCAGAGCAGCTTTAGAGCCAGAGAACCAGGTCAGCAGAGCTGCTTTAGAGCCAGAGTACCAGGTCAGCAGAGCTGCTCTAGAGCCAGAGAAACCAGGTCAGCAGAGCTGCTTTAGAGGGAGAGAACCAGGTCACCAGAGCTGCTTTAGAGGGAGAGAACCAGGTCAGCAGAGGTACTTTAGAGCCAGAGAACCAGGCCATCAGAGCTGCTTTAGAGCCAGAGAACCAGGTCAGCAGAGCTGTTTTAGAGCCAGAGTACCAGGTCAGCAGAGCTGCTCTAGAGCCAGAGAAACCAGGTCAGCAGAGCTGCTTTAGAGGGAGAGAACCAGGTCAGCAGAGCTCTTTAGAGGGAGTGAACCAGGTCAGCAGAGCTGCTTTAGAGGGAGTGAACCAGGTCAGCAGAGCTGGTCTAGAGCCAGAGAACCAGGTCAGAGGAGCTGCTTCAGATCCATAGAACCAGGTCAGCAAAGCTGCTTTGGAGCGGGAGAACCTGGTCAGCGGAGCTGCTCTAGAAGCAGAGAACCAGGTCAGCAGAGCTTCTTTAGAGCCAGAGAACCAGGTCAGCAGAGCTGCTTTCGAGCCATAGAACCAGGTCAGCAGAGCTGATTTTTAGGGAGAGAACCAGGTCAGCAGAGTTGCTTTAGAGCCAGAGAACCAGGTCATCAGAGCGGCTCTTGAGCCAGAGAAACAAGTCAGCCGAGCGGCTTTAGAACCAGGTCAGCAGAGCTGCTTTGGAGCCATAGAACCAGGTCAGCAGAGCTGCTTTTGAGCCAAAAAACCAGGTCAGCAGAGCTGCTCTAGAGCCTAAGAACCAGGTCAGCACAGCTGCTTTTGAGTCATAGAACCGGGTTAGCCAAGCTGCTTTAGAGCCAGAGAACCAGATCAGCAGAGCTGGTGTAGAGCCAGAGAACCAGGTCAGCAGAGCTGCTCTAGAGCCTAAGAACTAGGTCAGCAGAGCTACTCTAGAGTCAGAGAACCAGGTCAGCAGAGCTGCTCTAGAGCTAGAGAAACTAGGCCAGCAGAGCTGCTTTAGAGGGAGAGAATCAGGTCAGCAGAACTGCTTTAAAGCTAGAGACCCAGGTCAGCAGAGCTGCTCTAGGGGCAGAGAACAGGTCAGCAGAGCTGCTTTAGAGCCTGAGAACCAGGTCATCAGAGCTACTCTAGAGCCAGAGAACCAGGTCAGCAGAGCTGCTGTAGAGCCTGAGAAACCGGGTCAGTAAAGCTGCTTCAGAGCAAGAGTACCAGGTTAACAGAGCTGCTCTAGAGCCAGAGAAACCAGGTCAGCAGAGCTGCTTTAGAGGGAGAGAACCAGGTCAGCAGAGCTCTTTAGAGGGAGTGAACCAGGTCAGCAGAGCTGCTTTAGAGCCATAGAACCAGGTCAGCAGAGCTGGTCTAGAGCCAGAGAACCAGGTCAGCAGAGCTGCTTCAGATCCATAGAACCAGGTCAGCAAAGCTGCTTTGGAACCGGAGAACCTGGTCAGCGGAGCTGCTCTAGAGGCAGAGAACCAGGTCAGCAGAGCTTCTTTAGAGCCAGAGAACCAGGTCAGCAGAGCTCCTTTCGAGCCATAGAACCAGGTCAGCAGAGCTGATTTTTAGGGCGAGAACCAGGTCAGCAGAGTTGCTTTAGAGCCAGAGAACCAGGTCATCAGAGCGGCTCTAGAGCCAGAGAACCAGGTCAGCAGAGCTGCTTTGGAGCCATAGAACCAGGTCAGCAGAGCTGCTTTTGAGCCAGAGAACCAGGTCAGCAGAGCTGCTCTAGAGCCTAAGAACCAGGTCAGCAGAGCTGCTTTTGAGTCATAGAACCGGGTCAGCCAAGCTGCTTTAGAGCCAGAGAACCAGATCAGCAGAGCTGGTGTAGAGCCAGAGAACCAGGTCAGCAGAGCTGCTCTAGAGCCTAAGAACTAGGTCAGCAGAGATACTCTAGAGTCAGAGAACCAGGTCAGCAGAGCTGCTGTAGAGCCAAAGAAACGAGGTCAGCAGAGCTGCTTTAGAGGGAGAGAACCAGGTCAGCAGAGCTGCTCTAGAGCTAGAGAAACTAGGCCAGCAGAGCTGCTTTAGAGGGAGAGAATCAGGTCAGCAGAACTGCTTTAAAGCCAGAGAACCAGGTCAGCATAGCTGCTCTAGGGGCAGAGAACAAGTCAGCAGAGCTGATTTAGAGGAAGAGAACCAGGTCAGCAGAACTGCTTTATAGCCATAGAACCAGGTCAGCAGAGCTGCTCTAGAGGCAGAGAACAGGTCAGCAGAGCTGATTTAGAGGGAGAGAACCAGGTCAGCAGAGCTGCTTTAGAGCCTGAGAACCAGGTCATCAGAGCTACTCTAGAGCCAGAGAACCAGGTCAGCAGAGCTGCTGTAGAGCCAGAGAAACCAGGTAAGTAGATCTGCTTTAGAGCAAGAGAACCAGGTCATCAGAGCTGCTTTAGTGGGAAAGAACCAGGTCACCAGAGCTACTCTAGAGCCAGAGAACCAGGTCAGCAGAGTTGCTTTAGAGCCAGACAACCAGGTCAGCAGAGCTGCTTTAGAGCCAGAGAACCAGGTCAGCAGAGCCGTTGTAGAGCCAGATACCCAGGTCAGCATAGCTTCTGTAGAGCCAGAGAACCAGGTCAGCAGAGCTGCTTTAGAGCCTTAGAACAAGGTCAGTAGAGCTGCTGTAAATGTAGAGAAACCTGGTCAGCAGAACTGCTTTAGAGCCAGAGAACCAGGTCAGCAGTGCCGATGTACAGCCAGAGAACCAGTTCAGCAGAGCTGCTCTAGAGCCTAAGAAGCAGGTCAACAGAGCTGCTCTAGAACCAGAGACCCAGGTCAGCAGAGCTGCTCTAGAGCCAGGGAACCAGGTCAGCAGAGCTGCTCTAAGGCCGAGAAACAGGTCAGCAGAGCTGCTGCAGAGCCAGAGAAACCAGGTCAGCAAAGCTGCTTTAGAGGGAGAGAACCATATCAGTAGAGCTGTTTTATAGCCAGAGAACCAGGTCAGCAGAGCTGGTCTAGAGCCAGAGAACCAGGTCAGCAGAGCTGCTTTAGAGCCAGAGAACCATGTCAGTAGAGCTGCTCTAGAGGCAGAGAACCAGGTCAGCAAAGCTGCTTCAGAGGGGGAGAACCAGGTCGGCAGAGCTGCTTTAGAGCCAGAGAACCAGGCCAGGAGAGCTGCTCTACAGCCAGAGAAACCATGTCAGCAGAGCTGCTTTAGAGGGAGAGAACCAGGTCAGCAGAGTTGCTTTAGAGCCAGAGAACCAGGTCAGCAGAGCTGCTCTAGAGCCAGAAATCCAGGTCAGCAGAGCTGCTTTAGAGCCATAAAACCAGGTCAACAGAGCTGCTTTGGAGCCACAGAACCAGGTCAGCAGTGTTGCTTTAGAGCCAGAGAACCAGGTCAGCAGAGCTGCTCTAGAGCCTAAGAACCAGGTCAGCAGAGCTGCTTTAGAGCCATAGAACAGGGTCAGCAGAGCTGCTTTAGAGCCAGAGAACCAGGTCAGCAGAGCTGCTCTAGAGCCAGAGAAACTAGGCTAGCAGAGCTGCTTTAGAGGGAGAGAATCAGGTCATCAGAACTGCTATAGAGCCAGAGAACCAGGTCAGCAGAGCTGCTCCAGAGGCACAGAACAGGTCAGCAGGGCTGATTTAGAGGGAGAGAACGAGGTCAGCAGAACTGCTTTAGAGCCATAGAACCAGGTCAGTAGAACTGCTCTAGAGGCAGAGAACAGGTCAGCAGAGCTTATTTAGAGGGAGAGAACAAGGTCAGAAGCTGCTTTAGAGCCAGAGAACCAGGTCATCAGAGCTACTCTAGAACCAGGTCAGCGGAGCTGCTCTAGAGGCAGAGAACTAGGTCATCAGAGCTACTCTAGAGCCATTGAACCAGGTCAGCAGAGCTGCTTTAGAACCAGAGAACCAGGTCAGCAGAGCTGCTCTAGAGCCTAAGAACTAGGTCAGCAGAGCTACTCTAGAGCCAGAGAACCAGGTCAGCAGAGCTGCTGTAAAGCCAAAGAAACGAGGTCAGCAGAGCTGCTTTAGAGCCAGAGAACCAGGTCAGCAGAGCTGCTTTAGAGCCAGAGTACCAGGTCAGCAGATCTGCTCTAGAGCCAGAGAAACCAGGCCAGCAGAGCTGCTTTAGAGTCAGAGAACTAGGTCAGCAGAGCTGCTCTAGAACCTAAGAACCAGGTCAGCAGAGCTGGTCTAGAACCTAAGAACCAGGTCAGCGAAGCTGCTTTAGATCCATAAAACCAGGTCAGCAGAGCTGCTTTGGAGCCAGAGAACCAGGTCAGCGGAGCTGCTCTAGAGGCAGAGAACCAGGTCAGCAGAGCTGCTTTAGAGCCATAGAACCAGGTCAGCAGAGCTGCTCTAGAGGCAGCGAACCAGGTCAGCAGAGCTGCTTTAGAGCCAGAGAACCAGGTAATCAGAGCGGCTCTAGAGCCAGAGAAACAAGTCAGCAGAGCTGCTTTAAAACCAGGTCAGCAGAGCTGCTTTACAGCCAGAGAACCAGGTCATCAGAGCTACTCTAGAGCCAGAGAACCAGGTCAGCAGAGCTGCTTTGGAGCCATAGAACCAGGTCAGCAGAGCTGCTTTTGAGCCAGAGAGTCAGCAGAGCTGCTTTAGAGCCAGAGAACCAGATCAGCAGAGCTGTTGTAGAGCCAGACAACCAGGTCAGCAGAGCTGCTCTAGAGCCTAAGAACTAGGTCAGCAGAGCTACTCTAGATTCAGAGAACTAGGTCAGCAGAGCTACTCTAGAGTCAGAGAACCAGGTCAGCAGAGCTGCTGTAGAGCCAAAGAAACGAGGTCAGCAGAGCTGCTTTAGAGAGAGAGAACAAGGTCAGCAGAGCTGCTTTAGAGCCAGAGAACCAGGTCAGCAGAGCTGCTCTAGGGGCAGAGAACAGGTCAGCAGAGCTGGTTTAGAGGGAGAGAACCAGGTCAGCAGAACTGCTTTAGAGCCATAGAACCAGGTCAGCAGAGCTGCTCTAGAGGCAGAGAACAGGTCAGCAGAGCTGATTTAGAGAGAGAGAACCAGGTCAGCAGAGCTTCTTTAGAGCCAGAGAACCAGGTGATCAGAGCTACTCTAGAGCCAGAGAACCAGGTCATCAGAGCTACTCTAGAGCCAGAGAACCAGGTAAGCAGAGCTGCTTTAGAGCCAGTGAACCAGGTCAGCAGAGCTGGTCTGGAGCCAGAGAATCAGGTCAGCAGAGCTGCTTTAGATCTATAGAACCAGGTCAGCAAAACTGCTTTGGAGCCGGAAAACCAGGTCAGCGGAGCTACTCTAGAGGCAAAGAACCAGGTTAGCAGAGCTGCTCTAGAGCCAGAGAACCAGGTCAGCAGAGCTGCTTTGGAGCCATAGAACCAGGCCAGCAGAGCTTCTTTTGAGCCAGAGAACCAGGTCAGCAGAGCTGCTCTAGAGCCTAAGAACCAGGTCAGCAGAGCTGCTTGAGAGCCATAGAACCGGGTCAGCAGATCTGCTTTAGAGCCAGAGAACCAGATCAGAAGAGCTGTTGTAGAGCCAGTGAACCAGGTCAGCAGAGCTGCTCTAGAGCCTAAGAACTAGGTCAGCAGAGCTACCCTAGCGTCAGAGAACCAGGTCAGCAAAGCTGCTGTAGAGCCAAAGAAACGAGGTCAGCAGAGCTGCTTTAGAGGGAGAGAAACAGGTCAGCAGAGCTACTTTAGAGCCAGAGAACCAGGCCAGCAGAGCTGCTTTAGAGCCAGAGAACCAGGTCAGCAGAGCTGCTTTAGAGCCAGAGTACCAGGTCAGCAGAGCTGCTCTAGAGCTAGAGAAACTAGGCCAGCAGAGCTGCTTTAGAGGGAGAGAATCAGGTCAGCAGAACTGCTTTAGAGCCAGAGAACCAGGTCAGCTGAGCTGCTCTAGGGGCAGAGAACAGGTCAGCAGAGCTGATTTAGAGGGAGAGAACCACGTCAGCAGAACTGCTTTAGAGCCAAAGAACCAGCTCAGCAGAGCTGCTCTAGAGGCAGAGAACAGGTCAGTAGAACTGATTTAGAGGGAGAGAACCAGGTCAGCAGAACTGCTTTAGAGCCAGAGAACCAGGTCATCAGAGCTACTCTAGAGCCAGAGAACCAGGTAAGCAGAGCTGTTTAGAGGCATTGAACCAGGTTAGCAGAGCTGCTTTAGAGCCAGAGAACCAGGTCAGCAGAGCTGCTCTAGAGCCTAAGAACCAGGTCAGCAAAGCTGCTCTAGAGCCAGAGAACCAGGTCAGCAGAGCTGCTGTAGAGCCAGAGAAACCAGGTCAGTAGAGCTGCTTTAGAGCAAGAGAACCAGGTCACCAGAGCTGCTTTAGAGGGAGATAACCAGGTCAGCAGAGTTGCTTTAGGGCCAAGGGACCAGGTCTGCAGAGCTGTTCTAGCCAGAGAACCAGATCAGCAGAGCTGCTTTAGAGCCATAGAACCGGGTCAGCAGAGCTGCTTTAGAGCCAGACAACCAGGTCAGCAGAGCTGTTGTAGAGCCAGAGAACCAGGTCAGCAGAGCTGCTGTAGAGCCAAAGAAACGAGGTCAGCAGAGCTGCTTTAGAGCCAGAGTACCAGGTCAGCAGAGCTGCTCTAGAGCCAGAGAACCAGGTCAGCAGAGCTGCTCTAGAGCCAGAAAACCAGGTCAGCAGAGCTGCTTTAGAGCCATAGAACCAGGTCAGCAGAGCTGCTCTAGAGGCAGAGAACAGGTCAGCAGAGCTGATTTAGAGGAAGCGAACCAGGTCAGCAGAGCTGCTTTAGAGCCAGAGAACCAGGTCATCAGAGCTATTCTAGAGCCAGACAACCAGGTCAGCAGAACTTCTTTGGAGCCATAGAACCAGGTCATCAGAGCTGCTTTAGAGCCAGAAAACCGGGTCAGCAGAGCTGCTTTAGAGCCATAGAACCGGGTCAGCAGAGCTGATTTAGAGCCAGAGAAGCAGGTCAGCAGAGCTGTTTTAGAGCCAGAGTACCAGGTCAGCAGAGCTGCTCTAGAGCCAGAGAAACTAGGCCAGCAGAGCTGCTTTAGAGGGAGAGAATCAGGTCAGCTGAACTGCTTTAGAGCCAGAGAACCAGGTCAGCAGAACTGATTTAGAGGCAGAGAACAGGTCAGCAGAGCTGATTAAGAGGGAGAGAACCAGGTCAGCAGAACTGCTTTAGAGGCAGAGAATAGGTCAGCAGAGCTGATTTAGAGGGAGAGAACCCGGTCAGCAGAGCTGCTTTAGAGCCAGAGAACCAGGTCATCAGAGCTACTCTAGAACCAGGTCAGTGGAGCTGCTCTAGAGGCAGAGAACCAGGTCATCATAGCTACTCTAGAGCCAGGGAACCAGGTCAGCAGAGCTGCTGTAGAGCCAGAGACACCAGGTCAGTAGAGCTGCTTTAGAGTGAGAGAACCAGGCCGCAGAGCTGCTTTAGAGGGAGAGAACCAGCTCAGCAGAGCTGCTTTAGAGCCAAGGGACCAGGTCAGCAGAGCTTCTCTAGAGCCAGAGAAACAGATCAGCAGAGCTGCTTTAGAGCCATACAACCGGGTCAGCTGAGCTGCTTTAGAGCCAGACAACCAGGTCAGCAGAGCTGTTGTAGAGCCAGAGAACCAGGTCAGCAGAGCTGCTCTAGAGCCTAAGAAATAGGTCAGCAGAGCTACTCTAGAGCCAGAGAACCAGGCCAGCAGAGCAGCTTTAGAGCCAGAGAACCAGGTCAGCAGAGCTGCTTTAGAGCCAGAGTACCAGGTCAGCAGAGCTGCTCTAGAGCCAGAGAAACCAGGTCAGCAGAGCTGCTTTAGAGGGAGAGAACCAGGTCACCAGAGCTGCTTTAGAGGGAGAGAACCAGGTCAGCAGAGGTACTTTAGAGCCAGAGAACCAGGCCATCAGAGCTGCTTTAGAGCCAGAGAACCAGGTCAGCAGAGCTGTTTTAGAGCCAGAGTACCAGGTCAGCAGAGCTGCTCTAGAGCCAGAGAAACCAGGTCAGCAGAGCTGCTTTAGAGGGAGAGAACCAGGTCAGCAGAGCTCTTTAGAGGGAGTGAACCAGGTCAGCAGAGCTGCTTTAGAGCCAGAGAACCAGGTCAGCAGAGCTGGTCTAGAGCCAGAGAACCAGGTCAGAGGAGCTGCTTCAGATCCATAGAACCAGGTCAGCAAAGCTGCTTTGGAGCCGGAGAACCTGGTCAGCGGAGCTGCTCTAGAAGCAGAGAACCTGGTCAGCAGAGCTTCTTTAGAGCCAGAGAACCAGGTCAGCAGAGCTGCTTTCGAGCCATAGAACCAGGTCAGTAGAGCTGCTTTAGAGTGAGAGAACCAGGCCAGCAGAGCTGCTTTAGAGGGAGAGAACCAGCTCAGCAGAGCTGCTTTAGAGCCAAGGGACCAGGTCAGCAGAGCTTCTCTAGAGCCAGAGAAACAGATCAGCAGAGCTGCTTTAGAGCCATACAACCGGGTCAGCTGAGCTGCTTTAGAGCTAGACAACCAGGTCAGCAGAGCTGTTGTAGAGCCAGAGAACCAGGTCAGCAGAGCTGCTCTAGAGCCTAAGAAATAGGTCAGCAGAGCTACTCTAGAGCCAGAGAACCAGGTCAGCAGAGCTGCTGTAGAGCCAAAGAAACGAGGTCAGCAGAGCTGCTTTAGAGGGAGAGAACCAGGTCAGCAGAGCTACTTTAGAGCCAGAGAACCAGGCCAGCAGAGCAGCTTTAGAGCCAGAGAACCAGGTCAGCAGAGCTGCTTTAGAGCCAGAGTACCAGGTCAGCAGAGCTGCTCTAGAGCCAGGGAAACCAGGTCAGCAGAGCTGCTTTAGAGGGAGAGAACCAGGTCACCAGAGCTGCTTTAGAGGGAGAGAACCAGGTCAGCAGAGGTACTTTAGAGCCAGAGAACCAGGCCATCAGAGCTGCTTTAGAGCCAGAGAACCAGGTCAGCAGAGCTGTTTTAGAGCCAGAGTACCAGGTCAGCAGAGCTGCTCTAGAGCCAGAGAAACCAGGTCAGCAGAGCTGCTTTAGAGGGAGAGAACCAGGTCAGCAGAGCTCTTTAGAGGGAGTGAACCAGGTCAGCAGAGCTGCTTTAGAGCCAGAGAACCAGGTCAGCAGAGCTGGTCTAGAGCCAGAGAACCAGGTCAGAGGAGCTGCTTCAGATCCATAGAACCAGGTCAGCAAAGCTGCTTTGGAGCCGGAGAACCTGGTCAGAGGAGCTGCTGTAGAAGCAGAGAACCAGGTCAGCAGAGCTTCTTTAGAGCCAGAGAACCAGGTCAGCAGAGCTGCTTTCGAGCCATAGAACCAGGTCAGCAGAGCTGATTTTTAGGGAGAGAACCAGGTCAGCAGAGTTGCTTTGGAGCCAGAGAACCAGGTCATCAGAGCGGCTCTTGAGCCAGAGAAACAAGTCAGCCGAGCGGCTTTAGAACCAGGTCAGCAGAGCTGCTTTAGAGCCAGAGAACCAGATCATCAGAGCTACTCTAGAGCCAGAGAACCAGGTCAGCAGAGCTGCTTTGGAGCCATAGAACTAGGTCAGCAGAGCTGCTTTTGAGCCAAAGAACCAGGCCAGCAGAGCTGCTCTAGAGCCTAAGAACCAGGTCAGCACAGCTGCTTTTGAGTCATAGAACCGGGTCAGCCAAGCTGCTTTAGAGCCAGAGAACCAGATCAGCAGAGCTGGTGTAGAGCCAGAGAACCAGGTCAGCAGAGCTGCTCTAGAGCCTAAGAACTAGGTCAGCAGAGCTACTCTAGAGTCAGAGAACCAGGTCAGCAGAGCTGCTCTAGAGCTAGAGAAACTAGGCCAGCAGAGCTGCTTTAGAGGGAGAGAATCAGGTCAGCAGAACTGCTTTAAAGCTAGAGAACCAGGTCAGCAGAGCTGCTCTAGGGACAGAGAACAGGTCAGCAGAGCTGATTTAGAGGAAGAGAACCAGGTCAGCAGAACTGCTTTAGAGCCATAGAACCAGGTCAGCAGAGCTGCCCTAGAGCCAGAGAACAGGTCAGCAGAGCTGATTTAGAGGGAGAGAACCAGGTCAGCAGAGCTGCTTTAGAGCCTGAGAACCAGGTCATCAGAGCTACTCTAGAGCCAGAGAACCAGGTCAGCAGAGCTGCTGTAGAGCCAGAGAAACCAGGTCAGTAAAGCTGCTTCAGAGCAAGAGTACCAGGTCAACAGAGCTGCTCTAGAGCCAGAGAAACCAGGTCAGCAGAGCTGCTTTAGAGGGAGAGAACCAGGTCAGCAGAGCTCTTTAGAGGGAGTGAACCAGGTCAGCAGAGCTGCTTTAGAGCCATAGAACCAGGTCAGCAGAGCTGGTCTAGAGCCAGAGAACCAGGTCAGCAGAGCTGCTTCAGATCCATAGAACCAGGTCAGCAAAGCTGCTTTGGAACCGGAGAACCTGGTCAGCGGAGCTGCTCTAGAGGCAGAGAACCAGGTCAGCAGAGCTTCTTTAGAGCCAGAGAACCAGGTCAGCAGAGCTCCTTTCGAGCCATAGAACCAGGTCAGCAGAGCTGATTTTTAGGGCGAGAACCAGGTCAGCAGAGTTGCTTTAGAGCCAGAGAACCAGGTCATCAGAGCGGCTCTAGAGCCAGAGAACCAGGTCAGCAGAGCTGCTTTGGAGCCATAGAACCAGGTCAGCAGAGCTGCTTTTGAGCCAGAGAACCAGGTCAGCAGAGCTGCTCTAGAGCCTAAGAACCAGGTCAGCAGAGCTGCTTTTGAGTCATAGAACCGGGTCAGCCCAGCTGCTTTAGAGCCAGAGAACCAGATCAGCAGAGCTGGTGTAGAGCCAGAGAACCAGGTCAGCAGAGCTGCTCTAGAGCCTAAGAACTAGGTCAGCAGAGCTACTCTAGAGTCAGAGAACCAGGTCAGCAGAGCTGCTCTAGAGCTAGAGAAACTAGGCCAGCAGAGCTGCTTTAGAGGGAGAGAATCAGGTCAGCAGAACTGCTTTAAAGCTAGAGAACCAGGTCAGCAGAGCTGCTCTAGGGGCAGAGAACAGGTCAGCAGAGCGGATTTAGAGGAAGAGAACCAGGTCAGCAGAACTGCTTTAGAGCCATAGAACCAGGTCAGCAGAGCTGCTCTAGAGCCAGAGAACAGGTCAGCAGAGCTGATTTAGAGGGAGAGAACCAGGTCAGCAGAGCTGCTTTAGAGCCTGAGAACCAGGTCATCAGAGCTACTCTAGAGCCAGAGAACCAGGTCAGCAGAGCTGCTGTAGAGCCAGAGAAACCAGGTCAGTAAAGCTGCTTCAGAGCAAGAGTACCAGGTCAACAGAGCTGCTCTAGAGCCAGAGAAACCAGGTCAGCAGAGCTGCTTTAGAGGGAGAGAACCAGGTCAGCAGAGCTCTTTAGAGGGAGTGAACCAGGTCAGCAGAGCTGCTTTAGAGCCATAGAACCAGGTCAGCAGAGCTGGTCTAGAGCCATAGAACCAGGTCAGCAGAGCTGGTCTAGAGCCAGAGAACCAGGTCAGCAGAGCTGCTTCAGATCCATAGAACCAGGTCAGCAAAGCTGCTTTGGAACCGGAGAACCTGGTCAGCGGAGCTGCTCTAGAGGCAGAGAACCAGGTCAGCAGAGCTTCTTTAGAGCCAGAGAACCAGGTCAGCAGAGCTCCTTTCGAGCCATAGAACCAGGTCAGCAGAGCTGATTTTTAGGGCGAGAACCAGGTCAGCAGAGTTGCTTTAGAGCCAGAGAACCAGGTCATCAGAGCGGCTCTAGAGCCAGAGAACCAGGTCAGCAGAGCTGCTTTGGAGCCATAGAACCAGGTCAGCAGAGCTGCTTTTGAGCCAGAGAACCAGGTCAGCAGAGCTGCTCTAGAGCCTAAGAACCAGGTCAGCAGAGCTGCTTTTGAGTCATAGAACCGGGTCAGCCCAGCTGCTTTAGAGCCAGAGAACCAGATCAGCAGAGCTGGTGTAGAGCCAGAGAACCAGGTCAGCAGAGCTGCTCTAGAGCCTAAGAACTAGGTCAGCAGAGCTACTCTAGAGTCAGAGAACCAGGTCAGCAGAGCTGCTGTAGAGCCAAAGAAACGAGGTCAGCAGAGCTGCTTTAGAGGGAGAGAACCAGGTCAGCAGAGCTGCTCTAGAGCTAGAGAAACTAGGCCAGCAGAGCTGCTTTAGAGGGAGAGAATCAGGTCAGCAGAACTGCTTCAAAGCCAGAGAACCAGGTCAGCATAGCTGCTCTAGGGGCAGAGAACAGGTCAGCAGAGCTGATTTAGAGGAAGAGAACCAGGTCAGCAGAACTGCTTTATAGCCATAGAACCAGGTCAGCAGAGCTGCTCTAGAGCCAGAGAACCAGGTCAGCAGAGCTGCTTTAGAGCCAGAGAACCATGTCAGTAGAGCTGCTCTAGAGGCAGAGAACCAGGTCAGCAAAGCTGCTTCAGAGGGGGGGAACCAGGTCGGCAGAGCTGCTTTAGAGCCAGAGAACCAGGCCAGGAGAGCTGCTCTAGAGCCAGAGAAACCATGTCAGCAGAGCTGCTTTAGAGGGAGAGAACCAGGTCAGCAGAGTTGCTTTAGAGCCAGAGAACCAGGTCAGCAGAGCTGCTCTAGAGCCAGAAATCCAGGTCAGCAGAGCTGCTTTAGAGCCATAAAACCATGTCAACAGAGCTGCTCTAGAGGCAGAGAACAGGTCAGCAGAGCTGATTTAGAGGGAGAAAACCAGGTCAGCAGAGCTGCTTTAGAGCCAGAGAACCAGGTCATCAGAGCTACTCTAGAGCCAGATAACCAGGTCAACAGGCACTGATCATTTCCCATCTTGATTATGCCAATGCCCTCTACCTAGGCATCACAGCAGGCCAATGTCAAAAACTCCAGACGGTCCAAAATGCCGCCGCCTGGTTAGTGGAAAGAATACCTTTCAGACACCATATCTCTCCCCACCTCCGCAAATTGCATTGGTTGCCAATGGCCAAAAGGTGTATTTTCAAAGCTATGACGCTGGCCCACCGAGCTTCGAGGGGTATGGGATCTGCCCACTTGAAAAACACCTTGCGACCGTATACCAACTACAGGACTTTACGGTCCAACTCTCTCCTTCTCTTGGAAACTCCACGCTTCAAACGCTCACGGGCAGGCGGAAAAACCTTTGAGGTTTGTGCCTCCCAGCATTGGAACAAGCTCCCTCTGGCTCTACGCTCTTCCCAATCAGAAATCTTATTCCGTAAGTCACTGAAGACCCACCTGTTTTCCCTATAACATCCCCCTGTGCCCTCCACCCTCAAAGTTCTCAGCGCCGGGACGCCCCGTCGGGGTAGCTGTGCGCTCTATAAAATACACAAATAAATAAATAATAACAGAGCTGCTTTGGAGCCACAGAACCAGGTCAGCAGTGTTGCTTTAGAGCCAGAGAACCAGGTCAGCAGAGCTGCTCTAGAGCCTAAGAACCAGGTCAGCAGAGCTGCTTTAGAGCCATAGAACAGGGTCAGCAGAGCTGCTTTAGAGCCAGTGAACCAGGTCAGCAGAGCTGCTCTAGAGCCAGAGAAACTAGGCTAGCAGAGCTGCTTTAGAGGGAGAGAATCAGGTCATCAGAACTGCTATAGAGCCAGAGAACCAGGTCAGCAGAGCTGCTCTAGAGGCACAGAACAGGTCAGCAGAGCTGATTTAGAGGGAGAGGACCAGGTCAGCAGAACTGCTTTAGAGCCATAGAACCAGGTCAGTAGAACTGCTCTAGAGGCAGAGAACAGGTCAGCAGAGCTTATTTAGAGGGAGAGAACAAGGTCAGAAGCTGCTTTAGAGCCAGAGAACCAGGTCATCAGAGCTACTCTAGAACCAGGTCAGCGGAGCTGCTCTAGAGGCAGAGAACTAGGTCATCAGAGCTACTCTAGAGCCATTGAACCAGGTCAGCAGAGCTGCTTTAGAACCAGAGAACCAGGTCAGCAGAGCTGCTCTAGAGCCTAAGAACTAGGTCAGCAGAGCTACTCTAGAGCCAGAGAACCAGGTCAGCAGAGCTGCTGTAAAGCCAAAGAAACGAGGTCAGCAGAGCTGCTTTAGAGGCAGAGAACCAGGTCAGCAGAGCTGCTTTAGAGCCAGAGAACCAGGTCAGCAGAACTGCTTTAGAGCCAGAGTACCAGGTCAGCAGATCTGCTCTAGAGCCAGAGAAACCAGGCCAGCAGAGCTGCTTTAGAGTCAGAGAACCAGGTCAGCAGAGCTGCTCTAGAACCTAAGAACCAGGTCAGCAGAGCTGGTCTAGAACCTAAGAACCAGGTCAGCGAAGATGCTTTAGATCCATAAAACCAGGTCAGCAGAGCTGCTTTGGAGCCAGAGAACCAGGTCAGCGGAGCTGCTCTAGAGGCAGAGAACCAGGTCAGCAGAGCTGCTTTAGAGCCATAGAACCAGGTCAGCAGAGCTGCTCTAGAGGCAGCGAACCAGGTCAGCAGAGCTGATTTAGAGGGAGAGAACCAGGTCAGCAGAGCTGCTTTAGAGCCAGAGAACCAGGTAATCAGAGCGGCTCTAGAGCCAGAGAAACAAGTCAGCAGAGCTGCTTTAGAACCAGGTCAGCAGAGCTGCTTTACAGCCAGAGAACCAGGTCATCAGAGCTACTCTAGAGCCAGAGAACCAGGTCAGCAGAGCTGCTTTGGAGCCATAGAACCAGGTCAGCAGAGCTGCTTTGGAGCCAGAGAACCAGGTCAGCGGAGCTGCTCTAGAGGCAGAGAACCAGGTCAGCAGAGCTGCTTTAGAGCCATAGAACCAGGTCAGCAGAGCTGCTCTAGAGGCAGCGAACCAGGTCAGCAGAGCTGATTTAGAGGGAGAGAACCAGGTCAGCAGAGCTGCTTTAGAGCCAGAGAACCAGGTAATCAGAGCGGCTCTAGAGCTAGAGAAACAAGTCAGCAGAGCTGCTTTAGAACCAGGTCAGCAGAGCTGCTTTACAGCCAGAGAACCAGGTCATCAGAGCTACTCTAGAGCCAGAGAACCAGGTCAGCAGAGCTGCTTTGGAGCCATAGAACCAGGTCAGCAGAGCTGCTTTTGAGCCAGAGAGTCAGCAGAGCTGCTTTAGAGCCAGAGAACCAGATCAGCAGAGCTGTTGTAGAGCCAGACAACCAGGTCAGCAGAGCTGCTCTAGAGCCTAAGAACTAAGTCAGCAGAGCTACTCTAGATTCAGAGAACTAGGTCAGCAGAGCTACTCTAGAGTCAGAGAACCAGGTCAGCAGAGCTGCTGTAGAGACAAAGAAACGAGGTCAGCAGAGCTGCTTTAGAGAGAGAGAACAAGGTCAGCAGAGCTGCTTTAGAGCCAGAGAACCAGGTCAGCAGAGCTGCTCTAGGGGCAGAGAACAGGTCAGCAGAGCTGGTTTAGAGGGAGAGAACCAGGTCAGCAGAACTGCTTTAGAGCCATAGAACCAGGTCAGCAGAGCTGCTCTAGAGGCAGAGAACAGGTCAGCAGAGCTGATTTAGAGAGAGAGAACCAGGTCAGCAGAGCTTCTTTAGAGCCAGAGAACCAGGTGATCAGAGCTACTCTAGAGCCAGAGAACCAGGTCATCAGAGCTACTCTAGAGCCAAAGAACCAGGTAAGCAGAGCTGCTTTAGAGCCAGAGAACCAGGTCAGCAGAGCTGGTCTGGAGCCAGAGAATCAGGTCAGCAGAGCTGCTTTAGATCTATAGAACCAGGTCAGCAATACTGCTTTGGAGCCGGAAAACCAGATCAGCGGAGCTACTCTAGAGGCAGAGAACCAGGTTAGCAGAGCTGCTCTAGAGCTAGAGAACCAGGTCAGCAGAGCTGCTTTAGAGCCAGAGAACCAGGTCCTCAGCGCTACTCTAGAGCCAGAGAACCAGGTCAGCAGAGCTGCTTTGGAGCCATAGAACCAGGCCAGCAGAGCTTCTTTTGAGCCAGAGAACCAGGTCAGCAGAGCTGCTCTAGAGCCTCAGAACCAGGTCAGCAGAGCTGCTTGAGAGCCATAGAACCGGGTCAGCAGATCTGCTTTAGAGCCAGAGAACCAGATCAGAAGAGCTGTTGTAGAGCCAGTGAACCAGGTCAGCAGAGCTGCTCTAGAGCCTAAGAACTAGGTCAGCAGAGCTACCCTAGCGTCAGAGAACCAGGTCAGCAAAGCTGCTGTAGAGCCAAAGAAACGAGGTCAGCAGAGCTGCTTTAGAGGGAGAGAAACAGGTCAGCAGAGCTACTTTAGAGCCAGAGAACCAGGCCAGCAGAGCTGCTTTAGAGCCAGAGAACCAGGTCAGCAGAGCTGCTTTAGAGCCAGAGTACCAGGTCAGCAGAGCTGCTCTAGAGCTAGAGAAACTAGGCCAGCAGAGCTGCTTTAGAGGGAGAGAATCAGGTCAGCAGAACTGCTTTAGAGCCAGAGAACCAGGTCAGCTGAGCTGCTCTAGGGGCAGAGAACAGGTCAGCAGAGCTGATTTAGAGGGAGAGAACCACGTCAGCAGAACTGCTTTAGAGCCATAGAACCAGGTCAGCAGAGCTGCTCTAGAGGCAGAGAACAGGTCAGCAGAACTGATTTAGAGGGAGAGAACCAGGTCAGCAGAACTGCTTTAGAGCCAGAGAACCAGGTCATCCGAGCTACTCTAGAGCCAGAGAACCAGGTAAGCAGAGCTGCTTTAGAGGCATTGAACCAGGTTAGCAGAGCTGCTTTAGAGCCAGAGAACCAGGTCAGCAGAGCTGCTCTAGAGCCTAAGAACCAGGTCAGCAAAGCTGCTCTAGAGCCAGAGAACCAGGTCAGCAGAGCTGCTGTAGAGCCAGAGAAACCAGGTCAGTAGAGCTGCTTTAGAGCAAGAGAACCAGGTCACCAGAGCTGCTTTAGAGGGAGATAACCAGGTCAGCAGAGTTGCTTTAGGGCCAAGGGACCAGGTCTGCAGAGCTGTTCTAGCCAGAGAACCAGATCAGCAGAGCTGCTTTAGAGCCATAGAACCGGGTCAGCAGAGCTGCTTTAGAGCCAGACAACCAGGTCAGCAGAGCTGTTGTAGAGCCAGAGAACCAGGTCAGCAGAGCTGCTGTATAGCCAAAGAAACGAGGTCAGCAGAGCTGCTTTAGAGCCAGATTACCAGGTCAGCAGAGCTGCTCTAGAGCCAGAGAAACCAGGTCAGCAGAGTTGCTTTTAGAGGGAGTGAACCATGTCAGCAGAACTGCTTTAGAGCCAGAGAACCAGGTCAGCAGAGCTGCTTTCGAGCCATAGAACCAGGTCAGCAGAGCTGATTTTTAGGGAGAGAACCAGGTCAGCAGAGTTGCTTTGGAGCCAGAGAACCAGGTCATCAGAGCGGCTCTTGAGCCAGAGAAACAAGTCAGCCGAGCGGCTTTAGAACCAGGTCAGCAGAGCTGCTTTAGAGCCAGAGAACCAGATCATCAGAGCTACTCTAGAGCCAGAGAACCAGGTCAGCAGAGCTGCTTTGGAGCCATAGAACTAGGTCAGCAGAGCTGCTTTTGAGCCAAAGAACCAGGCCAGCAGAGCTGCTCTAGAGCCTAAGAACCAGGTCAGCACAGCTGCTTTTGAGTCATAGAACCGGGTCAGCCAAGCTGCTTTAGAGCCAGAGAACCAGATCAGCAGAGCTGGTGTAGAGCCAGAGAACTAGGTCAGCAGAGCTGCTCTAGAGCCTAAGAACTAGGTCAGCAGAGCTACTCTAGAGTCAGAGAACCAGGTCAGCAGAGCTGCTCTAGAGCTAGAGAAACTAGGCCAGCAGAGCTGCTTTAGAGGGAGAGAATCAGGTCAGCAGAACTGCTTTAAAGCTAGAGAACCAGGTCAGCAGAGCTGCTCTAGGGGCAGAGAACAGGTCAGCAGAGCTGATTTAGAGGAAGAGAACCAGGTCAGCAGAACTGCTTTAGAGCCATAGAACCAGGTCAGCAGAGCTGCTCTAGAGCCAGAGAACAGGTCAGCAGAGCTGATTTAGAGGGAGAGAACCAGGTCAGCAGAGCTGCTTTAGAGCCTGAGAACCAGGTCATCAGAGCTACTCTAGAGCCAGAGAACCAGGTCAGCAGAGCTGCTGTAGAGCCAGAGAAACCAGGTCAGTAAAGCTGCTTCAGAGCAAGAGTACCAGGTCAACAGAGCTGCTCTAGAGCCAGAGAAACCAGGTCAGCAGAGCTGCTTTAGAGGGAGAGAACCAGGTCAGCAGAGCTCTTTAGAGGGAGTGAACCAGGTCAGCAGAGCTGCTTTAGAGCCATAGAACCAGGTCAGCAGAGCTGGTCTAGAGCCAGAGAACCAGGTCAGCAGAGCTGCTTCAGATCCATAGAACCAGGTCAGCAAAGCTGCTTTGGAACCGGAGAACCTGGTCAGCGGAGCTGCTCTAGAGGCAGAGAACCAGGTCAGCAGAGCTTCTTTAGAGCCAGAGAACCAGGTCAGCAGAGCTCCTTTCGAGCCATAGAACCAGGTCAGCAGAGCTGATTTTTAGGGCGAGAACCAGGTCAGCAGAGTTGCTTTAGAGCCAGAGAACCAGGTCATCAGAGCGGCTCTAGAGCCAGAGAACCAGGTCAGCAGAGCTGCTTTGGAGCCATAGAACCAGGTCAGCAGAGCTGCTTTTGAGCCAGAGAACCAGGTCAGCAGAGCTGCTCTAGAGCCTAAGAACCAGGTCAGCAGAGCTGCTTTTGAGTCATAGAACCGGGTCAGCCCAGCTGCTTTAGAGCCAGAGAACCAGATCAGCAGAGCTGGTGTAGAGCCAGAGAACCAGGTCAGCAGAGCTGCTCTAGAGCCTAAGAACTAGGTCAGCAGAGCTACTCTAGAGTCAGAGAACCAGGTCAGCAGAGCTGCTCTAGAGCTAGAGAAACTAGGCCAGCAGAGCTGCTTTAGAGGGAGAGAATCAGGTCAGCAGAACTGCTTTAAAGCTAGAGAACCAGGTCAGCAGAGCTGCTCTAGGGGCAGAGAACAGGTCAGCAGAGCTGATTTAGAGGAAGAGAACCAGGTCAGCAGAACTGCTTTAGAGCCATAGAACCAGGTCAGCAGAGCTGCTCTAGAGCCAGAGAACAGGTCAGCAGAGCTGATTTAGAGGGAGAGAACCAGGTCAGCAGAGCTGCTTTAGAGCCTGAGAACCAGGTCATCAGAGCTACTCTAGAGCCAGAGAACCAGGTCAGCAGAGCTGCTGTAGAGCCAGAGAAACCAGGTCAGTAAAGCTGCTTCAGAGCAAGAGTACCAGGTCAACAGAGCTGCTCTAGAGCCAGAGAAACCAGGTCAGCAGAGCTGCTTTAGAGGGAGAGAACCAGGTCAGCAGAGCTCTTTAGAGGGAGTGAACCAGGTCAGCAGAGCTGCTTTAGAGCCATAGAACCAGGTCAGCAGAGCTGGTCTAGAGCCAGAGAACCAGGTCAGCAGAGCTGCTTCAGATCCATAGAACCAGGTCAGCAAAGCTGCTTTGGAACCGGAGAACCTGGTCAGCGGAGCTGCTCTAGAGGCAGAGAACCAGGTCAGCAGAGCTTCTTTAGAGCCAGAGAACCAGGTCAGCAGAGCTCCTTTCGAGCCATAGAACCAGGTCAGCAGAGCTGATTTTTAGGGCGAGAACCAGGTCAGCAGAGTTGCTTTAGAGCCAGAGAACCAGGTCATCAGAGCGGCTCTAGAGCCAGAGAACCAGGTCAGCAGAGCTGCTTTGGAGCCATAGAACCAGGTCAGCAGAGCTGCTTTTGAGCCAGAGAACCGGGTCAGCCCAGCTGCTTTAGAGCCAGAGAACCAGATCAGCAGAGCTGGTGTAGAGCCAGAGAACCAGGTCAGCAGAGCTGCTCTAGAGCCTAAGAACTAGGTCAGCAGAGCTACTCTAGAGTCAGAGAACCAGGTCAGCAGAGCTGCTGTAGAGCCAAAGAAACGAGGTCAGCAGAGCTGCTTTAGAGGGAGAGAACCAGGTCAGCAGAGCTGCTCTAGAGCTAGAGAAACTAGGCCAGCAGAGCTGCTTTAGAGGGAGAGAATCAGGTCAGCAGAACTGCTTCAAAGCCAGAGAACCAGGTCAGCATAGCTGCTCTAGGGGCAGAGAACAGGTCAGCAGAGCTGATTTAGAGGAAGAGAACCAGGTCAGCAGAACTGCTTTATAGCCATAGAACCAGGTCAGCAGAGCTGCTCTAGAGGCAGAGAACAGGTCAGCAGAGCTGATTTAGAGGGAGAGAACCGGGTCAGCAGAGCTGCTTTAGAGCCTGAGAACCAGGTCATCAGAGCTACTCTAGAGCCAGAGAACCAGGTCAGCAGAGCTGCTGTAGAGCCAGAGAAACCAGGTCAGTAGATCTGCTTTAGAGCAAGAGAACCAGGTCAGCAGAGCTGCTTTAGTGGGAAAGAACCAGGTCACCAGAGCTACTCTAGAGCCAGAGAACCAGGTCAGCAGAGTTGCTTTAGAGCCAGACAACCAGGTCAGCAGAGCTGCTTTAGAGCCAGAGAACCAGGTCAGCAGAGCCGATGTACAGCCAGAGAACCAGTTCAGCAGAGCTGCTCTAGAGCCTAAGAAGCAGGTCAAAAGAGCTGCTCTAGAACCAGAGACCCAGGTCAGCAGAGCTGCTCTAGAGCCAGGGAACCAGGTCAGCAGAGCTGCTCTAAGGCCGAGAAACAGGTCAGCAGAGCTGCTGCAGAGCCAGAGAAACCAGGTCAGCAAAGCTGCTTTAGAGGGAGAGAACCAGGTCAGCAGAACTGCTTTAGAGCCAGAGAACCAGGTCAGCAGAGCACTTTAGATGGAGAGAACCATATCAGCAGAGCTGTTTTATAGCCAGAGAACCAGGTCAGCAGAGCTGGTCTAGAGCCAGAGAACCAGGTCAGCAGAGCTGCTTTAGAGCCAGAGAACCATGTCAGTAGAGCTGCTCTAGAGGCAGAGAACCAGGTCAGCAAAGCTGCTTCAGAGGGGGGGAACCAGGTCGGCAGAGCTGCTTTAGAGCCAGAGAACCAGGCCAGGAGAGCTGCTCTAGAGCCAGAGAAACCATGTCAGCAGAGCTGCTTTAGAGGGAGAGAACCAGGTCAGCAGAGTTGCTTTAGAGCCAGAGAACCAGGTCAGCAGAGCTGCTCTAGAGCCAGAAATCCAGGTCAGCAGAGCTGCTTTAGAGCCATAAAACCATGTCAACAGAGCTGCTCTAGAGGCAGAGAACAGGTCAGCAGAGCTGATTTAGAGGGAGAAAACCAGGTCAGCAGAGCTGCTTTAGAGCCAGAGAACCAGGTCATCAGAGCTACTCTAGAGCCAGATAACCAGGTCAACAGAGCTGCTTTGGAGCCACAGAACCAGGTCAGCAGTGTTGCTTTAGAGCCAGAGAACCAGGTCAGCAGAGCTGCTCTAGAGCCTAAGAACCAGGTCAGCAGAGCTGCTTTAGAGCCATAGAACAGGGTCAGCAGAGCTGCTTTAGAGCCAGTGAACCAGGTCAGCAGAGCTGCTCTAGAGCCAGAGAAACTAGGCTAGCAGAGCTGCTTTAGAGGGAGAGAATCAGGTCATCAGAACTGCTATAGAGCCAGAGAACCAGGTCAGCAGAGCTGCTCTAGAGGCACAGAACAGGTCAGCAGAGCTGATTTAGAGGGAGAGAACCAGGTCAGCAGAACTGCTTTAGAGCCATAGAACCAGGTCAGTAGAACTGCTCTAGAGGCAGAGAACAGGTCAGCAGAGCTTATTTAGAGGGAGAGAACAAGGTCAGAAGCTGCTTTAGAGCCAGAGAACCAGGTCATCAGAGCTACTCTAGAACCAGGTCAGCGGAGCTGCTCTAGAGGCAGAGAACTAGGTCATCAGAGCTACTCTAGAGCCATTGAACCAGGTCAGCAGAGCTGCTTTAGAACCAGAGAACCAGGTCAGCAGAGCTGCTCTAGAGCCTAAGAACTAGGTCAGCAGAGCTACTCTAGAGCCAGAGAACCAGGTCAGCAGAGCTGCTGTAAAGCCAAAGAAACGAGGTCAGCAGAGCTGCTTTAGAGGCAGAGAACCAGGTCAGCAGAGCTGCTTTAGAGCCAGAGAACCAGGTCAGCAGAACTGCTTTAGAGCCAGAGTACCAGGTCAGCAGATCTGCTCTAGAGCCAGAGAAACCAGGCCAGCAGAGCTGCTTTAGAGTCAGAGAACCAGGTCAGCAGAGCTGCTCTAGAACCTAAGAACCAGGTCAGCAGAGCTGGTCTAGAACCTAAGAACCAGGTCAGCGAAGATGCTTTAGATCCATAAAACCAGGTCAGCAGAGCTGCTTTGGAGCCAGAGAACCAGGTCAGCGGAGCTGCTCTAGAGGCAGAGAACCAGGTCAGCAGAGCTGCTTTAGAGCCATAGAACCAGGTCAGCAGAGCTGCTCTAGAGGCAGCGAACCAGGTCAGCAGAGCTGATTTAGAGGGAGAGAACCAGGTCAGCAGAGCTGCTTTAGAGCCAGAGAACCAGGTAATCAGAGCGGCTCTAGAGCCAGAGAAACAAGTCAGCAGAGCTGCTTTAGAACCAGGTCAGCAGAGCTGCTTTACAGCCAGAGAACCAGGTCATCAGAGCTACTCTAGAGCCAGAGAACCAGGTCAGCAGAGCTGCTTTGGAGCCATAGAACCAGGTCAGCAGAGCTGCTTTGGAGCCAGAGAACCAGGTCAGCGGAGCTGCTCTAGAGGCAGAGAACCAGGTCAGCAGAGCTGCTTTAGAGCCATAGAACCAGGTCAGCAGAGCTGCTCTAGAGGCAGCGAACCAGGTCAGCAGAGCTGATTTAGAGGGAGAGAACCAGGTCAGCAGAGCTGCTTTAGAGCCAGAGAACCAGGTAATCAGAGCGGCTCTAGAGCTAGAGAAACAAGTCAGCAGAGCTGCTTTAGAACCAGGTCAGCAGAGCTGCTTTACAGCCAGAGAACCAGGTCATCAGAGCTACTCTAGAGCCAGAGAACCAGGTCAGCAGAGCTGCTTTGGAGCCATAGAACCAGGTCAGCAGAGCTGCTTTTGAGCCAGAGAGTCAGCAGAGCTGCTTTAGAGCCAGAGAACCAGATCAGCAGAACTGTTGTAGAGCCAGACAACCAGGTCAGCAGAGCTGCTCTAGAGCCTAAGAACTAAGTCAGCAGAGCTACTCTAGATTCAGAGAACTAGGTCAGCAGAGCTACTCTAGAGTCAGAGAACCAGGTCAGCAGAGCTGCTGTAGAGACAAAGAAACGAGGTCAGCAGAGCTGCTTTAGAGAGAGAGAACAAGGTCAGCAGAGCTGCTTTAGAGCCAGAGAACCAGGTCAGCAGAGCTGCTCTAGGGGCAGAGAACAGGTCAGCAGAGCTGGTTTAGAGGGAGAGAACCAGGTCAGCAGAACTGCTTTAGAGCCATAGAACCAGGTCAGCAGAGCTGCTCTAGAGGCAGAGAACAGGTCAGCAGAGCTGATTTAGAGAGAGAGAACCAGGTCAGCAGAGCTTCTTTAGAGCCAGAGAACCAGGTGATCAGAGCTACTCTAGAGCCAGAGAACCAGGTCATCAGAGCTACTCTAGAGCCAAAGAACCAGGTAAGCAGAGCTGCTTTAGAGCCAGAGAACCAGGTCAGCAGAGCTGGTCTGGAGCCAGAGAATCAGGTCAGCAGAGCTGCTTTAGATCTATAGAACCAGGTCAGCAATACTGCTTTGGAGCTGGAAAACCAGGTCAGCGGATCTACTCTAGAGGCAGAGAACCAGGTTAGCAGAGCTGCTCTAGAGCTAGAGAACCAGGTCAGCAGAGCTGCTTTAGAGCCAGAGAACCAGGTCCTCAGCGCTACTCTAGAGCCAGAGAACCAGGTCAGCAGAGCTGCTTTGGAGCCATAGAACCAGGCCAGCAGAGCTTCTTTTGAGCCAGAGAACCAGGTCAGCAGAGCTGCTCTAGAGCCTCAGAACCAGGTCAGCAGAGCTGCTTGAGAGCCATAGAACCGGGTCAGCAGATCTGCTTTAGAGCCAGAGAACCAGATCAGAAGAGCTGTTGTAGAGCCAGTGAACCAGGTCAGCAGAGCTGCTCTAGAGCCTAAGAACTAGGTCAGCAGAGCTACCCTAGCGTCAGAGAACCAGGTCAGCAAAGCTGCTGTAGAGCCAAAGAAACGAGGTCAGCAGAGCTGCTTTAGAGGGAGAGAAACAGGTCAGCAGAGCTACTTTAGAGCCAGAGAACCAGGCCAGCAGAGCTGCTTTAGAGCCAGAGAACCAGGTCAGCAGAGCTGCTTTAGAGCCAGAGTACCAGGTCAGCAGAGCTGCTCTAGAGCTAGAGAAACTAGGCCAGCAGAGCTGCTTTAGAGGGAGAGAATCAGGTCAGCAGAACTGCTTTAGAGCCAGAGAACCAGGTCAGCTGAGCTGCTCTAGGGGCAGAGAACAGGTCAGCAGAGCTGATTTAGAGGGAGAGAACCACGTCAGCAGAACTGCTTTAGAGCCATAGAACCAGGTCAGCAGAGCTGCTCTAGAGGCAGAGAACAGGTCAGCAGAACTGATTTAGAGGGAGAGAACCAGGTCAGCAGAACTGCTTTAGAGCCAGAGAACCAGGTCATCAGAGCTACTCTAGAGCCAGAGAACCAGGTAAGCAGAGCTGCTTTAGAGGCATTGAACCAGGTTAGCAGAGCTGCTTTAGAGCCAGAGAACCAGGTCAGCAGAGCTGCTCTAGAGCCTAAGAACCAGGTCAGCAAAGCTGCTCTAGAGCCAGAGAACCAGGTCAGCAGAGCTGCTGTAGAGCCAGAGAAACCAGGTCAGTAGAGCTGCTTTAGAGCAAGAGAACCAGGTCACCAGAGCTGCTTTAGAGGGAGATAACCAGGTCAGCAGAGTTGCTTTAGGGCCAAGGGACCAGGTCTGCAGAGCTGTTCTAGCCAGAGAACCAGATCAGCAGAGCTGCTTTAGAGCCATAGAACCGGGTCAGCAGAGCTGCTTTAGAGCCAGACAACCAGGTCAGCAGAGCTGTTGTAGAGCCAGAGAACCAGGTCAGCAGAGCTGCTGTATAGCCAAAGAAACGAGGTCAGCAGAGCTGCTTTAGAGCCAGAGTACCAGGTCAGCAGAGCTGCTCTAGAGCCAGAGAAACCAGGTCAGCAGAGTTGCTTTTAGAGGGAGTGAACCATGTCAGCAGAACTGCTTTAGAGCCAGAGAACCAGGTCCGCAGAGCTCTTTAGAGGGAGAGAACCAGGTCAGCAGAGCTGCTTTAGAGCCAGAGAAGCAGGTCAGTAGAGCTGGTCTAGAGCCAGAGAACCAGGTCAAGAGAGCTGTTTTAGATCCATAGAAGCAGGTCAGCAGAGCTGCTTTGAAGCCAGAGAACCATGTCAGCAGAGCTGATTTAGAAGGAGAGAACCAGGTCAGCAGAGCTGCTTTAGAGCCAGAGAACGAGGTCAGCAGAGCGGCTCTAGATCCAGAGAAACAAGTCAGCAGAGCTGCTTTAGAACCAGGTCAGCAGACCTGCTTTAGAGTCAGAGAACCAAGTCAGCAGAGCTGCTCTAGAGCCTAAGCACCAGGTCAGCAGAGCTGCTTTCGAGCCAGAGAACCAGGTCAGCAGAGCGGCTCTAGAGCCAGAGAAACAAGTCAGCATAGCTGCTTTAGAACCATAGAACCAGGTCAGCAGAGCTGCTTTAGAGTCAGAGAACCAGGTCAGCAGAGCTGCTCTAGAGCCTAAGAACCAGGTCAGCAGAGCTGCTGTAGAACCAGAGAAACCAGGTAGTAGAGCTGCTATAGAAGGAGAGAACCAGGTCAGCAGAGCTGTTCTAGAGTGAGAGAACCAGGTCAGCAGAGCTGCTCTAGAGCCAGAGAACCATGTCAGCAGAACTGCTTTAGAACCCAGTCAGCAGAGCTGCTTTAGAGCCAGAGAACCAGATCAGCAGAGCTGCTTTAGAGCCATAGAACCGGGTCAGCAGAGCTGCTTTAGAGCCAGACAACCAGGTCAGCAGAGCTGTTGTAGAGCCAGAGAACCAGGTCAGCAGAGCTGCTGTATAGCCAAAGAAACGAGGTCAGCAGAGCTGCTTTAGAGCCAGAGTACCAGGTCAGCAGAGCTGCTCTAGAGCCAGAGAAACCAGGTCAGCAGAGTTGCTTTTAGAGGGAGTGAACCATGTCAGCAGAACTGCTTTAGAGCCAGAGAACCAGGTCCGCAGAGCTCTTTAGAGGGAGAGAACCAGGTCAGCAGAGCTGCTTTAGAGCCAGAGAAGCAGGTCAGTAGAGCTGGTCTAGAGCCAGAGAACCAGGTCAAGAGAGCTGTTTTAGATCCATAGAAGCAGGTCAGCAGAGCTGCTTTGAAGCCAGAGAACCATGTCAGCAGAGCTGATTTAGAAGGAGAGAACCAGGTCAGCAGAGCTGCTTTAGAGCCAGAGAACGAGGTCAGCAGAGCGGCTCTAGATCCAGAGAAACAAGTCAGCAGAGCTGCTTTAGAACCAGGTCAGCAGACCTGCTTTAGAGTCAGAGAACCAAGTCAGCAGAGCTGCTCTAGAGCCTAAGCACCAGGTCAGCAGAGCTGCTTTCGAGCCAGAGAACCAGGTCAGCAGAGCGGCTCTAGAGCCAGAGAAACAAGTCAGCATAGCTGCTTTAGAACCATAGAACCAGGTCAGCAGAGCTGCTTTAGAGTCAGAGAACCAGGTCAGCAGAGCTGCTCTAGAGCCTAAGAACCAGGTCAGCAGAGCTGCTGTAGAACCAGAGAAACCAGGTAGTAGAGCTGCTATAGAAGGAGAGAACCAGGTCAGCAGAGCTGTTCTAGAGTGAGAGAACCAGGTCAGCAGAGCTGCTCTAGAGCCAGAGAACCATGTCAGCAGAACTGCTTTAGAACCCAGTCAGCAGAGCTGCTTTAGAGCCAGAGAACCAGATCAGCAGAGATGCTCTATAGCCTAAGAACTAGGTCAGCAGAGCTGCTCTAGAGCCAGAGAACCAGGTCAGCTGACTTGCTGTAGAGCCAGAGAAACCAGGTCAGCAGAGCTGCTTTGAGGGAGAGAACCAGGTCAGCAGAGCTGCTTTAGAGCTAGAGAACGAGGTCAGCAGAGCGGCTCTAGATCCAGAGAAACAAGTCAGCAGAGCTGCTTTAGAACCAGGTCAGCAGACCTGCTTTAGAGTCAGAGAACCAAGTCAGCAGAGCTGCTCTAGAGCCTAAGCACCAGGTCAGCAGAGCTGCTTTCGAGCCAGAGAACCAGGTCAGCAGAGCGGCTCTAGAGCCAGAGAAACAAGTCGGCATAGCTGCTTTAGAACCATAGAACCAGATCAGCAGAGCTGCTTTAGAGTCAGAGAACCAGGTCAGCAGAGCTGCTCTAGAGCCTAAGAACCAGGTCAGCAGAGCTGCTGTAGAACCAGAGAAACCAGGTCAGTAGAGATGCTATAGAAGGAGAGAACCAGGTCAGCAGAGCTGCTCTAGAGTGAGAGAACCAGGTCAGCAGAGCTGCTCTAGAGCCAGAGAAACGTGTCAGCAGAACTGCTTTAGAACCCTAGAACCCGGTCAGCAGAGCTGCTTTAGAGCCAGAGAACCAGATCAGCAGAGATGCTCTATAGCCTAAGAACTAGGTCAGCAGAGCTGCTCTAGAGCCAGAGAACCAGGTCAGCAGACTTGCTGTAGAGCCAGAGAAACCAGGTCAGCAGAGCTGCTTTAGAGGGAGAGAACCAGGTCAGCAGATCTGCTTTAGAGCCAGAGAACCAGGTCAGCAGAGCTGCTCTAGCTGACACTGACTGACTGACTGACACTGACTGACTGACTCTGACTGACTGACACTGGCTGACACTGATTGACTGACACTGACTGACTGACACTGATTGACTGACACTGACTGACTGAGACTGACACTGACTGACACTGACTGACACTGATTGACTGACACTGACTGACACTGATTGACTGACACTGACTGACTGACACTGACTGACACTGTCTGACACTGATTGACTGACGCTGACTGACTGACACTGACTGACTGACTGACACTGACTGACTGACACTGACACTGACTGACACTGACTGACTGACACTGAATGACACTGACTGACTACACTCTACTACTCACTCTCTACTACTATCTCTCTCTCTACAACTCACTCTCTTCTACTCACTCTCTACTACTCACTCTCTACTTCTCTCTACTACTCACTCTCTACTACTCTACTACTCTCTACTACTCACTCTCTACTACTCACTCTCTACTTCTCTACTACTCACTCTTTACTTCTCTCTCTACTACTTTCTCACTACTACTCTCTACTACTCATTCTCTACTACACTCTACTACTCTCTACTACTAGTTTCTACTACTCACTCTTTACTACTCACTCTCTACTACTCTCTACTACTCACTCTACTACTCTCTACCACTCACTCTCTACTACTCTACTACTCACTCTCTACTACTCTCTACTACTCTCTCTCTACTACTCACTCTCTACTACTCTCTACTACTCACTCTCTACTGCTCTCTTTACTACTCACTCTCAACTAATCTCTCTCTACTACTCACTCTCCACTACTCACTCTCTACTACTTGCTCTCTACTACTCTCTACTACCCACTCTCTACTACTCACTCTCTACTACTCTACTACTCTCTCTACTCCACACTCTCTACTACTCACTCTCTACTGCTCTACCTCTACTGCTCTCTACTACTCACTCTACTACTCTCTACTACTCTCTACCACTCACTCTCTACTACTCTCTCTCTACTACTCACTCTCTACTACTCACTCTACTACTCTCTACTACTCACTCTCTACTACTCTCTCTCTACTACCCACTCTCTACTACTCTCTACTACACACTCTCAACGAATCTCTCTCTACTACTCACTCTCCACTACTCACTCTCTACTACTTGCTCTCTACTACTCTCTACTACCCACTCTCTACTACTCACTCTCTACTACTCTACTACTCTCTCTACTCCACACTCTCTACTACTCACTCTCTACTGCTCTACCTCTACTACTCTCTACTACTCACTCTCTACTACTCTCTCTCTACTACCCACTCTCTACTACTCTCTACTACACACTCTCTACTACTTTCTCTATACTACTCTCAACTACGACTCACTCTCCACTACTCCCTCTTTACTACTCGCTCTCTACTACTCATGCTCTACTACTCTCTACTACTCACTCTCTACTACTCTCTCTCTACTACTCACTCTCTACTACTCACTCTCTACTACTCTCTACTACTCACTCTACTAGTCACTATCTAATACTCTCTACTACTCACTCTCTACTACTCACTCTCTACTACTCATTACTCACTCTCTACTACTCACGCTACTGCTCTCTAGTACTCAAGCTCTGCTACTCTCTCTACTACTCACTCTCTACTCTCTATTACTCACTCTCTACTCTCTACCTCTCTCTCTACTACTCTCTACCTCTCTACCTCTCCCTCTCTACCGCTACCTCTCTACCTCTACACCTCTAGCCTCTCTACCTCTCTACATGCACACAAATCCACATATATATATATGCATATATATGAATTCATATATATGTATTTATATATATATATATATGCATACATATATAAACATATATATAATCTGCATATCTATATAAATACAAATATAAATGCATGCATACATATACATATATGCATTCATATGCATGTTATGTACATGAAAGTTTGAAAAACAGTAATAAAAGCAAAGCTAAAAAGCCATATAATTACAAACAGAATTGCTTTAACTTAAACGAGGGCGAGACCTATTGCATTTTCAAGGCTTGTTTTTTGGTTCCATCATGAGGGCATTCAGATGTGTCACACATTTTCCACAAATTCTGAATGTTAGCACTCTAGTTGCTCATTAGATCACTGTAGTAAAGCTACTACTCACCAGGGAATTCTGCTGCTGGTATTCAAAGTGCATGTATTAGTCTGCCTGTTAGAATTTTTTTATGAAATAGAAGAGGATTTAAGAAGTCAAAATGTGCGCTCATTTTTCTTTCTGCAGCACTAATCTTAATTTCTATGGCAAAATGAATCCCCTCATTTTGTTCCTTTGCAAATTGAATGTTTTAAGTGTTACCATTTTATTCCAATCAAGATGGCTTCAGGTGTTCCATACTTTTGTCATAAGTAAGACTGTTAGCGCTCTAGTTGTTCTTTAGAACACTCTGGGACATTCTGTCATTGGGCTTTACTTGGGCTACATCTGGGTGATATTTGTGCTACATTTGGGCTCTTTTGTCTCTGGCGGCCATCTTGGGAGACTTCTTTTGTTATGAAGTTTCCTAATTTCCTCATTTACTACAGTCTTCTCAGTAGGAAATACTTTCAGTGTTTTACTTTGGTTCCATCAAGAAGGCATTCAGATGAGTCACACATTTGCCATAAATTCTGAATGTTAGCACTCTAGTTGCTCATTAGATCACTGTAGTAAAGCTACTGCTCACCAGGGAAGTATACTGCTGTCATTAAAAGTACATGTTTCAGTCTGCATGTCAGAATTTCTTTTAATGAAATAGAAGAGGATTTGAAAAGTCACTCAAAATGTGCCCTAATTTTTCTTACTGCAGCACTAATCATACTTTCTATGGCAAAATGAACCCCCTCATTTTGTTCCTATTTAACTTAAATGTTTCAAGAGTTACCACTTTATTCCAATCAAGATGGCTTCAGGTGTGCTATACTTTTGTCATAAGTCATAAGGCTGTTAGCACTCTAGTTGTTCCATAGAACACTCTGGGAAGCTGCAGTAGAACACAAAGGAATCAACTGACAGTCTCTGCCCTTGTTTGATGTACATGTTTTACTGAGACTGTCTGACTTCATTCTCACATGACTGAGAAAGATAATGTGAATTTACAGAAAATATGCTCTCAGTTTAGCTTATAGATCACCTTCCAAACCTCTGTGGGAAAAGCATGAGAAAATAGTTTTCTCTCACACATGAGTCATGATATCCTAGCAGAAGGCTTTTTCACATGGTAAAATCACCTTAGAACACACCACAATTCCTAAAATGAGTATGGTACCATCAACAAATGATTTATAATGTAACTAAAGTCTTAAAATCTACTATTAACTGCAATGCTTTTTAATGAGGTGCTATCATGTATATTGGTCCCAAGATGGCTGCCAACACGTCTTGGATGAAGTGCTGACAGCCAATCAGATCTCACAATGAGATGTGTTGTTAGGCTCCGCCAAGATATATATGTATTTTTTTCCTTTAATATCTAAAAAACTACTGAACCCATTTACACCATTCAACCAAAAGGCACGAGTGTGAACCAAGGACTACCTCTTTGCCAAATTGGGTGTAATTCCGTTCAGCAGTTCGGGCTGTAGCTGCGATTAACGGTCCCTATGGAAAATTGCATGGGGAAAACACGTTTTGGGACCCCCCTTTTTTCTCGGCCCCCGCTTGACGAATCGCCCCGAGACTTTCAGGACTTTCAGGATAGGGGCAAACCGGAGCGGGCCATAAGTTTTGAAAATTTCGCTTAGATTCGTCAATCGGCGCTAAAGTTATTCCAAATAGAATGTTGCAGATTTCCTATGGAAAATAGGTCCTAACTATAACTACCTACTGGCGACCACCAGTAGGTAATATATATATATATACATATTTTTTTTTTTTTGTTTGAGGGCGGCTGCTGCTTCCGGGGGAGAGGGTCCGTCAACGGAAGCCAACCATCTTCCGTAATGACATTCAGCAAATGTAAAACTCCTGCAACCTCCAGGTGGCGAAAAAGGAGAAACAGACCACTTCGGATAATCAGGCAAGATGTTTATTAGACCATAACTTTCAGCAAATGACACGTTTCGGGCTCGAAAGCCCTTGTTCACAGGCGGGCCATAGATCAACTGACTTTTTTTAAACACTGCTAAATGCACACCCACTTCTATGTATTACAGATCACATGATTATACATCTAGAAGACAGACTACATTGCTGTCAACAACCCCACTTCGCGATGAAATTCTAATAGAAATCTGTAGACTGTGTATTTTAAATAATACAGGAAACATCAAAATGTTTGACATTTGCATTTTCCACGATTGAAGGTTCTGGATGATTATTATTTCTGTATAATGCATACATGCAATAAGGGCAATTCATAAAGTACAATTTCATATTTCTAACTCCTGATTTGTTAAGAAAATATATATAAGAAAATATATATACCAAACTCACACATTTATCTAGGCTTGCCTTCTACCATGTTACATGTGAATCTAATGTTTGTTAATATTGTACTGTCATACACAAATACTTCTGATATTCCCACTTTATTGACAATGCATGATCTGAACCAAGCTACAGGATCACAGCCTTCAGGTCCTGATATCGATATGACCACACAAACTATGCTGCGCAAAATTAATGTGCTGCAGAAGGGGGCTGGGATCAGCCCTTTCAAGGCCAAGTCTTGCTTCATCCCACTGATGCCTAAAGATGTGGTGGACATCTTTCATGATTGTGTTGTTGAAGACATCAAGAAATTGTACCTTCAAGTAAAAACAAAAAAAAGAATCTAATGCTTGTTAATATTGTATTGTCATACACAAATACTTCTGATATTCCCACTTTATTGACAATGCATGATCTGAACCAAGCTACAGGATCACAGCCTTCAGGTCCTGATATCGATATGACCACACAAACTATGCTGCACAAAATTAATGTGCTGCAGAAGGGGGCTGGGATCAGCCCTTTCAAGGCCAAGTTTTGCTTCATCCCACTGATGCCTAAAGATGTGGTGGACATCTTTCATGATTGTGTTGTTGAGGACATCAAGAAATTGTACCTTCAAGTAAAAAACAAAAAAAGAAACAAATCCAATACAAAAAACAAGAGTATGCTAATCTCATGAAAAAATTAGGAGAGAACAATGAGATCATAATAAAAAAATCAGATAAAGGGGGAAACCTGGTTATTTGGCCAAAAGAAGATTATGTCAAGGAGGCAAACAGACAATTGAACAACTTGATCTGTTATGAGAAACCAACCCAGGAGAAATACATCAAAGCCAAAGAGACTTTAAATAGGCAACTAGCACAATGGCGAAGGGAAGGACTAATTTCTCTGGATGAATACAAGTTTATGAACAATGAATTTCCTGTCCTCCCAGTGATGTATTTAATTCTTAAAATTCATAAAGGTATTTTGCCTATACCAGGAAGGCCTAATATATCATCCATTAAAAGTGTTGCTGAACAAGTTGGTCAATATATAGACTATTTTTTGCAAGATTTGGTTAAAGATCTGCTTGTTATATAAAGGGTACAGGTGATTTTCTTGCAAAAACTAAAGATTTGATATGGACAAATGATATGCTGATAATAGCTCTTGACATTGAATCTCTTTACACGAGCATAGACCACAATATAGGACTATCTGCAGTCAAATATCTTTTAGATCAGAGGTCATGCGAATATCACATCATAACAAAGTGATTTTAAATCTGTTTGAATGGTGCTTAAATAATAATTTCTTCCTAAGGATTTATGTAGACAACTCGGAGGAGTAGTGATGGGAACCTGTTTCTCCCCCAGCTACGCATGCTTGCACGTGGGCTGGTGGGAGCAACAGGTTCTTAAAAAAGAACACAGTGAATGTTTCAATAACAATGTATCTTGCTTTCTTAGATACATAGATGACATCTTTATTTTGTGGAAAGGTGGGGAAAGAGAAGCCTTAGATTTCGTTATAACTATCAATAATAACACTATGAACTTCCACTTTACATCTCATATCAATAAATCCAGTATTGAATTTATAGATGTCAGATTGTATATTAGGAATGGGAAAATTGAAACAACCCTGTTTAGAAAACCCACCACCGGAAATGTCATGCTCCATGCCAACAGTGCGCACCCCAAACATCTCATTGCCAGTATCCCTCACTGTGAGATTTTAAGGCTCAAAAGAATTTGCAGATTTGCAGTTTGCAATCAACCTCCCAGGGGCTTCATTGATGATTTGAGAGGGGCACGCAACCCTCCCCCCTCGCAGCCCCGGAGACCACCGCCTCCTCAGTGCTCGAGGCCCCACACATGCCCCAGGGACCACCACCTCCCCGGGGCTTTGCCAATTAAATGTGAGGGCATGTGCCCCCCGCAGCCCGGGGACCACCACCTCCCCAGGGCTCTGTTTTTTTTAACATGTGTGTGGGGGTGGCTCAAGCCCCCTACCATGCCCCGGGGACCACCACCTCCCTGGGGCACTAAATATTCAAATCTGGGGGTCTGTTAAGGATCCCCGGCCCGAGGACCACCACCTCTCCGGGGCTTTGAAATTTTGGGAGTAGGGCTGCGCGGCCCCCCTCCTGGAGCCCTTCATGGTCCTGGGGAATGCCACCCCTGGGCCAGCTCCTGCAATGTTCCAGGGTGCCCACCCCCGGGACATTGCTGTTTGCTATGGTAGGGCGGGAGCGGTGCGGCTCCTGCCTTGCCATAACAAACTCTGCTTCGGTTTTTGGAAGCGACAGCAGGAAACCTGCTCTTGCTTCCAAAAACCGAAGCAGATTGCTTTTGCACAAGGGGAACTGCATGTCAGCAGCTCCCCTTGTGTAAAAGCAATGCCGGCTCCCGCAGGAGGCGGGGAGCCGGCAGGACGTTGGGGGCATTGGGGCTCCCCACACAGTCCCGAACAGAAAGGGGCGGCCTGGGGAAGTGGCCCAGGAGGGGGCCCCATCCCCTTTATTTTATTTTCTTTAAATGGCCGGGCCCCTGGAGATGGGATCCCCGGGCCAATAGTGGCCTGAGGAGGGTGCCACGTGGCCCCCTTCTATAATTAAAAATGAAGGGTGGCCAGGCCCCAGGGGATGGGTCCCCGGAGCCAGAAGTGGCATAGGGAAGAGGGGCCATATGGCCCTCTTCCCGTAAATAAATAGAAAAAAAACTGAAGGCCAGTGCCCGGGGGATGGGTCCATGGGGCCAAAAGTTGCCCAGGAAAGGGGGCGGCACACGGTCCCCTTCCCGTATAACATTAAAAAAGCACAAGGTCATGCCCCAGGGGAGGGGGTCCCGGGGCCAAAATTATATTGTGGGCCCCACAGCCCTGTGGACCGCTACCTCTCCTGTGCTTCATAGATGATTTGCGGGGTTCACGCAGTCCCCCACAGCCCCGGGGACCACCACCTCCCGGGGGCTGTGGCTATGGCAGGGTGAGAGAGGGTGAGAGCCGTGATGCTCCAGTCTTGCTATAGCAAACTCTGCTTCGGTTTTGGGAAGCGAGAGCAGGAAACCTGCTCTCGCTTCCAAAAACCGAAGCAGAACTGTGTTTGCACAAGGGGAGATGCATGTCAGCAGCTCCCCTTGTGTAAAAGCAATGCCAGCTCCCGCAGGAGGCAGGGAGCCGTGTGGGACCATGGGGGCATTGGGGCTCCCCCCGCGGTCCCCAACGGAAAGGGCAGGCCTCCGGGGAGGGGGTCCCCAGGGCCAGAAGTGATCCAGGGAAGGAGTCCACATGAGCCCCCTCCCCTTTATTTAAAAAAGAAATGGCCGGGCCCCGGGGGATCGGGTCCTCGAGGCAAATAGTGGCCCCCTCTCTGGTTTTGTACGAGTGTAATGTACAACTAACTATAACGTCGCTGAAACCTGTTATTTTTTCAGTGAATTTCCAAGGTTTTTAAATGGTAATTTCTAACTATAACGTCCCTGAAACCTATGTTTTTATATATATATATATATATATATATATATATATATATATATATATATATATATATATATATATATATATTACCTACTGGCGGTCGCCAGTAGGTATATATAGTTAGGATTTATTCCCTATCGGATTTTTGAAAATTCTATGTCTAATAACTTTGGCGTTTGTGGACGGAATCGGCTGAAATTTTCAGGAAAATGGCACATTTTGTTTCTGAGCAGCCCCTGAAAATTTGGGGGGGTTTTGTCGAGGGGGGGCCGAGAAAAAAGGGGGGTCCCAAAACGCGTTTTTCCCATGTTAATTTCCATAGGGCGGTTGGACTCACTTTTAGCTCGAACGGCTGAATGGATTTGCACGAAACTTGGCAAAATTGTAGGGACTGTTAGCCCGATGTGCCTTTGCTAGGTCTCAATATATGTGCTCCAGTAGTTTTTGAGAAATTAACGTTCAAAACAAGATATATATCTGTAACAGCGCTCCGGACTGCGCTCCGGTTCGCTTACTTTTCGCGAAACGTAACTTTGCGCGCAGAAAGCTGATTGGCTCTCCGGTGTCTGTCAACATTCGAAACAGTCCGGAGCGGCCGCCATCTTATCTCTCGGTAGGATCGAGAGAGAAGAAGAGGTGAAAAACGAAGGGGGAATTTAATGAAAGGGGGCAAGGTATACTCCTCTTGACCCCCTAGGAATGTTGTTGGGGTTATTAAAGGGTCCCGTGGGGAAAATAAAAAAAAAAAGATTTTTCACGGTAGAAGCGCTTCACGGGCCGCGAACTGGGCCGCAAACTGGTAGCGAAACGGGAATTCGCCATTTTGTGCTTCGTTTTAATTAAATTACTAGGTATAAGGGGGTGCGGGAGACGTATCCTAACCCCCTATGTTTCCTGAGGGTGGCTGAGGAGGCTCATATATGTTGATACATCTCTTCCAGCGGCTGTGCGTGAGCTTTTTTTTTTTTTTGCTGCGTGACGTCTGTTAACGTTCGATTCGATGGAAATCAGGAAGTGTTGACCGCCAATTTGTCACTGCGATAAAATATTTTGTTATAAATGAATCCTTATTGATAAACATTGTCTGCGCCATCTTGCCTTTTTTCCAATGCCACAATTTTGTTGTGCACGGCAGCCATTTTAGATGCCAGGCTGGTCCCAGGGTATCACCTACCCCTGCGGATGTAGTTTATGGCCCCAGCTGTAGAGAATCCAGACATGCCAACCCTCCCGATTCAGGCGTGAGACTACTGATTTCAGTGCTAGTCTCCCGCCTCCCGATTTCTGCAAGCAAAAACCCGGGGGCATATTACCAACAACTAGCGATAATTTTTGTCTCTAACTTGTTTAGAGACAAAAATTATCGCCGCACATCGGCGATTTTTATCGCAGATAAACCTTGCTATTAGCAAGGTTTATCGCAAATGCGATAAAAAACGGCCGCAATGCATGAATATCGCAGAAAAGTCAGCGATATTCATGTATTATCGAGCAAATGCTCTTAGATATGTTATCCACCTCCCATTGGATAACATGGCTAAGAACTGCTCAGGTCAGGTCAGGTGTTAGCTTTTGGAGATATTCGCGCTTAGCGCGAATATCTCCAAAAGTTGGTAATAGGAGATAGCGATGTTAGGGACTGTTTCCAGTCGCTAACATCTTGGCACGCCCACTTTGCATGTCATTAGTGATAAGTATCACTGACATGCAAAGCGGGGCCCAAGATGGTCGCTATCTCCTTTTAGCTGTCACTAACTGGTGTTAGCGACAGCTTGGTAATAGGGAGATAATTTTATCTCCGCTTTCTTGGCTTTTAAAGCCAAAGAAGCGGAGATAAACCCCCTTGATAATATGCCCCATGATTCCTCGGGGGTTTCAGCTGACAGGGCTTGGTATTGTGTTACGTGGTAATTCTTCCAGGAAACGTCAGAGGGTCGATGCAGGGGTTCTAGAAGGGGTGATAAACCATTTAAGCCTCATGAACAAGCGCATGGTCTTTTAAAGATCTGTGAAGTACTCGGGGCGGCGGTGTGTGTGTGTCCTCTTTCAGGAGCGGGCGGGGGGGGGGGGGGGCACTGCCAGCAACTTGCCAGGCCAGGCAGTGTTCAACACTTGCATCACCCTTTCTCTGCCTGCTATTGCGCTCCATGCTTCGGAAAGGTAAGAAAAAGAACGTGCATTTGAGTTTGAAATGTCCGATCCTGTAGCAGTACACTTGCAAAGCCCACACATGACAATAACCCGATTCAAGGCCCCATTCACCCGTTTAAAAAAAAATATATAACACTCCAACTAAGTAGGATTATAAAACTTTATTAACTTTTAAATATAACGAACGGAACAAAAACTGTAAAAACATTTAAACATTTTTCACAAAAAAAAGCAACAATGGTCAGAAGCTGTCTTTTGTGCGAATAGTCCCAAGGCAGCACAACGTGCTGAGTTCTGGACGGCACCCAGGTGATGTCACCTGGGTGCCGCACTGGTTTTTGGGATCCTACAATGCAGCAAAGAAAAACAGCGTGGGGCGTCCAGGGTGGTGCGGAGGGAGGCCTCGTCAGTAGCGGTCTGTTGTGCGAATAGTCCCAAGGCAGCAGAACGCGCTGAGATGTTGATGGCACCCAGGTGATGTCCAGTAAACTGCCGCACTGGTTTTGGTATCCTACAATGCTGCTCCGAAAATTGGCGTGGGGCGGTCCGGGGGGGGGGGGGCGTGGGGGAGGCGGCGTGAACGGGCCTCCCCAGGTGGCGGCCATCCAGCTGAGTTGCGCCCGCTCTTGCGGCTACAGCGTCTCGCTCACCATGTTGTTGAGTTGCTCCCACTCTTGCAGTGCAGCGATAGGCGGCTGCCACATGACTCTTAAAATGGCGGACGGCTCTTTGGTTTTGGCCCTGGTCCACTAAAATGGCCCTGGGACACCTTGGAACTCGGACGCTTGCCTGCTAGGGCTTGGGCTCCATTCTCGAAAAGCGTCCCCTCAGCCGTGAAGATTCTACAAAAGTCTTGGGGGCCCTCGACTCCTGCAGGCTTCCGGTGGGGAGCGGCTGCCATGATTGCTCGCGGAATGACCACGACGGAGCCACGAGATGGTGGTGCTCTCATGCTGACGCCAGCTTCAGTCTGAAACATCCAGAAACAAGGTGGGGCTTTCATCGTTTGGGGAAAAAAAATGTTCTAAACCAATGAAAAGTGTTATTTTTAGGTCATATGACCAAGCCTTCCATCTTTAGGAAACCAAAAGTAAAATGAACCAATGAAAAGTTTTATAAACAAGTCACATGACCTGTTATGCGGCATAGGGCTACAAAAAGCGTAGAAAATCCGTTGGCACGTGAGGCGGCGTCAGTAGCGGACCGATGTGCGAATAGGCCGAAGGCAGCACAACGCGCCGAGATCCGGATGGCACCGAGGTGGTGTCCAGCAAATTGCCGCACTGGTGTGGCCATCCTACAATGCTGCGCCGAAAGACGGCGTGTCCAGCTGAGTTCCGGTCACTCTTGCGGTACAGTGAGTCGAACGCGCCGAGATCCGGATGGCACCGAGGTTGTGTCCAGCAAGTTGCCGCACTGGTGTGGCCATCCTACAATGCTGTGCCGAAAGTCGGCGTGGGGTGCCCCGTTGGCTTATGAGGTGATGTCAGTAGTGGACCGATGTGTGAATAGGTCGGAACCAGCACAAGGCGCCAAGATTCGAATGGCAAGTCCTGGATGTTGAGTGCCATAGTTGAGAGTTCTGAGCAGTGCTTGTAAGACTATCTGAAGCTTATTTGCACCTGCTGCAGCTTCACTATTGCCCAAGGTGGTGTCCAGCAAATTGCTGCACTGGTGTGGCCATCCTACAATGCTGCGCCGAAAGACGGCGTGTTCAGCTGAATTCCGGTCACTCTTGCGGTACAGTGACTCGAACGCGCCGAGATCCGGATGGCACCGAGGTGGTGTCCAGCAAATTGCCGCACTGGTGTGGCCATCCTACAATGCTGCGCCGAAAGACGGCGTGTCCAGCTGAGTTCCGGTCACTCTTCCGGTACAGTGACTCGAACGCGCCGAGATCCGGATGGCACCGAGGTGGTGTCCAGCAAGTTGCCGCACTGGTGTGGCCATCCTACAATGCTGCGCCGAAAGTCGGCGTGAGGTGCCCCGTTGGATTATGAGGTGATGTCAGTAGTGGACCGATGTGTGAATAGGTCGGAACCAGCACAAGGCGCCAAGATCCGAATGGCAAGTCCTGGATGTTGAGTGCCATAGTTGAGAGTTCTGAGCAGTGCTTGTAAGACTGTCTGAAGCTTATTTGCACCTGCTGCAGCTTCACTATTGCCCTGGTGTGGCCAAAGGTCACACACCAGCGCCGGGATGCCTAAGGGTAGCTGAGCGCTCTACAAAACCCAAAATCAATCAAAGGTCGCACATGACATAGGCGGCCGGCTCCCGAGGTCCGGCGGAACTTTTTTCCTTTTCCTTTCTGCTTCTTGTCCTACAATCCGTTTCATCTGAAGACACGACCAGGTCCCTGAATGTGTGCAGGGGGACGCTATTGATTGAATGAAAATGGCGGCTTGACACAAAGCTGACTCAAGCGTTGCTGTTGATGCTATGCAGACAAAAATTGGTTTTCAGTTTGTACATTCTTCAGGATTTTTTTTTCCATCCAAGGCTGATTGAGAGTTTGTAGAAAAATGGCTTCAGATTTTCCACATACTACTCTTCAACATTCTTCCTAAATGTAACAATGTGAGACTCACTAGGAGAACGGCTGTTTATGTTTCCTTTCAAAATGCTGCCAACAATATTTTCTGAATGGAAGACACCATCTTGTAGCATAAAGGGCCGAAAGGGGTTCTGGTCTGGCCGATGGTTGGTGGAGACATTTTGACTATATCTTGGACCTGCCCGGCCTCGCCCAAAATGGCGCCGGTATAAATGTGACTCGTAACTCATTGTTGTGTACTAATTGAACAACCTTGATATCACGAGATATGAATGCAGTTTTGATGCTCATGGCGGGCGGGGACGAGAATTGATTGAATATTTCGACATCCCTATTGATATTAAGTTCTGATGTGTTATTGATTACTGTACTATTGAAAGTTCGAATTAACGTCACCCATGGTACTTGCACGCAAATGTATATCTAGATAACTTTTTTGTAAGTGGCCCTGTCGTATTTTAATTACAAAATGTACGTCCACCGATTCCGCAACTGTTAGACACCTTAGTTCTTGCAAACTAATGGCTCGTTCGTTACGTTCCTCTATAATGTAAATGTCTCCTCATCATATACGATTCCAGTTTGCTCCGTGGCCGGCCCACGTGGTTATAGGCCCGTATTTGTATACTGACATTTTCACAATAAAGGTTTTTAAAACAAAACATGGTAGTAATATTTACATTGGTAAAGTTTTTACTTTTAGTCACTGTTTTCGAATCAGTAAAAGGCAAGTGAAATAAAGTAGTCCAATTACATGACGGATAAAAGGTATAATATGTAGGAACGCAGTAAAGATAAATGGTCAAGGGCAGTTGTGTTTTCCACTTCTGCAACATAAAGTGATCGATAAGAATCTGATAATCAGGCGTATCGGCGACTAAGACAGCAGGCCGAGTCTCTTTTACTCAACGGCTCCGTCATGGAATGAAGAAACGCCCTTTTTCTCGAAAAAGGAATATATTTTACTTGCAGGACAGTTGTAAATTTTCCGGGAAAGTACATTAGCCTGGAATATTATAACATATATGTTTTTAAAAAAAAGTTCGAAATCAATAAAAAGCGTATTTTTTAGGTCATATGACCAAGCTTTTCATTATTAAAATAACAAAAGTAAAATGAGCCAATAAAAATGTTTATTAACAAGTCACATGACCTGTTATGCTTACCTTGCGCGCTGCGCGCCGCGCCCCGGATTACTTCCGGGTGCGCTAACGCGGCGTGTCATATAACGCATTACGCGACAACGTAGGTCAAGAATATAGTCAAAATGTCTCCACCAACCAGCGTTCGGAACACAACCCCTTTCAGCAGTCCAAAAAGTTCTGTAAAATGACAACAGAGGGGACAGGCAACAAGAACCATCAGTCAAAGAGGGGAGGGCAAGTTCTTCTCTACCGGGTCATGTTGGGGCGCTACCGGAACTGATCGAATTGGTAGTCTACAGTGTTTCTGGATGTTTCAGGCTAAAGCTGGCGTCAGCATGAGAGCACTACCATCTCGTAGGTCCGTCGTGGCCATTCCACGAGCAAACATGGCAGCCGCTCCCCACCAGAAGCCTGCGGGAGTCGGGGGCCCCCAAGACTTTTGTAGAATCTTCACGGCTGAGGGGACGCTTTCGAGAATGGGACCCAAGCCCTATCAGGGAAGCGTCCGAGTTCCAAGGTGTCCCAGGGCCATTTTAGTGGACCACGCCCAAATCTGAAGAGCCGGCCGCCATTTTGAGAGTCCTGTGGCAGTCGCTTATCGTTGCATCGCAAGAGCGGGAGCAACTCAACTACATGGTGAGCGAGACGCTGTAGTCGCAAGAGCGGGCGGTAAACAGCTGAATGGCGGAAGAGGCACAGTGTAGCAAAAGCGAGCGGAATGGCAACTAAAACGGTAAAGGGGCGCCCCACTACAGCGTGTCTTCAGGTCAAACGGATTGTGGGACAAGGTCCAGAATAGAAGAGTCATCAAAAGGCAAAAAGTTCCGCCGGACCCTGGGAGCCGGCCGCCTATGTCGGGGGCGATCTCAGGCTACACCAGTGCTATAAGACTTGGGGAGGGGGTCGGAGCCAAGCGTCTTCTCCGAGTCCGTGCCATCACACCGCCCCTCGGGGGCCTCCGTCAAGCGGTTTAGGGAGGTACCATATAACATTGTTTTCAAATGCAGTCAGGTCCACAAACGACACTCACTTACTTTGAGAATAGTGAAGCTGCAGTAGGTGGAAATAAGCTTCAGACAGTGTTACAAGTGCTGCTCAGAACTCTGAACTATGGCACCCAACATCCAGAACTTATGCCATTTGAGAATGGCAGTGACATTGAAGCAACTCAGGGACCAAAACCATTAACGTACTTTCACGTATGAAAATCTTACTTGGGGAGGGGGCAGGAGCAAAGCGCCCCCACCCAGTCCGCGCCACCACACCGTATGTTGAAAATCTGAAGCCATCGTTCTACAAACTCAACCAACCTTGGATGGAAAAATCTAGAAAAATGTACAATCTGAAAACCAGTTTTGGTCTGCATAGCATCAGTAGCAACGCTTGCTATCAGAGTGCATGAGTTTCATGCTCGATCGATTGAGCTAGCCGGATCGGGCAATAAAAAGTATAAAATAGTTATGTAAATAGTTATTTAATAAAATGTTTTACCCTGTTTCTTTGCTGGTGTGTTGTCTATATTTTTAATATTTGCATAGGGTTTGTCGTTATTTTGGGCGGGGTGGGTGACGGAGTCGAGCTGTCTTGCAGCCCTCATGGTGTGGAGCTCAGTTAATCTCACTATTTTCATATTTCTCATGAAGGGTTGTTCCTAATATTTCTATTTTAGCGAGGTCAAAAAGAGATCCAATTAGTGGCCTACTGATTTTGCTCGATTACTTTTATTTTTTTACACGATTTTTCACTATCTGCAAAGACTAAACAGAGTATTGCGACTTTGTGCTTGTTTGTAAATAGAGAATGATCCAAAGAGAACCAATTCTAAAACAGTAAATGCTTGGATAACAATCAATCAAATGGAGAGACAAGCAGGCACGACGGATTACAACGGGGGTAAAGGTCTGCGTTAACTACCGTTCACTATCTGCAAAGAGAGAGTACTACTAAGAGAAAAGAGGGGAGGGGGGGGTGCAGCGTTCAAAGCACATCAGCGTGCATAAATACGAAAATGTTTTTATCTATCACGTACTTGACATTTTAAAGCTTTTCATATTTGCTATTAAAAAAACCATTGAAATTCACTGAAAAAACCATAGGTTATAGTCGATATATAGTTAGGAATTTGCATTTACAAAACCTTGAAAATTCAATGAAAAAACCATTGGTTTTAGGCCATATATAGTTAGGGATTTGCATTTACAAAACCTTATTTTACTCGCATAAAACCATTGAAATTCCATATATAGTTAGATGCGCTAACTATATATCGCGCACCCGCAATCCACTGCTGATGATGTCACATATTACATCATTCATGACATGATTAGTGACATCACTGATGACATCACTGATGACATCTCAAATGACATCACTGATAAAATCACTGATAACATCTCATTTGACATGACTGATCACATCACTGATGATATCATTCATGTGATAATACCATGAACCTCTTCAGACTCTAATATAACCTTAGATACAATCAGTGTAAACAGACAGTCACAGACTGTCACTCATCCATGGAGTTACTCACACACCTAGTCAGTTATGCCAAAAATCAATCACACCTCCATTTTCTCAACTATACAGTTATACACACCTTACTTATTCAAACATATACTAACACATATTTACTTTACTCTCTTATACAATCCCTGATACATGTTCACAATGATCCATACAGCCACTCACACATTCACTGGCTCTTATGCACAGTTATTTATAGATGTCAACTCTCACATGTACTGTGTTTTACATATGTACTTACTTTGACATGTAGCACTGAGATATCCATTCACTCACTAATACACTCATGCACAGTCAACCGCCCATACAGCTGTTTCCACATACACTTTTGAATCCATACATATAGTGAATCAACTACTCACACATCTATGTACAGAGTCACACACCTCCCAGCCACCCATACACACACACTCAGTTTCCCATACAAATACTTGGACAACCAATGAATAACCCATACAGTTACTCATATAGCTACTGATCAACATATGCAGCAGTTTGTAGAACAACAGATATAATGATGCACGAATTAAAACAGTTTAGTCACTAACCCATGCACTCAGTGAGACACATTTAATCACTCACTCATACAGTCAGTCATGCACCTACTAAATCCTTCATCCAGACACTTATACATCCACTCATTCTTCAATATGTAAGACATATTTTAACTTTACAGAAACATACAGTCACTGGATGTTGTCATCAGTGATGTCATCAGTGATGTCATTTGAGATGTCATCAGTGATGTCATCAGTGATGTCACTAACCATGTCATGAATGATGTAATATGTGACATCATCAGCAGTGGATTGCGGGTGCGCGATATATAGTTAGCGCATCTAACTATATATGGAATTTCAATGGTTTTATGCAAGTAAAATAAGGTTTTGTAAATGCAAATCCCTAACTATATATGGCCTAAAACCAATGGTTTTTTCATTGAATTTTCAAGGTTTTGTAAATGCAAATTCCTAACTATATATCGACTATAACCTATGGTTTTTTCAGTGAATTTATATATATATATATAATATATATATATATATATATATATATTCACTGAAAAAACCATTGGTTATAGACCATATATAGTTAGGGATTAGCCTTTTCAAAACCTTATTTTACTCACACAAAACCATTGAAATTTCATATATAGTTAGTTCCACTAACTATATATCGCGCACCCGCAATCCACTGCTGATGATGTCACATATTACATCATTCATGACATGGTTAGTGACATCACTGATGACATCACTGATGACATCTCAAATGACATCACTGATGACATCACTGATGACAACATCCAGTGACTGTATGTTTCTGTAAAGTTAAAATATGTCTTACATATTGAAGAATGAGTGGATGTATAAGTGTCTGGATGAAGGATTTAGTAGGTGCATGACTGACTGTATGAGTGAGTGATTAAATGTGTCTCACTGAGTGCATGGGTTAGTGACTAAACTGTTTTAATTTGTGCATCATTATATCTGTTGTTCTACAAACTGCTGCATATGTTGATCAGTAGCTATATGAGTAACTGTATGGGTTATTCATTGGTTGTCCAAGTATTTGTATGGGAAACTGAGTGTGTGTGTATGGGTGGCTGGGAGGTGTGTGACTCTGTACATAGATGTGTGAGTAGTTGATTCACTATATGTATGGGTTCAAAAGTGCATGTGGAAACAGCTGTATGGGCGGTTGACTGTGCATGAGTGTATTAGTGAGTGAATGGATATCTCAGTGCTACATGTCAAAGTAAGTACATATGTAAAACACAGTACATGTGAGAGTTGACATATAAAAATAACTGTGCATAAGAGCCAGTGAATGTGTGAGTGGCTGTATGGATCATTGTGAACATGTATCAGGGATTGTATAACAGAGTAAAGTAAATATGTGTTAGTATATGTTTGAATAAGTAAGGTGTGTATAACTGTATAGTTGAGAAAATGGAGGTGTGATTGATTTTTTGCATAACTGACTAGGTGTGTGAGTAACTCCATGGATGAGTGACAGTCTGTGACTGTCTGTTTACACTGATTGTATCTAAGGTTATATTAGAGTCTGAAGAGGTTCATGGTATTATCACATGAATGATATCATCAGTGATGTGATCAGTCATGTCAAATGAGATGTTATCAGTGATTTTATCAGTGATGTCATTTGAGATGTCATCAGTGATGTCATTTGAGATGTCATCAGTGATGTCATTTGAGATGTCATCAGTGATGTCATCAGTGATGTCACTAACCATGTCATGAATGATGTAATATGTGACATCATCAGCAGTTTATTGCGGGTGCGCGATATATAGTTAGTGGAACTAACTATATATGAAATTTCAATGGTTTTGTGTGAGTAAAATAAGGTTTTGAAAAGGCTAATCCCTAACTATATATGGCCTATAACCTATGGTTTTTTCAGTGAATTTCATTGGTTTTTTAATAGCAAATATCAAAAGCTGTAAAATGTTAAGTACGTGATAGGTGAAAACTTTTTCGTGTTTATGCACGCTTATGTGCTTTGAACGCTGCCCCCCTCCCCTCTTTTCTCTTAGTAGTACTCTCTCTTTGCAGATAGTGAAGAGTAGTTAACGCAGGCCTTTACCCCCGTTGTAATCCGTCGTGCCTGCTTGTCTCTCCATTTGATTGATTGTTATCCAAGCATTTACTGTTTTACAATTGATTCTCTTTGGTTCATTCTCTATTTACAAACAAGCACAAAGTCGCAATACTCTGTTTAGTCTGTGCAGATAGTGAAAAATTGTGTAAAAAAATAAAATTAATTGAGCAAAATCAGTAGGCCACTAATTGGATCTCTTTTTGACCTCGCTAAAATAGAAATATTAGGAACAACCCTTCATGAGAAATACGAAAATAGTGAGATGAACTGAGCTCCACACCATGAGGGCTGCAAGACAGCTCGGCTCCGTCACCCACCCCGCCCAAAATAACGACAAACCCTATGCAAATATTAAAAATATAGACAACACACCAGCAAAGAAACAGGGTAAAACATTTTATTAAATAACTATTTACATAACTATTTTATACTTTTTATTGCCCGATCCGGCTAGCTCAATCGATCGAGCATGAAACTCATGCACTCTGATAGCAAGAGTTGCTACTGATGCTATGCAGACCAAAACTGGTTTTCAGTTTGTACATTTTCCTAGATTTTTCCATCCAAGGTTGGTTGAGTTTGTAGAACGATGGCTTCAGATTTTCAACATACGGTGTGGTGGCGCGGACTGGGAGGGGGCGCTTCGCTCCTGCCCCCTCCCCAAGTAAGATTTTCATACGTGAAAGTACGTTAATGGTTTTGGTCCCTGAGTTGCTTCAATGTCACTGCCATTCTCAAATGGCATAAGTTCTGGATGTTGGGTGCCATAGTTCAGAGTTCTGAGCAGCGCTTGTAACACTGTCTGAAGCTTATTTCCACCTACTGCAGCTTCACTATTCTCAAAGTAAGTGAGTGTTGTTTGTGGACCTGACTGCATTTGAAAACAATGTGATATGGTACCTCCCTAAACCGCTTGACGGAGGCCCCCGAGGGGTGGTGTGATGGCACGGACTCGGAGAAGACGCTTGGCTCCGACCCCCTCCCCAAGTCTTATAGCACCGGTTTAGCCTGAGATCGCCCCCGACATAGGCGGCCGGCTCCCGGGGTCCGGCTGAACTTTTTGCCTTTTGATGACTCTTCTATTCTGGACCTTGTCCCACAATCCGTTTGACCTGAAGACACGCTGTAGTGGGGCGCCCCTTTACCGTTTTAGTTGCCATTCCGCTCGCTTTTGCTACACTGTGCCTCTTCCGCCATTCAGCTGTTTACCGCCCGGTCTTGCGACTACAGCGTCTCGCTCACCATGTAGTTGAGTTGCTCCCGCTCTTGCGATGCAACGATAGGCGACTGCCACAGGACTCTCAAAATGGCGGCCGGCTCTTCAGATTTGGGCGTGGTCCACTAAAATGGCCCTGGGACACCTTGGAACTCGGACGCTTCCCTGATAGGGCTTGGGTCCCATTCTCGAAAGCGTCCCCTCAGCCGTGAAGATTCTACAAAAGTCTTGGGGGCCCCCGACTCCCGCAGGCTTCTGGTGGGGAGCGGCTGCCATGTCTGCTCGTGGAATGGCCACGACGGAGCTACGAGATGGTAGTGCTCTCATGCTGACGCCAGCTTTAGTCTGAAACATCCAGAAACACTGTATACTACCAATTCGATCAGTTCCGGTAGCGCCCCAACATGACCCGGTAGAGAAGAACTTGCCCTCCCCTCTTTGACTGATGGTTCTTATTGCCTGTCCCCTCTGTTGTCATTTTACAGAACTTTTTGGACTGCTGAAAGGGGTTGTGTTCCGAACGCTGGTTGGTGGAGACATTTTGACTATATTCTTGACCTACGTTGTCGCGTAATGCGTTATATGACACGCCGCGTTAGCGCACCCGGAAGTGATCCGGGGCGCGGCGCGCAGCGCGTAACGTAAGCATAACAGGTCATGTGACTTGTTAATAAAACTTTTTATTGGTTCATTTTACTTTTGTTATTTTAATAATGAAAAGCTTGGTCATATGACCTAAAAAATACGCTTTTTATTGATTTCGAACTTTTTTTTTTATAACATATATGTTATAATATTCCAGGCTAATGTACTTTCCCGGAAAAATTTCAACTGTCCTGCAAGTAAAATATATTTTTCGAGAAAAAGGGCGTTTCTTCGTTCCATGACGGAGCCGTTGAGTAAAAGAGACTCGGCCTGCTGTCTTAGTCGCCGATACGCCTGATTATCAGATTCTTATCGATCACTTTATGTTGCAGGAGTGGAAAACACAACTGCCCTTGACCATTTATCTTTACTGCGTTCCTACATATTATACCTTTTATCCGTCATGTAATTGGACTGCTTTATTTCACTTGCCTTTTACTGATTCGAAAACAGTGACTAAAAGTAAAAACTTTACCAATGTAAATACTACTACCATGTTTTGTTTTAAAAACCTTTATTGTGAAAATGTCAGTATACAAATACGGGCCTATAACCACGTGGGCCGGCCACGGAGCAAACTGAAATCGTATATGATGAGGAGACATTTACATTATAGAGGAACGTAACGAACGAGCCATTAGGTTGCAAGAACTAAGGTGTCTAACAGTTGTGGAATCGGTGGACGTGCATTTTGTAATTAAAATACGACAGGGCCACTTACAAAAAAGTTATCTAGATATACATTTGCGTGCAAGTACCATGGGTGACGTAAATTCGAACTTTCAATAGTACAGTAATCAATAACACATCAGAACTTAATATCAATAGGGATGTCGAAATATTCAATCAATTCTCGTCCCCGCCCGCCATGAGCATCAAAACTGCATTCATATCTCGTGATATCAAGGTTGTTCAACCAGTACACAACAAGGAGTTACGAGTCCCATTTATACCGGCGCCATTTTGGGCGAGGCCGGGCAGGTCCAAGATATAGTCAAAATGTCTCCACCAACCATCGGCCAGACCAGAACCCCTTTCGGCCCTTTATGCTACAAGATGGTGTCTTCCATTCAGAAAATATTGTTGGCAGCATTTTGAAAGGAAAGATAAACAGCCGTTCTCCTAGTGAGTCTCACATTGTTACATTTAGGAAGAATGTTGAAGAGTAATATGTGGAAAATCTGAAGCCATTTTTCTACAAACTCTCAATCAGCCTTGGATGGAAAAAAAAATCCTGAAGAATGTACAAACTGAAAACCAATTTTTGTCTGTATAGCATCAACAGCAACGCTTGAGTCAGCTTTGTGTCAAGCCGCCATTTTCATTCAATCAATAGCGTCCCCCTGCACACATTCAGAGACCTGGTCGTGTCTTCAGGTGAAACGGATTGTGGGACAAGAAGCAGAAAGGAAAAGGAAAAAAGTTCCGCCGGACCTCGGGAGCCGGCCGCCTATGTCATGGGCGATCTTTGGCCACACCAGGGCAATAGTGAAGCTGCAGCAGGTGCAAATAAGCTTCAGACAGTCTTACACGCACTGCTCAGAACTCTCAACGATGGCACTCAACATCCAGGACTTGCCATCCGGATCTTGGCGCCTTGTGCTGGTTCCGACCTATTCACACATCGGTCCACTACTGACATCACCTCATAAGCCAACGGGGCACCCCACACCGACTTTCGGCGCAGCATTGTAGGATGGCCACACCAGTGCGGCAACTTGCTGGACACAACCTCGGTGCCATCCGGATCTCGGCGCGTTCGAGTCACTGTACCGCAAGAGTGACCGGAACTCAGCTGAACACGCCGTCTTTCGGCGCAGCATTGTAGGATGGCCACACCAGTGCGGCAATTTGCTGGACACCACCTCGGGCAATAGTGAAGCTGCAGCAGGTGCAAATAAGCTTCAGATAGTCTTACAAGCACTGCTCAGAACTCTCAACTATGGCACTCAACATCCAGGACTTGCCATTCGGATCTTGGCGCCTTGTGCTGGTTCCGACCTATTCACACATCGGTCCACTACTGACATCACCTCATAAGCCAACGGGGCACCCCACGCCGACTTCCGGCGCAGCATTGTAGGATGGCCACACCAGTGCGGCAACTTGCTGGACACAACCTCGGTGCCATCCGGATCTCGGCGCGTTCGAGTCACTGTACCGCAAGAGTGACCGAAACTCAGCTGGACACGCCGTCTTTCGGCGCAGCATTGTAGGATGGCCACACCAGTACGGCAATTTGCTGGACACCACCTCGGTGCCATCCGGATCTTGGCGCGTTGTGCTGCCTTCGGCCTATTCGCACATCGGTCCGCTACTGACGCCGCCTCACGTGCCAACGGATTTTCTACGCTTTTTGTAGCCCTATGCCGCATAACAGGTCATGTGACTTGTTTATAAAACTTTTCATTGGTTCATTTTACTTTTGGTTTCCTAAAGATGGAAGGCTTGGTCATATGACCTAAAAATAACACTTTTCATTGGTTTAGAACATTTTTTTTTCCCAAACGATGAAAGCCCCACCTTGTTTCTGGATGATTCAGACTGAAGCTGGCGTCAGCATGAGAGCACCACCATCTCGTGGCTCCGTCGTGGTCATTCCGCGAGCAATCATGGAAGCCGCTCCCCACCGGAAGCCTGCAGGAGTCGAGGGCCCCCAAGACTTTTGTAGAATCTTCATGGCTGAGGGGACGCTTTCGAGAATGGAGCCCAAGCCCTAGCAGGCAAGCGTCCGAGTTCCAAGGTGTCCCAAGGCCATTTTAGTGGACCAGGCCCAAAACCGAAGAGCCGGCCGCCATTTTAAGAGTCCTGTGGCAGCCGCCTATCGCTGCACTGCAAGAGTGGGAGCAACTCAACTACATGGTGAGCGAGACGCTGTAGCCGCAAGAGCGGGCGCAACTCAGCTGGATGGCCGCCACCTGGGGAGGCCCGTTCACGCCGCCTCCCCCACGCCCCCCCCGGGCCGCCCCACGCCAATTTTCGGAGCAGCATTGTAGGATACCAAAACCAGTGCGGCAGTTTACTGGACATCACCTGGGTGCCATCCACATCTCAGCGCGTTCTGCTGCCTTGGGACTATTCGCACAACAGACCGCTACTGACGAGGCCTCCCCCCGCACCACCCGGGACGCCCCACGCTGTTTTTCTGAGCTGCATTGTAGGATCCCAAAAACCAGTGGGGCACCCAGGTGACATCACCTGGGTGCCGTCCAGAACTCAGCACGTTGTGCTGCCTTGGGACTATTCGCACAAAAGACAGCTTCTGACCATTGTTGCTTTTTTTTGTCAAAAATGTTTAAATGTTTGTTACAGTTTTTGTTCCGTTTGTTATATTTAAAAGTTAATAAAGTTTTATAATCCTACTTTGTTGGAGTGCTATATATTTTAAAAAAATCGGGTGAATGGGGCCTTGAATCGGGTTATTGTCATGTGTGGGCTTTGCAAGTGTACTGCTACAGGATCGGACATTTCAAACTCAAATGCACGTTCTTTTTCTTACCTTTCCGAAGCATGGAGCGCAATAGCAGGCAGAGAAAGGGTGATGCAAGTGTTGAACACTGCCTGGCCTGGCAAGTTGCTGGCAGTGCCCCCCCCCCCCCGCCCGCTCCTGAAAGAGGACACACACACACCGCCGCCCCGAGTACTTCACAGATCTTTAAAAGACCATGCGCTTGTTCATGAGGCTTAAATGGTTTATCACCCCTTCTAGAACCCCTGCATCGACCCTCTGACGTTTCCTGGAAGAATTACCACGTAACACAATACCAAGCCTTGTCAGCTGAAACCCCCGAGGAATCGTGGGGCATATTATCAAGGGGGTTTATCTCCGCTTTTTTGGCTTTAAAAGCCAAGAAAGCGGAGATAAAATTATCTCCCTATTACCAAGCTGTCGCTAACACCAGTTAGTGACAGCTAAAAGGAGATAGCGACCATCTTGGGCCCCGCTTTGCATGTCAGTGATATTTATCACTAATGACATGCAAAGTGGGCGTGCCAAGATGTTAGCGACTGGAAACAGTCCCTAACATCGCTATCTCCTATTACCAACTTTTGGAGATATTTGCGCTAAGCGCGAATATCTCCAAAAGCTAACACCTGCCCTGAGCAGTTCTTAGCCATGTTATCCAATGGGAGGTGGATAACATGGCTAAGAGCATTAGCTCAGTAATGCATGAATATCGCTGACTTTTCAGCGATATTCATGCATTGCGGCCGTTTTTTATCGCATTTGCGATAAACCTTGCTAATAGCAAGGTTTATCTGCGATAAAAATCGCCGATGTGCGGCGATAATTTTTGTCTCTAAACAAGTTAGAGACAAAAATTATCGCTAGTTGTTGGTAATATGCCCCCGGGTGAAAATTTTTATTTTTTTTATTTTCCCCACGGGACCCTTTAATAACCCCAACAACATTCCTAGGGGGTCAAGAGGGGTATACCTTGCCCCCTTTCATTAAATTCCCCCTTCGTTTTTCACCTCTTCTTCTCTCTCGATCCTACCGAGAGATAAGATGGCGGCCGCTCAGGACTGTTTAGAATGTTGACAGACACCGGGGAGCCAATCAGCTTCGCATCGCAAAGTTCCGTTTCGCGAAAAGTAAGCGGACCGGAGCGCAGCCCGGAGCGCTGTTACAGATATATATCTTGTTTTGAACTTTAATTTCTCAAAATCCACTGGAGCACATATATTGAGACCTAGCAAAGGCACATCGGGCTAACAGTCCCTACAATTTTGCCAAGTTTCGTGCAAATCCATTCAGCCGTTCGAGCTAAAAGTGAGGCCAAAGGCCCTATGGAAATTAACATGGGAAAAACGCGTTTTGGGACCCCCCTTTTTTCTCGGCCCCCCCTTGACGAAACCCCCCCAAATTTTCAGGGGCTGCTCAGAAACAAAATGTGCCATTTTCCTGAAAATTTCAGCCGATTCCGCCCACAAAAGCCAAAGTTATTAGACATAGAATTTTCAAAAGTCCCATAGAGAAAAAATCCTAACTATATATACCTACTGGCGACCGCCAGTAGGTAATATATATATATATATATATATATATATACATATATATCGCAGCACAAATCAACTAGTCCTAGTTGATAAACAGCAAGCACACAGGTATCCAGTTGTGAAATTCTTTATTTCAAACCCCCTTCACCCTCGACAGACGCGTTTTGCTGTAAAAGCTTTGTCAGTGTCAGTTTGTGCATAGAAATGATCGCCATTTTAAACCCCACCTGACATTTCATTTTTCAAGAACATAGATGATGGTGAATCTTGGTAAACGTGGTGGCCATTTTGGAGTGTAGTATTACACATGCATTTCATTGGTTATTATGGCGAATATAAAGTGCTGTAGTGCAAATTTAAAAACATTGACAGCAACAAACATTTCATTATCAACGTGCACACTCCATTTCATTAAATTCATCAAGTATTAAAATGGTCCCTTGATCAAATGGTTAAAATTAGATTTTTACAAATTCCTGTTTTTACTATAGTGGGGTGTATCCCCTAAGTAATTCTTTTGAAACCACGGGGACTTCACAACTTGTTCTCAGACTAGTTGTTTCGCCCTGTATGGGCTTAATTCCTACTATTACTTGAAAAGAATATATGTATACAATGTTAAATTTTAGGAGTTCTTGAGTATAGTAATAGTACTTTCTGTTTCTGTTTTCCAGTTCTGAACCATTGGAGAGCAACCCTTCTTCATCTACAGGTGCACCCACATCTCCTCATCATTATTAAGACCCCACGGTGTCATCATTGTTTTGAGGTCAATGATGTACCTGGATTCTGCGATGCGGAGTGCCTTTTCCCTGTCCCCACCGCGTTCTAAGCGCTTGATTTGATCTATACAATAAAAACTGAGGAGATCCCTATTACTTCCATGAAATTTGGCAAAATGACGAGATACCGGATAGGATTTGTCCTTATTCGCGATAGCTCTCATATGTTCTAGGATTCTCAGTTTTGTGGGGTTGATAGTGCTACCTATGTAACGTTTCTTACATGGGCACTCTAAACAATAGATCGTATAGTCAGAGTTGCAATTGAGATGTTTAGTAATTCTTCTGTTCTGTTTCTCATCTCCCGTTCTCCCTGGATACTCTTTGACTTTTTTACTATGCTTACAGGCTTTGCAGCGTAAGCACGGATAGAACCCCTTTATACTGTTTATGGCCGGGGATTCAGTTTGAGGGGAGAAATGACTGTGGATTAATTGGTCTGATAGGGACTGGCATCGACGATAAGTTATCATCGGCCTATCTGACAAATGTTTCTTCAAGATATTGTCCGTGTGTAAAATATGCCAGTTTTTCTTGAAGGTGTGGACCAGATCACCTGATTTGGTATTAAATGTGGTGATCATTCTCACTTGATCATTATCTGCCTTTGCCTCTTGCACCACTAGGAGATCCCTCCTGTCAATTGCTGATGCCTTTACAGCTGCCTGTTGTAAAATGCACTTTGAATAGCCCCTTGCTAGGAACCTATTACTTGCATCTTGTTTCGCATCTTGGAAATCTTTCTCAGCTGAGCAATTTCTTTTGAGGCGCAGATATTCACCATACGGTACGTTCTTGATCAGACTCCTCGGATGGTGGCTAGCCGCGTGTAACACGGCATTGCCCGCCGTTGGCTTTCTATAGAGTCGAGTCTGGAGACTATCATTCTCCACAAATACCTCCAGGTCAAGATAACATACACTCTTTTCGCTGATCTTACTGGTGAATCTCAGATTGAGATCATTATTGTTCAGGGTGGTGATATATTCCTCCGCCGAAGTCCTATCTCCGCACCAAACAATAAAAAGATCGTCTATATATCTTGTCCACATTAAAATCCTTTCACTCCACATTTCATTAGTACCTCCCCAAGCCTCGTGCCTCTCCCACCAGCCCACGAACAAGTTCGCGTAGCTGGGGGAGAAGCACAAGCCCATAGAAGTACCCCGTATTTGTCTATACAGTTGGCCAGAAAAAAGGAAAAAATGTTATACAGACAGAATCTCATCATACATAATAACATGTCACTGTGTGCCTGGAATTTATCATGTTTCCTATCCAGGAACTACTTTGTCGCTCTCAGACCACTTTCATGATCTATGCATGTATAGAGATTGACAACATTCTATGTTATTAAGAAAAATATATATATATATATATATATCTGTGAGCAAGGGCGAAACGCGTCAGATTTGGTAACTCTCTTTAAATAAATGTTGCCGACTTTCCTGTCCCTGCTTGCAAACAGTGTTTGTGGATGTGCGCGGTGACTTCAACATTACGGATTTCTTCCGGCTTTCTAAAAAACTGGCCCCAGGGCCCCTTTTTAAAGTAACAAGATCGACGCACCCTTCTGAAAAAACCTGAATAAGAGTGGCGTAATTAAATGTAAAAGAAACAATCCGGCAAGCCTAGCGGTAGAGACCTCAAGAATACTTGCTTGATCAGAGGCAGATTATGAATGTTATTTATATTTGGAATTGCCCAGTAATAGACATTTGAGCATCCCACACAGTCTTTGTAATGGAACAGACCTTTCTGTCTACGTAAGGATTGAGCGTTAGTGTGCCGTTAGGTACCTGTTGTGCTCGGTACATAACTGAACTGAATAACATCAGTATATCGAATAATAGATCCTCTCTCCCGGGAACGGAATTATTAATAGTGGTGTCGGGATGAATAACCACTGAGGATCTTGGTCCATTTACCAGAAGCTCTGAGGGATCTCAGAACCCATAGGAGGTTGCCCACCCACAACCCCTTGTCCTGAAGAAGACCCACCTCGTAAGGACTACCTTCCTACATATAGTTCGGATCGAAACGTTGACTAGACTATACAACTACGATCCATCTCCTACCCCAAGCAAGACCCTTTTGGCTGAAGCGGAGTTTGGTTCTGTGCATCAATTATTTGTTGGACTCTTTTTGAGCCTTATATTGTGGCCTTTTGGCTAAAAGGACCACATGTACTAATTATCTGAATAGTGATTAAAACAAAAAATTTATTAAATAAAACTTGTCACTGAATGAATCGGATTATCCTTTAACCCCACCCTGTCCTTGACACTTCCTTCACTTCCCCCCTCCCTGTTGTGAATGTGGGCACGTACATTTATCACGAATTTGTCATATGTATAATTGAATATGATATGAATTCTAACCAGTAGAAGGTAATCATGCAAATCTGAATAAAACTTTTTGCAGTTACTAGCTTTGTGCTTTGAATCTATCCAATGTTATAAGTTTGCATTACTCTATTTTATGTCTGGGACCCCTTTCTTATGTAACGATAATTACCCAGGTCCCTTTGACTTTATTGGGTCTAACCCTGTTTTTCATAATCCTGCTTGCTGGGTGGCGGCATTGTGGAAGACTGCAGTTGCTGTACATATATATGTGTATATATATATATATATATATATATATATATATATATATATATATTCACTGAAAAAAACATAGGTTTCACACCAGTTATAGTTAGCAGGAAGTTTTACTCGCATAAAACCATTGAAATGCCCACGTTATAGTTAGTTGGACTCACTATAACTTGCGCGTGCAATGCACTGCTGATGACGTCACATAGTACATCACTCATGACATGGTCAGTGACATCACTCATGACATCACTGATGACACCATCCAGTAAATGTGTGTCTTTCTGAAAAATAAATTTGTTTTATATATGTATATGTAAAAGTTGATGGAAGAATAAATGTTTAAATAAGTGTCTAAATGGATGTTTTTTTTATAAAAATTGATTAGTTAACTGGCTTATTAAGTGTTTCTTGGTGAATACATATATTAGTGAGTAATGTTTAAATATTTATATATATGTATTAGTGTTTCACGTTGTGTATAAGTGGCTGCATGGGTTGGTGAGTAGGTACATGTGTAGGTATATGGGTTATTAGATGTTTTTTTAGTATCAGTATGAGTGTTTGTATGGTTTGGTGGGGGTATTACTTATCACATAGATGCATGAATGACTAACTCTCTCTTTGTATGTGTTTTGAAGACAGCATATGTGCAGGACTGTATGGGTGGATGAGTGTGTATATGTGTGTGTTAGTGAGTGAATGACTGTCTCACTAGTGTCTTTATCAGTAACTATATATGTTTTAATCTAGTATATGTGAGTATTGATGTATATAAGTGAGTATATGTGAGAGTGAGATATTGAAAGAGTTCCTGTTTAAATAATTATGTGTTTCTATAAGTGATTGTTTAAGAGAGTAAGTATGTGTAAGTTTCCTTAGAAGTAAGGTGGTAGTGTGTGTGTAGCTGTATATGCAAATAAATGGATGTTCAATAGTTTACTTGCATGTGTGAGTATGTGTGAGAGTAACTTTTGGATGGCTGTCGGTGTGTAACAGGATGTGTAGGTGAATCACTACATATGATGAGTGAGTATATGTATGAGTGACTATATAGAACTGTTGGTGAATGAGTGGATGTGTATATAGATGGTGGAATTATTGAATTGGTTGTTGTAACTGGTATGGGTATCTCAATTTTTTAGAAAATTTTAATTTCTATTTTTCAATATGTGTTTCATGGGTTACATTACAGTGAAAGGAGGTCTGTCACTCTGTCACAAGGATGGTGTCATCAGTGATGTCATGAGTGATGTCACTGACCATGTCATGAGTGATGTAATATGTGACGTCATCAGTAGTGCATTGCACGCGCAAGTTATAGTGAGTCCAACTAACTATAACGTGGGAATTTAAATGGTTTTATGCGAGTAAAACTTCCTGCTAACTATAACTGGTGTGAAACCTATGGTTTTTTCAGTGAATTTAATAGGTGTTTTAAATGCTAATTCCTACCTATAACTGTTGTGAAACCTATGGTTTTTTCAGCGAATTTCATAGGTTTTTTAAATGCTAATTCCTAACTATATCTGGTCTGAAACCTATGGTTTTTTCAGTGAATTTCAAAGGTTTTTTAAATGCTAATTCCTAACTATATATAGGGCCTCAAACCTCTGAAATGTAATATTTGTTATAATGAATCCTATATTGTATACTTATATAATAATATATATATATTTTTTTTTTTGCCTTGGTGCGCTCCCGGTGCGCGCCCCGGTGTGCGCACCGGAAAGCGCAGTTTTTCGGCGCACCCCGGGGCGCACCCAGGTAAGCGTCCCGTTAGCGCTATTGCCGCGAACGAAAACATCATCATGACGTATTGCGTAGCTGCGTCCGCGTGATACGCACGGCGTAAGCGCACCCGGAAGCACTCGAGCGAATACGATCGTGCAACGTAAACATCCGACGCGCTTACGCGACGCGACCCGGGGCGCATCGCGTAAGCGCGTCGGGTCATGTGACCTGAAAATAACACTTTTTATTGGTGCAGAACAGTTTTGGTTTCCAAATGATGAAAGCCCGGGTCATGTGACCAAAAAAATAACACTTTTCATTGGTTCAGGAGAGTTTTTTTTTCCAAATGATGAAAGACCCCACCTTTTTACCTTATTCTGACTTCGTCCTTTGACTGAGGAAGACCTGTTTGAACATCTTTGAGAAATATTTTGTACTTTAAAATGGCTACAGTAGCAGCAGCAGCTGGAGCATCTGCACCACCACCACCACCACCACCACCACCACCAAGAGGACCACCACAACATTACATTGGTGGTCAAGAAGAGGAAGAGGAGGAAGAGGAGGAGGAGGAGGGGAGAAGGTGGCTGCAAGAAGACAATACCCCATACAAGCCAAGGCAGCACATTGTATGGGAGTTTTTTTCTATACCAGAGGGCAAGAAGAAAGTCAATGCGCCCAAGGTGACTTGCCTAATCTGTGGCATGGAACTTTCAAGGGGGAACCCTAACAAAAAATATTCTTTTGGTAATAATACCATGATTAGACACATGCAGCACAAGCATCTGAACAACTATTCTGCTGCAGAGATGAGAGAACTGGCCAGTAACCCTCCCCAATCTTCAACCACCTCCTCCAAAGAAAGCAACCCACTCCATTGGGACCAGAGACAAGGGAGACGATCCCTTGCATACAACCACGGTTTGGGGAATTCCGAATTACATGTATTTTTTGTGGAAGACCATCTCCTATGATGAACAGAGCATAAAGCTCATCCTCCTTGCTGGTGACAACCACAATTGCCCCAAAACCCCCTAATTTTTTCCTGTTTTTTTTTTGCTCCAGTTGAGCCATTTTCAATTCCCTGTTTTTTGTTTCTCCCCATAAAAATAACAAAAAAAATATAAAATAGTTCATAAAAGCCAAAAAAAGTACAAAATGTTCAAAAAACATTAAAAAAAATATAAAACAACAAAAAGAAGAAAAAAACAGTCCTTTTTAGAACTACCTCCAATTTATAAAAAAAGGCTACATTTTTTTAAAACTCTGTCATTCTTTTTTCCCCATGGTACGCTCCCCGGTCCGCTCCCCGGTGCGCGTGCCGGGCGCTCCCCCGCGCAAATCAAAAAAAAAATCTTTTTTTTGCCCCGCGGGGCCCTTTTATGGCCCCCACATCAAACCTAGGGGATCAGGGGGGGTCTACTCTGCCCCCTTATGGTCATTTCCCCCTTTGTTTTTGCCTCCTCTTGTGTCTCGATCTTACCGAGACACAAGATGGCAGCCGCTCCGGACTGTTTCGAATGTTTACAGACACCCGAGAGCCAATCAGCTTTCCGCTCGCAAGTCGCGTAGCGCGCCCGGAGCGCTCCCTGGTGCGCGTACCGGAGCGCTGCCATAGATATATATATTTTTTTAACCTAAATTACTCAAAATCCACTGGAGCACATATCTTGAGGCATAGCAAAGGCACATCCGGCTACCAGTCCCTACAATTTTGCCAAGTTTGGTGGAAATCCATTCAGCCGTTCGGGCTAAAAGTGAGGTTGACCGCCCTATGGAAATTAACATGGGCGACCGCCAGTAGGTAATATATATATATGTATATATATATATATATATATATATATATATGTATATATATATATGTATATGAATCGCACTTGCACTGTTTGGCGGCATTTGAGAAGGTCAGCAATTGACGAAACGCGTCATGTCATGGCCGAATAAAGAGCTTTTTCCAGTGATCCACGTGTGCTTCAGCTGCTTGGGTGTCCCTGAGGAGTGTAGTTTGGTGTTGGGATGCGGCCACAAGCATCGAGGAGTACCCGCCCCACAAGGTATTTCGGCAGTTGTGTGGCAACTTGTTGGTAACTTCAAAAACTTTTTGAAATACACCGAAAACGCCGCATCCCCGTAACAGCGCCCTGCCAAACACTGCTTTGGGCTGTCACTGCACGGTTGGTGGTGACTTTACTACAGTTGTCTCCAGGGGCCCTTTACAAGAGTGTATGCGGAGGTGTGAGGATCACGGAGATTTGCTCGCCAGCAACATCAAAGACCAAGGAGGCGTGGGGAGTCAGCAGGGCCCAACCCACTGGGGAAGTACTTACGCTAAGAGGGCCTGCTCTGTTTGGACTGGGAGGACTGAGTCCTGACACACCCCCTTGCTGGACTGCCACCGATGCCTCCCTCAACCAACCGCAGCGGGGCATTGGGTGTTTAAATGTGGTTGTGAATCGCACTTGCACTGTTTGGCGGCATTAGAGAAATTCAGCAATTGACGAAACGCGTCACGCCATGGCCGAATAAATAGCTTTTTCCAGTGATCCACGTGTGCTTCAGCTTCTTGGGTGTCCCCGAGGAGTGTGGTTTTGATATATAGAGCTAGGAGTCTGCTAGGGCACATAATGGCATGGGGCCGCTGGTGCACATACTATCTAGGGTCATTTATACCCATAAAGTGTATAACACAACTAATTCATAAATGTTTCGATACCACTGAGATATACATTTCGTGAGACTGTTATGATAATTTTTGCTGATTCTAGGGTGCACCGTACCTTGTACATAAAAGCCTTCAGCCAGCCTTGCAGTCGAGGACGAACATCGTTTAACGGAATCAATAGCGCCACTGTCTTGAGAGTGAGCAGGAAAGGCGCTTGGCACAGAACTCATTCCTGGCATAATGACCGGTTACTCACCGGTAATATTCATTACTCCGAGTCGTAGCCCTCCCCGTCCCAGTCCTTACTAATGAGCATAGCTCCTCCCACCAGAAACTCCCAAGCAACTAAAAACCCATCCCTTCCCTCCAGGCCACACCCACACCCTAAGGCATATAATCATGTGACCCGCCCATCCACATCCTGTACAACCAAGCACAAGAAGCCGAACAGGGAGGGAGGGATGGGAACCAGGACTGGGACAGGGAGGGCTACGACTCGGAGTAATGAATATTACCGGTGAGTAACCGGTCATTACCTCCTCGTCAGCCCTCCCCGTCCCAGTCCTTACTAATGAGCAGATACCAAAGCAAGAATCGGCTTCACATAGCAGAAAAACAGACTCAAGCCGCACAAGTAGAAAGTCACACAACCTGAGCAGAACGCAAGCTAGCGTTCCCAAACCCAGGAGACACAGTCCCACATATCACTCAATGACTACAGGACATAAAAGCACGAGGAGAACACCCAGCAGCATCCACACAGAACACGGCCAGGGAGCCCCATCCCGGAAGCAAGCCCAATGAGCAGCTACCCCAGAGGCGAGGAACCTCGAATCGACCCAGGCGTCAACACACCACAAGCCCAACAGCATGCCGCACAGCCAACACAGCCACTGACGGAGAGCAGCCACAGAAGGCCCCAGAACACGACCAGCCAGCCTAAAGGCAACAAAAAGGGAACACCACCCCATAAAAAAAGGCACAGCAGGAAGGAGGCACACCGCCAAAGCCCGCACAACCGCCAAACAGAGCAGCAGCACCCAAACCCCAGTAAGAGGTACAGGACAGAAAACAGGCAGAACCAGAAACCCCAACAAGGAGCAAAGGAACGAAAGAACGGCGCCAGGAGGAAACAACCCCACAACCATCCGGACGCCAAGGGGCGCCCCAGCCCAACGCCCGAACCCCGAAAGGCCAACCATCGCCCACAGAGCTCGCAGGGAGGATACAGGCCGACCCAAGTCGAAGCCAATCACCCAGAAACCCAAGACAAGCCCCTGAATCCAATGCAGACACACCCTGTGTCGGACAGCAATCCAGGAAAGAAAACCCCATGACATGACAGGCACAGGACAGGAGAGGCGAAGGGCTCCCGAACTGAGAAAAAACTCAGCCAGAACACCCCAAAGCCAGGTGGTCCAGACACACCACAGCCAACCCGCAAGTGGACCAGACACCCCGAGACATAGGGGAAACAACAAGGGACCACCGGTAAACACCAGCAAGGCCCCACCGCCAACCACAACAGAGGGAGCCAAGGCCACCCAGACCAAACCGGAGCCACCAGGACAAACGAGGCCCGACCCAGTCCAACCCGCAGCAGGACCCACGGAACCAGCGCAAACGGGGGAAAAGCACACAGCAGGCCTCCGTACAACAGAAGGACAGGGCAACCACCCCGCAGACAGAGCCTGACCAAACCAGAGAACAACCTCAACCCAAGGCACTCCCCGGAGAAGCAAAACAGGCCCAACCACGAGACACTGAACCTGGACAGCAAGAGGCATAACTCGGACAGGGAGGGAAACACCCCACGCAGGAGAGCCTCCCCGGGAAGAAAAACCCCCGGAGACGAAAAGTCCAAGGGGCCACAAGGAAGAAAACGCCCCCCCCTCCCGGCCGAACAGCCGAACCGTCAAGTGAAGCCATCTCAGCACAACAAAGGCGGACGACCCAACACACCACCAGCACACAGTCCGACTAGACCCCCACGAACCTCAGGAGGAACCAAGGCAGAAAGAGGCCAGGCCAACCGAACCGACCAAGGGACAGACTGAAAGCACAGGCAATCAGGCTTCAACCGCAGACCAGAGCGAGCCAGCGCCACCAGAGGCACATGAAAGCACCACACGAACGCAACAGCACCCGGCATACCCAGGCGACCTCCCAACCAGGCACCAACCAGGCCAGAAACTGCAGAACCCCAGATCCTTCAAACAAGATCAGGTGCACCCAGGCAAGCAAGGCCAAAGGCACAAAACCCCCATGGGACACAAAGAAAGCAGAGGCAGGAAAAGAACCCACCGTCCAGCGGGAGCCTGCGACAGCAGAGGCACAAAACACTCCACAGAGCACTAGAGCCCAGGTCAGAGAACCAACTTCTCTCAGGACCCAAATGGATAGCCCCGCAAGAGGCCCAGTGCAAGACACGCCAGGGGGAACAAGAGCCACCGGGCCCAAGGACAAACCTCACAGCAGCAGGAAACAGCCGCCGAACATGGAGCCGCCGGGGAGTAGAGGAAGACCGAGCCCCCAACCACCACCGTAGTCTGCGGGGCACCGTCAGGAAAACCCCACCAACCGAGGTGCCGAAACCACCCCACGAACAGCAGCACATTCCAAACCGACGCAGGAGGCAGCAAACACCCATTGAAAGGGCCTAAACCGGAAGGAAAGAAGAGGAAGAATCAACCTACCGAACAAGGCAGGGAACACCCGGAACCCCCTAGTAGGCAAAGAAGCCGCGGGAACCGGCAAAAGAAGAATGTGTCCCGGAGAACCAGAAGGATCGACGAGGGAGACACAAGCGTGCAGCCGCCATAACCAGCACCGCACAGCAGACCCCAGAAGGGCCCCGGAACAGAAACAGGAGCGAGTACACCCCCCGACCCTGCCGAAACACTTGCACTCACAACACCGCCCCCTCAGAAACGAGACCCGAGCCCCGAGCAAAGAGCCCACCACAGTGCCTGAGAAATAGGAAAAAGGGGCAGCACAGAACACAGCCAGTAGCCCAGCCCAACAAGGAGGGACAAGAAGAAGAGGAAGCACCCCGTAGACCCTGGGACAAGAGGAAGGAAGGGACACCCCAGCCCCATTCCATACCACCGAAGGGCAGGGCCACCAAATTAGAATGAAACGCCGCCCAAAAGCAGGCGCACAATCCCACGGATCCCAAAATAGTAAAGAGCCCGCGAAGGGAAGCACCATTAAGGGAGTCCCCCAAGCAGTACCGTCCTCCAAGGCAAAACCCAGCGAGCAGACACAGAGGACCCAGCCACCGTCACCATCGCACCAAGGGTTACAAAGGAAAAAGACTGCCCAGAAATGCAACTGCAGTCCCAACCCGGAAAAAGAGGCAGAGGGACCCACAACCAGCAAACCAGCACAGAAAAAACGGACAGACACACGAAGTGACCGACCCAAAAGCCAGGGCAAGACGCAGCCCGGACCGCAAAACCAGAGGCAGCACAAGCCAGCTTCAAGGTCCCCCATCCCGCAAGACCACAGGAGAAGAAGGAACCGCAACCACGGACACCACCAGGCACCGAGCTGCCACACCAGCCACCGGGATTCACACGCTACCCAGCCAGGATACCCCAGCGAACCACCGTAAAGGAAATCCCAATCATCCAGAAACCGGGGAAAGGCATGTCCACCAAACATCCCCCACACCCCCTCCTGCACAACATACACAGAGATCGAGGAAAGGGGAGGCCCACAAGCCCCAACAACAGGTGAATGGTGAAAAAGTCCACAGACTGTCCACCCACCCAGGGCCAATGGAACCAAAAAGCGACCCGAACACGGAACAGAAAACCACGAAGGCTCGCCCCCCCGGACCCAACCAATCCAAGACAGGATCCACGCGGCAGAAGCAACCTGACCATGCCCAAAGGAAGGAGCAGCGGAAGACCCAGCGACCACCACCTCCCCGTGACAGCAGAGCCCATACATGCCAAAACCACACGTCTCGAACAGGGGCACAGAACAGAGAAAGTAGCGCCCAGACCAAGCAATGCAAGATCCACAAGGGCCAATCAGGGAATGCCACACCCCCCAAGGCCAGCAGGCCAGTCCAAACAAGACAGAAAGAGGGAGCCCGGGACTCCCCCAAACCCCATGGTCCCGCCAAAGCAGTAACACAAATGTACCCGAAACAACAGGCATCTAAGGGGAATAAAAAAACTGTCGCCAATCAGACCGACACACACGTACCTGAAAGGAGGCCAGACCGCCACGCCACTGGCGAGCAGAGGAGCCAGCCGTGCACAACACACCACCCTTCCCACCCTAGGCGAACATGCCAGGGCAGGGAACCAACCCGGAAGAGGGGAGGCCCCAGCAGGAAGACAAGTCGCGCTACCACCACAGGACACCGCCTTAAACAAAAGCAATGCCCCCAAAAAAGGGCAGAGAGCGACCCACGGCAGGAGAAAGAGGCCAGGGGAGGAACCAAGGACACGCAGCCCCAGCACACAGAGTCCCGACCCCCAAAAGTACCAGCCCCATGCATGTGTCATGAGGCGCAGCCCAATATATCCAGAACACCAGGGCGCCCCCAAACTGAAGGACAAACGGAACGCAATTAAATGCATAAGGACACTTGTATAGCGCACTACGCACCCGCAAGGGTTGGAATAGGCACCGAGGCAAGAACTATCGGGTCCGTGGAAGTATGAGCCCAAGACCCGCCCTAGAAAGAACAGGCAGCCCAAAACAGGACCGACAGAGAGAGCAGCTTCCACGTGTAAAGCAACCTGCCTCCAAACAGACACGGGAACACGAACTCCCGGACATTCCAAAGGAAGCATACAGGCACAGCATTGCCACCACGGCCCACTGTGTGAACCAAAGCGACGCCCCCTAAAAAGGGGCAGGGAGCGACCCGCGGCCAGAGGACACGAAGCCCCGGTAGACAGAGCCCCGTCCAATTAAATGAACAAAGCGTTTCCCCGCAGGGAAATTGCAGAGTCTGTTCTCGCGGCCGCTTTATACAATGCTCTGTGCGCATCCAGTACGATATCTGCATCGTGTACTGCCTCCCAGGTAACAAAAACAAAAAAGGGAAACACGGGCCCGAGACGAGCACCGAGCCCCCAAACACACCTCCCAGGAGGAGCCAAACCGCCACGCCACTGGCGAGCAGAGAAGCTAGCCGCGCCCAACACACCCCCCCTCCCTCCCCGGGTGTACCCGCTAGGGCAGGGAACATACCCGGAAGAGGGGAGGCCGCAGCAGGGAGACACCACCCCACACCAGGCAGTCAAGGCCCCCCAACCCCACGGTCCCGCTAAAGCAGGGACTCAAAAGTACATGACAAAAACAGGTACAACAGGGGAACAAACGGCCGCCAGCAGGCCGTTTCACACTCACCCGAAAGGAGGCACCGGTCCAGTACCCCCACGACGAAGTTGCCAGGAAATGAATTCCGCAGAAAAAACAAACAGGATGTGGATGGGCGGGTCACATGATTATATGCCTTAGGGTGTGGGTGTGGCCTGAAGGGAAGGGATGGGTTTTTAGTTGCTTGGGAGTTTCTGGTGGGAGGAGCTATGCTCATTACCCCCTCATGGGTCCTCCCCGTCCCAGTCCTAACAACGTGAGGCAGTCCTGCCTCCACCCAGCCAATCACAACGCCAGTATTCAAAAGTTACATAAGCCCCTCCCACCTACCGCCATGCCTGTTTTTTTTCTGCTCCGACGGCTGTCGGAACTCTGGTGCTCCCGGTTCCTGTTTCTGGCTTTCTTCAGGACGGTGCCGTGAGTGTTTCATTTGCAGTTTTATGCTTCTGCGTTATTTTACTGTGTGAATTTCACAGGAGTATTTCATTTGCAGTTTTTTACTTCTGCATTGTTTCCTGTGGGTTTTTCTCTCTGTGCGGCTGCTCCGGTCCCCCGGTCAGCTGCGCTCCTGTTCTGGGGTCAGGGACTCTCCCCGTTCATGTGCTGGGCTGGGGCGGGGAGTTTTCGTGGTGTCCTGGCCCCGGGTCGTTCCGGCGCTGTGGTTCTAGTGCAGCGTCCGGCCCCCTCGGTCATGGTCTTTTGACCTGGGGCTGTGGGTGGAGACTACAGGGCTGCCCATTGTAATTTTCACCGGTCTCACTTTGTGTGATTTGTTGATTGGGGGCAGTGTTGCTTGGAGGTTGCTGGGCACTTCCTTTGTTGTGTGGTGAGTTCCTGTTTGGTTCGATTGCTCGGGTTCACTCACCATGTGTGAAGGGTCGTCTTCACCTGTGCCTGCCTGGCTGTTTCCATGCGGCATAGTTTCCAGGTTCTGCAGGTGGATGACATTTTGCAGATTCTGGGGCTGCGCTGAATACTGTGAAGGGCTACTGGTGTTTACGAGATCTTCCTGCCTATGCTGTCCAATTACCGGGGTTGATATAGTTTCAATCTGTGCTTTTCCACAGTTGTTGGTGTTGGCTGTACAGTATGCGCTGCCAGGGCCTACTTTGCGTTGTCCTGAGGATAGGTCTTTATTAGGGTGATGCTGGGTTGTGGCCCTAGATCCCTGGATGCTGTGGGGTTTTCCGCACAGTTTGTTTACTCTGTGGTGGTTGACCTTTTCCTTCCATGTTGTCCTGTTGGATATCCTGTCTGATGCATGGCTTGCGGCGGATACGCAAGGTTTTCCTCATTTTCTGGGATGGTGGTTTCGCCTGGCGGACTTTATTTCTCACTTTCCTGCATTTCCATGTGTTGCTTCTTTTGGGGTGCGTGCTGGCTCTTGTTCGGCCTGTGCTTCACTGTTCCTTCTCATGGGTTGTGTGGAGTTTGGCTGTTTGCGGGCCTTCCTTCCTGTCTTGGCTTGATGGGTTGAGTCTTCTCCTCGGCTGACGTGGTGCTGGCGTCTTGGTCCACTGTCTGTTTTTCTGTGGCTCCTTGGCTTTTTGGCTCCCTCTACTGACAGTCTGTGTGGTGGTGCTCTGTCTTCCTCTCGGCCCTTTCGTGGTCGGGGGTGGGGGAGGCTGTGTTCCGTTTGGTTCCTGGCCTCTGTTGCACCTACGGCTGCCCCTGGGTGTTGGTCGTCCAGGGTTTTGGGTATTGTTGTGCCCTGGGAGGGGGGTCTCTGTGACCTGGTGGTTGCGGTTGCGTCTCTTTTTCTTTGGGTCTGTGTCCCACTCCTGGTGTTCATCTGGCAGTGGGTTCCCTGTCTCCGTTGCTGTTTTTGTTACGGTTATGGGGGCTCGGATCCGTTGTTCCTGGCTTGTTGGTCCGGTCTGCTTTCCGAATGGTGGGTCCTGTCGGTCTTCGCTCTTGGTTTCCGGATTCCATTCCGGGCTGTCCCCCTTTTTGGGCTGTTTTTACGGTTGCTCCGTTGTCCTTTGGCCCGTGTTGCATTTACCTTCTTCTTTGGGCGTCGGTCTCTTTTTGTCTCTGGGCGCTGTTGTGCTGGTTCCGGTGGCGGAGCGGGCCAAGGTTCCTCTTCCTCTTTGTTCTTGGTCCTGGCGCCCGTTGGTTCCTTTTTGCACGGTTCTGTGTCCCGGGGCTTTATACCATTTGGTGCCGCTGGTCGGTTGTTCCCCTTGCGGTCTGTCATTCCCCTCTTCCTGGTGGGTGTTTTTTATTTTTAATTTTTTTTTGGTCTTCCCTGGATTTGGGTGTTGTCTGTTTTTCACGTTCCATCCGTCTGGCTGGTCCGCGGTTCCTGCGGTTTGCTGTGGATGGGTTCCTTTCTCTGTTTCGGGTGTTGCCTTTCGGCCTCTCTCCTGTTCCCCAGGTTTTTTCCGCGGTGCTGGCTCCTGCTGTGCAGGTTTTTTGCTGGTTGGCGGTTCCGCTCTGCTTGCACCTGTTGTTCTTTGTACTGCAGGGTTAGGCCTGGTCCATACCTGGGTGGGTGACCGCCTGGGGGGTGCTGTTGGCTTTTCCCTATATGGCTTTTGTCCGGTTTCTGCTTCCACCTTCCTTGTGACTGTTCTGGCGATGGTGGCGTTGTGGCCTTGCTCCGGTTACTGGGGTTCGTTGTGGTTCTGGCCATTTTTCTTCTGGTTCCTGTTCGGGGCCTTCGGTTTCTCGGGGCCTGTTCATCACTTTGCAGGGGGTTGTTTTCACCCTCTGGCTCGGTTCTCTTCCCTGTTGGCTCTTTTGTGGGTCCTGCTGGGTCGCCCTTCTGCCCTTTGGGGTTGGTTGCGGTTCCAGGAGGTGGTGGCTGCCTCCACGGCTGTGGTTCCTTGGGTTTGCCTGTTCCTCCTGTCCTTGGTGTTTCTTCTGATTGGCTCTTTGGGTCCTTTTCAGTGCAGGTTACATGGCTCTGGTTCCTCTCTCCCCTGTTCTGGTTCCTACTTTGGCCTGGTGGCTTTGCTCTCCCGACCTGGTGTTTGGGGTGCGTTTTCAGCTCCCTTCTCTCCTCTTGTTGTCCTTGGACGCCTGTCCTTGGGGTTGGGCGCCACGTTGGGGGTCCTTGGTGGCGGCCGAGTTTTTTGATTCGTGCTGGCCTTCCCGTGGCTATTTGCTGCTTGGGCCTTCTTGGGGGGACCAGTTGCATGTCTCTGTTCCTGCTGGCTTCCATTTGTTGTTCCCACGACTCTATGGCTCATTGGTGTGTCTTGTGCCTCTGGTGGTTCGGGCTCCCGCAGCTCTCTCTGGGCCGTGTCTCCTCTGTGGGCTTTGAGTTTGTGTTCAGGACTGACTGCGTTTTCGTTTGTAGACGCTGCTTGGGCCGTTTCCTCCTGTCCTCTGTTTTGTGCCCTCTGTGCTCGCTTCAGCGGCGCATTTTCTTTGTTTGGTTCAATTTGGTGTGGATTTGCATGGCCCCTGCACATTTCCTTGGCCTTCGGGCTTTCTGTGTGCCTTCCCTCCTTTTTCTCCTCCTGCATAGTCTGGGGATGTAAGGGGGTGTATGTAGGTGTCTGTATCGTTAACCTCTCTGTCTTTGATTTCTGCTCCTGCTGCTGCTGGCGGGGGTCGGGTTTGGCCGGACTTCATTGACTCCGGCTCCGCTTTTTGGTCCACAGCTGGTTTTTGCCCTGATGTCACTTGCTTCTGACGGCCTGGCTCTTGTGCGGCTGTGGTTCGCGTCTTTGGGCTGTTCCTCTGTGGTGGCTTGTGGCATCCCGTTGTCTCGTCGGCCTTCGGCCCTTGGGTGCTGTGGTCGTCTTTGGGGTTCTTTTTTCTCTTTGTGTTCTTCTCATTGGGCCGTTCCTGTGCTGGGGGATCCTACCTCTGTGTTGGATTTTCTCAGGACTGTTTTTTTTACAGGGCCTTGCCCCTTCCGGTTTGTCTTCTCAGTGGGCGGCGGTTCGTGCTTGTCGGGGTCCTGGAGCCTCCTCTGTGGTTTTTGCCCCTTTGAAGAGTCGGTTTCTTCTAGGCTTTCGGCTTCGTCGGCCGGTCTCTCCTGTATTCGTGCCTTCTTGGGTTTTTGCCTGCTGTTTGGGGGGGTCTGCTGTTGCCCCCTTTTGAGCTCTTGCTGGTGGCTGTCTTGTTCTGGTTGTCAGCTACTGTGGCTTTTTTGCTGGCCATCACCTCTACTCGTCGGTTGGGTGCTTTGGGTGCTCTGCTCGTTTCTTTTCCCTGTTGGGAGTTCCTGCCGGATTGGGTTGGTTTGTGGCTTGTTCCGGTCTTTCTGCCTGGGGGTTCTTCCCGTTTCCTTTGGCAGCTGGAGGTGTTTTTCCTGTTTTACCTGCTGGGGGGGGGTCCCTTGTTCCCCCTTACTTGGTGGTTCGCTGGACTCTCCGGTTTTTCCCACCTTTGTTCCCTGGTGTTTTTCCATTTTCTCCTTTCCTGTGGAGGTGTGACTTGGGGGATATGGTTTTCCGGTTCTGGGGTTGGTCAGTGGGTGCATTTGGCGGTCTGCCTGCCTTTGCGGTCCTTTGGGTCTGCCTCCTCCGTCTCTGGTGCTGGGTCGTTGGACACGTTCTGTGCCTGCTTCCTGGGCTGGGGCGGCAGGAGTTTTCTATCCGGGAATTTGTTGGGTGGCCACCCGCTGTCCCGTCTCGTATTTGTGCTACCTTCTTGGCTTGTTGTTTTACATGCCTCTGCTGGCTGTTTTTCTGTTGGCGTCTTGGACGTTGCTGTTCATTGATCTTTACTGATTTGTACTCTGCATGGATCCCTGGTGTCCTGCGTTTTTTGTTGGTTCTCTGCTTGTGAGTTCCTCACGTTGTTAGGACTGGGACGGGGAGGACCCATGAGGGGGTAATGTCTTATTACTTACCGGTAATCTTCATTACCCCGATTAGGGTCCTCCCCGTCCCAGTCCTGTACCCTCCCGCCCTCCCGCTGTGTTTGTGTCGGAGTCTTGTTGATAACAGGCATGGCGGTAGGTGGGAGGGGCTTATGTAACTTTTGAATACTGGCGTTGTGATTGGCTGGGTGGAGGCAGGACTGCCTCACGTTGTTAGGACTGGGACGGGGAGGACCCTAATCGGGGTAATGAAGATTACCGGTAAGTAATAAGACATTAGTAAGGACTGGGACGGGGAGGGCTGACGAGGAGGTAATGCTCACCTACAGTACAAGCTGGTCTTGGCATATTTTGAACACTAGACTGCAGACTTTGGAGCTGGGAAACCAAGGTTCGAGCCTCGGGTCGACTCCACATCCTGTGATTCCAGGCAAATCACTTAATTTCCCCGTGCCTACCATAAAAAAAACGAATGTGTCCTTGGGTAACGTAACGCCCCTATACCTTCGGGCCGAGTTTGCGCTTTATAAATCTGCAAAAAAAAAAAAACTTGGTTGATGGGCTGACTTCTAGCATACTGACTACTGGTGATTCTTAGCATAATGCGGGCAACAGTTGCATGATGCTAGCACTGGTATATGTGTGTCGATTTGTAGCATGTTGTCGCCATCATTAGCATGATGGTGATCAACTCTGTTATAATGCTAGCCCTGGCAACATGGTGCGATGTATTTATATAGTACATGCTCCAACAACTGCATGCAAGTAAAGCCGCAGAAGGAAAGCTGAAATTTCCTGTCTCTTTTTGTGAACTGATTGTCCTCGTGTTTTAATTTATATTACAAAAACTCATATTTTATGTGCTCTGTGACAACGCTCTGTTTCGCATCCATCAGAAATACGATCTGCAACCGCTCAGCTGCAAGCCGCTCACCCAAGAATAAAGGCAGCGGCCTCATGTATAGTTATTTGTGCGTCGGCTGAAAGCTCGTGTACTTGAGGCATGAGGGTCGCTTGCATACTCGGTTGCTTTTGTCCTGGCCGAGTGCCTGCTAAAACAACTTGATCCAGCAGCTGAGAAGGTCATAAGTTAAAGTTGACGAGAATCCAGGGTCTGGTTTAGAAAGAACTCGCACTGTTCCCTGGCCCTTCAAGGCCAGGCGGCCTTACAGCCGTCAGTCCCCGCGCCCAAGCGGTGCACATGTTTGGAAGCACAGACTTCGCGAGCGAGGGCTGGCCGCCGCACTTCTCATGGGACTGAAACGAGCAGCCTTAAAGAGGCAGAGCTGAATAGAAACGCACGCAGTTACATTGGACTTCATCTAAGTGAGACACCTTAAAGCACCTAGTGCCCTGGTATCTGCTACAAATGGAGGAGTGACCTTTGTGGAAGTCGTGGCTTTTTTAAACCCCACACTTATGTTTCACTTATTTATTTCGTAGGTTATTTTAGAGTGTTGGTCATTCACTGCTGCTCAGAACGCTGCTCGAGCAAGTGTAATTTACCAATTTAGTGTAAAAAGTGCTAACTGCAAATCCAGGAGATAGTAAAAAAGCTGTATACTCTGGGGGAAAGAGCCACTTTTATGTATACCATGTGAAACCTATGCAAATCAAATTATTGTGATTGAGCTAACAGGCAATGTAACAGTAAGTCTATCTTCAACCTACCACACGAACTAATAAAAAGCATTTGCAATTCAATCGGTCTCGCATTTACGAGAGTTTGAGCTATTGGTATTGTAAATGACAATGTTTTTTATTTCTGTGTTGTTTTTAAAATAGATACATAAAAGGCATTGTCATTTACAATGCCAATAGATTAAACTCTCTCATTTGCGAGACCTATTGCATTGCAAATGTGTGCTATAAAGCTAAAAAAAAAAGCATTTGCAATGCAATCGGTCTCGGGTATGGGACCTTATATGTATTCAGCTATGCAGCACATTAGCCTGAATACTGAAACATCTACTGTGGAGAAGTGTGGCTAAATGATTAGAGCGGCAGACCCTGATGCAGAGGTCTAGCCCGGGACCAGGGTTCAATTCCCCGCCTCGGCGGGTCTTGGGCTCAAAATTTCACGGACCTGATAATTCTCGCCTCGGTGCCTATTCCAATCACGGAGTCCCACTCTGCAACTCTGGGCAATAGCTTGCTTAATCTCCACAACGGCCCCCACAACGCTAAGGATGCCTGGCCTCCACCTTGGGGGTGCCCAGGAGTGGACGCCCCACAGGGAAAGCCAGGATGGGTTCCACAGCGGTATTTGTACAAGCGCCTTGAGACCCTTGCGGGTGAGTAGTGTGTTATACAAGAATCAATTTACATTAACTGTAAGCACCAAACTGCGTAACACGCCATGCATGGGAACATGTAGAGAGAAATATTGCCTTTCAGCGGAAAATGGTATAGTCCAAAGCTCTGTTTTTAATGTAAAATCAGGCCCTTTTCTTATCACTGAAAATACAAGGTTTGAAAAAAATATTCTCTATGGGTGCTCATGGAAGACAATTTCTATGGACTGGAGTCTAGAGAATGCTAAAGTGATTCTGAACCCTCTGTTCTTAGATAACCGATAGGTAACTTTATTAAGATATGGGTCCCCTGATTCCGCCTGGTTATGCCTCAGTAATGGGATGCCAGTCAGTATCACAACATAAGGGCTGGTACATGGTGGAAGGTTCATAACAGTCTTATTAGTGGCTGCATCAGTGTTCTGCATATCCAGCAATGGCCTATTACTTGTCAATTGCGGTTCCCTTTGGCCTTTGGGTACTACCATCTGTTGAACAATCGGGATCTCAGTTTGGGCAATCGGCACCGCCCCTGTATGGTGCTTTACACGTCCCCCAGGGATTCATTCTTTTTGGGGGGCAGTAAAGCTCAAACCATAGAGGTCGTCATAATAAGAAGCTTCAGAGACAATAGTGGTGGGAAGAAGTTGAAGATCTTGCTTCTCTGGCCGTTTGCTGCACAGGGAGGCTGGAGGATGCAGAATTAGTCCATTTGGCAGAGCTGATAATGGCTAACAGATTAAATTACCCACAAGCAATCAAGGATGGGTTGCAGATGTGCTAGTAAAACCGATCTGAACCTGCTACAGCATTGGTCAAGTAGTGAGGGATCAAGCTCTGAAATTAAGGGCCGGCCCGGTATGGGGGAGAGCCCCTCAAGTAAGACACCACGCTGCCTCCCGCCCAGCCCCCCCTAGCGGGACAACTCGAGGGGAACTCTACCGTGGTCCTAGTGCCTCACCTGCTGCAAAAGGAGGGCGGCCGCCAAGAGCTGCAGAGCCCGTGTGATGAGCAGTGTCCTACGTCGCAGGGAGCCCCGCTCATGATGCGACACTCCGGGGCGGCCTCCCAGCCCCTGATGATCCTGCAGCAGTGAGCAACAGAGTCCGCCCATTGATGATGCGGCGTCCTGTGCCTCTGCTCCGCCAGCAGAGCCGCTGCCACTGAAAGAGGCGCTCCCGGTGCAGCGAGTCCCGCTCCCGAACCGCCCTGACTGGCGCTTCCTGTGTCGGCCGGTGCCTGGTCTGCTGATGCCGGCTACTAACGGTGCTGTGCTCCTCTCTCTGATCAGGCTGCCTGTGGCGGTGCTCCCCTGGCCGGATTGGAATCCGCTTGCTGGTGCCTGGCTCCTGTGGCTGCTCTGAGCCACAGTGTCATGTAGGTTGGCACAGCACCGCCCTCTGATCCTCACATCCAGGAGGCGCATACTACCGTCTAAGTCAAGTGACTTTCCCCACACACCACACCCAGCCTGCAGTAACAAACACACGGGTCCTACCTGCGCACAATGCACCGACTAGCAGTACCCTCACACACACTTTAACAAAGGCTGATACACTCTCAGACCTTCACAGCATGGAGACTGGCCTCCCCTCATTAAGTAAGTCAACATGCCTGGGGAAATTGCCCTCGGAGCACAGGCTCGCCACGGAGAGTTGAAAAGGAAAAACAAGAGGCAGAGTTAGACTTTTGGCGCATATGCGTACGATGTATAGCATTGCGCGTATGCAAGAGTCTAGGTCAGGCAAAATAGAGTGGAATGCTGCCAGCCAATCAGAGGGAAAGAAAGCACTTACAAATGCAATAGGACTCGTATTTACGTGAACCCTATTGCATTGTAAATAAAACTGCGGTTGTCCAAGAAGCCAGGAACGGGAGTGGGTGGGGGGTTGTGTTGGGCAGAGAAGTGATGGACTCCGGGAGGGAACTCAGTGAGGCAGGAGAACAAACCAGTTTTAAAAGTAAAGGGGCGGATAGCTATGGAAGGAGAAAAATGATGACATGGCTGTCAGGAGGCGGGATTAAGTTGAGGAAAACCAATCAGACTGTAGCATTTAGGAATTCGGCCAATCAAAAAGATAGGTGGTAAGTGGGTGGAGTTTTCCCCACTATACTGTATATACTATCTCTCGATGAGACAGCGAATGCGCTGTCTAGCCGAGACCTAAAAGGCGTTAGCAGAGAGCATATCTGACAGAGCTATTTGAGAAAATAGTCCTCAGAGGCTGTAATCAAAGCCTACCTAGAAACAACACACGTGATGGCGCGCGAGACTACCAGCTCAAATTTACCAAACTCACCTGGGCCCTTAAACATTCATACAATGAACTAGCATTCCTGCTTGCTACTACAGCCTATCAGTACTTTGAGTCCTTTTAGGACTTATACATGTAAACCATGACTTACCAATCCTTGTCACCTAAGCTATAAGTCCTAGGGATCAAAAAAGGGTGTTAGAATAATGAGTAGTTATTTAACATTTACTTTTACTGTAATAACCACAGACTCAGGAGAAGTTTTAAACTCTGTATCTATGCAAGTTTCGGTGAGTCTTTGTCCAAATTACAGTGACCATAAATTTCACAAGTAAGAAAATGATTAATAGGACATAGAGTTTGCAAGAAATCACAGTAACACCTTTGAACATTGGTACCTGGGAAGGGTGAGAAAGGGAAATAGCACAAGGGCATACCACATGTATTATATATTACATAGAATGGTGCAAGGACCAATCCTGGCCACGGACTGGGGTAAAGACAAGACTCCCGACTAATCAGGTGCCCACAGGACAGGAAAGATGCAGATCAGGACAGGTGACCTCAGCTAAGTGCAACACCAGCATTACACCCCTCTCTCTACGCCAATTTGGGACCCCGACTTGGTAATCGATAATTCTCCCTTCAGCAAATCTTTATTCTACTGACAGAGTGCTCCGCCAGCACCTTTGCTCTTGATCTCCTATAGCATGCTTTGGATCAGTGACAGGTCAGCTACTCGGGCAAGTCAGACAATTTCTCTATCTCAACCTACCTTAGTTATGCTATTCTCAGGGCAGTGTACCACCCCTAAATGTTGCAAATCTATGTGTTCCCCTTCAGTGATTGGTCAAGAGGACGAGGAGAGGTCATCACACCATACTAAGATGAGATAATTTCAATTCAATATAATTGATCAAAGTTTCTGCTCACAATTTATTTTCCCATGTCTTTATTCCGCCCACCAATATTATTTCATTTTTATTATACAAAGTTTTATAACGTTGCAATTCTTCTTCCTTTCCCAGGTTAGGGTTGAGGTTTTCCCAGGCACATTAGGGGAAAGACAGTCACTGGCATCAGTTCAATACTACTGTTCGAGGTTTCTCAGAGTTCTGTACACATGCGCAGATTTGTCTTTCAGTATGGCTGTTCATGTCACCCTCGGGCCCAAATACGTGCTATTAACAAGTTCAAAGAAAGACACATTAGAATAAAAAAGTAAATGAATGCACTGAATACCACTTAACTCTATTCTAACCCCATTATTTTATTTATACTATAGCATTAATAGTTAAGCAAAACAAACACATTTTAGTACAAGCAGCAGCATAAGCGTTAGTATGAGTAAGCGTGAAGCGGCCATCTTGGCACTAGTGCACAGAAGCAAGAAGTTCCCACTAAAAGCACAGATACGTCACACCACGTAAATGTGGCAGACGCATGCGCAGAAAGTTTCCCATGTTTTCGGCATCCATTTTTAGGATACTCGGGTTACTGTTAGTAAAAGCACATAGAAAAGCTTCCCCTAGATACTAAATATGTTGTGTAATGCAAGTGTTAGTAAACAAAACATTTGGTTATTTTGAGAGGACTGAGTCCAAGCAAGTTTCTGTATGTATGAAACCTTGCTCCATCAATCCCCTCTTTGATGATATTTTACATCATCACTAATTATAGAACCAGATGCCAACTTTAGCACTGTCCCAGTTCAATTTCTTCAATTACTTTGGGAGTTCTTTTTTCACTTTTATTCAGGAAAACTTTCATTCTTTTATAAATATCCCCCTTCAACTCTTCCATTTGAATTTCGTCAATCTTTCTTTTATTTCTTTTCTCATTTACTGTATATCGCTTTCTGTTTCTGCAGCATTTGCACCAAATCATTATCAACAAAATTACAAGTGATATTCCCACTATTGGCATCATTACTTTTCCCACAATACTTCTATCTACATTAGAAATCCAGTTACCAACAGAGGAGAGACCATCAGTTAGGCTCTTCCATGCACTATCAACCTCCAGTGGTTTCAATTCATCTTCCAAATGAGTAATGTTTCTTACATCCCTTTCAATTTCAACACTTTTATCAGGTATGTAAGTGCAACAATGTTGCGCTTTCAACATTCTACAGACTCCACTCTCTTTTGCCAATAATATATCAAGAGCAAGCCAATTTTGTAAAACCATTGATATGATCACAACCAATTCGGTATTGATCAATAAGAATCCTCCAGCAGTATCAGTCGATAAGCGATCCACCACTGTAGACAATTTACAAATTCTTTGAGTGTTCAGAATTACTCCCACTGAAGGTATCAATGCACTACATATATCATCTACAATTTCTGAAAAACAAGTTATTTTATATCGTTTTAGTTCATTTTCGTATATTCATTGCTTCCAGCGATTCTTTTTACATGGTATACTTCTGGGAATACTATTCCGGAATAGCAACTCCCATACCAATGATCAGGCAGCTTAAAATAAGCTTTGTTCCCACAAATATAATAGACTCCAGGAAATATTGGATCAGTTCCCCCTTTTAGTCCCCAACCGCCGATTATAAGGAAATTGTGTCCACATTCACTGGAACCGATGAATACCTTGTTATACTCGGTTTTCTTTGTATGGAGACATATTTTCGTCTTCTTTTCAAAATCGAGAGACATAGCAGCATGAGTCCTGTCAGTTGCCATAAATTCTTGCCTTTCACCCCGTTTGGGTATCTGGGGTTTCGGTTCAGTGGCTTTTCTATGGAAATCCTGTCTCCTTTTCTCTACTAAATTCAGAAATATCTTCTCTTCTTCGTGTAATTTACATGTTAAATTGTCTTTGTGTGCATCAGCTATATCTATTGTTTTCATTGTTAGAAAATATTCACCCATGTACTGTGCATCTCTACTACTAAGGACGGGATTCATTTTTCTACGTATAGGAATTTCAGAAAAAGTGATAACTAAGTTAGAATAAAAATACTGCAACCTTCCTGTTCTATAAAATAAACTAGTTATACTACAAGAAATACCATATGTCATGGGTAAATGGTGGTAAGTAACTCCTTCAGCTACTGATGTCGGTAATTTCATACAGTCATAACAATCACTAACCTGCATTGTCTCTACATAATGTACTAATAGGTTAGCAAATACATTCAAATCTGTTTCATTTCTATTTCTAAAGTGATGTAATTCTATCTCATCTGGTGCTTCTAAGTCTACTCTATCTTGTGTATGGTGCGCTACCTTTCCGTGTATACTAGTGTAATTCTGTTTAGCAGCCATCAAATAAGGTATGCTATTGTCAGTCCTAGATATACTATAAATATTATCAATACACTACATGTGAATATCCTACAGCATGTCTTTATACAATGTCTTTTTGAGTTTCCAGTAACTCTAGGATCAGTCCTTTTTGACTAAGGAGACTTTGCCCCTCTTTGTAAACTTTTACACAGAAATTACTGTGAATTTATCTCAAGTTGGTCTCACTTCTTCGATAGACTGATTAGTAATTAATTCTTCATCACTTTCATCACTAATTTCCAGATTCTGTAATTCCTCAAGAATTACGTATGTCCATTCAGGACCTTTGAATTTATTGTTCAGTCTTTTCAATTGTGGACTTCTTCGTCTCTGATTACTTGTTGACAGTTCAGTTTGACTTGTTACTTCAGCCACTTGTTCAGGTTCTTCATCTATCATGACTGGGCGATTTTTCAGTCTTTTAACAAAACCAGGCCATTTATTGCCTTTTCTGAGTCTCTTAGCTGGCACTGTGCTTTCAGTTTCTTGAGATGTTCTTTTGTTCTCTTTGAGTTGTGGCACAATTTGAGTTTCGTCAACTTCAGGTATCTTCTCTATCTGAAAGGAAACAAATGTGGGATCACACTGCTTCACCTCCCAGCGGGTTCGCCCCTAAGCATTATGGTGGATGCAGTTCATCAAGCGTGTGTACTTGCACAAAAGTTCTTTCGAGTGTTTCACCAGGTTGGTGCAGATCAATGCTGGCCATCTCTAAACATGTGTTTCTGGATTATTATCTGTCATCAGGAGAGATTAGGCATGAAAATATTTGGGGTTGCTGAGCAGGCTGCCAAAGTTCTCTCGGGTCATAGTACCTCTCCAGGCGCGCAGGTGCCTCTCCACGAACTCGTCAGCTTAAAGCGGCTCAAGGGAGCCTATTATACAGGAAGCAAATGTGGGATCGCACTGCTTCACCTCCCAACGGGTTCGCCCCTAATCATTATGGTGGATGCAGTTCATCAAGCGTGTGTACTTGCACAAAAGTTCTTTCGAGTGTTTCACCAGGTTGGTGCAGATCAATGCTGGCCTTCTCTAAACACGTGTTTCTGGATTATTATCCGTCATCAGTAGAGATTAGGCATGAAAATATTTAGGGTTGCTGAGCAGGCTGCCAAAGTGTTCTCGGGTCACAGTACCTCTCCAGGCGCGCAGGTGCCTCTCAACGAGCTCGTCAGCTCTAAGCGGCTCAAGGGAGCCTATTAAACAGGAAACAAATGTGGGATCACACTGCTTCACCTCCCAGCGGGTTCACCCCAAAGCATTATGGTGGATGCAGTTCATCAAGCGTGTGTACTTGCACAAAAGTTCTTTCGAGTGTTTCACCAGGTTGGTGCAGATCAATCCTGGCCATCTCTAAACCCATGTTTCTGGATTATTGTCCGTCATCAGTAGAGATTAGGCATGAAAATATTTGGGGTTGCTGAGCAGGCTGCCAAAGTCTTCTCGGGTCACAGTACCTCTCCAGGCGCACAGGTGCCTCCCCATGAGCTCGTCAGCTCAAAGCGGCTCAAGGGAGCCTATTAAACAGGAAACAAATGTGGGATCACACTGCTTCACCTCCCAGCGGGTTCGCCCCTAAGCATTATGGTGGATGCAGTTCAGTCTTTCAGTCTTTTAACAAAACCAGGCCATGTATCGCTTTTTCTGAGTCTTTTAGCTGGCACCATGCTTTCAGTTTCTTCAGATGTTCTTGTGTTCTCTTTGAGTTGTGGCACAATTTGAGTTTCGTAAACTTCTGGTATCCTCTCTATCTGACCTTGTTCAGGGCTTCTTATCGTTGACGTTTCTGCCTGGATGGATTCTTCTACTCTAGTCTGACCTGGTTCAGGATATTGCTTTGCTGAGCCTGGAATTTGTTCTTTTTCCGAAACAACTACTTTAACAAGCACTCCCAGGAAAACCAATATGATTAAACTACATTATCCTATATCGTAGATCCATCCCCTGAAGGAACTCTAGCGAAACAACAGCAGCGACTTCTGATTAATCTCCCTGAATACTCCCTGACCTACATAAGGGGAGTGGATAAGACCTAAACCTAAACTGAAACTGACCTTCCTTTATGTAAGAACCTCCCGTCTTTAACTCCAGTTTAGCAAGCACCACCAGGGAGAATGAATATGACTAACTGTATTCTCCCACAAAATAGGTATATACCCTGACAGAACCCAAGCCAAGCAGCAGCAGCAACTTATTCGAACAGAGTGTCTCCTACACTCCCCATCAAATGGCTCCTCAAAGAGTAAGTTCTTCATACTCAAATATCTTTATTATTTTTTTTAAAAAAGAAGCCTGACCCCCGGATCACAGTACCGAGCTTCAGGAAGGCACCCTATGCACCCCAACACGGTTATCTCTTTTAAAAATTTGTGAACAATGTGCATGTAGATTATATCCATCATGCCTCTGGGAGCACCAAGTCACTATGGAAAGAATAAACTGAATAAGGCTAAGTGCTAATTTATGTAAACTTACTTCAGTTTTAGGATGCTTCCCCTGTCCTGATGATGATCTTGACTAACTAAAGATCGAAACGTGGTCGATCCCCCCAAAGGAAAACCTCCCCCCAATGCATATATCCCTTGTTGTGTGTGTGATACTTTGTCTGGAGTTGAATGTCTGGCTTTAGCGTCTTCCTCAACCTGGTGAGAGATAGAACGCACTTGGTCAGCCAACTATTTGCAGTACTCCAGCACTAAATCATCAGATATAGTTAACAGCTGGTGTCCTGGCACACATGCTTGCCTTATTGCCCTTCCCATGAATATTTCATGGGGACTCAAACCTGTCTTCTTGTCTGGAGTGCTTCTGAGTCCCATCAGGATAAGAGGTAAAGCATCAGGCCATTCCAATTGGGTAGATTCACACATCTTTCCCAATCTTGCTTTGATTGTGCCATTCAATTGTTCTACCACTCAAGAAGCCTCTGGGCAGCATGCACAGTGCAGCTTTCGCTCAATTTTGAATGCTTCACAAATTAGTCCAATTATTTAATTATTAAAATGTTTCCCTTGTCTGATTCAATCATTACTAGAAAATCAACCCGAGGAATGAGCTCTCTTAAAAAGAGCTTGGCCACAGTTAAGCTGTCAATCCTCTGGGTGGGGTATGCTTCTACCCATTTGGAAAATAAACAAACAATGACTAAAACATATTTTAATCCTCTGCAAACAGGTAATTGAATGAAGTCAATTTGTAGTCTGATAAATGGACCCTCTGCCTTCCCAATTTTCTCGCGATAAACCACTGTTTTCCTGCCAGGGTTCATTTGCTGACAGATCAAACATCTCTGGCAAAGACTCTCTGCGATGTTCCTGAACTTCACATTAAACCAACCCTGCTTGAACAACCTAATCATGGCATCTTTACCTATGTGTGAGTCCCCATGGTACATTCTGGCAATTGGTGCAAGCATACAGCCAGGTAACACTGTTCTCCCATCTAAGTAAACTATAACACCATCTCCAGGTCTCATCTGACACCCTATTTTCTGCTAATCTTCCTTTTCTTTTGGCTCTGCCTCGTTTTGCAAATCTTTCACTTCCTCCGATGTATTCACTCCTTTCAACAGCATACGTTGGCAGCTGATTCCACATGCTTCGATTTTCTTGTGTACTGCTATTTTACATTTGGCACAATGTTGGGCCACTTGGTCAGCATGTCGATTAACCGCTGTCACTTTGTCATTTCAAGATTGGTGAGCAGCACACTTGACCACGGCCAATTCTTTAGGCAATTGAATTGCTTCAAGTAATTCTTTTGCAAATTGTCCATTTTGAATAGGCGTTCCTGAAGAAGTCATGAACTCCCTTTGCATCCATAATTGGCCAAAGTCATGCACAACCCTGTAACCATACTGGCTATCAGTGTAAATGGTTACTCTCCAATTTCTCCCAATTTTGCACGCTTTTATTAAAGCAATCAATTCGGCTACTTGTACAGACTTGACTCCTGGTAAATAGGATGCTTTGACTATACCAGATAATGTACACAGCATAAGTAGCACTTAGTCCTCCTTCCTCATGGCGCATACACACGCCATCTACAAATAGCTCATGTTCTGGGTCTTTTAAAGGTTCTTCTTGTACGTCTGCACAATGTTTAGTACTGAATTCATTGAGGTCGATACAGTCATATTCGACTTTCACTCTTACTTCTTCAAAGTGTGAATTTGGTAACAGGGTTGCTGGATTTAAAATAGTACACCTGACTATTGTCACGTTTTCTGAACCAACAATAATTCTTTCATATTTAGTCATCCCACTAGGAGTTAAATACTGAGTACGTGTTCTAGTTAACAGAATCACGACTGAATGTGGGACATTCTCTGTTACAAGGTGTCCCATGACAATCAATTCACTTTGCTCAATGCTCATGCAAGTTGCAGCTACCGCTTTCAGACAACCTGGCAGTGCTGATGCCACTGGGTCCAATGTGGCAGAAAAATATGCCACAGGACGTGGCATTAACCCATGGGTCTGGGTTAGAACTGAAAGAGCACAATTGTCTCTTGTGTCACAAAATAGTGCAAACTCTTTTGAGTAGTCAGGCAGTCCTAATGCTGGAGCTTCACACAGACTGTTACGTAGTTTTAAGAAAGCAGTCATGCTTTCATCATCCCACTTGACTGGATCTTTTGCTCGTTTCTTTGTCAGTTGAATCAGTGGTTTGGCTAGTATTGCAAATCCCACAATCCACTGCCTGCAGTAACTACAACTCTGAGAAACATTCTGATTTCCTACTTACTTTGGGGTAGTTTCATGTTTTAAATTATTTTGATTCTTTCGGATGTCACTCTCCTGACCCATCTTTCTATCTGGTGTCCCAGATACTTGACTGAGGTTCTACAGTATTGCAATTTTTTTAGGGGACAACTTATGTCCACCCTTTGCTAAATGATTCAATAATACAATGGAATCAGTCATGCAGTCATTTCTGATTCTCGATGCTAATAATAGATCATCGATATACTGCACCAGAACAGATTGTCCGTGCAGCACCAGTGATTCAAGACATCTTTTCAGTATTTGATTAAAGATGGATGGGCTTTCCGTGAACCCTTGTGGAACACGATTCCAAACGTAAACATGCTCGTCAAATTTGAGCAAAAATAAAAACTTGCTGTCTGGATGCAATGGAATGGAAAAGAAGGCATGGCATAAATCAATTACAGTGAACCATCCTGCCCTCCATGGTATTTGATACAGATTCACGGCTGGATTTGGTACTACTGGGCAACAGGAAACAACAATTTTATTAATTTTTACGGAGGTCTTGGACCACCCTGTACTTTGCGTTTGGTTTTTTTATGCCAATTATAGGTGAATTGCAAGGACTGCTCATTATTTCTTCTAGAATACCTTGTTCAACCAAACGCTCTATTTCTTTTGCAACACCTGCTTTAATTTCAGGACTCATTTTGTACTGTCGAATATTTGGGTAAACTGCACCTTCTTTCACTGTCACTTTTATGGGATCGACATCTGCCATCAACCCTACTTATTTTCCAGAAAAATCCCACACATCAGGATTTACAAAAGTTTTCAGTTTGTCTGGTAAATCTTCTAGGGACATCTTTTGAACTTCTGTTTCTTGTCTAGCTAGCATAATTTTGTACACTCCATCTACATCTGGAGTCTGAGTTTCAACATCATTGGGTGTGCAAAAGATTGTGCAATTCATCTTGCACAATAGATCCCTTCCTAGCAAGTTTACAGGGCTAGAGTCACATACTACAAACTTGTGCGTCTCTATAAAATTACCAATACAGACTTCCATTGGTTCTGTAAAAGGGGTCCTAATTTGATTATTAGAAACGCCCACTACTTGGATTGCTTCTTCCGAGAGGGGTAGGTTTGGGATGTCTGCTGTTTTCACGGTAGAACGGGTAGCACCAGTGTCCAACAGAAAGGTAACATCATTTCCCTCCACTTTTCCCTCAATGTAAGGACCTGACTGATCTACCGGTAAGGATGCGCCAAGTACGCAATCCTCTTCCCCCCTCTCAGGCACCATCAATAATCCTCCGATTAAAAAAAATGTGTCCTGCAAAAGAAACTGTGGTGTTACCGTATTTTTCTTACCACTTCCCTCCCGAAATCCGGTGTCCACACTGTATTTGGGTTGACTCACAAAATTTGGCATAGGGGCCTGAGGTACCTGATTCTGTATTACCTGTTGCGGCTGACTCATAGACACCTCATTCTGCGTCTGTGGATATAAATTTTGATTTTGGACATTATTATTCTGTATTAAGTTACATTCTTTTTTCCAATGGCCCAATTTTCCGCACCATGACAGGGAAACTTTTTCTTTGTCTCTTCTTTATTCATCTTTCCTTTCGGTTTACCTCTTCTTCCTTCGCCTTGGCCTTCCCCTCTTTTCTAATTAATTGCTTGCTGACTTAACCGAAGTTCCTGTTTTTCTGCCATTTTTACTTGAGCCCACATCACCTTTTCTTCTAATTTCTTTCGCTTGTTATCAATTTCATCCTCACAGTATTTGGCATACTTGAGAATCCCGTCGACAGGCTTTGCTTGCCAAACATAATTTATGTTCTTTAATCGTTTGGGAGAATTCTGGTTTTAGTCCAGACACAAAACGATAAATAAAATGTGTCATGTCCTTATTATCAATGTTTTCTAAACCACTGTACTGTTTAAATACTTGTAATAGGAGTTCATAATATGCATGTACAGATTCATCTTTATTTTGAGTAGTCCTGTCTATTTTAGTCCAATCTGTTTCTTTTGGGGGAATCTTTCCCTTTAAATAGGTTATTACCTGATTATACTTTTTCATTACGTCTTCTGACGGGGCTCCTGTCTTTGGATCTCTAGGGTATTCATCATTTGGCCAATCTACTGTAATTTTATACTCGGTCCACAAATCAGCTGGAATATCAAACAATCTATCTAAATCTTTTAACAGTACCTTAAACACTTTCACAAACCTTTCAACTTGCTGGTACCATTCAACAGGTTTTTCTCTAAGCTTTGGTAAGTCATTAGTGAATGATAAAATATCCTGTCTGGACCATGGGACATGTACATAACCTCCTCCTGGCACTTCTCTCATTGGAGACAACCTTTTGACTTTCTCTGTTTCTTTTAGTAAATATTCAAATGTAGTTCTATTTGCCTGTGCTTCTTCCTTTTTTCTTTGTCCATCTAACCGTCCATTTGTCTAAATATCCCCATTTTTGCAACAACAACAACAATTATTTTATCTGCAATTTTCCAAATCTTCGCCAGAAAATTCAGCCCTATATGGTTTCTGTAATACCTTTGATTTACCAATGTCAATCACCATTTCAGAAGCCAAGGGGCAGATGTATCAAAGCATTTTTTGTCGCAAATGCTGTGAATTGCTAAAAAGCAGCGTTTGCGACAAAAAAATCTCAAAATGGAATGTATCATGCAAAAACCATCGCAATATTAAGGAATCGCAAATTATGCGATTCCTTAATATTGCGTAAGCATTTAAGGAATCGCAAATTGCGATTCCTTAAATGCTATGTATGAAGCAAGTAAGTATTGCGAATTTACACTAAGAAATCGTAAATTACCACCAACTAGTAGTTGGTAGTAATTTGCGAATTCTTTTACAAATGCACTTTTTGGTATTTGTAAAGGTGCCATGTGGCGCTCATACATGCCCTTAGGGCATGTATGTGCGCCATATGCGCACACATCTAAATTTCAGGGCTGCAGCAGGGTGTCCTTAAGACACCCTTGCACCCTTGAAATTATTCTCAATTTGCGATTAGCAAATTGCGAATCGCAAATTGAGAATTACTTCCCATTCCTTCCAATGGGCCTCCTGGCCCATAGAAATGAATGGGAAATTATTCCTTAATTGCGATTAGCAAATTGCTAATCGCAATTAAGGAATTGTAAGAAATCGCAAAAAAATAGCAAATTTCTAGATACATACCATTTTGCAATTCTCAAATATCGATTCTCAAAAAATCGCTATTTGAGAATCGCAAATGGGTATCTTGATACATCTGCCCCCAAATTCATTAACTTTTCATGGTATATTTTTGTATTTCGAGTAATACTTCTGCATCTTCATTGAAAGAATTTAGCCTTTCCAATCCTACATTTCCAGCTACCATTTCCTCTAATTCTACTCTTAATTTGAATATATCCAATATTTTTGGCTGTGGTTTTGGCTTTTCTATGTCTCAAGTCCACCTTTCTAATTCGTCTGGACTCACTACAGTTGCACTCCTCGTTCCAGAAGATGTTTCAATCTGTCCTTCCTTTGAACATCAGGAAGTAATTCTCCTGATTGATTCACCCACTGGTTCTCGTATAGGTAAATCCATCAAGGAAATCACTGACTCACATTCACTTGCTTGATCATCAACTATTAGGGTTTCTTTCCTAAACTGTACTATGGGTGTAGTCAGAACAGGATTTTTAGGACTAGTTTGCTTATCTCCATATAGAGGAACTACCGGACCTATAGTTACTGGTATTGTCAGAGCTTCAGGATTTGTATTTAATTGAGTGATTTTCTAAATTAATTCACTATGCTGTTTGTTTAATGCTTCTTTCTCTCTTTCCTGTAATACTTTTTCCAATGAGGTTTCATGTATAATGTGTGGAAGCAGAGGTGGTTGTAAAAATGGAGCACTAGGAATAGCTCTACTATTTTCTTCTTGATAAATTGGCAGATTTTTCATTAACAAATCATCTAAATAATCATCATCCGAATGACCACCACTCACCGTTTTGTTTTGTCAGTACTTTTACTTCCAGTCGGTTCTTCTGTGGTAAAGACAGGATATAGTCCTTCCACTAGCATATGCTGTCTCCATTGTTTCATCTGTTTATCTTGAGTATCTTTTAGAAATCTTGTGATAAAATCTGCTAAAACTTCTGTCACCTTGAGATCTATCTTGCTCAAAAGCCTCTGTCTCCCACTCTTCTAAAGCTTCATATTGCGTTAATCTTGCTCTGGGGTCTAATTCATTCATGTGGGTTCCTAGATTGTGCAGTATTCTACCATTAAATGTACCATGTTCTGGAAATGCTAATATGCCATCGTCTTTGGTATATTCTATCCAATTTTCTAACCACACACAAGTATGATAGCCTCCTTCTACCATCATGTATGATGCGGGTGTTTTTGGTGGTGGAATAATGATTCCTTCTCTAGTCTTTACTGGCTTATCCTTTTTAAAGTAATTCTTGATTTTCTGCATAAACAAAATTTTTCTCTTCTCTCTGTACATGTTATATGGTCTTCCTCTAATTCTCTGTTCTCGGATAAATCCTAAATGTCTTCTATCTGGACGATTTCCTATGATTGCTGGATCTAAATGCCACATATACCGCTTGTTTAATATTCTACGAAATTCCAATTAATTCAATTAAATTTAGTTAGTTTACTTTGCAGAAATATTTCTCAAATACCAGTGCGTCTTTTGATTTTAATGACCAATAAGGTTTTGACTTACAAGCAGTGTTAACCAATGATTGCGCAGCTTTTCTGTGACGTGAATCACACTCTCTACACTCACCCCTCCTTTACAACTTTCTCACGGTTGCACACCCGCTGCTTCTACCAATCCCAGCGCGGCTCTCTATGACGTCAGTGCAGTACCCGCAACTGACTCCCTCCTTTGTAAGGTAATACAACAGCTGAATTCTTTTTCAATGTAAATGCACATGATATTATCAAACAACATAGCAACATTCGCTATTGTGCCTGATTGTCTAAATTCATGAAAAGATAATTTCTTTCACAGCGAGTAAACCTATTTCTGTCTACCCTTCATACACTGCGAGAAAAACAACTTTCCGCTCACTCTTCACTCAAGCAAAAAGAACCTGTGCTCCTCCAGACTTACCCTTTCTAGGTGATATAAGACCAAAGTTTCACCAGCGAACTCCTTTGCTACCAATCACTCTCACTTTTGTACTAGAAATAATCCCTAACTAGTGCTTCAAGTTTTACCTACCCTTCCGCACCTATTCCATCAAGGCAAGTAACCTCACAGCAGTGTGGCTTCTATTTACCACCCACTATTCAATATCCCGGAATTTCCAAACAACAAATAACAATACAAACGGGTTTTGGTAAGTACATAAAATAAATAAGCAATCGATAATCAATACAAAACTACCTATCTTTAACTAAACCCTAATAATCATACTGCTACCAGAAAAGTATACTGATGGCGTGCGGGACTACCAGCTCAAATTTACAAAACTCACCTGGGCCCATAAACATTCAGACAATGTACTAGCAGTCCTGCTTTCTACTACTTACAGCCTATTAGTACTTTGATTCAGAAAAGGGGGTGGTGATGAACAGAGTGTCTGAATTAAGCAGACCACTCTTACCCAGTCCAAAGATCAGGGCTTGATCCATCACCCCCTTTTCTGAATCGTTTTTGGCCACTATAGGTGTGGCAGGGTATACTCAGACATGAGTCCCTTTCTCACTGCACCATCAGGATTCAAGCAAGCCGGGCCGAAGACGGCTGAAATGCCAGAAACCGGTCCCCGGTAGCTTGTCTCCTTTCTGGTGAAGAATTGGCTTGGTAGTTTAGTCTGCCCTGTTCCCATGATGCACTGGGCCAGGGACAGACTGATTTGCATATAGCCAGGTTCTGAACTGGGATGGTGCAGTGAGATAAATAACGGTGATGGATCAAGCCCTGATCTTTGGACTGGGTAAGAGTGGTCTGCTTAATTCAGACACTCTGTTCATCACCACCCCCTTTTCTGAATCGTTATTAGTACTTTGAGTCCTTTTAGGACTTATACCTGTAAACCATGACTTACCAATCCTTGTCACCTATGCTATCAGTCCTAGGGATCGAAAAAGGGTGTTAGAATAATGAGTAGTTATTTAACATTTACCTTTCCTGTAATAACCACAGACTCAGGAGAAGTTTTAAACTCTTTATCTATGCAAGTTTTGGTGAATCTTTGTCCAAATTACAACAAACACATTTTAGTACAAGCAGCAGCATATGCGTTAGTATGAGTAAGCATGAAGCGGCCATCTTGCCACTAGTGCGCAGAAGAAAGAAGTTCCTACCAAAAGCACAGATACGTCACACCACGTAAATGTGGCAGACACAAGCGCAGAAAGGTTCCTGCGTTTTCGGCGGCCATTTTTAGGACACTCGGGTTACTGTTAGTAAAAGCACATAGAAAAGCTTCCCCTAGCTACTAAATATGATGTGTAATGCAAATGTTAGTAAACAAAACATTATAATTAATTAATTATAAGTTATTTCGAGAGGACTGAGTCCAAGAAAGTTTCTGTATGTATGAAACCTTGCTCCAGCACACGTAACAGGAGGTGTCGCCATGGGAGGTTACAAAACGATACAAGGCGGTACTAAGGACAGACTACTAAGCCTTTTTTCTCAAAACACAGTTTTATTAGGTCAACAGCTAAAACAGTCTCATCTGGAACAGGAGAAAGACAATTAGTTCAAGTCAGCATTATAAGAATCAATGTTATGACTTTCATATGACAGTTACAAAATAAGAAAATAAACATTTCAGGCTTGAAAACAGCAGCCCACAATTTTATAACCAAGTGTGCTATGTACATCATAATGTTGTGTAGTTCCTACATTACCCATACATGATCTGCACATTCCAGATAACATAAACTGTGGAATTGGTGGCAGACTGACTCTGAGCACCCCCACCGAGAATGTAAGCCTTTCAGTTTTAGCTAGCTCACAGTGCCACTAGAATCTCCTCTTATCGGGGAGAGAATAGTTTCTGGCAACCTTAGAACATGACAACCCTGATCCCTCAGGATCCTGGAAACAATGTACTACTTTTCGCTCAGTCACTCATGCTCACTTATTCGGTCTAAGAGAGTTACACAGAAGAAACAGTTGGGCGTGTTACAAAAAGAATTTATTGCACACTTATTCTTCTAGTGTAAAATGGATGTGCTGCAACAACCGTTCGACAGTAGCAGATATATATGATTAGCAGTACAGTGAGTATAAAAGGATAGTACAGTTCTACCATCTTGATTTAACCATAAATACATACATTAATATAAAATTCATGATAAAAGTGCATGTACTCCTACAATGCCTATCTAGATGTACCCAAGTGTACCTAGCATGTGAGTAGGTGTGAAGACAAGAATCCCTCTAGTATTTAGTCGAATCCCATTACCTGAAGTGATAGAGTGTGGGACCCCGTCCTGATCTCGAGTTGGACAACCGCACAGGATCTGTTAGACCACTGTCAGCTGGAGGGTCTACATGTAGGAGCTTCAGTGTCTCTGGTCGGTGTGTCAGCCAGGAAGCCTTGTTTCCCTCTCACTAACACCAGCAAGATGTGCTGTATTTATACAGAAAGTATCTAGGGTTCCTTTGTCCCTTGTTTCTTGTGTTAGCCATTGTTGGATTTGAGGATGACATTTGGGAGGAATCTTGTACGTAGATATTATGCAGGTGGTGTAGCCCCAGCCTGGTTTACAAGAACCGTTATGAATATTCATTCATACTGTGTGAGTCTATTGATGAAGTTAAAGGACACTATTGTTCAGGGAGAAACCCTCCTTCTGCGCCCAGGACCAGAACTAAGTAAAGGTGCAATCCTAAAAGGTTCATTACTGTGTAGTGTGAGGGAGGTAATGTAGGTGAAGGTGTATCATATTACCTGGGCCTATAATAGGGTACCTATATGAAAAATAACACCCACATCTCTTCCGAATAGTCAACAATAAAAAAATGCTAGCAAACTACTCTCTACACTAGGTAGCAGTGCATAAAATTATCAATGAGCTTCGTAAAAACATTGTCTTTAAAATCATCTAAAAACAGTGTAAGAGGGGGAAAAAAACTTTTTTACATCGAAAATCTGTTTTTGGAATTGATAACAATACCAGCCAGTGTTTAATAAAATTTCCTTTTTCCACTAGGCCAGGTATTTTTTAACAATTCACTAATATATCACTCCTGACCCCACTGACACTCACTCCCAACACATAGCACTTCCATCTAAAGGTGCTCCGGCGTATCCGCTTGTCGCAGCACTGCCCCGCCCCGCAGCGGGACGGGAAGACCCCGATGATGAAGCATGACACCAAGGGCCCTTTTGGTGTGTGAGGGGTATTTTAACAAAGAAGGTGTATTCCAATGACATCCGGATATACACCCACCCAATGTGAGGTGGCCCTTGTTTGATTGACTTGAATCCCTGTTAAGAGGAGGACGTGCCCACCTCGGTGCCCATCGGCACCACCTCTTCACTCCCCCTTTTGATTTCCTTGGCCTATAATAGGGTACCTATATGAAAGTTCAAGTTCAAAAGACCTTTATTCGAATTCCTTAAAATTCATAAAAGTACCGAACATAATTCATCAACAAAAATAAAGTAATTAAACATACAAATAGTAATTAAAAATCAATATACATATGACGTACCCTTTTATGCAGTGACAATACAATGTGTTTTAAAAACAATATGCTAATTTCCATAGTAATGTTAACAAAGCTGATTTATCATACTCATGGGTTTTCCATCGTTTTGCGTGCTCGTATAGCCAGTCTTAAAAAAGAACTGACACGAAAAGTCAGTTCATCACTATCCAAGGCAATTAACATGTTATATGAGTCTTGAAGGGTCAGTGGTCTGGATTTTTTAAAATACGGAGTTAAAAACCATTTGATATACACAGAATAAAATTTACAGAAAAATAAAAAGTGCAAATCATCCTGAGTGCTCACGCCATCACAGGGACATGAGGTAGAATCAACACTGTGACAATGTCCTAGTGGAAATGACAACATAAATTTTACTGTTCCTGCCCTTAAACGAAACAACAATGATCTCTCCCAGCTAGTCATAGGCAGCGAGAGATAGGGCGGCAAAGTCGGTCCACACAAACCATTGCCTATATATTTCGTTACAGTTGATTTTTGTGATTCGCTTCTGAGCCTTTCATTGTTGTAAAGTGCATATAGTGCGTTCTTAACCTGAACTTTGTCCTGCAGTTCTATAGTTGTGGGATCATTAAACAAAGTTCCTCTGCCAACTTCATTCAAAGATTTTAAAACTTCAGACAACCATGGAATTCTCATTCCATGGTCGCTACTTAGACAGTCCTTTATAATATTCTGAGTAAGAGCAGCAGCTTCATTCTGCCAGATTCTGATCCAAAAGAGTGCCGGTCTTGCTCTAATAAAATCACTAATATATGGAGTGTTTAGTTCACTATGACAGATGAAGGTTGATGAGGAGATTGGTACACCCAACACTTTCCTGCAGAAGCGATTCTCCTCACTTTGGATGCATGGACTGTTTCTTGATCCCCATACCTCCGCTCCATACGTGGCAACAGGTGCGCACTGTAATTTAAAAATCTTTAAAATAGCCCTAGTGGCACCTATTTTCTTTGGGCGCGGGAGACTTAGAACAGAGTTGTTGGCTTTCGAGAACTTGCTCGTGGCGTGGGCCATATGCCCACTCCACGAGCCGTTCGCAGCGAAAACCAACCCTAAATATGGGAATTTAGGGACAGATATCAATTTATCTGTGCCTAACCGGATGGTATTAAGTTTCTTTTTGCCAGGGCCACAGGACATAATAAAAGATTTTTTAAAATTGACCTTTAAATCCAGATCCTCCATGAACTTAACAAAACTATGTACAAGCAGACGAAGGGCATTAGGAGTGCGGGCCATTAGCACCGCATCGTCTGCATATAAAAGTACTGGAAGTGGTTTCCCTGAAACAAATGGGACATCTGTGGTAACTTTTTTCAGACAGGTGGATAAGCCATTAATATAAATGATGAACAACAGGGGTGCTAAAACGCACCCCTGTCTCACCCCCCTTCCTATCTCAATGGCTCCTGATACCTCTCCGCCCATCCCGATACGTACCCGTGCTTTCAGGTCCGTATGGAGATAGGCTAGGAAATTTACCAGGGTGTCATCAAGGCCATTAGTTGAGAGAATGGACCAAAGCTTTGATCTATTAACAAGATCAAAGGCGGACGAGAGGTCCATAAATGCAAGGTAAGTGGGGGAGGAGCGGGCAACACTATATTTGTCAATTATCAATTTTAAGTTTAGGCATTGCTCCACTGTTCCTACCCCACTACGGAACCCCATCTGACATGGATCTAAAAAGTCAGTGTCATTCGCCCAGTCCAGTATTCTATGAAAGATTATACGACCCAATACTTTCAAAGTATTATCCAAAAGGGAGATAGGGCGATAGTTCGCTGGATCAGACCTATCTCCCTTTTTGTAAATAGGGACAATAATACTGGTGGCCCAAGTAGTTGGCATGGCTGTTTTTGGTAAACTGTTAAAAACATTAAGAAATATGGGTGTCCACAAATCAACATCATGTTTAATGATGTCAATAGGGAGACCATCTGGTCCGGGTGCTTTATTTCCCAGACTCTCTTTTATGGCTATTCTAACTTCATGCTCCTATACCGTATATTCGGGTACCTATATGAAAAATAACACCCACATCTCTTCCGAATAGTCAACAATAAAAAAATGCTAGCAAACTACTCTCTACACTAGGTAGCAGTGCATAAAATTATCAATGAGCTTCGTAAAAACATTGTCTTTAAAATCATCTAAAAACAGTGTAAGAGGGGAAAAAAAACTTTTTTACATCGAAAATCTGTTTTTGGAATTGATACTTAAGCCGAAATCTTAATTGAGTTCTTTTATATAAGTCAAACTACAACAAGGGTCAGAAGGCCATGCTTTTTCAGCGAAGAGTGTCAATTTTAGGAAATGTTCCACATTTATTTGAGTTTTGAAGCCAAAAGGAAAATCCGAATTCTTTCCCAGCACACGATGAGCCAATTATAGATTAAGTGTCTTGGTTGGGAGACTCAACATTGTTGTTACCCGTCGCTGCAGAGGACGGTCCCTGAAACACCACCCAGAGTACGTCAATGGAGTACAGATGATACTCAGAAACTCAAAACCTCCTAAAAGATGGTTTGATCACAGTTGTTCCCTAGCACATTCTGTGCTGCTTAATGCTCTTAAATCCGACCCAAAGGATCGCGACCTTATTAGGACTAGCAGGGCCTTATACAAAAAAGCCATTGCAGCCAGAAAGAAAGAGCTTAAAGATGAAGCTTGGGCGCAACTTACAGACCCAGCCATAATAAAAAATAGTGGGGAGTTCTGGAGAATTGTTAATCAACCCCTTCTTACAGGCGAGGATAACTCCCCCCTGGAAACAAATATCCCAGATCAGGACTGGATCCAACACTTTAGAGACATATACTCAGGCCAGTTTTTAGCCGAGAACAGTGCTTATGAAGAGTCAACTACTATATTGGGTAACCACTTGCACTTTGAAGTTGAGGAAATTTTAGTCGCCATTAATCGCACTTTGATAAAAAAGGCACCGGGACCGGATGGTGTTCCGGCTGATGCCTTTAAATGCTTCCCCAACTTCTGGTCAAGACTGCTTTGCAGGGTTTTTAACGCCTTAAATCGTGATAATATTCCTGAGTCTTGGAAAACCTCAACTATTATCCCGGTTTTTAAAAAAGGCAATAGGCAGGACCCTGCATGCTATAGGCCCATTTCATTGATAGACTCCTCTGTTAAGATTCTAGGGAGAGTGCTATTAGCGAAACTGAATGAATGGGCCACTGAGAATAACATCTTGAGCAACGTGCAATATGGGTTTAGACCCAAGAGAAGCACCCTGGACCAGTGCCTCAATCTTCACCTACTGATTGAAAAATACACCAGAGCCAAGGATGGGTCCATGTACCTAGGGTTCATGGACCTCTCCTCCGCATTCGATATGGTCAATAGATCCAAGCTCTGGGGTAAACTGGTCGAGATGGGTCTGGACAGATCAATAGTCAACTTACTGTCCGACCTCCATTCTGGCCTGTCTGCTAAAGTTAGAGTCTCCACTGATGGAAGATGTACTGAAGTGTTTGCTTCTGAAAGGGGAGTCCGTCAGGGATGCATCTTGGCACCTTTATTGTTCACGTTGTATGTGAATGCCTTAGAGCCCGCCCTAAGTAAGGTTACAAGCGACATTCCACGTGCAGGGGAACAGGGTATACCAGTTCTCCTGTACGCGGATGACGCGGTGCTACTGGCTCGAACAGGAGTGGGGCTACAACGGCTGTTGGATGCTTTCGAATCCTTCATGGGTTCTTTAGACCTGAAAATTAATGCAAAAAAATCCCAGGTCATGCTTATGGGGCGGGCCTCAAGGAAATCCCTCCATAAAACTTTTTTCTGTGGAAGGGAAAAACTTGTTCGGGTTACTTCTTTCCCCTACCTGGGGATCACCTTTGACGAGAAAGGTAGCTGGGGCCCTCATGTAAAAAGTAGAGTAGCTACACTGGCCAGAACTTCCGCTGCCCTTCATGGCTTTTCAAAAAGACTGGGGGGCAGGCCTTTTGAAGCTATTAGCAAAATATACAAAGCTAAATGTATCTCTGTAGCTTCATACGGGAGCTCCCTTTGGGGGTATAAAAGAGTTGATCCCATTCAGACCGCGGAAAACAGATTCTTTAGATCAGTTTTGGGCGTCCCGCAGTCAACCCCATCTTATACTGTCCACCAGGAGTTAGGAGAATGCTTCATTAGCGATTTGGTTAGAATAGCCCCATTAATCGCATGGCTCAAGTTGTGGCTCAATCCTGAAATTCCCCTTAACCACTCCATAATAAGGGACTGTCTGACCCTAGACAATGTACACAGGATTGGATGGTTAAAGTACATCAAGGACAGTTTTTGTAGGCTGGGGAGGCCTGAATTATACACAGCCACTGACTCCATAACATCCAATGACGTTGTCCTCACTAAGGCTGCTATGAAGGAGCTTCTTTCCCTGGAGAGGGAGGAAGTCGAGCTAAAGAAACCCTGTGTTAGGGCCAGCCTCCTGTTGGCTATACCTAGTGGTCCTGACAACTATCTCAATGTGGTGACTAATCCTTATCATAGGTTCATTTTAACCCGTTTTAGACTTAACCTGATTCGTTTTAACTTGGGTTTTTATTCCGAGTGGAGTACCCCTGAAAAGGCCCCGCCCTGTCCTTGTGATCTTTTTTCAGAACAGAGCACAATGCACTTTATAATGTTCTGTAGCTATTATAATGATGCCCGGAGGTTGTTTCTCGTTCCTATACTTAAGGAAGCGGGATTTATTCTGGTCCGACCTGCCCTTATTTACCTACAAATGTTGCAAACCCCCAGGATCATGTTTTTTGTGGCGAATTTCCTGGTAAGAGCAATAAGAAGCAGGAATACCAGACTTAAGAGTACAGATTTGTTTATTAATTAGTCTGGCTGTTGGCAACCTCAGGTTAACGGATATTAGATCACAGTGTGTCAGGGCTTGTAGTTACCTTAGTAGAATATTCATGCGGGGATCATCCCTTGGAATATTGCACTTTATTATGCACTTTAGTATTAATGCACTTTATTACTACGTAACCACAAAGTTGTAACAATTTGTAACATGGTACATTGATTTTTATCTGAAATGTTCTTTTTAAATGTTTTAACTGTTTTTAACCGTTTTTACTCATGCTATTTGTTGTCTGTGTTTTTATGCCATTGTCTTTGTATGATATTAAGTTATCGCAATAAAGAACTTTGACTGACTGATACTCAGAATTGCCAATAGCTGGTGCAGACACAGCTGGTCCTGTAGTCGATACCTGAGTGCTAGTGGAAGAGCTGATGCTCAACACAGTTGTAAAAGGCACCTACGGGTTCTCGAGGAATGTAGCCATCAATATAGGAATACGCTGGGAACATTGACGTGCATGGGACCTCACGGGTTCCAGCCTGGCGTTCAAGTCTGTAGGAGTGTCCTATGCAAGTGTCAGACAGAGGCCCAAGACGCACTCTTCCCCAAAACAGGCATTGAAGAACAGGTAATATGCAGTCCATCCAGACTGGTCTAAAGGATAGGAATCAAGAGGAGTTCAGTTCCCGTAGACGAGGTGTGCCCAGATGTTGTGTCATGTGCTCACAGTATTTGCACTCCAGGAGTGTTTTTGCCATCTTGTTGGTGAATGGGTCGTTCATTGCGTAGCAGAAAAATGACAATCAGGATTCCTGCTATAGAGAGCAGGATCAGCGGAAGACCTTCAAAAATGCTTCCCAATATGGAGTGCAACAAATTTGGAATAACTCAGTGGATTGTCTGAAAGGTGCTTAGAAATCCTGACCCTATGGTCTTAAATAGGTGTACAATACCACTCGTATCAGACATATTAAAGATACGATCAACCATTTCTGTGAAATAAAAGGGGCAGTTTGTACGTATAAGTGCCTGTATCTCAGTTGAGGTCCTTGTGATTTGAAGATCAAAGGTCTCTCAAGCAGAGATTAAGGGTACAGTTTGCTGTAAAAGCATAGCTTTCAGTCTGCTCAAAGTATCAAACTATATAATGGAAACATTCAACAAAGGCCATAACGTTGCCTCCCTGATTGTATTCATTGGGGGAAACAATAATTGCATATAGCAAGTAACCCTGGAGTTCACAGTGACCAGATAGGCAATGCCTGGAAGCAACCCACAGCAACCTTAATCGTTCAACATCAGGTACCTCCTATGGGAGAGCAGCTTGAATACCGGAGTAATCACTGCTGCTGGAGTCCCTTTCATGTGGCAGGACGAGTTCGCTGCTGAACCATTACAAGCTCTGTGCAGGGAAATATCCTGGCACATGGGAGAACAGCTCAAAGCGTCCCCACAGTTAGTACCACTTAGAAATACTTCTCGATCCCCACTCCGGCATCGAAATCTGTATGGTAACTCCCAAGATTCCTTAACCCCATGCATGCTACCCAGATTCCCCCCCCTGTGCTGGGCCCCAATGCAAACGGGCGTGGTCATGACGGAACGGTTCCGTCATGAGCACAGCTCAACCGATGCTCATTACGGAACCGTTCCATCATGAGCATCGAAGGGGTTAATATATTTCTTACCAATGTTTTCATATTAACCTACCTGCTTTTGCTCAATGCAACATTGTAACTGAAAAGTAGTGACCGGTAAAGTTATGTGGCCATGGATTAGCCATTCGTTGATGGTGAGTCCGCTACCGTAAAAGGTAGTCTATCCAGTTTTTCAATACACAGAATTGTATATTTTGCTCCCCTTTGTGCCATTTCCATCTGTTTCTCTGTTAGATTGTATTCAGAAAACAGAGACGTACTGTTGATAAAATGCCATGGCACATATCCTGCACGCAAAGATTGCAGCGTCCAACTTAATAACATAATAGAACCGTAACTGAGATTGCCCATGTTGGAATAGGGCTAAATCCTGTTCCAGTATGTCTATCACAGAAGATACAATGTTGCCTAGGGAATATATCCTGGAAGTCAATGTAGTTAACCCATTGCCCGTATTCTCTCTGCAGCCTCTTGTTGGGATATTTTCCAAATTTCATTATAGGCACCATAAATGGCAGCATATATGAAACGTTTCAGACGGGGTTTCCTGGGACCTAGTAAACAATTTCTAAGATCCTTGTTTTGTGTGAGTAAGGATAAGTGCGGTTTCACTTCTGTGAGTGTTGAGGTCTGTAGCCAATCAAGGCACAACTTCTTAACATTGTAAGATGTCACTACCCCTGGGTGTTCTCTTTGTACATAACGTGGGTCTGGTTTATGGATACTGAAACCTTCAGTGGTACACCCAAATCTTTTCTGACATTTGTTTGTGTCTAAGAGCCACACGACCATTCTTTCCAAGTAGAGTCTGATCTGTTGTACTGTAAAATGTCATCTATTGTTGCCCCTTCCTGTGAAGTTTAATTTTGCCACCCCCTCATCTGTGATGGTGTTGGAAACCAGGTGTGTTAAGGTGCTTATTCTTTTTTTTTTTTTACTTTTTATTGGCATGTTGAATCAACATAGGCTTTATTGGCACATCAAGGTAAATTTTCCACACCACCAAGCATTCCCCGCACCCTCCCCCTCTACCCATCCCAACAGTATCCCGATCAGCAGTTTAACATTGTCTGTCTGTCCCTGTTCCACCAAGCGGCGGCTCATCACATGTTCGCATCTTCCAGGGAGTCCCCGCAAGTCCCAGCCTCTTAGCTAACAAGCCATGTACAAGGGACCGCATCCCAATCAGCATGGTATGAGCATGTCAATCACTCCCCAAGCCCGCATCTAAACCATGGTATTTCCTCCATTTCCCCCATATCTTGCGAAACTTCAGAGGACAGCCTCTAGCTTTGTAAGTCCCTCTCTGCCGCCATGTATAAATTAATTCCCCTCCTCCATTCTCCCACCCTAGGGGGTAACGGTGCTCCCCATGCTCGTGCCAAATCTCTCTTCGCCACCACTAAGGCCAGTAGGGAAAACATTAGGTGAGGGAGATTCAGATCCACCTCAGTCGATATTCCCAGCAACACAAACTTGGGGTCAAGGGGAAGTGTCACCTCCAGAATTTTACTCAGCTCTCCCAGGATACACGTTGGAGGCCCTTATTCTTGGTTAGTCCAAGACAGGATGTCTGTTGCACAGTGTCATTCAGAAATATCATCTGCTGTGGAGTGAGGAATGCTCTAAATAGCACTTCTGTTCCCTGGACACGCCAGTCTCTAGAACCCCAGACTGATTTTATGTCAATTGTGTCCTTCCATAGGTCATAACCCTGTTCAGACAATTGGGAAATAAAGGAAGCAGAGTAAATCTGTTTGTCAACATAATTTTCAGTGCCGATGTCGGTGTAAACTTATAATAAAATGAGGTCGGGTCAGTGGTGTTAAACCCTGAAATATGAACATTTCTGTGCAAATGTTTGTAAACTACTTTTTGGTGGTGTAGGGCACTGTTCCCAGTGGTGGTATTTAAAAACATTTCTAGGTGATATAGATTTGTGCAAGTAATGATGACCATAATGTTGGTAACAGTACAGAGTGTCATAGTCTGAAGTACCTTCTAACATTTCAGTGTTCGGAAATGCGGCAGTTTTCTGTAAATCAGACAACATGTTATTTACGGTTTCAGAGTCCCAATCATCAGAAAGTGTACTGAAGGTAATAATATCACTCAATGAATTTTTAAATACATGAGATATTTTTAAAAGTTCAGTAGAACCGACTATATTGAAATCAATCTTGTCCCAAACTATACCATCCGGTATAGGAACTGATGTAATGTTCACTGATTACAAGTCTCTTTGTTCAAGATGTGAAGACTGATGTGGCTTCAGAATCAAATTAACTTTTTGGGTTGTAGAGCTTTGTTGAAGGTATCGTCCATTGATAAGCATGCTAAAAATGATAAGTAAACCTAGCCAGAAAAGAAAGAACAGTATCCCAGTAATTACCTATAGTTCTACTCAAGGCGATACCAGGTAAGTCTTTTTGAGAAAGTTCAGAAAGTCCTTGACTTGTTGCTTCCGTGTTTGTTGGGCTGGCGTCGTTTCTGGCCACTTGTATCCAAAGAAAACGTATCAAACTTCATGAAGTAGCCAAAATCTGTTTGATCAATTGTAGGAATTGCATCGGGATTTGTTGAAATTGTAATTTGCTCTTGTCGATTCATGTTGATGTAGACGTCTGTATTTGGTCTCATTGCAACTTGTTTGTTATTTTAAGTTTAATTTTGAAGTTGCACTTCTGGTTCGAGGGGAACGAGTTCCATAGCATTGTTGTATAGTCCTTCATTCCGCACAGGTGGCTCTTCAAATGTGATGAGTCTTTCTGTTTGAACTTCTTGGATTATAGCTAGAGGAGGGCATCTGCTACTGTGGAGTCCACGAGGCCTACTGCTTAGTATCGGCCACATAGTGTGGTTTGATTAAGTCGATTGAGACAAATCTTTTCTCCTTTTTTCTGGCAAGAGACTGTAAAAGTACAATTCTTGTTCCTTGAATTGCTAGGACAGGTAAAGTCTTTCTGTATGATGGTCCAAATTATTTGTATCTACTATTTTCACTCTGACCAGATCCCTGACTTTTGGGATCCAGACAGGTCCTGCCGTGACTGCCTTGACTTCCCCAGTGGCAGTCTATTTCAGGTGGGCTTTACTTTGTCGTGTCCTGGATTCATTTAGAAAACAGCGATCATAGATAACAAATTGTTTCTCATCCGCCATTGTGCCTTCACAATCAAGGTCAGGTACCCACATTCTCTTCCCAAATAGGACCTCATATGGAGTGACACCCCCTAGTGAACTTCTTGGCTGGTTGTCGAGTGCTTGCTGTACCCTTCTAGATGATTGACCCAACTCCCGCCCTTGCCTAATACCCTAGCTGTTAAAGATTGTGTTACGTCCCGTTTTTTTCTTTCCACAACCGTATTTCCCTCAGGATGGTACGGAGAGGAGTACCGCAATGCTACACCCATACTTTCCGTGGCCTCTTTGTAAGCCCGAGAGCTAAACGCCGGGCCATGGTTAGAATGTTACGTGCCAACTGCTTATGTCCCTATAAATACTCACAAATCTTGTAAGCCCCATCAGATTGTAAGGGGCCACAGTGGTCCAGATACACACAAGCAAGAGGTTTGTCTGATTTTAATAAGTGTCTGTGCCACGCGTGTTATAGTAGAGCATTTTATCTGCTGGCAGATGTCACATTTCAAGACATATGTCTTTAATTTGCTTGGTTAGACCTGCCACCAATAGAGCTCTTTCAACAATGAAATAATCGCTGTAACGCCTGTATACACAAAGCCCAAACCCTCATGTGTTGTAAAAATCAAACCTTGCCTACAATCCATATTTGGTATTACTCTGTCTCCCACTCCAGGAATCTGAGCATACAAAATGTTGTTTGTATCTAACTTGTAGAAGTACTTGAGTGGAAATGTATTTGGTACTGCTGAGCTGCCTTTGAGTGAATTCAATGACAGCAACCATAATCTCACAGTCTATCCTTGTTTTTGAACGAGTGATTGCAGCTACGAAAGCTGTGCGTACAGCCCCCTTTGCGTCTTCATCAGCCAATGAATTCCCTTCAACATGTACACCATCACGTTGATGACTCAGTGTATGAATCACGTGAACCCGTGGTAGTTCATTTTTCTACTCAACTACCTGTTCCCGTAGCATTTTATGCTTAAGCGTGCCACTTTTTGCATCTTTGAACCTGTTTTGTTCCCAATTATGTGAATATTCATTGTATGATTGCGCGCAGTAAAAAGAATCACACACTATCAGTGTGGGGAATTCATGATCCATTTTCACTAGTGCCAGTATCAGTGCTTTTAACTCTGCCAACTGTCCCGTGTAGTCTCCTAGAGATTGTGTTTTGGTGCAACTTGAATGGAATTTGCCCTCCCGCATGCAACCTTTAACGATAGCACATGCTCCGCTGTATTGTTGCTTACTCCCTATGGCCGGTTGAGCAGATCCGTCAGTATAAATTATATATTCATACTGATCTAGAGGCAAGAGGGTATTCTTGTTCTTATTGTAGAAATGCTTGTGTTTTTAGACTCAGATCAAATCTGTATTCAACATCCGTTGCAGTAAGAGAATTAGCCTATTGTATCCATCTCAGATGTAAGGCTATTGCATTTGAAATGCTAGCCTTTGTAACAGCTTCTAAAGCTGGTACCTGTGTTACCACAATTATGGGTTTGCCCTGAGCAAGGGCTTTTTCCCTTGCTACAGCGGTCTGAACTGCTGTCAGGATTTTCTCTGTTGAAGTGAAACGCATTTCTGCGTTTATTTACAGGTGTGATTTGTAAGCGATTGGTACCATTTTGCCTTCATTAAAGGTTAAGTAAAGGTACCCGCATTTAGCCGCTATTACACGGATTACTAAATTACGCACGTTTACACACGTCTGTAAGGGTTTTGAAGCTATCATGTCTTTTTGTAGTGAACATAGGATGTTTGTGTATTCCTGTGTCTAATGCCTAACTGAAAAGTCAGGTTTTATTAAGTCATAGAAAGGTTTTACTCTTTCCGCGCAATCCAAAATGTATGTTCTGAGAAAATTTAAGAATCCCAGTATTGATTGTAAATTTTTTAATGATTTTAGAGGTTGGAGCAGCGCACACTTTTCTAAAAAGTTAGCTGCCAGACTTTTCCCTTCACTTGAAAGCTCATATCCTAAAAACAGGACATTGAGGTGGGCGATTTTTGATTTTTTAAAATTAGATTTGTAGCCCTAGGAGGCGAATTGCATAATTATGGTGCTCACCCTGGTCAAGTGCCATTTTAAGTCATCGTCCGTCAGATGAATATCATCCACATAGGACAATGCTTCCTCATCAAAATTTTGGAGTAACTTAGTTACCCTTGCTGAAAATACCCCGGGGCTGTTCTTTTACCCTTGAGGGAGACAACAAAATTGTCCCTGGGACCCCAGCTCTGAGATTGCAGTCAAATACCTGCTTTCAGGTGCTATATTTTGGCAGAAAACCCCATTTGAGACATCAAGTGTAGTTTTGTATTTTTACCGCACAATGTTATTCATTATGTGTGCGTTTTCAACAGCAAATGTCTTTGTGCATGTGTTTAAAATGTCTGTAATCTAAAACTAGACGATATGAGTTGTCCGGTTTTGATACGGGAAACAAAGGATTGTTCATTGGTGAGGAGCATGTTTCAATCACCCCTTGGTATTCAAGTTGATCTAAGATCTCCCTGACCTGTTTTTTAGCTTATAGCTTTATTGGATATTGTCTCTGTGCATTTGGTGAGACTTTTAACGGGACCACGTGGTGGGTTGAATTCTCATCCCATCCGGCATGATTTTTGTACAATGATGGAGATAGGGCAACTGCCCACTCCCGTGCATATGTATATTTAAGATGAAAGGGAATATCAGGGATATGAAGGAACGAGTTGCCAGTAAGGAGGCAGTTTAACTAGGCAGGGACCTAATTGGATGATGAGGTCATGTGGCAGAATCAAGAAAATAAGGAAAATAAAGGACAGACAAGGTTACGTAAAGGAGGCAGCCAATTTGTAGTGGTGAATGAAAGAAGGAACTAGTATAGAGCGAATGTTAAGGAAGTGACAATTATGCTTCAATTTATGCGAGACACTAAGTAAAAGAGTCAGAAAGAGATGTAAGATAGATAGAGGAAATATAATTAACCACCAGGGGGTTTACAGAACAATTACTGATATTGTACAGAGAGTTTGGAGTTATCAGAGAGAAGTGACAGAATGACACAGTAAGACAGGTTAAATTAACGTAGTGCAATCCTCAAGATGATTGACGCCAGTGTGTATGCTGCCAGTTCGTAAACTCCACATGAGTTTCTCCTTGTTGAGGAGCTGTGAGAGATCCGCACCTCTTGGTGGTGGCTTGATCACGCTGATGATGGTCCAATGGATGTCGTCCTCTGTATGGCCTGATGCCAGAAAATGTTCCACAAGGGGCATTTGGTGTTCTGCAACGTATTCGGCTGCTATGTTGGCAGAGTGTTATTCGTGCTTTTTGTGACGTTTGCCTAATATAGATTTTATTGCAGGGACATAGAATTACAAATCTAACATTGCAAATGTTGCAGTTCGAAAAACATTTCAATCCAATTTTGATTTTGCCAAAGACAAATTCCTTGCATTCAATAGTAAATTTACATGCAAAACAGTTCCCACACTTGACATGCCCAGTGAGTTGGGCCAAGTCTCAATGGTCAATTAGTGTACCTGCCCGTGTTGAAGTTGGCAAGGATGCTCTGACAGAAGTAATCCTCTTTCAGTGTACAGTTCTTTCTAATGCGTAGGAACTGTGAGTAGGATAGTGAGTCTCTGAGAGCACGTGGGTGGTTGCTATCGTATCACAGTAGCATGTTACGTTTGGTGAGTTTAATGAACAGATTTTTGATTAGTGTACCTTCCAAATGTTGGATGTTGAGGTCAAGGAATGGAATTGTGGTTTTAATGTGTGACAGCGTCAAATTGAGCAACTCACAGTTATTGTTTAGCCAATCAAGGAATTTTTTCATAGTAGTCTCAGAGTCTTGCCAGATCATAAAAATATCATCAATGTATCTCTTCCACACTAAAGTGGTGGTGCGGAAAGGATTCAATGGAGACAGAATCAATCTGGTCTCAAGGGAGTCCATATAAAGTATGGCCAGGTTGGGGGCAAAAACGGCCCCCATTGATGTCCCTTTAGTTTGCTGGTAATATTGGCCATCGACGAGGAAGAAATTCCTCATGAGGCAAATCTCCAATAGTTGTAATATAAAGATGGTAGGTACCGCATGAGGGTGGGGATGTGCATTGAGGATTTGTTCAATGACCTGTAAGGAATTATTTGGGGGGATGTTTGTATAAAGCGACTCTGGATCAAGAGTGCATAGAGTGTCAGAGGCTGGGTCAAATGGGTAATTTTCAACAAAATCATTGCCATGCAATCACGGATGTAACATTCAGTTATCGGAAGGAATTCCCTAATGAAGAAGTCTACATATTGGCCGAGCGGTTCTCAAATAGAGCCACAGCCCGAAACTATGGGGCCGCTGGGTGGGTTATCTTGATTTTTGTGTATTTTGGGTAAAGTATAGATTACCGACGTATGGGGGGACTTGGTATTAAGAAACTGATGCTCAAGTTTACTCAGAAATCCTTGTTCTAAACCCTCATCAGTCACTTGAAATATCATATTTTGGAGTTCTGTGGTAGCAGTAGTAGGCAATTTAAAATAGTGGTCGGTGTTTGCCAATTGTCTGTGTATTTCACTTTTGTAAACGTCTATTTCTTGAAGAACTATTCCACCCTCCTTGTCAGCTGGTTTGATGACCAGAGTCTCATTAGATTTTAATGTGTCAGTGCTGCTTTCTCTTCCAATGAGATATTATCTGGAATGAACCAGCGTAAAGTTTCGAGTTGTGCGACGTCCTGGAGTACCATTTTGTTCAAATGTAAATATCTCAGAAGGAACCCATCCAAAAAGTTGGGATGGGTTGTGGGAACAAATGACAAATTGGCGTTGTTGTTATTACCGTTGCGTTGGTTACCACTGATAGTATTTGTGACGTGTCTGGCGTTCCCCTGGTGGATTGTAACAGCATTGTTGCTGTTTGACCCGGCCTCTCTTTGGGGGTTCGGGTTGGCCTTGTCCTAAAAAAGGAGTTTTAGGGGTTTGGTTAGATGTACTTGGGCCTTCTCCCTGGTCAGAGTTATCTGATGAGTCAGCAGATGTATCCGAGAAGCCTACAAGGTTATTCCATCTATTGAATTGTCCCCAAGGTTTTGGGGATTGTTTTAGGATCTATTAGTATAGAAATCCTTATTCAAGTAGTGGAATGCCCTTTCTTGTGTGTAAGATTTTATATTTTTCTTGACGTTTGTAGATTTTTTGTTTTGTTCTAAATGATAAAACTCATCTACAGTTTTTTGTACCTGCTCTAATGGTTTTTTGCAATCAATTGCAGGGTTGCTATCTATGATCTGTTTCTCTAAGTCATTGATTTCGTCGCTTAGTTTTTTGAGTTCTTCAGTGGCTGTATCAATACCGAGCACCATCCAATGTCTGGAGCATGTGAGGCCGATGTAACTGAAATTGGTAATATATTTAGCGATATCAGTGAATACCCCAGGGATGTTCCTAACCTGTAAGCCTGTGGGGATAATGTTAGCTTTCAGATATTCAGTCAGCATAGGTATCATCAGCTGTAATCGGACAGATTTTTTTTTGCATTTTTCTAATTGCTCAGAGAGGGAGGTGTTGGTATCTACTGCAGTGTCAAAAGAGTCAGTGAATAATGACGGGCCCTCAAGGATTTTCTTGATGTAGTCATCTGAGAACAAAGGTGTGTGGTCTGACAGAGCCCAAGTAATGTGAGAGAAAAAGAAAAGGCTAGAGAGAGTGTGGAGCTAGGGAGCGGAATCAGAGTACAAGACCCTTACAATCCTGCGATTGCGCTTAGTATGTTATGAAGAACATGGGAACTCAAATAAAGTTGGTCAGGGACCTTGGGTAATCAATTATTTCTAAAGACAGTGGTCTGTAGACAAGGATTAATGAAAGCAAATAATAAATATAGACCCAATCAGTACTATATTTTACAGCTGTCCAGCCGGACAGGTGTTTTTAATATTTAGTTACTTAAATATACAGAAAATTCAGCAAGAACCAAATAAAGTCGGACACAAGCGTGTATCCAACATAGTGGAAAGGACGTACAACATGAAACAAAAAGGCTCAGGCAGAGTAAATTGTTTGTATGAGACACATTTTGGTAGGAAAAACAAATGATAGTGGAGACACCATTACTATTAATAAGTAATAAATAAAGAGTGGTATATGGCGTACAACAACATGTCAATGGCGTTATGATCCTTACAAAAGATATAGGATGGAAATATAGATATGGATATAGGATCCTGCATCAGTGGAAAAGCTAGATTAAATCACAGAATCTACTACATTACCACCACTAATCCTGCCAACTGTATCCTCACCACCTTGACTACTGGCAGAAGCCTTGCGTGACTCATTAGTGTCATTGACATTCTTACCATAGTGTTTGTTGATCTCCTCAACCATTCAAACCATTGCCCTGGTAGAACTCAGTGCACACATACCATCTGTTTAGATGACAATCATGTTCAGCATCATCTTTGTAAATGAAGAAGGAGACCAGAGACCTCTGGGGTTTTAGCTGGGGCAGGTAGGGTTTCAGCATATTTAACCGCTGTTTAATTTTAAGAAACAGTGGATGATTATCAGGTGGGAGAACATCAGACTGATTCCACTCCAGGTCCTGGACCAAAAGCATTAGCACTGGAGATGCAAAGTAGGGGATACAGCCAAGAGTGGCAGCTTATTCTCAAGCGAAGGCCCTTCTAGAGAGCCCTTGGCTTTCTGCTTTTGTTAATTTCAGCCGGGCTCTAAAGCCCAGTTCTTTTGATTCTGCCCTGACGGTTGTACTGGTCTTCCTGTCTCCTCTTGGATCTCTGGAGCTTTCCCGCCGCCATGATACCCCTGGGTGAAAATGGAAGTATGAGCGTGTGTTTCTCTTTCCCTTGCAGTCAAGTTCAGTCAAAACGGGTTAATTCCTATTTTGCAACACAAAGAATGATCATTGACGATGATACCCCTGGGTGCAGGTGATCTATTTAAGTACATTTGAAAAATGTGGTTAGAGTCGGAGTGCAAAGCTTCTATGGGAATGCCAGACCCAGTGCCTTGGTGACCCTCTTTTCTGGGTGTGGGGAAATCTTAGCATTCCCTAATGTTGGGGAAGGGCTGCAAAGTGCAATGGCCACAATTAGTAGGCGAAGAGTGCTGTGTGTGCTGCCATTAACACCTCAATCCAAGAGAGAAGGCAAGGAAGAGAAAACCTCCACTCTGCACAACTTTTGCCACCAGTAAATAGCAATGCACAGGCAAGTGTCCAGAATCCAATGTCAAGGTTCAAAAGGTAAGTTTATTTAGATCGTAATCTTTAAACCAATACACAGTACTTACTTACATTAAAATTAATATCTATCAGCAGTAATACATACAAAATTCTCAGTAAGATCTCATTCCTTCAAAAGAAAGGTGTAAATGGACTTCTTTCAGACATAAAAGATTTAAAACTGGATACACATATTATCAATTACTCCATATAATTTTTATCCTTAAAAATGTATAAAACCGGTTATCTCTAGACACAGATCTATTTAAAACCTTAAAATCTATTCCTGACTTATTATAAAACTCTGTACAACCTTTATAAATTTCCCAAGTGCGATTACAATATCAATGCTTGGAAGTTCTGTAATTAGATCAAGTGCTTGTCTCCTATTTCTTATATCATATTTTACGAATATTGGACGCAGCCATAGTTTACGCTGTTCTAAAACATTTGTACAGTCCAACAAGAAGTGCAAGGTATCCCCTTTTGTCCCCAACCTGCATTTACAGTGCCCATTAGGGTCCAACATTTTGGTTTTGAGTTCTTTATTTGATATCCTTGGGTTGATCCCAATGCGTAACCTTAGGATCTCTTGCCTAAACCACGGGTTGGGCAATAGAGCCAAGTAAGGGAACCAGGATTCCTTTGCCCGTGCATTCATCATAAACTCCACCGATATTTTTTTGCCAAGATATTCCCTATCCGTGCTTCTAGTTGCGGCTTGACCTTTGGTTCTTAGCTCATGTTTTGAGCACTCATTTGTTAGCGAATCACAAGATATATCCACTTTTATATTTTCGCAGGCCTGTAACATTATTTTCCTACACATCTTTGCCCAGTTTAGGTCACTATGTTGTATTTCATTCCGACACCAATGGGAAACTTTTTGATCATTTTCAAGACGTTTCCAAAATCTAATTACTGCACATTGTGCCTGGACCCCCCAAGCAGTTGTCCCTAGCTCTGTTCTTATGGCTTGCACCATTGCCGATGGGGGTAGGGATAAGAGCTTTTTTAAGCATTTTCCTTCCTCCAGGTCCCAGACTCCTTTACCGCTCAAATAAAGGACTTCTGCTCCATAGAGGACTTGTGGTGGGATCATCGCATTAAAAGCTTTAAATAGTGGTCGATGAGACTTATCCCCATAATCCCGATTGAACATTTTTAAGCCAGCAATTGAAGTTAGTGATTTTGCTTTTTGGGCTTCCAGGTGAGTTTGCCAATTTAATTTTTTATCGAACCACACACCTAGGTATCGGTATTCATTTACAGATTCTAATTTAAGATCCCCTAAAAACCAATTAAACGTAATCACTTTTTTCCCAAAGCACAGGATTTTCGTCTTGTCTAGATTTACCTTTAAAAATAACTTCTTACAATATTCATTAAAAGAGTTTAATTTCCTTGGAAGGCCGATTTCTGTTTGATCCACTATTACTAGATCATCTGCGTATAGCAGACAGGGCACCTTTTTGCCATCCATTCTTGGACTGGCACTACCCTTCACTTCTAGGCATTTTGGTAATTCTGAAAGGAAGATGGAGAATAACTGGGGGGCCAAAACGCAGCCTTGCCTCAGCCCATTCCCAATTGGAATTTTCGGCGTCAGTGACCCCTCAGTATCCCTGATCACTTGGGCCCAATTTTCCCAGTGCAATTCTTTTAGTACCGTCAACAGGTCTCTTGGGAATCCAATGTCAATGTTGCTTAAACGCTGGCTGCTTTTGTGATGCATTCAATCCACTCCACTTCAGGCCATGGCTAGTAATGCGGAAGAACCTAGTGTACCTCTGGATGGCGTGCTAGATCACACACAGGCATTAGAAGTAGAGGTGCAGGGGGTGCTGCAGCACCCCCAGAGATAACCATGCTAGAGGTCGGAAGGTGAATGAGAAATAACGATGTCCTCAAATGTCTTTCCTGTTACACTTGCTGTGCGTTCAAAGCCAGAGGTCAAATATTAAGCCATGTCTTCTAACAGATTGCTGCTTATTCATTTACTGTGGAGACTGGGGTTTACTTTTCTTCTTCTAACTGCAAACTGAGAGGATTTTGTAAAGTGAACTATGTGGTAATCTTGCTTCAGTACAATGAGTGTGAAAGGAAAAGCTGTAGGGTGTCACTTTTTCGCTAACACAATAAAATCTATATGCGCGCACATATATTGTACACATATTTAACAATACACCAGCAGTTAAAAGCACACATGAAGAACTGTTTCTGTAATTCTGAGGTGTGATGGAAACACAGATTTTAAATAGGATCAAAGTAAATCATGACACTTAACTTAGTATTTTGCAAACGATAGTCGCTGAAACTCAATTTCCACATGTGTGTGCGCTACAAAGTCTTATCAAAAAAATGGAATGTGAGAATGTAGTGGCAATTATAATGAAAAATGTGTATATGACCGTGCGATACCATACCATGCTATGCTAATATATTTACAACAGTGTGCTGCTGTATACACCACCTGATAAATACCACACCCTGAGTACTGTCCTGTTGAATGGACGTAGCAGCTTTGCTACACCTCTGTGTGTTACCCTTGGATTTTTCAAAATTTCTATGACTTTGGTGATATTTACTGATGGCAGCACCCCCGTTTTAAAAAAGTATTCCTTCCAGCACCCCTGAGATCACCGTGGTCATCATGTACTGCTGTGATATTAGAAGTTAGGGGACCAGTGCTCCATAGAAGCGCACAATGGTCACACCCACTCACATATTCTCTACAAGCCCCAGTCATTGATCATTGATACCAATGATAATCCATTAACGATTGAAGACTGAGGGTCCAGAGAGAAAGAACACTGCCTCTGTAGCCAAATTATTTGAGACTCCAAGCCAACCAAAGACATCAGGCATCGGTTGGATAACCTCAGAGGGCCACAGTTTAGAAAATAAGAATTGTTTATTAATAGCTAATACAGGAAGCGCATAGGAAACACAAACTACCATGAGAATTTAGAGATATGGACCTAATGAACAGGTAACCTAACCAAAAAATTGGAGCATGTGTCTTCCACTCTTCCATGGTTTGCTGGAAGGTGACCTATCAGCTACAGTTGGTGGGAAAGTAGCAGGCTTCTCGGAACCCAGGCATTATGCTCATCACTCCCATGAAAAGGAGCGAGGGATTATACTTATGCCAGGGTTGAGATGGCTGTGGCAGAGAATTGGCATATTCTGCCTAGGAGGAAGTTTAAGCCAAAGTACATGGCGATTTGTGTAGGCACACACATCCCACGTCTAGCTGTGTCATCTTTCCGTTCTTATGAGTCTACCCTTTTTTCTCATTGAACTCTGAAAATCTGCAAGCCACTGATTGTGCTCCCTATAAACACTTCACATAAAGGATCAAAACAAAGACAACACCCTTCTGTAGGAACGGAGGATCTGCTTCTTATGGTTATCCCCACTTTTTGCTTCATGTTATACTGTTTTTGACTAATCTGACTGGGATCCTGCTAATCAGGACCCCAGTCTATCAACTTTCTCCCTAAACTGTTATGTCATGTACTTAAGTACACTCCAGATTGGATACTGATGAAGAACATAGAAACCTTCTCAGGGGTCTCACTGATACTTGGTCCTTTTAAACCAACAAAGAAGAAATTGGCACAGAAGCTGAAATATAAAAAGAATGCCTTTATTCACCTCAGATGAGGGAGACTACGTCACACAGAAGCCTTAGCAAATGAATGAGGCAGTCTAAGGAGTACAGAAAATAGGGGCCTTATATATGCTTAGGGTTACATAGTCAACATAAAACCAAGGGGAGGTCCTGGCTAATGTAAGCATGCAAAATGCTTAATATGGACATACAAGATCTGCTTGCTCAACAAAGTGGGAGGAGAGTTACTTCTCCAAATAGCCGCAAAAATAGCCTGACAGTTATACTAGAGGAGCAGGTGCATTCTACTAGCTAGGCCCTTCTGAGCATGTGCAAGGCTCTGAAAAGGGAAACAGCACATGGCGAGCACATGGCTAACTAAAATGGCTCCCATAATACAAAATGGCTATCAGCTCATCCTAACAAATCCCTCCAATCTTTAACAGATGGTCCTTTTAGCTTGAGCTAAAGACATTCCTATGATCCAGTAGGAACACAGAAAATGTTTGCACATTAATTTTCATACATTTATCAATATCCTAATTCATTGCTAGGTGGGAATTTTCCATTCTAAACATTTCATTAAGCTGGTATATATGAGGTATAAGCACGAATACACAGGGAACAAAGCATCGGGTCATAATTAACATACAGATAGCAGGAGAGAAATCAAATTATTATTTTTCACAACCCTAAGCAAAAGCAAATCCTAGAATCATCTAGTAAACATATTCTGGGCTCCTATGCATTTCAGTGACTATACATTTCAGTTTCAGAATAGCTAACAGGGCATATCTAATAAAAACATTTTTAGTAAACTTTTCCATTGTTTCATTTATGAGGGCTAGAACATCAATTATATTTGAGACCTGGAGGACCACACAGGGCCATATGAATTAGGACAAGGAGCTGCAAAGGGCTGCTCCTCCTTAAAAACGGGACATCCAAAGGGGTACATTATTAACAAGAAAAAGAAGAAGTCCTTGGGGAAATTGAAGCCGCTGTACAACCAACCAGAGAGGAGTCTTCTCCCTGTGTCCGTTTGAGCCTCAAAGGCAGGCTCTTGTTGTTTCCACGGTGGAGCTGCACAACTCGCAAGTCCAACTCAATTATCACAGCCCAGTTTCAAGGAAAAAATCTCTTCTTTCAGGATAGGGCAGTCACCCACCCGGGCAAATGCTCTTAGCGATCCTGTCCAGTGTCTCTGGCAGTGCCCCAGTTTTTTTCACTTCAATCTAACAGGCACCAGAGACACAGCACCTGTACCCTAAACTCAAGTCCTTCCCTAACTCTTGTATTGCTCTGCTGGTGCACTGCTCATTCGTTGGGGCCACACATTGCATCCAGTGTGCTCAGGTATGTCTTGACCAACAAACAAAGGAGCAAACTTGCATTCACTTTGGGACCAGGATTCAGAGGCCTTATACTAGGAGCTCTGAAGCAACCCTTGTTTCAAAAGGGGTCACCTCAAGCAAAGCCTCCTCGCCATTCTGGTCGGTCTGTGACTCTCAGCTGGGCATCAAAAACTTGAGCCACAATTTCTCCTTTCTGATTTTTGACCCCGTCTTTCGCCCAAAACAGTGGCAGCAGTACACATTTCATCTCAGGGCTTCCGCCTTCACTGAGGTCCTGGTTGCAAGCAATGCCTGTGCTGGTTATCTTCACTTTGGGTTCAAGCTGGACTGGTACTGACGCTGACTCCATAGGCTGAATCTGATGTCTGGGCCCCTCTGACAATGGTTGTAAGGCAGCAAATATCTATTGGTGGACAGAACATAAGGTCTTTAGACAAGGCACAGAAACAGTCTATTAACAGAGAGGATAGTCTCAGAATACTTCCTAGTTTTGGGACGCCCCATATATTAGCAAGGCACCCAAGAACCACTTTCATCTATCTATGAGAGAGTAAAAAAAACAACAGCCTAGACCTATTGGTAAGTATAAAAGAAACTCTTTGGTGAACTGACAAGAGTAATACATCACCCAATCCCAAGCAGCCAAGCAAGTCTGTATTCATTTTCTAAAGTGTGATGAAAAGAGAAAAACAACACAGACATACCCTAAATCCTTACATTGGTGTATTCCTGTGTACTAATCTGAAAACCCTCAAAAAAGGAAATGTTCTACACTTTTACTTATAGATTTTAAACTACTTGTACAGGACTGTAGACACTTCTAAAATGATTCTTCCTAATAAAAAGCACCTACATTGTGCGCTTAGGACCATGCTCTCATATTATAGGAGCAACAGGAAAATATAAAACTGCTAATTTAACAGGTTTTCTTATCTAAAAAACAACATTTCCTTCAAAACATTTTTTGCTAAGGATCACATGGGCATCTTCCCTGCGTTCTACTTTTCATGATCCAAACTATGCAACATCAGCTCTAATAAGGACTGTCAGTTTATTTACACAGACTAGCTAATAAAAACTAGCAATGCCCTTGCAAAACTATGTAGCATGAGAAAAACATACAATAATGGTGTTATCACCTAAGAATTTTAGAACAAAAACTACCCACATCTAGTTCCCCTTAAAGATCAAAATAAGGGAACAACAATCTAGACTACTGATCCTGTCATAATTTCATCAAACAGGATGGCCAGTAGCATAAAATATATACTTATTCATTTTATTATTGCTAACAATGTTTAAAACAGTATTACTGAATAGCCAATTAAATGTCTCATTGCTATTTCACAGACAGCTTAGACAGGCTAAAAAGAAAATTGAGAAAAAGAGAGAGCAACATACATTTTACCTAGCCTTAATTTGTAGAGGAGCTAGCCTCCTTCCCCCATTTTGACAGTAGGAAACCTGAAACAGGTTTCACTTCTGTCAACACTATCAACCCCTATTTGTAGCAACTGGGCATAAACAAAGTTATAGGAGGTAAATAGTATGTTGAAGCTAAAAACATGAATACCCAACCTCAAATCCATTTAGTAAGTATACTAGTTGTAATATAAGGGCAAATGAAGTCAAACTAAATCCCATTGGCTCAGCCCTAGTAAGCGCCAAACTAAAAGCATTAGTGCTGCATATATGGCCAAGCTCACATATACAATTGTATTGTGGTATATTCATATGAGTGCATAAACACTTGCTTTTGCCAACAAAAAATAAACACAACTCCTTCTTTCCCTGCGCTGCCATCTTGTCTTTCAAAAAGTTTCAGATGTCAAAATGTCAAAGCAGACCTTGCTCTGGGAGCCCTGCCAGGCTTCTAAATATAGAACTGACTTTTAAGTCTTCGCAGCTGTCCTATTCTGTGTACAAATTTTCCATGTGGCTTGCCAAATTCAAAGTCACACGAGACAGAAAGCTGGAAAGCACTTATCCCCCTGTTTGTCAGTTTAGAGTTAAAAAAATTAACTCTGCTGGTTTTTTATATTTATTTTCAATTGTAAGCAGTGTGCAGTATACTTGTCTAACAATATAGAGGTCAGCTATTTGTTTTATACCTAAATTTATGAATTTAGTGAAGCCTAAGGCACTCTAAAAGCTGCTCTGAATGGAAAAAACTGCTGTTTAAATAGTGAATTTTACCCAATTTCGACTTTGATATTTGGGGCACATAAAAATGAATATCCTATAATTTATTTGCATAATAGTAATCCCCAGAGTGTTCTCTAGCTAGCCCAGGAATGGGAAATCAGAACTATTTAAGATATACCCTTATAAAAACTGAGTTTTTTATGCTTGCGCAGAGTGATATTTCATATGCAAATTTCCTCATTATGTGGTACAACACAACTTAAATTTAATTGAATGCTAGGAGGTCACAGTATGAGTATTAAGCTTTATAAATATTAAAAAACGAATTTAAAAGCACTTTTTTTAAAATAATTTTTTTCATAATTAATTTATTTTTATTTTTTTAATAAAACCATTCATTTTGGATAATTCCACATAGGAAAATCAAGCTTCATTCCTTGCCTATCATATCTAGACACATTCATTCATAAGCCTAAGCACAGAAGCCTAACTTGAAACATTATTTAACATCAGAACCAAGAATATGCTTATATAAAAAGGCCTTAAGAAAGAAAATCCCTACTTCAAATGTTTTCCTGTTATCCAAAATATTGAACCTCATTTTTGTAACTTTTTAAAACAGCAGTCTGAAATGCAGGATTTTACCCCGTGTTTAACTGACAAAATCCTAGCTGAGTCAACATTCCTGTCTCTCCTTGGCCTACAATTGTTCCTCAGCTGCAGTTAAAACACAGCTGTTGGAAAGCTTTTTTAGTGTTGAAATGTAAGCACGGTGGCAGTCTATTTAAAACTGAGGCATTTCAATGCACGTTCTATAATATGTGTTTTAGTTCAGTAACATCCAATTTTCTCAGATGATGTGTTTGCCTGTTTATATCTAGCACAATGTATCTAAGGAAAATGTAGTAATATTTTATAATTGTTTATTTATTGCAAAACACACAATTTCGTTTTTGAGGCCTATTTTATTTCTATTCAATGTGCATTCTAATTTTATCTTTGAAGCATTGGCAGTTTGTACATGTGCATAGTTGCTTACTTCATCAATTGAATAGTAACATGCAGTTATTTAGAATATCATATGGTTAATTTCTGGATTTTTATTATTTTTATTTAATATTAATTAAATGACATTTTGCATAACAGACTTATGACAGCAAGAAAACACAAACAAACACATTGATCTCATTCCAGACATATACAGAAGGGGCCATACACTCAGAACACATGATACAGCGTGCTTAAGGCTAGCCATTATTTCACAAATAGCGCAATCGCTATTTACTCACAGAAGTACTAATGGGAAAACCACGAACCACATCGACATTTGAACACACGATTAACCCATAGATCAACACTTAGGACAGAAACAAAGGACAGCCCACAGACTGTACTTAAAGGGTGATTTATCTGTATTCCATTCTGGTAGGGATATGGGAACATCACAATGGGTTATATAACACGTGTAACACATAACGGTTGTTTGGTTTGATTGCACAATATTTTTCTCCCATTTTATTTTCGGGTTGACAGTAGCTAATGATGAGAAGTGAGGAATCAGGCGAGTACCAGCTTGTCAGAATCCTCCCCTTGGTGTTGCTTCCGTGAGGCACTGTCAACCTTCCCTCCCCCTTTTTTCACAGTCGGTTGAGAGAGGGAATAGGGGTATAGGCGGTGGATCACGCAGACACACACATAGAGGTGAATAGCACCACTCTAAATTGTAATAAAAGTGCAATTCACACAGACAGAAGACGTATGTATACCCTCTGTCTGTTCAAAATAAAATATAAACTGAAAAATACTTTTAGCAATAGAGCGCACAAGGGGTAGGCCATTATTGTTGACTGTACTTAAACCAAACCTTTTGTAAATACTAGTTGTAAGTCATATTTACAAGAAGAACTTCTCAATAGTATTCCAAAAGACTGCAAAAAACAGCCCAACAAACTGTTTTATTTTCAAGAAGCCAAAATACACTCAATTCACTAGCGTTAGCTGGCAGAACACCCAAAAATAGCTCTGCATATCTCCATTTATAAAAGTGCGCAGAAAAGGATCCTTGTTTGTATTATTGTCATATTTTAATTCCATTGGGGTACAGAGTCACCAAGGAAGAAATATGTTTTTATACCTAAACCTATGTAGGTATTTCCTCTAGGGGAGCCGGCTAATTTAATTCACATCTCACTACGGTACCTCCAAAAAACAACACATTCTTTGATGTGCGCTTGAAACACGCATGCCAAAAATATTGCAAAATATGCAAATATTATAACCAAAGTAGCGCTTAAGGTACTCTTCGTACGTTGCGCCGTTCAAACAAATGCAAACAGAGAAAAATCTCCTCATTACCTGCCTACATGAATTGCAATTTATATATTACATACATACGAATACAAATATTGGCCAATCATACAAATCAAAAGCCATAGTAAGTGTTACTAAACTACCTTACCAATCCAAGGCATCAAAACCAATAGCAAGTGTTGCATCAAAACAACCCTTACCAATCACTTGGTGTCCAAATTCTAACTGCCAAGTTCTGAATGACCTAACGGTCTTTTTTTGGAATACTCACGCCAAAAAGGTTCTCAGTCAGGAGTGGTAAACATCATGTGGAGGATCAAAATCAGGAAGATCAGAAATATACTGGGCTGCAGAGAAAGAGAATCCCCAGAATCGTGCACAGAGTACCTCCTTAGTAGAATCCTGTCCTGTCCTCCTCAGTAGATTTCTGTCTCCTGACAAGATCACTCCCTTAGATAGCCACTTCTCTGATGAGGTCCATGTTGGAGCGAGGGGTTGAGTGCGCTACATGGAAGTAGGCGCATCCCTGTGGTGGGCACACTTTTTGTGGAGCTGTGTGTGGTGAGACAACACAGTGATTTCCAAAGGTTAATTCAAATAAAGTTCCACTGTAGAAAGGTTTCACAGTTTCTTTATTATTAGTCTTTCATTAGTGTATTTCATATTATGTTCATATGAATTCGCGGACCTTCATCTTAATCCATCAACATTGTAAATTGCTCCAATGCATTTCGGACGAGTGTCCTTTCTCAAGGAGCACTGTAATAAAGAGGATATAAAGAGCCAAATCAATATGGGTAACAAGTAAATGAGGCACGGTATAAGTGACTGGTGTGTCTCAATGTGTAAACACCTCATGCGCCCATTAGTACAAGGGAAAAAGTAAGGAGACGATGTCACCCGAGGGATGTGAGGGAATGTGGTAGTGAAGCGTAATGGAGATTATCTGAGTGATTAAAGTCGAGGTTGGTGCGGGAGCCGCTAACGAAAAGGAGACATCTGGGGCATGATGGGAAAAGGTAGAGTGGACCAAAGGTAGCGTAAAGTGGCGAAATGTTTAAAGAAAGCGGCTCAAATGAGCCCAAGCGGGGCTTACGTGAACTGGTTTCAAAGTGCTCTGTGGTCCTAAAACGGAATAGGAACATCGGAATTAATGAGGGAAAGCGTGCAAGTGTAGTTGCCGGTTGTAGAAACAGCGGGCAAACGGGGAAACTTACTAGGTCAGGCGGTTGCGAGAAGCCTTGTTGTGGATTCCGGGAAGGTTGAAACTCCGCGAAGCAAGAGCGGAGCTTGGTAAAAGAGTGGGGAGGTGGTGGAAGTGAAAGAAGGACTACAGGGGTAGGTGAAAGGAATAGTGCAAACGGGTAGCGGCCATCTTGGGAGGGAGGGTAAAGCCTGAAAATGGTTGAGAAAATCAGAGGTGAGGAGGGCGACAATTAAATACAAACAGCAAATCAAAGTTCATAATGCATCAATCCATGCACAAAAAGGCATTATAAGTAGCAGCTAAGTTCAGTCCGGTCATTAAGACCAAAGGGTTTCTGTGTTTGTAGCCTGTACATCCAGGCAGTTTCTCTTTGTAACAAAGTCTTATTGTTGTCTCTGCCTTCGGCTTTGGGGACAATCTCGAGAACCATATATTTCAGCTGAGCCACATTATGGTTGGCCTCATTAAAGTGAATAGCGATGTTAGACTTGGTGTTTTTCGTCCTTATGTTGGATTTGTGTTCGTTCAACCTCGTTTTTTTATCTTCCTGCTTGTTTTTCCCACGTAGGTTTTCCCACATGGGCATTTTAAAAGATAGATTAGGTTGGAGGAGTCACATGTGGCATCCACTTTAAGTTTGATGTTGTATCCTCTCATAGGGTGACAAACAGTATTTCCTTGGATCACATTGTTGCAATTGCTGCAATGATGGCACGGTCGTGTGCCCGTGTAATGGGATCGGGTACTCTCATTAGTTTGCTTGGATAGGATTTCTTTGAAGTTCATAGGTCTGGTGTGGGCAAAAATGGGGGGATCTTTGAACAGGTCCCCAAAGTCTGGTTCCGAAGATAAGATGCGCCAGTGTTTCATGATAATCTGCTTATACTTGTTGCTTGAGGTAGAATATCTGGAGACTATTACCATTCTCTGACTGTCGTCTTTAGGCTTGCTTTTTAAAGCTTCAATTCGAGAAATAGTAGAAGTGCGATCGATGGCTTCCTTGATGATTGTTTCTATGTATCCTCTGCAACGGAATCTGGACGCTATGCCTGCAATTTGATTAATCCGGGTGTCAGGATCGGATACAATACGCGTTGCTCTGAGCATCTGACTGTAGGGCAAATGTCTTTTCAAAGAATTCCGATGGAAACTACTGAAGAGTAGAGCGTTGTTACGATCTGTGGTTTTTCGGAACAGGTCTGTCTGTATGCCTTGAGGGGTGATTTTAATCAGAACATCTAGAAAAGCGATTTCGTGGTGGTTGATGTTCCAGGTGAACTCAATGCGGTCATCTTTGGTATTGAGCTCCGATAGAGCGAGTTCTAGATTCTCTTGAGAGTCTTTCCAGACGAATAGTAGATCATCTATGTAACGTACATAGAGTCTAAGATTGTCCATCCAGGTTTTGTTCTGGTAGATATGGTTGAGTTCGAAATTGCCCGTGTATAGATTAGCGTAAGTGGGATCCGCGCAATTGCCCATGGCCACCAACCTCGACTTTAATCACTCAGATAATCTCCATCACGCTTCACTACCACATTCCCTCACATCCCTCGGGTGACATCGTTTCCTTACTTTTTCCCTTGTACTAATGGGCGCATGAGGTGTTTACACGTTGAGACACACCAGTCACTTATACCGTGCCTCATTTACTTGTTACCCATATTGATTTGGCTCTTTATATCCTCTTTATTACAGTGCTCCTTGAGAAAGGACACTCGTCCGAAATGCATTGGAGCAATTTACAATGTTGATGGATTAAGATGAAGGTCCGCGAATTCATATGAACATAATATGAAATACACTAATGAAAGACTAATAATAAAGAAACTGTGAAACCTTTCTACAGTGGAACTTTATTTGAATTAACCTTTGGAAATCACTGTGTTGTCTCACCACACACAGCTCCACAAAAAGTGTGCCCACCACAGGGATGCGCCTACTTCCATGTAGCGCACTCAACCCCTCAATCCACTAGGACGTACCACGAACAGTTTCGTCACCTGTAGGAGCACCTTAAATCAAGTACCTCGCATACCTTTTTCAACTAACCTGACTTATAAACTCACGTCGCGCGCCACGCCCAATCACCTTTGTCCATGTTGGAGCGCCATTTGAAGAACATAGAAACCTTCTCAGGGGTCTCACTGATACTTGGTCCTTTTAAACCAACAAAGAAGAAATTAGAACAGAAGCTGAAATATAAAAAGAATGCATTTATTCACCTCAGATGAGGGAGACTACGTCAAACAGAAGCCTTAGCAAATGAATGAGGCAGTCTAAGGAGTACAGAAAACAGGGGCCTTATATATGTTTAGGGTTACATAGTAAGCATAAAACCAAGGAGAGGTCCTTGCTCATGTAAACATGCAAAATGCTTAATATGGGCATACAAGATCTGCTTGCTCAACAAAGTGGGAGGAGAGTTACTTCTCCATACAGCAGCAAAAATAGCCTGACAGTCATACTAGAGGAGCAGGTGCATTCTACTAGCTAGGCCCTTCTGAGCGTGTGCAAGGCTCTGAAGAGGGAAACAGCGCATGGCGAGCACATGGCTAACTAAAATGGCTGCCAAAATACAAAATGGCTTTCAGCTCATGCTAAAAAATCCCTCTAACCTTTAACACTGGGGTACCCTTATCAGTCTCTAGTATATGGTACCCAGGGCATCGGTACCCCAGAGGCCTACCATGGGCTGAAGCATGTATTATGCCACCTATGAGAGATCATGCAAAATTGAACTACAGGCCTGCCATTGCAGCCTGTGTAAGTTGGTGCATGCAACACTCACTAGAGATATAGGTTTACTATATCTAAGGATCACTACATTTAAAACCTATAAATCACCCCTATAGCAAGCCTTAACAAACGTGAAGTTAGGGTGCTTGGTTCCAAGTAAGAGGGTGCCACTGCATGAGCAAGACACCCCTGCATCCTACGGAGTCCATTCTGATGGGTTGTTAGTGCTGCAGCCATTTACGACATATAGAGTGGCATTATGCGACTGCGTGATGACCAACTCTAAAACGGCTGAAAGTAACCCTATCGTGTTTGGTATCAAACATCATGGAATCATATCCCCACACTGGTAACCTATGTGAGAGGTATGATTCCACCCCCCAGAACTGAGCTTGGTGTGGTCCCCGGTGTTCCCGGTACCAGCCTTCTAGTCCTGGGCAGCCCAAAAGGGTTGCTGCCGACCAGAGACACATTTCTGCCCTCCTGCTCCTGAGCCAAGCTCAAGCAGGGGAAGGCAGAACAATAGGCATCCTGTCACAGGGAGGTGTGACCACCTCCCATACAGGATTTAGTATATTAGGCTTGGGTGGGTATTCTTGCCAGTGACCGAAAGTCTGCAAGAGGGGCACATTTGGTGTCCCTGTGCATAGTCCACTTCAAACCTGTCCTGGGAGCTGTTGGGTCCTGCTCTGGCATGAAACTGGACAAAGGACATGGGAATAACCTCCCCACTGTCCAAACCCTCCCCTGGGAGGGTCCCCTGAATCTGTCCAACCCTCTCCCATGGGTACTTAAGGGCTTACCTTGCTCTATGACCCTAGATTCGATGTAGGGCAGTTTCTGATCAAGAAACCACTAAACTTTGACCGTCTGGACACTCTGAACTTCATTGGGGCCCGACTTTGTCTCCCTCTCCGTCCAAAGCATTGTCTGTGCCTGTGCGACATACATGCTCTGTGCAGGACCTGTGGAGCATCAAGGACAACTGAAGAAATCTCCCTTGGAGTGAAGGAGTCACTCCCCTGCAACCGCAGGCACCACAGCTCAACTGACTGGTCTGCTGCCCCTGAGCTCCTACGGACTCCAAAGGCTCCAGCAACACTGGTGGTAGATTTCCAAGTCCCTTGAGGTCTGAGCTGCCATCCTACGAATTTTTAGGTCAGAATCCCTTGTGGGGGCTACAATACCCGTACCCCTGTGCACTGTGTACTTTTGGAAGTGCATATGATTGTTGGCATTTCCAAAACAAATGCACTGGGCTTTGAGTAGCGCCAACCTCTGGCACCATTTCCACCAAAGAACTTTGGCCTCCTCACACCGAGTGCTTTGTGGGCTGTTTCTTTGTGAAACTGCTCGGGGTCCCCTTGCGACTCCTGTGCCTCCGGCCTGTGGGTCCTCTTGAGGGTCAACACTGCTTTACTTGGTCTCTCCTGTTTGCTCCAGGCCTGCCCTGACTCCCCTGTGGTTAGTGAGACTCCTGGACCTCCTTGGTCCGAACCATAACCTTTCTTTTTTTTTTTAAACCGTTTTTATTTGCATTTTTCTCCAAAAAATTGAACATTCCAGTCATCTCTATAATAAAGTGCACATTGGTTTCCCCCCGCACCCGCCGTCCCCCCATTCATCACCCATTTTGAAGCATACAGTTCACATATAAAAGTGACCACAAGGTAGACTTTCTATATTATCATCAACAGTACAATTATCATTAAATCCCTCTGTCTTCCAATATGCACATCTCATAGCGACCCATTACAGTCCAGCATCCAATCCATGATAGCTTCTCCATTTCCCCCATACTTTGCGAAACTTCCTAGGACACCCCCTTGCTTTGTATGTGACTCTCTCAGCTGCCATGTACATATCTAGGCCTCTCCTCCATTCTTCCAGAAGTGGTGTCTCCGGTGCCCCTCAATATTTCGCTATGTCTCTCTTGGCCACTACTAAGGCCAGTACCAGGAAGGTCAGCAGAGGGCGTGGAAGATCTACATCAATCGTCAAGCCCAATAGAGCCAGCTTGGGGTCAGCCTGTAATTGACTATCCAAGACTGCCGACAGTTCCGTAAAAACATCCGAAAAGTATCCCTGTATTTTAGAGCATGACCACAGGACATGAAAGAAGTCCCCCCTGGGGTCCTGGCATCGTAGGCATTTCGTATCATCTGTCTTCCCCATTTTCTGGAGCCTCACTCTATCAAAGTAGATTCTATGTAATATGTTGAATTGGATAAGGCTGAGTCGAGATTTAACTGCCACCTCTCTGGGATGTGTTAAGACCAATTCCCAATCAATGTCCTCCATGCCACCCACGTCCGCCTCCCATTGTTGTTGAAGCTTGGCCAAGTCACCCAACATGTTATTCGTAAGGGTCTTATAAGTTAGAGACACCGCCTTCTGCTGGATGTGTTCCTGTAGGAGCCTGCCTTCGAGTGAGGCGAATTCTGCCAGGTCTACAGTGTTAATATTCTGAGCCCCCCATGCATGCTTCAGTCTAGTGTATTTGTATCTCTGTGTGGGGTGTAGGCCGAATTCCGCGGTCAAAACCGCAAACGATTTCAGTTGCCCTTTGGCAATTACATCTCTGAGCGTAGAGATCCCTATATCGTCCCACCTCCTATAACCCGTCAGTTTGTGGAGCTCCGACAGCCACGTGCAGTGCCAGATTGGTGTTTGTTTCAATGGCTTCCTGTCCCACCCCATACGTTTCGTGGATGCCCTCCAGGCAAGAAGGGTAATTTCAGTTGCCGGTAAAAGACGGTTCCGGCCATGCCCCCCATACAAATAGGAAAGAATATGTCTGGATGCTAGTTTGTGGCGCTCTAGTGCATAGGAGGGATGGTCTGCCTGTGCGTGTATCCATTCGTTGATCGGGACCATGTGTTCCGCCCAGTAATATGCCTCCAGATTCGGGAGTGAAATCCCCCCGCTATATTGGTGCCTCTGTAGGGTGGTCAGTGCCACCCTAGGTTGCCTGCCCAGCCATATAAAGGCCCGTAGGTCTGCATGTATCTTGGGGAAGACTTTGGGGGGGAGGGGATAGTATTCGTTTTGAAGGGCGTACAAGTACTTGGGGAGAATATTCATCTTGTACATGGCCGCTCGGCCTAGGAGAGTGAGTGGGAAGAGTCTCCAACGGTCCATATCTGCAATGGAGTTCACCATAATGCGCTCAATGTTACGGGTGTACGAAACATGTCTATCCAGAGTGAGATACACCCCTAAATATTGAAAGCCCTCCGTTGTAGTGAGCAGCCTTCCTGGAAGGTCCGACCATGCGTCTCTCCCTGCGGGGTCATATAGGACCGACTTATGCCAATTTATTCGGTATCCGGCATGGTCACCGTATATCTCCAGTTCCTGAAATAGCTGCAGGATCGACGTCTCCGGTGAAGTGACATACAGAAGTACGTCATCCGCATAGAGCAAGATTTTTTCCTCGCTCCAATCTCCTTCGGTCCGTTGAAATCCCCTGATGTCTGGATTTTGGCGAATCCTAGCCGCTAGGACCTCTATCGTTAGGGCGAACAAGAGTGGGGAGAGGGGGCACCCCTGTCTGGTCCCTCTTCCTATTTGGAATTCTCGCGATAGGACCCCGTTTACTCTCACCCTGGCCCTCGGATCAGTGTACAGCAGTTGTACCCACTTCTGGAATTTCGGTCCGAAGCCAAATTTCTGTTGGACGCCCTCCAGGAACGGCCAATGTACTGCATCAAAGGCCTTTTCCGCATCGAGGGACAGGAACCAGTGTGGGTCTTCTCTGTCCCGGACCTCTTGCAGCCAGTTGTGAGTGCGCCTGAGGTTCAGTCTGGTGGCCCTGTCTGGTATAAAACCAGTCTGATCAAGGTGTATCAGCTGCGATATCACCAAGCGCAATCTCATTGCCAGGATAGTGGCCAGTAGCTTTGTTTCCGTGTTTAATAATGAGATGGGGCAATAGGACTCGCAAAACTCTTTTGGTTTGCCTTCCTTGTGGATAGGGACAATGGTAGCCAGGGTCAGGTCAGGGGGGAGCCTCCCGTCATGGAGGGCATCTTCATAGAGGCCCTTCAGGTGTTTCGCTACCAGGTCAGCCGTTCGTTTAAAAAATTTGTCTGGGAAGCCATTGGGACATGGTGTTTTCCCTGGTCGCAGTTTGGCCAGGGCCTCAGAGATGTTGTCGAGGGTAATATCGGAGTCCAACGTTTTTGCGTCCTCAATGGACAGAGTCGGGAGTTCGGTTTGGTCCATATATTGCATTGCCTCTTCACGTATCCCTAAATTTCTAGCCTCATAGAAGTGTTCATAGTGGTCTGCAAATGCCTCAGCTATATGTGTGTCTGATTGGAGTGTCGTTCCCTGAGGGTCTTTAATCTGCTCCACCCATCTCTCCGCACGTTCTTTTTTGCTAAGCCATGCCAGGAGCTTATCAGACTTGTCCCCTACATCGTATAAGCGATGTAGAGTAGCTAGTGCTTGTGTTTTCACCTCTCCTGTCACCAGTTCTCTATATTGTGATTGTCTATCTGTGAGTCTCTTGATTGCCACTGGGTCTCTCGAGGTCTGGCATTCCCTTTCCAAAGTCAGTATGTCCTGTTCTATGATTTCGGCTTCAGAGTGGAGCTTTCTTCGTTCCTCCGCCAACCTATTTTTCGCCCTATCTCTCATGACTGTCTTCAAAGCCTCCCATAAGATCACTTTCGAGGTCACCGAGCCCTCATTTTCCGCAATATATACTTTGATATCCGCTCTGAGTCCCCGTATGACATTTGGGTTTTGCAGATCCCATGCCGTCAAATGCAATTGTCGCCTATCCCCCTGGCGTTTCGCCACCTGTCTGATCAGCAGCGGTGAGTGATCTGATACCCCTCTAGCTTTATATTCTGCTACATCTTGCATTGTTAAGTGCTGTCGGGCCATAAAGACATAGTCCAGTCTCGATAAGGCTTGGTGGGCGCCCGAGAAATACGAGTACACCCTTGCCTCAGGGTGTAGCCACCTCCATGCGTCCGTGAGACCTAGGCTGGTCGACCATTGGGACAAGGGGGTCTGAGTTCCCACCCTCTGTGTCGTGCCTGTTCTATCCTGCGTGACATCCAATACGTCATTAAAGTCTCCCCCAACAATCAGTATGGTATCGGCTGTTTCCAACAGTATATCTGCTACCTTCTTCAGTGTGGGAGCTTGGAGTTTCGGCGGTGCATATATTGAAACTATAGTATAAGTGCATCTATTCCATGTCCCCTTGATGGCCACGTATGTTCCCTGGGGGTCTGTCCATGTCTGTGTTATGGTAAATGGAGTGGTCTTTTTCAGTATAATGGCAACTCCTCTAGAGTCTGATGTGTATCCTGCATGTGCTAGTAGCCTAAAACGACCTCTGGTTGTGAAGCCGCACTTAGTACCTTTGAGATGGGTTTCTTGTAGTAGCGTGATGTCCGGGCCTATACGTTTCAGATACGAGTTGACCAGGCCCCTCTTAATCTTACTTCCCAGGCCATTTACATTCCAGGACAAGATGCTAATCCCTCTCTGGCCCTCCCCGTGAGTGTCATGGTCACCTAACATGGTTTGGGCTTTGTGTAGTCAGGCGGGCGGCCCCCGTGTGGTAAGCGGCCCAGGAATTTGTGCTTTGTGTTGTGGCACACCCATGGGCACCTCTAGTGATGTGGGAATGACGTTCAGTGCGGAGGCGCGGCATAGGGCACCAGAATACTTGACTGCATTTAACCAACTTTTCCCCCATCCCCCCAACCAAGATCCCCCCAACAGAACTGTTTCAACTGTCCCCCCCTTCCTCCCCCTTCCCCACCTTTCCCCCCCGTCCAGCCCATCCGTGTACCCAGTAACCAATAGGACTTTCAGGCGGTAAAGGTCTGTCGCCCACCCGCAGGATCCCAAATCAAACTATATCCAGGATTCAAACATGAGTTCCACCGGGGCTATTGTCTTTGTGGGTGCCCTGTGTAACGTGTCTCGCCTTGCCGGAAGTGAGCAAGACCACAAGACCACCAGCATTACCCCGTGAACAGTGATTTGAGTCAATAGAAAAGAAAAAGAAATATAAAAGTGCTTATAACTTGCGCGCCACCAGCAGCGGCGTGCTGCTGCTACGGATGTAAGGTCCAAACTTCCTCACGATTGCAAATCTTGCGTTTCAATGTCCTGTTCATCTGTTCCTCCAGTAGCTCCCTGCTCCATCTCACGGATTACCTCAACCAGCGGGTGTGTTGAGCGGTCCGTTGAGTCCCCCACTTCCGACAAAAGTTCGATGTCCAGGCCTCCGGTGTCGGTACCATGTAGATGAGCTAGGCCTCCGGATCTAGTTCTCTGATCCCTAGGATCAGCGGGAGGCGCATCGCGGCCCCCTCTCCCTCGGCCTGCCGCATGCGGGTCCGGATAGGGCGACGGGTGTGAGCCCCACCGCATTCTCGGAATTTGAGACCTTTGAGTCTTAGGCGAGTTCCTCCGAAAGTTTGCCGCCGCTAGTTCTGTTCGGATTCTGCGGCCTTCCTCCTCAGCTTCTCGAAGTAGGGGTCTCTCTTCCAGCCAGTGCCAGGGCTCCTCCGGGCGGCTAAAGAAATGCGACTTGCCTTTGAACATTACTTTCAGTTTCGCCGGGAAGAGCAGCATATACGAGATATGTAGATCTCGAAGTTTCGCCTTGACCGAGTCATATGATCGTCTCTGTTTTTGGACATCCTGACTGTAATCAGGGAAAATCATGATGTTCGTGTTCTCGATTCTGAGTTCTCCTTTCCTTCTGGCTTCTCGAAGGATAAGGTCTCTATCCACATAGTTCAAAAAGCGCGCAATTATCGGCTGCGGTCTTGCGCCCTCGGGCGGTTTCGCTAGTAGCGCCCTATACGCTCTTTCAATAATGAAGCAGTTAGAAAACTGGGCCTGCGGGAATGTGGTACGTAGCCAGTCCTGTAGGAAGGCCGCTACATCCGTCTTCTCAATGCCTTCCCTAAAGCCTACGAATCGGAGTTGTTTCGCCTAGCCCTATTTTCGGCGGCGTCCACTCTCCAGAGCAGTTGCCTGTGGGACGCCTGCAATTCCGCCATTTCCTTACGGAGGGTTGCAATAGAATCTTCAGTTTCACTAATTCTGGATTCCGCCGTAGTCACCCTTTCGGTGAGATTCCGGAAGTCTTGGCGTAGTAACAGGACCTCAGAGCCAACCTCGCCTATTTTGGTCTCAAATGCTGCTCTAGAGTCCTTGATATCTGTCCTGGAGGCCTGGATCACCTCCAGAAGCATGGCTGTGTCCGTGTGTGTTTCCGGGAGGCTCTGGGGCATCTCCTTTTGCGCCCTCGCCGTGGCGTAGGTCTCGATGGTTTCCTGCCTGGCTGGCCTTGCGGGCGGATCTCTCTTCCCCATGTTGCTCCTCTGGTATGTCTAGGTGTCCTTGGAGGTATGTAGAGCGCCTGATTTGTGTCGGGCCGTTTGTCCCCCACGGGGTGTGTCGTTTTTCACCAGGCAATGGCGACGGTGTGCCTCCGGAAGATTCAGCAGGGTGGGTCCAAGGATCCAATCCCGTGTAGCCGAAGTGGGTCTCCCGCGGTCAATCTCACCCTCAGGCCGTATGTCGAGTCCCGGAGGCAGGGGGCAGCCACGCGGCCAGGCCGGTCTCCCAGCCCCGTGATGGATATTCCTCTGCAACCCCCCAGGCTGGTTCACTGTTGTCGTCCCCGGGGTCGGGGAGTGTCCCGCTCTTCGTTTCTGCAACACCTCCCGCCGGTTTTGCACGATCAACTCGAGCTCCTCTCCCGAGGCAAGGGCCTCCGGGGGTCCCCTCCGACCGACTCCGACGTCGGTCTCTGCCGCACTCCAGACGGGCGCTCGCCGGATGCAGTGGTTCGGTGTGGGCACCCGATTCCTCCTCCGCCGGTTTCGCCTTCTCTCAGGCTCCGATGTCTGGGGAGGCCCCCGGCAGGAGTCTCCGATGCTTGGGTGGAGTCAGAGCCAGGCCGTCAGTGTTCGCCCGGTCGCCATCTTGTTGCGGCTGCCCCGCTTTGGTGTCCGGCAAAATATTCGGATTTGCTGGAGCAAAGGTATCAGGGCTAGCCTAGGTTACAGTTTTAGGCTGTTTTAGGAAGTTTTGGAAGGAGATAAATGTCGGATCAACGCAGCACACCGGGAGCCGAGCCGAGGCACGTCTTACTCCTCCATGCCGATAGCCACGCCCCCGAACCATAACCTTTCTTGACCTTCTGCATGGGTTGCCGCTGCCAAGGCTTGTTGGTGCTCCTGCCGGACACCAACCCCTCAGCACTCAACATCCTTCATGGGACAGCTTCTATCCAGCTCCTGGTTGTCCTCACATCTCCTGGTCTCTGTGGCTGCAGAGTCAAGAACCCCCTCAACACACCTGAAGCACCCGACATCTGTGAGAGTTTGTCTACCGAGCCCCTGGTCACTTCTGAGTGACCCAGACTGTCCCCTATGCTTTCAGGTACTCTTTGACACAAATCCACCCTTGGATTCCAGCAGACACTTTTCTTCCCTCCAGTAGTGGCTCTTTTTCAAAGTCCTCCATTGAAATCAACTGCGGTTCCAACCTCCACACTTCTATGGGGTTTCTTCAAAGTCCACTGGGAAGGGTCCTTAAACTTTAAAACTTCAACCACGGCTTTCCTATAGAATTGTACGGAGCACACAGTTGTGTTCCCACACTGTACCTGTCCTTCGTGGGATCCCTCCTTACTCTCCTTGGGTGGTTCCTTGGGGTCCCAGCGATTCTCCGTACTCTAGACACTGCCTCGACTCAAGTTGTCGTTCTTATACCACTATTTTAGTAAATGGTCTGTTCTCCCTCTGGAGCCCACTGTGTATTAGTCCTATTTACTATTGTTTCTTTGCAACAGCATTGTATGCTTTGTGATTATCTGCGTGTAGCAGATACCTTATCGTACTAGAGAGTGTTATATTAATAAATACATATTTTTATAACTACTGTGTGGTTCTCTTTTCATTTAACCAATACTATAAGGTTGCATTCTGGTGAAACAAGCTGCTTACCATACCTTCAAGACTAAACCTGAAGGCTGCCCCTCACAGCTATCACTTGGATAGTTTTCTAAGCTTATCTTTGACCTCTTTAATTACCATAAGGGTTGTTTGGACTGGTGCAAGGTGCCCACTTTAATTAGTGGCCAGCATATACCAGCCCAACTTCTCACACCTTCCAACTACACACTGTACATGATGTAACCCCTTTAGCGCCCCACATAATGTTAGTGCTAAAATAATATCCCATGGTATGAGACAAATAATGTTTGCTAGCTTTGGGGAGTTGATGTAAGTAAGCTTTCTAAATGTACCCTTGAGAGAGGGCCCATCAATCATCTTGCACAAACTCTACTTAGTCAACTGAGAAAATTTAGATATACATCCTTCCAGGCTCAAAAACAAAGAGCCAACAAAACTGGTTTTGTTGGTTGAGCATGTCTGTTTTTTGCTCCACCTCCGATAACTTAACCGTGCTTGTCCCATACTGGTTTGATGCACATGTTTGATGTTATCTGTTTCTCCCAATGCTGTCTGCGCTGAGGACTGTCTAGAAATAGGAGAGCCTCCACTTGCGAAGTCTGAATCACAAGTCCTGGAATCCATGTACCTTTTAGTACCTTCCTTCTCCCCTTCTTTGTGGAAATGTCTAGGAAGATGTGCATTGTGTGGGCTGGCCATCGTTATACATTTTAAACATTGCACAACCTTAACTCGCCCCCAACTTCCCACCAGTGATTCTCAGAACTGTGTATGGGGGGGTGACTAATAGAGCCAGTTTCTTGTACTCATTTGGACAAGTTGGTAGAGACCCCTTGTAGGAAGCTGGCTCTGTATATGCGATACCAAAGTAAGGTATGGTGTACAGTGGATCCCTAGAGGCTAAAGTAGATAATACGAATGCTCTCTTTTGTGGTATTGTGGGTAAGCAGTTATACTTATCAGAGTGCTGTATTCAGCATTTGTTGTACACACTCAGGCAAGAAATGTTTACACATGCTCAATTATTAAATCTGACACCAATTGTTTGCAAAAATATAACATTTTGTATGTTCATTACTTAGAACCAAAAATACTTAGTTGAAGTAAAATAAGTTTTGCAATATCACAGTTTTTAAGTTCAACACTGGGCAAGTATCAGGTAAGTGTAGAGACTACACCACCAGCGGCACTGAGATGGCCGGGTGCAGAGGTCAAATTTGCTCACTGTGGTCCAATGTTAGTCAGTGGAGACTGGGGCACTTAAAGGGGTGCTGGTTTAAGGTAGGAAAAAACTGAGTTGGGGTCAATCTCTGGGAGTTTAGACAAGCACTGTGGGTGGGGAGCACAAGGCAGCACCAAACACACACCCTTAGTGGCATGGAGGCGGCCTGGTGCAGAGTGCCAATACAGCATCAGGCACATAATACAAATCAATGGAGAAGGACGATTTCAAACACAGGCTGCAAGCTCGGATCAGGAAGCTGTACAAAGGGAACCAGTGGCTCTGGAGAGAAGTTGGGGTGCTGAGGAACTCAGGAACACCACCATTCGAGCTCCCCAAGCCCTGGGGCCTACATGTGCAGGGGTATCTTTGGACATCAGAAAATTCTTATCATAACCGGTCGCGGTTGGGGACCCATCACGTTGAGGCTGCAGGTGTTGTTGTGGATCTATGAGCGGTCACTCCTGGGGTGGACTTGAGCTCAGGACCGCTGGTGAACCTTCTTGGGACCAGAGGGCCACTTCGACTCAGGCCGGAGGCGTAAGGTGCAGAAGTGGGTGTGGAGGTCTGGTTGTGCAGTTCAGCGGGGCACTGGAGTTCTTATTGTTGGTTTCTTTGTGAACAGAGACGCTGTCCCCTGGAGTTCTTGGTCTTTGGGGAAGGCAGCAGTCCTCTCAGGGTTTCTGGTGGTCCCTGGGCCCGCAGGATGAGTCCCTTTTTGGAGAAGGTTTCTTCGAGGGCTGCAGATTGGCCGGTAGGGCTGGGCCCAAGTCAGTTTTCGTCTGGAGTTTTCACTGCTGGTACAGCTCTTCGGTCATTTTTCTTCTTTAGGTCATCAGGAATCTAAGGATTAAGGTTCAGGAGTACCCCTAAATACTCAATTTAGGGGTGTTACAGATGCTGGAAGGCAGTATAATTACAAGAGGGCTCCTGTAAATGATAGGGAGATAGAAAACCAGGGGGAGAAAACTAAACCAGTAAGACAAAAATCTACTCTCCCCTAAATATATAATACGGTATAACTCCTATAGTTTATAAAGATACATTTGAAAGAGCCAAGATCCTTAGAATAAAAAATAATGTATTTATTCTTTTTTATTTTATCCTTAATAAAGTGAGCAGAAAAACAGGAATTGCGTCTAGTACAGATAATATGTCAAGTTATGTAATTTTCAATTTAAAAAATCAATTACATAATATATTTACGAAGGAGCCCACCCAACCATCACTCATACGAAAATAATACATACATACAAAGCAATCATATCCCATTTACTCTCATACACAGAACAAAATTAGCAAAACCAGAAGAAGTTTGCCAAAAAGGTCATACTTTTGAATACATTATACATAGCTGTTGATTTCCATACTATGCGATGATTCGGATGAATTTCAATAAGCAACTTCACCAGAATGGAAACAATAATATACTGCCAAACACAATAATCAACTTATTGTATGTATCTTCTTTTTTATTCCACTTATGGCACAAAGGCAGTGCCGACACAGGTTTCGGTGAAACACCATGAATGGGGAGATACTTTTCTCAGGGTAACATGACAAACCGCCAGGTTGAAAACAGGGAGGGAAAGGGTGGCAGTCTTGCAACAAACTATTGCATTTACAAGCGAGGCATCCGTCACAGAAACCAACAGAATGATAGCTTGGGCCTGGAGGGTCACACCGCCGCATTCCTTAAGAATATTCAAGCTTGGTATCCCGATGGACTTTGGAGACCAAGTCCAAGTCAAATAACTTTATTTCGATTCCATATAGAAATCATAAAAGTATACATAGAAAATTTTAAAAGACATTGCAATTAATCCACCATAAAATCACAGTACATGTTTACACAATTTTTAAAACCAATTTCCATCAGTATCTATTTCTAATCACCAAAGCTGATCTAATAAAGTTTAAAACGGCATTACAAATATGTGCAGTTGACAAAGATAACAAGAGGTCATACGCTTCTTTGTAATACCGCGTTCCAAATGATTCTAATAATGGTTTAAGAAAAGTGTTTCTTGGAACTTTATACAAAGTGCAAAAAAGAAGAAGGTGAAGAGTATTTTGCGAAACCCTATTGTTACAGGGGCAGCAGGGTAGCTTCTCCCACCAACCCCCCTGCTTTGGAAATGCAAACAGAAAGTGTAAAGTGCCAACGCGAAATCTTGTAAGATAAAAACGCCATTGCGTGTTCATAATATATGACAAATAAAACTGGCGAACTAGTTTTCCCCGTACACTTAATGCATGATCATTTGTCTTAAAAGAACCTAAGTTGACACTATAGGCATTTTTGATAATCTCCTTAGCATCATTACCAAGCATTTCGGGATTTGTAAACATCTTACCTAAACCTATGTTATTAAAAGTCTCTCTGATATATCGTAGCCACGGGATTTGGGTGTAATATTCAAGTTTAAGGCAATCTTGAATAATATCTTTTGTTAATTTCAATTCTTCAGATCGCCAAACTTTAGCCCATAATGTTAGAGGGGCGACGTGAATAATATCACTTATAAACTCGATTCCAACTTCTCCGTGGCAAAATATGTTAGATGTGCCCAGTGGAACAGATAATAAACGTTTAACAAACTTATTTTCCACAATTTGTATTTTTTCACAGTTTTGTGAACCCCAAACCCCTGCGCCATAGGTCAAAGCAGAAACACACTTAGCTTTGTATAACAATGTAATTTTCGCTACACGTCGCTGGCCTAATTTGCTGGCAAAACGGAAGAGGGCTTCAATTAACTGTGCAACCTTCTGAACCCGGGCTGTCAGCAAAGGTTCCCAATTCAATTTTTTGTTAAAAAGGTTACCCAGATAGCAGAAATTATCCACTTTCTCAATAGTAGCGTTCTTCACCACATACTTCCGTATTTTAACATTTTTTTTGACCACAAGACATGGCAAAAGATTTAGTAAAATTGACACCTAGTTCTAGTTTGCCCATAAATGTATCAAAAGCATTCAGAGAAATCTGCATGCTGTTGGGGGTAAGTGCCATTAAGACAGTGTCATCTGCATAAGACAACATTGGGATTCTTTTTCCGTTTATCTTTGGGAAATCAGCAGTCGTTTCTAATAAGAAGCCCTCAAGCCATTCGTATAGACCAAAAATAAAAAAGGTGCTAAAATACATCCTTGTCGGACACCTTCAGTGGATAATATAGGTTTTGATTTCTCTCCACCATGGCCATATCTAATCCTAACCGTTGTGGCGGTATGTAACCTGCGGAGCAGGGTGACCTGTGGTTCTTCAAAACCCGTAGAGTCCATCATGCGCCATAATTTGTCCCTGCATACTGTGTCAAAGGCACTGGACAAGTCCATGAATGCCAAGTGTATAGAACCATTCTTGGCACCCATGTACTTGCCCATAATCAATGCCAGGTTCAGGGACTGCTCGATAGTTCCTTTCCCCTTCCTAAAACCATATTGAGATTCTACAATTACCCCTGACGACTCAGCCCATGTTTCCAGCCGTGCCAATATCACCCTACCCATTAGCTTACATGTTGAGTCTATTAGTGATATTGGCCTATAACATCTTGGATCATACTTGTCACCCTTTTTAAAAATTGGAACCAAAACGGCCTCTTTCCAAGAGGTCGGAATAGGTCCAAGTATTAATGCCTTAAAAACATTCATAAGTAGAGGAGACCAAACCTCTCGAATACATTTAAAAAGATCTAAAGGTACTGAGTCAGGGCCTGGGGCCTTTGAAGGCGCCCCCTTAGTCAGAGCTAGCTCTACTTCTGCGAGCATTAGTGATTCACTAAGCTTCTTAGCTGATTCCATATTAATATAACAGGAATCGTCCTCCTCCAAGGTAGCAATCTGTAATATCTCTTTGGGATTAAAGATTTTATTGTAATGAGTTACCCAGGTTTCCTCTGGTAAATGAACTCGAATAGTATTTTCGTCCCCTGATTTTAAAAAGGGCCTATTTATTACTTCCCAAAAGAGTCTATTATCCCTTAAATCAACTGCTTTGTCCAGGTCTTCCCATGCTTTGGTCTTCAGTTCATTTTTCCTTTTTCTAATTGCCTGCCTATATTGTTTCCTAGCCAGTATAACCATGTTCCTATCTCTTGGGTTTTGGCGCAAAGCTTTAGTTAGGGTAGTTTGTGCTGCAGAGCATTCAGCGTTGAACCATTTGGGCCCCTGGTGTTGATTTTTCCCCTCTACCTTTACAAGTAGATGGGTAGCTACATTTTCCATTAGCTTCTCGAAACTCGTAATTATATGGACTGGGTCAGGATTAAGTGATAGGCAGGTATCTATCTGGGCCACATTTTCCTTGAAAATATCCATCTCCAGTTGCCTCACGGCTACTTTATTCCATTTTACAGTGACACCCTGGTTCTGAGTGTATACTATGGGTTGTTCCTGGTACAATTTTAGGTCAGAAGCAATGGTAAAACTCAGGATTAGGGGGTTATGATCGCTAGCCGGATTTGCCTCAATTTTAAAGTCTTTTAAGTAGTTAAAAAATCGCATAGATACAATTGCAAAATCAATTGTGCTTGTTCTGCCCCTCGTGCCCTGGAAGGTGGGTATATTCACATTACCCGAAAAACTGATCATATCGAGAATGCATAAATTATTATTCATTAGAATACTGTTTATGGCCTCCCCTTGTTTTGTGTGGGAGAAATGGGCCATAGGATGGTCATTTAAATCCATCATACCACAGGCTCTGGACCCACTAAACTTACACAACTCACAATTAAAATCACCTAGCCATATAATAAGGAGAGGGAAGATTCTATTTCTCACATTGACAATCTCTTCCTGTAAACTATCAATAATTTCCGTTTCATTAGGATCAAATATGTTATAATACCAATTAATAAGAAGAACAGTTTCTATAAAAAGATTCTTAATAGTAAGTAATTGGTACCAAGGTGTTTCCACCACTGTATTAACAGTTCTTAAATTATGTTTTACCGAGATTGCTGTCATAAGCCCACCCTTAGCTCGCCCTGATTGTGATGGTATTGCTGGGATGTTAAATGCTTGAAAACCATCCAAACTCAAATCCACAGTACTCCAGGTCTCCTGTAAACAGGCTAGGTCAAAAGAATCTACAAATTCTACCCAGGCCGGATCTTCCAACCTGTGGCCAAAACCCGCTATATTCCAAGAAAGTACACGGAAATTGCTAACCTTCTCACAGGAATTGCAAGCCTTCTCACAGTTACCCTCTTTTTCCACTTGCAATCTATCTGGGGGAAGGGCTTGGGTACATTCATCTGCCCTATTTCCTATGTCATTAGTTCCCAAATCAGCAGCCTCATGTATATGAATATCTTTATCAACATTTCCCACATCCACATCATCGCCCATATTTGCAGCTCTGCAAGTATCTCTACTGTCCCCCCATCTTGGGTCCAGGTGAAGGTTTGCACAAGTCTCTATACAATTAATATCATCATTAGCTGTTGGTTTCCTATATCTACCTAGAATACGATGGTGATAGTTCGAGGCCTGCATGGACATATTCTCTTCCATGAGAGGGGAAAAGGTTGATCTATTATCCCCATCTAAAGTATTTTGTTGTTCAGTTAAATGAAGTCAATCATTTAGATTCATTGGAGTCAAGGGATAGAACATGTTTGACAATGGGATATTCCAGAATTCCCTAGGATCAGTGGGGTAGTGATTATTTGAACCAGGGTACAAATTTGGGTGATTTACCCTAGGGTAGAATCTAGTGTTTCTATTAGAATAATTGAAAATCGGGTTGTTTGTGAGTGGTTTCTGATGACGGATGAAATCTAAACCATATCTCTGCCGGTGTTTGTTTGTGGGGAACATCATATTTTCAGGATAGAAATATGTCAGACTTCGTGTGGAAACTCCACCATCATTGCCACCAACAAACCAATCATTTATATAAGATACCACCCTATGGTCCTTAAAATTCACTATGATCAGGTCACCATCTATATCCTTAGGGCGTATGCCTACCCATTGGCACCTTCTAACTGATACAATATCACCATTCAAATGTACAGGTAATGGTCTGTTCATGCGCAACCAATGAATCACTTTATTTTTTAAACTTGTGTTCGATTCAGTATCCCCCTCCACAACAACTGGAACTCCTGTTAAAACAATAACAAAGCCAAAGGACTCTGGCGGTAATTGTACTGTATTTTTGTAGTGTAATTTAGCCTTATTAATATGAGTTGTTTGTGAGGTAGATGCTTTATTAATTTGGGTGGGCTTCAAGACCACAGCAGGCGGTTTTTCTTTAGCCGTGTTTTTTGAAGCTGGATTTACTGGTGTATCTGATGAGGGAACAGAGTTTTTATTGGTAGATAATTTTTTTGATTTGTTAGGAGAATTATGTTGACTAGATGGCTTATTAGTGTTTTTTTCCATAGGCATAATAGCTGGGGTAATTGGTGTTACGTTCTCTGGAGGCATAGTCTGGGGAAGGAGGCAGTCCAGCTTTTTATCCAACCTTTTTAGTCTTTCTACAAGAGGAAGGAAAAGAACCTTTAACAGTTTTTTAACCGCTTCCAGGAGCTCGTCATTAGAGATATTTTTGTGCTCCCCGACTGCATTCCTTTGTGTTGCTTCTATCCCCTCTGATGCCTTATCCCTTATATCTGCTGGCAAGGTTGGTTTGGGGGTTACCATCTGGACTTTGGAGACACTAAGCTCCTATCTATTTTGAAGTTTTTGTTTTCCACCTTGTTGGAGTGATGTCACCCTAGTTGGAGTGACACATCAGTTTCTGTGACTATTGTTTGTCTTATCTAACTAAACCTGGGAAGTTGTATACTAAAAGAATATGTCCAATTGCTCTTTGGACAAAGCATTAGAAGTGTTTCACTTACTCAGTATAATCTTATTGTTTGGTGTTTGAATATTCTTAGGGCATGCAGCGGCGGCATGCTCCATCAAGGGCCTAGGCTTATCATTCTGATGGTTTCAGTAACGGATGCCTCTTTTATAAATGCAATAGTTTATTGCAGGACTGCCACTCTTTCCCTCCCTCTTTTTAACCTGGTGGTTTGTCTTGTCACCAAGAGGAAGGTTTCACCCTAATCTTGGTATGTCACTGAAATGCATGTCAGGGCCACCTTTGTGCCATAAGTAGAATAAGAAAGAAGATAACTCGAATATGTTGATTAATGTGTTTGGAAAATATATTATTGTTACATTCTGGTGAAGTTGTTCATTGAAATTCATCTGAATCATTACATTGTATGTAAATCAACATCGGTATATAATTTATTCAAAAATATGACAGTTTTTGGCAAACTTCTTTCTGGTTTTATTAATGTTCTGTATATGAGAGTGAATTGGGTATGATTGATTTGTATGTATATGTTATTTTAGTATGAGGTATGAGTGATGGTTGGATAGCCTCATTTGTATATGTTATGTAATAGATGTTTTAAATTGAAAATTATGTAACTTGACATACTATCTGTGCTTGAAGCAACTGCTGTTTTTTTTGCTCACTTTATTAAAGATGAAATAAAAAAGAATAAATATAATATTTTTGATTCTAAGGTCTTGGCTCTTTCAAATTCATCTTTATAAACTGTAGGAGATATATCCTATATATTATGGGGAGAGACTTTTGTCTTACTGCTGGAAGGTAGTAGCCAATGGGCTATTTACCTTTAGGGTGACTGCACCCTTTGTATGTCCACTCCCTTTGGGGAGGCAGGTATACCCCTAATCCTATGGGCTAAAATCCTCACAAACAATGTGGAGGGTTTTCAAAGGAGGGGATCAGTTCAGCTCAGGACACCGTAGGGTGTTCCTGGCTGAGAGGGGGCACACCTCTACTGCTTACTAATCGTCCAGCCAACCTTGCCACCAAAAGTGGTGCTTGGTCAGGGGGCGGTGTAGGAAAGTGTCCCTTTTTGCATGGTTACCCTCTAACTTTTTGCCAGATAACTGAAGCTAACTTGACTGAGTGTGCCCTGTATCCCGGCCAATCAGGTTCCCCGGGCCTGTGTTCTTTTCCAAAACTGTATCTTGGCTCCTGGGTAGCCGATGCTCTCCTCTCGCTACCATACAGGAAGTTCAGACAGAAAGACTCATAACGGTCGAAGAGTCACCAATACAAAGTCATGGAATTTCCAACAATGAAATGGAACTAATTTCTCTTGAAACAGAACTTCAAAGCACAAGTGAAAGACAAATTTCCGTTTGGCATAATACCAATGTCTACGTCAATATGCCTCAACAAGAGACACCTGCCAGTTCAATACAATCTGCTGAGCTACCAAAGATAGATCAAACTGCATCTGGCTACTTCATCGATTTTGATACCTTCTCTCTTGATTCCAGTGAACCTGAGACAACGCCAGCTCCAGTGTTCCGTAAGCAACACATTTGTGAATTCTACACTTTTCTGAAAAAGACTTACTTATTTCACCTTGGCTCCAGCTCAGGATAATTACTGGAATATTGTTTTTTCTGTTCTGGATTGACCTAGTGACCCTCTTTTGCTTACTCATCAAGGGACAATATCTCCCAGAACGCTCTGCAGTATCGAATGTGAACTTGGTTTTGAAACCTCATCGCTCATCTCGAACAAAGAGTCCTGTTTCCGTGAGAATTACAGCTGTTCCAATTCCTGATGGTGTAGTTTGGGACAAAGTTGATTTTCATGCATTTGGCCCTACTGAACTTTAGAAAATACCACATTTGTTCAAAATTTCTCTAAATGATATCATTACCTCCAGTACATTTTCTGATGATTGGGATTTTGAAACTTTATGTTGTCTGATTACGAAAAATCTGCTGCATTTTTAAGCAATAAAATGTTAGAGGACACATCTGATTTCGATATGTACTATTACCATCATTATGGTCGTCACTTTTTACACAAATCCAGTAGCCCACGAAATGTTTTCACATACCACCAATGGGAACATTGCCTAACACCACTAAAAGGTAGTTTGAAAACATTTGCACAGACATTTTTGTATTTTTCAGGGTTTAACACTTCTGACCCGACCTCATATTACTAAAAGGTTGCAACTACACCTACACAGAGAAATATGCTGACTAACACCAAACAGATTTGTTCTTCATCCTTTATTTCCCAACTGTCTGAACAGGGTTTAGATTTGTGGAAGGACACTGTAGACACAAAATCAGTCTGGGGTTCTAAGGAATGGCAAGTTCAGGGAACAGAAGCACTATTTAGAACATGCCTCATTCCACAGCAGATAATATTTCTAAATTAAACTGTGCTCCGGAAGCTGGTTCGGGCTATGTATTACAACCCTATGGCTAGATTACGTTACTCTAATATTCAAACAACTCATTTTTCCATTGGTTGTGGCACAAGACAGGGCTGCCCCCTTTCTCCTCTTCATTTTGCTCTCTATCTGGAGCCATTCATTTGGGCATTGCTGGTTAATAATATGATCAGGCTGCTGAATATTGGGCAGCGCCCCCTGAAACTCACAGCATATGCAGACGATATCGAATTGTTTTCTGAGGAGCCAAAAGAGGCTATAGAGAGCATTAATAAGGAGGCTAAGAGGTTTGACCTTTTCTCAGGCTATAAATTGAATAGCAATAAAACTCAAATCCTTCTTAATGTCCAGACGGAACTTCCGGTTGAAGGGCCTTGTCCGACTGCTGCTTAATTGGGTGTACGTATTTAGCCTAAAATTGAACTCATCCACTCATTAAACTACGATTCTCTATTAGCTGCTGTTACTAAGCAATTGAAGCTGTGGCACAAGCTCCCAAAAAAGTACCTTGGACAGACGCAACGTCATTAAGATGAAGATACTGCCTAAGTTTTTGTATTGATTTAGTTCAACCCTGTTACGAATTCCTAACCTGTTTTTTAGTAAACTGGATGGGGTTTTGCGTAGCTTCATTTGAGGCTATAAAAAATCAAGATGGGCCATCGGACTAATGAAACTTCCATATAATCAGGGTGGTTTAGAACTCCCTGATTTAAAACTTTCTTTTTGGGCCACTTTTGTTGCCCGCTTGTGCAGCCTCTTGAATCCAGAGCAAATGGATTTCTGGCATTGGCTGGTTCTTGACTCAGAGAGCCAGATGTTTCTATACCGAATCAATGATCCTAATTATTTTAAACTTGTACGGTTCAAGACCATTAGGGACTGTATATATATTTGGCAGGGCATTAAAACCAGATCTTCTTTATATCTTATACACAACAAACTTCCCCTTTGGGGTTATACAATGTTGCCGGAATATTTCAGGATGCTACGGCCCGTCACTGGGCTAACTAGGGTGTGCACTGTCTCGGGCAATTGTATGATTGTAATAGCTTTAATTCATTTGAGAATCTTCAGCTAACGTTTTATATTCCTCAGGGTGTGGAATTTAATAAAATATCTACTTGTCCATGGGGCAGGCTGCTTCATAAATCTACTTGTCCGGTAACAAAATCCAATAGTCCTTTTTGTGCCTTGTAATGCAGCAGCAAATTATGACAGCAATCTCATTATATAGGAGCGAAATAGCCTCTCCGATTATGCCAGGGCTCCTTCCAAAGGTAAGTTTGAATACTAACAATTCCCTTATGTTGCCACTTTTCCGTAGATCAACATACTCTGGCCGAAGGTAATGGTAAGCGACAGTTCCAGGGTTGGAATGGCCATTTGAGTCTGTGCAAACCAACTAACTTGTGTTTTAAGGATTTCCACCAACTCTTTATAATCTTTTCCCATACTGAGAAAGGTTGGAAATTTATCAATCAATAAATCAATCAATCGTTTGTAAAGCACACTACATACCCGCAAGGGTCTCAAGGCGCTGGGGGTGGGGGCGCTACAGATCAAACAGCCAGGTCTTGAGTATCCTCCTGAAGGCCAGCAGGTCTTGGGTCTGTTGTAGGCTCAGTGGGAGGGTGTTCCATGTTTTGGCGGCGAGGTGGGAGAAGGATCTCCCACCGGTGGTTGTTCTTCGGATGCACGGGACGTTGGTGAGTAAGAGGTCGGCGGAGCATAGCTGGCGGTTTGGGATGTAGAAGGAGAGCCGTCTGTTGAGGTAGGCTGGGCCGGTCTTGTGGAGTGCCTTGTGTGCGCGGGTGAGGAGCTTGAACGATATCCTCTTGTTGACAGGGAGCCAGGGCAGGTTTCTCAGGTGGGGGGTGATGTGGCCGTGGTGTTGTATGTCGAGGATCAGTCGTGCCGAGGCATTTTGGATGCATTGTAGTCGTTTGATGAGCTTGGTCGGGGCTCCCGCGTAGAAGGCGTTTCCATAGTCGAGTCTGCTGCTGGCGAGGGCCTGGGTGACTGTCTTTCTTGTATTCGTCGGGATCCATCTGTAGATCTTGCGGAGCATGCGGAGGGTGTTGAAGCAGGAGGAGGAGACGGCGTTGACTTGCTTGGTCATTGAGAGCGTTGAGTCCCAGGTTGTGTGTGTCATCGGTGGGTGTCGGGACTGCCCCCAGTGCCGTCAGCCACCAGGAGTCGTCCCAGGCTGAAGGGTTGGTGCTGAGGATGAGGACCTCCGTCTTGTCCGAGTTCAGCTTCAGACGGCTGGTCTTCATCCAGTTGGTTACGGCCTTCATTCCTTTGTGGAGGTTGGCTTTGGTGGTAATGGGGTCCTTGGTGAGGGAGAGAATCAGTGTCGTCGGCGTAGGAGAATATGTTGAGGTTGTGCTGTCGGGCTACGTCTGTGAGCGGGGTATGAAAATATTGAACAGCGTCGGGCTGAGAGAGGATCCCTGGGGTACGGTGCAGATAATTTTGGAGGCTTTTGAACAGAATTGGGGGAGGCGGACGCTCAGGGTTCTGCCGGAGAGGACGGAGGTGGTCAAATCCAGAGCATTGTCTCGGGTCCCTGCGGCGTCGACACGTGCGTGTAGTGTGCGGTGGCAGACGGTGTCAAAGGTGGCAGAGAGGTCTAGGAGGATAAGTGCTGCGGTCTCGCCATTGTCCAGCAGGGTCCTGATGTCATCGGTGGAGACGATGGGAGCAGTCTCGTGCTGTAGTTGCTGTGGAACCCTGACTGGGAAGGGTCCAGGATTCTGTTTTCTTCGAGGTATCGGGTTAGCTGTCTGTTGACGGATTTTTCAATGACCTTGGCCGGGAAGGGGAGCAGAGAGATGGGCTGGAAGTTCTTGAGGTCTCTTGGGTCTGCCTTAAGTTTTTTGAGTTGGGCGTTGATCTCAGCGTGTTTCCAGATCTCTGGGAAAGTCGCGGTCTCGAGGGAGAGATTGAGGACATTGCGCAGGTGGGGTGCGATGGAGCTGCTTGCTCTGTTGAAGACGTGGTGTGGGAATGGGTCTGACGGAGATCTGGAGTGGATTGTGCGCATGGTCTTGATGGTGTCATCGATGCTCACCCTGGCCCAGGCTAGCACGGGGTCGTGGTCGATGGTGTGCGGAGGTTCTGTTGTGTTGCTGTCTGTTGGGGCCGTCTGGGTGTTGAAGCTGTCGTGGATGTCTTCTATCTTGCGGTGGAAGAAGGTGGCGAGGGAGTCACACAGGGCTTGCGACGGCGGGATGTCGTTGGTGTTGGAGCTGGGGTTGCAGAGTTCCTTCAAAATGTTGAAGAGATCCTTGCTATTGTGTGCATTGTTGTTGAGGCGGTCTTTGAAGGAGGTCCTCTTGGCCGCCCTGATGAGGTGGTGGTGGTTGCAGATGGCGTGGCTGTCCGGAGTTTGTTCACTGTGCCATTTCTTCTCTAGTTTCCGGCAGGCTTGCTTGGAGGCTAGGAATTCTGGGGTGAACCAGCTGTCCCTCTTGCTGGTGTCTCTGTGGGGGGGTTTCTTTAGCGGGGCGAGGGTGTTGGAGCAGTCCTCGATCCAGCGTCTGAGGCTGTGGACAGCGTTGCCGGTGTTTGAGGGTTCGGTGGGTGGGCTGAGAGCGAGGTTTGCGTGTAGTTGGTCTTCAGTGATTTTGCTCCAGCAGTGGCGGGGATCTGTTGGCTGCAGTGGTGTGCGGTGGTGTGTGGTGGGTTTCTGGAAGGCGAAGTGGATGCATCGCTGGTCGGTCAAAATGAGTTCAGTGGTGTGGCTGACGGAGACGTGCAGGCTTGAGGAGAAGACGGGGTCGAGCGTGTGGCCGACGGAGTGGGTGGGAGTCGTGATGAGTTGCTTCAGTCCGAGGTTGGCGAGGTTATCGATCAGGGTTGTGGAGTTGTCGTCGTTGTTTTTCTCAAGGTGAAAGTTCAGGTCTCCGAGGAGGATGTAGTCGGTGGAGGTCAGGGCGTGCGTGCAGATCAAATCGGCGATGGAGTCGCTGAACTGGGGGCGGGGTCCGAGGGGTCGGTAGACTAGGGTGCCTCTGAGGGTGGAGTTAGGGTCTGTGTGGATCTGGAAATGCATGTGTTCAGCGGTGCTGAGCGCGTCATCGGTGCTAGTCGAGACCCTGATGCTGTTCGTGTGGACAATGGCGATTCCTCCTCTGACTCTGTTGCTACGGTCTCTGCGGGTGATCTTGTAGCCATCTGGGATGGCTATGGCGATGTCGGGTGCGGAGGAGTCATTAAACCAGGTCTCTGTCAGGAAGGCGACGTCCAGGGATGTTGTGTCGAGCAAGTCCCAGAGCTCTACGACATGCTTGCGTGTGGGTCGGGTGTTCAGTAGTATGCATCGGAGGTGGTTGGGGTCTTTCTTGGCGGGTGGTTTGTCAGCTCTGAGGCTGGTGTCGCTGCAGTTCTGGCAGGCGAAGGGGCCGTGTATGCGTTTCGGGGCGGCCTTGAGGCAGGGGTGGCTCTGCCTGGAGTTGAGAGCGTGCAGAGTACTGGCGTCGAAGTGGCGGAGGTCGTCGTGGCGGGTGCGGGGGCCAGGGGTTCTGGCGCTGGGCACGGTCCAGGCATGGGTGGGCTTGAGGCACGCCAGCGGCGCGGCCTCTGTGTGGCTATGCAGCAGCCAGGATATTTGGGGAGGTGGGAGGCAGAAGCAGCTAGGAGGCGGGGCAGTAAATGGGCAGTGGGCAGTCAGGGGGTCAGGCCTGCTGGGGACGCATTGGTGAGGACGGTGTGGGAAAACGGAGGTAACAGAAGGAAAAAGGGACACAGAAACAAGGGGAAATGAGTGGCACAGAGGGCAGAAGGGCCCAAAAAACGAGTGGAACAGAGGGCAAAAGGGCACAAAAAACAAGTGGAACAGAAGGCAGAAGGGCACAAAAAATGAGAGAAAAACGAGTGGCATAGAGGGCAGAAGGGCACAAAAAAACGAGTGGAGCAGAGGGCAGAGGGCAAAAAAAAGGAGTGGAACAGAAGGCAAAAGGGGCAAAAAAATAAGGGAAAAACGAGTGGCACAGAGGGCAGAAGGGCACAAAAGAATGAGTGGAACAGAGGGCAGAAGGGCACAAGAAACGAGTGGAACAGAAGGCAGAAGGGCACAAAAAACGAGGGAAAACCAAGTAGTACAGAGGGCAGATGGGCACAAAAACACGAGTGGAACAGAGGGCAGAGGGGCACAAAAAACGAGTGGAACAGAAGGCTAAAGAGGCAAAAAAATGAGGGAAAAACAAGTGGCACAGAGGGCTGAAGGGCACAAAAAAACTAGTGGAACAGAGGGCAGAAGGGCACAAGAAACGAGTGGAACAGAATGCGGAAGGGCACAAAAAACGAGGGAAAAAAGAGTGGCACTGAGGACAGAAGGACACAAAAAATGAGTGGGGCAGAGGGCACAAAAAAGGAAGTGGAACAGAAGGCAAAAGGGGCACAAAAACAAGGGGAAAACGAGTGGCACAGAGGGCAGAAGGGCACAAAAAAACGAGTGTAATACAGGGCAGAAGGGCACAAGAAACAAGTGGAACAGAAGGGCACAAAAAACGAGGGAAAAACGAGTGGCACAGAGGCCCGAAGGGCACAAAAAAGAGTGGAACAGAGAGCAGAAGGGCACAAAACGAGTGGAACAGAAGGCAAAAGAGGCATAAAAATGAGGGAAAAACAAGTGGCACCGAGGGCAGAAGGGCACAAAAAAACCAACAAAAAAAACGAGTGGAACAGAAGGCAGAAGGGCACAAAAAATGAGGGAAAAACGAGTGGCATAGAGGCAGAAGGGCACAAAAAAACGAGTGGAGCATGGGGCAGAGAGCACAAAAAAGGAGTGGAACAGAAGGCAAAAGGGGCCCAAAAATAAGGGAAAAACAAGTGGAACAGAGGGCAGAAGGGCACAAAAAAATGAGTGGAATAGAGGGCAGAAGGCACAAGAAACGAGTGGAACAGAAGGCAGAAGGGCACAAAAAACGAGGGAAAACCAAGTAGTTTAGAGGGCAGATGGGCACAAAACACGAGTGGAACAGAGGGCAGAGGGGCACAAAAAACGAGTGGAACAGAAGGCTAAAGAGGCAAAAAAATGAGGGAAAAACAAGTGGCACAGAGGGCAGAAGGGCACAAAAAAACAACAACAAAAAACCAAGTGGAACAGAAGGAAAAAGGGGCACAAAACAAGTGAAAAACAGGTGGCACAGAGGGCTTAAGGGCACAAAAAAACTAGTGGAACAGAGGGCAGAAGGGCACAAGAAACGAGTGGAACAGAAGGCGGAAGGGCACAAAAAACGAGGGAAAAAAGAGTGGCACTGAGGACAGAAGGGCACAAAAAATGAGTGGGGCAGAGGGCACAAAAAAGGAAGCGGAACAGAAGGCAAAAGGGGCACAAAAACAAGGGGAAAACGAGTGGCACAGAGGGCAAAAGGGCACAAAAAAGAGTGGAACAGAGGGCAGAAGGGCACAAAACAAGTGGAACAGAAGGCAAAAGAGCCATAAAAATGAGGGAAAAACAAGTGGCACCGAGGGCAGAAGGGCCCAAAAAAAACAACAAAAAAAACTAGTGGAACAGAAAGCAAAAGGGGCACAAAATGAGGGAAAAATGAGTGGCACAGGGGGCAGAAGGGCACAAAAAAACGAGTGGAGCAGAGGGCAGAGGGCACAAAAAAGGAGTGGAACAGAAGGCAAAAGGGGCCCAAAAATAAGGGAAAACGAGTGGCACAGAGGGCAGAAGGGCACAAAAAAATGAGTGGAACAGAGGGCAGAAGGGCACAAGAAACGAGTGGAACAGAAGGCAGAAGGGCACAAAAAACGAGGGAAAACCCAGTAGTACAGAGGGCAGATGGGCACAAAAACAGAAGTGGCACCGAGGGCAGAAGGGCACAAAAAAAACAACAAAAAAAAAGAGTGGAACAGAAGGCAAAAGGGAAACAAAACGAGGGAAAAATGAGTGGCACAGGGGGCAGAAGGGCACAAAAAATGAGAGGAAAAGAGGGCAGAAGGGCACAAAAACAAGTGGAATAGAAGGCAGAAGGGCTCAAAAAATGAGGGGAAAACGAGTGGAACAGAGCAGCCCTTGACCCTGCCTTCAGGCAAGTCAATCCCCACGCCGCCAGCACAGCTCCACCTGACTGCGCCTGTGTTCCTGTGCCACCGCTGCTGAATCGCTCTGTGGGTGTTGGAGGCCCGCCTCCACCCACAGACTTCCACCTGTGCCTCATCCCTGGTGGCCAGTGGGCCTAAGGTTTGTTGCTGCCACCTGTTTTGTGCCCCCAGTATCCTTTGTGCCCACCTGTATTGTGCCCGCATTTGTGACCGTTTTACCTCTGTTTTTTCTGTTTGCCGCTCGCCTGTTGCCTTGCCTTAGGCTTGTTTTCTCTTTCCTGCCCGTTCCCGCCACTGTATCCCTGCGGCCCTGCCCCCCCGCCCCCATTGGCTCCCTCCCCCCTCCCAGCTGCTTCTCCCTCCCACCTCCCCCTCTTATGGCGGCCGCGGCGTGGCCGCGTGCTGGTGCGCCGAAGGCGTGTCTGGACCACGCCCAGCGCCAGAATCCCTTAACCCTGAAGCCGCCACACAACCAGACTGCACTACGACTCCAGCACCCTCCATGCACTTAATCCCGGACAAGATCACCCCTGCTACCAGGCCACCCTGAAGCGTACCCAAGGGCCCTTCACCTGCCGTAACTGCAGCTTCTCCAGCATCCGGCCCACCAAACCATCAATCAGAGAACCCAAACACCTCCGATGCATCCTCCTCAACACCCGCTCCGCTCGCAAGCACGCCATCGAAATCTGGGACCTCCTAGACTCAACCAACCCCGACGTTGCCTTCCTGATGGAGACCTGGCTGAATGCCACCTCGGCACCAGGCATCACCATAGCCATCCCAGAAGGCTACAAGATCTCCTGCAGAGACCGCACCAACGGAGTGGGAGGGAGAATCGCCATCATCCACAAGGACACCCTCAGAGTCACGACCATCACCGACAACACCCTTACCACCGCCGAGAACATGCACTTCCAGATCCACACCAACCCCAACACCACCCTCAGAGAAACACTCGTCTACAGACCACCCGGACCCCGGCCATAGTTCAGCGACTCCATCGCCGACCTCATCAGCACCCATGCCCTCGCCTCCACGGACTACATCCTCCTCGGGGACCTGAACTTCCACCTCAAGAACAACAACAACGCCAACTCCACCGCCCTGATCGACAACCTCGCCAACCTCTGACTCAAACAGCTCGTGACGACACCCACCCACGTCGCTGAACACACACTGGACCCTATCTTCTCCGCAAGTCCCCACGTTTCCTTCAACCACACCACCGAACCCCACTGGACAGACCACAGATGGGTTCACTTCACCTTCAGGAAACCCACCACACACCACCGCACCCTACATATGCCATGCCGCTGCTGGGTCAAGGTCACCGAGGACCAACTAACCACCGCCCTTGCTCTGGGACCACCCCCCGGCCCCACCGACCCAGACACCGCCTCCATCAACCTCGAACAGTGGATCAACGACTGCACCAACACGCTCGCCCCACTCAAGACCTCCGCCACCAATCACACCAAAAAGAAAGCCGCCTAGTTCACTGAAGATCTCCGGACTTCCAAGCGCACCTGTCGGAAGCTGGAGAAGAGTTGGCTCCGCGACCGAACACCAGACAGCCACACAGCCCACAAGAACGCCACCCGCATAGACCACCAACTCATCAGGACTGCCAAGAGGACCGCCTTCAAGGACCTCCTAGACAACAACGCACACAACAGCAAAGAGCTCTTCGACATCGTGAAAGAACTCTCCAACCCCAGCTCCAACACCAACAAGACATTCCACCATCACTGGCCACCTTCTTTCACCGCAAGATCACCGACATCCACGACAGCTTCAACGACATCCACGACAGCTTCAACACCACCACCCCCACCTTCACCGCCAAGACCACCACTCCTGCAACCACCACCCGCACCAGCCGCCTGACCACCTGGTCCAACGTCAGCGACGAAGACACCGTCAAGATCATGAACTCCATCCAGTCTGGGTCCCCATCTGACCCATGCCCTCACCACGTTTTCAACAAAGCCAGCACAGCCATCGCCCCCCACCTCCAGAAAACAATCAACATCTCCTTCGAGACAACAACCTTCCCAGAGAGCTGGAAGCACGCCGAGATAAACGCCCTACTGAAGAAACCCAAGGCAGACCCCAATGACCTCAAGAACTTCCAGCCCATTTCCCTGCTCCCTTTCCCGGCGAAAGTCACGGAGAAGATCGTGATGGGATATAAATACGATAAATACATGTTGTTGGCCTAATATTTACAATATAACCCTACAACCGCATATTAGCTTTGCATTATTCACGCTGTATTATTATTGCAAGGAACGATTCACTTCAGTGATGTCTAAACCTATTGGTATAACCAGAGCCAACTTGTTTCGATTCTCCGTGTTAAGTACAGTTTCCCTGAAAACTCGTGATTAGGCTTTCTGCACAAAACCATGATGGAAGACTTGGCTGTCTGCTTCACTTGCTAGCTTGTAGCTCAGGAAAACCCAAGGTCACACCTGCCCTTCTAGTGGGATGCGCACATTCTAGCAGAGCCCGTTCCTGTACTCCCCGAGCTACAGGTAGAAAGGAAGGCGCCTCGCTGACCTGCCCCCGGATTAGCTTAGGCTTAGCTACCAGTAATCAATTGTGCCTTATATGGGTTTTCCTGCTGGCTCACTGACAAGTTGTATCTTTCCTAGTAAGGTTATATTGTACTGTGTGTGAAACGTATATATGCTTTGCCCTGTTTGTATGTAGTCAGTCTCCTCTGCGCACCTCCGAGGGTTGTGTAGACTGAGGCTCCCCTGTCAGGGCCTGTATCTGCAGAATAAACGATTGAACCTTCTCCATTGCCGATTGACTTATTATTTCTGAATAAGGTAAATGGGCTATTGGTGAGTATAGTCCATTAGTGTAATATTTTGGTTTCCTTCAGTTGGCGAGTCCTCCGGGACTTCGCGATAGGGTCGTCCCCTCCTGTAAACAGGAGTAGAAGGGACAGGGAGGAGTTCTGGCCAAGTGGGTGGACGGAAAGAAATTCCTGATTTGAAACACCCATTTGGTGGTACGAAAACAAGAGAATCCACTCTCGAGCCCAGTATCCCTCCCAGCTGCTGAACACCCTACGCCGGAGTCCTACAGGCTTAACCCGAGAGTAGAACAGACTGTGCCGGTCTAACTAGGAGTCGGCAGTGGAGAATTCGCAATCGACCTGAGTGCACCAGGTGAGTGGATTTCTGATTGTATTAAATAATAGAACACTTGGAAGAAGTGTTCCTCTGTAGCGGTTAACTGCATTCTGAACTTGGCCGGGGAAGCTGGACGGTGGACCACAATGGGAATCTGAGGGTCTGATGTGGCGGCGAAGTGGCTGCGCGGGTAGATGCCTCGCGGACTTATTTGGTGAAAACTTGAGATTATATCTGGTGCCTTATCGGTGTACTGGGGTACTCGCTCAGCCGAATCCTCTTGGGGAAAGCCCTGGGAGCAACTGGGTAAGCTAGGGTTCTGGGGCTGCGTGCCCAGACGCCTGGCCCAACCAGAACAGGACCATGGGATGGCCTGTAAGAGGGTTCGTGGCTCGCATACCAGGTGATCTCAGAACAGTCTAGCGACTGTTCCTGTTGTTGTTGAATTCTGTTGGTCTGGAATTCTGTTGAATTGGTTCCCCGAACAGGAGTCGACGGGCTCTGTTCGTTCTGAAGACATGTCATCTGCATAGAAATAGTAATCAGTACTGGAAGAAAGGTTATTGCCTTGCGACGCTTTACAGCACTTTTATTATGAGAAAATACCTGAATATGAGAGTGTGAATGGTGAAGAGGACGCGTCCGAATGTGAATGGATCTGGAAAATACGAGTAGAATTGTGTGAACATTGCAATAATGTCTTGTTTTAGTAAAATATGTTTTGGGTGCTGCTGTCGGCGAAATAAAAGGCTGGAAGAAAGACAGCCTGATCCTCCCGAGGGCAGCCCCAGTTTTGATATGTACGTGAAATACGGTCTTACATCGATCCTGTTTAATACAATTTGGAATAGGTATACAAAAGATAATTCCGATTTGCAATGGCCTCTAACGGGGTCGTTTGATGAGAAACAGATTAATAACGTCCAAAACAAACTGTTTATGAAGAAAAGCTGCCAGTCTATGTTTGACTCTTTGAACTTATGGTTGTGGGAGGCAAAACGACGACGGATAAGGGAAGAGAAATTGGGAAAGCTTAATCAGGACAGACAGTCACCCAGAAAGCTATAGCTTATGATAAAGGAAAGGTGGAGGAGAATATCTCACAAAGGGATAGGCAGTTCCGTTTAGAAACGGACAAAGGTTATGTGACTCGACCCGAGACCAGAGATGAAATAGAAGATTTATTAGAAGCCCGTCCGCCTCCTCCTTATGCCGCACAGGGATTGTACCCAGCCGTACCCTTGTTACGGGCGGGCCAAATTGGAACAGTATCGGCCACGGGAGCACCGGTAACGGCTCCCACGGCCCCTGCTGACAGAACAGTACGAGACGCGTTACTTCCTCCTCCCACTCTCCGACCAACTACCTCGCCTTTAGTATCTTTACAGCCAGACGCAGCTGTCCCTTCCCCTTTGCACCCTGTATTTCTCTCCCCTCGGACTCAGACCGCCTTAGATCCTCGATATACGGCGTGTCTAGATACCACACCCAAACGTCTTAGGCCAGACTTGAGTGATCAGCGAGTCTATACTAGATCATCATTGGGTACAGAAGAAAGAATGATCATAGTGACTCAGGCATCCCAGTGGATGCGGAATGCCATTTATACCTTGGAAGATATTTGGAGCACTATGAAAGATTTTGAACCAGTGGCACAGCAATTGGCTTTGGAGAATATGGCAATCCGATTGATTTCACTATGGGAGCAGTGTTTTGAGGAAGGACTACCTCCTCAAATACTATATGATATAAGAGATTGAGCTTTTAAATTTCAATTGCAGGCTGATGAAGTATATCAGAATGTAGCTACTCTGGTGCACTATCGTGAACGAATGCACCGAAAGTGCGCCGACTGGGGAGCACAGCACCCCATGAAAGAGGTGCATCCCCTCTTCTATCCTGAATTGCCTGAAATAAAAGATGGCGGTGGTCAGGTCATTAGAGCTCGCATGGGCGCTAGGCTTCAGGAACAATGGGTTTATACCTCTTGGAAATGGAGCATGGTCCTGACCCTAAAAGCTCAGCTCCCTGACCCTCGTAAAATTCCCACTGTATATTATAAGGAATTGACAGAAGCCGCTAATTCGGCTATCATGACAATACCCAATATCGAGCTGTTCTTTGGCCTTTTGATTCCAGTGGACATTTGGAGACAAATTCATGACACAGACCATGGCCGGAGTTAGGTGGGACATGGGATCAATTGAAAACATGGGACAGGGAACGAAAACCTGGAGATAAACCTCGAGATGAGGTACTAGCAGTACCAGCTAAGATCATTGCTTATATGCAGACTCTCCTCCCCCCTAGTAAAGTCGTGTGATGTGGCCCGCTATCTCCCCCGCCCAGATTGAATCCTCCCAGAAACTTACCGCTATTGGACATAACTGCAAGCCCCGTCGGTCACTCTCCCAAAAACGAAACCCGTATCAGAACAGCCACCATGACGAAGAGACTCCCGCCCCTCTCTGTGTTACAGGATCCAATCAGAGGAAGCCGCCGACAGGAAATACTTCCTTCCGACCCCGGAAGTCCTACCCCGGAGGCAGCGACAGCACCAGTGAAAAACAGACGGGAAGCCCAGAACGCCGTCAGAGAATCATGGCAGGACGCTCGGACTTGAGGAGAAGACGGAGACGAGGCGAATCCCGAAGAAGACGTGTGGTCAGAAGATTGGTGGAGTCCCTGAGGAGGTGGCTGAAGAGCGGCCGCAACTCACTCGGAGAGTTGCGGCGGACCGTGTGAGTACTAATAACACCCCTGAGAGTGCGCTAGGTGCTCATTGTATATATTGTGTTAAGTTCCCGCCCTCTCTTAGGCACGAACCACATAGTAGTAGCCCACTATCTTGCACTGTATTATACTTGTAGAGCACGTTCACTGTGTGAATCCCTCCCTTCACTTACGCCCCTATCACTCTTGCTGTATATCCATCCCGACCCCTTCCTTTCCTCACAGACCTCCTCTTCCTCTCCTCACTACCCGGTGTCGGTGAAAGGAAACTCACAGAGTTCCCTCTGGACTAACGGTACCTTCTTGTCTCTTATTGCCCTCCGAGGTGCCTCCCCTACGCCGGACCCGGCCAGACGGCTCCCAGGAACAGATTAGGACTCCAACATCGGAGAAGACCTTGGACTATCCCTGGACATCACTATTATACCTTCTGTTCTTTTGACTCTTACAGTTAAATAAATACCGGCATAGCCCACTACATCCGGCCTCCTTGCCTTATTTTCCAGCTCGCCGCGCACCCACCATCACATCTGGTGTCAGAAGTGGGATCTGCTGGAAGCATGGAGGCCATCATGAAAAGAATGGCCGACTCTCAGGAACAACTGGGTAAATTGATGGAACAATTCTTGAAAAAGGCAGAGGATGACAGAGGACAATTGCATGACGTCCTCAAGGGCCAAGGGACTGTACACGAACAAGCCATGGGCAAACTGACCGATGCCCTAGGACGGCAACGACCAATGACCTCTCTCCCATCCGCAGTCCTTCAGAAGTACGTCCCGGGGGAGGACCCGGACTACTTTTTCACCAATTTCGAACGATTGGCCCAGGCCGCCAACTGGCCAGTGGAACGGTGGGGACAATACCTGGGTCCCCTTTTGACTGGTGACTTGCAAGCCGCCTACCAACAGGCGAATATACAAGGAAACAACCCGTACCCGGATATAAAGAAATGTATTCTGGAACGTCTTGGGGTGGACGACGACACATATAGAATAAAGCTGAGACAGGCCAAGGAAGGGCGAAAAACGCCCTGACCTCCAGCCCGGTCCTAGTAAGCCCTAACTTTTCCCTGCCCTTTATTTTACAGACTGATGCCTCCGACCAGGGTTTGGGGGCAGTCCTATCCCAGAAAGACGAACTAGGGTACGAAAGGCCTATCCTGTATCTCAGCAGGAAACTATTCCCCAGGGAGAAAAACTATGCAGTAGTGGAAAAAGAGGCCCTCGCAATCAAATGGGCCATTGAAAGCCTCCGCTACTACCTGGAGAGCCGTGACTTCACCATCTACACAGACCACGCTCCATTGGAGTGGATGGCCAGGAATAAAGGACATAATGACCGGGTCCTTCGTTGGTTCCTGTCCCTCCAACCCTTTCACGTCAGAACACGACATCGGAAGGGAACAGACTAAGTCAACGCTGATTTCCTATCCCGATACCCCTCCTCACCAACCCGTACAGGAAAGACAGCTAGGGGAAGGGGATGTGATGCGGCCCCGCTATCTCCCCCGCCCGGATTGAATCCTCCCAGAAACTTACCGCTATCGGACATAACTGCAAGCCCCTTCGGTCACTCTCCCAAAAACGAAACCCGTATCAGAACAGCCACCATGACGAAGAGACTCCCGCCCCTCTCTGTGTTACAGGATCCAATCAGAGGAAGCCGCCGACAGGAAATACTTCCTTCCGACCCCGGAAGTCCCACCCCGGAGGCAGCGACAGCACCAGTGAAAAACAGACGGGAAGGGGGGCGTGGCCAAGATGGCGGGGTGAGCGGACGCTTCTTCCCGCAGCTCCTCCGACCCGACTAGGCCCGAGCCCTTTTTCGTCAGCTTCTCTCCCCCTGCTGAAGCTCAGCGGCTGAGGGACGGGCGGCGGAGATCCTGGGGCACACATTGATGCTACTTTGGCCCCGATCGCTCCAGCAGAAGCACGCTAAGAGACCGATAGCCGGACTGCGGAGCGCCTTGGAGGCGGAGCGGAGCGGGGCGCTGTCCGGGAGCCTCGGCTGGGGCCTGGTGCTGATGTCTAGCGCTCTGGAGTGGAGTTCGCCCCGGTACTCGACGGGGATCGTCAGAGGGACAACTGCCGTGCGACATCGCTGAGCGTGGGCCCTGCTGTGTGATCGTGGTGGTGCTTGGACTTGCGGTGGTGGCCTCTCACGTTGTGCGGGCCTCGGCCCCGTCACCAGTTGGCGACGGCGCTTAGGATTGGAGCCAGGTCTACTGTTTCTCCTCTCTGGCTGGACGGCCCTGGATAGACCTTTCCTCTGTATACCTGACTCTTAGAGTGGCCCTGGTGGCATCGCCGGGCCTGGACGATCTGCCCGGCCCCGCCCAACCGCCATCTTGTCTTCACGGCAACGGTGACGCAGCCCTCCTCCAGTGTCGCCTGGGGTCGTCTCCTGCACCTCTACCCTTGCACAGCTCCTCTTTCCTGCGGGACGCAGCAGCCTGGGTTCCCCCAGCGGGGGCCTATGTTGGAACTTTGACTGGGCCCCGAACCGCCCTCTGCGACTGGACTGGCCCGCCATTTTGTCATCTGTGGCGCAGGGCCCCTGGTGTCCCTACCTTAGCGGGCGTTCCCCCTGGAGGTGCTCTGCCGAACATTAGAGACTCATCGAGGGCAGAGCCTACTGCTAGTGGCCAGAGCCAGTGTCCCTGCCTCAGTTGAGTGCGGCAACTTACGGGGCACGAATGTCCGGAAACCGAGGATCGAGGAAAGGGGACCGCACCCTGCCGGACATGCTTAGCAGGGCCCAGCAACAGCGAGACAGGGCGCAACTGTCCCCGAGCTCTTCCCGGGCTGCTGCGGACCCGCCCGGAAGTGAGCCCCCTGTCACGAGGTCCTTCATGGAGGAACTGTTCAGCTCGCTTAAGGCTGACTTCCAGACGCTGAAGCAGGAGGTGGCCTGTGAAGTACGCGAGGTCCGCAGGGAGGTGGAGGGCCTCGGCGAACGGATGGAGACGGTGGCCCAACGCCGGGACGACGAGATTGTCCATTTGCAACAGGACGTTCTCCGTCTCAGGGAGCAACATGTTGAACTCCAAGCCCATAACGAGGACCTGGAGAACAGGTCGAGGAGGAATAACATACGAGTACGGGGTGTGCCGTCCGCAGATGAGGGGACAGACCTGGTGGGTTACCTGCAGGACTTGTTCCGGGAGATTCTGGGAGAGCCCGCGGACTTCCCGATCCGCATCGACAGGGCCCACAGAGTTGGCCGACAGCGACAGTCGGCGGCACCTCCGCCGGACATCTTGGCCTACCTCCCTGACTTCCCGGTGAAGGAGCGCATCATGTCCGAGGCCCGCAGAAAACAGCCATTGACATTCCGAGAACGACCTGTGGCGCTGTATCAGGACCTGTCTGCCATCACACTACAGAAGCGTAGGTCCTTCAAGATTGCAACCGATTTCCTGCGAGAGCACGAGACACCGTACTCCTGGGGACATCCCTTTCGATTGATATTCCATTGGAACGGGGTACTGCACCAGCTGCGCTCCTTGCAGGATATCTGCGGTGTCTTGGGTCTCACGGCTACAGAGGCGGATGGAGCAACACCGACCTGGAGGCGCTCGGATAGGGGAGGACGACGGCGGTCGGCGAGGAGGAGATCGGCGGCGAGCGCTGGGCGACCTGACTCGCCCACCATTAGAGCGAACATGGCCAGCGCTCTGCGAGAAGCGGCCAGGGACTCGGCCGCCACGAACGGTGTGGCCTTGACGGCGTAGACTCACTCCGGGGAGAGATGGACATAGCTTCTTTGGTGCCAGGTTTGGGGGTCGGAGGGAGGGCCGGGGGAGGGCGGGGAGAGCGAGTGGCCGGACGTCCACTTTTGGTACTTTCTGCAGACTTGTCCGTTTTGGGACTTGGCTGGGACAATGGGTTGTTTGTGTATGAGTAGGAATTTGGCTAGTTGCCACTGGTTAGTTAGGGGTGGGGTTGGGAGTTGTTCAGGGGTTGGGAAGGAACCGTCCGGTATTTCTTATGTTAACGCTTGGTCCTATTTTGCTTGTCCTGCGCTGCTGCCCTGCGCCCCTCCCCCGCTTGTTGCCTGCCCGCGGCAATGCGTCTCCGGACCCTGGGAGGTATGTCGTCCGTGAAGGTGGTGACCCTTAATGTTAAGGGTCTGAATAACCCTGTGAAGCGCAGGGCGATTTTATCTCTGCTGGAGGGGACACAAGCTGACATATGCCTCCTGCAAGAAACCCACTTATTGTCCCGTGATTGTCACAGAATGCGCTCTGCCAAGTTTCCCACTCAGTTTTTCTCCTCTGCTACGTCCAAGACCGCGGGGGTGGCTATTCTACTTTCGAGCTCCTTCAGGGGGGAGGTGTTGTACAAATTTGCCGAACAGAAGGGGAGGCTTTTGGCATACCGCCTCCGCCTGGGGGACACGTCGTTTACCATTGGTTCCTTATATAGCCCAAATGACCATCAAGAACGCTTTCTAGATTCGGTGCTGGTGGACGTGACTGCCTCCCCTGATCGTCATGTCATACTAGGGGGTGACTTAAATATAGTCTTTGATTCTGCATTAGATAGATCAGCGCAGCGCTTCCCGCAGACTGGGGAACTTTCCCAGACCGGGAAGGCCCGAATCGCTGACATGGATTTGCATGATCTTTGGCGCACCCTCCACCCTACTGATAGGGACTATTCCTATTACTTGCATGCGCACCGGACCTACGCACGGTTGGACTACTTTTTGGTTAGTGGACCGATGCGTGCCGCTGCTATGGCAGCGGACATTGGGGTCCTGACACTGTCTGATCATGCGCCGGTCGTGGGCACATTTGCGTGGCCGTCGGCCTCCCCCTCTCGGGGGGTGTGGCGCCTTAGGGACACCCTTCTGCACAAAAAAACGGTTGTAAAGCATATTGAGGGGGCAATCCGGGAATACCAGGCACACAACGATAACTCGGACACTTCACTGGCGACACAGTGGGCGGCGCTGAAGGCGGTTCTCAGGGGGGAGTTCATCTCCATCTCCTCGGCAGAAAATAGAGAGCGGCAGCGCAAGAGGAGGAGCTGACTTCCCAGGTCCAGGAACTGGAGCAGGTCTACCGCCGTACGGGAGCTCCGAGGGTGTGGAGGCAGTTGAAGGCTGCCAGGAAGCTCCTGTCGGCGCTGGACATGGACAGGGCGGAATACGCAGCGTTGCGTCTGAAACATGCATTCTACACAGGGGGGGATAGGTGTGGCAAACTCTTAGCGAATAGGCTTCGTGTCGCGCACCAGCGTAACGTGGTGAAGGAAATATTGGGTGCTGACGGGGTGGCGGTTTCTGGTGATGCGGCGGTTGCGGAAACTTTTTGTAGTTTCTATGAAGCGCTATACGCCGGGGAGCCCCCTTCGTCGCGGGATGCCACGGAATATCTGGAGTCCGTGACCCTTCCGGCGCTGGACCCCGCTCAGGCGGAATACCTTGAGCGTGACATCCACGTGGAGGAGGTGATCTCTGCGATAGCCAGACTTAAGCACGGGAAAGCTCCGGGCCCGGACGGTTACACGTCCCTGTTTTATAAAACCTTCTGCCCGGTTCTGGCCCCTATCCTCGCCCGGCTGTTTAACTCCTTCTCCGAATCAGGTGCCATCTCACCAGACCTCCTGAGAGCGACGGTCTCAGTGATCCCAAAGCCTGGGAAGGACCGGGCCTTATGCGGCTCATATAGGCCCATCTCTCTCCTGAATGTCGACCTCAAATTGTACACGGGGATTCTGGCGTCCAGGCTGGCCCTGCACCTCCTGGGTCTGGTTGAGGCCGACCAAGCTGGCTCTGGGCCTGGTAGACAAACTGTCGACAATACTAAACGAGTGGCGCACATTCTGGAGAAGGCTTCGCGGATCCCGGGCGAGCGGATGCTGTTGGCGGTGGATGCTGAGAAAGCTTTCGACAGGGTTCACTGGCCTTACCTCGAGCAGGTGCTCAGGAAACTGGGCATCGGTGACAAATTCTGCTCAATGGTCTTCAATTGTTACAAGTACCCTTCGGCGACAGTGAGAGTCAATGGGTGCAGCTCCCGTAGCTTTGCAATCGAACGGGGCACTAGGCAGGGGTGCCCACTTTCCCCACTCCTCTTTGCTCTTTACATGGAGCCGTTTGCCCAGAGGATCCGCCAAAACCCGGATGCGATCGGGATTAAGATGGGGCAGTATGTCCACACGGTCAGTCTTTATGCGGATGATGTCCTGTTGACCCTGGACAATCCCAGGAGGTCCCTTCCCGCCTGTATTCATGAGCTGGACGCTTTTTTGCGAGTGGCCGGTTTTAAAATGAACATGGGCAAGTCGGTGGCTTTAGATATGTCTCTGGCCGCGGATACTAGACGGGACCTCCAGCGGCTCTTTCCCATGCAGTGGTCATCATCCCTGGTGCCATACCTGGGGATTCTCCTGGCGCCGACGTTGCCAGAGATGGTAACGGCCAACTATGCCTCTCTTAGCAAGAAAATCAAGGAGGAGCTTGGCCGCTGGAGCAAAAGCCTGTTGTCCTGGCTCGGCAGGATTGCTGCGGTCAAGATGACGGTTCTGCCCCAGATTCTATACCTTTTCCGAGCCTTGCCGCTCCAGCCTCCAGTGGGTTGGATCAGGCAGACGCAAGCTGACATTGCACGCTTTGTCTGGCAAGGCCGCAAGCCGCGGATGAAGAGGGTTCTCTCCACGCTCGCCCCGGAGGCGGGGGGCCTTGGTATCCCGGACCTTCGGAAATATTTTCAGGTGGCGCAGTTGCGCTACCTTGTGGAGTGGAGCAGGTGGGAATCCGATAAGCACTGGCTCTTTCAGGACCAGGCGGTGGCGGGGCGTACCCTCCAGGAGGTTCCATTCTTGCGCCGGGTTCACCGCCCCCCCAACCTCTATGCTTCCTTTGTTACGCGGGTTCCCCTGAGGGTGTGGGACACAGTTTGTGAGGTTCGGGAACTCACCACGTTCCCTTCGCCTTTTACACCGATAACGGATAACCCTGATTTCTCCCCTGTGATGGAGCCAGGCGCTTTTTCCCACTGGAGGGCGGCGGGCTGCCGAGCGCTCTTTCAGATTTACGGGTCGGAGGGGGTGGTCCCCTTTCAGCAACTTCAACAGGAGTTCCAACTGCCGGAGTCAGATAGACTGCGATGTATGCAGGTCCGGCACTGGGCTCTTCAACCCCAGGTGCGGGACACCGCTGATCGTCAGATAACACCATATGAGCGGTGGTTGGTGACCCGCGCCTCCGATGCTAAACTGATCACCGATCTATATAAATTCTTGCAGCCCCCTCCGTTTCACTACTATAACCCAGGCAGGGAACGATGGAACAGGGAATTGGGTAGGACACTTAGCCATAAGGAATGGGACCAAATTGCACATCGTGCGAGACACTCGGCATATCACACTGGCCTCACCGAAACATTCACCAAGGTGTCCACATATTGGTACTACACCCCGGAGAGACTGCACGAGATGAACAGGCATATCGAGAGGGAGTGCTGGAGAGGTTGTGGTCAGGTGGGGACCCTTTCACATATTCTTTCGGATTGTCCCTTGTTGTCAGCTTATTGGAAGGAAGTTCTTGATGAGATTGATGTGCATTTTGAAATCGAATTGCCGCGCTTCCCGGCGTATGTATTGCTGGGCCTTCCTAATGGTCTGATGTACCCGCTGAAGTCCCGCAGGGGCAGGCAAATCGCGATAGCACTGGGCTCAGCGGTTCAGAACATCCTGATCCACTGGCGCACCACCACGGTCCCCTCCATCACAGGCTGGTTGCATAGGCTCTGGCATGTGCTGGGTATGGAAAAATTATCACTCATGGTAGCGGGGGATGTGGACCAATTTGATGAGCTATGGCAACCCTTTCACGCGCTTTTAACTACGGAATTTAGGGAACTCACCTGTCCGAGGTACCTCAGGCTTCTAAGATTGACACCACCGGTGATTTCAGCTGACTAGGGGGACAGCAGGGCTGGGCTCATGGGGGGGGCGTAGTGGGAGGGCAGGTAGTGTTCTTAGCGGAACATTGGACGGGGGTGGGGGGGGAAGTTGGGGTGAATTGGGGTGTTCGGGGGGGGGGGTTTAGGGGATGGTGGGTTGGTTTTCTTTGTGTTATTGCTTTTCTTTTTCTGCTCAGATTGATGGTGTTGATTATGCTCAGATTGATGGCGTTGCTTATATTTGGCCTTTCTCATTTGCCGTTGCTTCCTTTTCCACAGCGGACTAGTCCACCATCGCACTCACAGTATCATGTCTAACTTCTTTCACTTGAATGTATATACCCCTAACCTCCTGTTCCCTCCCCCTATGTTTTTGTCTTAATAAAATGCTTTAAACCTAAAACAGACGGGAACCCCAGAACGCCGTCGGAGAATCGTGGCAGGACGCTCGGACTGGAGGAGAAGATGGAGACGAGGCGAATCCCGAAGAAGACGTGTGGTCAGAAGATTGCTGGAGTCCCTGAGGAGGAGGCTGAAGAGCGTCCGCAACTCACTCGGAGAGTTGCGGCGGACCGCGTGAGTACTAATAACACCCCTGAGAGTGCGCTAGGTGCTCATTGTATATATTGTGTAAAGTTCCCTCCCTCTCTTAGGCACGAACCACATAGTAGTAGCCCACTATCTTGCACTGTATTATACTTGTAGAGCACGCTCACTGTGTGAATCCCTCCCTTCACTTACGCCCCTATCACTCTTGCTGTATATCCGTCCTGACCCCTTCCTTTCCTCACAGACCTCCTCTTCCTCTACTCACTACCCGGTGTCGGTGAAAGGAAACTCACAGAGTTCCCTATGGACTAACGGTACCTTCTTGTCTCTTATTGCCCTCCGAGGTGCCTCCCCTATGCCGGACCCGGCCAGACGGCTCCCAGGAACAGATTAGGACTCCAACATCGGAGAAGACCTCGGATTATCCCTGGACATCACTATTATACCTTCTGTTCTTTTGACTCTTACAGTTAAATAAATACGGGCATAGCCCACTACATCCGGCCTCCTTGCCTGATTTTCCAGCCCGCCGCGCACCCACCATCACAAGTCGATTGGGATAAATTAACTGCCTGTAGACAGAAAAAGGATGAAAGCGTTTCAGATTTCTTTACCAGGTTTGAGAAAGTCTTTATAGACTTTAGTGGGCAAGATCTATCCACAGAAGGTGGGGTACGTTTGTTTGTAAATAGGTTTGTTACAAACTTACTCCCAGAAGTCATGACCCGTCTCCAAGCATCCGAAAGCACGTGGACTACTGCTGCCCCGTCGGTAATTCTCAGTATGGCCCAATATTATGAACATCGAGAGAATGAAAGTAAAGAAAAGTCAGAAAAGAAGACTAAGGACTTGAAGACTAGGGTTCTGTTGCAGCAGGTTAGCAGAGGACAGAACTCAGGTCGGGGAGGGCGAGGCTCATCCCCGAGGGGTGCAATGGCAGGGAGAGGTGGAAGAGGACCCCCGAACATTGGTATTAATCAATGTTCCTATTGTAAACAGGAAGGGCACTGGAAGACAGATTGCTCTCAGTGGCTGGCAAAGTATGGAAGTAATAAAGGATGAGGTAGGGGGAGGGGAATGCAGATCAGAATAGTATGAGACAAGCAGAAATACAACATGTGGATTCTCCTAAAAATTATTTAGACAATCCACAGAACAGACAGTACTACAACGAAAATTATAGGGATGATGAGTATAGCGGACAGGATTATGCATGAGACAGCCAAGGACAGAGCGGGGGCCACTTTACAGTACCAGTTGACCAGGAGGGACCTTATGTACAAGGGGAATTGTTGGGAACATCAGGAAAATTTTTGGTGGATACTGGGGCAACGAATAGCTCAGTTGCCCATACACTGGTCCCAGGGGCTGCTCTGTCTGGCCAAAATAACGTATTGGTTCGATTCTCTGGAATACCTGTGGTAAGCGCCGTTTCCAAACCTCTGCCCTTCACTATAGGTCCCATTTCTATACACTCGCCTTTTCTGTTAACTTCAAATTGTGGAGAAAACCTTTTGGGTCTGGATATTTTGAAAAAGTTACATGCCCGAATGTACTGTACTCCCGATGGTGTCTATTTGACAATGCAGAAACCACCCCCAAAGGCAGCTCAATATTTTGCCAAAAATGAAAGCCTTCCCCCCGAATTTTCTACGATTCCTCAGACACTGTGGGCTACAGGAGACACCGATGTTGGTCTGTTAAGAATAGCCCCGGTGTCAATAACCTTGAAACCTAATGTCCAGCTGCCCCACATTCCGCAGTATAAAATTTCACCAGAAGGTGAACAGGCCATGTTGCACATTATTCGTGACCTCATTCAGAAGGGGGTGGTGGAAGAGACAGCTGCTAATGTTTGTAACAGTCCGATTTTATCGATTTTGAAGAAGATACCAATTGATGGTGCCCCGGATTATAAAAATACATATCGTTTTGTAATCGACCTTAGAGAGGTCAATAAAATTGTAATTCCACAATATCCGGTGGTACCTGATATAACTGCTATTCTGACAATGATTCCCCCTACAGCTCAGTATTTTTCGGTAATAGATTTAAAAAATGCTTTCTTTAGCATTCCAATTCATCCCGATAGTAGACATATCTTCGGATTCTCATTGGCTGGCCGAAGTTTTAGATTTACACAAGCCCCTTAAGGCTATAAAAAAAGTCATTGCATTTATAGCCAAGCTTTGAAAGCAGTCCTTGATGAATTAATTTTGCCAGCGGGAAATACGATCATCCAGTATGTGGATGATATTTTGGTGGCCTCCGATACAGAGGAAGGTTGCAAAGAGGCCACGGTTAAATTGTTGAAACATTTGGCTGAAAAAGGTAACAAAGTATCCCTCTCTAAATTTCAGTATTGTCGACAGGAAGTGACCCACTTGGGCCACTTACTGTCGAAAGCGGGGAGACGATTGACTCCAGTGCGAATATCTGTAATTACTAACATGTCTATCCCTCGTACTCAACGTGATGTTCGTGCTTTTCTTGGCATAACCTCTTACTGTCGCCAGTGGATTCCTAACTATTCACTCCTCTCTAATCCCTTGTTGCATTTGACAACCAAAGATGTGCATGAACCCTTACCCTGGAGGGATGAATGTCAAGAAGCCTTTAATTCTTTAAAATCGGCTCTTTGTTCTGCACCTGTCTTAGGTACTCCAGATTATTGGAAGCCTTTTTCACTTTATGTGCATGAGGTGGATGGATGTTCACTTTCAGTTTTAACACAGGGTTTTGGTGGAAAGCAGAGACCATGTGCATTCTTTTCATCAGTCTTGGATAATGTTGCACGAGCCCTCCCGAGTTGCCTGAGGGCCACGGCTGCTGTAGCGGTGGCCATCCGGCAATCAGAGGGAATAGTTTTGAATACAGACCTCACAATCATGGTACCGCATGCTGTGGATATTCTTTTGAACAGAACTAAGACCCAGCATCTTACGAGTGCTAGATTGACTGGGTACGAGCTGACCTTGTTTGCACCCCACATTACAATCAAAAGATGTGCCACTCTGAACCCTGCCACATTACTACCCCTCCCTTCAAATGATGGAAAGAATGATGTCCATGATTGTATATTTAAAACAGAAGAAGAAACAAAGGGACGTGTAGATCTTTCTGACATCCCTTTAACTGAACCTCAATAGGGAATTGTATGTGGATGGCTCAGGTTTTAAGTTACCAGACGGCACTGCGACAGCTGCCTATGCTATTACGACATTAAGGACGGTGGTGGAAACCGCAACGATTTCCCATCACTCAGCACAGGCAGCTGAACTAATAGCCTTGTTAAGAGCATGCAAATTGAGTGAAGGACTAAGAGTAAACATTTACACTGACAGCCAATATGCTTTTGGCGTTGCCCATAGTTTTGGGAGGCTGTGGAGGGAGAGGGGTTTCTTCTAAGTATGGGCGAATTTTGCGAATTCGCAATCCGCGAATTTGCGGATTTTTTATTTTTGCGTGTTCGCGGGTGTTCCCGGGTGTTCGCGGGGAACTTTGCGTATTCGCGGGGCGCTTTGCGTGTTCGCTGTTTTTTTTTTTGTCTGGTTCATCACTGCCACCCTCTCGTTTTTTATGCCCTTCTGCCCTCTATACCACTTGTTTTTGTGCCTTTCTGCCCTCTGCCCCACACTTGTTTGTGCCCTTTTGCCCTCTGCCCCACTGGTTTCTGTGCCCTTCTGCCCTCTGCCTAACTCATGCCCTCTGTCCCACTTTGTGCCCTTCTGCCCTCATAAACAAGAAGAATCCTACTCGTTGTGGACCAGGAGGGAATGTCAACCAGAGATGCGGGGACATTCAATGTTTTGTAAAATACCCCTCACACACCAACAGGCCCCTTGGTGTCATGCTTCATCATTGGGGCCTTCGCACCCCTCTAACGGGATGCGGCGTGCTGCGACCTACGACTACGTGGGAGCACTTATAGTGTGGACTATGTGTGGTGCGTGTGGTGGATGTGGTAGGGTACTTTATGAACAATGTGAGTGGTGGGATGTGGTGAAGGTTAAAAAGTACCTGGCTCGTAGGTATGGAGGAAAAAGTTTATTCAACCTCGGGCTGGTACTAGTAAAAGAAGTGCAGTTTGAGGTAATCAGCTGTCGTGATTAAGGACAGTACCTCTGGTGTGCGTCGACATGTTTCGGAGCTGGTGTTCCTTCTTCAGGACGGGGGCACAACTTCCCCACCTTACTCACGTTTTTCTATTTTGGTGTGAAATAAACCAAAAAGTGAAGGACTATTTACAGTGTTATTAAAGTTTAACTAAGGCTACAGTGTGCCTGGGGCGAGGCTTTCACGCCGCGCCTATTCCCCGCACTAATCCTGTCTCCTGCTGCAGGGAGCACAGCGCTGCGCCTGGAAAGCATCGAGCCGGGCGCGGGCATTGGTGGGGCGATAGCGGAGCGGTCAGGGGGCCGTTGAGAGGACCGGCCTCCGCTGAACCGTGGAGACGCCAGAGCCGAGCCGGAAGAATACCCAAAATGGCGGCCGCAGCGACGGACTCATAACGTACGGCTGCTTGGACCGAGTGCTGACGCCTGGGGGTGCAGCCGAGACCCGCCGAGGATCGGAACCGGTGGAGAGCCGCCCCTTCCCCCCCGGGGGCCCTGAGGAGTTCTCTCCTGGAAGCTCCGAGGAGCAGCGAAGCGGCCGAGAGGGATCTGCCCAGGAAGGCTGCGGGGAGAGCGCTGTGCGCTGCGGACACCCTGTGACCAGCCTGGCGCGGCTGGGGCCCGGCGTACCGGAGGGATCCTGAACGCTCCCCCCTCCCCCCCTGACCTACGCGGTAAGCCATAGCACTGAGCAGCCCACAGGGGGGGTAGAGAGACACGGGAGAGAGCGGCGAACGATTAGGAGCAATCTGGATTGGTCACGGCGGAGGCAAGCACACCAGGGGGTGACTGGGACTGCCTGCTGGGGGCCCTAGCCGGCTCCCGCCACGAGGGCTAGTGAGCCTCGGCCTCGGATAGTGGCGGACGGCCGCTGGGAGTGAACCTGATCTCGGCGGCGCTAGGACATCGGAGCCCCACCACCCACGGCCCGGGGCACTACGCACATATCCCCTCGTGTCTGTCCCCTACCCAGCGACGCTAACTGCAAACGCTGGATGCCTGCACAGGGTGGGTGGCCTTGCTTTGCGAGAGTTCGCACTACGCTGCAGAGGCAGTGAGAAGGGCGAGTGCTGGACTGAGCCCCGAGAACACACGCAGGCCACTATGGGGAAGCCAAGAGGCAAGCAAGAGGAAGCGGCGGCCTCGGGAACGGCGGAAGGAGACATGGGGGAGCCTTCGGACCTGAAGAGGCTACAAGATCGAATCCTGGAGGCCATAACAGCAACGAGAGAAGCGCTGCATAATGACATTGCGCAGGTGGCGTCGGGGCTCGGCCTGCTCCGTGCCGACCACGACAAATTGAAAGACAGAGTAATAGAGACTGAGGGGGCCCTGAAAGTCCTGGCTCCTGCCCACAAAACTCTTGAGGGAAAACTCACGGAGGCTCTTGACCGGATTCAGTTATTAGAGCGTCGTGCAGAGGACGCGGAAAACAGAAGCCGCCGCAGCAACGTGCGAATCGTAGGTGTGCCGGAGAGCGAAGGAGGGACGGACCTGGTGGCCTACTGCGACAATTGGCTAAGAACTGTGGTGGCACCTGAGGGCCTGTCGCCCTTCTTTACCCTGGAGAGAGCACATCGGGTCCCATCCGGACCACCCAAACCTGGCCTGCCACCAAGACCCATCGTGGCTAAACTGCTGCACTACAGAGACAGGGACCTGCTTCTACAAAGGGCCCGGGACGATGGCCCGTTCCAAATCGCGAACAGTAGAGTTACGCTGTTCCCGGATTTCACGTTCGAAACGCAGAAGCAGCGGGCTTCCTTTCTGACGATCAAGAAGGAGCTACGCACAGAGGGCATCCAATACTCCTTGCTGTTCCCTGCCAGACTTCGAATTGTGGTGGACGACAAAACGATGTTTTTCAACCTGGCTGCAGACGCTTGGGACTGGTGGGAATCCTACAAAGCGGGCACGGATGGCGCCAAGGTTCGAGAGGAGCGGGAAAGGGAGCGGGAAAGAGCGCCAGAGGGGCCGCGCAAATCGCAGAGACTGCGCAAGCGACGTCGCGGCGCCGGGAGACCGACCGCTTCGCAAACGGAGGCTGAGCGCAAGGCCGCGCTGCAAGCAGTGGTCACCATTGGAAAAGGGGGAGGCCCTCAATCCAAACGAGGCACGGACACAGAGACGCATGTATCGGCCTCGGGCTCGGAGTCGGACCTGTCGGGGGTCCACGATGCCAAGGTAACGGTGGTGACACCGCAAACAGCAGAAGAAATCCTGAACATCTGACTTGAGCCTGTTGGGTAAAGGGAATGGGCCTTGAGGGGGTTCACCCGATTAGCGGGAGAGTTGGCTCCAGGCATGGGCGCTGGGTGACTGGCTATGCGCTGTTCTCAGTAGTGGGGGGATGGCAGCGGGCCTGGGTCATGTAGCCCCCTCTTGGGCGAAGCCTCGCTCCGCACGCCCTTAAGGCGGTTGCGGCTACGGCCGTGAACTAAATACTTGGGGGTTCTGAGTTAAGGGAGTTTGGATGGGGTCTGGTATCTCGATATTGGGGCCTGTTCTGGGGGGAGGGGGAACACCACAGTTGGGGTTTGGTGATGGGGGGGTTTTGCAGACACAGACCTTGAATTTCTTAGGGGCTGTACAGTTGGGAGGTTCTGTTTGGGGACGGGGAGGGACCATCATCCGCAGGAATGTGTATAGGGAGGGGGGGAAGAACCGTGACTTATGGGACAATGGCTAACTCGAATGTTTTGAAATGCATGACCTGGAACGTGAGGGGCCTACACACGATGCAGCGCAGACATAAAGTGCATGCCTACCTACAGAGGAGAGGGATTCACATAGCGCTCTTACAGGAGACACACATTACGAAGCGGGAAGGGGTGGCACTACAGAGGAGATGGCGGGGGCAGGTTTTCCACACCTCTTACTCGGCCTACGCAAGGGGCGCTCTGATCTGGGTGAGGGCGGGGACGCCTTTTCAAATGACTAGACAGCTGATAGATCCAGAGGGGAGGTTTATAGTAGTGGAGGGCAGATTGCGGGGTAAAGCTATTGTTTTATGCAGTGTATATGCCCCGAATATAGACCAATTAACCTTTTATGCGAGCTTATCGGGGACACTGGCGCACTTCCTGGTGGGTCCGATACTCATGGGAGGGGACTTTAACTCCGTGGCGGATGTGCAACTAGATAGGTCCCACCCGCCCCTGAGAGATTCCCCGGTACACCGCGTAGCCAAGGGTAGACAGGACTGGCAAGAGAGCTGGGGGTTAACTGATGCATGGAGGGCGCAGCACTCAACAGACCGGGACTACTCGTTTTACTCCGGGATACATGAACTCCACGTTAGACTGGACGCGGTATTGTGCACACGAGAAGTGTTGACGCAAGTTGCCTGGTCGGAATACCTGACGAGAACGATCTCGGACCACAATCCGCTTTTAATTCACTTAGACTGGATGACGGAAAAGCCTAGGGTGCCAACCTGGAGGCTCCGGCCGGAGACTTTAGAAGACCCGATACTCGGGGCGGCACTGGAGGAGGGGTTGACACAATACTTTGCCAATAACGAGGGTTCCACGAGCTCTAGGGCAGTGGAATGGGACGCCTTCAAAGTGGTAATGAGAGGGCAGTGCATCACACAGTTCGTAGGCACGAGGCGGGTGCTGTTGACCGACCTAGAGAGGGCAGACGCCAAACTGAGGGTAGCGGAGAGGGACCGACCAGGCCGGCCGGAGCTGCAGGGAACGGTTAGCTCGGCCAGGGAAGCGGTGGCGGTTGAAGTAGAATGGCTAGGGGCTTACGATCATCGGGCATACGCGCTGCGATCTCATGTAGAAGGCGACCGATCGGGCACTTTGTTGGCGTGGCTTTCTAACCCCACGAAACGCTGCTCCCCTATCTTGCAAATTGCCGGGGAGGGGGGAAATCTGTCCTACACCCAGTCGGCCATAGTGGACGGCTTTCAGAGATACTACGAGAAACTTTATAGTAGCACCCCGGGCGACCGAGAAAAGGAGGCAGAGGCTTTCCTGGATGACCTCACCCTACCGTGTCTAGAAGACGAGCAGGCGAAGGATTTGGGGAGGGACATCGACTTAGGGGAAATCAGAAAAGCTATTAAGTCCATGGCCCGCAATAAGACGCCGGGTATAGATGGTCTGCCCATTGAATTTTACGGCAAATATGTAGACGCCTTAGCGCCGCGGCTTTTAGCTGTGTACAAAGAAGCGAGAACCACGGGTCGACTCCCCCCATCGATGCGGGAAGCGATAGTCATCCCGCTACTGAAGCCTGGCAGAGAAGGCAGTAGTCCAGCCTCCTATAGGCCGCTCTCGATGCTCACAGCTGACTATAAAATCTTAAGCTCTATACTAGCATCGAGACTCCTACCGCACATGACCACTCTGATCCACGAGGACCAGAACGGCTTTATCCCTACCCGGAACACAACGTTAAATATTAGAAGGCTTATCCGACTCATGGAAGAACTGCGGGAGGGGAGTGGAACCCCACTTGCCCTCTCGGTCGATATAGAAAAAGCGTTCGATAGTCTAGAGTGGGATTATCTATATGCAGTCATGGAGCGCTTCGGGCTGGGCGTAGACTATATCCGGTGGACAAAAGTGCTTTACACAGCGGCGGTGGCGAGAGTGCGGGTTGGATCCCTGGTGTCCCAACAGTACCCAGTGGAGAGGGGCACCCGGCAGGGGTGCTCCCTATCCCCATTACTGTTCGCTTTGGCGATTGAACCGCTGGCTGTGGAAGCCCGCAGGGGGCGGTACTTCGCAGGCGTGCAAGCTAGTGATGGGCGACAGTTTATTTCGCTGTACGCCGATGATCTCCTGTTGTTCCTTGACACCGACGCAACAGAGCTCGACGGTGCGGAGGAGTTGCTGGGACGTTTTGGCGACCTCTCGGGACTAAGGGTTAATTGGACGAAAACGTGCCTCTTTCCATTGAAGGAGGACGCGGCCCGCCCAGAACACAGACCGCTACTTCATTGGGAGCCGACTTGTCTCCATTATCTAGGAGTATACGTCTATCACACAGCGACGGCTTTGTTCGAGGGCAATGTGGAGAGATGCGTCAGGGGGCTGAAGGGTAGCATGGCATTCTGGGCCACGCTTCCGCTGTCCATAGCTGGTAGGATAGCACTGTTAACAATGGTGGCCCTACCGCGGCTGCTGTATTACTTTCGAACGCTCCCGGTCTGGATCCCCAGCTCCTTCTTCCGCCGACTTAGATCCCAGCTCACTACCTTCCTATGGGGGACGGGCAGATGTAGAGTGGCGCTGGCGACACTCACCCACCCGAAAGATGAGGGCGGCTTGGCGTTCCCAGATTATGAGCTCTATTATCTAGCTGCCCAGTTGCAGATCTTTACGCAAGAGGTAGCTCGGGTTTACCGGGGCCCGGAGGATAGGCGACTGCGGGGTACGCCACGACACATACTAGCCTACATCGCTCTAGGACAGCAACTTGCCGCCCGGGACTTATCCCTTGAACAGGATACATTTCGGCGCTGCTGGAACCGAGCACAGAAGCGAGCAGGGATTAAGCACCCCTACGCCCCGGAGATGCCACTAGGCATGTTGACTGCGCTGCCCCATGGAGGCGATTGGTCCCGCCTGCAGCAGTGGGAGGAGGAAGGAATACAGGTGGTAGGGGATCTTTTCGAAAACGGGGAGCTCCTCCCGTACTCGGCCCTCCAGGAACGATTTGATCTCCCACGCGGGGGCTATCTCCTTCATGCAGCTGTGACAAGAGCAATGCAGAAACACTGGGGACTGGGACTGGCGGAGCCGGAGACGGCCATGGCGTGCCAATACGCCATGATGGCGGTGGGAACGGTGAAAGCGGTGTCTTGTTTATATAACAGAATGCTCCACGAGCACCTGCCGCCCCTCGATGCGCTGAAACTCAAGTGGGAGACTGACCTGGGCAAGCCCATCCCGGACACGACGTGGGCACAACTGGTGCGAAGGGCGCGTAATAGCACAAGGAACGCTCGATTTCAAATTATCCATTATTACATACTACACAGGGCGTACATGACCCCTGGGAGAATCCTGAGGTACTTTGGCGCGACTGATGCGAAGTGCCCCCGCTGCGCGGCAGAGGGAGCCGAGCTGGTGCATATGCTCTGGTCATGCCCGGCCCTATCAGACTATTGGCGGACCGTGGGTGAATCCATGAACGAGGTGACGGACCGGACTGTTGACTTTGATGCAGCGGCGTGCATCCTGCATTGGTTCCCACATACCCCCAAAAACAAGCTCTCAAGCAAGTTCATAGATATGGGATTGATGATAGCCAAGCGTGAGATAACTAGAAACTGGAAGGCAAGGACGAGCCCGACGCATAGGAGGTGGTACAACGAATTTCTGAAGTGGGCGGCCTGCGATAGCACGCATAGATATCAGATGGCGCGTAGAACTGCTAATGAGAGGGCGCTAGAACAAGCAACGGCCTGGGAGGTAATGGTTCAAGGCCTCAGAGATAGTGGAATGGTGGATGACGGGGAGGACCTAGACGTGGCCGGGGACAGCACATTACAATAATCTGGAGATAAGAGAACCGGTAGAAGGGAAAGCCTGAAGCCCAAGGTTAGAGGTACACATCGGAAGGCTCCTGTGCGGACGGTGGGTTGGGGGGGGAGCAGGGGGGGGGGTTAGATTTTAGGACTGGGGGGAGAGTTGGGGGGGGGGTTCAGGGTTTCTTTAGGTGAGGACGGAAAAGTAGACACACACACAAATCCGAGACCATACTCCTGAGGAAGAACAACCAGGCATGTGGGTGCGGAACCACTGTTGCCGCCCGGCCCCCGGGATGAGGGCCTGGAGGCTGTGTAAACGAGATGTTGATGTACCAGACTGTGGCACTGTGAGTGATACTGAATATGTGCAACTATTGGCCTGTGTAAAGTGTGTTTACAATAAAAATTACTTTAAAAAAAAAGGCTACAGTGTGCCTACAGCGGTTTTGGAACATGCAGTTGCATGACCTAGAAAAAACAAAACAAAATTAAAAATAAAAATAATAAATTTGGTTGCCCTAATTGAGCTAGCTCTGACAGGTGCAGTCACCTGGAGCACCAAAGATTCAATGATCCTGTAAAAGGAAGGGGACACACCGGACACACAACACATAAAACACATATCAAGTAAGAAGTCACTGGGTCATACCTAATGTGTTAGGTTTTCTTGCTTCATGAGCATCAAGTGAATGTAGAGGGTAATGCTGTTACTAAATTTGTAACCTAGATAGATAGAAATTAGGTTACAGTCTCTTGTACTCACTGTTTTGAGGTAGTGGATGGTGTTAAGGTGTACCATATACTCACAGACTCTGGTCAGAAAATTCTCCGTGTTCCCCCTACGCTGCTCCGCTGGTACTGACTCCTGGAGCTCTCCCTATCGTCTATATACCTGCAGTTCTTAATTCTTTCCTTCCAATCATTGGCCAATAAGCGGATGTATGTTATGACCTTATATGGTCAATCCGCCCGTTAGCCAGTGGTATGGTATCCCTTAATTGGTATGCCCGGTTTTACTGAGAAATGACCGTCAGCTGCGAGGAGAAGGACCAAAGCGCGAGACGCGCATGTGCAACAAAGTAGTCATTCCTCCAGCGTTAGGTCTCAAAAAACGCATGCGCGAGAGAGCGGCGCATTGGAACAGCGTCTTCGCTCTCTCTCCGCGCATGCGTAGTGGCTGCAAATAGATCGAGAAAGCACGCATGCACGAGAGAGCGGAGCGCTGGTATAGCGTCTTAGCTCTCTCGCTGTGCAAGCGCTGGGACCCACCGTTTGGTGCAGCGTGTAGTCTCTATTGAAACTATACAGTTTGATCAGATAAAAGCGAATTAATGGTGGAAAAGGAAACCCATAAGTAATGGGTGGCTCAGAATATCATAAAAGGCCATAGCAATAAGCAATGAGTTAAACACCCATAGTAGGTACTGGGACCATACTGTGAGGGAGGTTCACAGGGTTAACATAGGTCAAAATGATCCCCAAGGGATATGTATACACTATGTATCAGTGATGGATTAGGCAGCCTGCTTATGGGGGCGAGGGTGGGTTACTGGTTGGCACACCTAAGTGTTATAATCGGAAAGGGACAGCTGGTTCATTGGTTTGGCCGCCGTTTCTCAGACACCTGCCTAGTAACAAAGACTTAATCATCAAACCAGCGTGATGCTCTGTTGGAAGAAAAACCACTGAGTACAGACATCAAAAAGAGACAAATATGTGTAACAACTTACTCCACAATATCCAACAAGGTATCCAGGATCATTGATAAACATTGGAGGATATTGAATTGTGGGAATATGAGTATGGAGAAACCAATGTACGCACACCGTCGAGGTAGGAACTTGAAGGATTTGTTGGTCCATACAAGACCTAAGAAGAACAGTCCAAGTAGACAAACCAAAATTGGGCTTCAAGGGCATTTTCCCTGTGGGAATTGCAGCAGTTGCCACCTGACGCAGAAAAGCAAGACAATGACTTTTATGAACGGAACTACTTGGGAACAACGTGCTTTTACAAACTGTAACACTAAGAATGTCGTATACATGATCACATGTCCTTGTGGTCTGGAATATGTAGGAATGACGACAAGAGCGGTAAAAACACGAATAGGTGAGCACAAAAGCAATGTGCGCTGCAAAAGGTCCACCACCAAAATGGCATCCCACTACATGGAAAAACAACATTGTGTAAATGATTTGCGATGGACAGTGATTGAACACATACCATCTGATTCAGACCTGTTTCTTAAAGAACAACGGTGGGTATTCCGTTTGGGTACAAATACCCAAGGTCTTAATGATGATGTCCCCTGGAGCCAACTGTCTAACTCTCACTGAAACTATAGATGTACCTTTCATGTATCATGTATTTTGTGTACTCCTGACTAACACATTGCCAACAGGCAGGTGTCTGAGAAACGGCGGCCATACCAATGAACCAGCTGTCCCTTTCCGATTATAACACTTAGGTGTGCCAACCAGTAACCCACCCTCGCCCCCATAAGCAGGCTGCCTAATCCATCACTGATACATAGTGTATACATATCCCTTGGGGATCATTTTGACCTATGTTAACCCTGTGAACCTCCCTCACAGTATGGTCCCAGTACCTACTATGGGTGTTTAACTCATTGCTTATTGCTATGGCCTTTTATGATATTCTGAGCCACCCACTACTTATAGGTTTCCTTTTCCACCATTAATTCGCTTTTATCTGATCAAACTGTATAGTTTCAATAGAGACTACACGCTGCACCAAACGGTGGGTCCCAGCGCTTGCACAGCGAGAGAGCTAAGACGCTATACCAGCGCGCCGCTCTCTCGCGCATGCGTGCTTTCTCGATCTATTTGCAGCCACTACGCATGCGCGGAGAGAGAGCGAAGACGCTGTTCCAATGCGCCGCTCTCTCGCGCATGCGTTTTTTGAGACCTAACGCTGGAGGAATGACTACTTTGGTGCACATGCGCGTCTCGCGCTTTGGTCCTTCTCCTCGCAGCTGACGGTCATTTCTCAGTAAAACCGGGCATACCAATTAAGGGAAACCATACCACTGGCTAACGGGCGGATTGACCATATAAGGTCATAACATACATCCGCTTATTGGCCAATGATTGGAAGGAAAGAATTAAGAACTGCAGGTATATAGACGATAGGGAGAGCTCCAGGAGTCAGTACCAGCGGAGCAGCGTAGGGGGAACACGGAGAATTTTCTTCCCAGAGTCTGTGAGTATATGGTACACCTTAACACCATCCACTACCTCAAAACAGTGAGTACAAGAGACTGTCACCTAATTTCTATCTATCTAGGTTACAAATTTAGTAACAGCATTACCCTCTACGTTCACTTGATGCTCATGAAGCAAGAAAACCTAACACATTAGGTATGACCCAGTGACTTCTTACTTGATATGTGTTTTATGTGTTGTGTGTCCTGTGTGTCCCCTTCCTTTTACAAGATCATTGAATCTTTGGTGCTCCAGGTGACTGCACCTGTCAGAGCTAGCCCAATTAGGGCAACCAAATTTATTATTTTTATTTTTAATTTTGTTTTGTTTTTTCTAGGTCATGCAACTGCATGTTCCAAAACCGCTGTAGGCACACTGTAGCCTTAGTTAAACTTTAATAATACTGTAAATAGTCCTTCACTTTTTGGTTTATTCCACACCAAAATAGAAAAACGTGAGTAAGGTGGGGAAGTTGTGCCCCCGTCCTGAAGAAGGAGCACCAGCTCCGAAACATGTCGACGCACACCAGAGGTACTGTCCATAATCACGACAGCTGATTACCTCAAACTGCACTTCTTTTACTAGTACCAGCCCGAGGTTGAATAAACTTTTTCCTCCATACCTACGAGCCAGGTACTTTTTAACCTTCACCACATCCCACATCCCACCACTCACATTGTTCATAAAGTACCCTACCACATCCACCACACGCACCACACATAGTCCACACTATAAGTGCTCCCACGTAGTCGTAGGTCGCAGCACGCCGCATCCCGTTAGAGGGGTGCGAAGGCCCCAATGATGAAGCATGACACCAAGGGGCCTGTTGGTGTGTGAGGGGTATTTTACAAAACATTGAATGTGGTTGATATTCCCTCCTGGTCCACAACGAGTAGGATTCTTCTTGTTTATGTAAACACTGCCCGTGGAGTAAGAATCCTGACTCTCCACTCTACCTCCCTTTTGTTGTTACCTTCCCTTCTGCCCTCAGCCATAAGTCAGCTTCAACAGGAAGCACTAATAGATAAAGTAAAGCAGGTGCTTGAGTTAAAGGTCAAATTAAGTTACACAGTCATTAATCACCCCAAGTTTGGGGTGATTAATGATTGTGTAACTGAATTTGAGATTCAACTCTAGCACCTGCTTTACTTTATCTTTTAGTGCTTCCTGTTGAAGCTGACTTTTGTAACTATTTTAGAGGCTCTGGCTGCTTGCCGGCGCCATTCTAAAATAGTTACAAAAAGTCAGCTTGAACTTTTGACCCAATCCGTTCCGCTCGCGGATTTTGCGGGAAATTCGCTAATCTTGCGGATTGCGAATTTACCGAAAATCCGCAAAATCCGCGAGCCGAACGGATTTTCGCCCATGCTTAGTTTCTTCACCACACATGGCCAGAAAATTCAACATGGTCCTTTAATTGATCGATTGTTATCTGCTTTAACATTACCAGAGAAAGTGGCCATCATTAAGTGTACCGCTCATAAAAAATTGTTGATTCCACTGGAAAGGGAAACGCTTTTGCTGACTCAGTAGCAAAAGAAACAGCCCAGACTAGAATGAACTCCATGTTCCCTAGCACATCGGCCCGGTGGGTAGCAGAAACATCCCTGTTTGACAATACTATTGAAAGTGTGAGAGAATTACAGAAGGAAGCAACAATGGCTGAAATACAGAGATGGGAACAGGAAGTAGGAAGACTAGATAAGAATGATTGTTGGATAGACTTATCAGAAAAACAGCGATGGTTACTGCCCAATACATTAGTGTATGCTGTAGTGACAATGACCCATGGTCCAGCCCACATTGGCGCGAAAGGTATTTGTGCCGTGTTAGACCAAGTATGGAATAACCCAAACATCTCCAAAACTGCAGCCCATGTAGTGAAAAATTGCCCGGTGTGTTTGCACCACAATCCAGGAGGTAGAGAATCTGTTTTGAGTGGAAGTTTTACTCCACCGTCCTTGCCTTTTGAGGTAATACAAATTGATTACATTCAGATGGAAAGAGTGAATAACTTAAAATACGTCTTAGTGGTGGTATGTGCTTTTAGCAAATGGGTTGAAGCCTACCCTACTAAGGAAGCCACTGCAGTTTCAACTGCCAAAGCCATGGTTAAGGAATATCTGCTTCGTTATTGTTTGCCCCGTGTCATATGGTCTGACAACGGGCCACATTTTAACGCTCAGCTGGTACAAAGCGTTTGTAAAGGGTTGCAGATAAAACAGAAGTTCCATGCTGCCAGACACCCTCAGTCGGCTGGACTAGTTGAAAAATATAATTGTACACTAAAACTAAAAATGGCAAAAATCTGTGAGAGTACTGGATTAAACTGGCCTGATGCACTCCCGTTGGCACTACTGTCTTTAAGAACCACCCCTCACACTAGAACTGGATTGTCACCTTATGAGGTGATTTTTGGGAGACCCGCCAATGTGTGGTGTGTCCCTAGACACCGATATTTTAGGGATATTGATTACCCTTTAATGACAGATTACCTGTACGCTTTGACTAAAGATTTGCGTTCTATGCATCAACAGGTATCGCACACATTGCAGCCACTACCGGAGGGTCCTGGACATCCACTAGAACCTGGCCAGTGGGTACTAGTGAAGAACTACCAACGGAAATCGAGCTTGGAGCCCAGATGGTCTGAGCCCTATCAGATCCTTCTCGTTACAAGGACGGCGGTGAAAGTGCATGGACGAAAGCACTGGATTCATGTCAGCCATCTAAAACGCCTGCCCTTGCCGGTTGGTCTGCAAAACAGAGAAGGAATTCCGAGTCAGGAAGGAAAGCTGATTCCAAGCTTTGTTCCTTTTTCCGATGCTCAAGAAGTAGGGCAACCAAGTGAGGTGTTGCCCACTGTTGAATGTGAGACAGCTCAATCAGCGGAAGCTGTCATTTCCGAGGCACCGCAAGCTCTGACTGCATCAGATGCCCTTGTTGCAGAATTGTTTTCTGACCAGGAACAACCTGGCCATTGTAAATACAATCTGCGGCCCCGAAAACAGCACGGTACCCCAGTTCCCGATGGTAGGAGCTAGACAGAGACTTGAGTTAAGAAACATTGGATAGAATTACTGGGGTACTGAGCGAGACACTGGACTGAACCAGTGGAGAGCTTGGAACATTGTGTTAAATAGCTCTGTTCAGAAAGAAAGACTGAGTTAAGGGCCGCGGTTGTACCATTGAAATCTTGTTCCTTTTTTATGAACCATAGAAGTCTGCCTGTGAGGCTCTAACGGACACAGGGAGAAGATCCCTTTGTGGAAAGAAGAACCCTCTGGTGGTGTGCGTGCTTTTGTGGATACCAAGTTTAGTTTTTGGACTTTTAGAGAGGATCCGAGTTAGAATTTGGACTTTTAGAGAGCATGTTTCCTTTTGCCCGATTTGTTATGGAAGATGAACGACCAATTGCCCCACGGCGTTATATTGATAACATGCAATCGTTCTCCGGATGGACCACCAGAGTGAAGGTGGCATTCGTTGCTTTTATTATTGTAATTACGGTAATTTTAATGTGTGTGTTTGTGTATCTGGAATTTCAGCACCCTGTACAGAAACTGATAGGAACTACCCCTGCCCCAGAAGAACATCTCTTCTATTCCTTACCCCCACATAAGGCTAGACACAGAGAAACATATGCTAAAAATGTTTTTATTGAAATGTTGCATCAGACCCACAGTACTACCAACAAGATGAATTGTTGGGTCTGTGGGCTACTTCTGTCTGTAATGCATCAACATGAATTATTCATTTCCCTGCCTTTATCCCACTTAGCTAGCTGTGAAGCATGGTTTCAAATATTGTCATTGATGTATTCTCATTATATAGCTGAACCTAAGATATATACTGAAAAAGACTATGAGGCCATTCTGAAATATATAGAACAACACCAAGGATTTGATGCTGAAGGTGCTGGAGGAGAGGGATCCTTAGACCCAAATGCTTGTATGAATGTATACACTGAATATGAAAATGCTACCTAGTTAAAGGAGGAAATGCAAGATTTTGAACATTTCAATTCCACCATGTATTTTCAGCATTTTAAAGAACGAAATGTCACGAACGACAATGCTTTGCCCATCCCCATTATAAATAGCACTTCCCCCTTTTGTATACAGGGACGGGGTCATATTAAGGTAGGACACAGTAAATGTAATTATACTTATACTCTATATACATTCAGCACACCTCCTGTGATTACTCCCCCTAACGTATATTTTGTATGTGGAGAAAACACGTATACTTGGCTTCCCAGGGGATGGGCAGGACGGTGTTACCTTTCATTCCTCTACCCTCTAGTTTATATTGCCCCATCTGATTATCACAAGACCCATCAACTAGCTAGACGAGAGAATGAATCTAATAGAAGCATTAGGAGCTTTGACACTGATAGTCCAGATCAGACAGATACCTCTTTGCAACAGTTTGAAGATATATCCAAGGTTCTCCCTCCCTTTTGGGGACCAATTTTTAATAGTCGTAGTATACGACGCCTGTCAAGGATAGTGGAAAATGTGGTTCAGACCACAGCAGGGATTCTGACCAATATTACTGTAGAGCTTCAGGCTACGAGGTTTGTTTCGCTCCAGAACCGGATGGTTCTTGACGTCATCTTGGCAGATAGGGGGGGAGCCTGTCGCGTGATCGGCAGCTCTTGTTGTGTTTTTTTATTCCTGATTCAGCCCCTACCATACACCTTGCCATTCAGAAACTACACCGGTTAGCTAGTGAAGCACATGTCGACAATGGTACTTGGTCCCTTAGTGGATGGTTCTGGGGTCTCCTATCTACCTGGGGTTGGAAGATATTCATGATTCTTGCTGGAGCTTTTGGAGTAATATTTACTTGCTGCCTGTGTCTCCATTGTGGCCCAGCTTGCTGCTCTTTCTGTGCAGCTAGAATAACGTCCGCCTTGAAAACCTCTCAACAGGCTAAAGTAGACAAGCAGATGATTCAGAAGGAGGTCTCAGATCCTATGCAAATTGATGAGGAAGTATTTGTAGAATAGATGTGGTTATATTGGCTATAGTAGGACAAAAGGGCCGTCTGATGGGATATAAATACTATAAATACATGTTGTTGGCCTAATATTTACAATATAACCCTACAACCGCATATTAGCTTTGCATTATTCACGCTGTATTATTATTGCAAGGAACGATTCACTTCAGTGATGTCTAAACCTATTGGTATAACCAGAGCCAACTTGTTTCAATTCTCCGTGTTAAGTACAGTTTCCCTGAAAACTCGTGATTAGGCTTTCTGCACAAAACCATGATGGCAGACTTGGCTGTATGCTTCACTTGCTAGCTTGTAGCTCAGGAAAACCCAAGGTCACACCTGCCCTTCTTGTGGGATGCGCACATTCTAGCAGAGCCTGTTCCTGTACTCCCCGAGCTACAGATAGAAAGGAAGCCCCCTCGCTGACCTGCCCCCGGAATAGCTTAGGCTTAGCTACCAGTAATCAATTGTGCCTTATATGGGTTTTCCTGCTGGCTCACTGACAAGTTGTATCTTTCCTAGTAAGGTTATATTGTACTGTGTGTGAAACGTATATATGCTTTGCCCTGTTTGTACGTAGTCAGTCTCCTCTGCGCACCTCTGAGGGTTGTGTAGACTGAGGCTCCCCTGTCAGGGCCTGTATCTGCAGAATAAACGATTGAACCTTCTCCATTGCCGACTGACTTATTATTTCTGAATAAGATAAATGGGCTATTGGTGAGTATAGTCCATTAGTGTAATATTTTGGTTTCCTTCAATCGTCAACAGGCAGCTGACCCGCTACCTCGAAGACAACAATATCCTGGACCCATCCTAGTCCGGCTTCCGCAGCAACCACAGCACCGAGACCACCCTCATCGCCACCACCGACGACATCTGGATCCTTATGGACAAAGGAGAATCAGCCTTCCTCATCCTTCTGGACCTATCAGCATCCTTCAACACGGTCTGCCACCGCACCCTAACAGCATGCCTCCATGACGCCGGAATCCAAGAGAAGGCCCTGGCCTGGACCACATCCTTCCTCTTTGGCAGAACCCCGAGCGTCCGCCTCCCACCCTTCCGCTCCAAGACCACCGAGATCATCTGCGGCGTTCCTCAGGGATCTTCCCTCAGCCCGACGCTGTTCAATATCTACATGGCACCACTCGCCCACGTCGCATGAGAACATAGCCTCAACATCATCTCCTACGCCGACGACACCCAGCTGATCATCTCCCTCACCGAAGACCCCCACACCGCCAAAGCCAACCTCCACAGAGGACAGAAGGCCATCGCTGAATGGATGAAGGACAGCAGGCTGAAGCTGAATTCAGACAAGACGGAGGTCCTCATCCTCGGCTCAACCCCCTCAGCCTGGGATGACTCCTGGTGGCCAACATTGCTAGGAACAGCCCCAGAACCCACCAACCACGTACGCAACCTATGGGTCATCCTCGACTCCGTCCTCGCCATGACCAAGCAGGTCAACGCTGTCTCTGCTTCCTGCTTCAACACCCTCCGAATGCTCTGCAGGATCTTCAAATGGATCCCCTCCGACACAAGAAGGACCATCACCCAGTCTCTCGTCACCAGCAAACTGGACTACGGGAACGCCCTCTACGCAGGAACAACAACCAAGCTCCTGAGACATCTGCAACGCATCCAGAACGCCTCAGCACAATTGATCCTTGACGTCCCCCGAGGAAGCCCCATCACACCCCACCTGGGAGGCCTGCACTGGCTCCCCGTCAACAAGAGGATCACCTTCAAACTCCTCATCCATGCACACAAAGCCCTACACAATGCCGGACCAACATACCTCAACGACCGACTCAGCTTCTACACCCCCACCCGCAGCCTCCGCTCTGCCAACCTCGCCCTCGCCACAGCTCCACGCATCTGAAAAACCACTGCTGGCGGCAGATCCTTCTCCTACCTTGCCGCCAAGACTTGGAACACTCTCCCTACAGGCATACGACAGACCCAGGACCTGCTTGCCTTCAGAGGACTTCTCAAGATCTGGCTTTTCGATCAGTAGCAGCCCCCTCCCCCCAGCGCCTTGAGACCATAACGGGTGTGTAGCGAGCTTTACAAATGTAATGATTGATTGATTGATTGATTGATTGATTGATTGATTGATTGAGGACAGAAGGGCACAAAAAAACGAGTGGAACAGAAGGCAGAGGGCACAAAAAAGGAGTGGAACTGAAGGCAAAAGGGGCACAAAACAAGGGAAAACGAGTGGCACAGGGGGCAGAAGGGCACAAGAAACAAGTGGAACAGAAGGCAGAAGGGCACAAAAAACGAGGGAAAAACGAGTGGCACAGAGGGCAGAAGGGCACAAAAAACGAGTGGAACAGAGGGCAGAAGAGCACAAAAAATGGGCGGAACAGAAGGCAAAAGAGGCACAAACACAAGGGAAAAATGAGTGGCACAGAAGGCAAAAAGGGCAGAATACAGAAATACAGGGGCAGCTAAGAACAGAAGGCAGAATGGGCACAGAGGCACAGGGGCAGCGAGGGGAACAGAAGGGAAAACAGGGCAGGGAAACGGCAGCGAGGGATACAGAACGAAAGACCGGGCAAAGAGAGCACTGGGACAGCGAGGGGTACAGAAGGAAAGACTGGGTAGAGAAAGCACGGGGACAGCGAGGGGAACAGAGGGAAGACAAAGGGGCATGGACCACGAACAGGCAGCGGGTGAAGACAGACAACAGCAGTCAAAAACACAACAATGAAAATACGGACAATACAATAAAAGCAATAAAGCGGAGGATAAACAAACCTACCTACAGCCTACCACTGGACACCAGGGATTAGGCGCAGGTGGTAGCCTGCGGGTGGTGGTGGGCCTTGAACTTCCTCAGCAGCTGCAGCAGCTGGGGCAGGGACACACAGGCGGTGCTGTGCGGAGGGGGCGCGACCTACCTGGTAGGGTTACTCCTGATAGCGGCAAACACAAAACATCTTCCAGGGTTGGAAAAAAAGGGGTTGGAGGGAAAGTGAACTTGCAAAAACTCAGATTTTTGCATGAGCAAATCTATACCTGTACATTTGGTCATGCTAAAACGCAGTTCACAAATATTTTCTATGTGTGCTATTTATTGGCATACTTCTGTAAAGCCTTGTGAATTCACAAAAGTCGTATATCTATACTTAATGTAATGGAAGGACATGGGTGCAGTTTTTTTACTTTATTTAATAAATGGGCCCCTATTTAGGTCTGGCCTTTTGTGTTCATTAAAATTCTGTCTTACTCTCTCTGTCAATTGGCTAGATATACTATGAATTGCCACATTATGTTCTTTCTCATGGAGCATATCGACATACTGTCGTTTTGTTCTGTGCCTCTAACTACTGTGGCAATGTGTGCTTTTTTAGACCAAAACAATTGAGGATTTTGCCAATGTTTGTTATCATGGAGAGGGCCTGGTAACTGCCACACCAGTAAGGTTTTACAAAATTCATGCCAAAGTCACGCATTGACAAAATCAAAAGGCTGACCAACAGTTTCAGACCTACTGGCTTTACGAATGCTTGTTTATTTTTGTTTCACATAATCTTATTAAAACTGGTTGCAAAGATTTTCTATTAGGAATATTTTTGGGAAATACTAGCATACATCAACACATTTTACCAAATGATGTTGAAAATAAATGGTACCTAAAATGTTACAGTAGTTTAGCGAAATGTTTTAGCATTTTTTAGTGAACATTTTATTTTGAAAGCAAAGAATCCTCAATCTTGCTTTCAAACTTCTGCAAATCTTTGCATCTAACCAGAGAGCATTCTGCGAGCACCATACATAGCTTCATATATTGCTAAACATTACTCCTTCGACGCTCATGACGAGCTCAGCTCGTCATGCAGTACACCTCTCGTACACTCATGATGAGCTGAGCTCGTCATGAACAATGGAGTAAATGAAAAGTCAGCACAGTGGGGGAATTGCCTTAGCAGTCATGGAGTTAAAATGTGTGTGCACATTTTTATACTGGAATCACTGTTAGTAGTGCAGTCCTAGCTAACAACATTACTTAGAGCGCTCACCATAATAATAAAGGCTTTGCATTAATGAACCATAAATACAAATTTGAACAGCATTAACACTGGGACAAAAACATTACCTTAACTGCAGGCAATGCTTTTCCCTGATCCATAATGGGGATCTGTAAACTGGCAGCCAAAGGATTTGTGCTGGAGCGGGTTGGGCCTACTTGTCCCAAGGACAAAATGCACATGAAAACTTGTTGCCCTTGACCCCAAACAATAGGTCACAGGCATCGGGCAATAGGAATTCCACATCCCTGATTCCTCAACGGTCGTTTTTCAAATATATTCATGTTAGGGATTATTTTGCTAGAAGCTAAGCTCTTCGGAGTGTTTCTGGTTCAGATATGTGGGAGTGTTTGTATGTCCAGAACCGGCTGGCTATCATTAGTAAGTCGTATCAAACTCCAGTTTAGAGTAGAGGGGTGTGAGAAAGTAGCTTCTAGATGGAGCGAGATCTTAGGGGCAAATATTGTTATAGAAGATGTGAGATAGCTTTCAACACTATTGCCCGTTCAGTACATTCAGAAAATGTACTACTGCAGCAATTCTGGACACTTTGTACACTTTATTATATCCCGGAGAGGTTTGTCATATGGTCACAAGGGGGGCGGGGGGGGGGGTGGTGCTGGACAAGGAGGGGTCTACGGAGAGACGCGCAGTAACTGCCCCAAATGTGGGTTATATGCAGCGGATATTACCCACGTGTCCTGCTTTAACTCTTTTTGGGGGAAAGATATCAGCAGCAATCAAACTCAGACTTGGGGTTGAATTTATATTCACGACTGCTGAAAAGATGCTGGGACATGAGGAAGATAGTGGTGGGTATAGGTCCATAACAGCAATTATGTTCGTTTCTGGGCCAGCTGGTAGTAGCTAGAGCTTGGATTTCTCCCAAACCCCCCACTGTGATGGAATATTGGCTAATTGTTAACACCTTCTATGCTCATGACGAGCTCAGCTCGTCATGAGGCACGGTGCTTGTGTGCTCATGATGGGCTGAGCTCATCATCAGCCGTGGAACGCTCACACGCAGGGATAATTCCCCTCCTGTGCTGAACGTTCCACGAAAACGGGTGTGGTCTTGTGCTCATGACACGCTGAGCTCGTCATGAGCACAAGAGCACTGTGCCTCATGACGAGCTGAGCTTGTCATGAGCACGGGGGCGCTATGCGCGTCCCCCCGCCCCCCAGCACAGCGGGGGATTTACCCTCGCTGCGAAGGGGTTAAAGAAACGGGGGAAAGGGAGAAGGCGTTAGCTAAAGCAATGGGTATCCAGGAGCTGTAAAAATACAGGTCCATATGGGGCTGCCTAGAAGAGCCTTAGGCTAATATTGGTGGGAAATGTAGATGTTGTCTCTTTGTGATCCCTTAGATATTTGTTTGATTATTACCATTTCTAAATGTATGTTTATATTCTATTGACTTTTATATGTATGCTTTGTTGTTAACACCTCAGCATAATTCCCACATACTATTTTATTATTTTATTGTGTTTTCTTTTTTTGACTGTACTTCCTTTCGACAATAAAAAGGAAATAAAAAAGAAAAAAAAAGAAACTGCACCAGATTTCCTGTCTTGGACTAGCCAAGAACAAGGATTTGAACACGCCTTGGATTCCAACACCATCACATTTTGAGGGTGGCAAAACTTTACATCACATGGAGGGGATACAATCGATGACATCATACAGTAAAATACTTCAGACCCCAATTGGAAGTGATGGTTAGTTTGGCCCACAGACACCAACAGAGGTCAATCAAGATTCGGGGGGGACAACCGAAGCATTTAGTATCAGTAGGCTGGATGCGCACAATGTACAAAGAGAACATGCGGGAGTGGTGACATCATACAGTGTTGGGAAGTTGTGCCTCGATTGGCTAAAAACCTCAATACTGTTGCAGGTGAAACCAATTATCCTTACTCTCAGATGAGGTGGATCCAAGGGATTTTTTATTAGGTCTCCGAAAGCCACGTCAGAAACTTTTCTGTTACGCTGTCTATAATGAAAAATGGAAAATCTCTCAACAAGAAGATGCAGAGAGAATTTGTGAAATAGATAAAACTAACCTAGAAAAGGCGTTAGCTGTAATTGACAATGGTATGACTATATTAGCATCCAGGATTTATTCACTGGGCAACATTGTATCTTCTGCTACAGATATACCAGAACAAGACTTGTCTGTTCTACAGCATGGACAATCCCAACTACTTTCTATTATGCTATAAGCTGGACGCTGCAATCATTGCATGCTGGTTATGTGCCGTGGTGATTTATCAAGAGTACGTCACTATTTTCTGCAGATCATCTAACAGAAAAACAGATAAAGGGGAGCAAAATATTCAGTGCTGCATATTGAAAAACTAGACAAGTTACTTTTTACTGTGGCAGAGTCACCATCTACAGAATGGTAAATCCATGGCGATATAACACTACCAGTCACAACATTCCACTTTCAGTATTGCCTTGAACAACAACAGGCAGGCAGATATGAAGCGATGGGTAGGGAATTCCTCAGGGAATCTTGGGAATTATCATACAGTTTTCTATGTAGGAATGGGGACATGGAAGTGCTTCTTAGTGGTACCGACTGGGAGAACGCTTTAAGTGGATCTCTCATATGCCAGGATATCATGCTTTACGGGGCCTGTAATGGTTCAGTTGCTAACTTATCCTGTCACTTGAAAGGTTCCCTGGCTGCTGTGATTACTCCGGTATTCAAGTTGCTTTCCAATGGGAGACACTTGACGCTGAATGATCACTGTTGTTGTGGGATGCTTCCGGGCATCGCATATCTTGTCACTGTAAACTCCAGGGGTTCTTGCTGCATGCAAGTATTGTTTCCACTGACCAACAGAGTCAGGGAGGCGCCGTTATGGACTTCATTGAATGTTTCCTTTATAAGGTTTGATACTCTGAGCCGAATGAAAGCCATGCTTTTACAGAAAAACGTGCCCTTAACCTCCGCCTGAGAAACTTATGATCTTCAGGTCGCAAGGTCTTCGGCTGAGATACAGGCACTGGTACGAACAAACTGCCATTTTCATTTCACAGAAATGGTAAAATATTTCTACATGTCTGATACGATGGGTATAGTCCACCTATTTAAGACCATAGGTTCTGGACTGTTAAGCACCTTTCAGACAATCCTCTGAGTTATTCCCAACTTTATACACTCCGTATTCTGAAGCATTTTTGGAGGGTTTCCGCTGATCCTGTTTCTAATAGCAGGTATCCTGATTGTCATTTTTCTGTTAAGCAATGTACATCCCAGCCACCAAGGAGATGAAAAGAAAGCTCTTGGAGTGCTGATACCGTGATCGCATGGTAAAACATCAGAGCACACCTTGTCTTCGAGAACAAGAATGCATGCTAGATCTCTGGCTAACAAATCCATCGGTTGCGCAAATGAACGTTGATGCTTTACTTCACCCGATAACTGCCCATGTTCTGCTGTGTCCTCAGCGTATTCTCATGTTGATGTCAGCATTCTTAGAGCGTCCACAGGATGCTTCAGCTCCTGCTGGTATGGATACCAACCCCTCAACAACTACTCAGGCCTTGGATGTCACACAGGCTACCACAGCATCGGTTGTGGATAGTGCAGAAGAACATCTTTGCCCAACTGACCTAATCTACAAGGTGTTGCATGGATTGTCATCTGCGATGGCAAGCAACAGTGATGGTGCGTCTCCCAGTCAGGACACATAAACATTTCACTCCTCGTGTGCTGGGAAATAACTTATTTCGTGTAGACTTCTATCACAAGCAATATTTTTCTTTTTAGCGTTTTTTTATAGAAATGTTTACATTTTTTATGTACTATTTTTAATGGCCGTATTAATATTTTGCGTACAACATTTTAGCCGTACATTAGAATTTTTAATATGTCTTCCAGTCTGATGAGGAGTGGGTGTTATGTTTCAAATAGGTACCCCAATATAGGCCTAGGGAGCAACTCTACCTCTCACCTATATTCTTCCCTATCATTACACTACATAACGGTTCTTGGGACTAACCTTTTACCTAGTTACGGTACTGCATACAGGACGTGGTGTTTTCCCTGAAAAGTAGCCTCATCCATTATGCATCAGGATTCTTGGAAACTTACCAGGACTACCATCTCGTGCATAATAACTGTACAAGGGTCATTCCTAACGTCATCCTAAGTCTGACATGACACACCAAGGTAGAACCCCTGAGGGTACCACTTTGGATATATATACACCATATCTTGATGAGGTAGTCAGAGGAGAAAATGTCTTCCATGCCGACACACTGACACAAGATGCTGAGGTTCCTGCACGCAGACACTCCAGCTTGCAGTGGTCTGACATCCATTGCGTGGTGTCCATCTCGAGACCAAGACTGGGTCCCACAGTCTCTCACTTCTGGTCATGGGGTTGACTTTATCCTAGAGGGATTCTTGGCTTTTACACCTACATACATGCTAGGCACACTTAGGTACATCTATTTAGGGTTGCATCGTAGAAGTATGCCTTTTTACTGTCATGTATTTTATATACTTGCCTGCATTCCTTATTTAAGCCTCTACCATCCTTTTGCTCTGTTAGTGCTTATAATCATTTATATCTATTAATGTCTAATGGTTGTTTCAGAACACCCACTTTACACTAGAATGACGTTGATTCAATAAATGCTTATTGAAAAACTTTCCCACCGTTTATTCTGTGTATCTCTCTGAGACGAAGTGAGCAGGAGTGACTGAGCAAAAAGTTGTACACTGTTTCCACGATCCTGAGGGATCGGGTTGTCATGTTCGATAGTTGCCAAGAACTACTCTCTCCTTGGTGAGAGGAGTTTCTAGGGGCGCTGTGAGCTAGCTGGAATACAGGCTAACATACTTGGCAGGGGTGTCTAAAATCAGTCTGACACCAATCCTAAAGTCTATGTTGTCTAAACACGCAGATCCTATATAGGTTTATAGGAACTACAAGACAACACCCTCCAGATAATCCTAACAGCTCGACCACTCTACCACAAAGAGAGGTGTTCGAGTGGTTATCTAATGTAGCCTCTGCTATAACTCCGGGGATCCCCTTGACTCTGTGCACACTATACCTTACTTTGGTATATTATACACAGAGCCAGCTTTCTACATTGGTGGATCAGCAGTGGCATATAAAGCCTTCCATTTATTGAACTAACTTAGTCAACCTCTGATCACATGACAAGAATAAAAAAATTGACCTTAGTACAACTCATTTTTTGAACTGACTATTTTTCAAATTTCTAAAAGTCTTGTTAGGGCCTTGTGTTAAGTCCCTGTAGTGCATTTGTTTAGAAACTTAAAAGTCACTGACGTTAGAGGGGAAGTGCTTAGAACTGTCATAGGATTTCTAAAAAGAAACCCCACTTTGGTAAAACAATGAGCAACAAAAAGAAGATGGCTGAAGAGCTCTGCCTCATCCCTTATTCTAACCTAGATGTTAGAGAGCTAACGCTTCTCTGTAAAGCTAGGCAAATAAGAACTGGGTCCAATCCTACCAGAATCCAACTCCGGGAGTCCCTGGAAGGGTATGCAAGGGACCACCCCACTGCTGAAGATGAGGATCTCCAGGAGAATGGGGGAGTGTAGTGAGGATAATGAGGCCTTAACCCACCCACCTCAATTACTCAGGGAGGATGAGAACTTGGTATCCTACCCTCCAAACCCAAGGAGTACAGGGTCTAGATCCGACAGACGTTGGGCTAACTCTGTACCAGACAGTGAGGACAACTTCACTGAGGAGGACAACCTTTTAGCAAGGTTGACCAAGAGTCTAGAGCTAGAGACTAGGCTCCTAGCTCTAGAGGAAGAGCAAGCAGAGATGGGCCTACGACCCATCAATGGTGGCAGCAATTAAAAAAATAAATCAAGAAAAGTAAGGATCTTAAAATCCCCAAAGGGATTCTCCTTAAATGTGAAGATGGTGGTGCTCTCACCAAGTGTTTCACAGCTTATGAGAGGGCTTGTGAGGCCAGACAAGTGAGGAAGACTCACTGGGGGCACGCCTTTGGGAACTGTTCTCTGGTAAATGCAGAGACAGACGCCTGACCCTTACTGGGGCAGAAGCAGCGTATTATGAACTTATGAAGGGTAACCTGATTGAGGGAGTTGGACTCATTACTGATGAGTACAAAATTAAATTCAGAGGGGTTCAGATATCCCAGACTCAGTCCTGGGTGGAATCTGTAGACTACTCAGCAAAATTATTAGGTGCATGGTTGACTGGAAGTAAAGTACAGAATTGTGAAGGACTTTATATGTGTTTGTGAAATAACACATTTTAAATAACTGCATCAATGAAAAGTTGCATCAGTATCTGGTATTCCTAGATCCAATTTCTCCGCAAGAATTGAGAAAGAAGGCAGACCACTGGCTCAAGACAAGGGTGACCAAGACACCCACGGGAGTGACCAAAATAAAGGGGTTACAAAGCGTTCCAATGGGAAAGAGGGTGAGAAACATACGGATTAAACACAAGAGTCTTTTAAAGTCCTCCCATAAAAACCTGTCCAGGGGGGTGGGTCTAAGAACTCTTTCCAGCCCACTGGTGGGTATAAGGGGAAAAACCTTGATCATGTTTAAGCCAGGTGTTTCCACCGTACCAAGAAGAGACACCCAACAACCCTGCCCTTAGTCCCCCTCCAGATGCTACTAGTGTGGCAAATCTCCAGATGGGGTCAGTAGTGTACCCAGAGCAAAGCAGTGTCCACACTGAGGCTGTTCTAGTCTCTGAAGGGGAAGGAGGGTTAGCCACTTTGGCTGTCTGGCCCCCTAATATAAAGAAATACCTGCAGTACCCCTTAGTGAATAGGACTGAGATAGAAGCCCTGGGGGATACAGGTGCCAGTGTTACCATGGTAAGAGACACGCTTGTTTTCCCAGAGCAATGTCTGACTGGAAAGACTAATCCAGTTACCAATGCTGGCAGTGTCTCCACTAACCACGCCATGGCGACATTAGACTGGGTCGTGGGGAGGGGTTGCTGACCTGAAGCAGGTAGTGTTCTCTCCAAAACTCACAACTGCCTGTCTGCTTGGAAATGATTTGAAAACCACAGCATGGACTGAGGTCGAATGAAAGACACATGCGGCCATGCTGTACATCCCTGAGATAGTGTGTGCGATAACAAGAGCACAATGCTTAGCACTGGGTGGGAAAGGAGAGTTGGAGCCTGAAATGATGGCCCAATTTCCTAATAGAAAAGGTAGGCAGACTGGTGAAACAGCATCCACACAGCTCAATGATCATTACCCTTCTCCCCAGGGAGAGGACTTATCAGCCTCAGAGGGAACTGAGCCCATGGAGCTTGAACCTTCTGAGATAGAGCTCTTGGGCCCAAGGGGGACCCTCTATGGAACAGATGTGCCTTGGGCAGCAGGTCTGCCCCACTCTTGAAGGCATGAGGCAACAAGCTGCTGCACAGAAGCAGGGAGATGCCGGAGGCTCCCACAAGGCCTATTGGGAGGAAGGGCCCCCTTGCACTGAGGGCAGAGACCACAACCCTGGTACCACTAGGAGAGTGGTCACGGCTCAGTGGTATAGAGAGTTTCTACTCACATTAGCCCATACCATCCCTCTTGCTGGACATCTGGGTCAGACAAAAGCTTGGGAAAGACTTGTTACCCACTTCTATTGGCCAAGGATGACCCCAAAAGTGAAGGAGTTTGTAAGATCCTGTGTCTCCTGTCAAGCCAGTAGTAAGACAGGAGGACACCCAAAGACCCCCTTATTTTCATTACCAATGGTTGGGGTTCCCTTTGAGAGGGTAGATGTGGACAAAGTGAGTACACTTATGCCTCCCACCGCCTCAAGAAACAAATTCATACTGGTGGTCGTGGATCATGCCACCAGGTATCTGGAAGCCATTTCCATTAGGACTACTACAGGCACTGTAGTAGCCAGGGCCCTCATTGGTGTCTCACCAGGGTAGGGTTTCCTAGGAGGTAGTATCAGACTGAGGATCCAACTTCATATCTACATACTAAAAACAGATGTGGGATGAGTGTAGAGTGATCTATAAGTTCACAACACCTTACCACCCACAACCCATTGGCCTAGTTGAGAGATTCAACAAGACATTGAAAGGCATGATAATGGGACTCCCTAAAAATTCAAAAGGAGATGGGATGTCCTGTCACCCTGCCTGCTTTTTGCCTACAGAGAGGTACCTCGGAATGGAGTGGGGTTTTCACCCTTTTAATTGCTGCGTGGCCACCCTGTAGGGGTACCACTTTCTCTTGCTAGGGAATGATGGGAGAAACCCCATCATGTACCAAAGCAACATGTGGTTGACTATATACTAGGCCTTTGTCTCAGGATGGCAGAGTACATGCAGAAAGCATCCAAGCACCATGAGGCCAGCCAGGAGTTTGAGAAGCTCTGGTATGACCAAAATGCTGCACTGGTGGAGTTCCAACCAGGACAGCAGGTGTGTGCGTTGGAGCCTGTGGTACCAAGGGCCCTTTAGGTCAAGTGGAGTGGCCCTTACCCTATCCTAGGAAAAAGATAGGGGTCACCTATCTGGTAGACAAAGGGTAATACATGTGAACCACCTAAAACTCTACTGTGACAGGGCTGATGTAACCATGCTGATGGTTACTGATGAGGATCAGGAGACAGAAAGTGTACCTCTCCCTGATCTCCTCTCTTACAGCCCCCAAGATGGGTCAGTGGATGGAGTTGTATATTCAGACATCCACTCTGCCTAACGGCAGGCTGATTGCAGACAAATTCTGCAACAGTATACACAGCTCTTTTCCTTGACCCCTGGTCAGACTCCCTGGTGTACCCATGATTTGGACACTGGAGGCAGCTTGCTTGTCAAAACCAAAATCTATTGCCAGTCTGACTAAGTTAAAGAAAGCATCAACGCTGTGGTCAGCAAGATGCTGGATTTGGGGCTCATTGAGCCTTCTGAGAGTCCATGGGCAAGCCAAGTGGTCGAAGTCCTCAAACTTCATTCACAGGATTGAAAGAGAGAAATTAGGTTTTATACGGACTACAGAGGCCTCAATGCTGTCACCAAGACAGATGCATACCCCATCCCAGAGCCAATGATTATGGGCTGCCATTTGACTTAACTGCAGGGCACTGGCAGGTTGGCATGGCCCCTGGAGAAAAAGGAAAGTTAGCATTCTCCACACCTGATTGCCACTTCCAGTTCACTGTGATGCCCTTTGGTCTAAAGAATGCCCCTGCCACCATCCAAAAGATAGTGAATCAAGTCCTTGCTTGGTTGGAAGGCTTTAGTTCAGCTTATCTTGATGATATTGCTGTGTTTAGCTCTTCCTGGCAGGATCAACTGGTCCACCCAGGAAAGGTTGACAGGCCCTGCAAACTGCAGGCCTAACTATCAAAGTGCCAGATAGGGCAGGGAACTGTTGTATACTTGGGCCACCCTGTAGGTGGAGGCCACATTTAACCACTCCAGCCCAAAACACAGACAACTCTGTATTGGGAAGCTCCAGCCACCCAGATCCAAGTCAGGGCATTCCTTGGCTTGACTGAGTATTGCAGGAGGTTTGTTAATGGGTATGGGGCCATTGTGACACCCCTCACAGAAATCACCTCCAACACGATGCCAAAGAAAGTTAACTGGTCATTTGGCTGCCGAATTGACACCAGAAAAGAGGCAATGTGATTAGCCCCAATTCTCAAGGCTCCAGATTACTCCAAGCAGTTCATTGTGCAGGCTGATGCTAAGGATAGGAGCGGTCTTATCCCAGACCAATGATGATGGACAAGACCAACCTGTTGCTTTTATAAGCAGAATGCTACTCCCCAGGGAGTAGCGTTGGAGTGCCATTGAGAGGGTGGTATTTGCTGTGGGTTGGTCCCTGAAGAAGCTGAAACCGTACCTCTTTGGTACTCACTTCCTAGTTCAAACTGACCACAGATCTCTCAAATGGCAAATGCAGGTGGAAGGCAAAAATCCAAAACTTTTGAGGTGGTCCATCCCCCTACAAGGAATGGACTTCATAGTGGAACAGAGGCCTGGGACTGCCCATGCCAGTGCATATGGCCTTTCTAGATTTTTACACTTAGACAATGAAGACTCTCGTAGGAAAGGTTAGTCTCAGCCTCTTTCGTTTTGGAGGGGTTCTGTAGAAAAGTGCCCCTTTTTGAATGGTTATCCCCCACTTTTTGCCTGGCACATGATGCACTTTGACTTGGTGTGCCATGGGTTCCTGCCAATCAGATTCCCAGGACCTGTGTTCTTTCCCAAAGCTGTACCTGTGCAGTCACAATTGGCACACATCCTTGCCACAGGTAAGCACTTGTAAAAGGTACCATGAGTACCAAGACCACTGTGACCAGTGAATGCCTCTAAGGGCACCAGCACCTACTCTGCCACCCTTAGGGGCCCTGTACCTTAACACCCACACACTGCCATGGCAGCCTGTGTTTTGGTGCAAACAAAAGTGAAGAGTTGGCATAGCACACATCCCTGTGTGCTATGCCTGCATTCCACTGCCTGTGGCCTAGGTAAGCGACCCCTCTAGCAGGGTGCACTAGACCACAGGTGAGGGTACAGGTGTATGAGCACTGTACTCCTACAATGTCTAAGTCCATTCTTTAGACATTGTAAGTACAGTAAAGCCATAAAGAGTATAGTGGTCTGGGAGTTGGTAATTACGAACTCCACAGCTCCATAATGGCTTTACTGAACATTAGGAAGTTTGGAAGCAAACTTCTCAGCACATTGAACCAACACTAATGCAGTGTGGGACTTAATGTAAAATGGACACAGAAGGCATCTTAGAGATACCCCATGAAAAACACTCTGCCCTGATGTGCTTCCTGAATAGCTGCCCGCCATTTGCCAACAAGAGACAGGTTTCTGGATCCCTGAGTAGAGAGTCTCCGCTCTCTGGGTACAGAAATCAAGCCCATCCTGAGCAGAGGTGTCTTGCCTCCTCCCCCAGAATGGGCTGGGTCCAGGAACGGGAAGCTTCAAAGGCATGCCGCCTTTGTAAGCTGCCCCTGCCTTTTGCTGCCCCCAGCAACTGTCTCCCACCGTTTCTGACTGGCAATTTGGATGAGAGAACTGGCTTGAAAACTGAGTTATGAGGAGAGGTGTGCCCACATTTGCCAACCCCACCCCTCAGGTGGGGGAGGCAATTTGAAGAACACATCTCAGTCCCCTCCATCTTGAAGATGAGGGGACCCAACAAATTATGAAGAGGCTCATGCCCCTCTACAACTGAAGGGCAGCATAATAGAGGTTGTAACCACCCCAAGGAAAGGACCCATTGGTCCCGACCTGCACACCCTGTAAATGCCCCTAAATTTTGTATTTAGGGGTGACCTTGAACCTTGCCTCCTCAGGTTTGGGGAAGAAAGAAGAAGGAAGGAGAGCTGTGCTGACTCAGGAAGAAGAGGCCACCAACTGCTTTGGCCCCAGCCCTTCATGCCTAGCCCAACTCCGACCTACCTACAGCGTAACCCTCAACATATCCAGCAGCCCCCTGCAGCCCCCCAGAGCCCAGAGGACCTGCCCTGCACTCACCTTACAGACTCAGCCTCCCTGTGAGCACTGGATTTGCTCAAACAAAAACTCCCCCTTAGAATCCGGATCCAGAAGGCTGTGTAATTTTGCACCACTCTGCACCTGACGGTCATCGCCCTAGTTTGAGTGGCCCAACACCACGAAGAGGTCACCAGTGATTCTGACCTGGGAACTGGTGATCAAGCTTCATGTCGACGCCTGCAGCCTCAACCTGAAAGGTCCCCCCGACTGCGACTGGAGCTAGTAAGAAGGCTCTATGCCAAAAGACTAGTTTGGGAAAACAAGGGTACCCCAACAATTAAACCCGGGGTTAGAGAAATTTTGAGAGAAAACAATAGTTTTTGGTGGCCTAAAGAGGTCCTTGTGTTTATGAAATATAGGTAATGTTATTTGAATTAATCAATACTGGGAGAGAGGCTTTTTAGTAGGATAGCATATAAAAGGGTACTTTATTCTATTTGCAAACATATATTTCAAGTGCTCACACTGGTGACAAAGTGCATAGGGTGACTGAGTGAAAAAATACAATAAAAACATGGTGAGCTTGTTTAGAGTGGTGGAATACATTTCCATCCAATTAAACAAATGGATAGTTTGATTGTTAGTTTGATTGCCGAGTCTGAAGATTGATATCTAGTGTCTTCAAACAAATATATTTATTAGTTTCTTAGGTCTAAGTCTTTAATGACGGCCACAATCCATAATAATATGGTGTTGTATCATTTATCATGCAAGGCAGACGTTGAAGATCTTTGTTTCCTTTTTCTAGAACCGTTATTTATGCATCGTCCCGGCGGGAGTTGATCACTGCGTCCGCGGGTCCGAAGTGTCTACCTTGCTGCTCCGGCGCCTTGTCTAGATATCAATCTTCAGACTTGGCAATCAAACTAACAATCAAACTATCCATTTGTTTAATTGGATGGAAATGTATTCCACCACTCTAAACAAGCTCACCATGTCCTGATGATGATCTAAAATGATAAAGATCGAAACGCCGTCGACCCTACCAAGGAAATTCCTTTGCCCCATTGTATATATTTTTGAGGAATATATCCTTGTTTGTGTGACATTTGTATATAGTTTTTATTGTATTTTTTCACTCAGTCACCCTATGCACTTTGTCACCAGTGTGAGCACTTGAAATATATGTTTGCAAATAGTACCCTTTTATATGCTATCCTACTAAAAAGCCTCTCTCCCAGGATTGATTAATTCAAATAACATTAACTATATTTCATAAACACAGGGACCTCTTTAAGCCACCAAAAACCATTGTTTTCTCTCAAAACTATGCCAAAAGATAGCCCTGCACCCAACACCCCACAGCCTTGGGTGGCCGAACCAACTGTGTCTAGGCCTCCCCTTAGAACCCAAATTTCCTTTCCAGCCGGTGGTTGCCTTCAGGAAGCCTCCATGCCTGAACCTGCAGCATCTTTTCTGAACTGAAGATGTTTACTGGAATCCACGGGGTCCCTGATGTCACCTTGGTACTCTGAGCCCGTCCGTCCCTGTGCAGCTGGTGGTGCAGCTCCTGTGCTGATTATTGGCCCCTGCAGGGCTGATCTTAACCCCAGGAGCTTTACTCTCATACCTGAGTGGCCTGCTCATAGGCAGCCCCTGACCGAAGGCCCCCTTATCCCCATTGGCTAACCTTGGGCCCCTGCACTCTATACCTGGCCGCCCCAGTGCCGCTGGTGGTACAATTAGAGTGCCTAACTGAACCTTGAAGAACCATGGTTCTATCCCCCAAAAACATTTCTTGTAGGCCGTTTACTTACCTGCAAACCGATAGCCCTCTTTTTCCAATAGGAACCAATGTTGTGATGTTTTGTTCCTAAAAATGTTCTCTGTTGAGTTGAACTTTTGTATGAAAGAGAAGTAACTATCTTGCAAACCTGGAAAAGTCTTACTTAACTTGTATAGGTAGGATCCACAGTGTGATATCTAGGTATATCACCCCTAGTAGGTAATGTAATCCAAAGGTAATGCAAAAGTAACCAAAGGTTATTTCTAAGTAATTGAAACTGTTTCCAAAGCATATACAAACCTGTAACGAGTGCAAATCCTTTCCCAATTGCATTACCTTGTAAAGTTTTACAATAACAAGTACAATTAACCTACCTGTACCAAGTACTGCTTGTTTCTAGAAATAAAACATAAGTATCTCTTTTTTATACCGACCTAATTGTTCTGGATTCTGTCTCTTAGGGTGTGCCATCAGCCTTGATTGAGTGACTACAATGAATGGTTAACACACCCTCCTGATAAGCCTAACCGCTAGACCACACTACCACAAAGAGAGCTGTTAGTGATGATCTAATTTACCCTCTGCTATTCCTCTGAGGATCCAATGGACTCTCTGCACACTATACCTTACTTTGATATAGTATATACTGAGCCAGCTTCCTACAACATCCCATTGACATTCGGCACAACTTAGGGTTAGAAACCAAGTTGGAATTCCTTAATTTCGGAACATGCACTTGCGCTCATCATGACGACAATTCCAGTACCCATTGGGCCTACATTGACATACCATTAAATTGATCAAATTTGGAGAGGTAAAGTAAGTAGACAGCAGCATTGCAAGTACTTGAGTGGGGTCCTAGCGTGACAATCAGACGTTCAGGTTGGGTATGCTTTTGTATTTGTAAATAGTTAAATAAGTTATGTTTGATTTATTTGTTAATTGTTTGGTTTAAATTGTATTGTATGTGTTAATAAAATGTATTTGTAAAGATATAAAAATGTATATAACTAATTTAATTTATGGGTCACAAACACCCATACAGGTATTCGTACATGAATCCACACACCCATATGGTCATTCGCACAGGTACTGATACACCCCCACATAGTGAGAACAGTAAAAAAAGGGAAAATGCCCCTCAGAAGACATTTTTACAGCAACAAGCATGTGGCATTTTGCACAGTGAGTAACCAACCCACTTAAATCTTCACAGGCAGCTAGCATTGTAATGATTGCAACTCATGATGGTTCTCCCAAGGGTGCTGTAGTGGTGGACTTGCCTGCTGTACATGCTTTCTTCTAAATTATCCAGGTGTAGACCCTTTCATGAATTGTATTAAAGTGCTTTCACCTGGAACTTTAACCATGTAAATACTTCTTGGCAGTGCTCCTGGATAACTGCTTGCATCAAATAATACACTGCACATATTTAGCCGTAACCTTCTATTCCCCTGAAGGTATTGTAAAATTCTTCCAGACATCACTTTGCTTTGTCATTGCTGGTCTAATCACATACCTGCATCTATCTGGAGTACTTGTGCTCAAAAGTGTATTTGTAAATACTTAAATAAATTATATTATTATTTTTTATTTCTTTGTTTGGTTTAAATTGTATCATAATGTGTTCATAAAATGTATTTGTAAAGTTAAATACTGTGTATTACTAATTTGACTTATGGGTCACAAACACACCCATACAGGTATTTATACATGAACTCACAGACCTAGAGTCATTCACACAGGTTCTTGACACACCCTCACATACCCTCAGACACCCACTCAAACTCCCATAGTCACACGCCCATTTAAACATGCAAACACCAGCTTGTATAGATTCATACACCCAGTCATTCACACACCCACTCATACAGACACTCACACACCAAGCCACACACTGATACAGTCACTCATTTACCCCAGTTATAGACTGATACATTCACTCACACACCCATACATCAATACAGCTACTCACACACACATACATACACTGTGAAAGCCACACAGAGACTGTCACATCCATGCACAGACCAATACAGGCACTTACACACCCAGGCACTCGCCGATACAGCCACACACCCAGGTACATACTGATACAGCTATTGACACACCCACCCACATTCTGATACAGAGAATGATACATTCATAGACACATCAATACAACCACTGATAGACCCAGTCACAAGCTGATACAGCTACGTACACACCCATTCTCAAATCAATTCAGTCCATGGCACATTAAAAACACAGTTAGCTCTTTGCTTGACAAGAACGTGGTTCTAAAAAGAGCAGTTTTTTTTGTGGAAAGGCTTTTTAAGTTGTTTCCTTTTTTCAGGTTACTAAAAGGGTAAGGATAGGAAAATGCAAAGCAGGAACATGCCTCAGTTTTCAAAAAACATTGTGGTAATTGGAAGCAGAGAAAAAAACTAACAGCGATGCTTCTTCACTGTATCCAAGAATGCACCCAAGGAAGACATTTTTACAGCGACAAGCTCACTCAAATCTTAGCAGGCTACTGGGGCTGCAGTTGATGAAGGCTCTTCCAAGGGTGCTGCAGAGGTGGTCTGTCCTGCTGCACCAGCTTTCTCCTGCATCATCCGGTTGTACACTCTTTCATGAACTATTTTTAAGTGCTTCCACACGGAACTTGATCCAAAGGAATACTTTTTGGCAGTGCCTCTTGATAACGGCTTCCGGCAAACACTGCACTGCACATTTTTAGCTCTAACATTCTTTTCCCCGAAGGTATTGTAAAATACTTCCAGACATTACTTTATTTTCTTGGAGGTGATGTATCTTCTGCTTCATCCTCAACAAGTTTCTCCTGTTAAGCCTGGACAGAAAATGTAGCTTCAGACATTCTATGGAAGCAGAGCGCCACTAATTCTCAATCCCCTTTCTACAAAGTGCACTGGAGAAGTAACAGTTTTTGAGTTTGGTTTTACATATACAGTGGTGGGGACCAAATATACCCAATCAAAAGGCAAGGTTTAGGTGTGTCACTGGGCAAATTTGCAAATCCGGCCAGTAGATTCGCTGGTTTGCCAAACTCGTAAAATGAGTAACTTTCTTGAAAAACATATATATATATATATTAGAAATCAAATTCAAACTCACAAATTCTTTATTGTTTTAGTTAATTAAATCCATAACAATATGCTTTAGTTAATTATACTAAAGTTAAAAGAATTATACAAAACTTTTTTTTAAAACATCAGCTGATTCAAAGTGCATTGATTACACAGTTCATTTAAGCATATCAAAAGGTGACAGAGAAAAGAGTAAAAATCATGCCAAATTAGCCTGTTTTGTGAGGTACAGACTCCGTTCATTGGGGTTTTTAGGATATTAATGCAGCACCATACCAACGGGTTAAGACTGGAAGAGGGCTATGGCTGTGCTGTAACAAAATGACGGCCTGATATTCTCCTGTGAATGGGACAGGGGAGCGGCCCTGATTACGGAGCAGAGAGACGGAGATACCCCAGACCAGTGCTTCCAAGGTACGAAACAGCTTTGATGCTTTGAATCCCAGCTCATTGATCGGCGACGAGCCCGGGCTGCCTCGCAGTGGAGTAGACACCAAAGAGGCAGTGAGGCCCAACGGGAGCTCGGAAGTGCTGGACTGCCGTTGTGGCCCAGCCCGATGGAAGCGCGCGGTGTCACCGCTTGAACCGCCTGCTCCCTAGAGGGTTGACATAGTGGCTGGATTCCCTCCTCAGCCCCAGGTTTGGTTCAGCTGGGAGCGTGAAGTGGGGGCTGTGAGCAAGAGGCCGAGATCGGAAGCAGCCCCCTGGATACACGTGGTGCTTGGGGGTTTGCTTCGCCCGTGGCAAGCGGTAGCAGTCCCAGTCAAAAGTGAGTCGTGGGTGCACCCCATTGGCAGTGGAGCGGGACTGGAGGCGCAGCATCGGCGGAGCGATGACTGAGGTGCAGCCCACGAAGTGTGATGGTGCTGTACTGGCGGGGCTGCAGAGTACTGCATTCCATCTAGACTTGAGGACTGAACCGAGGAGCGCTTGGTAGCAGCGGGAGGGATTCCGCAGTGGTTGGCGCCTCGTGAACCAGTCAGGCTGCGGCAGCTCGGGCCTGGTCAGGTTGGTGTGGAGTGTGCACGCTTTTGAGGACCTTGGGGACTGGGAGGCACCTACTTTGAAGCTGACTGGTGCACACACCGTTGGCGCCAATCAAGAATTGCAGAATTAAGCGCAGTGCCTGGCTGTTTCCCCAGACTACGGCTTAGGGGTGGTGCCGCTGCAGAAATACCACAAAGCAGAGTGAACCCCGTTGTGTTTGCCACATGCCTGTGGCGCCTTATTACGGGGAACTGGTCCTGAGACCTTGTACTGAGTGCACCAAGAGCATCAAGGACAGCGGGCTAGGAATCCCAGAAAGCGCTCTCAACTGCGGTGACAATAAAGTGTGGGATACCAGGGTGAGTCACCCCCACCTTTGGAACTCTTTGTCCCTACACTGGAGAGGGGATTGGCTGGCATCCTGGCGGCTGCCACCCAACCACCGAGAGAGGGACACATCAGATCCTCCGTTGGGCAGTTTGCTCCCCAGATGATGGGGAAACCAAAGGGGAAACAGATGGGGCCTCCCACAGAACACGAGGATGCAGCATCAGAACAGGTACACAAGGAGTTGGAAGATGAGCTCATGGAAGTCCCTGTTCACCAGAAACTGGCCAAAATCTTAGCGACCATTGCAGATACCAAGGTGACGCTGCACCAAGACATCAGCACGGTGGCAGTGGGTCTTGGTCTGTTAAGAACCGAACATGCAAAGTTGATGGACAGGGTGAAGAAGACCAAATCCTCCCTCGCAGTAATTACCCCAGTGCACCAGTCCTTGTCTACTCAGGTGGGGGAATTGCCAAGTCGGGTGGTTGTTCTAGAACGGAGGGCCGAGGATGCTGAGGGCCGAAATCGAAGGAACAATGTAAGAGTTCTAGGAATGACGGAAGGAGTGGAAGGTGACGATATGGTCCAATACCTGGAGGGATGGCTCCAGGAAGTGGTTGCACTGGAGGGCCTGTGACGGTTTTACACCTTGGAGAGGGTGCACCACGTACCAGCCAGGCCGCCGGCCTCAGGGAAGCCCATGGGGCCCAGTGGTAGCCAGATTGCTCCACTTCAAGGAAGAGATGTGCTATTGCAGAAGGCGCACACAGAGGGTCCATACGTGGTCAAAAATAGCAAAGTGTCCCTATTCCCTGACTATATATTGGAGGTTCAGAGATGCTGCACCTCCATTCTGGAGGTCAATAGAGCCCTGCAAGATGAAGGGATCCAATACTCCTTGATGTTCCAGGCCGGACTGTGGATAGTGCTGGATGGGAAGATGCACTTTTGTGAGGACCCTAAGGCTGCTTGAGAATGGTTGGAAGTCTACCAAACGGAGGGTCGACTCTGGACACTCGCGAAGGTGGCTCAGCTGGCAGCTAGGGAGCCCAGGAAGCGCTTGGGGAAACGTCCGCGGCGAGGGAACTCGAAGAAGCCGAGCCCATCACAGACCGCAAAGGAGAGAACGGAGGTGCTACAGGTGGTGGCGGTGATGATGCAGGGTCGGCAGTCGTCGTCGGGTGGCGGAATGGAATCGCTGAAAGGGACGAAAGAAACAGACTCTGAAGCATCCTGCGGTGACAGCGTTCAGCTACCGATTATGACTCCTAACACAGCAGATGACATTATTTAACCTGTGGGTGGTGGTTTCAGGTCTTCCTCAGGCTTTTTCTCCTCCATCCTCCTCTCTTATGCTGTTGCTTCCCCCCTCCTTAATGAGTCGTGATCATGTGCCTGCTTTCATTGCCAGGGTTCCTGGAGAGGGTGGCGAAAATGGCACGGTGCGCCTGTGGGCGCGGGCTGGACCGGCCTGTCAATGCTGGCGCATGCTGGATGCCTGTGGTGACAGGCATGCTCCCCTTAGGTCCTAGCTCTGCAGCTTTGGGCCTCCCGTGTACATTCTGGCGCAAGTGGCTTTGAGCCTTACTTAACTATTGAAGTTTAGTATAATGCTGTCTTGGGCTATGGCAGTGAAGTACTGAGAGGCAGGGACGCTACACTGCTGGATACCACCTTGGCAAAAGCATACAGAGTAATGCTAAACCTCCCGCCATACACCTCGCCAACACAGATTCGGCTCGAGATTGGACTAATGAGACAACTCCTCGCAAGGCGAGGTTCATGCATCAAGTGCTGGCACAAAATCAAGAACTCGCCAGGAATACACTGAAACACCAGCTCTGGCAGGAACTGTGCAGCACATCCACCTCACTGGCTATAGCATACCTGGAGGAATCCCTGGCCATTACTGGTCTAGCCGACCTATGGGAAATCCCAACAACGCACTCACACTTTAAGCACATCGTAAATAAAGTTATTAAGAAACTTTCTCTCACAGAAGACAAAGCTGCCTTTTCACACAGGAGCCACGCATGGATGACTCTGTGCAGCTACAAATCATTTGGGTCGCAGGCATACTTTGAACTGGGGTACTCCAGGAAGTCAAAGGAAGCCTTTCTTAAATACAGGTTAGGAATCCTGCCAGCCATACCTCATCTTCCACCATGGCTGGGAAAGTAATGTGGGAATTTATGTAGGCTATGCAGTGTGGGAAATGAGGACATTTAACATATAATAGGCTCCTGCATTGAGCTAAAAGAGGAAAGAGTAGGCCTCCTAAAATCTCATTTTAATGAACGAGGCATACATACCCAGAGACAAGCAGTACTTGCATGCGTTAACTTATGGTACCCACAATTGAATGGGAAGCTTGTTAAGTTCCTGCTTCTAGTAGCATCTAAGCAAGGACCAATGGCACCCTGTGGGAGCACAAATACAACAAAAACCATAAATCTTTACAAACTGTAACCTGTGTATAGACTCCGGGGGCTCTGAGCAAAATGTAACCATGGACATTCTGCACTTTTGAAGTATTCCTGCATGTTTTAATACATAAGAATTTTAATAGAGTACTGACCGGAAAGTTTAACTAACCAAAATGTTTTATCAGAATGTATTTTTGTAAGGGATTTAATTAATCAAAAATAAGAAACTTTTCGTTACTTACTTACCTTTCTAGAGCGACTCTCTGGAGCATTGGCAGGAGTGGCACAGGATGATTTGATTCTGGGGTGATTTTAAGTGTGTATGTGATTTAGGCTGGGATAGATCTACTCCCCCATTAAGAGGTACAGGAGCAGCCACTACAGCCACGGTACTCAAGAACTGGTTGAGGGGGTGGGAATTGATAGATGTTTGGAGACTGCACAACACGCAAAAAAGAGAATACTCTTATTATTCCTCCCTGTATGATTTACATACAAGACTAGATATGTTCTTCTGTTCCGACAGACTGGGTCCGCTGTTCTCTGGGGCTGAATACCTTGGTAGGTCCCTTTCAGATCACAGTCCCTTGCTAATACGATATGCCCCTACCCCAGAGAGGGCCCCAATCCCACTGTGGTGCCTAGATCCCACCCTGCTGGAACATGAAAGCTTTACACAACACCTCTCTGACGCTATGACCACCTATTTTGCTGAAAATCATGGGACCGCTAGCTTGCGCTTGATAGAATGGGATGCCTTTAAATTAGTAATACAAGGGCAATGTTTTGGGCAAATAGTAGGGGCCAGATGGGAGATTGTCCGGGAACTTGAATCCCAGGAAGCTCAGATTCTGCCATTAGATAGAGAGGTTGCGGGAGGGGCTGGTGTGCAAGGTTCACTGGCATAAGTGAAGAGCCTCTGTAACTCCACATGGGACAGGCTGCAGACCCTAGACTACCGAACATACCAAGAGCTGCAACATGTAGAAGGGGGCAGAGCAGGGAGGCTCCTGGCCTGGTTGATCAGATTGGAAAGAAGGTGGGCCCCCATTCCTAATATTCGTGCGGTCAATGGGCGGGTACTATGCTCCCAGCGGGACATAAATGACTTGTTCCGAGTGTATTACTAGACTCTCTATGGGAAGCCAGGAAACTTTTGGGGAGAGGACATACTGGACTACTTAGAATACTTGGGATTGCAGAGACTGGACCGTGACTCTCGGGAGTTGCTGGTACTGCCAGTCAAGGCTGGGGAAATTAGAGCAACCATCAAGGAGATGGCGCGGGGGAAAACGCTTTGGCTTGAATGCCTCCCAACTGAATTTTACTCCTCTTTCATGGACATATTGGCCCGAGGATAGAACAGGTGTATGCAGCTGTGCTGTGCTGCGGGAGAAGCGGCTACCACCATTGATTAGGGAAGCTTTGATGGTTCCCTTACTGAAGACGAAAAATTATATAGCAGAGGTAAGACATTTCAGCCCCTGTTTATGTTAAATATTGATTTTAAAATCCTAAGTAAAGCATTGGCCACTAGACTTCTGCCGAAGATGCAGCGGCTGGTTCATATGAACTAGAACGGGTTCATCCCCTCCTGCTCCACTTCCAATAACTTGAGACAGTTATATCATGTTCTGTTTCATAAGGACCTGAGTGACTATCCTGACGCGGTGATAATGGCGGTGGTCTTGGAAAAGGCCTTTCATTCCCTGAGATGGGACATTTTATTGGCGGTCATGGGGGAAATGCAAATGTGGGATGGTTGTGCACAATGGGTCCACCTTCTGTATGCAGATCCAAGAGCAGGAGTGTGAGGTACCGGGTTTTTAGGAACCCGGCGGTGCCAGGGGGAACACCCAGAGACCTCTTGAGTTCTTCCTGTTCTGGACCACAGAAACACAGAGTCTTCTAGGTGATGTCAAGGATCGAGTTTTATTGGCTGCAACCAAGTAACAAGCGTCCTAGAAGTACAACAGCACGGTGTGTATATTCTCAGGCGACTGTTCGTTTTTACAGAACCAGCCTTCTCCTTTTATACAAAAATATTAGCTTTGGGCAAAAATTCTTTGTTTTATGGTACAATCATATACATATTTTCACAACAATGAAAAAGCAAAGTCATGACGGCCAGCCTACATTTTCGTATGACCAGTTCGTGATAGATTACCCGGCCAGGCCCAGAACTACCATCAGATATCGACAAAACCCCAATAAAATCGGGCACTTCCTCCTTGTAAAACTAGCCATAAAGAAGAAGCAGGGACAGGTGTGTGTATGATAAAGCGTGGTTTGTATGCAGTGAATGGTTTATGACATGTTGTGCCTTGATGCTAATCTCGCTCGACCATTGGGCTGGGGACTGCCCAAACAGGTTTGGCTGGAGGCAGTGGAGGCAGGTCGCCCAGGTCACAGAGGAGTCAGCAAAGGTGGACGTGTCCTTTCAGCTCGAATTCGGCCTTGGTCAATTGACTATGTAAGGGCAACCACAAGATGGATGCCGCTCACAAAATGGAACCTGAGGGTTCAATACGAAAACTACGATTTAAGGGTGACTGCATCACTCGATCATGACGCAAATGCACAGGTATAATGTCCTAATCATTACCGGTCTGTCAATACCAAATTCGTCATGGTATGATGATATTTTCTGATATGAGTGTGGAGCCTCGGTACCATATAACAGCAGGGTCCAGAATTTTCAGAACCACAGACCCTCCTTTTGCCCTTATATAGGCAATAACTTATGCTAATCTGAGTCCAAATCTGTATTCATGAAGTCATGGAGATGCTGCTATAGCATCATCCTGTTGCTCAGTTCGTCCCTTGACACAGGCTTCCTTACGCATGATGTAGCACAGAGGCCACATATTGCAGCAGCGCACTGCACACACAGGCAGAACAGGAACAGAATGGCTAAGATCATTCCAATGAATATCAGAGTTTTCCATCCCCAGGCAGATATCAGTTCCCAGAACCACCCCAGCAAGGACCAGTCTCCTTTATCCACGTGAATGGATTCAGAAATTTTGTGCAGTTTGGAGATGGCCTGGTATACTGTCGGAGCGTTATCTGGGATAAAAATACAGCAACTAGATTGGATCACTTTACATACCACACCACGGTCTGCAAGTATGACATCTAGGGCAACCCTGTTTTGAAGAGTCATAAGGCGGTCCGACTGGAGCTCCGCAGTCAAGTTACTAAGGGCACCAGCCATTTCAATCACGGCGTATTCAACTACCCTCGTCAATTGGCGAATGTTCCTGCTGTTCACCATAGGCCCCCAAAACGGCAGAAAACCTTTTGCGAAATCTCCAAACTCCTGTTCCGCAGTGTCGTCTTTACTCACAACACCTCTAACTGTCTTTGTCCGATGGTAGTCTGCCTCGGCCGTGTAGGTGGGTGGCAGCAGAAACGAGACAAAACATGTGCCCGAGAAGTCAGGGGGCAACCATGTATATGATCTGTCGTGGCAGACGAAGTAGGTACCCTTAGCTGCTAAGAATGAAGGGGAGGTCTGAGACGAGAAAACGTAAGTCTCAGTACAGACACTCTTCCCTAACTGAGCTCTGGAGTTTTTGCCATTTCCCTGCAGACATAGGTGACCTTGGTGGGGTACTATCCAGATTGGGGAGGATTTCTTTGCTTTCTGGCTCTCAGTTAAGGAAATCCCATACTTAGTTATATTCCATCTACTGTAAGGCGTCAATTCATCTCTGGTAATCGTTCTAAACGTGTCGATATCTCTGCTCATATTTCTGATTCCTGCCACTAGTGCCTTTTTGCTTGAATTTCTTCCTGTGGGACGCAGGGAATACGGTTCTATGGCAAACAGGAACATGGTTTGGAAAGCCCACAGAGAACCATAGTAACTAAATGGCAGGACAAAGTATGGGATACCCTAATCTGTCATGTGTGGCATAAGTCCACATACCCAACAATTTGTTGTGTTCATTACAGACTGGTGCTGGTGTAGGAGCTGGACGAATGAGTTATTTACAAATTCTAATCTTCTGGCAGACTCGTGTTCAGGCAGGGGGTGAAAAGAGTGCGGGGAAACAGTAGGAGGAGGTGTGGGCTGTGTAGTGTACGCAAATGAAACTCGAAAGGTAAATAAAGTATAACCCACCAAAAACATCATTATGCTACACAACATTAAAATGCATATTATTAAAAATTGTTTTCTTGCCATCACAGTGCATATTTTCTTTTCAAAGTTCGCTGATCTGGCAGGTCTCTCCATCTTAGGAAACTCCATCCTCTAAGTTGCTGCCCGCGGTGGGAGATTGTTTCTGCTAAGGAGTGCTTCTGTCAGTTTAGGGCAACTACCTTAGACCGACCAGAACTGTCGACCTAACCGTCTCCAGCTGCACTCCAAAGACTGTGGCAACCGCGACCCTAGCAGCAGAACCGGATGGCTGTTCGAAAATCAAAAATGAGCAAGTTTCTTGGATGAGAGAGCTGCACAATCAAAAAGAAAAAAACGTTTTTATTAGTCCATAGTCATAGGTCTTGGTCTTAAGTTATAGCGGTCTCGACCAGGTGCTGTGTGGTCGATAAATAGGAGTTCAGGCTCAGTAGTGTCCAATTGCATTGACAGTGGCACGGATCCTTGCAGAAGGTTATCGCTCTCCTTTTCTGTAGTAGTTCCTTTCAAACGTGCATCACTGAAGGGTACAAATCGTGGCACAGATTCAGTCTCTGAGTCGGCGACACCCTCTTGTGAGGAAAAAGAAATTTTACATGGCCAATGTGTCCCCTGCGTGTACCCCAACGTTTAGTGTATGTGCATGTCACACATGCATTTTCCCTCTGTGGCCTGAATAATGAGGCCTCTGCATTTCCGTCCCACATTGGGATGTCAGTCACCAAGTCTCCCATAAAAGAAATGTTCATTCTGCACTGATGCCCATGTGGCCCATGTGTTTGCATTGTGCACTTTTTAAATCAAGATGAACCCATTTTGTGGCTCAGCCTGAGCCAGTCTCCGAATTAAGGTTTCATGGCTCCAGACACTCTGAGAGCTGCAGCTACGTATCCCTGACCTCGCATACTTTTGGCTCAGCCGAGAGAGGCCCAGCACGGGGTGCCAAGACGGTATTTTGCACAACAGTTATCTGCTTGCTCTACAGAATCACATTCCTGCCTGGTGAAGAAGGTAAACAGAACCCGTCTGCAGAGATAGGGCCTAGCTTTTCTGTCTCCGTTTAAGTGATTTGCAGAGCTCGCATCCGTAGAAAGCCCACGCCCCCCACGCAATGAACGAAGGAATATATGCCCACACTGGCTCTTGGTGATGAGCGACCTTTGCTTCAGATAATACATCCCCGGACTTAAGATATCAGATAATACCAGACGTACTGGTCGCCCTGACACTGAAGGCCTCCCTACCAGACTGAAAGTCAGCTCCCCCCAGTTACACGTCAATTACACGTCATGATCAAGTTGCGCACACAAGTAGGGCAAAGTTCCAGCTGGCCATGCAACCCCCCTCCATGTATCCACCCACCTATGACTCACCTATGACTCCTCAAGTGAACACCCTCATGCACGCCTACATGCTCTTATCTCTCTTTCTCTTGCTCTGCCTGGAGCGCTCCTCCCTATGTACGAATTGAATGTATAAATATTGTACTCTGTGAATAAAGTTTAGAAGACCCTTCCTGAACCTTAGTGGTGATGGAACCGATTCTCCCCTAACTCGAGTTATTGAAATAAAGCCCTTTTGAATCGGACACCACGGACTCTGCCTCTCATTTAATGCATGACCCTTTGTTTATTTATAGAAATTATGACAAGGTAATACTTTATTTACCACATAAATCTGGCGCCCGAATAGGGACAAATCCCCTTCCCCACGCGCCAGAGATGTAGGTCCAGCCCTTGCCCCCTTCTACAGCCGTGACGGACTTCAAAGTGCACGCCAGCGGGACTTCCCGCTTACTCCCTCAGGCCCACGGAGGAGACGGACTGCGACCAGGCATCCACACGAGGCGGTGAGGATCGCGGATCATCCCAACCAGAGCCCAACCAGAGCCCAACCCGTGAGAGAGCAAGGTCCGAGGTTTCCGAAGGTCCACCTGTTCCGCGGCGCATGCGCAGCATCAAGTTTCCGAGGCCTTCAAGTTCTGCTTCCCGGTGAGTACCACTATTGGGAACGCATAAAGTTCAAGACGGGTTCATTTATTTGAACTCGGTAAAGACGTGTCCGTTCACACGAACACGGTAAAGACGGGTCCATTTCGGTGGGCACGGTAAAGACGTGTCTCTTTACGAGACCGGTATGGTTGTGCTGTATTCCAGTGCATAAAGTTAACTGTTTTCAAGTACATGTTTAAATGTTTAACTCTATGTATCAGTTAAACTGTATCTGTTTTAGTGTTTTAGTGTTAATGATTGTTTCAGTCAGACTATTTTTGTGTGTATTGTGTTTTCCTGCTTTCCCCCTGCTTTTTGTGTTTTCATTGTGTTGGTTTCAACATGCCACTGTTTTCAAAGTTACGTCAGATAGGGACCAGGAAAGGAATACTAGAAGAGTCAGTTAACATCCCGCCTAGAAACACACCTGGTCATTATATGTATAATAAGCACGGGCTAGAGGCCATATTGTTTTTTAGACTTATGGGTAGATCACACAAAGGATTTGGAGGAGAAGTACAGATGGCCTGCCTCAGGAACATGGGATCCTGAATGCATTATGAGAGTAGAGGAAGCGCTATGGAAAAAGAAATCAAGACCCTCTCAGAAAGATGCCATTGAGTTATGGCGCAAAGAAGCACATAGGAGAACAGAGAAAGAAATCCACCAAGCAGAGAGAAGTAAACAAGCAGCGGAAAAAGCCAAAGAAAAAGAACTGCGGGAGGAGGGGGAACGGGTCAGGGCAGAACAGGCTGATAGAGAAAGAAATGCCGTCGTTGCTGGTATTTATCCCGTCCTCTCAGAAGAACTAGCTAGAGTGACCCCCTCAGAAACACCCCGTAGGTCGCGAACGCCACCACCTGTACCCTATAGAGTACGTAGAATAAAGCCGACAGCATCTGAGGCTTTTATTTCCTCCTATCTAGAAGAGTCCGCACCGGACTACGTAAACGCAGATTTCCCTCCGCCCCCACCAGCGGATCAGCTCCAGCAGCTCGTGAAAGACGACGTAGGGCCAGGGGCCGTAGGGGGAGCGGGGCCAACGCCTACTGTAGATGTAGCAATCCCTCACTGTATATACGATCCAGAACCAGGAAAGGGCTCAATGCTCGTGATTTCACTAAGACTAAGACAGGCCGTCGACTATTTGGACAAATTACCAGACATGAAAGACCACCTAGATAAAATATACCGTTTCATTAGGACGGGGGAGGGACCCGAGAGTATAGAACAAGCCATGCAACACAGAAAGGTGGGGGTCAAGAATCACATTCTCCGTTTTATTATTAACTGCCTGATCAGGGAACAAGACGAAGGAGACGGGGATGTAAAGCCTGGTTTGATAGAATGGAGTGATAACATAGATGCCGGTCGGCATGATAAACAGGGACAGACAGATAGCATGATGAAGAAAATACGAAAGGAAATATTAGCAACACACAAAGTAGAGTCTGATGAGAAGGGTGAGTCATCAACGGAAGAGGTAGACGAGGCGAAGGACAAGATAAATTATGTAGGCAATGCACGACGGTTTGACAGGCCCAAGTGCCTCGACTACCGTAAACAGGGGCCGGCTATAAAAGAAAGATATTCCCTTGAAAATCTATTCCAAGCTACTGAAAAAGCACTGAAACGACGGATAGAGAGCGAGCGATGTCACACCCCACACGAAATGGAGTTGGCCCGGTCAGCCACCCAGTGGGTGTCCAATTCCAATATATATAGCAATGATATAGTGGCCCAGACTTTCATTACTGACTGCTATTGATTCTGAGGCAACGTTCTTTACAGTCATTGACTTGAAGAATGCCTTCTTTAGCGTTCCAATCCATCCAGATAGCCAATATCTCTTCTGATTCAGTTTAAAAGGACGCAGCTTTAAATTCACGAGAGCACCCCAAGGTTTTACAGAGAGTCCTAGCATTTACAGTCAAGCGTTAAAAAGACAGCTGGACAGTATTAATATGCCTACCGACACTGCACTGCTCCAGTACGTAGACGACATCCTAATTACAGCACGATCAGAAACAGACTGCGAAGTTGCATCACTGACAGTTTTACACTTTCTGGCAGACAAGGGGCACAAAGTGTCTCCTTCAAAGTTACAATTCTGTGCACAGCAAGTGGTGTACCTTGGACACTTGCTGTCCAAGAGGGGTAGACAGCTGACACAAGAACGTATTCAGTTAATTGCTAACCTTACACAGCCCAAGACACAAAAGGAAGTGCGGGCCTTCATTGGCCTCACTTCATACTGCAGGCAGTGGATTCCCCAGTATGCCTATCTAGCCAAACCGCTCATACAGTTGACAACACAGGAGGCAGCGTCTTCGACTGTCCTCCCTTGGACACAAGAACACACCTTGGCATTTGAAGAATTAAAAAGAGCATTATGTCAAGCGCCAGTCTTAGCGACTCCTAGTTACAGCAAACCCTTTATGCTTTTCGTAACTGAACGGGATGGGACAGCATTATCTGTCCTCACACAAGATCAAGCAGGAAAGCACAAGCCTTGTGCTTATTTTTCTAGTACACTAGACCCAGTGGCCCAGGCTCTGCCTGTGTGCCTGAAATCAGTTGCAGCAACAGCCCTAGCCATAAGACAAAGTGACTCGATAGTGCTGGGACACCCCCTGACAGTACAGGTACCGCATGCAGTGGAAGTTCTCTTGAACAGGACACAGACACAACACTTGACTGTAGCGAGACTGACAGGATATGAACTGACGTTATTTCAACCACACATAGAGATCAGACGATGTAATATACTTAACCCTGCTACACTTTTGCCCTCAAGTACAGTAGACACCGCACCACATGACTGTGTGGAAGTAATGAATATAGTGACGAAACCAAGACAAGACCTGACAGATGTAGCACTTCCAGTTCCTGACCTAACACTCTATGTAGATGGATCATGCATGAGAACGAGTGCAGGAGAATTAGTGGCAGCATATGCCGTGACCACTGCTACTGAAGTCATAGAGACACAAAGAATAGACACACTGTCAGCACAAGCAGCAGAGCTCATCGCTCTGACACAAGCCTGCATAAGAGCTAAACAATTGAAAGTGAACATTTATACAGATTCACAATATGCTTTTGGCGTAGTTCATGATTTTGGAGTATTATGGAGGGAGAGAGATTTCTTGACCTCTCATGGGGCCAAGATTCAGCACGGCCCGCTTATTCAGGCCCTGTTAGAAGCAATACATTTACCTGCAGCCATAGCTATCCTGAAATGCAAAGCACACACTAAAGCTACAGACACCATTTCCCAGGGTAATGACCTGGCAGATCGAACTGCTAAACTTACAGCCCAAACACCAACAGATACGACAAAGACAGAGGTACCATTACTGACAAAAAGTATGACAGTCAGGGATCCTTCTCGAGATGTACTAGACATACAGACACATGCCACTTCAGATGAAATAAAGAAATGGACTGAACAAGGAGGGGTCCAGACTGACCAAGGTTGGATGACTAAGGGCAAAGCAACATGGTTTCTTCCAGATTCCATGGTACAAGTGAATATAAACACAGCACATAGTCCAGCACACTTGGGAGAGAAGGCAATGCTAGACAGCTTACAGAATATCTGGTTTAACAAGCACCTGCGTGCAGCAGCGAAACAGAAAGTACGAACATGTATGATCTGTTGCCAGTTCAATCCAGGTAAAGGCATCCCGGTGGAACAAGGCGGATTTCATCCTCCTGACCACCCTTTTGAGGTCCTCCAGATGGATTATATCCAAATAGACAGATGTAGAGGTTACAAGTATGTCCTGGTGGTTGTGTGTGCACTAACTAGATGGACAGAAACGTATCCAGTCCCAGATTATACTGCTGTGACAACCGCCAGGCAATTGGTGCGCGAATTCTTCCCTAGATACGGATTGCCCCGTGTCGTTTACTCAGACAATGGTCAGCCTTTTTCTTCTGAATTAATGAAACAAGTGTCACTTCTGTTAGGATATAACTGGAAGTTCCATTGTGTGCGACACCCTGAAGCAGCAGGCCTTGTAGAAAGACATAATCAGACAATAAAGACGAAACTAGCAAAGATCTGTGCAGAAAAAGGCGTGGATTGGATGGTAGCCTTACCGGTTGCCCTCTTTTACATGCGTATGGTAGCCCATTCCAGAACAGGCCTATCACCATATGAAGTGGTTTTCGGTAGACCGCCGAATATGTGGGGTACGCCTATGCCTAAGAAAATAACTGATGTTGACAGTAACATGCTGACAGATTACCTGGCTTCCTTGATGTCTGCACTACTCTCTTGTCGTTCACAGGTTGCCGCCGCCTTCCCTGACAACACCCAGGTCAAGGAGCACGCCATCGCACCAGGCGATTTTGTTCTCGTCAGGAACTTTGATCGATCAAGCCCCCTTGAGCCGCGTTGGAAGACGCCGAAATTAGTGTTACTGACCACGAGGACAGCCATCAAGGTCGAAGGGAGAAAAGGATGGCTCCATGCCCATCATTGCAAAAAGTACTTTGGAGACTCTGGAACTTTGGTAAAGACTAAAGACATTACAGACTTTGAGCCCCCTTTGCTAGAAAAGACTCCACAGCAAGAGTACAGGTCCAAATTACGATCTAGAAAGCCCGACAACGTTTAATTGTTTAGGTCCACTAGGTGGTGAATCGGTTAAACAAGATTTCTGACATGTATAGGATCGCGGACCATAATAGTAAAAAGAGCAAAATGAAAGAGAAATACTGCAAGATATTACGTAGTAGATGTATAGTAACTCTGATTTTTCTGTCTCTTCTGTGCATCACTATAATCTGTATCAGCTTAACACTACATGTTTTCTTTCCTCCTATTGCCTCACATATACACTATTCCATTAATGACACCGTAGTGCATACATTTAGTGATCTGCCACCCCATGAACTGTCATATCGACTAGCCCTGCGCAACAATAGTTTTATTCGGATGTTGCACCGTTCTCATCAGACCAGCAATGCAACAGATTCCCACCTTATCAAAAGTCGAAGGGAGTTCTGCCCCTCGTCCCTTTTCCGTTCTCCCACAATGGTTCGTGCGGAGCATGGTTTGCCTTAATGTCATCACTAGACAGAAAGTCCATAGTTTACCAGGGTGACTGGATATGGGGAAACTTGAATAAAGTAATGAATGAGGCATGTTTTCCAGACGAAGGCGGACTCCCCCAAAGGAAGGGGACCGATCTAGAAAATGAAGAGTACGAGCAAGGAAATGCTTCCCTCAGCTTTATAATGCTGAATGTTCAGCCCATGCAAAATGTAGGTCCACCGACTATTTCAGTCCTACCAGTGAAGGGTGATTTGTGCGTTAGAAAGAAAGGATCAGTACATATGGGACACAGCGAATGTAATGCTGTCATCGAGTTTATTGATAAAGGAAAGTCTTCTTTCAAAACATCTCGCCATACCTATTTCATTTGCGGTCAGACAGCCTATGTACATCTGCCCTTAGACTGGGGTGGAACATGCTATATAGCGTTCCTGCTGCCACCCGTCTTTCTAGCCCCATCCCATTATCATCGAGATTCACGACTAGAGCATGTTAGACACAGGAGAGAGACCGATTCCTCCGAGATTGATCAGACTGAGACAGCCTGGGAGCAATATACAGATTTCAACAAAGGATTCTTTTTCTTCATAGGTCCCGTCCAAAACAGTAAACTCATACGTAGGTTAACAAGGACTCTGGAAGCAGTTGTGAATGAGACTGCATCTGCCCTGGCGAACTTGACCCAGGAGCAGTCTGCCATGCGACTGGTTGATCTTCAGAACCGCCTTGTTCTTGACGTCATCCTGGCAGATAGGGGCGGGGCTTGTAGAGTGATCGGCTCCAGTTGCTGCGTTTTCATTCCAAATAACGCGCCATCTGTGTACGCAGCAATAACAAGGCTCCACAAGATTGCTCACGATATACATCAAGACCCAGGCACATGGACTTGGTCCAGTTGGCTCTGGGGTGTAATATCGGCATGGGATGGAAAGTGTTGTCGTTCCTAGGAATGATACTGCTTATGATATTCGGCTGCTGTCTCTGTCTGCAGTGTGGCCCGGCCATTTGCGGCCTGTGTGCGACTGCCTGTGTTCCACATCCACGCATACAAAGGATCAAAGATGAACAAATGATGCTGTATGATCAGATGTACGGTCTCATGAATATAGATGTGTCCTGAAGGGTACAGTAGGGGACAAGGAGGGAATGAGGAAAAAGAAATTTTACATGGCCAATGTGTCCCCTGCGTGTACCCCAACGTTTAGTGTATGTGCATGTCACACATGCATTTTCCCTCTGTGGCCTGAATAATGAGGCCTCTGCATTTCCGTCCCACATTGGGATGTCAGTCACCAAGTCTCCCATAAAAGAAACGTTAATTCTGCACTGAGGCCCATGTGGCCCATGTGTTTGCATTGTGCACTTTTTAAATCAAGATGAACCCATTTTGTGGCTCAGCCTGAGCCAGTCTCCGAATTAAGGTTTCATGGCTCCAGACACTCTGAGAGCTGCAGCTACGTATCCCTGACCTCGCATACTTTTGGCTCAGCCGAGAGAGGCCCAGCACGGGGTGCCAAGACGGTATTTTGCACAACAGTTATCTGCTTGCTCTACAGAATCACATTCCTGCCTGGTGAAGAAGGTAAACAGAACCCGTCTACAGAGATAGGGCCTAGCTTTTCTGTCTCCGTTTAAGTGATTTGCAGAGCTCGCATCCGTAGAAAGCCCACGCCCCCCACGCAATGAACGAAGGAATATATGCCCACACTGGCTCTTGGTGATGAGCGACCTTTGCTTCAGATAATACATCCCCGGACTTAAGATATCAGATAATACCAGACGTACTGGTCGCCCTGACACTGAAGGCCTCCCTACCAGACCGAAAGTCAGCTCCCCCCAGTTACACGTCAATTACACGTCATGATCAAGTTGCGCACACAAGTAGGGCAAAGTTCCAGCTGGCCATGCAACCCCCCTCCATGTATCCACCCACCTATGACTCACCTATGACTCCTCAAGTGAACGCCCTCATGCACGCCTACATGCTCTTATCTCTCTTTCTCTTGCTCTGCCTGGAGCGCTCCTCCCTATGTACGAATTGAATGTATAAATATTGTACTCTGTGACTAAAGTTTAGAAGACCCTTCCTGAACCTTAGTGGTGATGGAACCGATTCTCCCCTAACTCGAGTTATTGAAATAAAGCCCTTTTGAATCGGACGCCACGGACTCTGCCTCTCATTTAATGCAGGACCCTTTGTTTATTTATAGAAATTATGACAGGGTAATACTTTATTTACCACACTTGGACCCACCGGTCATAGGGCAGAGGCAGAGGGACCCGTTTGCAGTGGATCCCGTGGATCCAGTTCTTCTTTCCTTCCACACGAACGGCTGATCTTGTGGAAAGAAGGACGAGGTATGGGCCGGTCCACCTGGGCTGTTCGTTCTTTGTACGCTGAAAGTTTTTCACCAACATCCAGGATCCAGGATCGATTTGATGTCCTGGGGCTTCAGATACCGGAGGCAGAGAGTCATGGACCTGTTGGTGTAAAACACGCAATTTAGCCGTCAATTCGTACAAATAGTCAAGCAGTACAGGATGCTCAATTTCACTGAGCTTTTTGGGCCTTGGCACTCCCCATATGTTAGCTGGGCGACCGAACACTATTTCATGAGGACTAAGTCCCATTCTAGAATGGACAGTCAATATGGTAGATAGGAGTCCCAAAGGCAGGGCGTCAGGCCATTTAAGACCTGTGCTGGCTTGGATCTTGGCTAATTTCAACTTGAGAGTGCCGTTATAGCACTCTACTAATCCAGCTGATTGGGGGTGATTTGCAGCGTGAAACTTCTGATGTATGCCTAGACTCTCATACACTCTCTTCATTACTCGTCCCACGAATTCACTTCCATTATCACTCCAGACCATTCGAGGCATTCCAAACCTAGGGAAGAACTCTTTGACAAGGGCTTTGGCTGTTGACAAGGCAGTATTGTCCTTAAGGGGATACGCTTCCACCCACCTGGAAAAGGCACAAACAACAACGAGTACGTATTTCAGATTGTTGCACCTTTCCATGTGGATGAAATCTAGCTGCAAAACCTTGAACAGATACGTTGGAGGCGCAAAATGACCAGCTGGAGTTGGGGTTCCCTTACCAGGATTGTACTTCAAACACACCATACAGTTCTTGACCACATTCTCTGCACATTTAGGGATTCCACTATTCTGCCATACTGGAGCTAACAACTTACAGATCCCTTTCACACTGATGTGAGCCATTCCATGAGCCATTGTCACCACTGCAAGCACATACGCATCGGGTAACAGCCATCTCTGATGCTCTGACAATTCAACCCAACAACCATTCGCATCCAATCTACCCTTACTTTCTCTCCATTCATTCACCTCTTTCTCTGTGGCTTCGGATTATATAGACTTTACACTCTCAATCGTGTCCTAACACATACCCACTTCACCAATCCATCTTGCGGGACCTGCAACATACATTCGACTCATCACGTTCCTTGCAGTCTCTTTCGCAACTTCATCTGCGAATGCATTCCCACGACCAACATCATCCGTCACCTTTCTGTGTGCACTGCATTTCACGATCGCAACTTGTAGTGGCAAGGTCAGTGACTCGAGAAGCTCATTTACTAACTGACCATGTTGTATTTTTGTGCCATGCGAAGTCAGGAACCCACGTTCACGCCACAATCGTCCAAAACTGTGAGCCACGCCAAAGGCGTATTGGCTGTCTGTGTACACATTCACTTGTTTTCCTTTTGCCAACACACACGCTCTTGTAAGTGCAATTAACTCTGCTGCTTGCGCAGAATTGTGTGGGATACGTGCAGTTTCTACAATCGTATGCAACGTTGTCACAGCATATGCTGCAGTCGTATCACCATTCGGCAACTTGAAACACGAACCATCAACCCATAAAGTATCATTACATTCAGGAAGGGGAGTATCCTGTAAGTCTACTCTCCCTTTTGTCTCTTCTTCTGTCCTAAAACAGCAGTCATGTTGTTCGACCTCATCTGTCTCTACTGGAATGGGCAATAACGTGGCTGGGTTTAATGTATCACACCTCTTTATGTGTATGTGACTCGCTAACAGTGTCAGCTCATAACTTGACAGTCGAGCACTAGTTAAGTGCTGTGTCCTTGTTCTGTTTAGCAAAATGTCTACTGCATGTGGGACCATAACGATCAGAGTGTTATTCATTACTAACCCAGCAGACTGTCGAATACAGACAGCTGCTGCCGCAGTGGCCCTCAAGCAACTTGGTAATGCCTTAGCTACGGGATCTAAAGTCGCTGAAAAGTACGCGCATGGACGCTGTTTGTCCCCAAAGGATTGTGTCAGGACTGATAATGCGCAACCTTCCTTCTCATGGACGTACAATGTAAAAGGCTTGCTGTAGTTGGGTTTACCCAACACAGGAGCCGAACACAATGCATCACGCAACTCGTGAAAACTTTTCTGACACTCTTCAGACCACGGAATGGGTTTCGGGGTATCCTTCCAAGTTAATGCCACCAAAGGTTTGGCCAACAATGAGAAATTTGGTATTCGTTGTCTGCAATATGATGTAATGCCCAAGAAAGCACGCACTTCTCTCTGTGTCCTTGGGACACTCAATTTTGCAATCGCCTAAATTCTCTCTGGGGTCAACTTCCTTCCCTCCTTCGATAAGATGTGACCTAAGTAGGTCACTTCTTGTCGACAAAATTGCAATTTCGAAAGAGAGACCTTGTGCTTCATGTCACATAAATGACGCAACAATGACAAAGTGGCTTGCTTGCAAATCTCCTCAGTATCTGCAGCTACCAGTAAATCATCTACGTACTGAATAAGAGTCGCACCATGAGGTAGAACAATCATGTCAAGCTGTGATTTCAGAGCCTGACTGAATATAGAGGGACTTTCGCAGTAGCCCTGAGGAGCACGTTTGAAGCGGAAGCTTTGTCCTCCTAAATGGAAGCCAAAGATATCTCTGCTCTCCTCAGCAATAGGAATTCTGAAGAAGGCATTTTTCAAGTCAATCACCGAGAACCAAGTGGCTGAAGCTGGAACCATAGTCAATAGGGCAGTTATATCAGGAACAACTGGAAACTGTGGCACAACAATCTTGTTCACCTCTCTAAGATCAATCACGAATCTGTACACGGGTTGTTGGGAAGGATCAGTACGCTTTAAAACCGGCAAAACAGGACTGTTACAAACGTTACCTGTTGTCTCTTCAATGACATCTTTCTCAATCAGATCATAAATGATTGCTAACAACGCCTTTTCACCTTCGCTAGAGATCTTGTATTGGGGAATACGTGGCAGCCTAACATTGGCTCGCAATGTTATGACATAGGGTGCTATTTCCAAAAGACCCACGTCATTAGAACCAGTAGCCCAAAGTATATGTGGAAGAGAAGACAATTCTGTTGGAATATTTTATCTTGACAAATACATTGGAGAAACCACTTTCTTACCTAGGGTAAGTTGTACTCCCGAAGGAGAACAGTACGAAGTCGCATATAATCTTTTTAACAGATCCAATCCTAACAAGTTTTCACCACAACCTGTTGTAAGAATGAGGGGTGCTTCTAATTCACATGGCCCAACAGAAAGGGACATAGGAGTAGAGATCGGGTTCCTAACCGGGGCGCCAGAAAAACCTACTGAAACATTAATTTTGCCAGACAAAGGTGCGCCAGGAAGTTTTGAGTGCATAATAGAACTCTTTGTAGCACCAGTATCCAGCAGAAAAGGTTCTGACACACCTGATGTAATCTCCAAAAATAGAGAGTTTCCCAGGGACCAGAAAGGACTGGGTATCAAGTATTTATCAAAAGAGAATCCTTTCTGTGTATTAATCTTTCATATGGTGACCATGAGGCCTACGCATTCAAGTCAATACCTATTGCTTTGTGACTATGGTGTTACATAGATATTAGGTAAATATTAGTACTCCACACTAGAAAATCATTTTTGTTACTCTCAAAAATGTATTATAAGGAAACATTTATATTAAATAAAACCATTGTTAAAATTGCAAACAATTAGTATTATGAATAGGGTGCTCTGGTACAATCTTATATACTGTCTAACAATTCCGATTTACAGTATCTATCTCAGAGTCACTCCAAATTAAAAAATCATACACTTTTGTGCTCACAAATTAAATACAAAATACATACAAATCATATACATTAAAAGTCCCACTGTCGACGCGTTTCGGTGCGTTGATTACAATTATGGCACCTTCCTCAGGACGGACGAGTTTAAAACCAAAGAATATTTACTTCTTTCTAAAAAAAGAGAATGCATATAATTAATACATTGTTCCTATAGAGAGTTCATACTAGTTGTGGACTAATCTAGTGAAGTTTGTTATTTGCATATTAACTGCCCTTACTTGAAGTATAGGGATTGCGGTCCTTCTATTAATTTTCAGGACGACAGTATCTCCTTATATAGTTGCAGATAGAATCACTCACTTCGAGGTCTTTTTGGATCATTGACTTCTACAAAAGAGGAGCATGGAATTATATACCATACTGCAGAGACTTATGGCCTGTTTTTGCATTTTTAAGGACCCTTACTCATAAGGTTCTGGTTGACACTTTATTCAATGGTGTCTCTCAAAGCAGGTGCATTTTTTGATAAGTACCGTCTATATTAGGTTGTATTGCCGTGCCTGTAAAGTACACGAATGTTACTGTCTACTTTGAATCATGGATTTGTGACTAGTAGATATGTATAGGGATAGCAAGCTAATACATACCAATTACTTTTACGTCTAATGCTGACAATCAGGCTGTTCTTCCCTTCACCCTCTCCAGTGGTATCTTTGTACCTATGCCGGAATGACATGACATTCATGATTTGGTGCATATATATATATGGGAATCATAGACGCTCATTTCCCTATCTACTGACTCATTGTTGGTTTAAAGAAGGTTTTATACATACCGATTAAGGGCTGTAAAGTCCCTTTATCGCCTGATCTGCAGCGTTCTCTCCTTTTCATTAAGCGCTGTCAGCTGCACTGTGGGGTGGGGGGATATTTTCAAATCAATCTTCTCCCAACCTAAGCGGTAAGTAAGTCATGTTTAGAGTGGTATCAAGAACCATTCCCAAGATCAAATTTATTGTTACCCGTACGTATTCTTTTAATTCCACTAGTATACCACACTTGCTGCTAGCAATTGTGATCTTGCCTAATACTAGTATATATTTAGGATATCAGCAGCATTGGCATACCTCAGTTGGAACCCTAATCACAATAAGAGCTAAAAGCAAAATGCCGCATTTTACTCATTTAGGATATGAATTAGAGTTTGTTCCAGTACAGCATAGGGCTGTTCTTACTGCTGGTTAAACTCACAGAGATTCTATCATCCTCTACAGGATGACTCCCAAACACCCAGGTCCTTACCTTCAAGACCGGACACTCGGCGAACCTGCTCCTGACGGCTTCCTGCTTTCACCGCAACTGATGAGAGCAGTGAAACACACGGGCCTTAAATACCCCTTCAAATTGATAATTCGATGTTAATTGCCCACTTAATTGGCATTTATTCAATTAATTACAGCGCCATTATGTCAGCGCCATTTTAGTAGTTTTAGATATAGATCCTATGTGGACTACAAAAACGCGGGTTCGAACCTTGGGCTGTGTACTCTTTGAGTCTCTAAATTATGCTACCGCCGTCCTCCTATTTGTTGTTATTATTTACTGCCTGGCCCCTACATATTTCGGCGTTTCGTTAGTGTTTTCGAGCGTTCCCACTAGGTTGCAGCGCCCTTATGTGCGCGCCATTTTAGTAGTTCTGGATATTGGTCCTATGTGGACGGCAGAGACGCGGGTTCCAACCTTGGGCTGTATAATCATTAAATCTATAAATTATACTCCCACCGTTTTGCTTGTTTATTGTTTTTATTTACTGCATATCTCCTGCAAGTTTCGGCGTTTCGGCAGTGTTAATTTGGTTGCCGTTTAGATATGCGGTACACGTTTTTGGGCGCCATGTTAGTAGTTCCATTCTCCCATATTGCTGATTAAAGAACTACGAGATTACGGGAAAAATCCTCGTTCTCTTTTGTATGCGCTATTGATGTTTATTATATTATTCAAAGTGCTGTTTGATATAGATTAAACCCAACATACAAGTGTGAGGCTACAAGCAAAGCGCCTTATTTCAGTTATATATAAATTGCAATATTCAACATTCTTTCCAGAGTCAAAGACTATATATTCCTGTGTTTGACATGCACTGCAATGATAGTGGCTGTCTCTCAAATGTCTTATACCATTTTTTTCTTTTTATACGTATGAGCAATGGCCTAAATACAGATCAACTATGTGATACAGCTTTTTGTGTCAATAAAAGGTTAAAACTTCTCACATTTCTTATTATTACATTTAACACCAATTTCATTGACATCTTTCTTAACTAGATGAGCATGTACTCAAATCATATTCATGCTGGTATACAGTGGGGGTAGTTCTCAGGCATTTTAGTCGCTTATTATTTATTCGATGTACATATGGAAGGGATAAGTCGCTATTCATTACTTCAGGTGATATACAAAAGGCAAGAATATACAGTATCATCTGATCATTCTGTCCCATTCCTCACGACCATTTAGTCCTTGGTAGTATGATTTGAATTTGGACATATAGAACTGTTCTCTTTGCTTCCGTTTTCTATTTAAGTCACCTCCTCTTACTGAAATCTTAATCTTTTCCAGAATAAACCACTTGATTTCATCAATGTTGTGGTTTTCGCCTATCCAGTGCTCCACCAAGGGGGCATTCTTTCTTTTATTTCTTATTGCAGATCGATGTTCAGTAAGACGTAGACGCATTTCGCGTCCCGTCTCTCCAATGTAACATTTGTTGCATGGGCACAGCAAAAGGTACACTACATTGGTAGTACGACAGTTGACATGTTCGTTCATCCAATGGGTTGTACCATTAACTTCTAATTTATCGGTCTTAATGATGTTCTTACAATGTGAGCAAGAGCCACATGGCAAGTTTCCCCTAATGGGACTGTTGTTCACAACATTTCTTTGTTCCCCGCGTTTGGGTTCTTTAAAGGTATGCACTAGATGATTCCTTATGGTCTTATTTCTCCTATACGCATACGTTGGTTTTGCCATAGGTGTTGTCCCTGCTTTGTTTAGTATGCCCCAATTTCTGTTTATCAGATTTTTTACTTTGTTGCTGAAACCGTTGTAGTCAGATACCATAATGATGCCATCATTGCGGTCATTTGTTTTTGAGGATCCCTCAAACAGACTATCACGGTTATAATACTTGGCGCGCTTATATGCTTGTTTGATAAGGCGCTTTGGGTATCCTCTCTGAGCAAGCTTGGTTTTTAGGATAGCTGCATGTTTTTCATAGCTAGTTCTATCGCTACAGTTACGCCTAACTCGTAGGAATTGGCTGAAGGGTATCCCATCTTTCTGACATTTGGGGTGGTAACTCGTGTGGTGGAGTAGAGTGTTACGGTCTGTAGGTTTTACAAACAAGTCTACATTGAGAACTCCTTCTTTTTCATGGATCTTAATATCAAGAAAGTCTACCGCTACTTGGCTTTTGTTAGAGGTGAACTTAAGGTTAGGATCCCCACAATTGATCCATTCTAGAAAGGTGTCTAATTCTCTTTCATGACCATCCCAGATGAAGAAGATATCGTCTATAAATCGGGACCAGCACTTCACATTCTCGAAAAAAGGACACATTTCGTTGTAAATGTGCTGGGTCTCGAATCTACCTACATATAGGCATGCCAGGCTGGGAGCACATGTGGCTCCCATACTGGTGCCCTTGATCTGGCAATAATAATCATGTTTAAATAAGAAGATGTTATTTTTTTAAATTATCTCTATACATTCTATAATGAAAGTATTTTGTGCAGTTAGATCCCCATTTTCATTACCTAGAATATCCTTCATTATTTTCACAGTATCTTCTTGCGGGATATTCGTATATAATGCTTCGATATCCAGGCACACCAACCATTGGGTATCTCTATTAAATGCTATCCCTTCTATTTTAGAAATCATGTGGGTAGTATCTTTTATATATGAGGGTAGTTGTGTGACCAAAGGCTGAATAAAATGGTCTACATATTTACTAAGGGGCTCAGTCAAAGATTCAATTCCTGACACTATAGGGCGCATTGGAGGGTCTTCCAAATGTTTATGCACCTTAGGCAACCCGTATAGTGCTGGGACCTTAGGGTTCTCATTTAATAAGAATCAATATTCTTCTTCACATATAATGTTGTCTTCTTTAGCGAAATTTACAACATCACTGACCTTTTTCTTAAGACTGTTCCATTCTCGCACATTACTAGATTTATAGTGTGACTCGTTATTCAGGAGTTTTAACATTCTCTTTTCATAGTCTTCTGTGGTTAAAACGACTATACTTCCACCCTTGTCTCCTGGTTTTATGGTGATTTCATCACTGGATGACAAGGACTTCAATGCCTCCCTTTCTTGCTTGGATAAATTATTTTCAGTCCATACCTGTGTGTCTAGTAGCTTCTCTAAACCAATGGTCACCGCTTTTTCGAAGGTATCTACCTCTGGTCCTACCATCGCTATATTAGGTGTCCATGTGGACGGTGGTTTGAGGCCTGATTTGTTGGTGGTTTCTCTACTCTCTTTTCCCTCAAAAAACTTTTTAATTCTGATTTTTCTAAATAGATCCCTCACATCCCTCTCAATATTGAATCTACAGCCTGTTGTACTCGGGGCAAAACCTAAACCCTTTTCTAAAACACTAGTTTTGTGTTTAGTGAGCATTTTATTAGAAAGGTTAATTATTGGGGCTTTTAGGGCTTCTACCTCTGTTACCAGTCCTTGTCTTGGGGATGTAGAGTGCTCTCCCACTATTCCCAATCTTTGTGGCTGCGGGTCCGCATGTAGGGTCTCCTTATCGTTCCCCCTGCTTGCTGGTTGCCTTGACGTCCCCTCCCCCGGGCTCTGAAGCCTCTTTGTTGGCGCCTCTGTTGCTGCCCTAAAAAAACTGGTTGATATTCTCTGTTTGTCTGGCCTCCTTCTCTTGTGTCCGTTCTATTTCTTGGTTCCTGGTGGCTATCTCCTTCTGAATCGGAGCTGTTGTAGGAGGTATCAGAGAATGTGACATTCTTTTTGTGATACCTATTTCTATTGTAGGTAAAATGTTTACCATTGTATTCAGTCGGTGCTGGTTGCTCATAATAGTCTTTTTGAATATATGGATACACAGACTCATTTTTGTAATTAGCTATATCTTTACGTAGTTTGTTGGTTTTTTTATTTATCATATATTCTTGGTATCCACTGATGTCCTCCTTTATCTCATCTAGTTTTTTCTTTGCGTCTTCTAACGCTGTGCTATCGTTTAGTTGTTTTTCAAGGGTCTCTATTTCCTGCCTTTCTATTATAATGATGGCTTGTGCAGTCTCTATTATGAGCAACATCCAGTCGCGACTGCACCTGTTCGCGATTAATGTCCAGCTTTCCTTAAACTTCTCGTTGTTCACGAATAAGCCTGGTTCGTTTCTGATCTGAAGTCCTACTGGTATAATACCTTTCCTACAATATTGAATGATAAACTCAGAATGTAATTCCGTTCGTATCATTTTTTTCTTAAGGTTCCAGAGTTTATTCCACCTCTCATCATCGTTTTTCGTTAGTGTCATAGAATTTATAGTTTTTGATGAATCTCCTATTAGTTGTTTAAATTGGTCTTCTGAGAAACCAAACGTACGTAGTGTATCCATTTTATTAGTTAGCACCCACTCTCCAGCTACCAGAGCTGTAGAACAATCTCCAAAAATAGAGAGTTTCCCAGGGACCAGAAAGGACTGGGTATCAAGTATTTATCAAAAGAGAATCCTTTCTGTGTATTAACCTTTCATATGGTGACCATGAGGCCTACGCATTCAAGTCAATACCTATTGCTTTGTGACTATGGTGTTACATAGATATTAGGTAAATATTAGTACTCCACACTAGAAAATCATTTTTGTTACTCTCAAAAATTTATTATAAGGAAACATTTATATTAAATAAAACCATTGTTAAAATTGCAAACAATTAGTATTATGAATAGGGTGCTCTGGTACAATCTTATATACTGTCTAACAATTCCGATTTACGGTATCTATCTCAGAGTCACTCCAAATTAAAAAATCATACACTTTTGTGCTCACAAATTAAATACAAAATACATACAAATCATATACATTAAAAGTCCCACTGTCGACGCGTTTCGGTGCGTTGATTACAATTATGGCACCTTCCTCAGGACGGACGAGTTTAAAACCAAAGAATATTTACTTCTTTCTAAAAAAAGAGAATGCATATAATTAATACATTGTTCCTATAGAGAGTTCATACTAGTTGTGGACTAATCTAGTGAAGTTTGTTATTTGCATATTAACTGCCCTTACTTGAAGTATAGGGATTGCGGTCCTTCTATTAATTTTCAGGACGACAGTATCTCCTTATATAGTTGCAGATAGAATCACTCACTTCGAGGTCTTTTTGGATCATTGACTTCTACAGAAGAGGAGCATGGAATTATATACCATACTGCAGAGACTTATGGCCTGTTTTTGCATTTTTAAGGACCCTTACTCATAAGGTTCTGGTTGACACTTTATTCAATGGTGTCTCTCAAAGCAGGTGCATTTTTTGATAAGTACCGTCTATATTAGGTTGTATTGCCGTGCCTGTAAAGTACACGAATGTTACTGTCTACTTTGAATCATGGATTTGTGACTAGTAGATATGTATAGGGATAGCAAGCTAATACATACCAATTACTTTTACGTCTAATGCTGACAATCAGGCTGTTCTTCCCTTCACCCTCTCCAGTGGTATCTTTGTACCTATGCCGGAATGACATGACATTCATGATTTGGTGCGTATATATATATGGGAATCATAGACGCTCATTTCCCTATCTACTGACTCATTGTTGGTTTAAAGAAGGTTTTATACATACCGATTAAGGGCTGTAAAGTCCCTTTATCGCCTGATCTGCAGCGTTCTCTCCTTTTCATTAAGCGCTGTCAGCTGCACTGTGGGGTGGGGGGATATTTTCAAAGCAATCTTCTCCCAACCTAAGCGGTAAGTAAGTCATGTTTAGAGTGGTATCAAGAACCATTCCCAAGATCAAATTTATTGTTACCCGTACGTATTCTTTTAATTCCACTAGTATACCAAACTTGCTGCTAGCAATTGTGATCTTGCCTAATACTAGTATATATTTAGGATATCAGTAGCATTGGCATACCTCAGTTGGAACCCTAATCACAATAAGAGCTAAAAGCAAAATGCCGCATTTTACTCATTTAGGATATGAATTAGAGTTTGTTCCAGTACAGCATAGGGCTGTTCTTACTGCTGGTTAAACTCACAGAGATTCTATCATCCTCTACAGGATGACTCCCAAACACCCAGGTCCTTACCTTCAAGACCGGACACTCGGCGAACCTGCTCCTGACGGCTTCCTGCTTTCACCGCAACTGATGAGAGCAGTGAAACACACGGGCCTTAAATACCCCTTCAAATTGATAATTCGATGTTAATTGCCCACTTAATTGGCATTTATTCAATTAATTACAGCGCCCTTATTTCAGCGCCATTTTAGTAGTTTTAGATATAGATCCTATGTGGACTACAAAAACGCGGGTTCGAACCTTGGGCTGTGTACTCTTTGAGTCTCTAAATTATGCTACCGCCGTCCTCCTATTTGTTGTTATTATTTACTGCCTGGCCCCTACATATTTCGGCGTTTCGTTAGTGTTTTCGAGCGTTCCCACTAGGTTGCAGCGCCCTTATGTGCGCGCCATTTTAGTAGTTCTGGATATTGGTCCTATGTGGACGGCAGAGACGCGGGTTCCAACCTTGGGCTGTATAATCATTAAATCTATAAATTATACTCCCACCGTTTTGCTTGTTTATTGTTTTTATTTACTGCATATCTCCTGCAAGTTTCGGCGTTTCGGCAGTGTTAATTTGGTTGCCGTTTAGATATGCGGTACACGTTTTTGGGCGCCATGTCAGTAGTTCCATTCTCCCATATTGCTGATTAAAGAACTACGAGATTACGGGAAAAATCCTCGTTCTCTTTTGTATGCGCTATTGATGTTTATTATATTATTCAAAGTGCTGTTTGATATAGATTAAACCCAACATACAAGTGTGAGGCTACAAGCAAAGCGCCTTATTTCAGTTATATATAAATTGCAATATTCAACATTCTTTCCAGAGTCAAAGACTATATATTCCTGTGTTTGACATGCACTGCAATGATAGTGGCTGTCTCTCAAATGTCTTATACCATTTTTTTCTTTTTATACGTATGAGCAATGGCCTAAATACAGATCAACTATGTGATACAGCTTTTTGTGTCAATAAAAGGTTAAAACTTCTCACATTTCTTATTATTACATTTAACACCAATTTCATTGACATCTTTCTTAACTAGATGAGCATGTACTCAAATCATATTCATGCTGGTATACAGTGGGGGTAGTTCTCAGGCATTTTAGTCACTTATTATTTATTCGATGTACATATGGAAGGGATAAGTCGCTATTCATTACTTCAGGTGATATACAAAAGGCAAGAATATACAGTATCATCTGATCATTCTGTCCCATTCCTCACGACCATTTAGTCCTTGGTAGTATGATTTGAATTTGGACATATAGAACTGTTCTCTTTGCTTCCGTTTTCTATTTAAGTCACCTCCTCTTACTGAAATCTTAATCTTTTCCAGAATAAACCACTTGATTTCATCAATGTTGTGGTTTTCGGCTATCCAGTGCTCCACCAAGGGGGCATTCTTTCTTTTATTTCTTATTGCAGATCGATGTTCAGTAAGACGTAGACGCATTTCGCGTCCCGTCTCTCCAATGTAACATTTGTTGCATGGGCACAGCAAAAGGTACACTACATTGGTAGTACGACAGTTGACGTGTTCGTTCATCCAATGGGTTGTACCATTAACTTCTAATTTATCGGTCTTAATGATGTTCTTACAATGTGAGCAAGAGCCACATGGCAAGTTTCCCCTAATGGGACTGTTGTTCACAACATTTCTTTGTTCCCCGCGTTTGGGTTCTTTAAAGGTATGCACTAGATGATTCCTTATGGTCTTATTTCTCCTATACGCATACGTTGGTTTTGCCATAGGTGTTGTCCCTGCTTTGTTTAGTATGCCCCAATTTCTGTTTATCAGATTTTTTACTTTGTTGCTGAAACCGTTGTAGTCAGATACCATAATGATGCCATCATTGCGGTCATTTGTTTTTGAGGATCCCTCAAACAGACTATCACGGTTATAATACTTGGCGCGCTTATATGCTTGTTTGATAAGGCGCTTTGGGTGTCCTCTCTGAGCAAGCTTGGTTTTTAGGATAGCTGCATGTTTTTCATAGCTAGTTCTATCGCTACAGTTACGCCTAACTCGTAGGAATTGGCTGAAGGGTATCCCATCTTTCTGACATTTGGGGTGGTAACTCGTGTGGTGGAGTAGAGTGTTACGGTCTGTAGGTTTTACAAACAAGTCTACATTGAGAACTCCTTCTTTTTCATGGATCTTAATATCAAGAAAGTCTACCGCTACTTGGCTTTTGTTAGAGATGAACTTAAGGTTAGGATCCCCACAATTGATCCATTCTAGAAAGGTGTCTAATTCTCTTTCATGACCATCCCAGATGAAGAAGATATCGTCTATAAATCGGGACCAGCACTTCACATTCTCGAAAAAAGGACACATTTCGTTGTAAATGTGCTGGGTCTCGAATCTACCTACATATAGGCATGCCAGGCTGGGAGCACATGTGGCTCCCATACTGGTGCCCTTGATCTGGCAATAATAATCATGTTTAAATAAGAAGATGTTATTTTTTAAAATTATCTCTATACATTCTATAATGAAAGTATTTTGTGCAGTTAGATCCCCATTTTCATTACCTAGAATATCCTTCATTATTTTCACAGTATCTTCTTGCGGGATATTCGTATATAATGCTTCGATATCCAGGCACACCAACCATTGGGTATCTCTATTAAATGCTATCCCTTCTATTTTAGAAATCATGTGGGTAGTATCTTTTATATATGAGGGTAGTTGTGTGACCAAAGGCTGAATAAAATGGTCCACATATTTACTAAGGGGCTCAGTCAAAGATTCAATTCCTGACACTATAGGGCGCATTGGAGGGTCTTCCAAATTTTTATGCACCTTAGGCAACCCATATAGTGCTGGGACCTTAGGGTTCTCATTTAATAAGAATCGATATTCTTCTTCACATATAATGTTGTCTTCTTTAGCGAAATTTACAACATCACTGACCTTTTTCTTAAGACTGTTCCATTCTCGCACATTACTAGATTTATAGTGTGACTCGTTATTCAGGAGTTTTAACATTCTCTTTTCATAGTCTTCTGTGGTTAAAACGACTATACTTCCACCCTTGTCTCCTGGTTTTATGGTGATTTCATCACTGGATGACAAGGACTTCAATGCCTCCCTTTCTTGCTTGGATAAATTATTTTCAGTCCATACCTGTGTGTCTAGTAGCTTCTCTAAACCAATGGTCACCGCTTTTTCGAAGGTATCTACCTCTGGTCCTACCATCGCTATATTAGGTGTCCATGTGGACGGTGGTTTGAGGCCTGATTTGTTGGTGGTTTCTCTACTCTCTTTTCCCTCAAAAAACTTTTTAATTCTGATTTTTCTAAATAGGTCCCTCACATCCCTCTCAATATTGAATCTACAGCCTGTTGTACTCGGGGCAAAACCTAAACCCTATAATTAATACATTGTTCCTATAGAGAGTTCATACTAGTTGTGGACTAATCTAGTGAAGTTTGTTATTTGCATATTAACTGCCCTTACTTGAAGTATAGGGATTGTGGTCCTTCTATTAATTTTCAGGACGACAGTATCTCCTTATATAGTTGCAGATAGAATCACTCACTTCGAGGTCTTTTTGGATCATTGACTTCTACAAAAGGACCAATATCCAGAACTACTAAAATGGCGCGCACATAAGGGCGCTGCAACCTAGTGGGAACGCTCGAAAACACTAACGAAACGCCGAAATATGTAGGGGCCAGGCAGTAAATAATAACAACAAATAGGAGGACGGCGGTAGCATAATTTAGAGACTCAAAGAGTACACAGCCCAAGGTTCGAACCCGCGTTTTGGAGTCCACATAGGATCTATATCTAAAACTACTAAAATGGCGCTGACATAAGGGCGCTGTAATTAATTGAATAAATGCCAATTAAGTGGGCAATTAACATCGAATTATCAATTTGAAGGGGTATTTAAGGCCCGTGTGTTTCACTGCTCTCATCAGTTGCGGTGAAAGCAGGAAGCCGTCAGGAGCAGGTTCGCCGAGTGTCCGGTCTTGAAGGTAAGGACCTGGGTGTTTGGGAGTCATCCTGTAGAGGATGATAGAATCTCTGTGAGTTTAACCAGCAGTAAGAACATCCCTATGCTGTACTGGAACAAACTCTAATTCATATCCTAAATGAGTAAAATGCGGCATTTTGCTTTTAGCTCTTATTGTGATTAGGGTTCCAACTGAGGTATGCCAATGCTACTGATATCCTAAATATATACTAGTATTAGGCAAGATCACAATTGCTAGCAGCAAGTGTGGTATACTAGTGGAATTAAAAGAATACGTACGGGTAACAATAAATTTGATCTTGGGAATGGTTCTTGATACCACTCTAAACATGACTTACTTACCGCTTAGGTTGGGAGAAGATTGATTTGAAAATATCCCCCCACCCCACAGTGCAGCTGACAGCGCTTAATGAAAAGGAGAGAACGCTGCAGATCAGGTGATAAAGGGACTTTACAGCCCTTAATCGGTATGTATAAAACCTTCTTTAAACCAACAATGAGTCAGTAGATAGGGAAATGAGCGTCTATGATTCCCATATATATATACGCACCAAATCATGAATGTCATGTCATTCCGGCATAGGTACAAAGATACCACTGGAGAGGGTGAAGGGAAGAACAGCCTGATTGTCAGCATTAGACGTAAAAGTAATTGGTATGTATTAGCTTGCTATCCCTATACATATCTACTAGTCACAAATCCATGATTCAAAGTAGACAGTAACATTCGTGTACTTTACAGGCACGGCAATACAACCTAATATAGACGGTACTTATCAAAAAATGCACCTGCTTTGAGAGACACCATTGAATAAAGTGTCAACCAGAACCTTATGTGTAAGGGTCCTTAAAAATGCAAAAACAGGCCATAAGTCTCTGCAGTATGGTATATAATTCCATGCTCCTCTTTTGTAGAAGTCAATGATCCAAAAAGACCTCGAAGTGAGTGATTCTATTGCAACTATATAAGGAGATACTGTCGTCCTGAAAATTAATAGAAGGACCGCAATCCCTATACTTCAAGTAAGGGCAGTTAATATGCAAATAACAAACTTCACTAGATTAGTCCACAACTAGTATGAACTCTCTATAGGAACAATGTATTAATTATATGCATTCTCTTTTTTTTAGAAAGAAGTAAATATTCTTTGGTTTTAAACTCGTCCGTCCTGAGGAAGGTGCCATAATTGTAATCAACGCACCGAAACGCGTCGACAGTGGGACTTTTAATGTATATGATTTTTATGTATTTTGTATTTAATTTGTGAGCACAAAAGTGTATGATTTTTTAATTTGGAGTGACTCTGAGATAGATACCGTAAATCGGAATTGTTAGACAGTATATAAGATTGTACCAGAGCACCCTATTCATAATACTAATTGTTTGCAATTTTAACAATGGTTTTATTTAATATAAATGTTTCCTTATAATAAATTTTTGAGAGTAACAAAAAGGATTTTCTAGTGTGGAGTACTAATATTTACCTAATATCTATGTAACACCATAGTCACAAAGCAATAGGTATTGACTTGAATGCGTAGGCCTCATGGTCACCATATGAAAGATTAATACACAGAAAGGATTCTCTTTTGATAAACACCTGATGTAATCACCTCAACATAATGTCCATTCTGATCCACTGGAACTGAAACAACTCCCTCTCTCTGTCCATGGCTGTCCTAGCAATCATTACCCTCATTCTCGTTCTCTGCATAGTAATCATCAGCATAGTACTGAGCTGTCCTAAAAGACGCACTATTCTGCTGGTCAAAGCTGTTCATGGAATTCTGGGGTGGAAAAGGACGAGTGTTCTGGGGGACATTTCCACAACCCCTACCTCTAGAAGCCTGTTGAACACCTCTACCTCTTGCACCAGAAACACCATTCAAACGACGCAACAGAGCCGGACAACTATTCTTGAAATGACCTTCTTCCTTGCTGAGGAAAATTAAATTTTGGCCATGTTGTGTTCCCTAGCGCGTACCCCACCGACTCCATGTACCAGCTTAAAGTGCATGTAACTTCCCTCCTGTGCCAGCTATGAAGACGCAAATACATTTGCGTCCACCGTTAACTTGTCCTTTTTCAGATCCACCATGAATGGATTATGTAGTCCGTCCCTAAATATGCTATGCCACCGTCTCTTTGTAGTACACTTCTCATATTCTTCCTGCTCTAGCAAGAGTAGGCCTGAATTCCTGCCATCTGAACCTCTTTTGTGGCTCCTGACTCTACCCAGGCTACCTCTGTACCCGTGAACTCTGTCCTACTTTCAGCGCGGCCCCTCGCGCTCAGCTCAGCCTGCTTTCTGCCAAGACTGACTATAACCTTCGAGTTATCTGTTCCGTTCCTCGAGAATGCATTCCTGCCTACTAGATTCTGTAAACATCCTCCCCAGCTGCAGAGCCAAAGGGCCGACCTGTCTCAATGCAAGTAATTCATAGCCTCTGTTACCATGCTTCCATGGAAGGCCCCGTGCCCCACGCTTCACATGTAGACACTCAGGCGCTTATACACACATCCACAGTTAGCATAGAATAGCTTCTGCCCTAGAGACCTTTTCCGCCCAGATAGTATAGTTCCTAAACATCAGATATCAGATATGATAGAAGTACAAGTTGATCTGACATGCCAGACTTCTGTCTCTTTCCGTCAGTGTAAATGTCAAGTCCCTTGCACCTCGTCAATCACACGTCATGCAGCTGCGCGCGCATCCAAGCTTCCGATTTCTGCTGACATTGCAACATTCTGTTAGCACCACCCCTTGGTGCCACCCACTTGCGTCACTTATCAGTGACGTTTCTAGCACACACCTCTGGTTCACGCCTAGTTTACGCCTCTTGATGATGTACTAGTACCACGTGTATACTGTTATCTTGTCTTCTCTCAGCTGTTACGCCTCTTACATTATTCTTTATGGTATAAATCAAGTATATAAGCTATGTACTGTTATTAAACGGGAGCGCTCTATCCCTTCTGACACCCCTGTGGTGGTCAGAACATGATATCCTGATTCCTTTATGAGGAATAAAACCCTTAGAAACTCTAACACCACGGACTCTGTCTTTTTTCATTCCGATTGAGTTATTATTGATTAAGTACTTACCTGCATAGAAATTAAGAGAGTAAATTAATTATTTACGTCATTTTGGCGCCCGAACAGGGACATCCTCTCCCACCTCACGCGCCGGTTGGTGCGTTGCAAGCTGTGTCCCCTGCCATCAGTTAGATGGAACACACGTGTACTGGCAGGATTTCCTGCATCTCCCTCTGACCCACGGAGGTGACGAAGACTGCGATCAGTGCCCAGACGAGGCGGTGAGGAGTGCGGAGGATCCCGACCAGAGCCTAGCCGAAAGAAGCAAGGTCCGAGGTGTGAAGAGGCCCACCAGTTTTCCGAAGTTTTCCGAAATTTTCCGAAGTTTTCCGAAGTTCCGAGTCGAGTCCAGTCGAGTTTTCCGAGGCCTTCTGTTTCCGTGCTTCCCGGTGAGTACCATTGCTGGGTCGTATCTAGACGGGTTTGGGTACGCAAGTCCGGTCTGCACTGTTTTTAGGCAGTGTATCTGTACTGTTTAGCAGTATATCTAGCATTCCGAATTTCTGCACTGTTACACCAGTGTATCCGTACTGTTGAGCAGTACATCCAGTATAGGGGGGTAGTCATCTATGTCTTCAATGTTTTTATGTGATTAATGTTGTGGTATGAATGTGACTGTTTAAACGTGTATTATTGTGTTTCTCGTATAATCTAGCTGTCAAGAGTATTAAGGAATAAGGATCTAGCATTCAGTAATAAGTAAGCAAGATGCCGTTTTTCAACAAGTTAAAACAGATAGGAACTAGGAAAGGGTTACTGGAGGAAGAAATTCCTATTCCCCCTAGGGACACTCCAGGCAATTTTATGTACCAGAAGCATGGCATAGATGCCATATTATATCTAGATTTATGGACCGATTACACCAAACACCTAGACGAAAGACACAGATGGCCTGTCACCGGAACATGGGATGCCGAGTGCATCATGAGGGTAGAAGAAGCATTATGGAAAAAGAAAGCTAGACAATCTCAGAAGGACGCCATAGAATTTTGGCGTAAGGAATCACGTAAGCGTGCTGACAAAGCACTCCGTAGAGAAGACAGACTTAAAGAATCAGAGAAAGACCAAGAAGACGAATTAGTTACTGAAGGGATCCGAGTAAAAACAGAACAAATAGACCGTGCCCGAAATAATCTTGTAAACGGTATGTATCTTGCAGCAGATGGCACATCTGAAGCCCAATCAGAAACACCGAAAAACTTACCGACATCATTAGTTCCAACTAAAGTAATGCATAAAACTACTAAAGACATATTCCTAAATTCATATCTAGAGGATGTAGCACCAGCTTACACCAATCTGCCTGTTCGTGCCCTGCCTACAGACAGGGATGGGGGTGGCACTGTGCCCCCAGATAATGTTCCGCCAGTATCACGACAGACCTCCCCTGTTCCGCCAGCTCCGCCACTTCCCGCACTCAAAACAGACCTACCGAAACCAGTCCTACCTGATCTCACTAAACGACAAATTCAGACTCAGATCCAGACTCCGCGGAGAGATAATGCTCAAGCATCCGCCTCAGGAGGTGCGACAGCGGGTCTACAGACCCCGCCACCGACACACAGATTGCATTTAAGGGACACGCAGAATCCTTTCCAGTCTCCCCACTTATCCCGGCTTGACGCATTTAAAGAGAAGATGTCAGTTTGCAGATATGATCCAGTACCCGGAAAAGACGATTTAATGATATTAGCATCACTACGATTAAGATCTGCCACCGATAGCTTGCTATGCTATGTAGGAATGCAGGAACGCCTCGACAGACTATATGAGTTTATACAGACAGGGAAAGACCCTGACAGTGTCAAAGATGCCATGCATAAACAGAAAGTTGACATTCAAGCACAGATATTACGATTTTTCATAAATTGTGTAATAAGAGAACGAGACAGGCCCGAGACAGACCAAAGTGAACTAGACGCATTAAACAAGTGGGGTCAAAATATAGCCGAAGGAAAGCATGATAGAGGGAATTGCATAGCCAGTATGTCCCAGAAAATTAGAAAGGCAGTATTGACTGCACACCAGGAAGGGAATGATAAAGCTTCCTCCGAGGAGGAAGAAGACCATGAAGCACCAGGAAGGTCTACAGATACTATAGCGTACGTAGGTAAGGGAAATTACCTTAGGAAAAGCATCCGTCCGGAAAGCAAGAGAGTTCTTTTCTCTGCTTTAACAAATCCGAATTCTTCTGAACATCAGTTCCAGGAAACTGATAAAAGGCTTCGAGACCGAGTGGGGTACCATGTACTCAATTCTATGGATGAACAAGAACTAGCCCGGTCAGCCGTGTTATGGGCCGAAAACGCAGACATGTATAATGATGACACATTAGTACAGACATTCTTGAACCTTTCCCCGGAAGAGCAGAAAATAGCAGGTGTATACATGATTCAGCACCTCCTCATCAAGTTCAGAAACGATCATTCTGATCCAGGTCCCTTACACGAGACATTAGAAGCCCTACTCATGGATAGATGGAGAGGTTTTAGTACCAAATTAATACAAATAATTCTAGAACAACGATGTAAGTATAACACCTTCATAAGTCCTGAATATGTTCCCGCCCCGCCTCCAGAAAGGAAAACGTACCACATGCAATGCGGTGGTGGCATTGAAAGTCAGAACCCCTTACGAGAAGTACACCCAGTTATGGGTACGGACCAACGCTTGAAGCGTGTGTATGTTCACACACCACTGACTAAGTTAGAACTGTTAGAAATGAAGAAATTAGTTCCGTGCCATGATAAAGACCCTGCAGGTTTTCACAGAGAGCTTAAAGACATGTTACTGATGGGAGATTACACGTATGATGATATAATGAAAATGTTAAAAGTACTGTTGCCCACGGGCATTTACGAGAAATTAAAGGAAAAGGATTGGGAGGTGGGAGAGTCCAAGATAGCATGGGCAGAAATAGAAGACGAAGAAAGCAAACGAGTCCCAGGGGTAGGCCTTGGGGACAAGACTAAAGCATTACCAGGTTTAATTGTACAGGTTTTGCCAAGATTATTGACAACTAGAAAGGAAGATTGGGACGCAATCTCGTCCTGTAAACAGAAACAAGATGAAGATACTAGTGACTTTTATTCAAGATTCGAGAAATGTTTCATCATAAATAGTGGCCTAAAGGTTAGCAGTGAGTCATATCCACACCTTTTTGTAACAAAATTAGTAGAGAATGCCCTACCATTAGTCAAAAATAGAGTGTACAAAGTTGAAAGTACTTGGCAAGCAAATACGCCATCCCAAATGTTACAAATGTTACAATACCACCAGAACAGAATTAGGGAAGAACAAGATCAGGAACAGAAACGTATGAAAGACACGAAAATGAAAATGTTAGTAGCTCAGACGATCCCAGCCGACGGTCATAGGAAAGGTGGGGCCCAGACCAATCATTCTGCCGCTCCCGTTAAAGGGACATGTAATTATTGCAAGCAGCCAGGTCACTACGTACATGAATGTCCAGTCCTGAAACATAACATCGAGACAGGTAAAACTAAAGAAAGACCGCGTCCGCCTAGACATGAACAGGGTCATCAACAGACCTCACAGAACGAACAGCCAGTGCAGAATACACAGCCCATGCATGATCAGTCCCACACAGTACAGACAGTAGCAGTATCGCAGCCACAACATGCCCAGACACAGCCCATTGCCGCAACTCGGCAAGTATCACAACAGATGTACCAGTATGCCCAGTCGGCATATCCAGATTATCCCCGTTATACATGAAACAGCCTAGGGAGGGAAAGTGATTTGCCTCTTATTGAAATTCCTGTAGATCAAGAAGGTCCTTATGTACACAGTCACGTATTGGGAAAAGACAGAAAGTTTTTAATTGACACAGGGGCAAGTCGCACTACTATCAGTCACAATGAAGTCCCAGGGGCACCCCTCTCAGGCTCACAGAATGTTTCCCTTGGTTTTTCAGGACAGCCTATTGTAAATGAAGTATCAGAACCAGTACCATTAGCTGTAGGTCCATTATCTCGAGTTACAGATTTGTTACTTACGAAATCATGTCCAGAAAATCTGTTAGGAATTAAAACACTGAAGGCTCTAGGAGCTATAATATGCTGTTCCCCGGAGGGAGTCAGACTCTTTCTACGGGATTTCAAGGGTCATTATGTTTTACGTGATTTTGATGACAGATTGAAAAATGTACCAGATCACTTATGGGCAAAAGGCCCAGCTGATGTAGGTTGTATGCATATCACTCCATACCGTGTTACACTCAAGACAGGAGTTGTCCTACCCAGAATCAGACAATACAAGTTACCACCCGATGCTGTAGTGGCTTTACTGAAAATCATTGAAGAGCTTATAGCCCAGGGGGTGGTCGTAGAGACCGACTCCAATATCTGTAATTCACCCATCATTCCAATTCTTAAACGTACAGACCGCAATGCACCGCCAGTATATCGGCTGGTGATTGATCTTCGAGAACTGAACAAATGTATTGTACCACAGTATCCTGTGGTCCCCGATATCTCTTCCCTATTGACTGCTATTGATTCAGAAGCAACGTTCTTTACTGTAATTGATCTCAAGAACGCTTTCTTCAGTGTACCTATTGACCCGGAGAGCCAATATCTCTTCGGATTCAGTTTAAATGGACGAAGTTTCAAATTTTCCCGCGCACCTCAAGGATTCACAGAAAGCCCCAGCATCTATAGTCAAGCACTGAAAAGACAACTAGATTGTATCCAAATGCCAGTTAATACAGCTTTACTACAATACGTCGATGATCTACTGATCACCGCACGAAGTGAGCCCGAATGTGAACAAGCATCGTTAACAGTTTTGCATTTCCTGGCCGACAAGGGACACAAGGTGTCTCCTTCGAAGCTACAATTCTGTGTTCAGCAAGTTGTGTACTTGGGTCACTTGCTGTCCAAAGTGGGGAGACAGCTCACTCCCGATCGCATCCAGTTAATTGTAAATATGCCACGACCCCAGACACAAAAGGAAGTGCGGGCCTTCATAGGCCTCACCTCGTACTGCAGACAATGGATTCCTCAATATGCATTTCTAGCTAAACCACTCATTCAGTTAACGACGCAGGAGGCAGCAACTTCCATTGCCCTCCCTTGGACTCAGGAACACACACAAGCCTTTGAGGAATTAAAGAAAGCTTTATGCCAAGCACCAGTTTTAGCGACACCATGTTACAGCAAACCGTTTACACTTTTCGTTACAGAACGTGATGGTACAGCGTTGTCTGTCCTCACCCAAGATCAAGCAGGTTCACATAAGCCTTGCGCTTATTTTTCAAGTACATTGGATTCAGTAGCCCAGGCACTCCCTGCATGTTTAAAGTCAGTAGCAGCAACAGCGTTAGCAATCAGACAGAGCGACTCAATTGTTTTAGGTCATCAGTTAACAGTACAAGTTCCACACTCTGTAGAGGTTCTGTTAAACAGAACCCAGACTCAGCACTTGACTATAGCACGACTCACAGGTTACGAATTGACATTATTCCAGCCACACATAGAAATCAGACGCTGCAGTATCCTGAACCCAGCAACACTGTTACCTACAGTTATGACAGATCCAGCTCCACATGATTGTATAGAGATCATTAATGCAGTAACAAAGCCCCGACGAGATTTAACAGATGTTCCATTGACAAATCCAGACCTGACACTTTATGTAGATGGTTCATGCATGAGAACAAGTACAGGAGAGTTAGTGGCCGCGTATGCTGTGACCACTGAAACTGAAGTTAAAGAAACACACCGTATTGATACACTGTCTGCTCAAGCAGCAGAGCTCATCGCTCTGACCCGAGCCTGTATTCTAGCCAAGAACAGAAATGTTAACATATACACAGATTCCCGCTATGCGTTCGGAGTCGTACACGACTTCGGCATGCTGTGGCAAGAACGAGGTTTTCTGACCTCTCATGGTACAGAGATCCAACATGGTCCTCTCATTCAAGCACTATTAGAAGCAATACATCTGCCTTCAGCCATATCCGTCATGAAGTGTAAAGCACATACTAAAGCCACAGATTCTGTTTCCCAGGGTAACGACCTGGCAGATCAGACAGCAAAACATACAGCACTGACCGACACTCAGATAAATGATACGACAAAAATAACAGATCCGACAAACTGTATGACAGTCAGGGATCCCACACTAGATGTTATCGACATTCAGACACATGCTACTCCAGAAGAAATAAAGAAATGGATTGAACTAGGAGGGATCCAGACAGATCAAGGTTGGATGACGAAGGGAAAATCGACATGGTTTCTCCCTGACTCTATGGTTCAAGTCATGATAAATACAGCACATAGTCCTGCACATCTAGGAGAGAAAGCAATGCTAGACAGTTTGCAAAATCTCTGGAACAATAAACACTTACGAGCAGCAGCAAAACAGAAAGTGCGTACTTGCATGATCTGTTGTCAGTTCAATCCAGGTAAAAGCGTCCCTGTAGAGCAAGGTGGATTTCATCCTCCCGATCACCCTTTTGAAGTCCTCCAGATGGATTATATCCAGATGGACCGTTGTCGAGGTTTTAAATATGTTCTCGTAGTTGTCTGTGCTCTGTCCCGCTGGACCGAAGCATACCCAGTCTCAGATTACACTGCTCCGACCACTGCCAAGCAGTTGGTTCGTGAATTCTTCCCACGATACGGCCTGCCTCGTGTCGTGTACTCAGATAACGGTCAGCCATTCTCGTCTGCCTTAATGAAAGAAGTTTCCTTATTACTAGGATACCAGTGGAAGTTCCATTGTGTCCGACACCCAGAAGCCGCAGGCCTTGTTGAGAGGCATAACCAGACACTAAAGATCCGCCTTGCCAAAATATGTCAGGAAAAAGGGGTCGACTGGATAGTCGCCCTGCCAGTGGCACTATTCTATATGAGAATGGTCGCCCATTCGAGATCAGGGCTATCTCCGTACGAGGTGGTCTTTGGAAGACCACCGAATATGTGGGGGACGCCCATTCCCAAAAAGATTACTGATGTTGATTCTAATATGTTGACAGATTACCTTGCCTCCTTGATGTCTGCACTCCAATCATGTCGTTCACAGGTTGCCGCAGCCTTCCCTGACAACACTGATGTAAAGCCACATGACGTCCATCCCGGTGATACTGTCCTCGTCCGCAACTTCGACAGGAAAAGTCCGTTGGAGCCCCGCTGGAAGTCTCCGAAGACCGTTCTTCTAACAACAAGGACGGCGGTGAAAATCGAGGGAAGAAAGGGGTGGGTACACACGAGCCATATCAAGAAATTCGCTGGACTGAAACCTGACCCAGACTCGTCCACCCCCACCAAAGACTGTGTTACCAAAGACTTTACCGAATCGCAACGAGAAAAGACTCCTCAAGAACAATATCGCATGAAATTACGATCTAGCAAGTCAGACAGTTTAATTGTTTAAGTCCTCCCCTAGGTGAATCGGTTAAATAGTTTCTGACATGTATCCCCTAGATCGAGATAGAGAGAGAGAAGCAAAGAAACGTACATATTGCAAATCACTTCGTAGTCACTGCATAGTGACACTAATAATTATGTTTATTATCAGCATTTTAATTATTATTGCTAGCATCTTGTTACCTATCTATTATCCTATTTTCAAGCGTGAACAATCTGTTTACAATGTTTCTGCTGAACACACTTTTAGTGAGTTACCTCCTCACGAGCTTTCCTACAGACTTGCGCTGCGCAACAACACATTCATTAGTATGTTACATCATTCTCATCAAACTAACAATGCTACAAATTGCTGGATATGTGGCCGACTCCCTCCCTATCAGAATTACAAGGGAGCTCTGCCTCTCTTTCCGTATCCGTTCTCTCACAATGGCTCCTGCGGAGCATGGTTTAAAATAATTAATTCCTTAGATCCTGATATTGCTGTTTTCGATGGGGGCTGGGTTTGGGGAAACTTGAACTTGGTCCTGCTCGACGTCTGTTACCCAGATAAGGAGGGACTCCCCACTAGAATAGGAACTGATCTAGAAAATGAAGTGTATGGATTAGGTAATTATACAATTAGCCTTATGATTCTTACTGTCGAATCCGAAGCCACACCAGTTCTACCTATTATGTCAGTACTGCCAGTCACTGGTGAATTATGTATCAAGAAGAAAGGTTCAGTACACTTAGGTCATAGTAAATGCACTACTGTGGTCGAATTCAGTGATCATGGAAAGTCATCTTTCAAAGCTATCAGTCATTCTTACTTTGTTTGTGGTCATACCGCATACATTCGTCTACCTCCAGATTGGGATGGTACCTGTTACATTGCATTCCTTCTGCCACCTGTTTTTCTAGCTCCTCCTGATTACCATAGAAATAGCAATATAGTAAAGAATAGACCCAGAAGAGATGTCCCACTTGTCGACTACACAGAAACGGCATGGGAACAGTACACCGATTTTAATAAAGGATTCTTTTTCTTTTTAGGACCTGTCCAGAATAGTAAATTAATACGCAGATTAACTAGAACACTTGAAGCAGTAGTAAATGAAACTGCCTCCGCCTTAGGTAACTTAACAGAAGAGCAGTCCGCTATGCGGGTTGTTGTCCTTCAGAATCGTCTTGTAATTGACGTCATCTTGGCAGATAGAGGTGGAGCCTGTAAGGTCATCGGGTCAAGTTGCTGTGTTTTCATTCCACAAAACGCACCATCTGTATATCAAGCTATCACCCGTCTTCATAATATTGCAAATCAGATACATCAGAATCCAGGCACCTGGACTTGGTCCGGTTGGTTCTGGACAACGTTAACAGCTTGGGGATGGAAGATCCTATCCTTCCTAGGCATTGGCCTAGTCCTAGTATTCAGTTGCTGCCTGTGCCTACAAGGTGGGCCAGCGATTTGTGGACTGTGTGCCACTTCTTGTATTGAACATTCCAGTTTTCATTCAAAACGTAACCGAAAGAAAGAAGAACAAATGATGTTACAAGAACAGACTGATCGATTCATGAGGATCGATATTTCATGAAGGGTCCGTAGGGAACAAGGAGGGAATGAGGAAAATTAAATTTTGGCCATGTTGTGTTCCCTAGCGCGTACCCCACCGACTCCATGTACCAGCTTAAAGTGCATGTAACTTCCCTCCTGTGCCAGCTATGAAGACGCAAATACATTTGCGTCCACCGTTAACTTGTCCTTTTTCAGATCCACCATGAATGGATTATGTAGTCCGTCCCTAAATATGCTATGCCACCGTCTCTTTGTAGTACACTTCTCATATTCTTCCTGCTCTAGCAAGAGTAGGCCCTGAATTCCTGCCATCTGAACCTCTTTTGTGGCTCCTGACTCTACCCAGGCTACCTCTGTACCCGTGAACTCTGTCCTACTTTCAGCGCGGCCCCTCGCGCTCAGCTCAGCCTGCTTTCTGCCAAGACTGACTATAACCTTCGAGTTATCTGTTCCGTTCCTCGAGAATGCATTCCTGCCTACTAGATTCTGTAAACATCCTCCCCAGCTGCAGAGCCAAAGGGCCGACCTGTCTCAATGCAAGTAATTCATAGCCTCTGTTACCATGCTTCCATGGAAGGCCCCGTGCCCCACGCTTCACATGTAGACACTCAGGCGCTTATACACACATCCACAGTTAGCATAGAATAGCTTCTGCCCTAGAGACCTTTTCCGCCCAGATAGTATAGTTCCTAAACATCAGATATCAGATATGATAGAAGTACAAGTTGATCTGACATGCCAGACTTCTGTCTCTTTCCGTCAGTGTAAATGTCAAGTCCCTTGCACCTCGTCAATCACACGTCATGCAGCTGCGCGCGCATCCAAGCTTCCGATTTCTGCTGACATTGCAACATTCTGTTAGCACCACCCCTTGGTGCCACCCACTTGCGTCACTTATCAGTGACGTTTCTAGCACACACCTCTGGTTCACGCCTAGTTTACGCCTCTTGATGATGTACTAGTACCACGTGTATACTGTTATCTTGTCTTCTCTCAGCTGTTACGCCTCTTACATTATTCTTTATGGTATAAATCAAGTATATAAGCTATGTACTGTTATTAAACGGGAGCGCTCTATCCCTTCTGACACCCCTGTGGTGGTCAGAACATGATATCCTGATTCCTTTATGAGGAATAAAACCCTTAGAAACTCTAACACCACGGACTCTGTCTTTTTTCATTCCGATTGAGTTATTATTGATTAAGTACTTACCTTCATAGAAATTAAGAGAGTAAATTAATTATTTACGTCATTGCAATATGCACACTGATTCGGACCATACAGTAAACGCTGTTGAGAAGACTCATTTCTTTGTGAGTTTCTCGAATACTGTTGAGGTTGCTGATAATCGTGCTGACTATTATTACGAGGTGGATAAGCTTGCTGCAGAAGGACTTTAGTTTTCAATTCTTTAGTCTTTTTGTCTGCCTTCTCTAGCTCGTCTTTGCGCCTATTCTCATAGTACTGGGCTGTGGCTAGTATCTGCGCTGACGTGGAAACAGCCCAAGCACTCTCTGAATCTTTCAATTTATTACATAGTTCAGGAAGCAGATTATGTACAAACTTGTCAACAAACAATCTTTGGCCACCCTCGGTAGCCATATCCTGACCACTATGATCGACGAAAGTCTCTTCAAACCTCGTGAAAAAGTCAGACACATTCTCATCTTTCTTCTGCTTGCACGCAGATAACTTGTCCCAATTTACACGCAATTCAGGCATTAAAGTCTTCATATACGTAATAATTCTACCAGGAAGTTCTGCTACTAAAGGCTCGGGCTTTGAGCCACCAACTTGTCTAGCATCAGCAGCAGCAATATTAACCCATGTATCACCTAATTCTTGATCATGATCTGCATGACGAATCTTTACCCATAAAGGCTGTGGAACAACATTTCCAAACAACATGTCTACATCGGCTAGATTCATGATACATGAACTGGCAGTTTGTGATAACTCCTTATAATACCCTGCAGGATTTTTACGTGGATCAGGCAATGTCTGTTTTAGAGCTAAAACTTCAGATCTTTTCCAGGGAACATGTACCCATACACGCTGGAAATGCGGCGGAATGGCTGGATTCGCATTTGCATCACCTTCCCTCCAAACTGGAGAAACCTCTCTCATGGGATACTGTCGTGCCTTTTTCCTACCTGGCATGTCATACTCAGATAGTAATCGAGAATTGCTTCCCTTACTCCTATAAGATAATAACATCTCAATTGCTTGTTCGACATCGGTACCCACAATCATGCCTTCTCCGAACTTGAATCGCACGCGGAATAATTCTTGCATATTGTACTCTGGATCATTTCCCTTCAAATCTTCACAGAGATATACACACATTTGTTCGAACACATATCTCTGTGTAGATGCTTCCCACTGACGGAAGACTTCCATAACGTACTGAACATCATACTTTACTGTATCAGTAACCCATTTACGTGCTAACTCATTCAGCACTTCTCTTTCCTGATAGTCAGGCAGTCGACTCCGCAACTGTCTACGTTCTGTATTAGGGGTCGTCTTAGGCGACCCAAAGAAAGGTGAGAAAAGACCAGTGACAGTACTTGCCACTCTCTGTGGATCAGAAGGAGAAGCTGGCGGAAAGGCAGATGCGCCAGAAAAGACAGGCTGATGTAAAGCAGAAGTCGAGGCAGTAGCGGAAAGAGGATTGGGATAAGCAATTGGAGCAGTAGGCGAAGTCGCAGAAAAGGTGAATGGAGTATGTAGCAAAGGCGGCGGCCCTTGAGAGGGCTGCGCCGTAGAAGTAGAAACCAGCTGAAGAGGAGCTGGTGCTTGTGGAGGAACTGGAGTTCGTGCAGCGGGGCGTGGTATAACAAAGCGTTGCGGGGTGCAGTAGCATCTTGTGCATAGGGAGGTGGTGAACTCAACAAGTGGGACATTAGAGGATCGCTTTCAAGTTTCTCTGTTGATCCTTGCCCTTTACGTGGCAGAACTGGGTAGCATTTATCTACTGCTAACGTCCTACCTCTAAGCATTTGTTCACTCTCCTGCTCTTCCTCACTATCCCTGTATGCAAAGGCAGCTTGTACCATTGACATACCTCTTTTATTTTTCTTTGCTAATTTTATTTCCTTCTGTTTGGCTTCCTTGCGCCATAGGCGAAAGGAGTCAAACATCGCCGGCCGGGCTTTCTTCTTGAACAGTTTCACCTCTAGATTATCTAAAATCTCTGTATCAAAGCTACCATATTGAGGCCATTTTAAAACACCATCTTTTCTGGTGTATTTTATCCACACTTCATTGTATGTGATGGGGCCTACTCCGTGCTTCACATAGAGCTCATATGTTGGAGTTCCAATCGGAGGAACCGGACACGAATCCTCTAATCGGGAGTCCCTACTACAACCAAGACAAAACAAGTTTCCAAGTCTGCTAAGACCAGGCATCTTCGCTCACTAGTCTAGCTTCAAACTTCAAAGGATTATCGAATACGATAGTCTCGTGAATACGCAAATCCCTTGGTTTTGGCACTTGCAAGTTCCAAACAAAGTGTATCTCGAGGATACCAAAACTAAGAATCAAACTAAGGACTGGGAGACACTCCACTTATACTTAACTGAAGTATTGAAGATCGATGACGTCACTAGAAGACTCGTCTATCGTTTCGCTCTACCAAGCATCAATGGGTCCAAAACAGGGCGATAGTCAGGGCAGCAGTCCTTCGTAGCCGTCGGGACACGGGGAACCTCGCAGCAAAGACCTTCGGAACTACGTCGACATACAGGGGTCGCTGAAGTGGCTGGCCGTCCTCTGGAATTTTCACACTAAGCTCCTCACGAACATCTGGCTTGGACCGACACCGCTTGATACCGCCCCAAGTTGGGCGCCAAACTGAGGTACCGGGTTTTTAGGAACCCGGCGGTGCCAGGGGGAACACCCAGAGACCTCTTGAGTTCTTCCTGTTCTGGACCACAGAAACACAGAGTCTTCTAGGTGATGTCAAGGATCGAGTTTTATTGGCTGCAACCAAGTAACAAGCGTCCTAGAAGTACAACAGCACGGTGTGTATATTCTCAGGAGACTGTTCGTTTTTACAGAACCAGCCTTCTCCTTTTATACAAAAATATTAGCTTTGGGCAAGAATTCTTTGTTTTATGGTACAATCATATACATATTTTCACAACAATGAAAAAGCAAAGTCATGACGGCCAGCCTACATTTTCGTATGTCCAGTTCGTGATAGATTACCCGGCCAGGCCCAGAACTACCATCAGATATCGATGAAACCCCAATAAAATCGGGCACCTCCTCCTTGTTAAACTAGCCATAAAGAAGAAACAGGGACAGGTGTGTGTATGATAAAGCGTGGTTTGTATGCAGTGAATGGTTTATGACATGTTGTGCCTTGATGCTAATCTCGCTCGGCCATTGGGTTGGGGACTGCCCGAACAGGTTTGGCTGGAGGCAGTGGAGGCAGCTCGCCCAGGTCACAGAGGAGTCAGCAAAGGTGGACGTGTCCTTTCAGCTCAAATTCGGCCTTGGTCAATTGACTTTGTAAGGGCAACCACAAGATGGATGCCGCTCACAAAATGGAACCCGAGGGTTCAATACGAAAACTACGATTTAAGGGTGACTGCATCACTCGATCATGACGCAAATGCACAGGTATAATGTCCTAATCATTACCGGTCTGTCGATACCAAATTCGTCATGATATGATGATATTTTCTGATACGAGTGTGGAGCCTCGGTACCATATAATAGCAGGGTCCAGAATTTTTAGAACCACAAGTGTGCACAGGTAATGTGGTTTCCACCCCATATTCCATATATAGAGGAACCTGCCAGGGGTGTCCCTTGTCACCATTGCTCTTCGCTCTCGCCATGGAGCCATTAGCGGAACGATTTAGGCAGGAGCGTGAGAGGCTGGGAGTGGTTCTTGATGGGACTCACCATATAATATCTTTATACGCAGACGACGTATTGGTTTATTTGCGGAATGCGTCTCACGGGATCCCAATGGTGTTACGGATTTTGGAGGAATTTGCTAAGCTCTCGGGGCTACGTCTAAATAAAAAGAAAACCTATGTGTTCCCATTGAGTCTGGACCTTGCCAGATGGCGCAACTTTCCGCTAGACCTGGAGTGGGCGTCGACCTCCTTCAGGTACTTGGGAGTACAGATTTACCATTGTCGGGGGGATCTCTTTGAGGGGAACCTTGGAAGTGCCCTGAGAGCATTGCGGGCAAATATCACATTCTGGCGATCCCTCAAATTGACAGTATTGGCCAAGGTGGCGCTATCTAAAATGGTGGTGCTCCCACAACTATTATACTTCTTCATCAATTTGTCTGTTGTGAGCCCAAAATGTTGGTTCAAAACCCTGGACTTGTTATTGAGGTATTTGTTACGGGATGGTGGGCGTAACAGAGTATCACTGCAGACTCTGCAGCTGCCGATTACGGGGTGAGGATTGGGTACCCCAGATATGGAAGATTATTGCTTGGCAGCACAGCTCCAGTAGCTAGCCAGGTGGCTTGCTGGGAAAGGGCTTGTCACACTATGGCTGCAGGCTAGTACTATACAAATGGTCTTGCTCCCTAGAATGCTTAACCGTCGTCAGAAGATTAAACACATGTGGACGCTACTCTCAGTGGCGGTAGCATGCTGGGATAAATGTTTGGCGAGATCCAAAGATAGACCGCTTTATGCATCAAGCATTCCCCTTACGGAACTCCCGCAGGTAGGGATGGGGCCCCCTCTTACACAGTGGCAGCTGTTGGGCTGGGAGGAGGCGGGAGTATTGACGGTTGGAGATTGCCATAGAGATTGTGTGCTACTCCCGTTAGAAGACTTCTTGGAATATCATGGCTTGCCACAGAGACAGTTCTTGAATTACCATAAGATACGGGGCGCTGGCTGAGCTGTGGGGAGGAGATGCAATGGAACCTGCCACTCATGCGGTCCTCCAGGCAATGGTAACGTTGGGAACGGCGGGACACGTAGCAAAATGGCTTTACTTGGCAATAATGCAGATGACCCACCGGCCTCCGCTTCGAGTGCAGGAGAGATGGGAGGGCACCCTAAACAGGCAGCTGACCGAGAAGGAGTGGAAGAGGGTCCTGGGAAGCCCAAAAAAGGTGTCTGGAAATGCAGCATTTAAGCTCTTACAATTTAATATTCTCCATAGAACATACCTTACGCCGCACAGGCTGAATGTAGTGTATAGTGGAGATGACCAGGCTTACGCTAGACGCTCATTAATCGATGACAATTTTGATCATATGGTATGGTCATGTCCTGGGCTTCAGGATTAGTGGACCAGGATAGTAGACACCGTCAACAGGGTCTTGGTGCGGAATGTGGTGCTCTCACCGGAGGTATGCCTTCTGAGCATATTTGCGAGACCCAAATCGCAAAAAATGGGGCATAAGTTTATAGATCTGGTGTAGGAAGGTGGATATCTGACTATGGTTACCCCCAAACTTTTTGAATGGTGTTTAGCTGGTTTTTGACTTAGTTGGCATGGGATCCTGCTATTCAGGGCCACAGGCTAACTGCTCTCTCCTTGAAATGGACTCCATGTACCTTAGGTACATACACAATTGGAACTGGTTCACCTTATAGGCCCCTGTAACAGTGTACCCTAGGTACCCAGGGCATAGGTGTATCCAAGGCCTACCAGGGGCAGCAGCATGTATTATGCCACCCCTGGCCTGGCCTCCATATTTGACACAACTGGCTGATCAATCAGCTGGGGTAAGTTGGTGTAATCATCTCTTACTTAGATGTAGTATACCTATATCTATCATATCTGGATACATGGTAACCTATAAGCCACTCCTATGGAAGGCCTCGACAATCTTGGAGGCAGAGTGCTTGGTTTCACATAAGGTGGTGCTCTGGCACGAGCTGAGCCTGTCTGCAGCTGTCGGGAACAACTCCCTTAGCTGTTATATTGGGATATTGCCATACCATATACTCTTAAGTGCATTATAATCCTCGCGGTTACTTGCTAACTTTGGTTTGGCTTTATCAAAACATGTCGAGTAAGGTGTCATACGAATTGGGATATTACCCCCTCGCCAATTCTGGCGACGGGGGTAGCATTCCACCCTCCTAGAGGGACACGACATGTACATAACCTGAACCCCGGTTAAAGTTAACTCGAGCCGCAGCATCACAAAATGGATGCTGCCACCACAGACACAAGTCTGACCTCCTGCTGCTGGGAGTCCTTCCAGCGAGAGAGGCTTGGACAAAGGGTTTCCTGCCTTGGGAGGTGCGAGCACCACCCCAGACAGGATTTTGTGTATTGGGTAGGACAGGGCTGAATAGAATGAGACATGCCTGGGGCACACAAGGTGTCCCTGTGCATAAGCCAGTCCAAAACCGGTGCTGGGGCTTTCCAGCCCCAGTCCTGCCACGGAGCTGGACAAAGGAAAGGGGGTGTAACCACCCCCCTTCCTGGTCCCACCCAGAGGAGGGACCTAGCAGGTGATCCGGCCCCTAGATTTAGAATAAGAGTAGGAGCTGTGTCCCAAGACTTCAGATCATCCTGAACTCAACTTGAAACTAAGAAGAAAACTAGACTTCGACATTCTGCTGCACAGAAGACTGAAGAGCATCTCCCTTGTGGCCAAGGAGTGACCACCCTGTGAATACAGGCACCATCCAGCAACTAGACATCTGCTTTGCCGCCGCCTCCCGCCGGAGCCTAACCCCAGAGCCCAACAAGACCTGGATTCCCAGACATCTCAGAGCCCGATCCACAGTCCCTGAAAAGAAGAGACCCGTGGAGGCACCGAGAGACGTGGGACCGGCCATCTTGGAAGATTCACGAGAAGCTGACTGCGCAGCACCCGAGGCACCCTTGACACTGTGCTTTGGGGTTTGAGAAGCCCCACCATCGATCAGCATCTGTACCGAAGATCAGCCCCCCAGCATCTCCACGATCTGCGTGGGGCGCTTTTGCATTTTGCCACTCGACGCGTCATTCCGGTTACTGGCCCGTTGGCTAGTGGTCATCTTGGCGACGAAATCCAAAATCAACACCACTGGTCTGGTTGCTCCAGACTGGCCCTCACTCCTGTAAAAAGGAGCAACCCTTCTGACCTTGCTGGTCCGAGTGAGAAGCTTGCATTGTTTCCTGCGTGGCTTGCATTAGCCAAGGCCTGTTTGCTCCAATCAAGAAGCCAACACCACCATCAGCTAGAGCCTTTGTGAGACAGCTCGTGATCGATGCCTGGACATCCTCGACCTCTTCGTGTCCACGTGGCTGCAGAGACAATCTTCACTTCTTCGCCTGGTTGCACCCGACATCGCCTGGTTCCCTCCTGGTTCCACGGTAGTCACTGTCTTGTGGCTTTGAACATTTTCCCCTCTGCTTTCAGGTCTTCACCTCTTCCGATCCACCCTTGGATCCATTGGAACTCTCCTCGACGACCCGCCTGCAGCATCTTCATCTACAGGCTCCATAGACCAGCGCGACGAAACCCGACACACTTTGAGACATATGCACCCGCTTCCTGTGGGTGAGGTAACCCTGGCACTCCGGTGCTCCTGTGTAGCAATACACCTCTAGTGTCTATGTTCCAAGTTGCTAGGTTCTAGGTCATCCGGAAGGTTCCCTTTTCAGTAACTTTGTAACTTTTACGCACCATTGACTTTGCATTGGTACATGCGTGTGCTTTAAGCGCTGCACCCGAGTCCCGCGGGCCTTTCCCGACTTAGTCACTGCTAGTCCCGAACAGCTCCAGCGATTCCCCAGGCCCTAGGCCTACTTACTTTTCGATTAGTGATACTTATACCACTATTTTAGTATATGGTTTGAGTGGCCCCTAGGGCCTATCCATATTGTGCAACTTTTGTATATTTAAACAGTGTTTTGTTTTAACACATTTGCTTCTGTGCTCCTAAAGAGTATAGGGGATACTTGTAGTAAATAAATATATATATATTTTCAATATATATCTGTGTGGTGTCCTTTCATTTGGTATTCAAGGGGATTGTATATGGTAAAACAGCTTGCTTCACATGCCTTTACAGAGTTTAGCCTAAGACTGCTTTGTCCACGCTACCTCTAGGATAGCTGGTCTATAAGATTGACTTACAACCAATCATCATAAGGGTTGCTTGGCATGGTACAAGGTGATCACTAGAACTAGTGAGCATCATGTACCAGGCCATCTTCTTACATTGGTGAGCAGCGGTTGGGATTTGAGCTTGCTGTTGTTTTACCATTGCAATCTTTGAAAATATAATTTGAAAGATCATAGAGGTACATATAAAACAAGACTAGTATACTTAAGTTCTACTGAACTTAGTTGTTGTAGAGGATAGGGAGTAGCACACCCTGACTACAACTACTAGATAGGCTTAGTAGGTAAACACCAGTGTAGGTAGATTGCAACACATCCACCCACACTAGAGCAATGTCTGGAGCAGAGGGGTCCACTGGACCTGCCCCTGTTGAGAGTGGCCCTCCAAGGGCACCATCCAAATGTGCTATGTTAAACCTTAAAGAACTGAGGCAGCTGTGTACCTTAAGACGTCTCAAGACGGGTCCAACCCCTACCACAGACCACCTCAGAGACCTTTTAGACCAGTCTGAAGCTCTAAAGACCTCTAAAGCAGACCCCACAGGGAATGTGGAAGCAGGCTCTCCCACTGAAGATGATAATACTGATGCCCCTGTCCCTGTTGTCCAGATAGATGAGGAAGACCAGATCACTGGAGATACTCAGCCTGAGGATGAGGAGGAGGAAGAGACAGAAGGGGAGAGCAGTGATTCTGATGATGGTAGAAATAGTCAGGTGCTAGCCAGAGGGCTTAGCCAGGCTAACTTAAGTCTATTTGGGACTGAGTCAGGGTTAAACCCACTCAGACACCCAAGTGGACTTAACCAGGAGCAAAGGAGGAGGAGGAATCACTCAGGTGAATCCAACACCTCCCAAGCTTCTAAAGGTTCTCATGGTCACTCCAGAAGGAGGATGACATCCCCTCAGAGGAGGGAACATGAGGCCAACATAAGAGAGGCTGAGCTTAGGATCCAGAAGCGAGAATTAGAAGTTGCCCTGGCCCAAGAGAAACTTGCTAGAGCAAGACAGCCTAGAGAGGGTGGATTAGGATCCACTGGTGGCAGCACTATCCCTAAGGATAAAGACAGGTCCTATGACAATAGAAACCTGAGTAAGATTGTGCCCCTCTACAAAGCTGGGGATGACATCCACAAATGGATGACTGCACTTGAGAGAGCCTGCAGAGTACAGCAGATCCCCCAGGAGCAGTGGGCAGCAATCTTGTGGCTCTCCTTTGAAGGTAGAGGCCGAGACAGACTCCTCACAGTCAGTGATGGGGATTCTAGAAACTACCTGGTCCTGAAGAGTGCTCTGATTGATGGGTTAGGCTTAACCACTGAACAGTACAGTTTAATGTTCAGAGAGACCCAGAAGACACAGACTCAGGACTGGTCTGAATTTGTTGAATGTGCCACTAAGGCTCTGGAGGGTTGGTTGCTGGGAAGTAAGGTTACAGACTATACAGGATTGTATAATTTGCTTATGAGAGCACACATTTTAAATAATTGTCAAAACCAGCTTCTACATCAGCACCTGGTGGACTCTGATCTGACCTCTCCACAAGAATTGGGTAAGAGGTCAGACAAATGGGTCAGAACCAGGATCAGGCCTAAGAACCAGGGTGGTTTACCGTTTGTAAAGTCAGCCCCCCTAGGTGTGTACGTGACTAAGGGGCGCAGAACCCCTCCCTTGTCGATTTGACAAAACGTAACTTACCTTATTATTTAGTTGGACTACCCCAGCCCCACTGACTCATGGGAGGTGTAGTTCCATATTGGTTTGGCATGGGAAAGTGACAATATTATCAATGTCCTGAAGTGTGTATTTTCCAAATGTATTGTGTACAGATTTTCCCATTAAGACTCCAGTACCTTGTGAACCCAATCACGGAGAACACTTCCGCATTCACCTAGCGATGTGCATCTATAATGTCAATTATTCCCAAGTCCATTTTTTGCGCATTGTCTTTCCGTGAATATTTAGGGGCCCATTAGGATGTCGGGCAGATTGCCACCGCCATGCGGGCGGTGTCTATCTGACACCACCAGCCATATTATGATGGGCTAACTCAGATGCCTTTCCGTGGCGGCAATGCCGCTATGGAAAGGCATGCAGTCTTTACTTTGGGGGCCCATTGCAGGCCCCCATGGTGAAGGCGAGGGAGGGGGGTGCACATGGGGGGTACCTGTGGTACCCACCTGCATTTGCATACACAATGCGGCAGGCACCGCGCGGTGCCTGCCGCTTTGTGTATGCAAATGCATACCATGCATTTATGACATTGCGGCGGGTGCTGGTGTAAACCCACCGCAATGTTATGAATGCATGATGCGCCTGCCAGTGTGGCGGGCGCATCATAATTGGCATGGCGGGACCACCGCTCAGGTCGCAGGCGGTCCCGTTTTCCACGGGGATGGCGGGCGGGCAAAGTCCGCCGCCATCCTAATGGGGGCCTTAGTTGGGTTACACCAATCTCACTGACTCATTGGAGGTCTAGTTCCATATTGGTTTGGACATGGGAAAGTGACGATATTACCTGTGTCCTGAAGTGTGTATTTTTAAATTGTATTGTGTACTGATTCAAATGTCTGAATTACAGTACCACATGAACCCAACCTCGGAGAATATTACCGCATTCATCTAGGGGTGTGCATCTAAAATGTCAATACTACCCAAGTGCATATTCCGCATTTCGAGTCCTCACATATCCAATGCGGTGGACAGAATATCAAGTTTTTTATTTGGACCTACCATAATATTGAGTTTTAAATTTCGTAGGTCAAGAATATCGACAGCAAGAATATCGTGGTAAAGAATATCGACAGTAACGTAAGAAATGTTTTTTTTTTTAATATCGAAGACAGTATATCGTTTGTTAATAATATCGATGTTTATATTAGTAATCTGTATTTTAGTATGTGTGTTAAAAGTATGTGAAGTAATTTTTTAGTATGTGTCGTTTTTTAATGTATGTGTTAAATTTTTAGCAGTAAATATTTTTATGTGAATTAATTTCTGCATAATTTAGTTCTGTAGCGGGTTGTGGGTTAATAAGGGAATAGGGAGGGGAGGAAATTAATTATAATAAAGTCATTAATAATGTTAATTTATTAGTATTTATAATTAATTTATTATTAATTAATTATTCATTGGTCATTAATTAATATTAATTAATAGATAATTATATTCAATTCAAAATAAGCTTTATTCGATTTATAAATAAATCATAAAAGCACAGTTAAAAAGTATACACATTCAGATACATTACTTAACAGACATTTAAACAGAACAAGGTTTACCAAATACATATAACAGAGCTTAGGTTTAAAAAGCATAATACATCAGGCTTTATGACATTTCATTATATACACTTTGCAATAAACGCTGTCATGGCTCCATCAACATTGGTCAATTACACATAGAGTTTCTAAACCTGATAACATTTTTTTAAAAGAAGGTGCCGGATTCCATAATCATTTCATGATCCAGTAATTTTAAATTTATATATGCTACACGGCATTGTCTTAAACCTAGAATTTTTTTAATGGGGATTATGAACCTTTTCCTTGGAGCTGAGTAAAATTTATTAAATAAGACAGTATGCAAAGTCGATTGGCGCAATATATCATCACATGGGCACAAGACCATGGGGCCCATTAGGAAAGTCCCCCCGTCTCCCTAGCGGTGCTGGGACTGGCCGCCAGTGGTGCAGAGGCCCCGCACCGGCGATTAGGATGCCACCGCCACCGTGGTGGTGGCATCCTCTATTCCCAGCATTGTGGCGGGCGGTGCTCACAGCCCCGCGCGCCACAATGCTGGGAATGCAAGGTCTGCATTGTCATGCACAAGGTGACAGGCACCGCAAGGTGCCTACCACCATGTTCATGACAATGCAGGGGGGTACCATAGGTACCCGCCATGTGCACCCCTCACCCCACAATACCCTGGGGCCCGCAATGGGCTCCCATAAACAAATTCTGCATGCTGTTGCTGCCACGGAAAGGCATGTCTCCACACCCATGCTAATACGGATGGCAGTGTCTAACTGACACCGCCACCATATTAAACCCTTTTCCGCCCGGTCGACTTTTCGATCGGGCGGGAAAATGGCAGACAGTATTCCGGTCCGCCGCGGTACCCCTGCCACACTAATATGGCGGGGGGAAATGGTTGGCAGGCGGCCAAGGATGTAGTGCGGATCGCTACCGCCATGCGGGTGGTGGCGATCCGCCCTACATCCTAATGGACCCCCAAGTCTCTTGACCAGTCGTTTATAGCTGGATGACTGACAAGCCTGTGTAGAATCCTCGGACGGAAACGGGTTAAGAGCATTCGTTCAAAGTATCCCTGAACTTGAGCCAAATATCGCTGAGTGCCTGGGCATGTCAACATCAGCTGGTTATCCATAACAGTTATTTTTCCACTTTCTTTAGACCATCTCTTATCTTGTAAGTAGATCAAGCAGTCAGGTTTCAATACCTTTCTGGGGATTAAAGCCATACTCTCTGGTTTCTCATAGTATTCAGGGTGGCCAATTTCATTTAAGAGATGTTTAATATAGCGGAGCCACAGGATGAGAGACACCCTATCCAGTTTTAAGCAGTCCTTAATAATTTCGCGATTAAAGCTGGTCTCTTCTGACACCCAGACCATGTGCCAGAGCAAAATCGGGTTGATTCTAATTACATCCGAGATGAAAGGCAGACCAAGCTCTGAATGGCAGATAAAATGAGCAGTTGAGCTTGGAACAGCCAGCAAATATCTTATGAATGCGTTCTCACACAGTTGGAGTAGCTGCGCATCTGTAAACAAACATATACCCGCCCCATACAGGGCTGTCAATAGACACTTTGATTTATATATTTTTAATAATTCAGGTACTGGTCTGTAGCCCAGTTTTCTGTAGAAATTGATCACAGCACCTATAGCTCTCGAAAACACCAATTTCCTTGCCTGAACGGCAGCGGACCACGTCCCCGTATGATCAAAATGAATCCCCGGATATGAAAACTTGTTAGTTCATTAAATGTTATCTTTCTTAATTAAAATATCGCGGCATTTGGAGGACTTCTTTCCACACTTCATTATGAAAGTCTTGCTAATGTTCACACCTAAACCCCTGTCATATATAAAAGTAGCAAAATTAGTTACTGTTCTTTGTTGTCCTAATTGTGTCCATGCCATTAAAACCGCATCATCTGCGTGAAGTAAAACTGGAACTGGTCTGTTATTAATAGTCGGATAGTCTTGGTGATGATCTATCAGATAGTGGCCAAGACCATTAATATATAAACTGAAAAGAAAAGGAGCAAGTACACATCCTTGTCTCACTCCTGTTTTTTATCGGAAATTTTGCTGAGCATTTATTTTTTTAGTAGCAGTTTGTGGGTCTATAGGGGAGTAGGGTGGGAAGTAATTTAATTTTAATAAAGTAATTATTAATATTTATTTATTATTATTTATTAATCTATTAATCTATTAATTAATGAAAAATGTGGTTATAAATTTGTATTAATTAATTTATTGCTAATTATATTAATCATGTTTTTTATGAGCGGGTTGTGGGTTTATAGCGGAATAGGGCGGGAAGTAATTTAATTAGTAAAAAGTAATTAATATTTATTTATTATTTATAAATAATGTATGAGTAATTAATTATTAATTGGTTATATATTTTTAATAAATATTTAATTGATAAGCATGTAAATTGTAGACTTCTGCTATCTAACACTTTCCCTACTGTTGCACTCACTGTAGTGGGAATAGTAATTTTTACCCCAACGCTATCCAACACTTTCCCTACTGTTGCACTCACTGGAGTGGGAATAATACATTTTACCTCTAATCTATCCAATACTTTCCCTACTGTTGCACTCACTGGAGTGGGAATAGGAAATGTTACCCCTACGCTATCTAACACTTTCCCTCCTGTTGAACTCACTGGAGTGGGAATAGTAATTTTTACCTCTACGCTACCCGAAACTTTCCCTACTGTTGCTCTCACTGGAGTGGGAATAGTAATTATTACCCCTACACTATCCAATACTTTCCCTACTGTTGCACTCACTGGAGTGGGAATAGTTATTTTTACCCCCACACTATCCAACAGTTCCCTACTATTGAACTCCTTGGAGTTGCAATAGTATATTTTACCCTTACGCTATCCGACTTTTTCCCTACTCTTGCACTCACTGGAGTGGGAATAGTGATTTGTACATCTCCGCTATCCAATACTTTCCCTACTATTGCACTCACTGGAGTGGGAATAGTAATTTGTACCCCTCCGCTATCCAAAACTTTCTCTACTGTTTTAGTTAATGTAGTGTAATATGTATTTTAAAAAGGTTAAAAATATTGTAATAATTTAGTTATATATATTTTTTAATTTTAATTCATATTATTTATGTATGTGTGTATATATGTATTTATATTTTTGTATCTGTTTTTAACAATTTATAAATATTATTAAGTATATATATATTATATTTGTTAGATAAATATGTTTCATTGATTTTCAATTTAATTCAATTCAATTCAAAAATTCTTTATTTTGGCCAATTTGGCCATAAAAGAGTACTGTATAAAATACAAATAGTGGCAAAGGGTCAGGAAGGGTATGTGAAAAAAGGGATGGGAGAAAACAGGTGACATTTAAAATTCATTTCTATACACATGATAAAATTCTTGTACGAGCAAAAATACACATTCTATAATACACTTTTTTTTTAAAATATACCCAATTCAGTGCACTCATTTCTCAACAGTAAGGCTATCAAACAATATCAATTAGTTTGCGCCGCTTACACCACATAGCTAGCAGGAATTTAGATAGTGCAAACACAATAGGGCTCAATGCACTTGTTTTAAGAATTCTAAAGGCATACAAGCACTGTTTAAACCCCAGATTTCTGCACAGTGGTAACAGCCAGTATTTTCTTGGTTTGGTGTACACTGGACAGAAGAAGACAACATGAAGCTCATCTTCTAAATCACAGCAGCAGCCCGGGCAAGACTTATTAGCAGAAGTCGTCCAGCTACTTGTGACGGCCTTAAGGGGTAAGGTGCCATGACGCCATTGGATAAAAAGTTTACGGGCTAAAATCGGGAAGACGACATCCATGAAGTCCTCGAAATAATAAGAATTTTTGAATTCTAAAAACGAATTAGTTAGGGTGCCAGCATTAGGATTCAGATTTAGGAGCTCCAACTTTTGCCCTTTATAAATTTTGGTAAACATTTTGCGTGAAACCTGTCCGCAGGCCCTTTCTGGATCTTCCCACATGGATTGTAGTCCAATACTTATAAGTTCATGCTTGATGAACGCAAGCCAGGGAATTTTGCCTACACAATTAAAACTGAGGATCTGTTTGAGTTCGTCCCTATAGTTTGAAAGATCTGGTGTAGTCCATATCCTATGCCAGAACCTTAGGGGTTTTACTGTAAGTTCATTTGCGATAGGCGTCAGTCCCAGATCTAACCTCAATGGTGTTAATTGAGTACTTTGGGGAAGTGATAGTAATCGCCTTATGAATTTGGACTCGAGGTTGGTAATTTCAGGGGCAGCACAGTGACCCCAGAGCTCTCCCCCATAAAGAGCGGCTGCCCTTGCTTGCATGTTGTAAACCTCCTGAGCAGGGCTCACTGGCCTAAAACTCGAGGAGTTGGAAACCTTTGTAATGGCACCGGACAGCTGAGAAAGTTTCATGTGTGATTTTGCATTTTGTGGACCCCATGACAAATTTTCATGAATTGTAACTCCCAGGTACTGGAAGGTCGTGACCCTTTCCAGACGTACATCGCCTAATGATGGATTTGCCCGAGTTGACATTGGCGGGTTAAAAATCATGAACTTTGTCTTGTCGGCGTTGATCTCTAAGCCTCTGTTCCGACAAAAGTCCCCAAACCCCTCCAGTATCCTCTGAATCCCCATAGAAGATTTGGAGAGCAGTAGGGTGTCGTCAGCGGACATAATCGCCGGCACCCTCCTACCCGCCAGCCTTGGTGTATCATTATCAGGGACATCGTCCAGATATGAGATTACCCCGTTGACATAGAGGCAGAACAGGGTCGGTGCTAACACACAGCCCTGTCTCACCACCCTGCCAACGGGGAACCTCGGTGACAGCGTCCCGTTCTTTCCACAACGGACCTGGGCGAAAGTCCCCTCATGTAGTCTCATGAGTAACTCTAGAATCTGCATCGGGAGGCCCATTTCCTGAAGGACAGCCCACAGTTTCCCCCTGGGAACTAAGCCAAACGCGGACCGAAGGTCCACGAAAACCATGTAGAGGCTGCCACCCTCTACCTTGACCGTCTTCCAGTATAATAGGATCAGTCGGAAAATTTGGTCCGTAGTGGAATTATTCCTTCTGAATCCCGCCTGGAAGGGGCTCAGTACATCTTGTTCCTCCATCCACCTCAACAGGTGGTCCAAGACCAATCTCGCAAATATTTTTTGTTGGACATCAATTAGGCTGATTGGTCTGTAGTTGGCTGGGAGCAGAGGTGACCCCTTTTTAAATATTGGGACTATCTCTGCCCCCAGCCAAGTACTGGGGATTCCCATGCCTCTCGAGATAGCATTAAATACTACATGGAAGTAAGGGGCCCAGATTTCCGGTTGATGTCTGTAGAGATCCCCCGGTATTTTATGAAGTCCCGGGGCCTTTCCCACTGCTAGTTTGCCTATTGCACTTATCACCTCTTCTATGGTGAACTCCAGGGGCTCATACTGTTCTTCTAGGACTTGTGCGTTGGGCAAGCTACAGAGCGCAGCTTCACCCTAGTATAGACCTTTAAAATGAGCCTCCCAAGCTGATGCCGCAATATTCGGTTCTATGGCTGATTTGGGTTTACCCGTGCCATGGTAAACCAGTGACCAAAATCTGCGCGCATCTTTTGTGTCCAGCGCTTGCTTTAGGTTCTTCCACCTATCCATATCCCATTCTTTTTTGGCATGGGTCATCACCTCTTTGTACTGCAGTCTGCACTCTCGAATCACGACTATACTATGCCCTTCCTTAATAGCTGTGACAAGATTGCACTTTGCTCTCCTACATGCTGAGTTATACCAGGATGATGCGGGTACTCTAGGCCTTCTAGATGGTGTTTGGGGGTAGAAAACTTCAGCCAGGTTGTTAGACAGATCTCGGTGGATTGAACTAAGTTCTCCATTAAAATCCCTAAGAGAATCTTGGGAGATTAAAGTTTCAACCTCCAAGAATCGTGGTAGGGCTATATTATAGACCTTGGCTAGATTCTCTTCCGAACCTACTATTCTCCCCCACTTGACCCTACGCCTATTAGTAGATAGAGTCAAGCAGTAGCCTCTACATCTCCCCCTGCGCTGTGTGGGTCTATTTCTTGTAACCCTGGATACGCCAGCTCCAGGCGTAGCGCATTATGGTCACTATCGGCTCTCTCTACTATCCTAAAGTCAGCCATCATCGACCACATCTGGGTTTCCACCATGATGTAGTCGATGCGGGACTCTTGTCCCTTCTTATTGTAGGTGCACACTGACGGGCTGTCGGACGCAGTACGTCCATTACATGCCCTAAGGGAATTGTTTAGCACCAGGGCAGTAATCTGAGTCGCTAATGGCGACCAGACCTTTGGGCGTGGGGACTGACATTGGGGGATCCCCCAGTAGTCGTCCTCTTCCATTAGAGCACCTTCGCTACTTTCAAAGAACGGCTCATATTGACAATTGATATCCCCTGCCACCAAAATCCTAAGATCGCCTGACAATGTCCCCAGAAATTGGGACAGGTCTTCAATAGTGGATGACTCAAGGCCTGGGCGTACTGGCCGCAAGTAGACATTCACAACCGCCAGACCATACCCGTTGGGCCATTTTAGTACTAAACACTGCACATCGTCTGAGTGGGTGGACATATTTTCCACCTCACAACCCAAGTGAAGAGCAACCCATATGGTCAGTCCCCCAGATGGTCTTCCTTTCCCTCCCCAACGCGCTGGGACATTGAAGGTGGCAAAACCTACTCTTGAATGTTCCTCTCTAGCCCAAGTCTCCTGGAACAAGCACAAATCCATCTGGTCTACTAAGGCACCCCACTCTGTAGAATGCAGCTTGTTTATTATCCCAGCCACGTTCCAGGATAGTATTTTAATTGATGTCAGTGCCGGGACTACTTTGGATACTATGGCACATCCTAGTGTCCTACCGTCAATTGGTGCCCCGCTATCAGGCGGAGCTTGGTGCTGTAGCACCAGACTGACATCTGTCACATGCCCCTCTACTGTATACATTTCCCAGCTCTGAACAATTGGGAGCACTCCGTCTGGGCCCACCTCTGACTCCACTAAACTTCCCTTAGTTTTTTTTGAGGTCATGGTCTGGGATTTGCCCACCCTCAACTGCCTAACCATATGGAGTCAGTCCACCATTTCAAGTGAACTATACCTGTTATAGGTCACTGGATAGTTTGGGGGGACTAGGTCTCTGTGGCCACCCATGTTCATCCTTTGGCCCCGCCCCTGGGTCACAAGTATCCAATCTGCTTCACAATCTGGCCTCAGAGGTCGGGGGTAGAAGAAAGACAGGGGATAGGGTTGAATCCTAGAGCCTACTCTGTCGTGCACCCAGTTACAAATATGTGCTACTGTGCGCGGGTCCCTGAAGTTAACCAGGACGCAATCACCAGAGATGGTCTTCCTACTGTATCCCACCCAAGCTACTCTTCGCACCATCAGTACTTCACTTTTAACATTGTGTGGTAGGGGTCTATTTTGATTAAGCCACTGGGTCACCTTATTTTTAAAGAAAAAAATTATTCAAGACCTGGATTACTGATTTCTGGGATACCTGTCAATACCACCACGTATGGACTGGTTTCAGGCGGTAGGTCAAAATGGGTGTGGACAGATCCCTCTCCGGTGCTGTCACGACTAGACCAGGGGTGGGCGTGGTCAGAATAACTGCCGGTACAGTCCTAGCACTGGCTCCCTCAACCACCGATGTCGTATTGGCAGCTGTGGTCGAGGGGCCGGCAGTGGGAGGCGGAACAAGACAAGGGGCCCCAGTAGGCACGGGACTGCCTGTAGCTGTGTCTACTGACTGTACTTTTTTCTTTCTTTTTGCCCCATTCCCTATCTCGGCCATGGCCTGTTGTAGCTGGGTGAGTTGGAGTTCCATACGAGCAAGCCTCTCATCTAACGGTACAAGCGCTGCCTTTAGTAAGAACCCCAGTCTCTCCATTAGACGTTGATCCTCACCCTTAGCATCCCCCTTCGCCTCCCCCCCACACTGCACCAAGATCGTGGGCCCTTTCAAAACTGGTGATAACAGGGATAAGTCAGTGTCCGAGGCAATTGAAACATTCAAAGTAGAATCTCTCTTGGATTTAGGAGTAATTACACTGGCAGTCCGCCCCTTCGCAGTTCTAGTCTTCCTGTGATACGTTACTTTGGTGACAGCCCGCTTCCTACTGTGTTTTGCCCCTCTTTGATTACCCTTCATTGGAAGTGATTTCTCGAACGGGGTAAGCGAGGATAAAACCTCTGGAAGCTCTGTTTCATCAGGAGTAGGGTAGCCTATGGTAGGAAACATATAGTCATCATCCTGAGGAGCATGTACCAGGGCAGGAACTGAGGTAGTTTTGGGATGATTGTTAGGATGATCGTTGTGGACAGGCGTCCGAGCATTTGCTAAGTGGCCCATAGAGGAACGTTTGGCCATAGCAAGGTCCTGGGAGACTATACGCTCCATAAGGATAATACCCTGGTCGATGACTGAATTAGCTCTTGTAATAAAATTGTCTAGTGGGCCAGTAATCAGCCCTCTACAGGCCATTGTATTTCTCCTTGTTCCCCGTGCAGCCATTGTAAAAAATAAAAAGGTCCCCTGAAACAGTACTCACTGAGGCAGATGTAATCCAGGTATGATGCCGCAAACGAAAGAGGAATGGTCCGGTCCGGTTTCGCCCGGGCTCGAACGGTCCCGCCCTTGGCCCGAGCTCGTCCCGCGTTCCCTGGATGGAGCCTGTTGATGTAAGGCAGGTGGGCGTGGTGATCCCGGGAAGAGGCACCAGCTGTGAGCCAACAGGGAATGCTGGTCCTCGCAGTCCCGGTATCCCGCTCCACAAGGCAACTCTCCTCTCCTCTCCTGTGCTCCTCTGCACCAAGGGCTCTGCTCTGCCCCGTCAACTGCCACAAATGCCAAGTTCGCACCTCTCCTCTGCAGTGAGCGGCACCTCACTGTGGTGTCTTCAATCCGCAATCTTGCCTCCCTCAACTGATGTCTGACTATTTCTAGCTACAATACATCAGCGATCTTGTTCAGTGTCTCGAAGTTGTGCCCGATTCACAGTGTTTTATAAGACTCCAGTACACAACACCAAGCTACTGCCTCCACTGCCTTTATTACCCTAGCACCAGCAATTCTAATCGGCGGCTTTGCTCAGCGTTCACCCCACTCAGGGTCATCCCACCTCCACCTTCGCACCACTGCCTTCACTGTACTGTAAGCCGGTCCGGGTGTTGATTTGGAAGAAGCGCGGCAGAGAGTTCCAGCCCGCCGCACCAAGCCGCCGCCTTCACAATCGGGAATCTCACTCGCTGTCCCGCTGCCCAGGTGTTTCCAATCAGCAGTGCACCGGCATGCCTGCACCGCGTCTCCACCTTACGCGAGCCTCCGCAGCACTTCCAGCCCCCGAGGTAGTCTGGCAGTAAAAAATCAACTTCACTGCCAGTCAGCCCACGTGCCGGCATCCAGGGGGACCTTGAGAGTCTGTACAAAGGAGCTGTGCTGAGCTAGTACTTTCGCCGCCCTAGATGTAAACCGGCCATACCACTCGGCGTTTCGGCGTTTCGCCGTCTCCATCTCCGCAGCCTTCACTGCATCTATGCTCCCACAACGGCTTCCTCCAAGAATAATGATTTTGACATACACAATTGAAAATGGCCTAAATGATTTATTTTCCAAATATGTTTCATTGATTTTTACATTATATGTATTACTCATAATTTAAAACATTTTATAATAATTTAACTATGTTTATTTTAGTTATATGTTTTATTTACTTTATTTTACATAATTTTTTATACATTAAAAAAACGATATTTTTAATGATGATATTTTTAACAACAATATTTATTTATCGATATTTTTGTACTTCCCATTATAAATAAATAAATAGGACTTTGATATCCTGTACATTGATATTCTTGCGTCAATATTTCTGTTGGTCGATATTCTTACTCAATATTCTTTGAGTGATCCATCTAATGCAACTCTATACTTCCAAATAGCTAATGGGATTATTGTGGTTTTGCTTATTGCTTTTGGTGTTAAGTAGTGAAATGAAACAAAATGAAATGAAAAAGGATTTATAAAGCGCATGGCTGCCCGGGAGCGTCCCAGCGCTGGGGTACAGAGGAAAACTGAGAGGGACTGGGGGGGGGGGGGGGAGAGGGTGTTATTATGGATCCTGTGGGAACAGGAGCGTTTTCAGAAGTTTACGGAATTTCAGGTAGCTCGGTTCGGATCAAAGACTAATTGGAAGGGAGTTCCACAGGGTCACGGCGTTGACCGAAAAGCGGCACCCTCCAGTTCGAGCCTTCCTAACTCTTTGAACAGTGGCCAGGTTTCCATGGGAAGAGCGCAGAGTCCTGGTGGCTTTGTAGGGATAGAGCATATTTACCAGGATAGGAGGCCCTTTGCCCTGAAGGGATCTATGGGTGATACACAGGGACTTAAATTTGATCCTTTCCCGGACTGGTAACCAGTGGTGGGCCTTGAATGCCGGTTTAGCAGATGATCTTATGGGGGGTGTCTGTCAGCAGTCTGGCCGCTGCGTTCTGGATGCGCTGAAGGATGTTGATGGTTGATTCTGGAGCGGCCAGAAAGAGGGCATTGCTATAGTCTAACCTGGATAGGATTAGACCCTGAATGAGCAACTTTCTGGATTGTGCCGGAAGTAGGGGGAGAATCTTACGGGCTGAACGGAGTAAGCCCACACAGGTGCCAGCAGTCTTTTTAGCCTGTGTCTTAAGGGAGAGGTCCTGCTTGAGCCACACCCCTAAGCTTTTAAGTTCCTTCTTCGGTGTAGGGAGGTCCCCTAGGCACAAGGGCCAGATGGAGGTGGGAAGAGATGTCATTTGCTGGCCCAGAAGCATGAGTTCTGTCTTTGTGCCGTTTAATTTAAGTCGAGAGTCACACATCCATGTGTAGATTTCGGAGAGGCAGTTATGCAGGTTTTCAGAGTTGCCCTTTTCCAGGGAAAGCGAGACGACCAATTGGGTCGATTAGTCGATGACTAATCATATATTGGGGAGTGTAAACCTCCGGAGCAGTCAGGGGCCTGATTGGGAACCCCTAAAAGGTCTTATGGCTGATCAGTGTTACCCCATCAAGGGTACTACTTATCATTGGAACTCTTCTTCACCCCAACACAGAAGTACAGGGGAAGTAAGGCAGATAGTCCATCTGGGGTAATCATCAAACGATGATGGTGTTGGTATCTACTTCAGTCAGTGTTGATTCATTTGGTTCCAAGGAAAGGAGTCATTGAGTCCCTGGGTATGTGTCTGTAGGCTATAAACCCACCACTGCTCTTTATCCAGAAGTCTTCTACTTAAGTTGGGGCCACCTTTAATTCTCTCAATTACTGTCCATTCGAGATCGTTATCAGTGAGCCCCATTTCTACATAATGGGCAGCGAGTTTGGTCACAGTGACTAATCGTGCTCCTGTGCTCACTGATCTGCACCATTACCTTCCTCGTGGTCATTCCAATGTACCTGGATTTGCAGGGGCATGTGATCATGTATACTTCATTTGCAGTATTACAATTGGTATGGTCCCTTTGATCCCACTGGTGTGTCAGTCCTAGATCGATGCTAGTGGTGTGAGACGTAAAGCAACATACTACACATGAGTCACAAGGGTAATGGCCCTTAACCTGTGGTTGGCTCCATAGTGTGAATTGGGTGCTTTGTTTTTGTGTCCAACTCTGTGTGCATCAGGGAGTTCCTAATACTTTTATTGCGTCTAAATGAAAATATGTGTTTCTCAAAAGTAAGTTTATTTGAGGTTAATATTAGCCATTTGCAACTGATTATTTCTTGATAGCATTAGATGATGAATTATATATGGTGACACATATTATTGCCTTAGTGTCCCTTCTTGTGTTGGTTTCAAGTAGGGCTGCTCTTGGTGTGTTGCATGACCTTTTCCGCGCCTGCTCAATAACCTTTCTAGGGTATGCTTTTTCTTTAAGCTTAACAGAGACTTTCTCTGCTTCCTCGTTAAAGCTTGCAAGGTCTGAGCAGTTTCTGCATATTCTTAGGTACTGCCCGACGGAGAGGTTCTCTCTCAGTGATCTTGGGTGAGATCTGTCAAAATGCAGCAAACTGTTACAATCCGTTGGGAAACTGGAATGGGGTTTTTAGGAAATTCAGAGCTGAGGGGCGCACTGCCTAGGTTAGTACGTTACAGTGTGTGATGAGGATTGTTGCTGTGTAGTGCGTGAAGAGCAGACGGACAGCACCCTTAACCGTCTAAACAAGTCAACAGACCAAACAATTGTACAAAGCAAAGCTCTCGCAACTACAATAAGATGGCATAGATAAAGTACAATGACTGATGAGAATTAATAGACAGAAGCAGATTCTTTTGTGTGTTTCTTGTAACAGCAAGATGTTGGTTTATTCTCTCCAGACTTGAGGAATGTCACAATCGCCGACACGTGTTTCGTCGTGTGCGGTTGAGTCAACACGACTCTTCAGGGCTGATGGTACAAAAATAATAACGTATGCATGTTCATTTTACGTTATATCATTGTGACATACTGCACATGGTGACAGAAGTGCATCCAACATGCAGTAGTGACGTGGGTGTTCATTTGCACAGGACGAGTGTGATTTGTAATGTCGTTGAGACATGTGAATAATAATACTGTAAGAGCGTGACTAATTGGGTTTGGTGTGGTGGTGCAAAGATGGTGAACTATGGTGATATGCTGTTGCGTGTATAGTACTTTTTAGCTCGCACACACAGTGATCCTACATTCCGAGGGTTAGTGAGGTGGTTGGGCATTCAGGTGCGGTGATATTTGAATCGGTAGGTGATGGCATCTAGCTAAAGTGTCTACGTGACGTTTAGCGTGAAGAACCGGCGAAGTCGCTTCTGCGTTAAGGTCAACAGACTCACTCCATATATACACAGAATCTCTGTGTGATAATTCTATTACCTTTAGTTTCAACTCCGAGGGTTGAAGATAGTCTGGACCTCGTGGTTAGATTCTAAGTAAGTACAGATGGGGGAGAAAATTAGGAAGAAGATTCAATAAGGAGGCATTGAAGAAGAGAATGTGAATGGACACCTGTTTAAGGTGGTCCAAATTGCTCAGAGCATCGTGGAAAATATCCTTACCACTATGTCTAGTATACACCGAATCCAATTGATTACTGGTATGCAAAGGTCAGTCCTGTAAATACGTATTGTAGACGCTCAGATTCGGTAATTATCGCCTTATAGGTCGGTATTTGGCACCGAGTGTTAGCACTCTGTTAAAAAAGGCAAATCCAAATGAGTAAAAATTGCTATGTTTAAAATTGTTTGAAAGGCATTCTGCAATGTTAAATCAATTGTTTTACAGGTTTCCAGCTAAAAAATTAAGAAACGAAAGTACCTGAATACGGTTGCGTTTCAGGTGAAAGCCGGGAGGGGATCCATCAATAGTACTGCTAGAAGGGAACGGGTGCGTCTCTTCTTAGGCGGTATGCTGTGGATGGCAAAATAATAGCTTTAGGCGCGTGTTATGGCTGCGTGAAAGCCCGGTTCTAAGGGCTTGGAAAAGAATTTTAAACAACGGGAAGATGATTATGCGAGAAAAAAAGGGGAATGAGGGCATAATAACTTACCCGTAATCAGGTATCCCTCCTCTGGTGGTTCCCGGCGGTTTGTCTCTCGTGTACGAACACGTGACCCGGGGGAAGGATTAGTTAAATACAAGTGGTAAACATCGAGGATGTCCTATTATCTATGGTGCTAGCGTGGGCGCCATTGTTAAGAGGAGAGAAATCAATGAAAAAGGTTCTGTAACGCGATATTAATCGTCTATTAACAGAAAATAAAGAATCCTTTTGTGCAATAAGTTACAAGTATTTAATAACGGAGGTGATGCGTCTCGATATGATGTGTGTAAATAAAATAATTGCCACTGTTGTAGCGTAGTTAATAATAAAACTCTCGTATTTTTGTGGCTAATTGGTCAGTAAAAAATACAAAGTTAAAAGATCGTACTCTTTACTATTGTTATTGTGTAGAAAACGCGCGGCTACCAGGCTGGAATCTTCCTATTTGTTTATTGGCAATTGACAGCTGATGAGCTGCAAATTCAGGTAGCTGAGGTGGTGACGAAGGGTGCACATGCCAAGAGCTGATTGTGAGCCAGACTCCATTGACATAGTCTGGTGTGAAGATAGTGTTCCATATAACGTGGTTATTACAAGGGTGTGAGTGCACCATTACCACCACATGTATGTGAGTTCATCGACATGAGAACATTTGTAATACAGCTTAGCACATATCATGCAATATTGCATGTACAAGAATACAGATGTAGTTCCAGCGTTATACTATACAGTGCATCTAGAGTTCTATATTATACAGTACATACAATCGGTAGCATCATTCAACTCCAAAAGGTGGTGAAACTCTCTGGTGGTATCTCAGTTTCTCGTTATGGGTTTCTAGATGTTGACGTAAGGGAAATTCAGTATAGTATGTACATATGACGGGTCCCCGCGGTGACTGCTTAGTCACCCAGAAAGTATTGAAGCTCAGGATCGTAGTTCAGCCCATGTTCCACGCTCCGTAGGCGCATGATCCATGTAGCCTCTCTGCGTCTGAGTGTCAATTCTCGGTTCCCCCCTCTGATGTCGAGGGGAATCATGTAAATTCCAAAGACACGTACTTTGATGTCATCCTCCTGAGGTTGGCATTCTGCTATGTGTAGCGCTACCGGGTATCTGGGGTCTCTTTTCTGTATGGCTCTCATATGTTCTGAGATCCTCTCTTTAAGAGCCCTGATAGTGCTGCCTACATATATCTTGCCGCATTGACATTCAATTATATACACTACAAATTTACTCAGGCAGGTGATATTGTGTTTGATTTTGTAGACAGTCCCTTCAGGACCTTTGAAAGATGTCGTACCATGTTTCCCCCAGATGCACATGGAACAGAAACCACATTTGTGGAATCCAAGGCCTCGTGTAGATAGCCAGTCACGTGCTGTAGTGTTGGTGGGAACTGTAGGGCTCAATTTATTTCTCAACGTGAAACCCTTCCTATATGTGATAGAGGGTCTGTCTGGAAGAAATTCCTTGAGGATAGGATCGTCTGTTAAGAGTTTCCAATGTCTGTTGAAACTCTTCTTGGTGATGTGGTTAAGTGCACTGTACTCTGTAATAAGTCTGATATGTTGGTCAGAGGACTCAACCTCTGTACGTGTCTTCAAACATTCAGGTCTCTGGATGTTTCTGGTTTTCGATTCAGCTTTTCTGAGGGATGTCTTGGAGTACCCCCTCTTGTGAAATCTGTCTCTCATGTTAGCGATACAGTTGTCAAACTCACTGGCTTCACTACAATTGCGTTTAGCTCTGAGAAATTCTCCATATGGGATGGAGCGTAACTGGTGTTCTGGGTGGAAGCTAGAGGCATGGAGTATAGAGTTACAGGAGGTGGGTTTTCTAAACAATTTAGAGTGTAGTTGATTATCCTTCACATAGAATTCTAAGTCTAGGAATTCTATGTTGGTAAGGCTGTGTCGCATGGTGAAGTTTATTTCCCACATGTTAGTGTTGAGATATTCAAAAAAAGAGAGAAGAAGTTCCTCAGATCCTGACCATAGGAGAAAACAATCGTCGATATATCGACCCCAAAAGACTATAGAGTCGATATACTGTGTTCCTTTGGTGCCCCAGATAAGATCAGCCTCCAACGCCCCCATGAAGAGATTAGCGAAGGAGGGTGAGAATTTGGAGCCCATGGCTACTCCCTTTTTTTGACGATACCATTTACGATCGAAAATGAAAAAGTTATTCTCAAGAATAACCTGCATCATGTGTATTAGCATATTGGTATGTGCCCATAGTGAAGCCGGTCTGTGGGATAGAAGTTTGGTGATGGCTGAAATTCCTAGTTCGGGATTGATGCTGGTGTAAAGAGACACCACATCCATGGTCACCAGTATGGTGTCTTTTTGCCATTCCATGTCTGACATAATATTCAAAATGTGTTTGGAGTCTTGTATATAAGACGGTAGGTTCTTGACTAGAGGTCCCAAGAAAAGATCCACATATTCCGCGATTCTTTCGGTGGGACCCCCGATCCCCGATACTATCGGTCTACCTGGTGGAAATGGTAGATCCTTATGGACTTTAGGCAGAGTGTACAGCCAGGGGTACCTGGGTCTGAAGACTTTAAGATACAGGTACTCATTGTCATCCAGAAGACCCGATTGTTTCCAGTTTAATAGTAGTCCATTAAGTAGTAGTGTCAGTGGACCTATCGGGTTGTGGTTAAGTAACTCATAACATGAGTCATCACTCAATTGGCCAAGGATCTCATTGTTGTAGTCAATGAGATTCATGACCACCACATTACCCCCCTTGTCAGCCTCCCTAATGATAATGTTGGGATTGTCGCTTAAAGTAGAAAGTGCTAACCGTTCCCCTTTGGTCAGGTTGTCTCTGTATTTAAATTTTGTCTTCAAGTTCTTAGTGTTGGCTCTGTTAAGATCCTCCAGAACGTGTCTGTGGAAATTATCAATCGTGTTGCCCCCTGATAATGTGGGTGTCCATTTGGATTTACTCTTAAGACCACTTGCCATACTGTAATCAGTTTCCACATTCAGCTCCTCAAGTAGCCTTTCCATTTCAAGTGGACTATCTTCCCTGTCTGTTAAAGAAAGAAGCAAGTGTGTGGTTTGCACATCTTTAATAGTCAAAGGTACATCGTCAAAAACAGTCGGAATGTTTCTAGGTTGTCTCTGTGTGGTTTGTGATCCAGCAAAATGTTTCTTAAGTTTGAGATTGCGTATAAACTTAAAGAGATCAATTTTGGTTTGGCATATGTCGCCAGTAGAATAGGGATTGAAGTTCAAGCCTTTGCTGAGTAAGGTGATCATCTCCGGTGTCAATGGAAATGAGGAAAGATTGATGACTTGTACTGTGTCTGTTGGTATGGTTAGTTCCTCTGTGTTCCTGACCTCAATTTCCTGCGATATTCCTCGCTTGTTCCTGCGTTTGCCCCTGTGGGGTTTGGGTCTACAGCGACCTTTGGTGGCTGGGTCCTGTAGCCCTTCCTCACCCGTTCCATCTCTAAAAAAAAGGGTTGAACTGTTGGGCTCTGTATTAGCTAAGATTTCGTTCTCAATATCGCTGAGTCCTGTAGAACTCAATGAAGTGGTGCTGGAGTTTGCAGAATTAGTGGTGGTAGGTCTACCTGCTTGTGAGCCTGCTTTAGGCTTGGGAATCAAGGAATCATATTTGCGATCAAAGGTGTAGATTCTACCATTTTTATAGTCTGCCTCATCCCTTTTGATTTGACGTGCCTTTCTGTTTTTGATTTCTGCTTGATGTTTAAGAAGAATTTCATCCAGTAGGGTGTAATTCTTCACAGTGGCCTCAGGTTTATTAAGATCTTTAATCTCCTGTTCTACAGTGGAGATTTCTGTCTGTAGTTTAGCGGTTTTCCGGTCAGCACTCTCAATCAGAATGTCCATGAGTGTGATGGAATTCTGGTTTAGTGAGTCTTCCCATTTAACCATGAGATCACGGTCTAGATCATCATAGGTCGGGAAGATGTGGGACCGTAATCCCCTAGGAACTATTTTGAGTCTCAGATAGTGTTTAAGAGTTGCTCCATCCCACCAACGGGAATTTTCTTGTTTCTTAAGTTTTTCTAATTTGAAGAACTTGTCTCTTAAACCCTCTGTGCGTGCAGGACCTGCTGCGGCCGATGCCTGGTGTGTGGGCATGCCTTTGGCCAGGTTTTCAAAGAGATCTGCTGCTGCTTTGTCCCTGTCCATAGTGTGATGGACACGTATGAGAAAATCGTTAGATATGATATTAAGGAGAGTAACGTGGAGGCGCCCAGTCTGACACACTTAAAGGGAAACTGGAATGGGGTTTTTAGGAAATTCAGAGCTGAGGGGCGCACTGCCTAGGTTAGTACGTTACAGTGTGTGATGAGGATTGTTGCTGTGTAGTGCGTGAAGAGCAGACGGACAGCACCCTTAACCGTCTAAACAAGTCAACAGACCAAACAATTGTACAAAGCAAAGCTCTCGCAACTACAATAAGATGGCATAGATAAAGTACAATGACTGATGAGAATTAATAGACAGAAGCAGATTCTTTTGTGTGTTTCTTGTAACAGCAAGATGTTGGTTTATTCTCTCCAGACTTGAGGAATGTCACAATCGCCGACACGTGTTTCGTCGTGTGCGGTTGAGTCAACACGACTCTTCAGGGCTGATGGTACAAAAATAATAACGTATGCATGTTCATTTTACGTTATATCATTGTGACATACTGCACATGGTGACAGAAGTGCATCCAACATGCAGTAGTGACGTGCGTGTTCATTTGCACAGGACGAGTGTGATTTGTAATGTCGTTGAGACATGTGAATAATAATACTGTAAGAGCGTGACTAATTGGGTTCGGTGTGGTGGTGCAAAGATGGTGAACTATGGTGATATGCTGTTGCGTGTATAGTACTTTTTAGCTCGCACACACAGTGATCCTACATTCCGAGGGTTAGTGAGGTGGTTGGGCATTCAGGTGCGGTGATATTTGAATCGGTAGGTGATGGCATCTAGCTAAAGTGTCTACGTGACGTTTAGCGTGAAGAACCGGCGAAGTCGCTTCTGCGTTAAGGTCAACAGACTCACTCCATATATACACAGAATCTCTGTGTGATAATTCTATTACCTTTAGTTTCAACTCCAAGAGTGAGGGTTGAAGATAGTCTGGACCTCGTGGTTAGATTCTAAGTAAGTACAGATGGGGGAGAAAATTAGGAAGAAGATTCAATAAGGAGGCATTGAAGAAGAGAATGTGAATGGACACCTGTTTAAGGTGGTCCAAATTGCTCAGAGCATCGTGGAAAATATCCTTACCACTATGTCTAGTATACACCGAATCCAATTGATTACTGGTATGCAAAGGTCAGTCCTGTAAATACGTATTGTAGACGCTCAGATTCGGTAATTATCGCCTTATAGGTCGGTATTTGGCACCGAGTGTTAGCACTCTGTTAAAAAAGGCAAATCCAAATGAGTAAAAATTGCTATGTTTAAAATTGTTTGAAAGGCATTCTGCAATGTTAAATCAATTGTTTTACAGGTTTCCAGCTAAAAAATTAAGAAACGAAAGTACCTGAATACGGTTGCGTTTCAGGTGAAAGCCGGGAGGGGATCCATCAATAGTACTGCTAGAAGGGAACGGGTGCGTCTCTTCTTAGGCGGTATGCTGTGGATGGCAAAATAATAGCTTTAGGCGCGTGTTATGGCTGCGTGAAAGCCCGGTTCTAAGGGCTTGGAAAAGAATTTTAAACAACGGGAAGATGATTATGCGAGAAAAAAAGGGGAATGAGGGCATAATAACTTACCCGTAATCAGGTATCCCTCCTCTGGTGGTTCCCGGCGGTTTGTCTCTCGTGTACGAACACGTGACCCGGGGGAAGGATTAGTTAAATACAAGTGGTAAACATCGAGGATGTCCTATTATCTATGGTGCTAGCGTGGGCGCCATTGTTAAGAGGAGAGAAATCAATGAAAAAGGTTCTGTAACGCGATATTAATCGTCTATTAACAGAAAATAAAGAATCCTTTTGTGCAATAAGTTACAAGTATTTAATAACGGAGGTGATGCATCTCGATATGATGTGTGTAAATAAAATAATTGCCACTGTTGTAGCGTAGTTAATAATAAAACTCTCGTATTTTTGTGGCTAATTGGTCAGTAAAAAATACAAAGTTAAAAGATCGTACTCTTTACTATTGTTATTGTGTAGAAAACGCGCTGCTACCAGGCTGGAATCTTCCTATTTGTTTATTGGCCATTGACAGCTGATGAGCTGCAAATTCAGGTAGCTGAGGTGGTGACGAAGGGTGCACATGCCAAGAGCTGATTGTGAGCCAGACTCCATTGACATAGTCTGGTGTGAAGATAGTGTTCCATATAACGTGGTTATTACAAGGGTGTGAGTGCACCATTACCACCACATGTATGTGAGTTCATCGACATGAGAACATTTGTAATACAGCTTAGCACATATCATGCAATATTGCATGTACAAGAATACAGATGTGGTTCCAGCGTTATACTATACAGTGCATCTAGAGTTCTATATTATACAGTACATACAATCGGTAGCATCATTCAACTCCAAAAGGTGGTGAAACTCTCTGGTGGTATCTCAGTTTCTCGTTATGGGTTTCGAGATGTTGACGTAAGGGAAATTCAGTATAGTATGTACATATGACGGGTCCCCGCGGTGACTGCTTAGTCACCCAGAAAGTATTGAAGCTCAGGATCGTAGTTCAGCCCATGTTCCACGCTCCGTAGGCGCATGATCCATGTAGCCTCTCTGCGTCTGAGTGTCAATTCTCGGTTCCCCCCTCTGATGTCGAGGGGAATCATGTCAATTCCAAAGACACGTACTTTGATGTCATCCTCCTGAGGTTGGCATTCTGCTATGTGTAGCGCTACCGGGTATCTGGGGTCTCTTTTCTGTATGGCTCTCATATGTTCTGAGATCCTCTCTTTAAGAGCCCTGATAGTGCTGCCTACATATATCTTGCCGCATTGACATTCAATTATATACACTACAAATTTACTCAGGCAGGTGATATTGTGTTTGATTTTGTAGACAGTCCCTTCAGGACCTTTGAAAGATGTCGTACCATGTTTCCCCCAGATGCACATGGAACAGAAACCACATTTGTGGAATCCAAGGCCTCGTGTAGATAGCCAGTCACGTGCTGTAGTGTTGGTGGGAACTGTAGGGCTCAATTTATTTCTCAACGTGAAACCCTTCCTATATGTGATAGAGGGTCTGTCTGGAAGAAATTCCTTGAGGATAGGATCGTCTGTTAAGAGTTTCCAATGTCTGTTGAAACTCTTCTTGGTGATGTGGTTAAGTGCACTGTACTCTGTAATAAGTCTGATATGTTGGTCAGAGGACTCAACCTCTGTACGTGTCTTCAAACATTCAGGTCTCTGGATGTTTCTGGTTTTCGATTCAGCTTTTCTGAGGGATGTCTTGGAGTACCCCCTCTTGTGAAATCTGTCTCTCATGTTAGCGATACAGTTGTCAAACTCACTGGCTTCACTACAATTGCGTTTAGCTCTGAGAAATTCTCCATATGGGATGGAGCGTAACTGGTGTTCTGGGTGGAAGCTAGAGGCATGGAGTATAGAGTTACAGGAGGTGGGTTTTCTAAACAATTTAGAGTGTAGTTGATTATCCTTCACATAGAATTCTAAGTCTAGGAATTCTATGTTGGTAAGGCTGTGTCGCATGGTGAAGTTTATTTCCCACATGTTAGTGTTGAGATATTCAAAAAAAGAGAGAAGAAGTTCCTCAGATCCTGACCATAGGAGAAAACAATCGTCGATATATCGACCCCAAAAGACTATAGAGTCGATATACTGTGTTCCTTTGGTGCCCCAGATAAGATCAGCCTCCAACGCCCCCATGAAGAGATTAGCGAAGGAGGGTGAGAATTTGGAGCCCATGGCTACTCCCTTTTTTTGACGATACCATTTACGATCGAAAATGAAAAAGTTATTCTCAAGAATAACCTGCATCATGTGTATTAGCATATTGGTATGTGCCCATAGTGAAGCCGGTCTGTGGGATAGAAGTTTGGTGATGGCTGAAATTCCTAGTTCGGGATTGATGCTGGTGTAAAGAGACACCACATCCATGGTCACCAGTATGGTGTCTTTTTGCCATTCCATGTCTGACAAAATATTCAAAATGTGTTTGGAGTCTTGTATATAAGACGGTAGGTTCTTGACTAGAGGTCCCAAGAAAAGATCCACATATTCCGCGATTCTTTCGGTGGGACCCCCGATCCCCGATACTATCGGTCTACCTGGTGGAAATGGTAGATCCTTATGGACTTTAGGCAGAGTGTACAGCCAGGGGTACCTGGGTCTGAAGACTTTAAGATACAGGTACTCATTGTCATCCAGAAGACCCGATTGTTTCCAGTTTAATAGTAGTCCATTAAGTAGTAGTGTCAGTGGACCTATCGGGTTGTGGTTAAGTAACTCATAACATGAGTCATCACTCAATTGGCCAAGGATCTCATTGTTGTAGTCAATGAGATTCATGACCACCACATTACCCCCCTTGTCAGCCTCCCTAATGATAATGTTGGGATTGTCGCTTAAAGTAGAAAGTGCTAACCGTTCCCCTTTGGTCAGGTTGTCTCTGTATTTAAATTTTGTCTTCAAGTTCTTAGTGTTGGCTCTGTTAAGATCCTCCAGAACGTGTCTGTGGAAATTATCAATCGTGTTGCCCCCTGATAATGTGGGTGTCCATTTGGATTTACTCTTAAGACCACTTGCCATACTGTAATCAGTTTCCACATTCAGCTCCTCAAGTAGCCTTTCCATTTCAAGTGGACTATCTTCCCTGTCTGTTAAAGAAAGAAGCAAGTGTGTGGTTTGCACATCTTTAATAGTCAAAGGTACATCGTCAAAAACAGTCGGAATGTTTCTAGGTTGTCTCTGTGTGGTTTGTGATCCAGCAAAATGTTTCTTAAGTTTGAGATTGCGTATAAACTTAAAGAGATCAATTTTGGTTTGGCATATGTCGCCAGTAGAATAGGGATTGAAGTTCAAGCCTTTGCTGAGTAAGGTGATCATCTCCGGTGTCAATGGAAATGAGGAAAGATTGATGACTTGTACTGTGTCTGTTGGTATGGTTAGTTCCTCTGTGTTCCTGACCTCAATATCCTGCGATATTCCTCGCTTGTTCCTGCGTTTGCCCCTGTGGGGTTTGGGTCTACAGCGACCTTTGGTGGCTGGGTCCTGTAGCCCTTCCTCACCCGTTCCATCTCTAAAAAAAAGGGTTGAACTGTTGGGCTCTGTATTAGCTAAGATTTCGTTCTCAATATCGCTGAGTCCTGTAGAACTCAATGAAGTGGTGCTGGAGTTTGCAGAATTAGTGGTGGTAGGTCTACCTGCTTGTGAGCCAGCTTTAGGCTTGGGAATCAAGGAATCATATTTGCGATCAAAGGTGTAGATTCTACCATTTTTATAGTCTGCCTCATCCCTTTTGATTTGACGTGCCTTTCTGTTTTTGATTTCTGCTTGATGTTTAAGAAGAATTTCATCCAGTAGGGTGTAATTCTTCACAGTGGCCTCAGGTTTATTAAGATCTTTAATCTCCTGTTCTACAGTGGAGATTTCTGTCTGTAGTTTAGCGGTTTTCCGGTTAGCACTCTCAATCAGAATGTCCATGAGTGTGATGGAATTCTGGTTTAGTGAGTCTTCCCATTTAACCATGAGATCACGGTCTAGATCATCATAGGTCGGGAAGATGTGGGACCGTAATCCCCTAGGAACTATTTTGAGTCTCAGATAGTGTTTAAGAGTTGCTCCATCCCACCAACGGGAATTTTCTTGTTTCTTAAGTTTTTCTAATTTGAAGAACTTGTCTCTTAAACCCTCTGTGCGTGCAGGACCTGCTGCGGCCGATGCCTGGTGTGTGGGCATGCCTTTGGCCAGGTTTTCAAAGAGATCTGCTGCTGCTTTGTCCCTGTCCATAGTGTGATGGACACGTATGAGAAAATCGTTAGATATGATATTAAGGAGAGTAACGTGGAGGCGCCCAGTCTGACACACTTAAAGGGAAACTGGAATGGGGTTTTTAGGAAATTCAGAGCTGAGGGGCGCACTGCCTAGGTTAGTACGTTACAGTGTGTGATGAGGATTGTTGCTGTGTAGTGCGCGAAGAGCAGACGGACAGCACCCTTAACCGTCTAAACAAGTCAACAGACCAAACAATTGTACAAAGCAAAGCTCTCGCAACTACAATAAGATGGCATAGATAAAGTACAATGACTGATGAGAATTAATAGACAGAAGCAGATTCTTTTGTGTGTTTCTTGTAACAGCAAGATGTTGGTTTATTCTCTCCAGACTTGAGGAATGTCACAATCGCCGACACGTGTTTCGTCGTGTGCGGTTGAGTCAACACGACTCTTCAGGGCTGATGGTACAAAAATAATAACGTATGCATGTTCATTTTACGTTATATCATTGTGACATACTGCACATGGTGACAGAAGTGCATCCAACATGCAGTAGTGACGTGCGTGTTCATTTGCACAGGACGAGTGTGATTTGTAATGTCGTTGAGACATGTGAATAATAATACTGTAAGAGCGTGACTAATTGGGTTCGGTGTGGTGGTGCAAAGATGGTGAACTATGGTGATATGCTGTTGCGTGTATAGTACTTTTTAGCTCGCACACACAGTGATCCTACATTCCGAGGGTTAGTGAGGTGGTTGGGCATTCAGGTGCGGTGATATTTAAATCGGTAGGTGATGGCATCTAGCTAAAGTGTCTACGTGACGTTTAGCGTGAAGAACCGGCGAAGTCGCTTCTGCGTTAAGGTCAACAGACTCACTCCATATATACACAGAATCTCTGTGTGATAATTCTATTACCTTTAGTTTCAACTCCAAGAGTGAGGGTTGAAGATAGTCTGGACCTCGTGGTTAGATTCTAAGTAAGTACAGATGGGGGAGAAAATTAGGAAGAAGATTCAATAAGGAGGCATTGAAGAAGAGAATGTGAATGGACACCTGTTTAAGGTGGTCCAAATTGCTCAGAGCATCGTGGAAAATATCCTTACCACTATGTCTAGTATACACCGAATCCAATTGATTACTGGTATGCAAAGGTCAGTCCTGTAAATACGTATTGTAGACGCTCAGATTCGGTAATTATCGCCTTATAGGTCGGTATTTGGCACCGAGTGTTAGCACTCTGTTAAAAAAGGCAAATCCAAATGAGTAAGAATTGCTATGTTTAAAATTGTTTGAAAGGCATTCTGCAATGTTAAATCAATTGTTTTACAGGTTTCCAGCTAAAAAATTAAGAAACGAAAGTACCTGAATACGGTTGCGTTTCAGGTGAAAGCCGGGAGGGGATCCATCAATAGTACTGCTAGAAGGGAACGGGTGCGTCTCTTCTTAGGCGGTATGCTGTGGATGGCAAAATAATAGCTTTAGGCGCGTGTTATGGCTGCGTGAAAGCCCGGTTCTAAGGGCTTGGAAAAGAATTTTAAACAACGGGAAGATGATTATGCGAGAAAAAAAGGGGAATGAGGGCATAATAACTTACCCGTAATCAGGTATCCCTCCTCTGGTGGTTCCCGGCGGTTTGTCTCTCGTGTACGAACACGTGACCCGGGGGAAGGATTAGTTAAATACAAGTGGTAAACATCGAGGATGTCCTATTATCTATGGTGCTAGCGTGGGCGCCATTGTTAAGAGGAGAGAAATCAATGAAAAAGGTTCTGTAACGCGATATTAATCGTCTATTAACAGAAAATAAAGAATCCTTTTGTGCAATAAGTTACAAGTATTTAATAACGGAGGTGATGCATCTCGATATGATGTGTGTAAATAAAATAATTGCCACTGTTGTAGCGTAGTTAATAATAAAACTCTCGTATTTTTGTGGCTAATTGGTCAGTAAAAAATACAAAGTTAAAAGATCGTACTCTTTACTATTGTTATTGTGTAGAAAACGCGCGGCTACCAGGCTGGAATCTTCCTATTTGTTTATTGGCCATTGACAGCTGATGAGCTGCAAATTCAGGTAGCTGAGGTGGTGACGAAGGGTGCACATGCCAAGAGCTGATTGTGAGCCAGACTCCATTGACATAGTCTGGTGTGAAGATAGTGTTCCATATAACGTGGTTATTACAAGGGTGTGAGTGCACCATTACCATCACATGTATGTGAGTTCATCGACATGAGAACATTTGTAATACAGCTTAGCACATATCATGCAATATTGCATGTACAAGAATACAGATGTGGTTCCAGCGTTATACTATACAGTGCATCTAGAGTTCTATATTATACAGTACATACAATCGGTAGCATCATTCAACTCCAAAAGGTGGTGAAACTCTCTGGTGGTATCTCAGTTTCTCGTTATGGGTTTCGAGATGTTGACGTAAGGGAAATTCAGTATAGTATGTACATATGACGGGTCCCCGCGGTGACTGCTTAGTCACCCAGAAAGTATTGAAGCTCAGGATCGTAGTTCAGCCCATGTTCCACGCTCCGTAGGCGCATGATCCATGTAGCCTCTCTGCGTCTGAGTGTCAATTCTCGGTTCCCCCCTCTGATGTCGAGGGGAATCATGTCAATTCCAAAGACACGTACTTTGATGTCATCCTCCTGAGGTTGGCATTCTGCTATGTGTAGCGCTACCGGGTATCTGGGGTCTCTTTTCTGTATGGCTCTCATATGTTCTGAGATCCTCTCTTTAAGAGCCCTGATAGTGCTGCCTACATATATCTTGCCGCATTGACATTCAATTATATACACTACAAATTTACTCAGGCAGGTGATATTGTGTTTGATTTTGTAGACAGTCCCTTCAGGACCTTTGAAAGATGTCGTACCATGTTTCCCCCAGATGCACATGGAACAGAAACCACATTTGTGGAATCCAAGGCCTCGTGTAGATAGCCAGTCACGTGCTGTAGTGTTGGTGGGACTTGTAGGGCTCAATTTATTTCTCAACGTGAAACCCTTCCTATATGTGATAGAGGGTCTGTCTGGAAGAAATTCCTTGAGGATAGGATCGTCTGTTAAGAGTTTCCAATGTCTGTTGAAACTCTTCTTGGTGATGTGGTTAAGTGCACTGTACTCTGTAATAAGTCTGATATGTTGGTCAGAGGACTCAACCTCTGTACGTGTCTTCAAACATTCAGGTCTCTGGATGTTTCTGGTTTTCAATTCAGCTTTTCTGAGGGATGTCTTGGAGTACCCCCTCTTGTGAAATCTGTCTCTCATGTTAGCGATACAGTTGTCAAACTCACTGGCTTCACTACAATTGCGTTTAGCTCTGAGAAATTCTCCATATGGGATGGAGCGTAACTGGTGTTCTGGGTGGAAGCTAGAGGCATGGAGTATAGAGTTACAGGAGGTGGGTTTTCTAAACAATTTAGAGTGTAGTTGATTATCCTTCACATAGAATTCTAAGTCTAGGAATTCTATGTTGGTAAGGCTGTGTCGCATGGTGAAGTTTATTTCCCACATGTTAGTGTTGAGATATTCAAAAAAAGAGAGAAGAAGTTCCTCAGATCCTGACCATAGGAGAAAACAATCGTCGATATATCGACCCCAAAAGACTATAGAGTCGATATACTGTGTTCCTTTGGTGCCCCAGATAAGATCAGCCTCCAACGCCCCCATGAAGAGATTAGCGAAGGAGGGTGAGAATTTGGAGCCCATGGCTACTCCCTTTTTTTGACGATACCATTTACGATCGAAAATGAAAAAGTTATTCTCAAGAATAACCTGCATCATGTGTATTAGCATATTGGTATGTGCCCATAGTGAAGCCGGTCTGTGGGATAGAAGTTTGGTGATGGCTGAAATTCCTAGTTCGGGATTGATGCTGGTGTAAAGAGACACCACATCCATGGTCACCAGTATGGTGTCTTTTTGCCATTCCATGTCTGACATAATATTCAAAATGTGTTTGGAGTCTTGTATATAAGACGGTAGGTTCTTGACTAGAGGTCCCAAGAAAAGATCCACATATTCCGCGATTCTTTCGGTGGGACCCCCGATCCCCGATACTATCGGTCTACCTGGTGGAAATGGTAGATCCTTATGGACTTTAGGCAGAGTGTACAGCCAGGGGTACCTGGGTCTGAAGACTTTAAGATACAGGTACTCATTGTCATCCAGAAGACCCGATTGTTTCCAGTTTAATAGTAGTCCATTAAGTAGTAGTGTCAGTGGACCTATCGGGTTGTGGTTAAGTAACTCATAACATGAGTCATCACTCAATTGGCCAAGGATCTCATTGTTGTAGTCAATGAGATTCATGACCACCACATTACCCCCCTTGTCAGCCTCCCTAATGATAATGTTGGGATTGTCGCTTAAAGTCGAAAGTGCTAACCGTTCCCCTTTGGTCAGGTTGTCTCTGTATTTAAATTTTGTCTTCAAGTTCTTAGTGTTGGCTCTGTTAAGATCCTCCAGAACGTGTCTGTGGAAATTATCAATCGTGTTGCCCCCTGATAATGTGGGTGTCCATTTGGATTTACTCTTAAGACCACTTGCCATACTGTAATCAGTTTCCACATTCAGCTCCTCAAGTAGCCTTTCCATTTCAAGTGGACTATCTTCCCTGTCTGTTAAAGAAAGAAGCAAGTGTGTGGTTTGCACATCTTTAATAGTCAAAGGTACATCGTCAAAAACAGTCGGAATGTTTCTAGGTTGTCTCTGTGTGGTTTGTGATCCAGCAAAATGTTTCTTAAGTTTGAGATTGCGTATAAACTTAAAGAGATCAATTTTGGTTTGGCATATGTCGCCAGTAGAATAGGGATTGAAGTTCAAGCCTTTGCTGAGTAAGGTGATCATCTCCGGTGTCAATGGAAATGAGGAAAGATTGATGACTTGTACTGTGTCTGTTGGTATGGTTAGTTCCTCTGTGTTCCTGACCTCAATTTCCTGCGATATTCCTCGCTTGTTCCTGCGTTTGCCCCTGTGGGGTTTGGGTCTACAGCGACCTTTGGTGGCTGGGTCCTGTAGCCCTTCCTCACCTGTTCCATCTCTAAAAAAAAGGTTGAACTGTTGGGCTCTGTATTAGCTAAGATTTCGTTCCCAATATCGCTGAGTCCTGTAGATCTCAATGAAGTGGTGCTGGAGTTTGCAGAATTAGTGGTGGTAGGTCTACCTGCTTGTGAGCCAGCTTTAGGCTTGGGAATCAAGGAATCACATTTGCGATCAAAGGTGTAGATTCTACCATTTTTATAGTCTGCCTCATCCCTTTTGATTTGACGTGCCTTTCTGTTTTTGATTTCTGCTTGATGTTTAAGAAGAATTTCATCCAGTAGGGTGTAATTCTTCACAGTGGCCTCAGGTTTATTAAGATCTTTAATCTCCTGTTCTACAGTGGAGATTTCTGTCTGTAGTTTAGCGGTTTTCCGGTCAGCACTCTCAATCAGAATGTCCATGAGTGTGATGGAATTCTGGTTTAGTGAGTCTTCCCATTTAACCATGAGATCACGGTCTAGATCATCATAGGTCGGGAAGATGTGGGACCGTAATCCCCTAGGAACTATTTTGAGTCTCAGATAGTGTTTAAGAGTTGCTCCATCCCACCAACGGGAATTTTCTTGTTTCTTAAGTTTTTCTAATTTGAAGAACTTGTCTCTTAAACCCTCTGTGCGTGCAGGACCTGCTGCGGCCGATGCCTGGTGTGTGGGCATGCCTTTGGCCAGGTTTTCAAAGAGATCTGCTGCTGCTTTGTCCCTGTCCATAGTGTGAAGGACACGTATGTGAAAATCGTTAGATATGATATTAAGGAGAGTAACGTGGAGGCGCCCAGTCTGACACACTTAAAGGGAAACTGGAATGGGGTTTTTAGGAAATTCAGAGCTGAGGGGCGCACTGCCTAGGTTAGTACGTTACAGTGTGTGATGAGGATTGTTGCTGTGTAGTGCGTGAAGAGCAGACGGACAGCACCCTTAACCGTCTAAACAAGTCAACAGACCAAACAATTGTACAAAGCAAAGCTCTCGCAACTACAATAAGATGGCATAGATAAAGTACAATGACTGATGAGAATTAATAGACAGAAGCAGATTCTTTTGTGTGTTTCTTGTAACAGCAAGATGTTGGTTTATTCTCTCCAGACTTGAGGAATGTCACGATCGCCGACACGTGTTTTGTCGTGTGCGGTTGAGTCAACACGACTCTTCAGGGCTGATGGTACAAAAATAATAACGTATGCATGTTCATTTTACGTTATATCATTGTGACATACTGCACATGGTGACAGAAGTGCATCCAACATGCAGTAGTGACGTGCGTGTTCATTTGCACAGGACGAGTGTGATTTGTAATGTCGTTGAGACATGTGAATAATAATACTGTAAGAGCGTGACTAATTGGGTTCGGTGTGGTGGTGCAAAGATGGTGAACTATGGTGATATGCTGTTGCGTGTATAGTACTTTTTAGCTCGCACACACAGTGATCCTACATTCCGAGGGTTAGTGAGGTGGTTGGGCATTCAGGTGCGGTGATATTTGAATCGGTAGGTGATGGCATCTAGCTAAAGTGTCTACGTGACGTTTAGCGTGAAGAACCGGCGAAGTCGCTTCTGCGTTAAGGTCAACAGACTCACTCCATATATACACAGAATCTCTGTGTGATAATTCTATTACCTTTAGTTTCAACTCCAAGAGTGAGGGTTGAAGATAGTCTGGACCTCGTGGTTAGATTCTAAGTAAGTACAGATGGGGGAGAAAATTAGGAAGAAGATTCAATAAGGAGGCATTGAAGAAGAGAATGTGAATGGACACCTGTTTAAGGTGGTCCAAATTGCTCAGAGCATCGTGGAAAATATCCTTACCACTATGTCTAGTATACACCGAATCCAATTGATTACTGGTATGCAAAGGTCAGTCCTGTAAATACGTATTGTAGACGCTCAGATTCGGTAATTATCGCCTTATAGGTCGGTATTTGGCACCGAGTGTTAGCACTCTGTTAAAAAAGGCAAATCCAAATGAGTAAAAATTGCTATGTTTAAAATTGTTTGAAAGGCATTCTGCAATGTTAAATCAATTGTTTTACAGGTTTCCAGCTAAAAAATTAAGAAACGAAAGTACCTGAATACGGTTGCGTTTCAGGTGAAAGCCGGGAGGCCTGAGCTTCAATACTTTCTGGGTGACTAAGCAGTCACCGCGGGGACCCGTCATATGTACATACTATACTGAATTTTCCTTACGTCAACATCTAGAAACCCATAACGAGAAACTGAGATACCACCAGAGAGTTTCACCACCTTTTGGAGTTGAATGATGCTACCGATTGTATGTACTGTATAATATAGAACTCTAGATGCACTGTATAGTATAACGCTGGAACCACATCTGTATTCTTGTACATGCAATATTGCATGATATGTGCTAAGCTGTATTACAAATGTTCTCATGTCGATGAACTCACATACATGTGGTGGTAATGGTGCACTCACACCCTTGTAATAACCACGTTATATGGAACACTATCTTCACACCAGACTATGTCAATGGAGTCTGGCTCACAATCAGCTCTTGGCATGTGCACCCTTCGTCACCACCTCAGCTACCTGAATTTGCAGCTCATCAGCTGTCAATGGCCAATAAACAAATAGGAAGATTCCAGCCTGGTAGCCGCGCGTTTTCTACACAATAACAATAGTAAAGAGTACGATCTTTTAACTTTGTATTTTTTACTGACCAATTAGCCACAAAAATACGAGAGTTTTATTATTAACTACGCTACAACAGTGGCAATTATTTTATTTACACACATCATATCGAGACGCATCACCTCCGTTATTAAATACTTGTAACTTATTGCACAAAAGGATTCTTTATTTTCTGTTAATAGACGATTAATATCGCGTTACAGAACCTTTTTCATTGATTTCTCTCCTCTTAACAATGGCGCCCACGCTAGCACCATAGATAACAGGACATCCTCGATGTTTACCACTTGTATTTAACTAATCCTTCCCCTGGGTCACGTGTTCGTACACGAGAGACAAACCGCCGGGAACCACCAGAGGAGGGATACCTGATTACGGGTAAGTTATTATGCCCTCATTCCCATTTTTTTCTCGCATAATCATCTTCCCGTTGTTTAAAATTCTTTTCCAAGTCCTTAGAACCGGGCTTTCACGCAGCCATAACACGCGCCTAAAGCTATTATTTTGCCATCCACAGCATACCGCCTAAGAAGAGACGCACCCGTTCCCTTCTAGCAGTACTATTGATGGATCCCCTCCCGGCTTTCACCTGAAACGCAACCGTATTCAGGTACTTTCGTTTCTTAATTTTTTAGCTGGAAACCTGTAAAACAATTGATTTAACATTGCAGAATGCCTTTCAAACAATTTTAAACATAGCAATTTTTACTCATTTGGATTTGCCTTTTTTAACAGAGTGCTAACACTCGGTGCCAAATACCGACCTATAAGGCGATACCGAATCTGAGCGTCTACAATACGTATTTACAGGACTGACCTTTGCATACCAGTAATCAATTGGATTCGGTGTATACTAGACATAGTGGTAAGGATATTTTCCACGATGCTCTGAGCAATTTGGACCACCTTAAACAGGTGTCCATTCACATTCTCTTCTTCAATGCCTCCTTATTGAATCTTCTTCCTAATTTTCTCCCCCATCTGTACTTACTTAGAATCTAACCACGAGGTCCAGACTATCTTCAACCCTCACTCTTGGAGTTGAAACTAAAGGTAATAGAATTATCACACAGAGATTCTGTGTATATATGGAGTGAGTCTGTTGACCTTAACGCAGAAGCAACTTCTCCGGTTCTTCACGCTAAACGTCACGTAGACACTTTAGCTAGATGCCATCACCTACCGATTCAAATATCACTGCACCTGAATGCCCAACCACCTCACTAACCCTCGGAATGTAGGATCACTGTGTGTGCGAGCTAAAAAGTACTATACACGCAACAGCATATCACCATAGTTCACCATCTTTGCACCACCACACCGAACCCAATTAGTCACGCTCTTACAGTATTATTATTCACATGTCTCAACGACATTACAAATCACACTCGTCCTGTGCAAATGAACACGCACGTCACTACTGCATGTTGGATGCACTTCTGTCACCATGTGCAGTATGTCACAATGATATAACGTAAAATGAACATGCATACGTTATTATTTTTGTACCATCAGCCCTGAAGAGTCGTGTTGACTCAACCGCACACGACGAAACACGTGTCGGCGATTGTGACATTCCTCAAGTCTGGAGAGAATAAACCAACATCTTGCTGTTACAAGAAACACACAAAAGAATCTGCTTCTGTCTATTAATTCTCATCAGTCATTGTACTTTATCTATGCCATCTTATTGTAGTTGCGAGAGCTTTGCTTTGTACAATTGTTTGGTCTGTTGACTTGTTTAGACGGTTAAGGGTGCTGTCCGTCTGCTCTTCACGCACTACACAGCAACAATCCTCATCACACACTGTAACGTACTAACCTAGGCAGTGCGCCCCTCAGCTCTGAATTTCCTAAAAACCCCATTCCAGTTTCCCTTTAAGTGTGTCAGACTGGGCGCCTCCACGTTACTCTCCTTAATATCATATCTAACGATTTTCTCATACGTGTCCATCACACTATGGACAGGGACAAAGCAGCAGCAGATCTCTTTGAAAACCTGGCCAAAGGCATGCCCACACACCAGGCATCGGCCGCAGCAGGTCCTGCACGCACAGAGGGTTTAAGAGACAAGTTCTTCAAATTAGAAAAACTTAAGAAACAAGAAAATTCCCGTTGGTGGGATGGAGCAACTCTTAAACACTATCTGAGACTCAAAATAGTTCCTAGGGGATTACGGTCCCACATCTTCCCGACCTATGATGATCTAGACCGTGATCTCATGGTTAAATGGGAAGACTCACTAAACCAGAATTCCATCACACTCATGGACATTCTGATTGAGAGTGCTGACCGGAAAACCGCTAAACTACAGACAGAAATCTCCACTGTAGAACAGGAGATTAAAGATCTTAATAAACCTGAGGCCATTGTGAAGAATTACACCCTACTGGATGAAATTCTTCTTAAACATCAAGCAGAAATCAAAAACAGAAAGGCACGTCAAATCAAAAGGGATGAGGCAGACTATAAAAATGGTAGAATCTACACCTTTGATCGCAAATATGATTCCTTGATTCCCAAGCCTAAAGCTGGCTCACAAGCAGGTAGACCTACCACCACTAATTCTGCAAACTCCAGCACCACTTCATTGAGTTCTACAGGACTCAGCGATATTGAGAACGAAATCTTAGCTAATACAGAGCCCAACAGTTCAACCTTTTTTTTAGAGATGGAACGGGTGAGGAAGGGCTACAGGACCCAGCCACCAAAGGTCGCTGTAGACCCAAACCCCACAGGGGCAAACGCAGGAACAAGCGAGGAATATCGCAGGAAATTGAGGTCAGGAACACAGAGGAACTAACCATACCAACAGACACAGTACAAGTCATCAATCTTTCCTCATTTCCATTGACACCGGAGATGATCACCTTACTCAGAAAAGGCTTGAACTTCAATCCCTATTCTACTGGCGACATATGCCAAACCAAAATTGATCTCTTTAAGTTTAAGTTTATACGTAATCTCAAACTTAAGAAACATTTTGCTGGATCACAAACCACACAGAGACAACCTAGAAACATTCCGACTGTTTTTGACGATGTACCTTTGACTATTAAAGATGTGCAAACCACACACTTGCTTCTTTCTTTAACAGACAGGGAAGATAGTCCACTTGAAATGGAAAGGCTACTTGAGGAGCTGAATGTGGAAACTGATTACAGTATGGCAAGTGGTCTTAAGAGTAAATCCAAATGGACACCCACATTATCAGGGGGCAACACGATTGATAATTTCCACAGACACGTTCTGGAGGATCTTAACAGAGCCAACACTAAGAACTTGAAGACAAAATTTAAATACAGAGACAACCTGACCAAAGGGGAACGGTTAGCACTTTCTACTTTAAGCGACAATCCCAACATTATCATTAGGGAGGCTGACAAGGGGGGTAATGTGGTGGTCATGAATCTCATTGACTACAACAATGAGATCCTTGGCCAATTGAGTGATGACTCATGTTATGAGTTACTTAACCACAACCCGATAGGTCCACTGACACTACTACTTAATGGACTACTATTAAACTGGAAACAATCGGGTCTTCTGGATGACAATGAGTACCTGTATCTTAAAGTCTTCAGACCCAGGTACCCCTGGCTGTACACTCTGCCTAAAGTCCATAAGGATCTACCATTTCCACCAGGTAGACCGATAGTATCGGGGATCGGGGGTCCCACCGAAAGAATCGCGGAATATGTGGATCTTTTCTTGGGACCTCTAGTCAAGAACCTACCGACTTATATACAAGACTCCAAACACATTTTGAATATTATGTCAGACATGGAATGGCAAAAAGACACCATACTGGTGACCATGGATGTGGTGTCTCTTTACACCAGCATCAATCCCGAACTAGGAATTTCAGCCATCACCAAACTTCTATCCCACAGACCGGCTTCACTATGGGCACATACCAATATGCTAATACACATGATGCAGGTTATTCTTGAGAATAACTTTTTCATTTTCGATCGTAAATGGTATCGTCAAAAAAAGGGAGTAGCCATGGGCTCCAAATTCTCACCCTCCTTCGCTAATCTCTTCATGGGGGCGTTGGAGGCTGATCTTATCTGGGGCACCAAAGGAACACAGTATATCGACTCTATAGTCTTTTGGGGTCGATATATCGACGATTGTTTTCTCCTATGGTCAGGATCTGAGGAACTTCTTCTCTCTTTTTTTGAATATCTCAACACTAACATGTGGGAAATAAACTTCACCATGCGACACAGCCTTACCAACATAGAATTCCTAGACTTAGAATTCTATGTGAAGGATAATCAACTACACTCTAAATTGTTTAGAAAACCCACCTCCTGTAACTCTATACTCCATGCCTCTAGCTTCCACCCAGAACACCAGTTACGCTCCATCCCATATGGAGAATTTCTCAGAGCTAAACGCAATTGTAGTGAAGCCAGTGAGTTTGACAACTGTATCGCTAACATGAGAGACAGATTTCACAAGAGGGGGTACTCCAAGACATCCCTCAGAAAAGCTGAATCGAAAACCAGAAACATCCAGAGACCTGAATGTTTGAAGACACGTACAGAGGTTGAGTCCTCTGACCAACATATCAGACTTATTACAGAGTACAGTGCACTTAACCACATCACCAAGAAGAGTTTCAACAGACATTGGAAACTCTTAACAGACGATCCTATCCTCAAGGAATTTCTTCCAGACAGACCCTCTATCACATATAGGAAGGGTTTCACGTTGAGAAATAAATTGAGCCCTACAGTTCCCACCAACACTACAGCACGTGACTGGCTATCTACACGAGGCCTTGGATTCCACAAATGTGGTTTCTGTTCCATGTGCATCTGGGGGAAACATGGTACGACATCTTTCAAAGGTCCTGAAGGGACTGTCTACAAAATCAAACACAATATCACCTGCCTGAGTAAATTTGTAGAATATAATTGAATGTCAATGCGGCAAGATATATGTAGGCAGCACTATCAGGGCTCTTAAAGAGAGGATCTCAGAACATATGAGAGCCATACAGAAAAGAGACCCCAGATACCCGGTAGCGCTACACATAGCAGAATGCCAACCTCAGGAGGATGACATCAAAGTACGTGTCTTTGGAATTGACATGATTCCCCTCGACATCAGAGGGGGGAACCGAGAATTGACACTCAGACGCAGAGAGGCTACATGGATCATGCGCCTAGGGAGCGTGGAACATGGGCTGAACTACGATCCTGAGCTTCAATACTTTCTGGGTGACTAAGCAGTCACCGCGGGGACCCGTCATATGTACATACTATACTGAATTTCCCTTACGTCAACATCTAGAAACCCATAACGAGAAACTGAGATACCACCAGAGAGTTTCACCACCTTTTGGAGTTGAATGATGCTACCGATTGTATGTACTGTATAATATAGAACTCTAGATGCACTGTATAGTATAACGCTGGAACCACATCTGTATTCTTGTACATGCAATATTGCATGATATGTGCTAAGCTGTATTACAAATGTTCTCATGTCGATGAACTCACATACATGTGGTGGTAATGGTGCACTCACACCCTTGTAATAACCACGTTATATGGAACACTATCTTCACACCAGACTATGTCAATGGAGTCTGGCTCACAATCAGCTCTTGGCATGTGCACCCTTCGTCACCACCTCAGCTACCTGAATTTGCAGCTCATCAGCTGTCAATGGCCAATAAACAAATAGGAAGATTCCAGCCTGGTAGCCGCGCGTTTTCTACACAATAACAATAGTAAAGAGTACGATCTTTTAACTTTGTATTTTTTACTGACCAATTAGCCACAAAAATACGAGAGTTTTATTATTAACTACGCTACAACAGTGGCAATTATTTTATTTACACACATCATATCGAGACGCATCACCTCCGTTATTAAATACTTGTAACTTATTGCACAAAAGGATTCTTTATTTTCTGTTAATAGACGATTAATATCGCGTTACAGAACCTTTTTCATTGATTTCTCTCCTCTTAACAATGGCGCCCACGCTAGCACCATAGATAATAGGACATCCTCGATGTTTACCACTTGTATTTAACTAATCCTTCCCCCGGGTCACGTGTTCGTACACGAGAGACAAACCGCCGGGAACCACCAGAGGAGGGATACCTGATTACGGGTAAGTTATTATGCCCTCATTCCCCTTTTTTTCTCGCATAATCATCTTCCCGTTGTTTAAAATTCTTTTCCAAGCCCTTAGAACTGGGCTTTCACGCAGCCATAACACGCGCCTAAAGCTATTATTTTGCCATCCACAGCATACCGCCTAAGAAGAGACGCACCCGTTCCCTTCTAGCAGTACTATTGATGGATCCCCTCCCGGCTTTCACCTGAAACGCAACCGTATTCAGGTACTTTCGTTTCTTAATTTTTTAGCTGGAAACCTGTAAAACAATTGATTTAACATTGCAGAATGCCTTTCAAACAATTTTAAACATAGCAATTTTTACTCATTTGAATTTGCCTTTTTTAACAGAGTGCTAACACTCGGTGCCAAATACCGACCTATAAGGCGATAATTACCGAATCTGAGCGTCTACAATACGTATTTACAGGACTGACCTTTGCATACCAGTGATCAATTGGATTCGGTGTATACTAGACATAGTGGTAAGGATATTTTCCACGATGCTCTGAGCAATTTGGACCACCTTAAACAGGTGTCCATTCACATTCTCTTCTTCAATGCCTCCTTATTGAATCTTCTTCCTAATTTTCTCCCCCATCTGTACTTACTTAGAATCTAACCACGAGGTCCAGACTATCTTCAACCCTCACTCTTGGAGTTGAAACTAAAGGTAATAGAATTATCACACAGAGATTCTGTGTCTATATGGAGTGAGTCTGTTGACCTTAACGCAGAAGCGACTTCGCCGGTTCTTCACGCTAAACGTCACGTAGACACTTTAGCTAGATGCCATCACCTACCGATCAAATATCACCGCACCAGAATGCCCAACCACCTCACTAACCCTCGGAATGTAGGATCACTGTGTGTGCGAGCTAAAAAGTACTATACACGCAACAGCATATCACCATAGTTCACCATCTTTGCACCACCACACCGAACCCAATTAGTCACGCTCTTACAGTATTATTATTCACATGTCTCAACGACATTACAAATCACACTCGTCCTGTGCAAATCAACACGCACGTCACTACTGCATGTTGGATGCACTTCTGTCACCATGTGCAGTATGTCACAATGATATAACGTAAAATGAACATGCATACGTTATTATTTTTGTACCATCAGCCCTGAAGAGTCGTGTTGACTCAACCGCACACGACGAAACACGTGTCGGCGATTGTGACATTCCTCAAGTCTGGAGAGAATAAACCAACATCTTGCTGTTACAAGAAACACACAAAAGAATCTGCTTCTGTCTATTAATTCTCATCAGTCATTGTACTTTATCTATGCCATCTTATTGTAGTTGCGAGAGCTTTGCTTTGTACAATTGTTACAATCCGTTGATTTGGTGTACAGTGTGCTCTCCAGTCTCCTAGCAATGATGTTGATATCCAGAAATGACACCCTCATATTGTTATTAGTCTTTGTGAATTTCAGTAAGGGATTAAGGTTATTAACCCATGCTCCAAATGCCATAGTGCTGTCTTCGTCTCCGTGCCATAAGATGAAAATGTCATCTATATATCTGAGCCAGTAACTGGCATTTCCGCGAACAGGTTGTTCGCCCAAATGTGTTCATCTTCCAGCTGGCTCATATATAGGCAGGCAATACTCAGGGGGAAAAGTACTGCCCATGGATGTCCCATGTACGTATAGGTAAAGTTGATCTTCACCTAAGTAGTTTTCAGTGAGGGTGATGCACATGAGTTCCTTGATCCACTTGACAGTGGCCTCCCACAGCCACTCTTGGGTGTGGAGTATCTTTTCGATCACACATAGGCTCTCTTCCTGCGGAATGGTAGTATAAAGGGCCTTCACGTCTTGACACAAATTGGTGTCCCTAAGTGGGGCATAATAGAACTCTACCTTTCTGTATTTTTGGGAGGGTGTAGAAGTCAGCGTCCTGGGTTCTTCTGTATTCAAGAAGTCCCTCTAATTTTGTGTTATCCAATTCCTCTCCAGTGCTTCCGTTGTAATCGTTGATATCGTTTTTTGTAACTGGTTTGCTGGGTCCCTCTGTAGTTTATTGTAATGTCTCTCTTCCGAGAGTAGAGATAGACATGCAGTTATATATGCAGTGATAACCTCTATCATCTTTAGACCCCTGGCCTATCTCTCCTAAGCGCTGTCTGGAATATGGTTGTGCGCACCCTGACCTTTAGGATTCAGGGTGAACCCGATGATGAAGCATGACACCACTAGGGTGTGTGAGGGTAACTAAACATAAAGGAAGTGCTTCCTTTCCAGCATTGAGCGGGTAACGCCATGAGAGTTCAGTGCTGAGCCCCAATACACTGGGCGGGATACCTTTAGTAGTTTATATTTTATGACTTATAATCATTGCCTGTGTTTTTGAAATATTAATTTCCATCAGGTTTTCTCTGGCAAATTGCGCCAGTACATTAATTGCCCTTTGTAGCCTTATTTGTGTCTGGCTTAGTAGCACTATGTCGTCTGCATAAGATAGATAGGTGATGGGCAATATGTTAAGGCATGGTGGATGTGAATTCACCTCATCTAGCTTTGGAGAGAGATCGGCCATGAAAAAATTGAACAGGTGTGAGATCAACACACACTCTTGTTTCAAACCGATATTTGTATAGATCTTCTTAGTGAGCTTGTTGCCATTGGCAAATTTGACTTGGAGCCAGGTATTTTTATATAGTAGCTGTATGGCTTTTAATATTGTTTCCAGGAGTCGCCATTGCTCTAGTTTATGCCACAGTAAATCTCTGTTTACTCTGTCAAATGCTGCTTTAAAGTCTATGAAACATAGATAAAGGCTTTTTTGTTATAGTAAACTCTTATCTAGGGCAAGAAGTTTTGCATTAGTGCCCACGCCTGTGCGAAATCCTAACTGGTAAGAGGAATTTTATTGTTAGTCTCTGTTTTATCAATGAGAACTAGTCTGTGAAGACTTAGTGGTAATTGTGTGATGTTGCCAGAAGGAAGAAAATGTCTTTCTTAATGAAGCCCTCCCCCACCAACCTAGTTGGTGGCATGCCTCATCATCGGGCCCACCTGGTGACACCGAGTGTGTCCCTGGTGTGGTATAACTCCTGTGTTACAGTGGAGCAGGTATATTTGCTGAGTGTGCGGTGTGGGTGACGTGAAAGGTGAAGTTAAAAATTGTCCAGTGGTCCCAAAAGGTTAATTTTAATGATTGGGCCTCTGGCAGTTTTAAAATGTAAGGCAGTGGATGTAGGTGGAGTTGTGTTTAAGGAACTCCTACATCCTGTGAACGGTCAACATGTTTCAGCCAGGCCTCTTCTATAAACTGGCTTTCCTCAGGACCTAAAAATGTGAAGTGCTTGATCTATACTTGTTCTAGTGTATAGGTCTACTTGTAACAACAAGCGAGGAAGGGAACGAGGCACTCCTATTCCCCTCGGGCAAAATAAAAAAGAACAACAGAGGAGCGTAACACCAATAATGACTACAATAAGAGCGAGCAAGAAGCATAGCTCACAGTCTAGGTTGACTGTTAAGGAAACCTCATTAGGTTGTTTTGAAGGCCCTGACTCACCAACCTGGTTGGTGACATGCTTCATCATCGGGCCCCACCAGGAGTGGCCAAAAGCCACCCTAGTGTGCTGCAACACCAGGTTACTGCGGAGCTGGGTTTTTTTGTGCGTCAAGTGAGAATTAAGTGAGTTAAAAATGTCACTATTGTGTCAAAAAAGGATTTTTTTTGTTTTGCCAATTGGACATAGATTAAAAATAAAAGTGTAGGATAATGGACCAAAATTACAAGTCCAGTTTTATCCTAGTGCGTGGTCAACATGTTTCTGCCTATGTGATAGTGGTATATCAGGCGTTTGTCAGGACCAGTGAATTAAGGTGTACTAAAATGTTTGTGATGAACCCCTGTATCAAGATTCCATTGTGTTAGAGTGAAACCGAGTTTATTAGTGGGTGCATAAAGTTAAAGCGCCATGGGTCTCGGGGGGGTCGGGGTTAGCGAAGCACCTTCTAATAAACTCGGTTCCACTCCAACATGATGGAATATTGATACACGGTTTTTCTTTTAACACTAGTAACCCCAGACTAGGGTGGGCCTTAGTGCACCCATACCACCGGGGTTCATCACAAACATTTTAGTACACCTTAATTCACTGTTCCTGACGAACGCCTGGGGTTTAGTACTGATGAGAGATGGTTAACTGGCCTCGACTGCTCCACTGTTATAGGTAATGGGAACCCCTCTATTACGGCATTATCACAATCTCCCATGCAGTGCGCAATATTCGATGGGGAAGCCTCTTAGATCAACAGCGAATATTTAGATTTAATAGAAGGGGTACTACTAAATAATTTTATTCCTATAGGAACTGCTATTGCTGTAGTATTTGCTAGTTCCAATATCTTGCTAGTATCATTAGAAATATACCTCCTGCAAAGCTCTAAATCCAAATTGTGGAGAGTAAAATCTTTATTTCGGACATCCTCTGGAAAAATTGGACCAAGGGACTCTTCTATGTTTACGTGTGGCGTGTGTGGTGTTCTGTGTGCTGTATTAAGAGATGGTAAAGTAGATCCTAAGGGTACCAGAAGGACTGGAGAGAGGGTCAGGTCCCCAGGGCACCGTACTGGATGCCTCTGGGGTTCCAGGGGCTCTCCTCCTCCATGCTTACCATCGCTAGTATGAGATTCTATGACCTCAACAATGTCAGTGGCAATGACAGTAGTAACAATATTAATCATAACTCTATCCATCACTCCATCCTTCCCAGTCACATAATCTCCACCATTTGACTCAATTTGAAGATTTTTTTTCTTTCCCCTTTCCCATAGACTAAATAGCTGACTTTTTCCTTTCGACTTCATGCCTGAGATATCCTTGTTATGTAAGGGGTTGGATTTCGTTTTTACACAGGTCCTACCCACAAGTAATCGCCCTGACCTAAGTTTTCTTGCCGTCATTTTATTTGAGACCAGTGCAAAAATGCACTGAGTAGGGAACAGGTTTTCAAGTATATTATCAGTTGTATTAGTTAAACAAGCATTGGAAATGCAATAGGTCTCGCATTAGGAAAGTTTGAGCTATTGGTCTTATAAATGAATTTTTTTTATTTATGTTTTTTTTTTAAATAGCTAAATTAATAGCTTTGTCATTTACAATGCCAATAGTTATAACTTTCGCAAATGTGACACCTATAGCATTTGTAATGCAACATGTTTTGAATTTACGTGACTTAGATGTATTGATATTACAAATAACAATGGCTTTTAATTTTTTTAAATAATTAATATTTAAATAATTTATTTAATTTGTAATGGCACTCGCTTAAACTTTTGAAAATAACTTTTGTGAAGATTATGTTCAGTGTTTTTTATTGTGACGAAAATCGTGATACCTATAGCATTTGTAATGCAGCATGTTTTGTATTTACGTGACTTAGATGTATTGATATTGCAAATAACAATGGCTTTTAATTTTTTTAAATAAATAATACTTAAATAATTTATTTACTTTGTAATGGCAATAGCTTAAACTTTTGTAAATAACTTTTGTGAAGATTATGTTCAGTGTTTTTTATTGTGACGAAAATCCAACAACAGAAGTGAAATATTAACATCTTTTTGTGATTTGTAATAAAGCGTGAAAGCTTGAAAACAGCTTGAAACATTGAAAGAACATATTTGAACCAGTGATGCTGTGGTTGCGCTGAGTGATGCTGTGGTTGCGCTGAGTGATGCTGTGGTTGCGCTGAGTGATGCTGTGGTTGCGCTGAGTGATGCTGTGGTTGCGCTGAGTGGTGTGTGCATCGGTGGAGCTTAGTGGGTGCATTGGTGGAGCTTAGTTGGAGCATCGATGGAGCTGTGTGGTGGGTGCATCGGTGGAGCTGTGTGGTGGGCGCCTCAGCGGAGCTGTGTGGTGGGTGCATCGGCGGAGCTGTGTGGTGGGTGCATCGGCGGAGCTGTGTGGTGGGTGCATCTGCGGAGCTGTGTGGTGGGTGCATCGGTGAAGCTGTGTGGTGGGTGCTTCGGTGGAGCTGTGTGGTGGGTGCATCTGTGGAGCTGTGTGGTGGGTGCATCTGTGGAGCTGTGTGGTGGGTGCATCTGTGGAGCTGTGTGGTGGGTGCTCATGACTTACAGTCTGCATGCAGTTTCTTAATGCTGATACATAGGTCACTGTCACTGTGCTATAATAGAAGACTTGCCACTTACGAGCAGTAAATTACAAAATTATTTCAGCTTCAAAAGCAAGGGTCTGCTTACTTCTCTAAACAAAATAATTATCTGTGACGTCACCTGCATGGTACACTAGGTGCAGGAACATTAACCCTATATGCTACTGTATGAGTCAAAATTGTGACGGAGTCGAACAGACCTCTCTAACCATTAGAGTTATATTTTAATTTTAAAACTGCGCTCGTCCAGCAAAGTTCTCTAGAATTAATGTCAGTAATGGAAATCAACTAGCTGAAGTTTTATGGCTAAGCCCCTCGCGAGGCGGCGAGGGCCATGGAATGTTCCAGAGCCTGGTTGCACGTTCTGTGGCCGGTCTCGCGCTCCACTTCCGCCGGTGGCGCTTGTCCAGCAGACGCGTGGTGCGCAGCCTTGGGCCTGGGATGGACAAACACGTCTTTTGTTTCAAGAACAGCGCTGTCACCGCGCTCCCAGGAAGCAGTTGAAACATTGTGATGATGGGAAGCTGGAAGAGAGGAGACCCGGGGCAGTGATGTAGGGAAGTCACGTGCTAGACAATACGACCCTGCCCTCGACAAGGCCTCACACCAATGGCTGCAATAGTGACTGCCAGGTAAATATCACATTTGCAAGCAAGCACAAAGAAAGCCACTCCGACAGTGCTGGCTTTTATAGAGCTGCATCCCTGGCGGATATTCCGAAAATAAGCGAACCAAGATCGAATGTTGTACGTGGAAGGAGCCATTTGGTTTCTCGCACTAACTTCTTGCACTGCTGTGCTGAAAGTATGTGTTATGTAATCACCTTTAAGATATATGAATTGTGCTTTATTGGAGTAGGTCCTATTGACACCTGTAAGTAAAATGTAGTATACTCAATTACAGGAACTGGGTAATTAGTATCAATGAAATCAGGCGGGCAACTAGAACCAAATTTCGGAGGGAGGGCGGGGGGTGGGGGACAGAAACCAACGAACAGCCATAGAAAGATCACAACAGCAACAGACTGAGGCAAAGACAGAGACAGGTAGTAACAGAGAGTTGGCAGAGACGTACAGAGTCAGAGAAAGAAAGAGACTGGCAGGGGCATGGAGGCAGAGTTTAGAAGGAGGTAGACAACAAGACGGAGGGCATTGCTGTGGGGAGGGGAGAGGAGAAATGCGACACGGCCGCAGCAGGGGGCGGAGCGGGGAGAGCGGCGATGAGGGTGTGAAGCAGCAGGGGCCTTTGAAGTGAAGCTAAGCTTCACTTCAAAGGCGAGGCAAGCAGGCAGGCGGCTGGTGGAATGTGCACGCGCTTTTTAGGGCTTGCGCTTGCCCAATGACCTAAAAAGCACATGCACTGCGAGGAATCGCCAGTGGAATTGTGTGCTTAGTTAAACGCTGTTTAAGCCCCTATAGTCTAGCTCCGCTCAATGCGCATGCGCATTGAGAGGCGAGACCTAAAAAGGTTCAAGGTCACAGGGCAAAAGAACAAAAGGATAGAGCATTACACCATAGATAACTATGAATATAAACAACAGGTAAAACAGCTCATAGAGAGAGGCCAGAGTCCAGAATCACCAGAGTCACCAAATCACAGGAAGGGGGACCAAGGGACCAAAGTCAGAGTGCACCGCGATAACCCGCATGCAAGCAAATTTTTCTTTTCAGTGGTTGCTCCCTTGACCCCACAAACACCCAAAAAGACTACACAGTGCTAGCTGCTAGCTACTAACTAACTACTAACTGATACTGATACTGGCCACTACTGCTACTAACTAACTTTATCTTTTTAATCACAATTATTGCAGTGTCACATTTATTGCGGGGTGAGCATAAGGTGCATAAGGTTGGAAAAAGTCCAGCGTCCAGCCGCTTTCCAGCAGCTTTGGCCTCAGGCCTCAGGTCTCGGGTCAGCATCCACTTTAGCAAATTTCACCGGTGACACATGTACAGCCCAGGCCCATTCCTCCTTAAAACTTCCAATATTCCAATAGTATGCCATTCGCAGTCTCTGTCTCCGTCTTTTTCTCTGCGGGTATAATGTTAAAAGCCCACTAGGCACTCAGGCGGTCTCCGGGTGTCCCAGTACATAAGAGATGAAGGTAAGGGTGAAGGATGAAGGGTGAAGGAAAAGAAAACAGTGAACCGCACTTTGAGCTCTAAGCTCTGCGCTCTCTCTGTGCTCTTCAGAGCAGACCTTCCTCTAGGTTCCTAGGTGTACTTGCACTTGAACTTAAAAGACCTCAGCACATTCCTTTTATCTATATAAAAAAACTCATAGGACTCTGTGTTTTCTGTACTCTTCAGCTGACCTTCCTTCCTCTAGGCGCACCTGCACTTGAAAAGCCTCAGCACAGCCTCAGCACAGTCCTTATGTTGTACTCATTTGTCCCTAATTAAAACAATGTTATAGGGGCTAGAAGGGTAAGGGAGAAGGGAGTACTGCTATATCTGAAATACTCTGCTCCTCTATATGCACCACTTGCTTTGCTTAACTCACTTCCCTATCACCTTGCTCATTCAGCTCCAGCAGGCTGCCCGCCGAACGACGGCCTCTCGCCTCGCGCCTCTGGCAACTAAATAAACCAGGCACCAAGGCTCCGTCCCAGTGGATCCAGCCACTGTCTGCAATCTCGGCAGACCAGCCAACCGCGGCTCACGATCCCTACCGCGGCCTTTCTTGCGGCGGTTCCTCGTGGCTCTTGTGGCACAGCTTTTGCGTCTCCCTGCAACTTTCAGCTACGCCCGCTCACTTGCAGCTTGAGCAGGCGTCTCCTCCACAGGTGCGCTACATGCATGGTATGTACATGGTGTGTATGTGGTGTGTCTCCAAAAAGTGATATTGTGCTGATATGGCTCCCAATAGATTTATAATATTTCCCCTGTTCAGGTAGTCTTGTGATCCCCGTGACATGTATTGGTGTATTAGGAGGATCTGATTGGACGGTATCCTTTGGGACCTATTATCTCTAATGCAAGATGAATGAGGGGAGCAGATGTGGGAACTTCATGTTGGCATTTCTGATCATTGCCCTTTGCACTGGAGTTGGGTAGATTGACCTTTATCAATCAATCAATGATAACTTTATTTCGGTAAGAGACCATAAAAGTGCAGATAATATACATACAAGTGGCACAGTAAGATAAAACAGTAAATAACAGTGCAATCCTACAAGTTTAAAAAAGAATTAAACTGAGTAGTTATCAAAGTTGGAATATAAAATACATGATCATGCAATCGTTTATACAAAACTTTGCCGCCTACGCCACATTCCAATTAAAAACTGTGATACTGCAAAGACAAGAGGGGCATGGGTATCATACCTTAAAACCCTACACGCCTGAGGACAATGCCTAAATCCTAGGTTCCTACATAGTGGAATCAACCAGCATTTCCTTATTTCTAGGTAAGCGGGGCATTAAAACAAAACGTGGCGTGCATCTTCAGGCTTGTAGTTGCATGCGGGGCATGTAATGTGTTCTGTGTTCGCCCATTTAGAGGTAAATACCCTCAATGGTAGGGAACCATGCCTGAACTGGATGTAAAGTTTCCTTGCAAGTGGAGGAGAGATTACATCCAGGAATTCCTCCGTTCTTGGTTCAGACTTTATTTGGAGGAACTCTACCGTCAGTCTTCCCACAGCAGTCGATCTTTGCAGAGCAGCCAAATTTTGATGCCTCAGAAGTTGCACAAGCTGATTTTTACTTAACCCCAGACAACTTGCTTCAGGATTCTCCCACAACACTGGTAGGCCGATCCTTTTACAGAGTGCCCTAATATGTAAAAGCCACGGGATGTTCTTGTTTTTTAAAAGGGACCAAACCTCTGCAAATTCCTCTCTGTAGGAAGCCAATTCAGGCACTGACCAGAGCCTCTTCCAGTAAAGGATAGGCCTTGCTGCTAGTAGATCTTTATCGGTTCCAGCCCCAGATCTAAACGTAGGGGGATAAGCGGTGTGCTTACTGGTCGGCCCAGAGAGTTTCGCATGAAACCGTTTTCTACCCTCGTAAGGTTAGATATACTTTGGTGGCCCCATAATTCGGCTCCCTATGTTGCGGCCGTTCTAGCTTGGAGTCTGTAGATTTCTACGACAGGGGGTGTGGGTTTAAAAAACGAAGATCTCTGTACTTTACCGATACCCCTCATTACTTGAGTTAGTCTGAGTGCAGCCTTCGCTATCTGAGTGCCCCAGTCAAAGTTTTCCATCAGAGTAATACCGAGGTAGACAAAGGTCCTTACTCTTTCTGTTAGACCTGACATCATTGGCTTGAGTCTCTCCTCCATTTTTCTGTTTGCCTCTACTGTTTTACGATGTTTTGCTGGTATATGCTTTGGGCGCCGTGTCACTGCTGATCAGTGCCATAGCGCAAGTGCTCCCTATGTTAAAATGATGTATCTATTGTATCCATGTTTGGCTTATTTGGTTTACTGTCAGTCCCTAGTCTAGTGCACCAGGAGTGCCGGGGCTTGTAAATACAAATGCCGCTCGTGGGCTTGCAGCACGTGTTGTGCCACCCACAGGAGCGGCCTTGTAAAAGAACGTCTACGGGTCGGTCATTGCGAGACCCACGTGCAGTCTTGCACTGTCACGTCGGCTGCGCAGGTATACCTACCTGCCAGCCCTCCAACCTTCCCTTAACTTCATGTTAGTCACCCCTATGGTAGGCCCATGGGCAGGGTGCATTGTAAGTGTAAGGTAGGACAAGCCTGACCAAGTTGGCATGTCCTGATAGTGAAGTGCCGCCATCTTAGTGCTTCACTATTGCGAGGTAGCCTGCTCTCCGTTGGATAGAATGGGCCGCCGGGATTATTAATGCTATGATCCTAGCTGGCTCGGAGAGCACGGTGCAATGTCGAGTTTGGTATCCCTGAACTCGGGGTTTAATTACGCATCCATTGGTGTGGATGGTTTTTGGACTCTGGGTTCGAAAGTAGTACTTTTAGAAAGTATCTATTTTCTTGTCTAACCATATCTGGTCTCTGCTGGTCTTACGTGTGTGTGACAGGAGCTGGGTGGCTCCAAGAGGTCTGGATGAGTCAGTGTGGGATGAGTGGGACATTTACGTTGAGAGTAGGGGGAGAGTAGTTGTTGATAGCCTGCCTTGCCTGATACAATGCTGGCTCCACCTCCTGCCAAGCGGCTGATGGCTCTGTGCCTGCCATGGACGATCCTAGCCCCACCTCCTGCCAGGAGGGCGATAGCTCTGCTCCTGCCAGTATCAATGCTGGCTCCACCTCCTGCGGGGCGTCTGAGGACCCGGCCTGGCTCAATGAATAGACCAGGTGCGACTACCTAGCTCCACCCACCACAGACCCAGGATGTTGGGAAACCCCCGGCATAGACAAAGGGATCAAAGACGCAAAGGGGTATAAGAGAAGGACCCCTGAACTAGGAAATCAGATCACTTCTGACAAGGAACCCTGTAACCAAGGACAAGAAGCCTGCTGATCTAAAAGGACTGCCTACCCCTTCTGCCAGTGTGCTGTTGTTGGGGGAATCCTGCAGTGCTTCTTTATTTTTGCCAAGGAACCAGGAGAGAGGAAGTTGGTGTGTACTCTCACGCTTGCTAAGAAAATCTCCAAGGACTGGAAGAGTGCCAGTCTCCTGCTGAAGTCACAGGGCTAAAGGACTTCATCTGCTAAAAGTGCTATTTGCTGGAAGTATGAATCCAGCACCTCCGAAAGAACCAGCAATCACGACGATCGGACGCTGGGCCCGACCGACACCAGCAGCAACGCCAGTGAGTAGGAGTACGGCTCTAACTCCCGAGGACCTCGTGTCTGCCCCGCTGCTGATCGCATCAACCGTGTGCCCTTCGACGCCGTGAGCGCTGCTGACTCTGTGCAACTGCATCATCGACAACGCCTGCTGAGGCCTGATCGACACCGAAGACGCGACGCCGGATTGCTCGACGCCGCTGATCATCGTGTGCTCCATTCTCCTAAGGTACTGTGTTATTGGGGGTCCGTGTGACTCCAGGCCCGGCGCAGCGCTCCTCGCGGTCGACGCCGAACCTGTGGATTATCTTTGCCCCGGCGTGGTGTAGCTCCCGTGTGAGTTACCCTGTTGCTAAGAACTGTGTTTCCAAGAAGAAGAATCGCTTGATACTAAAGACTTTTTGTGCTAAAGAAGAAACTACCTTTGAACTATCCTTTTTCCTTCCTGAACGTATTTATTCCGATTGTGTACAGTTTTGCCGTTATTTGGTCTTGTGCTAAGTCTTATATAAAAATACTTATTTTTATAATACTACTGTGTCGTGTCCATTTGTAGCGTATTCACGTTATTACTGTATGTGGTCATAATTGCTTAACACACAGCCTCTGAGATAAGCCTGTTCTGCTCTGCCAAGCTACCAAGGGGGTGAGCAGGGGTTATCGAAGGGTGTGATCCCCTTGCCCTGACTAGAAAAGGAGTGTCCCTATTTGTCAGAAGTGCATACCTCTGCCAACTAGAGACAGCCGGTTCTAACACTTTCCAATAGGGTGCCATTCAGGAGAGGGTTAGGGTGAGTCTGCTTCAGAGGGTTAAAAATCATAAACTTGTTCTTGTCCAAGTTAATCTCCAATCCTCGCAAAGCAAAAAAGGCTGCAAAACCGTCAAGGGTACGCTGGATGCCTGTAGACGTTTTAGACAGCAGCAGAGTGTTGTCTGCTAACATCAGGGCAGGTACCCGCCAAGTGGCCAACCTTGGAGCGTCATATTCTTTTACACCTAGTAAATGTCCTACCAAACCATTGATGTAAAGATAAGATAACGTTGGGGCCAAAACTCACCCCTGACGTGCACCCTTTGAGACAGGAAAGTGAGCCGATAAATCCCCGTGTATCCCGCACCTAACTTGGGCATAATTTTTCATGTGGAGCCTAATCAAAATATTCAGTAGATAGGTCGGCAGACCCAACTCACTTGACTTTCCACAACTTGTCTCTCAGCACTAAGTCGAAGGCTGCACGCAGGTCCACGAAGATGAGATAGAGGCTGCCACCCTCCAATCTCACCATCTTCCTGAATAGGACCAGGAGCCTGAATATTTGGTCAATGGTCGAGATACCTGTCCTAAACCCAGCTTGAAATATACCCAGGATCTCATGGTCATCTATCCACCCCTGAATTCTATCTAGTATTATCCTGCCCATCAGTTTTTGTGTGATATCTATCAAACTGATGGGCCTATAATTAGATGGAGTTAGCGGACAACCTGTCTTATAGATGGGGACAATCTCCGCTCCTAGCCAGGTATCTGGTGGGAAATTCCCCTTCAGGATTGCATTGAATAGTACAGCCAAGTACGGTGTCCAAATTTTAGGTTGGGACCGATATAAGTCCCCTGGCATCTTGTCAAGTCATGGGGCCTTGTTAGGAAGTAATTTAAGTATTGCGGCCTCCACCTCCTTAAGGGAAATGTACTCAGACACAACCAGTTGCTATTCAGTGCCCGGAACCGAGGAGCCCCGGCCCAGCTCCACATCCGGGGGCCCTGTTAGTTGATACTCAATTTGGGATCCTGTGATGGCCTGGAGGGAGGTCCCTACTGGTTCACCTGATTCTGAGTCCATTAGTCCCAGCAAACTATGCTCGTTCGGTGGATCAAGAGTCGGGAGCAAGGTTGTCTCTTCGATGGGGTTAGCATAGAGTGCTTCGTAGTGAGCTTCCCACACTGCAGGAGCTATATTTGTTATGAGTGCGGATGTGCCCCCACTCGCCCCACTACTAACAATGATCCAAAATGCTTTGGAGTCCCTACGAGAAAGTGCTAGCCTGAGTTCCTCCCATTTATTCTCCTCCCAGTCTTTTTTCCAAATGGTAATAGCCTGTTTGTACCCAAGTCGACACTGCTTTATAGTTGCTCTGTCCTTTGCTTTTATTGCTGTTAGCAAATCAGTTTTTGCTTTCCGACAAGCTGCATCATACCAGGGATGCGCTCTAGCTAGGGCAGCATTATTACTAACCAAAGGGTAAAACACACCAAGGAGATTAGCGACCAACTGTTTGTGAGTTCCCGTGACCCTAGTCTGGGCTGCTTTGTCTAAGTTCTTTACATCAATTTCCCCCATTTCAATTAGCTGCGGGAGTGCCAGGTGATATATTTCAGCTAGTTTCGTTGGCGAACCCTGAAAAAGACACAATTTAATTCTCCGCCTAATATTTGATATTAAGAGGGGCTGTGATAAAGCAGTAAGTTCGGGGGCGGGTTGGGCAACCCAAAACTCCCTGGTTTCCGTGTCAGCACCAGGGCATTGTGATCACTATCAGTCCTAGGAAGCACCCTAAAAATCAGCACCTTGTCCCAGTGTCTTGTTTCAATCATTATATAATCAATGATCGAAGTGTGACCTAATCTATTAAAGGTAAAAGACCCCGGTATATCTGGCTCTAACCTCCCATTACACGCCCGCAGAGACGTTGTAAGGGCAAGTGCTTTAATTTGGAGAGCCAGTGGGGTCCATGCTCGGACAGGGGAGACTGGAGGTTGGGGACATGCCAAAATTGATCCTCGTCATCTGAGTCCCCCTCGCCCAGGCTCTCCAGGGGCTCAAACTGACAATTAAAATCACCTCCCACTAGCAGAGCCACTGAGGGATCTAAGGAAAGAATAAACTGCCTCAGCACAGTAATATGCCTGATTCCTGACCACGCTGCTGTCGCCTTGAATAAATATTAAGTAACCTTGGTCAAGTCAGGGAGCGTCAGGAGTACCCATTGGACGTCTGGAGAATTAGTTGGAATATCAGCAGCCTGAACACCCAAGTGCATGCACACCCAAATTGACAAACCGGTACAAAAGGGGTTGGTGATGGACGGAGCATCTGAACCAATCAAACACTCACACCCAGACGTGAGTCCCTTGCTCACTTTGCCACTGGATTCAAGCAAGCCGGGCTGAAGACGGCTGAAATGCCAGAAACCGGTCCTCGGAAGCTTGTTTCCGGTCCAGGGAAGGCATGGCTTGGCAGTTCGGGCTGGACTGTTCCCATGAGACACAGGGTCAGACTGATTTGCATATGGCCATGTCTGAACTGGGGTGGCAGAGTGGGCTAAAGAACGGTGATGGATTAAACCCAGCTCTTTTGATTAGGTGTGAGTGTTTGATTGGTTCAGATGCTCCGTCCATCACCACCCCCTTTTGTACCGCTTTGTTCGCCATTAGTTGGCAGGGTATGCTCAGACGTGAGTCCCTTGCTCACTTTGCCACTGGATTAAAGCAAGCCGGGCTGAAGACGGCTGAAATGCCAGAAACCGGTCCTCGGAAGCTTGTTTCCGGTCCGGGGAAGGCATGGCTTGGCAGTTCGGGCTGGACTGTTCCCATGAGACACAGGGTCAGACTGATTTGCATATGGCCATGGCTGAACTGGGGTGGCAGAGTGGGCTAAAGAACAGTGATGGATTCAACCCAGATCTGTTGACTGGGTGTGAGTGTTTGATTGGTTCAGATGCTCCGTCCATCACCACCCCCTTTTGTACCGCTTTGTTCGCCATTAGTTGGCAGGGTATGCTCAGACGTGAGTCCCTTGCTCACTTTGCCACTGGATTCAAGCAAGCCGAGCTGAAGACGGCTGAAATGCCCGAAACAGGTCCTCAGAAGCTTGTTTCCGGTCCAGGGAAGGCATGGCTTGGCAGTTCGGGCTGGACTAATCCCATGAGACACAGGGTCAGACCTATTTGCATATGGCCATGTCTGAACTGGGGTGGCAGAGTGGGCTAAAGAACGGTGATGGATTAAACCCAGATCTGTTGACTGGGTGTGAGTGTTTGATTGGTTCAGATGCTCCGTCCATCACCACCCCCTTTTGTACCACCCAAATTGACAGGCCACCCGACGGTCTCCCCCTTCCCCCTGATCTTGCCAATATGTTGAAGGTGGCGAAACCATCCTTCGTACTCTCGTCCAGGGCCCAAGTTTCCTGCATCATACAGATATCATGTTTATCCATGAAAAGACCCCACTCTGGGAGGGAAAGTTTATTATGCATCCCTGCCAGGTTCCAGGACAGGACTTTAATGCTGGCACTGGGTTCCTCTATACTCGGTGGGGATAAATCATTTGCGTGTCTATGTTCACAGGTTTCGTTCCCTCCAGAACATGTGGGACTCTCGGGCACTTGTGTGTTCCCCTTTAATTCGCCTCGTATCAGTTCATCAAGAGGGCCACATGGTTCCCCCGGTCCATGGATGGTCCGAGTTTCCAGCCTACTCCCTACGCTAGTACATTTATGAGGGATTAGGGTTCCTGAGATATTAATGTTACCTTTTGCTTTCACAATCTCTATTTGGGGGCCTGCTTTGCTAGCAACTAGAGTTAGAGGACTAAGCCTCACAGGGCTTCAATCCACTAGATCTAGGGTGCTGAACCTATTGCTAAGCGGGAATAATGAGAGTAGGGGGTAAGTGGTGGTGGGCCCTCCCAATTTATGGTCCCCTGCTGAATTCTGTTTCTGTTGCAGATTCCAACTCCCTCCAGACTGATCACCTCTATTGTGCCTGGGCCCAAACTGAGGTGCACAATAAAAGTAGGACAGGTGTAAGGGTAACATTTTTGATTTGGGCCAAGCAATAGTCTTGTTGCAAATATATTCAACAGCACAAGTATTCCTGAAGTTCATGACCACACAGTTACCTGGAATAGTTTGTATTCTGGGCCCCACCCAATCAACCCGTCTGACAAACAGTATTTCACCAGAGACATTAGGAGGGAGGGCCTGTTAAGACTAAGCCAGTGAATACGTTTGTTTTTTAATACAGTATGATCCTCACTTTTCCCTTGACTTAAGACTGGGACCCCTGTCAGCACCACCACATACGGGAGAGACTCTGGGGAAGGTCAATACGGGGTAAACTTTTGACATTTTCTTCAAGTACATTTTTCCTACAAACCGAAGGTTGTTGTACCACCTGCACTGGTACCCCTTCAGACCCCCCTCCTGGGTAGAGTGTTCAAATTAACTACGTTACTATCCGATGTTGCTGGGAGATCTTTATCTGGAGCAGCATTTTGGTTTTTCTGTGTTGGTTCAACAGGTGGTAAAGTAGAAATATTATTATTGCCCTCTCCGTTTCCATGTGGCTCGCCAGTACCGGTACTCCTGTTGTCCTGGGCACCTACCCACACCGTGGCAGGGACAGGTCTCGCCTCTAAACATAAGAGTCTATTTTCAATTAGAGCAAGTCTGTCATATATATATATATATATGCCCAAAATACAGTTCCCAGGTCGGCTGGGTCCACATCACTAAAGTTCGTTGGGGTATTGACCAGTTGGGGAACCTGTGAGTTAGAAGTGAGGAATGGGGCGGCGGTTTGTCCCTCACTCTTATTATTCCTTTTATGGATTTTCACTTTTTGTTAGTAAGAGGAGCGCCACCCCGTTTCCTTTTCACCACTGGGTCTTTTATTGCTGCTAAAATTTGATTCTGTGTAGATCTTGTTTTTGGCCTCAAATTGGGTGGGTCCATTCCTTCCTCGTTAAGGTAAAGGTCATGGGTCGTTGAGCTAGCTGATGCAGTGGCTATACTCTCTATGGTGGAATCCAGCGCTTCTCTACCCGATTGGGGATCGCCCATCTGGGTACTTGCACCCAATACACCAGAAACAGGCCCGAGCTGATTAATAGGAGAAATGGCATGCAATAGTGGCCCTAAAGAAGAACGTTTGTCAAAGTCCGTTACCATTGACAGCCTTTTCTCTGTGTGCTCAATTTCACGTGACAGCACATTGGATGCCCTAGTAATGAAGCGATCCAGTGTACCTACTAAAGAACCACCAGTGTTAGACAGTCTACCCTTTGGTTCCCTAGTGGACGCCATAATAACAAAGTCTTGCGGGTAAAAGGTGGGAGATAATCAAAAGTGGCCAGTAGGGTTGCTGGCAGTGCAACAGGCTCAACAATATAATCCAGCACTCATCTTTTTGTGCAGATGAACCGCGGTGGCCCCGTCCCGACCTATTCCGTCCTCTAACGGCCTCAAATGGTCCCGCCCTTGGACCGGGCTTCGACCGGTGCGCGTCCGCGCGCGTTCGCTCAGCGAAAACGGATGTCTTCCTAAATACTTACGGTCCAATGTAGAGAGGAGGGGCGGGACGGTCTCTAGGCAGCCCCCGCGGCTCTCTGAAAAATGAAGTCCTGTTAGTGTGTCAGCAAGGAATACATGTGGCAGTGAAGCGTATCCCGCAGAGCGGGAGACGCGAGAGGCTTTTAAACGCGGCCCGGTGCAGAGAGGAGGGCGGGCGGTCTCCAGGCGGCCCCAGCGGCTCTCTGGAAGATGAAGTCCTGTAGTGTGTCAGCAAGTAATAAATGAAGCAGCGAAGCGTCTCCCTTTATCAATATTGTCTCAAGATGTTCCTTATTGCGCTGTTTACCCTTCTGTAGCACAACCTCCTGTTCTCCTTTGTAAATGTAAATTGATACTTGTATAGCGCACTACTCATCCACAAGGGTCTCAAGGCGCTTGTACGAAAACCGCTGTGGAACCCATCCTGGCTTTCCCTGTGAGGCGTCCACTCCTGGGCACCCCCAAGGTGGAAGCCAGGCATCCTTAGCGTTGTGGGGGCCATTGTGGAGATTAAGCAAGCTATTGCCCAGAGTTGCAGAGTGGGACTCCATTATTGGAATAGGCTCCGAGGCGAGAATTATCAGGTCTGTGGAATTTTGAGCCCAAGACCCGCCGAGGCGGGGAATTGAACCCTGGTCCTGGGCTAGACCTCTGCATCAGGGTCTGCCGCTCTAATCATTGAGCCACACTTCTCCACTCCTTTGGATGAGCTAATGCTTTTGCCTAATAATGCAGAAGCCATGGTCATTGTTTTTTTTTTTTTACTTGGTCTTCCTTTCTTTGCTCACTTGTTTGACGAGTCAGTTTTTCTGTGCGAGTTGTGGAATATTTGAGTTTTCTTTATTTGGATTGACCAAACTCGCAATAGACCGTTCTGTGTCTTATGTGAGGTTTATTTGTTCTTTTTGCATTATCTCCATCCGTAGTCCTCCGGTAAGACATTTCTCTTTGGGTTTGATTAGGTCTTGCGCTCCCTTTGGTACCCCTGCCAGCGTTTTTGATAGGGCCGAAGTCCTAAGAAGCTCATTAGAGATTATAGACTCTTCCTTTATTTCTTGGTCTATTACTGATATAAATGAATTGTGTTTTTTGTACTTGAAATCAAAGATAGGGAAAAGTTTAGTCACATGTTGCTTTGCCCTATTCTTGAACTGTTGGCTCTTTCTTGCCTTCCTTTCTCGCTTTGTCTGCTTTTTGGTTTGAGGAAGGAGAGGTATGTTTGGTTGATCATTTTGGGCATTTACTTGATGCTGGGTAGGAGGTTGACTAGTGGCCACTACAGAGTTGGCTAACGGGTCTGGTAGTTGTCTAATAGCAGCTGTAATCATCTGATCTATTTCCCCATTTGTTACATATACGTGGGATGGTCTTGGTTAATATTGACTGAGGGAGTAGATGGTAGAGCTGGAAATTCTTCAGTGCCTTTCTTTGCTGACACTTGCAATGGTTGCACTGTCCGGAGGTCATTTGGGGAGATTGTGGGAGTTATATTTTTTGCCCCTAGATGATGTGACACTCACCACCATATTAGGTTGTGCTGGAATTTTATTGAAACACTTGCCCTCTTGCAATATGGACTTTAGAATTATTGGAACTTCACTGAGTTAATCACTTATTGGTCTACACATGCAGTTGGTTACTCACTGCGGAGTTGATATACTATTGTTCTTTCTTATTAATTCCGTTAGTATATCAAGTTTAGAATTTATGGCTGAGATATAAGCAGCTATGATATTCATCAGATCAATCTGGATATCAAGTTTATCTGACTGCATGTTTAAAATGCTATTTGAAGTTTGCAAGGTATTTGTTAGGGTGAGATGTAGGTTTGCCTGCTCATTTGTTCTTATGTTGGATTAATTCGCATGGCTCTTTGGCCAGAAAATATTACTTGGTACCCCAGTGTTGCTACTGTTTGTTAGACTATCACTGCTATGCGCTACAATAAATTTGCTTTGATGTTTAGCACGTACTTGAATTTTATTAACTGACTTATTGTCATAGGCGTTTGAGTACTCTGAGGTGCTAGATATTTTGATTATTGTTTGCTGTTGTGGTTTTGGTTTCAGTTAACTTGCCAGCTTTGCTGATCTTAATTTAGGGTCATCCTCCTGGCCCTTCAGCTGGAATATTAGGGCTGGTTCCTGGGAAGTACTATCATTTGTTACATTTTCACTACTTTTTGCTGAATTTAATTTACTTGGAGGTTGGTCTTGAATCTGAGATTTGTTTACTAGCTTGATGTATTTGCTGTTTAGGCATTCTGAAGAGCTTGATATTTCAATTGCTGTTTGCTGCCGAGTGTCCGGTAGGCATGTTCGCTGAGTAATAGGTTGAGTACAGTCAGGGAGCTTTGTGATGGTTTCCATTGCCTGGACTAGATCAGTTTTGTTTGTAATTGAAAGTGACTCCAGCCAAGAGTTCTGTAGGTTTTTTGTGTTGTTAGTTATCTTCTGGGTACCGTTGTTCTCTTTTTTTGTCTTGGGGTGGAGTTGGCTACATTGCTGATGTGCACTTGGGCGTAAGCTGTTATCTTGTTCTTTTCTGTGCAATGTGTTTTTACATCTACCTCTTCTATATATCCATTACCGTTAACTTTGAATTTTTAGTGTACTTTGGATCCTTTACTGGCGCTATTGGGCGCTGATCTAGACTGTGAGTTACAATTTCTTCCATGGGGGTGATACATTTTTCCGGTGTTAAGGGTTTAGGGAGACCTACTATTGTGTCTGCTGTTGCATAGATGGCCTCCATTGGATCTTTTAAAAAAGTAAACTTTTTGCTGGGGTTATTCGATTTAAAAACTGAAGTTATGAGTGATATCAATATATCGCCGGAAGTTAGCGGCGAGCTTGATAGATTCGCATTATGGTTTGCTTCGCCTTTTGAGATTTACTGAGACCTTGAATTTTTTTATGCCAATTGTTTCTTAATCCTTCCTGATCTCATGCTGTTGTGCTATGGGCTCAGAGTGTCTTGTTGGGCTGGTCAGCTCAGGGAAAAGACGGTATCAGCAGGGTGAATGTCAGAGTCAGATTCAAAGTAATGCTTGTTTAGCCTCCGGGGTGATAGCAAAAAGGTGATGGAAAGCGGACCGGCTTTAGGTGATGCAAATGTCAGAGATTATTTTAAACAAGACTGGACTCACCTTTATTGTCAGGCCACTACCCACTCACTCACTCCAGACACTCCGGTTGCTCCAGTGACCGGTCGCTGTGAGGCAATCTTGCTTCTTATGCCCTCTGTACCTGAAGGCTTTTGCTTGTAGTTATTTTAGGAGAAACTTCCTTTCCAGGAGAGAGCAAGAGAAGAAGAAGAAGAAAAACAAGCAGAGGAACATACAGCACTACTGCAGGCCTCAACCGAACCTAGTCGTGCCGCCTCCACAGAGTGTTGCGCCACACACTCGACAGCCACTCTCTAATGGCAGCTGTGGTTGTTTTTTCTTTTGTGTTGTGTCAAGGAGATGGGTGCAGGGAAAAAGGAGGGTAGTAGTCTCCCCCCCCCCCCCCCCCATCCCCCCATTGGATCTCAACTAAACTCAACCAGGCTCGAATGACTGCTCTCCTGGGTGACAGCAAGTTACGGCGGTCGCGGAGCCGATAAAAGATCAAAGAAATCCACCTCCGCTGGACGCCACTAGCTCCCTTGCTCACTCGATGAGTTGAAAATGTCCAAAATGTTGGTGTGGAAAGCAGAGAGCGGCTGGCTCCTTCGCAGCAGCTTCAACAACAGTGGCTGCGGGCTCTCTGCATGCTCTCTGGAAGATCTGGCATTCACCACAACAAGCAGCAACAATTCTAGAAATCATCGACATTAACGACCATTGGAAAACAGACACCGTTAAAGCTCTCAGTATTTAAAATGTAAAACATTTTAGTTAGCGTTATAACAGGCATCTAAGGGGGAGGTTAAAACGTATTAGTCCTAACTTATGGAGCAAGCATTGCGGGGTCAATACATTTACAAGAAGGCAAGAATAAAGTACAAAAGAAAAATGTTATGTAAGAAAAAACTGTGACCTTATCGACCAAGCCCAGCCAAGAAATTTCGCTACAGCTGTGGTGATTAGATTAGAAGCATTTGTGCATAAAATTCTTCCTGTTTCTTCGCTCCTTCTAGTTCCAAGTAATTTACAGATTGAGCTAACCATACTCGGCGAGGAGCGGCATATGCTGGGCAGACAAATACCAAATGTGCCGCCGACTCCACTCTAGTCTGGCATGTACTTTCAACGCCATCTTGGTGTGGTGAAATTATCTCATATTTTCAGACATAGTATATACAATAATTCTGTGAAGATACACAATCTTGTCCGAAATGGGCTAACATGTCAACAGATCTCAAAATTCATTAGCACAATGTATGCCAACTTCATATAGTTGCACAGTGATGTCACTGACCATATCATGAGTGATGTAATATGTGAGGTCATTGCAGGGGCGTAAGTTATAGTTAGCTCTGGTACCTATAACTGCTGAATTTCTATGGTTTTGTACATGTAAAATATGAGCCTAACTATAACGTGGAGTAACGTGCCTGTATACTATGCAGGTGACACTCTGCCCCAACAGTCTTTCCCAGAGGTGATAATATCATTGTTTGACCACACCAGAAAGAATTTGGAGGTTTTTTTTTCATCTGATTGCACAACAGCTGGTATAGAGCAAGATGGATGTGATGGAGATGTTTCCTGAAGTTTTCAGAAAAAAAGTTGGGCTGATTGAAGTCATATGCACATACAATTAAAATCAAAGAGGTAAGCAGTCCTGGTTGTGTCTAAAGTGAGAAGATTACCTGGCCATGTACATGAAGCAGTAGAGAAAGAATTACAAAGATTGTGCAAATTAGTGGTCATTGTACCTGTCCAATCCAAGAAGTGATTGGCTCAAATTACTGTTTCAGGAAGGCCAAATAGAGACACACCGTTGTGTGGACTCTAGAGTCCAAAACATGGAGGATGTTGTGTACAAGTACCCATCACCCAACATTTCGGAGATAATGTATATGCTGACAAACGCCACAATTTTCGCCACTGTGGCTTTGGCTTTAGTGTGTCATGAAATGTGCCTACATGGGCAGTCGCAAGATTTGACAACATATATAAATTCCATAGGAGACTAAAAATTAGTAAAAACGTCTTTCAATCTGACATCTGCCTTCCTCGAAGTAACCAGGGGGCTGATATTGATATGCTGTCTTGATTTCAACAGAGTTTATACAGACGAAGCAGAAATACAAGCTGAGAGGCATGAGTGACCGAAAATGTTTCTAGAGAATCTAAGCTGAACATCAGCAGAGTGACACATCAGATGATGAGTAATGAGATACAATATTTTCTCGTGCAATGTAACCTAGTATTTGCCAGCTTCATGATACACGCTGGTTACTATGGACACTTGCACTTCGCATGGCCTTTCGTGCAGCTGTACCGAAAGGGAGAGCTGTGAACATTAGCTCTCAAAAGTTCAATGATTGATGCCTTGCCCACACATATTTAAAATATATTTATATATGTTGGTGCAGCCTTGGAGCACGCGAGCTTGTCCCGGAGGTGTTGGACCGCTTTACGGGAGCCCCAAATACATTACTAATGGTCACATTTTTTAAGGCCCCGAGGAAATTAGTTGATCTGATCAGAATGACAGACTACTGACCCCACACCGAGACTCGAACCTGGTTCCCCAGTTCTAAATTCTCCAGCTCTGGCCGCAGCGCCACATTTTTCCGGAGTCCTCTGGGGGTAAGGAAATACACTTCTCGTTATATGAGGATTATATATAGACGGATGTACTCCCAGGCACAAGACATCAGTCCAGGGTGGCCTGGCCAAGGGATGGCCCTGTGATATTCATCATCTAAATATAAAAATGACTTGGTGCTCGTGCATTTGGGCAGCCACGACAACTCGACTGCAATAACTTTTAGTAATAAGTGCCAGGCCAACAATTCATTAAAAAGCACGCCTCTTTCAGGGCACCCCGTGGACAAATAACCCGCAGTTTCCAGGAGAGAAGCTATTAATAGTGCAGCAGGTACAAAGGCACCGGCCCCCAGAAGCCTTAGGGGGCCCTGCGCCTCAATTAAACCTATTTTAGTTACAAGTGAAACTGAGGCAAAGAGGCCATGTTCTTTGTTTGGGGTCTGTGGCACTGACAGTAATGTTCAAACCAGCCCTGCTCTCTTCCCCACTATTTCCATCTATACCTCTCTCTCTCGTCGTCCTCTCTTTTCCTGCTCTCTTTCATTCACTTGTATCCATATCTCCCTCCTCCTTTCTTTTTCATTGCTCGTCATGCCCTATACCGTGCCTACAACAATATAGACACTGGAGCGTCAGCTGCGGCCCGGGTCTTCAAATGCTAGCTTAAAAGGCTCCTGCCCACCCCGGGAAATTAAAGTCCGATTATAAAATAAATGACCTGTGCGGCGCAGTTGTCCCTATCAATAACCTGCACAACAGCCTCCTCGGTTTAATCATGTCTGAGTGACCAGTAGTGACCAATAGGTCGTGTGGAAAGTAAAAAATCATGTTTTACAATGCGCTCATTGAGGAAGTAGAGGCGTGCGTTTTAATGCACTGTCCCCATTTAGGGTAGATACCTTCCTCTCACCGTGCCTGACATGGGACAGAAACATGTTTATCTCATCCAAAAATCCGTGTTTGAATGCGCGAGGGGCGGACGCGGAGCTCTCCACGCGCACTTGGAAAGCCCGCTCTGCACGCGCTGACCAGGGCGAGCTCGGGAGGGGGCGGTCACCCTTCGCCTGGCCGGAAAGTGCAAGTCACGGCCCGGAGGGGTGCACCGGCACATAGTGACTGTTACCCCCACGCCAGCTGTAGTAAAGCCAACTCCCTCATCACTTTCCCTCTCCGAGGCCGCATGTAGGATGCGTGGCGGGCAGCCCCCTCAGACCTCCTCACACTGCCATAGCGGGAAGTGGAGGCTGTGGAGTAGGGGCGGAGGCCGGAGGCGGGCTGGGCTGCTCTCACCTGGCAGCCGCCCCCCTCTTCCCCCTCTCTATGCGGGATCATCGTGGTCTGCGCGGGAACTCACCTCACCGGCCTGGAGGCGGGGGTCCCCTCAGACGCTCCTTATACGGCCGGTCCTGTCTCACCTGGGCCGGCTCCAGGCGCGCCTTGTAAGGCCGTCCACCCCGCGGCCAGTCCTGGGGCTCACCCCGGCCCAGGGCCTAATATGGAGAGATAGGGAAGACATTCTTGCCGGTGCGCCGCGGGGGAGGGAGCGCCCGGGCTGTATAAAGACCTTCTGGGAGCACTGCCCGGTCGAGCTGGAGAGCTAGCAACGCGTCCCCTGCACCGCCCAGCCGGAGCTAGAAAGTAGCGCCTAAGGTAAGCCAGGCGTCAGCGGGACCCGCGGAGGAGAGATCAGCAGGGGCTGATGGGGGAAGTGCATGTTCGTTGTTTACCAAGGACCTGGAAGACTTGCTGGGGTTCATGCCACTGGGAAAAAAACATAATTTACCTATTTAAAAGAAGGGAAGTTAGAAAAAAAAGGTACTCGTTGTAGGAGTCACCTGGGTTTATTTCTTGATATTCCAACTGACAACAAACCGCCAAAGCGAAGACCTGTTGCTTGTTTGCGTCACATATATACCCGGTAGGAGTTTTAAACACACGATTGTTGCACTGCGATAGTAGTTTGACAGCCGGTGACGTGAGAGCATATTGATGAGGGAAGATAAGACAATCAGGAGGAGGATGCACTTGTAAAGGAAATGTTGACAATGCTTTGAATGTGAAGGTACGTGCACTTCTTTAATTCGACTGAAAAATATCTGCCCTTCTCAGGAGGGCTGCCATACTTTTAATGGGAGGGTACTGGCACTTATCACTAACCAACAATTACTCTGGTATAGTGAGTACCAGTACACGCACTTCTATATTTCCAATTCAAGCGCTGGATATTAATATTTGTTACTCAAAATAATTGATGATTACGATTTATGTAAACAGAAGTAGTTTATACAATACTTGTATGTGTCATACATATCAGGCTAAAAGGATGCCTCATTCTCTCAACAGTTTCTCCCATTTCTCTGACAACTTTCTTATTTCTCCATTTTTCATGCCCCTCCGCTCTACCCGTCTCTCTCTCTCTCTCTCTCTCTCTCTCTCTCTCTCTATATATATATATATATATATATATATATATATATATATATATATATATATATATATATATATATATATATATATATATATACACACACACACAGACAGGTACTAGGGATGTATACATAAAGGCACACAAATATGTATGTACATAAGTGTGTGTGAGTGTTCATAAGGAACATTTGGTGATTTATCAGGGCTTAAGTACTAGTGTGGGGGGCTCATAAAGTTAGGTAGAATGGGTGTGACATCACTGTGTGTGACATCACAAGTAGTGACATCACAGCCCATGAAATCGCATGGGGCATCACAGGAAGAGGCACCATGACTCACTGGAAGTGACAACAGATCTTAAAACCTCACATATGTTTAGCAGGCCTTTTATGAGTACATTTTAGCACATTACAATATTTAACAAATTAGATTTTACATTGGGGTTATGCCAAAATATTGACCCAAAACAGACGCAAACTCTAGGCCTCAACTTAAAAAAAATGTTTAAAACCCTGCCACAAAGAAATTGGCAACAATGAGAAATGTTGCAGTAAATCAGTTCCGCTTAATTGGTTGCAAAGTCTGTTTTAAAAAAAATCTTATGGGGTTAAAGTACCTGCTGCATAGATCTTTGAGTGGCAGGTAAATCTCAGGGTATAATAATAATGGTAAGATAACTTTGAAGGATAACGCATTTGATGGAGAAATTTGTGCTTTGTCTAGTCCTAGTTTTGAATCAAAGAACATAGAGGGTTAACATGTCTCCTGCAAAGCACATTTCGTAACACTCAGATGACATATTTATTTTATGTAAATGGGTAAGTGGGTTACTGCTTTTACAGAGATCCTTTTGTTACTTGCAGTTCATAAATTGTAATGCTTCCAATATAGCACAGTGAGTTTTGAAGGTACATGTGGTTCCCACACCCTGTAACCGTCACTGTCTTATGTAACACATTCTTAATATTGATGTACACACATGATTTATTGTCTGTGTATAATGTGTATGCGTGATGCAAACTGCTGTGACACCCTGCATTGGAATGAGTAGTGACACTACTCATTCCAATGCAGGGAGTTAGAGCACCTTACATCACACGTACACAAATAACAATGTAAATACCTTTATTTTGTTATATTTCTTTTATAGTGCTCTAGCACTACTGTAGTGACTAGTGTGCTCTACTAGTGATTGATTGATTGACATGCATGCAACAATCAGGTTGTCTGATAAATCTTAGAGTGCCTGCATGTTTTAAAAAAAATCCATCTCACTAACGAAAGGAAGGCAGTAGGGAAACATTTTTATTGCATAATTGGTGATTTGGACGTGGAAAGCAAAGAACAAGTGAGTGAAAAAAAGCATAGATATGTTAAGTAAGTTATTTTACAGGGCAGAGTCCCAACCGACTGTATTATTTTAATGAAGGGACTCCTTTGTAACAAAACGATATTCGTTTATTATCTCATATATTTAGGTTATAATCTAATTTGCAACTCCGGATGTTCTGCTTTGCTAATCTCTATGTAATGTCCATTAGAGAAACAAAATCTCCAAGTTCCTGAACTTCTATGCACACCAGAAAGACGCTTCTCCCCCACCCAGGCCTAAATCGAGTCTTTTTACCCAAAAATAAGGGGCAGGAAGGGGCTGAAGGTGCACAAATAATCACAACGATTCCCAGCAAAAGCTCAGAATAATTTCATGATCTGAAGGAAGTGCCATTTTATTCATGACCTTGTCCTTCACATATGGACACTCATCAGACATGCTCAACAAGACTCAATCACACATGCTCAACCGATATCAACCAGCCATGCTCAATAGTTATGGATCACACATGTATGACAGAGATCCATCAAATATGATCAATAGATATGTATAAGACAGGTTCAACAGACAGTGATCACATATGCTCAACAGTCAGTCCTCAGACTTGTTCTGACATCAGTCACACATCCTCAACAGTCATCAGATATGTTCAGTAGACATCCAACAGACATGTTCAACAGACATCAATCACACATCTTCTACAGACATGCTCAACAGACTTTAATCAGGCATGCTCGACATAGAGCAATCACACATGCTCAACAGTCATGTTTATCAGACATGATCAAATGACATGCTCCACAGACATCTATCACATGTTCACCAATCACAAAGTAGCTTTTCAGAAGTTCCAGTGGAGTCAAAGCATATTAACTGAATGTTACTGATAAGTCCAGGGGAAATGCATCTGGGAATGTGGAACATTTTGAAAAATGCCTGCTTTTGGCTTGTAACATACTATTTAGAGCCCCATTTCTCATAAATTGAAACATTAGTGTAAGGATTTGTTCGGAGTCATTGTTGGGTTGGCTTTTCCCGGTGAAAATGTTAATATTTTGTGCCCGATTATGATGTCTGGCGGATCTCCACCGACAGGCATTCGTGGCGGTCTGCCCGACATCTATGGCTGTGGTCTGACTGCCATATAATTATGCCGTTGGTCGCAGCACAGCGGGCAGAGGACCAACCAATGCTTTCGACTAGCGTAATCCCTACAATGAGGGCGGTGCCTGCAGAGGCACCGCCGACGGGATTACAATGTCCCTTTTCCGTCTGCCTTTACATGGTGGTCCGACTGCCATGTAAAGGCAGACAGAATGACTTTAGGGACCTAGAGCAGAGCCGCTGTGGGCCTCTGCTATGGGCCCAGAGGGGGCACATGTGGTGCCTCCCCAAACATTCATGCACAGTGTGCCAGGCACCACATGGTGCCTGACACACAATGTACGGATGTTTGAAAACATGCCTTTTTCAATTGTGGCTGGTGCTGCGGCCCTTTTCTGGGCTGCAGCACAAGCCGCAATTGAAAAAGGCATGTTTACGACTGAAGTCAGTCACATTGTAATAAGGCGGATGGAGCCTTCGACTACATGTCGGGCGGCCCCCATCCTGATACGATAGTGGTCAGATGCTTGTCCGACCGCCATAGTAATGAGGCCCTTAGTGTCTGAGATATGGTGATATTTACTGCAGTGGTCGAGAGGCTAGATGATACCTGTAAAAGAGCCATTTCTATTGAGGTTTTGTTTGTTTAGCAACCCTTTCTAAGAAACAGCGGCCCTAATTTTAAAATAGGAAGGGTGAAAGAGTTTGATCTAAACACAGGTACGGGGTTAGAAGGATAGCACGTGTCAGGAGGAAGTTTCTCCTCTGGCTTAGATAACATATCAGGCTCTGTTGTAACCCTTCTCACTATCTGTGTGCTCTTGTGTTTTTTTGGCTCAGCCTCTGAAAGACAGATATCATCATGTGTGACGATGAAGAGGTAACCGCACTTGTGTGCGACAACGGCTCCGGTCTTGTGAAAGCTGGGTTTGCTGGGGATGACGCCCCAAGAGCAGTGTTCCCATCCATTGTTGGACGCCCCCGTCACCAGGTAAGGAGCCAAAATCTAATTATTATGTATAAATTAATTAAATCAGCATTCCATAAAAGATTTGCCATTTTCGGACCGCAAACTGCTTAGCCAAAGAAGTTAGCTGAATAATGCACATCATTTGTCTGTAATAAAGATAATTGAACAATATTTCGATTCATTTAGTTGTTTAAAAACATGTCTTGTCTACAAGAGAATCGGCTCTAGCACAGAATGTTTGTGTTTGCATTCAATACCATTGAGATGTTCTCATTTTGTAATCCATCGGGGGATCAATGCCCTTTTGTAAGCTATTCTGATATGAATGTCAACAGAACCACGAGGTGGCCCTATCAGTTCAAAGGCATCACAATACATTACTGCTCACCCACATATACCTTAATATATACATATGTGCATCATGTTGTAACCCAATGCACATATGAGGATTCTTACACACCTATATGTTTTAATCATTTATAGAAATTATACACATATATAATCCGTATACTGTATATGTAGCTAGGCACACACACATGATTATATATATAGAATACATGTAAGTATATATTTGTATGAATACACACATACACATTCACACAAATACATATGCACACACACAATCCATGTATAGCGCTTTGCAAGGGAAATACAAAATGTAATTTCCAATTGTAATTCGTGAAATCGTGGATCGATTTTCACCAAACTTAACTGTGCATGGCAAAGGGGCTATACACTGTCCCATATGGGAAGTCTGATGAAGAGATATGCTGATTTATACGTTTTAAAAGCACATATATTTTCAATATAACGTAACCGTAACTGGTGCTCGTGTAAAGCGCTCCAATACCTTCGTCGAGTTTGTGCTATGTAAATCTGCAACAAAAAAGGGCTTTCTATATGCTGCTTAATGTGCAAGGCATAACATGAGACTAAATATAATTTTTCTTTCACCTCTGTACACAAACACATGTATAGAACAATGAAGAGAACTTAAATTGTTGTTTTCTTTCACTATATATAAATAATGACGCGCAAATCTTACAGGGAATACTTCCTTCATTATTCATGCGCAATAGCCAAGTGATACTTTTACCTTTTCCACTTATATCGACATTATTTCCACACAGAAAGACAGACACACACATATTTACTTATTTCCTCATGCAAAAACATTCATACACGCAACTATTGTTATATTTTAACTTACGCTCAATTTTCCATCCATTTAATTAGGAACGTGTACATAATATAAGGCCCGATTCACAAAGGTAAACTCGGTCGCAAACATGAGTTTACAAATTTTACTTTTTTAAGCCTACAGGGAACTCGCAAAGGGCTCCCTGAAGTCATACGTGCATTTACGAGTGTGCATTTCTCTGTGATAAGTGTGGAGCAATCCGCATACGTAAATCCCACTAAAGGAATGGGAATAAGGCATTTCAAGGCCTGGCTTGCCTTGACAGTTTGGGAATGCCCAGGCACAAACACATATGTTTGCAGGTATTACCAAACCCCTCTTCGTTTCCTTCCCAGCCTACAAATGGTCAGAGATTTACTCTGGCCAAGTAGTGGGGTAACTCCTATTCAGAATGGGAAAGGAACGAATCGCCCCAGGATTTCCTGGGGGTACTAGAGAAGAGCTTTCTCCCCATGAAAGCTGCATTCAAAATTGGTTAAGCTACATTGTGTTTACTACATGGAGACTTATTACACACCTGGATAGACAGTATGAGCATTAGAGTCGTACGAACTAGATCAGGCAATAAGTTCAAGATATGTTCTGCTTATTTTGATGTTTTGTTAGTGGAAGTAGAGATGGTTAAAGGTCCTGTTTTCTATGCATATGTATTCCACAGGGCGTCATGGTGGGTATGGGGCAGAAGGACTCCTACGTTGGGGATGAAGCTCAGAGCAAGAGGGGTATCCTGACCCTGAAGTATCCTATTGAACACGGCATCATCACCAACTGGGACGATATGGAGAAGATCTGGCACCACACCTTCTACAATGAGCTCCGTGTGGCCCCAGAGGAGCACCCCACCTTGCTCACTGAGGCCCCACTCAACCCCAAAGCCAATCGTGAGAAGATGACACAGATCATGTTTGAGACCTTTAATGTCCCTGCAATGTATGTGGCTATCCAAGCTGTACTTTCTCTCTATGCATCTGGCCGTACCACCGGTAAGACTACGATTCCGCTCTCTTTTTCTCATCAGGATGATTTCTAATATCAATTCCTCACTCCCTATTATAAGAGCCATTCCTCACTTCCTGACATAGCCATTCCTAGGTTCCTCACTTACATTTCTCATTTCACGTTAAGAAGACCATTCTTCACTTCCTCTCTCACTTCCTGTTATCTGAACCACTTCTGACTTCCGCACGTCCATTCTTCACTTTCTATTACCGCTCCTTACTATCAGGACCAGTCGCAGTTCCTCACTTCATTTCCTCACTTTCTATTATCAGGAGCATTCTTCATTTCCTCACTTCCATTTTTCATTTCCTGTTATCGAGACCATGCTCACTTTGTCTCTCACACATTGTTAGCCGGACCATTCCTCGCTGCCTATTATCAAAACCTTCCTTATTCCTTCCCTCGCTTCCTATAATCAGGACCACTCTTTCTGGGAAATAGTACGCACAAACCACAAGTATATTATCTGTAGTGGTGCAGGGTTATCATACACGGAAAACATGGTTACATAATTTTCCAATAAGAAACGTGCATTCTGCCAACATGGCATCACCAGGTGATGCCGCCATTGCTCAGCCGATGCAGTTGTTCTTAAACGATCACATTCTCAAAGTCTTTAGTGCAGCTGTTCCTAACCTTTTGACTTCTCTGGCCCCCCATTAATTCATTATTGAAAGTTAGGAACCATAGCCTAAGCAATCTCTGTTTTGAACCTCAAAAAATACACAGAACTACAAAAACAGAGATACATCATACAAATGCACACTTTTCTAAATATTTTCTTTCACAAACGAAAAAATACAAAAAATTAACATTTTAATATTAATAGGAAGGCAGGAGCTTTTCAAAATGTGGTTTTATTTCTTAACATTAAAATTACATGTTAGGCTCTAGCATATCTCTGCGTTTTTTGCCTTTAATGCATCCACTTTGTCAGCACATCTTATTGCTTCAATTGAGGCCACCAATGGTTTATGCTACTGATAGCTATATTTGTCTATTCCTAAAATGTCAAGATCAGGATGGTAACTTAGGGGGTGGTTAGGATGGCAGGCGGATCGCCATCGCAACTCGATTTACCCCCGCCATATTATAATGGCGGGGGTATCACGGAGGACGCAAAGTGCGTCCGCCGCTTTTCCGCCGGTTGTCAATCGTTCGGATTGCCGACCGGGTGGACTTGGGCCTCAATATGGTGGCAGTGCATATTAGGATGCTGGGTTTTTAAGGCCCTTCCATGGAGGCTTTGCCACCATGGAAAGGCTGTCGGGGATTTGTGGGCCCCCGGGGTGGGTGGGAGGCACTAGGGGGTACCCATAGTAACCCCCTCCATTCCCATGCGCAAGGTGGCAGGCACCGTCCAGTGCCTGCCACGTTGTGCATGGGTAAGCACAACATGGCAATTTGTAATTGAGGCAGGTGCTGCTTACAGCAGCTCCGGCTGCAATGTTAAACATGCTGAATGCAACCGTCAGGCTGGCGGTCGCATCCTAATTAGCGGCGCGGGACTGCCACACGTCTGGCGGCCGATCACAGTACAGTGAGGATGGCGGGCGGACTAAAGTCCATCCGCCATCCTAATCACCCTCTTAGTTTTTACACTCCAGATTCAAATTACTTCACATTTACAGAATGTTTTTAAATTGAAAAAAATTCTCATCTATATTGCATTGTAATTGCATTTATATAGCACTTACTACCCCTGACGAGGCTTTGAAGCGATGTACATATATTTTTAAAATCTGCTAATATCATTACATTTTTTTAAACAGTCACTTACCCCCTGCGTATGTGTGATGGACTCCCAGTGGTTCAAGGACCACAGATTAAAAACTGCTGGTGTAGGGGCACATGCATCAACATAAGGGATTCCTTAAAAATCGCTATTTAGGAATCGCAATTCCTTATGCATGTAGGAATCGGAAAATAAATTGTGATTCCCCCTCATTGCCTAATTGCGATTTGGCAATTGCGAATCGGTATTAGGTAATGTCACACTATTCATTCCTATGGACCTATAGGCCCATTGGAATGAATGGGAATGCATTTGCAATTTGAGATTACCAAATTGGTAATCGCAAATTGTGAATGCAATTTCAAGGGTGCCAGGGGGCCTAAGGCACCCTGAGGCACTCCTCCAAAAGGTAGGTGTGCACATGTGCCGCACACATATGCCCTAAGGGCATGTGTGTGTGCCACATGTCACTTTGAAAAATTGTCTTTTGTGCATTTTTCAAACATTTTGCAAATTACCATCAACTTGAAGTTGATGGTACTTAGCGTTTCCTAAATGCGAAGTCGCATTTAGGATAGGCTTGATGCATCTCAAATAGGGAATCACAATTTGTGATTCCCTGAATGCATTCGCAATTTAGGTAATCGCTATAAATTGCGATTACCTATTTTGCAAATGCAATGCCTTTGATGCATCTGAAAAGGCATTTTACCGGTCGCAAACTTGCCGATTCTGGGAATTGGCCCGTTTGTGACTAGTAAAATGCTTGATGTATGTGCCCCTAAGTGTGTTCGCAAACGCTCATATTAGGAAATCAAATAATATGGTCGTCATAAAATTTACGTGGTTCTTGCACAATATTATCTGTGGAATCACTCACTTTGCGACCTACTTTGCTTCACATAGTCCTGTCCATCTGATTAGACCCTAATACACACATCTCTCAATTTCCCATATGAGTAGCAGCAGATGTGTTCATCACTAGACATAAAAAATGGGCATGTGATACACACAGCAAGGTAATAAACATATATATAGTAATGTATGATAAATATGCATTATAACTATCAAGTTGTCAAATGCGTAAAAAGTTATGTTATTAAAGAAATTCATTAATTCATATGTTTCCAATGTAGATATCTACTAGCTATCATCTGTAAAAATAGAATCGCTAACCATTACTGCCTAATATTTTGAAACTTTATTAATAACATTAACATTCATTATCAAAAAAGAAGCACATAATTTATAATTGCAAGGTAAGGAGATAGAAAATGCTGACCTTAGGGGGCATATTTACAAGAACTGATGGATCTACATTGATACAATAGAGTGGTTAATGGCGCAAGGAATCACGGATGTGTAATAAATTCTAACGTAATCTTTGGCGCTAAAGTGATGCAATACTGGAGTTGGTCGTAAGACTGATGCAACTACAGCAATGCGTCAGAACACAGAGGTGAGTCCTATGTTAAAAGCCCTGTGTCAATCCTTTTGCCTTGCTTGAGAAGGCGTGAGGATTTTGATGCAGTCAAATCGTAAAGTGACGCAGTGAAAAGTTGTACGTGGCTTTTAACGTGGGAACGCCTTCCCTGCATACATTATACCTGGTGCAGGCATAATGTGGCGCAGACCTGTACAAACTGAGGCAATGGGCTCAATGCGTCAGTTTGTAAATGTGGAGCAGTGTGGAGCACTGTTTGCTATGCCACTGTGGCAAAAAAAATGTACGATGTGGTGGTCCTAACTTATTGCAAATGCCCCTAAATCAGTGCCTCAGTTAAGGGCAACAGTGTTCCTTGCCTAAAGTGAAAGCAAATGTGGTGGTGTCGTCTCTTGGTGCCGGTCATTACTCTTTCCTTTCTGATACTTCTCTGACAGAAAGTTTCTCAAATGCTCTAAATTTGCATTACATTTTTAAAATATCCAAACTTTATGCAACAGTTCCATAGTGTGTACAATCTGTGGGAAACGCAGGAATTTACATTTGCTTAGAAAATTAGGTGCCTCAAGTTTTTATTTTGCTTAACTATAACACAAATAGAGATCCATCTTATCTCCTGTTGTGATGTGTTGGTATACATTGATAAATATGGCTTAAATGACCAGTGCTTAAGCTTTGCCATCTAGAAGTAATATGACACACGAGGAAGTGGTGATGTTGGATTCCAGGGCGGAGTACTGACCGTCGAGTGGTCTCGTTACAGGTATTGTGCTGGACTCCGGAGATGGTGTCACTCACAATGTCCCAATCTATGAAGGCTACGCCCTCCCCCACGCCATCATGCGCCTGGACCTGGCTGGCCGTGACCTGACTGATTACCTGATGAAGATCCTAACGGAGCGTGGTTACTCCTTTGTCACCACAGGTAGGAGTTTAGTCCGAAGGGCGCCTGCATTTAGCTGACCTGCGGCCCTCCCTCTCCTCGCCCTACAGCCATGCATTTCCATACAGGCTGAGCAGAACAGTGCAATCAACTAAGCTATAGGCGAGCAATAATTTAAAAGAAACATGCCTGTGATGAAAGCGTTATCATAGCATGCCTTTTCTTATTTAGGAGAGAGAGTCTTATAGTCACATTTTAGGTTCGTATTTGTAAACACGTTAAACTTTTTTTCTTTCATAAAATCAGTAATTCCATCGGCATTCGCAATGAAGCACAATATATCTCCTCCGCGCTGCTAAATGTCTCTCTTGCGTATTCCCAAATGTCGTGTGAGGTGCTGGAGCCCGCTGTGGTGACAGGAAGTGCAGCGCGAGACTTCCAGATGAAGCATTTCGATGCAGTTTATGATGTATGGTTTCTGTCTACCGTGTGACGTCCTCTGATCCTTGGTTCGTTCTCTCTCATTCAGCTGAGCGTGAGATTGTCCGTGACATCAAGGAGAAGCTGTGCTATGTGGCTCTGGACTTTGAGAATGAGATGGCGACCGCTGCTTCCTCCTCCTCCCTGGAGAAGAGCTATGAGCTGCCTGACGGGCAGGTCATCACCATTGGCAACGAGCGTTTCCGCTGCCCCGAAACCCTCTTCCAGCCCTCCTTCATTGGTAATTCATGAGTAACCGCAGAGAAATGTGTACATCTTTGAGACACTCTCCCTCAAACCCTTTCAGTCGCTTCCCAAGGCTATGTGTTGACTTGTCCTGTGTGTCCCTGCCAGGTATGGAGTCCGCCGGCATCCATGAGACAACCTACAACAGCATCATGAAGTGCGATATCGACATCAGGAAGGACCTGTACGCCAACAACGTCATGTCCGGAGGCACCACCATGTACCCCGGTATTGCTGACAGGATGCAGAAGGAGATCACTGCCCTGGCACCCAGCACCATGAAGATCAAGGTAGGCTTTAGACTGGAGGCCTTTGTGAGACTGCCTCACTGAAGAACCAATGCCAGTACATAGAGAAATCTATAGGTACTATAATTAAGACTGATGTGGACAGGTTAAGCAGTCGTTATATAGAAATCTGTGGATAGATCACAGATCTCAGGGCTTTCTTCATCAGAGGAGAAAAGCATACCTAGTCTCTGCTTTATGGCTATTTCAAATAGTAAAAACGTGGGTTTTATAATGGGTACTGCAAAATTATGAGCACCAGGATGGAAAGAAAAAACTGAATTTGTTCAAATAAGCATACCAGGCATGTGGGAACTTGAGACCTCTGGTACTGTACATTATAGTCCGGGCCTCTGCAATAACGCGGAAGGAGAGGGACGAATTATGTAGCAGGGTTGAGTAAACTATGCAGCAAGAAAAGTCAAATTATGGTGCATAACGCAGCACATTTTATAACAGGATTACATCTTTATTTTGGCATTTCTGCACTTATTAACGCCGCCTGGGCATTGGTTGCACCTATTTAGTACCAGTTTAACACCCAAATGTAGCAATAAGCAACAGAAAGGTGACAGTCCAGTTTTACAGAGGGCCTACCACTGAGCTGCAACACCCGTCACCACATTTTTAGTAACGTTTGAACCGTTCGAGGTAGAAACCACATTTTTTAATGTTAAAATCTGCAGATTATGTGGAAGATGATGGATTATGTTGAAATGCTGCAAATCTATAATTCTGCGAAAATCTCAGCGGCTGCACAATCCCTTAATTCCAGTGGCCCAGATTATAGTGTACAAAGTATAGCAAAATAAATGCACATATATAATGAGGCTATATGAAAATACACCGTAATTATACTTAATTTATGCTTTTGATTCGACCAATTATTTCTCAGGAGAACAAGAAAACCAGATACAAGTGTCCTTCCCTCTGGGTCCAATACCCCTACCAGTGCGCCAGGTTTAGAAAAGACATTCATGATTCTGCACCTAGAAGTCTCCGTGTTTTATGAATTGTAGCATTTTTCTAAATTCAAATGAACACCTATTGCCCTACTACATATTTTAAAGGGGGCTCGAGCTTTCTTCCTTTCACGACCCAAATATCAGTCTATTTAAAGCTATAACAGGGTAGGACTGGCACACAGGGCAATCAGGCAGTACCTGATGGGCTGGTCTGACAGGCCAGGATATGGTGTTGCTGTTGTAGGCCTGTCTTATGGTCTGATTTACCGTTTTTTAGTGTTATTTAAACAAACATTACCCGATGGAAGCTAAATTCGATGCAGTCTCCCCTCCCAGGCAAACACTTATTCATCGTGTCTTTGGAAGCTCAAAATGGCCCCAATTTGGAAACATGGACACTTTTTTAGCTATCTGATTTGCTAAGAGGGCAGCTTTTATTTTGGGGACCGAGTCTATGTTGTTGTCCTAGTCCGACCCTGGTTATGAAGTAAGAAGTCAAGGTGCGGATATCTGTGTACGTTTACCACCCCAGAGTTTATGTGTTATGTTATTTCATTTTAACAAGACCTTTTCATCCGTTGTCCTGCCTTTGCCTTTTTAAGCACGGTGGTAGAGATTGAGATGATGATTGTCTGGAAGCAGAGCTTTGCCAGTGTACCGCTGCTTAAGTTTTGAGTTGTCCTTACGGTTTGCCGGGTTTCTTTCACAGATCATTGCTCCCCCTGAGCGCAAGTACTCTGTCTGGATCGGTGGCTCCATCCTGGCTTCCCTGTCCACCTTCCAACAGATGTGGATCACCAAGCAGGAGTACGACGAGGCAGGACCCTCCATTGTCCACCGCAAGTGCTTCTAAACGTGCTTTTGCCCCCACCAAGGCCCACCTTCGGAATGGAGATGCAATAAAGCTCAACAGTCGATGACTGTCTCTTTTGTAACAAATTTCGTAACTCTTGCTGCAATCACGAAGTTGACTCAAAGTGTATGTAAAAGTGTACATAAAATGTTAAATTATTTCACGTCGTTTTGTTGTCATTTAAAAAAAAAAATCATGTACATGATTGAATGTTATTGCTTGACTACTCAAAATTTTGGGGTACAATGACTGGGTACACAGAGTGGATGGCACAGGTTAGGTGCAACATTTCCCACCCTATCCGAATGTGGTAATGTACTTTTACTTGTGAGGGCCACTGAAAACCATGCGTACAGAGAAGAGTGCCTGTTCCTATTACAACAGCACATTATGGAGAATGCCCAGAAGGCATCCACAATAATTTTTTATGACCTCCACTGCCTCCCAGTAGAATCATGCATCACATTCACAATCCATGTTCCGGCATATTAGATAGCCATACTCGGTGAACACGATTCTTTCAGGTCTCAGTCAAGTCCAAAATATGATTGGATGAGCCAACGGGGTAGTTATCAATAGTGCAGCAGGTGCAGTGGCAACGAGGATCAGTGTTCTGAAGGGTCCACTTCACCCTAATAACAAAACCAAAGGATGAGAGGCCCAGTTTTCTTGCTTGTATCAGGGCCCAAGGTACGCTACTGGGATGAGCTGCACTTCTTGACAAACTAACACGGGTCTGCTGTGCACACTGAAAATATATTCCAAAGGGACCTACACACACACATACTGTGGGAGTCTCGTCAAAATCCATAAACCCAGCTGGTCTTTCACCTCTCTCTTCCACAACAATTGTTTATTCCAAAGTCTTAGAACCCTTCTCGCATTCACACTCAGTCAATCTATTGCCTTTAACTTAATGAATTAATGAACAACCCCTGCATTGACAACCATATCGAGTTTGAATCCACTGCAAACATGGCAAATGCCAGCAACAGCTACTTCAGGGTTTCCAATATCCCAAGGTGTCATGTAGTTTCCACCTCACAGTGGGAACTCAACGTTTGTGGATAGCAGAACTATTGGAATGGTGCCAGACTTATTCTATGCACCCCATCAGGATATGATGTCCAATAGACCAATTAGCTCACAGTGCCACCATATGCCCCCTACCAGCGCTCCATGTTTAGAAAAGACATACATGATTCTGTTCCTAGAAGTGCCTGTTTTTTTTATTAATTTTAGCATTTTTCTAAATTCAAGTGGACACCTATTGCCCTACTACACATTTCAAAGGGGGTTCACACTTTCTTTTCGCGACTCAAATATCTGTCTAACACTATATACAGGGTCGGACTGGCAATCAGACAGTACCTGATGGCCTGGTCTGACAGGTCAGGATGTGGTTTGGCTGTTGTGGGCCTGGATTATGATCTGATGGGCCGGTTTTTACTGTTATTTACATGGTATTTAAACAAACATTACCTGCAGGAAGCTGAAATCCATGCAGTCTCCTCTACCTTGTAAAACACGTATTCATCGTGTCTTTGGAAGCTCAGAATTGCCCCAATTTGGAAACATGGGCCACTATTTGAGCTCTCTGATTTTCTAAGAGGGCAGCTTTTATTTTGGTGACCACACCAGTCTGCTGTGTACACTGAACAAATATTCCAAAGGGTCATATAGACACAAATACTGTAGCAGCCCCGTCTATTCCATAAACCCATCTGGTCTTTCACCTCTCTCTTCCACACCAATTGTTTATTTCAAAGTCTCAGAAGCCTTCTCACAATCACCCCCAGTTAATCTATTGCCTTTAACTTAATCAACAGCCCCTGCATTGACAACCAATCAATCAATCAATCAGTGACACTTATGAAGCGCGCTACATACCCGTGGGGTCTCAAGGCGCTGGGGGGGGGGGGAGCCGCTACTGCTCGAACAGCCAGGTCTTCAGCTTCTTCCTGAAGGAGAGGTGGTCTTGGGTCAGGCGCAGGTCGGTCGGGAGGGAGTTCCAGGTCTTGGCGGCCAGGTGGGAGAAGGACCTTCCTCCTGTAGTCGCTCTTCGGATGCGGGGGACGGCGGCGAGGGCGTGGTTGGCTGATCGGAGGTGGCGTTTGGGAGCGTAGAAGTTGACTCGGCTGTTGAGGTAGCTCGGGCCTTGGTCGTGTAGGGCTTTGTGTGCGTGGGTGAGGAGGCGGAAGGTGATTCTTTTGTTGACGGGGAGCCAGTGAAGGTCTCGCAGATGTCCGGAGATGTGGCTGGTTCGTGGGATGTCGAGGATGAGTCTGGCTGAGGCGTTCTGGATCCGCTGGAGTCTCTTCTGGAGCTTGGCGGTGGTCCCGGCGTAGAGGGCGTTGCCGTAGTCCAGTCGGCTGGTGACGAGGGCCTGGGTGACGGTCTTCCTGGTCTCGGTGGGGATCCACCAGAAGATCTTCCGTAGCATGCGTAGGATGTTGAAGCATGCCGAGGAGACGTTGTTGACTTGCCTGGTCATGGAGAGGGAGGAGTCCAGGATGAAGCCCAGGTTGCGTGCATGGTCTGTCGGTTTGGGTGCGGTGCCCAGGGCGGGAGGCCACCAGGAGTCGTCCCAGGCGGAGGGAGAGGGGCCCAGGATGAGGACCTCCGTCTTGTCCGAGTTCAGTTTCAGGCGGCTGGTCGTCATCCACTCGGCTACCTCTTTCATCCCTTCGTGCAGGTTGGCTCTGGCGGCGGCGGGGTCGTTGGTCAGGGAGAGGATCAGCTGGGTGTCGTCGGCGTAGGAGATTATGCTGAGGTTGTGTTTGCGTACGATGGCCGCGAGGGGGCTCATGTAGACGTTGAAGAGGGTGGGGCTCAGAGATGATCCTTGGGGGACGCCGCAGATGACTTCGGTGGCCTCTGACTTGTACGGTGGTAGGCGGACTCTCTGTGTTCTCCCGTCGAGGAAGGAGGTGATCCACTCCAGCGCCTTGTCCTGGATTCCGACGTTGCTGAGGCGCTGCACTAGGGTGCGGTGGCAGACCGTGTCGAATGCCGCGGAGAGGTCTAGGAGGATGAGGGCCGCTGTTTCTCCATTGTCCATCAGGGCTCGGATGTCGTCGGTGGCGGCGATGAGGGCGGTCTCGGTGCTGTGGTTGGCTCGGAAGCCGGACTGTGAGGGGTCGAGGGATCCGTTCGTCTCGAGGAAAGCGGCCATCTGCTTGTTGACGGTCTTCTCGATGACTTTGGCTGGAAACGGGAGGAGCGAGATGGGGCGGTAGTTCTTGAGGTCGGTGGGGTCCGCTGTTGGTTTCTTGAGTAGGGCGCTGAGTTCGGCGTGTTTCCAGCTCTCGGGGAAGATGGTGGTGTCGAGGGATGTGTTGATGATGTCTCGCAGGTGGGGTGCGATGACAGCGTCGGCTTTGTTGAAGACGTGGTGAGGGCAGGGGTCGGTCGGTGATCCGGAGTGGATGGAGTTCATCGTGCGGATGGTGTCTTCGGTGCTGATCGGGGTCCAGGCGTGGAGGGTGGTGGTGGGGGGTGGTTGTTCGGTTATGGTGTGCGTTGGTTGGTTGTTGAAGCTGTTGTGTATGTCCGCGATCTTGTTGTGGAAGTATGAAGCCAGGGAGTTGCAGAGGTCTTGCGATGGGGTGATGTCGTTGTTTCCTGCGCTGGGGTTGGAAAGCTCTTTGACGATGTTGAAGAGTTCCTTGCAGTTGTGTGCGTTGTTGTCCAACCGGTCCTTGAATGCTGTTTTCTTGGCGGCGCGGATCAGCTGGTGGTGTTTCCGGGTGGCAAGTTTGAAGGAGGTCCTGTTGTCCGGTGTCGGTTCCCTTCTCCAGACTTTCTCGAGGGCTCGGCAGTTCTTCTTGGAGCTCTTGAGTTCGTCGGTGAACCATGGGGCTTTCTTGCTGCCGGGTCTGCTGGGCGGGGTCCTCAGTGGGGCGAGTTCGTCCGCGCAGTTGCTGATCCACTTCGTGAGGTTGTCGGCGGCCTGGCTGGGGTTCGCTGAGCTGGCAGGAGGGTGCTGGCTCAGGGAGGTGGCGAGCTGGTCTGCTGTGATCTTGTTCCAGCTTCTGCGGGCGGTCTGTTGCTGGTGGTGGTGGGTCGTTGTTTTCTTGAAGGTGAAGTGGACGCAGCTGTGGTCCGTCCATTGAAGCTCTGTGGTGTGGCTGAAGTTGATGTCCTTGCTGGATGGGAAGACAGCGTCGAGTGTGTGTCCGGCGAGGTGGGTGGGGGTGGACACCAGTTGCTTGAGTCCCAGGTTGGTGAGGTTGTCGAGCAGGGTGCTGGTGTTGCGGTCGTTGTTGTTCTCCAGATGGAAGTTGAGGTCTCCCAGGAGGATGTAGTCAGCGGAGGGGAGGGCATGTGGGCTGACGAAGTCGGCGATGTCCTCGCTGAATTGTGTGCGTGGTCCAGGGGGTCGGTAGATCAGGGTGCCTCTGAGGGTGGTGTTCGGGTTGGTGTGGATCTGGAAATGCAGGTGTTCGGCGGTGGTCAGGGAGTTGTCGGTGCTGGTCGTGAGACGGATGGTGCTCCTGTGGATGATGGCGATGCCTCCTCCCATCTGGTTGGCGTTTCGGTCCCTCCGGACGATCTTGTAGCCCTCTGGGATGGCGATGGCGATGTCGGGAGCTGAAGAGGCGTTCATCCAGGTCTCCGTGAGGAAGGCAACGTCTGGAGCTGTGGTGTCGAGGAGGTTCCAGAGTTCGATGGCATGTCTGTGGATGGAGCGGGTGTTGAGCAGGATGCACTTGAGGTGGGTACTGCTGGTGTTCGGCTTGGTGGGTGCTGGTGCGAGGCAGGTCCGGATGCAGGTGAACTTGCAGGCGTGGCAGCTGAAGGGTCCGTGGGTACGTCGTGGAGAGGCTTGATGGCATTCTGGGAGTCGGCCGGTGTTGAGAGCGGTGAGGGTGGCGGCGGAGTACGTCAGGCGGGTCGGTCGGGGTCTTCGGGGGCCAGGGGTCCTGGCGCTGGTCGCGATCCGGTCGCGGACGGGCGTAGACGGGCTTACCTTTGGCGCGCCTTCGGCGCACAATCGGCGCGCCCGCTGCGCGTGACCGCTGCGCGTCCGCACGGTCGCCATTTAAGGCGAAGTGCGCGGGTGGGCGGAGCAGCTGGGAGGCGGGAGCGGGGAGGGAACAGAAGAGAAAAAGGGGCGGGGCCAATGTCGGTGGCGGGAAGCGAGAGCGGAGGGCGGCGAGGTAGGCGGCCAATCAGGAAGGAAACTGGACACGGCACAGGGGATACAAAGAAATTAACAGGCACAAATTTAGGGCAAAACAAATAAAAACGGCAAAATACGCGAGCAGACGGCAGAAACAGACAAGCACAAATTTAGGGCAAAACAAATAAAAACAGCAAAATACGCGAGCAGACGGCAGAAACAGACAAGCACAAATTTAGGGCAAAACGAGGAAAAACAGCAAAATACGCGAGCAGACGGCAGAAACAGACAAGCACAAATTACGGGCAAAACAAGGAAAAACAGCAAAATACGCGAGCAGACGGCAGAAACAGACAAGCACAAATTACGGGCAAAACAAGGAAAAACAGCAAAATACGCGAGCAGACGGCAGAACAGACAAGCACAAATTTAGGGCAAAACAACTGGGAAACCAGAGGGGAGCGACCACGGCGTCAGCGAGGCCGGCGGCGAGGCAGAAGGCAGGCAGAGGGGAACACACGCAGCAGCTGGTGGCCGTGCGGCGCGGGGGTGTCCCACAAGTGGGTCAACCATATCAAGTGGGTCAACCATATCGAATTTGAATCCACTGCAAACATGCCAAATCCCAGCAACAGCTACTTCAGTGTTTTCAATATCCCAAGGTCTCATGTAGTTTCCACCTCACAGTAGGAACTGTACTTTTGTGGACAGCGGAACTATTGGAATGTCCCCAGACTGATTCTATGCACCCCCTCAGGAATTGTTGTCCTATAGACGAGTTACCTCACAGTGCCACCATATGCCCCCCTAAACCTAGTCGGGCAGCAAATGGTTTCTGGAAACCACTGAACATGACCGCCCTGCTTCCCAGGAAGTGTGGTAACATACCTAGAGCCCTTTTGCTCAGACACTGGTGCTCTAGTTCTCTCAGATAAACATACAAGAAATACACAGAGGAACATTTTTCAATAATTTTTGAACCAGTGTGATTCTTGTATAAAATATGTGTGCTGCAATGGTCAATAGGCAGAAGTAAATTAAACTTAGTAAGAGCACCAGAATGGTGAACGGAAAAAAAGCTCCACCATGGTGGTAAAATGTTTTAGATATATGCAGGCATCAAACACAATATAGAAAATTGGTCATACTCTTACCATGCAGTCCCTAACCTAAGTTTCTAGGGCAAGTGTGTGTGCCTAGCCAAGAATCCCCGTACTGGAGAATCCAACCCCGGTTACCTGAAGGGAAACAATGTAAGTCCCCGTCTTGGTCTCGAGCTGGAAACTCTCGCAAGGGGAAGTCAGCCAGCTGCTGGGCTACAGAGTCAGCGTGTAGAGGCCTCACCAATACCAGCAAAGTGCTCCTCTGCCGAAACGCAGAAATTTTTGTTTATTTATAAAGCAAAGCATCCTTGCGAGTCCTGTGCAGTACAGAGATCTGGGCCTAAATCCGTTGTTTTTTTGCTCGCCATGCCATTGGGCGCAGGGTCAAGACTGATTTGCCTATGGCTGGGTCCAAACTGGAATGGCATGGTGAGCAAAAAAACGACGGATTTAGGCCCAGATCTCTGTACTGGGGGGAATGTATGACATTGTTCCGCATTCTGTCCATCAATAGTTCTTTTTGCATTTGTCACCCCGAGTGGGACAAGTATTCGCAGACGTGAGTCCAGTGCTCTCCATGCCACTGGAATCAAGCTATCCTGGCTGAAGGGGGGTGAAACCCCGAAACCGATCCTAGGATGCTTGTTTCCAGTCCATTGAGGACCTTGCCTGGGAGTTCGGGCTGGACTGTTCCCATTTGGCGCAGGGTCAAAACTGATTTGCATATGGCTGGGTCCAAACTAGAATGGCATGGGGAGCAAAAAACTATGGGTTTAGGCCCAGATCTCTGTACTGGGGTGAATGTATGACATTATTCTGCATTCTGTCAATCAATAGTTCTCTTTGCATTTGTCACCCCGAGTGGGACGGGTAAGCTCAGACGTGAGTCCAGTGCTCTCTATCCTACTGGAATCAAGCTATCCTGGATGAAGAGGGGTGAAACCCCGAAACCGGTCCTAGGATGCATGTTTCCAGTCCAGGGAGGACCTGGCCTGGCAGTTCGGGCTGGACTGTTCCCATTGGGCACAGGGTCAAGACTGATTTGCTTACAGCTGTGTCCAAACTGGAATGGCATGGTGAGCAAAAAACAATGCATTTAGGCCCAGATCTCTGTACTGGGGTGAATGTATGACATTGTTATGCATTCTGTCCATCAATAGTTCTTTTTGCATTTGTCACCCAGAGTGGGACTGGTATGCTCAGACATGAGTCCCGTGCTCTCCATGCCACTGGAATCAAGCCATCCTGGCTGAAGAGGGGTGACACCTAGAAACCGGCTCTAGGATGCTTGTTTCCAGTCCAGGGAGGACCTGGCCTGGCAGTTCGGGCTGGACTGTTCCCATTGGACGCAGGGTCAAGCCAGATTTGCATATGGCTGGGTCCAAACTAGAATGGCATGGTGAGCAAAAAAACGATGGATTTAGGCCCAGATCTCTGTACTGGGGTGAATGTATGACATTGTTCTGCATTCTGTCCATAAATAGTTATTTTTGCTCTTGCGATATCAAAGCTTCCATCTGAACTTCCTGGTCAGTAGTGAAAGGAGGCAGGTACCCACCCAGGAGCCCATGTTCTTTTCCGTTGAGAATCAGCCACATAGTGTGGTTTAATCAGATCAATGAAGACAATTTGTTTGTCTTTGAGACTGGCAAGGGGCAGAAGAAGCACAGTTCTGGTACCTTCAACAGCCAGGACAGGCACACGCGCTCTGTAAGATGGCCCAAACTCTTTTTTGTCCATTATTTTCTCCCTGACCAGAGCCCAAAGTTCAGGACTCACCCAGGTCTTGCCGGCACTGCCTTCACTTCTCCAATGGCAGTGCGTATTACTTGGATGTTGCTTTGTTCGTCCGGGAAATTGTTCATTTCCTGTAATAAAACAGCCAAATGTACATTGACGGCGAATGGTGTTTCTGCCGCCACTGTGCTGGGACTTTTGAGGCCTGGGACCCACATCTTAACCCCAAACAGGATCTCAAAGGGATTATGAACACTCAGGGATTTTCTTGGCATGTTATCACATGTTATTAGTGTGAGAAGTTGGCATTATATATGATGTCTCCAATTCTGGGGGCACCTTGTATCAGTCCAAACAATCCCTTATGGTGGTGGTTGTAAGTCAACCTTATAGACAAGCTATCCTAGGGGTAGCATGGACTAAGCAGCCTTCAGGCTAAACTCAAGAGGGCATGTGAAGCCAGCTGTTTTACCAATTGCAATCCTGTAATATCAAATGAAAGTACACCACACAAGTTATATATTATAAAAATATATGTATTTATTACTAGAATAATCCTCTGTACTCTTTATGAGTATAGAAGCACAAGCGTTTAAACAAAAGCACAGTAAAACATATGAAAGTTGCACAATTATGGATGAGGCCAGGGGCCACTCAAACCATATACTAAATAAGTGGTATAAGTATCACTAATCGAACAGTGGTAAGGCCTAGGGCCTTGGGAATCGCTGGGACTAATCGGGACTAGCAGTAATGAAGTCGGGAAAAGCCCGCGGGATTTGGGTGCAGCGCTAAAAGCACACGCATGCACCAATGCAAAGTCAATGGTGCGTAAAAGTTATCGAGTTACAGTTTTAGGAGTCTTCCGACTGGACTAGAAGTACAAAACTTTAGACTTAGACACTAGAGGTGTAAACCACTACAGGAGCACCGGTGTTCAAGAGTTACCTCACCCACAGAAAGCGGGTGCACAGGTGCAAAGTCGTGTCGGGTTTCGTCGTGTAGATCTATGGAGCCTGGAGATGAAGATGCTGCAGACGGCCAGAGGAGAAGTGTCCGGTGTGATCCAAGGGTGGATCGAAGATGTAGAGTACCTGAAAGCAGAGGGGACAGAGTCTGGGTCACTCAGCAGTGACCAGGGTGGAACCAGGAAGGAACCAGGCAATGTCGGGCGCAATCAGGTGGTTGTCGAGAAGCTTGTCTCCGCTGCCACGTGGACTCTGGGGCGCCGAGGATGTCTAGGAGTGGATCATGAGCTGTCCCATGAAGGCTCTCGCTGTCGGCGGTGTCGGCTTCCGGATTGGAGCAAATAAACCTTGGCAAGTACAACCCACGCAGGATTCGATGATCGCTTCTTACTCAGACCAGCGAGGTCAGAGCGGGTGCTCCTTTTCAGGGGAGCGAGGGCCAGTCTGGAGCAATCAGACTAGCAGAGCAAATTCAAAGGTTCGTCGGTACTGGGGCCGCTAGCCAACGGGCAAGCGACCGGACCAATGCGTCAAGCAGAAAGATGCAAAAGGGCCCCACGCAGCACTTGGTGAGTGTGGAGGGGAGAGCTTTGTTGCAAAAGCTGCTCGGGGCTGGGGCTTCTCAAACCCCAATGCACAGCATCGAGGGAGCCTCGGGAGCTGCACGGTCAGCACTTTGTGGTTTTTCCAAGATGGCCGGCTTCACGCTTCAGGTCACCTCCACGGGTCTCAGACTCGCTGGGACTGTGGATCAAGCTGTTGGAAGGCAGGAACGCTGGGTCTTGTTGATCTCTGTTGCTCGAGTTCCAGCGGGAACTGCAACAAAGCAAATGGTGAGGCGCTGGATGGTGCCTGTTTGCACAGGGTGGTCACTCCTTGACCACAAGGGAGATTCTTCAGTCTTCCACGTCGAGTGGGATGTTGAAGGGTCCAGAGTTTTGTTTCATAAGTTTCAGTCAGGACAATCTGATGTGCATCTGCACAGCTCCTACCTTTATTCCAAATCAAGGGGCTGGATTACCTGCTAGGTCCCTCCCATGGGTGGGACCCAGGAAGGGGGTGGTTACACCCCTTTCCCTTTGTCCAGTTTCGCACCAGAGCTGGGGCTGGAGTGCCCCAGCACCGGTTTGAACTGGACTATGCATGGGAAGCCTTGTGCTCCCCAGGCAGTGTCTAGTTTCATTCAACCCTCCCTGGTACAATCCACTATCTCCTGTCTGGGGTGGTGTGACACCTCCCTGTGACAGGATATCCATTGTCCAGGCCTCCCCTGCCAGAGTTTCGGTCAGCAGCAGGAGGCCAGACTCGTGTCTGTGGCAGCAGCATCCATTTTGTGATGCTGGGGCTTTGGTTAGATTTAACCGCGTTTAAGCAAAGTAACATGTCTTCTCCCTCTAGAAGGGAGGAATGCTAGCCCTGTCACCAGGACTGGCGAGGGGGTAGTATTCCAAAGCGTATGACACCTTACACGCCATGTTTTGATAAAGCCCAACCAAAGTTAGCAAGTAACCGCGAGGATTATAATGCACTTAAGAGTATATGGTATGGCAATATCCCGGAACAGCTAAGGGAATTGGTCCCGACAGCTGCAGACAGGCTCAGCTCATGCTAGAGCACCATCTCACATAAAACCAAGCACTCTGCCTCCAGGATTGCTAAGGCCTGCCATAGGAGTGACTTATAGGTATATATATGTCCAGATATAGGTTTAGATATAGGTATACTATATCTAAGCAAGGGGTGATTACATGACCTTGCACCAGCTGAGTGATCAGCCAGTTGTGTTTGTTTGGATAGCCAGCCAGGGGTGGCAAAAGATATGCTGCAGCCCCTGGTAGGCCTTGGATGCACCTATGCCCTGGGTACCTGTAGTACACTGTACAGGGGCTGATAAGGTGAACCAATGTCCAATTAGTTATGTACCTAGGGTACATGGAGTCCATTTTAAGGAGAGAGCAGATAGCCTGGGACCCTGATTAGCAGGATCCCAGGCCAACTAAGTCGAAAACCAGCTAAACACAAGGCGACAAATCTGGGGTAACCATAGTCAGGTATCCACCTTCCTACAATTAGGCTCTATGGACCCAATATAGGTGATGGACCCAACTGCCACCTGAGCCTAGTACCCACGCTGTGAAAGACTGCTTAAAGTCATGGTTTTTCTTCTCTATTATTCAATTCCTTCAGGATGATAGGGTGAGGAATATAGGGTCAGGAATAGCACTAGGTCACACCCAGACTTCCGATGGCTTCTTTGAAAGCCCGAGAGCTAAACGCCGGACCATGGTCAGAGTGTAATGTGCCGATTGCGTATGCCCCAATAGACTTGCAGATCCTTTATAACAGTTTGATCGTCAGCTGACCGCTGTGGCCATACGCACAGCAATCTAGAGCAGGAATCTACTGCTACCAAGATGTACCTGTAAGCTCCATCTGATTGGAAGGGACCGCAGTAGTCCAAATAGACACAAGCTACTGTTTTTTAAAATCAGTAAAGGTATCTGTGGTGGATACGCTATGGTAGAGCCCTTCATCCGCTTGTGCATGTTGCATTTAAAGACAAGGTCCGAGGTCTGTTTGTAGAGACCGGGCTACCAATAGGGTTGCTGTAGAAATTAAGTTGTAGCTGCTAACCCAGCGTGTGCAGAAGACAGACCCTTGTGTGTAGCTAGTTTCAACGCCGTCTGCAATCTGTGTTTGATATTACTCTACCACCACTCTAGGAATTTCAGCGTATGGTATGTTTTGTACAGTACTTTCGTTTGGCAGGTGGGTGCCGTCGCATTCGGCGTGGGCAACCACCATGATGTCTCTATCTATCCTCATACTAGAACGAGTGATTATAGCAACTGCAGCACTATGAAGTGCTGCTTTTGCTGCTTCATCAGGCATGGAATTCCCTGCAGCATGAACAGCAATATGCTGATGACTGAATGTATGAATAACATGAGTCTGTGGCAAGCAACCTTTCAGCTTTGCCACCATCTCCCAAAGCAGCTTGTGCTTAATTGGGCATCCCTCTGAATCTCTGAATCCATACTGGCTCCAGTGATGTAAGTCTTCATTATAGAACTGGAAGCAGTAATATGAACCACACACTGTGAGTTTGGGGAATTCATGATCTTTTTTTCCAGTGCCAGCATTAGAGCCTTTAGTTCTACCAGCTGCACTGTACAGTCACCTAGTGACTTTGTGTAGGTTTTCTCAGAATGGAATTCTCCATCCTACATGTGTCCTTTTACGAGCCCTCATGCAGCTGAGTATTGAGGTTTTGCTCCTACGGCAGGCTGGGCAGATCCATCATATATTATGTAGTTATAGCAATCTACAGACATTATTTTATTGCGCAGAGGATATTCTTGCTCATGCTGCAAAAAGGCTTGTGTTTGAAGTGTGGAATCAAATCTGTAATCTATGTCTGTTGCAGTGAGGGAGTTGTCCCATTGTATCCAACGTGGATGTAAAGCCTTGGCATTTGGAACGTTTGCTTTGGTGACGGCCTCTAGGGTTGGCACCAGGGTCACAAGAATCATGCATTTACCGTGACCCAGGGCTCTCTCTTTCACTACAGTAGTCATAATTTCAGTACCTGCAAAACACATTTAGGCTTTTGTGTATAGATGAGACATATATACAATCGGTACAGTGTCACCTTCATTGAATGTAACATATGTGTATCCAGATGTTCCTGCAATGACGTGGATCACCAGGTTCACTGAGTTTACACATGTGTAAATGTTTTGAAGCTATCATGTCAGCTTGTACGGAGCGTAAAGTGTTTCTGTGTTCCTGTGTCCGATGTGTACTTGAAAATCTGGACATATTAAGTCATAGAACAGTTTAACTCATTCTGTGTAATCTGGAATGTATATTCTGCCAAAATCCAGAAATCCCAAAATGGATTGTAGTCCTTTTAGTGTTGTTGGTGGTTGAAGAAGAACACTTTTCTCTAGAAAGTGTGTTGCAAGGCTTTTGCCTTCACTTGACAACTCATATCCCTTAAATAAGGACATTGAGGTGGGCAATTTTTGATTTTTTAAAGTTGAATTTGTAACTCATGTGAGCAAGTCGAAATATTATGCGATCCACTCTTGTCAAGTGTACCACAAGGTAATCATCGGTCAGATAAATGTAATCAACATAACGACTGTGCCTTATCGTCAACATTTTGTAGCAGTTCTGTCACTCTGCCTGGCGCACTGAAAGAGTCCTAATATCTGCTTCCAGGCGCTATATTTTGGCAGAAAAATCCATTTGAGATATTAAGTATTGTTTGGTATATTTACCGCACATTGTTGTTCATTAGTGCGGCACTGTGTGTGTTTTGCACTGCAAATGTGCGAGTAGCTGTGTTTAAATGTCTGTAATATACTAAATGAAATAAATGGTCCGGTTTCATTACAGGAAATAAAGGATTGTTCTTAGATGAGATGCAATTTCCTATTACACCTTGATATTCAAGTTGTTCTAGACTTACCCTAACTTATTTTTTAGCTTCATGTTTTATTGGGCATTGGCTTTGAGGTTGTAGGATTGTCCTCAGTGTAATTTCATGATATGGCAAACCGTCGTCCCAGCCCACATGGTTGCAGTATAACACAGGAGCTAGCACCAGTGCCCACTCCTTGGCATATGAATGTTTCACGGATTCTGGAACAAGGTCAGAGAAAGCAGGTAAAATTACTGTTTCCCCATTTGGGCAATCCATTACGAAATAGGTGGCTAATCCTTTCCAGCCAGTAAGATATCATAACAGTAAGTCAAGTCTTCCCAAAAGAGAACATTGATATTTCTGGGTAGGCCCTCCTCCAGTTGGAGCTCTAGTTTGTGTAAACAATGGGGAACACTTACCCTTGTATCGGGTGGTGTTTCCCCCATGATATACTCACTCAGCGCTACTCCCACCAGAAATCCCTCAGGTTCTGGTGAATTATCATGACTTCTGCCATGCTTTTTTTTTTTTTTTTTTTGGTCCTCATCTCACCTTACAAGCCTCTGCGGGTCTTATGAAGCCGCCTTCGTTACTCGTTACTGGTCGCCCCTACAGCTTACCGCACTCGCTTGGGTCATCCGACCAGTCCCATTATTTTGTATGGGACCCTGGTGTAATCATAAGACCAATGATGTTACAGTAATCTTAAATCCTTGCCCCAGCTCACCAAGGGGTGCCAGATATTCGAGAGCTTATCTTCCACTCCATCGTACTCCAGTCGCGCCATAGAGAATGCAGCTTTAAGCCAATCCTCCCTTTGCGGGGGTAGGGCATCCTTCCACCTCTTACACACTTCCCTTCTTGCCAGCAGTATCAAGTTCAATAATAGACCCCTATCTTTTCGCGAGAGGTTCTGGCTGAGGTGACCATCATCTCCAAAAAATACCAGTTGTATATTGATCTCAATGTTGGTGTTAAATATGCCCAGTAAGTTGTCACCTACCTCAGCCCAGAATCTTGTGAGTGCTGGGCACTCATAGAAAATATGTAAGTCATTTGCTAAGGGTACTGCGCATCTAGAGCATTTAGGAACGGGAAAAGGAGCAAACTTTGCAATTTTTGCCGGGGTGTAATAGAGTCTATTAATGACAAAAAAATGATTTTTTTTAGGCAGGCAGGTTTAACTGATCTGTACAGGGTCTTCAGTGAGGATTCATATAAAAGGTCTGCTGGTGGCCCGAGTGGGGATCCCGTCCACACTGCTACGGAGGCAGGAGTCTTATGGTCTTCGACCTCCAGCAGACTATTGTACCACATAGATATTTCCTTATTCAGTGGGCGTGTCTCTTGCAGCAAGTCTTCAATCTCCCTGTTTCCGCTTATCTCCCGCTTTTCTGCCACATACCATGATGTTAACTGTATGTATTTAAATCTTGAGAACCCGGTGCCAATCTTAGCCCTCAGGTAATCCCAGGGAAGTATCCCCCCACTGTCCAACAGTTCAGACCAGATTTTGACACCAGCCCTCTTTATCGGCAGTGCCAAGCCATCCTGCAAGCAACCCGGGGTCCCTGGGGCATCCCATACAGGGGCGTAATCAGAGTAGTATCCAATGCCCCATCTATGCCTGAGCCTACACCAAGTCTCCAGAGCTGTCCTTAGGACCTTCAGACGGACCCTCTTGAAGAACCTAGGTGATCCAAATTTATACAGAAATGCTTCTCCATTGCCTCCCCCTTCTACCAGCACCATTTCGCCTAACAGCTTCCCCCAAGCTGATTCCCCTGGCTTAACTAACAGCATCCGTATGTTTTTAAACTGGAACGCTTCTGCATATAGTCTTACGTCTGGGAGCGCCAACCCTCCTTTTTTTAGTCTGCGTCTAAGTTTTTTCCACGCTAGTCGAACCCCTTTATTGCCCCAAATGAAACTGTTGATCTTACTCTGTACTTTAATCAGACTTTTACTTGAAAATGTCAAAGGAATTGAAGAAAAGAGGTATGACAGTTTAGGAAGGATGACCATCTTTACTAAGTTGGTTTTTCCGTATATAGTCGGAGGTAGATTTCTCCATCTACTGAATAAGCTGTCAATTTCCTTTACCACCCTCTTTAGATTTAACTCAGGGATCTTTTCAATTTCCTTCACTACATAAATCCCCAAGTATCTCATCTCTTCACTTTCTGTCCCTGTCCACTCCAAATTCCAGCACATCACCTCTGTCTTGGTTCTATTGACAAGAAACCCAGAAATTACTGCAAACTCGCGCATACGCTCTTCCACCCTTATGATAGCTGTATTCGGGTCGCTTGTATACAGAACCAGATCGTCAGCATACAGAGCTATTTTTGAGCTATAATGTTCTGATCTGAATGGATAGATTGACTCATCCAATCTAATCATCTGGGCCAGTGGTTCCATATATAAATTAAACAAAAGAGGTGAAATCGGACACCCTTGCCTCGTTCCTCTCTGAATATTAAAACTCGCGGTGAGGAACCCGTTCAAAAATATTCGGGCAGAGGCACCCTGATAACAGTTCTGCAGGGTCTGAATAAAAATAGGACCAAAACCCATAGCCCTCAGAACCTCCCATAGGTATGCCCAGCAAACTCTATCAAACGCCTTGGCCGCATCGACAGCGATAACGGCCAAGGGTTCTGTCTTCTTGATAGCCAGGTCGATGTTGCCTATAAGAAGCTGTACTTGTTCCTGTATATGTCTACCTGCGACAAACCCTTTCTGATCTGGATGTATTAACCCAGGTATCAGTTTGGCCAATCTCCCTGCTAAAATGCCCATAAAGATCATATAGTCGGCGTTCAGCAGGGAGATTGGGCGGTAAGAGTCTGCCTTTTTTGGATCCTTACCTGGTTTCTATCAGAACTATTATTGCTTCTTTCCAGGTGTTAGGAACCTTTCCATCCAAACCATAAATTGAGTTAAAGGTATTTTCCAAGGGTTTGAGGAGCTCCTCTTTGAGATGTTTATATATTTCACTCGGCAGCGCATCTGATCCTGCAGCCTTTTTATTCTTAGATGTATTTATCTGAGCTATGATCTCCTCTGATGTAAAGGGAGCGTCTAAGTTGTTTTTACTTTCTTCCGTGAGAACTGGAAGTTGTTTGTTACTGAGAAATGACTGAATCACACATGGTCGGTGTAGGAAGGTGGATATCTGACTATGGTTACCCCCAAACTTTTTGCCTGGTGTTTAGCTGGTTTTGACTTAGTTGGCCTGGGATCCTGCTATTCAGGGCCCCAGGCTGATTGCTCTCTCCTTAAAATGGACTCCATGTACCTTAGGTGCATAACACAATTGGAATTGGTTCACCTTATAGGCCCCTGTAACAGTGTACCATAGGTACCCAGGGCATAGGTGTAGCCAAGGCCTGCCAGGGGCTGCAGCATGTATTGTGCCACCCCTGGCCTGGCCTCCATATTTGACACAACTGGCTGATCACTCAGCTGGGGTAAGTTGGTGTAATCACCTCTTACTTAGGTACAGTATGTCTGTGCCTAACCCTAAACTGGACACATATGTTCCTATCAGCCACTCCTATGGAAGGCCTCATCAATCCTGGAGGCAGAGTGCTTGGAAATATGTGAGATGGTGCTCTAGCATGAGCTGAGCCTGTCTGCAGCTGTCGGGAACAACTCCCTAAGCTGTTCCGGGATATTGCCATACCATATACTCTTAAGTGCATTATAATCCTCGCGGTTAAATGCTATCTTTGGTTTGGCTTTATCAAAACATGTCGAGTAAGGTGTCATACGAATTGGAATACTATCCCCTCGCCAGTTCTGGCGACGGGGATAGCATTCCACCCTTCTAGAGGGACACGACATGTGTGTAGCCTTAACCCTGGTTAAAGTTAAACAGAGCCTCAGCATCACAAAATGGATGCTGCCACCACAGACACATGTCTGACCTCCTGCTGCTGGGAGTCCTTCCAGCGAGGAGGGCCTGGACAAAGGGTTTCCTGCCTGGGGAGGTGCGAGCACCACCCCAGACAGGGTTTTGTGTATTGGGTAGGACAGGGCTGAATAGATTGAGACATGCCTGGGGCACACAAGGTGTCCCTGTGCATAAGCCAGCCCAAACCGGTTCTGGGGCTTTCCAGCCCCAGTCCTGGCGAGGAGCTGGACAAAGGAGAGGGGGTGTAACCACCCCCCTTCCTGGTCCCACCCATAGGGGAGGGACCTAGCAGGAGATCCACCCCTCAGATGGGAATAAGAGAGGGAGCAGTGCCATTGCACAGCAGATCATCCCGAAATCAACTTAAAACTAAGAAGAAGACTGGACTTCGACATTCTGCTGCACAGAAGACTGAAGAAGAATCTCCCTTGTGGCCAAGGAGTGACCACCCTGTGAACACAGGTACCAACCAGCAACTCGACGTCTGCTTTGCCGCCGCCTCCCGCCGGAGACCGAGCCCAGAGCCCGACAAGAACCAGACTCCCAGACCTCTCAGAGCCCGATCCACAGTCCCTGCGAAGAAGGGACCCGTGGAGGCACCGAGTGACGTGGGACCGGACCTCTTGAAAGACACTCGACAAGCTGACTGCGCAGCTTCTGAGGCATCCTCGACGTTGTGCTTTGGGGATTGAGAACCCCCACCATCGAGCAGCCCTTGCACCGAAGATCAGCCCTCCAGCATCTCCACGATCTGCGTGGGGCCCTTTTGCATTGTGCCACTCGACGCGCCATCCCGGCCACTAGCCACGCGGCCAGCGGCCATCTTGGCGACGAACCCGAAGATTTAAACAGCAGGTCTGGTTGCTCCAGACCTACCCAAGCTCCTGTGAAAAGGAGCACTCGCTCTGACCTTGCTGGTCCGAGTGAACAGCATCTTTCAACTTCTGCGTGGCTTGCATTTGCCAAAGCCTGTTTGCTCCGATCAGGTCGCCGACACCGCCAACAGCGAGAAGCCTACGTGGGACAGCTCGTGACCGACTCCTGGACGTCCTCGACCCCGGGTATCCACGTGGCTGCAGAAAGAAGCTACCCGACAACGCCTGTTTGCACCCGACATCGCCTGGTTCCAATCTGGTTCCACGGTAGTCACTGGCTAGTGACTTTGAACACTGTCCCCTCTGCTTTCAGGTCTTCAACTCTTCTGATCCACCCTTGGATCCACCGGAACTCTTCTCATCGAGCCGCCTGCAGCATCTTCAGCTCCAAGCACCATCGACCAGCGTGACGAAACCCGACACATCTTCGACCCTGTGCACCCGCTTCCTGTGGGTGAGGTAACTCAGCTCCGCCGGTGCTCCTGCACTGGTACACATCCCAAGGGCCTGTGTTTTAAGTTTCAGCTCCGTAGGTCACTCGGAAGGTTCCTAACTTTCTAACTTTGTGCTTTTTACGCACCATAGACTTTGTATTGAGAAGTGCGTGCACTTTGAACACTGCACCCGAGTCCCGTGGGCCTTTCCCGACTTAGTTAACTCCAGTCTCGAATAGCTCCAGCGATTCCCAAGGCCCTAGGCCTCTTCACTTTCCTCTTGGTATCTCTTATACCACTTTCTTAGTATATGGTTTAGGTGGCCCCTAGGGCTCATCCATATTGTGCAACTTTTGTGTATTTTAAACTGTCTTGTGATTTAACGCTTGTGCTTCTGTGCTCATAAAGAGTCCAGGGGATTTTAATAGTTAATAAATCAACATATATTTTCAATATATATCTGTGTGGTGTCCCTTTCATTTGGTATTCAAGGGGGTTGTGTATGGTATAACAGCTGGCTTCACATGCCTTTCAGAGTTTAGCCTAAGACTGCTTTGTCCACGTTACCACTAGGATAACTGGTCTACAAGGTTGAATTACAACCATCATCATAAGGGTTGCTTGGCATGGTACAAAGTGATCACTAGAATTAGTGAGCATTATATACCAGGCCAACTTCTCACATTGGTGAGCAGCGGATTGGGATCTGAGCTTGCTGTTGTTTTACCATTACAATCTTTGAGATTATCATTTGAAAGATCATACAGGTACCTGCTAGGTACATATAAAACAAGACTAGTATACTTAAGTTCTACTGAACTTAGTTGTTGTAGAGCAAAGGGAGTAGCACACCCTAGCTACAACTACTAGATAGGTTTAGTAGGTAAACACCAGTGTAGGTAGATTGCAACACATCCACCCACACTAGAGCAATGTCTGGAACAGAGGGGTCCAGTGGACTTACTCCTGTTGAGAGTGACCCTCCAAGGGCACCATCCCAGTTTGCTATTTTTCCCTTTAAGGAATTAAGACAGCTTTGTGTCTTAAGGGGTCTGAAGACAGGGCCTTCCCCTACTACAGACCACCTAAGAGAGCTCTTGGATCAGTCTGAGGCTCTAAAGACCTCTAAAGCAAACCCCACAGGGAATGCTGAAGGAGGCCATCCTTCAGAGGATGACACTGTAGACACCCCTGCCCCTATCATCCTGGTAGATGAGGAAGCCTCCACCACTGGAGCTCCTCAGGTAGATGTAGAGGAAGAAGAAGAGGAGGAGGAGGTGGAAAGCAGTGAGTCAGATGATGACAGAGATAGTCAGGTGCTGGTCAGTAGACTGAACCAGGCTAACTTAAGTCAACTTGGGAATGAATCAGGTAACAACCCATTCAGACCCCCAGGTGGACTTAACCAGGAGCCTAGGAGGAGAAGGATTCACTCAGGTGACTCTGACAACTCCCATGCTTCTAGAGGTTCTCATGGTCACTCCAGAAAAAGGATGACTAGCCCTCAGAGAAGGGAACATGAGACCAAATTGAGAGAATCTCAAATTAGAGAGGCTGAATTGAGAGTCCAGAGACAAGAGTTAGCGATTGCCCTGGCCCAAGAGAAACTTGCTAGAGCAAGACAGCCTAGAGAGAGTGGATTAGGATCCACTGGTGGCAGCAATATCCAGAAGGATAAAGACAGGTCATTTGATACAAGAAACCTGAGTAAGATTGTGCCCCCCTACAAAGCTGGGGATGATATCCACAAATGGATGACTGCACTTGAGAGAGCCTGCATGGTACAGCAGATCCCTCAGGAGCAGTGGGCAGCAATCTTGTGGCTCTCCTTTGAAGGTAGAGGCAGAGACAGACTCCTCACAGTTAGTGATGAGGATTCTAGAAACTACATGGTCCTGAAGAGTGCTCTGATTGATGGGTTGGGCTTAACCACTGAACAGTACAGGTTAATGTTCAGAGACACCCAGAAGACACAGACTCAGGACTGGTCTGAATTTGTTGAGTGTGCCACTAAGGCTCTGGAGGGCTGGTTGCTGGGAAGTAAGGTTACTGACTATACAGGATTGTATAATTTAATTATGAGAGAGCAAATCTTAAGTAATTGTCAAAATCAGCTTCTACATCAGCACCTGGTTGACTCTGATCTGACCTCCCCACAAGAATTGGGTAGGAGGGCAGACAAATGGGTCAGAACCAGGATCAGGCCTAAGAATCAAGGTGGTGACCAAAAGAAAGAGACTACCAAGCCTCAAGAGAAGGGTGGGGATAAAAGTAAGGAAAGTACTTCCCCAGGGCCCCAAAACTCCAAGAATGGGGGTGGGTCCCAAGACACTTCTACAACCCAGAAAAAGCCTTATTGTCATACCTGTAAACAGGTGGGGCATTACAAAACAGATAACTGTTGTCCCAAGAATGGCAATAAGGAGAATATACCTCCAGGTAAGGCTCCAACACCTCCTGTCACTGTTAGCAGTGGTCCCCCAGGTGGTGGGAGCACCCCCAAGAATTTGGGTGGGTTTACTTTTGGAGGACAGGTGGACTCTGGCCTATCCAGGTCCCCTAACTCAGATACTCTTGTCTATGAGACTGGCATGGGGTTTGCCAATTTCACTGCTTGCCCAAACACTTTGAGCAAGTATAGACAGGAGCCCCTCATCAATGGCTTGAAAGTTGAGGCCTTCAGAGACACCGGGGCTAGCATCACCATGGTGGCTGAATGTCTAGTCCCCTCAAGGCAACTTTTACCTGATGCCAAATATCAGGTGACAAACATTGATGGCATAGAATCCAATCATCCCATGGCAGTAGTCAATCTTAGCTGGGGAGGTGTCACTGGCCCAAAGAGAGTGGCAGTGTCAGCAAACTTGCCTGTAGATTGCCTACTGGGTAATGATTTGGAAATCTCAGCCTGGGCTGAGGTTGAACAGCAAACCCATTCTAGAATGGTAAATCTCCATGGAAAGGTTAGTGGGGCTGTAATGGCTACAGCCCCAATTCAAGATGTCCTTCCTGAAAAGGTTGGGAGGGCTGAGCAAACATCAGCCCCATCTTTAGATAACTTCCCTCCTGGAAAGAGTAGCAGGGCTGTACTAGTAACAGCCCATACCCAAACTGAGTCTCCTCCTGAAAAGGTTGGTGGGGCTGTGATGGCCACAGCCCAAACTCAAACCGATACCTGGGTAGTGAAGCCTGAAATGATGGATCACTCCACCCAAACAGAGAGCATTGAGGAGGAAGAGAAATCTCCCTCCCACCAGACTTTAGGAAAGGATCAGCCTCCTCAGGGAACTGATCTTACCCCTGATGAAGGAACTGTCCCAGAGGTTGTTAGGCCTGGCCTGACAGAGCCTCTGATGGCAGTGGACCCTTCTCAGGAGGGACCCAGTCTGGAGCAGGTAACCTGCCCCTCTCTACCTTGCCTTACTCAGCCCAGGGCTGCAGAGGACAAGAAGGACAGTGAGACCCAAAGGGCCCCCTGTCAAATAAAGCACCCCCATCAGCAGATTAGGGGCACCGAAACTAGTAGCCCTAGTGAGGTGCAAGCTTTAAAAACTCCTGAGGGATCCCCCTTAAAAGTAGTTAGGGACCTCCCCCAGATGGATATTGTTGGGCACAGCCAAACCTGGGACCCTAAGGGCCCAAACCTGACCTGTCCCTCCAGTAAGCCAAACAGAGGGACCCAGCCTCCAGCTTTAGGTAGCCAGAGGTTGACCCTGAGAGCACAGTGCAACTCAGTCAGAGAAAGAAAGGCACACATGGTGGAGAGTGATTGGAGGAAGCTGAGCCCTACAGAGGAAACTCACTTCAGTACTCCATCTCAACACCAGCCTTTGACTTTGCAAAGACACACCACAGGTAGAGATTCCCTATGGTGGAGACCCTCAGATACCCTTAGGGTGAGGGATTGCTTAGTGGACCATGAGACAGGGGGTTACCAAGCCAGAGCTGGTACTTCCTTATATGGCCACTTAGGCAATATAGGCTTACCTGGTCAAGGATAGCCTTATCTCCTTTCGTTTGGGGGGGGGTTATGTAGGAAGGTGGATATCTGACTATGGTTACCCCCAAACTTTTTGCCTGGTGTTTAGCTGGTTTTGACTTAGTTGGCCTGGGATCCTGCTATTCAGGGCCCCAGGCTGATTGCTCTCTCCTTAAAATGGACTCCATGTACCTTAGGTGCATAACACAATTGGAATTGGTTCACCTTATAGGCCCCTGTAACAGTGTACCATAGGTACCCAGGGCATAGGTGTAGCCAAGGCCTGCCAGGGGCTGCAGCATGTATTGTGCCACCCCTGGCCTGGCCTCCATATTTGACACAACTGGCTGATCACTCAGCTGGGGTAAGTTGGTGTAATCACCTCTTACTTAGGTACAGTATGTCTGTGCCTAACCCTAAACTGGACACATATGTTCCTATCAGCCACTCCTATGGAAGGCCTCATCAATCCTGGAGGCAGAGTGCTTGGAAATATGTGAGATGGTGCTCTAGCATGAGCTGAGCCTGTCTGCAGCTGTCGGGAACAACTCCCTAAGCTGTTCCGGGATATTGCCATACCATATACTCTTAAGTGCATTATAATCCTCGCGGTTAAATGCTATCTTTGGTTTGGCTTTATCAAAACATGTCGAGTAAGGTGTCATACGAATTGGAATACTATCCCCTCGCCAGTTCTGGCGACGGGGATAGCATTCCACCCTTCTAGAGGGACACGACATGTGTGTAGCCTTAACCCTGGTTAAAGTTAAACAGAGCCTCAGCATCACAAAATGGATGCTGCCACCACAGACACATGTCTGACCTCCTGCTGCTGGGAGTCCTTCCAGCGAGGAGGGCCTGGACAAAGGGTTTCCTGCCTGGGGAGGTGCGAGCACCACCCCAGACAGGGTTTTGTGTATTGGGTAGGACAGGGCTGAATAGTTTGAGACATGCCTGGGGCACACAAGGTGTCCCTGTGCATAAGCCAGCCCAAACCGGTTCTGGGGCTTTCCAGCCCCAGTCCTGGCGAGGAGCTGGACAAAGGAGAGGGGGTGTAACCACCCCCCTTCCTGGTCCCACCCATAGGGGAGGGACCTAGCAGGAGATCCACCCCTCAGATGGGAATAAGAGAGGGAGCAGTGCCATTGCACAGCAGATCATCCCGAAATCAACTTAAAACTAAGAAGAAGACTGGACTTCGACATTCTGCTGCACAGAAGACTGAAGAAGAATCTCCCTTGTGGCCAAGGAGTGACCACCCTGTGAACACAGGTACCAACCAGCAACTCGACGTCTGCTTTGCCGCCGCCTCCCGCCGGAGACCGAGCCCAGAGCCCGACAAGAACCAGACTCCCAGACCTCTCAGAGCCCGATCCACAGTCCCTGCGAAGAAGGGACCCGTGGAGGCACCGAGTGACGTGGGACCGGACCTCTTGAAAGACACTCGACAAGCTGACTGCGCAGCTTCTGAGGCATCCTCGACGTTGTGCTTTGGGGATTGAGAACCCCCACCATCGAGCAGCCCTTGCACCGAAGATCAGCCCTCCAGCATCTCCACGATCTGCGTGGGGCCCTTTTGCATTGTGCCACTCGACGCGCCATCCCGGCCACTAGCCACGCGGCCAGCGGCCATCTTGGCGACGAACCCGAAGATTTAAACAGCAGGTCTGGTTGCTCCAGACCTACCCAAGCTCCTGTGAAAAGGAGCACTCGCTCTGACCTTGCTGGTCCGAGTGAACAGCATCTTTCAACTTCTGCGTGGCTTGCATTTGCCAAGGCCTGTTTGCTCCGATCAGGTCGCCGACACCGCCAACAGCGAGAAGCCTACGTGGGACAGCTCGTGACCGACTCCTGGACGTCCTCAACCCCGGGTATCCACGTGGCTGCAGAAAGAAGCTACCCGACAACGCCTGTTTGCACCCGACATCGCCTGGTTCCAATCTGGTTCCACGGTAGTCACTGGCTAGTGACTTTGAACACTGTCCCCTCTGCTTTCAGGTCTTCAACTCTTCTGATCCACCCTTGGATCCACCGGAACTCTTCTCATCGAGCCGCCTGCAGCATCTTCAGCTCCAAGCACCATCGACCAGCGTGACGAAACCCGACACATCTTCGACCCTGTGCACCCGCTTCCTGTGGGTGAGGTAACTCAGCTCCGCCGGTGCTCCTGCACTGGTACACATCCCAAGGGCCTGTGTTTTAAGTTTCAGCTCCGTAGGTCACTCGGAAGGTTCCTAACTTTCTAACTTTGTGCTTTTTACGCACCATAGACTTTGTATTGAGAAGTGCGTGCACTTTGAACACTGCACCCGAGTCCCGTGGGCCTTTCCCGACTTAGTTAACTCCAGTCTCGAATAGCTCCAGCGATTCCCAAGGCCCTAGGCCTCTTCACTTTCCTCTTGGTATCTCTTATACCACTTTCTTAGTATATGGTTTAGGTGGCCCCTAGGGCTCATCCATATTGTGCAACTTTTGTGTATTTTAAACTGTCTTGTGATTTAACGCTTGTGCTTCTGTGCTCATAAAGAGTCCAGGGGATTTTAATAGTTAATAAATCAACATATATTTTCAATATATATCTGTGTGGTGTCCCTTTCATTTGGTATTCAAGGGGGTTGTGTATGGTATAACAGCTGGCTTCACATGCCTTTCAGAGTTTAGCCTAAGACTGCTTTGTCCACGTTACCACTAGGATAACTGGTCTACAAGGTTGAATTACAACCATCATCATAAGGGTTGCTTGGCATGGTACAAAGTGATCACTAGAATTAGTGAGCATTATATACCAGGCCAACTTCTCACAGTCGGGGAGTTAGATCTTCCCTGTACAGATCTGAGAACATGGAGAGAAGACATGTCTGTATATCTTCGGTCTTATTTGAGATTTCCCCGCCGGCGTTTATTTTAAGTTCTTTTATATCGTTCCTAGCCCGGTCGGCTCTGGCTTTCCATGCTAATAAAGCACCGGCCTTCTCTCCATATTCATAACTCTGCATCTTACCAGTCTCCCACTGTGCTCTACATTTAGCTTCTAGTTTCCCTCTATATTCTGATCTTGCCTCTTCCAACTTTCCCAAGATTTGAGTGAGTTGTTCCTGGTCCCCATTGCTAGCTCCATCCCTTTCTCTCTCCAAGCCACCTATCCTCTCTTCGATACCCTTTAATACCCCGGCTTCAATCTTATTCTTATAACAGATGGCTCCATGGAGTTTCCCTCTGAGCCAGGCTTTATAGGCGTCCCAAACTACATCTGGTGTTGTTGAGTCGGAGTTCAACATAAAAAACTCCAAGGTCGAGGCCTGTACAGCGGTGATCACATCAGGGTCCTGCAACTTGGTCCTATTAAGGGTCCACCTTAGTGACCGTCGCTGAGTCTCCTTGATCTGATATACAATATGTAGAGGTGCATGATCGGATAGATGACTCGGGAGGACTAAAATCTACTCTATGTTAGCTAATGAGCCTCTATCTAGAAAAATATAATCAATCCTGGAGGAATGACGATACTTTTTGCTAAAAAAGGTAAAACCCTTCTCATTTCCTTTTATTTCCCTCCATAGATCTACTAGGTCCATATCGTGGATCATGTTAACTAGCGCCCTACGTACCTTCACTGCACCTTTATAATGACTTACGTTAGATCTATCTTTAAGGGGGTCAATCAAGACATTAAAATCCCCCCCTATCACGTATGGTGGTGGCTCCAGCATCAATATTGATTGCAGTTTATAGATATAATCGGGGTCATCCGAGTTCGGGCCGTAAAAAGAGGCGCAGACCATATCACGATTTTCAAATGCTAATGTAGCGATCAACCATCTACCGGAAGAATCTGACTGTACTTTTTTTTATATTGCATGGCGTCCCTTTTTTAATTAGTATGGCGACCCCTCTATTTTGGGCTGTTTGTGTTGATGCACCAAAGCTCTTAACCCAAGTAATTTTTGAGAAAATTGCGATGCTTTCTTCATAGCTCAAGTGTGTCTCCTGTAACAAACATATTTGTGCAGTTGACAATTCTAAATGTTTAAATATAAGCCTCTGTCGCCGAGGGCATCTTAAGCCATTGACGTTCCACGAGATGAATATTGCCCCACTACTCCTTGAGGTCACAGTAGCCATCCTCCTCTTTTCCTGCCCGTGAGTATCGACCCTTTTTTGAGGCTAGACTTAACACATTTACATAGAAGGTTTAGATGAGGTTGAATTTTTTTTCCTTTTTTCACACTGCTCCCCCACCACGTGCACCCTTCCTACCCCCCCTCCCCTAACCCTGTGCCCTCTCTGCCCATGAGGAACCCTCCCTGCTAATAGGCAAAAGCCTATTTAGCCATCTTTCCCCTCCATGGAGCAACTATATGATCACAGTTATTATTTATAAAAAGATCCCTACTTATTACACATTATTTAAGTAAAAGACCCAGTTAGTCTATCTAAATCTTTTTCTCTCCCTGCCCCTATTTTCGGTCTCTAATCTTGGCTATGAGTGCATCAGCTTCCTCCCCAGACATAATCAGGTGCATATGGTTGTTCCACATTACTCTCAGCTGTGCCGGAAACTTCAGCTGTGCCTTGGCTCCTAAGCTGTTTAACTCCTCTAGTCTTTTCCCCAACTCCCATTGCCTTGCGGCAGTAATATGTGAAATGTCAGATCTTATATAGAAAGTAAAGGGGTTGGAGCTGTTAAAGTGGATGGAACCTACTTTCAATGCAGTGGAGAGAATCTGTTCTTTTATGGAGTATGTCAGAAAATTAACCAGAATTTTTCTGGGTTTCTGCTTTGTAGGATTTCTCTTGAAGGGGTCACGGTGTACTCTCTGTATGTCATGCAACAGGTCCACCTCTGGCATATCTTTCAAAACTGTCCCCTTCAGCAGAGCGATGACAAACCCCTTGATATCTGCCCCCTCCAGAGATTCTGGCACATTCAGGATTCTCAAATTATTCCGACGTGAATAATTTTCCAAACGTTCAATATCTTCCTTAAGTTCTTTATTCTGTGCAGAAGGCTTTGTAACCTCTGCCTCAGTAGTTCTCACCGACTCCTTTATCTTAGGAAGTTCCAGCTCCATTGCTTCCGTCCTGAGAGTAACTTAATCCACCCTCTTAGTCAACTCCTCACATGAAGCCTTTATTGCTGCTTGGTTAGCCTCCGAGACATTAAATCTGTTGGCCATCTCGGCTTGATTAGTATCAGAAACTTTAAACCTGCTTGTGATTTCTTCCTTCATGGCCAATAGAATATCGGCCAGCGAACCTGCATTTGCATCTGATTTATTTACATGAAGCACAGCACCCATACCTGAACTATCAGAGGGGTCAAGCCGACCTTTTGATACATTTTGCGCAATGCTCAACATATCTGTGCTTCCGGACGATATTTGTGTGTCCTTTTGGCTTTCCTCCTCTAAAGCCGAATATCGATTGCTTAGGCCGACATCAGCGTGTACTATTACCTCTACGTCTACTGGGGCAGAGCAATTGTCGATGCTGTCCCAATTAATACCTCCCTGCGTCAGATCCTTTGGGGTATTTTTCTCTGAATTAACCTCTGAGATAACTGAGATGGACTGAGATAGCTGAGCGGGTTGAGTGCCCTTACTGTTCTTTACAGGTTGAGTGCTAGAGGTAGAGGTTGTAGTAGTGGTGCTGGACATTACCTTGTAGTAGGATTTAAGTGAGGGGGTAACTTTTATATTTACCTCTGCCCCTTTCCCCCCTTTCTTTTTCCCCCTACTTTTGATGGTTTTGGGGCTTAAATACTCTTCAGAGGTGTTTAGTTTAGTTTTCCCCCTTCTTGCCCGCTCCTTCACTGCCAAAATAGGGGGTGAGATGCGTGGTGGATAAACAGGGTTTCCTTTGGATGTATTAAACACTGTCCTGGCTCTTAGTGTATATCTATTCTTCTTCTGCCATGCTATCTAGCATTGCCAATGCCCACTCCCTGTTCAGAAGCAGAGTCCTCAATATCAAGGGCCTGCCTGACCTTTAGTCCACCCACCTTCTTCTTTTTGAATTGAGGCTTGGAAAGTTCCTGCTTATGTTCCTGTTTTATTAAGTAGACAGAGAGCAGTGTGAGTCCTTCTTTGGTTCCACATGCTCCTCTGATCTGCGTTCTGACAGCCCACCTCTCTGAAAGTTTATTGAATGATACCTGAAATGAACAAGACAAACGCGTAGCAGTATCATGATACCTGTTCGGCGGTCTAATGTTATAACGGTTTCAAAGTTGATATAATTTTTCAGTGGCTTCATGTTGAGTAGATCCACCCCGTAATTGTATCTTGTCTTTATTATTCTTTTGACTATTATCCCAATTCTTCTTGGTTGAATAGTCGGGTGCCTGCTTGGATTTATCTTTTTCAGAATTAGCCTTTTGTTGGAGTTTACCAGGTCTGGCTTCCACATTATCTCTACCCAGCGTAGCATAGGTTTCTTTGATAATGGTAGGTAATTTGTGTTCCTGCTATGCAAGAGTCAAATCCTGTAGGTGTTAGCGTATAGCCAAAGCTGCTGCTTCAACTTTTATGTTACTTAACATAATGGCTGCTACTGCGGCAAAATTGCCCAACAGTTTCATCCTTAATTCCAGGGCTGGTGGTACCCCGTACTCCTTCTGTAGCTGTTTCAGCATCTCAGGTAAAACAGCCAGAGAAGGGGTAACATATGTTCTGGTATATACTGCAGCAAAGACTGTACCCCTAGTGGTGCAGTCTTCCACTGGGGAGCCATCCAAATTGGCAAGCAAACTGTTATTTTTCTGTGGTTTTCCTGTGGACTTGCATGAAGAAACACTGCTTCAAGCTGGCTTGCTTTTGTGCAATCCAGAACCGAATTTCCTCCAGCCTGACGTAGGGTTAAGTGTCAATGTCCGCATAACGATCAGTGTTAAAGTCCTGTATATTTTTACTAAGTCTTTATGTAGTATTCGCATCTCTGCTGCTGGTAAATTGTCAACATTAGGATGCAGTCTGTATCTGGCTAAGACTGGCCATGTCACTCCTTCATTACTGAGTGGACCTAGTCTAACATTTGCTGTTGTATGTGGGAGAACGCCTTTAAACTAATTTATGTGTTCATGTTAAGTGAGAGGTATTTCTATTTCCTCGTATGGTGTGTATTCTTCTGATATTTCATCCTCAGTGTAGGTGTGAAATAGGTGAGTGGCATAGTCTGCATCCGGGAATGTAACCTAAAAATAGAACAACCCTGTCCTAAATGCTTCTTGTGCCTCAACCACAAGGGTAACATGTCACTTCTTCTTGCAAGAAGACCATGTTGTAATAGTTTCAGAGTACCTGCATGTCTGCAGTTTTCTGCTATGTTTAATGCCTGGTTTCTTTTGTTGACAGACATATTTAGCTAAATTAATTTACATAGAGGGTGACACAATGGGAATAATAATCCTTACAAGTTTGTTTTACCTACAGACAATTAGGCCTGGCCCAAAACTCCACCACGATGCACAGAGTTCTGCAAGCGGTGAAGTGCGTTAGGTCACGATGTTCGCACTGATTTTTATCGTCGGATATTGGTCCATACCTGGAAAATCAGAGCGAATTCCACCATGTGCAGCGCCAGAGGGTGCAGCTTCTTTCTGCCGCTTATGTGGATGTTCTACTTGAGCTGCAGTGTCCTCAATGCGAACCAAATGTTTCTCAAAGTAAGCGCTAGCGGCCATCCGTGACCGCCTGCATTCAGAAATCTCACCAGGAGGTGGTCTGGAGTAGGAGTTTCCTTGCTTGCCAACTTAACGTTGGCAAGCACGAGTGAGGGAAAACTCTGCTCCACTATGCGGAGCGGAGTTTTTTGGAACTCCACGCAATACGCGGAGTGGGAAAAACTGCATACTCTGTGAGCGGAGCGGAATTTCACACCCAGACCTACAACCTATACATAGTGAATACCTACTTAGTTGAGGCAGATGTTCTCCAACACCATGGACGTCTCCAGTTCAGAGGTAAGTAGGGGTCTCTGAGAAGGTATGATTGAACTACACAGGCGATCCATTAATTAAGAACCTAACCAACATTGGATGCCATGTTGTGTAGTTTCCACCTCACGGTAGGACCTGAGCTTTTGTGGTGTTAGAATAAAAATGTTTTAGCTGTATCGTTTATATCTTGTTCTGCATAAGTTAGCATTCACTGCACCATTTTATGTTTGGCCGCCATTTTGACCCATGAACAAAACTAATCTCTCTCTTTGTCTCTGCGAAAAGCAGCTGTGGTAATTTTTGTTTTCTCCAAGGTTGGGCCTTGCTATTCTAATGAATATACTGTTCTTATTAGCACATACCTTTTCCCACTAGATAGAGGCCTGCTCCCACTAGTCCAGCGATGGGCGCAGGCAGAACGACCTTGGCATAGAGATAGAATGTGTCCGGTCTTAGGATCAAAACCTATCCTTCTGTACCTCTTTTGTGTAGCTACCTCCATCTGGAAATTTCCAGTCTGGGCGTGTCTTCATTGGTTCTGAATCGTACATAATGTATCACCATGTTTCCGATGTCTGTCCTCTCTGCAGCACCCCTAAGCGACTGGGCAGATGGGGCTCCGCTCGAGTGTATCTGAATAAACATATACTTGGTTTGTATTCTCTACTGTCTGATCGACTCTTCATTTCTATGGAAGGCTGAGAGGTGGTCGCGAGTGACCCGAGTGGCCCTAATAGAGTCCCTTCCTTCAGTGGACAGCATAAACGTTGGGATGGTGCCAGACTGATTCTATGCAACCAGTCAGGAAATGTTGTCCCTCTAGACCAGATAGCTCACAGCGCCACCATACACCCCCTAAACCTAGTCAGGCAGCAAATGGTTTCTAGCAACCACTGAACACAACAACCCTGGTGCCCCAGGAAACGTGGTAACAGATCTAGAACCCTTTTGCTCAGACACTCGTGCCTTATATCTCTCAGAGAAAGAATACGAGAAATACACTGAGTGAGATTTTTCAATATTTATTGAACCAGTGTGATTCTTGTATAACATATATGTACTGCAATGATCAATAGGCAGAAGTAAATGAAAGTTACTAAGAGCACCAGAATGGTGAAAAGAAAATAAAGCTCCACTATGGTAGTAAAACTATGTATATATGCAGGCATAAAACACAATACAGAATATTAGTCGTACTCCTCCTATGCTGACCCTAATCTAAGTATCTAGGGCGAATGTGTGTGCCTAGCCAAGAATCCATGTACTGGATGATCCAACCTCTGTTACCCAATGGGAAAGAATGTAAGTCCCCATCTTGGTCTCAAGCTGGACACTCTCGCAAGAAGAAGTCAGCCAGCTGCTGGGCCAAAACGTCAGCATGTAGAGACCGTGTCAATATCAGCAAAGCACTCCTTTGCCTAAACCCGGAAATGCTTGTTTATTTATAAAGAAAAACATCCTTGAAAGTACTGTGCGAGCCAGCATTATTTTGTTTTTTTTAGATTTAGCCATGTCACCACGTGGATGAAAAATAGACCAACATTTGCACACCATGTGTCAAGGCCTTCTACGTGATGTTCAAGGAATCGTGATAATGTTAGGCAAAGCAGAATCTGTAAGCGAAGTAGTTTCAAAGAAACAAATCCAACAATGTGACGCACGCAAATGTGTGTTGAAAGGTTACTGAGTGAAGGGAAAGGCAACTTAAGAAAATGTGTCCCTGATGAAAGATGGCATTGGTTCCATGTAGGCCTACCTCAAACACATAACAAAGGGATGCCTTCACCAAAGACTTTAACATTTTGAATGTTTCTGGATCTCCTCCCTAGAATTCACTTTTCACACATCATCCACAACATTCTATACTAGAATACCTCTCCAATATCCACAATTAAATCATTAGAACCATATCTCCTTGACTCAGGGTCGACCTGGAACAGAAAATAGGCACTGGCACAAAAAGAAGTTGCCCATGTTTACAAATTGTGGCAGTTTCGAGCTTGTAAAGACACACTATATAAGAATTTTGCAGGCACGTAAGACTGCATGGATTTGAGCTTGCTGGAGGCAAGGTTTGTTTTAAAATCAAGGAAATCAACATTATAAACCACCCCAGCTGACCATAAAACAGGCCCACAAACAGCCAAAAAACCAGCCAACTCAGTGGTCAGTCAGACCAGTCCCTCTGGCACTGTCTGATAACCCTGTAGACAAGCCTAACCCTCCCTTGTCTAAATGAATCACAAGGGCCAACTATGGGACACAAAAATCTCCTCACAAAGGCAAACCTAAACCAAAAAATATAATCACAATATCCTTCTTAAACATCTCCATTGAGTTTTGATAAACACTCACTGCACTTACAGTTACCCATACAGTAATAAGCTGCTGCTGCCTAAACATTTTCAAAACTATGCTGCACACCTAAACACGACGGGGCAGATTTATGTTAACTGGCGCATCCCGAGGGATGCGCCAGTTAACGTGCGCCACAGTGCGCCACAGCTACGCCACCCATGGTGCGCCGCATTTATAATGCGGCGCACCATGGTGCAAAAACGGCACAGATGCGTGACGCATCTATGCCGGAAATGTGGCGCATTGCTGGAGTTGCATCGCAAGCGCGACGCAGCTCCAGCAAGGCTCGGGGGTACCCCATTCTACTAATGCTGCATCAAGACCTACGCCTGCTTCAAGCAGGCGCAGGGTTTTGACGCAGCATTGCCCTGAAAGTGACTGAGTGAAATCTCATAGATTTCACTCAGCCACTTTCAGGAGGCGTTCCTGCGCAGGAACGCCCCCCCCCCTGCGCAGGAACGCCTCCTTATGGCGCAGTGCTTTACAACGTGACGCATCTCCTAGATGCGTCACGTTGTAAATAGGGAGCATTGTTTGCGCCGCAGTTGCGTCGAATAAAGTGACGCAATTGCGGCGCAAAGAGGCGCAACTGCCTCATAAATCTGCCCCATACTGTCTACGCTTGCCCTGTATCAACAATATTAAATTCTCACTGTTTGCTCCTTGAAACTGTTGACACTATCTTGCTAGATAAAGGGCCTATGCAGGATCAGCGCTGGTGTTAAACCTCAACCATGTATGAGGTAATGTGTCCCTAAGCATAACTCAAGTACAAGATTAATAAATAGCATATGAAGGAAATAAGTCCTCTAGAGTCAAAAGGAAAAAATAAAACTTTGAATGTTCATTAAAATAATTCAGGCTGCAATACAGAAGGCAAAAGTGGATTCATAATACATCAATATAGAGAATTAGCATATGGCTCAATAAAGTGCAGCAGTAAATTACATGGAGTCAAGTCAAAAGCATATGACGAACTGACAAGGGTTCTGCCTGTCAAGTCAGGTAATCCGAAGACTGGCTCACTTCCAGATTTCACAGTGTACGTATGAGAATTCACCATAGATGTCAATGGAAATCACAGTCATTATAAGGTGATCAAATGTAGCAATGAATTGACAAATCATAATGCAGAAAAATACAGTGTAATCTAAGACCACCATTCCAACAATAGACCCCTAACTGCATGTTAATGTGCTTTATTCTAACTAAATGTTTTCGGATGTGACACTCAAATTAGCTACAAAACAATGGACGTCATACAAGTGAATAGCTTCTGGCAGGAAAAATCTTGAATGCTGCAAAGGCTTATGCTGTATTACTTTAAGTACAGCATGTGAATACATAGCATTACAAGTGAACATTTTGGGTATGCGCGGTGAACAGAAGAATGAAAGATGTGAAAATGAAATGAAAGAGAATAAAGGAATGTTAAAAAAAACTGCAGACCATACAGAACATCTCTGGAAGATCAAGCATAAGACAGCATTTACGAGATCTACATTGGCTTCCTGTGGCCCACAGAATGCAATTTAAAGCCCTCACTCTGGCTCATAGAGCCCTGCACAGTCTTGCACCAATGTATATCAGGAAGCTTTTTGCTTTCTATTTTCCCAGCAGATCTTTGCGCTCAGCCACCCAACGAAGGATGGCGATCCCCAGATTCTGCAGGACGCGTCTGGGGGTCAGTCCCTCTCCATTAAAGCAGCTATAGCATGGAACTCACTTTCCTTGGAATTACGGTATATTCTGGAATTCAGACTCTTCAAAAAACAACTTAAAACCTTCCTTTTTAATCAGCCGGTTTAAATTCTTCGCTCCACTAGGTCACGGTCACTTTGCGCGCCAGGACACTCTTGAGTATTTGTGCGCTGTATAAATCCACTATAACATAACATAACATGCATTATCAACACTGCAATAGAAAAGGAGGAGTTGAGGCCTAGTTTGTACCTAGTTGTGTCAAGCTTAGGAACATACAGTTCTATTAAGTTCAGTCTTGTTCAATGTAGAACAGTTCACAATGTTCAAAATATCAAACAAACATTTTATTAAATCAAAATCAGCTCCAACAATGTCCCCCAGTAGATTTGAATTAATTACCAAGATCCCACAATCTTAATTTATAATACAGCTTTCGTAGTTTTCAGTCTTTGGCGTCTCGATTCTTCCAAACCTTCATCACATCATAAACACGAGCATTCGAGTTTTCCAATTTAAAATCGTCGTCATCAGACCTTTTCTTTTTTGGAGCTCTTCACATACCCACAATTTCGACCCCTCTTGAAGAAAGCTACCTCAAGAATTATTAACAAAAGAGAGACAAGTTATACATTGAACAATAATAATTAATGGGGGTTTAAACCCCCCCCCCCCAATACTGTCAAGCCACTAGCGTTTGCAAAACCCTTTCCATTCTCACTGAACTTTATAAACTGAATCCCATAATCTCTGCTCTCCTAAAGCCCTTGCCTCGCACAACATGTTAGTTTTATTACAAATGTAATAATTAATACGCCCACTATTCTCTGGAATGAATGTGCAACATTGTTGGACCCTCAAGATATGGCAGACTCCTCACTCATGTTATACTCACTCTTACATACAAACTCAGCTGATTCATAGCTCTGAAACGTTTCACACACTATTCCACTTTCAATCTTGTATGCTTTTTAAAAAACCTCAGTTTTTGTTCAGCCTGCTCTTCCATCTCAATCCTTTTCGTTTCTTCACAATTTCCACTAATTCCATCTTTCTCTCATAACACTCATTTATAAATGCACGCTCAATTTCACTCAATGCACACACAAACCCTTTGTTAGTTTTCTTGGGACTACAATTAGGTTGTATAGTTATCTTGTAAGTGTTTAGTAATATATTTTAAACACTCAGTTTCCGGAAGCATTTTGTAGGAGACATTGTATTCCGAAAGATATGGCACAAGGCATTCTTGATCTAAGAAAACACTAACAAAAACAGTACAGAACAGGGAGTAGGATAACAGGAGTGAAGATATGTGATGCCATCTGCATCAGAGGTTGTTATAAATGTGGAAATAGAGAAGTCTCTGGCCTTCATAATCCCTGCATACTCAGACTATACATTTGAATACACGTTCTCTAGGATCCTCCTCCTATGTATCAACTTCACTTTTACTGAACTCTTGTATGAAGTGGTTAGCTCGTTACTCCTATTTATGGGAGAATCATATCCAATTGGCAAGATTAGGCAAAACAATATACCAATTAATATTTTGTTATCAACGCCAATAAAACTATACACAATTTTGAACAGCATTTCTGCTTTCCGGTTGCCGTACTCCTTTTATAAAGTACTAAAACAAAAAGGGAAATTTCAATCAGTCAAGGGAAATGTAACCTAACCACTATTCTTTATGGTACAAACAAAATAAAAACTCTAAATACTTTTTTTATTCTTTTTCTATTCAAATCTTTTTTCAGCCCACTGTTTCACTTCATCCCACTTATCAATAATTCAAGGAAATCTCTAAATCTTCATCTGGATACCTAAGGCAATAAACAAAACAGGCTTAGTATGAAATATGTTGTTCACAAAATTCAAAAAAATCTCAAACAGAAAATTGAGTATTGTTCTTCAGAGTTTATTATTTAAAGTTCATGGAGGTTCTTCCTCAAAATTAAGTTGTCAACAGCCTGTTAGATTATAAATGTTCACATCAAAATCTTAATTTTCTATCTCAACACCTGCGAAATAGATCAATTCTGGACTTGCATATTGTCTATTAGACACTGTCTCTCTTGTTGATCTTTAATTACTGGTTGCTCACCCTCACTGTGACCAGGTTCATGTTCCTATTTTTCTGAGTCTTCTCTGATTGTCTCTTGTCACTGTACTTTCTTGTGCACTGTCTTACTAGTTTTCATAGGCTCAGGCCACTTGTCTTCTTGACATACATTACCAGGCACAGACTCACTGGTGACAATTGCTTTAACCTCTTCTACGCTTGTCACCAGATTCTCTATTTCATCTGAAACAATCTGATTGTCATCTTCCACTGTAAACTGTTTTCCTCCGGGGATACTTGTGACTCAAATTTTTACATTAATTTTTGATTCTGAGTTTCTTGATTTTCTGCTTCTGCCTCCATGCTTTACTTTAGCATGGTTTGCCACAAGTATCACTTAGTAAGACCCTTTCTATCTGAGCTCCAGGCTTGATTTTTTAACATGATTTTTCACCAATACCAAGTTGCCAGGTGAAGGGTGTGGTACAATCCATCCTTTGATGAAGGTGTATAAAATTCACCTGGTGAGAGATAGAATGCACAGCATCAGCCAGACTTTGCAGCTATCTAGTACAATGTCATCATGAATAGACACAAGAATAGCTGTTAGAATGCTTGAAATCTTCATGGCCCTTCCCACCGAGATATCGTGAGGAGAGAGACATAATCTGTCTGGAGTGTTTTTAATACTCGTAATCACAAAGGGGAGTATGTCAGGCCATTTTAAAGAAGTCAAGGCACACCCTTAATGCCCCATTTACCTCAATGATTCCTGATGCTTCTGGTCTGTAATTACAGTGGAACTTCTGTTCAATTTGCAAAGCTGTGCACAACTTCATCATTTAGTTTTTGAAATGGGTACCTTTATCTAATTTTAAAGAAGTTAGCAAACCGGACCTAGGAATTAATTCTCTCATCAATAGTTTGGTCCCTGTCATGCTCTCATCTCACCTAGTGGGGTAGGATCCTACCAATCTGGAAATCAAGCACACAACTACCAAAATATATCGAATCCCATCATGAACAGGCATCTCTAGGAAATCGAGCTGAACCCTGGATTTTCCTATGTGAATCATCGTCATCATTGTTTCCTTGACTGAGTTACCTTGTTGGCACGCAACACAGCATTGACACAGATTTAATCAACTGGTCTAAATCTCAGGTTCTGCCTATATTTACTAATCAACCTAACTATTGAATCCTGTTCCAAATAGGTTGGAATATGAATATGCCTACTTTTGGACTTGACCCTTTATGCAAGGTCATCGCAAATCAATTTGCCTATGCCCTTTTTTCTCAACTCATTTTTGTTGGGTTTAGGGCTCTGCACACTTTAACACTGATAACCAATGCTAACGTGCTTGTGCTCTCTCCTTAAAACATGTTAGATTGGCTTATACCCAATTAGCATATTTATTGTACTTGTAAGTCACTAGTAAATTGGCACTAGCTGTGCCCAGGGCCTGTAAATTAAATACTACTTGGGCCTGCAGCACTTAAGTAGCACTTTAAACATGCCTCATGCCTGCCATTGCAGCCTGTGTGTGCAGTTTTAACCCCTTCCATGCTCATGACGAGCTCAGCTCGTCATGCAGTACACTGCTCGTGTGCTCATGACGAGCTGAGCTCGTCATGAACCAAGGGATTCAAGCACTATCAGCACAGAGGGAGGATTGCTGTAGCATTGAAGGTGTTAAACTGCAGTGTCTGTCTGGCAAAATAAAGCTTTTGCCAGGTCCAAACCTTCCTTTTAGTACTTATGTCACCTTTAGGAAAGGTCGTGGACAGCCCAAGTGACTTGGTGCAGTGCATTCAAAAACTTAGACAAGTGCTTTTGAGGTTTACATGTCCTGGTAGTGGAAAACTCCTACACTTAATGTGCACTACTACAAGTCCCACTACTCTGCTGGACTACTGCTCTGAAGGACTGCAGCGGTGCTTACCTGCTTCCCTCTAGCCTGGTGAGAAGGACTGGACCTTCATCTCTTGAACCCAGAACCCAGAGTGACTCCAAGGGCTACTTGGCTTGCCTCCTGATCTGAGGCCTAGAGGACATGACAGGCTTCCAACAACTTATTGCACTTGCACCTGCACTTGGAGTCTGCCATCTGTGAGTATACCCTGCCAAGTGGTGCAACCCTAGTCCTGGACCCTTGGAATTGGGCTTAAGGTACTCTGCCAGTGTGTGACTCCAGCGGAACTGTCCCATCTCCTCAGCTGTGCGGAGAAAACACCCACAGAACCAACCCATCACCGCTGCTGTGTAGAGTGGACCCGTCACAAAGACTTGCATTGCCTTCGCAGCTACATCGGAACCGCTGCAGCAAGATGCATCCTCCGTGCAGGCCCTCACATTTCTTGTCTATTGCAGCCTGGATGATGCCACCTACTGTGTGCTGCATTCTCGACGACGGACTTTGCATCACAAGGCTTGTTGACTAGATTCTTGAAGATGCAGCTCCTTGCTTCTTAGCCTCACCGCATTTCGGAACCACCGCATTGCTTCGGCAGCGCAACACATCAATGACCTGGATCCTTGCAATGCTCCACAAACCTGGATTTAAGGTACTCTGTTCAACAGGCTTAACGGGGTCCCTGTGGCTGGTCTGCGCTCCATCACGGTCGTACGGAACTTGTGTCTTTTTCCTGGTCCGGTGCAACCAGATAGCCACGGTTGGCACTTTGTTCTTTTTTGCGCTATTTTCACTAGCCATGTCAATTTTGTTTCAGTTAGTGAAAACCATAAAAATTTTACAAAATTAAAACTTAATTCATTAAAATGTATTAGTATCGTAAAAGGTGGGTTTAAAAAGGAAACTTTCGGTGGGTCATGCAGCATGTTTCCTACTGGGTTAAACTAATTTTAAAAATGGGGGGCATGGCCAAGAAACATGGCCAACAGGACTTGAGCCTTTGAGCTTCTGGCTAGTTTTCTGCCTCAATCCTGTTCAATCCTGAAAAATAATTCTCTATGGTAGTCCTATACAGGCATCTCGGTGAGGTGGATGGAGCACAGCGTCCGAGCCATGCTGGAAGCTGGGGAGTAACCACAAGCGATGGTCCCGAACCGAGTAAGAGAGTCGGCCACGCAGCTATGTAATCAAGGCCCGCGCTGTGGATGCCCCAGCCTTCATGGAAACCGCAGGATGCCTCGCAGACCCTGGAGGTTGCACTGTAGGTACAGCCGGTGCCGAGAAGTGAGGTGAGGTGAGGTGTGGGTGGCACCCCTGCCCGGCGACTGCCGGGAGCCCCTGAGCCTACGCTGTGGCCTGCACATGTTCTGCAGCCTCTGTGCGACCTGCGCGGTCCTGGGCAGCAGGGCTGGTCTCTCCATCATCATTAATTCGGCCCTGCAAGAATAGAGCAGGTGAGACGAATGGGTGCTCTACCAGTGGGTGGGGCCACTGCCCTGCAGCAAGCTGTTATGCTGATTACCAGTGCTCCTCTGCACCGTCTATCTCCCCTCTGCCCCCAGGCCCATGGGGCCAGCTGCATGGCAGTGAGTTGGAAGGCAACTACTACATGATGCCCATTATGACGGGGAATGACCTTAGATTCTTGACATGAAACATCAGAGGGTTTGGGGCCTACACTAAGCTATATAGGGTGCTCACATTCCTAAAACAGCAAAATAAATGTCTATAGCTTGTTTGCAGGGAACACATTTAGACAATACAGACGCTGCACGTCTTGAAAAGAAATGGAGAGAGCAGGTATTCCACTCCTCCTACTCCACTTACACCAGGGGTACACTAATCTGGGTGGTGTCTTGTGTCCCGTTCTCTCACATATATGCAGCGGCTGATGTAGGTGGTCAATTTGTACTGTCGAGGGGACCCTAGACAGACGTGACCTATCTTGAACACCTACGCCTCGAATAATGACGACCCAGCATTTTTTTACACTATGCAAGTCCTGACACTACACGATGTAGATGTGCCACTCTTATGGCTGGGTGACTTTAACTGCATCCTAATTGCCGAACTGGACAGCTCCCCTCCCTAGGGCTGGTACCAAAGCTTTGATAACCACTGTGCCTCGAGATGTGATGCGAAACCTGAGGTTTGTGGATATTTGGTGTTGTGCCACCTGCCGCAGTGGGTGTATACCTGTCATTTTTCACGCACAATACATAGAGTAGACTGGATAGGATATTGATAAAGGGACACCCGCGGTTGGAAGACATTGAGGTGACCAACTTGGTGAGCATTCAATCAGATCACTTCCCTGTAAGCTGTGCCCTACAGTGGTGTGATTATGGGAGGGAGGCTCAGTCCTGGAGGATGCCAGGTGACATCCTGGTAGACCAAGTCGGGAGAGAGGTGCTCTCACAGGCACTGTAGGATTACATGCTGGTCAACTGGGGTACAGTGTCCAGTAGGACCACTGAGTGGGAAGCACTGAAGGCAGTCATGAGGGGGCACTGCATGAGTTTAACCTGCAGAGTTCATAGACAGCTTCAGTGGGAGCTTGGCGGAAAGGAGACAACGCTGGCCACACTGCAGGCTGGGGAGAAATCACACCTGGATGCCCGCCACGTAGAGCAGGCTGCACGTCGATATATAGCAGAACTAACTGAACAAATAAATACTCAAACAATACAGGCAGAGGCTCCACAGTGAGGGGGACATGTCTGGTCAGCTGCTGGCTTGGATACTCCGTAGGGACCATCCCCTGCCTTTGACCACACACTTGACATCGATGGATGGTACCAGGGTTGCCACCAAGACTGGAATGGGGCGTTTTTCAGCAGCACTTGCAGCAAGATTACACCTCGGATCCTGCTATAACTCCAACTGCTATGTCCCGGTCCTGGAGGGTCTGGACCTCCCACAACTTGGGCGGCTGACTGCTAAAGGCCTTTATGCCCCAGTTGAGCTGGAGGAACTGCAGATGGCACTGTGTATGTTGCCGCGAGCTAAAGCACCTCACAGTGATGGCTTTCCGCCTGAGTTCTATCAGGTGTTCTCGCTAACTGTCACACAGGGTCTCTTGGAGGTTCATGAGAGCAAAGTCCTGCTCCCATCAATGAGAGAGGGAGAGATCTGCAAGTTTTTTAAACCAGGCGCTGTTGAGTCTGGTCAGGCCACTTATAGGCCTCTTGCCATAATCAATGTAGATGTGAAGATAATGTGCAACCTACACACCTAATGCATGGTGCCTCATATGACACAGCTGGTGCATGAAGTTCAATGTGGTTTCATCCCTGGACGAAACACCAGTATGAATCTCAGACATCTCGCTCATGCCCTACATGAGGTGGAGCACCGGGACGGGAAGCTGCCGCTGGTCTCCATTGACCTAGAAAAGGCCTTCAACACGGTGGACTGGGGCTACCTGCTTGAAGTACTAAGAGTTATGGGTCTAGGCCCACAATACCGTGGATGAGTTCCGTAACTCTACACTGACCACAGTGCAAGAGTGCATGTGGGGTCAAAACGCTAGGAGGCATGGATCCTGGAGAGGGGGACGCTGCAGAGTGTGATAGAACCCCTGGCAATCTGGGTACATTGTGTTTTGTGGGACCTGGGTATATGGTTGGGTGACACTCACCACATCATCTCGCTCTACGTGGACAATGCACTTTTTTTTTTTGCCACTCTATGTGTAGTGTTGCCCCTATTGTTACAACTCTTAGATGAGTTTAGGAACCAGTCTTGTCTCTGCCTCAATAAATCCTTGCTTTTACACTTATCAGGACTGGTCCCCATGCCATTAGATCGCCTCCTGACTCTGGGCCTTGGAACTTAACAGGTTCCTGTGTGAGTTCCTGATGGGACATTTGCCCCAGTTGGGGAAACTTTTGTTGAGGGCACTACAGGAGGCCTCCCAAATATCAAACCTTCCGTCTGACTAGCGACATGGGGAGTTTGTGGTTGGGCCTTCTCCCGGAAGAACTATCCTCTTATCAGCCAATATCACTTTTAAATATAGAAGTGAAGCTGCATGCTAAGGTATTGGCCAACCCACTTCTCCAAAACATCTCCGATCTCGTTTACCCAGATCAGGCTGGTTTCATGGCAAAGCGGTCTACCCACCATAATATTCAAAGGGTCCACAATGCATAGGCTAAGGTTTTATGCCTGGGGAGCCTAACAGCATTCTACTGGTGGACATCGATAAAGTCTTCAATTTGATTTCTTGGTAGTACCTGTTTACCCTCCTGCAGGCCCTTAACTTAGGCCCACAATTCCTCTTGTATGTTCGCCTATTATAATCTGATTTGTCAGCGTCTGTTTGTGTGGCGGGCATTGTTTCCGACCCCTTCCCTATATACAGCCATGGTAGACAGGGGTGTCTGCTGTCCCCCTGTTGTTAGCGCTTGCTGTGGAGCCGCTAGCCACATGGGTGATGTGAGACCCCTGGTGAAAGGGTTTAACTGGTCCATAGAGTTATGCTACAGGATAGCACTATAGGTGGTTGACATCCTGCTTTTTCTTATCGATCCAGCCTTTTCTGGCCCAGGGATACTACAGATCATGTGGGTCTTTGGAGAGACCTCAGGGCTCTACACAAAGCTGGCAAAATGTATACTTATTTTAGTATGTGGCGTCCAGGGCAGGGCGGCATGGGTAGCAGATTTGACGCATGCAGTTTATGGGTTTTATTACTTGTGGGTCTATATTTCCCCATATTCAGCTGTCTCATGGCTTCATAATGTTGTCCCCCTGTTGTCCCGGGTTTGGGAGGAAGTGAGGGCATGGGCCCCATTGCCCTTGTCATTGCTGGGAGGGTCGGCTATCCTTAAGATGGTGTGTCTGCCGTGAGTGCTGTATTGGCTCCAAAATTACCCCTGCGACGGTCCGAGATCGTGGTTTTAAACAAATGAATGCAGTCCTTAATCATGTCTTGTGGGGGGGGGGGGGGGCAATCTGCATGGCTATTCAAACTTGCACTCAGTCCACCTTTTGTGGGGAAATTGATGCTGCCGAATTACAGTCGTATCATACTGTCTCTCACCTTCTCAACATTAAGGATTGGTGGTATAGTGATCAGGATGATCCAGCTTATGCTGTGGAGAGATGGGAGCTGGACGCCCGATCAGTTCTTGACTTCCTATATAGTTGCAGGGGAGTGGAGCATCTTCCCTTGGTGACCCGAGTGGCCATTCGGATATGGCGTCAGACTGTTTGGCGGCTGGACTGGTGGGGTAGGTTGACCAGAGGGATCCCGCTGTGCACAGGAATTTACTATGGCAGGTGTGTATACTGACGAGGTTCTGGGACTGGGACCTCATTCGCCTCTCCAAGCTGGGAGATGTCATGAGGGGAACAGTTCTGAAATCCTTCCAACAATTACAGGATGAATACTGTTGGACTTGGCCCATTTTTCAGGTTCACCCCTAAACCTTTTGCATTTTTCCCAGCCTTTTTCTCTGTGTGGTGGTAGTGGTTTTAGGCCTCTGTGCACTTTAGCACTGTGATCCAGTGTAAAGTGTGTGCACTCGGTGGTACAATTTAGTGAGAGGGGCCTGCCCTCCTATAGGAATGCATGAGGGATTCCCTGCTCAGTGTGTGTCAGTGGTAATTTCTGTTATGAGAATAGCATTATGGTCGTCTGGTATGTATGAAATTATGAAATTATGAGAATAAATGCTGCACAATGGTGTGCTCAGATTTATTATGACTATGTGAGAAATGCTACTTTTAGAAGTTGGCATTTCTGTGTGCAATGTGTCTGCCTGCCTCATGTGAATTGCATGTCTGGTTTTGGAGGAACAGGGCAGGCTGAGCCAGACGTGGGTTAAATAGAGAGATCTTCAGTTAGAGTATGGGGAGGGGTGACCCTTTGATCTGAGCATGGCTGTGCCTGGCAAGGTGAATTGTGGCTCCACCTCCCACTGTGCATCTGATGGCAGACCCCCCCTCTTCCTCAAAGGCAGGATGCAGCCTTGTAAAGAAAGTGCTCCAGGACCACACCAAACTGGTTCAGGCTGGGTTCAGTGACTTGTGATTTTTGAGAACAAGGATTTTTGGTGGTATATGTAAAAGGGCTGTGACCCCATGAATTTGTTCAGTTCCATGGAGCTCTTCTAGGATGATGTGTTGTTCCTGATCCTGCTGGGGCATGCTGGGTCCCAGGAGGAACTGCCATGAGGGTTTGCCTCCCTGGGCCCTTCTTTGCCCCCTTGATTGCTGAGGACTTTTGCTTTTGGAGCTATGGCTCCCTGCGCCCTGTGAGCGCTATATTTTAATTATTTCCTGGAGGAAGAACGTGTTACTTCTGGATACGAAGACGAACCTCTGTCCGTGTAACTAGAGGGAAAGGACTTTGAAACTTTCATCAATCTTGCTGAAGCAACTATCCAAGGGCCTGATTTGAGCTTGCCTCCTGCTGAAGTCTCAGGGACATTAGACTTCACCCATCAGCCGTCTGGATTCCTATTTGAGGGGAATTCTCCTCGCATGTGAGGCCTCTGTTGAGAATTCCAGAGCCTCTGGTTCTACTGTGGGGAACGCAGGCTGAAAGTCATCATTATCGCTATTGTGGGCCACCGCAGCTGAGGAGCTGTTGCCACTGAGAGCCCGCATTTGCCTGTGTTACCAAAGTCATCGTTGTCGCTACTGTGGGCCACCGCAGCTGAGGAGCTGTTGCCGCTGAGAGCCCCCATTTGCCTGTGTTACCATAGTCATCGCATCGATATTGTGGGCCGCTGCAGCTGGGGAGCTGTGGCGCTGAGTGCCCGCATTGCCGTCCTACGAGAATCATTGCTATTGTTATTGTGGGCCGCTGTAGCTGGGGAGCTGTGGCCGCTGAGTGCCTGCATTTGCCGTCCTACGAGAATCATCGCTATTGCTAATGTGGGCCACTGCAGCTGAGGAGTTTTGGCCGCTGAGTGTCCCCATTTGCCATCCTACGAGAATCATCGCTACCTCTATTGTGGGCCCCTGCAGCTGAGGAGCTGTGCCGCTGAGTGCCCGCATTTGCCGTACTACGAAAATCATAGCTATTGCTGTTGTGGGCCGCTGCAGCTGAGGAGCTGTGCTGCTGAGTACCCGCCTTAAAGCCCCGTACTTTCAAAGCTGTGCAGCACTTAGTGCCAGCTGCAACGTTTAGCTCTGCGCAATTGCACATATGGATTCTGCTGCATTGGCAGCCGCTCAACAATTTGGACATAGGGCATTTTGAGCCCCGTTGAGAAGGCCAGTTTGGGTTTGTAGGGCGCCAGGCCCTAATGTGATGGATGTGGTGCTAGGAAATGTGATTTATGTAGTATGAATTATGCACCCTGTTTTATGCCTCTAAATGTGGTTTATGATTATGGGGTTGTGCATACTGTGTTTATATTTGAGTTATTTCCTACTGAGAATTATACCCCTAATGTGAGTTATGCTTGTGAGGTTGGCACAGAATGCATTTCACGCCTAAATGTGATACTGTGCATATTATGGGTTGTGTTACAGGATGATGCTGAGTACAGTGTTTGCCAGTAATTACTGGTTGTGTTCTATGGTTATTCTATGTTCTAGATTCACTATCTTTACTAAGTGATGATGCTGACAGTGGTCCAAGTGCCTCTGTAATGTGTATATAATCCCCTGTAAATATTGCCCAGTGCAAGTTGGCACAGTGTATATTGTGTGATTACTATTCTAATGTTTTTTGTGATAATACAAAGGCTATTTTTGATATAACCTTGTGTGGAGTTCCTTTGTGGTGTGCCTAGTATGTTGTTGCTGTGTGGGTTGTGCAAATGCTTTACACATGGGCTCCGGGATAAGCCTAACTGCTCGTGACAAGCAACAAAGGGAGTGAGCAGGCGTTATCTTTGGCGTGTAACTCCCTTGCCCTGACTAGAGTGGTGGTTTCTGCCTGGCTTAGGCGCAAGCCCTAGCCAACCAGAAATCCCATTTCTAACAAATACCAACTCCACCACAGCCTACTTTTACAAATTCCTACAGTTCCAACATGCTATATTCTCACATATTCGGAACCTACAGGAATTGCCAGAATTTAGCCCACTGGAGGGCAGGCAGTTGATGGGAGACTTAGTTGCTCGCAAAATGAGGCAAATTTATCAGATCTTAGCTACAGATAGCCCTAACATCCTGGCAGCCTTGCAGGAGACTTGTAGGGAGGGGAGACATAGAAGACTTGGATGATGACGATTGGATGGAGGCCTTGGTGTCCCTCCACGGTGCAGCCACATCCTCTTGCCACCGTCTGGTCCAAAGCAAGAATCTACATAGGGCCTATTATACCGGACACCGCCTATGGCAGATGGGTGTGATATCCTCCCCAATGTGTTTCTGATGCGGTGTTGAGGAGGGTACCTTCCTCCACACGGTCTGGAGTTGTGAAGTATTGCCGCCTTTCTGGAATGGAGTGTGTAGGGAGCTGGCTCTGGATATACTATACCAAAGTAGGGTATAGAGTGCACAGAGTCCAGGGAGTCCCCAGAGGTGTAGCAGAGGCTAAATTAGGTAAGTACTAACAGCTCTCTTTGTGGTAGTGTGGGCTAGCAGCTAGACTTAACCAGAGTTTGTGTTAAGCATTTATTGTATTCACTCAATCCAGACTGATGGCACACATTCAGAGACAGAATCCAAACCAATCGGTTAACTATAAATAGAGGTATACTCATATTTTATTTCTATAATCTAGCAAGACTTGGTACAGTAGCTAAAATGTACTTTCAATTGTAAACCTTTACACAGAAATGCAATTGGGAATGGATTTGCAATTGTTACAGGGGGAAACAGCGTTTACAATGCCGTTTCCACAACGCAGTTGTTACAATGACCGCGTTGTTAGTACACAATACCTTTACATTGCAAGTCATTACAACGACTTGCTGTAGGGGGCGCAAAGATATTAGATATAAAATCCAACACCTTCTCTGCTGTTGCACAAACTGGGGTAGGAATAGTAAATAATACTATTCCTAAGTCCAGCGCACACCCTAAGAGCAAGTCGTTGTAATGACTTGCGATGTTAAGGTATTGCATACTAACAACGCGGTTGTTGTAACGACCGCGTTGTAATAGCATGCGATGTATTCGCATACATTTTAACAGCTATATTCGTTAAAGGTTGGTATGTTTTCAAAAAGCAGTTTAAATTACACAGTAATTTCTTTTTAGGATACTTTTTGATTACTTTCAGATTACCTCAACTACTTGGAATGGTACGCCTGGATACCACACCGAGGGATCTCACAATACAAGGTAAGTAAGACTTTTAACGCCTTCCGCGCTGCACGAATTTTTGCGCTGTGCCGGGGTTTTATTAAGTGGGCGGGATTCGGACGGCCCCTGGACGTCGTTAGCACACGCCCGCTGTGACGTCGGACGGCCAAGGGCAGTCAGAAGCATCCAAGGGGTTAAAGCTTTGCAGTTTAGTTACTCTTTTTCCATACAAACATCAGTTCAACATTTATAGGGTCAAAAACACATAACATTGATCCCTATGGGTGAAAAATGGTTATCAGTTTCACAGGTAAGTATTCAACTTATGGGTGGGAGTTTTGGGGGCTAGGAACAAGACTGCCCAAGGTCCAGGTAGGCACTCAAGTTGCACCACCAGCCACACAGGGGAGGCCGGGAGCGGAGTGCAGGGGCCCATGTTAGCCAACAGGGCTAAGGGGACCTTCGGTTATGGGCTGCTTGCGAGCAGGCCATACTGGTGTGGGAGCAAAGCTCCTGAGGTTAAGGTCAGCACTGCAGGGGCCAACAATCAGCATGGTAGCTGCAGCACCAGCGCTATTAGGATGGCCGGGTATAGGTTGCCAGGAAGATGTCGGGACCCTGTGATTTTCAATGGAGACCTTTGTTTAGTCAAAGTTGCTGCAGGCTCGGGCAGGGAGACTTCCTAAAGGCAACCACTGGCTGGAGAGGTAAGTTTGGTTCTTGAGGGATGCCTGGACACCGCCGGTTGGGCTATCCAAGGCCATGGGGCATCTGTTGCAAGGGTGTCTTATGGCATTGGGTTTCTTTACCAGCTCTGATGGCAGTCCGGGGGACCCTTCAGGTTGAGGCTGCAGGCATAGTCTTGACGCTTGAGGGAGGTCGGGATCACCAGATCTCAAGCCAAAATCGCTGGGGACACCTCCTCGTGGTGTGGGCCACTCGAACTTGGGCCGTAGGCGTCGGGTGCAAAGTGGTGCAGAATCACAGAGCTGCCTGGATCCGGATTCTGTGGGTGAGTCTTGGCTTGAGCAAATCCAGTGTTCACGGGAGAAAGAGTCGATTAGTTGAGTGCAGACAATCCCTCTGGGCTCTGGGGGTTGCTGGCTGCTGGACTCACTGGGGTTCTCGCTGTAGGCAGGTCGTAGACGCTTTCCTTTGGGTACTTAAGGGCTTACCTGTGGGTGGCTCTTCGGATTTATTGTAGGACAAGATTCAGATCTGAAACCACTTCATCCGTCTGGGCACATTGAACTTCGTTGGACTTCGCTTTGGGAACAGAGACTGCATCTTTGAAACTCCTCCTGCTCCTGGTCTCGTCGTCCTGCCAGTATTCTGTGTTGTCTGTGCCTGTGCTCTACACAGGTTCTTCTCCAGGCCTCTTGACATCCAAAACACCCATATGAATCTCCCTTAGAGTGAAGGAGTCACTGCCTGCATCTGCAGGCACTGCAACTAAGCTGACGGTCTGCTGTTCCCAACGTCCTACGGACTCCGAAATGCTCAGCAACACAGGCGGTGGTTTTGCAACTCTCTTGAGGCCTGCACTGTCTTCTCAGCAAGTTTGAAGTCAGTATTTCTCTTCGGAACAGTTGGAGCAGTACCCCTGTGCATCCCCTAAACTTACCGTTGCCAAGGTTGTCTCTCTTTTCCAGAGATCTTTGGGCTCTGAAAAGCTCCATCTTCAAGCATCTCCTGCTACCAAGATCTTTATCCTTACCACATTCTCTGCACAGAGGCCCTACATTCTTGGTGAGCTTCTCGAGGTCCTCTTGTGACTACTCTGCCTTCAGCCTGTGGGTAGTCTTGAGGGTCTTCTTTGGCTCCAGTGGGCTCCCCTCCTTGCTCGGGTCTGCTCTGACTCTCCCGTGCTTGGTGAGTCCTTTGGCCCTTGCTGGACCTGACACTGCACCTTCTTCGTTTTCATTGTCTGTTGCTGCTGCCAAGGCTTGTTGGTGCTCCCACCAGACACTGGTCTTCTACAGCATCACCTGGCCCTCACAGCTGCAGCGACTAGGGCACCATAAACTCTACTGCATCTTCGTTCATCAGTGGTCATTGGTCTTCTATGTCTCCTGGTTACTCCTGAGTGGTATACACTCTGACCCCTCTGCTTGCAGGTACTCCTCTTCGAGAATCCACCCTGGTATTCCACCCTACTCTTTCACCTTCTTCGCTGAAGTCCTCCTTTGTGGTCTACAGCGGTTTTGGACGTGACTTCACACCTATGCATGTGATAAACAAATGGGAGAGTAAGGGTTTTTGCTTAGGGGTTGTACTTTCAGTCCCCTAGGGTCATACAATTTTGAAACAAAAAGAGAGAGTATCCCCAGGACAACGTGTCCTAGTGATTATAGATAGGTGGAGACAGATGTAAAAAAAGAAAAAAATCTTTCTTTTTTAAGAAACCCCTCACTCACCAACCTGGTTGGTGACATGCTTCATCATCGGGGTTCACCTGAGTGACCGAATGCCACTCAGGTGTGCTTCGACGCCTGCGACTGCCGCGGAGCTGTTTTTATTGTGAATTGTTTGTGATAAATGCTGTAAGTGTGTGGATTAAAAACTGTCTATCATGTACTCCCTACACAATTTATTCTAGAGTCATGTGACATGGTTAAAAACAGGGTAGATACTTCCCCTGGCGTGGTTTGACCAGAATGAATCAGTGGTAATGTGAGAATATGGTCAACATGTTTCAACCTTTTTAAAAAAAAATTAAGGTTTTCGTCAGGACCAAGTGAGTTGATACGAGAGGTCTGCGCACGCTAAGGCGCCCCCTTCTCTGAATCAACAGATTGCCGGACCGTGTACCTACGGTTCGGTGCCCTTACAGCCTTCTGTGTAAGAAACAGATCTGAAAGAATACAACAGAACATACACGTTGCACAATTAAGAACATTTTCCATTGTCAGTGATTCTCTCCATTCACTTTCGTATCCGTTCTCCTTTTGTATGAACTGGAACTATAATTTTAGTGCTCAGTGTAACGATATATCTGTGAACGTAAGAAATTCATAACAGGCGATCATGCAGTGATGCATCAGCAGTAAGCGGTGCATCCATTGAACTGATTTCTCATACAATCCATACCCACTAGTCTTTCATCATTCCATGTGGGTGTCAATCGCTCACTTAATATACTGGAGTGTTTTATTTTGACTAGTCAAATTTATTACAAGTGTCACTCAATCAGGCCTGAAGTGATAGTGCACTTGAGGTTAAAAGACAAGGGGAGGGAAAGTGGGGAAGAACCAAGGTTTTTTTTAGTTAAAAATAAACAGGAAACTAGTAAGCCAAATTAACTTATGAAAAACTAAATGAAGTTATTCCTCATGGAGGCCGTGGGGGGGCCTGGTATTGATCACATACATGAAGGGGCAGCACTCCAATATTTACTCAGTTTTAATTTTCCATTTTTAATTGACACAGTCCTTTTAATCCGTCGCGTGCACACGTGACGTGCTCAGCCCATACTGCACGTAATAATCTGAACAACATAACTGTGGGACACCTTTTTGTTCCACCTCGTAGCACTGCATTCTTTGATTGCATTTGCAGCCATATATTTCATTCTTCAATGTTTCATCTTAGTACTCTTGCTTTTAATCCTCAATCTTTTCCACATTCATCCTTCTTTCCAACCTCAAACCAGGAAACGCAATTTTCCAAAATTTTTCTCATGTTAATGTTGGGCCATCCGAACCTCTTGACAAAAACACGTACTGATGCCAAAATCCATTTAAAAAGCAGTTTATTTAAACCCAATGCATTTCAGGCCTCTTAGGGCCTTTCTTCAGGGGTAACTGAAAGTACAAAATAAATCCATTAAGATTCCATCCACCCGTTAGAAACCACAATATCATGTACATCAATGATTATTATCAAGGTTAACATTATGTACTTGTGTTTAAAATAAGCTTCAAGCAAGTTACACACGAGAATTCATTCTTACATAACCCCGAGTTGACACATTGCTACCTTCGTGAGTTGCACTCCCTGTGTTTATGGGACCACCTGTTTGCTCTCTTAATGATAAACTGTCCATCTTTAAATCTAACCTTTTCACTGGTTCCCGTTATAAAACACTTTTTAGACATTTCCTGGCTTACCTGCTGTTGATTAAACAGCGTGCTCACTCCAGCTCAGAGCAAAATAATCTCTCTTGCATCCTCTCGGTTTAAAAGCGTGGCTTTCACTCCTCCCTCCTTGGGGTCAGCACCCGAACAAAACAGTGAACTTTTGAAAAAAATACATGTGACCATCTTCAAGCCAGGCGGAAAATCTTTCATCTAAAAAGCACACTTTAATTTTAAAGAAGACTCGAAAGTACTTTATGATAATTGCAATGTCGTAGTAGTGCCTAATAATGTCATGTAATCATGATTCATCATTTTGCATAGAAAAATATACCAGTATTTAAGTTTGTTTAGTTTTATGGTGCATCATGGGAATGTGAGTAATCTGTTGGGAATGGGCGAGGTCTAGTATGCCACAGGTGATAATTAGAGTTGCACTAAGTGGGGAATTCAAGGAGGGAGGAGTGAAAGCCACGCACTAAACACAAGTACATAATGTTAACCTTGATAATAATCATTGATGTACATGATATTGTGGTTTCGAACGGGTGGATGGAATCTTAATGGATTTATTTTGTACTTTCAGTTACCCCTGAAGAAAGGCCCTAAGAGGCCTGAAATGCATTGGGTTTAAATAAACTGCTTTTTAAATGGATTTTGGCATCAGTACGTGTTTTTGTCAAGAGGTTCGGATGGCCCAACATTAAAATGAGAAACATTTTGGAAAATTGCGTTTCCTGGTTTGAGGTTGGAAAGAAGGATGAATGTGGAAAAGATTGAGGATTAAAAGCAAGAGTACTAAGATGAAACATTGAAGAATGAAATATATGGCTGCAAATGCAATCAAAGAATGCAGTGCTACGGGGTGGAACAAAAAGGTGTCCCACAGTTATGGGGGCCTGGTATTGAGACATTCTGTTGGCAGAAGATAGAAGTTAGTGATGCCAAATGGTTGTTTTTTGGAACATCAATGTCGACAATGCCTTCAGCAAACTAAGCGGTGCCCATCCGCATATATGGTTTATACAGAGGGTGCCACTGATAAGGTGAAAAATAGAGAGAAGTACTGTGCCCACCTGCATTGCATCGTTTGTCTATTTTGAATGTTTTCAACCATTAAAGTAACACTAGGTGATGTATTTTAATTAGGGATCCCGGTTTTTATGGTATTTATTTTTTCTACATTTCCGTCTGTATTTATCCATATTTATTTTTTACTTATTTTTTCTGTATTTATCCATTTTTATTTTGAGTTTTCTGTATAAATGAAGCTGCTGTGGGTATTTTTCCACATCTATTTTACTGATAAATATATATTCGCATTTGAATGTCCAAAAGGTTTCAGCAGTATACAGTGCAATAGTGTTATCTGAAAACACTTGCATTGTAGAATAGCTTAAATAACTGTAGATCTGCATTTAATTCAGCTTAATTAGGAAATCTGTTGTCTTTTTTAATCTCCCTTACCTTACAATCTGTACACCTATTGACCTGGCACTCATGATTGACAGTAGAAAAAATACATTAAGAGAAGAGCTATATTCCATATTTATCTGTTTTTAAAAATAAATACAGACAGTGAAATAAATAGTTTTCTGTCTGTATTTATCTGTAAAAATCAGTAAAAACGGAAAACTGGGAGCCCTAATTTTAATCAAAAGCCTATCGGTGCTTGTGGCCCTTAACTGGGTAATCTATGTGGGAAGTGGGGTGCCCACCCGCATTGTAACAATTGTTTTTTCATAATGTTACCCAATGCGCAAAGATAAAGAAGCCTCGTGGTGCTTAGCCGCAATGTTTGTAGCGGCGGTTGTTCACAAATATCAATTGAATTCCCTTAACCATTTGGAGAGAGAAAAAAGCGTGGTGCACAACCAAACTGTAAGAATTACTCATGTCTAATAACACAGCGGCCCACAGCAGAACCTAGTAGTCTCCCTCACGTAGTCCCGAGGATGTGAAAGAGACGTTTCCGTGTGTACAAATACAAGTCACTACTTGCCGGCAGCCAACCACGAGGGTCGCATTGTGGTCATGTGACCGCTGTGTATGTGACGGGGGAGTTTCGGTAAGGGACCGAGTGAAAAGTTCATACCGCTTTTGTGTATGCAAGGGCTCTAGAGAGAAGTGTATATCATAGGAAATAGGAAACTTTATTGTTCAAAGACACAAAGGTGACAGAGGACTAATGAGAGGGGTAATTTAATTGTTCTAAGGCACAAGGTACCGTTATTCATAGTATCTGCAATGGTTGAAAGATACAAATGAATGCAGGTAAATTCCTGTGTTGCCATTGTGCGGCCAAATTAAGATAAACATGTATCATACTGGTGGTGTTTTTTTTCAATAAGTATTATGAAGTGGTCTAAACTTGAAATATAGAGTAATAGACAGCACTACTTTCATTATGAGTCTGGTGGTCAAAATGAATTAACAATGGGGTGTATGTTAGAATATATTGTTGCTATCTGGTTGAACACCTTCTCCGTCAGACATCCCCTCCTGTTAAGTACAGCTTGATGTTTTGATAGTTGATTAAATAAGTTTCCCAGGCGGTCAGTCTGGCCACGTACAATAGTGGGGTTGCTGGAGTATAGCTATGGAAAAAATATATAAGGAGGCCCCCTTTCGGTAGTTATATGGGACCAGGGGGGATTGGTGAGAAAATATGGGGTGTCCCACTTTTACAGGCCTGAGGACCTGTTGTGCAGTGGAAGTATTCTTTGTACCTCTGAGTACTGTAAGATCTAGTGGGACCGGGGTCTATCTTTCTCATGGGGTTTGCAACAACTGGCAGCAAGTATCTGATGTAAAGCTAATGCACAAAGCATAAATGAATTCAGCAGATATGTTCGTGATTATTACAATGTCTATTATGGACACAGAGTGACAGTAAACTAATACAAATAATTTCTGGTAAAAACATACAAATTTATTCTTATTTCATGCAATCTGAGTCATTTCGTAATATTAAAAACAACAGTAAAAGCAAACATAGAGGTAATCATTCAACATAATCTTGTACAGTTCATCCTAATTAAAATAAGGTACATAACATCAAGAATCACAGGTTAAGTCGACGCGGCGTTTCGGTTTTTCTTTATAAGACACCTTCTTCAGGACCGATTCTAAAAAATGTTTAAAAACACAAGATTACCCACTGTTATCTGTTTCTACACATATCACATTTTACAAGTTGATCTCTTCTTGTTTGCACATCACTCTGTATTACCCTGCACTTCCTCATTTACACATCTTATGTACAAAAAACGTAATCAGGATGTCGATCCACGATTAACTATCATAAAACAGTACATTGTAGCCCTATATCTTTAGGAAAGTCCTATACATCTAGAAGTTATGAAACATCAGTAGTTGTTGCCGTTGACTATTGTTCTATACTCATCCCCCTCAGAGGTACATTCTTTCCAAACTCATTCTATATTCCTTGTCATAAAGTAATTGCAGAGACTCATCTGGAAATAGATGGAACCCTCCAAGAATTGTCTATATTCTAAAACTTCCAATTCACATGTTGACAGTTTAGGGGCCCGGGCGGGTCACCTACCTTTTAAACAAATCTTTATTTGTGAGTCCACTTGAGTTTTAGTGGTATATTGTGCCCCAGTCTTGTACGATCTGCTGGCCTCTACTGGATTCTAGTCTGAAAATATCTATGTATTCGGAGAACAAGATAAGGGTATCATATTATTTGGTATCCCCTAGTGTTTGTTACAATCTGGTTATTTAATAAGTTTACTCAATATACCTTAGTTAGTTAAATATCTGGCCTTCCACACTGTGCGAGGGAGCCACCGTTGTATATTAGATGTAGAGCTTCCTTTATAGAAATTGGGAATGGTTTTTATAATCATAATATCTTTGAACGCTACTATTTGCAATCTCTGTCTAACTTTTATTTTGCAAAAATAACACTCACCTATTCTCGTAAGGGCAAGCCGCTGCAGTTGATGGTATTTAGATCGAGATTGGCGCAAAAAAGTTCATGGGATGACCTCCCGTTCTGTTTGTTTTTACCCACTGCGCTCTGGAAACAAATTTTACAAAGCATGTATTTATTTTTGGTTCCCCCACTGCTCTTTGTTGTTATAGGTCATTACAGTTTTTTTGGGTATTCAAATCGTCCATGGTAATTTTTAAAACCAAAGCCGGAAATGTATCCCAATACCGGAACTATACAGGTCGCTGCCACTTGTCACAGGATGCAATAATATATATGCACTAAGGAGTTTGAGTTATATAATTCACCTTATTATGTGATGGGCTATCTTTTATACTAGTACCCATATTTACCATCACAGATACCAATATCTCTAAATGTTATATGCTTAGGTTATATGCGTCGCTCTTGATATTGCAGCCTGATCTTGAGGTCGAGAAAGATTCCCGTTATTTATTTAGGAATCCGCTATTCTCGCGCTTTGTCTATATAACGCTTTCGCTTACACGTACCTCTGTAGATAATTTCGGCCTCCCTGCTCCTACTCGTCACAGCGTCGCCGGTTCCGTCTTTGATTCAATTCAGATTTAGACAACTACACTCTTCTTCCCGGTTAGCTTTTATAAAGGGATTTCTAATTGGTGTTTTCTTCCCAGTATTCTGATTGGCCCTGTCATGACCAATCACGAGTCGGTTACCATGGAGATATAACGCAAAATAGGCCTATTCCGTATTTTTAACTAAGTTGATGTTAGTCTAATCTGTTATCTGATTAGGCGAAAAACGGCCAATCGGGATAACGTTACTATGGTGATATAACGCGCTTTTAGGCCTGTTCCGTATTTTTAACTCACTTGTTGTTAGTTTTATCTGTTATCTGATTGGGCGAAAATGGGCCAATCAGGATAACGTTACTATGGTAATATAACGCGCTTTTAGTCGTGCTTCTAATGTATCCTCGACTTTAAAAAAAAAAACCTTATTTATTTATTGAGACACAAGGCATATGTTATACCGGCGGGCCCCTGTTTCGCCATTATCAATTAGATTACCCAATTTAGGCTACGTTTTTGCCACGTATTAAGTAAAATGTGTCAACAGATATTAAGCCTTCTTGGCCTAATGGTCGGTTATGTGGTGTCTCCTATGTCTACCCTAAACAACAATGGTACCGTGTTACACCATGAGATGGATCACGTGTGTAATGGCAAAACTAAGTTCAGAAGATTGCCACTACGGTTTCTTGTGTTACCTTGTGTCTTGGTCTGAGTGTGGCCTACTTATGCTGTCTAGATACATTTTTTAGTAAGATTTCTAATTAATGCACAATTTGTTCCCAATCGTCTCTACTATTTAAGCCACATCTCACACTGTTGAATCTCGACATATGAAACTGTTCTCTCTTTTTCCTCTTTGCATTTGTGTTGCCACCTCTTGAGTTTAGAGTAACTATTTCGAGGCCGCACCAGCTCAGATCTTCTATTTTGTGTCCTGCTGACTGCCAGTGTTCCGTCAGCGGTGCACCTTTCTTATTATTTCTGATGGCCGATTTATGTTCGTTAAGGCGAATGCGTACCTCTCTGGACGTTTCACCCACGTAACATAGTTGGCAGGGGCATTGTATTAAATATATCAAGTTTTTGGTGCGGCAGTTCATAAAGCTTCTGATCTGTACTGTAGTGTTAGTTGTGGTAATTGTGCTGCCTTTGATGATATTAATGCATTTCACACAACCCTGGCATGGAAAATATCCCGTGGGTAGAGGTGCATTATTTATACATGATTGAGATGTCTGTCTATTCTCTCTGTAGGTATGTACCAACCTGTGGCGTATTGTCATATTTCTTCGAAATGAGAACATGGGTTTAGGTAATTTTTCTTGGGCTTTGTTAGTGATTAAATGCCAATTTCTGTTCATTATGTTTTTAATTTTGTTACTTACTTGGCTAAAGTTAGTTACAAAAATTAATGGTTGTGTTTTATCGGAGGATGCTGCTTTTTCTTTGAACAAAGTTTCACGGTTAAAATATTTTGCTCTTTTATATGCTTGACGTACCATGCGTCTTGGGTATCCTCTTTCTAAATATTTTTGTTTGAGAACCTCAGCGTGTTTCTCGTAGTCTTTCATGGCTGTACAGTTTCTTTTTAACCTTAAAAACTGTCCGAAAGGGATGTTGTTTTTTTTGACAGGGCGGATGGTTACTTTTGAAATGAAGCATAGTATTTCTATCCGTTGTTTTGGTAAAAAGTTCAACATTTAGTCTGCCCTCCTTATGTTTGATGACTATATCCAGAAACTCACATTGCTCACGATTCTTATATGAGGTGAATTTAAGGTTTATGTCGCCCAAGTTAAGCCATTCTAGGAATTCAGTCAATGTATCCATATTGCCTGTCCAAATAAAAAAAATATCATCTATGTACCTAGACCATTCGGTGATGTTCTCGTAGAAAGGCGCAACTGGATTGAATATGTGTTTTTCCTCAAATTGTGAGACATACAAACAGGCCAGGCTGGGAGCACAGGTAGCCCCCATGCTCGTGCCCTTGACCTGCTTGTAGAGGTCTTTTTCGAAGAGAAAGATGTTATTTTTAAGGACCAGGGCGATACAGTCCACTATGAATGTTTGGTGGGCTGTCAAGTCTTGCCCCTCCGTGCTTAGGAGATCTGTTATCATGCTATCTTGCGGAATATTCGTATAGAGCGCCTCTATATCAAGAGTAACTAAAATTTGGGTATCTGGATTAAAATTGAGGCACTCTACTTTTTTAATCATGGATGTGGTATCTTTAATGTAAGCTTTTTGTTTGGCAACCAGAGGTTAAAGTAACACTAGGCGATGTATTTTAATCAGAAAGCCTATCGGTGCTTGTGGCCCATAACTGGGTAATCCATGTGGATAAACCAGTTACCCAGTTGAATTCCCTTAACCATTTGTGGTTCATAACACCTGTGACAACAACTTAAAATTCACCCACTCAGTTGACAAAGAGACCATGATATTCCTTGACCTATTAATAACCAAAGAGGAGGAAGTCTGGAAACCAGGACCCACCACAAGCCCATTGCGAAGAACAATTCTTTGAGGTATGAAAGTTTACATCCTAGGGCCTTGAAAGAAAATCTACCATATGGCCAGTATCTACGACTAAGAAGAAATTGCCGTGGTGATGGCGTGCGAGCCTCCGAGGTCGCGTGCGAGGAAGGGGGAGGGGGCGGGAGCAAGGGGTGGAGCGGCGCGAGGCGGCGGGCCGAAGGCGGCTGGGGCACAAAAGCGAGGAGGAGGTGCGGCGAAGGGGCGCGGCGGCCGAAAGAAGGCGCCGCTGGTTTTTGTACAGGGGGCGGAAGGCCCGGGGGGGTAGGGGGGGGCGGGAACATACGTGAGGAGGCTATGGGAGGAGCGGGGGGAGGGGCAGGCTCTGCCGGGGGCCGAGGGAGCGTTCAGGCACGAAAAGCGAATGCCAGGCTGGAGGGGGTGGTGGGGGGTGACGGGAGGATGGCAGGGGAAGCCCAGGAAGGGGGGGTGCAAACGGTTGGGAGGGAGTCAGTGGGAGGGGGTGGAGAGGGGGGGAGAGGGGAGCAAGGAGATGAGAACATGGTGATTGAAGAGGAGGCTGGGGGGCATGGGGAGTCGGGGGGGATCTCCTTTACTCATTGAGGATTCTGGGGAGGAGGTGGGGGACGGGGAGGGGGAGGGGGGGCGGTTGAGGTAGAATTGGGGTCCTCAGCAGATGAGGACGTGGTGCCGCCCAGTAGACCGGTTACACCGCAGGGTCGGGGTGGGGCCCCGGGCAGAGAGGGAGGGGGAGCGGCGAAGGGGGTAGCGGGGCGGAGGGGATGCCTCGGGGGTCACAGGAGGATGGAGGAGGGGATTGGGGATGGGGATGGGGGAGGGGGGGGTACGGCGGGGGAGAGTACGGTTTCAGGGGGGCCATGGGAGGTCGCGGAAGGGGGCCGAGGGGCGGCGGAGATTATTGGGGTTCGAGGGGGGGCGGATGGGGGGGAGGGGGCGAGTCAGGGGCTTGGGGGTGGGGGGAAGGGGGCTGGGAAGAGGGGCTTCCGGCATGGCAAGGAGGACATTCGGCGGCAGGGGGGAGAGGGGGGTGGGGTGGTGACGGTGTTTTTGCCCCGGCATGCTGGACTTCCCCGCTTTTCTCTTGGCAGGAGCAGTTGGTAAGGGGCTCGGGTGCGCAGCATGCGGCTCCAACCCGCCGAGAGGATGGGCCGGCTCTGCCTAGTACGGGCGGTCGCGCTCCCACGAGGGACCAGGCGCGTACGGGCAGCAGATGGCAAGGTTATGGGTCTCCAACGCCCCCCTCCCGATGGGTCACTCCGGCCGCCGGGGGACGGGGATGGAGCAGCAATGTGGCAAGATATAAGGATCACCAAAATGTGGACAGGAGTATGGAGAGTGTAGATTTAGGAATGTTGATGGCAGCATGTAGAGACAAGGCAGGTTTGAGCAGGATGTCAACAGGAGCGGTTCTGGGAGGAGGAGAGCGTGAGGTGAAGTCGGAGGAAGAAGGGGAACTGCGGGAGGACGGGGGGGAAACTGGTAATGTTGTTGGCAGTGTTTTGCAGATATGCCCCCGGCAAGTGGTGCCGCGAGTGACGGCCCCCCCAACAGACCTGGTTAGGCGGCGGGATCCGGTGAGGACGCTAGCCTTGACGCCAGGTAAGACCAATGCGGGGTCGGGGTGTGGCTTGGGCAGGCCTCATGGAGGTCAGGAGGGTGGGGGTGCGGATGGTGGTGGCCAGAGGTCCGTGGGGACAGATGCTGGAGGTGGTGAGGAGGTGCGCTTGGTGAAGGGCAGATACGTAGCGGATGCAGGGGTGGGTACAGAGGGGGTAGGAGGCGCAGCGGCAGGGAGTACGGCGCCGGGGGACGCGGCGAAGGCCGGTGCGTCGGGCGCAGAATCGGTGGGGAGTGCGGCGGCAGGGGGCACGGGGTCGGGGGACGCGGCGAAGGCCGGTGGGTCGGGGGCGTCTAGTGCAGGGGCGAAAGAGAGTTGTGACGTGCCGGTGAAAAAGCTGCCGTACATGGGGGTGGCGAAGCCGCTGGGGGCGCACTTGTCGCTGGCAACTAAGGAAAAGATATGGAGGGGGGAATACGTAGAGATTTTGAGGTTGCTTCACAGGGAGTTGATGGCCAAAGAAGGGTCGAAGGAGGAGGAACAGGAATTAGCTAGGCGTCCGTGCCTGTCACTATTGAGAATTGGTCGGTGGCTTTTCTGATCTATGCCAGCGTGTACTGTCAGAGGTACCCGGATAGAGCGGTCGCGCTGTTCAAGTATATGGATATAGTGCGGCGGGCTCAGGTGACTTACGGAGGGAATGCTTGATCGCATTATGATGAGGAGTTTCGGGCGCGCATGGCGTCGGACCCGGAGGCTAATTGGGGGGAGTTGGACTCCGACCTCTACCAGCAGACGATGAGTGGGGCTAAGTTTGGCCGCACCATCTTCACGGCCAGTGGTTTACCACTGGCGCCGCCCCCCTTTTCGGCCCGCCCCACCCGGGGAGGGGTGGGGGCGGGCGGTACCGGAGGTAGTCAGGGTGTCGGAACCTGTTGGGATTTCAACAGGGGTTCCTGTTTACGGCAGGCGTGCCGTTTCCGACACGAGTGCTCCGCATGTGGGAGACGACATCCAGAGGTGCGATGCTGGGGGCCGTGGGGAGGCCCGGCGCAGTCTCAATACACGGCGCCCGGGTCCGGCAGAGGGAGGGGTGGAGGTAGAGGGGGGGCAGGGACTATGGGCAAAGGCTCGTACTCCGGTTAGGCTGGATCGGCTAGAACCGTTGTTAGAGGCGTATCCGCGGGCGGATGATGCGTCCGTGCTGCGTCGGGGTTTCAGGGAGGGTTTCCGGTTGGGGTACGAGGGTCCGCGGATCGCTCGGTGGGCGGAGAACCTGAAGTCCGTGAACGCACACAAAGGTATCGTCCGGGAGAAGCTCTTTAAGGAAGTGAGGGAAGGGAGGATGGCGGGGCCTTTTTCAGAGGCGCCGTTGCAGGGCTTGATCATCTCCCCCATTGGAGTGGTCCCGAAAAAAGAGCAGGGCCAATTCCGACTGATTCAACATCTCTCGTGGCCGGAGGGCACATCGGTGAACAACTTTATATCGGCAGAGTTGGCGTCCGTGTCGTACTCGTCCGTGGACGTCGCGAGGCGTTTGGTGACGACGGCAGGCACGGGGGCGCTCATGGCGAAATGCGATGTGAAGTCGGCTTTTCGGTTGCTGCCGGTTCACCCGGCGGACCATCAGTTGCTGGGAATTCAGCTTGATGGGCAGATTTTTGTGGACAGAGCGCTTCCTATGGGAGGTTCCGTGTCGTGCGCCTTGTTTGAACGATTCAGCTCCTTTTTGCAGTGGGCTTTTTCCTGGCGCACAGGCTCTGAGGCGATTACGCATTACCTGGACGACTTCTTCCTGGTGGGTCGGCCCGGTTCGACGGACTGCCAGCGGAGTCTGGACAGTTTTACGGACCTGATGGGTCACCTGGGGGTTCCGTTGGCGCCAGAGAAGATGCAAGGGCCCAGCACGGTGCTGTCGTTCCTCGGGATTGAGCTCGATTCAGCAGCCATGGAAGCACGCCTGCCAGAGGAGAAGCGGACGGTTATGGTGGAGTTGGTGACGAGCATGTTGGCCAGGCCGAAAGTGTTGGTGCGGGAGGTTCAGGTGTTGCTGGGGCATTTGAACTTCGCTTGTCGCGTGGTGCGTGCGGGGCGAACTTTCTGTCGGCGGCTGGGTTTGGCATTGGCCGGTCTGACGAGGCCGCATCATCATGTGCGGATCTCGGCGGGCGCGAAGGAGGACCTGCGCATGTGGTTGGCTTTTTTGGAGTGTTTCAATGGCATGCCCATGGCACCCCCAGAGGACTGGGAGTGGGACGTGACGATGTCATCGGATGCGGCGGGAGTTGGAGGTTTCGGAATCTACTGGGCAGGCAGGTGGTGCGCGGAACAATGGCCGGAGCATTGGCAGGCAGGGGGTAGGAGCATTGCTTTCTTGGAATTGTTCCCGCTGGTGGTGGCTGTGACCGTGTGGGCACAGGAGTTGGTGCACAGGCGGGTGTTGTTCGAGGTGGACAATATGTCAGTGGTGCAGGTAGTTAACCGGCAGTCCGCAAGGGAACCCCAGGTGCTGAAGCTGATGCGCGTTTTTGTCTTGAGGTGCTTGGAACACGATATCTTGTTTCAGGCTAGGCATGTGCCGGGAGTGGACAATGACATTGCTGATGCCTTGTCTCGTTCTCAGTGGCAGAGGTTCCATGGGCTAGCCACGGAGGCAGCGGCGGTCAAGACGGAGCTGCCGAAGGAGATGTGTTTGGTGGGAGAGCGCGGGTCGTTCAGTTGGTGAGGTCATCCCTGGCAGCGTCGACATGGAAGAGTTACGAGTGGGCCTGGACGGAATTTCTGCGTTTTGGAGCGGTAAGGCAGCGGGGCAAGTGGTGTCGGGAGGAGCAGGTGGTGCGCTTCATGCTGGGATTGATGGACAAAGGTTTGGCGAGAGTGACTATCGCGGGTAAACTGGCGGGTGTGGCCTTCATGGGCAAGCTGTGGTGGGGGTATGCACCCTCGGCGGGAGAACTGAGGGGGAGACTGCTGGAGGGTTGGGAAAGGGGAGAGGAGCTCGAGCGCGGAAGAGGCGGCCGATTACGGAGGAAATGTTGGCAGGCTTGCTGGGCCATTTACCGCGGGTGTGCAGGGATCGGGCGGAGACGGTGCGGTTTTCCACGTTGATGTCGTGGCTGTACTTTGGAGCCTTTCGGGTGTCGGAGTTGGTGGGTTTAAGGGGCAATGCAGGTTTGAAGTGGGGGGATGTGGAGATCGAAGGCCGGGAGGTGGCGGTACGGCTTCGGCGGTCCAAGACTGATCAGCGGGGGAAAGGTACGTGGGTCTTGTTGGGCCCCGGGGGGACCAAGTCGGTGTGCCCGGCGGAGTGGGGGAGACGGCTGGCGGAAGAAAAGGGACAGGATGTGGCGGAGGTCTTTGGCAGGAGCGAAGGGGGTCGTGTGACGGCAGCGCAGTTGTTGTGGGTCCTGCGGCACGCCCTGCGGTCTATGGGTGAGGACCCGGGGGCGTTTGGAACGCATTCATTTCGCATCGGGGCAGCGACGGAGGCAGCGAGGAAAGGCTGGGGGAAGGAGGAGATCAAACGGCTGGGGCGCTGGAAATCAGACTGCTATAAGTCGTATGTTAGGTTGCGAGGGGTAGCGTTGGATTAAAAAATGGATGCTGGGCTCGCTGCTTACATATGTCTCTTTACAGGTGCGGTGGCGGGGCCTACGGCGGCAGCAGTGTCCATATATGTGGTGGGCCACTCGTTTGTCAAAAGAGCGGAGAGGGCTGAGTGGCAGAAATGCAGGAATCTCAATCTGGAGCTGGATGTGAATTTGTTTAGGTGTCATTGGAGGGGCAAAGGGGGCATGCGTTGGCACGAGTTGGTGCCGGTGTTGAACAATGTGGTGAGAGGGGGGATCTGCCCAGATGTAGTGGTTATTCACCTGGGGGAGAACGACTTGGTGCAGTGCAAGGGACTGGCGCTACTAAAACAAATGAGGAGGGACTTGCTGGAAATCAAGAGGCAGTGGGCAGGGTGCTATGTCATATGGTCCGAGTTCATACCCAGGAGGTGTTGGAGGGGAGCGGAGAAACCGGGGGCCATAGATAGGACTAGGAGGAAGATAAACAGAGAGATGCGGGCCTTTTGTGACAAGGAAGGGGTGGGGAGGATGGAGCACCCGGAATTGAAATATGGGGCGGTCTACTTTTTTCTTGAGGATGGTGTCCATTTGTCGAGATATGGGATGGAGCTATATATCGTGCAGTTGAAGGAGGCATTAGACCAGGCAATAGGGGTGCGCAGGTATCCTAAGGTGCAGGGGCCCTAAGGGGGGGTCGAAAGCCTTAGGGGGAGCTTTCGAGTGGCGCTTTCCTAGTCAAACGGGGGGGGTAGGATAGGAGGAAGGAGTTTTACTGGCTGAGGAGAGGGAGTGTACTGAGGGCTGATGTTCAAACAGTGATAAAAGTTTGGTTTATTGATAATGATGTTATGTTGTTGGCGGGGAACTGTTAGGGGAGGGGGTGGGGGTTTCTGGTCAGGTACATGCATAATTAGTTAGGCCTAGTTTTGTACGGCAAAGGCCAAGGTTGGGGTATGTTTTTCAGGATGCACCTGTTTCCCAATAAAGCGGCCTTTATCACACCTACATCTGTGTCCGGTCGGTTTCTTCCCCTCCCCGTCTCCCGATGGGCCCCAAAGTTTGTTTGTGCACCACGCTTTTTTCTCTCTCCAAATGGTTAAGGGAATTCAATTGATATTTGTAAACAACCACCGCTACAAACATTGCAGCTAAGCACCACAAGGCTTCTTTATCTTTGGACCTGGGGTAACATTACGAAAAAACGATTGTTACAATGCAGGTGGGCACCCCACTTCCCGCATAGATTACCCAGTTGTGGGCCAGAAGCACCGAAAGGCTTTCTGATTAAAATACATCGCCTAGTGTTACTTTAATGGATGAAAACATTCAAAATAGACAAACAACGAAATGCAGGTGGGCACCGTGCTTCTCTCTATTTTTCACCTTATCAGTGGCACCCTCTGTATAAACCATATATGCGGGTGGGCACCACTTAGGTTGCTGAAGACATTGTCGACATTGATGTTCCAAAAAACAAACATTTGGCATCACTAACTTCTATCTTCTGCCAACAGAATGTCTCAATACCAGGCCCCCCACGGCCTCCATGAGGAATAACTTCATTTAGTTTTTCGTAAGTTCATTTGGCTTACTAGTTTCCTATGTATTTTTAACTTTAAAAAACCTTAGTTCTCCCCCACTTTCCCTCCCCTTGTCTGTTAACCTCAAGTGCACTATCATTTCAGGCCTGATTGAGTGACACTTGTAATACATTTGACTAGTCAAAATAAAACGCTCCAGTATATTAAGTGAGCGATTGACACCCACATGGAATGATGAAAGACTAGTGGGTATGGATTGTATGAGAAATCAGTTCAATGGATGCACCGCTTACTGCTAATGCATTACTGCATGATCGCCTGTTATGAATTACTTACGTTCACAGATATATCGTTACACTGAGCATTACAATTATAGTTCCTGTTTATGCAAAAGGAGAACAGATACGAAAGTGAATGGAGAGAATCACTGACAATGGAAAATGTTCTTAATTGTGCAACGTGTATGTTCTGTTCTATTCTTTCAGATTTGTTTCTTAGACAGAAGGCTTAAGGGCACCGAACCGTAAGTACACGGTCCGCTATCTGTTGATTCAGAGAAGGGGGCGCCTTAGCGTGCGCATACCTCTCGTATCAATTCACTTGGTCCTGACGAAAACCTTAAATTAAAAAAAAAGGTTGAAACATGTTGACCATATTCTCACATCACCACTAATTCATTCTGGTCAAACCACGCCAGGGGAAGTATCTAACCTGTTTTTAACCGTGTCACATGACTCTAGAATAAATTGTGTAGGGAGTACATGATAGACACTTTTTAATCTACACACTTACAGCACACTATCACAAAAAATTCACAAAAAAACAGCTCCGCAGCAGTCGCAGGCGTCGAAGCACACCTGAGTGGCACTCGTTCACTCAGGTTGACCCCGATGATGAAGCATGTCACCAACCAGGTTTGTGAGCGAGGGTATTCTTAAAAATGAAAGAATCTTTTCTTTTTTTACATCTGTGCCCGCCTATCTATAATCACTAGGACATGTTGTCCTGGGGATACTCTCTCTTTTTGTTTCAAAATTTTACACCCATGCACCCAGCTTCCCTGATGTAGGCATACTGGTTCCTGGGGTATCCACAGGTGGAGTGACTCTCCAACCTTCCAGCTTCCACAGGGTTTCTTCAGGGTCCTCTGTGAAGGGCCCTTCTTCTTGAAAACAGCAACTGCGGTTTCCACTCTGCACACACACTCCGTGATGTACCTGAGTACTTACCATGGGTGGTTCCTTGGGTCCCCAGCTCTTCCAAGTTTTCTGGGTCAAGTCTCGACTTTGGTCGGGGTTCGCATTCCACCTGTGTATTTGTGCTACTTACCTGTTCTACTATCGAAGTATTGTGTGTATTGTGATTATATCTCCGGGTAGGAGATAACTCAATGTGTTAGTGAGTGATTATAATAAATACATATTTTTATAACTACACTGTGGGGTTCTTTTTCACTTAACCTACACCCTATGATTAGTACTGGTGAAACAAGCTGCTTTACACTCCTTCTGGACTAAGCCTGAAGGCTGCTCTCCACAGCTAATATATCGTAAAGTGAGAGGTACCCCTTAAATGGATCAAGGGAAATGAGGTTCAAACACCTAGGAAAGATAGATCCGCTTGATCTAGATAAACATTATGGTACATTTGTCTACTCATCATAAGATAACAACAACATATTAAAAAGGAACATCTGTTTTATTTAATACACAAAGGTCAATTCAATACCAGATAAAAACACAGTAATATATACAATATAATAAAATAATTCACTAAAATGGTACAAGGACAGAACAATAAAATCAAGCTCATACACCATAGATTATGACCCGCATAATCATAAGAGTGGACAGAAATGTGTAAGACATACAGTTTGTGCAATACAATTGGTACACTCAATATCCTATATTCCCACTTAGTATTACACAATGCTTGAATCTGTGGTTATACTAAAGTGCTGGAATCCTGAGTTGTACAAGAGGAGTGCGTCAACGCGTTTCGATGGAATATAGTTATTTTACCATATTTATCAAGACTACTGTTTTTTCTGTCATATAAGCAGGATCGTGTGCAATTTTTCACCCTACAACAAACATATGTAGTGTTAGTACAAACAGCAATTAATGGTGATTTACAACACATTACATTATTCTCAGCATAGGAACTGTAAAATAGAAGACCATCTCATGCTAATTGCGTATTATGCAGATCAGTCTCTTTGTCGAGATATTATTAATATCTATCTGGTTCAAAACATTTACCCCCTGTTCATATGAATCTAAGAGAGAAGAACATCACCTAGTTATATACAATAGGAATGGATAGTGCAATGATCTAACTTTACTCACGCCCCCAATCCTGTGGCCCATTGCCAGTGGTTGTACCTTTAGCATACATCATGGTTCTGCAACAGTCATCCTAACTTCCTTCACAGAATGGTTTAGTCAATTTACAAAATCCTTACCCTTGCTAGCAATTTAGACGACGTAAATGACTGGGCGCTCTCAGATCTGTGTTCTCTTATTCTAGTTTCTGTGGCACGAATGGTTTAGTCAATTTACAAAATCCTTACCCTTGCTAGCAATTTAGACGACGTAAATGACTGGGCGCTCTGAGATCTGTGTTCTCTTTTTCTAGTTTCTGTGGCGCGGAATGGTTCAACGCACAAGGAGCTCAAATCTGTTTAATTAGAAGTATATAATAATACACACTATGTTAACACTCATCTTCAATAACTTAATGGGCATTACAGCGCCTCGTATGGGTCCAGGCGAAAAACTATAAGAACATACCTCAGTATCTAAATGTGATACACAGGTATGCTGATATTCCCAATTCTTCTGATGGCCAACTATTCTCCTATATTATTAGATTATAAGGAGTCAGATCCAATCAATTATCGATCTGCGTGGGGAACACAAAACCATGCAAAAATTCAGTATGCACTAATGGCACAATACATAATAATAGTCTTGTACAAATTCCCCAATTGAATAAGCATTATTACCAAATGAGACGATCAGATTCTCTCTGGCCAAAAGTCTCTGTAGCGCGTAACTACGATCGGGTGCTTCAGATTAAAAATCACATGTCCAAAAGGCTTCTGCACAAAAGGACAAGAAGACAATAGACAGACGACCAATCAATCAATCAATCAAAGACATTTATAGAGCGCACTACTTACCCGGAGGGTCTCAAGGCGCTTGGGGGGGGGGGGGGGTTGCTGCTACTGCTCGAACAGCCAGGTCTTGAGCTTCTTCCTGAAGGAGAGGTGGTCTTGGGTCAGGCGCAGGTCGGGAGGGAGGGAGTTCCAGGTCTTGGCGGCCAGGTAGGAGAAGGACCTTCCTCCTGTTGTCGTTCTTCGGATGCGGGGGACGGCGGCGAGGCCGTGACTGGCTGATCGGAGGTGGCGTTTGGGAGCGTAGAAGTTGATGCGGTTGTTGAGGTAGCTCGGGCCTTGATCATGTAGGGCTTTGTGCGCGTGGGTGAGGAGGCGGAAGGTGATTCTTTTGTTGACGGGGAGCCAATGCAGGTCTCTCAGATGTCCGGAGATGTGGCTGTTTCGTGGGATGTCGAGGATGAGTCTGGCTGAGGCGTTCTGGATCCGCTGGAGTCTCTTCTGGAGCTTGGCGGTGGTTCCGGCGTAGAGGGCGTTGCCGTAGTCCAGTCGGCTGGTGATGAGGGCCTGGGTGACCGTCTTCCTGGTCTCGGTGGGGATCCACCGGAAGATCTTCCGTAGCATGCGCAGGATGTTGAAGCACGACGAGGAGACGGCGTTGACTTGTCTGGTCATGGAGAGGGAGGAGTCCAGGATGAAGCCCAGGTTGCGTGCGTGGCCTGTCGGTTTGGGTGCGGTGCCCAGGGCGGGGGGCCACCAGGAGTCGTCCCAGGCGGAGGGCGAGGAGTCCAGGATGAGGACTTCCGTCTTGTCTGAGTTCAGTTTCAGGCGGCTGGTCGTCATCCACTCGGCTACATCTTTCATCCCTTCGTGAAGGTTGGCTCTGGCGGCGGCGGGGTCGTTGGTCAAAGAGAGGATCAGCTGGGTGTCGTCGGCGTAGTAGATGATGTTGAGGTTGTGTTGGCGTGCGATGGCCGCGATGGGGCTCATGTAGACGTTGAAGAGGGTGGGGCTCAGCGAGGATCCTTGAGGGACGCCACAGAGGACTTCGGTGGCCTCTGACTTGTACGGTGGTAGACGGACTCTAGTTAGTCGAGTGAATACGCCATAAAGTCTCGAAACCAGGAGACAGCATAGCTCCCGATATGTATCTCAACTCATACCTAAGCTCTGTTGGATCCGGCGTCTCGTCTGGGGTTCCGAGTTGAATCGCAACCATTGCGTCCAACTCTGCATTATTTAACCCCCTCCCACGTGATCCGATTGGTTCGTTTCGCCATCACCACACCAATTAAACCCCTTGGTATTGAGGCTATATGTAAATTCCAAACCGACCTCGCGGCTCCGTTTCCATTGGTTTATGTCCAAGATACGGAAGAGATTGGGAAAAGTTCCCAATCAGGTCCGCCACTGTAAAAAACTACCGGGAGCGTTCTAATGGTCTGATGCTCTCATTTTTTTTCCCTACAACAGCCTGATCGGAGGACTCAGTGTGGCCAATCCTATTCCTAAATTTCGAAATCATGCACTAATCTGTCATGTTCGCGCAAGAATGTATGACAAATAATACAGCACGAAAGGAATACAAAAATAGAAAAGACACACATCTCCTTCCTTAGCACATAAAAAATGAAGTAAGAAGTTTCAAAAGGAAGGAAATAGTAAAAGAACGGAAAAGCAAACTGAGAAAATGTACATAAGCAAGAAGTAATAATACCATGAAAACTAACAAAGAAGTAGTGCACCAGTGTGACCACCCCACCTACATCAACTGGCCAGACTAGCGAGATGCATGGAACCACTGAACACTGCAACAGGAAGAAAGAAACAGAGGAAGCAATGAAAGTAAAGAAAGAAACAGGTGGCGTACACATAACACATCAACCAAAAGGAAGACATATAGAGAAGGAAAATGGGGAAAACTCAATAAAGAGAATCACCAAAATTGAATGCACTGAAAATTTGATCTGTGTAAACTGTACCACACCGAAGATAAGAGTAAAGTCACACCTAAATTAGACCACAAGTAAAAATACAGGGAAAGTGAGATCTGGGTAACTGAACTACACAGCAAAGAAAATTCACTAACACCTCAAGTTAGACCACATAAGTAAACCTGCGCAAAATATGACAATTAAACTGTAAGTATCAAGTGCACATGTAAAGAATCAGAGGAACAAAGAAAATGCTCCAGGAAAATGCGATCTGGGTAAACTGAACTACACTGCAAAGAAATTCAGTCATGTCTCAAATTAGACCACATATAAAACTGCAGAAAAATGTGATCTGGGTAAACTGAACTACACAGCAAAGAAATTCAGTCACACCTCAGGTTAGACCACGTATGAAAACCTGCGCATTAGATGAAAAATGCACTGTAAGTATCATCATGAAAAAATCAGAGGTACAAGAAAAATTCCTCCAGGAAAAGTGCAATCTGGGTGAAATGAACTACACAGCAAAGAAAAATCAGTCACACCTCAAGTTAGACCACATACAAAACCTGAGCACAATATAATAAAGGCACTGTAAGTACAAATCATGTACAGATGTGAGGAAAAAGGAGAAATGCTCCACATCAAAATACAGAAAAGAAAATGTAGAAAACCTGCATGCCAAGCAAAATACATTAACAAATGCATCAGAATAAAATGGCAGTACTATAGTAAAATATGATGAGCTTCAACACTTGTATCATTAGAGAAATGTAAGAATGAAAAAGCAATAGTAACTGGAAAGAAAATGCAAAGAGCAAACAGGTTGCATGTGTACCCAGTATGACCTGAAAATCAACGCTTAAGGTGAAGCAACCAGGAAAACTGCAAAGCGTCTCTAGTCCAATGCAATAGGTTGTAGAGAAAATAAGAATGCCTCGAAATATTTCACATGGCTCCATGGAGATTAAAATTGAAAGTCACATTTTGAAGAAGGTGTGTGCGTCACCGCGCTGAAAGTACTTACAGGATGACTCCATACACTCAGGAATATAATCCAATAAAAAAAATGTGGGCCACTGCAGAATATTCCAAGATACGATGTGAAATAGATGAGAAGATCGTGGCGTTTCTGGGATAGCAGAAATGCAGTGTGTCAACAATGAAGAGTTGTGGAATGTAAGAATGAGGAACACTGTGAAAGTTGTCCATATGAACACGTGGTTGGCAAAGTGAGTACAGTAAACCACATCATAAAGAAAAGGACAAATCCAAAGTGGCGGCACTCTTCTAGACGTCGCGCCGGGTGGTTCACTGCACGCCAGTGCAGCAAGAAGTCCTTTCAGCAGCGCCCAAACTTTCAGCAATGTCACAGAGGAAGTTTCAAGCCAACAACACGTCCTCAGGATACAGGTAAAACTCTCCCAAGAACCAGGTCTTGAAAGACTTGGTGGGAGCAAGATGGCGGATTGAAGCCGCCACGGAGTAGCAGCAGAGTGGAGGGTCTCCTCGTATCCATGACAGGAGACTGAAGAGATTGTTTTCTAGTTCTGCCCTTGGATACTAGATTTAGTCACGGATACGTAATAACTTGAAGTTGGAATTAAAATCAACATTGAGAAGAAAGAAACAAAGAGAAAATATCTTACCGGTACACGTCTGAGCGGGTAAACGGTTGTGGCAGTCTCTCAGAAGCCGGAACAGGTGGTTGCTGCAGACTGCGTGGCCACCTGCCTGGAGATCGGTCGACCGGTCAGCATTCAGTGGGTCGAGTTTGCTGTTATCGTTTGCTTCCACTGTGGCTCCGGTGTGCGACGCTGGGACGGAGGCTGTGGTACAGCAGTGAATGGCACCACTCAAGAATCCTCCAAGAGGTACTCGCACTGGCAGGAACGCTGTTACCGGTGAGACAAGCATCGTTGATGGCCCCGAAGCGGCAGCGGCGGCAACGATGGAGAAAGTAAGCCAGACGTTAGGTAAGCCGCTCATGAAAGCGATGGAGCTTCCCGCTGGCAGTACTGTGAAGGAGGTTAGTGGAAACAAAGGGGCATATTACCAAGAATGGCAATAAAATTATCGCCACTTTAGCGGCAGCAAACTGCAGCTAAAGCGGCGATAATGGGCTTGATAATATGTCCTTGTGAATTCCCATAGCAGCCCAGGTTCTGGTGTTAACAAGCCCATTATTGCCGCTCTAGCTGCAGTTTCCTGCCGCTAAAGTGGTGATAATTTTATCGCCGTTTTTGATAATATGCCCCTTAGTTCCCGCAGCGATGTCAATGCCAAATTCACCTGGCAATATAGTTGCTATTCATCACGAGACTGTCAGCGCCGCTGAAAGTGGTCCCAGGGCTAACATGATGAGAGATGTAATCTCAGATGCAGATGGGGAAGCTACAAATTTAAATTTAGAGTCAAGGGCTCGGAAAGATACAGAAACGGCAGAGACCATTAGTTCTGCAGCAGCCCAGCTGCTGGAAATATCTGAAAAATCAAATAGAAATCCGAATAGTTTACCTGACCCCGTTGACTTTTCTGGTGTATCTAATTCATAAAGGCACTAACTGTAGGGATCGATTCTACTGTTATTCTTACTGATTCTTTCAGATCTGACACACTGGCAAAATTGGGGGCAAAGATCTGCGTGGCTATAGATGGTATGCTGGACGAGACCGGTGTGTGGGATGACTCGGGCTCTGATGAGGATTTTGAGGAGCTAACAGAAGCTGCATTTCGAACCCCTACGGATGCAACCAAATCAACTGGAAGTAAGAAAGGAAGGGGGAAGTTTTTTTTTTTAACTTTATTATTGATTTTACATGAAAAGAAAAAAAAATGAAAAAGAAAACAAACGATGGCATTACAATATGAGAACAACAAATGACATTGACGAGGAGTCTGCAAAACATATCAATGAAATATGAGCACAAATTATGAGGACAAAAAAGAAACAAGATCAAAATGATACATCATCACCGACCACATAAAATACGTCATACATAATGAAAAATCAATCTAATGACAACACTGCAAACGCCTGGTGCGGGAGCCTTTCGTCAGCGAGTTTGGACTGGTGAATTGTCAGCTTCAGAGGGGCATACGGACCGCGGGTGAGTCACGCACCCTCCTATTACCCTGTGATTACTTTTCGCGTTTCCCACTCTGCGGGAAACTCTCGTCCGTCTGGGTGACCTGTGCTCCTGTGAGGGGGCTGTGGGAGAGACTTCAATGCCCAGAAGGTAGTGCGGCATAGTGACACCCTCCCTCCTGCAACGCCCAGAACAGGTGCTTTAAATCTCCACCTGAGCCGCGCATCGCGGAACGCGCGCGGGATGAGCCGGGCGAAGCCTGGACAAAGGGCGGGCCATCTGTGGCCGTCCGGGGCCAGAGGAGGCCGGGCTATGTCACCCCCCTAAGATCCTGAATTCTATTGTAGAGTCTATAACTACTGATGGACAAGACGTTTCCGGATCCCTAAGGTCTGACCACACACATGTTGAGAGTAATCATTATTTGATATATCACAATTGAATGCGGTCTCGTATATCATGCCTACTCAAATAGATAAAGGGGGAAAGCTATCTTCTAAACATACAGATGGGAGCCTCATGGGGACTCTAGATAACTATATCACCCGGGCAGCAGCTGCATTAGACTGGGAGATAGTAGATGCGGAAAAACGGCTCTCATTAGAAATATTTTCAAAACGATCCTCCTTGGGTCCGATTAAGAACTGTATAACCCCTGAGAACCGTTTACACCAATGCCTTAGCGACTTGGGATTGCCAGACATAAGTATAGGGTCGGATACACACAGCGACATTACTCTGGGGAATAGCACACAGGCCACTCAGAATGGTAACACCAACGAGGAAAACGTGCCTTGTAAGACACTGCCAATAAAGACACTGGTATGCCCTAGCGTTGAAATGCTACCATGTATTACAAAAATAGGGAAACGAAAGCGAGGTGGGGGTGAGCAGAAAGGTAAACGCCCAAAGGTCCCCAAACTAACAAATAAGATGGGTAAATCGGTGGGCTCGCATAAACAGAAAGAGGTGGCCTTTCTCGCAAAGAATAGGAGTGCACCCCTCTTCAAAAAAATGGCCAACATCAACAAACGAAACCTTTACCACCGATAGTACAAGGAGAGGAAGGCTTGATTGGACGGGTGGGACAGCTTGTAAAGTCCCTAATGTTACCCCTCATTGAGAGATTGAAAATAATTAGCACAAGTATAGATAAGCTGCAACAGGTTGCTGCCGATAACACTCAATTGCTACACTCTCTAATAGACATCGATAAGGTGGGAGGACATGCTACACAATCAGGAAAACGCCCCAATTCCAAACAAACCCCCGCACCTGCCCCCACTAATACTGCAACACCATTAGAAAAAAGAATTTCCACTAATAATGATAATAGTTTAACAGTCATAAAGGACAGACCTCAGAGTATGGAGGGAAGCCATAGCCTTGTGAGGATCTCCCAAACACACTGCGATGAGGGCGAACAACCAGCTACAATGACCAACGGACACACACAGTCCAATAAGCCAGTGCAGGGGGTGGGCAACTGCTTGTTTCTAGATCTCCCCTCCAAAGCACTCCTTTAGTGATTGTTCTGGGAAATATTCCCCCTCTCCAACAAGGAGAAAGAGAGGACTTCTCCCAGATTAAAAACAAGGTCACACACTGGCTCTCTCGTAACACTGCAGGAGGCAATAGTGCAGCACATAACATAATTATGGCTCGTCGAGTAGCCTGGGTGGGACACTCCAGTAAAACCAGAGAAGTAGACTGCATTTTAATAAATTTCAATAGCCCAGTACCAGTTGAGATGATACTTAGGGAGGCAGAGGGCGTTCCCCAGCGGGGAGGACAGGGAATAGAAATCTTGCCCCTTGGATTCTTTTATAGACCAGGGTTGCAGGGTGCCCCCAGCCACTACATCAACAGAAATAGGATGCTCGTTAACAACCAGGAAACAATACCCCCGAGACTCAATGCAGTCCAAATGAGGGGTGGACCAGGTTATCTGTCGGGCATAGAGGTCACAAACAGATTTAATGCCCTTTCGGGTGTAAATGATTGCGACTGACTGGGAGGAAATCCTTCTAGTTACCCCCGTCATGATGTTTTTATACTGGCCCTGTATACTCCTCAGCACCGGTCAGTCCAGAGAATGATTTTAATAATCTCACCTCTGGCATCTCTTTTAGTTACCCCCCTCATGATACTTTTTATACCTCCCTTGTATACCCCTCAGCACTGGTTAGCCCAGAGAGTGATTTTAATAACTTTACCTCTGGAATCCCCATTAACACTGTACCGCCAACAGTTAAAGGACCTTGTGGGGCAACCCACCCCAGATCAACCCAACTTGAACCATCTAGACCGTCTGTCAGGGTGATTGGAGAGGCCAACCAAGAATTACTTGGGGTCAGTGAAAGTGTAGAACGGAGAACTGCCACAACAGTGGAAGGGTGCAGGGTGAGCCCGACCACTGAGTTTAGAGTAAAATGTGATGTTCGTGATCTAGTGGGAAATATGGCCCTACAAACCAGTGATGGAGCTTCAAGTTACACATTAACGGGGTAGGACGTCAACCGGGACGGTCCCTTAGTGAAATATGGGGACGGTGACCCAGTAGTAACTGATAGCTTGCCAATAGGGAGTCGAGACCCTAAGGAACTAAGTCTCGCCATGTCTGTGAACAAGTTGGCGATCCTATCCTGGAATATCGCCGGGCTAAGATCGAAAAGAGGGATACTAACTGGGAGGCGCTTCTTGGAGCTTATCATGTTATTGCTTTGCAGGAAACATGGGAAGCCAGAGAAAGTTATTACCTGTATGGGTACCAATCATTTATTAAATTTGCAACTCCAACAAGAATGGGGAGATCCAGGGGTGGCCTTATGTTGCTATTTAGTTTGAAACTACTATATAAAGCTGTATTAGTAGCGACAAGTTCCCCTAACATTTTAGCAGTAAGACTGGAGGGTGATAACCTGCCAAATATTTTAGTGGTAAACTTTTATAATTCCTTTACCAGGAATGATGAATTAGAACATTTACATGTACTAGCTGGGTTCCTGGATGATTATGATGAACGCAACAACACCTTTTATTATTTGTTAGTGCTTGGTGATTTTAATACTCATATCGGTCTCACTAAATGACTACAGAACATGGACTCTGAGGAAGACCCATTCGAGGCCACTCACTTCGAGCATACTAGGAGTGGGGCTTATCTTGAGAGTTTTTTATCATTATATTATTTGTTTGCTCCAGTGCAGGGGGAAAATCAGCACCCCTTTCCAACTTTTAATGGCCAAGGTAATGAGTCTACAATTGATTATATTTTTGTGTCATGTTTGTTGAGGGATTCACTGGGTCCTTTTAGTGTCACACAGAGAGGCTATAGTGATCACAACCCACTCACGTTGACTATCAATATCAAGGTACTTAATACTAAATCTGTCTCATCTATTATTTCAAACTCTAATATAGCCTCTAAATGTAAAGGCCGCAGGTTATGGTGGGAGGCGGTCACTCCTAGTGACTTTCTGGAAAACCTGTATAGCATTAATACTGTGGACCTGACCACCTGCTTAGGAGGTAATTCAGATCCTATGGAGATTTTTGTTCGCTTTTAATCGTATTACAGCACAGGTAGCAGTTAATCTGACTAGGAAAAATAAAACAAGGCCCAAGAAACTGAAAAATTGGTTTAACCAAGCCTGTAGCGACTCCCACGCGGCACTCTTAGAGGTGCTTAAAGAGCCTGGCAAGGATGCACAGAAGGTTGCGGAAGCAAGAAGGGCCTATAAAAAGGCAATTAAAGGAAGAAAATTGGAGTTGAAAGACATGGCATGGGAGGAACTGACCAAAGTGAGTGTACTGAAAAGTAGCACTCAATTTTGGAAAGTAATTAATAGCCCTTTGTTCAATGAGACAGAAAACCTAAATCAGGACTGCCTTATCCCTCCAGACAAGTGGGTGGAGCATTATGGCGGCCTCTATGCTGGAATAAACAATGATTCTTCCGTGTATCAATATGATCACACCCAGTTAGGGAAGATAGTTTTCTCAGAAGAGAAAGTGCTGAAGGCCATTGAGTCCACTGCAAATGGGAAAGCACCCGGCTCGGACGGGGTCCCGGCAGACCTCTACAGAGCAGAATCGCATCTATGGGCAAAGGTTTTAACTTCCGTTTTTAACGCAGATATCATTGTGTGTCCCCAGTGTCCTGGGGTAAAGCATTCATTGTCCCAATATTTAAAAAGGGCTCAAGAGAGGATCCGGCGTGGTTTCGGCCAATCTCTCTTTTGGACTCAGCTGACAAAATAATGGGGAAAGTAGTCTTGGAACGGCTGACAGACTGGTTGGAAGTGAATGCAGTCATTTCAGACTTACAGTACGGGTTTAGAAAGGGAAGAGGTACTGCTGGGCAGTGCCTCAACTTACATCTTCTTATAGGGAAGTACACAGTCGCAAAGCAGGGGGATATACATCTAGCTTTTATGGATTTGTCCACTGCTTTCGACCTTGTAAATCGCCAGAAACTCTGGAGTGCCCTGTCTGACATATGACTAGACCCTGTACTGATATCCTTCCTAGCCGATATGCATAAAGATACCAGCGCAGCAGTTTGCTACAATGAGGACGGGAGCCTGACAGACGCATGGCCGGTAAAGCGAGGGGTAAGGCAAGGGTGTATCCTTGGTCCTATGTTATTTACACTCTATATAAATAAGTTGGGTGAAGCCTTGATTTTATCATGTAAGGATATCCCCAGAGTTGGTCAAAAAAAGATACCTGCATTACTATATGCAGATGATGCTGTACTAGTAGCTAGGACTGCACGAGGTTTACAATCCCTGTTAGACTGCTTTATTAATTTTATGGACTCTTTGGTTTTAAAAACTAATTTTAAAAAATCACACGCTATGTCACTAGGCAGCAGATGGGTGAAAGGGGCTTCGTTTGTCTGCAAGGGGCTGGAGCTCAGTAAAGTACCCACCTTCCCATACCTGGGTATAGTTTTTGATGACAGAAGATCATGGGCCACACAGCGTGCGCTGAAAAAAAACACATTAGCGAGGGCGACAGGGGCTCTGTTGGGCTTTGCTAAATGTTTAAGCTGCAAGCCATCACCGGCCATTATGAAAATTTATAACGCTAAGTGTTTGCCCATGGTGTTGTATGGGAGTGAGGTGTGGGGCTATACTAACTCAAGTGAGATCCAAATGGCAGAAAATGTCTTCTTTAGGAAAGTTCAATCGCTCCCTCAATCCGTAGCATCTTTTAATGTGCATGAAGACTTGGAGGCTAGTTATATCTCTGACCAGATTGCTGTAGCGCCGTTACTTGGGTGGCTAAGAATCAGGGCACAGCAAGCGCCGAACTTTAACAAACTAATTATCCAGGATTGCCTGTCCCTAGACAAGGTATTGGCGATACCATGGATCCGATATATCAAAATGCAATCAGACTTAATGGGTAGCCCTGTCTTGTTCTCAAATCCTAGGGCCCTAAGTAAAATCATGATTAAGGCAGTGAAATCCCAGTATTTAAACAGGTTGAAGGTACAGAGGGAAGAGGAGGAATTGGCTAAACCTTCACTCAGAAAATTTGTTATGTTAAGCACGGGGAAAGAGATCCAGCCGTACTTGACATATATAAATAAGCCATTCCACCTGTTTGTTCTGCTAAGGTTTAAACATGATATGCTGCCTTGGCTGTTATCTTTCCCCAGGGGATTTGCTAAAATTGGGATGTTGGGGCCGTGTCCATGTGACAATAAATCGGAACAAAATGCCCTTCATATGATCTTTTTCTGTACATTTTATGCATTGCAGCGAAAGAAATGTATTCTCCCACTATTAAGAGGGTGTAATTTTGAACAGGCCAGACCAGGCCTGGTTTATTTGCAAATGTTAGGATCTGCTGTGATATGTTTTGGGGTGGCGAGCTACATCACAGGGGCTGTGAGATGTCGCAAGAAAATGTTGCTACCATAATTACCGTCCTTTGCATTCCTTGCACGTAGTTTATTAGATAGTGTTTATATAATTGTATGTAATACATTTTTGGATTCTTGAATTTTAAAAATGATTAACTCTCCGTTAGGTGACAAACTTTTTATTGTATATATGTATTCACAAATTTATATTGTAATATACTTTGTCGTGTAATTAGGACCCAGTGACGTGATTAACTGTGAAAAGGAATTTATTGTGTATGCTTTGATGGTTTTAAAATTTTTAACCGAATAAAGCGAAATCTTGACTTGAATACTACCAAAGGCAAAGACAAACAATTGAAGAAATATGCAATCGTCTTTACCCTGTTGTTCCATTCCAGAGTCCGATGGGAACTAACCCACCCCAGTAAGGGTGATGCCGGACTGTGACTGAGACTCATGGGCTAGCCGCTGCCGGGAGATATAACCACGATAAGGGCCCCAGATATCAGTTGGTCTGGAAGAGGTGGGGAGTAAGGTACTGAACTCTTCACAATTCACATTGCAGAACGCTAAACTATTTAACCAGGAGCGAAGAGTAGGGACACGTCTACTGTCCCTACTCTTCCAGCAATGCTATTTCCATTTTGGCTAATAGGAAGCCAAGCGCCGCCAGTTTACAAACTTTCCTAGGGAAATTCTCAACATATCCCAACAGCGCAATATCAGGGGTGGGAAGGAGCGGCATGGACAATATATCCCCCAAGGTGGAGTGAATTTCTAGCCAATACTGGTGTATCTTGGGACAGGTCCATGCTAGATGTGCGAAATCAGCAAAGGGGGAAAGGCATTTCCTACAATGATGGGGCTGGGAACTGTCGATTCTGTGTGCGCGGGCAGGAGTGAAATACATCCGACGAAGGAATTTAAACAGAAGCAAATTATGGCGACTATTCAAAGAGACGTCTGTTGTGGTCCTACAGCAATATGCCCATTGATGATCAGAGATAGGCCCGCCCAGGTCCCCTGCGGCCCTGAGTTTAGAGTCGTCAAGTGGTTTAAGTGCCCCACACTGCTTATATAATTTGGAGATCAGGTGCGCATTGGTTGGGCTCTGTATCACAAAAGTGAGGGGAGGGGTCTCATCCGGGGCTAAAGGGAAGGAAGGGAAGCCCGCCCTCAACGCTGAACGAATCGGGTGAGAATGAATGTGTCCACGAAGTAGCGGTCAGTAAACCGGGCTTCCTCCGCCATGGAGAACGCATGCCCATCTGGGAATAAATCCCAGAGGGTGCCAATGTTGAATTTCGCCAAGGTGTGCTCTACCAGCGTCTCCCCTGTAATAAGGATAAGGGAGGCATTGGGAAGGGGTAGCGCCGGAGAATAAAGTACATCAATTCCCAAGAGGCTGCACAGTGTAACCCAGGCTCAGCATGCGGTGGATACGGTCTGGATGTCACGGGGGTCCCGAGGGAAGCCAGTGGGAATAATTGTAAGAAGCCGTCTAGGGAGAACCAGATCTGCCTCTGGCCATAAATATGGTATGCGTGCGTCTGGGTGGAACCAATCATATGCGTAGGCACATTGTGCAACTAAATAGTACAAATGGAAGTCTGGTACACCCAAACCACCTCTGTCCGGCAGCATGGTCAAGACCTTCCAACTGACATGAGCTGTTTTATCCCCCCAGATCAAACTAAGCAGAAGGGAGCGAAGTTGATTGAAAAATGCTTTGGTTAAGGGAACAGGAATGTTATTAAAATAATACAAAAAGCGGGGTAATACTATCATTTTAATAATTTCAATTCTGCCAGCCATGGAAAGGGGTAAACGAATCCAGCGAGTGATCTGCGATTCCAATGTGTCAATTGCGGAGCCATAGTTGAGACGGATCAACGATGCGGTGTCTAAATGAATGTGAATCCCCAGATATTTAATGGAATCGTCGCACCATTCTAGCGGAAACTCGAATGACCAGGGTATAGTGCAGGCAGTGAGTGGAAAAATGACTGATTTGTGCCAATTGATGTTGAGCCCTAATAACTTGCCGAATCGTATGATTTCCCGTATTAATGAAGACAGATTTTCGTGGGGTTGTCGAACGTATAATACCATGTCGTCTGCGTACATGGACATCAACAAAGGGCCAGTGCGAAATTGCAACCCTCGCTGGAGGTGGTTCTCCTGGAACTGCCGAGCCAGGGGATCCATAGCTAAAATAAATAATAGTGGGAAAAGAGGGCAACCGGGTCTTGTGCCTCGAGACAGAGGGAAAGGATCTGACAAAATACCGTTAAGACGCAACCGGACAGTGGGTCTGGTATATAAAAGAGTAACAGCTGCAACAAAACATTCCGGCATACCCATTCAACGTATGACAGAAAGGAAACAAGGTCATTCAAGGGAGTCGAATGCCTTCTCTGCATCCAACAAAATTGCAGCGGCCGGCGTGGAGGGATCAATATCGTGTAATACAGTAAATAACGTATGAAGATTGAGGGAAGTGGACATGTGCGGAACGAAACCCGATTGAACGGGGTAAATGATGAATTCCATCAGTAACGATAGTCTGATTGCGATGACTTTGGCAAGAATCTTGTAGTCCAAATTTAACAATGACAGCGGTCTATATGAGCCGCATTGCATGGGGTCTTTCCCGGGTTTGGGCAGTAAAATGATCACAGCTTCCCGAAACGTCGGGGGGAGGATGCCCACCTCTAAGGCCTCCGCATAGACCTCAACCAAGCGCGGTACCAAAAGGTCTTTGTACGTTTTATAAAAGTCAGCGGAAAAGCCGTCCAGTCCAAGGGCAGATGACGCGCGCAGGGCATCGATCGCTTCAATGATACTGTCCGCGGTGATGGGGGTTAGAAGGAATTCCTGCATGTACCGTTTCAGATACACGAGGGCAACCTCCGATAGATACTCTTCCTGATCGTAAAGATTCCCGGACAAGCGTGAAGCGTAGAGGGTCTTATAATATGTAAGAAACAGTTCACAGACCGCGGGGGTTGAATGGACTGGGGAGCCATCCAGACCCGCCATAGAGATGATGCATGTGGGGCCCCTAGGGGGGTGCAGGGTGTTGGCCAATAGGCAACACGGACATTCACCTTCCCCATACCGCCACGCCACGCAATGTTTGTTACGAAACGACAGTCCCCTATCCGCCGCGTCACGAAACTCGACACATAACTCCAAACGGTGGGCAGAAAAAGCGTCCGAGGGAGAGGTGAGTAATTCTCGGTCTCCAGCAGCGATCTCCTTTTCGACCCTGTCTAGTCTGGAGCGCAGATCGAGGAGGACACCAGGGTGTTTAGAAATGCAGACCCCCTGATGTAAGCTTTAAAACCCTCCCACAAGACCGCCCAAATGTCGACAGAACCAGTGTTCAAATCAAAATATTCTTCTATGGCCTGCCTTACTTCCTCACTGAAGGCGGAGTCCATCAATGCCCGGCCGGGGAAACGTCACTGCCTCTCATAAACCCCCTCACATGGAATAAGTAGCTGGAGAAGAACCGGGCAGTGATTGGAAAGAGTGCGAGGGAGAGTATGGGCAGACCCCAACCAGCCAGCAACTTCTGGGGAGACCAGCCAGTAATCGATTCTGGTCCAGGTGTTGTGAAACTCAGAATAATGGGTAAAAGCAGGGTGGTGTGCGTGTAGATGCGCCTCTATGTCTACTAGGGAATATTGTGTGCAAATCTCACGAAGGGCCAGGCGGGAATGGGGCTTGGAGTCAGGAGTGGAAGCTGTGCTATCCCTAGAGTGGTCCAGGAGTAGGTTAAAGTCCCCACCAATGATCAAGAGCCCTGTGTCGATAGCGAGGAGGCGGGTCAACAGGGACTGATAGAACGAGGGAGAGTCAGCGTTCGGGCCATACACGCAAACAAGTGACACCCTATGACCCATTAACTGTCCAGTGACGATCAAGTACCGGCCTTCGGGGTCACATTGTGTAGTACAGTGTGCAAACTGAATCAGCTTATGTACAAAAACAGCGACACCTCTAGAATATGAACTATAAGCAGAGAAGTACATGTGTAGACCCCAACCTGATGCCATAGAGTTAGCACAGGCGTCTGCCAAATGGGTTTCTTGCATAAAAAGGATATATCCGACTTATGACGTTCCACATAATTCAAGACTTGCCTGCGCTTCCTATTATTATTCAGGCCCCGCACATTCCACGTTAATATTGAAAGCCCAGAAGGACCGGGCACATTTCCTAACAGCATCATATATGCAATATCAAACAATGGAAGTCAATGTATAAACGCATCACAACACATAAAGCCATCCTCATCTTCTGTGACCTAAAATATCCATCAAAAATAAAAACAAAACTTCCCCACCACCCACCCTCTCCCTACCCAGAAAGAGGAACACCCAAACATCATTCCCCAAAAAACAAACCATGGAGGTATTTACCATGGGGCATGGCAATGCCACGCCAGTCGGGCAATCCAGCAATCAAACAACAGAACAGTCGAATGGTAAATACGCATGCGAACGAGCCAAAGTCCACAAAACATAATAGAGCCAATGAACAAAACACAAATGTAGTCAGGCATTCCCCGTCTGGGAAAAGAGGTCCACGCTGGTTTGGGAGGTCTGCAGTGGAGGGGATTGGAACCGTGAGCCGCTAGACGCACCACCTTTGTTGTTCTTGAAGTCTCGAAAAAATTCCTGTGCGGAGTGTCAAAGATCCTTGGCCTGCCATCAATGTCCACCTTGAGTCGAGCAGGATAAAGCATGCCATATCGGAGCCCCAGATTCCTAAGCATGGCCTAAGGAAGGGGGGAGTTTAAAAATAAAATAAAGAAAATAACTGGTGGGAAGAGTATTATAACGCCGCGGGGAAAGCTATTGCTGATAATAGCCCTTTACGGAAATGGGTGCAGGCAAAGGGCGACGTTGAGATTATGGCATTGCAGCTTTCAAGTACTGGTCCTGTGGATGTAATCTTGCAAAGACTTACTCGCCGCCCGTAATTGTGCTTTATAGTTCTAAGCCGAGTTCCCCGGGTGGGAACCAGTCCACAGTCTCAGTGTCAACATCAGCTCTAGCTTCAGCCTCCAGAGTCGCTCACACTATAGAAATATCTGATGTAACTCAAGCAGCTACTCAACTAAAAGACGGGACTATGACTTTGGATGACCGGGAAGATACACCATCAGCATTCAGCCTGATATTGCAAACATTAAATGAGCAGAGACAAGAAGCACAACAGCACCACCTACAGCTGCGAGAAGATAATAGCAGAATGCAAAACTCCCTGCAGGAGATGGCAGGTAAACTAGGTGGATTGACTCCGGAGATCTCAGAGCTGCAACAAAGGGTTTTAGGTACGGAAGAGCTGTCGGCTCGCACAGAGACTCTTACGAATAAACATGCGGCTCAGATCATGAGTATGCAGCCCAAACTGCAGGACATGGAGAATCGCCAACGGCGACAAAATCTTAGTCTCTTTGGGGTCCCAGAAGGGGCTGAAGGGGCATATCCGAGGGCTTACATAGTCCAGTTATTCCAGAAAGCATTTTCCGATCTCTCTGACTGGGACTGGGACTCACAGCTGCAGAGGGCTCATAGAATGCCGCTAGTCCAGAGGAATAAAGGGGGTCAATACCCTCGGCCCTTTCTGATTTTTTGGGGAAACTTCTTATTGTGACAGGCTGTCTGGCTGAAGGCCAGACCTAACTCTCCTATATTAATTGAATCTGTTACTTTTTTGTGAGGTCTGACTTAAGTAAAGCTACAATGGAAAGGCGCTGGAAGCTACGCCAGTTCATAGACCTAATTAAAACTCTTGGTGGTCACGTTTTCCTACAGGAACCAGCGCGCCTAAAAGTATTTAAGAGCGGCCACACATAATTTTCACGGATGTTAAAGAAGCTGAACAATCCCTGGCCAAATGGCATGCTGAAGCTGCAGAGAAGATATAGAATATGACTAGTAATAATTATTCATATTGCTAAAGGACATGGTTGCTCAATGTCAGCTTAACTAAATCAAGCGAGGATACTAATGAACTTTTTCTTGTTTGAACAATAACTGGCCAAATAGCATGCCGAAGCCTCAGAGAATACTTATACAAAGAATTACCTGCTACACATTTCTTTCATGTCTCACATTTAAGAACTACAAACCAATATCAATTAGAGTTTGTAAGGTATACTTTGTTCATACCTATTTTATTTCATTATTTTTAAATGTTTCTGTATTGTTTCAACTAAGAAAAAACACTATACATACATATTTAAAATTTGTACAAAACAACATATATATTCTACAACATTAAACAATATATAGAGATAGAATTCATCACATAGAGACAATTTCATCAACAGACATCAATTATTGTGGGGTGACCTATCTTGAAGCCTCAGAGAAGATACAGAATATGATTAGTATTATTTATGCATTTTGCTAAAGGACATGGTTGTTCAATGTTAGCTTAACTAAATTAAGCGAGGATACTAATGATCCTTTTTTTAAATTATTTATTTATTTATTTTTCTCCTCGTCATTTATTCTTATTTTTTATACACTTTATTTTGAACAAGGCATAATAATGATAATCTATAAAAATGGTAAGGTAGTTCACCACGGCTGCTACTCTGTAAGGCAGCCCTGTCAGCGGTAGCTTTTCAAAGAGGGGTATCCTCCTTTAGGGAATAAGAGGAAGGGTGGGGGGGAGGGTTAGGGTTTGGGTGGATTCCTGGGGGGTTACAAAATATAAAAAAAACAACAACATGAGGATAATGTGTACAAAGAATGCTAATAGCAAGATTACTTTGCATATAATGAATAAGGAAGGAGGTATTAAATTACAAAGATGTATCGGCTGAGATGTTTAGCCTGGAATGTGGCGGTCCTGAATAGTAGAAACAAGAGGCGTTTAGTTTTTGGTAGGAGTTAAGAATGTACAATCCCCAAATAGCTAAGATATCAGAGACACATATTTCATACAAAGATCAAAACTTACTAAAACAACTAGGCTACGATGTAGTCGCCTGTACAGAATTAAGTACTTTAATACGAGGAGTAGCCATTCTTAAACATAAGCAATTTCGAGCAGAAATTGGTAAAACAGCTTCAGATAAAGGGGAAAGATGGGGTATTACACAAATAGCTCTGGAAGGCTGTAAATATATGTTTTGTGCTATATATGGCTCAAATATAGATGATCCTTCAATTTTTGATCGGGTGAATATCGAGTTGCTGGGCTGGGATGGAGAACATGTAATAATGGGTGATTTTAACTGCATTATGAATTATGATATGGACACTACCAGGCAAGGGGCTTTTCAACGGATGCAAAGGACACGTGCTGCTATTAGAGAATTGGGGTGCATACATGCCATTAAGGATGCTTGGCGGGTATTATACCCAAATGTGGCAGGTTATACCTATTATTCGTCTGCACACAAATTATGCTCACGTATAGATATGGCCTGGGTTTTAGACAAGATTTTAGATTCAAGCATTATGGAGATCTGCCCAAGAGTCACTTCTGACCACAACCCAATCCTGCTCTCTTTTAATACATCGGGAGATAGGCAGGGACCTCGGCCTTTTACCTTTCCTAGATATTTATTCTTAAATAAAGATTTTGTAATGCAAATGAAGGAACATTTGAAAGAATTTATTGAAATAAACACTGACTCAGCCTCACCAACTGTGGTATGGGATGCCTGTAAGACTAGTAAAAGGGGCTTTACTCAGCAATTTATATGGAGACAGAATTCTGAATGCAAGAAAGAAACCGAGAAAACGATTGCGAATATACTTTCAATAGAGAATCAATCAGCTGAGGCGTTACTTCAGGGCTCGACTAAGGCAAAGGAATTGGTTTACAACTTGGTGGACCTTTAGTCTGCTTTAAAAAATACACTTAGGGAAAAAAGTATTGCAAAACTAAATAAATACCATCTATCTCAGTATGAGGGTGGGGAAAAAATAGGCAAGATCCTGGCATATAAAGTTGCAGATGACAAGGCCAAGACTCTTATAAAGGCAGTTAAGGGACCTAATCATTTGGTCTGTAATCATCCTGGGCAGATCATGGAGCAATTTGTTCATTATTACAGATCGCTCTATACCCCGGAAAACCGCCCTGACATGGCCGAAATACATAGATATCCAGATACTAGCACAATACAATCTATGGAGAATGAAAGATCTGAATCACTAACAGGGGATATCACAATGGCAGAAATTAAACTTGCAATTACTGCTCTGCCATCGGGCAAAGCTGCTTTGGAGGATTCAACACCCCTGTAGCTATATAAGATATGTATGGATGAGTTACTCCCGCTCTTCAGCCAGGTAATTAGTGCTATTGGGGCAGGAAGAAAGGCTCCTAATTCATGGAATACCACAGATTGTCTTCTTTTAAATAAGAAATAAGCCAGCTGACAAGTGTGGGTCTTAAAGTCCCATATCACTTATAAACACTGACGCAAACATTTTTGCTAAAATGTTGGCGACCCGTTTGGCGCCATTGATGCCTAGTCTGGTATTCCCCCAACAACATGGGTTTATCGAATCACTGACAAAATATCGACACAGAAAATATCGACCTACAGGAATATCGATGCAGAAATATTGAAGGCAAGAATTTCCACATCCTATCTACAACATGGTAAGTACAAAAATATCGAAAAAAATATATAGATGTTAAAAATATCAATGTTAAAAATATCGTTTTTTTTCTGTAAAAATATAAATGTAAAATAAAGTAAATAACAATAATAAATAAAAAAAACATAGTTAAAAATATCTAATAATGTTTAAAATTAATAAACAATACATATATAATAATAATACATTAATTAAACATATACTGAAAATATATAATATATACATACTTAACAATAAGTTGTAATAATTATTTTAATAATTTATAAATTAATAAAAAATATTATAAATTACAAATACATTTACAAACATAAAACAAAAACATAAATAAAAATTAAAGATTTACGTTTAATAAAGTAAAAAAATTAAAAATACCTTTAATATTTTAAGAATTAATTATATACTACATTATCTGAATTTATACAAAAAAAATAAAATAGCTAAAAAAATGAAAATACTATTCAAAATCCATAAGTAAAAAAAATACAGTAATAAAAATGTTGGATAGCATAGAACCTAAAATTACCGTTCCCAATCCAGAGAGCGCAACAGTAGAGAAATTGTTGTATAGCATAGAGGTAAAAATTACTATTCCAACTCCAGAGAGTGCAACAGTAGGGAAAACATTGGATAGCATAGGGGTAACAATTACTATTCCAACTCCATAAAGTGCAACAGTAGGGAAAGCGTTGGATAGCGAAGGGGTAAAAATTACCTTGCCAACCCCAAAAAGTGCAACAGTAGGGAAAGCATTGGATAGCTTAGAAGTTAAATATAACATACTTATAAATATTTGTTGTAAATAAAATAATTAAAAATTTAATTTTTAAATAACTCTACATCATTTGCAAAATACCCATTAATAATTACTAAAAACATAATTACAATTGAATAATTAATTAACCATAAATTAACAATAAATACCAATAAATGTTAATTAATAAATATACATTCCCAAATAATAAATATTGAACACTAAAATATTTTTCAAAACAAAAAACATATAGATAATTAAAAATGGTTTAATAATAAAAAAATGGTAAACAATAAAATTATTTTTAAATTAAAAAACATTTTTTATGAAAAATTATTTACCAATTTATGAAATAAATTTCCAATTAATAAAAATTAATTAACAATTACAAATATCAATTACCAATTGTAAAAAATGAATTACCAATTACAAAAATTAATTGCCAATTAAAAAATGCCATTACCAAGTCATTATAAGTGGCCACAGATCTCTGTGCCCCAGAGGTATCTGCCAGGATCAATAAATTTGTACAATAACGCAATCCAAAAATAACATTTTTAATATACAAAAAATAGTACACATATAATTTAAAACAAATAAAATACTTTAAAAAAACATATAACACATACATATAAAATACATAACAAAAAACAAATATCGATATTAGTAACATCGAAATTAGTAACATCGATATAGTTGATATTGATATTACTAACTTCGATATTACTTACATCGATATAAAAAAATCAATATTACTTATCATAGGGTCGATATTCTGTCCTACGATATTCTTGACCTCGATATTCTTCACCTTCGATATTTTCACCTCGATAATAATGTAGGTCGATAATTAGGAATCGATATTTTGACTGTGCACCGGGTTTATCATAAGAAGAGACACTACAGCCCATGGAAATATGGCTGTAACAGCATTTGACGTGGCCTGGACTAAGTCAACCCCACTTGGTATGATATTATTAGATGCTGAAAAAGCTTTTGACCAAGTGGGGTGGGACTTTCTCTGGGCAACAATGATAGCATTTGGTTTTAAAGGTCAGTTTTTGCAATAGGTACAAGCTTAATATGACTATCCGACTGCTAAAATTAGCTATGCGGGGATGCAATCCTCAAAATTTTCAATATCTCGCGGCACTCAGCAAGGGTGACCTTTGTCACCCTTGCTATTTGCATTATCAATGGAGCCATTTCTTTCGGCTCTGCAAAATCAACCCCGAATAGTCCCTTTTTTGTTAGGCTCAAACTCTCCTAAAATCACAGTATATGCAGACGACATCGCAATATACTCAGCAGATGTGGCTGAAGCTATGAAGGGGATAATTCAGGAGGCAAGGAGATTCGGGGCTATCTCTGGATATAGACTGAATACTAACAAAACCCAAGTATTAATGAATTATAAATCCTCGGTTCCAATACAAGGAGTCTATAATGTTGCTACATATCTAGGGATTAGAGTCTCCGCAAAAAAAATGAAATAGTGGCATTAAACTATGAGGTTCTGCTAAAAGAAACTGCTATCTCATTAAAAAAAATGGCATAAGGTGCCGCTAGGTATTAGTGGTCGGATAAATTTAATAAAAATGAAGATCTTGCCTAAAGTTCTTTATTTGTTCAGGTCCATCCCATTACGTGTTGATAATTCTTTTTTTAAACGTTTAGATGGGATTCTCAGCAGTTTTATATGGGGCTACAAAAAAGCACGCCGAGCAATCGCTTTGTTAAAGCTCCCATTTAACCAAGGGGGTCTTGATTTCCAGATTTTAGATGATATTTTTGGTCAGCTTTCCTTCTCCGTCTACGTAGTTTACTAAACCCTGGTAATAATTTTTTCTTACACATATTTATGTTCGGCGAAGATTCCAATATGTTTCTTTTGAGAATGAATGACCCAAATTATTTTAAAAGGGTTCAATTTAAGACCGCGAGAGACAGTGTAATAATTTGGCGTGCTATTCTTAATGCGTACAAGATATCATTTTATCATTTTAAACTTCCCTTGTGGGGTAATCCAAGCCTTCCAGAAATTTTTCATGATGGGGCTGGTAAGCACTGGTCTACTTCAGGTATAAAGACCTTGGGGACCTATATGATGACCGTGGGTTTTTGACTTTTGAAACATTGAAGATTTTAAATAATCTTGCAGAAGGTATGCGGTTTAAGTATTATTAGATCTGTGATTATTTGGTACGTAGAATGAATCTTATAGATATCTCGGATTCTGATATTTGGAATTGCTTCTATGTGGTCGAGAACAAATCATTGATTAGTATTGGATACAGAAGTTTTAATTCATATAAGGTCGACGATTGTGCGAGATTAGCGGAGAAATGGAGTTTAAGAATGGGCACTAATATTACTGCTAATAATATTTCTTCTGCTCTTAGTAGCATTAATAGATTGGTACACTCCTCTAACTTGAGACTACAGCAATATAGAACAATATGTTCACTATATTACACACCTGAAAGGATAATAAAATGGTCCTCAAATACTTCCACTAGTGATTGGACAAAGTGCCCAAAATGCGATCTAGTGGCAGCTGATCTGCAGCATATTAGCTCGGTCTGGATATCGCAGAGTCCATCATCGGTTCTGGAGTGGTGGGCTCTGGTTAGAGAAACATACAATATGGAATCTGCATTAGCTAAAATGAGAGGGATCCAATAATTACGGAAACTGGACAAAATCTGGGGTACATTTATTTAACTTCTTGATGACATCTATCTGGTGCTGAAATTAATATGAGTTATTTATTTTTTTCTCTCCTCCTCTCTAACGAGTCTCAGAAAATTACATTTCATTGTTCCTTTGTTCAGTCTGCTGACATGTATTTGCTGATCTGTATTTTTCTCATGTTGTTAATAAATACAATAAAAAGACATTTAAATTTTTTTTAAAAAAAGGGTACAGGTAGGTGCGTGCAAAAAAAAGGCTTGTTGCATGTCTTGTTTTAAATTTAAAAGTGACAGTTGCTAACAGGTGGATGAATCAGGTCTAAGCATAGACCCAAAAATTAAAGTAAAAATGTCTCACCTGAGTTCGCCTCATGTAGTGGTGCATCAAAGGGACGCTAAACAAGTACCGGAATGTGAGCAGTCCACAGGGCAGTCCAATTTAATTCAGTGCCAAGTGGAGTCGCTGTACTTGTAGAATATGGCAGTGACTTTTCACTTACACTGCAGCCTCAGAGATGTTGCACATGACAAAACACAACAGTACCTCAAAGATGTACAATGCTGGTTAAATGCAGAAGTAGGTTTTCACCATGACAAGCAATAGAACGTAAAGGCAAAAATCAGGACTCAGAAGTCAGAAGCAGGAGAAAAAGGCAAAAGGGATTCAAATTAAAGTAGGTAGAAAGGAACTAGCAGCAGAATTGTAATACTTGCGTGAATGAAGCAGTACACTGTAATTCAGTTGAATTTATTGCCCAGTAAGGGGTTCTTTTACGTAGTGCCAATATTTGTAGATGTGAGTTCTTAGACGTAGTGCCAATCTTTGTAAATGCCGTCAAATCCACACCGTAGTAAAATATTTTTAAAGTAGCAGGGTGTCAAGGCAGCAGGAAGCAAGGCAGACTGTAGCAAACCCCCTGACAAAACAGACAGCAGGAATGATGCAGGAAGTACATGTAGAAGAAAACATGCACCCAGTCAGAAGCAGGTAGTACAAATTAGGCAGGAAGAAGCAGGTAACAGGAAACTTACGCCTTGTCCATGGGCTTGTAGTGTAGTTCCTATATTCCCAATAGGCTCTGCGCATTGGAACAATATATCCTATAGGTTTGACGTAGGACTGAGGTCAACTAGGTCTCTATCGAATATATTAAACTTAATTGTGTGTGCCAACTAGCTCAGAGGTCACTAGAAACTTTCTCAAATTCACAAGAAGGGATTCATTTCTGACAACCGCATAAACATGACAACTTTGTTTCCCCAAGATAAAACTGATCTTCAGAGTCGTGGAAACAATAGATAGATATTTCACTCAGTCAATCGTGCATGCTTCGTTTCACCAGAGGTGCAGAGAAATAGATAGATGGACGTTTTCAATAAAAGGATTTATTGAACAGTCTTCTTTCCCAAGCATAAGAAATGAACTGCTACAATTGTAAAACTAGTTGTAAAATATAATGCATATAGTATAAATAGTAGAATAAAAAAATACTGTAGGAGCATTGTATGGTTCCTAAACCATAGATAAATACATACATAAATAACAGAGGCTAAAAGTACTCAACTGGTGCTTCTAAAATACGCCTACCCCGATGTACCTAACCTAAGCTTAGTACGAGGGAAGAAGTAAGTGAGGTGTAGCATAAATGTAGTATTCTTTTGCCAAGAATCTGTCCAAGATTTCTCTAAGGGTCTAATCAGCTCTGTACCTTAGTTCAGAATGAAGAAGGTCAGTCTTGGGACTCGATTTCCCAACAACCCGTAAGGGTAGCTTGGAATCACTGGAACTGGATTTCTCGGCAGGAGAAAAGACAGCGTCTCTCTCCGTTCCGCTCGCGGATTTTGCGGATTTTCGGGAAATCCGCAATCCGCGAGATTTGCGAATCTCCCGCAAAATCCGCAAATCCGCGAGCAGCGGATTTTGCTCGCACTGCTCGCACTGTTCGCGTGAGTTCGCGTGAGTTCGCGCCCCGCGAATAAGTGCAAAATTGCAGAAATACGATTTTAGCAAAACTGAAAGTAACTACTTACCAGGTTCAAAAGTTCAGGCTCATCATTAGTAGCCATTTCCTGTAGTGCTTCCTGAGGGGCCCCTCCAGAGTTCAGTTGCCAGTTGAAACTATTATGTGACCCTGCTCTGAACCTCAGAATAGTTACACATATGCCACAAAGGTCCTGAATTACAGCTAAGGGAGACAAGCAGGAGCCAGGCTGGAAGTTAAAATCCATTAATCAGCCCCTAATTCATTATTGTCAGTTGGGGCAGGGCAGGTGTTGTAACTAATTTTGCAACAATGAAAGCACTTAGCAAGTGCAAAAGATCACTAATCAGGGCGCACTAAGGAAGCAGGTGCCAGCTAAAAAAATATTCTGTGACACATTAATCAGCCCCAAATTAATTCAGGTCACTTGAGGCAGGGAAGGTGTGCTTTGCTTTGCCGAAAATAATGTACACTGGACAACCAGAGGGTGTGGTGATGAAACAGAGGGTGGCATGGGTGGGCCAGAGGGTGGCATGAGTAGTCAGAGAGTGGCAGTGGTGACAGAGAGTGGCAGTGATGAAGAAGAGTGTCCCAAACAGGCTGGACACGTAGAAACAACAAGTTCGCAAAACTTGCGACCCGACAGGTAAGTTCGCAATTTGCGAAAGTGTACAAAACCCTCGCGAACTGGCAGAAACACGGGCGAACACAAAAAAAAAAAAATCCGCAAATTCGCGGGAATTCGCGGATTTTGCGGATTGCGAATCCGCAAATCCGCAAAATTCGCGAAGGCGAGATCCGCAAAATTCGCTCATGCTTAGTCTGCTGGAGGGTCGGCTTCCTTTGGCACTTGCTGTAGCAGGGCGCGTCGGGCAAGTAGATAGTCGAACTGCTCTAAACCACCGTGTATTTGCTTGGGCGAGTGTGGGCATATTTATACCTTGAAAGTGCAGAGTTTGACGTATAGTTGGACATAATAATGTCATCAAATAGTCTCAGTTCTTTGAAAACTCCATGAGTTCTTGGACAAATCAATATTCAAGCAAGAGGAAGTCCCTAGCTGCTGAAGCTGAGTTTTCCAAGAAATCGTTGTTGATTTTCTGAACTAGTGGAAGTAGCGCTGCCGTATTTGGACTGCATGAACTATGCCTAAATATGGTTATGATTTCTATGCCTACATAAGTATATGGTGATTTATACCTATATAAGGGCATGAATCGGGAAACTTACAATAGGGTCCTAAAATGATACATAACACCCACTCCACGTTATCATGTTCATCTAAGTTCAAGCGCTAAAACATATAATCTAGAGCATGTGTTTACAACCCCCACAAAAATCATATAAAATGCATTTGAAATGGTTGCATACTTAAAAATGAGCATTCTGTATAGTACACATTTAAGGGCAATGATTTCATTGTAAGCATATGATATGATATAATGCTAACTGAATGAATCACAAAAATTATATTTATGAAATTTCTCTTAGTTACAGAAGAAAAAGGTCGAGACCATCCCATAGCAGAATATACAAACTTTTTTGGTTTGTGGATTAGGCTAAATATTGTTTCTAGGAAGTATGCAAAGAATTCTTGTTCTCTAAGAATAGTTCTACTTTAAGCAGACTACTTTTGTGCTAAAGTTCAATTTTGGAAAAAAGTCAAATCAAATTATAGAAAAAATACAGTTTCAAAGTTAGAGGCTTTTGTTTTGAAAAAAGTGAAGGTCGAATTTCAGAGTTCGAAAGGACGCTGTGTGCTAATTTCAAAAGTTATTCTCGGTGTCAGGAGAAAACATTAAGTCATCAAGGCTAGCAAAGAAATCATCTACCACAGTAGATGAAAGTTCGACTACTTCATTAAGAAGGTCAATTCTGCACAGATGTGAAGCATCGCCATCAGCGTCTGCCGCGTTAGCAATGTTCATAGCAGATGGTACCTGTGTGCCTGTTCGTATGCGTAACTCACCTTCAGTTGGATTTGCCGGTGAGACCTCAATGAATGGCGTCTCCAGGATTGGTAGCCGTGGGGGGCAACACAACACATGAGCCGTTACCGGACCCAGTAATGTGTCAGCATCCGTTGGCATAACCAATGATAGTGTTAGACAGACATCTAACACGCATTCCTCTTCACAAAGTAGGCATCGTAGAACAGGTAAGATGCAATCTTGCCAGATAGGTCTGAATGACAGGAACCATGTGGTATTCAGATCTCTCAAACGAGCCAAGCCAAGGATCTGTGTTATTTTCTCACTGTACCTCATAGCCTGCAGCGCATTTTCCATGCTGGCTTGGGTATCACTGGTGGCTGGATGTGCCATAACGGAGCAGGAGGAATAAAATAGGATCCCTGCTACGAGTCCCAAATTGAGAGGCAGGCCGCCGAACACAGAGTGGACAAAGTTAGGAAAAATGCCCAGCACTGCTTCAAAGGGTGCTAACAGTCCCGAAAAAAATCGTCTTAAATACATGTGCAATACCCCTGGTATCAGACATGTTAAAGATACGACCTAACATTCCTGCGAAATGTACTGGGCAGTTTGTTGATAATAATGCATGTATTTCTGCAGAGGACCTTGCAACTTGCAGATCATACGTCTCTCTGGACGAGGTCAGGGGCACTGTTTTTTGCAAAAGAATGGCTTTCATTCTGCTTAAAGTATCAATTCGTATAAAAGAGATGTTCAGTGAAGGTCATAGCGGCGACTCCCCGTCTGTCTTGGTTTTAGGAAACAATACTTGCATACAGCAAGTGACCCTGGCTGACACAGTAACGAGATAGCTTATTCCTGGCATCATTCCACAACAGCTGTGATCATTTAACATAATGAAGCTACCATTGGAAAGCTGCCTGACAATTGGATCTATCACCGCTGTGGGCGAACCCTGCTGGTGGCAAGAATGGTTATTGGAAGAACCTTTGCAGGCTCTGTGTAAATTAATACCTTGACACAATAGTGTACCGCTTAGTGAGTTTTCACAATTTTTACAACTAAGAAATACCTCCTTTCCCCCACTCCAACATTTGTGTGTGTATGGTAAATCCTAGGTCGACTTAATGTATTCTTTACCCAACCTTTCATACAGGCCTGCTGGTATATGTTTTAAGCAATACTGAAACTGGAAATTCATCACTGGTATCATTATGGTGCCATGTATTATCCATTAAACTGATGGTTTCTCAGAAACGGTCAATGGTAATCTCTCTAGTTTTTCTATGCTCAGCACTGTATAGTCTGCTCCCCTCTGTGCCAACGAGATTTGTTTATCTGTAAAGTTAAATACAGTAAACAGTGACGTAGTGTTGATTAGACGCCAAGGCACATAGCCAGAATGAAGATTTTGCAAAGTCCAGCCTAATAGCATTATAGAACGTAATTGAGACTGGCCATGTTGTAACATTAGCAAGGCCTGTTCCATTATGTCTATGGCAGAGGATACAATCCTGTCCAAAGAATACATTCTGGACGACAGAGTTGTTAACCCATTATCAACTACAGAGAGTGATTTCTCTTAATGAATGCGATCAATTTCTCGTATTCTTTCAGCTGTTTCCATTTGCGTGACTTTTCAAGCTTCATTGTAAGCAGCGTATATACCGGCGTATATGAAACGTTTATGATGTGAATTTCGAGGTCCCATTAAGAATTCTCGTAAATCAACGCCATCTTTAAGCAAAGATAAGTGTTGTTTTATTTCTGGAAGTGTGCATTTCTGCAGCCACTCAAGGCATAGTTTTCCTACACTATAAGTTGGTATTATCCCTGGATGTTGTCTTTGGATATATCTTGGATCTGGCCAAGTTACTGTGAACCCTTGTGTCTTGTTCAGGAATCTATCTTGACATTTATTCATGTCTGTGGGCCAGATTAACCCTTTTTTCCATTCAGGATTTATTCTGTTCTGTTGTAAAATATAATTTACGTCTACCTCCTCATCTGCAGTTAAATTACTTTCAGGTGTGGGCTTAGGTATGGATGGTTTGTTTAAATCTTTTATCTTAGCAATGCCAAGACAAGATGTCTGTTGAACAGTGCCATTATGAACATCATTTGTTCTGGGATGATGCAGACTCTGAACAATGCTTCTAAACCTTGTACCTGCCAGTCTTTTGTGCCCAGACAGTTTTTGTCTCAATATTGTCTTTCCAAAAGTCAAATCCTAAGGTGGACAATTGAGCATAAAAGGTGGCAGAATACATTTGTTTAGTATTTGTCAACATACTTTTCATGCCTGTCTTATTCACACTTTTAAAGTAAAAACTTTCTGGGTTTGTAACATTAAAACCTATAAAATATGGAAATTTGCCAAGAAACGTTTTAGAACTACCTTTTGGAGGTGTTGGACAATGTTCCCATTGATTATAAGTTAAAACATTTCTAGAGTTTGCAGATTTATGCAAGTAATGATGGCCAAAATGATTAAAACAATACATTTCTTCATAATTTGATGAACCTTCTAAGTATTCATGTTTTGTAAGTTTTGATGACATTTCTAAGTCTGCCATCATGTTAATAACAGTCTCAAAGTCCCAATCATCAGAAAATGTGCTGGGTGAAATGAAATCACTCAAGGAAACCTTAAATTGATGTGGAATCTTTAGCAGCTCAACAGGGCCATAAATGTCATAATCAGTTGTATCCCATGCTATTCCACCAGGTAGTGGGACCGCTGTGATGTTCACTGATAACAGGTCTCGTTGTTCACGATGAGGTGATTTGTGTGGCTTCAGGAGCAAGTTGATGTTCTTACTTGCTGTGTCCATTTTAATGTGCTTTCCATCTATCAGCTTTCCCAAACTTAACACAAGAATGAGCCATAGCAGGAGATAAAGTACACCTAACACAATCCAAAGTTCAACCCAAGGTGAAACCAGATATGTATTTGTAAGCTCTTGACTAAGTTCCTTTACTTTTTCCTTGAAAGATTTGTTTGCTGGTGTAGTTTCAGGTTCATTGGGATCCTCAGAAAAGTTATCAAAGTTGAAAAAATAGCCAGAGGCAGTTCTGTCAATTGTTGGTATCGCATCCGGATTATTTGAAATCGCTGGAGCTGTTTTTTCCCTTGACATGTTTGTATAGTCAGATGCTACATCTTTGTAGACAGGAGTTTCTTGACGAACTGTTATTGGGTTTGAAGAGGCACAAGTTCCATGGCTTTGATGCGTAGTCCTTCTTTTCTCACTTTAGAATCTTCAAAGGTGATGAGTCTTTCAGTTTGAACCTCTTGGATAGTAGCAAGATTTGGTCATCTGCTACATCTTGGGAGTCCACTGGGCCTACTACTTATTATCGGCCACATGGTGTGGTTTTACCAGGTCAATTGATACACACCGGTTCTCCTTTTTTCCAGCAAGGGGCGGCAGTAGTACTGTTCTTGATCTGTGGATTGCTAGTACAGGTACTGGTTTTCTGTCAGAAGGCCCAAATTCCTTCTTGTCTGCTATTTTCTCCCTGACCAGATCCATAATCTTTGGAATCCAGACAGGTCTTGCTGGGACAGGTGGTTTTTCTTCAGTGGTCGTTTGCTTTTCGCTGGTATTGCTTAGACTTCTTCTTGTTTCATTTAAGTCCTGTAAAACAGCCAAACGATCTTCGATATCAAAAGGTTTTTGTTCCACCACTGAAGTGTGACGATCGAGATCTTCAACCAACATTCTAGTACCAAAAAGGATTTCATATAGAGTGATTCCACCCAGAGAATTTTTTGGTAGGTTATTAAGACTACGTTGGACATTTATTAGATGTTTGACCCACCCAGCACCCGAACCTAATACCCTAGCTGTTATAGATTGCTTTATGTCACTTATTTTCTCTCCACAACCGAATTTCCCTCAGGATGGAATGGACTCGAAAACCGCAATGCAATGCCCAAACTGGCCATGGCCTCCTTGTAAGCCCTAGAGCTAAACGCAGGACCCTAGTCAGAATGTAGCGTGCCGATTGCGCATGTGCCGATAAAGACTCGCAAATCTTTTATAACAGTTCGAGCGTCAGCTGTGCGCTGAGGCCACATCCAAATGAATCTCGAGCATGAATCCACTGCGACCTTGATATATTTATAGTTGCCATCCCTTTGTAAGGGACCACAGTGGTCCAGGTAAACACACGCTAGTGGTTTATCTGAAATCAGAAGGGGCGTCTGCCCCGGGCATTTCACTGTTGAAATTTTCATTTTCTGGCATATTTCACATTCCAAAACATAGTTTCTGGTTTGTTTCCTCATGCGTGGCCACCATATCGCTGTTTTAATAATTAAACTGTGGCAGAAACACCTGCATGTGCAGAGGCAAGCCCTTCATGTGCCGCTAAGATTAGTCCTAACCTGTGTTCCATGTTTGGGATTACTCTATCCCCCACTCCAGGGATTCGAGCAAAAGGAACATTATTCGCAACAGTTATATATTAGTACTTGAGTGGAAAGCCCTTCGGTAGTGAAATAATTAAACATAACAGCACAGGTGCACCACAACATTAAGCATTTGATTTATACTTTCAATAAGTCACGGAAAATGAAGTTCCTCGTTTTGATTTCTTTATTTAAAAAAAGATTGAAGCACCATACAGCCGACGCATTTCATCCTTAAGAGGGACTTCTTCAGGGAAAGGTCAAAAGTTCCAAGTAAAAATCTGGTCAATGTCTCCGCTGTCCTTCAGGAATGTTGTGTGGTATCTTTTGAAAGATATCTGTGGGCCCTATTTGTAATCCATATTAGATGTGTAGTCCAACAGCATGTAGTCGAGGGTTCATCGCCGGAAGACGTGCTGCTGTTAGCAGGGGAACACTCGTTGTTACCGATCGTACTTATCAAATATCGATTGGGGCAACCAACCCATATTATTCAACCCTAGACTACATGCTGTTGGACTACACATCTAATATGGATTAATAAAGAGGGTCCACAGATATCTTTCAAAAGATACCACACAATATTCTTGAAGGACAGCGGAGACATTGTCCAGATTTTTACTTGGAACTTTTGACCTTTCCCTGAAGAAGTCCCTATTAGGGACAAAACGCGTTGGCTGTATGGTGCTTCAATCTTTTTTTAAATAAAGAAATCAAAACGAGGAACTTCATTTTCCGTGACTTATTGAAAGTATAAATCAAATGCTAAATGTTGTGGTGCACCTGTGCTGTTTTTTTTTTGTTTGAATCTTTTTATTCAGATTTTTACATTTCAGAGTCCCCGGAGGGGATGGTACATCGAATATTCAACGAATATTTCACACAATAAAGGGTTACATGGAGATTCACTATTAGAAGACATTTGCAACAAGTAGATGCGCCTGTGTTCAGCTTATTTGTGTGTCCTCAGGTGTGAGAGTTCGGAGTCTGATCGTGATCTAGTAGGAACCTTTTACGTCTTACCCTGGGAACTGCATGCTGGCGGGGGGTATGTGTGTGAATGTTGCCCCTATGCACGTCTATATGAACCTTTCTCTGAACAGTAGAAGCAAATCAGGAAAACGTGCGTCGGTGCGCAAACCACCGACCAGGACTAAACGTAGAACTGCGGGAGGAACTTTTCCTAGATTTGTGTGCAGCGAATGTGCATGAGGCGGGCTCTCTGAGGTCAATGGTCAGGGTAAGTAGAGGGTATCGGGGGTCGTGGGCCCAGGGGGGGGTGCGCGTGGGTCGCCGGGGGGGAAGGGGAGCATTTCATCGGAGGTGACGAGCCGTGTCCCCTAGAGGGATCGGCCCAAAGTCCGACCTATCTCGTGTGCAGGGGAGTCATGCGTCAGGTATTAGATCAGGGGAGTTGGGGTGCCGAGGGGAGGCCTGGGTATGACGCGGGGATGGTCCCTGGGTGTCGTCTGGGGTCATCTCTTGTTTAAATTGTATGAGCAGCTGTGCCCATTCCAGGGAGATGGGGTGTTCCCTTCACTTCTTCTTCCCGTAGGATAGCTTCCTCTGCCGCCCCCCACTTATTTACCGCCCCTATCCAGGCCACCTCCGGGGGGCCCGAGGATGCCCTCCAGTGCATGGCAATAGCTCGCTTCGCCAATAGCAGAGCAAGGGATACGAACCGCCAATGTAATTTCTCTGATTTTTTCCTTTTGTATGTTCCTAATGTGCATACTTCCCAGGAATCAATGTGCGGCAGATTGACCAACACAGTGAGTGTGTTGTGTATCTTTGTCCAATACCGGAGTAGGGAGGGGCAGTCCCAGAACATGTGCCTAGAGTTTGCCTCCAATACGTGCCATCACGGACAGCTGAATTGTGTATCTGGGTAATACCGGTGTAGTTTGTACGGTGTGAGGTAGGCTCGGTGGAGTATATTGAATTGCATGTTCTTGAATTGCGCGTTTCTGGACACTTTCTTCGTGTATTCCAGAGCGCGCTTCCATTCCGTGTCATGGAATACCCTGCCGACATCATCTTCCCAGGACTGTCGTACAGTATCCAGGGAGGCGTTCGTCAATTCTCGTATGGCCTTGTAGTGCCATGTAACTAGGTGTCTGCCAGCTCCCATTCGGAGTATCGCATGGAGTACTGGGTGTGTGGGTGGTTCTTCGTCTCACAAGTTCCAGATCGGTCGTATGCTATCCAGGAGCTGCCTGTGAGTGTGAGAAATTGTCCTTGCGGGAGGTCATACCACTCGACCAACTGTGCGTAGGTGCGCAATTGACCCTCATGGAACAATGCGCCTGCCTCCATTATGTCGTGGTCGGTCCAGACGCGTAGGGTTCTGGTAGCGTAATGTTTTTCTCCGCGAGGGAAACCTACCAAAGGTAGCAGTGGGGAATATAGTGGTCGGTCTTTGGACATTCGATGGATGCGCATCATACATCTGCGCGCTATGGAAACTTGGAGCGGGTGGGTGCGGGACGGCTTGGTTCTGGGCAAGAGCATTCTCCTGATGATCGGCAGAGGTATCCTGACGGTCTCAGTCGTCGTTTCCCCAACACACCGTTCCGTTGTCCAGTGGGATAGCCATTGGAGTTGGGCAGCCAGGAAGTATGATTCGAAGGATAGAGGCTCCTAGGCCTCCCTCAGTAGTGGGTAAATACAGCGTACGGAGTGCTACCCTATGTCGGCTGGCACCCCAAATGAGCGTTGTGAGTAGGGTGTCTAGTTCCCGGAAGAATGACCAAGGTGGAACCACCGGGAGATTAACAATGTGATAGAGCATCCTGGGTACCATGATCATTTTCGCTATGGCCACCCGACCGATGGGTGCCAGGGGCAGAGTCTTCCAGAAGCTCACCGCTGATCGCAGACCCGCTAGCACCTTGCGATGATTGCCCTCATATAAATCAGTCTGGGATTGGTAAAGTCGGACTCCTAGGTACCTAGGGGCATCCCCATTCCAGCGCAAGGTCTGAGTGCCTAGCGTCACCTCGTGTGGTGCCAGGTGGGGGCCGAGAGGGTAGATGGTCGATTTCTCCCAATTGACTTTGAGGCCGGATACGGCCCGAAGGTCTGTAGGGTATCCCATATTGAGGTAAGATCCCTCGTCACGTCACGGACGTAGATCAGCAGGTCGTCTGCGTATAATGACACACAGTGTGTTGTCCCCGCGATCGTAATCCCCCATAATTCTCTCTCCCGCCGTAGCCGTACAGCCAAAGGTTCAACGGCAAGTGCGAATAAGAGGGGGGAGAGAGGACATCCTTGTCTGGTACTTCTCTCAATCGGGAAGGGAGTAGAGATAAGCTCACCGAGTCAAATTCTGGAAGTGAGTCCTCTGTAGAGGAGTCGCGTGTACGCCAACAAAACCTTGCCGAAGTTCAGCATCCGAAGGACCGCAAACAGGTGGGGCCATAGCAATGTGTCAAATGCCTTCTCCAGGTCAAAGATCAGGCACGCCGCATGGGGGAATCTGCCTCGCACACTGTCCTGGATGTGGAATAGCCGTCTTAAGTTATGTGACGTATTTCGCCCGGGCACAAATCCGCATTGATCTGAATGAATGAGGGCTGGTAAAGTTGGACTATACCGGTCGGCAAGTATTTTCCCTAGGATCTTACAATCCGTATTTAAAAGTGTGATGGGTCCATAGGAGGACGGGTGTATGGGGTTTCTGTGGGTCTTTAGGAAGGACACCATTGTGGATTCGCGGAATGACGCGGGTAAAACCCCTTTGGACAGGGCTTCTTCGTATGTGAGCGTCAGATGGGGCACTAACTGGGCTGCGAAAGTGCTGTAGTATTCCAATGGGAGCCCATCAAACCCCGGTGGTTTCTTTCGCGCAAGGGACCTGATAGCGCGTTTGATATCAGAGGCTGTAATTTTGCTATGTAGATCTTTCTTCTCCTCAGCGGAAATGGTGGGGAGCCTGTGTGTTCCCATGAAGTGTTGCAATGTGCATGGCGGTGCCAGCGCTGGGTTGCGGTACACGTTCGTATAGTGGGTGCAAAATATATTCAAGATGTCGAGCTGTGAAGTGTGGAGCCGCCCAGTTTCGTCTGCTAAGTCTGTGATGGGTTGTGGGGTCATGTCCTATTTGGCCATCCATGCTAGGAGTGCTCCTGCCCTGTTACCCTCCCTGTGTGCTCGTGTGGCATAATTGCGGAAGTTATATTTCCTCAGATCTCGTAGTGTTTCCGCGTGTGTGAGTTTCGCTGCCTCAATCTGTTCTAAGGTGGCCCCTCCCTGGTCTGAGTCTCGGGACAGTCCCGCCAGCATGTAATGCCTGCTCTAGTGTCCACTGCACCGCCACTACCTGCTGAATACAATGTCCCCGTGCGGTAACCTTGTATGCAACCCACTCTGTAGCCCTGGAGGAGGCAGAGCCCGCGTTGCGATGAAAGTGTTCCTGAATGAAATTGCCATGTGTTAGGTGGAAGGCCTGATCAGTGAGGCATTCCTGAGGGAGCCTCCACGTGGGGATCGGGGGATGAGGCGGGCTCCAACGGAGAGTAACCGTGTGTGCATCATGATCCGACACTATACGTCCCAAGTAGTCAGTGTGGTGTGTTTTCGGTAAGATGACTGCGGAACACAGAAATCTGTTGAGTCGCACCCTAAGGTCATGTGGGATGGAGTGAAAAGAATATAGTCTGGCCGTCGGGTTCAGTGCTCTCCAAGCACCCTTCAGCGTCCAGTTATCTACCCATTTGCGGAAATGTTCTGATTGTTTGAGTGCCGGGGAGTGTGGCGGGGGAGGATGCGACCTGTCTAAGTGTAGGTCTAGTACACAATTGTAGTCCCCCCCAGGAGCCAGGGTACTGATGTGTGATGGGCTAGTATAGCGGTTAGTTCGTCCCAGTATTGTTCCTGTTCCATATTCGGAGCATATATGCAACCGATAAGTATTGGTTGGCCTTCCAACTATAGCGTATCTCCCATCACTGTCGATCAGCCGGGCCTGTTCTTTGAATGGCTCCCAGGGCCTAATCCATATCAGAGCACCTCTGGCGAATTCGGAGTACTTGGTGGCGCATATGATCCTCCGCCATTTTCTATGAAGGCGGCTAACCTCCTGCTCTGTCAGGTGTGTTTCTTGAAGGAGCGCCACCTGTGCCTGCTGTTGTTTAATGTAGGCATAGATTGAGTACCTTTTAGTGGCCGTGTGCATACCCTTGACATTTAGTGTTATAAATTTAAGGTCGGTGTTTGATAAGTTAGGTGTCATGGTTCAGTCGTGTAGAGCATGGACCTTGTGTAGCAACCACCTTCCCACCTATCTGGTCCCATCCCCCCAGGCCCCCAACCCATCCCGTCGACCCGGGGTCGCATGCCCCGGTACTGTCCCTCGAAGCCCGCCCGTCTTATTGTGTCTAGGAAATAATATCGTAAAGGAAAGATAAACCATAACTCTGGGGAACATTCCCAACTAGGGGGACCTATTGCTCGGGGCAATACGTCCAAACAGTATAACATGGAAATTCTTTAGTTCGTTGTAGCGGGGTGGTAGACGGTCTTCTTCCCTGGTGCTGCCGGCACCACGATTAAGGCACTTTGATTGCGGAAACTGTCTGCCTAATGTCCCGTGTTGGGTGGTCGTTGAGCAGAGGTTCGGGGCACCGGGATAAAGTCTTATAAGCAGCTCGGGTCCACCCGCGAGCCCATCCTTCTGGAAGGTTGTCTGGGCTGTCGAAGTTTTGCTGGTCTATCCAGTTCGGGCAGGGCCGCGGTTTCAGGTGGTCTCCGTATGTATATCCCCGTTACATCAGCAGGTCCGGGGTCTGTGGGGTCACTATCGGGGGTGTCTGTGAACCTTCTCGGGAGGCAGGAGCATCACTGGTTTCATCCTCACAACTGAATAGATGGGGCTCTCTGTCTATGTCCGATCCCCCCTCTGGTGGGTTGAGCGCGGACACCGCCTGGATCGTTTTTCTGTGCTCCGCTATGATCTGGGTGAGGTTTGGGGAGCCGCTCCCCTGTTGAGTGGGCCGGGTGTTGAGTTGTGTCAGGGTGACTTTGCGGTTCTGTCTTCGTGGACGTCGTCCAGACGAACCGTTTTGCATGCCCGGTGACGCCGGGCCGCGAGGGGCATGTTGTTCCACCCAAGTGTCTGCTTCTTTCAGGTCTGTAAAGAAGCGCGTAGTGCCGTCATGGATGATTTTGAGCTTGGCCGGGAACAGGAGGGCATATTGGATGTTTTTCTGCCTGAGTGTTCGCTTCATTGGCTGGAAGGTGGCCCTCTGTTGTTGGATGGCCCGGGAGTATTCGGGGAACAGCATCACTTGTTTATCTTCTACTTGTAGTTTCCCGTGTGTTCTGGCTGCCCGGAGATTAGCGTCCCTGTCCCGAAAGTGCAGAAGTTTCAATAGGAACGGTCGTGGGGGCAGGCCTGGTTTGGGCTTGCGTGTCAGAACTCGGTGCACCCATTCAACTGAGAAGTAGGGGGTCAGATCTGTGGCTGGTGTGAAGGTCGCAATCCAGTCCGTAATGAACTGTATGGGGTCAGTCCCTTCCGCCCCCTCCGGCAGATTCATGACGCGGATGTTGCTCCTCCGGGAGTGCCCCTCTAAATCGTCCGTTTTGTATTCTAGGGCCTTGCGCCAGGACTGTAGGTCCGCAATATCCCGGTGGTGTTGTTGCACTTGTGGGTGTATAGTTTGCACGCCTGGTCCCCTTGGGCAACTTTGTCCGATAGTTTCCTATGGTCGTCCCGGAGAAGGTTCAGGTCCGTGGCTAGGGTGTCAAACTTATTCTCCATCGTCACCCTGGAGTGTTCTATCGCTGCGAGCACTTGGTCAAGTTTTCTCGACGTGGGGTCTGCGTTATCTTGCCCATCCCGCAATGTAGTCTGGGTCGACGGTGGAGGTGGCATCTTCTGCTGATCTGTACCATTTGAGGCTCCCTGCGTTCGGTTGCCCATTGTGGGGGTATGGATGTCCTGTGAGGGACCACGTGGGCGACAACGGAATCCCGGGTCAGTGGTCCGGCCTGTTCGACACCCCCAGGAGTCACCCCGTCTCTCGACAGTCGTCGCTGCGTTCTGAGGGGGGGATTCCACCGGAGCCGTCGCCTTCAGGGGGGTGCAATCACCATCGGCAACAACGAGTCGCCTGGATCTTGGCGGGTCCGCACGAAGAGGGGAGGGGGTCTCTTACGGTAGCCACCTAGACTTATGGCGGTCCCCTGGTGACCTGTCTCCGTCGGCGTATTTCTTTCTCTGCGACCCTGGATTGTGTAGTAGGAGCTGGGAGCAGGTGAGGGGTGATCCAACTGCCCGGAGGGTCAGTGCTTGATGCCCGGTATGGCGGCCCGGGCCTCTCTTGGTAGGTGGTTTGGTGGCGGGCGGGTCAGGGATGGAGGCGTGGCAGCAGCAGACGGTGTTGCGTGGGTTGCCAGTCCCAACCAGGGTTCCGGGCCTGCAGGGTCACTGTGCTCTTAGATGTCAGCTCCTCCCGTCGTGGTCACCCTTGACAGGGGCTGTGTCACTGGTGGGGGTTGTTTTGGGCCTCGTCGGGCCCCGCGTGGGGGGAGGTCATTGTACGCTACCCTCGTGGCCGTCACTTATGTCCCTGTGCCTGCCTGTCTGTCTTGCGGGCCTCTTCGCAGCGCTGTCTGGTGTGTGCAGGCGGTGGTTTAGCCTGGTGGGCCGTTGTCAGTGGTGCTGTGTGGGTTGGCAGCGTCTCTCGGAGTCCTGGGCCCTGAAGGCCGTGGCTTGACACGTAGGGTGATTCCAAATGCCTTCTCCCCATCGTCAATCTCTGCGGCCGGTGCTATGAGGCAGGTGTGGGGTCGTTTCAAGTGCTGCACAAGGAGGGAGGGGTTTGTCGTGATCTTCGCCCTCAAGTCACCCCCAGTGTCTCTGTGCCAGCAGCTGTGTGTGCCTCTGCACGGCTCCACTCGGCATTGGTGAGCCGTGATGGTGGTGGTGCAGTCCGGCGGGGGTGGGCCGCTCACAGCAGCGTGGTTCTCCCGGCCGGGCAGGCCTCTCCGCGTTGGGTGTCTCAGGTCTCGGGCCGAGCCGGGCCGCCGTCTCCCACCTCCTAGTCCAGCTAGGGTAATCCGCCAGGGAATCCTGCCATCTCAGGCTCGGGGGCACTCAGGCGCCGTCACTCCAGCCGGAGGCCACCATCTTGACAGGCCGAGAACGGGGAGCGACATTAGAGCGTCACGGGCCTCACGGGGACCTAGTTCAGATCAGGGCCGCCCCGGGGTATTTCGACAGTCAATTCAGCCCTCGTAGCCCATGCATCAGGTGAGGGGACACCGTTAACTGCATCTAAAGTGGGCCGGCAGTCGGAGCTCTAGGGAAAACGATCCGCCATTTTAGGCAGCTAAGCCATGACCCCTTAGGTGCATCTGAGCTGTTATGTTTAATTGATTCAGTTCCTTAGGGAACTATCACTGTAACAGTGGGTGCTCTTCAGTGTGCACACGAACCCACATTTAAATATTAGGGGTACTAATCAATAATTTGGGTTATCCGTTGTTAGGTGCTGTTTCTAAGAAGGTTCCACTGTTAGGTCTCTTCAATCAATAGCCCTTTGTTAGTGTTTTACCGCTGTCTTTTATTGAAGCAGTGACTGCTTCCATTATTTCGCTGTCTATTTTCGTTTTTGAACGAGTAATTGCAGCTACGGAAGCCATTTGCACAGCTGCATTTGCGGCTTCATCAGCCAATGAATTCCCTTCAATGTGAACGCCATCACGTTGATGACTCAGTGTATGAATCCCGTGAGTGTTTTGTAGTTCTTTCTGCAGAAAAACTACTTGTTCCCAAAGCATTTTATGCTTGATTGTGCCACCTTTTGCGTCTTTAAAACCATTTTGAACCCAGGTCTGCAAATATTCATTGTAAGACTGTACATCGTAATACGAATCGCACACTATGAGTGTGGGGAATTTGTGATCGGTATTTTCCAGTGCCATCTTGAATGCTTGAAGTTCAGCTCGCTGAGCTGTACAGTCTCCTAGAGATAGAGGTTTTGTGACCATAGGTCTGAATTTATCATTGTGCCAGTGACCTTTAACAATCGCTCACGCAGCACTGTAAGCTTGTTTGCCCCCAATCGCGGGCAGTGCTGATCCGTCTGTATATATTATACATCCGTAATGTTCTAGAGGTAGAATTTCAGTAGGCAGAGGACATTCTTGTTCGTATTGGAGAAATTCTTGTGTCTTCAAGTAAGGGTCAAAAACGTAGTCAACGTCTGTTGCAGCAAGAGAATTAACCCATTGTATCCATCTAGGATGTAGAGCTTTTGCATTTGGAATGCTTGCCTTTGTCACGGCCTCTAAGGCAGGTACAGGTGCAATGATTTTAATGCGTTTACCCTGTGCTAGGGCTCACTCCTTTACTACAGCAGTCTGAACCACTGTCAGAATTGTTTCTGTTGCAGTGAATTTCATTTCAGCTTGTGTGTACAAGTGTGACTTGTAAGCTATTAGTACCTTTTCACCTTTGTTAAAGGTTAGGTATGTGAATCCGCATCTCCCTGGGATGATTCGGATTACAAGGTTGCATACATTGTCGCATGTTTGTAAGTGTGTTGTTGCAAACATGTCTGTTTGTACTGAATGCAAAATTTCTGTGTGTTTTTGAGTCCAATTGGTATGTTTGAAATCAGGTTTGATTAGTTCGTAGAGAGGTTTAACCCTTTCTGCGTAATTCAGAATGTAAGTTCTTCCGAAGTTTAGGAATCCTAGAATTGACTGTAGGTTTCTCAGCGTTTTTAGGTCGAGCCTTCGCAGCACTTGCGCTGCAAAAGGAAAACAACCTTTTCCTAGCGCTTAGGCTTTTCAGCCAAGCACATGCATTGCCTTCAATGGCAATGCCTCCACGTCAGGAGATCCACTCGCGGGAGCGTGCGGCCCATCTGGTCTCAATTATCGCTCTCCCGTGAGTGAATCGCGCCCGCCCCCTCCTCTCCACCCCGCCGCACGAGGCGCCAACAAATGTTCGCGTGGGTGCTCTGCAGCAGGAAGTGTTCCGGCGATTGTGTATGAGGAGCATGTCTTAGCTTATCTCGGCATTCTGCAAACGCCTGTGCTTTTCTGTTTTTAAAGAAAAGTATCAACCATATAATGACGAAGGATCCGCTCAAGTGACATGAATACTCAGCTCCGCACAGGTCAGCTTCAGGGGTCAAGTTCTGAGGAGAAAGCCATCACACACACTTTATCAACACTGCGGAATGGGAGTCCCGTGAATTCACCGAGCCGCGGATTTGAAGTGGGCATGGAGACTAACTGGCGGATGAGCATGCCCCAGGAGCAATGAGTTTAGGGTCATAGCATGCTCGGTGAATAGTACTGACTTAGGCAGCGTCTCCCTGATAGCTGATCTTACCAATAAGCGCTTGGGAGGCATTCACAACTGAACTCTACTGCATGGGCCTTGAATGGCATGTCAGCGGTCACCGGTTCTGACGTCCTTTGTGTTTGCCTAGCCAGCTCTGAATCTTTAGACTGGGCTTCTGAGCACCCGGGACAGAAAAGAGCCAAGCAATTATTTTCAGTAATTTGGTCTCGGAGATCTTAGCGTTAATTATGCCAAACAATGCCTGTCAGTTCATCAACAAACCACAAAAGTAGAAAAAAGAATTGTGGAAAAGGACATTTTAGCTCCAAAACGTGCTACAGTCTGAACTTTGTGCGGTTTCGGGTGTGTATGCCCCAAGTGATTTTCTCTTTTTGATTAGAAAGTTTAATTGGCAGGATGGACAGTGACTTCAAAGCACACATGTGTTTACATTGAAAAAAAAACTTGACTGGGTGGGTTTCCCGCTCGTAAGTGTTAACTCTTTCTTCCTGGACGAGTTGCAAAGGGTACCCGCTTCAATACTACGACAACGACTTCAAGATAAACACCTCTACCCTTGTGTGTCCCCACTGTGCTGTTGCATGGTCACGTCACCAGGTAGCAGTCACAAACCCCGCCATACGTTTTCTATTTTGTAGGTTACCACTGATGCAAACATGGGGATTACACGTACAAATCTTTACTTAAAGCACAGTAGTGTGTGCCTTTAAAGATCGCCTTTAAAGATGTTGCCGCGTGTGCCTACACGTGAAGGAGCTACTATTAATTCCCCGGGGGCTGTGGGGCTCCTCCTTTCACCCAGTGCCCTGCTCCTAATTAGCAACAATGCCGGGCGCATTTGTTTGTTTTTTCGCTTACTAATTAATGTTGCCGTGCGTGCCTACACATTACATAATGTGTACAATAATGCTGAAGTGTACTATTTTACCTTGAGAGATATTTTGATATCTCACATCTTTGATAGCATACTAAATATTTAACTCGCGCCACGACTCGCATCCTGAAACGTCACCAGTTAAAAAGTCGGGCCGGAAGTCAAAGTCGACCGTAAACGGAGGTGGCCACGGAATTGCTGCTCTCCCTGCCTAGCCTAGAGTGAGGTATAATCTAAAGTTGATAATGCTGCCTAATAAAAATATACTTTTACACTAGTTAGGGTACCGCACGTTCATGATGACATTTATTCTGAACAGACTGCCACACTGCAGTCTCTACTCACTGTACTAATTCGTTTTCAGCGTTGTTCAGATGCACTAATCCCTTTTTGTGTCCTGGGGTGACGGGTGAGCCACTACGGTGTTGGTCGGCCCTGCTTGAAAACAACTACTCGCTCCTCGCACAGGTGTCATTGCTAATATGTTTTATGCTTCCCTCCCCTTCATTGCTTGATTTTGCTCACAAAATAGTGTTACTCGTAGTCATTGGAATATCACACATAATTACATTGAAATTAGGAAAATGTGCCAATCGCAATCGGAGACCTTGGCAGCTGTGAGTCGGTTCGGTTCAAAAACTTTATTCGATTCAAAGAGAGAATCATAAAAGTAAAAAATTTTACAAAACATGATTACAAATATAGTTTTAAAATGAACCATCTAAAATTACACATTGGGAAAATTAAAACATAAATTAATATATTCACAAGTCATTTATCAGGATGAAACATACAGACAAAAAACCCGTACTGATCACCTTCAGTCAGCAAGTGTTATTTCACATAATATTTATACTTAAATGGCCATCATACAGCAACAAGTAAAAACAGATTCCCACAACAATGTACAGGTCTAAGGCCAAGTTAGCCGTACCGTTTCCTAATCAGGAGTGACACTCGTATAAAGTTTAACAAGGCGCAACATACTCCAGAAGATGATAATGATAACAAGTAGTCATAACCTTCTTTATAATTACATGGTTGCCGCCCCTTCAGAATGGGCTTAATAAATCTGGCCCTTGGTTCCTTATATAAAGAACAAAAGAGGACAACATGTATAGTACTCTGACTAACTATGTTATTACAAGGACAAGGGGGCAGCCTCTCACACCAACCCCCTTGTTTAGGAAAGGCAAAAAGAAAGTGCAGAATGTTTAGCCTTAACCTTGTAAGATAAAACCGCCATTGCACATGGGTTGTAAAAGTTAAGTAGAACTGGTGCTGTAATTTAATCACACATCCTGTTGACCTGACCAAGGAAAGTGCGTGTGAAGATTTCCAGTAACTTGTTTTAATATGGGTTTTAATGTCTCCCTGGATATTTTCAGGATTGTCATAGACATGACCCAGGCCTATTTTATGTAACATGTCACTGACATATGACAACCAAGGGATCTGCTTTGCATTATCAAAGCTCTTACAGTCCTGGAGAATATCTCTGGAAAACTGAAGCTCCTCAGATAGCCATATTTTGCCCCATAATAATAAGGGCGAGAGACGAATGATATCACTCACATAACTCATTCCCATTTCATCATGAGAGAAACTCTTTGATGAGCCTGATGGAATTAATAATACACGCTTTAAGAATTTATTTTCCATGACCTGTATCGAGGCAGGGCTTTCAGTCCCCCATACCCCTGCCCCATAGGTGGCCACAGACATGCATTTGGATCTGTACAGGGTTTTTAGGTGTGCGACCGGTTTTTGGCCTAACTTGCCACAAAAGCGGAACAGACCTTCTATGGAACGACTGGCGCTCTGAACTCGAGCCTTCATTAGTGGGGCCCAGCTCAATTTGTTATTAAAGAGGTTTCCCAGGTAATAAAAATTATCTACCTTTTCAATGGTGAAGTTATTTACCATGAACTTTCTGGATTTTGTCCCCTTTGGGCCACAGACTATTGCAAAAGATTTTGTAAAGTTTACCTTCAGATCCAGGTCCAACATGAAGGTATTAAAGGCGTCGAGACAGATCTGCATACTATTTCCTGTAAGGGTCATTAGTACCGTGTCGTCGGCGTAAGAAAGCATGGGGATGCTCCTGCCATTAACCTTTGAGAAATCACAGCAATGATCCAACAAGTACTTCTCCAGGCCATTTGTATACACTAGGAACAAAAAAGGGGCTAAAATGCAGCCTTGTCGCACACCCTTGGTTGAGGGGATAGATTTTGTTTTTTCCCCCCCTGGTCCGAACCTTATGGCTACAGTTGTTGCTTCATGCAATCTACGGAGCAATGTAACCAAAGGTTCCTCAAAGCCCATATCATCCATCATTTGCCAGAGCTTGCTTCTACAAACAGTATCGAATGCACTTGAAAGGTCCATGAAGGCAAGGTGGATGGAGGAGTTCCTTGCCTTCATGTACTTGCCTATGATTAGTGCCAAATTCAGACACTGTTCGACCGTCCCCTTTCCTTTTCTGAACCCATATTGGGAGTTCACAATAAGGCCCACCGAGTCTGCCCATGTTTCCAGTCTGGCCAAGATAACTCTTCCCAACAATTTGCATGATGCATCGATTAATGATATAGGGCGATAGCATTGGGGGTCACACCTATCGCCCTTCTTAAAAATCGGCACCACCACTGCCTCCTTCCATGATGCCGGGATACGGCCAATAACAGCTGCCCTAAACACATTCAGTAACAATGGTGCCCATACCTTGGTATTATGCCTAAAGAAGTCCAGAGGTACTGCATCGGGGCCAGGGGCTTTTAGTAATATGCCTTTCCTCAGGGCCTCCTCCACCTCTTGCAGTGTAAGCGAGGAACTCAGAGACAGAGCGGTCTGTGAGGCCACCAAATCCCTAGAGTCCTCCAGCAGGCCCAGAGGTTGTATTGCATTTCGGTGAAAGATTTTTCCAAAATGGGCTGCATCACAATATTGTCTTTACCATCGCTCGTGAAAAGGGAAGGGGGCAATTAACTACTTCCCAGAAGAGCCTACTATCTTTTAGCTCCGAGGCCTTCTCTAGATCTTCCCATGCAAGGTTTTTTAAATCCTGCTTCCTTTTTCTAATGGCCTCTTTATAGGCCATTCTAGTCGTTCTTACCAACTCTTTGTTCCTTGGTTTTTGTTTTAATGCCATTTTTAGGGATTTATGCGATGCAGAGCACACGGCATACACGCAGCGGGTACACGACGAACTAATATAACAAGGGGCGTGATTGGCGGGTGGGCGTGGTCGGCAGGGAGAGCAGCCCAGCTGGTGGTAATAGGGCGCGCAGGGACTCCTGGTCCACGGAGTCCCTGCCTAGTGCTCGCAGCCCTGCTGGTGGGAAAACAGCAGCCCCTTTGACAACAGCGGCTCCCTCTGTTACAGCCGCGCTGCGGGACCCGCAAAGCGGGTCCGGCGAGTTGTTGGTGCAGTCTCCGATGTCCTCCAGCAGGAAACTCCCGCAACAGATGTCCAGTCAACGCGAAGCGTCAAGAGATCAATCCCACCAGGTAGCAAGTAAAACACCCCTTTATCTCCGTGGGCGGGTGGGCGTGGCCGGCAGGGAGAGCAGCCCAGCTGGTGGTAATAGGGCGCGCAGGGACTCCTGGTCCACGGAGTCCCTGCCTAGTGCTCGCAGCCCTGCCAGTCGGAAAACAGCAGCCCTTTTGACAACAGCGGCTCCCTCTGTTACAACCGCGCTGCGGGACCCGCGAAGCGGGTCCGGCGAGTTGCTGGTGCAGCCTCCGATGTCCTCCAGCAAGAAACTCCCGCAACTGATGTCCAGTCAACGCGAAGCGTCAAGAGATCAATCCCACCAGGTAGCAAGTAAAACACCCCTTTATCTCCGTGGGCGGGTGGGCGTGGCCGGCAGGGAGAGCAGCCCAGCTGGTGGTAATAGGGCGCGCAGGGACTCCTGGTCCACGGAGTCCCTGCCTAGTGCTCGCAGCCCTGCCGGTCGGAAAACAGCAGCCCCTTTGACAACAGCGGCTCCCTCTGTTACAGCCGCGCTGCGGGACCCGCGAAGCGGGTCCGGCGAGTTGCTGGTGCAGCCTCCGATGTCCTCCAGCAAGAAACTCCCGCAACTGATGTCCAGTCAACGCGAAGCGTCAAGAGATCAATCCCACCAGGTAGCAAGTAAAACACCCCTTTATCTCCGTGGGCGTGGCCGGCAGGGAGAGCAGCCCAGCTGGTGGTAATAGGGCACGCAGGGACTCCTGGTCCACGGAGTCCCTGCCTAGTGCTCGCAGCCCTGCCGGTCGGAAAACAGCAGCCCCTTTGACAACAGCGGCTCCCTCTGTTACAGCCGCGCTGCGGGACCCGCGAAGCAGGTCTGGCGAGTTGCTGGTGCAGCCTCCGATGTCCTCCAGCAAGAAACTCCCGCAACTGATGTCCAGTCAACGCGAAGCGTCAAGAGATCAATCCACTGTGAGTCACTAGTGCTTGCCCCGCTGCAGTGCACCCGAGTATTTGAGTTACACAATTGCTTTTTAGAGGTGGCGTGCAATCAGCAGCTGCCTGCAGTCAGTGAGCGCCAGGCTCGAACTTAGACAACTGTAGGTAGAAGTCGTGGCAAAGCAGCAGGAGAGGCTACCAGCTGTGGGCAGTGATCAAGTGTGACTGTGTGAAGTATGGCTGTACAGCGTACTGCACCAGGGCATGTTGTGCCACATCGTGTTACATGAAAATACATTCTTAATGCATTCTGAATAATGCAAAGTGATACAACAAAAAACTGTAAGGAATAAACACTGTCTTCCACCTCTGTCATCTAAGTGCCGGTGTTCCGTCAGAGGTAGATCGCTTGTGCCTTTCGTAAGTTGTTAGCTGGACACAGTGTGGGCTTAGCAGAGTTTTGCTGCTACCTTAATCATGGTACCAGAGGTCCAGGTCTCTGTTGTGGCTGGCCCTGGCTGATGCATGTGCGCTCAGCTCAGCTAACAGTTCGGTTGACATAGAACTGCACCCTTGTCCTCCAGCCCTACAGCGTAGGAACCATCAATGAGAGACTTCTGGTCATGCAGGCTGAGTGGCAGCAGGATGTTTTGATTTCAAATTCCTGTCATGACCAAGAACTGATTCTGCCGCCCGCAGAATTAATAATTTAAACAAACTCCAAAACTTCCTCCATACTGCTCCCCTGGTCGTGGGGGTTTCCTGGTGACCATAAAAGTCATGGTGAGACTGAGAGGCATAGGGCACTGCTCTAAAATTGCACCACTCCATGACCTCTCACCCTTACTATAATCTACATCTGCAAATGGGCCAGTTTTACCCCCAGCACATTACAACACTGTCAGATCACCTGTCTGCACCAAATGACCCAACAGTCTCCAGCTACAACGACCAGGCTGAGCAGCAGGAATGATTTACCCAACACTCAATTAATCCGTGGGTAAGTGAACGATAAAGTGGTGATTAATAATGTTCCTGCTACAGAGAGATCAGAGTTGTGTCATGCAATGTTTGACTTACCAGTAGCACAAAGGGTTAGCATGCCTGCTACAACAAACATGTATTATGGATATCAAAGAACAGTATTTTATGTGGCTAGCTCATGAGGTTACTGCTTTTGTCACAAAGATGCTTTACTTACTTGCAATCGTAAATTTCAATACAATTCTACACACTGGCCTACAAACTATTATCAAAGACATCCGCTGCATGTAAAAGGCATAGTATGACCGGAGTCGTAGTGACCGAGCTGGCCTGTAGTGTGGTGATGCACTGCGCTCTGTCACTCACACTAGTGCCAAAGTAATTATATCCTAATTTAATTTAATTTAAGTTAGTTAAGTTACACCTCTGCTCACAGTTCTGTACTGACTGTGCTCAGTAGTCTAGAACTTCGACTGTTCATTAGCTGAGGCACGTCTTCACCAGCTCCTTTACTTTAATAAATCGTCAATTTGGCATTCATTAATCACTACCAGGCCCTCCTGTGAAGGTCTTGCCCTTCCATTTCTGGTGCTTTGCAGCGGTTTTAGAATCTTCTTAGAGTTTCTGGTTCCTCAGATGGCTGTAACTTCTGATATTTAAAGATTTTCCCTCTTCTTCGTGGCTGGATTTTACTTGCGAGAAAGTGTTACTCATAGCTGGTGAAATGTCACTCATAATTTTACTGAAATTATGAAAATGTCACACATAAGCAATCCGAAACCTTGAACGTAAGAGTTACCCACAGGACGGTAGTTTTGTTGTTTTCAATTGAAAGTTTACTATTATAAACATGTTAGATTGGTCCATGGGGAGATGTATATTACATTTGATCTTGCTCAAGCATTATTAATCTCATTACAATTGGTGTTTTTTGTTGTAAAGACGCATATACCACCCACATGCACCCCCGCAACACACACTACCCATATTTATCCCTCCAACACACACCATATAGCAACGCACCACCACATTCCACACCATGCTAGCTAAACACTTATAAGGTCCCATCGGCGAGACCTATATGCTATGGCAATGCTTGTTGGAGTGTGGAGCAGCGCACATATTTCTAAAAAGTTTGCTGCCAGGCTTTTGCCTTCACTTGAAAGTTTGTATCCCAAGAATAGGAGGTTGAGGTGGGCAATTCTTGATTTCTTAAAATTGAATTTGTACCCTTCAGAGGCGAATCCAAGTATTATGGTGTTCACCCTATTCAAGTGCCTGTCCAAATCATCATCTGTAAGATAGATGTCATCGACATAAGATAATGCCTCATCATCATACGTTTGTAGTAACTCTGTTACTCTGGCTGAAAATAATCCAGGACTGTTCTTGAATCCCTGGGGGAGACGGCAAAATTGACGCTATGTCCAAATTATTGAGAAAGCTGTCAAATACCTGCTTTCAGGTGCGATATTTTGACAGAAGAAACTGTATGAAATATCTAAAGTAGTTTTATATTTCTTCTGAACGATATTATTCATCAGTGCTGCACTGTGTGCATTTTGTACTGCAAAAGTTTTGCAGCAAGAGTTTAAATGTCTGTAGTCCAAAACTAGACGATATGCATTGTCTGGTTTGGAGACAGGAAACAAAGGATTGTTCATTGACGAGGTGCATGTTTCAATCACCCCTTGGTATTCAAGTTGATCTAAGATCTCCCTGACTTGTTTTTTAGCTTCCTGTTTTACTGGATACTGCCTCGGAGCAGTAGGTTGATTTTTTAACTGGATTTTATGGAGAGGAGAATCCTCATCCCATGCCACATGATTTTTATATAATGCTGGAGCCTGGGCCACAGCCCATATTCTGGCATAGGTGTATTTTTTATGAATAGGAATATGATTAGAGAAGGTTGGCATGTGGGCACTCCCTGACAAATTCAGGTGGCCAGTCTTTTTCAGCTAGAAGGATGTCATAACCCTTAGATAGTTTTTTTCCAAAAGAGTGCTTTTATTTTCCTAGTTGTATCCCCCTCTATTCGGAGTGTTACTTCATATAACTTATGGGGTACACTAATCCTGGTGTCTGCAGTTTCAACCTGAATGTATTCATTCAGATCCACTGTCTCCAGATGATCTTTCAGGATCCTGCGAGCTATGGTGACCTCTGCTGCTCTGTCCAGCATTGTCTGGGCCCACTCCCCATTCTTGAGTTGTGTCCACAAGATCCTCGGCATGTCCGATTTTTAGACTTGGTACCTTTTTTTTGGTGAATTAGGTTTTCTTATTTTTCGGAATGCGTTGATCGTCTTTGGACTTCACGCGTTCTTCTTTTTTGTTCTGACCGTCCTCTTCTTTCTGATTTCTGCGAGGAAGTCTGAAAGGTACAAGAGGAACGTGTATCAGTATCTTGATATCTATCAGGTTTTCTCAAATTATCCCTATATCTAAGGTCATATCTCTTTTCAGAGGGCTCCTTATGAGGAGACCTTCCTATGGACTGGGAGCGCTTCTCTTTAGGAAGTATCTGTTTAGTGTTCTCCCAATTCTTTTTAGGAGTAGTGAGGTTATTTTTGATAAAAACTTTTTCAGGATTTTCTGTCAGTTCAGGCTTTACTGGTTTCCCTCCCAAACTATCTATTACTAGTTCCATATTAATTTTGAATCTGTCTCAGAACGTCTGGTATTACCGCCATAGACGGGACACCATGTGTTTTTGTGTAGATTGAAGCAAAAACTGTACCCCAAGTGTCACAGTCCTCCACATGTGGTGCAATCCCCATTGGTAAACAGATTGGTAAAATCCTGTGTTTCTCATGAGTTGTACTATCGGGAAATACTGCCTCTATTTGAGTAATTTTTTGAGCTAACCAGAACGGAATTTGTTCCCGTTTTGCAGGCAACTTACCAATGACTAATTGTATAGTCTGTGGTGTAATTTTGTTTGTGTGTTTCCCTGATGAGGGTTGTGCTGTGGAATTCTTACAGCCGGTTGGACTGTTAAAGTCCGCATGACATATTAAACCAACTGTCTATGCATTTTAATTAATTGTTTTAGCTGAGCTAACAGTTCTGGTCCTGTCATTTGTTCAATATCAGGATGTGGTGTATAGCTGGCTAGTACCGGCCATGTAGCTCCTGGTCTACCTAGTGGACCGAGCCTGGTAATGTGATTTTGATGTTGTAGGGCGCCTTTAAACCAGAGCTGATGCTCTTGGTAAGTGAGTGGAATAGCAACGTCGTCAAAAGGAACGTATTCCGCTGGAGGTTCCTCCACTTTATAGTAGTGCAACTCATGTGTTACTGGATTTGCTGCAGGAAACAGAATCCATGAATAGAATTCCTCTGTCTGTCGATATTCATGTACCTCTATTACAAATATTATTTTACCACCTCTCGATGATACTCCACTATTTATGAGTTTGTAAGTTATCATTTTTCTTACATTTGCCGGGATGTGTATAACATCCGGGTCATTTTCATTAAAACCTGTATTATCTAGGTTTTGTGCAAGTGCTGCTGCTGCAGCTCTAGCCAATTCTTCATCACTCTCCATCATTTTTGATGAAGGTTTGCAGAGCAAGTTTCAAGGAAATAAAGATAAGGTGCACAATATTTTGGACCACTGTATCCTTCAACGTTGAACAAAACCAAAGACTAATACATAGGATTTTTCGTCCTACTCAGTTTAAGGCGGATATTTTATCCTTTAACCCACTCCAGATGTCTATTGGAGTTTTTACGGGATAAAGGGGTCTCTGTGAAAAGCACAACTGAGTTACTCTAGTATCTAGCGTTAAATTAGTGCCTTACCAAACGTTGGGCGCCATGTAGTGTAGTTCCTATATTCCCAATAGGCTCTGCGCATTGGAATAATATATCCGATAGACTAGATGTAGGACTAAGGTCGATTAGGTCTCTGTCCAATATATTAAACCTAATTGTGTGTGCCAGCTAGCTCAGAGGTCACTAGAAACTTTCTCGTATTCACGAGAAGGGATTAGTTTCTGACAACCGCATAAACATGACAACTTTGTTTCCCCAAGATAAAACTGATCTTCAGAGTCGTGGAAACAATAGATAGATATTTCACTCAGTCAATCGTGCATGCTTCGTTTCACTAGAGGTGCAGAGAAATAGATAGATGGACGTTTTCAATAAAAGGATTTATTGAACAGTCTTCTTTCCCAAGCATAAGAAATGAACTGCTACAATCGTAAAACTGGTTGTAAAATGTAATGCATACAGTATAAATAGTAGAATAAAATATTACTGTAGGAGCATTGTATGGTTCCTAAACCATAGATAAATACATACATAAATAACAGAGGCTAAAAGTACTCAACTGGTGCTTCTAAAATACGCCTACCCTGGTGTACCTAACCTAAGCTTAGTACTAATGAAGAAGTGAGGTGTAGCATAAATGTAGTATTCTTTTGCCAAGAATCTGTCCAAGATTTCTCTAAGGGTCCAATCAGCTCCATACCTTCATTTAGAATGAAGAAGGTCAGTCTTGGGACTCGATTTCCCAACAACCCGCAAGGGTAGCTTGGAAACACTGGAGCTGGATTTCTCGGCAGGAGAAAAGACAGCGTCTCTCTCAGTGCGTCCACTGGAGGGTCGGCTTCCTTCGGCACATGCTGTAGCAGGGCCGTCGGGCAAGTAGACAGTCGAACTGCTCCAAACCACTGTGTGTTTGCTTGGGCGAGTGTGGGCATATTTATACCTTGAAGGTGCTGAGTTTGACATATACTTGGACATAATAACGTCATCAAAGAGTCTCAGTTCTTTGAAAACTCCATGAGTTCTTGGACAAATCAATATTCAAGCATGAGGAAGTCCCTAGCTGCTGAAGCTGAGTTTTCCAAGAAATCGTTGTGGATTTTCGGAACTAGTGGAAGTAGCCCTGCCGTATTTGGACTGCATGAGCTATGCCAAAATATGGTTATGATTTCTTTGCCTATTTAAGGATATGGTGATTTATACCTATATAAGGGTATGAATCGGGAAACTTACAATACGGTCTTAAAATGATACATAACAGGCTGTCCGGTGAAATATGGACACTGGTGGGGCGGAAGGGCGTAAAATCCTTAAATAGGTTCCTTTTGAGTAAAATCTTGAATAAATGTACCTTTAAGAAGCTTGAAGAAGGTCCTTTAGAAACTTGAAGAAGGTACTCAGGTGCAGTTTTGATCCACCTCATCGCCAATTTATGTTATATCCTAGTAAAGAGTTCCAGAAGACTTGGATAGGTTACAGATGATAAGTTTATTCTTCTTAGATGGCTAGATATGTTTTCCAGTATATGTGTAATCAAAACCCCACCAGGAGCATCCTCTCTGCTGCTCAGCCCAGGATTCAACTGACAGTCCACTCACAGCATACCAAACATTCCAGAGACATCACATTCACAATAACATTCTATACTCACTGGCTGAACAGCAGAGGCAGAGAAACAGGGAAGATGTAAGGTGGAAACCTTAGATATAACAATAATACAACACAGTTCCTCTTTATTATTTTTTATACTCCCGGAATCAGAGAAAGTGGGAAATGCGCATGCGAACATCACTTCCAAGGCACCTGGGAAACATTTCCTCACATCCCTTTCAGAGGGTATCTGCTGGCAAAATATGCATTTGTGATTCTGGACTTTTTCAAACTAGACATGGGTGACCCCAAATCTGAAAAATTACATTGAGCTGACCCTGGTTTAACTCCCACTCGTGGCAGTCCTTGTTTGTTCAGCTCAAAGAGTCTGCCCACTGATTATTTAAAGTGGGAACATGTTTCGCTTTCAAGTTTATTTGATGCTTCAATACCCATTTACCGATCTTCTGAGCTTCTGTTGATAACTGATGTGCACTTCTTCCACCTTACTTGTTTAAATAAAACACTGTTGTCCTTTTGTCTGTTTTTACAAGTATTGCTGAATTCCTTAGCCTTGTTAGAAAGGATTGAAGCACTAAGACGGCAACACTTACATTGTAATAGGTTGAAATGCTATAATGCATCTTATCTTATCTTATCTTAATAGTCATTTGTTGAGCGCACGTACACCCTTGGGTTTCTTGGCGCTATAGAATCAAGACAACAACACCATTCTTAAGCATAGGCCTGTTGGAATAACCAAGTTTTTAAAGATTTTCGGAACGTCAGTAGATCCTTGCTCTGTCTAATATAAAGGGGAAGAGCATTCCAGGAGGAGGCAGCCAGATGGTAAAAGCAGCTGCCCCCCTGGCGTTTTTTTTTAAATGAGGAGACGTTTGCAAGAAGTAGATGTTTAGAGCGTAAGTTGCGCGAAGGTGCGTAGTTGGTAATAGATTGCCTGATAAATCTGGGGCCATAGTCATGGAGCGCCCTAAAGGTGATACATCCTGCTTTAAAAGCAATCCGCTGTGCCACTGGCAGCCAGTGAAGTTTTTCTAACCCAGCTCTGATTGATTGCCACTTTGGTTGTTTCCAAATCAGTCTTGCCGCCTGGTTTTGGACAATCTGTAGGCGTTTTAGTAGTCCCACCGGAAGACCTAAATAGAGACTGTTTGAAAAATCCAACCGAGAGAGAACAAGGGCAATCACCACTTGAACAAGTGCAGAGTGTGTTAAGAGGTGGGCGATCTTTCTAATCTTCCTAAGTTGGTAGAAACTTGCGGAGACTACCGTTGCCACCTGTCCTTTGAGGGATAGATTCTCATTGAGTGTAATCCCCAGGCTTTTTACCGATTGGGTCTTTGTAGGGGGAGATCCCATGTCTGTTGGCCAGCACAGTTGCCCCCAGCTCAGTCCACTTTCCCCAGGCAAGATCAATTCTATCTTGCCTGGGTTCAGTTTAAGGTGGTTATAGGTCATCCACTTTTGTATGTGTGACATCCCCATGATATCATATCCAGATTCTTTTCCTGTATGTCTGGACTGAAGGAGGTCGTCTTCAGCCACCCCTGTCTACCTAAGACAGCCACCTCTGCAAGTTTGTGAAAACCTGTTGTAGCCTCGTCCATAGCAGTGTTTATTATTTCTGCAGTTGTTTTTTCTCCTTAGTGTAATATTGCAGTAGCTTCATTTTGCTTTTCTTTAGGGAAATAATGAATAAGGGCTTCCAGGCCTGACCATATTTGCCTGTTGTAGCTAGCCAAAATGGCTACCACATTAGAAGCACAAACTGAGGTCGCTGCCATTGGTGAACATTGTTACTGATATTGTCAATGCATCTTTCCTCCTTGTCTGGTGCAGTTGAGCAAGGAGTGGATGGGTTCCTAGATCGTCTTTGAGAAGCCTACATCACTACTGAGTATGGAGTAAGGTGTCCTATGAGACTAGCTGGTTCATCGTCAGGAGCTGTATATTTTTAATCAAAACGAGAGACAAAAGCAGTCACATATGCCAGGTTTTAGATTTGTTTAAAACCCTCTCAGCATATGTGGCCAATGATCAGTATTTCTTCTAGTGGACCGAGCCTGGTAATGTGATTTTGATGTTGTAGGGCGCCTTTAAACCAGAGCTGATGCTCTTGGTAAGTGAGTGGAATTTCAACGTCCTCAAAAGGAACGTATTCCGCTGGAGGTTCCTCCACTTTATAGTAGTGGAACTCATGTGTTACTGGATTTGCTGCAGGAAACAGAATCCATGAATAGAATTCCTCTGTCTGTCGATATTCATGTACCTCTATTACAAATATTATTTTACCACCTCTCGATGATACTCCATTATTTATGAGTTTGTAAGTTATCATTTTTCTTACATTTGCCGGGATATGTATAACATCCGGGTCATTTTCATTAAAACCTGTATTATCTAGGTTTTTTGCAAGTGCTGCTGCTGCAGCTCTAGCCAATTCTTCATCACTTTCCATCATTTTTATGAAGGTTTGCAGAGCAAGTATCAAGGAAATAAAGATAAGGTGCACAATATTTTGGACCACTGTATCCTTCAACGTTGAACAAAACCAAAAATTAATACATAGGATTTTTCGTCCTACTCAGTTTAAGGCGGATATTTTATCCTTTAACCCACTCCAGATGTCTATTGGAGTTTTTACGGGATAAAGGGGTCTCTGTGAAAAGCACAACTGAGTTACTCTAGTATCTAGCGTTAAATTAGTGCCTTACCAAATGTTGGGCGCCATGTAGTGTAGTTCCTATATTCCCAATAGGCTCTGCGCATTGGAATAATATATCCTATAGACTAGATGTAGGACTGAGGTCGATTAGGTCTCTATCGAATGTATTAAACCTAATTGTGTGTGCCAGCTAGCTCAGAGGTCACTAGAAACTTTCTCGAATTCACAAGAAGGGATTAGTTTCTGACAACCGCATAAACATATAACAACTTTGTTTCCCCAAGATAAAACTGATCTTCAGAGTTGTGGAAACAATAGATAGATATTTCACTCAGTCAATCGTGCATGCTTCGTTTCACCAGAGGTGCAGAGAAATAGATAGACGGGCATTTTCAATAAACTGATTTATTGAACAGTCTTCTTTCTCAAGCATAAGAAATGAACTGCTACAATCGTAAAACTGGTTGTAAAATATAATGCATACAGTATAAATAGTAGAATAAAATAATACTGTAGGAGCATTGTATGTTTCCTAAACCATAGATAAATGCATACATAAATAACAGAGGCTAAAAGTACTCAACTGGTGCTTCTAAAATACGCCTACCCCGGTGTACCTAACCTTAGCTTAGTACTAATGAAGAAGTGAGGTGTAGCATAAATGTAGTATTCTTTTGCCAAGAATCTGTCCAAGATTTCTCTAAGGGTCTAATCAGCTCCATACAACAACAGTCCTAGTTCTCATGGCAATATTCATTTGTTGCATTGTAAACATCTGTGGTCAACATTCGTAATCCAAGGGATCTCTCTATTCTTAAGAGAATCCTAAGATGATTCAATCTATTGCCTCTTTAAAACAACAACCTCTCTGATTGAAACAAACAGGACAGCACAAACAAAAAATGTGTGAAAAGCGAGATGGCACCTCACGGGCGCACCACCAATGGGGCCCCTGGTTGGTACTCACCAGGATGGCCCTGTTCTCATCATCGGTGCCATCAAGCTAAAACCAAAAACGTGTCTCGAACCTCAAAAATAAAAAGACAGTGAATGGTGCAGTGGACACAACTTATATGTGACAAAACTGACAACATTTAACATATAAGTCACTGAGCAACTGGGACCATAAACTTTACTTTCATTCCCTTCTCTGTTGCAAAACAGTGAACACACATATACTAAAAAAGAAGAGAGTAAATACTACCTATCGATTCACTCTCTACTTACAGCCGACATGTTTCATTGCCTTGGTTTCTATCAGGCAATTTCTTCAGGGCAATACACTTTAAATGCCACTGCAAGAGACACTGAAGCTTGGGTGCTGTAACATAAACAAACAAGAGTGTGGTCACCTGGCGTCCCTCTCTGTGTTCTGCATCTCAGACTATCAAAACACCATGCTATATTAGTAGATAAAAGAAAGAATTCTGTTTACCCTGCATGCAGTATTGGCTCTCATACCAGTGATGAAATTATGCTAAAAACGGAATCCAGCTCCCTTAGGTGAGCATGGTCCTTACTCCCCGTTCGAGAAAGTTACTGCAATGTAAAAACACAGAGCATTTAGTTCATTCAGTATAGGAGCCTGCTCCTAGCTAGCGCCTTACAGTGTAAGGCGCTAGCTAGGAGCAGGCTCCTATACTGAATGAACTAAATGCTCTGTGTTTTTACATTGCAGTAACTTTCTCGAACGGGGAGTAAGGACCATGCTCACCTAAGGGAGCTGGATTCCGTTTTTAGCATAATTTCATCACTGGTATGAGAGCCAATACTGCATGCAGGGTAAACAGAATTCTTTCTTTTATCTACTAATATAGCATGGTGTTCTCTGTGTTCTGCATCTCAGACTATCAAAACACCATGCTATATTAGTAGATAAAAGAAAGAATTCTGTTTACCCTGCATGCAGTATTGGCTCTCATACCAGTGATGAAATTATGCTAAAAACGGAATCCAGCTCCCTTAGGTGAGCATGGTCCTTACTCCCCGTTCGAGAAAGTTACTGCAATGTAAAAACACAGAGCATTTAGTTCATTCAGTATAGGAGCCTGCTCCTAGCTAGCGCCTTACAGTGTAAGGCGCTAGCTAGGAGCAGGCTCCTATACTGAATGAACTAAATGCTCTGTGTTTTTACATTGCAGTAACTTTCTCGAACGGGGAGTAAGGACCATGCTCACCTAAGGGAGCTGGATTCCGTTTTTAGCATAATTTCATCACTGGTATGAGAGCCAATACTGCATGCAGGGTAAACAGAATTCTTTCTTTTATCTACTAATATAGCATGGTGTTTTGATAGTCTGAGATGCAGAACACAGAGAGGGACGCCAGGTGACCACACTCTTGTTTGTTTATGTTACAGCACCCAAGCTTCAGTGTCTCTTGCAGTGGCATTTAAAGTGTATTGCCCTGAAGAAATTGCCTGATAGAAACCAAGGCAATGAAACATGTCGGCTGTAAGTAGAGAGTGAATCGATAGGTAGTATTTACTCTCTTCTTTTTTAGTATATGTGTGTTCACTGTTTTGCAACAGAGAAGGGAATGAAAGTAAAGTTTATGGTCCCAGTTGCTCAGTGACTTATATGTTAAATGTTGTCAGTTTTGTCACATATAAGTTGTGTCCACTGCACCATTCACTGTCTTTTTATTTTTGAGGTTCGAGACACGTTTTTGGTTTTAGCTTGATGGCACCGATGATGAGAACAGGGCCATCCTGGTGAGTACCAACCAGGGGCCCCATTGGTGGTGCGCCCGTGAGGTGCCATCTCGCTTTTCACACATTTTTTGTTTGTGCTGTCCTGTTTGTTTCAATCAGAGAGGTTGTTGTTTTAAAGAGGCAATAGATTGAATCATCTTAGGATTCTCTTAAGAATAGAGAGATCCCTTGGATTACGAATGTTGACCACAGATGTTTACAATGCAACAAATGAATATTGCCATGAGAACTAGGACTGTTGTTGTGTATTAGCTTTCAGAGTGGAGGGCGTCCTAGTTCGGTTTGTCTTTCCCTCTAGACTCCTATTTTTGTAGTGTCTAATCAGCTCCATACCTTAATTTAGAATGAAGAAGGTCAGTCTCGGGACTCGATTTCCCAACAACCCGCAAGGGTAGCTTGGAAACACTGGAGCTGGATTTCTCGGCAGGAGAAAAGACAGCGTCTCTCTCAGTGCGTCTGCTGGAGGGTCGGCTTCCTTCGGCACTTGCTGTAGCAGGGCACGTCGGGCAAGTAGACAGTCGAACTGCTCCAAACCACTGTGTGTTTGCTTGGGCGAGTGTGGGCATATTTATACCTTGAAGGTGCTGAGTTTGACATATAGTTGGACATAATAACATCATCAAAGAGTCTCAGTTCTTTGAAAACTCCATGAGTTATTGGACAAATCAATATTCAAGCATGAGGAAGTCCCTTGCTGCTGAAGCTGAGTTTTCCAAGAAATCGTTGTGGATTTTCGGAACTAGTGGAAGTAGCCCTGCCGTATTTGGACTGCATGAGCTATGCCTAAATATGGTTATGATTTCTATGCCTATTTAAGGATATGGTGATTTATACCTATATAAGGGCATGAATCGGGAAACTTACAATAGGGTCTTAAAATGATACATAACAGGCTGTCCGGTGAAATATGGACACTGGTGGGGCGGAAGGGCGTAAAATCCTTAAATAGGTTCCTTTTGAGTAAAATATTGAATAAATGTACCTTTAAGAAGCTTGAAGAAGGTCCTTTAGAAACTTGAAGAAGGTACTTAGGTGTAGTTTTGATCCACCTCATCGCCAATTTATGTTATATCCTAGTAAAGAGTTCCAGAAGACTTAGATAGGTTACAGATGATAAGTTTATTCTTCTTAGATGGCTAGATATGTTTTCCAGTATATGTGTAATTAAAACCCCACCAGGAGCATCCTCTCTGCTGCTCAGCCCAGGATTCAACTGACAGTCCACTCACAGCATACCAAACATTCCAGAGAAATCACATTCACACTAACATTCTATACTCACTGGCTGAACAGCAGAGGCAGAGAAACAGGGAAGATGTAAGGTGGAAACCTTAGATATAACAATAATACAACACAGTTCCTCTTTATTATTTTTTATACTCTCGGAATCAGAGAAAGTGGGAAATGCACATGCGAACATCCCTTCCAAGGCACCTGGGAAACATTTCCTCACATCCCTTTCAGAGGGTATCTGCTGGCAAAATATGCATTTGTGATTCTGGACTGTTTCAAACTAGACATGGGTGACCCCAAATCTGAAACATTACATTGAGCTGACCCTGGTTTAACTCCCACTCGTGGCAGTCCTTGTTTGTTCAGCTCAAAGAGTCTGCCAACTGATTATTTAAAGTGGGAACATGTTTCGCTTTCAAGTTTATTTGATGCTTCAATACCCATTTACCGATCTTCTGAGCTTCTGTTGATAACTGATGTGCACTTCTTCCACCTACTTGTTTAAATAAAACACTGTTGTCCTTTTATCTGTTTTTACAAGTATTGCTGAACTCCTAAGCCTTGTTAGAAAGGATTGAAGCACTAAGACGGCAACACTTACATTCTAATAGGTTTAAATGCTATAATGCATCCCCATGATATCATATCCAGATTCTTTTCCTGTATTTCTGGACGGAAGGAGGTCGTCTTCAGCCCCCCCTGTCTACCTAAGATAGCCACCTCTGCAAGTTTGTGAAAACCTGTTGTAGCCTCGTCCATAGCAGTGTTTATTATTTCTGCAGTTGTTTTTTCTCCTTAGTGGAATATTACAGTAGCTTCATTTTGCTTTTCTTTAGGGAAATAATGAATAAGGGCTTCCAGGCCTGACCATATTTGCCTGTTGTAGCTAGCCAAAATGGCTACCACATTAGAAGCACAAACTGAGGTCGCTGCCATTGGTGAAAATTGTTTACTGATATTGTCAATGCATCTTTCCTCCTTGTCTGGTGCAGTTGAGCAAGGAGTGGATGGGTTCCTAGATCGTCTTTGAGAAGCCTACATCACTACTGAGTCTGGAGTAAGGTGTCCTATGAAACTAGCTGGTTCATCGTCAGGAGCTGTATATTTTTAATCAAAACGAGAGACAAAAGCGGTCACATATGCCAGGTTTTAGATTTGTTTAAAACCCTCTCAGCATGTGTGGCCAATGATCAGTATTCCTTTGACTAACTTGTGTGCTAGTTCCATAAAATCATAGAGGAAACCACCCGTTTGTCTCACTGCAATAGGAAGGCCAACTATTTTTGCTGCCCTTTCCACCAAACACCTAAACAAATCAAACCATTTATCCCACCTGAAGACCTAAAGACTGTAGAGCAACCAGTGTTCCTCTTGAAACTTGATTGCGGCAATGCCATAATCACTGGACCCCAAAAAGCCACCTTACACCTCTAAAAACATCTCTTAATGCAGCTGCTAGACTACTCACTGGTACCAAAAGATTTAACTACATCTCATCCGCTCTCAAGAGTTTCAATTGGCTGCCAATAGAAGGAAGAGGCATTTTCAAGACAGCTTGTATCCCCCACTAAGTCCTGCACATTGCAAATCCAAAATATTTAGAAGAAAAACTATTGAGAGCGGATAATAATCGAGCACTAAAAAGCTCCAACTCACTCCTTCTCATCCTTCCCAAACTAAAAATCAAAATCATCCCAGAAACATTCTTTAGCAGGTAATGCACCTTGGATCTATAACTCACTTCCTGGTGTAATCACTCCTATACTTGCTTCTAACTGAAGCTCAAATCATTTTTGCTGAACAAATACTTCAATTTAGCTCCACTGAACCTCTTAAATTAACAGGATCATTCCAAATGGTTCGCCGTCCCAATTCAGAGTTTAATCCATCAACAATGGATAATGTTTTATTATATCCTACTTTTTGAAATACATATATAATTGTTGCAATGTTTTTTATCCCTTCCGGATATACTACATCACCATGTAATCCTTATTCCAATGCTCTAGGCTCTGTGTCTAGCACATGTATTTGTGTCACATGTCTTGTAAAGCGCTCTGATATCCTCAGGTCTAGCCGGCACTATAAAAAACTCTCCAAGTAAATAAAATAGAATCTACCTATGTCATCTGGTGGTGAACTAGCCACAAGCTAGTTCATATGGTTGCTCAGTTACATCTATTTCTTTTAGCTTCTGGCGGATGGCCACTGATGCTGCTTCACCTTTAATGTTAGCTAATAGTATAGCTGAGTCCTGTTTGAAATCTTTCAGTAATTTCATACCAAGATTCAAGGCCGGTTCTGGACCGTATTAATTTTGAATCTGTCTCAGAACGTCTGGTATAGTCGGGACACCATGTGTTTTTGTGTAGATTGAAGCAAAAACTGTACCCCAAGTGTCACAGTCCTGCACATGTGGTGCAATCCCCATTGGTAAACAGATTGTTAAAATCCTGTGTTTCTCATCAGATGTACTATCGGGAAATACTGCCTCTATTTGAGTAATTTTTGGAGCTAACCATAACGGAATTTGTTCCCGTTTTGCGGGCACCTTACCAATGACTAATTGTATAGTCTGTGGTGTAATTTTGTTTGTGTGTTTCCCTGATGAGGGGTGTGCTGTAGAATTCTTGCAGCCGGTTGGACTGTTAAAGTCCACATGACATATTGAACCAACTGTCTATGTATTTTAATTATTGTTTTAGCTGAGCTAACAGTTCTGGTCCTGTCATTTGTTCAATATCAGGATGTGGTGTGTAGCTGGCTAGTACAGGCCATGTAGCTCCTGGTCTACCTAGTGGACCGAGCCTGGTAATGTGATTTTGATGTTGTAGGGCGCCTTTAAATCAGAGCTGATGCTCTTGGTAAGTGAGTGGAATTTCAACGTCCTCAAAAGGAACGTATTCCGCTGGAGGTTCCTCCACTTTATAGTAGTGGAACTCATGTGTTACTGGATTTGCTGCAGGAAACAGAATCCATGAATAGAATTCCTCTCTGTCGATATTCATGTACCTCTATTACAAATATAATTTTACCACCTCTCAATGATACTCCATTATTTATGAGTTTGTAAGTTATCATTTTTCTTACATTTGCCGGGATGTGTATAACATCCGGGTCATTTTCATTAAAACCTGTATTATCTAGGTTTTGTGCAAGTGCTGCTGCTGCAGCTCTAGCCAATTCTTCATCACTTTCCATCATTTTTTATGAAGGTTTGCAGAGCAAGTTTCAAGGAAATAAAGATAAGGTGCACAATATTTTGGACCACTGTATCCTTCAACGTTGAACAAAACCAAAAACTAATACATAGGATTTTTCGCCCTACTCAGTTTAAGGCGGATATTTTATCCTTTAACCCACTCCAGATGTCTATTGGAGTTTTTACGGGATAAAGGGGTCTCTGTGAAAAGCACGACTGAGTTACTCTAGTATCTAGCGTTAAATTAGTGCCTTACCAAATGTTGGGCGCCATGTAGTGTAGTTCCTATATTCCCAATAGGCTCTGCGCATTGGAATAATATATCCTATAGACTAGATGTAGGACTGAGGTTGATTAGGTCTCTATCGAATATATTAAACCTAATTGTGTGTGCCAGCTAGCTCAGAGGTCACTAGAAACTTTCTTGAATTCACAAGAAGGGATTAGTTTCTGACAACCGCATAAACATAACAACTTTGTTTCCCCAAGATAAAACTGATCTTCCGAGTCGTGGAAACAATAGATAGATATTTCACTCAGTCAATCGTGCATGCTTCGTTTCACCAGAGGTGCAGAGAAATAGATAGACAGGCGTTTTCAATAAACGGATTTATTGAACAGTCTTCTTTCTCAAGCATAAGAAATGAACTGCTACAATTGTAAAACTGGTTGTAAAATATAATGCATACAGTATAAATAGTAGAATAAAATAATACTGTAGGAGCATTGTATGGTTCCTAAACCATAGATAAATACATACATAAATAACAGAGGCTAAAAGTACTCAACTGGTGCTTCTAAAATACGCGTACCCCGGTGTACCTAACCTAAGCTTAGTACTAATGAAGAAGTGAGGTCTAGCATAAATGTAGTATTCTTTTGCCAAGAATCTGTCCAAGATTTCTCTAAGGGTCTAATCAGCTGCATACCTTAGTTTAGAATGAAGAAGGTCAGTCTCGGGACTCGATTTCCCAACAACCCGCAAGGATAGCTTGGAAACACTGGAGCTGGATTTCTCGGCAGGAGAAAAGACAGCGTCTCTCTCAGTGCATCTGCTGGAGGGTCGGCTTCCTTCTGCACTTGCTGTAGCAGGGCGCGTCGGGCAAGTAGACAGTAGAACTACTCCAAACCACTGTGTGTTTGCTTGGGCGAGTGTGGGCATATTTATACCTTGAAGGTGCTGAGTTTGATGTATAGTTGGACATAATAACGTCATCAAAGAGTCTCAGTTCTTTGAAAACTCCACGAGTTCTTGGACAAATCAATATTCAAGCATGGGGAAGTCCCTAGCTGCTAAAGCTGAGTTTTCCAAGACATTGTTGTGGATTTTCGGAACTAGTGGAAGTAGCCCTGCCGTATTTAGACTGCATGAGCTATGACTAAATATGGTTATGATTTCTATGCCTATATAAGGATATGGTGATTTATACTTTTATAAGGGCATGAATCGGGAAACTTACAATAGGGTCTTAAAATGATACATAACAGGCTGTCCGGTGAAATATGGACACTGGTGGGGCGCGAGGGCGTAAAATTCTTAAATAGGTTCCTTTTGAGTAAAATCTTGAATAAAAGTACCTTTAAGAAGCTTGAAGAAGGTCCTTTAGAAACTTGAAGAAGGTACTCAGGTGTAGTTTTGATCCACCTCATCGCCAATTTATGTTATATCCTAGTAAAGAGTTCCAGAAGACTTGGATAGGTTACAGATGATAAGTTTATTCTTCTTAGATGGCTAGATATGTTTTCCAGTATATGTGTAATCAAAACCCCACCAGGAGCATCCTCTCTGCTGCTCAGCCCAGGATTCAACTGACAGTCCACTCACAGCATACCAAATATTCCAATGACATCACATTCACACTAACATTCTATACTCACTGGCTGAACAGCAGAGGCAGAGAAACAGGGAAGACGTAAGGTGGAAACCTTAGATATAACAATAATACAACACAGTTCCTCTTTATTATTTTTTATACTCCCGGAATCAGAGAAAGTGGGAAATGCACATGCGGACATCCCTTCCAAGGCACCTGGGAAACATTTCCCCACATCCCTTTCAGAGGGTATCTGCTGGCAAAATATGCATTTGTGATTCTGGACTGTTTCAAACTAGACATGGGTGACCCCAAATCTGAAAAATTACATTGAGCTGACCCTGGTTTAACTCCCATTCGTGGCAGTCCTTGTTTGTTCAGCTCAAAGAGTCTGCCCACTGATTATTTAAAGTGGGAACATGTTCTGCTTTCAAGTTTATTTGATGCTTCAATACCCATTTACCGATCTTCTGAGCTTCTGATGTGCACTTCTTCCACCTTACTTGCTTAAATAAAACACTGTTGTCCTTTTTTTTTTTTTTTTTTTTTTAAATTTTTATTGACATTTTACAACAGTTTCCCCCCCCCACCCCGCGCCATAACAAATTTTTCATTTCTCATTACTCATTTACAGATGATACATATTGCAGTAATAACATTTCTTACAAAATACGATATAAAATAACAGAATCAGCAAAGAAATCCTAATTTAAGACTACCAACTAAAACTTTAAGTATTTAAAGTAGGAGGGAAAGAAGAAAAAACTTGACATTCGCTTCTTCAGGGCCTACTACCTTGTGTTACCCCCTTATACATTTAACATCCTGTCTTTCCAATCGGATATCGGCTTCCACAGCTGTAGCCCCAGTGCTCTCCCTTTTTTCCCCTTTCTAGCATAAATAGCCCTCTCAAGGTTGTGCATATACAATAGCTTAGCCAGCCACTGCTGGAAGGAGGGAGCCAATTTATCTTTCCATACAGACGCTATGCAAAGACGTAGTACGGCCATTGCCACAAATATGAAACCACCTGCACTATGTTGTTCTATATTGGCTGCCTCGAGGCCTACCATTATTACATCAGGTGTCAATTTCACTTTGAAAGCCAATGATTTATCACAGAACATTTCAATACTGTTTATGAGTGGTGAGAGGATTGGGCACCCTGCGAACATGTGAATTATGTCTGCCTCTGAACTATCGCATCGCGGGCACCTCACTCCCTGTATTCCTCCCCACTGAGCGATCCTAGCTGGGGTATAGTAAAGTCTAAACAAAGTTTTGTAATGTTGTGCTTTTAGTGATGCCAGACATAGTACCTCATGCCCCAAGGTTAGTGATTTTGTAAATATCCCTTCAGAAATTCCTAGTGCCTCCATCCATTTGGTCTCATACTTCCCTAAGTCGTCCCCTCTATGTTCTATTAATGCTGCATACAGCCGTTTAATTGTACATGGCCGCTCTGCTTCAATCATCTGTAGTATTGGGTTCTCCTTAAATCCCGCCTGACCACCACGTTTATTACCTAAAAAACTTCTTATCTGTAAGTACTTGAAAAAAGACCTATTACTAACCCCGAATTCCTGTTGGAGCTCTGCAAATTGCCGTACCCCTAATTCCCCCATCAAGTCTCCCATGTTTCTAATTCCTTGTCTAACCCATTCTTTAAAGATTACATCCGAGAAAATATCCGAGGGTAATGTTGTGTCCCCTACTAATCTCGTATATCCATGGAGTCTACCCAGACCAAAACTCTTCTTAAATGCCTTCCAGATCTTATTGGCGGCTTCCAATGTCTTAAACCTAGTTCGCTTGAAGTAGCTTGGCTCCGTAAATCTCAGAAAAGCATTATTAGCTTCATCTCCCAAAATTAAGCCATACACTTCTAAAGACCCTGTATGTAATTCCTCCTCTCCTTCAATCCCTCCCAATAAACAGGTCATTTGTTGCAGAGCCGCTGCCCAGTAATACATCCTGAGGTCTGGTAGAGACCATCCTCCCTTATCATAAGTTAGTGACATGTATTTCAGTGCCCTCCTTGTCTTCCCTTGTGCCCATACGAAGCGATTTACCATATTCTCTAAGTTCTTAAACCATATCAAATTAAAAAACAGCGGAATTGTTCTAAACAAGTATAGCACTTTGGGAAGCAGGTTCATTTTCACATAGTTAACCCTTCCAACAATTGTCATATGCAGACTGTGTATCCTATCCAGGTCTTTTTTCGTTTTTGTGAGAATAGGAGTGATATTGATTTCCACCAACTTTCCTAAATCTGCTGTGATAATAATACCCAAGTATTTACCTTCATTAACCACCCGTGTATCTGTGCAATCTGTGTGTGCGTTTTTAATAATTTGTGTCTTATTTTTGTTCAATGCATAACCCGCTATTCGCCCAAACAGCTCTGCCTCTGATTCTATTTCCCTTATCGCATCCATTGGGTTGGGCGTTATAACCGCTATGTCGTCTGCATACGCAAGAACCTTTATATCTCCCCTCTTAGAAAGTAGTGGTTCAATTCTTGCGTTTTGTTCTAATTTATATATTAGAGGGTCTATATACATTGCAAACAATAAAGGTGAACAGGGGCACCCCTGTCTTGTGCCCCTGGTAATATTAAAGGGTTTCGTGTGACCTGTATTTATCCTGACACTTGCTGTTGGATTTGAGTAGAGTGATTGTATTACTTTGATAAATGTTTCGCCCACTCCCCCTCTTCTCAAAACAACCCATAAATACTCCCATGCTACCCTATCGAATGCTTTCTCAGCGTCGAGTAACAAAGTGGCCATTGGTTTCCCTTCCCCTTCCTGAATATCAAACAGTGTTATCATTTTCCTTACATGTGTTGTGGTATCTCTATGAGGTATGAACCCGTGTTGATTGTCACTCACCAGTTGAGTAATTACCCTGGCGAATCTAGCTGCCTGTATCTTTGAGAATATTTTGGTATCTGCATTGATTAATGTGATGGGTCGATATGATCCAGGTTCTGTCGGATCCTTCCCTTTTTTTAGTAAGATTACAATGTCTGCTCCCGCCCAGCTGCCCGGGATTGCCTGCCCTTGCTGAATTCCTTTGAAAGTTCTCGCTAATTCTTTGAATATTGAGGGTAAGAATATTTTATAAAATTCTCCTGGAATCAGATCAGGTCCAGCTGCTTTCCCATTTGGTAAGCCCAGTATTGCATCGTTTATCTCCTCATCGCTTATGTCATTATCCAGATATTCTCTATCCTCTTCACTAAGTACTTTACCCGGGATGTTCTCTAGATACTGCTCTATTTCACTCCTATCCCGGACTAACTCCTCCTTATATAACCTGCTATAATATGCCCTAAATACCTCAGCGATTCCCTTATCATCAGTGATTATCTGTCCTGTTTCGTCTTTAATTTCCTTGATTTCACTTTTAGCTACTCTTTGTCTTGTTCGTGCAGCTAGCGTGCGTCCTATTCTTTCACTGAATTCGTAGCTCCTCTCTCTCTGCGTGTCATACAATCTAGCGGCCTTAATCGCCACTTCTTCCAGAGCTGCTGCCCTAGCTGCTGTTACTTCTAGAAGTCGTTCAGTGAGTCCCCGCTGTTCTATGGTAGCTAACTCAAGGCGTGCTTCTGCCAAGATCAAAGCGTTGTTCAACCGATCCCTTTCTATTTTTTCCCTCCTCTGTTTAGCAATGGAATAGCTAAGCGTCTCCCCTCTAATACAGGCCTTAAATGTATCCCAAGCATTCCCAACGTTGGTGCTCCCTCTATTAATATCCCAGAATTGTTTAATCCATGCGTGCATGTATGTGACATAATCATCGTCTTTCAACAAACCCCTTTCGAACGTCCATGATCCCACCACCTTCTTAAAACCTACGCCTTCAATTGTTAATTTTAGAGGGTTGTGATCTGACAATATGCGTGGTAATCTCTCAATTGTTGCATTGTTTAATAGTTCCCGGGTTATAAAAAAATAATCTAACCTAACGCATTTGTGGTGAGTTGCTGAATAAAATGTATATCCAGGATCTGACTGTTTCTTGACACCCCATACATCATACACTCCATTATTTCTTACTAGACTCTGTATTGCCCTGCAGACTCTTTTCTTTCTTCCCTTATATTGCCCTGTTGTATCTATATCTAGCCCCTTGGCCCCGTCAATATTAAAGTCTCCTGCCAGGATCACCCGTGACGCCCAAGAAGGCAACTCAGTATCCAAAAAGAGGAACAGTTCTGGGTCATCCTCGGTTGATCCATAAACAGAGCCTATGGTAACCCACTCCTCCCCTATAAAACACTCAATCAGGGCACATCTCCCCCACTCATCCTCGAACCTCTTCCTTGTTTTAATGTCTGTATGTTTGGTTAGTACAGCCACTCCTCTAATTCTCGCCCCTTGTTTTGAATGTGCTAGTACCCTGAATCCCAGTTGTTCCAGTAAGAATACCCTATTCCCTTCTACGTGTGTCTCTTGTAAGCATATAAAATCAGCCCCAGTATTCTTTAACAACAGTGCCAGACGCTGTCTTTTTAATCTGTCATTCAGCCCGCACACGTTCATAGTAATAATTTTAATACTCCCGCTCATGGAGGGTTATGTAAACTTTCCTTACGACCTCGTAATCCCATTGTATTTTCTTTACAAATGTTATAGTCGATATGCTCTTTTGTTTGTTTCAGCTCTTCCCACTTTTTTTGTTTTTTTGTTATGTGTTTACTTCTTCTACTCCTTCTACCTGTGCTACACCAACTTGCAGTGCTACTTGAGCTTGCTGTGCTAATTGTATCATCTGAGTTACATACTTTTTCTTTTTCTTGTTTCATCGCTGTCTCCCCCTTATTGGCGCTCCCCTTCCCCCTCCCCTCCCCCCTCCCCTGCCCACAGGCAACTAGGTCAATCCTGACCTATGTATGACTGGTTCCCGATCCCCTTGAGTGGAGCCGCCCCTCCCCTCTCTTCCTATAGTAATAAATGTGATTGCAAAAAAAAGGAGAAAGAAAAGAAAAGAAAAGAAAAGAAAAAAAAGGAAAGAGAGAAGGAGGAACAGAGCGAACCCCCTCTGCGCTCCACCTATTCACCTGTAAGAATTGATTGCTTAGTCCAAAACAATGTCCCACATACAACCGATTCTTGCTGAGTCTTGCTGAGTCTATACAAGAAAAAAATACAGAATAATCTAACCCTTCACCTCTTGGATTCTAAACCTATTCAGTACAATACAATTCAACTCAGGCCTAGTACAAGCCATATAAATCCATATCATCTAGGGTCGTCAGCCTTGTCCCCCCCCTTCTCTCCTCCCCCTTCCCCTCCCTCCCCCCCCCTTCCTCCTTTTCACTTTTGGATATTGTTTATCTTCTTCTTTTCTCCTTTAACTCAGACAGGAAACTCTGTGCTTTAATCTCTGAGAAGAACATTCTCATGTGGCCCTCTGTTATTACTTTCAGCCTTGCGGGGTACAGGAGGTATGCCTCGCACCCAGCTTTCTGAAATGGATCTATCAATTGTCGCAACCTCCACCTCCTCTCCACTGTGGCATGACAAAAATCCGGGCGAGCGAAGAATGTGTTCCCTTTGAAGGCCCGGCGATCTTGTGGTCTTGCACTATCCATAATGGCTTGTCTTGCCAGGAAGTTCCCTATGTATACCAACATAGCTCTTGGTCTCTCACTCTGATTGGCACCATAGGACTTCTTAATTGTCAGTGGAAATCTGTGCGCCCGTTGTACCTCAATGTCCCAATTCCAAGTGATGAGCTCTGGAAATGCTTCTTTTAACAGTGTGACTACGTAGGCCCTGGGATTCTGCTCCTCTACCCCCTCCGGAATCCCTAGAAATCTTATATTGTTCCTCCTCTGTCTATTTTCCGCATCCTCAGCCTTCCATTGTAAATCCTCATTAAATTTCTCCTGTGCCGTCTTAAACTCTTTCCACTGTGAGACTTCATCCTCCAATTGGCCAGTTCTCTCTTCCACTTCTGTCATTCTGCCTGCCATCTCCGCATATAACTTATTTACTTTACACAATGACCCCTCGATCTTCTTACTTGTCCGTTTTGCTCTTTTAGCTTCAGCCCTCACCTCTTCCTGCATTTGCCTAAGAGTGGCTTCTGATGTGCACTTCTTCCACCTTACTTGCTTAAATAAAACACTGTTGTCCTTTTGTCTTTTTTTACAAGTATTGCTGAACTCCTTAGCCTTGTTAGAAAGGATTGAAGCACTAAGACGGCAACACTTACATTCTAATAGGTTTAAATGCTATAATGCATCCCCATGATATCATATCCAGATTTTTTTCCTGTATGTCTGGAATGAAGGAGGTTGTCTTCAGCCACCCCTGTCTACCTAAGACAGCCACATCTGTAAGTTTGTGAAAACCTGTTGTAGCCTCGTCCATAGCAGTGTTTATTATTTCTGCAGTTGTTTTTTCTCCTTAGTGGAATATTGCAGTAGCTTCATTTTGCTTTTCTTTAGGGAAATAATGAATAAGGGCTTCCAGGCCTGACCATATTTGCCTGTTGTAGCTAGCTAAAATGGCTACCACATTAGAGGCACAAACTGAGGTCGCTGCCATTGGTGAAAATTGTTTACTGATATAGTCAATGCATCTTTCTTCCTTGTCTGGTGGAGTTGAGCAAGGAGTGGATGGGTTCCTAGATCGTCTTCAAGAAGCCTACATCACTACTGAGTATGGAGTAAGGTGTCCTATGAGACTAGCTGGTTCATCGTCAGGAGCTGTATATTTTTAAACAAAACGAGAGACAAAAGCGGTCACATATGCCAGGTTTTTCATTTGTTTAAAACCCTCTCAGCATATGTGGCCAATGGTCAGTATTTCTTTGACTAACTTGTGTGCTAGTTCCTTAAAATCATAGAGGAAAGCACCCGTTTGTCTCACTGCAATAGGAAGGCCAACTATTTTTGCTGCCCTTTCCCCCAAACACCTAAAAAAATCAAACCATTTATCCCACCTGAAGACCTAAAGACTGTAGAGCAACCAGTGTTCCTCTTGAAACTTGATTGCGGCAATGCCATAATCACTGGACCCCAAAAAGCCACCTTACACCTCTAAAAACATCTCTTAATGCAGCTGCTAGACTACTCACTGGTACCAAAAGATTTGACTACATCTCATCTGCTCTCAAGAGTTTCAATTGGCTGCCAATAGAAGGAAGAGGCATCTTCAAGACAGCTTGTTTCCCCCACTAAGTCCTTCACATTGCAAATCCAAAATATTTAGAATAACAACTATTGAGAGCGGATAATAATTGAGCACTAAAAAGCTCCAACTCACTCCTTCTCATCCTTCCCAAACTAAAAATCAAAATCATCCCAGAAACATTCTTTAGCAGGTAATGCTCCATGGATCTAAACTCACTTCCTGGTGTAATCCCTCCTATACTTGTTTCTAACTGAACCTCAAATCATTTTTGTTGAACAAATACTTCAATTTAGCTCCACTGAGCCTCTTAAATTAACAGGATCATTCCAAACGGTTCGCCGTTCCAATTCAGAGTTTAATCCATCAACAATGGATAATATTTTATTATATCCTACTTTTTGAAATACATATATAATTGTTTCAATGTTTTTTATCCCTTCCGGATATACTACATCAACATGTAATCCTTCTACCAATGCTCTAGGCTCTGTGTCTAGCACATGTATTTGTGTCACATGTCTTGTAAAGCGCTCTGATATCCTCGGGTCTAGCCGGCGCTATAAAAAACTCTCCAAGTAAATAAAATAGAATCTACCTATGTCATTTGGTGGTGAACTAACCACAGGTGGGTTTGGTGGAACTGACATCGGCATTACCTAATCTGCCCAATATGAACTAGAGTTAGTAGGAGGGCCTTTTGTTACTTCTCCTTCCTCTTGTTCTTCATCATCAGAAAAGTCACCAGGAATGGTGAAGGATGGGAGTTGCCTCACTTGACGTATGTGTACAGTAGCTAAACTCCGGCTAGTTAGTGTATGAACTATCTTACCAGTGTAAGGAGAGACAATAGTATTGACTGAACACTTGGCTCTAAAAATCTCTTATAATAGTCCTCTAAAATATGTTGCAGATCTGTAACCAGAACTGTCACCACCGGCATCATATACTCCTGATATTGCTGTTGCTGTTCATCATATGTGTCATAATCATGATGCTCTTTAAAAGCCTCTACAGATCATGGCTTTTCATGATGTTCTCGGAATAGGAAATTTCCTTCGGAGTATGTGCACCCCTCTTAATCATTATCTTGGCTTTTTATGTGGTGCTATGTGTGACTATAAGCAGATCGGAATGGGATGGTGCAGGTGGTAAAGGAGATACTTTACTGGGGGATGTGTATTAAGGTACAGTAGAGATTGGTATGCTATTTTTCTGTGATTAAGATAACTCTGCCCTCATCAACAGTGTTATGACGGGGCCAATGATGCTGTAGCTGATGGGTATTTAGGGATGTAATGCCTGAGTCTTCTGCAATTGACGAGGATTTAGTCACTATATATGATGCAGCAGTGGAAAGTGTTATAGCCGTCGAAACCATCGTCAATGAGGATATTGTTGTTGTGGTGACAGTCGATAATGTCATCATCGATGTTGTTGTTTTCATCAACGGTTTCACCATCATCCTCATAGACAAGGGTGTCCATTGACACCTTTTTTACCTCAAAAGCTGAAATTTTCAAGAAAGTGTTGTTGACTCCAATCTGAAACCTCCTGATCTTGTTGAGGTAGTTGAATGTTTTTTACCTTCTTGTTTCCTTTTTTCATGAATAGGACACTTTTCACTAATCCTTTCCTCTTGGCCTTTTTTAATGACCTTTCTAGAGGGCTCCAGAGAGAAGTCTTTCTCCTTTGAATGCTCTTTTTTTTTGTGGTGATAAGATGTACCCGCCCCTTCATCCTATGAAGACAGATGTTCCTTAGAATTTTAGTTCGAGCCTGGCAGCATGCATGCGTTGTCTGCACGACTGTTGGATTCACTAAACGGAGTGTAATCCCGCCTGCAGCTTACCATAGGTTGACTCCAGTGCTGCTCTTCTTTGCTGGCCCCTCCCTGGTTCCCACTCCTGATACCTCTTTTCCGTTCAAGGCTGAGGAGCACCGACAAAGTTCAGTTTCCTTACGCTGGCATTCGTAATCAGTTGTTTGAAAGAACTCTTTTTCCTCTGCTGCCCTTCCCCCCAGACATTTGTGTTCAGCTTTTTTCTTACATCTTGTGTATTCGGCAGTCTTGAGTTTTCTAGCTCTTGTCACCATTGATTGGCAGGACTTGGCAGACTATTCCTCAATCATTGAAAAGGAATCCTCCAAAAATGGTACTGAGCAGCAGTAAGGAACATTGTCCTTGGTATTCTACAACTGACATACTCTGCCCGAGATCACATGTTGTAGTTTAGGAGATGTTGTGTAATGGGGACGTTTATTTCACCTGGGTTGATATTTGCTTGTGATTAAAATGGACCACTATGTAATCCTGCTGTACATGAGTACCATGGGCACATCAACCAATATTGGAGATATAGTTTGATGTGGCGTTTTAAGCAAAACCTTTTGATTTTCAAGTTTATCCTTTCTTCTGTGCCTTGGTTGTGGTCTCTACCCTATAAAAACATTGTAATTGCAATACCGGGTGTTAAAGGCTTTGTGGCTTTAACAGATAATCGGAAGAATGCCACAGATGTAAATATGTTCATTTGAGTTACATAGAGTTCTGTCTAGGGAGAAAATAAAATAAACAAACAGTGTCAGCAGCCAGAGACCCCCCCACCCTGACCACCCACCCACACACAGCATTGTTATGTATGATGTACATCCTGTTATGTATAATAAAGACGCCTGCACACTAGGATTTTCATGCAAGAGAGGTGGTGGACTACAAAGTTCATGTATCGCCCATGCATCGGTTGTCAGTAAAATGATATATAAGCTTGCGCAATGTCAAAAGTCAATCCCGCTCGGCAGACAGAGGCCTAGAACCCCTGTGTCCTTGCCGCTGGCATTGCACTGCAGCTGAAGGGAGGCGTGGGCTTTTTAATATGCAGGGCCACTGGAAAAGAATGGGCAGGCATGGGAAGGCACAGAGACAAAGGGCCATATGTATCAAGCAAATTTTTAGTCGCAAATGCTGCGAATCGCAAAAAAACTGCGTTTGCGATTAAAAATTCGCTATTCCCAATGTATGAAGCACAGTCGCATAGAAAAAAAAGAAATCGCTAAAATAGCGATTCCTTACGTTGCGAGAGCCTGAATTCTGTGATTTCCCTAGCGATTTCTTTATTTTGCGATTACCTCAGTTAGCGAAATTCGCAAATGGGGTAATCGCAAAAATAAGGAATCGCTATGGAATGTATGAAAAAATTGCAATTAGAGATTTCACGAAATTCGCATTTTTGAGAATCGTAATTAACACCAAGTGGGAGCAGCTGGTAACCAGGTGCAAACTACATAAGGAGTCCCACAATGCAACAGACTTTTTTCCACAATGGCTGGGCTTTACGTGATAGCCAGGAGGCTGCGACTCAGAGCTGCTGCACAGAGGAGGAGACGCCAGGAGAGGATATTCTGTGCGCGCATTACCATCTTCCAGCGCACTGAGGAGGACATTCATACACACTACAGGCTGGATGAAGAGAGCATCCTTGATTTAATTGATGAACTCAAACCCTTCCTTGAACATCCCACACGCAGGACACACTCCATCCCCACCTACATCCAGGTCCTGTGCTCACTCCACCTCTTAGCATCTGGTAGTTTCCAGGGGGTGATTGCCTCTGTAGGAGGTATGTCACAGAGTGCACTTTTGCGCTTTTTCAACGTGTTCCTTGATGCCATGGTACAGAGGCAGCAACACCACATTCACTTCCCAAGCACCCCACAAGCACTAGACCAGTCAAACAGGACTTTTATCAAATAGCCCAATTTCCCCACGTCATCGGATGTATAGATGGGACACACGTTGCAATATCCCCCCACTCCCAGAATGAGTACGTGTTCAGGAATCGCAAATCCTACCATTCCCTGAACATACAGGTGGTGTGTGATGCCAAAAACATCATCACAGACATTGTTGCCAAATACCCTGGCAGCACGCACGACTCTTACATCTTCCGCCCCAGTGGGATACACCGTAGACTCACAAGTGGGGAGTTTGGCGAGGGCTATCTACTAGGTATATGCATTTGAACAGAGGCCACACTTGTTAAGGATAGCATGTGCAGGACAGTGTGTAACCATATACCTCCCTCCCCACAGGTGACAGTGTGTATGCGGTCTGTGACTTCATACTGACGCCCTACCTAAATCCAGCCAATGCAGCGGAGCGGCGGTACAACAGCACCCACATTGCAACAAGAGCCACCATTGAGAGGACATTTGGGATACTCAAAAGCAGATTCAGGTGCCTACACAAGAGCGGAGGGGCACTGCAATACAACCCACAGACCTGTTGCAAGATAGTGGTAGCATGTGCCATGCTGCACATCGCCACCAGGAAAGGCACACTGTTGGAGGTCAGTGAATCTGACACATCAGATGTGGAGGGGCCAGCTCCAGGACGCATGCCAGCCGGTGTAGTTGGTGCAGCTGCTGGGCGCCAGAGTCGGGATGAGATCACGCGCAACTATTTTTAGGTAAGTGAAAATGACACAATGCTATATATCAATTGTCAGACTGTGTTTTTATTCCTTAGCATCAGGATTATTAACTTCACACAGGCTGAGTGACACACATGGTCCATCAAAATGTCCAGCACATGTTCATGCACAGTGCAAGTCTCCTATGAGGGTCAAGTGTCCATGTGCAGTGGGTAGCTGCACCCATCCTGTGGTCCCATGTATATCTCCTCACAAGCGGCGCTGTCGGGAGGAAGCCCCTGTTTGCCTCCCTCACTTGGGCCACTAGCCCTACTGTTACGGCCACTACGGCGCCTATCCATGGTGGGTGAGGGGGGTGGCGTTGCTTCTTCCTGGTAGGGCGTCCTCATCAGTGGGAGTCAGGACTCCTGGCCCAGCAGTGCGGATTGCGCGCAGCTCATCCACAGCCGTAGTGATTTGGAGCAGGGCCCTTGCCACGTCCTGGCTGTTGTGCGCCCCTTCGCGCTGCATGCAGTTGCTGCGCCTAGCTAAAACACTGGTGGTAGAGGACAGGCGGTTCACCGCCCGTGTGTACAAGTCCAGGCGTTGCATCTCTCTACGCCTGGCTGCACGTCGGCCCTGAGTTCGGCACAGAGTGCCTCCATGGCACATGTCATGCTCCTGAAGCCTGCCCGTACTTCCCTTTGGAGTGACTTTATATTGTTTGCTAGCAGGCGCTGTACCTGCAACATGTTCAGCTCAAGACCGGCAAACACGGACCCATCCCCTGGATCAGCTGCACTGCTGGAAGCACGGGACCTGCGCCTGGTTGGAACTTCTGGCATTGGATCAGCACGGGGGCGCTGTTGTCGTTCTGGCTGTGTGGTATCAGTTTGGCCATCGCCATCAGTGTCCTGGCCCTCGTCCTCCAAAGGGGGTAGTGGTTGGACAACATTCCTCCTGTGGCGCTTGGGGGGGGTTCACTGGGCTAGCCTCGACCTCACTTTCATCCTCCTGCGCAGCCGCTGGTCTGGTAGGGGAATTGCCCTGCTCCCACTGCCTGTTGCCTGATTTGCAGTTGATGCTGTGGATGTAAAAGCACACATTTATTTTCTGTTCTGACTTGTGCTTGACAATTATTAAATATCACTTGTTGGGATTACATGTATCTTGTTTTTTCCTTTCATGATGTGCACATTCATTTGGGGATTGGCTGGGTGTAAATGCACCACTGTAATGTGCATGTGACTACATCTCCCATAATGCATTGCAGTGTGCGCTTGTGTACCTGCAGTGGCCTTCTAGTTTTGTCCTGCCCCTGGGTCGCTGCTGGGTGTGTGGGGGTAGTTTGGGGGGGGGGGGGTCAGGGGTGTGATGGCATGCCTCTTACCTTGTCCTGGTCCCGGGGGATCGGAGCTGTCCATGTCGGCCACGCCCATGACGCTTTCAGGAAGAAGGATTCCCTCCACCAGTTCCTCCAAAGGTGTTGAGTCAGTGGCAGCGGAGGTCCCTCCACCAGTCTTCCTGGCTTGCTCCAACCTGGCAGCAGCCTTCTCCTTGGAGCGCTGGCGCATATCGTACCAGCGCTTCCTTAAGCCTTCCACACTCCTGTGTGTTACCCCAACAGCATTCACCATTTGTTGTATGTCTGCCCATATGCACCTCTTCTGTGTCTCAGGCACCCTCAGTGATTGTTTGCCAAACAGCAGCTCATGGCGTGTGACCATTTTTTGGATGAGAACTTCCAGCTCTGCTTCTGAGAATTTTTGTTTCCTCTTCCTCTGTTTGTCAGCCTGCTGCTGCTGGGGGGTGTCCTGGTTGGGCAAGTCTCCTGTGTCCTGCATTCTTTCATCCACTACAGTGTTCCCTCTCCACCACTCCTTCTCTCTGACTGTGAATCAGAAACTCAGGTGCAGCATGGGTAGTCACACTTCCTGGTTGTGATGTCATCAAGCTGCACCTGAGTTTCCAATTAGCAGATTTGCAAAATTCACAAATTGCAATTTTTTACGGCAAGGAATCGCAAAATTGTGATTTTTTACGCTAAGGAATCGCTATTGGGGGTATCGCAATGAAAATAGTGCTTTTTACAGAATCTCTATTTTATTGCAATTTTTTACATACATACCATTTTGCGATTCACAAAAAATCGCAAATTCAGAATCGCAAATGGGGAGCTTGATACATATGGCCCATAATATTGACAGGTCTCTATTGATTAGGGATCTTGAACTAAAAATAAGGACAATCGTAGTCGAGTTGCATTCGTAGGCTGACAGGAAGCTGGGACGAGACTGCTTTGAACCTTTAGCACTCTCCCCTCACGTGTGGATCAAGCTTTTGCCTACTCTTGTGATCTCCAGCTCTCCTTATGTATGTTTCTTTCTGCAAGAGTTTGCAGTTCCAGAAAAAGGAAGCAGATCTTTTAGTGCAGTGCAGCACCTGATGTACAGTAAAAAGTTGAGAAAGAAGCGCGTTCTGGATATGGGCTCCAAAAACCCTGGCACTCTCAGGGTCCCTCGCACAGATTCACTGAGAATGACCATCTATCCAGACACTTTCCTGCACTGCTATTCATCAACGTACTCCTCAGTCATATCATTGAGGACTTAGCACTGTGATATTAACTCAGCAGCAGGTGTGCATATGTTTATACTCAGGTGCACAAGTTCATTTGTGTATGAGTACATTGCAAGTGTTTGTATGTGCACTGTGCATGTCTCCATGTAGGCATGCATGCAGCATCTATGTGTGCACATGTACCACTCTACATGTGTAGGTTTGAATGTGTGCACTGTGTGCGCGCATGTACAGTGCATAGTGCATATGTCCACAGGTGTATGCATGGGTCTTGCATGTGTGCACTGGCCATTGGTGGATTGAATACGTGTCACGTGTGAAGCTCCTGATCTCATAAGATACTTTAACATGCCATCCATTTGTAAACAAGCCAAAACAAATATGCTGTTACTGTTCATAGTGGCAACGTTTTTAAAACAATGCATAAACTAACTGTCAGTCTCTGCATACTTTTCCCATTTCCAGCGTTGCTTACAGGAGAGCCTGTTTGGCAGCTCTAGATTCTAAACATAATATTTTCAGAGATGAGATGTAGAACTTTTAAAAAATGGCTTTGTGTGCATTTATGATCAGATGGGCAGCAGTGGATGTCAGTGCACACAAAAGCATGTGCAGCTTGTGCTTTTAACCAGTGGTCACTGCATTTAATGAACGTCTTAGGGGATTTTATTACTGCGAGAAAATTGATTATTTATAAAAGCTAAACTTATACAATGATTTATGGGAAGAGGGACAAACAATGTAGAACATTTTTTATGGATAAAACGCTGGTGGCCACTGTAAATACCTTTTGCTATCTGGGTTTTGCCTTTTCAGGCAACTGCTCATAGTTCCGTGAAGTCACTAATGTCAGGAGAAAAATTAATAGATGCACTCATGTAATTTTTAGATTTTCAGCTAAGCTGAGCTCTAGGCCGGTTAAGGAGATTATAGCAATTTAAAGGGCAAGCGTTTTATCTATTGCAACATATGGGGTTGGTGTGTGGGGCCACCATAGTAGCAAGGCGCTTCAAACGGAGGAAAATGGTTTCCTCAAATGCTTACTCAGTCTGCCCGGCTTGGCCTCTTCCAAGATAATTCACAGAGCAGTAGGGCTACAGTATCTTACAGATATAGTTACACTTGACCCCTTGTTGCTTTGGCATTCCATATGGTACAGCGATGACACCAGTTTTACCAAGTTAATTGTGTTAGACTGTTTGTCCCTGGACAATGTACTGGCAATTCCTTGGTTAAGTTATATTAATTCTTACCAAATTGCTGTCAGAGAAGTTTTTATGACCTATAAAAGGGACGTCCAGTTGGATTGTGAGAGAAGGAAATCAACTGTTAAGTTTTATCTAACACTTACCTTAACGGAGGGCTGTCAAGATTATTTAACCTATATTCCTAATCTCATGCACTATTGTGTACAGGTTAGATTTAGATTGGGAATTGCTCACCACCTATTTGCCTCTTTTATACATTTGTAAGTGTTCTTAGACCTGAATAGTTTTGGTATTATGCTGTATACTGGGCACTATCTTATATTATCCTTTATAATGTTATATTATTCATGTGCAATGTAATCAGCTTTTTACCTATGTATACTTTTATGGTTGTCTTATACACAACGGATAAAGTTTTCGAAACAAAATGAAACGAGTTGTGCTGCCTTCCTCGGCCCGCGGTCCTACCATCTGGCCTCCGGCCCATGAGTGGCACACCTCTGCTGCATCGCCAGGCCCCGTGACCCCGGTGGAGTATGGCTTGGAGGCCAGATCAAGTTTGCACAAGGGGATTGTCTGCAGAGCACCGGGCCCCTCTGCCTTCTGACCTCTTGCTGCAGTGCCTGCCCTGATGAGGGGACACCCTGGTAAGAGTTTGCTCCCACATGCTTGCTTTGGCTGTACTCGCTGGCTCTGCCCCTGCGCTTATAGGGGGACCTATCTGCGCACTGGCGTAGTCCTCAGATCTGGCCTGGTGCCCAGTAATAGCCCTCGTCGGCTGCTGTGGGGGCGGACTGCCTTGACGCCTGTTCGGAATCACTCTTGGGGCCCCTATCATCTGCTGACCCTGCTGGGCACTTGACCTCCCCGCTTCTCCTGCACCGGCGCCCACCCCGGGTCTGCCTGCCGTTTGCCACGGCAGCTCCGGGGCCCACCCCTCCTGTGTCTTCCACTACTGAATCCGCCTACTGCGCCCGAGCATCAACGCCTAGCCCTCTGCATCCAGACTGTACTGACCTGGCTTCTACGTCTCCGTGCAGATATCAACACAGTGGTCTCGCCTGACATGCCCAGAGGCAAGGCTGCCAAAGATAGCTCAGTGACTTCTCTCTGGGAGAAATTGGCCAGTACAGACATGAGCATGAAGAGAGAGTCAGTCTTGCAGCTACCCTGCAGTGTCTCCCACCCTACCTATAACACAGGACTATATGGAGAAGTTCCTCTCTGAAATACGGCAGGAGATAGGCTCTCTGCAGATGGATTTCAAAAGCTGCCTTAATGAACTGCGCTAAGATGTTGCAGCGGTGGATGGCAGGGTTGATAATCTTGAACGCACATTTGACTCTTGTGTCGAAGACCAAGAGGCCCTGTGGAGAAGGGTGAATGCCTGGAAGAGCAACAAGTCGAGCTCCAAGCCAGCATAAAGACTTGGAAAATCGGGGGTGGCATAACAACCTCCACATCAGGGGGGTCCCCCATGGAGCAGATAGGGAAGATATCATGACCTTCACCAGAGAACTCCTAATGGCTATCCATGGTGGTTCGGAGGATGCACCCCTGGTCTTGGACAGTGCACACCAAGTTTCATAGTCTATTGTGTTCTGTATGTATGAAAAAACCTGCCAGGCTCTTCTGGAAGATAGAAGGAATTACATTCCCCTCACCAGAGACCCCACACTTGATCTTAAGACACTGATCAATACCCTAGTTAGAGACGCCAAAGACAACGGCCTACTATCTAAGAATGAGGCTGACTTTCTAAGTACCAACGACAGTATTACTCCCTACTTTTACACATTGCCAAAGACTCACAAAAACAGGCTGCCTCCGCCTGGACGACCGATCGTCTCTGGCATAGGCTCACTACTAGAACCGTTATCACGGTTTTGTGATTATTACCTGAAGCCTATTGTACAGGATACTCCAAACTAGCTAAAGGACACAAAGAGCTTATTACAGCTCTTACAAGGGATCACCTTTGCTGAGAATACTGTGACGCTGGTAACTCTAGACATTGAAAGTCTGTATCCCAGCATCCCCCAGGACGATACCATCAAGGTCCTGGGTGCCGCTTTAGAATCAACAGACTGGAGCTATCAAACTTCCAAGGCATTCGTCATTGAATGCGCCACAATAGCACTGAAAGAAAATGTTTTCTCTTACAAAGGACACCTCTATCTACAATGCACGGGCACTTCGATGGGCAGTACATTTGCCCCAAGTGTGGTGGGTTTGTATGTTGCGGATTTTGAAGCCAAGTACATTCTACGTTCCAACGGACCCTTCACCTCCTCAATACAATTATGGAGGAGATACATCGACAATGTTTTTTTATTGTGGAAGGGAAGCGACGACCAATTGGAAGCATTCTTGCTATGGATTAAAACCTTGGACCATAATCTGAAATGTACTCATACTACTAGCAAGACTGAAACTGTGTTCCTGGATGTGACAATCACTGCACAGGCACGTGCCTATCAACCAAGACTCATTATAAGCCGACTGCCAAAAATAATCTGTTAGAATTTACGAGCTTTCACCCCCGCCTGCTAAAAGAGAACCTGCCTTATGGACAGTACCTAAGGATCAGACGAAATTGCAGCAATGTCAAAGATTTTAAAGAACAATCAGTCAGTTTAACCGAAAAACTACAATCAAGGGGTTACCCAGCTTCCACACTCAACAAGGGGTACAAGAGAGCGCGTAATCAACCATGTGAGGCTCTCCTGGAGGATAAGACCAGCCATCCAGAGGAAATTCACCTTACTTGCGTGACAACATACAGTAGCCTCTCCAATATTTTGTAAAACTCCATCAACAAAAACTGGAGGATCATATCAGGTATAAAAACCTGGAAAAAACCACTGTTCTAGTTCAAGAAGGGGCGCAGTATTAAAGATGCACTGGTCCATACACGCCCAGTAGAGAGGACACCATCCGAGACACGCTCTGTCACGGATTCATGGGGTTTACCTAAAGTCACAGGGCAGTACCGGTGCTCGAATTGTAGCGTGTGCCATTTAACAAACCCATCCAAATCTCTAATACTTGAACAGGGCAAAGTCTGGACTCAAAAGGTGCATACCAATTGTAATTCTGTAAACATAATATATATGATCACTTGCCCATGCAAACTCCGCTATATTGGCATGACCACCCGTAAAATAAAGCAGAGAATCTGCGAACATAGGAGCAACATTCGGTGTAAGAAGACAACTACCAAAATGAGCATGCACTTCCTTGACAGCAATCACACCACAAATGACCTAAGGTGGTCCGTGATAGAACACATCAATGCTGGCAACAATATTACCAACAGGTTATTTGAAAAGGAACAAAGATGGGTTTATAGACTGGGGACCCACCTGATTGGATTGAACGATGAGATCCCCTGGAGTTCGGTACTGACATGAATCTTTTCCGTCTTAGACCAGAAGTCATAAACATCCAAAGTAATCCTTACAAATAAATGGGCAATATGTGGGCACACGACCTCCTCTACTCTCTGAGAACCCATGGCATTCTGAGGAAATCTCGCCCATGATTGCCAAATGTGGTCACACCACTATCTCCATTTTTTGAAACAACTCATCCTACAGTGAAGGTATGACCCTTATTTCTAAATCTACTAGGAGTTCATTAATACGCCCCACCATCACCTCTATTACACTGTCCCTACACGACAGTGGATAAGAGAGTTTTATATATGAGTTACCCCCACGCAACAGAGGTGTAGTGAGTTTGTAAATATGAGCCGTATCAAACAGGTCTGCATTGTACCAATTTTTGTGCAGTTCCGAGTTTTTGTACCATTGCTCACCATTTACTAATCAGCGGCATTATTTAGCTTCTATTACTCTTCCCCTAATCCGCTGTCCTATGTACACTATTTATCTATTGACACTGACAAATAAAGTTACAATTGATAGTGAAAAACGTATCACAGTACAAAGACCAGGCTATATTCTAGTCCTCTACTATTTCCGCGTCATGTGACATCCTACGTCACTACCCACTCCGCCCGGCGATTGGTCCGTTCACCAGACCCCGCCCAATCTCAATCGCAGCCACTCCCTTCACGGAAATGAGCAGCGTTACGAAGATAGGTTTATTAACTAACAGACCGGCCCCACACTTCATCGTCGGGGTCCGGTTTGAGGGTGTCGCAGGTTTCCAGAGGGTGCCTGGCGTTGAGGGCGTGAGTAGAAACCAGCACACGGTGGAACATTTTTCACCGACTACGAATTGAGTGAGATAAGTAACATCTTCTATGTCCCTGACTGTGATTGTATGCTTCTCTCCCTCTCCGAAGGGTGTTCCAATTACGCTACCACCCCCCTCCCGTGACCCATGGTACTGATCGACTAATCCAACAAGTGAGACATTTTAAAACTACCGCGTCTTATGCGGGGTCACAGACCTTTAGACCTTTGGTCCATTGATCCCTGACAGGGACACGACTTTTCTTCCCTATTTTAAACCTTAGCTACATCGTTTGTCTAGTCCACCTGTAGCCCACACCACCCCCTACAATTAGTATATGTTCCCTCAGGGTCAGTGGTCGGTGATAACGGCAGTATTTAATATGCAATCCACTGTCCTTCCACCACAACTGGAGCACCATAGACATGCGGATGAATGTAAGACTATTTACTAATTGTTTGTCTTGTCTTACATGTACGTCTATGTCCCCTTTTTTTCCCACAGGTGCAGTAACTTTAAGTCGGGTAGCCTCCTACGACAGGAGTAGCAATGAAGGAGTAAGCTCCTCCACGATGCACTTTGTTCACTTTTGTATTTTAACTTTCACGTCCCTAGGTAAGGGTGAGCCTTAGAGTGCTCATACCACCAGGGTTTATCACACTATTTTGGTCCTGATGAATGCCTGGTAAACTCACACCGTTCATAGGCAGAAACATGTTGACTGATATTTAAATCATTTGGAAATAACCAATCAATTATATTTTGGACCAGTTTCCAACACTTAATTTTTATTCATGTCCTAGTGATCAATCAATAAAATTAATCTTTTTTTGATACACCTAAGACATTTTTATTATAATTCGCTCACCACCACTAAAATAGTTTCACTGCACGCCTGAACTCACAAATAACCTGCTCTGCAGTAGACCTGGTGTCATAACCCACTGGAGAGGCATTTGGCCTCTTCAGTGGGGCCCGATGATGAAGCATGTCACCAACCAGGTTGGTGAGTGAGGGCTTTCCTAACTGACCTAAGTGAAGCCGGTTTCTATCTTTAAAATAATTTTTGCTCCTATCGTGGTTCTTTGTGTACTACGGGGCACTCTTTTTTTGTTTAAAAAAACCAAAACGTGGACTAAGAGTGGCTCTTGACTCTCCCTATCTCTCTCTTTGTTGTCTCGTGCTTCAGGCTTGCTCCAGCTTCCCTTCAAAGGAGAAGTGCCACAGACCTTGCTGGTCTGCAACAGAGGCAATCTCGACATCCTGCGTGGGTTGCGGTTGCCAAGGCTTTTTGTGTCCAATCTGGATACCGACACCGCAGTCAACTAGATCCTTCATGGGACAGCACAAATCCAGTGCCTGGCCATCGTCAATGCCTCCTGGACCTCGTGGCTGAAGAGACAAGCTCACCTTCTTCACCTTCAAGCACGCAACATCGCCTGGTTCCTTCCTGGTCACTGCCTAGTGACCCAGACTCTGTCCCCTCTGCTTTCAGGTTCTTCACATCGTTCATCCACCCTTCGGATCTGCCCGGACACTTTTCCTCTGGTCGCCTGCAGCACTTCTTTGCAGAACTCCATAGAAAACGACGACGAAACCCGACACGAAAAGACACCTATGCACCTGGCTTCCCTAGGTGAGGTAACACGATTACTCCGGTGCTCCCGTGGGTCTTGACTCTCGAAGTGTCCTAGTTTAAAAGGATTCCATCCTAGTCCACTCGGAAATGTCCTTAAACAGTAACTTTGTAACTTCTTTGTTTCCCATTATAAGTCAATGGTAACTTGCGACTGTGTTTAGACACTGCACGCGTCTCCCGTAGGCCTCCTACTTCCTAACCTTTGGTTGTGTAGTGTAGTCCCCGCGATTCTACAGGCCCTAGGCCTGCTGTCTAACTCTCCTGTGGTTCTTACACCACTTCCTTAGTATATGGTTTGTGAGGCCCCTAGGGCATAACTGTATTTGTGCAACTTATTGTATGCTAATTGAGTAACTTGTGCTGTACTTTAACCTCTGACCTCAAAAAGAGTGCAGAGGGGTTGTGTTTAGAATAAATACATATATATTTGGTATATACCTTGTGTGGTGTCCTTTCATTTGGTATTCAAGGGATTATAATTGGTAAAACAGCTTGCTTCACATGCTCTCTGAAGTCTTTGCCTATGACTGCTGGTCCATGCTACCACTAGGATAGCTTGTCTATAAGGTTGACTTTACAACCACTATCAATAAGGGTTGATTAGACTGGTGCAAGGTGCCCACTAGAATAGTGGACATCATATGCCAGGCTAACTTCTCACATTGGTGTGCAGCGGATGGGATAAGAGATTGCTGTTGTTTTACCATATAATCTTGAGATATCATTTGAAATATCAGATTAAGGTACCTGTAGGTACATATACATCAAGTTCCTATAATACATAAGTTCTACTGAACTTAGAAGTTGTAGGTGGGAAGGGCCTAGCACACCCTGACTACAACTCCTAGAGAGGTTCTAGTAGGAAACCATTTAGTGTAGGTAGGTACACACACCACACCTCACTAGAAAATGCCCTTGGAAGCAGGCCCTAGTGGACCTCTTCAAGAAGAAACCCAGAGGGTGCCTTCTAAGTATGACTCATTCACTTTTCATGAACTGAGAAGCCTGTGTGCCGTCAGAAAGTTGAGACAAGGACAGAGTCCAACCTTTAACCACCTGGTAGATAGCTTAGTGGCTCATGATGTAGAGAATGCATCAGACCCAGGTAACCAAGGGGGTAGACAGATTGTCCCTCCCTACCAGGTTGGGGATGACATCCACAAATGGATAACTGCTTTGGAGAGGGCTTGCAAAGTACAGCAGATACCCCAAAGTCAGTGCACAGCAGTCTTGTGGCTCTCCTTTTTAGATAAAGGCAGAGACAAGCTCCTGACAGTTAGTGAACGGGATGCTGACAACTACAATGTCCTGAAGAGTGCTCTGATAGATGGGTTTGGCTTAACCACTGAGCAGTACAGATTGGTGTTCAGAGATACCCAGAAGACACAGACTCAGGATTGGACTGACTTTGTAGATTGTGCTACTAAGGCTCTGGAAGGCTGGTTACTGGGCAGTAAGGTCAATGACTATACAGGATTGTATAGTTTGATTATGAGAGAACAAGTCCTTAACAACTGTCCGAACCAGTTATTGCATCAGCACCTGGTTGACTCTGATCTGACCTCTCCCCAAGAATTGGGAAAGAAGGCAGACAAATGGGTCAGAACCAGGGTGAAGAAGAAGGTACAGAACCAAGGTGGTGATCAGAAGAAGCAAGACCAAAAGGGAGGGGAGAAAGCAAAAGACCAGAAGTTTTCTCAAGATCCCCAAAAAACTTCTAATGGAGGGGTTTCCCAACCTGCAAAAAAGAAAGAAGGTCCTAAGAAACCATGGTGCAAAGTATGTAAGATAAATACTCACTGGAACAGTGAGTGCACCAAGAAGGAGGCAGCTCCAGCCACCATTGCCCCTAAGGCAACTGTTCCCCCTAGTACAGCTAATGGTGGTGGTTCTCAACAGAAGGGTGTAGTAGGGTTAACCCTCTGAACTGAGGTAGATTCTGGCCTAGTCAGAATACCAACTCAAGCTGTTCTTGTCTGTGATGTGGACATGGCTATGTCCTCTACTGTGAGCCCCAGTAACTTGGGCATTTACAGACAGACTCCTTTAATTAACAACAAAGTGGCTCAGGCCTACAGGGACACATGTGCTAGTGTCACAATGGTGACACCCAGCTTTGTGGACCCTGGACAGATAATACTAGGTGACAATTACCTAGTGACCAATGCAAGCAATGTCACTACCACCCATAGTATGGCAATTGTTAATTTCTCCTGGGAAAGGGTAACTGGCCTCAAAAGAGTTGTTATTAGTTCAGACATCCGTGTAGAATGTTTGCTTGGCAATTACCTAGAATCTTCAGTCTGGTCTGAAGTGGAGTATAGGACTTATGCAGCAATGTTAGGCATATCAGCACATGTCCTTGCTGTGACCAGATCACAGGTCAAAAATTGCAACCCTGAACAGGCCCTGGATCCTGAAATAATGGACCAGTTGCCTACCAGGAGGAGAAGCAGTAGCGTTAAGGCAGTGCCTTCCCCCTTGCCTCAGGAAGAGGATCAGCCTTCTCAGGAAGCTGATTGTGAGACCCAGGAGGAAACTGTCCTAGAAGAGCTTGAGCCTGATCAGGTTGAGTTTCTTGGGACAGGGGGACCCTCCATGGAAGATCTGAGGCAGGTGCAGTTAGACTGCCATTCTCTTGAACCCCTCAGACAGCAAGCTGCTGCTGAGGCTGCTGGGTATGCTAGTGGGACCCACAAAGTCTATTGGGATGATGGGCTCCTGTATTCAGAGGCGAGAGACACCAAGCCTGGTGTTTCCAGGAGGTTGGTCATACCTTTGGCATTCAGGGGCTTCCTTCTCACACTAGCCCAGGATATTCCCTTTGCAGGACATCTTGGCCAGAACAAGACATGGGACAGGCTTGTCCCTCACTTTCACTGGCCTCATATGTCAGAGGATACCAAGGAGTTTTGTCACTCTTGTGTCACCTGCCAAGCCAGTGGCAAATCAGGTGGCACCATAAAGGCCCCCCTAATACCACTACCCGTGGTGGGGGTTCCCTTTGAAAGAGTAGGGATTGACATTTTTGGACCAATGGATCCCCAAACAGCCTCTGGGCACAGGTTTATTCTGGTGGTAGTGGATCATGCCACCAGATATCCAGAAGCTATTCCCATAAGGACCACAACAGCACCTGTTGTGGCAAGAGCCCTCCTGGGAGTTTTCTAAAGGGTGGGTTTTCCAAAGGAGGTTGTCTTAGACAGAGGTGCAAACTTTATGTCTGGATATCTGACTGATATGTGGAAGGAGTGGGGAGTGACCTACAAGTTCACCACACCCTATCATCCACAGTGCAATGGTCTGGTGGAGAGATTCAACAAGACCTTAAAGGGCATGATCAATGGTTTACCTGAAAAGCTTAGGCGAAGATGGGACATCCTGCTGCCCTGCCTTTTGTTTGCTTACAGAGAGGTCCCACAGAAGGGGGTTGGCTACAGCCCTTTGAACTTCTGTTTGGGCATCCTGTAAGGGGACCCGTGAAGGAGGGATGGGAGTTACCTCTCAAACCTCCAAAACAAGACATTGTGGACTATGTACTTGGTCTCCATTCCAGGGTGACTGAGTACACGAAAAAGGCATCCAAAAACCTTCAGGCTAGTCAGGAATTGCAAAAGGCCTGGCATGACCAAAAGGCTGTGCTGACTGTTTACCAGCCAGGACAGAAAGTGTGGGTTTTGGAGCCAGTGGCCCTAGCAGCTCTCCAAGACAAATGATCTGGACTCCACACTATTGTTGAGCAAAAGGGAGAGATAACCTATTTGGTTGATCTTCAAACTCCCAGGAGCCCAAACAGGGTGCTTCATGTCAACAGATTGAAACCATATGTTGACAGGGCAGACATGGGCTTGCTCATGGCTACAGATGAGGGACAGGAGGAGGAGAGTGACCCTCTCCCAGACCTGCTTTCTCAGAACCCTGATGATGGTTCAGTTGATGGTGTATCCTTGGCAGGCAGCCTCACTGACCAACAGCAGCAGGACTGCAGACAAGTTCTACAGTCCTACAGATATATGTTTTCTCTCACTCCAAGTCAGACTACCTGGTGCACTCATGAAGTGGACACTGGGGACAGTCTGCCCGTTAAAAGTAAGATTTACAGGCAACCTGATCATATCAGGGACTGTATCAGGACAGAGGTCCAAAAGATGTTGGAGTTGGGAGTCATTGAGCCTTCATAGAGCCCTTGGGCCAGTCCAGCAGTCCTGGTGCCTAAACCTCACACCCAAGATGGTAAGAGAGAGATGAGGTTTTGTGTGGATTACAGAGGCCTCGATGCTGTCACTAGGACAGATGCCCACCCAATACCAAGGGCAGATAACTAATTGACTTATTGGCATCTGCCAAGTTTTTGAGTACATTTGACTTGACAGCTGTCTACTGGCAGATCAGACTAGCTGATGATGCAAAAGCCAAAACAGCATTTTCAACCCCAGGAGGACATTATCAATGTTTGGTAATGCCCTTTGGTCTGAAAAATGCACCTGCCACATTCCAAAGGATGGTGAACCAAGTCCTCTTAGGTCTGGATGACTACTGTGCAGCTTATCTAGATGGTATTGCTGTCTTTAGCTCCACTTGGGAAGATCACCTGATCCACCTGAAGAATGTTTTGGAGGCCCTGCAAAAGGCAGGCCTAACTATCAAGGCTACCAAGTGCCAGATAGGGCAGAGCAAGGTTGTATACCTGGGCCACCTGGTAGGTGGAGGTCAGGTTCAATCATTGGAGAGCAAGATCCAGACCATAAAGGACTGGACTGCTCCCACCACCCAGACACAGGTAAGAGCTTTCTTGGGCCTGACTGGGTACTACAGGAAATTTGTCAAGGAGTATGGTTCCATAGTGACACCCCTTAATGACTTAACTTCCAAGAAAATGCCAAAGAAAGTTCAGTGGACAGTAAGCTGTCAAAAGGCATTTGATGACCTGAAGCAGGTCATGTGCACTGCTCCTATTCTGCAAATTCCAGACTTCTCCAAAGAATTCATTGTTCAAACAGATGCTTCTGAGTTGGGGGTAGGTGCTGTTCTTTCACAACTGAATAAACCGGAAACAGTGGGGGACAACACAAGGAGCAATTCGGCGGAGCAGAGAGCAGGCCCAAGCAACATGAGAGCCTAGTGAGGAATCTGTCCTCATGCATTTTGAGTCCATCAGAAAAAGCAGTCCTGGAGAAAGGTCCGGGTTTTATACCCACTCCTCGCCTGGACCGATTCAAATTGCAATGTGAACTTAGTACGTTTTTTCGGAAAATCCGTCTAAAAAGTTTTTTTGAAAATAAGGATAATGATCAGCCTCATATGAATCAGAGTGATACAGCCTTTAAATTAAAGTCATATTACACTCCTCCACCCCATCTTATACCACCTGAGATTTTAGCTTTTGAACAAGCTGTACTTCATGAGGTGGAAGCCCTAGAGGACCCAATCCCATACAAGAACTTGACAGCGAATGAATATCAAGCGATTCATTCATTACAACAGAACATAGAAATCGTGATTAAGAGTGCCGACAAAGGCGGAGGCATAGTGATTCAAGATAAGGTGGATTATGACCGTGAGTGTCAACGGTTATTGAATAATAATAACAACTATGTACTCCTAAAAGAAGATCCCTCTGACGACCTTCGCAATGAGATCTGCGAATTAGTCTCTACAGCTGAAAGTGCTTGATTGCCAAGCGCGAATCTGATTATCTAATGTCCTCAGATGGGAAAGTACCCTATTTTTACACGTTACCAAAAACTCACAAGAATGTTCTTCCTCCTCCAGGACGACCGATAGTTTCTGGTATTGGTTAGAACCTTTATTGAAATATTGTGATTTTTTTCTCAAGCCAATAAAACAGTCTACAACGACCTACATAAAGGATAGCAAGAGTCTTTTAGCCATGCTACGGACTATCGAGATGCCGGAGGAACCATGTTTCTTGGTTACACTCGATATTGCAAGCCTCTACACCTGTATACCACAAGACGAGATCATAAAGGTGTTAGCAGAGGCCCTAGAGCATACCACCTGGAATTTCACGACCACTCGATCATTTGTGGTGGAATGTGCCACTCTGGCAGTTAAGCGTAATTTTTTTGAATATGAAGGCAAGATCTACCTTCAGGCAACAGGTAAATCGATGGTCAGTACATTTGCCCCTTTGGATGCCGGACTGTACGTTTACAGTTTCGAGAGTAAATTCATCCTGGCTCCTGACAACCCTTTTGCATCCCACATCGTTCTATGGCAACGATACATAAATGATGTGCTCATGGTATGGAAGGGTGAAGAGGATACTCTTTTCCCTTTTTTTGACTGGATCAATACCTGTGATCCCCACCTTAAATTCACCCATGATCATGCGAAAGATAATATCAACTTTCTGGACGTGACCATCAGTAAACGGGAAAACCTGATTCAAACAAAAACCTTTTATAAACCGACATCTAAGAATAATTTATTGCATTTTTCCAGCTTTCATCCAAGTCCTTTGAGGGAGAACCTCCCTTTTGGACAATATCTCCGCATTAGGAGGAACTGCAGTGAAAAGACTGATTTTAAGATACAAGCAGATGACCTGACAAAGAAGCTGGAATTACGAGGGTACCGAAAGAAAATCTTAAACAAAAGCAGAAAGAGAGCCACCAACCAGCATAGGGATGCTCTCCTTGATTCTTATCCCAAGGAACTAACACCAGAGGTACCATTAACATGTGTAACCACCTACAATCCATTATCTAATGCAGTGAGTCGTTGCATCCAAAAACATTGGAAGATCATAACAAGCAATAAACATGAATGGGGAAAACCCCTGTTTTCCTACAAGAGCTATGAGTTTGAAAGACTCATTAGTACATACACGCCCAGTTAAACATCAAAGAAGACAAGAAGCAACTGTACTAAATTCATGGGGGCTCCCAGCAGTGACGGGCCACTTCCCATGTGGGAATTGTAGTGTTTGCCACCTAACTTCACACACTAGGTTTTTGAGCATTGAACCTGGCAAACAGTGGGAACAACGCAGCCACACAAACTTCAACACGAGTAATGTCATTTACTTAGTAACATATCCAGGTAACCTCAAATACGTGGGAATGACAACAAGACGTGTTAAATTGAGGATTTGCGAGCATCGGAGTAACGTCCATTGCCAACGGAATACCACCAAGTTGACAACCCACTTCCTTGAGAGAAAACACACACCAAATGATATGAGGTGGACCATTATCGAGCATATAAATGGGGGGACTGAAAGAAGTCTGTTCGAGAAAAAACAGAGATGGATCTATCGTTTGTCCAGTCATCGTTCAGGCCTGAACGATGATATCCCTTGGGGATCTGCGATGAGACGCTAACTGTATACCATAGGCGAGTTGAGGGTTAAATTTGTATTTGCCTCCACCTTTGGTTATAATTCCCTACAATTTTTAGCCCAGTCTGGATTAAGATAAGACTCAGAAGGTTTTTACCTTTAGAATGTAGGTCAGCCATACAGTGGTAACGAGTGAATGACAGTCACCTTGATGCACTATTATGCAGCTAATAATCATTATGAGCTGGAAGAAATCAGGCTTTTTATCTCTGAATACGATCTAACAATTCTTTGTTTTGATCTCAAGTAGCCGCTGCAATTAAATATTTGTGCCTGTCTTGTGATAAGTAGAGCAATGAAGTACTGTTAGAGAACAATAAAGTTCTGTTGTTAGTCTCTCACGTTTAATATAGGTCGAGGCTTCTGGCCCTTTAATGCAGATGAATGGCTTGATGACGTCATTCACACGTGACCTCTTCGGTTACGTTATTTCGTAACACGGCACGTGCCTGAAGGCAGCCTGCAGCCAGGCGTAACCCAGTACAAGTAAACAGCTGAAACACAACCCAAAAGTCGGAGGCAGTGAACATCCAACTGGGACAGCAGTAATAATAAGAAAGTAATGGGCGCTACGGTGAGGCACAAAAGACACCGAAGAAGCGGAAACGAGGCAACTCCCCAAACGTAGTGCAGCCCGTGGTCTGGTCAGTAGTAAGCTCCACTCATGAAAAACAAATTCCAACCTTAGGCAGACCAATTTCACCCAGTGTTTCTTCGATTAAGGTGTTGTTGCTCTTGCAATCCGTTTGCAGCGTTTCATTGCACCACGCCAAAGTAGGAATTGCCGCCGTGTAACAGCACTGCCAGGTGAGCGCCAGAGGTCTCGCCACAAATTTAAAGGGTCATGCAAGACAACCCATGCCCCAGAGCCCACTAGAGCCGGGCAGCACGCCACCAGATGTGGGAGAGGAGCGGAACCTCAGGACACCCACCCCGACTCAGGGAAAAAAGACAGGACCCATGAGCTGCAGGCCGAGTCAGGCCCTAGAAGACAAATATATTTGCGCCGAAAGGCGTAAAACACAGCGTGTACAAACACGGCTGAAAGTCAACCGAACCCTCAATTGCACATATTTACATCAGAGGGGCCGGGGGACCCTCGCACTGTCAGTTACAACAGACAGAGAAAACAGTCATGGCCGCAGCCGCCCCCACAAAGACGGGCTGTCAAATGGCATAGCCCAAAAACTCCAGAGCCCGCTATAGAAGGCAACAAGATACAAGGTGGGAGGGAGGGCACTTGGCAGACCATATTGCGAGGGCCAGAAGGTGGGGGAATCAGTGAGTGAGCCCGCTAGAGCAGGGCCTCCCCCCAGGGCCCGAGACCTGCTGGAGCAGGACCTCGCCCCACTTACCTGTACTCTGGAGGAACTGCATTGCAGAACAAAAAAAAACGGCTGAAGGGTTGGGCCGGCCCGCCTCTTATAGAGGTCAGGGTGTACTGGGTCAGCCATATTGGGAAGGGATGGGAGGCATGGGAGGCTGACTTGTTTTGAGGGTTCTGGTGTGGAGATGAAGCTCACTTTGTTAGTCATGTGGCGAGGAAGACTAACGAGGAGGAAATACACATTTTGCTTTTGTGCTGTAAAGAAAAGACGGAAAAATACACATATTATCGTGACTGCAATGGAAAAGACAATGGAGTGGAGGCCTAGTTTGAGTCTAGGTCTGTCAAGCATAGGAAAACACTGTTCTATCAAATGTAGTATTGTTTCAGTGAAGAAATGTTCACAATGTTCAAAATATCAAACACACATTTTATTAAATCAAAATGAGGTCAAATAATACACACAATCTCAATACCAACAAAAGACATGTGCCGACTAGAAAACCATATAATAAATAAACGACATCCTCCTCCCTCTGAAGACCCTGTGTCCTCAAAGCAGCTCACACAACATGCCAGGACAAGATAGCCAAATCAAATATCTACCTCAACAAAGTCCACAAATGAGCACCAGGCTTTATTTCAGGCAGTGCCGTCAGACATAGCGTAGGCTTTGCCAACACTGTCTCCAACACACCACATCCAAACCTTGTGAACTCTTTAAAAGAAACTAATATATGACAAAATCATTGAGCATTATGAAATCACTCAGGCAACAACTTACTAAAGCGACATGAACTCAGGCGCTCACAGATATATTACTTCTTTCCTGGCAGACACCTTCTCCTTTCCATTATAACTAAGTCAGATTCTCCCTCTCTGAAAGAAAATGAAATGCTACTTTGACAACTCAAACCTAACTAGTAACCTACTGTCCATGTCTCCTTCATGGGAATGATCAAAAATGAGCTGTTAACATTCAGATAAACGACCACACAAATGACCACTAAACGTCTGTCTGCATTTTAAACCCTACCCCTGCATTAAAACAGCAACAGTGCAGGTGTAGACAGACCCCTTAGAATCACAAGCAATTGAGACCAAGGGCCTCATTTACTAGAATTTGGCATAGGGCATCACCACAAGCCTTCCTGATGTGCTGTCCTGCGGCAAAAGAAAAGGGCAGGATGGCGCTGCTTCAGGGGTGATGATATTGTGCAGGAAGGGACACCTTCCTGCACAAAACAATCAATGGAGGCGATTTCCTCTTTCTATGTGTGCTGCTGAATGCCTTCCCTACGCCATCCCTGGGAAGGTGAAGGCTTTTAACACATTCCCACGTTAACCAAATGTAAATCTGGGAATGTGTCAAATGCCATGGGTGTTATGTGAGAACAACCACCGTAACGCACATGGCACGCCTCCCCGTCACAGGCTGAGGCAAAGCAGCGCTTTGTGCTGCATTGCCTCAGTCCATATCTTCACGGCCATGATAAGCTGTGCATGGTGGCTTTATGTTGCCCTGTAGATATTGCCCTGCAGTGTGCGCCGCTGGACCATCCCTGAAAGTGCAGTTCCAGAGGCACAGGGGCCTTGTAAATGAGGCACCTAATCTATAAGCTGTGCTTGAGCTGTCAGTAATATTTAACATTGAAGAAATCCAGGCCTCAATTTCCATAGAGTACTTTTGTAGGATCATCTCCCTCAGTGCCATACATTGCTTTATTTCATTTCCTGCAGTCAGGCAATATGTGCAGAGGCCTCAAGATTCTCCCAACTACTAGGGATTTTCTGCATCCCCCACGGCTCTACCATCTCAGCAATTAATGTTATTATTTGTATTTGTGTTTGTCAGTCAAAAAACAACTAATATTCTGACAACAATAAATGCTAACAGAGAATCTTGATCACCAACTAAATCCACAGACTAGTATCCTGATGGTGCAGAGTTCCACCTTATTGGCTTGCCAGCGAATGAAATCCATTTATTAAGTGGCTGCCCAGACTACAAATGTGGATTTCTGCTATTTATCTCAACTTCAAACCTATCAATCTTTTGTTCATTCATGTAGTTGATAGGACTGCTCAACCACAGATACAGGCATTTCTCACTGCCATGACCCTGTGTGTCTCCACTTCCTTACCTGAGTTTTACGCAGACTGTAACTATTCTATGACCTTGCGAGTAAGAAGACTCACACTGCCTGGTTTCAGTTTATCCTCTTTCAGAAAACCAAGCCAAAATTGCAAAGCTCTATCATGCATTTCATCTTTTCAGCTCTGATCCTACTCATCAGATGAACAATGAAGATGCTAGAACTGCACCACTGAGTGACACCTAGTTCCAGATACATATGATTTGAAAAGATAAAAGTGATCATGCACCAGGTCCAAATGGTCTTCCAATGCCCCTCTTCAAAACCAACCCTGATTTTTCATCTCAGGCCCTTGTGACTCTATTCCATAACTGTCTGGTTTCCAGCACGATACCGACCCATGGAGAGGGGCTATTTTACATCCCATTTATATAAGAAGTGCCAGATCCTGCAAATTACATGCAGATAGTCAATCAATCAATCAATCAATCAATAATCCTTTATTCGGCATTTAAAAAACACAATAAAAGTTCATATTTACACGATTAAAAAGGCACCATAACAAATACAATTCATGAACATCACATGCCCACTGCAGAATTAAGTAAGAAAACACGAAATTCAGTCAGCTCAACCCTCTTGTGTTCCTCAGCCTTAAAGCAACCATGATAAAATTCATAACACAAATCAGCGAGAGGGGGTCATTAGCCCTTTGCAAGAATAGTAGGGCAACCTTAGCTTGTCGAAACTTGGCCTGTTTTAAAATACCTACTAAAAATCTTCGCCTAGGTAATACATAAAATGGAGATAACAGGCAGATAGTCTTAATCAACTTTGAGGCTAGATTATTTGTAAGCGTGTTATTAAAGGACCTTGAAACCTGGGCTGACCAACTAGACCTGCCCCCTTTACCCAAACGGGCTTTCATGCTGGTAGTGCCACAACAACAAACCTCCTTGCATTGACAACACTAGCTGAGGACGCATGCAGTAAAATTAAATGAATATACTTGTTTTGTGGACTTAAAATCCACCTTTACTAAAGTGTCAAGCAAAACGTTATGGCAAACACTGAAACAATGGGGAATTCCCCAAACTCTCCTAAATGCAATACAATGATTCTAGTGCAATACCTGGGTTAGCACAAAACTGGGCAACAGTAACACCCTTTCAAAAATAATCTTGACTTTGGACTGCTTAAAACAAGCTTGCGTTCTAGTACCATCATTGTTCAATCTTTATATCGCAGATCTGAATGGAATGTTGAACAATGTCAATTCTCATCCTCCCGTCTGGATCTTAAACCAGTTACATCTCTGAGGTAAACGGATGACAGTGTTCTATGAAGTATGACCCCAATTGGGCTATACATATCAACAATAGCCTTAGCTAGTTATAAAAGAAAACATGGTCTGGAAATAAACTACAACAAAACAAAAGTTTTGGTTTTTGGGGGGAAAGTTTGCAACAAAGAAAAACACACTCAAGTGGTCTCTAGATCAAGAACTGTTAATGTCCACCCCTGATATATACTTGGGGGTAAACATGTGGTTCAAACCTTAAATATTATGTGGCAGTGATGAAGTACAATAGCCAACGTAGTTGGACGGTTTTAGTCTTTGTCTACTGTAGATACTACTTGATTGAACCATATGTTATTGAGATGAATTTGGCCCTTTTTATTGTATTTTCTTCTTTTATTGTATATATCATCGTACACTAATCATGCACTGGTCACTTAAGGTAGTTTTAAATGTATTTACATGCTCATGTGCTGCAAACTATACCAGTGAGTTCCTCGCTGTATATCATGTGATCAATTGTAATTATGTCAGGATCTGAGCCCTGTTGCGCCTTCCCAAGAGTGAATTTGGCAGGACTACAGTAACTAGAAGCACCGTAGAGTGGAAGGGAGGAACCTCGTATTTTAGCCAGCTGCGCAGGCCCGCCGGTGTGCGTAATTCCTTGTTCTCGCTGGTGCCCGCTGTAGAGACCCAGCTGGGCTCTCCACTTCATTATTGGAACTGCACACACTTGCAAACACCCCTCGGGCGGGCTCGACCCGAGGGGATAAATAAACGGTGAGAGACAACTCAGGTCTTCCCACCAGATAGTAACTGTGGTTATGTGTCATACTTTATTTCTAGCGCCATTGCAGCCATTATACCCCTGGGCCCCGCCGCGCTACACTGGCGACGAGGCCAGTCAGACCCAGTGCACCAATCTGTCTGTAGGAGTTTGCGGTGCCCACCCGCTGCGCTCCGTCGTCTCTGAGCTGAAGGCCGACAAGGAACCCTGCACCCGCTACCTCGTGTGGCCTGGGCTGCACCCTCTGTGCTCTGTGCTGCTATGAGGTCTCTCATCCGGCCTCTGGATCTGTGGCCCCAGACTGACACCCGCTGCCAGGGCAACACCATCCACATGTCCCGCACCTGCCGGCACGCTTCCCTGGACTGGAGGGAGTGTGCACAAGCCGGCGGTGCGAGCACAACGAGGGATCTTCTCCTGCCGCCTCCTGGTGAGTCGCGCTGCATAGGGGGGAGTGCACGTGGTGGTGTGCAGTATTAAAGTTCACAAGATTAAAGATGTTTATTGGCAGTATACAACCCCTGGGCACAAGGGTCCTTCCTCCTTCAATAACTGCTCAACTCTGTATGTGTTCTCTGGGTTCTACAATCCAGAATCCAGTGAACATTTCATATCATCACAGGGTTACTAAGTACTGTTGCTAAGATACAACATATATCCTTTACCATAACAAGAGAAAATAAAAACAAAAAAATAACATTAAAAAAAACTAACAATATATTCTAACAAGTTAAATGTTAAGTTTTCTAGAATTGACATGTATCTAAGTACATACATAGTCCTTCATCCAAATTGGTTTTATCTTGTTACGTTTCAATGCCATACCATCATGTACTTTAGATTATTTGATCTGTGTGTTTACCAAATCTTTGTTTCTTGCGTCACCACATTCCAATTCATTACACTTAGTCACGCTCCTCACATTCCACCGCTTACCATCATTCAACCGCACACTGTTACCTTCAACTTTAGTGATCTGTTTGGGTTTAGACCATTTTGAGAAACTTGATCTTTGGTTCCCATATAAGTGTGTTCGTACCCATTCCCCAACCACAAATTTCCTTGAATGCTTCTTGATTCTATCATTGTGTTTGTGGACATACTTGCTTTGATAATCCTGTACTCTACACAACATCTTTTTCATATTTGTCTCTTTTAATACACTATGACACATCCATGCTGGTTTCACTTTGGAACATGCCATGCGGCCTTTCAAAAGACTAAAAGGAGATTCCTCAGTGACTGTATGAGGGGTATTCCGATAACACCATAACATTTCCTTGACAGCATTTTTACAGTAATCACCATTGGCATTAGCTAACTGCACACATTCCTTTAATACTCGGTTAAACCTCTCCACTAAACCATTCTCTCTTGGATTATAAACTGCTGTGGTACTATGTTTGACACCCACATCCTTTAAGTATTTGGTAAATTCATCAGCTATAAATTGTGGTCCGTTATCAGCTAAAATGGAGCTAGGATACCCTTCCCTACGAAATACTTCCTCACAAAACTCAATTACATTGGAAGCTTTGATATCCTTCACAAATGCAACCTCTGGCCATTTGGTATAATAATCCATTAAAACAATGGCATATTTATTGTCAATACCCATAACACAAAAAGGAGCGCATCTGTCGATAGCGACCTTTTCCCATGGTTTAGAGGGAAAAGTGGTGGGTGCATTAGCTGTTTCCTGAGATTTGTGTGACTTATCACTACACATGCATGCTACACAATTACGCACACATCTATCAATATCTTTGTCCATGGCAGGCCACCAAAAATAATACCTAGCTCGTCTTTTCATGCTCGTCATTTCACTGTGGCCTTCATGCAATAATGTCAACAATCTGTTACGCAACTCAGAAGGTACCACCAATCTGTCTCCTCTCCTAAGCACACCCTAATGTGAAAGATAACTCAGGCCATATCATTTTGTAATCAGTGACTTCCCCCTTTTCGAAGGATTCTGAATTCGTATGGGTGGATACAATGTTTATGATTTATTGTATTTTTTCATCTTCAAGTACTGCTTGTTTCCACTCTTGTTCACGCATGGCACCTTTACAAGATTTCTCTACACCTGCTACTAGCCATTCTTCCTTATCATCATGAACCTAGCTATCGTTATGGGGTAAGGGTAGGCAAGACAAACAATCAGCATTAATATTTTTATGACGGGAACATATTTTAATTGAAAATTATATTCTTGAAATCTGTACAGCCATTTCGCAATCCTCGGTGTGGCTCTGGATGCACCTTTAGTAGTAAAAATATCAATAAGAGGTCTGTGGTCGATGACTGAATATGTAGCTTCAGCACCTTTGAGGGTACGTGAGACAAAAGCTATTATGCCTTCTACTCCTTCCTTTCTTTGCACAAGTACTGCACCCAACCCATACACACTAGCATCTATCACAACAATGGAAGTATCACATGGGTCATATGGTTTTAGAGCGACAGCTCTTACTATGTCTGATTTGATTTTTTCAGATGCTTGCTGACAAGTGTTTGACCATATAAAAGATGTTCCCTTCTTCATTAAAAGTCTTAAATCATGTACTTTGTTAGCAAAATGTTGGAAAAATTTGGAGTAGTATTCCGCGAGTCCTAAAAAGGAGCGTAGTTGTTCTTTGTTAGACGGAGATGGGGCTTTTTCAATAGCCTCCTGCAGTTTTATTTTAGGTTTGACACCTTCATTAGAAATTGTGTGACCAAGATAATCCATCTGTTTGACTCCAAATTTACATTTATCTGCACCCACTGTCAACCCAGCCTCTTGCAGTTTGTTTAAGACTTCTTCCAAAACATCATCATGGTTGCCTAAATTTTCCCCCATATTAAAACATCGTCTTGAAATACTCTTATATTACCTATACCTTTTAGGATACTGCTCATGAGTCTCTGAAAAACCGCAGAAGTGGATGCCTACCCAAATGGCATTCTGAGATATTGAAATGCACCTTCTGGTATAATAAATTACGTTAAATGCTTAGAATCTGAGTGCAATTTGACCTGATGATATGCGTTGGATAAATCAATTGAAGAAAAATACATGGCATTTTTAATGCTAGCTATCATCTCATTATTATGTGGTAATGGGTGACGGTCAATCCATATATTATGGTTCAAATCTCTCAAATCCACACACATGTGCCAAAACAATGGGACTGAGCCATTCCGAAGCTTCTATAGGTTCTATGACTTTAGCTTCACACAATCTGTTCAATTCTTCTTTCAGTTGAGTACGTAATACAAATGGAACATTCCTGACTTTGTGGACTACTGGAACACTATCAGCTTTAAGTATGATCTTGTGTTCAAATTTCGTTAAACATCCTAGTTCTTCACTGAATAATTTTGGGAATTTAGTTTGCCATTTGGATGAAACACAATCATTAGTTACTAACACTTGATCAGGGTGATTGGGATTTAATATGATGCCCAAGTTCTTTTGATCTCTCCACCCTAACAATGCCCATTCATGCTCTACTACATATACTTTGCCTTCAGTGGATCTGCCTTTGTAAGATAATTGACGTGCGAAATATCCTAATAAAGGTAATTCGGTACCACAATAACCTTTGGGTTCTACATCGGGTGGTGATAATGTAGTTTTGTTTGTATTCTCCCACATGTGTTTGTTGATTTTAGTATATGGTGAGCATGAATCTGCCCATAATGACATAACATTTTGGTTGATTAACACATTACATTTGTGAGGTTGATAACCTTCAGATATTTCATTTACCTTGTTATCATGAACTAGCAGCCCGTCCCGACGTTGTCCGGGAGCAATCATGGCTCAGGGCCCCCGCCCGCCCTGACGTTGTGTAACCTGCCCACGTCACTGCTCATGTCACTTTTTCCTGCTGTAATGCCCCGTTTGGTACCTGCCCACGAGACACATTATTAGGACTTGTTGACTGTTTTCCTCAGAGGGGTGACCCGGGTGCTCTGCGTGACGCACAGGCTGTGTCCACTACCTTTTTATATTTTTAATCCCCTCTATTTTCACTGTGTTGAACGTTACCCATCCACCTGCCAGTGATTAACATAACAGAACAGATTGTCTACGTGTGCTTTCTCTTTCTTTCTTTATACATTCTTTGCTTTTTTTTTTAAATGCTCTTTTTATTGATCCTCCTTTGTCTCCTTAATGGAAAAGTGCAGGTAGTTAGCGTCACAGAGTACCTGCTTGCCCCTCAGAAGTTCCTGTACTGTCCCGTCACTTCCCCAGACAACTAATTGATTCAATTTCAAAATAAATGCCTTTTCTGAACAGCAGACACGCTTTATATTCACTGTGCTCATGGGCCTGATAGCAGTGCTCTGCACGTTTCACAATTCCATGTTATCAGCACCTTACGCTCTCATCCGAGAAGAACACGGCAGCTGCTCCACTCTGGCGCACACCTGACGATTCGACATGATTTTCAGCGGTTAGAAGCAATCCATGGCTGCCACAGGTGCTATACAAACAGCCTCTACCTTAACATAAAACAGCATACCAAAACAATGCAGAGATGGCATGCATGTACCTTCCCAGCACTGGTGGCGATGTCCGGACGGCTGCAGCGGGGGGCTGAAAAGATGGCAGTGGTACAGTGGTTGCCATGGGGAAGAAAGCGTAAGAGCTCGCAGTGTTTGCAGCCTTAAAAACCCCGGTGCAGGCCCTTTAATAGGAGAGCAAGTGCAGCTCCTCCGATAGGCCCCGGTACCAGCTCTCACTAAATTATTAGAGCCGTACAGTAAAGTGAATTTTCAATCTCTGCAGCCCCTCACTGTCTGCCCGCCGATCCTCACCGCCTGTCCGCCGGTCATGTCCGCTGCTCCCCTGATCTCCGCCGCTTCTAGTCACTGCTCCTCCCCGCGCTGATCTTCGCCGCTCCTCCCCACGCTGTTCTCCGCCGCTCCTCGCGTGTACGCCGCTCCTGATGACAGCAAGTACGTCCCGGCTGGCGCTACTTTGAAGGGACTACTTTTTTTTTTACTTATATTTTTTAATAACGTATTTATTTTTAAATTATATAGCCTATGTCCATCTGCACACCCTGAGGATTACAACGATGTATCGGGTGTGTGGATTGGCGCTGTGGTTCCTGAGTTTACCCGCCTCAAAGCCTCAACGTTCTTCCTTTATAATAGTAGTATAGATTACCATGACTTCTATGTCATCCTCATCTGAATCATCATCATAATATTCCTCAATATCTTGAGATTCTACAACATTTATTGAGTGTCTCCAGCTTTCATTGTTGCCTGTTCTGCACCATTTAGAAAAATGACCTAATCTTTTGCATTTAAAACAAGTAACTTTAGCAGCAGGACATCAAATCAGCAGTGTGTTTAGGACTTCCACACCTGTAACATATGCGTTTACTCATGTTTGGTTGACCTTTACTTGTAAATGGTTTAGAATAATTGAATTTCTTTTGCTCCATTCTGTGTTCTACCTTCTTGCCCTTATTTATAGCACCAACATTATGAGTATCGTTTTTATCCTTATGTTGCTCAATATTTCATTCTTTGACATAATGGGAAGTATTCTCCATTTTTCTAGCAGTATCAATGTTTTTTTGTAAAGAGGGATTTTTGAGTTCCAATTAAAGTTCTTGGATTTTCATATTCTTAATGCGATTAATAAATTGGTCCCCAATTATTCCAATTATTTCTTCTTGTAAATCTTTGAATTTGCACGTGACGGCTAATGTTCTTAAAATAGCAACATATTGTTGGACACTTTCACCAGTTAACTGTGCTCTTGAAAAAAATGTGAACCTCTCTACCTCAATACTGGTTTTCTTCCCATAATTTTATTCTAAAGCGTTTAATGCTTCGATATAATCATTGATCCAGCGCTCCTAATGAAAAACTGTCTCATTAACACTACTCATCTTCACAATACTCACCATTAATCATGAATCACTACCTAGGCCCATAAACCCGAGAGAGACAATTTTGAGCGACTGAATCATGTGACCTAATTAAACACACTATTCATAAATGATTTACAAGGATATATACAACTGCAGTTTGTTATACCATACCCTGGTTTTAATCATACGTCATTTGATTAAGTCACTAAGGCGAATGGATCTAATAGTGATAACTAGACCATGAATAAACAAGACCAGCTTGTCATTTCAAAAATCAAATTTTTATTAACTTTATTTTATTCAAGGAAAAAGCATTTTTATTCAGAAATCATTATTTTATTAGCAATTTGAAAGCATCATTCAAGGAAAGGCACATTAGTCTGACATTTTAAAAGGTAAATCAATCAGCATGAATTAAAGCAAAATAAAGTTTCCATTGCCTAAATCCTATTTCCCTGTCTAAAACTCACTTCACCTAAAGGAATAATTAATAAAGACTGCTGTCCTTACGTGCACCAGAAGTCCATCAGCACGTCATTCAGGAATCGGGAAGCAAGATCCCCCTCCTGCCTGTAGGGCCAGTTTTTATACTTTTCTAACTAGCTAATCTCCTTAAAAAGTGTCTTCTTTCGTTACCATCAGTGTTTTCATTGGCTGACTTATGTCAGACCATCCATGTCACCATCGCTTTCAAACCAAGAACGGGCTCTTCTTTAGCCCTATTGTTCATAATGTTTTGCTTCCTCGAGAATGTTACAAAATTGAGTTCGTTCGAGTTACATTTCTCAGCTTCCTCACATTGGCAATCCTGCCGCTTCCTGTCCTTGGACATAACTCCATGAGCACAATATGCACGTCTTTTATTCAACAGTAATTTCTGTCAACGTGGTAAAACTTTCCACTTCTCGTGTGTGCAAGGCTCTTCTCTGGACAGGTTTCAAAACGCCATCTTTTATAAGCCCAAAAGGCCTCTCAGGAAACTAGTATTTAAACAAACATACGACAGTAATTAATTAGAGAATTGAGACCCATTCTGTTACCCACCCCCTCTTCTAAATATTAACCAAGTTAATTATATTACCTAGCCAAAGCACAAAAAGCAGCTTTATAAAAACCTTCTTCTTTCAGGCCATAAGGATTCTCCACGAGCTTTGCCACAGAAAAAACCCGACAAAACATATTGCACATAAATAATATAGCACATGCCGTTAATTAAACAGCCGCATTTAATACTGACAAAAACAATAGACAAGGTTAGTTTATTATTTTTCCACAAACTTGCAAGTGCAACATAAAAGAACATTAGTCCCGCGTGTAGTGTCTGCAATATAAAAACTAAATAGATTATTTATTTCAACCCATGCCATTAGTACTGTTATATTTAATATGGAAGTTTAACTTTGTGAGTTTGAACAAAATCTTATTCAATATCTCGCTCCATCAACTCCCTTATCTGGTGATTTCATAATCACCAAACCACACCCAAACATTTTCAGGAAAAATGTTATCTATATTGATCATGTTTTGAACATTCACTGTATTAGTATTTCTAAACCTTTGATTCAGCAGTATGTCTGAAACTCTCATATTGAGCTCTACGCATCTCTTCTAGTTCTATCTCCTTATCATGCTCTTCTCTGAGCCTATAAATTATTTTCTTTTCCTTCACATATTTCTTTCTCTTATGTATCATGCAACTAATTTTTAGTAAAAGAGTCACTACAACTATAACTATTACAGGATAAAGTATTTTACCAATGATTGAACTACCAATTTCATGAAACCAGCAGAATGTCTAGAGCAAGACGGTTCTGCATAACCATTGATTGCATAGCAATAATCTCAGTATCAACTAATTGGAAACCACTTGCAGTATCTGTTGACAGTCTGTCCACTATTGTAGACACTTTTCGGATTTTATTTGCATTCAGGGTTATTTCCACCATAGGTATAATTGCACCGAATATATCTCCCAAAATTTCTGTAAAACTTTCCCTCTTGTACCTATTCAGGTGTTTGCCAATCTCAAATGAACCTTCTGAATTTCTATCTATGTGAAAAATCTTTGGAAAAACTAAACCAATATAGCATGTCCCGTACCAGTGGTCAGGAAGACTGAAGTAAGCTTTATTCCCACAAACAAAATAAATTCAAGCAAAAATTGGATCTTTCCCACCTTTAAATCCCCACCCTCGTAGAATGCGATAGGTATCTTCGCATTCACTAGCTCCCACAAAGTAATTATCAAATTGAGTGTTATCTCTCCTTATGCACAGCTTTCCACTAACAGGTTTATCTATGTGAATAGCTACATTTTCATTTCTGCCATTAAGCTTTTCATCCTCACTCTGCCAAAACTTAGTTTGTTTCAGCATTTCATGCGTTTTGTAAATCACTCTTCTCTCCTCACCAATGTTTAAGAGAGACTTTTCTTCTGTTCTCAATTTACATGTTAAATTGTTTCTAAAAGCGTACTCATATGTCAGTTCATTAGTTACTATGAAAAATTCCCTCATCTGCTTAGCATGTTTTAGTTTATTTAAGAAATTATCAATCTTTAAATTTGCAAAAATGTCATCATAGTCTGAGTAATAATACTCCAGAGTCCAGTTTTATAAAACAAACTAGCTATTACACTACAAGTAATACCATAAGTGAGGGGCAGCATATTATAAGTAACCCCTTCCGAAACAGAAGCAGGACAATTCACACAGATATAACAGTCTTTTACATTCATCACCTTAACATATTCAGATAAAACTCTAGAAAAGGTATTACTAGAAAAATCACCAACAGATCTATCTTGGTGGATCTCTGGTTTGTGCTCAATGACTCTATTAGTCTTACCCACTACATCATGAATAACTTGTTTAGACTCAACTTTACTAGTCATGTTAGCTTTGTACATCTCTTTGACAATCCCAAATGGGAAAATGACAGCTAAAATTCCCAAACCAAAATTAATAGAATCACACAAATAGAAGACATTTTGCAACATCTTCTTAAAATAGAGCATCTCGAATTATTGTTAGAATTAGGCATCTTTTACTTGAGACAAGAGCCTTTCAGAAAAAACAAAAACAAAAATTCAAAATTCAAAAATCACTAAATATACCCCCCTTATTTTTTTTTTTTTTTAAAGAATCCTCTAACAGCTTTTTTTCGACCTTACGTCTTACATCTTACGTCTTACATCAATGTGTTTTTCCAACTAACACAATTTCTTCGACCTTGTGTCACCTAACACATTTTCTTCGACCTTATGTCACCAACAACCTTAACCTAATGTGAAAACAAACTCAATCTATGTCACTTGTGTCATCTATCTCTTCTTGGCTACTACTACTAATTTCCACCACTGGTGGGATAATTATATATTTTCTGACTTGAAATTTCTTCAACCTGTTCTTTTGATTTGTTTACAAATTATTTGAATTTCAGGCCTTCATTTTCATTTGGCCAATTATCTCCTTTTCTTGAGAGTTTCTTCTTAGGCTCACATTGATTGCACTCAGCTTTCCACGCTCTTTTCCTAAATTCCTTTATTTGAGATTCTTCATCACTTTCATCAATATCGCTTTCTGAGATCTGAATTCTAGATTCAGGCACTTCTTTACTCGGCAGCTTCACTCTGTTAGGATCATCATCCTTATAGCTGGTACTCGGTAATTCATCTTCTTCTTCTTCTTGAATTACTTCCAAACCACCAGTTTCAGAATTTTCGCCCCTTCTTCCAGAGCTTCCAAAATGCTTTTCAATACTCTCCTGATCTTGATTCACTTCAGACTCTTTTTCTGCTTCTTTTTCTAGCAGGTCTTCTTCTTTGTCAGAGTCTACCACCACGATTTCTAGATCTTTTTCATTTAATGCCTCTTTCGCATTTGAATCTTACAGATGTCGACTTTCTTGTCGATCTTCAGGATCTGGATTTCTTTCAGGTTCTTCTTCAGAATCTGAATCAGTTGTTGTATCACTTTCTTCGTCAGGATTTTTAGGTTGTGGTACTCGAATGGTATGACTCGCATGAATCCACCTTTTCAGACCTTTACACTTTACTGCATTTGTTGTGACAAGAATCACCTGTCTTGCTTTCTGCCAAATGGGTACTAGACAATTTCTCCTTCGGTGAACTTTTGTTCTCACCCAGTCTCCTGGCAAAAGATCATGAGCCTGTTCTTTTTCTCTTGTAAGTACTTCAGTTCCTACCTGATGGAACACAGAAGTCACTACATCAGACAGATTCTTACAATAATCCATAATTGCACTGTCATTAATGCTAAGCACTTTACCTACTGGAAGAAATGCCTGTCTCATTACTCTGCCCATCAATATTTCATGAGGGCTTAGACCAGTTTTTCTATCTGGAGTACTTCTCAAAGATATCAAGACAAGTGGAAGTGCATCAGTCCATTTCATTCCTGTAGCCAAGCACATTTTAGCAAGCCTATTCTTGATTGTACCATTGACTTGCTCAACAACACCTGACGCTTCTGGTTTGTAAGCACAGTGCAGCTTTTGTTTTATACCAAGTGCTTCACAAATCATCTGCAACAATCTGTTTTCAAAATGTGTGCCTCGATCAGTCTTAACCGTCACTGGAAATCCATACCTAGGTATGATCTCCCTCAAAAGCAATTTTGCCACAGTAACTGAATCATTATGGCGAGTCGGAAATGCTTCCACCCATCTTGAAAACAGACAGATACTCACAAGGACATATCTCAATCTATTGTGTGGAGGCATATCAATGAAATCCATTTGTAACCTGGTGAAAGGACCACCCTCCCGTCCTATGGTTCCCAAGCTTACAACTGTCTTCCTGTTTGGATGGATTTGCTGGCAAATCAAGCATCTCTGGCAAAAGGACTCTGCAATAATTCTGAATTTTGGATTAAACCATGTTTGCCTAAACAACCTAATCATTGAGTCTCTGCCTAAATGTCCTGGACCATGATACATTCTGGCCATGTCAGCAATCATGCAGTTTGGCATTACTGGTCTGTCATCTTTGTAAACCCAAATGCCATCTTCCTCTTGCTGTCTGCAACCTGCTTTTAACCATGTGTCTTTTTCCTCATCGTCTGCCTCATCTTGTAAATCTTTTACTCCTTGCCAAGTCTCAACTACAGATGTTAGCATAAGTGAGTTCAAAACATGTTCATTGTTTTTCTCCCGATTAATGGACATATTGTTTTTCGCGCAGAACTTCGCAATTTCGTCTGCATATGCATTACCTTTGGTCATATAATCATTTCCCTTCTGGTGAGCTGTACATTTTACTACAGCAATTTTCTCTGGCAACTGAATGCCATCAATTAACCTTTTAATTAATTTTGCATTTCTGATTGGGGTTCCCGCAGAGGTTAAATAACCCCTTTGAGACCAAAGCTGGCCATAGTCATGGACTACGCCATACCCATACTGACTATCAGTCACTATGGTAATTTTCAATCCGGTTGCTTTTTCACATGCACGAATTAAAGCAATCAATTCTGCAATTTGAGCTGAATGAATTCCTTTAAGACAAGAGGCTTCAACCACATCTGCAACTGTACAGACAGAATATGCCGCACTCAGAACACCTTGTTCCGTCTTCAAGCATGAGCCATCAACAAAGTAAACATAATCTGACTCAGGCAACGGAACATATTTTATGTCCTGTCTAGGTTTGGTGCAATATTCTAAAACATCCAGACATTCATGGTCAATGTCATTCTCATTTCTGATTTCTGTCACAGTACCATCAGGCAACAATGTGGAAGGATTTAAATTCACACATCTTGCTATAGATACGTTATCTGATCCCAGAATAACTTTTTCATATTTTGTCAATCTATTACTCGTCAAATGCTGAGTCTTGCTTCTGGTAAGAAGAATTTAAACTGAATGGGGAACATACACTTTTACAGGAAACCCCATTATTATCCGTTCACTTTGCTCCAGACTCACACTTGTTGCAGCCACTGCTTTTAAGCAACCTGGCAATGCTTTTGCAACAGGATCAAGAACTGCTGAGAAGTAAGCAATTGGCTTTCTCAGTTTTCCACGTCTTTGAATCAAAACTGACAATGCACATCCTTCCCTTTCACTGCAATACAGCTCAAATTCTTTCTCATAGTCCGGCATTCCCAATGCTGGAGCTTCACACAAACTTCTTTTTAACTGCTTAAAAGCCTCTAACTCAGTTTCTGTTAGGGTAATCGGGTCTTTGATGTCTGCTTTTGTCAGTCTCTGTAATGGTTTCGCAATTACCGAAAATCCACTAATCCATTGACGACAATAACCTATCATTCCTAGAAACATTCTGACTTGTTTCTGTGTTTTTGGAGGTTGCATTGCTTGGATCATTTTTATTCTTTCAATCGTCACTTGTCTGATTCCCTTTGCAATCCTGTGACCAAGATATTTTACTTCCTGTTTACAAAACTGTAATTTTGCAGGTGACACTTTATGTACCTCATCTGCCAAATTATTCAAAAGAGTAATGGTATCTGTCACACAATTGTCTTGTGTTTTTGCAGCAACAAGAAGGTCGTCAATGTATTGCACTAATGTCGATTTACCAGGCAAATCTAGATTTTCCAGGGATTTCTTTAGCAACTGGAATCTGAACGCAAAAATTTGTTGGCTCTCTGGATGCAATGGAACAGTAAAGAATGCATTGCAAAGATCTATAACTGTATACCATTCTGCATCATGCGGAATCTGGTAAAGAATTACCGCTGGGTTTGGTACAACTGGGCAACATGGAACAACTATTTGATTAACCTTTCTCAGGTCCTGAACAATCCTGAATGTTCCGTTTGGCTTTTTGATTCCCATAATTGGTGAATTACATGGACTACTCTCAATTTCTTTTAAAACACCTTGCTTTGTGAATTTTCCAATTACAGGTATGACACCTTCAATAACTTCTGCTTTGATTTTATACTGAGGAATTTAGGATAATTTGCTCCTTGTCTCACAGTAATTTTAACTGGATCTACATGTTTCATTAAACCCATTTCATCTCCTGATGAATCCCAAATTTTAGTATTGACCGTCTCTTTTAATTCTTCAGGTAAATCATTTTTGTCAAAAGCAGGAAACAATTTACTTTCTTCTGCTTCAACCATTAACATTGTTAACTTATAAAGGTCATACTCCTCTTCTGGAGTTTGAAGCTCAATACCATCAGGTGAGCAATATATTTTGAAGTTCATTTTACAAAGGATGCCCCTTCCTAACAAGTTTACAGGGCTGCTATCACAGACTACAAATCTGTGTTTGTCTTTAAATTTGCCAATTTCGACTTTAACTGGTTCTGTTAAATCTGTTTTAATCTGTTGATTAGCAACGCCAACTACTTGTATGGTGTCACCAGATAGAGGCAGGTTTTCAATTTCCACTGATCTAACAGTAGAACGGGTAGCACCTTTGTCCACAAGAAAAGTGATTTCTACATCATTCACTTTACCATTAATAAATGGACGAGACTGATCTACCTCAAGAGTGGCTCCAAGCACACATTCTTCCTCCTCTCTCAGGCACCGTCATAAGTAATTATCAGACTAATTTCCATCATTCTCTTTCAACCAATATTGTTGAGAAACATCACTCTTGGTGATCTGTTTACCTGTTCACCTCCGCAGAATCCTGTTTCAGAATTGTATCTCTGCGCATTAACACAATTTGGAAGTGGCGGTTGTGGAATCTGACTCTGCTGATTCACTAACTGTTGCTGCAGCTGTTGCTGCTGATTTATTTCATTTAATTGTCGCTGTAGCTGTTGCTGCTGATTTATCTCATTCTGCATCTGTGGATTTAATGATGTATTTTTGAAATTTCTGGGCGGATTTTTACACTCACGCTTCCAGTGTCCAATTTCGCCGCAATTAAAACATTGGAGTTTCTGCTTAAGTTCTTCAATATTACCTGTTAATTTCGGCTTATTAAAATTACCCTTAAATTTCCCTTGATTCTGATTAACATTTTTGTTTTCAAAAGTTGCAATTTGTTGTTCAGCCACTTTCACCTGCGTCCACATTGCTTTTTCTTTTAGCTTCTTTTGTTTAGCATCTATCTCGTCACTGCAGTATTTTGCTTTTCTCAGGATGTCATCAACTGAGAGTGACTGCCAACCAACTATTCCTGATCTGATCATCTCACCAATTTCAAGTTTCAAGCCATATACAAATCTGTATATAAAATGGCTCATATCCTTCTCACTCAGCTTCTCATAACCACTGTATTATTTAAATACCAGCAGTAATCTTTCATAGAAGGAATGTACTGATTCTTTTGGTTCCTGATTTGTTCTGTCAATTTTAACCCAATCTACTTCTTTTGGGGGAATCTTGTTTTTCAAACACACAATCACTTTATCATACAGATTTGTAACATCAGGTGAAGGTGCACCAGTTACTTTATCTCGGGCAGGTTCTTCTTTGGGCCAATCTATAGAAATGTTACATTCTGTCCAAAGATCTGAAGGAACGACAATGTCAAAGAATCCATCAAGATCAATCCACAGAACTTTTGAGACATTAACAAATCTCTCCACCTGTCGATACCATTCCACAGGTTTTTCTCTCAATCTGGGAAAATCATTTGTAAACAGCAAAATGTTCTGCCTTGTCCATGGAACATGAACCCTCCGCCAACTATTTCTCTCATAGGAAATTCAGTTGCAACTTCCCCTCTTTCTCTTTTGTATTCCTCTCTTTTCTTTGTCCATTTCACTCTCCATTTGCTTAATTCACCTAATCTTTTTAGAAACACTATTAATTCTTTTATATGAGTTATCCTTCCTGTGGTGTTCATGTTTTCAATATCTTTTTCAGAGAAATCCACTCTGTAATGTTTCTGCAAATTTTTCTGTCTACTCAAATCTACTTCTAATTCAGCAGCCATTTCTTCAAATTGATCATATTTTTTTTCGTTTTCCATTGTATGCTTTTGCAAATGAACATCAATTCATCATCCTGATATAATTTTAAACTGTCAGGTCCAATTGTGCCAATAATTAATTCCTCTAAATCTGCTTTCAATTTTGCAACATCAAGTAATTTAAATTCTGGGGGCTGTGGTGTTCGTGTTAAATCTATTTTACTTAAGCTCTTTTCTGGAGATCCAGGAACAGAACCTGCAACAGTTGGAGATTGATCATTTGAAAAACTTTGATTAAAAGTTAAATCTGGCATCCTTTTCTCTCGAAGAATTTCTGATGAATCTGAATAAAATTTTTCAGCTACTTTCTGAATTTCTGCATTTAAAGGGACAGTCAAAGCTGAATGTCTAATTTCTTTTTGATCAAAAACTGGGACAACAGGTCCAATTGTTACTGGTACCGTTACTGCTTCCATGCCTTTAGTTAACTGTTGTATTAATTCTTCCTTTGATCGGAGGTATTCTGAAGTATCTGGATATCCTCAAGTCTTCCTGCTCTTTTTATATTTCCTGGGATTTCATTTCCCTGAACTAGAGATTCAGATAAACTTGAATTAATTCTTGTTTCTACTCTATAGGGAATTTTTGCATTATTCTGATTTAATCTAAGAAGAGATTCATCATTAATTTCTCTAGGAGGAGCACTTGGAGAAGTTCCTTGAGGAATTCTCGGGGTAGACCATGAACAAACTGGTTGATAAGGTAGCGGGTGTTTTGTCTTTGTAATGTAAATATCTTCTAAAACTGGATCTTCTGCTTCACTATCTTCAGCAATATTATTTTTCTTAGCAGCATTCTTTTGACTTATTTCCTCACCAAATCTTGCTGGGTACAAACCATTACACATATCTGCTTTTCTCCAACGTCGCATTCTATCTTCATGAGTTTCTGGATTAATGTCTTATTTAGAGCCTCTTCTTACACCTCTGTTTTCTCGTTCTAATTCAAACATCTCATCCTCCCATTCAGCTAAAGCCTCAAATTGTGTAGGTCTGGGTTTTGGTACGAGAGACATCATTTTTTCTCTCAAGGTTTTCAAACACCTTAATGTTAAATGACCCATCTTCCGGCCATGCCAGAACACCATCATCTTTAGTGTATTCCATCCAATTATCTATCCAAAGGCAAGTATGATAACCAAAGTCACCTTCCATGTAACCTGCAGGTGTTTTATACTTATGAAGTAATTTTCCACCTCGCGTTTCAATTTTCTTGTCACTTTTGAAAATATTTTTTAATTTCTGAAACCATGAAGGCTTCTTTTCCTCAAACATGTAATAATAACTCATGTTTCTAAACAAATCCGCTTATTTCAAAAGATCGTAAATATTTTCTTGTTGTTCCGCTATTCTAGCCAATCCGTGCGTGAAACTCACCAACAAGCCAATCAGGTTAAGCCACGTCACTACTCTGTTCAGCCAATAGAATTACTGAATTTCAGAATGTGCCAATCAGGTACGAGCCTACCAAGTCACATGAACCAATCAGTGCGCGAATACTGTGACGTATGCTAGCCAATCACAGCCCAAACCCTGTGACGTATGCTGCCGCTTCACTGTCTCCGTTCCACTCCTTAAACTGACCCCTCCTTTACAAAATATTTTCACAGCGCCATATTTTACAAATCTTTCAATGGAATTCAGTTAGTAACTTCACAAAAACAAACCATTTGTCTGTTTCGCTAAATAAAGAGATAGGTTTTTCAAACAAACAAGTATCCTTTCGCGTGAAATAGACAACGCTATTTTCACAGAATATTTAAATTTGTTGATAGAAACAAGTAGTCTTGTTCTACCCTTCTAGCACACGCAATCAAACTGAAAAAATCCCTAACCATTCACACATGAAATTTTTGGTAGGACTTTAACCCGCCAACAAAAATCCTCACTTGCCAGTAAGAATAGACAACGCTACTCTACCCTTCACTCAAGCTTGGATAAATTCTACTACTCTTTTCGCAGTGAGTTTTAAACCAGGACAGTTGTCCCTATACTCGAAAGCTACAATTTCATAAATAATCCTCACTATACATTCAACCTAACATACCTAAGATCCCTAAACTTGTGCTGTACGTCCACAACACCTGTGATATATATGTCAATACCACTATTTTGAAACAGAACAAATGCACAGTGTAACCTCACTTGTCACACTTAACTCTTTGCCGGCAAACCAGGAATTTTCACACTACTGGAAAAAACCTTTTAACAACATGTAACAACTGAACAAACTTAACATGTTTTGGACATGTATCCTATGTATCATGTAGCATGTCAGTTACCATAGTAACCGCAACTCTGCTACCAAGTAATTGATCCAGCGCTCCTAATGAAAAACTGTCTCATTAACACTACTCAACTTCACAATAATCACCATTAATCATGGATCACTACCTAGGCCCATAAACTGAAGAGAGACAATTTTGAGTGACTGAATCATGTGACCTAATTAAACACACTATTCATAAATTATTTACAAGGATATATACAACTGCAGTTTGTTATACCTTACCATGGTTTTAATCATACGTCATTTGATTAAGTCACTAAGGCGAATGGATCTAATAATGATAACTAGACCATGAATAAACAAGACCAGCTTGACATTTCAAAAATCAAATTTTTATTAACTTTATTTTATTCAATGAAAAAGCATTTTTATTCAGAAATCATTATTTTATTAGCAATTTGAAAGCATCATTCAAGGAAAGGCACATTATTCTGACATTTTAAAAGGTAAATCAATCAGCATGAATTAAAGCAAAATAAAGTTTCCATTCCCTAAATTATTTTTCCCTGTCTAAAACTCACTTCACCTAAAGGAATAATTAATAAAGACTGCTGTCCTTACGTGCACCAGAAGTCCATCAGCACGTCATTCAGGAATCGGGAAGCAAGAGCCCCCTCCTGCCTGTAGGGCCAGTTTTTATACTTTTCTAACTAGCTAATCTCCTTAAAAAGTGTCTTCTTTCGTTACCAACAGTGTTTTCATTGGCTGACTTATGTCAGACCATCCATGTCATCATCGCTTTCAAACCAAGAACGGGCTCTTCTTTAGCCCTATTGTTCATAATGTTTCGCTTCCTCGAGAATGTTACAAAATTTAGTTCTTTCGAGTTACATTTCTCAGCTTCCTCACATTGGCAATCCTGCCGCTTCCTGTACTTGGACATAACTCCATGAGCACAATATGCACGTCTTTTATTCAACAGTAATTTCTTTCAACATGGTAAAACTTTCCACTTCTCGTGTGTGCAAGGCTCTTCTCTGGACAGGTTTCAAAACGCCATCTTTTATAAGCCCAAAAGGCCTCTCAGGAAACTAGTATTTAAACAAACACAAGACAGTAATTAATTAGAGAATTGAGACCCATTCTGTTACCCACCCTCTCTTCTAAATATTAACCGAGTTAATTATATTACCTAGCCAAAGCACAAAAAGCAGCTTTATAAAAACCTTCTTCTTTCAGGCCATAAGGATTCTCCACGAGCTTTGCCACAGAAAAGACACGACAAAACATATTGCACATAAATAATATAGCACATGCCATTAATTAAACAGCCACATTTAATACTGACAAAAACAATAGACAAGGTTAGTTTATTATTTTTCCACAAACTTGTAAGTGCAACATAAAAGAACATTAGTCCCGCCTGTAGTGTCTACAAATTTAAAACTAAATTGATTATTTATTTCAACCCATGCCATTAGTACTGTTATGTTTATTATGGAAGTTTAACTTTGCGAGTTTGAACAAAATCTTATTCAATATCTCGCTCCATCATCATCAACAGAAGTATCGTTGGAGCTGGTTTCACTTCCCACACTATCAGTAGCTTCCAAAACAGTGGAAACTGCACGCACTGGTTTAGGTAAAGTTTTTAGAACTTTTCTACCCTCTACACCTAAATTATGTTTTATTAATGTTAATTTTCTGGAGGGTAAAAAGGTTTCACCCCCTATAGCTTCAAGGTATGTCTCAAAAGATTCACACCAATCCTCCCAAATCATAGAAGGAAGACCAGGATTTTGTAAAAATTTGGGAGGAGGTAATTCGGACGATGTTGAATCCATGTCTACAATGCTTCAATATTTTACTGACTAATTCTGTGAATTATGTTTGTAAATTCAATGCTATGAGTTGTAAGTGTTACTGTAAATTACTATACTTCAATGCCTTATAAATACCTTAATGGCTTATCATATGAATTATTTTGCAAAATCAATATTGTAAATTGCAAACATTACAGGATATACAGAATGAAAATTAGAATGGAAAACAAATAATTGATATAACAAAAGTGGTCACGTCTAGTAAGAACACAATGAATTAATATAATAAACGTAGTCACCGTTGTCTGCTTGCTAGCATTGTAAATTTCTTGTTAAAAAATAACAATAGGTAAAGTTTTCTTCAATGTGCTGATTTGAGTTCTTGAATGCGTGTCAAAACGCTGGTTTAATTGACACCAAAGCTTAGATTTAATGTAAAAATTCACTTCATGATGTGATTCTTAGTGGCCTCCTGCTGGCATCCTTCACTTTGTAATGTAATGTGGTTGTTATGGTGATTCTCCGTTACTTCCTGCTGACAACAATCACGCCATGCGTCAGAACGCGATACACTTCCCATGGTGCATTGCGCATTAATGACATGAATCAGCTCTAAAACTCATGTTGTGAAGCTTATGGCGTGCACAGAACAATAAATGTAAAAAAATGTAACAATCAACACGCGCGCCGTTTGGTGAGTCCGTTTTGAACAATAACAATACGACTGCTTATTTAGGGAACTTCGTTGAAGCTTTTGAACAAATCCAAAGCCAAAGGGTCATGAAAGATGTTACACAAAAATGGCAAATGTCACACGAATATAGCACGCAGTCTACTTTTTCTATTAATGAATGCCACCAATTTTAAATTGTAAACTTCAGCAAGGTTATTTGTATAAAACCTCCTCACACGATGGCCACATTACTCATGATGACAGCGCTGCTCACTCACAATTTAATTGATAAATGTACACACAGCAGGACTTCTTACAATCTTGACATGTAGAGTCTCAATCTTTAAATGCAAGTTGCACACGTCTAATTTTCAGTATTTCAGGGTCGCTCAACCGCCAGTCCAAATCAATGCAGAAATGGTTTAACTTTACCTCAGCAGTCTAGACATATTAGTGGAAAAGAGGTAAAACAGCGACATGCCTCAGGGATTGATTTTTCGTTGTTTTTCCAGAAAAAAAAAATTGAAAATGAAAAACATTTTGTTCATGACATCTTTATCCTGGATGAAAGTCCTCAATAAAAGTATGCCATCCTTGTGGTCACTATTAAAGTTCACAAGATGCTTATTGTTGATTAAAGATGTTTATTAGCATAATACAACCCCTTGGGCACAAGGGTCCTTCCTCCTTTAATAACTGCTCAACTCTGTATGTGTTCCCTGGATTCTACAACCCAGAAACCAGTGAACATGTCATATAATCAAAGGGTTACTAAGTACTGTTGCTAAGATACAACATGCGGTGCTACTGCAGGCAAGAAAATCATGAGGGAATCAGAAGAGCCTGCCACGTGGCCTGTGTCTTCCCGTCAAGCACAGTGACGGTGGAAGCCACAGGCCGCAAGCACACCAAAGCCCAGGAGCCCCCTGTACTGCCTGGATCCAGCTGAAGGAGGCCTCAGTATGCCCTGCACTGCCTTCAAGTGAAAAGAAGCCACCTGGTCCCCAGATCATCAGAAGAAGCACAAGGGCACCCTGCAGAGAAAGAGAAAAAATAAGAGCACGCACAGTTCTAAGAGGGACTGAGTCAGATCACCCAAGAAGGCCAGGCCCAACCGAGTTGCCCCTCACCAAGCCCGGCACGCACGTGGCTCTGCACAGGCACACGCCCTGCATCCAGGACCCCTAGCATCAGCACAGCGACACCGCACTCGCACCCAGGCGTGCCCATGCCATGACTACGCCAGCCGGAGCAGACGCATCGGGCCAGCAGGCTGAAGCGGACAACCCACACAGGGGCGCCAATGAACCACTTCCTGGTCACAGTCACACAGTTGTCTCCCCACTACTGCCATTCAGCAAAACCGCTGACCCCGCCATGGCGGCACTGCGATGGAAACCGTGGATTGAACGGCTGAACCACTGTTTCAAAGGTACCATAGAAACAGACGGTACTGTGAAGAGGTTGCTGCTCATATACTATGGCAGCGCAGAGATCTACGATATTTTAGAAACCCTGCCCAACACAGGTAACAATGACGACTGTGAGGCGTAAGTCACTGCGCTCAACAGGCAACTTTACCCCGACTTCGAGCGGTTCAAGTTTAAACAGGCGTCGCAGTCAGACACGGAGTCTGTAGACATGTTTTATGCACGGCTGCGCTGGCTAGCCAGCACATTTGCCTTCCTGGACCAACCGGAGGAAATATGCAGCCAAGTCATCAAGGGGTGCTGCTCGACACTGCTGCGGAAGCTAATACTTCGACAACCAGGGATCTCTCTGGATGAGATCCTCATCCTGGCCAGGTCTCATGAGCTGTCGGACGTCCGGGCTGGCGAGATGGAGACTGCTCTGCACAAGTCTGTCTTGTCGACACACGCCCCACGATACATGCTCGTCAAGGAAGAAAGGGTTGAGGCGATACAACGGCGCCCTACCATGGCTCCCCAGGCACCGAGGACAACAACTGGCAGGGCATGCGGCAACTGCGGCGAGGAACACCCGACGACAGCAGTGTGTTGAGCAAGGGGGAAGACGTGCTCCCACTGCAGGAAGATGAACCACTTTGCAAGGGTGTGTCGAAGTAGCTGGCCCGGCAGGCCCCTCAAAGATCACGAGGTATGTCACAACGCCTGCCGCAAGTCTCCCTCGAAGACCTGCAACCACGAGAAGACGACCCACCATGGGAGCGCTGCCTCGCCCTAGAAGACGATGATGATGAAGTGTTTGTCGTGTCTTTTGTCAGCAGGTCCGACAACCACCGGAGGCCGCCACCGATGTGCTCTGTTCTAGTTGAAGGGTCCGCTTTGGTTAACATTATAGATTCGGAGCACTATGACGGTCTGTCACCATGGCCCCCGCTTCCACCCACAAAGGCGTGTGTATACACTCACGGAGGAACAGACCCACCCCCCCTTCGAGGAGTCATCAAAGCCAAGATTTCCAGTGGAAAGCCTGTCACAGTGACTCGGTCCCACGTCATGGTAGGGAGAAAAGGCACACTACTCAGCTGCCACACAGCGGAGGATCTAGGCATGGTCTTCTTTGCGGACCGGATCCACGAATCCCACGCCAAAAGCATCTTGAGGGAGTTCCCAGCACTGTTCACTGGACTCGGCAAGCTGAAAGGGAAACGGTTCAAGCTTCACATAGACCACATTGAGGCAGGCCATCCTGAGGCACTGGAGAGTGCCGGTCAACCTCTGCCGCAAGTGGAAGAAGAGTTGAAGAAGCTGGAAGACCTCGATGTCATCGACAAGGTGTCAGGTCCAATCCCATGGGTGTCCCCACTGGTCGTGGCCCCCAAGCCAAAGCAGCCCGGAGCCATCTGGCTCTGTGTGGACATGAGGCTCCCGAACCTGGCGGTCAAGAGGGAACACCAACTCACGCCCACCATGGATGACATCATGGCAGATTTTAACGGAGCCAAGTAGTTTTCAAAGCTGGATGTAAACGCGGGGTGCCACCAGTTGGAGCTCGAACCTGAGAGCAGGTACATCACCACATTCTCAACTCATGTTAGCCTTAGGCGGTACAAGAGACTGAGTTTTGGGGTGTAGTCGGCAGCTGAAGTCTTCCAGAATGCCATCAGGTAACCACTATCGGGCTTGCAGGGAGTCATCAACCTGAGTGACGACATCCTGGTGTTCTCGAACACCCTGGAAGAACACCACACTCACCTCCGGGCCACCCTCCAGTGACTTGAAGATTGTGGACTGAACCTGCACAAAACAAAGTGTTCATTCTACCAGGAGGCCGTTGACTTCTTCAGGTACCTTTTCACTAGGGAAGGACTGCAGGTGGACCACAACCGGAAGGCTGTAGCCATACGAGCAGCCAGCACTCCAAAGACTCCCACACAGGTTCACAGTTTCCTCGGCATGACCACTTACTGTGGAAGATTTATTCAGAACCTGGCCTCTCGGTCAGAACCACTTCGCACCCTCACCAACAGTGACCACAAGTGGGAATGGACACTGTATTCAACAACATCAAGGCTGCGCTCATGGACAAGACAATAATGGCCTACTTCCACCTGGGGCAGCGCACTGAGCTGGTCATCGATGCCAGCCCAGTAGGCCTTGGAGCAGTCCTCCTTCATGAGCATAATCAGGAGACCTGGAGGCTAGTGGCGTACGCCAGCAGGACACTATCGGACACTGAGACAAGGTACACCCAAATCAAAAGGGAGGCACTGGCAATAAAATGGTCATGCCAGCATTTTCACCTGTACTTGTACGGACAAGAGTTTCAAGTGATAACCGACACAAGCCCCTGCTCCCACTTTTCGCAGGGTTATCGAGACTGGCACCTCAGAGAATGGAGAGATGGGCCGTACAGCTACAGGCATACAATTTCATGGTTGTCTTCAGTCCTGGTGCACACAATCGGGCAGACTACATATTGAGACACCTTGAGTCCCTGGTCCCCAGAAACCCACCAGTGGATGTAGTGTACTCCGAAACATTTGTGAAAGTGGTCCCGCAAGAGGCATGCCCCACCGCCATAACGCTAGAGGAGATCGGCCAAGCAACAGAGGAAGTCGAAACACTGACCAGAGTGAAATCCACCCTGCTGAGCAACAGATAGCCCCACTTCCTGGACAGGGCTCAGGCACTCTGAGCCGAGGCCGGCCACGCTCGGTAACAGATCTGGCAGGTTTGCCATGAACTAAGTGTGGGAGAACGGGGAGTTGTTCTGAGGGGACACATCATCATAATCCCAAAGAAACAACACCGGATCCACCAGCTAGCACACTTCGACCACCAAGAAATGGCGAGGACAAAAGCCAGAATGCGGAACAAGGTGTGGTTCCCAGCCATGGATGCCATGGTGGAGGACATGGTAAGACAATGCCACGCTTGCACCATCACTGGTGGGGACCTGGCGCCGGTAATCACGGTAGAGCCCAGTGAACTTCCATGGGTCAAGGTCCGTCTTGACTTTGGGAGTTTCCCGGATGGTCGCACAATGCTAGTGCTGGTTGACTCCTTCTGAAAGTTCCCGATAGTGGAGATGGTGACGTCGACAGCGTTCGTGCATGTACGAAGAGTCCTTGAGAAGACATTCGCGCTCATGGGGCTACCCGATGAGATCCGTTTAGACAATGGACCTCCGTTCCAGGCCCGTGAGTTCCAGGAATACTTGGAGAGGAAGGCGATGTGCCACAGGAAGATCACCCCTCTGTGGGCGCAAGCCAACGGGGAGGTGGAACGCCTTATGCGGACAATGAACCGGGCTCTGCGCATTGCCGACGATCAAAGGGCAGATGCAGAATCTACACTCGACCAGTTCCTTGACGCCAACAGGCAGACGCCACACAGCACGACCAAGTGTGCTCCAGCTCACCTGCTCTTCAAAAGGCCTCGGAGGGGCAGCATCCTGACTGACCGGACATGGAAACCCCCGGAACGGGACAATGAAGCCGTCCAAGCGAGAACAACAGCAACAAATCAAAAGGCGAGTACAGCTCACAGGGAAACGAACTGCAGTTGGAGGTGGGGGACCGTGCCATGGTCAAGGAGAGGTACGCCGGCTGGAAATTCAGGACCCCCTACGAGCCAGAAAGGTGTACTGTTGTGAAAGAACAAGGGACCATTGTCACCACCCAGCGAGGATCACAGTTGGTCACAAGAACATGTCCAGTTTCAAAAAGGCTCAAGAGTTAGACGCTGGCCACAAAGAGTCAGAGGGACTGGAAGATACCCCAGGTCTCACTTCACCTAGCTCACCAGGGTTGCTGATTTTCCCACCGAGAGGAATGCAAACTGAGAGGATGGTGACTGTCCCAGATGCCTGAAGGGTCCGCCAAGAGGCAGAGACTGTTTCACCACCGAACGCTCAGACAGAGGCAGTGGTTAATTCCAGCTCCCAGAGCCAGAGGTATGGTCTCCGGCCGAACCCTGCCCCTAGCCAGAGACTGAGAGACTTTGTCAGTCTCTCAGTCGTGAATATGGTGGCCTGTCTCTAAAAGAAAGGAGGGATGTAGAGAGCCATCTGGGCTCTCCACTACATTGTTGCAACTGCACACACTTGCATATACCCCTCGGGTGGGCTGGACCCAAGTGGATAAATAAATGGTGAGAGACCGCTCAGGGTCTTCCCGCCAGATAGTAACTGCGGTGTGTGTGTCACACTTTATTTCTAGCACCATTGCGGCCCTTATACCCCTGGGCCTGCCACGCTACACCCGCTTGGTGGGTGTTTCCTTGTCTGCGGTTTTGGGAGTTCCTTGTGGGTTCTAGTAAAAAAACCCGCGTACAGAGTGTCTGCTGCACTCTTCCCCATTTTTTTCATGATGAATAAGAGACAGAGGATTGAGCGGTTGACAAACGGTCAAACCACTCTTTAAATCACAGCATTTTCTGGATTCAGCTGGGCTGCAGGGGTGCTGTGTTTCCTTCGGCAGCCGCCTTGCAGAGTTCAGGAGTTGTATGTGTTCTGGATAGCTTCCCCACTGAATACCCAGAGGGGTCCTCGGATATTCTCTGGGGGTTGGACAGTACCCAGCATTAGTGAAAAATGGATTACCACTTCGGTGTTACTTTGATTGAGCACCTCTACAGCATCTTTTGGACTGAATGAACATCATACTTCCAGGTAGGAAGTCGAATTCAGTATTTTACAAAAAGGTGCCTACTGTTTATTCTCTATTTTGCTTGTCAGTGAAGCGCAAGAGATAGGATACTCTCTAACTGACTAGTCTGGATTATCTCGGAACCCTTTCTTTTTGTATGCTCGTCGATTCCTTTTGACTTTGGGTACTCTATGGAGTTTTGATGACATTAAATCACTACCCTGATCTATGGAGTAATAAGATGAACCTATGGTGTACCTGCTCCTGTTTCCTACCTTTTATGTTTTGGATTGGCTCCTGTTCTTTTTGGGATATTTTACTTTACATGGAGGTACGTTTGAATGTTGGTTGCTTATGGGAGATATTAGGTTTTAGGAGAAAAGGAACAATTGTAATCTTGTCTTTTATTGCTGTAGGAGTACGCTAAGAGGAATGAGGGTCCCAGTTATGATTAGAGTGGTGATGCACTTACACAGCTGAATGATTCAGGTACAAATTAGTTGTAGCGAGATCATATGAGTGTAGGTGTTGCTGCTTGTTTTCTCATGGTCTTCTTTCTCTTCTACAGGTATCCTCTTTCCTGCTGCTCCTTTCCTATACCCTTCCCTTGCTTGATCGCCCTAAAACTCTGTGTTTATTGTCTGAGTGGGGGATGGCAAGAGGTGGACATCTTTTTGCATTGCCTGGATTCTGAGGGGTACTCCGTGGGGTTTCCTGAAACCTGACAAATTATACCCAGTAGAAATGATCATTTTTATTGTATTATTAGTATACATACTTGATATTTTGCGTACTTTGATGTTTTTTTCACCCCTGATAAAGTTTTATGACTTAGGGGTCATTTTTCATACAAGATACAATTTCATTCCAGATATGGACTCTATAAAAGCCATAGCAAGGTCATTACTGTTTACTTTTAAGTCATACAATTAAATGGATGCTCTCTCCTTCGAACCAATCCGTAATGTCATTTACAGTAAAATTCAACCAACAATACGTTAGGAGTATGATTCTCTGAGAGGAAGAGACACAAATTATTTGGACTTTCTTCATTGAAAAATATAAATAGGGATATTTGTTATCTCTAGCGAAACACACCACAGGCACAGCTCTGTTTAGTCTTTGGACTTGAAGGAGCTGTGTCCCACATTCTAGATCATATCTTGAACCCCTGGTCAATGGCTCTTTTTATCAGCATAAAAATGTGGAGGGGAGAGAAATCAATAGTTATTCAATCATTACGGTTCCAATGAACTATGACTCAGAAGAATCTCAGTCTCCCAATTAGGTTTAGTTAGTTTATTACAAATCCAAGAAAAGTTGGACATACAAACACCTCAAAATTAGGGTGTAGAAATACACTGGAACTAATACAAAGCCAAACCTACAGGTGAAGTTAAGGTGGTGCAGCATGCACAGAATAATACGTTCAAGGACCAGAACACAGAAAATAACTGCACACACATCAATATTCCCCTTCATTGGAGGTTCGTATTTATAAAGCATTAGTCTGTACCTATGCTACAACTAACGTGAAATCCCTTCTTAGCATTTCCCAAGGCAAGGTTTGCTAAGGTGTCAGCCTGTGAATGGTTCCTAAGAAGTCTCTTCACATCAGTGACGTTAAGTAGCATAAAGCTACAGAGCTCGTTCTAAGATGCTCTCTCTCCCAAGGCTAAGCAGAAGTACCTGGTCATTGTCCGTTACTTTAATACTTGACTTTTGCAGGTTGTATCCCAAGATGCACTGCAGTATCACACCATCCAGTCAAGCCACCTCCTAGTAGGTAGTTTTCCACACAGCAGCGAAGCTCCCAAGCCTTGGCGAGATGACCTTGATATCAGGCTTACTCCGATGAGAGAGCACAGCAGTTCTTTATTATCGGTATCAACATTCACTGTATCTTCTCTTCTCAAAGCTTAACTCCTAAAACAAAGACTTTATTCTAGCTAACAAGGATGAATTCACTAGTAAATCTAATGTGAGAGCTTCCAAGTGAAAAATAAAATTCAGGCCTACAGAAATCGGGCAACATAAGGAATGGTACACTCCTCATGGAATTACACATATAAAATGAACATCATTTACTAAGCATCTCTAAATTAACATGTTACATAAGCACATCAATTGTGTGAGTATCTGTCAGCTACTTGTAAGATTTCTGCACGTTAATGTTTTCAGCTAAACACACGTAGTTGCAACGTTAATTTCTTCACGTTTACATCAAAAATATCCCTAACACGTCACTTTTCATGTTATTACAGTTCACATTCTAAGGTTCCAAGTTAATGCAATAAATGAATATATGCAGGTGTAGACTACCCATGATTATAATGCACCCGTTCAAATGGAAGAACAAAATTTGCGCTCCATCAGACTCGTAAAGAAGGACTTAGACCATAAAAGAGCCTTCATCAACATTTGCAATAAACTGAGGGAAAACTCCTCGGACCATTTGCTAAGGGCAGAAATAGTCATCGAGAAAGAACATAACCCATGGGCAACTTACCTGAGAGAATATTTGTCCTCTCTTAATGTCGAAGACTGGCAGTCCCCCATTCAACGTTAAAAAAACAAGCAGCAAAAAGACTTATTCTTGGAAGACAAAGATCAAAGAGCAAAAAAGGGAAAACCCTGGATGATGATAAACTCTTGCAATTAACCAACTCAACAACAATAGCTAAAAATCACTGAAGACATCATAAAGTGAATACAAATTCCTTTTTTACAGAGTGGGAGCCTTCCCAATTTAAAAGTTCACACCCTATAGTAACAAACCTGAAGCACTCTAAATTGTAGACTTTATGGACACAAACATTAAACAGTTCTACACATCTTGTGAATATGGCCGAAAGATATGGCTATGAAGGACCTTTAACTCTCTGCAAATAGGAACATGCAGATTTTCGGGACAACGCTGTGAGGGCAACGGCCAGTCCCATTTACCTGTCCTGGGCAGCAGACCATCCACGGACCGGCAGAGAATCCTCTTCAGTGCCGTGAGGGCAACGGCGGCAGCTCCTTCCACGCCGGACCGGGCGACAGCGGGTAACTACACCTTCCAGCTGCCCCGGGGTCCGGCGATCCAGCGGTGACGCCAGTTTGGCACCCGGAGGCGCTACAAAGCGCAAGGAGCACCTGCCGCCCCGCGGGACGCGCCGGGCGGAGCCCGGGCAGAGGGCGGGCCGTCTGTGGCCATCCGAGGCCGGAGGAGGCCGGGCTGGGCCACAGACTTGTGTTCTGCAATACAAGACATACTTGCCCAAGTGAGACTTTATACTTTATTTTTTGACTCTGGTTAGGGTTTTGTTATAGTTATCATCTTAGCTAACATACTTGCAACCCTGGTATCTCTAAGTTTTGACCATGTCTAAAGCTAAAACTGATAAGCTTGTATCTGGGGCAGGTACAATTGACAATTCTTGGTAAAAGTGGTTAACAAAATTAATAATGACAGGAGAGCCTCGCTAGGTCGAGGGAGCCCTCCTGTTCCAAACCAAGATACTCCTAATCCTCCGGTGGAACTTCCAGCTGATGATATTCTTGACTTGGGCAGTCGGGTGGTCATAATGGCTGAAGCGCAGGTTCATTCGGAGCTGCAGGAGGAATTACCTGATATATCCATTGAAGCAATAGAGGAGGTCCCGCCAGCTCCTAGACCAGTGAGAACTTGTAGTAAATTACAAATTAAACGTGGGGGGAAGTATAGTAAAAAAAGAGTAGAAACTTCCCAATTAGTTCAAAATGGTCTCGCTGCTGGAACCGACCGACCAGAAGGAAATAGTGCAGCCAGTATTAACATAAGCCTGGATCAATTTGCATTACTGGTCTGCACCATAGAAGCTAAAATAGAGGCTAAGATAGAAGAGCTCATTAAACCCCTAGTGCGCAAGTTGGACACTGTCACCTTAGAAGTAAAGAGGCTAGAGGTTTGTTAGCAACACACTTGGCCCCGGTCGAAAGAGCTAAGTCTGTCGCAAAGGGTCCTGCTGGAGTAGGGCAGGGAAATAGTAAAGATATTTTGCAGCAACCAAGCCAGCAAATAATTGTATCTGAAACTGCTTCTCCTGATCCTATACTGATAACCTGTCCAATCGAACAGCCTTTTTTAGGACCAGATGGCACCTCGGACTTTAGACAGATAAAGAAAAGTCGCTTCATAAATCTTCCCCCCGACTGCACCCTATGTGGTTGTCCTAACCAATGTCCCGCCTTTTGATCACCACTCTGCTCAGTCCCATGAGGAATCACACAAATCACTAAAAATAAAACAGTGCCATGGCTGAATAGGAGATGTGGAATTCCAATAAAATTTTCTGATCAAATATTGTCCACTAGAAGGGCAAACTGGATTGGCCCGTCCAGAAATACATGTAGTGGGGATTGTATCATTGTTAATTTTAAACACCCACAACATTTTGCAACAGTTTTGTTAAGGGCAGCCTCTCTGGTCTATGACGTAAACAGTGTTTGTGTGCGCCCACTTGGTTATTTTTACACACACTTAATCAAGGCTCCACTGAATCTCAGGAGATTTAGACCATTTACTCCTACTGAGCCTCGGGCCCCTGTAGTACCACATTTCTATAATGTTGACAATCATTGTAGGAATGGGCCCAATGTTGTGACACAAAATAGATTTGACTTACTCTCGGGCCTAGAGTCGTGTGACTGACGTGAGGACTCTGTGGGACAGGGAGGGGGGAGATTGGCTGACCTGGGATGTATGGAACCCACACAAGTAAAAATGAGTCATAATAATGTCATCTCTTGGAATATTGCGAGACTGGGTGCTAAGTTTGAGGATTGTAATTGGATCAGGTACATAAAGCAGTATCAGATAATCTGTTTGCAGGAGACCTGGTCTGTTGAATGTAACTATTTCTTAGAAGGCTATAAGGCATTCTATGTCCCCGCAACTGTATCCAACAGGGGAAGACCTAAGGGGGGGATAGTCACGTATATCTCAGTTGCATTGTCTTGCAAAGTACGCAGAGTTTCATCTGCTAATCCCGGTATTATTGGTCTAATTTTAACTGGAGAAAACTGCATAGCTGGTCTGGTCAACTTTTATAATGCTGTAAATGTATCCTCAGCCTCTAGTCAGATATTTATGTTGAAAGTGTTTATTTGTGTGTCAATGAAACAGTGCCTTCTCAATCTTATGATCATGGGTGACTTTAATGTTCACCCTTGTGATGACCCCCTATTGAAAGGTATTCAGGATCTGAACTGCGCACAATCTGAAGGTCTGCATCTAGAACACACGACTGACGGGGAACTCTTTAATGATTTATTGAATGATCTGGATGTGATACCGACTATGGCATTGATGGATCCCGCCAAAAGATTTGAGATCCCCACTTTTAAGGGGCATGGAAAGGGGACTTTTATTGACTATGTATTAATTTCATTAGCAATGCAGCCCTTTGTGGACTCTTTTAGCATTGAAGATAGTGAATTTAGTGATCACAATCCGCTGACTATTCACTTGAGGGGCCCCGTGGATAGCCAAGGAAGGACCAATCCACATTACGGGCAGGGTGAGCACAACTGATGGGAGACGCCGATTGAGATGGTCGAAGATCACGCCAGATATGCTGTATATTGATATTAAAGTCACTTGTGCAGATGAAATTAGGGTATGTACTCAAGACGACACACAGCCGAGCGAGGTCCTTAATGCGTTCCAAAGTCTTTCAGACAAGGTCTCTCAGCTGCTGTCGGCACCACAAAAAAATTGGAGAACTTGGGACCAAAATGGTTTAATCATGACTGTTCTAAAGCAGCAAGGAATCTAAAGATGGCGCTAGTAGCAAAACCAAGAGTAAAGGCTACAGTCCAACTATGCCAAAAGGAATATAAATCTATTATGGCCAAACGTAAGGAATCCCTAAGGGAAGAGGCCTGGAATGAGATTCTTGATCCCACCACTTTGTGGAGTAGCTCTAGATTCTGGGCTGTTATGAAGAAACCTTTCCTGGTTCAGGGGCCAGGAGATGGTTTGGAATGCCACATACCAAAGGGGGAATGGGAAGAATACTTCAAAAAATTATATTGCTGCCCGATGGATGAAGATCCCAACTATGTACCCTTTACCAGTGTTGAACTGATTAGTATAGATAGAAGTGAGGTCATAGAGGGTATCGTGGGGCTAACAGCCGGGAAAGCACCCGGCCCTGATGTAATTCCTTAGTTAAGTCTGAGTCAACCTTTTGGGCACCAATATTAGAGTCTGTTTTTAATGCTGCCATAAAAAGTGGTTGCCCACAATCATAGGGGGTCTCTACGATTGTCCCGGTTTTTAAAAAGGGGGACAAGGGTAGCCCACATTGTTATAGACCCTTTTCACTCATAGACTCGATGGATAAAATAATAGGAAGGATACTACTGCAGAGACTCTCAGACTGGGTGATGGAAAATAACATCATGTCCATCTCTCAGTATGGTTTCTGCAGTGGCCGTTCAACAATGACTCAATGCCTTAACTTATTCCTAATATTAAGTAAGTACACTGTGGCTCAAAGGGGTACCATCCATCTCGCCTTCATGGACTTGTCCTCAGCCTTCGACTGTGTGAACAGGGGAAGGTTGTGGCAGTCCATGAGGGTGAAGGGTGTAGACAGTGAAATTGTTGATTTTCTTGTTGATCTCCATAGTAATACTAGAGCAAATGTTAGATATTACCAAGATATGAGCGTAACAAACAATTTTAATATTAGAAAGGGTGTCCGACAAGGATGTATCTTTGCCCCTTTTCTTTTTAATTTTTATATTAATGATCTAGATAGCGTCTTACAGAAGGTAGCGGCTGACTGTCCCAGAGTCGGCAGGCGAGGAATTCCTGTACTTTTATACGCTGATGATGCGGTTTTAATATCCAGAACTGAGAGGGGCCTTCAAGCTTTATTAAATGCTTTTAAATCATTCATGATAGATAGAGACCATTTGGATAATAATTCGAAATCATTTGTCATGCAGGTAGGCCACCAACCTAGCAGGAACTTCTCATTTAAAATCAACGAAGCAGTTATCCCTATATCAAAAACGTTCTCCTATCTTGGGGTTCTTTTTGATACTAAATTAAATTGGGGTCCACATCTTGCAAAAAAGAAAGGAGAACGAGTCAGAGTGAATGCCTCCATTTTTAACTTTGCATCAAAATTGAGAAAAAAACCTACCGGTGCCATGCAGAACTTTATAATGCTAAATCAGTGGCAACTGCCACATACGTTAGTGAAATATGGGGGTATGAGAATTTCTTTTTAAAACGTCTCCTGTGTGTACCTGCAGGTACGTCTAATCTTGCAGTTCACGAAGAACTGGGGGTGCAATATTTAGGTGACACTTTTTCCTCACGCCCCCTGACATGCTGGATAAAATTATGGTTGAATCAGGACATACCACTGACACACTTGATTGTGAGGGACTGTCTGACACAGGATAAGGTATTGGACATTCCTTGGATAAAATACCTGAAATCCAGCTTTACTAGGCTCGGTCGCCCTGACATGTTCGAATACCCAAACCGGATTGTCAAGGGGGATCTTGAGGTACTGAAACGGGCCTTCCTTGAGGATAGGAAAATCCAGAGGGAAGGAGTTGAGCTCCAGAATCAAAGTGTGAGAAAATTTGTCATGCTTAAAACGTGCGGAACACTGAGCCATATTTATTGGGCTCACTAAGCTCGCATGAAAAGTTCCTGCTAACTAGGTTCAGGTTGAATCTTTTTCATCATCTGCTGATTAGGATAAAAATTGATATTTTTAACAGGTCTGCAGCACCCTGCGGCTGCGACAGAAAGTCTCCGCAGGACATGCTGCATTTTATATTTTTATGTAGGTTTTACGAATATCCACGTAAGCGCTATCTGGTGACTCTTTTAAAAAGACTTAATTTTACTCAGATCAGACCCCCATTGCTGTATTTACAACTTTTACACAGTGACAGCATTCTCCAAATTACGGAATTTTTTAAACTGGCTGTCAAGTTGAGAAATTGTTTGGTCCAGTAGTGGACCTTTGTGATGAGTGCATTAATTCTTTGTGATTTCAATGTAAAGAAGATAGTATAACCCTACACCATTTGCACTTTGTCAGATATGTGTTTATAACTAATGAGTTTTGAATTGTGATGTTATTGTATATGTACTTTTATGGTTTTAACAAAAACCGAAATAAAGTTTTATTGAATGAATGAATAAATATGGCTATGAAGGCCCTTTAACTCTCTGCAAATAGAAACATGCAGAGAAGCTGTAATCCAATCCCTGAATTGTACAAACACTCTATTGTGAATTGGTGAAATTCATGGACTATGCAGCACGGGCCTTATCTGCCCAAAATCATGTATTGTTAGCTGTACTAGCAGCTGCTGGACACATTATTCATCCTTTGCACACACTTTGAAACGGACCATTTAAAGTAACATCACTGCCTCTTTGCAAACACCGGAACTGATCACTTAAAGAACAGAGCAGTTTACATCTGCAGACTTGCACACATCCAGCGCTGTTTGTATTATGCTCAGCTACAGAGTCTCACCAATATTTATTGTGTAATCATTGACGCACTGTTAATTCTATATTTTATAAATGTGTATTTATTATTGTAATGGTTTTTACCAACTTTTACCAATTGACTCTAGGGGGCCCATTAGGATGGCGGGCGGATTGCCCCGCCAGGCTGGCGGTATCCACCGCCAGCCTGGCGGGGGCAATCCGCCCGCCATCTGCACCTAAATTCCCTCCCGCCATATTAGGATGGCGGGGGGACCGCGGCGGACGGAAAGTCCGTCCGCCGCTTTTCCGCCCCGGTCGCCTTGCGGCCGGGGCGGAAAAGGTTTAATATGGTGGCGGTGTCTATGAGACACCACCAGCCATATTAGCATTGGCTTAGTTAGATGCCGCCACGGAAAGGCATGCGGAGACACCCTGCGGGGGCCTGTTGCGGGCCCCCAGGGACTCTGGGCTGGTGGGGGGTGCACATGGGGGTACCTATGGTACCCCCCAGCATTACAAAGTACAATGTTTCAGGCACCGTGCGGTGCCTGTCATGGTGTGCTTTGTAATGATTTGCATGTATCTTCAGCATTGCGGCGGGCGGTGCATTCAGCACCGCCGCCGCAATGCTGAAGATACAGGATGCGCCCACCACTGTGGCGGGCACATCCTAATGCCCCCAACGAGACCCCCGCCCTTATGGCGGGCGGTCCCTAGACACGACAGGATGAGCATCCTAATGAACCCCTAAATTACTACTATTATTAACATTATTACTGTCTAATAATCCTTGGTGCTGTTACACACAGATGGCAGCAATGCTCGACTCTGACGTCTCTAATTTCTCTGTAACTCCACTGAAGACAATTTCCAAGAATTGCCTGGCTAATTACAGGTTATGGCAGTTTTAAATAAATTATCTCAAATCTAAGAGGGCTTCCCTGACTACACGCCCGTCAGCATCAATTTGTTTTTTGAAGGTTTATTCGAGGTTTTGGAAATCACTCTCCTACAATCCTGACCTGATTGGAAAGGAAATCTCAGAACTCTAGAACTGTTTATGAACACCCAGAAAGCCTATTGAGAAAGGAGTAGCATAGATAAGCTCTTCCTAGCAGATAAATCCAAAATAGTCGTGTCGGGAATGCGAGGATAAAAGACGCGTGAACAAAAATACATAAAAAGCCCACAGCAAAGCAGCAACATCCTTCCACCTCTGATGGAGAGTTACACCAAAGTATTACTCCAGCTGCAGCAGCTTGTCAGCTCGCCTCAGCTGAGTAAAAGAGGAGAACCAACATATACACATTTCCAACCAGGATCTAAATCATTGAGGAAGGATGTCCAAGAATCAACCTGGGAGTGGAAATACCTTTTGTCCATATATTTAATCCACCTCCTTAATGACCACCCCACAGTCCTCTTCCAAAACGTGCTCGTCCTAGGTCCAGCAGTTCTCTCTTTCTGATCAACATGGCAGGGCTCAGGTCAGGAAAAACAGTAGTCAGCTCACGAACAGTATCACAGAGTTCTTTTGGACTGTGGCAGGGAGAATAAAATCTGGTGTCTCGGATGTATGAATCCTTAACCTTACCATGCCTCCAATAGTATCTCCTGATTTCCCGTCCCAGGGAGCAAGACTAAAGACCCTCACAATCCTTTCACCCCTCATCTTGTTGACAACAAGTCAAGTCAGCTAGGATCCCAACACCACAATCATGGCGAACCTCTGCCCCGTAACCTCAGACGGTATACCCAGCACTCAAACATACGCGCTTCATCATGCATTGTTGGGCATTTCCCATCTGTCCTCCAGGTTGAGCATGATATCACTGGTGTTCCTGCAGAAGGTCAACCGGTCCTGCAGAGTCTCTTGATTTCACAGTCACTTGGGTCTCCAATTGATCTCTATCTGCTTGTCATCTCAGTGTTGTCAATATTCACAGAAGTTGTAGCCCTCTCTTCAGACTTAGAGGCCATACTGCAGGATGCAAAAAGTTTATATGCTTGTTTCTCCTGCTCGACATGGGCTTAAGACATTGGTAGTCGGGGATCCCACTCTCCCCATCCTAGCAGGGGACCACATCCAGGACAACACTCCTTGTGGTGCTCTTACAGCCGATCATCATTCCAGTGTTCATGGGGTTATGAGTCGTCAGCCCTGGGGACGCATTCCCTTCACTACGTCAATTGCCTCATCCATCTTTCCTGGCTGCTGCCTGAACCAGCCACAGCCTCAGTGAATGCCAAGGTACACAAGAAGAAAGCCACCCTTTGGTCACCCTATCTGACCAGTTCTCCCGTCCACAAGGGAAGTCTGGTAAATTTCAGGGGGCACTGATGGAGAAGGCAAGCTAACCCACAGCAGTGGATAGTGATCTAGGTGAATAGGGTCTTGGTCAGGAGATTGTTAGAAATGTGGCCATCTTGGGCTCCAGCCAGCCCTGTATCTCCTTTGCATCAAATTTAAGAGATACTGTGTAATCTTTAAGGTCATTAGCACAAGGTAGCCAGATTATCTAAAGACAAACTCTCCTCCTCTCACACCTGCATTCGATGAGGCCCTTTCCTGGTGAGGATGAAGATCTATCAGGTGCATATAAAAGAGAATGAAAGCCTGCCTTTATCTCTCTATGGTCCCATACTCTAAAAAAAGTTTTTTTAATGTAAAACTCTCTCCATCTCTCCAGAAATTCAGGGAGGAACTCATGATTCTCCTCTTGGGGCAATTTATCCATCTGTTCGGCTGGTTCTTTGAACACTACATTTTGCCTCTCTGCCGTGCTTGGCCTACCGAATGTATCTTCTATGCCCAGACTAGAACTCAGGACATATTCCACACCCTTTACTCGAGATGCAATTGCTCACCTTCCATACTGCCCATCAGACATTATCTACGTGCTACGGTAGCAATCGTTCTAGTCTCAATTTAACCAGATCCTCGCTTATCCTAGCACTTGGTGTTCTATGTCCTTGTTCTGCTTTTTTGTACACCACCTTTGCTTTGTGAAACTATCTTCTGCTCTGTATTGTTATGCCTGTGCTACAGAAATACCATCAATATAAAATAAACCCAAAAGTATGACCATGCTTTTTCAAGTTAAGCTCTCCTCCTATGATATGCTGTTCGAGAACATCTAATATGCATAATTCCTTTACTAAGTTCCATGAGAAAACTGAAAATATCCTTATGTTCTAGAGAGTAAGCACCCAGACACTATGTATGCACTCATCCACTCACCCAGGCACTACTCATGTACTCATTCAATCACTCAGGCAGTACCCATGCACTTATCCAGTCACCTAGGCACGATCTACGCACTTACTCAATCACGCAGGCAGTGTCCATGCATTCACCCTATCGCCCAGGCACTATCCGTGCACTCACCCCCCAGTCACCAAGTCACTACCCTTGCACTCATCCAGCGACCTAGGCTGTACCTTTGCATTCATCCAATCACTGAGGTTCTGCTTTTGCACTCATCCAATCACCTATGTGCTACTCACACACTCATACAATCAACCAGACACTACTCATGCACTAATCCAATTACCCAAACAGTGCCCATGCACTCATCCATTCACTCTGGCACTATCTATGCACTATCACAACCACCTAGGCACTAACCATGCGCTCATCCAATCACCCAGACACTAGCCTTGCACTCATCCAATCACCCAAACACTAGCCTTGCACTCATCCATTTACCGAGGCACTACCCATGCACTCATCTACTCACCAAGGCAATACCCATGCACCCATACACTTACCAAGGCACTACTCATGAACTCATCCAATCACCCAGGTAGTACCCATGCACTCATCCAATCATCCAGGCATTACTCATACATTCTTCCAATCACCCAGGCACTATCCATGCACTCACACAATCACCCAGGCACTACCCTTGTACTCATGCATTCACTCAGGCAATATTCATACAGTCATCCATTCAACCAGGTACTAGCCATGCACACACGAATCACCTAGGCGTCACTCTTGCACTCATCCATGCACTCAGGCACTACTGATGTGCTTATCCATTCATTCAGGCACTACTCATACACTCATGCAATGACCCAGGTACTATGCTTCTACTCATCCATTCACTCATGCAGTACCCATGCACTCATCCATTCGCAGAGACACTACTCATCTATTCTGTGGAGGGAGGCTTAAGCGACACCACTTCCTGGTTGTCCCATTCTGGGCAGCCATCTTGGGGAGGTTGACGGGCTAGTCTCCCCCCTGGCCCTCACTATTTTAGGGCGGGAGTATTGCGCGCACGATCACTTACCAACAAAGATCATAGCGCTAGTGCTTGAATGCGACCAGGAGTTCTGCAAGCTGCTACTTTCGTTTTTAATAATTTTAAAGACCTATTGACTAAGAATATGTGTTTTTAAAATTAGATTGCTGCTACTTCGTTTTAACAATTTAAAAACCTATTGATTGAAGAATATGTGTTTTTAAATTACATTGCTGTGCCTCTTACCTGTTTTCTGGTCGCTACTCCCCGGTCCACCACAGCTTGTGCTGATTGTGTGGAGGGAGGCTTAAGCGACACCACTTCCTGGTTGTCCCATTCTGGACAGCCATCTTGGGGAGGTTGACGGGCTAGTCTCCACCCTGGCCTAATCTATATGACCGCTTCCTATCCCGTGCAGCGGTGACGCGCTGCGGTAGCGCCGTATACGCGCCGAAGAGGCGCCAAAGAGAAGCCAGTCTGCGCCAGTCCGCGTCCAGACGCTTCTCGCTGGTCCTGGTCTGGGGTGGTGACCGGCATCATGGTCGGTAATCAAGTTGTCTACAACTCTTTGTGGTTACACTCCTTACGCCCCCCTGTCAGTCCTTCCTGCTGCCATTCCATCTCTCCAGCTAACACCGACCATCACTGCAAGCACTGTACATGGAGCACCTCCCGCCCATGTAGCGGCTCCCTCCCGTTGGAAGAGTTTTGGAGATTGTATCTCCTTAATTGCCGGTCGCTACCTAAACACTCCACAGAGTTGCATCTGTTGATTGATGAGCTTAATCCAGACGCCCTATTTTTAACGGAAACTTGGCTTCAGATTGACAACGACCCGTCCTTAATATGGGCCACTCCTCCAGGCTACACCCTTAAGCACCTCGACCGCCAATCGGGGAGAGGCGGGGCTTAGCTATTATATATAGGGACACCTTTAAGTGTCGGGTAACTTCTAATTCCTTGCTTACCTGTGAGAGCTTACACTTTGCTCTTGATCTCTCCCCTACCACCACTTTTTCTGGTATTCTACTCTATCGACCACCAGGCTCCCTCAACAATTTTATCACGCAAATTACTGATCTCACCGCTAACGCAGCCGTGACCTCATCTAACCTCACTCTGCTTGGGGATTTTAATATCCATTCAGATGACCCCCAGGATACGGCAGCTAATAACTTGCGGGCCAACATGCAAGCGTTAGACCTCTGCCAGAGAGGCTATCAGGCGACCCATAAGAAGGGACATCTTCTCGATGTAGAGTCCCCTGTTCCTCTGCCTTGGACCGATCATTTTTTGATACCGTTCACCTGGCTTTCTAACTCTTGTCCCCCTCCTGAAGCCTCTATAAAGTACATGGGCAGGAAATGGTCCTCACTTCCCCTCACCGATTGGACAACGGCCCTTACTCAAGACCCCCGAGAAAGGCCTTGAACCCTGCCTCAGATTCTAGCAACTTTGATCACTGGATCTCCAGCACTTTAGACCAAGTTCTTCCCAAACGCCCCTGTAATCTCATCAGAAGACCTAAAGTTGCACCCTGGTACACTCCTGCTCTGAGGTTATTAAAGCTTGACTGTCGCAAACTAGAGAGAGCGTGGAGGAAGGACCATTCTCAGTCTAGGAAAGACGAATACAGGTCCGCAATGAGGCTCTATAAGTCAGAGATTAAAATGGCGCAAACCTCCTTCTCTGAAGGTAAAATTAGTGCTGCAGCAAACGCGCCTAGAGAAATCTTTAGGATAGCTAAGTCCCTCATTTCAGCTCCGGCTGAGCGTCCTTCTGTTGAAGGGGCACAAGACCGCTGTAATGAGCTAGCTGCTTTTTTTCCCAAGAAAATCTCGACCATATATTCATCTTTTAGTAATCCTACAGTCAATACCCCCTCCGTCCCTCCTAGGCCAGCTGACTCCTCGGCCCCCTGCAAACTGGACACAATTCCGCTTCTTGATGCCGCCAGCCTGGATAGATTAATCTCCAAAGTTTCTTCTGGCTCCCCCAATGAACCGGCACCCCCCCGGATCCTTGTCAAGGCACTGGACGTTATTCGTCCTGTGATCCTGGAAGCTTTAAACACCTCCATTGTGTCCAGGTCGGTCCCACTCGCTTGGAAGTGTGCCATGGTGAGGGCGCTTCTCAAGAAACCCTCCCTGGACCAGAACAACCTGTCCAACTACCGCCCCATTTCGTTGCTTCCCTGGTTGAGTAAACTGCTGGAGAGGCACACCAACAATATCTTAACAGACTATCTGGAGTCCAACTGTCTGTTGCGTGCCTCCCAGACAGGTTTTCACCCTCAACATGGCACAGAAACTGCCATGTTGGCGGTCACAGAGGAAGCAAGAACGACTTTGGATCGGGGAGGAAAGGTGGCCATTATCCTGTTAGACCTTAGTGCCGCGTTCGACACGGTGAACCATGCCACGCTAGTATACCGACTGGCGGGCATGGGCGTGTCGGCCGCGGCTCTGGACTGGCTCACCTCCTTTTTGAGTGAGCGCTTTTTCCGGGTCTTTGAGGGTGAGACAGTCTCTCCTAAACATCCTCTCAGGTGTGGGGTCCCTCAGGGCTCCTCCCTGAGCCCGACCCTCTTTAACGCCTACATGGAACCTCTGGACAGGATAGTCCATCCCTTTGGTGTGCGTATAGTCACCTACGCGGATGATACGCAGCTGGTGGTCTCGTTAGTCCACGCAGATGGATCATCCAACACCTTAGGCCCCTGTCTAGAGGCTGTTGCCAGTTGGATGCAAGCCTCCTGTCTCAAGCTTAACGGGGAGAAGACAGACATCATTCTCCTTGGAAATCCCTCCCCGTCTGCTCTTGCACCCATTTGGCCACCATGTCTTGGCGCTCCTCCTGCGCCCAAGTCCCAGATAAAGAGCCTCGGGATCTGGCTTGACACTGCCCTTGCTTTCTCCGTCCAGGCTACTAAGACTGCTGCCCCTTGCTTCGGACTAATGAGGATGCTCCGGCGGGTGCTCCCTTTGCTCCCTTTCCAGGCGAGGAGGATCATGGTCCAGGCCCTCATTCTCTCTCGCCTGGATTACGGGAACGCTCTTTACCTTGGAGCACCGGCTTCGGTCCTTCAGAGGCTCCAGGTCACACAAAACAGTGCGGCCCGCCTATTGTTCAATCTATCCAGTCGGCAGTCGGCGAGGAAGGCTCTGAAGGACCTTCATTGGCTCCCAATGGCTGCCAGAGTGCAGTTCAAAGCTCTGTGCATCATGCACAAATCCTTCCACCGTGTAGGCCCAGCGATTCTGCACCCTCTGGTTACGCCTTATGTTCCAACACGCCCCTTCGGTCTGGTACCCTGCAGCTGGCCACCTCCTCTAAAATTAACAAAGCCCGTTGGGGTGGCCGCTCTTTTTCCCATTCGGCGACCAGACTCTGGAATGCCCTCCCCTTTGCCATCCGGGGTAACAGCAACCTCCTCTCGTTCAGAAAGGCCCTAAAAACGCATTTGTTTGCTAAATCTCTCTGATCTGCCCCGAGCCTGCGCTAAAACCATTTTATCTTCAAGCGCTGCGAGGCCCCAGGGCGGTTATGCGCTATACAAATGCAATTTTTCATTTCATTTTCATTTCATTTCATTTATTCATCCGGACACTACCCATGCACTTATCCAATCACTCAAGCAATACCCATGCACTGATTCACTCACCCAGCCATAATTCATGCACTCACCCATTTACTCAGACACCACCCATGCACTCATCCATTCACCCAAACACTACCCTTGCACTCACCCATTCACTGAGGCACTATGCTTGTGCTCATCCATCAACTCACCCACTGTCCACGCACTCATCCATTCACTGAGGCACTACTAATGTAGTCATCCAATCACCGAGGCACTATCTATGCACTCACCCAATCACCCAGGCACTACCCTTGCACTCATGCAATTATCCAGATACTAACTTGCACTCATCAAATCACTCAGGTGTTACCTTTCCATTGATTCATTTACTCAGATACTAACCTTGCACTGATCCATTCACTCGTGGACTATCCATGAACTCACCTATTCACTTAGCTACTAACCATGCACATGTCAAATAAACCAGGCACTGCCCTTCTAGTCATCTAATCACCCATGCATTAATGGAGCACTCATCTATTCACCCAGCCACTATCCATGCACTCATCCAATCACTCAAGCACTACCCATGCATTAATTTATTCACCCAGACATGATCCATGCACTCATCCATTCACTCAGCCACTACCCATGCATTCCTCAATTCACTCAGCCACTACCCATGCACTCATCCATTCACTCAGGCACTAACTTTACACTCATTCATTCACCCAGCCACTACCCTTGCATTCATCCATTCACTCAGGGAGTATGCATGCACTCATCCCTTTACTCAGCCACCACCCATACACTCATCCATTCACTGAGGTACTACCCATGCAGTCCTCAATCCACTCAGCACTACCCACACACTCATCCATTCACCCAAACACTACCCATGCAGTCATCCATTCACCCAGGCACTATCCATGCACTCATCAAATCACCCAGGCATTACTCATACATTATTCCAATCAACCAGACACTATTCATGCACTCACACAATCAGCCAGGCACTACCCTTGCGCTCATCCATTCACTCACGTACTACACCTGCGTTCATCCATTCACCGAGGCAGTACACATGCACTCATCCATTCACCCAGGCACAACCCATAAACACATTCAATCACCCAGGCACTACCCTTCTGCTAATCTATTCACCTAGGCAGTACCCATGCACTTATCTATTCACCCAGACAGTTCCCATACACTCATACATTCACTGGATCACTGACATAACATCGACACTCATAAAATCAACCCACAAAATTAACGACACTGAAATATCGCTAACATAAATATCAATATACTATACTTATTTTAGGAAATATCCAAATATCGACACAAAAATAAGGTCAAACTTTAACATTGATATCACTAATATTGATGAAAAAAATGTATCATAGTTAATATCGAAAACATTAAGTAAACATACAAAATGACACAAATATCGAGAACAAAAAATATAGACCACACAATTAGCCAAAAACAAAATATCGACACCTTGAAAATATTTCTAATAACACAATATACATTATAAAAAAACAATATCACAAGCACAAATTTTTTACAAAACACTTTTATTGGCATTTTATTATTTCACATAAGAGCAGACATACAGTTATGGTGTTTACTCAAGTCGTTACAATCACAAGTTACAATTTGCTGGTTCAAGTGGGAACCTGGAGATTTCAAGTAAAAAGGACCGGAGAATACAGTTGTACCATATATGTTTGTGAGATTGCAGGATGTCTTCGTAAACTTGAGTGTTTGCTTAAGAGATTGGTGTGTTAAAGGGATGTGAAGCCGGCTTGCTGTAAAGGAAGAACTTGCCGATGTTTGTGCCTAACTAGGGTTTAGAATTTGGGGAATTTGGTCAGGCGACCTAGATTGCTTGCGTTATCTTTTATGGGTAAAGAGATATACTTTGCTACGTGTTTTCATGAGCATGGGGGAGGATCAGGAGCTTCACTAGAAGTATGCTAGTCATTGGGGATGCCGTTCAGCTACAGTATTATGCGCTACTTTAGTGGACCGCTTCAAGGTAGTATTCCACAATTAGAGCTCTTGGCGCAATTGGGGGTCACTGTCGACTACATCCTGAAGGGGCCCGGTTTGTCTAGCATGGTGTGAACCTTCAGGCGTATTCAGAAGCGATACTGGTTGGTGCGTACTAGCCTTGTGTTGGTGAAACTGGTGCAATAGAATGGCCCAGTCCATGGAGATGTGTCTTTTTTGTGTCCCATGCACCTCCTCCCTCCTGATTGTGTCCTCCTCTGCCAAGCCGCACTTTTTGACTGCTCCCACCCAGGTTGCTACGGTGGGGGGGGGCATTTGGGGCTCTCCAATGCATTGCAATCCCTCTTTTTGCTAACAGAAGAGCTAGGGAGGTAAACAGTGTTTGGGCTTTGGGGGTTTTGTGTCTACGGAAGAATCCCAACCCGCTGGCTTCAGACGTACTAATATCTTTGAGTCCTGTTATTTCCTGAAGTATCTTGTGTATAGCCCTCCAGTAGTGCCGCAGTGTGGGGGACGACCAGAACATGTGAATTAATGTTACGTCTATGGATGAGCACCTCTGGCACACCAATTGCGTGTCTGGGTAAAAACGCTGGAGTCTTGCTGGATTAAGGTAGGCGCAGTGTAATATGGACTGTTGTATGTTTTTGAAGCGAGCATTTCTGGATACCTTCTTCGGATATGCCAAGGTCTGTTTCCACTCCTTATCGTGTCTATCTCTTCTTCCCATTGCGATTGCAGTGGGCTAATATTGTGGCAATAAGTTCCTGGACTGCTTTATAAAGCTAAGTTATTAAGTGCCGCCCTAGCACCTTGTGGAGAATTGCAAGTAGGACTGGGTGTGTTGTTGGTTCCCCTTCGGCAATATCCCATATGTGGCGACTGCTAAGTATTAGTTGCCTAAGTGACAAAAATTGCCCTGGGGGAAGGCCCATCTCGAGGCGCTCAAACGACAGCAGTTGTCTCTCGCCAAACAGATCCAACTTCGGGAATGTTATGATCTGTCCAGGTTTGCATTGTGCGAGCAGTGTAAAACCCTTACTTTTTGGGTCGGCCGGCTAGTGGGTACAAAGGAGGATACAATGACACATCACCAGAAATGCGGTGTATCCGCAACATGCATGCTCGCATCACTTTTACCTGGATCTCGTGTGTTACCCCAGGCTCGTGCCAGGAAGCAGTAGGCGACAGACAGCCTTTATCAACATGGTGCCCTTCTCTGTGGCAGTATCTGCTAGGTGGTGCCCCGCCATCCATCTAGATATCCACTGCACTTGTGCTGCTTAAAAGTAGGTCTCAGAGGACGGTGTTCCCAATCCCCCTCAATCTAACGGGAGCTGCAGCTTTGAGAGTGCGACTCTGCAGCAATTGTCATCCCATATAAGGGAGCTCAGTAGAGCGTCCAGCTCACGAAAGAAGGAGCGTGGGGGAACAACAATAAAGAAATAATTAAGAAAATTGTGGTACTAGGATCATCTTGGCCAGTAAAGAGTCCGAATATCGAGTTGGAAATGTCGACCTGCACTAATATTGAGTGCAGATAATCAAACTACAGAATTATCTACTGCAAGAATATCGTGGTCAAAAATATCGAGTTTAAGGTAAGAAATATACTTTTCCAAAATATTGAAGTCATTAATATGATTTGCAAAAATATAGCTGTTAAAAATATCGTTTTTTAGCTAGTGTTATGTATTTTTGTATGTATTTTAAATGCATGTGCTCTATTTTTTTGTGTAAGTATTGCATTTGATTCTATGGCAGGACCGGAGGCTCATATTATGCTTTTCTTTCTTCGCATTTATTATAATATTGAAAAACACAGCAGCCTTAGAAAAGCTCATAATGTAGAAAAATGCTTAAATAACAACAATAAAGCATTTTAGTCACATAACCCAAGAAAAACAATGTCTCTGGGACTACAACTCCCATCATGATAATATAACAGTCTGAACGGAGTCCTTCCTCTATGTCCACAGTCCATAGATAGGCAGTCCCTTCTCCATGTTCCTCCTCTTTCTTCGCTGCTTCCGCAGCCAGTTAAGTGTTTTTTTCTCCCTCTCTCAGTATGATGCTGTTAGGGGATTTGTACCGTATTTATGCATTGTAATGTTTAATTTTCTTGGGGCTATGGGTCTCTGATGTGTTCTTTCATTACAGAGCCTCATTCAAGTCGCGGAAGCGCCGTCTCGCTTCCTTCGCGACTGTTCCCGGTGTATGTTGTTGCGGTGCGCAGTCATCCGCTAGGGGGCGCGGCCGCGTCTCGTTGGTCTCCGGCGCGAGTTTCTCCTCACAGAGGAGCCGCGCTGAGGAGACCAACCGCCGCGGAGCCGAGCCCTCAAGTCTGCCTCATTGAACGCCCGTATCTCGGGTCTGTACCATCTTGCCCCATATGTGAACGCCCCGGTGGGGGTCTGTGTTGCGGTGTTCTACCACGTTAACGCCGATTTGGCAGGTCTGCACTCGTGTTGTGTTGGTGTGGCAGCGCGCGGTGAGGCAGCTGACCTGGTCCCCCTGGGGTGGGTCTGCGCGCTGGGGGTGTGAGTGCACCCTAATTTTGCCAGTCCCTGGCAACCAAAACTGTTGCAGTCCTCCAGTCTGCCCTAATCTCAGTGACACCCAAGCTGTTGGGTAGAGTGTGAATCCCTTTAAGCTAGCTTTGTGCAGCATGGAGGACGAGTATTATGGGGGTGACTCTCAATCCTATCTGCAGGATGAGGAGTTCTACCAAGCAGTAGACAGCTCCATCTACCGCTGCGTGACAGAGGTGGTAACCCCTATGGAGGAGCGTCTCTCGGCGCGCATAGTGGAGGAGTGCGCCAAGTTAGCTCAGGCGCAGTCAGGAAACCCTTATGCCCTCCCAGGTTCATCAGGTGAGGGCCCCCCTGCTCCTAAGAAACCCTGCAAGGGGGGGTTGTCGGAGGGTGCTCAGGGGGTGGACAAGGGTGCCTTTGAGCGTCTGCGTGACGCATTTTTGGCTAAGGCGACCGAGTCCCCACCTGACCAGCCTGCGGCCCCCGCCTCGGTGGTGGCTACTGGGACTGCCCCTTCGTCTCCGGGGGATTCCCCGGATTCGGACGGGGACGAGGAATCGGTGCGTTCCTGGCGACCTTCGAGCTCAGCCACTGAGTTACCGCGGGACAGCTCAGGTATGCTGGACCCGGATGAGATCATGCATCCGCGGTCCGCAGCCTGGGCCCCGGGTGACAAGGTGGCAAAGTTCGTGGCTAGTCGGTTGCGTAAGCCTCTGGAGCAGGAGGCCAGGGGATGCCTCCGTGGGGAATGCCCTAGGCCCACCTTGGAAGGGAAAGTTGCCATGACACCGGATTTAGATGCAAAGATGGCAACGTTTCTAGCAAAGTTTATGAAGGATCCGCGTAAGGGCATTGACAGATCCTGGCGGTCGTGTCAGGACAAGATGCTCGACGCAGTAGGGCCCATTGCTAAGATCCTAGACATGGCGGAGGAGGCTAAAGTTACTGGTTCCGCCATCGACCCCGACGTCTTGTCAAATTGGGCGCAGAGGGTGATTGTTTTCTTAGGCAATGCCAACTGCGCCCTTTCCACCGAACGGCGGAGGTCTTTCCTGATTAAGCTGGACCCTAAGTTGGGAGACTTGGCCTCTTCAGAGGCAGGAGCGGTTGCCCAAGGTGGTCTCTTCGGAGAACCGTTCATTAAGGAGCTAGGGAAGTTCGTGTCTACCTTCACATCCCTTGACAGAGCTCAGTCCAGTATCAAACGCGTGTTCCAACAGCGTTTCTCCCAAGGGGCCGGTCGCGGTAGGGGCCGCGGGACCGGCCGTGGCGGGCAGAATGCCGGCAACAGAGGGCAAGGCTCCGGGCGAGGACAATACAATACCTCAGCCAACTTCAACTCCTTCTACCCTACAAGAGGGCAGCGTTTCGGAGGTCGAGGCTTCAGGAGGAACTCCAACGCTTCCAGCACACACGGTGAGTGTTATCCCCGCAGAGCAGGATCAGATTGGCGGCCGACTAGCGGCCTTTCGGAGGGCGTGGGTAGATCTTACAGTGGATGCTTGGGTGCTGCAAACTATCCGCGGTTTTCATATCGAATTCTACGATCAGCCTTTCCAGGTGTGCGCCCCGCGCCCTATAACCTTTTCAGTGGCCGATGCCCAGTTGATAGACGAAGAGGTCGCGGAACTTCTCCGCAACAGGGCCGTTCGCCAATCAACTCGGCATCCGTCGGGCTTCATCAGCAATCTTTTCCTAGTGGACAAACCCGGCGGAGGCCGTCGTCCGGTGATCAACCTCAAAGAATTCAATGGGTGGTTGGTCTATCATCATTTCAAAATGGAAGGAATTCATCTCCTTCGAGATATCCTCCTTCCACGGGATTGGTTTGTACGGTTGGATCTCAAGGATGCTTATCTTGTGGTTCCAATCTACCCTCCTCACCGTCGCTTCCTCCAGTTTCTCTGGCGGGAACAGGTGTTCGAATTCACGGCTCTTCCGTTCGGTCTATCCTCGGCCCCGTGGTGTTTCACCAAAGTGTTACATCCCGTGGTGGAATTCTTGCGAGCGCAGGGGATTCGCCTAATCGTCTATCTGGACGACATTTTGCTGATGGCGCAATGTCCACACAGCTTGCTTTCTCATCTGGACCGGACTGTTGACCTCCTCCAGGAGCTCGGTTTTGTCATCATTGGAGACAAGTCGGTTCTTGTACCCTCTCAGAAAGTAGAATTTTTGGGATTTGTCATAGACTCCGTTGACGCCTCCCTGAGTCTTCCGTCTCGGAAGATGTCCAAGATCAAGCACGTCTTGCGACAGACAATTACAAAGTCTCACGCGTCGTTGCGTCAAGTTGCCAGAGTGGTGGGCCTGCTATCGTCCTCGATTCAGGCCATCTTTCCGAGCCCTCTGCACTACAGGGCTCTCCAGCTCCTCAAAGCTTATCATCTACGCAGAGGCGTGTCCTACGACCAAATGGTTCCCCTATCGGAAGAGGTCAAGGAAGAGATGTTGTGGTGGCTTACCCACATGGAGGCCTGGAATGGTCGGGCACTTTTCGGATCTTCCCCGGACCTTGTCATCGAATCCGATGCCAGCAGAGTCGGTTGGGGAGCGCGCTGTGGAGATTTTTCAACAGGCGGCACTTGGTCCTTGGAAGAACAGAAGTTGCATATCAACTGTCTAGAGCTTCTGGCGGGTTCCTTTGCAGTACGCTGCTGGACCAGGCACTCGGTGAAGTTGTGTGTCCTATTGAAAATGGACAATGTGTCGGCAGTGCGGTATGTGAACCACCTAGGGGGCGCGAGGTCCCGTGCACTGGCGAATTTGCCAAAACAGTTCTGGGATTACTGTCTAGAACATCATGTATCGGTGACGGCGGAGTACCTGCCTGGTCAGGCCAACCAGGTTGCAGACTGGCACTCCAGGTACCTCCGGGATTCCAGTCTGTGGATGTTGAATGTCCAGGTCTTTCGCTGGCTCAACGGGCTGTGGGGTCCTTTCTCACTGGACCTGTTTGCGTCCCGCTTGGATCATCAACTTCCGAGGTTCTTCAGTTGGAGACCGGATCCGCTGGCAGAGGCCACGGACGCGTTTCTCCAGGACTGGGGCAAGGAGAAGCCCTTTGCGTTTCCACCTTTTTCGATGGTGATGCGAACGGCGGCGCAGGTTCGCCGGCAGGAAGTGGAGCTGGTGTTGGTGACGCCGCTCTGGAGGTACCAAGTCTGGTTTCCAGTTCTTCTGGAACTTTCCTGGGATTCTCCAATCCTACTCCCCCGGTTTCCTCACCTGCTCCTCAACCCGGATCGGGATCCGCATCCTCTCATCGTTCAGGGCTCTCTCCACCTCATGGCATGGAGGCTTTCAGGAGACGTTGGTCGCTCCCGGGCCTTTCGAGATCAGCTGAAGGTCAGTTATCCAAGGCCTGGGCTGTCAGTACGTCGAAGCGCTACCAATCCGCTTGGTCTAAGTGGGTGCGTTGGTGTCTTCGACGGAGTTTGGATCCCTAGGTCGCGGGACTCGTACCCGTGTTGAATTATTTGGCGGAATTGGCCGTGGGTGGCTTTGCCTACCGCACGATTAATGCTGTGCGTTCGGCTATTTCTGCGGCACACCACCCAGTTGACGGTGCTCCGATCGGAGTACACCCTTTTGTATGCCGACTTTTGCGGGGCGTCCGGTTGGCGATACCACCAGAGCCCCGGTACTCAGTCCTTTGGGACGTCAATTTGGTTTTGAACCTTTTCCTGTCCTGGCAACCTAACAGGTACCTATCGGTCAAGGAACTCTCGGCGAAACTGGCTATGCTTCTTTGTTTGGTGTCCTTCCGGAGAGTGTCGGATGTGCGTGCTCTGGATGTCTCGGCACGCGTGTTTTCACCAGATGGTGTCACATTCACGATTGGTCGCCGCAGAAAGTCGGCTTCTAGAACAATTTCGTATCCGGCTTTCGTGGATGTCCCGAAGCTATGTGTTGTTCAGTGTCTGAAAGCTTATGAAGATATGACTTGGGACGTTCGCCCTCCGGGCGAGAGACAATTGTTAATTGCCTTGCGAAAACCGCACCATGCGGTCTCTTCCCCCACCATAGCCAGGTGGGTGCGTTGGGTCATGCAAGAGGCAGGTATTGATACCAAACGTTTCGGAGCTCACTCTGCCAGGCTTTCTCTGCGGGAGCTCGTTTAGAGGATTTGATGCGGGCCGCGGACTGGTCCTCCGATTCCACCTTTAAGAGGTTTTACTTTAAGCCGGTGGTGGATATTGCAAGTTTGGTGGTGAGTAAGCTTTGAACTAGCATAATCTGAGCCTCCGGTCCTGCCATAGAATCGAAATTTGCCTAGCATTTGTAACGGTAAGTTTCAATTCTATTAAGGACACGGAGGCGAGGATTATCCCACCCGGTATATCGTCGAGCGACACCCCCCCGTATGGCAGTAAGTAACCAGGTTTTAAAAGTTTTTCCTCATGGTTGAATATGATCCTTTGAATAGTTAATTCGATTGTAAACTCCTGTATTTTCCGTTACGGCACTGACGAAGTTCTATTTCTTCTGTTAGGAAATGACGGTTCCAAGCCAGACCAATGAACTGATGGCGTAATTTGCGCGAAGAAAGAGGAGGAACATGGAGAAGGGACTGCCTATCTATGGACTGTGGACATAGAGGAAGGACTCCGTTCAGACTGTTATATTATCATGATGGGAGTTGTAGTCCCAGAGACATTGTTTTTCTTGGGTTATGTGACTAAAATGCTTTATTGTTGTTATTTAAGCATTTTTCTACATTATGAGCTTTTCTAAGGCTACTTTGTTTTTCAATATTATAATAAATGCGAAGAAAGAAAAGCATAATCCTCGCCTCCGTGTCCTTAATAGAATTGAAACTTACCGTTACAAATGCTAGGCAAATTTCGATTCTTAATATATGTGTTACATTTTTAGAAGTTATTAATTTTATTTTAATTACATTTAGCGTTTTAGTTGGGTAGCGGGTTGTGGGTTTATGGGGAATAGGTTGGGAAGTAATTTAACTATAATAAGTTTATTATAAATTTGTATTTGTTAGTATTTAAATATTTTTGATTTTATAGTATTAATTGTGGGAATTAATTTATTATTAATTAATTAATAATTGGCTGTTAATTTGTATTGATCAATGAATTGGTAAATATGTTAATTGGGTCATTTTTTTAGGAGCGGGTTCTGGGTTTATAGGGGAATAGGGTGAGATGTAATTTAATTATCATTTTTTTTTATTAAATAAGAATTATTTATTTAATATTTCATATTGTTAATTGTGGGCATTAATTATTAGTTAATAATTAATTGGTTGTTAATTATTATTAATTCATTGATAATTATGTTAATCGTGTTGTTTTTTAGGAGCAGGTTGTGGGTTGATAGGGGAGTAGGGAGGATAGTAATTTAATTTGAATACATTTATTAATATTTTTTATTATAATATTTATTACATTTTATTTGATAGTGTTAATTGTGTAAATAATTTATTAATAATTATTTACATTTTGCTTGTCAATCGTTATTAATTTATTAATTATCAATTAATTATGTCAATTGTGTCAAGTTTTAAGAAATTGGTGGTCGCATTTATAGGGGAATATGGTGGGAGGTCACTTATTTATAATTAATTCATTATTTGTTAACTAATGCTATTTAATTAATTACAATTTAAATATGGCAATTGTGTAATTATTTTGATGTGTGAGTTGTGGGGTTTATAATGGTAAATGGTGGGAAGTAAATGTTTTAAAATTAATGATTTGTTGATTGATATTAATTTATTAATGTAAAATTAGTTATGGAAATTGTGTACATACTTTTAGGTGTGTGTTTTGGTGTTTATTGGGGTAGAGGCTGAAAAGTAATTTAGTTTAAATTAATGAATCATTACTTGATCATTAATATTCATTTATTGATTGATAAATATTTTTGGTAATTGTTTATTTTTATTTTATTTGGGGATGTAGGTTCTATAGCTGTAACTTTTGGCTACTACATACATTTTTACCTTTTAAAATGTGATTTTTATTTAATAATATTTGTTTAAATGATAATTTGGTGTGTTAATTATGGAGGTACACTTTTTTATTATTTATATGTGTGTTGTAAATTGTGTGATGTTATAGGGTAGGGAAAAATATTATGTTTATGCAATAATTATGTTTTATTAAAATTAATTTCTATTACAAAATATTTATTTGTTTGTTAATTTTTTGTTAAACTAATTTTGTATATATTTTATGTACATTTTAGATTTTTTCTACATTATAATATGTTTCTATGTTTTGTAAAGTTTCATAATTTATATATGTTTTGTTTTTGGATTTTTTATTATATTTTGGATTGTAGTTGATATTTTGTTTGTTTTTTAATTTGAATTTTCTTTAGAGGGAATAATAATTTTTACTCCTCCGCTATCCAACACTTTCCCTACTGCTGCATTTGCAGGAGTGGGAATAGTAATTTATACACTTACACTATCTAACACTTTTCCTACTGTTTCACTCAATGGAGTTGGAATAGTAATTTTTACCCTTCCGCTATCCAACAGTTTCCCTACTGTGGCACTTATTGGAAGTTGGAATGGGAATAGTAAATTATTCCGCTCCCCTATCTAACACTTTCCCTACTGTTGTACTCATTGGAGCGGGATTAGTAATTTTTACCCCTCCGCTATCCAACACTTTACCTATTGTTGCACTCGCTGGAGTGGAAATAGTAATTTTCATCCCTCTGCTGTCCAACACTTTTCCTACTGTTACACTTGCTGGAGTGGGAATAGTAATTTTTTCCCCTCCGCTATGCAACATTTTCACTACTGATGCACTTAATGTAGTGTAAAATGTAGGTTTAAAAAATATTACATATTTTTATATTTTAATTTGTAATATAATAATTTTTTTATAATTGTTATGTTCCAGGTGTATGTATATATATATTTATTTATAATCTGTAATATATTTCTAACATTTTATAATTATTCAAAATGATTTATTATTATTTGTAAGTCAATATATATATATTACATTTTATATATGTAAGTTTAATTTATTTTTAAATAAAATGTATTACTTTTAATTATTAACATTTTCAAATAAATCTAAAACATTTCTTTAAGTTAAATGTATTATTTAATTTGTTTTACATTATTTGAACTTAGATATTTTTAACAAAGATATTTTTGTACTTACCATTACGAAGATAGGTTCATATTTTTGACAATGATATTTATGTCCCGATATTTGTGTAACTCGATATTCTGGTACTCGATATTCTGTCAGTGATCCCATCGTGGCCAAGGCAATTCTGCCAGAAATATACCTGTGTCCTGGCTCCTATCAAGGCACGACGCTTGTTACCCTTAAAGAGGTCAGCCGAGGAGTGATAAAGTCTGATACCGAGAGGTCCCAAATCCTATCTCCCGTGGGGGAAGGCTAGGATTTGGAGGGTATACAACAGTCTTCACCCAATTGACTTTGAGCCCTGTTGCGGTCAAAGTCTGAGAGGATGTTTCCAATGGGGATGAGATCGGATTCTATGTCCCTCACGTGAAGCAACAGGTCGTCCGCATACATTGATATTATATGGGTAGTTCCTGCAATTGGGATGACCCATGAGTCCCTCTTCCGCCGCAAAAGAATCGCTATAGGCTCCATGACCATGGCGAATAAGAGGGGGAGAGAGGGCACCCCTGTCTGGTACCCCTCTCTACTAGGAATGGCAAAGAAATATATTTACCCAACCGTACTCTGGAGGTGAGTTTCGTATATAATAGTTTTACATATGCCCTAAAAGTGGTGTAAATTCCCATTCGCTCCAGTGTCTCAAAGAGGTATGGCCATGCTCGGATATCAAACGCCTTCTCGCAGTCCAGGATCAGGCAGGCCGGCCTCGGGTAGAGTTCCTTAACCTGATCCTGTACTTGAAAGGGCCTACGGATATTCTGGGACGTATATCCGCCCGGTACAAACCCGTTCTGGTCTTGGTGTATGAGCGGCGGAAGCAAAAGGCCCAACCAGTCTGCGAGGATCTTGCCTAAGATTTTGCAATCGGTGGACAGCAGTATGATTGGTCTTTATGAGGCCAGGTGCACCGCGTCTCGGTCGGGCTTTGGGATTGAGACTATAAGGGATTTGCGCAATGAACCAGGCAGCTTCCCCACCTCCAGAGCCACCACATACATAGTAGGCAGTTGCTGCACCAATTGAGTAATGAAAGCATTATAGTACTCAAAGGGCAGGCCGTCCAACGCCGGGGCTTTATTTCGGGCCAATGCACGGATCACCTGCTTTACGTCAAACTGAGTAATTTCTGCTTCCAGAAGGTCCCTATCTTCGCTCAGTATTTGGGGCGTTGTGAGGGGTTCTAGAAATCAGACCAGTGCCTCCTGACTGTCTTGCATGGGACAGCGATACAGCGTTGTGTAATAGTCGCGGTCGAGCCGTAGAATGTCATGTTGAGATGTCGCGAATCCGCCCAGGGGATCCCTAATTTTGGTAATTGGGTGGTTTCTGAGTGCTGGCAAGCCAACCAGGCTAAAAGTGTGCCGTACCAATCACCCTCCCTGTGCCTTTTAGCTGCGTATAGTTAAAAGTTGTATCGCCTCAAGTCCGCCACACCCTCCTTATATACAATTTTAGCCTCTACGACTTGCACATGAGTTGCCGTGCCTGCATTTTCTGCTTCGGTCAGTGATGCTATTTTAAATTCTGCCCTTTCGAGGCTCTTATCAAGTGTCCTGCGGACCCCAGATGCAGGCTCCTCGCATCACCACCTTAAAAGCATCCTACTCCAGCATTCTGTTGGATGCTGTACTGGTGCTTCCCTCAAAGTATTCTTCAATACTATTATCATGATCGTGACGGAACACCGGATCCTCTAAGCATTCACGCTGCGGTTTCCAAGGTAGGACTAGGGGGTGGTCTCCATCTAAGAGTCAACAGGTGTGCATCATGATCCGAGATTGCTCTCCCTAGATAGTCAGCGTGCTGGATTATGGGCATTAGCGTCTGCGAGCACAAGAAGCGATCGAGATGCACTTGCAGGCTATGGGGTATTGAGTGGTAGGAGTATAGTTTAGAAGTTGGGTTTCGGGCTCACCAATCATCTGCTAGGGCCTAGTTTTGTGCCCATAAGTGGAATAGCTCTGCGCATGCTTGCGTAAGCCTAGAGGATGCGATCGGTCTAAGGTCAGGTCTAGTATGCAGTTATAATCGCGTCCGGGTAACCACTGTGCGTGTGTAAATTGTGGAAGAACTCTCAACAGTGAGTCCCAGAACTTTCCTTGGTCCCCCTTCGCCGTGTATATACCACCTATTAACAAAGGTCTCCTGTCTAGTAGCCCTTCTAGGAGTGCATATCTACCCTCTTTGGCTACTTCTCAGCACGCTTCTTTGAACGGGACCCCAGGTCGAATCCATATCATCGCCCCCGGGCGAAAGCAGAAGATCTAGTGGTGCAGAATGTACCCCACTAGCGCTTCTGTATTCCTCCTAGCTCTTTTGAGGTGAGATGTGTTTTCTGCAGCATAAGAATATACTTCATACCAATTTCTTGCTGGGTGCATTCCCTCGACATTTAAGATCAGGAGGCTAATATCTGTTGTGTTTAACATGGTTTCTTGCGAGTTCAAAGGAACCAAAGGAGTAGGCATGAAAATTGTTGCATCCTACTTTCGTCCCTATCCCCCCCGTTGCTGGTCTGACATCCTGAGGCGCCAGTCCCGAATGTGATTGTGTTTGTAACGGATTAAAGAAACTGGGGGATGCAACAGCTAACTTTGAGGAACCTGGTTCCAACATTTCGGACCTATCACAAACTGGTGATACGTCCAAACTATATGTATCAGTAACGTTCTAATGTATTGTGGGAGGTGTGTTCTTCTAGTTCTCTGAGCCCGTAGCCTGATACGGCCAATTTCACTGGGTATGGTGGTTGTGAGTCTGGTATGTTTCGGGGTAATTACTGACGACAGCGTTCGCTGCCATATTTCTGACCAATGTTTCGGCTTATGTGGCGCATGCGCGTGGCTTGGGGGAGGAAAGTGAGTTACTCTAAAGTGGTTGGCTATGGCAGATCAATTTGTCCGCTGCCTGGCCCTGCAGTGTATATGGCCTGTGTGCATCACAGAGAAGGTAAGAGGATTAATCCTAATTAAATAGTCTGATCAAATCAATGTGTCCGCCGTCTGGGGGGTCACCAATGGGGGGGGGTTATCGAGCCTGTATCCCTGGAATTCTCTTCAGACGAGATGATATGTGATGCAGTCTTCTTTGTCTGACGTCCTGCAGTTATGTTCAATTTAGCTGCCACCTGAATATCCCTCCTGCGTTCCCCTATTTTCTCCTCGAAGTTGGTAGGCCCTGCCGGACTGTGCCCCCTCCATTCCTGCTGCTGTTGGTCTCGTTTTCTCTGGGTTCCCCGGCCTCTCGACCTCCTCGAACTGCGGACTGTCTCCCATAGTGAGCCGCCCTGAAGATTATTCTCTGCCCATTCAAACACCGCTTTTGGGTCTGTGAAAAATGTTGTGCTCACTAATGTCTCTGAGATGGGCTGGGAACAGAAGTGAGTACTGTATTCCTTTTTGGTGGTGCATCCTCTTTGCTTATCTGAAAGTGTCCCTTTGTTGCTGCACTGCCTTTGAATAGTCCAGAAAGATCATCACCCACTTATCTTCGACTTGAAGCGGACTGTGCTGCCTGGCCACCCTCAGCACAGCGTCCCTATCGCTGAAGTGAAGCAGCTTCAGGAGCAGCGGCTGTGGGGGCATCCCAGGAAGGGGGGGTTGTCGAGCCAGAACCCTGTGGGCCCTCCCCATTGAGAAGAAAGGTGTGAATTGAGCATCTGGGGTAAATGATTTGAACCAGGTTTTGACATATCTTTCGGGGTGAGAATCTTCCATTCCTTCCGGCAAGTTGATCACTCAGATATTGCTGTGTCGGAACCGACCATCCAAATCATACGCCTTTTCTTCCAACTTAGACACCAGGAGGTGTCTAAGTTGGAGGCCACATATGTTGTCCTGGTGCACTCAGATCAGCAGTTGCAGGCTGGTCAGAGTTTTTTCCCCCTCTGTTACTCTATCAGCCAATTTCCGATGATCATCGCGCAGTAAGCCAAGGTCCGAGGACAAGGCCCCGAGCCTGTCCTTCATGGCGATACAGGAGTGTTCTATCGCTGCCAATACTTTGTCCAATTTGTCTGACATCGCTTGCGGCGTATTGGTACTTGACGTCTGAGTTTGATCTAAGTTTATCGGGGACTGTTGGTGCGCCAATACCATTGCCTGTGGCCATTAGTTTGCCGTTGCCGCCCCATGGTCACGTCCAGTTCGGGTGCCACTATACCCTAAGATTCTGTTCAAATTCTAACCTGCCACCCCTCCTTGAAGGGGCCCAAAGACCGTCGGCCCCAGAGGCCACTGGTTGGTGGGGTTTTGGCAGCGTTCTGTTATTGCCTCCGCCAGCTGCAGGCAAGTCCCAAATGATCTTCAAGAGCTTCCAGGTTCTAGAGTGTGCACTGCAGGCTGTCCTGTATGTGGTAGGGAGGCCATAATGTTGTTTTGCGTTTCACTTTTTTGCTTCAGCTGTTCACCTGTCCTAATCCTCCAAGCTTCTGCCTACCGTTTTGTTCACTGGGCCGTTTCCGTTAATATAGATGTTTTGTGTCCCCTACTGACATAGGTTTCACCGGTTGTGGTGTTCAGGGGCTATCTCCTCTGTCTTTACTGGGCAGATGAGATGGGAGCGCCTTCCCTGCAGAGCCCTCGCTTTTAGGCCCCAGTTACAATCCCACCACTGTGGTTGTGCTGTAGATGGCCACCATTTTGTGCTATTTCCTTGCAGCCTTCCCTGATCAACTTTGGAGAGGCAGCCAGTGGGTATTGTCCTTCTTCGGGGATTCCCAGGGGTTGAATCCAGCTATGGCCCTGTAGTGACATCTGGGTCCCAACTCTGGCATCTCAGGCGGTCCCAGCCGCTGTGGCAGGATGCTTCTGGTGCCTTTATATTTCAGTCCCCTTCCCCCCACGTGGCCCCCTTGCTCACGATGCCCAGCTGCTGTGGTTATGTCTCACACTGAATGATAAGGGGGGAGGCTCTTCTCTTTGGAGCCGTCTACCTTCAGACTTGCGGCTATCTCATTTCCTGAGGCTGCTTCATGCCCGCCACCAAGGCGCCAGTTGTCGTCTTCGCTCAGGCCTTGTCTCAGGTCTGTATCTGGTGCTATGAGCCGCCAGCCCATGCTCTTTCAGGTCTTCGCCCAACCTGGGGCCGCAGAAACCAGGTCTGGTGTTCTCTACCTTTCTTCCCGCTGCGGCGCAGTTCAGGCTTTAGCACCAGCCTCCACAGTGGGGTATCGATGTGGGTGTCTTCACCCTTCTGGGGCCGCCAGGAAGCAGTCCCTACTCAGCGGGGGCCTGATCTCTGTGTCCCAGAACCTGCCAGCAGCACAGGGGGTGTGCAGGCCAACTCTCATGCCCTCTAGTTGGGGGTCTGCCCAGGGGTCCCGCCACACTCGCAGAGCCCCCCCGGCTATAAGCGCTTGCGGTGTCAGCTGCCTCCCCATGCAGATTCACCACCGCCCACGGTGCTCAGCTACTGCATTTATGTCCTGCACAGGGTGTTAGGGGAGGTCCGCGTGCCCTTAAGGCTTATCGACTGTGTCTGGTCGGGTCTTCTCGCTTGGCCCACATTTCACAGCCGCTTTTCACCAGGGCGTCGCAGTGTATTCAGGTCTAGGGCTTCTCTCAGCCCATCTCGGGTCCCTGCAGGGCTCTTCTCCTCAGCCCCATAGAGCCGCAACCTCAGCGCTGGAGGCTGTCATTTTTCACCAGGCTGTCTCTCGTCATCTATAGGCACAGCCCCCTGTGTTCGGTCCCTATTTTCAATTTGTGACCACGCCGCTGCCGCCACCTTTGTCTGGGTGTCTTGCAGGGGCAGTATCCAGCCCCAACGATCAGGATGTCTGCTGATATGCTGGGCCAGCGGCCGGAACTTCACAAAAGCTCGTCCACCATCTTCGCCAGCGTAGCCATGCCCCCCTATCACAAACACACATAACATATTATTAAATAAATATAATTAAAGTTAAATAAATTATAATTAAAAAAAATGCCTTCAACATAATTAAATTCACCAAATGTATTACTCCTTACAAACACAATATATAAAATAAATAATTTTTATAATAAATTCAAATGAATATAAATTACAAATAATGTACTATTATACTTTTAAATAAAGTAAGATTACAAAAAAGTTTAAGTGAACATTAATTAGCAGTCCCCATATATGGAAACAACGGCCAAATTAATTGACAACATTAGTAACAACGAATAAAAAACACCTGCAACTTAAATAACCAATAAGATTGAAAGCACAATTAAACAAACAATATATAAACTAAAGAGAATGTAACATTATTTTATGCTCCAACAACAAAACGAAGCATAAGGGGAATCTCTGCCGGATTGCTTCTGCAACATTGGACTTCCTCATTGAAAGCTCTGATTTCAATTTCACAAAGTAAGTAAAAAATCTAGTTAGGGGCCGATTCCGATTCGGGAAAATGCCCTCCAAATACCCGTACGGAGCTTTTTTCCCCATACGATTCATATGGAGAACCGTACCTGTACGTACGACCTAGTATGATGTGTACCCAAAGCAGTTCTCCGTACGAATACGAATCGCATTCGGAACGCGCAGTACGTGACGTCCGTACGGATCGAAGCTGTATTTTCCGACCCAGCAAGTACGAATCGTATCGACACACTTCGTACGACTCTTTTTCTACGGGAGCTTAAAACATCTGTAAAAGCATATTTCGCCTTGAAATGCATATAAAACGGACCCCCCCGGGTACGGTGCGTACACCCCATGATAACAAGGGTACGGTGCGTTGGGGTACCGTGAGTACACCCCTGGATTTCAGGGGAACATGCGTATGTCCACGTGCGTACATCCCATGAATGTTGGCGTACGGCGCATAGGGGTATGGTTCGTAGCCCCCAAGGCAGTAGGTGTACGGTGCATTTACCCCTTGTGTACACCCCTTGCGTTTAGGGGTACGGTGGGTATGTGAATGTGTGGCTCTCCGTACGAACTGCCTATACGCGACGTGTTCCGTATGAATCGTGTATTTTTTACCCGGTCCGGATCGTACTTGGCGGGTCGTACGGCATGTTTACGAATCGTACGTTTCACCGTGAGAGTCTAATTCTTACGGATTTTGCCTTGTATTTCGTACGGTTCGCACGGACTCAGACGTATTTCTATCCTACGGATCGTACTACGCGATTCGGACGGATTTGTACGAATCGTATGGAAACGGCTTCGAATACAAATCGTCGTACGGATTTGTTTCCTGAATCAGAATCGACCCCTTAATGTTACAACTGTATAAAATAATCGGTAAAGCACTTTTTACAATAATTAAATAATTAATGTATTTTTTTTATTATATTTCCCCTTCAGAAACTCCAAAAGACACTCGATAACTCCAAACATCATCAAAAACCACCTTGCCAAAAAAGTAAGTATAAATCTAAATTAAACTTTTAAAACAACAAAAAATCCCACATTTGAGAGACTGATTTGCATATAGCCAGGTTCTGAGCTGGGATGGTGCAGTGAGCTAAATAACGGTGATGGATCAAGCCCTGATCTTTGGACTGGGTAAGAGTGGTCTGCTTAATTCAGACACTCTGTTCATCACCACCCCCTTTTCTGAATCGTTTTTGGCCACTATAGGTGTGGCAGGGTATACTCAAACATGAGTCCCTTGCTCACTGCTCCATCAGGATTCAAGCAAGCCGGGCCGACGACGGCTGAAATGCCAGAAACCGGTCCCCGGAAGCTTGTCTCCTTTCTGGTGAAGAATTGGCTTGGTAGTTTAGTCTGCCCTGTTCCCATGATGCACTGGGTCAGGGACAGACTGATTTGCATATAGCCAGGTTCTGAGCTGGGATGGTGCAGTGAGCTAAATAACGGTGATGGATCAAACCCTGATCTTTGGACTGGGTAAGAGTGGTCTGCTTAATTCAGACACTCTGTTCATCACCACCCCCTTTTCTGAATTGTTTTTGGCCACTATAGGTGTGGCAGGGTATACTCAGACATGAGTCCCTTGCTCACTGCACCATCAGGATTCAAGCAAGCCGGGCCGACGACCGCTGAAATGCCAGAAACCGGCCCCCGGAAGCTTGTCTCCTTTCTGGTGAAGAATTGGCTTGGTAGTTTAGTCTGCCCTGTTCCCATTATGCACTGGGCCAGGGACAGACTGATTTGCATATAGCCAGGTTCTGAGCTGGGATGGTGCAGTGAGCTAAATAACGGTGATGGATCAAGCCCTGATCTTTGGACTGGGTAAGAGTGGTCTGCTTAATTCAGACACTCTGTTCATCACCACCCTCTTTTCTGAATCACCAACAACTAAGGGGTCTATTAGCATGGCGGTCAGAAAACCAATCTGATCACCATGGAAGTGGAAAACAACCTTCCGCCGGTACCGGGAAAAAACGGCGGCTAAATTTGGAACAACTGCTAAAAAACACCAACCGCGGCAGAAGGGGGGGCAAAGAAAAAATGCCCGTAGCGGGCGGAGATAGCCAAAACCCGTCCACGGTGGTCAGATTTGCAGCGGAAAAACACCAACCCGCCGCCAGAATAGCGGATATACCGCACAGAAAATTAGGATATCCCTGATGGCCCGCAGTACATTCCGTTGTTTCCGACAGCCGCAGTCACAAACAGTGATAAATGGGAGAGCCGGCAGAAGAGCTGCAGCATAGCCACCGCTGCGGATGCTTCATGACAAATAAGGCGGTTGAAAGAAAAAACCCACAATAAGGCCACAAAGTGCACATAGCAAACTAGCCATGCCACCCAAAACACAGAACACATCCCAATAACACAACCACATGGCAAATATAAAAATACCAATCCCAAGACAACCCACACAACACACCTGACAGCAATCCCCCATTTGGACACACCCATGTAGCTGAGTATAAAACCAGCCCCTTTCTTGAACACGATCCTTTGCAATACTCCACAACTGAAGGGTCCAACACCAGAGCACAACCAAGAGGCAAACAACACACCATCACTACTCACACCACACACAGCACCACCACCACTTCCACACCTGCACCTCTAACCCCCCTGCAGAACACACACCATACACATCACTACCACACCCACCACTCACTCACACCCCTGCACCCATAACCACTTTGCACATCACACACCATGGCAACACAGAAAATCCCCAAATTCACAGAGAGTGAGTTGAAGGTTATGGTAGATGAGATAGTCAGAGTGGAACCACAACAGTTTGGTAGCCTGGTCCAACAGACACCATTAGCCACAAGAGCACAAATGTGGGCAAGGATAGTCGAGAAGGTCAATGCAGTAAGGACCACCCCGCACTCAAAAAATGAAATCATGAAGCTGTGGCTTGACCTGAAGAAGGTTGTCAAACAGAAGAGGAGCAGGAACCGTGAGCTGGCCCACAGGACTGGCGTTGGCCCACCCATTCCACCCAAAATATTAATTGCATTTGAGGAGAAGGTGTTTTTCATTCTGCATCCAGAGTCTCACAGGAGTTGCCGGGGGAGTGGAGGCTGGTAAGTATAAACAAATGACTACCACCATACTTATATGTACTGTCTTGCACAACTACAAAGCTACACCTCCTAGGACAAATTCCATTCATCTGCACCACACACTCCCAAAAACATGTCTCACAGATCCAACATTCACTCACTCCCATTTGCCCCAAATGTAGCTAGCAACATTACCATGGGGGCATGTGTACAGGCAGCCAGCACTACAACTCCCACCAGGCCCCCTTGTCCCACAGCTTAGCAAGATGGAGCCCTCCCCCACCTCACCCAGAAGCCTGCGGCAGCCATTACATTACCCTCATCAAACTAACAGGTAGGTAGCCATCTTGCCATGGAGGGCTATATGGGGGTGGGAGGTCTCCACTACAACTCCCACCAGGTCCCCTGACCCACACCTGAGCAGGATGTAGCACTCCACACCAACCCAGAAGCAGTTACCAGCCATTTTATCGTTCACCCCCACCTAACAGGTAGATATCCAGTTACCAAGGTTGTACTCTTTGTGGGTGGGAGGCCTGCACTACTATTCCCACCCTGCACCCTTGTCCTCAGCCCATCAATATGGTGCACTCCATCCCACCCAGATGCATGTGACAGCCATACTATTACTACAAACAAAATAACAGGTAGGAAGCCAGTTACCAAGGTTGTACTGTTTGTGGGTGGGAGACCTGCACTACAACTCCCACCAGGCCCCCTTGTCCGGCAATTTAGCAAGATGGAGACCTCCCCCACCCCACACAGAAGCATGTGGCAGCCATTACATTACCCTCATCAAACTAACAGGTAGGTAGCCATTTTTCCATGGAGAGCTATATGGGGGTGGGAGGCCTGCACTACAACTCCCACCAGGCCCCCTGACCCACACCTGAGCAGGATGTAGCACTCCACACCAACTTAGAAGCAGTTACCAGCCATTGTATTGCTCACCCCCACCTAACAGGTAGGTAGGCAGTTACTAAGGTTGTACTGTTTGTGAGTGGGAGGCCTGGACTACTACTCCCTCCATGCACCCTTGTCCCCAGCCCATCAAGATGGTGTACTCCCACCCACCCAGATGCATGTGGCAGCCATACTATCACTACAAACAAAATAACAGGTAGGCAGCCAGTTACCAAGGTTGTACTGTTTGTGGGTGGGAGGCCTGCACTACTACTCCCACCATGTACCCTTGTCCCCAGCTCAGCAACATGGAGCACTCCCCGCACCCCACCCAGAAGTATGTGTCAGCCAATACATTGCCCCATCAGACTAACAGGTAGGTAGCCATCTTGCCATGGAGGGCTGTTTGGGGGTGGGAGGCCTGCACTACAACTCCCACCAGGCAGCCCTGTCCCAGCCCCAAGCAGGATGGGGCACTCTACATCCAGAAGCAGTTTGAAGCCATTGCAGTACACCAAGCAAACTTACAGGGAGGTAGCCATCTTCACAGGGAAGGTGTTTGGGGGTAGGAGGCCTGCACTACTACTCCTACCATACACCTTTGTCCCCCAGCTCAGCACAATGGGGCACTCCCTCCCACCCAGATGGATGTGGCGGCTAATGGATCACTACAAACAAACTAACTGGTAGGCCGACATATTATGCTGTCTTGTCTCAACCAAAGCAGGATGGGGCACCAACCAAACTTTTAGGTAGGTAGCCATCTTGCCATGGAGGGCTGTGTGGGGATGAGAGGCCTGCACTTTAACTCTCACCAGGCAGCCCTGTCCCACCCCTAAGCAGGATGGAGCACTCTACACCCAGAAGCAGTGTGAAACCATTGCAGTACACCAAGCAAACTTACAGGTAGGTAGCCATCTTGCCATGGAGGGCTGTGTGGAGGTGGGAGGCCTGCACTACAACTCCCACCAGGCAGCCCTGTCCCACCCCGAAGCAGGATAGAGCACTCCACACCCAAAAGCAGTTGGAAGCAATTGCAGTACACCAAGCAAACTTACAGGTAGGTAGCCATCTTCACAGGGAGGGTGTGTGGGGGTGGGAGGCATGCACTACCACTCCCACCATGCACCCTTGTCCCCAGCTCAGCATAATGGAGCACTCCCTCCCATCCAGATGCATGTGGCAGCTAATGGATCACTACAAACAAACTAACAGGTAGGTAGACTGATTATTCTGTCTTGTATCACCCCGAAGCAGGATGTAGCATCACCCCCAACCAGAAGCCTGTGGCAGCCATTGCAGTACACCAACCAAACGTACAGGTAGGTAGCCATCTTGCCATGGAGGGTTCTGTGGGGGTGGGAGGCCTGCACTACAACTCCCACCAGGCAACCCTGTCCCACCCCTAAGCAGGATGGAACACTCCACACCCAAAAGCAGTTGGAAGCCATTGCAGTACACCAAACAAACTTATAGGTAGGCAGCCATCTTCACAGGGAGGTTGTTTGGGGGTGGGAGGCCTGCACTACTACTCCCATCATGCACCCTTGTCCCCCAACTCAGCAAGACGGAGGACTCACTCCCACCCAGATGCATGTGGCAGCTAACAGATCACTACAAACAAACTAACAGGTAGGTAGACATATTATGCTGTCTTGTCCAACCCTGAGCAGGATGTTAGCCTCCACCACACACACACACACACACAGATGTGTCACAAAACAAAGCCAAATGGGGAAACATAATAGGTAAGTAGCCAGTACATGCACCTAGCCATTCGTCTAAAAAACCATGGTGCCATATGACAACACCAGCCCTCTCATTACACAAATATACCCACCGAGCCTATTGCCACTCACAGTGTGCAGACAGTTAATCAAAGGAAACTGTCACAGCAACCAAGGTGTGACACACCAATGCACATGTAGAAGAAAGTCTGTGCACAATCATGCACAGCACTGAATGACATGTGTTGTGCCATGGGGCCAGAGCAACAAGGACCATATGAAAACAAATAAAGCATGGTTGGTGATACAAATCCAGATATGCACATGACAAGACAAAGGTATGCATGAGATGACAATGGCCAGTTCATGCCCAGATGTAACGTCTGCCAGGGCAGAGTAATCAACAAAGAGTCCTCACAGAAAATCTTTGTTGCGCTAGTCCCTAAATGGCAGCATGTCCCTGTATTCACAAATTATGCACGTGGCGCATGGTATGTATTGACAATTCACAAGTAATGCATGTACCACAGCATCATGTCAGGAGGCACAGTAGTGCACATAGAAAACAATGTGATGATTAGTCAACTGTGTGGTGTACAAACAGTGAGTGATACACAGCTAATACAAAGCTTGCGGGGTGCACTACAATGACCATTTCCCATCTGACACACAGGTGACCAAGAACTGGCTACAGAGGACAGCACCAGCAGACTGCAGAGCCAGTCTCCGAGGAACATGGACTCTCGGATGTTTACTCCCGGGATTCTTTAGATGAGGAGCTCGAAGCCGGTCCATCTGGTGTGCCAGGGCGCAACAGGTCCAAGGATCTCAACATCCCCCACCACATCTGCGGCAATACCAACCTCTCTGCAGACCCCTGCTGTTACAACCCGTGTGTCCTCCACCACCACCACCACCAGTGCTGCCTGCAATACTCTCCCTCTTTCAGACGATGACCACCACACCTCACCGACTGAGAAGGGCAGGGAGAGAATGCGGGTGCCTACAGTGGTGAGGCAACAGGTCCGTGGCAGCAGGGCAGGTCGGAGGGGCAGGGTCTACCACAAACAACCAGAGCCTGGGAGCGAATCCCTGGACCACATAAACAGAGTCTTTGGGGCATATGAACGGACCCAGGGACAAACGGGCCGGTCAGAACAAGATTCCCGTGAGCTCCTCCTGCTGATGAGGTCCATGGACACCCGCATGGGCCAAATTGTGGACCTTTTGGGCCAGCTAGTGGCGGTACTGAGGGACAGGCCTGCGCCACAACCAACACCTCCGCCTCCCTCTCGTGAGCCACAGGATGAAAGTTCACCATACTCCCCTGGGGCCACAGAGAGGGGTGAGTCCTCAGACCCCACTGGCCCTACAGCAGAGGCCCCCCCTGCAAAGTGACGAAGGGGCTGTCCAAAGAATACCCTGGGAGTATCTGTTGGCAAAGCACCTGCCAAATGCCAGTCACGAAGCCAGCCATGATGGCAAACCTCTTCACCACTGCATTGACTTTTTGGACTGTCCTTCCCCATACTGCCTTGTGAATGGCATCTGTCTGTTGGAATGGGTCACCACATCTATGTGGTGACTGCTCGATTATCTCATTTACCATAACTGTCAACTCACTACTTCACTAATCACCTCAATGTAAATGTTCACCCCCTCACATGTCACCATTGTAAATAAAAAAAATCCTTACACACATGTTACTGTACCTGCTCCGTCTTTATTCCAGAATGTACATTCTTCACCATGATTACAATGTACCAGGAGTATGGAATGTATGCAGTCAAAGAGAGGTTGAAGGCACCTAGGAAAACACAACAGAACTTCATTCACTAGTGTGGGTGTGGCATTACAGACATCACACAACACTTAACATCAAGATACTCCTACATGCACACATCACAATGGGCAACAAGTGCCAACATACACATCCTGTAGATGTTCTGAAATGAACTGTCCCAGAAACATTGTCAGTCAACACTGAGTCAACAACCGGCTGTTGTATAGCGTTTTAGGACCCACGTGTAATTTTCCCGATTCATGCCCTTATATAGGTACAATTCACCTTGCCCTTATATAGGCATAAAAATCATACCCATATTTAGACATAGCCCATCCAGTCCAAATACAGCCATGGCTACTTCCACTAGTTCCAACAAGCCACAACGATTTCTTGGAAAACTTGGCTTCAGCAGTTAGGGACTTCCCCTTGCTTGAAAATTGATTTGTCCTAGAAATCATGGCGTTTTCAAAGAACTACCATTCCCTTGGGGTTCTTTCCTGACGTTATTATGTCCAACTTTACGTCAAACCAGGTACCTTCAAGGTATAAATATGCCAGCATTTGCCCTAGCAAACACGGTGGTTCAGGAGCAGCTCGACTATCTACTTGCCCGACACACCTCCATACAGTAAGTGCCGAAGTAAGCTGACCCTCCAGCCGACGCAATGACAGAAAAACTGCCTTTCTCTCACTGAGAATCCAGCTCCAGTGTTTCCTAGCTCCCCTTGCGGGGTGTTGGGAAATCGAGTTCTGAGAGACAGAGAGATACCAGACCTCCTTCATTCTAAAACCAAGGTACGGAGCTGATTAGACCCTAAGAGAAATCTTGGATAGATTCTTGGCAAAGAAACAAACTAAACCTATGCTACACCATACTTACTTCTTCCCTCGTACTAGACTTAGGTTAGGTACATTGGGGTAGGTGTATTTTAGAAGCACCAGTTGAGTACTTTTAGTCTTTGTTATGTATGTATGTAATATCTATGTATTGTTTCCGTGACTCTAGAGATACTTCTTATTCTTGGGAAACAAAGTTGTCATGTTTATGAGCTTGTCAGAAACTAATCCCTTCTTGTTTATTCGAGAAAGTTTCTAGTGACCTCTGAGCTAGCTGGCACTCACTAGTATATTTGATAGAGACCTAGTCGACCTAAGTCCTACGTCAAACCTATAGGATATATTATTCCAATGCGCAGAGCCTTTTGGGAATGTAGGAACTACACTACACAGCTGCAGTCACAAATCTCACATACACCTTCACAACAACAGCAACATCATCAGACAATGGGTACATTGTACATTGTCACCCACCTTCAAGTGAAGTTGCGGGTGATGAGCTGTTGACACAGGTCAACACCTTCCTCCTCCCCACTGTCCTCATCACTGGTCACCAGTTGGTTTGCAGGCAGGGGCTTGGTTGCTCATCATCATCCTGGATCAGGGGAATCTCCTTGCGAATGGCTAGGTTGTGGAGCAAGCATGCAGCATGCCATTACAATCTGACACACCTTCCTGGGCGAGTACATCAGTGCACCTCCGGTCTTGTCCAGGCTGCGGAAACGTGACTTCAGCAGACCAAAAGTATGTTCCACCACACAACATGTCCTCCCATGGGCATCACTGTAGCGGAAGTCAGCTGGGGATATGGGATTCCGCAGTGGGTTCAGCAAACAAGGATGTTTGGAATATGCAGAGTCACCTAGGTGTGACAAACACTGATAAACATTGCAATGTCGCTGTGGCAGAGGACAGCAAGTCACACACACAGCATGCTATATGACTAGGCATACTCACCCACAATCCATGCACGCTCGGGAAGCAGATTAGCCATCAGTTGAGGTACAATGCTATTATGCAGGATGTATGAGTCATAGGCAGAGCCAGGAAATTTGGCACACACGTGCGAGATGATCATATCTGCCTGGCACACCACTTGCACATTTATGGAGTGGTAATGTTTATGATTCCGGTAGATGTGCTCACATGCCTGTGGTGGTACAAGCCCAACATGGGTGCAATCAATGGCAACAACAACATAGGGGATGTGTCCGAGGGGATACAAATCTCCCTTCACAGCTGCCAATTCAGGACCACTGGGGAAATGGATATATCTGTCCTTGTAGATCATCAAAGCGGACAGAACATCACGCAGCACCAAGCTGAACATAGGTTGTGACATCCCACCTGTGCTGGACACTGTGTGCTGGAATGATCCATTGGCAAAAAAATGAAGTGCCGCCATCACCTTAGACGTTGGGATGAAAGCTGTTGAATATGTTCTGCGAGGTTGCAGGTGGGCTCCAATATAGCACAAAGGGTCTGTAGGGTGGATCTATCCAGGCGGAATTTCCGGATGCTCGCCTTATCCTCCATATCTGCCAGCACTGTGAAGGGACGATGCAGATTTGGTCTTCTCCTAGTTGAGATGGAAGTGGACACATGTCAATGCAATACATCATGAGATGGGCACAGCATCTCACGTTTTGGCTAACACAACATCAACAATGACGGTCATCAAAATTGAGTTACAGACCAGCTTACATGTAGGGACACCTTCAGCTACACTAATCGCACACTTGTCAACTTAAACACAGCAAGTACCTCCAAAACCTCAGCGGGCTACGTGAATGCACATAGGGATATGGCCACATTTGCCATGGGCACGCCTGGGAGTATATCATCCAGCATATGTGTAACAATGCACGCCACTGTCTCATACCTAGCTGCTGTACCTGACACACCTTCAGGCGTCATTTGAACCTGGCACACATCAACAACACAATGACCACAGGCTGAGCATAAATGACGAGTGTGTGCATAATCAAACATATGAGGATAGGCAAATCAGAACATCATTCCTTGAGACAAACATTGCTGTGATTTTCACTGCACTTTAACAAATTGACATGTGTACACATTGTAGAGTCCATAACAACACTGTCCTGTGTACAGGCCCATCCTCTCACTGCCTGCAGCCCCCGATGATCTCCAATTCACTCATTGACGAGAGTGAATCTCCCCCGCTTGTTAATTGAGCAGAGGAGGCTCAATACTGGAAAAAAAGGGCGCGGCCTCTAAATTGGGTGGTAGAGCAGCTCACATTCGATACTGCCTGCCCCAAAGATGGCCACACTCGAGGGACCGCAACCTCACCTCGCATTGCCTGCAGCCCCCGATGCTCCCTGGAACACCTCCTCTTCCTTAGGGCTAAGGAGCTAAGGAGGCGCTTCTCTTCAAAAAAGTCCCTTAATCCTTAAATAAGGCTATGGTACTGCAGCTCACAATTGATACTGCCTGACCCAAAGATGGCTGCCCTCGAGAAAATGCAACCTCTCCTCACTGCCTGCAGCTCCCGAGGCTCACTTGAACACTAGACCGTGGGTCACTCCAGCATCCCTTTACTTAAAGGTGCAAGCCTGCAGGACCCAGGATGTTCGATGCCAGAATCAAATTGTGTTAAGGAGATTTCATAGTTGTTGGACAGGCCTCGTGGCCGGGCCGTCTCCTCCCCGCATGGCGGGTTACGGACCCCTGCTCCTCCTGTTCCCCGGACAAGAACCACCCCTGCAACCCGCCGGGGCAACCCCCGGCCCTTCTCCGACGAAACCCTGGCTCCTGAACACCACCGTATCGGCTGGCCCGGGTCCTTTCCAGAACCCCTGTCTCCGGCCCAGCCACCATTTTGGACACTACACGACCAGGCCTCGTGGCCTCGGGTCGACCTCAACCTCGGGCCCAGCCAGGCCCCGACACCGAGGCACCACCATCCGCCCAGGGGGTGAAGAGACCACTTGGCAGGTCAATGGGAGAAGGAGTGTCGATGGCTCCCCTCTGCCAGGTGCCGATCACCCCCAGCCTCCCCGGGCGCTGGCTCCACCCCCCTGCTGGGTGTCTGGACTCCCTCATCCCGGACCTCCCGACCTCCAAGTGCGAGGGTCCGGATATCAAAGGGCGCCAGACCTATAACTGGGGCAGCTCCAGAGCAGGAAGGCAGTTGTATCCTGGAGTCGAGAGACACCGAGACAAACTCATCCTTGGAGGCCTGCTGGCGCTGCCGCGGCTCCTCTTCGTGAACCACCTTTGAAGGCCTGCTGGCGCTGCCGCGGCTCATCCTCATCGTGAACCATCTTCAAGGCCTGCTGGCACTGCCGCGGCCCTCCTCGTCATGAACCATCTTCAAGGCCTGCTGGCGCTGCCGCGGCCCTCCTCGTCGTGAAACCATCTTCAAGGCCTGCTGGCGCTGCTGCGGCCCTCCTCGTCGTGAAACCATCTTCAAGGCCTGCTGGCGCTGCCGCGGCCCCTCCTTGCGAACCCTACAGCTCGAGGATGGTGAGCTCCACCTCTGCTGCTTCTGTACCGGACCAGTACTCAGACTGTCCCGCTACCCTTTTCCCCAAAGAGACTAGAATTGACGGGATCCTCGTATCCTGGTCCTGCTGTATCGTCAGTTACCTTTCCTAAAGATATATATAAAAGTGTGCAGAACTCATCTCTGTGTGGTGTCTATCTGGTATCTGCTGCCAGATCTCCAGAGGCTTCTCCGGGAGCAACGTTACTTTTAGCATTCTTCTGACTTTTAGTTCGCCACCTACCTGCACTGCTGCAGAGCGCCTCGGACCCGGCGCTCTGACCCTCCTGGCTGCCCCTCTCCTGCACGCGACCAGACCGCCACCGCTGATCGCCCCCTCCTCGCCTGACTCTCGGAGGGGGACGGGCGGCTCCACCATCGTGGGCGGGTCTGGCCTCGGCGTTGCAGCTCTTTGGCTCCTCCACCCCCTGCCACGCCCCCTTGACCCTCCTTCCTCATGTGTCGTCCCTATATAACAGCCCCTGTCTTACGGCGGCGCAGCGGGCGGGCGCAGCGGGCGCGACGAAGGCGCGCCGAAGTTGCGCCTAAGTTAAGCCCGTCTGCGCCCGTCCGCGACGGGCCGGGACCAGGGGCCACATACCCTGTTCCTCACTTGGTCTATACCTCCTCCCAACTCATAGCACTCTCTGCTTTTTCCTTCCCCCTCCCCTTATATCAGCTACAGCAGCTACACTCACTTGGTATTCTTTCGTTCCCTCCTTCGTCTCCCTCGCACCACCTGATGCCGAACTCTCTCAATCCCCCCCCTATTAATTCTTCGTCGGTTTCACGCCCCCCCCCCCCGGCTCTCACTGTGGCCTCTGCCTGCTTACTCAACACCCGGTCTGCAGTTAAACATCAGACAGCACTTTTTAATCTCTTGACCACTGATTCCCCTGACTTTTTATTTTTGACCGAAACTTGGTTTTCTGCTGACTCTCTCCCTGATCTTTTAGCCATCCTCCCCGACACCTACTACGCCCTCCGAGCTGATCGCTCGGATGGTAGGGCCGGTGGAGGGGTGGCGATGATCATCAGGTCGGCACTTAAATTTCAACTTCTCCCCCACTCCCCCATACTCAACGTGGACTACCTCGTGGCCCGTTCCCTTAATCTTCCCTCTCCTCTTACTGTTGTCCTTGTCTATCGCCCCCCTCAATCGATGCCCTCTTTCGTAGCCTCCATCCAGGACCTCTTGGCCACCCTGGTGGTTAACAATTCCTCCGTTCTACTTCTTGGAGATTTCAATTTCTGGCCGGGAGATCCCAAGGAAGATTTCGCTTCCAAAGATTTTTCTGCCACTCTTCACTGCTTGAATCTTACCCCCTATGTCACAGCCCCTACCCACGCTCAAGGTCATATCCTTGATCAAATCTGGTCTTCTTGCCCCCTTGCCTCACTTCCCTCTATCTCCCCATGTGTTTGGTCGGATCACTATACCATTTCCTTCTCTATTCACTTGGGTGTGGCTGACAAGCCCTCTTTCCCCAAAAACCTCCTGGTCCGCAATTGGAATCAGACCGACCTTGACTCTCTCTCACTTTCCCTGGCTTCTTCTGTTCCTGATCTTACCAACCTCCCTCTTGAGTCTCAGGTCAATGCTATCAGTACATGGCTTTCCTCTTCGTGTGATCGAGTGGCCCCGCTAAAAAAGATCAAGGCAGTTCGCCCTTACGATGCGCACAGATGGTTTTCTCCAGAGCTCAAAGCTTTAAAACTCGACCTCAGGCGGTCGGAACGTCTCTGGAGACGGCAATACTCTCCCTCTCTGCGCGCTAAATACAAATTACTCCTCACTAACTACAAAAAAGCTATCCTTGCGGCAAAAACCTCCTATTTCACTGAGAGAGTAGCTCTCTCCGCAAACAAATCTCGTGAAATCTTCTCTCTAGTTCACAATCTTGCTAATTCCGATCGCTCTTCTCCTTGTCTGGTCCCTTCTCAGTCCCTCTGCTTGTCACTTAATGAATTTTTTATAGACAAGATTGTGAAGATTAAAGCTAACATTCCGACGGTGCCCCAACCCATTCCCACCTGCCCAGTTACTCCTTCTCCCTCCTCTTTCCTCACTTTTCCCCCCATCTCTCCTGACCTATTTCACAACTACCTGCTCAAGGTTAAATCTGGTTCCCCTATGGACTGTGCACCGGCGCGCATTCTCAAAACTCTTTTCACCAACTGTCCTGCTCCCCCGCTCACTTTGCTTAATTCTTCTTTGGCCTCCGGTTCCGTTCCCTTATCATTTAAATCCGCCGTTGTCCTCCCCATTCTCAAAAAACCCGGTCTAGATCCTTCCCTCCCTGCTCATTTCCGTCCCATTTCCCTCCTCCCCTACCTAGCTAAGATCCTCGAGACCCATGTCACTTCTTGCCTCTCCTCGTATATCGAGGACAACGGCCTTTTAGCCTCCCATCAAGCAGGCTTTCGCCCAGGCCATTCTACGGAGGCAGTGGTTCTCGCGGTTCTGGATGAACTAAAGGGGAAGGCAGATTCCAACCTCCCCCAAGCCCTGGTCCTTCTCGATTTGTCCGCTGCGTTTGACACGGTTGACCACTCCATTCTCCTCGACCGTGTTAGCGCAGCGGGCATCCGGGGCGCGGCCTTTTCCTGGCTAGCGTCCTTTCTTCGGGATAGGTACCAGGAGGTTCATCTTTCCGGCTTCTCTGCCCCCCCCCCCCGTCTGGTCACCTGTGGTGTTCCCCAGGGCTCCTCTCTTTCCCCTCTTCTCTTTAATCTTTACATCTGTCCCCTTGTCACTTCTCTTCTTGAGCTGGGGGTCTCGGTGTATAACTACGCAGATGACCTCCAGCTCGTCTTTGATCTTTCTTCTTCTGCTGATTCTCTCCCTAAATTCAGTTCCACCTTAATTTTCATTTCCGAGTGGATGAGCGCCAACCATCTTAAGCTCAACCCCGATAAGACGGAACTTGTCCTCACGGGTGGTCCATCTAACCCTTGGTCCCCAGCACACTGGCCCCTTTCTTTTGGTCCCCCTCCCACACCTTCCTCCTCTGTTCGCACTCTTGGCATCAAAGTTAGTTCTGACCTAACAATGCACAGTCAGATTAGCTCTGTTGTGTCGTCCTGCTTCCTGTCCCTCCGCCTCATCCGGAAAATCTCACGTTTTTTCACTACTGATGCACTCAAAACCATAGTCCTGGCCTTAGTCATCTCCCGACTTGACTATGGGAATGGCCTGTACGTGGGCATTCCAGCCTACGAGTCCCGACGTCTACAGGCCATTCAAAATCAAGCTGCTCGCCTCATTCTCTCCCTTCCCAAATCCTCCCATATCACTCCTGTTCTCAAATCTCTGCACTGGCTCCCTATCCGCTTCAGATCTCTTTTTAAGTTAGCCTGCTTTGCCTTTCGAGCTCACTCCCGCTCTGCCCCTGTCTACATCTCCTCCCTAATTACATCTCACGCCCCCAGTCGCATCCTTCGCTCTTCTTCTCTCTCTCTCTTGCACATCCCCCGCTTCCGCAAATCCAGAACTGGTGGCACTCGCCTCTCTGTTTTGGCCCCCCAGTTCTGGAACAGCCTCCCACTTCACATTCGTTCCATCCCCATCTACACCCATTTCCGAAAAGCCCTTAAAACCTTCCTTTTCACCCAGGCCTTTCCTTCTTAGGTTCCCCAGATTCCCTCTGTGAGCCCTGACCAGGTCCCCAGCGCCAGGAAGCTGCTTGGCCGCAGTGCGCTTTATTAAATATTTTTTTCATTTCATTTCATTTCATCTGTGGGGGGGGGGGAGTTACTGGTCTCTACGATTCCCTGAGAGGGCCCTCACCGGAGGCCTCTCCCCCTGTACTCGGCCGACCCTCCGGGTCCCCGTCTAACAATAGTCTACTTGTGGCACGGACTTGCCCCCTACAAACCATCACAGGGGATGAACTCTCTGACACCTATCCCCCCCCTTTATGCGCCGCGATTCTCCCTTAATCTAACCTCACTGACCCTATCCCAGCAAGGCCCTAGGTGCACTGCTCCTCCTCCCAGAGTGCCCAACTTCCCCCAGAGTGCCCAGCCTACCCCAGGTGACTCTCCCTGATCAGGGCAACTCAGGCACCATAACAGAAGTACGGCCCCTCACCCTAAGAATAGCAATAATGTCTCTGAGCACTAACATTTGCAACAAACCCTCTATTTCAACCCACATGAAACCGCAAGGCACTAACGCCTTCGCAATTATCTTCCCCCCGAACCTCTCCCCTAAAGCGAAAAGAAACTTTAAGCATAGACTAATCAGACAACACCCAGATACTCTATTCGTTGACACTTACCACTGCTCCTCCAAAGGGCAGATAAAGATGGATCTCATCTTTCACACAGATAACCCGGATAACTGGAACATCACACTAAGAACACAACTCCGCATCTCCAAAATGACGACCACCTCACACAGTTGCAAACTGTCAACCTCTCTCTCCAATCACTCAATTAGGAAGGGGAACACTTCAGTGACCATTTACTCAAATGGCACAATCTTGATCCAGGCAAACAATGAGAACTTAGATGCCTTTGACTCCCTCTTCCCTACACTCCGAACCGCTCATCTCCACAAACTCCAACCTTCCTCGGTCCAAATCCCTTACCCGGATAACATGTCCCTCTAGATAGAGCAAACTTTCATTCCCAGTACCCTTGCACTCCCCTCCCGAACCTCTACTCACTCTTGCGCCCCTGCGAAGCGCATCCCCCTACCCTGCGATGACCATCAAGTTCAACCGCTCCCCCAGTCCCACCAGCAAGAACACGCAAACCATACACCGTGGGCTCTTTCACCAGACCTTGATCACACCCCTGTAGAACCCATGTTCCCCACCCACTATGCCACCCCTGCAGAAACCACGACCCCTGGCACGCCTCAGCAAGGGCCAATAAGAGAGGCAGCAAATCAACACAAACAGCAAGAGACACAAACAGCAAAAAACAACTTTATTCAGTCCAGCCCCCTACTCCTCAGGAAGGTCCAAACCCAGCCGCCATCTCCCCAGCCCCGGAAAACATGGCACACCGGTTGACCCTCTTAGAAAGCCAGCTAGAACTAATAGTACTGGTCCTAAATGAAATCCTAGCCAACCTCGATAAATCCCAAAAACCCCAGCAACTCCAACCTAGGTCTCCTACTCTGACCAACCTCATCCTTCAAAAGCACCGGATAGGGGCTTCAACCACCCACGAGTCCCAGCTACAGAGTCCCATTAGATCTTACGTAGAGACGCTGCCATTGAGACACACAAAAACCATAGACCCGGCTTCCCAGAAACAAAGTCTCCCAAGAAAAGAGGTTGAGACCCAGTCACGCAGACTTACTGGAACCACAGCTGTACCGTCTGAAAAGACCAAGACACATAGACTTACCAGACCCATAGCTGCAATGTCTTAAGAAGATGCAGCAGCTCTAGCCTCCACTTACAACCCTCCTCCCACAACCTCCCCTAACTCTAAAATCCAAGTAATCACGGGCATCAGAAGAGACTACCCCCTCCCGAAAACCCCGAGACCCCCGCCCCTCCTCATCTCCATACCTAGAGCCCCTCCGGGAAATAATCGCAGCAAATCAGGGTTCTCCACCAACTGCCTGCTCATCAATTGCAGATCAGCCACTAAACATGCAACAGAATTAGCAGAAGCCATCCTATTGCAAGACATAGACATTGCGTTTATCACGGAGACTTGGCTAAATGGGACCTCCCCACCTTGCTTAGATATGCTCGTGCCACCTGGTTTCACTATCATAAACAAAGATAGGAAAAATCAATGTGGTGGAAGTATAGCTATCATCGAGAGGACCGCATCAACATCATGAAAATGGACATTTGTAAATACAACTCCTTTGAATGCCTTACTGTGAACATCAAAACCAAGGCCAATGATCCAATAATATGTCACCTTCTCTACCACCCTCCAGGTAACACTACCACATTCGGGGAACAACTCTCCGACCTGATTTCACACTGCGAACTCAGAGACGCCAACAACCTAATCTTGGGTGATCTAAACCTAAGATGGAATGAATCGAGCAACACTATAATTCAAACCCTAAACAGTCTTCTATGTGACAATTATCTATTCCAGCATTGCATAGAGGAGACTCACAACAAAGGAGCTTCCTTGGATGCCATCATCGCTCAGCGAGATTCAATAACAATTGACTACATTCTTCCTGTGGACTTGTCGGACCACCACATGATCATATTCCATATCAACCAAAAAGTGCTATCCCGGCTCCCCACACAAGACCCTCCCAAATGGTCTAGAAATTTCACCAAGATTCCTCTGGATATCATGGAAGAGAGGCTAAGTACGCTACTACCCAGCGGCAACGAGCTTCTTTCTACAACAGATCTCACCTCGCTCTACAATTCAAACATGGGGGGCCTGCTGGATCAACTAGCCCCCTTGAAAGAAAAATAAAGCAGAGCCATCCCTTCCAGATCATGGTTTGACTCAGACATTAATGGAGAAAGGAGACAATTAAGATCATATGAAAGACGCTGGAGGAATAATCCTACCATTGTCCACCGCGATCAACTCAGATCAGTCCGGAAGAAGTACCACAACCACATCAAAGAAAAAAATCCATGTTCTTCCGCTCCGCTCTGGACAATACAAAGAACAGACCCAAGAAGCTTTTCAATATCATCTGACAACAAACATCCAAACTAGCCACGCCCACCGTTCAGGCATCCAAAGATCTCTGTGATAACTTTGCCAACTTCTTCAATGATAAGCTTTCCAAGATTGAGTTCTCTCTGGTACATAACAGCCCCCTCCTTCCCTATAGCGACACGACCGGATCCCTCAACACTGCTCCAACACCCCTCACCAAACCTTGGTCACTCTTCCACCCCATCCCTGCAGCAAAGATAATCAACTTAATCTCCAACTCCAAGCCCTCCGGGCACGTCTTAGACCCTTTTCCTACGCAAATGACAAAAAAACTGAAATGTGCCCTAGCCCCACTTTGGTGCAAAATTATAAACAGTTCCCTAAATAGCGGAAATCATCCCAGACTGCCTCAAAGTAGGTCAAGTCAACCCTCTACTGAAAAAACCTGGCCTTGAGACATCTGATCTGAACAACTTCAGACCCGTCTCCAGCCTCCCTCTTCTAGCTAAAATTCTAGAAAGATGTTTACTACAACAACTAACGCAACACATGGAGAGTATCAGCTTTCTTGACTCTCACCAATCTGGCTTCAGGAAAGGCTGCAGCACAGAAACCGCGATCCTCAACATCATCGACGACATCCACAAATCTCCGGACTCTGATCAATGCTGCTGTGAGAAGTTGGCCTGGTATGTGATGCTCACTAATCCTAGTGATCACCTTGTACCATGCCAAGCAATCCTTATGATGATTGGTTGTAAGTCAACTTTATAGACCAGCTATCCTAGTAGCGTGAACAAAGCAGTCTTAGGCTAAACTCTGTAAAGGCATGTGAAGCAAGCTGTTTTACCATACACAATCCCCTTGAATACCAAATGAAAGGACACCACACAGATATATATTGAAAATATATATATATTTATTTACTACAAAATCCCCTATACTCTTTATGAGCACAGAAGCAAATGCGTTAAAACAAAACACAGTTCAAATATACAAAAGTTGCACAATATGGATGAGCCCTAGGGGCCACCTAAACCATATACTAAAATAGTGGTATAAGAACCACCTAGCTGAAAGGAAGTAGGCCTAGGGCCTTGGGAATCGCTGGAGCTGTTCGGGACTAACAGTGATGAAGTCGGGAAAGGCCCGCAGGACTCGGGTGCAGTGCGGAAAGTGCACGCATATACCAATGTTAAGTCAATGGTGCGTAAAAGTTACAAAGTTAGTTATTAAGGAACTTTCCGAGTGACCTAGAAGAATGAAACTTTAGACACAGACACTAGAGGTGTGTACCAGTGTAGGAACACCGGCGTTGCTGAGTTACCTCACCCACAGGAAGCAGGTGCACAGGTGCGAAGTAGTGTCGGGTTTCGTCATGCAGGTCGATGGTGCTTGGAGCTGAAGATGCTGCAGGTGGCTCGATGTGAAGAGTTCCGGTGGACCCAAGGGTGGATCTGAAGTGGTGAAGACCTGAAAGCAGAGGGGACAATGTTCAAAGTCACTAGCCAGTGACTACCGTGGAACCAGGATGGAACCAGGCGATGTCGGGTGCAAACAGGCAATGAGGTGTAGCTTCTCTCTGCAGCCAGGTGGACACGAAGAGGTCTAGGACGTCCAGGAGTTGATCACGAGCTGTCCCACAAAGGCTCTAGCTGATGGCGGTGTCGGCAACTTGATCGGAGCAAACAGGCCTTGGCCAATGCAAGCCACGCAGGAAGTGAAAAAGGCCTATCACTCGGACCAGCAAGGTCAAAGCGGGTGCTACTTTTTGCAGGAGCGAGGGCAAGTATGGAGCAACCGGACCTGCAGTGTAGATAGTAGGTTTCGTCGCCAAGATGGCCGCTGACCACGTGGTAAGTGGCCGGGATGGTGCGTCGAGTGGCACGATGCAAAAGGGCCCCACGCAGATCGTGGAGATGCTGGGGGGCTGATCTTCGGTGCAAGGGCTGCTCGGTTGTGGGGCTTCTCAATCCCAAAGCACAGCATCTCAGGTGCCTCGGGTGCTGTGCAGTCAGCTTTTTGATGGTCTTCCGAGATGTCCGGTCCCACGTCTCTCGATGCCTCCACGGGTCCCTTCTTTGCAAGGACTGTGGATCGGGCGGTGAGAAGTCTGGGAGTCTGGGTCTGGTTGGGCTCTGGGCTCGGGCTCCGACAGGAGGCGGCAGCAAAGCAGACATCGAGTTGCTGGATGGTGCCTGTGTTCACAGGGTGGCCACTCCTAGGCCACAAGGGAGATGCTCTTCAGTCTTCTGTGCAGCAGAATGTCGAAGTCCAGTCGTCTTCTTAGTTTCAAGTTGATTCAGGATGATTTGAGGTGCTATGGCACTGCTCCCACTCTTATTCCCAATCTGAGGGGTGGATCACCTGCTAGGTCCCTCCTCTGGGTGGGACCAGGAAGGGGGACGGTTACACCCCCTTTCCTTTGTCCAGCTCCTCGCCAGGCCTGGGTCTGGAAAGTCCCAGGACCGATTTGGACTGGCTTATGCACGAGGACACCTTGTGTGCCCCGGGCATGTCTGATTCTATTCAGCCCTGTCCTACCCAATACACAAAATCCTGTCTGGGGTGGTGCTCGCACCTCCCAAGGCAGGAAACCCTTTGTCCAAGCCTCCCTCGCTGGAAGGACTCCCAGCAGCAGGAAGTCAGACTTGTGTCTGTGGTGGCAGCATCCATTTTGTGATGCTGAGGCTCTGGTTAACTTTAACCGGGGTTAAGGCTATATACATGTCGTGTCCCTCTAGAAGGGTGGAATGCTATCCCCTTCGACAGAACTGTCGAGGGGATAGTATTCCAAATCGTATGACACCTTACTCGACATGTTTTGATAAAGCCAAACCAAAGTTAGCATATAACCGCGAGGATTATAATGCACTTAAGAGTATATGGTATGGCAATATCCCGGAACAGCCAAGGGAGTTGTTCCCGACAGCTGCAGACAGGCTCAGCTCATGCTAGAGCACCATCTCACATGAAACCATGCACTCTGCCCCCAGGATTGCAGGGGCCTTCCATAGAAATGGCTTATAGGTTAACATGTGTCCAGTTAAGGTTAGATATAGGGATACTAAATCTAAGTAAGAGGTGATTACACCAACTTACCCCAGCTGAGTGATCAGCCAGTTGTGTCAAATATGGAGGCCAGGCCAGGGGTGGTACAATACATGCTGCAGCCCCTGGTAGGCCTTGGATACACCTATGCCCTGGGTACCTATGGTACACTGTTACAGGGGCCTACAAGGTGAACCAGTTCCAATTCATAATGCACCTTGAGTGCATTGGCAGTAATTTAGAGAGAGAACAGCAGGCTGTGGGTCTGATTAACAGGCCCACAGCCACATTAAGTCATAAACCAGTGTAGCAAAAAGCAAAAATTTGGGGTGACCATAGGATAGCAGACCCTACTCTCCTACACCCCCCCCCCAAATGCAGGGACATTAGACTAACCTTGACCAGTTGTGTCTTCATGTTCTAAGTGGAAGTACCTGGAGAGACCATCTGCGTTGCCATGGTCAGTCCCTGGGCGGTGCTCTACTGTAAAGTCCATCCCCTGTAGGGAAATGGACCACCTGAGTAGTTTGGGGTTTTCACCCTTCATCTGATTAAGCCATAAAAGGGGCTTATGGTCGGTCTGAATCTTGAAGTGAGTGCCAAACAAGTATGGTCTCAACTTCTTCAGGGCCCACACCACAGCAAAGGCCTCCCTCTCTATGGCTGACCAACGTTTCTCTCTGGGGGTCAGCCTTCTGCTAATAAAAGCAATGGGCTGGTCTTGACCATCTACATTAAGTTGTGAAAGCACAGCTCCCACTCCCAACTCAGAAGCATCTGTTTGGACAATGAACTCTCTTGAGTAGTCAGGACTCTTCAGGATAGGTGCAGAGCACATGGCCTTCTTCAGGTCATCAAATGCCTTTTGACAGTTTACTGTCCACTGAACCTTTTTGGGCATCTTCTTTGATGCCAGATCATTAAGAGGAGTCACAATGGACCCATAGTTCTTAACAAACTTCCTGTAGCACCCAGTCAGGCCTACGAAAGCTCTGACCTGAGTCTGGGTAGTTGGAGGGGACCAGTCCTTTATGGTCTGGATCTTACTCTCCAGTGGCTGAACTTGGCCTCCACCTACAAGGTGGCCCAAGTACACAACCTTACTCTGCCCTATCTGGCACTTGGTAGCCTTGATAGTGAGGCCTGCCTTTTGCAGAGCCTCCAGCACTTCCTTCAGGTGGACCAGGTGATCCTCCCAGGTGGAGCTGAAGACAGCAATATCATCCAGATATGCTGCGCAAAAGTCATCCAACCCAGTAAGGAGTTGATTCACCAACCTTTGGAAAGTGGCATGTGCATTTTTCAAACCAAAGGGCATCACCACAAATTGATAATGCCCACCTGGGGTAGAAAATGCAGTTTTGGCTTTAGACTCCTCAGCTAACCTGATTTGCCAGTAGCCAGCTGTCAAGTCAAATGTGCTCAAATATTTGGCAGAAGCCAACGTGTCAATAAGCTCATCTGCCCTTCTAATAGGGTGTGCATCTGTCCTGGTGACAGCATTGAGTCCTCTGTAATCCACACAGAACCTCATCTCTCTCTTGCCATCTTTGGTGTGAGGTTTGGGGACCAGAACCACTGGGCTAGCCCAGGGGCTCTCTGAAGGATCAATAACACCTAATTCCAGCATCTTTTGCACCTCAGTCTTTATACAGTCCCTGACGTGGTCAGGTTGCCTGTAAATCTTGCTTTTTACAGGAAGACTGTCACCAGTGTCCACCACATGGGTACACCAGTTAGTCTGACTGGGTGTCAATGAGAACATATGTCTGTATGACTGCAAAACTTGTCTACAGTCATGTTGCTGATGTTCAGTGAGGCTGCCATCTAAGGCCACACCATCAAGTGAGCCATCCTCAGGGCTCTAGGTGAGCAGGTCTGGGAGAGGGTCACTCTCTTCCTCCTGTCCCTCATCTGTAGCCATGAGCAGGCCCATGTCTGCCCTGTCAACATATGCCTTCAGTCTGTTGACATGGAGCACCCTGTGGGGGCTCCGGGGAGTTCCTAAGTCCACCAAGTAGGTAACCTCTCCCTTTTTCTCAACAATTGTATGGGGTCCAGACCATTTGTCTTGGAGTGCTGCTGGGGCCACTGGCTCCAACACCCATACCTTCTGTCCTGGCTGATACTCAATCAAGACAGCCTTTTGGTCATGCCAAGCCTTCTGTAATTCTTGGCTAGCCTCAAGGTTTTTGGATGCCTTATCCATATACTCAGCCATCCTGGAGCGGAGACCAAGTACATAGTCCACTATGTCCTGTTTAGGCTTTTTGAGAGGTAACTCCCATCCTTCCTTCACCAGACATAGGGGTCCTCTTACAGGGTGCCCAAACAACAATTCAAAGGGGCTGAAGCCAACCACCTTTTGAGGGACCTCTCTGTAAGCAAACAGAAGGCAGGGTAGAAGGATGCCCCATCTCCGCCTGAGCTTTTCTGGTAATTCTTTGATCATACCCTTTAGGGTCTTGTTAAATCTTTCAACAAGCCCATTACACTGTGGATAATAAGGAGTGGTGAACTTGTAGTTGACACCACATTCCTTCCACATAGCTTTCAAGTATCCTGACATGAAGTTGGCACCTCTGTCAGATACTACCTCCTTGGAAACCCCACTCTGGAGAAAACTCCAAGTAAGGCCCTGGCCACAACAGGAGCTGTTGTGGTCCTAAGTGGAATTGCCTCTGGGTACCTGGTGGCATGGTCCACCACCACCAGTATGACTCTGTGCCCAGATGGTGTAGGGGGATCCATTGGACCTACAATATCAATCCCCACTCTTTCAAAGGGAATCCCCACCACAGGTAGTGGTATCAGGGGGGCCTTTGTGGTGCCACCTGCTTTACCACTGGCTTGGCAGGTTACACAGGAGCGACAAAACTCCTTGGTGTCTTCAGACATGTGAGGCCAGTGAAAGTGAGGGACAAGCCTGTCCCAAGTCTTATTCTGGCCTAGGTGTCCTGCTTAAGGAATATCATGGGCCAAGGTAAGAAGGAAGCACCCAAATTGCAGAGGTATAACCAACCTCCTGGTTGTACCAGGCTTGGGGTCTCTACCCTCTGAATAAAGGAGCCCATCATCCCAATATACTTTATGAGTACTTTGAGCATTCCCAGCAGCCTCAGCAGCAGCCTCCTGTCTGAGGGGTTCAAGAGAAGGACAGGTTAACTGAGCCTGCCCCAAGTCTGCCCTAGAAGATCCCCCTGTCCCCAGAAACTCAACCTGATCAGGTTCAAGTTCTTCAGAGACAATTCCTTCAGGGGTCTCAAGATCATCTTCCTGTGAAGGCTGATCCTCACTTGTAGGCAGTTGGGAAGGCACAGCCTTTACCCTCCTGTTCTTCTTCTTGGAAGGTGCTTGGTCCATTGTTCCAGGATCCAAGACCTGAGGTTCAGAGAGGCACTTTTTGGCCTGTGACCTGGTCACAGCAAGGACATGTGATGATATCCCTAACATCTCTGCATGAGTCCTGTACTCAACTTCTGACCATAGAGAGTTCTCCAGGTCATTGCCCAATAAACATTCAACTGGGAGATCAGCACTAACCACAACTCTTTTTAGGCCAGTTACCCCTCCCCAGGAAAAGTTAACAATTGCCACACTATGTGTAGTGGTGGCATTGCTGGCATTGGTCACCAGGTAATTATCACCTGGCAGGTATTGTCCAGGGTCCACAAAGCTAGGTGTCACCATAGTGACACTGGCACATGTTTCCCTGTATGCTTGAGCCGCTTTTTCATTAATCAAAGGCGTCTGCCTGTACTTGTCCAGAATACTGGGGCTGACAGTAGGGGTCCAATCTAGTTCCAAAAAAACACACAAAAGAGCAGACGAGGTATATATGTAACTCTGTATCAGTACATTCTTGTTATTCTTCAATTAACCGCATCGCATGTAGTTGCAGTAGCCAATTTTTTGTTAAAGGTCCTGAAGAAAGCCGGGCTAAATGCCCCTAAGGCTGAAACATGTCGACCGTACTGCACAGCGCCACAGAGTAGTCTTACTACCGGGCGTGTTTTTAATCTTTGACACTTGGACTTCTATTTTTAACGTTCTTCGGAGTCCTGGTAGTCAATTTTATCTATCATTTTTTTGAGCACTGCACTGTTTCCATTCACATCACTTCAGGGTGTACATCAAGACTATGTTCTTGACAACCTTTCCCGCATCAACACTATATGGTCGAACTTGGGATGGTAAGATTAGTAATTCTCAGGTGACGTAAACTCCACCACATGGGTGGTCTGATGGGAATTACTTTAGCCTTTTGTGACTAACAGTCTCTATTTTTGGCAACCCTTTGTCTCACGCACTCACCACCAGTGCCTCACGGTCGCTGTTGCAGTTACACACCGCTTTCGGACCTGGTCTGCTCTTTTGTGTGTTTTGTACCTAGTTGTAGGGGAGCGAGCAGAAAGGTCATTAAATATTTCCCCCCGACCCTCCACACACCTGTTTTGTTTTTTCAGTATTTAGTGCAGCTTCTAGTTGTGGGTCTTTTTGATTAGGATGCAAACGCAGTTCAGTTTGCACCTCATAGCTCACCCAACTTAATTGTGTGTGTTGCCTTTCTGTCCACCTTCACTGACACTCAAAGATAATAACATCCACTTTCATCACTGTGAAATAATAATTATTCCTCATGGGGTCTTGTCACTTTGTTACTACACAGTGACCTATGATGGCGTATATGCCCTTTAATTTAATTATAAGTCTTGATTATGCTTCAGACACCTTCCGTTTCCCTTCTATGAATAGCAAGCCGAGGAGTCACTCTTTAAAGTATGTCCCATCGCACATTATACACCTTGAGACCTATTTTGACGAAACTCTCCACCTAGGATAGATGTTTCCTAATTAAAAATGATTATACTATTCCCTAACTCTCTATGGAAATGATGGAGGATCACTTTCTACTCCATCTGACATTGTTGATCTCCATTACGGGAGCCCGGTTTGATGAAATTCGCCGGTTATATGTCAGAGAAGCAGTGTCTCCCGTAGGGGCATGCAATCGAATCCTGACTAAGCCCAGTGAAACTATCGTCACAAATAAAAAAAATTTAAGTCCAACCCCCACAGAAGCTGTAACTATCTAATATGAGAATATTTGTTCTCATATGTGTCAAACGGGGATATTCATTTCCGTTGATTTGCGATATCTGGTGACTGCGCATGCGTCAGAGAGTAGTGGTTTACATTCTCCACGCATGCGCTAAAAAGCAGCGGCTTCCTTCACGCGATCTGCCGCGACTATGCTTAATCTGTACTCCACGGAGGACTCATTACCTAATTAACGGGGACTATTTAAGGAGGAAGGGCGGGATCACTTTCACCTCCACTTCCGCTCGTTTCAAAATCGAGGGCACCGACGGACAGGTGAGTCGCATAGTGCTCGCACTCGACTTAAGTTAGGTTCTGTTTGGGATACTGGATTAACTATTCTCTGTTGAAGTAGCCAGATCAGTAGGAACCGGTATGGCCCCTATTTTCAATCTAATTTTGTGCCAGAGAATTCCGCCTTTTGTTATTCCTATATAGGTCAGGAGCCCATGAATATGGATGGCCCAGGCAGCCACTCAGAGGCGTTTTCCAGTACCCCCCTACCAATGCAATAGCGCTGTTGTCTTAAATAGGTCTTCAGCTCACCCCTATTTGTTCTAAATAATTTGTTTCTTCAAAAAAAAATTTATACTGAGTAAGGATATACATTATCTCTTAAAGAAGTCACCTAGAGGCACACAGTAGTGTCAGGCTAGTGACCTGAGCTATGATTAGGATCGCAAGATGTGAGATTCCTATGTACCCCTTGGGAATCTTTGTGGTGGTCAGTGTTGGGCGTGACAGTTTGGCTACTATCACACGTCTGTTGGGTTAAATGTGTAGAACCATTGGGTTGGGCACAGTAAAGTTGTGTGCTTACTGTGTCTTTTATTTCTTCACTGTAGAGCGGGGCCTCATACTCCCGAGCGGTCGCCGGGTGAGGTGAGGTCATCACCCACACAAAGCTGGGTGAGTATCACTGAGAGGAAATGCCTCAATGTGATCAAGCTATTATGCTTTTTAGAATGCAGAATGTAAATTATTCTTGCAGGTGTGGCTACACGGTCTCTGTGTGTGTACGTAGGTGGGTGTGTGTGACTTGGTGTTGTTTGACATATTGTCTTTTTGTCTTTTGTCTCTTGATAGGAAGAAGACATTTTTCTTTCCCTCCAGTGGACATTTAAGTATTCAAGTTCCTGGTATATATGTAACTATGTATCAGTACATTCTTGTTATTCTTCACTTAAACACATCGCATGTAGTTGCAGTAGCCAATTTTTTGTTAAAGGTCCTGAAGAAAGCCGGGCTAAATGCCCCTAAGGCTGAAACATGTCGACCGTACTGCACAGCGCCACAGAGTAGTCGTACTACCTGGCGTGTTTTTAATCTTTGACACTTGGACTTCTATTTTTAACGTTCTTCGGAGTCCTGGTAGTCAATTTTATCTATCATTTTTTTGAGCACTGCACTGTTTCCATTCACATCACTTCAGGGTGTACATCAAGACTATGTTCTTGACAACCTTTCCCGCATCGACACTATATGGTCGAACTTGGGATGGTAAGATTAGTAATTCCCAGGTGACGTAAACTCCACCACATGGGTGGATTGATGGGAATTACTTTAGCCTTTTGTGACTAACAGTCTCTATTTTTGGCAACCTGTCTCACGCACTCACCACCAGTGCCTCACGGTCGCTGTTGCAGTTACACACCGCTTTCAGACCTGGTCTGCTCTTTTGTGTGTTTTGTACCTAGTTGTATGGGAGCGAGCAGAAAGGTCATTAAATATTTCCCCCCGACCCTCCACACACCTGTTTTGTTTTTTCAGTCCAATCTAGTTCCCCATCACAAATCAGAACAGCCTGTGTAGGGGTTCTGACTAGGCCAGAATCTCCCTCAGTTCCCAATGTGATACCCACTACCCCCTTAGTTTGTGGACCAACTCTGCTAACTGTACTAGTGGGTGCAGGTGCCTTAGGGGCTGCAGTGTTGGGGGCTCCACCCTTTTTACATTCACTTGTCCAGTGAGAGGTGTTTTTACATGTACTACACCAGGGTTTTCTTTGACCTTCTTTCTTCTTCTTCTTGGAAGTTTGGAACCCACCCTCAATATTAGTTTGGGGCCCTGTTGAAGACTTCTGGTGTTTAGCTTTCTGCTCCCCACCCTTCTGGTCTGTTTGGTTTCTTCTGGTCACCACCCTGGTTCTGGTTCTTTTGCTTAACTCTGGTTCTAACCCATTTATCTGCCCTCTTTCCCAATTCTTGGGGAGAGGTCAAATCTGAGTCAACCAAATGTTGATGCAACTGCTGGTTCTGACAATTATTTCAAATTTGTTCTCTCATAAGCAAATTGTACAATCCTGTATAATCTGTAACCTTACTTCCCAGCAACCATCCCTCCAGAGCCTTAGTGGCACATTCAACAAATTCAGACCAGTCCTGAGTCTGTGTCTTCTGGGTGTCTCTGAACAATAACCTGTACTGTTCAGTGGTTAAGCCTAACCCATCAATCAGAGCACTCTTTAGGACCAGGTAGTTTCTAGAATCCCCATCACTAACTATGAGGAGTCTGTCTCGGCCTCTACCTTCAAAGGAGAGCCACACGATTGCTGCGCACTGCAAAGACCTGTCTTTATCCTTAGGGATAATGCTGCCACCAGTGGATCCTAATCCACTCTCTCTAGGCTGTCTTGCTCTAGCAAGTTTCTCTTTGACCAGGGCAACTTCTAGTTCTTGCTTCTGGATCCTAAGCTCAGCCTCTCTCATTTTGGTCTCATGTTCCCTTCTCTGAGGGCTAGTCATCCCCCTTCTGGAGTGACCATGAGAGCCTCTAGAAGCTTGGGAGGTGTTGGATTCACCTGAGTGATTCCTCCTCCTCCTTTGCTCCTGGTTAAGTCCACTTGGGGGTCTGAATGGGTTGGACCCACTTTCAGTCCCAAATAGGCTTAAGTTAGCCTGGTTAAGCCTGCTGACTAACACCTGACTATTTCTACCATCATCAGAGTCACTGCTCCCCCCTTCTGTCTCCTCTTCTTCTTCCTCCTCATCAGGCTGAATATCTCCAGTGACCTGGTCATCCTCATCTACCTGGACTATGGGGACAGGGGTATCGGTATTGTCATCTTCAGTGGGAGAGCCTCCTTCAGCATGCCCTGTGGGGTCTGCTTTAGAGGTCTTTCGAGCTTCAGACTGGTCTTAAAGCTCTCTAAGGTGGTCTGTAGGAGGGGTTGGCCCTGTCCTATGACCTCTTAAGGCACAAAGCTGCCTTAGTTCCTTAAAGGAGAATATAGCAAATTTGGATGGTGCCCTTGGAGGGTCACTCTCAACAGAGACATTCCAGTGGAACCCTCTGCTCCAGACATTGCTCTAGTGTGGGTGGATATGTTGCAATCTACCTACACTGGTGTTTACCTACTAAACCTATCTAGTAGTTGTAGTCAGGGTGTGATACTCTCTATCCTCTACAACAACTAAGTTCAGTAGAACTTAAGTATACTAGTCTTGTTTTATATGTACCTAGCAGGTACCTGTATGATCTTTCAAATGATACTCTCAAAGATTGTAATGGTAAAACAACAGCAAGCTCAAATCCCAACCGCTGCTCACCAATGTGAGAAGTTGGCCTGGTATGTGATGCTCACTAATTCTAGTGATCACCTTGTACCATGCCAAGCAACCCTTATGATGATTGGTTGTAAGTCCACCTTATAGACCAGCTATCCTAGTAGCGTGGACAAAGCAGTCTTAGGCTACACTCTGTAAAGGCATGTGAAGCAAGCTGTTTTACCATACACAATCCCCTTGAATACCAAATGAAAGGACACCACACAGATATATATTGAAAATATATATATATTTATTTACTACAAAATCCCCTATACTCTTTATGAGCACAGAAGCAAATGCGTTAAAACAAAACATAGTTTAAATATACAAAAGTTGCACAATATGGATGAGCCCTAGGGGCCACCTAAACCATATACTAAAATAGTGGTATAAGAACCACCTAGCTGAAAGGAAGTAGGCCTGGGGCCTTGGGAATCGCTGGAGCTGTTCGGGACTAACAGTGATGAAGTCGGGAAAGGCCCGCGGGACTCGGGTGCAGTGCGGAAAGTGCACGCATATACCAATGTTAAGTCAATGGTGCGTAAAAGTTACAAAGTTAGTTATTAAGGAACCTTCCGAGTGACCTAGACGAATGAAACTTTAGACACAGACACTAGAGGTGTGTATCAGTGTAGGAACACCGGCGTTGCTGAGTTACCTCACCCACAGGAAGCAGGTGCACAGGTGCGAAGTAGTGTCGAGTTTCGTCACGCAGGTCGATGGTGCTTGGAGCTGAAGATGCTGCAGGTGGCTCAATGTGAAGAGTTCCGGTGGACCCAAGGGTGGATCTGAAGTGGTGAAGACCTGAAAGCAGAGGGGACAATGTTCAAAGTCACTAGCCAGTGACTACCGTGGAACCAGGATGGAACCAGGCAATGTTGGGTGCAAACAGGCGATGAGGTGTAGCTTCGCTCTGCAGCCACGTGGACACGAAGAGGTCAAGGACGCCCAGGAGTTGATCACGAGCTGTTCCACAAAGGCTCTAGCTGATGGCGGTGTCGGCAACTTGATCAGCACAAACAGGCCTTGGCTAATGCAAGCCATGCAGGAAGTGAAAAAGGCTTATCACTCGGACCAGCAAGGTCAGAGCGGGTGCTCCTTTTTACAGGAGCGAGGGCAAATCTGGAGCAACCAGACCCGCAGTGTAGATTGTAGGTTTCGTCGCCAAGATGGCCGCTGACCACGTGGCAAGTGGCCGGGATGGCGCGTCAAGTGGCACAATGCAAAAGGGCCCCACGCAGATCATGGAGATGCTGGGGGGCTGATCTTCGGTGCAAAGGCTGCTCGGTTGTGGGGCTTCTCAATCCCCAAAACACAGCGTTGAGGGTGCCTTGGGTGCTGCGCAGTCAGCTTTTCAGGGGTCTTCCGAGATGTCCGGTCCCACGTCTCTCGGTGCCTCCACGGGTCCCTTCTTTGCAAGGACTGTGGATTGGGTGGTGATAAGTCTGGGAGTCTGGGTCTTGTTGGGCTCTGGGCTCGGGCTTCGGCAGGAGGCGGCAGCAAAGCAGACGTCGAGTTGCTGGTTGGTGCCTGTGTTCACAGGTTGGCCACTCCTAGGCCACAAGGGAGATGCTCTTCAGTCTTCTGTGCAGCAGAATGTCGAAGTCCAGTCGTCTTCTTAGTTTCAAGTTGATTCAGGATGATCTGAGGTGCTATGGCACTGCTCTCACTCTTATTCCCAATCTGAGGGGTGGATCACATGCTAGGTCCCTCCTCTGGGTGGGACCAGGAAGGGGGACGGTTACACCCCCTTTCCTTTGTCCAGCTCCTCGCCAGGCCTGGGTCTGGAAAGTCCCAGGACCGGTTTGGACTGGCTTATGCACGAGGACACCTTGTGTGCCCCCGGCATGTCTGATTCTATTCAGCCCTGTCCTGCCCAATACACAAAATCCTGTCTGGGGTGGTGCTCGCACCTCCCAAGGCAGGAAACCCTTTGTCCAAGCCTCCCTCGCTGGAAGGACTCCCAGCAGCAGGAGGTCAGACTTGTGTCTGTGGTGGCAGCATCCATTTTGTGATGCTGAGGCTCTGGTTAACTTTAACCGGGGTTAAGGCTATGTACATGTCGTTTCCCTCTAGAAGGGTGGAATGCTATCCCCGTCGCAAGAACTGTCGAGGGGATAGTATTCCAAATCGTATGACACCTTACTCGACATGTTTTGATAAAGCCAAACCAAAGTTAGCATATAACCGCGAGGATTATAATGCACTTAAGAGTATATGGTATGGCAATATCCCGGAACAGCTAAGGGAGTTGTTCCCGACAGCTGCAGACAGGCTCAGCTCATGCTAGAGCACCATCTCACATGAAACCACGCACTCTGCCCCCAGGATTGCAGGGGCCTTCCATAGGAATGGCTTATAGGTTAACATGTGTCCAGTTAAGGTTAGATATAGGGATACTATATCTAAGTAAGAGGTGATTACACCAACTTACCCCAGCTGAGTGATCAGCCAGTTGTGTCAAATATGGAGGCCAGGCCAGGGGTGGCACAATACATGCTGCAGCCCCTGGTAGGCCTTGGATACACCTATGCCCTGGGTACCTATGGTACACTGTTACAGGGGCCTATAAGGTGAACCCGTTCCAATTCATAATGCACCTAGAGTGCATTGGCAGTAATGTAGAGAGAGAACAGCAGGCTGTGAGTCTGATTAGCAGGCCCACAGCCACATTAAGTCATAAACCAGTGAAGCAAAAAGCAAAAATGTGGGGTGACCATAGGATAGCAGACCCTACTCTCCTACAGCTGCCTCCTCATTCTCCTCGACCTATCTGCTGCATTTGACACAGTAGATCACAAACTCCTCATCAAATCTCTGCAAGAGAAGGCAGGGCTCGATGAGACAGTTATCAAATGGTTCTCCTCCTTCCTGCACAGAGAATCAAAATCAACAACTTTGAATCGGACCTACACCCAATCAACAGGGGAGTCCCTTAAGGGTCAGTGATCTCCCCTCAACTATTCAACATCTATATGCAACCCCTCACTACCCCCTCCAAAGAAGCCAACATACCCTTCCATCTGTATGCCGATGATATGCAGATCTACTTAGAAATCTCATCTGCGAAGGACATTCAAAGACTCAATGGCATACTGAAGGAAGTGCAACTTTGGTTGACTAGCAATCACCTAAAACTGAACCCTGACAAAACTGAACTACTCCTCATATCAAACAAAGCAGAGAACCCCCAAATGGTAGTTTGGAAAAAAAACTATTGATGCGCCCAATGGAAACCTCACTCTGGCGGACTCTGTTAAATCACTAGGTATCAAGCTAGACCCAAAACTGGACATGACCAATCATATAAAGAACTCAGCTAAGAGCGCCTTCCTCAACCTAAAGTTATTGAACAAAATTAAACCTTTCATCCCACCCAAAGATCTCAAACAAGCCACTCAATCTTTGGTGCTGTCAAGACTACACTACGGTAATGCAGCCATCACAGGAATTCCAAAAGCACATCTTGCTCCCCTTAAAACCATTCTCAATGCGGCTGCCAGAATGTTCACTGGAATCAAAAAATACGAGCACATCTCACCGGCACTCAGAGAACTCAAATGGCTCCCTGTCGAAATGAGGACTAATTTCAGTACAGCTTGCCTTACTCACAAAGCCCTACACACAGGCAAACTTGAATACCTGGCTGCCAAACTCAAAAAAGCAGGTCAGAACAGGAACCTCAGAAGCTTAAACACCCTTCTACACATTCCACTGAAAGTTCGTCAACAAAAACAGCGGCCAGATCATTTGCAGGAAACACGCCCAAAATATGGAACTCTATTCCTCTCCACATCAGAACTAACCCCTCCTTTATGAGTTTTAAAACCCAGCTCAAAATCCTGATCCTCGATCGATCCCTAGTGAACAGATAGGAGCTGCTAGAACGCTAAATAATTGACTCCGCACTCGGCCGGACACTACGCCAGCCAGCCCTTCTCTGGCACCTTGTCTTCTCAGTTTTTGTACTCCGAGATTGTCTCCAATATTGTATTTGTGTTTTTACATGTCCTATAACTGTTGTAAAGCACTCCGATACCCACCGGTCAGGTCAGCGCTATATAAAACTCCGCAAACAAATATCACAAGTGGCATGAGGGAGTTCATGCCAATCTACAAAATCACATAAACAAACATGGCATGTGTAGTCACTGGTGGGGTACATGGAACATTGGCATTGTGTGCACAATGATGTGCAATTAACCATGTGGCCCCTGTGCACTGTTGTGATGATTGCCAGATGGCCATTGACACAGCATGACGTGTCCATTGGTGCTGTCAAAGTAATCCGCCACCCCAATCCTGGCCACCCATGTCACTGTATGGCACCCAAATTGTGGTAGCTACCACCTGGCCCCAGCGGTGTGTCACCGCCAATGGTCAAGCCACAATCGCGGTAGTGATAGCCATAGAGATATGCCCAAATGGTGGTTGGCATGCTCCGCCACCCAAATCGCAGTGACTCATGTGAATGTATGGCACCCAAATCGCAGAAGCTAGCACCTGGTACCAGCGGTGTGTCACCGCCAATCCCCAAAACACAAGTGCGGTAATGATAGCCATAGAGACACCCAAATCGCGGTGACTCATGTGAATGGACCCAAATCACGGTAGCTACCACCTGGCCCTTACAGCCAATGGGAACCTTAATTGCAGTAGCATGATGCAAGTTTGAAAATCGCGGTAGATGTGCTCCGCCACTGCGGAGCTGGTCATTGGATGCAATTGAAAGATGCACCACCGTGGTAGCCCTCACCTGGCCCCTGCGGTGTGTCACCACCATGGGCTATGCCCTTACAGTCAATGGGAACCTTAACCCCTTTGCTGCTAGGCCTTCCCCCCCCGTGCTAAGCCTTTTTTGGCTATTTGGAGTACTGCGGCCATTGGACCCTGTAACGTTTTGACCACATAAGGTATCCACCCCAAATTTGCATCTTTTTCTTCCAACATCATGAGGATTCTAAAGGTACCCAGGGTTTGTGGATTCCCTTGGAGGGGTCCCAGAAATTAGTCAAAATGCAGCAAAAGCTTGGTTTTTTTCAGAAAAATTGGAAAAACCGGCTACAAATGAAAGCGTCTGGGTTTTCCCCTGCAAATGCTATCAAAAATGGGTTGTGTGGCTGAAATCACCATTTTCCCATCTTTTTGGGAATGACAGACTTTTGTCAGAAAACTAACATTTTTTGGGCATTTTTCTGGGAAATAGCCTATTTTTGCTATTTGATGTTTGAAGAGCACTCTGCTTGGGATCCACTTGCCTTGCCTGCCTTGCCTGTCTACCTACTGCTCGCGGAACCCGCTCCGCGGGTCCCGCATCGCGCTGTGTGACCTGCAGCAACTTTGAACTTGGAGGGTCAGCTGAGGGAGATTACCGACGGGGCTGCGAGCGGCGTGCGCTCACGGAGGGACTTCAACTCCCAGGAGCGCCTGCCAGCCCGGAGGAGCAACACCTGGGCCGCTCTCCCCGACCCCTCCCACCCTTCCACCGATCATTTTAAAAGCAGCACTTCCCTGTTAGCGAGTGGGACGCTTTGATGTTTGAAGAGCACTCTGCTTGGGATCCACTTGCCTTGCCTGCCTTGCCTGTCTACCTACTGCTCGCGGAACCCGCTCCGCGGGTCCCGCATCGCGCTGTGTGACCTGCAGCAACTTTGAACTTGGAGGGTCAGCTGAGGGAGATTACCGACGGGGCTGCGAGCGGCGTGCGCTCACGGAGGGACTTCAACTCCCAGGAGCGCCTGCCAGCCCGGAGGAGCAACACCTGGGCCGCTCTCCCCGACCCCTCCCACCCTTCCACCGATCATTTTAAAAGCAGCACTTCCCTGTTAGCGAGTGGGACGCTTTGATGTTTGAAGAGCACTCTGCTTGGGATCCACTTGCCTTGCCTGCCTTGCCTGTCTACCTACTGCTCGCGGAACCCGCTCCGCGGGTCCCGCATCGCGCTGTGTGACCTGCAGCAACTTTGAACTTGGAGGGTCAGCTGAGGGAGATTACCGACGGGGCTGCGAGCGGCGTGCGCTCACGGAGGGACTTCAACTCCCAGGAGCGCCTGCCAGCCCGGAGGAGCAACACCTGGGCCGCTCTCCCCGACCCCTCCCACCCTTCCACCGATCATTTTAAAAGCAGCACTTCCCTGTTAGCGAGTGGGACGCTTTGATGTTTGAAGAGCACTCTGCTTGGGATCCACTTGCCTTGCCTGCCTTGCCTGTCTACCTACTGCTCGCGGAACCCGCTCCGCGGGTCCCGCATCGCGCTGTGTGACCTGCAGCAACTTTGAACTTGGAGGGTCAGCTGAGGGAGATTACCGACGGGGCTGCGAGCGGCGTGCGCTCACGGAGGGACTTCAACTCCCAGGAGCGCCTGCCAGCCCGGAGGAGCAACACCTGGGCCGCTCTCCCGACCCCTCCCACCCTTCCACCGATCATTTTAAAAGCAGCACTTCCCTGTTAGCGAGTGGGACGCTTTGATGTTTGAAGAGCACTCTGCTTGGGATCCACTTGCCTTGCCTGCCTTGCCTGTCTACCTACTGCTCGCGGAACCCGCTCCGCGGGTCCCGCATCGCGCTGTGTGACCTGCAGCAACTTTGAACTTGGAGGGTCAGCTGAGGGAGATTACCGACGGGGCTGCGAGCGGCGTGCGCTCACGGAGGGACTTCAACTCCCAGGAGCGCCTGCCAGCCCGGAGGAGCAACACCTGGGCCGCTCTCCCCGACCCCTCCCACCCTTCCACCGATCATTTTAAAAGCAGCACTTCCCTGTTAGCGAGTGGGACGCTTTGATGTTTGAAGAGCACTCTGCTTGGGATCCACTTGCCTTGCCTGCCTTGCCTGTCTACCTACTGCTCGCGGAACCCGCTCCGCGGGTCCCGCATCGCGCTGTGTGACCTGCAGCAACTTTGAACTTGGAGGGTCAGCTGAGGGAGATTACCGACGGGGCTGCGAGCGGCGTGCGCTCACGGAGGGACTTCAACTCCCAGGAGCGCCTGCCAGCCCGGAGGAGCAACACCTGGGCCGCTCTCCCCGACCCCTCCCACCCTTCCACCTGTTACTACAATAAGTCAATACTACTCCCGCAGCGCGGGAGAGCGCGCGGGAGAAGCCCGGGACAAGGGCGGGACCGTCTGTGGCCGTCCGGGGCCGCAGGAGGCCGGGCTGGGCCACCCCTTTATTATTTGCAGTCTTGTTGTTGGATGTAATTGATTTGTTTAGTGTTCGCTCGTATCATCTAGTTATTGAAGGTAGTAGGGGGGTTTATACTATGGCTAATATTGCAAGTACCTCTGCCTTGCAGTCCTCTATGGGTGAGGCTGAGACGGCAGTTATGGGGCCCTTAGATACGTATTTCAAACGCCTGCCACAAGACATCGATAGGGAGATTGCTTTGGCGGAAAGACGCGCCGGGCGAAGGCTATCGATTGAGCTTATGAAAAATCCCCTTGATAATAATATAGGCCAAAGTTTCCCTGCATTGGTTACCCCGCTTTCTTCTACAGTACTGCCACTTACACACGATACACAGTATGATATATCTGTATCCAATGAGCTACTGGGTACTTCTCCTGTAGATATAGTGGCTACTACTTTATCGCCAGAGCATTTAAATGGTTCTAATAGAGCACTAAAGGGGCAAAACGCTATATCTAAAGCGTGTGTTCAAGCACAGGCTATTAAGCCTAAACCATGCCCAAAGAGGAAAAGGGACACAGTCACAAAAAAAAAAACCAAGTACAAAAACCAGCAAGGAAGATCAGGAAGTTGGCCATTAAAACACTCTTAGGCAATGTTCCTGTTGAGAACCCTAGTGGGGTAACAATTGGGGAGGAATTGTCTGTGTTAACAGGTGCAGAGAAACAAATGATCCCTGCATCACCAGTAACAGAAATAGACCCCATTACTTTAGTAGCCCCTGGCCAACCGACATCTAAACCGGAATATCTATTGGGCGTGGAAAAACTAATACGCTCCCTCTTAAATCCTCTTGAGACTAGACTTGAGAAGCTAGCAAAACAATTGGACCATCTTGAGCAGGCTAGCTTAGATAATTTCTTTTCAATAAAAACATGAATTAAGTCCCATAATAAATTGGGAGAGAATGGGACAAAACATAAGCTAGCCGAGCGGGATATTGGTGTCACTGTGGTCGAATTGACTCCCCCAATGGTGAATGGTGTACCTACTCAGCAGAACCAGGGACAGAATAATAAGAACATAGCAGTACCCTTACCGTCTGTAAATAATAGTAGTTCTGGGAGAACAAAGACCAGCTGTATTAGTGCAACGGCTAAAGGTACAAAAGATGGCATTAAAAACTGTGCCCCAGCGATTAATAAAAATAGCTCACCCTTACCAACTATTATGGAACGTAATCAGGGTACTTTGATAGACACAGATAAAAATCTAGGTAAGAATGTTGATGGACCAAACGGGCCGCTTGCCTCTCAGATAGTAAATAGGGGAGGTCATGTAAGGGATAGCAACACCACAGCCGGTGGAAATAACACCAGCATGGTCGTGGGAAATAGTGCCCCTTCGAGCCTTGCTGTCCAAGAACGATGCCCATCAAAATTACATGTCAACAAACCCACAATTCGGATTCCCCCGGTTCAACTCACCCCTGATTCCCACCCATATGTGGCCATTCTCACCAACGTCCCACTCTTACCGGAAGGTCAAGGGGAAACATATGACATGTTAAAAAATAAAGTCATGCATTGGCTGCGGGTCAATAGACCCCTGCCAGGGGGTGTGGACGGCCTGATTATTGGGGTTAGAAGGGTCAATTGGATTGGGAACACCTTAAAAAAGCAGGGGGGTGAGTGTATCATAATCAACTTTCAAGACCCAAGGGTAGTAGGGTTGATCACGAAACCGGGATGGAATATTAGCTTTGGTGGGATTGGGGTTGTAGACTTGACTTTTTTCTATCCTAGATCTGTGTCCTCTTATCCGGGGGGGTGTAATGAGTTAAGGAGAATTACTCTGCCTTCCTTGGTAGAGGTCAGCTCTTTCCCTGCCCCTATCTTGCGTCCAAATGATAGTTATAAACAGGTATATAACTTTGATAGTGGAGTAGGGTACACGAGATGGGGATGCTGACGGGATCCAGTTGAACCTTTGGACTCTGTTGTACAAATGGACAGGGAAACTATTGTGGAGCCAATTCTGACACCTAAGGGGGATGCAATGTGTAACTTAGCAGAAGTGGTCCCAGAAAGGGAATATGGAAGTAGGAGGGGGGGCAATAAGATATGCCAGGACGACTGGGGGGATGATCCCAGACCACCATTAAGTCTTGGTATAAATGAGGCAAATGTGGCAAACTGTGCAAATATTGCTATGGGAGAGGGTGGTGACTGTGAGATTTTGATTAATTCACCGGTTATGGTTGATACTGAAAGGGGGATTGGCAAAGGTGACATCACGGGGATGTTCCTTTCATGGAATATAGCAGGTTTGGCCTCAAGATTGTTGTCCCAAGATTGGTTAGACTTTGTTAATGGGTTTGAAATGTGCCTGTTCCAGGAGACGTGGGCTTGTGAGCCAATCTATCTGCCAGGTTATCTAAATTTTTGTATACCAGCGACTAGGGGCCCTAGGGGCAGACCTACGGGAGGTCTAACAGCCTGGGTTAAGCAGAATTCCCAGGTCAAAATAAAAGTCATCGACCTATGCTGCAAGGATATACAATTATTGAGGTTAACATTAGGACAGGGCGGTGTGATAGATATCTATAATATTTATGCTAGGGGTTTAAGTGTTGGGAATTCTCCCACCCTTGAAGCTCTATCAACCTCCCTTGAATCCAAGTCACTTGGTAATAGATTGGGGGTGGCAGGCGACCTGAACAGGACTTTTGAGCCCTTGGAAAATACTGAACATCCGATAGGACAAGAAGAGGATGCTCTATGGGGCGTCCCAATCCTAAACCTCCCACCAGTGAAGCGGTGGACTAAGGATGTATTGTTGTTGAATGCGTTATGTCTGGAGTATGGTTTGAGGGCCCTTAATGGCAGGACAAAAAGTGACCAAGGTGGAAATAGCACATTCGACAATTGGCATAGCAAGAGTAGGATCGATTATGTCATTTGCAGTCTTGAGCTATGGTGTGGCGTGGGTGACATGGAAATTGTGGGGAGAATAGAAAGTGATCATAACCCCCTCAGTGTTACCCACTCATGGTGGAGGGCTGCGCCTGCCCACCTTGCGTTAGGGAGTGAAATTGTACCTGTTATAGCTAACGATCTAAGAAGGGTGAAATGGCCAAATGTGCTGGCTAACTTAGCCACTGTGGAGCACATTAACCTGGAGGTGGATAACGCTATTGCCGCCATGGAATCAGTATACCCTGTAATACCGGGTTCCTCTTTAATAGCAGACATACACGACACATTCTTCCATTTGATAAAACCGTATTTTATTAAATCAGTTAGGGCAAATAGAAAACCTCCCATCAAACTGGCAAGGTGGTTTAACAAGCAGTGCAGGGCAACCAGACTGGAGCTGGGCAGGGCAATTAAAAGCAGGGATAAGGCTCTGATTAGCATTGCTAGGAAACAATATAAGGAGAATATTTGCAAGGCTAAGAAACTTTGGGAAGAGGAATATTGGGAGGAGTTACTTGAGGCCTCTGGGCAAAAAGACTCAAGACTCTTTTGGAAAATTATGAAATGGGGCAGAGGTGGTACGCCAAACAATCCCGATAATAATGTTAATGAAGCTTCATGGGTCGAGTATTTCCAACCCCAGTATGCGGAGAATAGGGACATAATGGACAGTGAATCAATCCCTGTGGTATTTTCCAAGGGAGACTTATTCTCAACTAAAGAAGCAGAACTGGTAATTTCATCACTGCAGGGGGGGAAAGCTCCGGGGTTGGATGGAATTCCCTCAGATATTTTCAAACACGATAAGGTCCGCTGGGCAAAATATACGACTGTGCTGGGAAATGCCCTTGCAAAAGGGGCAAAAATCCCAGATGTATGGAAGGGGGCAATTATAATTCCGATCTTTAAGAAAGGTGATCGGTCGCTCCCGGCAAATTATAGACCTATAAGTTTGCTGGCCACTATCCAGAAAGTTGTGGGCAAGATGGTGGTCGACAAACTTATGGCCTGGGTAGATGAAAACAATGCCTTATCCCCCTACCAGGCAGGATTTAGACGAGCTACCAGCACGGTTGACCAAATTTTTCGTTTCACTATGCTACGGTGGGGGACTGTACTCCTTGGCGAGGGCAGCCTTTATGTAGCATTTGTAGATCTGAGGGCTGCCTTCGACCTGGTGCCCAGGAGTATGCTGTGGGGTGTCTTGAGCAAGATAGGGGTTCCACTTGAACTGCTCACATTAATAATGCGTCTCCACGAAAGCAATTTCGCTAAAGTCCAGTGGGGGAGGAATGGGGAATCATCCATCAATTTCCCAGTTGAGCGGGGGGTACGTCAGGGTTGTGCCATGGCACCCCTGTTGTTCTCCTTGTTCATCAATGGTATAGTCGATAGGATGTTGGATGCGAGGGTTGACGCACCTTCGCTGGCGGGCATCAGGGTTCCGATCCTGATGTTCGCCGACGATACTTTGATCGTGTCCAAAACCCCGGCAGGTCTCCAGCGAGCCTTGAACATATTTGATATGTTCTGCAAGGAACGGGGTCTCGAAGTTAATGTAAATAAAACTAAGCTGATGGTCTTTGGGCAAAAACGCCAAGCCCAACCCAGGGTATCTCTGAACAGTATTAGACTAGAGGTAGTAAATGTCTTTACATACCTAGGGGTGGAGATATCAAGTAAATTTGGTTGGTCAAGACATATCGAGAAGGCGGTTTTGAAACATCAGCAGATTTCAGGAGCGCTTCGAGTGGAACAAGCAAAATCTAAAACCAGGCCTATTAAACCTGTTCTCATGGTATACGACGCAAAAGCCTTGGGCGCAGCCCTTTACGGGGCTGAAGTCTGGGGGTTTGAGAGGTTCGATACGCTTCAAAGATCTGAGAACAGGTTTTTGAGAGGGATAACTAGTCTTCCCCAAAGTACCCCATTAATACCGCTTGGCTTGGACTTAGGAAGAAGATCGCTTAGTGATCGTGCCCGACTAAGGCCTATCCTCTACTGGAGACGGTTGTGGACGACCCCTGAAATTAGACACTATGCTGAGGGGTTTTCTGCCTTAGTTAAATCAGACGTCTTTCATAAAATTACATGGCTAAAAAAGCTTAGGGACACCCTTGCTGAGCTTGGTCTCTCCAAACTTTGGGAAAATCCCTCTGGGGAAGTGTTCCCCAGTAAAACAACTATAAAAGCTATATATTGGGATTATATCGACCAGAAGTCTTGGAGGAGTGTGACCTCAGAATCTATGGGGGGTAGGTTTATGGAATTCAAAATGAGGCCTGCACTAGAACAGTACTGGGACACTTTAACTGTTCCGATAGACAGAAAATTATTCTTTCAGCTAAGGGCAGGCTCCCTCCCCCTGAAGTCATTGACGTCTAATTGGGGAACTAATAGTAGTTCATGTTGCCCGATATGTGGCGCCCCCAATGAAAGTATAGCACATTTTTTATTCATGTGCGAGGGCTATGTAAACCCAAGGAAATTGTGGTTGGCACCTGTTTGCAGGAACCTTGGTGTCTCAAGCGGTGTTGAGGGGCTGAGAATTATTTGTTCCTCAACCGAACTGCCTATAGTTGTAGGAACGGCAAAATACCTGGGGTGGGCTTGGTCTATAAGGCGGAGGGCTCTATCTTCGAATAGGCCTTGAATCTCGTTTTCTTGCTTGTATGAATTGCATTGCTAAATCCCGAGGGAGAGAATTATGAATTTTAGCTATAATATGCTGCTAAATGCCCGTAAGGAGTTTTGACTGTATAAATTTTGTTTATGGTCAATAACGTGGTCGACTTTGTTTTTTAACTCGCATTTAGCCTCTGTATATTATGAGAAAGCTTATATTAACTTGTGGTGAATATTTTATGTGTTTATACTGTGTATTTTAAGCTGTAAATTAAGTGCTAATGTATGTATAGAGCTTTTTAAATGTGTAATTTTATATGTTTGTGCTTTTATGAGTGCATAACTCGAATAAAGCTTTTCAATCGAATATAGCAATCGCTATTTTTGTGCTTTCAACCTCCTTCAAGTTAATGGTAAAAATTAGTGTGAAAGCAATAATGGATCCTGGAAAGCTATTCATTTTAGAAAGGTAGACACAATTCTGAATTCAGCAAGGGGTCATTTGTGTAGATCCATCAAGGTTTCTTTATAGAAACTAACAGATAAATATTGGACAAATTGAAAATTAGTAGAAAAAAACAGCCTTTTGTGTCAACGTTTTCACCTCTAACTTCTTATAATTATGACAGCTCTTTCAAAGCAATATATCACCAAAAACCAGACGAACCCAGAGTCAAAAACTGAGTAGCAAATTGCAATGGCTTTTTATTAGGTACCGGATACTTAGCAATTATTGTGTGAAAATGTATACATGGAAAAATCGGTATGAAAGACATCTATGTATTTCTGAAATGGGAACAAATTATAGAGTTTAGAAACAGTACATATTTGCACATTTTCAAAATTGGGAACACTCATACTAGCATGAGAATTATTGGTCATTTTTCAAAATGACTTCTTTTTTACACAATGTCCTTCATTTGGAAGGTAGAAATGGATCAAAACTCAATAGGTAATAACAGTTGCTTTACAAAATCTGAATTACCCTAAGTCTCCCGATAAAAATGGTATCTCACTTATGTGGGTAGGCATAGTGTCCACGACCAGAAAGGGCTCAAATCCCAACGTGAACACACCACATTTTCACAATGAAAATCACCCTTTTTTTGCGAAATGCCTAGCAGTAGTTTTTTAACCCTAGCTTTGGCGGCACCTGGGGAAACCTAGCAAGCCTATACATTTCTGTAAACTAGACAACCAGGGGAAATTAGGATGGGGTGACTTCACTGCCTCCCACTAGGTTCTGTTACCCAGAATCCCTTTCAAACCTAAAAAAATGTCCAAAATAACACATTTTCCCTATATTTCTGCGGTTGAAAGTTCTGGAATCTGCGTGGATCCACAAATTTTCACCCACCCCGCGTTCCCCAAAGTCTTCAGAGAAAAATGGTACATCACTGCTGTGGGTCGGCCTAGTGCCCGCGACAGGAAATGGTACAAAAGGGGGTGGTGATGGACAGTCAAAAGATCTGGGTTTAATCCATCACCGTTCTTTAGACCACTCTGCCACCCCAGTCACCGAACTGCCAAGTCACTTTGCCACTGGATTCAAGCAAGCCGGGCTGAAGACGTCTGGAATGCCAGAAACCGGTCCTCGGAAGCTTGTTTCCGGTCCAGGGAAGACATGGCTTGGCAGTTCGGGCTGGACTGTTCCCATGAGGCACAGGGTCAGACTGATTTGCATATAGCCATGTCTGAACTGGGATGGCAGAGTGGGCTAAAGAACGGTGATGGATTAAACCCAGATCTTTTGACTGGGTGAGAGTGTTTGATTGATTCATATGCTCCGTCCCTCACCACCCCCTTTTGTACCGCTTTTGTCCGCCATAAGTGTGGCAGCTTATGCTCAGACGTGAGTCCCTTGCTCACGTTGCCACTGGATTCAAGCAAGCCGGGCTGAAGACGGCTGGAATGCCAGAAACCGGTCCTCGGAAGCTTGTTTCCGGTCCAGGGATGACATGGCTTGGCAGTTCGGGCTGGACTGTTCCCATGAGGCACAGGGTCAGACTGATTTGCATATAGCCATGTCTGAACTGGGGTGGCAGAGTGGGCTAAAGAACGGTGATGGATTAAACCCAGATCTTTTGACTGGGTGTGAGTGTTTGATTGATTCAGATGCTCCGTCCATCACCACCCCCTTTTGTACCGCGACAGGAAATGGCAAAAAACGCAACGTGGTCACACCTCAATTTCGCTGTGAAAAATTACCCTTTTTTGGCAAAGTGCCTAGCTGTAGTTTTTTAACCCTAGCTCTGCCGGCACCTACGGAAACATAGCAAACCTATACAATTTTAAAAACTACACACCCAGGGGAATCCAGGATGGGGTGACCTGACTGCTTCCCACTAGGTTCTGTTGCTCAGAATCCCTTGAAAACCTAAAAAATTGTCAAAAAAAAAACATTTTCCCTACATTTCTGTGATGGAAAGTTCTGGAATCTGCGTGGATCCACAAATTTCCACCCATCCGCGTTCCCTAAAGTCTACAGAGAAAAATGGTACCTCAATTGTGTGGGACGGCCTAGTGCCCACGGCAGGAAACGGCGCAAAACGCAATGTGGTCCCACCTCAATGTCGCAGTGAAAAATGACCCTTTTTTGGCAAAGTGCCAAGCTGTAGTTTTTGAACCCTAGCTCTGCCGGCACCTAGGGCAAGCTAGCAAACCTATACATTTTTGAAAACTAGACACCCAGGGGAATCCAGGATGGGGTGACTTGACTGCCTCCCACCAGGTTCTGTTACCCAGAATCCCTTTCAAACCTAAAAACCTAAAAAATGGTTAAAAAAAGCACATTTTCCCCACATTTCTGTGGTGGAAAGTTCTGGAATCTGTGTGGATCCAGACAATTCCACCCATCCCGTGCTCCCCAAAGTCTTCAGAGAAAAATGGTACCTCACTTGTGTGGGTCGGCCTAGTGCCTGTAACAGGAAACTGCGCAAAACGCAACGTGGTCACACCTCAATTTTGCAGTGAAAAATGACCCTATTTTTGCAAAGTGCCTAGCTGTAGTTTTTGAACCCTAACTCTGCCGGCACCTAGGGAAACCTAGCAAAACTATACATTTTTTAAAACTAGACACCCAGGGAAATCCAGGATGGGGTGACTTGACTGCCTCCCACCAGGTTCTGTTACCCAGAATCCCTTGAAAACCTAAGAAATTGTTAAAAAAACACATTTTCCCCACATTTCTGTGGTGGAAAGTTCTGGAATCTGTGTGGATCCAAAAATTTCCACCCACCCCGTGTTTCCCAAAGTCTACCGAAAAAAATGGTACCTCACTTGTGTGGGTCGGCCTAGTGCCCGCGACAGGAAACGGCGCAAAACGCAACGTGGTCACACCTCAATTTCGCTGTGAAAAATTACTCTTTTTTGGCAAAGTGCCTAGCTGTAGTTTTTTAACCCTAGCTCTGCCGGAACCTATGGAAACCTAGCAAACCTATACATTTTTGAAAAGTAAACACCCAGGGGAATCCAGGATGGGATGACTTGACTGCCTCCCACCAGGTTATGTTACCCAGAATCCCTTGCAAACCTAAAAATGGTTAAAAAAACACATTCTCCCCACATTTCTGTGGTGGAAAGGTCTTGAATCTACGTTGATCCACAATTTTCCACATACTCCGTATTCCCCAAAGTCTTATGAGAAAAATGGTACCTCACTTGTGTGGGTCGGTCTAGTGCCTGCGACAGGGAACGGTGCAAAACGCAACGTGGTCACACCTCAATTTCACAGTGCAAAATGACCCTTTTTTAGCAAAGTGCCTAGCTGTAGCTTTTGAACCCTAGCTCAGCCGGCACCCAGGGAAACCTAGCAAAGCTATACATTTTTGAAAACTAGACACCCAGGAAAATCCAGGATGGGGTGACTTGACTGCCTCCCACCAGGTTCTGTTACCTAGAATCCCTTGCAAACCTAAAAAGTTGTCAAAAAAACACATTTTCCTCACATTTCTGTGGTGGAAAGTTCTGGAATCTGTGTGGATGCAGAAATTTCCACCCACCCCACGTTCCCCAAAGTCTTCCAAGAAAAATGGTACCTCACTTGTGTGGGTCGGCCTAGTGCCTGCAACAGGAAACTGCGCAAAATGCAACGTGGTCACACCTCAATTTTGCAGTGAAAAATGACCCTTTTTTACACAGTGCCTAGCTGTAGTTTTTAAACCCTACCTCTGCCAGCATCTAGGAAAACCTAGCAAACCTATACAATTTTGAAAACTACACACCCAGGGGAATCCAGGATGGCGTGACTTGACTGCCTCCCACCAGGTTCTGTTACCCAGAATCCCTTGCAAACCTAAAAAATTGTAAAACAAACACATTTTCCCCACATTTCTGTGGTGGAAAGTTCTGGAATCTGTGTGGATCCAGACAATTCCACCCACCCAGTGTTCCCGAAAGTCTTTAGAGAAAAATGGCATCTCACTTGTGTAGGTCGGCCTAGTGCCCGCAGCAGGAAACGGCGCAAAACGCAATGTGGTCCCACCTCAATTTCGCAGTGAAAAATGACCCTTTTTTGGCAAAGTGCCAAGCTGTAGTTTTTTAACCATAGCTCTGCCGGTACCTAGGGAAAGCTAGCAAACCTATACATTTTTAAAAACTAGACACCCAGGGGAATCCAGGATGGGGTGACTTGACTGCCTCCCACCAGGTTCTGTTACCAAGAATTCCTTTCAAACCTAAAAACCTAAAAAATGGTTTCAAAAAGGCACATTTCCCCCACATTTCTGTGGTGGAAAGTTCTGGAAACTGCGAGGATCTAGAAATTTCCACCCACCCCGTGTTTCCCAAAGTCCTCAGGGAAAAATGGTACCTCACTTGTGTGGGTCGGCCTAGTGCCTGCGACAGGAAACTGTGTAAAACACAACGTGGTCATACCTCAATTTCACAGTGAAAAATGACCCTTTATTGGCAAAGTGCCTAGCTGTAGTTTGTGAAGCCTAGCTCTGCTGGTACCTAGGGAAACCTACCAAACCCACACATTTCTGGAAAGTAGACACCAGGAGGCTTCCAAGAAGGTATGGCTTGCATGGATCCCCATCGTTTCCTTACCCAGAATCCCTTGCAAACCTCAATTTTTGCTGAAAATGTTTTGAGGCAACATCAACATTGCCTATCAAAAAATGTTTTGGGCCCTAGCCTGTCGCAGGTACTTGGGCCTACCACACAAATAAGGCACCATTTTTATTGGGAGACCTGGGTGTACGCTGGGCAGTAGGAAATTTGCAAGAGCCCGGTGATGCCATACTTTCCCACACAAAAATGTGTGAAAAAAATGATTTTTTTCAGCTAAAATTGAGGTTTACAAAGTATTCTGGGTAAGGAAACATTGGGGATCCACACAAGCTTTTCCTCCTTGGAAGCCCCCGGGTGTCTACTTTTCAGAAATGTGTGGGTTTGGTAGGTTTCCCTAGATGGCCGGCGAGCACGCGGCCAAAAACCCAGGTGACCCCCATTTGCAAAAGCAGGTGTTTTTAGATAGGCAATTTTGATGTTGCCTCGCTATGTTTTTGACCCTTGTCTGTCGCGGGTACTTCGGCCTCCCACACAAGGGATGCACCAATTTTATCGGGAGACTTGGGGGAACGCTGGGTGGTATGAAATCTGTGTGAGCCCGGTGATGCCACACTTTACCACACAAAAATGTGTGAAAAAACAGATTTTTTCAGGTAAAATTGATGTTTGCAAGGGATTCTGTTTAAGGAAACGTTGGGGGTTCCACGCAAGCCATACCTCATAAGAATCCCCTGGGTGTCTTGTTTTCAGAAATGTATGGGCTTAGTAGGTTTTCCTAGATGCCCGCCGAGCACGGGCCAAAAACTCAGGTGACTCCCCTTGCAACACCAGGTGGTTTTGAGATAGGCAATTTTGATGTTGTCTCACTGCGTTTTGGGCCCTTGCCTGTTGTGGGTACTTAGACCTCCCACACAAGTGAGGTACCATTTTTATCGGGAGACCTGGCAGTAGGCCGGGTGTCTAGTTTTTATAAGTGTGGGGGTTTGTAGGTTTCCTTAGATGGCCGCCGAGCACGAGACCAAAAACCCAGGTGACCTCTCTTGCAAAATCAAATCGTTTTGACATAATTATGGGTTTATTTCTGCAGGGTGAGATTTTTGGCACAATATTGCAAGGAAAATGTGACAGACATTTTTAAGTTTGCAGGACATTGTGGATAAAATAACTTGTTGGAATTCATAAGAGAGACATCACCATGTACTGCCATGTGTTAACAATAATATCTACATTTGGTAGGTTGTTCTTAGATGGAATTTATTCCTTGACAGAGAGACTCAAAAGACAAAGATTCCAGCACAGCCATCTATTCCTCAAACACACATACATACTGGTTGGATTTGGCACGAGGGTGAATGATGGTTCAGTACATAACATTTTATTAACAAGAGATTTCACAGAAATGAAATGCACTGTCAATATTTAAATGCACAAAAAACCGAACCAGTGACTCGCAGCTCGTGAGCTGTAAAGCCACGACAAGACACCAACCGTTTACAGGCCATTTGCGCGCCTTTCATACTGATACACACAAGACCATTCACACCACCAGGCACAAAACCAACACATTACAACATTCACAAAAAGGGACAAGGTACACCCTGCTTCAGAAAGACAAAAAAGACAAATATTACTGCACAGCCATCTAATCCTCAAGCACACACACGTACTGGTTGGATTTGGCACGAGAGTGAGTGATGATTCAGTATATACTATTGTATTAGCAAGTGATTTCACAAAAATGAAATGCACTGTTAATAATTGAAAGGACGAGAAACTGAACCATTGACTCACAGCTCATGAGCTGTAAAGCCACGACAAGGCACCAACCTCTTAACAGGCTATTCATACACCTTTCACACTTGTGACACATACAAAACATTCACACCGCCAGCCGCTGGCCCATCACATTACAACACTCACACCAGCAGACAGCGCCATTCAAGGGCCCATCACTTTCACACGCCCACATTCCTTACACATCAACTACACAAACTGATGGATTGTGTGGAGTGGTGCTCAGCTAGCAGTGTGTGTAGTGACCAGCAGCAAGTCACTACTCACACACCGCCAGCCAAGCACCAGTCCACGCACACCGCCAGCCAAGCGCCAATCCACGCACACCACCAGCCAAGCGCCAATCCATGCACACCGCCAGCCAAGCGCCAGTCCACGCACACCGCCAGCGAAGCGCCAGTCCACGCACACCGCCATCCAAGCGCCAATCCACGCACACCACCAGCCAAGCTCCAGTCAACGCACACCACCAGTCAACCGTCAATCCACACACACCGCCAGCCAATTGCCAATCCACACACACTGCCAGCCAAGCGACAGTCCGCGCACACTGCCAGCCAAGCACCAGTCCACGCACACACCCAGCCTAGTGCCAGCCTACACACACCACCATCACATTTAGGATTTTTTATACAAAAAAAACACAAACAAATTGTCAATAGATACAAATCTACTAACAAAATCTGAAACTAAATATGTTGCACTAATGCCAACCTTGAAATAGAATGCACATTTTTAAACAATACAGACCAGTCAGTTCACTTTACCACTCATGGATACTCCCAAAAATATTTTGCGTGTGGTACGCTCTATAACAAGCAGGCACACACAGCCCAGGGTTAGATGGACACCTGGGGCACAAAAGACGAGTCTCCTTCTGCAAACCTCTTCGCCAACAGACTCTACATCTCCTAGTGGGAAAGTCTTTTGAAGATGTGGGAGGAATGTAATCAGGAAAGTGGCGATCTTTCAATCGAGCCACATCCTCCACCACTCCAAATCTAGGAACACTTACATGTTCCACAACAACAAGGCTAGCTACCACAGAGTGCTGAAACTGAAGAAATGTCAACTTTGACGCAGTAGAACACTCTTTGAACACAATAAAAGCATTGAAAGTTGCTAAGTTGAAAAAATGGATGGCCAACTTCTTATACTAAGCATAAACCTTCCGAATAGCAGTGTAAGGTTCCAACCTCTGATCTGTCAACACCACCCATGTGCTTATTGTAGTCTAGAATGCACACAGGTTTGTGCACTTTAGCAACCTGACCCCAAACAGGCATAGGTAAAGTACTCTCATCATGGATGGTGGTCAGCACGTACACATCCCTCCTGTCCACATATTTCACAGTTAGTAGTTCATCACTACGCAAGGGACTGCACTGACCCCTCTGAAGTTTTTTGTAAACAAGCTCTTTCGGATAACCTTTGCGGTTAGAGCAGATTGTGCCACATGCAAAAGTGTCCACTTTAAACAATTCCTTAAATAATTGCACAGCAGTGTAGAAGTTGTCAAGGTACAAATGGTGGCATCTGTTAAACAGTCTTCTAGCAAGATCCCACACAATTTTCTCAGAAACTCCAAAAGTGGACGGACAACCTAGGGGGTCAATAGTGGAATCTCTACCAGTATACACACGAAAATTAAAAAACATATCCTGTCCTACTCTCAGACAACATATACAGTTTAATTCCATAGCGTGCCCTCTTGCTAGGGATGTACTGCCTAAAAACCAAACAATCCTTGAAGAAAAGCAAAGACTCATCAATAGATATTTCTTTCCCTGGAGTATAGATCTCTGAAAATTGATCTACAAAGTGATCAAGAACAGGCTGAATCTTAAAAAGACGGTCACAGTCATGGTGAATACGTGGCAACGCCAAAGAATTATCAACAAAATGCAGCATGCATAGCAAAAGTAAATACTGATCAAGAGTCACAACTACAGTAAATATGGCTATTGCCATTAAGGGGCTGCTAGACTAATATGAAGCCAGGTTTGGCTTCCTTAGCAAACCCATCAATAAAGTAAATCCCAAAAACTTCTTAATCTCTTCCAGATTTGTGGGAGTCCACTGGGTAGCTCTGGAGTGGGGCTTAAGTTTGTCACTGTTGTCCCTCAAAAATTGTTCAGCATACAAATTAGTTTGCTCAACAATCTCACCCAAAAATATATCATGCATAAATAACTGAAAAAACTGTATAGGCAAAAAAAATTCACAATCCATTCTACACCCTGCATCACTGCTAAAGGCAGGCAACACCGGCTGCACCATGTTTGGATCAACCCAGAGTCCAGCACTTCCAGTAGGAAGCCTAGCAGCCTCAGGCTCAATCCAGATGCCTCTGGCACCATCGGCACAGCAGTATCCTCCTCTAAAACAGGCACCTCATCTGCCCTGAGGGAGCCTTCATCATCCGATCATTCCATGTGAAGAGAAAACTCACTGCCAGAATCTTGCCCTCCCTCATCTCCCTCAGACGCACTGTCAGTGTCATAATCCAGCTCAGAGGAAGATTCAAGCAGCATACCAACCACCTGCTGAGCAGTCATTCTACGGCTAGCCATAATGTTTACTATAAAGGTAACTTCTCAAACAAGTCAACAACAACAAACACTTTGTAAAATGAGTAATAAACAAAATGCACCTTTATCAAAAATACCTATACACTCCAAAACGATACCACTCCCTTGCCAGAAGCAGCTAAACTCACCGCCACATACTCTGCACAGACACAGTATGGATCAACAAAATCCCACTAAAAAGAAAGAAAAAAGAGAATTACACATAAGACAATGCAAAACACATCACAAAGATTTTCATGCTCAAAACACTAACTAAATATGCTGCCACTATGACACCACTTACAAAATAAATCATTCATACATTACAATATTACTCATTTGGAGTACATACAACAAAAATGTTTTTCTTACCAAAAAAATGCAACTACGGGGGGCGTGGCTTCGAGGGCGACAATGGCGGACGTGGCTTTTTAGAGCTCCACCGGCCCGTAATTAATTCTGTCATTTATCCTATCCCCGGACCCCTAACTGGCCACTCTTGAGCGATGGCAGCTGCCTACAACAAGGGGCACCCTCCGGTGCGGCGTTCGTGATCCCTGGTCCCTGGCTGGCGGACCTTTTGGCAGCGACGTCCACTGGGCCTACCTGCCGCGTGGAGAGCCGGGGCCTCGATTAGACGCTGGGCCCGACGGACGGCCCTGAGCGCCGGCCGGCTTGCTCGCCGGCGGGCCCCGTGGGCTCCGAGTCAGTTGATTTTTGGCAGCCGGAGTGGGGGCGGCGGTGTCCCATACCGCCTGGAGAGCTACAGGCGCCGTGGGAGGCTGCGGGAGAGCGGAGCGGCGCTGTGGAGAGCTGCATGGGCCTCGGTGCAGGTCGGGCCCCCTCGGGCGGCTGGAGGCTGTGGTGGTGTTGGGGCTGGAGCCGGGCCATCGAAAGCGGTGAGGGCATGTTCCGCCCGATTGCCTGAGTGTGTGGCCCCTTGCGGTGTGGCCCCTGACGGCGGAGGAGACCGGCGGAGTGGAGCAGTGCGGTGCTCGCGCCATATCTTGGGGCGCCTTTCTCCTGCGTGTATCCTGCGCGGGCCCGGACCGACAGCTGGTGTGGCCCCGGGACACGGTGTCGCCTGCTTGCCCTGGCCACGAATGATTGCTTGGACCCGTCCTGGCCTGCAGCTGTGGTGGTGGGCTGGACCGGAGAGGACTGTAGTGGCCGGAGCGGTCCCGTGAAGGTGAGGAGCCGGGTGCCTGGCAGCGTTTCCTCTGGGTGTGGGAGTGCCCTGCCTGGGGGCCCGTGATAGGAGACCCTGTGGTGGCCCGGAGTGACATTGGCGATAGCTGCTTGCTGGTCCCCTGTGGTGGCAACCTGGCGCGGCGGGGCACCCCGGGGGTCATCCTTACTCCGGCAAGGCAGTAAGAGAAGGGTTTGCCAAGGGCACGCAACAACCTGCTTGAACTTTCCCCACCATGACCAGGGGCGGAGGTGGCACTGGCTCCGCCAAGCAGGGGCCGATCAACAAATTCACTGGACCCAGTGGGGGAGCTGGGGCCGCCGGAGGTGGTCAGACTGCTGGCCCGGATAACGCGGCCTTGATGGCGGCCATCACGCAATCGAGGGACATGCTTGATGCAAAAATTGGTGCGGTGGGTGCTGACGTTATGCTATTGCGACAAGACCTCCGCAACGTCGTCGCCCGCATTGCGGAGTGCGAGACCAGGATTACAGGAGTGGAGGGAGATGTCGGTGCCCTCAAACAGAAGGTGGCGGAGATGGACAAGATCCAGAAGGGGCTGGCTCTCCGCGTGGAGGACGCGGAGGGGAGAGCGCGACGGAATAACCTACGCTTCGTGGGCTTTCCGGAGGATTGTGAGAAGGGGCCCATGGCTGCATTCCTCACAAAGTGGCTGGAGAGCTGGCTTCCCCCAGACGTCCTGTCGCGCTGCTTCGTAGTGGAGCGCGCACACAGAGCCTTAACGCAGAAGCCGCCGGTAGGGGAACGGCCTCGGCCAGTCATAGCCAAAATCCTGAACTTCCACGACAGAGACACTATACTCAGGGAAGCGAGGGCCAAAGAGACACTGTTGTATGACAATCATAAGATTATGATCTTCCCGGATTATACCAGGCTAGTACAACAGCAGCGTCATTCCTTCCTGGCGGCGAAGGCCAAACTGCGTGGCCTGAAAATTCAATATTCACTGCTGTACCCGGCCCGCCAACGCGTTGTCTTCAACTCCAAAACTCACTTTCTCGACTCCCCGGAAGACGTGTTCAGGTGGACGGATGAGACGGTTAGGATCTGGCTGAACGCCCAGCCGGGGCTGGGCTCTGGACCATCGCGCGGGTCGTCGCGGGAGAGGGGCGACTCCACCAGCAAAGGCAAACGACATCGGAAATCCAGATCCAGGCGACGCTCCCTGTTCCGTGATGGTCTCCTGGATGGGACGCAACCTGACACGGACCAGTCGGGGAAAGAAAACTGAACAACGTGCGGCTTCAGCCGTCCTAGCTTCACTCAGTCCGCTGGTGGGCTATGCGGAGGGCCTGATGTGGAGGCTTCAGCGGTGGAATGGTCTCTGGTAGGGCGCATGGGACGTCGCCTGAGAGGCATCTGGCTGCCTCGTCCTTTCTGTGGTCCAAACATTGTGGTACTAGGGGGTTCGGGGAACTAACCTCATGGGCAGCTTCATCCTCCCACGGTTTGGGGGGTGGCCCTGGGGGACGGTTCTGGTTCTTGGGGGGAGTAGTTGGGATCCATTGGTATGGTGGGCTTTGGGCGCTCCGTTTTTGGCCCGAAGCTCCCCATGCCGCGACAGGTACTTCAGCATTCCATGAGGTATAGGGGTGGGGGGTGGTGTTCTGGAGTTGGGTTGTTGAGGGGGCAGGGCTCGAGAGGGGTGGCTATCCTTATCCACCGTAGGCTGTCTTACACCCATGAACGCCATTGGATTGACCCCCAGGGTCGGTATGTCTTTGTGAAAGGCCTGATTGGTGCGGAGCCTGTGGTGTTTGGCAGTGTGTATGCTCCTCCCCCTATGCAATGGTCCTTGGCAGAAAGACTGTTTGAATTGTGGGCCGATATCCCCGTCTCCTTGGCTGTGATAGGGGGTGACTGGAATGATGTTGTGGATGTATACCTAGATCGGCAGAGGTCACAGGAGGCTGTAGCGGCGACCTCCCCCACACGGCTGAAAGCAATGATTGAGGGGTTGGGCTGGGTGGATGCCTGGCGACATTTGCATGCAAGGACGCGTGAGTACACGTATGTGTCCGCGGTGCATGGCTCCTTCTCCAGGCTGGATTGTGTGTTTGTGCCGGGGGCCTTCCTTGACAGGGTGAAACGGGCTGTGATTCAGCCCCGGGGGCTGTCGGACCACTCCCCTGTCGCGGTACAGATAGACTTGCACAAGCCGCGCCGGCTGTTTCGGTGGAGGATGTCCTCGTGGCATCTCCAGCAGGCGGACTACACACAACATATGCGTGGTGCGATTGCCCAATATTGGCAGGAGAATCTGGCTGAGGGGGTTGATGGAGTGACAGTCTGGGAGGCCATGAAGTCCACCCTGCAGAGCGTGGACATTGCTTGGTGCGCTGCTGCCCAGCGTACCCGACGGGAGGTTATTGTCGCGGCTGCGGGGCGCGTGGAATTGTTGGAGAATCAGTGTCGGAGGGATGGAGATGCACTGACGATACGGCTGCTCCTGCAGGCGCAGCAATCCTATGCCTCGGTTTTGATGGACGAGGCCAGACAAGCTTGGCTGGCTACGCGGAGTAGAGTATACCAGTGGGGCGATAAGTCCTGCACTATGCTCCACAGACTGTGTCAACAAACGTTACAACCGCTCACACTACCAGGCCTTACGGACGGGGAGGGCGTCGCCATCATGGACGCCGCGACCCTTGCAGCGAGCTTTGCCACCTACTATGCGGAACAGTATGCTCCCCGAGACAGCCTTCTGTTGGATGCTGTGGATAAGTTAATTGCTGACCTCCCCCCTGCGCAGTCTCGGACGAGGCCAGGAAGGCATTGGACCTCCCCCTGTCGGCGGAGGAGCTGGGGGATGCGCTGGGCCAGCTCAACGTGGGCAAGGCGCCGGGACCGAGTGGGTTCCCCAGCGAATTCTACAAGAAATTTCACCTGCTGCTTGGGCCGCACTATAGGCGGGCGTTGGAGGTGGCGCGGGAGCGTGGTAGCCTGCCGTCGGACTGGCGTCAGGCCGAAATTGTGGTGTTCCAGAAGCCAGGTAGACCCCCAGATAGACATGACTCATATCGGCCTATATCTCTGCTCAACTTCGAAGCCAAGTTACTGGCCAAGGCGCTGGCGAACCGTCTTCTCCCTTATATCACAGATCTGGTCCACCCGGACCAGGCGGGCTTCATGCCGCATCGAGCGACGCGACACAACATCAGGCGTGCACAGGCGGCGGTGGACGCTGTAGGGGCGACCGGGGAGCGGGCAGCATTGCTGCTGGCAGATATTGACAGGGCGTTTGATTCGGTCAGCTGGACCTACCTTTTCGCCCTCTTGCCGCGTCTAAACCTGGGCCTGGTGTTCATCTCCTATATTAGGCTGCTGTATACGGATATCACTGCCTCGGTATGCATCTCCGGGGCGATTTCGGAGCAGTTCCCGATTGCCAGGGGGACCCGGCAGGGTTGCCCACTTTCCCCCTATCTCTTCGCTCTGGCCATGGAACCCCTGGCCACATGGGTACGCGCTGATGCACAGTACCGTGGCTTTGTGTGGGGGGAGGAACTCTCCGATAGAATCGCTCTGTATGCGGATGATGTCCTCTTCTTTATGACGGACCTCCACCGCTCCGGCCCTCGAATACTGGACATCATGCAGGTCTTTGGCGAAGTATCGGGACTCTTCCTCAACCCGCGCAAGTCAACCCTGTGGGTGCTGGGTGGGGAGGTTGAGACGTATCCCTGGGCTTCGGCCCTACAGGTGGCGGTCGGTGGCCTAAAATACTTGGGGGTCTTTCTGTCCGAGTCCGCCGTAATTGCATGGGAGCATAACGTGCTGCCCGTATGGGACAAAGTCCAATCAGACATCAAAACCTGGTCTCGCATGCCCCTTAACATCTACGGCAGATCCGCAATATTTAAGATGGTCGCCCTCCCGCGGCTCTTATATCAATTACAGAACCATCCATTTAGAATTGATCCACAGTGGTTCCGTCGCGTGAACTCGGTGCTGGGCCGCTTTCTGTGGGCTGGTGGCGTCTCTAGAGTGGCGCTGCGGACCTGCTTCCTATCCACGTATTGTGGAGGCCTGGCTACTTCTGATCTCCTGTCCTACTATCAGGCCTCGCACCTCCTGGTTCTGAATGAGTGGTGGTACGGCGATCACAGCGACCCGGCATATGCACTGGAACATTTCTTGATGGGCGATGCCACGCTCCATACACTGTTGTTTTCGGCCAGGCGGCGGAAGGCGTTACCGCGGGTCATTCAGGTGGTTTTTGTAATCTGGGGCAGGCACTACGCCGCATGGGTTGGTGGGGCAGGCTGACAGCGGAGACTCCGCTGTGGAACAACGGACAGCTTCCTGCGCTGGCTTCCTTGTCCGGATTTAGTGGCTGGGACGCCATCGGGATCTCCTCACTAGGCCATGTCCTCGCAGGGACTACCCTCAAGTCCTTTCAGGACCTCAGCACCGAATTCAGCATGTCCAAGACCCAATTCTTCAAATACCTACAGTTCCGCCATGCGCTAACGCCAAGTCTGGTAGGGCTGGACCAGCTTCCCGAATTTAGCCCTGTGGAGGCCAAACTCTTCATGGGGGACCTGGGTGATAAAAAAGTTTCCAAAATATACCAAACGTTAGTTACCCACTGCTCCTCTTCTCTCTTGTCGCTGAAGGCCTCCTGGGAGACTGATGTTGGTTCTTTGGATGAGGACGACTGGAGGGAGGCCCTTGAGTCCCCCCGTGGGGCCGCCATTGCTGTGCGGCTCCGGTTTATACAGTTTAAGTACCTACACAGGGCCTACTATACGAGGGAGAGACTGTGGAGGGCGGGTCTCATTGCTGCCCCGGACTGCTTGCGCTGTGGGACTGAACGAGGTACGCTGCTGCACACGGTGTGGGCTTGTGTGGGTCTCACCCGCTTCTGGAATGGGGTGTGGAGTTGTCTGTCGGAGGTACTGGGGTGGGACCTTCCTCGTACACCCAGGCTGGGTCTCCTTCATGTCCTAGAGAATGTGGGTGGAAACATTTACAAGCGTCACCTCCTGTTGCTGGGTCTAGTTGTAGCCAAAAGAGACCTGGCGAAAGCCTGGAAGAGTGACCGGGCCCCCCCGCTTTGCGCCTGGAAGGCAGGCCTGGACTTTCTCATGGGGCTTGAGTTGCCTGTGTTTGAGGCCAGGGGATGCCCCCGGAAGCATTACAAGATCTGGAAGAGGTGGGCGGATTACAGGGGGTTGACTCTAGAACCACCAGCTGATTTGGATGATGTACTGCCCCCGGAAGGGGACCTTGGGGCCTAAAACGGCATCAGATGCCTATCGTGCAATACTTGTGTACTATGGCGGAATGTGAACACGTGCACTGGGTTAGGGTGGGATAAGGGGTGGGTTATGTTATGTTATGTTAAAATAAACTTATATAGCGCACGGCTACTCTAAAACAGTGTCCCGGCGCTTTCCACAGGCAGCTCCGTGTGTAATAACATAACAAGAAAAAAACTAATACAGAAAAGAAAGAAAAGGCCCAGCAAAGAAGACAATTAAGCATTAAAAAGCCAAGTCTTCAGGCTCTTCCTGAATTGAAGCAGATTAGGGCTACTGCGTAGCGCCAGTGGCAGAGAATTCCACAACTGGGGCGCCTTAAAGCTGAAGGAACGGCCCCCAGTCCGAGCCTTCCGCACACGTGGAACCACGGCAGTAAAAAGAGATTCAGACCGCAGTGAGCGGGCTGGGCGATAGAAGGCCAATCTACCCCGTAGATACCCGGCCCCTGAGCCAAACAGGGCTTTATGCATCAACGTAAGGGATTTAAACATGATCCGCGGGGGGGGTTATTGTTGGGGTGGCTAGCAGGGTGTTGGGGTCTGGGAGGGGGGTGATTCCAAAAGTCTAGGCAGTATGTTCCTTCTGCTATCTGTTTACTGATGACAGTGACCTCCTGACTGTGGAGAGCTGTGCTTATACTCTGCCTAAATTTTCAATAAAAGCGGTTGTGAAAAAAAAAATGCAACTACACAAAACTGCAGAACAACCACTGTCAAAACCGTAAACAGGAATCAAAAGCTTTACACTAGAATTAAAAGGAGAAAAAAACATTACAATCACATATGCAAATAATGCACCAGTCCACCTGCCAAGCTAAGGGGTAGGTGGGCCTAACAGTGTAAATTCAATATTCACCCCCGTAAAAGGGGAGCAATCCTTGCCCTTGAGGCCACCCCCCAAAACAAAAATAAAAAAAACTCTGGTGTCTAGTGGCTTCTGCCCCCCTTGGGGGCAGATGGGCCTAAACACATACTGCTATTCTGCCACCCACAGAGTGCAGAAATGGCCACAATCCTTCTCCCATAAAGCGGAGCGACCCATGTCCAAGGGCGGCTCCCCAACATAAAAATAAACCCTGCTGCCCTAGTGGCCCTACAACACAAAAAAAACAGCCGAACTGCCACTCAAGGTGGTACCAAAGGGGATGATGGACGGAGCGCTTGAGCAAATCTAACACTCACCCCCTGTCAACTGATCTTGATTTAATCCATCATCATTATTTAGCTCACTCCAGCAACCCAGTTCAGACATGGCCATGTGCAAATCAGACTGACCCTGTGCGCTTTGATTGCCCTGAGTTGGCAGGATATGCCCAGATGTGGGTCCCTTGCTCACTTTGCAACTAGACTCAAGCTAGCCTGGCTGATGATGGCTGATTAGCCAGAAACCGGTCCCAGGATGATTGTTTCTGGCTTGGCAGTTCTGGCTGGACTATTCCCATGAGGCACAGGGTCAAACTAATTTGCATATGGCCATGTCTGAACTGGGGTGGTGGAGTGAGCTACAGCATGATGATGGATTAACCAACCAAAACCTAACATCATGGGCATACTAAAATGGTCCCCAAAGGGGAGTGACCCTTGCCCAAGGGGCCACTCCCCAGTACATTTATAACATTAGCCCAGTGGGACGATTTTTTTAAATACAATTAAAACTGCCCCCCCCCACCAGGGGCAGACAAAGGCAAAATATATGCCCCAAAAAGGGGAGTGACCCTTGCCCAAGGGGCCACTCCCCACTACATTTATTCATTTGGCCCAGTGGGCCGAATACATTTTTTTAATTTAAATCTGCCCCCCCCAGGGGGGCAAACAAAGCAGAAATAATGGCTCATAAAAGGGGAACGACCCTTGCCTAAGGGGTTACTCCCCAAAACAAAACAAAAACATTGTGGGCTTCCTAAAATGGCCCCCAGGGGGAGTGACTCTTGCCCAAGGGGCCACTCCCCTGCACATTGGCCCAGTGGGCGGATTTTTTATTACTAAATCAAATTCTGCTGGGTGGGGCAGACAAAGCTTTTCAAATTGCCCCAAAAGGGGAGCGACCCTTGCCTAAGGGGTCGCTCCCCAAAGCAAAAAAAAACATTGTGGGCTGCCTAAAATGGCCCCCAAGGGGAGTGACCCTTGCCTGAGGGGCCACTCCCCAGCACATTGGCCCAGTGGGTCGATTTATTATTACTAAATCAAATTCTGCGGGGGGCAGACAAAGCCTTTCAAATTGCCCCCAAAAGAGGAGCGACCCTTGCCTAATTGGTCGCTCCCCAAAACAAACCAAAAACATTGTGGGCTGCCTAAAATGGCCCCCAAGGGGAGTGACCCTTGCCCGAGGGGCCACTCCCCAGCACATTGGCCCAGTGGGCCGATTTTTAATTAAATACACAAACTCTGCCCCCCCAGGGGGGCAGACAAAGCCTGTAATATTGCCCCTGAAAGGGGAGCGACCCTTGCCCAAGGGGCCGCTCCCCCAACCAACAAACAATGGCCAAAAACAAAAAAAACAAAAAAAATCCCTGGCGCTAATGGGCATTCCAGCTGCACGATCGCACGATCGTGCAGCAGGAATGCACAAAAGAGGCATTGAGGGAAAGGAAAACCCTTTCCTTTCCCTAATGCCTCTTTCGTTTACATCCCCCCTCCCTAGCCCCAAAACTCACCTCTGACTTCACCGACGCACAGGAAGAAAATGGCTTCCTGCCTGCCTATGGGGGGAGCATCAGCGCTGCCCCCGTGACTGGGTGTCATGATGAGCTGAGCTGGTCATGAGAACACAGTGACTGTGTGCCATGACGAGCTGAGCTCGTTATGAGCACAGAAGGGGTTAATCACGGTAGCATGATGCAATTTTGAAAACTGTGGTAGGTGTGCTCCAGCACCGCGGAGCCGGTCATTGGATGCATTTGAAAAAGGCAGACCTGGACCACCATTTGCAGCAGCTTAGCACCACTAAAACGACCCCAAGGGGCTATATATGTATGGGAGGGAGCCTCACATTTCCACTGCTCCCACAGCCTGCTGCCCGAGACCCCTCATCTGCTGCTGCCTCTAGGGACTGCTGCCTGTGACCCCTCATCTGCTGCTGCCTCCAGGGACTGCTGCCAGAGACCCCTTATCTGCTGCTGCCTCCAGGGACTACTGCCTGTGACCCCTCATCTGCTGCTGCCGCCAGGGACTGCTGCTTCAGACCCCTCACCAACCACTTCCGCTGCTGCTCTCTCATGTCCACAGTGATGGCAAGGACTGAGAAGATCCGTGCCAGTCCCTTCACAAGCGAGGAGCTGGAGGTCCTAGTGGACGAGGTGCTCACATAGTACCCAAGGCTATATGATGCCACAAATGTTGTGATAAGTCTTCGACAGTGGCGGGGAGTACAGGGGGGGCACACATGTAGTTGGTCTGATGCAGTATGTGCCTGAGAGTGGGGGTTGTGTCATGCACTGCCTAACATGCTGTCTCCAGGGGGACGGTGGGTGCACCCTATTCCACACATTTCCCTGCCTGCACATCAATATTTGAGTGACATGTGTTGTCTTTTCAGCCATACAGTGACGCAGCTAGTTGGTAATGCAGGAGTCAGGACAGTGATTGCTTGGCTGAATGGCTGTGTGTGCCCCTGTTGTCCATCTCAGTGTGAGCCCACCTGGCCAAACAGTCACCACCCAAAATGACAAGGACACATCACTTAACTTACAGAGTTTTACATGTGTCTTTTCTCATTGCACTCCAGCTATGAGCCATCTCAGCCCTATAGAATGCACACAACCTGCCTTGTGAGAAGGATTTTGGATATGTGAGATCATGTCCCTCAATGTGACTTCCATGACACAGTGAGCTATTCACAAGGCAATGACATTGAGGGCTTCACAGTGTTGGATACAGTGAGTCTACCCCCAAACACATGGTGATATGTGATGTATGTCTTGCTCAACCTAAAAGTTGGACAGGATATGTGGGCAGACTACACATGGCTTTCTGTGCTGGAATCCTGTATGTGTGTGAGATGTGCAGGTACTGTGTCCCCCCTCACACCTGCATGCATTTACATCTGCTTTTCCCATGCAGATGTTCCATGTGAGATGCATTCTTGTCTCTGTTAGACATATCTGTGGATTTGGGATGAGTTAGTATCATGCTACTGTACTGAGAGATGTAGGTACATAACACTGTGTCACTAATGTATCTTGTCTCCCATTCCTGCAGCTCAAAGTTCACCAGCATAAGGCCGTGTGGAGGGCCATTGCATCCAAGGTGCAGGCTCTGGGTGTCTCAAACCGACGGCACACCCACTGCCACAAGAGGTGGACGTGGCGGAGATGACCTTGAGGCTGCTACCTCGCAGTGGGATGTTGGCAAGGCGCATCTTGACACCACTTATGAGATGCATCTTGGCCGTGACACAGCCTGAGCTGGATGCATGTTTGAAGGAGCATCAGCAGCAAGCTAGGGGGTGAATATTCTGGGAAGGGTGACTTTGGCTGTGAGTGGCTGCATGTGTACACAGCCTGTGCCAGCGCTGGCCTATGTGATGCTGGTAGTGTGATGCTGTGGCTGTAAGTGGCTGCTGTGCTGGTTGCAGCTGTCATGCATTTGCCCTACCTGTACTTACTAAGGTAACTTGAGTACTGTGCATGTCCATAACATTCTGAGTCGTGGTCTTCAGGTATCGTCTGCATTGGGGTAGTCTGGGAAATCCCATGAAAGGGAACGGCAGTGTGCCCAATCTGAGTGTGCTTTCATCAATGCGTGCATTTGCTGACCTCAGATTTGGGAGGCTTAGACATCTGACACCAATGTGCAACAGTAGTTGTGCTCCAAAGTACAGCATGGTGGATGGCATGGGCACATGGCCATTGTGGAATGGCATGTTGTAGTCTGTGTATGTTTTGTCCCCTCCTGCTACTTCCAGATCTGTCAATGGCAACATGTTGTGTGCCCCCATCATGGCCCTATGTGTGCTCTGAGCTATTTGTGTGTCTGGTTGAACAGAGCCACCAGGAGGATGTAGTGCTGTGTGCTCATCACCTGGCTCACTTATGCCTTGTTTTTCTTGTTTACATGCACTGTTTGAGTCAGAAAAAGTGTATTTGCACAATGTTATTGCACGGGGTGGTGTGCAACATGTAGATTTAGTCATCTTCAGTGATGCTTGGCTTGCATATGTTTGTTCTGTTGCTGCCACTAACCTGACCCTACTTCTCTCTCTCTTGCAGCATCTCCTGTGGTCATTGAGGGACAGGGGATGGACACCAGTGGTGGGGAATCAAGCACAACAGCTGCACAGTGACACTGAAGTGACCAGAGCCTCAGAGGGGGATAGGAGTCTGCTGGAGGAATCACATCCAGAGACGCAAAGCTCAATGTCATCTGATGCCAGCGGTGACGCATCCATTTCTTTTGTCAAGTCTGTGTATTAGCATTTTTAAGAAACAAAACAGATCTGGATATCACAGTGCATTGGACACTTTAACAATAGCAGCACAATAAGTGTGTATGTCTGATGCGCATTGATAGGCCTTACATCTTGTAATCATGGGGTACAAGACCATGTGTGGAATTAGAAGGAGGAATACCCACCCAATACTGGCTAAACACATGCTGTCAGGGCAACTGCCCCAAAGTGGGTCCATGACTGTCCACACGCTAAGCCTGCCTGTATTAGCATAGTTGAGGATGGATCCTCCCAGCACTAGGTTTGTGCACAAGAACGACTTTTATACAACAATTGAAACCAAACAGTGAAAGAAAAAACAGAAAGAAACTATTACAGCTAAAGTAATAACACTGGTACCTAATGGTCCTTTTCCCCCCCTTACCCCCCTCCCCGGGCAGCCCCCCCCCGCTCGCGCTCATTCATTAGTCACAGCTAAACTCCACACCTGGAGCCCATGCGTCACTAGTAGTCATTGGCAGTATCCAATTGAATGATTGAACTGGAGATCATCCCACGGCAGACCCCAACCCCAAAGGAAGCCACTCAATCTTCCACAACTCCTGCGCCACCAGCCCCCCCTTTCCTGCTGCAAGACGCCAAGCATGCATTCCCACCGCTCCGCCATTGGGTCCTTCCGGAGACCCACCGTTTCCTCCCTATGTCTGGCCGTCCACTCCGCCCGGGCCCACGCCTGATGGGAGGAGGTCCACGCCCGTACACTTGATGGGTCGCTCGCCTTCCAGCGCCTCGTAAGGAGGCGCATGGCCACCACCATCCCCAGGTCTAAGAAGCAGGATGACGCCTTGTCCCTAGGCGGGCTCTTAAATTGATGCAATATGTATTCCGGCCATCAAGGGGTATAGTACGTCCAGTGCATCTGCGGAGCAGCTCGCCAATTGCACTCCAGTAGAAGCCCAACCTGGGACAGCTCCATAAGAGGTGGAGGAGCCCAGCATCCAGTTCCCCACACCTGGGGCAGGACGCATCCGCACGATGGAAATATCTATTTATAAGCGCAGGTGTGAGGTAGGCCCTGTGAGCAACATAAAGTGTATTTGGCGGAAGCGCAGGTTTCTGGGGATGCGCACCGGGCTTTTGAGTATTCTTTCCCATTCCTTGTCAGACAATTGCCTGCACATGTCATGCTCCCATTTATCCCTGAGCTGGGTCAAGCTAGCCCCTGTGTGTATCCTTAACAACCCCGCAAACCAACGTACCAGATGCCTACCCCTCCCCATGACGTGCAGATATTGCATGGTTAAATGTTGTGCAGGCTCCGATGTCATGTCTCCCCACTTGGCTGTCATTTTTGCCACTATAGATCGGTGCAACAGGAACCCCCAGGGGGAAGCCCGTCTTCTGAAACCAGTGTCTCATACTGCACCAACGCACCGTCTCGAAAGAGGTCCCCTAACGTCTGTATGTCCGCCTCATTCCAGTGATCCAGCATGGGCCGCGTAAGGACTCCGTCGCCTCCCAGAAAAACCTCCAAAGGCACCGCAGGAGCGTATGTAAGTACCCTTCGGGTAAGAAAGAGGGCTCTACAGAAGTATTTATATGCTAGCGCCAGCAGTAGCCGGGCGGGTCTCACAGGTGCCGCCAGTGGGTGGAAAAGCCAAGTGATTCGCTCCAATGAGTACGGTGGCTCCACTGTGGTGGTGTCTTCTCTACCTCTGTCAACGGTGACGCATCCATGTTGGCGGGCAAATGGAACGGGGACTCTGCCTAATCTTCCACTACACAGCGAACAGTGCCAACCCTCCCAGCCACTTCCTCTGGTGCTGCCCGTGTTCGCACCAGTAAGAGGGAAAGAGTGTCCTTCACCCCAGGCATCACTGCCCCTGCCCCTGTCCCCCTTGCTGCCATGAGTGCTGTGCTGAGTGTGTGGACCTTTTGCACCAGCTGTGTGTGGGCCAGACAGCTCTCCTTAATACATTCATAGACCACAACAAAAAATTGGCACAGGTGGTTGCTTTCATGGAAGGCATACAATCAGACATGGGTGGGCTGCACCAGATTGTCCAGTCTTTGTCCTCCACAGTGACGGCAGCCCTTCAACTGGCACAAACTCAGAGTCCAGCTCCAGTCCCTTTGTCCACCCCCCTGGCAGTGGCCACGTCTGACGATAGTGACCATGCTCCACAGACCTCAAGGTCACGATACAGCACATGAAGCACACAGCAGCAGCCCAAGTGGTCCAGGGCGCAGAAACCATCCTCACAGAAGACTAAAGACACCCCAGAGCACAAAGACAAAAGCCTGTCAGGCGACACCAGGGGCCAAAAAGCAAAGAAGTAGACCTCAGGCTCACATGCCTCAGAGGCATCCCCAGCCAAGGACTCTCCTGTCCCTAAAGTGTCTCGCAAAGACAAGCAGACTTTCATGCCCACTGAGAAGGTGGTGTATGCCAAGGGTACACATAAGAAGGGCTCCAAGGCAGATTCACCCACCACCTCAACTCCCATTCCAAGCCCAGTGAAGCAGGGGAAGAAGGGCACTGTAGGGGTAACACCTGATAAACAGGGGATGGAGGGGCAAAGGCAAGGCCAGGCGAAGCGTACCACTGGATCCAGCATGTCCCCAGAGGGAGTGCCAGCATATCCACCTGTTGCAGCTTTGGTGGTGAGTGTGCCTATTGTGTCCACACCACTTCACATTGATCCCAAGTCAGGGAAACCATTTAGAATCCCCAAGAAGTGGAAACGCACCCCTCCACAATCTCCCATCCACACTGTGTCTCACGTCAGCATGACTCCATCTCCAGGTGCCACTACACCACCTAGTCCAAGCAGCCCTCCGGCTTCCCAAGCCACTGATAGCTCCTCAGCTGGACCTCTCTCTGCCTGGTCAAGTGCTCCAACTGTCCCCGACACAGAGCCAGCTCCCAGTCCCACTGACAGCCAAGTCTGAGTGGTAGTCACCCTAACACACCTGTCTCTCACACAGTGGGCCTATACTGCCCATTGTTACCCCCTGACTGTGTTGCAGACCATGGAAGGGTACAGTCACACACATTCCCTATGCAGCTTCTCATTGACTCACTCTGCACTTTGTCCTGCCCTCTGGCCTTGCCGTTCACTGCTAAGTGTCCTTGACTATGCAGCTTCTCATGGACTCACTCTGCACTTTGTCCTGCCCACTGGCCTTGTCGTTCACTGCTGTGTGTCCCTTGCCTGTGCAGCTTCTCATGGACTCACTCTTCACTTTGTCCTGCTGCCCATTGGCCTTGTCGTTCACTGCTGTGTGCCCCTTCCCTGTGCAGCTGCTCATGGACTCACTCTGCACTTTGCCCTGTCCACTGGCCTTGTCGTTCACTGCTTTGTGCCCCTTGCCTGTGCAGCTTCTCATGGACATGCTCTGCACTCCGTTTTGGCAACTGGCCTTGCTGTTTTCCCCTTGCCTGTGCAGCTTCTAATGGACATACTCTGCACCTTGGACTGGCCACTGGCCTTGCTGTTTTCCCCTTGCATGTGCAGCTTCTCATGGACATGCTCTGCACTTCGTTTTGGCCACTAGCCTTGTTGCTCATTGCTGTGTTCAACTATTCACTGTGAAGCGGCTCATGTACATACTCTGCACCTTGGACTGGCCACTGGCCTTGCTGTTTTCCCCTTGCCTGTGCTGCTTCTCATGGACATGCTCTGCACTTCGCTTTGGCCACTGGCCTTGTTGCTCTTTGCTGTGTTCAACTATTCCCTGTGCAGATTCTCATGTACATACTCTGCATCTTGGACTTGCCACTGGTCTTGTCTTGCTGTTTTACCCTTGCCTGTGCAGCTTCTCATGGACATACTCTGCATTTTGTACCTTGCTCTTCTCTACTCTTGGTGCCTATCTGTGCAATATTTGAATAAAGACAATTGCTCCTGTTGTCTGTTTTGTCAGTGTCCTTGAAAAAATAGAAACCTTTGAAGGGGTTCACTGATACACCTAGTCCTTTAAACCAACAAAGAAGAAATTGGCACGGGAGCTGTAATATAAAAATAATGCATTTATTAACCTCACATGAGGGAGACTGCATCATAAGGTACCCCCAGGCCACTGTCGGAGCCAGTCTAAGGAGTACATAGAACAGGGGCCTTATATATGCATAGGTTACATAATCAGCATAAAACTAAGGGGAGGTCCTGGCACATACAAGCATACTTATTGACTAATATGGGTATACAAAATTTGCTTGCTCAACAAAGTGGGAGGGGAGACTATACTGAACACATCAGTAAGAATAGCCTGACAGTTCTATACTAGGAGCAGGTGCATTCTTCCAGCTATGCCTTTCTGAGCATGTACACGGTTCTGGAAGAAGGAGAAAGCACATGGAGGGCACATGGCTAACTAAGATGGCTTCCAAGTACAAAATGGCTTTCCGCTCATGCTAACAGCGATTCCTGTAATCCTTACTGAATAAAGTTTTTTTCTATGTGTATATGGTTTACTGCGCCACATGCTCTGTCTTGTCTCACTTATTATATTTTTTACAAGGGTGGCAGGGACTTCAGTTCTTCGTGACTCTGATACTTATGGGTGCAATGATGTCATTTTTATATGGAATGCTGTTATCATTTTCATGTTTTGTTCATGTTGCCTATATTCTACACATGTCAGGTTGGGGGGCACTGCCAGCTCAGAGTGGGATTCTATCCACAGGGTTGCAGGCAGGCTGGCCAGGGTCATCATGTATCTGTGTTCTTACTTTATGTGTGTCCAGCAGTGTAGGTGTATGGTCATCTTCTGATGGCCAGTCATCCTAGTCACATGGGTTACTTTCAATGTGTGCACTTGGGTGGTCAAGAAGTGTGCAGTGCGAAGAGGGTGACTTTGTCGGGAGTGTTGCTGTGTGTGTGCCCCTGCATTGTCAACTACACACATGTTTCACCCGGGAGTTGAGTGCCTGTTGTTTGGATTGTTCAGCCCTGTGGGTGTGGTTGTATGCACATGTGTGAGTTGTATGTTGTGAACTGTGCAGTGTGTTGGTGTGCCCTTGTAGTTCTGGCTGACTCATACTTGTTGTTTTGGTCAATTGTGAGTATGCAGAGTGTGTGACTGGCAAGTCAGTGTTGTGTTTTGTTGATCATCCATGGGTCTTGATACTGTTTGTCCAGACTGTGCAGACCTGCTGATCCACACTGCCATTGTGGTTGGGTTTTCTCATTGCATTGCTGTCACATGGTGCTTTATTGCCTCAAGTATGGCATGTTGTGTGTTCTGTCATACCATCCCCTATCTGTGCTTCAGATGCCTACCCATTGTGAGTCTGCACTCCCTCTATTTGCGTATGGTACACTCCTGCCATGTCCACTACTGACGTGCACAACACTTCACTTTGATGTCAGCTGTCCCCTTGGTTTGCATGTGTGTGTGCCTCCCCATCACTTCATTTGTGACACTGTGCTTTGTGGTACAGTTCTTTGCCCAGGAGCAATGTGCCACTCAGGACATTTCCCCAATTGGTTAAATGTGATGTTCTTGTGCTGTTTAGCAGTCATTGTTGCTCATATGCACTTCAACTGTTTGTGCAGCTGAGTCCTCTGCTTCCACTTTTCTGTCCCAGACTTGTACATCTGTGGGTGTTGTGTTGGGTGTATGCGTGTTTGCTGTGGTACTGCTTCACTTCCTGAGTGTGATATTGTCTTTGTGCTGTGCTGATTAGTGTTGTGTGGGTTCATATTGTGTCACTCATATCTGTGTGGGACTGGTATGCTTGGTGTGCGCACACTTCTTGTTGTGCATGCACTGCTGTGGGTGTATATTGCCTTACCAATGCCTGGTGTGCATCCCCTGATGTCCTGCGGTGTTTGCTATGTTATTTTTTTCTGTTGTTTGTTTGATGTGGCTGTGTTTTTCTGTGATGCTACACTTCTTGTCTGTGTTGTGGTATGTTGTCTGTGCATTGTTCCTGACTGATGAGGTTGTGCACTCCCATTGTGTCTTTGCACCCATTGCCTTTCCACAGTTTTACTGCACACGGCATGTCTGTTCTTGTGTGTGTGTTTCTGTTGAGTTATGTGTTTGTCTGTTGTTTTTGTTCAGTCATTGGTTCTGGCATCCCTGTGTGTGTGTGTGATGTTTGTGGCTACCCTCAGGGAGTGTGATTGTTTATCTGTGTATTGACTGGACATTATTGAGACCCTTCTGTGTGTTTGACACTTGTGTTGTGTGCTGCAGGTGTGAGGGGGGTATGTGTGTAGATTCCTACTTGTGTTTGACAGTCATGGAGTGTGTCAATGGGCCCTGTGTGTTGTGCTGCTGGCATACTCCTGTGAAGTAGTTGTATACATATGTGTGGCTGTTCACAGTTTGACTTCAGGGCCTTCCTTTCATCCCTGTGCCACTACATGGGTTGCCTTGCTTTCTCTCTGGGTTGTTGCACTGAGATGACTGTGGTTTGACTTCACTCACTGTGCCAGACATGTGTGCTTTGATGGGCTGAGGGTGTTGTTCTATGTTCCTTGTCTTGCATGTGATGTTCACATGCTTGGTGGTTATCTCCTTGGCCTTCCATTTGTGTGCACCTCATTTTGGCTTTCCTATTTGTTGTGCTCCATTGCTGGTGGCATGTGGTAATTGTATGTGTCTGTGTGTCAGTGGGGGAGGTCATTGTATGTGTGTGTCCATTTAGTGCTTGTACTCAGTTTTCCTGCCATGAGTGTGGTGTTGTTGTGGTGTGTGGGTTGCCCTGGCCCTGTGCTTCTGTGATGTGTGTTCCTCTGCAGCCACTTCTGCTGTGGCTGTCTCCCTAGTTGTTTGGTGTGTGGGGCAGAGTGTGGATTCACCTGGCTTGTTGTGCATTGGGGTGCACAGGAGGGGCACATGGCATGTCCCTTTGGGGGAGGGGGCTAGTGTGTGGAGGGTAGAGGTGTGTCCATGTGGTCTTTGTGCCCTGCCCATGCCATTGCCTGGTGCTGGCCCTGCCTTCTTCATTGTGTGCATGTATTCCCTTGTCTTCACCGCTGTGGTGACGTGACCGGGACATTACTGCAAGATCGCAAAATATGTGTGACCTGGATCCGAAGGGTGACTTGGTGGCAGGTAGGACATGTGTGGGTACACTTGTGGATGTGTTCCTATCCCCACCAGGGTGTCTGATGTGGATAGGGACCCTGTATAAGCCCATGAGTTGTGTGTTGTGGTTGTGTGTGGGGTTGTGTTGTTGCGTACCTGCGGCGGCCTCTGTGACGGTCCATAAGTTGCTGGTGATGTATCAGGTACAGCACCAGAAAGAAGTGTACGGCTGGGTCCATTGCGGTCGTGACCGGGACTCTGGTTTTGCGCTCCGATGTCGGGCTTCCACCGTCTCTGGTTGGGTGGTTTCTCCATTGCTGTGCAACTGGTTGTTTGAGGCATCCTAATTTGTGAAGCGGAGTGGAGGTCATTCCGCATGGCAGTGAGTCTCCATTGGCTCACACCGCCGTGGTGGCAGGCACACGTTGATGGCGGTTCGCGTCGCACCGCGACGGACTGGAAATGGGCTATGTTTGGCCATACTAATATGGCTGATGTGAAGACCACTGCTGGCGTGTGGTAAAAGGCATTTTCCGCCACCGCAAGCTACTCAGTGGTGCCAACACCCGCCATACTAAAAGGCCCCTAAGACTTGAACAGTCTGTAACACAACTAGGTCCAAAACTAACTAAACAAATGAAAACAATGTTCAAGCACTTACAATACAGAGTAAGGGGCCCATTAGGATGGTGGGCGGATCGCCCCCGCTGGTCCGGCGGTAGTCACCGCTGGCCCAGCAGGGGCTATCCGCCTGCCATCCACACCTCAAAGATCCCCCCTATATCAGGATGGCTGGGGGTCCACGGCGGACGAAAAGACCGTCCAAAGCTTTTCCGTCGGTCGACTCATCTACCTGGTGGAAAACATGGTTAATATGGTGGTGGTGTCTGCAAGACACCACCACCCTTATTAGGATTACAGCGGAGATCAGCCTCCGCCATGGAAAGGCATGCGGTCTTTGCCTTTGGGGGCCTGTAGCGGGTCCACAGGAAGTTGGGGGTGCACATGGGAGTACCACCTGCATTGGCATGGACAAGGTGGCAGGCACTGCCCTCTCTCTGTCACCTTGTCCATGACAATGCACAACGTGTATTCCCAGCATTGTGGCGGGCGGTGCTGTGAGTACCGCCTGCCACAATGCTGGAAATAGGGGATCCCACCCCCACGGTGGCATCCTAATTACAGGTGCGGGACCGCCGCACCCCTGGCGGACAGTCCCGCATTCCGTTACGGTGGTGGGCCTACTTTGTCCGCCCGCCACCATAATGGACCGCTTATAATCTACTCAAACACTAACGGGATAGAATATCTAGAAACAATAGATAAATCCCTACTTTAAAATAATAATACAAAAACAGAAAAATCATAATTGTGAAATGAATTCTAAAATAAACATTTCTTTGCTAACATCTAAAATATAAATATTATGTCAATTAATTTTAACTTAAAAAAAAATAATTGACATAAACATATTTTATATATTTAAAAATATCAATAACAATTTCAAATAACTTACTTTTTTGTTGCTGAAGAAATTAATCTACACTGCCATAAATAAATGCAAACGAGTAAAAATCCCAAAACTTAGTTAAAAGTCCCCCAAAAAACTGTGTAAAATATAATCCGCCACCAACATATCCATAGAATTGAATCCATTAAAACCTTAAAAATGTCATTAAAAAAAGAAACGCTCCAGGAAAACCGAAAAAAAAGGAACTGTAAAATAATTATTAGTTTACTAGAAACTAATACACAGTTCCTTAAAAAAATCAAACTTCCTCCAATGGCAACTTTCAAACGACAAAAACCTGTGTAAAACACAACACAATCCCTCCCGCACAAATATACATTAAAATCATTAAAAAACACACATAAACATACTAATAACACCATACTCTAAACATTAATAAACACATAGAACATACTCTAACACCTACCTATCAACACACTAACCACATTTTGCATACGCAAACGTACTAACGAAACCTCACAAAATGCAAACATTACATATACTATAAATTACCTTCGTCCTTCACCTAAATTAAGCCTCAAAGTAATTAAATTAAACTTACCTTAACTGATGCGACACGGCTTCCAATTGCGAGCTTCTCCCATCAGAAATGACCTAAAACAACAAAGATGGCCTACAAAATACAACTTAGTTTAGAAAATGGCTTCCTAATTCCAATCATAAAAATACTTTTTTACATTTAACTCAATGTACATTAGAAATGTAATCCCAATTTTTTTTCAAAAATACTATTTAATATCACAAATGTACAAAAAGTTTTTTTTCTTTGCTGTTTAAAAATGTTAAATTATAATAGTAAATATCAGAAAATAAGTAATATGTATTATTACACATTAAAATAAAATATGTTAACTTAACAATGTGTCACAAAAATGTGTACTGCTTGCTTAAAATGTTAAAAAAATTATTAATGTTAAAAATATTCTTCTTTTTCAAAATGCTTTCTTACCTTGATAATTTTATTTGTATTTACAATAGTAATAATATTATATAAAATATAATATTATTTATTAGGAAATATGGAAAAAATATAAAGAAGTTATACAATGAAAACATTTTAAAAAAATGTATTAAAAATGTACACTATGGGGTCGATTCCGATTCGGGAAAAAAACCGTCCGTACGATTTGTATCCGGAGCCCTCTCCGTATGAATCGTACCCGTCCGTCCGAGTCGCAAAGTACGATCCGTATTCCGTGATTCCTTCCGAATCGTCGCGATCCGTATGTATTGCAAGACTGAAACTGTGAACCGTACGACTCGTACACATACCGTATGACTCGTACACATGGCGTACAACCCGATGTGTATGATCCGGACCGGGGTATGAGGACGCAATTCGTACGGTCCACGTCAGGTAAGGGCGAGTCGTACGGAAAAGCACACAAACACATACACACCGTACGGTCCGTACACCCTATGATCGCAGGGGTACGCACCGTACCCCTGCGATCATGGGGTACACGAGCCGTACCCCCATCGTACGTTGGGTGTACGAGCCGAACCCCCATTGTGCGATGGGTGTACGAGCTGTACCCCCATTGTATGATGGGTGTACGAGCCGTACCCCATGTACGATGGGGGTATGGCTCGTACACCCATCGTACAATGGGGGTACGGCTCATACACCCATCGTACATGGGGTATGGCTCGTACACCCATCGTACAATGGGGGTACGGCTCGTACACCTATTGTACAATGGGGGTACGGCTTGGACACCCATCGTACAATGGGGGTACGGCTCGTACACCCATCGTACAATGTGGTACTGCTCGTACCCCCATCATACAATGGGGGTATGGCTCGTACACCCATCATAGGGTACGGTGCGTACCCCTGCAATCATGGGGGGTACGCACCGTACCTGGGTGGGCCATTCCGTACCTGTTTTGGCATGAACTCTGCTTTTATGGCTGTTTTCAGCTCCCGTAGAAAAAGGGTTGTACGGTGCATACCCAACACGTATCGTACTTGCTGGGTCGTAAAAACCAGCCACGAACTGTACAGACGTCGCATACAGCGGGTTCGGAGGGAGAATCGTACGGAGATTAGAGTCGTACGGTCTCTGTACGACTCATACGGAGTACGGCTCCTGGTACGAATCGTACTGTGTCGTACGTACGGGGGACGTTGCAGGGTACGATTCGTATGGGAAAAACGCTCCGAACGGGCATTCGGAGCGGTTTTTCCCGAATCGAAATCGACGCCTATATGTAATTATGTAATGCATATTTACAATGTAAATAAATATTCTATAACTGTTACCAAAAAATATGTATAAAAACCAGTGGACATCTACACCTTTTATTTGTAATAAATGTGCATGTTTACCAAGATCTCCATTATAAAAAAACTAAAAAAGTTTCATGGTGACTTTACTTAATTATTATATGTTTATGTTTAAATATGTACTAAAAATGCAATGTATCCAAAAATAAAAAATGTATTATTATTTCTCTGTATGACAATATATATATCAATGTAACCAAAATTCGCGGACTCTGGGCTGTTATACAGGTTCAGCATACATGCCCAAAAGTAATCCAAGAAAACGAGTATGCAGTTCCTAACAGGCAAAAAGAGGAAAAAATGGTTGGCTATGTGTGGGACAAAGTTCACTGAATAGAGGGAAGAAAAGGGGAATTTCTCCTTTCAGAATGAGTGCCCTCACACACCCAGCCAGCAAGGTGTCATGCTTCATTGTAGGGCCTGCTCCTCATTAGGTCGGCGCTGCAGTACCTGACGGGCACCCTATGAGGGGGCCTTTGGCGGAGATTTTTTATTCCATGCCGTTTGGTGCAGTGGGTGTGATGGACCTAAAAGTGTAGATGTGTGGAATGTGAGTCACTAGACCGTGTGAGGATTAAAACAGGAATTAGAAGTCCAATCAAGACAATGTTAATAAAACTGGCTTCTATCCTGATTAAAAATGAGAATGTGGCGCACCCCTGTTGTAATGCTACAGGATATTATGCTCTAAGAAGTGGTTGATATGTTTCTTGCCATCGTGTCAGTTTGACAGCAATTATTCAGGACCAAAACAAGCAGTTATTTCACACTAATTGTAGTTGTCTAGCTAGCTAACAATGATAAACACAACCAGCACCCTAAGGGGCTCATTAGGTTGATGGTCGTAGGCACATCCGTGGGGCTGGCGGAAAATGTCCTTTTCCTCTCTCCATCGACAGTCCTCGCGTCCGCGATATTGCAATGGGCAAACATAGCCCATTTTCCGTCCGCTGCGCAGGTACGTGGGAAAACCTGCGCACAATGTAGTAGGCAGGGTCGGCACCAGGCATAGGAAGTCTGTCCAGATTCACAGGGCTCCACCTTCACCCTACCCCAGTACGCTTCTCACACCCATTTGGGCACATGCTGTGTGCCCCTCCTATGCCCCCCTGCACAATTTGTCAGCCAGGTGTGGCTAGACCTCGCACATCACTCATCAAAGAACAAGGTAGATTGACTGGGAAGGTGGGGGGGTTGAAGATGAACACCCTGTACAGAAGATCAGGGGCTGAACAACCCTCCTCCTCATACCTACCTTCCACTCATGTGAATCAAACTGAGTATAATTAGGAAATAAAGACTGATGCTGCATATGAACAACCACTGAACTGTTCACACTGCTTGTCAAGTCCCCCAGAAAGATCCCACACTAACACTCTGCCACATACACATACCATAGGTCAGCAGCAATGGAGGACAATAAACGTGTTAACCCAAAGTGAAGTGGACAGTGCTGGAAAGCCATGGAGCAAGCCACATAGCATGTGTACCCCACATGTAAGAGGAGAAACATAACACACCACCCTTAGGCCCTTAAATCAGACATGGGTGGCACAGTGAGTGAAATTAAACCACAGCGACCTCTGTCCAACAGTTCAGGGGATACAAATGGGCAGTCCAGGCACCACTGTGGAGATGGTGTTGGTAGGGGAACTTGGCCTCAATTTGGCTGTCAGTTGAACTGGGAGGTAGCTGATTGTCAGGGCAAGTTGGAGGACTGGCTGGGAGAGAGAGGACCGGCTGAGGTAGAGGCATCAGTGGCTGAAGGAGCCTGAAAACCTGGAATTACCATCACACCAGTGCAGTTTATCTCGATCTTGATATCGAAGCAGTGGACGGAGGTTTCCGCACGAGCGTTCACCAAAAACCTACTGACAGAAACTCATTACTTTCATATCAGTCATACCACCCGAGAGCACTCAGAGACAATCTCCCTGTGGGGCAATTTTTAAGATACAGGCGTAATTGCTCCTCCACAGAAATATATAAAGAACAAGCGGGAGTACTAATGGAGAAATTGGAAGCCAGAGATTACCCGCGTAGAGTCATCAAACAGGCACAAAAGAGAGCTTTAAATACACCGAGGGCGGCTCTGCTGGAGACTCAAATAAAAGAAAGAAGTGACTGTCTACCGGTGGTCATGACTTTTGACCCCATGGCCACCAAGATCCGCCAATCCATCAGGAAACATTGGTCCTTACTATCTACGGGAGACTTTAAGATGCCCCCCCCACGCTTTGCCTTTCGTAGAGCTAGTAATTTGAAGGACAAACTAGTCCACACCAGGACTAATGCAAGAGCTGAGACAGAAACGAAAACCATTCCAAATGGACATTTCCCCTGTGGAAATTGTTCTGTGTGCCCTATGGCGAAAAAAACCACCACAGTGACATTACAATCTGGCAAGATATGGACACTGACCCATTTCAGTAATTGCAACACTTCTAATGTTGTATATAGACTGAGATGTGAATGTGGGTTGGAGTATATTGGTCTCACTACGCGCAAAATCAAACTCCGTATCCAGGAACATGTCAGTACAATCAGGATTGGGAAACTGACCACCAAGTTAGTGCAGCACTGCCACCGCAATAAGCACACCTTCACGTGGGTGGTATTAGAAATAGTGATGGGTGACATCCAGACCATTGAGAGACGTTTGATTACCAAGGAGGCACGCTGGATATATCAAGAACAAAGTGAGCAGAGGGGATTAAATGAACTTTTGGAGTGGAACAAGCTACGTTGAGATAAATGACGTAAATGCTCCTTGGCCCAGCTGGTTGCTGGATCCTCTAGACATCTCTTTAGTATTAGATAATAAATTGACCTGTTTTTCACATTTTATAAATTAACATTTGGCACTGCTTTTCGAATCTAAGCAGGAGATGTGATGGAGGTTACGCACGGTATCTGAAATGGCCTTGGCCATCCAACAGGGCCCGCAATGTTAACCCTGTCTGTATAGGGATTTGAGGACTTGGTCCCGTTGGATAGGGAAATGAGATACACTTGTTACTAAAAACAGATGTATATCGGCTACTAAGCACTCAGTCTGGTCTCTTACTCTAGCAATATGCAGTGCTTAAGGCTAATACTATTGGGACCGATATAATTCCCTCTTTATACATTGGGTATTTAATAACTGTGTACCCAAATACATTAAGGCATGAACCCCTTGAATGAGTAGTGCTTGAGACTAACACCTTCTGTAGCGCTGCAGCTTATTCCAGTAATGCTGGATATATCTTATATACACACCATTCCAAGATGGCCCCCACGTGTCCCACAAAACGTCATTAGTATGGTGGCTAGTTGTGAATCATGACATGAGTATTTTAAGACAGATGCAGTGGACATATTGAATAACTTAACAGGGTCCCACCAAGCAAAAGATAAGCCCCCACGTTTGTTGTTCTTTCAATGTTGAAAATTTAACTAGGAAAATAAATGCTTACAAGTTGTCCTGAATGAATAAGGACATGAGTCTGTGAAAGTGTAGAGTTATAATACTCAGAGCGAGGTGTTCCCGCCCCTCGAGAAACATTGCAAATATCGAGAGCTACTGGAAAATGTCAGAGGAATCCTTGAAATCAAGGGTGGGTTATGGTATCCGGCACCGTTCAGTCATGGCCGCGGATGCCATGTAATGATATGAACCAGCTAGGGGAGCCGTAATCTGGCCAATGAGAAAGCACGAAAATCGGCGCGTCTAGCCATGAACGCGGATGCCACGTGATGAGCAGAACCAATCAGGTGGGCCGAATTCCGGCCAAGGAGAGATCACGAAAATCGGCACCGGGAGACACAAAAAGATCATCTGTGACACTCGTTCGGCGTTCGAGTAATGAGAAGACGCCGAACGAATATTCTCCACGGGTGAGATCAGAGGGTCTAGGAGACAAAGGGGGAAGCTTTGCTAATGCGTGAGGGCTGCGCTGTAAAAGAGGCTAAACCCTTGTGCTTAATATTTCCTTACAGTAACCTCATTGAAGGGAGATAGGACTTCGCTCACCATTGGGGGCATTTTCCTAGCGTTTTTTCCTCTCGGCTGGTATGAGGGGTTAAACCACGCAAAGGGTCATTATAATATCTTGTAATTGGGACAGCATGAATGTTAGACTGCATTAGTGTTAATATCTGCACTTCAGTTAGGTGGCCAGGAAGGTAACCCCATATATTTCTGCCTGTTTTTATTACAGCATTGGCAGCACAGTGCCTCTAGCAGTGGCATTCAAATTGAGTGGCCCTGAGGAAATTGCCTGATCTAAACCACGGCAATGAAACATGTCGGCTGTAAGTGGGGTGTGAAGTGATAGGTAGTCTTCACACTCTCCTTTTTTATATTCAAGTGTTTACTGTTTGCAACAAAGAAAGGAACATAAGTAAAGTTTAACGTCCTGGTTGCACAGTATATTATATGTCTAAATGTTTTATGTTGTTAGTTTTTGTTGCATATAAGTTGTGTTCACTGCACCACGCACTGTCTACTTTGGGTTTGAGACACGTTTCCGTTAAAGCTTGATGGCACCAATGATGATAACAGGGCCATCCTGGTGAGTACCAGCCAGGGGTCCCATTGGTGGTGCGCCCGTGAGGTGCCATCTCGCTCTTCACACATTTTTTGTCCGTTCAAAGTGTTTGTGAGTTCTGTGTTGTCTCGTATTGTTGAGATCAGAGCTAGGCTGCTTTTTATTTAAGCAATAGATTGAGACGTCGCGAGAATCCCTAGATTACGGAACTCCCTGGTGTGATTCATGAGCAACCATTGATGTCTATATATCAATAGGGAAATATTGCAGTGAGAACTAGGTCTTGTTTTGTTTGATGACTCTTTGAGTGGAGGGCGTCCTAGTTCTGTCTTTCCCTCTAGACTCCCTTTTTGTATGCGGGGCAAGTTGGAGGACTGGCTGGGAGAGAGAGGACCGGCTGAGGTAGAGGCATCAGTGGCTATAGGAGCCTGAGGGCTGCTTGGACTGGGTGGCACGCAGAGGCGAAGACATGCTGCTGTGAGACACAGTGTGTGAGGGTGAATGTAGAGGGCTGGATCTCAACTTCTTGGGATTCGATAGACCACAATTGTCTTGGCCGGAGTGGGAAGTGAGGTAGGCACAACAGCCTCACTCTCCATCAAAGGTGTATCAGGTGCAGGTGGCTCTCCCCGTGGGGATTTACTGGATTTGGTGGTTCGCTTGGGGTGGCTTTGTCTTATCTCTTCCATCCCCAGTTGTCCAGCTGAACCCCCCACTTTGCTCTCCTGTCCCAGCTTCAGAGGGGTGTGGGTGGGAGTTGAGGTTGTGGGTGAATGTGCCTTAGAGAAGTGTTTGTGCTGAGTTGTTGCAGGCACCAGGTTCACAGGAGACAGGGCAACTGTTTATTTGTCTTTGGAAGAAGGTGTGGGGATGGGAATGCCATGGGATGGGGATGATTTGGATGTAAGTGAGGTTGAGGCCTGCTTCTTGGCCTGATGCCCCTGAGTGTCATGTAATCGGCTTTTGCCTTTGCGCTCCTGGGTGCCTGTTTTGTGCTGTGGGGATGGTGGCTGTCACCTGGGCCATCTGTCCCTCAGAATACACACTAGCTGGCCCATAAGGTCCACAATTTGGCCAATATGCGTGTCCATGGACCTCAGCAGCAGGTGGAGCTCACGCACTTCTTCCACAACCTGGCCCATCTGTCCCAGGGTATGCTCATATGCCCCAAGGTACTCTGGCAATGTTGGCCAGGGCTTCGGTCCCAGTGTCCTCCTGTATTTGTCCCCCAGTTGCCCACCCAGCTGCCCTGCTGACCCGGACATGTGGCGTTGGCACTTGACGTACCCGCAAACTCTCCCTGCCCTCCTCTGATTGTGTGGTGGTGTTGGTAACCATTGAGGCAGGGAGAGGGTTGCAGGCAGCAGTGGTGGTGGTTGAGGCCACACAGGTCATTGCAGCTGGGGTCAGCTCTGTTGTTGCTGTGGTGGCGCTGGTGGGGATAAAGGGGGCCTGGGATGTGGTGCGCCCTGACAGTCGGGATGGACCACGTTGTTGCTCCTCATCTGAGAAACATAGGGAGTCTGCATCCGAGAGTTCATGTTCCAGGGGGAGGGGTAGAGGCTGGCTCTGCAGGTCGGTGTTGGGTTCTGCAGCAGTTGCTTGTGGATCTCAGGTTGAACATAGGTGAAATGGTCATTGAAGTGCACTCTACAAGCTTGGTGTTAAATGTTTGGATGTTACTTGTGAAACACCAAACACTTTACATTGCAATCACTTGATATGGCTGCAAGGTACAAAGCATCATGACATGATGTTGAGGTACATACATTACTTGTCCATGGTGTGACATGTAAATAGTAACCATGTGCCAGGTACAGATTGTGTGATTACAAGGCCATGTTGTCATCTAACGACTTGCAGCACATCAACTTTATGTGATGTGTCTTTTTGGTTTGCTCTGCATGGACTCAGTTTCAGCTAAGAAAGAACTACCCATTGTAATGTTATTCAAACCTTTTTCATATATTGTACTTTACTTTGTTTTTCGATTGACCATCCATGTTTTGTGTTCCTATGGGCCTTCATGCTCTGACACCATGGCACTTACACATTGCATTCTGTGCCGTGCATGATTGGGCCCTGAATTTCTTTGACATGTAACTTGGTGAGTCTAGGTCTGGAGAAAGTTGCTAGGAACCAGAGCATAATAATGCAAAAGGGGAATACGTGTAAAACGGACTCTCTAAATGAATCAAAAGTATCACATGGTGTAAATCCTAATAATTCCACTGTAGAATCTGATAAAAAAGAGAAGGGTGGGCCAGAAATAAATATAGGGGCGTGACATGAACATGAGCCACCAACAAAAACCCGACCTATTACTTTCGATCCATAATCTTTATTATACTCCAAGTAAAGTAGTTAAATGGAGTACGACGGTAGGCACGACTTGTAGTCGATGTGGATTGTATGCAGCCGATGAATCACATATGTTTTTTCTTTGTTCCAAATTATCATTGTTGTATCAACAAATTGAAACTTTTCTATCCATTATTTTGAAATGTAATATAAAGATAACCAATGAATTAGTTGTACTTGGTATAGATCATACTGTTACTAGGCCCAGACCAATTTCTTATTTCCTGTTTCTTTGTATGGCTGCAGTCAGAGCTTGTATTACTAAAGAATGGGTCAGCCAGGATCCCCCCACGTTTTCCATGTGGCGGGAAAAATTATTATTTATGTATAACATGGAATCTGCTATCTATAAGCTTAAGGGGGTTAAAAAAAGAACTATGGGGGAAAAAATGTGGGCACCGATTGCCGAATGGATCTGACTTAACTGCCTGTACTCTTTGCCGCATTTTTTTGTTTTTTTTTGTTTTCTTTTCTGTCAAAAATTATTATATTTTTTGTTCCTTTTTTCTGAAGATACTGTGTTATCTTACTTATTATTATGCTTTGCTGTATTCCCTTGCAATAAAACAATAAAACTTAAAAAAAAAAAAAAAAAATGACATGTAACTTGGTGAGTCTAGGTCTGGAGAAAGTTGCTAGGAACCAGAGCATAATAATGCAAAAGGGGAATACGTGTAAAACGGACTCTCTAAATGAATCAAAAGTATCACATGGTGTAAATCCTAATAATTCCACTGTAGAATCTGATAAAAAAGAGAAGCGTGGGCCAGAAATAAATATAGGGGCGTGACATGAACATGAGCCACCAACAAAAACCCGACCTATTACTTTCGATACACATGACAGATCATGTAGTCGACCAAGTCTAAATTTACCCCTGGCAGCTACCCCCTTCACTGTGGTTTTAGCTAACGTCCCAGCCCCCCGCCCAGGGGAAGATGAGACATGGACATCCTTGCGGAACAAAGCCATTCATTGCCTAGGGAATAGAACTGGATTGACTAGGGAAATGTTTAGAGAATTTAAAATGGTCAGACGTGTGCCTTGGGTTGGCAATAGTATGAAAAGTTTTACGGTAGATTGTGTTGTTCTTTCTTTTGGTGTTCCTTCCCTGGTAAGGGACATTTTATTCAGAGCCAGGGGCAGAAACATTACTGATTTAGGTATTACTGTTCTGCCTCTGGGCTATTTTTATCAGCTAATATTTTCTATCGGACAAGAAGGAAACCAGCCCCCTATCCAGCCCACCGACTAACTCTCCTATAATCTGGAGGTGGCAAATAGATTTGGGCCTCTTCAATCCTTGGACATAAATGACTGACTACCTAGAGAAAAAGAACTGAGTGGTACAGCAAAGGATTTGGTAAATAGGACAGCACACGTAGCTCGTAATGATTTTTTGAGTACGGATCTGATGATCAAAATGACTAAAGAGGGTGAAGTCCATGGGCTAGCCCCTATGATCAGGGATGTTTTAGACCTAAGAATGCTTAGTAATCCCAGACAGATTGAGCAATCTAGTCCTGAATTAAGGCATCAGACAGAATCGGTTTGTGGGTTATATTCCCCTAAAAAAGTAAGCGTTCTATTTTGGAACATAGTTGGCCTACATAATAAAGTCAATAATTTAGCTTGGACTGAGTTTACTGATAAATTCGATATCCTGTGTTTACAGGAGACTTGGGTGATAGATGAAGTCCACTTGAATGAATTTAAGACCTACCATACCCCTGCAATTCACTCAATACACGGGAGGTCAAAAGGAGGGATTTGTGTTTACATTTCTAACTTGCTGAGTGTACAAAAGATTAAAATGATAAAATCTGACAATTATTACCAAATAATACTGATTTGTTTGGACTCTAGTTATACCCTGGCTGTTGTTAACTTTTATAATAATGTAGAAAAGAGTCAACTGAGGCCCATCTTAAAACAGCTAAGCGGGGAGCTTGGTAAATAAAGGGCAACTACTAGTACAGAAATTATTATTGTTTGGGGAGGGGATTTTAACGTTAACTTGTGCCCACAAGCTAGGCTGGGGATTTGTGGGATAGAGGAAGAAGAGGATGTATTTCCGATTCATTTTAAGCATACTGTTAGGGGGGAAATGCTCAATGAAATCTTGCTCTCACATGATCTTGAGTTTGCCAACTGTCTGTGCTCCACGAATGTCGAGTTTGACTGTACTTTCTATAATAGATTTTATAATTGCTCCTAATCGTTATGATGATTTTATTTCAAATTATAAAATACATTAAAATGTTCTGAGCGATCACCTGCCCTTGAGCATTAATATTTATCTCCCTACTGCTATGGAACAACATTCAAAGAAACAATTGGCATGGACCAAAAACATCTTGTTTGCACGTTTAAATGGATATACTTATGTTGGTCCAGCCATAACCCTGCTGAGTTGAACAAGCAAATTATAACAATGGCTTATGTTTCAATTTTAACGTGTCTGGGGGAAACTACTTCCCATGAAAATACTTTGAGGGCATTTTCTGAAATCACTGGGATTATTCGAAACCTGCTCACAGTGGAAATGAAGGGTACACGATAATGGATGGTTTGATTCACATTGCACAAAAACATATACACGACTTAAAGAGGCCGTACAGAGGGCTATGAGAGATCAGGAGGAAATTCGAGAATGTAGAAGGACGTACAATTTTGCTAGAAAATTGAGAAAGACAGAGTTAAAAGACATAGCTTGGGTCGCCCTTCATGAAGCATCTCTGAGCAAAGATAGCTCTTCGTTCTGGAGGTCAGTTAATGCACCTTTCTTCACCAAGTCTGATGTTGCAACATTAGCGGTCGCAATCGGTGAGAAAACTTGGATAGATTTCTTCTCAAGTGTGTATAAATTACAGGATAGTGTAGCTAGTACTACGGATACTTTGAATAGCCAGGGGGGAAGATCCTTACATTCTTTTGCCAATTGAACTTCATTTGAATACAGCGAGGTTATTGTGGCGATTAAAACAAGTAAGGGCTGTAAGGCCCCCAGCCCTGATGGGATCCCTATCGTCCTCTTTAAGTTAACACCTTCACTATGTTCTCCTCTAATAACACGGGCTCTCCAAGTTTGCTGAGAGAAGGGTTTTTTTAAAACTTGGTCTGAATCCATAATAGTACCAATTTTTAAAAAAGGGGAAAGGGAAAATCAAGCATGTTATCGCCCGATATCTCTTCTTGACTCCCTGATGAAGGTATCAGGTAGGATAGTTTTATATAGATTCATACCTGGGCAGAGGAGAATAATATTTTTAGCAATGTCCAATACGGTTTTAGAGAGGGCCTCGAACAAGTGAACAGTTTTTAAAGTTAAGTATTTTAATTGGAAAGTACACCCAGGCAAAGGCAGGGAACTTTTATGTAGCGTTTGTAGACCTCACAGCCACCTTTGACTGTGTTATACACAGCAAATTATGGGATATTCTGGCGGACTTGAAGGCTGTGAAACAAACAACAAAGCAGACCAGGTCGAGCAATGGTGTGTAACTGTACCAGTAACTGGAAACCAATAGCATGCAAGTGCGTATCTGTGCCGAAGGTAATAAATGGCGACTTATAGCTAGAAATAATCCCATCAGACCACCCTTCTTGGTGGAGTTTGCGTCATGTGGGAGTCGTTGATCATACCATAACACTTATGGCCATATAGTGCCGCAGTGCAGATGGATGTCAGTGATCTAGCCATAGTATATGCCATAAAGTGGACATACTAATGTGCAGTGCTCAAGTGATAATAGTGAATTTGAAAGTGAAATAAAATTGACTACCTTAGTTCTGGCAGAATGTACATACATAAACCTTGGTGTCAAGAATTAAAAACGCCTGGTGAACCTCCCATAGGCTGAAACATGTCGACCAATCTGCACAGCGCCATAGGGTAGATTCTTCACCAGGTAAGGCTAGAGACCTGCCACATGTAAATAAACCACTGATTGTCTCCCTCTCTATGCAGACGACGCAGTACTCATGCCTGAACACAGCTTAGTTTGCAGAAGGCCCTTGCTTTGTACACCAGCTTCATGGATGATCTGGGGCTTAAACTAAACACCAAAAAAAATTTCATTATGACCTGTGGGCGAGGGAGGAAAAAATGCAGTAGTCTCCCATTGGGAGATAGCAGGATTGTCTCCACTAATATTTTTACATATCTTGGTGTCCTGTTTGAGCACTCAGGTTCGTGGGGGCCGGCGGTCAAGACAAGGAGCTTTCTCTTTATGAAGTCGTCTGCAGCCGTGGTATATTACTTGAGAAAAATGGGCAAAAGACCTCCGGGGATCCTCCTAAAGATTTATCAAGCAAAATGTGTGAGCATTGCGATATTTGGGGCAGGAGTTTGGGGATTTTATGATGTATCTCCTATACAACGCGTGGAAAACTTTTTTTTAAGGTATATTTTAGCAGTACCTGTTAGTTCCTCAGTTTTTAATTGCCATAGTGAGTTGGGCATTTCTTACATTTCAGATCTGATTAAAGTACATTTGGTGCTTCTCTGGCATCGAGTTTGGACCTCCAGTTTTAAGGACTCAATGAACTTAGACCATGCAAGTAAGATTACCTGGTTGTAATATGTAAAAAAAAATCATGTTTGACTTAGGGCATCAAGAATATTACAATTACCCAGAGTCAATGAATTCCATACCAAGGAAGGAATTTAAAGCAAGTTGCATGTCCCATCTGGAGTCACTTAGAATGACCGCTGAGATGAACAAAAGTATGGTAGTCCAACAACAAATGACCTTGATTACTAATGAAATCCAACTGTACTTTTTATGTTGCACTGGGGTATATGATAGATATCTTTTAACACGTCTCAGGTTTGGCATCTTTCATCGTTTAATTAGTTATCCTAGAATGAATGATTGATCTAGTGATATCAGTCTTTGCACCAATGACAATACTTCCCCTCAAACCACTATCCATGTGATTTTATTCTATAAATTCCATGGTAAGGAAAGATCAAGATGGATTACGCCCCTATTAAAGTTGGGGGATTGAGGCAATGCCGTCCTGCCTTTTTATATCTGCAATTGCTGGATAGTGCTTATTGTATTGGTGTTATGGCCGGCTTTCTAAAGAACATCTTGAAAGCAAGGAAAAGAATAAATAGCTACATTTTTATATAAATAAATGTGTCTGTACTAATATTTGTAGGATTACCATGTTCCTAAATGTTTTAATATGTTCACCTTAACATTGTTTCTAAATCAAATGAATTGTGCAATATGCGTATATTTGTATTTTATCTGATTGCTTTTGTGATTTTAATGACTACAATCGAATAAAGCATATTCTGATTCTGATTCTGACTTGGTGAGTCAAAGTTTAATTTCAGTGACAGTTACGTACGCTTAGCTGTCTGCACACTGGATGTGGATTTTGGATCTATGCCAAGTTGGATGACATGTGAGGGCTGGTGTGGTCATATGGCTCCATGCATTTTGAGAAGGATGGCAGGGTGCATGCACTGTCTACCTACCTGCTTCGTGACACAGTGGTGGGAAATTGCTGCCACATGGTTATGAGAGGGAGAGGTGTACCTTCCTGTTGAGATGGCTACCTACCTGTGAGTTTGAAGAGAACAATTCAATGGCCGACACATGGTTGTGGGTGTGGGGAGTGCTCCAATATGCTGAACTGTGGGACAAGGGGGCCTGGTGGGAATTGTACTGCTGGCTTCCCACCCACAAACATCCCTCCCTGTTAAGATGGCTACCTACCTATGAGTTTGAAGAGAGCAATGCAATGGCTGCCACATGGTTGTGGTGTGGGGAGTGCTCCATCCTGCTGAGCTGTGGGACAAGGGGGACTGGTAGGAGTTGTAGTGCAGGCTTTCCACCCACAAACACCCCTCCTTGTTAAGATGGCTACCTACCTGTGAAGTGGAGCAGAGGAAGGGAATAGGTTACACATGGCTCTTGGATGGAGGCAGTGTTCTATCCTGCTCAGGGGTGAGACAAGAGAGCATGCGAAGTCTACGAACCAGTAAGTTTGAAGAGAGCAAAGGAATAGCTGCCACATGGTTGTGGATGTGGAGAGTACTCATCCTGCTCAGCTGTGGGACAAGTGTGCCTGGTTCGAGTTGTAGTGCTGGCTGCCTGTACACATGCCCCCCTGGGAATGTTGCTAGCTACCTTTGGGGTGCTTCAGAGGGAGTAAATGTTAGATCTGTGAGACATGTATTGGGAAGAGTGTGTTGTACATAAGTGCATTTGGGTCTAGAAAGTGTAGCTTTGTAGTTGTGCAAGAAAGTACATAGCGGTGTAATAGGAAACATTTTTTGTAATTTACCAGCCTCTATTCCCCGGCTATTCCTGTGAGACCCTCTGGCTGCAGTATGGCAAGCACCTTCTCCTCTCAGTCGGTGAATGTTAGTGGTGGAATGGGAGGGCCACCGCAAGTTCTCTGAACCAGCTCATGGTTCTTGTTGGCACGCTCTTTCACCCTGGTCTTGATGGCATGCCACCTCCTCCTGATCTCCTTCTGGGTGCGAGGGGTGGTCCCTACTACATTGACTTTGTTGACTATCCTTGTCCACATTTGATTTTTTGTGGCTACTGGTGTCTGTTGGACCATGTTTCCAATCAAATGTGGTTCTACTCTGATTACCTCATCTACCATCACTGACAACTCATTGTCATTGAATTTGGGGATCTTCTTCTATGACATGGTGTGCGATGTACACATGTGGGAAAAGTGCAGTTGTGATGGTGGTGGTGATGATCTGTGTGGTGTATGTGTGGTTGTGAGCGTGTGATGTGTGCTGATTTGCCTGTCCTTTGTGCTGTGGGGTTGGGCCTTTCAGTTCTGGAGTTGTGCAAAATATTCTGGTCAGGGAAGGGGCTGGTTTTATACTCAGCTACGTAGGTGGGTCAATATGGAGTATTCATGTCATTTGTATTTTATACTTGCCATGGGGATGTGTCATTGGGGTGTGTTAGGTGTTTTTTGAGGCTGAGTCAGATTAATGGGATTACATTTTGGGGGTCAACCCGGTAGTCAGAGGGACCTGGGTAGTTAAGTGATATAGAAAGAGTGGTCCCTGACCAATTAGGAATAACTATAAATTTAGTAACAAACATTCATTGACAAATATATTAGTAGCACACTATTGTTTATTCAGATAGTGTCAATACGTTTTTCACTGTATTTTTTCATTTTTTCACTGCACTACCCCTCCCCTTCCCTGTACAGTGAAAATATGTTATTTATATGTGTACATGAGTCAGATTAATGGCCACACTTGGTAGCTTTGTTGTGTGGTTGCTTTCGACCGCCATTACTCTTCCGGAATGACCGCAGCAGTTGAAATACAACAGATCTTCCGCCGGCTCTCCGGTTCATCAATTGCTGCGATTGCGGCAGTCAAACCGGGACTGGAAGTGTTTGGGGTAGGTCCACCGATGGTCTCACGGTGAGAGCACAACACTATACAACAGGGTGTCTTTACATGTCAGGAGTCGATGTTTTGAGCCAGCAACCAAAGTAGGGCTGGCTGAACAAATTTACAGGTACCATCACACTTAGGGTGCTGGTTATGGTTTATCATTGTTACCTAACTTGACAACCGCAATTAGTGTAGAATAACTGCTTGTTTTGGTCCGGAAGAATTGCTGTCAACTTGACACGATCAATAGAAACATGTCGACTACTTCTTAGTGCGTAATATCCTGTAGCATTACAACAGGGGCGGCCCACATTCTCATTTTTAATCAAGATACAATCCAGTTTCATTAAAATTGTCTTTATTGGACTTCTAATTCATGTTTTAATCCTCACACGGTCTAGTGACCCACATTCCACACATCTACACCTTTTAGGTCCCTCACACCTACTGCACTAAACGGCATGGAATAAAAGATCTCTGTCAAAGAGACACTCATAGAGTGCCAGTCAGGTATTGCAGCACCAACCGGACGAGGAGCAAGCCCTATGATGAAGCATGACACCTAGCTGTCTGGGTTTGTGAGGGCACTCCTTCCAAAAGGAGGAATTCACCCTTTTCCTACCTTCATTCAGTGAACATTGTCCCACACATAGCCAACTATTTTTTCCTCTTTTTGCCAGTTAGGAACTGCATACTCTTTTTGTTGGAATGTATTTATCAAACAATGTAAATAAAAATAAATGCATCTTTGCTTGAGTCTTTGAATGAAAATAAATAAATAAATAAAATATAGATATTGTTTAGACATTTAATTCCTATATTAATTCTTTTTCTTACAATAAAAGGATTATCTTAAATTAATTGTCAGACATAAATTAATTTTTTTAATACACATATATCAAATACTTTCACCGCTTAAACATACATTGTTATCATTAACCTTACTCTAAAATAAAGAACTACTTTTTTACTATTCCCACTCTACAATATGCCAACTCAGGGAAACTGCTGGGCACTAAACGTATGTAATTTACTATTCCCATTCCAAACTACATTAACTCACAGGGAAGTTGCTGGACACTAAACATATATAATTGACTATTCCCACTCCAAACTATATTAACTAAGGGAAGGGACACTAAACATATATAATTTACTATTCCTACTCCAAATTAGAAAAAGTCTGGGAAGGTGCTGGACACTAAACATATATAATTTACTATTCCCACTCCAAAAGGCAGTACTATATTTAATACCCACCAGAGAATACTGCATCACATCAGAGCGATTGTAAACAAGGACTCTACCTATCCAGTGGTGAAGGACTTTAAGACAGTACATGATAGTAACTTGCACAATTTGGAATATTTTGCTGTAGACCAGGTACCTATGCAAAGTAGAGGAGGAAACAGAGAACACTGCTTGAAACAGCTGGAATTGAAACACATTTTGAGGTTTAATACGAAGGTCCCAATGGGTCTCAATATTGAAGATCATTTATAGTTTGGGTTCCTCTTGTATTGAACACAGTCTGAGAGCCAATCTGTAAAATAACTTGAAAGAAAGAGAAGTAATGTTTTTAACTTTGAGCACAGAGCACTTTAGACATGCATATGTGAATTAGAAGAGTGGGCAAATCCTAAAAAATCTTTGAGGATTACATGAATCTTGCACTTGCCACATTTTTAGGATAGAATATTAGATAGTGCATGTCAGCTAAGAGGTATTTCTCTCTAGTTGCTTATTGTTTTACACAAAGTACCTTCCTACATGTTGCACCTTATTATGTAATAATGAGAATTTGCCTAGCCTTGGTGCTGGTAAGTTCCAATTCTATTAAGGACTCGGAGGCGAGGATTATGCCATTCTTTCATCGCTTTATTCTCCACAGCAGCAAGAAAAAATATATCACAAACTACTTTTCCCATGAACAATCGGGAAAAAAACAAAGTCAAACATGAGTCCTATCACAGTGTCCATGCACCGGTGGCTCCCATCATGCTCCGCTGTTCTTGCCTCCTCCTCTTTCTTCGCGCGAAGCTTCAACCTTAGTCCAATCACGCATCTTGTTTTGAATTATCCGTACCTGCAACAGAACACACCATCAGATCTATCCCGTTCCAACAGAACGTCAGCAGTAAAAAGGAAGAGCATTACATCGCAGAGCAATAGCCGCACATTCATTAGAGGAACATAAACGCTTTACTTACTATGCATACGGGGAGGGTCCACTTCAAGGAAGTCACTGGGGGGGATAATCCTCGTCTCCGAGTCCTTAATAAAATTGGAACTTACCAGCACCAAGGCTAGGCAAATTCTCATTCTATGGCAGGACCGGAGGCTTCGGATTATGCCAGTTCAAAGCTTATCGACTACCAGCCGAGCCACTTCGATAACTGGCTTGAAATAGAACCTCTTGAACGTGGAGTCCGAGGACCAATCAGCCGCTCTCATCAAATCCTCCAGTCGAGCCCCAAGGGCAAAAGCTTTAGAGGCCATGGCCCCTCTCGCCGAGTGAGCCCCAAAATGCTTGGTATCAATCCCCGCCTCCTGCATCACCCAACGCACCCAGTGGGCGATCGTTGGCGAAGTAACTGCCTTATATGGTTTTCGTAGGGCAATAAGTAGTTGCCGCTCACCCGGAGGGCGAGTATCTTCAGTCATATCTTCATAAGCACGGAGGCACTGCACCACACACAGTTTGGGAGAGTCCTGAAAGGCCGGGTAGGAAATAACCCTAGTAAGGGTCTTGGTCCGCCTGCTGACGGTAAAAGAAACTCCCTCCGGAGAAAAAACCCTGGCCGTGATATCCAGCGCTCGCACGTCTGAGACTCGCCTGCATGACACAAGGCACAACAACATGGCCAATTTAGCCATCAACTCTTTACGAGATAAGAACCTGTTCGGCTGCCAGGAAAGGAACAAATTCAGCACCCTGTTCACGTCCCACAGGACGGAATACCGAGGCTCCGGCGGCAAGGAAAGCTGTATACCTCTCAAAAGCCTGCAAACAAAAGGGTGTTCACCAACCGGGGAACCCTGAACCAGGTCATGTCCCGCCGAGATCGCAGACCTGAAAGTATTGATCGATCGATAAGCTAGTCCTTGGTGAGCCAGGTCGGCCAAAAAATTCAGGACATGTACTACAGCTGCCCCCACGGGATCAAAACCCCATCGCACACACCAACGGCTCCACCTATGCCATGCTGATCGGTAGCGTTTGGTCGTGCTGTCAGCCCAAGCCTTGGAAAGCAAGTCCTCTGCTGTTCCCGAAAGGCCAGGCAGCGTCCAGCGACGCCTGAGAGCCTCCACTCCATCAGGCACAGCGAGCCCTCCTGGCCAAAGCACTTAGCATAGACTGACGCAAACATCATGTGTTACAATCAGTCACTTCCGGCACTAAGTCTTTCTGCAAACTAATAGTAAGAATCCTGTGCTTCTCCACCGGAGTCGTACTAGGAAATACAGCTTCCAGTTGGTCAAATTTCTCGGCAAGCCTAAAAGGCATCTCATCCTTATCCTGGGGTTGCTTGCCCATAACTGCATTAACTATGACGGGACTAAGCTTCATCCCGCCCGGTCCAACTGGATGTGCCGCAACACCGGGTTCCCCGCCCTGGATGTGGCGGGATATGTATTGAATCAAAGCCCGTATAACCCCTACTGCAGAGGTATACAGGGGCCTCAATTCACCAACGCGAACCACTGGGGCACGGAGGTGCAGGGTAAATCCAGCCACGACAGGCCAAGAAGCGCCTGGGATGGACATAGGACCTAACTGAACCGCCGTTAAAGAGTGGGGGAGTGCGCCATTAAATCAAACGCGGTGCTGTGAAGCTGAAACTGGAATCTCCTGTGTCCTATAAGGAGTGTACTCCAAAGGCACAGCTGTGGGAGCGTAAACATGGAACGTATTGCTATCTGCATTCACTGCAGGGAACGTAACCCATGAGTAGAAGAGCTCAAACGGGAATGCCGTGTCTGCACTCACTACAAGGACAACCGCCATGCCGTCTAAGGGGACGGCATAAGTCTGCAAATGGTTGTGGACCGCCATCCGGCTATGCTGGGGTATTTCAACATCACCCATAGCGACACAGTAGAGAAAAAAGACAATACAAAAGAATGTAACACAACTGGGTAATAATTCAATAGAAACCGTTTTAAATTATCAAGCTTGAAAAGACCTATATAACTATAGGTAGGTTTATCCAACACCAATGTTAACCTGAAACAATAGTGAGGGGGTCATGGACTGATATAAGCACTACTCAAGAGTCTCAAAATAAGACCACTAATTTGGGTGCGCCATGTTGCAGGTATTCTGCTCTTACACAGAACTGTGCACAGAGACCCAGGTTCTCAGTGAATTGTGGTGGACCAAAAAACTCACCTCAGTACCTAGAAACCCTAACCGACTAGCATCAGTGTCACATTAGCTCTTCGTCTTATAGCAAAGGAACCAATGATTAGACAATCCAGAACATGCGACTTAGGTTATACTCAGGAATGGTGGGAAGCAAGAACACTCTTTCATTATACTCTCATACCAGTCCACAACAGGAGTAAAAAAGAGACACGGGAAAGGTTAAAATATTTATTTTAACGACGTGCTCTAAGATACAGTATCTTTGCTAACATAAGAAGACATATGATTAGAAATAATATGATCAGCGTTGTTACAGTTCCATAAAATACAAAAGGAGAAATCATATTACAATGATGGTGAGAACAGGTCCTATAGTGCCTAGTATCTCACTCTCCCTAGCTAGGAACTATGGCCCACATGCATCAAGCATTTTTGGAGTCGCAAACGGTGCGATTCCTTAAAATCGGCCGTTTGCGATTCCAAAAATGCTTTTTTGGATGCATCAAGCAATTTTAGAAATCGCAACATTTTTGCGATTTCTAAAATTGCGATTGCTTTTAAGAAATCGCAAATTTGCGATTTCTTAAAAGCAATGCATGATTACTTTTAAAATTGCGAAATCGCAATTAGGGGGTCAAATTTACCGAGTGGTTGAATCACTCGGTAAATTTGCAAAAAGTGTTTAAAACGCTGAAAATGCATTTTTTTCAACATTCATGTTACGGACACACATGTCCTTAGGACATGTGTGTGTGAAACATGATGCGAAAAATACATTTCAGGGGTGCATGGGGGGGTCCTTTGGACCCCCCCCTGCACCCATGAAATGCATTAACAAATTGCGATTTTCAAAGTAAAAATCGTTATTTGCTAATGCCTTCCCATTGCTTCCTATGGGCCTTTTGGCCCATAGGAACCAATGGGAATAGCGAATTCGCAAATTGTATTTCGGTAATTGATGCGATTCGGTAAAAATTACGATTTTTACCGAATCGCATAAATTTACCGAAAATAATCATGCATCCCGTTTTGCGAATTCTAAAATGTGAATCGCTATTTTTCGCACTTTAGAACTCGCAAAATCCCGGGATGATGCATGTGGGCCTATGTTTGTATAAAATATAGAAGGTCTCTTAGGCTTGTGTGGGGGACCCCATACCTCTAAGATCAGCAGGAGTGAATCACATCAGGTTCTGCAAAAGCTCTCTGTCTCTCTGGAAAACGGAATTCTTCAAAGTGTCTGAAATCATGCCTACAGTTTAATACTAAAGGCGCCAGAATCTCAGTTGGCTTGCAGCTGCAGTTATGTTATCTCTAAAACGTGAGCCGATTAGCCCAAACTACAGATACCTTGTTATGATAACCTTGGAGGCTTTAGCACTCAGTGTGCAGACTAGGGTCATGATGTAAGTCTAGGGATGCTGAAAACAAGCCTTTCTCATGTGAAGTAATTCACGCAGCCTAACTTACAACAACAGTTATATGCAGTGTTGTGTGCAAAAGCAGCAAAAGGTAAAATGGCGTTTAAACTTCTAATACGCCTATGCTAACATAGCAATGTGAGCAACAAGGCCCAGCCCTCACTACACTTCCATTTCAATGTGTATACACTAAAGGGCAATCAAGGTGGAGGACAAGTTTATAGGAGCATGTTGTTGCAAAAAGGGGTTGTAGTCCCTTATGACCTGCCAAAAATCTGTGAGACCATAAATTGTGTTGTGAGCCCACTTTATCGATTGATCGGCTACTTTGTTCTTCTCCCTATCCCCCACCCAAGATCGCATTAACGGACCAGACTGTTCCATTAGTCCAATGGGATCTCTAGCACCCGAACCGCCTATTGGTGTGTAAGTAATTAAAGTCGATGGGGGATGGATTACTGAGGCAAGAGTAGAAGGTAACGCAACAGTTAACGAGTGTAACGGAAGGGAGGTGCAGGGAGCACACTAACTGGGGCAGTAAGTGTGACAACTGTAGGGGCAGATGCACCTTGTTCCTGTTGTTGCTGATGGGGAATAATGGGATAGACCCTTTCAGGGACATAAGAAGGCAGAGGCCGAGTATCTAACAGAGCATCTATGAAAGTATCCTCCTCTTCCTTAGCCACATTAGATTTATGAATGTGCAACCAGAATCTCCTATCTTTACGTTCTATCCCTTTCTCCTGCTTTTCTTTGAAATAAGCTACAGCCTTTTGTGTAAGTGTTTGCATCTTGCCTTTTCTAGCATCTCTTTCTGCTTTCAATCACCTCTGTCGGGGCTCTTTCTGCCAAGTGCGAAGGGAATCAAACATAGATTGTCTACTTCATTTATTTTTTAAACAACTGTTCCGGTAAATCCTATTTTTGTTCATCAAAAGAGCCAGTCAATGGCCACTGTAATTCAACATTGTCCCTCGTATATTTGAGCCATAATGTATTAAAAATAATAGGGCCAAGGCCATGTTTCACATATATGTCCCAATTAGGACTGCCCTCAGGAGGTGCAGGCTGGGATCACCAAAACGGAAAACAAAATCGTTATTTTACCTGGCAAAGTATTTGCAAACACTTTTTACCAAAACAAGCTGCGAGTAACAGAAACTCGACATGCTTGTCCACTATCCCCCCGACTTTTTGCCCTTAACCTGGAGCCATTGGCGGCATGGATTCGTAGAGACCCAGTCATCCGGGCACTGAAGTGTGCCAAACATGTATTTCTCTTTATGAGGACGACATTTTGCTTTACCTTGCATCCCCCAAAACATCGATCCACAGAGTACTCAACATATTTACCAACTTTGGGAAATACTCTGGATACGCAATTAACTGGAGCAAATCCCTAATGTACGCCCTCCCCCTACCGAGAGGGTGTCCCATGCAAGAAGCGAAAGAGGACATCCAATATTTGGTAATATTTATTACAATAGACCCCAGAACTAGTTATGAATGCAACCTGCTCCCCCCACTGCAGAGATTGAAGTGAGATGTGGCACTTGGAAGACTCTTCCACTATCACTGTTGGAATGGGCAAAGGGCAGAGCTGTTCAAAATGAGGTCACTGCCACGCTTTCTTTATGCGCTTCAGAATTTCCCAGATCCGGTCCCGAAATATTTTAAAGAGGTAGAGAGTCTCCAGAGGGAACTGCTTTGGGAGGGTCGCCCTCGTATAGCCATTCCTAAATTAGTTTTGAGTTGGTATGATGGGGGGATTGGACTTCCCAACATTCAAAAATACTACTGGGCTGCCTACCTGGCTGCTATCAATCAGTGCATGTACCGTCACTGGGATGACCCAGGCTACAAGATGGACAAATGGTTGCTACCGGGGGGTAACTATAACATGGCCCTTTACTCAAAGCCCAGGATATTTCCCCTAATGGGACTGACCAGACATTCAGCACAAGTGTGGCATGCAGTCAACAGAAGCCTGGAGTGTGAACAGAAGCTCACGCAGGTTACTCCTTTGTGGGATTCAGAGCAGTTAGGCACCCTGAGAACCTCAGGCTCCCGCCCCCTGTGTATATTTAAGGGACGTCTTTCACAACCACGGTAAAACCTTATTTTAACTTGCTCTCCCCTGAGGCGGAAGCCGGGGGACCTCTTTTCTATCCCTGAAATTGTTTTTAAACATTGTACTTGGTACTGACTGTGGTTATTGTTCGCTCATAGGGCGTTAACCTTGGAGGTGTATTTGTAAATACATCATTGGTGGTTAAACACTTAGTTTACCTTCTGGAATTTAACGCGCGCTGCATTGCGCGACAGCAGAGCATTTACCTCAGCGCTGCCCTTTCGGTCGCGGTCACGTGACTACTCGTGACTCACCCGCCATCTTGAGCAGGGAAGGGCTGCGCTCCAGTCTATCGAACGCTCCCTCCCTTCCCGCCTTTTTCATGCATAAAATCAAAGGTATTTCCCGTCCGCGCAGCGGGCGGGCGCAGGGCCACACATCCTGCCAAAAATTTATCGGCAAGTATCATAACTTACTCCAGACATGATCTACTTGCCTCATGTCCACCTGACACGTCCAAATGTCTAAAAAGGAACCTCTCAGATATTCATAAAGACACGACCATCGCTTGTCCTCACTGCCTCTACTCCATCCCCCTTCTTCCTCCCCTTCAAACCATGGGCACTCCAATCAACTATGATGCAGGTGATACTACTTCTATAGCTCTTATCAATGCCCGTTCTCTTGGCAAGCACAGGCAGGAAATATTTGATCTTATTACTGACTATTCTCTCGACATTTTGTTCATCACGGAAACGTGGACAGATGAATCCTCACAGCCAGATCTGGTCATCGCTGTGCCACCAGGATTTAAGGCCTACTGTCAGGATAGGCCCAAACAAAGAGGGGGTGGGCTGGCCATAATCGCCAGAGACACATACCCTGTTAAAACAACCATCATTCCTTCCACCGCCTGTGAGGCCATGCAATTTTCTATCAACATCTCCCCCTCATTCAACTTTAAGGGAATGTTAATATATCGGCCCCCGGGATCGAAAACTACTTTTCTGTCCAGCTTAAACTCTATAATGGAATCTGTAGCTACAGAAACCAGTTTCACAGTTCTCGGTGACCTTAATTTTCACTTGGATCTTGATCACCTGGCTGATTCCGTTGCCCTCACCTCTGACCTAGGCAATCTAGGGTTAAAACAGCTTGTCATGTCCTCCACACATCAAGCGGGCCACATTCTGGACCCTATCTTTTCCAATTTAGAAGGACTCCAAATCACCAACATTCTGCCCATGCAGTGGACAGATCACTTTGCAATCTTTGCGAACATTGCTACTCGCAATGATTACAATAACAATTCCCAATTGGTTCCTAAACTACCGTTTAAAGACTGGAAAAATATAGATCTAGAAAATTTCAAGTCTACACTCATACAAACTTGTCCAGAGTTCGTTGCCGACCCCAATATAGCTCTCCAGCAATTATATGACTGGATTGGTCAGGCATCCCACCAATCAGCCCCTTCCAAGGAACATTCTAGCAACCGAGCTAAACCCTCCGCTCCTTGGTACAATGACAAACTTAGGACACAAAAACAGATAAACCGCAGCAAGGAGAGAACCTGGAGGAAAGACTATGATGCTGTCAGTAAGTCTGCCTATAGGGAAGCTGTTGCCCTATATAAAAATATGATAGCGCAAGCCAAAAGAGAATATTATACTGACCAAATCGAGCAGGCCAGGAATTCTAGTAAACAACTATTCTCCATTACCAAAGCTTTATCAGGTAACTCCCCTGACCTCACGCCTCCCCCGTCACAATCTCTGTGTGACGCTCTTGCATCTTTTTTCTACACCAAAGTAGATGACATCTACCAAGCATTTTCTTCCAAATCACTTCCGGTCGCCACATCTTCCGTCACCTCCTCCTTAGCTAATGTCTTTCCGTGCTTTCAACCAGTTACCCAGGAGCAAATAAAAAACACACTTCTGACCATTAAATCAGGTTCACCCCTCGACCCTTGCCCCCTTTCTGTCCTCAGACCAGCTTTAGAAGTTATCTTACCAGCTCTCACACAGGTCTGCAATCTGATACTGCGGTCAGGCCAATACCCTAATTCGCTCAAAAACACGCTACTAAAGCCTCTGTTAAAAAAACCTTCGCTCGATAAAAATGAGCTGAAAAATTACCGACCAATTGCCAGTTTACCGTTCATTGCTAAGACCATCGAAAAGATCATGAACACCCAGATCTCTGAGTTCATCGAGGTTCACCAGCTCCTGGACGATACGCAGTTTGGGTTCCGAAAATTTCACGGGACCGAGACCGCCCTGATTAAAGCCGCGGATGACATCAGGGAGATTAGGGACCAAGGTGGCACTGCCATATTGGTGCTGCTAGACCTATCAGCGGCTTTTGACACGGTCGACCACAACATCTTGGTCGACCGTGTCCAAGGATTTGGCATCTGTCACTCTGCCAAAAACTTAATAGCCTCCTTCCTTGCCAATAGAACGCAGGCGGTCATCCTAGGACCCTTTCAATCAGCACAACTCTCCGCCCCCTGTGGTGTCCCTCAAGGCTAATCCCTTAGTCCGACACTTTTCAACATCTATGTGTCGGACCTAGCTAAGACCATCAAAGCTCATGGGATGAGCCTTACCTCGTACGCCGACGACACCCAACTAGTGTTGGCGATCAAGGGTGACGGAGAGCAAGTAGCTGAAAAATTTAAGAAAGGGCTCCTAGACATAGGAGACTGGATGGAAACCAACTGCTTAAAGCTAAACTCAGAGAAAACTGAGGTGCTTATTTTCGGTCCATTGTCCCCAGCCTGGTCCACCAGTTGGTGGCCAGAGACCTTTGGTACCCCTCCCACACCGACCTCGAAGGTCAGGAATCTGGGGGTTATCTTCGATGATGGACTGAATTTCATGGATCATGCCAATAAGACAGCAACCACAGCGCACCTAAAACTAAAAATGATTCGCAAAATTCGTCCTTTTCTACCCGAATCTGCGATTAAAACACTGGTCTCGGCTCTTGTCCTCTCATCCCTGGATTATTGTAACGGTTTATTTCTCAATGCGCAATCTCGAGTCACCACAAAACTTCAAACTATACAGAATGCAGCAGCCCGTCTCATTACCGGCAAAACAAAGTTCGAACCTATTGCCCAAAACATAAAAGACCTTCACTGGCTGACTGTACAAAAAAGGATCCACTTCAAGGCTCTCTGTATAGTCTTCAAATCAGTTAATAATCGAGGACCACATTTTTTGAGAGACAAACTGCAACTTTACAAACCGACAAGAGCTTTACGCTCAGCCACTCTTAATCAACTGTCTGTCCCACGCACCAAAACAGTGTCCTGGGGAGACCGTCGCTTTCTGGTGGCGGCCCCCAGACTTTGGAACACCTTGCCTCTCAACATCAGACGAAGTGCTACGCTGTTTCAGTTTCGTAAACTCCTGAAAACCTGGCTGTTCTCTCATTAACCATGCTCAACTTTCATTCTGTTCATTCTTCTCTCCCACTTCTTCAATAATGGTTTTCAGCGCCTTGACGCCTAAGGGTATAAGTAGCGCTTTACAAGTGTCAAAAATAAATAAATAAATAAATAAATAGTAGGACTTGATTGGGAACACGAAAATTGGGGACCTATGGCATAAGGGTGAAGTGGTCTCATTCGCCTACCTGCAACGAGAATACAATCTGGACAATACAGAATATTTTCGGTATTTGCAGGTGAGGCATGCACTAACGTCGCAGTTGCCAAAGGGAGAGTCTCCCCCAGAGTCCTCGCCATTGGAAGACAGGTTGCTCGACGGGTACCTGCAAACTAAAGCGGTGTCCCAGACTTATCGGAAATTGGTTAACAACGCTCCCGATCCCCTCAAACTGATCTCGGAGCACTGGGAGAGGGATGGGCTGGAGCTTGATGATGAGTGGCAACAGGCAGTGGCCTCCCCACGAGAGGTCACAATCTTCTCCAGACTGCGACTGGTCCAAATGAAGATCCTCCATAGAATTTACATCACGGGGTCCCGGCTGGTCAGCATGGGCAGGACAAACAATGGCATGTGCAGAAGACAATGTGGCCAAGCTGGTACGTTTATGCATATCTTGTGGGAAAGTGTATACATCAAGAGAAAATGGAAGGGGGATCATGACTGTTTTGGTGAGGTCCTCAGACTAGAAATGGGAATTGAGGCCAAAAGATGTCTTTTGTATGTCTGGGCATCATCCAATTTAAAAATTTGCCAAAAGGAACCTGGCTAGGCTGTGGGGGTACCGCCCAAAGTGGAGGCTTGGAAAGCTGACATTGATTGGTGTATGATGTATGATAAGGGAAAAAATGTCTATGTTGAGTGGGGATGCCCAAACAAATGGACTTCTATATGGAGTGAGTGGAAATAATTATCGTGGTAATATATGTGTCCCACAAATCGTCCCCTCTTTAGAAGATTCCATCACGCCATAGCTGATGTTACGATATCATACCATGTAGTACACTGTACAACGGTGAACTGTAACTGTACAAAATGTCATCTCTATGCTGTTTAATAAAAATAATGTTTTTAAAATGTCAAAGATGAACTGTCCATAACATGGAATGGAGTTATACTGCAAGGGTAGAGAATCCTGATTACGGAAAGTCTGAGACAGAAGATAATTAAAGTGTCCTACGAAGGAGAAGGTGGAATCATTGCCACTAAACGAGTTCTCTGAGACTGAGTTTGGTTTCTTTATCTCGATTAGAGGGTTGAAAAATAATTAAAGGCCTGTTATCTATGCAACTGCCTTTCTACAACAGTTACTCAATAAACCTTAATATGTCAGAACTCCTGAAAAATACATAGGTGAGAGTAGACATTGACTTTTTCAGTTCATTTGACAATGGACATCACCTGAAGGTGATTGTGAACAAATAATGATGATTTCCATTAATTGAAGATCTCTCATCTACCATTCAAGACGGAGTCATTGAGATACTAGATGGGATCTTTGCGACGTGGGGTATTCCAGCCATATTGATATCTCGCAATGGCTCGCCTTTCAGCAGTGGACAACTCAAATATTTCCTAGAGCATCAGAATATAAACCATCAGAAAAGCACAACTCTGTGGCTGCAGGTCAAAGGATTTGTTGAGTGCTTTATGAGTACGCTAAAGGAGGCAGTGCAGCGTGCTACTCCTGAGAAGCTCAATTTTAAAACGGTGTTAAATTCTACCCTATGCGCTTATTGTTCAACACCTCACTCAACCACAGGTGAAAGTCCTGTGACACTGATGTTCGGGAGAGCAATGACAACCAGGTTGCTTCAATGGAGCAGTCAGAGAGAGAAAACGAGAATGCAACTTGTGAGAAGGACTTGGTTCATAAATAAAAGACGAAAGTGTATGCTGAACAAAAGTTTACATGCGAAGAACATTGTCTTTAAGAAAGGAGATCGAGTGTTGCAAGCCAAATCTGGAAAAGAAAATCTGATGCTTTTTTTGATGCAGAACCTTTTCAAGTGGTGTCTACCAAGGCACACATGGTGACTGCCCATCGCCTATGAAAGTCTATTACCAAAGACAATTTTCGCATTCGGTATTTAACTCACCGGTATTTAACTGCATGTTGAAAGAGAGATTGGTTCTGAAGCATCAGTGACTGTTGCTGCCTCTACACCATCAATGCAGATCTGGGATCCATATATATATTTTTTCAAATATACTTCATTGGGGTTTCAAATAACACATGTAGTATCAATCACATTTCTATAGCAATTTCAACAGTGCGCTTACATCATATCTATTCAACCATTACTTGAGTTAGATCAACAATTATGATCTCCACAAATTATTGGCGCTAATACACTTTCCCTTATCTAGCTGAAAACCCAACTCCCCCCTTGCAGATCTCAAACAGCCAGCCTTTACAAGAAGAGTCGTAAGACACTTAGTTGATTCTAGCCTTCACAGCCTTCCCCCCTTGCCCCCGCCCAGCAGTTTGCCCCTTCTACATCACCTCAAGGGCGAAGTGTGTCCTCATCCTCTCTTAAAAAAGTCCTATTTCCTCCTCTCTCCCAGCTCAGAGTTCCGGGCTTCTCCGTGGGGACTCTCCCACTGAAATTGTCTCCCCCGACGTTAACTCAGGCACCTTCAGACTATTGACCAAGGCCTCCCAAGTCTGAGCTCGCTCCAATGCACCAATACCTTTGTTGGCATTTCAAAGAAGTACCCTCTCCTCACAAGCCACCCATTTCTGTAATTCAACCTTCCAGGAGAGACTTTTTGCCCCCCCCCCCGCCCAGAGATTTCCAATGTGGTGTGATCTCACGCTTAGCCAGGACCAGGGCTAGGTCCTGAAATCGACTAGTGGCCCAACTCTTAGCATTTTGTGGGAACAGCCTCAAAATACAATGATCAGGGGTGAGTGGTATCAGGCGCTCCATTACCTCCCCCCATGGGGGCAGCTATTATTGCCCAATAGTTCTGCAGTTCAAGGCAGGTCCACATCATGTGTAGTAGTTCCATCCCACCTCCCCTGCATCTCAGGCAATTCACATCGTCCCTCTGAAAAAACATATTTATCTGCCCTGGGGTGAGGTAGGCCCTGTGTAATATGAACAAAATTAATTAGCTGAAAACAGGCATTTTGTAAGGATTTGGGGATCCCCATCAATACCTTCTCCCAGGATTTGTTGCCTAGTGGGATATTCAGGTCCTCCGTCCAGCTATTACGTAGCTTGGTTAGTGGTTGTGTTGTATCTCTACTTAGGGTTCCGTATAGGCATGTGACTGCTTTAATTCTACCTCCCCCAGTACCCAAGTACCCACAAGTTGCGGGTTGTGAGGGTTTAGCAGATCCCATTCCCCAATGTGCTCTAATAGCCGCTACAATCCCTGCATGTAGTAAAACATTTCCCTGGGGCAGGTCATTCCCCTCCTTAAAATCCTCAAATGGTAAAAGTTCTCCCCCACTATACAGATCTCCTATTCGTGTCGCCCCTGCAACCTACCAGTCCTCAAGGCCCACCCAAGCTGCTCCAGGAAGAAGCACCCTGAGTATGGTTATGGGTAGGTCAGGCAAGTATGGGAATCTGTTCTGTGTCTTACGGAGAGCTCGTCTCCAACAGCGTCTGACCAATAGTATTGCATCAGAGTCCTCAGGTGAATCCCTATCCCTACTCAATAGTAGCTTCCATAATGTTCCTAAGCTTGACTTAGGTGGATCTCCCTCCCAAACCTGGGATTGAAGGTTTCTTATCCACCTCGCCACCCACGGCAATTGAGCAGCTAAGTAGTATTGCTCAAAATCAGGGACCGCCAGTCCGCCCTCCCATGTTGAGTGCTGCATTGTTCTTAGGGCGACCCGCATCCAACCCGTGCCCCGCAGAAAGGATGTCATTAGTGTAAGTCTGCGTGCCATTTAGAGGGTATCCTTATTGGCAGTGTTGTAAAGAAGTATAATAGTCATGGTAATGCCAACATCTTCAGAAGGGCCACTCTCCCCGCCAATGATAGCGGGAGTCCCTACCAAAAATCCATGTTGGTCTTTAAGGACCTCAGGGCGTATCTACTTTACCCTCAAATATGTCAGCTTGGGCATGGTATATTTTTACCCCAAAATATTCTAGACAGTGGGGTTCCCATGTAAAAGCACCCAGCTCTGCCACAGGGGCCCAAGGGGCCGACAATGGAAATAACTTGGATTTCCGCCAATTAATTTTCAATCCGGACATTTCTCCAAACTCTCCCATCACAGCTTTAGCCCCTAGTAAGTCGTCCTCCGTGTTCCCAAGGAAGAGTAGGAGATTGATCATCTGCATAAAGGGCAATATAGTGCGTATTAGTCCCGAATCGTATCCCTTGATAATGCCTTCCAGTGCAGGCTAGGGAGGCCAAAGGCTCCATAGCAAGGGCAAACAGGAGCGGCAAGAGGGGACATCCCTGCAGAGTCCCCCGGTCAACACTACAGCTCTCTGAGATTGTCTGTCCTGATCGAATTCTCGCCAATGGTCTTGTGTAGAGTAGCCTAACCCAATCAGATAAGCCCTGTCCCATTCCCATTTTATCCAGGACACCATATAGAAATTCCCACTCAAGACTACCAAAGGCCTTTTCCATGTTTACCGCAAAGACCACCTCTTCGCCCCTTCCTTCACCTCCTCTTGTCATAAGTGCTATGAGTCGTCTGATGTTGAGAGCTGTATTGCGCCCTGGGAAAATGCCTGCCTGATCTCGATGCATGAGGGAAGAAGACATGAACGGTTGGTGCCTCATGGCCAGAATTTACTTAGTATTATAAAATCTAAATGTAGCATTGCTAATGGCCTATAAGCTTCACAATCTGTGGGGATCTTGCCTGGCTTAAAAAGAGGGACAATCAGTGCTTCCCGGGTAGAGCCTGGGAGTTGGCCTTCCTCCAGGGTTGCCTCATAGACTTCCACTAATCTAGGTGCCAGTTCCTCAACATATACAGCGTAAAGCTCTCTGGGGATACCATCTGTTCTGGGTGTTTTACCTTTATCAATCCCTTATTGCCGCTCTTATTTCCTGTACATTTATGGGCCTCTTAAGACATCTGCCTCCTCAGCATCCAGGGTGGGAGCGGAATTGTATGCCCCTCCCCACCGCCCAGACCGTGACCTATATAAGGTGGTATAGAACTCTAGGAATCTTCTGTTTATGTTCAACTGCCTATATAATATATGGCCGCTCATGTCCTCAACAGCTAGGATCAGAGATCCTCTCTGGGCTGGATTGGCCAGCCAAGCCAGCAAGAGTCCAGTTTTATCTCTCTCTGCATGCATGCACTCTGTGTACCGCTTATAATTGTAACTGTGCAGTCTCTCTGTTTGTTTGGCCACTTCCTCTTTGACATCTAATAGGACTGTACCCAGCTCTGGGTGCCCTGGTCGTTGCTTCTTTAATGCATGCAATTCCCTGTCCGTGGTCTCTAGGTCAACAGTCGCCATTCATTTGCCCCTCAGCACCACCTTAAAGCTGTCCCACTCTGTTAGTCGGAGTTAGTCGTGCTCATATTTGTAGTGAAATAATTCCCTATGCACTCTCTGATCTCCTCACGGAACACCTGTTCCTCAAGTGCCTCAGGCTTGAGTCTCCATGGTGGTATTCTCTGACGCATGTGTCCCCACTTCAGATGTAGTAGGGTTGGATTGGGATCAGACAGAGTGAGTGTTAAGTATTCCACTATCTGAATCTGGGTGTGAATATCTGAACAGTATCAAGCCTAACATGAAGGTTGTGCACCAAGGAGTAAAAAGAATAGTCCCTGCCCTCTGGATTCAGGTGCCTCCAGAAGTCAATGAAGTCCCATCTGTCCTGCCATCCCTGAAATGCACTAGCTACTCTAGTTATAGGGGTGCCCCTCTGAGGTGGCTGTGAGCGATCTTTCCAGGGATCCGCTATACAATTAAAGTCCCCTCTAATGATAATAGACCCTGGTAGGTAGGTCGCAATAGTGCTGTAATCCAGGACAAGAACGTCCCCTGATCTGTATTAGGGCCATATATACTCACAATCGCAATATCAAGACCGTGCAGCCTACCCATTACCGTTACGTACCGGCCTTCTGGGTCTATCATCTACCCAGTACATTGGAACAAAACCCCGGCCCTAACCCACATCAAAACCCCCCTAGAAAATTTAGAGTACTAAGTGTAGTGCAATTGACCTCGCCACCTACGTCGGAGTGCCTCCCCCTCCCTCGCAGTCAGGTGGGACTCCTGTAATAGTGCAGACATCAAAATGGACCTGGTGAAAGCAAGTAGGCGTGCCGGCAGCCCTTATGACCCATGCCCACCACAAACCTTCAAGAGTATTCTTCTAACAACCTCTGCTGCCACTCCAGGAAGAAGAATCGTCAACAATTCCTTCACTACCGAAATATTTCCAGATGAACTAAAAAAGTCATACATACGCTCTTTACTGAAGAAAACAAACTAGGACCTGCTGAACCCTGACAACTACAGACCCATTACTAATGGACCTTTCCTGGGCTAACTGATAGAAAGAGCAGCATTCGCCCAGATGTCACAATTCATTGAAGACAATGCCATACTTTCAGACTTCCAAAAAGGATTTCGTCTGGGAAGAGGCACAGAATCTGTCTCCTTGCCATCTGGCATGACCTGAAGAACACAATTGACCACAACGGGGTTGCTGTACTACTCCTCTTGGACCTCTTGGCTGCCTTTGACACAGTTGACAATGACACTCTAATACAAAGACTTTATGAAGCAGGCATAGAGGGGACTGCTTTAGACTGGATCACGTCTTACCTTCTAAACAGAACTAATGTCATCCATACCCCACCTTTCTCGTCCAATCCGTACTTCACAAAAGCTGGGGTCCCTCAAGGCTCTATCATTTCACGCATGCTTTTCAACATTTACATGAAGTCATTACCGGTACTGATCAATCAATTTCAACTCATGTGCTATAACTATGCAGATGACATGCAAATACTCTTTCAACTGGAATGCCCCAAAGACATTGGAAACTCTCCAATTTTCAGTTGTCTTAGAGCCGTGGATCAATGGATGACTTGGAGCAATCTCAAATTGAATGCTTCCAAAACGGAAATACTCATGTGTTGTGATTGTAAACATTATGACCCACTTGCCGCCTTGCCTGATGAACTGGGATCACCGCCTAAAGTATCGAAGGAAGTAAGAAACTTCGGAATGACCATGGACTCCAAGCTATTGATGAATGCCCAAGTGGCTAAACTGTCAAGATCAAGCTTTGTTACTATAAAAACTCTGCAACAAATACTCTCACATTTGGGATTCCCACACAAGGTCAAGCTACCATCTCCCTTGTTCTGTCCAAACTCGATTACCTCAATATCTTCTATCATGGATCACATTTAACGACTATGAAAAGACTATAACGGATTCAGAACTCGTCTGCCAGATTACTCTTGCATATCAAACCACAAGACCACATCTCCCCTGCATTGGTTACCGGTTGCCAGAAGATCCACGTTCAAGCTGCTTCGTATCACCCACAAAGCCATACATGGAATGGGACCGCTCATCATTAGGAATAAAATCACCAAACACATTCATCATAGGAACCTCCGCTCTAGAGTGGCACCTGGCCTCAAAATCACAAGATACAAGAAAAAAACTATTGGTGGCACATCCTTCTCTGTTCAATCAGCTAAAATATGGAACTCTTTACCCCCCAATATAAGATCCACCAACAACTGCCTTCTTTTTGGAAAACTACTCAAGAATTGGCTCTTCCCCACATAAGCACCATACGCAAACAAAAATATACAGCATATCCCTCTGTATATAAGCATGTATTTGTACTATAGATATGTACCTATATATGTGTATTGCTTTGATTAACATGTAAAATAATTCTGTTTAAAAAATAAATAAATAAATAATTTTTTACGTACAACACTTCAAAAACTGAGTTTATGGAATGTATCTTTAATCTACGTATACTTACTTCCTTTATGCATTTATACACCTTCCATGTACTTGAATTTATATATGTATTACTTTCGTTAAAAAAAAAAATCATATGCACTACCCCATATCTCTCCCTATACCTCTATCAATATCTTTAATCTACATATATTTACTTATTTTATTAATCTATAAACTTTCCATGTACTTATGGATCTATATATTTATTACTCTCTTCTAATTCAGCATATCCAATGCAATACCCTATTTTCACCCTATACCTCTCTCAATATATCTTCTACCTCAACTCTCTGACTCATCTCATCCCTCTTTCTACTACTCTTCCCAATGCACTAGCCTATTTCTCACCCTATACCTCTATCAATGTATCCACTAACTCCACTCTCTCTTTCATCCCAAACCCAATACCACTACGATGATCCCCAAAATAGCCCTTTCTCGACTCTCCCATGCTCTACCTCTCCTTCACCACCTTACACCTTTTTTACTATACTGATCCCCCAAAACAAGCCTTTCTAAACTCTTCCCTCTGACTCTTTCCCTCCACATCCCTTTTCACTCATCCCAACCTTCCCACTACTGCTATGACCACCAAAAAAAGGCCAACGCCTTCACTCTTCTATCCCTCCACTATCCTTTTCAATCGAAATAACAGACTAACATGTCCACTTCTCAAATTTCATATTTTATTATATTAATTCACCACTAATACTTTATAGGTTCCGGAGTAGCGTGCACCTTGCCGAAAAAGCGCTTCAACACCCCATTAGGGGTAACAACTGCTATATATGTATATATGCAAACCTTTTTCCCTTTTCCATCCCTCCGCTATCCTTCTCAATCCAAATAGCTGACTAATATCCACCACTCAAATTACTTTGATATTTCACTATACTAATTCACCACTAATCCTTATGGGTTCCGGAGCAGCGTGCTACTCGCAAAGGAAGTGCTTCAACAACCCATTAGGGGTAACAAAAGTTATATATATGCTAACCTTTTTCCCTCTTCTATCCCTCAGCTATCCTTCTGAACCCAAATAACTGAATAATACCCACCACTCAAACTACTTTCATATTTCACTATACTAATTCACCACTAATCCTTTGTGGGTTCTGGAGTGGCATGCTACTCGTCAAAAAAAATTCTTTAACACCCCATCAGGGGCAACACGCTCTATTTAAATGCAAACCTTTTTCCCTCTTCTATCCCTCAACTATCCTTCTGAATCCAAATAACCCATGACCTCGATCGAAGAAGCTTCCTTCAGCGCTGGTTCTAGCGTTATGCTTATAAATTATGCTTCAAATCCCTCCTCCAACTGGTGAACTCTTAAGGCAGCTGCCTCCAAAGATGTGAGGGTAAGACTCACATTCTACATAAAAACTTCAACAATTAAGGGGCACTCGCAGGGTTGCTTTTTATTTAACAGAGGGGGAGATATAGTGTCTTGCGAGTTAACAATGACGGAACCCTTTTTGATCCTGATGAGCTCCGTAGAGCTTTGACGTAAGTGTTAGAGCGGAATGAAGTGAAGTCTGGTTCAGAATGTTAAGTTCGCAGTTACACGCAGATGAATAAAGATGTCTACATGGCTGGGGAGGACGCTACATATGGGACTGCTTCAGGCGCAGCTACCAAACTCAACTTTCCTCTGGCTATAAGTTTGTTGCTGTGATGAGGGACACAGTTTTACTCATAATACTTAACCCAAGCTCCCCTGTTGTGATTCCAGGGTCAGTTTGCTGTCCTCCTGTTTGCGCTTCACTGACAAAACAAGCTTTCAGAGGCCTCTCTCGAACTGCCCAGCTGACCAGCACCACAGTGGGAGTTTGTTTCTAATAAACAAAAACTAATGACCCCCACACCGTCTGAGGTTCTTTACCAGGGTGTAGGGGTCATTGCTGAATTTTTCTTGTCCCTCATCACCAGGTTTTTCCTGGCAGTGACGGACAGGAAAATAAAGCCATTACACTGTCCACCCTTACTAGGGAGAATTGCCCGAGGACCACTAATATGTTGCACTGTTGGAGTAGGTATTCCGTCAACATAGTCTACAGGAGCTCCATCAACGGAATGCCCAGGGACCTCCTGTCTCAAAATGAGGCAGATGGACTGAGGGTTTCGCAGGAAGGGTACTCATTCATGTTTGTGGCTGAGTACCTCGTCTGCTAAACACTAAATGAGGCCCTATGTTATTTATTTGAATTCTACATTGATTTTTTTAAATGCGATTGTAAATAATTTTCAAAATAAACGTTTTAATAATCTAAATGGAACACATAATTTAAAAAATACTGTATAATTAATATTATAAAGATCATCAGAAATATCTCGTAGAAACACTCTTGCTCAGTCTCAGTCAACGAGGTTTGATTTGATCCTCATCCGCGTGATGACAGGATCTGATTCAGTTCCAAGACATGGATGGATTCCCAACTGCCAGGTAGCAGTTGAGACAGACTCCTCTAAGAACCTGGCTGGCTACTTGCTCACTTTTCTTGTAGCTTGACCAGCAAGGGGGTTGAGCAATCTGGTGGTTTGCCATTTGGGCAATCACAACTGCAAGGCTAGAAGGTTCTAACACACTAGGCGTCTCTCAGGCTCCTCTGCCCCACTTCCTAGTCACCCTCACTGAGGGAAGAGCAGGCCCATAAGTGGCTGGTGCTGTTACTGGGGTGTAGGTAGGTGGAATTTGAGTAGAAATATCTCTAGGTCTCTGCAACTAGAAAGCTAATTTCATGGTGACTTTGACCAGACTACCTATACAATTCACTGATTGCATAGTCACTGCCTCACGGGTGATTAAGAAGGCTTCAGTTAAAGAGCTAATTCGCTGAGACTAGCAACTTTTTAGCAGCCCAGATGGCATTCGTTTGTTAACAGCTACTGTAAAATTAAAATGTAATAAAGGAAGGCTGGTCTAAATAACTAAATGCACGTATCACGATTCTAAAGGGAAACGAAAACTGACAAAGGAAAGAGATCTTGATTTGTCAACGTTTGTTTGTTCATTATACTGCTTTATAAATGCTTGTACATTTTGTTCCAAGCAAAGGCAAAGCCAAAAATTGCCATCGGCCATCTTGGAGTGATAAGTACTGGGGTTGCGCTGACCAAGGCAGAAACCAAGAGAGCCTTTTGAGCATGGGTTGATAATCAGGAACATAGGGACCCTAATCTGGGCAGGCTGACTGACTCATTTCGTCAGTACAAGCAAGTGCCTCGTCTAGAGCCTTATCTAGATTTCATACAGAAGCCGAGAGACAGGGCTCTCTTTATCCAGTTTAGAATGGGTAACCTTCCTCTTCGTGATCGTACAAGTAAATGGAAGCCCCCGCACCAAACGCCCTTGGAGTGCCCAAATTGTGTAGGTGTTACTGAAAATATTCCTCACCTTTTTTTTGTATGCCCAGCTTACATCAAACCTAGACTGAAGTGGCTTAAACCTGTATGCCTACAGCTTGAGACCAGGAACCATTCTGTTGCTCTTAGAATACTCCAAGCTGATGCCAGTACAACCTTGGCCTGTGGGGTGGTAAAATGTTTAAGCGGGCTTGGTTGATAAGACTGAAGGCTATATGATGAATTTGTATAGTTAACTATTCTAAACCTCATCAAAGCTGTTATAGTTTAATACATTTTTTAACACATCATTGTAAAAATGATTTTTAGGTTTAAATCTGTTTATTATTATTGAAAGACAGTGCAAGAAAATACAACTAGCAGTGTGGGCACACCAGATACAGATAGTGAATGTGGGGTTGAGGCACAGTGTGCAAGGCCATGTGGCAATAACAGCCATGTCCAGCTCGTCGGATTTGAAAATGCACTGCATCAAGAGAACAATAGAACCAGAAAATCCAAGAAAAACATCCCCCCGCCCGCAGCCCCCCCCTCCAAAACCCCCATCCTTCCCCCCTCCCTCCACCCAGTCCAGAGCTCCCAGCAGTCTTTCCATGGTGCATACTTTCAACGTCTGAATATCTCATGCCTCGCATGTCTTAGGGTCTGTGGCTACGGGTGCCATTAGGCGCCCAATCTGAGATATTTAGGGCAGGTTATCTCGGTACATTCAGTCAGAAGTAAGGCTCTGAAAGGTTGCCAGAGGTCCTCAAATTGGTCTCCTTTCCCTGCTACGGTGAGGCACAGCTTCTCCATGCCTAACACATGCCACAGCCGGTGAAGCCAGCCTGTGGCGATAGGGACGACGGTGGTACGCCAGTGTAAAAATTATTTTTAGATGAAATTTTTTCTTTTAAGGTATTTATTATGAAATGTGTTTTAAATTGTAAAAATGCTTTTATGATATTTTATATCGAAATAAGCTTTGTTGATTGATTGATTGATTGATAAGTACAGAAAGTAACACTCCAAGACGGCCTCCACGTTGCCTACATACAATGTGAGAGCCGCTGAGGAAATATAGAAAATAACACTTCAGTATGTTTAACACATTGCCTCTACATGCAATGTAACAGTTACCTTGGAGAACTATTGGTGTTGCCAATGCTTAAAATGCTATTCAGCTGGTATTCCTAAGGCCAATACTACCAGCAGTTGCCACAGCTAGCAGGGGACATGGGGTAGATCCAACAAAGGGCAGCTGAGAATACACGAAAAGCGCCTACAGGGGTCAGCAAACCAATGAAAAGTGAAAGGAAATGAGGACTATGTTTGCCATTTAACCTTCCACAAATGCCATGGCCCTCAAAGACAGCCCACATAACCAGTGAGACTAAATGAGAGCCAGTGACTGAAGGGGACTGACTGAAAGTCCACTTTCTGTGTGTATATACTCTAAAGTATATGTTGTAAAATGTTGACAGAATGAAGTAGCCTAGAGAAAGCTAAAGCTCACTGCACACACGATCTAAAAATGGCCTTAAAAATAGCGGTGTGTAAAAACGGGAAACATCCTTTACAACGCAACTTTTACCACGCAGTGCTTTTACATCGCAACTTTTTCAACGCAAACCATTACAATGCATTGCGCTGGGGGGCGCTCTAGGATAGGGAATAGATTTAATTTACTATCCAACACCTTCCCTACTATCCACGGGGACTGGAGTTGGAATAGTAAATTAAACTATTCACTATCCAGCACCCCTCAACACTATGCGTTGTAAAGGCATGCGTTGTAAAAGTTGCGATGTAAAAGCATGCGTGGTAAAAGCATGCGTTGTAATGTCATACATCCGTAAAAAGACCGATATGGACAGAGATTTAATTCTGTTTACTATGAGGGAGCTTTTTGACTTGGAAGATATTCCCTCTTGTACCCCCGACTTGTGCCCTCTGAACACAATACACCATAATCCGCAGAGCAGCAACTACGGCCCTAAGTACGAGCAGCCCAGTACTCATAAACAGTGGATACAAGTAACTAGGGGTGGGGTTAATCTAGAGGAAGGATTATGAGTTGGACCCTGAGGGTCCACTATGAAATAAGGACTTACCAGGACAAGCAATAGGTCTTAGTCTGATTCTCCTGGAAATCCCCCCAGCACCACTCACCACCCCGGACTTTCACATGGAGATTTCAGCTGCTTCCATCTGCCAAAATCTTTTTCTGAAAGGAAAGAGATTTGTGGTGTTTTTGCAGATCCCCTAATTCTAATGGAGCCAGTAACTTCAGATACAAGCTCATTGTAATTAACAGGCCACTCATAATAAGGACTTACGTTTTCTGTTGACTATTTTCAGCATGATATTTCTGAAATGAATTATACACTCCTTAAAGCGGCAGAGCCCACCAAAATGCCCAGCATGGCAAATTCACTTTTAAAAATCTCCTCTCTCTCCCAGTCAGTAAGCCAGATCGTTAAAAGTGTTTGCAGTGAGCACTACCCCTTGTAGGCACGCTGAGATCACCATCCTGTTTTAGGCATGACAAGAAACAAAAGCATGATGTCAGCTATTCAATGCCAGCAGCATCCAATGCCCTAAGTCAGCTGTCAAAACCGCTTGAAGAGAAGGCACACATAAGCTTTTGTAGAACTACTCGGTTATTTTGAATCAGCATGTGTTAGTACTCTATCCTTTACAGAAACAGTTAGTGTAGTGAATTGGTAAGGATTGTAAATTAGAATTAGAAATACCTCAACCTCCTGATCCGCCTACTTATACCCCAAGTCAACCAAGTATTAAACACATCTGCTACAAACTCACCAAAAATATGTATTGTAGCAAATCTGCCACTAGATAGTTTAGGCCCTGTTCACATAATTCTGCTTCAAACTGTTATAGCTGAAAATACCTCACTCAACTGCCAGGAATTCATAAAATGATTTTTAGCCGGGCTTAAACTCCCGTTCCAGGACAGAAAAGGGAATAGACAACCCCTAGATTTGCTGGGTTTGAAGAAGGACTGTCTTCATAATTAAATGTTTCCTTGATAGGAAAAAAAGAAAAATAATGAAAAACGTGCATTTGTACACCAGGCCCCACTCCCCCGTGCATAAAAATAGGCTGTTTAGATTTCCTCACAGTGGGGAGCTAATGGAGGATGTCGGAGGACTTCAATGGTAGTCCTCCTGCATACATGCGACTAGGGCAGCCTTCCAGAAGTACTACTAGGCGTGTTGGTAAATTGAAAAAATTGGAAACGTATATTTAGACAGATATGTATGTCTCCACCCATCCTTTTACGTATTTCTTTCACTAATCGGTCCTCAGTGCCTGCAAGGCTTTAAACGGTCAGACGTAACTGGGGCTATTTTGACATGGCGCTTAATACAGCTCGTAGTTTTTATTTGCTACTGATTTTAGTACGTAATTAAATGTGAAAAAACAATGAGCCTGATTCACAAAGATATTTATGTGGGTATGGGTGACTTATTCAAGCAGGGCTCATTACTTACTCCTGAATTTCCAGGAGTAATATCAACTCCCAAAAAACTATAAATTGAACTCTGCATGTTTCTCTGTCTGTGTTTATTTCTAAAAAAAAAAGAAAAAATGAAGAGAGTACGCGTCCCTTTGCGTTACATCTTACGCTACATACTAATACACAAATAGGTATGTAGCGTTAAAAATGCAAGAGCGCTGTTACAGATGACAGAGCTACATACCCTAAAGCGAGATCTTGTAATTCCACCTGTAATTCAGGACTGTCAGCTCAGTATCTGAGCAGATTGAACGCCTTTGAGTTTTAAGAGATGACTGCCGATGTGCACGTGTTTGTACCATAATCATATTTTTTTCATAAAGTTTGTATTATATATGGCTTCCTACAGTGCTAAAATCTAAACGTCATCTAAGTGCGCATTTATCAGTAAAATAAATATGAAAAGATACTAGATGCAACTTAACGATTTATTTGATGACAAAATGAATTGAGTAAAATACAGAGGTGAACGGAAACAAAATATATACGAGAAATAGCGAGCTCTATTTAGAACTTCTAAAACAAATGAATACATACAAAATGAAATAGTAAGATAAAATATATGCCTTATCTCGCTGTACAGATTTGGTTATATTAAAAATACTTTATATTACACTACTTTATGAAGAGCACAGTGTTTAAAGGCTTCCAAAATGTTACTAGTAAATTAAGTATAACTATTATCGCTGAGCCTTACAGCCTACAACATCAGTTAGAGGTGTAGCCAGCCCCTGAACGGTCTGACACATGGCTTCAAGGCCCCCACCCCCACAGCTCCGCCATGCATCAAGTTGCACAGCCTTAAAGCCAGTCTCTATTTTTAAGCTCATGCCATTCTAATTTTGAATTGTTAGATATGTGTTTGAAAAAAAAAATAGCATAGGATTTATGACATGGCTACGGACAGAGGACTGCATGGTAGAAAGTGCTCACCGGGATAAAGTTTAGAAATCACAATAAATCAACCTTTGAAGGTTATTAAAGGTACAGTGCATGCGCATTTCTAGACTAAAAGGTTGCACCCCTCTGTCAGCGGACATAGATAGTTAGATTTGCTAATTTGGTTTGGCTTGGGGAGGACTCTTTTCCTGGATGCTCCTTAGCGCCCCAGCCCCACCCCCATCAACATTCCCACCGCACCTGAATCCCTCTGACACACACATACACAGAATCCAATGCAGACACACATGTCTGCATGTGTGTGTTTATGTGTGTATGCTTGTGTATGAGTCTGTTTAGTTTCATTGTTGATATGTGTATTTACATGTATATTCCTTTGGTTCGTGCTGCTGACTCCACGCTGGGACAAACGTGCTTTGAAGCCTGCCCTGCATCACCGAGGCAACTGCTTGCGGAACCCGCTGCGCGGGTCCCGCTTCGCTTGTGGCTTCCTTTCATCGTTCTAACAGCTGGGACCTTGATTCTGGGTGCCGGGACCTGCAGGGCTGCGAGCGTGTTGTGGGCGCAGGACTACAAGTCCCAGGAGCGCCCACAACTCCCAATTGCTGCCACCTGGGACGCTCTCCCTGCAGGCTCCTCCCTGGTGCCTCACCACGGTAAAAGCCGCCCTTTCCTTGACACTGGTGGATTCCTTTGGTTCGTGCTGCTGACTCCACGCTGGGACAAACGTGCTTTGAAGCCTGCCCTGCATCACCGAGGCAACTGCTTGCGGAACCCGCTGCGCGGGTCCCGCTTCGCTTGTGGCTTCCTTTCATCGTTCTAACAGCTGGGACCTTGATTCTGGGTGCCGGGACCTGCAGGGCTGCGAGCGTGTTGTGGGCGCAGGACTACAAGTCCCAGGAGCGCCCACAACTCCCAATTGCTGCCACCTGGGACGCTCTCCCTGCAGGCTCCTCCTCTTCCTCTTACGACAGTATATTCTCAAGCAACTATAGTGCATGCATGTTACCTATCGTTAATACCTATTAGGCACATATCTATAATTGCATATTATACACATGCATGGGAAATAGATGGATGAACGGCATTTAGTGTTGAAAAGACAGCAGGTGAGTAAATGGATGGATGGACGGATGTAGATGGTTGTTGGAAGGACAGCTAGTGGGTGGACCAATGGAGGGAGTTGGGTGTTTGAAGGACAGTGACAAGGTGGGTGGACAGACAGATGGAGGGGTTTGTTGGAAGGACAATGAGTGGGTGGACAGGCGAGGTGTGTGTTGGAAGGACATAGGGTGGGTGGATGGATGAGTGAGCGAATGGATGGATAACAAACGCTGCAAATTATAACATAAAGCATGGGTGTGTGTCTCAATATATACATCATTGGAAAAGTGAGAGCCAATCTGACACTCTTTTGTTGCACGTCACAGCACATACTGCCTCTATTTCACATCCATGTATGATTCCAAGTTATCACATCTGCCTCTTGAGCTAGTGTGGTCCATACCCCTGATATTGTGCGCACTATATACAGAAGATGCTGGGAGGAGAAGGTGCTTATGACAATCAAATCAGTACCACTTGCCTCTCTAGAATCTGTGGGATACACCACTGGCATGCTGGCTCTGCAGACTCTTTGCTGAGGGTGCAGAGACGTTTGCTGTGTGTGCACATATTGCACCGTGAAATGCTGTGGTGTGTGCAGTATGTACTGTCTGCAGTCACAACACATTGTTCTTACCCTCCCTCAAAAGCAACCAGCTGAGAGGGAGTGTGTGCGCCACAGGCCGGCCTTTGAAAGGATTCTTGAGCCCAAGTCAAGTAAGGAATTAATTGCATTTCCAATGGAGGACGAGAAGTTAGTTCTTTCTTGAGCTACACTGACACTCAATAACAATAGGAACCAATGTCAAAATTATAAGAGGGGAGGGTGGTCAGTCATTTACTCAACCACAGGATATACGGCGCAATTTAGGCTGTATTATGCTGATTGATATTCAGCCACTCCCTCATTCTGTTAACACACCTGCTATGAATACTTGCAGGCGAGCCGTCTGCCCCGCTTGGACTGCCTTGATAATGACGAATTACAGAAAGACATTTTGTTGACTGAGGTTGAAGGAGCTATCAAGTCCTTATCCTCTGGTAAAGCGGTTGGCGATGATGCCATTCCACTCGAATTTTATAAGGTATTTCAGAATGTATTGGCTCCGGTCTATCTACAGCTCAGCTTGGATATCATCAATGGGGGCAATGCGCCTGACTCATGAAGATTAACTAATATTGTGGTCTTCCCTAAAAAGGGGAAACCAATCAACGATAGAAGCTCCTACCGTCCGATATCACTAATTAACGCGGACTCCCATAACATTTCAAAAATGTTGGCTTCCTGTCTAGCTCCCTTTATCCATAATCTGGTATTAGCTCAGCAGCATGGCTTCGTCCCTGGATGAGATACAGCGTCCCACATAGGTACTGCTATAGCGGCTTTCGACATCTCTCGTAAACTTAATATACAAATGGGCATGGTCATGCTTGACACGGAAAAGGCATTCGATAGAGTGGCCTGGGAGGCCCTATGGCTTTCTATGAAGTCATTCAGCTTTGGCCCCAGGTTCATCTCTGCGGTACTGAAGCGGTACAAAAAACAGGTTGCCAGAATCAAATTGAATGGCTTGACATTTGCCACTCTTGATGTACAATGCGGAACACGGCTGGGATGCCCCCTGTCACCTCTGTCATTTGCTCTTTACATTGAGCCACTTATAAGGCACTTACTGCTTAATGGAAGGATCACCCCCTTATGTCTCAACGGTATGGAACTTAAGGTCATGGGGTATACCGACGATATCACGGTCTTCTCTACTAATCCTAGCAAAGCCATTACACACATTATGCAAGAGGCTGAGTTATTTGGTTCCTTCTTAGGCTATAAGTTAAATGTCGCTAGGACTCAGACAATTGTAAACTTTCAATCTGATGCTTTCCCGACAACACTCGGGGTTATCCACAGTGCAATTTATCTTGTGGTATGTATCTGTAGTCAAGTTAATGATATTGTTACATTAAACTATGACTCCCTCTTGAAAACTCTCGTGGCTAAACTGCGTAGTTGGCATCGGCTCCAGTTAAGTATTTATGGGAGGTGTAACATTATAAGAATGAGTATCCTCCCCAAATTTGTATATTTATTTCGTTCTGTACCACTACGCGTCCACTTGTCATTCTTTCAGCAATTGAATAGTGTTATAGGAAGTTTCATATGGGCATGCAAGCGTGCTCGGCGGGCTCTCAAGTTAATGAGATTATCCCCTGATAACATCTGTTGGCTTTGTTGCATACGGTCAATGCTAAAAGTGCCTACTGCTGTTCATGTCGTTCAGGACACTGTTATGTATTTAAATGTTACCTAAACTTCATCATTAAGCATGTATCTACCTGTGTACTGTATATGCTATGCTGGATATACGTTTCATAAAACTTATATAAATATTGAAGAGAAAAAAAATTGTTAATGAGATTAACATATGCACAGGGGGGTTTTAAGCTCCCAGATTTTTAGCTCTATTTTAGGGCTTCTTTTGCCAGTCGGCTCCGTGGTCTGCTTTGCGGACTGGATGCTAGTCCAACATTGCTATGTTATCTGCTTGCCAGTGGCCCAACAGTGGGGTTTATGCTGTATAAAACTGCTGACCCTAATTACTTTAAACGGATAAAGTTTAAGGTAATTATAGACATAAATCAGATTTGGCTTGACATCTGTAAGCAATACTCTTTTCCAGCGCAGCTTCAATACATGCTATGGGGCAATCCAATGATGCCCAACATATTCCAGGACTGTATTGGAAAGGACTGACAATGTAAGGGCATCGCCCGATGGGCCAATTCTATGATGGACAGGGGTGCCACTCTTTTACTGCACTTAAGGACAAATTTGGCCTCTCGCAAAAAACATATTTTAAATACATACGGGTTAGGGATTATTTTATACGTGGCAAAAAGTGATTAACAATGTCAAACTCGTTGGAAATACTAGACGGAATATATACACGTACCGGCCAAGGGGTATTCGGCTCAGTCTATCAGAAATTCCTGGCTCGTGCTAATGACGATAGCTCACAGGTTGCGGCTAAACTTAGCCGGGTTCTACGGGCTGAAATAGCTGTTGAGGACATCCAGGAGTGTATGGAAGTACTTTATGAAAGGATAACATTGGTTAATTTAAAGTTGCAACAGCATCGGTCTGTATATATGTTGTACTACACTCCGGCAGTCATATCTAAGTGGGCTCCTTGTAACTCGTTATAATAATTTTATCCAAAATTTCGGCTATATGCTGCAGAACTCAGGCATATGTTCATTGACTGTCCAAAACTTGACGAATTCTGGAGGGGGTCTCTAGTATTCTCAATTCACTTCTGGGCCCTAATTACCAGTTTACAGAAAAATAAATCTTTCTTGGGATTAGAAGTGAGGCTGTTAGCGACTGGAGCCTTCTGGCAACTATTGTTATTGTGTGTGCCCGTCTATGTATTGCTAGAGCTTGGGTAGATACTACCAGTCCCAGCGTTAATGAATAATGGGTTCTACTTAGACAGGTTCACGAGATGGAACTCGCTTTGGCTAAAGCCAGAGGACCACTCTCTTGGCTTAAATTTAATCGGATTTGGACTGACCGGCTATGGGAGCAAAAAGGTGCTGCCTACCTATGATGATTTTTTTTTCATGTTTCTTACCCAAGGCTCTATGACATCAGTTCTTTTCTTTTTCTTATCTTTCTTCTCTTCTTTCCTTTAACAATTGTGGTTGTGATTGGTTCTCTCTTTTCTTTTTCTTTTTCTCTTTCTGTAATTGATTCTAATGTAGTCTCCTTGTCTTTCGCTGTTGCAAAAGAGAATTTGGGGATTTGTCTACTCTTCTAATGTCATATAAATAATGTTTATCTTACTTATGGCAAAAAAAAAGATTTAAACAAAGGAACTTAAGTTCATGGCATACCAGGAACGAGTGATGGTATTTGCATAACATTGTTAAAAGTGGGACGTTTTCACCTCTAGATTTTAACTTTGAATATTTAAAATGCATCTAGCAATTAAAGCACTGCCAGAACTTGAATTGCCAATGTTGGATGCGCTCCCAAGTGCTGTATGGCTTACCGGCACTTCTCCAAGTTGAACTCCATCACTGTAGTCTCTGCCACCTTCCTGTGCCTCCAAAGCATCTACAACTTCTGCGGTATCCCCGGCGTTCATCGTGACCTCCACTCGTCCACGACGGGTAGTTTGTGGCGGAGCCATCCCCTTCTCAAGGTGGAAACCCAACCGGGTGGGCACTCCCCAACGGCTGCCTTGCAGCTACCGGTTACACCCATTACTGACAGCACTCTGCAGTTGTGGTTGAGGTTGAGGGGGCAGTAGCGGCAGCGCTAGTGGAAGTGATCTAGTTGAAAACCACCTCACTGCTCGGCTGCCGTACACCGCTGCACTAGCTTTATGATCTGGCACATCCGACAAACAAGGAGGCGGCCAGGTACAGCCACAGATGTTGGATTTTTTATTGTATGCTTTAAAAATTACTCTGTGTGCTCCTCATAGCACCATCGCACCATCGGTGGCTGCGGCCAACGGGAATAGCGGTGGCTCAGCCAGGTTCCGAGAAGAGGGTAGTGGTAGGCGTCCTCCAGGAGCGGAGTCAATCCGCCATCTTCCTTTCCCTCGTGCCGCCAAGTTCTGCCATTGCAACGGGCCCCAAGATGGGGAAACCGATTCTGAAACTTTTGCGCTCTGGGAGAGCGACAGCACTTCTCCAATCCTGTGGTTCAGAGACTGCCATTCCAGGTCTTCAAATGGCTGAGGTCCTGAACGCCGCTGTACATGAGGGCTGGGGGAGTTTGGAGGATCCTGCCATATCCACGGCGCCTACTGTTTCTCCCAAATCAAATCTTTGCAGTAGAACCGCACCCCTAGCAATAATCCAGGATGTAATTGTGGCAGAACCTGTTCATGAGAAAGTGCCCAATCCAGCTTTCTCCTCCTCTGACACTGTTTTGGTCTATCCAGGTCAGACTTTAGATTTTGTCGGGTTGACTAAAGAGGACTCATTGGCAAATCTAAAACAGTTAAACGCCAACTCATCGACCACTGATCTTGGTCTTGGCAAGGTGGGTGAGAGTCGCGAAAATTGCAAAAACTGTGAAAATGGTATTTGCAAGGAGTGGACCAGTGTTTTTAATGGCAGTGGGGGCGATATTGCTTTAAACTCCGGACAGCCTGAATGCTCAGATCTCTCCTCCAATGCTGTCGCATGAGAGCAGGACATTATGTCTAGTACTATTAGTGAAGTAGGGGCCCCCAACAGTCCTAAAAACAACACCCCAGAAGGGGGGAGAGCTGCTAAAGGGACAGGCCCTAAACCAGTCCGGACAGGCAAAGATGGCAAAGGTCGGGACACCGGAGCAGGAGCCATAGCCAAGACACAGGTGACAGAGGTGCTGGGAAGTCTCAAGGGAACAGCAAGTTCTGCAAAGATCGGTTCGGGGGTGAGCCTATTGCGGAAGTGGGTTTCTTCAAAAGGCAAAGTAAAATCCATTATTTCTAGACTGTCTAATCCGGGGGATCCTGGTAATATTCTAATTGCTACAGCACATAATGTTCGCCTAGAACCGGTGGCAAACATTTTAGCAAACATTCTAGAGCCTCCTTTAGTTGCTCATATGGGCCTTGAGGACCTGTATGATCAGGGCAGTTTACAAATTGGGTCTAATGACGGGGTCAAGGTCTTTTACAAATATCAACAGCTATGGAGGGATCACTGACAGAATATAGAGGAGCAAAATATCGACCTGCCAAAATATCGTGGAGAAAATATAGAATGCCAGAATATCGAATTCCAATCTTCAAACAGGTAAGTACAAAAATATCGACTCCAAAATATCGTTGTAAAAAATATAGACAGTCAAAATATCGATTTTTTAAAATGTCTTAAAATTAATTTAAAATTAATATTATAATAAATATAATTAATTTAAACATACTTAAAATACTTAAATAAACTTAAAAATGATAAATAATTAATGTAACTTAAAAAACAATTTATATATATATATATATATATATATATATATATATATATATATATATATATATATATATATATATATATATTACCTACTGGCGGTCGCCAGTAGGTATATATAGTTAGGATTTTTTCCCTATGGGATTTTTGAAAATTCTATGTCTAATAACTTTGGCGTTTGTGGACGGAATCGGCTGAAATTTTCAGGAAAATGGCACATTTTGTTTCTGAGCAGCCCTTGAAAATTTGGGGGGGTTTTGTCGAGGGGGGGCCGAGAAAAAAGGGGGGTCCCAAAACGCGTTTTTCCCATGTTAATTTCCATAGGGCGGTTGGACTCACTTTTAGCTCGAACGGCTGAATGGATTTGCACGAAACTTGGCAAAATTGTAGGGACTGTTAGCCCGATGTGCCTTTGCTAGGTCTCAATATATGTGCTCCAGTAGTTTTTGAGAAATTAACGTTCAAAACAAGATATATATCTGTAACAGCGCTCCGGGCAGCGATCCGGTCCGGTTACTTTTCGCGAAACGGAACTTTGCGCGCAGAAAGCTGATTGGCTCTCCGGTGTCTGTCAACATTCTAAACAGTCCGGAGCGGCCGCCATCTTATCTCTCGGTAGGATCGAGAGAGAAGAAGAGGTGAAAAACGAAGGGGGAATTTATTGAAAGGGGGCAAGGTATACCCCTCTTGACCCCCTAGGAATGTTGTTGGGGTTATTAAAGGGTCCCGTGGGGAAAATAAAAAAAAAATGATTTTTCACGGTAGAAGCGCTTCACGGGCCGCGAACTGGGCCGCAAACTGGTAGCGAAACGGGAATTCGCCATTTTGTGCTTCGTTTTAATTGTTTAGAGACAAAAATTATCGCCGCACATCGGCCACAATGCATGAATATCGCTGAAAAGTCAGCGATATTCATGCATTATCCAGCAAATGCTCTTAGCCATGTTATCCACCTTCCATTGGATAACATGGCTAAAAACTGCTCTGTGCGTGAGCTTTTTTTTTTTTTTTTTGCTGCGTGACGTTTGTTAACGTTCGATTCGATGGAAATCAGGAAGTGTTGACCACCATTTTGTCACTGCGAGTAAATATTTTGTTATAAATGAATCCTTATTGATAAACATTGTCTGCGCCATCTTGCGTTTTTGTCCAATGCCACAATTTTGTCGTGCACGGCAGCCATTTTAGATGCCTTGACCAGGGCCACTCTCTGCACGCCGCCGATCCTCAGCATGGCTCCCCACCCTCGCAAGCATCTCCCCCACGCACTGGTCACCCCCGCTCTTTCTCTCATGCATGGGCCATATACTTCCCCCCATCTGCGCTGCTCTTCTCTGAGAATCACACCCTGTGCCCGCCCGACACCTCCCTTTCACCCTATTCACTACCGCACCCTCTGACACTCCTCTTCCTCTGTGTCCGATTGTCCAGGCCGGACCTAGGCTATCACCTAGCCCTGCGGATGTAGTTTATGGCCCCAGCTGTAGAGTATCCAGACATGCCAACCCTCCCGATTCAGGCGTGAGACTACTGATTTCAGTGCTAGTCTCCCGCCTCCCGATTCCTGCAAGCAAAAACCCGGGGGCATATTATCAACAACTAGCGATAATTTTTGTCTCTAACTTGTTTAGAGACAAAAATTATCGCCGCACATCGGCGAATTTTATCGCACATAAACCTTGCTATTAGCAAGGTTTATCGCAAATGCGATAAAAAACGGCCGCAATGCATGAATATCGTTGAAAAGTCAGCGATATTCATGCATTATCCAGCAAATGCTCTTAGCCATGTTATCCACTTCCCATTGGATAACATGGCTAAAACTGCTCAGGGCAGGTGTTAGGTTTTGGAGATATTTGCGCTTAGCGCGAATATCTCCAAAAGTTGGTAATAGGAGATAGCGATGGTTAGGGACTGTTTCCAGTCGCTAAAATCTTGGCACGCCCACTTTGCATGTCATTAGTGATAAATATCACTGATATGCAAAGCGGGGCCCAAGATGGTCGCTATCTCCTTTTAGATGTCACTAACTGGTGTTAGCGACAGCTTGGTAATAGGGAGATAATTTTATCTCTTTTTTTTTTGGCTTTTAAAGCCCAAAAAGCGGAAATAAACCCCCTTGATAATATGCCCCATGATTTCTCGGGGGTTTCAGCTGACAGGGCTTGGTATTGTGTTACGTGCTAATTCTTCCAGGAAACGTCAGAGGGTCGATGCAGGGGTTCTAGAAGGGGTGATAAACCATTTAAGCCTCATGAACAAGCGCATGGTCTTTTAAAGATTTGTGAAGTACTCGGGGCGGCGGTGTGTGTGTGCCCTCTTTCAGGAGCGGGCGGGGGGGGCACTGCCAGCAACTTGCCAGGCCAGGCAGTGTTCAACACGTGCATCACCCTTTCTCTGCCTGCTATTGCGCTCCATGCTTCGGAAAGGTAAGAAAAAGAACGTGCATTTGAGTTTGAAATGTCCGATCTTGTAGCAGTACACTTGCAAAGCCCACACATGACAATAACCCGATTCAAGGGCCCATTCACCCGATTTTTTAAACATATATAGCACTCCAACAAAGTTAGATTTTAAAACTTTATTAACTTTTAACTATAATGAACGGAACAAAAACTGTAAAAACATTTAAACATTTTTCACCCAAAAAAGCAACAATTGTCAGAAGCTGTCTTTTGTGCGAATAGTCCCAAGGCAGCACAACGTGCTGAGTTCTGGACGGCACCCAGGTGATGTCGCCTGGGTGCCGCACTGGTTTTGGTATCCTACAATGCTGCTCCGAAAATTGGCGTGGGGCGTCCCGGGTGGGGCGGGGGGAGGCCTCGTCAGTAGCGGTCTGTTGTGCGAATAGTCCCAAGGCAGCAGAACGCGCTGAGATGTTGATGGCACCCAGGTGATGTCCAGTAAACTGCCGCACTGGTTTTGGTATCCTACAATGCTGCTCCGAAAATTGGCGTGGGGCGGCCCGGAGGGGGGGGGGGCGTGGGGGAGGCGGCGTGAACGGGCCTCCCCAGGTGGCGGCCATCCAGCTGAGTTGCGCCCGCTCTTGCGGCTACAGCGTCTCGCTCACCATGTTGTTGAGTTGCTCCCACTCTTGCAGTGCAGCGATAGGCGGCTGCCACATGACTCTTAAAATGGCGGACGGCTCTTCGGTTTTGGGCCTGGTCCACTGAAATGGCCCTGGGACACCTTGGAACTCAGACGCTTGCCTGCTAGGGCTTGGGCTCCATTCTCGAAAAGCGTCCCCTCAGCCGTGAAGATTCTACAAAAGTCTTGGGGGCCCCCGACTCCCGCAGGCTTCCGGTGGGGAGCGGCTGCCATGATTGCTCACGGAATGACCACGACGGAGCTACGAGATGGTGGTGCTCTCATGCTGACGCCAGCTTTAGTCTGAAACATCCAGAAACAAGGTGGGGCTTTCATCGTTTGGGAAAAAAAAATGTTCTAAACCAATGAAAAGTGTTATTTTTAGGTCATATGACCAAGCCTTCCATCTTTAGGAAACCAAAAGTAAAATGAACCAATGAAAAGTTTTATAAACAAGTCACATGACCTGTTATGCGGCATAGGGCTACAAAAAGCGTAGAAAATCCGTTGGCACGTGAGGCGGCGTCAGTAGCGGACCGATGTGCGAATAGGCCGAAGGCAGCACAACGCGCTGAGATCCGGATGGCACCGAGGTGGTGTCCAGCAAATTGCCGCACTGGTGTGGCCATCCTACAATGCTGCGCCGAAAGACGGCGTGTCCAGCTGAGTTCCGGTCACTCTTGCGGTACAGTGAGTCGAACGCGCCGAGATCCGGATGGCACCGAGGTTGTGTCCAGCAAGTTGCCGCACTGGTGTGGCCATCCTACAATGCTGTGCCGAAAGTCGGCGTGGGGTGCCCCGTTGGCTTATGAGGTGATGTCAGTAGTGGACCGATGTGTGAATAGGTCGGAACCAGCACAAGGCGCCAAGATCCGAATGGCAAGTCCTGGATGTTGAGTGCCATAGTTGAGAGTTCTGAGCAGTGCTTGTAAGACTATCTGAAGCTTATTTGCACCTGCTGCAGCTTCACTGTTGCCCAAGGTGGTGTCCAGCAAATTGCTGCAGTGGTGTGGCCATCCTACAATGCTGCGCCGAAAGACGGCGTGTCCAGCTGAGTTCCGGTCACTCTTGCGGTACAGTGAGTCGAACGCGCCGAGATCCGGATGGCACCGAGGTTGTGTCCAGCAAGTTGCCGCACTGGTGTGGCCATCCTACAATGCTGCGCCGAAAGTCGGCGTGGGGTGCCCCGTTGGCTTATGAGGTGATGTCAGTAGTGGACCGATGTGTGAATAGGTCGGAACCAGCACAAGGCGCCAAGATCCGAATGGCAAGTCCTGGACGTTGAGTGCCTCAGTTGAGAGTTCTGAGCAGTGCTTGTAAGACTGTCTGAAGCTTATTTGCACCTGCTGCAGCTTCATTATTGCCCTGGTGTGGCCAAAGGTCGCACATGACATAGGCGGCCGGCTCCCGAGGTCCGGCGGAACTTTTTTCCTTTTCCTTTCTGCTTCTTTTCCTACAATCCGTTTCATCTGAAGACACGACCAGGTCCCTGAATGTGTGCAGGGGGACGCTATTGATGGAATGAAAATGGCGGCTTGACACAAAGCTGACTCAAGCGTTGCTGTTGATGCTATACAGACAAAAATTGGTTTTCAGTTTGTACATTCTTCAGGATTTTTTTTTCCATCCAATTCTGATTGAGAGTTTGTAGAAAAATGGCTTCAGATTTTCCACATACTACTCTTCAACATTCTTCCTAAATGTAACAATGTGAAACTCACTAGGAGAACGGCTGTTTCTGTTTCCTTTCAAAATGCTGCCAACAATATTTTCTGAATGGAAGACACCATCTTGTAGCATAAAGGGCCGAAAGGGGTTCTGGTCTGGCCGATGGTTGGTGGAGACATTTTGACTATATCTTGGACCTGCCCGGCCTCGCCCAAAATGGCGCCGGTATAAATGGGACTCGTAACTCCTTGCCCGCAAATGTATATCTAGAAAATGTTATTGTAAGTGGCCCTGTCGTATTTTAATTACAAAATGTACGTCCACCGATTCCGCAACTGTTAGACACCTTTGTTCTTGCAACCTAATGGCCCGCTCGTTACGTTCCTCTACAGTGTAAATGTCTCCTCATCATATACGATTTCAGTTTGCTCCGTGGCCGGCCCACGTGGTTATAGGCCCGTATTTGTATACTGACATTTTCACAATAAAGGTTTTTAAAACAAAACACGGTAGTAGTATTTACATTGGTAAAGTTTTTACTTTTAGTCACTGTTTTCGAATCAGTAAAAGGCAAGTGAAATAAAGCAGTCCAATTACATGACGGATAAAAGGTATAATATGTAGGAACGCAGTAAAGATAAATGGTCAAGGGCAGTTGTGTTTTTCATTTCTGCAACATAAAGTGATCGATAAGAATCTGATAATCAGGCGTATCGGCGACTAAGACAGCAGGCCGAATCTCTTTTACTCAACGGCTCCGTCATGGAAGGAAGAAACGCCCTTTTTCTCGAAAAAGGAATATATTTTACTTGCAGGACAGTTGTAAATTTTCCGGGAAAGTACATTAGCCTGGAATATTATAACATATGTTTAAAAAAAAATAATGTTCGAAAACAATAAAAAGCGTAATTTTTAGGTCATATGACCAAGCTTTTCATCATTAAAATAACAAAAGTAAAATGAACCAATGAAAAGTTTTATTAACAAGTCACATGACCTGTTATGCTTATGTTACGCGCTGCGCGCCGCGCCTCGGATCACTTCCGGGTGCGCTAACGCGGCGTGTCATATAACGCATTACGCGACAACGTAGGTCAAGAATATAGTCAAAATGTCTCCACCAACCAGCGTTCGGAACACAACCCCTTTCAGCAGTCCAAAAAGTTCTGTTAAATGACAACAGAGGGGACAGGCAACAAGAACCATCAGTCAAAGAGGGGAGGGCAAGTTCTTCTCTTCCGGGTCATGTTGGGGCGCTACCGGAACTGATCGAATTGGTAGTCTACAGTGTTTCTGGATGTTGCAGACTAAAGCTGGCGTCAGCATGAGAGCACTACCATCTCGTAGCTCCGTCGTGGCCATTCCACGAGCAATCATGGCAGCCGCTCCCCACCAGAAGCCTGCGGGAGTCGGAGGCCCCCAAGACTTTTGTAGAATCTTCACGGCTGAGGGGACGCTTTTCGAGAATGGAGCCCAAGCCCTATCAGGCAAGCGTCCGAGTTCAAAGGTGTCCCAGGGCCATTTTAGTGGACCAGGCCCAAAACCGAAGAGCCGGCCGCCATTTTGAGAGTCCTGTGGCAGCCGCCTATCGCTGCACCGCAAGAGCGGGAGCAACTCAACTACATGATGAGCGAGACGCTGTAGTCGCAAGAGCGGGCGGTAAACAGCTGAATGGCGGAAGAGGCACAGTGTAGCAAAAGCGGGCGGAATGGCAACTGAAACGGTAAAGGGGCGCCCCACTACAGCGTGTCTTCAGGTCAAACGGATTGTGGGACAAGGTCCAGAATTGAAGAGTCATCAAAAGGCAAAAAGTTCCGCCGGACCCCGGGAGCCGGCCGCCTATGTCGGGGGCGATCTCAGGCTACACCAGTGCTATAAGACTTGGGGAGGGTGTCGGAGCCAAGCGTCTTCTCCGAGTCCATGGCCATCACACCGCCCCTCAGGGGCCTCCGTCAAGCTGTTTAGGAAGGTAACATATCACATTGTTTTCTAATGCAGTCAGGTCCACAAACGACACTCACTTACTTTGAGAATAGTGAAGCTGCAGTAGGTGGAAATAAGCTTCAGACAGTGTTACAAGCACTGCTCAGAACTCTTAACTATGGCACCCAACATCCAGAACTTATGCCATTTGAGAATGGCAGTGACATTGAAGCAACTCAGGGACAAAAACCATTAACGTACTTTCACGTATGAAAATCTTACTTGGGGAGGGGGCAGGAGCGAAGCGCCCCCTCCCAGTCCGCGCCACCACACCGTATGTTGAAAATCTGAAGCCATCGTTCTACAAAGTCAACCAACCTTGGATTGAAAAATCTAGAAAAATGTACAAACTGAAAACCAGTTTTGGTCTGCATAGCATCAGTAGCAACGCTTGCTATCAGAGTGCATGAGTTTCATGCTCGATCGATTGAGCTAGCCGGATCGGGCAATAAAAAGTATAAAATAGTTATGTAAATAGTTATTTAATAAAATGTTTTACCCTGTTTCTTTGCTGGTGTGTTGTCTATATTTTTAATATTTGCATAGGGTTTGTCGTTATTTTGGGCGGGGTGGGTGACGGAGTCGGGCTGTCTTGCAGCCCTCATGGTGTGGAGCTCAGTTCATCTCAATATTTTCGTATTTCTCATGAAGGGTTGTTCCTAATATTTCTATTTTAGCGAGGTCAAAAAGAGATCCAATTAGTGGCCTACTGATTTTGCTCGATTACTTTTATTTTTTTACACGATTTTTCACTATCTGCAAAGACTAAACAGAGTATTGCGACTTTGTGCTTGTTTGTAAATAGAGAATGATCCAAAGAGAACCAATTCTAAAACAGTAAATGCTTGGATAACAATCAATCAAATGGAGAGACAAGCAGGCACGACGGATTACAACGGGGGCAAAGGCCTGCGTTAACTACCGTTCACTATCTGCAAAGAGAGAGTACTACTAAGAGAAAAGAGGGGAGGGGGGGGGCAGCGTTCAAAGCACATCAGCGTGCATAAATACGAAAATGTTTTTATCTATCACGTACTTGACATTTTAAAGCTTTTCATATTTGCTATTAAAAAACCAATGAAATTCACAGAAAAAACCATAGGTTATAGTGGATATATAGTTAGGAATTTGCATTTACAAAACCTTGAAAATTCAATGAAAAAACCATTGGTTTTAGGCCATATATAGTTAGGGATTTGCATTTACAAAACCTTATTTTACTCGCATAAAACCATTGAAATTCCATATATAGTTAGATGCGCTAACTATATATCGCGCACCCGCAATCCACTGCTGATGATGTCACATATTACATCATTCATGACATGGTCAGTGACATCACTGATGACATCACTGATGACAACTCAAATGACATCACTGATGACATCTCAAATGACATCACTGATGACATCACTGATGACAACTCAAATGACATCACTGACAACATCACAGATGACATCATTCATGTGTTAATACGATGAACCTCTACAGACTCTGATATATCCTTAGATACACTCAGTGAAAACAGACACTCACAGATTGTCACTCATCCATGGAGTTACTCATACACCTAGACAGTCATGCAAAGAATCAATCACACCTCCAATTCCTCAACTATACAGTTATACACACCTTACTTATTGAAACATATTCTAACACATATTTACTCTCTTATATAATCCCTAATAAAAGTTCACAATGATCCATACAGCCACTCACACATTCACTGGCTCTAATGCACAGTTATTTATATATGTCAACTCTCACATGGAGTGTGTTTTACATATGTACTTACTTTGACATGTAGCACTGAGATATCCATTCACTCACCAATACACTCATGCACACAGTCAACCGCCCATACAGCTGTTTCCACATGCACTTTTGAAACCATACATCTAGTGAATCAACTGCTCACACATCTATGCACAGAGTCACACACCTCCCAGCCACCCCCACACACACACTTACTCTCCCATAGAAATACTTAGGCAACCAATCAATAACCCATATAGTTACTCATATAGCTACTGATTAACACATGCAGCACTTCATAGAACAACAGATATAATGATGCACAAATTAATACAGTTTAATCACTAACCCATGCACTCAGTGAGACACATTTAATCACTCCCTCATACAATCAGTCATGCACCTACTAAATCCTTCATCCAGACATTTATACATCCACTCATTCTTCAATATGTAAGACATATTTTAACTTTACAGAAACATACAGTCACTGGATGTTGTGATCAGTGATGTCATCAGTGATGTCACTGACCATGTCATGAATGATGTAATATGTGACATCATCAGCAGTGGATTGCGGGTGCGCGATATATAGTTAGCGCATCTAACTATATATGGAATTTCAATGGTTTTATGCGAGTAAAATAAGGTTTTGTAAATGCAAATCCCTAACTATATATGGCCTAAAACCAATGGTTTTTTCATTGAATTTTCAAGGTTTTGTAAATGCAAATTCCTAACTATATATCCACTATAACCTATGGTTTTTTCTGTGAATATATATATATACATATTATTAACAAAACATCCAATATTTTCAATGTAGGATAGCGAGAGGGTTACATTTACTATTACCACTCCAGTGAGTGCAACAGTAGAGAAAACATTGGATAGCGTCGGGGTAAAAATTACTATTCCCACTCCAGAGATTGCAATAGTAGAGAAAGCATTGGATAGCGTTGAGGTAAAAATTACTATTCCCACTCCAGAGAGTGAAACAGTAGGGAAAGCATTGGATAGCGGGAGATTAAAAATTACTATTCCCACTCCAGTGAGTGCAACAGTAGGGAAGGCATTGGATAGCGTAGGGGTAAAAATTACTATTTCCACTCCAGAGAGTGCAACAGTAGGGAAAGCGTTGGATAGCGTAGGCATAACATTTACTAATCCCACTCCAGTGAGTGCAACAGTAGGGAAAGCATTGGATAGCGGGAGGGTAAAAATTACTATTCCAACTCCAGAGAGTGCAACAGTAGGGAAAGCATTGGATAGCGTAGAGGTAAAAATTACTATTCCAACTCCAGAGAGTAGAACAGTAGGGAAAGCGCTGGATAGCGTAGGGGTAAAAATTACTATTCCCACTCCAGAGAGTGCAACAGTAGGAAAGCGTTGGATAGCGTAGGGGTAAAAATTACTATTCCCACTCCAGTGAGTGAAACAGTAGGGAAAGCGTTGGATAGCAGGAGGGTAAAAATTACTATTCCCACTCCAATGAGTGCAACAGTAGGGAAAACATTGGATAGTGGGAGAGTACAAATTACTATTCCAACTCCAGAGAGTGCAACAGTAGGGAAAGCGTTGGATAGCGTAGGGGTAAAAATTACTATTCCCACTCCAGAGAGTGCAACAGTAGGGAAAGCGTTGGATAGCGTAGGGATAAAAATTACTATTCCCACTCCAGGGAGTGCAACAGTAGGGACAGCGTTGGATAGCGGGAGGGTAAAAATTACTATTCCCACTCCAGAGAGTGCAACAGTAGGGAAAGCGTTGGATAGCGTAGAGGTACAAATTACTATTCCCACTCCAGAGAGTGCAACAGTAGGGAAAGCGTTGGATAGCGTAGGGGTAAATATTACTATTCCCACTCCAGTGAGTGCAACAGTAGGGAAAGTAAATACTTCATATATGAATTAAATTGAATTAAATATTAATACCAATTACAAATAATATAAAATAATTATCAATTTTATATAATATATTAATTAATCAATCAAAAATACAAATGAAATTTAATTATTAAAAAAAATTACCTACTAATACAAATTATTTACCAATTAACCCTAAATTAATTGACAATTAATAAAAAATTAAATATTACAACAAAAATAAGCAATAAATACATTTAAAAATTTAATTATTTATAATTCAATTACTTCCCACACTATTCCCCTATAAACGCACAACCCACTACTGAAAAGAAATTAATAAAATTAACATAATTATCAATTAATCAATTAATTAAAACTATTGACCAATTATATTTTAATTAAGTAACAGTTAATAATTAATTAACAATTAATTCAAAATAAATACCAATAAATAAATTAACATATTTAATTAATTATATTTAAATGACTTCCCACCCAATTCCCCTATAAACCCACAACCCGCTACAGATTTATATTACGCAAAAATTAAATACAATTAAATTAAATAATTAAAATGAATTATAAAATAAATATACTTTTTTCACCCATATAGTAACATAAAAACACTTTAAAAAATTCATATTAACTTACTTACCTCAAATTCGCTATTTTCGTTGTCTATATTCTGTCCATTCGATATTTTGTCCATTCTATATTTTGGATTCAATATTAATGCTATTCTTTTCGATATTTTGCTATTCTATTCGATATTTTTGTAGTCTATATTCTGTTCATTCGATATTGTGTCCATTCTATATTTTTAACTCAATATTTTGGCCAATCGATATTTTTTATTTGATAAAATGACTGTATACCGCTATGGAGACAGCTTAAGCTACGGAGTCTACATCTCCTACTTCTACAATTCTTCCTTCCCTGTCTCCAATTCCTATTATACCTCTGTCAGTATCTCCTTGAATATTACCTATAAAAGAAATAGGAAGTGTGAGCAGCACTAAGCATACTCAGTTTGCTGGTAGGGACAGCGAGTATGAGGAACCCTCACTTTCCTGAATTATGCAGTCGCTCGCCAGTCGCCACTCAGAGAGCGGAAGCACAAGACTATTATCAGCAGGCCAAGGTTGATAGTAATGAGATTGAGTGAGCTCTCTCAGAAGTGACCGTCAATGTCTTTCAGTTATCTTCTCAGGTCTCTGACCTTCAACATGGGTGGCAGCCCTAGAGGAGGTCAACACCCATACTGCAAACCTGGTTAAATCACAACACTCCCAAATGTCTATAATACAATTTAAGATTGAAGATCTTGAAAACCGGCAGCGTCGTCAGAATTTAAAGATCTTTGGAATTCCGGAAGGCAGGGAAGGTTCTGACCCACAGGCTTTCATCGTAAATCTGTTACAGATGGCTTACCCCGATTTAGCAAACTGGGATATGGACCCACAGGTGCAGCGAGCGCATAGACTGCCTTTATTTCTCCCACAAAGTAGCCAAACCAAACCAAATTTTGCAAGGCCTATACTTGTGTTTTTGGGCAATTTCCTGTTTCGTCAAGCAATTTACTTTAAGGCATGTCCTTCGGCTCCTGTCAGAGTGGATACTATTCTATTTTTGTGTGCTCAGACTTGTGTAAATCGACTATGGACAATCAATGGCAGCTTCGTCTACTTATGGACCCCTTTAAAGCTGTGTGCACACAGGTTTTTTTACAGGAGCCAGCTCGTCTAAAAGTCATTAAGGATGGTCGCACACATTTTTTTTTCAATGAGCAGGAGGCGAAAAAGGAACTTTTTAAGTGACAACCTACTTTTAAAGACTGACTTGATGGTTAATGGCGTTAAAAAAAAATGTTAATGGGGAAAAAAGGGATAATCGACAGATAGTTCTAAATCATGTTGGACAAAAACTTTCTTGCTTTTTGTCTTTTACAGTACTGTTAAGATGTGTTTCTTTTCTGTTTCTCTTCTTTTGTTATTTCATGTTCATTTGTGGGTAGTGTGGCTGGGATGCGGTGGGCTCACAAGGGCTCTTGGGGGGATGGAGGTGGCGTCCTCTGTATGCTAAAAGGTTATTGGGATTACGCACACCACTGTTAATCCAAATGAAAATTTGTGGCGTGCACTAGAGATATCACTTCCTGACAGAAGTGTGGTAATCAGTAAACGGTCCGTGACACCCAGTGTGAGTGTCAGCTTTCTAGGCACAACCTCTGAAAACGCACGAAAAGTTTTAAACAAAATAATCCAATAAGTTTAGTTCATTTTGTGATATCCTTGATAATCACAAATATTTATTCCATGTTATTATTCACATGTTTTTAGGTTCATTGCATCAAGGTGAATTATTACTCCAAGTATCATTCCAGATACACAATGTTCAATTCATCTTTAACATCACCCAATGCATTTCGGATCAAATCCTTCATCAGGGGCAGTCTGTAAATGATACAAATAATACAAATATAATCCTTGTCGAAAATGCCAAAAATGTCTACTCTGTACATCACAGATTCCAAAATGCGTGACAACTAGTAAAACAGAAAGTGCGGGGGTCACATAAACGGGATAGATGGGTGAAAAAAGTGAAACGATGTCATTGTGTGGGTAACTGTAACGTAAACCATAAGGTAGGAGGGTGAAAAAGTAAAAGGAAACACAGAAATGGAAACCCGGTAAAGGCAACCCTGTAAAGGCAACATGATTGTAACCTAAATAGCCACAGTGCAGTTAACAAACCAGGGTGTAACGAAGCGCGTGTCAGCATTGGAAGAAAACACTCACCAAAGATTAGGCGTGGAGAGATCCCACAACATCGTGCGTCCTACGCTACAAATGAAAGTTAGTCAATGACGCGTGTGCATTTAAAATGCAAAGTGACGTGCGCATAGAAAGCGGACAGGGAATGGTGGCCATATTGAAGTGGAGTGTAGTACTCCGGGTGAAGATAGAAAAGAGACGACATCTTTACAATACACGAAATGATGGGAAAAGGTTTCAGCAAAACAGTAAATCAGTAATAAAAGATACATATTAAAACATAGATATGTGGATATGACCAATATAACAAGTGCATTATAAATAACAAGAAAATTCCATCCGGTCATTTAACCCATGTGGTTTAGCAGATTGCAGAAATTTAATCCAGTGATTTTCGCGTTGCAGAAGAAAGTTATTATTGTCTCTGCCCTCACGCTTCTCCACCACTTCAAGAGCAGCAAATCTAAGTTGACTTATATTGTGTCTGTTGTCTTTGAAGTGTATTGCCACGTTGGATTTGGTGTTTTCAGTCCGAATATTGCTTTTATGTTCATTAATTCTCGTTTTCAGTTTACGAGATGTTTTTCCAGTGTAGGTCAAACCGCAAGGGCATTTGATGATATAAATTGCATTTTCAGTGTCGCACGTGGCATTGAACCTAAAATTTATGTTAGTCCCTTTCATTGGATGTTTCATAGTAGATCCCTTGATCAAATTGTTGCAGTTTTTGCAATTGAGGCATGGTTGGTTACCCTTGTACGTAACAGAAGTTGATGGATTGGGTCTAGTGATCATGTCTTTCAAGTTGTTCCCCCTGGTGTATGCAAAAAGTGGTTGTTCTTTGAAGATCTATTTGAAATCAACTTCTCTGCTGATGATAGGCCAATGTTTCAAGATAGATGCTTTATATGCTCTAGAGACTACAGAGTATTTTGAAACAACCACAGGTCTTTTTATGGTATCCTTCTGTGTAGAATGTAATGCCTCATGTCGGCTCAGTTTGTCACAACGATCTTTAGCATTCTGCAAGATTGACTTGGGATAGCCCCTGTCTTCAAAGCGATTGATCATGTCGATAGCTTGTTCCTGAAATTTATTGGGTTCTGAAACAATCCTTTTAACCCGTAGAAGTTGAGAGTACGGTAAGTGATTCTTAAAGGCCATCTGGTGGAAAGACCTATACTGCAAGGTGTTGTTTTTGTCTGTTGATTTCCTGAACAAGTCGGTCTCCAGACGATTTCCACTGCGGCTAATTTTGACATCCAAAAAGGTGATGGATTCCTGACTGTACTCATACGTAAATTGAATCCGATCATTGATGAGGTTCAACTGTGTCAAAGCTGTCTGTAAAGGATCTAGATCTCCTTGCCATAGAACAAAGATGTCGTCGATATATCTTAAAAAAATAATGGCATGTGTATCCCAAGGATTGCGGTTCAAGATTTGGTTCTCTTCAAAGTACTTCATGAAGGCATTCGCATAGACCGGTGCAGTACAGTTGCCCATAGAAGTACCGGACAACTGTATATGGCATTGGTCCTCCCATGAAAAATAACTCTGGTATAAGGTGAAATGCATCAATTGCATAATGAAAATTTGAAATTGCAGGTCTAAATCATAATGCACCAAAATGTTCTCAATGGCTTCCATACCGAGGTCATGTGGTATGCTGGTGTATAAAGATTTCACATCTATGGAACACAGCCAAATAGAGTCTTGTTCTGAAAAAAGAATATCACCTACTTTTTGCAAAAAATCTGTGGTATCCTTTACGTAAGTGCGTGAAGATTGAATTAGCGGTTGCAAATATCTGTCAATGAACTTGCCTGTAGCTTCATGAATGCTCCCTCAGGTGGAGACAATGGGTCTGAAGGGCGGTTGAGTCAAACTCTTGTGCACTTTAGGCAGCATGTACATGCTGGGTGTTCTGGGATTGTCTGGAGTCAAGAATTTCACAGTTTTCTGGTTGATAATGCCATCGTCAAAAGCTGCTGATACAATGTTCATTAACACCTCTGTAAATTGACCAGTGGGGTTGTATTGTATGGCACTGTATGTGTTGGTGTCAGAAAGATGTTCTTTAACTTGTGAACAATAGAATTCAGTATCCATCAGCACAAGGGCTCCCCCTTTATCTGCAGACTGATAAGTAATTTCAACTTTGTTGGCTACATTTTTGAGAATAGCATATTCTTTATTGGTCATATTGGTGTGTTTGTTGTTTCGTTTGTAGTTGAACCCTGCAATATCATTTGTTACTAGATTTTCAAAAATGTCAAAAGATTTATGGCTGACAGGGGCCATGAAAGTACTCCTAGTATGTAAGCCTTTGAGTTGGTCGGATTGAGTATCACTGGCGTCAGGCATAATGTTCTCAAAAAAATGTCTTAAACGTAAGTTGCGCATAAATTTAAACAAACTTATCTCCAACTCCAACTCGTTGGTGTGACTAGTGGGGACAAATGTCGTGCCTTTTTGTAGTACCCACTCTTCTTGTTTGGTCAGAGTATAAGAAGAAATGTTGATTACTAAGTTACTTTCTTCTTTGGTTTCTCCGTTCCCTTCTTGAGGGCTGAACTCCTGGTGTCTCGTTCTGTTTCTCTCTCTTTTTCCTTTTCTTTTTGCTTGGCTCCTCCGGGGTCTTCTCTTTCTCCTATACCTTCCTCTAAAAAAGGAACCGTAATGAGATTAGGTGATTCATTGCTTGTTGATGCCTGGTGGGCACTGGTTGATGCTTGTTGTGAGCTAGTGTTTCTGAAGTTAGTGCGTGTGTCCCCATCAGAAGAAGATGTCTCGGTATCAGTGTTGGTCTTGTGTGGTTTGTTCTGGCGTCTCCTGGCATAGATTTCAGCCCAGAAGTACACCTCCCCCAGCTTGTAATCAATAGTATCTTGTCGATACTTGCGTATCTTTCGTTCATTGATTTCGCGTGTATGCTTGTCAAGTTGTGTTGTGATATCCTCCGATATCTTGGACCATTCATCCTTAGATAACATGTCAGATAGCTCTTTTTTGTTTTGTTCAATGTCTCTGTTTAAATCTTCCAGAGCCCTGGAGAGCTCATCCACAATTAGCAATATCAGGTCGAGTGAACATTTATTAAGGATGGCATACCATCTGTCTACGAATTTGGAGCTGTTCCTGCCGAGCAGTGGTTTCAGCGGGATTCGGAGACCCCTCAGAATGCGTTGAGCGCTATGATAGCGTATCAAAGTGCTGGCGTGAAGCCTTTGACTGACTTCTTTTTTCGTGAGATATAGCAACTGTTTTACACAACTTTCTTTATTTCTTGTAATAGTGGTGTGAGTAGACACTTCGGGTATTAAGGCATAGATCTTGTCAATGTCATCAGCGTTGAATGCAAAAGTATCGGCTTTTAAATCCGTAAGTGCTGTAATGTTATCATAAGCCATTATTGAAACGGGGGTGCAGTAACCCAGTCAGGGTCAATGAATACGAAAAGGTTATTAGGATTACGCACACCACTGTTAATCCAAATGAAAATTTGTGGCGTGCACTAGAGATATCACTTCCTGACAGAAGTGTGGTAATCAGTAAACGGTCCATGACACCCAGTGTGAGTGTCAGCTCTCTAGGCACAACCTCTGAAAACGCACGAAACGTTTTAAACAAAATAATCCAATAAGTTTAGTTCATTTTGTGATATCCTTGATAATCACGAATATTTATTCCATGTTATTATTCACATGTTTTTAGGTTCATTGCATCAAGGTGAATTATTACTCCAAGTATCATTCCAGATACACAATGTTCAATTCATCTTTAACATCACCCAATGCATTTCGGATCAAATCCTTCATCAGGGGCAGTCTGTAAATGATACAAATAATACAAATATAATCCTTGTCGAAAATGCCAAAAATGTCTACTCTGTACATTACAGATTCCAAAATGCGTGACAACTAGTAAAACAGAAAGTGCGGGGGTCACATAAACGGGATAGATGGGTGAAAAAAGTGAAACGATGTCATTGTGTGGGTAACTAAACGTAAACCATAAGGTAGGAGGGTGAAACCGTGAAAGGAAACACAGAAATGGAAACCCGGTAAAGGCAACCCTATAAAGGCAACGTGATTGTAACCTAAATAGCCACAGTGCGGTTAACAAACTAGGGTGTAACGAAGCGCGTGTCAGCATTGGAAGAAAACACTCACCAAAGATTAGGCGTGGAGAGATCCCACAACATCGTGCGTCCTACGCTACGAATGAAAGTTAGTCAATGACGCGTGTGCATTTAAAATGCAAAGTGACGTGCGCATAGAAAGCGGACAGGGAATGGTGGCCATATTGAAGTGGAGTGTAGTACTCCGGGTGAAGATAGAAAAGAGACGACATCTTTACAATACACGAAATGATGGGAAAAGGTTTCAGCAAAACAGTAAATCAGTAATAAAAGATACATAATAAAAAATAGATATGTGGATATGACCAATATAACAAGTGCATTATAAATAACAAGAAAATTCCATCCGGTCATTTAACCCATGTGGTTTAGCAGATTGCAGAAATTTAATCCAGTGATTTTCACGTTGCAGAAGAAAGTTATTATTGTCTCTGCCCTCACGCTTCTCCACCACTTCAACAGCAGCAAATCTAAGTTGACTTATATTGTGTCTGTTGTCTTTGAAGTGTATTGCCACGTTGGATTTGGTGTTTTCAGTCCGAATATTGCTTTTATGTTCATTAATTCTCGTTTTCAGTTTACAAGATATTTTTCCAGTGTAGATCAAACCGCAAGGGCATTTGATGATATAAATTGCATTTTCAGTGTCGCACGTGGCATTGAACCTAAAATTTATGTTTGTCCCTTTCATTGGATGTTTCATAGTAGATCCCTTAATCAAATTGTTGCAGTTTTTGCAATTGAGGCATGGTTGGTTACCCTTGTACGTAACAGAAGTTGATGGATTGGGTCTAGTGATGATGTCTTTCAAGTTGTTCCCCCTGGTGTATGCAAAAAGTGGTTGTTCTTTGAAGATCTGTTTGAAATCAACTTCTCTGCTGATGATAGGCCAATGTTTCAAGATAGATGCTTTATATGCTCTAGATGGGTATCACAAAATGAACTAAACTTATTGGATTATTTTGTTTAAAACGTTTCGTGCGTTTTCAGAGGTTGTGCCTAGAGAGCTGACACTCACACTGGGTGTTAAAAGCTGATACTTTTGCATTCAACGCTGATGACATTGACAAGATCTACGCCTTAATACCCGAAGTGTCTACTCACACCACTATTACAAGAAATAAAGAAAGTTGTGTAAAACAGTTGCTATATCTCACGAAAAAAGAAGTCAGTCAAAGGCTTCACGCCAGCACTTTGATATGCTATCATCGCGCTCAACGCATTCCGAGGGGTCTCCGAATCCCACTGAAACCACTGCTCTGCAGGAACAGCTCCAAATTCGTAGACAGATGGTATGCCATCCTTAATAAATGTTCACTCGACCTGATATTGCTAATTGTGGATGAGCTCTCCAGGGCTCTGGAAGATTTAAACAGAGTCATTGAACAAAACAAAAAAGAGCTACCTGACATGTTATCTAAGGATGAATGGTCCAAGATATTGGAGGATATCACAACACAACTTGACAAGCATACACGCGAAATCAATGAACGGAAGATACGCAAGAATCGACGAGATACTATTGATTACAAGCTGGAGGAGGTGTACTCCTGGGCTGAAATCTATGCCAGGAGACGCCAGAACAAACCACACAAGACCAACACTGATACCGAGACATCTTCTTCTGATGGGGACACACGCACTAACTTCAGAAACACTAGCTCACAACAAGCATCAACCAGTGCCCACCAGGCATCAACAAGCACTGAATCACCTAATCTCACTACGGTTCCTTTTTTAGAGGAAGGTATAGGAGAAAGAGAAGACCCCGGAGGAGCCAAGCAAAAAGAAAAGGAAAAAGAGAGAGAAACAGAACGAGACACCAGGAGTTCAGCCCTCAAGAAGGGAACGGAGAAACTAAAGAAGAAAGTAACTTAGTAATCAACATTTCTTCTTATACTCTGACCAAACAAGAAGAGTCGGTACTACAAAAAGGCACAACATTTGTCCCCACTAGTCACACCAACGAGTTGGAGTTGGAGATAAGTTTGTTTAAATTTATGCGCAACTTACGTTTAAGACATTTTTTTGAGAACATTATGCCTGACGCCAGTGATACTCAATCCGACCAACTCAAAGGCTTACGTACTAGCAGTACTTTCATGGCCCCTGTCAGCCATAAATCTTTTGACATTTTTGAAAATCTAGTAACAAATGATATTGCAGGGTTCAACTACAAACGAAACAACAAACACACCAATATGACCAATAAAGAATATGCTATTCTCAAAAATTTAGCCAACAAAGTTGAAATTACTTATCAGTCTGCAGATAAAGGGGGAGCCCTTGTGCTGATGGATACTGAATTCTATCGTTCACAAGTTAAAGAACATCTTTCTGACACCAACACATACAGTGCCATACAATACAACCCCACTGGTCAATTTACAGAGGTGTTAATGAACATTGTATCAGCAGCTTTTGACGATGGCATTATCAACCAAAAAACTGTGAAATTCTTGACTCCAGACAATCCCAGAACACCCAGCATGTACATGCTGCCTAAAGTGCACAAGAGTTTGACTCAACCGCCCTTCAGACCCATTGTCTCCACCAGAGGGAGCATTCATGAAGCTACAGGCAAGTTCATTGACAGATATTTGCAACCGCTAATTCAATCTTCACGCACTTACGTAAAGGATACCACAGATTTTTTGCAAAAAATAGGTGATATTCTTTTTTCAGAACAAGACTCTATTTGGCTGTGTTCCATAGATGTGAAATCCTTATAGACCAGCATACCACATGACCTCGGTATGGAAGCCATTGAGAACATTTTGGTGCATTCTGATTTAGACCTGCAATTTCAAATTTTCATTATGCAATTGATGCATTTCACCTTATACCAGAATTATTTTTCATGGGAGGACCAATGCTATATACAGTTGTCCGGTACTTCTATGGGCAACTGTGCTCCACCAGTCTATGCGAATGCCTTCATGAAGTACTTTGAAGAGAACCAAATCTTGAACCGCAATCCTTGGGATACACATGCCATTATTTTTTTAAGATATATCGACGACATCTTTGTTCTATGGCAAGGAGATCTAGATCCTTTACAGACAGCTTTGACACAGTTGAACCTCATCAAGGATCGGATTCAATTTACGTATGAGTACAGTCAGGAATCCATCACCTTTTTGGATGTCAAAATTAGCCGCAGTGGAAATCGTCTGGAAACCGACTTGTTCAGGAAATCAACAGACAAAAACAACACCTTGCACTATAGGTCTTTTCACCAGATGGCCTTGAAGAATCACTTACCGTACTCTCAACTTCTACGGGTTAAAAGGATTGTTTCAGAAGCCAATAAATTTCAGGAACAAGCTATCGACATGATCAATCGCTTTGAAGACAGGGGCTATCCCAAGTCAATCTTGCAGAATGCTAAAGATCGTTGTGACAAACTGAGCCGACATGAGGCATTACATTGTACACAGAAGGATACCATAAAAAGACCTGTGGTTGTTTCAAAATACTCTGTAGTCTCTAGAGCATATAAAGCATCTATCTTGAAACATTGGCCTATCATCAGAGGGGAAGTTGATTTCAAACAGATCTTCAAAGAACAACCACTTTTTGCATACACCAGGGGGAACAACTTGAAAGACATCATCACTAGACCCAATCCATCAACTTCTGTTACGTACAAGGGTAACCAACCATGCCGCAATTGCAAAAACTGCAACAATTTGATCAAGGGATCTACTATGAAACATCCAATGAAAGGGACGAACATAAATTTTAGGTTCAATGCCACGTGCGACACTGAAAATGCAATTTATATCATCAAATGCCCTTGCGGTTTGATCTACACTGGAAAAACATCTCGTAAACTGAAAACGAGAATTAATGAACATGAAAGCAATATTCAGACTGAAAACACCAAATCCAACGTGGCAATACACTTCAAAGACAACAGACACAATATAAGTCAACTTAGATTTGCTGCTGTTGAAGTGGTGGAGAAGCGTGAGGGCAGAGACAATAATAACTTTCTTCTGCAACGCGAAAATCACTGGTTTAAATTTCTGCAATCTGCTAAACCGCATGGGTTAAATGACCGGATGGAATTTTCTTGTTATTTATAATGCACTTGTTATATTGGTCATATCCACATATCTATGTTTTATTATGTATCTTTTATTATGGATTTACTGTTTTGCTGAAACCTTTTCCCATCATTTCTTGTATTGTAAAGATGTCGTCTCTTTTCTATCTTCACCCGGAGTACTACACTCCACTTCAATATGGCCACCATTCCCTGTCCGCTTTCTATGCGCACGTCACTTTGCATTTTAAATGCACACGCGTCATTGACTAACTTTCACTCGTAGCGTAGGACGCACGATGTTGTGGGATCTCTCCACGCCTAATCTTTGGTGAGTGTTTTCTTCCAATGCTGACACGCGCTTCGTTACACCCTGGTTTGTTAACCGCACCGTGGCTATTTAGGTTACAATCACGTTGCCTTTACAGGGTTGCCTTTACCGGGTTTCCATTTCTGTGTTTCCTTTCACGGTTTCACCCTCCTACCTTATGGTTTACGTTTAGTTACCCACACAATGACATTTAGACTGATAAATAATGATCTAATGCGCTGAAATTATCCCCTTGCATGGAATTTCCTATTGCATTATACAAATTTATTAAAAGGTAGTGTTGGTCGGCTATCGTCCAATCTATTATAAGGAAGTTATCTGATTCCCCCTTAAGGTTTTTGAAATTGCCTATTAGATCTAGGGAAATCAGAAAAAGTAAACGCCACTTAGGTTTTCCCTCTGAGCCCCGAACCGCGGGGATAGAAAAACTGTGATAGCCATCTAAGATAAAACCCGAGTCTGCATCCCAGGTTTCCTGGAAAGCCAGGATATCAAACTGTTTTAAACATTTTAATCAAATAGGATCTGTACTTTTTGCTCTAATTCCCGCCACATTCCAGCTAATCATTTTGCATGTGTGAACCTGATTGTGTATTATGTCAACTGCATCAGTATTCCCACAACCAGGCCCCATTAATTCACCTCCCAGTCTGTTGTACAGAACAATCATGCCCACATTAGACAGATCTAATCTTTATTACACAAATATTACTAAAAATACATTCAAATCAAAAATGTTCATTTTTTTCGACTTGGGGAGGATGAAAGGTAGATTTAGCCCTGCCAGACTCAACTAGCAAGAGGGACCCAATCTCTTCAGCAGGCGCGTTCACCTCTTGAACTTCCAAGAGGTCTTGTGCTAGCAACAGCCACCAAACCCTTCCTTTGAACCCAGCTCTTGACTGGTTTCTTAAATCTTCCTGGCCTTCTTGGGATTGGCACTCCGTGGCGCGTGCCACATGCTTCGACATGGCACAATGCCGCCTGGTACTTTGAGACGCTTCTGAAATGGCAATAGCTCCACCAGGCATTGTAAAGCGCCTCGGAGATGGCACAGTGCTGTCTGGTATTCTAAAGTGCCTCTGAGATGACTCAGCACCGCCTGATATTCTAAAGACAAGCATTCTTCCAGTAAGCCAGGCGGGGCCCCCTGATTGGTTCCGAAATTATTAGCATACCCACAAATGCCGAAAACCTGAAAATCGACATTTACTAATATTAAAATCCCCGATCCAAACAAAAATACAATTTGGCTCATATCCTTTACAGAATTCTCAAGCACAGCACAAGGTCTTCCATGACTCTGTACCTTGTACTATTAAAAACATTATCATAAAAGTTTAGTAATACAAATGTTTGCTTCATATCCATCTGCAAAAGAACTGGTTGAAAGAATGGGGATTGTGTATAGGTTTCCTTTAGTCACTGGGACAGTGGTGGATATCAATTTTGCCAAGCCGCACACAGAGGAAAATAATTAGAGGGAACATTGCTTGTTACTGGCAAAGATGAAACTGAGCACAACATTAATTTAGCCACGGTGTTATACATTTTAAGTACAGGTCTTACTTTGAGAAAAGATAAATGTAATTTCTTGATGAAAGAGGTAGACTATCTTGGCTACATCAGTTCGGAGAGTGGAGTTAGACCCAAAGAAGATTTGCTGAAAGCTATTAGGTTAGCAGCTACTCCCTCCACCAAGGATCAACTTAAATCCTTCATGGGGTTGATTGAATATTATTCTAAATTTGTCAGTAATTTTGCACATAAGACTGAGGCACTTCGCATTTTACTCAGAAAGGGTGTTAACTTTTCTTGGGAGGTACCACAAGCCATAGCTTTTCAAAATCTCAAAGTTGAAATCATTAACGCTGGTATTCTCACTCCCTATGAACCTGCCAAAAATACCTTTATTACAGTTGATGCCAGTGCTCATGGTATTGGTACTGTTCTTCCACAAACAAAAAATGGTGTTGAAAATTTTTTTGCTTTCGCTTCACGCATGCTCAGTAGCTCGGAACGTAATTATGCAGTGATTGAACATGAAGCATTAGCTGCTGCCTGGGATGTTCAGAGTTTTCACACCTATGTGTGGGGCACACGTTTTACCCTTAGGACAGATCACAAGCCCATCATAAGGATGTTGTGTCCAGGTGGTGCCAGCAATGGCTCTTCTCGTTTAATGAGATTTGCTGCCAGACTGCAGGAGTTTATTTATGACCTCAAATATATTTCCGGTTGGAAGAATGTCCAATTGGATTGTTTAGCTAGATTACCACTCGAGGTGGAACAATGTCTGGAACCAGATGATGAAGTAGTGTGTGTTGTGGCAAGTGTGGAGGATGCATGTTCTGAGGAGTTTAAATCTATCTCCAAGGATGAGTGGCATCAAGCCACCATAGATGACCTAGATGTTTCTGAGCTTTTTAATTCTATCCACTCTGGTTGAAGGCGTGAAGGGGATATCAAGTCTTCACTATGCAGCTTTATCAAGGTGCAAGATTAACTCAGCATTGGAATCACTGTTGATTTGGTTATGAGGGGTGAGAGATTTGTTCCTCCTAGGGCACTCAGAAAAAAACGTTTTCTTTTAGCCCATGAAGGTCACCTTGGACAAACTATTACTGTGAAGCATCTTAAAAGCAATTTTTATTGGCCTGGTCTTGATGATGATGTTAGAGGGTGGGTCAAAAATTGTGCATTATGTAAGGACAGTGGGAAAAGACTAAAAGTTAACTCACAAGACCGGGGTCTATTTCAGCTGGTCAAGCTGGTTTGCCATGGGAAAAGGTTTATTTGGATTTTATTGCTCCTATGGATTTTCTTTCCTGTGAATATCGCTTTGCGATGGTCCTAGTGGATGTTTCTTCAAGGTCAATTTTCGTTGAATGTTTGTGAAATATTATCACCAGTACTGTTATCAAACACTTGAGGTCCATTTTTTTGAAGGAAGGCTTTCCTCGTATTTTAGTTACAGACAACGGTACTAAACTTAATTCTTTTGCCATGCGTAGTTTTCTTTTGGGCAATGGCATCAGGCCCATGTTTACCTCTTTATATAATCCTCAAGGCAATGGCATGGTTGAGCGCATGAATAGAGTTGTCAAAGATACTGTTCAATTAGCTGTTCAGGGTGCTCGTGATATTCAATGATGTGTGGAAGACATGGTATGGTCTTATAATACCATTATAGCGCATAGTGTCACAAATGAAGTTCCGTTTGTAAAAATGAGGGGAAGAATACCTAAAACCAAACTTACTCCCCAGTGGATGCGTGAAGATTGTATGTCTAATTCTTCTGTTGATTCAGAAAAGGGGGTGGTGATGAACAGAGTGTCTGAATTAAGCAGACCACTCTTACCCAGTCCAAAGATCAGGGCTTGATCCATCACCGTTTTTTAGCTCACTGCACCATCCCAGCTCAGAACTTGGCTATATGCAAATTAGTCTGACCCTGGCCCAGTGCATCATCGGAACAGGGCAGACCAAACTACCAAGCCAATTCTTATACTGGGAAGGAAACAAGCTTCCGGGGACCGATTTCTGGCATTTTCAGCCGTCTTCGGCCCGGCTTGCTTGAATCCTGATGGTGCAATGAGCAAGGGACTCACATCTGAGTATACCCTTCCACGCTTATGGTGGACAAAAATGATTCAGAAAAGGGGGTGGTGATGAAATGCCAGAAACCGGTCCCCGGTAGCTTGTCTCCTTTCTGGTGAAGAATTGGCTTGGTAGTTTAGTCTGCCCTGTTCCCATGATGCACTGGGCCAGGGACAGACTGATTTGCATATAGCCAGGTTCTGAGCTGGGATGGTGCAGTGAGATAAATAACGGTGATGGATCAAGCCCTGATCTTTGGACTGGGTAAGAGTGGTCTGCTTAATTCAGACACTCTGTTCATCACCACCCCCTTTTCTGAATCGTTAATTCTTCTGTTGGTCATCCTAGCAATAGTAGCAAAGTTGAAGTGGGTGATCTTGTTAAAGTGAAGCTTGGCAGAAGAGGGCAAGGTATGAACAAGTTTTCTGATCCCTTGAAAGTCAGAGAGGTGCACAGGTGGCATGTCGCATTAGAGAATGGGCAGAAGTGGAATTTGAGGAGGATTGCTTTATATTCCAAGAGTAATGATCCGTCATCTGATGGTAAAGCAGTCCAGCAGCAACAGAATGTTGGTAAAACTTGTTCTGGGGTTAGACAGTTAGGAAAGCTCGTCTTCCGAAAAAATATTATGATTTTGTACTGTATTGAACATTATGCTGTTTCATTTCATTTTAATGTATACGGATATTCTATTGTATCTAATTCTATGCTATTATATGATCATTTGTCTTCCTTTATTTTGTTCCTTCCCTATTTACTCTTGTTTCTCACATTGTTCATTTCTTATTCTCTTGTTTTGTTGTAAGCGAAGAAGATGCGTTGTGATGTTATCTCTCCCTCTGCCCCCCTGTTCTCATGCTGCATGAGGATGGCGTGTCACACTTGGAACACAGGAGTGTTCCAAGTGAGTCAGGCCATTCTCGGAGAGGCGGTTGCTGGAGGCAGCAATTCGGGAGCCCCATCTTGTGAAGAAGCTGAAATAAACTTACTACGTTGGATCTACTTTGGTGTCCGTCTCACTAACTTAGTACTTGAACACACAGCAATGTACAAAGCGTATGTGTCTAATATTGAAGTTTAAGAAATTTAAAATAGCCCACCTGTATAACCACATTGTGTTAATAAAATAGGTGCCTAAAAAAAGGACACTTGCACAAAAAAAGGATATCAAATCAAAAATCAGAAATTCGCCATACACGTGTGTGGAAATAAAGTACGAAAATTGTCACAATAAAAACATAAGCCTCACACAACATTGTGATAAGTGCATTGTAACCTCATGTATAAATTGCACTAGACAAGCTGTGAGCTTTGCCTCATAGATTACCTGGAAAATCAATGGCAGTCGCAGATTTGAAGCACTCTATATAATTCATCCCTGTAACATTTACCCTTGTCTTGTGCAAGTCCTACATTGTATACAATTTCATTTTGCATATCATATTACAAGGTGAAATACATATGTGTACATAGTTATCCATAATGAAGGTGAAACAAACACACCTGTATTAAAATACCCTTAAATAATGTCTCAACATCTATTTGTGGGTGCAAGTGTCCACTACTATGTTGAATGGCTACACCACATTTATTCGCAATGCGAAACCTCTCTTGCATTTGGGATGGGGCCTTTGCCTTTTTTAAGGGGTACCTTGGTGGGGTGGTAGTAGGGTTGGGTACGGTCTTTTCAGGAGTGGTTTGATATGTGGAAGGGATGGGTTGAGGGGTAGACGATATAGGTGTGCATTTGGCAAGGGTGGGTGTGACAGGGCTCAGGGCAATGGCAAACAGAAGACATTCTTTCACTGGGAAAATGGGTAGGATGGTCGGAAGGTAGCTGGGGGTGGGAGGTGGAGGTAGTGGAGGTGTCTGTTGTGCATGTGGGGCGTCCCTTGCTGCACTAAAGGTCCAGGGGTCCTGTTCCTGAATGGTATTGCCTTAATATGTTTGTAGTGGGTGGGGTAGAGCTGCTCGAGGCCTTGGACCTTTCCAACCTTGTTTAATTAAGAGTACGGCGATGGATTGAGCATATACCCCTCCTTAATATAATGCATATATTTGAAGAGTGCTTTGACACTCCCTTTGTGGTTCTGAGGTATAGTCTCGTTGAGGAAAACAAATATTCAGATGTTCAAAATTTCGACAGTGCGGTTTAAAGCAAGAGTCCTGGGATAAACCCTCTTCGTCTGTTCGATCGTACTGCGGTCAGACCGCGAGGACGATCGAACAGACGAAAAGGGATTATTCCTGGTTTCTTGCTTTAAACTGCACTGTCGAAATTTCATCATCTAACTACCAGATACCTATTTGAAGACCTATGTATTGTATAAAATTCTATTTTGAACGTCTGAATATTTGTGAAGCCTTGAGAACGCCCTGGTCCGATTGACCGCTTATAGTGAAACATGTGTTGGCTGTCTTTCCAACTACTATATTATAGCACTCTGGAACAACCAGGATTTAATTAATCAAGTACTTTCTCAAGACAACCCAAGCCACTTGTTTTCCTCAACAAAACTATACCTCAGAACCGCAAAGGGAGTGTCAAAGCACTCTTTAAATATATGCATTATTTTAAGGAGGAGTACATGCTCAATCGCTCGTCTGTTGTGCATGTGTTTGTTGATGTGCAGGTGTCTGTGGGTCTGGTGTATGTTGTGAACATTTGGGTGTATCTTGCTTTTATGCTGTGTGTTGTATGGGTAAGTCTGGGTGTTATTTCCTTTGGATGTGTGTGCTGTGGAGGTGCTGGATGTGGACATGGTGAATGTAGCTGTGGTGGTGGGTGTGGTGTCTGGGGCTGAGATAGTGGTGGTGGATGTGTCTATGGTGGTGGGTGCAGTGCATGTGGGTGTGCTGGGGGTAGTGGGTGTGTCTATGGTGGTGGGTGAAGTGTTTGTGGTTGAGCTGGGGGTGATGCATGTGCCTGTGGTGATGGTTGCAGTGTATATGGTTGTGCTGGGGTGGATGTGTCTGTGGTGGTGGGTACAGTGTATGTGGTTGTGCTTAGGGATGTGGATGTGCCTGTGGTGGGTGCAGTGTATGTGGCTGTGCTGGGGTGCTGGATGTGTTTGTGGTGGTGTGTACTGTGTCTTTGGTTGTGGTTGTGCTGGGGGGTGGATGTGTCTGTGTTTGTGGATGCAGTGTATGTGGTAGTGCTGGGGGTGGTGAATGTGTCTGTGTTTGTGGGTGCAGTGTATGTGGTTGTGCTAGGGGGTGTTTGTGTGTGGGGTGCTGTTTGTGTCTGTGTGAGTGGGTGCAGTCTATAAGTCTAAAAATTCTTTCGATTTCGAGATAATCCTTATGGGGGATTTTAATTTACACCCCTGTCAGTGGGATTGTTATGGAGAGGACATTATGGGACTAATGAATGGGAGATTACCCCATTTTGAACACACCAAACAGGGGGGTGCCTTAGAGGAACTACTATCTAAACTAAACTAAACTTAACTGAACCAGACAAGGAAGAGGGGGGAGAGACAGTTCCAACTTTTTCGGGACAAGGTGTGGAGTCCGTGATTGCCTACATCTTCGTCTCTCTGTGCATCAGGACACAACTTTGGTCGTATAAAGTTGAGATATCGACTTTTAGCGACCATAACCCGCTTGTATTGGAAGTCAAATTGAGGTGCAAGGGCTTTGCTTCTGACCTAGGCAGGGCCGCACCAATGCCCTTGTCTACGAAAGACCAAGGAAGACGTATAAAATGGGAAGCTGTAGTCCCAGAAGCCTTTTTTGAGAACTTAGCGACCCAGGTAGAGTCTAACCTCGGAACATGCCTGGATGAGAAAGCGGCGGGCTTAGAAATCCTAACCTCCTTTTCAGTCATTTGTAATCAGGTTGCTGAAAATTTACACAAGGAGAGTAGGCCCAATACAAATAAGGCATTTAGGTGGTTTGACTCCACGTGTTCAAAAGCACATGGGGCTCTCTTAAAAGCCCTGAAATGCACCCCAAGGGACAGAGCTCTTGTCTCCTCCCTCCGTAAGGAGTACAAACGGGCAATATCCACACGCAAAAATAAAATCAAAGAGGAGGCTTGGGAGAACCTGCAGTCAATTGATGTGTTAAAGGAAAGCAGCAAGTTCTGGGCTACTATAAACCAGTCCTATTTCTCGGAAATGGCTAATTTAGATACAGATTGTGTGATCCCTGACGATGCCTGGCTTAATCACTTTAAGAACATCTATAGTGACGGGGATCATCAGGAATCACACCTTAGTTACCTCACCCTGAGACTTTCAACTCAACCGATGAAATTTAGAATAGAGGACATAGAAAAGGCCATACGTGAAATGCTGAAACATAAGGCCCCAGGCCCAGATGGGGTGCCTGCTGATCTCTACATACTATATCCCACCTTTTGGGCGAAGATTTTAACTAACGTTTTTAATGCAGCATCCACAGTGGGTTTTCCCCCCACTTGGGCTTCCTCAATAATAGTTCCCATATTTAAAAAAGGGAGGAGAGAGGACCCCGCCTATTACAGACCAATCTCCCTTCTGGACTCTGCCGTTAAGATCATGGGCAGAGTCATCTTGCAGAAATTGGGGGATTGGTTGACTGACAGGGGGGTGCTCTCGAATCTACAGTATGGATTTAGGCAACGTAGAAGCACCATGGATCAATGCCTGAACCTGCATCTTTTGATTAATAAATATATTATGGCTAAAGATGGTCTCCTATACCTTGGGTTCATGGACCTTTCGTCAGCATTTGACCTGGTGAATCGCACCAAACTGTGGCATATCCTCCTGGAACTAGAGATAGAAGCACCTTTAGTTTACTTCCTAAGCGACCTTCACCAGAATCTCACAGCAGCAGATATGGTTACGCAGGAGGGAAGGTGTACGAGCCCGTTTAACTCTAGGCGGGGTGTCAGACAAGGCTGCATTCTGGCACCCCTCCTATTTACAATATATATTAACGGACCTGAAAATTCCTTGACTGGGGTTGGGGCAGACATCCCGCGTGCAGGGGGATCGGGTATCCCGGTCCTCCTGTACGCGGATGATGCCGTATTAATTGCCCGGACAGGGGTGGGCCTCCAGAGGTTGCTGGACAACTTTGGCACCTTTATGGAGTCATTAGACTTAAAAGTTAATAGCAGCAAATCCCATGTTATGATTGCGGGACGTAGAAGGAAGAACAGCAAGGTCCCCACATTCAGATGCCTGGGTAACCATCTCTCAAGGGTACCTGCTTTTAACTACTTAGGTGTCCTTTTTGATGAAAAAGGTAATTGGCTCCCCCAGGAGAAACAGAAAAGTAATGCTGTTATAAGATCCACATCAGCCCTCCTTAATTTTGCTAAAAAACTGGGAGCCAGACCCACGGAAGCAATGCTAAAAATATAAAAGTCTAAATGCTGCGCTATCACATCCTATGGAGCATCCATTTGGGGCTACGCTTCTGTTAGCAAAATCCAACTTTTGGAAAACCGATTTCTTAGATCTTTGCTATCAGTTCCACAGTCAACCCCAACTTTCTCCATACATTCTGAGCTAGGCCTAGGTTATATTATAGATCATCTAAAGACAGCACCCCTGATCTGTTGGGCATCAACATGGCTTAACGAGGAAATTACACTTAACCATCTGATCCTTAAAGACTGTCTGACACTGGAGAAGGCAGAGGGAATCCCATGGCTGGCATACGTTAGAGCGGCGTGTGCCAGACTGGGCCGACCTGATCTATACACAGCCCCAGAGAGCATTAAGAAAGAGGATGTGGCTTGGATCAAACATAACTTCAGAATCTTGCTGGAGGCAGATAGAGAGGAAGAGGAGCTAAAAAAAAGGGTGTAAGAAGTATTTACCTCCTGCAGTCGTCCCATTCATTAGGACCTTACTTAAGGATTGTCACAAAACCTTTCCATCGTTTCTTGCTGACAAGATTTAGGTTTAATTTAATACATCTTACTTTGTGTTCTTTTGTGCACTGGGCTAAACCGGAAGATTCGGCACCATGCTCCTGTGATAATTTCTCCACTCAAGATACACTCCATTTAATTATGTTTTGTGAAAAGTACTCTGTGGCCCGTAAAAAATTCCTATTGCCTATACTAAGAGAAGCCGGATTCATGCAAGTGAGACCAGCCCTCATACACTTGCAGCTATTGAGCAGCATGCACACTATTTTTAGTGTAGCTAGTTTCCTGGTGGCAGCAGTGAGGATTAACAAAAGCAATGTGAACACTTGTCTACTACAAGATGTAGCAGAAGGAGAAGGGGGCAGCTAGTTTCTGACTTTTCAATAGAGGTGATATAAGATCTTACTCTTGAACAAATGTTGATTTGTAAATATGAGTGTATATATCCTATAATTAGTATTTCTTTGCACAACTATCCATTTGCATAGAGCTTTAGTGGTGCTACAAAGTTTGCTATTTGCACATATTATGCACAAGTCATGAATTGTATATACTTTGTATATGTTTGAATAGCTGCTAAAAACCAGTATACCTATCCGCTTGTATATAACTTTAAATTTTTTTTACTTGTATGTATGAACTTTTTGATGCTGCTTTTATGATTTTAATTAATCGAAATAAAGACTTTGACTGACACTCAGTTTAGTTTAGGGGTCTCCAACCAATCCATTGCGAGCTGACACTAGCTTCCAGGCTCCTTCAGAGTAGCTCACAGCCTTGAGGTCAGTTATCAAATGTGCAGAAGGTCATATATTCATGTAGAGATTGAGGGAACGCTGTGTTTTTTTAACATCATGATCATCAGGCTGCAGAGAGCAGGGCCTGACAATGAGCAGTGCTCATTCAGGATCATGGGCTAAGCTGGGGCTTTGTCACAGTGGCAAACAACTGGTGCACTGCCGCATATCGTTAATGAAATATGATTCCTTTCCAAATCATAATATGACTTGTGAGCATACAAACTACCCCTGAATGCTTGTTGAGCTAACACTTCATTCCATTTTCTACCATAACAAAGTGTGTAATTTCCTAAGTGCAGGCCCCTTACTCCCAGTGGTCAGGTTTTACTGTGCCATACGTATTTCTGCAATTTACAGTAATTTGCTTTACATTCAAAACTTTAAAAGTACCCAAATGTTACATGATATGAAGTGTTGGGTTGAATATTTGTCTGAACCTCAAAATGTCTCCACTATAAAAGGACATACAAATGCATGTTTGTCTCATCCATGTAACAGAGCCACATATGGCAAAATGTGTGTCCTGTGCTGCAAGTATATACCACACAAACTCAGTCTCCCTTAGTTTAATATTCCATTCATATGTAAACATGTTCATACATCCCCAAAGAGTAAGCTCTCACTGACATATAGTGGCCTTAGTCATGGTATGCAGTTTAAACCAAGGTATCTGTCTCTATGGGCCTTAGGCATCAAGTCAATTAAACTGGTCTGGTAGGTGTCTGTTAACAATTTACAAACTGTTTAGCCTTCAATATTTGTCAATGTTTTCCACTGATCATGAGTCACTCACATCATAGAAAACCGTAGGAGGCCCCTGTTAGGTACCCTATCAGTCATGCTTATGCTAGTTGTAGTAAAATTTGCCTGACACCAATTCTGACAAACCAAAAGTCACAAAACCATTGTTTTTTCCTTCTTGTCTTGTATCCATACAGGTCAATGCTCATCAAAAGTGGGCCATCTGGAAGGCCATTGCCTGGAAGGTGTGGACCCTGGGAGTCTTCAAGTGGTACTGCATCCACTGCCAGAAAAGGTGGGAGGACCTACAATGCTGGACCCGAGAGTCCTACTAAAATGGGCGGCTTGTGTGCCGCATCATGACCGCCCTATTGACCCACATTCTTGCTGTGACCTATCCCATGCTTGATGAGAAGTTGAGGGCCCAACAGCAGCATCAAGGGGGTAAGTTCTTAACAAAGTTTCACATGTTACTTGACTCATTTTTTATTACAGCCAGGATTTTACCATCAACATTAAGGATGACCCATGGCCAACACACAACAAGAGTTCTTGAACTTATACGTTTTGCACAATGTGTATGATGGTGTGCTATAGCAATTGATATTTTGGCAATGATCCCACCTGATTCCTGTTCATTACCAATGTTGTTTTCTTTATATCATGAGGGACAGTTGTACCAAACAGCCCAATAGTGTTTATTGTGTCAGGTGTGATACTCCTTTGCTATTGCTGATGATGTAATGGTAGATAGATATAATAGATATAATATAGCATAGTAGGCACTTATGAGACAGTGGATGTACCAAATGTCACATTGGTAAGTTGGAATTCCACACAAACAAGAGTGAGCATGTGATGCATTATGACTAGTTACATCAGTATTAATGGCTACAATTAGGAATCAAAACATCTCCAAACTGTGATTTGCAACAGAAATTCTGTTTCATACATGTTCAAAGGAACAGATTTGCATGATGTCTTACTCCTTCAAAAATGTGTGTGTGTAAGCCAGTCTGTTTTTTGACAAATAATTGTAATAGGCATACAGTTTTTGTGGAAACGCAGACAGGAATGTGTACACATTGGTGACAAAGCAACACATACCATAAAGCATGTATTACAGTCCTTTGTCATGTCCAGAGGATGAATTAATTATGGAGATAAATTCCAAACTTTAAAGGAGTTTGCAAGAAAGACAGTTCCATCACATAAACGTAGGAGTATCGCAGCAGGAAAACTCAAAATCAGGCCAAACTCATGACTCATTAGGCAACAGTTGAAATGCATCAAGGTGTAATATTTTGCATATTGTGATTTATATGTGAATGTCTGAAGTAAGTATTATATTGGAATTAGTGCATGTAAGAACTACTCTGATGTTCATAAAAATTGTGCACTTCAGCGAAAGCCAGCATATTTACTGAAACAATTTCACAAAGATAAAATAAACTTCAAATAACTGTAGGTATTTAAGAGTGAAATGTCAAAATATTTTGCTGTGATTTTAAGTGTATTAGGAATGTTTCAGGGGCTATGTATTTACTTATGTTGTAGATGTAATTTGTCAATACCTCAAATCTTTGTTTCTGACTGTCTTCAACAGCCTAGGTTTCTACATAGTGTGTGATACATTTCAAAGCTAATTCAGTACAGAATTCATGTATATGTTTTGACAATTGACATATACTTTAATGACTTGGAGTAAGAGCTATCATTGTATAATGGCCAAACAAAGGTAACCTGCTTTCAGTTTATGGTGATTTTAGTATAACATTGCAGTATTTGTTGACACACATTTGTTATTATATTATACTTTTTGAGAAAGAACAGTATGCAGATTTTCAGGCCTTGTGAACACACTGTACAAAGGTATTTTTGGGAGATATACTTTTTGGTGACATCAGTTCACTATTCTAAGCTCCAAAGGCCAAGCATTCAGAGGTGTGAAACAATTCCTGGAGATACATAATGATGGATAAGAGACAAGATCATACATAAAGATAATAATGATCTTTATTTAGATATAAAACATATCTTTAAAAGAATTTACAGATTCACAGCCTGACCGAATATTAGAATAAAAACTTCTAGAAGTAACAACACAAGTCTAGATATGAAGGCACAATCCATTAACAAACATTGTAAAAACAGGGATTTTATCTCATAGTGTATTTTAAAATCACAAAAATTGAAACAAGGCGCCAGCTTGCATTAGTTATAACCAGATTTTGTCTAACATTGCTAAGGATAATGCCAGTTAATGCTGTTTTCGGTGAAAAGAAAAGGATTGGGCACTTTAGCATGGTCTCCTTAGGTTAAAGGTGTGATATGCTCACAGGATAAATTTTATAAATTTTATGTTTAGCGCTGTGTTTTCCGGGTTCAAAGCTGCCATGATGGCTTGCCTGCAGGTCCGAACACCCAGCCTATTCCATTCTGATTTTAAACCAGACCTGCGTTCTGTGTTAAGGGCTGGGCAAAGGCAGCTTACATGCAACATGGTTTCCGCTGTTTCCCCACACCCTCTACAAGAGAGATCTTCCGATGTGCGTCGCCATGATGGTAAACCTTGCAAGAAACGCCAGTCACCCAGTCTGATGGCAATAAAGCTGCGTTTCAGGTATAATGGATATGTACTGGCCAGATAGCAGGCTGGGACCGGGTGTCTGTAGGAATTTATCGTGACCCAGGCGTGACTACGTTTCAGAAAGAGTGCTTTATCAGTGAGACGAGAACTCAATCTCACACATTTTTTTATAGCTTTCTTAAATGCTATCTGGCCTGGGTTTAGGGCCCACAACTCGCTTGCTGACATTTGGTTAATGGCGTCTGTAAAGAGACGTCCGTACAGACCCCCCGGGTTTATCTGGCTAATTTCTTGCCAGACTAGGGATTCTAAAGTACCTGGCTCAGCTTGTCTTAACTTGTGACACATGTTAAGGTATGCCCCAGTGGCTGAGGCCTCATAGTTTATTTGCCCCATCTCCAGCCTAATCTGTGCTGCAGAAGCGGTCTTTGGCAACCGGAGCACACCTTTATAAATTTTAGTGGTCTGTTGGTTCAGGGTTGTGTTCATTTTACCACTGAAAATCTCAACGCCGTAGGATAGGGTGGGGCCAACCTTTGCTCTCATTACCTCCAAAAGGGGGGCTAAGGTTGGACCGGAAAGGTCTTTCGCAAGTTTGCCTAGTGACACCAACAGGGTCACAGCTTTAACTCCGATCTCTCTACGCTGTTTCTTGTAACTACTTTTTGAGTCAAGGTGGACGCCTAGGTATTTATAGGACTGGCCAATTTCTAAACTAACATTATTGAATGACCAGCCGCTCCCTGTGTATCGTTTCTTGCCGAATGTAACTACTTGCGTTTTCTTTAGATTAACCTCGAGTTGGTTGCTGATCGTATAATCGAACAGTTTATCGAGGAGTCTTTGCAACCCTACCCTGGTTAAACTAAAGACAGCCAGGTCGTCGGCATATAAGAGATTGCTTAGAGTCTTGCCGCCCACCTTCGGAGAGTGACTATTAGTGTCGTCTAGGACCGCTGACAGATCTCCTACAAATAAGTTAAAAAGGAGAGGGGCCAGCACACATCCCTGCTTCACACCTCTAGTTGTCATTATTTTCCGTGAGAGATGTGTGCCGGTCCCCAACTTCACCCGCACCCACGTCCTAGTGTGGAGCTGAATTATTCTCTCTAGTAGTTTCTCTGGAATCCCCCACATCTTTAGTTTGGCCCATAGGGCCTCCCTGGGGACTCTATCGAATGCTGCTTTGAAGTCGACAAAACAGCAATGAACTAATCTTGAGTTTGCAGCTGCCCTGTCGACTACAGTTGTTATTGCTAGCAAGTTGGTACGGGTTCCTGAGTGTGCCACAAACCCTGTCTGGTTCATTGGCAAAAGGTTATTGTCCTTTACCCATAACCTTAGGTCCTCTAGTAGAAGACCTGCATAATGTTTTGCCTCTATGTCTATAATTGCTCGGATGGGCGTGGGATCCAGATTTATAAATTGGGTGTATTATTGCTCCCCGCCATGACTCTGGAATTGTGGATGTTCTTAATGCATAATTGAAAAGGTTGGCCAATGTTCCTGACCAGAGGGTAATATCAGATTTAAACAAAGTTTGTGGCAGGCCATTTGGGCCTGGCGCCCTATCAGATCTTGCTTTTGACAATAGTTTTGAGACCTTTTCATGTGTTATACTCCACGAAGGACCATGCCCTTGACTGGTCTCACTTACGGTGGTGTTTCCAGAGGGGCTTGGATAATCAGGAGACTTAAAGTGATCAAGCAGGAAATTTGCCCAGTCTGATTCAGGGATGTTGGCCGACCCCGTACACACTGTTCCTAAGCTGGTGCGGTTAATAAGCGCCCAGAATTTCCTTGAGTTTTTTTGCTTACTTTCCCACACCAGTTTACTCAAGAATTGGTTTTCAAGTGCCCATTTGTCCTTTTTAATCGCTCGCATAAATAATTTTTGTGAGGTTTGATAATTGGATATGCAATCACTGTTTCCCGGGGATTTGGCAGTGCCCGCAGGGCCTTATTTCTTGTTTTCTTTAGTGACTTCGTCGTCTGCGATAATGTATATTGATGCGTCCAGGTTGCCCTTTGGGCTTGGTGCCTTACAGGGAACAGATGAATCAAGTGGGAGCATAACATGGACCATTGTTCGATTGGACTGGCCTCATGTTCCTGGCCCAGTCTTATTATGTCCGAGCTTGCCTCAAGAATATTCAAGCTAATTTCTTCAGTCCACTTTAGGCGCTTTGAGTTTTCTGTGTAGGTTCCCTGAAGTGTCGATGGTGCCATTTTGTGATACTCTGGGTTTATGTTGAAGACTGTGACCTGGGGCCTGTGATCACTTTCCATTCTTGGGTGTATTCTAAAGTCAAGGATGCAATTTAACAGGGGTGCGGTGCAGATTGTATAATCCAGATGCGATTGCTTTGAGCCATTTGTCCATGTCCACTTTGGTGGAGTGCCCCTGGCTGTTCTGCCATTGATGACAAGATAACCTGCACTATAAAATTGGCTCACGCATAGATCGCCTAGATTACTTTGAGTTTGTATAAGCGGTTTAGTTTGCTTGGTGGCCTCGATGATTTGTATTAGGTGGGGGCCATCATTATCTGCTATGTTCCCCTGAAATAGGTAGGTGTTAAAGTCCCCAGTAACTATGCAGTCTGAATTGGGTTGGTCCGTGGCTATATCGTTCATAATCTCGGTTAGACGGGTCAGGTGGACCTTTTTTGTGCGTGTACTGGGGTTAATATCCACATTTAAAAGAACGAGGGGGGCGGTGTTTCCGCCAAGGATCGATCTTGACCCCTAGGATCCAGTCTTCCTTGAGGGGCCATCGCGTTATTCGGGCTTTTATAGAGTTTGATACATAAGTTGCCAGCCCGCCTTTCGAGTGGCCAAAGCGACTGTCCCTGGTTGCTGGATTCCATATCTCAGTGAACCCAAGCACTGGGCACCCCTGTAAAGCCCAGGTTTCCTGTAGTGCTATTACTGAATGATTCCCCAAGAAAGATTGCGTATCTGGGTCCCCAATTTTTTGGAGTAAACCACTTATGTTCCAGGAGCATAGTAAAGTAATTTGGTCTGATGGGGAGTTGGATGCTGCTCCTGACTGTGGTGGCTGTGCTGGAATTTTTGTGCCACTTGGCGTAATCATAGGTTTAACTGGTCATTCGTGGCTTTTAGTTGATAAAATTGCTGGGAGCCAGTCCCATCCTTGGCCAATGTCGTTGGTGGCTACTTCCCTGAGATGGATGTTGCAGTCTTCTTCTGGCCCTAAGGCGTTTTTTAGAATTGAGTGGGTTTTTTCTTGACCTTTCTGCCTTGTTATCCCACTTTTTTTAGGTGATGTTAGTTGGTTCAGGAGTGTGGTTGGGTAGCCCGGCAAAGAGATCATACATAAAATAGGAGCTGTTATGGGGAATGACCTAACTGTGGTGACCAAATGTTGTCTGACAATGTTATGTACATGCATGAGCTTATGTTAATGTTGAAGCAATTCTGAGAGGCTTGAAGCAGATGAACTCTGAAAATTTAGAAACTGTTTTGTGATCAAAGATCATGATCACTTCTGTTTACTCAGATTCGCTAACACTATAGTATATGTAATTACAGCATTATCCGGGGCAGGTGAAGGTGCCAACATTGGCGGGGAAGCAGGTGGCCACAATGGTTTCGGTACAGTCATCGAGGGACCTAGTGGGCCGGAGGGTGAGGGGAGTGCAATGGAGGCCACCAGAAAATCTAAATCTTCTTTGGAGCTTTCCTCCAGCAAGCACCCCCTACGACATCTGTTACTGCATTCTTGTTCTCCATCCAGAGTTCAATCTCCACCTTCCCTCTTGCCCACCAAAGTTGCCCCAACCCATACCCGTAAAAGGGATGGTGTCTTCTCCACTCACCTCACCCTCTGCCCCATCCCCTGGCTGTGTTGAGTAAGGAGACTATTGACTTTCTCAGGAATAGCTCTAAAGGATAGACTGCACTACTGAATGGCATCCAGGGGCTTGGCAGCCAATTGAAACAAATGGTAGCCTACCTGGAAGGCATTCACAGTGCTATGTCAGGCCTACAGAGGTCTTTTCAAGGTCTAGCCTTCTCATTGACCGCAGCCTCCCAACCATCCCAACCTTTTGCCTCACCTCCCACCTCGTCCCCATCAAAATTTCCCAATTCTACGACCTGATTCAAGGACACTCACTCATAGCCAGTGAGGTTACCGTAGCACATTGAGGCACGCCATACTGTAGTTATGTAGGGCTTTACAGCCCTGTTGAGGTGCTAGAGTGCACTGGTGACCTGACTGTACTCTGTGGGGGTGGGGCTTTGGATGGAATAGTGCATGTCTGGCCGGTGACGTAAGTGGGTAGTGTTTACTGCTCTCTTTTCACTGTGCACTCTTGTGAGTGAGGTGAGAAGGAGGGAAGGCAGGACACTTAGGCATTAGTATGCTAGTGCCTAGAGTCTAGGCACTAGATGGAGAAGTGTGATTATAGTGTGGCCTTTGTGGGAAGGATGCTGGAGTGTGTGTTCTTGGCAGAGACGGCACTAACAACATCACACCAAGCGTGCAACAGCCCCTACTCCTGGGTGTAGGAGACTGTTGTGATAAAGATGTGTGGCGAAGGCGGGCTCCTACTGTCTCCACAGAGGTCTGCACAGAGCTTGGTTACATTATTGTCACCCTTCACGTCACTTCCTCTCTCTTTCGATGTCCCTCTCACCTCTCTCGTGTGCACCAGAACCTTTCCCCGGGTGCGGCCTGGAGTAAACACAGCATTTTGTGTCCAGACTGTAACCATTATAGGTGCACAAGGGACAGGGAGAGAAAGTGAGTGAAAAGAGAACGAGAAGGGAGAAAGAGAGAGACAAGTATGGTGGGTGGGCAGTGAGAGAGAAGAATGGAGGAAGAGAGAATTGAAGAAAGAAGGGGTGGGAAACAACCAGCTAAAGGGGCCCAAGTCATCTGCCTTCAGCCCGCATGGGCTTTTAGCCGATGACGAGATGCATTCCCGCCGCAGGTGTAGTTTCACTTTTTAATTTGTTGGTTAGGTTTGTCTCTCCTGCCTCGATAATTCTTGTGCGTGCTGTCTTTCCCTGTCACTCACTGTCACTGTTTCATTCTTCTCTTGCTGTCTGCCTCGGATTCTCTCTCTCCATCTTGATGCCTCTGTCTCTCAGGCTCGCTCTCTCCCACTACACCCTCGTACTTTCCCTCCTCCTCACGTCACCCTCCCACCTCATGGCTCCTCTTTACACACCTGTCCGTATGAGCTGCAAACCTTTATTTAAAGACTAGTCTTTCAGGGATCATTTCTACAGTGCTTAACTGAGGAAATACATTACAAAAGTGTCTGGTTTTCGAGCGAGTGGACAGTGTCTCTTTAATGCAGCTGCTAATTTCTATGGGTGACCGTTCATCTCTCCTTTACAGGACAGCTCGAGGAAGGCAACAGGAAGGGTCACGAGCAGCCCCGCAATTGAGCGCAATTAAGAAAAGAAAAGCAAAGTCAAACATGACGTGTGCTTTAGCGCACGCCGTGTTTGACACTCTGCATTCCTTTTCTTACAGTGCACAGCTACGGGGTTGATTGTGACCCTTTAGTTAGTATTCACGTTAATTGCATGAATACTAATTCAAAGGACCACAATCCGCCCGCAGCTGTGAATTGTAAGAATCGTCGTCTCCCGCAACGAGGAAATGGCAGTGTTTCGCGCCGCTCGCATTGTAAAAGCGGCGGCGCGAACGGTGTCGCTGAGTGCGCGCTAAATACAGCACACTGCATGCGTAGGGTGACTTCTCTGCATGCGTGCTCACGCGCACAGCTTGTTGGGAACTGTGGTAACAAGGATATCATTTTGCAAATAAAGTATGTTTCTTGAGTCTTTCAAGAGGGTGTACATCATGCGTTGGAAAACGCTAGCGGCCGAGGCTAGGTCAAAAGGGAGCCTCTTAAACAGGAACACTCCTTCCATGGTCAAAAAGGCTGTCAGTTTACGAGAATCAGGGTGTAAAGCTACTTGATGATATGCTGACCTAAGATCGAGTTTGCAAAAAAATGTTGTTTATCCAACAAGAGCACCGTTTCCAAAATGTTAGGGAGAGGAAAATTACTAACAATGATGTTCTGATTTAGAGACCTGAGGTCCACACAGAAGCGGGGGTTACCATCTTTCTTTTTAATAACCACCACCGGCGAAAGCCATTCAGAGACTCCCACTGGTTTGCTAATATCCTGCCTCTGCATGTCCTCAAGCATTTCCTTGAGTTACTGATGAATAGAAATGGGAATTCTCCTAAGCGGATGCTTAACAGGATGGACATGATCCTTAAGTTTTATTTCATGAACATAACCAATTAATTTGGGAAACATCCAATACCACGCGGGCATTGCATTGCAATGCCTTTACATCGCGGGTATTACAACGCAAGTCGTTACAACGACTTGCGCTGGATGGCGCTATACCCTAAGGAATAGTATGATTTACTATTCCAACACCTTCCCAACTATACGTAGACTGGTGTTGGAATAGGAAATCACACTATTGACAGAGGGAGATAATTTCACTGCATAGTCACCTGAGTAGGCCCTGCTGCTTAGAAGTTATAGGCCTCAGTTACATTGGCCTGAGCACTGCCATTCTCTCTCAAGCTTAAACAGAAGCAGAAAGCAGGTCTGACCCAGGCTTCTGCCAGCTCCACTTCTGCGAGGCTCAGCCCTCCTGTTACAAGGCCCCCACCCCACAGTACGCTAAGTTCACCAACATTAAAGTTCAAGTTCCTTCTTATTCTTGCAACACACCCCAGGCCCCCACTTGGCGACCGTGCGACGCAGGTGAGTGTGACCCAGCTTGGGAAACCCCGCGCCGCACAGCCACCAGCTGCTGCGTGTGCCTCCCGCCACCCGCCTGCCTCGCTGACCCTGCCGCCGCCGCCTGACCATGCCCCCTGCCACCGAGCGGCGTGGTCTCCTACGGTCAAGTGCTGTGTCATCTGTGATTCTAGGGTCCTGTGCCCCGTTTCTCCTTGCTGTGTGCCCCTTTACTTTTAGTTAGATTGTCTTTTGCTTTGTTGTATTGCTATTGCCTGTCCCCCTGCTCTCGCTCCCCGCTTCCCGCCTCCGCCGCTAACCACGCCCCCTTTTCCTTTCTGTGCCCTCCCCGCTCCCAGCTGCTCCGCCCTCCCTCGCACTTCGCCATATATGGCGACCGTGCGAACGCGCAGCGGTCACGCGCAGCGGAAGCGCCGATTGTGCGCCGAAGGCGCGCCAAAGGTAAGCCCGTCTGCGCCTGGACCGCGCCCAGTGCCAGAACCCCTGGCCCTCGCAGACCTCAGCCCACCCGCCGGACCTACGACGCCGCCACCCTCAACGCACTCAACACCGGCCGAATCCCGGGATGCTACCGAGCCACCCCGAGACGAACCCACGGACCCTTCAGCTGCCACGCCTGCAAGTTCACCTGCATCCGGACCTGCCCCGCACCAGCACCCGCCAAGCCGAACACCAGCAGCAACCACCTGAAGTGCATCCTCCTCAACACCCGCTCCGTCCACAGACACGCCATAGAACTCTGGAACCTCCTCGACACCACAGCTCCTGACGTCGCCTTCCTCACGGAAACCTGGATGAACGACTCCTCAGCGCCCGACATCGCCATCGCCAACCCAGAGGGCTACAAGATCACCCGAAGAGACCGCGACAACCAGACTGGAGGAGGCATCGCCATCATCTACAGGGACACCATCCGCATCAAGACCAACACCGACGACACCCTGACAACCGCCGAACACCTGCACTTCCAGATCCACACGGACCCCAAAACCACCCTCAGAGGCACCCTGATCTACCGACCCCCGGGACCACGCACACAATTCAGCGAGGACATCGCCGACTTCATCAGCCCGCATGCCCTCCCCTCCACTGACTACATCCTCCTGGGGGACATCAACTTCCACCTGGAGAACAACAACGACCGCAACACCATCACCCTGCTCGACAACCTCGCCAACCTCGGTCTCAAGCAGCTGGTGTCCACCCCCACCCACCTCGCCGGACACACACTCGACGCCGTCTTCTCATCCAGCAAAGACATCGCCTTCAGCCACGCCACCGGACTCCACTGGACGGACCACAGCTGCGTCCACTTCACCTTCAAAAGAACGACGATCCAACACCACCAGCAACAGGTTGCTCGAAGAAGCTGGAACAAGATCACAGCCGACCAGCTCGCCGCTTCCCTGAGCCAGCACCCTCCCGCCAGCTCAGCGAACCCCAGCCAGGCCGCCGACAACCTCACGAAGTGGATCAGCAACTGCGCGGACAAACTCGCCCCACTGAGGACCCCGCCCAGCAGACCCGGCAGCAAGAAGACCCCATGGTTCACCGACGAACTCAAGAGCTCCAAGAAGAACTGCCGAGCCCTCTAGAAAGCCTGGAGAAGGGAACCAACACCGGACAACATGACCACCCTCAAGCTTGCCACCCGGAAGCACCACCAACTGATCCGCGCCACCAAGAAAACTGCATTCAAGGACCGGCTGGACAACAACGCACACAACTGCAAGGAACTCTTCAACATCGTGAAAGAGCTCTCCAACCCCAACGCCGGAAACAACGACATCACCCTATCGCAAGACCTCTGCAACTCCCTCGCCTCCTACTTCCACAACAAGATCGCGGACATACACAACAGCTTCAGCACTCAACCGACGCACGCCACGACCGAACCACCGCCCCCCACCACCACCCTCCGCGCCTGGACTCCGATCAGCACCGAAGACACCGTCCGCATGATGAACTCCATCCACTCCGGATCTCCAACCGACCCCTGCCCTCACCACGTCTTCAACAAGGCCGACGCTGTCATCGCACCCCACCTGCGGGACATCATCAACACCTCCTTCGACACCGCCACCTTCCCGGAGAGCTGGAAGCACGCCGAACTCAGCGCCCTACTCAAGAAACCTACAGCGGACCCCACCGAACTCAAGAATTACCGCCCCATCTCGCTCCTCCCGTTTCCAGCCAAAGTCATCGAGAAGACCATCAACAAACAGCTGGCCGCCTTCCTCGAGAAGAATGGATCCCTCGACCGCTCACAGTCTGGCTTCCGAGCCAACCACAGCACCGAGACCGCCCTCATCGCTGCCACCGATGACATCCGAGCCCTGATGGACAACGGAGAAACAGCGGCCCTCATCCTCCTAGACCTCTCCGCGGCATTCGACACTGTCTGCCACCGCACCCTAGTGCAGCGCCTCAGCAACGTCGGAATCCAGGAGAAGGCACTGGAATGGATCATCTCCTTCCTCGACGGAAGAACACAGAGAGTCCATCTACCCCCGTACAAGTCAGAGGCCACCGAAGTCATCTGCGGCGTCCCTCAAGGATCCTCGCTGAGCCCCACCCTCTTCAACGTCTACATGAGCCCCCTCGCGGCCATCGCACGCCAACACAAACTCAACATCATCTCCTACGCTGACGACACCCAGCTGATCCTCTCCCTGACCAACGACCCCGCCGCCGCCAGAGCCGACCTTCACGAAGGGATGAAAAACGTAGCCGAGTGGATGTCAACCAGCCGCCTGAAACTGAACTCAGACAAGACAGAAGTCCTCATCCTGGGCTCCTCGCCCTCCGCCTGGGACGACTCCTGGTGGCCCCCCGCCCTGGGCACCACACCCAAACCGACAGACCACGCACGCAACCTGGGCTTCATCCTGGACTCCTCCCTCTCCATGACCAGACAAGTCAACGCCGTCTCCTCGTCGTGCTTCAACATCCTGCGCATGCTACGGAAGATCTTCCGGGGGATCCCCACCGAGACCAGGAAGACGGTCACCCAGGCCCTCGTCACCAGCCGACTGGACTACGGCAACGCCCTCTACGCCGGAACCACCGCCAAGCTCCAGAAGAGACTCCAGCAGATCCAGAACACCTCAGCCAGACTCATCCTCGACATCCCACGACACAGCCACATCTCCGGACATCTGAGAAACCGGCATTGGCTCCCCGTCAACAAAAGAATCACCTTCCGTCTCCTCACCCACGCACACAAAGCCCTACACGATCAAGGCCCGAGCTACCTCAACAACCGCATCAACTTCTACGCTCCCAAACGCCATCTCCGATCAGCCAGTCACGCCCTCGCCACCGTCCCCCGCATCCGAAGAACGACAACAGGAGGAAGGTCCTTCTCCTACCTGGCCGCCAAGACCTGGAACTCCCTCCCTCCCGACCTGCGCCTGACCCAAGACCACCTCTCCTTCAGGAAGAAGCTCAAGACCTGGCTGTTCGAGCAGTAGCAGCATCCCCCCCCCCCCCCCAAGCGCCTTGAGACCCTCCGGGTAAGTAGTGCGCTCTACAAATGTCTTGATTGATTGATTGACTTGAAAGCTGTGAACAGAGAAAAGGGAAGTTCTCAGCTACTGTAAGCCATCCGATAAATGAGGATAAATGTATTAAATCAGTATCGCAGACTGGCACATAAACGCATGAATAGACTCCTTTGAAGCAATAATGGCACATTTCTAATTAATGATAGACTTCCAGCCAGAATGCCAGGAACTCAGTCTAGACTGGCGTACGTGCCACACAATTACGAGAAATAGCCACATTTACACTTATGCTGGGAAGGTACTAGGCAGGGGCGTAAGAGGCGATAGAAGGATATGTGATACGAGATAGCGTGAAATGACGTGATTATAGTCTCATGCTTTGGACATTATAAAAAGGAGACCCGCAAGAATATCGGCGGGCAACTCCTCGTATGTATGTAGGTATTCAGGCAGAGAGTTGTTTCCAAGGGCCCTTGATCAAATGTTCATCTTTTGTATATATATATATATTCTACCTGCATTTTATCTGTGTAACTGTTTTCCAACAAGGCGTTTTATTTCTGCATATGTTTACTGTAACTTGTAACTTTTCTCATTTAAGCATTTATATTGTGGTGTAAGGACATCTCACTGAGTATAGAGTTGTGAGCGTACCTAATAATAATAATCTGTACTTTGCATTCAAATGTATTTTCAGGAATCTCACTTATAAGCAAATGTGAGTATACTTCTTTGTAACTAGCACAACCGTGTTTATTCAAACTGCCTCAGAGCTCACAAATGCATTTGAATAGTCTCTCTCTCTCCTTAGCAGCTTAGCAGCTTCAGAACTGTACTTTGTGTAATCAAACTGCTATCATTGCATATTACTAGAAGCTGTGTCTTCTAATAAAACTTGTTCAACTTACAGAAACAGTCTCCAAGGCTCATATATCCATTTCTTCCTATTTTTAGAGCAAGCGTTCCAGGACTACCCCGGTGCAACTTAAGGTGCCCCATTTCCCTTAGTTCTCTCTCACGGTCTCCCCAGCGCGGCTTCTGAGCTGCTGCACCGAGTCCTCTGGCCCCTCCTGCCCACAATTAATTTTCCCTCCGACATCTTGGTGACCCCGACGTGATGGCGAAGGCTAACTGAACAGGATGCATCTGGGCTGTAGGGAGGAAGTACGAAGCTGTTGAGCGATTCTGCACCACTCTCTGACCGGACCATTGGGAAGAGCACGGCGCACGGGTAAGCATCATATCATTTGACTGCCCCCCTACTGCTATTGTTCTCTCTCTTTGGGTGCGGAGGAGAGGTGTGTATTATTGTAACGCAGAAGTGCTCCTGTCTGATTTTCCGTGCTTCCTGTCTGTTGACCTCGCCATTTGATCTCGCGCAGAGGAGGGATTGTGTGCTAAGTGGAGACTGAGCCTGACAGTTAGGTCATTACTGTGATGTATGTGTTTCTCTTTATATAAATAGTCGCGTGTTATTGCCAAACCTCGTGTGTCTACAAAGTTCAAAGAAGGATTGTTTCTGTCATCTTGTAACGCTTATTTTTTACATTTAGCTTTTTTATTCAGCATTATTATTTAGCGGTTTAAAGAGTTCCTCTGTGAATATAGCACCACAGAGAAGGGAGAGGTTGGGGCAGTCGCCTTTCCAATATTTAGTTTAAGGGTTCCTCTGTGAATATATAGCACAGTGAAGGGAAAGGTTGGGGCAGTCGCCTTTCCAATATTTATTCAAGTGAAAATGTTTTAAGGTTCCTCTGTGAAATATACCCTCACAGAGAAGGGAGAGGTTGGGGCAGTCGCCTTTCCAATATTTAGTTTAAAGTTCCTCTGTGAAATATACCCTCACAGGGAAGGGTGAGGTTGGGGCAGTCGCCTTTCCAGTAGTTAATCAAGTCAGTGTGCCTCTCTATATATAAGGAAAGAGGGGGCATCCATATCAGTACTTATGGAGAAGTAAGCTAATCTGAAGATCCGCGTAGCTAACGGCATTTTTCAGACATCGCTTATCCCTGCTATGTGACCAGGGAAATTCCTGCTGTGTGATCAGGAAACATTTTATCATTGTAACCATTGTATTTTTGCCAGTTAAACGTGCCTTGTTGTTTGCTTTTTGGTGTACACCACGTGTATAGGGAACATTCTAACGCACTCTGGTGGCCACAGTGCGCATTTTTTTGTAAAATTTAATAGTACAAGCATCTGCATGTTAGCGCTCAGTGTCTAATGGTACATGCAGAGGTCTCTTTTTCTTTTTTAGTTCATAGAGCACACTCTTCTGTGATTATTTCTTTTCCATGGTCTTTGTGTTAGGAGTCACTGGCTGGTACAGAGGCTGACTGTAGAGAGACCATACTATTGATATCTATGTTCATTGTGATTGTTTATTTTTATTCTTTGTTTCTTTAATTGATTATAAACTGTGTACATTGATTTCTGTATAATATTGTGGCGCATTTTTATGCGTGGCCCAATACCAATATTACCACTTACTGGTAAGGGCCCACTAAGTAGATACTGCTGCAAATATTTTGTGAACCTCATTTTATGACTAGGTTACTAGTGAGATTCAATAACTAGGGAGATTGTAAATGCACTGTTATGTATCCCGATGTGTATTGATCTGCCACTGATAACTGAAGAGTTTCTGCAAAGATACAGCATATTGGGCACCACAATTACCACAGATATATTGGTTTTTTAATGCTGTTATTCTCCTGAGTGCACACTTGGCATTCAGGATTGCCCCCTCCCTCCATGAGCACTGCAGGCTCACGAGGGAGGACACAGAGAAGCACCCTGGGTTTTTTTGATGACTAAGGATCATTTAGAATAATAGGAAATGTTTTTTATTAACTGAATTCCACACAAATGAATAGGATACAGGATTATAGGACATACATAACGACACACGCCATACTAGTGCAGATTTTTATGACAACACCAGGACTAGAGACACCTGTTATTGTGACATCATTGTGGCCTCGTCACCCTTTGCAGAGCAAGGTCCTTGAGGCTTGTTTAGGTAACCACCCTACTGCCCTGCAGTTTCCTGACAACTCCCCAGAAGGTATTTACAACGGCCCAGATAAAGAAGAGGTTAGAGAGGCGGTTTATTCAGTCATTATAGAAGCACTAGGTGATGAGCTTGTGGTAAACTGCCCCACCCCGAAAACGACTGATAGGAGGTCAGGTAGGTTTCCAGTACATTTATGCACATATAACCAAAGAGTACAGATGAACCATAGTGGGCAGCGTCCGGTTGAGGTGGTCCTGCACATATTGGACAACAAGATAGTGGCAATACAGAACACTGGCGCACAAACTATAACTAAGTTTGACAGACGCCAGAGTACCTTGGTGGCTAGAGTGTGGAGACTGTTGGGACTCCCACTCACTCTAGGCACTGAGTTAAAAATATCTACCCTACATCTGACGCGACTGTGTCTCCCAGTACAGTCCTACACACCCCACATTGACAATAGTCAACTCATACGTGAGGGATTACAGGGTTCCCCCTCCTTGGGAGACACGCAAGATATACCCTTGCAAGTATCACAGGTGTCCCCACCAGCACCACATAGTACTGAAGAACCCCCCACAGAATCAGTGGGAAGTCTAGCGAATTGCGAAACTATCGACCTCACCAACCCGCCTCCAGTAACTTCATCTTCCCAGAGTACAAACTGCCAGGGGAGGCAGGGAGACTCACACGCTACTCGCACCTCACCCGACTGCGAATTTTACACATCTTTTCTACAGGCACTATCAGTTCCCGACTTGCCCCTGACTTGTGAGCAGCACGCCCAAGAGCTGCACGCGCAGCTGGGACAACAGCCTTCATCCAGTATCTCAGAACAACTGCAGAGACACCCCTTCACATCGCATTGCCCCTTACTGTGGGCATATTTACAAACCTGTATGGTAAACAGTGAGCACACTTGTCAGACTTCGTTGCCACCAATTGCCCACCCCCAAGGCAATTTTAGGATATGAACAGACAGCCCACGCAAAACCGTAGATTAGAAGTCACAATACATATAGAGGACGGACGCGTTACTGTCATTACGGAAGATCCATCAGTATCCTCAGTCCAGGTTCCGCCACTGGTGGGTACAGTCATCTTGGCACTAATATCAACCCTGGGGTTAGACACAGCAGACTTACAGTGGGTGACACTGACTTTAGCCCCTAGTGGAGGTACACCTTTTTCCCCTCACACACACAAGGCTGAGTAACAATGACAACGCCCCTGGAGCACGTGATAAAAAACTTTACAGCGCAGGAAAAGCGCATCAAGAAACATTGTAACGAATTATACGATCTCACACGAAATGCGCTACATTCATGGCCCAGAGAAGGGACTTTTGATAGAATAGTGCTAGAACATGCTAGAACATTCCTGGAGGGAAAATACTCTGGTAGTAAACTTAAAAAGCGTAAGGACACCCTCGCTATGTGGAGTGTCTTTAAGGAGAATGAGACAACTGCCCAATCACCCACAGCACCCCCGCCAGCCTACTCTGAATCTCGCATTTATCCTGAACTGGTCATTAAAACTGACCTAGAACCCACCTCAAATGACAGGGCAGCCGTAGGCCATGAAGATATCTCTGTCCCAGACCGTGATATCGTCTTCCCAGACATTGCAAACAGTCCACAAGACAATAGACAAGACAGTGCACAAACTCACCAACTCCTGAGAGCCCAAAGCCCAGTGATCCAGGGTTCCACATCTGGAATACCAGGTCAAATTGACGCGCTATTTACAATAAAGATGACTCCTGCACCTAGTGCCCCAGGCCCCCAGCCAGAAGAAGATCGAGAGAGTGACAGGGTCTCCGGCGGTTCACAGCACAGCTCTCACATGCCTCTCCCCAGACCTCACGGCCCAGCGCCAATACCCATTACTAGAGAACACAACACCTCCGGGCTGGGACTAGACAATATGGCCCGTTTCTGTCCCCCATCCGGCAGCAATGTGATACACAAACACACTATGAGGAGTGGCGACCCCTTAACACTGGTCCCAACAGAGAGGAAGAACACCAGATACAGTTCAATGAAGAAAACAGGGATGGCGAACAACGCCTCTCTGAAGCAACCACTAATAGAGACATCATTAGGTGGAGGACAGAACAAGACTTATACCACAGAACAGGCAGAGCAGTTGAGGACGTGCCACTTGCACACTGCTCAAGAAACGCCACTGACAATACAGTAACTGATCAGCGGCAGCCAGTGCAGAAAGGTAGAGGAGATGACAGAATGACTGAACTGATGGGTGGGGTAGGCCAGTTTAGGGAAAGGCAACAACCACCGACACTCAATGAATTGGCAGGTGGTGCAAATGAGGTAAGGTCACACAGGGGTGGGATCTTAACAACAAGGCCACAGCAGAGGCCATGGATACAATTAGATTATGAAGCCCAACCACAGAGCGACACAGCAGCTAACCTAACACAAGCCCCTCCAACATTCCCTAACTACAACCCCCAGAGGTCACTGCCACAGACACCTGTGCGCCAGGCATCACCACCTGTAGCTACACCACGCAGAATGGTAGCACCAGAGATAAACATAGACGATTTGGAACTACAAAATGTGCTTAAAAGAGCAGAAGGACGCTGGAGAGGGAAGAGAAGAACAGAAGTAGAGAATCTAGAGGTTTTGGGTAACCATGGGAGGCCTGATGATATCCCACAGGAATATGATGTATCAGGCACAGCACGCCTGAGCTCCACCAGATCAGGAGCACTGTACCGCATGGCCATTAGCAGGCGAGGACAATTGTCATCCAAAGAACTGACACCATATGAGATAGTGGTACTAGGAGAAGGGAGTAACTACTATGCCGACAAATTTTCAGATGACTTGGCAGAATGGACGGAAGCTAATGCATCCCAAATGAATGTGTGGCCTCGAGAGGGGTCTTTTGAACCCGAGGATATGGCCACTGCTGAAGACTGTATCTTACGGGGGGAAGGGGATGAAGACTGGGACTACAACTACATGCGTAGAGGCCTAAGAATATGGCAGAAATACGCACGCAGGTATGACAACACAGGGCCCACAGGGATGCAGCGCCAGCTGCCCCTGCTGTATAAAAACATCAAGGACCGCCCCATCTATACCCCTTGGTCCCTTATGGACAAGGAAAATTTGAAAAAGCAACTTCCGCCCCTCACAGAGGGTGCTGGAAAGTGGATACAAGCCTTTGAGAAGCACACTGCAGGTGTGCCATTGGCTGCTGGAGATGTAAAAAGCCTGCTCACTTCCTTGATTGGGGAGGATGCAGATGAAATGTTCACACGTATTGACTACAGACTTTCCACCACTAACTCAGAACTGGATGGTAATCCTTTTAATATAATAAGGACCGCCCTGTGGAGTGAGCTGCGCAGGAAATTCCCTGATGTCCCAGACATAGGGTCCTTAATGTCTCAGACAATGCAAAGCAATGAAGACCCTGCACAATACATTGCAAGAATAAAGGAAAAGTGGCATCAGGAGTTAGGAGAGAAATGGGATGTGACAGGAGGTAACTGTAGGTTCTTCTACCATACAGTTAAGAAGGGATTACCCAGTGCAGTACAGGACAAGCTAGATGGGATAGTAGCAATGGAATGCAAACCATGGCCAGAAATACAGCATCACATTATTCACTATTGTAAGAAGGAACAGGAACAGGAGAAAAAGAGGCAATTAGCAATTGAAAATGCAGCTGCTAAATTGGTGCAACAGAAACTGCAGAAAAAGGAGGCTGTGGACACAGTTATGGTAGCTACCCCAGTAAATCAAATGACTACTGTCACCCAATTCCCACAAAACGCCCAGAGTACATTAGAGGGAAACATGCAGGCAGCAGCACAACAGACACAGGCACAACCCTCTAATAACAATCTGCGACAACAGCAGTATCATGATAACAGACAAACAAGGTCATCAAATACAGGAATGCGAGGAAGGGGTAGAGGAATGGGCTACCAAAGACCTGCACAACAGCCAGGTCCTCCACGGTGTTACTACTGTCAGCGACCAGGACACATGATGAGGGAGTGCCTCACTAAAATGCGAGATGATGAAAAGGCAGCAGGCAGAGGGCAACAACAGCAAGTTCAGGTACCAGTACAGTACGTTCAGCAGCAGCCACAGCTGCTGCAGCCCAACGTAGTGTACACCTACCCATCTGCACCACAACATCAGCCAATGTTGCAGCAAGTACAATTACAAACACCAGTTCAACAGACACAGCCACAACTGGTTGAACAACAAACACCTGTGTACCAAATGGTGCCACAGACACAGGTCCTTGTACCTCAGGGAGCCACAGTACTGCAGCCCGCAAATTCAGTTTTGCAGGGCACCATTCAGCAGTACCGGACTGGAGGGTATTCAGGTTAGGACAGCCCACAGACAAACCTAGTGTGTCCCTTGTTGTCGTGTCTCACAAATATTAGAGAGGATCCAGTTGTGTATGTCACGATCAACAACAAAACGTACCGTTTTTTGATTGACACAGGTGCAACATTCTCCTGCATAACAGAAGGAGCACTGCCCATCTCCAAGCAGAGTGCAGACACACAGGGGTTCTCTGGGGCAATAACAAGGGTCCCCTTCACAAAACCAATACCATTGGAAATAGGAGGTAAATGTGTTCGGCAGCGCTTGCTTTACTCAACACAGTCCCCCGTCAATCTCTTGGAGCATGATCTCATGGCCAAGTTAAATATGACAATACACTTTAGTGAAGATGGCACAATGACTTGTTCCATCCCTGGTACATCGCTGACCAGGATGATGGCTGTCACTGTGGATTCTTCCAAAAGAGATCAAATGAGAGCCCGCCCGGTGGATGAGCAAGCGTTTTTAACAGCAGTACACATGGTCATTGCCAACGAACCAGAAATGGCAGGGCGCTCTGTGCAGCTTCCCAAAGAATTTCTTTTCCGCCCTCAATCACAGAATATGCCAGCTCTAGATAAAGACATGATTCTAGGAATACAGTGTTTTCAAATAACACCAACATATGGAGCCTTTATAGCAGGAGATGACTTTAACAATCCATGGGCCTGCGTCATTTTCATTGAACCTGGACATCTGGTAAGAAATATTACGGATCAAGAACTATTCAGTGATCCTAAGGAATATCAAATGACAGAAATTGTTTATCAGAATCCAGTCCCCGTGTCAGTGACAGTTGAAATTAGAACACCAGCACCACCCACAGTAATTGACACTGCACGTGACTCAGACTTAGCTCAGGTACCCAACATCCTTTGGACCACAGGCCCCAATGATGTGGGGCTCATTCGATCAGCTGCACCATTCAGAGTAACGCTGAAAGAAGGCGCCATTCTCCCCAGAGTGCGCCAGTACCCTTTGTCCAAGGAAGCAGAAGAAGGAATAGCCCCTACTATACAAGCATTGTTAGACCAAGGGGTGATATATCCTTGTATCTCACTTTGCAACACCTGTCTTTTTCCTGTGAGGAAGCAGCAAACAAATCAATGGAGGCTAGTTCATGATCTTCGCTCGATTAACAGCATAGTGGTACCAGAGTTTGCCATCGTCCCTGACCCTTCAGTGATCCTTACTAACATCCCACCAAATACAAAGTACTTTTCTGTCATTGACCTGAAAAATGCCTTTTTCAGTGTTCCACTGCACGTTGACAGCCAGTTTCTATTTGCATTTACATTCAGAAATAGGCAATTTTCGTATCAAAGACTCCCTCAAGGCTATTGTGAGTCCCCCAGTGTGTTTAATAGAGTTGTCAAGGACGATTTATCGAATTTCCAATGTGACAGCACTTTGCTGCAATATGTCGATGACATACTCCTCTGCAGCATAACAGAGCAAGAGTGCAGGAAAGATACAATTGCTCTGCTCACAACATTAGCACATAGAGGATACAAAGTAGACAAGCAAAAACTGCAATACTGTCAGGAAGAAGTACAGTACTTAGGTCAAATGATTTCAGCATCAGGAAGAAGAGTTACGCCAGGAAGAGTAGAAGCGATAAGAAAGACTCCAGAACCACAGACAGTCAAAGACATGCAAAAGTTCCTAGGACTAGTGAACTATGTCAGACAGTGGGTCTTTGATTATTCTACTATAACTGCACCACTCCTGAAAGCTGTCAAAACGGCTAAAGACAGGCATAACAAGATTGACTGGACACCAGAAATGACATCAGCCTTTGTGAAGTTAAAAGATGAGATTACAAATGCACCAGTGTTAGGCTCTCCTGACTACACAAAGGAATTCTATCTGTTCACGCACTGTAATGGACAGGTCATGACAGCAGTCCTCACCCAGAAATACCCCATGGGCCCCAAACCAATTGCATACTTCAGTGGCATGCTAGACTCAGTGATGAAAGGCCACTCTCCTTGTGAACAGGCTCTTTCAACAGCAGCATTTGCTGTTGAGAAAAGTACCCCCATAGTCATGGGTTCCCCCCTGACGTTGTACACTGAACATGCTGTCTTTGCAATAATACAGAAAGCCAAAACTACTCTCACCACACAAAGAGTGTCAGGATATGAAATTATACTGTCATTACCATCCTTGAAGGTTGTAAAATGTCACACTGTAAATCCAGCCACGTTCTTTGCCCATCCAATTGCAACAGCTGATGATGACACCCATGATTGTGCCACATACTGCCCAGATGAGTCAGGTACAGCAAAGGAGGACCCATTACCAGACAGTATAATTTACTTTGTTGATGGTTCTTCCACTATTGATCAAGAGACAGGGATAAGACACACTGGAGCAGCTGTAGTCAGAGCACAACAGAATAACTCCTCAGATTCTCTGGACATTGTACAGCAGATTACATTGCCACCCCATTACTCAGCCCAGGCAGCAGAGCTGGTTGCATTAATAGCAGCGCTGAAGCATGGAGCTGATGAGAGAATTACTGTATACTCTGATTCAGCATATGTCACCACAACAACTCATTCAAGCATATTGAGATGGAAAAAGCGCGGTTTTCTTAAAACAGATGGCACGCCTGTAATGCACAAACAGTTACTTGAAGAATTAATTGATTCTCTGACACTACCAGCAGAAGTTGCAGTAGTGAAATGTGCAGCACACACCAATGGCCAGGATTTTGTTTCCAGAGGAAATGCAATGGCAGATTGGGCTGCTAAGGCAGCAGCAAAAGGGCCAAGTTGTACACTATCACCCTCCCCGACTCAGACCGATTGCACCCCCATTTTGCTTGCCAAAGATGCACTCTCAATAGTACAGGAAGATATACAAAATACAGTTGGGGATGCAAGCATGTCACCACTCCCAGGTACACCTGATCCAATATTTCCATATATCATTGATGACACACAGCAATATGACATCATTGCACAGTTACACCTCAGAGAGATACAAGAAAGTGCCCCACCTGAAGAAAAAGAGTTATGGAAGAAGAGGGGAGTACAACAGGATGCTTCAGATTTTATTTACAGACAGACAATGACAGGAAAGCCTGTCATGCCACAAGCCCTTCTGCAAGTAGCACTCACCCAACTGCACCTTCCTACACATGTCCCTCGTGATATCATGTCCACTACTTTGCAGACAGAGTGGTTTATCCCAAATGCATATGAACATATACAACTCTTTGTTCATCAGTGTCTCATTTGTCAACAGTATTCCCCTAACCCAGCTCTGAAAACAGTTGCATCAACAATACCAAGGCCTAAGGGTCCTTTTAGAGAGCTCCACATTGATTATGTTGACATGCTTGACAGATGCCAGAATTACAGATACCTCATTGTGGTAGTGTGTCCTTTTTCACATTGGATTGAAGCTGGACCATGTGTCCATTGTGACGCTAAGGCTGCAGCTACCTTCCTGCTTCGTGAGGTCATATGTCGCTGGGGAATACCAGATTCTATTCGCAGTGACAATGGCAGCCATTTTTCAAACACTATTTTTGACACAATTGCAACAATGCTAGGGTTAAAACATAAGTTGACTTCAGCCTATCACCCTCAAAGCAATGGCATTTGTGAGCGCCTCAACGGTCTGCTCAAAGCCAAAATCAGTAAAATAAGTGCCACAATTGGGAAGAAATGGCTTTATTGCCTTCCCATTGCTCTGTTTTCACTCAGGAACAGTCCCAGTTCTGATCACCACCTTACACCTCACCAGCTTGTCACTGGCAGATCAATGAATATGGTTGTTCCTTCCACCAGACCTAAAGTAGACAATGAAGCATCTTCAGAAATTGTAAAAGCTGAATTATTTGATTACTTGTGTGCCCTAACCCGTGCTGCCAGGTTTCTTTCCATTTAGATATCGAAGACAAAGAGCAAGGACTGCACCCTTTCTGATGAACTTTTGCCTATCCACCCTGGAACACAGATCTTCATAAAGAAGCACGTACGGAAGTGGAGAGACCCCAAGTACGAAGGACCATTTCAAGTCATTGACTCTTCACCCACTGCTGTCCGAATAGCTGAGCGCAAAGCATGGGTTCATCTCAACCACGTGAGGATCCATCCAGCACCATCAGAGACTTGAACTTTAACAGAAAGGAGGGCATCTTATTTCCTATGACGATCCAAGACCGTGAATATGGAGATCGAATGAGCGTCTATGGAATAAGAGACAGTAACAGACCAACGCCTCCTACCAAGATTTCAGTTAAAAAGATATGTAAAGTCACTCTTATACTATTTGTTATGTTTGTTGTTTCAATGGCTATATTCCACTGGTTTGCAGTGCAATCTGAGAGAGAGAGAGCTATATCTAGCAATGTTAGGCCTATCACCTTAGTAGGGTATCACATACCCAAATCGCTTCCTGGTAACATACTAGATGAGGATTGCACCAGCACTGGCTGCACCACCCCTGTATCCACCTTGACACCCTCCACACCCCTTGCAGACACCACTGAGTGGGACGGGGTACTTGACATCACTGTAGAAACCCCTGGGAAAAATGTCCCTAGACGTTTCCGTCAGCATAAGAGGAGTATCAGGTATAAAACAGGTCGACCAAGGATATATACCAAACGTACCCAACGTAAGGAGGAACGCACTGTACAAGTTTCAGACTTGGTTAGTGATCTCCAGGACACAGTTGTGTACACATTTGAACAGCACTCCATACCCGATTTCTACTCCCAACGCCCCAGTATGTCAGTGGAGGACTATGGTATCCACAACGCCTTGTTGGATAACATGTGGTATAGAGACATGAGGGAGGTGGGAAGAAAGACCACAAATGACTCCTGCTTTGTGTGCTCACACATTCCACACGCTGTGGGTGCTGATAAACTGCTCTTTCCCAAAGAGATTCCACCGCCCACTGCCAAATGTCTTTTACACCTGTTTCTTTGCCGCATACATGGTCAGATTCAGCTCCAGTCAGCAAAAATAAATATGGCATTTGTGAACGTCACAGAGTGGGATGACAAGTATGTCACATTTATGGTTGTTTCTGATCCAGTAGAGTTTAAAAAGAGAATGGAGGTTTACCGTGAGATGAAAGTGTCTGCTGACATGTTGCAGGTTTGGGAGAATAAGTTTAAAGCATTAGGATACTTCACTTTCCCAACACCCCCATCAAGATGCCACTCACCCAAATATCAACAAGCTAACCATACATGTGACACATGCCCTTGTCAGTGGAGACCAATTTTGCGCGTAAAGGCCAATATCTATTTCAAAAACAAATGGAATGGCCCACATGACTTAGCATGCAAGGCAGCTTCCTTAGGAAACTCACTTGTGGGTCAAGGAAACAAACCTGACACCAAGCAGGACACCAATAAGGAGGTGGGGAGGGAGTGTGCTGAGATATGGGCACAAGATACTAGAAGATACACTTTTAATGAAGGTACAAAGTACAAACCAAAAAGAGCATACAAGCTAAAGTCTCCTCTCCTTTGCTTCCTAGGTAACGGAACAGTATCTGTGGGCCGAAACACAAATTGCAGTCACACAATTTAATTTTGACCTACAGTACGGCACCTCTAGTCTCATGGATATTTACTGGGCTTGCGGTGAGCACATTTACCTGCAGCTACCCCCCCAATGGCAAGGACTTTGTTCTATCGTCACGATGCATGAACTGCATCTTGTCATCCCAGCAGCGAACATTTCCCACATCCATGCACACCCAATGGCAGATGATGTTACCCTGCTTCACCACAGGAAGAGAGAAGTGATGAAATACTTCTCAGATGGTCCATTTCATAAAATACCTCAGGACTTTAGACTCTTCAACGATGTTGAACTTTTCTTTGGGGGAGTTATCCCCATGTTCCAGACCAAAGCCAATGCTCGCTGGCTACAAGTAACAAGATATAAACTGATGCAGCTTGTCAACAACACCCGGGATGGGTTTAACGCCGTGAAAGAAGAACTTCGACCTTTGAGACTTATGGTACTAGAGCATAGATATGTTCTAGACCAGCTAACAGCAATGAGTGGTGGTGTGTGTGCCAAGGTGGGAAAAAGGTCCTGCTGTACTTTTATCTTAGCGAATGATGCCGACAACGGGGCGCTTACAAAAGCCATCGAGGATTTGGACAATCTGGGGAAAGAAATGCATGAGGAAGGAGGTGCTCAAGCGGATGTCTTAAGTAACTGGTTCAATTTGGACTGGATGCCTTCATGGCTGTCCGCAGTACTCAAATTTTTAATGCCAATTTTTTGTGTGCTGTTATTGTTGTGTTTTGGAACACAGATTCTGATACACTGTGTAAAGAGATTCAGCTCTAAAGTGATAGGGATGAACTATGCAAGCTCAGGTTCATATACAGGAATTCGCAGAGAAAAGGGAGATGATGGAGAGGCAATCGTAATGAGTATAGTGGAGGTGACAATTCCTGACTCCCGCCCATTACCAGATGTTTCTATGAAAAGTCAGTACCAGGCCCAGGTGCATGAAGTCCCACCAATTTCATCACAGGGTGGCTTGTTACATCCCTATGAGACAATGTGTGATAAATTAGGGAAAACCAGTGCGGAGTTGGAAAAAATACAGGACAAAAGCCCAGAGGAGCCACTTCTTTATAACTCGCCCTGGCCACTTCCCCCATCTCCAGCTAAGTATGCAGTTCGTATGATGTTTAAGGATGTTTGATTGGGTTCAAAAATATGAACCAGAGGGGGGAGTGACAGAGGGAGATAATTTCACTGCATAGTCACCTGTGTAGGCCCTGCTGCTTAGAAGTTATAGGCCTCAGTTACATTGGCCTGAGCACTGCCATTCTCTCTCAAGCTTAAACAGAAGCAGAAAGCAGGTCTGACCCAGGCTTCTGCCAGCTCCACTTCTGCGAGGCTCAGCCCTCCTGTTACAAGGCCCCCACCCCACAGTACGCTAAGTTCACCAACATTAAAGTTCAAGTTCCTTCTTATTCTTGCAACACACCCCAGGCCCTCACTTGAAAGCTGTGAACAGAGAAAAGGGAAGTTCTCAGCTACTGTAAGCCATCCGATAAATGAGGATAAATGTATTAAATCAGTATCGCAGACTGGCACATAAACGCATGAATAGACTCCTTTGAAGCAATAATGGCACATTTCTAATTAATGATAGACTTCCAGGCAGAATGCCAGGAACTCAGTCTAGACTGGCGTACGTGCCACACAATTACGAGAAATAGCCACATTTACACTTATGCTGGGAAGGTACTAGGCAGGGGCGTAAGAGGCGATAGAAGGATATGTGATACGAGATAGCGTGAAATGACGTGATTATAGTCTCACGCTTTGGACATTATAAAAAGGAGACCCGCAAGAATATCGGCAGGCAACTCCTCGTCTGTATGTAGGTATTCAGGCAGAGAGTTGTCTCCAAGGGCCCTTGATCAAATGTTCATCTTTTGTGTATATATATATAATCTACCTGCATTTTATCTGTGTAACTGTTTTCCAACAAGACGTTTTATTTCTGCATATGTTTACTGTAACTTGTAACTTTTCTCATTTAAGCATTTATATTGTGGTGTAAGGACATCTCAGTGAGTATAGAGTTGTGAGCGTACCTAATAATAATAATCTGTACTTTGCATTCAAATGTATTTTCAGGAATCTCACTTATAAGCAAATGTGAGTATACTTCTTTGTAACTAGCACAACCGTGTTTATTCAAACTGCCTCAGAGCTCACACATGCATTTGAATAGTCTCTCTCTCTCCTTAGCAGCTTAGCAGCTTCAGAACTGTACTTTGTGTAATCAAACTGCTATCATTGCATATTACTAGAAGCTGTGTCTTCTAATAAAACTTGTTCAACTTACAGAAACAGTCTCCAAGGCTCATATATCCATTTCTTCCTATTTTTAGAGCAAGCGTTCCAGGACTACCCCGGTGCAACTTAAGGTGCCCCATTTCCCTTAGTTCTCTCTCACGGTCTCCCCAGCGCGGCTTCTGAGCTGCTGCACCGAGTCCCCTGGCCCCTCCTGCCCACAATTAATTTTCCCTCCAACACTATTCCTAAGTCCAGCGCTCTCCAATGCAAGTCGTTGTAACGACTTGCGTTGTAAAAACTGCGATGTAACATTCCGCGATCATTTTGATCGCGTTATAATGTCACATATTCTTTAATTTCCCTAAATCTGTTCGGAAAACGTCCTTGCATTTAGACAAGACAGAAGCGAAAGTTGAAGAATTTTCTACAACAAAAACTTTTTCATCAGATCTGGGATCAATAATAATATGAAGATCATGCTGTTGTGCCCAACCGAGTATAGCCGGCCCATCACTTGAGATATAAGCTTTACCTAAGGCAGATCTACCTTTAAATTCAAATTTGGTTTCCATGACACCCTTAATAGTAATAATTTCACCACTGTAACCTTTAGGTATATTATCAGTACTAGAAAGAGGGGTGTTAGACCAACATTCATTAAAAGTGTGAAAAGGAATGATGGTAAACATGGAGCCAGGGTCAACCATAAGTGTGATGGGAACATCATTCAAAATAAAAGTGTCTCTCGGTCTCTGCAAGGAGCAAGAACAATTGTCTTCCACACACAGTGAAATATCAGGAGAAACACACTCCTCATCAATAAAAACAACTCTATTCCTAGATGGATCCTTGCAAACTTTGCTTATATGACCTCTCTTTCCACAATTTTTACACATTTTATCTCTTGCAAAGCATCCTGAAAAGTCGGCAGCATGACCCATACTGCCACAATGATAACAACCAACAAATTTGGTTTTGTTGTCAGAAGAAAACTTAGACTTAAGTTTGGAATTAGTAAATGTAGGTAGCTTGCTTTTAGGATTACTACTTTTAGAATCGTTGTCAAGTGAAGAGTCTTTCCCTTTCTTATTGACAAAATTCACAGTATCTTCTTTTTTTGACTCAAGAGTATGCATTTCTTGCATACACTTCTCAGATTCCTCAACAACTTTGACGATGGAGATAGCTTCAGGTAAAGTGGGATTCTTGGCAGCCCAAAGTTTTTCTTGCATCCGTTTATTTTTACACTGGACGATCAACTGGATTCTGATAAGTTGATCAGTCATGGGACCAAAATCACACTTTATGGCAAGCTCTCATAAACGAGTGACCATTTGATCAACAGTCTCTATGTCTTTCTGAGGCAAAGTGTAAAATTTATGTTGTTGCATGACAATATTGACGTGTTTTGCAAAGTATTTAGAAAGTCTTTGCTTCGCCTCAATATATGGGTTATCAATAGGTTCACCATCAGCACCCAAGAATTCCGGTAGAAATTTAAAAGCATGTTGGCCAGCTTTACCCAAAGAATTAAGTAAAATAGCTTTCTTCCTTGACGCTTGAAATCTAAGACCATCAATGGCCTCAAGGTTGTTTTAAAAATACCAATCCACTCCCCCCATTCAATGGAAGGAGTATCCCCTTCAATGAGAAGAGCTGGAGGAGGTGCAATTATTTGGCTAGCAGCCACGACGAAAGGAATAGGATACACTTGCAAAAACGTGAAGGAAATGAAATATGAAGTGGTGTGCAGATCACCGTTATGACGTGGTGTGCAGATCACCGTAGAATCTGCAAAATGATAGATACGCAATATTATAATTATAATGTGCAGATCATAGTAAAGTTAATGTGCTATCAATAGTGTGCATATTACAGTTGAATATGCACTATAGAACAAGAACTGCGTTATGAGTGTGGTGTGCAGTTCACCGTTGAATCTGCCAATGTATGTATCACGTAGGATTCATTCACTTAAATGGTGTACAGATCACTGTAGAATCTGCCAAGAAGTAGAAGCTGTGAATTTAAACAAGGAAGTAACAGTATCTGTACTTTCTGGCTCTTTTTCAGCAAAATATTCAATTTCTTGTACAGATTTAAGAACTCGGTTTCGTGTTGCAGCAAGACCTAGACTCACCCAAATGATTCTTCTAGATTTGGAGTATATACTTGCAGATGATAAGCGATCTGAGCATTCATACGCTCCAATTTCTCGATGAGATACCATCTTCAAACTGTAAGTATATATTTTCTTACTTAGACTCTTCTCGTGGGAAATCTCTTCCCACATTTCCTTCAATTCCGTCTTTTCTGATTTTGTTATGTACGATGTTACATATCGAGCAATAGCAATGGAATTGTCTGCAACATATTGAATATCCATATTAGCATTCCACATGGACAAAATGACTGGGTTATAGTCATTTATGTATTTTGACTCTTAATTTCTTCTTAAGTTGTCGGTATTTTTTGGAGACTTTCTTGTGATAGTATGTCGCAAAGATGCCATAAAACTGTTCACTCTTCCTTTCTATATTAGTGGACGTGGAAATCCAAAACGGCATTTGCTGTAGAATTTGTCCTTAGATTTGTACTTTCGACTACAGTATTTCCCAGAACGATGGCTTTGTAATCGTAAGACTTGTTGTCTTAAGTCCTTATCTTGTGTACTTTTGGGTATATCACATGTAGCATATTCTTCAATAAAAGACAACACAGTATCATCTGAGTCTGTTCCAAATTTGGGAGCATCTTTGTTCCATATTAGCATGTGTAAGTGATGAGCACCTCTTGCTTGATACTCCTTTCTCCAAAAGAAGTCCAGAACCTCTCCAAGAAGAGGATTTTTTATTGGTGATAAAAGACATCATAGCTTCAAATCTATGATTGAAATACTTGCATACATTAACTGGATCCAAAGAGCACAATTCTCCAGGTGTCTTGTATTCAATATTTAGTATATTTGGATTTGCCTCTCGAAGAAATTGAAGTAAATCATCCCAAGCATATTCAGCACAGCTTAGAATAAGGAACCATATAGGAGTTCCTAAGTTCCTTAGCATACATTTTAGTTCTCCATGACAGCGGTACCAGTACTCATTAGTACCACGCTGACATACCATGAGATTAATTAGCTGAGATTCCAAAACATTATCTTTCTGCAGTACTTTATCCATAAATTCCTGTGCAGAAACATTTTGCAGATCTACACCTGTTTTCAATATATGGTTTACTGCATAAGAAAGTCCAGACAAATCACTCTCAAACAAAAGATAAAACAAATACGGAAAACATTGTCGAAATCTTGGATCTTTTGCATATAATCTTGATGTCCGGTATTCAGATGCAGGAATCTGCACAGGTCGGTCATCATATCGTCCTCCTTTTCCTGTGGGAAACAACTGAGGGAAACAATAAGCTTCCAAGCTTTTTTCCCATACACTAATGGGACTTCCTTTTGCTTCTTTCATTTGGAATAACTCTATAGTATGCCCCATCAATTCTTTACAATGCAGTGGATGAACACTGTAATGTTTTTAGATTTCTTCAGTTCTGGACACATCCACTTTTTCAATTTGTCCAGATGGCAAGTCACTATCTTCTTCTACAGTTACTTCTTCTTCTCTCACATACACATTTCTGTAACACTGATTATTTTTTACCAGATACAACGTTGCCTTTTTCACTTTCCTAACATCCACGAATTCTTGCCAGATTTTCTTACTCTTAGTTGGAACGCCATTAACAAGAATAACTAAAGGTTCATCCTTTACATTTTGTACACCAATTGTTTCAATATTTTTCTTTAAATCTAGAGGCAAATATACAACTCTTCCCTTTAATCCTCTCTGTAAATCAGAAGGAGGCAATTTTCCTGTCTTTGGCTCCATACGAACAATAGCCTGAAATGGATGCACACATTGAATAAGAATAGAATCATAGGTATTTAAATCCATCAGTTCAGAAGGAATATTTACCAACTCAAGATTATTATGCACAGCTCTAGCAGGCATTTTGTTCTCGTCCAATTTGTTATAACAATATTTACAAATACGCTGATCAGAACCCAAATTAAAACAATTCTCTACCAACAAATAAGTTGCAAAATCCTTCCACTCAATATTATTTTCCTTTTCACTTTTTAAATACAAAGCAACAGTCCTGGTCTGATTTTTATAATGAGTTTGCCGACAACAGACACAACAATAATTTGGCCTTTCACCTGAAATCACCTTAAACTTTGTAATTTCTTGCTCAAAATTTTCTGTACTACAATGTTGTACCTTCTCTTCTACATTTCCTTCTATTAATATCTCAACTTCTGCACTGTCTTCCTCAGGACCAAAATAACTAACCTCAATTTCATCACAAACGTTCTTTACATTTGATACAGATCCATGCAAAAGAGCACTGTTCAACTTTTTTAACAGTAGATCTGGACTTTTTGCATAATACAATCTTCTGACTAATTTCCTCATTTCAGAATGATGTACTGCTAACATCCTGAAATGGTGAAAAACACTTCGACATACTTTTTTAGAAACACAAGCCAGAGAATGACCTTGCAAACCAGTATTTTCTCTCACTCTGCAAGGGTCTAGTCCTTGCAACATCTTAATCTTTTGTTTAACACTTTTCTTAGTATAGTTACATAAGAAATTGCAAAAAAAATCAATAGATTCTTGCTGCACACTACAAATACTACTACAATTCCAAGTGTACACTGGAGCTTTAGGACGTCTCCCTAAAACTTCATCAGCTAACACCTCTTCTGCATTTCTAGGAACAATTTTCTCTTTCTCAATAGGACAACCATTTCTAACCTCATAGGCACGACCACTAGTGTCAGCTGCATGCAACAAATCATTACTCTGAAGATAACTTTCTTCATTAAAAAAAGGCTCAGAACTTGAACTATGTTTCCATTCACCCAAAAAAATTCACAAAAATTACTTCTGCTAATTACTCTTCTCTACTTACTTTTGGCCTTCATTAAATGGATTGGCTTACCTAGTGATCGAATTCTATTGATTACTAAAATAAACAAATTGTTTTTCAATTCAAAAGCCTTCTCAACTATATTTTCTATACATTTCTTCTTCTTATAAAATGCTGTTTTTTTACATCCCTTAATTTCTTTAATTAAATTTAATGCAACTCTATTATAAAACAGTTTTTTCCTAATTTCCATAAATTGGTTTTTCCTCCTTTTACTATATACTATTTTTTCTGCAGTTGACTTTCCATGATTATTCTCTTTATTCTTCTTTTTCTTTTTCGTTGCAGATACACTAATACCATTTTTCACTTTGTGCACACTACTCTTAGTCTTTTAACATTTTCCTCAAAAAAGTGTTCCTTCTCTTACCAGGACTTTTTTTCTTTTTGTTAACACATGGTTCTTCATGTAAATCTTGTGGATGACTTCTCTTCAAATAAACAACTTTCTTTCGTTGTTTCATGATACCGTTTTTTCAGTATTGATAAACAGAATCTATTATAAAAAAAATTATATAACATTACAAAAATAAATATATGAACTATTCTATAATATTACTTATAAGAACAGAGGGAGGATTATGAGGACAAACATGAGACTATGAAAATAAAAGTACTTACAACAAGCGAGGAACGAGTATGAAACAAGGGAAAATATAACGAAAAAGGGGAGTATAAACAGACACTGCAATATAACGGGATAAAGGAAGTATGAATAACCTGGAAAGTATGAATAGGTGAGGGAGAGTATGAATAGAAAGATGGAAATATGAGGAGAGAAGAAAGAGTATAAGAAGAAAAAGAGAGTAAGAGGACAGAGGGGGCACTATAGGAAGAGAGAAAAACACTCTAAAGAAAAAAGAAGGAATATGTAAAAAGACGCGCAACTATCAGAACAAAAAAGGAATACTAGCAAAGGACAGCGTGTATAAGGACAGAGAGAACAGTACCAGAAGAGAGCACGGAGAATGTGAGGAAAAGTGGAGCATAAGGAAAAAACGGGTGTACATGAACAAAGGATACAGTCTGAGGAGAAAAGAAGGAGTAAACAGATGGAGGATTATGAAGAGTGAAAAGTGTATGACGAAAGAGGCACAAGTATGACAAGAGAAACAAATATAAAGAGAGAGGTCAGTATGAAAAGACGGAGAATATGAGGAAAGTGCTGCACAGTGTATGCAGGGAGTCAAGGAGGAGTAAGAGAAGAGAGCAAACAATGTGAACAGATTTAAGAAGTATAAACAGAGAGGACAGAAAATGAAAATAGAAAATAAATATGAAGAAAAAGAGGAAAATATGAACACAGAGAGAAGGAGTAAAGGACAAAAGGAAGTATAAGAAAAACTCAGTAGTATGAGGAGACATGGAGAAGTAAGAGAAGAGAGAGGAGAATATGAAAACAGGGGGGAGTATAAGAACAGGGGAGAAAATGAGGAGAGTAATGTGACAACAAGAAAAGACGGTAATATTAGTAGAGAGTGCAAAGTATAAGAAAAGAGAGGAGAAATGTGATTACAGAAAGAAGAGTATTAGAAGAAAAAGAAAAGTATGAGAAAACAATAGGGAGTACCTGCAAAGAACAGCGAGAATAAGAAGAAACAAAGAATATAAGAACAGAAGAGTATAAATGCAGAAAGAGGAAGGAATGTAAAAAGACACAGAGACAAAAATGTGGAGAAAAGACAAATATAAAGGAAGACTGACCGTATAAGGAGAGAGGGAGTACTATGAGAAGACAGTAAGAACTATGACAACAGTGGTGAATATAAAGACAAGAGAGAATATAAAGAGGAGGACAAATATGCAAAAAGGAGCAAGTATGAAAAAAAAGTATAAAAAGAGAGCAGAGTATAAGAAAAAGAAGATAGTATAATGAGAGAGGAAGGAGTAAGACGAGAGAGGAGGGAGTATGACAAGAGAGTGTAGAAAATATGCAAAAAGGGGCGAATTCAGGGGCAAATTATCAAGGACCGGTGTTAAAATTATCGCCATTTTATCAGCAAGAAACTGCCAATAAAACGGCGATAATTGGCTTGATAATACTCCCTTGTTAATTCCCATAGAAGCCCTTGTTAACATCAGAACATGGGTTCTATGGGAATTAACAAGGGCGTATTATGAAGCCCATTATCGCTGTTTTATCGGCAGTTTCCTGCCGATAAAATGGCGATAATTTTAACACCGGTCCTTGATAATATGCCCCATAATTCCTTAATGTACACAGATGCAAAGTGCAGTAAGCGCAGCGTATTTACCCTGAGACACGAAACGCTTTGCTCTCTTTACCGAAAATCTAAATTGAACTAATGCAGATGACGAAACTTGATTAAACATGTGATTATTCAGAGAACTGATGCTGATGTAATGTACATTTGGATTTTTTTAATTAGCCTTGAGAAAGCCCTGGCTACATTTGCCGGAAAGGGCGAAACACGTGTTGGCTGTTCCCTTCTGTTCCACTATAAACATCTAATGAAAATGATAAAGACTACTCTTCTTTGTCATTTTTTAAAAAACTCAACGGTAAAACTTCAAATGAGTGAAATGGAAAGAATAAAGTACAAAAAATAAAAATAAAAAGAATTGTCCTCACTACAACGAACCTGTACTGTGCTGTTTACAAAATAACAAAATTTAAGATCAACCCATTTTAGGGGGGAGAATATATATTTTTAAAAAGGAGGAACTTTTGCTCAAAAACTCTCTCCACAGATGCACAGTGTGATATTACCCAAAAAATTATAAGACCATGCATTTTACCAAAACACATTTACTACTGTAAAACGTTTAGAAAGGGGCGAATATAATTCTTTAATGTACACACTTGCACAGTGTGATATTAGACAAAAAAAATGAGACCATGCATTTTACCATTTACTACTGAAAAACGTTTAAGTGACTATACATATTCCATGTATATAATTACTACATTTCAGTGAACAACACTGACTCATTTTCCAAATACATATGCAATTTACTACATTATTTCTGCCACTATTACATCAAACAAACTAACACAATAAAACAACAAAGACGCACAAGGGGATTGTAAATCGACCCAGACTATATACAGAGGGAGAGAAACGAGAAAGAGGACAGAACAGGGAGTGTCAAGAAAAAAATGAAATATGAAGAGAAAGGGAAGAAAATGAGGAGACAGAAGGAATAAGAGGAGAAACAGGAAAATATAAAGACAAAGAAGGGCAATACGACCACAGAGGACAATATAAGAAAAAGACAGTAGTACAGAGGGAGAGAAAGGAGTAAGAGGAGAGAGAGGGGAGTATAAAAAGAGAGGCTAGAAATTATGGAAAAAGGGACAGATATAGGGCCATATTATCAAGAAAGGGCGACACATTATCGCCACTTTTATCGGCAGGAAACTGCTGCTAAAGCGGCGATAATGGGCTTGATAATATGGCCTTGTGAATTCCCATAGAAGCCCAGGTTAACACCATAACTTGGGCTTCTATGGGAATTCACAAGGGCATATTATCAAGCCCATTATCGCCGCTTTAGAGGCAGTTTCCTGCCGATAAAAGCGGCGATAATGTATCGCCCTTTCTTGATAATATGGCCCATAATTCCTTAATGTACACAACGCACACGTGATATTAAACAAAAAAACATAACAGCATGCATTATAGCAAAACACATTTACTACTTTAATATGTTTAACAAGGGACGAATATAGGGGCATATTATCAAGACAGGCGATAAAATTATCGCCGCTTTATCGGCAGAAAACTGCTGATAAAGCAGCGATAATGGGCATGATAATATCCTCTATGGAATTCCAATCGAAGCCCATGTTAGATGTCCTTCACATCTAACATGGGCTTCGATTGGAATTCCATAAAGCATATTATCAAGCTCATTATCGCTGCTTAATCTGCGGTTTTCTGCTGATAAAGCGGCAATAATTTTCTTGCCTGTCTTGAAAATATACCCCATAATTCCTTAATGTACAAAGATGCACCACATACATTCCCATACAACTTATCAACTCACCTTTCAAATTGATTTGTAGATTAAGAAGAATGTCACTCACACAGTAGATATTATTATACAGAATCTCTCTAGTTCAGTGTTTGCAGCAGAACCACGAAATGGAACATTTTCCCTCTCATTTTACACATACATACATATAAACAACCAATTAAAATCCTTCACACATTAATTCAAAACGAAACACACATTTCTATTGCTTTAACATTTCAAACCTTTCCAAATGACATAACTTTCTACCCTACCCCCAAAAGATCATGTAAAAGTCAACTGTCAAACGAGGTCAACAGTTCAGCACTGCTCCTCAACAAATTTAGACTATGCATAAGCACTCACTTATAAGTACTAATAAAGAGAAAAGGTCTCATTACAAGCAACTAACATATAAACACATAAACTTGATAGATATCTGTAAAATATAAATTTTGTATTGATTTTTTCTTGCTTACGTACGCTTATGAAACGACTTTCAGAATTCGCACAGTACACTAAATATACCGTAAAAAATAAGCATATGCATAAGTATGCATAAGCACTTACTTATAAGTACTAATAAAGAGAAAAGGTCTCATTACAAGCAACTAACATATAAACACATAGACTTGATAGATATCTGTAAAATATATATTTTGTATTGATTTTTTCTTGCTTACGTACGCTTATGAAACGACTTTCAGAATTCGCACAGTACACTAAATATACCGTAAAAAAAAAAGTAGCATCTATCACTAATTTTTTACAATCCCCGGGGACCCCATCTCCCGGGGCTCAAATATAATGTTCAGGACCGTAGGGAGAGCCCCAAAACCCCCACGGTCCCAGCCTGCTCCCTGCGTCCTTCGGGAGCCAGCATTGCTTTTTGTCAGAGAGACCAGCTTACATGCTGCTCTCTCAGACGAAAAGCAATCTGCTTTCGTACTTGAAAGAGAACTCTCGCCCTACCATAGCAAACAGCAGTGTCCCAGGGATAGGCACCCCGTAACACTACAGGAGCCGGCCCTGTGAGGTGGTGGTCCCCAGGGCCATCAAAGGCTCAACAAAGGCCATCAAAGATTTTGACCTTGGGGAACATTGTAAACCCCCCTAAGCAGTCCTAGGGGGACAGGAAGTCCTATACCAAATAGCAAACTTTTCCTGTCAATCTACACACTCAATCTACACACATATACAAATAAATAAAAAAAGTCACATTTATTCCCACATTAAATCAAAACGAAACACACTTTTATATTGCTTGAACTTTTGCACCCTTTCCAACTGACAAAACTTTCAACCCTTCCCCCATTCCACAATCTGCCAGTTACCATAGAAACACTTCAGGGAACACCTAACTCCGCACACAGGTGAAAAGTTCGTCATACATTGTTGCAAATGAAAACAGCAAGTGTGCTTGACTTGAGAATTTACCAGCTTATCTTATGTAACGTTCTTTTCTATCAGTTTTTCTTAACAAATGAAAATCAGGATTTTAAAAAACAGAAACATGCATCCTAGCTTAGTGTAGAATGTTGTCGAACAACTAATCATTTCTTTTCTTTTTTCAAAACTGCATGTTGCCCACCATTTTAAAAAAATCTTACTTTTCAAACTGCCATTTCATGTATAGAGACCTTCAGAGTGCATCCAGACCTCTCTTCAAGATGCTTACAGTGTAGATTGTGGGACACAGCTATATTTTCTGGAGCCAAAGGTACGCAGAACAGAAAGGAATTCAGTTCACATAGACCTACGTTTACCAAATGTAGACATTAAATGGATTGGACAGAGAGGATTAAAGTGGCACCAATTGATGCCATTGGTGAAATCCTTTTTACATCTCCAACACCCTGACCTCATAAATTGTGCACTGTGGTGGCAATGACCTAGGCACTTTGACAGGGGTAGGTCTGGAAATGCTTATGAAGGACACCTTTGCACAATTTATGACACTTTTCCCCAAAACTACCTTTGTCTATTCTAATATATGCCAAAGGCAATAATGGAAGTGGTTCAACCACTATTGTCCACAGATTGAAAAAGCTAGGAAACATGTGAATAAATCTGTTTTCTGCCTTTCTCTGAGACTATAGAATGGGGTCCATCTACCACAACAGTCTGTGTTTCAATATCCATGACATCTATAGGAGAGACGGTGTACATTTTACAGATGAGGGAAACAGAGTCTTCCTCTTGAACTTTAGACTCTGCATTGGTACTTACTTGTAGGTACTAAAATCTCCCAATAAACACAAGAGCCACCCAACATCTAAACACATACACTTCATAAATATCTTAAACATATTCTTCTCTTTCTTCCTTCCAATCTTCGCACTGTACGTCATCCATACGTGCTTGGTACGCGTACAATAAATCTACCATTAAAAAAATAGCCTTTATCACTAATTTTTTATAACTCCCGAGGACCCCATTCCCCGGGGCTCAAATGTAACGTTGCGGACCGTGGGAAGAGTCCCAAGGCCTCCACGGCCCCAGCCAGCTCCCCACTTCCTGCGGGAGCCGGCATTGCTTTTCGTCACAGAAAGCAGCTTACATGCTTCCATTCTACTTTCAAAGATGATTTCAACAGTTATACATTTTATAAAATAATATAGTACTGCACGCTAAAGGAGAAAAGTCAGCACAATTATGATAGAATAGAAAATAGAAGAAAAATAATAATTCTACACTCAACAAACTCGTAAGCAGAGTACACAGTTTAATTTAAAAACACCCAACCACAACCCAACCACAACTAGTTTTTGAAACGCATTGTACAATAAAATGCGTCACAAAATAGGCTACATACATGGAGACTGTATCGTAACGTCACATAGAAAAAAGAAAGTCACTCTTACGCTACCAGGAAAACATAACAATAGTACAAGGCCCAAATTTTCATTCTAGTGATTTCTTAGTTGCAAGTCTAGTTGTCATATCAACATACACACTCCCTCATGGCTGGTATACACCCACACCACACCCATTCAGCGTATCCGTCTCTACACACGTGACCCTATGTATAAAAAAGACGGAGCGCACGTGTTGTACGCCATTTTAGAGTTTTTCCCAAAGTACCAAACAAGGGGCCCACTACTACATGCGTGGTCTCTTTGGTCACTGAGTTAGTGGTGCCCGAAGCACTGAGCGGGTGAAGAACCTGTGATGATGATGATGATGATGATGGGAGCACGAGTATGTCGTTAGCCATAGAGATATCAAGACTCAGCACCATATATCAGACTTCTTTGTTGGAGATCGGGACTACATCATGAAGAAGGTGTCTTTTCCACCAAAAGGTGAGCAGTGAGACTTGAGTACGCATCGGAAGGAGTCAAAGGATTGTAGCTGACTACATACAAAAATGTGACTTAGTATTTTAGACAAACGCACGCCTACATAATGTATTAATTTACATGTTTAATTTTTTTCCCCAATAGCAGTAACGTTTTTATAATTGCAGAAATGTCCGGAATATATTCACAATACAAACAGTTCGTAGAAATGTGACAATGAACGTCTATAAAAGCGCGATATTATCTAACTCCAAATTAATATAGCAACAATTACCAATAATAACATCTTTCTTTTAATATCTTTTAGATGTACAGCTTCACGATGGATTATGTAACAAGGACAACGGCAATAGCACAAGGTGAGCAAAGAAGCTTGTTTCTGAAACAACAACAAGTTATCTGTGAAAGGAGAGAATCTGTAGTATGCAGCAGGCGCGTAAAACACACATTGAGCTAACAGGGCTTCAGCTAGGATGAGATCGCTTCCTGGGCCCACACACAGTCGCACCTGAGTATGTCATAAGGTCTTTTAAAGACATTTTGCTTGTTAATGAGGCTTTGATATCCCCCAGCTTACAGCCCCTGTAGCTCCACTCTTCTTTTTGCTTGAACTTAACCCCCCGATATATTTTCTACCCCCCCAGATATTTTTGACTGTGGTTGCGCCTCTGGCTTCAGGTACCCCTTCCCCTGTTGTGTGTGTCTCTCCCACGTTTTATTGGGCTTTTTTCTCTTTCTCTTTCTTACTCTCTCACATCGTTTCTCTTTCTTTTTTTAAGTTTTGGACTCTGCTATCTCCTTATCTGAATTGAAATGATTAACTCTCTTGGTTACAGTGAAGGCTTCTTCCACACGTCGAGTACCATCTTTTAATCACGCCAATGACACTAGGTGACAAAGAATTTTGTTTCCGAAACAACAACAAATTATCTGTGAAAGGAGAGAGTGAGTAGTGTGCAGCAGCTTGACTGTGCAGAAATGTATATTTACCTCCGAGCAGTGACAACAGATAGGTTACAACAGTCTGAGAAACAGATCTACAAGCTTATTGCACCACTTTTGTGTCACTTGTAACATGGGAAAAGTGGCGCAAGCAGCTGGTAAATCTGCGTCTCACTCCAGACTCTGCTAGACACTTTTAATGTTCTTTTCTCTCTCTTTCTCTCTCTCTGTGACATAATTTCTCTTTTTCTTTTAAAGTTATAGACACTGCTGTCTGCTTTGACGTGTAGAACAACAGTTGAACTCAAGTTGTGAATTCCAATGGCCGCAGTGTTTGGCCGCAGTGTTTATACAACGGTAAGCACAGAGGCCTACATATACAATGCCTTCATTGCAATGCATTAGAAATAAGTCGGCATATTTACAATCCCGTTGTGCCACTTTTGTATCAGTATTACAGTAGGCACTTCCATATAGACACCACTTGAACGCGACACTATAACAGAAGTGAAATGTACCAGGCACACTGCACACGTAAAATCGTAGTGTTACGTTGACGTGTAATGCTTCAGCTCATTTACTCACATCTACATAATTCTAAACTCTATTTTTTGTTTTTGTTTTGCAGATTACCAATTGTACGTCTTTTGGAGTCCACTTCACAATTTGTTTATAATATTGTTTTTTAAAGTTATTTTCTAGTTGTTTATAATGTAGTTATCATTAAGTTTTGTTTACAGTTATTGTTTTAATAAAAGTTAATAAAAAAAATTACATACTTCTTTTTGTTTGTTGGGGGGTGACGGTCCACAATAAAAATAATATTTATAATGTTGAGGTACTATAGTAAGATGTTCAAGAGTAGGATTGAAAAGTACTGAGTTATATTTTCTCTGGATAGACTACAACATGGTAAAGAAATAAGAGTAATACGAAACAATGTGTACCACATTTACAAACCTCTTGCGACATTTTCCTATGCAAACCTAACCCCCTACAAAATTAAGTGTGTGGGCCTCAATGACGCCTCTCAAACCACGGAAACAATCACCCCACAAAGATTTCTATATTGTATGAGAGGGGCTACATGCCCTACGCCTGGTGCCCTGGAGTCCGCCACGCCCAGACCCGGTTGCTGGGAAACAGCCATTACAACGCGGTCATAACCACGTGTGATCGTCACCACGAAGCCATTAGCACGCATATGGCTTTATCACGCATGCCTTTACCACGCATGCTTTTACAACTAGTAAACATTTACCACGCATGATAAACGCATAATCATAATAATGTCTTTGTGTTGACGAACACGCGTTGTAATGGCTGTAGCTTATGTGCTTCAAATTAGTTTTTAGGTATACGTGTGACCAAGTCTAATAACATCAGAGGCCAAGAACAAACACTGTGGTGTCTGTGGCAAGAAATCTCATCGATCACAGAGAAGATAAGCGGAGGGTAAAATGAAAGTAACAGATATAATAAAAATAACGGAGGAAAACTACTAAAAAGGCGGTGGACGGAGTATGTAATCAATGTTTGGCGCCTCGACACTACTTTTCGAATAAATATAGATACAATATGTTTATTAATATATTACAAAAGTATAGCAGCGGATGACACACACCACCAGGGAAAAGAAAGCAGCAAATTTAATACCTGAAATGAGGAGAGGTTTGCTTGATGAACTTGAAGAAAAAGAAAAAAACGTGGGCTTGGAAACTGGTGCACAAAAAAAAACTGGAAAGGTTTACATACTATCATAGAAATATAGCTCTTTTTTTGACCAGTAAAGTTAGTTCTCAAAAATAACTCTTTGTTTTTTTTAGCCCCAATGCCCCCACGATCCCAGACGGCTCCCCGTGTCCTTCGAGAGCCCGCATTGCTTTATCAGAGACAGCAGCTTACATGCTGCTCTCTCGGATGAAAAAAAATCTGCTTTCTTACTTGAAAGAGAGAACAGATTAACTTGCTCTCTTTTTCAAATAGGAAAGCGGTTTGCTATGGTAAAGTGGGAGCGGCGACGGTACCGCCCTACCATAGCAAACAGCAGTGTCCCGGGAGTACGCATCCCGAGACACTGCAAGAGCTGGCCCTGGGAGATGGTGGTCCCCAGGGCCATCAAGGGTTCCAGTAAGGGGGCCGCGCGACCCCCTCCCAACATTAAAAAACACCGGGGAGTGCAGGTCCTGGGGCTGGAAGGTCATTTTACATATTACTGCCCCAGGAAGGTGGTGGTCCCCGCAACGTGTACGGGGAGGAAGAGCTGAAAACATACTTAAAATTATTATTATTTTTTTTTAAAAAGCCCCGATGGGGTGCCGGTCCCCGAGACTGAGGGGAGGAGGACCGTAACCCCTGCATACATCAACATAAAGCCACAGAGGGGTGGCGTTCCCCGGTGCTCGGGGCACCTTACAAGCCCCCCATTATGGAAAAAATTTGCCCCCGGAATTTGCGTCCCTGGAACCTAATGAATAAAACGGACTTCTAGTTTGTTTTTTTCCTTTTCCACCGCGTACGAGTACAATACGCGTACCCCGCGATTTTTTATTTAAAAAAAAATTGAGCCTAAAGATCCATGTACAACCCCCTAAGTAAGCCTAGAGGGTCAGGATGTTTCTACCCTGCCCCCTTTTCCTTATTTCCCAACTTTGTTTTACTGTTTTCTTGTGACTCTGTTCTAGCGATGAACAAGTTAGCTGCCAACACTTCCTGGTTTGGAGTGTTGACAGACAGTTGACAGCCAATCAGCATGCAGCTCGTGCTCGTAATTGTACGGATTACCGTACGCGTGCTGTACTTCATCTCTAGATATCGCTATGATTTTACTTTTAATTTTCTCAGAAACTACTGAACGAATTTACACCATTTAACAAAAAGCACAATCTGTGAACCAAACTCTACCTCTCTGCCAAATTTTTTGTAATTCCGTTCAGCCGTTCGGGCTGTAGCCCTGGCTAGAGATCCCTATGGAAAATTGCATAGGGAAAACATGTTCTGGGAACCCCCGTTTTTCTCGGCCCCCACTTGACGAATCACCCCCAAACTTTCAGAGAAGGAGTGGAACCGAGCAGGGCATTTTCTTGGAGAAAATTGCGAAGATATGTCCACGGGAACCAAAGTTATTCCAAATAGAATGTTGTGGATGTCCTATAGAAACTAGGTCCTAACTATAACTACCTACTGGCGACCGCAGGTAGGTAATATATATATATATATATTTCCCAACGCACAGTTCACCAGTCGTTGCTCCTCTTTGCTACGGGTGCTACCTCAGCGCGTGGTGAAAAGCACAATCGTATTCCCCAACACCAGTCCTCAATCCTTGGAACCGTTTTCAATCGGGTGCACCTAAGAGCCATCAAAGGGGGGTCAGAGCGTAAAATGATTTTATTTTTTCGTTTCTGCAAAAGTTGACAAACGTGTTTCAGAGTTTCCACCTTCGTCAGTGTCAGGACACTGACGAAGGTGAAAACGCTGAAACGCATTTGTCAACTTTTGCAGAAATGACAAAATTAATTCATTTTACACTCTGACCCTCCTTTGATGGCTCTTGTGTGCACCCGATTGAAAGCAGTTCCGAGGATTGAGGAATGGTGTTGGGGAATATATATATATATATATATATATATATATATATATATATATATATATATATATATATATATATATATATTCACTGAAAAAACCATTGGTTATAGACCATATATAGTTAGGGATTAGCCTTTTCAAAACCTTATTTTACTCACACAAAACCATTGAAATTTCATATATAGTTAGTTCCACTAACTATATATCGCGCACCCGCAATCCACTGCTGATGATGTCACATATTACATCATTCATGACATGGTTAGTGACATCACTGATGACATCACTGATGACATCTCAAATGACATCACTGATGACATCACTGATGACAACATCCAGTGACTGTATGTTTCTGTAAAGTTAAAATATGTCTTACATATTGAAGAATGAGTGGATGTATAAGTGTCTGGATGAAGGATTTAGTAGGTGTATGACTGACTGTATGAGTGAGTGATTAAATGTGTCTCACTGAGTGCATGGGTTAGTGACTAAACTGTTTTAATTTGTGCATCATTATATCTGTTGTTCTACAAACTGCTGCATATGTTGATCAGTAGCTATATGAGTAACTGTATGGGTTATTCATTGGTTGTCCAAGTATTTGTGTGGGAAACTGAGTGTGTGTGTATGGGTGGCTGGGAGGTGTGTGACTCTGTACATAGATGTGTGAGTAGTTGATTCACTATATGTATGGGTTCAAAAGTGCATGTGGAAACAGCAGTATGGGCGGTTGACTGTGCATGAGTGTATTAGTGAGTGAATGGATATCTCAGTGCTACATGTCAAAGTAAGTACATATGTAAAACACAGTACATGTGAGAGTTGACATATATAAATAACTGTGCATAAGAGCCAGTGAATGTGTGAGTGGCTGTATGGATCATTGTGAACATGTATCAGGGATTGTATAAGAGAGTAAAGTAAATATGTGTTAGTATATGTTTGAATAAGTAAGGTGTGTATAACTGTATAGTTGAGAAAATGGAGGTGTGATTGATTTTTTGCATAACTGACTAGGTGTGTGAGTAACTCCATGGATGAGTGACAGTCTGTGACTGTCTGTTTACACTGATTGTATCTAAGGTTATATTAGAGTCTGAAGAGGTTCATGGTATTATCACATGAATGATATCATCAGTGATGTGATCAGTCATGTCAAATGAGATGTTATCAGTGATTTTATCAGTGATGTCATTTGAGATGTCATCAGTGATGTCATTTGAGATGTCATCAGTGATGTCATTTGAGATGTCATCAGTGATGTAATCAGTGATGTCACTAACCATGTCATGAATGATGTAATATGTGACATCATCAGCAGTGGATTGCGGGTGCGCGATATATAGTTAGTGGAACTAACTATATATGAAATTTCAATGGTTTTGTGTGAGTAAAATAAGGTTTTGAAAAGGCTAATCCCTAACTATATATGGTCTATAACCAATGGTTTTTTCAGTGAATTTTCAAGGTTTTGTAAATGCAAATTCCTAACTATATATGGCCTATAACCTATGGTTTTTTCAGTGAATTTCATTGGTTTTTTAATAGCAAATATCAAAAGCTGTCAAATGTCAAGTACGTGATAGGTAAAAACTTTTTCGTGTTTATGCACGCTGATGTGCTTTGAACGCTGCCCCCCCCCTCTTTTCTCTTAGTAGTACTCTCTCTTTGCAGATAGTGAAGAGTAGTTAACGCAGGCCTTTACCCCCGTTGTAATCCGTCGTGCCTGCTTGTCCCTCCATTTGATTGATTGTTATCCAAGCATTTACTGTTTTACAATTGATTCTCTTTGGTTCATTCTCTATTTACAAACAAGCACAAAGTCGCAATACTCTGTTTAGTCTTTGCAGATAGTGAAAAATCGTGAAAAATCGTGTAAAAAAATAAAATTAATCGAGCAAAATCAGTAGGCCACTAATGGGATTCTATTAGCACTAATATAACCTTAGATACAATCAGTGTAAACAGACAGTCACAGACTGTCACTCATCCATGGAGTTACTCACACACCTAGTCAGTTATGCAAAAAATCAATCACACCTCCATTTTCTCAACTATACAGTTATACACACCTTACTTATTCAAACATATACTAACACATATTTACTTTACTCTCTTATACAATCCCTGATACATGTTCACAATGATCCATACAGCCACTCACACATTCACTGGCTCTTATGCACAGTTATTTATATATGTCAACTCTCACATGTACTGTGTTTTACATATGTACTTACTTTGACATGTAGCACTGAGATATCCATTCACTCACTAATACACTCATGCACAGTCAACCGCCCATACAGCTGTTTCCACATGCACTTTTGAACCCATACATATAGTGAATCAACTACTCACACATCTATGTACAGAGTCCCACACCTCCCAGCCACCCATACACACACACTCAGTTTCCCATACAAATACTTGGACAACCAATGAATAACCCCTACAGTTACTCATATAGCTACTGATCAACATATGCAGCAGCTTGTAGAACAACAGATATAATGCTGCACAAATTAAAACAGTTTAGTCACTAACCCATGCACTCAGCGAGACACATTTAATCACTCACTCATACAGTCAGTCATGCACCTACTAAATCCTTCATCCAGACACTTATACATCCACTCATTCTTCAATATGTAAGACATATTTTAACTTTACAGAAACATACAGTCACTGGATGTTGTCATCAGTGATGTCATCAGTGATGTCATTTGAGATGTCATCAGTGATGTCATCAGTGATGTCACTAACCATGTCATGAATGATGTAATATGTGACATCATCAGCAGTGGATTGCGGGTGCGCGATATATAGTTAGTGGAACTAACTATATATGAAATTTCAATGGTTTTGTGTGAGTAAAATAAGGTTTTGAAAAGGCTAATCCCTAACTATATATGGTCTATAACCAATGGTTTTTTCAGTGAATTTTCAAGGTTTTGTAAATGCAAATTCCTAACTATATATGGCCTATAACCTATGTTTTTTTCAGTGAATTTCATTGGTTTTTTAATAGCAAATATCAAAAGCTGTCAAATGTCAAGTACGTGATAGGTAAAAACTTTTTCGTGTTTATGCACGCTGATGTGCTTTGAACGCTGCCCCCCCCCCTCTTTTCTCTTAGTAGTACTCTCTCTTTGCAGATAGTGAAGAGTAGTTAACGCAGGCCTTTACCCCCATTGTAATCCGTCGTGCCTGCTTGTCTCTCCATTTGATTGATTGTTATCCAAGCATTTACTGTTTTACAATTGATTCTCTTTGGTTCATTCTCTATTTACAAACAAGCACAAAGTCGCAATACTCTGTTTAGTCTTTGCAGATAGTGAAAAATCGTGAAAAATCATGTAAAAAAATAAAATTAATCGAGCAAAATCAGTAGGCCACTAATGGGATCTCTTTTTGACCTCGCTAAAATAGAAATATTAGGAACAACCCTTCATGAGAAATACAAAAATAGTGAGATGAACTGAGCTCCACACCATGAGGGCTGCAAGACAGCTCGGCTCCGTCACCCACCCCGCCCAAAATAACGACAAACCCTATGCAAATATTAAAAATAAATACAACACACCAGCAAAGAAACAGGGTAAAACATTTTATTAAATAACTATTTACATAACTATTTTATACTTTTTATTGCCCGATCCGGCTAGCTCAATCGATCGAGCATGAAACTCATGTACTCTGATAGCAAGCGTTGTTACTGATGCTATGCAGACCAAAACTGGTTTTCAGTTTGTACATTTTTCTAGATTTTTCCATCCAAGGTTGGTTGAGTTTGTAGAACGATGGCTTCAGATTTTCAACATACGGTGTGGTGGCGCGGACTGGGAGGGGGCGGTTCGCTCCTGCCCCCTCCCCAAGTAAGATTTTCATACGTGAAAGTACGTTAATGGTTTTGGTCCCTGAGTTGCTTCGATGTCACTGCCATTCTCAAATGGCATAAGTTCTGGATGTTGGGTGCCATAGTTCAGAGTTCTGACCAGCGCTTGTAACACTGTCTGAAGCTTATTTCCAACTACTGCAGCTTCACTATTCTCAAAGTAAGTGAGGGTCGTTTGTGGACCTGACTGCATTTGAAAACAATGTGATATGGTACCTCCCTAAACCGCTTGACGGAGTCCCCCGAGGGGCGGTGTGATGGCACGGACTCGGAGAAGACGCTTGGCTCCGACCCCCTCCCCAAGTCTTATAGCACCGGTTTAGCCTGAGATCGCCCCCGACATAGGCGGCCGGCTCCCGGGGTCCGGCGGAACTTTTTGCCTTTTGATGACTCTTCTATTCTGGACCTTGTCCCACAATCCGTTTGACCTGAAGACACGCTGTAGTGGGGCGCCCCTTTACCATTTTAGTTGCCATTCCGCCCGCTTTTGCTACACTGTGCCTCTTCCGCCATTCAGCTGTTTACCGCCCGCTCTTGCGACTACAGCGTCTCGCTCACCATGTAGTTGAGTTGCTCCCGCCCTTGCGATGCAACGATAAGCGACTGCCACAGGACTCTCAAAATGGCGGCCGGCTCTTCAGATTTGGGCGTGGTCCACTAAAATGGCCCTGGGACACCTTGGAACTCGGACGCTTCCCTGATAGGGCTTGGGTCCCATTCTCGAAAGCGTCCCCTCAGCCGTGAAGATTCTACAAAAGTCTTGGGAGCCCCCGACTCCCGCAGGCTTCTGGTGGGGAGCGGCTGCCATGTTTGCTCGTGGAATGGCCACGACGGACCTACGAGATGGTAGTGCTCTCATGCTGACGCCAGCTTTAGTCTGAAACATCCAGAAACACTGTAGACTACCAATTCGATCAGTTCCGGTATAGCCCCAACATGACCCGGTAGAGAAGAACTTGCCCTCCCCTCTTTGACTGATGGTTCTTGTTGCCTGTCCCCTCTGTTGTCATTTTACAGAACTTTTTGGACTGCTGAAAGGGGTTGTGTTCCGAACGCTGGTTGGTGGAGACATTTTGACTATATTCTTGACCTACGTTGTCACGTAATGCGTTATATGACACGCCGCGTTAGCGCACGCGGAAGTGATCCGGGGCGCGGCGCGCAGCGCGTAACGTAAGCATAACAGGTCATGTGACTTGTTAATAAAACTTTTTATTGGTTCATTTTACTTTTGTTATTTTAATAATGAAAAGCTTGGTCATATGACCTAAAAAATAAGCTTTTTATTGATTTCGAAGTTTTTTTTTTTTAAACATATATATTATAATATTCCAGGCTAATGTACTTTCCCGGAAAATTTACAACTGTCCTGCATGTAAAATATATTCCTTTTTCGAGAAAAAGGGCGTTTCTTCGTTCCATGACGAAGCCGTTGAGTAAAAGAGACTCGGCCTGCTGTCTTAGTCGCCGATACGCCTGATTATCAGATTCTTATCGATCACTTTATGTTGCAGGAGTGGAAAACACAACTGCCCTTGACCATTTATCTTTACTGCGTTCCTACATATTATACCTTTTATCCGTCATGTAATTGGACTGCTTTATTTCACTTGCCTTTTACTGATTCGAAAACAGTGACTAAAAGTAAAAACTTTACCAATGTAAATACTACTACCATGTTTTGTTTTAAAAACCTTTATTGTGAAAATGTCAGTATACAAATACGGGCCTATAACCACGTGGGCCGGCCACGGAGCAAACTGAAATCGTATATGATGAGGAGACATTTACATTATAGAGGAACGTAACGAGCGGGCCATTAGGTTGCAAGAACTAAGGTGTCTAACAGTTGCGGAATCGGTGGACGTACATTTTGTAATTAAAATACGACAGGGCCACTTACAAAAAAATCATCTAGATATACATTTGCGGGCAAGTACCATGGGTGACGTTAATTCGAACTTTCAATACTACAGTAATCAATAACACATCAGAACTTAATATCAATAGGGATGTCAAAATATTCAATCAATTCTCGTCCCCGCCCGCCATGAGCATCAAAACTGCATTCATATCTCGTGATATCAAAGTTGTTCAACCAGTACACAACAAGGAGTTATGAGTCCCATTTATACCGGCGCCATTTTGGGCGAGGCCGGGCAGGTCCAAGATATAGTCAAAATGTCTCCACCAACCATCGGCCAGACCAGAACCCCTTTCGGCCCTTTATGCTACAAGATGGTGTCTTCCATTCAGAAAATATTGTTGGCAGCATTTTGAAAGGAAAGATAAACAGCCGTTCTCCTAGTGAGTCTCACATTGTTACATTTAGGAAGAATGTTGAAGAGTAGTATGTGGAAAATCTGAAGCCATTTTTCTACAAACTCTCAATCAGCCTTGGATGGAAAAAAAGATCCTGAAGAATGTACAAACTGAAAACCAATTTTTGTCTGTATAGCATCAACAGCAACGCTTGAGTCAGCTTTGTGTCAAGCCGCCATTTTGATTCAATCAATAACGTCCCCCTGCACACATTCAGGGACCTGGTCGTGTCTTCAGTTGAAACGGATTGTGGGACAAGAAGCAAAAAAGAAAAGGAAAAAAGTTCCGCCGGACCTCGGGAGCCGGCCGCCTATGTCATGTGCGACCTTTGGCCACACCAGGGCAATAGTGAAGCTGCAGCAGGTGCAAATAAGCTTCAGACAGTCTTACAAGCACTGCTCAGAACTCTCAACTATGGCACTCAACATCCAGGACTTGCCATTCGGATCTTGGCGCCTTGTGCTGGTTCCGACCTATTCACACATCGGTCCACTACTGACATCACCTCATAAGCCAACGGGGCACCCCACGCTGACTTTCGGCGCAGCATTGTAGGATGGCCACACCAGTGCGGCAACTTACTGGACACCACCTCAGTGCCATCCGGATCTCGGCGCGTTCGAGTCACTGTACCGCAAGAGCGGGAGAAACTCAGCTGGACACGCCGTCTTTCGGTGCAGCATTGTAGGATGGCCACACCAGTGCGGCAATTTGCTGGACACCACCTCGGTGCCATCCGGATCTCTGCGCGTTCGAGTCACTGTACCGCAAGAGTGACCGCAACTCAGCTGGACACGCCGTCTTTCGGCGCAGCATTGTAGGATGGCCACACCAGTGCGGCAATTTGCTGGACACCACCTCGGTGCCATCCGGATCTCGGCGCGTTGTGCTGCCTTCGGCCTACTGTAGCCGCAAATGCGGACGCAACTCAGTTGGACGGCGAGTGAAAAGATAAGGGGCGCCCCACTGCAGCCGAGGAGCCTCCATCTTGGGGGAGACGCACAGCCCCCACTGACTGACGCGACCTCACAGGCCAATGGGGCGCCCCACGCCGATTTTCGGCGCGGCATTGTAGGATAGCCACACCAGTGCAGCAACTTGCTGGACACTAACTCGGTGCCATCCGGATCTCGGCGCGTTGTGCTGCCTTCGGCCTATTCGCACATCGGTCCGCTACTGACGCCGCCTCACGTGCCAACGGATTTTCTACGCTTTTTGTAGCCCTATGCCGCATAACAGGTCATGTGACTTGTTTATAAAACTTTTCATTGGTTCATTTTACTTTTGGTTTCCTAAAGATGGAAGGCTTGGTCATATGACCTAAAAATAACACTTTTCATTGGTTTAGAACATTTTTTTTTCCCAAACGATGAAAGCCCCACCTTGTTTCTGGATGTTTCAGACTGAAGCTGGCGTCAGCATGAGAGCACCACCATCTCGTGGCTCCGTCGTGGTCATTCCGCGAGCAATCATGGCAGCCTCTCCCCACCTGAAGCCTGCAGGAGTCGAGGGCCCCCAAGACTTTTGTAGAATCTTCACGGCTGAGGGGACGCTTTCGAGAATGGAGCCCAAGCCCTAGCAGGCAAGCGTCCGAGTTCCAAGGTGTCCCAGGGCCATTTTAGTGGACCAGGCCCAAAACCGAAGAGCCGTCCGCCATTTTGAGAGTCCTGTGGCAGCCGCCTATCGCTGCACTGCAAGAGTGGGCGGAAGTCAACTACATGGTGAGCGAGACGCTGTAGCCGCAAGAGCGGGCGCAACTCAGCTGGATGGCCGCCACCTGGGGAGGCCCGTTCACGCCGCCTCCCCCACGCCCCCCCCGGGCCGCCCCACGCCAATTTTCGGAGCAGCATTGTAGGATACCAAAACCAGTGCGGCAGTTTACTGGACATCACCTGGGTGCCATCCACATCTCAGCGCGTTCTGCTGCCTTGGGACTATTCGCACTTCAGACCGCTACTGACGAGGCCTCCCCCCGCAACACCCGGGACGCCCCACGCTGTTTTTCTGAGCTGCATTGTAGGAAACCAAAAACCAGTGCGACACCCAGGTGACATCACCTGGGTGCCGTCCAGAACTCAGCACGTTGTGCTGCCTTGGGACTATTCGCACAAAAGACAGCTTCTGACCATTGTTGTTTTTTTTGTCAAAAAATGTTTAAATGTATTTACAGTTTTTGTTCCGTTCGTTATATTTAAAAGTTAATAAAGTTTTATAATCCTACTTTGTTCGAGTGCTATATATTTTTAAAAAATCGGGTGAATGGGGCCTTGAATCGGGTTATTGTCATGTGTGGGCTTTGCAAGTGTACTGCTACAGGATCGGACATTTCAAACTCAAATGCACGTTCTTTTTCTTACCTTTCCGAAGCATGGAGCGCAATAGCAGGCAGAGAAAGGGTGATGCAAGTGTTGAACACTGCCTGGCCTGGCAAGTTGCTGGCAGTGCCCCCCCCCCCCCGCCCGCTCCTGAAAGAGGACACACACACACCGCCGCCCCGAGTACTTCACAGATCTTTAAAAGACCATGCGCTTGTTCATGAGGCTTAAATGGTTTATCACCCCTTCTAGAACCCCTGCATCGAGCCTCTGACGTTTCCTGGAAGAATTACCACGTAACACAATACCAAGCCCTGTCACCTGAAACCCCCGAGGAATCGTGGGGCATATTATCAAGGGGGTTTATCTCCGCTTTTTTGGCTTTAAAAGCCAAGAAAGCGGAGATAAAATTATCTCCCTATTACCAAGCTGTCGCTAACACCAGTTAGTGACAGCTAAAAGGAGATAGCGACCATCTTGGGCCCCGCTTTGCATGTCAGTGATATTTATCACTAATGACATGCAAAGTGGGCGTGCCAAGATGTTAGCGACTGGAAACAGTCCCTAACATCGCTATCTCCTATTACCAACTTTTGGAGATATTCGCGCTAAGCGCGAATATCTCCAAAAGCTAACACCTGCCCTGAGCAGTTCTTAGCCATGTTATCCAATGGGAGGTGGATAACATGGCTAAGAGCATTTGCTCGATAATGCATGAATATCGCTGACTTTTCAGCGATATTCATGCATTGCGGCCGTTTTTTATCGCATTTGCGATAAACCTTGCTAATAGCAAGGTTTATCTGCGATAAAAATCGCCGATGTGCTGCGATAATTTTTGTCTCTAAACAAGTTAGAGACAAAAATTATCGCTAGTTGTTGGTAATATGCCCCCGGGTTTTTGCTTGCAGAAATCGGGAGGCGGGAGACTAGCACTGAAATCAGTAGTCTCACGCCTGAATCGGGAGGGTTGGCATGTCTGGATTCTCTACAGCTGGGGCCATAAACTACATCCGCAGGGCTAGGTGATAGCCTGGGACCGGCCTGGCATCTAAAATGGCTGCCGTGCACGACAAAATTGTGGCATTGGAAAAAAGGCAAGATGGCGCAGACAATGTTTACCAATAAGGATTCATTTATAACAAAATATTTTATCGCAGTGACAAATTGGCGGTCAACACTTCCTGATTTCCATCGAATCGAACGTTAACAGACGTCACGCAGCAAAAAAAACACGCACTGCCGCTGGAAGACATGTATCAACATATATGAGCCTCCTCAGCCACCCTCAGAAAACATAAGGGATCAGGATACGTCTCCCGCACCCCCTTATACCTAGTAATTTAATTAAAACGAAACACAAAATGGCGAATTCCCGTTTCGCTACCAGTTTGCGGCCCAGTTCGCGGCCCGAGAAGCGCTTCTACCGTGAAAAATCATTTTTTTTTTATTTTCCCCACGGGACCCTTTAATAACCCCAACAACATTCCTAGGGGGTCAAGAGGGGTATACCTTGCCCCCTTTCATTAAATTCCCCCTTCGTTTTTCACCTCTTCTTCTCTCTCGATCCTACCGAGAGATAAGATGGCGGCCGCTCCGGACTGTTTAGAATGTTGACAGACACCGGGGAGCCAATCAGCTTCGCATCGCAAAGTTCCGTTTCGCGAAAAGTAAGCGGACCGGAGCGCAGCCCGGAGCGCTGTTACAGATATATATCTTGTTTTGAACGTTAATTTCTCAAAATCCACTGGAGCACATATATTGAGACCTAGCAAAGGCACATCGGGCTAACAGTCCCTACAATTTTGCCAAGTTTCGTGCAAATCCATTCAGCCGTTCGAGCTAAAAGTGAGGCCAACCGCCCTATGGAAATTAACATGGGGAAAACGCGTTTTGGGACCCCCCTTTTTTCTCAGCCCCCCCTTGACGAAACCCCCCCAAATTTTCAAGAGCTGCTCAGAAACAAAATGTGCCATTTTCCTGAAAATTTCAGCCGATTCCGTCCACAAACGCCAAAGTTATTAGACATAGAATTTTCAAAAGTTCCATAGACAAAAAATCCTAACTATATATACCCACTGGCGACACGCCAGTAGGTAATATATATATATATATATATATATATATATATATATATATATATATATATATATATATATATATATATATTACCTACTGACAGTCGCCAGTAGGTAGTTATAGTTAGGACCTAGTTTCCATAGGAAATCCAGAACATTCTGTTTGGAATAACTTCGACGCCGGTGGCCGAATTTTCGTGAATTTCTCCAAGAAAATGGCCTGCTCGGTTCTGCTCAAACTTGGGGGTGATTCGTCAAGCGGGGGCAGAGAAAAAAGGGGGGTCCCAAAACGTGTTTTCCCCATGCAATTTTCCATAGGGACCTTTAGCCAGGGCTATAGCCTGAACGGCTGAACGGAATTACACGAAATTTGGCAGAGAGGTAGAGTTCTGTTCGCAGATTGTGCTTTTTGTTAAATGGTGTAAATCCATTCAGTAGTTTCTGAGAAAATTGCAAGTAAAATCATAGCGATATCTAGAGTCGGAGTTCAGTACGCGTACTGAAATCTGTTCAATTATGAGCGCGAGCTGTATGCTGATTGGTTGTGAACTGTCTGTCAACACTCAAAACCTGGAAGTGTTGGCGGCCATCTTGTGCCTCGCTAGAACAGAGTCACAAGAAAACAGTAAAACAAAGTTGAGAAATAAGGGAAGGGGGTAGGGTAGAGACATTCTGACCCTCTAGGCTTGCTCAGGGGGTTGTACATGGATGTTTAGGCTCTATTTTTTATTTTTATTTTTTTAAAGAAAAATCGCGGCATACGCGCATGTAAATATCTACAATTGCGAGCAGGAGCTGCATGCTGATTGGCTGTCAATACTCCAAACCAGAAAGTGTTGGTAGCCATGTTGTTTGTCGGGAGAGCAGAGTCACAAGAAAACAGTAAAACAAAGTGGAGAAATAAGGAAAGGGGGCAGGGTAGAAACATTCTGAGCCTTTAGTGTTGGTCAGGGGGTGGTACATGGATCTTTCGGCTCAATTTTTATTTAGGCTCAATTTTTATTGTTTTAAAAATAAAAAAATGGCGGGGTACTCGTGCAGTACTTGTACGCGGTGGAAAAGGTGAAAAAAAAAGTAGAAGTCCATTTTATTCATTAGGTTCCGGGGGGGGCAAATTAAGGGGGTAATTTTTTTGCATAATGGGGGCTTGTAAGGTGCTCCGAGCACTGGAGAACGGCACTTCTCTGGTTTTATTTTGAAGTATGCGGGGTGGGAGGGTTACGGTCCTACTCCGAGTCCCCGCAGTCTCGGGGAGCGGCACCCCTCGGGTCTTTTTTTAAAAAAAATATGTTTTGAGCTCTCCCTCCGTCTCTCGTCGTACACGTCGCGGGGAACACCACCTTTCTGGGGCAGTGATTTGTAAAATGACCTTCCAGCTCCGGGTACCTGCATTGTCTGGAGATTTTTTTTTTAAATGTTTTTATTCAAAACAAACTTCACATTGGCAATCGTGACAGATAACAGGCATTCAATTCAATTCACATCGGTGTAGTTGCACATGTACAAACATACAGTTCTTATTTTAGCATTAGTACACTATGGGCCAGATGTAGGTGGCCCAATACCCGTCGGTAACGGCCGAAATTACCGATTCTCGGCCGTTACCAACCGGTATTGAGCCATTGGGATGTAGGAGTCCGAAAACCCTCCGATTCGGTAAATTTACAGAATCGGTAAAGTTACCAAATCGGTAAAATACCGAATCAGAAAAATTACAGAATCGGTAAAGTTACCGAATCGGTAAAATACCGAATCGGTAAATATACCGAACCGGTATATTTACCGATTTGGAAGAGTTACCGAATCGGTAAAAATACTGAATCGGAAAATAAGAAGTGGTAAAAATGATCATTGAGATGTAGGTAAGCACAGAAATACCGAATTAGCCTCAAAATCGGTATTTAAGAGTCGGTATTTACCATGGATTGGAATCAGGTGGTAACCAACTGCATCCACTACAGCTTCAGAAGAACCACGACCCACCACCACCAGCAACAGGTTCCCCGCAGAAGCTGGAACAAGATCACAGCCGACCAACTCGCCGCTTCCCTGAGCCAGCACCCTCCCGCCAGCTCAGCGAACCCCAGCCAGGACGCCGACAACCTCACGAAGTGGATCAGCAACTGCGCGGACGAACTCGCCCCACTGAGGACCCCGCCCAGCAGACCCGGCAGCAAGAAGGCCCCATGGTTCACCGACGAACTCAAGAGCTCCAAGAAGAACTGCTGAGCCCTCGAGAAAGCCTGGAGAAGGGAGCCAACACCGGACAACATGACCACCCTCAAGCTCGCCACCCGAAAGCACCATCAACTGATCCACGCCACCAAGAAAACAGCATTCAAGGACCGACTGGACAACAACGCACACAACTGCAAGGAACTCTTCAACATCGTGAAAGAGCTCTCCAACCCCAACGCCGGATCCAACGACATCACCCCATCGCAAGACCTCTGCAACTCCCTCGCCTCATACTTCCACAACAAGGTCGCGGACATACACAACAGCTTCAGCACACAACCAACGCTCCCCACGACCGCACCAACGCCCCCTACCACCACCCTCAGTGCCTGGGCACCGATCAACACCGAAGACACCATCAGCACGATGAACTCTATCCACTCCGGATCTCTGACCGACCCCTGCCCTCACCACGTCTTCAACAAGGCCGACGCGGTCATCGCACCCCACCTGCGGGACATCATCAACACCTCCTTCGACACCGCCGCCTTCCCTGAGAGCTGGAAGCACGCCGAACTCAGCGCTCTACTAAAGAAACCAACAGCGGACCCCACCGAACTCAAGAATTACCGCCCCATCTCGCTCCTCCCGTTTCCAGCCAAAGTCATTGAGAAGACAGTCAACAAGCAGCTGGCCGCCTTCCTCGAGACAAATGGATCCCTCGACCCCTCACAGTCTGGCTTCTGAGCCAACCACAGCACCGAGACCGCCCTCATCGCTGCCACCGACGACATCCGAGCCCTGCTGGACAACGGAGAAACAGCGGCCCTAATCCTCCTAGACCTCTCCGCAGCATTCAACACTGTCTGCCACCGCACCCTAGTGCAGCGCCTCAGCAACGTCGGAATCCAAGAGAAGGCACTGGAATGGATCATCTCCTTCCTCGACGGAAGGACACAGAGAGTCCGCCTGCCACCGTACAAGTCAGATGCCACCTAAGTCATCTGCGGCGTCCCTCAAGGGTCCTCGCTCAGCCCCACCCTCTTCAACGTCTACATGAGCCCCCTGGCGGCCATCACACGCCAACACGGCCTCAACATCATCTCCTACGCCAACGACACCCAGCTGATCCTCTCCCTGACCAACGACCCCGCCACCACCAGAGCCAACCTACACGAAGGGATGAAAGACGTAGCCGAGTGGATGACGACCAGCCGCCTGAAACTGAACTCAGACAAGACGGAAGTCCTCATCCTGGGCTCCTCGCCCTCCGCCTGGGACAACTCCTGGTGGCCCCCCGCCCTGGGCACCGCACCCAAACCAACAGACCACGCAAGCAAATTGGGCCTCATCCTGGACTCCTCCCTCTCCATGACCAGACAAGTCAACGCCGTCTCCTCGTCCTGCTTCAATACCCTGCGCATGCTACGGAAGATCTTCCGGTGGATCCCCACCGAGACCAGGAAGACGGTCACCCAGGCCCTCGTCACCAGCCGACTGGACTACGGCAACGCCCTCTACGCCGGAACCACCGCCAAGCTCCAGAAGAGACTCCAGAGGATCCAGAACGCCTCAGCCAGACTCATCCTCGACATCCCCCGACGCAGCCACATCTCCGGACATCTGAGAGACCTGCACTGGCTCCCCGTCAACAAGAGAATCACCTTCCGCCTCCTCACCCACGCACACAAAGCCCTACACGACCAAGGCCCGAGTTACCTCAACAACCGCCTTAACTTCTACGCTCCCAAACGCCACCTCCGATCGACCAACCACGCCCTCACCGTCGTCCCCCGCATCCGAAGAGCGACAACAGGAGGAAGATCCTTCTCCTACCTGGCCGCCAAGACCTGGAACTCCCTCCCGGCCGACCTGCGCCTGACCCAAGACCACCTCTCCTTCAGGAAGAAGCTCAAGACCTGGCTGTTCGAGCAGTAGCGGATCCCCCCCCCCAAGCGCCTTGAGACCCTCCGATTGAGTAGCGCGCTTTATAAATGTCTTTGAATTGAATTGAATTGAAAAACCCATAAAAAAGGACCCAAAATGCAATTTTACATGCACAATGGCGGCATTTTATGTCATTGCAAGACGGCTACGGCTACAGCAGGAAGGAGAGAGGGAATGGCAGAGAGAGGAGCAGGTCTACAGAGAGAGGATCACCCTGTTCATGCTCACAGAGGCAGAGATCCTCCGGAGGTACAGGTTGGACTCAGACACCATTTTGGACCTCATCAGGGACCTCCAACCACTGTTGGAGCACACCACCCCAAGGGCACACGCTATCCCACCGCACGCGCAGGTGCTATGCAGCCTACACCTGCTTGCGTCTGGCAGCTACCAGAGTGTGGTTGCTGCGGTAGGTGGGGTGACCCAGAGCAGCCTGTCAAGGTTTTTCCACAAATTCCTTGACGCCATGTTACAGAGGATGGACCAATACATTTCTTTTCCTGCAACCCATGCGGAACTGGTCCAAACAAAAGCAGACTTCTACCAGATGGCACGATTCTCCCATATCATTGGCTGCATTGATGGCACGCACATTCCCATTTGTCCCCCTGCTGACACCGAATACATATACCGGAATAGGAAGTCAACGCACACCATCAATGTGCAGGTGATTTGCAATGCAAAGTGCGCCATCACTGACCTTGTGGCAAAATTCCCTGGGAGTACCCACGACTCCTATATATTTCAAAACAGCGGGATCTATGCACGGCTGACTGCAGGGGAATTTGGTGAAGGATACCTCCTAGGTAAGACACAGTGTGTGACCCCCATAATACCAATTTCAGTATGAGGTACATGTATGCATGTGAGTAATGTCTTCCCTTTTCCTTCTAGGAGGCAGTGCATATGCCCTCCGCTCATTCATACTCACCCCCTACCTCAACCCCTCAACACCCAGCCAAAGGAGGTATAACCAGCCCACAAAAGCACAAGGAATGTGGTTGAACGGACCTTTGGCATCTGGAAAAGCAGATTCAGATGCTTGCACAAGAGTGGAGGTGCAAGGCAGTATACCCCCATCACCTGCTGTAAGATTGCTGCCTGTGCCATGTTGCACAACCTTGCGGTGAAGAAGGGTACTGAGGTGGAGTTGTCAGACTACGAGGATCATGACGACGACATTGCTGTGCCTGAAAAACAACCTGCTGGAGTGTCAACACCAAGTGATGGCAGATACAGACGTGAGGAGATCACACACAACTATTTCTGAGTGAGTAAAGAGACACAGACAGGTTGTGAATGTGAAGAACGAAATTTAATGTTGCCACAACGTTCATGCACTGATGTGCAACAAAACAACCTAAATTAATGTGGGGACTGTATGTCCCGGGTTGCCTCACCCACACCGGCAATGTCATTTGCGGCCACGCTTCCCAAAGCCACTGGGATGTAGCTTACTGCCTTCTGCATGGCCTGCAGGCTCAGCTGAGCACCTGGTGCTCCTGCGTGGCTCACCACAGCGCTTGCCAAGCTGCTGCGGCTACTGCTGTTGTCTGCCTCTGCCACATCCAGGGCAGGATTTGCAGCAGTATGTGAAATTATCATGGCCTCCAGGGCACTGGTGATCCTGGCCATGCCCCCGGTGACCTCCGCCGTGTTCTGCGTGAGGCTCTCCTGCATATTGACGCCTCTAAGGCATAGCTGGGATGTTGCAGTGGCCAGCCTATTCATGGCCCTATTGTGCACACGCGCATCCCTGCGCCTTGTGTGCTCCAGGGTATCCATTTTAGCGCAGAGCTGTGTGATGGCGGTGGTCATTTGATGCATTCCTGATGCAATGTCAGTGTTTGTCTTTGCAACCTCCCTATAACTGTCTACTAAGTCACTGATGCCCTTGCCCATGTCTCCGATTTGTTGGTATAGGATTCGGAATTGGTGGTGGCAGGCCTGTATTGATTTCCCCTGCATGCGCTGGATGCGCACCATGCTCCCCTCAAGGCCACGGAGCACAGTGCCATCTCCAGGTGGACCTGCACTGCTGGGAGTGCGTTGGCATCTGCGAGAGCTGCTGGAGTGATTGGTGGACTGCAGTGCAGCAGGGGTGACTTGTACGGTTGCTGGAGCCTCACCCTCTGCTCCCGCCATAACTCTCAGTGGGGCCACGATTCTCCTCCTGGCTGGTGAGGTTGCAGGTGCTGACAGGGACCATGATGGGGAGTTCTGCGGTGAGAACACCAATGGGGGGGATTGAGAAAGGTGTGGGGAGTGGGGAAACACAAGGGATTGTACAGTATCATCCTCATTGAAGATGGCAGTGGTGTCTTCCTCCTCCTGCGAGGCTTGTACAGTGCTTGGCCCTGCCTCCACACTCCCCTCCCTCGCTGGTGCAATCCCTTCTGATGCTGATGGTCCACTGCCTGATGTTGCCCCTAGGTATAAAGAAGCGTATGTCAACTGAGTGCTAATGTGTCACAGTCACTACAATAAATGCTTTGCACATTTAACTTTCATTCCTCTGATTTGCTTTCAGTAGCTTGCTGATGTCTGTGCACTTACACATGGTCCGACATTTGCTGACTACATTTCCCATAATGCATTGCTCCTGTATAGTGCTAGCAGTACTGGACTGGGGTTGGCCTGTACACAAAGGCTGGTCCACACAGGAAGCTGGTTGCTATGGGGTGTCATGCTGCGCAAGCCTCTTACCTTTTCTTGTAGCTCTGGCTGAGCTGTCTACATCTCCTACTCCCACAACACTGTCAGGCTCGATGGTTGAGGCCACCAGTTCCTCCAGGTCAGTCAGGGGGGGTGCTGGGTTCCTGCCTCCACCGGTGACACCAGCCTGCTTATGAATCTCTGCCATCTTTTTTTTGGTGAGGCTCCTGATATCATAAAACATTTTCTTCAGGTCCTCAATGCTCCTGATTGTCACACCCACTGCATTTACCTTCTCTCCTATGGCAAGCCACAGTTTTCTTTTAGCTGACTCAGGTACAGGAGGGACTGCCTGCCAAATAGCTGTTTGTGGACTCTCACCACTTCCTCCACCAGTACCTGCAGCTCCATGCTGCTGAACTTTATTTTTATTTTTCTCTCAGCCTTCTGGCTCTCGGTGCTGCTTGCTATTTTTCCTGTATTTCACTCCAAACAAACTTTCCCTGCTGCTCTGTCTCTCTGCTCTGCTCTGACTGCCTCTCCAGAACCTTCTAATGAGTTGCAGCTGCCTGGGTAGCCACTCCCTGGTAGGGAGGGGGCGGGTGGTGGCACCTGATTGGCTGTTTTCATTAGTTTCACTTTTGCTTGCTTTCCGATTCGGAATTTACCGAATCGGTATTTACCGATTCGGTATTTCCAATGCATTCCTATGGGCCTTTTGGCTCATAGGGTTGAATGGCCATTACCGATTTGGTAATTACCGATTCGGTAAATACGATTCGGTAAATACCGAAATTCCGATACCGATTTTTTATGAATCGGTATTTGATACCTATTTTTTACCTACATCTCATTTACAGATTCTTGAATACCGATTCGGTAAAATTCAGTATTTAAGAATCGGTAAATTACTTTTACCTACATCTGGCCCTATATCCTTTGTATCAGTTTTTGCAATTCCTCATTTCTTTCTCTTTCCTCATTCCCCTTCTAACTCATCTTCTGAGCTGTCCATGTCATCCTCCGGCAGCAGGTCACATATGTCTCCTCGGAATACGTTCCAGCCGCCCAGATCTTATTCCATTTTCGCGGTCGTTTGGTGATCATAGCAAGATCCATGTTCTTACACCAGGTTGCCAGCGTGGGCAGGTCTGTCGCACCCCATTTCTGCGCTATATCTCTTTTAGCAATCATGAGCCCTAGCGTGACCCAGGTCTGCCCATAGCTGGTGAGATCATTGGGATCCCATACATTAAAGAGACATTTTCGTGGCTCTGGCAGAAGGGAAACTTCCAGCGTTTGAGATACTGTGCGTAACACCTGACGCCAATATTCTACTATCGCTGGACACTCCCACATGGTGTGGAAAAAGGTACCTTCCTCCCCGCATCCTCGAAGGCAAAATGGATGTTGTGCCCGTTGTAGTTTGTGCAAGGTGGTTCTGGTATAGTATATACGATGTAGGATTTTAAGCTGTACTAGCCTAAGCTGAGCAGAAATTCCCACCTCCTTAGGGGACACCAGGGCTTCTATCCATTCTGTATCATCCATTTCTCCCACGTCTGCCACCCATTTCTCCCGCAGTGTGATTGTAGGGTCTGGTAGGTTATTGATCAACTTTCGGTATGTAAGTGATGTTGCACGTTTCTGCATGCAGTCAGTAAGTAGACGGTCTTCTAGCGGGGAGGCTTCCGGGACGTCAGTGTCTGGTGGGAGTGCCGCTAACAATGCATGTCTAATTTGTACGTACCTATATGTTTCATTCGGGCCTAGTTCATATTGTTGTTGAAGCTGGGCAAATGGTATCACTGTCCCTTTATCCCGTAAATCTCCCACTGTGGAGATGCCAATATCATCCCACTGTGTGAATCCCTTACTATGTCTCAGATGTCCCAGTGCCTTAGTGTCCCAGAGTGGGGTAAGTTTAGTTATGACCCCTTTCCAACCCAGTTTTGCTTGTGCCGTGTACCATAGTGTGACCGTTTGTTCCGCGGGCCCCTCCAGTTTCGAGGCTAGGCCTCTGTTGTCGAGCACGGCTAGCATGTTATTCGTGCCCAACTGTGCCCTATATGCTGAGTCATCTTGATGTGCGTGAATCCATTGGTTGAGGGTTTTAAGTTGTGCCACCCAGTAGCATAGTTGTAAATTCGGGAGCGCAATCCCACCGTTGTACCAACCTCTGCACAGTTTAACCTGTGCTATGCGTGCTGGGCGAGGACCCCATAGAAGGGTCGAAACTTGCGCAGCTATTTGTTTGAAGTACCGGGGTGGGACCGGGTAGGGTGTATTGTCAATTGCATAAAGAAATCTCAGCAGGGCCATCATTTTGTATAATGCTGCTCTACCCAGGAGCGTAAGGGGCAAGGACGCCCAGTGCGCAACATCGCGTCTCAAATGCTCCAGAGGCGAAGCCAGATTCTTCACGAAGAAGTCTGTTGTGTCCCTAGTAACGTGGATTTTTGGATTCTTAAATATTTGAATGATTCCCCCACCAATACAAGTGGGCAATCCGCTGGGAGTAAGGGTTCTGGTCCCTTCAAAATGTAGAGCACCAATTTGGACCAATTTATTCTATAACCCGATGTTTTCCCGAGAGTATCACAGATTTTAAGGAGCTCTGGTACGCTGTGTTTCGGGTCCATCAGATATACGAACATGTCGTCAGCGTAAAGTGAGAGACGGTCTTCCCATCCCTCCCCCCAGCTTACTCCCCTCAGTAACGGGTCGCCCTAATCAGTGTTGCTAGAGGCTCTAATACCATTGCAAACAGAAGCGGCGACAGGGGACATCCCTGGCGCGTCCCCCTTGCCAGTTGTATTTTGTGGGATATGTGGCCGTTAGCCGTAACTTGAGCCAACGGTTTAGTGTATAAGAGTCGTATCCAGGCTCTAAATTTAGGGCCAAAACCCATGTGGGACAGGACAGCAAAGAGATATTGCCATTCTACCATGTCGAATGCCATTTTCGCATCTAACGACAGTATCACCGCCGGTTACGATAACTTTGAAGCCCGGGCCAGTACCCCATGTCTGAGATTGAGTGCTGTGTTCCTGTTTGGCATGAAACCCGACTGATCGGGGTGAATCAACTGTGGGAGGTGGGACATCAGTCTATTTGCCAATAGTTTAGCTAAAATTTTGGCTTCTGCATTTAGCAGCCATATCGGGCGGTAGGAAGTACATTCTGTCGGAGATTTACCGGGTTTTGGAATCGTCACTATTGTGGCGATTCGTTGATCTAGCGGGAGCTCTTCATTTGCCAAACCTTCGTTGTACATTGCTAACAGAGGTGTGCATATAGTCTCAGTCATGATCTTGTACCATTCTATGGGGATCCTGTTTGGGCCTAGCGCTTTCCCAGATTGTACCGAGCGGATTGCCGTTTGTATTTCGTCAATCGTCAGGTCTGCCTCCATTTCTAAGGCTGCTTCTGGTGTAAGTGTCAGCATCTCTATGTGTCTGAGTGAGTCCATTGCCTCAGCCTCAGTAAATTCTCGGTTTGAAGTGTATACCTCCCTGAAATACTCTGCCAGTGTGCCTAGTATGTCTTCTGGCTGTCTCTGGAGTATCCCTTCCCGCGTTCTCAACTGTTGTATTCCTCTGGAGCCCTCCCCTCTTTTATCTAACCAAGCCAGCATTTTACCTGCTTTGTCTCCAACATCGTATAGTTTGTGTGCTGTTGCTGTGATGTTATCAACTGTTTGGCATTTTAGGTGGTCCCTATATTGTTGCTGACGGATGGTCAAGGAGTGTGCCATTTCTGGTGAGGGGTCTGCCATGTGTGCTGTGTCCGCTGCTTGCAGAGCCAACTCCAACTCAGCCATTTCTCTCTGTTGTGCCCGTTTATACCCAGTAATAGAGGCAATTTCTTGACCTCTAAGGACTGCCTTATATGCTTCCCAAACTATTGATGGTGAGTTTACTGACTTTGCGTTTTCCTCAAAATAATATTTAGTGTTTTTTTTAAGTTCCTTCCTAATGATGGGAACCTTAAGGTAGTTAGGGTAAATGGGGTATACTCTTTTACGAGATTTCTCCCGGCATGAGCGTGTTAATATCACCGGGGAGTGATCCGAGATGCCCCTGGGCCTTATTTCTATTTCCTCGACGTTTTGCAGCCTAGCGCCCAACATCAGGAAGTAATCTATCCGCGACAGACTATTATGCACTGCGGAGTGGTACGTGTATTGACAAGCTGTGGGGTGTATGTTTCTCCAAACATCGGCCAACCCCATTGCCTCTATGAAGCCCTGGATCCGGACGCACGAGGTTGAGCAGGGAACCTGTCCACAGTAGTGTCTATTGTAGTGTTGAAGTCTCCTCCTATAACCAGGTCGCCTTCTGGCAGGGCGAGAATGAACTCACCCAGTTTAGGCAGCGCCACTGATTGGAGTGCCAGAGGTATGTAAACTGATACTATATTCAAGAGTCTGCCCTCCCACTGCCCCTGTATCGCCGCAAATCGTCCCTGGTCATCTATCTTACTCTGTAGTGTTATGAATGGAGAGGTTTTCTTTACCAGGTTTTCTTTACCCCTTGATCCTGAGGAGAGTTCTGAGTGTGCCGCCATTTTGTACCCCCACCTGTCCAGAGCCTTGCATGCCTTTCCCGTGAGGCGCGTCTTTGTAAAAGCACTAGTGCTGGGCCATGTCGTTTTAGGGCCTGCAGTTCCAGTTTCCTCTTTATTTTATCACCTAATCCTCGAACGTTCCAAGTTACTATCCGTAGGGGCGCTACTGGGGTCTCCCGTGCCATTTCACTAGTGTTACTAAGTTGTGAATCCAGCGCCATGAGTGAAATGCATAGGTATGAGGAATCGTTCCTCTACTAGGACATCAATGTACCTGCCAACTATTCAAGTTTGTGATGTGACAACACTGCTGATTGATGCAATAAACCAAAGAAACAAAATACCCACAACTCCACCCTCCATCCCTCCCACTCTCCCTGCCTCCCTGCTTAACGGACTTGCAACCGCCCGCCACCCCAACTTAGCAGAGTGCTACTTCCTACCCCAAACCATTGTACTTGCTTGTCGGGGTAAAAGGTCCGGTGAGAGCAGCAGCCCTTCCTGCTCTCCAAGGCCCGCCCCAGGCCAGTGTCCATAGCCGGCTCGACCATTGTCGTTCACGTTAACTGCTGGTGTCTCGGGAATCGATCGTTCAGGAGTACCGTTAGCGGGTGATCTCTTCTGCCTCTGTCCCTGGTGAGTGGTCTATATCTAGTTGCCTGGAGGTTTGGGTTTTGGAGTGTTCCTCTTCCATCCGGCAGCATTGGTTCTTGCTGCCACGACGGGATCCCTCTTGCCTCCAGCCCTCGAGCCAGTCATATGTCGCTTCTGGTGTCTCGAAGAACCATGTTTTTCCTTCAGCTACCACTCTGAGCCGAGCTGGGAACAGCATGGAGTAGGGCAACTCTTGTGCCCATAGTGCCTTTTTGACTTCCATGAAACTTCTCCTACGACGAGAGACTTCGGCCGTGTAATCCGGGAAGAAGGCAATTGTTGCGTTCTGTACTCGAATTGGTGGCGAGATTCTTGCTGTTTGCAGGATTACGTCTCTGTCCCAAAAGTTAAATAGTCTGGCTATCACTGGTCTCGGAGCTGCCCCATGTTTTGGTTTGCCGCCGGGGACCCTATGCGCCCTCTCCACTGAAAAGAAGCTAGATAGTCCCTTGGGTTGCAGTCTCATTTTGACTAGTTCCTCCACATAAAGGTCCATTGCTTGTTTACCTTCGCTCTCTGGAATACCAAGAATGCGCACGTTGTTTCTTCTCGAGCGCCCTTCCTGATCATCTAGCTTCTCCTTTAGTAGCTTGTTTTCTGTCTCAATTCTGGACAGGGCCATTTGCAGCTCTGATGTGTCTTCCACTAGTGACTTGGTGACCACCTCCACCTCTTTCACCCTGTCGGACATTTTTTGGAAGTCCGCCCGCAGTAGCGAGACATCCGTGAGATTGCCCCTACAGTGGCTTGAACGCTCGACAGGGCTTTCATTATGTCTTCAAGCATGACCTTCTTCACCCCTTCGCTGTCCGCTGCCTTGCCTGTGGATGGGCGCCCTTCCGTTTCGGGTGGGAAGCTTTTGTCATACGCATATTTGTCTAGCTTGGCCTGCGTGGTCTGATTCCGTAGGCCCCTTCTCGACATGGCTTGTTTTTTCTTTTTTGTTGTTTCCCCCTGAGTGGTGGGCAATCCGCCGCGCAGTGATAGACTTTCTCTTGTGCACCAGATCCGTGTGCTATTAATTGTTTTTACCACTAGGATTGGTGTAGTGGTTTGTCTTGGCAGCAGTTCTTGTTCGCTAGTGGCCTCCAGCGGGTGGCTTTAGTGGGTCTGGGTCTCAGCTTGCCTCCGGTCCTCCTGCCATATTGCTGCCCTGGTTCGCCAATGGCGTTTATCTGACTGCGCCCCAGTTATGAGGTGTTGGAGCTCCCAGCGCCGGTTTGCGCCTGTTGGGTTGTCTCGTAATTGGGTAGCCACCCTATGGGGGAGAGAGGGGGAGTTCACCCGCGTTAGGCCTGCTTCACTAGATTAAGAAAGGTGCGTGTTGGTCGGTCGTCTCGTTGTCCCCCTCGGGTTCAGGTTCCTGGCTGTCCCACTGTCTCCAGATCTCACCGCTACTGCATTATTGTTCGTGCAAGGGGTCGTGCAGCATTCACCACTCCTGCGCCTGTGAGGAGCGTCTCACTCGCGTTTAAAAGCAGTGCACCCTTTATCACCAGCACGTCACTTGTTGCGCGATTCCACGCACCTCCCTTCTCTTTTGGGCCTTACACTAATTTAGGTCCTGGCTTCTATGTAGGAGGTAGGCCCTTGCAGTCCTCGTCCCCCGTTGCAGCCTTCTATCTTCTAGGTGGGGTCCCACAACCCACGGTCTCTTTGGCGGCGCTATAGTCTCCTTACCGCTTGCTGGGGGTGTCGCAGTACCGCAGCTTTGCAGAGCGGCTATCGTCCCTTCATCCCGGGGCCCGGAGTTCCTGGTCGTCACACTTCCTGTGGACCCCCAATGCGCTCTAGCCGCTTCTCGTGTTAATGTGTTTGCATGCTGGCTGCCAACAGGTTCTTCCGAAGCGCTCTGTTTGTGGTAGCGCTGGGTGTGAATGCAGCCTGTATCGCGCTGTGGGCCGAGATCCGTCACATCCCTGGGCCTGGAATACCTTTAGGCCGTGGTCTTTACGTGTCGTGCAGGCCGCCACCGCTCATCCTCTGTTTTGATGGATCCCGGCACCAAATTCGTTCCGGACTTTCACCGGCCGCCACCGCTTGGTCCTAGACCTCAGGACAAGCCTTTGGAGCGCCGCTAATTTTCGGAAGTAATCGGATTGAAGTGAAGGGCTGAGCTTTCCCCGGAGCTCTTCAACTACACAGCCATCTCTTTCGGCTGCTAGCGACGCCCTTGTCTGGAGTTTTTTATTAATGTTGGGAGGGTGGGCTTGATAATACGTCCTTGTAAATTCCCATAGAAACCTATGTTCTGGTGTTAACATGGGCTTCTATGGGAAATAACAAGGCTGTATTATGAAGTTCATTATCGCCGTTTTATCGGCAGTTTCCTGTCAATAAAACAGCGATAATTTTAACACCGGTCCTTGATAATATGCACATAAGTTTACTGGTCAAAAAAAGAGCAATGGGCCATGTTATCAACAAAAGGGGATACATTGTCGTCGCTTTTATCGGCAGGAAACTGCCGATAAAGCAGCGATAATGGGGTTGATAATATATACTTGTGAATTGCAATAGAAGCCCAGGTTGTTACTAGAATCTGGGCTGGTATGGTAATTTACAAGGGCCTATTATCAAGCCCATTATCGCCACTTTATTGGCAGTTTACTGCAGATAAAAGCGGAAATAATGTATCGTCCTTCACTGATAATATGGCACTGACGGGTATATTATGAAGGACCAGTATTAAAATTATCGACGTTTTATGGGCAGGAAACGGGGATAATGGTCTTGATAATATGCCCTTGTGAATTTCCATAGCAGCCCAGGTTAACACCAGAACCTGGGCTGCTATGGGAATTTACAAGGGCCTAATATGAAGCCCATTATTGCTGCTTTATCTGCAGTTTCCTGTCGATAAAAGCAGCAAAATGTATTGCCTTATGTTGTTCATAATATGCCGCTTCGTTTCGTGCCCTGCATGTCATTTTGCGATGCAGGGCGCGTTACGAAATTCGGGGCATATTATCAAGGAACGGTGTTAAAATGATCGACGTTTTATCGTATTCGTAGCGTATGCTGACAATGATTAGCAGTAGAAACTATGGTGCGATCACTGTCTCACTGTCAAATGAGAGCACAGGGTGCGCTATGAGGATAGTTAGAAGTGGTCACTTATTGGAGATCCGATTCAGCTGTGTGGCTTATTGTGCGATGTAAGCAGGCAGCGCTTACATGATTACGGTAACTGAGCGTGTGGTTTGATTTAAAAAAAGTTGTGTTAACTCCTCTGCATGGGAAGCTGGATGTTGCCATCTGGCTGTCGATTTCGACCTTGAAAGCAGAGTCAACCAAATGAGCCATATAAGAGCGCTATTGTCTCAAAAAGAGGTCGCTCTTACATCTGCTACAGAAACATTTGTCCTTCATGTAGCAAACACCCGCACAGAAGTGTATGCTTTGTTAAATACAGACGTGCCGTGGATTTTTAGGGAGTTTATTTAGACTATTTAAATGCGTCCTGGAGTAGGGGGTTAGCTTACTTTTTTTTAAATTATAAGAATTGGTCTTGTGACTTCTGTAGAAAGTATATTTGGTGTCTTGTCAGTGTTTTTTCATTGCATTTTTTGCAGCATCTTTGGTGAATTTGTGCAGCATCTTTGGTGAATTGTGCTTAATGCTCACATTAGTTGCCGGTGTGCTTGTATTAATTTGTTCACTTAAAAATGGATGCACATCTTGTAGCAGACGACAATATTTCTCGGTTGTTGCTGGTCCGCAACCGAATGCTTAGTTACTATAGCACGCTGCCTCTTGCAACGTTCAGTGCAGTTTATGGATTATCGTTTTGATTCTCCTTTTTCACATGCGTTCAGCCTGTCTTCCATTACCTGAGCTGCGATTTCGACTGGGCCCTGGATTTGTGTCTCTGCAGTTCGGTGTCTCCCAACGCGGATTATGACCAGTTGATGAGTCCTTTAGTGGTTCATGACGTGCTCTGTTCTGGCGGCGGGATTATGGCTTTAGCAGTGACACATGGAATAATGGGACGTTGGAAAGTTTTTGCAGTGGCGCTTGAGTTCTTGGCACGCAGTTACATTGAAGATGACCCGAGTTTTCCTCCAATGGTGATAAAGGTTCCGGTTGTTGAGGAACATGTATGTTCATTCCCACTATTGAATTGGATGGCTGAAATGTTTTCAGATGAGACAATGACTTCCTGTTGGATCTTGTTGCTACATACTGTGCTTACACGCTGTTGGATTAAGACTCTTTGATTTTTCTGCGTATTCTTTATTTTTTAGCTACTGCTTTCTATCAAAGAGCGAATAACTTTTTTTTGGAATTGTGAACTTGACTCTGGTTTTTAGTCTTGGAGTGTGCGTTTCTAAGTGGCACACGTTTATATCACGTGCTTTGATGAAGAAAGGGTGCCGTGGGGCTGAGGCTTTCACTCACACCCTGTTAAGTTAGCATGGATGTATTAGAAGCTTACAAGCTATTTTTGCTTTCCTGCTCTGCTTTGCACGTGACACATTCTTGTTATATTGTTTAGAGAAGGCTGAGTATTTTGTTTTATATGAGAATAATTTGGTATGCTAGATTTGTAAAGTGCCTCGCTAGTTTTGTGTGTATAGTGAGAGCATGGAACATCAAAGTTATCTTGAATACTGTGTCTGTTCTGAATGATCCTCGGAATTTCGAGCCAAAATACATATGCAGTTGTGTGCACCTTTGATACTTGCACTTTTCATAATGCATTGTCGAGGGAAAGTTACACACAGTTGGAGAACATTCAAAACTTGATAGTTTGTGGAGCAGTGAATGTTATCTATTACTGCTGAGCACCAGAGGTATGGGTCTGACCATGTAATCCTATGAGATTTTCTGTAGTTATAAACTAATCTGGTAAGTAGGGAGGGTGAAATGTAGGTATATTTTAAATTTGTTTACCTTTAGTATTATAGGATGCTTTTTCCGTTTGTATCTTATAGAATAGTAACAATGCTGACAACCTTGTTTGTGATAATATGTTTGGTTGTATTATCTAAGGTTCTGTGCATGAGATTTTGGCGTTAGAAATAAACATTTCAAAGTTGCACGTTTCTTTATTTACATCTTGTATTGGACTGGTGTAAGAGCATAATGAAAGAGTGCTATTGTTATCCACGCTACTTCATGTAATCTAAGTGGCATGTTCTGGGTTGACTAGTCGTTGGTGTTTTTGTTGTAGGGAAGAGGTTCCCAAACTTTTGACTCCTGAGGACCCCGCATAGAGTCACCACTGGAAGCTGGGGACCCCCAAGCAATTTGTAGGATTTAAATTTGAAACATTAAAACCGTAATTCGGAAAAAATCAACACATATGTTCACAAAAAACAAATACTCAAATTACTAATGATTTTAGTGACATATTTACAAGCCCCTATCACCATGGGAACATCACTTTCTGAGAGTTTTCTGTGGCAATAGGGGCTTTGCCTTATTTACAAGGCAACGTTAAGCCACTTAACGTGGCTTAACGGTCCCTTGTAAATAAGAGTCCCTTTGACACAATGCTTAGCGTGAAAGCGGTGGGCAGTGCATGTTGTGGTGGGCTTTTCCTCTGCGACACCCATTCATTTTGACGCTGCCGCCTATTTACAAGAGCAGCGTAAATGGGAAGCAGCGCCAAAATTAAGGCCAGGGAAAACCTGGTCTTAACTTGGCGAAACAATGAGAAATGCTTCATTTCTCCTCGTTTTTGTGAAACGGCTTGGATTGTTTATGTTCAGGAAGGTGACCCTTCCTGCACATAAACAATCTTTAAAAAAAGACATTTTGTAAATTCCATGTGTGATGCATTAAGCAATACACATAGAAGTGACAAAATGACATTTCAATATTGTTTATGTGCAGGAAGGGGGACCTTCCCGCACATAAACAATCTTCCTCTATTAAATGTAGCGCCAGTGCAGGGGAAACGCCGGGCTGCAACATATTCTTGTAAATATGGTGCAGCCTTGCGTTTCTGAAGTACTAGAGTGTGTTGTGAAGGCAAGGAGGCTGGTCTGGAGAAGCATAAATTTAACCCCTTCCACGCTGATGACGAGCTGGGCTCGTCATGGCGTAGCCTCCTCGCACGCTGATGACGAGCCCAGCTCGTCACGTAACATGCGTTTTCGCAAATCTCAGCGTGCAAAGGGACTTAGGCTAGCGCGCATGAGGTTAAGGAGTGCTGGTCTGGAGAAGCACAAACTCGGGATTCAGAACATAACACAGTGGTTAGCATTGACTTTAACAATAAAAATGTATTTCCATCCAAAGAAACCTTTTTAGAAGCATCAGGATACTGAAATACTGAAAAAAAGCATGGCACTAACTTGTACCTTGCAGTTTGCAAGCAGTTGTTTTATGACAGTTTTTTGGTCACTGTCCTAGATTACGATTGTCACTTATGAACTGCAGTGTACCAAAAGAATCTGTGTGACAAAAGCAGTAACCCACTGACCGATGCATATCAAATACTGTTTTTTGAAATGTATGGTACAGTTCTTTGTAGTAGGCATATTAACCCTCTGTGTTACATTAGTTCAGTCACAGCTGTCACTGGACAAAACTCTCATGTCTCTCCAGCAGGGAAATCAATCACTGTTGTTAACTTGACATTTTTATTGTTCTTTGAAAACTGGTAATTAATCAAAATAGTTTGCAGTTCTTTTAAAACTGCTGCCTGCGGACCCCCTGGGAATGGGTGAGGGACTCATGGGGGTCTGCGGACCACAGTTTGGGAAACACTGCTCTAAGGCGAAGAATGAATGAGTCACTGATTGCTAGTCTGGTAGGTTGTTTATGTAGTAAGGTGGGTTTTGGAACATCGTAATACACTGAGGTCCTAAGTCTTTATGCACAGTTCAGTGTATGAGCAGAATTTCTGGAACAGTAGTTACAACAAAAAGGCTCGATAAAGGGCTAGCACTTTGAATATGAATATAAAATAGAAGAATAGTTGATAATCACAGTTAAGGAATGCAGCAATTAGATGTGTCTATGTGTGGATGATGTGTACATTGAGTGGAAGATGAAAAACTTTAAAAATTAGAGAGGTTGTAGAGATGTAAACTTTCCATTTCTTTGTAAAGGAAGTGGGTGTGTAGTTTTCCAGTGCATATATATATTCACTGAAAAAAACATAGGTTTCAGGCACGTTATAGTCAGGAATTAGCATTTAAAAAACTTTAGAAATTCACTGCAAAAAAACATAGGTTTCACACATGTTATAGTTAGGAATTAGCATTTAAAAAACCTTAAAAATTCACAGAAAAAAACATAGGTTTCACACACGTTATAGTTAGGAATTAGCATTTAAAAAACCTTAGAAATTCACTGAAAAAACCGTAGGTTTCACACACGTTATAGTTAGGAATTAGCATTTAAAAAACGTTAGATATTCACTGAAAAAACGATAGGTTTCACCCGTGTTATAGTTAGCTGGACATTTCTCTCATACAAAACCATTGAAATTCCTCCGTTATAGTTGGTTCAGCTAACTATAATTTGCGCACCCGCAATGCACTGCTGATGACATCACATATTACATCACTCATAACATGGTCAGTGACATCATTCATGACATCACTGAAAACATCATCCAGGGAATGTGTGTCTTTCTGAAAAATAAATATGTTTTATATAACTATATCTTAAATATAGAGAGGCAACATAACAATTATAAAGAGCATAAATGCACAAAATAGTAAACAAATCCAAATTCTTTCTTCATTTTCAACACTGAATCTTTTAATCTTGTCTTCTCGTCACTTTGAACGCAATATAGTTTTTCAAAACCAGCAAAACAGCCAACGCGTTTCGCCCCACACGGGGCTTCCTCAGGGCTGTAATACAATATCAACGGGTCATGACAATGACCAGTACAAATATTGATACATCTAGAGACATGCGTGACATAGTAACATGAGATCACACTGAAATAAACCATGCATCGCACTCCTTTGTAATTACACAAGTCTCTATTATAAACAGCGTGGAGGGAAGAAAGAAACATGCCGAAACACAACACCAGTTAGGCCCCAACGTGAAAGAAAGGAAAATAGAAACACCACAAGTGTATAATTCAAAACACCAAGTGTCTAGAGGGCAATCAAAAAAACACACAAAAAGTCATATCCTTATTTGAAACTTAAGAACTAAACAAAACCAGAATTATAAACTCAAATGACGGTACTACTGAGAGCCATTCAGTACCACTATCACAAATCTTCATTAAAAAACCACCAGCACCGAAACAACATGCAAAGACCCCACACGTGAAACCATCTTTCAAGTCACGATAGTTTTAAGAATTCTTACCGAGCTTCACAAGGATCACGTTCTAAATTTAGATCGCGTCTTTTCCCAATCAATATTTGGATCCGTGCTAGAAAATTATAAAGGGAGCGAGAAAAGCGGAAAACGGTGTCAACAGAAATAATACCTGCATTTGTTAGCTATAACAAGGGCTGTCATATAGCCATAAATACCTCAAGAGATTTTAGACTAGTCCAGCAGGGCTGCAGTGCTAAATGTCATGTACAGATGTCCGAAATAGAATTATTGGAATGGCAAATCTCATTAGATAGTGCTCACTCCAACAGCACACTGTTTTTTTCACTGCAAAACCAGTGGCGAAGCGTGTCTCAATGGTTAGAGTGGCAAACCCTGATGCAGAGGTCTGGCCCGGGACCAGGGTTCAATTCCCGTCTCGTCGGTTCTTGGACTCAATCTCCCCGGACCTGACAATTCTCGCCTCGGTGCCTAGTCTAATCATGGGTCCCACTCTGTGACTCTGGGCAATAGCTGGCTTAATCTCCACAACGGCCCCAGCAGCGCTTGGATGCCTGGCTTCACCTTGGGGGTGTCCATCACCTTGGGGGTGTCCAGGAGTGGACATCTTACAGGAAAGCCAGGAAGGGTTCCATAGCGGTATGAATACAGAGCTATGAGACCTCTGGGTAGAAGGCGCTATATAAATACAAATACATTTACTATATACACACTTTTTGGTATGGTCCATCACTGGAGGTGTTGGATTAAGGTGACACACGACTAAGATTAGTGAGTCGCCTATACTTGGACCACCATCTTTTCCAAATCCCAGATGATGAAGCTCTGCCATTGGGTGGGCTGATGGGATTCATTTCATTCTCTCTTGCAACACAGCCAGATCCACCACAGACACATTTCTTATTCATATGTTTATGCACTAATAGACCAGTGGTATTCTTTTTGTTGTGATACTATGTCTGTACCACCCCTGCTTCTGATCTCATCTTACTCTTTTTAGTTTAATTTATATCGATTACCATGTACGACAGTATGACTGTGGAGTTATAGATTCACCTAATGTTTATATCTGTACAAATTGAAAATAAGAGTCCTCAAGAAATGAATATAATAATAGGGAGTTTGACAATGTTGGGGCCACCTTTAAAACAATATAAACCAAGGATAATAGAATTCGTGTCAGAATGCTATGTTATCAAGAATTAATATTAGTGATTTGCTCCTCTCCTCGCATATTTGAAGGTTATTTATTGACCCTTATCGTGAAGATAATGAGATTTACGTGTACTAAGATTCGTTGCCTCTGGTAATCAATATGGTAGGAAGGTTTGAAGAAAATAACACATTGTAAAAATATAATCATGGGTATTGAGCATGGAAATTACTGACTGCCATTACATTGTTGTATGTGTAACCCATTACCCATTGTTTGCACCTATTTGGGTATGGGTTTTGCTGTCTTTTCTTCTGTCTATTCATCTATTATTTTTCTAATTATTTTTATACTTATATTTTTCCTTTTGGTGCATATTTTTACCAAGACATTTGTTTTATGTACGCTATTCATGGCAACAACCAGTACTGTCACTTACATGGGCCTCTAATCTTGTTTGAAAGACTCTGCATATTGTAATAACGCAGGTCACTTGTTACCATCGGGCATGTGTAGATAGTAGGTCCATAGGATCTTGCCCTGATAATGGATCGGGCGAGAATTAATTTAAATATATACGGCGACCGGCACCGCTACCCATATTGGCCTATTGTTATATCTATCAGACTGGGCCCCTCCTTACAGTTATGGTGCCCATGTGTTTCTATTAGGTATGAGTAGACTATGTCCCTATATGATCCGGCTCAAATAAAGAACCGGACTGTAAACACTGAAATTATGGTTTTATAGTGCCGATACGTCACACTGTATACGTACATTTTTTTAACATTATATCGTCTGTACGATTCGTTATTGCCCAATATGTGGCCGTCAGGTGAAAATTTGTTTCTATACAATATGCAAACAAAACAGGTGATGGACCGGGTGGTGTGGAGTGCAAAAAAACGATGGATTTGGGCCCAGATCTTTGGACTGAGGTGAATGTGTGACATTGATCCACATTCTGTCCATCACCTGTTTTGTTTTCTATACAATATGCACATTGCTAAAAAAGCTTTGCGCGTTTGTGAACTTTACGAGTGTTTAAATAAAGCATACAGCTGATTAAAAAGTCAGGACCAATCGCGTTGATTTTTAGATTAAGGCGTTGTGGGTTAACGAAGTATGCTATAGTAATACCCCGGGAATTTGAGTGTTGGCACTTTCGGTTGGCCATCATGGTGCACGTGATATATGACGGGGGCTGTGAGGGATGTCTACGCCCCTAACGCTGGGTTTGTAAACACGCGAAAATGTGAATTTGGCGTCTTTGGAATCTGACTACCGAGGGAGCACGTTTACCCGGCAGAGACGGTTACATTCGTCAGATGTAAGTACATATTCTTTGCATGCAAGAGTGTGTGAATACCGGAAACTTGGAAGAGTGGTCGAAAGCTTTTATGAGAGATTTTAAAATATATAAACTACTAGCAGCCCGTCCCAACGTTGTCCGGGTATGAATTGCTGCTGGCCAGTAGTATATTGTTTTGTAGGATTTCGTTTTGATAGCATTTCTTATCTGTGACAGGCCTGTGAAACGCTCTGATTCACAGTGCATCGCTGATGCACTTAAGAGTGCGCGTTCAGTAGTGTGTTAACTCGAATTTCCCTACTTTATTTTTCCTTGCAATATTATATAGCACGAACTCGACAACATGGCATGGGCACAATATACATTACAGAAGAACACATTATTTTGTGGTAGGCACGGGGAGACAAAGCGATTTGCCTGGAATCACAGGATGTTGAGCTGATGCCGAGATTCAAACGTAGCTCCCCAGCTCTAAAGTTCGCAATTCTAGAACTTGTGGCGGGAGGTGTCTCTAAAAGTGTATGTAGGTGCTGGCCATCAATGAGAGAAACCTGTGCATTTTTCAAATGGGTGGTGAAAAAATATGAGTATGTTGCTGGAGATGTGGGCCGCCGTGCCACCAATGTACTTACCGGGGGAGGGTAAACACCCATTATTCCGCAACTTTCTTTCCGCATACCATCGCTCTGCATACTTTCATTATGAAAGTACCATGACTCCGCAATGCCATTATAACGCATGGCATTACATTTTATATGCTTTCACCACGCATACATTTACAACGAAATTCGTTGTAAATGCATAAATGGTAAAAGCATGTTTTTTTTAAAAATCTTTGGATAAGGTAAGTATGGGTATAGGGGTATATGTTTTGGGGTACTGAGGTATATGTTTTGGGGTGTTTGGGTATTTAAAGGGTTCAGATATAGTTTTGGGTTATGGGGTACAGGGGTAGCTTTAGGGATAGGTATGGGTTTTGGGGTACAGGGGTATTTTTAGGGTTCAGGGCTAGGTTTGGTATTTGGGGTATAGGGGTATTTTTAGGGTTCAGGGGTAGGTTTGAGTTTTGGGGTACAGGGGTATTTTAAGGGTTCAGGGCTAGGTTTGTGTTTTGGGGTACAGGGGTATTTCTATGGTTCAGGGCTAGGTTTGGGTTTTGGGGTACAGGGGTATATTAGGGTTCAGGGGTAGGTTTGGGTTTTGGGGTACAGGGTTATTTTTAGGGTTCAGGGCTAGGTTTGGGGTACAGGGGTATTTTTAGGGTTCAGGGCTAAGTTTGGGTTTTGGGGTACAGGGGTATTTTAAGGGTTCAGGGCTAGGTTTCGGTTTTGGGGTACAGGGGTATTTTTAGGGTTCAGGGCTAGGTTTGGGTTTTGGGGTACAGAGGTATTTTAGGGTTCCGGGGTAGGTTTGGGTTTTGAGGTACAGGGGTATTTATAGGGTTCAGGGCTAGGTATGGCTAGGTTTGGGTTTTGGGGTACAGGGGTATTTTTAGGGTTTAGGGATAGGTTTGGGTTTTGGGGTACAGGGTATATTTATAGGGTTAAGATGGGTTAGTGTTTAAGGGTGTTGAGGTATTTTAAGGAGTAAAGGGTGGGTTATGATTATGGGGTGCAGGGGTATGTAAAGGGAGCAGGGTGGGATTAGCACACAATATGAGACATGGCATTAAGGGCGGAACGTACCACACACCCCCAGTGTTTGTCACGCCCCCAGCACACGCCCACAGCACAACGCAGACTCGCCCACAAGGGACTACTTTGCTGGCACGGTTCTTTTACCTCTTAAATGTAAATGGTGGGCGTCTGCATAGCCTATGTCCTTCTGCTGCAACTGCCCTCTTCAACGCTGTATTGGGTGTTGTGATTGGTGCTGTGGTTCCTGAGATTACCCGCCTCAAAGGTTTGGGCTCTCTCTTTATTATATTAGTATAGATATCTAACATGGCCTTATGGGGTCATGTAATTTTATTCGGCGTCGTCATTACCATATATCTACCTAATATGTGTGAGCCTAAAAGATAACCATTTTTCTTGGTGATTCTTAATTTATGTAGATGAGTACATTTTAGGTCGGACTTGCGTAATATATTGTTTACTGGTCTTGACCTTTCAGAACCCACGCCCATGAGTCTGCGCTACTCGAGTATGCGCAGATGTTTTTACAATTTTCATTTATATTATGAATCATGACATTCTTCGTACCTTTGATACTTGCTAATGTAATTGGTTGTATTTGGTTACTACTTGGACCTTTTAGAATTATTTCTTTATATGGATAATATATTAATGTCCACGAGTGGGAACGGTAATTTACACGAGTCTCTGTCATTTTTATAGGGAGTCAACTATCGTATTGACAATTTCTGCTACATTGGTTGAGTGAAATACAGACTCCCTGTCTGATTTGTTTGTCACAATTGCAAGTAAAGATGGTGTGACCCTATTAATGTTGATATTTGTGTTTGAACTGAAATTTAGAAAGGTTGGAGATAACTGTAAGTTCTCTTCCATTGCAGAACACAACTAATGAGATTTGACATTCCAATAATTCTATTTCGGACATCCGTACATGATGTTTAGCACTGCAGCCCTGCTTGCCTAGTCTAAAAACTCTTGAGGTATTTATGGCTATATGACAGCCCTTGTTATAGCTAACAGACGCAGGTATTATTCCTGTTGACACCGTTTTCCGCTTTTCTCGCTCCCTTTATAATTTTCTAGCACGGATCCAAATATTGATTGGGAAAAGACACGATCAAAATTTAGAACGTGATCCTTATGAAGCTCAGTAAGAATTCTTAAAACCATCGTGACTTGACAGATGGTTTCACGCGTGGGGTCTTTGCATGGTGTTTTGGTGCATGTGGTTTTTTAATGAAGATTTGTGATAGTGGTACTGAATGGCTCTCAGTAGTACTGTCATTGATTTATAATGCTGGTTTTGTTTAGTTCTTAAGTTTCAAATAAGGATATGACTTTGTGTGTGATTTTTTGATTGCCCTCTAGACACTTGGTGTTTTGAATTATACACTTGTGGTGTTTCTCTTTTCTTTTCTTTCACGTTGGGGCCTAACTGGTGTTGTGTTTCGGCATGTTTCTTTCTTCCCTCCACACTGTTTATAATAGAGATTTGTTTAATTACAAAGGAGTGCAACACATGGTTTATTTCAGTTTTATCCCATGTTACTATGTCATGCATGTCTCTAGATGTATCAATATTTGTACTGGTCACTGTCATGACCCGTTGATATTGTATTTACAGCCCTGAGGAAGCCCCATTGTGGGGGCTGTGTTGCTGGTTTTGAAAGACTGTATGGCGTTCAAAGTGACGAGAAGACAAGATTAAAAGATTCAATGTTGAAAATGAAGAAAAAATTGGGATTTGTTCACTACTTTGTGTATTTATGCTCTTTATAATTGTTATGTTGCCTCTCTATATTTAAGATATTGTTGATAAAAAAATGTTTGAGTCCTGTGGTAGTGGACCAATGAGGTGGGCAACTTTGACCTGTGCACTTTGAAAAAACAATTTTGTATAGCTTGGTGGTGCGGCTTGTTAGCATCCCCTACTACCATTCTCTTCTGTTGATTTCTATAAAATAAGGGTAGCTTCACACCTGCTTGCTATTGATAAAATATAAATGGATATTTGATCATGAATTTTGACGATGAAAGAGAGGAACTAGCTAAGGATCTCTTCACCATGGGTAAAACAGACAAGTCAGGAAATATGTCCACGTCAGGAGAAGGTTTAAAAGTGACATTTGTAAAATTAGAACACCTGAAAAAGGCAGAACTCTCAAAGTGGTGGGACGGGGTTACACTTAAAAGATATATGGATAATAAGAAAATACACTGTGGTTTAAATATACTTACTTTCCCCACATTTGATGATTTGGAAATAGACCTCCTTAAAGACTGGGAAGAAAATCTGCAAAACTCATCTTTTGTAATGATGAGGATCCTCATAGAACACTCAGAAAGAAAGTGTCTGAAATTAAGAGAGGAGATTAGCAAATTAGAAGAGTAATCAAGAGGATGAATCTCAAGGAACTAACAGATAAAAACTTTGTAATCCTTAAGGAACAGATCACCAGTCATCAACGATTTATCAAACAGAGAAAGCTAAACAAAATAGCAAGAGACAACAGAGATTATGCACAGGGACGCATCTACACGTTTGCACAAAAGTTTGATAATATTCAGGCCCCTAAACAAAAAGAAGCAGACCCTGTGAGCATTGAAAGTGTATCAAGCCTGCTTAGCAGCTCCAATGCATCCTCCATTGAAGAAGCTGGTGCAACAGGCACTAACGGAACTGAAACAGTTGCTGATCCAAATGCTTCCTCTTCTTCTTTTTTAGACGAGGTTCTGCGATTCCGCATAGGGAGCAAACAACAAAAGAAACCCATAAACAAACAAGACGGGGTGGGTGGAGGAAAAACAGACAAAGATTCCAGGGTACTAACCAGAAATCAAAAGAAGAAAATGAACAACTGAATGGGGTGCTCCCCTTCCAATCTGCTGATAGTGCATGTGCCAATAAAAATCTTGTTGTGAACTTGTCAGATCGTATTCTGAATGAGGATGAATTGTGCCGTTTGAATAAAGGTTTAGGTCTTGGTGCATCAACAAAGGGTGTGTTTTCTAAACTACATGCTGACCTCTTCAAATTCACTAGAAGAGCTAAGTTAAAATGCCATTTTAATGTTAGCTAGTATGAAAAAACATCACTCAGGCCAGGTGAAATTGAGTCGTCGGATGTGACGGTTGAACATTTAAAGCAAGTATCACTTCTAATGTCACTAGATGGAGAAATGGAGATCCCATTAGAAGGGGTTGCCCAAGAACTAAATATACATCAAGACTTGACATTAGATAGTCATTTGGGTCCGAAAAGTAAGTTTATCCCACAAGGATCTCATGTATCAGGCATTGATGTGTTCCATAAGTTGGTGACAAAATAATTATTTGATTTGGAAGATAAAATGATGAAAGGTAGAAGGGTATATCACACAGAGAATTTGACACTTCAGGAGAAAAGAGCTCTATATAGCCTGCGGAACGATTCCTCCCTTGTCATACGTGAGGCTGACAAGGGCGGAAACGTGGTTCTTATGAATAGAGCCGATTATGATCATGAAGCTATGAGACAACTGGGTTATATTCAATGTTACAAGAAAATTACTGTAAATCCCTGCCAGGTGCAATGATGAGGATTAATAACCGCCTTATGCACTGGAAAGAAATTGGACTCCTGTCAGATACAGAATTCCAATATCTCAAAATACAACACCCAAGGGCAGCTTGTCTATACCTTCTACCAAAGGTCCATAAAAAAGAAAAATTCCCTCCAGGCCGGCCCATAATTTCGGGTAATGGTTCGATGACTGAACATTTAGCCGAGTTTGTAGACCTCTTGCTGAAATCATTTGCTTACAATCTTCCGTCATTACTACAGGACACAAAAGATTTCTTAAATAAGATAGATGATGTACAGTGGGATGACTCCAGGTTGTTGGTAACCATGGATGTCGAGTCCCTGTACACATGTATTAAAAAAGAGTTTGGCCTGTTAGCTTTGGACTTTTTTCTCTCCACCAGGCCAGCCAAGTTTTTGGAACATAATGGCATGATTATGGAAATGGTTAACTTGATCCTGTGTAACAACTTCTTTTTAATTTCAAATTTGTTTTATTGGTTTTAAAAGCAAAGACAGGCATTACCGTGCAATAAGTAGGTATCATATATAGACAACGGTTGAGACAGACATACATGTCTTCTCCACAAAGCAAACCGTAGGCAAGGTACATGTGCCAGACCCTAAGCGTGGTGCAATAACCGTAGGGGCGTAGCCTGGTAAAGAAGCAAGATATCAAAAACAGAAACCAAGAACCCCCCCCCCACCCCAACCAGTGTGCCATACTAGTAAAGCAATCGCCAAGGAGCCCACATTGCAAGTAGCGCGGTCCTTCAGGAGGTCATGGAGGATCGTGTGGGGCCTCTGTAAGGCGTAACAAATGAAGGAAACTAGGACAAGTGATTTCATTGAATTCAGTTGAAAGGAGGGACAGTAATGGTAGCCAAACCTTTCTGAACGAGTCCGCTGACTGTGTGAGTGTAGCCTGAATGCGTTCCATGCCCAGAGTAAACCAGATTTTATGCAGCCATCCTGTGTGGGTGGGTCTGGTGGGTGATCCCCATAGTGACAAAATGTGTTGTGATGCAGCTTGCATGGCAATCCCCATTTGACGACCTCGGGCTGATTTCAGGGGGAAGGTGATTGCATTGGGAAGGCCTAGGATAGTGTAAGCTGGGAATCTCGGGATTTCAGTGTCAAAGGTACTGTCTATGTCATCTAAGACCGTTTTCCAATGGCCCCTAACTTCACAACATTCCCAGAGGAGATGATTTATGGTGCCCCGTTCCCCGCAGCCCCTCCAGCAAAGTGCAATGCGAGTGGTATTCCCTTTGTTGAGCCAAACGGGGGTGAGGTGCCAGTAGAGGGCCAGTTTCACCGCTGCCTCCCTGCCTGCGGTATTGCGTGTGGTGTTGGAAGCCCTATAATATATGTAGCTCCATTCCTGGTTTGTCAGGGTCCTCTCTAACTCTGCCTCCCAGCGCTTCTGTCCCGCCACCCTACCTGGTGCAATCGTGGGTGTGAGCATCCTGTAAAGTTCCGAGATAAGACGCTTGTCCGATTCCTTCCTTACCAGCCACTTTTCAAAATCTGTCATACGTCTGCCAACTATGGGAGCGTAGTCCGGGTGTGTGAGCCAGTGCCTGAGTTGAAAGTATTGGAAAAGGTGGGGGGAGACAACATCATATCCCTGAGACAGGTCAGAAAGGGAGAGAAAGCCCTGCAGATCGAATAGGTGGCCCGCCGACCTGCAACTCGTACCGCGCCACTGTGAAAAGGCGTGGGGGTCAGTACCAGGAGGAAACTCTGGGTTATCTAGGAGGGGAGTGAGCGGGGAGGGAAAGGTCATCAGGCCCCGTTTAACAGCGACTGTGTCCCAGACCCACAGGATGGCGCGGGTGATGAGCGACCTCTGGAGGTACCGCGGTCTACTGTGCCGGAGAAGGAACGGAATCTTCCAAAGGGACGTCTGGGCCATCGCCCCATCTTGGAACAGCCATCTTTTTTCAGATTCCGGCCTATACCATTCCACCAAGTAGCGAAGTTGGGAGGCCTGAAAATATTGCTGGAGGTTGGGGAGTCCAAGCCCTCCCTCGTCCACACTCTGGTATGCCAATTGTTTGTGCTGTGCAAGAGCGGGCGCTTCCCCCCCAAGATGAAGTGGTGAAAGGCAGCCTGTAGTGTTGCAATAGCGCCAGCCGGAGGTGACACAGGGATAGTTTGGAAAATATACAAAATCTTGGGCAGGGCCGACATCTTCACTGCTGCAACTCGCCCTCACAGGGAAAGCAGCTGTTTGGACCATCGCGCAAGATCGACTTGAATCTGGGATGTGAGAGTCGCGTAGTTGAGGGTGACCGTCGAGTCCGTGGAGGAAGTGAGGGTGATGCCCAAGTATGAGTGTTGCATTGTCGTCAGCAGGCCCCCTCCATATGTCGGCGCACCCGTGGGAGAGCGGGCATTTCTGCCCAGAGGCAGTATCAGCGATTTCCCCTTATTTATTTTGAAGCCGGATATGGCACCGAAGGACTATAGTTACCCCAGGAACGCAGGAATTGAGTGTTCCGGGCGGTCGAGAGCAGCTATGATGTCGTCGGCGTAGAGGCCGATCGTATGAGGTTCCCCGCCAAAAGTGATGCCATGGATGTTGGGGTTATCGCAGACCTTTTGCGCGAGCGGCTCAACATATAGAGCGAATATAAGAGGCGAGAGTGGGCACCCTTGCCTCGTGCCTCGTTGGATCTCGAAGGGGCTCGAGCGTAAACCGCCCAGGGGAATCCGCGCTAGAGGATGCTGATAACAGCTCGAGATCCAAGATTGAAAGCGGTCCCCTAACCGGAAGCGAGCCAAGACCCGCTGTAAGAAGGTCCAATCCACCCGGTCAAACGCTTTTTCAGTGTCAATGGCCAACAGAGCTGAGTCTGATTGTTGGAAATGGGCCTTGTCGACCAGGTGGAGGAGCCGTTTGGTGTTGTCACTACACTGGCGGCTCGGGACAAAGCCCGATTGGTTGGGTTCCAGAATCCCAGGCAGATAAGGCCCAAGGTGTGCAGCCAGTAGACCTGTAAAAAGCTTCAGGTCTAAATTGAGAAGGGAGAGAGGGCGGAACGCTGAGCAGTGTGTGGGATCCTTGTCAAGTTTAGGCAACACCAAGATTTCAGCCTCCAACATATCCGGAGGGATGGAGCCCGGGCCGCCAAAGGAGTTGAAAAGCTGAGTGAGGACTGGAGCAAGTAACAGGCTGAAGGTTTTATAAAAACCGGCTGAGAAACCGTCCGGTCCCGGGGACTTGAGGGGGCGTAGGCGAGATATAGCCGCTACTACCTCATCAAAACGGATGGGAGCCTCCAAGGCGTCTGCACTCGCCGTCCGCAGTCTCCAAGTATGAATCGATGCCAATACCCAAAACAGTGTTGGCTCGGTATAACGAGGCATAGAAGTCCCGAAACGCCTCCGCGACCCGTGCCTCCCCCTCAATTTCAATGCCGTGCCCATCTTTGAGGCTTAGGATCCTCGAGCGCTGGGATTTGGCTTTCAGCGCGCTGGCAAGTAGGCGACCAGCCTTGTTTCCCCCGACATAGTACGTATGGCGGAGGTGGAGAGCAGCAAACTCAGCCCTGTCCATATCTAGGCTGGCCAGTTGGGCCCTAGCAGCTTTCAATTGCTTCCACACCCGTGGAGCCCCAGTGCAACTGTGAACCCTCTTGAGTTTAGAGACCTGGGTAGTGAGGTCCTCTCTTTTCACTTTACGTTCCTTAGCCTCTGCCGCCGCTATCGCGATGAGTTTGCCTCGGGCTACCGATTTCAGGGCTCTCCACAGGGCTGAGGCTGACGTCTCGGGCGTGTCATTAATGGCTAAGTAATCAGTAATGCATTTATGAAGCTGCTTAGTGACCTCCGGGCGCTGCAGGAGAGTTTTGCGGAGCTTCCATCTCCCGGGGGACGGCTAGGTTTGAGAATCGTGAGTAGTAGCTCAACGGCATCATTGTCAGAGATAGCTGCTGGGACAATGCAAACGTCTGTGAGGCTAGTGGTTAAGTCAGAGGAGCAGAGGAAGTGATCGAGCCTGGCTTAGGTGTGGTGCACGTGTGAGTAAAAGGTGAATTGGGACGCCCCGGGGTGTTTGGCCCTCCAGAAGTCCACCAGACCTCGTTCGTTTAGCCAGGCCTTGCCTGCAGTAGAAAGGGTGCCTGTGTCCCCGTATCTATGCCCAGATCTATACATGTTAGTGTCCATCACCAGATTGAGATCTCCCCTAGAAGCAGGAGAGAGTTAGGGGATAGCTGCGTTTCAGAAAAGGCGCCCTTCAGAAAGGATTCCTGTCCAGTGTTCGGGGTATATAGGGAACCAATTGTCAGCGATCTTCTGTGTGCGCCTGGAGGTCCACCTGCTGTTTCATTTCTTTGCTGCGGTCCTGGTCGGCTTCCTCCATCAAGGCCACCCGCTCTCCCAGGCCATCAACATCCCAGCAGAGTTTGTGTTGTTCCCCTGCCAGATCCTGTTTCAGAGTTTGGAAGTCGTCCCTCAGTGTGTTGAAGAGGGACTCCAGGAAAGCTTTTGTAATGGGGGCCCCCCCATCATCCTGGCCCGAGGTGTTGGTCGCAGTCGCTGGCGAGGGGGGATTCTGGGTCTTATCCCCTTTTGGGGTGCTTTTAACCAACATGTCAGTGATAGTGCGGCCTCTCCTGCGGCCCGTGTTGGCCATGTCACCACCAGCTTGCAGACACTGAAGGGCAGGATGGTGTAATGTCTGCAGTCTAGTGCGGCGTGTCGGGTGGGCGCTTCCAGGGTGGGTGGGCGCTTCCAGGGTGGGTGGGCAACTCAGCAGGGACTAGGGCAGTTACTCAATAAGTGCATCCCCAGCCGGGATGTATCGCATCAGGGCAGCCACCCTGCGTTGCCCAGAACTCCCCTGGCCTCGTCCGGCCGGAGCGGCGAGCGGCCTGCAGCTGAGCACCTCCGCCTCCTCCATGCTACTCCTCACCTGTCGAGCGCAGTCCCCGCTGTCAGATAGGGCAGGCTATCGGACCACTAACCTCGCACCAGGTATAAGCCCCTAGCTCTCATGTGGGGCACCACCGTCACACCAGCAGCGCAGTCGGTGTAGGACCAGAAGCCGGGATCTCAATTTTTGCGACTATGCGCGTCGTGTGCGCAGGCCCCAGGTGTCCTGCCAGTGGCACCCCTTAAAAGCAGCAGGGGAAGGCAGAGTGTTTAGCGGTTGCTGGCCAGGAGTATGTGTTGCAGCAGGGTGGCCACCTCGTAAGGAAGATGCATGTGTCCTGTACTTGGGCCTGCCGGACAATGTTCAGTCGTGGGGCCCCCCGGGCAGTGTTCATTCCTCCTCACCTCATCCATGTCAGAGGAGCACAGGGCGTAGAGCGGCACGGGCTCCCAAGGCTCCCAGGACAACCGTTCCGGTCTCAGCGCTCCGGCTGGCTGTTTCGCGAAGTAGGCCCCAAAGCCTGGGCCTCAATTTTTGCAGACTCCCTGCGCCAGGCGGGTCGCTGTCAGCGTACACCCCCTCCGTGCAGCTCGCAGCTGGGAACAGTGGTGCCCCGCCAGGGCTGGCATGTGTTGTGAGACCCTCTGGGCAGGGCTCGTCGGTGCTTCAGGGTGCTCACAGGGCACGGCCCACCGCTCCGTGGAGGCCCAAGACCGGGGCCTCAATTTTCGCGGTATGCCGCGTTTTGACTGCTGGTCCACACCTCCTCTGCCACGCGTTTCCCGACTTGGACCGGGTCCCGGCTTCGTCCTCTGGCCAACTCGTGTTCCGCCGTGAACCTGCCGTGGAGCCCCACCGACAGAGGTCCGCACCAGCTCTCCCGTCCCCCGGCCGCCAATACAACGCAGCTCTCTGGCGGATCTCTGGCCCGGTGGGGGGCAGCTCCGGAGGGTGCTGGTGACGCAATTTGGACAGAAAGCAGGTCGCTCAAGGCTCCCGGTCAGCAGCAAGATTTGCCAGGTCTGCCGGGGATTTGCAGGCTAGGACAAAGGGCTTAAATGGGTTCAGGGCTGGGGAGCCTCGTAGTCCAACGTCCGATCAGGCCGCCATCTTGGCCACGCTCCCTAACAACTTCTTTATATTCAACCAGGATTGGTATCATCAACAGCGTGGAACCACGATGGGTTCAAAATTTGCGCCATCCTATGCAAGTTTGTTCATGGGGGGGTTTGAGAACAAATTTGTATGGGCCAATCATTCTAGGACATGGATAGGAGACGTGTTTTTTTGGGGTCGTTACATTGACGATATTTTTATGATTTGGACTGGGTCTGAATTGAAGTTGTTACAATCTTTGACCACCTAAACTCAAATCCTTTCAATGTACGCCTCACCATGAGTAAATCTAAAACTAGAATGGAATTCCTTGATCTTGAACTATATGTCGATCAAGGTAAATTACAGACTTCACTGTTCAGAAAAGAGACATCTGTTAACAGTATTTTACATTTTGATAGTGCTCACTCCAACAGCACTAAATGGCGATCCCCTTTGGTGAATTAATTCGAGTACGACGTAATTGTAGTGATGACAGACAATTTTAAGAGCAAGCTGACGACACTTTACAAAGACTAAAGAATAGGGGCTATACGGATCATGATCTTAAGCGCGCATTGAATAAAGCAAGAAACGTCAAGAGAAGAGATACTTTGAAAGTAATATCAAGGATAAAACCGTATAATAAGGAACGATTATCCTTTATTACTAAGTATTCACTATACAATCAGGAGATTTATAAAGTACTGAACAAGCACTGGAACATACTCAAGGGTTTACCCAGGGTAGGTCCACTTATCAATGAGAAACCTTCTATTGTCTATAAAAGGTCTGGCACCCTGAGAGAAACCCTTTGTCCCAGTTATACAGCACTTGGATCAAGCATGACCACAACTTGGTGTGCACCTCCGAAAGGTTTCTTCATCTGTGGTGATTGTAATGTGTGCAGTTTAGGACTCAAAAAACAACACAGTTTATATACAATACTGGTTATACTCATGAGGTCCGATATTATATGAACTGCCAGACGACATTTACAATCTATGTCATCATCTGCAATTGCCACAAAATATATGTAGGCAGTACAGTAAAGCAATTTCGTGTACGCATACAGGAACACAGACGAGCATGCTTAAAGCATGATGTAAATAATGTCTTGGGGGCACACATCTGTGAATCCACAATTCCAAAGTGCAACTTTAAATTGCACGCTATTGATCACGTCCCACTTGATAAAAGAGGTGGCAATAGGGAATTGCTCCTTAGGCAACGTGAGGCCTTTTGGATTTGTAAATTAAGAGCAGTAATGCACGGTTTGAATTCTGATAGCGAAATGCATTATTTACTATGATATATTACTGTTCTTAAAAGCTCTAAATTATGTTACATGTTTAGAAAACAAAACCTGTTTGCGACCCTATGGATGATATCGACCAGTATATAGGTTTTCTGTTTTCTACATAAGAACTAATAGGATGTTAGGTCTATGTTTGTGTTCCTTATCCCTCGCTGGAATCCCTGAAATTCCCTGCTTGATTTCATTGTGTATATGTCTGTATCACCCCTGCTTCTGTTCTCATCTTACTCTTTTTAGTTTAATTTATATCGATTACCATGTACGACAGCATGACTGTGGAGTTATAGATTCACCTAACGTTTATATCTGTACAAATTGAAAATAAGAGTCCTCCAGAAATGAATATAATAATAGGGAGTTTCACAATGTTGGCGCCCCCTTTAAAACAATATAAACCAATGACAATAGAATTTGTGTCAGAATGCTATGTTATCATGAATTAATATTACTGATTTGCTCCTCTCCTCGCATATTTGAAGGTTATTTATTGATCCTTATCGTGAAGATAATGAGATTTACGTGTACTAAGATTCGTTGGCTCTGGTAATCAATATGGTAGGAAGGTTTGAAGAAAATAAAACATTGTAAAAATATAATCATGGGTATTGAGCATGGAAATTACTGACTGCCATTATATTGTTGTATGTTTAACCCATTACCTAATATTTGCACCTATTTGGGTACGGGTTTTGCTGTCTTTTCTTCTGTCTATTCATCTATTATTTTTCTAATTATTTTTATACTTATATTTTTCCTTTTGGTGCATATTTTTACCAAGACATGTGCTTTATGTACGTTATTCACGGCAATAACCAGTACCGTCACTTACATGGGCCTCTCCTCATGTTTGAAAGACTCTGCATATTGTAATAACGCAGGTCACTTGTTACCATCGGGCATGTGTAGATAGTAGGTCCATACAATCTTCCCCTGATAATGGATCGGGCGAGAATTAATTTAAATATATACGGCGACCTGCACCGCTACCCATATTGGCCTATTGTTATCTCTTAGAGACTGGGCCCCCCCTTACAGTTATGGCGCTCATGTGTTTCTATTAGGTATGAATAGACTATGCCCCTATATGATCCGGCTCTAATAAAGGACCAGACTGTAAACACTGAAATTATGGTTTTATAGTGCTGATACGTCACACTGTATACGTACATTTTTTTAACATTATATCGTCTGTTGGATTCGTTATTACCTAATATGTGGCCGTCAGGTGAAAATTGGTTTCTATACAATATGCACATTGCTAATAAAGCTTTGCGCGTTTGTGAACTTTACGAGTGTTTAAATAAAGCATACAGCTGATTAAAAAGACAGGACCAATCGTGTTGATTTTTAGATTAAGGCGTTGTGGGTTAACGAAGTATGCTATAGTAATACCCCGGGAATTTGAGTGTTGGCACTTTCGATTGGCCATCATGGCGCACGTGATATATGACGGGGGCTGTGAGGGATGTCCACGCCCCTAACGCTGGGTTTGTAAACGTGCGAAAATGTGGATTCAGCGTCTTTGGAATCTGACTACCGAGGGAGAACGTTTACCCGGCAGAGACGATTACATTCGTCAGATGTAAGTACATATTCTATGCATGCAAGAGTGTGCGAATTCAGGCAACTTGGAAGAGTTGTCGAAAGCTTTTATGAGAGATTTTAAAATATATAAACTATATCTAACATGGCCTTATAGGGTCATGTAATTTTATTCGGCGTCGTCATTACGATATATCTACCGAATATGTGTGAGCCTAAAAGATAACCATTTTTCTTGGTGATTCTTAATTTATGTAGATGAGTACATTCTAGGTCGGACTTGCGTAATATATTGTTTACTGATCTTGATCTTTCAGAACCCACGCCCATGAGTCTGCGCTACTCGAGTATGCGCAGATGTTTTTAGAATTTTCATTTATATTATGAATCATGACGTTCTTCGTACCTTTGATACTTGCTAATGTAATTGGTTGTATTTGGAGAAGAAAAAAAAAATTCTTTATTTTGGATAAAAGAAAAATATCCTTAAAAGCATTTCACAGTAAATCCTCAAGTCGATATATTATTTAAAAAAAAAAAATTCAAAACATATTTTTACCACAGTTGATCAGTAAAATCGACCGACACCTGTTACTCAATTTCTGTTGCACCTTAAAATTTAGAACAATTGTGTAATAGACAACAATAACACTTAATAAAGGAGCAGGAGGATTTGACTGCTAAAAACTCGTAATACCCAACAATTTTAAGAAATTGACCACTGATGCCAAAGCGCAGTCCATGAAGATAGGTCGCTAATCGGTGACACTGATATAATAAAACACGACTAGTTATAAACCTATTATTATTATTATTATTATTATTATTATTATTATTATTATTATTATTATTATTATTTATTTTTTTTGTCTTAAAACTTAGGTCTAAAATACAGCTTAAATTGGACCACTGGGCAAGACAGAGCGGAGGGTTACTGTTCCTTCTGCCTTTGCTGTAAAGATGCGGTGTGCATGCCGAATGTATATTGTAAAGGCAATGTTTAGAGCTATGTTTATTGGGCACAGGGAGGTGATAATTGCCTGTCTACAGGTCCGAACACCCAACCTGTTCCACTCTGCTCTGAGTTTGCGTCTGCGTTGAGACATAAGTGCGGGACATAAGCAAACCACGCGCTCTAGCGTTTCGATTGTCTTGCCGCACCCTCTACATGTTAGGTCTTCCATGGAGCGCAGCCATGTGGCTGGTCTTTTAAGAATCGCCAAACCCCCAGTCTTAAGGCCAGAAAGCTCCGCTTTAAGTGCAGTGAATATGTACAGGAGAGGTAGGTAGCGGGAGATATGCGCCCATAGGAATTCATGACTGACCATGCGTGTCTGCGTTTGCAGAAATGCGCTTTATCCATGATGAGTGAGCACAGTCTGACGCTTTTTTTAATGCAGGTTTTAAATGCGGTCGTGCTGGGGTTGAGGGCCCATAGGTCACCCGCCGCCATTTCGCGGATAGAGTCTGTAAAGAGGCGGCCATACGAGCCCCCAGGGTTTTTCTGACTGATCTCCAACCAAACTAAAGACTCTAAAGTACCTATAGCTGTTTTTCTGAGTTTATGACAGAAATTTAGATATGTGCCAGTGTTAGAAGCCTCATAATTTAATAAGCCCAGTTCTAGCCTGATCTGGGCAGCAGAGGCAGATTTGGGCAGATGGAGGACATTTTTATAGATCTTGGTCACAAGTTGTTTCAGGGTTGTATTTAGATTGCCCCTAAATATTTCGATCCAATACGTTAGGGTAGGTCTGCTTTTTGCTCTCAGAATTTCCAGTAGGAATGAGAGTGTTGGACCGGACAGCTCTTTGGCAAGCTTAGATAAAGTAACCTGTAGAGTTGTGGCTTTTACTGCAATTTCGTCACGCTGTTTGGAGAAGTTACCCCTAGAATCAAAATGGCCCCCTAGGTATTTGTATGTGCGTCCTATTGTTAGATTTTTATTGTTATATGACCACACACAGTCGCCGTTGCGTTTCCTTCCGAAGGACACCACTTGGGTTTTCTTTAAGTTTACCTCGAGTTGGTTCTTAATTGTGTAGCTGTGTAACCTGTCCAAAAGCCTTTGAAGCCTGGTTAAAAAGGAGGGGGGCCAGCACGCACCCCTGTTTGACACCTCTGGTTGTCATGATTTTCCGTGAGAGGTGCATGCCCGACCCCAGCTTCACCTGGACCCAAGTGTGTGAGTATAGTTGGATTATTGCATCCAGACGTTTTTCAGGAATCCCCCATTTTTTCAGTTTACCCCATAGAGCTGCCCTTGGGACCCGATCAAACGCAGCTTTGAAATCAACAAAACAACAGTGCACAGATCTAGATGATAAAAGCGTTTTGTCGATGATTATAGACAATGTAAACAAGTTGGTCAGGGTCCCTGAATTGGCAATAAAGCCTGTTTGGTTCATTGGTAGCAGTTTGCGCTGTTCCGCCCATGCCTTCAGCTCCTTCAAAAAAATGCCTGCGTAATGCTTTGCCTGGATGTCAAGGAGGGCAATTAATCTGTAATTGCTTGGAGTGGCACGGGAGCCTGATTTGTGGATTGGGTGGATTATTGTCCCACGCCAGGAGTCCGGAACAGTTGAGGTTCTGAGCACAAAGTTAAACACGTTGGTTATGTGCCCCGACCAAAGAGCTATGTAGGATTTAAACAGTCTCTGAGGCAAGCCGTTTGGGCCCGGGGCCCCGTCCGATCTTGCTTTTGACACAGCATTAGCAACCATTTCTTCAGTGATCTTGATATCATCTGTACAATAGTCTACACAGTTTGTGTTCTTGCGCCTGCAGATGCTTGGGGACGCTTCTACCTCTTTGGGGGGGCTGCTTCCTATTGGCGCTGTGCTCTCCGAGGACCTAAAGTGGTCAGTCAGATAGGCGGCCCAGTCTGATTCCTGTATATTTGCCGACCCAGCTTTTGATGGCCCCGAGTTAGAGCGGTTGATCAAGGCCCAAAATGTTCTCGTATTGCGGTTTTTGCTTTCCTAAAGAAGCTTGGCCCAGAATTGATTTTGATGTAGTCGTTTGTCTTTTTGTGAGGCCATCCTGAATGATTTTTGCGCTGATTTGTACACGTGCCTGAGATCATTATTTCCTGGGGATTTTGTGAGTGCCCGCAAGGCGTTGTTCCTGACTTTCTTCAGCGCCCTCGACTGGATTGAGAGTGAAAACTGCCGGATGGAGCTTGCATTGTGTTGGTGCTGTTTAACAGGAAAAAGCGTGACCAGTTGTGAGCAAAGAGTCGTCCATACAGCAATCAGGGAAGCAGTCCGATCTGTATCCCCATTGATAAGAGCCAAGCTTGCCTTCATGATGTTGAGGCTTATATTGTCGCTCCATCTTAGGTGCTTCAGATTCTCAGTGTAGATCCCAGTACAAGTGGTTAGAGCAGAGGTATGATACTCCGGCTTTATGTTAAGGGTGATGACCTGTGGACGGTGATCGCTTCCCCTTCGTGGTTGGATGCTAAAGCTGGCCAGATGATGGAACAGGTCTGAATTGCAGATGGTGAAGTCCAGAAAAGTTTTCTTATGCCCGTTTGTCCAGGTCCAGTTTGGGGGGGTGTCATCCGGTGTCCTTCCGAGCATTACCAGGTATCCGGCGCTATAGAATTGTAACACGCAGAGCTCACCCAGGGCACAGTGGGCTTGGTTTGGGGGCCTAGATTGGTCTGCCACCTCCGATAGTGTAAATGGGGAAAGTCCGTCGTAGTCTGCAGGTTTGCCCTGGAAGAGATTGGTGTTGAAGACCCCCGTCACTATGCAGTCCGAATCGAGGTAGTCCCCGGCCAGTTCGCTCATGATTATAGATAAGCGTGCCAGATGTCCCTTTTTTGTCCGCGTGCTTGGGTTGATATACACATTGAGGAGAAGGAGCGAGCGTTGCTTGGACCATGATTTGATTTTAACCCCAAGTAGCCAGTCTTCCTCAAAGTTTAGCGGAACAATCGGGCCTTTTAGATTATTTGAAACATAGATTGACAGCCCCCCTTTTGGGTGGCCGTAGCGGCAGACTCTGATCCTGGTTTCCATAATTCAATAAACCCTGTGACTGGGGAGCTTTGGGTGGCCCACGTTTCTTGCAGGGCTATTAGTGCGTGCCCGTATATGAAGGAGTGTGTCTCTGGATTGGTTATTTTGTGCTGGAGGCCGCTGATGTTCCCTGAACACAGTGTGAAAATGGGGTCTGTCTTTGTTCTTATCACGGTTGGAGGTCCAGATTTTTAGAGGTGTGGTTGTTCCTGTGCTTTGTGGTTTTGGTCCACTGAGAGAACATCCTGTGGTCAGACTGTTTTCCCGCATGACAGGGCAGCCGGAAGCCATCCCCATCCTTGGTTGTTATCAGGGACGTGTTCCCCAGATGAGAGGGGTGTCTGTGTTTCCAGCGCGTTTTTTAGAATTGAATAGGCCTTAGCTTTGTTGCCAGCTGAGAGACTTTCTGCTTTTGTTCCTACGCCTGGCTGTTTTAATAACACTGGGGGGTAACCTGGGGTAGAGTAGGGGTGGATTCTGATGCCCCAGTCCCGGAAGATGGCTTTGTGATCCGTGAACACTCCTGCCCAGAAGGGCAATCTAAATGACACCAGGGTTGCCTCGGATGGTTGTGTGCCCCTTGGGGGAAGGAATTCAATCGAGTCTATGTCGTCCGATAATAGTGCTTCAAACCCCGGGATGTCATTTACTAGTTTTAGAATATTTGACCTGTTGAGGCTGTTGTGCCTCCCCCTTGATTTATATTCGGGACTAATAGGATAGAAGAATATTTTAAGTCACGTTTGATCCCCGTGGGGCAATGGGTTTGCATTGTGCAGGGGTTTTGTCGGGTGGGGCCCCTAGATCTACTCCTCGTTGGGGTAAGGACTGGTGTTGAGGTCCTGGCCTCATGGCCTTCCTGCTTAGCGGAGGTGTTGGTTTATGGATGAAGATTGTTTTTAAAGGAATAATATCAATGTTAAGTTTTTCCTGGGAGAGAGGCATTAAACGAGTTCGTCTCCTGGATAAACGAAGCAGATTCCAATCTCCACTTTACGTCACATATCAGTGATAATAAGGTGGAATTCTTAGACATCGAAATTATAAATGATGGAGGCATTTTAAAAGTCGATCTGCACACAAAACCTACTGCCAGAAACACCCTACTGCATTACAGCAGTTTCCACCCAAGATCACAAAAAGATTCAATCCCTTTTTCACAGTTTCTAAGAGTAAGGCGTAATTGTACAAGCTTAGCAGATTTTGACAAACAAGCCATTGTGATGAGGAGTAAATTTATCGAGAGAGGTTACCCTCACCGATTAGTGAGACACTCTTATAAGCGGGCCCGCTATTATGATCGCAACCACCTGCTCCAACCAAAGCCTGAGAAATCCACTAACCAGGTTGTATGTGTAACCAAACATTCTACCCTTGATAAAAAAATTAAACAAGTGATAAACTCAAACTGGCACATTTTAAATAGTAACTGTACTCCCGAATTGAAACTAGCTAAACCACTCTTTGCCTATAAAAGGAACAGAAATATCAAGGAACATATTGTTCGTTCACGCTTCCAACCTGTATCTGACAAAAATTATTCTGTACAGAGGTCAATTGTATCAGGCAATGCAATAAAAGGAACATTCCCTTGTTCCTCGTGTTCTTCTTGTGCCAATATTCTAAAAGGCAAAGAATTCACACATAATGGCCACACAACAGTGGCAAAAGAAATGTGGAATTGCAGAACCTCAAATCTGATCTACTTCATACAGTGCCCGTGTTCACTCGGGTATATAGGAGAAACATCCCGTGCGATACAGATACGGCTAAATGAACATCGTTCAGCGATTAGAACTCGCAAACTTGCTGCCCCAATGGTAAAACATTTCCTGGAAAAGGGGCACCAAGCAGAAGATTTCAAATGGAGAGTTCTTGAAAAAATTCATACTCCAGACTCCAATGGTGGTTGTGCCATCAGAAAAAAGAGAGAGGTGTTCTGGATATTTGTTTTTAATACATTCCGGGAAGGAATGAACAGCGAATTGCCATGGGAGCATGCCATTTGCTAGAATACCCATCTATTCTTCCAATTACAAGTATAAGTGTTTTTTGCTGTCACTACTAATCTCTATGGAATGGTAGTTCTGTACTAATTTAGCGCCACAAGATAAATGATAATGAAGCTCTATTATAATTCCCCTTTTGATGGTACTAGGAATCAGATCTTATATTATGCAGTTTTTCTTTTTTTCATCCTTAATCATTATTATCAGAATCGCTCTCTTAGTTATTTTAAAGTGTCCAGTAATGGGCAAAAATCTTATTTGATAAAGATCCCCATCATGTAGACCTCCGTGTGTTGATTAATTATATTTCCTAATTGCGTTTCAGTTTTTTAACCGCGTGACATTCTTCCCGGATTCAGTTGCGCTATAGATATTTAATCTGCCTTACCGCAATGAACAATGGTTAATGAATTTGAATGCCTCTTTAGAGATGGCCCCCTAGATTCCATCTTGCTCAAATAGTCCAACCTAGGCGTTACATAAACATCTTCTATGTTTACGCAATGACTGGCAATCAAATAGTCCAACCTAGGCGTTACATAAACATCTTCTATGTCTACGCAATGACTGTCAATCATTGGCGATATCTCTTTAAGAGAAATCGGTCCTTTCTCTATCTCTCCCCGATCCGTGGTCCACTTTTTGTGTTCTTACTCAAATCACCTGAATCCACTCCCCCAATTGTGTAGAGTATATAAACAGCGCGCCGAAAAGACCATTTTACCGCCATCGTTCGAGGAAGGAGCATAGAACCCCCGAGTCCCGTCGCCGGAATTTTCGAGCCCTGTTGATACTAATTGGGTAAGTCCTGTAGAAATTCCTGATGCGATACAATCAATCGAGTTACGCTTTTAACTTGCAAACCTTAACTAAATAGTAAATAATATAACTTCCCAACTATATTCTTTGTATTTCACAGACAGGGAGTTATTTTAAACCACTTGAAATCGACCATCTATTGGAATACAAGCAAAAGGGTAATTATTATTCTTTCTTCTGCAGAAATAATTAGGCTAAGAAATTGTTACTCTCTAACTACACTAGATAGAACTGGATGTTAGAATCTTTTTCATCTACTCTTTAGGCTATCATCGCCACCTACTATCCCCATATCAGGCGGACCATATCTTGATGTCCTCATCTAAAAACGCATCATTGAGGCCAACATTTTAATTTCCGGTTGACGGGTCTAAACGAACTTCCACTTGTAAATCAAGGTATTTCCAATCTTCTGAAATAAATTTTGGTAAATAGTGTATCCCTGCCTATTATCTAGCTTAAGCAGAACCTCATAGATCAATCGATCCTTGTCTATTATCTAGTTTAAGCAGAACCTCATAGATCTATAGATCCTGTAAACTAAAAGATCTTCCAAATATCTTTTTAGGAAATAAAAAATATTTTAATTCAACTCTCGAGATCAACTAAACGCATCAGAAACCTCAGAATCTCCATCTGAATCAATAATTATAATAGGTAATATATCAATTCTTATACCAAATATCAGTCACAAAGAAACTGCAAAGTAGGTATGATTAATAACTATTGTCTATGTACTGTTCTTTATGGTTTAGAATATCCTCATCTACCATTTAAAGAAAGGATTCTAGATACATTGACATACCAGACTGCAGCGTCGAATTGCATTAAAATTATTCGTGTTTCTAAAGTAAGTGACCTTTTTTATGATACAAATACTTTGTATACTAATCTCCAGGTCTTGTTAAGACATCCTCCACACAACCGTTATTAGTTAGAATATATTCTACCTTTTTAGCACTAATGCCATGAACATGATCAGACAGAGAGATATTAATATCAGAAATCTCAGATTAGACATTCAATATAAGTACCCTCTAATCTTCAGATGTTATAGTATGAGCAATTCTATAACATGAGACTAGGTCTCCGCTGACTTTTTACTTACCTGTTAGGTGGTCCATTAAGGCAAGGAAATGAAATCTGTAAAAGTGTCTTTGTAATAAAATAAGGTTGGTCAAAAGAAAATAGAATGTCTGAGAATATTAGAATAACATTGGATTGTCTTTGTTTTATAAGAAGTGCAATGAAAGAATGTACATAACATTCTTTTTTATGGTATTTTTTCCCCCCTCTTTTTAGATATTATCGTGGCTGCTCCAGAAGAAGGCGCTGGTTCGCCGAAACGCGCGTAGAGATTAACTTAGCCACATTTTTTCTCTAGATAATTGTGTTTATTTTATGTAAACCTCCTTTGTTGGATTTATTGTCTTTTTTAACGATGGTGTTATATATTTTTGATTTATTGAGTTATATGTGCTAAATATAATTTGTGAATATATATTTGTTCCACTGTGTTTTTAAAGAATCTTTGTGAATAAAATTGTACCTCCCCCTTTTTACAAAAACCAATGTTTCTAGCTCAGTTCATTTCGACCAACTAATTTGCTGTGTTGCCTAGATTGATACATACCAATTCATTTGCTTTTCCCTGGTCTAGGAACTCTATTTCCGTGCACTCAGGGGGTCCTTGATAAATATTCACGCAAGTTTTTCCTGCACTGCCAGGGGGGGTTGAAGAGCTGATTGGGGATGTGATTCCGTGCCTATGCACCTCAGAGTGGAGGGATCATTGGGTGGAGGCCTTAGTTTTTCTGTATCAGGCTGCGGCTCTGGTCCCGCTGTTTGGGCAGGTGCCCCTGCTAGACCAGATGGCATACTTAGGTCCCAACCGCATGTGGAGGGCTTTGACAAGGACTTAGGGGTGAGACCCTTTTGAGTCACTATGAATGATGTAATATATTGTTTACTGGTCTTGACCTTTCTGAACCCACACCCATGAGTCTGCGCTACTCGAGTATGCGCTGATGTTTTTAGAATTTTCATTTATATTATGAATCATGACATTCTTCGTACCTTTGATACTTGCTAATGTAATTGGTTGTATTTGGTTACTACTTGGACCTTTTAGAATTATTTCTTTATATGGATAATATATTAATGTCCACGGGTGGGGACGGTAATTTACACGAGTCTCTGTAATTATTAAAGGGAGTCAACTATCGTATTGACAATTTCTCCTACATTAGATGTGTGAAATACCGACACCCTGTCGGATTTGTTTGTCACAATTGCAGGTAAAGATGGTGTGACACTATTAATGTTGATACTTGTGTTTGAACTGAAATTTAGAAAGGTTGGAGATAACTATAAGTTCTCTTACATTGCAGAACACAACTAATGAGATTTGCCATTCCAATAATTCTATTTCGGACATCTGTACATGACGTTTAGCACTGCAGCCCTGCTGGCCTAGTCTAAAAACTCTTGAGGTATTTATGGCTATATGACAGCCCTTTGTTATAGCTAACAGATGCAGGTATTATTCCTGTTGACACAGTTTTCCGCTTTTCTCGCTCACTTTAAAATTTTCTAGCACAGATCCAAATATTGATTGGGAAAAGATGCAATCTAAATTTAGAACGTGATCCTTGTGAAGCTCGGTAAGAATTCTTAAAATCATTGTGACTTGACAGATGGTTTCACGTGTGGGATCTTTGCATGTTGTTTCAGTGCTGGTGGTTTTTTAATGAAGATTTGTGATAGTGGTACTGAATGGCTCTCAGTAGTACCGTCATTTGATTTATAATCCTGGTTTTGTTTAGTTCTTAAGTTTCAAATAAGGATATGAATTTTTGTGTGTTTTTTTGATACTTGGTGTTTTGAATTATACACTTGTGGTGTTTCTTTTTTCCTTTCTTTCACGTTGGAGCATAACTGGTGTTGTGTTTTGGCATGATTCTTTCTTCCCTCCACACTGTTTATAATAGAGACTTGTGTAATTACAAAGGAGTGCGACGCATGGTTTATTTCAGTGTTATCCCATGTTACCATGTCACGCATGTCTCTAGTTGTATCAATATTTGTACTGGTAACTCTCATGACCCGTTGATATTGTATTTACAGCCCTGAGGAAGCCCCGTGTGGGGCGAAACGCGTTGGCTGTGTTGTTGGTTTTGAAACACTGTATGGCGTTCAAAGTGACGAAAATACAGGATTAACAGATTCAGTGTTGAAAATGAAGAAAGAATTTGGATTTGTTTACTACTTTGTGCATTTATGCTCTTTATAATTGTTATGTTGCCTCTCTATATTTAAGACTAGCAGCCCGTCCCAACGTTGTCCGGGTATGAATTGCTGCCGGCCAGTAGTATATTGTTTTGTAGGATTTCGTTTTGATAGCATTTCTTACTGTGACAGGCCTGTGAAACGTTCCGATTCACAGTGCACTGCTGACGCACTTAAGAGTGCGCGTTCAGTAGTGTGTTAACTCGAGTTTCCCTACTTTATTTTTCCTTGCAATATTATATAGCGCAAACTCGACAACATGGCATGAGCACAATTTACATTAAAGAAGAACACATTATTTTGTGGTAGGCACGGGGAGACAAAGCGATTTGCCTGGAATCACAGGATGTTGAGCTGATGCCGAGATTCGAACGTAGCTCCCCAGCTCTAAAATTCGCAATTCTAGAACTTGTGGCGGGAGGTGTGTCTAAAAGTGTATGTCGGTGCTGGCCATCAATGAGAGAGACCTGTGCATTTTTCAAATGGGTGGTCAAAAAATATGAGTATGTTGCTGGAGACGGGGGCCGCCGTGCCACCAATGTACTTACCGGGGGAGGGTAAACACCCATTATTCTGCAACTTTCTTTCCGCATACCATCGCTCCTCATAATTTCATTACTAAAGTACCATGACTCCGCAATGCCATTATAACGCATGGCATTACATTTTATGTGCTTTCAAAACGCATATATTTACAACGAAATTTGTTGTAAATGCATAAATAGTAAAAGCATGTTTTTAAAAAAGCATTTTGGATAAGGTAAGTATGGGTATAGGGGTATATGTTTTGGGGTACTGAGGTATATGTTTTGGGGTGTTTGGGTATTTTAAGGGTTCAGATATAGTTTTGGGTTATGGGGTACAGGGGTAGCTTTAGGGTTCAGGGCTAGGTTTGGTTTTTGGGGTATAGGGGTATTTTTAGGGTTCAGGGGTAGGTTTGGGTTTTGGGGTATAGGGGTATTTTAAGGGTTCAGGGCTAGGTTTGGGTTTTGCGGTATAGGGGTATTTTTAGGGTTTAGGGATAGGTTTGGGTTTTGGGGTACAGGGTATATTTATATGATTAAGATGGGTTAGTGTTTAAGGGTGTTGGGGTATTTTAAGGAGTAAAGGGTGGGTTATGATTATGGGGTGCAGGGGTATTTAAAGGGATCAGGGTGGGATTAGCACACAATATGAGACATGGCAGTTAGGGCGGAACGTAGCACACGCCCCCAGTGTTTGTCACGCCCCAGCACACGCCCACAGCACAACGCAGACTCGCCCACAAGGGACTACTTTGCTGGCACGGTTCTTTTACCTTTTAAATGTATATGGTGGGCGTCTGCATAGCCTATGTCCTTCTGCTGCAACTGCCCTTTCCAATGCTGTATTGGGTGTTGTGATTGGTGCTGTGGTTCCTGAGATTACCCGTCTCAAAGGTTTGGGCTCTCTCTTTATTATATTAGTATAGATGTAGATATTGTTGATAAAAAAATGTGAGTCCTGTGGTAGTGGACCAATGAGGTGGGCAACTTTGACCTGTGCACTTTCAAAAAACTATTTTGTATAGCTTGGTGGTGCGGCTTGTTAGCATCCCTTACTGCCATTCTCTTCTTTTGATTTTTATATATCTATATCTAAACGTCGATCGAAGAATAAATGGGTAAATAAGCGTCTGAATGGATGTTCTTTTGTAAAAATGATTGCATAACTGACTTATTAAGTGTATCTTACGGTGACATGCATCAACAAAATGCTTTGCGATTCCTTATTAGCGATTTTTAAGGAATCGCAAATAAGGAATCGCAAAACGGGATGCATGATTGAAAGTGCATAATATTTGCGATTCAGTAAAAATCGCAATTTTTACCGAATCGCAAATATTATGCGAATTCCAATTTGCGATTTCGCAATTCCCATTGATTCCTATGGTCCAAAAGGCCCATAGGAATCAATGGGAATTGCGAATTCGCAAATTAGAATTCGCAAAATGTTGATGCATTTCATGGGTGCAGGGGGGGTCCAAAGGACCCCCCCTGCACCCCTGAAATGTATTTTGAAGTGCATGTTTCAAACACACATGTCCTGAGGACATGTGTGTCTGTAACATGACAGTGTATTTAAATCAAATTTGAGCATTTTGACACATTTTCGCAAATTACCACGAGGTTCAACCTCGTGGTAATTTGCACCCCCTAATTGCGAATTCGCAATTTTAAAATTAATCATGCATTGCTTTTAAGGAATCGCAAATTTTTAGGGGTGTTATAGTTAGCTGGACATTTCACTCATACAAAATCATTGAAATTTCTCCTATATAGTTAGTTGTACTAACTATATTTCGCACACCCGCAATTCACTGCTGATGATGTCACATATTACATCATTCATGACATGGTCAGTGACATCACTGATGACATCTCAAATGACATCACTGATGACATCATCCACGTGACAATCACATACACCTTTTCATACACTAGTAACATCTTTCATCACTCTTTGTAAAATACAGAGTATCATATTTGAATCCATTGACACATATGCATTATATATATAGCAATTTGCATTGAAGAATGAGAGGATATATAAAAATAAATATTTGGATGGAGGATTTAGTAGCAGTGTAATTGACTGTTTATGCATACAGGAACACAAACGAGCATGGCGCTCGCAGCAGTTGTTGCAGGTTCAGTGCCATTGTTTTTCCCCGTACCTGTTGGACATTGAAGGACTTTACATCAGACCTTGCCGCATTGTGGGAGACAGGGTGGGCCTGCGGGACTGCGAGGACCAGCAGCCGTAGTGCTCTCCAATCGGCCGCAGCTGCGGCCGCAGCTGGTCCTCTTCCTGCCTCCTCCCTGCTAGCCTTCGCCTCTCTGCCTGTTGCCTTAAAACTGCTCGCAGCCCCCGCTTCGCGGGAGCGGCTCGCAGCAGTTGTTGCAGGTTCAGTGCCATTGTTTTTCCCCATACCTGTTGGACATTGAAGGACTTTACATCGGATCTTGCCGCATTGTGGGAGACAGGATGGGCCTGCGGGATTGTGAGGACCAGCAGCCGTAGCGCTCTCCAATCGGCCGCAGCTGGTTCTCTTCCCGCCTCTCCCCTGCTAGCCTTCGCCTCCCTGCCTGTTGCCTTAAAACTGCTCTCGGTCCCCGCTTCGCGGGGGCCGCTCGCAGCAGGATTTAGTAGCAGTGTAATTGACTGTTTACGCATACAGGAACACAGACGAGCATGGCGCTCGCAGCAGTTGTTGCAGGTTCAGTGCCATTGTTTTTCCCCGTACCTGTTGGACATTGAAGGACTTTACATCAGACCTTGCCGCATTGTGGGAGACAGGGTGGGCCTGCGGGACTGCGAGGACCAGCAGCCGAAGCGCTCTCCAATCGGCCGCAGCTGGTCCTATTCTGCCTCCTCCCTGCTAGCCTTCGCCTCCCTGCCTGTTGCCTTAAAACTCAAACCTACCCCTGAACCCTAAAATAGCCCTGTACCCCAAAACCCAAACCTAGCCCTGAACCCTAAAAATACCCCTGTACCCCAAAACCCATACCTAGCCCTGAACCCTTAAAACACCCCTGTACCCCAAACCCCGTGGTGGTAAGCTTTGAGAAGGCAAGGATAAGATACTTAGTATGTAGGAAAAAGAATAATGCTAAAATTTTAAGATAAGTTGATGGTAGTTAAAAGACAGTAAATTGTTCGCGGCAACAAATAAAATACTGGAGAAATCAAATCAGGTTTTTGGGAGTTTAAAAAATAAGCACCCCATGTTACTCAAGCATTGGCCTGTGCCTGACAGAGAAACTCAAGAATTTCGCTGTCGATTTGGCAAAGCATTCGCCTTCCAAGAATTGCAGAGCAAGGAAAGCTGGACGAGACTTTCGTGAGCCCATAATTTTTAATATTGGTATGATCCAGCGTCTCCTTGGCTCATAATAAAATTTGCAAAACAATAATGTGTGTATCGTGGATTGGGAGGAAATGTCATAGCAAGGGCAGGGCTGTAGTTATTTTCCCCAGTCATTGGTTACTGGGAATGTGACCAGGCGATGAAAAATATCTAGTCTGAGTCTTGTTAAGAGAAATTTTTCATAACCTGAGAGATTGAAAGTTAAGTACGGCTGGACCGTCATGGTTGTTTGTATTAGAAGCGAGTGTTGCACAGTGGTTTTACTGACCTCGCTAGAGAGCCTCAAAGATTCTAAATGAGCCAGACAAACTTTTTTAAATAGTTTTCTCGGGAGAACAGCAATTGAGGGGGGAATAATAATATTGTAACATGCCCAAATCATTGAAGAATTTCCTAACATAGGCAATCCATCCAATCTTGTGGGATTGTCTAAGGATATACAGTCCTGAATAAAGCTTTGGCAACGTGAAGTGTCACTGGAAGACCAGATGTGGTGCCATAAAAGAAGGGGTTAGATTTTGATTGAGTCTGTTAAATAAGACAGGCCCAGTTCCAAGTGGCATGCATAGGTCGATGTTCCCCGTGGGAATGCGAGTAAGAATCTTAAGAAGCTGTTTTCTACCCGTTGCACTGCTTCGACCTTCCCATAACCCCAGACACCGGCCCCATATGTTGCAGTGGCTAAACATTTTGCTTTATAGATCTCTATGAGTTCGGCCGTGGGCCGTCTACCCAGTTTGTTTGCAAAGTTAACCAAGGCAACTGTCGCCCTCATGAAAAGCAATTTTCTAGACTCAATAGCGTGCTTCCAGGAGCATTTATAATTAAAAAACAATGCCCAAATACGGGTAAGTAATTGTGTTCTCAAGTTTCTGCTTGGCAATATAGATGGCCTTCATGTTCTTAATTCTGGAACCAGCGGACATAACAAACGTTTTTTTAATATTAATCTTCAGGTCCAGGTTGGCCATAAAAGTGGAGTATCTCTCGAGAGCACGCTGTAACTCCATGGGGGTACGTGCAAGGATCACAGCGTCATCCGCATATAGTAACACTGGTATTAGGCGGTTGTTAATAATGGGGAGATCCTGGCACCCTGTTACCATGGCTTGTTCCAGGCTATTTGCATAAAGATTACATAGGAACGGGGCCAGGATGCAGCCCTGCCTTACTCCCCTCTCTACTCTAAATGACTTTGTCAGCTCCCCCCCCACGCCATACCTCACTCTAGCTGTGGCATCTGAGTATAGCTCACGTAGGAAGGTTACGAGGGGCTCCTCCACTCCAATTTCCGCTAATATAGACCACAGCTTGATGTGACTAACGCAGTCGAAGGCTGCCGAGAGGTCGACGTACGCCATGTATAAAGCCCCCCCCTTCGCGTTTACATACTTGCCTATTAGGAGAGACAAATTTAGTGCTTGTTCTGTTGTGCCCAGGCCCGCGCGAAACCCGAATTGCAGGTCAGAAAGAACTTTATTATCGATCGCCCATTGCTTCAGCCGCTCTAAGATAACACGTCCAGCCACTTTCCCCAGTGAGTCCAGCAAAGAAATAGGCCGGTAGCACGAAGGCGATTGGCGGTCCCCTTTTTTAAAAATGGAGACAAGAATTGATTGGGACCACAAGTCTAAAAGCCCCAGAGCGCATGATGCTCGAATGACCCTGGTTAAAATTGGGGACCATAGATCCATGTTGAATTTTAAAAAACTCGATTGGTACCCCATCAGGGCCTGGCGCCTTTCCATTCCTACTAGCCAATAATGCAAGCTCTACTTCCTCGTGTGATATGTGGATTGCTATCGGGAAAGAAGTTGGCTTTAAGTCAGAACTGATCAAGGCTGGACTCGTTTGAGTTGCGGTTAAGAGAAGGCCGAATATCCGCTCAAAATGTTCGACCCAAAGATCTTCATCAATTGCAACGTCAATATTGGGATTATTTCTTGAGTCAGATATGAAAGGCGACTTAACGACCTTCCAGAACGAAGCGCTATCTTTCAGGGTGCATGATTTATGCAATTGATCCCACAGATATTTTTTCAGTTTTTCCTTTCTGCATTTTAAGGCCGGGTTATAAGTCTGCCTAAGACAAAACAATTTCCCTTGGGTCTCTGTCCTTTAGGGCTACTTTCAGGTTCTGATGAGCAAGGGTACAGCTGCTATCGAACCATCCCTTATTTCTAAATTTGCTAGTATTCAAATTAACAGATAGGATTTCCTTTATTGATTTTAGTAATATTGCAAAGTTAGTTATGACTCCCTCATTTGTAGTGGCAGGATCAAGACATTTATTGATCTCTGATCTAGAATTTCTAACCAATCTCGCAGTGATATCCAGCAGGTCCACTTTTTCCCACTTGAGTGTGTACCCATTTAACTTATCTAATGATAGGTTATTTTGAGCAAGAGTCCTCATAATGTCACACCTGTTGGATACCTGTGGAATTTTTAGTGTGACACTATTTGGGTAATGATCACTGATAATAATGTTGTGGGTCTTACAATTCAATATTTGGAATGCTGCATTAGAGGAAATAAAGATAAAATCAATTATACTTGGCCTTCCTCTACCGTTGAAAGTAGGGACAATAGGTATGGGAGGGTTCACCATATAATTTACAAGGCCAAGATCTAAGCCACAAAGAGTTTCATTCAGACAATCCCCAATTAAAGTATGACGGAAGTGTGTTACTGGATTATCGTTTTCATCCACTACGCCACAGACTATGTTTTCACTGTGATTACAGAGGGTTTGATCAAAATCCCCAGCCCAGATTATAGCCACTTCCTTGGTGGCTTTGTTAGTTAGGTCCTGGAGGGAGAGAAATATTTCTTTTATGACTTTTATTAAGTCATCTGTAGGAAGATTGTTATAAAAATTCACCATTAGGAGAACGTTGGTTTTCAGATCTAAGGTGAGTATTTGGAATTTTGGTTCCAATTTAATGGGAACAATTTTCGTGATCTGCAAAGCATTAGACACGAAAATCGTCAGACCCCCCTTTGCTCTACCTGAAGATGATGGTATGGCTGGAGAGAAGTATGTTTTGTAACCCTCTAGGTGAATCTCTGATGTCGCCCATGTTTCCTGCAGACACAAAATACTAAAATTGTGAACAAAATCTAACCAGAGTTCATTTGTCACCTTAGTACAAAGACCAGCGGTGTTCCAGTATAATATTTTCAGGCACAGGTTTGCCTTTTTGGTTTCAATTTCAATATCTAAGCCCATGGTTTCTTCGTGGTGACTGATCTGGGTCGTAATAGGCACAGTTCATTGAGAGTGGTATATTGGACCGGGTTAACTGAATAATCAATGAAAGCATCGATATTAGGCATTATATTAGAAATTGGGCCCTCTGACTCATGTCAGTCCACCCTTTCCAGGTCCGAAAGCTTGTCAAAGTAGTTAAAAGTCGGGATATTATATCTATTTCAGAGACCCTCCATCAGTTCCATATTTGATAATCCCGTATGACACGTACTTATTGATGGATGAGGGGATTGGGGGAAAAAAAAACTCAGATCTCTGGTGTGTATACCACTATATCCAAACGGAGTTTGCCAATTACATATATGATGGACCACCCGTCTGTCCCTTAAATTGATGATGATGCAGTCCTCCTGGTAGTCTTTTATCCTATGACCCACCCAGCTTAGACTCCTGGCAAATATAATTTCTCCACACATATTTAATGGGAGTGGCCTGTTCTTATTTAACCAATGTGCAACTTTGTTTCTTAACTCTGGGTATGTTTCAGATTTTTCATGGCCTAACTCCGGAACACCAATTAACACTGCTGTATTCGGGGAAGATTGTGGGGGAAGATCAATATGTGGGAATATCCGTATTGGTTTGGGAAATCTGGGAAAATCCTTATCAATAGGTATACTTTTGTTCACCTATCCCGCAAGTTCCGTAGCCCTCACCAAACCTCCCTCCCCCGTTTGTACAACCTCACCCTCAACCACCCTCCGTCCCCTCCCGGAAAGTCTGCCTGACTCTACGGTGTGATTCAGGGATTGAACAACTAAGGGTCTGGGGGGAGGTGGTAACGAGGTTATGTGGTTGGATTCACTGTTATGTACTCTGGGAGATGGTAGAGTTTCCGCAGCCTTATTATGTGCACCATCTGCGAGTTGCTTTAGAATATTAGAACTAGATATAGTTACTTGCTCCCAAGTTCTCAATTTTTCCGCAAATCCGCTTTATCCTTTCCAGGAGTGGGGCCATTAGGGATTTCATGAGGTGTTAAATTTTGTCCATGAGCCCCTCATTGTTTAAGGGATATGGAAAAGGAGGGACTAAGTTTTCTACCGCTAGAACATTAACCCCTTCGATGCTGGTGACAAAGCCAGCTCGTCATGGGCGTTACCTGCGCTGCGCGCATGACGAGCTGGCTTTGTCACATAACGCGCGATTTTCGAATTTTCAGCGCGCAGCGGGAAAACCCGCTAGCGCGCATGCGGTTAAGTGAAGGAGTATTAGTCAATGTAATGCTTGGGATTAGGTGGTCTTGTAGTTGTTTAGTAACATTTATAGGTGTTTTAAGGGTTTTTGCAGTCTTTGGACATCTTCCCCTCTGTCTTGTCCCGCCACGTTTCCTTTTATTTGATGAACCTTGTCCTTGAGCTGCTACCGCTAGATTAGCATTTACTGTGGGTCTAGTTAGAAGAGGCGGTGGTGACTCATTGGATATGACGTGTAAAAATGAATCAGTGCTTGAATCTATTCCTATGTTACTGTCCTCCCTAATAATATTCAAGTTAGGTGACGCCTCGATTGATCGGTCAATCACATTTTCCCCACCAGTCTCAGGAATAGATGTTTTACTCCTGCAGTTCGTAGGAGTAGTAGCTGTTGCTATGAGGCCCAGGGAAGAACGCTTATTATAGAGGGGTTCCAAGGAGAGTCGACGCTCGGGAATGGCAATTTCTTTTTCCAGAACTTCCAGAAATTCCACGCACCCCAAAGGACCCTATGATCAGCCCAGCTTTCCTACGCCGTGGTCCCCCGCACCAGAAAGACAAGATCGGGAGGCCGCTCCTTCTCCTTCCTCGTGGCCAAAGCATGGAACGCCCTTCCGCTCCACCTCAGACAGACATCTTCGCTCCCCATCTTCGCAAGAAACCTCAAAACCTGGCTCTTCGACAGACCCCCTCCTTGATGGAATGGAACCTGCACCCCCCCACCCCCCCCACCCCTAGCGCCTTGAGACCCTTACAGGTGAGTAGTCGCGCTTTAACAAACTCCTGATTGATTGATTGAGAACTGATGCAGCCCTGGTTATGAACTGGTCCAGCGGGAGCCTCTCGCAGCAGTTGTTGCAGGTTCAGTGCCATTGTTTTTTCCCGTACCTGTTGGACATTGAAGGACTTTACATCGGACCTTGCTGCATTGTGGGAGACCGGGTGGGCCTGCGGGACTGCGAGGACCAGCAGCCGTAGTGCTCTCCAATCGGCCGCAGCTGGTTCTCTTCCCGCCTTCTTCCTGTCTATTTTAGTCCCGCCCATACCGCGTATCGCGTGACCGCACGTGGGCTAAGCCCGGGCCAAGGGCGGGCCCGTCCTGGCCCGTCACAGTCTGAACAAGGCCGGGCTGGGCAACCTCTCTGGTATTCTGGACTTGGGACTCGGACTTTAAAGTAAGCTTATTTCCTTGTTCGCCCCGACCCATTGTTCTATGCTTGCTGATAGTTACTTGTCAAAGACCTGTATTACAAGTATTTGCCATTATCACACAAAGGCTATAATGTCACGCAAAGGGAGGAAACCAATTATAGGGGGAAGTGTTACTGGTACTCTGGACCAGTTCATAACCAGGGCTGCATCAGTTCTGGAAAAAGAAATTGCCATTACCGAGCGTTGACTCTCCTTGGAGCCCCTCTATAATAAGCGTTCTTCCCTGGGCCTCATAGCAACAGCTACTACTCCTACGAACTGCGGGAGTAAAACATCTATTCCTGAGACTGGTGGGGAAAATGTGATTGACCGATCAATCGAGGCGTCACCTAACTTGAATATTATTAGGGAGGACAGTAACATAGAAATAGATTCAAGCACGGATTCATTTTTACACGTCATATCCAACGAGTCACCACCGCCTCTTCTAACTAGACCCACAGTAAATGCTAATCTAGCGGTAGCAGCTCAAGGACAAGGTTCATCAAATAAAAGGAAACATGGTGGGACAAGACAGAGGGGAAGATGTCCAAAGACTGCAAAAACCCTTAAAACACCAATAAATGTTACTAAACAACTACAAGACCACCTAATCCCAAGCATTACATCGACTAATACTCCTTCACTTAATGTTCTAGCGGTAGAAAACTTAGTCCCTCCTTTTCCATATCCCTTAAACAATGAGGGGCTCATGGACAAAATTGAACACCTCATGAAATCCCTAATGGCCCCACTCCTGGCAAGGATAAAGCGGATTTGAGGAAAAATTGAGAACTTGGAGCAAGTAACTATATCTAGTTCTAATATTCTAAAGCAACTCGCAGATGGTGCACATAATAAGGCTGCGGAAACTCTACCATCTCCCAGAGTACATAACAGTGAATCCAACCACATAACCTCGTTACCACCTCCCCCCAGACCCTTAGTTGTTCAATCCCTGAATCACACCGTAGAGTCAGGCAGACTTTCCGGGAGGGGACTGAGGGTGGTTGAGGGTGAGGTTGTACAAACGGGGAAGGGAGGTTTGGTGAGGGCTACGGAACTTGAGGGACAGGTGAACAAAAGTATACCTATTGATAAGGATTTACCCAGATTTCCCAAACCAATACGGATATTCCCACCTATTGATCTCCCCCCACAATCTTCCCCGTATACAGCAGTGTTAATTGGTGTTCCGGAGTTAGGCCATGAAAAATCTGAAACATACCCAGAGTTAAGAAACAAAGTTGCACATTGGTTAAATAAAAACAGGCCACTCCCGTTACATATGTGTGGAGAAATTATATTTGCCAGGAGGCTAAGCTGGGTGGGTCATAGGAGAAAAGACTACCAGGAGGACTGCATCATCATCAATTTCAGGGACAGACGGGTGGTCCATCATATATGTAATTGGCCAACTCAGTTTGGTGATAGTGGTATACACACCAGAGATCTGAGTTTTTTTTACCCCCAATCCCCTCATCCATCAATAAGTACGTGTCATAGGGGATTATCAAATATGGAACTGATGGAGGGTCCCAGAAATAGATATAATATCCCGACTTTTAACTACTTTGACAAGCTTTCGGACCTGGAAAGGGTGGACTGACATGAGTCAGAGGGCCCAATTTCTAATATAATGCCTAATATCGATGCTTTCATTGATTATTCAGTTAACCCGGTCCAAAATACCACTCTCAATGAACTGTGCCTATTACAACCCAGATCAGTCACCACGAGGAAACCATGGGCTTAGATATTGAAATTGAAACCAAAAAGGCAAACCTGTGCCTGAAAATATTATACTGGAACACCGCTGGTCTTTGTACTAAGGTGACAAATGAACTCTGGTTAGATTTCGTTCACAATTTTAGTATTCTGTGTCTGCAGGAAACATGGGCGACATCAGAGATTCCCCTAGAGGGTTACACAACATACTTCTCTGCAGCCATACCATCACCTTCAGGTAGAGCAAAGGGGGGTCTGACGATTTTCGTGTCTAATGTTTTGCAGATCACGAAAATTGTTCCCATTAAATTGGAACCAAATTTCCAAATACTCACCTTAGATCTGAAAACCAACGTTCTCCTAAAGGTGAATTTTTATAACAATCTTCCTACAGATGACTTAATAAAAGTCATAAAAGAAATATTTCTCTCCCTCCAGGACCTAACTAACAAAGCCACCAAGGAAGTGGCTATAACCTGGGGTGGGGATTTTGATGAAACCCTCTGTAATCACAGTGAAAACATAGTCTGTGGCGTTGTGGATGAAAACGATAATCCGGTAACACACTTCCGTCATACTTTAATTGGGATTGTCTGAATGAAACTCTTTGTGGCTTAGATCTTGGCCTTGTAAATTATATGGTGAACCCTCCCATACCTATTGTCCCTACTTTCAATGGTAGAGGAAGGCCAAGTATAATTGATTTTATCTTTATTTCCTCTAATGCAGCATTCCAAATATTGAATTGTAAGACCCACGACATTATTATCAGTGATCATTACCCAAATAGTGTCACACAAAAAATTCCAAAGGTATCCAACAGGTGTGACATTATGAGGACTCTTGCTCAAAATAACCTATCATTAGATAAGTTAAATGGGTACACACTCAAGTGGGAAAAAGTGGACCCGCTGGATATCACTGCGAGATTAGTTAGAAATTCTAGATCAGAGATTAATAAATGTCTTGATCCTGCCACTACAAATGAGGGAGTCATGACTAACTTCACAATATTACTAAAATCAATAAAGGAAACCCTATCTGTTAATTTGAATAGTAGCAAATTTAGACATAAGGGATGGTTCGATAGCAGCTGTACCCTTGCTCATCAGAACCTGAAAGTAGCCCTAAATAAAAAGGACAGAGACCCAAGGGAAATTGTTTTTCTTAGGCAGACTTATAACCGGGCCTTAAAATGCAGGAAGGAAAAACTGAAAAAAGATCTGTGGGATCAATTGCATAAATCATGCACCCTGAAAGATAGTGCTTCCTTCTGGAAGGTCGTTAAGTCGCCTTTCTTATCTGACTCAAGAAATAACCCCAATATTGACGTTGCTATTGATGAACATCTTTGGGTCGAACATTTTGAGCGGATATTCGGCCTTCTCTTAACCGCAACGCAAACGAGTCCAGCCTTGATCAGTTCTGACTTAAAGCCAACTTCTTTCCCGATAGCAATCCACATATCACACAAGGAAGTAGAGCTTGCATTATTGGCTAGTAGGAATGGAAAGGCGCCAGGCCCTGATGGGGTACCAATCGATTTTTTAAAATTCAACATGGATCTATGGTCCCCAATTTTAACCAGGGTCATTCCAGCATCATGCGCCCTGGGGCTTTTAGACTTGTGGTCCCAATCAATTCTTGTCCCCATTTTTAAAAAAGGGGACCGCCAATCGCCTTCGTGCTACCGGCCTATTTCTTTGCTGGACTCACTGGGGAAAGTGGCTGGACGTGTTATCTTAGAGCGGCTGCAGCAATGGGTGATCGATAATAAAGTTCTTTCTGACCTGCAATTCGGGTTTCTCGCGGGCCTGGGCACAACAGAACAAGCACTCAATTTGTCTCTCCTAATAGGCAAGTATGCAAACGCGAAGGGGGGAGGGGGCTTTATACATGGCGTACGTCGACCTCTCGGCAGCCTTCGACTGCATTAGTCACATCAAGCTGTGGTCTATATTAGCGGAAATGGGAGTGGAGAAGCCCCTTGTAACCTTCCTACGTGAGCTATACTCAGACGCCACAGCTAGAGTGAGGTATGGCTTGGGGGGGGAGCTGACAAAGTCGTTTAGAGTAGAGAGGGGAGTAAGGCAGGGCTGCGTCCTAGCCCCGTTCCTATTTAATCTTTATACAAATGGCCTGGAACAAGCCATGGTAACAGGGTGCGAGGATCTCCCCATTATTAACAACCGCCTAATACCAGTGTTACTATATGCGGATGACGCTGTGATCCTAGCACGTACCCCCATGGAGTTACAGCGTGCTCTCGAGAGATACTCCACTTTTATGGCCAACCTGGACCTGAATTTTAATATTAAAAAAACGTTTGTTATGTCCGCTGGTTCCAGAATTAAGAACATGAAGGCCATCTGTATTGCCAAGCAAAAACTTGAGAATACAATTACTTACCCGTATTTGGCATTGTTTTTGATCATAAATGCTCTTGGAAGTACGCTATTGAGTCTAGGAAATTGCTTTTCATGAGGGCGAAATTTGCCTTGGTTAACTTTGCAAACAAACTGGATAGACGGCCCACGGCCGAACTCATAGAGATCTATAAAGCAAAATGTTTAGCCACTGCAACATATGGGGCCAGTGTGTGGGGTTATGGGAAGGTCGAAGCAGTGCAACAGGTAGAAAACAGCTTCTTAAGATTCTTACTCGCATTCCCACGGGGAACATCGACCTATGCATGCCACTTGGAACTGGGCCTGTCTTATTTAACAGACTCAATCAAAATCTAACCCCTTCTTTTATGGCACCGCATCTGGTCTTCCAGTGACACTACACTTTGCCAAAGCTTTATTCAGGACTGTATATCCTTAGACAATGCCCACAAGATTGGATGGATTGCCTATGTTAGGAAATTCTTCAATGATTTGGGCATGTTACAATATTATTATTCCCCCCTCAATTGCTGTTCTCCCGAGAAAACTATTTTAAAAAGTTTGTCTGGCTCATTTAGAATCTTCTTGGCTCTCTAGCGAGGTCAGTAAAGCCACTGTGCAACACTCGCTTCTAATACAAACATCCATGACGGTCCAGCCGTACTTAACTTTCAATCTCTCAGGTTATGAAAAATTTCTCTTCACAAGACTCAGACTAGATATTTTTCATCGCCTGGTCACATTCCCAGTAACCAATGACTGCCCTGCCCTTGCTATGACATTTGCTCCCAATCCACGATACACACATTATTGTTTTGCAAATTTTATTATGAGCCAAGGAGACGCTGGATCATACCAATATTAAAAATTATGGGCTCACGAAAGTGTCGTCCAGCTTTCCTTGCTCTGCAATTCTTGGACGACGAATGCTTTGCCAAATCGACAGCGAAATTCTTGACTTTCTCTGTCAGGCACAGGCGAATGCTTGAGTAACATGGGGTGCTTATTTTTTAAATGAATCGTTTTTAAACTCCCAAAAACCTGATTTGATTTCTCCAGTATTTTATTTGTTGCCGCAAACAATTTGCTGTCTTTTAACTACCATCAACTTATCTTAAAATTTTAGCATTATTCTTTTTCCTACATACTAATATCTTATCCTTGCCTTCTCGAAGCTTACCACCACGGAGCCTCAACTTAAAGATTGCTATACATTGTTACCAAAGTGGTTGGTGATCCGTATGATGTTGTAATGAACTTGCTATTTTGATGATATTTTATTAAGACGGTTATAATTTTTTTAATGTATTTCAATGTATTTTGAATTGTTTGCTATGATTTTATGGCTGTTTGCTGCAACCGAATAAAGATAAATATTGATTGATTGATTGATTGACTGTTTACTTTAACAATTTATAGTGTCTCACTAAATATAGTGGATAGTGACTAAACTGTGTGAATTTCTGTATCACTTTGTCAGTTGTTGTGTAAACTGGTTCTCCAGTTGGTTACTAGCTATGTGAAAGTCTATATTAGTTATTGATTAGTTAACTGAGTATCTGTATGAGAGAGTGAATGTGTGTGTGGTTTGGTGGGGGGTGTGTGACTGCCCAAAGATGTGTGAATAGTTGATTCAGTAGATATATGAAGTTAAAACTACATGTTCTAACAGGTGTTTGGGTGAGTGAATATCTTTATGGGTGTGGTGATGAGCAAATATATTTCTCAATGGTACATGTCCAACAAACTAGAAAAATAAAAGGCAGTGTATGTGTCAGTTGTTGTATATAAATAAGTATACATAAGACTCAATGATTGTGTGAGTGACTGTATGGATAACTGTATACTTGTATTAATGAAATACACTAAGTATGACTTACTATCTAAATGAATAGATGAAGTGGTGTTTGTATAAGTGTGTAGCTAAGTAAGTATGTAAGTGTGATCCAAAGTCAAAGTCAAAGTCAAAAAGCTTTATTTCGATAAAAATTCATTATCATAAAAGCAAAACAGTAAAAATAATAATAATTTACAGTTTACATTATTACATTTTCTTAAAAAGAAGTTGGTGGCAAGAAGTTGAGACATTACTAGAATAAATATTCTTTAAAAAAGAATTAAACAGAATATTTTAGCTTTCTGGCTCGAATAGCCCAAGCCCAAGATAAAAATTTGGCTAGGGCACACGCATAGGGTACATAGCTGTCCGAGACAAGTATCCTAATTGCCACATCATGGCTCCTGGTTCCCAGCTGACGGCATAGGTTCTTCAACCACACCCTTCTTGGATTAGCATATTCCTTACAGACAAATAAGAAATGAGCTAATGTCTCTGGATGAGCTAGGCAAAGTGGACACAAATCTGTTTTGCCTGTACAGGATTTCCATGTTTTGGTAAAGGTATTCAGTGGCAAAGTACCCGTTCTAAATCTAAAATACAAAGACCGGGCAAAAGGTTTCCCAATTATGTCCAGGTAGGGTTCCCGCCTGGGACAGTCTTTAAACATCAAAAAGTCCTCTGTAAGCCTGCCAAGGGACGTGCTGGAGTGTCTTTGGGAGCAAATCCAATCCCGATAAAGCTTTTTGAGTGTTTGTTTTGGGGGTGAGGTTCTGCTTAGCCAAGAATCAAGTAGGCCCAAGTTGGACAATAGGATTTTCATGTCTTTTAACCATTTGATTCTGACCCAGTTTGGTGATGCCATTATTTCTTCAAGACCTCTGGCGTAGCCACTGAGTTCTTCTACCCGCCAAATACGGGCCCATAGTAGGAGAGGGCGGAATTTCGCAATTTCGGCGATCTGGGTACAGCCAAGGTCCATGAATAAAGGTAAAAGTGGGGTGCTTTGAGGGAGGGACATTATTTGTCTACAGAAATTATTCTCAGATCTTTGCAGAGCTTCGGTAGATGCAGAGCCCCAAAGTTCCGCTCCATAAAGGGCAGAGCTGACACCTTTGGCTGCGTAGATCTCGAGGACTGTTCCTATTGGTTTAGATGAACTGGAACGTTGCTCCCTTAAGAGGGCACCTGTGATCCTTTTATGGCTCAACAGCATCTTGTCTAGATGGGGCGTCCAATCCATTTTGTCTGAAAGGCGTATCCCTAGGTAATCAAATACCTTTACCCTTTCCAGGGGCTCAGTGTTTAAGATGGGGGGACGCACTTGCTGTTTGGGGGGATTGAGGACCAGGTACTTAGTTTTGTTGGTATTTATTACCAGGCCTCGGTCAGTGCAAAAGGATTGGAAATTGTCCAAGAGTTTCTGTAGTCCCATTGGGGTTTTAGAGATTAAGAGCGTATCATCCGCGAAGAGGAGGGTCGGTATGCGTTCACCAGCCAGGGATGGTTCGTCAGATGGAAATTTAAGTAGATGCTCAACCACCCCATTGATGTACAAAGAAAAAAGGGTGGGAGCCAGAACACATCCCTGGCGGACCCCTCTCTCGACCGGAATACAGCCCGTTTTCTCCCCTCCAGAACCCCACCTAATTTGGGCAAAGCTGTCCTGATGGAGCCTGACCAGTAAGGATAGTAAATACTGTGGCAGCCCCATGTTAGCCAGAACCTTCCATAACGAGTCCCTAGGGACAAGGTCAAAGGCAGTCTTTAAATCGATGAATGCGAGATAAAGACTGCCCTTGCCTATCACTACCACCTTCCAATAAATCATCATAAGCCTAAATGCTTGCTCAATCGTTCCAGTACCTACTCTAAAACCGGCCTGGAAATCGGTGAGAATTTTGTTTTCTTCTACCCAGTTGAGAATTCTGAGTAAAAGAACTTTACCGACAACTTTTTGGCTGATATCTAGCAAGCTAATCGGCCTATAGTTAGATGGATCATCCCTTGGGCCTTTCTTGTGAATGGGGACCACCTCCGCCCCCTTCCATGATGAGGGAATGGGGGCGCCCCTACAGATGGCAACAAGGAGGGAGTGGATAAGTTTGCTCCATTGTTTGCATAAGTGAGTAGGATAACTTCATATGTGAATAGGTTGTGTGCTGGTGTGTAATGTCGATATAGGTGTATAAGTATTTTTGATAGTGTGCTATTGTTCATTGACAGCATGTATGAGTGAATCTACAGGTAAGTGATTAGATGTGTGTATACATCTAGGAATCACTGAGTGGGTATTTAGATACTTGTATTGCTGTGTCAATGGATTCAAATATGATACTCTGTATTTTACAAAGAGTGATGAAAGATTTTACTAGTGTATGAAAAGGTGTATGTGATTGTCACGTGGATGATGTCATCAGTGATGTCATCAGTGATGTCATTTGAGATGTCATCAGTGATGTCACTGACCATGTCATGAATGCTGTAATATGTGACATCATCAGCAGTGGATTGCGGGTGTGCACGAAATATAGTTAGTACAACTAACTATATAGGAGCAATTTCAATGGTTTTGTATGAGTGAAATGTCCAGCTAACTATAACACCCCTAAAACTTATAGTTTTTTGAGTGAATTTCAAAGATTTTTAAAATGCTAATTCCTAACTATATAAGGCCTGAAACCTATGGTTTTTTCAGTAAATTTCAAAGGTTTTTTAAATGTTAATTCCTAACTATATAAGGCCTGAAACCTATGGTTTTTACAGTGAATTTCAATGTTTTTTTAAATGCTAATTCCTAACTATATCAGGCCTGAAACTTATGTTTTTTTCATTGAATTTCGAAGGTTTTTTAAATGACAATTTTTAAATGTATTAATTGTTATTTTTTTATACTGATTTACTACATTTTTGCAGGCAGGTGTTCAGAGGGCACGCCCCCTTTTTACAACACTCTGCAGCGCAGCTCCATGGCGCCTACTGGAGATACCTATTGGACTAGTTCCCTCTAGGGGACCTCTGGATTGAACAGGAATTAATTCCCCAACTTAAACTGTGCAAACGCGCCCTGTAGAGTGTTCTAAATTGGGGGATTAAGTTCCCTTGCATACTGGGGGTCCCTGGGGGCCAACTAGCCCACCGTGAGCCTCCATTATGCGCCAAGGGGCTGCGTTGCTTTTCCCTGGGGGGGCGGCGGTCCCCGGGGCAGTGTAGGGGGGGGTTGGGCCCCCCCACACTTTTTTATCACTATGCCCCCGTGATTTTGTCCCCCCGGGGGGTAATTTTGGAAAAAAAACGGGTTTAAAAAAAAAAATGTGGGCCATGGGGTCCTTGTGGGACCACCTGGGCAGGCCTAGGGGGTCAGGGTGTTTCTACCCTGCCCCTTTTTGTGTTCTACACGTTTATTTTTCTGCTTTCTTGTGCCTCGGTCTACCGAGCACAAGATGGCTGCCAACACTTCCTGGTTTGAAGTGTTGAAAGCCAATGAGCATGCAGCTCCTGCTCGGAAAGTTTTAGAACTCAAAAAGGGGGCAGGGTAGAAGCACCCTGACCCCCTAAGCCTGCTCAGGGGGTCCCGCAAGGACCCCCAAGGCCCCTCCCCCCCAAAAATTTTTGGGGGGGAATCGCGGGGTGTGCGTACGGTGCGCATACCCTGCGATTTTTGAAAAAAAAATTATAATTTTTTTGGCCTTGGGTTCCGTGTGGGACCCCCTGAGCATGCCTAGGGGGTCAGGGTGCTTCTACCCTGCCCCCTTTTTGAGTTCTACACACATTTGTTTTTATGCTTTCTTGTGCCCAAGATGGCTGCCATCAATTTCTGTTTTGGAGTGTTGACAGACTGTGGCAGCCAATCAGCATGCAGCTCGTGCACGGGAAGGTGCGCACACGGTGCGCGCACGGTGCAGGCTTATATATATATTTTTTTTTTCTCTTTTGATTTTCTCAGGAACTACTGGAGGGATTTACACCATTTAAGCAAAAGGGTGATCTGCGAATAAGACTATCATTTTGCCAAATTTAGTGTAATTCCGTTCAGCGATTCGGGCTGTAGCCATGTCTAAAGGTCCTATGGAAATTAACATGGGGAAAACACGTTTTGGGGCCCCCCTTTTTTCTCAGCCCCCGCTTGACGAATCTACCCGAGACTTTCAGGGATGAAGCGGAGCAGAACGGGCCATCTTCTTTGAGAAATTCTCAAAGATTCAATAACCGGCGCCAAAGTTATTCCCAATAGAATGTTGTGGATTTCCTATGGAAACTAGTCCTAACTATATATACCTATATATATATGCAAAGACAGAATCCAATTCAATGAATCCAGACAAGCCCGCAGTTCATCCGAAAGTTCTTTATTCGGCTGGCACAAAAGTCCTTTTTTTTTTTTTTTTCATCCGAAAGTTCTTTATTCGGCTGGCACAAAAGTCAAGAGATAACGCGTTTCGAACAACAAGTTGTTCTTGGTCACATGACCCGCGTGTTATCTCAACCCATTATTTAAAGGTGTAAACACAATAAATCATAGACATAAGCAACATTTCTCTTTAAAACTCAGAGCAACGTTTTGGCTTCTGTATCAGTTAATGTCACTGGCAGAAATTTATACAAATTTTCTAAATGTGAACAAAGTGAAAAAAAGAGAAAAAACCCCTTTTGAATAAAGGTACAAAATAGCACAACCAGCTCTTTTTTTAGAGGAGAGACTCCGTTCAGCAGTGAAATTTTGCAAGGTCCATAATTATGGTATAGTACCGTATACAACATAATACATGATTTCTCCTAGGACAATTACGGTATAGTACCTTATGCCTATTTCATGCAGCTAACTATATCTAATCTTACACATATCATTTGCAATAGTATACACATTCAATAGGAAGAACGTAAATTCCCCATGTGTGAACGTCACTCAAAAGTGGTATCCTCTTCTTTACAACCTAAAGGAAGAAGAGGAAATAGTTCATTGATTTATCAATTGCAAGAAAAGGCAATCTAAAGAGTTCATAATAATACTTTGAGGACCTACTCAATATTATATTATGCAAACTACATCATTGCTAATAATAATAGAGACTAGTTTCACGTGTAAAAGAAATGGGTTTGGGGGTGAGAATGTGCGGGAAGGGTAAATAAAACAAAGAGTATATTGTTTCAGGTGAGAATTCAGCTGTCCTACTTTTCAATCAGGTAAAACATTCTTTTAAAGATGGGAATGTAACTCCTCGTCCACATTTAAACCAACATGGAAACGGGTGCCTGCCAAAAGAATCAGTCTTGATTCTAATTTGCGTAATGCTCCCAATCTGTCTCCAACTCTGATGTTACTTTTGATAGTGGCAATACCTATGTAGTTTGCTTTAGAAGCATCACTTTGATGGAATCGACTAAAATGTCTACCTGTGCTGTAAGAGAAGTCTTGATTAGTGATCGCTCGGAAATGCTCGAGGATACGTTTCTTGACAGGTGCTGTGGTTGACCCAATATACCATAAGTTGCAAGGGCAACGAATCAGGTATACAACATATTCCGTAGTGCATGTTATCAAGGTGTTAATCTTCCATTTCATTTTTGTTTTCAGGAAGGAGGATCTCATTACAGTTTTGACTATATTTGCACGCCTTGCAATTTCCACATTTCCTGAAACCCTTAGTCGTTTTTAACCAGTCAGTCTCTTTAGGGGCTTGATGACTTTGTACTAGGCAATCCTTAAGTGATTGACCACGTTGATATGAGATGCCAGGTGAATTACCAACAGCGTTTCTCAATATGGGATCTTGCCTCAGTATATCCCACCTATTTTTCAGTATTTGTCTTATTTGGTTTGACTGGCTGCAGTATTTGGTGATAAACCCCACTTTTGGGGTTTCAGTGTTGGTAATCAAAAAAGTAGTAGTTTTAGGAATTAAAGCTTTCTCCCTTGTTATTTTGTCAATTCTAGATTCAGCTTCCTTGAGCGATTTGGTGGAATACCCCCTGGCTTTGAATCTTTCTTTCATCTCCTCCTTAATGTTTTGGAAGTGTGATTCAGTAGAGCAATTTCGTTTAGCTCTCAGGAATTCACTAAAAGGGATTCCCCACCGAAAACTAGGGGGGTGAGCGCTGGAGGAATGGAGTAAAGAGTTCCCTGCTGTCTCTTTACGGAAAAGTGAGGTGGCTAGTTGGTTGTTGGTATTTGTGACTCTGACATCTAGGAAATCTACGGAGCGTCTGCTGTAATGCCTGGTAAATTTTAAATTCACCTGATTATCATTTAGACAGTCAATGAAACAGTTTAGATCATTTTCAGTTCCCCGCCATACAAAAAAGACTTCGTCTATATATCTTAGCCATCGTACCACATTCAATGCACATCTTTCCGTGCAGTCATTACAGAGCACCTGCTTCTCCCACCAGCCCACCATGAGGTTGGCATAACTGGGGGCGAAGCAGGTGACCATGGAAGTCCCTTGTTGTTGTTTGTAATGTTCTTTGTTAAACAAAAATACATTTTCGTTCAGACACAGCCTAATCATTTCTAATACCATACAAGTATGTTCAAGATATTCCAATTTTCGTTGTTTCAAAAAGAACTGACATGCTTTAATGCCATCCTTATGTCTTATACTTGTATATAGGGACTCGACATCCAAACATACCAGCCAACATTGTTCGTCCAATTCAATACTTGAAATTTTGTGGATAAAATCAGTGGTATCTCTCACATAGGAAGATAATTCCTTAACAAATGGGAAAAGAAAGGGATCTATGTAGATGCTGGTGTGCTCAAAGAGGCTATCGATAGATGCAACTATGGGTCTGCCTGGTGGTTTGGATATACTTTTGTGCACTTTCGGCAAAAGATAAAAGGTCGGGGTTTTCGGATTTTCCTTGTGGAGATACCTTTCTTCATCCCATGTTAGTAAACCTTTATCTCTCCAGTGCCCCAATTGTTTATAGTATTCCTCCCGTAGATTTACTATGTACCGCTTGTCTACTTTGCAGTAACATCTTTCGTCCGACAGTTGTCTCATGGCCTCTTCTATGTACATATCTCTGGGCATCAACACAATGTTCCCACCCTTATCTGAGGGTTTGATTACTATATCAGTATTTTGTTGTAAGTTCTTAATAGCAGTCTTCTGTTCCTTACTGATATTTCTACATATTGTTCGATTTTCTAATAGTTTATCAAAATCCCCTGACCGCTGCTGCTGTTCTGCAAATAAAGGATGAAACTGGCGCCGCGTGGGTGTCTTCAATTGCTGAGCGCAAGTTGTTTGAAAAGATTGTGGCCGGCTTCGGGTCACGGAGACCACCCCACCGCTGCCAGTGGATCCGTGTGTTTGAGAACACAAACACAAGAAACGGAGCGACATGCCCTGCGGAAATAGCGCAAAAGAAGCAACGGCCATGGGTATCAACGGGCTAACAAACCCGATGGGAAATACTAATTGTAGGTTAATGCAAGCGGCTTCCACTATGGATAATACTCTCTAACACTACAAGACCCACAATGCTTGGGAGCTAACACGCCCTGATGGGCGGTGCCGATATTCAACAACACCTGAATAGACTGTGGCTGCTTGCTTTACCACATTATACACCAAGACATGATTAAGGAAGGTTCTTCTGAAACGAGTAGGCGAATAGGTGAACTTTGTTTGAAGGAGATCCCCTGACCGCTGCTGCTGTTCTGCAAATAAAGGATGCAACTGACGCCGCGTGGGTGTCTTCAATTGCTGAGCGCAAGTTGTTTGTATATATATATATATATATATATATATATATATATATATATATATATATATGAGGTATGTCCAGTTCCCAGAGCAGGTAGCGCAGCACGTTCAGCCACACCAACAAACAGGAACCAGCGAGACCCAGGAAGGTGCAAATTTTTCTTTTTATTTAGATGTTAGCCCAGCACCAGTCCACTATATATATATATATATATATATATATATATATATATATATATATATATATATATATATATATATATATATATATATATATATATATATATATATATATATATATATATATATATATATATATATATATATATATATATATATTACCTACTGGCGGTCGCCAGTAGGTATATATAGTTAGGATTTTTTTGAATAGGGATTTCTGAAAATTCTATGTTGAATAACTTTGGCGTTGATGGACGGAATTGGCTGACATTTTCAGGAAAATGGCACATTTTGTTTCTGAGCGTCCCCTGAAAGTTTGGGGGGGTTTCGTCAAGCGGGGGCCGAGAAACAAGGGGGGCCCCAAAACGTGTTTTTAACATTGAGTTTTCCATAGGGCGGTTGGACTCACTTTTAGCTCGAACGGCTGAATGGATTTCCACAAAACTTGGCAAAATTGTAGGGACTGGTAGCCCGATGTGCCTTTGCTATGTCTCAAGATATATGCTCCAGTGGTTTTTACAAAAATTAACTATGAAAAATATATATTGGGCTACATTGGGCTATATATATGTTAGAGCCCAAATGTAGCCCAATGTAGCCCAAAGATGGCCACCAGAGACAAAAAAAACAAATGTAGCCCAAATATCAGCCAGATGTAGCCCAACTATAGCCCAGTGACAGAATGTCCCAGAGTGTTCTAAAGAACAACTAGAGCGCTAACAGTCTTACTTATGACAAAAGTATGGCACACCTGAAGTCATCTTGATTGGAATAAAGTGTTAACACTTAAAACATTTAATTTGCAAAGGAACAAAATGAGGGGTTTCATTTTGCCATAGAAATGTTATATATATATATATTCACTGAAAAAACCATAGGTTATAGACCATATATGGTTAGGAATTAGCATTTACAAAACCTTGAAAATTCACTGAAAAAACCATAGGTTATAGACCATATATAGTTAGGGATTAGCATTTACAAAACCTTATTTTACTCACACAAAACCATTGAAATTCGCATATATAGTTAGTTGCACTAACTATATATCGCGCACCCGCAATCCACTGCTGATGATGTCACATATTACATCATTCATGACATGGTCAGTGACATCACTGATGCCATCACTGATGACAACTCAAATGACATCACTGATGACATCACTGATGACAACATCCAGTGACTGTATGTTTCTGTAAAGTTAAAATATGTCTTACATATTGAAGAATGAGTGGATGTATAAGTGTCTGGATGAAGGATTTAGTAGGTGCATGACTGACTGTATGAGTGAGTGATTAAATGTGTCTCACTGAGAGCATGGGTTAGTGACTAAACTGTCTTAATTTGTGCATCATTATATCTGCTGTTCTGTAAACTGCTGCATGTGTTGATCAATAGCTATATGATTAACTATATGGGTTATTGATTGGTTGCCCAAGTATTTGTATGGGAGAGTGAGTGTGTGTGTGGGTGGCTGGAAGGTGTGTGACTCTGTGCATAGATGTGTGAACAGTTGATTCACTAGATGTATGGGTTCAAAAGTGCATGTGGAATCAGCTGTATGGGCGGTTGACTGTGTGCATGAGTGTATTGGTGAGTGAATGGATATCTCAGTGCTACATGTCAAAGTAAGAACATATGTAAAACACACTACATTTGAGAGTTGACATATATAAATAACTGTGCATAAGAGCCAGTGAATGTGTGAGTGGCTGTATGGATCATTGTAAACTTGTATCAGGTATTGTATAAGAGAGTAAATATGTGTTAATATATGTTTGAATAAGTAAGGTGTGTATAACTGTATAGTTGAGGAAATGGAGGTGTGATTGATTTTTTGCATGACTGACTAGGTGTGTGAGTAACTCCATGGATGAGTGACAGTCTGTGAGTGTCTGTTTACACTGATTGTATCTAAGGTTATATTAGAATCTGAAGAGGTTCATCGTATTATCACATGAATGATATCATCAGTGATGTGATGAGTAATGTCAAATGAGATGTCATCAGTGATGTCATTTGAGATGTCATCAGTGATGTCATCAGTGATGTCATTTGAGTTGTCATCAGTGATGTCATCAGTGATGTCACTGACCATGTCATGAATGATGTAATATGTGACATCATCAGCAGTGGATTGCGGGTGCGCGATATATAGTTAGTGCAACTAACTATATATGCGAATTTCAATGGTTTTGTGTGAGTAAAATAAGGTTTTGTAAATGCTAATCCCAAACTATATATGGTCTATAACCTATGTTTTTTTCAGTGAATATATATATATATATATATATATATATATATATATATATATATATATATATATATATATATATATATATATATATGAACACAATACCTCTGCAACAGCAAAAGGTGAGGCCACTCAGGGGAATCAATGAGGGTTTCTTTTATTGCAAATGAAGAACCAAAGTCCATGCGAATGCATTTCGGCTCCACTTGAGCCTTCCTCAGCGCGACGTGGTTCAGGCAGCGTCTGGACAAAATGACCGAAGGGTGTACCTGGTCCCGACCTGCCAGGTGGATAAGCACTCCGCCCCGCACAGCTCAGAATGTCATTGGCCGCGGGGCACTCGTGGTAGGACGCCCAGTGCGTCAGGACTACCACTTCCAGGATGCAGTGCGCTGGTCCGGCACTGCATTAGTGATGGCAAATGCTTGCGGAATGCTTGCACCTTTTGAAATGTCTTGCAGGAAACACCTCCGCTCCCCATAACTGCACCAACCACACAGATTCGACAGTCTTCTGCGACAGGGGCGGGATCGATGATCCGGTGCCCGAGGTGAAGTGAAGTACTTCAGCACTGTTGTGTTTTCGTGTCGCTTCCAGTGGTGGGCTCCTGGAATCCCAATAACTCGGGCAACACACAGTCCACCAAGGCAGATACCAGCAGCCAGGAGCCTCTTTCCGGTGCAGGGGCCTCTCTCAGCGCGATTCTGGCGTGCGCGCTAATTAATGAACACAATACCTCTGCAACAGCAAAAGGTGAGGCCACTCAGGGGAATCAATGAGGGTTTCTTTTATTGCAAATGAAGAACCAAAGTCCATGCGAATGCATTTCGGCTCCACTTGAGCCTTCCTCAGCGCGACGTGGTTCAGGCAGCGTCTGGACAAAATGACCGAAGGGTGTACCTGGTCCCGACCTGCCAGGTGGATAAGCACTCCGCCCCCCCACAGCTCAGAATGTCATTGGCCGCGGGGCACTCGTGGTAGGACGCCCAGTGCGTCAGGACTACCACTTCCAGGATGCAGTGCGCTGGTCCGGCACCGCATTAGTGATGGCAAATGCTTGTGGAATGCTTGCATCTTTTGAAATGTCTTGCAGGAAACACCTCCGCTCCCCATAACTGCACCAACGACACAGATTCGACAGTCTTCTGCGACAGGGGCGGGATCGATGATCCGGTGCCCCAGGTGAAGTGAAGTACTTCAGCACTGTCGTGTTTTCGTGTCGCTTCCAGTGGTGGGCTCCTGGAATCCCAATAACTCGGGCAACACACAGTCCACCAAGGCAGATACCAGCAGCCAGGAGCCTCTTTCCGGTTAAGGGGCCTCTCTCAGCGCGATTCTGGCGTGCGCGCTAATTAATGAACACAATACCTCTGCAACAGCAAAAGGTGAGGCCACTCAGGGGAATCAATGAGGGTTTCTTTTATTGCAAATGAAGAACCAAAGTCCATGCGAATGCATTTCGGCTCCACTTGAGCCTTCCTCAGCGCGACGTGGTTCAGGCAGTGTCTGGACAAAATGACCGAAGGGTGTACCTGGTCCCGACCTGCCAGGTGGATAAGCACTCCGCCCCCCACAGCTCAGAATGTCATTGGCCGCAGGGCACTCGTGGTAGGACGCCCAGTGCGTCAGGACTACCACTTCCAGGATGCAGTGCGCTGGTCCGGCACCGCATTAGTGATGGTAAAGCAAGCAGCCACAGTCTATTCAGGTGTTGTTGAATATCGGCACCGCCCATCAGGGCGTGTCAGCTGCCAAGCATTGTGGGTCTTGTAGTGTTAGAGAGTATTATCCATAGTGGAAGCCGCTTGCATTAACCTACAATTAGTATTTCCCATTGGGTTTGTTAGTCCGTTGATACCCATGGCCGTTGCTTCTTTTGCGCTATTTCCGCTGGGCACGTCGCTCCGTTTCTTGTGTTTGTGTTCTCAAACACACGGATCCGCTGGCAGCGGTGGGGTGGTCTCCGTGACCCGAAGCCAGCCACAATCTATTCAAACAACTTGCGCTCAGCAATTGAAGACACCCACGCGGCGTCAGTTTCATCCTTTATTTGCAGAACAGCAGCAGCGGTCAGGGGATCTCCTTCAAACAAAGTTCACCAACTCGCCTACGCGTTTCAGAAAAACCTTCCTTAATCATGGCTTGGTGTATAATGTGCTAAAGCAAGCAGCCACAGTCTATTCAGGTGTTATTGAATATCGGCACCGCCCATCAGGGCGTGTCAGCTGCCAAGCATTGTGGGTCTTGTAGTGTTAGAGAGTATTTTCCATAGTGGAAGCCGCTTGCATTAACCTACAATTAGTATTTCCCATCGGGTTTGTTAGTCCGTTGATACCCATGGCCGTTGCTTCTTTTGCGCTATTTCCGCAGGGCACGTCGCTCCGTTTCTTGTGTTTGTGTTCTCAAACACACGGATCCACATTATACACCAAGCCATGATTAAGGAAGGTTCTTCCGAAACGCGTAGGCGAATTGGTGAACTTTGTTTGAAGGAGATCCCCTGACCGCTGCTGCTGTTCTGCAAATAAAGGATGAAACTGACGCCGTGTGGGTGTCTTCAATTGCTGAGCGCAAGTTGTTTGATATATATATATATATATATATATATATATATATATATATATATATATATATATATATATATATATTACCTACTGGCGGTCGCCAGTAGGTAGTTATAGTTAGGATTTTTTTCAATGTTAATTCTCAAAATTCTATTTGGAATAACTTTGGCTTCGGTTGACGAATCTGCCTCAAAATTTTCTCAAAATGGCCTCGCGGCGCCCCGGTCCTTCCCTGAAAGTTTGGGGGGGATTCGTCAAGCGGGGGCCGAGATAAAAGGGGGATCCCAAAACGCGTTTTCCCCATGTTAATTTCCATAGGGCGGTCGATTTCACTTTTAGCTCGAACGGCTGAATGGATTTACACCAAACTTGGCAAAATTGTAGGGACTGGTAGCCCGATGTGCCTTTGCTATGTCTCAAGATATGTGCTCCAGTGGATTTTGAGTAATTTAGGTTCAAAAAAATATATATATCTATAGGCGCTCTCCGGTGCGCGCACCGGAGAGCGCTCCAGGCGCGACACGCGACTTGCGCGCAGAAAGCTGATTGGCTCTTGGGTGTCTGTAAACATTCTAAACAGTCTGGAGCGGCCGCCATCTTGTGTCTCGGTAAAATCGAGACACAAGGGGTTTGAAAAAAAAGGGGCAAATGACCATAAGGGGGCAGAGTAGACCCCCTCTGACCCCCTAGGTTTGATGTGGGGGCTAAAATAGGGTCCTGCGGGGCATTACATTTTTATTTTTTTTTCGATTTGCGCGGGGGGAAGCGCCCGGTACGCGCTCCGGGAAGCGCACCGGGGAGCGAAGCACGGGGAAAATCCAGGACCATATTTATGAAGGCCTTGCGCTGCCAGTTTTGCGCCGCCTGTGCGTCACTTTTTGTGACGCACCAGCGGTGTAAAAAAATGCACCTTGTTACGCTATATTTAAAAAGTGACGCATCTATCTAGATGCGTCACTTTTTAAATATAGCGCAACGAGGCGCATTTTTTTACACTGTTGGTGCGATGCGTCACTTTTCTGTGCGCACTCCTTATGACATTCCAGATGTGTCATATTTAATGTATGACGAATCATGTTGCAAGGAGTTACAGATACGTCAGTATTTCTGACATATCTGTAAACATAAAAGTGACACGAGGCAGGCGCAAGATTTTGACGCAACAGCATCCTAAAAGTGACGCAGTGAAATCTCATAGATTTCAGTACGTCGTTATTACCAAGCTTTTTGCGGGGGAATGCCCCCTCTGCATACATTATACCTGACGCAGATATAATGTGGCGCAGAGTTTTAAAAAGTGACCCATGTACCTAGATGCGTCACTTTTTAAAAATAGCGCAACGAGGTGCATTTTTTTATACCGCTGGTGCGATGCGTCACTTTTCTGTGCGCACTCCTTACGACATTCCAGATGTGACATATTTAATGTATGACGAATCATGTTGCAAGGAGTTACAGATACGTCAGTATTTCTGACATAAAAGTAAACATAAAAGTGACGCATTGCTGGAGTGCGTCACAAAAGTGACGCAACTCCAGTAATGCGTCCTTTCACAAGGGGAAAGCACCATCGCACCAGCGGTGTAAAAAAATGCGCCTCGTTGCGCTATATTTAAAAAGTGACGCATCTAGGTAGATAGGTCACTTTTTAAAACCCTGCGCCACATTATATCTGCGTCAGGTATAATGTATGCAGAGGGGGCGTTCCCCCCCAAAAAGCTTCGTAATAGCGACGCAGTGAAATCTATGAGATTACACTGCATCACTTTTAGGATGCTGTTGCGTCAAAATTTTGCGCCTGCCTCACAGCAGGTGTAAGACTGACGCAAGACCTTTCACATGGTGCTTTCCCCATGTGAAAGGACGCATTACTGGAGTTGCGTCACTTTTGTGACGCACTCCAGCAATGCGTCACTTTTGTGTTTACAGATACGTCAGAAATACTGACGTATCTGTAACTCGTTGTGACATGATTCCTCATACATTAAATATGACACATCTGGAATGTCGTAAGGAGTGCGCACAGAAAAGTGAGGCATCGCACCAGCGGTGTAAAAAAATGCGCCTCGTTGCGCTATATTTAAAAAGTGACGCATCTAGGTAGATGGGTCACTTTTTAAAATCCTGCGCCACATTATATCTGCGTCAGGTATAATGTATGCAGAGGGGGTGTTCCCCCGCAAAAAGCTTTATAATAGCGACGCAGTGAAATCTATGAGATTTCACTGCGTCACTTTTAGGATGCTGTTGCGTCAAAATCTTGCGCCTGCTTCACAGCAGGTGTAAGACTGACGCAAGACCTTTCACATGGTGCTTTTTCCATGTGAAAGGACGCATTACTGGAGTTGCGTCACTTTTGGGACGCACTCCAGCAATGCGTTACTTTTGTGTTTACAGATACGTCAGAAATACTGACATATCTGTAACTCCTTGCGAATTGATTAGTCATAAATTAAATATGACATATCTGGAATGTCATAAGGAGTGCGCCCAGAAAAGTGACGCATCGCTGTTTTCACATAGCGATGCGTCACTTTTCAGAAATGAGGCCTCCAGTTTATTCACTGTGTCACCTCTACGACCCTTTCTTGCGTCAATACATCCCTTTTGCATACATTACACCTGACGTAGGAATAATGTGGCACAGGGGTTTACAAAGTGATGTATTTACCAAGAAACGCCACTTTGTAAATATGAATAAATAAGGTGCATTTTTTATTGGAATGTTGTGTCACAAAAAGTGATGCTTTGGTGGCGTTAAAGTGACGCATGGCTTCATAAATGAAGCCTTCTACCTTCAACTCCAGCAATGCATCTTTTCTTATCCTTCAACACTCCTGTTCTTTTTCAACATTTTCATTGAATATCAACATTCCCCATATTCACTCTTCTTCTCATAACTTTCTTTTCTAACACTCACCTTCTTTCAGTCCTCCTACTTCACTTCTTTTTTCCTCTCATACCTTTCTGTTCTTTCTTACTCATTCTCCTTTCAATTATCAATGCACTATATTTCACTTACTCTTCATTTTTTAAAGAATATAGCTCTTTGATGAGAATTGGAGGTAGTTCTGAAAAGAACTTTTGGTTTTCTTCTTTTTTCAAAACAGGAACAAAAACAGGGAATGGAAACTGCTCAACAGGAGCAAAATAAAACAAAATAATTAGGGGTGGGAAGGGCAGCGATGGTTCTCCAATGCTCGAACCATGAGCTGGACACTTTGCTCCCCATAGGTGAGGAGTTGATTGCAGTATCTGCATCTGAGGACACCATGGTTAAATGCAGGTTGAATATTTGGCACCTGCTCCTGTGATTGCCCCCTCCCAGAAGAAGTTGCTCCTCCGGTTGATGTAGAGGCCCCATCACTGGGAACCTCTTGTGCCAGAGCCCTGACACTTTCCCGGGCAAAATTCTGGGGGTGCATCCTCTCCACATGCCGGATCATTGTGAAGTTCCCAAAAGAGTACTTTTTCAAAGGGTTTCCTCGTGACAGCTCTTCTTTGCAGATCTTGCACTGCACTTTTGGAGCATTTACCTTTTTTAGTCCAGGTGGGATTATAAAAAATTTCCAAATGAAATGTTCCTTAACTTTTCGTTGAGGAGGCTGTTCATCAATGAATTCTGGTTCATCCTCACTGCTGGATTGTCTGCTAGCCATTGTAAAACCAACAAATATCCAGGAGCAAAAAGGCAGGTCTTTCAGCCACAAAAGTGAAAGAAGAAGTGAAGGAAATGGGTGGGGATTTCATTCTTTGTAAAAAAAACTGTTAGCAACCAATGAAAAGTGTTATTTTAGGGTCACATGACCCGACGCGTTTACGCTGCGCGCTCCGGAGCGCTTCCGGGTGCGTTTACGCGGCACGATCGTAGGCGCTTCCAGGGCGCAAACGTGGCGCGAACGTAGGCGCTTCTGGGTGCGTTTACGCGGCGCGAACGTAGGCGCTTCCGAGGGTACTTACGTTGCGCGCCGAAGTGACGTCATCAAACTTTTACAGAAATGTATAATCATTTTCCTTATAAAAAAAACTGATTTTATTTGTATGGTACGAAATGTTTTGCATTATTATTAACTTTTCATTCATATTTTTTTTCACGAACGACAGTAGCGCTCTGGGTGCGCTTTCAGGTGAGCTCACCGGTTAGCTTACCGGAAAGCTTACCGGAGAGCTTAGCTGAAAGCTTCCCGGAGCGCGCACCCAGAGCGCAAAAGAAAAAAATGATATTAAAAAAAAATGAATACTTACAAAAAAACAGCAAATTGTAAAAAAAAAAAAAGGTTAGAAACTCGATATAGAAAGGAATTAGCATTTAGAAAACCTATGAAATTCACTGAAAAAACCATAGGTTTCACACCAGTTATAGTTAGGAATTAGCATTTAAAAAACCTATCAAATTCACTGAAAAAACCATAGGTTTCACACCAGTTATAGTTACCTGGAAATGTTACTGACATAAAACCATTGAAATTCCCACGATATAGTTAGTTGGACTCACTATAACTTGCGCGTGTAATGCACTGCTGATGACATCACATATTACATCACTCATGACATGGTCAGTGACATCACTCATGACATCACCGATGACACCATCCTTGTGACAGAGAGACTGACCTACTTTCACTGTAAAGTAACTCTTAAAACACATTTTGAAAAATAAAAAATAACATTTAAAAAAAAGTGGACATACCTATACCAGATACAACAACCAATTCAGTAATTCCACCATTTATATACACATCCACTCGCTCACCAACACTTCTATATAGTCACTCATACATATACTCACTCATCACATGTAGTGAGACACCTATACATCCGTTAACACACTGACAGTCTTCAAAAAGTTGCTCACACACATACTCACACATGCAAATAAACTATTGAACATCCATTTATTTGCATATACAGCTATATATACACTACCACCTTACTTCTAAGGAAACTTACACATACTTACTATCTTAAACAATCACTTATAGAAACACATACTTATTAAAACAAGAACTCTTTCAATCTCTCACTCTCACATATACTCAATTATATACACCAATACTCACATATACTACATTAAAACATATGTAGTTACTGATAAAGACACTAGTGAGACAGTCATTCACTTACTAACACATACATATACACACTCATTCACCCTTACAATCCTACACATATGCTGTCTTCAAAACACATACAAACAGTGAGTCAGTCATTGATGCATCTTTGTGCTAAGTAACACCCCCACCAAATCAAACAGACAATTATAAAGATACTAAAAAAACATCTAATAACCCATATACACACACATGTAGCTACTCACCAACCCATGCAGCCACTTATACACAAAGTGAAACACTTATACATATATTTAAATATTTACACATTACTCGCTAATATATGTATTCACTAAGATACACTTAATAAGGCAGTTATCCAATCTTTTTTTTTTTTAAACATCCATTAAGACAATAATTTAAACAAATATTCTTCCATCGACCTTAACATACATATATAAAACATATTTATTTATCTGAAAGACACACATTCACTGGATGGTGTCATCAGTGATGTCATGAGTGATGTCACTGACCATGTCATGAGTGATGTAATATGTGATGTCATCAGCAGTGCATTACACGCGCAAGTTATAGTGAGTCCAACTAACTATAACGTGGGAATTTCAATGGTTTTATGTCAGTAAAATTTCCAGGTAACTATAACTGGTGTGAAACCTATGGTTTTTTCAGTGAATTTGATAGGTTTTTTAAATGCTAATTCCTAACTATAACTGGTGTGAAACCTATGGTTTTTTCAGTGAATATATATATATATATATATATATATATATATATATATATATATATATATATATATATATGTTGGAATTAAATATGTGATGTCATCAGCAGTGCATTACACGCGCAAGTTATAGTGAGTCCAACTAACTATAACGTGGGAATTTCAATGGTTTTATGTCAGTAAAATTTCCAGGTAACTATAACTGGTGTGAAACCTATGGTTTTTTCAGTGAATTTGATAGGTTTTTTAAATGCTAATTCCTAACTATAACTGGTGTGAAACCTATGGTTTTTTCAGTGAATATATATATATATATATATATATATATATATATATATATATATATATATATATATATATATATATATATATTACCTACTGGCGGTCGCCAGTAGGTATATATAGTTAGGATTTTTTTCCTATGGGATTTTTGAAAATTCTATGTCAAATAACTTTGGCTTTTGTGGACGGAATTGGCTGAAATTTTCAGGAAAATGGCACATTTTGTTTCTGAGCAGCCCCTGAAAATTTGGGGGGTTTCATCAAGGGGGGGCCGAGAAAAAAGGGGGGTCCCAAAACACGTTTTTAACATTGAGTTTTCCATAGGGCGGTTGGACTCACTTTTAGCTCGAACGGCTGAATGGATTTACACGAAACTTGGCAAAATTGTAGATATGGTTTGCCCGACGTGCCTTTGCTATGTCTCAATATATGTGCTCCAGTGGATTTTGAGAAATTAACGTTTTAAAAAACAGATATATCTGTGACAGCGCTCCGGTTAGCGCCCCGGTTCGCGTACCTGACGCGTAACGGAACTTCGCGAAGCGAAGCTGATTGGCTCTCCGGTGTCTGTCAACATTCTAAACAGTCCGGACCGGCCGCCATCTTGTCTCTCGGTAGGATCGAGAGACAAGAGGAGGAGAAAAACGAAGGGGGAATTTAATGAAAGGGGGCAAGGTAGACCCCTCTTAACCCCCTAGGAATGATGTTGGGGTTATTAAAGGGTCCCGTGGGGCAAATAAAAAAAATTTGATTTTTCGCGGTAGAATCGCTTCCCGGTACGCGAACCGGGTCGCTCACCGGTAGCGTAACAGGAGTTCGCCATTTTGTGTTTCGTTTGAATTAAATCACAAGATGGATGAAAAACAATGTGGGAAATGGGTATAAGGGGGCACGGGAGACGTATCCTGACCCCCTAGGTTTTCTGAGGGTGGCTGAGGAGGCTCATATATGTTGGAATTAAAAAAAATAATTTGAATCTTTCGCGCGGTTAGCTGCCGGTACGCGTACCGGGTAGCGAACCGGGAAGCGAACTTAAGTGAAAATTAGTGAAAAATGTACATTCGAAATTTGGAAAGACTAATTATAGTTAAGGTAGCTCTGAAAAGAGCTTTTGTGTTCTGTGTAAGTTCTAGGTACTTATAAGTAGGTACCAATACACAGTCTTAAATTTTGTATGAAAACTCTGTTTCCCTCATCTGAGAAGTGCACACCATCTCCTCTGTAGATATCTTGCATGTAGTAACGCAAGTTATTGTTGTAGATGGCGCCCATTCCATGGTCTCTCATATAAGCTGAAACAGACTTATTTACATGCTTCCTCGCTTTCTCAATTTGTGGACAAAATTGATTGGAATATACCAAGGCAGTTTGAGGGAAAAGTGCCATCAATTGCTCAAAGGTGTCCTTTAAGAGCATTTCCAGACCTACCCCAGTCAAAGTGCCCAAATCATTTCCTCCACAGTGCACTATTATGAGGTCAGGGTTTGGCAAATGCAAAAAGGTTTTCACCAATGGTATCAATTGGTGACATCTCAATCCTCTTTGCCCAATCCATTTGATATCCACATTTTGAAAATTGAGGTTGTGTAAATTTCTGTTATCAGCATACCTGTGAGCCCAGTGGATATAGCTATGTCCAAGAATCTAGACAGAAAACATGGCGAGAGGAGGTTCTGCTGCAGTCAGATGAAGTGTGGGAATGAAATGGCAGTTGAAACAGTAGGAGTTTGTAAAGAAAAAAAACTGTGGAGTTTCAGTGCTAATGGTTCATTAGCAATGATTGGTGGATTTCCATTGCTGAAAACAGAAAGTTAGGGTGCATGGATGTGTTCTTTGAAAGATGTAATTTGAATGGTTAAGAAAAAATGATATTATGAAAGATTGCAGTGGATTAGCAGGTGTACTGAGAGTTCAGAGTTCATTTGAAACATTGTTGTGTGAACTTGTAAACATGAGAGGTCTGGCAGGAGGTAGTTGCTATGGAAAAAGGCCAGAAAGGGCAGAGGGGGGAAGGGTGTTGATTTGAAAAAAGTGAGGGAAGAGTTTTGATTGGCTGACATGAGAGATATGTGTGATGAATATCAGCATTTATGTGCCTTTCTTGGTTGCAGCCTCTGGAGTGCATACCTTTTGTTCTGCTAAAGAAAAACTGGTGTGTTTCTGAGACTGTTTTGAAATTCAAAAAGCATTTGCTAAGGTGAGATATGGTTTCTTTATTTTAGATAGAGACTGGTATGCTTTTGGGAGAAAATAAGAAAGCTAGCTGTGCATTTAAAATGATGTTTTGAGTCAAGTGTTTGCATTATGTTTTCCAAGAAGATTTTGCATTCTTTTACAAATTGTAATTGCAGATAATGTTAAGTATTAGTACTGACAAGGTGTGGTTGTACATAGGAGCTGTGCTGTGTTTTCTAATTATGATCAGAAAATCGTTTTTAAGGAAAAGGAATGCTTTTTAAATTTATAAGAATTTATTTACTTGCGAGGTGACTCTTGCAATGCGTGTTTTTTATGGAATAGATGCATGATGCATCTGTGCTGTTTATGCCCCATGGTGCTCCACACTGTCAATGTCAAAAGCGATGCATAAGTGGTGCAAGGGCTTTCTAAATACGCCTCCATGTGTGCTTGGCAATTTTAAGTCACTTGCTCCTGGTGCAAGGGCCTTGTAAATACGCCCCCATGTGTGCTTGGCCATTTTAAGTGACTTCCCCCTGGTGCAAGGGCCTTGAAAATACGCCTCCATGTGTGTTTGGCCATTTCAAATCACTTCCTCCTGGTGTAAGGGCCTTGTAAATACGCCCCCATGTGTGCTTGGCAATTTTAAGTCACTTCCCCCTGGTGCAAAGGCCTCTGAGACTGTTTTTAAATTCAAAAAGCATTTGGTAAGGTGAGATATGGTTCCTTTATTTTAGAAAGAGACTAGTAGGCTTTTTGGAGAAAATAAGGAAGGCAGTTGTGCATTTAAAATGATGTTTTGTGTGAAGTGTTTGCATTTTGTTTTCCAAAAAGCTATTGCATTCTTTTACAAATTGTAATTGTAGATAATGTGAAGTATTAGTACTGACAAGGTGTGCTTCTACATAGGAGCTGTGCTGTGTTTTCAAATTATGATCAGAAAATCGTTTTTAAGGAAAAGGAATGCTTTTTAAATTTATAAGAATGTATTTACTTGCAATGTGAGTCCTGCATTGCGTCGCTTTTGTTGAATAGATGCATGATGCATCTGTACTGTTTTTGCCCCATGGTGCTCCACATTGTAAATGTTAAAAACGATGCATAAGTGGTGTATAGGCCTTGTAAATAATCTCCTATGTGTGTGCATGGCCATTTTAAGTCACGTCCCCCTGGTGCAAGGGCCTTGTAAATACGCCCCCATGTGTGCTTGTCTATTTCAAGTCACTTCCCCCTGGTGCAAGGGCCTTGTAAATACGTCCTCATGTGTGCTTGGCAATTTTAAGTCACTTCCCCCTGGTGCAAGGGCCTTGTAAATATGCCCCCATGTGTGCTTGGCCATTTCAAGTCACTTCCCCCTGGTGCAAGGGCCTTGTAAATACGTCCTCATGTGTGCTTGGCAATTTTAAGTCACTTCCCCCTGGTGCAAGGGCCTTGTAATTATGTCCCCATGTGTGCTTGGCCATTTTAAGTCACTTCCCCCTGGTGTAAGGGCCTTGTAAATACGCCCCCATGTGTGCTTGGCAATTTCATATGACTTCCCCTGGTGCAAGGGCGTTGTAAATACGCTCCCATGTGTGCTTGGCTATTTGAAGTCACTTCCCCCTGGTGCAAGGTCCTTGTAAATACGCCCTCATGTGTGCTTGGTAATTTTAAGTCACTTCCCCCTGATGCAAGGGTCTAGTAAATATGCCTTCATGTGTGCTTGGCAATTTTAAGTCAATAACAATAACATGAACAATGTCTGTTGTGGAAAAATCTCTAAATAGAAATAGAGTCTCGAAATTAGTTGAGATTAACATATAACAGAGCACAGGTGATATGTTGAAGCATTCCATTCCATTGCTATTTTCTACCATCAAGTATGTTGCAAAATCCTTCCATTCAATTGTTTGCTTACTGTTATTGATTTACTGTTTGGTAATAGTATTTAATAACATTTTTTTAATACATTTTCCACAGATTCAACTCAAAATATTCTTGAAAATTGAAACATGCCCTCAAGGCAAAGAAAAAAAAAAGAAGCAAAGCGACTTACACCGCACCTTAAAAAAAATGGAGATAATGGACCTTTGCAGCAGTCCTCTAGAATTAAAAGTTGTGAAGTCACCAAAAAAATTCCGGGTAAGACAACAAAATCTTTTTTAAGAAACATTTTCCGACGAAAAAGTATCACTAGAGAACATGTTTTAGTTCAGAAGAAGAGAGCCAATTTAAACGGGAAGGAAAGGTCCCTCAAAAATGTAACTGCTAGAGCAGGAGATAACTCTGTGCATGGTAGTAGAAGAAAAAATCTGTTTAGAGACATTCGTAGACGAATGTTCTGCAACAGGAAAATTGGCAATTTGTTAAAAAATTTTAAGAAAGGTCAACAGAAAGTGGCTTTTTATAAGAGAAACAAAAATGTAGAGAAAATGATTGATCAGGCTTTCGAAATTAAGCGAAAGTTGTTTATTTTGGTAATCAATAGAATTAGGAAACTAAACAAGGTAATTTATGATTTCAAATCAAATAGTAGATGGAAGAGAGTAGTTAATCGTAGTAATTTTTGTGAAGTTTTCTCAGGAGAATGGATGCATAGTTCAAGTTGTGAGGCATTTTTCAATGAGGAGAGTTACTTCCAGGACAATGATTTGGTGCATGCAGTTGACACCAGTGGTCGAGCATATGAGGTAAAAGATGGTTGTCCGGTTGAAAAAGAAAAACTTGTGTCTGCAGATGCAGAAGAGGTGTTAGGTGATGAGGTTTTAGGAAGACGTCCTAAGGGACCAGTGTACATTTGGAAGTGTAGTTCTATTTGCAGTGTGCGACAGGATTCCATCAATTTGCTTTGTGATTTTGTTCGTACATTTAATAAGAAAAGTTTAAAACATAAAATGAAGTTGTTGCAAGAATTAGATCCTTGCAGAGTGAGAGAAGTGGCAGGTTTGCGTGGTCATTCACTGGCTTGTCTTTCCAGGAGAGTATGCCAGAGTGTTTTTCATCATTTCAGGATGCTAGCAGTGTATCATAATAAAGTGAGGAAATTAGTTAGAATGTTGTATTATGCTAAGAGTCCGGCAATTATGCTTAAACAATTAAGCACTGCTCTTTTGCATGGTTCTGAAGTAGATGTGAAGAATATTTGTGAAAAAAATTGAGTTCTGTTACTTTGCTGGTGAAGAGAACAATGTTGAAATTGACCCAGTAGAAGTAGGTAATGTGGAAGAGAGTGTACTGATTTCTAATATAGATAAGTTTCACAAGGAAATGTTCAACTTTCAGGTGAAATCAAGTGAGAGGCCTAATTTCACTTGTGTGTGTTGTCGACTGACTTATTATAAGAATCAGACTAAGTTAGTGGATTTATATGCAAAAAGTGAAATGGAAAACAATAGTGAATGGAAGGATTTTGCCACATACTTGATGGTAGAAAATCGTTTTGATTTGGGATCGGACCAACGTATGTGTACTTATTGTTTAAAGAAATTAAACCAAAACCGGATGCCTGCTAGAGCGGTTTATAATAATCTGTAATTGGTTGACATTCCTTCTGAATTGAAGGATTTAAATACTTATGAATCTATTTTGATTCAAAGTGTTCATCCCTTTCAGGCTATTGTACGAATGGAACCAAAGACAGGGAAATTGCCTCCATCAGATTTACAGAGAGGATTAAAGGGAAGAGTTGTTTATTTGCCTTTAGATTTGAAGAAAAACATTAATACAATTGGAGTAGAGAAAGTGGAAGAGGAACCTCTAGTTATCCTAGTTAATGGGGTTCCGACAAAGAGTAAGAAAATCTGGCAAGATTTAGTGGATGTTAGGAAAGTCAAAAAGGCAACATTGTATTTGATAAAAAATAATGAGTACTACAAGAATGTATGTACTGCAGAAGAGGAAGTAAGTGAAGAAGAGGACAGCGAATTGTGTGCTGGGCAAATTGAGAAAATAGAAGCTTCTAAAAATGAAGAAATATATGAACATTATAGTGTTCATCCTTTGCATTCCAAGGAAGTCATGGGGAATGCTATTGAGTTGTTTCAAATGAAACAAGCCAAAGGGAGTCCCATTAGTGTTTGGGAGGAAAGTTTGGAAGCTCGGTGTTTCCCACAGTTATTTCCCACAGGTCGAGGAGGACGATATGATGAGCGACCTGATCAAATTCCTGCTTCTGAATACCGGACTTTACGATTGTATGCAGAAGATCCTAGGTTTCGTCAATGCATTCCCTATTTGTTTCATCTATTGTTTGAAAGTGATCTGTCTGGACTGTCTTATGCAGTGAATCACATCCTGAAAAGTGGTGTACAACTGCGAAATATCTCGGCAAAGGACTTTATGGATAAAGTCAATGTGCAAGACAGTATTTTGGATTCTCACCTGATTAATCTCATGGCATGTCAGCGTGGTACTAATGAGTATTGGTACCGTCGTCATCGTGACTTAAAATGTATGCTGAGGAACTTAGGAACTCCCACATGGTTCCTCACTCTCAGCTGTGCTGAGTATGGCTGGGAAGACTTACTTGAATTTCTACGAGAGGCAAATGGAAACATTGAAAATATTGAATTCAAGACACCCGGAGAACTGTGCTCTTTGGATCCAGTGAATGTATGCAGGTACTTCAATCATAGATTTGAAGCTATGATGTCTTTCATCATGAACAAGAAAAATGCACCTCTTGGAGAGGTGTTGGATTTCTTCTGGAGAAAGGAGTATCAAGCACGAGGTGCTCCTCATATACATATGCTACTATGGATCAAAGATGCACTCAAATTTGGAACAGATCCGGATGACTTAGTGATGAATTTCATAGAACAGTATGCTACATGTGCTGTTCCAAAGACAAACGAAGATAAAAGTCTAAGAGAACAAGTTTTACGGTTTCAAAGCCATCGTTGTGGAAAGTACTGTCGTCGTAAATTCAGAAACAAGGACAAGTACTACACCAAATGTCGTTTTGCATTTCCACGATCGGTGATATCTAAAGGAAGAGTGAACAATTTGATGTCTTCGCTGCGACATAATGTGACGAGGAAATCACCCAAAAACACGTACAATTTGAAAAGAAACGAAGAGTCCAAGTACATTAACGACTACAACCCAGTGATTTTGTCCATGTGGAATGCTAACATGGATATACAGTTTGTGGCTGACAACTGAATGGCTGTGGCTCGGTATGTGAAGTCTTACATCACAAAAAAAGAAAAGACAGAACTCAAGGATATGTGGGAGGATATTTCCCATGAAAAGAGCCTCAGTAAGAAGTTGTACAGTTTCAGTCTGAAGATGTTGTCGCATCGAGAAATCGGAGCTTACGAATGTTCTGACCGGTTATCTTCAGCAAGTCTCTATGCCAAATCTAGGAGTATCATTTGGGCGAGTCTTGGTCTTGCTGCAACGCGCAATCGAGTTCTGAAACCTGTACGGGAAATTGAGTATTTGGCGGAGAAGGAGTCAAGCAGTACAGATATTTTGAAGACCAACATGTTGGATACATATTATCCAAATAGAAGCAGTCACCTGGAGAATGTTTGTCTGTATGAGGTTCTACAAAATTACATTTTCAAGAGGAACATCAAAGAAGATATTGATAAAGGAGTGTATGCTGTAATTGGAAGTGAGAGATGTCTGGTCAAGCAAAGAAAATGTCAAATGGTAAATCATCGAAAATTGAATTGCGAAACTCCAGAAAGAAAAGAGTTTTTCTATTTAGCTCTTTTGCAACTTTTCAAGCCTTGGCGTGCAGAAGAGGAACTGCTTGGAGATTTCCTCTGTTACGAAGACTCTTTCAATGCAGCTAAGGAGTCCATAGAATGTCCTGTTTTTCCAAAATATCTAGAAATGTTGAATGCAGAAATCGAGCAGGAAGCAACAATTGCAGCTGAGATTGCTAGAGACAGTTCTCAGGACAGTCAGAGTTCTGTTTCATTGAGTCAGGATCCACTAGGAGAACCAGTTATCGAAAATGAAGCTGCCACTGCCATGATTGAAGTGGAAAGAGCCATGGCACATGCTCAGGAGGATGCGGTTAACTTAGAAGATTTGGAAAGAAACTCAATGTTGAGCAGAGGAAAATATATGACGAAGTTACCAAACAAATTGAGCATGGATTAAGTCATGAGAAGAAAGAGTGCTCATGTACGTCGTTGAAGCCTGTCCGACTGTACGTGAGTGGAGAAGCTGGAACTGGAAAAAGTTTCCTCATTAAAACAATTTCATGTTATCTGCAGAAAAGGACTGAGTCATCGCTGTCTTGTGTTGTGACCGCTCCAACTGGACTGGCAGCACATAATATTAAAGGTATTACTTTGCATCGGCTACTGATGCTGCCAGTGGAGCATGATAACAAATTACAATACCACAAGTTATCTGGAGATGCTTGTTGTGAAGTATCTAGAGTCCTGAAGAAGATGAAACTTCGTATCATTGACGAAGTAAGCATGGTTTCCAATGTCATGCTTGCCTTTGTCAAGTCAAGTCAAGTCAAGTCAGGATTTATATAGCGCGCTACATACCCATAGGGTCTCAAGGCACTTGAGGAAGGAGGGGGGGGGGGGAGTTACTTGTCGAATATCCAAGTTTTAAGTTGTTTTCTGAATGCTAGGTGGTTCTGAGTAAGGCGTAGGTGAGTGGGAAGAGAGTTCCAGGTTTTAGCTGCCAGGTAGGAGAAGGATCTACCTCCCATGGTGGCTTTGTTGATGCGAGGTACAGTGGCAAGGGCTTGGTTGGAGGATCGTAGCTGACGGGAGGGGGTGTAGAAGGACAGTCGTGTGTTGAGGCATTCGGGTCCAAGTTCGTAGAGTGCTTTGTGTGCGTGGGTTAAGAGGCGGAAAGTAATCCTCTTATTTACGGGGAGCCAGTGGAGGTTTTTCAGGTGACCAGAGATGTGTTCTTTACTTCCTGCATTTGAGAATGCAGGAAGTTCTTAAAACAGAGTATGATGTGTTATTTGGTGGCAAACACATCATTGTTTTCGGTGATCTTCTGCAGCTGACACCAGTGAAAGGACAACCAGTGTTTAAACTGCTTACGCATGAAGATACCAGGAAGTGCCTAGGGAGCATTGGCAACGTTAACATATGGTTAAACTTCCATTATGCTGAGCTGCGTGAAAATATGCGTCAGGCGAAGGATGAAGATTACAAGAATATTCTACAAGATGTTAGAATTGGGAAAGTGACCGAGCGTGGGAAAGAAGCTTTACATGCACGATTACTGTCAAATTTGTATCCAGAAGAAGACGTTCTGCCAGCGGATATTTTTCAGAAAATTACTGAGAAGAAATGTGGAATATGTTTGATGCCAACTCTTGCAGAATGTTCCATCTTCAACAACAAAATGTTGAATTTAGAAAACCAAGAGATTGTGAAACTGGAAGCTATTGACAGAATAGAGCATATGGGAGCAACAATTATTTTGTCTGAGAATTTGAAATCTAAATTGGATTCATTAGAGAAGACTATATCTAAAACTGCTGGTTTTGAAAAGACTCTGAATGTGTGCTTAAAGAGGTCTGGTAAATGGATCAATGGGTAATGTTTTTGATTTTGAGAAATACAGAAATAGAGATGGAATTGAATTTTTAAAAATTAAATTTGATGGCATTGAGGAAGTGCAGCTAATTGGTCGTTGCACAGCTAGGTTTTTGCTTGTAAAAGACTTATATGTTCGCCGTAAGCAGTTTCCTGTTTGCTTGGCATATGCGGTGACAATCCATAAATCGCAAGGTTTAAGTGTAGACACTGCTTTAGTGAATATTGGCAGTTCTGTGTTCAAAGAGGGTATGGCTTATGTAGCATTGTCACGAGTCAGAACTTTATCGGGATTGTACTTGATTGACTGTGATGTCACAAACATTTGTGCGGATCTAGATTGTGTTAAGGAATACAATAGGTTAAGAAGAGAGTATGCGCCACATTTGCCTCAATATCCTTTGTTTGAGAAACGTGTGGTAGGCCGGAAACGAAGAAATATCAGTAATAGTAGGGAGGTTGTTGCAAAAAGACCAAAAGTCGATGAACTGAAAATTGTAAGCAAAAAGAAAATGAATTCTGTTGAAGATGTTGTTGGTTTTCAATTTGAAAATAGTTCTGGTGTCAACTGCTATGCTAATGTAGTGGTTAATGTTGTCTTTTCACTAGAGACTTTAAAAGAACAGATTGTGATGAATTCGGAACAAAGTTTATGCTGTTTGTTGAATTCTGTGTTAGAGAAATGTAGCGCTGATAGAAGAAGAGTAGAAAGTGTGTCTGAAATTCGTAATCTGTTAGACAAATGTTCAGGTCAAACGCAATTCTCTCAAAATATTCAGCAGGATTGTCAGGAGTTTTTAATGTATATGCTTGATGTATTGCAAGATGAAGGTGTAGATGTAGATTATCTGTTTGGCCTTTCTTATCAATGGCAGCATGACTGCGAGAACTATAGGCTATCAAGTACTACTAGTGTAGACTCAGAAAGATTTATATATTTAATTTTGCCTGACAGTAAATCAGTATCCTTCAATAAGCTAGTAAAAGCAGCTGATCAAAACATGGAGTGTAGCCAATGTAAGTCTGCAATGCTGTCCACGTTAATTATACGAAGTTATGGCCAGTATGTCATTTTAATGTTCCAACGATGTAGGTCTGATGGAACTAAATTGACAACTTTAATTAATAATTTTGTGGCTTCGCAGTTGTCAATATCAGGAAGGACTTTTGTAACTAGAGCAATTATATATCATGACGGTCCTTCAACAACTTCAGGACATTACACAGCTTATTTAAAATCTGGAAACGGCTGGTCATTCTGCAATGATTCTGTTTTAACTTTAAAAAAAAGATTGCCTTTCCACCTTCAAAATTCTTACCTGGTGTTTTTACAACCAAAATTTTAGGGATGGAATCTTGGGATTTGTTCTGAGGAATTTCAAGAGGTTATAATGGCTCCTACTCTATATGGCCTTGTGGATAATTGTAGTACAGAGCGAAAACTGTTTGTGTTTATAAGCTAATTCAAGCAGTAGATCAAAACAAGGAGTAGAGGAAATGTAAGTCTGCAATGCTGTCCACATTAGTTATAGAAACTTATGGGTGAAATGTCATTTTACAATTTCAACTACATAAACTGGATGAAAAAAAGTTGTCAAGTCTAATTAAAAATGTTTTGGCTACATAGTCATCGATTTCAGGAAGAACATTTGTAACTGCAGCTATTATATGTTATGATGGTCCTTTGACAACATCAGGATATTACACAGCTTATTTGAAATATAAAAAAGGCTAGTCTTTCGTCAATGATTACCATTTTAGTATGAAGCAATGTTGCCTTTTGACTTGTTTTCAGAAGTGAGAATTTAGGGTAGGTAACTGGATTATAATGATTCTAGGTGTTGCTGTAATTTAGTGTGCTGTTTTAAATTGCTTTGTATGTCTAATTTTTCTTTAAACGATGGAGCTTATCTTTCAGAAAGTGGCGGGCAGAAAATAGTAACAGCACAACAGAGTATAAGCTGTTCATAGGACATCCTTTGACGTCATAGAAAGTAAGTTACTTTTGAGGAGTTCTGATTTCTGATTGATTATATTTTATGGGTTTTTTAAACACAATCATTTTGATTGTGTTTTTTTTCCCCGCTGTTATAGGATGAATACCTTCAACTCACTGTTTTCAGTGAAATTTGATATATTCTGAGAACAGCAGAAATAAACCATTAAATATGTATAATTAATTTTGTACTTTGAATTGTGATTTTTAGTATGTATTCATCTTGTCCCATGCTCACTCATCTTTTACTACCTTCTATTAATTTAAAAAATTTTGTTCTTTCTTACACAGATTAAAAGTATAAAAATAACAAGTGACTAAGTTAACGACAATTATAAGGTAAGTGTTTAGTACTCTTTACATTACATCTCTATCACATTTAACTTTTATTAGTTCCACTGCTTCATTTCTTTAACCCTCAGTTTTTTGCCTTTGCTACTTCCCTTATTTCTTTTTCTATTACTTACTTATACTACTCTTTCCACTCCTTTTCTCTGTTCCTCTTTCAACAGTATCTGTGTGTTACTCCCTCTATTTGTCTTTCTTTTAACATTACTCTCTGTTTACTTACTCTTCTTTTTTAAAAAAAAAAAATTTTTAGTTCGCTTCCGGTTCGCGTACCGGCGCGCGAACCGGGAAGCGAATCCAAAGAAATAGAGGTTGCCAGAATGCTAAACATTCTAGCAATTTCTTATAAAGGGGAGGTAGTTCTGAAAAGAACTTTTTTTAATTATTTTTGTTGTTTTATATTTTTTTATTATTTTTCTGAACATTTTTATAGTTTTTTTGTATTTTTTGAACGGTTTTATATTTATTTTGTTTTTTTTCAGGGGGAAGAACGAAAAACAAGCATTAGAAACGGCTCAACAAGAGCAAAAAAAAAAATCACTTTCTGGGGCGTTTTGTGCACTTATGATTTTCATATGCTCTGTTTATTAATGTTACGCTCATTTCGCCGTAACAAAGCAAACCCCCACAATAAATGCACACCAGCTTGATATGTTGAAAATTAGTTTGAGTAGTGGGGACCGTCTCCCTCGCCTCTGGTCCCGAAAGACTTTCATGGGTTGAGGTGGTGGCCACAGGAGTTGGTGGATTTTCCCGTAGGTTACGCACCTCCGCCACACTGTAATTTATTGGATGCCACCTTTGCATGTGGCGATGCATAGTATAGTTACCAAAGCTATACTTTTTATCCGTGCCTCGGGACAGAGGTTCTTTACGTATCAGGCATGTAACATAACGGGCATTCACCTTTTTTTGGCCTGCAGGAAATGAAAAAAACTGCCAAATGAACTTGTCCTCGCGGTGTGATTTCCGGGGCTCTTCAGGCAAAAATTCTATTTGAGGTTAATCCTGTTCTTCTTCTTCCTCCTCTTCTTCAGGGTTGGGAATAAACTGGGGAGGTGGTCCATCCTTCCTAGGAGGTTGTGGTGGTGGTGGGGGTCCACCAGCTGCAGCTACAATTGAAGCCATCTTCCAATAAGCAAAATAGTTCTTCCTCTCACAAAGTTGAAAGTCAGAGTGAGAAAAATAGGAGGGGGCTTTCATCATTTGGGAAAAAAAATGTTCTAAACCAATGAAAAGTGTTATTTTTAGGTCACATGACCTAGCCTTACATCATTCAGAAACCAAAAGTGAAATCAACCAATGAAAAGTGTTATTTTCAAGTCACATGACCTGTCACGCTTACGTTACGTGTCCCGCTACGCGCCCCGGATCGCTTCCGGGTAGCTGCGCTTCGCGCCTCGGTTCGCGTTCCAGAACGCTTCCGGGTGCGCTAACGCGGCGCGTCATAAGACGCATTACGCGGTAACGCGATACGTCGCGCTTACGCGACGCGTCACGATGTTGTTTTCTAACGCGGTGGTTGCGCTAACGGAACGTTTACCGGTTCGCGGACCGGGTCGCGGAACAAAATTGAGCTAACGGGAAGCTGCCCGGTTCGCGGACCGGCAGCGAAACAAAAAATAATAATTAAAAAAAAATAATAAATAAAAAAATTATATTACAAAAATATAAAATATATTTTTGAATTAGAATAAGAATACATTTTACAGCTTTTGATATTTGCTATTAAAAAACCATTGAAATTCACTGAAAAAACCATAGGTTATAGACCATATATAGTTAGGAATTAGCATTTACAAAACCTTAAAAATTCACTGAAAAAACCATAGGTTATAGACCATATATAGTTAGGGATTAGCATTTACAAAACCTTATTTTACTCGCACAAAACCATTGAAATTCACATATATAGTTAGTTGCACTAACTATATATCGCGCACCCGCAATCCACTGCTGATGATGTCACATATTACATCATTCATGACATGGTCAGTGACATCACTGATGACATCACTGATGACATCATCCAGTGACTGTATGTTTCTGTAAAGTTAAAATATGTCTTACATATTGAAGAGTGAGTGGATGTATAAGTGTCTGGATGAAGGATTTAGTAGGTGCATGACTGACTGTATGAGAGAGTGATTAAATGTGTCTCACTGAGTGCATGGGTTAGTAAATAAACAGTCTTAATTTGTGCATCCTTATATCTGTTGTTCTGTAAACTGCTGCATGTGTTGCTCAGTAGCTATATGAATAACTATATGGGTTATTGATTGGTTGCCCAAGTATTTGTATGGGAGACTGAGTGAGTGTGTGGGTGGCTGGGAGGTGTATGACTCTGTGCATAGATGTGTGAGCAGTTGATTCACTAGATGTATGGGTTCAAAAGTGCATGTGGAAACAGCTGTATGGGCGGTTGACTGTGTGCATGAGTGTATTGGTGAGTGAATGGATATCTCAGTGCTACATGTCAAAGTAAGTACATATGTAAAACACAGTACATGTGAGAGTTGACATATATAAATAACTGTGGATAAGAGCCAGTGAATGTGTGAGTGGCTGTATGGATCATTGTGAGCTTGTATCAGGGATTGTATAAGAGAGTAAATATGTGTTAGTATATGTTTGAATAAGTAAGGTGTGTATAACTGTATAGTTGAGGAAATGGAGGTGTGATTGATTGTTTGCATGACTGACTAGGTGTGTGAGTAACTCCATGGATGAGTGACAGTCTGTGAGTGTCTGTTTACACTGAGTGTATGTAAGGTTATATTAGAGTCTGAATAGGTTCAACGTATTATCACATGAATGATATCATCAGCGATGTGATCAGTAATATCAAATGAGATGTCATCAGTGATGTCATCAGTGATGTCATTTGAGATGTCATCAGTGATGTCACTGACCATGTCATGAATGATGTAATATGTGACATCATCAGCAGTGGATTGCGGGTGCGCGATATATAGTTCGTGCAACTAACTATATATGTGAATTTCAATGGTTTTGTGCGAGTAAAATAAGGTTTTGTAAATGCTAATCCCTAACTATATATGGTCTATAACCTATGGTTTTTTCAGTGAATATATATATATATATATATATATATATATATATATATATATATATATATATATATATATGTATAAGATTCTTCTCTCCAACAATGGACAAGGACCAAATGGTTAGTGCAATTATTATTTAATTCTCAAGGAGCAGGTCTCTCAGGTGCAGATCTCAAACAATCACGTGATTGTGGCGCTCATACACATGAACACATTTGTAGTTCATTGACATTACATATGTCAAATTATAATACCAAGAGCAAGTTTAAATATTAGTATGCAATAAAATCCATGTTAAATACAGTTTAAGAAACAGGGCTAAAAACAGCGGTTAAAATTGCATCATAGTCACATCTAAAATATTAGTGCAAAATAATGCTAGCCGGCTGCTACATCCAAAATTCAGTTAATATTGGCATGAATGCTTTATGCTTATTTATCTCCCCTCCTCCTTACGAGCAAATACCAGTATGTTGCCCCCATTAAGGAATCCTAATGTTCGTGGCATCTGACCCTCGTTAACTCACTTGTGAATTTAACTGTTGCCATGGATTTCGAATACATAATAAATAATTAACACCTTTTGGAACAATGGATTGCTGTGTTCGGGGTTAAATCCCCTTTCTTTGACTTCATGTATATGGTACTTTTAGTAAGTGTCTCTAGAGCCTCTAGATGTGCGTGCAAAGACTATCCTCTGTGATGAATTTGACCTATTACATGTGACTGTTAAAAAAAAAAGACTTGATAAGTCTTCAACGATAGTCACTATATTACTTTATATCTCATTGTAGTGTCAGAGCAACTGTAAGCAGATATTAGGTATGTAGCCTTATAATCAGGTTCACCCAGATCATTTACATGTTCCATCTTGAGTCCACAGTGTATTTGGAAATGACTTACTTGAATGTTTGGGATATGTCATGTGATAAGTCCCCTATATCTCCCTGTAACCTATTGTCTCTCATTTTACATTTATGGTGTGTTGGTTCCTATTACACTAATATGTAATAGCCCACAAGTTTAAAAATAACCCCACTATTCTATATATAAATATATTAATAGATATAAATATATCAATATAAATTCATAAATATAAAAGTGTATAAAAACCAAATACATGGTGCCTCATCACTAAATATAAAGACTTAATACATATATCTAAAAAGGTAATCCAGAGTATAAAGGTTGAAGATAAAATGAGTTCTAATCACATTAACATACATATTGAAAATTCCAATCTATAAATAGATAAAACATGCAAGTTGTCGTTAACCCTATACATGTGTGCAAATCCTCCGTTGCATTCAATCCCCCTTGGGTTTTGGAATCAAACTGGAGGATATACCTTGTCTCTAATTTACGCAGTTTGGTTTCCCTGTCACCTCCCCTTCTACTAGGTGGGAATGCATCTACCACATAGTATTTGAGACCCTCATTGTTGCTGTTGTGGAACTCTCTAAAATGTTGTGCCACAGGATAAGTGTTGTCTTGGTTGGCTATGGCACGAAGATGTATATATGCTGGGTCAGGCGAAACGCGTTGAAAAGCGGCGATGAAGGAAAATAATAAAAAGTTTCACCACATTTGATGTCGTCTCCTCTTCGTATCCCGTGTTGAGGCTGTGTTTGTAATATATATATATATATATATATATATATATATATATATATATATATATATATATATATATATATATATATATATATATATATATATATATATATATATTCCAAGTTGCCCCAGAGCTCAAAGACGCGACTCCGCAGCAGGATGGTAACAACCTTTTATTTTCAGAACCGGCTCACCCTCCATTTGTAACAAAGCCCCTAACGCGTTTCAATGCAAACATGCATCTTAATCATAGGGCGGGGACTGGCAAAATCACGTGTCCATAGTTATTATCTCCACCTTTCAATTCGTGGAATGCTGGGTCATGTAGTCCTTTAATTTCTCCCTTTCAGTAGGGTCCGTTTTTATTGCCAAAATATAAAGCCCCCAATTTCCTTCCAATGTATCTGGCCCTCCAGTGAGCCTTGGAAAGGTGCTCCGGTTTCAAATTTCGAATCCTCTGCGCTGGAATCTGGTTGCCGTTTCTTTTAGCAACCACACAGACCTGTTTGTCAATTTGCCAGGCGGTGCAATCTTCCGCGGCCGAGGCCGCCGCGTGAACATTATTCCAAGTTGCCCCAGAGCTCAAAGACGCGACTCCGCAGCAGGATGGTAACAACCTTTTATTTTCAGAACCGGCTCACCCTCCATTTGTAACAAAGCCCCTAACGCGTTTCAATGCAAACATGCATCTTAATCATAGGGCGGGGACTGGGAAAATCACGTGTCCATAGTTATTATCTCCACCTTTCAATTCGTGGAATGCTGGGTCATGCAGTCCTTTAATTTCTCCCTTTCAGTAGGGTCCGTTTTTATTGCCAAAATATAAAGCCCCCAATTTCCTTCCAATGTATCTGGCCCTCCAGTGAGCCTTGGAAAGGTGCTCCGGTTTCAAATTTCGAATCCTCTGCGCTGGAATCTGGTTGCCGTTTCTTTTAGCAACCACACAGACCTGTTTGTCAATTTGCCAGGCGGTGCAATCTTCCGCGGCCGAGGCCGCCGCGTGAACATTATTCCAAGTTGCCCCAGAGCTCAAAGACGCGACTCCGCAGCAGGATGGTAACAACCTTTTATTTTCAGAACCGGCTCACCCTCCATTTGTAATAAAGCCCCTAACGCTTTTCAATGCAAACATGCATCTTAATCATAGGGCGGGGACTGGCAAAATCACGTGTCCATAGTTATTATCTCCACCTTTCAATTCGTGGAATGCTGGGTCATGTAGTCCTTTAATTTCTCCCTTTCAGTAGGGTCCGTTTTTATTGCCAAAATATAAAGCCCCCAATTTCCTTCCAATGTATCTGGCCCTCCTGTGAGCCTTGGAAAGGTGCTCCGGTTTCAAATTTCGAATCCTCTGCGCTGGAATCTGGTTGCCGTTTCTTTTAGCAACGACACAGACCTGTTTGTCAATTTGCCAGGCGGTGCAATCTTCCGCGGCCGAGGCCGCCGCGTGAACATTATTCCAAGTTGCTCCAGAGCTCAAAGACGCGACTCCGCAGCAGGATGGTAACAACCTTTTATTTTCAGAACCGGCTCACCCTCCATTTGTAACAAAGCCCCTAACGCGTTTCAATGCAAACATGCATCTTAATCATAGGGCGGGGACTGGCAAAATCACGTGTCCATAGTTATTATCTCCACCTTTCAATTCGTGGAATGCTGGGTCATGTAGTCCTTTAATTTCTCCCTTTCAGTAGGGTCCGTTTTTATTGCCAAAATATAAAGCCCCCAACTTCCTTCCAATGTATCTGGCCCTCCAGTGAGCCTTGGAAAGGTGCTCCGGTTTCAAATTTCGAATCCTCTGCGCTGGAATCTGGTTGCCGTTTCTTTTAGCAACCACACAGACCTGTTTGTCAATTTGCCAGGCGGTGCAATCTTCCGCGGCCGAGGCCGCCGCGTGAACATTATTCCAAGTTGCCCCAGAGCTCAAAGACGCGACTCCGCAGCAGGATGGTAACAACCTTTTATTTTCAGAACCGGCTCACCCTCCATTTGTAACAAAGCCCCTAACGCGTTTCAATGCAAACATGCATCTTAATCATAGGGCGGGGACTGGCAAAATCACGTGTCCATAGTTATTATCTCCACCTTTCAATTCGTGGAATGCTGGGTCATGTAGTCCTTTAATTTCTCCCTTTCAGTAGGGTCCGTTTTTATTGCCAAAATATAAAGCCCTCAATTTCCTTCCAATGTATCTGGCCCTCCAGTGAGCCTTGGAAAGGTGCTCCGGTTTCAAATTTCGAATCCTCTGCGCTGGAATCTGGTTGCCGTTTCTTTTAGCAACCACACAGACCTGTTTGTCAATTTGCCAGGCGGTGCAATCTTCCGCGGCCGAGGCCGCCGCGTGAACATTATTCCAAGTTGCCCCAGAGCTCAAAGACGCGACTCCGCAGCAGGATGGTAACAACCTTTTATTTTCAGAACCGGCTCACCCTCCATTTGTAACAAAGCCCCTAACGCGTTTCAATGCAAACATGCATCTTAATCATAGGGCGGGGACTGGCAAAATCACGTGTCCATAGTTATTATCTCCACCTTTCAATTTGTGGAATGCTGGGTCATGTAGTCCTTTAATTTCTCCCTTTCAGTAGGGTCCGTTTTTATTGCCAAAATATAAAGCCCCCAATTTCCTTCCAATGTATCTGGCCCTCCAGTGAGCCTTGGAAAGGTGCTCCGGTTTCAAATTTCGAATCCTCTGCGCTGGAATCTGGTTGCCGTTTCTTTTAGCAACCACACAGACCTGTTTGTCAATTTGCCAGGCGGTGCAATCTTCCGCGGCCGAGGCCGCCGCGTGAACATTATTCCAAGTTGCCCCAGAGCTCAAAGACGCGACTCCGCAGCAGGATGGTAACAACCTTTTATTTTCAGAACCGGCTCACCCTCCATTTGTAACAAAGCCCCTAACGCGTTTCAATGCAAACATGCATCTTAATCATAGGGCGGGGACTGGCAAAATCACGTGTCCATAGTTATTATCTCCACCTTTCAATTCGTGGAATGCTGGGTCATGTAGTCCTTTAATTTCTCCCTTTCAGTAGGGTCCGTTTTTATTGCCAAAATATAAAGCCCCCAATTTCCTTCCAATGTATCTGGCCCTCCAGTGAGCCTTGGAAAGGTGCTCCGGTTTCAAATTTCGAATCCTCTGCGCTGGAATCTGGTTGCCGTTTCTTTTAGCAACCACAAAGACCTGTTTGTCAATTTGCCAGGCGGTGCAATCTTCTGCGGCCGAGGCCGCCGCGTGAACATTATTCCAAGTTGCCCCAGAGCTCAAAGACGCGACTCCGCAGCAGGATGGTAACAACCTTTTAGTTTCAGAACCGGCTCACCCTCTATTTGTAACAAAGCCCCTAACGCGTTTCAATGCAAACATGCATCTTAATCATAGGGCGGGGACTGGCAAAATCACGTGTCCATAGTTATTATCTCCACCTTTCAATTCGTGGAATGCTGGGTCATGTAGTCCTTTAATTTCTCCCTTTCAGTAGGGTCCGTTTTTATTGCCAAAATATAAAGCCCCCAATTTCCTTCCAATGTATCTGGCCCTCCAGTGAGCCTTGGAAAGGTGCTCCGGTTTCAAATTTCGAATCCTCTGCGCTGGAATCTGGTTGCCGTTTCTTTTAGCAACCACACAGACCTGTTTGTCAATTTGCCAGGCGGTGCAATCTTCCGCGGCCGAGGCCGCCGCGTGAACATTATTCCAAGTTTAAATAAAAATAACAAATTAAGGGAAACGAGCCGTCCTTGCCTCATTAGCAACAGCCCAAGAAGAAGCGGCAGAGCGCCATGAAACGCGTCGGCATAAGAAATAGTGGGGAAGCGAAAGACTGGCTGACATGCAAACATAGACTGGATGGTCGGAGCTCCGTAGTGTGCCCTCTCATTGCTTCAGGGCATTTGCTTCATTACCTATCCGCACGGCTACCCTGGCCGTGGAGGGGAGCACCATTTCGAAATTCAGAAAGGCTGTTGGAGAACGATTCTCTACAGGTCAGCACGGACTTCCAGCATATAATGCAGCTCGCAGTGTCTATCCCCACCCTATTATGGGAAATATGAACAATCAACTTTGCAACCATAATGATGCATCGAACTTACTAAAAGGAAACTGTTTAGGCTTGGTGCCTTGGACATTCAAAACTATATGTCCCATCAGGCAATTCGGCGGTAAAATCGAGCCACGCCCACTATGAGCGATGATGTAACCAAATAAAAATAACAAATTAAGGGAAACGAGCCGTCCTTGCCTCATTAGCAACAGCCCAAGAAGAAGCGGCAGAGCGCTGTGAAACGCGTCGGCATAAGAAACAGTGGGGAAGCGAAAGACGGGCTGACATGCAAACATAGACCGGATGGTCGGAGCTCCGTAGTGTACCCTCTCATTGCTTCAGGGCATTTGCTTCATTATATATATATATATATATATATATATATATATATATATATATATATATATATAATGGCTCACCACACAGCAAAAATGCTGCACAAGGGTGGGCCAGGTCCCGTGGGTCAGTGGATATGATCATTTAGGGAAGTGCGGCATGCCTGATGGCAACCTCCCATTGCCAATTACGGCCCAGGAACCCCATCCTCCCGGGTCCAGCATACATAGGGACAGTGGGAGCATGGATCATCTCCTCAAGCTGGTCAAAGTCCCTGGGACCCCATCCCATGGTGCCCAGCATAAATAGTTAAGGGGAGGGATCGGGCGGTGCCCCTTCCAGAGGCAATTACAGCCCCAGGGGCCACATCCCTGGGGTCTGGCATAAACAGTAAAGGGGAGGGGGAATGGCCCTCTCCCTGAGCAGATTAGCCCTGTGCCGATTATGGCCCAAGAGACCCCATTCTTGAGGTCAGCGGCGAGATACCCCCGGGTGAGTTGTGCGCTATATTAAATATAGATAACATAACATAACATAACTGTGGTGTCCAGGGGACCCCACTATTGTGACAGAGAAAACTTGGCAGGAGTTGCAAAAATGTTCCAGCTGGGTGGGACCATATATTTATTTCCTTGCCTAAGCTATTGTGGGCAGGGATACTGGATAAATGGTCGCTGTTTGAATTCCCCTGTTGTGTCCTCTAGTCTCTTCGTTGGAGTGATCTGTTCTGCACATTTCCACGCGCTTGCCAATAGCGCGTATAAGAGGACCCGTCTTGCAAGAGGCCTGCGAAAATTATTGGCATCGTGGCTTTAAACTTTCCAAGGTATTGGATTTTTTGCGGGCTAGCCTCAGGGAAAAGGACTAATATATGGCCGCTGCTACTTAGCAGCCTGTGACTGCACGGGGACACTAGATCACGGCATCTGGGTGTCACGGCCCGATTGGATCCCTGGAACTGGGGCTGAGGCGTTGGGGACTCGAGGCGGCCATGAACACATTTAATTTGGGACACTCTTGGCATCATTTAGCCCCCTCACTCCTATTTCCAGGCACATCAGCAGGCACTGAAGCATAACAGAGCTCCGCATTCGGCATCCACCGAGGAAATGCAAGCTGGGATTTGCAGTCATCTACATCGGACTGCAGCTGCAAGTAATTAACAGCATAACGGCATAAACAGTAAAGGGGAGGGGGAATGGCCCTCTCCCTGAGCAGATTAGCCCTGTGCCGATTATGGCCCAAGAGACCCCATTCTTGAGGTCAGCGGCGAGATACCCCCGGGTGAGTTGTGCGCTATATTAAATATAGATAACATAACATAACATAACTGTGGTGTCCAGGGGACCCCACTATTGTGACAGAGAAAACTTGGCAGGAGTTGCAAAAATGTTCCAGCTGGGTGGGACCATATATTTATTTCCTTGCCTAAGCTATTGTGGGCAGGGATACTCAGATTGCTCCCGTATGGCAGGAGGAGTGAAAAATATCTGTTCCCGCAGGGTGGGTGCCATGTTGGCTCCCTCTGCACCCAGGATGGGTGCACGCTGTGAGCCATGGGGGCCTTGGTGCTTCCCCAGCAGCCCCCAATGTTATTTGCAATGGGTGCCCGGGTAGGCACCGGGGCACCCATATTAGACCCTTGGACGTTAGGGTTCCTGTAATCGTAAAGTCCCAGGTAGGAGGGCTGCGTGCCCCACTGCCCCTAAAATAAAAAAGGCCCTTGGGTCATAAAGGCTCATGGAGGGAGGCAACATTCCTCCCTCCACTAAAATAAAAAAAAGCACAAGGAGTTGGGATAAAGGCATAAGGTTGCATTCCCATGAGGGGTTGGATGCAGGGACTGGCCACAAGTCAGGCACTGCAACCAACCACTTGCCATGCATGGACAGAAATTCACTGAAAACAACAAAGGTTAAAGTTACATTATAGTCAGGAATTGCAATTATATCTCCATTTACAGTTTTTTTTACTTACAAATTCACTGAAAAAACAAAATGTTAAAGTAACATTATAGTTAGGTGAAGATTCGAGTGAAAACAAAGTTTTAAACTCATAAAAACGCTAAAATCCACCAGTTATCTTTATCTAAAGTAACCTCTACCTGATGCCCTAAGGTGACTATAACGAATATGGCTCTTCGTAATTAACGGGCGTAATTAAGCGGAGCTTGCTATACTCCCGCCAATGGGAGTGCCGCGACTGAATAAAGGAGGGAGTTTGTGTCATCCAGTGCAAGAAGGCATCCGAAGAAGGCAGGAGCCGAAATGCATTATGCCTTGCATTTGTGAATAAATGGTCGCTGTTTGAATTCCCCTGTTGTGTCCTCTAGTCTCTTCGTTGGAGTGATCTGTTCTGCACATTTCCACGCGCTTGCCAATAGCGCGTATAAGAGGACCCGTCTTGCAAGAGGCCTGCGAAAATTATTGGCATCGTGGCTTTAAACTTTCCAAGGTATTGGATTTTTTGCGGGCTAGCCTCAGGGAAAAGGACTAATATATGGCCGCTGCTACTTAGCAGCCTGTGACTGCACGGGGACACTAGATCACGGCATCTGGGTGTCACGGCCCGATTGGATCCCTGGAACTGGGGCTGAGGCGTTGGGGACTCGAGGCGGCCATGAACACATTTAATTTGGGACACTCTTGGCATCATTTAGCCCCCTCACTCCTATTTCCAGGCACATCAGCAGGCACTGAAGCATAACAGAGCTCCGCATTCGGCATCCACCGAGGAAATGCAAGCTGGGATTTGCAGTCATCTACATCGGACTGCAGCTGCAAGTAATTAACAAGCGGAGCTTGCTATACTCCCGCCAATGGGTGTGCCGCGACTGAATAAAGGAGGGAGTTTGTGTCATCCAGTGCAAGAAGGCATCCGAAGAAGGCAGGAGCCGAAATGCATTATGCCTTGCATTTGTGAATAAATGGTCGCTGTTTGAATTCCCCTGTTGTGTCCTCTAGTCTCTTCGTTGGAGTGATCTGTTCTGCACATTTCCACGCGCTTGCCAATAGCGCGTATAAGAGGACCCGTCTTGCAAGAGGCCTGCGAAAATTATTGGCATCGTGGCTTTAAACTTTCCAAGGTATTGGATTTTTTGCGGGCTAGCCTCAGGGAAAAGGACTAATATATGGCCGCTGCTACTTAGCAGCCTGTGACTGCACGGGGACACTAGATCACGGCATCTGGGTGTCACGGCCCGATTGGATCCCTGGAACTGGGGCTGAGGCGTTGGGGACTCAAGGCGGCCATGAACACATTTAATTTGGGACACTCTTGGCATCATTTAGCCCCCTCACTCCTATTTCCAGGCACATCAGCAGGCACTGAAGCATAACAGAGCTCCGCATTCGGCATCCACCGAGGAAATGCAAGCTGGGATTTGCAGTCATCTACATCGGACTGCAGCTGCAAGTAATTAACAAGCGGAGCTTGCTATACTCCCGCCAATGGGAGTGCCGCGACTGAATAAAGGAAGGAGTTTGTGTCATCCAGTGCAAGAAGGCATCCGAAGAAGGCAGGAGCCGAAATGCATTATGCCTTGCATTTGTGAATAAATGGTCGCTGTTTGAATTCCCCTGTTGTGTCCTCTAGTCTCTTCGTTGGAGTGATCTGTTCTGCACATTTCCACGCGCTTGCCAATAGCGCGTATAAGAGGACCCGTCTTGCAAGAGGCCTGCGAAAATTATTGGCATCGTGGCTTTAAACTTTCCAAGGTATTGGATTTTTTGCGGGCTAGCCTCAGGGAAAAGGACTAATATATGGCCGCTGCTACTTAGCAGCCTGTGACTGCACGGGGACACTAGATCACGGCATCTGGGTGTCACGGCCCGATTGGATCCCTGGAACTGGGGCTGAGGCGTTGGGGACTCGAGGCGGCCATGAACACATTTAATTTGGGACACTCTTGGCATCATTTAGCCCCCTCACTCCTATTTCCAGGCACATCAGCAGGCACTGAAGCATAACAGAGCTCCGCATTCGGCATCCACCGAGGAAATGCAAGCTGGGATTTGCAGTCATCTACATCGGACTGCAGCTGCAAGTAATTAACAAGCGGAGCTTGCTATACTCCCGCCAATGGGAGTGCCGCGACTGAATATTGGAGGGAGTTTGTGTCATCCAGTGCAAGAAGGCATCCGAAGAAGGCAGGAGCCGAAATGCATTATGCCTTGCATTTGTGAATAAATGGTCGCTGTTTGAATTCCCCTGTTGTGTCCTCTAGTCTCTTCGTTGGAGTGATCTGTTCTGCATATATATATATATATATATATATATATATATATATATATACATATATATAATGGCTCACCACACAGCAAAAATGCTGCACAAGGGTGGGCCAGGTCCTGTGGGTCAGTGGATATGATCATTTAGGGAAGTGCGGCATGCCTGATGGCAACCTCCCATTGCCAATTACGGCCCAGGAACCCCATCCTCCCGGGTCCAGCATACATAGGGACAGTGGGAGCATGGATCATCTCCTCAAGCTGGTCAAAGTCCCTGGGACCCCATCCCATGGTGCCCAGAATAAATAGTTAAGGGGAGGGATCGGGCGGTGCCCCTTCCAGAGGCAATTACAGCCCCAGGGGCCACATCCCTGGGGTCTGGCATAAACAGTAAAGGGGAGGGGGAATGGCCCTCTCCCTGAGCAGATTAGCCCTGTGCCGATTATGGCCCAAGAGACCCCATTCTTGAGGTCAGCGGCGAGATACCCCCGGGTGAGTTGTGCGCTATATTAAATATAGATAACATAACATAACATAACTGTGGTGTCCAGGGGAGCCCACTATTGTGACAGAGAAAACTTGGCAGGAGTTGCAAAAATGCTCCAGCTGGGTGGGACCATATATTTATTTCCTTGCCTAAGCTATTGTGGGCAGGGATACTCAGATTGCTCCCGTATGGCAGGAGGAGTGAAAAATACCTCTTCCCGCAGGGTGGGTGCCATGTTGGTTCCCTCTGCACCCAGGATGGGTGCACGCTGTGAGCCATGGGGGCCTTGGTGCTTCCCCAGCAGCCCCCAATGTTATTTGCAATGGGTGCCCGGGTAGGCACCGGGGCACCCATATTAGACCCTTGGACGTTAGGGTTCCTGTAATCGTAAAGTCCCAGGTAGGAGGGCTGCGTGCCCCACTGCCCCTAAAATAAAAAAGGCCCTTGGGTCATAAAGGCTCATGGAGGGAGGCAACATTCCTCCCTCCACTAAAATAAAAAAAAGCACAAGGAGTTGGGATAAAGGCATAAGGTTGCATTCCCATGAGGGGTTGGATGCAGGGACTGGCCACAAGTCAGGCACTGCAACCAACCACTTGCCATGCATGGACAGAAATTCACTGAAAACAACAAAGGTTAAAGTTACATTATAGTCAGGAATTGCAATTATATCTCCATTTACAGTTTTTTTTACTTACAAATTCACTGAAAAAACAAAATGTTAAAGTAACATTATAGTTAGGTGAAGATTCGAGTGAAAACAAAGTTTTAAACTCATAAAAACGCTAAAATCCACCAGTTATCTTTATCTAAAGTAACCTCTACCTGATGCCCTAAGGTGACTATAACGAATATGGCTCTTCGTGTCTTACCATTGACTGCTAATTACCCCACATATTACATAGCTCAGGACATGATTTATGACATCATTGATACCATGACTGCTACATCTGAAATGAAGGAAGTTATAGTTACTTTAGGGCACAAGTTATAGTTACTTGTATAAATATAACTGGTGAATGTCAGTGGTTTTGTTGATTTAAAGTGGTATGTTTTAATTGATATTTTCAAGTAACTATAGACTTCCTTTAACCTTTGTTTTGTTTAGTGAATTTCTACGTTTTTTTTAAATTTTATAGCAACATTATACAATTTTTAACTGTAACATCACCTTTACCTTTGTGTTTTTTCACTGAATTTCTGCACTTTTTTTAAAACGTAAAGTAAGATGTCAATTACCATGTGTGGCTTGTGGCCCGGTCCTGGCCCAACCCCCACAAACAGACAAGGTGTACAATATAAAGGGTGTTATTTTAAGTAAGGCAAGTTGCAGACTTTGTCAAAGGATGACAACGCCAAAGTATAAAAAGTGGGCCTTTGGCTTTATCAAGGGGTCAGCATATCAACATATATACAACAGACCTAACATCCTTGTCAAAAAATCACCAATAACTATGAACAATGTATATTTAATGAATTCACACAATGCAATGTTTAATAAAAGTCATTTCCTAAAGAAAGTTTAATATAGTTTTATTTAAAAAAAATCATATGTCTTTTAGTCTTTCTTTTAACATTTTCAACCCACAAAACGTAGTCATAAAACACCCACAAGAAGTCCCTGTACTCCAGCTAAATAGCATAGTCCTTCAGCTATGAGTCCTTTAAAAAATATGGTAAGCTGCCTTGGGGTCATGGATTTAATCACCAATAGTCTTGGGGAACCCACCTACCACCCTATGCCCTGCTTGGAGATTCAGTGTCTGGCTATTACAAAGCTCTAGTGCCCTGTGTTTGTTGGAAAAGAACTGCAGGAGTTCTTTAAGCTTAATGTAAGCTCAGCCTCATCAGCAGCGATGCTCTGGGCATCCAGTAAGCCTTCTTAGAGAGGTCATCTTAAAGGCTACTTTCGTCGGTCTGAGGCCCATTGCGTGGCATGGCTGACTGACCTTGTAGGTCAAATATTGTGGCTGAAGGCCACCTTACATCATCATGACACTGAATGCACTTGTTGTCTCCTGGCCATAGCCATGCGGAACTGTGACAGGTCTCCCCTGAGGAAGCCAAAAACTGTTGGATGGCCTCTATGCAGAGGATGCATGCATTCGGTGATAAATCGTATAAATTACTGTTTTGGCTTGGCACCAGGGTTGTCCCGGTGATTCGGGAGTCATCAGGATGCCTCCGGGAGGAGCTTCCAGCTATTGCTCAAACTTCTGATGATTTTTACAGGGGTTGTTCTCATGACATCCCCCAACGCCCGCAGAGGTCGCAAACCCTATTCTGGATAGCATACAACTGCTGTCCATACCCAGTGCTCTGACCCGAGAATTTGACCAGGACCACATGCTGGAGGAGGTGAATTCTGCGGTGACGAGACTACAGGTTGAGAAGATAGCTGGCTCTAGTGAATAACCTTTTGAATATTATAAGCCCTTCCGTGACATCCATGTCCCCAACTTTTGAATTTTTACGCAGCTGCACTGCAGCCGGAGTCCTTTGCACCAAACTTAGATTGTGCCACAATTGTAGTCCTGCCCAAAGAGGGTCTCACCTTCATCAACGTTGACTTAAGATCTCTGTAAAAGTTCTAGCGACACGGTTAGCTTGGGCGTTACCACACCTGATTCATCCAGATCAATGTGGATTTATGCCTGATCACAGCATGGATCATTGTATCAGGAGGGTCCATACAGCTTAATCCCGGGCACAGGACCCTGATGGTACCCTGGCCCTTTTGTTAGTTGATTTCACCAAGGCTTTTGACACAGTGTCATGGGATTTTCTGGATGGAGTTCTTCAGCTGCCGGAATTAGAGAGGGGTTCTGCCATATGATCTGTCTTCTTTACCATGCCCCAACTGCTGAAGTCCATGTAAATGGGGTTTTATCTCCCCCGTTTCCCATCAAACACGGCACTTAACATGGGTGTTCTCTTTTCCCACTGCTATTCACTTTGGTGACAGAGTCCCTTGCGTGACTTATATGCTGAAAAACCCAGGTTTGGGCTGGCAGTGGGGGAGTGGCTTTGAGGACCGTATATGCGGAAGATATCCATCTGGTTCTGAAGTATCCGCAGTGTTCCGGCCCCCGATGTCTGTCACTTTTTTCGGCTATACGGTGAGGCGTCTGGGCTCCGAATTAACAAAGGCAAGTCCTGTTTGGTAGAAGTGAGGAGAGATGCCCTGGGACGGGGTTGGTGCCCCAACATTCCCACCCGCACAACTCCTTCAAATATTTAGGGATTCACGTGTCCTTATGCTTGAACGCGACCTGGGCCCCTAGGCCACTGTTCCATTGAATCCCATGGGTCGTACCACACTCTTGAAGATGGTCTGCCTGCGGCACTACTTGTACATCCTTGGCAAGTATCCCTACCCAATTCCCCGCAAATGGTTTCACACCCTGATTGCCAGGATCGCTAATTTTGTGTGGGCTGGTGTTCGGCACGAGGTAGCTTTTCAGTCACTGCGCAGATCCCCCTTTGATGGTGGCTTGGGCTCATCGGCCATGTACCTTTACTACCTTGCAGCCCATTTGGTACCAATTTACGAATGGTTCCCAGGCGGTTAGCATGGCCTAGCGTACCTTCTGGAGATTCACTCGATGGTGCTGTATGATCTGCTCGATCTTCTATGCGGGGCTCGTCTGAAGTCACCACAGTACCTTCTTGTACCCTGGCTTCCGTTACCTACTGGAGGGCGGCTCATTGGCTGGGACCACTGCCTCACTGAGATGACCCCTCTTTGGTGGAGAATTCGGCGTATGAGCTCTCGTCCCTTAAAGGTTTCATCCTCTGAGACCGATTTGGAATTTCCTACCTGTGGGATGTCTATAGAGGAGGTAGCCTTGTGACATTTCAGGACTTCATGCCAGATATACCATGTCCAATTCCCAGTTCTTTCGTTACCTCCAAACGCATCTGCTCAGCACCAGGATACCATCCTGGGTGATAGTGCTCCCTACAATTCTGCATAACATAACCGTGTAAAGACACCATGTGTAAGTTCTAGGGCTTTGGTGGCTTTGTGCAGGGCATGATCAAAGAATTTTCCTATAAAACCAAATCACTGAAAAATCCGAATGAAGGGGCTTTAAAAAGAATGCTTCTTACTTATTGTATACGATTTCAGTTGATGAGATGAAATGGTTATGCTAGAAACCCTAAAGATCATAGAAATTCTCCAGATATGAGGAGCAAGGCTGCCACAACTCCACCAAAGCACTCCTCCTGGTCTTACACAGGATGTCACGGATGACATCACAAATTAAAGAGTTTACTTCGGAAGTAAAAAAAGAACACGATTCATAAGAGAACAAAGATGACACTTATTTGAAATTATACAAGATGAGTTTTAAACATCCAAAGAGCAGTGCAAAACGTGGTGCTGTGCAGGGTCTTGAAATAAATGTCTTCATCTCAGTTGTCAAAGTGTTTCTTTGATATATGAGATGATAGTTCTTTCAGTGTGATCCTAGTTATTTATACGCAGTGGTTCAAAAATCGATTTTACTCTCCTACATTATTGGGAGCAGGCATTTAACTTGGCAGGTGCTGCTCTTGTCAGTCGGTACCATTTGCAAAGTGATTACTGTCCATGACAGACACTCAGCACCAGTGCGAAGGGCCGGACTGGGACAGCAAAGAGGCCTGGACACCAAAACAAAAGTGGCCCCAATTTGGGAACTGTGTAGAGAACGTCCTATTTGTAAATAGAGTAACTTGGAACTTTTAAAGACATGCTGTCTGTTTGGCCTCTGAGGGGTGGAAAACTACAGGCATTTCTGCTGTCTGCAGGCAGTGTTAGGAATGTTACCGAAATGCAGCAGGGAAAGGGAAGTCTGCTTCTTCCCTATCAAAAACATTAACAAATCACATAGCTTTGCTTTTCTACTCAGAAAGTGCTAGGTGCCCATTGCCACTTCCATCTGCGATGATAACATCCACAATGCAACCTTCCTCATTGCCTCAACTCTACTGCCCTTTGCAGAGCCTTAGCCAACCGTGCTATCTTCGAGCAGGCAGATTAATCCTGCAAGATGTTTTATGATTAGTCGTACTTATGAGCTGCAGATTACACATAGAGCTCTTTAGCAAGAGCATTAAGAACCTGAGCAACATATCAGAAGCATTATACCAAGGGGTGCTTAGTGCAAACAGATCATCAAGTACCTTAAACTCAGGAGGTGCCATAATTCCCACAACCAGCTTCACAGGTTTCTTGCCAGGAGCTGCAAGGTAATTGTTCATACTGTGTTGAAATGAGGCCAACTGGGAGGTGTCAGGTTTGAATATTGTAGGCAAGGTAGCAAAGGTCCAAGGATTCTAAGGCTTGAACAACGCTTAGATAAGCTGTTTTTATCGGTGAAAGGAGACACACTCGAAGCTCTGGACCTCTTGGGCTTCATGTAGAAATACAGGTTTGAGAAGTGATGAGTGTGTACTCCATAGAAAATTACAGTAATTCTTATTAGGAATAATATCCGTTCTTTCAAGTCGTCATTACAGAGGACAAAACTATTTCTGGTTGCAATAGGACATCTTTATTATTTTTTGTGGGACATGGACAGCCGACACGTGTTTCGCCCCCTCTTGGCGAGTTGCGCCGGGGCTTTCTCAAGGATAATTTCACATATGTGGTGTATATTATTATGGTTTCCAAATTTTGTAGTATCCAAAGTACAGGGAGTTCAGTACTCCAGGAGCAGAAGTTCTTCTGTGAGTTTTGTTGGGCTGTTGCCGTGTTCAGTCCCTGCTCCCAGTCCTCCGTCTTCGCGGTAGTTCACGGGTTGAATCCCAGGTTTGAATATTGTCCCTGCAAATTCAGCCTTTCATTCTTCTCTAGGTTGAATAAAATAAGAACCACTGAGTTGGGTACTCAAACCTCCGTTACCATTGTCACTAAACTGCATGACTGGGGCAACAAGTGACCAGTAGAAAAACAAGTACCTGTCAGCATGTGTCTGTGTATGTGTTTGTGTATATATTTGTCCTAATGTTTATAATACAAAGTGTATTGCAAAAGGGCATTTCACTTTCAGGTGGACTAATCGTATACTCCGGGTTTCGTTTGCAGCAAAAATGTCAAGCTTACTCGTTAAAAGTGTGCAAACAACCTGCACACATTTTTAAGGTTCAGAAGTCTGTCACATGACAAGTGCTTTGCTTCTTTGTCCTGTAATGGTGGCTGTGGTTTTCAGCTGATAGAAGATTGAAAGCAAACGCAGAGCACAGGGGTGGTAGTATAGGCCGTTACATTTCCATTCCACATCTCAGGGAGTTAGATTGTCAACCCTCTTTCTAGTCACGGCTGCTGGCAATGTACAGTGGCAGGGCAGCAGCAATGGGGGGGGGGATTAGGGGTAGAGGGGAGGAATCACTTTTTTCTGACGGGCCGGTCACCTCGCACCTCGATGCTCTTCCTGCTCCCAGCAGTCCCTGGGACACCATTTACGGATGCCCCATCCAATCCAGACACTACACTATGAGAGCAGCATGGGGGATTGGCCTGAGTGGACCGGTTAGCCACTCGCTCAGTCTCAGGGAGGCTGCCCTGTTTCTTAAGGTTGGAGAAACCTAAATGAGCCTGTCTGTTTGGCAAACTGACATGCGCCTTTACAAGTGCCCACCACTCCTCCTCTCGGTCCCTGCCCTGTCAACAGAGGATTGCCTGGCCTCACCCTGCCCTAGAATCAGCAGCATCGAGTGCCAGTGAAAAATGAAACGATAATACAATTGTTTTATTTTTCATTCTGCGCTAAGTGAGGTGTTGCTCCTCCCCCATTATGGAGGGGCTGCCGCTGCCTCTTTCAACTTAGTTTATTTGAAAAAAATACAACAACAAATGTAGTAGAGGAATTCACAGCAGCACTGAAACTCATGGGATATTTATTTGCACTGCCTTCATATGGACCTGGTGTTGACTTCTAGGCTCAGGGCTGAATGGAAGAAATAAGTGAAGCCTCTCTGCTATAGCCCCTCTAAAATTGCAGACAGATGCAGTCTGGGGTAGGGGAGTCAAGGCAAGGGGTAGTTACCCGGGGTCACCACCACCTCCAAACACAGGTGCCAATCTTAGTGGTGGGCTGCATAGGTTGTAGTCACTGACACCATGAAAATGGTAAGGAGCAGCAGTAGGTGAGAGCATGGCCTACAGCTGACTGGCACTGGGAACATCCTTAAGTATATAACTCTGACTGCTGTAATATGATTGTCATGTCTCCCACCGTTTCACTATGGCTTCCTAATATTGCTAAAAGGGACATATGTGATAACAATCTGTGTGACTTCTATAGTATGCCTCCTATTTGTGTGGGCTTCCCTCACTAAAGTCATTAAAATACTACCCAGACTAACCAGAAGGAAGGAGTGAGTAGTGTAGGAGTTCTCTGTTTGCACCTTAGTATTTTCTCACTGGGCCATAAATAAAGCACTTTTGGCATCTTAAATGCAAGCTCAGCGGAGATGAGAGGAGAGACAGAAGACTAGGGGAAGAGACGCAGACTTAAAACAGGAAGATATAGACAGTCCATGCAATGGAGGTGAAAGGAGACATAAAAGAGCAGGAGGAGTTGCAAAAAAGAGGAATTAGGATGTGTGTTAGAGAGGTAGGTTGTCTTGTGTCATGTTCAGGAATTCTCTTGTGGGGATTAATTCCTTCTTTTCTCTAGCACCCACAGCACCCTTATTATGCCACTATGCATTTCACTACCAATGAAGTGTGTTATTAAAGTAGAGGACAGGCATAGTCTACCCATTACTAAAAATTTGGGAAAGTGATCATTGTTTTGTTATAGGAGCTTATATAGCGCACAGCTGCCCCAGCAAAGGGGCGTCCCGGCGCTTCTAACAACAGAAAAACAAAACTGATTACTACAGCGGGAAGCTCTAACATAACAACGGCCAAAATAAACTATTTTAGAGAAAAGAAGTATGTTTTGATAGCCTTCCTGAAATCCAACAGCCCCTCCAGTCCACGTATATGAACCCGCACGGAGTTCCACAATTTGGCTGCCAAATAGCGGAAGGAGCGTCCTTCCGCTCGACAACGCTTTACCCGGGGAACAGTGACCAAAGGCTGCCCCAGAGAGCGCAGTGCACGGGCTGGAGCATACGGAGTCAGCAAATTGCAGAGCAGATTAGGAGTGGCAAGTTTCAGAATCTTGAAAGTAAAACATAAAGTCTTAAAATGGATCCGCTCCGCCATAGGGAGCCAATGAAGTTTCCGGATGGTATTGGCGATAGGACAAAACCGAGGGAGCCCTAATAAGGCTCTGGCCGCCACGTTTTGGATACGCTGCATCCCGATGATCTCAGCTTGATTAACCCCCAGTAACAAGGAACTAGCATAGTCCACACGAGAAAGAATAGTCGACTGAACTATCAGCTGACGAGTACACGGATCGAAGAATTTTAGAAGAGGTTTAAGACCTCGCAAAAGGCTGTAGCATGTACCTGCCACTTTTTTGGTGTGGATACAGAAACTAAGAGAGGAGTCCATCCACACCCCCAGGTTCTTAACTTCCTTCTTAGGTTCCGGGGCCTTGCCTAAAGCATTCGGCCACCAGTGCTCAGCCCACAGGCTTGCATTCTTGCCGACTAGCAAAACTTCACTTTTATTTGCATTTAGTTGCAAATAATTAGAAGTCATCCATTCAGCCACGGTCGCCAGGCCACTTCTGAACCTAGCATTCAGTGTAGAACCTTCCGTCAGTGCAACCACTAGCTGCGTGTCGTCCGCATATGAGACCATCGAAAGATCCCACTGCCTGGCGAACGCCGCTAGTGGCTGAACATAAAGGTTAAACAATGTGGGGCTCAAGGCCGAGAACTGAGGGACGCCCTGCTCAATGAGACGGACCTGAGATAGAAATGGGGGAGTAGAGACACAGAGGGATCTTCCGGTCAAAAAGGATCTAAATCATTCCAGAGCCAGGCCCGAAATTCCTGCCTCCTCCAGATGTTGAAGCAGGACACCGTGACAACCGTGTCGAAAGCGGCACTGAGATCCAACAGAATCTGTGCCACCGTTTGACCAGAATCGAGAATCGCCCGCAGGTGTACAGTCATGGCCAGGAGCACTGTCTCTGTACTATGGCCGGAACGGAAGCCATGCTGTGTTGCATCCAGAATGTTATTGGAGTGCAAAAAGTTGGTTAATATGATGTTGACATGTGCCTCCGCAACCTTTGCCTCCTAGGGAAGAAGAGAAATAGGCCTAACATTCTCAGGTTTAGTCGAGTCTAGTGTTGGTATTTTAGGAATGGGGGACACCCAGGCCTGTTTCCACTGCGCTGGCACTATGGCTGACGAGAAGGAGGAATTAATTATCTGACAAAGAGGCGTCGGAAAGAGCTAAGAGGACTCCCTAAACTGATCAGACTTTAGAGGGCCGGCAGGAGACCCGGATTTAATTTTCGCACTCAGGCTAATAAGCTCCTCATAAGAAATCTCAGGAATGACCATAAGACTAGAAGTCAGCCCTGATCTTAATGGAGAGTGAGCACGGGAAGAGGTCATAGAAGAAAAGACCTATAAACCGCATGTACTTTCTCCACAAAGAAGGAGGCCAGTTCTTTGCAATGGAGTTCAGATGTGGGTATAGGCGCCAAAGTTTTCCTGGCTCTGAGATCTTTTAAGATTTAAAAAATGCATTTAGCCGGATTAGAGCTAAGCTTGATCTCGTTGGCGCAATAGGCCGCCCGCGTCTTAAAGACGGCTCTATGGTAAGATTTAAGTTCGGCCAAATAGTGTGCTTTTTTCCCAGGGTCATAATCTTTCCTCCAGTCATGCTCTGTTCTTTTACAAGACTTCCTCTGTACAGTCAGAGCGTTGTTGTACCAAGGACTGGACTCCTGAAGACGACCCTTGAACCAGCTTGCCGGAATAAGAGAGTCCAGCGCATGTATAATCCAGGCACAAAACATCTCATAACCTAACTCGACATTATTTAAAGGACCCAAAGGGTCCGCCCTAACAAGTGCATGAAAGTCTTCTAATCTTAATTTACGCCAAGGCCGTTTATAAACAGATTGCTGAGCGGCCTTACATAGCGGCTCTGATTTAGGGAGGGTCATTTTAATCAACAAATGGTCAGACCAAGCCACGGGGGTAGGAGTCGCCACGGTTGCAAACTCAATGTTAGAAAAAATAGGGTCTAACAGATGGCCCCCCCTATGTGTGGAACTTGCGAACAGTTGGTAAAGCTGAAATGCAGCTAAATCTGCAAGCAGGCTACAGATGGTCTTGTCTTGCACAAGATCAAAATGCAGATTTAGATCGCCAAAAATACTAAAATTAGCAGTCCTTACGGCAAGCGTCCCTACTACCTCCAGAAGTGAATTTTTAAAACTGATGGCTTGCCCCGGTGGCCTACACACCAGTATCCCAGAAAGGGTCAAGTGAGTGCCCACGGAAATGCTGAAACGTGCACATTTGCATCCCTTTACTATTTCCTTAGAAAAGAGACAGGAGTAGCAGGATTTAAAAATCACTGCGATGCCACTTCCCCTAGTCTCTCTATTTACCATACAGATAGAATAATCCGAAGGTAGAGTTAGATTTGGCTGAGCTCCCATATCCCCATTAAGCCACATCTCCGTCAAAAAAAATATGTCTGGATTTTCATCAGTGACAATCTGTACAGTCAATACATCATTGAAGAAATGGACGCACTTGGCTTTTCTAAACTTGTGAAAAAGTGCTGGGCCTTACAACGTAATCGCAGTCAAGTCCTTAAAGATTTCCTGCCAGTGGTCGCATGCCCTTTTGACAGCTAAAGTGAAGCACTGAAAGGGAGAAAACATCAACAATGCATTTCTAACTCGTGAAGCTAATGAGACTCCACAATACGGACCGGGAATCATTGAAAATAGTTATAGAGTTTTATTCAGATTACCAATCAATCCAGGATATCTGCAAGATAAAATAAAGTTTAATAAGTATATTATTACAATAGATAAGCTCAAGTATATCAGTTTATTGAGACACAACAGAATGAGATACAGAATTGTGATAGCCACAACACAGAAACAGATTAAAGCAAACAGGTGTTCCAAAAAGAAACTTCCGTTATCGCTTCTTTACATAAGTCAGATATAGGGTCATCTATCAAGGGTCGCTAATTCAGGAGCATAGAAGATGTCAGCGTGGTCAGACTTCATAAGTCATCTTGGAAAAAGGAAATAAGCGTTTAGCATGAAGCTTTATACTCGCAAGAATAAGGCTAGCAGAGAGATCTGTACCTCGCTAAATCTGAAAGGGATCTACAGTTACTTTAACTGTATGAACGTCAATTTAAAAGTAACAGGAGACTCAGAAAAAACCTTATCTCCCTTCACACTTCCAGGGTCAATCAGACAACTGCTTGAGTCAATCTGCAACAGAGCTCCACTTTCCCAACGCATCGAGCAGAGACTCCGGTTCTTAACCTTGAACATCTTGCCATTCTGGTACATGATGAGCATAAAGCTTCTTTCAACCATTGTTACTCCACATTCACTCTCAAGTTTCCCGTCCAGGCATCTCCATCAGCAGCCTGATACAGCCAGTAATACTCTCTTTAACTAGCGAAATAATAAACGAGCAAGAAAAGAAAAACATGCTGGCAAAGCAAAATGCATTTCAAATGAGGCCTGTAGTCAGGCTAACTGTAATCAAGCATTTAATGTGCACTTCGAATACATGGTTATACAAGCACACAAGTCATTTTGGGAATAAATGTAAAATGTACGAGAATACATGTTTACATATGAAAATATAACTTGAAGTGTAAGTGTGAAAACGTGAATAAAGTCTTTACAGTGAATACATTTCATTAATATGTTTTAATGCTTCGCACACATTAAAGAAGTTATGGCACACTGTGAATATAATGTCAAATGTACATATATAATTGCATTTCTGTGACGTGTAAGGGTGGAAACTAAATTGCGCTGCTCCATTTGTCAGTGTCCCAACTCACTCACAAAGACATTGCCTCCATCTATTTTCCACAATTGCTGTGCTCCTCCTTTTCAGCTCCATCTGTTGCTCATTTCAGATCATAGTTTAATTACCTTCCACAAGGAAAACAAATTCCGTAAAAAATAAAAAAAACATTTTTCTTTCACTGCTGAAAACTGCATTTCACATAAGCCTAAAGTATAACCACCTGATTTCACACAACTGCTCTGGACTCATCAGGCCTCATTTGGAGGCACCTAGAGCAACTCTAGCACATCTAAAAAGCATTAGCTTGTGCATCAAATACTCTTGCCTCCTTGTCCAGCTGCATGTTTGATCCCATGAAGACCAACGTATAGGTCACAGATAACTTTTGTCAATTAAAACATTAAGGCAGAACACGCGAATGAGGTTGGAAAATATAAAAGATCCAGTCTTATCATACCACTACGAAGGGCACTCTGAGGCTGGCACAAGTGATAAACAACCGGGCCTGGATTACTAAGGCGCATAGTTCATGAAAAGGATATTTTTCAGAAATGCTAACAAGTAGTTAATGTCAAGTCTCCTGGTACCTTTGAATGAGCTGTATAACAGCTGTAGGCATTTTCCACCAACAGAATCGCCACTCTTAGAGAGAGCATCTTTTCAACCAACCCTTGTATGATGACTCTCACCCAGTAGTACCTGTCATCTCCACCACTCTGTGAGGTTTCACTTGTCATGATGATGATTTCAGAAAATCTTGATGTTCTTGAAAAGAAGTTCTCTTTCTTGGATATTTGCAATGAATAAGTGGTTAGTCTGGGTCTCATTGCAGTGTTACATTTCATCACCAGTTTAATAAATGCCTCTCTCTCTATGGGATAAAGACCTCAGAGAAGCCATCGTCACCACTGCTGTAAAGAAAACTTGGGTGGACCTCTGCTCCATCCTTTAAAATCCGACCTATTTCAATCTTATCCTGTGTCGTAAAGCACTCGTAATAGTAGTCATCTGACAAAGTTCATCACACCTTGAATCAAATGGTCTTCCCGGTGCCTTTCCATCAGGTCTCAGGCCCCTCAGGGTCACAGAGCCAATGCTGCTTAATATCAGGGAAGAACTACTCACACTCAGGAATCTCCGCGCATTTCGATTCTCAACGGCCTGTCTCGGTTGGTTCACTGAAGTGCTATTTTTGTATTCCTCCGTATTTTTTATTTGTAAAGCACTGCACAAAAACTTGTGGTAGCCTCAAAGTGCCTAGAATCAGCCATAGTGATTGAAAATGGATTAAGGTATGGATATTAACTGCCTCCTTTTGGAGTGTTAATTTCAACTGAAGGAATCTGTCAAAAATCTATGGTGATAGAAATGTGGTAACGCCTTGGTGAGGAATATGCAGGTAAAGGGACAGAAACTTGTTTTCAGCTTCTGGCTGAGGGGTCTGAGGATAGAAAGAATACAGGCATGTGGAGGCTGGGCTAGTCATATGTCTGCTTTAAAGGTTTTTTAGCCATCTCTTGAACTTAAGGAAGTCAGATTCCTTGTTTAGGGACAGAGGTAAAGATTTACACAGAGAAGAGCCTTGCACATGAAACATCATCCTCCGAGCTTTTTGTAACAAGATGGAGGGCCGGACAGTAAGTTTAGATTAGAAGACATACATTTGGTGGGAAGATAAGGGACAAACAACTTTGATAGGTCATTTGGAGCCCGGCCAGATAAGATTTTGTTGGCAATGCTGATGGATTGGAAATTTCTTTTTTCCTTTACAGAGAAACAAATGAAGCCATCGGCACAGCTGAGATGTGGTCATATTATTTTCATTCAAGCAGGGGCTAGAAGGATGGTGTTCGAGTCTTCTGAGTTGAAGTATTGATTTGTTGGGGAGTCCAGTGTCGAGGCTATTGCAATAGTGAAGGTGAGAAAATGGCTAATGAAGAGCTGGCAAATATTTCTCCTCCAATAAACAGGGTAGAGTCAATGTAGGCTATAGAAGGAAGTCAAAACAACATCGTATTTTTTGCATGGCACAGCAACAACTCCTTCACCATCAGGCGTGCCAATACTGAACTTCATCATAGGGCCTGCCAAGTAGTCAGTAGCTAACCCCTCCCAAAAGGCAAGTCCTCCTCCCCCTCACTCAACTGCGTCCATCTTCCCTTTAAATCACACCACTGACAACGTGCTTTGGTGCCTTAGAAGGTCACCGTTTATTTAAACAGAACATGGTTATACATTTCGCAATTTCCATGGTCATTATGCACTATCAGACAATCTCATTTCTGGGGAGGGGGCCCAAATGTCCGGGCCTCAGTTTCATTGGTTTTAGGCTTCAACTTGCTACCGAACTTGGTGAGTGTCCGTTAGGACCTGCCCGGGCTGCAAGTGCTGCCCACTTGCCCTGGACCCCTTTTTGGCCCCTCCCTGCTCCTCTGGGTCTCTGCCGTGTGGCATTCCAAGGACACTGTGTGAGCATTTAATCTATTTTGCCTGATACTGAGTCCTTACATCTTGCTCCCTCAGTACCCCTGCCGTGAGGTATCCCAAGGGCCCTGCGGGAGCATCCCATCTACTCTGTCTGTGGCTGTGTGCCGTCCTTAGCTTTCTCAGGCCCCTTCCATGAGACTTCCCAAGGACACTGTGTGAGCCTTCCATCTACCTCTAGTAATTTATCTCTTTCGTCTATCTTTCTTGGGTTTCTTCCGCTTCACCTCTACCCCTGCAGCTGCGACGCCTGCGTCTTTCTGATGTGGGTGGGTGGGATTTATCTTCTACCTTATACGAGGGGGGAGTATGTGAGTACTGGGCCTTGTGCCCCTTTTTATCCCCCCTCCCCGCTTACCAGCTCGCCCCCGGATGAGGGGGCTGTAGCTTGCCCTGGGGCTTTGTAAATGGGAGGGCTTCCCGCCTGCGGGCGGCATTTGTCCCGGGCCTCATGGAGCCTGGCTTTGCCTTACCGGCCCGAGCTCCATCTCCTCATACCTCCAAAAAGTTCACACAGCACATGGAAGTAACCAGAGGCATTTTACCCACTGGCCCCACCCATCGATGTCCATATGTTATTATATAAAGATGTTCATTATACCAGCCCACAAACACCCTAAAAACGGTCTATGTCAGCCACAAAACCAGCTCACACACAGACCTGCTGGAGTGGCCAATCTGGCATTGTGTCCTTCGCCCCCCCGTCTGACCCTGCCAGTGCAGGGTGCAGGGAGCAGAATGGTCCCATAGACCAGTGCAGGCACTCACCTCACCAAGCCCTTTTACTATCTGCCACTCCCATTATAATCCTCCTCCCTTTAAGGAACAGAGATTGTAACATTGCTACTTTGTAGGAGAACGCAGAGACAGAGGTCTGCTGCCATTCGAGGCTTCCGTCCATGCATTGAAGCCAGGAGCAAGAATTCACAGAAGGAATCTTGTCTCTTCCTGTCTCACGAACATAGTGAGGCTAAGTCAGAGTTGTTTATCCTTGTGACAGTCTGTGTGCTGTGCTGGTTTGACATCTGGCACTGCGTGAAGAGTTAACCAGGTCACATCATAGACAGTGCATCGTAACCTGGCAAATAATACACCTGGCACTATATATACTGGAGTACAGAGGAACAGCACTTTATTATAGCAGTGCTTCGACAGGGTTTTATGTAAGAACTGACTAGCATCATATTTTTCCAGCAGTAGTATAGTAAAACAGGCGCTACTACTACTCTCCAATACTAGATGTTTTGGGAAAATCCTTACTGCTTTGAAATGTAGTCATTTTTCTCTGTTCTGTCCCGGAAAAGTATGTCTTAACTACCACCAGTATCTCTGGGCCAGATGTTCTAAGTGATTTAGTGGTTGCAACCCCTGCAAATAACTAGATTACAGGGTTTGCCGCAGCTAAATCCCCTTTTCTAATGTTTCAAACACATGTTGTGATTTGGAGATGTGTTTCTTAATCGCAAAAAGGGTTTAAAATTATGAATGATTAGCCAGTTGGGTGTTCCTTCTGAATTGCGAACCTGTAACATGTGTTCAGTGGTTTGCTATCGTAATTCAGGTCGTTAACCACTGATCAGGTATCGACTCCTAAGTTGGGAATCAGGGTGGCAACTTTGGGGGCAGTAGGCAGTGCTACAAGCCCCCTCTGAAGTTTCAAAATGTTTAAAAAAATTGTTATATAAGCAGTCCTATTTCCTTTAAGGAAATCAGGCGTTTAAACACATTTGAAATGCAAAGACAGCTATGATGGTCTGCTGTGCTACTTTCACCTGCCCAGTTGTTTGACTTGACTTGACCTGCCCATGACGATGCATGTTATTTCAGCCAGTCAAAAGGGGTTGCAAATTGAGACCTGCCTCCTGAATGTTAATTATTCAGGTCGCTCTGGACATCCTGCCTTTCCTTCTTTAACTAAATAACCTATTGGTTCATATGTTGGTTTGTAAAATAAAATACTGGTCGAAACAAATGAGTGTACAATTTGTGATCACTTTTTAAGACTAGTATGTTAGTGAGGAAAAGTGTGTTCGTTCATTTGCCCATTTGCCCCATTATTCTTTACTGTGCTTCATCATTCACAGGTTTTGGCCGAGGCAGGGTCAAGTTAAGCTGAGAGATCCATGTGCACTTCAGCAACAATATCTACAACCTCTTTTCATTGGAACAGATGCGAGCAGTGACTAAACCTTGAACGATCTGGTGCTTTGCCAGCGGACAGACAGGTCAGCATATCACTTAGAGACTAGTAACAGTGGGGTGCTGTCTGTCTGTGATCCAGAAAGCTGAACAGAATGAAAGGACGCCCGACTCTTGTGCTACGCCTGTATCTGAATTATTCTTAGCACGCCTGTATGCTGTCTGCTTGCTTTTGCATTCCGCTGTGGATAACAGTGCAAAAATGTTCCAAAGTTTACTGTGGCTTATGCTGGATTCACAGTGATCTATGGCAATGCACATCTCTTCTGATATAGGCCTGTGTGTGGAATCCTGCGCTGGTTCTTACAGGGAGGCAGCTATCACTGCCTCAAATGAACACTTCGTTTTTAGAATGCCATCTAATGAAGTGTGGCTCCAATCTATATGCGATCTATGTGTGGTCTTCATTCAGGGGTTGCAGCAGAAACATATATAATGAGGGTTCTAAAGCATCCACTTGTACCCCTGCCAAGCCCTCTTCCACCCTGTTTTTACCATTCTTAGAGCTCTGAAGTAAGCACACAGGTAAACATCCTTTTGACCCCTACACTAATTCTTTTCCAAATTAAGCATGGCTGAAATGTAAAGGGTGAGCAGACTTTAGCACACCTGGTAATTAATTGGTGCGATTAACATCGCGCCAATTTAATTTTGATCCACAAACAATCAGCTGTTTGGGCAGAGATTCCTAAGAAAGCGACTCTCATAATCATCCCATAAATCTATTTCAAGTGTGCAGCTTGTGCAAAGCCTGCGTGCGAATATTTATCGCACCAGAGCTTCAAACAAAATGGTGGCTAAACTGGTGAGATGTACCTGTGTAAAACCGTGACATCCATAAAGGTAAGACATCACAAGTTATCAGAGTTAACAGAAGATGCTCTTTATTGACAGCTTATTCACCAGCAACCCTGCCTCAGCTGACTTGTTGGGTGAAATCACAACATTCTATTTCTAACATACTTTATGAAGAACACTATGACATACACTCAAGACCCGATGGGAGGCTGACATAGGGAAAGACATCCCGGAGACTATGTGGGCGCAGTTGATGCACCGAGCCTGGAAGGGTACGCGTCACGCTCGATTTCAGCTGGTGCACTATTATATATTCTGCATCGGGCCTACTTGACCCCGGAGAAAATACGGAAATATTTCGCCTCGGACGAAGCGGCTTGCCCCAGATGCCGGACGATCGGGGCTGACCTCATACACATGTTATGGTCCTGCCCTGCGTTGTCCTTATACTGGACGCTGATAGGGGACACACTTAACGGGATTACTGGGAGGACCCTGGAGTTGGACGCCGCAGTGGGGATCCTACATTGGTTCCCCCACACTCCCAAAAACAAAATCTCTAGTAAATTTATTGACCTGGGGCTAATACTGGCGAAGCGGGAGATAACCAGACACTGGAAGGCGCGGGTTGGTCCAACAGGCACTAAATGGCGCAATGAACTCCTAAAATGGGCTGCGGGGGAGAGCACCCTGAGGTATCAACTGGCGAGGCGACAGCAGAACGAGAAGGCATTAGAGGCGGCACAGGAGTGGGAGACGCTGGTACAGGCCCTGCGCGATTACAGCACATCCAGTGATTCCGATAGCGATGAAGGTGGACAGCCTCCGTCCCTGTAAGGATATAAGAGGCGTAACTTCCGTTAGAAAGGAAAGGTTTCCTACCACAAGCTCTTTACATGTACTCTAGCGCACAGATGGCGGGTGGGAGGTGGGAGGTGGATAGAGGGTAGAAGAAGCGGCGTAAGCTTCCGCCGACATTAAAGATTTTTTCCATAATGTATGCTCGGTATTAAGTCTTCTGGGGGGGTTGGGAGGGTTGGGAGGGGTGGGAAGTTTTCAAGTTGTTTAGAAAACCAGAAGAGGATCTTTCATTTATCTAGGTCCACGCCAGACGACCACTAAACCCTCATACATTGGTTTAACGTAAACGCCGCCCGGCCTCCGGGATGTGGGCTGAATGGCTGTGTGATAGGGGTATTTCTTTACCGGGGTTTCTTTCTTTTAATTGCCACTGATAATGTGTCACTGGACCAACATGTAACTTTGGCTAATTCATGCAATAAAAATATATTTACAAAAAAAAAAAGAACACTATGACATAGATGAAAGTTGCATACTCTCAATTAAGATACACCATTTCTCCCTGCTATATTAATATTTGAGAGTGTATTCCTATACAGATAAAAACTCACTGAGATCTAACTGCAATATGAAATAAGCATTAAAAGAGGCATTTTAGTTACTAATTACAATAACAAACTAAGCAATGGTCAATGAAAATCACAGATTATTGCATTATAAAATCCTGACAGCGAGATTTTGTTCTGCTATTTATTTCTTCGTCTACACGCACTCAAAAGTTCAGAAGTGTCCTTATTCAACCTTTATGAACTTTGCCATTATTCTGACATACAACTGGTCTCATGGCTACTTTTGTTGCTAAGAGTTATGCGACTGTCATAGTACCACCGCTCTAGTTTCGTTCCAAATTCTCCCTTTCTCATGTTTTGACAGCATGTTTTAATCTATCCCGTTGGAGATGTTATTTTTACCAAACCTCCAACTGAAAATCTATCGATCTTAGCTCATCTTCTATTGTCAAAATTTTTCTTTCTTTCCATTTGTTGAGTTTTATCTCTCATGCATCAAGAGACAATTTCTTGATTCTGCACATCTTTATTCAAAACCATCCCCCCAGGCTCATTTTTTATACATGGCACACACCCTTTAAAGAATTCAAGAGGGGATTTCCTTGATGCTTCATATTATGACATTAGATAAGCAGTTCTGCAACACTGTAACTCTTCTCTCCAATCCATATTATTTGTTCCTGCAACTTGAATACCCTGTTTCAGTGTTTTATTCATTCTCTCTACAGCACCACTTGTCTCTGAGTGATATACTGTGCTTTTTTGGTGAGTATACTAAGTAAGTGGTATAAAAACCACAATTCGAGTCAAGACAGTGTCGAGAGGACGTAGAATCACTGGGACCCCAAGGAACCACCCAAGGTGAGTAGATAGGGACCCATTGGAGGACGGATGCAGTGTGGGAACATTACCGTGTGCTCCGTACAATTTGATGGGAAAGTCGCGGTTGGATGTTTAAGGACCCTTCCCAGTGGACTTTGAAGAGACCCAGTGGAAGACAGAAGGTCGGAGAGCCACTCCACCCGTGGATACCTAGGTACCCAAGTTACCTATCCCAGGGAAGCCGGGTGCATAGGTCTGAAGTGGTGTCGGAAACTACTGTCAAGCCCACTGTAGTACTTCAAAGAAGAGCCGCTGCTGGAAGGAAGAAAAGTGTCAGTTGGAATCCAAAGGTGGATTCTTGTCTAAGAGTACCTGAAAGCAGAGGGACAGAGTCTGGGTCACATAGAAGTGGCCAGGGGCTCAGGAGACGAATGCCCCCCGATGTCAGGTGCTACAGGTGAGTTGTTGGAGTCCTTGACTCTGCAACTAATGGGACCAGGAAATGTCTAGGACAACCAGGAGCCGGATATGAGCTGCCCAAAGGATGTCGAGTGCTGAGGGTTCAGTGTCCGGTGGGAGCACCAACAAATCTTGGCATCGGCAACCCATGCAGAAGGTCAAGGATGGGTATGGTTCGGACCAGCAAGGTCCAGGAGACTTGTCACAGCAAGGGGAGTCAGGGAAGGCCTGGAGCAACCAGGAAAGCCCAAGAAAAGCAAAGCTAACCCTTAAGTGGACTCACAGGCCAGAGGCACAGGAGTTGAAAGAGGACCTGGAGTGATTTCACCAAACAACAGCCCATGGAGCACTCGGTGTGAAGAGGTCAAAGTTCTTGGTAGGAAATAGAATCACAGTTTGGGGCTACTCGAAGCCCAATGCACTTGTTCGGGAAATGCCAACAAGCATATGCACTTGCAAATGTACGCAGTGCATGGGGTTTCAGATATTGCAGACTCCAAGAAGGATTCTGACCTCCAACTTGGTGAGAGGACAGCTCAGGCCTCGAGGAACGTAGAAACCCACCTCATGTGTTGCTGAAGCCTTTGGAGTCTGTAGGAACTCAGGGTCAGCAGACCGGACAGCAGTGTTGTGGTGCATGCGTATGCAGGGGAGTGACTCCTTCACTCCAAGGGAGATATCTATGGTTGTCCTTGATGCTCCAGAGGTCCTGCATGGATTTTATATGGTGCATGGGCACAGATGATGCAGCAGACTGAGTGGGAGATGAAGTTGGGCCCAAACAAAGTCCAACAAAGTCCAGAGTGACCAGACGGTCGAAGTTCAATGGTTTCTGGTTCAGAATCTTGTCCACGTCCAATCTAAGGTCCTACAGCCAGGTAAGCCCTCATGTACCCATGGAAGAGGGTTGGCAAGATTTAGGCGACCCTCCCAGTAGAGGGTCTGGACAGTGTGGAGGTTACTCCCATGTCCTTTGTTCGGTCTTGTGCCAGAGCGGGAGCCAACAGCTCCCAGGACTGGTTTGAAACAGACTATGCACAGGGATACTAAATGTGCCCCTCATGCAGACTTTCGGTCACTAGCAAGCGCACCCACCCAGCCCTATTACAATAAATCTTTCTGGGAGGTGGTCACACCTCCATGTGAAAGGATGCTTATTGTTCTGCCTTCCCCTGCTTGAGCTTGGCTCAGCAACAGGAGGGCAGAAATGTGTCTCTGGTTGCAGCAACCATTTTATGCTGTCCGGGACTAGAAGGCTTGCACCGGGAACACCAGGGAACCCACAAAGCTCATTTCTGAGTTGCCGCTGACCGCGAAGACGATATTCCGGACGTACCGCTGGACAGCTTAAAGTGTTGTTGGAATTAGAGAGTTATTCTTCGGCCTTATCTGCCCTCCATATTATCGCTTCATCGAACGGATACACTCTTTAGAAAGATTCCTATTAGAAACCCTTTTGTGGCGGCGCACCCGTGAGCGGCATTGGGAAGGGACTAGCGCCGGTATCTAACGGAACAATGGGTTCAATTTGACGTCCCTACCCAGTGTTTTCGTGGGACCAATATTACTTTCTGCCTTGAAATTTATCGACGTTCTCCTCTCGACTTTCTTGTGATATTGACAGAGACAAATGAGAATACTGTCAGTTATATATACTGACCTCAGATTTAGCCCCCGTGCTATTAGATTGTTGGATTTGAACCATTTTATTATTGACTCAAGAAAAAGATTTTGCTACATGGAAATATTGAACCTATGCGCCCTGACGAAGGAAGTTAGGACAAGATTCCTTTTCCGAAACGCGCGTCGGCGCCTCACTTTTGTTCAGTTGTGTTGTATATATTGTATCTGTTTCTGTGAAGTCTCCTTATTGTTTTTTTGTTATTGGATTCATGTGTTGAGAGTTTGTGAGATTGGCAAGACTGTGTCTGGATGATTTGTGTGGCTGTTGTGATTGGGCCTTCATGTGTGATGTTTTCTTTTGTTGGGGGTATTGTGTATTGTATATAGTATAAATATATGTGTATAGAATGTACATATAAAATTGGTACCACGATTATGATACTGTGATGTTCTTACTTATCAGAAAGGGGGGGTTCCCCTTTGAAGCTCTCCTTGTGGGATCACATCTTGTGTGACTTCCGGCCTAGGAGAAGTAACACCTCTTCAAACGGCAGACCTCTATTGTTCCTGCTCCTGTGTGTCATTCACACTTCTTCTCAATAGGGCAGAAGGTTGTCTGGTGGCCAGCACCTGAAAATGGCCACCAGAAAACTTGGGCAACAGAGTGGCAACTTTCTAAAAGTTGCATTTCTTTAAGAGTTACATTACATTTGACTTGAGCAGCAAGTCAGGTTTAGTGTAATGATTATTTTGATACCTTGAAGTACCAACTAAAGTACCAACTTCAGTAGTCCCATTCAGAAGTTAACACAAGTGAGTTGTCAGCGTGTAACCCTGCACTCCCCAATGGGGCTACTAACTTTGCAGCAGTAAGTAAAAATGACAATGTAAGGTTTTTACTGTTATGACATACAAAAATATATATACACAACACCCTGCCTTAGGACTCGATAGGCCTGCTGTGAGGTAACTTACATATATTAAAAAGGGATGTTGGTGCTTTGCAGTAAATTAAATGGCTAAGTTGAGTCAGCAGTGGCAGGCTGGAAGACATTTTCACATTGTTGCATCCAGTGTGGCAGAACAAGTGCTGCAGCCCTGGTGGGACACTTTAACTTACAGGCCCTGGCACCCCTAGTATAGGGATTTATAAGTAAGTAATGTTATGCCAATTAGATTTAGCCTATCAAACATATACTTTTAAAGACCAGAGCACTAGGCACTGAGGTTTGGTTAGCAGACCTCAGTGCACTCTCAGAATAAAAAAACTGCAGTAACAGTCCAAAACGTTGAGGGGATGATCATGTAAAAAAAGGCATTTCCTTACACATCCATCAGATATACTGGTCTCCTTGCGAAGGTGAGATTCAACAGAGCTATCACTGACACCTTACCCATACAACAAAGAATGAGGCAGGGATGTCCCCGATTCTCCATCTTTTTTGTGATTACCATACATCCTGTGGTGGAATAGATAAGGAGAGATGGACTAATGAGAGTATTTGAATGCGCACTTGATGTATGGGATAGGTTCTTATGCACACAGACGACCTGCTGATATACATGCAGGATACAAGATGCTCAAGACCCAAGGAATTGCAGATGCTATATATATTTGGGGCAAAAACAAGAAGGTGATGGAAGGAATCCTTGAATTAATTTCTGGCACTGGGGATCACTCTTTCCGTCATTCCAGGACATAATTTTTTACCTGCAGTGACATTTCGGAAAGAGAACCATCTTATGCAAATCAGTCTTGGTCCTGCTCCAAAAAGAAGAGTCAACACAAACTGCCAGGCCAGGTCTCCTCTGAGGGGATCACAAACACATCCAGACTGGTTTTGACATACTTAAGTCATATTATTTAGGTATAGATTGGGCCCTAAAGCACAGTGAGATACCTGTCGCACTTAAGGAGTCCACTGTAAAACAACAAGGTGATCGAGGGAATGCTTGAATTTTTCAGTGGGGCACCCTAAGTGGTACAGGTATGCCCAGGTGTGGGTCCCATGCAAACTGTGTCACTGAATCCAACCAATACATGACTGATAAGCGCTAATAATGGCAAAACTGGTCTTAGGATGCTTGTGTTCTGATTCAGGCTGGACTGTCCCAATTAGAGCAGGATCAAGACTAATTTCCTTATGGTAAAATAATGATGGACTGGAATGTGTCCCTGGTAATAACAAGTGGCTGAAATTCAAGCATTCCATCCATCACTTTTTTGTATACTTTGACATCCTAGGGGGGATGGATACGCCCATATGTGGGTCCTGTGCACACTGTGCCTCTGGAACCAAGCTTTACATGACTGATGAGCCCTAATAAGGGCAGAAATGGACCTAGTATGCTTGTGTTCCAGTTCAGGGAGAACCGGGCATGGCAGTCCAGGCTGGACTGTTCCTACTGGAGCAGGGTCAAAACTGATTTGCAATTGGCAGTACAAACTGAAGTGGCATGGTGTTCAAAATAATGATTAACTGGGATGCGGCCAGAGTACTTACCAGCGGCTGAGAATAATTCAAGCACTCAGTCCATCACTTTTTTGGATACTTCAGTCATATATTTGGGCAGTTTGCAGGTTTGTGGAGCAAAGTAGCAACATTCGTATTTGATCTAATCAGGTGTGTGGCACAAGATATTATATTTGCAGAACACCTTGAGGTGACCAGTGATTGCTTGAAGTACTTAGGTGGATAAATACAGATGACAAACTCTGCACATGGCAAATGAATATCTTACCACAAATGGAAAAGCTGCGCTGAAGTATAACCTTTTAGCCCACTCTTCAGCTATCATTATTGGTTAGGTCATTAATATTTGAAATGCTCTCCCACCACAGGTTACTGTACCAATTAGAGAATTATCCCTACAAGATTCCTTGTGGTTACTTCACTCGCCTCAACTCCTTGGTTAGGGGCTTGCTGTGGAGATAGGCCACCTCCTATACTGCACTGACAAACTGCTTCCAGTCCCCATAAATCAATGTAATTTAAGGGTAGGCAGGGGTCACATGTGTGACTCCTGGCATATTCCTTGTATCCCTGGCATTGCCCTTGCAACCACTGGAATCACATTACAAAGTCAGCACCATGTTTGCTTTAGAAAATAAAAATGATTTTTGGATTTTCCTGTCTGCAAAACAGTAGCTGCTCCAGGGTGCTCAATGTGGACTGCACTCAGTTGAAACTTTGCAGCAAATGTTAACAGCTAAAGGTTCAAAACTGCAACCACAGGCTGGTTTCTGCAAACCTTCTTCTTAGATTAGCAGTGATGTTGCCCACCTCCCTGGATCAGCCGTCCTAGATCCATGCTAATAAAATCCTACAACAGTGACAAAAATATAATAGTCTTTAGATCCAAAGAACCAAGAGAGCCTAAACTTCATATATAGATGAATTCATGTTGTTACCTGTTTTTAGTGTACTTTGTATAAATGTAATGGTTTTAACTGTATATATAAAAGAAATATACATTGACAATTACAGCCCTGATGAAGCTCGTGACATATGAGCGAAACACGTTGGCCGTCTTGCTGAATTTTATGCTGTTATTTCAAAGAAGAATAAAGAATTCATCTATACAAAAAGTTTGGAATCTCTTGGTTCTTTGACTCTAAAGACAATTATATTTTTGTCACTGTTGCCTCTTCGCTTTTGTATGACATTTGAAACTTTAAATTGCTTTAAGTTGTTCTATCAATCCAGGATTCACTTAGCAACTCTCCCTTCAAGGAGTCCTAGGCCTTAAGTTCCACATAGCATTACTATGCTTGTCCCGCAGGCTCTGGGTGCTTCACTGGACTGGACCGTATCGAGCCTGGCCACCTTGCTGAGGCAAAAATACTGCCTCTTTGTTCATGGTTTAAGATTTTTGACGAGCAAGGAGTTGTTACTAAAATAGGAAGTTGCATAACAATCTTTACATATTTGTTAATAGAGCGATTCTGCTTTCTGTTTAATTTGTTAATCAATTAGATTAGTTTATAAAGCTCTAAAATACTTTTGGGCCTTATTATGAGATCTACCTTATCTCAAGGGGAGATACCGTGGTCAGAATTAACAATACCGGGAGAGGGCTATCGCCTTGTGAGATAAGAGGAAAAACAAGTGGCTTCTTCCTTAATGGGGAATAACATGCAGACCTGATAATGGCAGGTCAATTTCCACATGTTTTCTAGCCTTCCATGGGAAATAAGGGGCCAAAATCTGTGAACATTTACCACCTGCTTGGAGCAGGTGGTAAATGTTATTGAGGCTTTTTCTTTTGCCACAATGTAGGTGAAAGCGGCAAGGGTATGGTGGGAGGGAAAGATAATTTCTCCTTCAACTGGGGGGAACTATTTCTGCTCTCCACATGCTGAAGTATGCAGAATGGTGATGGGTGTACACAACAACTGCCTGCCGCTCCCGCAGCCCTGCAGATAACTTCCAGTTTGGTGCCTCCAGGCCTATAATTATCAGGCCTGGAGTTTGAGGATCCAATAATTCTGTGCCCAGAGGCACTAGACAATTTGTAGTTGCAGTGGAAGCTCACTATATAGCACAGATCCTTCACAATGTGTTCAATGGCTAGGTAAGTGGAGAGAGTGGTCTGTTCCTGATCTTCTGCCAGTATTTAAAAGTATACCTCGATATTGCCACCAGTCTCTATAGATTTTGGGTTTGTCTAGGGGAACCCCTGGATTGGTAGAAAGAGACTTCCGGCATGATACAGTGGTCAATACCTTTTTTTCCACACCTCCAAATTGAGTGGTTCCACACTGCGTCAATTCTTGGCAGTTTCTCTTTTCGCCACCAACAGTCCAACAACAGCAACACTTTTTTGTATCACCTTTTGGAATCTAAATCTGATTCCATATGTGGGAGGGCTAGTTTCGGTTCTGGCTTCAATTTCCTCTTCAGCACCTCCCCAAGTGTGCCATTCACCCCTTCCCAGAAGGGTTGTTGATGTATTCAGAAAGGAGATGGATACTTCAAGATAGATTATTCAAGTTACTTTATTTAAGTTAAGATGTTAAGTTAAAAGATAGAAAACGATAACCCCATCAGGAGCAGCTGTCCTGCTGCTCAGCCCTCACCCAACTGACATTCACAAACCACTAACATATAATTCCGCGCCAGCATCAAACGTACAAGGAGTGAGGTTCCGTGACGATCGTAAGTGGTGTTTTCGACTCGCACGAATATGGTCGAGTCTGGTATCTATGAACCGCAAATGACGAGTTTAGTGGGTGTGCGCAGTTTCGCTGTGCTAACCTAAACCGTTCGTCTGTTTCGTGGGTTTATCTATCCGTACCCACGGGTTCCATCTTAGATACGGCATCCATTTTGTTTCTTGCCCTCAAGTAGCCAGCGAACGGACGCTGTCCGCTTCGCGACCCTGGGATTCCTAAGACTCTTGCGGAAGACACGTTTCCTTTGAAAGTGTCTTTATGATGAGGGGGATGATACTGTAAGGCAGATGTCCCCGCTCGAGGCTCATCTTGCCGTGCCGGTCTATTGTCTCAGCCGTGCATCTCATTAGGCACGTCCCTTTGATGCCTGCAGCTCGTGTCTCCTGATACCACCCCCTTTTTTCACCCTTTTCAATCTCCCCACTGTTTCTGCCTTCCTCTACACCTGTCCCTGTTCCTTCTTCGATCTGTTTATTGCCGATTGGAATGTACTAATGGTGGGAAGATGGGTTTTTACAGTTGGGAACCACCGAATGTTTCTGTACTTATGTTCCGGACCTTGAATACATCAAAGCGACCCCTCTCGGGGATAATTATGGGAACCAAGTTGTAAACCTTTGTGTACCATGTTGACCTATGAGAGAAAACTGTATAAAAAGGAGCGATCCACAGTAGCAAATTGAATCAGATCCCGCGAACATACCTGCTGTGTACTTCACGTGACTTCTGTGTTCCCTGCAGTAAATAAACCTCGAATCTTTGACGCCGAAGGAAGTGTCCCGTGTCTCTGTCATTTATACGCCGGAACAGGTAACCCACGAAGGTTTCAGGTGTTGTCCCCTGGCACCGCTGGGTCTTAAATAACCCAGTCCTTCAGTTGGTGCCCAACGTGGGGCTGCATCAGTGGTACCGGTCCAAGCCCGACGATCGTGAGGAACTTCGTGTGAAATCTCCGAGGGAAGGTGCACCCCGCTTCATCGATCCTGTTGTCGAAATAAGTGGCCCGACGACTTTTCCCGTGAAGATTCCCGCCTCCTGACGGCTGCGACGGACTGCTGCCCTGACTGTAGACCTGTTTTGGCGTCTGGCGTAGACCTTGGTACAGCGAGACGATTGACGGGCCTTCCTGGTGACGCCATCGAGCTTTGAGTTAAGTATTTGTGGGTCGCTCCCAGAGTTCTTGGTTGTGGTTGCTTAGTGGTTGCATGGTTCCATTGCATTTGTGGTTCTTAGTACTTGGTCCTTTGTTGTAATATTTGACGACTGCAGCCGCCAAAAACCGAGGGTTTTTGCTCTTTGCTGGGACTTGGTAAATCCCGTAACCCTTGAAGTTTGTGAAACTCGACTAGTGTGCAAGATGCCTGGTCGTAGTACTTTGTTCAGTTGTTTCAGACGTTGTGGTACGGATTCCCGACTGGAGGACTCGTGTCCGATACCTCCGGTTGGAACTCCCACTTATGAGCTCTATAGTAAGCATGGGCTAGGCCCAATTGCTTTTAATGAATATTGGATTCGTTACACCAAAAAAGATGGTGTCCTTAGTTGGCCACCTCATGGTAGTTTTGAGACACCGATTTTAGATAACCTTGAGGCTAAATTGTTTAAGAAAAAGTCAAGGCCGGCCATGTTTGATGCCTTTCGGTTATGGCGCAAAGAAGCCAGACAGAAAGAGATCAGACAGTCAAAACGTAATCAGAGAGATGGTGTTGCTACCATTGTAAAGAAAGCGGAGCAGTTTCAGCGTGATAAGGAGGAAAAGGAAAAGGAAGTTTTTGATAGACTTCAGCGTATGTCTATAGATAAATGTTATCCCGCTTTACCAACGGAGTCGGATAAGAAGGAGGAATTAGTTGAGGATCCCTTAATGTCCTATCTTATGAAATCGCCACCTCCGTATGCACAGGGTACCACAGCTTCTGTGGTTCCTCCCGTACTTCCTCCTATTCTTCCTCCCCAACCTGTTCCTCAACCTGTACCAGTTCTCCCGACTGTTCCTACTCCTTTGCCTACTTCTGTTCCTACTGCTCTACCGCTTGTACTTCCTCAAACTCCTGCTCCCGCTGCTGCTCCTGTTCTACTTACTCCTGCTGTTTCTTCTGTTCCTGGCTCTTCTCTTGTTAATCCCTTATGTTATACCTCTCCATCTACTCGACGTCGTACCAATTCTGTTGCTGCTAACTTCTTTAATTCTCTTGGACCTATTCTTGAGTCCGCTGGTTCGGACGGTCCTCAAAGACGTAGCCAGCTTCCCGGTAATAGGGAACGTGCCGCGCTGTATAACATGGCGATGGGTTGGATGACACACCCTCTTAGAAATCCTCCACGTGCTGTACTTGATACGTTCTGTCAATTCAATATACCGACACAAAGATACGTTTTCGAAGAAATGTGCAAGGTTCTGCGCGATCAAATATCGGCCGATGCATCTGACGATGTGTTGACCGCTTTGACTAATCTACAGCTTCAGTTCTCGAGCGGAATGATAGTGGATACTAATGTTCGACGCGCTGTTGAGCAATTGTTATCTCTTCGTCCCTCTATAATGCCTCGAGCATTGTTTGTGGAAGATGTTGAGAGACAGTTAGATCCGTCTGGTCAGTACCCCATGCGAGAAGTTCCACCAGTGTGGATGCCAGGTGATGCTAATGCTAACCCCATCATTTTACCGTATTTTCAGAGAGTATGGATACATCTCCCATGGAAACGATCAGAAGTTTTGCAGCTGAAGCAATCTTTGCCTGACCCTCGCAAAAATCCTGCAGGGTATTATAAGGAATTGTCGCAGCTCGTAGATGCTACGATAATGAATCTTGCTGATATTGATATGCTGTTCGGTAATGTTATACCGCAACCGGTATGGGCTAAGATTCGTCAGGAAGATCATGCAAACGAATTAGGTGGTGATTGGGCTGCCCTTACGGCGGCAGATACACGACAAATTGGTGGGGCTAAACCCGAACAGCTCATTACGGCTTTGCCTCAGAGAATAATTACCCTAATGAAAACTCTTATGCCAGCCATGAAGGTAAATTGGGACAAACTATCCGCTTGCAAACAAAAGAAGGATGAGAGCGTCTCTGATTTCTTTACGAGATTTGAGGAGGCTTTCATCGACCACAGTGGTCAAGACATGGGTACCGAAGGTGGTCAGAGGTTGTTTGTGGACAAGTTTGTTTCCAATTTGCTGCCAGATTTAAGCAATAAATTGCGAAATTCTGAAAGTGCGTGGGCTGTATCTACTTCTGCTCAAATATTGGCTACGGCTCAATATTATGAGAATAGGGAGAAAGAAGAAAACGATCGTGCTGACAAGAAAACGAAAGAGCTTAAAACTAAAGTGTTGTTGCAGCAGGCGTATCCTCCGCGTTCGAATCAGAATGATTCGCAACAACGTAATCGATCGCAGCCGCAATCTAATAGGTCGCAATCTCGAAATGACTCCTCTTCGCAGAGATCATCGTTAGGGTACAATCAGTGTGCCTATTGTAGACAGGAGGGTCATTTAAAATTCGATTGTCCAGTTCTCAATGAGCGTAATAGTGGTAATTCGTCTAAAGGAGGTCGTGGTGGTTCTCAACAAACATCACGTGGTAGAGGTCGCGGTGCGCAGAATGATCGTTCCACGAACACTTCTGACTCCAATAATTGTTTTGATCAGCGTGGATCGTCGCAAGGGCGATCTGCTCAGTACAATGTGGATGATTATTACGTCGGTCAGGATGCTGACGACGGTAATTACTAGGACAGCCATAGACAAGGAGAGGGAGTAGTATCAGTTCCGGTTGATCAGAGAGGGCCTTACGTCGCAGTTGCCACCTCGGGCGTCGTTGAGCCTTTTCTGTTGGACACTGGTGCAGGGAAAAGTTCCATGATGCATTCGAAACTCCCTGGCGCACCTTTGTCTGGCTTAACAAATGTTTCCGTTGGATTCTCTGGCGCCCCTGTTAGCAATCCGGTTTCGTGCCCTTTGTCTCTTACCATTGGGCCTCGTGAACTAAAAGCTCCGTTGATTTTGACCACTGGTTGTGGTGAAAATCTTTTGGGCCTGGATCTGCTAAAACGTCTGTATGCGACCTTGTACTGTTCTCCTGCGGGAGTAAAGCTTACGTTGGGTGAGAAAGTTGTCTCTCCAATGTATTTGTCTCTCGATAAGCTTCCACCGGAATTGAGCTCTCTTCCTGCATCTTTGTGGGCAACAGGTCCCAACGACGTGGGCCTGCTTGATATCTCCCCTTATGTTGTCCATTTGAAATCTAATGTGCGATTGCCACGTATTCCCCAGTATCGTATCTCCCTTGATGGTGAGCGAGCGCTCTTAGCGATCATTTATGACCTGATCGAGAAAGATGTTATCGAGGAGACACGGGGAAACGTGTGCAATAGCCCTGTATTGCCTATCTTGAAACGCACAGATCCATCAAAACCACCTGTTTATCGTTTTGTTATCGATTTACGGGAGGTGAATAAAATTGTGATTCCTCAGTTCCCTGTTGTGCCTGACATCACGGCGTTGCTGACTCTGATTCCAGCTTCAGCATCATGGTTTTCAGTGATCGATCTGAAAAATGCGTTCTTCAGTATTCCGATTGCTGAAGAAAGCAGAGACCTTTTCGGTTTCTCTCTTGGTGGTCGTAGCTTCCGGTTTAAACGTGCTCCTCAGGGCTACTGTGAGAGTCCATCGATATACAGTCAAGCCTTGAAGGGCCAACTAGATGCATTTGTGTTGCCGGCTGGTGCGGCCTTAATCCAATACGTTGACGACTTATTGGTGGCTGCAGATACTCAGAACATTTGTAAAATTGCTACGGTGTCGTTGTTGCAACATCTCTGTGACTTACATCACAAGGTGTCACCTTCTAAGCTTCAATATTGTTGTCAAGAAGTAACCTACCTAGGTCACTTATTGTCAAAGGAGGGAAGAAGGTTGACCCCAGAGAGAATTGCAGCTATTGCTCGAATATCCGTGCCAACAACCCAAAGAGATGTGCATGCCTTTCTAGGTATCACGTCATACTGCAGACAGTGGATTCCGAATTTTTCATTATTAGCGAAACCATTGGTGGCTCTTACGTGCAAGGATGTTTCAACTCCTTTACCATGGATGGAAGAATGTCAGAAAAGTTTTTCTGAACTACGTGACGCATTGTGTTCGGCTCCTGTGTTAGGTACTCCTGACTACAGCAAGCCGTTTACACTATACGTTCACGAGAGGGAAGGTTGTGCGTTGAGTGTCTTAACGCAACCCTTTGGTGATAAGCAACGTCCATGTGCATATTTTTCCTCGACCTTGGACCCAGTAGCTAGAGCATTACCGAGTTGTTTGAGAGCAACAGCGGCAGCTGCGGTGTCCATCCGACAATCAGCAGGACTAGTCATGAATAATATGCTTACGGTGATGGTGCCACATGCAGTTGACACTCTTTTGAATCGTACGAAAACTCAGCACTTGACGAGTGCGAGGTTGTCTGGGTACGAGTTGACGCTGTTGGCAAGTCATATTCAGATAAAACGTTGCAATGTTTTGAACCCGGCGACTTTATTGCCAATTAGTGCAGAGTCAGATGAAGTAGCAGCGCATGACTGTTACTTAAGGACTGAGGAGGAAACAAAAGGTCGAGTGGACCTTAAAAACACTCCTTTGGAAGATCCCGATGGAACCTTGTATGTGGATGGTTCATGTTTTAAATTGCCAAATGGTGATGTGACGACTGCGTATGCTGTGGTAACGTTGAATACTGTTGTGGAAGCTGCGAGATTGAATTAGAACTCTGCCCAGGCTGCAGAGCTGATCGCTTTAACTAGAGCGTGTGTCTTGGCGAAAGGGAAACGTGTGAATGTGTTTACCGACAGCCAATACGCTTTTGGCGTCGCTCATAGCTTTGGACGATTGTGGAGAGAGAGAGGTTTTATGACGTCGCATGGCACGAAGATTCAGCATGGACAGCTTGTGAATGATCTTTTGGATGCACTTACGTTGCCTAAGCAGGTAGCGATTGTTAAATGTAGTGCGCATCGTAAGGTGACGGATGATGTTGGCCGTGGTAATGCGTTTGCGGATGAGACTGCTAAGGAGACTGCCCGGAACCTTAGCACTAGAATGTATGTGACGAGTTCGGTTAGGTGGCCTACAGAGACTAGTATGTGTGAGGATACCATCGAGAGTGTGAGAACAATTCAGAATGAGGCCACTGAGACTGAAAAGACGAAGTGGAAAGAGAGTACGGGAAAGTTGGATGCGAATGGTTGTTGGGTCGATTTGTCGGAGCACAAGAGGTGGATGTTGCCAGATGCGTATGTGCTGGCTGTTGTGACAATGGCACACGGGTTAGCACATATTAGTGCGAAAGGTATTTGTAAGTTGTTGTCTCCTGTGTGGAAGAATGACGGTATTACGAAATGTGCTGAGAGATTGGTGAAGAATTGCATGATATGTATGTTGTACAATCCTGGTAAGGGAACCCCCACACCTCCTGGCCATTTTGCTCCTCCTTCATATCCCTTTGAAGTAATCCAGCTAGACTTCATCCATATGGAGCGATGCAATAATCTGAAATACGTTTTAGTTGTGGTTTGCGCATTCTCCCGATGGATTGAAGCCTATCCTCTTAAAGACAATACAGCCTTGTCTATTGCGAAAATCCTGCTGAAGGAATACTTTCCTCGGTATGGAATGCCCCGAATTGTATGGTCTGATAACGGAAGTGAGTTTGTAGGGAGTGTGATGAAGAGTGTGTGTAAGGGCCTTGGAATTAATAAAAAATTCCATAGCGCCAATCATCCCCAGTCAGCAGGTTTGGTTGAAGGGTATAATGGCACCCTTAAACTCAAACTGGCTAAGATTCAGGCTACGACTGGTCTTTCGTGGCCTGACGCTTTGCCCCTTGCCTTGTTATCAACAAGGGCGACAGTACACTCCCGAGTAGGGCTCAGTCCCTATGAAATAGTGTTCGGTCGTCCTGCGAATGTTTGGGGGGTCCCTAGACCAAGTGTGTTTTCTAATCTTGAGTACCCAATGTTGATTGATTATCTTCATGATCTGACTGCTAAACTGAGGTTAATTCACCAACAGGTTTACGAAGCACTGCCGACGCAGACGGAGGGTCCAGGCCACCAGCTCCAACCAGGAGATTGGGTGGTTACCCGCAATTTTGCTCGCAAAAAGAATTTGGAACCCCGCTTTACTGGACCCTTCCAGGTCCTCCTTGCCACGAGAACTGCCGTTAGTTTGGAAGGGCGCAAAAATTGGGTGCACGCCACCCATTCGAAAAAGGTACCTATACCTTTACCGACAGACTCGTGGGTGAGGAAGGGCATTGCTTCATCTGAAACCGAAGGATTACAGACCTTTGTACCCTTTAGCGACGCACAGCCTGTCGGAGAATCCTCAGTGCAGCAGAAAGACAGTGTTGAACATTTGCCATCACAAGACTCAAGATCGGAACAATCGACTGATCAGCAGAACTCTGTCCCCTTATTGGATTCTTTGTTTGACGAACAGACACGTCCTGGGAAAACTCGATACTTTTTGCGATCCAGCACCAAAGACTAATAAAAAAAATTCCGTTCTGTCCCTTGACAACTGCATTATCCCAGTTGCCACGATCAGTCTGAACCCTGTATAATTGCGATTATTTTGTAAATATTGAGTTCTTTTCCATATCTGCCTTTTTGCCTCCACAGCCGAGAGACTTTTGTACATATTTGTAAATAAGATACCTTGCATCCAGGTGTACCGTAGGGCCGCGCGTGTACTTCCTTCTGGTTAGTAGGTCTTGGCGCTAGGTCAAAGACCGTCGGTTCCTGGGAACTCCTAGGGATTGACTACTGCTACACAGAACGAAGTGCGTCAAGAAACGTTGCGGACGGTCTTAGGGGATGGCGTTTTCGAAGCTGATGGACTTGGAAGAAGCTCAGGCGCAAAGATTCAAACTGCAGCAGATCATTTGTACCAAATATTTTGTGTTTCAATGTTTCCTTCTGTTTATGGTTCTGTCTTCGTTATTGGCGGGTGGGGTGTATTATATGATACCGTACTTCTTATCTTCTGCCATACCTACTCCTACTTCTGAACCTAAATCTACCTCCACTGCATCCCCTCATTCTTTCCATATCTTACCCGAACACGAACAGGCTAGACGTGCGGAATTCAGAAACAATTCCTTTATTCAGCTCCTTCATCAGCATCAGTTAGTGGTTAATACTACAAATTGTTGGGTGTGTGGGTTAATGCCACATACCACGGATAAGGGAATTCCATATCTGGTCCTACCTTATAGTTCCCAGGGTTCAGCTCGAGCATTCCAAACAATGTTTCGAAGCGCACTAGGTTCCTACCCCAATCGAGAGCCACGTTCTCCCTACTCTGGTCCTGGCTCGTATCAGAAGCCTTTGTCTATAGCGATAGAGGATTTAGATAGAGATATCTATGAACCGTCGCTCATCCCAGAAGAAGAGGTACAAGCCTATAGGGTCCTGAGTAAGGTCGAGTATAGTGCGCTCACGAGTGAAAAACAGCTTAGAAGCTCGCCTCCGATATGGGTCGTGCCCCACCTTGGTAATTTCTGTCTAATGGGTCGTGGCCGAAGATCAAAAGCTCGTCTTGGAGAGAGTGCTTGCTCCGAGACTTATATCCTGCCGATGGTCTCGTCCCCTGTGTTTCTGGCTGCCAAGGGTACATACTTTGTCTGCCATGATCGTGCGTATACATGGTTGCCCTCCGACTTTGTGGGCTCATGTTTTATCGCAAATCTGTTGCCTCCGACGTTCACTGTAGATGCAGACTATCACAAGACTAGAGTTGTGAGAGGCGTGATTAGCGAAGAGGACACTGCCGGTCAAGAGGCAGGAGACTTTTTCAAGGGTTTCCTCCCGTTTTGGGGACCTATGGTCAATAGTAGGAACCTGAGACAATTGACTCGAGTGGTGGAATCGACAGCTAATATCACTGCCAGTGCCCTTGGTAATATCACCACAGAACTTCAGGCGGAAAGGCTTATGACGTTACAAAACCGTATGGTTTTAGACGTGGTCTTAGCAGATCGAGGTGGAGTATGTAAGGTGATCCATTCGAGCTGCTGTATTTTCATTCCAGATAACGCTCCAACTGTCTATCAAGCCATTTCGAAGTTGCATAAGATCTCTGAGTCCATACACGTGGACGTAGGGGATTGGACGCTGCTTGGGTGGTTTTGGGGCCTGATGTCGACATGGGGTTGGAAGATTCTGATGATCATCGGAGTTGTTGTAGCGTTTCTGTTCACGTGTTGCCTTTGTGTGCAGTGTGGTCCTGCCTTATGTGGCCTCTGTGCTACGACGTGTATAAGACAGCCGCCTGTTACCAAAGGAGCTCAGTTGGACAGAGTTATGTTGCAGCAACATCTAGACGGTCTGATGAATATCGAGTATGATTCTGACTAGTGCTTGCCTACATGAGGGCAAAAGGAGCGTCTGAGGTTCCGTGACGATCGTAAGTGGTGTTTTCGACTCGCACGAATATGGTTGAGTCTGGTATCTATGAACCGCAAATGACAAGTTTAGTGGGTGTGCGCAGTTTCGCTGTGCTAACCTAAACCGTTCGTCTGTTTCGTGGGTTTATCTATCCGTACCCACGGGTTCCATCTTAGATACGGCATCCATTTTGTTTCTTGCCCTCAAGTAGCCAGCGAACGGACGCTGTCCGCTTCGCGACCCTGGGATTCCTAAGACTCTTGCGGAAGACACGTTTCCTTTGAAAGTGTCTTTATGATGAGGGGGATGATACTGTAAGGCAGATGTCCCCGCTCGAGGCTCATCTTGCCGTGCCGGTCTATTGTCTCAGCCGTGCATCTCATTAGGCACGTCCCTTTGATGCCTGCAGCTCGTGTCTCCCGATACCACCCCCTTTTTTTACCCTTTTCGATCTCCCCACTGTTTCTGCCTTCCTCTACACCTGTCCCTGTTCCTTCTTCGATCTGTTTATTGCCGATTGGAATGTACTAATGGTGGGAAGATGGGTTTTTACAGTTGGGAACCACCGAATGTTTCTGTACTTATGTTCCGGACCTTGAATACATCAAAGCGACCCCTCTCGGGGATAATTATGGGAACCAAGTTGTAAACCTTTGTGTACCATGTTGACCTATGAGAGAAAACTGTATAAAAAGGAGCGATCCACAGTAGCAAATTGAATCAGATCCCGGGAACATACCTGCTGTGTACTTCACGTGACATATGTGTTCCCTGCAGTAAATAAACCTCGAATCTTTGACGCCGAAGGAAGTGTCCCGTGTCTCTGTCATTTGTACGCCGGAACAGGTAACCCACGAAGGTTTCAGGTGTTGTCCCCTGGCACCGCTGGGTCTTAAATAACCCAGTCCTTCAGGAGTGTTGTTTCGTCACAGAGGGAAGATGCTGAAGGTATCTCGTGCAGACTGCTTTTAAAAAGTAAACTGAAATCGTTAACTCGCCTTACTTTAGGTAACAGTCAATATCCGTCGAATAAAATATGTGTATTTCTTTTTTTTTTAACTCTATTGTCAAACTCCCTTGTCAAACAACTCTGTCTCCACACTTAATCACACAAAGTAGCTTCACATCTCTTCGGTCATTAATCCCGCTTTAGTTTCTCACGGAAGACAATGAAACAGGAGCTGTTATTAAATCCATAGTATACACCGAGGCTCGATTTTTTTTTCTTGCACCCGAACCACAAACAAATTTCACAACGGCTGGTGTTAATCCCTTCACTAATGCTTTTAGAACTCGCAGACCAGAATCAAAGGAAAACCGATGGCTAACGGTCAACACATCTTTACACCGAGGCTCGATTTTCTGCCCCCGAACCACACATAGATTTCACATCGGCTGGTGCAAAGCCTTTGATTGATGCTGAAGCATCTGGCACACCTTCGTATTAGGGCGACCGATGGCAGGGTCACTGATGGGGTTTTTTGTGCCAGTCAGCTTTACACACATTCATATAATTACAGTAAAAAGTCATTTACCTCCAAAATGCTTTTTCTTCTGTTTTCAAACTTCTCCGGTTTCAGTCATAGGCAGCTTTTACTTCACTAATTTGTTTCAGTCCTTTATCTTGTCAGCTAATCAGCTTCTTTAAGGTTGCACGCATGGATTCTTCTTCAAAACATCGCCAAATGATGTATTCAGAAAGGAGATGGATACTTCAAGATAGACTATTCAAGTTACTTTATTTAAGTTAAGATGTTAAGTTAAAAGATAGAAAACGATAACCCCATCAGGAGCAGCTGTCCTGCTGCTCAGCCCTCACCCAACTGACATTCACAAACCACTAACATTCCATGCATACAACATTCCACATCACATGCATTGTAGCTGAGCAGCAGGAAGATATAAGATACAACAGTTGCATCTATGGGCAAGACCATGAGGTTTTCAAGTGATACGTTTTCTAGATCATTCTTTAGAATAAGCCCAGAATTCTGTTTTATGTAGCTTCTGGCATTAAAGATTCAGGGCCTCATTGCAAGTACAGTGGTCCATACTCGCGGTGGTGATCCGACCACCTCCACATTGCTGTCGCGCCTGCAGAATTACAAGCAGGCGGCCAGACTACCACAGGACCACTGAGTCCGCAGGATATTTAGGATCCTGTGGTGGTTGTGCAGCAGTCAGGAGCAGGAATTGCACCCCTATTCCTGCACGGTGTTGCATGCATGCCACAACTTGCAGTGACATGCTGCAGGCACTTTCACGGCGGTGGGCTGCATGTTAGGCTCTCCTTTGAGCCAATCAGTCCACCGCTGTCTACCCGACCAGGATTAACCTCCTAATCCGGCAGACGGGTGTACTCTAACTTTGGCAGTCCTCCAGCAGACGGGATATTGGCAGCGCGGCTGGAGGATGGCCAAAGTCATAATAAGGCACTTAGTCAATGTCCCAACTCGAGACAGCAAACCAGTTGGACTGCCACAACAGCATAATCCATTTATAGTTAAGTTCCTTTGCTATTTACACAGCCTCCAGTCAAAAAATGCAAAACATTTACTATTTTGCCAGTGGGCAGTTATATAGTCATATTTCTCTGCTATTTGCATGACTACTGGCCAAATAGTGCATGATCTGTGCTTTTAGCCAGTGGTGAGTAAATAATCACGTTTCTTTGCTATTTGCCAGGCTGCTAGCTCACATGTGTATAACCCTAGTCATTGAGATAACAGCTGGGCAAAAACTGATTACTTTTTTGCTATTTGCATGCCGCCATGCAAATCATACATAATCTCTGATATTTAACCAATATCCAGGTAAACTGTGATGTTTCTCTGCTACTTGAATGCCACCCGCCACATGGTGCATAATCTCTATTTTGCCAGTATCTGAGTAAATTGTTAAATATCGATGCTATTTGCATGAACATCAACCAACTAGTGCATACTCTCTGCTATTTAGCCTGCATCTGAGTAAATGGTGAAGTTCTCTTTGTATTTACAAGGTTTCCAGCCATATAATATATAATCTCTGTCATTTAGCCAACAGCTGGGTAAAGAGCAGAGAAAATTCACTCTTTACCCACCTGCCAGCCTACCTATGTTTAATGTTCTCTCCCCAGTGACCTTCCTTGTGTAAGTTACTTTGTCAAACGGGTTTGACTGAGTGGAGTTACCGAAAATGCTCTTGAGTAGGCATCTAAGTGCTGCATGCATAGGTTTAGAACCATTTTGTTTTTTTCTTAATAGTTCCTCATTCTAAGGTTTTTGAAAAAGGATTCCTTTGGGTTGTAATACATTTGTATTAGTATAGTTAGTGTACGCAACCCCAACCACTGTGTTACGTTTTTATATCGTGAGTTTGAGGGGCAGATTTACTAACGCTGTGTGTCAGATTTCCTTCACAAAAGTGAACAAACATGGCACAAAATGTTGTTTTGAGATTAATTCCTGTACAAAACGTGAATTGTGTTGGAAAGTAGCCCTAAAGTAACATGTTCTGCTTTGCGCTATTTTGTGTCAAAGGAAAATACCATGGGCCTCATTTATGAGCCCTTGCGTCATTTTTACGCCGCCGGTGCGTCACTTTTTGTGGCGCACCAGTGGCGTAAAAAATGCGCCTTGTTGCGCCATATTTACAAAGTGACGCATCTAGGTAGATGCATCACTTTGTAAACCCCTGCGCCACATTATACCTGCGCCAGGTATAGTATATGCAAGGGGGGCATATTGACGCAAGAAAGGTCGTACAAGTGACGCAGTGAAATCTACGAGATTTCACTGCGTCACTTCTAGGACGCCATTGCGTCAAAATCTTGTGCCTGTCTCACAGCAGGCGTAAGACTGACGCAGGCCCTTTCACATGGGGCTTGCCCCATGTGAAAGGACGCATTGCTAAAGTTGCGTCACTTTTGTGACACAATCCAGCAATGCATCACTTTTGCTCTTACAGATACGTCAGAAATACTGACGTATCTGTAAGTCCTTGCGCAATGATGCGTCATATTGTAAATATGACGCATCATTGGGGGCGCAAGGAGGGCGCAATGAAAAGTGACGCATCGCCGTTTTCTCGCAGCGATGCGCCACTTTTCATAAATGAGGCCCCCATGGGTGGCACATGGACATTCCCATTCAAGGACCCGGGGATTTTGATCCTAATCACTCTCTACTTTCATTGGTAGAAGGGGATTTGCAACATAAAATTACACTTTCTCAAAGAAGGGGTCACTTTTGAGCACACATACAAAGTATAAAAATGTTAACCATTGTGAAAGCATAGAATTTTGTACTGAAAAGCTACCCTTCCAGGACAAATCGAAAGGTACCGTTCTAGTACAAAACCTATGGTGCAAGGGTGTATGCATTGGTGCAAGCAGCCTAAGGTGAGTCAGGGCTTTGGGAAAGAGCAACGGTGCCATGGCACAGTAGAGATGGCGCTGTTGTGATCTTTCCTAATAACACAACAGAACAGCATTTTGGTTACTATGCTGTGTTTTGTGAAAACTTACAAGATCTGCCCATTCATTTCTCCAGGTGAGGCAGTCTTAACATATAATGAATGCATACTAGTATGGGTGGCATGTGACTCCTAGAGCTTATGGCCCTCACTGTCTAAGGTAACACTTGCTAAACATTTATTTACACAAAAATGGGTAGGTAAGGTGAAACCCTGCCTCATTTTTTCTATTCATCTAGCTAGTAATACTCCTAGATGTCCCTAAGTTTGTCCTGCGCGCATTATAAACTGCCTAACTAACATAATGTAAAACAACATAACTAATTGTGTATGTGGAGCATTTGCCTCCATTTTTGTGCCAAAACATTATATATGAATGCCAATCAGTATGGCCAAAGGGAATGTGTTTTTTAATAGAACTTGCATTTCCAACAGCACCGGTGCACTGTAGCAGCACAGCAGCTGTGGCAGTAAAGGGCAATGGCTGGCACGGCAGTGTGCCACTCCTTAAAAGGCTTCGCTATGCCACTACATTCACTCAAGGTTTTTTTTATGCCCGTTCTCCATTGCAGAGATGTCGGTCCACCAGCTGTCACGCAAAGCCGCGCAGGCAGGTCTGAGGTTTGGGTGAAGGCTGATTTAATATTAGGCTGGTGATGCCACCCGCTCGCCATGCCACCAAGTGAGATGCCCTGACCTGACCTCTTTTCTGGCAATAAGAGGATCTTGCTGCAGGGAGCAGAGACTGGCGCGCTGAATAACCTACATAACAACCGAAAATGCATGTTTTTACCCAAGAAAATATAATTCGTGGGTTTTCAGTGGTTGCTTAAAGTATCCCAGCTGACAATTGACTTTGACTGTTATCTGTTTGTTACATGATCTGAAGATAGCAAACAAGACTTATGTAATTTCCAAAGTAGACCTAGCCTGTTTTCTTTGACTTAAGCAATGTTTCTGCATTTGCATTTATGAAAGATATTTTGAAAACTCGTAGGATAAGACATAAAAGTGATAGGACTTGTGTAATGCAGCGGAATTAATCTTTTGCATCGGAGTTCACGGGAGAATGTATTGTCCACGTTTGATTACTATATTTTCGGGTTACCGAAAAACACAGGACTGTCTGCATGAGGAGGCAGGTAGCCAGTGAGTAATGTAAGAGATATATAGAGGTTTAATAGATGGACTTAGAATTCACAGACCACTAAAGAAATATGAACTGGATTTCAGATTGGTACTATTTATGTATAAAACTTAGTTAAAGTAATTAGCGGGGACACAGATGAGTGTACATCCCGAGACAGGGTACTGATGTGTACCCGTGTGGATTGTGTGCCCACAATTAATCATTATTGCCCAAGGCTACCAAAGACGTCACTGAATGACACAGGGGCAAGCTTTTTTGCCAAAAATTATTCATTATGTTGTGTTTTTTTCTTTTGGGCTGTTGGCCTGGTCGTTTGGAATTTTGAGACTCGATGTTCTATTGGGAATCTCCAATAAACTGTATTTATGGGAATCTTTTCCGGCACAGTGCTGTATAATCTGGAGCACCTTCGACAGGCTCGACTTTTTACTAGTCATCGAATACTACCTGCCCATTAATGAAACCCTTTATTGAGCCTCACTTTGGGGCATATGTACAACGAGTTAACGCCACGTTAATAACACTTTTCTGCCGCTAATGCAGCAATATTTTTATCGCCCTATTAACAAGCTGTTGCTAACAGCCGTTAGCGACAGCTTTCTGGTGATACCTGATGCTTTCAGCATCGCCACCCATGTTAGCGATAACTATCGCTAATGACATGCAAGGTAGGCGTTCCCGTGCAAAAACGCATGCTAACCCCACTTCACGATATTTACAACAATCACCTGGACCCACGATACGTTAAAAAAACAGCCGCTAAAGTCCGTTAGCAGCTGGGTCTTAAGACCAGAAAAAAGTTTGTCTTAAAAATGGAGATAACCCTTGGGGCCTCATTTTAGCAGGTTTTGTTGCTGGACCACGCTGCAAGCAATGTCTCTGCGCTGCCCTGCGACAAAACTACAGAGCAGGACTGCGCACCATCAATAAGATAGTGAGAATTCCTGTGCCTCCCTCATGAAAAGTGTTGCAGCACTGCAACAAGACAGCCTTGCAACACTTTTACCTACCCCCTTCTTGTGACACCACGGATGCGCTGTATTCACTGGACAACGCTCCATGACGCAAGTAATGACAGATATGTCTGCAATTCTGACGTATCTGTCAGCGCTAAAGTCACCCATTGCTGCAGTCGGGTCATAACTATGAAACAACTCCAGCTATGCTTGGGACCAGCCTATTCCTGTGGCACTGTGTCACCCTTACGTCTGCAGTCATGCAGGCATAAGGTACTGACGCAGTCCTGTTATTGAGGGGTGCCCGGGTGTCGGCGCAATTGGAGATCCATCGGTTGCGAGCTGCGGTGTCATCGTCTGTAAGCATTGGCAGAGTGGTGGTGAAGAGGGAGTTGACAAGATGTACTTCGGTGGCCTTGATCCAGCTGCGAGGGGGGCGATGATGGCGGTTGTGTACGGTAGGCATGGTGAAGCAGTGATGTATACAAGGATGTTCGGTCCAGGAGAGTCCGGTGGTATGGCTGTAGTTAAAGGTCCCGATGGCGGAGGAGACGTGCTCGACCGTGTGTCCTGCTATAGTGCTTCCTGCGATGACTAGCTGCTTGAGTCTGATGTTGGGGAGCTATCCCTGGAGGGGGTAGTGTTCTGGTCACTGGGGTTGTCCAAGTGGAGCTTGAGTTCGCTGAGTAGGCTGTCATCAGTAGATGGGACAGCCTGGTGTGCAATGAGGTCTACAATGGTATCGGAGAATGGGTGTCCATGGCCAGGGGGCCTGCAGATGAGGGTGCAGATGGGGTTGGTAAGGATCTGGAAGTTGAGGTGTTCTATGGTCACTGTTGGCTCATTCGAGTGGGTGGTCTGACGGAGTGTGCTTCTGTAGGTGATGGCAATGCCTCCTCCAGGGCGGTCGGGGTGGTCCTTGCGGGTGATTTAGTTGCCAGCAGTGATGGTGATGGCGATGTCCGGTCCAGAGCAGATGTTGGGCCTGGCAGGCAATGTGGCGTTCATGGTTGATGGCGAGGTGGGTGCTGGTGCCGTAGGGGTGGAGTGTCCGAGAGGAAGGGTCCTTGGTGCTGAGCGCGGTCCAGGGGCAGGCAGACACTTGCCTTTGGCACTGGAGACGTTCATTACAACGCAGGCATTACATCGTAATGCATTTAGAACGAAACTCCAACTATACAGGTGCCTTTACATTGCATTCCATTGCAACGCATTGTGAGGTCAGTAATTGGGTATCTTTTAATTTTTAGGGTGAGTATGGGTTTCGAGTCTCGGAGATGAAATGTGGGGTGTATTATAGTGTTATATTAGAAAATTGGGGTGTGTTTTGGGGTCAATCATGAAAATTGGGGTGTGCTTTTGAGTTAAATATGAAAATTGGGGTGTGCATTTGGGTTGAATATGAAAATTGGGGTGTGCATTTGGGTCAAATATGAAAGTTGGGGTGTGCAGCCTGCACTGCGAAAAGGACAGTTCGCATGACTGCTTTGTGCAGCCTGAGCGGGCTGACCAAGCAGTCACTGCACACTTGAGTTGGCATGCCACTCCGCCCCTGCCCTGCTCCGTGAGTGGAGCAGCCCTACCCACCCTCCCGCTCGCAAAGGAAACATGGCACGATTACATCAGGAAGGTATCATCATGTGATGATTGTTTCTCTTCTTGCACTGCTTGAAAGCAGTGGGGCGATGCTCTTCCACCATAGCGGATGAGCCGACACTGGGGGTGCGTCATCTACAGGTGCTAGGCCTGTGCGACTCTACCCCAGGGCCTCCTACGCTAGGTGTCCCACCTTCTCCTTACCTGGACATTGACAACGTGGTGCAATCCGCTAAACTCTCTCCAAATCTGTGACTCAGCCAGCAGGAGCCACAGCCAGGTGGGATTGCACAAGCCTGAGTACAGCAGTCGCCGCCAAGTCTGCTGGTATACTTCCTGATGCAGTTGATGCAGCAGGACCCCCTTAGGCGTGAACTTAAAGCACTCCCACCATACAAGTTTGGTGCAGCTTAGGGGCCTCACCCTCCACAGCATCCAGCCAGCGCAACCTCATCTGGCCTGTGATGCAGAGAGGTGCCACCCACCATTGGTACTCCTCTCTGTGCACCCCCGTATAGTGGTGCATCGTAGTATGCGATACAGACCTCCCTACGTTGGTGCACAAGAGTGCCTCTACCATTCACAGCTCCAAGAAGCACAAGGCGGTCTTCTCACACAGGTCAGCAACTAGTCTCCATGCGACCGGCCAGACTTCACCACCAGGTACGGGCGATCGCCGTGCCTCAATGTCTACCACCACGGCTCATCGACTCCACAGCTCCTCCGCATCCCACTCCAGGTTCCAGACGCAGGTCCAGCGAGGCATTCAGGCTCCAGACGCAGGTCCAGTGAGGCATCCAGGCTCCAGATGCAAGTCCAGTGAGGCACCCAGGCTCCGGACACCAGTCCAGTGAGGCATCCAGGCTCCAGACTCAGGTCCAGTGAGGCATCCAGGCTCCAGACGCAGGTCCAGCGAGGCATTCAGGCTCCAGACGCAGGTCCAGTGAGGCATCCAGGCTCCAGATGCAAGTCCAGTGAGGCACCCAGGCTCCGGACACCAGTCCAGTGAGGCATCCAGGCTCCAGACTCAGGTCCAGTGAGGCATCCAGGCTCCAGATGCAGGTCCAGTGAGGCATCCAGGCTCCAGACTTAGGTCCAGTGAGGCATCCAGGCTCCAGACGCAGGTCCAGTGAGGCATCCAGGTTCCAGATGCAGGTCCAGCGAGGCATCCAGGCTCTCATCCTGGTCATCCTGGATGTTGGGTGGCTTGAGGGGGTTGTTGATCTATGCTGCACTTGGCCCTGCCTGATCCATTCAGCATTTCATTGTTTTTTTTGACAATTTTCCTATTGGAATTTAACTGATAGGCTATTTTTTCCATGAGAAGCAAAAAAAACTCATGTTAGGCTGACTAACGTGTGTTTTTTGCCGCTAATGGGCCTTTTGTTGGTTTTCACCTGCTAACGCCAGAATTCCTATCGCCATCACGCTAAAGTTAGTGGCACTTTTCACCGCTGATCCCAGAAGCTATCGCCATGTAGCGACGGCTTGCTAATACGCCACTAACAAGGCAATAGTTTTCAGCCGTGATAAATATACTGCCGCTTACTGGCGTTAGCGACAGTTATCACCAGGACTTGTACATATGCCCCATTGTATTTTGTCTTTTTGCTAGAAATACAGAGAATTAAAAAAAAAAATTATTAATTATTTATACAGGAGTGAAAATGGCATCAGATTGTATAACATCAAAAGTCATCCAGTGACAGTATAATACAACAATACATACTTTCTCAGATAATGTCAACATATAGGGCCAGATGTAGGTAAGTAACATTTACCGAATCTTAATTACCGAAAATTACCGAATTTTACCGATTCGGTAATTAAGATTCGGTAAATGTGAGGGGTTGGTATGTAGGGAATCCAGATGTTCCCTTTTACCGAATCGGTAAAATTCGGTATTTACCGATTCGGTAAATACCGACCGGTAATGCTCCATTCATTCCTATGGGCTTTGAAGCCCATAGGAATGAATGGGGCATTACCGGTCGGTATTTACCGAATCGGTAAATACCGATTTTGACAAGGGTGCAGGGGGTGTCACTTTGACACCCTCTAGCACCCCCAAAAAAGGTTCGGGTGCCATGTGGCAGGCATACCTGCCCTAAGGGCAGGTCTGCCTGTCATATGGCACAGGTGTGCATGCACACATGTGCATGCACACCAGAATCGGTATTTTACCATCAAATAGAATTTGATGGTAAAATACCGATTCTGTAATGCTTGTGGGACTCAGAAGAGTCCCACCTACATATCAATTTTACCGAATCTGATAAAATACCGATTCGGTATTTTACAGAATCGGTAAATTTACCGATCGGTAAATTTACCGATTCTGTAAAATACAGGGCCCTACATCTCAATTTGCATTTACCGGTCGGTAACGGCCGAAATCGGCCGTTACCGGCCGGTAAATGGCCACCTACATCTGGCCCATAATGCAGTGCAGAGACCTATGAAGGGCAATCGTGTACAGTGATGTTATACATCAGGGTCAGGCTACGTATCCCGTTCTTTATTTATGTCTTTTTACTTCGAAACCTTTTTTTTGTGTTTGGTGTTATTTACACCACAGATATTTTTTCTTTTCAGTACATGAAAACAATTATATACAGATACACTTATATATACAGCATATACAACATTATTGTATTGGAGCACACACCACAGGTGATTAAACTCTAAAGTGTATTTTTGCACAGTATTACACAAGACTCACTAAACATTTACAGTTCACTACCAGTTTTTTTGACACATGTTAAATTTACTTTTTCTGTCCTATATTTCTTAATAGCATTACCTGGGACCTAAACTGCCTTTGGTCCTCAGGATATCAGTTAGCGGTATCACCCCAGACTTGGACCAATTTATAGTGGGGACTGAAAATCAGCCAAATCGTATATATTCCCTTAGGATTGGCGTCATAAAAGTGTGTGGTTCTCTAATAAATAGCAGCATGTCATCTGCGTAAAGTGAGATACTAGCAGGGCGGTGAACAAAACAAAGTGCCGCTTTTTTGTGTTGTTGCTGAATGATGCAAGCAGGTGGTTCTAGCATTACTGCAAACAGAAGCGGAGACAGGGGACAGCCCTGCCTAGTGCCCCTGCTTATCTGTATAGGGTCCGAGGTGGTGCCTACGACATGTACCCGGGCTGTGGGGTTGGTGTACAGCAATCGTATCCAGTTGACGAAGATCGGAGGAAATCCCATTCGTTGAAGAATATGAAAGGGGTATCCCCATTTGATGAAGTCAAAGGCTTTGGCCACATCAAGCATCATGGCCACCGCCTTCAGGTCAGGGTCAAGTATGTGATACAAGGCGAAGAGCGTTCTCAGATTATACAAGGTGTACCTATCAGGAATAAATCCGGATTGATCAGTCAGAACCAAGTTAGGCATTAGGGGTTTAAGTCTAGCAGCTTGGATGTTCACTAGAAGTTTCTCCTCCATGTTTATAAGCAATTCCGGATGGTAGAAATCACATCTAGAAGGCGGCTTGTCTTTCTTAATCAGGGTGATAATGAGGGCCTCCCTGCTTGTCGGCAGGAGTGTGCCCGTCTCATAGGCCTCTGCGTACATTTCAAGCAAGTGTGGAGTCAGTTCTTCTGCAAATGCCTGATAAAACTCACAGGTGAGTCCATCAGGACCTGGTGCTTTTTGTTAGGGAGAGACTTGATCGCCATTCGGATATCATCTTCAGTTATCATTTGACCCAGGTATTCTCGCTGGCCATCAGAAAGCCACACGAGGGCAATGTCCGACAGATAGTCATCTATTTCTGTAGCAGATGTCCTCCTCTGCGATGTGTACATGTCTGCATAGGCTTGTTTGTACTGCGAGGCAATGTTTTGTGCAGTAAAGTGGTTCACACCAAAAGTATCAGTTATTTAGGTAATGGTATGTCTGTCTTCCCTACCTTTCATTTTGAGCGCTAGATTATAGCATGGTCTGCCTCCCTCCCCGTATGCAAGGGCAACACTGTTTGTGGAATGTACAGTTTAAGTATGACTGGGTTGAGGTCTTTGGTAGCCCCTCTATATCCGATACCCAAGTTGTCACTGTCTCACTCATTATCCAGTAATCTAACCGCGCCCGACTACCATGCGCCGTTGAGACATGCTTCCCCTCTAGTGTGTCAGTGTGTCGCAAGCGCCATACATCTGTCAGACAGAGCTCCGCTATTCCGTCATTAATAACCCTAGCCGCCTTGGGTGATTGCCCTCCCATTCCACTTGACTTGTACTTGCCGGGATCTTGGTGAGTGTTGAGGTGACCCCCCCATATTATCATAGCAGCCGGCCAGTCCCACAGTATGGATATTATCCGTTCACAGAGCCCAGGATCGTCTGTATTGGGGCCCTAGACATTTACCAGGGTGACGAGTTCTCCCGCCAAGTTGCCGTGAGTTATGGCATAGCGGCCCGCGTCGTCCGTGCAGCTTTTGATCATAGTGAATGGAGGAGTTTTTTTGATGAGCATGAGCAACCCTCTAGCGTAGGAACAATACGAAGAGGCCAGGCAATAACCAGCCAATTCTGACCCAATGTGCGACTCATTGTAATGTGTCAAGTGTGTTTTTTGGATGAGGCAATTTTTACCTCATGGCGATCTAGATATGCCAGAACCTGATGTATTTTCTTGGGTGAATTAAGCCCACGCACATTCCATGTCAAGCAGACTATTTTCTCACTAGCTGTACGTGACATATGAGTAGATCATATAGTGTATAAAATACCAGCGTTGTAACGCAGTCCTGCCCTGTCTGCAGTATGTCATCTTAGTAACTTTTTTCCACATGAACAAACCCCGCAATCCCCTTCCTCCCCTCATGTCCCCCACCCACTTCAGCAACCCCAACATTCCAAAGCCATCCCGAACCTCCCAGAACAATACCCAGTAATGAAACAAAGCTGACAACAGCTGTGGGGATCACCCATCGAGAGCGTTGGAGCACAGGTATTCTCCCAGATTACAAGGGTGGTGGACGGAAAACCATGGTAGAAGCAAAGTTACACCCAGCGTACCTGCAGAAGTAAAAAATGAGACAAGCAGTGATATGCACTATCATAATAACAGAAATCTTTTCCTAATAACAGAGTCCAAATCCTCAAGTCAGGCGGCAGTGGCCAAAGGCGTAGAGAAGACAGTGTCTATGCACAGTTCGCACATTAGAATAACCAAACTACGTCAGTGGAAACCTGGAGCTGCACTGACACAACAGTCTCTCACTCAGTAGCTGCGTGTGAGGAGCCAAAGCTGTCATCGTCCGCGGGATTGGAGGACGCCCGGTTTGGCGTGGTAAAGATCTTCGATTTACCATTCACATCTGTGTGAAGTCGCCCCGGGTACAGGATAGCATAGGGGACCTTTCCGGCATGAGGAGTTGCTTCACAGGTTGATATTCTTTACTCATGGCCTGCACCATCACAGTAAAATCTGGGTAAAAAGCCAGGGAGTTCCCTTCATGAACGATATTCCCCTTTTCTCTGGCCAGTCGAAGGACTGTGTCCCGGTCACTATAATTGAGTAGGCGCGCAATTATGGGGGGGTAGTGAAGCCCCTGGAGGGGGACGGGCTGCCAGCGAGCGGTGTGCTCGCTCCACTGTGAGAATTGTTGACAGATGCTCGGCCCCAAAGATCGTCTGCAGCAAATTGTCAAGATAGGTTTCAAGGTGGCCAGTATTGGCAGACTACGGAAGGCCCGTATTCCTTAGGTTGTTACGCCTTGATCTGGCTTCTAAGTCCTCATTTGTAGCCTGTAGGACAGCCAGCACTTTTTCCATCTCAAGCGTTTTTGTGGACATCTGTTGTAAACCATCCTCAGCGTCAGATATGTGTGTTTCCGCTTCGCCCAGGCGCAGAGCGTGTTTGTCCAGTTTAGTGGACATTTGATCCATTCTCAAATTTAAGCTGTCTATCTTGCCATCAATGGTCTGTAAACTGCACTGCACAGCAAGGAGTGTTTTTTCAATTGCGGACAGACTGTCAGAAGGGGTGTCCATTTCTGAATCCGAGGTGGCTCGCTATTGTGATTTGGCAGACCGGCGGGGCTCAAATGTGAGACAAGGTTGGCAGCGTTCAGCTTTGCCCATTTTTTATCCTTCTCTCTTGCTGAACGCTCGGAGACAAGAAGGGCATTTGACCCAGAAAGATATGAATTCTACATGCTCTAGAGCCCTCCACGCACCGCAAGAGCCGTTAGTACCGTCTGTTAGGCAAACAATCGCGAGGGCGCTTCAAAAATATTACAATGTCAGCTCCCACAGGCCAGTGCCACCACTTGGAAAGGTGGCGCAGGAGAGTAGGCACTACTCCTTCAGAGCAGCAAGCCCTCAGGAGCCGACCGGTGCTGTAAGCAAAGGAAGTCCCAAATGCAGCGCAATGGGATCCAAATGGGGTGATAAGTCTATGTGGCCCCCTCACCTGTTGCATGTGTGGCTCACTGATTTAGGATACAGACAGTGGTGCGCAACCAGGTGAGTTTCTGGGTGTTACCACCCCAGGGAGCTGTGTAGCCTCCACGAAGCTATCTACGCTGTGTAGTGCTGTCGACGGATGAATGTTGTTGCTGTATGAAGCGTGTGCCCACCTCATTTACAGGGCCCATCTTGTGTAGGCCGTATGATACAATTGAGCAGGGAAGGACAGTTCGCCACTCCTGTGTAGCAATACAGCACGTGCCGTCCCAGTCGAGCATTCCACAATGGCAGTGAGAATCATGGGAAGGGGGGGCCACCTCCTCCAACGCCCGTGCCGCTGAGCAACACAGATTGAGGGTCCAGAGCACAACCTGGATTTTTTAGGCCTGGGCGCCAACAGAGGTAATGGCCACCATTACCCGACCCAGCGCCCCGGTTCCCAGCCAGCAGGCCCAGGGGCGTAGGAAACACTTAAATTCTGGGGGGGACAGGGACAACCTTGTGGACTTCCCAGTGACCCTATACAAATCACCGCCCGTTAAATAAATACAATTGCATACTTTCGAAATTAAATATTGAGAAAAGCAGGCAAGTTGTCACAGTTTGCATGTATGCTTTATTGTTATTTACAGTCATGTAGTAATCAGACCAAATGTTAAAAAAACATGTATATGAATCTTGCATCTTGATGCACCAAAAAAACAAAGGTCGCTGACTTAGGGTGGGGGCGTCGTGTTTGCAAGTGCATTATGGTTTGAAAAATACCTGCTTCTGCATTCCTGGTCTCCAGCAATTTTCAGGCAACAATAAAAATGTGAAGATAACTTGGGTGATTAATGTTCTTTATTGAGAGTGATCGGAGGTTTGACTAGTGGAAGTTTTGACTCTTGTTAAGGTAGCCATATTGGGGTAATATGCCTGCTGCAAAGAACGTGTACCACGCAGATCACAAAATGCTTATCATTTAAATAGGTCAGTGGGTTACTGCTTTTGTCTGAGAGATTCTTTTGGTATTTGCAGTTTATAAGTTAAAATTCTAACATTGAACAGTGAGCTATTAACCGCCATCAAAAAAATGCATGAAGACTTCAAGGTATAGATTAGAACGTTATGTTTGTCCCCAGTCTTTCCTTATCCTAATGTTGGAAAATGGGTTCATTTGGACAGAAATCAATTCTGATTATTGAAGATAACCCCCCAACTATGGTGTTATGTTATAAATTCTGAGTTTGTGCTTCTTCAGTGTTGCAAAGCCATCCTGTGCCCTGGGCACTCCCCAACGTTTTGCTGACTGGTACTGGTGGTACCTGACTACAACTGACCCTGGCCTCTGCCTGAACAGGCACAGGGCCAGTGCTATTCTGAAAAAGACACCTAAAGATGCTGTGAAAACACCTACATACACTAGGGTACGCTATGGGCTAGGGTACCCCTATGATTGGCATGACCTCTCCTATAAGGCCCTAGTACATAATAGGGCAGGGGGATTAGAACTACCTTTAAGTCCCTAGAATAAATTAGGGCATGGCAGTTTAGAGGCCAGCAGCCCTTTCTGCGTTTGCATGTGTGCACTGCTGAAGCCTGAGGTCAGTTTAAAAGTAGCCCTGTGTTGTAGGACTGCTTTTAAAATGCAAATTGTACCCAAACTCGACTTTTGGGTTTGGGGTACTTACAAATTGATCAACTACAATGCTGGGGCAAAATTAAGTTAGGTGGAAAAATGTTGGGGGCATGGCATGGATGCCGCAGTGACATGGCCGGTCCTCCGTGAGCTCCGCTATACCGTGGACCTCTCTACCTCACGGGAGCCTATTCTGCGCTGTTTTCGCTCGCCGGAGCGATTGAGACTCTCTCCTAAGATGCAGAGCACTTTTTGACGGTGGCTGCGGGGTCTCATCTCGCTGAACTCCTCTGTTTGACCTCTCTTGCTGTTCCCTGCATTGCGACGCGGGCGGCCGCCATTTTAGGCTGCTGCGATCGTGCCTCACCAATGCAACGGTAATTTCTCGGCTAAAACGCACTTTCATGGATAATATGACCTGTGCCCATGTTTTTCTCCTCAATACTTATTTTCATGGTGCTCTGTAATATTCCTATGGCAATTTCTTTATGCTTCCACAACTTTGCTGATTTACTGCTGCCTTTCACCTCACGTTGGATGCAACTGGATGTTGTTTTGCACTACTATACACAATATCCTGGAGATGCCTTTTTTCTTGTTTATTTTGGACGATTTTTTCTACAGAATGCCATGAGTTACTAACAAATCTTTCTACTTTATCCTTTTATTATATGGTTAGAGGGCTCATTACTGCAATTTGAATTTTTGTTTAACCTGCAGTGAATTTCTTTATCGTGACTTGTTGTGGTTGTGTGCGGCCGCTATTTTAAGGCCGCTGAGCACACTTTCCTTGAAGCCTCTATCAAGCATTAAGTGAGTGTTCACGCCACGTATACCTCATTTTAAGATATAACTTTGCTGCATCAATTTAATTGCCCAACAACTGTCATTATGGCCTCTGACTCAAATTCTTCAAGGTCTTCTGTCACGGGCACGAAATCAAAACAGCAAAAAAATGATCCGCCCTCTCCTAGCCACTCATCTCAGAACCCTGTTCTGGACTCCATTCTGGAAGAAGTGAGGGGACTCCAACCGTTTATGTTGACGACAAATGAAAAATTGAGTCAAATAGAGGAGAGATGGATTGTTATGGAGACCAAGGTACTAGACTTAGAACAACATGTTGGCCAGGGGCGGTAGGTGAGATTTTAAAGTGGTGGGGGCGCAAACTAATTAGCATACAGCACCGTAGCGAGCGAGCGCAGCGAGCCCGAACCCTAAAAGGGGGGTTTGGGGGGATTACCCCCCCCCCCCCCAGAAAACTTTTTAAAAAAAGAAGAAAAATCGTGCATTTTCAAGCAAATTTGAGAAAGCAGGAAGGTTAATAAAGCAATTGTGAAAGTGCAGTTATTACATTAATAGATGGCATAACATAGGTAGCTGCTTATTCAGTATTACCACAGAGCTTCATACATTCTGTCCTATTATGCTCAGGTGCTGAATTCAGACTATAAGACTTTCATGGAAATCTCAGCTCTAAGAGTAGAAGAAGTTGCACAGCAGTGTAATGGTTGCCAGGTTCGTTCCGCAGGAGCGTCAGGAACTTGAAGAAAAGTCCACAGTCTTCCCCTACGGCCTTCTGACTCTATTAGACTCTAGAGTAACGAATGGCATGGAAGGGGAAAACAGGGAAACAAAACAAGGAAAGGCGGGGGAAGAAAAACAGTCTTACAATATACTGAATATTAGACTCTAGAGCAGAGGTCTTCAAACTTTTTGATGCCGAGACCCCCTTGTAAAACCTTTTTAGGCTTAAGGACCCCCTTCCGACAAAAAATTCTAGAAACTGGTACTCCTCATCATAAACAACTATCGACAACCATAAATGCGCCTGTTAGACCTCATCACATCCATCCATCCATCATTCATCCACCCACACTTCCACACATCAATCCATCCTTCATCCATCCACCCTTTCATCCTTCCATCCACACATCCATTCTTCATCCATGCATCCTTTCATCCTTCCATCCATACATCCATCCTTTACCTATCCACCCAACATCCACCCGTCCATCCATCCATCCACCTTTTCACACATCCATCCATCCATCATTCATCCGTTCAACCTTTTATCCATCCATCCATACATCTACCCTTCATCCATCCACCTTTTCATCCTTCCATCCATACATCCATCCACCCTTTCATTATTCCATCCATATATCCATCCACCTTTTCATCCATACATCCATCCTTCATCCACCCACCCTTTCATCCATCCATCCACCCATCCATCATTCATCCCCCACCTTTTCACACATCCATCCATGCATCCATCATTCATCCATCCATGCAACCTTTTATCCATCCATACATCCATCCTTCATCCATCCATCCACACTTTCATCCTTCCATCCTTTCATCCATCCTTCATCCATCCACCCTTTCATCCATCCATTCACCCATCACTCATCCACCCACCTTTTCACAAATCCATCCATCATTCATCCATGCAACCTTTTATCCATCCATACATCCATCCCTCATCCATCTACCCTCTCATCCTTCCATCCACCCTTTCATCCATCCATCCTCCATCCACCCACCTTTTCACACATCCATCCATCCTTCATCCATCCATCCACACTTTCATCTTTACATCCATCCACTCATCATTCATCCGCCCACTTTTTCACACATCCATCCATCCTTTCATCCTTACATCCATCCATCCATCCTTCATCCTTCTTTCCTTCCATCCATACATCCATCCACCCACCCTTTCATCCTTCCATCCATACATACATCCTTCATCCATCCACCCTTTCATCCATCCATCCACCCACCTTTTCACACATCCATCCATCCTTCATCCATTCATCCACCCTTTCATCGTTAAACTCATCATTCATCCACCCACCTTTTCACACATCAGTCCACTCTTTCATCCTTCCATCCGTCCATCCATACAGCCATCCACCCTTTCATCCATCCATCCACCCACCTTTTCACACATCCATCCATCCTTCATCCATTCATCCACCCTTTCATCGTTAAACTCATCATTCATCCACCCACCTTTTCACACATCAGTCCACTCTTTCATCCTTCCATCCGTCCATCCATACAGCCATCCACCCTTTCATCCATCCACTACATCCTTCATCCGTCCACCCTTTCGTCCATCCATCCATCCACCCATCATTCATTCACCCACCTTGTCTGTGCCTCTCTCATGGGGGGTCAGTATCTCTCTGCGTCGTCTTCCTTCTTCTTCCTCTCTCATGGGAGGGCATCTCTGTGCCTCTCTGCTTGGGGGGTGGGGTGACAGGCTGTATAAACGTCTCACTGTGCAGGCACCAGGTATGAGGGCTCGTGGGACTTGAACCAATGATTGTAATGTCCTTCTGCTGTTTACTGTGTGTTTGTAAAGCGCTCTGATACCTATCGGTTAAACTAGCGCTATATAAAACAAACGTTAAAAAGAAAAATAAACCCACATCTAAGTCTATTGAACTCAAAGGGCTACAGCCTTCTCCCCAGCCTCCCCCCCCCCCCCCCAGCTCGTGTATGTGAGCCTGGCTCAAACAGCTTGGACACACACAAAGGCACACCAGAGTACTTCACAGGTCTTTGAAAGACCTTTACTTGTTGATGAGGCGTTGATGTTTTTCACACCTCGGTGTGAATTAGGCCGTGAGCACCCTCGATCAGCCCGACGCCAGGAACTTCAGAATCTGCGACCCCCTTCCCAGGACTCCACGACCCCCCTGGGGGTCGCGCCCCACAGATTGAAGACCTCTGCTCTAGAGTAACAAATGGCAAGCAAGGGGAAAACAGGGAAACAAAACAAGGAAAGGCGGGGGAAGAAAAACAGTCTTACAATATACTGAATATAAAAGAGGCAGTGCAATGCGCTGTTACCGTGATTCTGGTTGAGCTGAGCTTTGTACACACTTCACATAGGTCCACGCAAGTACACCAAACATAAATGGTATAAAGGTTTTCGCAATTTGCCAAGGGGAAAGGTTTGATAGGCAACACAAGCAACGAACCGTTCACCCTGCGGGAGACAGGTCCGGCCAGTGAACAAAGGTGAGCAAATCTGTGTAGGCTCCAAATAGAACAAACACTACAAAACTTTTAAAAACAGAGATAACATACAATGCATTTCTTACCTCAATCAGAATGTTTTGTATTCAACCAGCAAGTAGCAGCATTCACTGTTTGTAAATGAAATCCGCACGTCTGTCTTTCAGTGTAGCAAACTTATCAATTACTTTCATATTGAAGTCCGGTATCTTTTGGACTAGCTTGCTCTCTACAGACAGCATCGCCAAAGCATTTGTCTTTCCTCTAGCATGGTGTTTCTGAGGAATGTCTTTATACGCTTTAAGGCTGAAAAACATCGTTCAGCTTCTACTGTTGTCATTGGAGTCGTAATCACAATTTTGAGTAAAGTCACTGTCTCTGTAAGTGAGTTTTCCATATGCAGTTTATGAATTAACCTCAGCAAACTCAAGGCGCTTGTGGCCTTCCGGTACACAGGCATTCCGTAGAGTACAGTTAACTCAGTTCTCAACTGCTCTTTTTTGAGCATAGGATATGCTTCCGCAGCCTGATTCAGAGCACGCTCAGGGAAGGATTCATCATATTGTGCAAACTCTTTACTTTGCAATAAAGTGGCAGTCACCAAATGTTTTGTGAATGAAAAACGTTCTTTTGCCTGCACAATTACAATGTCACATATCTCCTTTCCAATTCGAACCAGAGAGGTGATGTTTTGTCTGCGGTTTGCAAAAATAGAATGCTCCGGCAGTTTGCTCTCCAAATCGTCAACTTCATCTCTCACTTCCATTATCTTTTGTACAAATGCAGATGTAACGGCTTTAACAGAGACAGTATCTATGTCTTTTCGTTGTAACTGATCGTATAACCCATCAACATGAGACATTATGTCATGGAATAAAAACAGTAAGAACTGAAACTCTTTGTCTTGTAGTGTTCTAAGAAAGCCATGGGCTTCATTCTGACTTGTGCGATTAAAGTCTTCTCTGGATGATATGGCGACAAAACATTTCTCAAGGCCCTCCCTCTCTTCAAAGATTAAGTTGACTGTACGAATGTGAAAGTTCCAATGAGTTGAGGATCCCCTTGGTACGCTTTTGTCCACAATCTCATGAAGGGCTTCTGTTCTTTTGGGGGAACGTGTGAAGAATGCTGCTATGCCTCCGATATCCTGAAAGAAAACTCGTGTCTCTCTGATCTTTGATACCGCCTGTTGCATAATAAGATTGAGTTGGTGGGCGTAACAGTGCACAAAATGAGCATTAGGGTACACATCTCGAATTTGTTTCTGTACTCCACCAAGGTTTCCACTCATTACGGACGCACCATCATAGCTTTGTGCGATAAGTTTTTGTTTTTGAGGCAGGTCCGGGAAAATTAAGTCCAGTTGACACAGTATAGCTTCAGTGATGGTTGCTGCACTAGAGTCTTTTAAATGTGTGAACCGATAAAACCTCTCCACAATGTTTCTGTCACTGTCAAGGTACCGAAACACTAACACGGACTGTGTTTTAGTGGCCACATCAGTGGTGTCATCAGCCTGAATAGCCACAAAGTCTGTGTTTCACAACTCTTGCACAATATGGCTTTTTATAATTTCGAGCATACAGTCAAGGAGTTCATTTTGTATTGTAGTAGAGGTGCCCTTAAAGACTGTAGCACGTGCTAAATGTGTTTCCAAATCCTTGTCTATGGTTGACATTAAATCCACTAGGCCTCGGAAGATCCCAGGTTTTGAGGAAGTTTCTGATTCGTCATGGCCTCGCAAAGCCAGTTCGAAAACACCACAGAAACGAATGCAATCAATGATCCTGGATAGATTTTTTCTGTTCCTATCAACAGCTTCATTGTGTTTTTGGATGGATTTGCGATATGCATCATTTATCTGCTGCTCAATTGGTGCGTCTTCCCCCAACATTCCCAGTCTTGTCAGGTTTTCCAGATGATTTCTTGTGAGCGCATGCTTCTTTATTTTTTCAGCGATGTGCTTCAGGTCTACCATTCCTTGCCGTGTCCAAGAAAAGTCACCACCAAACAGCAAGCAGGGGAAGCAGAACAGAGAATTTTTTATAGGGCACCCTGTAAGCCAATCAGCCTTTTTTTACCAGGCATTTGAGAATGTACGTTTTGACATTTTTCCTCTGTCCTGGGTAGTTTGCTGTAGGTTTATTTCAGGATGATGAGGTCCTAATTGCTTTATCTGTAGTTTTTGTTCAAGTGGCCGTGACTGGAATGACCTTGCTTTCAGCTCTTGTACTGTATTCATGATGGTGTGTTGCTGGCCTTACCAATATATATATTAAAGAAACCTGTCAATAATCAAAATACAACGTATAAGGTGCAGTGCAATAATAGGAAATTTCAGTACAAGTCAGTCAAGTCAAGTCAAGAGATTTATATAGCGCGCTACATACCCATAGGGTCTCAAGGCGCTTGAGGAAGGGTGGGGGAATTACTTGGCGAATATCCAAGTTTTAAGTTGCTTTCTGAATGCTAGGTGGTTCTGAGTAAGGCGAAGGTGAGTGGGAAGAGAGTTCCAAGTTTTAGCTGCCAGGTAGGAGAAGGATCTACCTCCCATGGTGGTTTTGTTGAAGCGAGGAACAGTGGCGAGGGCTTGGTTGGAGGATCGTAGCTGACGGGAGGGGGTGTAGAAGGACAGTCGTGTGTTGAGGCATTCGGGTCCAAGTTCGTAAAGTGCTTTGTGTGCGTGGGTTAGGAGGCGGAAAGTAATCCTCTTATTTACGGGGAGCCAGTGGAGGTTTTTCAGGTGACCGGAGATGTGTTCTTTACGCGGGATGTCTAGTATGAGCCTGGCTGAAGCGTTCTGGATGCGTTGGAGTTTTTTCTGGAGTTTTGCGGTGGTACCGGCGTATAGGGTGTTTCCGTAGTCCAGGCGGCTCGTGACCAGTGCGTGGGTGACCGTTTTGCGAGTTTCGGTGGGGATCCAGCGAAATGTTTTTTTGAGCATGCGAAGAATGTTAAAGCAAGATGATGAAACGGCGTTGACTTGTCTGGTCATCGAGAGTGAGGAGTCCAGGATGATGCCCAGGTTCCGTGCGTGGTCTGTCGGGATGGGTGCTTTTCCAAGGGCCTCAGGCCACCAAGAGTCATCCCAGGCGGAGGGGGAGGCGCCCAAGATGAGGACCTCTGTTTTGTCCGAGTTCAGCTTCAGTCAGCTGTGCCTCATCCACTCGGCTACTTCTCTCATTCCTTCGTGTAAGTTGGTTTTGGCGGTGTTGGGGTCTTTGGTGAGTGAGAGGATCAGTTGAGTGTCGTCAGCGTAGGAGATGATGTTGAGGTTGTGTTGGCGAGCGATGGCCGCAAGTGGGCTCATGTATACGTTGAAGAGGGTGGGGCTGAGAGAAGATCCTTGTGGTACGCCACAGATGACTTCAGTGGCCTCTGACTTGAATCGTGGGAGGCGGACTCTCTGGGTTCTTCCGGTGAGGAACGAGGTGATCCATTCCAGTGCTTTTCCTTGGATTCCGACGTTTCTGAGGCGCTGCCGAAGGGTGCTATGGCAGACTGTATCGAAGGCAGCGGAGAGGTCGAGGAGGATGAGGTCGACTGTGTCTCCGTTGTCCAGTAGAGTTCGAATGTCATCTGTTGCAGCGATGAGTGCGGTCTCAGTGCTGTGCTTGGCTCGGAATCCGGACTGTGAGGAGTCGAGGGATTTGTTGGTTTCGAGGAAGGCGGCGAGCTGGTTGTTGACAGCTTTCTCGATGACTTTGGCCGGGAATGGAAGGAGCAAGATGGGGCGGTAGTTTTTGAGTTCGGTGGGGTCAGCTGTGGGTTTTTTCAGAAGGGCGCTGAGTTCTGCGTGTTTCCAGCTTTCCGGGAAGGTGGCGGAGTTGAGGGAGCAGTTGATGACATCTCGGAGGTGTGGTGCTATGATGGAGTCTGCTTTGTTGAAGATGTGGTGAGGGCATGGGTCTGTGGGGGATCCTGAGTGGATGGAGTTCATCAGGCGGATGGTGTCCTCAGTGGAGATTGGGTTCCAGTTATTAAGGATGTTCAAGGGGGGTGAAGGTCCTGCAGAAGGTTGGGTGGGTTGGTCTCCGGGTCGGTTGTCGAAACTGTTGTGGATGTCTGTGATTTTGTTGTGGAAGAAGGAAGCTAGGGAGTCGCAGAGGGCTTGGGAGGGGGTGATGTCATTGGAGTTGGCTGATGGGTTGGTAAATTCTTTGACGATGTTGAATAATTCCTTGCTGTTGTGGGCGTTGTTGTCTAGTCGGTCTTTGAATGCGGCTTTCTTGGCAGACCGGATTAGTTGGTGGTGTATGCGGGTGGCGTTTTTGAAGGCGTCCCTGGTGCTGGTGTTTGGGTCTTTTTTCCAGGTCTTCTCGAGGGAGCGACAGAGTTTCTTCGATTTCTTAAGATCATCGTTGAACCAGGAGGCGTTTTTGCTGCCTAGTTTGATTTGACGTTTTTTCAACGGTGCTAGGATGTCGGCGCTGTTGGATAGCCATTGAGTGAGGTTAATGGCTGCTTGGTCGGGGTTTGAGGAGTGGGCGGGGGGGTATAGAAGAAGCGATGAGGAGATCTGGTCGATGGTGATTTTGTTCCAGTTTCTTCGCAGGGTGGGTTGAGGATGGTTGTGGATTGTGGTCTTATTGTAGATGAAGTGAACGCAGCTGTGGTCCGTCCAATGAAGAACTGTGGTGTGACTGAATGAGACATGTTTGCTGGAGGTGAAGATAGGGTCGAGCGTGTGACCTGCAATGTGGGTGGGGTTAGTGACAAGTTGTTTGAGTCCGAGGTCGGCAAGATTGTCCAGAAGGGTGGTGGCGCTGCAGTCATTGCTCTTTTCCAGGTGAAAATTGAGGTCTCCCAATAGAATGTAGTCCTCGGAGGGGAGGGCGTGTGGGGTGATAAAGTCAATGATGTCGTCACTGAATTGTGCACGGGGTCCTGGGGGCCGGTAGAGGAGGGTGCCTCTGAGTGTGGTCTTGGGGTCGGTGTGGATCTGGAAGTGGAGGTGTTCGGCGCTGGCAAGGTTGACGTCTGAGCTGGTTGAGATGCGGATGGAATTCTTATGGACGATAGCGATGCCTCCTCCTGTCTGGTCGATGCGGTACTTACGGATGATTTTGTATCCTTCCGGGATGGCAATGGTGATGTCTGGGGCTGAAGAGGCATTCATCCATGTTTCTGTTAGGAAAGCGACGTCGGGAGAGATGGTGTCTAGTAGGTTCCAGAGGTCAATGGCATGTCTGTGGACCGAGCTCCTCTTCCCACAAAATGACTGCTAAAATACAGCTGTACTGCCTCCTGCCTCTCTGTGCCATAGTGGTTGCTGGAGGCACTGAAAGAGACACTGCTTGAGGGCCAGGAGAGTGACCAGATACTACATAGCCCTAACTCCCATGTAAAAAAATATATAGCATCAGTTTCCTTACCTTTAACACTGGTCACTGGTGTTTGCTGGGTTGTAGCCGGGGTCGGGTGAGAGAGCAGCAAAGGAGGAGGTAGGGGTCCTCTTCTTGTTTGCTGATAAACCTGTCAATAATCAAAGTACAACGTATAAGATGCAGTGCAATAATATGAAATTTCAGTACAAATACATCTCCAACAGCTCCCCTTCCTACAAAATGACTGCTAAAATACAGCTGTACTGCCTCCTGCCTCTCTGTGCCATAGTGGTTGCTGGAGGCACTGAAAGAGACACTGCTTGAGGGCCTGGAGAGTGACCAGATACTACATAGCCCTAACTCCCATGTAAAAAAATATATAGCATCAGTTTCCTTACCTTTAACACTGGTCACTGGTGTTTGCTGGGTTGTAGCCGGGGTCGGGTGAGAGAGCAGCAAAGGAGGAGGTTGGGGTCCTCTTCTTGTTTGCTGATAAACTTGTCAATAATCAAAGTACAACATATAAGGTGCAGTGCAATAATATGAAATTTCAGTACAAATACATCTCCAACAGCTCCCCTTCCCACAAAATGACTGCTAAAATACAGCCGTACTGCCTCCTGCCTCTCTGTGCCATAGTGGTTGCTGGAGGCACTGAAAGAGACACTGCTTGAGGGCCTGGAGAGTGACCAGATACTACATAGCCCTAACTCCCATGTAAAAAAATATATAGCATCAGTTTCCTTACCTTTAACACTGGTCACTGGTGTTTGCTGGGTTGTAGCCGGGGTCGGGTGAGAGAGCAGCAAAGGAGGAGGTTGGGGTCTTCTTCTTGTTTGCTGATAAACCTGTCAATAATCAAAGTACAACGTATAAGGTGCAGTGCAATAATATGAAATTTCAGTACAAATACATCTCCAACAGCTCCCCTTCCCACAAAATGACTGCTAAAATACAGCTGTACTGCCTCCTGCCTCTCTGTGCCATAGTGGTTGCTGGAGGCACTGAAAGAGACACTGCTTGAGGGCCTGGAGAGTGACCAGATACTACATAGCCCTAACTCCCATGTAAAAAAATATATAGCATAAGTTTCCTTACCTTTAACACTGGTCACTGGTGTTTGCTGGGTTGTAGCCGGGGTCGGGTGAGAGAGCAGCAAAGGAGGTTGGGGGCCTCTTGTTTGCGAACAATTGGCCAAAAATGCGCTAATGTCTCAGGTTGTCAGGCTTGACCAGGCACTGGAAATGAAAAGATAACAATTTATTTTTCAAACACTAGGGTAACACTAACTTTAACGAGTACACATGCACTTTTACGGCCGAGGTAACTTAGAAACGGGTGCATGTATTGCCATCCTCTGTGGCTCTGTGCATTAAGACATTTGTGCCCATCACTACACCACCAGACAAAATCAATCACCCTGTGCGTACCAAAATGAATGTGTTCTTGTGTAATGTAACTGGTGCTCATGAAAAGCGCTGCAATGCTTGCGGGTCGTGTTCGCGCTAAGTAAAACTGCAGAAAAACACACACACACACGGGTGTGAACCTGACATAGTGGGTTGAGAGCGAATCTATCATAAACCGTGGCTGTCAATTTGATAAGCGGGAGCTGTCTCACACTTAGCTTCGTCTATCCCTCCCACACGCACCCGTTTACCTCACATGAATCTATATCGCTGCTTTATTTGTAAAACGAATTAGCATCTGTGCCTAAGGAAGCATGCCATCAGCGCTTTTAGATGTTCCCCAAGACCAAGGACGGCTAAACTTAATTCAATCTTTTGCTGAGTTCATCCCCCGCCATACACTCTTGCCCCTTTATCTCACCCCTGCAGGTTCTTTTTCACCCCTCCTTTCTCCCTCTTCTGTCACACTCCCTCCCCCTTTCCTGCCTTTCTTTCTCTTTCTAGTGTTACATGCTGAATTATATATCTGGATGCAATGACAGAATCAGCAAAATACCAGTCTATTACACTATTCTAAGCACAGGTTTTTAGCTTAGGTGTCTATAAGTCCACCATTAATTACACAGACCACGCCCCTTTGAAAGACCCCCTGTTTTTTCATTCCACTTAAAGCCATGGAAGCAACAATAACACGCTAGAAACTGGAGTTCGTGTGCCTCATAAAAACACCATATTAATATAACATCGTGCACATTTCAAACACAGCTCCTTATATTTTTTTTGTCTGGAAAATTACCACGCAGAATCTGTCATATTTCCTTCTACTCTCTCCCTTTCTCGCGTTCTTTCACCCCTTTGGTCTTCCTCTCTTGGAGCACGGAAGAACCATTAGGACGAAATACCTCACCACAAAGATCAGGTCATGCGTCCCTGTTGAGTGGACAGCAGCTGGTTACTTAAAGAAACATACATTTCGAAGTGTCAAACATTGACTTTATTTCCGATATTTCTTTCTTATCCATTAATGCCACTTTAGGGTTGCAAGATAGATTATTTCGCAGCCAGGTGAATTATGGAGCTGCGTTGGACTTTTACGGTGGCATCAGAGCTCATGTGGCTGCAACTGGATTATACATGGTGGTTATGAGTGGACTATTGGGCTATGCCTGGGCTGTAAATCTGTGGACGTTTTAGTGCATATGATGACTGTGTAAACCTAATGCACCTGGACATTTGACAGACATGACCTAATATATATCATGGAATCACCCTTCACGTATCACGGCTGCACCTTGACAAGTCATGCAGCACCTTAGCTCGGATATGGTGGATCATTCAAACACCATTATATATGGTATAGTATATTTTAATTTTCTAACTAACCTTGTGCTTATTGTAGATACATTTAACTTCAGTTCTGCCACTTGCGTAAGTGGCAATGGGAGCCCGAGTCAGCTGACATACTTTCATATAAAGTCAACGGAGCAAGGACCATATATTGTTACTTCTTGTGGTGTCATTTCTGGGGGGTCAAAGTTCGCATGCTGAGACTGGCATGGAGCGTGGCTTCAGTTAGGCAGCGCTCGAAAGCCTCGAGCCAGGGACTTTGCACCCCGTCAACAGCGAGACCTCAGCAGCCCTGGGCCCTTCCAGCTTGAAATATGCATCACTCAGCGCACAGTGGCCCTAGCAAATGTTATTTTGGGCTCCAAAGTGAGGTGGGGGAACCCCCATAAATCAGCCTTTCAAATAAGTGGCTTGGCAGGGCACATAAATATTTCATGCTCTGCAAGAGAAGCATACATTATTGATGGCGTGGTTTGATTAAAGTGCCAGTGAAACAGCAGTAACTGCTAAAGCCGCAGCGAGCTGAAGGTGTGGGAACCTCTGTTTGTTTATGATACTTCCCAGTGACCAACTCTGTGCTCGTCTGCCCCGTTTACGCTCACTTAGTGCAAAGCAGCACAAGGCACAGCACATCGGTTTTCACACTGAAGAAAGGGCACCTTACCAACACAAAACACCTTCCGCCCTGGATAGTAAATACCATGCTCTGAATTTCAACACTTTGTGCTGACACAAAGTCTTATTAAATTTGTGCCATAAAGTACATGTGGACCAGAGAGAGCGCAGTTTAAAAAAAACTGAAGATGCAGCTCTCTTCTACATCACTTATGCACTCTTCGCAAAATCATTTCACATATGACTGCACCTGAAATTCAGTTAATGCCATCCTAACACAATAGATGAAAGTTCCCTACGTTTTTTTTCTAATCCTGGATTTAGATGACAAATTTCAACCCTACTCTTCCTTTGCCACATTCATCACTTCTCTCCTTTACCTCTGCCCACAGCACTTTATCCTTCTCCATTACCTTTGCTTTTCAACTCCTACACTCTGCTATCAGTCACTCTGTCCTACTCTATTTCTCATCCTCGTCTCTTCTCTTCTCTTACTGCCCTCCATGCATCATCACTTCCCCAGTCACATTCTCACCCCTCCCTCAACCCTAAAGCTCTTCTGCATCTCTAGACCCAATACTATCCTTCCTGATGTTCTCACCTTATTCCCCCTCATGACAGTGAAACAAGGAGTAGATCCATGAGAATATTGCCAAGTTATCCTGGGGAAAGAACACAAGGCACAGAAGACAGGAAACTAATTGGGCAGAAGAACCGATACAGACAAAGTAAAGTGAGGCAGAACATCACAAGAAACAACCTCCTTTACAAAGCACTCTCCATTCCAAATGACAAACCCTCAAAATACAGCCAAATGCCTGCATCTCTGTAACGGGGTCAAGTATGTTGCACAACTTCCGATGCAAAAAATGCTTGACATTACAACATACCAGCATGCCTCCACAAATAGGCTTCTCCCTTATTCCATCCTGTGAATAAAAAGCGACTGCCAGTCATAGCCAAACATCAAAAACAGATTTAACCATGACCACTTAGGGGTCGATTAGGATCGCGGACGGACTTGCGTCCGTCCGCGACCCCAGAGCAGGAGGGTACCTCCGCATGGCATGCGGAGTTCCCTCCTGTGCAACTAGGATGTGACCGCCACCCTGGCGGTCACATCCTCTATTTTTAACATTGCAGCGGGTGCAGCTTCAAGCTGCACCCGCGGCAATGTTAAAAATGCACGCATTGCATTTGCATGCAGAAAGAGGCAGGCACCGCGCGGTGCCTGCCGCTTTCTGCATGCAAATGCAGGGGGGTACCATAGGTACCCCCCATGTGCACCCCCCACCCCCCCTTCACCTAGGGGTCCCGCAACGGGCCCCCGAAGTGAAGATCCGTATGCTTTTCCACGGCGGAAAACCCGCCGCGGAAAAGCACTTTTTAAAGCCCATCCTGATATGGCGGACGGTGTCTGAGAGACACCGTCACCATATCAGAGCTTTTCCGCCGCGGTTGTAAGCCGACCGCGGCGGAAAAGCTGCGGACGGAAACCAGGACCCACCAGCCATCCTAATGTGGCGGTGGGTCCTTGGTCAGTCCGCTGCGGTTTTTCCGCATCCTCTGGGCCGGCGGTGGCTTCCGCCGGCCCCGAGGATGCGGAAAAACCGCAATCATAATCGGACCCTCAGTCTTCTGTGCTGCCAACTAAATTTTTGGGCTTGAAATGTATGAGTGCCTCAGGCATGGAGCTATATCATTCATAATATGTGCACTAATTTCGCAGATGTCCTACATTTGAAACCTCCCAGACTGCAAGTAGTCCTTTATATCACAAAATAATGAATAAACCAGATATAGCCATATTATAAATACCTATCAACAAGGGGTGGTGATGGACAGAGTTTCTGAATTAAGCAGAATACTCTCACCCAGTCAAGAGATCAGGGCTAGATCCAACACCGTTTTTTAGCTCACTGCACCATCCCAGCTCAGAACCTGGCTATATGCAAATTAGTCTGTTCCTGTCCCAGTGCATGATGGGAACAGGACAAACCAAACTACCAAGCCAATTCTTACACTGGGAAGGAAGCAAGCTTCCGGGGACCGGTTTCTGGCATTTCAGCCGTCGTCGGGCCGGCTTGCTTGAATCCTGATGTGCAATGAGCAAAGGACTCACATCTGAGTATACCCTTCCACGCTTATGGTGGACAAAATATTTATCAACAAGGGGTGGTGATGGACAGAGTTTCTGAATTAAGCAGAATACTTTCACCCAGTCAAGAGATCAGGGCTAGATCCAACACCGTTTTTTAGCTCACTGCACCATCCCAGCTCAGAACCTGGCTATATGCAAATTAGTCTGTTCCTGTGCCAGAAACCGGTCCCCGGTAGCTTGTCTCCTTTCTGGTGAAGAATTGGCTTGGTAGTTTAGTCTGCCCTGTTCCCATGATGAACTGGGCCAGGGACAGACTGATTTTACATATAGCCAGGTTCTGAGCTGGGATTGGGCAGTGAGATAAATAACGGTGATGGATCAAGCCCTGATCTTTGGACTGGGTAAGAGTGGTCTGCTTAATTCAGACACTCTGTTCATCACCACCCCCTTTTCTGAATCGTTTTTGGCCACTATAGGTGTGGCAGGGTATACTCAGACATGAGTCCCTTTCTCACTGCTCCATCAGGATTCAAGCAAGCCGGGCCGAAGACGGCTGAAATGCCAGAAACCGGTCCCCGGTAGCTTGTCTCCTTTCTGGTGAAGAATTGGCTTGGTAGTTTAGTCTGCCCTGTTCCCATGATGCACTGGGCCAGGGACAGACTGATTTTACATATAGCCAGGTTCTGAGCTGGGATGGGGCAGTGAGATAAATAACGGTGATGGATCAAGCCCTGATCTTTGGACTGGGTAAGAGTGGTCTGCTTAATTCAGACACTCTGTTCATCACCACCCCCTTTTCTGAATCGTTTTTGGCCACTATAGGTGTGGCAGGGTATACTCAGACATGAGTCCCTTTCTCACTGCTCCATCAGGATTCAAGCAAGCCGGGCCGAAGACGGATGAAATGCCAGAAACCGGTCCCCGGTAGCTTGTCACCTTTCTGGTGAAGAATTGGCTTGGTAGTTTAGTCTGCCCTGTTCCCATGATGCACTGGGCCAGGGACAGACTGATTTTACATATAGCCAGGTTCTGAGCTGGGATGGGGCAGTGAGATAAATAACGGTGATGGATCAAGCCCTGATCTTTGGACTGGGTAAGAGTGGTCTGCTTAATTCAGACACTCTGTTCATCACCACCCCCTTTTCTGAATCGTTTTTGGCCACTATAGGTGTGGCAGGGTATACTCAGACATGAGTCCCTTTCTCACTGCTCCATCAGGATTCAAGCAAGCCGGGCCGAAGACGGCTGAAATGCCAGAAACCGGTCCCCGGTAGCTTGTCTCCTTTCTGGTGAAGAATTGGCTTGGTAGTTTAGTCTGCCCTGTTCCCATGATGCACTGGGCCAGGGACAGACTGACTTTACATATAGCCAGGTTCTGAGCTGGGATGGGGCAGTGAGAAAAATAACGCTGATGGATCAAGCCCTGATCTTTGGACTGGGTAAGAGTGGTCTGCTTAATTCAGACACTCTGTTCATCACCACCCCCTTTTCTGAATCGTTTTTGGCCACTATAGGTGTGGCAGGGTATACTCAGACATGAATCCCTTTCTCACTGCTCCATCAGGATTCAAGCAAGCCGGGCCGAAGACGGCTGAAATGCCAGAAACCGGTCCCCGGTAGCTTGTCTCCTTTCTGGTGAAGAATTGGCTTGGTAGTTTAGTCTGCCCTGTTCCCATGATGCACTGGGCCAGGGACAGACTGATTTTACATATAGCCAGGTTCTGAGCTGGGATGGGGCAGTGAGATAAATAACGGTGATGGATCAAGCCCTGATCTTTGGACTGGGTAAGAGTGGTCTGCTTAATTCAGACACTCTGTTCATCACCACCCCCTTTTCTGAATCGTTTTTGGCCACTATAGGTGTGGCAGGGTATACTCAGACATGAGTCCCTTTCTCACTGCTCCATCAGGATTCAAGCAAGCCGGGCCGAAGACGGCTGAAATGCCAGAAACCGGTCCCCGGTAGCTTGTCTCCTTTCTGGTGAAGAATTGGCTTGGTAGTTTAGTATGCCCTGTTCCCATGATGCACTGGGCCAGGGACAGACTGATTTTACATATAGCCAGGTTCTGAGCTGGGATGGGGCAGTGAGATAAATAACGGTGATGGATCAAGCCCTGATCTTTGGACTGGGTAAGAGTGGTCTGCTTAATTCAGACACTCTGTTCATCACCACCCCCTTTTCTGAATCGTTTTTGGCCACTATAGGTGTGGCAGGGTATACTCAGACATGAGTCCCTTTCTCACTGCTCCATCAGGATTCAAGCAAGCCGGGCCGAAGACGGCTGAAATGCCAGAAACCGGTCCCCGGTAGCTTGTCTCCTTTCTGGTGAAGAATTGGCTTGGTAGTTTAGTCTGCCCTGTTCCCATGATGCACTGGGCCAGGGACAGACTGATTTTACATATAGCCAGGTTCTGAGCTGGGATGGGGCAGTGAGATAAATAACGGTGATGGATCAAGCCCTGATCTTTGGACTGGGTAAGAGTGGTCTGCTTAATTCAGACACTCTGTTCATCACCACCCCCTTTTCTGAATCGTTTTTGGCCACTATAGGTGTGGCAGGGTATACTCAGACATGAGTCCCTTTCTCACTGCTCCATCAGGATTCAAGCAAGCCAGGCCGAAGACGGCTGAAATGCCAGAAACCGGTCCCCGGTAGCTTGTCTCCTTTCTGGTGAAGAATTGGCTTGGTAGTTTAGTCTGCCCTGTTCCCATGATGCACTGGGCCAGGGACAGACTGATTTTACATATAGCCAGGTTCTGAGCTGGGATGGGGCAGTGAGATAAATAACGGTGATGGATCAAGCCCTGATCTTTGGACTGGGTAAGAGTGGTCTGCTTAATTCAGACACTCTGTTCATCACCACCCCCTTTTCTGAATCATATTATAAATACCAGCACACATAGCAGAACATAGAGCTACACTTTTGTCCAATTCACAGCCAGGGCTTCAAGAGGTTGTAAGTGTGCAGTAAACATCTTAGCTGAAAAAAAGCACCAACGTGAACGGAAAAAGGGTTTCCATATCTTCTGAGAGGTGTTCCCTCCCAGATAAGATGTTTAATACACTTCATGGATTTAGCTTACAAGTAACGTTGGAGACAGAGGCACCAACCATAGATGCAGCAAAGGCCAAGCCTTGACTTAGTGCTAGTGGGACCCTCCTAGAGCGGATTTGTAGTTCTTTTGCTGGCCACCCTTATCAATTGCTGCCACGGACTTCTTGACTTTGTGGTGGACCAACACCTCGCCGGACCCGCTTCGCGGGTCCCGCAGCGCCCCGTACTCACCCGGAGCTGTCCTGGGAGAGGAGCTGTGACTTTCAAAGACCTCGGGGCGTGTGGACTTGCCGGCAGGGCTGCGAGCTTGGAGGCAGGGACTCCAGCTACCAGGAGTCCCTGCGAGCCCCATTCGCCACACCTGGGCTGCTCTCCCTGCTGGCCCCGCCCCCCCGCCCACGGAGTGAAAAGCGGGTGAGGAGTAAGTGCTAGTGGGACCCTCCTAGAGCGGATTTGTAGTTCTTTTGCTGGCCACCCTTATCGATTGCTGCCACGGACTTCTTGACTTTGTGGGGGACCAACACCTCGCCGGACCCGCTTCGCGGGTCCCACAGCACCCCGTACTCACCCGGAGCTGTCCTGGGAGAGGAGCTGTGACTTTCAAAGACCTCGGGCGTGTGGACTTGCCGGCAGGGCTGCGAGCTTGGAGGCAGGGACTCCAGCTACCAGGAGTCCCTGCGAGCCCCATTCGCCACACCTGGGCTGCTCTCCCTGCTGGACCCGCCCCCCCGCCCACGGAGTGAAAAGCGGGTGAGGAGTTAGTGCTAGTGGGACCCTCCTAGAGCGGATTTGTAGTTCTTTTGCTGGCCACCCTTATCGATTGCAGCCACGGACTTCTTGACTTTGTGGGGGACCAACACCTTGCCGGACCCGTTTCGCGGGTCCCGCAACGCCCCGTACTCACCCGGAGCTGTCCTGGGAGAGGAGCTGTGACTTTCAAAGACCTCGGGCGTGTGGACTTGCCGGCAGGGCTGCGAGCTTGGAGGCAGGGACTCCAGCTACCAGGAGTCCCTGCGAGCCCCATTCGCCACACCTGGGCTGGTCTCCCTGCTGGCCCCGCCCCCCTGCCCACTGAGTGAAAAGCGGGTGAGGAGTTAGTGCTAGTGGGACCCTCCTAGAGCGGATTTGTAGTTCTTTTGCTGGCCACCCTTATCGATTGCTGCCAGGGACTTCTTGACTTTGTGGGGGACCAACACCTCGCCGGACCCGCTTCGCGGGTCCCGCAGCGCCCCGTACTCACCCGGAGCTGTCCTGGGAGAGGAGCTGTGACTTTCAAAGACCTCGGAGCGCGTGGACTTGCCGGCAGGGCTGCAAGCTTGGAGGCAGGGACTCCAGCTACCAGGAGTCCCTGCGAGCCCCATTCGCCACACCTGGGCTGCTCTCCCTTCTGGCCCCGCCCCCCGCCCATAATCTCTCCCCATTTCCATTAAAAGGAGGTCAACAGGCCGCTGCGCGGGAGCGCGCCCGGGAGAAGCCCGGGACAAGGGCGGGACCGTCTGTGGCCGTCCGGGGCCGAAGGAGGCCGGGCTGGGCCCCCCGCTGACATTTGCCGGACCGCTACCCCGCTTTTAGTAACTGTGCGATTTGTAAGTAATTTGTAGTTTAAAGTGCTCCATCATTCTTGAAGGCATAGGAGGTTTTATATTATGTCTACTTCAAGCACTCCCACTTTGTTGCCTTCATTGAATGAGCCAGGGGCAGCCATTATGGGCCCCCTGGACACCTACTTTAAACGATTACCCCAAGACCTTGATAGAGAAATTGCCCTGGCGGAAAGACGTGCAGAACGTAGGTTATCCATCGAACTCTTGAAAACCTCTGTTGACAAACGCCCCTCTCAAAGTTTCCCGGCATTGGTTACTCCCTTATCATCTATTACACTGCCAGCTGTAACAGAAACTCCCTACCTCTTTCCTCCAATTACAGAGCCACCGGTTGTCTTGTCTCTGGAGCCCGAAATCCCTACCTTGCCTGTAATCCCTCTTAGTACCCCCGTTGATCCACTTATTGATCAATTATGCACTGCTCAATTCAGTGTTTTAACACATGTAGTAAAATCTAAACCTTGTCCTAAAAGGAAGAGGAGTGCAGTTCCAAAGAAAAGCTATGTGCCAAAACCCCCGAAAAAAATTAGAAAGGTAGGAACATGTTCACGACCCCGGGATGCTACTGGGAGCAGTACTAGTGGGCCACCAATGGGAGAGGGGGAAGATGTCCCACAAGGTCCCGATCCCATAGTGATAGCATCGCCCGAGACACTACCGCCCATTCCGCCCATTTCGCCATTGTTCCTGGAGCTGGAGAAACTAATACGGTCTCTTCTGGCTCCCATTGAGGAACGAGTTAAAAAACTAGCAGACCAGTTAGATCATTTAGAGCAGGCGAGTCTGGATAATTTTTTTTCCACAAAATCATTAATTAAGTCCCATTTTAGGACAGGAGAGAGTAGGAACCTCCAGCAACCTACTGGGCGGGATGAAAGTGTTCCCACGGTTGAATTCCATTCTCCCGTGGTTAGTACTGTAATTGGGCCACAGGGAAAGGGACAAAGAAGTAAGACTAATACTAACATCGAACTGCCAGTTACCTCAGGTACTAATAATGGGGGGAAGACTAAGCTCCCTGACACTGAGGTTAAAGGTAGGAACGAGTGTTCTAAAAATACCACCCCTCTAAGTAATGGTATCCAACACCCACCAAGCACCCTGAAACCCTGTCAAGGTCCTGTAGCTAGTGTTAACAGCAGCTCCAGAAAAAACAATGCTGTATTGAATAAGCCTCAGGCTTCCCAGGCTCCAAAAAATGTTGGTCCTGCAACTAGTGGTAATGACATCTCCAGAAAAAGCAATCCTATACTAAACAACTCCCAGGCTACCCAGGTGCCACAAAATGTTTCAATATCCCGCCCTGTTGTTCTAGATACAAGCCGCCCCACACTCCTTGTGACAAAGCCTCCCCCTAGGATACCTCCCATAAATCTTACCCCGGTTTCATACCCTTATGTGGCTGTCCTTACCAATGTTCCACCTTTATTGGTAGGCCAAAGAGAAACCTTCCAGATGTTAAAAAACAAGGTCATTCACTGGTTAAGGGCTAATAGACCATTGCCCGGTGAAGTTGATGGTTTAATTATCGGGGTAAGAAGGGCTAATTGGATAGGCTGTACTCCAAAAAATTTGAGGGGGGAATGTATTATAATTAATTTTCAAGATCCAAGGGTAGTAGGTTGGATCACGAGGCCGGGCTGGGGCACTAGCAGTGGTGGATTGGTATTGTGGATCTCACCTTTTTCTATCCAAGACCAATTGGTCCCCAATTTGGTGGGAATAGCGATCTATGCAGTTCTAGCTATTTACCACCAACAGGGATTACCCCTTTTACTGTGCCTTTGCTACGACCAAACTTTTACAATGGTCAAACATACAATTCCTATGATGGGATGAAAAATTTGGGGTGGGGTTGTTGACGAAAGTCTGGTGACTTCCTGAATATCGGGGGAAGTGTGGCAAGGGGGAACTTATGTGAGAATTCTGTGGTGTCCACCCTGGATACAATAGTGTATCCAAAAGAAGTGATCAGTAGAGGGAAGATCGTGAATTGGAGGGGAGATAGTGGGTCGTCTATGCAAAGTTTGGGGGGTGATGAATCGTTCATAGCAAGTACCACTGATACCCAGGTAACTAACCCTAATTCTGTGGACATTGTTGTAGACCAGGAAGAGAACTCTGTGAATTCGATTAACCTTCCACCCACGTTAGCTATTGATGTGGGAATCAGAGATGGCCCTAGCCCGGGGAAGTTTTTCTCGTGGAATATTGCGGGGCTAGGTAGTAGACTATTGTCCCAAAATTGGATAGATTTTGTCAACGGGTTCGAAGTGTGTCTATTTCAGGAGACATGTGCTTGCGATCCCATCTTCCTCCGAGGCTACTTAAATTTTTCCATTCCAGCGAATAGAGGTGCCAGGGGTCGACCTATGGGAGGTTTAACAGTTTGGGTCAAGCAAGGTCTACAAATTAAAGTGAAAGTGTTGGATCTGGGTTGTAAGGATATACAATTGCTAAGAATGACATGGGAAAATTGGGGTGCGATAGATATATACAATATTTATGCTAGGGGTACTAACACCGGGAGTTGCCCCACCCTAGAGGCCCTGTCCACTTTTCTCGAATCACAGTCCCTGGGAAACAGAGTGGTAGTGGCTGGTGATCTTAACAGGACCTTCGAACCGTTGGAAAACACGGAAAATCCACTAGGGCAAGAGGAAGATACCCAATGGGGTGTCCCGACTCTAAATCTGGTTCCGGTCAAACGGTGGACGAAGGACATATTGCTATTAAATGCAATATGCTTGGAATATGGGTTGAGGGCCCTTAATGGAAGGACTAAGAGTGACCAGGAGGGTGTTTGTACATTTGACAATGGCCATAATAAAAGTAGAATAGATTATGTCATTTGTAGCCTCAATTTATGGCAGGGGGTATGCGATATGGAAATTAAGGGAAGATTGGAAAGCGATCACAATCCCCTTTGTGTCACCCATGCTTGGTGGACGGCCATGCCAGGCAGTTCGCAACCTCGTGGTGGAGTATTACCTGTTATGGCCAATGACATGCGCAGAGTTAAATGGCCAAATGTGCTGGTGAATGTAGTATCTATGGACTATATAAATTCAGAGGTGGATACTGCAATCGCCGCCATGGAGATTGCAAACCCCGTAATTCCTGGGTCCAGTGTAACCACAGCCATACATGACAAGTTTTTCTCCCTTTTAAAACCACATTTCATGAGATCGTTTAAGGCAAATAGGAAAGCCCCACCTAAACCGGATAGGTGGTTTAACAAACAGTGTAGGGCAGCTAGATTAGAACTGGGTAAAGCAATTAGAAGTATGGATAGAGCTATGATTGGTGCAGCCAGGAAACACTACAATGTTAGTGTTCGCGTGGCTAAGAAAAAATGGGATGAAGAGCATTGGGATGAATTGCTAGAGGCCTCAGGGGCAAGGGATTCCAGGCTTTTCTGGAAAGTTGTAAAGTGGGGTAGAGGTGGCACCCCAAACAAACCAGACAACAATGTTGACAAGGCATCCTGGGTGGAGTATTTTAAACCCCAGTATGCCGAGATTAGGGAGGCAGTGGCTCCAGAAGTAATTCCAGTTGTATTCTGTATGGATAGTTTGTTTTCCACCAAAGAAGCAGAATTGGTAATTTCCTCCCTACAAGGTGGAAGGGCACCGGGTTTAGATGGGATACCCTCTGACATATTTAAAAATGATAAAGTACGGTGGGCTAGGTATGTGACCCTACTGGGAAATGCCATAGCAAAAGGGGCTGTAATTCCAGAGATATGGAAGGGAGCAATAATCATACCCATCTACAAGAAAGGTGATCGGTCACTCCCGGCCAACTATAGGCCAATAAGTTTGATTGCCACGGTCCAAAAAGTGGTAGGGAAGATGGTGGTAACCAAACTGATGGACTGGGTAGAGGAGAACAATGCTCTGTCCCCTTACCAGGCGGGTTTCAGGCAGGCAACCAGTACGGTAGACCAAATATTCCGTTTCACCATGTTGCGGTGGGGGGCGGTGCTCCTTGGCGATGGCAGCCTATACGTCGCTTTTGTCGACTTGCGGGCTGCCTTCGACCTGGTCCCAAGGAGCAAGCTCTGGACAGTTTTGAATGGAATGGGGGTTCCACCTGAGTTGCTAGCTTTGATCATGAGGCTCCATGAGTGTAACTTTGCCAAAGTCCAATGGGGGTTGAATGGGGAATCCACTGTCGACTTCCCGGTTGAACGGGGGGTACGACAGGGATGTGCAATGGCACCTTTGCTCTTTTCCCTATTTATCAATGGAATTGTGGGTAGGATGTTGGACGCAAGTGTGGATGCACCTTCGCTAGTGGGCATCAGGGTCCCGATCCTGATGTTCGCTGACGATACTTTAATTGTGTCCAAAACCCCGGCTGGACTGCAGCGTGCTTTAAATATATTTGATGTCTTCTGTGGGGAGCATGGTCTTGAAGTTAATGTTGGCAAGACTAAGCTGATGGCTTTTTCTCAAAGGCGTAGACCCCGACCACGGATATTTCTGAACAACATTGAGCTCGAGGTAGTTAGTGCCTTCACCTGTCTTGGGGTTGAGATATCTAGCAAGCCAGGTTGGTCCCACCATATAGAAAAGGCGGTACTGAGGCATCAGCAGATTGCAGGGGCACTTCGGGTGGAGCAAGCAAAATCAAAAACAAAGCCTACAAAACCGGTTCTTCTCGTCTATGATGCCAAAGCCATAGGGTCAGCCCTATATGGGGTAGAAGTGTGGGGCTTCGAGAGGCTCACTACTTTACAAACATCAGAGAATGGGTTTCTAAGGGGAATTACGGGTCTCCCCCAGAGTGCGCCATTAGTCCCGCTCGGCCTTGATCTAGGAAGGAGATCTGTTAGTGACCGAGCTCAACTAAGGCCTATTCTCTATTGGAGACGATTATGGACTATCCCGGAGATTCAACACTATGCCGACGGGTTTCTAGCCCTAATTAAAGCAGACACCTTTCATAAAATATCATGGTTGAAGAAACTCAGGGTCGTTCTGGGTGAGCTCGGCCTTCCTAATCTTTGGGATAATCCATCTGGGGAAGTATTCCCAAGTAAAAACATCATTAAGACCCTTTATTGGGAGTACATCGAAGAAAGACTCTGGAGAAGTACAAAATCTGAAACAATGGGGGAAGATTTTTGGAAATTAAAATGAGACCCGTATTAGAACAATATTGGGACAGTATTACTGTCCCAATGGACAGGAAGTTATTTTTCCAGTTAAGGTCTGGCTCCCTTCCCTTGAGATCCTTGACGGGTAGATGGCGGAGCTCGAATAGCTCATGCTGTCCGGTGTGTGGTGCAACTAAAGAAAGCATAGGCCACTTTTTATTTCTGTGTGAGGCCTATGCTACCCCAAGGAGAGTATGGCTGGCCCCAGTTTGTAGAAACCTTGGGGCATCTAGTGGTGTTGAGGGGCTAAGAATCATTTGTACCTCCACTGATATGCCCATTGTGCTGGGAACTGCAAAGTATTTGGGGTGGGCATGGTCCATCAGGCGGAGGGTTATATCTGCTAATATGAATTGATATTGTTATATAAGTTTAAATAATTTCCTTTGTTAAAGCTTGCACAACTGTTTTAATGTATTTATATGTATGAAATACGGATTTTAACCAACATGTATTTTTAAATGTATGTTTGTGCTTTTATGAGAATATATCTCGAATAAAGCTTTACTACTACTACTACTGCAATGTCGGGATCACTTGAAAACGACTGAAATAGTAGGTTTCTACAGCAGGCAGTAATTGATAGTCTGCTGAGTAGGAAAATTTACAAGCAAAGCAAGCTGAATAATGGTGCAAGCTGAATGTACAGAATAAATGCCTGGTAAGGCAGTTTCGGAAACCACCACACGCATACGAATTAAAAAGCGTTTTCAACTTGTACAAGGAATAGAAACCACGCTGGAGTTCAGAAATCAAGTTTCACTGAAAACACATTGCTCGATTATATGGTGTACCACTGCTATGTCTTCCTGGCGCCATTCATGAAAAAAGACAAAAGAAGTAAAATATGGAAATAAAATAAAATTGGAACACCAAATAAAGATTTCCCGATGTAAATTTCACCAAGGCAAAGCAAATATAAGACTCCGAAAACAGACACATTTCGACAGAAAGGAAACAATTAATTTATGAGAAATTGGGATTAAAATAACAGTCTCACTATTATGAATAAGTAACAGTAGGAAGCCAGATACACGAGCAAATGAAGAGCAACAATCTGGTTAAGAGAGAAAAACAGAATTAAACCTGCAAATCTGTCATAGAGACAAAGTGAGCTCAGAAACACATCATGTCAGAAGAAGCATTAATGGCAGGTTATTACGGAGGGGAGGGAGGGTCCGAGGCTCAGAGCTGCCGACTTTGGAGCCAGGGAGTGAACTTTGAATCTCGCCGCGCCTGTACATGCTGTGATCCTGGGCGAATGATAGATATATCTCCCAGAATACCTCAAAGAGGGGCTTTTAGAGTTCTTTGTGGTATTGAGTAACATTAACTTGGGTCAGAGGCACAGCAGCTATTTTTTATAGCGCTTAGAAACTGTAATAGCGTTGTATATAATAAGAAATGATCGTTAATACAACTCCTGTCAATATTACTCTTCCGTGAACTGGAGCCACTGGTGCAGAGTAAAGAATCGCGCACAGGACCAAAAAGCTCCTTTTATCTTAGATATACCAGTGATAATCTACTGTAGATGCGGCGTTAATTTATGCATAAAGAAATCAAATCAGTGCAGAGTTTAAAGCTTCTTTGCAGAGCCCGCCCCGGGTGCTGCCACGGATCAATGCAGCAAGTCTTGATTTCACTGCATGTCCTTCTCCCACCAGCCAATGCTTGTTTTTCCTTCGCTCATTCTTGATACGTTTCTGCTTCCTTTCCTCCCTGCTCTCTGGCCGACCCCTCTCCCTCTGCAATAAAGTCAACTTCCTGAAAAAAATTACAACCACATGGTATAGTGCAAGGGAATTCAATTAAGTGTCACCATAGATCCTTGGTACGACGTACGATGGTACGAACAGAGGGAATATCGCCGATCTCTTCTTCTTCAGAATCAGACGGCGAGTGCGACTCTCGTCTCGTGTCTCACAGTCACAGAGCAGAGGGATGATTCCAGAACAACTTACACTAACGGCGGCGCGCATGGCCAATCGCTGAATGGCTTCATATATGCTGAAGTCACAGTGATTGGCCAGCAGGATACAGTGCTGAGCGGCCTGCCTGAGCCACACACGCGGCATCCAATGATGGATTGCCTGTCCTTGGCGCGGTTGACCAGCCAATCCTGGTGCTGCATAAGCGCCAGGATTGGCTAGGGGGGCACACACAGCACTCGCCCTCTCACCTTCCAAACGACGGGGCCGGCTAAACGCCCCCCCCCCCTGGCCCCTTCCGTCTGTCTCAGCGTCTACATGACGCTGACGCGCATGCTCGGGTAAGTTTCTGCCCATAATGCGCAACTCCGACTCGGAAACTCGTTACTTTCTTTAAGTTTAAATGCCAGCCAGCCAGCCAGCCAACCCGGCCCCACCCCCTGCGCACTCCCTATTTCAGCGGGTGTGTCCCGGCCGGAACCCCCGCTGAAAGCGTTTTATTATTGATATTTTATTTGGGAGTTCAAATAAATGGAGCTCGTTGTGCCGCCCGCAGCAGGTGCGTCCACCAGGCTTAGTGGGGCTACGCCCCTACGCCCCAATGGACGCATCGCTGCTGGTGTTGGCACCCTTCAGGACATCTCCACAAAGATCCCAATTTTAGAGCAGGAAATTCATAAACTGAAACTTCATACAGAGGATTTGGAAAATCGTAATCGTCGCAACAACCTTCGCCTTTTTGGTCTTCCGGAAAATGTCGAAGGATCCAACATGGTTCTTTTTCTTCAAAAATTTCTTCCAGAACTTCTTGATCTTCCATCTTCAGTTTCTCCCCTCAATATTCAAAGGGCACGTTGCTTGGGTCGTCCTACATCTAATCCTGTCAAGCCACATGGTATAATTATGCTGTTCCTGGAGTTTACTGAATTGATGTCTGTCCTGAAGGCTGTTAAACTTAAACGTCCTCTTACTTGGTCTGGTCACAACATCTTCCTCTCGCAGGACATCTCCACTGCGACCAACGCTCGTCGAAAGGAGTTTCTAGCCCTTCGACCTCAGATGAGACACCTCAATATTCAATATGGAATACTACATCCATGTCTCTGCAAGATCACTCATGATGGTCGTTCACGGTCCTTCGATGATCCAGAGAAATTGAAACTTTTTCTTCAATCGTTTTCTTCATCTGGAATGGACACTAATGTCTGATTATCCTGTTTCACTCTTCTATTTCTATATAGTTATTTAAGCAGCTTATCTGTTCTTTTCTGTTAAATCACTATGTCTTATTTTTTCCCTTTCTCTCTATGAATTCTCTTTCATGAATTGCTTTCATCTTTGTTTCATTCTATTTTTCCTTAACTTTCTCTTTTCTTTCTTATTTATTATACTTGATTCTTCTCTTTTTGGGCTCTCATTTTTCCAGATTTTTTATTTTCATTCTCACGAGATCCATGCCGCTCTGTGTCTCCATGCTCCCCCTTCAGTGTTCTCTCCTCTTTTTACAGGTCTGGCTGTGGTGTCATGACCTGTTTGTTCATTCTCCCCTCTTTAACCTTTTTTCTTTCTTTAATCTCTTACTTTTCTTTTCCTTTCCCACTGTCCTACCATTCATTCTTTTTTTTCTTTTCTCTTTTTCCTTCTTGCATTTTGATTCTTCTATGTTGCTTTTATATCCTGATAATGTAGGTCTTTATATTCATTGTTCCATGTATAATTATCTTTTGTCGTGTGTCTTCCCCTACAGTTTCATCCCTGAAGTTTGTCAGCTCCGATTGTGTATTTCCTTCCTCTCCCTCCACTACGTGTAATTTTGTCACGTGGAATGTTCGTGGTCTTGGAAACCCAGTCAAACGTCAAAAGGTATTGTCTCACTTATCAAAATGTAATTCTCATATTGCCTTTCTTCAAGAAACACACTGTACTGATGTTAAATCTCTTAAACTGAAAAGGCAATGGGTAGGCCAGGTAGTATTTTCTCCTGCTTCCCATAAAAAAAGGAGGTGTTGCTATACTTTTCCATAAGGCTTTGGCGGTGCAAATTTTGTCTACACAAAATGATGCTGATGGACGATGGGTATTGGCAAAGATTGTTGTTCAAAATAAAACATTGGTCCTATTGAATATTTATGGTCCTGTTAAACCTGATCCCAAATTTTGGAATGATATTAAAATCCTCCTTTCCTCGATTGATTGCCCTAATGTTATTGTTGCAGGTGATTTTAATCAATGGTTAGACCCTTTTTCTGAATGTAAATTCCAGCCCGATAAAACCCACAAAGCCTTTCAGTCGGCCATTGCCTCTCGTCCAATGTATGATGCATGGAAGACATGAAACCCTGATTTATGTGAATTTACGTTTTTTTCTAACGTTCATCATACCCGTTCCAGAATTGACTATATTTTAACTAGTAAATCCCTATTACCCTCCATCCATAAATCTGAAATTGGCTCTATTTTTTTATCTGATCATACTCCTGTATACGCTGTCCTTGATCTTACACATGTTTACTCTAAATTTAGTCATTGGAAGCTTAACACCTTTCACCTTTCTGTTGACAAATCAGGTTTTTATTAAAGAAGCTTCTTCTTTCATTGAACAATTTTTTTAATTTAACAACCTCTTAGATACTTCTATACCAAATAACTGGGATGCATTTAAGGCTGCCTTTCGTGCCTTTACCATTTCTTTTGTCTCTAAGAAGAAAAAATCCTCAAGGAAGAAATATGAAGACCAGTTACATAAACTTAAAGACTTAGAACATGTGTACTTTACCTCCCGGTCTTCTGATGCCCTTCATGACTTAATTAAGGCAAAAACTGAACTTAACAAATTAGCAACGACTGAAGCATGTAACATTTTGCTCAAAGTTAAATCTAAATACCATTGTTGACAAAACAAAGCTGGGAAAATGTTAGCCAATTATTTAAAAATAAAATCAGAACGTAAGACCATTGTCATATTCTGAATGAATCCACTAAAAACTTGGCTTTATCGGATGAAGATATTGCTGAGGTTTTCCATGATTACTATAAATCCCTTTACTCTGATGACACTTTTCCCACTACTCAAAATATGGAGACTTTTTTTTCAGGTTTGCCCTCTCCTCCATCTCTACCCGATGAATTCAACATGTTAGAAAAAGACATTTTATCTCAAGAAATTCTTAATGCTATCAAAGCTTTAAAAAAATCTAAAGCCCCTGGGCCGGATGGCTTATCTATTGAGTTTTATAATTCTTTTCAATCCATTTTTGTCCCTAAACTCCTTCAACTTTTGAATTCCTTCATTACAGACGCAAAAGCTTCTGACTCCTTTATGGATGCTTTAATTGTAATCATACCCAAACCTGATAAATACCACTCCCTATGTGAGAATTACCGCCCTATCTCATTAAAAAATTATGACTGTAATATTTGTGCCAAAATTCTTGCATCCCGCCTTGAATCCATTATACCCATCCTGATTAACACTGATCAAGTCGGGTTTGTGAAGGGCAGGTTAGCATCTGATAATGCCAGAATGTTTGCTAATATCATTTCATATGGCAAAAAAAACAAATCTCCACTTGCAGCTTTGTCCTTGGATGCTGAAAAAGCATTTGATCGTATTAATTGGCAATTTATGTTTCAGACTCTTCAATGGTTTGGTTTTGGGACTCTTTTATTTCATATGTTAAACTCTTTTATTTCTGTCCCTTAGCCAGCATTTTTGTTAATAGCCAATTTTCCAGGCCGTTTTCTTTATCCAGAGGCACAAGGCAAGGTTGCCCCCTTTCCCCCCTACTTTGTATTTTATGCCTTGAACCGTTCCTGGAACGCATTCGTGTTAACTCCCTGATTACTGGTTTCAAACAAGGTTCTGTTGAATCTAAAATATCTGCATATGCTGATGATATACTTATTTATATGTCTAATCCCATTGATTCTCTTCCCCATTTTTTTAAATGAAGTACGAATATACTCCAGTATTTCTGGATATAAACTTAACCTCTCTAAAACTGAAGTTTTACCCCTAAATGCTACATGTTATCAATTTATGTTTCATGATACTAATTTTGCTTGGTGCCCCTCTAAAATTAAATACCTTGGTATCTGGTTTTCGTCCTCCCTTTCTGACACCATTAAATTCACATTTTCAACATTATTTGATAAGATTCAATCACTCCTTCTCATATGGTCTCCCTTATATCTTTCATGGTGGGATAGATTGGATACTATCTATGCTTCCAATACTCATTTTTCTAAAATTAATTCTATATGCACCAAATTCCTCTGGAATAATAAACACCTGCGAATTGCCCTATCTAAACTTACACGTCCTAAGGATGAAGGGGGTGTACGCTTCCCAAACTTACCAATTTATCACTCTGCCTTCCTGCTTAAACAATCTTTCGCATGGCCTATGATTTTGTGGACAACCCTGTTCCCAAATGGGTTCTTTTTGAACGCTCCCTCCTGAAGGATTTTTCTTTTCAACAGCTACTTTCTATGTCAAATTGTACTTTTTTATCTAATAGACCTATTTTTAAATATTCCCGATCTCTGCTGTACAGTACCTTTTTTAAAGATTTTACCCCTCTTCAATGTTTCTTATCTTCATGTGTATGGTTTAATAAGTTTCTCAAATTTAAAGGCAAATCATTTTACTACAAATATTGGAAAGTAAAGGGTATTGTTTTTGTTCATCAATTCCTGCATAATTATACTATTGTTCCTTTTTCTACTCTCCAAACTCACTATAAATTACCTGAGTCTTTTCTTAATGGATATGCTATTATTGTTAATGCCATACAGTCTCATCTAAATATTCTGTCTCTCCCACATATCACACCACCTATTACTCCCTCCACTCCTTTGTACTCTTTATTTTCAATATACAGACCTAAAGCTGCCCTTGTATATAAGTTACTGTTGTCTAATGTTACTGAAAGACCTAAATCTTTAATTGAGATTGCATGGGAAACAGATTTGTCCGTTTCATTATCTATTACTACATGGGACAAACTGTGGTCTAAACTATTTAAAGTTTCTGCTTCAGCTCGTATAACTCAATCTTTGTATTTGATTTATCAAAGAGCTCTTATTACTCCTGTTACTATTTGTAAATTTTCACCTTTATCATCTCCTTTATGTTGGTCCTGTACCTCCGAAATGGGCACATTACCACACCTTCTCTATGAATATTCTAATGTTTTTTCTTTTTGGAATTCTGTTTGGAAAATTTGCATGCAAGTGTTCAATTTTACTACTACTTTAACAATACAAAATGTTTTTCTTGGCTCGTTATCACCTAATGTTGATGTTACACCCCCCTCTTCTAGATTATTTGATCTTTTCATTGCATTAGCTTTTAAGGTTATTTTATCCTCATGGAAAGACAATTCAAATATTTCATTTCTGACTTGGTGGAATTTTATTTGTGATGAACATAGAATTGCTTCTGTTTCTTCTTCCTCTCTTTCTCAAAAGATTAAATCAGATCTACTTTGGCTTCCTTTTACTACTTACCTTTCTACACGTTCTCCTATGCATTAATCTCTTAATCTTTCATTCTTTCCTCTTTATTACTACTGCATAACATAAATCTCTTCCTCTATCTCTTTCTCTTTCTCCTCTCTTCTGTCCTCTTCCTCTCTTTCTCTTTTCTTTCTTTCTCCTCTTTACATTCCTTTTCTCTCTTTTTTTCATATTCCGTCCTTCTATTTGATTGCATTACTATTTTGTCTAATTTGTATATCTTAATTGCATTTAATATGATTTCTATTTGACTTTTTACCTTGTATTTAGTTTGTTGCTGTTCTATCGTTTGAAAACTTAATAAAAATTTACTAAACAAAAAAAAAGTGGAAAAATGTTTTCCACTTAGCTATGGCTGTATTATATTTGCCACATAATACATCAGCTGCTGCATAATCTAACGATTTGACCCAAAACAATTTTGTAGCTCAAACGGATCAAAAATTACTAAAAGAAATGTGACTTATGTTGCTGTGAAGTGTAGGGCCCTTTGAAAAGATTGACTGGTCACCTTTCCCACTGCTGCATTTGTATGTTACACAGGTACTAATAAGGCAAAAGCTTTGCAGAGGCTGTTAGTATGTATAAATAGGTCAAAATAATAAAGTATCATAAAATGCACTGCATTACGCTGCAGCCTTTTTATTGTTGCATAATTTAGTCAACATTGCAACATAATTTTGGCCTCCATTGCTGCATAACTCCAGTGGCCCGAAAGCAGGCTGCACATGTTAAAAGTGCTTGTGCATGAAGCCGAGACCATGAAGTTTGCAAACTTAGGGGCTGATTATAATGGCAGGCGGACTTCAGTCCGTCCGCCATCGAATCGGGGAATGGGACCGCTGGCCTTCAAGGTGGCGGCTCCACGATAGGAATTACAATGCGACCGCCACTATGGCGTTCGCAGTGCCTATCTTTTATATTGCAGCAGATGCTGCTGGCTGCATCATCCGCCGCAATATAAAAACCGGCATGTTACATATATCACTGCCTACGTGACAGGCACAATATGCTGCCTGCCACATGGTGCAGTGATATGTAGGGGGGGGCATCTTAGATGCCCCCCGGGTCCCATGTCTGGGGCCTGGGGGGAAAGGAGCCTGCTACGGGCCCCCAATGTACCTTTCGGCCAACTTTTCCATGGGGGGTGAACCGCCATGGATAGGCTGGCGGGTAGGGTATTGTAATCCCTACTGTGGTGCCTGGTAGGCACCACCAGCATTGTAGGAACCACGAGCCCCTCCGCCGTACTGGTGGGCTCATGGAGCCAGTTGGGTGCATGGCGGTTGGTCTTTCCGACCGCCAGTGAACCACCCGCCATTGTAATATGGCTGGTGGTGATGCAGTCACAGATGGCGGTGGGACCACCACTGACGCGTTGAAGTGGTGGTCCCACATACATTATAATCACCCCCTAAGTTTGGTGTGCATGTAAATCCTACATTGCCAACCCCTGGTAAGTTGCACTACTACTGCTGAAAAAGGCCAATAGAGGTACCAATGGGTGTGTTTGACTGGCCTCAAGGATCTTGTGACCTCCTTGACAGTCACTGTCAATCTAGGGTGTGCTTCTTCGTATGCCTGCTCACAAGACTGGAGGTGAACTGCAGTATGGATTGTGGTGGACAGGCCTTCAAGGTTAACTCACACTTGCCACCGTTAGGGTCCACCTGCGGGTGCTAAGGTCTATCGGGCCTTCTAAGGTGTAGCCTCGGAATGAGCTCTGTCAGGAGTATGGTCTGGTGGGCTGGTCATGAAGGTGAAAATGGTGCTCCAGTTCCAAATTCAGCAGCTCTGTCCAGAGTGCCACATCCTCTCCCACACTGAACACTATATTGACCCACTGAGAGAAACTTGCACTACCTTCAGCTACAACTCAATTGTGCTGCGACTAAATTCAAATTATGCACTAGACAATAGTAAAATGCTGCCTGAAAAAAATGAATAACACCCTGGAAAAAGCAAACACTCATAATGAATGCAAGAATAAGCAAATCATGTGAAATGTATTCAGGAACAACATGGTTACCTTAACAGTTTTAAACACATCATTCAGAAATCAGTAAGTGATTTTGCCTGAAAAATTCAGGACATGGCTACTGGACCAGGAAGGGACCCATTTCAATGTCCATTGCTTATATCCTTTCAAAATGTAAGCAGTTTGGTTTTAAAAAGACCACATACCAGAACACAGAGCCGCAGTACACATTTTATAAGCTAAAATAATTAAAACAGTTGAAAACAATCATATTAAACGTTCCCACTCCACCCATCAACCAGGTATTGCAGTCCCTTTAGGAATGGTGCACTTCCCCACCCTGGAAAAATAATGTTGTTCAAAGAAAGAAGAAAAAAAAAAGTAGCTGCTTTCACGGGCAAACTCTGTAAAGTGGCGATAATGTGTGCGGGTGTAAATAACAATCTGGCCTGTCTGCTGACCACTCTGTGTCGCTTTATTTAGGTATTTAATATTTTTTTCTCTCTGTCCCGAGGTTTTTCTTTGGAATTATAAAACAGTCAGCAAATGAGGAAATTTCCAGCCAACGTGTCTGCCTATTTTGGATCCATTTCACAGGGAAACAAATAAAAAAAAGGAGAGGCAAGAGAGAGTACCTAAGAGCTGTCTCTTGAAATCAGAACTTAAGGAGGAGCAAGACAGAGACAGAAAAAGATGGAGGAATACAGAAAGAGAGAGGGGAGGAGCACAGCTGCCAGAGTCAGATCAGGAGAATTGGACACTGTCCTTGCCTTCTCTGGGCATGAAGGAAAAGAGACAAAGTTGTTTTTCCTTCTCTGCCCTTCCCAGAATGCCGAGCCTTCCTACAGCATTACTAAGGGCAGAGGGTGGGTGGCCTCTTTGAAGCCAGGCAGGTCAAGTGCAGGGCCATTAGGTAGCGCTTTCGCGCACTAATGGACCTGGGAATACCAGAAGGGAGAGGGTAGTTCTTTTGTCCCCTTGTCCCCCCACCCTTGTCCCCCGTGTCCCCCTCACTCTAAAATCTGGGGGGGATATATCCCCGCGTCCCCCACGTTCCTACGCCCATGAAAGCCGCACAATATTTGCGGTACCTCAAGGGTGGCGGGTAGCCACGGCCTCACTCCGACATTCCTGGTCAGGTCCAGTACACTCCGGCAATCCTTTTCCACAGAGTCCCACCGGTCCGGAGACGTTAGCACTGCCCCAGTGAGACAGCGAGGCTCTCAGGCATTGTTCTTCCGCCACTTATGCACAGGGAGTTGACTTCTCCAGGAGAGTGCCAGGTGAAGATTCGAGCTTCTGAGCCAGCCCGCCAGCATCAGCTGCAGCCTTCCTCCGCCCTCCGCATACCGGCACTCGGCTTGAGCACTAGGCCGCCATTCTGCAAGCGCAGGCCTGCGCCGCAAACGTGCCGGTTTCACCTCAAACCAGGGCACTGGCAGCAATATTCACCGATTTTCTGCAGTCTGGAAGGTAGCGTGTACACATTCCGCAGTTTAGAGTGAGTTTTAGATGAGTTTTAGGTACGGGTAGGTCCGGATTGGCCATAGCGAGCACCGGGCAATCCCCCGGTGCGCGGCACGGGTGGGGGCCAGTTTTGGGCCCCTGGGGGCCATTTTTGTTACAGGGCCATTTTTGCAGCATAGCTGCAAAATCGGCCCTGTGCCAAAATTGGCCGAAAACCGGCCCCAGCAAAGAGCTCGGCGGCACCTCCAACCCCTCCGAGTGGGAAATGGGGGCCGGCCGAGCACTTTGCCAAGGCCGGTTGTGGTTCCCAGTCCGGCCTTGAGTGCGGGGTTGTTGATGGATTAAATTCCGTCTGGTGGAGCTGCACTAAAGCTAGCCATTTCGCTGTGCACCCTCTAGCGCCCCCAGAAATACAGAGAATTAAATGCAGAAGTATACCAACGGGGAGCAGGCGAACTGAGTAGGAACATTTTAATAGAAATATAAGTATGGCTAAAAAAGGCAAGTAAATCACGGGGGTGGTGATATACAAAAACATGATTTGAATCAGGTGAATTGGAATGCAAATGTATTAAATTGATGGATCGTAGTCTGGGTCTCATAATTTATGTTAAACCAACCTTTTTAAAAACATGTTTAATATTGAACGAGGAACCCGTCAAAGATGCCCTCTGTCACCAGCTCACATTGCTTTATATATTGAGCTATTCATTTCTGATATTAAATAATCTATAATTATCAAACCATTGTCGTTTTTTCAAAATTCAATCAAAAAAATTGGTAAGTGTGGAAGATATTGCAGTGACTACTTCCAATCCTGAAGCCGCTATACCTGCAATGACTAAACACGCAGGGTAGTTTGGCTGACATTTAGGATTTAAACTTCCTTCCGAGAAGAACTAAATTCTCCTATCAAATATAACTTCTTGTAATTCCAACTGGCTCAGTTTCAGACTATCTGGGTTTATGGAATACTATGACCGGGATATGGGTTATTAACTTCTAGCCATTACTCTCCACGACTAAACTGCAGCTGGGGAAATGGCAGCTACTTGTATGAGGTATTCAGGTCAAAATATCGATTCCTCTGAACTTTCTGTCCTTTTATCAAGCACTGACCAATCCACTCCTTTTAACAGCTGCAGGGCATTATTCCATCCACTCCTTTCAACAGCTGCAGGACATTATTCCATCCATTTCTTTCAACAGCTGTAGAGCATTATTACATCCACTCCTTTCAATAACTGCAGGGCATTATTACATCCACTCCTTTCAATAGCTGGAAAGTATTATTATATCTACTTCTTTCAATACCTGCAGTGCATTATTACATCCACTCCTTTCGATAGCTGCAGGACATTATTCCATCCACTTCTTTCAATAGCTGCAGGGTATTATTACATCCACTCCTTTCAATAGCTGCAGAGCATTAATACATCCACTCCTTTCAATAACTGCTGGGCATTATTACATCCACTCCTTTCAATAGCTGCAGAGAATTATTACATCCAATCCTTTCAATAGCTGCAAAGTATTATTAGATCAACTCCTTTCAATAACTGTGGGCATTATTCCATCCACTCCTTTCAATAGCTGCAGGGCATTATTCCACCCACTCCTTTCAATAACTGCAGGGCATTATTCCATCCACTCCTTTCAATAACTACGGGGCATTATTAAATCCATTCCTTTCAATAGCTGCAAAGTATTATTACAGCCACTTCTTTCAATAGCTGCAGGGCATTATTGCATCCTCCCCTTTCAATGACTGCAGGGCATTATTACATCCACTCCTTTCAATAGCTGCAGGGCATTTACCACCCACTCCTTTCAATAACTGCAGGATATCATTACATCCACTCCTTTCAATAGCTGCAGGGCATTATTCCATCCACACCTTTCAATAACTGCAGGGCATCATTACATCCACTCCTTTCAATAGCTGCAGGGCATTCTTCCATCCACTCCTTTTAATAACTGGGGGCATTATTCCATCCACTCCTTTCAATAGCTGCAGGGCATTATTCCATCCACTCCCTTTAATAACTGTAAAGTATTATTATATCCACTCCTGTCAATAACTGCAGGGCCTTATTACATCCATTCCTTTCAATAGCTGCAGGGTATTATCACATTCACCTTTGAATAGCTGCAAGGCATTATTACATCCAATGTTTTCAATACCTGCAGGGCATTATTACATTCACTCCTTTCAATAGCTGCAGGGCATTATTCCATCCACTCCTTTCAATTACTGCGGGGCATTATGCCATTGACTCCTTTCAACAGCTGCAGAGCATTATTACATCCAATCCTTTCAATAGCTGCAAAGTTTTATTACATCCACTCCTTTCCATAACTGCAGGGCATTATTACATCCACTCCTTTCAATAGCTGCAGGGCATTATTACATCCACTCTTTTCAATAACTGTGGGGCATTATTCTAAACACTCCTTTTAATAGCTGCAGGGCATTATTCCATCCACTCCTTTCAATAACTGCAGGGCATTATTACATCCACTCCTTTCAATAGCTGCAGGGCATTATTCCATCCACTCTCCTTGTTTCATTTGTCTCTTCATTTCATTCCTCCCTGTACCCTCCTGTGCTATTCTGTGCCCTGTGCCCCTCTCTCGCCGTTCCTCCCGTGGCTTCCCGCTGCTGCGTCCCCTGCGGCCCCGCCCCCCGCTCGCTTCCCTCTTGCCTTAATGTAATTGAATTGCTTGTTGCCACTGCTATTTTGTCTTGTGCCATCCTGTGTTATGCAATATGTAGGGGACCCCCTCTGAATAAACATAAAATGTCAGGGGGAAGAGGGGAAATAAGAACACATCAAGAAAAGTGTGTCCCTCTTGACCTCAAATCCTTTTTAACTTAAATTGATCCAAATACAAAACGTGAGCACAAAGAAATTCTCAATAATCAAATAATCAATTAACAAAAATATATTATTTTATTTCATTTCTTTTATCACATTTTTTTTCATCATGATACTCTTTTTATACATCTTTTAAAATATGTGCTAAACAACTCAACACAATTTTTTTCCCCTAGTATTGATATAATCACATCTTCATAGAAAAAACAATAGAACAATAAATAAAGAATATCCCCAGTTAGAGAAAGACAAACCAAAATCACACACCACCATTCAAACCATACTCTCACAAACCCAGACCAACCTTCACACTCATTACATATATCTGGGGAGCTTAACTACAGAGTAACATTGTAGTTTAGGTGACCAAACACAACAACTGCATATAGCAGGATCTAACAAGGCAATGGTGGACGCGTTTCGGTGGCTGCAGAGTGATGGATTGCCACTTTCCTCAGGACCTGCCAGATATAGAACCTTAAAAATAGCCGCTCAACCTGGGGAAGAAAGACACAAGCTGAAAAGGTATAAAGACAATAAGAAAAACTGGCCCACATAAAAAATGTTGATAGTAACAATTTAAACATGGACTGGACCTTATTCCTCAACAACCCAAAAATACTCATAATTACCATTGCTTTGACGTTATACATGAAGTATTTATTTATCTCAATTGATACCTGAAGGAAACCACACAAAAAGAACTCAGCCGTTGTCATAATCCTGAGTGCCACTCAGGATTTATCGGGCCATGGGTGTAGACTGACGGACGGATGGAGAGTACTTAACGTTCAGAGTGCATCTAAATATGACAACGGCAATCCTGTTTACTATATGGAAGTGCTAATGGAACTTATATTGTGACAATAGCGATTGTGAAGATTGCGGATATTTCATTAAGCTGAAGGTTGTGGAATAACATTGTTTAAAGAAACTTGGATGAGGGAACGCTACTAAAAAGGAAACCGTTCGATATACAAGGCTACACGTTATTTATATTGAATATTCATTTTTTCACATCGCTCTCAAGATCCATGCGCTAAAGAATTCTTAAGCATCGATAACAAGTTGGAAGCATCAGTTTGAAAATAAGTCCTGATGACGTCTTAGACATAGGTCGAAACGCGTCGGCTGTTGTTTATGTTATGACTTTCACATAAGAAACAGAAATTAAAGAATATTCAAGAAAACAAGACTCAGCTAAAAGATTGTTATTGATAAACTTTATTTGATTGTATTTTTTTTCTTACACATTAATACAGTACGCTCCTATCTTATTTAGTATTGTTAACAATAAACTACAGCATATGTCAAAATATGTCAAAAGATGTGTAGACCAACCAGAGGTCAGAGAGTGTCGCCTATCTTGAATTCACCACTCTGTAACGTCCCTTACACCCACATACGGTGGCCAACCAAATTTAAATGGTCTCTTACCTGAAACGACTAGAGATAGTATAATGCCGCTTTTCATAAAAGTTGTCACAGTACCAAGCTCTACTCTCCTGTAAACAGAGTACAAAAAGGAGAAGATTTCTCATACCCGAGCCCATTCATACACCAAATAGGAGCATCCACACAATATGGTGGCTGTGTAAGTAAGAAAAGCACAGTAAAAATACCTTTCTGGAGGCGAAATTGCGCCAGAAGTTCACTTCTCAGATAAAAATACGCGATATACCAACGTTTGCAAGTACTCGCAGAGCAACATCACTAAAAAAAGTAATTGACTATATGTGTGCCATCAATATAAATGATAGACTGACCCTCGCCTATACGTTTATAAAACGCCAGGAAAGCTAATGTACAACAGATATACCTTGTAAGACGCAAAATACCTGTTCATAGCATTTCCAAACTCTCCATGTACATATTGTGTCCTTCAACAATAAATGTCCGCTTTAACTGCAAATGAGATGAAACAATCCATCATCACTATACAGTCAATCCAATGCACTGCTCTTTTCTTCAATTACTGATAGGGGGTATTTACCTCTAAGCTACCTGTCTGTATCCCACCGCCCATGTTAACTCCTGCACCTAAAACTCTGGGCAGTAAGCTTCACCCTATATTATTCTGGAGAATGTAAACATACCACATGTTAGTTGTATAAAGTTTCTTAGCTAGTAAGTGTCTTCGAGCTGCACAATATCTCAATAGGTTGCAGATACCAACCAAGCAACTCCACGCCGGCTCCCTTCCCAATGCTTATCCTAGGTGAAATCCCTTTATCTCCTATCAATAATGGGACAAACAATTTAGAAAAAAGAGCTTCTCACCCCTTTCCTTGGTTACGCTCCCCATTGTACCGCTATTCTACCAAGGGCCAACATAGCCTAAGCCCGCTAAAACTGAAGCCTACTCTCTCCTTACCTTAACAGTGGATCGTAGCCTGCAAGCAGGTAGTCGGCACGTCCTCGAGTCGGCCCGGTTGTCAGCGCTCTAGACGCCGGTCGGCTTTAAATATTATGATCATCCAGCAAGAATTGCGCGCTTGACAATAGCCTACACCTGAGGAGGTCCATCGACATAGATGCTGGACAATACTAATCGAGTTTCGCTGCCATCTTCGATGGATATGCGGATCGCGAACTGCCGTACAAAGAAGAATAACACTATATGCAAATGACAGAATCGCGCTCTTGACAATTGCCTACACTTGAGAGAGTCCATCGACATAGATGATGGACAATGCTATCCAAGTTTTGCCGCCATCTTCGATGGATATGCAGATCGCAAACTACAGTAAACGTGGAGAATAACACTATATGCACATGCCAATACTCAATAGTCGTCATTGAAAAGCGAACAGTATAGCACACAAATGATGCCGCCATGTTAGACAATACAATTCCATTAAAAACTAAAGGCAATTACGTAAGTTGACTGAACGCATGTCCAAATAATGTAGGTAAAAAACCAGAAGATTCTACGTTAAATATAATTATAGAAAATGGGTACTGCTATCGTAAAATGATGCTGCCCCCATTTTAAAGCAGTACAATAATTTGTCAACATAAAAAAGGGGACAGTATAGCATCCAAATGCTGCCACCATATTTAGTAAGTGGAATGTCTTCCCAACTGGTGCTACCCCTATCTTAAACCAGTACAATAATTTGTTGGCATAGAGAGGGGAGAAAATAGCATACAAGTGCTGCCGCCATATTAGAGAGTGGAATGTCATCTCAACCGATGGTGATTTAGTAGATGGACTAACACATGCCCGAACAACGTAAGAAAAAACAAAAAACTCTACATTAAGAGAAATTTGGGGATAATACTGCCATCATGAAATGATGCTGCCACCATCTTAGAGCAATATGATAATTAGTCAACTGCGATCAGACTACAAGCTGGGCTGCAGTGCTCCCAGTCACCAAAGATAAGAAGGAAATCTACAACAAGCAACACCTCGATATTGACACCATATTGGGTAGTATCACCAAGCCTATAAATGTATACCCAATGCATCATCATTATAACCATTCGGCACACAAATGCTTAATCTGCAACAAGTTGGGGCAGGATTCTCACTCAGTCCAAAGAGGGAATAAAAAACTTGCTGAAAGAGGTGGTATCATGTACAGCCCAAAAAGGCACAAACAGACCCACAAATAGACCTAAAAACCAGTCATGACAACAGACTAGGGCTCCAGTGCAGCAGAAGCCAACGACCCTTGCCCACTTTCTACTCCAATAATGTGGGAGTCACTAGACGAATTACCAAGATTGCGTGACATGCCATTGAATGTCTTCATTAAGCCCCGGTTTCACTCTGTCGATGGAAAAAATCCAAAAGGTTTCCCTCTTTTTACGGATGAAATCAATGGGGAATCTAGCTTTATTTTTAATTTTTTCCAAAACACTCCATGTGATGCCACTCTCAGAGTGGTTTTTGTTCATACAGTGTTGGACGAGAGGCGCTGTGATCTTCCTGGTACGTACAGCTGATTTATGCTCGCTAAAGCGTACCCGAAACTCACGTGCGGTCTCACCGATGTAAACTAGTCCACACGGACACATAAGCAAATACACTATGTTTTGGCTTCTGCAATTGGTAAGATCACGCAGAGTAATCTAGCGACCCTGGTAGCATATTGATTCTGTGACAATCGCGGCCTCACAGGCGTGGCAGGACCCACACCTATGGTTGCCTGATATTACTAGCAATCCTGTGATCGAAGTTTCACACAAAGTGTTTACCACTGGTCTCATGTGGACCAGTAGGTCACACAAGTTCTGATTTCTACGGTAGGCTACTAAAGGCTGTTCCAATTGTGTCTCGGTTTCATCACTATTGAGAATTTTCCAATTCTATTGGATGATATTTTTAATTTTAAAATTCAAGGAAGAGTGGTTGACAACACATACAACTCGATCTTGGGGCATACGGCGTGTTCCCTCTAACAAGGCATCACGGTTGTAGTATTTAGCCCTTTTGTACGCGTGTCGTACCAATCCCCGGGGTTATCTTCTAGCCAGTAAACGTGTCCTTAGGGCATCACCATGTTTATGAAACTCAGTCATATTTGTACAGTTCCGTCGAACTTTCAAAAATTCTCCAAAAGGAATGGAGTCTTTTTGACAGGTGGGATGGAAACTCTGGTACTGCAAAATGGTATGTTTTGCAGTGGGCTTCGTGAACAAGCTCACCTCAAGGGAGCCATTGGCACCTGATATTAAAATGTCCGAGAATTCTACGCTGACAGAGCTACTGTTCGCAGTGAACTTCATGTTGACATCGCTCGCATTCAACCACAGTATGTACTCCTGTAATGAATCACTGTCTCCTCTCCAAACAAAGAAAATGTCGTCAATGAGGCGTCTCCATAGACCGACCTGGTCGAAGAATGGGGCCGCCTCATTAAACACATTCTTAATTCCCCACTCGCCCATGTAAGTATTTGCTACACTGGTAGCACAAGATGCTCCCATGCTAGTCCCCTTCAGCTTTAGGTAAATGGTGCCATTAAAATCAAAGTAGTTATTTTTAAGTACTATCTCTAAGCACTCAAGGATAAAGCCATCATGTCTTTCTCTAGCCAACCTCTGTAACAAGGCGGCAACCGCTTGTAACTCTTGACATTGAGGGATATTAGTATATAAAGCCTCAATGTCAAGCGTTACAAGGATCTCAGTGTCTTGATTAAAGGGCGTTCTCTCAATCTTGCTTATTATATCGCGGATGTATGAGGTGTAGTTCTGTGTCCAAGGGCACAAATACGCATCCACAAACTTGGACAATGGTTCAGTACTAGAACCGATGGTTGCGATATTGGGACGCATAGGGGGATCTTCAATATTTTTGTGGGTTCTTGGTAGCCCATAAATGGCTGGTGTTTTCGGATATGTTTTGTTGAGGAAGTTAAATTCCTCTTGACAAATATATCCCAGATGTAGATCTCTTCCAGTCATTTCCTCAATGGTGGTTCTTAACTTAGTTAATTCTCTAGGGTGTGATCTTTTATAATGTTCTGGGATAGCCAGCATTTTCAGCATTTTATCATTGTAGTCTGACTTCTTCATTAAGACTATCCCCCCACCCTTATCACGTGGTTTGACAATCAGATCTTTATTCTGTTGGATGTTTTTTAACGCCTGATTCTCCACCTGTGACAAATTACCACGTGCATTCTGCGGAGGTTTGATGATTCGGGCAATCTCTCTGATGACATTCTGCTCAAATATCTTAACCTCAGGTCCCACCATAGCCATGGTTGGTGTGAATAGAGACGGAGGTTTGCAGTGAGAGCGATTCTCCACATTTTGCTCAGCAGGGCGATCAAGAAAGATTTTTTTTAATCTTACTTTTCGAAAAAGGAGAAGAGATCCTCATATAGTTTGAAAACATTTGGGCGAGTGTACGGAACAAATGAAAGGCCCCGACTGAGAACAGATCGTTCATCTAAACTCAAATTTGTAGAGGAGAGGTTAAAAATAGGTAATGCATCGTTGTTGAAAACCTCAACCTCAGACGAGGACCCCCTTACGATCAATACTGTTGGTTCCGGGTCTTCAGGTAGGGCTGCTGATGCGGAGGGGAAATCTGTAGGGAATCCCCCCTGTCTAGTATCCATCTCCTGTCCCTTCCTCTGTATTGACCCCTTGGTAAAAAAGGAGACTGACCACAGAATGATCGTTTGCCTGTTTGTCTTCCCCTATATTGCCGTGCGTCATACCGATCCCCACCCATTTCCTGATAGTTCTCATTATCAGAGTCAGATGAATAGGTATCAGAGAAATTCAGAGGTATCAGATTCTTCTCCTGCAATTGTTTCCTTGGTATCCCTGATTCTGACCAGACCCTTGATTTAACTCTTGATAGTAGGTTGTTTGGAGATATGGGTATGCTTTTCTTGAGTATACCATCTGATGTCCTTCCTTAATTTTTCTGTTTTTTTATTCATAAAATAGGTCTCAAAATCTTGTATGTCCGTATTAACTTTCTCAAGTCTTGCGGTTGCTTCTTCTAGAGCGGTGGAGGATTTTAATTTATATCCAAGGCTAGAATCTCTTGGTTCAGGACTGCCATGATTTCCTTTGCTGTTTCTATTATAAGAAGCATCCAGTCCCTGGAGCAGCGGTTCGCAATATGCGACCACCGCTTCAGGAACTTAAGGATTTCCACAAATAGGGCTGGAACATTGCACACCCTTAAACCAGACGGTATAATACCCGCTCCTAAGTACTCACGCTCAAAATGCACATGGGACTCCATACGTTTGAGTTTCTTCCTCAGATTTAATAGATTATTCCATTCTACATTATCACCTTGATGTGAGGAAGATGGATTGTCTCTAATATGGCGGCGGCACTAGTATGCTATTTCTTCCCCTCTCTATGCCTACAAATTATTGTACTGCTTTAAGATAGGGGTAGCACCAGTTGGGAAGACAATCCACTTACTAAATATGGATGCTATACTGTCCCCTTTTTTATGGTGACAAATTATTGACCTGCTTTAAAATGGGGGCAGCATCATTTTACGATAGCAGTACCCATTTCTATAATTGTATTTAACGTAGAATCTGCTGGTTTTTTACCTACATTATTTGGGCATACGTTAAGTCAATTTACGTAATTGCCTTTAGTTTGTAATGGAATTGTATTGTCTAACATGGCAGCATCTTTTGTATGCTATACTGTCCGCTTTTCAATGACGATTATTGAGTATTGGCATGTGCATATAGTGTTATTCTCCACTTTTACTGTAGTTTGTGATCCGCATATCCATCGAAGATGGCGGCAAAACTTGGATAGTATTCTCCATCATCTATGTCGAAGGACTCCCTCAGGCGTAGGCAATGGTCAAGCGCGCAATTCTGACATTTGTATATAGTGTTATTCTCCTTTTTACTGCGCTATTCACTCCATGGAGTGTAGGTGGTCACAATTTATACAATTTTAGTAGATTAATCATCAGAAATTGCAGTTCATCATATTTACAAAAAATGTTAACAATTCCAATAAATCTTCACAAGATGTCGTTGGTGGAATGTTGTCCAATAATTATTTAATTCTTGTGCAGGTAAAATTGTTGTATCATCACAAAATTACGCATTTTTCATATACATTATTTTGTTGGTATGTCCCAATGCATTTCGGGCTTGATAATCAGCCCTTCGTCAGGGGAATCTACAAGAGGATAATATGTACATAAGTATACATAGCAAACAATACATATATAGCATATCATGTCAAGAGAGCCAGAACTTATGCTCCGAAAGCAACACTGTGTGCCGATCGAAAAAGGTCCTATACTCATGGCTAGTAGAAACAGAGAAACCAATAGAAAGAAGGAGTGAAGGTTAAGAAACCAGCTGAGGGTAGAAAACCGACACGTGTATAAAAGAAAAAAGACTCTTGTAGTGGCTGTTAAAAAACAAACTTCGTGCTGTGCTTAGTGTCAAACACAATCTCCAAACGTGTGCCCAGGGAAATAGATTACATGCTTTAATTATTAAAGCTCCGAACGTGTGCCCAAAGGAGGTGGATCAGAAGGAAATGCGCTTACTGATCTAGTCGGGATGAATCTTAAACCGCTGAACGCGGCGCCGAAATTTGCGCTCGAGTTTGCAATATGTCAAGGTTAAATATCCCTGATGGGATAAAAAGACCGGAGAAAATGAGAATACTTCAAAGTTGACATGAAATAAACTTAAAACGGGTTAGCCGTGTCTGTGACAAAAGGAAATCTTACCGGGTGAAGAAACGCGGGTGCTCGCGAGTGACCGAGTGTTTCCAGCGTGTGATTGGAAACAGAATGCGGAAGTGCTCAATAAGAAAGGGCATTGTGGTAGAAAGAGGACTTCATCCGTGCTCGCCATGTTGGAGTGTTATCCCGAAACAGATAGAACACTCAACTTAGGGACGTGAGAACCAAGTGTTAACCGTGTTGGATTATTATGAGAGGAAGTGAACAATGCAAATCAGACCAGGTCCTGTAATTGTCTAACATAATGCCATTTTTAGTAAAAACGGGAAAAACAGGAAAAACTCTAATATATATACAAAACCTCAGGGTATATAAAAACAATGTTCCAATGTTCCAAATTACAAAGTCAGTGCTGCCACTCATAGTGTGCACAATCTAACAAGAGGGGAAAGAACTACTATGGTCCATATGGTGAAGCTGAATGTACCCAATGCAGGATAATTACATAAAACATGCTAATTCAAACTTGTCATTTAATCCTAAAGGATTGATTGTGTAGTGATGATGGATTGTTTCATCTCATTTGCAGTTAAAGCGGACATTTACTGTTAAAGGACACAATATGTACATGGAGAGTTTGAAGATGTTGTGAACAGCTATTTTGCGTCTTACAAGGTATATCTGTTGTACAGTAGCTTTCCTGGCGTATTATAAACGTATAGGCGAGGGTCAGTCCTTCATTTATATTGATGGCACACATATAGTCAATTACTTTTTTTAGTGATGTCACTCTGCGAGTACTTGAGAACGTTGGTATACCGCGTATTTTTATCTGAGAAGTGAACTTCTGGCACAATTTCGCCTCCTGAAAGGTATTTTTACTGTGTTTTTCTTTCTTACACAGCCACCATATTGTGTGGATGCTCCCATTTGGTGTATGAATGGGCTCGGGTATGATAAATCTTCTCTTTTTTGTACTCTGTCCTTACAGGAGAGTAGAGCTTGCTACTGTGACAACTTTTATGAGAAGAGGCATCATACTATCTCTAGTCGTTTCAGGTAAGAGACCGTTTAAATTTGGTTGGCCACCGTATGTGGGTGTAAGGGGCGTTACAGAGTGGTGAATTTAAGATAGGCAACACTCTCTGACCTCTGGTTGGTCTACACATCTTTTGAAATATTTTGACATATGCTGTAGCTTATTGTATGTTATACAGCTACCACATGTTTGTTGGCGTTTTTCCCGTTGGAGTGTGGATGGGCGTGGTTATGAGAATATTTTCGCTCTGTTTACTCTGTCCTTACAGGAGAGTAGAGCTTTATTTTGTGGTAATCTGTATATGAGGTGGTAGATTATTATCCTCAGTCGGAGCAGGACAAATGAAACATCTGAGTTTACCGTAATAGATGACAGTGGAATTACATCACTAGTACGTATCCATAATGGAATGGATCTGGTTTATATTAGACTCCTAAATATTGGTTAATTTGTCACATTTGTAAAATAATTTATGTGTGGTTGTATGTTTATTCACAAATTTTGGTGGTGTGAATGTACACGTTGGGTGCGCATGCATAACTAATTAATAGCCCTGAGTAGGTAGGGGCGAAATGAGTTCTTTTTATGTGGTTTCCTTCAGGTATCAACTAAGTACAATTGAGATAAATTAATCCTTCATGTATAACGTCACAGCAATAGTAATTATGAGTATTTTTTTGGTTGTTGAGGAATAAAGTCCAGTCCATGTTTAAATTGTTACTGTCAACATTTTTTATGTGTGCCAGTTTTTCTTATTGTCTTCATACCTTATCAGGTTGTGTCCTTCTTCCCCGGGTTGAGCGGCTCATTTTAAGGTTCTATATCTGGCAGGTCCTGAGGAAGGTGGCAATCCATCGCTCTGCAGCCACCGAAACGCGTCCACCATTGCCTTGTTAGATCCTGCTATATGCAGTTGTTGTATTTGGTCACCTAAACTACAATGTGACTCTGCAGTTAAGCTCCCCAGATATATGTAATGAGTGTGAAGGTTGGTCTGGGTTTGTGAGAATATGGCTTGAATGGTGGTGTGTAAATTTGGTTTGTGTTTCTCTACCTTGGGATATTCTTTGTCTATTGTTCTATTGTTTTTTCTATGGAGATGTGATTACATCCTTACTAGGGAGAAACAAAATTGTGTTGAGTTGTTTAGCACATATTTAAAACATGTTATAAAAAGAGTATCATGATGAAAATATTTTTGATAAAAGAAATGAAATAAAATAATATATTTTTGTTAACTGAATGAGTATTTGGTTATTGAGAATTTCTTTGTGCTCACTTTTTGTATTTGGATCAATTTAAGTTAAAAAGGATTTGAGGTAGAGAGGGAGAAATTTTTCTTGTTGTGCCATCCTGTGCCCTGTGCCTTCTGTACCCCTCGCTGTTCCTCACACGCGCTACCGCCACTTGGTCCCCTGCGGCTCCACCCCCGGCTCTTCCATTCGTCCGCTCCCACCTCCTAGCGGCACCTCCCTCCCACCTCCGCTTCTTATGACGGCCGTGGTGCAGACACGCACAGCAGGTGCGCCGTTGGCGCACCTAAGGCAAGCCTGCGCCTAGTACTAGGGCCCCTGGCCTCGCGAACACTGCGACGCCTGTCCCCGCTACGACTCCAGCACCCTCCACGCACTCAACATCGGACGATCATGCACCTGCTGCCTGGCCGCCCAGAAGCACTCCCAAGGACCCTTCTCCTGCCGGAACTGCAGCTTCAACAGCATACGACCCACCAACCCACCGACCAGGAATGAACCCAACTACCTCAGATGCATCCTTCTCAACACCCGCTCCGCTCGCAAATACGCAGTCAAACTCTGGGACCTGCTCGACTCAGCCTCCCCAGACGTTGCCTTCGTGACGGAGACCTGGCTGAACCCCTCCTCGGCACCCGACATCGCCGCAGCTATCCCGGAAGTCTACAAGATCACCCGCAGGGACTGCACCATTGGAGTTGGAGGAGGAATCGCCATTGTGCACAGGAACACTCTCAGAGTCTCGACCAACACCGACAACACCCTCAGCACCGCCAAACACCTGCACTTCCAGATCTACACTGACCCCAACAACACCCTCAGAGGAACCCTCATCTACAGACCCCCCGGACCCTGACCACAGTTCAGCGAGTCCGTCGCCTACTTCGTCAGCACACACGCCCTCGCCTCCACGGACTACATCATCCTCGGGGACCTGAACTTCCACCTCGAGAACAACAACGACACCAACTCCACCACCCTGATCGCCAACCTCGCCAACCTCGGACTCAGACAACTCGTCACAACCCCCACCCACTCCACCTGCCACACGCTTGACCCCTTCTTCTTCGCAAGCCCCCACTTCTCTTTCAACCACACAACCGAACTCCACTGGACTGACCATCGCTGCATCCACTTCACCTTCCGGAAACCCACCACACACCACCGCACCCAACAGATCCCTCACCACTGCTGGAGCAAAGTCATGAGGACCAGCTAACCACCTCCCTCACCCGGAGGCCACCCGCTGACCCCACCAACCCTGACACCGCCGCCCACAACCTCATACAGTGGATCGACGATTGCGCCAACACCCTCGCCCCGTTCAAGAAACCCTCCAACAGCCAAACCAGCAAGAAAGCCAGCTTCACTGAAGACCTCCAGGTCTCCAAGCAAACCTGCAGAAAGCTTGAGAAGAACTGGCACTGTGAAAGAACACTTGACAGCCACGCAGCCCACAAGTACGCCACCCGCAGACACCATCACCTCATCAGATCCGCCAAAAGGACCTCCTTCAAAGGCCGCCTAGACAACAACACACACAACAGCAAAGAGCTCTTCAACATCGTGAAGGAACTCTCCAACCCCAGCTCCAACACCAAGGACATCCCACCTTCGCAAGACCTGTGCGACTCGCTTTCCACCTTCTTCCATCGCAAGATCGCAGACATCCACGACAGCTTCAATGCCACGACCGCCCCGACAACCACTGAGACCTTCGCCCCCACGACCACCATCCGCACCGACTGCCTGCTCTCCTGGTCCAACATAAACGACGACGACACCTTCAAAATCATGAACACCATTCACTCCGGGTCGCCATCAGACCCATGCCCACACCACATCTTCAACAAAGCCAGTACCGCCATCACACCCCACCTCCGGAAAGCCATCAACATCTCCTTTGAGACAGCAACCTTCCTGGAGAGCTGGAAGCACGCCGAGATCAACGCCTTACTCAGGAAACCCCAAGGCGGACCCCAAGGACCTTAAGAACTTCTGGCCCATCTCCCTGCTCCCGTTCCCGGCGAAGGTCATCGAGAAGACCGTCAACAAACAACTGACCCGCTACCTCGAGGAGAACAGAAACCTGGACCTATCCCAGTCTGGGTTTCACAGCAATCACAGCACCGAAACTGCCCTCATCACAGCCTCCGATGACAACAGGGGCCTGCTAGACAACGGAGAAACCGCGGCTCTCATCCTCCTGGACCTGTCAGCCACCTTCGACACAGTCTGCTACCGCACACTACGCACATGCCTCCATGACGCCGGGATCCAAGAGAAGGCCCTGGACAGGACAACCTCCTTCCTCTCTGGCAGAACACAGAGTGTCTGTCTCCCCTCCTTCCGCTCTGAAGCCACCAAGATCATCTGCGTACCCCAGGGCTCATCCCTCAGCCCAACGCTGTTCAACATCTACATGGCACCGCTCGCCCATGTCACCCTACTGCACGACCTCAACATCATCTCTTATGCCGATGACACCGAGCTTTTCCTCTCCCTCACCAAGGCCCCCCACAGCGCCAAAACCAACCTCCACGAAGGAATGAAAGCTGTCGCGGAGTGGATAAAGAACAGCCGACTAAAGCTAAACTCGGACAAGACAGAGGTACTCATCCTAGGATCCAACACCTCTGCCTGGGACGACTCCTGGTGGCCGACCGCACTGGGAACAGCTCCAACACCCACCGACCACGCACGCAACCTAGGGGTCATCCTCGACTCCATCCTCTCCATGACTAAGCAGGTCAACGCCGTCTCTCCTCCTGCTTCAACACCGTCCGCATGCTCCGCAAGTGGATCCCCACCGAAATGATAAGAATGGTCACCCAGGCCCTCGTCAGCAGAAGGTTGGACTCCCGAAACGCCCTCTATGCAGGAGCCTCGGCCAAACTCCTGAAACACCTTGGAGACCTGCACTGGCTACCTGTCAACAAGAGGATAACCTTCAAGCTCCTCACCCACGCACACAAGGCACTCCATAACACCGGACCTGCATACCTCAACAGACGTCTAAGCATATTGTTCTCCTACCTCGCCGCCTGGACCTGGAACACCCTCCCCATCCACCCACGGCAGACCCAAGACCTGCTGACCTTCAGAAGACTCATCAAGACCTGGCTTTTTGAGCAGTAGCAGCATTCCCCTCCCCCACCCCAACACCTTGAGAACCTCACGGGTGAGTAGTGTGCTTTACAAATGCTATGATTGATTGATTGATTGATTGATTGATTGATTGATTGAATAACTGCGGGCATTATTACATCCACTCCTTTCAATAGCTGCAGGGCAATATTACATCCATTCCTTTCAATAACTGCAGGGCATTGTTACATATACTCCTTTCAATAACTGTAGGGCATTATTACAGCCACCCCTTTCAATAGCTGCAGGGCATTATTAAATCCACTCCTTTCAATAGCGGCAGGGCATTATTCCATCCACTCCTTTCAATAACTGCAGGGCATTATTACATCCATCATCTTCACCATCATAATCTATATTCAATATTATGGATAAAATCACAAAAGACAAGACATTTAAAAACGGCATACAGAATATCAATGTCACAGTCATTCGTATTTTAAAAATTTCCACCAGAAAATGTACAAGCGAAAAACAATTTAAAGGTGAATTCAACAGCTGTAAAAAAAAGAAAGGCGGGGGGCGTGGCTAGCAGCCAAGCATGGCGGCCGCATAGAGTGAGAGCTCCCGAGGGCACTGTAGCCTTCTAATATATCCGACACACTTATCCGCTACCTAGCACGCCTGAAGCGGCGGCGTTCGAGTCCGGGACCAAAGCGGTGTCACTGGTCCAATTTTCGGAGAAATCGTGCACCGGAGCCTGATTTACGTCGTGTGGCGAGTCGGGGCCTACAGCCGGAGGAACAGCACCGGCCTTGCGTGCCATCCAGGCCTCGGCGGAAGTGCGGCCGAGCCGGCCTAGAGAAGTGAACGCACCCCGGTACCTGCCGGACAACACAGAACCAGCCTGACACTCCTGGCGACATCATCCGGCGGCACACGGACTGCCGCATCCACCAAGCGGGACTGGAGCAGCGCGAAGGTCAGTGCGACCCCAGCCTTGGCCGCGCGGAGCGGAGCCGACATCTTGAACCCCCCCCCCCCCCCCCAAGAGAGCCTAGCGGGCGGCAAAACACTACGGAAGACATCATCGGACCCCGCGTAACTGTGGGGTAGCAGTGGACAATAGTAACGCCCCAGACCTGAGGTTAGAAACGTCGGTGCCCCAGGGGGACGGCGCCATACCGGCGATATACGCAGGAGCTCAGGGGGGACCCTCAGGACCCGCGTCCTACCGGACGACACCAGCAGCACCGACACAGAGGCAGAGACCCGACACACGGCGGCCTGTCCGATGTGCGGGGGGGCGGCTGCCCGGGCCCGGTACCTAAACTATCCGCTGTGACCGAGAGAGGCAGATCGGCACGGAAGAACAAGAGTGGGGGTCGCAGTGGCAGTTCCAGCCCTGAGGGAGAGTATCGGGGGCACCAACACGGAATGTACCAGCGGCACACCGAAACCCACGCAAACGACCAGTGAGGCTTGCGCAGACAGCAGAGGGGGACACTCTGTCCAACACCCACCGACCTGCTATTCTCTGGCTGATACCTACAAACGACGACTTCAGACGGCACGCAGGTCACGACTGCGCAAGGCAAGTCTCTGGACCTCGCAGGCCCCAGCACCATGGCGGGTAAAGGCCTCAGGAGTGGGACCACACAGGCTAAATTGGATAAATTCGCCTATGGACACCAGGGTCAACAACAAACTACAGGGCGATCCTCCACAGGACATGCCCAGGAGGCAGAAAAAACGACAAAAATAACGCTGGAAGACATCATGAGAACACTCTCTGAGGTGAAAACTACAGTGGGCGCCATCTCCTCGGAAGTCTCCCTGCTGCGAGCAGACTTTCACAAAATGGCGGAGAGGGTATCGCAGGTGGAAGTGGTCACAAAGTCCCTTGTGGAAGACACCTCAGAGCTCCAAGTGGCCATGGAAAGGATGCAGAAAGTGACCAAGCTCCTGCACGACAAGCTGGACGACCAGGAAGGGCGTTCACGACGCAACAACGTACGTATCCTTGGGCTTCCAGAGACGGAGGGGAAAGGGGCCATGGACCTCTATATAGAAGACCTCATCAAAAGCAAACTCCAGCCCAAAGGCCTATCTCACTTCTTCTCGGTGGAGAGAGCGCACAGAGTCCCGGGGGGCCCGCCCAAGATGGGGGCAGCACCAAGACCGGTGCTAGCCCGGCTCTTTAATTTTAGAGACAGGGACGCAATTCTACAGGCGGCAAGAAGCTCACCACCAGTGCGGATTCAAAATGCAACCTTAGCGTTTTTCCCAGACTACACGGCAGAAGTGGCCAGGCGACGCAAGTCCTTCACGGAGGTTAAAAAGGCACTACGCGACAGGGAACTACCGTACTCCATGATGTTCCCTGCTAAACTACGGATAGTGGCCAAGGGGAAGACTTGGTTCTTTGACACGCCAGAGGTGGCTCAAGAATGGCTGGAGGGCTGGAGACCAACAGGGCAGCGACACCGCTCACAGCGAGACCGACCGCGACACCGCACTGAAAAAACAACACCCAGTCAGTCCTCCCAACTGCCACATCAGGGAGGCGAGGAAGAAATAGAATCGGACCTTGAGAGAGACCCGCTAGACTCTGGACAATTGGCTCCGGTATGAAACTGGACTATATTGATTTCGAGACTGTGTGAGCCGCGGGTGCCGTGGTCCGGACGCGGCTGAGTAAGGTGGGCACAGGCAGTGCCCAAAGGGGACTCACCAACCCCACAAGCAAGTAAGATGATTAGGGGAGGACTAAAGCACTCTGCACAGTTGGGGAAGCGGGCGGGGGTTTGTCCGTGGAGCAGGGTAGCAGGGAGGGAGGATGGGATTGAAGTTTTCATGTTGGGATGCTTAATTTTGTTTGTAGTCATCGTTCAACACCTACATTGCACTATCACCCTGACATCTGTATGTCTCCTACGCAGCACGACACGAATCAGCACATGGGTTACGCCACAGCACACGTTGTGTGCAAGACTCCCTCATCAGCTTAATGGCCAGGCCACTTAATCACACGCCCGCCGAGGGCTCCTCCATAGCCGGGGGGGTACCCCCACTACGCATGCTAACATGGAATGTCCGGGGCCTGGGTGACAAAATCAAGAGAGGCTTGGTCCTACAGGCCATAAAAAGACAGAACCCAGATATGGTCCTCCTACAAGAAACCCACCTCACGGGGTCCACCTGCAAAGCACTAGACAGACGTGGCTACACAATGGCGGTACACGCAGACTTCACTACTGGCTCCAGGGGAACAGGCATACTAATGAGAAAATCTTCCCCCTTTATTGTAACCCGCCGTGTGGCAGATGACCAGGGTCGCTTTGCCGCGGTCCATGGGCAGTGGGAGGGCAGGGCTCTAAATGTGATATCAGTATATATTCCCCCAGCCCTACACTCTGTGGCCCTACCAGCACTGGGCAAATTCCTTCTTGAGCTCCCCGATGGCGACACGATTGTTGGGGGGGACTTTAACGCAATCATGGATCCACTTAAGGACACCTTTCCCTCTAGAACCCGGCCGGGAGGTACTGTACCACTGTCGGACTTTGTGGAAGCCCTAGGCCTTATAGACATCTGGCGACAGTTAAACACCGAGGCCACCCAATACACTTACTACTCAGCGGTACATAATAGCTTATCTCGTATAGACTACTTCATGGCACTGGGATTGGGACTAGACATGGTGGACAAGGTGGACACGCTACCCAGGGGAATCTCAGATCATTCTCCAATTGTCCTATCGCTTACCACCGGGGGAAGACGAAATGCTCGAATCTACCCAATCTACCCCAATTTTTTAAAAATCCCCAAGATTCGAAAGAAACTAAAACTTGTGACAACGCAGTATTTTGCTGAAAACACAGGCACAGTGGTGTCACCATCCACCCTGTGGGAGGCATACAAAACAGTCCTCAGGGGGGCGGCCATTGCAGCGATTACGGGACACAAACGGGACTCACGAAAGGAACTCACAGACTTGGAACTTGCACTCAACACGGCCAACGATACACATATGACAGACCCCTCCCCGTCCACGGCACACACCCTCATGGTTCGGCAACAACAATACCTAGCTCACCTCAAAACGACTGAGAAAGGATATATCGCAAACACTCGACATAGAATTTACGATGTGGGCGACAAAGCAGGTCGTATGCTGGCATGGCTAGATAAGAGAGGGAATGGAGCGAGAGGTATTCAGAGGCTTAACACAGAGGAGGGGCGGACACTGGTGCACCCAGAAGAAATAGTTTGCGAATTAGCACGACATTATCGGGCAATATACACACCAGAACGGAGGGTCACACAACAAATGGCAACGGTAACACTTGCGGACATTACCATCCCCAGCATTGCACAAGAAGATAGGGACACCCTAGAACTAGACCCGACGGAGGAAGAAATCCAGCTGGCGATCCAGGCGTTACAGTCTGGTAAAGCACTGGGCCCTAACGGGATACCGGTAGAGTGGTACAAGTCCATGGCACCAGACCTCAGTGCCCCATTACTGGCCATGTATTTAGAGAGCAGGGACAGACTAGAGCTGCCGCTGGATCAACGCACGGCCACGATTGTAACGATACCCAAACCGGGGAAACCCCCGACAGAGTGTACCTCGTACCGCCCGATATCATTATTGAACATTGAGGCCAAGATACTAGCTAAACTTCTACCCGCTTGCTGCCCCACCTCAGTACCTTGATCCACCCTGACCAGTCGGGCTTTATGCCCCACCGGAGCACTGCGATGAATCTCAGAAGAGTCCACGGAGTGTTAGCCCGAGCGCACCTCCTCACGGAGCAAGCTGTGATTCTCTCTCTCGACGCTAAAATGGCGTTCGACCTAGTAGAGTGGGAATATCTCTTCGTGGTACTGGAACGCATGGGATTCGGGCCGAAATACATAACATGGATACGGCTGCTTTATACGAAGCCCGTCGCACAGGTGGTAGCCAATGGCCACATATCGCCGAGATTCCCACTGGGCAGGGGGACTAGACAGGGCTGCCCCCCCTGCTCTTCGCACTGGTGCTTGAACCTCTGGCTATCCAGATCAGATCCACTCCCCTGTTCGCAGGCATCAAATGGGAGGAGGGGTGGGAGGACAAAGTCTCACTATACGCAGACGACATGCTCATCTACATGACCGCACCTGATACCGGCATCCCAGCCCTGCTAGACCTATGTGACACGCACGGGCGCGCATCGGGCTACACTCTCAACTGGTCGAAATCCACCTTATATACGTTAAAAGGCCCGGCGCCGAGACTACAGGGGAACTGTCCACTGCTTACGACATCGGCCTCTTTCAAATACTTAGGTATTGTCATCACGAGCGTGGAAGCAGACTTTTTTGTTAGCAACCTAAAACCACCCATAGATCGCCTGCGAGCAGATGTTAAACATTGGGCGGCCCTGCCCCTGACCCTACTGGGTAGGGCGGCATTGTACAAGATGATGGCCCTCCCGAGGCTCCTCTATGTCCTGGAAAATACTCCACACCTGGTACCACCGCGTTACTTCAAACAGATAGTGGCGCTGGTTACTGTCCTGCTCTGGAATACAGGCCCGGCGCGTATAGCGTACGACAAGCTGGCAAAAGGCTGGTACGAGGGGGGCATAGCGCTCCCCAACATTCAGCTATATTACTGGGCGGCCCAACTCAAAATTATAAACTACTGGATCCACGCCCCAAAAGACGACCCGGCCTATCGGGCGGATTGGTCACAACTTGGGACGGACTGTATGCTGTCCGTGCTCTACAACAAGTCACAACTGAAGACCCTAATTGGTCCGACCAAACACACGGCGGCCCTATGGCACATGGCACAGGCCCGTCTGGGATGGGCAGGTCGAATCACCAAAATGACGCCCTTGTGGGACACGAAGGCATTGGGGAACCTGAGAGGCTGTAAGGGATTTGAGCGGTGGGATTCCATAGGCATCTCTACAGTAGGGGACCTCTGGGACAATGACACAGTAATACCGTTTCTGCACCTGCAACAGCAGTACAACCTTGGACCCACAGAGACATTTAGATATGTCCAAATTAGACATGCATTACTGCAGGCAATCCCTACAGGCACCACTCTGCCGGACTCCTCTCCGTTGGAGGATAGACTGCTAACGGAATTCATGCTCCAAAGCGCCACCTCCCTTACATATAAAAAACTGATCAACAATCTCAAAGACCCAACGCTAAAACTTAAAGAAAAATGGGAAAGAGAACTAGGTGAGACAGACGAATTCGAATGGAATGAGGCGCTGGCCTCCCCGAAGGAGGTTGGAATCTCTAGTAAGCTCAGACTGGTACAACTTAAAATCCTACACCGCATCTACTACACCAGGACACTGTTGCATAAAATACAGAGAGCACTACACCCCTTCTGTTTGAGAGGCTGCGGGGAGGAAGGGACACTGATACACACACTATGGGAATGCCCACAAATACGCGAATTCTGGAGACAGATACTCCGCTCAATCTCCCAGGCCCTTAAACTTTCCATATTACCTGAACCGCGCAAATGCCTTTTGAACATCTGGGACCCCAATGATCTGGGTAGATACGAACTGATTTGGGCATCATTGGCTATGACAGTGGCTAAGCGGGATATAGCACAGAAATGGGGGGCGCCGGACGTACCCACCGCCAGTAGATGGGCTAAAAACATGGACATCCTAATGGTGACAGAGAGAGCAGTTTACGTACTTCGGGCAGCGCCCCGGAAGTGGAACAAAGTTTGGGCGGCATGGAACATATACAGAGGGGAAATCTGTGAACCCTTACCAGAGGGAGAGGACTTAGACTCGGAGGGGGAGGAGGAGTAACAGAACGGGTGCGGGGCAGTTACCTCAATAACAGGACAACGAGACATTGGCGGCACTAACCTGGCCACATACCGAAGTGCAAGTGGAGACACAGGCTACTACGAGATGTGGGTGAAACAAAAGGGTTACGATGACACATGGTTGGGGGGGGTAAGTTGGGAAGTTTGTTGATAATGTTTTAAATGAAAAGGGATGTTGCCATTGCTGATACAAGAGGGAGGGGTTATCAGAGGATTGCAATTTACACAATGTAACAGACGATTGATGTATATACAAGACTCGGGAAGCCGCAGGCGACATAGTCCTTGTTACGAAAATGTCGCTCATCAAATATAGAAATGATAATTTATACGATATGTAACGATTGCCGAAAGAATGTATGCAACTGATTAACCACTATTCCTTCCTGTCAATAAAGTTTAAAAAAAAAAAAAAAAAGAAAGGCTGGCATAACTTGGTTAAAATTGAGCGGTAATAAAATTGGGCGTATAAAATTATGTTGCAGGTAACTATATTTTGGGCAAAACATACCCACATGTAATGTGTCATTGATCGTGGTGTTATCACAGTTGCAGGGGGGCAAGTCTGAGTGTTTAAAACTGTAAATCAACCGCAGTTAAAAAGGACCAGTCGGTGAAATAAATATACTCTAAAATAAGTTAACAGAAGGCATGATGGCACGGTATTTCCCAAGTCAGATACGGTTCAATATTAAAAACTGTTATCCCAGGAACACATGCTGCATAGAATGTTTTGTTAGAGCGACATCTTCACGTTCAGACCTGAGCTTATCAATGAGTGCACATTCAACCCATTTACCATTGGTGCAAGCTATGCTTGTGGTGTTGACAAACATATCCGGCCTCCCTATAACCCTCAGGCTACGTGCCACATATGCCAACCTTGGAATCTGTCAGGGCTTATCTAATAGTAAGCTGTCTTGCAAGACCAGCCTGCTAAAACCCAACTCCTCCTTTGTCCAAATGGAGTTCCAGAGTTTTAATGGACTAAGACGAAGCCGATCAGTTAAATAATTCACACCTAGTTCTTCATGAACGATTTTATAAGGTGTGTTTTGACAAAAACCCAGGAGGCTCCTAAAAACATTTTCTACAACTTGGAGTGAGGCCCCCTGGCCGTATCCCCAGATTCCACTGCCATAACATACTAAGGGGATACATTTAGCCCAATAGATCTCCAAAACCGATTGGATATAAGTATGGTTGGAAAAATCCCTGACACCCAATATGGCCCTGCTAAAAGAGCAAACATTTTGATTAATGAGTGAGTGTCAACTGAATTCAGACTCCAGTTGTATCCCAAGATACTTGAACGTATCCACGTTCCTAATGTGCTAGCCATCTATTACATACTTCATGTTTCTCATTTTTAATGGGCTGAAATTAATCACGTGTGATTTAGAAAAGTTGGTGGATAGGTCAAAACTGTTCATAAAATGAATAAAAAGAGAAAGAAGCTTATTCAGGCTTTTGGCAGTACGGGCCATTACGACTGGGTCCTCTGCATACAGTAGAGAAGAAATGGGGCGTCCACCTACTCTAGGGACATCAACACCGTCAACAGTCAAGACCTGTTCTAAACTGTTGATGTAAAATATAAATAGAAAAGGAGCTAAAATACTACCTTGCCGTACCCCTCGCTGAAGTTTAAAATACTCAGCTCATTCCCCATTGGTGCCAAATCTGATGCTGGTGGGCAGGCCATTGTGCAAATTGCACAAGAATTTCATTAAGACTATATCAACATCCATCTGTTCCACCATCGACCAGAGCTTAGAGCGATTGACTCTATCAAATGCTGAGCTAAGGTCCATGAAGACCAGATGGATGACCCGTTCTTGGCCTTGGTAGACTTACAGGTTAAAAGATAGAGTTTCAAAGTCTGTTCTATTGTTATGTTATGTTATGTTAATTTCAATTTATATAGCGCCAAATCACCGACAGGTCTCTTAGCGCTTGCTTTGGGAACCCGTCCTGGCTTTCCCTGCGAGATAACTCCTACTGGGCATCCCCAAGGTGAAGACCAGGCATCCCATCGCGGTAGGGCCGTAGTGGAGATTAAGCAAGCTATTGCCCAGAGTTGCAGAGTCTGAACCCATGATTTGAGTAGGCACCGAGGCGAGAATTATCGAGTCTGTGGACATTTTGAGCTCAAGACGCTGCCGCGTTGGGAATTGAACCCTGGTCCCAGGTCTGACCTCTGCATCAGGGTCTGCCTCCTCTAACCAGTGAGCCACACTTCCCCGCCCAGGGCCAAACCCGTACTGGAGGTCAGACAGAAAGGCTCACTCCTCGGCCCGGTCCATGAGGCGATTTATTAGGACCCTACCAATAATTTTTAACTCTGAGTCTTGAAGGGAAATAGGTCTAAAACAGGCCGGGTCCAATCTGCTACCCTTTTTAAAAAAAACACACTAATATAAATGATCCAGCCAGGCCTGATATGGAATGGTACCTTCCTGCTTGGTAAGATGGTCTTCAAGAAAAAGGGGCGAGTTGATGACACTCAAGAAGGCAGCTCTATTGCGCTGCTGACTCGCCATCATCATCTTGTCCCAGGTCTCATCTTTGATTTGGGTTTTACAGTCCTTAAAGGCTTTCTTAAAGGTCACCCATTCCTTCTTAAGTTTTTATTTACAACAGGGCTTATCATGCAAAATAATCCAGAGGTTCTTATGGGCTCTAGAGCATTGTCTATCAAACCATCTCACCACACCGGTGGCTGGCGGGGCAACACTTTTGAAGAGAGCGGACTTAATAAACCTGCAAATAATAATAAAGGACCCCAGGATTCTATGTGGTGACTCAGCATCTGAAAGACAAGTTTGAAAAGCATCATTACACGAGTCTACCAAGTTATGAACAAAGGCAGATGAAACAATACTGGCCCACTTTATCCTTCGACCCTGATCAGCTAGTGTAGTGGGCGCCTGGTAAGAGGGAGTATAGCTCATCGCTTTGTTATCTCAATAAAATGAAGCAGTTAATGGGTTATGATCGCACAGATGATGTTGTGAAACCTCAAAGTCTAAAAGTGTGGCCAGCAGACAACCAGAGACAAAAATATGGTTGATTACACTACAATGCCCCTTCCCCTTAAAGGTGGGGGTGTAAGCCTCTACAGTATAATCTTTAGTCACCAATAAATTCACCAGATTAAACTCTGAGATACAACTGTGTGCCGCTTCCCCTTGGCAAGTGGGTTTAAAACATGCCTGGGTTACAAAAGGCTCCTCAAAATCATATTCCTTATTATTAAAATAGGAGCGGCACAGGTGCAAGTTAAAATCTTCTACCAATATAATTAAGGTAAAAGGGGGCTCTGACAGAAAAAAATCACCCATAAAACATTTAAGACTTTATTACATCCACTCCTTTCAATAACTGCAGGGCATTATTACATTCACTCATTTCAATAGTTGCAAGGCATTATTACATCTGTTATTTTGTGATTCATTCAATGGCAGGGGCTATTAAATTGCTTGCCTCGTTTGTTGCAGCAGGAGCGTTAAATCTGACGGATTTTTAATGGTATTTAAAGCCACATTGGGAAATGTAATTGTGCAAGCAAGGCACATTGATACTGCAGCAACATCCCAGTCTCTCAATAAATATTTTTTTCTAAACAATAACATTTGAGGTCACTGAGTACAATTCACGATCAGTGTTTTTTAAGCCAGCTAAATTGGGAGGGGTGTGGCTTTGCCCCGGTGCGAAATGGCCGCTGTATGGGCGAGCTTCCCATACTATCCGTCTGAATCCACCCGCTCCAGGGGCCGTCTGACCCAGCAATCGCCCCACAACGACTTGCCGGCACTCGTGGTAGCAATAAGATGCTGTTATTTCCGCGATCGAGAAGTGTCTGGCAGGGCTTGGGGAGACGGGCGACTTCTGTGGACTGCGGCCTGTGAGGGCGGCCCAGTCTTGAAACCTCGGTGATCGGCTGCAGGCCCTGTGTCACAAACGGCCCACTAACGGTGCAGGCGGGGGTAGGACCCTGCCCACCGCCGGCTGTTGATCTTGCTTGCAGATCCAATTTGCTGGCCAGGCTGACCCACAACACTGCAGAGGCCCTCCTTGATGCAATCAATGCTCCGGAGTGCGGGTTGATAGTCTTAGGTGAGCAGGGACATGGTGACTGGAGGCGGCGGGGCTGAGGCCCGTGAGGACCAGCCTTGGGCCGTATGGCCGGATCCCACGTTCTCTCAGAGCCCAGCCCAGAGGCCCCCTGTGAGCACCCGATCGGCCCACCGAGGCCACCCCCACAGTGCGCACACAACCCCTTCAGACCCACAAACAGACCCAGACTTCCCTGACTTCGTGTAGACGTGCCCATTCCTGAGGCCCGCATACCCGCCTGGCCCCCGGGGTGTCAGCCGGTATCAGCTCCATGCGAGGTCGCAGCAGGCGCAGAAGCAGAAGTTTGCAACATTTGGGCTAACCTTCATGATAGTATGGCCTGTCCTTTTGATATTTGGCACCACTGCCTGTGCAGCACATCACCTGACTCTTCATAGTTGCGCAATCTTCAAGCCACAGCAAGCGTCTGACTGGCTCGTTTTGGCCGCCCCTGCAGTGCACGCTCCATCTCACGCCACGCAGAGGCCTGGAATCCCCTTCACTTGTGGAGAAGTACTCGCTCAGGTGGCCTGAGACTCCACTCGATCCCGGTAGGCCGGTCAGCTCCAGACCCTGGCTGGTTCACAACAGAGGCAGAAGCAGGAGTACATTTCCTTTGGGCCCTCCGAGTGCTGGTGCGGCCCATACTTGAGCTCTTTGGCACCACAGCCCTACAATCAGTGCAGCACACCTCCCCATCTGTAAACTGTGCAGTTGCCTGGCCCAGCTAGGAGTGTGGCCCAGCCAGTAGCAACAGGCTGCTCAACCTGGACTCATCCCCCTTCTTGTAGCACCGGGGGGAGATTGTGCCCCTCCCCATAGCAGTCAATATACGCCCTGTGGAGAAGAAAGGGGACTGAGGAAGCTGGGGACCAGGAGGCACCTGCGAGGGGCAATGAGGGGTGCCAACACAGCCCAACCTTCCCAAGCTTCTGAAAATAGACAACCTCGACATGCACGGAGCCATAGATATGGGGACAGTGGAGGGCAGGCAATCAAATCTCACCTTTGATAAAACGCGCAGCACACGGCAAGCAGACAATGAAGGGGAAAAAACACTACACCAACCTATCGAGATGAAGATGCAACAGAGGATCAGGAACAAGATCTCAATACCATATTGCTGGACTTTCAATCAAGCCTGCGCAGCATAGGAGCCAAACTAGATGCGATCTCTACACCCGCCTGGACAGAGTGAAATATAGAGTGGATGAGCATGACACCAGACTCGATCACAGTAAAGCAAGGGTCTCCAAAAATGAAGATAATGAAACAGCTACAGCGGAACAGCTGTTGAAAATGGACAGAGTATTGGAATTCATAAAACAAAAAAACTAAGACCTTGAAGCCCGCTCAAGACGAAACAACCTCCGCATAATGGGTGTCCCCGAGATCACAGCCATTTATAGGATGGAAGACTTTGTGGAGACTATGTTGGGAGACCTTTTTGGCTTGGATTTATCCCAGGTCTTCATTGTTGAGCGAACCCACAGGTCGCTGGGGCCGCGGCCTCTACCAGGGGCTCCTCCGAGGCCCGACTCCTAAATTATAAAGATCGCAACACCGTGCTGCATCAAGCGAGAGAACAAAGACGCACTCAATACAAAGGCCACTCAACATCATTGATCCGGGACTTCACCCTGGCCGTGCAAGCTACCCGATGGGAATTCCAACTGGAGAAGCAGCTGCTGCAAAAGAACAACATCAAGAATGCAATGCTCTATCCTATGGGTCAAGATAATGGGAATGGTGGAAGAAGCATTAGCACACGATTTGGTGTCTAGGAAAGAAGCTGAGTTTCTCATTTAGAAATCCCCTAGGACCCCCTATTTCTACACCATTCTCAAGATACACAAAACCCTGGAGCACCCCCTAGGCAGCAGACCCATAGTATCTGGCATAGGCTCTATTTTGGAGCCCTTGTGTATGTTTGTAGACACTTTCTTACGCCCCTTGATTCAAGTGACAGACACATACCTCAGGGACACAAAAGCAGTACTACAACTATTACATAATCAGACCTTTGATCCTGAGAGACAGATGCTCCTGGGCCTCGATGTAGAGAGCCTGTACACCAGCCTGCCTCATGAAGAGACACTTTACATCATTGAGGCGGTCCTCTACTCCAATCCATGGGAGTACCAGACACCAAGGAACTTTGTTTTGGAATGTATCTCTCTGGCACTTACAAAGAATTTCTTCCTCTATGAGACAACGTTCTACTTACAACAGCATGGGACCAGCATGGGGAGCACTTTTGCCCGTAGCCTAGCTGGTCTATATGTTCACCATCTGGAGAAGAACAAAATCCTCCACCAGGACAACCCTTTCAGGCACAACATCATGAACTGGAAGTGGTACATCGATGATGTGGTCATCTGGGAGTGTGATACCCAATCAATTGAACTTTTCAAGGAATGGCTAAACCAACAGAACCCCTACCTTAAATTTACAAGTACAGCCTCATGTGACCATTTAGTTTTCCTAGATCTCAATATTTTCCCTGAGGACGGTCTACTGAGGACAACCACCCACTTTAAACCAACATCATAAAATTGTTTACTGATGTACGATAGCTTCCATCCTCGCCACCTACGTGAAAACCTCCCTTAAGGACAGTTTCTGCGTCTCAGGAGGAACTGTTCCAGCCTCTCTGACTATAAGAAACAAGCCATGGACCTGAAAACCAAATTCTCCCATCGAAAATACCCAGCGCCCGTCATTGATAAGGCCATAAAAAGGACATGCAACAACAACAGGGAAGCCCTACTGGATGAAAAGGTTCACAAAGACCCTGATGCCAGATCCATTTGCGTGACTACTTACAACACACACTCCAACATGATCACCAAAATTGTGAACAAGCATTGGAGAACCCTGACCAGAGGGGGCCTACGCATGGAAAAACCTCTGTTCGCGCATAAAAGGGGCCGTAATCTTAGGGACATGTTGGTCCACTCACGGCCACATACAGGCACCAGTGACACCCACGAACAATCCCACACTACAACCCATCCAGGGCCACCATCCCTGTGGCAACTGTAGCTCATGTCACCTGACGAAGAAGAGCAGATGGATTAGGTTCTGGAATGGCAGCACCTGGGAACAAAGAAAGTTCACTAATTGTAACAGCTGCAACGTGGTGTACAGGATTACATGCCCGTGCGGCCTTGAATATATTGGCATGACTTCACGACCAGCGAAGATCAGAATCGAGGAACACAAAAGCAATGTCCGATGTAAAAAGAGCACAACGAAAATGGCTTCGCATATCCTGTCAGAAACCCATACAGTCAATGACCTGCAGTGAACAATCATTGAACAGCTACCATCAGAAACTGCCCTTTTGGAGAAGGAACAACGTTGGGTGTTCCACTTGGGCACCTATACCATTGCGCTCAATGATAGTATCCCTTGGAACCAACTGAACTAATTATCAGGCTCTTTTGAGGTGTACATGTGTGACCAGGTAGCTACACCGTGGTTCACACATTGTGACCCTCTCTGCCTTTTTCCTCCGTTTGCTGTCCATTTTCACTGCCTTTGTCTGTCTGACCCTAATAAGGGTCCACCTTGATAGTGCCTTTTTTGCTGACCACAGGCAATCGGGTGACATGACTAGGGATTAGATAGACACATCCCCTCCACCTATCCTTCTAGTTGTTTTACCTTTATCAATGTTAGTGGCACAACATTTATTTACTTTTGTTAGTGTGGGACTCAGTATTCTTAATTATGACCTTTCGTGTCCCCTAGGGCTCGTGTAGTCCCGCCTTCTTGACTTTATTTATTCCTCTAGTGCAAACACGGGCTTCGAACTTTATTTACACCCTTTAGTGTAGCACGGAGGTTGAGCCCATGTGCATCAACTCCGGCAGGCAGCGGTCTAGTTTTTTCCCACTGCATTCCTCACGGGCATGCCCAGAAGATGAGCAGCACAGGGAGAATGCAGCCGCCTTGCGCGCCAAATCCATGCTGTCTAAACCCTTGCCGGCCTTGATCCTTATTATCTGCACTCCCAGTTTTTTACGGCATACATCCTCGGGGCATTTAACTTTTTCCAGGTGGGACGTATCTCATGACAGTTAGAAAGGGTATTTATATGACATTCCCCGACTCCTCATATTACCACGGAGCCATGGAGGTGATGTACGCAGCAGGTAGCAACTCTACGATTGTAAATACGGCATAGCCGCCTTGTCCTCTGGATTCAGTGTACCCACCAACTAGTGAGTATCTCCAACGCTGTGTTCCGGTTTTTCTTCTACAGAGTGCCATTGAGCACAGTTTCCTTTCCCCTACAGGCTCATGATGCCATTGACTTCATTCTAGCAAGTATGTTTTTTACCTTTCACATCTCCTTTTTTACAACTAATCTACAGGTTCAATCAAACCGACCTTGGGGACCTAGCTAGAGTGTGTGCTTTATGTTATATGTTTGTTGTGTCTACTGTACGTCATTCCTTTTACAGGGCACGGACACTGCACTGATAGACTGATAATTGTGTTAGGACACCATAGGAGTCACTTTTTGCAGGTCACAATCACTATTCGTGAGTGCCACGTCCAATCTTCCTTCTTTCTATCTTTTGTGTTCTTTTACAGATTTTATGAGGATTCATCTCAAGACATGAAGAATGTGTATACCTATACAACAGTGTGTTATCACATTTGAGTAAGGTAGGGATCTGTGCACCCGTCCTTAAGAAGAGGCTGTAGGCCTCGAAACATGTTGACGCACTTAGGAGGTATTGTACATTAATTACACTACACCTCCACTGCACCCCTTTTAACAATACCAGCACGGAGGTATATTAAAGTTTTCTAGCCCTCACTTGCCAGGTATTTTTTAATACTCACTTAGCATTCACCTCTGACCCTACCCTTTTCACAACCCTCACACACGACACATAGCGAAGTTATCAGTGCTCCCGCGTATTCGCTGGTCAGTAGCACGCCTCGTTCCGAAGAGGGACGCAAAGACCCCTATGATGAAGCATGACATCAAGGGCCGTTTTGGTGTGTGAGGAGTATTTAAAGAACAGTGTGTGCACCTCACCATCGTAGGAGGCAGACCCTCTTTCTTCCTTCTCTCCTTCCCGCCTTTCACCTGTCTTAAATGGGTGGATTCTCTTTGTTTACAAACTTAGAATCACCCTTAACGGCAAGACTACCTACTTCACAGACTCAAAATTGGCTCTCAAGTTCGCTAAACAACAAACTCTAAAAGATCGCTCCTCTGACACCCATGCCAATTCTTCCACGGCAGACGCAAGACTGTGTGAAAACGACTAATTTTCACCAATTACAGACACAGGTGTCAACTGCAGAGCGACCTTAGGCGGATGGCTTCCGTCTCCGGCAAAACCACTGGACCTATGTAAACTGCTGCCACAGTTAAGTGCACTGTTACAGGGAATTTTGGGGTGAGGCGGGCAGAGATGGATGGTCCTCCATCCACATACTTCTGCTCAGCCACCTGGCCCTAAGGAGGGTAGACCGTGGCGTCTCCACTTCCCCCGGGGATGATTCCCAGTAGTTATGTTCATGGGGGTGGGAATACCCCAACCTAATTGGGGGGTTGGAGTGGGAGGGGGGAGGCTTGGAGGAGGGGCTTGTTGGGAAACTGTTATTTCACATTTCTGCTTTGTATAAAAAATGTTGTCACACCACTACCTGTTCTTATCCTCACGGCTATGATTCAAAGCACCACTCCGACACAGGGCAAACACAGGCACACCACAAACAACCCTTTTGTGGGGCATGGCTAAGACAGATATGATCAAACTCATATCCTGGAACGTGAGGAGGCTAAAGGATGCCAGGAAAATATGCCTTGTACACGCCTATTTAAACAGACACGCCATAGACATTTGCCTTCTTCAGGAAATGCACCTTTCAAGCACTACATTACCCTTTTTCCTCACTCGGGGCTAGAAGCTCACATATGCATCCTCGTACTCCAACTACGCCACAGGAGTTTGCATTTTAATATGTAAGGATTTAGCTTAGACCACAGATCAATGCATCTGTGATAACGAAGGGCGATACCTCATCCTCACGGGCAAACTCCATCATCATCCCATCACTCTCTCTACTGTATACGGTCCGAACACTGAGGACCCGTCTTTTTCACTACTGTCTGGCAGGGAATCGCAAACACCACCTCACACACAGTGGTCTGGTGTGGCGAATTCAATGTCCCGCTGACGGAGACATGGATCGGGCGGGGTGCACTAGATGTCCTAATCCACTTGGGAAAATGGTCATTCTGCCCAAGTTTCTCAATTTATTCATCAACAATTTCACTCCACTAACACTAGCCTTTTTCCATAGACTTCGATCGAACCTTATTACACTGGTGTGGGCTGGGAGGCATGCCCGAGTAAAATACAAAATACTGACCAGACCACAGCTCCTGTGGGGGGCTGGGTGCATCAGATCTACAGCTTTACGTGCTCTGCGCTCAGGCACACTTTCTACACTACAGGACACATCCCACACCATTTTAGCCGCATGTCAGGGTGGAAATTGATGCGGTATTGCCATGGCCTCTGTCAACTGCCCTTTTCGCTCCCTACAAAAGGCCTGTCACTGAAATTGACACTCCACAGTGTCTGCTGTGGGCATGGCTTAGGCTGACGCGACGCACAGGCATACATTTCTTATATACTCACTCGGTCCCCGTCGCAAAACATCTCCTGCTGCCTCCTCTGTAGGACGGTGGTGCCTGCGCCCATGCGGCCAGGCTTGACATACACACCTTTGTAGATCTCTTTCCGGGCGACCACTTTCGCGACCCGCCGAGGGCACCTAGTGCGCCGCTGGACACCTTCCTATATTATCAGATGCAAGCGACCTGCCGCGGGCTGTTCCCAATATTTCCAGCGCCACCTGCAACCCTCAATGCGTTAGAGCACACCTACACTGCTACTTCACCGCGGAAACTCATCTCAGCACTCTATCAACATATGCAAAGCATTCCTCCTGCAACACAACTGCCCGCCCGGATAACCTGTGAGGAAGATCTACCCTCTCCACTCACAGACATGCAGTGGTCATTCTGCTGCAGTCAACTCAAACTACTCTCCCCGAATTATCAGTTGCGTCTCATCCACTTTAACTTTCTGCATCACATCTATCGCACCCCGTGCTGCTAAACAAGATGGGCCTGTCCCTGGACTCACACTGCACACGCTGTCACGCTGACACAGCAGATTTTCTTCATCTTGCCTGGCACTGTCTTGCGGTGGCGTCATACTGGGTGGAGGTCTACCGGGCATTAGGGGACATCACACAACTACAGTTATTGCCATCTCTGCTAATTAGCCTCCTGGGTCACGTTGCAGAGATATCAAAAGTCTCTCGCAGACTCGTTGCACTGTTACTAATTCTCGCCAAACAGAGGATTGCGATGTACTGGGGCGGCACCCTGGCGCCTAAACTAAAGGACTGGATACAATACATTGTGTATTGTCACAAACAGTTGTCAAATTATTGGGAGTTGATGGCTCCGAGATCCCGACCATGAGACATTTGGGAACAATTCCTTGGCTATATGCGCCAACAAGACCCGACTCACGCCTCATAAACCAACCCCTAATTGTATGCCCTAAAGAGAACTGCATTATGTATTTGAACCCACGCTATATGATGCTGTGTAAGTCTGTAATGTTAGATGTGTAATTTTAGTCCCATGCTCTCCATGCCACTGGAATCAAGCTATCCTGGCTGATGAGGGCTGAAAGCCTGAAACCGGTCCTAGGATGCTTGTTTCCAGTCCAGGGAGGACCTGGCCTGGCAGTTTGGGCTGGACTGATCCCATAGGGTCAAGACTGGTTTGCATATGGCTGGGTCCAACCTGGAATGGCGAGCAAAAAAAAATGGATTTAGGCACAAATCTCTGTACGGGTGTGAATGTATGACATTGTTCTGCATTCTGTCCATCAACTGTTCTTTTTGCATTTGTCACCCGAGTGGGACGGGTATGCCCAGATGTGGGTCCCGTGCTCTCCATCCCACTGGAATCAAGCTATCCTGACTGATGAGGGTTGAAATCCCGAAACCAGTTCTAGGATGCTTGTTTCCAGTCCAGGGAGTACCTGGTCCGGCAGTTCGGCCTGGACTGTTCTCATTGGGTGCTTCTTGATTTGTCGGCCGCCTTTGACACGGTTGACCATGACATCGTGGTCGACCGTTTCGAGGAGGTCGGCATCCGGGGGACTGCCTTAGAGTGGGTTCGGTCTTTTTTGACCGACCGCCACCAGGCTGTCCGTCTCTCTAATTTCTCAGGGGAAAAGGTTAGGCTGACTTGCAGTGTTCTCCAGGGCTCTTCCCTTTCTCCCCTTCTTTTTAATTTATATCTGACCCCCCTTATTCGTTCCCTGCAAGGCAGTAAGGTTACCGCTTTTAACTACGCTGATGACATCCAGCTAGTTTTTGATATTGATTCCTCTGACCAGTCTATCCACAACTTCCAGTCAATTCTGTGTCTTATTAGCAACTGGATGGAGAATTTTTTTTTAAAACTCAACCCTGACAAAACTGAATTGGTCCTAACCGGTGGCGTCTCTAACCCTTGGAGCTCTAACTTTTGGCCTCCCTGCCTTGGTCCCCCTCCATGCCCCGTGGACTCCGCTAGGAGCCTTGGAGTCATTATTTGTAAGGACCTTTCTTTGAAGCCTCATATCAACGTGTTGGTCTCCTCCAGTTTTTTCCATCTCCGGAAGATCCGTAAGATCTCTCGCTTTCTAACCAGGGAGGCCCTCACTCTGGCTCTTTTGGCTCTAGTAGTGTCCAGGCTTGATTATGCCAACTCTCTTTATGTAGGCATCCCTGCGTACCAGCTAAACCGCTTACAGTTGGTGCAGAATCAGGCCGCGCGCTTGATTTTCCATCAACCTAGACACCATCATGTCCGCCCCCTGCTTAAAGCTCTCCACTGGCTCCCGGTGGCCAAGCGCTGCAAATTTAAATTAGGCTGCATTACCTTTAAGGCATTGGCAGGCCAAGGCCCAGTGTTCATCTCCTCTCTCCTTCATCACTATCTCCCGTCACGTAATCTTCGTTCCTCCCACTTGGCTCTGCTCACCACCCCTACCTTTAAGCGCAAAAACACTGTGGCCTCAGATTCTCGTTCCTTGCTCCATCCCACTGGAACGCTCTTCCCCTGGAGCTGAGAGTCACCAACTCCTACGCTCGCTTCAGGTCACTCCTGAAAACCCTCTTGTTTCATAAAGCCTATGATTAAATACTGTTTGTATCACTGCATTGCTGAACTGTCTACCCCCTCCCTGCTCACAGCGCCATGAAACCGTTTGGTGTAAGCGCGCTTAATAAATGCTTTTAACATAACATAACAGGGTTAAGACTGATTTGCATCAGGTCCAACCTGGAATGGCATGGTGAGCAAAAAAACTATGGATTTAGGACCAGATCTCTGTACTGGGGTGAATATATGACATTGTTCTGCATTCTTTCCATCAACTGTTCTTTTTGCATTTTTCTAGTTGTTAAACAGCCAAGTTTTAAGAGCCTTACTAGAGGTAAGCAGACTTTTTGTGGTTTTTAGTGTCAGAGGCATTGAATTCCAGAGTTTGGCAACGCCCACTGCAAAGCTTTTGCCTCCCCAAGTAGCTCTTTTGAATTTCGGTAGAACCAAATTAGTCTAGGAGGAGGATCTTAAAGTCCTTGGAGTAATGTATTTTTGAAAGAGTTGTTTGATGGATTCAGGACCCACAGAATGAAGGGCCTTAAAGGCTATGCATAAAGATTTGAACATCACCCACTTTCTAACTGGGAGCCAGTGAAGTGGGGGGAGAGCCTTGGAGACCGATTGATGTTTCGGTATTCCCAAAAGCAACCTTGCTGCTGCATTTTGGATCATTTGGAGCTTGTTCAGAGCTTTCTTATAGGCAGTCAAAAAAAGCCCATTGCAGTAGTCTATTTTTGATAAGATCAGAGCAGTGATCACTGCTTTACGTAAGTCCAGAGGGAAAAAAGGAAAACCCTTCCTAAGGGATTTAAAAATAAAGAAACATGATGAAGTGATGGCATTGGAGAGTTTTTCATAAAATTGGACTCCTATATGTTTCACCTTAGGGACAGGAGTTGGGAACGCACCCATTTCTTGAGGCCACAGGTTAGGGGACCAAAATGATGGGTATTTGCCAAACAGCAGCACCTCTGTTTCATCTGAATTTAGTTTCACACAATTGTTGGACATCCAACTACCATTCTGTGACATGCAGTTGTGGAAACGTTCTGCCGTGCTGTCAGGGTTTTCTGTAACTGACATTACAATTTGGGTGTGGTCAGCATAGGATACAACGGAGAACCCAAGGCCTTTGATTAGAGAGGCTAAAGGGGTAACATACAGATTAAAAAGAGTGAGATTCAGCGCCGATCCTTGTGGTAACCCCACAGGGGAGAGTAAAGGAAGTAGATCTGTGACTGTTACATTCCACGAACTGCGTTCTGTCAGTGAGAAAAGATCTGAGGAGCTTAAGAGCAGTACCTCCAACTCCTATCTCGAACAGGCATTTGATAAGGAGTAACCCTAGGCGTAGTACTATGCTACGCTCGCGGAGCGTGCGTAGTTTGCGCTACTACTCACTACGTGAATTGCACATAGCACAGTGCAAAAAGGCGTAGCGTAGCGGCCATTTTTTGCTTGCTCGCAGTCCTCAACGTCCAGTTGGCGACTGCAAGCGAGTAAAATCAAGATCTCGGCGAGACTTTTTCCTTGCTCGCAATCAGCAGCATCAAGTTGCCGATCGTGAGCGTGTAAAAACCTGCCGCCGAGATTCTCAGTGCTGGGAGGTCAGGTTTCTCATTGCGAGTGGTTGCGTATGCTCGCGACCGCTCGAGATGAGAAACTATCAATCCGCGTTGAGAAAGCTGCCGCTCGAGTACAAATCTACTCGAGCGGCAGAAAACAACCGCTTGCACTGTACAAGATGCCGTTTGCAGTATTTGCACAGTGCGGACAAGCATCCGACACTATGCAATCAGTGCGAACAGCATTTCCTTACCGCACTATGCAGTTCGCGTAGCTATGCGTAGTGTGCGTAGTGCAAAGTGCACTTCGCGTAGCTACGCGTAGTGCTACTATGCAAACTACGCCTGGGGTTAATAAGAAGTTCATGACTGACAGTATAGAATGCTGCCAAAAGTTCTAACAAAATTAGAGCAACGCCTCTGCCCCGCCATTTTACCTGGGCCGACCGCGGGTGATAGCATCTTGTAAAGGTCCGAGATAAGGTGCCGGTCCGAATCTTTCGTTATCAGCCACTTCTCGAATGGTGTCAGTTGCCGACTTACTAGGGGAGCGCATTCCGGACTCGAAAGCCAGTGGCAGAGTTGGAAGTACTGGAACATGTGAGGTTTGGTCACCCCATAGTCCTGTACAATATCGTTGAGGAGGAGAAAGCCCTCCAAGTCAAAGAAATAGCCAGCAGAGCGGCAGTCCATTCCACGCCACTGTGGAAAGGCGCGAGGGTCGTTGCCCGGTGGGAATTCCGGGTTATCTAGGATCGGAGTGAGTGGGGAGGGGAAAGTTGTTAAGCCTCTCTTGACCCCCACCGTGTCCCAAGTTTTCATAATGGTGCGCGTGATGGGGGACCAAAGAAGATATCGCAGTCTGTGTTGGCGAGCGAGGAATGGTATCTTCCATAGTGATGTTTGGGAATTCGCTCTGTCCTGGAACAACCACCTATTCTCGGATTCTGGCCTATACCATTCCACCAAGTAGCGGAGTTGTGAGGCCTGGTAATATTGCAGGAGGTTGGGGACTCCGAGACCACCCTCATCTACAGCTCTGTGCGCTATTTGTTTATGCAGGCGCACGCGTTTCTTTTCCCAGATGAACTGGTGGAGGGCGGCTTGTATGTCCGGCAATGTACCAGGTGGCGGTGGGATCGGGAGAGTCTGGAAAACATACAGAATCTTAGGTAAGGCTGACATTTTCACTGCCGCTATGCGGCCCAGTAAGGAGAGGGGTTGTTTCGACCAGCATGCAAGATCAGCGCGAATCTGGGAGGTGAGCGTTTAATAGTTAAGGGACGCTGTCGCGTCAGTGGTGGCGGTAACAGTGATTCCCAAATAAGGGAGCTGTGCAGACGTGTGTAAATCGCAGCCGAAGTCAGGTGCCGGAGTGCGAGGGTGGGCATTACTGCCCAGAGGCAGAATCAAGGATTTCCCCCGGTTGATTTTGAAGCCTGACACTGCCCCAAAGCTCTCCAGTTCCTCCAGGAAGGCAGGTATAGAGTGGGAAGGTTTGTCAAGGGCAGCAATGATATCATCGGCATACAGTCCCACCACGTGAGGTTCATGGCCAAAAGTAATACCGCAGATACGAGGATTATCTCGGATTTTCTGCGCAAGCGGCTCCACGTAAAGGGCGAATAGGAGGGGTGAGAGAGGGCACCCCTGACGCGTACCTCGCTGTATCTCGAAGGGGTCTGATTTAAGACTTCCCAAGCGAACCCTAGCTTGAGGGTGGTAGTAACAGCTCGCTATCCAGGCTTGAAAGCGATTGCCCAATTGGTATCGTTGTAGGACCTTTTGCAAGTAGGTCCAGTTGACTCTGTCAAACGCTTTCTCTGCGTCGATAGCCAACAGCGCCGAGTTTGAGTCTTGGAAGTGGGCCTTATCCACAAGGTGCAGGAGCCGTTTAGTGTTATCGCTGCATTGGCGGTTCGGAACAAAGCCCGATTGATCTGGTTCGAGGATTCCCGGAAGACAGGGGCCCAGACGGGCTGCAAGTACCCCTGTGAACAGTTTTAAGTCTAGATTAAGTAACGAGATGGGACGGAACGCTGAGCAATGTGTTGGGCTTTTGCCCGGTTTGGGAAGCACCACTATCTCTGCCGCAAGCATATCTGGGGGTATGGAGCTCGGGCCTTCGAACGAGTTAAATAATCTCGTGAGTACTGGTGCTAGGAGTTGGCTGAAGAGTTTATAGAAACCTGATGAGAAGCCATCAGGACCCGGTGATTTAAGTGGGCGCAGGCGGGAGATAGCGGTTAGGACTTCGTCCAGGCGAATAGGAGCGTCTAAGGCCTCTGCGTTCGTTTTAGACAGCGGTGTGATATCCGCCGATTGCAAGTATGCGTCGATGGCGGCGGGCGGCACTTTGTCCTCGCTATATAGGGAAGCGTAAAACGAGCGGAAGGCGTCCGCAACCTGCGCCTCTTCGGTGAGGGCCTCCCCGGAGTCGCCCAGGAGGGTGGTGATTTTAGAGCGCTGGGTCTTGGCTTTTAGGGCACTAGCTAGAAGGCGCCCGGTGCGGTTGCCTCCTACGTAGTAAGAATGGCGGAGTCGGAGGGCGGCGAACTCCGCTCTGTCGGTATCAAGGCTGGCCAGTTGGGCCCTAGCGGCCTTCAACTGTCGCCAGATTCTAGGAGCGCCAGTACGGCTGTGAACCCTTTCCAACTCGGCCACTTGTGTTGTGAGATCGTCTCTTTTTTCTTTGTGAATGTTGGCGTCGGCAGCTGCTATTGCAATCAGTTCCCCCCTAACTACAGCTTTCAGGGCTCCCCAGAGGGCCGATATCGAGGTTGCGGAGTTATCATTAGTGGCGAGGTAGTCCGAAATGCATTTATGGATTTGTTTGGTGACGGCCGGTCTTTGCAAAAGGGTCTTGTTAAGCCGCCATGAGCCCGAGGTGCGCGTGGTTTTGGGCATGGTAAGCGTCAGTTCTACCGCGTCGTGGTCAGAGAGGGCCGCTGGGACGATGGAGATATCAGTGATGTGGGTAGTTAATTCTGAGGAGCCTAGAAAGTGATCCAAGCGCACGTATGTGTGGTGTACATGTGAGTGGAATGTGAAATGTGCCGCGTTGGGGTGCATCGCCCTCCAAAGGTCTAACAGGCCCCTTTCCCTCAGCCACAACCCACCCGCTGCAGATAGCGCTCCCGCCTCCCCATACCGGTGTCCGGACCTATCTTTGTTCGTGTCCATAACTAGGTTGAGGTCCCCCCCAATGAGCAGGTGAGAGTTAGAGGGTTGTAGTGCTTCTGAAAGTGCGTTTTTGAGAAATGTTTCCTGGCCAGTGTTTGGAGCGTAAATGGAGCCGATCGTTATTGTTCTATTCCCTGTAAGGAGGGTGTATGTTAGGAGGCGGCCCTTAATTTCTCCCACCTTGACCCCTATGCGGCCCCGAAAGCGTCGGACACGAGCATGGCCACTCCCGCGTTTTTAGTTGGGAGTGATGAAAAAAATTGTTGAGGGAAGGCTCTGGAGCGCATCCTGTGCCAGTCTTTAGGTAGGAGGTGAGTTTCCTGCAATAAGCAGATGTCGGCCCTCGAGTGTTCCAGATATGGAACAACAGCTCTTCTTTTGATTGGATTGTTGAGGCCTTTCACATTGAGAGACAATACCTTTAGTGTGTCAGACATCTTGGAGTGGCACAGGTTCGGCAAAGCGTGGCAACACACCCATCAATGCGTGCAGTGAACCTTGGTCAGTACATGAAACCTGTCGATGTCCCTTGGCATACTGGTCCCCTCCCTCACTCCCACCCTTGTCCCGCCCGCAAAACTGATCCCCATCCTGATCCCGAACAACACCCCAGGCGGTACACTGTCTGTCCTCCCGCCAACCCAGAGCAGTCCCTGTCCCCCCCACCCAGCAACACTTCCCTCCCTTTATTGCCCTAACCCCAACTTGTGGCTCCCAAACCAAAGTCATAGTCCCAGGCCTATCCAGAGTCAATTCAGGCCCGCAGGTTGAAAAGGTAAAGGAGACTGTCGGGCACAACCCATCGGAAGCAGATGGGTTGTGCCCGACGTGCTTCCCTTAGTATCCTCTCTTTCAGGGGGAAGTCCGGGAGGAACGCTAAGATGTCCGGGGGGGGCGGGAGTCCGGCGGGGTAGTCCCACTCGGTGCGCACGGTCAATGCGAATGGGAAAGTCAGCAGGTACGTTGAGGATCTCTCGGAAGAGGTCTTGGAGATATTCCGTGACGTTGTTCCCCTCCGCTTTCGATGGCCCTCCCCTAACCCGTATGTTGTTCCGCCGAGAGCGGTTTTCAAGGTCCTCCGCGTGAGCCTGGAGGCCCACCTGCTGCTCTTGAAGACGGATAACTTCTTGCTGGAGGTGTACCAGATCTTCACAGCGTGCATGGTTAGATTCTTCCACCGCCACTACTCTTTCCCCCAGTCCGTCCAGGTCCCGGCGCAGTTCCCTCTGTTCACTCACCAGTTCCTGTTTTAAAGTCTGGAAGTCTTCACGCAGCGTATTGAAGAGGGTTTCCAGAAACGACTTCGTGATAGGGGCGTCTTCAGCGTCCCTGGTTGGAGCGGCCGTCGAGGCCGATGGTGATGTAGGTGTTTGGGATTTCTCGTTTTTGGTGGACGTTTTCATGAGTAGTTCATTAATCGGTCGGCCCCCTCTGCGATTGGTATTGGACATTGTGGTGTGAGATGAGGACCAGCTTTGTTCCCAGTAGATTAGGTGTGCGTCATCAAATTTGGGCCTCGAGACCCCGACCCATGGGGGCCCCCAAGGTAGTAACAGTCTCTATTCCGCCCTGGTAGTATGCTTCGAGGTGCAAGCGAGCTTTGAGTATGTCCTAGCTCCACCGGAGGCTCGATTTGCGCCCCGAGTGTCAGGGTGATACAAACAAAGTGGTCCCAGTTAAACACACAATCGACTCAACCATAAAAATAATTAGGTAAATACAAAAACAATTATAACAACATTGTTTTTAATCACAACGTGTATCGTAAAAATTCATTCATAAAATAAATACATAATAACATTTCCTTTTGTGTTCAGCCTCCTCCCCGATTTACTATTTCTGGTTTTATTTGAGGCATGACTGTCAAATTAATTGATGAGTTATTTGTTCCATTGTGTTAATTTATCATTATTTTTGGTATATTCAGGTCTTAGTGATCCATGTTCTAATCTCTATACCTTCACTATCCCAGCACTACCCTTCCCTACTTCACTTCTTAGGGGCATTATATGTGATTTATTATGTATTTATTTTATGAATGAATTTTTACGATACACGTTGTGATTAAAAACAATGTTGTTATAATTGTTTTTGTATTTACCTAATTATTTTTATGTTGAGTCGATTGTGTGTTTAACTGGGACCACTTTGTTTGTATCAATATTCTGCCCAGGTCCCAGTGACTTCTTGGGTTAACCCGTGTTTTTGCAGCACCCCGAGTGTCAGGGAGCAGCGTAGGTGAGGGTAAGGCACCGCTGCCGGGGTCGGCCACGGGGTCCCGCAGCACGTGCTTTCGGCGCTACCCGGGTCCGGCCCTCACTCGCCTGGTCTCCTTAAGCAGTTCCTGTGGGCCTGGAAGGGGGGTCCAGCAATGGACAGGCGACAGCTCTCCTCCCGCCGGGGGCACTCCTCACCTTTAATGTTGCTGCGCCGCAGATCGTCCACGTTGTCAGGCGGTTTGTAGGCCTCTCCCAAGGGGTCCCACATGGCCGGGCAGGGGCTCCGGCACCTCAGCTCGGGCGGTCCTCAGATGCCCCCGGCAGCCATGCTGAGGCGGATCCCCTTATCTCAGGCCTCACTCCTGCTCGCGGCGGTGTCCCATAGGCCCAGGCCGGGGCCTCGATTAGGCGCCTCGATGTGGGGCACCGTGCAGTGTTGGGGACCCTCTCAAAAGAAGGGGCAGTGAGGACTCACCCCCGTTGTGCCCAACGCTCTGCTTGTGCTGTTCGCCGGCCGGCCCCCGCCGCAGCGTAGGCCCAAGCCGGGGTCTAGCGTACAGTGCACCCGGGCCGCAGTCCGCCTCGGGTGCGCGAGTGCAGGCTTCAGTGTCTGCGATCCAGCCGCGTCGTTGAAGAGAGTGGCAGCCCCACGCCGGCCTTTAATGTGTCCCCGCTCCGGCAGTGCGGGTTAGATCAGTCCGGGGCCTCTGTGTCTTCTCTTCGCAGGCTCCGGAGTGCGTATAGGCCCAAGCCGGGGACCGAATTTGGGATCTGTCCGGGCCGCGGTGGATCTCAGCCGCGAGGCGACGGCTCTCTCCAGGTGGCCCCCCTGTGCCTCGGGGGGGGCCTCCGATGCCGAGGGTCGGCTCCGGTCGGCAGTAGCGGCTCTGTCGTGCGGGCCAGTCGGCCTCAGAACTGCGGCAGGTCCGACCAGCGCCAGGCCCGTTCTTCGGCTCCTTCCAGCTCTTGTTGGCGGTGGCGGCGGGCGAGGGCGATTTCACCTCTGCTGGTCTGTACACCGGGGCTGTGAGTCCGCGCCATATCGTGCAGCATGTGAGGGGGACAAATTGGCTATTTTTAGGGCTATTGTGGGGGGTTACAGGGGATTGGGGCGAGGAGCTCCGTAACTACACCTCCGTCCCGGTCGCCATCTTGGCCACTACTCTGAAATCTTTTATGGATGATCACACCCAAAATGTTTGAAGTGGTGCTGCTGATTCTTCGACTCTGAAAGTGCACTGAATCAGGCGTCAGTGCCAGTGCTCTTACCCTTAGAAGGTTCATGTCTATAATTGGCTTACACACAATTGGCATCAATTAACATACTTATATGTCCCCAGTATATGGTGATATTCAGAAAAAATATTGAGGCAACAAATTGTGTAACATCAATATCCTGTCAAGAATATTGTGAGATATAAATATCATTGTGTTTAATATTGTTGTCAAAAATATCGATTTTAGGTGCTAAATTTAATATCGACATAGTTAATACCAATGTCATTAATATCGTTGTATATAAAATCGAATTTAGTGAAAAATAGTGTGTAATATATAACGTCATTTTTGTATATATATGTTTTTATTAATAGTAAATGTTTTTAAAGGTTTTAGTTATTTTTTATACTTTGTTTAGCAATTACATTTTTTTTTTATTTAGTTAAATTATATATTTTTAGGAGCAGGATGTTGGGTTTATAGGCGATAAGGGTGGAAAGTATTAAAAAAATACATATATTACTTTGTATAGTCTTTATTAATTTAAAGAAATATACGAATTTAGAAAAAGAATTTGGAGTGGGGTGTTGGGTTTATAGGGGAAATGGGTGGGAAATATAAAAAAAATTAAACAATATTGTGTATTTTTATGTTAATTAAAAAATACTTTGAAAATTTTAACAGATTTTAGGAGTAGGATGCTGGGCATATAGGGAAAACGAGTGGGCATATTTTAAAATGTCTATTATTAATTTGTTTTATTGTTAAAATACATTTTAAGTTTAAAAAATCTGTACAATTTTTAGGCGTGGAATGTAGAGTTTCTAGGTGATATGGGTGGGTATTATTTAAAAAAATATCTATTAGTGTTTATTTTCGGTTGTATTTATAATAAATGTGATATATTCAATAAAAACATTTTTTTAAGTATATACATAATTTATATTTAATTAAGGTGTTTTTTAATAATTTTTAATTTCGTTTGTTATGTTTAAAAAATATTACTTTTTTAAAGCAAACATATGAATTTTTGTACAATTTCCAAAACCTTTTAAAATGTGTTACTTTATTGAAGACATTTTTTGTTTTACTATTTATAAGAATTGTAATTTAAAACTTAAATTGTAATTATATTTATACATTGTTTTTTTTAAATGGTAAAATATTTTGAAATATTAAAGTAAAATGTTATTGTGAATACTTAATATTACTCTTTTAGGGGCACATGCATCAACATTTGTTTTTGCGATTCCTTATTTGCGAAAAATAAGGAATCGCAAATAAGGAATCGCAAAACGCTATGCATGTAGAAATCACTTAAAAAATAGCGATTTCTAAACATTCCTTAATTGCAACTCGCAATTTGCGAATCGCAATTAAGGAATACCTCCCCATTCATTCCTATGGGCCCTGAGGCCCATAGGAAAGAATGGGAAGACATTCTCAATTTGTGAAACTCAATTAGAGAATCGCAAATTGAGAATGCTATTTCAAGGGTGCCAGGGTGTCAAAATGACACCCTGTTGCACCCCTGAAATTGATCTGGTGACATATGTTGCGCACACACATGCCCTACGGGCATGAGTGTGCGCAACATGAAACTTTGTAAAATGCACAAATTTGCATTTTTCAAAGTTTTTGCAAATTACCATGAAGTTCAACTTCATGGTAATTTGCTACTCCTATTAGCGAAATCGCTAATTTTTTTACTTTGATGCATTGCATTTAAGGAATCTCAATTTGGGATTCCTTAAATGCAATCGCAATTTAAGGAATCTTAATTTCGAGATTCCTTAAATTGCGATTTTTGCATTTGGGATGATGCATCCCAAATGCAAAAATACTGATCGCAAAGGGGCAGATTCTGGGAATCTGCCCATTTGCGACTGGTTTTTAGCTTGATGCATGTGGCTGTTGGTCTTCAGACCCTTCCCTGAGTTAAGTTACAGTAGAGTTGGAATAGTAAATGCTGGATATTTTACTGCCCAGCACCTTCTCTCAGTTTAGTGATATTGTAGTGGGGATAGTAAATGTTATCTGTTTACGGTTCAGCTCCTTCCCTGAGTTAAGTTAAATTAGAGTGGGAATAGTAAATGATGCCCCTTTACCTGTGCAAAACCTTCCACCAGACAAGTTTTATTGAAGTGGAAATTATTAATGTTGTTTTTTTACTGTACAGCATCTTCCCTAAGTTAACTGATATTGGAGTGGGAATAGTAAATGTTGCCACTTTGGTGTCCATACCCTTCCGTGGCTTGTTACGTTGGAGTGGGAATAGTAAATGTTGCTACTTTTACTATCCAAAAAGTTCTCTGACATGAGTTTTATTCCAGTGGGAATGGTTAATGATGCCTATTTGGTGTCCAGCACCTTCACTGAATTAAGTGATATTGGAGTGGGAACAGTAAATGTTGGCCCTTTTACTATCAAAAACCTTCCCTGACATACGTTTTATTAAAGTGGGAATGATTACTGCTGCTTCTTTAGTGTCCAGTACCTTCTCTACATTAAGTGATATTAGAATGAGAATAGTAAATGTTGCCTCTTTAGTGTCCAGCCACTTTAATGAGTGAAGTGAAATTGGAGTGAGAATAGTAAATGTTGCCCCTTTTACTATCCAAAACCTTCCCTGACATAAGTGTTACTGTTTCGGGAATGGTTAATGTTGCTTCTTTAGCGTCTAGTACCTTCTTTAAGTTAAGTGATGTTGGAATGGGAATAGTAAATGTTGCCCCTTTTACCATATAAATCATTCCCTGAGGGAAGTTTTATTGCAGTGGGAATGGTTAATGTTGCTTTTTTAGGGGGCCATTAGGATGGCGGGCGGATAGTAACATGATTTACCCCCCACCATATTATAATGGTGGGGGTATCGTGGCAGACGTAAAGTGTGTCTGCCGCTTTTCAGCCGGTCGGCAATCGTTCTGATTGCCGGTCGGGCGGACTTGGGCCGCACTATGGTGGTGGTGCCTAGCAGGCACCACCTTCCATATTAGGATGCTGGGTTTTAAAGGTCTTTCCGTGACAGCGAAAGGCTGGCGGGAATTTGCAATGGGGGCCCGTTGTGGGCCCCCGGGGGGGGCGGGGTTGCACTTTGGGGTAACCATGGTACCCCCCTCCATTCCCATGCACAAGGTGGCAGGTACCCCACAACAAGGCAATTTGGCATTGTGAAGGGTGCTACTTTAAGCAGCACCCGCCACAATGTCAAACTGCGGGGTGCGACTACCAGGATGGAGGTCACATCCTGATTCGCAGTGTGGGACCCCAGCATGTCTGGCAGCCGGTCCCAACACTGCGGGGATGGTGGGCGGACTTCCTAATCACCCGCTTAGTGTCCAGCATCTTCCCTGAGTTACATGAATTTGGAGTAGGAATAGTAAATGTTACCCCTTTAGTGTCCAGACCCTTCCCTGAGTTAAGTTATATTGGAGTGAGTGGGCATAGTAAATATTGCCTCTTTTACTGTCCAACACCTTCCCTGAGTTAAGTGACACTAAAGTGGGATTAATAAATGTTGTCCATTTCCAAACTCATCCCTGGATTATTTTATTGTGACGTGGGAATACTATTTTAAACACTTTTAGGGCCCGATTATGACTATGGTGCTCCTATGGACCACTGTAGCCGCAGTGTGGACACCACTGCACCGGTGGTTTGACTGCCTGTATTATAACTTAGGCTGACCAACCGCAATTGCCCTGTCGCAACCGACAGGGATAAGAGATCCCTGGTGGAGTTGCAGCGGTTTAGAGAGCCGCGGCCCCACCAAGCATATTACCAGTTTCCTCTCTGGCACGGTTTTCATGCCGGTTCCTACTCCAAGAAAAATGTGGCAGAGAGGAAACAAAGGGACCCTACAGGACCCCCATTGCCTTAGGGCCCTGAGGTGCATGTTGTACCCTCCTGTGTGCATGCACCCCAGTACCTGCACGGCATCAACTGTACTAGTCCTTGCTATGCAGGTACTGCTTTTGGCAATCCTATTATGGTTCCTATTTCCTAGGCACTGCAGTGGAACCGCCAAAGAACCGCAGGCGAGTGAAAGTCGTGATCTGGCAGGCAGTGCACACACAGGTTTGGTGCTGTGGGAGCAGGGTGGCTGTCCTGCTCCCACATCTCCAAACTTGTAATTAGTGTTTAAAACTTTGATGTAAATTCTGTTGTATCGTAAGAAGAACAATTTAAGCATTTGGTGGTATATATATGTGCTTTGTAGTCCAGTGGGAGTAGATGTGCTATGTTTGTAGTGTTTAGAAATTTGTAATAGTAGTTTTTGCAGTGGCATGGTAGGAAAGCAAAGTGTTTGCATGGTTATAATATTTTTACAATAAGTATTAGTAGAAGAAAATAATACAAATAATTGTTCAGTATTTTTATTTTGAAGAAATAATAGTTATTGCAAGTTTTTAGATTTTTAATGTATATTTATTGAAAACAAAATGGTAAGTTTTTCAAATAATATATAATATATTTCTTATAGCAAATACAAACAAAGGGCCTGATTACAGGATTGTCGGTCCAACCGTGTGATCGCCAATGGGGTGGCCCGGAGTGCGACGCCAAGTCAGCGGCATCCTGGTCGCTGCATTATGAGTATACCACTGGGCTGGCGGTGGTCTTGCAGCAGTGGAATGCTTCCGCTCACAGAGTGAGTCTGAAGGCAATGCCGCTGCACTACTGTGCCTGCACTGTAATGTGCGCAGTGTTGCCATGCACTATGTCATGCATGGAACACAGAGCTCGCTTGAACGTGCAGGCATAGGGGGGCAATACGTGCCCCTAGCCACATTTTGAGGCCCCTTCCCTGCCTTTCTGATGAACTTTACAGGGCAGGGTTCCCGCCAGAAAAGGTCATCGGAAATAGAACTTGTAATTCCAACGTCCGTGCCTGAATTAGCATCGCCGCCATACTTAGCAGTTATCGCTACCGCCGCCGATTCTTGATTCATGATCTGTCACTGGTTGGGGTCTTGCGGCAGGCTTGAGGCGGTCTGCCTGCCCTCTCATAAGAGGGCAGTCATCCAACGAGTAGGCTGCAGTCAGACCGCCCACGGGTACAGCAGACTTCAGACCGCTGTACTCATAATCGGGCCCAAAATGTTTAAGAATACATTTTCATCAATATACAAATATTTAATTTTTTTTAACATTGCAATTTGTAAAATATTTTGGAAAAACATAGGGCCCCATTAGGATGGCGGGCGGCCCGGCGGGGCAATCCGCCCGCCATCCCTGTAGAAAAGACCCTCCGCCATATTATTATGGCTGGGGGGTTAGCGAAGGACGGAAAGACCGTCCGCTGCTTTTTCTCCCGGTCGATGGTGGCAGTGTCTTTCAGACACCGTCAGCCATATTAGAATTTGCATTTTTGAATGCTTTTCCGTGGCGGCATTGCCACCACGGAAAGGCATGCAGAGTCTGCTTGCGGGGCCCGTTGCGGGCCCCCATGGACTCCGGGGGGAGTGGGGTGTGCACATGGCTGCCTTTCAAAGAACAACTTGGCAGGCACCATGTGATGCCTGTCACATTGTGCTTTGAAAAGCACAACATGTATTTTTAGCATTGTGGCAGGCGGGTGCATCCTAATTGCCCCCACGGGACCCCCTCCCTTATGACGGGCGGTCCCTTTTACCATGAGGAAGGCAGGTGGACAAAGTCCGACCGCCATCCTAATGATGCTCATAGTTTACATACCACAATATACTGGCAAGTAGCATTATTTCTTTAATATATATATTAAAATATAATATATATGTTAGAAGATTATGTAAAGTATAAGACATTGTTTAATACTTGTTAAAGACATGCAGAAAAAAATGTGAGTAATATTTTAGTAGTATACATTGTCTTTTTTTTAATATTGTAGTTTTTTAAAAAAAATTTAGAAACATAATGATATCAATTTTTATACTGTTATTTAACAAAAATATTTTTAATATATTAAAGATTTGTATACATGCTCTAATATTTTATATATATATTTTACCAAATTTAAAATAAGTTTTGGAACATTGTTTTACATGTATTATATATTTTTAAATTTTTAAACATTGTAATAAACATTTCCAATATATTTTTGATATTTCTCTATTTATTCCTATGGGGGATAGTCTTTTTTTATGTTTATTATTTGGTCATTTTTTTTCATCGCTAACTAAATTGGGTGCTGTTCTTCGTTGGTTACGGTAAGTTAATTTCTACTTATTTTTAAGGTATATTTAAGATGGGGGAAGGAGAGTTGCCTATAAAGTGTGTGGTGTTATTGGACAGTGTATTGTATGTTTTATTGTTTTTGTGTACAGTTACATTATGTACACATAAATATTTGGAAATGCATTGTTTTGGGCGAGAGGGTGTTTTCTCTATTTTGTGTAGGTTTATTTGTCCCTGGACAGTTCTAACGAAAGTCAGATGTCCTTTTTTTAACTGAAATCTGAATTAGTTTGAGCATGTCCTTGAGATAAGTTTTGAGATAGCTCTGGGAAACCTGAAGATGATATCTTAGAATGTAGCTGGGCTTAAACAAAAAATGTTAGCACCAGATTGGCAGGAATATATTGAAAATTTCAATATTTGCCTTTTTCAGGAAACCTGGCTATGGGATCCACCACACAAATTAGGGTATGGGTCATTCATCAGATGTCCTTTTTTTTAAGGGAAATCTGAATTAGTTTGAGAGTGTCCTTGAGATAAGTTTTGAGATAGCTCTGGGAAACCTGAAGATGATATATTGGAATGTAGCTGAGCTTAAACAAAATTTTGGTAGGTATATATTGAAAATTTCAATATTTGCCTTTTTCAGGAAACCCCGACACAAACTAGGGTATGGGACATTCATCATAGAGGCCCTGCCATCAAAGAAAGGGAGACCCTCGGGTGGGCTGGCGATATGGGTGAAGATAAACCTAAATGTCAAAGTAAAAATTATGAAAATTAATTGTGCAGATATTTTAGGGTTGAAACGGAAGCCTCAAAAGTCTACTCAGTTACATCTCTTAAATGTTTATGTAAGACCAAGACAACTCTTGACAGAATCATCAGTCATCCATCAGCTAGAATATGCCTTTGAATCTATTGAACACAATGGAGTTGTTCTTGTAGGGGTGACTTTAACTGCTGTCACAAACCAATATTGGGGTTAGAAACCATCTTTGAGGAGGAGAAGGAGCAGGCCAGCGGGATTATCTTCTAGCCACAAACTCTCGGGTGCCATGTTCCACTGCAGGAATGCAGTTAACTGATTTCACCATAGAAAGAGTTTTGAGGACCTGTAATGGCCAATTCCCTTCAGATACTAGGGGGCCCATTAGGATGGCTGTCGGAAAATCACCCGACCGCCATAGAAGCAGAAAACAACCGCCCGCCGGGACCGTGGAAAACACAGCGGTCAAATTAGGATCATCCAGCAAAAAACACCAACTGCGGCTGAACCGGGCCCAAAAAAACAAAAAACGCCCGTATCAGGCGGTGATGTCCAAAATCCATCCACGGCGTTCGGATACGCTGCGGAAAAACACCAACCAGCCGCAAGCATAGCGGAGACACCGCATGGGAAATTAAGACATCCCCGATGGACCCGCGGTACGTGCCAATGTTTCCGTACGCCGGGGTCGCACACTGGAATGAATGGGAGAGCTTGCGGAAGAGCTGCAGCATAGCCACTGCTGCGAACGATCCATGGAAGATATGGCAGAAGAAGGAAAAACCCCACAATAAGGCCAAACAGTGCACAAAGCAAACTTGCCAATACTCCATTTGGCACGCCCACATAGCTGAGTATAAAACCAGCCCCTTCCCTGACCACAATCCTTTGCAACTTTCCAAGACTGAAGGCCACCAACCCTCACAACAAAGGATAGGCAAAGCAACACACCAGCAATACCCATACCACACACAACAGCACCACCACCACTTCCACACCTGCACCACCAACCCCCCAGCACATCACACACCAAACACATCACTACCACACCCACCACTCACACCCCTGCACCCCAAACACTTTTGACACCACACACCATGTCAACACATAAAATGCCCAAATTCACAGAGAGTGAGTTGACAGTCCTGGTAAATGAGATAGTCAGAGTGGAACCACAACTGTTTGGTAGCCTTGTCCAACAGACACCATTAGCCACAATGACACAAATGTAGGCAAGGATAGTCCAAAGGGTCAATGCAGTAGGGACCACCCCGCGATCCAAAAAGGAGATCATGAAGCGGTGGCATGATGTGAAGAGGGTTGTCAAAGAGCGGAAAAGCAAGAACTGGGAGCTGGCTGAGAGGACTGGTGGTGGCCCTCCCATTCCACCAAAAACACCATGGGAGGAGAAGGTACTTGCCATACTGCATCCAGAGAGTTTCACAGGAGTACTTGGGGGAGTGGAGGCTGGTAAGTACAAACAAATGACTACCACTGCACTGATATGTACTGTCCTGCTCAACTACAAAGCTGCACCACCTAGGACAAATACTATTCATCTGCACCACACACTCACAAAAACATGTCTCACAGATCCAACATTCACCCACTCCCATTCACCCCAAATGTAACCACCAACATGACCATGGGGACATGTCTACAGGTAGCCAGCACCACTACTCCCACCATGCCCCCTGTCCCACAGCATCAGCAAGATGGAGCCCTCCCCCACCCCACCTAGAAGCACTTCGGAGCCATTGCAGTACACCAAATGAACTAACAGATAGGTAGCCATCTTCCCTGGGAGGGCTGTTTGGGGTGTGAGGCCTGCACTACTACTCCCAATATGCCCCTTGTCCCACAGCATCATCAAGATGAGGCCCTCCCCGACCCCACCCAGAAGCACTTGGAAGCCATTACAGTACACCAAACGAACTAACAGGTAGGTGACCATCTTGCCTTGGAGGGCTGTTTGGGGGTGTGAGGCCTGCACTACTACTCCCACCATGCCCCCTGTCCCACAGCATCATCAAGATTGAGCCCTCCCCCAACTCCACCCAGAAGCATGTGTCAGCCTATTACATTACCCACAGCAAACTCACAGGTAGGTAGCCATCTTCCCTGGGAGGGCCGTTTGTGGATGGGAGGCCTGCACTTCTACTCCCACCATGTCCCCTGTCCCACAGCATCATCAAGATTGAGCCCTCCACCCCCCACCCAGTAACTGATGGAAGCCATTGCAGTACAACAAACAAACTAACAGGTAGGTAGAGATATCATTCTGTCTCATTACACCACTGAGCAGGATGTAAGCCTACACCACGCACACACAGATGTGTCACATTACAAAGCCAAATGTTAGCACATAGCAGGTAAGTAGCCAGTACGTGCACCCACACATTTGTCACAACCAATATGGTGCCATATGACAACACAAGCCCTCTCATTGCACTAATATGGACACCAACCCCATTGCCACGCACACTGTGCACACAGGTAAGCTAGGGAAACTGTCACAGCTACCAAAGTGTTACACACCAATGCACATGTAGAATAAAGTCTGGTCACAATCATGCACAGCAGTGATTGCCATGTGCATCACCATGGGGCCAGAGCAACTAGGACCATTCCAAATTTTACAAAGCATGTGTGGTGGTACGAATCAAGATATGCACATGACAGGACAAATGTATGCTGGAGATGACAATGGTCAGTCCATGGCCCGATGTGACGTCAGCCAGGTCTGAAACATCTACAAACAGTCCTCATTGAAAAACATGCTGTGCCCGTCCCTGGATGGCAACAGGTCCCTGCAATCATAAATTATGCACGGGACGCATGGTATGCATTGACACCTCAGACCATGGAGAAGTAATGCATTTACAACTTCATCATGTCAGGAGGCACAGTAGTGCACATAGCAAACAATGTGATGATTAGTCAATTGTGTAGTGTATAAACAGTGGGTGACACAAAGCTAACACAAAGCTTTCAGGGTGCACTTCAATGACCATTTCACATCTAATCCACAAGTGACCAAGAACTCACTGGAGAGGACAACACCAGCAACCTGCAGAGCCAGTCTCCCCGCCCCCCGGTACATGGATTCTCAGATGTTGACTCCCAGGATTCTCTGGACGATGAGCTCGATGCAGGACCATCTGGTATGCCAGGGAGCAACAGGTCCCAGGACCCCATCCTCCCCCCACCACATCTGCTGCAATAACAACTTCACTGCAGACCCCTGCTGTTACAGCCTGTGCATCTACCACCACCACCACCACCAGTGCCACCTGCAACATCCTCCCTGTCCCAGAGGATGACCACCCCACACCACCGACTGAGGACAGCAGGGAGAGGATGCGGGTGGCCACAGTAGTGAGGCAACAGGTCCATGGCAGCAGGGTAGGTGAGAGGCCTCCAACACCAGCAAAGAAATGTTCCTGATTGTGAAGGAATTCACCTACCCGGCCTCTATCACTCCTAAGTGCTCCTTGTCGGAATCTTGGGTCACCCAAATGGCAAACTTTTTTGCTAATAAGATCACTAGCATTCAGACAACTTTCTCTCCTGCTGTGAGGGTGGCTATTTCCAACACTGTACCGCCCTCCCTCTTGCCTGCAGAGGGGCAGCCCATTCTGGCGAATTTTCCTCTTATTGAACCGCAAGCCTCGCTGGAAAGCCTATCCAGCCAAGTACCTGGCCAAAAGGGCACACTTTATTAACCCCATGGTTAACCCAATTTTGAATCACTTCCTTGAGACAGGGGTCGTGCCACCAGCTTGGAAGCAAGCCTTGGTCCTCCCTCTTTTAAAGAAACCGTCATTAGACCCTAGCATTCATGCTAACTATCGACCCATATCGCTGCTCCCGGTTCTCGCTAAGGTGACGGAGAAACATGTGCAGACAGTTCTGGCGGACTTTGTGGAGTCTCACGGCGTCCTCCATTACACCCAGTCCGGTTTTCGGGCAAACATGAGCACTGAGAGGGGGTGTGGCTAAGCACGCAGCGAGGCTGGAAGAGTCCTAAAAGAGCTCCGGCGTGAACCTCCACATCGGGGGTAATTTATCCGATCAATACTCCGACTAGCCGGCCACAAATCGGGGAATAGTGCTGCGGGAACATCGACCGGCATCGGACCAAGTTTCGAGCTTCTGCGAGCTCCGGGTCCGCACCGACACCACAGCGGAAGACTGAGCCGGGCGAAGAGTAGCCGCGCCGGCGGGACTCGCCACGCAAGACCGAGGACTGAGCCGGAAGTGCGGAAGAGCTGGTGACGAGCGAGAGACACACGGAGGAGGCCGAGCTGGGGCACTGCACATCATCGCCGACCCTTTGAAACCCTCCGGTGAGGCTGCAGTCGGACGAGACCCATAATAGAGGCGAAGAAGTGGGGCGCCCACGACGAACTAGAGCCGGCGACTGTGTAAGGAAGCAGGATTAAGTATGGGCGAATTTTGCGAATCTCGCGTTCGCGAATTTTGCGGATTTGCGAACTCGCAATCCGCAAAATCCGCGAATTCTCGCGAATTTGCAGAATTTTTTTTTTTATGTTCGCACGGGTTTCTGCAAGTTCGCGAGGGTTTTGTACAATTTCGCAAATTGCGAAGTTGTACAAAACGCGTGCGAACTTGCAGAAACCCGTGCGAACACAATGTGCCCAGTAGGATATGTGCCTCTTGTGTGAATAAAAGGTCAGAGAAAGATCAGTTCAGCAGATGAAGAGAAAGAAGCTCCTGGTCACAGGAACAGCACGGGTATTGCGCTCGTGAAAGTCAAGGATGCAAAGCCTATCCAGCATCACAGCTGATTTTCCACGGTAGATTTGGGAAGAAGGCACACCTGTCCAGCCTCGACGACGCTCACGATTGTTTTTGGGCTAATGAATGAGTCACTGAATTTGAGCATCAACTAGTTCGAGCGACCATGTGTGTGTTACTATGCAATCGCCCCGAAGGGCGCAGTGGTCCCTTGAGTGAGCTGCAGACCTGTGCCCAGCCATGCAACTATTTTACAATGGCGCCAGCAAGCTGCCAGCGCCGTTGTAAAATAGTTACAAAGTTAGCTTGCACAGGAAGCACTTAGATAAAATAAAGCAGCACCTGCTTCGTTTTATCTAGTGGTTCCTGTGCAAGCTAACTTTGTAACTATTTTACAACGGCGCTGGCAGCTTGCTGGCGCCATTGTAAAATAGTTGCGTGAGTGGGGGTTCAACTTTTGAACCCGTTACCTTCGCGGATTTCTTTTTTGCGGGTTTTGCGGGAAATCCGCAAAATTCGCGGATTGTGGATTTCCCCAAAATCCGCAAAATCCGCGAGCGTAACGGATTTCCCGCTCACACTTAAGCAGGATACGAGCACAGCTGCCGGTAAGGAGAGGCCCCCCCCCTGGCTGCGGAATTGAACGGCAGCCGAATTCGGGGGGAATGAGAGCGCAGCAGCGGCGGTGAGCGGCAGGCGGAGGCCCGCCATCTGGAGACCTGCACGCCCGCCCGCAGCCACTGGCGCCGGAGACCCGAAGGGAAGCCCCGAGCCACAGGGACGCTCGGGTCAGGGCCTGGGGACCCCACGCCGCGCCGCTCGGGCCAGTGGGCGCGGGTGGGTCGAGCCCGCGAGTACCAACGGGCCCTTCCGTGTTGTCAGGAAGAGGCGCCCACACCAACATGGCGGCACCCGTCCGGCAACCAGACACTGCGAGCCTATAGCACCACTGCGGATCCGGAGCGGGGGAGGCACGCCCGGGCCCGACACCCTTGGGGGACCCAATACGAGTTTAAAACAGGTGATACCGGCGACGGGCCGTGCAGGTGTTCCCGGGGACGAACGCAAGGCCTAAGCCCCACCACCATCGAGGCGTACATAAACCAGTCGAAGCAGGCCACAAGAACAGCGCGCACGACGACGGCACACCGGTGAAGACAAAGGCCACCGCAGGGGCGCGTGGCGAGGCAGCCCCCCAGCAGACCACACGGGAAGTGACCACCCATGAGGATTTAACCAGGGTTGAGGAAGCAGGACTGCTGAGGGGGGCGCCGCCGGCCGGGAGCCCTGCAATCAACAAGGGCACTAAAGACCACGAGGCGCACTGAGGAGGGGTCGTGCGGCCTCAATTCCACCGCAGATTTACACCAACGAGTGGAAAACGTCGCAGCAGAGCAGCGCAGGAAGCAGAGCACACAACTTCTGGGGCCGAATACCACTGCCGAACACGCCTAGCCGGAGGACGCCGTGAGTGCAACACACACCGGAATAATAAAGCCTGCACCCCGGCCTGACCGGCCTGACCAAGATCAGCACACTGGGCGCCTGCCTACAAAATCACCTCACAAGCACGGTGACGCCACACCTGCCCTGAATTATCACCCAGCAGGGCGAAGACTCACACGGCCCTACCAGGCCATCCTGCCCCGGACTCCAGGCCGGAGATCTTTCCCTAATCTGTGCCCGCGAGCCCCGGAACATTGCCGAGCAGCGACACTGGGAGTCACTCCTGCAACGACATAGGCGAGCAGGACCCTGCCCATGTCTGGAGGTGCGGGGAAACGCACAGGAGCTGGGGGCACACACCCGAAGGGCAAAATGGACAAGACACCAAAGTCGGGTGAAGCAGACCCAGTGACGGCCAGATTGGACTCAGTCCTGGCAGCCATGGAACGTCTAGAGAATTCCATACAATCCACCCGAACCTCGCTGGAGGCGAAAATTGACGGAGTCGCCATAGACCTCACACACCTGAGGGCGGATCACAAAAAACTTGCTGAATGCACCGCGACTCTGGAACACACCGTATCAGACCTGGTACCACGAGTTACGCAATCAGACAAACAACTGAAGGACCTCCTCAACAGAGTCGAGTTCTTAGAAGACAGGGCGGAGGATGCAGAAGGACGGGTGAGACGCAACAACGTCCGGATTGCCCGAAAAATGGGAAGGGAGAGACGCTACGACACGTGTGGAGGACTGGCTCCGCGCCCTGCTGCCGGAGGGCGCCCTGTCGCCTCACTTCGTGGTCGAGCGGGCACACAGGGTCCCATCCAGACCGCTCCCAACAGGCTCTAACCCGCGCCCACTGCTCATCCGCATCCTGAACTATAGAGACCGCGACTCCATCTTAAGGGAAACTCGCAAACTCGCCAACGTCCAGGTGGACAACGCCAGTATAATGTTTTTCCCGGACTACACAATCCAAGTGCAGCGCCAGAGACACTCATTCCTGGCAATGAAACGGCGACTGCGCCAGCTTGGACTCACGTACTCCCTTCTCTTCCCAGCAAGGCTGCGAGTGGTAGCACATGAACAGACCCACTTCTTCAACACCTCAGAAGAGGTGGAAGCTTGGCTGGACAACGCGACGGACAAAAGCACCACAAGACCAGTAGACCAGCCCCGAGCGAGAAGGCGTAGAGGCTCTAAACGGAGACGCGGAAACAGATCGCCTTCGCCGGCAGCGAGCGGAACACAACAAAACGCAAGCCCACCCGAGGAAGAAATGCGCCGGGAACAACAGGATGCACTACGAATGGCCACGGAACTCAACAACTCACCGCCCCAGCGCTCTTTGCCGGCCACCAGCCCCAGGGCATTATTGAGCGACGACGAGGCAACTTACGGAATACCGGACTCACAAGTTTCTGAAGATCTCCCTGACATCACACCGCAGACGGCGGACCTGTTTGGATAACAGACTTGCACGTCCCGGCGCCTCCTCCCCCTCGCTCCCCTATTCCTTCCATTCTCCCTGCTCACACTACCTGATCGAAGGGAGCGGAGTGCTGGAAGGAGGACGACATAAGACACTGAAGGGCTACATAAGGGGAGGCCGAAGGAACGGACCATCTCTGCTGACACACACGCCTGAGACACAGTGAGTAGATGCTGAGACTTGCAGAGCGCTGGCAGTCAACAGGTGGACAGCCACAGGTAACTTCTCTTAACTGGACTCACTGAAATGGGGGCCCCACAGTCCGGCACTGCCGCCCCGGCACTCCGCAAACTGGTGCCTGCGGTGCCACGCAACCTAATGGACGCACTGCAATGTCTATTACGAGGCCTACTAAGTGGCCGGCTGGGATAACAGACCCCCCCCCATGCGAGGCTAAACACGCACTAGCGCTTTGTTTAATGATAATGACTCTCTCGCCCTGCGTGATGGGCGGCGACCCCCTAGACTTGAAAGTTGACTATCTCAGTAGAGTGTTTGGACGACTGCACGTTCAGCAGCCGACCTTATGGTATTATCCCCTGTTCATGCTTCCCCCCCCCTTTTTTGAACTCTGCTGCATCCACAGGCTGGTAACGATCTCATTATACTCACCTTTGCGTCCCACAGGTACACGTGGAAATGTTGTTGTGGTGGGTGGTGGGAGGCTCTCTGGGAAGACCCACAAGGCTGGAAGGGAGGAGGGAGGAGCTCCACTGACGACCTGTGATGACTGCGGTTAAGATTTGCACTTGGAATGTGCGTGGCATACATACACCCTCACGTAGATACATGATTTACTCATACCTGAAAAGACACAAGGTCCAAATAGCACTCCTGCAGGAGACGCATTTAACCACACCCGAGGTACATACACTACGCAGACGGTGGCGCGGACAAACATACGCGACAGGGTTCTCCTCCTATGCACGGGGTGTGTTGATATGGATGAAACCGGGGACCCCGTTCGACATTGAGGACTCTTACATAGATGGAGAGGGGAGGCTGGTAGCTGTGAAGGGGTGCCTGGATGGACGGACGATAGTTTTGGCGTCGATTTATGCTCCCAACACGGATCAACAGGGATTTCTCACAAGAGTATCGCACTGGCACGGGACCCCCTGGATACTGGGGGGGGACTACAACTGCGTGCTAGACACCACGCTGGACCGCTCCTTCCCACCATTACCCAATACACCAGTAGTGGGCGCCATGAAAGCCCTTACGGCCTGGGCCACTCACTGGAACCTACAAGATGTGTGGCGACACCGAAACCCGGGCACCCGGACATACTCATACTACTCAGGTGCCCACGACCTACACACACGACTAGACAGGTACATGCTCACTGAGGACCTACTCCCATTAGCGACTGAGGCATATTATATGGGCCGGACGCATTCGGACCACAATCCCCACATGTTGGAAGTCACATGGGCGAACACACATCCTCCTATCCCCACCTGGAGACTACAGCCAGATCTCCTGTTGGACGCACCTTTCCGGGATTCGCTGTTGACACACATAGTACACTACTTTGAGGAAAACACGGGCACAGCATCCACCCCCCAGATAGAATGGGATGCGTTCAAAGTGGTGATAAGGGGACAATGCCTGGGCACGCAGGTAAACTTTAAGCGGCGTGTTGAGAAAAGACCTCAAAAGAGTGGAGGCAGAGCTGCTACAACACGAACAAAATACGGTGAGGGATGACGGAGCAGAGTTGCGGGTCGCGCAAGCGGAACACGAGAAGCTGTTAGAGAGGCTGCGATGCTTGAATTATGCAGCCCACGCGGCGCACACCCATGACAGGGGAGATAAACCAGGCAAACTCCTGACATGGTTAATTAGCAGGGAGGAAAAGACAAAACCAGTAACGAAAATACTGGGAGCTACAGGAGTACTCCTGCACACACAACAGGAGATACATTGTGCATTCACTGGTCACTATGACAAACTATACCGCTCTTGCTTGCCTACTCCCGCTCCGGACACCGAGGAGTACCTCAGACCGATACCACTACCGACTCTTAGAGACACTCAACGCGACGAATTGGCGGCGTCCATCACCTCAGAAGAGCTCCGGGTAGTCATTGCAGCGCTTTCCAATGGGAAATCCCCAGGCCCCGATGGACTCCCAGCAGAGTTCTACAAGGCATATCCAGACCACCTGATCCCAGAACTGATCAAAATGTATGAGGCAGCGCTGGAAGACTCCTCATTACCACCCACCTTAAATGAAGCCACCCTGGTCTCCCTCTTAAAGCCCGGAAAGGACGGGACGCAGTTGGGTTCATACCGGTCACTCGCCCTTCTGAATACCGACTATAAAATATTAGCATCCACACTGGCCCGGAGGTTAGCCCTATACACGCCCACATTAGTCCACGCAGACCAGAACGGTTTTGTACCCGCACGTAGTACATCACAAAATATCCGCTGGCTATTCAGGGTACAGGAATACGCGAGGACGCCTTGGCCACGATCGGGGTGTCTTGTATTAGATCTGGAAAAGGCATTTGATTCAGTGGAATGGCCGTACCTCAGAGCAGTAATGCAGAAGTATGACCTGGGAGAGGCATACACGGATATGGTCAGCCTCCTCTACCAGACACCCAGCGTACGGTTCCGGATCGGGGGCCTCCTGTCCGACACCATACAAGTAAGGCGTGGCACGAGACAGGGTTGCCCCTTGTCGCCACTGCTCTTCTCCTTAGCGATGGAACCGCTGGCGGAATTACTGAGGAGGCAGGGCGCAGATTGGGGTATTCCATTGATAGATGGTACGCACGCGGTCTCGCTATACGCTGATGACCTGCTCCTCTACATTAGAGACCTCACATAGATACCGTAAGGACTCACGGGCACCCTGTGAGAGTTCACAACTCACTCTGGACTGAAAGTTAACTGGGGGAAATCCGGGGTTTACCCCTTTCACCCCGACATGCAGGAATGCGAGGTGCAACTGGGGGGAACGACACTGACCTGGCACGCAGGCGCCTTCAAATACCTAGGCATCCACATCTACCGGTCCCCGGCGGACGTGCTGGAAGGCAACCTAGTCAAGGCCATTTCCTCCCTGCGAGCCCAAATGGCTTTCTGGAGCACGCTTCCACTGAATGTCCCAGCCAGAGTCACCCTGACGAAGATGATAGCGCTCCCGAGGCTCCTTTATTATTACTCTAATATACCGGTGTACGTTCCCACCCGGATCTTCAGGGAGCTAGAGACCATGATCCGGGCGCTCATTTGGAACACCGGGAGGCCCAGAGTGGCGCCGAAAAAACTATACGCCCCGACATCCATGGGGGTCCCCAATCAGGAGCTTTACTATCTTGCGGCACAGCTACAATGGGTGGTGGGCTGGCTCGCAGGGAGGAACCTGACTGATACAGCCTCGGAAATACCGGCCCTGACCCATGCCCGGGCGCTCGCGCTGTTCCACCCCTTAGCTAAAGCAACCCACGGAACACAGCTGCATCTGACGGTGGCACTTAAATGCTACAAACGCGCACTAAGACTCATGCGGGTGGTCACACCATACGCCCCCGCGCTCCCGCTGCAGGGCACGTCCAGAGTTGGAGGAGTGATCACTGCGACCATGTTGGAGAGCTGGGAGCGAGCGGGGATAGAAACGATGACGGATTAGTACAAAGATGGCGCCCTGATCCCGTTTGAGAGCCTGGTGACGGACACCGATTTGCCGGCGGGGCAGTTCCTACTGCATGCCTCCATGATTTGAGAATACACGAGACACTGGGGAGACATGACGGAGGAGCCGCAGACACACCTGCTGATGCAGTACCTCCACATCATGGGGAATGGGTCCCATGCGATACACTGGCTAGCACAGGCATTACAGTCACACACGGCATGCACGCTCCAGCCGCTGAGAGACAAATGGACAGCTGACAGAGGGAGAGACTGGACAGACAAGGAATGGGAGAGGATCCTGGAAGGACCGCGCCATATACCACGCAATTCGAGATTTAAAATCATACAATTCTACATCATACACAGAGCATATCTGTCCCCTGACAAAATTAACCGATATTTTGCGCTGGACACCTCCAGCTGCCCGCGCTGTTCGTTACTAAACGCTGACCTTCTGCACATGCTGTGGGCATGCCCCAGGCTGCAGACGTATTGGCAGGATGTAACTGCACTGTTAACGAAAGGTGTAGGGACAGACCTACGACTTGCATGGGAAACTTGCGTGCTGGGGCTGTTCAAGAGGACGAAGTAAAGCAAGGCCCATGCCAGGTTCTGGGATCTGGGATTAGTAACCGCCAAACGACTCATAACACAACACTGGAAAGACGCAAATCCACCGCAAACAAAACATTGGGTGCCTCTTTCACTTACTGGACAACAGCAGAAGGCACGATACTCCGTAGAGAAGAGACTGCGGGACGGAGAGCCATACCGATTGCGCAGACCTGGGACGACCTCCTACAGGCCTTCGGCAAAACATGCCAGGAGCAGGGTATAACATAGACAGGGTGACCCCCTTCTAACATGAAGGCATGCAGACGGGGAAGGACACACGGTAACACCATAGTGAATAGCGCATACACACACACAGGACACGGAGTCATAGCCTGGCCCTGCCTTCCCCCCGCCCCCCCTCCCCACGGGGATGACCGACCTCGCACCCAGCCGATGCAGAGCCACACCTCCCCAACACCAGACACACCCCGCCACTCACCCACACACACCGACCCGCAATTGCAGAGCATCCACATCTCGCATGGACACGGTACCCGGCCACGGGACTTTGACGATCAGAGCCGTAACGCAGCACCCCGTTTCATTTGAGTTAATGTTTGCCCCCTCCCTGATATTTCCTTTACTTCCTCCCTCTGTTCGGAGGTTGGTTTTACAGACTGTTGCCCCCCAGTTGACAGCGCTGTACTCTTAGGATTCACGGACACATTTACAAGCACATAACATACGGCAGCCCATACCACATCACTCCGCTGACGTACGACAGTGGCCATGAAGCGCTTACAGACAGCAGCATCACCACACCGAACTAAGAGACCGATCCGCACGGAGAGGTCCCTTATTTGGGAAACATCACATCGTAACACAGAGTATGAAATCGAGGGGTACACAGAGGGCAGCGAGCCAAGGGCACGCCCTGGACGACATGATAAACCGGGTACTCTGGTGAGATAGATGACGCTAAATGTAATGATATGTAACGAGGAAATGTTATCTGGTCACATTGCCGGTTTTTCCCATTGATGCTAACGGCCCAGTTATGTGGCGATTGAAATTCTCAGAATAATAACTGCTGTTATTGCTTCCACATATCATGCACATGCCAACCCGAATTATGCTTCCTCATTGAGATGTGCCCACAGTGATGTAACTGTATGTTAAGTGATCAATAAAACATATTTAAAAAAAAAAAAAAAAAACATGAGCACTGAGACGGCACTGCTGGAGGTGTCGGAAGCAATCAAGGAGGTCCAGGATAACGGAGGGAAAGCACTGCTGGTGCTGTTAGATCTGTCGGCGGCGTTTGACACCGTTCCTCATGACCGTCTCCTGGCAAGACTCTTTGAGATTGGTGTGAGGGGAAACGGTGTTCAGATGGTTCGAGTCTTTTCTTTCTAACCGACAACAGACAGTCTGGGCCCCTCCGTACTCGGCTGCAGTGCCGCCTTTGGAGGTGGGAGTTCCACAGGGGTCGATTTTAAGCCTCACCCTCTTTAATATCTATATGTCCCCTCTGGCGGCGCTGGCTGAGTCTTATGGTGTCCAGATTGTCTCTTACGCTGATGACACCCAGCTTCTCTTCACCTGCAGTAAGAACAGGGACTTCGACGGAGATCTCATTAAGAGTTGCCTGGGTGCGGTGCTTGGCTGGTTTCAACAAAACCAGCTGAAATGCAACTCAGACAAATCGGAGGTCCTCTTCTTTGGGTGTCCACCGGACCCCTGTTGGAAGTCCTGGTGGCCGGCGGCTATGAACCCTCATTCTTCGGACCCGGGGACGGCTAAGAATCTCGGAGTTAAGATGGACAACGGTCTGACCCTCAAACCTCAGATTCTGGGCCTGGTGGGTCAATGCTTCAGGATATTAAAAATGCTCAGGAAATGTCTCCCTCTCCTATCCATTGCCCACAGGAAAAGCACGGTGCAAGCCCTGGTAGGATCTAGGCTGGACTATGCCAACGTGCTCTACCTCGGCCTCCCTGAGTACCTCCTATCGCATTTGCAGGTGGTGCAGAACTCGGCTGCTCAAGCAATCTTTGGCCTTGGCCGGAGTTCTCATGCTGCGGGTCTGTTGAAATCTCTCCACTGGCTACCGATACGGAAAAGTATCGAGTTCAAGACGCTGACCATGGCATTCAAGGCACTCCACGGTTCAGGTGCCTGGTACTTAAGGAAGAGGATGGGATTTCACTGTCCGTCAAGAGCCTTACGTTCTGCCTCCCTGTCACTGGCCACTGTCCCGGCAGTTAGGCGTGCTCGCATCGGGGGTCGCTCTTTCAAATATCTTGCACCCCGGCCTGGAATGCATTGCCGCTGTCACTAAGAAGAAGCGAGAACTTACTGTCTTTTAGAAAAGAGCTTAAGATGTGGCTGTTCTGCAAGTAATCCTCCTCTAATGCAATGGTCGTGTTGTGTGGGGTCCGATAGCACCGGAACACTCGGTTCGAGTAGCTGAGCGCTGAATAAAACTCCAACTAACATAACATAACAGGGCCAGGGTCACCCACAGACACCAGGAGGCTGGGACCCAATCCCTGGAACACATCACCAGAGTCCTTGGCGCAAATGAACAGGCCCAGGGACAAACAGACCGGTCCGATAACCTGTTACGCGAGCTCATCCTGCTGATGAGGTCCATCGACACCCGCAATGGACAAATGGTGGACCTCATGGGCCAGCAAGTGGTGTTACTGAGGGACAGGCCTGTGCCACAAACAACACCTCCACCTCCCTCTGGTGGGCCACAGGATGACAGTTCACCATCCTCCCCTGCGGCCACAGAGAGGGGTGAGTCCTCAGAGGCCACTGCCCATGCAGCAGGGCCCAACCTTGCCAAGCGAACAAGAGGCTGTCCTAAGTAGAGCTTGGGAGTATCTGGAGGCAAAGCACCTGCAAAACGCCAGTCATGGAGCCAGCCCTGATAGCAACCCTCTTCACCAATGCATTGACCATTTGGACTGTCCTTCCCCACACTGCCTTGTGAATGGCATCTGTCTGTTGGACTGGGTGACCTGGTCACCACTCTATTATCTCATTTAGCATGACTGTCAACTCATTGCTCCACCACCACCTCAATGGAAATGTACACCCCCATCACATGTCAACATTGAAAATAAAAAACCTTACAACACATGTTGTCTTGTCAGCTTCATCTTTATTGCAGGATGTACAGTCTTCAACATGTCCATAATGTATCAGGAGTATGTACTGTATGTAGGCAAGGATACGTCTAAGGCACCTAGGGAAACACAACAGAACAACACTCACTGGTGTGGGTGTGGCATCACAGACATCACACAACACCTACCAACTACATAAGCCAACATGCAGACATCACAATGGGCAACAAGTGTCAACATACATGTCCCGAATACGTTCCAAAATGACATGTCCCAGAAACATTGCCACCCACTGCTGAGTCTACAACTGGCTGTTGTTACAATTCTCACATACCCCTTCACGACAACAGCAATATCATTTAGACAATGGGTATGTTGTACATTGTCACCCACCTTCAAGTGAAGTAGCGAGTGATGAGCTGTTGACGCATGTCACCACCTTCCTCCTCTTCGCTGTCCTCATCACTGGACTCAGATTGGTGTGCAGGCAGGGGACCTTGGGTCCTCATCATCATCCAGGAGCAGGGGAATCTCCTTGCGAATGGTTAGGTTGTGGAGCATGCAGCATGCCACTACGATCTGACATACCTTTCTGGGCGAGTATTCCAGTGCACCTCCGGTCTTGTCCAGGCAGCGGAAACATGACTTCAGCAGACCAAAAGTACGCTCCACCACATGTGTCCTCCCAAGTTCAGCCGGGGTCCTAGCATTCCGCAGTGGGCTAAGCAACCAGGGGCGGTTGGGATATGCAGAGTCACCTAGGTATGACAAATCGACATTGCAATGTCGAAGAGGCAGAGGCCAGCAGGTCACACCCCCATCAAGCCATACGACTAGACATACTCACCCACAATCCATGCACGCTTGGGAAGCAGATTAGCCATCAGCTGGGGCACAGTGCTGTTCCGCCGGATGTAGGAGTCATGGGCTGAGCCTGGGAATCTGGCACACAAGTGGGAGATGATCATATCTGCCAGGCACACCACTTGCACATTTATGGAGTGGTAATGTTTGCGATTCCTGTAAATGTGCTCACTTGCCTGTGGTGGCACAAGACTGACATGGGTTCAATCAATGGCACCAACAACATGGGGATGTGCCCAAGGGGATAGAAGTTCCCCTTCACAGCTGGCAATTCAGCACCCCTGGGGAAATGGATATATCTGCCCTTGTATATCATCATGGCAGACAGAACATCAGGCAGCACCATGCTGAACATCGGTTGTGACATCCCACCAGCACTGGCCACTGTCTCCTAGAACGATCCAGTGGCAAAAAAATGCAGGGCTGCCATCACCTTATAAGTTGGGGTAAAAGCTGTTGGATATGTGCGGCGAGGCTGCAGGTGGGGCTCCAACATATCACAAACGGTTTTTAGGGTGGCTCTATCCAAATGAAATTTTCGGATGATCACCACATCCTCCATGTCCTCCAGCACTGTCAAGTGACGAAGTAGATTTAGACTCATCCTAGTTGAGATGAAAGTGGACACATGTCAATGCAATCCATCATGGGATGGGCACAGCATATCACATTCTGGATGACACAGCGACAACAATGACTGAAATAATAATTGAGGGAAACACTAGCTTACATGTAGGGACGCTTTCAGCTTCACAAAGGGCACACCTCTCAAATTACAATACGCAAGTACCTCAAACACCACATAGTTCAATGTGAATGCACATAGTGATATGGCCACTTTTCACATGTGAGCATGTCATCCAGCAAATGTGTAAGACATCAATAACACTGTCTCATATTTAGCTGCTGTACCTGTCACACCTTAATGCATCATTTCAACCTGGCACACATCCACAATACAATGACCACAGTTGGCGCAGGAATGACAATTGTGTGTATGAGCAGACATAAGAGGCCATGCAAGAAACTACATTATACAGTGAGACGAACCTTGCTGTGATTATCACTGCACCTCAACACACTGACATGTGTACACATTGTAGAGTCCACTACAACACTGTCCAGCCTCATCGACCATCAAATTCATAAGTGACATGTGAGGGAGTACAGGCCAATCTATGACACACATACACAAACATGGCATGTGTAGTCAATGGAACATTGGCATTGTGTGCACAATGATGTGCCATTGACCATGTTACCAGTGTACACTGTTGATGTGTGCCAGAAGGCCATTGCCATTGTATGGCACCCAAATCGCGGTAGCTACCAGCCCCAGCGGTGTGTCACCAGCACCCACCTTTCATACAGGTGCGGTAGTCACTGGCATGGAGACATGCCCAAATCGCGGTTGGCATGCTCCGCCACCCAAATCGCTGTGCCTCATGTGATTATATGGAAACCAAATCACTGTTGCTACCGCCTGGCCCCAGCGGTGTGTCACCAGCACCCCCCCTATTTTACAGGTGCGGTAGTCATTGGCATGGAGACATGCCCAAATGGTGGTTGTATGCTCTGCCACCCAAATCATGGTGCCTCATGATTGTATGACACCCAAATCACGGTAGCTACCACCTGGCCCCAGCGTTGTGTCATCAGCACCCCCCATTCACACAGGTGGGGTAGTCATTGTCATGAAGACATGCCCAAATGGCGGTTGGCATGCTACGCCACCCAAATCGCGGTGCCTCATGTGATTGTATGGCACCCAAATCGCGGTAGCTACTCCCCGACCCCAGGGGTGTGTCACCGCCAAGGAGCATGCCTTAGAGCCAATGGAAACGATGATTGCGGTGGCATGATGCAATTTTGAACATTGCGGTAGGCATGCTCCGCCCCGGTGGTGCCGGTCATTGGATGCTTTGGAAAGAGGCAGACCTGGACCACCAATTGCTGCAGCTTGGCACCTTTGAAACGAGCCCAGGTGGCTTTTTATGTGTGGGAGGGAGCCTCACATTTCCACTGCTCCCAGAGCCTGCTGTCAGAGACCCCTGACCTGCTGCTTCTGCCTCCAGGGACTGCTGCCTGAGACCCCTGACATGCTGCTGCTGCCTTCAGGGACTGCTACCTGAGACCCCTCATCTGCTGCTGTGCTGCCTCCAGGGACTGCTACCTAAGACCCCTCATCTGCTGCTGCCTCCAGGGACTGCTGCCTGAGACCCCTCATCTGCTGCTCCCTCCAGGGACTGCTGCCTGAGACTCCTCACCACCCAATTTCACCACAGTTGTTCCATGTCCACAGTGAAGGCAAGGACAGATCCGTGCCAGTCCATTCACAAGCGAGGAGCTTGAGGTCCTGGTGGACGAGGTGCTCACACAGTACCCAAGGCTGTATGGTGCCCCAAAATGTTGTGGTAAATCCTCAAAAGTGGATGTGTAGGGCAGGGGGTCACACATGTAGTTGGACTGATACAGTATGTGCCTGAGGGTGTGGGGTTCTGTGATGCACTGACAAACATGCTGTCTCCAGGGGGAAGGTGTGTGTCCCAATGTCACAGGTTACCCTGTCTGCAGTTGTAGGTATGAGTGAACAGTGTTGCATTGTCAGTCATACAGTGACGCAGTAGGTTGGTCATGCAGGAGTCAGGACAGTGATTGCTTGACTGAATGGCTGTGTGTGCCCCTGTTGTCCATCTCAGTGTGAGCCCATATGGTCAACACAGTGCCCACCCACAAAGACAAGGACACATCACTTCACTTACTGTGTATTTCCTAAGTTATTTCTCATTGCACTCCAGCTATGTGCCATCTCAGCCCTGTAGATTGCACACTACCGGCCTTGTGTTGAGGAATTTCTGTTTGTGAGTCCATGTCCCTCAATGCGACACCCATGACATAGTTATCGATTCACAGGGCAGGGACATTGAGTGCTGCAAAGTCTTGGACACAGTGAGTCCACCCTCAGACACAGGTTGATATGTGATGTAGGTGTTACTCTACCAAACAATGGACTGGAGATGTGTGCAGGCCACATAGGGGTTTCAGGGCTGGCATCCTGCATCCGTGTGAGATGTGCAGGGACTGCATTTCCTCTCACAACTGCATGCAATCACATCAGCTTATCCCATGCAGATGTCCCATGTGAGATATACCCTAGTCTCTGATGGACATATAGTTGAATTTGTAATGAGTTTGTATCTTGCTGCTATACTGATAGATGTCGGAACATAACACTGTGTCACTGATCATTTTCCCCTCTTGTCTCCCATGCCTGCAGCTCAAGGTACACCAGCGTAAGGTCGTGTGGAGGGCCATTGCAGCAAAGGTGCGAGTTCTGGGGGTCTCTAACCGATGGCACACCCACTGCCACAAGAGGTGGGACGACATCAGCCGGCTGGCAAAGAACGTGGCAGAGATTACCTTGGGGCTGCTTCCTCGCAATGGGTGTTTGGCATGGTGCAGCATGACACCACTAATGGGCCACATCTTGCCGGTGACTCACCCTGAGCTGGATGCACATTTGAAGGAGCATCAGCAGAAAGGTATTTGGGGATGGTGAATTTGGCTGGGAGTGGCTGCATGTGTACAGAGCCAGTGCCTGTGTTGGCCTATGTGATGTTGGTGGTATGATGAAGTGGCATGTAAGTGGCTGCTGGGCTGGGTGCCAGTGTCATGCATTTGCCCTACCTGTACTTACAAAGGTAATTTTCCATGCTGTGGATTTCCATTGCAGTCTGAGTTGTGCTCTTCAGGTTTCTTCAGCATTGGGTTAGTCTGGGGAATCACATTGGGAGGGAACAGCAGTGTTCCCAATCTGAGTGTGACTTCATCAATGCGTCCATTGCATGCACCCAGATTGTTGAGGCCTAGACATCTGACAACAATGTGCACCAGTCTCTGAAGCCAAAAGTACAACATGGTTGTTGGCATGGGCTCTTCCCCATTGTGGCCTGTCATGTTGTAGTCTGTGTCTGTGTTGTCCCCGCCTGTTCCATCCCGATCTGTCAGTGGCAACAAGCGGTGTGCCCCCATCATGTCCCTAGGTGTGCGCAGAGCTAGTTGTGTGTCTGGTTGAATAGAATAAATAAAGTAAAGGAGGCCCCCTTAACTGTCAACTTTGGGACAGGGGAGATAGCATAGGAAACTGAAAAACGTCCCACAGGTTTACCACAAAATAGGTAGGAAATGGAGTAGTAATCTGTAATGCGTTTTGCAATGCTTAGCAATACCAGCAATATACTTCTATTGGTTACCAAGACATAGAATACAAATTGTACACTCAATCTTATACTCAGAAAACCACCAGCAACTATAAATGTAATGGCAATAAAGCACACAAAGCGTCAAATGTAAAAAACAAATCAGAGAATAATGTTTTAGAAAAATATATATATATTTGTCAGTTTATTCAAAGGGGCACATTATCAACACATTTGTAACAAATCATTAAAAAAACATACACATAGCATGTTATAACATTTTCTAAAATTTTTTTTAAAAAAAACAACACATAAGCATCAGGTTAAAAAGTTCAAAGGAACAGGGGTCGACGCGGCGTTTCGGTTACAGTGAAATAGACAACCTTCTTCAGGACCAAGTTCTAGAAGGAAACATAGAATTACTATTCTTTTCAAACCCAAATCTTTACAGAATTATTTTTCTAAAACAACATATTTTCTTAAGCTATAGCATTTGACAAAAAGTGCTGTTGTTATACTTAAAAATTGGTGAAAGAGGTGGTTGGTATGGTATTGCTAAAGTGCATCGCGCATTTATACTGCTACCATTTCGTGGGTCACTATGTTAATTATCATAGTGATAAAAGAAATCAAATATGTGGGTAGATGATACTCGTATTGCCCACTGTAAGGTTACCTTGCATAAGTAGTATTAATGGGAGTGCCTAAGTTCTTATCTAGGCCACTTGATGGTGGGTCGCGGTTTATATTTATGCGAAGGGATAGCTTTTTTGATTGTTATACACACTTCTGAAATTACCTTAATGGTTTAAGTAGCCTCCAAATCAATCCAGGAGGGCACTTTGCCGGTTGTATGATCCGGTAGGGAACTGGAAATAATTCCTAATATGATTCAATAATTCCTCAGGATATCTGTAAATGGCAGTGAGATTATGTTTTAAATTTGTGCTCTATGCATAAAGGAACATAAAGTAGTAAAGGATTTGTATTATAGATTGAACAAAACTACCTTAAAATTACATGGGGATAGGCCTTGTTCTGGTAGTAGGAGCCACCGATATATATTTCCTGTGTTGCTGTAAATAAATGCCCCTATTAGTTTATTGCAAATAAGGAGTAATAGCCAATGGTCTACTAGTCTATCTTGATACATAGATTAGGCATTTGTACTTACCCAGGTTTAAATTACTGGCAGTTGTGTATGATACACGTGTTTTTCACTATGCTGGTGTAGCGGCTATTTAGCATTCAATTCGTGGTGGGCATTGTCCTGCCACTGATTCTTTGGGTATAAAATAAGATAAAATATCTTTTTAGGGTTCCAGTCTAGATTAATATAAATTAAACAGCCTTATTTAGTAGAATTCAATAATCAGACTTCGAGTATCTAGTTATATTTATGATGCGTTATTGATAGTCTGGTTTCACTATTTTTCATGACTTAGGCTTTTATTGTCTATTTTGCACATACACCATCTATTACTTGCACCTCTCTGGTGAATGTTAAATTGCAATATTTATTCATCTTGACATTCTGTACATAAGGCAAACGAAGCAGGCCCCCTCTAGTGGTAGATGCCTTACATCATTGTCCAACATTTGTTGCTGATTGTTGGCATGTTTATTTAATAAGTGAAACCACTGCCGAATTCAAAAAAATAGTGGAGCGTTGTGATGGGCATGCAATCGACCCATTAGCTTAACTAACAGTTACTCCTTGTTAGCATCTTTCTGTTTGTATATAAATTACAGAGTTGGGTTAGACTAGGGCAACGTAATAGCTATGACCTAACTGTGCCCAGCGTATAGTAAAAAGAGTCTAGCAGAGGTTGCGGAGGTTCGAGCTTAATCTTCTTACCTTGGTTTTGTAATTCGGCCTCCCTGCTCCCACTACCGTCGCCGTTAGTCTTCTGTTTTCCGAAAAAGCGAAAGTATCTTCGGAGGCAAAGGGAAATCCCTATTTATGCTACATGCAAGCTTATTGGGCGGTAAGAACTACACGTCCCAATTGGTCGACGTGCTGTCACGTGATATAGAAGCGTCGTTTGTTTACTTTGAGACGCTATCGGGAAAGGTGCTTAAATATCGTTCTCTGCCTTCGATTTCATTAGACTTTGGGCTATTATTTAAGAATGTCCTTAACAGAAAAAACGGTCATATTGTCATACGGGCATCGAAAAATATTTTATATTATCGCGCCATAGTTTGAGTAGAGGGGATTTGACTCAGTTCAATTAACTTCCCCATTGGTTGGCGTAATATCACGTGATTTAACTACGTCATATGTTTACCTTTTAGGCAATGTCAAGCGAAATGCTCAGATATTGTTGCCTCCAGTTAATATCATAGAAACCGGATTACGCATTACGGACGTCCCAGCCCGGGAGGATATAGTTTGTTATGTTGTTGGGCATTAATGAATGGCAAACTTAGTCGTTCCGTAAACGTCCTAGAGGGGATTGAACTGAATTAAAATGTAACTAAGACGCAGATATGTGTCAAAAAAAGGAAACAGATAAAAAGAGCAATGAAGTCATGACCAATAATGACTGTTATTTACTAGGTGACTTGTTTACCACGTCCTGAATGGGCATGTTTAAAAATAAGTATGTGAGGTTAAGCCTCATTAGGAGAGGAGTGTTTGTTTATTAACCGCATACCAATAGGGCAGATCTAAACAGGTACAGCAATCACTATATGTCTGAAGGTCAATTAAAGAGTAAGGAAATCTAATGATATTACTGGTTGTTATATTGTTATATTATTTTCTCCCAGTCTTCTCTGCTATTAAGACCGGCACGGACACTGTTGCATCTAGACATGAAGAATTGCTCTCGTCTTTTCCTCTTTTGTGTAAGGTTACCTCCTCTGGTGCCAAGAGTAACATGTTCCAGGCAGCACCAGCGCAGATCTTTTGTATCATGTTTCGCTGATATCCAGTGCTCTGTTAGCCCGAACTTTACTTTCCCCTGTTCGGGCTGTACCAACTGTAAAAACATAATCCGTGGTAATACAATCACAATAAAAGGTACTGTACTTAAACCAACGAGTTTTATGAACTGCAGAACGACCAGCGTTATCTACCTAATAAGTTGTCCCTGCAATTTAATTTATGTAGGAGAAACCTCAAGAGAAGTTCGTATCAGGCTAAACGAGCATAGATCCGCCTTGCGAACGAATAAGATAGGTGCCCCCCTAACAGAGCACTGGATATCAGCGAAACATGATACAAAAGATCATTCCTCTGGTGCTGCCCATGTCCGGGTCAGTAAGAGGGGACAAGTTACCTTCACAGCTGGAACCACTGCCCCTGCCCCTGTCCCCCTGCTGCCATCAGTGCTGAGTCTGTGGAGCTTTTGCACCAGCTGGGTGTACGCCAGACAGCTCTCCTCAATGCCTTCATTGACCATGACAGACAATTGGCCCAGGTGGTTGCTTTCATGGAGGGCATACATTCAGACATGGGTGGGCTGCATCGTACTGTCCAGGCTTTGTCCTCCACAGAGACGCCTGGCCTTCAACAGGCACATACTACCAGTCCATCTCCGGGGCCTTTGTCCACTCCCCAGGTTGTGGCCACGTCTGACGATAGTGACCACGGTCCACAGACGTCAAAGTCCCAATACAGCACACGCAGGACACAGCAGCAACAACCCAAGCGACCCCGCCCGCAGACACCATCCCCACAAAAGAGCAAAGCCACCCCAGAGCACAAGGACAAAAGCCCATCAGGCAACAGCAAGGCCCAAAAAGCAAAGAAGCAGACCTCAGGCTCACATGCCTCAGAGGCATCCCCAGCTAAGGACTCTCCTGTCCCTAAAGCAGCTCGCAAAGAGCAGCATGCAGTTTCTGTGCCCACTGAGGAGATGGTGCATGGCAAGGGTACACCTAAGAAGGGCTCCAAGGCAGATTCACCCACCACCTCGACTCCCATTCCAAGCCTAGTGAAGCAAGGTGAAGGAGGGCACTGTAGGGGCTATATCTGGCAAACAGGGGATGGAGGGTCAAAGGCGAAGCCAGGCGAAGCATTCCACTGGATCCAGCACATCCCCAGAGAGAGTGCCAGTGTCTGCACCTGATGCAGCTTTGTTGGTGAGTGTGGCTGTTGTGTCCACACCACTTTCCATTAATCCGAAGACAGGGAAGCCATTTGGAATCCCCAAGAAGTGAAAAGACACCCCTCCCCAATCTCCCTGCTACACTGTGTCCCACGTCAGCATGACTCCACCTCCACGTGCCACTACACCACCTGGTCCAAGCAGCCCTCTGGATTGCCAAGCACTGTTATCTCTACCTCAGCTGGGCTGCTCTCTCTCCAGTCAAGTGCTCCTACTGTCCCCAACACACAGCCAGCTCCCAGTCCGCCAGACAGCCAAGTCTGAGTGGTAGTCACCCTCACACACCTGTCTCTCACACAGGTAGGCCTGTACTGCCCATTGTCACCCCCTGATTGTGTTACTGATCATGTAAAGGTACAGTCGCACACATTCCCTGTGCAGCCATTTCATGTACTCGCTCGGCACTTTGCCCTGGACACAGGCCTTCATGTTTTGCCCTTGGCTGTGCAGCCTCTCATGTACTCGCCTTGCACTTTGCCCTGGACACTGGCCTTCCTGTTTTGCTCTTGCCTGTGCAGGCTCTCATGTACTCGCTCTGCACTTTGCCCTGGACACTGGCCTTCCTGTTTAGCCCTTGCCTGTGCAGCCTCTCATGTACTCGCTCTGCACTTTGCCCTGGACACTGGCCTTGTTGCTCTTTGCTGTGTCGGACTATTCCCTGTGCAGCCTCTCATGTACTCGCTCTGCACTTTTCCCTGGACACTGGCCTTCCTGTTTAGACCTTGCCTGTGCAGCCTCTCATGTACTCGCTCTGCACTTTGCCCTGGACACTGGCCTTGTTGCTCTTTGCTGTGTCAGACTATTCCCTGTGCAGCCTCTCATGTACTCACTCTGCACTTTGCCCTGGACACTGGCCTTCCTGTTTTGCCCTTGCCTGTGCAGCCTCTCATGTACTCGCTCTGTACTTTACCCTGAACATTGGCCATGTTGCTCTTTGCGGTGTTGGACTATTCCCTGTGCAGCCTCCCATGTACTCGCTCTGCACTTTGCCCTGGACACTGGCCTTCCTGTTTAGTCCTTGCCTGTGCAGCCTCTCATGTACTCGCTCTGTACTTTGCCCTGGACACTGGCCATGTTGCTCTTTGCTGTGTTGGACTATTCCCTGTGCAGCCTCCCATGTACTCACTCTGCACTTTGCCCTGGACACTGGCCTTCCTATTTAGCCCCTGCATGTGCAGCCTCTCATGTATTCGCTCTGCACTTTGTCCTGGACACTGGCTTTGTTGCTCTTTGCTGAGTTGGACTATTCCCTGCGCTGCCTCGTGTGTTCCCACTCTGCACTTTGAACTGGCCACTGGCCTTGCTGTTTTGCCCTTGCCTGTGCAGATTCTCATGTACTCACTCTGCACCCTGGATTGGCCACTGGCCTTGATGTTTTGCCCTTGTCTGTGCAGATTCTCATGGGTATGCTCTGCATTTTGTGCCTTGCTTGTCTCTACTGTTGGTGCCTATCTGTGCAATATGTGAATAAAAACAGTTACTCCCGTTGTCTGTTTTGTCAGTGTCCTTACTGAAGTTACTTTGGTGTGATTAAATGGTTGACTGTGCCCCATGCTCTGTGTGCCACTTCAACATTGCCAATGTCTTTGCTCGCCTACTCTCTTTTTACAGGGGTGACAGGGACTTCAGTTCTTCATGACACTGATATTTTTTGTGTCTATGATGTCAATTTTACCTGTAATGCAGTTGTCATTTTCATGGTTTGTAAATGTTGGCTAGATTCTTCACATGTCAGGTTGGGGGGCACTGTCAGCACAGAGTGTGATTCTCCCCACAGGTTCGCAGGCAGGCTGGCCAGTGTCATCATGTATGTGTTTTATTCCTTTATGTGTGCACAGCAGTGTATATGTGTGGTCATCTTGTGATTGCCAGTCATCCTGGTCCCATGGCCTACCTTCGATGTGTGCTCTTGAGTGGTCAAGAAGTGTGCAGTGTGAAGGGTGTGACTCTGTAGGGAGTGTTGATGTGTGTGTGCCCCTGCTTTGTCAACTACACATGTGTCACCCAGGAGTTGGGTGCCTGTTGTTTGGATTGTTTCGCCCTGTGGATGTGGTTGTATGCACATGTGTGAGTTGTATGTTTTGCACTGTGCAGTTTGTTAGTGTGTCCATGCAGTTCTGTCTGACTCCTGCTTGTTGTTTTTGTCACTTGTGAGTATGCAGAGTGTGTGACTGGCATGTCAGTGTTGTGTTTTGTTGAGCATCCATGTGTCTTGATACTGTTTGTGTACACTGTGCAGACCTGCTGCTCCACACTGCCATTGTGGTTGTGTTTTCTCATGCATTGCTGTCACATGGTGCCTTTTTGCGTTAGAATGACATGTTGTGTTTGGTGTCATGCCATCCCCTATGTGTGCTTCAGATGCCTACCCATTGTGGGTCTGTACTCTGTTTGTGTATGGTGCACTCCTGCCATGTCCACGACAGACTTGCAGTACACTTCACTTAGATGTCAGTTGTACCCTTGGTTTCTATGTGTGTGTGCCTCCTCATCACTTCATTTGTGTCACTGTGCTTTGTGATGCAGTTCTTTGTCCAGGAGCAATGTGCCACTCAGGATATTTCCCCAATTGTTCACTTGTGATGTTATTGTGCTGTTTGGCAGTCATGGTTGCTCATCTGCTGTTCAGCTGTGTGTGCTGCCCAGTCCTCTGGTCAAGTTGATTCCACCTTTGTATCCCAGACTTGTGCATCTGTTGTTATTGTGTTGGATGTATGTGTGTTGGCTGTGGTATTGCTTTATTTCCTGGGTGTGCTGTTGTCTTTGTGCTGTGCTTATTTGTGTTGTGTGGGTTGATGTTGTGTCACTCATGTCTGTGTGTGACTGATATGCTTGGTGAGCACACACTGCTTGTTGTGCGTGCAGTGCTGTGTATATGTTGCCTTGTCATTGCCTGGGGTGCATTCCCTGATGTCCTGCAGTGTTTGCTTTGATTTCTTTACATGTGCATCTTTTGTTTGTTTGATGTAGCTGTGTTGTTCTGTGGTGGTGCACTTCTTGTGTGTGTTGTGGTATGTTGTCTGTGCATTGTTCCTGAGTGATTAGTTAGTGCACTCCTGTTGTGTTTGTGCTCCCATTGCCTTGCCACGGTTTGGCTGCACAGGGCATGTCTGTTTTTGTTGTGGTTCTGTGTGTGTTTCTGTTGGGATATGAGCATGTCTGTTGTTTTTATGCAGGCATTTGTTCTGGCATCCCTGTGTGTGTGTGATGTTTGTGGTATGTTTGTTTGTGTGTTTAGCCTAGCAAGTATTGCTAGCCTTCAGTGTGTTTGGCACTGGTGTTGTGTGCTGCTGGTGTACGGGGGTATGTGTGTACTTCCCTCATGGTGTTTGGCAGTCATGGACTGTGTCAATGGGCCCTGTGTGTTGTGCTGCTGGTGTACTCATGTGAAGTGGTTGTATGCATGTGTGGCTGTTCACAGATTGAGTTCAGGGCCTTCCTTTCATCCTTGTGCCTATACATGGTTTGCCTTGCTGGCTCCCTGTGTTGTTGCACATGGCCTTCCATTTGTGTGCATACCACTTTGGCTTTCCTATTTGTTGTGCTCCATTGCTGTTGGCATTTGGGGTGTGTATGTGTCTGTGTGTCAGTCTGTGGTATGTATGTGTGACTATGCAGGCTGTGTGTCCATTTGTATGTATGCTTGTACTCATTTTTGTTTCCCTGAGTGTGGTGGTGTTGTGGTGTGTGTGTTTCCCTGGCCCTGTGCTACTGTGCTGTGTGTTGTGTGTTCCTGTGCAGCCACTCCTACTGTGGCTGTCTCTCTGGTTGTTTATTATGTGGTGCAGGGTATGGTTTGACCTGGCTTGTTGTTGTGCATGGGGGTGCACAGGATGGGCACATGGCATGTACCTTCATGGGGTGTGCTAATGTGTGGTGAGAGTAGGTGTGGCCCTGTGGTCTTTCTGCCCTACCCATGCCTGGCGCAGGCCCTGCCTTCTGCATTGTGCGCATGTATTCCCTTGTGTTCACCGCTGCGGTGAGGTGACCGGGACATTGCTGCAAGATCGCGGTGTATGGGTATCCTGGATGCAGAGGGGTGACTTGGTAGCAGGTGGGTCATGTGTGGGTGCCCTTGTGGATGTGTTCCTGTCCCCACCAGGGTGTCTGATGTCGATTTGGACCCTGTGTCAGCTCATGTGTTGTGTGTTGTGTTTGTGTAGTTGCGTACCTGCGGCAGCATCCGCTGCGGTCCATGAGTTGCTGGGGATGTAGCAGGTACAGCACCGGAAAAACGTGTAGAGCTGGGTCCATGGCGGTGCTGACCGGGTGGTGTTGACCAGGACTCTGGTTTCGCGCTCCGCTGTCAAGCTTCCGCCGTCTCTGGTTAGGCGGTGTCTCCGCTGCAGTGCGTCTGCTTGTCTGGGGCATCCTAATTTGTGCAGCGGGGCGGACGTCATTCCTCACGGCGGTGAGTCTCCATTGGCTCCCACCACCGCCGCGGGCGCACTTTGATGGCGGTGCGCGTCGCACCGCGGCGGATGGGAAATGGGCTATGTTTGGCCATTCTAATATGGCGGACGTGGGTACAACTGCTCGCAGGCGGAAAAATAAATTTTTCCGCACTGTTGTGGTGCCACCCCCCAACATCTTGATGGACCCCTAGGTGTTTGAACACCTTTGCTAGGGGCAAATCTAAGTCCAGCATCGAATATGTAATGGTGTATTGGTAATCATAGTACATTGGGGATTCATACAGGATTTTAAGGTAGACAACAGAGGGGAGAGCGACCATTACTCCTTTTGCTTAGTTTTGTCATGGGAGTTGATTACTACCCATCCTATCAACTCTAGCAACTTGGGGAATAAGTCCCTGCAGTTGACAATAAGTAATAACCGAAGATCAGTCAAATGGTCTGCCATTGTCAACCAAATTGAACCCCTCAGGTGCATCAATAATGCTTATTGAGAAGCACTCATCCCTTATAGTGACATAGGTCCAGACTATATACATATAACACAAATCCACTGTTGCTTGGCAGAGAAGATAAAAACTTCTCTAACAAAACCGCAAAAGAGAGGCTGTAATTTAAAATCCAATTGTCAACCTTCCTTTCTGTGGTTCAACAAAGAATACACTTTGGCTAAACAAAGACTCTTACTTTTCCTTAAAACTACAAATATGCCACAAATTAGACACCTGAGGGCAGAATACAAAAGAGCACAGAAGGTAGCATTAAGGAACTGGGAAGATGCCATCTGGAATGATCTTATCACTGCTGCCAGACTTAAGAATCACTCTTTATTTTGGGGAATAGTTGCACACTGAAGTAAAGGGGGTAATAATGGTACAGACCATTTCCTCGACCACGGCATTTGTCATAGACATTTTTTTGATCTATACACTATGCCCAATGAGATTGATACAAATCCCACATATTTTGCTGAATGCGCTTTCTGTAATATGCCTAAACCTTTACTACAATTAAGCAATAAGACTAGCTATAGCCGCCATCAAACCAGGAAAAGTACCTGGGACAGACAAGATATTGGGACATCTGTTGAAACATGTCCCAAAAGTATGGGCACCATATGTGAATCTTCTAACTAATGCATTGGCAAGAAGGACACCTATCCCAGAATCTTGGAAAGATGCGGAGATAGTAACTATCTATAAGAGAGGCATCAAGGACAATCTGGCTCACTATAGGCAAATAAGCCTGATAGATATTCTCCAAAAAGAATACGGAAAGCAGATCCTGTTAAATGAATGGATACTAGAAAATGACATACTTTCACCCTGCCAGGCTGGCTTTAGACTAAAGACAAGAACAATCGAGTAAGTCTTTAGACTTTCATGCATAACCCGGAAATATGTTAAGTTGAAACTTGGACACATATACTTTGCTTTCATTGATCTGAAAGCAGCGTTTGGCTCAATACCAAGAGATCACCTATGGGAAACTCTGCGCAAGCACGATGTACCGGCGGATATCTTATTACAAATAAGGCTCTACGAGGGCAACTTTGCTAAAGTATGATGGGTGTAGGGGGGAACTCACTGAGGACATCCCCATTAGAAAGGGTGTGCAGCAGGGCTGCGTTTTGGCTCCAACACTGTTTTTATTGTATGTGAATGACCTGATCCAGCATCTTCAAAAATGCTCCCATGACTCCCCAAAGCTAGGAGGAAATCATATATGTGCCCTAATGATTGCATATAACACAATTTGAGTGTCCCAGATGCCCAGGGGGTTACAAAGTCTTCTTGATAATTTTAGTAATTATTGTAGAATAAAAGACTTAGAAATAAACCCTGCTAAGACTAAATATATGGCCATCAACCCGCACAAAAATGTAAAAAACTAAATAATTTTAGATCAAGTGCCATTGGAGTGTGTTGCCAATTTTACTTATCTCGGTGTGACACTTTACTGGAAATTGTCTTGATAACCATACATAAATAAGGCCAAAACAATCTTACTGCAAAATTCTATCCCTACTGTCAAGAAACTTCACTCTACTATGTCAAAGGCCAATACTCCAGCTTTGGAGGTTTATAAATATAGAGCCCAATCTGCTGCCCACTATGGATCAGAATTATAGGGCAGTGAAAATTTAAATTGTTTAACAATAGGGGAAAACGGAATCATGCGGATGTTCACATCACTCCCCCATAATATCCCAGTGATCCCCTTATCCCTTGATATTAGCATTAAAAGATTGGAACATCTGGCTATATTGAGATCCCTGTCCTATTGGGTTAGAATATGGACCACTGAAAAATTAAAACCATACAGGGAAGCACTGAGATAACTGTTGGGACTTTACACCCAAGTAACATTCCATGGTTCACCCATGTTCAAAACTGGTTTTTAATGTTGAGCCTGAAAAGGTTCTGGACAAATCCCAACCTATTGACCAAAGACTCAAAGAACGAGATTAAGTATATTTATTGGAATTTTATCATGCACAAAATCACTTTAGACTGCACTGTAGGGAGACTTACCGCACAATTCTTGTCTATTAAAATGATTCCGAGTTTTGAATAATTTATGGATGAAATTGAACCTCAGCAAAAATCCTTTACCTGAAATTTCAATACCAGACACTTCATATTAACTCTTTCACAGCTAAGTGGTCTACCATACAAGCAGTGGGAAAGGAACTTAAATGTGCCTTGTGCTCGTTAGATGCCAAGGAAAATATTGTGCATATTTTATTCTTCGGTGCTGTATATGCAAATCCGAGAAGGAAGTGGATAAAGCCGCTGTGCCTGAATCTGACGACTAGGAAATACTTGGAGATTTTAGGAATAATAAAATCAGATAGCTCACAGCTTATTGTATTTAGTGTCAGCAGATTCTTACTTGCCGCATGCTATTTAAAGAAAAAGAGAGGGTTACAATTTTAAAAATTCTTTGCAATTTTATTACATTTTATAATGTTTTATGGACTGGATTTCAATTCCGATCACATATCGCCCTTTCAGCACAATCAAATTGACCTAAATTATTTTGATGGTGATAATTTAGTATCTAATGAATATACTGTTGTATCTGCTATCACAATTGTATATGAATCAATTACTTTGACTGTGTTATTTTAGGCTGTATTTTGGATTAAATGCAAGGTAGATGTAAGGTGCCTACAGAAGTAGAAAAACATTTGGACAAAGTGGACATTTTTTACTCTGTAAATCTACTATGTACCTGTCTTTTTATTAACATTAACTCTGTTTTTACATTTTTTAATGTAACTTTTGTGCTGGAATTAATTGTTATTGCTTTTGATGGAGCGAGTTTCAGAATTTATTTTATTCTGGCTCGTGAAATTAATTCTCTGTAACATGAACTAATTTATTAATGAATTGTTGTATGATTTGTATTATTAAATCAACCTAGAGTAAAATTGCATTCACAAACACGCGGGACTAACATTTATGTGCTCATGTTGCATTTGCAAGTTTGTTTTGTAACACATAATTAATATTGTTTTGTTCGTCCTATTGTCTTTGTCATTATTAATGCGGCTGATCATTTTGTGGCATGTGCTTTCATTATGTGTGCTTATATGTTTGTCTATGTTGTGACTGTTTATCCATGTTTTGTTCGTCTATCTTTTTACTCTTTCAGATATATAAAGAATCCAGCTGGACTTTAAGAAGAATGGTAGATATTAAATGTGCTGCTTTATTTGTTTGCCTCTGCTAGGTGACATATACTAATGGGTAAAATATTAGCAAAGAAGGGTGGGTAACAGAAGGGTTTATTTTACTTGAATTAATCACCTTTTTGTGTTTGTTTAAATACTAGCTCGAGTGAAAGGTTTGAGGCCTAGTTCTAATGAAAGTTGGTTGGCCTGACTAAAAGGAGCTGAGCACGGCAGTGATGGTGTTTTCATTGAAAAACTTCCACGGAAACGTGCAGAAGCTCGAACAATGGATGATGTGTGCATTAAGCTCCGAAAGCTAAAGCGTCAAGGCCAAGGAAGCGTGTAGAGGCAGCTTGGCTAAAATCCTGGAGGAAATAACTATGAACATTTAGTTTAATGTTGCAACTCTGGGAAGTCAGTGTTGCTTCGTGTCAATGGACAATGACATAATGATGTCACTAGTACTGATGCGTTGGCCTCTCGGTGGTCTGATGGATGACAACCAATTAGGTTGCTGCTTTTTACTAAATATAATTTTTTAGTTAGATTAGTGAGCAAGAATAGGTATAAAAACTTGGCCTCTTGAAGGGAGCGGGGCTGACTGTTTCCTGAGGGCGAAGTGCTGTCCGTTTTCCTTTGGACACGTAAGATTTGGTATGCCTAATAAATGATATTTCCCTTGCAGGTCAGAAAGCTAACATAGGGTTTAGGTTGATGTTTTCTTTAATTCGTTATTTCTGTGCAATGTTGAAGTGCCAGACCTTTTGAGCCAATAATCTAATGATTAAAACTGATTTAATAAAAATGTTTGAAATTAATAAATGAGCTAATAAAGATTTTGAAACTTGAGACTTTTAAAAATAAAAGACTTAAAACGTCAAGCTGGTCTTGATTATTTAGTCGTTACCATTAGCAGATTTCATTGGCCTCAGTGGTCTAATTAAATGTTTCCTTGATAATCTATGAATATAAATGTTATACTGCAGTTGTAAATAATGTACATACAAGTTTGATAGCGTGATTAATTAGGCCACATGATTCAGCTTCATGATTTTCTGTCATAAGTTGTATGGGCCTTGGTGTTGATTAGTATGGTAAGTATTAGGTAGTGAATGGTGACATGTGTGACAGAATTTCTATAGTGACGCTGGATCAATTCTTTTGGTAGCAGAGTTCGGTTGCTATGGTAACATACATGTTACATGCAAATTACATAGGATACATGTCTAAAATATGTTGTTAGGTTTGTTCATTTGTTGCATGTAGTCGAAAGGATTTTTTCCAGCAGTGTGAAAAATTCCTGGTTATTTGCCGGCAAAGAGTAGTGTGACTAGAAGAGTTACACAGTGCATTTGTTCTGTTTCAAAATTGTGGTATAGAATATATCACGTGTTGTGGACGTACAGCACAAGTTTAGGGACCTTAGATATGACTGGTTGAATGTAATAGTGAGGATTGTCTATGAAATCGTAGCATTAAGCATAGGGACCTGGGGAGCCTGTTTTAAAACTTTTTGCGAAAAGAGTAATAGGATTTAATCCAAGCTTGAGAGAAGGGTGAGATAGCGTCGTCTATTCTTATTAACGTCTGACGTTTTCTGTGGTTGGTTCAAGTCCTGCCAAGATTTTGTGTGTGTATGATTAGGGTTTCCGTTTGAAAGAGTGAATGATCGTATAGAAATAGCGTTGTCTATTTTATGCGGAGAGAGTTCTGAATGTTTGTGAAACTATCACCTTGTTAGCGAAACAGACAAGTGGTTTGTTTATTTGTGGTTACTAATTAAAAAATTCATTGGAAAGCATTGTTTAAAATGGCACTGTGAACATTTTTGTGAAGGAGGGGTGAGTTTACGGAGTAACACGCAGAGAAGCTGCAGCGGCAGTGTATGCCATTTCGGTTCGCGCAGTGATTGGATAACATAGGTCACAGAAAGCGCACTGATTGGTTCACGTGGCAGTGACGAGCTGGTACCAGATTGGTCAGTTCTGAATACTGTATTTCTATTGGTTGAACAAGGTGGTGACGTGGCTTAACCTGACTGGCTTGTTGGTGTCTTTCGCGCACGGATTGGCTGGAATAGTGGAACACCAAGAGAGTATTTCGAAGCTTTCGGAATAAACGATTTTGATTTAAAACATGAGTTATTGGAACGATAGTGAGATAAAGAAGCCTTCATGGTTTCAGAAAGTGAAAAATGTATTTAAACCTGACAAGAAAATTGAAATGCGTGGTGGTAAATTACTTCATAAGTACAAAACACCCGCAGCCTATATGGAAGGCGAATATGGCTATCATACTGTAATTTGGTCTGACAATTGGATGCATTATACTAAAAATGATGGCGTATTAGCCTGGCCGGAAGATGGGTCATTTAATATGAAAGTTTTGAGAAATTTGAGAGGAAAAATTATGGATCTTGTGCCGAAGCCTAGACCTACACAATTTGAGGCATTGGTTGAATGGGAAGTTGAGATGTTGGAACTTGAACGTGAAAGTAAATGCTTAGCACCTAGAAATTCAAAGTATATTCTAAATAGAGAAACACACGAAGACAAAGTGAGACGCTGGAGAAAAGCAGACATGTATGATGGTCTGTATCCAGTGAGAATAATGATTACTGAAGATCTAGAAGAAAAGAAAGCTCAAAAGAAACTTGATGAGGAATTAGATGATGCAGTTTTAGAAGACATTTATGCTACTAAACGCAAACCGCCACCTTATCAAGTAGATTCTCAATCTACCCCAAGAGTTTCTACAGGAACTTCTCCAAGTGCACCTCCTAGGGAAGCTGAGGAAGGTTCTCCCAGATTTTTAAAATTACCTGAAAGAGTAGGGTCAATAAATAATTGTAGTACACCTAGAGAAATTAGATTTTCTCAACAGGAAAATAATTTTGTGAGAAATTAGGAAAGAATACTTGCTGACATGCCAGAAATTTCCAGTTATAATAAAGCAAAGGAAGATTTAATTCAACAATTGAAAAAAAGCATGGAAGCAGTGACAGTACCAGTAACTATTGGTCCTGTTGTACCAGTTTTCGATCAAGGAGAAAATAGACATTCTGCTTTGACAGTTCCATTAAATGCAGAAATTCAAAAAGTGGCTGAAAGATTTTATTCGGAACTTTCAGAGATACATAGAGAAAAATCTATGATGCCAAATTTAACTTTAAATGGAAGTCTGTCAGGTTCTCAAACACCATCTGTGGCAGAATCAGATCCAGGTCCGTCAGAGAGAAGCCTAAACAGAATAGATTTAACACAAAATGCATTGTCCCCAGAAGCTCCTGATTATAAAAAGCTTGATGTTGCAAAATTAAAAGCTGATTTAGAAGAATTAATTATTGGCACAATTGGTACTGACAGTTTGAAATTGTATCAGGATGATGAACTTCTTTTTATTTGCAAGAGTATTCAGTGGAAAACGAAAAACAGGTATGAACAACTGGAAGAAATGGCTGCTGAATTAGAAATTGATTTGAGTAAACAGAAACATTTGCAGAAACATTACAGAGTGGATTTTTCTGAAAGGGATATTGATAATCTCAATGCTGCTGGAAGAATGGCCCATATAAAAGAATTAATAAGTTTTCTCAGAAAACTAGGTGAATTAGGTAAATGGAGAATAAAATGGTCAAAGAATAAAGAACAGGATAAAAGGTTAAGAAACGAAGTGGTTTCAGAATTTCCAATGAGGGAAATAGCAGGAGGAGGGTATGTGCATGTTCCTTGGTCCAGACAGGATATTCTGCTGTTTACCAATGATTTCCCTCGTTTGAGAGAAAAGCCAGTTGAATGGTATCGACAGGTAGACAGATTTATAAAATTGTCAAAAGTTTTGTGGATTGATCTGGATGGATTCTTTGACATTGTTGTCCCATCAGATCTTTGGACAGAATGCAACATTTCTGTGGATTGGCCAAAAGAAGAACCTGCCCGAGACACAATTACAGGTGCCCCATCAAAAGATGTCATGGACATTTATAATACAGTAATTTATTGGCTGAAAGGAAAAATTCCCCCGAAAGAAGTGGACTGGGTTAAAATTGACAGAACAAATCAGGAACCAAAAGAATCAGTACATTCATTTTATGAAAGATCACTGTTAGTCTTCAAAAAGTACAGTGGCTATGAAAAATTAAGTGAAAAGGACATGAGCCACTTTATTTACAGATTTGTTTATGGCCTGAGACCTGAAATTGGTGAAATGATTAAAAATGGAATTGTGTGCTGGCAATCACTATCAGTTGATGACATTCTGAGAAAGGCAAAATATTGCAGTGACGAGATAGATGCAAAACAGAAAAACCTCAAGGAGAAGGCAATGTGGGCACAAGTGAAGGTAGCAGAACAGAAACAACAGCAGTTAGCTTCTATGCAGCAGAATCAAGGCAAATTTAAGAATAATTTTAATAATAATAACAAGCCTAAATTTAATGTAAATGTTGAAGAGTTAAAACAAAAGCTCCCATGTTTTAATTGCGGCGAAATTGGACACTGGAAAGGCGGGTGTAAAAACCCGCCCAGAAATTTTAAAAATAATTCATTGAATCCACAGGTGCAGTGTGAGTTAAATCAGCAGCAACAGCAACAGCTACAGCAACAGTTAAACGAGTTAAGTCAGCAGCGACAGCTACAGCGACAGGTAGCAAATCAGCAGAGCCAGATTCGGCAGAACCAGATACAGCAGAGCCAAATTCAGCAGAGTCAGGTACCACAAGCACCATTTCCTAATAGTGCTAATGCTCAGAGGTTTTCACCCGAAACAGGTTTCTGTGGAGGTAATCAGGTAAATAATGTGTCAAGAGTTAACATGTCAAATGCTTCTCAATTTTGGCTAAAAAATAAAGAAGAGAGTGATTCATCAGAAGATTATTCATGACGGTGCCTGAGAGAGGAAGAAGAGTGTGTGCTTGGACCCACTCTTGAGGTAGATCAGTCTGGTCCATTTGTAAATGGTAAAGTGAATGACGTTGATATCACTTTCCTTGTGGATACAGGTGCTACCCGTTCTACTGTTAGATCAGCAGAAATAGAAAACCTTCCTCTCTCTGGTGAGTCTATCCAAGTTGAAGGCGTAGCTAATCAGCAAATTAAAACAAGTTTAACAGAACCAGTAAAAGTGGAAATTGGAAATTACAAAGATAAACACAGATTTCTAGTTTGTGACAGCAGTCCTGTGAATCTGTTGGGTCGTGATATATTATGCAAAATGAATTGCAAGATATATTGCTCACCAGATGGCATTGAAATGCAAACATCAGAAGAAGATGGGCTTTATAAATTGACAATGTTGATGGTTGATGAAGAAAAGAAATTACTGTTTCCTGTTTTTGACAAAAATGATTTGCCAGAGGAGCTCAAAAAGCCAGTTAATCCAGAAATTTGGGACCTAACTGGGAATGACATGGGTCTTATGAAAAATGTAGATCCAGTAAAAATTACTGAAAGCAGGGAATAGATTTTCCAAATGTTCCTCAATATAAAATGAAAGCTGAAACAATTGAAGGTGTCATTCCAGTGATTGAAAAATTCATAAGTCAAGGTGTGCTAAAAAAAATTGAGAGCAGTCCATGTAATTCATTCGATTATGGGTATTAAAAAGCCAAACGGAACATATAGAATTGTTCAAGATTTGAGAAAAGTTAACCAAATTGTTGTTCCATGTTGCCCAATTGTTCCAAACCCTGCGGTAATTCTTTATCAGATTCCGCATGACGCAGAATGGTACACGGTCATTGACCTGTGTAATGCCTTCTTTACAGTTCCATTGCATCCAGAAAGCCAGCAAATTTTTGCATTTAGGTTCCAGAATCGTATTTTAGCATGGTGTGGTATCCCACAGGGGTATACTGAGAGTCCATCTATCTTTAATCAGTTATTAAAGAAGTCTCTGGAAGATCTGATATTGCCTGGAAATTCTACATTGGTTCAGTATATTGATGATTTGCTCGTGGCAGCAAAAACACGAGAAAATTGTGTAACTGATACCATTACTCTTTTAAATCGATTGGCAGATGAGGGACATAAAGTGTCACCTGCAAAATTGCAGTTTTGTAAACAAGAAGTGAAATATCTTGGTCACAGAATTGCAAAGGGAACAAGACAAGTGACAATTGAAAGAATTAAAATGATTCGAGCAATACAGCCTCCAACGACACAAAGACAGGTCAGAATGTTTCTGGGAATGGTTGGATACTGTCAACAATGGATTAGTGGATTTTCAGTAATTGCGAAACCACTCCAAAGATTAACAAAAGCAGACATAAAAGATCCAATTAAATTGTCAAAAATCGAATTAGAAGCTTTTGAAAAATTAAAAAGAAGCTTATGTGAAGCTCCAACTCTGGGTATGCCAGATTATGAGAAAGAATTTGAACTGTACTGCAGCGAAAGGGAAGGATGTGCATTGTCTGTTTTGATACAGAGACATGGAAACCTGAGGAAGCCAATTGCATATTACTCAGCTGTTTTGGATCCTGTTGCAAAAGCTTTGCCAGGTTGCTTAAAAGCAGTGGCTGCAACAAGTGTAAGTCTTGAACAGAGTGAGGGTATCATTATGGGATTTCCTGTAAAAGTATATGTACCTCATTCAGTTGTAATTCTTCTTACCAGAAGTAAAACTCAGCATTTGACAAGTAGTAGACTGACAAAATACGAGAAAACAATTCTGGGATCAGATAATGTTTCATTTGCAAGATGCGTGAACCTAAATCCTTCCACATTATTGCCAGATGGAGTCATTACTGAGGTAAATAATGAAAATGACATTGATCATGAATGCCTGGATGTTGTAGATTACTACACAAAACCTCGACAGGACATAAAAGATGTTCCTTTACCTGAATCTGATTTGGTGTATTTTGTGGATGGTTCCTGCTTGAGAACTGATGAAGGGATTCTGAGAGCAGCATATTCAGTGTGTACAGTCTCAGATGTTGTTAAGGGTTCACCTCTTGATGGAATTCGTTCTGCTCAGATTGCAGAGCTAATTGGTTTAATTCGGGCTTGTGAAAAAGCAGCTGGCAAAAAGGTAACCATAGTGACTGATAGTCAGTCTGGGTATGGCGTAGTTCATGACTATGGACAGCTATGGTCTCAAAGAGGTTATTTGACCTCTGCGGGTACGCCAATCAGAAATGCAAAATTGATCAAGAGATTGATCCATGGCATTCAGTTACCAGAGCAAATTGCTGTTGTCAAGTGTGCTGCTCACAAGAAGGGAGAAGATTACATCACTAAAGGCAACGCTTATGCGGATGAGATCGCAAGGTACTGTGCAAAGAACAATTATTCAATCAATCGGGAAAAAGACAAAAGTCACATGTTGAATTCTCTCATGCTAATTTCTGTAGTTGAAACATGGCAGGGGGTAAAAGAATTACAAGATGAGGCAGAAGATGAAGAGAAAAACACATGGTTAAAAGCAGAATGCAGACAGCGAGAGGAAGATGGAGTTTGGGTTTACAAAGATGGAAGGCCTGTAATGCCAAACTGCATGATTGCTGACATGGCAAGGATGTACCATGGTCCAGGGCATTTAGGGAGAGATTCAATGATCAGACTATTCAGAGAAACATGGTTCAGTCCAAAGTTTAGAATCATTGCAGAGTCACTTTGCCAAAGATGTTTGACCTGTCAACAGATGAATCCGAATAGGCAGACTGTTGTAAGCATGGGAACCATAGGACGGGAGGGTGGTCCATTTACCAGGTTACAGATGGATTTCATTGACATGCCGATGCACAACAAGCTAAAATATGTGCTTGTGTTTGTTTGTCTGTTTTCAAGATGGGTGGAAGCTTTCCCAACTCGTCACAATGACTCAGTCACTGTGGCAAAATTGCTTTTGAGGGAGATCATACCTAGGTACGGATTTCCAGTAACCATTGAAAGTGATTGCGGAACCCATTTTGAAAACAGATTGATGAAATTGATTTGTGAAGCTTTAAACATAGAGCAAAAATTGCATTTTGCATACAGACCAGAAGCATCAGGTGTTGTTGAACGGATAAATGGAACTATCAAAAACAGGATTTCAAAAATGTGTCTAGCCACAGGAGTGAAGTGGGCAGATGCTCTTCCACTTGTTCTGATGTCATTGAGAAGCACTCCAGACAAAAATACAGGCCTTAGTCCCCATGATATTCTAATGGGTAGAGTAATGAGGCAAGCATTTGTTCCAGTTGGCAAACTATTGAGTATTAATGACAGTGCAATCATTGAATACTGTCAGAATCTTTCTGATGTAGTTAATTCTGTATTTCATCAGGTGGGAACAGATGTAATTACAAAGGAGAAATAACAAGCACATGATTTGTTGCCTGGAGACTGGGTGAGGACTAAAGTTCATCGAAGAAGAAATTGTTTAGTACCAAGGTGGCAAAAAGCAAGACAAGTCATTTTGGTCACAACAAATGCAGTCAAGTGTAAAGGGCTGAAAAGGTGGGTGCATGCGAGCCATACTATTCGTGTACTACCTCCTGAGAATTCTGATGAAGATAGTGAAGCAACAACTGATTCAGATTCAGAAGGAGATCCAGAAGATCATGAGTCTGATGATCAGCAAGAAAATCAACATCAGGAGAATCTAGATGAGAATCAGAACTTGAATGAAGAAGATCTGGGTATCGAAACTGGAGATCAAGGTGTTGATGAAGATCTGTTAGGAAAAGAATCTTAAAAAGAAAAAGGAGATTCAGAAGCAGAGGATTCTGAGCAAGACGGAAATCTAATCCAGGAGAGTATTGAAAGGCAAAGAAGTAACTCTGTGTGCAGGAGCAAGAAACCTGAAACTGGGAAGCTAAAGGTGATCCCTGAAGAAGAAGAATTGCCAAGTACCAGCTGTAAGGATGATGATGTTCCTAATGGAGTGAAGCTGCCGAGTAAAGAAATTCCTAGGTACAGATTTGAAGTCTCAGATACAGACACTGATGTGAGTGATGAAGAATCTGAAATAAGAAAATTCAGAAAAAGAGCTTGGAAAGCTGAATGTAATGAAAACGTGCCAAAGAAGAAAATCCTGAGGAAAGGAGATATTTGGCCTGAAGATAATTTGAAATTCAAACTGGTGAAGAAATCAAAAGAGCAGATCAACGAAGTATCTAGTCAGGGAGGTGACTCTGAGAAGAGAAACGAAAACAAGAAAATAGAAGTAATCACTCGAAAGACAAAAAGAGTAATAAAGCCAAATCAGAAGTATAAGTCCCCAGAGTGGACTTACATAATTATTTCGCCAATTGTTGAAGTGGAAAGCAGTAGTCAAGAAGATTTGGAAGAAGCTAGTGATAATGACTGATGCTGTTTAGTTTTAGATAAGGGTTTTGATTCCTGGCATAAGGCTGAAGAAAATGTGTTAGATGACTTTAGGTCGAAGAACTTGTGTTTAGTTGGTAAGCACATATTCATGTGACGCAAGGTCGAAGAAAAGCTGTTTAGGGTTTCTTTTAAAAAAAAAATTTAAAAGAGGGGATATAGTTTAGTTTTACACTTACATTTTAGTTAACTTACATTATTTAAAATTTTTGTTTTTCAATTTTGATCGTTTTTCAAAATGCCTAGTTCAGATACTTCAAGGTGTTCTATTTTGAGAAGATGTTGCAAAATGTCTTCAATTTGTGTGGTTTTATTAATTTTAGTTTGGTTAATATTAGCTGTAGTGTACCCTTTTGGTATTGATAAACAGAAACTTAAGACTAATATAACAAGTAAGGTAGAGACTAAACATGAGAAACATGCTGGCAAGTCTAGCAGAGTTATTGAGCATAATCCAGAGATCCATCAAGATAGATCTGTTGAAGATTTCTCTACCAATTCATTTTCAAGGCTTCTGTCTGAATATGTTAAAGTAATGAATGTTAAAGATTGTTATGTCTGTGTGAAGCTGCCTGCTTCTGTTTCAGAGGGGGTTACTTATAACATGTTACCTCTCCCTTATGGCATTACTTGCAGTGTAATTGCTAGCCTGTTTTATCAAACTGGTCGTCTGGAGTACTATTACTCAGATTTTGATGAGGTTTTTGCAAATCTCAAAGTTGTAAATAGCTTAAACAAAGTAAAACCTGCGAAACAGATGAGGGAATTCTTTTTAGTTACTAATGAACTTAATTACGAGTATGCTTATAGAAATAATTTAACATGCAAAATGAGAGCAGAAGAAAAGACTTTCCTGAACATGGTTGAGGAGAGAAGGGCTGTTTACAAGAGAAATGAGATGCTTAAACATGCTAAGTCAAAATACTGGCAAATGGAGGACGCTAAGCTTAACGGTGTTAACACAAATGCAGCTATTCATATAGATGAACCAGTTAGTGGTAAATTTTGCATTAGAAGAGATAACACACTTTATGATAACTTTTTTGTGGGTGCTAGTCAATGTGAGGATACCTATCGTATCATAGGGGGATGGGTATTTAAAGGTGGCAAGGATCCAATTTTTCCTGTTATTTATTTTATTTGTGGTAATAAGACATATTTTAGCCTCCCAGACCATTGGTATGGGACATGTTATCTTGGATTAGTTTTTCCAAAAATTTTTCATGTTGACAGAAATGAAAAGGGTACTTTTGAATTTGGTGAACACCTGAATAGGTACAAAAGAGAAAGTTTTACAGAAGTCCTGGGAGACATCTTTGGTGCTGTCATTCCTATGGTAGGAATTACCATGAATTCAATCAAAATCATAAAGGTTTCTACAATTGTAGATAGTTTGTCAACAGATACTGCAAGTGGTTTCCAATTAGTCAATACAGAACTTGTTGCTACCAGAAGCATGGTTATGCAGAATCGCCTTGCATTAGACATTCTGCTTGCAAAAGAGGGAGGAGTCTGTGGGGTCTTACATGTCCAGCATTGTTGTACTTATATTCCTGACAAGAGTCGGAATATAGAGTCGCGTATTAAGAATATTACACAGTTTCATGAAGAAATAGAACCCCTGGAAGAAGAAAGTTTCACAGAACGAATAGGCAAAAGAATGGAGGCAATAAAGGAATGGTTTTCAGAAATTGGTGGCTCCATTATTGGCAAAGTGCTCTATCCAGTAATTGTCATCATTATAGTGATATTGCTGCTAAAAATTAGTTGCATGATTCACAAGAGGAAGAAGCATCAGAAAGAAAAGAGGAGGATTTACAAACTCAGAAAGGAACAGGAGTAAGAATATGAGTTAGAAGAGATGCGAAGGGCTCAGTTTGAAAGTGTTGATCAGACAGCAGAAACAGGGGTTTAGGGAGACTAATACTGAAAGAATTCAAAATGTGACGTCTCTAAATTGGGTTCAAAATCTCCTAAATTTTGGGTGTTGTTTGGTGATTTTTAAATCACCAGATGAGGGAGTTGATGGAGCGAGTTTCAGAATTTATTTTATTCTGGCTCGTGAAATTAATTCTCTGTAACATGAACTAATTTATTAATGAATTGTTGCATGATTTGTATTATTAAATCAACCTAGAGTAAAATTGCATTCACAAACACGCAGGACTAACATTTATGTGCTCATGTTGCATTTGCAAGTTTGTTTTGTAACACATAATTAATATTGTTTTGTTCGTCCTATTGTCTTTGTCATTATTAATGCGGCTGATCATTTTATGGCATGTGCTTTCATTATGTGTGCTTATATGTTTGTCTATGTTGTGACTGTTTATCCATGTTTTGTTCGTCTATCTTTTTACTCTTTCAGATATATAAAGAATCCAGCTGGACTTTAAGAAGAATGGTAGATATTAAATGTGCTGCTTTATTTGTTTGCTTCTGCTAGGTGACATATACTAATGGGTAAAATATTAGCAAAGAAAGGTGGGTAACAGAAGGGTTTATTTTACTTGAATTAATCACCTTTTTGTGTTTGTTTAAATACTAGCTCGAGTGAAAGGTTTGAGGCCTAGTTCTAATGAAAGTTGGTTGGCCTGACTAAAAGGAGCTGAGCACGGCAGTGATGGTGTTTTCATTGAAAAACTTCCACGGAAACGTGCAGAAGCTCGAATAATGGATGATGTGTGCATCAAGCTCCAAAAGCTAAAGCGTCAAGGCCAAGGAAGCGTGTAGAGGCAGCTTGGCTAAAATCCTGGAGGAAATAACTATGAACATTTAGTTTAATGTTGCAACTCTGGGAAGTCAGTGTTGCTTCGTGTCAATGGACAATGACATAATGATGTCACTAGTACGGATGCGTTGGCCTCTCGGTGGTCTGATGGATGACAACCAATTAGGTTGCTGCTTTTTACTAAATATAATTTTTTAGTTAGATTAGTGAGCAAGAATAGGTATAAAAACTTGGCCTCTTGAAGGGAGCGGGGCTGACTGTTTCCTGAGGGCGAAGTGCTGTCCGTTTTCCTTTGGACACGTTAGATTTGGTATGCTTAATAAATGATATTTCCCTTGCAGGTCAGAAAGCTAACATAGGGTTTAGGTTGATGTTTTCTTTAATTCGTTATTTCTGTGCAATGTTGAAGTGCCAGACCTTTTGAGCCAATAATCTAATGATTAAAACTGATTCAATAAAAACGTTTGAAATTAATAAATGAGCTAATAAAGATTTTGAAACTTGAGACTTTTAAAAATAAAAGACTTAAAACGTCAAGCTGGTCTTGATTATTTAGTCGTTACCATTAGCAGATTTCATTGGCCTCAGTGGTCTAATTAAATGTTTCCTTGATAATCTATGAATATAAATGTTAAACTGCAGTTGTAAATAATGTACATACAAGTTTGATAGCGTGATTAATTAGGCCACATGATTCAGCTTCATGATTTTCTGTCATAAGTTGTATGGGCCTTGGTGTTGATTAGTATGGTAAGTATTAGGTAATGAATGGTGACATGTGTGACAGAATTTCTATAGTGACGCTGGATCACTTTGTTCTTTTATGATTCTTTGAATTAGTTTATTAAACAAAGTTGGAGGTCCCGCTTCCCTAATTAGGATGCAACCACCTTCACAGAAGCTGGAAAGTTAATATTTCCTATTGCAGCTTGTTCTGCGGGCTGCAGCACGAGCTGTAAAACGAAATATGCACTTTTTTAACATCCCTGCACCATCCCCAGACTTAAGCTCAGCATTTGGTACGGTGAACCTTAACATATTAGGGAAGAGACTCGAGGAGAGATGTCTCAGGGGAGGCTCTCAGTTGGATTCAGTCATACCTGGAGAATAGGACCTTCCAGGTTTTCTCAGGAGAAGCCACCTCTAAAGCCTTGGGACTCAGATGTGGAGTCCCCCAGGGATCCTCTCTGAGTCCCACATTATTTAATGTGTATATGCAGCCATTGGCGGTCATCATCTTGTCTTATGGGATAAAAATGATCTCCAATGCAGATGATACCCAACTGGTAATCTCCCTTAATGGCCCACACAACCACTCCTGTGACCTGGAAACCTGTCTGGAAGAAGTGGCCTTCTGGATGGAACACTCTTGCCTGGGAAACACCTCTGGCCTGGACCTTAAACAGATCTTGCCAAATAGCCTGGGCAAAGCCCCCTCCCCAAAATCTAAGAAAAAAAGCCTGGGTGTCTGGCTCTACAGCTCTCTTAAATTTTTGAAGATCAAGCGGTAAGAGTAACTGGAGCTTGCTTCGGTGCTATGAGAATGCATCGCAAGATTCTCCCCCTTCCTGCCAATAAGTGCCAGGAAAACCCTGATACAGGCCCTGGTACTATGGGAACTCCTTATACCATGGAGCCCCCACCGCAAAGCTAAGGAAACTCCAAGTGGCCCAGTACTGTGCAGCCAGAATATTGCTGGAGGTACCGAAAAATCAAGCAGTCAAACCAGCCCTGGGAAAGCTACACTGGCTACCTGTCGCCAATAGAGTCAAATTTAAAGCCTTGTCCATAGCCCATAGGACTTTCTGGAGTAGTGGCCCAGCTATTAACAGAACGCTGATCACCCCTTATTTCCCTCCGTAAGTGCCTCCGCTCTACCCAGCTCCACTTAGCAGTAACCCCAAAAATTATTAGGGTAAGAAGTGGAGATAGGTCATTTGTTTATAATGTGGCCAAACTGTGGAACACAATGCCTCCCTCCCTTCGAGCTGAATCCCATCTGGTTTCCTTCCGAAGACTTCTTAAGTCCTGGCTCTTCCACCAACCGGGTGCCTAGCTTACTGGAAACCCTGTCTAGACCCTGTCTAGACGCAGGCGCTGGGACACCTTCGGGTGGCCATGCGCTATATAAAAGTTAATAATAATATTAATAATGTGGCAGGCACAATGTAAATATACTTACTGATAGAGGAGGGCCGGGGGAAGGGCCTGCCTTTTCATAGTGGTCGGATCAACATGAAAGAGAAGGCAGAAAGCGAAATCATAATACCAATGGCGTAGCTGAGGCTGGCTCCAATTCCATTTGGGGATCACTTTTCCGACCGCTGCCCCAACAGGCTCCGTGAGCCCATTGGGAGCGGAATGTCCCTGCGGGTTTCCCTATGATCTTCAGGATCGTAATACGGCAGAAAACTCTGATGCCTGATGCTTTCCGCCCGACATCATAATGAAGCCCTAAGTTGTTTTGTTTAAAATATGTGATTTTAAAAAAAAATGATGTGTAGGTAGTTTGATAGTATGTTTTATGTATTAAATAATTTAAAATATGTTTTCAAATAATAGTATTAATATTTGTATGTCAGTGAGTAGTGCCAAATGTAGTTATATTTGTTCACTGATCTATTATTAATATTTAAATAGTTTAAAGAAAAAAATTTCATTGCTTTAATGTATTATGTTGTGGTTTTTTAATGGCTTGTAGATTTTATATGTGGTTTAGAGGATAGATTTGACTATTACTTGTAGGTAGTCTAGTCTTTTGATGTTTATAAATAGTCTAACTTTGAATTGTAAATGCTCAGACATTGTTCTTGTTTGTTTGATTAGTTTAAGAAAAGTTTTTGTAACTACCAGATTGTTCTAGTCTAACAGCCAGATTCATCAAGGGAAATTGCGCCCGCAAAGGGCCAGATTCTGAGAATCTGGCCCTTTGCGAGCGCAATTATTGCATTTGGGATTCATCATCCCAAATGCAAAATTCGCTATTACAGATTTCGCATTTTAGCGAAGAATAGCATTTAAGGAATCTCTATTTGAGATTCCTTAAATGCAATTCATGAAACTTTTAAAATGTGCAAATTCGCAATTTCCGGCCGCAATTTACCGCGAAGTCTGACTTCGTGGTAAATAGCGGAAACTTAGAAAAATGCACTATAGTGCATTTTTCTAAGTGGTATGTTACACACACACATGTCCTTTGGACATGTGTGTGCGCAACATCAGGCTATATGTCCATTTCAGGGGTGCTACAGGGTGTCCTTTGGACACCCCTGGCACCTTTGAAATCGCAATCTTATTTGCGATTAGCAATTTGCTAATCGCAAATAAGGAATGTGTAGGAATCGCAATTTATTTAGGGATTCCTACATGAATCCCGTTTTGCAAGTCCTTAATAGCGATTCCTTAATAATCGCTATTAAGGACTCGCAAAACGGGACCATGATGAATCTGGCTGTAAGTTCTTAGTAGCTTTTTTCTTTTTGTAAGGCGTCTAGTAGTTGCCTTAGGGTCGTTTGAGTTCTTTCTAGTGTGGATTGGAAGGAATTATGCCATCCGTCCATAGCGTTGTTTGTTTTTGCCTCTTGTGCTAAGGGGCTGCCATACACATTCCACCATCAAATTTGGAATTTTGTCTGGCATCAGCGTGCTGACCTCTGTAATCTCCTTACCCATGCATTCGCGAAGTAGTGCATTAGGGGAGCTAGTTTGTCTACCTTATTTTGGTAATAGGGACTTTCTAGTAGGATGTTGTAATGGTTGGCTACTTCAGTCACACGGACACAGGCTAGAGCTATACATTTTTTATTTCAAAGGCAAATAGACTGTTGGTGGGGTACTCCACACTTAGGCCTGATTACGACTTTGACAGTGCAACACTGGGTCTGCCCTGCCGCCGCACCACCAAAGCTGTGGTCAGACCGCCCGCCAGATTAGGAGATTTCTCATGTCTGGTATGTTTTTTTTTAATTTCCACATCGGTGCCACTGCAATGGGAACTCCAAAAATAGTTCCTACACGCATAGACTGAAAAGTGCCCCCTGTGTGCATCCTTATGCACAGAAGGCACAGGGTGCCCTGCATAACTGTTGTGTTATATGTTCTGGTACATGGGGATTTGTGCTGAAGATTCTTGGGAGCTAGTGCTTGGTTTTATTATATTTATTAATATTTTTCTTCTACTTCTGTTACATTGGGAGGGTGATTATGTTTCTTATCATTAACTACTACAGTTTCTCTGGTAGTTGCCTTCCTGTAACAAGCATTTGAGTAATATTTAGTACATGGCCAAATAATATGCTGAGAAGAAGCATTAACCTGTCTGTACGTGTATCCCATGTAGTATAGTAAAAGTGTCCCCTTTTATCAGGGCATACATTTTGCACCGTCTGTCATTATGTCTTTATGTACTGTAATTAAATAAATATAGAAAAATATTTATTAATACATGTTTTAATTAATTTACAGTTTAATATACATTTTTGTTTCTCTGAAAACTCACTCATGTCATGTTTTTGTAAGTTTTCTGCTGCTGCAAAAAGTTTTTCTGCAATCTTCTTCTTGAGACAGGTGCTTTTTTCTATTGGAGGAGAAAAGGTTGAGTTATTTATAACACATTTTGTATTTTTTATGTGTAAGAAGGTTTAGGTTAATTGAAGTTGTAACTTGCTTTTTTACTGAATTTCAAGTACTTTTGTAAATATACTTACTTTTTTTGTCGTTTTTGCTGCATGCTTTTTGATGAAGTTTGTTTGTAGATGGAATAATCTGTAGAAAAGGATACACAGTAAAAAGTGGGTTAGTATTAGAAATTGTTGTTTAAAAGTAAAGTTATTTTCTTTTCTTATTTTAAGTATACATGTTACTTACTTGTATAGGTTAATGTATGGGTATAAATGTTGAAAGCTTCTCTGTTGCAGAGAAAATCCAACAGAGCTTCCTCCTCTTTAGGTGTTAGATGTTTATGAGGTAATTTTTAAGTGACATTACTGTGGCTTTCATATTGTTTATTTAATTGATAAAGCTATTATATTGGTTATACTGTTGTATAGATTCACATTACTGGTTGCTTTAGAGTCCTTTTAATTATTTTATCTGTTATGTCCTTATTTGGAAAGTGCCAATGAATGTTTTCATGCTGCATTTGGAGATCACTTATGTTTTTAAATATTATGTGCATTTATTTTGTGTTAGAAAATAATATTGCATGGTAATATAAATATATGATATATTTTAGTGGTATGTACATATGTGTAATTTATCATTTATAGCAGTTTTATGATGATATTGGTTAAACGTATTTATTTTTATTAGGAAAATATTATGGGCCCTATTATGATGTGATTCGGAAAGAGCCTCCGACCTAAGGTCAGAGGCTTTCCGATTCAAATCTGGGTTTCACTTCCCACTGCCTAATTATAATATAGGTGATCGAAAGTAAAACCGGACGGTTATTCCATCTGGATTCCGATGGTCTATAGGAGCCTGTCAGCCAGTCCGAGAATGCAACATAATCCCATAGGACGGCATTTCTGCTGTATGGATTATGATGTAGGTTTCCGACAGGCTTACCATGCCGAACTTTCCGACATGGAAAACCTATCATAAAGTGACTTTGGGGACCCTTAGTAGGGCCCCCTTCTTCCTGCGGCCTCTGGTTGGGGACCAAGGGGGCACCTATGCTGCCCCCCTGAAAATTCTTCAACTGTCTGGCAGGCACTGTGAGGTGCTTGCCACACAGTGCAGAGATTTGCACAAACTCCCATTTTTCTATGAGAGCTTGTGCTATAGCTGGTTTACGGCAGCAGCATAAGCTCCCATATAAAAATGGGAGTATATAAGCAAACCATGTGCTATCGCATTATAATTGGGTTGTCGGGACCACGGACCAGAGGTCAGTCGGTACCGAGACCGCAATGGTGTCAGTCAGAGGCAACTCAGACCAACATCGTAATCAAGCTCCTTATTGGGGTCAATTATGATACTGCCCGAAAAGGCTCCAACCAAAGGGCCGCATCATAATGGGCTGGTTGGTTTACTTTGTGACCGCCTCATTATGATGAAGGCAAGGCACGTAATCTCAAGGGCACGTCTTTCCTCCCTTGAGATTACGATCACGGTTTCCAACATGGTTTCCATGCCTGTCTGTCCGACATGGAAAACATGTCGGAAAACATGTTTGGTGCACATATGGTGCCCCCTTGTTGATCCCTGCACCTTAAGGTGCCTGCTACAGGGTGCATGGACGAACCACACGTCCCATTTCACTATGGGAGAATGCATGGAGCTGCAGTAATGCATGCTCCCATAGTGCACTATAGAAATGCGACTGAACAGTGTTCGGTCGATTCCTAATAAGGCAGTCGGGACCTCTGACCGGGTGTCGGTCGGTTCCATGAACAAGTCGGTGTTGGGCGGAAGTGATTCCGCCTGAAATTATAATAAAGTAAAGTAAAGTAGTGATCTGATAACTTTTTTACAGGGGACATAGATAAGGTTGGGACAGGCTGCTAGGGGAATAAGTTATAAGCTTTCCCTACCCCGTCAAGCTACATAAACATTTGCCTAACACACAGTTACTCTTGGTGTGCCCCCCATACTTTACATACTGGTACTCTTACTGCATCATGTCTTGCACATTGGCACTTTATTGGTAAATTGACAACCTGCTGTATTATTTGCATGACTATTTAGTTTTCCTATGCTCTCGATCCCAATTTACACATTGGCACTTTAACTGCATTGTATTTTATTTGTAGGCATTTTTATATACATGCTCCTTAAAGCAAGACATGAAAAAGTTGGTCTACGATTGACAAATATTTTTAAATTGTAGGTAGGCTTGGTAGATTATTTGAGTTCTGAGCCATTACAAACTTTGCATATTGGCATTCTGATTTGTGATTAGAACTATGAGGGGACGCAAATAATGAAATTGTTTGCCATTCAAGAAATGAAATGGTTCACTGCTGATGGTTGAAAAGTGTTTAATCTGTATAGGTAAATATTTTTACATTGTGTGGTTGTTGTACTGTTTATGGTTTAATTGAATAATTCACTACCTTATTCATTCATAATAACCCCCATTGTGTTTGGAAAATGTAGTTATTACAGTGTGGATATATTTTGTATGTTTTTTTATTTAATTGGTAAAGCAATTTTATTGGTTATACTGTTGTATAGTTTCACAGTATTGAATGTTGTAGTGTTCTATAAATTAGTTTGTCTGTTATTTACTTTTTGGGAAAACATCAATTAACATTTTTTTATGCTGCATTTGGAGATCACTTATTTAATTTAATATTATATTCATTTTTTGTGTTAAAGAATAATATTGTATGTGAATATAAATATATGATATATTTTAGTGGTGTCTACATATGTGTAATTTATAGTAGTTTTTTGTTGATATTGGTTAAATGTATTTATTTTAATTAGGAAACTATTATATTGTGTTTAGAAACTGTAGTTATTATTGTGTTTTTTTTATGTTTGTTTATTTAAAATTTGTGTTTTTGGTATTTATATTGCTAGGTACTATTTTATTTAACAATATTTATGTCATCGATATTATTGGGATTAAGAAAAAAGGGGTGACCCTGTGTCCCTCAGAACCTGGGTATTAATGATTAATAGAAAAATGGTTCTGTCGGGTGAAAACGCGAGTAATTAAAATTTTGTTATTGTAATTGAAGAACACCCTCTAAACAACACAATTTTAGGGCCTCCGAAATAATGAAAAAGGACCCGAGATCAATTAGTTGTACTTCTGTATTTATCTGAATTAAATTCATTCAATGAATATTTCATACATTGCATACAACGACTGTCAAGGTGAATGAGAAGTGCAAAATACGTGACATTGGTGAGTAGTGATCACGTGGTGAGGCAATATATACAGTGAGGAATCAAATCAATACAATAAATATATACATATATATACAAGTCTTTTTTCTTTGTCAGAGGCCATGTACTGGTGTGTATCTAGAGATTCTCAATGTTTCCTTTAGTTGTGCAGAATCCTAGAGGTACTAGGCCTTTGTGGGATGTCGACGTTTCGACCCTTCTGCGCCTGTGTCTAAGGTCGCGGCGGGTCTTTATCAAGACAGGAATGCGTTGCACGACAGTCCAGGGAAAACAGTTCGTGGTGAGTCGCCTGCAATGGTGGGGAGCAATGGCCTTAATTCCGCTTTCTGGTGATGAAGAGATTCTGAGGATCGCTGGCTCGTAGTTCCATCGATCCGCTGCCTTCTGTCAGCTGACAGAAGGCAGCGGATCGATGGAACTACGAGCCAGCAAAAAGAGGCTGCACCAAAGTTTGGACTGCACCCGACACCCCTGTAGCTTAGCAAAGAGATGACTGTGCGGTAGTAAAGTTGCCCCCAAGTGGCAGATGTAAAAGTGTCTCCAAAGAGTCAGTTGGCTGCATCTGTGTTAAAGCCACAAGGCCATAAAAGCTGAGGAGCCTCACCCTTGAAAGCCCAGAGCCAAGATGTGTGACCACTGCTGAACACCAAGGTGCAGGCAGGGGGTCTGTGCCCTGGCATTGAAAAGATGCACCCAGTCTGCTGGACCCGGGAGAGTTGTCAGAGTATCGTTTGTTTGCTCAGCAGGGATGCAGTCACCAACCAAAATGAGCTGCTGGTTTTGCTCTAACTCAAGACAGCAGAGTGGTGGCAACAGGTCTTGTGTTAGACTTCACCCGGACTTCGTAGGAAATCGACCCCTGAGGCCACAGTCGTCCCCCCAAGCTCGAGGACTATGGGTGGCCACAAGACGACCTGTGACACAGGCTCAGCCTCCTTGGCATCCTTGAGCATCTTCAGCATCATCTATCCATTGCATCAGGGCCATTAAAAATATGACTCAGACCTGGACAGGAGACTGCAAAAACCAACAGAGCTCTATTTAACTGGAACGGATTGGTCCCTTTGACTGGCTCCTTATCAGAGTTGCCATCCCAAAATGGGCCCAATATAGTTGTTTTCAACTTGCTTGTTGTAGTTTGTTGTGGCTAACCTTAAACTGCAATTGTGGTAGATTTCAAAGATTGTATAGTAATCAAAAAGAGATAGCTGCTTCGATAATGCTCATGTTGTATGTGTCTTTATTGGAAACACCTATTCGTTTTTTAGAAGGCCCTCACCCACCAACCTAGTTGATGGCATGCTTTATCATCGGGCCCCACCCGAGGCACCGAGTGCGCCTCAGGTGTGCTACGATGCCTGATTACAGCGGAGCAGGTTGTGTTAAGTGAGTGTGCAGTGAAGGTGTTTAGAGTGGGGTTAAAAAGCTGTCCTAGAGGTACCAAATGGTTAATTTATTAGTAGGCCCTTAGGCAGGATTAAAAACAAGGCTTTTGGGAGTGGTTGGAGAGACTTATGGTCTCCCACGTCCAGTGTGGTCAAATAGTTTCAGCCAGGCCTTTGGTTAAAACTGCCTTTCTTCAGGACCTATGTGTGAGGGGGTGAGACAAGGAACTCACGTGTTGTAAGCACGCTATTTGAAGCACTCGCTAAGGTGCTGTAATTGTAAGAGGAGGTTTTCCTCCCAGTTTGTACTTCGTAGCTTCAAGGGACAAACTCCACGAGTCTCTGGCAGGGATCTGAGACACTCATGCACAATGGCGTGATCTCAGGATCCGCTGTAGCACCTCAATGTGTCGAACCTGGCCGGACACATTGAGGTGTGATTTAAAGTACTAGATTTCAAAGATTGACTGCAGCTAGTGAAAAGCAGTGATTTATTGTTTCTTTGAAAATTCATACTTCCGGAACCCTCTGGTAGATTTTTGTCATTGAGGTGTCTACTTAAAGATAAAAATATAACCTTTTATAAATTGTTGTCAGATTTTTCATGTTCAACATTTCAGCACTTCTACATGCCTTGCATTTGTTCCTTTCATAAAGCCTGACTGCTCTGAGCAACAGCTATCCAAGGCTGAGCTAAAGTTTTACAAATGAACCAGTGTGGACCTGATATGGAATCGTGCCATTATTAACCAGTGAGTTTGCACAACCACACTATATAATAATACACTTTCCTCAAATTGGTGACTAGCGGTGGGATCCAAATTTTGTGTTTCGCAGTACCACACAGTTCATATGTTAAACAAGTTAAAAAGTCACCAAATCAATACCTAACAAGAAGTATATGTGATTGCCAATACTATTTGCTTAATTGGACCAAGTTTTGCAGTCTACAAAAATTACTGGCTTTTAGAAGTTGTAGAACATTTAAAAACTTTTGAAAAGTTCCTAAAAGTTGTTGTAAAGCTCAGAAAACATGGAAAATGATTTTACCAAAATGCCCACGCTTAAAATCAATGAGCGCAGGGCTTTGTGTATGGACAGAATGAATAATCTGGCCTCTTCTGCTAAGAAAGATGATCTGGAGAAGGGTCTCATGGCATGGGGGAGGAAGCTCGCAGAGCCCATGTACCCCTGGATGAATAAATTACCTCAGACCGTGGGAAGAAGATGATGACAGGAGGTTCCTCAATGAGGAAGATGGAGGGTGCACCGACACTCTGACCCCTTACACCCATACCAGGGTACCTTCAGTATCTAGTAATGAAAGGAAATCATCTTCAGAGAGCATGGAGACCTTGAGCCTAGATGAGCCTCCTTCGTTTGGAGGAAAAGAGTCTGTACCTAAAGGAGAAGACTTGCAGTTCAGCAGAAGTGGTGGTAGCAAAAATGTAACTGAGGTCTCTGCAAGGGGTGCCAATGGCCCAAGGTTCCCCAAAGGTATTATGCCTAAGTTTCTAGAGGGGGACTGACATTGATAAGTGGCTAGCATCCTATTAGAGAGATCTAAGGAAGAGGGTGAGAATGAGGAAGGTGTGTGTCCATCACTTAGGGCCCCAGCTGTGGGAGCTTGTACCAGTGATGGGGAGAGATAGGCTTTTGACACTAAAGGATGAGAGTAATACCCAAACATGAAGGCAGCACTTGTCGAGTTGTTTGGTCTCACCCCAGAGGAGTCCAGACAAAAGTTTAGGAGCACAAACAACAGGGCATCACAGACATGGGTGGACTTTGTGGATGTTACAGTAAACACATGGGATGGCTAGATAAAGGGCAACAAAGTAGGCACTTATGAAGGGCTCTATAATTTGGTGGTAAAAGACCACATCTTAACTGATTATCCCACAGAGAAGTTACACTAGCAGCTGGTAGACTCTGAGCTATCTAGCTGTAGGCTGAGCAAGATAGCAGATGAATAGGGATGCGCTAGGGTACCCTAGAAGTCCCATGTAAGTGATCTTAGGAAAGGGGGCAATGCCCCTCTTCAGGGGAAAGATTTGGGCAACAAAGATAAAGACAAAGTTCCCAAAAAGGACCCAAAAGACTTCGCAAGAGGGGAGAGATGAGACCCATCCCAATCCAAGGGGTGTGTTTTGAAACTTTGTGCACCAAGAAGCTCCCCACTAGTGGACAACTCAAGGGCATTGCTAGTGTGGGAATGGGGTGGAAGTTGTACCTGGGGATTCCAAGAGGTATATTGAGGCCACCCTAGTATCCATGGGTGGGGTAGAAGTTCACACCCTGGTTGCATGGACTCTAAGTATGAAGAAATAGAGGAAATGGTCTAAGATCAAGGATATAATGGTATACAGAATTCAAGGTTGAGAGGGATATATATGTCAGCACATCCAAAGTCATGGCTAAGCTGGTTACCCCAGACCAAATAATTCCTGATGAGGTGAACCATGTAGTGCAGTCAATGCAGACAATTAGACCAAGTTCCATCCCATGGCAATAGTGAACTTTGAGTGGGGAGGGGCTACTGGCCTAAAGAAGGTAGCTGTGTCCCCTGCCATCCCAATGGAGTGTTTGCTAGGAAATGACCTTGAAAGTTCTGCTTGGGCAGGTATGGATTGCTCATTCCGCAATGCTGGGCCTACCTGAGTGGGTGTGTGTAGCTGCAAGGGGAATGGCCCAGGTTACTTAGACCAAGAAAAATGACAAGAAGTCTGGACAGTCAGCTTCCAAAAGTCCCAGTGTCAGAGAAATTGCCCCACTCTTGAAGGCTTTTGCCAATTAGCTGAAAGGCAAGAGAAAGGGGGGTTAACATTAATACCCACAGCGTCTAATGGGATGAGTGCGTGCTGTACAGTGAGGCAACTGTACAGTGAGGCAACTGATCTCAAGCCAGGGGCCACCAGGAGAGTGTTGGCCCCCGAGCAGTACAGAGTATTTCTTCTCAGCTTAGCCCATGGCATCTGCCTAGACATGTGGGACAGGACATAACTTGAGAAAGGTTAAATAACCATTTTAGTGGCCTCAGATGTCAGAAAAAAGAAAGCAGAAAAAAGAAAGAATTTCTGTTGTTCTTGTGTCACCCATCAAGCCAATGGCAAGACAGGGGGCAAGCTAAAGGAATCCTTAAACCCACTTCCTCCTGTTGGGACTATCTTTGAGAAAGTGGGAATATACATTGTTGGTCCCCTTCATTCTCAGACTGCATCTGGAAATAGATTTATTCTGGCAGTAGTAGTCCATGCTAACAAGTACCCAGAAGGAACTCCCATTAGGACAGTCACTGCACTCACAGTGGCAAGAGCCCAACCTAGCATTTTCACCAGAATAGGTTTTCCTAAGGGCGCTAATTTCATGTCTGCATATTTAAAAGTTATGTGGGATGAACTTGGTGCTTCTTATACATTTACAGCCCCTCATCACCATCAATCTAACCATCTAGTTGTTCGTGTAGTTCCTACCAATCAGTAGGACCTACGCATTGTTTGGACAACATAAACTAAGGGTTTGGTGTCCACACTGTTTCTAGACACCCCCGCAGGATATGTTGGCCTATTCCCCAGCAAGTGCATAGTGCTAGCGTGAGGCCCCTTAACCTACCAGGGAGGGAATGGTTTCTGGCACCCACTGAACATTATAACCCTGACTTCTCAGGGATTGTGGAAACAGTACAGCACCTTTTGCTCAGTAAGTCGTGCTACCTATTCTCAGAGAAATATACAGAGAATACACAGTGGGACGTTTTCAATAATATTTATTTAAACAGCATTATTCTTGCATACAATATGTGTGCTCCAATTATTAGTAGACAGAAGCAGATAAATATGAATACAAGCACCAAAAGCATAAAGAGTAGATTTAGTTCTACTATGGTGCAAAACAATTGTATATATGAAGGCATATAAACAAGGCATTAATCTAGTGTAGTCCCACAATGCAAACCCTGCTCTAAGTATACCTAGAGTGTGTGTAGGTGTAGAGCCAAGAATCGCCCCAAGGGACGATCGAACCCCATTACCTGATGGGATCGAATGAAGCACCCCGCCTTGGTCATGAATTGGACACCCCTCACGAGATGTCAGACCACTGATTGGCGATTCCTCAGCATGCAAAGACCCTTTGTGTAAGCAAAAGTACTTCCTCTACTAATGTATCAGGATGCTCATCTTTTATATTAGAAAGCATCCTTGCGATGTACGCATAGATTAGTGATGATGTGGATATTTAGATAGCCATGTCGCTCATTAAATGAAGATAGTGATGACATTTGTACATAGTAAGGAGCGAGACCTTGTACATGATGTTCAGGGCGTTGTGATAATTTTGTGCAAAGGTAGATATAAAACAAGTTTAGTTTCAGGGAAACTAATCCAACATTGTTGTGTGTGTAAAAGTATGCAAAAGGTTACAGATTGGAAATGTTATTTCTGAGGACAATGTGCGAAATAAGCTGCTTCGCTACATGGGTCTAACACAGGAATATAACACCCACTCCTCATACTAAGGGTCAATATCTAAAAAGCTATCTAAAAAGCCAGCAGACAGTCTTAAAAATATTAAATAACTACGCTTTATAGGCATCTAAAAGCCATATTTGAGATCCCAAGCACTCGAAAGCCATCATGCCTAGAAAAAAAAGCTGTTTTGGTACATTTTGTTTAAAAAGAGACCAAATCGTTCCCACATGGAAAGATGTCAGTTGTTTATGTGTTCCGAGTGGTAGATGCAACATTGTTGCTGCCCACATCCCCAAACATTTCCTGAGGCACACCTTGTAGTATGTTAATGGAGCAAAGGTAATTCCAATCATTTCCCACAACAGCAGCTGCAGGAGGCGTCATGTCCCACAAGTTGTCCACACAGCAGTTGTTCACATCACTAGGAGCTGAAGCATCTCAGGGTGGCTCTAAGAATATGTTCATCCTCAATGTAATACGCTAGAGATAGCAATACTCATGGGCCTTTAAAGGGTCCATCAGTACTTCAATGTCTGGTCGCACAACTAATAATAATCAGAGGCATATTGCCAGGATGCGTTTGTGGCTGCATAGCAGGCTGCGGAAGACAGACTGTATGCAGTGAAACCAGACTGGCCTGAACGACAAGAACCAGTGCTCATTTAGTTCTTGAAGCCGAGTTGTGCAGAAGCAGTGTTTGTTGCGCTCATGGCAATGCAGCAATAACAGTGCAGTCTCCATTCCGAGTTGAAATGGTACGTCCATTGTGGAGCAGATAGAATAAATCAGTATTCCTGCCACAAGTAGCAGAACAAGTGGGAGCCCTACAAAAACGCTTCCCAACACGAAGTATATGAAAGATTGTATAACTCTGAATATCGTCTGACAGGTGCTAACCAAACCAGAACTGGTACATTTAAAAAATGCTCTATTCCTTTGGTATCAGACATGTTAATGAGACGATGGACCAGCTCTCCAAAATGCAGCAGGAAGATAGTGTGGAGTAGTGTCTGTATCTCAGACAGCAGGGTCGGATTGGGATCACAATTCGGCCCGGGCACTGACGAAAAAAGTGGCCCACATTCAAGAGGCGTGGCCCATATTTAAGGGGCGTGGCCCTCATTCAAGGGGCGTGCCCTTTCATGAAACACCATTTGCACAGACAAGGAATGAAAGTGGGAGGATACTGTTCTTGCACATGACACAGGACCAAGGTGACAATGGCCTACATGCTGAGCAACTAAAAAAAATAGCAAGGCCCCTTTTTGTCACAAAATTATTCCAGCCCTACAGCACAGGAGCACCTGAAAAGCAGCAAAGCCCCTGCTATTACTAACCTACTCAGCCCTCCCCAGACCTTCAGCTCAGGAGCACATGAACAGAGGTAAGGCCCCTGCAATTAGTAAATTAATCAACCCTCCAGGCCTTGGGAAAATGTCCTGGCAGGGGAGCACAAAACACAGCTTTCTGGGTCATCCAAGGTAGCCAGGTAGCCAGGGGGTAGGCTGAGGTGAAGCTGGTGCATGGGAAGTGCCTTCCCAGTGTGTTCTGGCAGTTTGAGTATTTACCATTTACTGTAGTATTACCCTTGTACCTGTGTATGCTACCCTTTTGTAAGTTGCACAAGTCACTTTTCTCTTGTAACACACTGTTTGCTACCTCTCACTTTTTGTTTGCTTTAGATGCTTGCACAAGTGCCACCATTGCCTACGTAACGCTTGTTCTTGTGCTGGAGTGTCTGCCATTAATTGCAGTATTATACCTCTACTTGTATTTTGTGCGCTTTTATAACCTGCACACATATCTCTTTTTCCTCCTGTAATGTATCGTTTGCTCCTCTTGTATTTTGGTTGCTCACTATTGTCACTTTTGATTCATGTAACTTAACGTTTGCTTTTGTAATTTGTCCACTTATAATTTTCACCTCATGTATTATTGCTGTTCCTAGTGGGAAGCGCTCTGACACCTTTGGGTAAAGTCCGCGCTATATAAAATCGCATAAATAAATAAATAAATAAATAAAACAAAAAAATTCCAAACATCACCAGGCCCCCACAGCAAGACCCATTCTTCCTCGCCCACTATGCCCTGAATGTGAAGGGCTGTGGGCGAGGTGTTAAGACTAACACCGTTTCTGGGCTGCATGGGCGCCAGGGGGCCGAGGTGCAAATGGCTCAAAGGCCTGAGAAACACCTGGCCCCCAGGGAGGCCGAATATTGCAAACAATCACCCCTCCCCAGCCTCAGCTTGATTGCTTGGCAGGGTAGGGGTGAAGGAGAGCCCACAGCTGACAATCGCTGTCTGGCCACACAGCGAGGCTGCTTTCATTTTCTGTCTCTGTCTCCGTGCACTCTGTGGGCCGTTTTTTTTCTCCCCTTTCCTAGTCCACTCTCTGTGGACTGGGACAGGGGAGAAAAAAAACGGCCCACAGAGGGCACTGAGGCACCGGCCCTTCGGCCCATTCCCGAATGCCCGCCTTGCCAATCCGCCCCTGTCAGACAGGGGCACATTGCAACCTGGAGATCAAATGTCTCTTTGGCTGAAGTTAAGGTCACATCCTTCTGTAAAAGCATGGCTTTCAATTTGCTCAGGGAGTTACATTGGAAACATTTATCGAAGGCCATAGCAATGCCTCCCTAATTGTGTGGGCAGGTGGAAACAATACTGGTGCACAACAAGTAACTATGGAATTAACCACCACTAGATAAACAATGGTTGGTTCCATTCCTCAGCAACCTTGATCATTCAGCATCAAAAAGCTCTCATTCGAGGGCATGAATGCAGGAACACAGGATGAATCACAGCAGCTGGGGAACCCTTCAGATAACAAGACAAGTTCGCCATTGAAGCATTGCATGCTCCATGGAGAGAAATATCCTTGCAAACTAAGGAACTGCTTAAGGCCACGTAGGAAGCTGGCTCTGTATATACTTTACTAAAGTGAGGTATAGTGTGCACAGAGTCCAGTGGATCCCCAAAGGTAGGCAGAGGTAAAGTTAGGTAGCACCTCACTCTCTATTTGTGGTAGTGAGGGCGAGCCGTAAGGCTGTATCAGAGGACAGTGGTAAGCATTTGTTGTACCCACTCAATCAGCAAATGATTTCACACACTCAAAGACTGAACTTCAGATCAATTGGTTTTGTATAAAAAATATTCTTTTAGTTATTTTATTTTCTAGAACCAAGCAAGCCTGGCACAGGTAAGTTGATAAATACTTTGCAGTAATATATACAGTTTGAAATGAAATTGTAAATGTACTTTGAAATGGTTATAGTTTGAATTACTGGTAATGCAATACAGGGAAATGCTGTACATATACTTTATATCAACTTTATAATGAAAATTACGGGCAAGTTACTTTTACGTTACTTTTGAGATTACTTTTTTCTACTCAGTGTTATACGCCTATAAATCACACAAGGACATTTCCTAGAGAAAAGGTAAGTGAAATCAGTTTTGCACAATTGCATGTTTCAGGTTTCCATATAAATCAACTTCACACTTAGAACATTTTTCAGAGAAAAACAGTCAATGGATTCCTATGGAGAGAAATGAAGTTAACGGTTACCAGGTAAGTAATTGGTCTTTGGAGTTGAGCGTCTGAGGTTGGAACAAGGGTTCCCCCAGGGTCAAGGATGCACTCTTGTTACACCCTCAGCCGCCCTAGAGCGACCGGGTGCAGAGTGCTGAGGCCCAATCTTATCCAAAGAGGGATAGGGGGCCTCAGGTTGGTGGCTTCGGCGAGCAGGCCACAAGGTTGTGGGAGCCAAGCTCCTGATGTTAGGCTCAGGGCAAAGGGGGATCCGATTAAGCACAAAAAGAGCACTCCCAGGGGTGCAGGGGCAGCTGGGTGCAGGGTGCTGTTTCGGTGTTGGGTGCCCTGTTGTTTTCAATGGGGATTTTCGGTTTTGGTTTTCAGCTGCAGGCTCGTTCCAGGAAGACTACCGGGAGGAACCAACAGCTGGGTAGGTAAGTTGGAGGGCTCGGGGACGTAGGTGCACCTCAGGTCTGTTCTCCAGGGCGCAGGGCAGCTGGATGCAGGGGTCTCTTTTGAGGTCGGATTTCACCATACCGGGCCACTCGCCGTTGGAGGGGGTCTCCGTGCAGAGGCTGCAGGCAACATCGGGGAGTACTGGAGAGGTCAACTAATGGTGGACTCAGACTCTGGAGCAGTGGGGACCTCGCTGGGACCGGTGAGCCACTTGAACTCGGGCTATAGGCGACGGGTGCAGTGGTAGTTCCAGCCGTCGGGTTTCTTTTTCCTCAGCAGGCTTAGAGTCTTTGTTTGGTGTTTCTTTTGAACAGAGCTGCTGTTCATAGGAGATCCGGTCTTTGTTGAAGGCAGTCAGTCCTCCCCGGGTTCTGGAGGCTGCTGGCTGCAGGACAAGACCATTTTTGGCGTAGGATCTCCAGAAACTTCAAAAGGTGCCGGTAGGGCTAGGGCCAAGTGAGTTGTTCTCTGAAGTCTCCTCTGTTGGGCGTCTTCTTTCATCCTTTTTCTTCATAGGTTGTGGAAATCTGCCTTCTTGGTTCAGGGCTTCCCCCTAAATACTGCGTTTTAGAGGTCTTGAGGTCAGTAGCCAATGGGCTACTGACCTTAGAGTGACCACACCCTTGGTGTGCTCTCCCCACGTGGGGGAGTGAGCACAATCCCTAATCCCGATTGGAGAATGCCACTCAAGAGAGGGCTATACCACGCCTCCCCCACCTGAGGGTTGGAGTTGGCAAAGGTGGACACACCTTCTGGGCTGGATAGTTTTTCCCACCTGTCTTCCTGCCGAAAGGAGGGGAGACATGAAGGGGGCCTACTGCTGCTAGCAGGAGGGGCTGCGGTCACATTACAAAGGCTGCCAGGCCGTTGAAGCTCCCCTGCCACAGATGGCTCTTACTGGCCTGGGGGAGGTGTGAAGACCTCCGCCCAGGAAAAGCTTTGTTTCTGGGCTCAGGGAGCAAAGTCTCCCACCCTAGGGGTCCAGAAACATGTCTTGTGGTGGCAGGCTGGTGTGTACCAGTCAGGGAACCCGCCAGAGGCTGGCCGTTTTTCAGGGGGGATTGCTTAGATACCCTCTGTGTGTATTTTTCATTAAATCCCACACTGGCATCAGTGTGGCTTTAATGGGCTGAGAAGTTTGATACCAAGCTTCTCAGTTTTCAGTGTAGCCATTGTGGTGCTGTGGAGTTTGTAATGACAAGCTCCCAGCACCATATACTCTAAATGGCAGCACTGCACTTACAATGTCTAAGAATGGACTTGGACACTGTAGGGGGGCAGGGCTCATGCACCTGTACCCTCACCAATGGTATAGGGCACCCAGCTAGAGAGGTGAGTGATCTATGCCAGGGCTTTGGGCTCTCAAAGGTGTACATTTTACAAAAGTTGTATGATGATGTGTTTTATATTTGGATTTGTGGAAAATGATACCACCTGATTTCTGTTCACTATCAAAGGACTGGTTTTAGCCGACACATGCCTGCTTAACCAACATATTTACATCAGGTTGTTTGATGTTATGAGGGACAGTTGTACCAAACAGGGCTTCTTCACTATTGTGAATGATGTAAGGTTAGCCCTATTACAGGTGACATAGGATAAAATGCAGTTATGAAACAGTGGATGTTCCAAACGTCACATTTGTAAGTAGGTTTTATATACATTCAAGAGTGAGCAAGTAAGCCAAAATGACTAGTAACATCAGGATAACTGGCTACATCTTTTATTTAAAAAATATCCTGAATGTGTTTTGATTACAAAACACTATTTCATTCATGTTAAAAGTGACAGATCTGCATGATGTCTTTCTCCTTCACAAATGTGCATGTAAGCCAGTGTGTTATTTGGAAAATGATTGTGATAGGCATTCGATTTTTGGAAAAACATGGACAGGAATGTGTACACATTGGTGTCAAAGTTACGCATACACAAAACCATTTTTCAATGTCCTTTGTTATGTTCAGATGATTAATCATGATGGAGAAAAATGTGATACTTAAAGGGACTTTTGCAGATGGAATGTTCCATCACATATATTTTGGGGTATCCCATATGGAAAATTAAAAATCAAGCCCAAATCATGCCTCATTAGGAAAATGTAGAAATACTGCAAGGTGTAATCTGTTTTCATATTGTGATTTGCATGTGAATCTTTGATGTACAAACTTATATATGAATCAGTGCATGCAATATATACAGTGATGTTGTACCAAGTTTGCCTAAAGTGAAAGGCAGCACATTTTGTACAGCATTTTCACAATAGTAAAACAAACTTGAAATTACTTGCGATATTTAGGAGTCAAATGTGAAAATGTTTTTGCTCTGTACTAAAGTGGATTTGAATTGTATCAAGCCCTATGTACTGTATGCTGTGGAAGTTATTTGTCAATCCACTTCAAACATACTTCTTAATTTCTTCTGCAGCATAGGTATATGCATAGTATGTGATACATTGATAAGCTATTTCAGTACTCAATCCATGTAATATATTTTACATTTGATATATACTTTAGTTATGTGAAGTAAGTGTTACCATTGTGAAATGCCCAAACAATGGAAACAGGCTTTGAGTTTATACAAATGTCGGTACAACATTGCAGTATGAGCTGACACATATTAATTCATATATTATTTTTTGTGAATGAAAATAATGCATCTTTTTTGGCCTTGAACATACACTCTACAAAGGTATTTTTGGTTTACATCCTTTTTGGTGACATACGTTCACAATTCTAAACAACAAAGCCCAACCAATCAGTAGTGTTTGAAGTTTTGACGTTTTTTTATTTAATTAGCGCAGTTACTTAAAACCATTGCTATAAAATATCAGCATTAGCACAGTTATCATGTGAAAAAGCGGAACTGGAAAAACAAACTATCAGGATTTAAGATCCTATACATATAAAAACAGTCTTGTATTTATCAGTGTGATCACATTACTGTGCTAGGCCTGAATTAAAATTGATTAAGACAGAAGGTACTAAACCAGGGGACAAAAAAAGTCTGTAATGAGTTTTTGGGGGGGAGGAACTGGAAGCGCGGGGGCCAAAGGGGGTGAAAAAAGATTGTCCAAGAGTCTCACAAACTTTCCAATCCTTGCGAGCGCTTGAATGTCTGAGGAAGAGAAACACAGGGCCGATGCCTCCCAGCATGACCTAATGCCCCATTTTAAATATAAAGGTTTTAAGAGAAATCTTCTAGGGGCATCCAGGGCAGGGCAACAGCACAAGAGATGCAGCCATGATTCAGTATGGTAGTTGCACAGTCTGCAGGTGCCCCCCTCATTTGATGGAGCCCATCTGTTAAAGGCTGTAGAGCACAGACCTAAATGGCGCATGAACATTATGTTCTTCCGAGCCACTGCATTTAGATTTTCCAGGAGATAAGATTGCGGTACCCCAGGATGGTATGAAATATTCAGGGGGAGCAAGACAGTGGATGTTTTTAAAGCCTTGAGGTCCATCCGATGGGAGATTAATTTCACCTGCTTATTGATAACTTTCTTCCAGACTGGGTATGGAATAGTATCTGAAGTTAATAATGAGTTGTCAATCTCTAGCGTTTTTATAGCCTTTGTAATCTGTCGACTCCATGGATTTCCAGGACTGGCAAAAGTTTCTTATAGTCGGGATTTTAAGGTATTGTCTGCAGCTTTTAATGACCTTATAAAGTATTTCAGAGTGTCTGCCTCACAATAGATGGATTGTCTTTGTAGGCCCAGCTCCAGATGTAGTCTTGCCCTCTGAATGAAGTTCGGGAGATGAAAGATTTTTTTATAAGTGGAAACTTGGGCGAGGTCAAGACTAACAGAGCATGCACCAGGGAAGGCCTGATGTCCATAATTTAAGGCAGGGAGTAGAGTAGCTTTAATCACTTTCGGTAGTGTTAAACAGATCCTGGAGAGAATAAAAAATGGATAAGAGACAAGATCATAAATGATATAGAAGCTATCCTGAGAAATTACAAACGGTTTCTGAAGATGATCCTTACATGCATTAGATATTGATAATAAAAAAGCAAAGTTTGAGAGCCTTAGAGCAGTTGAAATCTGAAAACTTGAAAAAAAAATGTAAATCATAGGGCATGATCAGTTCTATTTACACAGATACATGAAACTAGTGTATATATCTTTTCAGCATCATCAGGAGCAGGTGAAGGAGAATTTGGCCACTGTGTTTCGACTGGTGAGGCCACCAACACCGATGGACACTTTGGCAAGGAGGGTGAGAGGACTGGCACGAACACCTCCAACTGTCATATGGATACTTCATTACATATATTGCGTTAAGTTAGCATGAGTGTATTACATGTTTAAACAGCCGTTTTGCCTTCGGCTTCAGTTTTGCACACGACACGTACTTGTTGTTGTAGCTTTCACCCTAGAAGCGGCGAGTTGCTTTATTTGAGAATAATATGTTATTCCTATGCTATCAGCTTTGCCTGGTACACTTGGTACAACTGTCTGCACACTGAGAGCTGCACACTCTAAGATTAACCTAACACAAGGTTGCTAGGAGGTCTGATCCTCGCACCACATTAGACATTAGACATAACACAAATAATGTTGATGCCAACATTTTGGGCTCTACGCGGGTTTAAGATAGAGTTACACGAAATGAACGCAGACACTTGGTGCTGCGCATGAAGAGAGCTGGTAGCGGTTGATGTGAACTGCTCCTACTGACATTGAGAGGTATGGGGCCGCCCTGCTAAAACCCGAATGAGACCTTCTTAGATATAATATAATATTCTAGATAGGGTGCGCGAAATATAGGTGATATAAATTTCTATAGAAATTGCATTATAACATGCTAGCACCTTTTGCTTACTATGGATTAGTGACTATGCTGCTGACTCTGATTTTTATAATCTGCATTTTGGTATTATACAAGATACTGCGTTTGAGAACTTTGCATTGAATAATAAATATTTCAAACTTGCACTTGTGTTCTTTGACTCTCAGTTTTGGTTTGAAATGATTATATAACGAAAGAGTGTTCATGTGTTCCACGACTCCTGAGGTATTCTAAAGATCATGTTCTGGTTTGTCTAATACATGGATCATTCCATAATGATCCATGAGACACTGTAGCTAGCTAGGTAACGAGATTTCTGACACTGAGATGAGTTTTTGGATCATCCTAACTCACTGAGGTTCTAGATCTCTATGCACAGTTCTGTGGGAGAACGGAAACCCTGCTACATGGCGCCCAACGGATTGGTTGGCCGTATTTCATGACACTCGAGTAGTATATCATTCAAACCTTAACACCTTCATACCCGTTTCCGGTAAACGGTGGTGTCGGAAAAACCTACCTATTTTTTGAATAGGTCTTTTCAAGCTTGAATTCTTCTGTAAACGGTTTCTTTGAATTACTACCCAGTTGTGCTACAAACTGTTCTTTGTCTCTTTTTCACTTCCTTTGCTACCATGGCCGTGGAAATTGCGCAGCATAGCCGAGTCGCGGTTCGCGACCACTTGCGGACATACAATGTCCCTGTGGACGGCTTGGCTGTGGTTCTAGTGGTGAGTGCGGAACATGCGTACCCGTACGAATTATTTTATTCCTGGGTAACATTTCCGGCTGTGGACGCTAATTCGGGCGTCTTCCATTCATACACTGCCTCGGCAGTACCGGCGGCTTATGCTCCGTACAGGGCACTGGAAGTACCTATTGACGCTTGGCAGCACGGTGTTTGGTTTGGTGGCGCCCTACCCCATTCTTTGAACGCTACGAGGTTAGGTCCTTTATCCATTCCGGGCACAAATTGGCCCGCATTGGGTGGATTTACTCCTCATCCTAATCGCGCCACGTGTAACGTAGCCGACCTGAGGCGTCTTCATGAGGTCTCGGTTGGAGTGATTAGAGCGCTTGTTCATTACATTAGTCGTAATATTCAAGGCGCAGCCCCCGCAGGTGCGCAGCTTCGAGCAGAACAGGCTGGTTTGAAAATCAGTCCTGTCTTGGTGAATTCCGTTATGGGCAGGAAGCCAGATAGTACGGATGAATTTCCTTACTGGCTTGCCGAGAAATTCGACCAGTTAGAGGCTGTGTTTCCTAATACGACTCCGAGTGAAAAACACCGGATTCTTACGCTTAGTTTACCGAAGGAAATAGCCCCGGAACTTGCTGACTGTGAGACATGGGGTAAGACATTTGCAGCGGTTTACTCGAGGTGCTTTGGCACACCTTCAGTTTCGAACCTGTCTGCGATCCTCAAACGTGTTCAGGATGATCACGGACCTGAGTCGGCGGTTGAGTTGGGTATGCGCCTGAACGGTTCATTTGAGACAGTTTGCGGTATTATCCATGCCAATGTAAAAGGGGATGCAGTGAACTTTCAGGTGGCCAATGGTCTGGCGTTAGTACCCGATGCCGAAAAACCCCGTCAGCTGGCAAGAATTATTGTGGCGGCTTATAAAATGGTTGGCCGCAATTCTAAGGGTGCGAAGGTTTTTCTTGAAAAAGAAAAGAAGCAGCCCCAGGGGCAGTCTTCGGAAACAGGTGGACAGCCCAAGTCCAAAAAACAAACTTGGCCTAAAAAGCAGAATAAGGGTAAGCAACAAGAGCAACAGACACAGGTCTCTAGTCCGGCGCCTTCACAACCTGCGCAGTCAGAGCGAGTTTATGAATTGCGCGATCGCGCTACGATTAAATCGCCTGACAGATATCAGGCATCTGACCAACGCTCTCCTCGTTCCTTTCAGGACTCATCGGCTCCGTCAACCGGAGGTGGAGGGGGCGGCAGGGGCAGGGGTGGTCAGCAAGGACGTGGCCAGCCCCGCACGCGAAGTGAAGGGGACCAGCGGGACGACTCTACGCCAAAGAGACCGCAGTTTGCCAAGAGGAAAGTCGCTGCCTTAACGGCGCATCGATATGCCCCAGATAGTGAGAACGCGGCTTCGGAATCTGACGTGGGCTCTGACCTTTCTGGACAGCGCGGCGGAGATTACCATAGTGAGAGAGGCCCTCCGTCCACTGTTGAAGGTGACAGCGACTGACACTTATGTTGTAATCGAAACAGCTGATACACATGTTGCTCCCCCTGAAAGACTTTTTGAAATTGTCCTGTTAATTGAAGGTGACATGCAGCGAACTGTAAAAGGGGTATTTTGGGAGAATCTTTCGGATACGTATGACATTTTGCTTTCGGAGGCTGACTGGCCCCCACCTTTTGTTCTCGCAGCTCCGCGAGGGGAGGAGGTAATCCTCCCCAGTTTCGCGCACACTGTACCGAGAGTGGAAGCGCTGCAGTTTGCAGAAGAGTGGGCTCTGGCGCTTGCGCCGGCTGTGTACCGAAATCAGTGTGGCTGGGATAAATTGTCCCCTAGCCATGAGATTCCTTTACGGTCACAGCCTCAGCCACAACCCCAGTATCCCATACGGCGTGAAGCTAAAGCTTCGGTCGCGGCTATCCTTGAACAATTGGAATATCAAGGTGTAATTGAAACATGTGTGTCACCAATGAATAATCCCCTTTTTACTGTTAACAAGCCAGACGGCTCGTATCGTCTTGTTTTGGATTACCGGCATTTGAACTCGCATTGCCGTAACTGTGCAGTACAGAATACTCACGGCTCTGCCCTAGTGAATAGTCTTGAGCGAAAACGGTTCAAAACCACGCTTGACATTTCCAATGGTTTTTATGCACATAGATTAGATGGTCTAAGTTCCCAATGGACCAGTTTTACGTGCGGCGGCGTACAAAAAATGTTTAAACGACTCCCAATGGGATATAAAAATAGTCCTGGAGTGTTTTCCGCCCGCATAGTCTCTCTTTTGGAGAGTTTCGATCCAGTTGCATGTTCGTATGTGGATGACATTTATCTCACAGACGACGAGCTTTGGGTGCATCTGTGTCGAGTAAACAGCATAATTTGTAACTTTGCAGATATGGGTTACAAGTTTAACTTTGCAAAATCACACATTGCGGAGTACACAGTGTTGTTTCTAGGTTATGAACTTAACCATGAAGGAAAGGGATTGGCTCCTCACTTCCTGGAGAAGTGCGCGCAGTTGCGCTCTCCGACAACGCTGAAAAAATTACAGTCTTTACTGGGTTTTTTAAATTTCGGGAGGACATACATTCCGGAATATGCCCAGCGTATCAAGCCTTTATATGCCTTGGTACAACCATCTTTTTCCAAATCATGCTGGCTGCCTGAGCATTCAGCCATTCTGCAGTCTTTGCAGGCTGATTTGCTCACTTCTGACTACTTACAGACCCGTGATAACCAGACCAACCTGGTGATAAGAATTATCCCTGGGACGGTGGGTTTCACGTACCTGACTTTTAATGAGGGGGATACTGTACCTATTGCTTACAAGTCACACTTGTACACTTCGGCTGAACTGCGTTTTTCCACTGTGGAGAAAGTGTTAACGGCTGTGCAGATGGCAATTCTTAAAGAACGTGCCCTGTCGCAGGGAAAGCGCATGTTGGTTGTTACCCCGTGTCCTGCATTGGAGGCGGTCACGAAAGCCAGTGTACCGAATTCTAAAGCTTTGCACCCTCGGTGGATTCAGTGGGCTACATCCTTGACATCTCAGGATGTCACGTTTATTTTTGACGCCGCTTTACGGTCGCAGGAGTATTTACAGTATGAATTTGTTCATCCTGCTCCTTTAGCAATGCGGCCGTTGGAGGATTTCCACTGTATCATTTACACGGATGGTTCGGCGCAGGTTGCGCATGGCTCTAAACATGCCTACGTTTCCGCTTGCGCCATTGTGGTCGGTGCCATGGTGAACGATGAGTTCAAGTCCAGTGTCGTGCACACGCAGACGCTTGGAGACTGCACCGCACAATTAGCAGAGCTCCGTGCTCTTATGCTCGCATTGGAGTACGCAGATCCTAGTGTGACAACTTTAATCGTAAGTGATTCTTACTACTGTGTCCAGTCTTACAATGAGAACTTGTTCTTTTGGATTCAGAATGATTTTCGTGATTCCAAAGGTAGCACAATAAAACATAAAATGATCTGGGTCCGAGTGGCGGAACTTAAAAAGAAGCTGCCGCTCGTGTTTGTGATTCATACTCTCGGCCACCAGCGCGTGGGAGTCCACGCTGTTGGCAACTCGCTTGCTGATGAAGCAGCGAAGTCAGCGGTATCTAAATACTTAGTTGCAGCAGTCACGAGGTCCAAGAGCAAAATAGATGATGACATCTTGGCGGCTGTTGCTGCCACGGCGAAGGGAGGTAAATATCCTGCGGGGTTCCCTTCGAAGTACACATACCACTTAAGTCCCGATAAGGTTCCTTATGTGAAAATTCCTGAAGTTGGAGAGCGTCTAGTTCCCAACTCGGATCGCAGAGCTTCTCTGATTACAGCGGCTCATGAAGGTGTGGCGTCTGCGCATGCGGGCGTCTCAGCCACTGTGTCTCAGCTACAACAGAGGTTCTGGTGGCGGGGACTGTACAAACAGACGCGCGATTATGTCCTTATGTGTGACATTTGTCAGCAGATTAAGCCTTCTACTGCTGCGCGTCCGCCTCAGACACAGTTGTACATCTCTAATAAACCACTTGGATGTGTTTATTTGGATCACTGCGGTCCTTTCTCTTCTGATACTGCGTATAAATACATCTTAGTAGCAGTTGACTCATGCACACGCTTTGTGTGGTTATGGCCGCATCGCAGCGCTGATTCACGGACTGTCATTAAGGATTTGCGTGTCTTTGTGGGAATCTTTGCTTGTGGTGCTTTCCATTCGGACCAGGGTCCGGCTTTCGCCTCTAAGGCGTATAAGGATGCTATGGTTTCGTTGGGAGTACAGGTGAAGTTTTCAAGCCCCTACAGGCCTGAGGGCAATTCTGTGGTAGAAAGAATGAACCGCGACTTAAAGCAATCTTTGACAGCCCGAGTTATAAGCACTGGTAGAAACTGGCTGACCCACCTCTATGGCGTGCAGCGTGCGCTTAATAATCTCCCTAGAAGGTCTCTGGGTGGGCGGACCCCATACGAAATGCTCTTTGGTATCAAGATGTACGTCCCTGACCTTGATGGTGCAGACTGCGAGGCCCAGGCCGCGGCCTTTGACGTAGATGAACATTGCAATGTTTTACAGGATCTACAAAAGACCAGAGACAGTCTTGCAAAGGAACACTTGCCCTCCACGTCGGATGATGCGTTGCAGATCCCGGTAGTTGGCTGGCTACCCCAAGTTGGAGAACTGGTTCGAGAGAAGATCGATAACAAAAAGGAGTTTGGTCCCTCATATCGAGCGCCAGTTCGGGTCCTTGGAGTGAAGGGCACAAGAACAGTCATTTTACCACCACTTCCAGGTCGTAAAGAAAACAGATTTATTTCTATTGACAATGTCAAGACACACAGGGTGGCCGATTCTTCATAGCATGACACCGGCTGTATCCTGTCCTTCCATGGTGAGGCACTCTGTGCTGGCTATTACATCTGGTGCAGATCAGGAGGTGTCCCTCGAGATGCCTGCCATATCAAGTCCTTTATTAAATACTATTCCTGTTACTAACATTGATGAGGTGACCTATGCAGATCCTGCTGATTTATCTATGTCCGATTTACATGCTCGTTTGGCTAACCAGTCCAGATTCTCTTTTGACTCTGATTCGGAACTTTCAAAGAAACCGTCGATTATTGCAAAATATGCCACATTGTTTAAAAAACATTTTTTAGTTCCACCTTGGACATACATTTGGCTGATACTATTTACATTTTATCTTTTTATGTCAATTGGTTTTGTGTTTTATTTTTTCCGCCTGATTGATGGCCATTATGTGAAAGAAAGAACAGGAATTCGGTACCTTAATGGAACATTGGCCCCTCACTCCTCCTCACATTCAGCACACAGACTAAAGAGAGACTTACATTCAGTACAAATTACTGCTTGGCCTGTCCTTGATGGGATTGTGTGGGATGCGGTTAGGTTTCAGATACATGGCCCCACAGAAGTTATTAATGTTCCTAATGTGCTTAGAGTAAACATGGGAGATGTGATTAAGCAAAATATTCGTTCTGATGATTGGGATCTTCAGGCCGTAGAAGCATTGTTCTCTGATTTGAAATATTATGCGGCCTTTGATGATGAGGATTTGTATTTAGATTCTGTCAATTATGGTGATTTGTTTTGTTACCAACATTATGGAAATCATTTCTTGCACAAGACAAGTTCCAGGCGGGTTCCTGTGAATTACACTCAGTGGGAACATTGCCCTGCTCCTTTACAGGGGAGCTCAAGTACTTTTCTGGGAAAATACTCTTACTTTACAGATTTTAATCAATCAAGTCCTGAGTCTTTTTACTTCAAGGTGAAACAGAAATCCATGCCAAAAGTTAGACTGACTGACACAAAATTGTTGTATTCAAAGTCCTTTCTAGAAAGGTTATCTGTGGATGGCTATGAGTTATGGAAGGATGCTATTGACCTTAAATCGGTTTGGGGTACCAAAGATTGGCAGGTACAAGGCACTGAGGCTTTGCATCGTGCATGTCTCATCCCGAATCACATGTTGTTTTTAAATTCGACTATTTCCCAAACAACATGTTTTGGATTGGCTACATCTAAAAAATTAAATACCCCTACTATCCCTGATTTGGAAGAATATTCAGGTTGGAGTAATTTCACTACATTGTCCATAAGTGAGATACAAGCACTTTTACAGAATTCCTCCTTTAATATTTCCAGTTTTGATCCGGATGGGTGGCTTTTATGGCAAAGAAGCTCTGATTCTTGCCAAAGTCGTTTTTTGGGTTTGTCTGAGGGTTTTACACGCATCAGGCCAGATCCCAGGTTTGACTCAGATCACACTGTTACAACTTATTCAGTAGGCAAATTGTGTCAGAACTGGTTACAACATTCCACTTTAGCTGCAGTTAAACTGCATCTGTCCCAGTTGAATGAGAACATAGAGTTAAATGATTTTATAAAAGGCCCGACTATGGGTAGGTCTAAACGCTTTATTTATGCTATTTACAATGAAATTTGGAAATTTTCAAAAGTCGAAGCAGCTAAACGCCTGAGGGCTATTGATCAAGCCAATTTGGAAAAAGTGCTTGCAGTGGTCGATAATAGTATTAACACGCTTTCTTCCAGAATTTACACATTGGATAATATTGTTTCTTCTGTTGTTGATATTGTACATGATGAAGTGTCCACGTTATACCATGGTCAAAATCAATTACGTTCTGTAATGCAGTTTGCCTGGACTCTACAGACAATTAAGGCTGGTCGAGTTCCCTGGACCTCATTGAACGTTTCATCACTCTTTGCCCCTTTTAATCTTACTGATAAACAGCGCATGCTTTCAATGCGTGATGCATCGTTTTCTATGTTACATTTTGAGAAGCTAGAATCCTTACCTTTCTCTGTTGCTGAAACCACCACTGCCACGTGGCTTATTCATGGTTTAATTACATTACCATTTCCTTTATATAAATTTACTAACTGTATGCGGTATATTGCTATAGGACGATATGAGCCACTAGGCAATGCATTCCTACATGAGGCATGGTCATTACCATACACATACAGATGTCTGAAAGATGGAAAAGAAGTGAATCTTAATGGTGAGGAATGCACACAGTCACCTGACCATTCATTAATATGCAGACACATTCAGTTACACGGTTCTTGTAATCAGGACCGCCCAAATTTAGCATGTGTTTTAAAAGGCACGCCAGTTCCAGCAGTAGTTCCCACATTTACTTTATTAGCTAATGGTAGTTATTTGCTTTTAAACAACGAATTATGTTGTGGTTTATTAATTGGTGTGGCTTATATAGTTACTGTATCAGAGCGTGTAGTGTGCTGCAAGAACGTCCTATACCCACCCACGCATGGCTCTTCAGATGTCTCCATCTGGCCACGGATCCCAACCTTGGAAGCGAAATTCAATGGTTTAAGCAGAATAAGGGCTCTTTTGTCTCAAAAACAAGTGACCCTGAGTTCGGCCCGGGAAACTTATGTCCTTCACATAGCTAACACCCGCACAGAGGTGCAGGCGCTTTTAAACACTGATTTGCCATTTCATTTCTGCGAGCTGGTACACCAGATTTTTAATGCTTCTTCAATGACTGGGCTGGCACATTTTTTTAAATTAGTAAGCAGTGGCCTCGTGACTACGTTTGAAAAAGTTTTTGGTCTCATTCCCACGTTTTTCCACACTATTTTTTCGAGTTTGTTTGGTGGAATACCTGTATTGCTGGCTGTAGCCGCAGGCTTTCTGTTGGTGTTTTTCTTCATAAAACATGGATGCCCATCCTGCGCAAGACGCCGTTCAACGCCTCCTGACACTGTGCCGTAATCGGATGCTCAATTACTATGGAACATTGCCGCTTGCAGCATTAAGCACGGCCTATAGATTGTCATTTCGGTTCACCGACTTCACGTGTGTCCAACCTGTGTTTCACTGCCTGAGCTGCGAGTTCGATTGGGCCATTGATTTATGCCTATGCTTGAGGACTGCTCCTGACGTCGATTTTGATCAGCTAATGCGTCCCGTTGTGGCTCACGAGCTGATCTGTTCTGGCGAGAGAGTTATGGCCTTGGCAGCGATAAATGGAGTTCTGGGCCAATGGGAGATCTCTGCAGCGGCGAATGCCTTTCTGACACACAGCGATCTGGTGAACCCACCGAGTTGTCCTCTGACGTTGCAGGAGGATCCGATGCTGGAGGAGCACGTATGTTCTTTCCCATTGCTAAATTGGATGGCTGAACTATTTTCGGATGATGGCAGTGATTTCATACTGGAGGCTGTTGCAACTTTCTTTGCATATACTTTCCAATCGTGAGATGCCTGGGAGGAATGCTTTGTGGTGAAATATGACTTTCCCCTCGCTGAATTGGAGAGATGAACTATGTTCAGCTGATGGAGAGTTCACTCACGTGATGTCGCTGGAGATAACGTCTAGGTGGCACATGACTTTGGATATCGGATAAGTGCCTTGGTTTTTCTCTTACAAACATTTGAAAGGATGAGACCTGGTCCTACATTTCGTAATTTTGAGACCTGGCGGATGACTTTTGATTCAAGGGTTTTGTGTTTTTTTTTTTTTTTTTTAAGAATTGAGGCCACTGTAGGCATTTATACATATTCATTCATACATATTCATTCATACATATTTTTAGCTTATTTTAGCTCAAGATTATTGAATTTTGCTTTCAATTTTTGTATCTGATTTAGTATTGCCTTTTCCCTTATGATTGGCGGTGCTCGGACCAATGGGGGGGTGTCATATGGATACTTCATTACATATATTGCGTTAAGTTAGCATGAGTGTATTACATGTTTAAACAGCCGTTTTGCCTTCGGCTTCAGTTTTGCACACGACACGTACTTGTTGTTGTAGCTTTCACCCTAGAAGCGGCGAGTTGCTTTATTTGAGAATAATATGTTATTCCTATGCTATCAGCTTTGCCTGGTACACTTGGTACAACTGTCTGCACACTGAGAGCTGCACACTCTAAGATTAACCTAACACAAGGTTGCTAGGAGGTCTGATCCTCGCACCACATTAGACATTAGACATAACACAAATAATGTTGATGCCAACATTTTGGGCTCTACGCGGGTTTAAGATAGAGTTACACGAAATGAACGCAGACACTTGGTGCTGCGCATGAAGAGAGCTGGTAGCGGTTGATGTGAACTGCTCCTACTGACATTGAGAGGTATGGGGCCGCCCTGCTAAAACCCGAATGAGACCTTCTTAGATATAATATAATATTCTAGATAGGGTGCGCGAAATATAGGTGATATAAATTTCTATAGAAATTGCATTATAACATGCTAGCACCTTTTGCTTACTATGGATTAGTGACTATGCTGCTGACTCTGATTTTTATAATCTGCATTTTGGTATTATACAAGATACTGCGTTTGAGAACTTTGCATTGAATAATAAATATTTCAAACTTGCACTTGTGTTCTTTGACTCTCAGTTTTGGTTTGAAATGATTATATAACGAAAGAGTGTTCATGTGTTCCACGACTCCTGAGGTATTCTAAAGATCATGTTCTGGTTTGTCTAATACATGGATCATTCCATAATGATCCATGAGACACTGTAGCTAGCTAGGTAACGAGATTTCTGACACTGAGATGAGTTTTTGGATCATCCTAACTCACTGAGGTTCTAGATCTCTATGCACAGTTCTGTGGGAGAACGGAAACCCTGCTACACAACTCTACATCATCTTAGGAGGCCTACACAAGCAACCAGTCCCTAGTGGTGATGGACCCTACAGCAACTGTTCCACCTACATTCATGTCTACCACCCAGAGAGCCCTCTCCACCCTCTCTTTTGCTCTCCCTCAGTTGGCCGACCCCCTAAAAGGACTTTGATCTCCATCGCTGCCGGCACCTCACCTGCTGCTCCTGTCCTCCCGGATGCGCTCAGTGAGGAGGCTATAGACCTCCTAGGCAGCCTCTTGGTAGGCCAAACTGCACTCCTGAATGCCATCCAGGTACTTAGTTGTCATATGAAGCAAATGGTAGCATACCTGGAAAGCATACATAGTGCTATGTCTGGCCTGCAGAGGTCACTTACAGGACTAGCCCCCTGACTGACCGCAGCCTCCCAAGCAACCCAACATTGTACCCCAACTCAGCCCCCTTCCTCACCCCAATTTCCAGTTCCTAGCCCTGTCCCAAGTACCCTCATTCTTTTGCATGCACCCTCTACAACAAACACAAACAGCACACACACATAGACATACCAAGAAACACAAGCACACACCCAAACAACATGCAGACACAGCACCCACACCCACCACAACCACCACCTCACCCTCAACCACACCTATAAACACCACACCCACCACCACACCCATCACTACCTCCACACCCACAACCACACCCACACCACTAACACAACCACACCCACAACCACCACACCCATCACCACCACAACACCCATGGCCACACCCACAACCACCAAACCCACCACCACACCCACCACTACTCCCACAACTACCACAACACCCACCACCAAACCCACATCACACCCACAATTACCAGAACACCCACTGCAACACCCACAGCCATCATACCCACAACCGCCACCACATCCACCACCACAACCACACTTGCAACCACCACACCCACAACCACACCACACACAACACCACATCCACAACAATGACCACTCCCACCACAACATCCACAATCGCAATGACCACCACCACACCCACAAGCACCAGCACACCCACAAGCACCACAACCAGACCAACCACCTTACCAGCACACTCACCAAAACATAGACTCACACAAAACGACACCTACACCCACAATAACACTAAACAAACCCAAGTACTCACCTAAACATCAAACACCTACCAAGAAACACACACACAAATGTTCAAAATATACACCAGAGACACATGCAACTGCACAAAAGACAGACACATGCACATCACACACTCCAGCTCCCTCTACCTCCAAAACTGGGTCCTCTCCCAACCCTCCTACTGGTCATCCTAGATCTGTTTTTATTGATGCTCTGACCTTCACCCCTTCCAAACCAAAACACATCCCTCCTAAACCTAGACACACCCCTCCCAAACCTAAAACCACCCCTCCCAAACCCACCCCTCTCAAACCGACCCCTCCAGAGAAAGATCATTGAGGTTCCTGCTGTGTAATGTACTGGCATTTGTATAGATTTTTCCTTTATTTTAAAAAATGAGAGAAGTATCTCATGATTTTAATAAATCAAGATTTTCCATTTTTCCAAGTTTGTCCTGACATTCATTTTCGTTTGCAATTGTTTGGTTCCTAAAAATGTTTATGACTACAATGTGAAGTACACACTTTTAATTACCATTATGGCAGGAAATACAACAGATTTTTAAATGACTACTTTGTTAAGTGCATACAAAGGTTAAAATAGTATGTGATGGTATTTTGATTTTAGGCGCAAGCATTCATTATGAGCAACAAAAAGGTGTTTTAAAAAACATTTTTTAGTGTTAATACAGGTGTGTTTGTTTCAACTTGATAAGTGATAATAATAAATACATATGAATTACACCTTTTTATGTGGCAATTGAATATGGATAAAATATAGGAATTGCACTAGGCAAGGGGAAATGTTAGATGGATACATTTGTTAACTCTTTGACGTTTGGGACTGACATTGATTTAGCAGGTATTTAAAAAGAAAATGTTACACCTTGTCTAATGCAATTTCTACATTATGTTACATTTCATTTTTCACAATGATGTGTAATGCATATATTATTCATTTGAGAATGTACACAATTTATTTCAACACACCTTTAAGGTCACGTTTTGATTTTTGGATTGGTGTACTTTTTTGTGTAAGTGTTAATTTTTTGAAGGCAGCTTGCACCAAATTTAGAAACAAAATGTAATCATGCAGGTGTGTTTCATTAAATTTCTTAAAGTCAACATTACACACACATTTACATTGCACATTGGTTTGCTATTGAATATGAGACAGATTTAAAAATGCACAAGTCTGTAGCAATTGTAAACAGACAAGTCAAAAGGTAACAGGTAAAAGTGGAGCTTACCTTTGATTTTGGCCACAACAGGGTTGATTTTCTTCATAATCAAGCAGCAGCAGAGGCAGGACTTGAAAGATCGGGTCCACAGCAGAAAAAGAAGTGTGAAAGTGAGGAAAGGTAAGTTTTGCCTTTTCTCCCTTCCAATCTGCCAACTCAGGTGTGGAGGTTTTGCCACCGCAGGCACGTCGGCGAGGAAGGTACATCGCGATTTGCCCAACAGACAAACTGGCTGTTCGCTCTCCAACAGCCGCTTTTCCCTATGGTGCAGTAAAAGCGGGTAACGATACCTGACGGAGTTGGTGGCACTCATTTAAATAGAGCAGGTAGACCACCTTGAAGACAGATAGGGAATCAGAAGAAAAAGCGACAGCGGACCCATTACCGCCAAGATCTAAATCAGGTCCTATATCTAGCTGCAGATTCCTTATCAACCTTCCCATCCTGCATGCTCTGTGAACGGATTTCTAGAGACAGGGCTGACCGCTTTCATGAACCTAGTTTTGACCCACCAGAGTTCTTCATGGCTCTGCCCTTGTGTCTTGGAAAGTCGTGAAAAGAAATTGACATCAGCGTGCCTGGGTGATGCCTATATAGGTACTGCAATGACACTTCCGGTGGAGACAACACTGATGATGAACGCAGAGGTATGGGATCTGCAGTTAGATATAGTCTCTACCAGAAAGGGAATTACCAAAGGTAAGTAACTTGTTCTTCAGAAACTCTCTGTTTCCAATAGCTACCTGGGGCTCATGTACTTTGGACAATGTGACTCTTTCTTGTAGGATTAGTGAAGGGTCTCTGTCTAGTTTTTCTTCTTATGTGTCGTAGGACTGTGATAAGGCATATGCCTTGCCATTTTGAACTCCCGGCCTGTAGGCTATGATGAAATCAAAATCTGAGCAGAGTAATAACCAGCACAATTGGCGGAGATTGAGAGCGGTGGCTGATTTCAAGAACTGCATTTTTGTATGATCTGTATAATTTTCGATGGTATGTCTAGCCCCCATGAGGTAATGGTGACATTCTTCAAATGCTTGTTTTATTACTAACAATTCCTTGTCGGATATGCTTAGTTTATATCGCAAGGAGTCAGCTTTTGTGAAAAGTATGACATAGGATGTATCTGACCTGTTTCTGGATGTCTTTGAGACGACACAGCTCCTAATGCTGAACTGGAAGCGTCCGCTTCCAGAATAAATGGTAATGCAATATCTGAGTGCCGTAGTATTGTTACCTTCACATATTGTATTTTTAATTCTTAAAAGGCGGTTGGGTCCTGGGAACTACTGAGAAGGGACTCAATTATGGAGCAGTCTAGGTAAAGGATGAACTATAGTGGATTTTTTTTATGTAGATGTTTGCAAAGCCTAGGAAGCCTAGTGAGCGCTGACCACTGGAGAATCATCTTAACCTTGCTGTCATCCATTTTGATATTACTTACCCCAATAACAAAATTTTTGAAAGGCGAAACAAGCACTTATTAAGTTTGACAAACAGATTGTGTTGCTGAAGATAAGCCTTGTACATGTTCTACGTGTTCTTGTACAGTGTTTGAATAACTGATAATATTGTCAATATAGACAAAGCAGAAAACATCTACCTCGCAAAACATTGTCCATAAAGCATTGAAAAGCGGCGAGGGGTTGCAGAGTCCAAAGGGCAAGACCTGGCACTAAAAGGGCCCATCTTGGGCCGAAATGTAGTCTTACATTCATTGCCTTGTTGGACTCTGACTAGATGGTACACTCTCCGGAGATCTAGTTTAGTAACAATTACATTATTTTTTTACCTGATCCAACAGGACATGAATTAATACTATTGAGCTGTGTTCCCTCTAAGGTGCGGGCGCGCACACCTCTGTGACCCCAAGCTGTGTCCTGTGTGTGCACACACAAAAGCACATCCTGGGAGAGCGTTTGTGATGCCGCTTTTAAAAGGCGAGCAGTGTTAAAAATTGTAATTTCCTGGTTGCAGGAAGCCTGTGCACGTGTCCAGCAGCAAGTGGCTCTTGCACTTGCTGCATTTCTTTTGTTAAAGTGGCGCGACTGTAGGCTGTTTGTTAGCCTTTGTGAAAATATTTATGTTAATGCAGCACCGTCATGTGCAGCAAATAACATAAATATTTTCACAATCACCCACAATCAGTCTGCAGCCGCGTTCTATTAAGAAAATAAATGCAGCAAGTCCAAAAGCACGACGTGTGCTTTACACATCGTGCTTTTCGACTTGAAGCATGTCTTTTCTTAATGGAGCACTGCTGCCGGCTGATTGTGGCCATTTGTGAAAGTATTTATGTTTATTGCAGTGCATGATGGTGCTACAATTAACAGGAATACTTTCGCAAATGCCCACAATCAACCCACGGCCGCGCTCTATTAAGAAAAGAAATGCAGCAAGTCCAAAAGGACAACTTGTAAAGCACACGCTGTGCTTTTGGACTTGATGCATGTCTTTTCTCAATAGAGCACAGCTGTGGGCTGATTGTGGGCATTTGTGAAAATATTGATGTAAATTGCAGTGCATGACGGGTGCTGCAATTAACAGGAATACTTTCACAAATGCCCACAATCAACCCGCAGCCGCACTTTATGAAGAAAAGAAATGCAGCCAGTCCAAAAGCATGAAGTGTAAAGCACACATCATGCTTTTGGACTTGATGCATGTCTTTGCCATAGCTGCCAAGGTTTATTTATATGAGTGTGAGTGTAAATATGATCTACATTCAATGACTGTGAATCTTTCTCATGAGTAAAATCAAGCATTGAAGACAAAAGAAACATAACAATATCAGAAATTACACCCATTTAAGCAACAAGAAACTTTAATAAGATCGTAAAGCCGCTATAAAGCACAGGAAATTGGATGGTGTCCTGTTAGTGGGGATGTGAGTGAAAGAAAATGGGCTCGGTAAGATGACAGCAAAGACACATAAGGTGGAAATGCAAGTGGTGCACATATTGGCTGCAAGAGCTTTTAAATCTCACCCCCAGCAGAGGCCACAACCAAAAATCATTGAAAAGAACACATTCTCTTATAGCTGCCAATATTTTAAAATGCTTATATTTTACATTTCCATGGTTTCTGTGCACTTAAGAGTGACACAAGAGCCAAATGTTTTACAGTTAGTGTGCCATTTTTCTCAGGAGTGAAACTAAGTGATGAAGTGCATGGGAAAAAGAAATATTGGAAATGACACCCTCTCGATCAATAAGACCTACAATATCTTAAAACTGCTTCAAAACCCCTGAAATGGGAAGTTAAGATGCTGATAGGATTTGTGTGCCCAGAAGATATAAAACTAAAGAAATCATCCTAAAACATCTCATACCCCCCGCCTTTGCACTTTATTGCACCGTAATACAGCTAAGCACACCCTGCTGAAGTCAAATGAACACAGAGCAGATATTGTAATGTTGGGGACAGTACAAAAATCACCTAAAGCTGGAATTTTTACATTTTATCTTTACATACTACAAAGAACAAATATAAGTAGAAAGCAGTTTTAAAAGTGTTCTGGAGGTGATCTATGAATGACTAACACTTAAAGTAATACAAAAAAAGGGGGCAGAGGGGTATTCTAGGTCCACCCTCCTATTCTAGTGTATGAAAACACACACAGGGCTGGTCCCTGTGGTGTCCTGAGGAAGAGCTAAGGGGGAAGCTCAAAACATGTTGGCACTCTACTAGGACTCCTGACTCATTGCAAACCAAGCAAACCTAGAGACCCACCCCACTTTTATTATATCAACTAGGAGCAAGAATAAAGTAATTCCGCCCACTAGTTAGGTATTTTTAAATCACACCACTCCACACACACTACCGCACCACACATAGTTCCTCACTACAAGTGCTCTTACGTATTTTCGCAAGTCGCAGCATGCCTCAACCCGCAGCGGGTTGGGATGGCCCCTATGATGAAGCATGTCACTGTGAGGAAACTCCGGTGAGTGAGGGGACTCAAGAAAGGACATCTTTCCTTTTAAGATTACATCTATCACTGATGGCAATCTACTCTACCAGCTAGGTTCTTTATCCGACACCTCGGATTTTTTAACACTTAAAGTAAACATATACAGAAATGGCACATTACAAATGAATAAATTCAATGTTGTTTTCAGTCCTGTTTAGTATCAGATCCAGATTCTTTGATTAACAACTAATAGCCAATTTTTCTCTGGAAAAGGTATCAACCCTAGGGTGAGTTACGCGACTGCTGTTTTCCACCAGTGCCTGGGAGCAGCTTTGTTTTCAGTCTTGAGCTGCAACATGTTTTGGTGTTTCAGTCGGGGAGGAAGGAAAAAGTATAGAGCTGCAATTTAAAGATGTGTCAGAGCACATAGAGTGCCACAGGCAGTTCTCCTCAGGAGTTTCTCGCTCTGGCTTACAGCAGTTTTTGCTTCTTACGGGGCCCCTTGCATGATGTTTTATAGGGACCCAACTGCCCGCCCAAGCAGCAGTAATGCCTTCTAGGGTAAGGCTAGTAAAATGAAAAGCATCCTGCATTGTCTCAGTCACCGATGCTACACACTGTGAAGTGCAGTAGGCACGCACACAGTACATTGCCACTGAGGCCCCAAGTGGACTCTATGACACCAATCCCACACTCTCTCTGTGCCTGCAGCCAGCACAGCAATGAGAAAAACAATGTTAAATGTGCCCACCACTTAGTTCATAGTTGTAGCTCATTTCCAAGGGTGGTCGTAAAATTCCATTCCCCTCGCGGAATTTGCGATATTTTGTCATTTTTGCATTCCGCAGAGAAAGCGGAAATGTTGAAATTTCCATGATCCGCGGTGTAGCAGAGATTTTTTTCATGTTAGCGCTTTGAAAATGCTGTCTCGCACACGCGGTTGACTTACCGGGATCCCTGCGTTCGTCGGTGAGTTTTTCTATCCATTCGCGTGCTCCACCAGAAGTTGGTAGCCGGTAGCGCTATCCCGTGAGAGTTTGCGTTCGCGATCACGTCATTCACCGCGCAATCAGACACCGCGAGTGTCTGAGATTGCAAACACGTCATTCACCACCGCGAGAGAGAGCGTGAGATCGAGAACACGTCATTTGGACACGCCATCCGGCGGAAGTGTGGTGAAGCTCGCGATCCCGAACATGCAAAATTTTCAATCTGAAGAATAATAATATTTCTAGCAACATAAAACCTTCTGTTAATGATGATTTGGATGAAAAAAAATCCTCAGATTGACATTTGACTGTCCTTTTTTGTGCAAGTTCTTTTTTAAAAAAAAACTTTTGGGGGGGAGAGGGACGAAGTGATAAGAGTCTCCAACTTCCTGTTCCTGTCCAGCAGGCTCTTCCCAGTGCTATGTCCATCACCTGTTCATTCTGCCTTTGGATTTTGAGCTGGAAGGATCACTCTTTGTGTCTGCTGCATCATTATCATTGGATTTGAGGACTTTTGAATTTGATATTTTACAAATAAGTTGGTGTGGTTGTTTGTTTGATTGGGGCATTGCAGTTGCTGCAACTACAATTTTGGTACTTATCATTATTTTTATTTTTTTATTGTTGTGGGGAACCAGTAGGCCCAGAGCTAGTCATGGGTGGGTGCATGATGAAGCAACTGTTCCTTTGGTGTGTGTTGAATTTATTTCAAACATCATGTAGGGCATGGATGGCATTGGATTGGATTGCAAAATGTGTTTTTGGGGGTATTTCTGTTTTTGGGTGTGTGTTAAATAAACGCCTTTGTTGTGTGTGTTGTATGTTGTTGTGTACCTTGCAGACCTTGTTTAGCCCTGTGTATTTTCATTTTTGCATTTTATTGCATTAAAAAGGCAAAGCAGTGTGGTTTAGCAGGCATCCTTTGCCTGGCTATTATAGGCTTCTTTTTGTCAGTACATTGTTTTCCAGGTCTCATGCTTGTTGCTTGTGATTTGTGAGTGTCCATGTGGCTGGTGGCCATTTCTGGTGGGAGTTATTAGTGTGCTGCTTTTGCCATATAGGCCTGCATGGTATACCTTTGTGGCCTAGGCTTCTTGTTGTGGGCCTGGCCATGAGGCTGGTGGCCATTTTGAAGACAGACAGTGTGCTTTTTGCAATATGCCTGCATCATCTGTCTTCAGTTTCTTGTAGTTGTGTGGGCCTGGCCACGTGGCTTGTAGCCATTTTGAAGCCCGGTAGTGGGATTTTGCCATAGGCCTGCAAGCTTGTGTGGTCTAGTCTGCCAACAGGCCTTTCATCCAGTAGGCTCAGAGGTAGCCACAGGTGCATGAAACAACTGTTTCTGTATGTTCTGTTGAATGTAAACATCATTTAGAGCATGGATGGCATTGGATTGGATAATGTGTTTTTTGGGAGTATTTCTGTTTTTGGGTTTGTGTTAAATAAATGCCTTTGTTGTGTGTGTAGTGTATTGTTGTGTACCTTGCAAATCAGTCTTGGCCGTTCACTAATAGGAATAGCCCAGCTTGTACTGCCAGACCATATCCTTGCTAAACCAAAACACAGGCAAAATAAGGCCAGTTTCACCCTGATAGGGGTTCTTCAGTCAGGGGTAGCTTGGTTTCAATGGCACAGTGATCATGGGACACATGGTTAGACTTACCCTAGCCACTTAGGATGTTACACAAAACATACAAACATTGATAGGAGAGTGCTTTGGGTAAGTCTAACCACTAGCATTTGCTTTGCGTAGCATTCCAACCAATTCTTTTTACCCACCATGCCACCTAGAAATATAGATCAAACCATATGTAAATCAGTATTGTGCCTGCTCCATTAGGTCTCGTCCAGTCCGAACTGCCAGGCTAGGTCCTACCTGAACAAGAACACAAGCAAACCAATGAAGGTTTACGGAAACATACAAATCTTGATGAGAGGAGTGCTTTCAGTAAGTTTAACCCCTGGCAATTGCTCTGGATAGTATTTCAATCCATTGTTCCATTACCCACCCTACCACCTCATTTAAAACCCTGCCATATGCAAATCAGCCTTGAACCCACCTCCAATAGAAACAGTCCATCCCCATCTGCCATTCCTGGTCCTTCCTGAACCGGAATACAAGCAAACCAGGGCAGGTTTTACCCTGATTGGAGCCTTCCAGTCAGGTGTAGCTTGATTCCAGTGGCACAGTAAACACAGTACCCATGTATGGGCATACCCTTGCCACTTAGATCGTTACATCAAACACACAGAAAGTGATGGGAAGTATACTTGCAATAACTCAAACCACTGGAAAATGCTTAGAGTACCATTCCAACTCAGTGTTATTTTGCTCACCATGCCACCTCAGATTGGACTAGGCAACATGCAAATCAGTATTAGTCCTGCTCCAACAGTAACTGTCTAGCCTGTAATGCCAGGCCAAGTCCTACCTGTACCAAAAAACAAGCAAAAAAACATAGGTTTTGCCCTGACAGGTTATCTTCAGTTGAGTGTAGCTACGTTCTAGTGGCACAGTGAGCATGGGACCAACATATGGGCACACTCTTGCCGCTTAGGCCGTTACATGAAGCATACTAAACGGGATGGGAAGAATACTAGCAATAAGTCTAACCACTGACAATCACAGTGTTCTTTTGTCCACAATGTCCCCTCAGATTGGACCAGGCCATATGCAAATCAGTTGCAGTCTTGCTCAAAGAGAAACAGTCCAGCCCAAACATCCAGGCCAGGTTCTCCCTAAAGCAGAACACAAGCAACCCAAGATTGGTTTTATCCTAATTGGGGCTCTACACTTGAGTGCAGTTTGGTTGAAGTGGTTCAGTGCACATGCGACCACCATCTGGGCATATCCTTGCCGCTTAGGAAGTTACATGATACACGCATATTCCTGGAGATCGGTTATAATAGTCACCATTTTATAAAGGAAGACAGGTCAGACCCTAAATGTTACTGACCAATACCTCTAATTGGTTGCTCCTGTAAGATCATGGGTTGAGTGATATTATAGAGATTGGAGACCTGGATAACAGAAAATGGGAAGTTTCCGATGTTTAATACAGCTTTAGGAAAGGCCTGGGCATGGTAGATCAGTGCCTTAATCTGCACCTGGTCATTGGCAAATACACTCTGGTCAAGCCTGGATCTTTATACCTTGGGTTCATGGACCTGACTTCTGCCTTTGACTGGGTGCAGAGGGGGAGGCTCTGGGAAAAAATGCTGTCCATGGTCATTGAACCACCTACTGTCTATTTTTTTTGCCGCAATGCATCAGGGAGTAACAGGGAGAGAGCGATATGGAGTAGGTGGTGAACTCACCTCTCCAATGAAGATGGATCACGGGGTCCACCAGGGATTCGTTCTTGCTCCTTTTCAATTTTGTTTATATATAAATGATTTAGAAAGCCACATCTGAATTGGAAATGTAGACACACCCCTAATAGGCTGCAGGTCCCTACCAGCATTATTATACGCAGATGATTGTGTTTTAATGTCCAGAACTGGGGTGGGGTTTTTCTAATACTTTGGGCCTACAGAGAGCTGAGAACATGTTCTTGAAACAAGTGCTGATAGTCCCCAAAAGCACGGCCACTACTATTTGTCATAATGAACTGGGTGTAACTCCACTGTCTTTTCGTATACAATTAGCACATTTGATGCTAGGGTACAATATCTGGGTAAAAGAGGAAACAGTTCTGAACCATGCTATAATCTTGGATTGTTTGAAGTTGGACTCTGTGAGAAAAATTCCTTGGATTACCCACATACAAGATCAATTGGGGAAGTTGGGACTTTTGGATTCTTTTGATACCCCCGGAAACATAGCTAAATTCCCAAGAGCCAAGCTGAAAAGAGACTTTCTTTCCAATTTGTATCAAGTTAGAGATAGTTAAGAGTTGGTAAAAAAAAGTGTTGTTGAGCACTCGCTCTTAGTTAGCTCTCTAGGTACTGAGCCCTACCTTTCTTTTTACTTCAATCATCCCAAAATGTTTTATTTGATCAGGTTTAGGATGGGGATCTCTCATTCTTGGTCTCATACCCACGAGACGCACACTGCGATGCTAAATTAGAATTGTGCCCATGCGATTCAGAGTCTACACAGAGCACCTTGCACTTTATGTTTTTCTGCAAACTTTATATTAACCCAAGAAGTGCTTTTTTGAAACCATTATTAATCATTTTAAAGATAAGAAAGTGTTGGTCCTCATTACACTATTTACTTCTTTTAAATGATGAATTCATTTGTCTGATGATTTATAAGTATATTTCCTCCGCTGTACGGCTCTGGAATATTGTTGGAAAATTATTCTTTGTGCACTGATCGTGTTGGTTGCATTTTATTGTGTCAATTCCTTTGAAACGTCGTTTTAATGATGTGTTCTTTTATGGCTGGTACTCAGCCGAATAAAGATTTTGACTGACTGACTGACACGCAAACAGTGATGGGAGGAATACTTTCAATAAGTGTAACACTCGCAGCTATTATTAAATTATAAAATCTTTATTTTGAACTTTTAAAAAAATGTAAATATAAATTTAATCAATTTTTATAACATTCATTGTTACGTTATTTATTAGCTTCACAATAGGTTTTTAAATATGAATAATTCAATGATAGTTATGTACTATTTTATACATGGTTTAACATTAATGTATACTTACTTATATTTCAACTATTTTCAAATAATTTAATTTACATTATTTCCTATGGGGTTTTAATTTACATCCCTACCTCCATTATATTCTATGGGAGGGTTTTACAGTACCACTGATTGGCCATGTTTAGTGCTGAACTTACTGTAAAGCCTAACTTATTACAAAAGTGCAGTTTGTGAAAACCAAAAAGTAGTAAACTTATTTGAAATTGTAAACTTAATCAAAAGTTCAATTTGTGAATCAGGCCTTCGAAGTTCAGAATATTCCAAAATACTATGCATCTCTCTTTAAAGTCTATTTTCTTACATCTGAAAATGCATCCTAGTGATACTATTAGCTAATAACTATGCCACGTAGAATACTGGTTTGCAGACTTATTTCCTTCTGGAATGTGGGGCTTCCATAAGCCCTCATGTGTAAACAGAAAACGAAACAAAAAATAAGCTCCATAACCCTGTGGGTTTGTATAGCATTGGGATTCATTTTTTTGTTAACAGCCACGTGTGCAAAACTTCCAAAATATCTTCAAAATAAGAATGTATCTGTTGAATTGCCTTTGATCGCATATTACACCGCATCATTTGCTTTTCCCTTACGCACACTAATACAACCATGGAGCGTCATTTGATCCATTTGCGCATAATTGCAAGCGCTCTGTATTTGATTTCACGTTTTATAACCACTCGTGGTCATTTCAGCACAACATTCCCAGTCCCTTCTGCAATGCTATTTGCCTGGCCTGCACAAGCTTTTATTTTTGTGCAACTGATTTGGGGCCTTAGAGTTTATATCGGGTGCACAGGGACACAAATCCGTCTTCCAATAGTTTGCATTGATTAAACTCTTAAGGGATCACATAGCTCTGCGTGCTTTCCTTTCCCTGCTCAGTGGAAACCTCTTGCTCCTCCTCCAGTAATAAAAGCATTAGTGTTTTGCTGAAAGACTAGAGTGAAGTGAAGCGATTATCAGTCAACAAAAATAAACGTGCGCCCATTTCTTGGATGGCTGCGATCAAGTAACCATCGACTATTATTACAGTGATGCTATTTCACTTGCGAGTGACTGGCGGGCTGAAGGTCAGCTGGAAACTGCGTGCTAACGCTGAGGTAACAGAAGTATAACGTTCAGGCCGTCTCGTTGCATCGTATTTAAACCAGGTATGTTGCTGCTTTGGGTGCCTTGTTTACAGTAAGACTTATACCTCGAGCGTTGTATTCTTCCCACACAAGGCTCACTTTGCCGCTGCTTTTGGCCGGCGGCCGCGCGGCCAAGGAAGGTATGTTGACACATTTCTTTCCTCCCAGAGAGCATGTTGTGCAGCTGTTGTCGTCTCCTAGCCCCGACGGCTGCAAATAGGCACACTGACAAAAAATGTAATCTAAAACAATCTCTGGCAAAGCCTTTAGGCCGTGCATTAAAGTAGGGAAAAGGTTTTACTCAAACTTCGCTAGAATTGCAGTCTTCTTACAGGGCCATGCACGACAAAGCCCCTTCTCTGCGGGCAGTGTCACCCTGGTGCATGTTTCACTTGATGTTCATGTGAATACATTTTACTTTATTTTATTTACGTTTATTGTCATCACTGCAGTGTCTCCAACTCACTTCCTTCAGTTGGAGAAGCAGTGTGACTGGAAATCGTGAACAGTACAATTAGTTGAAACTGGGAGGGAGAGTTAGAGCTGACCCTGATGCAAAGAGGTGACCTATCTGACATTGCCTTTTCATGAATGCTGGGGCATATTACCAAGGGCCTTTTCGCCGATTTAGCGGGACTTTTTCCTGCTAAAGCGGCAAAAATAGCGAGCATTTTGGATTTTGGGTCCCTCTTTGCATGTCAGCGATAATTATCGCTAATGACATGCAAAGTGGGCGTGCCAAAATGTTAGCAACTGAAAACAGTCGCTAACATTGCTATCGCCTATTACCTACAAAGGCGAAGCAATGGAAATATTCGCGCTAAGCGCGAATATCTCCAAAAGCTAACGCCTGCTAATACCAGTTCTTAGCCATGTTATCCAATGGGAGGTGGATAACATGCCTAAGAGCTGTTTCACGCTAATGTGTGAATATCGCTGTATTGTCAGCGATATTCACGCATTTCGCCTGATTTTTATCGCTTTTGAGATAAACCTTGCTAATAGCAAGTTATCTCAGCGATAAAAATCGGTGAAGCGCAGTGATAATAATTTTGCCGCCAACCCTACTTAGCGATAAATATTGCTGTTTGTAGGTAATATGCCCCGTTCTTCCTTAAATAGAAGTCCAAACAGATGGGTTTTGAACAGTTTTCTGGAACACAGGCGGATGACTTCTGCTCACAGGACGGGATTCAACTTGTCCCAGTGTTCGGGTTATTGTACTCCAATGGACCAGCATCCATGTTTTAATACTGCAGGATGGCCGCTATTGGCAAGGAGGATTGAATTTGTGGCTGTTGCTTTTCTATGTATTTTCGTCATTAGTTCCGTTTTTGACTTCCAGTTTTATATCCAAACAATCACAATGTCTCAATTACTTACCGGTAATTGCATTACTCTGAGTCCTACTCCCTCGCTTCCATTACTCACTCATTGAGGCATCCCTGCTTCACCAGACACCCATACCACGTGATTTATCACACAGGACTATAAGTAACCACCAACACCCTCAGACCACCTGTAATACCACATAGACCGAAACCATACCAAAAGGTTGGCCTGGACCACCAGGGAGGGAGGGAGGGATGTAAGTAATGGAAGCGAGGGAGTAGGACTCAGAGTAATGCAATTACCGTTAAGAAATTGAGACATTACCTCATCGTCCCTCCCTCGCTTCCATTCCTTACGCATTGAGATGTACAAAGCAAATCAGGACAACCAAAGAAGGTGTGCAAAAACAGGTATAATAAAAAACACTGACAACAAGGAAAAAACAATATTTAGGAACCATAGCGGAAAGAACCTTGTACCCTAAAACAGCAGCACAGACAACCTTCCGGCCAATCCTGGAAAGAGAGGCAAAGGTGAAACAAAAAGGGTGTACGGAAGAAAGAGTACCCAGGCCACCCAGGTGGCGAGCAGAGGAAAAAGCCACCAAAAAGAAGGGCATAAAGGACAAAAGGCGCAGGTCCACAGAGAGCAAGGGCTCAAAGGGAGGGGACACCAAGGCGTCCAAGACAAGAGACAGATCCCAGTCGGGAAAAAGTCGCAGAGGGGTAGGAAGAACAGTACCCAGACCCCTAAACAGGCGACCAACCAACCCATCAGGAACTGAGAGACCGTCCCAAGAGCACTGAAACACCTCAATCGCAGCCCACGGCAAAACAAAGGAAGTAACCAACAAGTCCAAGGCATCACCTCAAACAAAGAAGAGGAAGCAGGATCCAACCCCTAGCCACAACACCACCAAAGGAAATAATGCCAGAGCCACAGGCAAGACCCGTCGGTCGAGAGGCACCCAGCCACCTGCAGAGTAGAGGTCAAGCCAGCCAGAACTCGATAACGCAGCAGATATAAGCGTTCAACGGCCAGGCCTCCAAGCGCAGCCAGGCCAGAACATCCTGCAGGAGATGAAACCAGGAGGCACGAAGCCAAGCTGGAGCCACCAGAACACCGAAGCCCCCAAGGTTCAGACCCACACCAGGAAGCAGAGAAGACGGAGGAAGGGAGGAAGAGGTATAGAAGCCCGCGAGGCCAAGGGCAGGAGAGAGCAACCATCGCCCAGGCCGACCCCACTCGACCGCTGGAGACAAACCGGGTCACCCCGGCATCGTCCACACACGTAAAGAGGGCCACCACTGGAACACCCCAACGCACCGGCAGATCCACAAACAACTCCAGACGAAGGTAGAAAACCACAGAGGACGGGACGGCCCTGCCGAGGGCATCCGCCAGGGAAAAGGACGCCCCTCGAATACGAAACGCCGAGAGCCCCACCAGATAAGACTCCGCACAAACAAACAACCACCTCGCCGCCAGAGAGGAGGACCCAGGCCCTCCCAGCCTGTTCACGTAAGCCATGGCAGAGACGTTGTCCGACCGGACCAGAGCAACGGAAACCAGCAGGAACCGGGAGAAGGCCAACATAGCCAAACGGACCGCACCAACACCCCCCAATTCGAAGACAACCTGCACCGAGAGGGGGATCAGAAGCCCCTGGACCGGAGAACCCTCAGCCAGGCCCCCCTACCCCGAGAAGTCGGCATCCGTGGTAACCACAACAGGAGCCAGAGGAGTGGGAGAAACACCCTCCAGCAGATGACCCCGAACCAGCCACCAACCCAGAGCCGTCCTGACCAGAGGGGACACCGGGATGGGAGAAGAGAGGGGGAGGCAATGGGGAGACCAAGGCATCAGAACAGGAGAAACCAGTGTGCGCAAACGAAACATGGCCCACGGAACCAGAAAAAATGTGCCCGCCAAATCGACTACACCTGAAGCCAACGAGTCCCCACCTGAACCGGGCCGGACAGAGGAGACAGGATGAGAGAACGAAACATGACCACCCAAGCCTTGGGCAGAGAGACCACTCCCAAACTGTCCGAAACCGAGCCCCAAGAAGAGACGATCCAGGGATGGAACAAGGAACGACATCCCCACATTGAGAAGAATCAATCAATCAATCAATCAGAGTATTTGTAAAGCGCGCTGCTTACCCATGAGAGTCTCAAGGCGCTGAGGGGAGGGGGGGGGGGCCGCTACTGATCGAAGAGCCAGGTCTTGAGGAGTCTTCTGAAGGCGAGTAGGTCTTGGGTATGCTGTAGGTGGGTAGAGAGGGTGTTCCAGGTCTTGGCGGCGAGGTAGGAGAAGGATTTGCTGCCGGAGGTCGTTCGTTGGATGCGGGGGACAGCGGCGAGGGTGAGGCTGTCGGAGCGGAGCTGGCGGGTGGGGGGTGTAGAATCTGAGTCTGCTGTTCAGGTAGGCTGGTCCGGCGTTGTGGAGTGCTTTGTGTGCATGGGTGAGGAGCTTGAAGGTGATCCTCTTGTCAACGGGAAGCCAGTGTAGGTCTCTCAGGTGGGTGGTGATGTGTCTGCGGCGGGGGACGTTGACGATCAGTCGAGTGGAGGTGTTTTGGATGTGTTGTAGTCGACGTAGGTGTATGGCTGGGATTCCTGCATAGAGTGCGTTGCCATAGTCCAGTCTGCTGCTGACGAGGGCCTGAGTCACCGTTCTTCTTGTTTTGGTTGGGATCCACTTGTAGATCCTGCGGAGCATGCAGAGGGTTTTGTAGCAGGAGGAGGAGACGGCGTTGACCTGCTTAGACATGGAGAGGGAAGAGTCGAGGATGAATCCTAGGTTGCGTGCATGGTCGGTGGGTGTCGGTGCTGTTCCCAGTGTGGTCGGCCACCAGGAGTTGTCCCAGGCTGCGGGGGTGGGTCCGAGACTGAGGACCTTCGTCTTGTCCGAGTTCAGTTTCAGATGGCTGCTCCTCATCCAGTCAGCGACGGCCTTCATTCCCTCATGGAGGTTTGTTTTGGCGGTGTTTGGGTCCTTGGTGAGGGAGAGGATGAGCTGGGTGTCGTCGGCATAGGAGATGATGTTGAGGACATGATGGTGGGCCACTTGTGTGAGGGGGGACATGTAGACGTTGAACAGCATCGGGCTGAGGGATGAGCCCTGGGGGATGATGTCGGTGGCTTCTGATCGGAAGGGTGGGAGGCAGACGCTCTGGGTTCTGCCGGAGAGGAAGGACGTGGTCCAGTCAAGGGCCTTCTTTTGGATTCCGGCTTCTTGGAGGCGTGTCTTTAGAGTGCGATGGAAGACCGTATCGAAGGTGGCTGACAGGTCCAGGAGGATGAGGGCTGATGTTTCGCCGTTGTCTAGCTGGCGCCTGATGTCGTCTGTGGCGGTGATGAGGGCTGTCTCAGTGCTGTGGTTTCGTCTGAATCCGGACTGGGACAAGTCCAAGATGTTGTTGTCTTCGAGGTGGCGGGCCAATTGCATGTTGACGATTTTCTCGATGACTGTCGCCGGGAATGGGAGCAGGGAGATGGGCCGGAAGTTCTTGAGGTCCTTTGGGTCCGCCTTGGGCTTCTTGAGGAGGGCGTTGATTTCGGCGTGCTTCCAGCTTTCCGGGAATGTTGCTGTTTCGAAGGAGATGTTGATGACCTTCCGTAGTTGGGGTGCGATGGCTACGTCTGCTTTGTTGAAAACGTGGTGTGGGCACGGGTCTGACGAAGATCCTGAGTGGATGGAGTTCATGACCTTGCGTGTCTCGTCGTCGTTGACGTTGGACCAGGAGGTCAGGTGGTTGGCGCTGGTGGTGTTCGCAGGGGAGGTGGAGTCTGGCGTAGTCGGGGCAGTCATGGTGTTGAAGCTGTCATGGATGTCAGCGATCTTGTGGTGGAAGAAGATGGCCAGTGAGTCGCACAGTTCTTGTGAGCGCGGGATGTCGTTGGCTTTGGTGCTGGGGTTGGAGAGTTCTTTTACGATGCTGAAGAGCTCTTTGCTGTCGTGTGCGTTGTTATTCAGATGGTCTTTGAAGGAGGATCTCTTGGCTGATCTAATGAGGTGGTGATATCTGCGGGTGGCGTCCTTGTGGGCTGAGTGGTTGTCCGGTGTGCGTTCGTGGAGCTATTTCTTCTCCAGTTTCCAGCATGCGCGTTTGGAGGTCTGGAGCTCATGGGTGAACCAGGTGGCTCTCTTGCTGGCGTGGCTGTTGGCGGGTTTCTTGAGTGGGGCGTGGGTGTTGACGCAGTCATCGATCCACTGTCTGAGGTTGCGGGCTGCGGCGTCTTGGTTGGTGGGGTCGGTGGGTGGGTTCTGGGCAAGGGTGGTGATCAGCTGGTCTTCGGTGACTTTGCAGCGGCGAGGCAGCTGTTGGGTGCGGTGGTGCGTGGTTGGTTTCTTGAAGGTGAAATTGATGCAGTTTTGGTCGGTCCAGTGGAGTTCGGTGGTGTAGTCGAAGGCGACGTGGGTGCTCGGGAGAAGATGGGATCCAGCATGTGGCCGGCGGCATGGGTTGGTGTGGTGACGAGTTGTCTGAGGCCGAGGTTGGCGAGGTTGTCGATCAGCGTGGCGGAGTTGGCGTCATTGTTGTTCTCGAGGTGGAAGTTCAGGTCCCCGAGGAGGATGTAGTCCGTGGAGGTGAGTGCGTGGGTAACGGCGAGGTTGGCGATGGAGTAGCTGAACTGAGCCCGGGGTCCGGGGGGGTCTGTAGACTAGTGTTCCTCTGACGGTGGTGTTGGGGTCGGTGTGGATCCGGAAGTGCAGGGGTTCGGCGGTGTTGAGGGTGTCGTCTGCGTGGGTGGCGACCTTGAGGGTGGACTTGTGGACAATGGCTATTCCTCCTCCGATTCCATTGGTGCGATCCCTGCGGGTGATCTTGTAACCATCCGGGATGGCTATGGCGATGTCGGGCGCCGAGGAGTCGTTCCACTAGGTCTTGGTTAGGAAGGCCATGTCTGGGGTGGAGGTGTCGAGCAGATCCCAGAACTCGACGGCGTGTTTGCGTGCGGAGCGGGTGTTGAGGAGTATGCAGCGAAGGTGGTTGGGTCCAGTCCTTGGAGGTTTGGTGGCTCTGTCGCAGGTGAAGCTGCAGGTGTGGCAGGAGAAGGGTCTGTGGGTCCGTTGCGGTCCAGGCGCAGACGGGCGCATTCGGGCTTGCCTTAGGCACGCCTTCGACGCGCCAGCGGCGCGCCCGCTGTGTGTGTCCGCTGTGCGCCCACACAGCGTCTGGCATATATGGAAAGGTGGGAGGGAGAAGCAGCTGGGAGGCGGGAGGCGGGAGCAGTGATTGGGCAGGGGGCAGAGAAACAGTGGGACAGAGAGCAGAATGGGGCGCAAAGAGGGCAAAAACAGGACACACAGAGGGGGAAAAACAGTGGCACAGAGGGCAAAACGGAGAACAACAGAGGGGAAAAACGAGTGGCACAGAAGCAAAAACGGGGCACAGAGAGGAGGAAAAACAGTGGCACAGAGGGCACAAATAGGGCATAGAAACGGGGGTAGAGCACACTTACCAGCGGGTACTCGGCAGTGGCAGCAGGGGCACACAGGCAGAGCTGCGTGGGAGGGTCAGGGGTCGCTCACCTCACCGCGCAGCATCCGGCTTATATGGGGGGTGGGAGGGGGGAGCAGCTGGGAGGCGGGAGTAGCGAGTAGGCAGGGGGGGTGGGTAAACAGTGGGACAGAGAGCAGAATGGGGCGCAAAGAGGGGGAAAACAGTGGCACAGAAGGCAAAAACGGGGCACAACAGAGGTGGAAAAATGAGTGGCACAGAAGCAAAAACGGGGCACACAGAGGGAGAAAAACAGTGGCACAGAGGGCAAAAACAGGGCACAACAAAGGGGAAAAACGAGTGGCACAGAGAGCAAAAGCAGAGCACAGAGGAGGGGGGACAGTGGCACAAAGGGCAAAATGGGGAACAACAGAGGGGAAAAACGAGTGGCACAAAGAGCAAAAGTGGAGCACAGAGGAGGGGGAAGACTGTGGCACAGAGGGCAATACGGGGCACAACGGGGAAAAATGAGTATCACAGAGAGCAAAAGCGGAGCACAGAGGAGGGGGAAGACAGTGGCACAGAGGGCAAAACGGGGCACAACAGAGAGGAAAAACGAGTGGCACAGAGAAGAAAGCTGTACTCCCCCAAAAACGGCCAGAACCACCTCAGTGTGACTGCGAGCCAACCGGAATGAGGGAGCACGAACCAACCAATCGCCCAGGCAAGGATGAAGAAACATCCCCTGACTGTGGACCAGGGCCACCAACGGAGCCAGAAGACTGGTGAAGACCCAAGGAGCGGACAACCGCCCGAAAGGCAAAACCGCAAACCGGAAGCGGGATTCGCCAATCGCAAAACGCAAAAACTTCTGATACTCCTGTGCCACTTGAACATTAAGGAAGGCGTCCTGCAGATTGATAGATGACATAAAGTCCCAGACCCCCACCAGCGAAATGACAGACTGCAAAGATACCATCCGGAAGTGAACGGTCCGAACCCAACCTTTCACCATCATGAAGCCCTGAACCGGCCGGAAACCTTCCGGGCCAGAAAGAAAAAGGAATAACAACCCTGACCCTGTTGCGCCAGAGAGACTGGCAAGATCGCCTATCCCGCCAGAAGATCCCGAACCCCCTCCAGAAGAGCCTTGCATGACACCGGGGACCAGGGGAAAAGAGAACGGAAGGCACCCCAGCTGGGAGGAATAGCAACAAAGTCTATAAGAGAACTGCTCCAGATAAAAGTCAACGCCCAGAGAACCATCACATCCAGCCGCCAAGCCACCAGGAAAGACAACAGCCTCCCGCCCACAGTACTAGAGGCCGAAACGCCGTTGACGTCAGGAAATCCATATGAAGGTAACCGACTGAGCCTTGGGACCAGCCATGACTTCCAGGGTTGGATCACGCGCCGACGGGACGAAAAAGGTCCTAGAGGACTCCAGGGAAGACAAGAAGGAAGAAGCGGCAGCAGTGGGGGCGGCTGGGAACCTCGGCTGGCTGGAGGAAGGAGCCGGAATCCAGAAGCGGCGAGAGCCAGATGCAGATGACCAGCCTTCGAAAGGCAGAGCACGCTAGCGATCTCTGAAGACCTAAGTGATCATACTGTCCTGTAGTTCACCAAAAAGCATCAAGCCATCAAAGGGGATCATAAGGAGAGAGGACTACTCCAAAGAATCAGCCCACCAGTCACGCAACCACAAAACCAGGCGAGCTAAAACCAAGGAACCAGAAGCCATGGCCGAAGACCGAAGCACTTCTGAAGAGACGGCTGCCAAGAGACTTGCCCGCCGCACCATGTGGGCAAGCAAGCCAGAGCAGTCCATCACCAACTGAATAGCCGTGGCCAGCACCCCAAAGACAGACACCAATGATTGAGCCGCAGAAGCAGAGTAAATGTCAGCATGCACAGATAAAGAACCAGCAGAAAAGGCCTTCCACAGAGCCCCATCCACTGACATAACAGCAACAGCAGCAGGAAAAACAATCCTCTGGATTGAAAGCCCTTCGACCAATCAGGGTGGCCAACATGGCAACCACTAAGACGGAGTGAGGAAGAGAGACCTCCCCCACCACCAAGGTTCTGCAACAAGTGAGGAACTGAAGAGTGCTCCAGATCATGCCATACCCCCGAAACCAAGTCCATGAAGCGACCACGAAAGGGCATAGCGAGCACAGGGGCTCAACACACCGTGGAAAGAAGACATCCAACCCCACGGGAGCAGAGAAAAGCGAAAACTCCAAGGTCCCCCTAACGTGTAGGAGAATCACAGGAACCTCCACCCCACGAACAAACCACCCTGAAGAGGCAGAAGGCCTGGCAGCACCCGAAGAAGAAGAGACCTCAGAGGGAGAGACCACCGGACCCACCACAGCATGAGAAGAACCCGCGTCTAGCAGGAATCCCGTCCACCAAAGCGCGAGCCACAGTAGCCCCAAGCATGTCCGGAATCTCAGAAGCCAACAGCAGGCCAGAAGAATCCCCTGGACCCGGGGACCCAGACCAGCGAGCCGGGAAAGACTCCTCATCCTCAGAAGAGGAGGACAAAATGTGACAGTGCGTAATATGAGCCGGAGCTTACTAACAACACCTTATCCATGGCACTGGTGCTTACAGCACCAGTTAAGGACACACTTACATAGAAGGAACGTGATATACCACAGACTCAGAGGATGTGGAGCACACGCCAAGACACAAACTGGGTTCTCCAACACTGAAACCAGCAGCTCTACCCATTAGGCCAAGACCTCTCCAGCCAGCCACCAATGCATGCGTGTGGCGGCACGCTTCGCTACAATGACAGTGCAACCAGAAGTACAGCGGAGTCATGTCGAAATAGGGAGCAGCCCAGGAACAAACCAACAGGGAAACAGAGGCAAAGTGGAGAGCAAACATCAAACACACATAAGCATAAAAAACGGCCTCACAAGAGGCCCTTACTGTAACGAGGACCAGAAACAGCCAGCCGAGGATCCCAGCCGTCCCCACTGCTGCCGCTTCCCCTTCCGGCCGCTTACCCGGAAAGACAGCCCCAGCTACCAAGGGCCGGTGACTCCGTCAGCCGGACCCAGTCCGCTCCGCTGCCAAGAGTGCACCGCTACTCCAGACGCGGTGAGGGAAGGCCCCGCGTAATCCAGGCCGGCACCCCCAGGCCCAGCAGGCAGAAAGTAAAGAGGGAGAGGCCCATCATCCAGGTAACACTCCCATGAAGAAAGAAACTCGAACAAGAAGACCACAGCACCGCAAACAGTCAGCGCGTGGAACACGCGTCTCACCAGGTGAGACAAAGAAAAAACAGGATGTCTGAGGGGGTTGGGGGCTACTTATAGTCCCGCGTGATAAATCACGTGGTATGGGTGTCTGCTGAGGCAGGGATGAGGTAATGGACTTGGCTAATTGTGGGTGTCAGTCGGATATTCACTTTGTTGGAATTTAACTTTGCAATGAACCTCTCCAATTGTGATGTTACTCCTTCTCAGAGTAAGACAGCTAGTCGATTATTCTTGTCCATAATACAAAATGTTTCATATGTTCATCATTCTGTTCATCCCAGGCCACCTCTTTTTCCCACTCCTCCATGAACAGGTTCAGGTAGGTGGGGGCAAATATATAAATCTCATCCTATAAATCAAAAACTGAATGAGAAGCTTTTCAAAACCCAGAAAGAAAATAATGTTTTGAAATCAAGTAACACCAGTATATTGGCTAATATTTGCAATCTTGAATAGTATATAGTAACCTTACCAGTGACCTTTCTAGCGGACTGCTCCTTTCACTGCACAGCTCCTCCTGGTAGCTGCTGCTGCCCCCGTTGCTACTGCTGACCCTCTTGTCAGGAGTTTGAGGCCCTCCTCCACCCGCAGGCTCCTGCCTGCGCCTCGTCCGTAGTGGTCTAGTGGTAGAGCGTCACTGCTCTGCTGCTGGACTGCCCTCTGTCTCTATTTTTTCTGCCTTTCTCTGCCTCTTTTGCCTTTCTACTGCTTTTGCCTTTTTCTGCTGTTTTTCTTGCATTTTGCATTTTTTCACTTTCTGCACTCTTTGTCGCTTTTGCCGCTGCGACCCCCCGCGGCACCACCCCCTCCAGAGGCCCTTCCGGCTCTCCTCATTTCCCGCCTCCCAGCTGTCCAGCTCCCCGCACACTACTTTGTGACGGCCGCTGCGCGGTGAAAGTTCAGTCCACTGACCTTTCTAGTGGACTACTCCTTTCACTGTACAGTAGCTGCAGCTGAACCTTTGGTGAGGAGTTTGAGGCACTCCTCCACCCGCAAGCTTCTACCTGCGCCTCCTCCCTGGTGCTCTACTGGTAAAGTGTCAGTGCTCTGTTGCTGGACTGCACTTCTGTCTCTTATTTGTTCTGCGTTTCTATGCCTTTTTTGCCTTTATACTGCTTTTTTTCTTGCTTTTTTCACTTTCTGCTCTCTTCCTTGCAGATGCAATCCCCGAGGCACCACCCCCTCCAGAGGCCCTTCCCGCTCTCTGCATTTCCTGCCTCCCAGCTGTCCAGCCCCTGCACACTACTTCATTTTTTTTTTTTTAATTTATTTTTATTGCAGAATTAGAAACAAGACCTCAGAGTAAGCCAATCAGTACACTCATAGCATCGCAGACCCAAAAGATGACAGAGTTCACATGAGGACACTGTCAACGGCCCGCACCCTGTTCGATACAGTCCCATCTATATCACTCCAGAATCCTTCACCCGGATCCCGCTAGTACTACTGCCAGGATCCCTGCACACTACTTCATGACGACTATTCCGCGGTGAAAGTGCAGTCCACTGACCTTTCTAGTGAACTGTTCCTTTCATGGCATAGCTCAGACTTGTAGCTGCTGCTGCCTCTGTTGCAGCTGCCGACCCTCTGGTCAGGAGTTTGAGGCCCTCCTTCACCCACAGGCTCCCGTCTGCGCCTCATCCCTGGTGGTCTAGTGGGAGAACGTCACTATAGGAAAGGGCCCGTTTTTGCATGGTTATCCCCCACTTTTTGCCTGACATCTGATACAAACTGAATTGATGTACCCTAGATCTCTGCCAATCAGGTTCCCAGGGCCAGTGTTCTTTCTCAAGAATGTACCTTTGTACCCACAATTGGCACATCTCTGGCCACAGGTAAGCCCCTTATAAAAGGTACCATGGGTACCAAGAGCATTGGGACCAGGGAAGGCATCTAAGGGTTGCAGCACCTATTGTGCCACCCGTAGAGGCCCAGTACCTTAACACCCACATACTGCCATTACAGGCTGCGTGTTTTGGTGTAGAGAAAAGCAAAGAGTCGACATGGCACACATCCCTGTGCGCCAATTCTGCAACCCACTGCCTGGGGCCTAGGTATGTCACCTATTGAGCAGGGTGCACTAGCCATCAGGTGAGCGTACAGTGGGATGAGCCATGTACCCCTACAGTGTCTAAGTCCATTCTTAGACATTGTAAGTTTAGTTAATCAATAGGGAGAATATGGTCTGGGAGTTGGTCATTACAAACTCTACAGCTCCATAATGGCTTTGCTAAAAACCTGGAGGTTTGGTATCAAACTTCTCAGCACATTAAACCCACACTGATGTCAGTGTGTGATTTAATGTAAAATGCAATTAGAGGGCATCTTAGAGATGCCTAATGAAAAATACTAGCCCTGGTGTTGTTCCTGAATGACTGCCCGCCATTTGTCACTACCAGACACCCCTCAGTAGAGAGCCTCCACTCTCGGGGTAAAGAAACAAAGATCATCCTGGGTAAAGGTTTCATGCATTCTCCCCCAGGGATGGGCAAGAGAAAGCTTCAAAGGCCTGCCGCCTATGGAAGCTGTTCCTGCCTTTTGCTGCCCCAGCAACTGGCTCTCACTGGTCCTGCTCCCCACTTTGGGCAGGAGAATCAGAGGGAAAACCAAGCTAGGAAGAGAGGTTTGCTGACCTTTGCCAGCTTCACCCTCAGGCGAAGTGAAGCCCACATCTCAGTCCCCTCCATCTTGATGACGAGGGGACTCTGCCCATTAGGGAGTGGCTCATGCCCCCTCCAATTGGAGCATGACATAATAGGGGGTTGACCCACCCCAAGGGAGGGACCCAATGGTCGTGACTTGCATACCCCTTTGAACACCCTGCATTTAGGGGCAACTCTGAACCTTGCCTCCACAGATTCTAGGAAGAAATAAGAAGGACTGAAGAGACGTGCTGACCCAGGAATAAGAGGACACCAACTGCTTTGGCTCCAGCCCTACCGGCCTGTCCGACTTCAACCTGCCTACAGCAAAGAAATAGCGTGTCCAGCAGCCCCTCAGAGCCCGGAGGAGCTGCCCTGCACTCTTCTTACTGATTCTGTCTCCCATGAGCACCGGATTTGCTCGACAAAGACCCCAAGACCGGAATCCACATTCTGGCGACTCAGGGGTTCTGCACCACTCTGCACCTGACACCCACGGTCCGAGTTCGAGTGGCTCAACACCACAATGAGGTCTCTCAAGCAATCCTGGCCTGAGATCTGTTGTTCCCCAACCTCCATCAAGCTTCAAAACGACACCTGCAGATCCTACCTCAAGGGTCCCCCCCGACTTGAGCAGGTAAAGAAACCTGATGCCAAAAAATATCCCTGCACCCAACACCCCACCGACTTGGGTGGCCCAACCAATGGTGTCCAGGCATCACCCAAGAACCCAACTTACCTCTCCAGCTGGTGGTCACCTTCAGGAAGTCTCCCAGCCCAAGCCTGCAGCAACATTGCTGAACCGTAGGTCTCCACTGGAAACCACAGGGTCCTCGCTGTCTACTTGGCACCGTGCATCCTGCCACGACTGTGCCGCGGTGGAGCAACTCCTGTGCTGATTGTTGGCCCCTGCAGTTCTGATCTCAACCCCAGGAGCTTTGCTTCCACAATCGTGTGGCCTTCTTGTAAGCAGTCCCTAACTGAAGGCCCCCTTGGCTAGCATTTTTCTCCCACAGGATCCCATGTTATGGGTTTTTGGGCCTAAAATGCTCTAAGTGTTGAACTGTGTTTTGTATGGAGAAAAAAGTAATTACAACTTAAATCAAGGAAAGTCTTACTTACCTTGTATTGTGAGATCCCTCAGTGTGGTATTTAGGCATACCACCCCCAGTAGTCAAACTAATCTAAAAGTAATCAACAAGTAATTATTATGTAATGTAACCTGCTTTTTGAACCAATAACAACCTGTAGTTTGCAAATTCAACCACAACTGCATAATCTTGTGACATCTTGCATTTGAGAATACATTTTTCTTATCTGTGCCAAGTCCTGCTTGGTTCTAAAATTAAATCATAAGTATAACCTTTTTATGGTTACCTAATTGGCCTGGATTCAGTCTCTGAGTGTGTGTCATCAGGCTTGATTGAGTGAATACAATAAATGCTTATCACACCCTCTGGATAAGCCTAACTGTTCTACCCACACTATCACAAAGAGAGCTGTTAATGCTTACCTAAGTAAGCCTCTGCTATAGCTCTGGGGACACCTTGGACTCTGTGCACACCATACCTTTTTAGGTCTCGCAGATCCAGCACGCATGCGCTGTCAGCAAGACATTTTGTAACTGGCTTTTGGAAGTGCTTCCAAAGCGGCGGCTAGCTTACTCTCACACGCACAAGCACAGGCGATCTCTTTAACTTGCGCGTGCGCGACTCTCTCTCCCAGTGTATATCTTCATCTGACAACGACGTCTGACAACGAGATATATCACTTTTAGGGAGAATCGTTGGCATGGCCACGACTATTAAAACATAGAAAAAAACATTTAAATATAAATAACAAAATCACACAAAACTGCATGCTATTCTATCTCTTGCTGATGAGCGTGCATCCATTCCCACCACTGCCACATATCATGCTTGAGTGTATGTTTCTACTACCAGATATGCTGTTCAGTAGGTCTACAAGCAGCTAGAAGTGAACACTAAGCACATGCCTCCCACAGCCACTACAACTATGCTGCCGGGCTGATTAAATTGCTGCCAATATGTGGGGGAGGGGAAATGACAAAGGGGCCATCAAATTGCACGGACCACTGAATGTAAAACATCTGCGCTGAATTCCAACAAAGGTGGAGCCCTTGTGGCATGAGCCGTACCTTGTAATGAGGATGGCGCACACGTGTGCACATGAACAAGCTATCAACTGCCCAGCACGGGCACCTGTCCCCTTTTAAGGTGGAGGCAAGTGCATCCACACTTGCTGCTAAATGAATACCCAGAGGAAAACAGCGAACAAAGCATTTTGAAAGGGTTGCACGAACAACATATCAGCTTTATTATTTTCTATTCACGGTTCTCATTCTCAAACTAAGGGGTCCACATCTTCGAAAGAGAATCTATAACACCAAATGTTTGTGTACATTCATGTATGTATGCCTCTTTTTTATTCTATGTGTACACTAATATGGCACAAGGGGGCTGTGGCGCGCCATTCACCTTCAGCAAAGCCCCTGTACCACCAACTGCAGCTTTTCCTCCCCCATTTCCCAATATGGCCCTTAAAGTGACCATCTTTATTACCCCGTATTACTAGTGGGTGGGGAAGTCGTGGCATTATTAATGGGCAGGATGCCCATATAGCGACCAACCTCAAATTATTCAGAGGGTCGACAGGCAGACCATTTTCGTAGGCCTTGGGGATTGGTAATAACTAAATCATCTACATCAATGTACTCCATGAGATTGGCAGCATCTTATATGGACGTGACATAACCCATTTCTATATAAAGCAGTTATCTATCTCCAAGAAAGGAGCTGAATGTGTAAGATGCTTACTCGAGATCAATATTAATATTTTAATAAATCAAATCATAAAATGATTTAGTCAGCATATAAAATATCAGTGTAAACCAACTCATGTTATGAAAAGATAATGTGCAATTTACTAATTTAAATATGCCCGCCTGGTCCTGAGTTGCTAAAATATTGAAAAAGCTCTGTCATACATTGTTGACATTAAGAAAATTTAATCACAGTACCATGTTGCCTAAATATTATTATGCCTTGTGCGATGCTGGAGTAGCAGATAGCCAGTGGAGCCGGGGCGCTCTGTTAATTAAGCATTTGCAATGTGAGTATTTGCAATTAATGTGTACCAAGTTATTGCAGAGAAACTCTTTGGGGGCTGTGACCTTGGAAAAAAAACAATATTTCGTAATTACGAGTGTCTGGAGACCACACAGTTCTTTATTGTACCACAGTAGTAGTTATTAGGTATGCATAGTCTAAAAAATAACAATCCCATCTCAACACTAGTCATTTAATTTTTTTTTATTGTACGACGTTTTAGAGCGGCATTATTTGCGGTCCTTTCCAAATAAACATATAGCGACAGCTTTCCTTTCCTGCCCTCAGCACACCCAGTAGCGTGTACTGTAGTACTGCATGTGCATTCTTACAAGAGGACCTACACCTCGCCGCCCTAACTCATTTCATAATAGGCGGGTATTTAATCTCACACCCGCACTCTACATCCGATAACAGTCGCCACACCCATGCCTGGCACTTACCTGTGCATTCGCCGCATGTCCCCTTTGCATGTATTCAAGGGCGTGCCCCCATCCCTCAATAAAATATAGCTCTCATGTATGTCTTCACTGGTAGGCTAGTGCCCATGGAAGAACAGGCAGGCCTCTCCTGCACACAAACACAGGACGCTCTTTACTGCATGGGGTCAGAAGCATGTTCTTCCTTTGGGCAATCAAAGGCACGCCCAATCACTCAAAAACAGGAGGCTTCTCAGGCTAGCAACCCGCCATACTGCTGGGGCTGCAGGGCTTTTGTTACGCCACTGTTACCAATACAGCCATTATAAGTACACCTGGATGGTGGGTTAATAGTTGGGCTTAGTTTGCTGGCAGTCTATCATAGGTGCTGGTCTATCCAATACCGGGTCCCTGCCATCAGTATGCCAGGAAAGTTTGCCCTATTTTAGGTGGGTTTCCTGATGCAGACAAGAGTTTGCATACATCTGCCCCACTCATTGTTCAGTTTTGCCAAAAGTGCATCCACTGCTCCTTCTCTTTCACACCTCCTTCTTCCCTCTTGCTTCCTGTCTCTTCTATTCTATTATTTCTAAGCATCCTATCTTTTCTTCATTCTCATCCTAGCCTTTTTCTTTCTATTCTGTTACTCTGTTTATCTCCAACTTTTTCTCTCCCATCCCGTTGAAATCATTTCACTATGCTTTTCGTTTCTCCTGTGCGGTATTTCTCTCCCTTTTTCTGCTCTTTTTCTTCTATCTGCTTTACATTTCTTTTGTCCATTTTCTAACCCTCTCCATTCCCTATAAGTCATTTCTCATTTCCTCTTTTATACTCCACCCTCTCTTCCTTATCAGCTTTCCAGCTGACCTTGTCCTTATAGTTCATCATGATTTCTTTCCTTCATACTTTCTCATTGTGTCTCTTGATTAGGGCTTCCAGTGCATTCTTATCCATCACTATGCTCTTCATCAATCCTGTACAGACCTGGAGCCTGGGTCGCTCGTCTGGAGCTCTTATTGCCCTTCTTCTTTCTCATACTCTCCTAGAACCCCTAGCCTCAAAGGTTTTTATTAATTTACTACAGAGTCTTCACTGGTGTCTCTATAGAGGCCAGATGGTGCCAGTCCCCCAGTGCTATTTGTCCTGGTTCCCGTAGTGCTATCCACCACAGCTGATTAATGTATTGGGTGACAACACAGAAAAAACACTGCACCTTGCCACACACATTAAAATGTCCAACTACCTTTTGTCTCCTTCTGTTCTCTCACTGTAATGTCCCACAGTTCTACCTCGTCTGCCTTGGATTTAGGTAAGAGTATTTGTTCCTGGATAAATTAATAAAAAGATCTGAACCATAAAAGATCAATGGGTTTTCAAAATATTTAAATTTTAACATTGTTAATATAATATTCCATCAACACAAGTCAAATTGAAAGTGGTGAACGACAATAAGCACTATTTACAAGGAGAGTAAAGTGAATTAAAAAGTTTCAGGGAAAAAGCCAAGACCTAATTATATCAAGCAGAATAGGATATGCCACCAACTACTTAGATATTTTATAAACAACAATATTTTAGCTACACCAAGATTGAAGAAAAGTAAATTCAGGTTTTATTAGTGTGATGGTAAATGAGAGCCTTAAACGTCAAATAATCAATTTATTAAGAGTTATAAGCTTGGGAAGTTTATTCCCTGACACAGAGTTAGATTTTAATTAAGGAATATGCAGAAGTGTTCCAAGAGCCTTAATGAATGAACCTTGATCCCGCTGAGCAGTCTGAGAAGGAAGCACTGTTGGGGGATACGGCAGTGGCTGATCAGACCAGTGTGAGCTATTTACACTTATCTAGAGAGCTTCAAACTCTGTGCTCGCAACACTGACAACCAACTCATGAAAAGGGAATACTGATGTCCTCTCCCTTCGGTGTTTCCTTTATCTAACTTTCTTCCTGTGGGTCAACTTTACCCATTGTTTCAGTGCATTTCTCCTTCCTCACTATTTCTCTCTCTTTTGCAAAGTTTTAATACTTTTCAGAAGCCTTCTCCATTTTCTCTTTGTCTTACCCTGTCTCTCGCTTTCACCTTTTCACTGGATCTCTCTTTTACCTTTTCATTCTCTTTGTAGGTTCCGGGTCTCTTCCACCCATTTTCCTATTTGGGATCTTTTTACCCTACATTTATGGAGTTTTTTCTTTCAAAAAAATGTTATCACCTCCCTCTGGGCTTGTTTCTTTCACCCTTTCTGTCTCCCTGGGGCCCATACTATTGCTCCCTGAGCCCCTACTTCATCCATCTTCGCCCCATTACTTAATCTATTTGAAGGGATTTCTTTCACTCTCTCCTAGGTTGTCGAACATTACCTTTCTCTCTTTGCTCATCTTCTCTTTATCTATCCCCTGACACCAGTCCACCAACACAATCTACCATCTATGGCTTCTTTAATTTTCTCTGCACCACATATTTTGATAATGTTCAACAGAAATAGAATGTATTGTTTATCAGTGATCCTTCCAAAACAAAAATTCATATGCTCTCTCTCTCGTGGCTTAGCTGCCTTTCTCCCTCATTCTAAAGGGTGTCTCGTTTGCTCTTGTGGGTCTCTTTCACTCTTTATGTGACTCTCTGAGTTTCTCAGGCTCCTTTTATACTTTCTCTTTGGGGCCTTTGTTCACGTTTTGATCTTATATTCTTTCAAACGCCAGATGGTTTTTTTCCTAAGTGCAAATTAATACATTTTCCATAGCTCTAATCCTGTTTCTGTTCTCACATGCACACATTTGTGCTCTTTAAAGATCACGTTTTTCCTTTCTGTTTATATATTCACATATCTGGGTGCTTTAAGGTTTCTCAGATTTGTGGATTTTGCAGAAGCGGTCGCTCCCCTCACTCCCTCTCCTCCCTGGTATCGTAGCGCTATTCCACTGCTGCTTGCTTTGTGCCTTAAAATTGTCTGTGCTTCCACTGCTGCAAAGGGCTCTGTGCCTTGAAATTATTTGTGCTTTGTACTTTAATTAATTTTGCTCAGAACGCTCGACTGCTGGGTTTTGTAATTTCATAGCGTGTAACATTGCTCGACTGCTGCTGGGTATCGTAGCGCTTGATCACTGCTGTTTGTAGCTTAATATTAATCATAGTGCTCCATTGCTCGCCCCAACCTCGCCCTGCTTCATTTTGTTTTCATTGCTGCCATTTTGTTGTTGTGCCGTCCCTCCACCCGCTCCCACCTCCCAGCTGACCCTCCCTCCCACTGATAGTATAGGCTGATCCCGTCCTCGCAGTGAGCTGTGTCCCACCCTCTTCAACGTATACATGAGCCCCCTCGCCTCCATCGTGCGCCAACACAACCTCAACATCATCTCCTACGCAGAAGATACCCAGCTGATCCTCTCCCTCACCAAAGACCCAAACACCGCCAAAACCAACCTACACGAAGGGATGAAAGAAGTAGCCGAGTGGATGAAGAACAGCCATCTAAAATTGAACTCGGACAAAACTGAAGTCCTCATCTTAGGATCAATCCCCTCCGCTTGGGATGACTCATGGTGGCCACCGGCCCTGGGAAACGCACCCACACCTACGGACCACGCACGTAACTTGGGCTTCATCCTGGACTCCTCCCTCTCGATGACCAGACAAGTCAACGCCGTCTCACCATCATGCTTCAACATCCTACGTATGCTCAAAAAAATCTTCTGTTGGATCCCTACCGAAACAAGAAAGATGGTCACCCACGCACTGGTCACAAGCCGACTGGACTACGGAAACACCCTTTACGCCGGAACCACAGCCAAACTACAGAAAAAACTCCAACGCATCCAAAACGCCTCAGCCAGACTCATACTAGACGTCCCCCGCCAATCTCACATTTCCGGTCACCTCAAAGACCTCCACTGGCTCCCCGTCAACAAGAGAATAACGTTCCGTCTCCTCACCCACGCACACAAAGCACTCTACGACCTAGGACCCGTATGCCTCAACACGCGCCTGTCCTTTTACACCCCCACCCGCCAACTTCGATCGTCCAATCAAGCCCTCGCCGCAATTCCACGCATCCATAAATCCACCATGGGGGGAAGATCCTTCTCCTACTTAGCGGACAAAACCTGGAATTCTCTCCCCACCCACCTCCGCCTCACTCAAAACCACCTCTCCTTCAGAAAACAACTAAAAACTTGGATATTCGACATGTAATTACCCCCCTCCCCAAGCGCCTTGAGACCCTCTGGGTGAGTAGTGCGCTATATAAATGCAGAACTTGAACTTGTCTTATACTTTGCTGTTGTTCTCAAACACTGTAAACTTATCTCTCTCTCCTTTGGTCTGCGGAACTCGCTGATAACCCTCTTCACATCAAGGCACCTTTTATAATAAAGTGTTTCTTTGTTCTGTATTTCTACAGTCCCAAAGGCATTTCTGTACAAATTTACCAACCTCATAAAGATTCAACTATGACTTTGCCTAGTTGAGATTAAAATTCATGAACAACAGATCACAAAACATGCCTTCTCTTTTGATCTCACTGTATCTACTCTCTCACTTTCTCCCTCTCTCAAAAGTCTTCATCTTCTCTTCTTGGTTCTTGCACCCATACTCTCTCTTTCTCTCTCTGCCTCACTTACTCTCATTCTTTCCATTTTTCGCCTTCCCATTTATCTTGCTCCTCCTCTGTTTTACCTCACTCTCTCGTTCTTCACCCTTATGCTCTGCTTCTTCTGTCACCTAATTTGTTCTCTTGCTTATCACATTTGTTTCCCCTCATATTGTTACACTTCTTAATCACAGGTTTCCCTTCTCTCATTTTCTTGTTCTGATGGATGTGCTCTCAGCTCAAATTTCATCTCCCACTCTGTCCCTTATATTGCTCTCTGAGTGTAGACGTGTTACTTTACACTTGAGAATGAATCTATAAAATAAGGTTAGAATCCCATACCGGATTGAAAGCGCTATATAAAAACCCAGTCATAAAAGTAAGAGTAGCGGGGGAACAGAGCGAAAATATTAACATCAAGCGAGGAACTAGACAAGGCTGTCCCTGTTCACCGTTGCTCTTTGCCTGCTACATTGACTCTTTCATAAGACACATAGAAAGAAATACGCTCATATGTCCTATTGTATTGAATGGCTACGAGACAAAATTTTTGGGTTATGCAGATGACCTAGCAATCACGTCATCTACCCCAGCAACAGCGTTAGTGGAAATAGCCTCTGCTCTATACTCTTTCTACTGTATTCATGAAACAAAATCTTAGTAAAAAATGTATCATGCAAAATACTTGCTTTGGTACACCAATGTAATGACGTGAATAAATATAAACATAATCCTCCACGTCAAGGAATGCAATTGGCATCTATAAAGCATAACATTATCAATAATGAGTCTCTGTTGCCATGTGGAGTTCTTTGCAATACGAACATTCATATAGAAACTTTAATATGCTCACCCAGATTGACCGGGGACTGGACCTCACCTCTCCTGGACCGTGCTCAGGATATCGAGGCCCTGCTCTGAAAACAGTGTAATAGAATGGGGAACAAAATAGTATGTAAAATGTGGAGCATATCAATTGGTCTCTACTGCAAGCTATTTGTTCCCACCCCATTCTACATTGCCAACTGTTCAGAAAGCATCCAGTACGAGATTACCCCTGGTTTATCATCTGCCACCCATTGCATACACGGATCTGTATACTTATGAACTCTTTCAAAGTATCATGTAGAATATAGATTGTGTCTAACATAAGGTAGACTAAGGCTATAAGCTACTTCGGACCTGTTTATAATTTACTCTGCCACATATCTTATGCTGTTCTAAAAAGGGGCCCTCAATACATTGCCCAGATCTTCATATCAGTTACTTAACAGGTAGCTGGATGCATAATCCTTACACGAACACATCATCTTACACCATCAAACCGACCTCTCCGTCGTTGCCTCGGGACTTCACTGAGTCTTGGGGGAGGCACCGACATGGAGTAGAGGCTCTCCTAAATACCCACAGTCACGTGTCTATGTTTCAAGAGGTTTACTGCTCGTTTTTTGTACCCTATGTTTCGCCCTCTCTATATACCGAGGGGTTGTTATATTACTCTATAAATTATGGTTACCTGGTTTATGCTTTATTTTCTTGCGCTTCATCGCACTCACCCAACAAAAGCTCAGGGCTAAGCCAAACGCCGATGCATCCGACTACATGATGACATCACTAGCACTGTGTATAGTTCGATATGCTATTGGACAGCATTACGTTATACACGCTTGTCCAATGAGAGAGCTCTATCGAGAACTACCCAATGACGTGAATAAAATGGTAATTGTAGTTCTCGAAGGCAGCGGAATGCCCTTTTGTATATAATGGCAGAAATATGTATCCTTCGGCTCTTCGTTTGTTCGATATTCAAGAGTATAGTAGCAATACATTTGATCATTAAGCTATCTAAATATTGTGTCATTAATGTACAGTTCGATATCTATCGAACCACAACACATGTATCGCCCTTGTCCAATCAAAAAGCCCTATCATGAACTACACCCTGACATCTAAATGATGGTAATTGTAGTGCTGACAGGCATCAAAAATGGGCTAGCTTCATTATTAAAGTGTCAGCTTTTCATATTTGCTGTGTCCACATATTGGGCCTGATTCACAGAATGAACTTAAGACTAAATCCTAAACTTACTACTATTTGGTATTCACAGAATGCACTTACTACTTTCGGGATTCACAGAGTGAACTTACTACTTTCGGGATTCATAGAATGAACGTATACTTTCGGTATTCACAGAATAGATTTAAGACTACTAACTTTACGTCCGCACTCGGGCTGGAAATTACGGCCCGGAGGTGGAGTTTCCGGCCCGGAGGCGGAGCTTCCGGCTTAGGGGTGGAGCTTCGGGCCCGGAGGCAGAGCTTGCGGCTCAGAGGTGGAGATTTCAGCCATGGCTAAATCCCCACTTCCGAGCCGTAAGCTCCGCCTCCAAGCCACAAGCTCCGCCTCTGGACCAGAAGCTCCGCCCCCAAGCTGGAAGCTCCACCTCCGGGCCGGAATTTCCATCCCGAGTGAGGACGTAAGGTTAGTAGTCTTAAATCTATTCTGTGAATACGGAAAGTAGTAAGTTCATTCTGTGAATCCCGAAAGTAGTAAGTTCACTCTGTGAATCCCGAAAGTAGTAAGTGCATTCTGTGAATACCAAATAGTAGTAAGTTTAGGATTTAGTCTTAAGTTCATTCTGTGAGTCGGGCCCATTGAGTACATGTTACTTAGACTGCCCGTGGACTATTTGTAGTTCTGTAAGCGTCATATTTAATGGCTATGTTAAGCTTTAGCCTACTACCAGCAAAACTATCATATATCTTGCAACAAAGGGCGTAGATGTGCAAAACATTGCCTAAGGCGTGGACTGGCTTAATGTGATGCGGGTTAATGAGTACTCAGACTGGCCGTTACAAATCGTACGGAAGTAGTGGAATAGTCTCATGGATCTCTCAGGTATAAATCTCAAGGTGATTGATTTTTCAAAAAAGATTTAAAAGTCACTATGCTGTTGTTCTCCCTTGTCCTTCTCCATCTGTGCCTAATGATCTTAAAAATAGGTCTAGATGATTAAAGAAACACTATGTATAAGGGCACTATTGTAACCAGACCTCTTTGTGTACGTCATCCTGCCCCTAACGCCTCTATATCATAGGGTAGTCATAGTCAATGCATATATTCTTACAGTGTAATGTAAATTTGCTTACTCCATTAGGACTGTAGACTAGACCAAGGTATATCATCGTTGAGCCCAGAGACATCTGAGCAGAGCCTAAAAATCCATTTCTGCTCCTTCAAGAATAGATATCTGGTGACATCACTTATGTGGGATGGGATCACAGGTTTTTCCAAAACGGTCCATTGGAAATCCTCTTCTCCATGATGTTGCTCCACAAAATGTTTGGTGAGTCTTATAATAGTTTTTTTAACAGCGAAATGAACTTTAATGTTCAAGCATGCGAATGCGCACTTTGCGTGTCGTCATGCCCACGTATCTTGTTGAACAGGGACAGGTTAAGAGATAAATCAAATTAGTGCTGTTACAATTAGAAAAGTGCTTCTGTACCCAGGGACGGTCAGTTCCTATGTCCACAGTTGTAGAGTGTATAGTTTGTGGACTAATCGAACAGCTCCCACAAGGATGGTATCCAACTACAACAGGAAGATCCCATAGAGTGCCAATCGATCTTTGAATGACCTCCTTGGGGCGTGTGTGAACCACACGGTCTCGTATGCTGATGGCTCTCTTGAATGCAAATAGAGGCTGGGCAAGTTTTTCTCTACCATGATTGAGGACACGCCAATGTCGCTGGACTATCTTCTGGATTTGGTTGGATTTGGTGCTAAAAGTAGTCACAAAGGTCAGACGGTCCATAGGTGGCTTAGATACCGGAGGGTCCAATAGCGCTTCTCGATGGTTATTCTTTGCTCTCTTTAACGAGTGCTTAATTAGAGGTAACGGATAATGTCTCTCAGTCATTAAATGTCTGCTGTTGTTTTCCATTTTTGCAATGTATCCACAGGGATCACAACGTCATTGCGAACATTGTCAAAAACGGAAAAAAACAACTTAAGAAAAAAAGTCAAAATATTTCGGGTACTTGGGTGGCTCTGACAAGAGCTGTTGGGTTAGTTGTGTGTATATGGCTGCCATACAGAGTTTCAGATTACTTAGTAACCATACACCCCTCTATTCCCTCAGGCAGTACCCAAGCACTCATCCAATCACCCAGGCAATACCTTTGCACTGATCTATTCAATGACGTGCTGACCCTGTACTCATTCAATCACATAGATGCTACTATTTCACTCATCTAGTTACCCAGGCACTGCTTATGCACTTATCTAATCAATCTAAAGGCACTCATACAATCACTCAGTCACTACCTTTTCACTCAAGCATTCAATGAGGTGCTGCTACCCATGCGCTCATCCCATCACCCAGATGCTATTCTTGCACTCATCCAGTCACCCAGGCACTACCCATGTACTAATCCAATCATTCAGACACTATCCATGCACTCATACAATCACCTAAGCACTATACATGCGCTCATCCAATCACCCAGGCACTATCCATGAACTCACCCAATCACCCAGGTGCTACTTATACACTCACCCACATGTTACGTATGCACGCAATACCCATGCACTTATACAATCACCCAGGCACTCAATTTGCACTCATCCATTTAATGAATACCCATGCACTCATCCAATCACCCAGGTGCTACTCATGTACTCATCCAGTTACCCAGGCTCTACCCATGCACTCATTCAAACACTCAGGCACTATCCATGCACTCACACAATCACCCAGGCACTATACATGCGCTCATCCAATCACCCAGGCCCTATCCATGAACTCACCCAAGCACCCAGGTGCTACTTATACACTCAGCCACATGTTATGTATGCACTCATCTACTCACTTAGGGACTACCCTTCTATTCATCCAATCACCCATGCACTACCCATATACTCATCCAATCAACCATGCACTACCCATGCACTCATCCTATTCATGAATTCACCCAATCACCCAGGTACTATTCATGCACTCACCCTTTCACTCAGGCACTAACCTTGCACTCATCCATTTACTCAGGCCCTACCCATGCATACATCCAATCAACCAGGCACTATCCATGCACTCACCCATCACCCAGGCACTACCCTTCCACTCATCCAATTACTTAGGCACTACCATGCACTCATCCAATCACTCAGGTATTACCCTTGCACTTATCAATTCACCCGGGCACAACCCATGCACACATCCAATTACCCAGGCACTACCCTTGCACTCATGTTTCCACTCAGGCACTACACATGCGCTCATCCATTTACATACATACTACCTATGCACTAAGATGACCCAGGTACTACACATGCACCACCCATGCACTCATACAATCACCCAGGCACTACATTGCACTCATCCAATCACTCAGGCACTACCAGTACATCCATTCAATCACACAGGCACTACCCATGCATCCATCTATTCACTCGGGCAATACCCATGCACTTATACAATCACCCAGGCACTCAATTTGCACTCATCCATTTAATGAATACCCATGCACTCATCCAATCACCCAGGTGCTACTCATGTACTCATCCAGTTACCCAGGCTCTACCCATGCACTCATTCAAACACTCAGGCACTATCCATGCACTCACACAATCACCCAGGCACTATGCATGCGCTCATCCAATCACCCAGGCACTATCCATGAACTCACCCAAGCACCCAGGTGCTACTTATACACTCAGCCACATGTTATGTATGCACTCATCTACTCACTTAGAGACTACCCTTCTATTTATCCAATCACCCATGCACTACCCATATACTCATCCAATCACCCATGCACTACCCATGCACTCATCCAACCCCCCACGCACTATTCATGAATTCACCCAATCACCCAGGTACTATTCATGCACTCACCCTTTCACTCAGGCACTAACCTTGCACTCATCCATTTACTCAGGCCCTACCCATGCGTACATCCAATCAACCAGGCACTATCCATGCACTCACCCATCACCCAGGCACTACCCTTCCACTCATCCAATTACTTAGGCACTACCATGCACTCATCCAATCACTCAGGTATTACCCTTGCACTTATCAATTCACCCGGGCACAACCCATGCACACATCCAATTACCCATTCACTACTTTTGCACTCATGTTTCCACTCAGGCACTACACATGCGCTCATCCATTTACATTCATACTACCCATGCACTCAGATGACCCAGGTACTACACATGCACCACCCATGCACTCATACAATCACCCAGGCACTACATTGCACTCATCCGGTCAGTGAGGTGGTACTCATGCACTCATCCAATTACCCAGGCACTACCTTGCACTCATCCAATCCCTCAGGCACTACCAGTACATCCATTCAATCACACAGGCACTACCCATGCATCCATCTATTCACTCGGGCAATACCCATGCACTTATACAATCACCCAGGCACTCAATTTGCACTCATCCATTTAATGAATACCCATGCACTCATCCAATCACCCAGGTGCTACTCATGTACTCATCCAGTTACCCAGGCTCTACCCATGCACTCATTCAAACGCTCAGGCACTATCCATGCACTCACACAATCACCCAGGCACTATACATGCGCTCATCCAATCACCCAGGCACTATCCATGAACTCACCCAAGCACCCAGGTGCTACTTATCCACTCACCCAGGTACTATGTATGCACTCATCCAATCACTCTGGCACTACCCTTCTACGCATCTATTCACTGAGGCACATTCCCAGACACACTTCTAGACACAGTTTCAACCCTGATAACAATACACTCAAACCTAAGCATTCTGGGTGGCCTCAACATTTGATTTGACAAACCCAATATGACCCATCCGAAAACAATAATCACTGACCTAGACACACTGAACCTACATCAGACTGTCCACAAACCCACACACATTGCTGGGCATATCCTAGATGTTATTTTTGCTAATACTGAACTAGTTACCTGTCTAACTATAACTTCAGTCACATGGTCAGACAACCACTTGCGTGCTATCCAACATAAAAACAACAAGTGACTCACCTAGAACTACCTTACATCCATCCACCTATCGTCCATGGGACAAACTCAATTTGGAACACTTAGAAACACAACTGACATCTAGTACAAATCTGGAAACAATGAATTCCGTTCAAAATCTATATGAGGAGCTTCCCGAAGATTTTGATATCCTGATACCACTCAAAGCCACACAACAGAACAAAAGAAAAAAAGCACCTTGGAGAAACATAGGAATAAAAGACATAAAACGAGAAATTAGGAATCTGCAACGTACCTGGCTCAAAACAAATGCCAAAGAAGACAAACTTCACCTACAGAAAACGAATAGATTATACAAGTCAGCTGTTAAAAAAAGCTAAGAAAAGGTACTATTCAGACAATTCAAAATGCTAAATGTGCAAATAAAGAATTCTATAAAATACTTAATCAATTTCGTAAACCATGTTGCTTAGAAGGAACTCATCCTGTTACTCAAGATTTCACAGACAAACTGGCAAATAATTACTAACCCTGGGTGAAGCACTACTCTCCGCTCGCGTAGTTTGCGAAGTTTGCGCAACTTCGCACTACGCGAGCTGCACGCAGCACAGTGCGAACATGCGTAGTGCAGCGTAGCGTAGTGCAGCGGTCATTTTTTGCTTGTTCGCGGTCCTCAGCGTCATGTTCGCGACCGTGAGCAAGCAAAATGACATCCCAGCGAGATTCTCAACGCGGGGAGGTCAGGTTTCTCATTGCAAGTGGTTGCGCATGTTTGCAACCGCTCGCGATGAGAAACTACCAGTTCCCGTTTAGAAAGCTGCTGCTCGAGTAAAAATCTACTCGAGCAGCAGAAAACTACAGCTCGCACTGTGCAAGATGCTGTTTTCAATGATTGCACAGTGCCGGATGCTTGTCCGCACTGTGCAATCATTGAAAACGCATCTTGCACAGTGTGAACATGCTACTACGCAGCTCGCGTAGTGCTACGTGAGGTTCACGTAGTGCGAAGTGCTCTTCGCGTAGCTTCGCGTAGCGCTACTTTGCGAACTACGACCACCCTTAATAATTACATGGACAAAGCAGACACATTGGACTCGTACATAAAACAGAAACAAAGCACCAGCACTAACCCTTGTACAAAACAAAAATCCAAGAATACTGTAACTAAGCCTCTCCGTTCCTTCCAAAACATCTCACACAATGAATTTATGCACCTGGTCAAAGCAGACAGGCCTACTGGCAGCCCTTCTGACCCCTGTCCACCACAAACTTTCAAGACAATTCTTTTAACAACCTCTGCTGCCACTCTAGTAAGAAGAATCATCAAAGATTCCTTAACTATCGGAATATTTCCAGAAGTACTCAAAAAAGTCACACATACTCCCTTTACTGAAGAAAACAAACTTGGCCCCGTGAACCCTGACAACTATAGACCCATTACAAATGGACCTTCCCTGGGCAAACTGATAGAAAGAGCAGTGTTCGCCCTGATGTCACAATTCATTGAAGAGAATTACATACTTTCAGACTTCCAAACAGGATTCTGTCCAGGAAGAGGCACTGACTCTGCCCTTCTTGCCATCTAGGATGACCTGAAGAATACAGTAGACCACATTAGGGTTGCTGCACTACTACTCTTGGACCTCTCGGCTGTCTTTGACACAGTTGACCATGACACTCTGAAACAAAGACTCTATGAATCCGGCATAGAGGGAACTGCTCTAGACTATATTGAGTCCTACCTTTGAAACAGAACTAATGTTATCCATTCCCCACCTTTCTCGTCCAAACCATACTCCACAAAAGCAGAGGTCACTCAAGGCTCTATCATCTCGCCCATGCTTATCAAAATCTACATGAAGTCATTACCGGACCTTATCAATCAAGTTCACCTCACGTGCTATAACTATGCAGATAACATGCAAATACTCCTTCAACTGGAAGGCTTCAAAGACATTGGAAAGTCCCCAATTTTTAGTTGTCTCAGAGCTGTGGATCAGTGGATGACTTGGAGCCATCTGAAATTGAATGCTTCCGAAACGGAAATACTCACGTGTGGCGATTGGAAACATGACCCGATTGCCACCTGGCCTGATGAACTGGGATCACATCCTAAAGTATTGAAGCAAGTAAGTAATCTCAGAATGACCATGGACTCCAAGCTGTCGATGAATGCCCAAGTGGACAAACTAGCAAGATCAAGATTTGTCCCTATAAAAACGCTGCAATTAATTTTCCCTCATTTGGGATTTCCACACAAAGTCCAAGCTACCATCTCCCTTGTTCTGTCCAAGCTCAATTACGCCAATAGCCTCTACCACAGATCACCTTTAACAACCATGAAAAGACTACATTGGATTCAGAACTCGGCTGCCAGACTACTCTTGCATATCAAACCGCAAGACCACACCTTACCTGCCCTGAAAGCCCTGCATTGTTTAACACTTGCCAGAAGTTCCAGGTTCAAGCTACTTTGTATCACCCACAAAGCAATACATGGAATGGGACCGCTCTTCATCAGGAATCAAATCACCAAACACATTCCACAAAGGAACCTCCTCTCTAAAGGTGCATCTCGCCACAAAATCCAAAGATACAAGGAAAGAAAAGATGGGTGGCACATCCTTCTCTGTTCAAGCAACCAAACAATGGAACTCTTTACCCCCAACATAAGATCCACCGACAACAACCTTATCTCCAGAAAACTACTCAAGAATTGGCTCTTCCCCACATAAGCACCACACGCAAATAGAAATTTACAGCATATCCCTCTGAATATAAGCCATTATTTTCACTATAGATATGTACCTATCTTTATGTATTGCTTTGTATAAACATGTAGAATAATTATGTTGGGAAAAAAATCACCTTTTTGTCTATTTTTACTTGCTTCCACTGTGCATCTATGTACCTCCATGTACTTGGATCTGTGTGTCTGTTACTTTTCTCCTGAAAAAGCATATCCAATGCACAACCCTATTTCTCACCTTGTACCTCTATTAATATCTTTAATCTACATATACTTACCTCCTTTATGCATCTATATACTTTCCATGTACTTATGGATCTATATATGTATCACTTTCTTCTAATTTGGTATTTCCAATGCACTACCCTATTTTTCAGCCTAAACTTCTCTCAATATATTTACTAGCCCAACTTTCTGACTCATCTCAAACTTCATTCTACTACTCTTTTCAATGCCCTACCCTATCTCTTACCCTATACATCTATCAATATATCCTCTACATCCACTCGCGCATTTATCCCAAACCCCATACCACTACTATGATTCCCAAAAGAACCCTTTCTAGACTGTCTCTTACTCTACCCCTCCTTGCATCATCTGACACTTCTTTTACTATACAGATCCCCAAAACAAACCTTTCTAAACTCTTCCCTCTGACTCTTCCCCTCCAAAAACCATTTATATTCATCCCAAAGCCTACTCCTACTGCTATGACCTAAAAAAAGAGATACACATAAACCTTCTCTCTTCTATCCCTCCACTATTCTTTACAATCAAAATAACAGACTAACACGTTCACTTCTATTGCACTATACTAATTTACCACTAATCCATTATGAGTTCCAGGACAGCGTGCTACTCGCCAATAAAGCATTTTAACACCCCATCAGGGTTACAAGCGCTATATAAATGCAAACCTTTTTCCATTTTCTACTCCTCCCCAACCCTTCTCAATCCAAATAACTGACTAACATATCCACCACTTAAATTAATTTCATGTTTCATCATACTAATTCAACACTAATCTTATGGGTTCCAGAGTAGCATGCTACTTGCCAAGAAAGCGCTTCAAAACCCCATCAGGAGTGGCAAGCGCTATATAAATACAAACCTCTTTCCCTATTCTATCCCGCCACCTACACTTCTCTATCCAAATAGCTGAGTAACATATCCACCACTCAAATTACTTTATATTTCACTATACTAATTTTCAACACTAATCCTTTATGGGTTCCGGAGTAGCGTGCTACTCGCCAGAAAAGTGCATCCACACCCATCAGGGGTAACAGGTGCTATATGAATGCAAACCTTTCTTCCCCATGTATCCCTCCGCTATCCTTCTCACTCCAAATAACTGATTAATATCCACCACTGAAATTACTTTCATATTTCACCATACTAATCCACCACCAATCTACTATGGGTTTCGAGAGTAGCGTGCTTCATTACTCCATCAGAGGTAAAAAGCGCTATATAAATACAAACCTTTTTTCCTCTTCTATCCTTCTGCTATCCTTCCAAATCCAAATAACTGACTATTCTATCCACCACTTAAAATGTACTTGCATGTGTCACTATACTAATTCCACACTAATCCTCTATGGGTCCCGGAGTAGCCTGCTACTCACCGAAAAAGCACTTTGATGCCTCATCAGGGGTAGTAAGCTCTATACAAATGCAATTACAATACAATACAATACAAAACCCATGCACTACCCCATGCACTCATCCAATCACCCGTGCACTATCCATGTTTTTACCAATCAACCAGGCACTATCTGTCATGCCTGTCGTGTACACAGGAAGACGTAACACACGATAAAGCCTATTTAGACTCTGATCTATATTAACATTTGTATCGGCCAACTGCTTAGAAAGACGTGGTTGGCAAAAGTATACACAGGGGCCTTGGAGCATGCGCAGTCTTCGCGCATGCGCAGACGAAATGTGTTTCAAGACAAGCAATTACCTCTTTTGTAAACTAGATAAATGCTTCTTCCATCGCCACCAGGTCGCTTTTTTGGGGTTTATTGTATCAGCTCAAGGACTGAGCATGGATCCACAAAAAGTCAGCGCTGTTTTAGAGTGGCCCCCTCCCAAGAATGTAAAGGAAATCCAACAATTCATTGGATTCTCGAATTTCTATAGGCGCTTTATACACCAGTTCTCAGATCTTGTAGCTCCTATCACTCGCTTGTTGCGAAAAGGGGTCCCTTTTCATTGGTCAGAGGAAGCTGACAGGGCATTTAACATTTTGAAAGAGGCGTTCACAAGGGCCCCCATTCTGAAACACCCTGATCCGTCTTGTCCATATGTGGTGGAGGTGGATGCCTCGCAAGTAGCTGGAGGGGGTATCCTTTCTCAAGCGGATGCTAACACTGGAGAACTTCATCCAGTGGCCTACTATTCACACAAGTTGACTCCAGCTGAGGTGAACTAGGCTGTTGGGGAGAGGGAGCTCCTAGCTATCAAGAAAGTGTTGGAGGAATGGAGACAGTACCTATTGGGCACAAATCACACTGTTACTGTATTGACAGACCATTGCAATCTACAGTATCTAAAGTCTGCTAGAGCTTTGTCCATGCGACAAATGAGATGGACACAGTTCTTCAATGAGTATGATTTTAGTATACATTTCAGGGCTGGCAGACAAAACGGTAAAGCAGATGCTTTATCTCGTCTGGGGTTTGAGCCATTCCCAAGTGATGATAAGCCACTTTGTATCATTGCTCCTCAAAGAATAATCGGAGTACTTACTACTGAAGAGGACTTTATCCTACAAGTGAAGAATGCCCAACAAGAACCTGCCTCTCAAGCGGTGTTACACCAACAGCAGTCTCAGGTCAGGTCAGACCTTCATTATGTGCAGGGAGGATTGTTTATCCCCACGATACCCCTTCAAAATCAGGTGATGGAGTGGTGCCATTCCCATGGTATTGCAGGGCATCCAGGATATAAGAGAACATTAGAGTTGATAAAAAGATACTGTTGGTGGCCTCATATAGCCAAAGACGTGCAACAGTATGTTCGAACTTGTCACGTATGTGCTCAAGGGAAGGCATCACACGAAGGATTAGTGGGCTTGTTACTTCCCCTTCCCACGCCTTTGGCTCCCTGGCAGTCTGTATCAATGGACTTTATCGTAGAGCTACCACGTACACAAAGGGGGAATAACGCTCTTTTAGTCGTAGTAGACATGTTCACCAAATCGGCTCATTTCATCCCCATAAAAGGTTTACCTACATCTTCTGTTCTAGCAGGTGTCTTTCCACAAAACATAGTCAAACTTCATGGTCTTCCCTCTATCCTGGTCACGGATAGAGGCTCTCAATTCATATCCAACTTTTGGAAACAGTTATGTAAGTCTCTGAAGATTGAAGTCCGCCTCTCCTCTAGTCATCACCCCCAGACGGACAGACAAACAGAGTGGGTGAACCAAAGCCTTGAGCAGTTCTTGCGTTGTCAACTACTGCAAGAACAGAAAGAGTGGGATGAGCTGATTTGGTTGGCAGAAATGTCATACAACAATAGTCATCATTTTTCCACACTATTCACCCCTTTTTATGCTTCATACGGTTTCCATCCTAAAGTCCTACCCTTTTCTCCTTTGAGGCCTTGTGCCATTCCAGCTGTACAGGATTTAGTCACGCACCTTCAAACAGTGCATTCCACCATCCATGACAACCTCGATAAGGCCAAATCCGATTACAAGAAGGCAGCAGACACACATAGACATACAGGACCCGCTTATCAAAAGGACGACAAAGTCTGGCTTTCCACCAAACATCTGGCCTGAAAGGGAGCCTGTAAGTTTAAGCCCAAGTACATTGGTCCTTTTCCCATTGTCCAAATCATCAATCCTGTAGCCATGAAGTTGAAACCTACACCATCAATGAAGATACTTGCATGGGCTTTTGAGGATAAAATCGCAGCCATTCTGAACAATCTTGGCGTAACACCTGGCGGTAATCCTCAGAGTTGTACGGAAACGCACTCCGGGTCTACCACAGACTTTATCTCCAGCACTGCTAAGTTGGACTGCTTCCCTTCTCCAACGTTTGAGGAATTCTGCTCCCTGGCCAACAGTGTGTCGTCGGGATCACCTTTAGACCCACTACCGCATAAATACTGGAAGCTCTTTCGGGATGAACTCTTTCCTCCATTGTTTACCATCTGCGATCAGTCCCTGGTTTCAGCACGGGTACCAGACTGCTGGAAACGTGCCGTGGTATCCCCTTTACTCAAAAAGCCCACCTTGGACCCGGTTAATCCTGCAAATTACCGACCCATCTCCCTGCTCCCGTTTCCAATAAAGATTCTGGAAAAATGGGTCACAAAACATCTGTCTAAACACCTGGAGATTGGGTCCTGTCTGGATGAAGTCCAATTCGGGTTTAGACCGGCCCATGGGACGGAATCAGCGCTGGTGACTGTACTTGACGACCTCAGAACGCGAGCCGACCATGGAAGAGCAGCCTTTTTAGTGCTGCTCGACATGTCGGCCGCGTTCGACACTGTCAGTCACTCAATTCTGATTAACAGACTAGAGGAAGTAGGGGTAACTGGCCTTGCCCTACAGTGGCTGACATCTTACTTTGGAAACCGTCACCAGGTAGTGGCATTGCCACCGTTTCAATCCAACATCAGAAGAGTGGCGCAAGGTGTTCCACAAGGGTCGGCCATCAGCCCTATCCTCTTCAACCTGTACCTGCGGCCCCTAGTTGCGCTGATAAGATCCTTTGGCATAGCGGTGACGAACTATGCAGACGACACTCAACTTGTCTTCTCACTTGAGGGCAAGGAAGCAGTGACACTTGACACCTTCCACCGCTGTATGCTCGCAACTGCGGACTGGCTGAATCAGAACTCGCTGCAGTTCAACAGCTCTAAGACAGAAGTCTTACACTGCACCACTGACCGCGTCCCTAGACCTCTTCCGCCGGATTTTTGGCCACCCTCCTTCCAAAGTACGACTGGGCCTACCACCTCGGTCCGCAACTTGGGAGTGATGTTTGGGTCCAACCTTCAATTGGATGCAGCTGTTAATAAAACAGTGAGTACTTGCATGGGATTGCTTCGCATGTTGAGAAAGGTTCTCCCGATGCTTCCTAAGGACAGCAGGCCAGAGGTGGTGAGGAGCATTATCGTAAGCCGTTTGGATTACTGCAATGCTCTATTTCTTGGAGCACCAGCCAGCTTGATAGGAAAGCTGCAACGGGTGCAAAATCTTGCAGCCAAATTGGCGCTTGCTCGCCGCCGTCACGACTCCTCATCCCAGGCATTAAGAGACCTCCATTGGTTACCGATCCTTCAACGGATCGATTTTAAATCTGTATGTATCGTATTCAGGGCCCTTCACGGACATGGCCCAGTACCACTTCAGAACATGTTTCATTGGTACACCCCATCTAGACCCCTTCGCTCGGCTTCCGCTTATCTTGCTGTGGTGCCTAAAGTTCTGAGAGCTTGGCTGGGCGGCAGATCTTTCAGCTTTACGGCAGCCAGACTATGGAACACTCTTCCGTTAGGATTGAGAAGTATGCATGACCTTGTCTCTTTCAAGAAAAATTTAAAAACACATCTCTTCCCTAGGACTGCATCTTCTTAGTTTTCCTAAATTTCAGCAGGGTGTGCAGCAGGATTTTTCTTCAGTCAAAGCGCCAGGATACCCGTGGGGTGACAGACACGCGCTATACAAGATTACAAATACATACATACATACATACATACACACCTTCAAACAGTGCATTCCACCATCCATGACAACCTCGATAAGGCCAAATCCGATTACAAGAAGGCAGCAGACACACATAGACATACAGGACCCGCTTATCAAAAGAACGACAAAGTCTGGCTTTCCACCAAACATCTGGCCTGAAAGGGAGCCTGTAAGTTTAAGCCCAAGTACATTGGTCCTTTTCCCATTGTCCAAATCATCATTCCTGTAGCCATGAAGTTGAAACTACAACCATCAATGAAGATACACCCTGTCTTTCACATTTCCCTGTTAAAACCTGTAGTGCCAAATACCCGCCTCCCAACAACCCCACTTCCTACTATGGTAGATACTAGTGATGAATATGAGGTGGGAGCTGTTATTGACTCTAGAAGAGTTCGTCGTCGCCTCCAGTATCTCATACACTGGAAGGGCTATGGCATTGAGGAAAGATCTTGGGAACCTGCCAGCCAAGTACATGCACCTCGTTTATTGCGGGCTTTTCACAGGCGATTCCCCCACAAGCCCAAACCAGTGGGGGGCATTGTGGGAGGGGTGTTCTGTCATGCCTGTCGTGTACACTGGAAGACGTAACACACGAAAAAGCCTATTTAGACTCTGATCTATATTAACATTTGTATCGGCCAACTGCTAAGAAAGACGTGGTTGGCAATGGTTGGCAAAAGTATACACAGGGGCCTTGGAGCATGCGCAGTTTCCACGCATGCGCAGACGAAATGTGTTTCAAGACTTAAACCCGCCCCAAACACTCAGGAAATGCTTCGCGTTTAGCCAGCTGTTACCTATCTCGTTCCGGGTCACGGTGAAGGCGTCCGAGGAGCTAGCGATTCGTAGAGGAAGGAGCTCGTGTCTTCCCGCGTTTTGAACCTGTTCATTGTATCGTAAGTCCTAAGAAGCGGCTTGCTTCTTGGAGATTGATGTATTCTAGTTTCGTTCTATATTATTTATACCGCTTTGGTATTATTGCGGTTTTGCAATCTATTTGGATTACAGCTTGCCAGGTGTCACACCACGTTTCTAGCCACTTAGTTCTGAGTGGTGTTGATTCTTATTTTGCCCAATCGTTCTTTGTGAGCTCAAAAGGTATAATTTTTCGGTGTTCTGAGACAGTATTAGTGGTGAGTTTCACAGACAGAAGAGATACCTTAGTTAATGTGTTATTTGCGCTTTACTTATAGTGTTCCCTTGTATTTAGATTTATGTTGCATTGGATCGACCATATCAAGGCTGATATTGAAGTCCCATATTTTTCTGCTTTATTTCTTTATCATCTCCCTCCACTATCTAGAAGGTAAAGGTACATCACGTTACAATCCTTACATTGGGAACATTAAGAGAGGGGATTGTTTTCATTTGTTGTTATTATATTTTACTACAGAGCCATTTACAGAAGATAGAACATCCTCTGAGTGGAAGAAGATTGTGGAATGCTATTTTTCTTCCCCTTCCTATCCTTGTTTTGTTCCCCTGTTTTCCCCCTGGTTACCCTTTGGGTATTAGTGCTTCTTCCTGACCCCAGGAGGGTGATAGGGGGAGACAGGGTGCATAGCATCGTGACTCCAGGACACTTCCGAAACAAAGAGGGAGCGTGCATGACACTATCCATGCACTCACCCTTTCTCTCAGTTACTACCCTTGCACTCATCCATTTGCTCAGGCACTACCCATGCACTCATCCATTCACCCAGGCACAACCCATGCACACATCCAATCACCCAGGCACTTTCCATGCACTCACCAAATCACCCAGGCACTATCCATGCACTCACCCATCACCCAGGCACTACTCTTGCACTCATCCAATTACCCAGGCATTACCTTGCACTGACCCAAACACTCAGGAGTAACCCTTGCACTCATTCATTCACTCAGGCACTAGTCGTGCACTTATCCATTCATCCAGGCACTACCATTGCACACATCCATTCACTCACGCACTATGCATGCGCTCATCCATTTACTTACGCATTACCCATGCACTCATCAATTCACTCAGGCTCTACCCTTGCACTCATCCATTCACTCAGCCACTACACATGCACTCATCCATTTACTCATGCACTCCCCATGTATTCATCCAATTACCCAGGTACTACCCACGCACCTATGCAATCACCCAGGTACTACCCATGCACTATTCCATTCAATTAGGCAGTACCCATGCACTCATCCAATTACCCAGGTACTACCTTGCACTTATCCAATCACACAGGAGTTGCCCTTGGATTCATTTATTCACCTAGGCACTACCCATGCACTAATCCATTCACCCAGGCACTACCCATGCACACATCCAATCACCGAGGCTCTACCTTTGCACTCATCCATTCAATGAGGTGCTACCCATGCACTAATCCAATCACCCAGGCACTACTTGTGCACTCATTCAGTCACCCAGGCACTATCCATGCACTCATCCAATCATTCAGGCACTATCCATACACTCACACAATCACCCAGGCACTATACATGCACTCACTTACCCAAATCACCCAGGCACTACGTTTGCACTCATTCATTTACTCATGCACTACCCTTGCAGGTATAAATTCATTGAGCTCATCTTTTTTTAGCCATGAAAGAAGAACCATATTATTTTTTTTATATTTTATATTTTTCAGAGTGTTTTCTTGCCAAAGAAATGGTAAACACGATATTAAAAAAAAAACTAAAACAAGCAACAGAGACAAGCTGCACAAAACTAAGGTTTGAAAAAAAATCTACATTTGTGCAGTATTGCTGCATCGCACATGGCTGCAATTGACTGCTCTCATGCAGTGACTATGGTGGTACAGTCCATGCAGTACATTGCCATACAATGGAATTATGAAACCCAGTCTACATGACGGGTCTCAATTTCAGATGGGACTTTTTGCCCTGGTGCAGGTGGTGCAGCTGGAAACGCTGTTGGCTCTGCAGCTTCTCAGTCTTTCTTTGCCCTTTTTTAAAGCATTATTATGGTACGTTTTAAGATGGTACAACATAGAAGTTGTACCACAGGAGTACTTCTTGTTTGAACCTCTTGATAATGTTTTCTTGCAGTGAGAGCTCTTTACAAACTGTGCAACCATCTTAGACTCCTCAGATGGGACAGTGAAAGATTCCCAGGCTATACTGCTCTTCTTCAGCTGGGTCTCTTTATCTTCAGGTCACATAATCTTTGCATCTATGTACGTAATCGGGAACACCGGAAATGGAATACAAAAGTAGGTCTGAATAATGTAAATATAAAAGCATAACTTTATAGCTGTGGTATATAAGCACCTACTGTCACACTTACTCTAAAATATGTGTATATAAATGTTTTAATTTTTCTAAAACACGCTATTGTCACTATTATTAATATGTGTTCGTAGACCAGCATCACTGCAAAATTAGAAAAATAGATTTCAACATTAGTTTAACCCCTTCGATGCTGGTGATGGAACCATTCCGTCATCAGTCACGGTTGGGCTGTGCTGATGACAGAATGGTTCCGTCACGACCACACCCATTATCATAGGGGCCCAGCACAGGAGGAAAATATCATCCGCAGCGATGCGGTTAAGCAAAAAACTACAACATAAATGTAAACACTATAGAAATACACCTCTACTGGTAAACATACTGTAGAATGTGTCTATATATATGTTTTACACTTTGTACAAAACATGCGCTCTTCGCAACTACCAACATAATCGCAATGCCCGGCGTCACAGCGAAAATGGAAAATAGTCTTCGAAGACGATTTTTCTGGAAACTCACTACAAAAATTTGAGTTTCAAAAGTATACTAATAAAGCTCTACTGTTAAAAATACTGTAGAATGTGTCTACATATGTTCTACACTTTGTACAAAACACACGCTCTTTGCAACTACCAACCTCATGGCGATGCCCTGCGAAAACCCAAGTCTTTGAAGACGATTTTTCTAGAAACCCACTACAAAGTATTAGTTTGAAAAGTACACTAATAACGCTCTACTGTTAAACATACTGTACAATATGTCTATATATTTATTTTACACTTCATACAAACCACTTGTTCTTTGCGACTACTGGCATCCTCGCGATGACGTCAGTAGTCACGAATCTTACAATTTTTGGTAAGGGTGGTTCTCTCCTAATTTGATCACAGAAAGAAAAGTTAAAACATTATTTTACTATATATCTAGACTTAAACTTTAGTTAAAAAAAATCTTTAGGTGTATTTTTCAGTATGTGAAATACATTTGCTGATCACACATTCTCCACAGTAAATGCAGCAATGTTATGCCAACACAAAAAATGATTTAAAATAAAAACTGTTATTAATGTACATGTTTACATGCCAACTAAAAAAATTAGTGGTATATAATATATTTATAATGTACAATATCCAATTTAGAATAAAAATACAAAAATCTTAGATGCTCACTAAAAAAATGGACTTTACAATTAAGAAATAGAATTTAAAAAACCTTAGAAATTCACTGAAAAAGACAAAGGTTACAAGGATGTTATAGTCAGGAATTAGCATTTTAAAAAAACCGTAGAAATTTACTGAACAAAACCAAAGGTTAAAGGGCTGTTACAGTAAGGAAAAAGAATTCAAAAACCTGAGAAATTCAATGTCAAAAAAACAAAGGTTACAGGTACATAAGAGTTAGGCTTAGATTCAACTCGAGTAAGGCCAGTAAAATTCAGCTGTTATAGCTGAGCTAACTATAACTCACACCCCGCAATGCACTGCTTATGACCTCACATACTACATCACTCTTGGCATGGTCAGTGAAATCAATGATGACATCTCAAATTCTTCCCAGCTCTCCTTCCCCCTGCCCTCTCAAATCTTTGTGCATGCCCCTGCTCCCTCCTTTCTGCCCACCGTATTCCAAGGACCTGCCACCTGCCTATCTACTCTGAGTTTCTGATGACCTGCAACTATCTCTACACCTAACTAGCATGGTCAGATGGCTGCTGGCTGCCGCCTGTCCCTGCCACCTCCACCCTGCCTGTTCCAAGTTTCATGCTCCTATCCCCTCCCACCTGTCCCCCATGGTCCATTTCGCTGCCACTCCCTTCTACCCTCCATGTTCTGTTGTGTTGCAACTGCTCCTCCTGTCTGCCCTGCATGGTCTGTTGTGAAGTCCCTTGACCTACTTTCTTTCGTTTGTAACTAGCCCGAACCCCTCCCTTGTGTCCTCCATGGTCTTTTGTGCATGCCCCTGTCCTTTCGTATGTGACAAGCCCCAACCCATCCCTTTTGTCCTCCGTGGTCTTTTGAGCATGCCTCTGTCCCCTCCCTCTTGCCCACCATGCTGCCACTAACCCTCCCACTTGCCATGCACGATCTTCTGTGCTGCCATGGCCCCTCCCTCATGACTGTGGTAAGCTTGCTGCCCCAGACCCCTCCCATCTTCCCTCTATTGTCTCTGTGTATGCCATTATAGTCTCACTGTTGGCCTCAATGGTGTGTTATGCTTCCAGTGCCCATTTCACCCGCTCTCCATGGTCAGTTTGCTGCTCCTGCTCTACCCATTGCCCTCTTCCATCCATTTTCCATGTGCAGACTCCTATATCTTCCCTCTTATCTTGTTTGGTCCATTGCCGTTCCCCTGTGCCCCCCCTCCTGCTCTTCATGGTTCGTTATGCTGCAACTGTCCCTCCTGTCTGTCCGCCATGGTCAGCTTGCTGCCCTTGCCTCTTTTCCCTCTGCTCTCTGTTGATCAGACTTGCCAACATTTTGAACTTGGTAAGAGGTAGATTTTGAGAAAAAAAACCTGGGGAACCGATTTTCTCCATTAACTTACATTGAGAAAGAGGAGATTTTAGGCAGGAGACAAATAAAATAAAAGCCTTTTGGGTTGAAAAACATTGGGAGTCTGCTCCCGCTTGCCCTGTGTGATGTATTGTGCTGCTGCAACCCCTGACTCCTGCCATGTAAAGTCAGCTTGGTGCCCCTGCCAATCTCCTTTGTGCCCTCTCTTATTCAAATCCATGTCTCTCCCCCATTCCTCCTGCCCTCCGTGATCCAATATACCAGACTTGCCAACATTTTGAACTTGGGGAACTGATTTTCTCCATTGACTTACATTGAAAAAGAGGAGATTTTAGGCAGGAGACAAATAAAATAAAGGCCTTTTGGGGTTAAAAACATTGGGAGTCTGCTGCCTGAATAGGGTCTCTTAGCATGTATGGTTGTACTACCACTGCCTCTTTCTTCTAACCTCAATGGTCTTTTAACTGCCACAGACTCTCTTGCCTGTACTGCATGGTTCCTTTATTGCCCCTGCCCCCCTTTTCCCTGCTCTTCATGGTCTGCTGTTCTTCCCCTGCCCCTCCTGCCTGACAAGCTTGGCCAACTAACTTTTCTGAGTTCTCAATTAGCAATTAGGCACTTTTAAATAATTTGCTATCTTCATGTTTTTTTATCCACTTGATCACTTGATTATATGTTACACTTAAGGGAGAGGATGTGGTGTTACAGCCACAGCTGCAGACTTTTCAACTGAGGAACCAGGTTTGAGTTTCAGCATCAGCTCAACGTCCTGTGATTCTGGGCAAATCACTCAATCTCCCCATGTCTAAAACTAAAATGAATGTGTCCTTGTGTAATATAACCAATGCTCATGTAAAGCACTCCTATACCTTTGGGCCAAGCCTGCGCTATATAAAACGGCAAAAAAAACAAAAAAAAAATAAGTGCTGTGCACACTTCTGTCATTGGACTACACTTGGTCTGAATTTGGGTGATATTTGTGCAATACTGGGCTCCTTTTTCCTCTGGTGGCTATTTTAGGAGACTTATTAGTCATGAAGCTCCCTAATTTCATCATTTACTGCAGTATCCTCAATAGAAAATGTTTTTGGTTTTCTACTTTGATTCCATCAAGATGGCATTCCTATGTGCCACACCTTTGGCATGAATTCAGAAATGTAGCACGCTAGTTGCTCATTAGAACACTGTAGTAAAACTGATGATCACCAAGGAGTTAACTGGCAGTCTGCTGCTGGTGTTGAAAGAAGTGCATTAATTAGTCTGAAAATGTGCATGTGTTGAAAGTGCATGTTTCAGTTTGCATGTCAGAATGTTTTAATGAACTAGAAGAGGAAGATATTTGATAACTCACTTAAAATGTGTTCTAATTTTTCTTTCAACAGCACTATCATTTCTATGACAAACTGAACCTCCTCATTTGGTTTCTCTTATAAAATAAATGTTTTGGGTTTTACCAGTTTGATTCAATCAACGTGGCTTCTGGTGTGCTATACGTTTCTCATGAGTAACACTGTTAGTGCTCTAGTTGTTCATTAGAACACTGTAGGAGGCTGCAGTAAAACACAAGGGAATCAACTGTCAGACTTCATTTCCATATGGCTGAGAAAGATAGTGTGAAATTACAGAAAATATGTTCTCATTAAGATTCTGGAGCACCTTCCATAACTTCTAAGGGGGAATCATGAGAAAACAGTGTTCTCTAAAACATGATTCTTGAAATCCCAGCAGAAGGCATTTCCGAAGGGTAAAATAACCTGAGAACACGCCACAATTCCTAAAATTAGTATGGTACCGTCAACAAATGATTCAAATAGTAACTAAAATCTGTTATCACCCTTTATACGTTCTCCTTTTTGTGACTCTCAAAACTTGCCATTCACTACAATGCATTTAATAGGGTCCTATTATGTATATTGGTCCTAAGATGGCTGCCAACACTTCCTAGTTGAAGAGTTGGCAGCCAATCAAATTTCAGTGGGATTTTAGAAGGAGTTTGGGCTCCCAGATATCTCTTTTTTTTAAAAACCTAAATATCTCTAAAACTACGGAATGTATTTAAACCAAATCACAAAGGGCATGCTTTCTGAACCAACATCTAGATTTCGGCTAAATTTGGTGTAATTCTGTTCAGCAGTTCAGCTGTAGTTGTGTTAAAAAAATGAAAAATCGCCATAGACATAACATAGGGGAACGCATTTTTGAACCCCCTGTTTTTCTTGGCCCCCGCTTGACAATTCACCCCAAAACTTTCAGCACAGCAGTTGAACCAAAAAAGGGAACTTTCGTGAAGATTTGTCAAGCAGCTCCAATGTTGTTGGCAAAAAAAAATGTTTTAGTATGGAAACTTGGGTCCTAACTATACCTACCTGCTGGCTACGGGAGTAGGATAAATATATATTTTCGGCGAGGAAACTCGCCTTGGTCACGGGTAGTTACAAATCCAATGAACAAACATTTAAATAAAGTTTCACGTGATAAGTGCAACATAAACAAAGGACTCATTGCTTATTTTTTGGTAGCCATCTTTGAATGGAGTATACATTCATTAGTCCCATAGTTCAAAGAAACAAGAATACGTATGAGAGGCACCAGTTCATAAATAAAAGAGTATTTGGCATAAATAAGCCCATCATTGCCACTTATATAATGACCTGACATGCAAAGGGAAAATACATTTAGATTCAGATTTCAAATGAAAACAGCAATTCAGCCATACGTACATATGTATAAAACCCCAAGTGAGGTTATGCATTCTGTCGTGTTTACCAACATATACTCTTGGTCTCTGTTTCAATATTTTCTGTTCTATGAAACATTCCACTGTCCAACTTCAGTGGGTGGACTTAGCAGAAAGGTGCCCAATGCATACAGTGGGGTTTTATACATATGTACGTATGGCTGAATTGCTGTTTTCATTTGAAATCTGAATCTAAATGTATTTTCCCTTTGCATGTCAGGTCATTATATAAGTGGCAATGATGGGCTTATTTATGCCAAATACTCTTTTATTTATGAACTGGTGCCTCTCATACGTATTCTTGTTTCTTTGAACTATGGGACTAATGAATGTATACTCCATTCAAAGATGGCTACCAAAAAATAAGCAATGAGTCCTTTGTTTATGTTGCACTTATCACGTGAAACTTTATTTATATGTTTGTTCATTGGATTTGTAACTACCCGTGACCAAGGCGAGTTTCCTCGCCGAAACGCTTTGGGTTTGTAACTCCATGACTTATCTCGATGCTGCACTTTAAATAAATATGGATTTTGGGAAAAGCGCATTTTGCTGAGAACTTTTTTCCTGGTATCTCGAGGGGAGTGCATTTCACGTAGCGCTGCTACGTTTGTGGACCTGCATTTTACGAAGGGGAACCTTTGCCCCTTAATGCACCGCTGTCCCGGTGTCCCGGCGTCACAAAGGATGTGGATCAGATATATATATATATATATATATCTATATATATATATATATATATGTGTGTGTGTGTATATATAGATATATATATACATATATATATATATATATTCACTGAAAAAAACATAGGTTTCACACCAGTTATAGTTAGCTGGAAATTTTACTGACATAAAACCATTGAAATTCCCACGTTATAGTTAGTTGGACTCACTATAACTTGCGCGCCTGCAATGCACTGCTGATGATGTCACATATTACATCACTCATGACATGGTCAGTGACATCACTCATGACATCACTGATGACACCATCCTTGTGACAGAGTGAGAGACCTCCTTTCAGTGTAATGTAAGCCTTGAAACACATATTCAAAAATAGTATTTAACATTTTCAAAAAAATTGAGATACCCATACCAGTTACAACAAACAATTCAGTAATTCCACCATCTATATACACATCCACTCATTCAACAACAGTTCTATATAGTCACTCATACATATACTCATTCATTATATGTAGTGATACACCTATACATCCTGTTACACTTCGACAGTCATTCAAAAGTTACTCACACACATATTCACACATGCAAAAAAACTATTGAACATCCATTTATTTGCATATACAGCAATACACACACTACCACTTTACTTCTAAGAATACTTACACATACTTACTCTCTTAAACAATCACTTATATAAACACATACTTATTTAAACAGGAACTCTTTCAATCTTTCACTCTCACATATACTCACTTATATACATCAATACTCACATATACTAGATTAAAACATATGTCGTTACTGAAAAAGACAATAGTGAGACAGTCGTTTACTCACTAACATACACATATACACACTCATCCATCCATACAGTCCTGTACATATGCTGTCTTCAAAACACATACAAACAGTGAGTCAGTCACCAACCCATACAGCCACTTATACACAAAGTGAAACACTGATACATACATTTCAATATTTAAAAGTTACTTGCTAATATATGTATTCACTAAGATACACTTAATAAGGCAGTTAACCAATCAATTCTTTTCAAAACAAACATCCATTTACACACTTATTTAACCATTTATTCTTCCATCGTACTTTACAAATACATATACAAAACAAATTTATTTTTCAGAAAGACACACATTCACTGGATGGTGTCATCAGTGATGTCATGAGTGATGTCACTGACCATGTCATGAGTGATGCAATATGTGACGTCATCAGCAGTGCATTGCAGGCGCGCAAGTTATAGTGAGTCCAACTAACTATAACGTGGGAATTTCAACGGTTTTATGTCAGTAAAATTTCCAGCTAACTATAACTGGTGTGAAACCTATGGTTTTTTCAGTGAATTTAATAGGTTTTTTAAATGCTAATTCCTAACTATAACTGGTGTGAAACCTATGGTTTTTTCAGTGAATTTCATAGTTTTTTTTTAATACTAATTCCTTTCTATATCAAGTTTCTAACCTATGTTTTTTTTTACAATTTGCTGTTTTGTGTAAATATACATTTTTAAGTTTTTTTTTGTAATCATTTTTTCCTGGGGCGCTCTGGGTGCGCGCTCCGGTAAGCTTTCCGGTAAGCTCTCCGGTAAGCTCTCCGGTAAGCTCACCGGTAAGCTCTCCGGAAAGCGCACCCAGAGCGCTACTTTAGTTCGTGGAAAAAAATATGAATGAAAAGTTAATAATAACGCAAAACATTTCGTACCATACAAATAAAAGCATTTTTTTTTTATAAGGAAATGAAAATGATGATGCATTTCCGTAAAACTATGATGACGTGACTTGGGCGCGCAACGTAAGCGCCCCCGGAAGCGCCTACGTTCGCGCCGCGTATGCTCCCCCGGAAGCGCCTACGTTCGCGCCGCGTGTGCGCCCCCGGAAGCGCCTACGTTCGCGCCACGTATGCGCCCCGGAAGCGCTCCGGTGCGCGCAGCGTCAGCGCGTCAAGTCATGTGACCTTAAAATAACACTTTTCGTTGGTTGCTAACAGTTTTTTTTACAAAGAATGAAATCCCCACCCATTTCCTTCACTTCTTCTTTCACTTTTGTGACTGCAAGACCTGCCTTTTTGCTCCTGGATCTTTCTTGGTTTTACCATGGCTGCCAGAGAATCCAGCAGTGATGATGAACCTGAATTCATCAATGAAGAGCCTCCTCAACGAAAGGTTAAGGAACATTTTATTTGGAAATTTTTTAAAATACCACCTAACCAAAAACAGGTGAATGCTCCAAAAGTGGAGTGCAGGATCTGCAAAGAAGTCCTGTCACGGGGTAACCCCTTAAAAAAATACTCATTTGGAAACTTCACGATGATCCGGCATGTGGAGAGGAAGCACTCCCAGAATTTTGCCCGGGAAAGTGTCAGGGCTCTGGCACAAGAGGTTCCCAGTGAAGGGGCCTCAACATCCACCGGAGGAGCAACTTCTTCTGGGAGGGGGCAATCGCAGGAGCTGGTGCCAAACATTCAACCTGCTTTTAACCATGGTGCCCTCAGATGCAGATACTGCAATCAACTGCTTACCTTTGGAGAACAAAGTGTACAACTCATGGTTCGAGCATTAGAAAACCATCGCTGCCCTTTCCACCCCTAATTTTTTTTGTTCTTTTTGCTCCTGTTGAGCAGTTTCCATTCCCTGTTTTTGTTCCTGTTTTGAAAAAAGAAGAAAACAAAAAGTTATTTTCAGAACTACCTCCAATTCTCATCAAAGAGCTATATTCTTTAAAAAATGAAAAAGAGTAAGTGAAATGGAGAGCATTGATAATGGAAAGGAAAATGAGTAAGAAAGAACAGAAAGGTATGAGAGGAGAAAGGAAGTGAAGTAGGGGGACTGAAAGAAGGTGAGTGTTGGGAAGGAAAGTAAGGAGAAGAAGAGTGAATATAGGGAATGTTGATATTCAAAGAAAATGTTGAAAAGGAACGGGATTGGAAGGGTAAGAAAAGATACATTGCTGGAGTTGAAGGCTGAAAGCCTCATTTATGAAGCCATGCGTCACCTTAACACCACCAGAGCGTCACTTTTTGTGACGCATCAGTCCAGTAAAAAATGCACCTTATTTATTCATATTTACAAAGTGGCGCATCTAGGTAGATGCGTCACTTTGTAAGCCCCTGCGCCACATTATTCCTACGTCAGGTGTAATGTATGCAAAAGGGACGTATTGACGCAAGAAAGGGTCGTAGAGGTGACACAGTGAATAAACTGGAGGCCTCATTTCTGAAAAGTGACGCATCACTGCGTGAAAACAGCGATGCGTCACTTTTCTGTGCGCACTCCTTACGACATTCCAGATGTGTCATATTTAATGTATGACGAATCATGTCGCAAGGAGTTACAGATACGTCAGTATTTCTGACATATCTGTAAACACAAAAGTGACGCATTGCTGGAGTGCGTCACAAAAGTGACGCAACTCCAGTAATGCGTCCTTTCACATGGGGAAAGCACCATGTGAAAGGTCTTGCGTCAGTCTTGCACCTGCTGTGAGGCAGGCGCAAGATTTTGACGCAACAGCATCCTAAAAGTGATGCAGTGAAATCTCATAGATTTCACTGCGCCGCTATTACAAAGCTTTTTGCGGGGGAACGCCCCCTCTGCATACATTATACCTGACGCAGGTATAATGTGGCGCAGGGTTTTAAAAAGTGACCCATCTACCTAGATGCGTCACTTTTTAAATACAGCGCAACGAGGCGCATTTTTTTACACCGCTGGTGCGATGCGTCACTTTTCTGTGCGCACTCCTTACGACATTCCAGATGTGTCATATTTAATGTATGACGAATCATGTCGCAAGGAGTTACAGATACGTAAGTATTTCTGACGTATCTGTAAACACAAAAGTGACGCATTGCTGGAGTGCGTCACAAAAGTGACGCAACTCCAGTAATGCGTCCTTTCACATGGGGAAAGCACCATGTGAAAGGTCTTGCGTCAGTCTTACACCTGCTATGAGGCAGGCGCAAGATTTTGACGCAACAGCATCCTAAAAGTGACGCAGTGAAATCTCATAGATTTCACTGCGTCGCTATTACGAAGCTTTTTGCGGGGGAACGCCCCCTCTGCCTACATTATACCTGACGCAGGTATAATGTGGCGCAGGGTTTTAAAAAGTGACCCATCTACCTAGATGCGTCACTTTTTAAATATAGCGCAACGAGGCGCATTTTTTTACACCGCTGGTGCGATGCGTCACTTTTCTGTGCGCACTCCTTACGACATTCCAGATGTGTCATATTTAATGTATGACGAATCATGTCGCAAGGAGTTACAGATACGTCAGTATTTCTGACGTATCTGTAAACACAAAAGTGACGCATTGCTGGAGTGCGTCACAAAAGTGACGCAACTCCAGCAATGCTACCGTTCACATGGGGAAAGCACCATGTGAAAGGTCTTGCGTCAGTCTTACACCTGCTGTGAGGCAGGCGCAAGATTTTGAAGCAACAGCATCCTAAAAGTGACGCAGTGAAATCTCATAGATTTCACTGCGTCGCTATTACGAAGCTTTTTGCGGGTAACGCCCCCTCTGCATACATTATACCTGACGGAGGTATAATGTGGCGCAGGGTTTTAAAAAGTGACCCATCTACCTAGATGCGTCACTTTTTAAATATAGCGCAACGAGGCGCATTTTTTTACACCGCTGGTGCGATGCGTGACTTTTCTGTGCGCACTCCTTACGACATTCCAGATGTGTCATATTTAATGTATGACGAATCATGTCCCAAGGAGTTACAGATACGTCAGTATTTCTGACGTATCTGTAAACACAAAAGTGACGCATTGCTGGAGTGCGTCACAAAAGTGACCCAACTCCAGTAATGCGTCCTTTCACATGGGAAAAGCACCATGTGAAAGGTCTTGCTTCAGTCTTACACCTGCTGTGAGGCAGGCGCAAGATTTTGACGCAACAGCATCCTAAAGTGACGCAGTGAAATCTCATAGATTTCACTGCGTCGCTATTACGAAGCTTTTTGCGGGGGAACGCCCCCTCTGCATACATTATACCTGACGCAGGTATAATGTGGCGCAGGGTTTTAAAAAGTGACCCATCTACCTATATGCGTCACTTTTTAAATATAGTGCAACGAGGCGCATTTTTATACACCGCTGGTGCGATGCGTCACTTTTTAAATATAGCGCAACGAGGCGCATTTTTTTACACCGCTGGTGCGATGCGTCACTTTTCTGTGCGCACTCCTTACGACATTCCAGATGTGTCATATTTAATGTATGACGAATCATGTCGCAAGGAGTTACAGATACGTCAGTATTTCTGACGTATCTGTAAACACAAAAGTGACGCATTGCTGGAGTGCGTCACAAAAGTGACGCAACTCCAGCAATGCTACCGTTCACATGGGGAAAGCACCATGTGAAAGGTCTTGCGTCAGTCTTACACCTGCTGTGAGGCAGGCGCAAGATTTTGAAGCAACAGCATCCTAAAAGTGACGCAGTGAAATCTCATAGATTTCACTGCGTCGCTATTACGAAGCTTTTTGCGGGTAACGCCCCCTCTGCATACATTATACCTGACGCAGGTATAATGTGGCGCAGGGTTTTAAAAAGTGACCCATCTACCTAGATGCGTCACTTTTTAAATATAGCGCAACGAGGCGCATTTTTTTACACCGCTGGTGCGATGCGTGACTTTTCTGTGCGCACTCCTTACGACATTCCAGATGTGTCATATTTAATGTATGACGAATCATGTCCCAAGGAGTTACAGATACGTCAGTATTTCTGACGTATCTGTAAACACAAAAGTGACGCATTGCTGGAGTGCGTCACAAAAGTGACCCAACTCCAGTAATGCGTCCTTTCACATGGGAAAAGCACCATGTGAAAGGTCTTGCTTCAGTCTTACACCTGCTGTGAGGCAGGCGCAAGATTTTGACGCAACAGCATCCTAAAGTGACGCAGTGAAATCTCATAGATTTCACTGCGTCGCTATTACGAAGCTTTTTGCGGGGGAACGCCCCCCCTGCATACATTATACCTGACGCAGGTATAATGTGGCGCAGGGTTTTAAAAAGTGACCCATCTACCTATATGCGTCACTTTTTAAATATAGCGCAACGAGGCGCATTTTTATACACCGCTGGTGCGATGCGTCACTTTTCTGTGCGCACTCCTTACGACATTACAGATGTGTCATATTTAATGTATGACGAATCATGTCGCAAGGAGTTACAGATACGTCAGTATTTCTGACGTATCTGTAAACACAAAAGTGACGCATTGCTGGAGTGCGTCACAAAAGTGACGCAACTCCAGTAATGCGTCCTTTCACATGGGGAAAGCACCATGTGAAAGGTCTTGCGTCAGTCTTACACCTGCTGTGAGGCAGGCGCAAGATTTTGACGCAACAGCATCCTAAAAGTGACGCAGTGAAATCTCATAGATTTCACTGCGTCGCTATTACGAAGCTTTTTGCGGGGGAATGCCCCCTCTGCATACATTATACCTGACGCAGGTATAATGTGACGCAGGGTTTTAAAAAGTGACCCATCTACCTAGATGCGTCACTTTTTAAATATAGCGCAACGAGGCGCATTTATTTACACCGCTGGTGCGATGCGTCACTTTTCTGTGCGCACTCCTTACGACATTCCAGATGTGTCATATTTAATGTATGACGAATCATGTTGCAAGGAGTTACAGATACGTCAGTATTTCTGACGTATCTGTAAACACAAAAGTGACGCATTGCTGGAGTGCGTCACAAAAGTGACGCAACTCCAGTAATGCGTCCTTTCACATGGGGAAAGCACCATGTGAAAGGTCTTGCGTCAGTCTTACACCTGCTGTGAGGCAGGCGCAAGATTTTGACGCAACAGCATCCTAAAAGTGACGCAGTGAAATCTCATAGATTTCACTGCGTCGCTATTACGAAGCTCTTTGCGGGTAACGCCCCCTCTGCATACATTATACCTGACGCAGGTATAATGTGATGCAGGGTTTTAAAAAGTGACCCATCTACCTAGATGCGTCACTTTTTAAATATAGCGCAACGAGGCGCATTTATTTACACCGCTGGTGCGATGCGTCACTTTTCTGTGCGCACTCCTTACGACATTCCAGATGTGTCATATTTAATGTATGACGAATCATGTTGCAAGGAGTTACAGATACGTCAGTATTTCTGACGTATCTGTAAACACAAAAGTGACGCATTGCTGGAGTGCGTCACAAAAGTGACGCAACTCCAGTAATGCGTCCTTTCACATGGGGAAAGCACCATGTGAAAGGTTTTGCGTCAGTCTTACACCTGCTATGAGGCAGGCGCAAGATTTTGACGCAACAGCATCCTAAAAGTGACGCAGTGAAATCTCATAGATTTCACTGCGTCGCAATTACGAAGCTTTTTGCGGGGGAACGCCCCCTCTGCCTACATTATACCTGACGCAGGTATAATGTGGCGCAGGGTTTTAAAAAGTGACCCATCTACCTAGATGCGTCACTTTTTAAATATAGCGCAACGAGGCGCATTTTTTTACACCGCTGGTGCGATGCGTCACTTTTCTGTGCGCACTCCTTACGACATTCCAGATGTGTCATATTTAATGTATGACGAATCATGTCGCAAGGAGTTACAGATACGTCAGTATTTCTGACGTATCTGTAAACACAAAAGTGACGCATTGCTGGAGTGCGTCACAAAAGTGACGCAACTCCAGCAATGCGTCCTTTCACATGGGGAAAGCACCATGTGAAAGATCTTGCGTCAGTCTTACACCTGCTGTGAGGCAGGCGCAAGATTTTGACGCAACAGCATCCTAAAAGTGACGCAGTGAAATCTCATAGATTTCACTGCGTCGCTATTACGAAGCTTTTTGCGGGGGAACGCCCCCTCTGCATACATTATACCTGACGCAGGTATAATGTGGCGCAGGGTTTTAAAAAGTGACCCATCTACCTAGATGCGTCACTTTTTAAATATAGCGCAACGAGGCGCATTTTTTTAAACTGCTGGTGCGTCACAAAAAGTGACGCACAGGCGGCGCAAAACTGTCGCAAGACCTTCATAAATAAGGCCCTGGATTTTCCCTGTGCTTCGCTCCCCGGTGCGCGTACCGGGCGCTCCCCCCGCGCAAATCGAAAAAAAATATTTGATAAAAATGCCCCGCGGGACCCTATTTTAGCCCCCACATCAAACCTAGGGGGTCAGGAGTGGGTCTACCCTGCCCCCTTATAGTCATTTCTCCCTTTTTTTATGTCACCTCTTGTGTCTCGATCCTACCGAGACACAAGATGGCGGCCGCTCCGGACTATTTCGAATGTTTACAGACACCAGTGAGCCAATCAGCTTTCCGCGCGCAAGTCGCGTGTCGCGCCTGGTGCGCTCCCCGGTGCGCGCACCGGAGCACGCCTATAGATATATATATTTTTTTGAACCTAAATTACTCAAAATCCACTGGAGCACATATCTTGACACATAGCAAAGGCACATCGGGCTACCAGTCCCTACAATTTTGCCAAGTTTGGCGGAAATCCATTCAGCCGTTCGGGCTAAAAGTGAAATCGACCGCCGTATGGAAATTAACATGGGGAAAATGCGTTTTGGGACCCCCTTTTTATCTCGGCCCCCGCTTGACGCATCCCCCCCAAACTTTCAGGGAAGAACCGGAACGCTGCGAGGCCATTTTGAGGAAATTTTCAGGCGTCAACCGGCGCCAGAGTTATTCCAAATAGAATTTTGAGATTTAACATTGAAAAAAATCCTAACTATATGTATATATATATAAATATATATATTTATATATATATTTATATATATATACTAGCAGCCCGCCCCGGCGTTGCCCAGGGCAGAAGGGGGCTGGGGGCAGCATCGCAGCAGGAGAGGCGCAGCAGAGCGGCCGGGAGCAGCAGAGAGTACTTACAGTGTTTACTTGCTCCGGTTTTGTTGCTCCTGGCCGCTTCTGCCCACGCTCGTGTCCGCTGTTTCCCCCGACGTCCCGACTTTGAGGAAAATGGCTTCTGAGCACTTATGGCCCCCGCCCGTCCCTCGGTGCGCACCCGCGGCTCTTGTCCGCTGTTTCCCCCGACATTCCGACTTTGAGTAAAAGGCTTGCGAACACTCATGGCCACCGCCCGTCCCTCCGTCCGTCCCTCGGTGCGCACCCGCGGCTGCTTCACTACCTCAGCCGCCGCTCCTCCCTGCGCTGCTGAGTTTACCGCTCCACTGCTCCTCTGCTTCTCGCCGCTCCTCACCGCTTGTCCGCCGCTCGCCGGTCCTCCCCGCCTGTCCGCAGCTCCTACCCGCGCTCATATCCGCCGCTCTTCCTCTTGCTCCTGAACGCGCTACCGATGTCATCATGCACGTCGCGGCCGGCGCTACTTGCAAGGGACTACTTTTTAAAAAAAATTTAAAGAACGTATATTTTTTATTTTTATATAGCCTATGTCCTTCTGCTTGAGGTTTTCAAAGATGTCTTGGGTGTTTGGATTGGTGGTGTACTTTTTGAGTTTACCTGGCTCAAAGGACACAGTTCTCTCTTTATAATAGTAGTATAGATATATATATAGTACCTACTGGCCAGTAGATAGTTATGGTTAGGACCTATTTTCCATAGGAAATCTGCAACACTCTATTTGGAATAACTTTGGTGCTGGTTGACGAATCTTAGTGAAATTTTTAAAACTTATGGCCAGCTCCAGTCTGCTACTATCCTGAAAGTCTCGGGGTGATTCATCAAGCAGGGGCTTAGAAAAAAGGGGGGTCCCAAAACGTGTTTCCCCATGCAATTTTCCATAGGGACCTTTAATCACAGCTTCAGCCCGAACTACTGAACGGAATTACACCAAATTTGGCAGAGAGGTAGACCTTGGTTCAGAGTCATGCCTTTTGGTTAAATGGTGTAAATCCGTTCAGTAGTTGCTGAGAAATATCTATGGCAGCGGTGGATCCGTGCATCCTGAGCGCAGCCTGAGCGCACCCTTATGATCACAAGCTGCATGCTAATTGGCTGTCAACTGTCTGTCAACACTCCAAACCAGGAAGTGTTGGCAGCCATTTTATGCATCGGAAGAAGCGAGGCTGTAGAAATCAGTGGAACAAGTGTGCAAAACGTATAAAGGGGGCAGGGTAGAAATACCCTGACCCTCTAGACCTGCTTAGGGGGTCCCACAAGCGCAGTGTGCGCTGATTAAGGGTGGGAGTAAAATCCGTTTCGTGGGCGAATTTGCGGATTTTCCGTGATTTTGCGATCCGCGAATCTCGCGAAATTGCGGTAAAATCCGCGAATCAGCGGGGACGAATTTTCAGCCAAGCAAGGGTTACAGCAGCAGGTGCAAAAGTGAACCTAATTTCTTTGTAACCTTTTACAAAAGGGTTACAAACAAATTAACTTCAACTTGGACACCTGCTGCTAATTGCTTCCTGGCGCCTCGTTGCCTACTTGCAACTATTCTCTGACCCTGCTCTGACCCTTGAAGCAGGGTCAGAGAATAGTTACAAGTAGGCAACGAGGCACCTGTCCAAGGAATTAAACCTCATCAGGAAGCACTTACAGATATAAAAAACAGGAAGAAGGGAGAGGATGGCAAATACACCCATTTTGAGTTGTCAGGAGGGGTTAAACTAAAAGAGACCTTTCCAGCACAATTTTCATATGCATTTTTCTAAAACTAAAAAGCTGTATGTTCTGTGGGGGCAACTCAGGAATCTGGCCCTTCAGAGATCCGGCCTCTCTTTCTTTCTCTCGTTCTCTCTCTCCCTCTCTCTTTCCCTCTCTTTCTCTCTCTTTCTATCTATCTATCTATCTATCTCTCTCTCCCTCTCCCATAAACGACTGCATGGGTAACTTCGCTATGCAAGCGGCTTGCGAAGACGCAAAAATCCCCGCAAACACGCAAAAAACTCAGCGAACACACAAAAAACCCCGCGAACACGCAAAAAAACAAAAATCCGCAAATTCGTGAATTTTGCGGATCGCGAATTCGCAAATTCGCAGATCGCGAATTTGCAAAATTCGCCCATGCTTAGCGCTGATCATGCCGTAAACAAAAATAATTTAACTAAGCGCGGGCTCCTGCGCTTCTTTAATAATTAGCCCCCAGGGGGGCCAAATCCCGGGGGCAAAAATATTAAATGTTAGGGGGGCCCAGAGAGGACCCCAGCCCCAGGGACCGCCACCACCGGGGCTACAAAATAAATGGTGGGGGGGATCAACCGCCACCCCCCAACAAAATACATGGGTGGGGGTTCAAAGGCCCCCCCAGCCCCGGGGATTGCTACCTCCCAGGGCTTTGTAAAAAATGGTCGGGGCCTCAAAGGCCCCCCCAAGCCCCGGGGACCACCACCCCAGGGGCTTTGTATATTGTCGAAGGGGGGCCGCGTGGCCCCACTCCTGGAGCCGTCAAGGGCCTTGGGGACCACCAACCCCCAGTGCTGGCTCCTGCAGTGTCTCGGGGTGTCCACCCCCGGGACACTGCTGTTTGCTATGGCAGGGCGGGAGCCAAGGCTCCCGCCCTGTCATAGCAAACTTGGTTTGGATTTTGAAAGAGAGAGCAGGGAAACCAGCTCTTTCAAAATGCAAACCATATTGCTTTTCCACACGAGGAGCTGCATGTTAGCAGCTCCCCATGTGGAAAAGCAATGCCGGCTTTCGAAGGACACGGGGAGAAGGCTGGGACTGTGAGGGCATAGGGGCTCCCCCCGCGGTTCCCAAAGTTGCATATAGGCCCCGGGGGATGCGGTCCCCGGGGAGAATAGAAATTAATGATAGGTGCTATTTATTTTATGGTAAAATTAGGAGTCACGCACCCAGATGGCGATCAGCGCGGCCCCCTGGTGTGCACGCATTGGGTGCACGATTCCTAATATTTAGGGTGTGCGAATCCAGCGCGTTGGGTGCACGATCGTGTTGCGTTGGGTGCGCGACTCCTAACGCGTCGGGTGTGAAAAAAAAGTAATATTTTTCAGATATACATCAAGCTTATGTGTTTAGATCTTGGGTGGCTCTAAAAAGAGCAGTTGTGTTTATTGGGAGATTTTGGTACCTACAAGTAAGTACCTATGCAGAGTCTAAAGTTCATGAGGAGGACTCTTTTACCCTCATCTGTAAAATGTACACCATCTCTCCTATAGATGCCATCCATATTGAAATGCAGATTGTTGTAGTAAATGGACCCCATCCTATAATCTTGGAGAAAAGCAGAAACAGCTTTATTGACATGTTTCCTAGCTTTCTCAATCTGTGGACAAAATTGATTGGACCAGTTCCATTTCTTCCTTTTGCATATGTTGGAATAGACAAAGTCAGTTTGGGGGAAAAAAGACAAATTCTCCAAAGGTGTCCTTCATAAACATTTTCAGACCTACCCCAGTCAAAGTGCCTAGGTCATTGCCACCACAGTGCACAATTATGAGGTCTGGGTGTTGGAGATCTAAAAAGGGTTTAACCAATGGCATCAATTGGTGCCACTTTAATCATCTCTGTCCAATCCATTTAATGTCTACATTTGGCAAAGCTAGGTCTTTGTCAATGCCTCTGTTTTCTGCATACCTTTGGCTCCAGAAAATATAGCGGTGTCCCACAATCCACACTCTAAGCATCTTGAAAGTAGGTCTGGATGCACTCATATGGTCTCTGTAAATGAAATGGCAGTTTGAAAACTTAGAATGTTCTATAATGGTGGATAAAATGCAGTTTTGAAAAAAGAAAAGAAATGATTGGCTATTTGAGAACATTCTAGATTGAAAAGTAGGGTGTATGTTTCTGTTTTTTAAAAGCATGTTTCATATTGGTTAACAAAAACTGTTTGAATGGAACATTTCATAGGATAAGGTAACATTTTGAAAAGTCAAGCACAATTGCTGTTTGGATTAGCAACATTGTGTGCTGAACTTGTGACCTTTGCGCTCAGTTGAGTGTTCCATGAACTGTTACTATGGTAACAGGCAGTAAGCAGATTGGGGGTATACTTTAAAGTTATGTCAATTGGAAAGGGTTGAAATGTGTAACCAATAGAAATGTGTTAGCTTTTGAATTAATGTGGGAAGCAATGTGATTTGATATTTACATGTATATGTGTGCAGAATGAGAGGGAAACTTTGCCATTTTTTGGTTTTGAAAAGAACAGTGCAATAGAGAGATTCTGAATAAGAAAATCTGGTGTGTGACTGACATACTTCTTAATCTACAAATCAATTTGAAAGGTGAGTTATTCATTTGTGAGGGGTTGTAGGTGGTGTCTTTGTTTTTAATAAGATTAATGTGTTTTTCCTGGTAAAGTCCAGGGAGTACTCTTGCTTGTCTAGAATCATACTCTGAGTCTGTGTGCATTTGGAAACCATTGTGAGAGAAGCATTTGGTAACGTCATGTGTCTTTGTACTGCTCTAATCATTCACTTGTATCCAAGTACTCATGCAGGGATTCAGAGCCTTAGCACATGGACTTTTTCAAACTCGTATGCAATATGCATGTAGTTCTCTAACCACCTACACACTTGCGTTGGAGGCCTACAATTCCCCAGTCAAACTCCATACACTCCATCAAACACCCTCTCACTGCTCTTGCAGTTCTTCAGTGACTCTTTCAGCTCTATGTGCTAATCTATTCACAGAAGTAAAACTCAAGCAATTATGAAGTCACCCAGTGTCTTACCTTATAGTTCTGTAATCATTCAGTCAGTATCCATGTACTCATGCAGTGAACCAGGCTTTAGGACATGGACTGCTTCAAACTTCTATCCACTATGCATGTAGTGCTGTAACTACCTTTACATTTGTGTTTCAGGCCTACAATTACCTAATCAGTATTCATATACTCCAGCAAACACCTTGTCACTGCTTTTGCAATCCTTTAATGACCCTTTCATCACCATGTACTAATCCATTCACTGAAGTAAAACTAAACAAATTATACATTTACCCAGTGTCTCTCTTTGTACTACTGTAATCATTCAGTCAGTATCCATTTATTCATGCAGCAAGCCAGGCCTTAGGGCATGGACTGCTTCAAACTCCTATGCACTATGCATGTAGTGCTCTAACCACCATTTTACTTGTGTTTTAGGCCTACAATTCCCCAGTCAAAATCCATACACTCCAGCAAACACCCTGTCACTGCTCTTGCAGCTCTATAGTGACCCTTTCAGCTCCATGTAATAATCCATTCACTGAAGTAAAACTAAACAAATTATACATTTACCCAGTGTCTCTCTTTGTACTACTGTAATTATTCAGTCAGTATCCATGTACTCATGTAGTGAGCCAGGCTCTAGGACATGGGCTGCTTCAAACTCCTATGCACTATGCATGTAGTGCTCTAATCACCTTTACACTTGTATTTCAGGCCTACAATTCCCCAATCAGTATCCATGCACTCCAGCAAACACCCTATGACTGCTCTTGCAATCCCATAGTGACAGTTTCAGCACCATGTACTAATTCAGTCACTGAAGTAAAATTCAACCAATTATAAATTCACCCAGTGTCTCTCCTTGTATTACATTAATCATTCAGTCAGTATCCATGTACTCAAGCAGCAAGCCAGGCCTTAGCATAAAGTGTTCTAACCACCTTTACGCTTGTGTTTCAGGCCTACAATTTGCCAGTCAGTAGCCATACACTACTGCAAACACCTTTGTTATTCCCCTTGCATTCCTATACAGTTATGTACACACGTTGAATTACAATTTCAGTTAGTTATGAGAAAAGAAAGTGGTTACATGATTTTTATGTAGAATGTGTTTGTATAGTGATAGAAAAGTATAATTTATATATTTAATAAAATACATTTATTTATGTTTAATTTTTTTACAGATATTGTTCGTCATCATCATTAAAATAAAGTTATGCCTGAAAAATCAAGAAAGAGAAAAAAACAGCTAAAGGACAATTATTTGAAAAACACTCAACAACAAGTATTGGATGATCAACATCATGTGGGTAAAAAGAAAAAATCTTCTGGTAAGACAACTAAGGAATTAATTAAAAAACTTTCAAAGCCTACAAACAGTGTGCAGAATGTACAAACTACTGAGAATAATTCAACCAGAAAAAAATAAAAATGAGTAACAGGAAAGGAAAAAAAGTACATTTACAGTCAGAACATTCAATATATGGTAAAAGAAGGCAAATTCAGTGTAAAGAAATCCGTAAAACAAAATGTATAATAAAGTGGTACTTGACTTGCTGAAAGAGGTGAACAAATATAGACAAAGAGCAGTATTTTATAAAAAGAAGAAGCATATTGAATCCATTGTTCAAAAGACTTTTGAAGTAAAAACTATTCATTTTAGTTCCCAACAGAATTCGATAATTAGATAAACCAATCCATTTAATGAAGGCCAAAAGTAAGAGGAAAAGAGTGATTAACAGAACTAATTTTTATGATTTTTTTTGGTGAATGGAAACACAGTTCAAGTTCAGAGCCTTTATTTAATGAAGAGAGTTATTTTCAGACCAATGATTTATTGCATGCAGTTGATACCAGTGGTCGAGCTTATGAGGTTAGAAATGGTTGTCCAATTGAGAAAGAGAATATGGTTACCCGAAATGCAGAAGAAGTGTTAGCTGATGAAGTTCTAGGCAGACGTCCTAAACCTCCAGTGTACACTTGGGATTGCAGTAGTATTTGCAGTGTACGACAAGAATCTCCTGATATTTTACGCAATTTCTTACGATACAACAAAAAAAGTGTTAAACAAAAGATTAAGATGTTGCAAGGACTAGACCCTTGCAGAGTGAGAAAAAATACTGGTTTGCAAGGTCATTCTCTGGCTTGACTTTCTAGGAAAGTATGTTAAAGTATTTTTCATCATTTCAGGATGTTAGCAGTACATCATTCTCAAATGCGGACGTTAGTCAGAAGATTGTATTATGCCAAAAGGCCAGCACTAAAATTAAATGGGTTGAACAGTGCTCTTTTGCATGGGTCCGTATCAGATGTGAAGAAGCTGTGATGAAATTGAGTTTTGTTACTTTGGTCGTGAACAAGAGAGTACAGAAACTGAGACATTATTGGAAGAAAATGTTGAAGAGAATGTGCAACATACTACTACACAAAAAATTGAGGAACAAATTACAAAGTTTAAGGTGATTTCAGGTGAAAGGCCAAATTATAATTGTATTTGTTGTCGGCGAACTCACTATAAATATCAGACTAGGACTGTTGATCTATATTTAAAAAGTGAAAGAGAAAATAATGATAAGTGGAAGGAATTTGCAACTTATTTGTTGGTAGAGAATTGTTTTGATTTAGGCTGTGATCAGCGTATTTGTAAATATTGTTATAATAAATTAGATGAGAATAAGATGCCCGCTAGAGCTGTCCATAATAATCTAGAGTTGGTAACTATTCCTCCAGAACTGATAGATTTAAATACCTATGAGTCTATTCTCATTCAATGTGTGCACCCATTCCAGGCTATTGTTCGTATGGAGCCTAAAACCGGTAAACTGCCTCCTTCAGATTTACTGAGAGGATTAAAAGGAAGAGTTGTATATTTACCTCTAGATTTAAAGAAAATTTTTGAAACTATAGGTGTATAGTGTGTAGAAAATTAACCACTAGTTATTCTAGTTAATGGTGTGCCTACTAAGAGTAAGAAAATCTGGCAGGAATTAGAGGATGTTAGGAAAGTGCAAAAGGCAACTTTGTATCTGATTAAAAAAATGAGTACTGTAATAATGGGTATATGGCAGAAGGAGAAATACTTTTAGCAGATGATACTGAAACGTCAAGTGGACAAATTGAAAAAGTGGCCATGTCCAGAAGTGAAGAAATCTATGATTACAGTGTACATCCACTTCATTCAAAAGAAGTGATGGGGAACACTATTGAGTTATTCCAAATGAAAAAAGTGAAGGGAAGTCCCATGAGTGTATGGGAAGAAAGCTTGGAAGCTGGTTGTTTTCTGAAGTTGTTCCCAGCAGGAAAAGGAGGACGATATGATGAACGACCTGTGCAGATTGTATGCAGAAGATTCAAGATTTCGACAATATATCCCATATATATATTTCATCTTTTGCTTGAGAGGGACTTGTCTGGACTTTCATATGCAGTCAATCACATATTGAAAACAGGAGTACATCTGCAAAATGTTTCTGCAAAGGAATTTATGGATAAAGTGCACCAGAGAGATGATCATTTAGAATCTCGGCGGATTAATCTCTTGGCATGTCAGTGTGGCACTAATGAATATTGGACTTAAATGTATGCTAAGGAACTTAGGAACTCCTATATGGTTCCTTACCCTAAGCTGTGCTGAATACGCTTGGGATGATTTACTTGAATTTCTTTGAGACGCAAATTCCAATATAAAAAGTATTGAATACAAGACACCTGGAGAATTGTGCTCTTTGAATCCTGTTAATGTATGCAGGTATTTAATCATAGATTTGAAGCTATGATCTCTGTTATCTGCAATAAAAAAAATCCTCCTCTTGGAGAAATTGTGGATTTCTTTTGGAGAAAGGAGTATCAAGCAAGAGGTGCTCCTCATATACGTATGCTATTATGGATCAAGGATGCCCCAAATTTCGGAACAGATTCGGATGATACTGTTTTGTCTTTTATTGAGGAATATGCCACAGGTGCTGTATCAAAAAGCACAGAAGAAAACAACTTAAGACAACAAGTCTTACGATTCCAAAGCCATCGATGCTGCAACGTGAAATCGAGTACTCAAATCTGTACAAGTAATCGAATATTTAGCAGAAAAAGATCCAAAAAGTACAGATATTGTGAAAACAAATATGTTGGACACATATTATCCAAATAGAAGTCACCATCTTGAGAACATATGTCTCTATGAAGTGCTGCAAAACTACACTTTTAAACAGAATACTACAGAAAACATCAATAATGGAAAATATGCAGTGATTGGTTCCGGAGGATGTTTGGTGAAACAAAGGAAATTAAATGTAATTAATCACAAGAAATTGAGTTGCGACACTGCTGATAAAAGGGAATTTTACTATTTAGCACTTTTACAACTGTTCAAACCATGGTGTTCAGAATTGGAATTACTTGGAGATTTTCAGAGTTATCAAGATTCCTTCAATGCTTGTAAAGATACCATACAATGTACTGTTTTTGCAGATTATGTGAAAATGCTGAACGATTACATTGATCAAGAAGCTACTATTGCAGCTGAGATTGCTAGAGACATTTCTCATGACATTCAAAGTTCTGCTCCACTGAGTCAAGATGCACAAGGACAACCAATTGTTGCAAATGAAGCAGCAATCACAATGAATGAGGTGGAAACATCAATGCATCAAGTTCAAGAAGATATAATGAACTTAGCAAAGTTGGAAGAACAACTAAATGTTGAACAGAAAGAAATATATCAGCAAGTGAGACAACAGATTGAACATGGATTTCTTCATGAAAAGAAAGAATACACATCATTTCAACCTTTACGAATGTATGTGATTGGACAAGCTGGAACCGGAAAAAGTTTCTTAATTAAAGTAATCACCGGTTATCTACAGAAAACAACTGAGTCTCATCTGTCTTGTGTCGTAACTGCTCCAACTGGGTTGGCAGCACACAACATTAAAGGAATTACATTACACCGTTTACTTATGCTACCTGTGGAGCATGAAAACAAATTGGAATATCACAAGCTATATGGAGAAGCTTCTTGTGAAGTTTCAAGAGTGCTAAAGAATTTGAAACTTCTAATTATTGATGAGGTAAGCATGGTCTCAAACTTAATGCTTGCTTTTGTGCATTTAAGAATGCAGTAAATTCTTAAAAGTGCGATGTCTTATTTTGAGGAAAACATGTCATAGTTTTTGGAGATCTAATGCAACTTACTCCCGTACAAGGACAACCAGTATTTAAAACACTTGCGCATGAAGACACCAGAAAGTCTTTGAGTAGCGTTGGTAACGTTAATATTTGGTCATATTTTGAATACAAAGAACTCATTACAAATATGCGACAGGCAAATGATGTTGATTATGAAACTATTTTTCAAGATATAAGAATTGGAGTACTACCAGAACGTGGTAAACAAGCTTTGCAGAGTCGATTACTTTCCAATGTGTTTCCAAATGAAAATATAGTTCCTGAAAAAATATATATGAAAATTGCAGAAAACAAATGTATAATCTGCTTAATGCCAACACTGCGCGAGTGTTCTATATTCAATGAATAACTATTGAAGCTGGAAAATAAAGAAATAATACAAATGGAAGCCATTGATAAAATAGAGCATGAAGGAATCACTATTATTTTGACGGAAAAATTTAAAACAAAATTGAATTCTTTAGAAAAATCAATATCTAAAACTGCTGAATTAGAAAAGAATCTATATGCATGTCTAAACTGTCAGGTAATTTTAAGGCAAAATTTGGATGTAGATAAAGGTTTAGTTAATCGAGCAATGGCCAAAGTTGTGGATTTTGTTAATTATCAGAATAAAGATGGAATTGAGGGGCATATTACCAACAACTAGCGATAATTTTTGTCTCTAACTTGTTTAGAGACAAAAATTATCGCCGCACATCGGCGATTTTTATAGCAGATAAACCTTGCTATTAGCAAGGTTTATCGCAAATGCGATAAAAAACGGCCGAAATGCATGAATATTGCTGAAAAGTCCGCGATATTCATGCATTACCGAGCTAATGCTCTTAGCCATGTTATCCACCTCCCATTGGATAACATGGCTAAGAACTGCTCAGGGCAGGTGTTAGCTTTTGGAGATATTCCCGCTTAGCGCGAATATCTCCAAAAGTTGATAATAGGAGATAGCGATGTTAGAGACTGTTTTCAGTCGCTAACATCTTGGCACGCCCACTTTGCATCTCATTAGTGATAAATATCACTGACATGCAAAGTGGGGCCCAAGATGGTCGCTATCTCCTACTAGCTGTCGCTAACTGGTGTTAGCGGCAGCTAGGTAATAGGGAGATAATTTTATCTCCGCCTTCTTGGCTTTTAAAGCCAAAAAAGCGGAGATAAACCCCCTTGATAATATGCCCCTGAGTTTTTAAAAATTAAATTTGATCAGATTGAAGAAGTAATACAAATTGGTCGTTGTTCAGTTCGTTTTTTGCTTGTTAAAGATTTATATGTCCGTAGAAAACAGTTTCCACTTTCTCTGGCATATGCAGTGACTTTTCATAAAGTGTAGATAGTGCTTTAATGAACATCGGAAGTACCGTGTTTAAAGAGGGTATGGCATATGTTGCCTTGTCCTGAGTCAGAACTTTATCTGTTTTTTTTTATTGATTTTGATGACACAAAGGTTACTGCAGATGCAAACTATGTAAAAGAGTATAATAGGATAAGAAGAGCGTATACTTAGGTAGCCCCATTCCTTGTTAAGATGTTCAATCAGATCCTTCTTGAAGGCCAGTCTCCCCCGCCATCTTGGGACAGCGCATCAATTACACTCATACCGAAACCTGGAAAGCCTAAGGACGCCTGTGAATCATATAGGCCCATATCAATTTTAAATGTGGACTATAAGATTTTTACCACAATTCTTGCCTCTAGGTTGGCCTTGGTTGCCCTGGCAGTACTCCACGCAGATCAGAAAGGATTTGTAAAAGGCCGGCAACTTTATGAATTGACATATGACTTAATAGGGGCAATAGATATCGCGGTGTCACAGAATTTGCCCTTGACTGCTCTCACTCTGGACGCGACCAAGGCCTTCGACAGGGTTAATTGGGTGTACCTGTCGGGGGCCCTGGCTAAATTTGGAGTGGGAAAGAGATTCTGTCGGGTAGTCAGCCTATTGTATGCCAGTCCATCGGCAAGTTTATTGATTAATGGGGAGTTGTCAGACCCCTTCAAGATAACTAGGGGAACTCGGCAGGGCTGCCCGCTCTCCCCCCTTCTGTTTGACTTTTATATCGAGCCTCTCGCACAACAACTGAGGAGAGAGGATGCCATTGTTCCTTTTTGTCGCAGAGGGTGGGAGAAGAAGGTGGCTTAATACACTGATGACCTGCTAATACTTACAACAGATGTTACAACCGCACTCCCGGTCATATTTGATACTGCTAAGAGGTTCGGGAAAATATCAGGCTACCAAATAAATACATAAAAAACAGAGATGTTGGTCTGGAATGATAACCCGAGGTCTTTGGAAATACAAGAGGGTGAGTCATTACGATATCTGGGCCTAAACATCACAAAAAATATTAATAACCTTGCCACAGTAAATATTAAAGCAATCATTAAAGAGTGTAGGAAATTGATGCATGCATGGTCCCACCTTCAACTATCCTTGATAGGCAGGGTTAATCTCGTAAAAATGTCCATTCTACCTAAATTTTCGTTTCTTTTTAACACTATTCCCCTTTATTTTGATCAGACATATATAACTAAGATACAGTCAGATATCACTTCTTTTATCTGGAACAAAAAATTACCAAGAATAGCTTGGAAGAAGCTCAGACGGCGATGGGAGAAAGGAGGATTATCCGCACCAGACTTAAAATTATATTTGTGGGCTTTTCAGTTGTCACACATGCGTATGCTTCTAAAAAATCCTACTGACTATGGAATAGGATTAATGTTTTCGGCCATGCTGAAAGGGGAAGGCCTTAGCCAGTCGGGATTCTTATTTAAATTTGGCAACCCGAAATTTTTCAAAAAAATCAAATTAAAGGTGTTGTTTGGTTTCGCAAAAACCTGGTCTGAGATATTAAAATCAATTAAACAGGGGTATTATTGTAATAAAACACCGCTTTGGGGGTTACCTGATAGTCCAGTTTGGTTGGAAGATACTCTAGCTACTCCCTTGAGAGTGGCAGGCCTTAAGGAATGGGGAGACCTTTTCTATGAGGGGACTTGCTCTCTTGGGAGTATCTGCAGAATAAAATAGGCCCAACATTCTCAAGGTTCAAATACATACAAATCAGAAGCTGGACTCAGGCATATAACGATCTACCAATTAAAAGAAATAGGTTTCCTCTTGATGGACATAGTCAACTAATAACTAATTTGGTAATTACCCGTGCAACCAAATGTGAGATTTCACAGTGGTATAAACTCTTATTAGATGAATCTGATGGGGAATTTGAATTACCATCTCAACTCTGGGGCGATTTAATATCAACTCAAGACGTACAAGAACTTTGGACTACCTCATTTGAGCTTTTGAAAAGTATGGTGAAACCTTCATGGCTACGCAGAAACCACCTTTTTACCCTTTACAGGGCATATTACTCTCCTCAAAGATTATCCAAATTTACCTCAGGAAATTCAGTGGCATGTGCAAGGTGTGGGCAGACTGCAGCTTCAGATACTCATATGTTTTTTGAGTGTCCCCGCCTTGCATCGTATTGGGAAGCCATTGGTAAGACTCTTACGGCATCGTTAGGTATCCCAATTACCATAGACTTACCATTAATGATCTTTGGAGTCCTGAGGACTACTCAAAATACATTCAAAAACCTGGTCTTTTACACAGTCCTTTTGGCAAGAAGAGAGATTTGTAGGAGATGGAAGGACCCCCTCGCTCCTTCCCATGGGAATTGGTTGACATCAACTCTGCAAACTGCACGTATGGATCTAGCCAGACCAGGGAACCAAAACAAAAGGGCCTTTTGGCATCTGCTTGTTTGGGCACAATAAAGATCCGGGGTTGATTTTTTTTTTTTTTTTTCCCGGGTCCTATGATTACACTACTATGGTGCCATATCTAAATGTTGCCCGGTTATAGCCCGGCCAAGGCCCAGCAGTAGGCCTCCCCATTGGTAGCCAATAATGGATATTAAGCTGAGGCAGTTGTGGGATCTATGGCCTTCCCCCTCGAAATATGATCCCTCCCAGTTATAAGACTGTGTCAACTGCACTAATGCTTTTTCTAAAATGGCTTTCTTATACCATGGTGGATATGAGGACAAAAAAAAAAAAGAAGAGCGTATACTCCAATTTAAGTCAAAATCCTGTATTTGAAAAGCGTGTGGTAGGTTGAAAAAGGAGGTATGAGAATATCTGTAGTGAAGGTATAGAGAAGGAAAAAAAAACTCGATAATGTTGTGATTGCAAGCAAAAAGAAAAAGGACACTGTTGAAGAGATTGTTGGTTATCAGTTTGAAAATAGTTCAGGTCTCAACTGCTATGCTAATGTAGTGGTCTATGTTGTTTTTTTCTTGAAAGTTTGCTACAGCAAATTATGGCGAATCGGGAAAAAAAGATTTTGTTCCTTGTTACATTGTATTTATGAAAAATTGAGAACTGATAAAAGTAAAATACAAAGCGTTTGTGATGTTCGTGATCTTTTGGATGTATGTTCTGGTTCCACATAATTTACTCAGAATATCCAACAAGATGCTCAGGAATTTCTAATGTATATGCTTACCGTATTGGAAAATGAAGGTATAGAAATTGAAAATCTTTTTGGCCTTTGTTATAAATAGGGACATCAATGTGAAAATTGTATGTTTACATGTAGCACTAATATAGACACTGAAAGATTGATATATTTGACATTACCAGACTGTAAATCAGTGTCTTTCAGCAAACTAGGTAAAGCAGCATATCAAAACATGGAGTGTAGCCAATGCAAATCAGAAATGTTATCAACATTATTTATAGATAGATATGGACAATATATAATTTTAATGATGCAACGTTGTAGAGCTGATGGAAGAAAATTGGACATTTTAATAAAACATTTCGTAGCAAGTCAATTATCAATATCAGGAAGGACTTTTGTAGCAGTAGCAATAATTTCCCATGATGGTCCTTCCACAACATCTGGACATTACACTGCCTCTTTAAAATGTGACAAAGGATGGACATATTGTAATTAGGCTCAGTTGGTTTTTAAACAACGTTTGCCTAGCGAATTACCAAATTCCTACCTAATATTTTTAAAGCCAAAGTTTTAGAAACATAATTTGGCTTCCAAGGAATGTATTAATATGTATTAATACAATTACTATTGGACAATTTCAATATAAAGGATTTCAGTAATACCATTTGGCCTAGAGGAAAGGTGTATCTTTGAATTATGGACTTTTTCTTGCGCATTCTCTCAGCGTATATTTTTAAACAACATTTACAGTGTATACAAATTCAAGAAAGAATTTAGTTTTAGGAGTAAGCATTTTATATATGTGTGATTTGTATTATATGGTATGTTATTGACAGTGTAGTTTTTTTTTAAACAATCTTATTGATTGTTTTTTTTTTGCCCGCTGTTATGTGATGAGTACGATTGAAATCACTGTTTCTAGTGAAATTCAATACATTCTGAGAACAGCAAAAAAGGTAAAGAAAATGATTTGTAAAATGTTAAAATTATGCTGTGTTGTAAAAAATATATTATATATTATAACTGTATTTTTTCTTCTCTTTCACAGATCCTAATTCTAAAATATGAAATTTTCAGAAATTTAGATTATAAAAAACAACTGAAAAAAATGTGTAGCTTTTTTTATTTCTATTACTGTGAAGGTAAGTTTAACTAATTATTAAAATGCACAATGGTCTGTGTTTGCACACAGGTGAAGAAATATGCTCTGTGGGCATTTTAAGTTACAGGATAAAGTTAACATGAAAACTGAGTGTTACTGGGGGGCAACTAACCCACCAGATATGTGCAGAAAGTGCCAGAAAATTGCATTGCAGAGAGGTATAAAGTGGGACATGGATTCAGAGCACCTCTCTGCAACGCACCTGTAGGGTATTCAATAGAGAGACATGGTGGGCTAGTAGGGCCCAGGGACTTTCAGGATCAAAAGAGAAGAAATTCCTTAACTTAAAACACGTCGCAGAGTGTGTGCGCACATGTCACATCAGGCCCCATCCCTTCCCTTCACTAATCTACAAACATGTCCTATCACTTTGCCACACCTAAGTACTTATACATTTATCTTGTTCTCTCTTTGCAGTACTGAAATGACTATACTTATTACTCATATAGTTAAGGATTGGCCTGGCCATTAACCCTAGTACAAGTTAATTTCTTTATATACTATGCGAGCAGATCTGCAAGAAGCTACAATGTATTAATACAGTCTTGAAAACACCCAGTTTATACCTATGTAGTTTTGGAATCTCTCTGTCATAGGATATCGTGTGACCTGAAACAAAAAGATTTGATTGGTTCATAATATTTCCCATTGTACCTATTGAAGGACCGCAATCATTTCAATCATTCTTCTTTGAGCATTTTTGGAGACATAACTCTGTGCTTACCTCATGTTACTCTCATACAATTCTTTATACAATTAACTAGCAATATGTTCTTATTGTAACAGTCTGCTAATTCCTAAGCACGTATGGGGCAAATTAAGAAACATCCTGTGCCAACAATATGTCACTTTTTGTTACATTGGTGTAGCACAAGACACTCTTTCATATTTACAAAGAGAGGAAAAGGCAGTCTGTGTACCTTGTCTTCTCCATGTAAATACCACATCAGAAATTATAAATCTGGACAAGTGTGTGAATGCTGCACCATCCTTCAATTGGTGTAGCAAGGCACAACAAGGAGAATTATTTTTATTTCTCCTCATTTTTTTTTCTTTCAATGTATGCTAAAATGCACACCATACATTGAAGGGGAAAAATGCCTTCACTGATTGTTTTTGTGCAGGAAGGTGTGTCTTCCTGCACAAAAACAAACTCAACACGACACAGATATCCTTGCACCATGGTGCAAGGATATCTTTGTCACCACATGGCTGCAGTTTAAGCAGCAGTGCAGAGGGAAGCATAGACTTGCAACATATTTATGTACATATGTTGCATCACTGTGCTTCGTAGGTACCACAGCACACTGCAGCTAAAGAGCTTACAGTGTCATACTGCAGCACTTGCTTATAGTTCTGCACTTATACATTCACCATACACTACTAATGCATTCTTTCAGTCAATTATACACTATGCATACATTTATCTAAACTTTCACACACTATCATACAATTATAGCTCTTTTTTTAACCAGAGAAGTTAGTTCTGAAAATAACTTTTTTTATTTTGTTTTATTATTTTTTTGTGTTTTTCTGAACGATTTCTTGGTTTTTTTGTATTTTTTCCAAAAAGAAAAAAAAGAGAACTGGAGCAACAAAACAATTAACTTCTGGGGGGAAAAAACAAACAAACTCTAGCACCGATGGTTATCTAAAGCTCTGCAAACCAAATCCACAGACTGCTCTCTATAACAGAGCAATCTATTACACTTAATTCAGTGTATTTTTGCATTAGCGAATTGGAGACGTATGTCCAGATGTTGGTTTGACGGAGATGTTCCCGAAGTGCTTGGAACTGTTGGTGGTGGTGGTGGGTTCTCCCGCAGTCTTCGGCACTCCTCGTGTGCTAGGTTCACAGGATGTAGACATTTTTAATGTTTTAGCATGCTTGCGGTCCCGCAAGAATACTTTTTATTAGAATCTCCATGTGAGAGTACAGATTTGCAGATTTGACAAGTGACCTTGGTAGTGTTCACTTTTTTCTGTCCTTCAGGAAATAGAAAATTTCCAGACGATGGAAGTGTACCTCTCATGACGTGCAGGCTCCGGTAGAAATCCTTCATTATTGGAATGTTCAGAATCAGATGATTCTTGCTGTCCAGAAGCCATTGTTTTTTAATCAAAATCAAAATCAGGTCTCCAATCAACATATTGATTTTTCAGAAAGACACACATTCACTGGATGGTGTCATCAGTGATGTCATGAGTGATGTCACTGACCATGTCTTGAGTGATGTAATATGTGACGTCATCAGCAGTGCATTGCAGGCGCGCAAGTTATAGTGAGTCCAACTAACTATAACGTGTGAATTTCAATGGTTTTATGTCAGTAAAATTTCCAGCTAACTATAACTGGTGTGAAACCTATGTTTTTTTCAGTGAATTTAATAGGTTTTTTAAATGCTAATTCCTAACTATAACTGGTGTGAAGCCTATGGTTTTTTCAGTGAATTTCATAAGTTTTTTAAATGCTAATTCCTAACTATAACTGGTGTGAAACCTATGGTTTTTTCAGTGAATTTCAAAGGTTTTTTAATAGCAAATTTCTATAGCTATGAAATGTAATATTTTTATAATGAATCCTATATTGTATATTTATGTAATACTATTTTTTTTATGTATTGTTCATGTTTTTGTTTTTGCCCTGGAGCGCTCCCGGTGCGAGTCCCGATGAGCGCACCGGTAAGCGCAGTCTTGCGGCGCGCCCCAGGGCGCGTACCGGTGAGCGTCCCGTTAGCGCTATTGCCGCGAACGAAAACATCATCGTGACGTATTGCGTAGCCGCGTCCGCGTGATACGCACGGCGTAAACGCACCCGGAAGCACTCGAGCGCATACGATCGCGCAACGTTAACATCCGACGCGCTTACGCGACGCGCCCCGGGGCTTGTAGCGTAAGCACGTCGGGTCATGTGACCTAAAAATAACACTTTTTATTGGTTCAGGACAGTTTTGGTTTCCAAATGATGAAAGCCCTGGGCATGTGACCTGAAAATAACACTTTTCATTGGTTCAGGACAGTTTTTTTTTCCTAATGATGAAAGCCCCCACCTTTTTCCTCATTCTCACTTTGTACTTTGAGTGAAGAAGACCTGTTGAAACCTCTCTGTACCTCTTTGGACTGAAAAATGGCTTCAGTAGCAGCAGCAGCAGGAGCATCTCAGCCACCACCACCACCAAGAGGACCATCACAACACCACAGTGGTGGAGATGAAGAAGAGGAGGAGGAGGAGGAGGAGGGGAGGAGGACGTTCCTACCAGAAGATAATATCCCATATAGGCCAAAGCAGCACATTATCTGGGAGTTTTTTTCCATCCCAAGGACCTCAAAAAAGTGAATGCGCCAAGGGTTACTTGCCTAATCTGTGGCATTGAACTTTCAAGGGGGAACCCTAACAAGAAGTACTCTTTTGGCAATAACACCATGATTCGCCACATGCAGCGCCGACATCCTAACAACTATGCTGCGGCAGAGGTCCGAGAACTGGCCAGAAACCCTCCCCAATCTTCACCCAGCACCTCCAAAAGAAAGCAACCCACTCCATCGGGACCAGAGACAAGGGAGATGGTCCCAAACATACAACCCCAGTTTGGGCAATACAAGATCACTTGTATATTTTGTGGTAAAACAATCACCTATGGTGAGCAAAGCATAAAGCTCATCAACCGTGCTGGTGACAAATTGCCCAAAAAAACCTTAATTTTTTACTGATTTTTTTTTGCTCCAGTTGACCCGTTTACAATTCCCTGTTTTTTGTTTCTCCCCATAAAAATAACAAAAAAAATATAAAATTGTTCATAAAAGCCAAAAAAAGTACAAAATGTTCAAAAAAACAATAAAAAATATATAAAACAACAAAAAGAAGAAAAAAACAGTTCTTTTTAGAAGTACCTCCAATTTATAAAAAAAGGCTAAATTTTTTAAAAACTCTGTCATTCTTTTTTCCCCATGGGACGCTCCCCGGTACGCGCCCCGGTGCGCGTACCGGGTGCTCCCCCCGCGCAAATCGGGAAAAAAAAATGTTTTGCCCCGCGGGGCCCTTTTATGGCCCCCACATCAAACCTAGGGGGTCAGGGGGGGTCTACTCTGCCCCCTTTTGGTCATTTCCCCCTTTGTTTTTGCCACCTCTTGTGTCTCGATCCAACCGAGACACAAGATGGCGGCCGCTCCGGACTGTTTGGAATGTTGACAGACACCCGAGAGCCAATCAGCTTTCCGCGCGAACTTGCGTAGCGCGCTGGTTCACGCCCCGGTGCGCATACCGGGCACGCTTATAGACATATATATATTTTTGAACCTAAATTACTCAAAATCCACTGGAACACATATCTTGAGACATAGCAAAGGCACATCGGGCTACCAGTCCCTACAATTTTGCCAAGTTTGGTGGAAATCCATTCAGCTGGTTCAGGCTAAAAGTGAGTTTGACCGCCCTATGGAAATTAACATGGGGAAAACACGTTTTGGGACCCCCCTTTTATCTCGACCACCGCTTGACGAATCCCCCCAAACTTTCAGGGAAGGAGCAGAGCGCTGCGAGGCAAATTTGAGGAAAATTTCAGGCAGATTCCTCAACCGGCGCCAAAGTTATTCCCAATAGAATGTTGCGAATTCCCTATACAATATAATCCTAACTATAACTACCTACTGGCGACCGCCAGTAGGTAATATATATATATATATATATATATATATATATATATATATATATATATATATATATATATATATATATATATATATATACATATATATATGAAACACAGCAAATCAACCTAGTGCTGTGTTTCAGATTTCTGATGTTCCTACACTAAGAACTGTGAATGAATTGGCTGAAATGAATGATATTGGACCCCTTAGCACTCAGGAGGATCTAATATGTATGGGCATTACCACTACCAAGGCTGCCTCAACCTATTTTCGTCCGTCCTCTACTTTTATGCCCATCATGGCTAGAGATGCAATTGATGTATTTGGTGATTGTGTTGTTGATGATCTTAAGAACCTTCATAGAACATTGTTAAGCTTGCATGGGGGCGCACAGAAAAGAAGTCCAAAAAGAAGCTGTCGATTTTGAGTATATGAAAAGTTTCTTTATTTAGTATTGTTCATTCTTCATAAAAGTATTCATAGTACAAATTGCAAGAAAATCAGCCAACGCGTTTCACTCCTACCAAGGAGTTTCCTCAGGGCTGAAATCTAAATAGGTAGAAAAGACCATCATGAGTTTACAATTCATATCTAGGTCAGATTCCTAGTCATTGTTAACACACAGTATAGTCATCCTTTACTCTAAAAACAAACATTATAAAAGGACAAACGCTTTACACAGGATAATACCTTAATTGATACAAAACAGAACAACTACAACCTCCGTGCACATTTCATTATTATGAATCATTTCGATTAAAAAACCAGATCGAGAAAGCCATACATTGTAACCAGGGGTTATGATCTAAGGTTTTGTCATCCTGGATTCATTACTCAGTTTCTTAAATAGTTGTTTTTTCTATTTTGAAAATAAATCTAAATTTGTACCCTTAATGGTAAAAGATGCCATTGACACATTCCATGAATGTATTACCAATGAAATCAAGCTGCTATATACTAAATCATGCAAACGTAACAAAAGTAAATATTATCAACAACAAGCAAAGTACATAGCGCTCATGAAAAAACTGTCTAGTAACCCCAACATAGTTGTAAAAACAGCTGATAAAGGCGGCAACTTGGTGATTTGGGAGAAAAGTGACTATGTGGCTGAAGCTTTGCGACAACTCAGCATTACTTCATGTTACAGCAAAACCAGCAAGAAAGAATATCTGAATGCTAAGACTGTGTTGGAAAAATTGCTTAGTAGGTATAGGCGAGAGGGATTAATTTCAGGTGAGGAATATAAATTCATGTATAAAGAATTTCCGATCCTCCCTGTTTTTTATCTAATCCCGAAAATACATAAAAATGTCTCGCCTACCCCCGGAAGACCTATTATTTCAGCGATTAATAGTGCTGGAGAAAATGTCAGTCGCTATATTGATTACTTTCTGCAAGATTTGGTTAAAAAACTACCTAGCTATGTGCGTGACACTGGAGATTTCTTGGCAAAGATCAATGACTTGGAATGGCAAGAGGATATGTTGCTCATCACATTGGATGTGGAATCCCTTTATACGAGCATCGGCCATCCAGATGGATTAAGGGCTACTAAACACTTTTTGGACACTCGTTCTGCAGACTTTTATGAACACAACAAAGTCATTTTAGAACTCATGCATTGGTGTCTTAATAATAATTATTTTGCCTTTGGGAAGGAGATATGGAGACAACTACGAGGCGTGGCCATGGGTTCCTGTTTCTCCCCCAGCTACGTGTGCTTGCACGTGGGCTGGTGGGAGGAACAGGTCCTAGGCACTACACATGCAACTTGGGTGAGAGAGAAAATCATTAAATATCTAAGATATATTGATGATATCTTTATTCTGTGGCAGGGTAGTGAGGAGGAAGCTCAGTTGTTCATAAATGAAATCAATGACAACTCCCTGAATCTTCACTTTACCTCACACATTAGTGCCCGCCAGACAGAATTTCTTGATGTACAGATTTATGTGGAACAGAACAAACTTATTTCCACACTACACCGTAAACCTACATCGGGAAACACCCTTTTACACGCCTCCAGCCTCCATCCGAAGCACACAATCTACAGTATCCCGTTAGGCGAAATTCTTAGAGTCAAACGTATTTGTAGCTCCACATCTGAATTTGACAAATGTATCGATGATCTCAGAATTAGATTTTTGGAACGTGGCTATTCCAACCAAATTTTTAACCAGAGAGTAGAGAGAGTTTATTTCTGACATCCGATCCCGACAATGTTGATGTATCCAATGATTCTGACATCACTATCCATACATGTCCCAGGTTCATCACAGCCTATAGTAGTGATGAACATGCCATCCAAAGAATCATCCAAAAAAATTGGCCCATTATCCTTACCGACAATATTCTGAGCCCTACCTTACCAGCTAGACCTGTGGTAACTTATCCCAGAGCTAGGAATATGGGCAGTTCTCTTGACATATGCAGTCCGGAATTAAAACAAAAGGACATTTGGTTAAAGGCCAAACCGGGTTTTCGGAAATGCTCTCACTGTAGAGCTTGTAAATTTGGGGAGAACAAAACACACTATCGGACCCCCTTTTGCCCCAGTGATATTCCCATCAAAGGCTGTTACGATTGTAAAACGGATTTTGCAGTCTATGTTCTGACGTGCACCTGTGGACTACATTACATCGGTAGTACTAAAGCCCAGGTGCACGTCAGAATTTTACAGCACTTAAGGGCTATACTACATACTGATCCATCCTATCCTGTAGCACGCCATTTTGCAGCTAAACACAACAAGGATCTCAACTGTTTGAGATACTTTGTGATTGGATCAGTATTGCCCTTACGCAGAGAAGGTAACAGAGAGTTGTTATTGCGACAACTCGAAACACGTTTCATATTAGAGTTCGACAGCAAATGGCCTAATGGCCTCAACAATACTGAAGATTTTTATAACTTCTTGTAGACTATTACGAACTCTGTCACTACACATTATATGAATCTGTCTGTTCCTCCGGGGGTATCTGCTTATCTGCATTCTGTCCGTTATCTTCTTATGTCAGATACTCTGCCCTAATGTTAATGAGTAGTCAGGTTCCCTGTTGCTCATTATGATATACTACATTGGGCAGATATTCACATTTATACCCTCTCTCTTGTACTTCTAGTAGTGATAGATAGTCAGGTTCCCTGTTATCTATCATGGTTTGACAAACACTCTAGACAAATAGCACTTTATTATGTATAATAAGATGAATTGTTTGCATATTTAGGTGTCATTTATTTTTCTACATTGTGCCGTCTTGTTACCATTTTAAGATCAATGGTTTATGAATCTTCCCTTCACTTTTATCACATTTTATCACCATTTAATGTTTATAATATAGTCTGCAATGTTCTTTTAAGATAATACTCATATGAAATTTATGGTTTTAGAAATGCTGTTTTAAATACAAAGAACCCGCTCCGTCCACAGACACGCCATCGAACTCTGGAACCTCCTAGACGCCACAGCCCCGGACGTTGCCTTCCTCACGGAGACCTGGATGAACGCCTCTTCAGCTCCCGACATCGCCATCGCTATCCCAGAGGGCTACAAGATCGTCCGGAGGGACCGAAACGCCAACCAGATGGGAGGAGGCATCGCCATCATCCACAGGAGCACCATCCGTCTCACGACCAGCACCGACAACACCCTGACCAGCGCCGAACACCTGCATTTCCAGATCCACACCAACCCGAACACCACCCTCAGAGGCACCCTGATCTACCGACCCCCTGGACCACGCACGCAATTCAGCGAGGACATCGCCGACTTCGTCAGCCCGCATGCCCTCCCCTCCGCTGACTACATCCTCCTGGGAGACCTCAACTTCCATCTGGAGAACAACAACGACCGCAACACCAGCACCCTGCTCGACAACCTCGCCAACCTGGGACTCAAGCAACTGGTGTCCACCCCCACCCACCTCACCGGACACACACTCGACGCAGTCTTCTCTTCCAGCACAGACATCGACTTCAGCCACGCCACAGAGCTTCAATGAACGGACCACAGCTGCGTCCACTTCACCTTCAAGAGAACGACGACCCACCAACACCAGCAACAGGCCGCCCGCAGAAGCTGGAACAAGATCACAGCAGACCAGCTCGCCACCTCCCTGAGCCAGCACCCTCCTGCCAGCTCAGCGAACCCCAGCCAGGCCGCCGACAACCTCACGAAGTGGATCAGCAACTGCGCGGACGAACTCGCCCCACTGAGGACCCCGCCTAGCAGACCCGGCAGCAAGAAGGCCCCATGGTTCACCGACGAACTCAAGAGCTCCAAGAAGAACTGCCGAGCCCTCGAGAAAGTCTGGAGAAGGGAACCGACACCGGACAACAGGACCTCCTTCAAACTTGCCACCCGGAAACACCACCAGCTGGTCCGCGCCGCCAAGAAAACAGCATTCAAGGACCGGTTGGACAACAACGCACACAACTGCAAGGAACTCTTCAACATCGTGAAAGAGCTTTCCAACCCCAGCGCAGGAAACAACGACATCACCCCATCGCAAGACCTCTGCAACTCCCTCGCTTCATACTTCCACAACAAGATCGCGGACATACACAACAGCTTCAACAACCAACCAACGCACACCATGACCGAGCAACCACCCCCCACCACCACCCTCCACGCCTGGATCCCGATCAGCACCGAAGACACCATCCGCACGATGAACTCCATCCACTCCGGATCACCGACCGACCCCTGCCCTCACCACGTCTTCAACAAGGCCGACGCTGTCATCGCACCCCACCTGCGAGACATCATCAACACATCCTTCGACACCACCATCTTCCCTGAGAGCTGGAAACACGCCGAACTCAGCGCTCTACTCAAGAAACCAACAGCGGACCCCACCGACCTCAAGAATTACCGCCCCATCTCGCTCCTCCCGTTTCCAGCCAAAGTCATCGAGAAGACCGTCAACAAGCAGATGGCCGCCTTCCTCGAGACGAACGGATCCCTCGACCCCTCACAGTCCGGCTTCCGAGCCAACCACAGCACCGAGACCACCCTCATCGCCGCCACCGATGACATCCGAGCCCTGATGGACAATGGAGAAACAGCGGCCCTCATCCTCCTAGATCTCTCCGCGGCATTCGACACGGTCTGCCACCGCACCCTAGTACGGCGCCTCAGCAACATCGGAATCCAGGACAAGGCGCTGGAATGGATCATCTCCTTCCTCGACGGAAGAACACAGAGAGTCCGCCTACCACCGTACAAGTCAGAGGCCTCCGAAGTCATCTGCGGCGTCCCCCAAGGATCATCTCTGAGCCCCACCCTCTTCAACGTCTACATGAGCCCCCTCGCGGCCATCGTACGCAAACACAACCTCAGCATAATCTCCTACGCCGACGACACCCAGCTGATCCTCTCCCTGACCAGCGACCCCGCCGCCGCCAGAGCCAACCTGCACGAAGGGATGAAAGAGGTAGCCGAGTAGATGACGACCAGCCGCCTGAAACTGAACTCGGACAAGACGGAGGTCCTCATCCTGGGCTCCTCACCCTCCGCCTGGGACGACTCCTGGTGGCCTCCCGCCCTGGGCACCGCACCCAAACCGACAGACCATGCACGCAACCTGGGCTTCATCCTGGACTCCTCCCTCTCCATGACCAGGCAAGTCAACAACGTCTCCTCGGCGTGCTTCAACATCCTACGCATGCTACGGAAGATCTTCTGGTGGATCCCCACCGAGACCAGGAAGACCGTCACCCAGGCCCTCGTCACCAGCCGACTGGACTACGGCAACGCCCTCTACGCCGGTACCACCGCCAAGCTCCAGAAGAGACTCCAGCGGATCCAGAACGCCTCAGCCAGACTCATCCTCGACATCCCACGAACCAGCCACATCTCCGGACATCTGAGAGACCTTCACTGGCTCCCCGTCAACAAAAGAATCACCTTCCGCCTCCTCACCCACGCACACAAAGCCCTACACGACCAAGGCCCGAGCTACCTCAACAGCCGAGTCAACTTCTACGCTCCCAAACGCCACCTCCGATCAGCCAACCACGCCCTCGCCGCCGTCCCCCGCATCCGAAGAGCGACTACAGGAGGAAGGTCCTTCTCCTACCTGGCCGCCAAGACCTGGAACTCCCTCCCGACCGACCTGCGCCTGACCCAAGACCACCTCTCCTTCAGGAAGAAGCTGAAGACCTGGCTGTTCGAGCAGTAGCGGCACCCCCCCCCCCCCCCCCCCCCCCCAGCGCCTTGAGACCCTACGGGTATGTAGCGCGCTTTATAAGTGTCACTGATTGATTGATTGAAGAACAGTCTCTGATTTGATGACGGGTAATAATTGTGTTTTTCATAGTGCATTATTTGATACTTCATGAATTCGTAATTTATTATCTTTATGAATAGGCAGTCTGCACTTTATCTCTAGCCTCTTTGCACACTAGGCATGGTTTGTCCTAGCTTTTTTGTGGTTGTTAGTTACAATTGCTCCGTCAGGCCCTAAATTTATGGAATGAGGTTGATTCTTCCGTAATAACTATGTCAATATTGGTCATCAAAATAATTGATACTATCTCCCTATGACATGTTTTATATGCTCTTAACATTTGCTTGATGTATCTGGATTCACCCAGTTATGAGTTCCTTTTTAGGAATGTATGTAGGAATGTATGCGACAATTCGATTTATTTGTAAATAGATGTAAAAATAGGTGTTTTTACACTATGTACACATTGCGCATTTATGCAGGAATTGTAATGTTTAAAGAAAACCTTTGTTTGCTTGTTTTGAGTTTACTGCGAGATAGTCTGTTTTCCCTTGAGATAGTGGTCACATGACCCTTATGGGAACAGGGCAGTAGGCGGAGCACTTTAAGCACTTTATAAGCACTGAAAATAGCACTTATGCCTTGCATGTGAACAAGGGCTGCAAAGCCCGAAACGCGTCATGTTTGGTTGGTAGCGGGAAAGAACTGGTAAATAAAAAAGACTTACCCGAATGCTGTGGTCTGTCTCCTGCTTCGCCGGCCCTGCTGGATTGGAGGTAGTTCCTGGGAGTCACTGTTGATATATATATATATATATATATATATATATATATATATATATATATATATATATATATATATATATATATATATATATATATATATATATATATATATATTCAATCCATCGGTTGCTCCAAAAGGTTGCGGTCGGCCCCGCGGGAAGTGGCGTGGGCGCCGGTAGAGCCAGCCGGTAAATCCAATTGTCAAACGCTTCGTAACAACTTATACCACGCTCTCAGGCACTCAAAAAACGCCAGACATCAGCAGGTTCCAAGGGTGTTTAATGACCCCTTACAACATGTTTCGGCTTACAGGAAGCCTTGTTCACGTAAGTTGTGCAACGCGTTTGTGCAGTGTAAATACTGAAAACAAATGACAACATAGACAAAGGACATAGGTCGCAGGTCACAAGCCCAAAAGTTAGGTTCGGCCATATTGAAATGGTTAAATTACGTAGTTAATACATCTTAACACACATAATTCAGAGAATTAAGATTTCACAAGGTGGCATGACCCAAGCGGTAAAAGTGAACGCTCAAGTGTTGTGGCCAGGCAAAGTCATGTGGGAATCAACATGCATGCATTTTCAAAGACATGATCAATTGATGACAAGGAACAGTCACTAGGTAAAATACCATCGGTTGAACTATGTTGTTAATGCGTCTTAACAATCACAGTAACTGCGCAATTAATGAACTTGTATCAAGGCTCAAGATAAACCCATGCCAGGCATCTAATTGTCTGCACTTCATGACAAGCGGTTAGAGTGAGCGCTCAAATGATAAAGCCAAGCAGATTCATAAGAGACAATAGTCAATGATGATGGCGAGGACAGTCACTAGGTGAAATACCACGGGTCATAAGGTGACTACAGTGTTGGATAGTAGGCACCGTTTGCCAAAGAGCTGTAAGGCGACCTAAACAAAGTCTATGTTAAAAAAGTGAAGCCAGTGACGGCGTGCTCTTATCTTATATCAGGAACGTGTTGTGAAGATAACCGGTGCAGTGAAGGGTCTCATTCTCAGTGAAGTTCCTGTGAATTAAAAAGACAGATGTTAAAATCTAACATGAAAAACAGCGTATGCAGTAAGTCAAAAGAACTTGGTGGTAGGCGCTAGGAAGAGGGTATGAGAGTGAACACAGCAAATACAATCAGTTTATACATAGTCATCTTTAAGATGAATTGCAAGCTCTTCATCATGGTTGAGCCCCCCCGGGGTCTTGGTTTGGAAGTTAATTATGTGTCTAGATTCCCTCTGTCTCATTTTCAGGACCCGATTTCCACCCCTGGGATTTCTCTCTATTTGTTCTAGAATGAAAAATCTCAGACGGGTGGGGTCAGAGAAATGAAATTCACTGAAGTGGCGTGCCACCGGGTATTTCGCATCCTTGTGGATGATAGCACGGTAGTGCTCTAGGATGCGTTTCTTTGCATGGGCGGTGGTACTGCCAATGTACCAGAGTTCACAAGGACAGACAATTACATAAATGACAAACATGGTGGTACAGGTCAAGAATTGGGTGATCTCTTTCTTAATGCCATTGTGTTCTACTCTTTTAACCAAGGTACTGTTTTTACAGGCTTTACAATGGCCACATGGGAAAAATCCCTTGAGGTCAATGCCTTGATTTTTGGAGTAGTCGGTGATGTCACTGCGGACACAGATGTCTTTGAGATTTTGACTTTTTCTATAAGTGATGCTGGGTCTATCCGGGATCAGATTACCAATTACGCTATCACTTTGCAGAATATGCCAGTTTTTATTGATTATTCTTTGTCTATGTTGTCATTTGTTTTCAGTATTTACACTGCACAAACGCGTTGCACAACTTACGTGAACAAGGCTTCCTGTAAGCCGAAACATGTTGTAAGGGGTCATTAAACACCCTTGGAACCTGCTGATGTCTGGCGTTTTTTGAGTGCCTGAGAGCGTGGTATAAGTTGTTACGAAGCGTTTGACACATATATATATATATATATATATATATATACATACATACATACATACATACATACATACATATATATATATATATACATACATACATACATACATACATATATATATATTCACTGAAAAAACCATAGGTTATAAACCATATATAGTTAGGGATTAGCATTTACAAAACCTTATTTTACTCGCATAAAACCATTGAAATTCCATATATAGTTAGATGCGCTAACTATATATCGCGCACCCGCAATCCACTGCTGATGATGTCACATATTACATCATTCATGACATGGTTAGTGACATCACTGATGACATCACTGATGACATCTTAAATGACATCACTGATGACATCACTGATGACAACATCCAGTGACTGTATGTTTCTGTAAAGTTAAAATATGTCTTACATATTGAAGAATGAGTGGATGTATAAGTGTCTGGATGAAGGATTTAGTAGGTGCATGACTGACTGTATGAGTGAGTGATTAAATGTGTCTCTCTGAGTGCATGGGTTAGTGACTAAACTGTCTTAATTTGTGCATCATTATGTCTGTTGTTCTGTAAACTGTTGCATGTGTTGATAAGTAGCTATATGAGTAACTATATGGGTTATTGATTGGTTGCCCAAGTATTTGTATGGGAGACTGAGTTTGTGTGTGGGTGGCTGGGAGGTGTATGACTCTGTGCATAGATGTGTGAGCAGTTGATTCACTAGATGTATGGTTTCAAAAGTGCATGTGGAAACAGCTGTATGGGCGGTTGACTGTGTGCATGAGTGTATTGGTGAGTGAATGGATATCTCAGTGCTACATGTCAAAGTAAGTACATATGTAAAACACAGTACATGTGAGAGTTGACATATATAAATAACTGTGCATAAGAGCCAGTGAATGTGTGAGTGGCTGTATGGATCATTATGAACTTGTATCAGGGATTGTATAAGAGAGTAAATATGTGTTAGTATATGTTTGAATAAGTAAAGTTTGTATAACTGTTTTTTTGAGGAAATGGAGGTGTGATTGATTCTTTGCATGACTGACTAGGTGTGTGAGTAACTCCATGGATGAGTGACAGTCTGTGAGTGTCTGTTTACACTGATTGTATCTAAGGTTATATTAGAGTCTGAAGAGGTTCATCGTATTATCACATGAATGATATCATCAGTGATGTTATCAGTCATGTCAAATGAGATGTTTTCAGTGATGTCATCAGTGATGTCATTTGAGATGTCATCAGTGATGTCATCAGTGATGTCACTAACCATGTCATGAATGATGTAATATGTGACATCATCAGCAGTGGATTGCGGGTGCGCGATATATAGTTAGCGCATCTAACTATATATGGAATTTCAATGGTTTTATGCGAGTAAAATAAGGTTTTGTAAATGCTAATCCCTAACTATATATGGTTTATAACCTATGGTTTTTTCAGTGAATTTTCAAGGTTTTGTAAATGCAAATTCCTAACTATATATGGTCTATAACCTATGGTTTTTTCTGTGAATTTCATTGGTTTTTTAAAAGCTAACATTTGTAGCTGTAAAATGTATTCTTCTTTAAATCCAAAAATATATTTTAGATGTCTATTGATAATTTTTTTTTTTATATTTTTTTTCTCCGCTTCCGGTAAGCGAACCGGGAAGCTTTCCGTTAGCTCATCTTGATGCCGCGATCTAGTACGCGAACCGGTAAACGTTTCGTTAGCGCAACTGTGACGCGTCGCGGAAGTGCGACGTATCACGTTGTCGCGTAATGCGTCTTATGACGCGCCGCGTTAGCGCTCCCGGAAGTGCTCCGGACCGCGAACCGGAAGCTATCCGAGGCGCGGCGCGCTCCGCGTAACGTGAGCGGAACAGGTCATGTGACTTGTTTATTAAAGTTTTCATTGGTTCATTTCACTTTCGGTTTCCTAATGATGTAAAACTAGGTCATGTGACCTAAAAATAACACTTTTCATTGGTTTAGAACTATTTCTTTTCCCAAATGATGAAAGCCCCCACCTTTTTTCTCACTCTGACTTTCAACTTTGTGAAAGGAAGACCTGATTTTTTTCTGTGATGGCTTCAATAGTAGCTTCAGCTTCTGCACCCCCACCACCACCACCCCCATCTCCTAATAGGAAGAGAGGACCCCCTCCACAATTTCTTGGAAACATAGAGGAGGAAGAGGAAGAAGAAGACGGGGAGGAAGAAGAGGGACCACAATTTGTCGAAGAGTTACCCCGGGTATCTCATCGGAAAGAAAGCTTCATATGGCAATTTTTTAGCATTCCTTCTGACGAAAAAAAAGTCAATGCACGATATGCTAAGTGCCTTATCTGCAAAAAAAAATTATCCCGAGGAACAAACAAAAAGTACAGCTTTGGAAATCACACAATGCATCGACATATGCAGAGGTGGCATCCAATGAACTACAGTCGTGGAGAGATGCGTGACCTGCAACAAAACCCCCCAACTTCGGTGCCTTCAACATCTTCTGATCTGTCTCTGTCAGTGGCCGAGCGAATGAAACAGTGCCCAACATACAGAAAAATTTTGTGCATCTAAAGCTCACATGCTTGTATTGTGGAACACTAATTTCATGCGCTAACATGAGCGTGAAATTGATTAATCTTGCTTTTGAAAAACACCAGTGTGCCAAACGCAAGAATTTTTAATTTTTTTTTTGCTCCTGTTGAGCCAATTTCAATACCTCTTTCTGTTCATTCCCTTTAAAAAAAAAAAAAAAAAAAAAAAAGTGTTCAAAAAATCCAAAAAAATGAAATAATGTTCAAAAAAGTAAAAAAAAAAAAAAAAAAAAAAAGTTCTTTTCAGAACTACCTCCCCTTTTTACAAAAATTGCTAGAAATTGTAACACTCTGGCAAGCTGGTTTTTTTTAGTTCGCTTTCCGGATAGCTCTCCGGTACGCGAAACGGGAGCTAACCCCAAATTTTTTTTTTTTTAAAAAAAGGAGTAATTACAAGAGAACATGGCTAAGAACTGCTCACAAATGAGGCCTATTTTGAAACATGATGCTTCTTTTGCATTGCTTATGTCTCACAATAGTGATGCAATAACAGCGCAAAAGAGATGTAAAACCATCATAAAATTGTGTCAAACATTTTAAATGATTGTTATAGGATGCAAATAAGATGTGTGCTTTCAAGAGCTTTCTTTGAGGTGAGGCCTATTTCTTTTTTTTAAAAAAAAAAACAGTACCCAGAAGTACAGCACTGTAAGCATTAAAATTGACACTTACAGAAGACTCAGCTTCTCCATATCTACCTCACATTTCTAAATGTATATCATAAGTACAAAAAGCATAACATTAATTATACATGTTAAATTGTTTATTTTTGCTGTTCTCAGAATGTATCAAATTTCACTTAAATCAGTGACTTGAAGGTATTCATCATGTAACAGCGGGGAAAAAAAAACACAATCAAAATGACTGTGTTTAAAAAACCCATACAAGCTAAGAAATCTGATTTCAAAACTCCTTAAAATTAACTTACTTTCAATAAAGTCGAAGTATCTCCTATGTACAGCGTCCACTCTGTTGTGCTATAAATATTTTCAGCCCGCCACTTTCTGAAAGAAAACCTCCATCGATACGAAAAATATGTTACATAGAAAAAAAGACTTCTCTCATTCTATCACATGTTTCCACTAGGCCAAATCATGTTGCCGCGATACGCAAGTCTTGTTATTCTTCCAATCAAATCCCAAAATTTTCTATTTTTGCAACTTTCAAAAAGAAAACATTTGAGATTATTTTCACAATCCTGGACTACTAATAACTTACTCTTCTTTGTCACTCATGTTCTCCTTTTCCTATGACACTGATACTGCTTACTATGAAGCAGACTTACTTGCAGCAAGTTTATATAGTTGGATTTTTAATCTAGACAGCATTGCAGACTTACATTCCCTCTACTTAAAATTTTGGTTTTAAAAACACCAGGTAAGAATTTTTAAGGTCAAACGGCAATTTTTTTTTTAAAGTTACAGCGGAATCATTACAGAATGACCAGCCGTTTCCAGACTTTAAGTAAGCTGTATAATGTCCTGATGTTGTTGATGGACCATTGTGATAGATAATTGCTACAGTTACAAAAGTCCTCCCTGATATTGACAGCTGAGAAGCCACAAAATTTTTTATTAAAGTTGACAATTTTGATCCATCAGGCCTACATCGTTGGATCATTAAAATGACATACTGGCCATATCTACGTATAAATAATGTTGACATCATATCACATTTACATTGGCTACACTCCATGTTGTGATCCGCTGCATTTACTAGCTTATTAAAGGACACTGATTTACTGTCTGGCAAAGTTAAATATATAAATCTTTCTGAGTCTACACTAGTAGTACTTGATACCAAACAGTTCTCGCAGTCATGCTGCCATTGATAAGAAAGCCCAAACAGGTGATCTACATCTACACCCTCATCTTGCAATACATCAAGCATATACATTAAAAACTCCTGACAATCTTGCTGATTATTTTCAGAGAAGTCTGTTTGACCTGAACATTCATCTAACAGATAACGAACTTCAGACACACTTTCTACTTTTGTTCGATCACTGCTACATTTCTCGAAAACAGAATTCAACAAACAGCATAAAATTTGTTCTGAATTCAACAGAATCTGTTCTCTTAAACTCTCTAGTGAAAAGAGAACATTAACCACTACATTTGCATAGCAGTTGACACCAGAACTGTTTTCAAATTGAAAACCGACAACATCTTCAACAGAATCCACTTTTTTTCTGCTAACAATTTTCGGTTCATTGACTTTTAGTCTTTTTGCAACAACCTCCCTACTATTACTGATATTTCTACGTTTCCGGCCTACCACACGTTTCTCAAACAAAGGATATTGAGGCAAATGTGGCGCATACTCTCTTCTTAACCTATTGTATTCCTTAACACAATCTAGATCCGCACAAATGTTTGTGACATCACAGTCAATCAAGTACAATCCCGATAAAGTTCTAACTCGTGACAATGCCACATATGCCATACCCTCCTTGAACACAGAACTGCCAATATTCACCAATGCACAGTCTACACTTAAACCTTGCGATTTATGGATTGTCACCGCATATGCCAAGCAAACAGGAAACTGTTTACGGCGAACATATAAGTCTTTAACAAGCAAAAACCTAGCAGAACAACGACCAATTTGCTGTACTTCCTCAATGTCATCAAATTTAATTCTTAAAAATTCTATTCCATCTCTATTTCTGTATTTCTCAAAATCAACAACATTACCCATTGATCCATTTACCAGACCTCTTTCTACATGTAAATTCCTTCTCAATTTAAACACACATTCAAAGTCTTTTCAAAACCCGCTGTTTTGGATATAGTCTTCTCTAATGAATCCAATTTTGATTTCAAATTGTCTGATAAAATAATTGTTGATCCCATATGCTCTAATTTGTCGATAGCTTCAAGTTTCACAATCTCTTGCTTTTCTAAATTCAACATTTTGTTGTTGAAAATGGCACATTCTGCAAGAGTTGTCATCAAACATATCCCGGATTTCTTCTCAGTAATTTTCTGAAAAATATTCTCAGGCACAATCTCTTGTTTGGGATATAAATTTGTCAGTAATCGTGCATTTAAAGCTTCTTTCCCATGCTCGGTCACTTTTCCAATTCTAATATCTTGTAGAATATTCTTGTAATCTTCATCCTTTGCCTGACGCATATTTTCATGCAGTTCAGCATAATTGAAGTTTAACCATATATTGACGTTGCCAATGCTCCCTAGGCACTTCCTGGTATCTTCATGCGTGAGTATTTTGAACACAGGTTGACCTTTTACTGGTGTCAGCTGCAGAAGATCTCCGAAAACAATGATGTGTTTGCCACCAAATAACACATCATATTCAGTTTTAAGTACTTCTTGCATTCTCAAATGCACAAAGGCAAGCATGACATTGGAAACCATGCTTACTTCGTCAATGATAAGTAGTTTCATTTTCCTCAAGACTCTTGAAACTTCACAGCAAGCATCCCCAGATAACTTGTTGTATTGTAATTTGTTGTCATGCTCCACCGGCAGCATCAGTAGACGATGCAAAGTAATACCTTTAATGTTATGTGCTGCCAGTCCAGTAGGAGCGGTGACAACACAAGACAACGATGACTCAGTCCTTTCCTGCAAATAACAAGAAATTGCTTTAATGAGGAAACTTTTGCCAGTTCCCGCTTCTCCACTCACATACAGTCGGACAGGCTTCAACAATGTACATGAGCACTCGTTCTTCTCATGACTTAATCCGTGCTCAATTTCCTTGGTAACTTCATCATATATTTTCCTCTGCTCAACGTTGAGTTGTTTTTCCAAGTCTTCTAAGTTAACTGAATCCTCCTGAGCATGTGCCATGGCTCTTTCTACTTCATTCATAGCAGTGGCAGCTTCATTTTCGATAATAGGTCCTCCAAGTGGATCTTGACTCAATGAAACAGAACTCTGACTGTCCTGAGAACTGTCTCTGGCAATCTCGGCTGCAATCGTTGCTTCCTGCTCAATTTCCAAAGTAAGCATTTCTTGATATTTAGGAAAAGCAGGACATTCTATGGACTCCTTGGCTGCATTGAAAGAGTCTTCGTAACAGAGGAAATCTCCAAGCAGTTCCTCTTCTGCACGCCAAGGCTTGAAAAGTTGCAAAAGTGCTAAATAGAAAAACTCCTTTTTTTCTGGAGATTCGCCACTCAATTTTCGATGGTTTACTAATTGGCATTTTCTTTGCTTGACCAGACATCCCTCACTTCCAATTACAGCATACACTCCTTTCTCAATATCTTCTTTGATGTTCCTCTTGAATATATAATTTTGTAGAACCTCATATAGACAAACATTCTCAAGGTGACTGCTTCGATTTGGATAATATGTATCCAACATGTTGGTCTTCAAAATGTCGGTACTGTTTGGCTCCTTTTCCGCCAAATACTCAATTTCCCGGACAGGTTTTAGAACTCGATTTCGTGTTGCAGCAAGACCAAGACTTGCCCAAACGATACTCCTGGATTTGGCATAGAGACTTGCTGAAGATAAGCGGTCAGAACATTCGTAAGCTCCGATTTCTCGATGCGACAACATCTTCAGACTGAAACTGTACAACTTCTTGCTGAGGCTCTTTTCATGGGAAATGTCCTCCCACATATCCTTCAGTTCTGTCTTTTCTTTTTTGGTGATGTAAGATGTCACATACCGAGCCACAGCCATACAGTTGTCAGCCACAAACTGTATATCCATGTTAGCATTCCACATGGACAAAATCACTGGGTTGTAGTCATTGATGTACTTGGACTCTTCGTTCCTTTTCAAATTGTATGTATTCTTGGGTGATTTCCTCGTCACATTATGTCGCAGCGAGGACATCAAACTGTTCACTCTTCCTTTAGAAATCACCGGTCGTGGAAAGTTGAAACGACATTTGGTGTAGAACTTGTCCTTGTTTCTGAATTTACGACGACAGTACTTTCCACAACGATGGCTTTGGAAACGTAGAACTTGTTCCCTTAGGCTTTTCTTCTCCGTTGCGTTTGGAACAGCACACGTAGAATACTGTTCTATGAAACTCATCACTAAGTCATCCGGATCTGTTCCAAATTTAGGTGCATCCTTGATCCACAACAACATATGTATTTGAGGGGCACCTCTTGCTTGGTACTCCTTTCTCCAGAAGAAATCCAACACCTCTCCAAGAGGTGGATTCTTTTTATTTGTGATGAAAGACATCATAGCTTCAAATCTATGATTGAAGTACCTGCATACATTCACTGGATCCAAAGAACACAGTTCTCCAGGTGTCTTGAATTCAATGTTTTCAATATTTCCATTTGCCTCTCGTAGAAATTCAAGTAAGTCTTCCCAGCCATACTCGGCACAGCTCAGAGTGAGGAACCATGTCGGAGTTCCTAAGTTCCTCAACATACATTTTAAATCACCATGACGACGGTACCAGTACTCATTAGTACCACGCTGACACGCCATGAGATTAATTAAATGAGAATCCAAAATACTGTCTTGGACATTGACTTTATGCATAAAGTCACTTGCCGAGATGTTTCGCATCTGTATACCACTTTTTAAGATGTGGTTCACTGCATATGACAGTCCAGACAGATCGCTTTCAAACAGGAGATGAAACAAATAGGGAATGCATTGACGAAACCTAGCATCTTCTGCATACAATCGTAAAGTCCGGTATTCAGACGCAGGAATTTGACGAGGTCGCTCATCATATCTTCCTCCTTGACCTGTGGGAAATAGCTGTGGGAAACACCGAGCTTCCAAACTTTCCTCCCAAACACTAATGGGACTCCCTTTGGCTTGTTTCATTTGAAACAACTCAATAGCATTCCCCATGACTTCCTTGGAATGCAAAGGATGAACACTATAATGTTCATATATTTCTTCACTATTAGACACCTCTACTTTCTCAATTTGGCCAGCACACAAAACGCTATCCTCTTCATCACTTACTTCCTCTTCTGCAACATATACATTCTTATAGTACTTATTATTTTTCTTCAAATACAAAGTTGCATTTTTCACTTTCCTAACATCCACTAAATCTTGCCATATTTTCTTATTCTTTGTCGGAACCCCATTAACCAAGATAACCAGAGGTTCCTCTTCCACTTTCTCAACTCCAATTGTGTTAATGTTTTTGTTCAAATCTAGAGGCAAATAAACAACTCTTCCCTTTAATCCTCTCTGTAAATCTGCTGGAGGCAACTTCCCTGTCTTGGGCTCCATTCTTACAATAGCCTGAAAGGGATGGATACTTTGAATCAAAATAGATTCATAAGTATTTAAATCCTTCAATTCTGAAGGTATCTCAACCAATTCCAGATTATTATGAACTGCCCTAGCAGGCATCTGGTTTTGATTTAATTTATTACAACAATAAGTACACACACGTTGATCCACTCCCAAATCAAAACAATTTTCTACCATCAAGTATGTGGCAAAATCCTTCCATTCACTATTATTTTCCCTTTCAGTTTTTGCATATAAATCCACTAACTTAGTCTGATTCTTATAATAAGTGCGTCGACAACATACACAAGTGAAATTAGGCCTCTCACTTGATTTCATCTGAAACGTGGCAATTTCCTTCTGAAAATTATCTGAACTAGAAACCTGTATATTATCTTCAACATAACCCTCTACTTCTGGGTCAATTTGAACATTCTCATCTCTACTACCAAAGTAACAAAAGTCAATTTCTTCACAAATATTCTTCACATCTATTTCAGAACCATGCAAAAGAGCAGCACATAATTGTTTAAGCATAATTGCTGGACTCTTAGCATAATACAACATTCTCACTAATTTTCTCACTTTATTATGATGCACTGCTAGCATCCTGAAATGATGAAAAACACTCTGGCATACTCTCCTGGAAAGACAAGCCAGTGAATGACCACGCAAACCTGTCATTTGTCTCACTCTGCAAGGATCTAAATCTTGCAACAACTTCATTTTCTGCTTCAAACTTTTCTTATTAAATGTCCGTATAAAATCACAAAGCAAATTGATGGAAACCTGTCGCACACTGCAAATAGAACTACACTTCCAAATGTACACAGGACCCTTAGGACGTCTTCCTAAAACCTCATCACTTAGCGCCTCTTCTGTCTCTGTTGTCACAAGTTGTTCTTTTTCAACTGGACAACCATCCTTCACTTCATAAGCTCGACCACTGGTGTCAACTGCAAACACCAAATCATTATCCTGAAAATAACTCTCCTCATTAAAAAAAGCCTCACAACTAGAACTATGCATCCATTCTCCGGAAAAAACTTCACAAAAGTTAGTACGATTTACTACTCTCTTCCATCTACTTTTAGTTTTGAAATCAGAAATTACCTTGCTTAGTTTCCTAATTCTATTGATTACCAAAATAAACAACTTTCGCTTAATTTCAAAAGCATGATCAATAATTTTCTCTACATTTTTCTTCTTCTTATAAAATGCCGCTTTCTGTTGGCCTTTTTTTTTAATATTTTTCAATAAATTAACTATTATCCTATTACGGAACATTCGATGTTGAATGTCCCTAAACTGTTGTTTCCTTCTACTATCATGCACAGAGTTATCTCTTCCTCTACCAGTAACATTTTTGATGGGTCTCTCCTTTCCATTTAAATTGCTTTTCTTTTTGAGGACTGAAACATTTTTTGTAAAAATACTTTTTTTATGACAAATATTTCTTAAGAATGATTTCGTGCTCTTACCCGGACCTTTCTTGGTGTTTTGACAAGTATTTGGGGAAGAGGACTGCTGCAATAAAACATCATCCTGCTGTCTTTGACGTTTTCTCGCCTTTCTCATTCTGTTTTTTGTAGGCATTTTCCAAACTATGAAAGAATCTACAGTTGAATCTGTGGAAAAATGTATTAAAAAATGTTATTAACCACTATTACCAAACAGTAAATGAATAACAGTCATCTAAAACTTAATGCCCTACTAATTATTTAACATAGCAAAACTTTTGCACCAGCACTGCATCACAAAAATGACACTCAATGGTACAAAACAGGCATTGAACAATCATAAATCTCTCCCTAATATTTTTAATGATTAATTCAGGATGACGATAAGATGTAGCTTATCTAAAGGTTTGTTTAGGCCCAGATAAACCTTGCTATTAGCAAGGTTTATCGCAAATGCGATAAAAAACGGCCGCAATGCATGAATATCGCTGAAAAGTCAACGATATTCATGCATTATCCAGCAAATGCTCTTAGCCATGTTATCCACCTTCCATTGAATAACATGGCTAAGAACTGCTCGCAAATGCAAAAAAAAACGGCCACAATGCAAGAATATCGCTGAAAAGTCAGCGATATTCATGCATTTTCCAGCAAATGCTCTTAGCCATGTTATCCACCTTCCATTGGATAACATGGCTAAGAACTGCTTGCAAATGCAAAAAAAAACGGCCGCAATGCATGAATATCGCTGAACAGTCAGCGATATTCAAGCATTTTCCAGCAAATGCTCTTAGCCATGTTATCCACCTTCCATTGGATAACATGGCTAAGAACTGCTCGCAAATGCAAAAAAAAACGGCCACAATGCATGAATATCGCTGAACAGTCAGCGATATTCATGCATTTTTCAGCAAATGCTCTTAGCCATGTTATCCACTTCCCATTAAATAACATGGCTATGAACTGCTCAGGGCCCCATGAGGAACCCTATCCATTTTAAAAGGAAAACATAACATCAAAGACACTCAAATGCCTTATAAATATGGCCCAAAACAACCTATGAAGCTCTAACAGTACATATCCAGAAATGTAATTGATTTCAAAATTCGTTTTTAAACACAGCATATAAATTAATTGTATACCTGCATTCATGAAGAAATGACTGAAAATGTCCTTCAGACACATGAAAGTGTTTTCTGGAATGCCCTAGCACCATTTTTGGGACACTATTAACATGGCTAGGTAACTCCCATAATCAAAATCAAAATTTGCCAAGCGCAAGTGGGAGCGTATTTACAAGACACTTGCCCCATGAAGAACACTTTCCATTTAAAAAGGTAAACATAACATCAAAGACACTAAAATGCATTCTAAATATGACCCCAAACAACCTATGAAGCTCTAACAGTACATATCCAGAAATGTAATTGATTTCAAAATTCGTTTTTAAACACAGCATTTAAATCAATTGTATACCTGTTTTCAAGAGGAAAGGACTGAAAATGTCCTAGAGACACAGGAAAGCGTTTTCTTGAATGCCCTACCACCATTGTTTGGACATTATTAACATGGCTATGTAACTCCCATAATCAAAATCTAAATTTGCAAAGCACAAGTGGCAGCGTATTTACAAGAAATTTGCACCATGAAGAACGTAAAATAGCATAACAGACACTCAAATGCCTTGTAAATATAACCCAAAACAACCTATGAAGCTCTAGCAGTACATATCCAGAAATGTAATTGATTTCTAAATTCGTTTTTAAAAACAACATATCTGTTTCAGCTTACATAACAGACCATGGAATGGGCTCCATGTAGCACAATAACTTGTGTTACTGCATGCCAGAATGCTACACCGAATATGCAATTACAATTTCTCAAAGTAACAAAATCTATTTCTATATCACTACAGACAAAGCCACAGTTTAAAAACACAGCTTTCTTCATCATTTTCTCCTTAATTCATACTATTCTCTCTCTAAAATAAATAAATCTTTTCTCACCTTAGCAAATACTTTTTAAGTTTTGAAAACAGTCTCAGAAATACACCAAATTGTCTTCAGCAGAAGAAAAACGATGCACTCCAGAGGCTGCAGCTATTGAAAGCACAGAAAAACAGATATTCATTTCACATATCTCTCATATTAGCCAATCATAACTCTTCCCTCACTTTTTTCAAATCAAAACCCTTCCCCCCTCTGCCCTCTCTGCCTTTTTTCCATAGCAACCACCTCCTGGAAGACCTCTCATGTTTGCAAATTCACACAACAATGTTTCAATTGAACTCTGAACTCTCAGTGCACCTGCGTATCCAGTGCAATCTTTCATTAAATGTTTCTTCCTTGACCATTCAAATTACATCTTTCAAAGAACACATCCATGCACCCTAACTTTCTGTTTTCAGAAATGGAAATGCACCAATCACTGCTAATGATTCATTAGCATTGGAAATCCACAGTTTTTTTTCTTTACAAACTCCTACTGTTTCAACTGCCCTTTCATTACCACACTTCATCTGACTGCAGAACAACCTTCTCCCACCATGTTTAAGGTCTGGATTGTTGGACATAGTTACATCCACTGGGCTCAAAGGTATGCTGAGAACAGAAATTTACACAACCTCAATTTACAGGATGTGGAAATTAAGTGGTTGGGCCAAAGAGGATTAAAATGTCACCAATTGATACCATTGGTGAAAACCTTTATGCATTTGCCAAAACCTGACCTGTTAATAGTGCACTGTGGAGGTAATGATTTGGGCACTTTGACAGGGGTAGGTCTGGAAATGCTTTTAAAGGACACCTTGGAGCAATTAATGGCACTTTTTCCTCAAACTGCTTTGGTATATTCCAATATATGCCAAAGACAGAAATGGAGGTGGTCCAACCAATTTTCTCCACAAATTGAGAAAGCGAGGAAGCATGTAAACAAATCTGTTTCAGCTTTCATGAGAGACCATGGAATGGGCTCTCTGTACAACAATAACTTGCGTTACTACATGCAAGATATCTACAGAGGAGATGGAGTTCACTTCTCAGATGAGGGCAACAGAATTTTCATTCTGAATTTAAGACTGTGCATTGGTACCTACTTATAAGTACCTAAATGTACCATAAACCCAAAAGATCTTCTCAGAGCTACCCTTCATCTGATCACACACTTTTATTATTTTTTTTCTAACTTTTTTCTGTAATTTTCAACAAACTACGCTCAAAGAGCGCTATCCGGTACGCGAACTGGAAGCTAACCGCGCAAAATTTTTAAAAAAAATGTTTTTTCTTCGCACATATAGTCCTCCTCAGCCACCCTCAGAAAACGTAGGGGGGCAAACTACTTGTACCATGCCCCCTTCTACCCATTCAGAACATTATTTACCCTCCATTTTATACCTTGATGCGACCGAAACACAAAATGGTGGACTCCCGTTACGCTCCTAGTTCGCGGACCGGACCGCTTTCCGGGAAGCGGTCTAAAAAAAAGGTGGGAAAGTGATTCACAGAAAAACGACTAGAGACACTCTCACCAAATATAAATTAGCTCATACTACATAACAATCCCTTTCATTTTCACAAATTTGATTGAAATTTAATTTAGCCATTTAGCCTGTAGACCTCTCCAAGTACCGTGAGGTAAATTACTTCACAAAACACATCTGAAGTGTTGGAATTGACAACCAATGAAAATGTTACTTTCATTTTCTACTTTTATTACCTGACATTTGATTGGTTATATACTTGAATATATATAAAGGAAGAGAAGGAAACACAGCCATTTTGACTGCTACTTCTTGTTGTACATTACAATTGAATTATCACTAAACTCTTCAACTTGTTTGTAAAGGTAAGTTGTTATTTTTAAAACTGAAGTATATTGTACACTATAACTTAATATAGTAGACTTTTTCTGCTAGATATACACTATCCCTCTGTACTAGTAATGTATTTAGATAGACTTCTCTGTTATAGTTATGAATGGAGTTGACTTGTCTTGGTTAAATAACATACACTTTTTTATAGTCCTATTTCCACTCTGATACTATACACTGCCAAAAGAAAAATTCACTGATAAAAAATGACTATCTAAAATTAATCCCAACAGTGCCCTATCTCTACTAATATATATTGTTTTAATCCAAATTTCAGGCAAAATGGAAGGCGAAAACCAAGTTTCTTTTGAAATGGACCTGCAAGAGAGCAGCCAGGAATTGATTGAACAAATTGACATGGAATTTATGGATGAAAGCTTGGATAATGAACTGCTGCAATGTGTCCAAGCAGTAGATGCCCTCCTTGCAAATGAGGACATTTTACAACCTCACAGATTGCAAACAATATTTCAAGAAAATAATGACATTTCAGACACTGAAATGTTAGAAAGTTTAATAAATTATGAAAAACAATAAAAATTAAAAAAAAAATTAAAAAAAAGAAAACAAAAAAAAAACAAAAACAACAAACAAAACAACAAACAATTAACATTTAGTCTTTGAAAAGTATATCATTCTATTATCCTTAAAGTACGCTGCCTAGAACGCTTTCCGGTTCGCGTACTAGGCGCTCATCGCGAAAAAAAAAAAAAGAAAAATTTTTTTTGAACCCTGCTGGGCCCTTTTAAAACCTCCACATAAAACCTAGGGGGTCAGGGAGGATCTACTATGCCCCCTTATGGAAATTTCCCCCTTTGTTTTGGCCTCCTCTTATCTCTCGATCCTACCGAGAGACAAGATGGCGGCCGCACCGGACTGTTTAGAATGTTGACAGACACCGAAGAGCCAATCAGCTTTCCGTGCGCAAAGTTCCGTTACGCGAAAAGTACGCGAACCAGATCGCTGCCCGGAGCGCTGTTACAGATATATATCTTGATTTAAACGTTAATTTCTCAAAATCCACTGGAGCACATATATTGAGACCTAGCAAAGGCACATCGGCCTAACAGTCCCTACAATTTTGCCAAGTTTCGTGCAAATCCATTCAGCCGTTCGAGCTAAAAGTGAGTCCAACCGCCCTATGGAAAACTCAATGTTAAAAACGCGTTTTGGGACCCCCCTTTTTTCTCAACCCCCCCTTGACGACCCCCCCCAAATTTCCTGGAGCTGCTCAGAAACAAAATGTGCCATTTTCCTGAAAATTTTAGCCAATTCCGTCCACAAACGCCAAAGTTATTAGGCATAGAATTTTCAGAAATCCCATAGGGAAAAAATCCTAACTATATATACCTACTGGCGACCGCCAGTAGGTAATATATATATTTATATATATATATATGCATAGCATGCATGGTAAAGGCATTTGTGTGGTAATAGACTTGTAACGGCATGTGTTGTAATGGTCTGCGTGGTTCCATCATACATCCATGCTGCAATAGAAGGTGTAAAATCTAGTAAGTTTCTTGCATCTAACCAGGCTTCAATTGGTACATAGCATTTCGGAGGTGATGCAGTGACATCGGTGATATCTATGACTGGAGCACTGTCAGTGTTTTCACCAGGTTGATAATGTCTTCTGGTGAGGTTACCTTCAGGTGAAGAAGAATGGTATATTGCAAGGTGAATATCTCAGGAGGGAACCAGGGCCTCTATATGGAAACAACAAGAGTGTTGGTAGAGTATAGACCCATAAAGAAAAAGGAAAGGGCTTGAAAAGAAGTTTGCCAGCTTTTTTTCTGAGAGTTGATGGCATATAAGATTCGACCCGCCTCACACCAGTTCATCTGATTCTCATTCACTGTTCCACTGTCTTCAGAAATTGGCATGTTTGTATTGACTGCTGTTATGTGGTCGAGTAGGCAGGATTTATCTTTTTATATAACATGAAATGCTTCCAACACTATTTGTGGCCTAGCAGTGTCTGGACTGCAGCTAGATGTAAAGGTCAGTTGTAAATTATTTATTTTTATTTATTTATTTTTAAAGTTTTATATAGCGCGAACAAGATCTTTGCAGATATCAGAGCGCTTTACAGAAACAGTAGGTAGGATAGACAAGACTCTTAAATCAATATGAGATTCCGTAGACAGTGAGTTGCAAAAATAGGGTATCAATCATACAGAGTATACAGAGTAATAACAATCAAGAAACAATAATATGGAAGCCGTACAATGTCTACGCGGATAAGATTATAGCACCCCAGAGGGTGAGTAAACACAATGTTGAAGGCAGAGCATTAGTCAGTAGTGGGTGTGTTGCAGGTTATTGAGGCCGATAAAGTGGTAGCCAAATGCTGTCATTGTTCCAGTATCAATAGTGTTTAGGTGTATTTAGCCATAAGGATGGCCTTCACCTCTTTCTTGAAGAGTATAGTGGACGGGATAAGCCTGGTTTCTGGCGGGAGTGCATTCCAGATCCTAGGTGCCATTCCAGAGAAGGAGCGTTTGTATGTTTTTTCCTTCCGGAATCTCCGTGGTTTCAGGAGGAGAGTGTTTGTGCTTCTGTTGGATCTTGAGCCTCCTGATATGGTCAGCTTATGAGAGAGGTAGTTGGGTGCCTTGTGGTGTACGGCCGAGTGTGTCATACAGGCAATTTTCAACTGAATTCTGGCTTCAATAGGCAGCCAGTTCAGGGCTTTTAAGTCAGGGGATATATGCAAGTGTTTTCTTGAGCCAGTGATGAATCTCGCGGCCGCGTTCAGGGAGGCTCTTAGGGGGGCCGTTGTTGTCAGGGGGAGCCCGCTGAGAGCCACAATTCCGTAGTCTATGCGAGGAATGACTAAGGCTTGTACCACAGTTTGGAAGTCCTTGGGTGGTAGGAAGGGTTTGAGTTTTCTCAACGTGTTGATTTGGAAGTTGGCTCCTTTAGTTGCTATGCTAATATGCTGCTGCATGTCGAGATTGGAGTCCAGTGTGATGTCCAGGGATTTCGCTGAGTCCACGATGGTGGGTTGGACATTGAGTGCGGTTAGATGATTGAGCCAGGTTTGGGTGATGGCCTTTTTCGCAGGAGGAGAGATCAGAAGGAACTCAGTTTTCAGAGCATTTAGTTTGAGGTGATTGTCGGCCAGCCAAGCTTGGGTGTTTCTTAGTGTGGCATTCAGCAGTTTGATGTCTTCAGGGGATTGAAGCTTGAGGTAGAGCTGAGTGTCATCGGCGTACATATGGAAATGTACCTTAGAGGATTGGAGCAAGGTGGTGAGTGGTTCCATGACGAGGTTGAACAATGTGGGGGATAGGGAGGAGCCTTGCGGGACGCCCAGTGTTACTGGCACAGGCGAGGACAGTGAGTTGTTGATCTTGAACCTCTGAGAACGGTTGTGCAGAAAGGACGTGAACCATTTGAGAACCGTCCCAGATATGCCCATTCTGGTATTTAGGAGCTCCAGTAGATTCTCGTGTTTGACTGTATCAAATGCTGAAGAAAGGTCAAGAAGGATGAGGAGGCAAGACTCATTGTGATCAAGGATTTGGAGGGCATCATCTATTATGTGTGTCATGGCCGTTTCCGTGCTATGCTTTGCTCTGAATCCAGATTGGTGAGAGTTGAGGAGGTCAAACTGCTCAATGTGTTTTGTCAGTTGGAGTTGCACGCATTTTTCTAACAGTTTTGCTAGAGTGGTGATATTGGTGATAGGACGATAATTGTTTAGGTCGGCCGGGTCAGCTGTGGGTTTCTTGAGTATAGGCGTGACTTGCCCAATCTTGAGGGAGTCTGGGATGAGCCCTTGTTGGAGGGAACAGTTGATGATTTTAGTCCAGAGTGGGAGGAACAGGGCGGTGAGGACTTTAACAGCGTTGGCAGGTAGGGGGTCTGTGTGATGATTGGCGGGTTTCAAGGTGACCAGCAGCTTGTGAATTGATTCTTCGGAATAGGTGTCGAAGGATGTCCATGAAGCGTTGTTTTTAGCATGAGTGTTAGTTATGCATATGGAGCCGGCGAATCGCCGTGCATCCTTGATGAGATCGCTTCTTATAGTGTCATTCTTTTGCTTGAAGAAAGCAGAGAAGTCTTCGCAACTTGGGATGGCCTTTGTTAAGTTGTTGGGTTGTGGAGGTTGCATTTTGGTTTGGGTTTTGACTAACTCGAACAGTTTTTTTGGTCGGTTTTTAGCTTGATCCAGCTGTTGGCTAAAGAATAATGATTTCGCGCGTTTGATTTTTCTGAAGTAAGCGTTTCTCTTACTCTTGAGCGTTCTAAGGTTCAGTGCTGAGGGGTCCGATCTCCACGCGCGCTCAGCTAAGCGCATCACCCGTCTGTCTTCATTGAGTCTGCCATCGTACCATGGGTTAGAGTTCTTGCTGGACACTCTCTTCAATTGCAAGGGTGCGGCTTCATTGATTATTGTAGACATGGAGTCTAGGTAGAGGTTGGTCAATGCATGCACATCAGAGACGTCCGTCGGGGGAAGAAGGAGACTGCCTGTGTGGACAGGCAAGGACTTTGGGTTAAGGTTCTTCAGGTCCCTCTTCCAAATCTTGGTTTTGGCAGGTTGCGCCGGTTTAAGTTTGACTTTTTCGTTGAGGAAGAAGGTGATGATGTGGTGGTCTGACCAGTCACATGGTTCGATTGCGACTAGTTGGGTAGAGTCTTCTTTGGCGATGATAAGGTCAATGGTAGATTATGAAAGACGTTATCCTGTTTGATGCAATGAATTATTTGCTCTGCAAAACAACTTACCAGAAATGTGGCTAGGAAAGGGAGACTGCATACCAGTCGGCTATTGTCCAGATCTTCTGAATTTGCTACTTGTTTTTTCGCAGGGACATACATTGGCCAATTGACAGGGCTTTAAGATCTACACCATGGTTGAGGACAGTATTGACAACATTTGTTAGGTAAGGATTGAGAAATGAGCTGATATCTTCTACCATCCTGTTAGAGATAGAAACTGAGAAATGTTTGGAAGGTCTTAGACGTTCAATAGTCATTGTAATATCTACCTGTATATCGCCTTGAAAGATGATCAACCCTCTGTGGATTTACAAACTAAGGGGGTCATTACGATGGAGTATTTTCCGCATCCTCCGGGCCGGCGGAAGCCACCGCCGGCCCGGAGGATGCGGAAAATCCTCTGCGGACCCACCAGGACCCACCCCCACATTAGGATGGCTGGTGGGTCATGGTTTAGGTCCGCAGCTTTTCCGCCGCGGCTGGCTTACAACCGCGGCGGAAAAGCACTAAAATGGTGACGGTGTCTCTCAGACACCGTCAGCCAGATTAGGATGTGCTTGGGAACATGCTTTTCCGCTGCGGCTTTTCCGCAGTGGAAAAGCATGTGTAACTGCACTGCGGGGGCCCGTTGCGGGCCCCCTAGGTGTAGTGGGGGGTGGGGGGTGCACATGGGGGGTACCATAGGTACCCCCTGCTTTTGCGTGCACAATGCAGCAGGCACCGTGCGGTGCCTGCCGCTTTGTGCACGCAAATGCTGTGCATGCATTTTTAACATTGCTGCGGGTGCAGCTTGAAGCTCCACCCGCCGCAATGTTAAAATAGAGGATGTGACCGCCACCCAGGCGGTCACATCCTAATCTGCACAGAGGGAACGCCGCAGCCCATGCGGACGTTCCCTCATGCTCTGGGGTCGCGGACGGACTCAAGTCCGTCCGCGATCGTAATGACCCCCTAAGGCATCAAAGGGTAACTGAGAAACCTCAAAGACAATAGAGATATCTATCTTTTCGATTTTGTCATAGAATAAGTTAGAGAATCCCTCACAATTCTCTGTCTCAAGAGAAGAGTTAGGGGAATTGATTGACCTACTTGTTTAACAATCTTTAATCATATGCTTTTTGCATGCTTTACACGTGGATCTTGGGAAAGGAAGATTTGATTAAGATTGATTTTTTTGCCATATTCTCCCTGTCTCTTTTAGAAGTTTCCTTCTCTCATGTATTTCTTTGGAGAAATAATGTGAAGAAATGTTTTTATTCTAATTTTCTAATTTAACTGGGCAAGTCCATCTGCTACTTAATTCATTAATTAGTTAGTATGGCATTTCATCTTGGTTACATCATGTTCTATTTTGGGGCTCATTAACTTTACAGATTCCTTATTTTTCAATACAGATCTATTTGTGTCAGTGACGTTTGTAGTGCAAAGAATAGGTTTTTAGCTTGCCCCATGCTTTAGGTTTTGGTGTGCAGAAGGTAGAAAGAGACTAGGTAGTGATCACACAAACCCAATGTAATTGAATGTCCAATTTTGATGAGTAATTTTTTGAGATTATTAGGTCTAGTATTGAACATGTTCAACATTTCATAGAAGTGGGTGATAGGCAAAGTTGTTGAAGATTGTTGTATATCACAAAGTGGAGAAACATCACTATCACATGTGTCTCTTAAGTGCAGATTGAAGGCACATAAGAAGAGTTTATTTGCAGCTGAATTAGTGCTATCTGCAGGACGCTACGGGTTTTAACTGACTATGAAGATGAAAATATATGAATAAAGGATCATAATCTAAACATGTCTGATTGGTGTTTTGTGTAAATAAAATATGTAATTTGTGTCACACTTTCCAAAGTGTTTTTGCTGAACTCTATTTGATAGAAAACTAGTTGATTGATATAATGTTGGGTGTTGAACCAGTATGTGTTGATACATAAGAAGAGTTTATTTGCAGCTGAGTTCGTGCTATCTGCAGGATGTTTAATCAGCTGTTCCATAAACAGTGGACTGCTGCCTGGGGCTAGATGATGTGAAACACAGTGAGTTTCCTTTCTGATATTTTTCCCTAAATAGGCATTGCATGGTGAAAAACCGATTGATTTTCTGGGAAATTGATTGATTTTCAGATTTGCCTTGCTTTATTGCTCTGTGTATCATTGCAACAACTCTTCAGCTTTTCCCTCCCAATCTAAGTATACTATAGAGTAGCCTGAAATTAAGAAGAGACTGAGTACTGGTTGAGAGGAGCCAGTTGTCTAGGTTTTCATACCTCTACATTGTCTGAGGCTCGGAATTCCGTCTGCAATTTCTATGTGATGGTTGACTGCTTATCTACAATTGTGTATTGCAGGCATCAGAGAGAAGTGCTCCTTTTTAATGAAGGAAGCTGTGCCAATTGAGACTTCAATCAGGTTGTAGGGGCTCGTTTGGATCTAGTGAAACATTGCTGCAACCTCTGATGTTCATGATAACAGTAATCTCCAAAGTGGAAATGTGCACGTTCCAAGAACTAGGGTGTTGTATGAGAAGTCTCAATCTTTTACCTTCCTTTTTCTGTCTCGCCTGAGATGGCGCATGCCCTGTTGCTGGTGAGACATTTTGTTCGCTTAAACAGGGCTTAGAGCCCACCCATTGCCTTCATTGTCACTCTTATTTGCTGGCTCCTGTTTGGTCAGTGTATGCCAGCTTTACATCCTCTTAGTGTGTTTTCCCTGCCCTGAAGAATAGTCAAAGGGTTGCTTTCTTGCCCTGTGCAGTGTCCTTCCACTGCTTGCACTTTATCGGAGGAACTTTTTTTTTCTTTTTTACTTGCAGCACTCCATAAGAGTACATGTGTTTGGAGGATGCCTCCTACTCCCCTTACCCTGCACTGTTGCTTCCCCATACCCTCTCTCCCCTCTGGTGTTGTGGCTCGCCCATCCCCCCTCTCCCATTGTTGCTTCCTCAGTCCTCACCGTCGTTGCTTCCCCTGTTCCCTTCAACTGTCACCCCAATTGATGCTACCTGGTCTCCTCTCCCTCCCATCATTGGCTGCCCCATACCCCATCCACCTTCCCATTGTTGCTTGCCCTGGCCCCAAACCCCTGTCACTGCTTGTCCTTCCCCCGCTCCAAGTCACACCTTGCATCTTCCTCCCAACCCCACCTTCCTGTTGTCTCTGGCCCCTTCTCATCCACACACCCACCCACCAGAAAAAAAGGACTATGACCCGGCAAATACTGGGTGCATCATAGCGTTTCTTTTTCTTACTTGCCAGCCATTTTGCACAGCCGCTGCACTGATGTACAACATGGCTAAAACACATTGTCAAAGCACTACAGTACAGTCATTGCAAGGGTTTGCAACGTGAATAAACCATCAACAATTTGGATTGGAATTCAGACATCTCGATAGGTTTTCCTGCTGTTTCAGAGATCTCAGTACAACGTGCAGTCACTAAGGAAGTACGAGCCATTCCCTGGGGGCCTATTATTTTCTACAAAGCTGATATATTTAAAAACATTGGGATGAATGCATAATGAGCAGGTAATACAAAGAGTGTACCAATGACCATATACTACGTTATTATTTATTAGTATTCATTTTGTTTCTAAGTGAAACTGTGATTTGTTCACAACCAAAGTAATGTTAAGGTGCCCACAGGAGACACTAAAACTATCAATTGGAACAATTGAATGCTTTCGAAATATTTCACATGTTTTGTTACGTTCGATAAATTGCCTCATATAGATTTATTTTTTTAAAGTAAACCACATAACCCTATCCCTGTTGCATAATTTATGCCGTAAAAGGTAAAGACTTTGGGCCAGATGTAGGTAAGATCAAATTTGCGAATCCTTAATAGCGAATTTTACCGATTCGCTATTAAGGACTCGCGAAATTGAATGTAGGTAGGAATCGCTAAACTATTAGCAGTTCCTTAATATTCCTTAATAACGAATCGCAAATTGAGATTTACTAATAAGGAATACCTACTCATTCATTCCTGTGGGCTAGGAGGACCAAGGAATGAATGGGAAGATATTCACTATTTGCGATTCGCTGTTAAAGAATCGCAAATAGCGGTAGCTATTTCAAGGGTGCCAGGGTGTCAAAAGGACACCCTGTTGCATCCCTGAAATGTGTATGTGTGCACATGTGGCGCACATACATGTTCTAACGACAGGAATGTGTGCCACATGGCACTTTAAAAAAAGCAAAAAGTGTTTTTTTAAAGAAAATCGCTAATTACCACCAACTTGAATTTGGTGGTAATTAGCGATTCCTTAAGGCTAAAGTGCACTTTCTTTTGCGCTACTTACATTGCATTTTAGGAATCGCAATTACCGATTCCTTAAATGCAAGAGCAAAATAAGGTATCGCAATTTTGCGATTCCTTATTTTGGTAATAGGTTTAAACTCACCTACATTGCCCGCAGCCAAATAGCGATTGCAAACGCTGAAATTCTGCTAATTTCAGCGTTAGCAATCGCTATTTGGCCACCAAATCTGGCCCTTTAATTTTTAGAGTTATGTGTAGAAAGAAATGGACTTCCACCGTTCTGAGTTAGAAGTGAGACAGACAAAGGTCCAAAGATCACCGTGTGCTGTTCTCTTGAAAATTTAAAATGTATTGATATGTAGCGTAATATCTAACAAAAACAATTTTTGAGCAAAATGGCTGTTCAATAAGCTGGCTACAATGAATGCCTATCCAAAATGGCCTATTTGCTAAGTGTTTTATACTTCGATTTAAGCACCATTGAATTTAGTTGTAGTTGTAGCGCACTGAGGCAATTACATTAAGCACACGAGTAATCTTACCTAATTATCTTTTGATGGTGTAAGCAACAAGATCTCTAGCCTTCTCACTTTTTCAGGGATATTTAACCTTTTTGTCTAAGTGACGCACAAAAGCCCTTTCAAAATTCATTTTTCCAGGAATGTCATTTACTGCACCACCTGGATTACAAATGGGGGTTGGCATGGTCAGTGAGTGGTACCGAATCATTGGTTAAGTGCACAATACAGACCAAAGGACAATCAAAGCACATTAAAACTTTAAATTAAGAAATAAGGGTTTAAACTTGGCAAAATGCCAGAATGCAACTCATTGACTAATTTTGGACAGCGAATGATTGATTAGTCCAGCCCACATATGTCTACTATAAAACGATCTTAGGTACCAGAAATCTTCGGTGCCCAGCGAAAGAGACAGGAGCCTGTACTGAGATTTATAGGCAATGTTGATCTGTGATGTGGTGTAAGATAGCTGTGTCCTCCCTGACTGCGGACCTCAAAGAATGAAAGATGGATGTTTCCTTAATAGGATTTTGACATCATAGGTTGATAATGAGTTGGTTGTTCCAAAAGATCTACTTTGAGATTGTTGAGATATTTGCTGCTATTGTTTCTGGGTCCATGGGTTGTCAGCTCAAATGTGGGTTGTGTAGTATTTTCTTCTGTAAAAGGCAGACTGTGCAGTCCGGCAAAATATGCCAGCCTTAGTCAAGGCTATTTCAGTATGTGGCTGGCACTGCTGTTGGTCATTCTGAATTTCCTTTGTGTGAGTGAGGAAATCGTATGCTGTTGTTGCACATTTCTGTTACTGATGTGTGTTTGGGCACACTTGCAGTGAGTGATACTTGTTACCACTCCAACGCCTCTTTCCCAGCTTGTGTAGCATGTACAAGAAAGCTCCGCGAACTGTCATAAATAATCGATATAGTACGAGTTTAAATCTCGGCAAGGCAAATTTGCATTTTTAATCTCCCGAGGTAAAGTGCAGAGAAGCTAAAAGCGCCATATAAAAACACAAAATAGCACTTTATTGAAGAGGCTCGATCATGCTATAAGACATTATTGCCACCTGCTGTCTCTTTAGAGCACAGCACTTATAAGCCGTTCTTGAGCACAGCTCTGTTGTAATTTTAAAAATGCTAATTAAGTGTCGTGAACAATTCTCGACGAAGCTTCAAAGCAAGCCAATATCTAAAAAAAAAAAAAAGCACTTGCAATGCAATAGAGCTCGCATTCACGCGAGTTTTTAGCTATTGGCATTGTAAATGACAATGGGCGAAATGTACGACGCAAAATAACCACTCGCAGACCACCATGTCTGGGACCGCTTTTAAATAAAGCAGTTTTTTTGTAATGCAGCCCGTTTTCCTTAAAGGAAAACGGGATGCATTTAAGAAAAAAAAAATGTTACATTTTCATTACATTTTTTAAGGGCAGGTAGTGATCCCTGGGACCACTGCCTGCCATAAAAAATATTTTCCCCTGCATCTGCAAAGGGGATGGGGTCCCCTGGGAACCCCTTCCCTTTTGCGAGTGCATTAGCACCCTCTTGAAGAGGGTGGTAATTTGCCAGTGTTTTGTGACCGGAATCGCGGTTGCAAAACATTCACAGATGGCCTTGCCTCGGTATTAGGAAGGGAATGCCCCCTCCTAATAGCGAGTCGCAAAACCTATTTAGCGAGTTGCAAATAAATTGAGACTTGCTAAATAGGCTTTGTACATGGCCCATGCTGTTTTTGCATGCCCAAACGGGTTCGCAAACCCGTTTGCGCATGCAAAAACGGTTGTACATCTGGCCTAATGCCTTTTATTTATGTTTTGGGTGTTAAAACATAAATAAAAGGCATTGTCATTTACAATACTAATAGCTTAAACTCTTGCAAATGCAAGACATATTGGATTGCAATAAAGGGCCTTCTCGACCGCTTGTTAGATTGTAAATTTCAGAGGAAGAGACCAGCCTGCGACATCTTCAAAGTAGTGATAAAAAGTGCAGTGAAGAAAATGTGTAAGTGTTTAAATTACGCAGACACAAAGTGTGAAGTGGGAGTTACATATACATACATATGATCCGAGTTATAAACACTAAGAAAGCGCTCCAACATCTTTCGCTCTGTGATTGCACTGTTGCGGCACAGGAGAAAGAGCGGGAGTGAGGGCTATTTCCGTAGGTATTGGTACTCGTAGTGGTGGTGGTATTGGTGGCGGTGGATTAGCGGTGGAGGTAGTATTGGTGGCGTGGTATTGGTAGTGGTGGTATTGATGGTGGTGGTATTGGTGGTGGAAGTGTTGGTATTAATGGTGGTGGTGATATTGGTGGTTGTGGTATTGGCGGGTGCCGCTCGTAGACGCGAGGGACAGACTTTGGTGCGTGGAGACCTTTTGGGAGTGCCCTTCCCCAGCAAGGACCCGGGAAGCAGACTGACCATCAGCGCGGGCGGAGGTACTCACAGTGGGACTGCGAGTCCCAGGATTCCTGGCGGCGTGTGTTCGTGCCGTACCTGGAGACTCTTCCCCTGAGACCCCGCCTTCATCCTGGGCGTTCAAAACCGCGACTAGCGGCCCCCGCTGCGCGGGGATCGCTCGTAGACGCGAGGGACAGACTTTGGTGCGTGGAGACCTTTTGGGAGTGCCCTTCCCCAGCAAGGACCCGGGAAGCAGACTGACCATCAGCGCGGGCGGAGGTACTCACAGTGGGACTGCGAGTCACAGGATTCCTGGCGGCGTGTGTTCGTGCCGCACCTGGAGACTCTTCCCCTGAGACCCCGCCTTCATCTTGAGCGCCAGGCCTGCCCACTGGCTATAAGACGACGCCTCGCTACGCGCATCGCGGGACGCGCGCGGGCTAAGCCCGGGCAAAGGGCGGGACGTTTGAGGCCGTTAGAGAACGGAAGAGACCGGACCGGGCCACCCCCCTAACGCTCCGTCTCCCCGTTCCCATTTACTGACTAGTTGGTTGCCTTGAAGTAGGACGCTACATAATGGCCAGTAGGGAATCAAGAAGCAAGACTGCTTCCTTGGTCTCAGGTACTTTGGACAAATTTCTCTTTAAAGCAAACTCTGCGGCTAACATTGGTCCTCTGGTGCTTGAAAAACTAACTGAAGAGGGTGTAGAGAATACTGGTTTTTCTTCTCCAGGTCTATCAAGTAATACCAGCACACCGCTATTGCTTGATGCTACCCATCTGTCTCTAATGGATAGTATTGACCAAACCATAGAGTCAGTTTTACAACAGCTTAGGACACCATCAACCTCGCTAAGGGAAAGGGACACATCACGTATCATCAGTGATGTGGAGCTCTCCCCTGTCGTAGAGTTGGTACAGTCCGGGGCTCAGGGAGAGAGTCTCAATTCACTAGAGCATACGGGGTGTAGAGAGGATCCTGTATTGAAATTGAAAAGGAAAAGATGTAGAAAGCCCAAAAGTGCTTAAAGAGCCAAAACTGATCCCATAATGCCCACGCGGGAAGACAACGTGGGCGTTTCTGAGACACCAGCTACGGGTAACGATAGGGAAATGTTGAGTACTCCATCTATCCCCTCTATACCCGTGCTCACTGAGCCATTTATCTTCGGCGGGGTTACTCCCAAAACTACAGAATTCCTTATCACCTTGCTTACTGATATCTTCAAAAGCCTTTTGAATCCTCTTTCCCTTAAATTGGACTCAATAGAATCGAGACTGATAGCTCTAGAAAGATTAAGGGCTGGTAATGGCGCTCAGACAGGGATGGGAGATAGCACACATGGAGCACAGGGGCTTAGTGCAGGAGCATCCCACTCTCCTCCAATCACCATGGTTATGGCTCCAACTATACCTATAGTTCTTCCTGGGGAAAATTCTAACATCAGCGCAGTACCTGTGCTTCAAACTGCACCTGTACCACCTCCCAGGTTAGTGCCCCCGATACCAATTCCCAGGAGGTCGAAGCAACCAGCTCCGGCCAGCCTACCTAGTCAGGAGAGACCACCTAACGAGATGGTTAATGGCTCTAACCGGCTGGATAGCCCCAAAACCAGGCGTAAGGCAGTTAATTTACCCCCTGAGGCGGTAGGCTACACTGTGATTTTGATGGGGGTACCAGAGCTTGCAAGAGGCGTAACGGAGTCTTATGATTCTTTACGCAACAAGGTAATTAGCTGGTTAAACATCCAAAGGCCTTTACCACCGAACCTAAAAGGAGAGGTTCTTATGGTTAGAAGGGTCCCATGGGTTGGGTATACTGCTAAGAAAAGTGTGGGGGACTGTATAATTGTCAGTTTTAGGGGCCCCCAGGTTGTCACTTATATCTGTAACTGGCTTGGCAATACAGGTAACACATCCATTGAGTTGGTCCCTCTCTCATATTTCTATCCTAATGTTCGAAATCAAACCATGAGGAAGGACGACGGCTGGACTCGGGTGGGTTTCGCTCTGGATGGGTCAAGATACAGGCCCAGACACAACATTTTCCCTGCCCAAGTCAATTATGCACATCCCAACAGATTCACTTGCCTTGATGAAGTGGATTGACTTCAAAGGGGTGTTTCCTTACAATCTAACGAAAACATCGAAAGTGAATCTGTAGGACAGGGGACGGGAAATAGTGAGATCGAGATTCCCACTAGAGATGTGGATCCTCCCCAATGGAGTACCCTAAATTCTTCCAATCTTAGGGGTCATGTAGTTACTTTACCCCAGAGCCAAACCGGCAGTATTCTAACATCTTTAGCCCTGTGTGCCCTTAACAGTACATCTACTGCTCAGCCCATCCTGGAAATTCCAGTACAGCGCCCTGCATTTCCATCTACGGACACTGTACTGGAAACCACTGTGAAAACAACTGCGGGGCCGGCACTAAAAACTTCTATCGAAATTCTGAAGGTCCTCTCCTGGAATGTGGCGGGTATTGTAAACAAAATACACACAGTGGATTGGGATCTCCTAGTGGGTAGCAGTGATATCTGTCTTTTCCAGGAGACGTGGGCGAGGGAACCACTGAGTAGAACGGACTATGCAGTCTTTGAAATTCAGGCTAGGTGGAGTGGTTGGGGGAGGCCTTCGGGGGGTCTGGCGGTTTGGGTAGCTAGTCATATTGGGTGTAACGCGGAAAGCGTACCTATGTTCTCCCATGACATCCAGTGTGTACTTCTCAAGTGGCCCAATGCTGCAAATTTGGCAATTATTAATGTATACTCCCGCCCAGTCAGTGTGGCCATGGAATCGCCCACTCTTGAAGACCTTTCGTCTTTTCTGGGCCAACTGCCAAGTGATTGTAAAATAGTGATGGGCGGTGATTTCAATTGCCATTTTGAACCTTTAGAAGGCCTAAAGGAGGGTGCCCTTACTACTGAAGATGATTTCTGGGGTGTCCCACCATGTCTATCCCCCCACCCTAAATCCTGGTCCCCACTTGCAGTGCAAATCATGTCCCTTACCTTAAACTATGCGATTAGGGCCTCTAATAGTCGTACTCCTTCCGACAGCCCTTCATTGTGTACCTTCAATAGGAAGGACCATGAATCGAGGCTGGATGACATTTTTGTTGGCATTTGCCTGTGGTCCAAGGTCCAGGACTTTAGGGTAGTTGTCAGAACAGATAGCGACCATAATGCACTTTTACTAGAAATGAAACACCCTGCCCCTGTTAGTGAGTTACTATCCACCAACCCTAGCGATGATCCAGGGAATCTGGTTCTTAGCTCCAACAGACGAAGGGTAAAATGGGGGAAAATAATTAGTGCAGAAGAAAATATAAGTAAAATCTATGAAGTAGCACTCCCTAAGCTCACAGAAATGGATGATTTAATTAATCTGCCCAGACTTCCGGATTTTAATGAGAAACTAGGTCAAATCCATGCTAACCTAGTGGGAGCACTAGGTGAGGTTTTTTACCCAGTGGCAGTTCCGCGATGTAAAAAGACCCGAACCTCAACCTTGTACAATTCTTCCTGCAAAAAGGTCAAGATAGAGTTAATTGCTTCAATTAAAGCAGGCGCAGACAGGGGTAAGGTCGCTAAACTTAGGCGGGAGTATAAGGCAGCCCTGGCATTGGCAAGGTCGGAGTGGGACTGGAACCGGTGGCAGGAGCTCTCCTTAGCACTGGAAGCTAGGGATTCTAAAAAAATGTGGTCCCTGGTAAATTTTGGCACAGGAGAAGCTAAAGCTGCAGTGGAGCCTAACATTGCATCTTCTGCTTGGGAAGATCACTTTGACAAATTGTACCAAGACACCAAACAGTTTGCCAATGATGAAATTGCCCCAGATGATATACCCATTCCTGCAGCTGGTCTGGAATTTACCCTAGGTGAGGTGGTCAGTGCAGCGGAGAGACTAACAATGGGGAAGGCCCCGGGACTGGATAGATTGCCCGGTGACCTTTTCAGACAACATCCTGAGATCTGGGGCCCGTACCTCCTTATTCTTTTTAATGCCATCTTGGGAGGCATGGAGATCCCCTGTACTTGGCTGGGGGCGGAGATAGTGCCCATTTTCAAAAAGGGTTCTCCCCTTCTCCCAGCCAACTACAGGCCGATCAGCCTCATAGATGTCCCCCAAAAACTCTTCTCCCGTCTTCTCCTGGACCATCTTCTGGATTGGATGGAGGCCAACGAAATTTTGAGTCCCCTCCAGGCTGGCGTCAGGAAAAACACGTCCACCATGGATCAGATTTTCCACCTCGTCCTCCTGTATTGGAAAATGGTGAGGATTGAGGGGGGGAGGCTATACATGGTGTTCGTGGACCTGAGGTCAGCCTTTGACTTGGTCCCACGCAAGAAACTATGGGAGGTCCTAAAGAAGCTGGGTGTTCCAACCCAAATATTGCATGCCATAATTAGGCTTCACGATAGCAATTACGCGCAGGTTAGGTGTGGGAGGGATGGAGTGCTGTCATCTAGGTTTCCTGTTCTCAGAGGGGTGAGGCAGGGTTGCGTCTTGGCGCCAACCCTGTTTTGCCTCTTTGTTAACAGTGTCATATCCCATCTGAGCAATGTCAGAGACAATGACGCCCCCCTTTTGGCAGGCAGGAGGGTGCCAGCTATCATGTTTGCTGATGACACCCTGCTGCTTTCCAAATCCCCGATGGGGATACAAAGGATTTTAGATGGATTTGGTCTTTTCTGTACACAACACGGTCTAGAGATCAATACCGAGAAGACCAAGTTCATGATCTTTAATCCATCCCCAAAGACTAGACCTAACCCCACTTTGGGTGCAGTCAGCCTGGAAAGGGTTACAACCTTCCAATACTTGGGGGTTACATTACATGAGAACCTATCCTGGGACCCCCAAATAGTAAGATCCCGGCTAAAGCTGTGCCAACTCTCAGGTGCAATTTTGAAGGTTGTGAACACCTCAACCTTTAAACCCATAAGCCCGGCACTAGAATTGTACAAAACTCAAGCTAAAGCGGCCGCATCTTATGGCAGCGAGCTATGGGGAAACAAAGCAGGGCCTGATCTTGCCAGAGTGGAAAATAATTTCCTCAGACGCCTTCTGGCCCTCCCTCGTGGTACACCTCTGCTCCCCTTAAGATTAGACGTGGGTTTACCCTCCATCGCTGTAGAACTGGAGTCAAAGCCAATAAGATTCTGGCATAGGCTCTGGTCCACCAGGAATTGTATCGCATGAAATTGCCTGAGCTATGGGAGGATCCCGAACAAGGCTGTCAAAGGATTTAACGTAAAAGACTGGTCCAAATTTATAAGGAGAAAAGTTTAGCTCTTCTCCTGTCCGCACCTAACAACGGCACCCTGACTGATCGTTTTCTGGAATTCAAGAATTCATATGAATTCGAAGGTTTTATGGACATTATTTTCCCCATCTTAGCAAGAAAATTGTTTATACAGTGGAGGCTAGGCACTCTGCCCATTAAAACCTTCACTTGTAAATGGCTTAAGGGGGACGATAAAACTTGTCCAGGCTGCAACACTCATGAGGAGGAGGAAATTCATCTTTTTTTCTTTTGCCCTGGTGTGGTATTTGTGGTGGTGGTAGTAGTATCGGTGGTGTGGTGGTATTGGTGGTGTTGGTGGTGGTATTGGTGGTGGAATGGTGGTGGTATTGGTGATTGTATTGGTTGTGGTGGTATTGGTGGTTGTGGGATTGGTGGTGGTGGTATTGGTGGTGGTGGTATTGGTGGTGGTAGTGGTGTTGGTGGTAGTAGTGGTGTTCGCGGTGGTAGTAGTATTGGTGGTGGTATTGGATTTGAGGTGGTATTGGTGATTGTGGGATTGGTGGTGGTAGTGGTATTGGTGGTGGTGGTATTAGTATTGGTGAGGTATTGGTGGTATTGGCTTGTTGGTGGTGGTATTGGTGGTTGTGGTATAGGTGGTTGTAATGGTGGTGGTGGAGGTGGAGGTATTGGTGAGGTGGTGGTATTTGGTGGTGGTAGTGTTGATGGTGGTGGTACAGGCGGTGGTATTAGTGGTGGTGGAGGTGGTGGTATTGCTGGTGGTGGTGGTATTGGTGGTAGTATTGGTAATATTGATGGTGGTGGTGGTAGTAGTATTGGTGGTGGTATTGGTGGCGGTAGTATTTATTGGTGGAGGTGGTTTTGGTGGTGATGGTATTGTACTGGTGGTGGTATTGGTGGTTGTGGGATTGGTGGTGGTGAAGGTAGTGGTGGTAGTAGTATTGGTATTGGTGGTATTGGTCGTGGGATTGGTGGTGGTAGGATTGGTGGTGGTGGTGGTGGTATTGGATTGGTGGTGGGGTATCTGTTGTAGTTATTGGTGGCTGTGGTATTGGTGGTGTAGGTGGTATTGGTGGTTGTGGTATTGATAGTGGTGGTGGTAGTATTGGTGGTGGTGATATAGATGGTGGTATTGGTGGTGGTGGAATTGCTGATGGTATTGGTGGTGGTATTGGGGTGGTAGTATTGATGGTGGTGGAGTTATTGGTGGTGATGGTAGTATTGGAAGTGGTGGTATTTGTGGTGGTAGTAGTAGTATTGGTGGTGGTGGTATTGGCGGTGTTGGTGGTATTGTGGTAGTGGTGGTATTGGTGTTGGTGGTATTGGTGGTGGTATTGGTGGTGGTGGTATTGGTGGTGGCATTGGTGTTGGTGGTATTGGTGGTGGTATTGGTGGTGGTATAGGTGGTTGTGGTTGTGGTAGTTTTGGTGGTGAGATTGGTGGGAGTAGTTTAGAGGTGGTGGTGTTATTGGTGGTATTGGTGGTGGTGGTATTTGTGGTGGTATTGGTGGTGGTAGTATTGGTGTTTTTGGTGGTGGTATTGCTGGTGGTGTTCGTGGTATTGGTGGTAGTGGTATTGGTGGTGGTGGTATTGGTGGTGACGGAAGTGATGGTATTGATAGTGGTGTTGGTGTTGGTGATGCTATTGGTGGTAGTGGTATTGTTGGTGTTGATGGTGGTGGTGGTATTGGTGGTGGTGGTATTATTGGAGGTGGTATTTGTGGTGGTATTGGGGTGGTATTGGTGGTGGTGGTGGTGGTAGTCGTTTTGGTGCAGGTGGTTGTGGTATTGGTAGTGCTATTGGTTGTAGTGTTGGTTGTTGTTTTATTGGTGGTGATGGCATTGGTGGTGGTGATAATGGTGGTGGTGGTTGTGATATTGGTTAAGGTGGTGGTATTAGTGGTGATGGTGGTATTGATGGTGGTGGTATTAGTTTTGGCGGTGGTATTGGTGGCAGTATTGGATTGGTGGTGGGGGCATTGGTGGTGGTGGTGTTTGTGGTGGTATTGGTGGCTGTAGTATTGGTGATGGTGGTATTGGTGGTGTTGATGGTGGCAGGTGGTGTTGGTGGTGCCATTGGTGGTGGTGGTATTGGTGGTGGTACTGGTGGTGGTAGTGGTAGTGGTAGTGGTAGTGGTATTGGTATTGGTGGTGGTGATGGTATTGGTGGTGGTGTTGGTGGTGTTGGTGGTGGAGGTAGTAGTATTTATGGTGGTATTGATGGAAGTATTGGTCGTGGAATATTGGTATTGGTATTGGTGGTGGTGGTATTGGTCTAAGTGGTGGTGGTGGTATTGGTGGTGGTATTGTTGGTGGTAGTGGTGGTGGTATAGGTGGTTGTGGTAGTATTGGTGATGGTGGGATTGGTGGGAGTGATAATTGTGGTGGGATTGGTGGTGGTGGTGGGATTGGTGGTGGGATTTCTGGTGGTGGCAATATTGGTGGTATTGGGGGGTGGTGCTGGTGGTATTGGTGGTGGTGTTATTGGTGGTATTGTTGTTGGTGGTGATATTGGTGGTGTTGGTATTTGTGGTGGTATTGGTGGTGGTGGTATTGGTGGTGGTATTGCTGGTGGTGGAGTTGGTGGTATTGCTGTTGGTATTGATGGTGGTGGTGATATTGATGGTGGTGGTGGTATTGGTGGTGTTGGTGGTGGTGGTGGTATTGGTGATGGTGGTATTTGTGGTGGTATTGGGGTGGTGGTGGTAGTCCTTTTAGTGGAGGTGGTAATGGTATTGGTAGTGGTATTGGTGGTTGTGGTGGTGGTGGTGGCATTGGTGGTGGTGATATTGGTGGTGGTGATATTGGTGATGGTGGTGGTATTGGTGGTGGTATTGGTTGTGGTGGTGGTATTGGTATTGGTGATGTTGGTGGTAGTGGTGAAGGTGATAGTGTTGGTATTGGTGGTGGTATTGGTGGCTGTGTTAGTGGTGGTGGTATTGCTAGTGGTGGTGGTATTGATGGTGTTATAGGTTTTGGTGGTGGTATTGGTATTAGTGGTGGTAGTATTTGTGGTGGCATTATTTGTGGTGGCATTGTTGGTGGTGGTATTGTTGGCAGTGGTGGTATTGGTGGTGGTGGTATTGGTGGTGGTATTGGTTGTGGCGGTGGTATTGGATTGGTGGTGGTGGTATTGGTCGTGGTGGTGGTATTGGTGGTGGTATTGGTGGTACTGGTGTGTTGTAAATAAAACAGCGATAATGTTAAGCATTCGCTGAAGACATGCTATTGTGTCTTCATTCTAGTTTCCCCGCTCATACTTGAAAAATATGGCTGGACTCCATTTTGTTTTCTGGTGTCCATCTTGTATGCTACACTTCGCCATGTGCTCGTCACGAGGCAAGTCCTACTTTACTGACCGTCACCCCTGGAGTTTGCCCAGCAACAGGCTATAAATAGTTCCAGCTTGCCTAGCGCATGCTCAGTACGTGTAACATCTGTTTCTGCTTAGAGGGGATTGGAATGTGCATTCGGTGGGCATCGTGAACCGCTAACTCCACCCATGTATCGATCATGTTTGAGAAATGTCCATATATGGCTATAAATCATGCTTTTGAGCTGTGACCGCCCACTTATGAGCCCCTTCTTTGTGTATAAAAGGGGACCGCGTGTCCGAGTTCTTTGTGCTACCTTATACAATACTGTAGAGTGTTGTGTGGGTTGTAGTACCACCTTTAAAGGTTTATTAAACTATGTTTTTGTATTTACAGTTTTCGTGCCAATTTCTTATGTAGTCTGAGGACTTTGCGTACAGAAGGGCGAACCCTTTCGCACTCAAGGGCCTTGCTGAGGCCTGTACTCATCAATTGGCGCCCGTCACGTGGGGCTCATCGGCAACTCGGATGCTCGAAGGACTGGTCGTGACGAAGGATTGGAACCTTGCCGGGGGCGTGATCACTGCCAGAGGCGCCTTTTAGTCCTGGCATCCCAAGGTATTCTTCCTTTCCTTCCGATCTGACCATCTGGGTGGCGCCAATCATCGACTGAGACCTCTTCTGTCGGTTTGCCGCGTAGTGGCCGTTTGGGCGAATTCGGAACTTGGCAGTTGGAATCTGGACGCTCTTGATTGGTAAGAATCGTTGTACGATACTTGCTCCGAGCCTTTGATAGTCTTGTTTGGCAAGGCAGTTTTATACGCTTGCCCCGACTAATTTGTTTGTTTGTTTGGAATGACTAGTCATATTAATGGTACAGTGAATTTATATATGAGTTGCAACCCATATAGGCGGGCAATGTGGAGATATTTCTCCTGATCTGTGAATTTGAGCAGCGCAACGTTTAAGTGTCATTTAATTATAATATTGCATATTCTGCATTATTTGTTAGACATGCCTGTTTTTAGCGCACTCCGTAAGTGGTGCTGCTGTTTTGAAAATGACCGGTTGGTACATGAAGAATCACAGCCGGCTCCCCCAGAGGGGACGCCGAATAGGGACATGTATGTGAAATTTGGTCTTTCCCCCATAATGTACAGCACATTGTGGCGGAAATACACAAAGAAGGATCCTGAGTTGCGATGGCCTATGTATGGATCGTTTTATTTGAAGAAAATTGAGTATGTGGAGCAGTGTTTGTGTAAGCGGCGAGTGCGGCAAGATATGTTTGAATGTATACGAATGTGGGTGAAAGAAGTGCGAGAGCGTGAGAAGCGTGAGCAAGCACTGATTGAGAAGGAGCAGCGAAAGAGTGAACCTGAGAAAGTGCATGAGGTGAAAAAACGTGAAGCAAAGGAATTAGAAGAGAAACAGGAGAAAGAACGTCGGTTACAAATATCTGGCCAGTACCCTGTTCGACAGCCTCTTTATCCTGTCCTAAATAAATCGGATGATGATTTTTCGTTATTAGATCGCTCACCGCCCCCGTACGTTGGTCCGTCTGCCCCGAGAGGAGGAGATCAAGATTCTAGGCCGCCCGGACAGAAGGTGGATACACGGTCTATGTTATCGGCTGACCGTATGGCTGATCTTCGTAAGATTGCTTATCGGGTCACCAAAGATACTATGCCCCTTGCCGATCTATTGAAAGAGCTTGAGGCATGGGAAGATAGGGAGAAACTATATTTCGCAGATTTTCTCTCTAATGAAATAGTGTCAGCTTTTCGGAAATATTCCGATGTTCTTGAACCAGCGGATGTGATAGCTGATGCAAAGGAACTGCGTAAAGGTCTTTTTCTTTCTCCCCAGGTACCCGATGCAATCCGACGGCTATTTGCGTTACGGGATGAAACGTTTCGGCTACAGGACGAAGCACGGAAACAGAAAGCTGGCGAGGAGCAATTGAATCCGACTGGCGGCGGGAAGCAGTCATCCATCTTTTATTCAGATAAGATCGATGCAGTGCATGCTAAACCAATGCGGGAGGCGGCGCCTTTGTATGTTCCTCCTAAAGGAGCGGGTACTAGTTCGGATAGAGGGTCTCCTGATGCTCAAGGGTATTTTATCTATAATTGGGTTTATACTCCTTGGAATAGGGCTTACGTTATGGCATTAAAGGCAGCATTACCTGATCCACAAAAGAATCCCGCAGCCTTTTATGAGGAAGTTGAGGGGGCTTTGAATTCCTGTACTATGACTCTGTCTGATATTGATTTATTTTTCGGGCTTATATTACCCCCAGATATGTGGAGATCAATCCGAAAGGTTGATGATCTTCAGGCATTCAAAGCTCGATGGAGGGATCTTGAAGATGAGGACAGGGAGAGAAAACCAGCACAGAAGCCGCCCCAGTCGATTTTAGACCTTCCTGCTGCTATTGTAGCTAAATTGAAAACGCTTATCCCCCCTAAAAAGATTGATTGGACTATGCTAGCGTCATGTAAGCAGAAGGTAGATGAATCGGTTTCAGATTTCTTTACACGATTTGCGGAAAGTTTTCATGATTTTAGCGGTCAGTCGCTCACGGACGACACGGGCCGGCACCTTTTTGTTGATAAATATGTTTCAAATTTATTACCAAGTATAGCAGCTCGATTAAAAGCGAGTGAAAGTTCTTGGACGACTTCGACACCAGCATCCCTCCTGACGATGGCTCAGTATTACGAGTGTCAGGAACTAGAAGCGAAGGGTAGTGAGGAAAAGAAATCTAAAGATCTGAAAATGAAGGTTATGTTAGCACAAGTATATGGGCCGCCTCGTAGAGGTAATGATCGGGGCGGCAGGAATTTTTTTAGCTCTCCTTCAGGACTTACTGATTTGGCCCGGGATCAATGTGCGTATTGTAGGCAGAAAGGCCATTGGGCGAATGAGTGTCCTTTGTTGCGTGCACAGCGACAGGAGCGTGGGCAGGGGTCCATGAGGGGTAGAGGAAACTTTTCAGGCCCTAGAGGCAACATGAATGATCGAGCTAGGTTTGAGTCTAATGTGCGACCCCGAGATGGGTCCAATGTTTTTGATCGACGAAATCAGTATCAAATGTCTGATTATGCACCTCCTGAACAGCATGATTCACAGTATGCATAGGATTGCGTAGGATGGGGTAAGGAAACAGTTGAAGTGCCAGTAGGTCAGAGGGGTCCTTATGTTACAGCACATGTTTTGGGCTCTACTGATCGGTTCCTGGTTGATACAGGAGCTACTCGTAGCGCTTTGTCTAAAAAATTGGTTCCGAGGTTCCCCTGTCTGGCTCAACAATTATGTCAATAGGGTTCGATGGAACGCCTTCTGTTAGCCCACTATCACAACCTCTTGCACTTTATGTAGATCAGTTTGCTGCACCATGTCCATTCCTACTCTCCCCAAAAACTCCTGATAATATCGTGGGCCTAGACATGCTCAAATATTTTCGGGCCACGATACGGTGCTCCCCTGAGGGAGTACGTGTCATTCTGAATGATAATTATCCACCAATGGAGAGGGTGTACATGATTACCATAGAGGCTGCACTGGCCTCTTTGCCTGAATCTTTGTGGGCCACGTCCGATACCGACGTGGGACAGATGATTAACCCTCCGGTGCACATCAGTGTAAAGGAGGGAGCTGTGCTGCCACGCCTGCCTCAGTATCGGATATCACAGGAGGGGGAGGAGGCGCTCATACAGATAGTGCAGGATTTGATTAAAGTAGGGGTGGTTGAAGAAGTTCCATACAACGTGTGCAATAGTCCTATCCTACCGATTTTGAAGAAAGACACTGACACCAGGATTTATCGATTTATTATCAATTTGAGGGAGGTTAACAAGATAGTGATACCTCAATACCCAGTGGTTTCTGATATTACGACACTCCTCACTCTGGTCCCGCCAACTGCGACAACGTTCTCAGTTATAGACTTGAAGAACGCCTTCTTTTCGATCCCTATTCATCCTGACAGCTGATATCTTTTCGGTTTCACGTTGAATAATAGATCGTACAGATTCTGTAGGATTCCTCAAGGCTATACTGAGAGCCCCAGCATTTACAGTCAGGCATTGAAACGGCAATTGGATTCTTTTGTTTTACCCGACGGTGTGGCGCTTATACAATATGTCGATGACATCTTGTTGGCCGCCGACACCCCTGAACAATGTGAAGAGGGCACTTTGTCTTTACTTACCTTCTTGGCATCCCACAATCACAAAGTATCGAAAAAGAAACTGCAATATTGTAGACCAAAGGTAACCTACTTAGGTCACCTTTTGTCTAAGGAGGGGCGTGCACTCACACCAGATCGTATTCAAGCCATTTTAGACACACCAGCACCCTCCACGCAGAAAGAAGTTCGAGCCTTTCTGGGTCTCACCTCCTTTTGTAGACAGTGGATATTAGGGTTCTCACACATAGTTAAACCACTGTTAGCGCTTTTGACAAAGGATACCCCAGTTCCCCTTCCGTGGACAGATGAATGTGAGAATGCTTTCCAACAATTACGTCAGGCCCTTTGTTCAGCACCAGTGTTAGGCACCCCTGATTACGCAAAGCCCTTTACATTGTACGTGCATGAGAGAGATGGGTGCGCGTTATCAGTGTTAGTGCAAATGCACGGCGATAAACAGCGCCCCTGTGCATACTTCTCGGCAGTGCTTGATCTTGTTGCTCGAGCACTGCCTGGATCTTTTCGCTCAGTTGCAGCGACCGCTGTGTCAATACGTCAGAGTGAAGGGATAGTCTTATCTCATAAGCTGTTGGTGTTGGTCCCCCATGCTGTTGATGCTCTTTTGAATCAGACAAAGACGCAGAATTTAACCAGTGCTCGTCTGACCAGATACGAGCTGACGTTGTTGGCCCCTCATATAACTTTGAAGAGATGTGCAATATTGAATCCAGCTACGTTGTTGCCCTTCCCAGCGACTCAGCCTGAGGCGCAAGAGACACATGACTGTGTCTTTGTGACTGAGGAACAGACAAAGGGTCGTATTGATTTGCAGGATACGCCCTTTACAGATGTGGACGGAGAGCTGTGGGTGGACGGGTCCTGTTTAAGTTACCAGATGGGACCACCTCCGCAGCATATGCAATCACTACGCTACATACGATAGTGGAGACAGCACGCATACCACAGAAATCAGCTCAGGCAGCAGAACTGATAGCGTTGACACGAGCTTGTGAGCTTAGTGCAGGATTATGTGTGAATGTCTACACAGACAGCCGCTATGCTTTCAGAGTAGCACATGATTTTGGCATGCTCTGGAAGGAAAGGGGCTTTTTGACATCACATGGAACTCAGATAATGTATGGAGAATTAGTACAAAATCTCTTGACTGCACTGACGCTCCCTAAAAGGATAGCTATAGTGAAATGTAGTGCACACAAGAAAGTGACAGTTAAAGTGGGACAAGGAAACGCTTTTGTAGATCGAGTGGCCCGTGAAACTGCGATGCAGCCTGGCTCCACTTCAATGTATGTCGTGAAGTCACAAGCTGAACGGTGGCACGATGCTAGGGAAAAAGTACGAGAGATGCAAAAGACTGCTACTGAGAAAGAACGAGACCAATGGTCCAAAGATGAAGAGTTGGACGATGAGGGTTGTTGGAGGAATAAGCAGATGGATAGGTGGAAATTACCCACAGCCTTCGTACAACCTATGGTTCAGATGGCACATGGGCTAGCACATGTTGGAGCTTCAGCAATTGTGAAATTGCTTACGCAAGTTTGGGAGCATCCAGAAATTGCTAGCACGGCTAAGAGAGTGGTACAGACCTGCATGATTTGCCTTAAATATAATCCAGGAAAAGGGACACAAACTCCAGCAGGAGGATTTGCAACACCCACTGCACCTTTTGAAGTATTGCAAATGGATTATATTCAGCTGGAACGCTGCAATAATCTGAAGTATGCCCTGGTTGTGGTTTGTGCATTCAGCAAATGGATTGAAGCATACCCTACTAAGGACAATACCGCAATGACTACTGCTAAGGTACTTTTGAAGGAATTCTTTCCTCGTTTCGGTGTTTGCAGATTGTTGTGGAGTGATAACGGGCCCCATTTTGTGGTGGACGTTATTAAATATGTCCTGAAAGGATTAGGCATCGTGCAAAAGTTTCACGCAGTATTCCACCCTCAATCGGCAGGAATGGTGGAAAAGTACAATGGCACGCTTAAATTGAAAATCGCGAAAATACAGGCTTCTACTTCTCTGACTTGGCCAGATGCTCTGCCTTTGGAGTTGTTGTCTATCAGATCGGTACCACACTCTCGGACAGGCTTAACGCCCTACGAGATTGTTTTTGGGCGCCCCATGAATATATGGGGGGTGCCCAAACCAAGTTCAATGTATGATGTACCTTGTGTTTTAATGAATGACTATTTGGCACAATTAACTGATAGCTTGGTTTCCATTCATCAACAGGTTCGAGAAGCACTCCCTGATCGGTCCACAGGAGAAGGTCATAATCTCCGGCCTGGTGACTTCGTCCTCGTGAAGTCGTTTGAGAGGTTGAGTAGTCTAGAGCCGAGGTGGTGCGGCCCTGAACAGGTTCTCCTAGCCACGAGAACAGCAGTACGAGTGACGAATCGCAGGAACTGGATCCATTCTATCCACTGCCGGAAAGTGCAACCTGATCTGGTGGAACCTGCTGTGCTGACTGATCATCGAGATAACTTGACTACGGAGAGAGGCCGTGCTGTGGTACCTGACGATTCTGAGGAGTTCTTCCCTGACCAGACAATGCCTGCATCGACAAGATACAATCTGCGACCAAGGAAAGACTCTGCAATTGTATGAGAAGTTGTCAGAACGGTCCCTAGGTTTATGAAACTGAGAGCCAATGAGGCAAGGGGGGGGATCAGCCATGCATTAGAGTAGTGACACCCGTCTTGGCCCGATGGTGAAGAAAACAACGGCTACCTATGGGGTAAGAGTTCTGACAACACTTTAGTTTCAGGAAGGTACTGTGTACATTTGCTCAAGATGGATAAGAGAAAGATTTTTGGTTCTGTAGGGTTCGTTTTCGTTATAGCAGTCATTGCTACAGTCATGTGGTTTGTTGAGGAGAAGGCTCCTGCCCGTGAACTGTATGTTGTTTCTACTCCAGTCCCTGATGAGCACTTTTTTTATACACTCCCATATCAAGAGTTGAAACATCGACAGTCATATTTGAATAACACCTTCATTTAGATGTTGCATCACACCCATGTTGCTACAAACGCCACAGATTGCTGGATATGTGGGATGATGCCAGCTCATCAAAAGAAAGGGGGGACACCGTTCATACCACTTCCCTTTTCTCACAATGGCTCTTGTAGAGCGTGGTACACTTTGCTTTTTGCTACAAGGAAGCCTACCGTAGGGCGACTGATTTTCAAACTGAACAAGGAATGTCATCAAGATAAAGACGGCTATCCACAAGCCAACGGAACTATATGGGAGTGGGAAGAGTATCGACCGGACAATGAATCGACTCCGTTATATCTTCACGAACACTAGAGACACTGTTGGGCAAGAGAAGTTTGTGATTTCAGTGGCCCGAGCACAAGCTGATTTATGTGTACAGAGTGTAGGCCACATTCCTGTAGGTGTTAGTGTCTGTATTGTTGTATTGAACATTGTTGTATTGAACATTGATGGCCTGAATAACAGTACTTTCCTTGCTTCACATAACACCTATTTTGTATGTGGGAATAAGGGCTATTATCGATTACCAGCCGGATGGTCTGGAGTCTGTTATGTATCGTTTCTATTGCCACCTGTATTCTTGGCACCTGCATCATATCATAAAGACTTGAAGTTGTTGAATAATGTAACTGTGAACAGATTCAAACGGACTTTATCCATAGACGATGTTGATCAAACGGACACTAGCCTGCAACAATATATAGATTTCAATTTAGGATTGTTTTTCTTTGTGGGAGCTGCATTGAATAGCAGAAAGATACGGCGATTAACAAGAGTAGTGGAAGCTGTTACCAATCAAACTGCTGCAGCTCTTGGGAACCTTACTGAAGAGCTACAAATTACTAGGATTGTTGCGTTGCAGAACCGAATGGTTCTCGACGTTATGTTAGCAGATAGAGGTAGAGCTTGTAGAATTATCGGAAGTAGCTGTTGTCTGTTTATCCCCGACCATACTCCTTCTGTGTACAAAGCTATTAACAAATTACACAAGATTGCAGCTGATATACATCAAGAAAATGGATCTTGGACTTTCTCTGGGTGGTTCTGGACCTTGATTTCTACATGGGGTTGGAAGGTCCTCACTGGAATATGTATAATTGTTGCCATATTATTCACCTGTTGTGTATGTATTCAATGCAGTCCAATGATATGTTCTTTATGTGTCTCACTTTGCGTGCCTAATAAACAAGCTGTTGCGGATGCTGCCCATAAGAAAACTATAACTAGAGAGATAGCGGATATGATGAGCATCGATATAAACGATGAGTGTTTAGATTATCCAAGAAAACCGAATGTCTTCAGCAAATGCTGAAAGGGTCGTCTGTTGTAAATAAAACAGCGATAATGTTAAGCATTCGCTAAAGACATGCTATTGTGTCTTCATTCTAGTTTTCCCGCTCATACTTGAAAAATATGGCCGGACTCCATTTTGTTTTCTGGCGTCCATCTTGTATGCTACACTTCGCCATGTGCTCGCCACGAGGCAAGTCCTACTTTACTGACCGTCACCCCTGGAGTTTGCCCAGCAACAGGCTATAAATAGTTCCAGCTTGCCTAGCGCATGCTCAGTACGTGTAACATCTGTTTCTGCTTAGAGGGGATTGGAATGTGCATTCGGTGGGCATCGTGAACCGTTAACTCCACCCATGTATCGATCATGTTTGAGAAATGTCCATATATGGCTATAAATCATGCTTTTGAGCTGTGACCGGCCACTTATGAGCCCCTTCCATGTGTATAAAAGGGGACCGCATGTCCGAGTTCTTTGTGCTACCTTGTACAATAATGTAGAGTGTTGTGTGGGTTGTAGTACCACCTTTAAAGGTGTATTAAACTATGTTTTTGTATTTCCAGTTTCCGTGCCAATTTCTTATGTAGTCTGAGGACTTTGCGTACAGAAGGGCGAACCCTTTCGCACTCACGGGCCTTGCTGAGGCCTGTACTCATCAGGTGGTCTTGGTATTGGTGGTGGCATTGGTGGTGGTGGTATTGGTGGTGGTGGTATTGGTGGTGGTACTGGTGGTATTGGTGGTGGTATTGGTAGTTATGGTATTGGTGGTGGCGGTGGTATTGATGGCGGAGGTAGTGATATTGCTGGTGGTATTGATGGTGGTATTGGTGGTGGTGGTATTGGTGGTGGTGGTGGTGGTGGTAGTGGTATTGGTGGTGGTAGTGGTGGTGTTGGTGGTGGTGGTATTGGTGGTTGTGGTATTGGTGGTGGTGGCGGTAATGGTGGTGGTGGTGGTGGTATTAGTGGTTGAGGTATTGGTGGTGGTGGTATTGGTTGTGGTGGTGTTGTTAATAAAACAGGTTTTTGAAAACAACCGGTCAGGTGGTTTTAGTGCAGATGACATGTAACACAGATGTGCTGTTGTCAGCTTCAGCCCATTAGCACACAATTTATGTGCTACCTCGAATTCACATGACATTCGCTGGTGGTGGTATTGGTGGTGAGGGTATTAGTAGTGGTATTGGTGTTGGTGGTGGTATTGGTGGTGGTATTATTGGTGGTATTCGGGGGTGGTGCTGGTGGTACTGGTGGTGGTATTTGTGGAAGGTATTGGTGGTGGTATAGGTGGTTGTGCTAGTATTGGTGGTGGTGTGATTGGTGGGAGTGGTTTAGAGGTGGTGGTGTTATTGGTGGTATTGTTGGTGGTGGTATTGGTGGTGTTTGTATTTGTGGTGGTATTGGTGGTGGTGGTATTGGCGGTGTTGGTGGTATTGTGGTAGTGGTGGTATTGGTGTTGTTGGTATTGGTGGTGGTATTGGTGGTGGTGGTATTGGTTGTGGTGGTATTATAGTGGTATTGGTGGTGGTATAGGTGGTTGTGGTAGTTTTGGTGGTGGGATTGGTGGGAGTGGTTTAGAGGTGGTGGTGTTATTGGTGGTATTGGTGGTGGTGGTTTTTGTGGTGGTATTGGTGGTGGTGGTATTGGGGTTTTTGGCGGTGGTATTGCTGGTGGTGTTGGTGGTATTGGTGGTAGTGGTATTGGTGGTGACAGAAGTGATGGTATTGATAGTGGTGTTGGTGTTGGTGGTGCTATTGGTGGTGGTGGTATTATTGGAGGTGGTATTTGTGGTGGTATTGGGGTGGTATTGGTGGTGGTGGTAGTCGTTTTGGTGGAGGTGGTCGTGGTATCGGTAGTGCTATTGGTTGTAGTGTTGGTTGTTGTTTTATTGGTGGTGGTGGCATTGGTGGTGGTGATAATGGTGGTGGTGGTGGTGGTGGTATTAGTGATGTTAGTGGTATTGGTGATGTTGGTGGTATTGGTGGTGGTGGTATTGGTGTTTGTATTAGTGGTGGTAGTGGTATTGGTGGGGGTGGTATTGGTTGTGGTATTGGTTTTGGCGGTGGTATTGGTATTAGTAGTAGTGGTATTGGATTGGTGGTGGTGGTGGTATTGGTAGTGGCATTGGTGGTGGTGGTATTGGTTGTGATGGTAGTATTAGTGGTGATGGTGGTATTGATGGTGGTGGTATTGGTTTTGGCAGTGGTTTTGGTGACAGTATTGGATTGGTGGTGGGGGTATTGGTGGTGGTGGTGTTTGTGGTGGTATTGGTGGCTGTAGTGTTGGTGATGGTGGGATTGGTGGTGTTGGTGGTGGCATTGGTGGTGGTGGTATTGGTGGTGGTGGTATTGGTGGTGGTACTGGTGGTGGTAGTGGTATTGGTATTGGTATTGGTGGTGGTGATGGTATTGGTGGTGGTGTTGGTGGGATTGGTGGTAGAGGTAGTAGTATTTATGGTGGTATTGATGGTAGTATTGGTGGTGGAATATTGGGATTGGTGGTGATGGTATTGGTCTAAGTGGTGGTGGTGGTATTGGTGGTGGTATTGTTGGTGGTAGTGGTGGTGGTATAGGTGGTTGTGGTAGTATTTGTGGTGGTGGGATTGGTGGGAGTGATAATTGTGGTGGGATTGATGGTGGTGGTGGTGGTTGGATTGGTGGTGGTATTGCTGGTGGTGGCATTATTGGTGGTATTGGGGGTAGTGCTGGTGGTATTGGTGGTGGTGTTATTGGTGGTATTATTGGTGGTGGTATTGGTGGTGTTGGTATTTGTGATGGTATTGCTGGTGGTGGTATTGCTGGCGGTGGTGTTGGTGGTATTGCTGGTGGTATTGATGGTGGTGGTGATATTGATGTTGGTGGTGGTATTGGTGGTGGTGGTGGTATTGGTGGTGGTGGTATTTGTGGTGGTATTGGGGTGGTGGTGGTAGTCATTTTAGGGGAGGTGGTAATGGTATTATTGGTGGTAGTATTGGTGGTTGTGGTGGTGGTGGTGGCATTGGTGGTGGTGATACTGGTGGTGGTATTGGTTGTGATGGTGGTATTGGTATTGGTGATGTTTGTGGTAGTGGTGAAGGTGGTAGTGGTGGTATTGGTGGTATTGGTGGTGGTATTGGTGGCTGTATTAGTGGTGGTGGTATTGCTAGTGGTGGTGGTATTGATGGTGGTATTGGTTTTGGTGGTGGTATTGGTATTAGTGGTGGTAGTATTTGTGGTGGCATTGGTGGTGGTGGTATTGGCGCAGGTATTGGTTGTGGCAGTGGTATTGGATTGGTGGTGGTGGTATTGGTATTGGTATTGGTGGTGGTATTGGTGGTTGTGGTATTGGTGGTATTGGTGGTCTTGGTATTGGTGGTGGTACTGGTGGTATTCGTGGTGATGGTATTGGTGGTGGCGGTGGTATTGGTGGTGAAGGTACTGATATTGCTGGTGGTGGTGGTATTGGTGGTGGTATTAGTGGTGGTGGTATTTGTGGTGGTGGTGGTAATGGTATCAGTGGTGGTAGAGGTGGTGTTGGTGGTGGTGGAATTGGTGGTTGTGGTTGTGGTATTGGTAGTGGTGGCGGTAATGGCGGTGGTGGTATTAGTGGTGGAGGTATTGGTGGTGGTGGTGGTATTGGCTGTGGTGGTGTTGTTAATAAAACAGGTTTTTGAAAACAACCCGTCAGGTGGCTTTAGTGCAGATGACATGTAACACAGATATGTTGGTGATGCTGGTATTATTGGTGGTGGTGGTAGTATCGGTAATGGTGGTATTGGTATTGGTGGTGGTATTAGTGGTGATGGTGGTATTGGTGGTGGTGGTATTGGTGGCGGTATTGGTTTTGGCAGTGGCATTATTGGTGGTGGTATTGGTGGTTTTGGTATTGTGGTGAGGGTATTGGTGGTGGTAGTGGTGGTATTGGTGGTGATGGTGGTATTGGTGGTGGTGGCGGTGGTATTATTGGTGGTGGTATTATTGGTGGTGGTATTATTGGTGGTGGTGGTATTGGTGGTGGTGGTGGTGGTAGTGGTATTGGTGGTGTTGGTGGTGTTGCTGGCGGTATTGGTGGTTGTAGTGGTGGTAGTGGTGGTATTGTTGGTGGTAATGGTGTTGGTGGTGGTATTAGTGGTGGTGGTATTGGTTGTGGTGGTATTTTTAATAAAACAGGGTTCTGAAAACAACCCGACAGTTGGCTTTAGTACAGATGACATGTAACACAGATGTGGTGTTGTCAGCTTCAGCCCATTAGCACACAATTTATGTGCTACATCGAATTCACTTGACTTAATTTGCTAATCATTTCTTAATCCATTTTACTTGGGGGGTTGAAACAGACCTGAGATAATGCTATGTTATAGTGATTGAAAGCGAGCACCCGTGTTACGGGGGCGGCCGTGCTGCTTTAAAAAACACAAGCGGTTTCAGATGAAGCAGCCCATGTCCGGCCTGCAGTAGGAGGAACTCAATAAAGTAAATAGCGCTAACAGACTAAATAACTGGTCCCGTGTAACAACCGAAGTAAAGGGGCCAGTCGCCATAGGAGGGTACAAATGAAGACAAGGCCGTACTAAGGAGGGACTATCAAGCCTATTAACAAATTCGAAGGCAGCATTTACGAAAGACAATGACGCAAGCCAATGAAAAATATGGAAGGAGAGTGGGTGTGGCTTATCTCTAAATACTCCACTACAGCAGTTTCGCAGAACGAGCAGTGCCTGTGCGCTGCAGTTAGGCAGCCTAACAGGCGCTTAGCATATCTGTCAGAGTCATTGTCTTGCAATGTAGTATACCACCCATCACCTAAGTGGTGTGTAGCCAACTGCGCATCCCTCGCCCTTGAGGCTGGGTGCTGCATTAGGGATCATTAAATGTGGATTGAGCAGCACGCTAGCTCAGTATCCTCACCAGTGCTTTAAGGGGATGAAAAAGGTGAAGCGTTCTAAAAGAGGCGTGATATGTGTAATTAAGAGTGTGGTTTAAAAATGTAAACTTAATTTCTGTGGTTCCCGTACTGTGCCACCCAACTGGTTCCTCTTTGAGCTTTCTGTTATTGCATCCAGTCAGATATGAATAACTACTGACATACACCTAAATCCATCCAGGACTATTGGCTTTATCAGTGGTTGTTTGCAGTTTAGGATAAATGAGTAACAACAAGTTTGTTGTACATAATGCTGAGAATGTTATAATTCTGAAATTGTAAGACTGTGAATTATACATTACTAAGCACTGTGGCGGAAGTAATGGTCCTTAGTGATGTTCAGAGTGTCTCCATCACTTCTGTTATGCTCACTCTATGTTACAATGTATGCTCTTTTTCTCTCCACATCTCGTCCATCCCCAAATCCTGCACCTCATCTCTTTCCTCATCTGCACTCTCTTCCAATCTCTCCTGAATGCACATTCTCGCATCTTTCACTTCACCACCCCAAAGTCATAGCTCACCCACTCACCTAGAAGCACTGCATTTTCTTCTACTTTCACCTAGTCAATATTTTGATAACTGTGTCCCTCATTCACACACATTATATAGAATTCCAATTGCAACTGAATACTGGTCTGAGCACTCTAAAGAGAAGCCAAGAAATGGATGACCATGTACTCTTAACACCTTTCTGACCCACTGACAGGCACTGTAAGACACTCGCCATCTACACCAACTCCAGAGCTCTCAATCTTGACCCATTGTAAACACCTGGGGACAACTCTGTTCAAAATATGCATTAAACACGAGAAATAAGCTACATACTAAATGTACAGAAACACAACAGCCTAGAAATAGCTAAGAAACACGGTTAGGGAATGCAAGTTTAAGCGACAAATGAAATATAACAGCAACTACATTGATGACATGAATGAACTATATTGTTTTTATATTCCTTGTTCAGAAATCGATCAGTATTTTTACAGTGAGCTTAAGATAGAGCCGGTTAGGGACCAGTTATAAGGTCTATTTTCAATTACTGCTGAGTCTAGGACCTGGAGGGACCCGGCCCATTTAAAACCCTGATCCAGACACTCTCCAACAAAGTTGCAGTGTGGGTTCCTGAGCAAGGGAGAGTTCTACCTGCCCAATTACCACCTCACTCAGGGGAGTAGGAGACACTACATTTACAGTACTTGGGGTTGGGGGAGAATAGACAGGGACTTTCTTGGGGCCTTTCAGTCGACCCCATTGAAAATAGTCGTGGTCTGTGAGGAGAAGGCTCCATGATACCTATATGATCATATAGTTCTGAAGTGAAGTAGAGGCAGGCTTTTAGAGTTGCACTTCAGCTTTCTACCAGCAAGACCAGTCAGCCTGGTACATAACTTAGTATAATCACAGAAAGCAGGTATTGTTCCCCTTCTTAGTAAATACCTACTATAAACAGTAAACATAAGAATAAATCACTTTAAAATCTCAACTGCTGAGACTCCCCCCCCCCCCCCCCCGGATATATTGAGCCCTTTATTGACTATGACAATCCACAACTTTTTCCCATATAGGATATGGAAACCAAATTTGCGTCCTTTTTCCCAATATTCTGAGGATTCTAAAGGTACCCAGGGTTTCTGAATTCCCCTGGAGAGGTCTGAAAAAATAGGCAAAACATAAAATAATTTAGATTTTTGGGAGGAAAAAAAAGTGCTCTGCAAAAAAGTGTGTTTTTTCCTAAACATGGCATCAACAAAAGGTTTGCTCTGCTAAAGTCACCATTTTCCCAGCTTTCATGAATATGCAGAGGTGAATTAAAAAACCTATTTTTTCCACAATTTCCACACTTTTCAGAGAGGTATCCGATTTTTCCAAATGTTTGTGCTTTTAATCTACTTCCTGTATTCCAAACATGTATGTGATGGAAACCTGTGTGAACCCCATGAGTGATCCCGGTAAGCTATATATTTATGAAGAGGAGACAAAATTCTGTATTTTGCAGGGATCATTTGTGTAGCTCACTCAATGTTTTCCCAAATAAGCTAACTTGAAAATAAAAAAAAAATGAAAATGAGTAGAAAAAAAAGTTTGTTTGTGGCAATGTTTTCATCTGTAACTTTTAATCCTGCTGGCTGATTTACAAAAGCAACATACCATTACAACCACTAAACCATACAGAGATATATAGGGCTTGTGGGTTGTCCAGGAACCCAAGGTACCCAGAGCCAACAACTGAGCACCTTATAATGTTCTTTTTTAGTGTGTACAGACTATAGAGCAATTCACATGGTAAACTATATAGATAGAAAAATGAGTATCAAGGAAACCTATGTATTTCTGAATTGGGCACCAGATATGGAGTTTAGGGCAGTAGTTATTAGTAAGTCTGGGTGGAGTTCACGTAGCAGCGCTTTGCAGAACTCCGCGAAGCGGCAAAAAAGATTTTCCATGCTATTCGGAGGTCCGCAAGCTGGCAGAGTTGCTCCACTTGTATACCCAAATCCAGGCAGTGGTCAGCAAACATAGCTTTAACAGTCTCCAGCCCCCTACTGTACAGTGTGCTGCCTGCAATGTGTCACTCTCGCCCATGTGCTACATATTGTGAAATCCAGACTGGGGATACTTGTGTGGCTCTCGTCAGCTTTTTGTACCCCATTTCAGGTCGTGGTCATTTGATTGCATTGTTTGAGTACTGTAGACTTGGTCCCATGATTTATTTAAGTATTGTCATGAAGAATGATCTGCGGTTGCATCCGAGGTGGCATTTAAAGACGGCAAGATTGATAGTGCACTTACTTAGACAACCTGTGTCCACTCAGTTCTAATAAAGAATGTACATTTCCAACTTTTTTGGAGTTGGAATTTCTTTTCTTTTTCCTCGCTACGGCTTTTCCCGAATGACACCAAGGGAAAGGAATTTAATAAGGTGAACTTTTGGCCCTAATAATGTAAGAAAAATTTGAATCAGTAAGTCATGTCTTTGGTGAAAAATAGAATGGTGAGGTTCTTATAGCTGGGGCAAGTAGGTTGCCTGTCTGGTCAGCCAGCATACAAATAAATCTGTATGAAGGGAATGTCCTTTCTAGGCAGGGTGCAGGAAGGAACACCGTTAGCAATTTAATTTAAAAACAGTTTAATCTAATAAGTAAGCGAGAATGCCTACCTAACTACACACAGAAAGCATTTAAAGGCACTGTCTATCACTCATTGTTTCTACTCTCTTGCTCTCGGCTTTGGGCATCTTCCCTGTCTCTGCCGTATCCATTTCCTGCCCAAGAATCTTGCTTCCGTGAAGCTTCAGAACCGCTGTTTCTTTTACGTCACTTCTGGTTCTCTTATTTCTTCTGGTTTGAGCTACTTCTATACTGACTTAACATTATCGCGATGGCCGCAAGTCTGGGAATTGGAATACAGCATGGTAAGGTTTGCTGCATTGGAGATTTTTGGGGAGTAGAGCCAACAATGCATGTGGCAATGGATAGTTGCACAGCGTGCCGGTGTACCCTACTCGGCCCGCGACTTTCAGAGTTTTTTTCTAAATAACTTCGCACTCCGCTTGGCGTGTGGAGTGCCAAAACTCAGTAAACTCTACCAGCAGAGTGGAGTTTACCGCCCACCCTTAGTTATTTGTACATCCCTGAACTCCATTCTAGCATGTGATTCAGAGGGCATTTTTCAAAACAACTTTTTTCTTGAACACTGACTTACATATGGAAGTCACAAATGCGGAGAGAGAAATCTAATAGGTGATAACAAATTATCTACTATTCTATGTTCCTCCTAGTGTCTCAATAAAAATGTTACCTCACTTGTGGGGATAGGCCTAGTGTGGTCAACAGGAAACGACCAAAATGCAACATAAACATCATATTTTTCACTGAAAAAGGAACCATTTTTTTGCACCTAGGGAAAGCTAGCAAACCTGTACATTTTTAAAAACTTTTTAAAAACTAGACACCTTTCGGAACTTAGGGTGGGGTGACTTCCATCGCTCTCCCAGCTTTTACTACCCAGAAGGCCTTGCAAACCTCAATCTTTAACTAAAAGCACACATTTTCCTCACATTTCTGTGCGGAAAAGTTCTCAAATTTGTGAGGAGCCACCAAACATCTACCACCCAGAATTATCCCACATCTCCCGATACAAATGGCGCCTCACTTGTGTGGGAGACCTAGTGCCTGAAACAGGAAATGGTCCAGAACACAACATGGATACCACATTTTTCCACTGTAAACTGACCCTTTTTTTGCAGTGTTAGTAACTGTCGATATTGGGCCCTAACTCAGTCGGCATTTAGGGCAACCTAACAAACCTGCACATTTCTTTAAATTAGACACCTAGGAGAATCCAGACTGGGGATACTTGTGTGGCTCTCACCAGCTTTTCTAACCAAGAAGCTTCTGTTAATCTCAAAGTTTGACTAAAAACACACATTTTACTTACAGTTCTGTGAGGAAAACAGCTGGAATCTGCAGGGAGCCAGAAATTTCCTACCACCCAGCATTCCTAGAAGACTCTTGATAATAAATGGTACCTCACTTGTGTGGGTAGACCTAGTGCCCACGACAAGAAGCGGCCCAAAAATACAATATGGACACATCACATTTTCTAACTGAAAACTGATTATTTTTTCCAATGGTGGTAGGTCTAAATATGTAGCCCTAACTCAGCCAGAAACCTAGCAAACGTGCATTTTTTTAAAACTATAGACCTAGCCAAATCCAGAGTGGGGTGACTTACATGGCTCTCACCAACTTTTCTTTCCCAGAAGCCTCTGTAAAATCCCATGACTAAAAACAGATATATTCCTAACATTTCTGAAAGAAAACTTTTGGAATCTGTGGGAAGTCACAAATTTCCTACCACCCGGCATTCCCCCAATGAAAATGGTGCCTCACTAGTGAGGGCAGGCCTAGTGCCCGTGACAGGAAATAGCCCAAAATGCAACATTGACACACTACATATTTCCACTGAAAACTGACCCTTTTTTTGCTACGTGGGTAGTTGTGGATTTTGGGCCCTAACTCAGCCGTCACCTTGGAAAACCTTGCAAACCTGTAGATTTTCAAACCTAGACCCCTACTGGAATCCAGCGTAAGGTGACGTGTTGCTTTTCAATCAATCAATCAATCCGGAAATTGTAAATGCGCTACTCACACGTGAGGGTCTCAAGGGCGCTGAGGGCGGGTCCGCTGATCTATTTAGCCGATGAACCAGGTTTTGAGGGTCTTTCTGATGTCTGCCGGTAGCTCATTCCGGGTCTTGGCAGCAATGTGAGAGAAAGATCTTCCACCTGCTGTGTGGATGCAAAGGGTTTCGGCCAGTGCGAAGTTGGAAGATCAGGGGTTTCTTTTGGATACGTGGAAGTTGATTCTGTTGTTGAGGTATTTGGTGCGTTCTTGTGTAGGCATTTGTAGACGTGGGTGAGGATTTTGAAAGTGACTCTTTTCTCCACGGGGAGCCAGTGGAGATTTCATAGGTGTTGGCTGATGTGTTCGTGTCGGGGGATACCGAGGACGAGTCTGGCGGCGGTGTTCTGTATTGTCTGGAGTTTGCGGAGTCAGGACTTGTTGATGCCAGCTTAGAGTGCGTTTCCATAGTCCAGTCTGCTGGTGATGATTGCATGGGTGACTGTCTTCCTTGACTCATGGGGGATCCACTTGAAGGTCTTGCGGAGGATGTGGAGGGTGTAGAACCAGCTGGAGGGGACGGCGTTGACTTGGCGGTTCATGGTGAGTGATGAGTCGAGTACGATGCAGAGGCTCTTGGCGTGATCTGAGGGGGTAGGTGGGCTTCCGAGGGCAGTCGGCCACCAGATGCTGTCCCATGCAGAAAGGGTGGTACCAAGGACGGGGACTTCTGTCTTCTCGGCTTTGAGCTTCAGGCAGCTGTTGGTCATCCAGACTGCGATGTCTTGCATTTCTTTCTAGAAGTTGAGTTTGGCAGTGGTGGGGTCTTTGGTGAGGGAGAGGATGAGCTGGATGTCGTCGGCGTATGATACGATGTTGAGGCTGTAGTTATCGGACGATGGCTGCAATGGGGGCCATGTAGATGTTGAAGAGGGTGGGGCTCAATGATGAACCCTTTGGGACTCGGCAGGGGATTTTCGTGGGGTCAGAGAGGAAGGGTGGGAGTCTGATCCTTTGGCTTCTTCCGGTGAGAAATGATGGGATCCAGTCCAGGGCTGTTCATTGTATGCCTGCATCGTGTAGTCTGGCGACTAGTGTGCGGTGAGAGAGGGTGTCAAAGGCAGCCGATAGGTCAAGTAGAATGAGGGCTGTGGAGTGGCCTTGGAACAGGAGGGTGCAGATGTCGTCTGTGGCAGCGAGTAGGGCGGTCTCTGTGCTGTGGTTGCTTCGGAATCCAGATTGGGAAGGGTCGAGGATGGCGATATCTTCAATGAATCTTGTCAGTTTCCTGTTGACAGTTTTCTCTGCAACTTTAGCTGCGAAGGGGAGGAGCGAGATGGGCCGATAGTTCTTGAGATCGTTGAGGTCAGCTGTGGGCTTCTTGAGCAGGGGTCTGACAACTGCGCGCTTCCAGTCATCTGAGAAGGTGCCTGTTTTGAAGGTGGTGTTGATGGTGCGTTGTAGTTCGGGTACAATGGCGGCTATGTCTCTGTGGTAGATGTGAGGTGGCCGGGGGTCGGTGGGGGACCCGAGTGAATGCTTTTCATGGTCGAGGTGGTGTCTTCAGCCGTTATCAGTGTCCAGTCGTATTTTTTTAAATATACACCTTGAGGAATTCAGTGTGGGGTGACTTGCTTGGCTCCTTCTAAACCTCAGAATTTGACTAAAAACACATTTTACTCACATTTCTGTGAGTAAATGGTAATGGAATCTCGGGAGAGCCACACATTTGATACCACCTAACATTCCCCAAAGTCTCTCAATAAAAATGTGATCTTACTTGTGGGAGTAGGCCTAGTGCCCACACCAGGAAATGGTCCAAAACGCAACATGGATGCATCACATTTTTCCACTGAAAGCAGACTTTTTTTTGCAATGTCAGTAGCTCTATCGATTTTGGACACTAGCTCAGCCAGCTCATTGGGAAATCTAGCAAACCTGTAGTTTTTTTTTAAATCTAGACATGTAGGGGATTCCAGGGTGGGATGACTTTGTGGGTCTCACCATCATTTCTTACTCAGTAACCCTTGCAAACCTTAAACTGTGCCTAAAAACACACATATTTTGTTCATTTAATGTGAGGAAAACTTCTGGAATCTGTGAGGAGCCTCAAAAGTGCTACCATCCAGCAGTCCCAAGGTCTCCCGATAAAAATGGTACCTCACTTGTGTGGGTAGGCCTAGTGCTCCCAACAGGAAATGGGCCACTAAAAATTGAAAGACAAGTGAGGAAGAGCACAGCGCACTACTAAAGTTGTGGTGTAGTTTCCAGAGGTGGGGTAATTGAAGTGATGGGTTTCAAGGTGCACCAACAGGTGACGCAACTGTTCCGGTGCGTCTGTAAGTATCAGAAGAGGTGAGTGCGCTACAGAAGTGTAGGCGCATCCCTGTGGTGGGCACACTTATTCTGGTTCGGTTGTGTGGGTGACACAATCGATTCCTGGAGGTTTCAATAAAAAACGTTCCAATGGTGAAGTTGTGAAATTTATTGAAAGTTTTTCATTTCATTTCGACTTCAAAGGTTTGCTTTATCATTTCACATGTAATCATAAGGTAATCGTTTCATTCAACGTTAAATTGGCTCCGATGCATTTCGGACTAACCAAGTCCTTTTTCAAGGAGCACTGCAACAGAAAATATAAAATGACCCGGATCAGTAAGGTGGAGTACCTTGCATAAGTGAAAAACATAAGTGAATGGATAGTACAACCACATGCTGCCCTCTGTGATCTCTTAGTGAGAAAGCATGATGATACCGAAATTTGTGTACAGTGGGTGCACGGGTAGAAATGGAGGTGAAAAGCATGGAATAACGAGTGGCATTGAAAAACGGGTGAAATGGAGAGAATGGGAATCGATGCTCAAACGGGACTGTGGAGCGGTGCGGGATAACAGAGGATAAAAGAAAAAGGAGCTGGGGGAAAGTAACTATAGAAATGAATATGAACCAATCCTCGAGACGTGAGGCTTACTTTCAATGTTGCGCGATAAACGTGCAGGCTGAAAATACAAAAAATTGCATTAGCTCAATGCGGGTTTAACGAAGCGGGATTGAAGACCCGGTGGAAGCCGGGGTTCAACTTACATTGGAAGACGTTAGCGTTTCTCGTCTGGTTAGCGGGTTCAGCAGTCTGGAACTACGCGGAGCCAACGCGGAGTTCACAGATTCAAAGGGGGAGTGAATGAAAGGGATGAGGGACTAACGAAAAGAAAGTGAAATGGCGCGGCCATCTTGAAATGGGGACGAGTGAGTGATGGGCATAAGAAAAAGTGAAAGGATGAAGTAAAGTAACATTAGGTATGCATTCAAATACAATCAGCAAAAGTGAAGAAAAATGACATCAATACTGTGCCACAAGGGCATCATAAATAGCAGCTGAATTCAGTCCGGTCGTTAAGACCCCACGGTTTCTGTGCTTGAAGTCTATAAATCCAAGTAGTTTCCCTCTGTAGGAGAAACCTATTGTTGTCCCTTCCTTCAATTTTCGGAACAGTTTCTAGGACCATAAATTTCAATTGGGCCACGTTGTGATTTGCTTCATTGAAGTGGGTAGCTACGTTGGACTTGGTGTTCTTGGTACGGATGTTGGATTTATGTTCATTTAATCTGAGCTTGATTTTCCTGCTGGTTTTACCTACATAAATTTTGCCGCAAGGGCACTTCAGAAGGTAAATGAGGTTCGAAGAGTCGCAGGTGGCATCTACATTAAGTTTGATGTTGTGGCCTCTCATGGGGTGGTTAATGCTGTTGCCTTTGATGATATTATTGCAATTGTTGCAATGATGACAAGGACGTGTGCCGGTGTGTTTAACAGAGGTGATGCTGAGATTAGTTCCAGATAAGATCTCTTTGATGTTTCTCGGTCTAGTATATGCGAAAATAGGAGGTTCTTTGAATAAGTTACCAAAGTCAGGTTCAGAAGCCAAAATACGCCAATGTTTCAGTATGATGCTTTTATAGCTGTTACTTGCCGTGGAGTATTTAGATACTAGGACCATCCTCTGTTGATCTGTTTTCTGATTGCTCCGTAGAGCCTCTTGTCGGGGGGTGGCAGTGGTCCTTTCAATGGCTTCCTTCAATAATTCTTCGGGATATCCTCTTGTTTGGAATCTAGATGCCATCATTTTGATCTGGTTTAATCTAGTGCCTGGATCAGAGACGATCCTGGTGACTCTCAACATCTGGCTGTATGGTAAATGTTTTTTGAGAGAGTGCCGATGGAAGCTGCTGTAAAGTAGTGTGTTGTTCCGATCGTTTGGTTTTCGGAATAGATCAGTCTGGATTCCCTGAGGGGTGTTTTTTACCAAAACGTCTAAGAATGCGATCTCTTGATTATCAATGTTCCATGTGAACTCTATGCGGTCGTCTTTAGAGTTGAGTTCCGTTAAAGCAAGTTCCAAGCTCTCTTGTGAATTCTTCCAGATGAAGAATAAATCATCGATATACCGTACGTATAGAATGAGGTTGTCAGTCCAAATTTGGTTTCCATAGATGTGCTGGGATTCAAAGTTGCCCATGTACAGATTAGCATAGGTGGGGGCCGCACAATTTCCCATGGCCATCCCGGACATTTGTAAGTACCATTTTTGTTCGTGTGCAAAATAACTGTGGTATAAGGTGTAAATCATAAGTTCTAAAATGAAAGCTTTCAGAGGGTCGTCAATGTCTGATAGTAATAAAGCCTGTTCCACTGCAGCAATCCCACCCTCATGTGGGATGGAAGTGTAGAGACTTTTGACGTCTGCTGTACACAATATTAAGTTGTCATTCTCATTGATTTGTAAGGAAGACAGTCTATTGATGAACTCCGTGGTATCCTTGATGTAACTGGAAAGGTTTGAAACCATGGGTTGTAAATGACGGTCAATAAATTTGCCCGTAGGTTCATGGATTGAACCTCTGGTCGAGACGATGGGTCGAAACGGAGGATCCATAAGATTCTTATGGATCTTGGGTAGCAAGGTGATGGTGGGGCTTCTGGGATGTTCCACAGTCAGGTATTTTTTAGTTCTGTCATCTATGATGTCATCAGATGTTGCTTTGTTAATGATTTTTAACAGTTCCGTTTTAAATTCACTCGTGGGGTTACCTTCAAGAGGTAGGTAGACGTTAGGATCCGAGATGTGTTCAATGATGCGTTGATCGTATAGTTGCGTGTTTAAAATGACGAGGGCGCCCCCCTTGTCTGCTTTCACGCATTTGATAGATGGATTTCTGGCAATGTTCTTTAGAGTGTCTAGATCTTTGTTGGTAGTATTTCTCTGAGTTTTCTTACGGGAGTTAATTTTAGCTATGTCCTGTTTCACCAAGGTCTCGAAAGTGTCGATGCTCTTATGACTTGCTGGTGGTATGAAAGTGCTCGATGGTCTTAAACCCAAAAGTTGGTCTGGTTTGGGATCTTTGGGAGGTTCTAATACAATTTCAAAGAAATGTTTTAACCTTAGCTTCCTTGTAAGTTTGAAAGTACTAACTTCCAGTTCCAGTAAGTTGGTGTTGCTGGTGGGTACAAATGACATTCCTTTCTGGAGGATCTTGGTTTCATAGTTGGTTAAAGTGGTATCAGAAATATTAATTACTAACGATTCCTCTTTTTCGGTTTGGTTTTCGATGGTAGTTGCTTGGCTTCGGTGTCTTTGTCCTGCCCTTTTGCCCCGTCTGGGTCGTCGGTTCTGTCTGGGCTTACCTCTAAAAAAGGCTCCGTGGTTGTTGGGTCAATCCTGGTTTGAGGTGTTTCATTGGATGGAGTTGGTGCTCCGGCTGGAGTTTTTTTAGGTGGGCGATTGGAGGTGTCGCTTCCAGAAGAGGAAGTATCAGTATTTGGGTTAAATGGTTTATTTCTGCGACGTTGAGCATAAACGTCTGCCCACGTATACACCTCACCTAGTTTGTAATCCAAGGTGTCCCGGCGGAATTTTCGGATTTTTCGGTCGTTGATGTCCTTGGTGTGTCTGTCTAATTGCTTATTGATATCCTCCAGGGTAGCGGTGAGTTCTTCAGGTGAAATGGAGTCTTTGAGTTCGTTTTCAATAATGGAAATTTCTTGGGATAATTCCACTAAAATTCCAGACAACTCCTCAACGATAAGTAGTATAAGGTCCAGGCTGCATTTGTTGAGGATTGCGTTCCATCTCTCAACAAATGCTTTGGAGTTTTTGCATAGGGACGGTTTCAAGGCGATCCGTAGGCCACGGGGAATGCGGAGAACTTTATGGTACTTAATTAGAGTGTTAGCATGCAGTTTTTGATTGATGCGTCGTTTAGATAAATAAATAAGTTGTTTGATGCATTGTTCTTTGGATCTGCTGGTTGTAGTTTGGGTCAAATCCTCATTGATAAGGGCATAAATTCTTTCTGTTGCTTCAGTGTCGAATGCTAGTGTTTCAGCATGGGCTTCCGTTGATTTTGAGATCTCGTCGTACTGCATTGTAGATATCTAGATAAATGTGTGCTGCCTGCTCAGTGAACAGTATAGGAGATGAAAGACAAGTGAGGAAGAGCACAGCGCACTACTAAAGTTGTGGTGTAGTTTCCAGAGGTGGGGTAATTGAAGTGATGGGTTTCAAGGTGTACCAACAGGTGACGCAACTGTTCCGGTGCGTCTGTAAGTATCAGAAGAGGTGAGTGCGCTACAGAAGTGTAGGCGCACCCCTGTGGTGGGTACACTTATTCTGGTTCGGTTGTGTGGGTGACACAATCGATTCCTGGAGGTTTCAATAAAAAAGTTCCAATGGTGAAGTTGTGAAATTTATTGAAAGTTTTTCATTTCATTTCGACTTCAAAGGTTTGCTTTATCATTTCACATGTAATCATAAAGTAATCGTTTCATTCAACGTTAAATTGGCTCCGATGCATTTCGGACTAACCAAGTCCTTTTTCAAGGAGCACTGCAACAGAAAATATAAAATGACCCGGATCAGTAAGGTGGAGTACCTTACATAAGTGAAAAACATAAGTGAATGGATAGTACAACCACATGCTGCCCTCTGTGATCTCTTAGTGAGAAAGCATGATGATACCGAAATTTGTGTACAGTGGGTGCACGGGTAGAAATGGAGGTGAAAAGCATGGAAAAACGAGTGGCATTGAAAAACGGGTGAAATGGAGAGAATGGGAATCGATGCTCAAACGGGACTGTGGAGCGGTGCGGGATAACAGAGGCTAAAAGAAAAAGGAGCTGGGGGGAAAGTAACTATAGAAATGAATATGAACCAATCCTCGAGACGCGAGGCTTACTTTCAATGTTGCGCGATAAACATGCAGGCTGAAAATACAAAAAATCGCATTAGCTCAATGCGGGTTTAACGAAGCGGGATTGAAGACCCGGTGGAAGCCGGGGTTCAACTTACATTGGAAGACGTTAGCGTTTCTCGTCTGGTTAGCGGGTTCAGCAGTCTGGAACTACGCGGAGCCAACGCGGAGTTCACAGATTCAAAGGGGGAGTGAATGAAAGGGATGAGGGACTAACGAAAAGAAAGTGAAATGGCGCGGCCATCTTGAAATGGGGACGAGTGAGTGATGGGCATAAGAAAAAGTGAAAGGATGAAGTAAAGTAACATTAGGTATGCATTCAAATACAATCAGCAAAAGTGAAGAAAAATGACATCAATACTGTGCCACAAGGGCATCATAAATAGCAGCTGAATTCAGTCCGGTCGTTAAGACCCCACGGTTTCTGTGCTTGAAGTCTATAAATCCAAGTAGTTTCCCTCTGTAGGAGAAACCTATTGTTGTCCCTTCCTTCAATTTTCGGAACAGTTTCTAGGACCATAAATTTCAATTGGGCCACGTTGTGATTTGCTTCATTGAAGTGGGTAGCTACGTTGGACTTGGTGTTCTTGGTACGGATGTTGGATTTATGTTCATTTAATCTGAGCTTGATTTTCCTGCTGGTTTTACCTACATAAATTTTGCCGCAAGGGCACTTCAGAAGGTAAATGAGGTTCGAAGAGTCGCAGGTGGCATCTACATTAAGTTTGATGTTGTGGCCTCTCATGGGGTGGTTAATGCTGTTGCCTTTGATGATATTATTGCAATTGTTGCAATGATGACAAGGACGTGTGCCGGTGTGTTTAACAGAGGTGATGCTGAGATTAGTTCCAGATAAGATCTCTTTGATTTTTCTCGGTCTAGTATATGCGAAAATAGGAGGTTCTTTGAATAAGTTACCAAAGTCAGGTTCAGAAGCCAAAATACGCCAATGTTTCAGTATGATGCTTTTATAGCTGTTACTTGCCGTGGAGTATTTAGATACTAGGACCATCCTCTGTTGATCTGTTTTCTGATTGCTCCGTAGAGCCTCTTGTCGGGGGTGGCAGTGGTCCTTTCAATGGCTTCCTTCAATAATTCTTCGGGATATCCTCTTGTTTGGAATCTAGATGCCATCATTTTGATCTGGTTTAATCTAGTGCCTGGATCAGAGACGATCCTGGTGACTCTCAACATCTGGCTGTATGGTAAATGTTTTTTGAGAGAGTGCCGATGAAAGCTGCTGTAAAGTAGTGTGTTGTTCCGATCGGTTGGTTTTCGGAATAGATCAGTCTGGATTCCCTGAGGGGTGTTTTTTACCAAAACGTCTAAGAATGCGATCTCTTGATTATCAATGTTCCATGTGAACTTTATGCGGTCGTCTTTAGAGTTGAGTTCCGTTAAAACAAGTTCCAAGCTCTCTTGTGAATTCTTCCAGATGAAGAATAAATCATCGATATACCGTACGTATAGGATGAGGTTGTCAGTCCAAATTTGGTTTCCATAGATGTGCTGGGATTCAAAGTTGCCCATGTACAGATTAGCATAGGTGGGGGCCGCACAATTTCCCATGGCCATCCCGGACATTTGTAAGTACCATTTTTGTTCGTGTGCAAAATAACTGTGGTATAAGGTGTAAATCATAAGTTCTAAAATGAAAGCTTTCAGAGGGTCGTCAATGTCTGATAGTAATAAAGCCTGTTCCACTGCAGCAATCCCACCCTCATGTGGGATGGAAGTGTAGAGACTTTTGACGTCTGCTGTACACAATATTAAGTTGTCATTCTCATTGATTTGTAAGGAAGACAGTCTATTGATGAACTCCGTGGTATCCTTGATGTAACTGGAAAGGTTTGAAACCATGGGTTGTAAATGACGGTCAATAAATTTGCCCGTAGGTTCATGGATTGAACCTCTGGTCGAGACGATGGGTCGAAACGGAGGATCCATAGGATTCTTATGGATCTTGGGTAGCAAGGTGATGGTGGGGCTTCTGGGATGTTCCACAGTCAGGTATTTTTTAGTTCTGTCATCTATGATGTCATCAGATGTTGCTTTGTTAATGATTTTTAACAGTTCCGTTTTAAATTCACTCGTGGGGTTACCTTCAAGAGGTAGGTAGACGTTAGGATCCGAGATGTGTTCAATGATGCGTTGATCGTATAGTTGCGTGTTTAAAATGACGAGGGCGCCCCCCTTGTCTGCTTTCACGCATTTGATAGATGGATTTCTGGCAATGTTCTTTAGAGTGTCTAGATCTTTGTTGGTAGTATTTCTCTGAGTTTTCTTACGGTAGTTAATTTTAGCTATGTCCTGTTTCACCAAGGTCTCGAAAGTGTCGATGCTCTTATGACTTGCTGGTGGTATGAAAGTGCTCGATGGTCTTAAACCCAAAAGTTGGTCTGGTTTGGGATCTTTGGGAGGTTCTAATACAATTTCAAAGAAATGTTTTAACCTTAGCTTCCTTGTAAGTTTGAAAGTACTAACTTCCAGTTCCAGTAAGTTGGTGTTGCTGGTGGGTACAAATGACATTCCTTTCTGGAGGATCTTGGTTTCATAGTTGGTTAAAGTGGTATCAGAAATATTAATTACTAACGATTCCTCTTTTTCGGTTTGGTTTTCGATGGTAGTTGCGTGGCTTCGGTGTCTTTGTCCTGCCCTTTTGCCCCGTCTGGGTCGTCGGTTCTGTCTGGGCTTACCTCTAAAAAAGGCTCCGTGGTTGTTGGGTCAATCCTGGTTTGAGGTGTTTCATTGGATGAAGTTGGTGCTCCGGCTGGAGTTTTTTTAGGTGGGCGATTGGAGGTGTCGCTTCCAGAAGAGGAAGTATCAGTATTTGGGTTAAATGGTTTATTTCTGCGACGTAGAGCATAAACGTCTGCCCACGTATACACCTCACCTAGTTTGTAATCCAAGGTGTCCCGGCGGAATTTTCGGATTTTTCGGTCGTTGATGTCCTTGGTGTGTCTGTCTAATTGCTTATTGATATCCTCCAGGGTAGCGGTGAGTTCTTCAGGTGAAATGGAGTCTTTGAGTTCGTTTTCAATAATGGAAATTTCTTGGGATAGTTCCACTAAAATTCCAGACAACTCCTCAACGATAAGTAGTATAAGGTCCAGGCTGCATTTGTTGAGGATTGCGTTCCATCTCTCAACAAATGCTTTGGAGTTTTTGCATAGGGACGGTTTCAAGGCGATCCGTAGGCCACGGGGAATGCGGAGAACTTTATGGTACTTAATTAGAGTGTTAGCATGCAGTTTTTGATTGATGCGTTGTTTAGATAAATAAATAAGTTGTTTGATGCATTGTTCTTTGGATCTGCTGGTTGTAGTTTGGGTCAAATCCTCATTGATAAGGGCATACATTCTTTCTGTTGCTTCAGTGTCGAATGCTAGTGTTTCAGCATGGGCTTCCGTTGATTTTGAGATCTCGTCGTACTGCATTGTAGATATCTAGATAAATGTGTGCTGCCTGCTCAGTGAACAGTATAGGAGATGAAAGACAAGTGAGGAAGAGCACAGCGCACTACTAAAGTTGTGGTGTAGTTTCCAGAGGTGGGGTAATTGAAGTGATGGGTTTCAAGGTGCACCAACAGGTGACGCAACTGTTCCGGTGCGTCTGTAAGTATCAGAAGAGGTGAGTGCGCTACAGAAGTGTAGGCGCATCCCTGTGGTGGGTACACTTATTCTGGTTCGGTTGTGTGGGTGACACAATCGATTCCTGGAGGTTTCAATAAAAAAGTTCCAATGGTGAAGTTGTGAAATTTATTGAAAGTTTTTCATTTCATTTCGACTTCAAAGGTTTGCTTTATCATTTCACATGTAATCATAAAGTAATCGTTTCATTCAACGTTAAATTGGCTTCGATGCATTTCGGACTAACCAAGTCCTTTTTCAAGGAGCACTGCAACAGAAAATATAAAATGACCCGGATCAGTAAGGTGGAGTACCTTACATAAGTGAAAAACATAAGTGAATGGATAGTACAACCACATGCTGCCCTCTGTGATCTCTTAGTGAGAAAGCATGATGATACCGAAATTTGTGTACAGTGGGTGCACGGGTAGAAATGGAGGTGAAAAGCATGGAAAAACGAGTGGCATTGAAAAACGGGTGAAATGGAGAGAATGGGAATCGATGCTCAAACGGGACTGTGGAGCGGTGCGGGATAACAGAGGCTAAAAGAAAAAGGAGCTGGGGGGAAAGTAACTATAGAAATGAATATGAACCAATCCTCGAGACGCGAGGCTTACTTTCAATGTTGCGCGATAAACGTGCAGGCTGAAAATACAAAAAATCGCATTAGCTCAATGCGGGTTTAACGAAGCGGGATTGAAGACCCGGTGGAAGCCGGGGTTCAACTTACATTGGAAGACGTTAGCGTTTCTCGTCTGGTTAGCGGGTTCAGCAGTCTGGAACTACGCGGAGCCAACGCGGAGTTCACAGATTCAAAGGGGGAGTGAATTAAAGGGATGAGGGACTAACGAAAAGAAAGTGAAATGGCGCGGCCATCTTGAAATGGGGACGAGTGAGTGATGGGCATAAGAAAAAGTGAAAGGATGAAGTAAAGTAACATTAGGTATGCATTCAAATACAATCAGCAAAAGTGAAGAAAAATGACATCAATACTGTGCCACAAGGGCATCATAAATAGCAGCTGAATTCAGTCCGGTCGTTAAGACCCCACGGTTTCTGTGCTTGAAGTCTATAAATCCAAGTAGTTTCCCTCTGTAGGAGAAACCTATTGTTGTCCCTTCCTTCAATTTTCGGAACAGTTTCTAGGACCATAAATTTCAATTGGGCCACGTTGTGATTTGCTTCATTGAAGTGGGTAGCTACGTTGGACTTGGTGTTCTTGGTACGGATGTTGGATTTATGTTCATTTAATCTGAGCTTGATTTTCCTGCTGGTTTTACCTACATAAATTTTGCCGCAAGGGCACTTCAGAAGGTAAATGAGGTTCGAAGAGTCGCAGGTGGCATCTACATTAAGTTTGATGTTGTGGCCTCTCTACGGAGCAATCAGAAAACAGATCAACAGAGGATGGTCCTAGTATCTAAATACTCCACGGCAAGTAACAGCTATAAAAGCATCATACTGAAACATTGGCGTATTTTGGCTTCTGAACCTGACTTTGGTAACTTATTCAAAGAACCTCCTATTTTCGCATATACTAGACCGAGAAACATCAAAGAGATCTTATCTGGAACTAATCTCAGCATCACCTCTGTTAAACACACCGGCACACGTCCTTGTCATCATTGCAACAATTGCAATAATATCATCAAAGGCAACAGCATTAACCACTCCATGAGAGGCCACAACATCAAACTTAATGTAGATGCCACCTGCGACTCTTCGAACCTCATTTACCTTCTGAAGTGCCCTTGCGGCAAAATTTATGTAGGTAAAACCAGCAGGAAAATCAAGCTCAGATTAAATGAACATAAATCCAACATCCGTACCAAGAACACCAAGTCCAACGTAGCTACCCACTTCAATGAAGCAAATCACAACGTGGCCCAATTGAAATTTATGGTCCTAGAAACTGTTCCGAAAATTGAAGGAAGGGACAACAATAGGTTTCTCCTACAGAGGGAAACTACTTGGATTTATAGACTTCAAGCACAGAAACCGTGGGGTCTTAACGACCGGACTGAATTCAGCTGCTATTTATGATGCCCTTGTGGCACAGTATTGATGTCATTTTTCTTCACTTTTGCTGATTGTATTTGAATGCATACCTAATGTTACTTTACTTCATCCTTTCACTTTTTCTTATGCCCATCACTCACTCGTCCCCATTTCAAGATGGCCGCGCAATTTCACTTTCTTTTCGTTAGTCCCTCATCCCTTTCATTCACTCCCCCTTTGAATCTGTGAACTCCGCGTTGGCTCCGCGTAGTTCCAGACTGCTGAACCCGCTAACCAGACGAGAAACGCTAACGTCTTCCAATGTAAGTTGAACCCCGGCTTCCACCGGGTCTTCAATCCCGCTTCGTTAAACCCGCATTGAGCTAATGCAATTTTTTGTATTTTCAGCCTGCACGTTTATCGCGCAACATTGAAAGTAAGCCTCGCGTCTCGAGGATTGGTTCATATTCATTTCTATAGTTACTTTCCCCCCAGCTCCTTTTTCTTTTAGCCTCTGTTATCCCGCACCGCTCCACAGTCCCGTTTGAGCATCGATTCCCATTCTCTCCATTTCACCCGTTTTTCAATGCCACTCGTTTTTCCATGCTTTTCACCTCCATTTCTACCCGTGCACCCACTGTACACAAATTTCGGTATCATCATGCTTTCTCACTAAGAGATCACAGAGGGCAGCATGTGGTTGTACTATCCATTCACTTATGTTTTTCACTTATGCAAGGTACTCCACCTTACTGATCCGGGTCATTTTATATTTTCTGTTGCAGTGCTCCTTGAAAAAGGACTTGGTTAGTCCGAAATGCATCGGAGCCAATTTAACGTTGAATGAAACGATTACCTTATGATTACATGTGAAATGATAAAGCAAACCTTTGAAGTCGAAATGAAATGAAAAACTTTCAATAAATTTCACAACTTCACCATTGGAACTTTTTTATTGAAACCTCCAGGAATCGATTGTGTCACCCACACAACCGAACCAGAATAAGTGTGCCCACCACAGGGATGCGCCTACACTTCTGTAGCGCACTCACCTCTTCTGATACTTACAGACGCACCGGAACAGTTGCGTCACCTGTTGGTGCACCTTGAAACCCATCACTTCAATTACCCCACCTCTGGAAACTACACCACAACTTTAGTAGTGCGCTGTGCTCTTCCTCACTGTCTTTCATCTCCTATACTGTTCACTGAGCAGGCAGCACACATTTATCTAGATATCTACAATGCAGTACGACGAGATCTCAAAATCAACGGAAGCCCATGCTGAAACACTAGCTTTCGACACTGAAGCAACAGAAAGAATTTATGCCCTTATCAATGAGGATTTGACCCAAACTACAACCAGCAGATCCAAAGAACAATGCATCAAACAACTTATTTATTTATCTAAACGACGCATCAATCAAAAACTGCATGCTAACACTCTAATTAAGTACCATAAAGTTCTCCGCATTCCCCGTGGCCTACGGATCGCCTTGAAACCGTCCCTATGCAAAAACTCCAAAGCATTTGTTGAGAGATGGAACGCAATCCTCAACAAATGCAGCCTGGACCTTATACTACTTATCGTTGAGGAGTTGTCTGGAATTTTAGTGGAATTATCCCAAGAAATTTCCATTATTGAAAACGAACTCAAAGACTCCATTTCACCTGAAGAACTCACCGCTACCCTGGAGGATATCAATAAGCAATTAGACAGACACACCAAGGACATCAACGACCGAAAAATCCGAAAATTCCGCCGGGACACCTTGGATTACAAACTAGGTGAGGTGTATACGTGGGCAGACGTTTATGCTCAACGTCGCAGAAATAAACCATTTAACCCAAATACTGATACTTCCTCTTCTGGAAGCGACACCTCCAATCGCCCACCTAAAAAAACTCCAGCCGGAGCACCAACCTCATCCAATAAAACACCTCAAACCAGGATTGACCCAACAACCACGGAGCCTTTTTTAGAGGTAAGCCCAGACAGAACCGACGACCCAGACGGGGCAAAAGGGCAGGACAAAGACACCGAAGCCACGCAACTACCATCGAAAACCAAACCGAAAAAGAGGAATCGTTAGTAATTAATATTTCTGATACCACTTTAACCAACTATGAAACCAAGATCCTCCAGAAAGGAATGTCATTTGTACCCACCAGCAACACCAACTTACTGGAACTGGAAGTTAGTACTTTCAAACTTACAAGGAAGCTAAGGTTAAAACATTTCTTTGAAATTGTATTAGAACCTCCCAAAGATCCCAAACCAGACCAACTTTTGGGTTTAAGACCATCGAGCACTTTCATACCACCAGCAAGTCATAAGAGCATCGACACTTTCGAGACCTTGGTGAAACAGGACATGGCTAAAATTAACTACCGTAAGAAAACTCAGAGAAATACTACCAACAAAGATCTAGACACTCTAAAGAACATTGCCAGAAATCCATCTATCAAATGCGTGAAAGCAGACAAGGGGGGCGCCCTCGTCATTTTAAACACGCAACTATACGATCAACGCATCATTGAACACATCTCGGATCCTAACGTCTACCTACCTCTTGAAGGTAACCCCACGAGTGAATTTAAAACGGAACTGTTAAAAATCATTAACAAAGCAACATCTGATGACATCATAGATGACAGAACTAAAAAATACCTGACTGTGGAACATCCCAGAAGCCCCACCATCACCTTGCTACCCAAGATCCATAAGAATCTTATGGATCCTCCGTTTCGACCCATCGTCTCGACCAGAGGTTCAATCCATGAACCAACGGGCAAATTTATTGACCGTCATTTACAACCCATGGTTTCAAACCTTTCCAGTTACATCAAGGATACCACGGAGTTCATCAATAGACTGTCTTCCTTACAAATCAATGAGAATGACAACTTAATATTGTGTACAGCAGACGTCAAAAGTCTCTACACTTCCATCCCACATGAGGGTGGGATTGCTGCAGTGGAACAGGCTTTATTACTATCAGACATTGACGACCCTCTGAAAGCTTTCATTTTAGAACTTATGATTTACACCTTATACCACAGTTATTTTGCACACGAACAAAAATGGTACTTACAAATGTCCGGGATGGCCATGGGAAATTGTGCGGCCCCCACCTATGCTAATCTGTACATGGGCAACTTTGAATCCCAGCACATCTATGGAAACCAAATTTGGACTGACAACCTCATCCTATACGTACGGTATATCGATGATTTATTCTTCATCTGGAAGAATTCACAAGAGAGCTTGGAACTTGCTTTAACGGAACTCAACTCTAAAGACGACCGCATAGAGTTCACATGGAACATTGATAATCAAGAGATCGCATTCTTGGACGTTTTGGTAAAAAACACCCCTCAGGGAATCCAGACTGATCTATTCCGAAAACCAACCGATCGGAACAACACACTACTTTACAGCAGCTTCCATCGGCACTCTCTCAAAAAACATTTACCATACAGCCAGATGTTGAGAGTCACCAGGATCGTCTCTGATCCAGGCACTAGATTAAACCAGATCAAAATGATGGCATCTAGATTCCAAACAAGAGGATATCCCGAAGAATTATTGAAGGAAGCCATTGAAAGGACCACTGCCACCCCCCGACAAGAGGCTCTACGGAGCAATCAGAAAACAGATCAACAGAGGATGGTCCTAGTATCTAAATACTCCACGGCAAGTAACAGCTATAAAAGCATCATACTGAAACATTGGCGTATTTTGGCTTCTGAACCTGACTTTGGTAACTTATTCAAAGAACCTCCTATTTTCGCATATACTAGACCGAGAAACATCAAAGAGATCTTATCTGGAACTAATCTCAGCATCACCTCTGTTAAACACACCGGCACACGTCCTTGTCATCATTGCAACAATTGCAATAATATCATCAAAGGCAACAGCATTAACCACCCCATGAGAGGCCACAACATCAAACTTAATGTAGATGCCACCTGCGACTCTTCGAACCTCATTTACCTTCTGAAGTGCCCTTGCGGCAAAATTTATGTAGGTAAAACCAGCAGGAAAATCAAGCTCAGATTAAATGAACATAAATCCAACATCCGTACCAAGAACACCAAGTCCAACGTAGCTACCCACTTCAATGAAGCAAATCACAACGTGGCCCAATTGAAATTTTTGGTCCTTGAAACTGTTCCGAAAATTGAAGGAAGGGACAACAATAGGTTTCTCCTACAGAGGGAAACTACTTGGATTTATAGACTTCAAGCACAGAAACCGTGGGGTCTTAACGACCGGACTGAATTCAGCTGCTATTTATGATGCCCTTGTGGCACAGTATTGATGTCATTTTCTTCACTTTTGCTGATTGTATTTGAATGCATACCTAATGTTACTTTACTCCATCCTTTCACTTTTTCTTATGCCCATCACTCACTCGTCCCCATTTCAAGATGGCCGCGCCATTTCACTTTCTTTTCGTTAGTCCCTCATCCCTTTCATTCACTCCCCCTTTGAATCTGTGAACTCCGCGTTGGCTCCGCGTAGTTCCAGACTGCTGAACCCGCTAACCAGACGAGAAACGCTAACGTCTTCCAATGTAAGTTGAACCCCGGCTTCCACCGGGTCTTCAATCCCGCTTCGTTTTTGTATTTTCAGCCTGCACGTTTATCGCGCAACATTGAAAGTAAGCCTCGCGTCTCGAGGATTGGTTCATATTCATTTCTATAGTTACTTTCCCCCCAGCTCCTTTTTCTTTTAGCCTCTGTTATCCCGCACCGCTCCACAGTCCCGTTTGAGCATCGATTCCCATTCTCTCCATTTCACCCGTTTTTCAATGCCACTCGTTTTTCCATGCTTTTCACCTCCATTTCTACCCGTGCACCCACTGTACACAAATTTCGGTATCATCATGCTTTCTCCCTAAGAGATCACAGAGGGCAGCATGTGGTTGTACTATCCATTCACTTATGTTTTTCACTTATGCAAGGTACTCCACCTTACTGATCCGGGTCATTTTATATTTTCTGTTGCAGTGCTCCTTGAAAAAGGACTTGGTTAGTCCGAAATGCATCGGAGCCAATTTAACGTCGAATGAAACGATTACCTTATGATTACATGTGAAATGATAAAGCAAACCTTTGAAGTCGAAATGAAATGAAAAACTTTCAATAAATTTCACAACTTCACCATTGGAACTTTTTTATTGAAACCTCCAGGAATCGATTGTGTCACCCACACAACCGAACCAGAATAAGTGTGCCCACCACAGGGATGCGCCTACACTTCTGTAGCGCACTCACCTCTTCCACTAAAAATTGACCCTTTGTTTTGCAATGTAGGTAGCTGTGGATATTGGGCCCTAGCTCTGCTACATCTAGGGAAACCTAAGAAGACTGTACATTTTTTGAAAATTAGACAATCCAGGGTGAGGTAACTTCCATGGCTCTCCCAGGTTTTCTAACCCACAAGACTTTGCAAACCTCAAACTTTAACTAAACCCACACATTTTCCTCATATTTCTGTGAGGAAAGCACTGGAATCTGTGTGGAGCCACACATTTCCTACCACCAAGCAATCTCCCAAGCCTCCCCCATAAGAATGGTACCTTATCTATGTGGGCCGCACCCGGGCAAAGCCCGGGCCAAAGGTGTGCCAATCCATGCCTGTCAGAGCCTGAAAGAGGATGGGATGCCCCCACCCCCCCAGAGATATGCCTCAGGATCCATCGTGACTTGCGTTTGGCCGAGATTTCAAGCTGCCACCATGAAAGACTCCAAATTGCGCCCCATTATTGATGACTAGCCCAAATTGAAGCCAAACTGGTGAAGCCCTTGGATCTCAGGCCTTCTGTTTGCACTCAGTACTTGGCTGCTACGGTCAACTTGAGAAGGGCGGGGTACCTGAATGTCCCATCCCTGTTGCCCAATTGTCTTCTAATTCTATTTTGATCCATCCGCATCCAGAGCCTGGTGCTCAGGGCAAAGGCAGGGCACCCGACTGTCCATTCCTTGTTGCCCATTTTACTAACATTCCTCCGGATTACTGGAGAGGGGGGTGCACCTGATGGTTCTATGTCTACCATCCATTTATCTATTAACTCCACTCTGAACTATCCCCATATTTGGCCTGGTGTACTGAATAAGGGCAGGGCACTCTACAGTTTAATCCCTGTTGCCCAATTGTCCGCACACTCCAACAGAACTCCCTCCTCCGAGGGTCTGGTATGAGCACCTGCTCGCACGAAGGACCATTAGACAATGCCTGTTTAAATTTTTTAGGTTGGAACATTGCGGGTCTAGCCTTCAAAATCGGGATTGATGGATGGTGATCCTTTATTGCAAATTTTGATGTAGTCTTATTGCAGGAAACTTGGGAGGTAAATGAAATAACATTTGATGGCTTCATGTGCTTTAGTTTGCTTGCAATCCCATCCTAATCTGGTTGAGCAAAAGGGGGTTTGACCGCTTCGTTTAAAGTTAGTATTGGCTGCTTAGTTTTATCAATCAATCAGGAGCAGGGAGAAGCTCAGGCATTCTGCCTTAGCTGGAAAAATACCCATAAGATCTATCTGGTAAATTTCTATAACAACAACTTCTGGAGTAAGGGTGACTGCAACTTTCAAGGACTTTTTGTATTGATCGATATGCTTGTAAAGAAAAAGGCACAGGCAGAATGCCCCCTTAGGCTGAAGGTGGCGGGGGACTTCAATGCTAAATTGGCGCACCTTCCGTCTAGATCTACGACTACCTTCGACCTATTTGCCCGAGGCATTGATTGCAATGTGATGGACTCTAGGAGACGGGTCCTTTTCTCCTTCCTGGCTGAATGGGGCCAGATCAACAAGGTCCCTAACTTTACCAACCATTATATTCCAACCTTCATATGGAGGGGTGCTGGGAGCACTATTGACTACATTTTTACCTCCTGGAATATTTCCCCATTTCTGTTATGATACAGTTACCACATGTGCAACATAAGATAAAGTCTTTGCTTCCCCAAGACTAACCCATCAAGGATGCAGGGCGCAGGGTGGTTTGGCGCACCCCGAACCTGAAGAGCATTATGTCCCAAGTTGTCCGCAATCGTACTGCCTTGGTAAATAGTTGCAATTGCATGCCTTGCGACCCGGCTTTCATCCGAACTGACTTTTCAGACCTTTTAGTGAAGATAAAAGTGCTGCTTTCCAGACCCAATGTTCAGCAGTGCCACCATGTCGAATCATGGTTTGACAAAGCATGTAGAGCAGCCAATGATACCTTACGCAGGGCCTTAAAGCGAATCTCTAGAGACCAGTGTGCGATCAGGGAAAGCAGAAAGAAGCCATCAAAAGAAGGAAGTCGGCCAGGAAGGAGGATAAATGGGAATCTATTGTGGGAGCCTGCCAATCTAAAGACCCACAAGCTTTCTGGAAAGCAGTGCGGTCGGTCATATCCCCTGTATCACCAACATATAGAGTAACAGTCCATATGTCAGCTGAGGATTGGTTGGCGCACTAAGCTGGGCTGTATTATACCGATTGTAAGGCTGACAAGGCCTCAGTGCGATTGCCCCAATGTGCTCAAAACTTGTTTTTTATGAGGAGGAGGTTTTTAAAGCAATTGTAGATAGTAGATGTAAGAAAGCTCCGGGGCCGGATGGTATTCCACTTGACTTATACAGAAAAGACCCAGTGTTCTGGACCACGGTCCTTACTTCACTTTTTAACTCTAATTGCAGCGAGGGGGTACCCAGGTTATGGCGGTTATCTATAATTGTCCTTGTATTTAAAAAAGGAAATATGCATGATGTCAAGTGCTATAGCCTGAAATCCCTCCTGGATTCCTCCTGGATACTCCTGGAACACTGCAGTCCCCCAATCCACCTGTTCACAGTGTGGTTTTCAGTTCAAAAGTGTACTGCCAAATAACACCACTAGAAACCAACATAAGATGTTCCTCCTAAACTGCAGGTCACTCGTAAAACATTCACTGGAAATCCACCTACACATACAAGAGCTTAATCCAGACATCCTATATCTAACAGAGACATGTCTCAATGATGAATCTGAACCAGATCTGGTCCAGGCCATCCCCCAAGGTTATCAAATATCCCGCCTAGATTGTAAAGTGGGGAAAAGTGGTGGATTAGCGATTATCAACAGGGACTGCTATCAGTGTCGCAGTTCCTTCAATCTGATACCGGATTGTGAAAGTCTCTCGTTTGCGATAGATGTTTCTCCCACTAACACGTTCCCAGGGCTCCTCTTATATCGCCCACCTGGAACCTTAGGAGATTTTGCCAATAGCCTCCCCTCCATTATTGCCAGACTAGCTTGTACACCAGCAAATTTTACTTTATTGGGAGATCTCAACATTCACTTTGATGACACCCAATTAGTACCTGACCCAACCCACACAAAAGGCTATCTACTCGACCCTATTTTCAGTAACTGCACAGATCTGAAAGTAGGCACTCCCTCCCCCATCCCGTGGTCTGACCATCATTTGATCTCTTTTGTCTGGATCACTCCTGACAGGCACCCCCTCTCAACACTGTGACACTCATGCAAAGAAAATGGGCCAAACTTTCGCTGGACAACTGGCTGACAGCCCTAGATAACACCAGACCATGTAACAACCCAGACCCTATTTCAGCAAACGAGGAATATAACAGCTGGATCTCTAAATCTTTAGACTCTGTATTCCCCTTGAAATGCGCGGAATCCACGCGCAGCTCAAAAACTGCTCCGTGGGACTCTCCTAGACTACGGGAACTAAAATGTAAATGCAAAAGACTAGAAAGGAAGTGGAGACTGAACTTCTCCCCTTCCAGGAAAACTGCCTACAGAGAAACACTTAGAACTTATAAAAACGAGATTAAATTGGCAAATCAGCCTTCTTTGTAGAAAAAAACAACGCAGCAGCCTCCAAACCAAAAGAGATCTGCCGCATTGCAGAAACCCTTCTTAAACTCCCAGAACAGCCCCCTGGCCCCTCCAATACACAAGCCCGCTGTAAACATTTGGCTGAGTTCTCTTTCCACAAAATTCAAAATATCTACACTTCTTTCCCTATCCCTACCACTGCCGAATCAACCACCCCTTCCATCTCAGATACTCAACCCCAGGCTATCCTTGAATCGTTTCCTCCTCTCAAACTCACCACACTAGAGTCTATTCTGCCCCACGTAAAATCAGGTTCTCCCAATGATCCAGCTCCCCCACGTTCTCTGAACTTAGCCAGCCACAAGATTCTTCCGATGGTACTCAACTTGCTCAATGCTTCTCTATCCACTAGCTCTGTCCCCCCTCCTTGGAAGTGTGCCATGGTAAAGGCCCTTCTCAAAAAACCTAACCTTGACCAGAGAGATCCTAGCAACTACCGACCAATCTCCCTACTCCCCTGGTTGAGTAAGATACTGGAGAAGCATACCAATACCGCTCTAGTAAAATTCCTTGAGGCCAATCACATGCTCGACGTCTCTCAAACTGGATTCCGTCCCATGCATGGGACCAAAACCACGCTGCTTGAAGTGATGGAGGATGCAAGAAAGATCTTAGACCAGGGGGGATCAGACGCTATAATCCTCCTTGACCTAAGTGCTGCCTTCGACACTATTAACCACAGCATATTACTTCATCGGCTCTCCAGCATAGGGATCTCAGGAAAAGCCATCGCCTGGTTTGGATCTTCCTCTCTGACCATTCTTTTCAAGTGTTCAAGGGCAACACCACCTCTCTGAGCAAGCCTCTTGTTTGCGGCGTACCGCAGGGCTCTTCCTTACGTATGGAATAAAAATCATTACCTACGCAGACGACACTCAGCTAGTGGTGGCCCTCAATCAATTGGACACTGCGTCCAACAATCTCAGGGCCTGCCTGGAAGAGTTCTTCAAATGGATGACCTCGTCGTGCCTCAAACTCAATGGCGAAAAAAACGAGCTTATGCTCCTAGGCAATCCCTCTCCGCCCTCGATCAAGTCGTTTTGGCCCACCTGCCTCGGCTCTCCCCCCATACCAAAGGATAAAATAAAGAGCCTAGGCATTTGGTTGGACAAAGCCCTCAATTTCAATGCCCAAGCTGCCAAACTGTCAGCTATTTGTTTCGGCCTACTCAGGCTCATACGGAAGATTCTCCCGTGATTGCCTTTCCAAGCCAGACAGATAATGATCCAGGGGCTTGTTCTCTCCAGGCTGGATTTTGGGAATGCCTTGTATCTAGGGGCCCCTCAATCCACCCTGAACACGCTCCAGATCATACAAAACTGTGCAGCATGAACACTACTTCAAATCCCCTGCCGACTTTCTGTGAAAGTTGCCCTGAAGAGCCTTCACTGGCTCCCGATCAGAGAAAGAATTGAGTTGAAAAGACCCTCTGCATAACTCACCGAGCATACTGGAAAACTGGAGCTGTCATCAACCACTCACTGATCACTTCATATAGCCCTGCTAGACAGCTCAGATCATCATCCTCTCTCCTGGTGACGGTACCCAGGATTAAGAGAGCCAGATGCGGAGGCCAGTCCTTTTCGTACAACGCCTCAATACTTTGGAACTCCCTTCCCTATCATCTGCACGTGCACGCAGAGCCCAAGCTTTTATCTTTTCGCAAACAACTAAAAACCCTGCTCTTTAAAAAAACAATAAATCTTTAATACTGCCCCTACAAGCACAAGTCTGCAGCGCTAGGACGCCTCAGGGTAGCTATCGCGCTCTATAAATGACCTTTTCATTTCATTCCTCAGCTAAAATTATTGGGAGAGTCGTTTTGGATCGCTTAATGGTTTGGATTAATGCTAACGGTATACTTGCACCAAGCCAGTACGGGTTCAGAAAGGGGCTCTGGACAATTGAGCAGTGTCTTAACCTCCACCTCATTGTGGCACAATACAAACACACCAAGGGCGTTTCCACCCATTTGGCGTTTATGAACCTGTCCAACGCATTTGATTATGTCTCCCGATCAAAGCTGTGGGTCATCTTAGAGAGCATGGGTGTTGACGTGGGGCTGGTTCCCTTCTTAAGCCACCTCCATTATGACCTTTCAGCCTCAGTCAGGTTTGGGAGCGCTGGAGAATACACAAAGTCATTCAGCATTAAGCGTGCGGTGCGCCAAGGTTACGTTCCTGCCCCAGTTCTATTCCTTCTCTATACAAACAACCTGGAGAAAACATTGGTTTCTATCGGGGTGGACGTTCTGCTTGTGGAAAAAAGGCTGTGCCTGCACTGCTTTATGCTGATGACGCTGTTCTCCTGGCTAGGACTGCCAACGGCCTTAAAAAACTGATCATCAGTTACGTTAGCCATATGAAGGACTTGGGCCTGGAGCCAAATTTCAAGAAAACTTTCACAATTATATGTGGCCCAAAAAACACGAAAACTGTACATTAAATATAGATTGCAAACCCCTAGAGAGGGTCAGTTCCTTTCCCCATCTAGGCCTGGATTTTTACGAAGGTTGTTAGTGGCATATGTGCATTAAAAATAGAATAACCCGATACACCCAAGCTGTAGGCACTACTTTCTCGCTTGCCATGTCTATTGGTAAAAGCCCATTGCTCCAATATTAGAGATATACAACCACAAACGCTTGCCAATTTTAACATATGGAATGGGTATCTGGGGTTGTAGGGATGCACATGCACTGCAGATAGAGGAGAATGTATTCTGCTGCCGGGTATTAAGCGCCCCTCCCTCATCTCCGCTTTATTCCCTTCATCTGGAGCTAGGCCTGCCCAAGATACCATTAGTGCTGTCCCCTTGGCCCTTTGGTGCTCAATTTGGTCCAACCAAAAAGCCAACCTTAACTGGGCTGTTATTAGAGATTGTTTAAGCTGCGCTAGTGCTTTGACCATTCCATGGCTTCCATATATTAAAACCTGTTTTTCGGCACTTGACTGCGCCTCATTGTTTGAGCATCCAGAGTCAATCGAAAAAAAGGATAGAAAGTGGGTTTGGGACAGTTTTTGAAAGCATAAACAAATTTCTAGGGAACTATTTAAAGTGGCCAAAACCCTCAGTTAGAGATTATTGCCTTATTCAAGCAACTTCATCAATTGCTCTGTATCTATTATACGTGACCAACATTTAAGAAATAAATTTGTTGACAAGATTTAGGCTGGGTTCTTTTCGTTGGATGATATGTTTTCCCTTAGGTCATTATTCTTCTAACACTGTTGCCACTTGTCCATGTGATGAGCAATCAAGCCAAGCTATTTTACATTTTGTTTTTTTTCTGTCAATTTTATCTCCTGTTTACTAGGAAGTTTTTATTACCGTTACTGCGTAGACTTAAATTTTCTATGTGCAAAGTGGCTCTCTTCAACCTATTATTCAAATAACAGTGGTCCCTTTAGGAAAAAATATATGCAGTGAATAAATATAAACTCAGTCGTAGCTATATTGATTAGGACTTGTCCAGCCGGACAGAGGTCTAGTATTTACTTATAGTTGAATATACGAAATGTTACACACCAATTCACAAAGTGGGGCACAAGCCTGAACCCTACTTAACACATGTTCAACAGACATTCAATGACAAAACTGGAACGAAAGGGCTTGTAGGCAAAAAGCATGAGGTTTGAAGTACCAGTAAATGCACAATGTCATGGTACAACAGAGCATAACCAACACCTTTACATTAGTAATACATATACGGTTATGAACTTTGTATATGGTGTTATGAGAAGTCGTCGGCGTTTCGATCCATTATCTTGATACTAGGATCATCATCAGGACATAATTATTATGCCTAACAATTGTGGCCTCAAATGCCTATTACTGATCGAGGGAGACAGGGGGCCGTCAATGCGGGCGGGGTTAGTCCAAGGCGGAGTGCCTGCGGCGTGATAGCCGGGCTAGGAGGCAGAACAGCGGCACAATCGCGGTGTCTGTAGGGAAGGTCCTCTCAAAATGACTGCATTTACTGGTACTTCAAATCTCATGCTTTTTGCCTACAAGCCCTGTTGTTCCAGTTTTGTCATTGAATGTCTGTTGCACGTGTTAAGTAGGTGCACGCTTGTGCCCCACTTTGTGAATTGGTGTGTAACATTTCGTATATTCAACTATAAGTAAATACTAGATCTCTGTCCGGCTGGACAAGCCTTAATCAATATAGCTACGACTGAGTCTATATTTATTCACTGCATATATTTTTTTCCTAAAGACACCATGTTGTTTAAATAGCATTATTCCCAAGGTCCCCTTCGACTTAATTGGGCCCCCTTGTTGTCCTCAACATCTCTTCAACCTACAGCAACTTAGCTATTGTAACGTTTGCTTTGCAGTTGCTAGCTTTCTGAAGTGTACTTTAGCTAAGAGAAGGAGTATGCTGTTTTTATGTAAAAAGCACTCTAGTGATTTTAGTAATCATTGTCTCTGATATGTTTTTTTTAAAGGCCCATTGCTGACGTCAATTTTTAATAATTTTTAATCAGTTGCCACCTTGTTGTAGCTCCCTGGAACCGGAACCAGAACTCTTGAACTGTCACTTTATTTGATGTCAATTGAGTCCTTTTTGCACTGTCACTTTATTTGTCGTATATCAACATGAGGAATCTATACATTTAAAGTTATGGTAGTCCCCAACTTACAAGACATGGACTATCACAGGATTTGTCCTATTTTTAATTTATGGTTGTCATTTTTTTAACATGTCTGCCTATAATGTATTTTTGTCTTTTTTCTTTTACAGTGTGTACCTTTTATGATCTGCCCTCGGAAGATCGAATAAAGACAACTTGACTTGAAAAAAAAATGTGGGTAGGCTTAGAGCCAACAAAAAGAAAAAGCATAACACCCAACATGAACGCATCATATTTTTCTACTGAAAACTGACCCTTTTTTTGCAAAGTCAGTAGTTGTAGAGTTTGGGCCCTAGCTCAGTCAGCACAATGGGAAACCTAACAAACCTGAACACTTTTGAAAATAAAACACTTAGGCACATCTAGAAGGAGGTGACTAATGTGACTTTCACCAGCTTTTATTTCCCAGACACCCTTGCAAACCTCAAACATTAATTAAAAACACAAATTTTCCTCACATTTCTGTGAGGAAATCTTTATGAAATCTGTTGTGAGCTACACAGTACCACCACCCAGCATGCCCCCAAGTCTCCCAAAAAAAATGGCACCTCACTTCTCTGGGTAGGCCTAGTGGCCTGTAGAAAAGTGCCTTTTTGTATGGTCACCCCTTCACTTTTTCTCTCTAAAGCTGATGGTTATGACAATGAAAGTGTGCTGGAGCCTGCTAACCAGATCCCAGTGCCAATGCTCTCTTCCTAAAAATGAGGATTGTGAATTGGTAACCCCAATTGGCAAGGACATTTACCCCTTATACGTCCCTGGTAAGTGGTACCAGTGGTACCCAGGGCTTTGGAGTTAAAGGTGTCACCAGGGCCTGAAGCGCATATTGTGCCACCCTGAGTGACCCAAGTAAACAGGTGACCACAGTCCTGCCCTTCCAGACCGCAGGAGCAACGCAAACTGCTCCAACTCGACTTTGTCCTCACCATGAGTGGCAAGGTCACAGTACTATTTTTAATATATATATCAGTCACCCCTAAGGTAGCCCCCTCCTGAGCCCAGGGGGCAGGGTGCATTGTATTAAAGGTGTGGACATATAAGTACAAGCTTATATGTCCCTATAGTAGTCTACTTCCATTATGGGCTACTATAGGTTTTAAGGGGCCATAGGCTCATATGGGCTAGCACCTGAGTACCCCGAAGTTGTCAGCTCCATTATGGTCCCACTGCAATATGTCATGTTTGGTAACAAACAACTTGTCTCATCAAATACAACCCTTTTCTAAAGTCAGATTTTATGTGACATGCACCCAGGTGGCTACCTTAGAGGCTGCCCACCCGTTGCACCAGCTTTTCCTGTGCCCTGGCTGACAGCCTACAACTTCTGGAATATGACCCCCTGCCCAGGAGTAAGAAACAGCCTGCCTGGGAAGGAGTTGACACCTCTCTTCCTGACAGGATGGCTAGTAAAGAGGGCACATAGATGCGGTGACCTTCAAAGCTTCTTCCACCACCTTTTACATTCAACCAGGCTGCCTTCCAGAGGAGGGCATTACCACCCCCCTGCCCCAGGCACATTTGCTCCCAGGCAGGTGGAAAAAATACATAGTCAGGGGGTGTACTCCCCCAGAAGGCAAGCCACACCCCTAGGGTGGGCTACTTGATATGTCCAGCAGGGAAGAGTTCTGACACTTTTAAAAGTGACAGAATACAGGGTCCTGGGGAGAAAAGGTGGAACACACCCCCAGATCTGGTCACCTCAGTGGCTGATTAGCTGCTGGAGCTTCAAGCTCATTGGCTACTTGCACCCACACACCCTAAATCTAGTATTTAAGGGGCACCCTGGCACCAGAACCTCAGATCTGATTCTACTTGCTACTTAGACATAGAAGAGACCCCACGTCTGCGACTTCCAGACGTGCACAAAGCAAATGCACAATGCTGTGCACCTGGCAACCACCCTGCAGCTGCATGACTGTGACTCATTCCAGACCTTTGACCGGCTCCCCAAAAAAGAGGAACCCCTCTGAGAGCCAGAGAAAACTCCAGAACTCCCTTAGACTAGAGGTACCAGTCCCCTGCAGCGCCCAGACAAATTGCACTCCTCAAGCCAAAAAATCTGGCCATTGGGCCCGCTGAGGGAATAGCCCAAAAGTAAATGGTCTAGTGCATTGTGGGAAACATAGTCTGGACCTTCAACACGTTTCAGGTAGCTATTCTTTTCCCCGGACGTCAAAGTAACTTCAAGCTGAGCTTGCCACTGTCATTAGCTGGTTGGTGGCCGGTCTGGCTATCACTACCTTTGCTCGACGCTGTGCCTTGAGAGAATCCTGCAGACTGAAAAAAATTGCTGGCCCTCACACTGGTTTCTTATCTCAAGATTTGAGAACAAACAAACAAAGAAAAATCTTCTGTTTGTCGGGGTTATTTTATTTAAACCCTTTGAAATTTTCAATAATTTTGGTATATTTTTCATGGGTGAGAAAAACACTATACAAAACACTTATACATATTTACAAAAAATATTATACAACTAACATATATACAATTATGAACAATTTACACAAAATCTTCTTTTACAAAAATAGCGATTGTATGTCCACAAATAATAACTCTTTGCGAAATATCAAACCACTATCGTACCCACAAGGTGAAAAAATGGCAACAAAAAAAAATTTCTTTAGGAAAGATCAAGACACAACTTTGAAAATTAAGTCAAAGATAGTGAACCATAGATTCATAAACTAATAATCTCTTTCTTTTTGATGTCTGTTTGCCGTTTGCCGATACAGAAAAGGGGGTGGTGATGAACAGAGTGTCTGAATTAAGCAGACCACTCTTACCCAGTCCAAAGATCAGGGCTTGATCCATCACCGTTATTTATCTCACTGCCCCATCCCAGCTCAGAACCTGGCTATATGCAAATCAGTCTGTCCCTGGCCCAGTGCATCATGGGAACAGGGCAGACTAAACTACCAAGCCAATTCTTCACCAGAAAGGAGACAAGCTACCGGGGCTAAATGGCCAAATACAAGACACCAGGACATAACATTTTCAGTGGATTCTAGCAATGTGAAACCAATGGCTAAATACAAGACACCAGGACATAAAATTTTCAGTGGATTCTAGCAATGTGAAAATGACATTTCTGGATGTTGAAATAAAAAATGTCGAAGGCACACTAAACTCCTCCTTATATAAGAAGGCAACGGACAAAAACACCATCCTCAATTATAGAAGTTCGCATCCAAGAAATTTGAGGGCAAATTTGCCATATGGACAACTTCTCCGGATCAGGAGAAACTGCTCGGAGATAGGACAGTTTGACCATCATGGGCAGAATTTCTGTGAGGAACTGGTCCAAAGGGGTTACCCCAAGAAGTTACTGAAACACTCTTTTAAGAGAGCACGTTATACGCCTAGAGAGTGCCTCTTTGAAACTAAAATCAAACGTGATCTGGAGAGTTTGGTTTGTGTCACGACATTTTGTGCAGAAACTCACAAAGTACGACAAATGGTCCTTAAACATTGGCATCTTCTAGAAGAACTGGAAGTGCCATTTCCTCGCCCAATATTTGCATATAAGAAAAACCAAAATATTGGCCAGCAAATTGTTCGTGCAGATATAAGGATAACGAAACCCAAAAGTGATTTGTTGACACAATGGGAACTAAAATCAATCGAAGGACACCACAGATGTGGAAAATTGTATAGCGTGTGATTCGACTATCGAGGGTAAAACCTTTCAACACGCCAACACAACGTGGTCACATGTAGGTTTTTCCAATTGCAGGACGAAAATCGTAGTATATGCTATAGTCTGCCCCTGTTCCAAAATCTATATAGGCAAGACCAATCAACAAGTGAATACTCGCATGACACAACATAGATCACGCCTCAAGAACAAAGTCCTAACTGCGCCCTTGGTCCAACATTTTACTGACAACAAACATGGAGATAATGATTTCCAATGGACTGTATTATTTAGTGCAAACCAGGCAAAATCAGGCATTAATACTGAGCAAATTCTATTGAGGAAGGAGGCTTATCTGATATTAAAATTCAATAGCACCCAAACGGGGTTGAATTCCGTTTCCGAAATCTCGAGGCTCTAAAATATGCAGACGCGATTTCTTTAACAACTACAACATCCATAATGCTGAGCGGGAGCTTACTATACTGTAGGAGCCACACATGGCCGCCAGGCTACCAAAGAGTTCGCATTCCCTGGTCAGACAGAAGAAGAGATAGGTGAGTGAACGCGAGGTCTCCATAAGCAGTTGGGATTCCGCCGCTTTCTACCCCTAAAACAACTACGCTTCTGTTCTAGAGTCTAGCGCGATTGATACACGCTCCAGCGAACGCCACGGAGGAGCCTAAACCCTGTTCCCCGCCATTGAACTAAACCTGTGGATGTTATAAACAAGGAGAAGCGTTAACGCCATTTGCGATCTCCGCTCCACACTCAAACAATCACAGGTATGTCTCCACCTAAAAAGCCAATATGTGTGTTTATCAAAGTATACAAAACAATGGACACTGAGCTCGATCGATGATTGTGCCTTACAGATACCGTCGGAGCCGCACATAGAGCCCCTCGTTTGCAGTGTGAACTTTTCTACAACTGCACGGATTTAACGGTTAAAGGTATGAATTCGGAGCCTTTCTGCCGCAGAACTAGTTTTACTGTGCTGTTCCTTGGCTGTTTAGTAAACACGCCAATTTCTCACACATTAGGTCAACTGTTTCATTTAAAGACCGTGGCTTACATCAGCCCCATTAGAATAATTGGACCGCGGGACCGCGTCGCCCATTGATGAAGGTAATTAGTCCTGTGACATCCTTCGCCCCTAGGGGGCACTGATTTCATTAGATTTCAGTCACTGAAACAAACTTCTTTTATATCTCTCTTTGTGTAGATTATCCACATTGAAAGAGCCCTGATGAGAATCTGAGATTTACTCCCAGATTCGAAACGCGTCGGCAAACGGCAAACAGACATCAAAAAGAAAGAGATTATTAGTTTATGAATCTATGGTTCACTATCTTTGACTTAATTTTCAAAGTTGTGTCTTGATCTTTCCTAAAGAAAAAAAATGTTGTTGCCATTTTTTCACCTTGTGGGTACTATAGTGGTTTGATATTTCGCAAAGAGTTATTATTTGTGGACATACAATCGCTATTTTTGTAAAAGAAGATTTTGTGTAAATTGTTCATAATTGTATATATGTTAGTTGTATAATATTTTTTGTAAATATGTATAAGTGTTTTGTATAGTGTTTTTCTCACCCATGAAAAATATACCAAAATTATTGAAAATTTCAAAGGGTTTAAATAAAATAACCCCGACAAACAGAAGATTTTTCTTTGTTTGTTTGTTCTCAAATCTTGAGATAAGAAACCAGTGTGAGGGCCAGCAATTTTTTTCAGTCTACATATCTAGGTCCAGCTGCCCCTTTGTCCCAGGACCAGACTCCGTTTTTTCACAAACTTGAGAGAATCCTGCAGCATCTTCAACCAGCCACACCAGTGGCCCAGTTGTTGATCTTTTGTATCCGTTTCCTCACCTACACCATCTAAGGAATAAAACCAGCACCCCTGCGGCTCGTGCTTCGGCACCAGGACAGCCAGGACAACTGCACCCAGGCCTGACAAACCATGTAGAATTCAACTGACTGTCATGGCCTGGTCCTGGGACCTGCATCACCTTATCCACAGTGGTTTCCACTGAACTCGACCTTCAAGGGACCAATTGTAGCTAGTGTTTTTCTCCCTTAACTGTAACGGTAAAGTTCTCAGATAGTGAACGGCACTGATTTATTTTTCCTTCTGAAATACATAACTCTGGTTACACTCATTTGATTGTGCTTATTCTGGAGGCTAAGTTTTATACAAATCTTCTTTATTGATACCCTGTTTAATACACAGTTCTTTTGTTACCTACAAATATGCATGCCCTGCAGGCCCATGATCTCCCAGACTTTTCACTACTCAAGTACAATCCACCTCGAGGCGAAGGTTTTCTTTGGGCGTCTGGGTAAGGGGGCCATCTCTGTGATCTACCACTCGCTGGTAATCCATGCCCCTGACGGCCTTGACCAGGCTAGGCAGAGGTGGGGGGCCTTTGTGAGAGAACTGGATGAATATAAATGGAGGGAGGCCTGTATGGTGCCTGAGAGCTGACAATTTAATCGCAGTTGCATATGATTCAATTTAACGACCTACACGCAACATACCTCACCCCACAGCATTTACAGCACCTACTTCCTGATGCCCCTGCCATCTGCACGAGATGTGCGCTTCCAACAGCAGATTCTTTTCCATGTAGCATAGGACTGGCAAGAGTTGAGGCCTTTCTGTAGAGGGGGTTCAGGTGCTTTCCTCTGTGCTGGGCCACACCTTGGATCTCACACCCTGGGATGTGATGGTGGGGTTCGTGGAAGAATTTGGGGGCCCCCAGGCTGAGTGAGTTTTCTTAGGGGTTGCCTGTTTGATCACAAAAAGAGATTTAGCTCATACCTAGAAGCAGCAAACACCACCGACCATCAGGTGCTGGCGTAAGGGGGAAACACCGGGAGAAGCCGGTTTTTGAGGTTTGTGGCTGTCCTCAGAAGCACAACTAGATTTGGGGGAGATGGTGTAGCTATTATGGACTGTCGATATGAATCTATACTGTTTTGCAATATTGATGTCTGGGCTTGGTACACTGTTATACGCATACCGTTTTCTTTTTTGCTCTGTGATACTATGTGTCATGCTGCACAACCTTCAATAAAGTTGGTTATAAAAAAGAAAATCTGCTTACTTTTTATAAATTGGTGTTGGATTTCTTTCGAGTCATGTCAATTACTTATGAGCCATGTTAGTACTCTGAAATGCTTAACGTGTCCCTCTAGTAAAGCCTGATTGCTCTGTGCCACACTATCAGGCTTCCGCTAGGGATTTATTAGTGTGAATCCAACTAACCTATTTGGGGTATCATGAGAGTATTGCACAGTGAACCCTAACCAGCCTCACTGCATAATACTCCACTTTCCTACATTGGTGTTACAGCGGTAGGATCCTGAACTTCCGTTTCATAGTACCACTCAGTCATAAGCAATTCTGCACGAGAAATCCACTATTGACATTAGACCCAAATAATTTTTTCACATTTTTCAAAAAAGTTTTAATCGGAATTATTAGGGCCCTATGTATACCCCCATTCCAAAGTGAAGTAAAAAAAAAGTTAGAAAAATGTTTTGAAAGTTTCTGTAAAGTTTTAAAAAGGTCCCAACTTTCAAATAAAAAAGGTGTGCACAGTGGAGGCTGGCAAGAACATCGACCTGTCTGTCATCCCAGCTCTGAAAATAAGTGATCTAAGAGTTTTCTGCAAAGCTAGGGGCGAATGTCTATAGAGCTACAGCCAAAAGGGAAGACTTTAAAAGAGCAAGGCAAGAGAGGGATGGCCATTTCATAGAAGTGAACCCTGAAGAGCGTGAGGATGATGCCCTAGCCAAAATAAAAGATGATGGGGAAGAAGGTAAAGACCACACATTTCTACCCTTTCCCAGACACCCTTCACCAGCATAAGTGACAGAAGTCACCCTAGCAGGCCCCCTTCTGGTAAGGTGGTAATAAGCCTTTAGGAAGAGCTTGATCTCCTTTCACTAGAGGATACAAAGATTGAACTGGAGGAAAGGAGACTAGCCCTTGAAGATGATGGTGGCAGCAATGTAAATAGGTAAAATGGGAAAAGCCTTGACCCTTAGATCCCAAAGGGATTGTTGAAAAGTTTAGTGATGATGATGACATCGATAAATGTTTTGCAGCCTTAGAGAGAGCCTGCAAAATGAGGAGGATAGGTCACCAGCAGAAGGGCTCCATAATGTGGGATTTGTTCTCAGTCAAGGGCAGAGGTAGACTTCTGACCCTTAATGAGGATGTGGATGAGTCCTATCAGCATAGGAAGGAGACCTTGACAGAAGGATTTGTACTCACCACAGAAGAGTACAGAGTGAGGTTTAGGGACACCCATAAAGGTCAAAACCAGATATGGGTGGATTTTGTAGACTCCTTGTTCAAGCACTGAAAGGCTGGATAAAAGGCAATGAGGTGGACACTTGGGCTGTACAATTTCATTATGAAAGAGCACATTTTAACTAATTGTATCACAGAGGCATTGTATCAGCATTTGGTGGATTCAAGGTAGCCTTCTCCCAGACAACTGGGGAAAATAGCTGCAAATGAGTCAGAACCAGGTTGTCCAGGTAGGACCATGGTGGGAAAGACCAGAAAAGGGGTGCTCAGACTTCCAAAGCAGGGGAAAGATGTGAGCAACAACAAAGGAAATAAAAGAATGAGTTCTGTAAAGGCCCACAAAATTCTTCTCAGGAAGGTGTACCCCAAGATGGAACGCAGTCCAAAGGTAGGGGTTATCAGGGAAAGCACTGGGACCCTACAAAGGTTTCTGGGATATGCCATGACTGTCATCAGCCACTACATAAAAGAGGAGATTTAGCATGCTCCAAAGTCCCACAGCGGTGGACAATCCAAGGGATTGGCTAGCATAGAAGTGAGGATGGAGGTGTTCTCTGGAAAGGTAAAGGTTCCACGGAGGGCACTTTTTTCTTTTCCCTGAGTGGGGTGGATATTGATGTTTGAAGCCCTGGCAGTATTGCATCCAAGCATGGAGAAGTACAGACAAAGGAAAGATCAATAGGACTTACGCAGAGGATCCGATGGATACAAGTGCCAGTGTCACTATTGTGGCAGCTAGACTGGCTTCCCCAGACCAAACGATACCTGGTGTTAGTAAGCAGATAACCAATGCTGACAGTTGAACTAAGCTGCATCCAATGGCCTTGATAAGCTTAGAATAGAGAGGGGTTTCTGGACCAAGGAAGGTGGCTGTGTCCCTTGCCATCTCAGTGGAGTATCTGTTGTGAAATGATCTGCAAACTTCTGCTTGGGCAGAAGTGAAAAGGAAGGCTCATGCAGAAATTCTGGGTCTCCCCAAGTGTGTGTGTGTGTGACAACAAGAGCGCAGGCAGCACAACAGGGAAGTCACTGGAGTTTGGAGCCAAAAATAATGGCCCAAACAAGAGAAAGGTCAAAAAGTCAGAAAAATCAGCTTCAAAGACGCCACAGGACCAGATAGAGAGTTCTCCTGAGGGAGATGCCCTGGTGCCTGAGGAGGGAACTACAGCTGAAGAAGCCTGGCATGACCTTGCAGAGATCCTAGGTGCAGGGATAGCCTCCAGAGAGGACATATGCCAAGGGCAAAAGTCATGCCCTACTCTTGAAGTCAATACCAATCCTCTGCACACATTTGAGATATTAGTACATATAGTTGCATTTATAAGTCATAATAAGCATTGTCTTGTGTTTTTTTACATAAGGATTTAATCAGTTTCTTCCAAACGTGAAGTCGTCCTGTGCTCCACACGGTCAGTTTCTTAGCCTAAGAAACTGACCACGTGGAGCACAGGACAGACTTTACTGTAAAGTGGCCTAATGACCATGATTTTGGGGATTGGTGGTTTCTCTACCTTATGCACTGTACCATACTTTGTGACATAATCAGATTATATGTGTGAATGACCTGAGAGCGCCAAAGACCTATTACTCACCACCAGCCCCATATATCTACTCTTGAAGTCCTTAGGCAGCAAGCTGCAAGGCACGAAGAAGGAGATGTCATTGGTACCCACAGGGTGTACTGGGAAGATTGGCTCCTATACACTGTTTGGATCCTGGTGATAGCCTCCCTGTCACAAATAAGATTTATAGACTGTCTGACCAAATCAAACTCTGCATAAAGGCAGACGTCATCATGGTGCTAGAGCTACGGGTGATAGAACCAGCGGACAGTCCTGGAGCTAGCCCAGTGGTACTGGTCACCAAACCTCACTCATTGGGTGAAAAACCAGAAAGGAGGTTTTGAGTGGATTACATGAGTTTAAATGCAGTCTATAAAATTTGATGCATGTTTCATACCAAGAGCAGATGTGAGCTCATTGATACATTTGGTGCAGTTACATTTTTGAGTACCTTTGGAGAGATCAGCTTTTTCAACCCCTGAAGGACACTTTCAATTCACAGCGATGCCTTTTAGACTGGACAATGAGCCTGCAACTTTCCAAAGGTTGGTGAATTGAGTTCTTTCAGGTATGGACATCTTTAGTGCAGCATATCTGGATGATTTTGCTGTATTTAGTTATAATGTGTATTTGTAAAGCGCTCATTCACCCAGAAGGATAGCTTGGTGCTGAATAACACGTTTACTGTTACTCAACTCAGTGATACTCATTTTATCGACCTCCGAAGGTTGAAAGGCTGAGTGGACCCGCCAGGATTTGAACCTATGACCATGAGGTCAAAACAGGCCTCTACAGTGGATGCATCAGTCAACTAAGCCACCAGACCCGGGCAGTTCCACCTGGGAGGATCACCTGGTCCACCTGAGGGGAGTACTACAGGGGCTGCAGCAGGCAGGCCTAACTGTCAAGCCCAGTAAGTGCCAGATAGGGCAGAGTTCAGATGTTTACCTGGGCCACCTTGTGGGTGGAGGCCAACTACAACCTCAACAGCCTTAAATCCAGATCATCCTGGATTTAGAGGCTCCCAAGACCCACACCCATGTCAGGGCTTTCCTTGGCTTGACTGGATACTGTAGAGGTTTGTGAAGGTGTATGGTACCACTGTGGTCTCGCTCACTGAGCTCAACTGCAAGAAGAAGTCTAAAAAGGTCATCTGGAAAACAGGATGCCAAAATGCCTTTGAGACCCTGAAAGAGGCTATGTGCTCAGCACCTGTCCTAAAAGCACCAGACTATGGGAAAGAGTTTGTTGTTCAAACAGACGCTTCAGAACATAGGATTGGGGTAGTTGTGTCGCAAACAAATTATGAGGGCCAGGATCAACCAGTTCCCTATATCAACATGCAACTCCTTCCTAAAGGGCAGCATTGGAGAGCCATTGAGAGGTAAGCCTTTGCTGTGGTTTGATCCCTGAAGAAGCGGAGACCATACTTGATTGTGAACAGTTCCACCGGGAGGCCGTTGGCTCCTGGTACCTTCCTGAAGGCATTGCCCCAGGGCATCCTGTATTGGCTTGACTGAAAGGTCCTTTTCTAGTGTTTCCCTAATACTGGTAATTGCACTTCCCCTTGGAATGCTTCAGTGTCAAAGTCGGTTCTGTTACGCCTTGATGCTTATAACTGTTTATATTATTGATTGAATGTCTCTGCTATAGCTTTATCAGTGGGGCCAAATCTCAAATTTTAGTCCACACCTCCGCAAACCATATCGCCCCCTTCTGCTCTCCTACCCAGCCATGCCAGTAGGTGGCCTGCATTGTCTCCTCTATTGTACAGTTTCCACTGTATTGAGAGATAGTGAATGTGTGCTGCATTTTGTGCAAGATTGAGGTATTGTTCCTCTGTTGTCCCTAGTTGTAGATATTTCTGGGAGTCAACATTTTTTCTGATTGCGCCTCTAGTTCAAGAAGCTTTTTTCTCTAACTCCTGTACCTGCAGTTTTCTCTTTCTTCTTGAGGGCCACCACATTTTGGGTCTTGCCATGGACCACTGTTTTGTATACCTCCCATAGCGTGACTAGGGAGTAAACTGTTTTTATTTTTCTTCAAAATATAACTTGAACCCCCATACAGGGCCTGGACCATCTTCCTATCCTACAGGGCCTACGTGCCTAGTCTCCATGCCCTGCCCCTGTTTGGCTCAGTGTACCTATTGTGACCTGCAGTGCTGAATGATCGGAGATGCTGCAAGCTAGGTAAACTGCTCCACTGGATTAACTGACGCTACTGCGGTCCCGTTTTCCCTGTTTCTCTGCACGCGAGTACCGACAGGTTGCCGGCGGCATCAAATTAACTCATTAAGCTTATCACGAACGGAATCTTTGTCACAGCAGTGGCCGACCGATCCCAGGCGGCGCACTCTTTGTTTTCTCGCTATTGATTAGCACAGTGGAATTAAAGACCACGTTCGATTGGTCCTTTTTCTCGGGCATGGAGAGTCCTGGTCCACCTTTACCATGTAGTCTATGACCGTGACGATTGGTAATCATGGTTCATTCCCCCTCCCTCCTGTGTCCTGATGAAGACCTCATCCTAAGGTCACATCATCTACTAGAACTTGTGGGGTCGAAACGTCGACGACAATCCTATTTGCCAGCAATTGACCACAATGTTGATTTGTCCACAATGGTTATTTTAATGATGGCATGTGATTAAATTATTGGAACATTCATGTGAAAAGTGTGGTTGAATTTCTAAGCCAACACAGCTGTAACTATTTCATGAATCAGGTCATGTTGACCAGCACTCTCTTCCTAATTTCCCAGTAACCTGCACACCCTCCTTGCACCAAAATCCCCCTCCTTCCTGGGGCACTGTTGTCTTGTCGTTTGTGAACCAACAAACTTTCTTTTTGATTTCATTAAATTGGGAACCATATGTTGTGTTTTGATTCATTGTGAGTATACAACAGTGAATCTATATTGCTCTTATTCTCTTTCAAATTCCTATTATGTCCTTCTTTTCCTAAACGGTTTCACACCGGGACACTTACTTTTGTACTATCATCTACCCAGGTCCCAGTGCCTACATTGGGTATACCCTTTTTTGTACCATAGGTAAATTGCCTAGCGCATCCTTGAGATGTGTTCCACTGGGAGATGCATGTAGTCAGTTCTTGAAATTGACAAGATTTTTCGGGAAGACACACAATTCAAGGTGGAATAGTCACTAGTGGCATGGAAATGCACTCGGGACTGGCTAGTCCTTATAATTAAGACAGCTAAACGGCTGGCAGACGATTTGACAATAAAGATCTCTATGGCAAAAGGAGCACTGAGAACTAGCATTACGATCTCAACCTTTAAAACCTGGTTGGCTGAAATAAATAAAGAAATAAAGAATACCTAATGAAACAAAAAGTAACTAAACTCCAGAAAGACATCAGAAAATTCAGCATGGAGGAAGTGTATCTCTATTTGAAAGAAGACTATCACCCCTCAAACGAGGACATGTATTCTGATGACAGCCACTCCTCACATAAAAGGAACTCCTCAAACAGCAGCAACTCTAGCTCAGACAGTTGGGGAACACCTATAATAGAAGGGAACCGCCACCAACAATGTATGGTTTGGGTATGCCTCCCTTTCAGGGGCATCCGATGTGGCAATACCCAAGCTTTCCACATGGCCCTCACCAGCCCTTCTCCCCTTTAACCAACCTTTTTTAGGCAGAGGCTGGGGCAGAGAGAGAGGAAAAAGAAGGGGCGGCCAACAACAGAAACACGTCCAATGACAGGAACCGCCACAACTCCAACACATGGAACTCAGGAGTCACTCAGGGAAGAAAAGCTAACAGACTATTTAAGTTGAGACCAAAGTAATACAATAAGGATTAGGATTTGTTCCTACGCCAAAACAAGATCACTTCAGAATGAAGTGTGAATTGCACAATTTCGTCCGGAAAATAAAACTGCAAGCTTTCTTTTTGGAGAAGCCAGAATTGCCCAAAACAGATTCAAGACTATGTAATCCCTCAATCTTTACACCCAATTTGAATATGGTACCCAACGAAATACATACTTTTGCACAAGCAGTACCAAAGAAATAAACAGCAATAAGACTGACAAGACCTTCCATAATGTCTCCAATTTGGAGACCAAAGCCATTCGAACCTTGGCAAATTATACTTCAATTGTGACCAAAGAGGCTGACAAAGAGGGTGTGTTAGTAATCATATCATCCACTGATTATGTGGATGAATGCCTCCACCAACTGCAAGACAATCAGTACTATAGCCCAATATTGGAAGATCCGACTCCCCGCTTAACACACATCACCAGCATAGTTACAGACGCTCTGAGTCAAGGATAAGTCACAAAACATGAGGCAGATTTCCTCATCAATGAAAGCCCTAGATTATCCTTCTTCTACACTTTACTGATAATCATAAAGGTACCCTACCTCCAATGGGAAGACCTATAGTGTCTGCGATAGGGTCCCTTTTGGAACCTCTGTCAAAATTCTACAATCATTTCTTGAAACCTTTGGTGAAAAATACCCCATCTTTTGTCCAGGACACAAGAGGCCTCCTGAATCTCATTGCAGTAATGCACACTGAGAGACCCCAAATGGATTGTATTGTTACCCTTAATGTAGAAGCCTTATACACAAACATCCCCCAGCAGGCCACACTGGAAGTCATAGAAGAAATGCTGAGATCAAGGAACTGGATGACCCCCACACCTGTAAGCTTTGTAATGGAATGCACAACCATAGCTTTAACAGAAAACATATTTAAATTTAAAGACCATCTCTTCCACCAGATACAGGGAACTTCAATGGGTAGCACCTTCGCCTCCAGTCTGGCATGCCTATATATGGGGGACCTTGAAGAAAAACACATTCTGTCCCCACTAATCCCTAAACATAGAATATTATCATATGGCTTTGATACATCGATGACATTTTAATTTTCTGGAAGGGAAGTAGGGAGATGGTCACTCAACTTGTAGGGTAGTTCAACAATCTGAACCCTTATCTAAACTTTACCGCTAATGACGCAGAGAAAGAACTCCCATTCCTAGACCTATTGATCAGACAGTCAGGGGGCAAACTGCATATAAAGACTTTTAGGAAGTCAACTGACAGCCACAGTCCCTTACTGTTCAGCAACCATCATCCAAAAGCCCTGCAGGAGAACCTTCCTTATGGGCAGTTTTTGCGTCTACGAAATAACTGTAGCAATTTGAGTGACTTCACAATTCAATCCAATGATCTAGCAGAACACTTGGCTAGATGCGAGTACCCCCTAAAATACATAAAAACTGAACAAAAAAGAGCATTAACAATAGGGGAGCTCTCCTAGATTCACAACTAAAAACCAGAGATGGATGAACTCGCATTCATCACTATATACACCCCTGAATACAACCTGATCAAAAAAAGTGATAAGATAGCACTGGAAAGTTCTACAGATGGGGAATTCAACATTCAATCCCCCCAAGGTTCGCTTTCAAAAGAACAGCCAATCTCAAAGACATGCTGGTCAATACAAGACCAAAAACAAAGGGACCCCCCTACAAAGAGCTCTAGAACCTACCGCCGGTAGTTGTTCATTATCCCTGTGGCCACTGTACCATTTGATACAATATTGGATAGATGCACAGCTGTTGTTTTGTTGTTAACTCTATGTTATGGTGCTCCTAAAGGTGACGTCGGGGGTCCAACGGCGTCCAGATCTAAAAGTTTAGAAGTGAAACTAGAGGATCTCTAGTATCATCCCTTTTAGGCACACATATTGTTGTCTTAATCAGTTGGAAAAAGACTTCCACTCATTATTCCTGGTACTTGAATCTCTTTTTAATTCATTAAGGTTACTTTCGTGATTTTCAACTTAGTCTCATTTTAATATGCATTTCAATCATATGTGCTTCAGGCAATGTCATTTCAACATATCCAATGCATTTCGGGCATTTCCATCATGCCCTTCATCAGGGAATCGACAAAGCCTTTCCTCGAGGGGTTTGTTTACCATCTGAGGAGTTGTTTGTTCGGGTCTGTTGAAAATCTTCAAAAAACGGCGGCGCAGGTGACGCCGGCCAGAATCACCTGCGCCGCCGTTTTTTGAAGATTTTCAACAGACCCGAACAAACAACTCCTCAGATGGTAAACAAACCCCTCGAGGAAAGGCTTTGTCGATTCCCTGTTGAAGGGCATGATGGAAATGCCCGAAATGCATTGGATATGTTGAAATGACATTGCCTGAAGCACATATGATTGAAATGCATATTAAAATGAGACTAAGTTGAAAATCACGAAAGTAACCTTAATGAATTAAAAAGAGATTCAAGTACCAGGAATAATGAGTGGAAGTCTTTTTCCAACTGATTAAGACAACAATATGTGTGCCTAAAAGGGATGATACTAGAGATCCTCTAGTTTCACTGTACCATTTGCCCACTCACAAGTGCAACAAAAACTGTTCAACTCTGACATGGGCACAAGAAGAACATACAAATTGATGCACATGCAACTGCATTTATCTAATCACGTTCCCTTGTCATCTAAGGTACATAGGTATGACCACTCAAGCTGTTAAAACAAGAATGACAGAGCACCATAGCAACATTAGGTGTAAGAAAACCAACACCAAAATATGTGCCAATTATACCACAATAGGACACACATCTGATGACCGAGATGGACCAATTTTAGAGTCTCACCCGCAGATACAGAAAAAAGCTCTTTTCAGGAAAGAGCAGAAGTGTATTTTCAGGTTGTCCGCACACAGTGGAGGGTTGAATTATGACATCCCGTGGGGTGAGCTGAATAGGTGATCGATCACCACAACCTTTAAAAAAGAGCACAACAACTGTTTAGGATGTCTCACACTAATGAGCGGGTCTACATGTATAACACACATAGGATGTCTCAAACATTACTTCCCAACAAACATGTTCACATACATGATACTCCTCCCAGTACCCCCTTTATACTGTCTCTTTGGATACTATTCCATGTGACACTGATCAATGTTGGAATTACCACCCCTTGTTACACAATCATCAATAAGAAGGGAGGAGATTTCCTAAGTCACACCCAGGTGACCGCTTGTATGCTGCAAAGGTTTATCTATGGGTTTACTTCATAGATGAAAAACAGCTCACCAACTTCTGGCTTAATCCAAAATCACCTTGATTCACTATCTTGAGATTTTTTGATCGTCCATGACTTTCCTTAAAGATCTGGTCTGTTCCTGACCCTCCCAAGATGGCCCCCAAAGTCACAGTTCTAGTCTTCCGACCCTCTCAAGATGGCCCCCATAGTCACAGTTCTAGTCTTCCTTAACTCAAACAGGAAGTACTGCAACAAGTATAATTCCAGTGGAGAGGTATTTGCCATGCCAAAACAAGTATAGAATTCTATGGCCACATCTGTTATGCTGCGGGGCGTCTTGCGACCCACAGCGCTACCTGTTTCCTCTTCGCCAGCCGCGGAGCTCCTCCATCCTCTTCGGGAGTGCTGCGGTACAACATCGCAGCCCACTGTGGCCATTTCAACAGTGTCGCAGAAAGCACCTGTGACGCTTCTTGGTTTTCTGGCACGGCGCATACTTGCGCGGCAGCCCATCCACTTCCCGAGGCACCTTGGGACATTACACTCACCTGGTGTTGGCGTCTGGTGATTCCCCCTTCCTTGGGAGCCATATTTTTGCCTTCTTCTTCACCTTGCTCCCAGAAGGCAATAGGGGAGGGTTGACGGGGTTGCCAAATGCACTCAAGCAACAGTAGAGCAACTGTTATGTAGCATACAACGTTTAGTACAAAAAACAAAGTGACAGAAGATTTTCGGAAACTCCAGTGGAAGAGTAGTCCGTTGGAGTCCTTTAATATGTCAAACAGCCAGCCGACACGTGTTTCATCGCTATTGCGAATCCTCAGGGCTAAATGGCTGTGTCAAAATCAGAAGGTCGCACAGTTGGTGATAATTCCGACCCAGCTGGGTCCGTGACCGTCGATGTACAAGATGAAGAGACAACAGGGTACTGGTCTCCGCACAGTGTAAGGAGGTTTGTAAGCAGAAAACGTCCGGAGATTGAAGAGTAGTCTGGATGGTAATGTACAGTAATAACAAAAAGTATCGGTCTCAAAGGGTATTTGTGTTGTAATATCCCATCCTGGAGTGGGTTATAACGCGAGGACGCCAGAGACTCAGTTTCTCCAAGAGCGGCGTGTAGCGCGTCCTCTCACCGGGCAGTGTTCCTGTTTGGACAAATACCCTTTGAGACCGATACTTTTTGTTTTTACTGTACATCACCATCCAGACTACTCTGGCTGGGGTCCCGACTACCAGAAACTCCTCCTTGGGACCAGTCTGCCCGGCTGTTCACTCTTGGGCCCGGCTCCTCCCCTCCATACCAGGGCCACTGTACGTTTCCGTGGCTCATCCACCAGCAGCTTACTGGAGCTGTCCCAGTCACAGGACTGGGAGAGCGTTTCCCTACAAGTCAATGCCAGGGCTCAGCTTCTCCCGCCTTTATTTGCACTTCTGCGTTGAGCACCTCAGGGACAACCGCCACTTTAATGCTCACCAGCTCCCAAGTGCTGTCTGTTCGCCAGCATTGGCAGGCCCAGACATGTGCTGAGGGAGAGGCCCCTCGGATGAGCAGAGGAGATATCCCGTTGATTGTGGGTCTGGACCTGGTCCCCCTCACCGGGCCCTGCCGGTCAGAGGCCCCGTGGAGGTCTCCAGCCACTCCCAGCATCTCCCTGCTCAAGGCCCTGGGAGGCAACAAAACATGGGAGGAACTCACAGGAGTTCAGCCCGGCAACAGAGGGCAGTGGGCTTCGAGCAATGCAGCAGTTCTAGTCCCAGTCCTGCCGATTGCGACCCAGAGGAGGCAGAATCCACTATTGGGGGGGGGGCCCCGGCGTGGAGCCTCAGGTTCCATGCACAGCACTTTTCTAACTGTCTCGCATCACTCACCCTTTAGGCGCCCTGTTGCCCTCAGGTCGATCACCTCTGAATGGTTCACACCCAGTAGTCCTCGACCTCCACAGCTCACTGTCACCCCAGGGTCCGCCCGGTAGCCTCGATATTTGTCCCCCAGAGTCTTCTCCTCACCTCCGAAGTTGCTGCGGGTTCCCAATCATCCAGCTGCATGTCTGAAATCGTGGCATCAGCAGGGCCCTGACAGCTGCATGTGGCTCAGCGCTGACGTCCACCGATCTCAGATCAGGCGGCCCTCACGCTAGCAAAGGCGGAGTTGTAGGGTGGAATCCGTAAGCCGGGGAGCCTAAGTGTTGTCTTATGCTTGCTGTGTTGTTGCTCACTAGGTGATCAAATTATTTTGCAAAAAAGAATACCCTACCCCCTAGTAGTCATTTTTATCTTGTTTTAACTATCTTGTTTTACATATTTTTATTTCCTCTTGATGTCGATTCAGGATCTCTTGGAGTGTATAATAAATTCTCTTCGTAGGGTCTGGTAGATTCATATCCCTAAACTCTTTCTCAATTTCCTTAATCTCTTTCTGCAGTTGTCAACCTTTCTCTCTGTGTTAATGGTCAGTATTTCCATTGCGTTCATGGAATTATTGATCAGTTCTTTCTCCCACCTCATCAACAGATCTTCCTCAAGGTTGTCATAGGTAGGAAAGATTTGGGCACGTAGCCCCCTTGGGATCCTATTGAGTTTAATGTACTGTTTAGGAGTAACTGAGTCCCACCATTTTGATTGTGCATTCATTTTCAGTCGTTCTATGTTCTTGAATTTCTCTTTAAGTCCTTCATTCCTAGTTGGCCTATTTAAAACAAATACCAGCACTTAAATTCTGAAATAACTCCTCTGCTATTTTCTCTCTATCTTGTGGTTTAGACATTATTCAACTTCTGTTATCAGGTTCCTATCTACGTCCTTGATGGCAAAACCTACCCAAAAAACATCAAAAACAATGAAGGCAATGGCTTGGTTCAACAGGCGCACTCTACACACTAGTCTTGTAGGATGTAAAACTATTTTCCATTCACAATCCATGTATCTTCTGGTGCTTCAGGAGCAGAAGGAGCCATCCATTCCCTCTCGGTTGGATCGGGTCCAGTTTATGCAATTCACAACGTCTCCAAGCACACAGAAATCCAAGCTGAGGTTGTGGTTTCAGTAGTCTTTTTATTCAATCATATAAGACACGCCCGTTCACCAATACGCGTTTCATATTGTGCTGTTTCAATCACAGCAGACTTCATCATGGCAAATTATCCAACACAGAGATGTATTCTATTCAGGAGGAGTAATAATAATGTTTCTTCTAACCATCACCTGGGTCCAATGACCCCAGAGTTTCACCCAAAAGTGTGGATTCCATTAAGTTGGGGGATGCATGAATATAGGAGGTTGTACTAAGTGCATCATTTATTAGTGAGCATCTATTGTTGGTGAGGTGCCTCATTTTTATGGATGCAGGGATCTTTTTGTGTCATGCACAAAAGTGTATACTCTTACCAAATATTAGTAGCATGCATATCTTAAGTCATCTTATCACCAAGTGCGGGTTTGTGATTAGTGGGTGGAGGGTGGGAGAGAACATAAGGTCTCATACTCACTCAGTCTTGTTAAGATCTAGGTATAAATCAGTCCAGTTCAGGATTTGCTAATGTGTTCATACGTATTCTGGAAAGAACGATGTATAGTTTGATAAAACAATCACTCCCTGCTAAACTTAAACCACACGAGAAACGTGATGAGGCCTTATTCTCACTTTAAATTCCTTATTTCTTATCACTAGTTTGATAGTGAGAAGAGGATGTACAAAAAATTGCACATAAGTGAAGTCAGGTCTCCAACATCTGGAAATGACATATTGAAACACGTATAATGTCTTATGAGTAAGTAAGTGTCCACTCTCTATTGCCAATTAACTCTGGTTCTGTATGTCTAGATTGTTACAAGTAATTGTCATACGGAGCTTACGATAACGAAATGAGCGCAATGGCAAAGTAGAATATATGTAATGGGTAAATCTAATCGCTAAATATAAAGATAGTAAGATGCTCAATGATCACCCACAATTATGGCAACCATCGTAGGCTAAATCCTATTTAAGGCAATATGGCCAACGTTACATCCAGGAAATGCAGGCAGTAATATGTAGTCTGAAGAGTCAGCCAAATTATCTGTAGGTGCGCCGCCACGTGCCGAATACGTGGCGTGACTGCAGACACAAAACAATCTTAACCGAACACGTCTATACAGCAAGTCAAAAAATCTTATCCAGACATGTATTGCAAACTTACTTAGGAAATTGATCTATGTTGTGTTCTCATAATCCTGTAGGCCCGCAGAGTACACATGACCGGCGTGGGGGTTTGCCGCCATCTTCCTCCGATAAGAGAAAGCAGAGGCTATATTGGAATCTCTTCCAACTATGAGTAAGTCAGCCCAGTACGAGTGTTTTTCATCTCTATGAGAGGCTGCGTTAGTATCTGGGAATTGATTCCACACTAAATTGAAAGTAAATCAAGGTGCTCATCAATAATTAGCTGTTAATGTTAAAATTCCTGTGTTGATATCTATTTTGAATAAAAAGTCATCTTTACAATACGTGTAATTATACTATATATCAGTGAGGTCAGATAAATTATAAGATGATTTGTAAATAGCCTAGTGGCTCCCAATGTCTAAATGGGGATTGTTAGACCTGGCACCATTGGTGTGGGTCTCCCTTCCATTTTTCGCTGTTGCCTCCTTTGTTTTTTATATGTTTTGCTGGGTTAGATGCTTAGGGCACTGTGCCACTGCTATCCAGTGCCACAGTGCAAGTGCTCCCTATGGTAAATTGGTGCATGGATTAGTGATTCCATGAATGGCTTGTATGGTTTACTTGTCAGACCCTAGTACAGTGCACAGAGTGTGCCCAGGGCTTGTAAATCCAAATGCTGCTGGGGGGCTTGCAGCACTTGTTGTGCCACCCACAGAAGCAGCCTTGTAAAATGTGTCTCAGGTCTGCCATTGCAGAACCTGTGTGCAATCTGGTACTGCCATGTTGACTGGGCAAGTGCACCCACTTGCCAGTCCCTAAACCTTCCCTTTTCTTCATATCAGACACCCCTATGGTAGGCCCAAGGGCAGGCTGCATTGTAAGGATAAGGCAGGACAAGCCCTGATGTGTGTGGCATGTCCTAATAGTGAATTATAGCCATTTTCGTTCTTCATTATTGCAAGGCTACCTCTACTCTATGGACCAGAATGGGCAGTTTGATTATTACATCCTATAATCCTAAATGACTCAGAGAACATGGTAGAAATTTGAGTTTTTGTATACCTGAACTCAGAATGATAAAATACATCTTTTAGTAAATTTGGTTTTAACATTCTGTGTTTGAAAATACCACTTTTAGAAAGTAGGTAATTTCTTGCCTAACTATCCAAGCCTGCCTCTGCTAGGTTGTTTATTCCTTGTCTGGGGTTTGAGTTACAAGGGCTGGAGGATTCCAGGAGACAGGGTGAGTCAGCCCAGTGCTGAATAGAGAGATCTGCATCTAGATGGGTGGGAGGATTTGCACCTGGGACTTGAATAGGGCTGTGCCTTCCCTCCACAATGCTGGCTCCATCTCCTGTGGTGTGTCTGATGTCTCTGCCCTGCACTGTGAAAGGAAAGGAGACAATTAAACAGAGTGTTCCAGGACTGACCAGAACTAGTTTGGACTAGGCAAAGGCCTCTCTGCCTTCAGAGAACAAAGACAAACTGAGTATAAATATTGGGACCCAAATCCAGGAACTTTAGATCACTTCTGGAATTTCAAGACGAACCTCTGTCGCAGAGAGTAACCAGAGAAGCTGGAGGAACTTGACTGCCCTAAGTCAGTGTGCTATTTTATGGGGTGGGCCTGCAGTAGTTACTGATTGCCAAGGGGAGGGGAAGGAACTTTTTGTGTACTTTCATACCGCTTGAAGAAGAATCTCCAAAGGCCTGAAGACAGCTGGCCTCCTGTTATTGGAAACTCAGGGCTACGAAAGTTTCATCTTTCAAGCCACTGTGAAGCCGGCCCGACGGCAGAGTGTGTGCTCTGATTATTTATTGACCCTCCGGTTTGGTGAACGTGTTGGTGCACAGCTGTTGGCTGCCGTGAGGTCTGCAGTGCCAGCTGACCGAGTTTCACCTCTGCAGGCCTGTGGGCTACAGCACTGCGTGTGTCCCCGCTGCAGAGTGGGTTCTGATTACTTATTGCCCTCCGGTTCGGTGCGTGTCGGCGCACAGATGTTAGCTGCAGTGAGGTCTGCAGCGTGTGGGTTCTGATTAATTCCTGCCCTATCTGGTTCAGTGTGCATGTCGACACACAGCTGTTAGCTGCCATGAGGTCTGCAGCGTGTGGGCTCTGATTACTGATTGCCGATCACTGCTCCGGCCCGAGTTCCAGGATGAGGAAGGACGCGTCATAAGGAAGCTGTGCCGTTGCCTGGTCACCGAGGATGCCTCTACGAGGAAGCACCAACAGCGTTATACCCCGCCCAGCAGGACGTTGACAGCCGGAAGAGAAGCTGCGTGGAGAAGTGGAACAGGCTGTCCCGACCCCTCCGTGAGGCACTGTAGAGGGAGGAAGAATCCCATCTGCCAATCGCCCCGGCGGGCCGCAGGACCAGAACTGTTCCCCAGGTAATGAACTTCCACCCGTGTTGCTGCCTCGCAGTGCCTTAGCGGGTTGGAAGTTGGCACGCCTACCAAGGGGGAGCTTGTATGCGCAGTGAGTGTGAGGCACCCTTGTTTTAATTGCGGGTCAGCCTCCGATCGTGCCAGCATCCCGCTAATGTAAGCACCACGGCCCATCCCTGTTGCTGGCATTTAATTTCTTCCCTCCTTGGGATCCGAATTCACTGCGCGCCGATAGCCTGTATCTGAGGGCTTGGGCTCGTGCGTTGGTGTTTACACAGCTGCAGCACTCTATCATAAGCATAACCCTGATTCACGGAGTGCCGTATTGCTGATAAAATCATTGTTGCTTACATTACTGACTCCATGCGTCTGGGACATTTGTTCATCATGCACAAGGAATACATAAACCTGCAATTTTGTTTTCATAAGGATTTTACTAAAGAAGAAGATTTGTGTATGTGCAATTTATGTTGTTGGTCTTGTAACAAGTTTATATAAAAATACTTATTTTTCATACAACCGGTGTGTTTTGTCCATCTGTAGTGTTTTCACTGTGTTGTGTTACTGTGTGTGTTCACAAATGCTTTACACACTGCCTCTGAGATAAGCTTTGCTGCTCGCGCTACGTTACCACAGGGTGAGCAGGGGTTATCCAGGAGTGTAACTCCCTTGTCCTGACTAGAAGCAAGGGTCCCTATTTGGACAAAGGTACAAACCATTGCCAACTAGAGACCCCAGTTCTAACAGGGATGTACTCCACTGGCAAAATCTCTGTATTCTGTGCAATCGTCGGCGGCCAGAGTTGTATGTCAAAATTAAATATGTCAGTTGCGCTCCTGGCTGGACTCTATCTATGTCTAGGTGTGAGAAACCATCCATCCTGCAATATAAATCAACAGGATCATTGGGTGATTCATGTGACCTTTGTAATCTGAAAGAAATATGTATTCTGATAAGATCAGTGTCTGATGAGTCTCGCATACATTAGGAAAGGGCCTGTACAGCGGGACTACGATGCCCATAGGGTAAAGTGAGTGATGACTTAATGAGACCATAGTGCTGTATTACCAATCGAGTGAATTTTATGCTCCATTTGACAATTATTTGTCACAATCTAGACATACAGAACCAGAGTTAATTGGCAAAAGAGTGGAGATTTACTTACTTGTAAGACATTATACATGTTTCAATATGTCATTTCCAGATGTTGGAGACCTGACTTCACTTATGTGCAATTATTTGTACATCCTCTTCTCACTATCAAACTAGCATAAAAAGGAATTTAAGGTAATATTACGGCCTTATCATGTTTCTCATGTGTGGTCTAAGGTTAGCAGGGAGGGATTGTTTTACCTTAACTATACATCATTCTTTCCAGAATACGTATAAACACATGAGCAAATCCTGAACCAGACTGATTTATACCCTGACCTTAACAAATATGAGACCTTATGTTCTCTCACCCACCCACTAATCACGAACCCACACTTGGTGATAAGATGACGGAAGATTTGCACACTACTAATATTAGGTAAAAATATACATGTTTGTGCATGACATAAAAAGATATCTGAATCCAAAAAAACGTGGCACCTCCCCAACAATAGATGCCCACTAATAGATAATGCAATTAATACAACCTCCTATAATCATGCATCACACAACGTAATGGAATCCACACTTTTGGGTGAAACTCTGGTGTCACTGGACCCAGGTGATGGTTAGAAGAAATGTTATTATTACCCATCCTGAATAGACTATACCTTTGTTTTAGATAATTTTCCCTGATGCAGTCTGCTGTGATTGAAACAGCACAAGACAAAACACATGTTGGTGAAGGGGCGTGTCTTATATGATTGAATAAAAAGACTACTGAAACCACAACCTGAGCTTGGATTTCTGTCTGCTTGGAGACGTTGTGAATTGCATATTCTGGACCTCGTCCAACCGAGAGGGAATGGATAGCTCCTTCTCCTGAAGCACCAGAAGGTACATGGATTATGAATGGACAATAGTTTTACCTTCTACAAGACTAGTGTGGTAGAGTGCATCTGTCGAACCTAGCCATTGCCTTTATTGTTTTTGATCCTCTATGCCACTCTCGTTCACCACCTCTTCTCTGCTCAACTTGGCAAATATGTGTGCAACTATTTTTATTTATTCCCCAATTGGGTTGTGCTGGATCATTGCTCCAAGCCTCAGAGTTAGCGCTCCCAGTGCCCAATATGGTGGCGGGGTCTTGAACATATGGTGGAGCTGGCCTTTCTATGGGTATCATACTATCTTTGTCAGTCTGGCAACTGATATAATTTCTCCTCACTATGGCTGGGGTGTACCTTTCACTGTTGTTTCTAACCCTGGTTTCCCACAGTGACGCCAATTTATCTATATGTTCAACCAGGGGAACAAGCTCTTCTCTCGCAATACGTCTAAGCTGGCTCTGTCGGTCCATCATCAGGTTCATCATCCACGCTGGGTATTCCAGATCAGTTTGTATACTAGCAGTACAACCCAAGTTCAAGTCTAGATAGCCTGAATTCTCTGTGCTTTTGGAAGACCCATTGTTGAATTTATTTATTTTTGTCCCCACCCTGATCATTTGTTTGTGTTTTCCGTTCTTGAGTATGCCGTTTATCACATGCCCCCTTAACCATGAATACTTTAGGTACAGCTCCTTCCTCGTTACATACCGCTTGCGGAGATAGCAGGGGAGTGGTTTCCCTGACTGGTGTAACTGGTGCAGTTTGGAGGGGAAGCAAGTAGATCAAAGGGCAACGAAGATCTGAGTTAGTGACAAAAGTCCTTCTGTGAACTCTATTTCTGCGTCTACCACACCTATGGCCCTCTGCAACATCCTGTCAATTGAGGTTGGTAGTATGGAGGAGGATAGGGCCTGGGGCAGAGCTTGTAGTTTACCAGGACAGGTCCGTTTCCCCATTATTGTTGCTTAAATTGTTACTTAGATGGCAGTACAAGGTGGACACCCCCCAAAAAGTAACCCACCAACACTCCAGCTAGTTAAGGGGAAATAGAAAAAATAATAGGAAGCAGACTGCAGGATGCTATTAGTTGGATACAAGACAAAAGATTAAAAACAGTAGTCATGCGTTACTAACCAAAATCAAAGTCCTCTGTTGCAATTGTTGCCTGCCATAAGCCTTGTCAGTTTGATGAATAGGTTTAGTGAAAATGATAGATGAAATGGGGACTAAAAAACTGACTTCCCCACAGACAGGATGCCAAGAGGGGGGCCCAGCCCAGCCTCTTCCGGACTCTGGCGGGCTAAAGCGGGTCCGTCTTGGGGCCAGGCCTGGGCACGCACCGCACTGCAGGATGCCCTGCTGGGTTTTATGGTGCTACGGCACCTGAAGACATGTCACAGCCCCTCCTCTGGGCATAGACTGGTGTGGCAATGACAGTGGGGCTCCCCGCTGGGTTTTATGGCACTTTGGCGCCTGAAGACAGGTCACAGTCCCTCCTCTGGGCAGAGACTGTGCAGCAATGACGGTGGAGCTCTTGCGCTGCGAGTCACCCTGCTCGGTTTTTTTGGTGCTCTGGAACCTAAACACACGTCACAGCCCCTCCTCTGGGCAAAGACTGGTGCGGCAATGCCGGTGTAGATCAGTTATTATCATACATCCTTTTGTTTATAAATCCCAATGCATTTCGGGCAGGTGCTCTTCATCAGGGGATATAATTTCTCAAGCATGTGGTAATACAGCGTTGTAAGGCTCGGTCAGCTTCCTCCTGAAATAAATTCCCATTTTCTTTATTGAAACTCGCTCTATTGAAACACATTTTACAAACTACATAAATCCATCAATATAAACACCACACTAAGGAATAAGTAATCAATCACCAGTACAACTCTTGACATCAACCAACCAATCTTAGTGCAGCACCCAATGACGTAATCAACTAATCACAGTGTAACTCACAGCGCAAACAACTAATAGCAGAACTTCCAAATCAAATGTTAACCAGTCGCATTGCCTCTCTGCATGGTGCCAGACAACAACCAACAAATCACAACACTACTTGCTGCAATGTAATATCGTAGTTTAGCCTATCTAAAATTATTAAATAAGTAACAATTCTTGGGTGGTTTACCTTAAAATACGAAAAAGAGAAATCAAATCTCTTCTAAAAAGAAGTCACACAAACAGGGAAAGCTGGTCCTCAGCAAGCAAGAACATGTAATCAGTGTGTTATCTCCTGAGCACAAAAGAATAAATAGTCATCAATCTAAATTAATATGCATTCACAATTAGACTTTTAGTAAATCCCCCTCATAATGTGGATGCAGTGCCTCACAACACACATCTCAATCTTCGCTAATAAGTTTGAATGACCAGTTGGGAGGGCGTGGCCTGCTAAGATGGCAGAGTAGCTGTTTCTACCTACGCTTCTATTGATGGCACAGAAATCCAGCAACATCCTGCGGTATCCTGCCTGATTTACACATATCCACAGCAGGGAAGTTTTGTCTGCTCCCCTATGACGGTGTCTGAGCACCTAGAATGATCGCCCTGGGGCGGACTGGGCTTTGTAGAAGAACCAACCTGACGAGCTGCTGACGCCATTTTCTTAACTAGGTAGCAGATCGGAGGAGATAGCCGCGGTGAGAAGTGATGCTGTGCTCCCGCCTTGTAAAGAGGTTAAAGTGGCTGAGAACCGATACAGACAGAGTGAAGTTAAAGAGACTTGAGGGGCTGGTAGGTACACTGCTGGGTCCCTCGAACTGGGGAGACCTAATGTGAACGGCTGAAGAAGTGGGGCTAAGCTCGGAAAACCAACTTACCCGCAAGGAGAGACAGCGGCCTGAAATGTGAAGATCCTTATGATAAATGAGATCCACAGAAACAAGCTGGAATTAGTTTTGTTGGCTTATTGAAGATCAGATGTAGACACCACTGGAGTGCGTCCCTCCTCCTTGAAGTGTAAATGAAATCTAACAGTAGAGATCAATATTGCCTCAAGGATGAGGTTACAGCGCATGAGAATGCACATTCAACAAATGCTTTATTCAAGAGACAATAATACAGCATGCGTGCATGGCAGGGACTGGGCGCATGCTAAGAACAGAATGTTAACAACAGAATGAATTACATCATTACATCACCCTTCCCCTTTCATAAAAATAAAAAAAATTGTAATTATGAAAAAGAAAAATCCTTATATTTTGAAGAAAAAGTACAATTTCGAGTAGATCTTGAAGAAAGTGAATAGGAATCCACAGAAATATTGACTTGTTGCGGGTCATCATCGAACAAGGAATCCGAGACAGAATCATTTGAAGCCTGCAACTAGACATCATCACTAGATGAAACCAAAGATTCATTCATAGTAGGCTCATTTGAAAAATATGAAAAATGTAAATCATCTTGTGAAACATTTTTTTTTTAGCCAATATTTTGCAAGCTTGATAAGATGTTAATTTATTCAACATTCTTTTGCTCCACCAACCTTTGTGACCAAGAAATAAAGAACCTTTTGACACTTTAACAATTTGCACTGGAAGTGAGAGTTTTGAAAGACCCTTCTTAACCATTTTTGGAGATTTACTCATGACCCAATCACCAATTTTAAAATCATGTGTCTTATTACAACTTTTTTGTATCAAAGTTTTTCTTTTGTATTGATTGTTGAAAAGCAAAATTTGTAAGCATATTTTGTTTATCTTTGCAAACCAAACAAGAATCATCATTCTTTCTCAATAATTTAATCCAGGAAGGGCACAGAGAACCATTTGGATCTCTTTTTTAAAGGGAGAAACCCCTGTAGATGAGTGAGGCATTGTGGGATATGACCAGATTTTCTTTTTCAAAAAAATATCAACAGGTGCATTAAGAGATAATGCAGAATAAATACCTTCTTTTATAAATCTATTCATCCGCTCCACTAAACCATTTGCAGAAGGAGAATATAAGGCAACTTATAAATGCTTAATATCATGCGATGACAAAAAAAATTCACATGAAGTTGATGTAAAATGCGAACCATTATCTGTGAACAGTTCTCTTGGAAATCCTTCAGAAAGAAAAATTCTAGAGAGAAAATTAATCACAGATGACGAATTTGGGGAAGAACAAAATTCAAACTCCACCCATTTTGAATAATAATCAATTAATACTAAAATATATTTCTTATCATTAGAGAGTACCTCAAAAGGCTCAGCAAAATCCAGAGCTAATTTTCTCCAATCACTCTCTGGAACTGGAACATTATGTAAAGATGGTTTTATGGTCTTCCAGTGTTTATCAGATACTAGACATGTGTCCTACAAATTAATCCAATTCGAGACATCTGATTCTAAGCTAGGCCACCAAAAATTCTCTTTCAATCTCCTTTAAGTGGCTCCTATTCCTATGTGCTATTTTAAAAAAAATTATGCGTAGAGACATGGGAGGTACTGCAAGATCACCACGCATGACCAAACCTACCACCAGAGAAAATTCTTGCTTGACCTGAGCAAAAGATTTTAAAGGGGCCGGTAGGGAACGTTCCTTTGGCCAAACAGACACAATCATATTCTTAACTGCAGCAAGAACAGAATCCTCCTCTGACACTTTCATCCAATCATCTTGAGAAATATGATGGCCACCACACATTCCACATCATCAAACCTGATAGAAGAAGAAATATCATTTAATGATAGTCTGGATAGACAATCTGCCCTTGCATTACGACCTCCAGGTATGTATTTTATAATAAAATTGTATTTATTTAGTTGGGAGAGTAAACAGACAAGTCTTACACATGCGTTTCCTGTACCATTCCCATTTAACAAGTGAATCAGAGGTTTATGATCTGAAAAGTTCTCAAAGTGCGTGCCCCAAACGTATGTTCTAAATTTCTCCACAGCCCATGTGCATGCAAGCGCCTCTCTCTCAATTGTGCTGTAATTGGACTCAGCCTTCGTGAGAGATCTAGATGAAAAACCCACTGTATTTTCCTTGCCATTGACCCATTGACAAAGAAACACACCTAAGCCATGCTGACTGGCATCAACACACAAAATACATTTATATCCAGGTGAAAATGGAGAAAGTGTAGGAGCTTGAATAATGAGCTTTTTGATCAATTCAAAAGCTTGTTGTGCTTCAACACTCCACGAACAACTTGCATTTTTCTTTAACAGAACATGTAGAGGTTGAACCACTTGAGCATAATTAGAAATAAATCTCAAATAGTACTCAGTCATACCAAAAAATGATCTGGGTAGATCTTTATTTTTAGGTAACACTACTTCATTTATGGCCTGGGTAAGAGAAAATGCTGGAGTAATCCCTGAAGCTGAAATTGTGTGACCTAGATACTCAAGAGAGTTTACCCTGAATGTGCATTTATCATTGCCCAAAGTAACACAAAACTCTTTGAACTTGTTGAGAACTCTCCTTAAAGTTATTATGTGATCATTCTTGTTTTTTGAATAAATTAAAACATCATCCTGATAGGCTTGTACTGAACCAATACCTTCTAACATATGGTCCATAAATCTCTGAAAAACACTTGCTGCTGAAGCTAAACGAAAAAGGGAGCCTAAGAAACTTATAAACCCCAAAAGGGGCAACAAATGTGGTGAGGTCAGTGGATTTATCAGACAAGTGGATCTGATGATACGCTGACCTTAAGTCAAGAATGTAAAAACAAGTGGCACCAGCAATATTGGATAATAGGTCTTGAATCTTCGGTAACGGATGACAGTCCACAACAATGTTTTTGTTAAGTGAACGCAAGTCAGCTGAGTTATCCTTTTTCTCACAATTACAATGGGACTGACCCATTCAGATGATTCAGTAACTTTGATTATGCCATCATCAACAAGTTTATCTAGTAAACCCTTGAGATCATTTCTAACACTTAGAGGAATAGACCTAGCTTTGTGTGAAATAGGTATGGCATTATCCTTTAGTTTAATAACATGGTCTACCTTTGTAATTTTTCCTATATTTGAGCTGAAAACTTCAGGGAATTCTGCAACTATGGATGTGGTAACATTTGTAAGGTTAGAAACATTATTGCCTGAAACAGAAGAAATAGAAACATCTGTATTAATTTGAACGGGATTGTCAGAGCCAGGAACCAACTTTAGACCCATTTTTGCTAAATCCTCCCAACCAACAATGTTATAGCTTTTGGAGCAACATACACGTTACTTAAAACTTTACGTTCTAAACAAGTAATGAATTCAAGCATTTAAATGATATGATCACCATATACTTTTGGAATGATATCCAAAGCTTGTAAAGGTTTCTTCGACGACCAACGTTCTTCAAAAAGAGTGTCAGAAATAATGGTGACTGATGCTCCAGAATCAGCCATCATATCAACCTTTATATCACCAACCAAAACTTCACATCAAGGTTCCTTTACTCTTTCTATAGAGAGAATCAAGCCTTGAGAGTCAATGGAAAGCATAAGTCTCTCAAGGTTGTCAGAAATACCTTATTTGGTTCGACATTACAATTTTTTAGGGTCTCATCAGTGTCCAGATTACTAACTCTGATGACTTTCTTGCTTCTGCAAACTATGTAAAAATGACCCATGTTGCCACACCTGGTGCATTTTTTTACCCAAAGCCAAACAAACAGGACTATCTCCTGAATGCGATTTCGACCCACATCTATAACAATATGCGTTAGTTTTGATCTGTTTCTGTGGAAATTACTTCCTAAATTTAGACCTTTAAGAAACATTGTTAATGGCGGAATCATGTTGGACCATATTAAGAGGAGAAACATTTTCATCACTTAAACATGTTGAGGTGATAATAGATCTTTCAATGGCTTTAGCAATGTCAATAACTTCAGCTAACAAGAGATCTCTGTATCTGAGTATGCCCTTTTGAATCTTCTTATGAAAGCAGCTGTAGACAAATTGATCCCTTATGTAGGAATCCAATTCAGCTTCAAAGTTGCATGTTTGAGGCTAAATTCCTCAGTACTGAAATATAATCCTCAATTATCTCATCCGAATTCTGCTTCCTTTTCATAAAGTTAAATTCTCTCCAATATTACACTTGGCTGTTCCAGAAACATTTTATTTAATCAGTTGACAGCATCAGTGTATAGGTTCCATCCATCTCCTTCATCTGGTGGTGGAATAGATACTGGTAAATTGACAAAAGTTTCACGACCAGCACTGCCTAAAAATTTTTAAAGGATTGCTAACTTGCGTTCAGGTGAGTAATTCTCTGCATCTATGGCAACTAAATAGTTCTGAAAAGACTTACACCAGAGTTTCCAGGTTTCTTTTGGTTTATCTGGTCTTGGTAAAAAGTGATCCAACTGACAAATTTGTTGAGAAGCCATTTAAAATAGAAGACAAGCAGTGCTTATAATGAGGCTGTGATGCTGTGTTGAAAAGATGAATACTCTAGTGATTAGAGGTGTTTGCCAAGAATTATAAACATTCATAAGCAAAATAACGTTGCACGTGTGTAGAGTGTGATAAAAGTTATAGTTAAAGTCCCCAACGTGAATATCTAATGAGGTTTTACGTCGTGACTCAATAAATTATGCAGGAAAAAATACGGCAATGAATGTCCTGGCTGATAAGGATTATGAATCCGAAACCGGGCCCAGAAGGCTTGTTTCCGGTCCAGGGAAGACATAGCTTGGCAGTTCGGGCTGGAGTGTTCCCATGAGGCCCAGGGTCAGACTGATTTGCATGTGGCCATGTCTGAACTGGGGTAGCTGAGTGAACTAAAGAATGATGATGGATTAAACCCAGATCAGTTGACTGGGGGTGAGTGTTTGATTTACTCAAACGCTCCGTCCATCATCCCCTTTTGTATCGAGTGATGAAGTGGTGGCGCTGAGTGATGCAGTGGTGGCGCTGAGTGATGCTGTGGTGGTGCTGAGTGATGCTGTGGTGGCCCTGAGTGATGCTGTAGTGGTGCTGAGTGATGCTGTGGTGGTGCTGAGTAAAGCTGTGGTGGTGTAAGTCAACAGGGAAATACATTCCCCAAGTTAGTCCTTACTGCTAATTAAAGTAAACAAAGACAGAAAGGTTAATATAGACTTTTTCTGCAATAAGTTATATTTAATCATAATGTCTTAGTAGATTCTTTAAAATGTGAACAGAGGGCCGATATTTATATGTGGGAATGGTAACTAACAACTCTGCCTGCTGATGAGTGCACTCAGTTGAAGTTCCGTGGTTGAGATTCTCACATGTCGCAGAGAGCCAGGTTGTAGAAAAGTGGCAGGAGGGAAAGAGAGGAAAACCGTGGTTTTAGGATGCCATGGCTCACAGATCTGGATCTGATCAGAGCTATTCGGGAGGAGAAAGATGTGCCTGAGGAACCCGAGTCCGATTCTGTCGGAGAGGAGGTGAGAGGGGTGGAACAAGTTGGCATGGGCAGAAAGAGAAGCATTTGAAGTTTTGAAGGGTAACATGGCAACTCGTGCGATGGTGTGAGCTTAACTTCCAGGTACTCCTGATTAAAAGCCCTCAGCGATACTGATCCTTGGTGGAGTAGGCAGATGTTGTGTGTCTCTTTAGTTAGTTGATAGATTGTGAGGTGGTGTGGTGATCGTATAAATGGCGAGGCAGAAGGAAAAGTGAAAAGCTGCGGTTGTAAATAAACTGTGGTCCCTAGCAACATAAAACCGATTGGTAGCGTATTTGAACAAGCATTAGCCGTGCGGCCGTGAAAGTGACGCGGTGCCTAAATTTAAAGTGGTTGTGCACTGTGGGAGAGAGAAAAGCACGCATATATAAACACAGTTAAAGCTCAGCTCTAAAAGGAAAAAGAAGTGAAAGCAGGCTGGCGAGTGGTTCAGCCAGACGTGTGACCAGACGTGCAGCCGTGAGATGCGCTCTGTGGTGGGGGGGGGAAGAGCGTTAAAGCTTAAAGCAAGCAAGACGGAGAGGCAGAGTGAGGCGCGTGCGCTTGTGCGTGTAACCGCACGCTCTATGCCACCCCGGTAGGACTTTTGAAAGCCCACTCACTAAATGTCTCGCCAGAGCAGCTCAGGCGCTGGCTCAGGAGAGACCTAAAAAGTGACTGGGAGGCCTGCTGGGAAAAGGCCCCTGAGTTGATGTGAGCAAGAAAGGGCAGCATAAAGCGATCACTAGAGCGCACTATTTCTGTATGCACACTGCAGGAGTATAGTTGACAGAGGAATATTTGAAGCCGCTTCTGGGACATATAGGAGGATCCCTTGAACATGCAATGTTGATACAACTTGGCAATATGGTGAAAGACAAGGGGCTCAGACCGCACACCAACAAAATACTGAAATATGCACAACCCCTACTCCAGGGGCCAGATACCCCAGGGGAGAATATGGTGGGCTTAAACGAGGAGGCATCACAAGGAGCAGGGGAATCCCTCTCACTGGCAGATGTTTTGCAGCCGATTCAGTCTACTTGGGATGATATGGTGCACAGAATTGATGTAGACGTTATTGATGTTAACATGCTGTGCTGCAACCTGCAAAATGTGTCCGAAAGGGTGACCACCACAGAGCAGAATGTGGACACATTGCAGACAGAGGTATACACCCTTAGAGACACTGTCATTGAACTCCAAAAGCGGGTGGTCAAACTCGATAACCGGACAGAGGATTCCGAAGGAAGATCTCGGAGGAATAACCTGTGGTTTGTAGGTTTGTGGGCAGAAGGACCCTCCCCTGAACTATTCCTGGAGGAATGGATGGTTAAGGTACTGGTCCCTAGAAGACTCTCCACGTGTGGAAAGACCACATAGGGCATTACCGAGAGCCACTAATGCTCTTTTTGTTTTTAAATACCAGGACATAGATGCGATCTTGTGATCCACCCGTACTGAGGGACCGATATCTTTTGAGGGCCACCTCATATCAATTTATCCTGATTACACACACCGTGTCCAGCACCAGAGGAAAACGTTCCTAGCAGTAAATGGTATCTACGAGACCTAAACATGAAATACAGCCTCCTGTTCCCCGCAAAGTTGTGAGTTAAGAGCTCAGGTCGAACCCTGTCTTTTAGGTCTCGCCTGAGCCAGCGCATGCGCTAGTCTGGCAAGACATTTAGGGGCAGATTAGGATTGCGGTTTTTCCGCATCCTCCGGGCCGGCGGAAGCCACCGGCGGCCCGGATGATGCGGAAAAACAGCAGCGGACCCACCAAAGACCCACCGCCACATTAGGATGGCCGGTGGGTCCTGGTTTCTGTCTGCAGCTTTTCCCTGCGGTTGGCTTACAATGCGGCAGAAAAGCCCTAATAGGGTGGCGGTGTCTCTCAGACACCGCCAGCCATATTAGGATGCCCAAAAAGAAATGCTTTCCACAGCGGGTTTTCCGCAGTGGAAAAGCATACGGAGCTTCACTGCGGGGGCCCGTTGCGAGCCCCCTGGGTGAAGGGGGGGTGCACATGGGGGGTACCTATGGTACCCCACTGCATTTGTATGCAGTAATCGGCAGGCACCACGCGGTGCCTGCCGCTTTCTGCATACAAATGCAATGTATGCATTTTTAATATTGCGGCGGATGCAGCTTGAAGCCGCACCCGCCGCAATGTTAATAATAGAGGATGTGACCGCCAGGGTGGCGGTCACATCCTAATTGGACAGGCGGGAACTCCGCAGGCCATGCGGAGGTTCCTCCTCCTCGATGGTCGCGGACGGACTCAAGTCCGTCCGCGATCATAATGAGCCCCTTAGTGAGTGGGCTTTAGAAATCTGACCACAAGCTTTTGCTTGTGGCCTAAAGCTTGCGGTTACGCATGCGGACACGCACACAGCCGCCATCTGGCTTTCCTCGCTGCACCCTTACAGCGCCCGATGTGGCACCATCTGGCTATTCTCTCGCTTGCTCTCCCAAGCGCCTCGCTCCGCCCCTCCCCCACCACAACTTTTAGGCAAATGAAAGCTGCCAACATTTCTACCCAAATCACTTTAGAAGTAGAGAATCATCAGGGCAGTGTTTGTTAAAGCTGGTTGCTCACTGACTCGTACATCCTTCAGTATTTCCACTTCAAGCCTCTGTCTCAAATGTAAATTTCAACACAAGCTCCTGTGGCTTTTCTCACAAGATTTTCTTTGTAGAACTAAATGTCTCCAGAAAATAACAGAACATTAACATTGAAGTAGCGGATGGCATTGACTTCCGAGGTTGTAAGACACCGCACTACAAAAACCTCCGCACTTTGCTGTTGAAAATATGTAAAGGATATCAAGTTAGAGAGAGGGGAGTTGTGGGGGTGGTTCTCAATGAAGTTAACTTACCACCAAACCATGATTGATGAATTGGTTTGAATATTAAGATATCACGTCTGATGCCTATGGAACTTGGGCATTTAGGATCACAGTAGCGGATAGCTTCCACTTCTCTCCATGTTAGGCTGTAAACCGTACCTTTCCAATCATTCACCTGCATTAACTATATGTACAGCACGAGGAGCTCCTATTGCCACAAAGGACTGTTGCCTCCAGTACCCTAAATAACTTTTAACTGGCACTAAAGCATACAATTAGGGAAGAGCCAGCTCACTGTCTGTGCTCTGTCAGTAATACACAGTGTCTTATAGTATGTGTACAATTCATGATGAGCCACACAGTAACACCATAAAATGCAAAAATAAAATAATTTTCCCTCATCATTTTAGTAACCTGATTCTATTTACAGTCCATGATTATGATATTACTTTTGATACAGCTTTAAAGCATCCTAAAGGTGCCTTCAGCACAGATTCTTTACATAGTAGAACATTCTGCATGTGAACGTGCACCAGTTGTGTCCTTATGTGATGCTGGAGGGCACTAGAGATATAGAGGTGCTGGCATGCTGGAAAATAATAGCATTATGTCCTGCCATACTGATGTATCTGAAACACCTTAAGGTTGGGGCAGATTAGAACAGATACTGGTGTCTCAGGTGTATGACTAGCTCAGCCACAGTCCACTGGACCTTTCACAAGCATAAATCTTGTATGCAAATTAGCAGCTATCGAAATCAAAAACAAAATAACTCTCTCTAACTTACTCTCAAATACTACCTTGCTATGTACATATTGCTATAACGCTTTACACATTAAATATCAGCATTAATTATTCACTCTTGCACATTTGGAGGGAGTTCTTTATCACTGTAACTAGCAAACCCACAGCATCCCTCAGCAACACCACAGCATCACACAGCATCACCACAGAATCACTCAGCACAACCACAGCATAATTCTGAGCCAGCAGAGCATCCCTCAGTGCAACCACAGCATCACTGAGCGCCACCACAGCATCACTCAACGCCACCACAGCATCACTCAGCACAACCAGAGCATTACTCAGCACAACCACAGCATCACTCAGCACCACCACAGCATCACTCAGCCCCACCACAGCACCACTCAGCGACACCACAACACCACTCAGTGCCACCACAGCATCACTCAGCGCCACCACAGCATCACTCAGTGACACCACAGCATCACTTAGAGCCACCACAGCATCACTCAGCACCACCACAGCATCACTCAGCACCTCCACTGCATCACTCAACACCACCACAGCATCACTCAGTGCCACTACAGCATCGCTCCACGCACCCAAGGCAACACTCAGCACCACGACAGCATCACTCAGCGACACCACATCATCACTCCGGGCCAAGAATGCATCACTCAACAACACCAAAGGATCACTTAGCACCACCACAGCATCACTCAGGGATAAAACAATGTCACTCAGCGCCACCACAGCATCAGTCAGCACCACCACATTGTCATTAAGCACCACCACAGCATCACTCAGGGCCAGCACAGCATCGCTCAGCACCACCACAGCATCGCTCAGCACCACCACAGCCTCAGTCACCACCACCACATCATCACTCAGCACCACCACATCATCACTCACCTTCACCACAACATCACTCAGCACCACCGCAGCATCACTCAGGAACACCACAGCATCACTCAGTGCCACCACAACATCACACAGCGCCACCACAGCATCACTCAGCACCACCACAGCATCACTCAGTACGACCACAGCATCACTCAGCACCACCACAGCATTACTCAGCGCCACAACAGCATCACTCAAGACCACCACAGCATCACTCAGCGCCACCACAGCATCGCTCTACACAATCACAGCAACACTCAGCAGCACCACAGCATCACTCAAGACCACCACAGCATCACTCAGCGCCACCACAGCATCACTCAAGACCACCACAGCATCACTCAGCGCCACCACAGCATCGCTCTACACAACCACAGCAACACTCAGCAGCACCACAGCATCATTCAGCAACACCACATCATCACTCAGGGCCAACAATGCATCACTCAACAACACAAAAGGATCACTCAGCACCACCACAGCATCACTCAGGGACAAAACAATATCACTCAGCGCCACCACAGCATCAGTCAGCACCACCACAGCATCAGTCAGCACCACACATCATCACTCAGCACCACCACATCATCTCTCACCTTCACCACATCACTCAGCACCACCGCAGCATCACTCAGGAACACCACAGCATCACTCAGTGCCACCACAACATCACTCAGCGCCACCACAGCAACAACAATTCAAATATTTATTAAGATTTGGAACTCAAATGAGGTCCACATAAAATACATACAAATTAATACATGGAAATGTAAATGTAGCAACAATCATCCATGGACAGAAGACAGAATAAAATGGCGAGATGTATCCTAAAAAGTACAAAACAATGTACGAGGGACAATAACTGTCAACAAGTTAAAAAACAAAATAAAATGCAAAATTCATAGTCAGCAGATTATTTGATTTTAGCAGCAAACTGAATTTATGTTCAGGCCCATACAGGCCACATTTATTTGTCTGAAACACAGCGTTAAGCCTACAACCTCTTGTAGAGGCCGGCCGCGTTTGCAATAGTTCTTGTGCTTGCGTATCAACTGGAGCCGGCTCAAAGCCTTAACACAGCGCCATGCCTACAACTCTCTCTCTCTCTCGAGAGAGAGAGAGAGAGAGAGAGAGAGAGAGAGAGAGAGAGAGAGACGGCCGCGTGGCTTATGGGGGAGTAAACAGAAGCTCATCACACGCAGGCATACGCCCGCTATGCATGGGAGGTAGGCAGCAGGCAACTAGCCCAACTGTAATAAACAGCCCAACAGGGCACAACCGTCTCAGAACGAGACGAAGGCCAGAGTGGCAAGTAGGAAGAAAGAAAGTAGTCGGAGCAAGGGAATCTGAGGGTAGGGAGTAGAGAGAGGGGAGGGGATAGTGGCTGTGGATGGCGTGTCAGGGGGCAAAGCGGGGGGCGTGCGCGGCAGCGCGGGACACTGTAATGTGCCTAACACTCAAGGACACAGCCTGGCAGGATCCGCAGGGACAATGGCGTCCTCAAGGAGGCGTAACGTGCGGAGCCTAGGGGGCACGTATCGCGCATATTGTACAGAGCAAAGGTATCGCACTAGGGGTTTCCAAACTGCTGTAAAGCGTGTGTCTCTCAGCTGTAGCCTTGCCGTGAGCAGTTCCAGCGCCAGTACCTGCCAAAGGCGTACAAACCAGGATGCTATGGGCGGCGCTTCAGTTTGTTTCCAGTACAAGGCTATGAGTTGCTTAGCCGCACCTAGCATGTGGAGTGTGAGTATCCAATCGCTGCGGGTAAGTGCCTTAAGTGTGCTAGGGTGAATGCCGAGTAGTATTGTGGACACCTCTTCAGGTATGGGGAAACCCAGCACCCCTCTGATATGGCTAAGTACCTCCTTCCAAAAGATTGCCAGAGTTGGGCACGCCCACCATATATGCACAAAGTCACCAGTCGCAGAGCTACATCTCCAGCACATCGGCGAGACCCTAGGGAACATTTTGCTAAGGCGCAGCGGAGTGTAGTACCATTGGGTGAGCAGTTTATAGGCATTTTCCTGCTGCGGGACACTGCGGTAGATTTTGGGTATATCGCGCCACAGCCTGCTCCACTGGGAGGGCTCGATGTCCGCTCCTGCCGTCAGTTGCCATTGCTTCTGGTATGGGTGCGCGGGAATTGACTTAGGGTGTTGTAGTATGTGATATATTTGCGAAATTAGCCTCTTCAGCCCCCCGAGAGAACGCGCCAGCTTTTCGAAGGGTGTGAAGGCCCTGGTGGCCGCCTGGTATACTTCGTCGCCCGCAGTCCAGTGACGTAGCTGGGTGTGCTGGAAACCAGCCGACGGTGGGAGCCTGAACTCTTCTTTGCAGTCCTCCCAGGTCTTGGGTAAGCCCCCGAGGAAGAGGTCCCCAATGACTCTGCAGTCTCCCTGCGTCCACTCATCAAACGCACGGGTTCTGTGGGCCGGAGGGAATTGCGAATGTCCCGCTATCGGCGTGTGCGGAGACGGGAACGTTGTGAGGCCCCTAGACACAGCAACATTGTCCCATATGTCCAGGACCGTTCTTGTAAGGACTACTATGTAGGCACTCCTGGAGCGCGCTGCCCGCGGAAGCCACGGTAGATCCCATATAGTGCGTCCCTTGACCGCCCGGTCCATGTGGAACCAGTGCTTGTCACTTGCACGTGCACCCCACTCCACTACGAAGCGCAGGTGCGCTGCCCAATAGTAATGAACCAAGTTGGGACATGCCAGGCCGCCCCTGTCCCTCGGCTCCATAAGGATTTTCTGCGAGAACCGGGGGCGTTTCCCGCCCCAGATGAAGGAAGTGATCTCTCGCTGGAGGCTCCGGATGCAGTGAAGCGGAATCGGGGTGGGCAGACACTGAAAAACGTACAAAATTTTGGGCAGGATCGACATTTTGACCGCGTTCAGGCGCCCCAGCCAGGAGATCATCAGAGGCCTCCACCTCCGGAGGTCCTCCAGCACCGCTTTACGACACTCCGTCCAGTTGACCGAAGTCCAGGATTCCAGGTGGGGGGTTAGTGTGAGACCCAGGTATTTGATTTGGCTTTCCGCCCACTGGTAGGGCACCGCCTCCTTCAGCGGCTGGAGCTCATCCGCAGGTATAGTGAGGTTGAGCGCCCAGGACTTGGTGTGATTTATTTTGAGGCCCGATGCCTGCTCATACAGACACAGAACCTCGTGAAGCGCCGGCAGGGATTCACTGGGGTGTGTGAGAGTGAGGATCAAGTCGTCGGCAAATAGCGCCACTCTGTTGTCCCTCCCCCCATGGGCTATGCCATGTATTCTGTGGTCGCGCCGTATCATTGCCGCTAGTGGTTCCACCGCAAGGGCGAACAAGAGCGGCGAGAGCAGGCATCCCTGCCTCGTACCTCTATGTATCTGCAGCGGCGGTGTTAGTTGGCCGTTCACTCTGACCCTGGCCTGCGGCCCAAGGTACGGGGCCATAATGCTAGTTATCATTCTAGGACCTAGACCAAGCTTCTGGAGCACTTCCCGCAAGAAGGTCCAATCCACCCGGTCAAAGACCTTCTCCGCGTCAAGCGAGAGAAGGCAAGCCGGAATGTCCCAGTGCCGTGCCTTGCCTACCAGGTGCGCCAGTCGGCGTACATTGTCCGCCCCTTGTCGGTCCTTGATGAAGCCCACCTGATCCGGGTCCACAAGCCCCGGCATGTAAGGGTCCAATCGCTTGGCCAGTATCTTGGTATAGATCTTCAGATCAGTTTTTAAGAGGGCGATAGGCCTGTAGGAAGCACAGAGCGCAGGGTCTTTCCCAGGTTTCGGGATCAACGCAATCTCCGCCATTCCCATGTCGGAGGACGGACCAGACGTGTCAGAGAAGGAGTGATAGAGCCTAAGCAGGTAAGGACGGAGCTGGGTTTGAAACACTTGATAAAAGATCAGCGGGAGGCCATCCGGTCCTGGGGTTTTCCCGGTGGGGAGTTCTTTAATGGCCACCGAAACCTCCTCTGCCAGTATGGGCTCCTCCAGCTCCGCTGCACATGCCGGTGGCAACGGAGTCCCCTCGTAGTCGTCGAGGACAGCTGCTCGCACCTCCTGCGATGTGGGTGCCCCCGCGTACAAGGAGGTGTAGTAAGCCACGAAGGCGTCCTGTTTCGTTCTCTCCGTGACGGCTGTGGAGCCATCTTGACAATGGATTTTGGCGATATGGGCTCTGGCTGTCCTCGCTCTCAGCCGTCTTGCCAACATACGCCCCACCTTATCTCCACCCTCGTAATATTTTTGCTTCAGCGCTAATAGGGAGCACTCCGCCTTGTTAGTGCGTAAAAGGCGCAATTTTCCCCTGAGGTTAGCTAGCTCCCTTCTGGACGCTAAGGAAGGTCGAATCCTGTCCCGTGCCTCCGCCTGCTTGACTTCGCCCGTAAGCTTAGTCTCCAGCTTGTGGGCCTCCCGTCGTCTTGCGATCGTTAGGGACGTGATATGTCCCCGTATGGTGGCCTTGAAGGCGTCCCATACCACCGGGAGGGGTGTCTCGGGTTGATCGTTAATGGTGAAATACGAGTCTATGGCTTCGCGGATACTATTCACATCTTCTGGGTCCCGGAGGATACCCGGTGGGAGGGTCCAGCGTCGCTCCCGAGGGCCGCACGCCAGGGGATCCTGCAACGTAAGTTCCACATGCGCGTGGTCCGACAACGAGATATCCGAGATGGCAGCTTGCAGTGTGTCCCGGGCAAGGTCTAGGGAAGTGAAAATGTACTCGATGCGCGAGTAGGTTCGGTGGGAGTGGGAATAAAAGGTGTAGTCTCGGACCCCCGGGTTGTGGTAGCGCCACGCGTCGACCAGCCCCAGGTCCGTGATCTGTGTCCTGAGCGCAGAGGACATCGCGCCCGTGCCGCTGTACGCGTTTTCCCCGCGATTTATATCTGGGTCCCACACTAGATTAAAATCCCCACCCAGGATTGTACACGGTTCATCAGACTTGAAGTGAGCCCTCAGAAGTGACTGGAGATATTTGTCTTGCGACTGGTTGGGTGCGTATACATTACCTAGGGTGAATTGTATCCCCCCTATCTGCACCGTGGCCCGGATGAAGCGCCCATCACTGCTCTTGTATGGTTTGGTGGGTCCCTGCCTGCAACCCGCTCTACACAGGATTGCCACCCCTGCCGTTTTGGTGTCAGCCGATGCCCAGAATTGTGTGGGGTATCTAGGGTGTGCCATGCGCTTAGTGTCCCCCCGTAGGAGATGCGTCTCCTGTAGAAATATGATGTCGGGCGAGTGATGGAGAAGGTAGCGCCATACCTGGTTCCGTTTGTTGGGGGAGTTCAGCCCCTTGACATTGAGCGACAGGATCTTTAGGGGCCTGGGAGCAGTCACCGCCATAACACTAGGGGGGATGTTGCTGCCTTATCACCCAACACCCTCCACCCCCACTGCTGCAGTTCCGTGTGTGCATCTGCAAGAGCCTCGGTCCGCCACCCCGCCCGAGGGTAGAAGGGGGGACAGCATAGGGACAGCTCGGGAGAAAAGTAGGAGGAATAGACAGAGTAGGAAAACAAAGAGAACAAAGAGAGTAAAGAACCACAGCGGGCCAACAGGGCCCTAGCACAATGTCCCATGTTCCGGACATCCTCTACCCGAGGGTTTGGATGGTCTCAGGAATGTCACTTCCTATGGGACAGAATGGGGGGGGGTTCTGTTGAGGATATAGGTCCCAGTAGCCACGGAGCCCGTCTTCCCCACTGCCCAGGACGGATTCGGGGGTAAGTGATCTAACGCATCATAGAGTTGGGGAAAGCAGAATAAATTCAACAGGAGTACCTGGGTCCAGCGACGGGGGCAAGTTCCTGTAGCAAAAGGCCGCAAGGACGCATCCTCGCGATCACCCCAAGGGGCCCAACAGTATTCCATGGCGTCATCAGCCCGTCTGAGCCGCATCCATTGTTCGGTTGCCCCCCTGTAGAGATTCAGCAGGTTTAGGGCCAGGCATATGCTTCCCCCATATTGCCGGGGTGCGTGAGTTCATGCAGGCTGCAGGAATGTAGGTGGCGCCATATCGCCCTTCAGTGAGCGTACGGTCGCGGAGGCTTCCATTCCCGCATAGGTGTTTGTAATGGCGTTTCCCTCGGCAACCGTTGGTCATCTAAGTGTGGGGACTGGCCAAATGGGGGTCACGGAGTATGAGGTTTCGCGGGGTGCTCCTCGCGGTCGCTCTCAAGGGAGCGAATGTGGTCTATGATGTCTTGCTTGGCCTGGGATGTGGAGAAGTCTTCCTTCGGGGTCGTCCGACGACGCCGGGTCACCGTGGTCCAGTCCGGTCGAGCCGGGGGTCTCTCCTGGCGCCTGGGGTGGGGTGGGCTATGTTCGGGGGATTCCGAGAGTCCAATCAGTTGTGCCGCCTCGTTAAAGGAGCGGAGTGTTCTGCGTTTGTCACCCCAGCGAAAGATCAGGGCGAAGGGGTGCCCCCACTGGTAGGGGATGTCGAGAGCCCGTAGTTTTTCTGTCACAGGGCGGAAGACTCTCCGTCTATGCAGCGTGTTGGGTGCCAGATCTTGGTAGATTTGGATCTTGTGCCCTCCGAATTGTAGGTCCTGCTTGTCCCTTGCTGCTTTCAGTATAGCCTCCTTCTCCGTGAAGTAGTGTACTCGGGTTATTATATCCAGGAGAAGGCCCGTCTTGCCTCCCGCGCTGAAGACTCGATGCGCGCGGTCCAGAAGTGGTAGGGAGGCCCCTTCTCCGCCTCGCACCTCATGCAGGAGCTGAGCCATGTAGGCCATGATGTCATTCCCTTCCTTCACGAGTGGTACGCCGCGGATTCGGAGGTTGTTGCGGCGCCCCCTATTCTCAAGGTCCTCCTGTTTGACCTGGAGCTCGATGTTTTGCTCCTCCAGGGCCGCCACCCTCTGCCACAACTGCTCGACATCTTCAGTGCGCGTGTCGACAATTTTTTCAAGTCCGTTGACCCTGTCTCCCAGTTCTGTGACTTCTTTGCGCATTTCTTTGACGCAGGTATGCACCTCCGACCGCAAGGAGCCTATCTCAGATTTTAAGTCTGCCATGAAAGCGGACATGAAGGCCTGGGTCACCGGGGGAGAGTCAGTGACGGGCGGCGGCGTTTCTTCGTTCAGGGCCGACGCCCCTGCTTTGCCCCACATGGCAACCACCGACGTGCCCTTGGACGCCGTCGCTGGGTCCGCCCTGCCCCCCCCTCTGCCTCGGGTCATCGTCCGCCCGGAGTGTAGCGTCCAGTCGTCTGGTGTGTGTCCCTCGTCGCGGGCACGGTTCCTCAATGGCGTTGCCGGGGTGTGGGGATAGTGCGGAGCGCCACCAGTCTTCCACTCCCCTCTCAAGCACTCCCCCACGTGCAAACTCGCTCTGTCCGTAAGGCGGGGTGCAGGCCTGGGTCCTCTTGTCGCCACCAGCACGCCGCGCAGGCCAGCCCCCCCTTCGAGCTCCGGGTGTCACTCCTCCCGTCCCTCGGGAAATGGCGTCGCCGTCCAGGAGTGGCGCTGGTCGCCCCGGAGCCCCACAGTCAGCGCAGGGGTACTCACACACCTGCCACAGCTCTGTTCCCTCGCTCCAGTCCAGCCGGTCCAGCCCCGGGGATGCAGAAGCCTGTGGGCGCAGCAGCCGGAGGAGTCAAGATGGCAAGCAGGGTCCCGTCCAGAAGGCTCAAGACGGCAGGCGGTGTGTGCAGCAGTTCCCGCCGCAGTCCAGCAACGCCGGGTGGCAGTGGCGCTCCAGTCCGCAGACAGGGGGCGGGAAAGCTCTGGCGTGGGAAAGTTCGTTGGGCACACCGGCCTCAACTCCTGCCGGTCCCCGGTCACCCCCAACTGAGCCGCCTGAGCAGGACCGAGGGCCTTCCCTCCTCTTGCAGGATGGGCCGGGGGGGCGTCTCAAACGCTGTGCTTAGAGCGCTAGTTGCAGCGCTGCAGACTACCGCAGGTCTCGGGGGCCGCCGCCATCTTGGGGTCAGGCAAATTGGGCTGACTCCGGCCCGCAGCGGCAGCTCGCTCCAGGGACTCTCGCCTGAGTAATAGGTGGAGGCGTTGGTCGGGTGCTCCTCTCCTCCTCGCGGTCTCGCAGGAGGCTCTCGCTGGCGTGAGGGGTCAAGTGCAGCCCTCGGCGTCAGGCCAGGTCGTGGTGACAGGGCGGCGCCATCTTAGGTCCCAGACAATGCCGGAGCGCGCTCCGCAAGAAGGTGGCGGGTCGGCTCCCAGGCATCCACGGGCTCAAACCCGGCAACCGGAGGGCACCCCGTGGGGCAAGGCAGCACAGTCCACGATCACCAGCCACCGCCAGGGGATGGGGCACCCGCAGAGGCGCAGTCACCCAGGCGCCAGTCCCCAGTCACAGGACCAAGATGGCGGGCGGGTCCACCGGCGACAAGATGTCCAGGCCCTCTGATCTGCACCCCCCGGCCTCCCTTGCCGGGTCCGTCTCGCCTGTGGCCGCCCTGTGTTCCAGGCACCAGCAGCTGTGAAGGTACCCCTTTTAGTAGCCCCCGAATGTCGCTTTAAGAAGCTAATGCAGGCAACGGGGCGACAGAGCTCGCCCGTGGCACGTCCGTTCACATTGCTGTCTTGGCCACCCAAACTGAATTTATAAGGCATATCCTATCCTAGCCAGAGAGCAATACCGTAGCAGCAGTACATGTGCAAAAAGACGCAATCCAGTATCTTACTTTATCTGAGACTTTAAGCTAGCAGCAGAAAGGAAGAGGGAAGAAGAACACAGCAACTCCTTTTTGTGCAAACAGCAGCGAAAACAGGATTAAAATATACGCATGAACTCCTTAAAGTAATTAAAAACACTGCTTCATTTTTTGGACAAAATAGGAAGTCGCGTGCAGAAGTTACATTCTTGACACTATTTTGTAGGAACATTGGCCGAAGCCAACGACGGCGGCATGAGGTCAATGCAGGACATGCAAACAAGACATGATCCAAGGTCTGAACACTCAAATTGCAAAGATTACAGATTTTTCCATTACTCAGATTTGGGGACCAGTGTGCAGTTAAATCGTTTAAAGGTAGAAGATTCATGCGACAAAGTGTGAGAAACCTTCGGGTTCCATGCTGTAAATTCCAGTATACATATTTTTAAGAAGTTTTTGGTATGTTTGTCCTTGAAATTAACTCTAGTCTCTTTTTGGAATTACAGAATACAATGTCTCTATTAAAACTAATCTTACCACTAGAGGTTTTTAAAAAAGATTTAAATTCTGAAGGAAGAAGAGTATTCACTAAATCTTCTTGTACAGAGAAGTTTTTTTGTGCAAGTAAAAAATCCTGATAAAAGGAAGAATTATTTGCCCGAACACCAAAAACTTCTTGACACATGATCCCTCTTGATGAATCTTACTCGCTATTTTTCAACTGGTATCCCCAATGCAAAACCCTAGCTAAACCTTGGATGTAGGAGCTTATTCAGCCAAATTCCAGCCTAATAGCAGCCGTTGGGACTAAAGTATTAAAATGACACAGTTTACGTAATATCTGACCTTCTATTCTGTCAAAAAAAATTCAATCTTTGACAGGGATGGATTCAATGGCATAATGCAGCGTAGATGGAATTTTTACTTTAAACACCATTAATGCATGTAAAAAATGCCTTCTACCCATAGCATTATAAAAGATACGCAAACCGTTGGCGTGCAAAACTGCTTTAGATACGCTGTGTTCAGTATGGAGTTTGTTCTTTGTGCTACCTGCCATTATTTTCCCTAAATAAGGATATGAGTCTACAACCTCCAATTTTTCAGGACCTATGTGCCAATTGAAATTACATAATTTTCTATTTTTCTTACATTTCATTACTAAAATTATGCTTTTAGAAACATTTATTTTCAAGAAGTGGTCGACTATATAGTTCTGCAAGGAAATCAACTTTCTGTTCAACCCAATAGGGGTTAGGTCCATTAGTAAGATATCATCTGCGTAAAGGCGGCATGCAAATGACCTGTTACCTATCTCTGGTTCTGTATGTCTAGATTGTTACAAGTAATTGTCATACGGAGCTTAAGATAACGGAATGAGCGCAATGGCAAAGTAGAATATATGTAATGGGTAAATCAAATCGCTAAATATAAAGATAGTAAGATGCTCAATGATCACCCACAATTATGGCAACCATCGTAGGCTAAATCCTATTTAAGGCGATATGGCCAACGTTACATCCAGGAAACGCAGGCAGTAATATGTAGTCTGAAGAGTCAGCCAAATTATCTATAGGTGGGCGTCCACGTGCTGAATACTTGGCGTGACTGCAGACGCAAAACAATCTTAACCGAACACGTCTATACAGCAAGTCAAAAAATCTTATCCAGACATGTATTACAAACTTACTTAGTAAATTGATCTATGTTGTGTTCTCATAATCCTGTAGGCCCGCAGAGTACCCATGACCGGCGTGGTGGTTTGCCGCCATCTTCCTCCGATAAGAGAAAGCAGAGGCTATATTGGAATCTCTTCCAACTATGAGTAAGTCAGCCCAGTACGAGTGTTTTTCATCTCTCTGAGAGGCTGCGTTAGTATCTGGGAATTGATTCCACACTAAATTGAAAGTAAATCAAGGTGCTCATCAATAATTAGCTGTTAATGTTAAAATTCCTGTGTTGATATCTATTTTGAATAAAAAGTCATCTTTACAATACGTGTAATTGTACTATATATCAGTGAGGTCAGATAAATTATAAGATGATTTGTAAATAGCCTAGTGGCTCCCAATGTCTAAATGGGGATTGTTAGACCTGGCACCATTGGTGTGGGTCTCCCTTCCATTTTTCGCTGTTGCCTCCTTTGTTTTTATATGTTTTGCTGGGTTAGATGCTTAGGGCACTGTGCCACTGCTATCCAGTGCCACAGTGCAAGTGCTCCCTATGGTAAATTGATGCATGGATTAGTGATTCCATGAATGGCTTGTATGGTTTACTTGTCAGACCCTAGTACAGTGCACAGAGTGTGCCCAGGGCTTGTAAATCCAAATGCTGCTGGGGGGCTTGCAGCACTTTTTGTGCCACCCACAGAAGCAGCCTTGTAAAATGTGTCTCAGGTCTGCCATTGCAGAACCTGTGTGCAATCTGGTACTGCCATGTGGACTGGGCAAGTGCACCACTTGCCAGTCCCTAAACCTTCCCTTTTCTTCATATCAGATACCCCTATGGTAGGCCCAAGGGCAGGTTGCATTGTAAGTATAAGGCAGGACAAGCCCTGATGTGTGTGGCATGTCCTAATAGGGAATTATAGCCATTTTCGTTCTTCATTATTGCAAGGCTACCTGTACTCCATGGGCCAGAATGGGCAGTTTGATTATTACATCCTATAATCCTAACTGACTCAGAGAACATAGTAGAAATTTGAGTTTTTGTATGCCTGAACTCAGAATGATAAAATAGATCTTCTAGTAAATTTGGTTTTAACATTCTGTGTTTGAAAATACCACTTTTAGAAAGTAGGTAATTTCTTGCCTAACTATCCAAGCCTGCCTCTGCTAGGTTGTGTATTCCTTGTCTGGGGTTTGAGTTACAGGGGCTGGAGGATTCCAGGAGACAGGGTGAGTCAGCCCAGTGCTGAATAGAGAGATCTGCATCTAGATGGGTGGGAGGAGTTGCACCTGGGACTTGAATAGGGCTGTGCCTTCCCTCCACAATGCTGGCTCCATCTCCTGTGGTGTGTCTGATGTCTCTGCCCTGCACTGTGAAAGGAAAGAAGGAGACAAGTAAACAGAGTGCTCCAGGACTGACCAGAACTAGTTTGGAATAGGCAAAGGCCTCTCTGCCTTCAGAGAACAAGGACAAACTGAGTATAAATATTGGGACCCAAATCCAGGAACTTTAGATCACTTCTGGAATTTCAAGACGAACCTCTGTCGCAGAGAGTAACCAGAGAAGCTGGAGGAACTTGACTGCCCTAAGCCAGTGTGCTATTTTATGGGGTGGGCCTGCAGTAGTTACTGATTGCCAAGGGGAGGGGAAGGAACTTTTTGTGTACTTTCATACCGCTTGAAGAAGAATCTCCAAAGGCCTGAAGACAGCTGGCCTCCTGTTATTGGAAACTCAGAGCTACGAAAGTTTCATCTTTCAAGCCACTGTGAAGCCGGCCCGACTGCAGAGTGTGTGCTCTGATTAATTATTGACCCTCCGGTTTGGTGCACGTGTCAGTGCACAGCTGTTGGCTGCCGTGAGGTCTGTGTAATGGTGTATATCTGTTTCTGTTACTGCACCTTTAATGTGTTGGAATTTCCTCTGCTTGTTATTCTGATCTCGTGTGAGATTCTAGAATATATGGGAGTTCCTGACTGTCAGTTGACGATGTTGACCTGTGGCTGAGGTTATTAATAAAACCTACTCTTCAATCAACTTAAGTTCCTGAATATTTATTGCTGACTTCGGAACACCACATTATTTGGCGACGATCGGGTGAACCCTTACCTCAACACAGGCAGGAAAAGAACGTCTCTTCTGCTCCTCCAGCGGCTGTAGTTAACAAAAGGAAGCGGAGTCTTCCTAGCGGCTGTGACTCGAAGAAGGAAACATGCGGTGAGGAGTTTGGTGGGCGGAATAAATTTGGATGTGTGCCGAAAAGGAATTAAAATAAATAATAAGGAAATAACTTTGTGAACGTTTGACTCTCGCGCATGCTCTCAAGAAGGGAAGAGACTCGAGAATATCTGACGTAGGCTGTCTTGCGTGCTGAAAGCGCTGCGTCACTGACGAAGGTGTGCGTTTCAAGGCTCGTATGCGCTGCGCTTCAAGGATAGAATACAGATTTCTACGCTGCGTTCCACACGTCCAATTGTGCGCATCAAGATTGGAATACAGAGGGCTTCAGGAATGGAATGCAGATTCATACTCTGTACACATTATTACATCATAAAGCAATTTGTTTAACTCAGGAACAATAAAAGGAGGCCAAGCTTTAAAAAATAAAAAGCAGGATTGTGATGTCAGAATAAAGACTTGAGAATAGAAAGACAAGAGACATTGAGAAACAAAAGAAATTTTCTGTGTTTAAAAGTGTCTAAAAAAAGGAAAAGTAGACATTCTTAAAATTTTAATACTAAATTATTTATTATTTAAAAGGATCACAAACATATGTATATAAAAAAAATGCAGAATGTAACTCAACCTGCTTTCTTCTTGACGACTCCAGGAGAACCGAATGTAAAGTGGAAAAAATGGAAGAAAATATTTGCAAATTATGCAAGGGTGTGCGGAACCAATTTAAGTGCAGAAAGGAAACTTGCTCTTCTTCTCCATTGTTTGGGGGGGGGGGGAGGTCAAGACGTTTTAGAACATCTTCTTGATTTATTTGTTGGAGAACAACGAAATTTGAATGAATATGAGATTGCTATTGCACAGCTCGATAAACATTCTCTCCCGAGGGTCAGCACCATTATGGAACGCTACCATTTTGGATTAAGAGAGCAGAAAAAGGATGAGACTGTGGAAGAATATGTTTCTTCTTTGAGAAAACTAGCCTCTTCATGTAATTTTGGTCAGACTCTAGATGAACGGATTAGAGATCAATTTGGACTGAGGTGTGCACATGATGACATCAGAGAAGAACTATGGTTGGAAGATGAACCACCCCTTGAGAAAGTATTGGTGATAGCAAAACAAGTAGAACATATGACTAAATGCGTTGGTGAATTGAAGAAGGAGAAGGAAAAAGGAACGTTAGATGAAAAAAAAGAAGAAACAAAAATAGAAGAAATTGTTTGTCAAGTGAAGAAAAATGATACGTCAAGTAGTTTTGAGAAGGAAAATACAGGATCTAATCTTACAAGTCAGAATTTATTTACAGGACAAAGTAACACATTTGCCTGTTTTAGATGCGGTCAATTAGGTCATTTAGCGAATTCTTCAATTTGTCCTGCATTAAGAATTGTGTGTAATTCGTGTGGGAAGAAAGGTCACTATGCAAAATTTTGCAGGACAAAAATGTTTAGGCCTGAATTTACAAAGAAAAGATGGAGTCAGCCACAGCCACAAGTTAGAACCATTACTTTTGAAATAAAATGTGAAGTGGCTGACCATCCTACTCATTTAGTAAAAGTAGAAAATGTAATGATAAACTTTAAATTTGATTCCTGTTCTCGCATAACTTTGATTGATGAAGAGTTGTATAACACACATTTTGTGGGAAAAGTGAAACTGATGAGATCTGATTTGAGACCACTTGGGTATGGAGATAAACCAATTAAGATGCTTGGATGTTTTATGGCTGAAATAGAACTTGGGAGTAGGATAATAGTGGGTAAGGTTTATGTTGCTAAGAAGGGTGATACGTTACTGGGTTGGGTACATCAGGGCCAACTTGGTGTGTCATTGAATCCGAATGCTAACCCTCAGGTGCAGATTCAACAAGTTAATGTTAATGAAATGAAAGAGGATGAAGTAGATTTGGGGGGAGATTTAGCGAGAAAATTCCCAAAAGTGTTCAGGGATGGTTTAGGTTGCTTGAAAGGATATAAACACCACATTAGATTGAGAGAGAATGCTGTTCCGGTAGTTGCAAAAGTAAGAAGAATACCCCTGATGGAACAAGAAAAGGTGAAGGAAGAAATACATAAGTTGTTGAAGAATGGTGTGATTGAGCAGGTGGAGGCTACTGAATGGTTGGCTCCCGTAGTTATCGTTAAGAAACCAACTGGTGAGATTAGACTTTGCATTGATCTGAGATCTTTGAATAAAGAAGTGGTAGTTGATAGGTTTCCTCTGTCAAACATTGATGAAATGGTGAGTACGTTGGAGGGGGCTAAATTTTTCACCACTCTGGATCTCGCTTCCGCGTATCATCAGGTGGTGTTAGATGAGTCCTCTCAGGATCTGACAGCTTTCATCACTCCCATGGGCACTTTCAGATACAAAAGAATGCCTTTTGGTCTCGTGTCTGCGGCATCTGTATTCCAAAGGATTATGGCAAGAATTTTGAGAGGGTTATCTGGTGTGAGATGCTATCAGGATGATTTACTGATTTATGGAGACAGTGTTCAAGAACATTATGCTCGTGTGTGTGCAGTTCTGAAACGTTTGGAAGATGCGGGCATGTCACTCAAGAGAAGCAAGTGTAAGTTTGGTGTACAAGAGGTGAATTACTTGGGACATAGAATAACTGGTGAAGGAATTTATCCCAAAAAAGAGTTAGTAGACACTATTAACAAGGTAAAGGAGCCAGAGAACAAGGAAGAATTAATTTCTTTTCTTGGCATGGTAGAGTTTTACGGTAAATTCATTTGTAATTTTGCGGATAAAACTCAATCTTTGAGAAGATTAACTTCCAGAAATGTAGAGTATGAATGGACAGAAGAATGTAAGAAGGAATTTGAGTGCATTAAGTCTGAGTTGAATAAAGCACCCTCTCTACAGGCATTCGTTCCGGGATTGCCCACAATTTTATTTACAGATGCGAGTGAGAAAGGACTCGGTGCTGTCCTGGTTCAGAAAAGAAATGGAAAGGACTTTTTGATTTGTTGTTCTTCAAGGTGTTTAAGAGGATCGGAATTAAATTATTCCGTAATAGAAAAAGAGTCTCTCGCTATCTATTGGGCATTGAGAAAATTGAAGAATCTGATTTGGGGAACGAAGGTATTTATCTTTTCGGATCATAAACCTTTGAAAGAAATTTTTGATAAAAAGGGTTTAGATGCAATTTCGTCTAGGATCAGGAGATGGATAGTTTCTCTACAGGAATTTGATTTTGTTGTTGATTACATTCCGGGAGTGTCAAATAAATCGGCTGATTGTTTGTCAAGGATGGTAAGTAAGGAAAATTTTGATAATGAAGATGACTTTGGTGAGTGTGATGACACCATAAGTGTTTGTGAAGTTACGGAGGGGGCAATTGAAGAGAAAGAATGGAGAGATGAGTTGGAGAAGGACGAAGAAATTAAAAAAGTGATGATTTCACTAAGTGGTAACTCTCGGTTAGAGAAACCCTGGTTGTTAGTTTCTGATGAGCTTTCAATGCATTCTGTTTTTTTGACTCGGGGTACGAAATTGGTGCCACCTTTAGGTATTAGAAAGCAATTATTGTCTCATGCACATTCTGGACATCTTGGCATAGTTAAAACAAAGGAGATTTTGCGGATGCAATTTTGGTGGCCTGGAATGGATCTAGAGATTGAGAGATTGGTGAGGGATTGTCCAGAGTGCTGTGCTAGTGATAAGATATTAAAGACGAAACAGATGCCCATGGTGAAGAGAGTCCTTCCAAAACATCCTAGGGATGAATTGGCCATAGATATAGTTGGTCCTTTGTCAGGTGTTAGTGATACGCCTTATCTTTTAGTATTAATGGATTTGTGTTCAAGGTGGATTGAAGTGAGTGCTGTCAGGGAAATTACCTCGGAGGAAGTGGTAAAGTTTCTGGATGCACTTTTTAGGAAGGAGAGTTTTCCCAATAGTCTTCTTTCCGATAATGGGCCTCAATTTTGTTTGAGGGTGTTTGAAGATTACATGAAGAAGTGTGGTGTAGTACATAAGAGATGTTCGTTGTATCATCCCTAATCAAATGGTGCGGTTGAGAGGGTAAACAAAACCCTGAAAGAGGCAATACAGTTAGCTAGGTCATCAGGGTTGAACTGGAAGTCTATTCTTCAAGAAAGAATTAATGCTTATCGCTTTGCTCCACATTCAACAACTGGGAGATCTCCGTTTGAATTGTTTAAAGGGAGGGCTCCCAACACTTGGTTGTGTCCTGGGTGGATGGAACTTAATAAAGGTTTGGTTGATAATGCGATTGGCGAGTGGCGTTGTAAGGAAGAAAGGTAACTTGATGAAAGAAAGTGGTATTTTGATAAAAGAAAATGTGTGGATGTTCAGAAGATTTTTGTGGGTGATCTTGTGAGAATAAAAGCTCCGGTTGGTTGTAGATCATGGTCAAAATATACTGATGTAAGAGCTGTGGTGAAAGTGTTTAGGAATGCCATTAAAACTGAGGACGGGAGGATTTGGAATAGGAGCAGAGTGGTTGTTGTTAGGTCAAAAATTCCTACACAAGATTTATCGTTTGGAAGAGAAGAATTGCATTATTCTGCTTTCAATTCTGTTAAGGGTTCTAATTTATCTTCATCTTCCCTTAGGAGTCAAAGGGTACGTAGACCTCCTGCTTATTTGAGGGATTATTCATTGTAAGACTGTTTTCCTCTACTTGTCCTCTGTTAATGAAGCTCATTGTTTATTATTTTCTTTAGGAGGGAGATGTGTAATGGTGTATATCTGTTTCTGTTACTGCACCTTTAATGTGTTGGAATTTCCTCTGCTTGTATTCTGATCTCGTGTGAGATTCTAGAATATATGGGAGTTCCTGACTGTCAGTTGACGATGTTGACCTGTGGCTGAGGTTATTAATAAAACCTACTCTTCAATCAACTTAAGTTCCTGAATATTTATTGCTGACTTCGGAACACCACAGTCTGCAGTGCTAGCTGACCGAGTTTCACCGCCGCAGGCCTGTGGGCTACAGCACTGCGTGTGTCCCCGCTGCAGAGTGGGTTCTGATTACTTATTGCCCCTCCGGTTCGGTGCGTGTCGGCGCACAGATGTTACCTGCAGTGAGGTCTGCAGCGTGTGGGTTCTGATTAATTCCTGCCCTATCTGGTTCAGTGTGCATGTCGACACACAGCTGTTAGCTGCCATGAGGTCTGCAGCGTGTGGGATCTGATTACTGATTGCCAATCACTGCTCCGGCCCGAGTTCCAGGATGAGGAAGGACGCGTCATAAGGAAGCTGTGCCGTTGCCTGATCACCGAGGATGCCTCTACGAGGAAGCACCAACAGCGTTATACCCCGCCCAGCAGGACGTTGACAGCCGGAAGAGAAGCTGCGTGGAGAAGTGGAACAGGCTGTCCCGACCCCTCCGTGAGGCACTGTAGAGGGAGGAAGAATCCCATCTGCCAATCGCCCCGGCGGGCCGCAGGACCAGAACTGTTCCCCAGGTAATGAACTTCCACCCGTGTTGCTGCCTCGCAGTGCCTTAGCGGGTTGGAAGTTGGCACGCTTACCAAGGGGGAGCTTGTATGCGCAGTGAGTGTGAGGCACCCTTGTTTTAATTGTGGGTCAGCCTCCGATCGTGCCAGCATCCCGCTAATGTAAGCACCACAGCCCATCCCTGTTGCTGGCATTTAATTTCTTCCCTCCTTAGGATCCGAATTCACTGCGTGCCGATAGCCTGTATCTGAGGGCTTGGGCTCGTGCGTTGGTGTTTACACAGCTGCAGCACTCTATCATTAACATAACCCTGACTCACGGAGTGCCGTATTGCTGATAAAATCATTGTTGCTTACATTACTGACTCCATGCGTCTGGGACATTTGTTCATCGTGCACAAGGAATACAGAAACCTGCAATTTTGTTTTCATAAGGATTTTACTAAAGAAGAAGATTTGTGTATGTGCAATTTATGTTGTTGGTCTTGTAATAAATTTATATAAAAATACTTATTTATCATACAACCGGTGTGTTTTGTCCATCTGTAGTGTTTTCACTGTGTTGTGTTACTGTGTGTGTTCACAAATGCTTTACACACTGCCTCTGAGATAAGCTTTGCTGCTCGCGCTACGTTACCACAGGGTGAGCAGGGGTTATCCAGGAGTGTAACTCCCTTGTCCTGACTAGAAGCAAGGGTCCCTATTTGGACAAAGGTGCAAACCATTGCCAACTAGAGACCCCAGTTCTAACAGGGATGTACTCCACTGGCAAAATCTCTGTATTCTGTGCAATCGTCGGCGGCCAGAGTTGTATGTCAAAATTAAATATGTCAGTTGGGCTCCTGGCTGGACTCTATCTAAGTCTAGGTGTGAGCAGGGCCGGTCCTAGGCATGGGCGGTATGGGCAGCTGCCCAGGGCCTCGCGCTCAGGGGGCCCCGCCGCCGGCACAAGAAATTAATCAACATTTTCCAAACGCAGGGGGCCCTACCTACCCGACAATGGGCAAATCAAACATTGCGTTCTGAGCCAATGTTTGTACAGCGAGCAGGCACTGTGCGCTGAAGGTGCCAGGGGCGTAACACAGGCCACGCAGACCCCGCGGTGCGGGGGGACCCACACTCCTCCAGGGGCCCTCTTCGCAGTGTCGCAGCCAGCAACCACTTAGCACTCCGCACGCAGTTATGCATTTTTTTGTTACATTTCACTTTAGCTCCGAACGGAAACTGTTCTACTACATTACTTTCCCTTTATGGCAGAAAACGCCTAAAAGAGCGCACTAACAAATAAAATATGTCATCATTATTCATGCTTGGACATATGCAGCCGCAGAACACACAAACGGAAATAGTTAACCCGCGCCTCTCCCCAAGTGGCTGCGGAAACAGAAAGAGTTCGGTGCTGGTGCAGATGAGATGAGATGTAAGAAGGGAAAACAAGTGCACATGGCATTCGGGTTATCCCAGCGGCTGCAGGTTTGTAGAGGCAGTCTTGCTGTAGACTCGCTTTTGTTGATGGTTCCTGTTATGTAGACTTGGTTTTATTCTGGCATTTTGTATAAGGTAATAATTTCTTCCGTACTTGGGAAAGAAGCTATTGTAGGAAACCTGAAGGGCAGGGATGTTTAAAAAAAATTAAAAGCTAGAAATAAAACATTACAGAAGCAGAAGGCAGTCCGTATTTGCAGTGTTCTCGTGACTGAAAAGGGCGGCCATTTAGAAGTAGCATTATTTTATTTGGTACTATATCTGAAAACGTTATATTTTCTTTAAGGAAGGGTCGTGTATGTTCTAGACTACTAACCATCTGACTTTAGTCAAACATTGCCAATATAGCTGTGACTTGTTCTAGATCATGATGGTGAGCTTAGGCCAGATTTAACTGTTTAAACCTACCACACAAAGCGTTACTGGAATTTGTACAACCATACTTCTAATGCGCAGGGGCAAGTCCCAACAAGGTTATTATGAACGCTAAAAACTACATTCTTAAAGATGTCGTGTCCCTGGGGATTTATATTGATTGTGAGTTTGATCAAGTAGTTAGGATTAATTATGAGGCTTACATAGCTGACAACGTTTCAGATTGCTTATGTGTGACATTTTCATAATTTCAGTGTAATTATGAGTGACATTCAATGACTCTTGCGCGTAAAATCAAGTACTGAAGAAGAGTGAAACATAAATATCAGAAATTACTCCCATTGAAGCAACGAAAAACTCTAAGATGTTCTTAAAACTTCTGCAAAGCACCAAAAATGGAAGGGCACTAACTTCGGAGGAGGGCCCGTAGTGATGAATGTAAAACTGGCAGTAAGATTTAACAGTTTTAATATTAAAGTAAAAGAGCTCGTGAAGCAGTGCACCACGGCTACAGACTCCGGACCACTGCACACTGACCTTGTAGGAATAGACTACCAGCTGAGCATTCTCATGCGCATGCCACTTTGCGCAATTTAAAATGCGCTTGAGGTGTGAGGCGACTGAGTGGGACCGTGCCGCCAGGACGGACTGGTGCTGCCTTAATTTAATTATTACCAGTGCTAACCTTGCTGGCCGTGGGTAATTGCTCAACCCATAATTTCATTGGTTTAAAAGGTTTTCCCATGGGGCAGGCGGTCATGCGTGCAGGTGCTGACAATTTAGTTCTGGTGCTGAGCACCGGAAACCACAGGCTCAAATTAAGCACTGGATTCAATATTTTGTTTTTCACATGAGAATGGACATTTAAGGGCTCATTATCAGTTGCTTATATTTATTCAGTAGGGATAATTTAGAAACACATAGCATACCCTTTGAGTACACCAATGATAATGGGTGACAGCTCTGGCTGATGAAAAATCACTAAGCCAGTGATTCAATTAATTAGATTATCTGGGTAGGATTAATGTTCACATTTGACCATTTGCTACACAGCATGGGAGGGGCATTTAGACAGACAAGGCGCAAATTTCTTTTCTGCCTGAGTATCGTAAAGCACAGTGTAGTGGAGTAGAGTGGGCTGTTATGGAGTGGCGTAGAGTCATGGAGTGGTGTAGAGTAGAGTTGAGTGGAGTGTCATGGAGTTGCATAGAGTGGACTGTCATAGTATTGTGGATTGTCATGGAGGTAGTAGAGGGTCGTAGATTGGAAGAGTGTATTAGAGTGTCATATAGTTGAGTATTGTAGGTTTAAAATGATAATATCCGCACATGTATGAACTTAATCAAACAGTCACAAGCGTAATTATAGCTAGATAAATTGAACAGTTGAGTTACAAAACATAAATAGTTCATATACTTGCGTCTGAGGTGTGTTAAAAAGTGCTCGGTGTGCTCTAAGATGGTGATGCAGACATGAAAAGTAAAAAAAAAGTTTCATTCACAAAAGTGTGAATATAAATTTATACTGCTGTTTTCTTGACCCTCTGGTTCCTTTGGAATTTGGGGGCATGTCTAACTAATCATTCAAGGAGCCGGCAAGTGTTACACTCATGGATATTTGCTCACCTGTTTTCCATTCCCTCTACTTTTTGTCCATGTTACTGATATCCACATTAGCTTGTTTCAGTGATGCCAAATAACTAAGATCAAAAGTCCTGCGAAGTCACTTTCTGTGATGTCACTTCTTGCGACGCAATATGCAATTAGAGGGGCCTCACATCTTCCCTTTCGCCCGGGGCCTCAGAAGGCCTAGGACCGGCACTGGGTGTGAGAAACCATCCATCCTGCAATATAAATCAACAGGATCATTGGGTGATCTATGTGACCTTTGTAATCTGAAAGAAATATGTATTCTGATAAGATCAGTGTCTGATGATTCTCGCATACATTAGGAAAGGGCCTGTACAGCGGGACTATGATGCCCATAGGGTAAAGTGAGTGATGACTTAATGAGACCATAGTGCTGTATTACCAATCGAGTGAATTGTATGCTCCATTCGACAATTATTTGTCACAATCTAGACATACAGAACCAGAGTTAATTGGCAAAAGAGTGGAGATTTACTTACTTGTAAGACATTATACATGTTTCAATATGTCATTTCCAGATGTTGGAGACCTGACTTCACTTATGTGCAATTATTTGTACATCCTCTTCTCACTATCAAACTAGCATAAAAAGGAATTTAAGGTAATACTACGGCCTTATCATGTTTCTCATGTGTGGTCTAAGGTTAGCAGGGAGGGATTGTTTTACCTTAACTATACATCATTCTTTCCAGAATACGTATAAACACATGAGCAAATCCTGAACCGGACTGATTTATACCCTGACCTTAACAAGAGTGCGCAAATATGAGACCTTATGTTCTCTCCCCCACCCACTAATCACAAACCCACACTTGGTGATAAGATGACGGAAGATTTGCACACTACTAATATTAGGTAAAAATATACATGTTCGTGCATGACATAAAAAGATATCTGAATCCAAAAAAACGTGGCACCTCACCAACAATAGATGCCCACTAATAGATAATGCAATTAGTACAACCTCCTATAATCATGCATCACACAACGTAATGGAATCCACACTTTTGGGTGAAACTCTGGGGTCACTGGACCCAGGTGATGGTTAGAAGAAATGTTATTATTACCCATCCTGAATAGACTATACCTTTGTTTTAGATAATTTTCCCTGATGCAGTCTGCTGTGATTGAAACAGCACAAGACAAAACACGTGTTGGTGAAGGGGCGTGTCTTATATGATTGAATAAAAAGACTACTGAAACCACAACCTCAGCTTGGATTTCTGTCTGCTTGGAGACGTTGTGAATTGCATATTCTGGACCTCGTCCAACCGAGAGGGAATGGATAGCTCCTTCTCCTGAAGCACCAGAAGGTACATGGATTATGAATGGACAATAGTTTTACCTTCTACAAGACTAGTGTGGTAGAGTGCATCTGTCGAACCTAGCCATTGCCTTTATTGTTTTTGATCCTCTATGCCACTCTCGTTTCCACCCCTTCTCTGCTCAACTTGGGAAATATATGTTCAAATATTTTTGTTTATTCCTAAATTAAGTTGTGGTGTATCATTGCTCCTAGCCTCAGAGTTAGCGCTCCCAGTGCCCGATATGGTGGCGGGGTCTTGAACATATGGTGGAGCTGGCCTTTCTATGGGTATCATACTATCTTTGTCAGTCTGGCAACTGATATAATTTCTCCTCACTATGGCTGGGGTGTGCCTTTCACTGTTGTTTCTAACCCTGGTTTCCCACAGTGACACCAATTTATCTATATGTTCAACCAGGGGAACAAGCTCTTCTCTCACAATACGTCTAAGCTGGCTCTGTCGGTCCATCATCAGGTTCACCATCCATGCTGGGTATTCCAGATCAGTTCGTGTACTAGCAGTACAACCCAAGTTCAAGTCTAGATAGCCTGAATTATCTGTGCTTTTGGAAGACCCATTGTTGAATTTATTTATTTTTGTCCCCACCCTGGTCATTTGTTTGTGTTTTCCGTTCTTGAGTATGCCATTTATCACACGCCCCCTTAACCATGAATACTTTAGGTACAGCTCCTTCCTCGTTACATACCGCTTGCGGAGATAGCAGGGGAGTGGTTTCCCTGATTGGTGTAACTGGTGCAGTTTGGAGGGGAAGCAAGTAGATCAAAGGGCAACGAAGATCTGAGTTAGTGACAAAAGTCCTTCTGTGAACTCTATTTCTGTGGCTACCACACCTATGGCCCTCTGCAACATCCTGTCAATTGAGGTTGGTAGTATGGAGGAGGATAGGGCCTGGGGCAGAGCTTGTAGTTTACCAGGACAGGTCCGTTTCCCCATTATTGTTGCTTAAATTGTTACTTAGATGGCAGTACAAGGTGGACACCCCCCAAAAAGTAACCCACGAACACTCCAGCTAGTTAAGGGGAAATAGAAAAAATAATAGGAAGCAGACTACAGGATGATATTAGTTGGATACAGGACAAAAGATTAAAAACAGTAGTCATGCGTTACTAACCAAAATCAAAGTCCTCTGTTGTAATTGTTGCCTGCCATAAGCCTTGTCAGTTTGATGAATAGGTTTAGTGAAAATGATAGATGAAATGGGGACTAAACAACGGACTTCCCCACAGACAGGATGCCAAGAGGGGGGCCCAGCCCAGCCTCTTCCGGACTCTGGTGGGCTAAAGCGGGTCCGTCTTGGGGCCAGGCCTCGGCACGCCCCGCACTGCAGGATGCCCTACTGGGTTTTATGGTGCTACGGCACCTGAAGACATGTCACAGCCCCTCCTCTGGGCATAGACTGGTGTGGCAATGACAGTGGGGCTCCCCCGCTGGGTTTTATGGCACTTTGGCACCTGAAGACAGGTCACAGTCCCTCCTCTGGGCAGAGACTGTGCGGCAATGACGGTGGAGCTCTTGCGCTGCGGGTCGCCCTGCTCGGTTTTTTGGTGCTCCGGAACCTAAACACACGTCACAGCCTCTCCTCTGGGCAAAGACTGGTGCGGCAATGACGGTGTTGATCAGTTATTACCATACATCCTTTTGTTTATAAATCCCAATGCATTTCGGGCAGGTGCTCTTCATCAGGGGATATAATTTCTCAAGCATGTGGTAATACAGCGTTGTAAGGCTCGGTCAGCTTCCTCCTGAATTAAATTCCCATTTTCTTTATTGAAACTCGCTCTATTGAAACACATTTTACAAACTACATAAATCCATCAATATAAACACCACACTAAGGAATAAGTAATCAATCACCAGTACAACTCTTGACATCAACCAACCAATCTTAGTGCAGCACCCAATGATGTAATCAACTAATCACAGTGTAACTCACAGCGCAAACAACTAATAGCAGAACTTCCAAATCAAATGTTAACCAGTCGCATTGCCTCTCTGCATGGTGCCAGACAACAACTAACAAATCACAACACTACTTGCTGCAATGTAATATTGTAGTTTAGCCTATCTAAAATTATTAAATAAGTAACAATTCTTGGGTGGTTTACCTTAAAATACGAAAAAGAGAAATCAAATCTCTTCTAAAAAGAAGTCACACAAACAGGGAAAGCTGGTCCTCAGCAAGCAAGAACATGTAATCAGTGTGTTATCTCCTGAGCACAAAAGAATAAATAGTCATCAATCTAAATTAATATGCATTCACAATTAGACTTTTAGTAAATCACCCTCATAATGTGGATGCAGTGCCTCACAACACACATCTCAATCTTCGCTAATAAGTTTAAATGACCAGTTGGGAGGGCGTGGCCTGCTAAGATGGCAGAGTAGCTGTTTCTATCTACGCTTCTATTGATGGCACAGAAATCCAGCAACATCCTGCGGTATCCTGCCTGATTTACACGTATCCACAGCAGGGAAGTTTTGTCCGCTCCCCAATGACGGTGTCTGAGCACCTAGAATGATCGCCCTGGGGCGGACTGGGCTTTGTAGAAGAACCAACCTGACGAGCTGCTGACGCCATTTTCTTAACTAGGTAGCAGATCGGAGGAGATAGCCGCGGTGAGAAGTGATGCTGTGCTCCCGCCTTGTAAAGAGGTTAAAGTGGCTGAGAACCGATACAGACAGAGTGAAGTTAAAGAGACTTGAGGGGCTGGTAGGTACACTGCTGGGTCCCTCGAACTGGGGAGACCTAATGTGAACGGCTGAAGAAGTGGGGCCAAGCTCGGAAAACCAACTTACCCGAAAGGAGAGACAGCGGCCTGAAATGTGAAGATCCTTATGATAAATGAGATCCACAGAAACAAGCTGGAATTAGTTTTGTTGGCTTATTGAAGATCAGATGTAGACACCATTGGAGTGCGTCCCTCCTCCTTGAAGTGTAAATGAAATCTAACAGTAGAGATCGTTATTACCTCAAGGAGGAGGTTACAGCGCATGAGAATGCACATTCAACAAATGCTTTATTCAAGAGACAATAATACAGCATACGTGCATGGCAGGGACTGGGCGCATGCTAAGAACAGAATGTTAACAACAGAATGAATTACATCATTACATCACCCTTCCCCTTTCATAAAAATAAAAATAAAATTGTAATTATGAAAAAGAAAAATCCTTATATTTTGAAGAAAAAGTAAAATTTTGAGTAGATCTTGAAGAAAGTGAATATGAATCCACAGAAATATTGACTTGCTGCGGGTCATCATCGAACAAGGAATCCGAGACAGAATCATTTGAAGCCTGCAACTAGACATCATCACTAGATGAAACCAAAGATTCATTCATAGTAGGCTCATTTGAAAAATATGAAAAATGTAAATCATCTTGTGAAACATTTTTTTTTTAGCCAATACTTTGCAAGCTTGATAAGGTGTTAATTTATTCAACATTCTTTTGCTCCACCAACCTTTGTGACCAAGAAATAAAGAACCTTTTGACACTTTAACAATTTGCACTGGAAGTGAGAGTTTTGAAAGACCCTTCTTAGCCATTTTTGGAGATTTACTCATGACCCAATCACCAATTTTAAAATCATGTATCTTATTACAACTTTTTTGTATCAAAGTTTTTCTTTTGTATTGATTGTTGAAAAGCAACATTTTTAAGCATATTTTGTCTACCTTTGCAAACCAAACAAGAATCATCAATCTTTCTCAGTAATTTAATCCAGGAAGGGCACAGAGAACCATTTGGATCTCTTTTTTAAAGGGAGAAACCCCTGTAGATGAGTGAGGCGTTGTGAGATATGACCAGATTTTATTTTTCAAAAAAATATCAACAGGTGCATTAAGAGATAATGCAGATTAAATACCTTCTTTTATAAATCAATTCATCCGCTCCACTAAACCATTTGCAGAAGGAGAATATAAGGCAACTTTTAAATGCTCAATATCATGCGATGACAAAAAAAATCCACATGAAGTTGATGTAAAATGCGAACCATTATCTGTGAACAGTTCTCTTGGAAATCCTTCAGAAAGAAAAATTCTAGAGAGAAAATTAATCACAGATGACGAATTTGGGGAAGAACAAAATTCAAACTCCACCCATTTTGAATAATAATCAATTAATACTAAAATATATTTCTTATCATTAGAGAGTACCTCAAAAGGCCCAGCAAAATCCAGAGCTAATTTTGTCCAATCACTCTCTGGAACTGGAACATTATGTAAAGATGGTTTTATGGTCTTCCAGTGTTTATCAAATACTAGACATGTGTCCAGCAAATTAATCCAATTCGAGACATCTGATTCTAAGTTAGGCCACCAAAAATTCTCTTTCAATCTCCTTGAAGTGGCTCCTATTCCTATGTGCTATTTTTAAAAAAATGATGCGTAGAGACATGGGAGGTACTGCAAGATCACCACGCATGACCAAACATACCACCAGAGAAAGTTCTTGCTTGACCTGAGCAAAAGATTTTAAAGGGGCCGGTAGGGAACGTTCTTTTGGCCAAACAGACACAATCATATTCTTAACTGCAGCAAGAACAGAATCCTCCTCTGACACTTTCATCCAATCATCTTGAGAAATATGAGGTAAATCAGTAATAAAATCCTCAACACTGGCCACCACACATTTCACATCATCAAACCTGGTAGAAGAAGAATTATCATTTAATGATAGTCTGGATAGACAATCTGCCCTTGCATTACGACCTCCAGGTATTTATTTTATTATAAAATTGTTAGTTGGGAGAGTAACCAGACAAGTCTTACACATGCGTTTCCTGTACCATTCCCATTTAACAAGTGAATCAGAGGTTTATGATCTGAAAAGTTCTCAAAGTGCGTGCCCCAAACGTATGTTCTAAATTTCTCCACAGCCCATGTGCATGCAAGCGCCTCTCTCTCAATTGTGCTGTAATTGGACTCAGCCTTCGTGAGAGATCTAGATGAAAAACCCACTGTATTTTCCTTGCATTGACCCATTGACAAAGAAACACACCTAAGCCATGCTGACTGGCATCAACACACAAAATACATTTATTTCCAGGTGAAAATGGAGAAAGTGCAGGAGCTTGAATAATGAGCTTTATGATCAATTCAAAAGTTTGTTGTGCTTCAACACTCCACGAACAACTTGCATTTTTCTTTAACAGAACATGTAGAGGTTGAACCACTTGAGCATAATTAGAAATAAATCTTAAATAGTACTCAGTCATACCAAAAAATGATCTGAGTAGATCTTTATTTTTAGGTAACACTACTTCATTTATGGCCTGGGTAAGAGAAAATTCTGGAGTAATCCCTGAAGCTGAAATTGTGTGACCTAGATACTCAAGAGAGTTTACCCTGAATGTGCATTTATCATTGCCCAAAGTAACACCAAACTCTTTGAACTTGTTGAGAACTCTCCTTAAAGTTATTATGTGATCATTCTTGTTTTTTGAATAAATTAAAACATCATCCTGATAGGCTTGTACTGAACCAATACCTTCTAACATATGGTCCATAAATCTCTGAAAAACACTTGCTGCTGAAGCTAAACGAAAAAGGGAGCCTAAGAAACTTATAAACCCCAAAAGGGGCAACAAATGTGGTGAGGTCAGTGGATTTATCAGACAAGTGGATCTGATGAAACGCTGACCTTAAGTCAAGAATGTAAAAACAAGTGGCACCAGCAATATTGGATAATAGGCCTTGAATCTTTGGTAACGGATGACAGTCCACAACAATGTTTTTGTTAAGTGAACGCAAGTCAGCTGAGTTATCCTTTTTCTCACAATTACAATGGGACTGACCCATTCAGATGATTCAGTAACTTTGATTATGCCATCATCAACAAGTTTATCTAGTAAACCCTTGAGATCATTTCTAACACTTAGAGGAATAGACCTAGCTTTGTGTGAAATAGGTATGGCATTATCCTTTAGTTTAATAACATGGTCTACCTTTGTAATTTTTCCTATATTTGAGCTGAAAACTTCAGGGAATTCTGCAACTATGGATGTGGTAACATTTGTAAGGTTAGAAACATTATTGCCTGAAACAGAAGAAATAGAAACATCTGTATTAATTTGAACGGGATTGTCAGAGCCAGGAACCAACTTTAGACCCATTTTTGCTAAATTCTCCCAAACAACAATGTTCCTACCTTTTGGAGCAACATACCCTTTACTTAAAACTTTACGTTCTAAACAAGTAATGAATTCAGTAAAATATCCAAGCATTTCAATGATATGATCACCATATACTTTTGGAATGATATCCAAAGCTTGTAAAGGTTTATTCGACGACCAACGTTCTTCAAAAAGAGTGTCAGAAATAATGGTGACTGATGCTCCAGAATAAGCCATCATATCAACCTTTATATCACCAACCAAAACTTCACATCAAGGTTCCTTGACTCTTTCTATAGAGAGAATCAAGTCTTGAGAGTCAATGGAAAGCATAAGTCTCTCAAGGTTGTCAGAAATACCTTATTTGGTTCGACATTACAATTTTTTAGGGTCTCATCAGTGTCCAGATTACTAACTCTGATGACTTTCTTGCTTCTGCAAACTATGTAAAAATGGCCCATGTTGCCACACCTGGTGCATTTTTTTACCCAAAGCCAAACAAACAGGACTATCTCCTGAATGCGATTTTGACCCACATCTATAACAATATGCATTAGTTTTGATCTGTTTCTGTTGAAATTACTTCCTAAATTTAGACCTTTAAGAAACATTGTTAATGGCGGAGGAGAAACATTTTCATCACTTAAACATGTTGAGGTGATAATAGATCTTTCAATGGCTTTAGCAATGTCAATAACTTCAGCTAACAAGAGATCTCTGCATCTGAGTATGCCCTTTTGAAACTTCTTATGAAAGCAGCTGTAGACAAATTGATCCCTTATGTAAGAATCCAATTCAGCCTCAAAGTTGCATGTTTGAGGCTAAATTCCTCAGTACTGAAATATAATCCTCAATTATCTCATCCGAATTCTGCTTCCTTTTCATAAAGTTAAATCTCTCCAATATTACACTTGGCTGTTCCAGAAACGTTTTATTTAATCTGTTGACAGCATCAGTGTATAGGTTCCATCCATCTCCTTCATCTGGTGGTGGAATAGATACTGGTAAATTGACAAAAGTTTCACGACCAGCACTGCCTAAAAAATTGTAAAGGATTGCTAACTTGCGTTCAGGTGAGTAATTCTCTGCATCTATGGCAACTAAATAGTTCTGAAAAGACTTACACCAGAGTTTCAAGGTTTCTTTTGGTTTATCTGGTCTGGGTAAAAAGTGATCCAACTGACAAATTTGTTGAGAAGCCATTTAAAGTAGAAGACAAGCAGTGCTTATAATGAGGCTGTGATGCTGTGTTGAAAACATGAATACTCTAGTGATTAGAGGTGTTTGCCAAGAATTATAAACATTCATAAGCAAAATAACGTTGCACGTGTGTAGAGTGTGATAAAAGTTATAGTTAAAGTCCCCAACGTGAATATCTAATGAGGTTTTACGTTGTGACTCAATTAATTATGCAGGAAAAAATACGGCAATGAATGTCCTGGCTGATGAGGATTATGAATCTGAAACCGGGCCCAGGATGCTTGTTCCCGGTCCAGGGAAGACATGGCTTGGCAGTTCGGGCTGGAGTGTTCCCATGAGGCCCAGGGTCAGACTGATTTGCATATGGCCATGTCTGAACTGGGGTAGCTGAGTGAACTAAAGAATGATGATGGATTAAACGCAGATCAGTTGACTGGGGGTGAGTGTTTGATTTACTCAAACGCTCCGTCCATCATCCCCTTTTGTATCGAGTGATGAAGTGGTGGCGCTGAGTGATGCAGTGGTGGCGCTGAGTGATGCTGTGGTGGCGCTGAGTGATGCTGTGGTGGCGCTGAGTGATGCTGTAGTGGTGCTGAGTGATGCTGTGGTGGTGCTGAGTAAAGCTGTGGTGGTGTAAGTCAACGGGGAAATACATTCCCCAAGTTAGTCCTTACTGATAATTAAAGTAAACAAAGACAGAAAGGTTAATATAGACTTTTTCTGCAATAAGTTATATTTAATCATAATGTCTTAGTAGATTCTTTCAAATGTGAACAGAGGGCCGATATTTATATGTGGGAATGGTAACTAACAACTCTGCCTGCTGATGAGTGCACTCAGTTGAAGTTCCGTGGTTGAGATTCTCACGTGTCGCAGAGAGCCAGGTTGTAGAAAAGTGGCAGGAGGGGAAGAGAGGGAAACCGTGGTTTTAGGATGCCATGGCTCGCAGATCTGGATCTGATCTGAGCTATTCGGGAGGAGAAAGATGTGCCTGAGGAACCCGAGTCCGATTCTGTCGGAGAGGAGGTGAGAGGGGTGGAACAAGTTGGCACGGGCAGAAACAGAAGCATTTGAAGTTTTGAAGGGTAACATGGCAACTCGTCTGATGGTGTGAGCTTAACTTCCAGGTACTCCTGATTAAAAGCCCTCAGCGATACTGATCCTTGGTGGAGTAGGCAGATGTTGTGTGTCTATTTAGTTAGTTGATAGATTGTGAGGTGGTGTGGTGATCGTATAAATGGCGAGGCAGAAGGAAAAGTGATGAGCTGCGGTTGAACTGTGGTCCCTAGGAACATAAAACCGATTGGTAGCGTATTTGAACAAGCATTAGCCATGCGGCCGTGAAAGTGACGCAGTGCCTAAATTTAAAGTGGTTGTGCACTGTGGGAGAGAGAAAAGCACGCATATATAAACACAGTTAAAGCTCAGCTCTAAAGGGAAAAAGAAGTGAAAGCAGGCTGGCGAGTGGTTCAGCCAGACGCGTGACCAGACGTGCAGCCGTGAGATGCGCTCTATGGTGGGGGGGGAAGAGCGTTAAAGCTTAAAGCAAGCAAGACGGAGAGGCAGAGTGAGGCGCTTGCGCTTGTGCGTGTAACCGCACGCTCTATGCCACCCCGGTAGGACTTTTGAAAGCCCACTCACTAAATGTCTCGCAAGAGCAGCGCAGGTGCTGGCTCAGGAGAGACCTAAAAAGTGACTGGAAGGCCTGCTGGGAAAAGGCCCCTGAGTTGATGTGAGCAAGAAAGGGCAGCATAAAGGGATCACTAGAGCGCACTATTTCTGTCTGCACACTGCAGGAGTATAGTTGACAGAGGAATATTTGGAGCCGCCTCTGGGACATATAGGAGGATCCCTTGAACATGCAATGTTGATACAACTTGGCAATATGGTGAAAGACAAGGGGCTCAGACCGCACACCAACAAAATACTGAAATATGCACAACCCCTACTCCAGGGGCCAGATACCCGAGGGGAGAATATGGTGGGCTTAAACGAGGAGGCATCACAAGGAGCACGGGAACCCCTCTCACTGGCAGATGTTTTGCAGCCGATTCAGTCTACTTGGGATGATATGGTGCACAGAATTGATGTAGACGTTATTGATGTTAACCTGCTGTGCTGCAACCTGCAAAATGTGTCCGAAAGGGTGACCACCACAGAGCAGAATGTGGACACATTGCAGACAGAGGTATACACCCTTAGAGACACTGTCATTGAACTCCAAAAGCGGGTGGTCAAACTCGATAACCGGACAGAGGATTCCGAAGGAAGATCTCGGAGGAATAACCTGTGGTTTGTGGGTTTGTGGGCAGAAGGACCCTACCATGAACTATTCCTGGTGGAATGGATGGTTAAGGTACTGGTCCCTAGAAGACTCTCCACGTTTTTTAATGTGGAAAGACCACATAGGGCATTACCGAGAGCCACTATTGCTCTTTTTTTTTTAAATACCGGGACATAGATGCGATCCTGTGATCCACCCGAACTGAGGGACCGATATCTTTTGAGAGCCACCTCATATCAATTTATTCTGATTACACACACCGTGTCCAGCACCAGAGGAAAACATTCCTAGCAGTAAATGGTATCTACGAGACCTAAACATGAAATACAGCCTCCTGTGCCCTGCAAAGTTGTGAGTTAAAAGCTCAGGTCGAACCCTGTCTTTTAGGTCTCGCCTGAGCCAGCACATGCGCTAGTCTGGCAAGACATTTAGGGGCAGATTAGGATTGCGGTTTTTCCGCATCCTCCGGGCCGGCGGAAGCCACCGCCGGCCCGGATGATGCGGAAAAACCGCAGCGGACCCACCAAAGACCCACCGCCACATTAGGATGGCCGGTGGGTCCTGGTTTCTGTCCGCAGCTTTTCCGCCGCGGTTGGCTTACAACTCGGCAGAAAAGCCCTAATAGGGTGGCGTGTCTCTCAGACACCGCCAGCCATATTAGGATGCCCAAAAAGAAATGCTTTTCCACTGCGGATTTTCCGCCGTGGAAAAGCATACGAAGCTTCACTGCGGGGGCCCGTTGGGAGCCCCCTGGGTGAAGGGGGGGTGCACATGGGGAGTACCTATGGTACCCCCCTGCATTTGTATGCAGTAATCGGCAGGCACGCCGCGGGCCTGCCGCTTTCTGCATACAAATGCAATGTACGCATTTTTAACATTGCGGCGGATGCAGCTTGAAGCCGCACCCGCCGCAATGTTAATAATAGAGGATGTGACCGCCAGGGTGGCGTTATTGATGTTAACCTGCTGTGCTGCAACCTGCAAAATGTGTCCGAAAGGGTGACCACCACAGAGCAGAATGTGGACACATTGCAGACAGAGGTATACACCCTTAGAGACACTGTCATTGAACTCCAAAAGCGGGTGGTCAAACTCGATAACCGGACAGAGGATTCCGAAGGAAGATCTCGGAGGAATAACCGGTGGTTTGTGGGTTTGTGGGCAGAAGGACCCTCCCCTGAACTATTCCTGGTGGAATGGATGGTTAAGGTACTGGTCCCTAGAAGACTCTCCACGTTTTTTAATGTGGAAAGACCACATAGGGCATTACCGAGAGCCACTATTGCTCTTTTTTTTTTTAAATACCGGGACATAGATGCGATCCTGTGATCCACCCGTACTGAGGGACCGATATCTTTTGAGGGCCACCTCATATCAATTTATTCTGATTACACACACCGTGTCCAGCACCAGAGGAAAACATTCCTAGCAGTAAATGGTATCTACGAGACCTAAACATGAAATACAGCCTCCTGTTCCCCGCAAAGTTGTGAGTTAAGAGCTCAGGTCGATCCCTGTCTTTTAGGTCTCGCCTGAGCCAGCGCATGCGCTAGCCTAGCAAGACATTTAGGGGAAGATTAGGATTGCGGTTTTTCCGCATCCTCCGGGCCGGCGGAAGCCACCGCCGGCCCGGATGATGCGGAAAAACCGCAGCGGACCCACCAAAGACCCACCGCCACATTAGGATGGCCGGTGGGTCCTGGTTTCTGTCCGCAGCTTTTCCGCCGTGGTTGGCTTACAACTCAGCAGAAAAGCCCTAATAGGGTGGCGGTGTCTCTCAGACACCGCCAGCCATATTAGGATGCCCAAAAAGAAATGCTTTTCCACGGCGGGTTTTTCGCCGTGGAAAAGCATACGGAGCTTCACTGCGGGAGCCCGTTGCGAGCCCCCTGGGTGAAGGGGGGGGTGCACATGGGGAGTACCTATGGTATCCCCCTGCATTTGTATGCAGTAATCGGCAGGCACCACGCGGTGCCTGCCGCTTTCTGCATACAAATGCAATGTACGCATTTTTAACATTGCGGCGGATGCAGCTTGAAGCTGCACCCGCCGCAATTTTAATAATAGAGGATGTGACCGCCAGGGTGGCGGTCACATCCTAATTGGACAGGCGGGAACTCCGCAGGCCATGCGGAGGTTCCTTCTCCTCGATGGTCGTGGACGGACTCAAGTCCGTCCGCGAACATAATGAGCCCCTTAGTGAGTGGGCTTTAGCAATCTGACCACAAGCTTTTGCTTGTGCTCTAAAGCTTGCGGTTACGCATGCGGACACGCACACAGCCGCCATCTAGCTTTCCTCGCGGCACCCTTACAGCACCCGATGTGGTGCCATCTGGCTATTCTCTCGCTTGCTCTCCCAAGCGCCTCGCTCCGCCCCTCCCCCACCACAACTTTTAGGCAAATGAAAGCTGCCAACATTTCTACCCAAATCACTTTAGAAGTAGAGAATCACCAGGGCAGTGTTTGTCAAAGCTGGTTGCTCACTGACTCCTACATCCTTCAGTATTTCCACTTCAAGCCTCTGTCTCAAATGAAAATTTCAACACAAGCTCCTGTGGCATTTCTCACAAGATTTTCTTTGTAGAACTAAATGTCTCCAGAAAATAGCAGTACATTAGCATTGAAGTAGCGGATGGCATTGACTTCCGAGGTTGTAAGACACCGCACTACAAAAACCTCCGCACTTTGCTGTTGAAAATATGTAAAGGATATCAAGTTAGAGAGAGGGGAGTTGTGGAGGTGGTTCTCAGTGAAGTTAACTTACCACCAAACCATGATTGTTGAATTGGTTTGAATATTAAGATATCACGTCTGATGCCTATGGAACTTGGGCGATTTAGGATCACAGTAGCGGATAGCTTCCACTTCTCTCCATGTTAGGCTGTAAACCGTACCTTTCCAATCATTCACCTGCATTAACTATATGTACAGCACGAGGAGCTCCTATTGCCACAAAGGACTGTTGCCTCCAGTACCCTAAATAACTTTTAACTGGCACTAAAGCATACAATTAGGGAAGAGCCAGCTCACTGTCCGTGCTCTGTCAGTAATACACAGTGTCTTATAGTATGTGTACAATTCATGATGAGCCACACAGTAACACCATAAAATGCAAAAATAAAATAATTTTCCCTCATCATTTTAGTAACCTGATTCTATTTACAGTCCATGATTATGATATTACTTTTGATACAGCTTTAAAGCATCCTAAATGTGCCTTCGGCACAGATTCTTTACATAGTAGAACATTCTGCATGTGAACGTGCACCAGTTGTGTCCTTATGTGATGCTGGAGGGCAATAGAGATATAGAGGTGCTGGCATGCTGGAAAATAATAGCATTATGTCCTGCCATACTGATGTATCTGAAACACCTTCAGGTTGGGGCAGATTAGAACAGATACTGGTGTCTCAGGTGTATGACTAGCTCAGCCACAGTCCACTGGACCTTTCACAAGCATAAATCTTGTATGCAAATTAGCAGCTATCAAAATCAAAAACAAAATAACTCTCTCTAACTTACTCTCAAATACTACCTTGCTATGTACATATTGCTATAACGCTTTACACATTAAATATCAGCATTAATTATTCACTCTTGCACATTTGGAGGGAGTTCTTTATCACTGTAACTACCAAACCCACAGCATCCCTCAGCAACACCACAGCATCACACAGCATCACCACAGCATCACTCAGCGCAACCACAGCATAATTCTGAGCCAGCAGAGCATCCCTCAGTGCAACCACAGCATCGCTGAGCGCCACCACAGCATCACTCAACGCCACCACAGCATCACTCAGCGCAACCAGAGCATTACTCAGCACAATCACAGCATCACTCAGCACCACCACAGCATCACTCAGCCCCACCACAGCACCACTCAGCGACACCACAACACCACTCAGCGGCACCACAGCATCACTCAGCGCCACCACAGCATCACTCAGCGCCACCACAGCATCACTTAGAGCCACCACAGCATCACTCAGCACCACCACAGCATCACTCAGCACCTCCCCTGCATCACTCAACACCACCACAGCATCACTCAGTGCCACTACAGCATCGCTCTACGCAACCACAGCAACACTCAGCACCACCACAGCATCACTCAGCGACACCACATCATCACTCCGGGCCAAGAATGCATCACTCAACAACACCAAAGGATCACTTAGCACCACCACAGCATCACTCAGAGATAAAACAATGTCATTCAGCGCCACCACAGCATCAGTCAGCACCACCACAGCATCAGTCAGCACCACCACATTGTCATTATGCACCACCACAGCATCACTCAGGGTCAGCACAGCATCGCTCAGCACCACCACAGCATCGCTCAGCACCACCACAGCATCAGTCAGCACCACCACATCATCACTCAGCACCACCACATCATCACTCACCTTCACCACAACATCACTCAGCACCACCGCAGCATCACTCAGGAACACCACAGCATCACTCAGCGCCACCACAACATCACTCAGCGCCACCACAGCATCACTCAGCAGCACCACAGCATCACTCAGTATGACCACAGCATCACTCAGCACCACCACAGCATTACTCAGTGCCACAACAGCATCACTTAGAGCCACAGCAGCATCACTCAGCACCACCACAGCATCACTCAAGTCCAGCACAGCATCACTCAGCGCCACCACAGCATCGCTCTACACAGCAACACTCAGCAGCACCACAGCATCATTCAGCAACACCACATCATCACTCAGGGCCAACAATGCATCACTCAACAACAAAAAAGGATCACTCAGCACCACCACAGCATCACTCAGGGACAAAACAATATCACTCAGCGCCACCACAGCATCAGTCAGCACCACTACAGCATCAGTCAGCACCACACATCATCACTCAGCACCACCACATCATCTCTCACCTTCACCACAACATCACTCAACACCACCGCAGCATCACTCAGGAACACCACAGCATCACTCAGTGCCACCACAACATCACTAAGCGCCACCACAGCAACAACAATTCAAATATTTATTAAGATTTGGAACTCAAATGAGGTCCACATAAAATACATACAAATTAATACATGGAAATGTAAATGTAGCAACAATCATCCACGGACAGAAGACAGAATAAAATGGCGAGATGTATCCTAAAAAGTACAAAACAATGTACGAGGGACAATAACTGTCAACAAGTTAAAATACAAAATAAAATGCAAAATTCATAGTCAGCAGATTATTTGATTTTAGCAGCAAACTGAATTTATAAAGCATATCCTATCCTAGCCAGAGAGCAATACAGTAGCAGCAGTACATGTGCAAAAAGACGCAATCCAGTATCTTACTTTATCTGAGACTTTAAGCTAGCAGCAGAAAGGAAGAGGGAAGAAGAACACAGCAACTCCTTTTTGTGCAAACAGCAGCGAAAACAGGATTAAAATATACACATGAACTCCTTAAAGTAATTAAAAACACTGCTTCATTTTTTGGACAAAATAGGAAGTCGCGTGCAGAAGTTACATTCTTGACACTATTTTGTAGGAACATTGGCCGAAGCCAACGACGGCGGCATGAGGTCAATGCAGGACATGCAAACAAGACATGATCCAAGGTCTGAACACTCAAATTGCAAAGATTACAGATTTTTCCATTACTCAGATTTGGGGACCAGTGTGCAGTTAAATCGTTTAAAGGTAGAAGATTCATGTGACAAAGTGTGAGAAACCTTCGGGTTCCATGCTGTAAATTCCAGTATACATATTTTTAAGAAGTTTTTGGTGTGTTTGTCCTTGAAATTAACTCTAGTCTCTTTTTGGAATTACAGAATACAATGTCTCTATTAAAACTAATCTTGCCACTAGAGGTTTTTAAAAAAGATTTAAATTCTGAAGGAAGAAGAGTATTCACTAAATCATCTTGTACAGAGAAGTTTTTTTGTGCAAGTAAAAAATCCTGATAAAAGGAATAATTATTTGCCCTAACACCAAAAACTTCTTGACACATGATCCCTCTTAATGAATCTTACTCGCTATTTTTCAACTGGTATCCCCAATGCAAAACCCTAGCTAAACCTTGGATGTAGGAGCTTTTTCAGCCAAATTCCAGCCTCATAGCAGCCGTTGGGACTAGAGTATTAAAATGACACCGTTTACGTAATATTTGACCTTCTATTCTGTCAAAAAAAATTCTATCTTTGACAGGGATGGATTCAATGGCATAATGCAGCGTTGATGGAATTTTTACTTTAAAAACCATTAATGCATGTAAAAAATGCTTTCTACCCATAGCATTATAAAAGATACGCAAACCGTTGGCGTGCAAAACTGCTTTAGATACGCTGTGTTCAGTATGGAGTTTGTTCTTCGTGCTACCTGCCATTATTTTCCCTAAATAAGGATATGAGTCTACAACCTCCAATTTTTCAGGACCTATGTGTTAATTGAAATTACATAATTTTCTATTTTTCTTACATTTCATTACTAAAAATATACTTTTAGAAACATTTATTTTCAAGAAGTGGTCGACTATATAGTTCTGCAAGGAAATCAACTTTCTGTTCAACCCAATAGGGGTTAGGTCCATTAGTAAGATATCATCTGCGTAAAGGAGGCATGCAAATGACTGGTTACCTATCTTTGGGGCGTCTCCCTCAGCACAATTAAAACTATCAGGTAAATCAGCTATATATAAAGAAAACAGCAATGGCGCTAACAAGCAACCTTGTTTCAGGCCATTTTCAGTAGGAATAGCTTCATATTGACCTTGATTTCCACCCATTAGTATCTTGCACCAAGTTTGCGAATGTAGTGCAATAATTAGCTATAACAGAGGATGGGGCACACCTATTTTTTGCAATTTACTCCATAATAAAGGGCGATCTATCTTATCAAATGACGTTGAGAAATATATAAACGCCATATATACATTTGAATTGCAGATAATTGTATATTTCTCGTCTATTAATTTTAACATGAAGATGTTGTCTAAGGTGGAATGATTTTTCCCGAAACCTGCTTGCACTAGAAGGAGAACCTTCTTCTCCTCCACCCATTCCGTAAGATGATCAAGGATGCTACGGACAAAGATCTTTCCCGCAGCATCCAATAGGGCTATTTGCCGGTAGTTACCAGGGTGTGTTCTAGAACCCTTTTTATGTAAGGGGACTAGAATACTTCCGGACCAAGATGGAGGAGTTTTTCCCTGAGAGTAGCACTGATTAAACAGGGGAGTTAGATAGGTAGCCCACAGAAGTGGTTCTTTCCTAATTATTGTCATGGGGATTTCGTCAGGACCCATCGCTTCAGAGGATCTCATTTTTTTGATTTCTCCGACTACATCATTGATTACGTATACATGGTTAGATTCGGGATTTAAAAGCTGACTAAATGTCGCGAGGGTTGAGTTAGTAGAATTATGATTAGCAATGTTAGTAGAATTATGATTAGCAGAGTATAGTTCTAATAAATGAACTTTCCAATCCTCTTCTGTAATGGGGATAGGAAGCAAATTTACTCTTGTGCCACAGCAATTGGCGATTATTTCCCAATATCTTTTGGCATGATTTTTTGATGCAGCCTTTTTTAATTGCACCCATACTGCATCTTCTTTTGTTCGCTTCAGAGAGCGTTTTTTCCTTTGTCGCTTCCTCTTGAGTAAATGTATTAAATTACTTCGTTCATGAGAAAAATTCAAAAACTGGGCTCTCACTAGTTTATTTATTTCCCTATTTAATTTTAATAATGGATTGAAATGTATTATTTGTTTAGTTAAAGCTTGCGGTAATTTACAAGATTTGTGGGACTAAACTTCAAATAAATCCAATTGGAAAGGATCACTTTCACCCATCAATAATTTCTGTTGGTCCCTTATTAGATCCGTTAAGGCTGCTTTTAATTTAGTGGTAGCTTCAGATTTCCAGTGAATTCTACCATTAGACGCATTAAACCAACTATACTACCTTTGAAGTTCCAGGGATCAATCTTAGCGCAACTAAATTCAAATTTAAAACAAATCAACATGTGATCACTAGGAGCATTTCCCATGACCTCCATATTTCTAAGTTTACAGACAAATCTGCAGAAGTAATCAAATAGTCTATGACAGATCTCCCAGATGGCGCCTAATGAGTATAATTTGCTGGAATATCCTTTTCTAGCCTCCCATTAACAATTATGAGATCTAGGTTTCTCAAAACTTCAAGTAGTTGGGTTCCTCTCTTGTCAGTCCTGCATTGAGTTGGGAATTGAGCCTTGGGGATATTTAGGGCCTTATTTTTTTCAGAATCAGCAAATATCTTTATGCTGTACAATGAGATTTTAGCATTCAAATCTCCCACTAATATAAAGGACCTACAGTTTTCCCTCTCCAAATTAGAGGAAATAAAAGCAAATAAATCATTCAATAGGAAGGAATAAGATCTATCAGGGGGGAGATATGTAAATGTAAATGTATGTATAGGCATTTATATAGCGCACTACTTACCCGGAGGGTCCCAAGGCGCTTCGACCGCTGCGAAACCCTTCCTGGCTTCCCTGAGAGATGGTCCCTTAATGGGTATCTCCAGGGTGAGACCAGGCATCCCCGGCGGTCTGGTGGGGCCGTTAGTGAAGATGAGGCAAGCTAATGCCCAGAGTTGCCGAGTGTGATCGCTGATCAGAGTGGGCACCGAGGCGAGAGAATTATCGAGTCCGCTGACCCTGGTCCAGAAACCTGCCGCGCCGGGAATCGAACCCTGGTCCCGGGCTGTCCTCTGCTCTCGGGTCTGCCGCCTCTAACCAGTGAGCGTTTACGATCAGCAAGGAATGCAAATAGCCTTGGTCCTACTTGTGGTTTAGCTTAATTGCTTGAATTAGGTTGGAGGCATGGTGAAATTCTTTATATGACCAGTTGAGGCTTGTGCTTAACAAAACAGCAATACCTCCTTTAGCGTGACCTCTATTTACTGGAAACGCAGGCCTGCTTAGTACTATATAATCTTCAGTGAACCAATTCTTTGTGATCCATGTCTCTTGGAGACAAATAATATTGGCGTGCTGCTCTTTTAAAAATAACAGTTTGTTTGTACTAGTACTTAAGCCAGCAGCGTTCCAGGATAACATGCTAATATTCTTGCTAGGAAGGATTCCTACCTTTTAGGCTTAGGGATCTATTTGCGTTAAGTGTACCTGCTAGCCAGCTCCATTTCTTATTTTCCTCCTCTATGGGGAGTACGTTCTCAGTACTTTTCTCTATGTGTAGGGAAACCCTCCTACCTTCTTTACCGAGAACGACCTGTAATGTACTTTCTCTCTCTAACAAAGGTTTAACCCTATTGGAGGATTCCAAATCAAAGTTAGGCAGCTTACGTTGAGCCTCTTTGTTTGAGGCTTGCTCCACGTCTGGGATTAACACATCAATGCCACTAGATCGTAATTTGTCACTATGTGCCAGAATCAAATATGAAATAACTTTGGATTTGAATGTTACTCTTGCAACCCTAAGATTATTATTATATTTTTGGATCTCAACCAAGGCGATGTCATTGCTCTCAATCAATTGAAGGCCTTGAATTGCCGCAAAGCACCCCAGCAAAAAGGACCTATTCATATGTGGTTCAAGGTAAAAAATAAATTAAAAAAACAAAATATTGGGGGCGCCACCACAGCATCACTCAGTGCCGCCACAGCATCACTCAGCGCCACAACAGCATCACTCAGAGCCACCACAGCATTACTCAGTGCCACCACAGCATCACTTAGAGCCACGACAGCATCACTCAGCACCCCCACAGCATCACTCAGCACCACCACAGCATCACTCAAGACCACCACTGCATCACTCAGCGCCACCACAGCATCGCTCTCCGCAACCACAGCAACACTCAGCACCACCACAGCATCACTCAGCGACACCACATCATCACTCAGGGCCAACAATGCATCACTCAACAACACCAAAGGATCACTCAGCACCATCACAGCATCACTTAGGGACAAAACAATATCACTCAGCGCCACCACAGCATCAGTCAACACCACCACAGCATAAGTCAACACCACCACAGTGTCATTAAGCGCCACCACACCATCATTCAGGGCCACCACAGCATCACTCAGGGCCAGCACAGGATCACTCAACGCCACCACAGCATCAGTCAGCACCACCACAGCGTCAGTCAGCACCACCTCAGCATCAGTCAGCACCACCACAGCATCACTCAGGGCCACCACAGGATCACTCATCTTCACCACAGCATCACTCAGCACCACCACAGCATCACTTAGGAACACCACAGCATCACTCAGTACCACCAGGGGCATGGCCACAGAGCAGTTGGGGGAAGACGCGTGAGCACAGAGCTCCATGCTGCCCCGATCAAAATCCTGATACGGGAGGCTGTATTGAGCCCCTGAAAAGCTGTGCGGGTGTCACTGAGGGCCGGGATCTGAAGAGGTGATGGCAGCAAGGCACCCGGACGTTGGAGACCTGCGAATTTCCGAGATGAGCTGCCTGCAGGACCGAGGGGCAAGATGGTGGCCATGACTGAGCAGTAAAAGAAAGGGGAGCCGGGACGACTATGCGGACGACGCGGGGACACCAGAGGACGTCGGGACCCGCATGGAGGCGATTACATTGGCACAGTTCCCACTGAGCCGATAACTGAAAATACGCGGACCTGGGCCGCTCACGGGTGGTGCGGCGTTGGGGAGCCTACTGCCATTGTGCGACGCTGCGACTCCAGAAGTGAGGAGGAATAGGACGGGACCTATGGAGCGGAAGGCATTGTAGTGAGGAAGTGAGCAGGGGACGCTTCCGGTTGCAGAAACCGCTGGGAGGCTTGCAGCTCTGTTTAACCTCGGTCTGAGCGGCTTGCTGAAAGGGAGAGCCACCATTTTCGGTGCTGCGAGCGACGGAGGCGCAGAGGAGGCAGCTGAGGGAATCGCTGGAGCAGCTGTGGCAGGTTGGCGACCGGTGGCTTCAGGCTGGCAGCAAGTACCGGTGCAGCATTGGGGGACCGTGCGGCATGCTGAGATGAGCGGAGCTTTGCTTATGAGCCACACAACACTGCGCAGAGACAAGTGGTGGAAGGACAGCCAGGTGAGCAGTGGCTTTGTTGCATTGAGCCCCGGTGAGGCTGGAGGCACTAGTCTGGTGCAGGGGGCTAGGCAGCAAGGTTGGACCCAACTGAGCCGATAGAGACAGGCTTTAGGCGTGCTCCCCAATAGCAGCAACATGGAGAAGAGCTTCAGTGGCGCAGAGAGAGATGTTGAGAGAGGGGTGATGCCTAAGAGTACAACCTTAAAAATAAACACCCAGCTGACTGATGGTGGACACATAGTGCAGGTATAGTGAGCCAGGAGATGCAGTGAGGGAGCTCTGGAGTGCACAAAAAGACGGCCATGTTGAGGAAGGCGAGGACTAAACAAGTGGAGCAGTGCACGCCCGGTAGTCTAGAGGAAGGGATAGCGGCGGGCGCACCCTTTGGGAATCTCTGGAGCAGACTGCCATAGCTGTATAGACACCTGAATCGTTTCCTATGACCCAGGGTGTACGTTCCATGAGCCCACAGGAGGTAAGGACTCCCAGAGGGGCTCTGCTGAGTGGCTAGCCGGTGTTGGAGGCTGGAAGGTGCTGTCTGCAGAGCATGGCACGGGCCCCAGCTGCGGGTGCCTAGGACGGTGGCCCAGCGAGGTGTCCGCCTGTGAGGCATGAGGAGGAAATTTGGACAGGGGGCAGTCTTTCAGTGGATAGAAGCACAAAGTTCTTGCTAGTGGAACGTGCATATCACCGGACACTGGAGGGAGACCGGACTTGGTGCTAGAACTTGCACTGCAGATAGTTATGGGGAAACCAAGAGGAAAACAGATGGGAGTGTCCCCGAGCAAGAAGATGGTACGTGAGTACCGGACAAGCAGGAAGAACACCGCAGCAGCCAGAAGGGATGCTGCAACAACAGGTGGATTAAATACTCAAAGCCATCACTGACACCAGGGAGGCGCTGCAACTGGACATTGCGCATGTGGCGCAAGGACTGGGATTTCTCCGAGCTGACCACGCTAAATTAGTTGACAGGGTGAAACAGACAGAGGTGACCCTGGAGACCTTGGAACCTGCCCAAACGGCAATGGAAGCCCAAATGACGGACGTACAGTGTAGATTGCAGGTGCTGGAACGGAGAGCGGAGGATGCTGAAGGGAGGAACAGAAAGAATAATATTTGTGTGGTTGGATTGCCGGAAGAGTGGAGGGAACCAGTATGGTGGAGTACTTGGAAGTCTGTCTAAGATCGGAGGTGGTGCCTGAAGGTCTCTCATCATTTTATACTCTGGAACGAGCACATAAGAGTCCCAGCATGCCCACTAGCCTCTGGAAGTCCGCCTAGACCGGTGGTGGATAGACTGTCTCACTATAAGGGCAGGGATCTCTTGCTACACAAGGCTCGTACTGCAGGCCCATACAAGGTGGGGAATGGGAAAGTGACAATGTTTCCAGACTACCCACTCGAAGTACAGTGCAAATGAACATCGTTCCTGGAAGTCAAAAAGGCCTACAATATTCCCTAATGCTTCCGGCACGGCTAAAGATAGCACTGGATGGTAAGACGTATTTCCACGACAGCCCTGAGGAAGCCTGGGACTGGCTGGAACTGTACAGAGCAGGAGCCAGAGAAGCATGGTGTGACAGGGGTACACCAGAGGAGGGACCACGACGATCGCGCCGAATCCAACGACACGGCGCTGAGACCGCAAAACCCACTGGAACACAGACAGAGAAAGAATGCTCGGCTGCTTTACAGGCTGTTGCGGACTTTTCACAAGAGACAGGGATGGTGGCAGAGGGGGCGTCAAACTCTGAGAAGGGCTCGGCTGGGTCGGGCACCGAGGAATCGGACACAGGAAGTGTTCCTTTGCCGCATGTGACTGCTGGGACGGCAGACAAGATGGTGGATGCATAGTGCCAGGACTTGACTTTGGGGGCAGTTGAGTTAGGGAGGGCTCTAGTTCTGGTCTCGGGGCATCTTTTTGGGATTTGAATGACACCTGAGTGATGGTGGTAAGAGGAGTCAATAAGGCCCAGTGAGTTAGTAATGTGGTAATCCCTCCAAATTGCCACCCCGGATGGGGCTGACTAGTCGACCTTCTGAGGCTCTGAGTCTACCCCCCTAAATTTGTGTGAGTGAGTGAGTTCTTTAGGGTTTTTATGACAGGAACAGTTTGAGTGGTAGTTTGGATAGGTACTAATGTTGTAGCTCCTATCCTGGGGGAGGGTATTTGGGGAGGGGTCTCGGGGTTGGTTGGGGTAGGTAAATCCACCGGTGTGTTTCAATGTGAGGGGCAATGTTTTACGAGGAATTGGTTTCCGCATGGGTTCGCTACATGATTTGAAATGTGTTACCTGGAACGTACGGGGGCTCCATTTGATGCTTAGACGCCACAAAGTACATGCTTATCTGATACGACAGGGGACCCACATAGCCTTCCTTCAAGAGACGCATATTAATAAATCTGAAGGGCTAGCACTGAAACGTAGATGGAGGGCCAATTATTTTACACAACTTATTCGTCATTTGCCAGGGGAGTGCTAATATGGGTTAGGGCGGGAGTTCCATTCCAGCCAACCCAACAATTGATCAACCCAGAGGGGAGGTTTGTGGTAGTGACCGGCCGCCTTAATGGTGCTGATGTGATGCTGAGAAGTATATATGCCCCTAACGTGGATCAGGCTTCTATTTTTTGGACATTTATCAGTGAAGATAGCACCATATTTGACTGGTTCGACATTGATGGGAGGAGGCTTTAATTCCATTGCGGATGTAGAGATTGACAGGTCCCAACCCCCGCTCCCGGATGCCCCAATCCATAGACTCTCTAAGGCTAGACGAGGGTGGCAGAATGACCGGGGATTAGTGGACACCTGGCGGGAGCATCATTTGGAGGAGCAGGACTATTCTTACTACTCCGGCATCCATGATTTGCACGTGCGGCTTGATACGGTATTATGCACACTGGATGTGCATGCCAAAGTCAGTCATAGTGAATATTTAACTAGGACAATATCAGACCGTAATCTGCTTCTAGTGCAGATTCGATGGGTCCAGGAGAGGGCTGTGATACCGACCTGGCGATTAAGACCAGAGGTCCTAGATGATCCAGTTTTTTGCACCGATCTTGGAACAGGTATAACCCAATATTTTGCTGAGAATTAAAGCACGGTGGCATCGAGTGCGGAAAACTCTATTTAAAGATATAGAGGTGGCAGAGCATAGGTTACGCACAGCTGAGAGGGCCCTTCTTGAAGATAAGAGCATGCAAAGGGAGGTTATGGAGGCTAGAGAAGCAGTGGCGGCTCAAGTGGAAAGGCTGCACTCCTTTGACTATAAGTCATATCAGGCAAAGGTGCATGCATAGGGAGATAAATTAGGCACGCTGTTAGCATGGTTAGCTAATCCGCATGCCCAGGGCACGCCTATATTGGGATTAACGGCGCCGACTGGGAATTTAGGGCCAGATGTAGGTAAATCAGATTTACCGATTCATAAATACCGAATTTTACCGAATCAATATTTATGAATCGGTAAATCAGATGTAGGTAAAAAATCGGTATTTTTTACCGAATCGGTAAAATTCGGTATCGGACTTTTGGTATTTACCGAATCGGAATTTACCGAATCGGTATTTACCGATTCGGTATTTCCCATTCATTCCTATGGGCCAAAAGGCCCATAGGAATGAATGGGAAATACCGAATCGGTAAATACCGATTCGGTAAATACCGAATCGGTAAATTCCGAATCGGAAAGCAAGCAAAAGTGAAACTCAAGAAAACAGCCAATTAGGTGCTACCACCCTCCCCGTCCCTACCAGGAAGTGGCTACCCAGGCAGCTGCAACTAATTAGAAGGTTCTGGAGAGGCAGCCTGAGCTGACCAGAGTCACAGAGCAGCCGGGAGAGTTTTTGGAAGTTTACCAACAGAAAAATGGCAAGCAGTAGTGAAAGCCAGAAGGCAGAAAGAAAGAGGAAAATAAAGTTCAGCAGCATGGAGCTGCAGGTACTTGTGGAGGAGGTAGTGAGGGTGCACAACAAACTTTTTGGCAGGCACTCCCTCACTGTTCCCGAGTCTGCAAAAAGGAAAATGTGGCTGGCCAGTGCAGAAAAAGTGAATGCTGTGGGAGTCACAAACAGGAATACTGAGGATCTCAAAAAACGATTCTATGACCTCAGGAGCCTCACCAAGAAAAAATTGGCAGATATCCACAAGCAGGCAAGCCAGACCGGTGGAGGCAGGAACACAGCGCCCCCCTGACTGACCTTGAGGAGTTAGTGGCCTCAACCATTGAGGCAGACAGTGTCTGCGGACTTGGAGATGTGGACAGCTCAGCCAGAGCTGCAACAAAAAAAGGTAAGACGCATGCGCTGCACAACACCCCATACCAACTTGCTTCCTATACCCTTTGTGGACAAGCAAACCCCAGTCCAGTACTGCTATCACTATACAGGAGCAAATTATTATGGGAAATGTCGTCAGCAAATGTAAGACCATGTGCAACAGCGCGGACAGCAGCAAGTTAGTGAAGTGAATGCAGATAAAAGGAAGTGAAATGTGTAAACCATTTATTGTAGTGACTGTGACACAGTAGCAATCAGTTGATATATGCTTATTTATACCTAGGGGCCAAAGCAGGCAGTCGACCCACTGACTCAGAAGGGACTGCACCAGCGAGGGAGGAGAGTGAGGAAGCAGGTCCAAGCCAAGTGCAAGCCTCGCAGGAGGAAGGTGACACGACTGGCATCTCCCATGAAGATGACAATGTACAGACCCCAGAGTTGCTGCACTCCCCACAGCTTTCCGAATCCTCTCCCTCAGTATTCTCACCAGAAAATTCACCATCACTGCTCCAGTCCACTCCTGCAAGCCCACCAGCCAGGAGGCGTGTCGTGGCCCCACTACCATTAATGGGGGCATCAGAGGGTGAGGGTGAGGCTCAAGTCACCGCAGATGTGAGTACTGCAGCACTGCAGGCCACAAATGAGACAGTCACTGCTCGCAGAAGACAACGCAGACCCAGCAGTGCAGGTGGACGTGGTGAGGGCACTGTGTTCCGTGGGCTGGAGGGGAGCATGGTGCGCATTTAAAGGATGCAGGGCAAATCCATCCAAGCCTGCCAACGCCAACTCCGAGCCCTGAATGTGCAAATAGGAGACATGGGGAAGGGCATGAGAGACATTGTGGAGTCAAATAAAGAGGTTGCCAAAACTAATGCGGACATGGCAGCAGGAATGCAGCAGATGAGCAACTCAATTACGCAGCTATGCTCCAAAGGGTGAGGGTGAGGCTCAAGTCACCGCAGATGTGAGTACTGCAGCACTGCAGGCCACAAATGAGACAGTCACTGCTCGCAGAAGACAACGCAGACCCAGCAGTGCAGGTGGACGTGGTGAGGGCACTGTGTTCCGTGGGCTGGAGGGGAGCATGGTGCGCATTTAAAGGATGCAGGGCAAATCCATCCAAGCCTGCCAACGCCAACTCCGAGCCCTGAATGTGCAAATAGGAGACATGGGGAAGGGCATGAGAGACATTGTGGAGTCAAATAAAGAGGTTGCCAAAACTAATGCGGACATGGCAGCAGGAATGCAGCAGATGAGCAACTCAATTACGCAGCTATGCTCCAAACTTGAAAGTCAGTCTCACACAAGGCGCAGGGATGCCCGTGCCCACAATACGGCCATCAATCGATTGGCCACTGCCACATCCCTGCTATGCAGGAGGGGCATAAATATGCAGGAGGCTTTGACACAAAATACAGCAGAGGTCACCAGGGGCATGGCCAGAATCACGAGTGCACTAGAGGCACTGTTGATTTCACAAACAGCACGGAATCCTGCCCTGGACGTGGCAGAGGCTGAGGACACTAGTAGCCGGAGCAGCATGGCTAGCACTGTTGGGGAGCCACGGAAGAGTACCAGGCGCCAAGCTGAGGCTTCAGGGCACACTGAACCAAGCGACCAACACCCATGTGGCTCTGGGAAGCGCGGGCGCAAGTGACATTACCGGTCATGGGTGAAGTAACCCGGGACATACAGTCCCCACGTGTATGATGTTTTTTTTGTTGCACTGAAGTGTTTGAACGTTGTGACAACATTAAAATACGTTGTTCCCATACACAACCTGTCTGTGTCTCATTACTCACTCAGAAATAGTTGCGTGTAATCTCCTCCCGTCTGTATCTGCCATCACTTGGTGTTGACACTCCAGCAGGTTGTGTTTCAGGCACATCAGTCTCGTCGTCATGATCCTCAAAGTCTGACAACTCCACCTCTGTGCCCTTCTTCACAGCAAGGTTGTGCAACATAGCACAGGCAGCAATGATTTTGCAGCAGGTCAGGGGGGTATACTGCCGGGCACCTCCACTCTTGTGCAGGCACCTGAACCTGCTCTTCCACATGCCAAAGGTACGCTCCACAACATTTCTTGTGCTCTTGTGGGCCCTGTTATATCGCCTTTGGCTGGGTGTTGAGGGGTTGAGGTAGGGGGTGAGGATGAAGGAGCGTAGGGCATATGCACTGTCCCCTAAAAGGAAATGGGAATACATTACTCACATGCATACATGTACTTCTTACTGCAATTGGTGTTAATGGGGTTGCACAATGTGTCTTACCTAGGAGGTATACTTCGCCAAATTCCCCTGCTGTCAGCCGTGCATAGATGCCGCTGTTTTGGAATATGTAGGAGTCATGGGTACTCCCAGGAAATTTGGCCACCAGGTCAGTGATGACGAACTTGGCATTGCAGATCACCTGCACATTGATGGTGTGGGTGGACTTACGATTCCGATATATGTATTCGGTGGCAGCAGGGGGACAAATGGGGGACAAATGGGAATGTGGGTGCCATCAATGCAGCCAATTATATTGGGGAAATGCGCCATCTGGTAAAAGTCAATTTTAGTTTGGAGCAGTTCGCCATGGGTTGCAGGGAAAGATATATAATGGTCCATCCTCTGTAACATGGCGTCAAGGAATTTTTTGAAAAAGCGGGACAAGCTGCTCTGGGTCACCCCACCTACCGCAGCAACCACACTCTGGTAGCTCCCTGACGCAAGCAGGTGTAGGCTGCACAGCACCTGCATGTGGGGTGGAATGGCATGTGCCCTTGGGGTAGTGTGCTCCAACAGTGGTTAGAGGTCCCTGATGAGGTCCAAGATGGTGTCTGGCTCCAACCTGTACCTCTGGAGAATCTCTGCCTCTGTCAGCATGAACAAGGTGATCCTCTGCCTGTAGACCTGCTCCTGTCTCTGCCATTCCCTCTCTCCTTCCTCCTGTAGCCGTAGCCATCTTGCAATGACATAGAATACCGCCATTGTGCAAACAGTATTGCATTTTGGGTCCTTTTTTATAGTCTGCACCTGGTTACCACCTGATTTCAATCCATGGTAAATACCGACTTCTAAATACCGAATTTCAGGCAAATTCGGTATTTAAGTGCTTACCTACATCTCGATTTTCATTTTTGCCACTTCTTATTTACCGATTCGGTATTTTACCGATTCGGTATATTTATCGATTCGGTAAATTTACCGATTCGGTAAATATACCGATTCGGAAAGTTTACCGATTCGGTAAATTAACCGATTCGGTAAATTAACCGATCCGGTATATTTACCGAATCGGACGATTTTCTGTCCCCTACATCTCAAATATCGGTCGGTAACGGCCGAAAATACCGATTTTCGGCCGTTACCGACCGGTATTTGGTTACCTACATCTGGCCCTTGGTGTATACGCAGCAAGGGATGAATGGCCTTTTTTAGATTATTATACTGCACTTTACCGTAGCAAACTACGACAGGATGGGGACACTGTAGAGGAGTTTCTATCTGAATTAATATTGCATGGATTGGAGCAGAAGCAAGAAGATATGTTGGGGCAGGCGGTCACGCTCGGTTAAATAAGGGGTGCGATTAAGAACATGGCGCGTAACAAAACGCCGGGGGTGGATGGTCTGCCCCTAGAATTTTATTCAGCGTACGTCGATTGCTTAGCACCACGTCTCTTAGTGATGTATCAGGAAGCATGGAAAGAAGGGAGGCTACCGGCAGCTACTCGTGAGGATATTATCATCCCATTATTGAAGCCCGGGAGAGAACCGATCGATCTGTCGGCATATAGCCCACTATCAATGTTGACCACTGATTACAAAATACTGAGTAGGATTCTCGCAACCAGACTCCTCCCATACATCATTCCTACGCAAAACACGGTTGTGAATGTGAGGCGACTGCTCTGTATCCTGGAGGGGGAACCACAGCTCGACCACTGAGGCTGTGGTCCTCTCAGTAGATATTGAAAAGGCTTTTGATAGCTTAGAGTGGCCGTTTTTATTTCAGGTTATGCAAGTGATGGGCCTAGGAGAGGGTTTCTTGAAGTGGACTTGGATCCTTTATCACACAGCGACAGCCCGAGTGCGGACAGGGACAGTGGTGTCACTACCGTGTTCAGTGGAGTGGGGAACGAGGCAGGGGTGTTTTTTGTCTCCGCTGCTGTTCGTACTAGCGATCGAGCCGCTAGTGGCCCGCGCCAGAATGGTGAATATTATATTGGCCTGGACCTGAGAGGAGACATGCAGTACATATCGCTTTATGCAGATGATTTACTCATGTATCTGGCTAACACCGCAGAATCCTTGACAGGCGCAACGACGCTGCTGCGTGGGTTTGGTGAGGTGTCAGGGTTTCAGGTGAATTGGGCGAAGATTAGCCTGTTCCCTGTAAGACAGAAGAAGGAGAACCCTCACCAAGTGGGAGGTATACGATGGTAACCACGCTGTTTACCTTATCTGGGGACCCACATTTACCATAAGCAAGAGGATCTGCTGGAGGGTATTATAGGTAGAGCAATTAGAGGGATTAAAGGGAGTATAACATTTTGGAGCACGCTACCACTCTTGGTGGCGGGCCGAGTCGCACTTTTAAAGATGGTGGTATTGCCTCGGTTGTTGTACTACTTCAGGACGCTACCGATTTAAATACCAGGCTCGTTATTCAAAAGACTCCAATCCTTAGTGGGGGAGTTTATATGGGGGAGCGGCAGACATCGAGTGGTTTTGACCACGATGATGCGCCCAAGAGCGGAGGGAGGATAGGCGGTCCCGGACTTTGGACAATACTACTAGGCAGCCCAGCTGCAGTGGTTTACCCAGGCAGAGCCAAGGGAATTCAGGGGCCCGGCTAGACAGGAGGGCCGGTGGATACCTCATCATGTCTTATCATTTGTTATATTTGGTCAGCGATTGCGGCTTGACACGTTAAAGCATGAAGAGTGGACGCTGAGATTGTGTTGGAACCGTAGTCTAAAGAGAAGTGGGGTTCTACGGCGATATGCGCCAGAGGTCCCTCTGGGCAAGTACACAGGGTTTCCGCATTTGGGAGATTGGTCTGCATTAGCTGCATGGCAAGAACAGGGAGAGCAAATGGTAGGGGACTTGTATGAAGAGGGTGTTCTTTTGCCTTACCAGACACTGCAAGACTGCTACAGCCTACGCAGGGGTGACTTATTGCTGCATTCAGCCCTCACAACGGCAATCCAACGTCGGTGCGGGGGGGTTTATCCGAGCCACAGACATCTCTAACGTGCCAGTATATAGTGATGACTGCAGGGACCTTTAAGGCTATGTGTTTATACAGAAGGGTGGGGGAGGAAGGGAGACAGCCGTTGAGCCAATTACAAGGGAAGTGAGAAGCAGACCTGGGTAAAGAAATCCCTGACACGGCGTGGTCGAGAATAGTAGAGAGGGCGTGGAAGAGTACGCACAATGCCAGGTTTCAGCTCATTCATTTCTATATATTGCACTGGGCGTATGACTCCAGATCGAATTAATAAATATTTTAATGTAGACACAGCCAGATGCCCACGATGCAACTCAGAAGAAGCAGAATTTATTCACTTGATGTGGAGTTGCCCTCAATTAGGAACATATTGGGAGGAAGTGGTTGATATCTTATGTGGGGTGACAGACAGGCAGATAGATCCAAACATTGTGCATGCATGCTACATTGGTTTCCTCATACGAACAAGACAAAAGTCACAAATAAGTTCCTGGACTTAGGGCTGATACTAGCTAAAAGGGAATTAACAAAGAATTGGAAATCCAGGCAAGGACCCAGCGTTGAGCACTGGAAGGTAGAGTTAACCAGGTGGGCAGCAAGCGAGAGCATGGTACAGTTCCAGCTAGCTAGGACATCTAACTGCGAGAAGGCATTGGAAACTGCCCAAGCATGGGAAGCTTTGGTGGCACTGTTTGCAGATACCTGAGCCAGAGTCGGATGGGGAGCCATTAAATACGCCGGCGGGGACGCCATTAATAGGGAGACCATATTGGGGTACCTCACCATTACAGGAGACACTGTAGTGAAATCAGGAAAGATGTCGACTCGTTTAGTCAAGCCAGTAAGAGAGGTAGCTATATGCCCTTGACCAACTTACATACTGCATGACTTTAGCAGGACAGTACTGTTTATCACACCGGTGGAGAGGGTTAGGGAGGGTCAAAGGGGAGGGCATGTTTCGCAATTGGATGGGAGCCTTGACCGAACAAACTAATGGCACATGGACTAACAAAGGGAGCATACCTGCCTAAAGCTGTAAATCGGACACTGTGTATCATAAGGGGATAAGTATGCGGGGAAAATGGTGGACAATGGAATTGAGTTTTGTCTGTATACCATAGCCAAAGAAATGCGAAATTAAGAAATCTAGAAGTGTACCAATGCACTGTTGTGAGACCAATGTAAGTTGGTTGGTGGGTGAAAATCAATAAAACATATTTTTTTTTAAATCACTCAGTACCACCACAGCATCACTATGCGCTACCGCAGCATCACCCTGCAGCGCAACAGCATCAGTCAGCACCACCACTCGGTGCCACCACAGCATCAATCAGGGCCAGCACAGCATCACTCAACGCCACCACTGCATAACTCAGGGCCAGCACAGCATCACTCAACGACACCAAAGCATCACTCAGTGCTTCTTACACTTTTTAATTACAACTTTTCAACATGCTGCACAGCAGCCACACTTCTCTACAGCACAGCTTAGAAACATTGGCAAAGTCAATAGCTCTACCTAAACACTAAGGTCCCCCAATGCATAGCCAATAGGTCTCGCCTTTGGGACATTATAAGTGTTTAGTTATCCAGCACAATATCCTTCATTAAACAACATCAAGTGTTGCATGGCTAATTACTTGTAAGGTCCCAAAAGCGAGACCTATTGGCTATGCCAATGCTTGTCTTCTCTGCAGCCTAGGCAAGCGATTGGCTAGATTCTATAGGAGAGCCGGGGCCTGTCTGGTTTCAGCAACAGGGTTGTCTAGATCAAACGCAGCGAGTGGACAGGCCTGAGACTGGAGGAAAAGGATACAGAAGAAGCCTTGTGCAGGCGGCAGAAAGCCAGGTGGATCCAAGCCTGCCCTGATGAAACACTAAGGGCTTCAGAGACAGTACTAGAATCGGAGGGGGCGACCCAGGATCTCGTCATAGACCCCTGCATGCCAGAGGATGCGGCTACTTGATCACAGTGATGCAGATCGATACGAGAGTGGCACAGATAAGTGATCTGGGACTCTGGCTCCAGACAGGGGTGGATTGAAATGATATATATCGTAAAGGGAAGATACAGGAACTATATGTATTGAAGCGACATTTTTAATATGAGAAAAGAGCTATCAACAAGGGGCTTCCTCTGCAGAGTTTGGAGCCTGTGTGGGGAGGTAGAGTTTTAGGCCTCTCACCCTACTGGTTGCCAGACCTCTAGAACAGCACCATTATAGGGGGACTTTCCAACCACACACCTAAGAATTATAATGAAGATGAAGATATAAACAGAACAACGGTGATGTGGGTTTTTGTTATTTCCTGTTTTTGGAAAGGGTCGGAGAAGGGACGGAATGTGCAATTTTTTGTTCTTCACCGGAAGGGGGGAATGGGACTCACATGACAGACCATGGAGAGGGCGATTGTTGGGTACACAGAAGCTGTTTGTGTTTTGAAGGGGTTGGGAATGTTACTGATGCAGTGTCTAGTTATCCTGCTTGAAAGACAAACGCAGTCTGCATGGAGACGGGAGAAACACAAAAGGAAGAATGCATGGAGGAAGAATGGCAGGGATTGAATTAAATATGGCTTCACACGTGATGAAATTCATCAGCTGGAATGTTCGGGGTACGGCAGCATTTGAGAAAAGATGGAGGGTATTCACTTACCTGAAACGATACTGGGTAGCAATAACATGTCTACAGGAGACGTACACATGAAGTGGCTCTATTCCTTGTATCCATCAGAGGTGGAGAGGGTAACTATATGCCACTTCATATTCGGTGTTTGCACAGGACACACTTATTTGGGGCACCCGGAGTTCCCTTAACAACACTGTCACCATGTGACAGACCCTGAAGGGTGATATGTGATTTTACACAGTAAATTAAAGGAGAGAGAATTATCCCTAATTAACGTCTATGCCCCTAACTGTTCAGCCTTCTTTCCTTTAGTCATGGCAGCGGCAGCCCCTTACTTGGGGGTAGGGGTGGTCCTGACGGGAGACTTTAAATGTGTTCTTGATGCAACGATGGACCGTGAGCCCCATTGGGAGAACACTAAACCTCAAATGACTGCGACCTAACTGGACATTATGCAGGGCATGTAGATCCGAGATGAATGGAATGCGTGCAACCCAACAAAATGTGTATTCTCCTGTAACACCCCCGCAACTAATACCTTTAGTCGACTGGACTATTGTTATCTTTCATCTGAGCTGTCTCCAGATATAATAGGGATGACCTACTTACCCCGCTACTTGTCTGACCATTCACAAGCCTTGCTCAGTTTGGGAAGTGGTGAGGACCACCTGAAAATACCATTGTGGTGACTTAGAGCAGAGGCATTGTTGTCGGACTCCCCCATGTGTGGCTACAATCTCAGATGCTCTATCGTAGTACTCTGAAGACAATTGGGGAACAGCGACCAGCAGGACAATGGAGTTGTGGAAAATGCAACCATATTCCTATCGATGCCCAGGCTGCTGGCGCAAACCGCCTCTGAGTTCTCATGTTGAGTAATTACCAAAATAAAGAGACGGGTGCTGGAAGCAGGAATCAAGAACAGAGTTTATTACTCATGAGGAGAGCCAGTCATTTCGGACACGAAACACAGTGTCTTTCGGGAGGTGCTCTAACAAGTGAGCTGAGACTCTGGCTTTTTATACTTTACAGAACACAGGATAACACAATCAGGACGGTGTGACGCAAAAGGAAAGACATCCCTATAATCCTCGTGGTGATCCTACCCATATACATTCACAATGGGGACCCTTGACCTGCTGATAAGAGGGGAGGGCAATCACGCAACTGAGTGTTTTGTAGGATGTGTACGCCTGATCATAGCCCAAGGGGTGGGGTGGCTAAGACAAATAGAGGATCCTTTGAAGAGGAGTGACTTCATACAATAAGGGCAGTAAAGGGTATCTCCTGGCTCAGGCGATGGCCTCGGACATGTGTGGTCAGCTGGACTCAGGGGGGGGGGGGGGGGGAAAGGGTCATCAGAGGAGTGGTATTAATGCCGCGTGGACAATTGAGTGCGGAGGGAAGGCTTGTCAACAGAGGGGCATTCATGGAAGGGAAGGAGGTGCAGGTCAGGCGCGGCCGTGACCCTCAAGGACAGGGCTTTGCGTAAGAAGAGGGTTTATGACTTGTTCATGTGAGGAGAAAGAGGGGGTCAGGGTGCGTGCAGGGCCGGGGTCGCGCAGAGAGAGAGAGAGGTCTAATGACCCGTACATGAGAGAACAGGGGCAGTCAGAAACAGCTGGGGGGGGGGCTATGTCAGCTGAGGCGAAGGATGCTTCTTCAAGAGGGAAATGGGGGGGGTGCCTGGGTCAAGCAGGAGGGTTGCCTTTCATAGCAGGGTCGCGCAGAGTGCTGGGTTTCATGGTCTATGCATGTGAGAGTGGGAGGGGGGTGCTCAAATGCACGCAGGAGGGAAGCCGGGGATTTTATAAAAACGGACAGAGAGGCCATGGCCTAAAATGGCTGTCATGTACATATGGGCACGGGCTTTCATTGGCAGAATGATGCGGCCAACATTTCAGGGTATACGTGGTGCCTACAGGGAGGGGGGGACGGGAGAGGGCAAATGAACGCCGCTTAGGTACATTAATTTTGCTAATTTCCACAGTCGCCGCTTTTAACATAAGCGAGTTCATTTTCCTATCCTTCCTAGTTACGGGGCGTACATATAAACATGTGGTTGATGAAATAGCATTTGTCAATACTAACATATTGCATAAAAATCATGAACAGTTGATGCGATGGGCAGAATGCAGCACATAGGAAATTGCATTTGTCGAGTTCCTATCATTTCAAAAGCACTACATAGCATAAATGTTTAAAAAGTGTGACCAATGAACATTTTGACCAAGTAGTTGAGGGCGGAATTCAGTTCAATATACAAGATTTCTTCGTTCCAGTGTCTTTTAGCAGTGAGCCATCACTGGTAGGCTCTAGTCCGCGTCCTTTCGTTGGCGCTGTTGAGCACCGGCGGTGGAGCTACAGGTCCAGCTCGGGTCTTATCCTTACGCGTTGCAGGGTGCGGTCAGTCCTCTGCTATTAGACCACAGTCCTGTTCCCTAAACAATCCGGTTGGCGGTGCTTTATGCTCGGCACCCACAGTTCTATGGCAGCACCCTATTTCCAGTGAAATGCAGTTCGTTCCTTTGACAAAAAGTCACGTGGAGAAGAGGGTGAGTGAAGTTCAAAATAGTCGATAGGGGAGAGGGTGGAGTTGGGTCAGAGTTCCTGGGACACGCAAAAGGGACCAAGGGAGCAAAGGATAACAAGCAGGCAGGCCCATCCATCGGGCTCAAGGAAGGGGGACGGAGACTCCAGGCACACGTGGGTTTAGCAGGCGAGTGGCTTCGAGGTGGCTCGCCGTTTTTCATTTTCCACGCTGAAGTTGCGGTCTCGTCCCGTATCCTCCTGTTGCTCTGCGGCTCCACCTTCGGTCGAGGTCACACGAGTCCCAAGATCCGCAGCCAGGCTGTACGCCACTTCTGACCCATCTCCTTCGGTGATCGCGAATCTTTGAATAGGTACAAGACAAAGTTTCAGTGAGATGGCAAAAGAAGATATCTATGCATGTGAATTCCTCCCTTAATTCTACGCATTTGGGAGATACGCTCATTGGTCACAGTCAGATGTTCATTGCCAAGTAGTGCACGTGTCAGCATTCCTACTGAGTTTATGGCAGGTACATTCATCGGCCCATTTATGATTCGAGTGATTACAAGATAATATTTCCATCAACTGTTCATTACATCATTTTCAACATTAGCGCAGCATTTCCCTCCAGAACTTATTAACATTTTCAGACGGGGCGGGGGCGCTATCGTCGAGAGTCGGGCAAAACGAGATTTCCTCAAGGGTCAGCAGCTACCCATGATCATTACGTTTATACCTAGGATAACAGGAGTGGTTCTATCAAAAAATGGGGCGGGGATGCTTCGGGCGCTTGTGCTTGGGTGTAAAGGGGTGGGGCAATCTGGGTATTGGATGTCAGTCTAGACGTTGGCGTTCGTCTCTGAAGAACAGACATAGGATGCCATTGACATACAGTTCCCCTATAAATGGCCAGATTTGGGGGACTTTAGTCGTCTTACCTGTCCTTTCCTTCTCAGCCAATTCAAGTTCATTCATTTTACGGAAAGGAGAGGCAGTAACGTGGCGAGATACAGTCATTTTAGTTTCGGTCAATTTCGCTGAACACCTTCGCGTTCAAACATGTATCAAATCAGACTGGTGCCGGTGGGGCACAATTTGACCAATAAGAGGGAGGAAAAATAGGGAGACTCTCATAGAGAGTGAGAGTCGTCCGCAATCTAAACGAGCCATTCGGTACACGTATGACATGTAAGGAGAGAGAGTGAGAGTGAGAGAGAGAGAGAGAGAGAGAGAGAGAGAGAGAGAGAGAGAGGGAAAGAGAGAGAGAGACGTGTACAAAAATAGGTCATTTAGTGCGCTCACAACACAGAACAGCAAAGGTTAGATAACATGCAGATACGGACAGAGGGAAGACATAAATTCGTACATTTACACACACAAACTCAGACAGGGAAGACGGCGCATATATTATACGTATACAAGACATTCACGTCAAGACAGGAAACAATTGTTAGTTTACAAGATCTATTTATACATATATATCCTACGTATCTTTACTATCCTATTTATCTATGTGCTTAGCTCTTTCTACCCTCCCCCCCTTTCCCTTCTCGCTTGTCACGCCTGCGAACGTTCCCAATTACCAATACTCACACCTCGGCTGGTCGATCAGTAATTAACCTGGTCGCGCTAGTTACCCATGGTTGGATCTTAAGCCATTTTTCTGTTCCCTCCTGTGGTGGGAAGTTCTCCAGGCTGAGGCAACGGCAAGCATTGATCGGGAGAACAGTCGGACAGCTTGGCTATATCTATAAGAGTGTGAGAAAGGGGGTAGTGCATTTTGAACATCAGCAATATTTCTAACTTCCTAGACGGGTGGTGCCGTGGCAACCCTTACCTGTATAATTTTTCTTTGTCCTTTCCCTACCTAGTCAAACGTCCAGTTACATTATTTAATACGTCATTTCTAGTCAAATTTTTTTTTTTTTTTTTTTTCTTCATTCAGTACCTGTCCAGTTTCTGTGTCAGTCTATCCTCTCAGTCGCTATGTCCTAAGGAGGAATAGTCATGTTAAGTCTACGTCTTTTCTTTTAAAAACCTATCGTTATAACGACCACACACATATTCCCTCTTTTCCTGTTTAGTCGGTGATCCGACCGTCGCTCTTCCACACTTCAGTCGACGTTCTGACGTGACCTGCAGAAGGGAGGAAAAGAAGGGGTAGGGGGGCAGCATTCAAAGCACATCATCATGCAGTAGTTCGAAAATGTTTTTACCTACCATATACTCGCCCTATCTCCTCGTACCGCATTCCCTTGCCCTTTCGGCATTTCAGCCCAGAGGGACCAGTGGTGTCATATAGATAATCATTGACGATCTGAGTATCTACATGAGCTACCTGGTCGTAACCGTCTTTATCGGGTGCAAGGGTGACGGTCAGAAGGCATTTTCTGTGGTGTCATTTTTAAGGGTATCTGAAACACTTTTCCGGTTGCTTGTGGCACATAAGGTAGCTGCCAAATATCTGATCCCTTTTGATCTACATCCTTCATCATACTTACTCTTCGCTCGCAGTAGTAAGGCATTACAAAACTCATTAATTGCAACTGCAACGACCATGCTTTCTTCTTCAAAATACTTTTAATAAACGGAATTGGTGGCAGTTCATTGCATAAAGTGCAGCAGTGCAAATAAAATCGCATTGAGATTACCTTACAGAGCAAACATGATGCATGTCAAAAATTCATTTTTAATCAATTCATAATTCATTATCCAATACTCATTCTTTACCTAATTCACACCAATTCATTTTCCCACTCCTAATCAGTACCCACCCTAAGTCAATTCATTGTCCAAGCACATACTCAATATCCTTCATATCTACTTTCATTATCCAAAACGTTATATATATATATCTCGGGGTAAAAGTTGCATGGTCATGGTACAATAAAGTTCATTCAAAAAAAGTCTCATTTTGTGTCGGCGCCATTTTGGGTGGGGTCAGGCGAGTTCCAGCACAGTCAGGATGTCTCTAGTCTTGCATGGTTGGCCCAGAGCCTTCCGTTGGGAATTCAAAAAGTTTCGTGCTATAAGGTTAACAGTCTAACAATATGGACCATGAGTCAAAGAGTGGGAAGGGCGGCAACAATTTTCCTACCGGGTCATCCTGGTGTTCCTCCGGAACTGAACAAGTCTGTGCCGTGGCTGCATTTTAGCCATTTCTAATCCGAGGCTGGTGCCGGCAGGAGTTGCACCGATGTCGTGGTTCCCGGTGAAGGGGGCGGGGGCACCCATGCAGGGGGTCGGGGGCCCCCCGGCTCTTATAGAATCTTCAAGGTCGAGGAGAGGCGATATGGAGCGAGTGCCCGTCCTGGGCAGAAGACCGCTTTATGATGTTGACCCTCTTTAAGTAAGAGTATTGGGGTGTCGCTGGAAGCCTCCACCTGGAGGGAGGTGGGGGAGGGTCGTTCGCGCCGCCTCCCCCTTCCAGCGACCCCGCGCCGTTCCTCGGCTCCGTCGTCTTCGATATCGGCCATGCCAGCCATTGATGATGGGGGGGGGGTGGTCGGCGGCTGAGGCAAGACAGCCCCCCCTTTCCCTTGACATGTGGCGGGACTACCTGTGCCTATGCAGGCGGCGGCATGCGGTGAATTTGGCATGTGGCAGGACTACTTGATTTGCCGCCGTTTTCGCCTTGGCTTCGGCCTTTGACAAGCAGGCGATGGCATGCGGCGAATTTGAAATGTGGCGGGACTACTTGATTCGCCGCCGTTCTCGCCTTCGGCTTCTGCCTTCTTCGTGGGTCGGACCAGGCGAGAGACAGAAGGGGGGGGGGTGGTCGGTGGCTGAGGCAAGACAGCCCCCCCCCGTGGCCTGCAGGGCAGCGGAAGAGGAGAGAAGGAGAGGACTCTGCCATTCTTTGGACCGCCTGCCCAACATCATCTCCTCCCGACCGTGGTCAGGCGGGCCCCTCGTACCTCGAGGCCTCGCCTTCCGGATGGGCGTAACTGCGGACCTGTTGCACTTCGGGAGTTTCCGGAATGGGGGTAGGTACCTATTTGATTGTTTCTATTTCATGTGACCGTTATTTGGGCGTGGCGGGCAATGAGGCAGGCATGTTGGGAGCAGGAACAGGCAGTGAAGCCTAGCTACCTCGTGGCTATTTTTGCTGTCAAACTTTTCGCCATTTTATATTTCTTGTTACGAACTATTTCTAATGTTTCTTATTTTTAGTGAAGTCAAAAGCTCATCAGGGGGTTACTGACTTAGCCTGATTTCCTTTTATTTTTCTTTCTCTTCCTTAGCGTGTTTCGAGCTAAAGCTTTCTGTTAGTAGGGAACGGTGATCACTTCATATTTTTATGTGTCCTTTTCACTGGGGGGTGGTACATCTGGACGGACCAGACGAGTTCCCTCCAATAAATGGTCCGGGGTGGAACGAGATTATCGATCAAAAGGGGAACATATATTCCTTCATTAGGGTATCATCCTGGACGGACCGAGCGATGTACTTCCATTTACCAGGGTAGCCTCCTGGACGGACCAGTCGGTCTATTTCTACTAAATGGCCCATGAGTAGAGAGCATATGTCCTCCATAAGAGTAGTCTCCTGGGCGGACCATGCGAGCTACCCCACAATAACCAACCAGTGGGGAGTGGGTAGGACTGACGAATTCACAAAGGGGCATAACCTACCCTTTTCTGCTTGCAAAGACTAGATAGAATATCTCTATTCCTCGTTGTTTGCAGGCGGAAAATACCTCAAACGAAACAATGCCTGGAACAACAATGTCCAGGTTTTCAATCAATCAGTGGGGAGAAAAACAGGCATGACGGATTACAACGGGGACAAAAGTCTGCATTACCTGCCCTTCGCTATCCAAAAAGGAAGACAGAATATTTCTACTCGTCTCAGTTTGTAGACAGGGAAGATCTCAAAAGAACAACAATCGATTATTAATCGACTTCAAACAATCCAGTGGGGAGAAAGGTAGGCATGACGGCTTAATACCGGGGACAAAAGTCTACATTACCTACCCTTCTCTATCTGCAAAGAGGGACGACGTTCCTATTCGCCGCTGTTTGCAAACAGAGAATGTCTCGTTCTCAAAAGAGAACCAATATGTCAAGTAGCCCTCAGAGCTAAATGAACCAATACCAACAATGCCAGTATACAAATACCGGTTTTCAATACAAACAATCAATCAATCAGGTGGACAGAGCCACCCTACCAATCAGGCGTAAAAACACCCTACTTAATCTTACCCGGACCGGACCATACGGATAGTTCTTCGACTTCCTCCTCCAGCGCCCGATCGTTCTCTTACTCCATGTAGCATTCCTGTGGGATTCCAGTCAGGACAATAGGTCACTGAAGAGAGGTCCGTTCAGAATTGGTGAAGTTCTGCTGATCGGCCGCCGGGCGAGGGCCCTCTCAAGGCAGGCATGCCCCGATCATTTAGACGTTCACTTCTTCGTCTGGATCTCTCTTACCGAACCCTATGTCACTGATGGACCCCGCGTTGGGACGCCAATTGTGGAAAATGCAACCATATTCCTATCGATGCCCAGGCTGCTGGCGCAAACCGCCTCTGAGTTCTCATGTTGAGTAATTACCAAAATAAAGAGACGGGTGCTGGAAGCAGGAATCAAGAACAGAGTTTATTACTCATGAGGAGAGCCAGTCATTTCGGACACGAAACACAGTGTCTTTCGGGAGGTGCTCTAACAAGTGAGCTGAGACTCTGGCTTTTTATACTTTACAGAACACAGGATAACACAATCAGGACGGTGTGACGCAAAAGGAAAGACATCCCTATAATCCTCGTGGTGATCCTACCCATATACATTCACAATGGGGACCCTTGACCTGCTGATAAGAGGGGAGGGCAATCACGCAACTGAGTGTTTTGTAGGATGTGTACGCCTGATCATAGCCCAAGGGGTGGGGTGGCTAAGACAAATAGAGGATCCTTTGAAGAGGAGTGACTTCATACAATAAGGGCAGTAAAGGGTATCTCCTGGCTCAGGCGATGGCCTCGGACATGTGTGGTCAGCTGGACTCAGGGGGGGGGGGGGGAAAGGGTCATCAGAGGAGTGGTATTAATGCCGCGTGGACAATTGAGTGCGGAGGGAAGGCTTGTCAACAGAGGGGCATTCATGGAAGGGAAGGAGGTGCAGGTCAGGCGCGGCTGTGACCCTCAAGGACAGGGCTTTGCGTAAGAAGAGGGTTTATGACTTGTTCATGTGAGGAGAAAGAGGGGGTCAGGGTGCGTGCAGGGCCGGGGTCGCGCAGAGAGAGAGAGAGGTCTTATGACCCGTACATGAGAGAACAGGGGCAGTCAGAAACAGCTGGGGGGGGGGCTATGTCAGCTGAGGCGAAGGATGCTTCTTCAAGAGGGAAATGGGGGGGGTGCCTGGGTCAAGCAGGAGGGTTGCCTTTCATAGCAGGGTCGCGCAGAGTGCTGGGTTTCATGGTCTATGCATGTGAGAGTGGGAGGGGGGTGCTCAAATGCACGCAGGAGGGAAGCCGGGGATTTTATAAAAACGGACAGAGAGGCCATGGCCTAAAATGGCTGTCATGTACATATGGGCACGGGCTTTCATTGGCAGAATGATGCGGCCAACATTTCAGGGTATACGTGGTGCCTACAGGGAGGGGGGGACGGGAGAGGGCAAATGAGCGCCGCTTAGGTACATTAATTTTGCTAATTTCCACAGAGTGGGAGGCCATGAAGGTAGTTATCCAGTGAGTTTGTATAAAAACAACATATGGGGTACAACACCAGTTGGACATCTAAAAGCAAGACCAGCAGGTAGGTAAGCTGGAGGCTCTAATGTACGATTTAAGCTAATACAATAGGAAGCCGTACATCAAATATATCTAACCCCGCAGACTTAAGGTGAAATGTACCTGGTCGCTCAATCGCATGCCCCCGGTGTGGGGGAGATAGAGGCACATTTCTTACACATGATATGGAAATAACACAATATTTGTTGAGTACGGAGAGGGACTGCAAACTGCTATGGAATGGATAATCCCCAGGTAAATAAGGTCAGGGCTGTTGGGACTGCTTCCCAACTCACAAAAATGTATTTTCAACAAAACTCTATACCTTGAACCACAATTGTATAAAATTTACACATTAATCACAAAAAGCCCATTCAATAAATATAAATGAACACCTACAATTTCAATGCACACACATATCCCTCTGAAACCCAATTAGTGAACAGTTTAAAAGTGAATCAAAAACATCAAAATCCCAATAACCAAAGCTTTTACTATTCCGCAGATAAAAGCCCTGACAACCTGCATACATTTGTTCATGACACCAAAACCCAAACAACAATTCCAACAATAATACACTCATAATGGCACTCTCCACAATGACAAATCACCCAATTTATATTCACTTCTCCTTAATTTATGCATCAGAAGCCCCAGAACTCTACCATCAATCAAAACTGGACCCCTAGAAATCAGAGTACAGTACAAATTACAGCAATTTAGTTTCTAGATCTAATAAGCTGTAGCATTAAGGTCCAGAATCAAACCATCCAAAATCAGTCTCAAACCATCTAGGTCTAGTTTCAAACCATCCTCTGCTACCAGATCTGATATCGCTTTTTTACTACTGTCACATTTTAAGCACTTCTGATGGACCTGGGGCAAATAACATGTAAATAGTAAAGCACATAAGGCTTTACAAAGAAAACGAGACAAATATTAAAATAAAATCATGAAGGTTTATTAAAGGTTTTAACTCATTACAGACGGCAAACAAATACAGGCAGTGATGCAGCGTTACCTAAAAAGTTTCCACTCAAATACTCGTATATAATTGATGCAAACAACGTTCAGTTTGCTTGAATCCAAGGAGTGGGGGATAGGGTAATTCCAAACATGGAACGTAGACTAGGACTAATCCTAGCAGCACATGAAGGGATAGCCTCTGCCCATGCAGGTGTTTCCGCCACAGTATCATTATTAAAACAGAGATATTGGTGGCCCGGCATTAGGAAACAGACCAAAAACTATGTTTTGGAATGTGAAATATGCCAGAAGATGAAAGTCTCTACAGTGAAATGTCCTGCGCAGATGCCCCTGTTAATTTCAGATAAACCATTAGCGTGTCTTTACTTTTGACCACTGCGGTCCCCTACAAAGGGATGGTAACTATAAATATATTATGGTCGCAGTGGATTCGTGTTTAACGTTCCTATGGATGTGGCCTCAGCGCTCGGCTGACCCTTGAACCGTTATAAAAGATTTGTGAGTCTTTATCGGCATATACGCTATAGGCACACTACACTCTGACCAGGGCCCTGCGTTTAGCTCTCAAGCTTACAAAGAAGCCATGGCCAGTTTGGGCATAGCACTGTGGTACTCCTCTCCATTACATCCTGAGGGAAATTCTGTTGTGGAAAGGAAAAACTGGGACATAAAGCAGTCTATAACAGCTAGGGTATTAGGTTCGGGTGATGGGTGGGTCAAACATCTTTATGGGGTCCAGCGTTCATTAAACAATTTGCCAAAGAAGTTCTCTAGGGGGTGTCACTCCATATGAGGTCCTGTTTGGGACAAAAATGTGGGTCCCAGATCTCGATTACAAAGGCACAGTGGTGGAAAATAAACCTTTTGACATCAAAGATGGCTGTTTTCCAGGACTTAAATGAACTAAGATCGAAACAAAGCAACGTGTTCCTAAAGCCAACCACCACTGGGGAAAATCCAGCCATCCCAGCAAGGCTTGTCTAGATCCCAAAGCTTGGGGATCTAGTCAGAGAGAAGATCGCAGATAAGAAGGAATGTGGGCCTTCTTACAGACAACCAGTACCTGTCCTAGCCATCCACGGATCAAGAACAGTACTTCTGCCGCCCCTTGCTGGAAAAAAGGAGAAAAGATTTATGTCCATCGACCTCATCAAACTACACTATGTGGCTGATACTAAGCAGTAGGCCATGTGGACTCTGACCAAGTAGCAGGCGTACTCCTCTAGCTACTATCCAAGAGGTTCAAACTGAAAGACTCATCACAGTCGAAGAGTCAGAAGTGAGAAATGAAGGACTAAGCAATGATGCTATGGAACTTATTCCTCTTGAAACCCAAATAACAGTTCATCCTGATACAGCTGTCTACACCAACGTAACACGTGATCAACTAGTTTTGGCGATTTCAATGAACCCTGATGCAATTCCAACCATTGACAGAACTGCCTCTGGCTATTTCATTAACTTTGATACGTTTTCTGAGGATCCCAGCGAACCTGAAATGACGCCAGCACAAAGAACTTTCAAAGAACAAGCAACAGACTTTTTTCATCTCCTGAAAAAGACTTATCTGGTTTCACCATGGATTGAACTATGGATTGTTTCTGGAATATTTTTCTTCCTGCTTTGGCTAGCTTTAGTAATGACTATGAGTATGCTGATAAATGGAAGATATATTCAAATGGACACAGCAAGTAAAAAAGTGAACTTACTTCTAAAACCACACAAATCATCCTATTTTGAAGCAAGAGACTTGTCAGCAGTGAACATCACAGCCGTTCCTATACAAGATGGCATAGTTTGGGTCAAAACTGAATATGACATATTCGGCCTGTCTGAATTTTTGAAGATTCCACACTTATTTAAAATTTCATTAAGTGATTTTATTACCTCTAGTACCTTTTCTGATGATTGGGACTTCAAGACTGTTAATAACATGATGTCTGATCTAGAAAAATCAGCTGCATTCTCTAATCATGATTATTTAGAGGGTTCATCAGACTATGAACAGCTTTATTGTTACAACCACTATGGTCATCATTTCTTGCATAAATCTGAAACACCTAAAAATGTATTTATGTATAACCAATGGGAACATTGTCCTACACCACCAAAGGGTAGCTCAAAAACGTTTCCAATGAAGTTTCCATATTTTTTCAGGGCTCAACATATCCAATCCAGAAACGTTTTATTTAAAAAATGTGAACAAAACAGGATGAAAAGTATGTTAACCAATACAAAACAGATTTATTCTGCAGCCTTTATTACCAACTGTCTAGACAGGGTTTCAACTTTTGGAAAGACACAATTGACACAAAATCTGTCTGGGGTACAAAGGATTGGCAAGTGCAGGGGATAGAAGCTTTGTTTAGAGCCTGTACCATCCCACAGCAAATAATGTTTTTTGAATGACACTGTCCAACAAACGTCTTGCCTTGGGTTCGCCAAGATCACAGACATGAACACTCTGCACATACTTGCACCTGTATGTAATAGCACTACACAGGGGTAGGTCGGCGTACATACTATCTTACGCTCGCAAAACAGCACACAATACCTGCAGCAGCAGAGGGGCACACGATCAGGGATAAGCACGCTCCCCAGCATACAGAGGGGCAGAGAGACGCCCTACCGCCACGCCCCTGCTCCAGGCAAAATCTACCTCTCGCGCTTCCCGCTCCGCGGGAAACGATCGCAGAACAGCACACAATACTGGCAGCAGCAGAGGGGCACACGATCAGGGAGAACCACGCTCCCCAGCATACAGAGGGGCAGAGAGACGCCCTACCGCCACGCCCCTGCTCCAGGCGATATCTACCTCTCGCGTTTCCCGCTCCGCGGGAAACGCTGGCGGAACAGCACACAATGCTGGCAGCAGCAGAGGGGCACACAATCAGGGAGAACCACGCTCCCCAGCATACAGAGGGGCAGAGAGACGCCCTACTGCCACGCCCCTGCTCCAGGTGGATTTAATCAGCCTCTGATTCCTGTCCCGCGGGACGCGTGCGGGCGGGCGCCGGTCAAAGCCCGGGCCAAGGGCGGGCCCGTTTAAGCCCGTTTGAGCTCGGTAGAGGACGGGACGGGGTCCCTCCCTAACATCTAAATATCTAAGGTCAGTGCATTTAAACACCACATTGCATTGCGGCGGACTAATAACCTTAGTGGCAATTGTCTAGAGAGGTACCTTCCCCGAAGTCTCTGTCATAGCTGCCAATAATGAGGTAAAGGGGGGGGTCAAACACGGGTGGTTCCCTTGTTGGCACTTTGGATCGTTTCATTACCAGGGCATCATCTGTGCTCTTGTGCGAAATTGAATTAACTAAAAAATATTGTCACTGGACCCAGCCTTTGATAAACGCTCATCCTTGGGCTCAATATTGCATGTTACATCCCCAATCCAGCAACCTGGGACCAGCGCTGGCCTAATAAGAGTGAGTAGTGAGGTGGGAAGTCTACAACCTCAGGGCAGCGAAGATCTGGAAAACTCACGCGAAAGCACGAACACTGCGGCGGCTAGCACAAGTGCGCTTGACCCTAATTGTGAAGAATCCGCCCCCCCAAATATGAGACCATAAATGAGATCTCTACAGAAATCTAAAACTGAGGCCATGAAGGTGGTGGCAGAGTCGGTGGTAAAAAGGAAGAGGGGTGGCGCACCTCTAACTAATAAAAAAGCGAAGATTAAAAAAGGGAATGACAAGAGTGAGGGATCAAGCACAAGACCCCGAAATATTCCATTAATATCCCTGCAGTCTACTCAAATGGCCACTGCTCTAATGAACTTCAGAGATGTTGATCCGGCAGATCTGGGAACTACATTTTGGTCAAAATTGGAACTTATTTTTACAAGGATTTGCCTCCCTATATATGATAGACTCGCTCAGATTAAAAAGAGGCTCCTGTTTTTAGAGTTGCGATCTGATCCTACCCAGGTGCGGGCTGATCTTCAAATTCCAGGGGGGGGGGGGTCCTCGTGACGGGGAGCAGCAATCTGGAAATGGTAAGGCCAATCCCAATAATCTGCCCAGTAGTAATAATTCACCTGCTGTACCGTCCTTGGTGGTAAATCGCAATCTGCCGACTAATTCTGCTCCTCTACCAGTAAGGAAAAGAATTGAAGATAATAGCATTGTACCATCTAGAAGAAGTATTGCTGGGGGGATAAAAGGGCAACCTCAAGTCTATAGAAATGTTACTGAGGATAAGTTTGTAAAAGGACTACCCCGTATTGATCTCCCTCCAGCTTCATTACCATATGTGGTGGTACTTGCCGGGGTCCCAGCGTTAGATCAGGGGAAAAATGAAGTGTATACTGATCTTAAAAATAAATGTATACAGTGGCTCAATGTCAATAGGCCTCTTCCCCCACAGGTCTCTGGTGAAATATTGTTTGCAAGACGGGTTGACTGGGTAGGGGTAGGCCCAAAAACCATTGCAGAAAATTGTGTTATTATTAACTTTAGGAACACCTGTGCGGTGGACTATATCTGAAACGGGGCCCTAGTCGGGTCTAAAACACAAATTCTACCCCTACATTTGCCCTATTTCTACCCTGCTCCTCAGTGGGGCTCCAAGCAAAACAGAAGTGGGCAATTCAGGGGAGCTCAGAACCTAGCTCTATACAGAGATCAAGTAGGGGCAGATAATTGGATGGACCACAACCAATTACCCCCTTGCTCTCATTGTTCCCCCAGACCAACATGTTTAGTACTTTAGACCTAGTGGATTGATGCTTGGAGGCCAAATGGCCCCCACCGCAAGTGGCCAGTGAACTAGGCCCCCAAGTAGTGAGAATAGGGAGCAATGATGATGCTAATCCCCTCTGTGTCCCTACTATTATCCAACAAGAGGGTGAGGGGGCAGGGGGCCTATAGGGGCTAATGTGGGGCAGACTATGGGGAAAGACCACCCGGTTGTAGATTTTGATGCTCTATCGCCCGAGAGGCAGGAGGGTGTGTTCGGCTCTGTGGCCAAGTTGCCAATGGGTGAAGCGATAGAACGAACGATTGAGCGGCCGATGTGCCTTAGTGGGGCAGCATATGGTGAACAAGGCCCAGTGGAAGATTCCGGCCCAATTAAATCTGGGGCTAAGGATGGTAATATTAAAGTCCTGTCCTGGAACCTGGCAGGGATGAGAAATAAACTGTCTATGTCTGACTGGGGCCTCTTTATAGAAAATCATGACATTTGTCTGATGCAGGAGACTTGGGCACTGGAAAAGATCGTGAGGGCTGGTTTTGCCACATTTGATATCCTGGCCACAACCCGGGGTAGGGGGAGACCCTCGGGCGGCCTGTCGATTTGGGTGGGTACGCACTTGGGGGCTAAGGCAGTACATATCCCAACCAACTCACTCGATGTCCAATGTGTCCTTTTAACACTACTTGACTCCACTCAGGTTGCCCTGCTTAATATCTATTCTAGACCTTCGCTGGGTGGGCAGGAATCTGGTACTATTGATATACTAGGGCAGTTTATTCCTTCCCTTGACCCCGCAATAGCCTTATTAGTCGGAGGGGACTTTAACTACCAGTTTGAATCAGCAAAACAGAAGTGGGCAATTCAGGGGAGCTCAGAACCTAGCTCTATACAGAGATCAAGTAGGGGCAGATAATTGGATGGACCACAACCAATTACCCCCTTGCTCTCATTGTTCCCCCAGACCAACATGTTTAGTACTTTAGACCTAGTGGATTGATGCTTGGAGGCCAAATGGCCCCCACCGCAAGTGGCCAGTGAACTAGGCCCCCAAGTAGTGAGAATAGGGAGCAATGATGATGCTAATCCCCTCTGTGTCCCTACTATTATCCAACAAGAGAGTGAGGGGGCAGGGGGCCTATAGGGGCTAATGTGGGGCAGACTATGGGGAAAGACCACCCGGTTGTAGATTTTGATGCTCTATCGCCCGAGAGGCAGGAGGGTGTGTTCGGCTCTGTGGCCAAGTTGCCAATGGGTGAAGCGATAGAACTAACGATTGAGCGGCCGATGTGCCTTAGTGGGGCAGCATATGGTGAACAAGGCCCAGTGGAAGATTCCGGCCCAATTAAATCTGGGGCTAAGGATGGTAATATTAAAGTCCTGTCCTGGAACCTGGCAGGGATGAGAAATAAACTGTCTATGTCTGACTGGGGCCTCTTTATAGAAAATCATGACATTTGTCTGATGCAGGAGACTTGGGCGCTGGAAAAGATCGTGAGGGCTGGTTTTGCCACATTTGATATCCTGGCCACAACCCGGGGTAGGGGGAGACCCTCGGGCGGCCTGTCGATTTGGGTGGGTACGCACTTGGGGGCTAAGGCAGTACATATCCCAACCAACTCACTCGATGTCCAATGTGTCCTTTTAACACTACTTGACTCCACTCAGGTTGCCCTGCTTAATATCTATTCTAGACCTTCGCTGGGTGGGCAGGAATCTGGTACTATTGATATACTAGGGCAGTTTATTCCTTCCCTTGACCCCGCAATAGCCTTATTAGTCGGAGGGGACTTTAACTACCAGTTTGAACCTCTTGCTGGTTCAGATATGGGTGAATTAAACGATGAGGATTTGTACTGGCGTATCCCTGAGCCACGGATAGCCCCTGTCAGAGCCTAGACCCCCCCTGGTTCTTCAAATTAAATCATTATCCCTTACAGCGTCTTTGCGGGCATGTAATGGGAGGGTGGAACCAGATAGACCGGGCTTACCTACCTTTAACAGACCAGGGCAAAACTCCATCATTGATTATATAATGGTTGAATCCAGACACTGGGACAAGGTTCTGGATTTTAAAGTCCATTCGCGTAGCGATAGTGACCACAAAGCCCTTGTTCTGACACTGAAACCTGTGAGTTTTGGTCTGACTAGCCCGGCCCCTGAGAGCAATTCTGCCCCACCTCCTTTCATGCTAGCAAACAATCAGCGGCGAATTAAGTGGTAGAAACTTCAGGACTCGCCGACCAAGCTTGCAGGAATATATCAGTTGGTACTACCGCAGCTGATAGAAATGGGGGAGGTGGGAGAAAAGGCCCTTGACCGAGAAGCCCAGATTAGAACTGTAGAAATCCAAGTCAAATCAAGTCAAGTCAAAAAATGTATATAGCGCACAACATACCCAGAGGGTCTCAAGGCGCTTGGGGATGGGTGGGGAATTACTTCTCGGATATCCAAGTTTTAAGTTGCTTTTTGAATGCTAGGTGGTTTTGAGTGAGGCGAAGGTGCAAGGGAGGTGAGTTCCAGGTTTTGGCCGCTAGGTAGGAGAATGATCTTCCTCCCATGGTGGTTTTGTTGACGCGGGGAACAGCAGCGATGGCTTGGTTGGAAGAGCGAAGCTGGCAGAGGGGGTGTAGAAGGAAAGACGTGTATTGAGGCATTCGGGTCCAAGTTCGTAAAGGGCTTTGTGTGGGTGGGTGAGGAGGCGGAAAGTTATTCTCTTATTGACGGGGAGCCAGTGGAGGTTTTTCAGGTGACCAGAAATGTGTTCTTTACGCAGGATGTCTAATATGAGTCTGGCTGATGCGTTCTGGATGCGTTGGAGTTTTTTCTGAAGTTTTGCGGTGGTACCGGCGTAGAGGGTGTTTCCGTAGTCCAGGCGGCTTGTAACCAGTGCGTGGGTGACCGTTTTTCTAGTTTCGGTGGGGATCCATCAAAATGTTTTTTTGAGCATGCGAAGAATGTTGAAGCAAGATGAAGAGACTGCGTTGACTTGTCTGGTCATCGAGAGTGAGGAATCCAGGATGACGCCTAAGTTCCGTGCGTGATCCGTCGGGATGGGTGCTTTTCCAAGGGCCTCTGGCCACCAAGAGTCGTCCCAGGCGAAGGGGGAGGTACCTAAGATAAGGACTTCTGTTTTGTCTGAGTTCAGTTTCAGACGGCTCTGCTTCATCCATTCGGCAACCTCTTTCATTCCTTCATGTAGGTTGGTTTTGGCGATGTTTGGGTCTTTGGTGAGTGAGACGATTAGTTGAGTGTCATCAGCGTAAGAGATGATGTTGAGGTTGTGTTGGCGTGCGATGGTCGTGAGGGGGCTCATGTATACGTTGAAGAGGGTGGGGCTGAGTGAAGATCCTTGTGGCACGCCGCAAATGACTTCAGTGGCCTCTGACTTGAATGGTGGGAGGCGTACCCTCTGAGTTCTTCCGGCAAGGAATGAGGTGATCCATTCTATTGCTTTTCCTTGAATTCCGATGTTTCTGAGTCGTTGTAACAGGGTGTTATGACAGACTGTGTCGAAGGCTGCGGAGAGGTCGAGGAGGATGAGGGCGACTGTGTCTCCGTTGTCCAGTAGAGTTCGGATGTCGTCTGTTGCTGCGATGAGTGCGGTCTCAGTACTGTGTTTGGCTCGGAAACCGGACTGTGAGGAGTCGAGGGATTTGTTGGCTTCGAGGAAGGCGGCGAGCTGGTTGTTGACAGCTTTCTAGATGACTTTGGCCGGGAATGGAAGGAGCGAGATGGGGCGGTAGTTTTTGAGTTCGGTGGGGTCAGCTGTGGGTTTTTTCCGAAGGGCGCTGTGTTCAGCGTGTTTCCAGCTTTCTGGGAAGGTGCCGGAGTTGAGGGAGCAGTTGATGACGTCTCGGAGGTGAGGTGCTATGATGGAGTCTGCTTTGTTGAAGATGTGGTGAGGGCAGGGGTCTGTGGGGGATCCTGAATGGATGGAGTTCATCAGGCGGATGGTGTTCTCAGTGGAGATTGGGTTCCAGTCATTGAGGATGTTCAAGGGGGTGAAGGTACGGTAGAGGGTTGGGTGAGTTGGTCTTCGGGTAGGTTGTTGAAGCTGTTGTGGATGTCTGCGATTTTGTCGTGGAAGAATGAAGCTAGGGAGTCGCAAAGGGTTTGAGAGGGGGTGATGTCGTTGGAGTTGGCAGTGGGGTTGGTAAACTCTTTGACGATGTTGAATAATTCCTTGCTGTTGTGGGCGTTTTTGTCTAGTCGGTCTTTGAATGCGGTTTTCTTGGCAGTCCGGATCAATTGGTGGTGTATGCGGGTGGCGTTTTTGAAGGCGTCCTTGGTGTTGGTGTTTGGGTCTTTTTTCCAGGCCTTCTCAAGAGATCGACAGAGTTTCTTGGATTTCTTGAGATCCTCGTTGAACCAGGGGGTGTGTTTGCTGCCTACTTTGATTTGACGTTTTTTCAGAGGTGCTAGGTTGTCAGCGGTGTTGGTTAGCCAATGGGTGAGGTTAATGGCTGCTTGGTTGGGGTTCGATGAGTGGGCAGGGGGGTTTTGAAGGGGCGATGTGGAGATCTGGTCGATGGTGATTTTGTTCCAGTTTCTTCGCAGGGTAGGTTGAGGATGGTTGTGGGTTGTGGTCTTATTGTAAACAAAGTGAATGCAGCTGTGATCCGTCCAATGGAGAGTTGTGGTGTGACTGAAGGAGATGTGTTTGCTGGAGGTGAAGATAGGGTCGAGAGTGTGTCCTGCGTGGTGTGTGGGGGTATTAACAAGTTGTTTGAGTCCGAGGTTAGCGAGATTGTCCAGAAGGGTGGTGGTGTTGTTGTCGTTGCTCTTTTCCAGGTGAAAATTGAGGTCTCCCAATAGGATGTAGTCCTCGGAGGAGAGGGCGTGTTGGGTGATAAAATCAGTGATGTCTTCAGTGAATTGTGCACGGGGTCCGGGTGGCCTGTAGAGGAGGGTGCCTCTGAGTGTGGTCTTGGGGTCGGTGTGGATCTGGAAGTGAAGGTGTTCGGCGCTAGAGAGGTTGACGTCCGAGCTGGTTGAGATGCGGATGGAGTTCTTATGGACGATGGCGATGCCTCCTCCTGTTTGGTTGATGCGATCTTTTCGGATGATTTTGTAGCCTTCCGGGATGGCTATGGTGATGTCTGGGGCTGAAGAGGCGTTCATCCAAGTTTCTGTTAGGAAGGCGACGTCTGGGGAGAGGGTGTCTAGTAGATTCCAAAGGTTGATGGCGTGGCTGTGGACCGATCGGGTGTTGAGTAGGATGCAGTTTAGGTGGTTGGCGTCGGGTCTATGTTTGGTGTTAGTGGGTGAGGATTTGGTTTTTGTGCCGTCAAACTTGCAGGAGTTGCATGTGAAGGGTCCATGGGTGTGTCCAGGTGCGGCTTGGGCGCAGTTGGGGAGTCGACTGGGGTTTAGGGCAAGGAGGGAGGAGGAATCGTATGTAATGCGGGTGGGCTGGGACTTAAGGGAACCAGGGGGTCTGGCGCTGGGCGCGGTCTCGGCGCGGACGGGCGTAGACGGGCTTACCTTTGGCGCACCTTCGGCGCGGCCGTAGCGCGTGGACACTGCGCGTTGGGACATGTGCTTTAAATGGATAGAGGAGGGGCGGAGCGTGGGAGGGTCCGCTGAGAGGCGGTCTCGGGGAGGCGTGTCAGGGGAAGCACAACAATCAAGATTGTGGTGGAGCCTCGAAACGAAACTCAGCAGACAATGCTAGTAAACCTGAAATGCCCAACTAGAAGCAGCGCGGTCTCTAGGGCACCGGGTGAGAGCGCTACCCCTTCAGTAATGCTTTGGCCACAGAGCGCTTCAGTAAATCACAGTATAAAGTTTAAATTCAATGCGGAGTTAAAATGCTAATGCTCAGCGCGCAGTTACAATGCAGAAATCAATGCGGAATGCGGAGTTTAGATAATAATGCTCAGCGCGCTAGCAACGATACCGATCTGAAGTCAAGCAGGTCTAGATCAGTATCAGCTGTATCAGTATCAGGGCGTTGTAATTGGCAGGAGTCAGGGAGCGAGGGAGGGAGCGGCCGTTCGGGACGATGTTGACTGTTAAATTAGCAGATGTATTCTACCCTTGTGGAAGAACTAAGGTTACCTCAGCACAGACTCACCCCTGGTATGACGCATCCTGTCGGAAAGCAAAAAAAGACCTGTTAGTCGCAATAAAAGATAAGGACAGAATGAGTATAAAGCAGTGTCGGCTCAGGTATAAGCAGGTTGTCAACAGAGAAAAGAAAAACTGGGAGGTGAATAGGTGGGAAGAACTTAGATTAGCACTCCTGAGCAAAGACTCCAAGTCATTTTGGGCCATTGTTAGTACCGGGAATCGTGGGGGAGGACCCCCGCCCATAGCGAATGTAGCACCTTTAGTTTGGGAAGCCCACTTTGGAGCATTATATGCTAACCCTGCTCAAGAGTTACCTTTGTCCCCTACCCTTAGGCCCCCCCATGAGTATAGATTGGAGGGGCTGACGGTTCCTGTGATGGGGATGCCGGACAGGCTCTCCCGCTCTCAACCCCAGGACCCCTCCATGAGCATCGATTGGTGGGGCCCTTGGATACTGAGCGGGGTCAGGGGATAGTGGCCTCCCGTCTGAGTATCGCCTGGGTGGGCACTTGGATATTTCGCTTATGGAGGTCGAGAGCGCAATAGCCAAACTTTTACCTAACAAGGCCCCCGGCTTGGACAAGCTTCCTGGGGATTTATTCCGAGCACAACCTAAAATTTGGGCACCATATTTGGCTGTTCTCTTTAACGCAATACTCACAGGGGAATGACCCGCTAGATACCTGGATCGGAGCAGAAATTGTTCCTATTCATAAAAGAGGCTGTCCGCTAACCCCGTCTAATTATAGGCCCATCAGCTTGATAGATACCACGCAAAAGCTGATGGGCAGGATCATCTTAGACAGAATACAGGGGTGGATAGAGGATAATGGGATTTTGACTATATTCCAAGCTGGGATTAGGACCGCATTTCCACAATAGATCAAATCTTTAAGCTGCAGGTGCTATTTTGGAAAACGGTGTGTGTGGAGGGTGGCAGCCTCTACCTCATCTTTGTGGACCTGCGGGCCGCATTTGATCTAGTACCAATCAATCAATCAAGGCATTTATAGAGCGCACTACTTACCCGGAGGGTCTCAAGGCGCTTGGGGGGGGTGGGGTGCCACTACTGCTCGAACAGCCAGGTCTTGAGTTTCTTCCTGAAGGAGAGGTGGTCTTGGGTCAGGCGAAGGTCGGTCGGGAGGGTGTTCCAGGTCTTGGCGGCCAGGTAGGAGAAGGACCTTCCTCCTGTTGTTGCTCTTCGGATGCGGGGGACGGCGGCGAGGGCGTGGTTGGTCGATCGGAGGTGGCGTTTGGGAGCGTAGAAGTTGAGGCGGTTGTTGAGGTAGCTCGGGCCTTGGTCGTGTAGGGCTTTGTGTGCGTGGGTGAGGAGACGGAAGGTGATTCTCTTGTTGACGGGGAGCCAGTGCAGGTCTCTCAGATGTCCGGAGATGTGGATGCTCCGGGGGATGTCGAGGATGAGTCTGGCTGAGGCGTTCTGGATCCGCTGGAGTCTCTTCTGGAGCTTGGCGGTGGTTCCGGCGTAGAGGGCGTTGCCGTAGTCCAGTCGGCTGGTGACGAGGGCCTGGGTGACCGTCTTCCTGACCTCGGTGGGGATCCACCGGAAGATCTTCCGTAGCATGCGCAGGATGTTAAAACAGGACGCGGAGACGGCGTTGACTTGTCTGGTCATGGAGAGGGAGGAGTCCAGGATGAAGCCCAGGTTGCGTGCGTGGTCTGTCGGTTTGGGTGCGGTGCCCAGGGCGGGGGGCCACCAGGAGTCGTCCCAGGCGGAGGGCGAGGAGCCCAGGATGAGGACTTCCGTCTTGTCTGAGTTCAGTTTCAGGCGGCTGGTCGTCATCCACTCGGCTACCAAGGGAAAAGCTTTGGTTCTTATTGCTAGGCATGGGTTTACCCACTTATATGTTGGACATCTTGAATAGACTCCACACGAATAATTATGCCCAAGTCAGGTGTGGGAAGCACGGGGAATTGTCGGCACGTTTCCCTGTGAAGAAGGGGGTACGCCAGATGTGTGTCTTGGCCCCAACCCTATTCTGTCTCTACATAAATGGGTTAGTTGATCCCCTGCTGAGAGTAAAAGATAATGATGCCCCAAGGCTGGTGACCAGGCGGGTGCCCGCTTTGATGTTTGCAGATGACACTCTGTTGTTATCGAAAACATCAACGGGCATTCAGCGTATCCTGGACAGCTTTGCAGCCTTTTGTATGCTGCGCGGGCTAGAGATAAACTTGGACAAGACCAAGTTTATGATCTTTAATCCCCCTAAGAAAACCCGCCCTAACCCCCTTTTAAATGGTACATATTTAGAAAGAGTAAAGACTTTCGACTACTTCGGTATCGCCTTAAAGGAAAACTATGACTGGGGCCCTCAGATAGCAAAGGCGGCCCTTAGGTTATCCCAAGTGGTCGGGGGAATCAGTAAAGTGCATAGAACTTTGGTTTTTAAGCCTGCGGCACCGGTTGTAGAAATCTATAAACTCCAGGTCAGGGCGGCTTCGATGTATGGAGCAGAACTATGGGGACATAAACATATAACTAGTCTCCCGAGGGTAGAACATGCCTTTATGAGGAATTTATTGGGTCTACCAGCGAGCACACGCATCAAGGCCAATGATGTACTGGAAGAGGCTCTGGTCTGTGCCTGAGCTAGCTTCCTACAAAGAAGAATTCATGGAAGTGTGGGCCGCTTTAAAAAACAAAAACATTCCATGGCTCCTACACATTAGGTCACTCTGTGGGCAAATTGGTTTACCTGAGTTGTGGGAGAACCCTGTAGAATGCTACCCAAGAATAATTAAAGCTGAGCTGTTGCGCCTTGCTAGGAACTAGAATCTAATATCTCTTCAGAGGTGCTCTACTATGGGAAGACTGACAATGGAGTTCCTTCAAGTAAAAATTTAACCCAGAATGGAGGATTTCTTGGACTGAATTGATCCTTCCCTTGCAAGGAAACTCTACATGCAGTTCAGGATTGGCAACCTCCCGCTTAGGGCATTTACATATAAATGGGCTAACGCAGAGAAAATTGTATGCCCGGCATGTAATTACAACCAAGAAGATGTATGCCATGTCCTGTTTTTTTGTCCAGCCTACCAGATAATAAGGAAATGCTGGCTGATCCCACTCTGTAGGAACTTAGGTTTTACCCAATGTGCCCAAGCCTGTAGGGTTCTAAGATATGATACCCACCCTCCCTTCGTCTTTGCTGTATCACGGTTTTTGTTTGGTATGTGGCGCAGACGGAGAAGTTTTCTATAACATCTGTGTTTATCTATTAATTGTACTGTATAGTCTGATAACTATCAAGTTTAATCCAATGTTAGCCTTATGTTTTACTGTACATGTAATTTACTGTTTTTACACCCTGTGCTTCTATGTATCTATTTTATCTGCACTTTTATGGTCTATGTTGACCGAAATAAAGTTATCACAAGAATATTTTACATCACAACAGATCAGATCCTGAATGGGAAAAATGGTTGCTCTGGCCCACAGACACAAACATCTGTCAAGAACGATTCCTGAGCACAATACAGGGTTTTACTTTCAATAGGCCAGACCTGGGCTATGTTCAAAGACATCATCCAGTGTAGGAAAATTGTGCCTTGTTTGGCTTGAGAAATCTACACTAGAGGATGTGAAACAACACTTATCTTTACTTAAAGAAGGCGCAGACCTGAGCGATTTCTTGCTAGGTCCAAGAAAAACGCGTCATAAAACATTTCATATATGCCGGTATCTATGCTGCTTATAATTAAATATGGAAGGTTACCCAAGCAGACGCTGCAGAAAGAATACGAGAAATTGATCGTAATAATTTAGAGTAATCTCCGGCTGTTTTCGACAATGGGTTAACGGCTCTGTCATCCAGGATATATTCATTGGGCAACATTGTATCCTCTGCCATAGACATTATGGAACAAGATTTGGTCATGCTGCGATAAGGCCAGTCTCACTTACGTTCTATTTTGCTATTAGGCTGGACGCTACAAAACTTTAGTGCAGGCTATGTGCCTTGGCGTTTTATCAACACGTCATATCTGTTTTCAGAATTCAATCTCACTGATAAACAGATCCAACTGGCATGAAGGGGAGCAAAGTATACAGTGCTAAGCATTGAAAAACTTGAAAAATTGCCATTTACGGTAGCAGAAAATCCAGCTACTGAGTGGATCATTCATGGAAAAATAACTCTGCCTGTTTCAACTTTCCATTTTCAGTATTGCCTCAAAAATATACCAGCAGGCAAATATGAAAGGTTGGGTAAAGAATACATCAAGAAATCCTGTGATTTACCTTACACACACAGATGTTGGAGTGGGGGCGTGAAGTGTTTCTTAGCGGTACACACTGTGAAAATGCACTAAGCAGTTCTCTCCTATATCAGGGTATTTATTTACACGGGGCTTTTAACGGTCCCACTGCAATTTTGTCCTGTCACCTGCAAGGTTCACCAGCCGCAGTGATTATTCCAATTTTTGGACAATTTTCAAATGGAAGTTACATTATGTTGAACGATCACAGCTGCTGTGGCATGTTGCCAGACATCCTGTATCTAGTAACAGTTACTTCCAGGGTCACTTGCTGTATGCAAGTCTTGTTCCCCCAAATAGACACAGTCAGGGAGTCACCTTTATGGCCTTCATTGAACATCTCTTCTATACGAATTGATACTTTAAGCAGAATTAAATCCATTCTTTTACAACAAACCGTGCCTTTGACCTCGGCCAAAGACACCTATGATCTACAAATTGCAAGGACTTCGGCTGAGATACAGGCTCTGTTAAGTACAAACTGCCCTACACATTTCACAGTAATGTTGGGACGTATCTTAAACATGTCTGATACGAGCGGTATTGTGCATGTATTTAGGAACGAATGTTCAGGATTGTTAACACCTTTTCAAGCAGTCCTCGGAATCATTCCAAACTTCGTGCACTCGGTGTTTGGTGGTCTGCCGCTAATTCTAGCTCTCGTTGCAGGAATCCTGTTTTTATTCCTACTGCTACGCTATGGCAAGCCAATCTACCGTCGTGACTCCCAGCACTGTGGAGAAAGCTCTCCTGGAAAAGAAGTGTTGTGAACGCATAGTACAACTTTTGGGTTTACCTCGTCTATGAGAATTAAATACCAAATGGTTTCTGTCATTCAGACCAATCTGGCAAGATTGCATCTTACCTGTTCTTCGCTCCCTGCTTTGCGGTGAAGAATGTGTGATAGACATCTGTCTAACACTCCCATCAGTCATGCCAACGGATATCGATACTCTGCTGGACCCGGTAACGGCCCATGCTCTGTGTTGTCCCCAGAGGCTACTAATTCAGATGCCGGCATTCATTGAGATCCCACAGATGCAAATTGCTACTGCTGAGGTACGAGAAGAAACAACGGGCACGCTGGTAACATCTTGTGGCTTGTCTGCGCAAGAGGTATCTTTAACAAGCATTTACAATGCAATGGTTTTGCCTTTGTTAAAGTTTGAGCTGTTGGCAAAGCTCTTGACCATTTTTTTTTAACATAAATAAATGGCATTGTTATTTGCAATGCCACTAGCTTTATCTTTCGCAAATGACACCCACAAACACCTACAGAGAGCCCCCAACACACACCCACACAGAGCCCCCCCCACACACTGCGAGCCCCACCACACACTGCGAGCCCCCCCACACACACTGCGAGCTCCCTCCACACACTGTGAGCCTCCCCTATACACTGCGAGCCACCCCCTACACAGAGAGCCCGCACACACCGAGAGCCTCCTCCACACACTGAAAGCCCCTGCCTTACACACTGAAAGCCCCCCCACACACAGAGCCCCCCGCCCACACACAGAGAGCCCTCCCCTTGTTTGGCAATGTACACTAAGCCCTTATAGTTTGATAAAGCTTTGGAGAGAGTTATTTGCAACTGTTCATTATAAAGAATATATTCGTTTCTAACTATACAATGGTGGGCAATATATCTTATTCAAGCCACTCTCAGATGGACGCAGGCAGCTGCTTAGAAACTTTTTTAAACAACATACACAATGAGGTCAAGGTCTTAGAATGCGAGTGCACGTACTGTTGTAAAACATGAATAAGGCACATGAGGATGACACACAGAACCATGCATAGGCACAATATTGCACAGTGACTTTACTAGTTTAAATAACCCTATAACGTCTGAAGAATATGAAGATTGATGTATAAAACGTTGCATGGATGAATGGATGTGTGAAAATGTGGGTGGATGATTGATGGGTGGATGGATAGAAATGTGGATGTCTAAAGGATGGATGTATGGATGGAAGGATGAAAGGGTGGATGGGTGCAGGATGGATTGTTGAAAGTGTGGATGAATGGATGAAAGGATGCGTGTAAGGATGAAAGGGTGGATGGAAGAAGGACGGATGGAAGAAAAGGTGAATGTATGGATGGATAAAATGTTGCATGGATGAATGATGTATGGATGTGTAAAAATGTGGTAGGATGAATGATGTATCATTCACATTGTTTAGCTTGTTGTGAGTATTATCACTGGAGTAGCAGTTCTAATGAACGTGGGATGTTTTTTTTTCATTCTTTCTGAAGGTATAAGACAGATGAATTTGCTACAGAACATAGAATGAGTGCATGTGGTATAGCTTCTTTAAAAAAATGTTTTGCACAGTAACATATTTTAGGCATTTTGCTCAATTTGCTATAGAACATAGAATGAGTGCATTTGTTGTAGTCTCTTTAAACTAAATTTGCACAGTAACATATCTTATGTAGTTTGTAAATAATAATGCAAAGACAAGATAAGAAGGTTTCAAAATTTTATTTAAGTAAATATATTTACTATTATTGTATGAAAGCAAATTAAACTTTAATGAAAATACTGTTTTTTTTGCATTTTTTATGAAACATAATTTGAATATTTTCTCTTTTTACTTCCATTTACAGTAAAGTATTGTGTCCTTTTTTTCAACTCATGAATTTTTAGTATGTATCCGTTTTGAAAAATGACTAACATTTTTTGGCAAGTTATGCATTAGAGCTTCTTGAATGTCGTCAATGTCGGCTGGTATATTGAAGAAGTCCATTAGAATAGTGTTATTTATTTCCACAGATTGTAAATTTTCGGCGTTCTCAATATGTACATTTAGTGTACAGTGTTCCTGATTTGCAGTTTCTAGCCCCTATATAGTCAGATTTATTTCTTCTTGTGGTGGTTGTATTTTCTGTGAAGGAAAAAGAAAAGAGTTAGTTGATAACATTTTTTGAAGATCTTTTGTTTCTTTTTTTTTTTGTTGTGTTGACCTAAGCAAAAAATTCTTGTTATATGAAATTACGTATAAATAGTGACTAGTAGGTACTAGTATTGTGTTTTAGAGTAGTATTGTAAATAGTGATTATAGTTAATAGTGCAGTGTGAGTAGAGTTTGTGAGTTATTAGTAGAGTGTGTAGCATGTACAATGCAATCTTTTTGCCTTTGTTAAAGTTTGAGCTATTGGCAAAGCTCTTGACATTTTTTTTTTAACATAAATAAATGGCATTGTTATTTGCAATGCCACTAGCTTTATTTTTCACAAATGACACTCACAAACACCTACAGAGAGCCCCCAACACACACCCACACAGAGCCCCCCACACACTGCGAGCCCCCCCACACACACTGCGAGCTCCCTCCACACACTGTGAGCCTCGCCCACACACAGAGCCCCCCGCCCACACACAGAGCCCCCCGCCCACACACAGAGAGCCCTCCCCTTGTTTGGCAATGTACACTAAGCCCTTAGAGTTTTATAAAGCTTTGGAGAGAGTTATTCTGCTACTGTTTATTATAAAGAATATATTCGTTCCTAACTATACAATGGTGGACGATATATCTTATACAAGCCACTCTCAGATGGACGCAGGCAGCTGCTTAGAAACTTTTTTAAACAACATACACAATGAGGTCAAGGTCTTAGAATGCGAGTGCACGTATTGTTGTAAAACATCAATAAGGCACTTGAGGATGACACACAGAACCATGTATAGGCACAATATTGCACAGTGACTTTACTAGTTTGAAAAACCCCATAACTTCTGATGAATCTGAAGATTGATGTATAAAATGTTGCATGGATGAATGATGGATGTGTGAAAAGGTGTGTGGATGTGTAAAGGATGGATGTATGGATGGAAGGATGAAAGGGTGGATGGATTGTTGAAAGTGTAGATGAATGGATGAAAGGATGCGTGGAAGGATGAAAGGGTGGACGGAAGAAGGACGGATGCAAGAAAAGGTGGATGTATGGATGGATAAAAGGTTGCATGGATGAATGATGTATGGATGTGTGAAAAGATGGTGTGATGAATGATGGGTGGATGGATGAAAGTGTGGGTGGATGGATGTATAGATGAAAGGTTGGATGGATGAAGGATGGATGGATGGGAGAATGAAAGGATGGATAGTTAAAAGGTTGCATGGATGAATGATGTATGTGTGAAAAGGTAGGTGGATAAATGATGTGTGGATGGATGGATGCGTTGATGTATGTATAGATTGGAGAATGAAATGTTAAGACGGATGTAGAAAATGTTGCATGGATGAATGATTGATGGATCGTTGAAAAGGTGGCTGGACGAATGATGAGTGGATGGATAGAAGGGTGGATGGGTAAAGGATGGATGTATGGATGGAAAGATGAAAGGGTGGATGGATGTATTGTTAGTAGAATGAAATGGTAGATGGATGTATGTATAAAAATGTTGCATGAATGATGGATGGATGTGTGAAAAGGTGCGTGGCTGTATGATGGGTGGATGGATAGAAGGGTGGATGAGTAAAGGATGGATGTATGGATGGAAAGATGCAAGTGTGGATGGATGAAGGATGGATGAATGAAAGTGTGGATGAAAGGATGCATGGAAGGATAAAAGGGTGGACGGATGAAGGACGGATGGAAGAAAACGTGGCTGGATGTATGGATGGATAAAACATTGCATGGATGAATGATGTATGGATGTGTGAAAAGGTAGTGGGATGAATGATGGGTGGATGGATGAAAGGGTGGGCGTATGGATGTATAGATGATAGGGTGGATGGATGAAGGATGGATGTATGGATGGGAGGATGAAAGGATGGATGGATAGATAAAACGTTGCATGGATGGATGTGTGAAAAGGTAAGTGGATGAATGATGGATGAAAGGGTGTGTGGATGGATGTATAGATGGGAGAATGAAATGTTAGATGGATGTATGGATGGAGAAAATGTTGCATGGATGAATGATGGATGGATGTCTGAAAAGGTGGGAGAACGAATGATGGGTGGATGGGTAAAGGATAGATGTATGGATGGAAAGATGAACGGGTGGGTGGATGGATATATAGTTAGGAGAATGAAATGGTAGATGGATAGATAAAAGGTTGCATGGATGAATTATGGATGGATGTGTGAAAAGGTGGGTGGCTGTATGATGGGTGCATGGATAGAAGGGTGGATGTGTAAAGGATGGATGTATGGCTGGAAAGAAGAAAAGGTGGATGAAGGATAGATGGATGAAAGGAAGGATGAAAGAATGGATGGATGTGTGAAAGTTTGAGTGGATGAATGATGGTTGGATGTGATGAGGTCTAACAGGCGCATTTATTGTTGTCCAAAGTTGAGGAGTACCAGTTTCTGGAAACTTTTGTTGGAAGGGGTCATTATGCCAAAAAATCTTTTACAAGTGTGTCTCGCAAGTGTGTCTCGGTATCAAAAATTTTGAAGACCTCTACCCTACTCACACTTACACAGAGCTCCTCACACACCCACCCAGAGCTCTTTTCACACTGCAAGCTTTTTCCATTCACTGTGAGGCACACACACTGATGTACTCTCACACACTGCGAGCTCCTCTCACATACGGGGAGTTTCCACACACATTGCGAGCTCTACAGACTGCAAGCCCTACACTCTGCAAGTATACACTGCAAGCTCAACACACTGTTTGGCATTGTACATGAGGCCCTCAGAGTCTATACAGCTTTGGAGAGTTATTTTGCAACTGTTTATTATAAAGAATAGATTATTTCTTAATTTTCCAAAAAAATGATATTGAAAGACACTTGCAGTTGTAAGTCTTTGTGAAGTAACTTGTTTTTTGACTATTTTCTTTCGAAGCTTACAATGCTTATTGTTGACTTGAATTGCCCATATTACAAATGTAATGAGACAATATATTTTATAGGAGTTCCAATGAACTTGTGATTTGTAAATTTTTTTACTATTCACTCAGAAGTTAGAAGACAGATGAACTTGCTATAGGATATACAATGAGTGCATTTGTTATAGCTTAAAAAAAAATATGTTTGCACAGTAACATATGTTATGCACTTTGTAAATAGATATGGACTGTAGGTGCCTATGTAATTCACATTGTTTAGCTTGTTGTAAGTATTATCACTGGAGTAGCAGTTCTAATGAACGTGGATGTTTTTTTTTACCATTTTTTCTGAAGGTATAAGACAGATGAATTTGCTACAGAACATAGAATGAGTGCATGTGGTATAGCTTCTGTAAAAAGAAATTTGCACAGTAACACATGTTAGGCATTTTGATCAATTTGCTATAGAACATAGAATGAGTGCATTTGTTGTAGTCTCTTTAAACTAAATTTGCCCAGTAACATATCTTATGTACTTTGTAAATAATAATGCAAAGACAAGATAAGAAGGTTTAAAAATTTTATTTAAGTAAATATATTTACTATTATTGTATGAAAGCAAATTAAACTTTAATTAAAATACTGTTTTTTTTGCATTTTTTATGAAACATAATTTGAATATTTTCTTTTTTTACTTCTATTTACAGTAAAGTATTGTGTCCTTTTTTACAACTCATGTATATTTAGTATGTATCCGTTTTGAAAAATGACTAACATTTTTTGGCAAGTTAGGCATTAGAGCTTCTTGAATGTCGTCAATGTCGGCTGGTATATTGAAGAAGTCCATTAGAATAGTGTTATTTATTTCCACAGATTGTAAATTTTCGGCGTTCTCAATATGTACATTTAGTGTACAGTGTTCCTGATTTGCAGTTTCTAGCCCATATATAGTCAGATTTATTTCTTCTTGTGGTGGTTGTATTTTCTGTGAAGGAAAAAGAAAAGAGTTAGTTAATTAAATTTTTTTGAAGTTCTTTTTTTTTTTTTTTTTCTTGTGTTGACCTAAGGAAAAAATTCTTGTTATATGCAGGCTTACATCATGTTAATAAGTAGTGAAGATATTTTAAGAAAGGATAGATGTGAGTAAAGATAGTGAAAAGGTATAATATAGTGTGTATAATAGAGGATTAGAGACTGTTTTGTAATGTTATAGCTACTTTAGTAAAAATACGTATTAATAAATAGTGACTAGTAGGTACTAGTTTTGTGTTTTAGAGTAGTATTGTAAATAGTGATTATAGTTAATAGTGCAGTGTGAGGAGAGTTTGAGTTATTAGTAGAGTGTGTATGAGTTCTTTAGTGCATTGTCAAATATTTTTGGGAGTATTTAAGTTATTGGCGTACTAGTATAAAGAGAATTAGAAAGGGACAAAAAATTGTGTACTAAAGTGTTGGTATTAAAGTCATATTTGTAAGTGATAGTTGGGCATTATTAGTAAGTTATTTTGAAATAGTGAATGTTATTTTTCCGTAATAATGTGTTCTTTTATGGTGTGAGTAATAAAGAGAGAGTAGTAAAGATTGAGTAGTAGATTTATTAGGGGAGAGTATTAGTGAGTTTTATAGTAGTGATTAGTAGAATATGTAGTATAGCTTAACCGATTTAGATAGTGAGTATTAGAAAAAAGAGTTAGAGGGAATTGTAATTAGTGAATATAGAGTTTGATAGTGTTTTAAAAAGTAAATAGTATAGATTGAGAAGTAGAGCAAGGTATTAATAGTTTAATAATTTGTACTTACTTGAAATTGTGTATTTCTTGTTGTGTTCAACATTTTATTCCTGTTAAATTCATGCACTGTCAGGTGCGTCATCTTTATGTAGGATCCAATTTCTATCGGGAAGTCTGTGGCATCTCTCCAAAGAGTTATTTTCACTGAGTCCGTTGTATCTTTCACAGTTATTGATTTAAGTTTTGTATCTTGGCCAGCGATAATAATTGTTTTTGTTTCTTCTTCCTGTAAGACAAAAAATTGGTAATAGAAATTTGTTTATTATGTTACAGTGTTGGTGTGTAAGAGTGTGGGTGTTAAAGAGTGGGTGTGAGCGTGTTGTAGTAGAATGTGTGTTAAAGAGTGTGTGTGAAAGTGTGTTTTTTTATGAAAGAGTGTGTAAAGGTGTGTTTTTTATGAAAGAGTGTGTGAAAGAGTGTTTGCGAAAGAGTGTGTGCGAAAGAGTGTGTGCGAAAGAGTGTGTGCGAAAGAGTGTGTGCGAAAGAGTGTTTGCCAAAGAGTGTTTGCCAAAGAGTGTGTGCGAAAGTGTTTTTTTTTATGAGAGAGAGTCTGTCAAAGAGTCTGTCAAAGAGAGAGTTTGTCAAAGAGAGAGTCTGTCAAAGAGAGTCTGTCAAAGAGAGAGTCTGTCAAAGAGAGAGTCTGTCAAAGAGAGAGTCTGTCAAAGAGAGCGTCTGTCAAAGAGTGCGTCTGTCAAAGAGTGCGTCTGTCAAAGAGTGCGTCTGTCAAAGAGTGCGCCTGTCAAAGAGTGCGCCTGTCAAAGAGTGCGCCTGTCAAAGAGTGCGCCTGTCAAAGAGTGCGCCTGTCAAAGAGTGCGCCTGTCAAAGAGTGTGCCTGTCAAAGAGTGTGCCTGTCAAAGAGTGTGCCTGTCAAAGAGTGTGTTTGTGAAAGAGTGTGTTTGAAAGAGTGCGTTTGTGAAATAGTTCATTTGCGAAAGAGTGCGTTTGTGAAAGAGTGCGTTTGTAGAAGAGTGTTTTGATAAATAGTGTTGTTGTGAAAGTGTGTGTTTGTATTAGTGTGTTTGTGAAAGAGTATGGCTGTGAAGTGATGTAGATAGTAAATAGTTGTTGTGAAAGTGTGTTTGTGAATAGTTGTTGTGATAGTGTGTTGGTGTGTAATAGTGTTTGGGTGTAAGAGTGTTGATGTGTAAGAGTGTTGTTGTGAAAGTGTTTGTGTGTATGATTTTTTGTAATAGTATTTGTTAAAGACTGTGTAAGTGTTTTGTAAAGGGTGTTGTATCTTGTGTGGGTGCAATAGTGTGCTAGTGGTAAAGAGTGTGTGTGTTTAATATTGTTCTAGTTAAAGACTGTGTTGTAGAAAGTAGTGTGTGTAAGAAGGGTGTATGTGTAATAGTGTGTGTGTGAAATAGTATGTAATAGAGTGTTGTTTTGGAACTGTGTGTGTGTGAAACAATGTTTGCTAGTTTTTGTTTGAAAGATTGTGCTGTAAGTATTGTGTGCAAGAGTATGTGTGAAAGAGTGTGTGGTATATAGTGTGTGTGTAAAAGTGTGTTAAAGGGGGTCTGTGATAATTTTGTTTATTTTTATAAGCTTACCTCTGCAATTGTCCCAGAAATGCTCATTAATGAGCGTAGTGAAGCTGCTTTAACTGTTTTTATAGGTGATATTGGTGGAGCAGGGGGTTGTAGGATATATTCTGCCTCTTGTATAATTTCTTGAGGTATAGTTAAGGGGATCATGCGGGATATTTTCGTTTGTTTCGTGATGATAATCACATTGTTTTTGGATAAGAAATTTCGAATCATAATAGCTTGTCCTTCTTTAGTTTGCTGGTAAAATGGCTCATTGTAGCATGTTGCTTTAATGCAACTACTTTCATCAGCTAGAGCTAGATGATACATGACTTTGTTCTCTTGTTTAGCATTTGCATAGTTTGTTTTTGTTGAACATTTTACAATGTTGGCTCTGATTGTTTTTTGGTACGGTTTGTTGTCTTCATGTTTAAATTTTTTGAGGTCTTGTATGGAAATCATCTGAAACGAGAGTAAATGTTAGTACACATTCTGAACATAAATTTTTCCCCTTTTGCTATTATCTGTAATAAAATAGCATGTTAATGAAGTGTTTGCATTTTAAACTGCCACCCATAATGCGTTGTGATCACTATAATATGATTCTAATGTACCGTAGTGCATGATGTTGTCATTAGTATAGATGTGATCTAGTGTTGAATTGTAGTCTGTTGTGTATTGTTGTATTTTTTGCTGGCATTGAAATTGCTGGAGCATATATTCTAATAGCAAAGTTCTGTTTGGTGACATTTATGTTAAATCTATATTGAAGTCTCCCATGATGACATATTTTGAATTTGGATACAAGTTAATTATGCTACTTAAAACTTGTAATAATGTCTGCAAAGGTACATGTGGTGGTTTGTACAGTATAATAAATAAGTATTCAGAATCATTAAGATGCTGAGTGAAAAGTAAAAAGTCAATTTCGTGTTGTGTTTCATATATTGGCGATAAAAGCATGTTTTTCTTGTAATAAATGGCAATACCATGCTTTGTTTGCTGGTTGTGAAATTTATCAAATAATACTAGGTGATATTGTTCTATTAAGAACGTATTCTTATCTGCTTTTCTAGTTGTGTTTATTTCAGTGAGGCATATAATATCACTGTTCATGATATTTTTGTCTGATTTAATAGCAGTGTAATTTCTTTGCAAGGACCGTATGTTATGGACAATTATATTACACTGTTGTTTATAGCTATCTAATTGTGGTACTGATATTTGTAATTGCATGTGTGTTCTTAAACGTGTCATTTCTTCATGTACTTTTGGATGTACAGCTATTTTGTCTTGCTGAAAGTTTCTAATGTATATGTTGGCTAAAGATTTAGCTCTGCTTAAAGCTACGTAATGCATATGATGTACTTTACTGTTGTTAAAGTGAATGTAAAGGGGCTCAACTGTTTCTCCTTGTGTTCTATGTATAGTTCTTGCAGATGATTGTCGCAATGGAAATTGTTTGCGTATAATTGTTATAAATTTCTGGGTATATTGGAAATGCCGTGTAATAGCATGAATTGGTGTCCAATGAGGCAAAATATTACTGTGATATATGTGTTTGTTTTCTTGTCTTGTTAATTTGCCTACTGTTTCTTTATCAAAATTAATCCAAATTACATTTGGGCTGTTATTGATAGCTTCTACAAATTCTACTATACCTGTTGCACCATTTGTTAAACCATCATTGACATTTATATTGTTAGTTAAATCATATCTTAATTTTAATGCAATATGTAATATTGATGGCAGGCTCATTGTTTTAGTAGGATCTGTGGGCAACTGTTGGAGTATTTTTTTTTTACTGCTTCACTTAAGTCTGCTGCAACTGTATCTATTGCTGTAGCTGTGTAAACTGGGTAATGGGTTATATGTTCTAATAAAACTGCATTATTTATTCTATTCACTTCATTGTTAGTTCCCATAATGTAAGGGATCGTTTTGCTCATGTTTTCAGGTGGTTCTATTTCTCGTGTTTTTATCTGTATAATATCTTCATTTGTTTGTTTCCCTTCTCTTAATCTGTTTAGTAGTTCAGCAAATGGTAAGTCATTTTGTTGTCTCATGATTTTAGTTAACTCAAATAACTTGAAATGTGTCTGCCATAAATTAGTACTTACTGGCCTATATGAATGTTTTGGGTTGTCAAATATGTATGGGTCAAAAACTGGCTTCAATTGGTAAAAGTCTCCAATTGCTAAAATAGATATTCCGCCAAAAGGGAGATCAGACATTTTTATCTCTTGCAATCTATTATGTATGAAGTTGAATACATTAGCCACTACCATTGATATTTCATCAATTATTAGCAATTTAAGATGCATTAGCTGACCTTGTAGTGTGCTTCTATTCTCATGAGTTAGCTGTCTATGAGTTAGTGTTTGTGAAATAGGTATTTTAAAAGTACTATGTAGTGTTTTGCCTTGAATGTTATGTGCTGCTTTGCCAGTTGGAGCTGTAAGCAATACATATATGTTATCTGGGTTTTCTCCTGCTTTTGTATTGTAATAACGTACTAATGTTTGGTAAAGTGCTGTAATAAGGAAACTTTTGCCTACTCCTGCACCACCTGTACAAAATGTGTAGCATGGCGTTTCTTTTGTTTTAACCCAATGCAAATGATGATATATAAAGTTAAGTTGTTCTGCTGTTAGATTTTGCATTATACTGTCATATTGTTCTTTTGGCATTATGTTATTGCTTAGTGCTTCTTCTGTACTTGTACTTCTAATCCCTAAATCAAATGATAGGTCATACAATGGCTTTTCATTATTTTGCACTTCATGGAATATGGTGTTATCTTCTTCGGTATCTATTGGTGGTAGCAATGTATCTAATATACTTGTTTCATTGCTATTAGTTGTTAGTTGTTTATTATGTTTATTATATTTATTATGGTTAGAATCAACTCCATCTTTAAGTTCTAGATAGCGTTCATAATACGTTTCCTTGTTATTAATTATATTATGTTCATTTCGCCATGGGTAAAAAAGCATGAGCAATTCTCTATAGTAATTTTCGGAGTCATTTTTGATGTTAAATCTGCAATAGCGAATTACTCTTGCTTTTTTTCTTTTTATGTAGTCTGTTTCGTGTACTAAATTTATCTCAAGTTCTTCGTCATCTGAGCTATGAAAGTTATTTTCAATAAGGAAATTGTCATGGCCTGTTTCTTGTTTTCCTTTACATTTCTTCTTTTCATTATACATAGATGCATAGTCAGCTAATGTACATGTTTCTAATTTTACAGGGCGTTTGCTGTACCTCACTATAATATTATCATATTGTATTTTAAAAGACTCATCTGGTAAAGAATTGATAGTTTCGATGTCTTTTAATAAGTATGTACGCTTTTCATTAGGACTTGTATTGATAAATACAAAAGATCTTGAACTTTTCCGTAAAGGAATTTGTAGTATTAGATATGCTGCTTCTTGGGCACTTATTTCTGTACAGTTTAAGAATTTGTTACCTATATGCTTAAGTTGTTCTTTAATACTTGGATTGGCATGTACTTCTTTAGCAGCTTGGGCAATTAATTTGCTCATTCCTCGCTGTGATTTACTAATGTATGAAACAATATACACAGCACATGCATAGGCATCTAAGATGTATTGTATATCTATGTTTGCTTGCCATGCTTTCAAAATAGTAGGATTGTAGTTATTTATAAAGCATTCAGCTGGTGTCCTTTTCAAGAAAATAGTATTTTTCTCTATAATAGATTGTATACATAAAGTATATTGTTTTAGATCTATGTTCATTGAATGTAAAAACTGTTCAAAAGTATAATTTGAAAATTCTTGTCTGTTTATAGTTAGATGTATTAGTTCAATTTGCTGTAAGAGCTCGTTATTTGTTTTGTCTAGCTCTATTGGTTCTAGTATAAAAGTTTCAGGCATTGGATATCTGGGATAATGATATCTGCATGTTCTTTTATGTTTGATACGGCAGTTTTTTGTATGGCCGTGTCTTTGTAGAGGTAGTAAAGACTCTATATCTTGTTCTTGTGTTTTTGCACATGTAACATACTTATTTATGAAAGTAGTGACTTCATTTTTATCAGAACTTTCATATAGTGGAGCATTTTCTATCCATATTATAGCATGTATATGTGGTGATCCCCGTTGTTGGAATTCCACTCTATAAAAGTAATCAATAATTTTTCCAATAGGATTACTTTCATGCAATAAAATTGAATTAAATAATTTCCTAACTTGGAAGTCGAAATGTATTGCACATGTAATGGGATTTTGCTGTATTAATTTGCATTTTGTTTCCCATGACATATTTTTAAATTCTTCTTTTGTGCGTTCTGGTCTTTTTTCTGTACGTAATAATATGTTAATTAAGTGATACCATTTAGTTTCTGCAGCTGATAATGTTAAAAAAAATTTGGTAATCCTAATTGTCTAATCATAGCAAAGAGGTCTTTCTTGCATTGCTCCCAATATGGTGGTGAACTACGGATTGTTTTAAGTATTTTGTATCCTTCATTATACTGTAAAATGGTATCTAATTTATTTTTTATGTCTTTGGCAGTTATAATGTTTCCATTATTAAAGTATTTCCTAAGAGATATAAATATTTTACTCTGTAATTGTTTAATGTGTAATGTTTTTAATTTAAAGAAAAGATTAGTAACACACTTTGCTACTCTTAGATCATTACTTCTTACTTCTGATTGACAGATTGTGCTGTAATGTATTGGGACATGCCTTTCTTTATTAGTTGGCCTTCGTTTTCCGCAAAATATAGTTGGGAATGCCAAATATTCGGCATCTTTGTCTTCATACAAGCCTCTTGGTGTGTTATATTCTGCAGGTGCTAAACTTAAAATATTATTTGTTTCTGTAGTAATAGTTTCATTATCTAACATAGTATCTAAATTTCCTGCTGGAATGTTGTCTGAGGAATCTGACGCATTACTTGTATCTGAAGTCTCATCACAAGAATGTATATCTTGTGTTGTATAATCCCAATCTTTATTAATAGTGATTCCATATTCTTGAAACAAACTGCTAGTAGTTGCTAAATTTAAAGCTGCACGTTTTACTTTGTTTGGTCTAACATTTTCATAATGGGTATAAGATTTATAACTTAATTTTCTTTTTAATTTTATAGGAATTGTCATGTTATCATTAATTTGCCTTGGTAAAACAGTTACAGTTGTCATAACGTCTGCAGGTACATTTACCACTGCACCTGATAGAGATTTTTGGAATCCACGTGGTAATGTTCTAATTTGTAAAAAAGGTATTCTTGGTGATACTAATCTTTCTTCTAAGTTATGCAAGTATAAGACTGCTGGGATATCAGGAAATGTCATCCCATTATAAACTGAACATGGAGGTATTTTGTCTTTACATATATATGTGTAACATGTTCTGCATATCTCATCTGTTGTGTATTTGCTAATGTTACATTCTATGAATTTAGCTCTCTTACTAATACTGTTTGTTTTTTGAAGACTTTGATTATGCCATAGTTGATTGCAAATAGTGCAAGTGTACTCAGGTCCATATCGTATTTCTTCCTGAAATATCCTAATTATATCATTTGTTGTTTGACCTGTTATATCTCTATTATTAAGTGCATTTTCTCTGTTTTGTGTCTTTTTTCTTTTCCTATTACTGTTTATTTCTAGAATTTGTATATTGGTTGTTTGAATTAGTGATTCAACATCAGGTGTTAATGTGTTTCTTATCTCAGTATTGTTAAGAGCTATGTGTGAAGCTAAATAACTGTGTTCTGTTACATGCAGTCTATTGTCTTGACTATTGCTGTTTTGTGTGTTTATTATTGTATTTTCTACTTGTAAGTTATTTGAAGTAATTTCTCCTAATGCATTTATAGATATATGTGTTGTATGAACATATATGCTTTTTCTAGACTTTACATTTCCTTGTTTATGATTCCGTTGTGTTTGCTGTAATCCTTTTTTTCTAATTGTTTTTATGTTCACTGTAGTTAAATCTAAAATAATACTCTCAGAATTTGTAATTGTTTCTCTATCGCCTAACTTTATGATGCATTCTACAATAAGATTAATAGAGTCAATTTGGATAGCAATACATGTTCCATTAGGATGTTGTATTGCATTTTCATTTTGGCTATGTGAATCAAATAGAGAGTATGTATGTATAGTTTTGAAGACTGAAATCATATATCTACCTATAGAGATCAATACACCAGTTTGTGAATTAATTGTAGAAGTTAATGCTGATATAAATTTACTATGTAAAGTTTGTGCTGATTTTGTTAGTTCTTCGCTAAAGCATTTTTTGAGCTTTATAGAATAGATTATGTCATTGCTAACTATGTAATTTGGTAACTTTAGAGGTTGCATATAATCTTGTTCATTAACAGAGTGCATTTCTGTGTACAAAGCATCTCCAAGATTCATAATACAATGTAAATCTACACTATCCCAAATATATGCTGGTTTACAGTAGTTCTTTAGAATAGCAAATATACTATTTTGCAGAGAATGTGTATAGTGAATACTTTTATCACTATGTGTATTTTTTTCCTGTGTATGTGTCTTATGTAAAAACTGAATTTCTTGTGGTGTTTGTGTTAAAATACTTGAATCTATATTGGTATTATTTGTGGTACTTTGCTTGTTGTGCAATGTGCTATTGTGTATATTATCATGAAGTAAACTGTCATTACTTCCAGTAATAAGTTTATATGTATTATAGTAATCACTTGAATATGTGTTGGTATGTAAATTACTTGTGGATATTGTCTGTTGTACATTTATGTGTGTGCTATTAATTAAATTACTAGAATATGTGTTGGTATTTAAATTACTTGCTGGTATTGTCTGTTGTACATTTATGTGTGTGCTATTAATATGTTGTCTTTCTGTGTTGCCCTTTAGTGTTTTCTTAAGTATACTTGCATATGTGTCAGTAGGAGTAGTCTCTTGTGGTGTATTAGTATATTGTGTTGTGCTTATCTTCTTGCTGTTGTTTTTAGATAGATTATTAGGCCCTGTTGGAGTGAGAAGTGCACTGGAATATGTACTAGTACTAGGAGTATTATCTAAAGATGCTAATGGCTGTTCCTTATTCAAAAAAGTGTTTGTTTTAGATTGACATCTCTGAATGAATTTTTTGGCACTTTCTATACGCATTTCAAATGCTTCTGTGAAAAAATGTTCACATGCTTTAGTAGAATACACATAAAGATTTTTCGCTGCTACTGCATTCTTATTTTTTTCATGAAGCACCATTGCTTTTTGAAGTGATTCTTTTTTAATCGTACTTATTTGTATTGGAGTTAATTCATAGGGTACGCAATTCATGTTTGGTTTCTTTAGATAGTGTGCCAGATTTGTGATGTACTCTAGAAGTTTTTCAAATATGAACTGTATAGTAATACATGTTCCATTTGGGTGAGGCATTCCAGTGTTATCACGACTATGTGAGTCAAATACAAAGTACGAATCATTTTTCTTAAAAATGGATATAACATAAATTTCCATGCAAAGTATAACACCGGAGTTGAAATCAAGTGCAGGTTTTAATATTTTGTTCAAATTTGGAAACGAAGGGTCACATTGTTGTAATATGTCTCCATAATAAGGTTCTTTAAGTTTAAGTGAATAGATAGTAGTATTGTGTTCAATAAAATTTGGTAACTCATCTGGATGCCTAAGTTGTTCGCTATTAAGTAAATGCATATCTATATATAAAGCATCACCTAATTTCATAATGTAATGCAAGTCTTCTTTAGTCCATGTATGTGCATCTTTGTAATAGTTGTGTATAATTGCAAATGTACTATTTGGCAAGCATTGATAACCTCTAGAATTGCATGTAAATTTGTCATGACCTTGATGATAATCTGCTGCTAGTATTTGCATCTTAGCTTAGCTAATTTATTAAATAATTTGATATCGCTACAGTATTGCTAGATTTTTTGTTATAGCTGTGTTTTATTTTTGGGTTATATATATATATATATATATATATATATATATATATATATATATATATATATATATATATATATATATATATATATATTATATATATATATATATATATATATATATATATATATTTATATATATATTCACTTAAAAAACCATAGGTTATAGACCATATATAGTTAGGGATTAGCATTTACAAAACCTTATTTTACTCGCACAAAACCATTGAAATTCGCATATATAGTTAGTTGCGCTAACTATATATCGCGCACCCGCAATCCACTGCTGATCATGTCACATATTACATCATTCATGACATGGTCAGTGACATCACTGATGACATCACTGATGACATCTCAAATGACATCACTGATGACATCACTGATGACATCTCAAATGACATCACTGATGACATCACTGATAACATCTCATTTGACATTACTGATCATATCACTGATAATATCATTCATGTGATAATACGATGAACCTCTTCAGACTCTAATATAACCTTAGATACAATCAGTGTAAACAGACACTCACAGATTGTCACTCATCCATGGAGTTACTCATACATCTAGTCAGTCATGCAAAGAGTCAGTCATGCAAAGAATCACTCACACCTCCATTTCCTCAACTATACAGTTATACACACCTTACTAATTCAAACATATTCTAACACATATTTACTCTCTTATACAATCACTGATACAAGTTCACAATGATCTATACAGCCACTCACACATTCACTGGGTCTTATGCACAGTTATTTATATATGTCACCTCTCACATGTACTGTGTTTTACATTTGTACTCACTTTGACATGTAGCACTGAGATATCCATTCACTCACCAATACACTCATGCACACAGTCAACCGCCCATGCAGCTGTTTCCACATGCACTTTTGAACCCATACATCTAGTGAATCAACTGCTCACACATCGATGCACAGAGACATACACCTCCCAGCCACCCACACACACACTCAGTCTCCCATACAAATACTTGGGCAACCAATCAATAACCCATATAGTTACTCATATAGCTACTGATCAACACATGCAGCAGTTTACAGAACAACAGACATAATGATGCACAAATTAAGACAGTTTAGTCACTAACCCATGCACTCAGTGAGACACATTTAATCACTCACTCATACAGTCAGTCATGCACCTACTAAATCCTTCATCCAGACACTTATACATCCACTCATTCTTCAATATGTAAGACATATTTTAACTTTACAGAAACATACAGTCACTGGATGTTGTCATCAGTGATGTCATCAGTGATGTCACTGACCATGTCATGAATGATGTAATATGTGACATGATCAGCAGTGGATTGCGGGTGCGCGATACATAGTTAGCGCAACTAACTATATATGCGAATTTCAACGGTTTTGTGCGAGTAAAATAAGGTTTTGTAAATGCTAATCCCTAACTATATATGGTCTATAACCTATGGTTTTTTCAGTGAATTTTCAAGGTTTTGTAAATGCTAATTCCTAACTATATATGGTCTATAACCTATGGTTTATTCAGTGAATTTCAATGGTTTTTTAATAGCAAATATCAAAAGCTGTCAAATGTCAAGTACGTGATAGGTAAAAACATTTTCGTGTTTATGCACGCTGATGTGCTTTGAACGCTGCCCCCCCTCCCCCCCCCCCTCTTTTCTCTTAGGAGTACTCTCTCTTTGCAGATAGTGAAGGGTAGTTAACGCAGGCCTTTGCCCCCGTTGTAATCCGTCGTGCCTGCTTCTCTCTCCATTTGATTGATTGTTATCCAAGCATTTACTGTTTTAGAATTGGTTCTCTTTGGTTCATTCTCTATTTACAAACAAGCACAGAGTCGCAATACTCTGTTTAGTCTTTGCAGATAGTGAAAAATCGTTTAAAAAAACAAAAGGAATCGAGCAAAATCAGTAGGCCACTAATGGGATCTCTTTTTGACCTCGCTAAAATAGAAACATTAAGAACAACCCCTCATGAGAAATACGAAACTAGTGAGATGAACTGAGCTCCACACCATGATGGCTGCAAGACAGCTCGGCTCCGCCACCCACCCCACCCAAAATAACGACAAACCCTATGCAAATATTATAAATATATACAACACACCAGCAAAGTAACAGGGTAAAACATTTTATTAAATAACTATTTACATAACTATTTTATACTTTTTGTTGCCCGATCCGGCTAGCTCAATCGATCGAGCATGAGACTCATGCACTCTGATCTCCTTGGCCTCAGTCAAGCATCAATAGTAAGATTTTCATACATGAGTGTACGTTCATGGTTTTGGTCCCTGAGTTGCTTCGATGTCACTGCCTTGCACAAATGGCATAAGTCCTGGATGTTGGGTGCCATAGTTCAGAGTTCTGAGCAGCGCTTGTAACACTGTCTGAAGCTTATTTGCACCTGCTGCAGCTTCACTATTCTCAAAGTAAGTGGGGGCCGTTTGTGGACCTGACTGCATTTGAAAACAATGTGATGCGGTGCCTCCCTAAACCGCTTGATGGAGGCCCCCGAGGGGCGGTGTGATGGCGCGGACTCGGAGGGGGCGCTTGGCTCCAACCCCCTCCCCAAGTCTTGTTGCCCTGGTGTGGCCTGAGATCGCCCCCGACATAGGCGGCCGGCTCCCGGGGTCAAGCGGAACTTTTTGCCTTTTGGTGACTCTTCCATTCTGGACCTTGTCCCACAATCCGTTCGACCTGAAGACACGTCCTGCGATGCCCTAGTCCGACCATCACATATTCCTGCGCCAGGAAACGGCGTGGGATGCACTAGAAGGGAGAGGCGGCTCGAAAGAGCCTCCCCCACCTCCCCAGGTGGAGGTTTTTCAGGTACACCCCAGCGCTTTACGCAACCAGCTGAGTTGCGCCCGCTCTTGCGGCTACAGCGTCTCGCCCACCATCCACTTGAATTGCGCCCACTCTTGCAGTGCAGTGATAGGCGGCTGCCACAGGACTCTCAAAATGGCGGCCGGCTCTTCGGAATTAGGCCTGGCCCACTAAAATGGCCCTGGGACACCTTGAAACTCGGACGCTTGACTGCTAGGGCATGGACCCCATTCCCAAAAGCGTCCCCTCAGCCTTGAAGATTCTACAAAAGTCACCGGAACCCCCGACTCCTGCAGACTTCCGGTGGTGAGCGACTGCCATGATTGCTCGCGGAATGGCCACGACGTAGCCACGGGGTGCTCTCATGCTGACGCCAGCTTCAATCTGAAACATCCAGAAACACTGTAGACTGCCAATTCGATCAGTTCCGGTGGAGCCCCAATGTGACCCGGTAGAAATGAACTTGCCCTCCCCTTTTTTGAGTGATGGTTCTTGTTGCCTGTCCCTTCTGTTGTCATTTTACAGAACTTTTTGGACTACTGAAAGGGGTTGTGTTCCGACCGCTGGTTGGTGGAGACATTTTGACTATATTCTGGACCTACGTTGTCGCGTAATGCGTCATATGACGCGTCGCGTTAGCGCACCCGGAAGTGCTCCGGTGCGCGAGGCACAGCTTCCCGGAAGCGATCCAGAGCGCGGCGCGTAACGTAAGCATAACAGGTCATGTGACTTGTTAATAAAACTTTTCATTGGTTCATTTTACTTTTGTTATTCTAATGATGAAAGGCTTGGTCATATGACCTAAAAATAACGCTTTTCATTGCTTTCGAACATTTTTTTTTCCCAAATGATGAAAGCCCCACCTTTTTTTTTCTCACTCTGACTTGTAAAGCAAAGGACCCAGATGCATTTACAGTTTATCACTAACAATGTTCCAGGCTAATGTATTTTCCCGGGAAATTTACAACTGTCCTGCAAGTAAAATATTCCTTTTTCGAGAAAAAGGGCGTTTCTTCGTCCCATGAGGGAACCGTTGAGCAAAAGAGGCTCGGCCTGCTGTCTTAGTCGCTGATAGGCATGAATATCAGATTCTTATCGATCACTTTATGTTGCAGGAGTAGAAAACACAACAGCCCTTGACCATTTATCTTTACTGCGTTCCTGCGTATTATACCTTTTAACCGTCATGTAATTGGACTGCTTTATTTCACTTGCCTTTTACTGATTCGAAAACAGTGGCTATTATTCAAAACTTTACCAATGTAAGTACTACTACCATGTTTTGTTTTAAAAACCTTTATTGTGAAAATGTCAGTATACAAATACGGGCCTATAACCACGTGGGCCGGCCACGGAGCAAACTGGAATCGTATATGATGAGGGGACATTTACACTGTAGAAGAACATAACGGGCGGGCCATTAGGTTGCAAGAACTAAGGTGTCTAACAGTTGCGGAATCGATGGACGTACATTTTATAATTAAAATACGACAAGCCAGTTACAATAAAATTATCTAGATATACATTTGCGGGCAAGTACCATGGGTGACGTTAATTCGAACTTTCAATAGTACAGTAATCAATAACACATCAGAACTTAATATCAATAGGGATGTCGAAATGTTCAATCAATTCTCGTCCCCGCCCGCCATGTGCTTCAAAACTGCATACGTATCTCGTGATATCAAGGTTGGGCAACCAGTACACAACAAGGAGTTACGAGTCCCATTTATACCGGCGCCATTTTGGGCGAGGCCGAGCAGGTCCAGGATATAGTCAAAATGTCTCCACCAACCATCGACTATGATGATGTTTATAAGCTCTATTGATTAGACTAACACTCCTCTCTCCACATGAAATTAATTTGCAGCAAGTTAAACATGTCATTTTCATTTGTCCAAAGTTCTTCTGAAGATTTAGAACCGTTTCCCTTGCCTCTGATTCTGTCACTGCCACTTCATTGGTGGATGTACTGGCAGGTCAGGGGTTATTCACCAAATCTCGAATTTGGGCAGCACTATAATTAATCGGGTGCCACCTCTCCATATGACGATGCATGGTATAATTACCATAACTATATTTTTTTTCGGTTCCTCTGGAGAGTACATCGTGGCAGATGAGGCAGGTAACGTACCGGGCATTTACCTTTTTTGCATGTGGAGGAAAGGAAAAAAGTTCGAGCGTCCGAGCTCCAAGGTGTCCCAGGGCCATTTTAGTGGACCAGGCCCAAATCCAAAGAACAGGCCGCCATTTTGAGAGTCCTGTTGCAGCCCCCTATTGCTGTAGCAGCAAGAGCGGGCGAAACTCAGCTAGACGGCGCCCCACTGCAGATGAAGTGCCTCCACCTGGAGAGGCGGGAGAGGCTCATTTGCGCCGCCTCCCCCCCCGCAGCATTGTAGGATGGCCACACCAGTACGGCAACTTGCTGGACACCACCTCAGTGCCATCCAGATCTCGGCGCGTTGTGCTGCCTTCGGCCTACTGTAGCCGCAAGTGCGGACGCAACTCAGCTGGATAGCGAGTGAAACACCAAGGGGCGCCCCACTGCAGCCGAGGAGCCTCTATCTTGGGGGCGAGGCACCGCATCATATTGCTTTCCAATGCAGTCAGATCCTCAAACAGCCCCCACTTACTGACGCCACCTCACAGGCCAACAAGGGCACCCCACGGCGACTTTCGGCGCAGCATTGTAGGATGGCCACACCAGTGCGGCAACTTGCTGGACACCACCTCGGTGCCATCCGGATCTCGGCGCGTTGTGCTGCCTTCGGCCTATTCGCACATCGGTCCGCTACTGACGCCGCCTCACGGGCCAATGCATTTTTTTGGGCTTTTTATAGCCCAAAGCCGCATAACAGGTCATGTGACTTGTTTTTAAAACTTTTCATTGGTTCATTTTACTTTTGGTTTCCTAATGATGGAAGGCTTGATCATATGACCTAAAAATAACACTTTTCATTGGATTAAAACATTTTTTTTTCCCAAACGATGAAAGCCCCACCTTTTTTTTCTCACTCGGCAATCCAAAAAGGTTCTGTTAGATGACAACAGAGGGGACAGGCAACAAGAACCATCACTCAAAAAAGGGGAGGGCAAGTTCTTCCCTACCGGGTCACGTTGGGGCTCCACCGGAACTCATCGAATTGATAGTCTACAGTGTTTCTGGATGTTTCAGACTGAAGCTGGCGTCAGCATGAGAGCACCACCATCTCGTAGCTCCGTCGTGGCCATTCCGCAAGCAATCATGACAGCCGCTCCCCACCGGAAGCCTGCGGGAGTCGGGGGCCCCCCAAGACTTTTGTAGAATCTTCAAGGCTGAGGGGACGCTTTCGAGAATGGGGCCCAAGCCCTAGCAGACAAGCGTCCGAGTTCCAAGGTGTCCCAGGGCCATTTTAGTGGACCAGGCCCAAATCCGAAGAGTCGGCGGCCATTTTGAGAATCCTGTGGCAGCCGCCTATCGCTGCACCGCAAGAGTGGGCGCAACTCAGCTGAATGGCGGATTTTGGCACAGTGTACCAAAAGCAGGCGGAATGGCAACTGAAACGGTAAAGGGGCGCCCCACTACAGCAGACGAGCCTCCACCTGGGGAGGCCCGTTCATGCCGCCTCCCCCCCCCCCTCCCCGGGGCGCCCCACGCCGTTTTTCGGAGCAGCATTGTAGGATACCAAAACCAGTGCGGCAACTTACTGGACATCACCTGGATGCCATCCACATCTCAGCGTGTTCTGCTGCCTTGGGACTATTCGCACAATAGACCGCTACTGACGAGGCCTCCCCCCCCCCCCCCCCGGGGTGCCCCACGCAGTTTTTCGGAGCAGCATTGTAGGATACCAAAAACCAGTGCGGCACCCAGGTGACATCACCTGGGTGCCGTCCAGAACTCAGCACGTTGTGCTGCCTTGGGACTATTCGCACAAAAGACAGCTACTGACCATTGTTGCTTCTTTTTTCAAAAAATGTTTTAAATGTGTTTACTGTTTTTGTTGCGTTGTATATATTTATAAGTTATTAAAGTTTTATAATCCTACTACTTTGTTGGAGTGCTATATATTTTTAATGTGACACATAATTGTAAAAACTTTGATGTACAAAGAGGCATCACTGGAATCTTCCGCTTCAGGCTCGGTCCCACACACCCTCACAGTGAGAATCCCCTCCCCAATCACAATACAGGATGGTTATCAGATAGTAGGAACGCGTGTGCTGTGACGGATCTCATGAGGTGGGGGCCTTGATCTACTGTAACTCCTTTGAAGAGGGGTGATTCTTTAAAGTTGGGGCCATAAACTACATCCGCACGGCTAGGTGATAGCCTAGGACCGGCCTGGACAATTAGACACAGAGGAAGAGGAGTGTCAGAGGGTGCGGTAGTGAATAGGGTGAAAGGGATGTGTCGGGCGGGCACAGGGTGTGATTCTCAGGGAAGAACAGCGCAGATGGGGGGAGGTTTATGGCCCATGCATGAGAGAGAGAGCGGGGGTGACCAGTGCGTGGGGGAGATGCTTGCGAGGGTGGGGAGCCATGCTGAGGATCGGCGACGTGCAGAGAGTGGGTCTGGTCAAGGCATCTAAAATGGCTGCCGTGCACGACAAAATTGTGGCATTGGAAATAAGGCAAGATGGCGCAGACAATGTTTATCAATACGGATTAATTTATAACAATTATTTTTAACAAAATATTTACTCGCAGTCACAAAATGGCGGTGAACACTTCCTGATTTCCTTCGAATCGAACGTTAACAGACGTCACGCAGCAACAAAAAAAAAACGCTCACGCGCAGCCGCTGGAAGACATGTTTCAACATATATGAGCCTCCTCAGCCACCCTCAGAAAACATAAAGGGTCAGGATACGTCTCTCGTACCCCTTATACCCTGTAATTTAATTAAAACGAAATACAAAATGGCGAATTCCCGTTTCGCTACCTGTTCGCGACCCTGTTCACGAACCGGGAAGCGCTTCTACCGTGAAAAATCAAATATTTTTTTTTTTTCCCACGGGACCCTTTATTAACCCCAACATCATTCCTAGTGGGTCAAGAGGGGTCTACCTTGCCCCCTTTCATTAAATTCCCCCTTCGTTTTTCTCCTCCTCTTTTCTCTCGATCCTACCGAGAGACAAGATGGCGTCCGCTCCGGACTGTTTAGAATGTTGACAGACACCAGAGAGCCAATCAGCTTCGCTTCGCAAAGCTCCGTAACGCGACAAGTACGCGAACCGGAGCGCTACCCGGGACGCTGTCACAGATATATAATTTTTTTTAAACGTTAATTTCTCAAAATCCACTGGAGCACATATATTGAGACCCAGCAAAGGCACATCGGGCTAACAGTCCCTACAATTTTGCCAAGTTTCGTGCAAATCCATTCAGCCGTTCGAGCTAAAAGTGAGGCCAAACGCCCTATGGAAAACTCAATGTTAAAAACGCGTTTTGGGACCCCCCTTTTTTCTCGGCCCCCCCTTGACGAAACCCCCCCAAATTTTCAGGGGCTGCTCAGAAACAAAATGCGCCATTTTCCTGAAAATTTCAGCCGATTCCGTCCACAAACGCCAAAGTTATTAGACATAGAATTTTCAAAAGTTACATAGAGAAAAAATCCTAACTATATATACCTACTGGCGACCGCCAGTAGGTAATATATAGCTAATTTACATTTGTCTTGTAGTTAACTATAATTCAAGGTAATTAATTTAATTTTACACTATTTTTTTGCTTTGTGTTTTAGGTAGCAACTTTAGATGTATCTTTTTTACAATTATTTTAGTGATGTAGTAGCTATAATTTATACTATTAAGGTATATATATATATATATATATATATATATATATATATATATATATATATATATATATATATATGTATATATATATATATATATAGTTATTTTAATGTTTTTAAATAGATTTCTAGTCACAGGTTGATAACTTATTTAAAAAAGAGACTTGTAATTGTATATATTTCCAAACAATTAGCAATTTTCTTTACAAAAGAAACAATTGGCAATGGGAAGTATATGAATAAATATATATAAAAATGTATTTATATATATAATTAGTTCTGTTCATTTGGGATTTAAATGCACTCTATTGATGTTTTTGACCTGTTTTATAGTTGGAGCTGGTAGCAAAACAAAGCAATTACTTTTACTTTGATGAAGTTTTGCTAATATATATATATATATATATATATATATATATATATATATATATATATATATATATATATATATATATATATATATATATATATATATATATATATATAGTTAATTTAATGTTTTTAAAAAGATTTCTAGTTACAGGTTGATAACTTATTTAAAAAATAGACTTGTAATTGTATATATTTCCAAACAATAAGCAATTGTCTTTACAAAAGAAACAATTGTCAATGGTAAGTATATGAATATATATATAAATATATTTTTAAAAAAATTTATATATATGATTAGTTCTGTTTATTTTGGATCTAAATGCACTCTATTGTTGTTTTTGACCTGTTTTATAGTTGGAGCTGGTAGTAAAACAAAGCAATTACTTTTACTTTGATGAAGTTTTGCTCGAGAATTAGCAATGTGAAATAAGAAGTAAACAATTGAATTTTTTCAATTTGATATATATCTATATATTCCTTACCTTTTTTTGGCAGTTAGGTAAAAACAAAAGCAAATTATGCAATGGCTATATTATGTTGATTCTTACTTTGTTTATTTTTTTTCAAACAAATTTATTTTTTTCTTAACATTAATCTTACCTATGTAAATGTTCTATATGATATTTCCTAATTATAAGTATATAGAATATATATATATATATATATATATATATATATATATATATATATATATATATATATATATATATATATATATAGTGTTGATATATGTGTCTTATTGTTTTCCTTGCTATTTCTATACTTACAAGTGAATACAGAAGCAAAATAGATACTTTTACCGTGATGATGTTTTCACTGATGATGTGTCAACCAATTATGAACGTCTGATCTTAATCAATCAATTGGCAATCTAAGGAAGAATGAAAACAAGCATTAATATTGAGTTTACATATTAATATAATAAAAGTGGCTCTATACTCCTAATCATTGTTAGTATATAAAAATATTTAGCAAAAAGTTTTTTAATTAATGCATTACTAGTAATAAAAAGTGTATTACAGTAAGTTATATAGAATAGTATATAGTGTATTATATTGTATGTTAATATATGTTTTTGAAACATTGTGAGTAGAGTGCATGTGTAAAGAGTGCATGTGTAAAGAGTGCATGTGTAAAGAGTGCATGTGTAAAGAGTGCATGTGTAAAGAGTGGCGAAGGTATACGTATAAAGGCATATGTGTAGAAATTGTGTGTACAAAGTGTATATGTAGTACATGCTTTAAGACTATGTGTAGAAGTTGTATGTGTAGTATGTGTGTGGACTGAGTGATGAAGCATATTAGAAGTTGTAAATAGAGTATTAGAAGTAGTGTATGTAGTATAGAGTAACTAGTAAAGTATAGTAGTAAGGAGGATAAAGTGAGCAAGATAGAGAGAGATGGAGGGCAGGAAGAAGAGATGGAAAGAAAGAGGGGTGGATAGGCAAGATTGAGAGTAGGGGAAATATGAAAAGAGAGAAAGATAAAGAAGGAAAGATAAGGAAGAGAGAGAAGTATGATAAGGAAGGAGAGAGGATATAGAGGTGTAGAAAGGAAAAGGTAGAAAAAAAAGATAGAAATGTAAATTACACAATGTGAATTATAGTTGAAGTTGTAAAGAGAGTATTAGAAGCATTGTTTGTGGTTTTAAGCAACTACAAAACAACAATAGGAGAGGCAGGGAGATTAAGGAACACTCTTAGTCCCCTGTTAAATCTAAATAAACAAGAGAAGAGATGTTAAATAAGTCTCAAATTGCCACAGAGACGGAGCGAAGCAACTGGGGAATCGCACACCCACTTTAGGTGGAAAAGAAAGCCCTCACACACCGACCTAGTCAGTGTCATGCTTCATCATTGGGCCCCACCAAAGAGGCCGAATGCCTCTTTGGTGTGCTACGACGCCAGAAGACTGCGGAGCTGGTTGTGTGAAAAGGGCATGCTGTGAGTTTTATAATTAAAAGTGCCTAATGTGTATCTACAAAAATGTTTAATTCTTAATTCTTGATCCTTAGTACACGAATGAAAGAGTTATGTGTCTGAATTTACTGCCAAAGGTAATGGATTTATTAATTCAGAATAATAATTAGTCAGTCAACATGTTTCAGCCTTTACAGTTGTTTAAATTTACCTAGGCATTCATCAGGACAGAATTATACCCCGGCGGTATGGACTCTCTAATCGTCCACCCTGACCTGGGGGCGTGAAAGTGAAAAAATCAAAAAAGTGATTTAGTGCATAAAAAAAAGGGGAAGAGCAGGTTGCTCATTCCAAAAATACTCCTAATTGCGGAGTGTTTCTGCACCTGTAAAACAAATAACACAGACAAACATATAAGACCTACACACAATTAGTTGTAAATATAGGTCATTGCGTTTGTCCAGGGTGCTCCATAGTTGTGGCATAGTGTTCCTAAATAAACACTATAGTTAACACCATCTATATATCTATATAGCCTTATAGGGATGATACCACTAACTTTGGGAAGTGAAGTGGAAAAATGTGTGTAAAGCACACAAAGTAGCTAGAAAGTGTTGATGAAGAGAGAAGACGCATGAGAGAGATCAAGAGAGATGGAAGGCAAGAAGAAAAGTAAGTGCAGAATGGAGTGAGAAGATAGCAAATAAAGAGTGCAGGATAGAAAGTGAAGACAAGATGGAGACGTAGATAGAGAGTGAAGGCAGGAAGGAGAGAGGACACAGGAGAGAGAGAGAGAGAAGGTAGGATGTAAAGGGAGGGTAGGATGTAGGGCATGAGCAAGAAGGAGGAATGGATGGAAGAAGGTGCAGGAGCGAGAGGGACGGTAGAGTGAAAAGAAAGCAGAAAGGAGATAGAGATAGATAGAATAATGTTTTTTTGGTACATTTCTACATCGTGTGAGCTGCTTAGTGAGTTTGCTCGTGTCTCGTGATGTGGCTCGCTTTTTCCGTGGTGCAAGGACTTGCAGGTAAGCTATTTTGTCTTTTGTAAGACAAATACTGTAATTTTTTTTTTGAATGCTCTGTATTTGTGACCAAATTTTTTTTGTTTGCCGGTATTTGACAGCAGAGTTGAGCACGTATTTCTGGTCACCATTTTGTCTTGTGATCTTGGTGTGACTTATTCAGGTAAGTGCGACTCATCGTAGATAGATTGTAATGTAATTAGTATTTTTCTTACAGGTAACTTCAGGCTTTTGTTTATATTCTTCTAATATGTTGTTTTTCTTTTGCACCTCTCTTGTGTTTGCTTTCTAGGTTTGCCCATGTACTGGGAGCTCCGTGTGCTTTGCTCGTGGTGCAAGTAAGCTATTTTTTCGTTTTCGCTATTAATCACTCTTTTCTGTTTTATTTGTAGCTTTCCTCGTGTTCTGTGAGCTGCTTGGTAAGTTTGCTCGTCTCTTATGATCTCTGGCTACTGTAGTGCATTGCTTGCTGTCTTAGTGGAGAGGATGAGAAAGAGGCAAAGAGAGAAAAAAGAGAGAAAGATAAAGTAAAAAAAGGAGAGAGTGCAGGAGAGAGAAGCATGATAAATAGGGAGGAGAAGAAAGGACACATAAGAGAGATGGCAAGATAAAGAGAGATAGAGAATAAAAACAAGGAGAGAGATAGAAAGGAGAACATGAAAGAGAGAGATAGAAAGAGGACAAGAAGCAGAGGGGGTTGTAAAAGGAGGGGGCAAAAGAGGGGCAAGAGGAAAAGAGATAGTTCAGGAACGGGAAGAGAGAGTAGATAAAGAAGAAAGGCACGAGAGTTGAAAAGGGAGAGGGGGTAAGAAGGAGAGGGAGGCTAATAAGGAGAAGGCGAGCAAGAGAGAAAGAGAGAGAGGGCAAGATAGAGAGGAAAGGCACAAGAGAGAGGGAAGGCAAGATGTAGAGGGTGAGCAGGATAAAGACAAATTGGGAGGAAAGACAAGAAGGAGAGAGAAATGGAGAGATGGAAATGAAGGGTAGGAAGTAGAGAGAGATGAAAAAGGAGAGAGGGGCAAAGAAAGGGCAATAGGAAAATAGAGAGTGCAAGAAAAGAAGGAGAGAGAGTTGGTGACTGAAAGAAGAGAGTGAGAGAAGGCAAATAGAGAGGAAAGGCACGCGAGAGAGTGCAAGAGAGAGAAGCATGATAGATAAGGAGGAGGAGAAAGGACGCATGAGAGCGAGAGATCAAGAGAGAGGGAAGGCAGGAAGAAAAGTAAGGGCAGAATGGAGTGAGAAGGCAAAATACAGAAAGAGTAAAAGATAGAAAAAGAAGCCAAGATGAGGAGGGAGATGGAGAGAGGACACGGGAGTAAGAACAGGAGAGAGAGAAAGCAGGAAGTAAAAGGAAGGTAGGAGGTAAGGCATAAGCAAGAAGAAGGGAAGGAGAGAGCAGATGGAAGAGGGAGCAGGAGGGAGAGGGACAGAGGGAAAAAAAGCATAAAGGAGATGGAGATAGAGATAGAGAGAAGAATGATAGATAAGGAGGAAGAGGAACACAGAGTGTTGGAAAGAGGAAAAGAGAGAAAGATAAAGAGTTAAAAGAAAAATAAGAGAAGGTGCAGGAGAGAGAAGCATGATAGAGAGGGAGCAAGAAGAAAAGAGAGAGAGCAGATGGAATAGGGGGCAGGAGGGAGAAGGAAGAGAGCAGAAAGGAGAGGGAGATATAGAGAAGAGAGAGCGATAAAGAAGTAATTTTAAAAAAAGGGAGAGAGTGCAAGAGAGAAGCATGCTAGATAAGGAGGAGGAGATGACGCATGAGAGACATTAAGAAAAAGAGAAAGCAAGATAAAGAGAAATAGAAAAGAAAGACAAGAGAGAGCAAGTAGGAAGGAGAGAAAGAGAGGGCAGATAGAATAGGGGGCAGGAGGGAGAGAGACAGAAGAGGGAAGAGAGCAGGAAAAACAGTGAGATAAAGAGGAGAGAAAAGAGTGAAAGTTCAAGTAATAAAAAAAAGGAGAGAGAAGCATGATAGATAGGGAGGAGGAGAGAAGACGCATGAGATTAAGAGAGAGGGAAAGCAAGATAAAGAGAAATAGAAAAGAAAGACACGCGAGAGAGATAGAAAAGGAGAACATGAAAGAGAGATGAAAAGAGAGGGCAAGAAGCAGAGAGTTAGAAAAGGAGGAGGAGAGAAGACGCATGAGATTAAGAGAGAGGGAAAGCAAGATAAAGAGAAATAGAAAAGAAAGACAAGCGAGAGAGATAGAAAAGGAGAACATGAAAGAGAGATGAAAAGAGAGGGCAAGAAGCAGAGAGTTAGAAAAGGAGAGAGGGGCAAAATGTTAAGAGATAGTTTAGGAACGGGAGGAAACAGAGATTGTGACGGAAGGAAGAAGGTGAGAGAGGGTAGATAAAGAAGATAAGCACAAGAGTGTGAAGGTAAGATGGAGAGAGTGGGCAGAATAGAGAGAGATAAAGGCATACAAGAGAGAGCGAGATATAGGGAGGAGAGAAAAGAAGGAGATGGAAAGGGTATGCAAGAAGAAGAGAGGGGCAAAAGGTAAAAAGAGAGCAAGAAGGAGAGAGATAAAGATAGAAGGAATAGGAAAAGAGAGGGCAGGAGAGATAAGCAATCTCAATCCGTCTCAATCACTCTGTAACTCCCTTAACTCCTTCTTTATTGAGAAGGTAGCTCTCATCAAGGCCAACATCCCTCCCGCACTCCCGACATCGATCACTGTTCACCCGCCCCCCGCTGCTCCTCTCCTCACTCAGCTTCCCCCTTTGACACGAGAAACCCTCCTCCCCTTACTGGCCCGGGTAAAATCGGGTTCACCTCAGGACATCGGACCGGCATGTGCCCTGAAAGAGATCTTTTCCAGCTGTTACTCCCCTCCACTCACATTAATCAATCACTCCCTTAAAATTGGCATCGTCCCAAATGCCCACAAATCAGCAGTCATTATTCCGATCCTAAAAAAGGCAGGTGCCGATCCAACTCTGCCGGCTAACTACCGTCCCATTTCCCTTCTCCCTTACCTGGCGAAGGTCTCAGAGGCTCATGTTACCGGGACTCTGAGCTCCTTTGTGTAGTCCACTGGCCGCCTTTCCTCTTGTCAGGCAGGTTTTCGCCCGCTGCACTCAACCGAGAAGGTGGTAGTTTCGGTGATGGACAAACTGAGGGAGGGCATTGACATCTGCCTCCCCCAGGCCCTGGTCCTCTTAGACCTGTCCGCCGCGTTCGACACGGTGGATCATGACATTCTGTTGACCCGTGTCGAGGCGGCGGGCATTGGGGGCACGGCCCATGCCTGGCTCCGGTCCTTTTTAACGGACAGGGAGCAGTCCGTCCATCTGGCAGACTTTGCTGCCCCTCCTCGCAGAGTGACTTGCGGCGTTCCCCAGGGCTCCTCCTTGTCCCCCCTGTTATTTAATTTATACATCTCACCCCTCATTTTTTCTTTACAGCAGATGGAGGTCTCGGTGTTCAATTACGCCGACGACCTCCAACTCATCTTTAACCTCTCCCACTCCCCCACCTCTGCCCAGAACTTCCAGAGGGTGATGCTCTTCATCCAAGATTGGATGAACTGCAACCACCTCAAACTGAATCCCGACAAAACCGAACTGGTTTTGACTGGGAGTGGTTGCAGTCCTTGGTCCCCTTCCTTCTGGCCCCACTCACTTGGTTCCCCTCCCCTCCCGGTTCCTAAGGTCAAAACCCTAGGCATCTTTATCAATTCCCAGCTCTCTCTTCACACGCAGGTTCACTCAGTGGTGTCTTCCTGTTTCTTTTCCCTTCGCACCATTCGTAAGGTCTCCCGTTTTTTTTCTGCTCCCGCCCTTAAGCTCATTCTCATGGCCATGGTGCTATCGCGCCTTGACTATGGGAATGTGGTCTATAATGGCGCCCCAGACTATCTAATTCGCCGGCTTCAACTGATACAAAATCAGGCTGCCCGCTTGATTTACGGTCTCTCTAAATTTCACCATGCCACCCCTCTGTTGCAATCTCTGCACTGGTTACCGGTGAAGGAGAGGGCTCTTTTCAAGTTGGGCTGCATTACTTATCAGCCTAGGTCAGGGACTGCCCCCGCTTTCCTTTGTGAAGCTATATCTTCCTATCTTCCGGCCAGAGAGCTCCGCTCCTCTCACCAGGCCCTCTTGTCAGTTCCCCGCTTCAGGAAGCAGAGGTCCGGGGGGACGAGATTTGCGGTTCTAGCCCCATCCTTTTGGAACTCGCTCCCTTTTGCCCTCAGAGCTTCTACTTCCTATCAGGAATTCCGTAAACATCTCAAGACCTTCCTGTTTTCCAGATCCCTAGCAGTCTAGCCTTCCTCTCTGCCTCCACTGGTTCACCGCCGCCTAGCGCCATGAAACCGTCCCGGTATAAGCGCGCTTAATAAATATGTTAAAATTCAAATTCAAGCATGATAGAAAAGGAGGGAGAGAGCAAGCAGAAGGGAGAGAGGACGCAGGAAATGGAGAGAGAAGGAAAGTAGGAATAAAAGTGAGAGCAGAATAGAGTGAGGGAGTAAGAAAGAAAAGGAGTGCAGGATATAAAGGAAAGGGAAGATGGGAAGACAGGAGAGAGGGTAGAAGAGAGGGGATGCAGAAAAGAGAGTAGAGGAGAAGAAAGAGAGATAGTAGGAGAAAGAGTGAGGGAAGAATAGAGCAGGAGTAAATAAAAGAGAAAGACTGATGGCAAAATGGGGAAGGAGATGCAGAGTAAATGCAAGAGAGATAAAGAAAGGCAAGAATGCAAATTTGTAATGTAATTAGTATTTTTTTACGTTCAATATTAATCACTCTTTTTTCTTTTTTTATGTTTCCTCGTGCCGCGTCTCAGTGGTGTAAGGACTTTCAGGTAAGCGATGCTGTCTTTTGTAAAACAAATAATACTGTCACTTTGAATGCTCCGAATTTGACTACATTTTTTTTTCTTTTGTTGCAGGTATTTGACGGCAGGGTGGGCCAAGTATTGCCGGTCGCCATTTTGTCTTGTGATCTTTGGCTCGCTGTCTCAGTCTCCATGGTGCAAGGACACCCATAGAGAGAGATGTAGATGGAGGGCAGTAAGAAGAGAGCAGTTGGAAGAGGGGGCAAGAGGAAGAGTGATGGCAAAGGGAAAAAAAGCAGAAAGGAGAGGGAGATAAAGAGAATAATGATAGATAAGGAAGGAGAGATAAGCATAATAAATAAGGAGTGAGAGAGCAAGCCGAAAGGAGAGGACGCAACAAATAGAGAGAGCAAGAGAGAGAAGAAAAGGAGGAGTAAAAGTGAGAGCAGAATAGAGTGAAGGAGTAAAAGAAAAAGAGTGCATGATAGAAGGAAAGAGAAGATGGGAAGACAGGAGAGAGAAGGTAGAAGAGAGGGGATGCAAAAAAGACAGAGGGAGAGGAGAAAAAAGAAAGAAAGTAGGAGAAAGAGTGAGGGAAGAATAGAGCAGGAGTAAATAAAAGAGAGAGACTGATGCCAAAATGGGGAAGGAGATGCAGAGTAAATGCAAGAGAGAGATAAAGAAAGGCAAAAATGCAAAATTGAAAGGGAAGGCAAGAGAGAGGGAGATGTATGTATATTGCATGTGCTGTCTTAGTATCTAAGCATTTGCTGCAGGGACCTGTAAAGAAGATGGGGAGGAAGATATATGGTGTGTGCAGGGACCTGTAAACAAAGTCTTCGTTATAAGTTTTCCTTATTCTTTAGCTCTGACCTCTCTCCTGACTACAACCTCACCAGTGCAGCTTTCATCTACAAACGTGTTAAATGTGCTTTATGAGCCAAATTGTGTGTATAACCATCCAGCAAAGAATGCCCAGTACAGACAGCTAGTACTACCAAAAAAAATGTATAAAGTGAAATAAGTTTTAAGTATGAACGTACCGTGTTCAAAGAACGAATTTGAAAGATGTGTAGTCGATGGAGCAGTTGCAACAAATGTCTATTTTTTTTTCCTGTAAAAGTAAAATATACTGTTAGCAAAAGAGTGAGGACATTTGTGTGAAGTATATTAGAAGTTGTAAATAGAGTATTAGAAGCACTCTGTGTATTATAGAGTAACTAGTATAGTATAGTAGTAAAGAGTATAAAGTAGCAAGGTAGAGAGAGATAGAGATGGAGGTCAGTAACAAGAGAGATGGAAAGAAAGAGGGGAGGATAGGCAAGAGGGAAAGGAGTGAAAATAAAAAAGAGAGAAAAGAGAAAGATAAAGAAGAAAGGATGAGGAAGAGTGGAAGTGAGAGAGAAGCTTGATAAGAAAGGAGAGGACGCAGAGAGGAGGTGAAAAGAAGAGAGAGAAAGATAAAGAAGGAAGAAAGAGGAAGAGAGTGCAGGAGATAGAAGTATGATAGATAAGGAAGTAGAGAGGATGCAAGAGAAATGGAGATCATGAGAGAGAACGTAGAAAGGGGGAAAAGAGTGCAGAATGGAGTCAGAGGGCAAAAAATAGAAGGAGTGCAAGATGGAAAGGGAGAACAAGATACGGAAGGAGATAGAGAGTGAAACTAAGAGAGGGCAAAAGGGAGAGCAAGAAAGAGAGAGAGAAGGCAGGATGTAAAGGGAGGGTGGGCATGAGCAAGAAAGAATTAAGAAGGGAGCAGTTGGAAGAGGGGGCAAGAGGGAGAGTGATGGCAAAGGGAAAAGAGCAGGAGGGAGATAAAAAGAGAAGCATGATAGAGAGGGAGCAAGAAGGAAGGAGAGAGAGCAGATGGAATAGGGGGCAGGAGGGAGAGGGAAGAGAGCAGAAAGGAGAGAGATATAGAGAAGAGAGAAGAGAGTGCAGAATGGAGTCAGAGGGCAAGAAACAGAAGGAGTGCAAGATGGAAAGGGAGAACAAGATAGGGAAGGAGATAGAGAGTGAAACTAAGAGAGAGGGCAAAAGGGAGAGCAAGGGAGAGAGAAGGCAGGAGGTAAAGGGAGGGTGGGAGGGAGGGCATGAGCAAGAAAGAAGTAAGAAGGGAGCAGTTGGAAGAGGGGGCAAGAGGGAGATTGATGGCAAAGAGAAAAGAGCAGAAAGGAGAGGGAGATAAAGAGAGAAGCATGATCGAGAGGGAGCAAGAAGGAAGGAGAGAGAGCAGATGGAATAGGGGGCAGGAGGGAGAGGGAAGAGAGAGCATAAAGGAGAGAGATATAGAGGAGAGCGATAAAGAAGTAATTTAAAAAAAGGAAGAGAGAGTGCAAGAGAGAGAACGGGAGGAAACAGATTGTGACAGAAGAAAGAAGGTGAGAGAGGGTAGATGAAGAAAAGCACAAGAGTGTGAATGTAAGATGGAGAGTGTGGGCAAAATAGAGAGAAATAAAGAAGGAATACAAGATAGCGACATATAAGGAGGAGAGAAAGAAAGGAGAGAGATGGAAAGGGTATGCAAGAAGAAGAGAGGGGCAAAAGGTAAGAGAGCAAGAGGGAGAGAGATAAAGATAGAAGGAATAGGAAAAGAGAGGGCAGGAGAGATAAGCATGATAGAAAAGGAGGGAGAGAGCAAGCAGAAGGGAGAGAGGACGCAGGAAATAGAGAGATAAAGAATGAATTCAAGAGAGATAGCGAGATATAGGGAGTAGAGAAAGAAAGGAGAGAGATGGAAAGGGTATGCAAAAATAAGAGAGGGGCAAAAGGTAAAGAGAGCAAGAGGGAGAGAGAGATAAAGATAGAAGGAATAGGAAAAGAGAAGGAATGAGAGATAAGCATAATAGATAAGGAGTGAGAGAGCAAGCCGAAGGGAGAGGACGCAAGAAATAGAGAGAGCAGGAGAGAGAAGGAAAGGAGGAGTAAAAGTGAGAGCAGAATAGAGTGAGGGAGTAAAAGAAAACGAGTGCATGATAGAAGGAAAGAGAAGATGGGAAGACAGGAGAGAGAAGGTAGAAGAGAGGGGATGCAAAAGAGAGGGAGAGGAGAAGAAAGAAAGAAAGTAGGAGAAAGAGTGAGGGAAGAATAGAGCAGGAGTAAATAAAAGAGAAAGACTGCTGGCAAAATGGGGAAGGAGATGCAGAGTAAATGCAAGAGAGAGAAAGAAAGGCAAAAATGCAAAATTGAAAGGGAAGGCAAGAGAGAGGGAGATGTATGTATGTTGCATGTGCTGTCTCAGTATCTAAGCATTTGCTGCAGGGACCTGTAAAGAAGATGGGGAGGAAGATATAGGGTGTGTGCAGGGACCTGTAAACAAAGTCTTGGTTATAAGTTTTCCTTTTTCTTTAGCTTTGACCTCTCTCCTGACTACGACCTCACCAGTGCAGCTTTCATCTACAAACGCGTTAAATGTGCTTTATGAGCCAAATTTTGTGTATAAGCATCCAGCAAAGAATGCCCAGTACAGACAGCAAGTACTACCAAAAAAAATGTATAAAGTGAAATAAGTTTTAAGTATGAACGTACCGTGTTGAAAGAACGAATTAGAAAGATGTGTCGTCGATGGGGCAGTTGCACCAAATGGCAAATTGTTTGTCCTGTAAAAGTAAAATATACTGTTAGCAAAAGATTGAAAAGAGTGAGGACATTTGTGTGAAGTATATTAGAAGTTGTAAATAGAGTATTAGAAGCACTGTATGTATTATAGAGTAACTAGTATAGTATAGTAGTAAAGAGTTTAAAGTAGCAAGGTAGAAAGAGATAGAGATGGAGGTCAGGAAGAAGAGAGAGATGGAAAGAAAGAGGGGAGGATAGGCAAGAGGGAAAGGAGTGAAAATAAAAAAGAGAGAAAAGAGAAGGATAAAGAAGAAAGGATGAGGAAGAGTGCAAGTGAGAGAGAAGCTTGATAAGAAAGGAGAGGACGCAGAGAGGAGGTAAAAAGAAAAGAGAGAAAGATAAAGAAGGAAGAAAGAGGAAGAGAGTGCAGGAAATAGAAGTATGATAGATAAGGAAGTAGAGAGGATGCAAGAGAAATGGAGATCATGAGAGAGAACATAGAAAGGGTGAAAAGAGTGCAGAATGGAGTCAAAGGCCAAAAAACAGAAGGAGTGCAAGATGGAAAGGGAGAACTAGATAGGGAAGGAAATAGACAGTGAAACTAAGAGAGAGGGCAAAAGGGAGAGCAAGAGAGAGAGAAGGCAGGAGGTAAAGGGAGGGTGAACATGAGCAAGAAATAATTAAGAAGGGAGCAATTGGAAGAGGGGGCAAGAGGGAGAGTGATGGCAAAGGGAAAAGAGCAGAAAGGAGAGGGAGATAAAGAGAGAAGCATAATAGAGATGGAGCAAGAAGGAAGGAGAGAGAGCAGATGGAATAGGGGGCAGGAGGGAGAGGGAAGAGAGAGCAGAAAGGAGAGAGATATAGAGGAGAGCGATAAAGAAGTAATTTAAAAAAAGGAAGAGAGAGTGCAAGAGAGAGAACGGGAGGAAACAGATTGTGACGGAAGAAAGAAGGTGAAAGAGGGTAGATAAAGAAGAAAAGCACAAGAGTGTGAAGGTAAAATGGATAGAGTGGGCAAAATAGAGAGAAATAAAGAAGGAATACAAGAGAGAGCGAGATATAAGGAGGAGAGAAAGAAGGAGAGAGGTGGAAAGTGTATGGAAGAAGAGAGGGGCAAAAGGTAAAGAGAGCAAGAGGGCGAGAGAAATAAAGATAGAAGGAATAGGAAAAGAGAAGGCAGGAGAGATAAGCATAATAGATAAGGAGGGAGAGAGCAAGCAGAAGGGAGAGGACGTAAGAAATAGAGGGAGCAGGAGAGAGAAGGAAAGGATGAGTAAAAGTGAGAGCAGAATAGAGTGAGGGAGTAAAAGAAAAAGCGTGCATGATAGAAGGAAAGAGAAGATGGGAAGACAGGAGAGAGAAGGTAGAAGAGAGGGGATGAAAAAAAGAGAGGGAGAGGAGAAGAAAGAAAGAAAGTAGGTGTAATAGTGAGGGAAGAATAGAGCAGGAGTAAATAAAAGAGAAAGACTGATGGCAAAATGGGGAAGGAGATGCAGAGTAAATGCAAAAGAGAGATAAAGAAAGGCAAGAATGCAAAATTGAAAGGGAAGGCAAGAGAGAGGGAGATGTATGTATGTTGCGTGTGCTAGCTTAGTATCTAAGCATTTGCTGCAGGGACCTGTAAAGAAGATGGGGATGAAGATATAGGGTGTGAAGGCAGGAGAGAGAGGGCAGAAGAGAGAGAGGATGCAGGAGAGAGAGGGAGAGCAAAGGAAAGAGAGAAAGTAGGAGAAAGAAGGAGAGAAGAATAGTGCGAGAGTGAAAGAAAGAAGGACAGTGAAGGTAAAATTGTGAGGGAGATGCAGAGTAAATGCAGGAGAGAGAGATAAGGAAAGGCAAGAAAGAGAAATTGAAAGGGAAGGCAGGAAAGAAGGAGATATATGTATATTGCGTGTGGTAAATGAGTTTCTAAGCATCTCCTACAGGGACCTGTAAAAAAAGTCTTGGTTATAAGTTTTCCTTCTCTCCTGACTACGACTTCACCAGTGCAGCTTTCACCTACAAACGCGTAAGATGTGCTTTATGAGCGAAATTTTGTGTATAACTATACAGCAAAGAATGCCCAGTACAGACAGCAATTAGTACAAAAAGTAATGTATTAAGTAAAACAAGTTTCAAGTATGAACGTACCGTGTTTAAATAACGATTTTGAAATATGTGTAGTCGATGGGTCAGTTGCAACAAACGTCTAGTTTTTTTTCCTATAAAACACAAATATAGCGTTAGCAAAAGATTACGAGTGCACGCAAAACAAGCAGTGATTTTCTAATGCAAACTGTGCAAATTGAATCTTAGCTAAAGCTTTGCGTATTAGCTATTAATGTATTCCAATGTAATAGTATGGCAATTATTTGCGTCACGTTACTGGTTTGTATGTGCCTTTAAAAATATAGAAATCTGCGCATGCACTTAGTGAAAATAAAACAAGGAATGTTGTCAGTGTTTTATTTCATTTCTCGCATCGTCCAAAGCACAGTTTGTGAACTAAAGTTGTAACTAAACTTATATAAATGTGAAAGATTAGTCTTACCTGAACATATGGCCTTTTGTCTATCCCCAAAACTATGTAAAAGACATAAAGCTCCCCACTGTACTAAGACGCTTCAGTTTTTGGATATCTTGGTATGGTATAATTGTCACTTTTAGTCATCATTTCAAATTTCTCCTTGTAAAGACATTAACAATGCGACTATATTCTTACATAGACATTTTTTTCTAACTTCAAGCGTTTTATATTCCAAACGCTCAATAGAAGTACTCCGCAGCAGACTGCGCGCGGATAGCTCTTCTATTACGACTACATTTTGCACATCCTGCGGTTCACCGCCAACTCCAAGGAGTAATTAATGGGCAAGTGCCGCGAGCCACCTTACTCTTGAACTCAGCTGCAAGGAGTTATTGTAATATGCCCGTAAAGCTAGCAATGTTAGAATCTGCCAGGCCCAAGATCGAAGCACAAAAAAATAAATATAGCTTCCCACACAACGTCGCCGGATGTCACTTTATCATAACGACTTATGCTCTCACTAACTCTAGAGTTAACACAAACACATGCGTGTGCCCAGCTGACTCTTAGTCCCACGATTAAAACACGAGAAAAGAAACAGGTCGGATGTCGCCTTATAATAACACACTTTCTTGCTCTCACTAAATTTGAGTATAGTAAAGGTAAAGTAAGCAATGTTAAAAAGAATGTCTAACTACATTTTGCGTCGACATGCGTGCAATGTTTAAGACTACAAAGCTTACATACGCAAACATTAACATCTTAAATGCACAGTTTGCCGATGTCAAATAAATTACCCAAACGCCATAACAAAAACTATTGAAGACTATAAAGCTTACATGCGCAAACATTTACACCTTAAATGTACATATTAACGATTTACAAAAAATATCAGAAAGGCCTTAAAATGTAAGCATTTGTTAAAATCTGCCAGCCCCAGGATATAAGCACAATAAAAGAAATATAACTTTGCACTGAAAGTCGTCGGATCTCACCTTATCGTAACGGACCTTCATGCTCTCACTAAATCTAGAGTTGACACGAACACATGCTTGTGCTCAGCTGGCCAGGCCCAAGATCGAAGCACAAAAAAATAAATATAGCTTCGCACACAACGTCGCCGGATGTCACTTTATCATAACGACTTTCATGCTCTCACTAACTCTAGAGTTAACACAAACACATGCGTGTGCCCAGCTGACTCTTAGTCCCACGATTAAAACACGAGAAAAGAAACAGGTCGGATGTCGCCTTATAATAACACACTTTCTTGCTCTCACTAATTTTGAGTATAGTAAAGGTAAAGTAAGCAATGTTAAAAAGAATGTCTAACTACATTTTGCGTCGACATGCGTGCAATGTTTAAGACTACAAAGCTTACATACGCAAACATTAACATCTTAAATGCACAGTTTGCCGATGTCAAAAAAGCTTACATGCACAAACATTTACACCCTAAATGTACATATTGACGATTTACAAAAAATAACAGAAAGGCCTTAAAATGTAAGCATTTGTTAAAATCTGCCAGCCCCAGGATATAAGCACAATAAAAGAAATATAACTTTGCACTGAAAGTCGTCGGATCTCACCTTATCGTAACGGACCTTCAGGCTCTCACTAAATCTAGAGTTGACACGAACACATGCTTGTGCTCAGCTGACTGTCAGCCCCACGATTAAAGCACGATAAATAAATCTGGCATCGCACAGAAACAGGGCATCCTAAATGTACATATTGACGAATTACTTTAAATAACAGAAAGGCCTAAACTTACATGCGCAAACATTTTCATCTTAAATGCACAGTTTGCCGATGTATAACTTTGCACTGAAAGTCGTCGGGTCTGACCTTATCCTAACGGTCCTTTATGCTCTCACTAAATCTAACGGTCCTTCATGCTCTGACTAAATCTAGTGTTGACACGAACACATGCTTGTGCTCAGCTAACTCTCAGCCCCACGATTTCAGCATATTAAATAAAATCTGGCATCACACAGAAACAGGGCATCCAAAATGTACATAATGCCGAATTTCAATAAATAACAGAAAGGCCTTAAAATGTAAGCATTTGTTCGAATTTGCAAAGTCCAGGAATAAAGTAGACATGCGCAAACATTTATATCGTAAATATACCTATTGGCGATGTACCAAAAAGAACTCAAAGGCATTAAACAAAAACATGGTGAAATTGGCCAAATGCATATGCAACACAATTTAAATGTAAAGTGATACGTATTCTTACTGCTTTGTTTGCGCGTATAAAACAGAAAAATGTGCTCGTAATACCGCTGCTCAAAAGAATTAATTGTCAGTGAACTCTACGCTAAGAAAGCACATATTTCCACAATAGTCTGTAAAGTAAACATGAGCAAATTAAAACAAAAGTCTGATGCAACAGGCTATTTTATTCAGCTATAGACTAAGTAACTTACAGTTTTTCTAGAGAGGCTCCAGTCCGCTGTCTCGAAGTATACCTTCTGAGCTCGCTCGAAGATTCTAGAAAGGCTCCAGTCCGCTGTCTCGAAGTATACCTTCTGAGCTCGCTCGAAGAAATGTTTCTTACCATAGCTGTAGTCCTTTACATACTGTGGAAGACAAAAAATCGCAGTTACTTAATTAAATAACAAAAGACTTGAAAACTTTGTTGTAAAGAACATGTAGGTGAGATGTTGTTTAGGATGTTGCTGTCTCGACATATGTAAATTGCAGATAGGAGGCTGTCTGGCAGAATGAAAAGGTCGTGGATGTTGTGACTCGTTAGAGTACTTAGTGGCTACGTGCGACTTTTGCCTGTCTTGAATATCAAAGCATGGTGGTAGACGAGTTGGAGCCACGCCGCCTGCAAATAAAAAAAACGTGCTGTTGAATGTCATTTTGCAAAAGTAGAAAAAACACAGGATAGCTTTTTGCAAAAATTTCCTACACAGAAAGCACACGATATAAAATAGCTATTAAAGTAAGCATAATAGAAATACGAGTCCCACCCTTCAGTCAAATACCTGCAACGAAAACAAAATAGATGTATTAAAAAATACAGAGCATTCAAAGAAACAAACTGTTTTTTTTTACAAAAGACAAAATCGATACAATCGCTTACATGAAAGTCCTTGCACCACGGAGACAGCGAGCCAAAGATCACAAGAGACACGAGCAAACTCACCAAGCAGCTGAGGCGACACGAAAGTACCTAAAAAAGAAGCAGAAAAGAGAGATTAATATCGAACACGCCAAATAGCTTACTTGCACCACGAGCAAAGCGCACGGAGGACACGTCCGAACACAGAAAGGAAACACGAGAGAGCTGCAAAAGAAAAATATATTCTAAGATTATAAACAAAGGAACATGAAGTTACCTGTAACAAAACACTAATTACATTACAAACTATCTACGACGAGTCGCACTTACCTAAATAAGTCACGCCAAGATCACAAGACAAAATGGCGATCAAAAATACATAACCCACCCATTACAAAGTATCTACAACGAGTCGCACTTACCTGAATAAGTCACGGCAAGATCACAAGACAAAATGGCGAACAAAAATACATGAGCCACCCTTATTACTTTTAAAAAACAGAAAATCGACAAAATCGCCTACCTGAAAGTCCTTGCACCACGGAGACGGAGACAGCGAGCCAAAGATGCCAAAACAAAATGGCGACCGGAAATAGTTGCCCCACCCTGGCGTCAAATACCTGCAAGGAAAGAAAAATAAATTTAGTCAAAAATTCAGAGCATTTAAAGTGACAGTATGTTGTGGTTTACAGAAGACAAAATCGACACAATCGCTTACCTGAAAGTCCTTGCACCACGGAGACAGCGAGGCAAAGATCACAAGAGACACGAGCAAACTCACCAAGCAGCTGAGGCGACACGAAAACACCTAAAAAAAAGCAGAAAAGAGAGATTAATATCGAACACGCCAAATAGCTTACTTGCACCACGAGCAAAGCGCACGGAGGACACGTCCGAACATAGAAAGGAAACACGAGAGAGCTGCAAAATAAAAATATATTCTAAGATTATAAACAAAGGAGCATGAAGTTACCTGTAACAAAACACTAATTACATTACAAACTATCTACGACGAGTCGCACTTACCTGAATAAGTCACGCCAAGATCACAAGACAAAATGGCGATCAAAAATACATAACCCACCCATTACAAAGTATCTACAACGAGTCGCACTTACCTGAATAAGTCACGGCAAGATCACAAGACAAAATGGCGAACAAAAATACATGAGCCATCCTTATTACTTTTAAAAAACACAAAATTGACAAAATCGCCTACCTGAAAGTCCTTGCACCACGGAGACGGAGACAGCGAGCGAAAGATGCCAAAACAAAATGGCGACCGGAAATAGTTGCCCCACCCTGGCGTCAAATACCTGCAAGGAAAGAAAAATAAATTTAGTCAAAAATTCAGAGCATTTAAAGTGACAGTATGTTGTGGTTTACAGAAGACAAAATCGACACAATCGCTTACCTGAAAGTCCTTGCACCACGGAGACAGCGAGGCAAAGATCACAAGAGACACGAGCAAACTCACCAAGCAGCTGAGGCGACACGAAAACACCTAAAAAAAAGCAGAAAAGAGAGATTAATATCGAACACGCCAAATAGCTTACTTGCACCACGAGCAAAGCGCATGGAGGACACGTCCTAACATAGAAAGGAAACACGAGAGAGCTGCAAAATAAAAATATATTCTAAGATTATAAACAAAGGAGCATGAAGTTACCTGTAACAAAACACTAATTACATTACAAACTATCTACGACGAGTCGCACTTACCTGAATAAGTCACGCCAAGATCACAAGACAAAATGGCGATCAAAAATACATAACCCACCCATTACAAAGTATCTACAACGAGTCGCACTTACCTGAATAAGTCACGGCAAGATCACAAGACAAAATGGCGAACAAAAATACATGAGCCACCCTTATTACTTTTAAAAAACACAAATTCGACAAAATCGCCTACCTGAAAGTCCTTGCACCACGGAGACGGAGACAGCGAGCCAAAGATGCCAAAACAAAATGGCGACCGGAAATAGTTGCCCCACCCTGGCGTCAAATACCTGCAAGGAAAGAAAAATAAAGTAAGTCCAAAATTCCGAGCATTGAAAGGGACAGTATTATTTTTGTTACAAAAGACAACATCGCTTACCTGAAAGTCCTTACACCACGGAGAAGGAGACCCGACACGAAAATTGCTTACATGAAATCCCTTGCACCACGGAGACAGCGAGCCAAAGATCCCAAGACTAAATGGCGACTGGAAATAGTTACCCCACCGTGCCGTCAAATACCTGCAACGAAAGGAAGATAAATTAAGTCCAAAATTCCGATCATTTAAAGGGACAGTATTACTTTTGTTACAAAAGACAACATCGCTTACCTGAAAGTCGTTACGCCACGGAGAAGGAGACCCGACACGGAAACACTAGAGAGAACAGCAAAAAAAGCAACATATTAGAAGAATATAAACAAAATAGCCTGAACACCTGTAAGAGAAATACCAATTACATTACAATTTAAATCGCGTACCTGAAATCCCTTGTACCACGGAGACGGAGACAGCGAGCCAAAGATGCCAAAAGAAAATGGCGACCGGAAATAGTTACCCCACCGTGTCGCCGCCAAATACCTGCAAGGAAAGGAAGATAAATTAAGTCAAAAATTCACGGAAACACTAGAGAGAACAGCAAAAAACCCAACATATTAGAAGAATATAAACAAAAGAGGCTGAACACCTGTAAGAAAAATACTAATTACATTACAATCTACGACACCTGTAAGAAAAATACAAATTACATTACAATCTATCTACAACGAGTCGCACTAATACATGACAACATCGCTTACCTGAAAGTCGTTACGCCACGGATAAGGAGACCCGACACGGAAACACTAGAGAGAACAGCAAAAAAACGCAACATATTAGAAGAATATAAAGAAAATAGCCTGAACACCTGTAAGAGAAATACCAATTACATTACAATTTAAATCGCGTACCTGAAATCCCTTGTACCACGGAGACAGCGAGCCAAAGATGCCAAAAGAAAATGGCGACCGGAAATAGTTACCCCACCGTGCCGCCGCCAAATACCTGCAAGGAAAGGAAGATAAATTAAGTCAAAAATTCCGGGCATTCAAAAGAGACAGTATTTTTTTTGTTACAAAAGACAATATCGCTTACCTGAAAGTCGTTACGCCACGGAGAAGGAGACCCGACACGGAAACACTAGAGAGAACAGCAAAAAAAGCAACATATTAGAAGAATATAAACAAAATAGCCTGAACACCTGTAAGAGAAATACCAATTACATTACAATTTAAATCGCGTACCTGAAATCCCTTGTACCACGGAGACGGAGACAGCGAGCCAAAGATGCCAAAAGAAAATGGCGACCGGAAATAGTTACCCCACCGTGTCGCCGCCAAATACCTGCAAGGAAAGGAAGATAAATTAAGTCAAAAATTCATGGAAACACTAGAGAGAACAGCAAAAAACCCAACATATTAGAAGAATATAAACAAAAGAGGCTGAACACCTGTAAGAAAAATACTAATTACATTACAATCTACGACACCTGTAAGAAAAATACAAATTACATTACAATCTATCTACAACGAGTCGCACTAATACATGACAACATCGCTTACCTGAAAGTCGTTACGCCACGGATAAGGAGACCCGACACGGAAACACTAGAGAGAACAGCAAAAAAACGCAACATATTAGAAGAATATAAAGAAAATAGCCTGAACACCTGTAAGAGAAATACCAATTACATTACAATTTAAATCGCGTACCTGAAATCCCTTGTACCACGGAGACAGCGAGCCAAAGATGCCAAAAGAAAATGGCGACCGGAAATAGTTACCCCACCGTGCCGCCGCCAAATACCTGCAAGGAAAGGAAGATAAATTAAGTAAAAAATTCCGGGCATTCAAAAGAGACAGTATTTTTTTTGTTACAAAAGACAATATCGCTTACCTGAAAGTCGTTACGCCACGGAGAAGGAGACCCGACACGGAAACACTAGAGAGAACAGCAAAAAAACGCAACATATTAGAAGAATATAAACAAAATAGCCTGATCACCTGTAAGAGAAATACCAATTACATTACAATTTAAATCGCGTACCTGAAATCCCTTGTACCACGGAGACGGAGACAGCGAGCCAAAGATGCCAAAAGAAAATGGCGACCGGAAATAGTTACCCCACCGTGTCGCCGCCAAATACCTGCAAGGAAAGGAAGATAAATTAAGTCAAAAATTCACGGAAACACTAGAGAGAACAGCAAAAAACCCAACATATTAGAAGAATATAAACAAAAGAGGCTGAACACCTGTAAGAAAAATACTAATTACATTACAATCTACGACACCTGTAAGAAAAATACAAATTACATTACAATCTATCTACAACGAGTCGCACTAATACATGACAACATCGCTTACCTGAAAGTCGTTACGCCACGGATAAGGAGACCCGACACGGAAACACTAGAGAGAACAGCAAAAAAACGCAACATATTAGAAGAATATAAAGAAAATAGCCTGAACACCTGTAAGAGAAATACCAATTACATTACAATTTAAATCGCGTACCTGAAATCCCTTGTACCACGGAGACAGCGAGCCAAAGATGCCAAAAGAAAATGGCGACCGGAAATAGTTACCCCACCGTGCCGCCGCCAAATACCTGCAAGGAAAGGAAGATAAATTAAGTCAAAAATTCCGGGCATTCAAAAGAGACAGTATTTTTTTTGTTACAAAAGACAATATCGCTTACCTGAAAGTCGTTACGCCACGGAGAAGGAGACCCGACACGGAAACACTAGAGAGAACAGCAAAAAAACGCAACATATTAGAAGAATATAAACAAAATAGCCTGAACACCTGTAAGAGAAATACCAATTACATTACAATTTAAATCGCGTACCTGAAATCCCTTGTACCACGGAGACGGAGACAGCGAGCCAAAGATGCCAAAAGAAAATGGCGACCGGAAATAGTTACCCCACGTGCCGCCGCCAAATACCTGCAAGGAAAGGAAGATAAATTAAGTCAAAAATTCCGGGAATTCAAAAGAGACAGTATTTTTTTTGTTACAAAAGACAACATTGCTTACCTGAAAGTCGTTACGCCACGGAGAAGGAGACCCGACACGTCACGGCAGGCTCAAATTTCCACCAATAGCTGCGCGTCCGAGTTGGCCCACCCTACCGGCAACTAAAGAAAAGTTTTTTTTTTTTTTACAAAACACAAAATCGCTTACCTGAAGGAGACCCGACACGTCACGGCAGGCTCAAATTTCCACCAATAGCTGCGCGTCCTAGTTGGCCCACCCTACCGGCAACTAAAGATTTTTTTTTTTTTTTTACAAAACACAAAATCGCTTACCTGAAACTCCTTAGCCACGGAGAAGGAGACCCACGGAGAAGGAGACCCGACACGTCACCACGGAGGAGACCCGACACGTCACGCAAGGATCAATATTCCACCAATAAGCAGGGAGGCAGGTGCCGGCAATGCCGGACCAGATTCGGGGGCGTTCCCGGCTTTTGGCTGACGTAGCGTGACGTAGCCAAAAGCCAAAAAATCTCGGGAACGCCCCCGAATCTGGTCCGGCATTGACGGACAGGCCCATCTTCCAATGGCTAGCCTCCATTTATGGAGCTAGCCAATGGAAGACGGGGGCCGTTCCTGTCTCCCGTACAATACTCATTAGGTTTTCGCCTGCGCGAAAAAGCTGCGCAGAGCACAGCTTTCGCCAGGCAAAACCTAACAAGCATTTACAATGCAATGGTTTTGCCTTTGTTAAAGTTAGAGCTATTGGCATTGCTCTTGACATTATTTTTATTAATGTGTTTTTTTAACATAAATAAATGGCATTGTCATTTACAATGCCACTAGCTTTATCTCCCGCAAATGACACACACAGAGCCCCCCACACACACACACCCACACAGAGCCCCCCACACACACAGCCACACAGAGCCCCCCACGCACACAGCCACACAAAGCCCCTCACACACACAGCCACACAAAGCTTCCTACACACACAGCCACACAAAGCTTCCCACACACACAGCCACAAGGAGCCCTCCACACACACCCACACAGCACAAGCAGGCAACAGGGGCACACGGAGGCACAAGCAGGCAACAGGGGCACATGGAGGCACAAGCAGGCAACAGGGGCACACGGAGGCACAAGCAGGCAACAGGGGCACACAGAGGCACAAGCAGGCAACAGGGGCACACAGAGGCACAAGCAGGCAACAGGGGCACACAGAGGCGCAACAGGGGCACACGGAGGCACAAGCAGAGTCCATAAAAAAACGGCTTTTATTTTGAATGTGGTACTAGGCCTTATGGGTGTGCACTAATTTCGCTTCCAGCACTGACATTCATTACCTCTTTCACCAGTTGTTACTCTATATGCCAAAATATTGTTGATTCTGTCTTATTAGCTCAAACCTGGAAATTCTCCATGCTGTCTTCCTAATTCTTTACCAATGGGTATTTACATTTTGTCTTCGCCTATTGCTTAACCACTGGAAATACAGACAACCCAATTACACAGAGACAACCACACTACACAGATGCACCCACCCCTGCACAGTACCACACAGCCCTCCCTACAGAGGCACACCACAGTGCAGACACACTAATGCAGAAACTCTATCATGCACAGACGTTCGCATGTACAGACACACAGATCCCCTTTAGACAGAAGTACATACTCCCAGTAGGCTGACACACACACACACTCACCTTGAAGACAAAGATACCCAGATTTCAAAGCACACACATACCCTGCTGCACATGCATACACGCACCCCTGAAGTATACTTTCAAATGTCAATACTGGGCATTTATACACATACCATGCTCCCCAGGGGCAGGGAGGGGTTCAGGGGTGAGATGAGATGCTGGGGAAAGCATTGTCACAGCTCTGATTTCCTCTCTCTGTCCCACCTCTGTTAATTGTTCCTGTTCCCAGGAATCTATTTGGGGGCTGGGGGAGGGGGGGGGGAATATAATACCAATGCGGTGAGAATAGTGCCAGGGCAGCAGTCCTGCCACCGACCCTTCACCGTGCCCCCCCCCACCCCCACGACACCTGTAACTGCAGAGTATTGTGTATTCACAGGAGGCGGACGCATTTGTTTTCACGGGGCGGGGGCCGAGGTGGGTGACATTATAATGCGGGTAACAATAGGGCCAGGGCAGCAGTCCGGCCACCCTCCCTGCACCGAGGCACAACAACATTTCTAAACCTCTTAAACACTCCTCTGAACACACAATGATCCTTGAGGCTGTCAACTTCGGATGGGGAAATGCGAGTTTCATTAATTTGAGAGGTGATCATCTTACAGCATCGCTTCAAGTCGCATGTTACAGGGGTGTTGGGTGTCACAGCACAAAGACAATGGGTAACACGGAAAAGTGCTATAATAGATTTTCTCTGCTCAATCAAAAGGTATACTTTGGCTGCGTTATTTCACACCTGAAACCAATTGTTTTCTTAAAAGCATTGATACAATTCGCAAATGCATAAATAAATAAAGGCTCCTGTTAATGGTGTCTGTTCTCAGGAGGCGAGCACCTCTTAATTATAGGGGGGGGCATAATTCGGGTGTAACTGTACTGTGCACTGTGCCCCCACATGACACCTGTAAATGCAGATTACTCACAGAAGGACGGCATGGAGCCTTGGAGGGGGTGGGGTGATATTACAATGCGGGTTAGAATAGTCGATGTTTTCACTGGGGGTGGGGGCTCCAGGGTGTGTGCAGGCTCCGATGAGAGGGCTGGTCTGGGCAGAAACCTGCCCCCCCTCCCCCCTCCCCCTCCCGCTGTCCGTACTCTGTGGTTGCTACAGGCTCACATGAAAGGGGCTTACATGACAATGTAAACAATCGTTGGCCTCCCTTGAGACGCACACCGAGTGTGATAAAACATTCATGAACATGAAAGAGTGCCGGACCAGACACGGACGAAGGGGCGGGGCTAACCTGGCGGGAGTGCGGTCAGTGGTGAGCCAGGAAGGATAAAATGCGGAGGCGGGCTAATGCGAAAGTCAGTGGGGATACAGTCAAAACAGGCCAGACCAAACCACTCGGATTGTAAAAAAAAAAAAAAAGAGTCACTTGTTCGGGGATCAGAGATCAAGGGGCGTTGAGAGCTGCCCTTCAGGAGAAGCTCATTCTGTGAGTGTGGAGGGCTGGAGGTCCCCCGCAGCGGCTGCCGGCGGCGGGGAAAGGAGCAGGGGGCGGGAGGGGGCGGGAAGGGGTAGAATCGGCTGCGTGGAGGAGGGGGCGGCGGCGGAATTCGGAGGAGGGGAGAGGGGAGTGAGTGGGTGTGAAGAGGAGTGGAGGGGAGGGAAGGCGAGTGGAGTGGAGGGGTGGGGGCGCCGAGAAGGAGGAGGCCGGGGTGTGAGTGACAGTGGGAGCAGGCTGGGCTCCCGGCTCCCCCCAGGGCCGCTGCTCGGGCCTTGTTAATCGCCGGGGGAAAGGCTGCCGGCGACTGAAAGGCCTGTCACTAACTCCCTGGGAATTCCTGATCCGGCAGGCCATGAAATGTCTCCGCATAATTATTCCCGTCCGAGCCTGTTAGAAGTGATCAGCAAAGAAAGAAATTTAATTAGCGAACAAGGAGCGCAACTCAGACGTGGCTGAGGGAAGAAACCGAGAAGGTCAGGAAGGCGGGTGCCGGCAATGCTGGACCAGATTCGGGGGCGTTCCCGGCTTTTGGCTGACGTAGCGTGACGTAGCCAAAAGCCAAAAATTCTCGGGAACGCCCCCGAATCTGGTCCGGCATTGACGGACAGGCCCGTCTTCCAATGTCAGTCAGTCAGTCAAAGCATTTTATTTCGATTATTAAAAATCATAAAAAGACAATCATGAACATATATACATATATACAAATATATACACATAATTAAGTACAGTGTAAATAAAATGTACAAAGATCACAGTACGTTCAGATGTCCGTTTACATAAAACGCAATTTCATTAAAAATCAGACTAAAAACATTATTTACACTACAGGTATTTCATAAGGGCATAATACACATTTCGTCACTTAATGCATCTGGGAGGCCTGCTCTCGTCATATGTATCCAAAATGCTAAGTGCTAGGTAAACAAGGGAAGACTAACGTTTTCTTTTTCCAAACAGCGGCCACCAGAAAGCTCACAACACAAAACATGACCAGAGGACAACTTAACATTTGTAAGTATAAGAGAGCTGGTCTGACTTGTATAAAGCCGGCCTCTTTCAACAACGGTAACAGATATTTGTCTCTCATTTCTTTGTAAAAGTCACAAAACATGACGAAGTGCAACGTATCCTGATTTGAAAAATTGTCACATTTGCAAGGGTTACAGTCTTCCGGCTTGCCCCAGGATGGGAATTCACTCAGAGTTAAATATATCATATTAAAGCGAAACCTCGTTAAAAGCTGTCTATGGAAAGGGCGGTTCACAGTAATCAAATAAGGTTCAGTTGAGGGGGATGTTAGTAGTAAAAAATTTGCCCTTACAGAAACTTTCTTAAGCTCCTGCTCCTCTCTTTCCGTACTGAGCATATTCAGGAAGTGTACCTTTATCCACCCAACGTCCTCTTTGGTAATGCAGTTGGGGGTGGTATAGATCTCAGGGCGTCCTAATTGCGTAAACATGGTTTTAAGGTACAACAACCAGGGGATAGCAATCGCCCTATCTAATGCAATACAGTCCGTCAGGATTTGGTGGTTTAATGATATTTCCTGATTGAGCCAGGTCTTAGCCCAGCAAATGAGAGGTGCCAGTCTGAGCTGGTCCGTCACATATCCTACTCCTAACTCAGTATGCACTGAGAAGGTAGGTGAGGAATGTGGAAGACCCAGCAATGATCTTAGGAACTTGTTTTCACGTGTTTGAATTTTAGTGTGGGCAGTATATCTCCAGATACAGGAACCATATGACGCGATTGCAAGACATTTGGATTTGTAGATGTTTAGAAGAGCCTTAATTGGTTTAGCTCCTAATTTTTTTGCAAATGCCAAAACAGCAGAAGATGACCTAGTGAGTGCATTACTTTTTTGGAGCTGTTGAGGTCTCCATGACCCCCTTTGGTCAAATAAAACCCCTAGGTATGTAAACATTGGTACCCTAGAAATAGCTATGTTATTACAAAGAAAAGTTTTCTTTGTTCGAGATCCACAATGTTTACCCACCACCATGACATGTGACTTTTTGATGTTGGCTTTTAGGTCCAGGGACTCCATGAACTCTCCAAAAGAGTCCAATAGTCTTTGAAGCCCATTTCCAGTCCTTGCAAGAAGGACCGCGTCGTCCGCATAGAGGAGGACCGGTATCAAGGAGTCCCCTATGTGCGGCACATCCTTAGTCACTTGCTTAAGGCATCCCCCCCAAGGCATTAATATACAGGGTGAATAATAGGGGGGCCAAAATGCAGCCCTGTCTCACACCCCTCCTAGAGCTAAAATGACTTGTAACCCTTCCCTCTTGATTTACTCTAACTGTTGCGGATAAATCAGAATGAAGAACCGCTAGAAAATCTACTAATGCAGGGTCAACACCAATTTCTGTTAAGATGGTCCACAGTTTTGACCGATTGACTAAGTCGAATGCCGAGGAGAGGTCCATAAATCCCAAGAATAAGGACCCCTCCTTGGCTACCGTATACTTGCCAATCAAGAGCTGGAGATTTAAGCACTGATCCAGAGTACTTCTGTTATTCCTAAAACCATATTGGAAGTCAGACAAGACCCCCCTGCCGTCTAACCACTCCCTAAGTCTCCCTAACACGACCCTTCCCAGAATCTTCACGGATGAGTCTATCAGGGAGATGGGGCGGTAACAGGTGGGGTCCCCTCTGTCCCCCTTTTTGAACGCCGGCACAATGACTGAAGTCAGCCAAGAATCAGGGACCCTGCCAACAATTATAGCGTTAAATACATTACATAGAATTCCAGCCCAGAATTGAGGGAAATGGCCATAAAAGTCAGCTGGCACCCCGTCAGGGCCTGGTGCTTTGTTTTTTGACATGTCCCGTATGGCCTTTTCAACCTCAGTCTTTCCAAAGATAATAGGTGTTCCTGCAAGGTTAGGAGTATATTCCTGACCCAGTGAGCAAGAGTCCAGCTCATAAATCCCCCTGAAGTGTGTTAACCATTTTTCATCAGGGATGACGCAGTCAAGCCCCGAGTTACCATCCTCCGAGAAGAATGGATGATTGACAGTAGACCAAAATTTACTACTGTCGCGCAGCACCTCAACAGAGAGGAGTTTTTCCCAAGCCTCTTCCTTAATTTCTTTCTTCCGAGCCTCAATTAACCTTTTATACTCTTTCCTTAAGGCCCGGGCTACTTCTTTATTTCTTGGTTTGCGCTTTAACTCCTCAAGTAGGGCGCTGTGGGCTTGTGAACAGTTTTTGTCGAACCACCTTACCACCTTAGCTGATGGTTTCCCTTTTTTTACCCTCAGGTCATCGGCAACCTGCTGACAGATAGCAGTATAGGCCTCAATTATTGCAGTGCTATGGGCAGACGAGTCAAGACAGGTAGCCAGATGATCATCAGTCTTCCTAAAGAAGTCGTCATAAAATTCTTCAGGGACCACCCTTGACCACCTCAGCCTCCTACCCTGATCCTTTACTCTCAAGGGTCCCAAGTCCAACGTCAATGAGTCTTGTGGCCCTCTTCCTCCACCAAAGTCTGACTGCACCTCCAGAGTGACGGGGTTGTGGTCACTGAAGGCGGATGGAATGGCTTTATATGACACAGAGCATGACAGGACCCAGTGTGAAACGAATATATAGTCAATCACCGAACCCAGCTCTGATCCCTTAAAGGTTATAGTCCTGTCACCTTCTTCATTTACCTCTGGCTCGCTGAGGTTCATGGAGGCTAAAAGTTCTTCTAAGGCGTTACCATGTATACTATGCTCAAAATGTGAGAACACCACGCCCGGGGGCCCAAAATCGTCTTCTATCTGACAGTGTAACTCACATAAATGTGTGTTAAAGTCCCCCATTAAAATCATTTCTAAAATTGAATTGTGTTTAGCTTTGTAATCTGACAAAAAATTATCTAAAGTAGAGATGTGCTCATTCAAGAGCGCACCCTCTTTGGCATTATAAAAATTAACTAGCAGTATTCTTGTCTGGTTAGGCAACACCCACTCAACAATCAAGACATTTTTAGAGTTCGACTCCACAATTTTAAAGGTACCCATCAACCTGAGTAAAGTAAGAAGAACTAAGCCACCCTTGGCTCTACCCACTCTCCCCGTGGTAGCAGGTACAACAAAGCTAGAATACCCATTCAAGTGACAATTGGCCGAGGGATCCCAGGTTTCTTGCAGGGCGATGATATCAAAACCAGTTATATAATCCAGCCAAATAGAATCATTCCATTTAGCCCTCATACCTGCTATATTCCAACTCACCAAACGGCAAGTTGTCTTGCTATCAACTTGTAAAGCGGTATCTGAGTGTTCTAGAGGGCGTTGGCTACCCTCCATTAGTCAATCAATTTCCTCCAGATCTGTCAGTGGGGCAAATTGATTGTACAGTTGAATATCTGCCCTCTCTGTGGCTCTGCTGAAAAGTTTGAGAGAAAATGGGTTGAGTGTGTTGTTTAAAGGAGAGGTGGTAATTTCCCCTATCTTGGGATTAGAATTAATGGTTAAACCATTTGGGAGTACAGTCGGCGTCAGTAGGTCACTGTAATCTGTTAAAGTAGGTGTTAGGGTAGATGCTAATGGGGCGGAAATTCTGCTATGATTGTTTTTGGGGGGATAAAAAAACCCAAGGGTAGTGGTCTGATACCAGGGGAGCCAAGCTTAGAGGCATCCCGGGAAAAGTCTGTGGGCTATGTTAGGTCTATCAAAATTCACCACCACACAGTCTCCGGGGATATTTTTGGGAACATGGCCCACCCATCTCACTCTTCTAGCCATGATGACATTTGATGCTATGTCAGGGCCCCCGCTACTGTAGCACGCACACAGTTTTTTTGCAAGTGATAATAATTCCTGGGGCGTTTCTGACCTGCTACTAGTAAATGCTGGGACTCCTTAAATACTGCTACTAAAGGAGCAGCATGAGGGGGTAAGTCCAGTTTTTTCCTAGCATAAGAACCAAGTTTCACTTTTAGATCCTCTGGTCTACCCCCTGTGGTTTCCAATCCGGTGTTCCCTTCCGGCGTGCTGGGCAAGGGATCAATCGCCCCTGAAGTGGGGAGCACAGTTATGGAGGTGGTGGGACCCTCATTACATATCATTAAAGAGTCACCTGAGGATTCCTGACCCCCAGGCTGAGACACATTTGGACCCCCTTTCTTGGGCCTACCCTCTTTTTTGGGCTCTGAAAAGGGCTGCAAATTTTTGTATTCAGTAATAAATTTGCCGATATGATCACATTTTTTCCGCAAATCGTCTACACAAATGTTTAAAGTGTCGACAATGTCTTTAGCTATGCCCACTAATAGTGGCTCCAGCCGTGTTGTAAACATTTTCTCCACCAGGGCTTCAAGATTAAGCATAAGTTGTGGATCACTCCTTCCGCAGCTAGGTGTGGGTTTTAAAGCTTTTGTGCCTTTCCTCGAGGGCCTTGTTTTACACATCTTCCGTGGGTTAGGCGCCCCTCGGGGATCACCTTCTCCCCCCAGCGGGTCTGGCAGGGTCTCAATCTCCGTTGGCCCCCGAACCAAGTCAATCCCTCTCACTGGGTTTTCAATTATTATGGTTGGATCAAGGGGTACAGTGGATACTGGATGGATGATGCTACTACCGCTCACATGTCCGTGATCACTTACGGGTGGTGTCAGACCCAATTCTGTTTCGGCATGCGCAATTTCTTTGGATAGTGCCCCCACAGCAGAAGTTAAGTAGCTAATTATACTTTCAGAATGTCTAGGGACTTTAGATTTTGTGCCTTCTAACGCGCCATTACTTGGTTGTTTGCGCTTACCCATTATTGTAGTCCAACTTAGGGGGGGGGCCCGACCCGACCCCTGCCGGCCCCGGACGGCAACAGACGGCCCTGCCCTTGTCCTGGGCTTCTCACGGGCGTCTCCCGCATGCGACTCGAGGGGCGAGAGGCGTACCGCTGTTTTATCGCGCCTCCGGGCGCTCAGCTGTCACTGTCGGCTGCGTCCGCTACCGCCGGGGCACCTGGGGCTTGAAGTCCAGCCCTCACGGCGGTGGCGGCGAGGATGGTGCCTGCAGCGCTCCTGCCCTGGGTCGGTGCACAGGAAGGTACTGCCGTTTCCCTCACGGCTCTGGTCCTTAGATTATGCCCCCAATGTGCGCTCGGCGCACCGCTGTTTTATCGCGCCTCCGGGCGCTCAGCTGTCACTGTCGGCTGCGTCCGCTACCGCCGGGGCACCTGGGGCTTGAAGTCCAGCCCTCACGGCGGTGGCGGCGAGGATGGTGCCTGCAGCGCTCCTGCCCTGGGTCGGTGCACAGGAAGGTACTGCCGTTTCCCTCACGGCTCTGGTCCTTAGATTATGCCCCCAATGTGCGCTCGGCGCACCGCTGTTTTATCGCGCCTCCGGGCGCTCAGCTGTCACTGTCGGCTGCGTCCGCTACCGCCGGGGCACCTGGGGCTTGAAGTCCAGCCCTCACGGCGGTGGCGGCGAGGATGGTGCCTGCAGCGCTCCTGCCCTGGGTCGGTGCACAGGAAGGTACTGCCGTTTCCCTCACGGCTCTGGTCCTTAGATTATGCCCCCAATGTGCGCTCGGCGCACCGCTGTTTTATCGCGCCTCCGGGCGCTCAGCTGTCACTGTCGGCTGCGTCCGCTACCGCCGGGGCACCTGGGGCTTGAAGTCCAGCCCTCACGGCGGTGGCGGCGAGGATGGTGCCTGCAGCGCTCCTGCCCTGGGTCGGTGCACAGGAAGGTACTGCCGTTTCCCTCACGGCTCTGGTCTTTAGATTATGCCCCCAATGTGCGCTCGGCGCACCGCTGTTTTATCGCGCCTCCGGGCACTCAGCTGTCACTGTCGGCTGCGTCCGCTACCGCCGGGGCACCTGGGGCTTGAAGTCCAGCCCTCACGGCGGTGGCGGCGAGGATGGTGCCTGCAGCGCTCCTGCCCTGGGTCGGTGCACAGGAAGGTACTGCTGTTTCCCTCACGGCTCTGGTCCTTAGATTATGCCCCCCATTTATGGAGCTAGCCAATGGAAGACGGGGGCCGTTCCTGTCTCCCGTACCATATTCATTAGGTTTTAGCCTGCGCGAAAAAGCTGCGCAGAGCGCAGCTTTCGCCAGGCAAAACCTAAGAAGCATGTGCACTGCAAATGACACCAGGACGTTCTACACCCACAATGCATTCAGCCCGTTACCTGGGGCTAGTGGAGCAGACGGGCTGTAGGGCTTTAGTTAGTAGCACTTAGTGAACCAGATGTCAAAATGCAACGTTGTTCTTTTTCTGTTCAAATAATGCCTGGTTATGCATGGCTTCCAGGCACTAAGAAAGTAAATCAAACAAGTATTAGCTTTGTACTTTTTGTAGTTTTTCTTTGGAAGGCGAAGTCCTGAAAATGTCTGCCATTTCACTGATACATTTTTATTAATGCATAGTTAATTAAAACCATTATATTTACAAAGAGGTATACCCATTATTATCATGATATTGCAGCAAATAACACAGTTCAAAAGGATAAAAATAAGAAATCAATACAAATTCTCGTTTCGCTTTGCATCAGGAGGAATTTCACAGAATGACAATGTAAAAGATCAAAAAGAAAAAATGCTGCACTGCATAAGCAAACACCCCTATTATTTATAAAGTGCGTACATACAGTGCAAAACTTTGAATAAAGTGCATCTAGTTTGATCATTAATACCATTACATGTACATAAAAGCAAGGTGTGAGATATATAACCCAAATAAAACAAGACAGCCCCTCAAGCATTACACTTAAAAACATCCGGCCCCCCACAGGAATTTTTTTCTAGAGTTTAAAAGTGCGTACGTGCAAACTATTCCTAAAAAGTGCTTCTAGTTTGATCATTAAAGCCATCACATGCACATAAAAGCAGCATCTCACATACTGTCCTGTTAATGCGAGATGGCCGATCAGGAATTATTGTTTATACACATTTTTTCAGTCAGTAAACAGGACCATAATCTGCTAAGGTGCTACATCCACTGAAGAGAAAAAGACTGAACGAAGTAAGTAGTCCCTCTTTGCTGATAGCTACCCTTCAAGTCAAACAATTAGGCGGACAGAGCAGACATGGGAAGCAAGGAAAACTACAAAGCCTCATAAACGTGTGACTGGCCATGGAAATGCATGTCTGGTGGCTCAGTTGACTAATGCATCCACTATAGGGGCGTGTGTTTGACCTCATGGTCACAGGTTCATATCCTGGCGGGTCCACTCAGCTTTTCATCCTTCTGAGGTCGATAAAACAAGTACCATTGAGTTGGGTAACAATAAACAGCTGTAATTCATCGCAAAGATGCCCATGGGTGAAAGTGTGCTTTACAAATACATATGTTATGTTATGAAAGGCCTGCAGAAGGCAGTCTTTGAGGCTGAAGCCTCGGCCTGGTCCCTTCCACGTACCTCGAGACTTCTTTGCGTCCTCAGAGGTGCGGCATGCTGAGCTATGGCAGGGGCTGAAGCACTTTTACCCCAATAGGAGCTGCACTCTTGGTGACTTGGGTAATCAGACAACCACAAGGTCAATGAAAGAGTGGCAAACATTCATTAAACACTTTTTCCATCCACCATGTCCCTTTGGTGGTTCAGGCTTGCTTGGCTGTAGAATATTTGAGAGGTGGTCCTTCATAACTGCCTGTAAAACCTTGAATTGTTGCCATTCCATTTTTTACGGCTGTGATGTAAAATACACCCATTGCATAACACCTCCCAGCACCTGAGGCACACTAGCCAAGTGGCTACTTTGGAGCTGCTGTTCCTTGGCCCACAGTCGGTGGCGGAAATTCCACTGTTTACTGCTGGCATTGATGGAAATTCCATCAGAGTCTCTGAAAATAAACCAGGAGTGTTGGCATGTATATGATCTTTAGACAAACTGCGTGGACTTTGGCTTATGCTGAACTACTCTACCCATGTAGCATATATATTTCAAGAGAGGTGCAGACATCTAAATGATAAAGCGCTTTATGAGAGTGATGGGAGCTTCAGCTGTTTTTATATAGAGAAAAATTCAACAGAGGTGATATATTCCACAAAGGCCTCTCTGGCCTGCCGTTAGCTATTTTTAGTTTTTCCTACATGCTTTCATTTGGGCAATATAGTGCCTGAATTAATTTCTGGGAATGTCTGTGTCCTCTGTATAAATCTTAGCTTCTACACTTGAGCAAGCTGTGTGACCTTGGTCAAATAACGTAATTTCTTAGTGCCTCATTTTAAGTTTGTTTGGGAGTTTTAGGCTATGTTTAATTCTTCGTCTGCTGCTCCTGACTGATTGGTAATTGCCTGCAGACAGGACAGTGATTGGTTCTCCACAAAAATCTATCTCCTAAAAAGCATCTAAGTTGGCCCAGTGTCCTTACCGATGCGCCACGAGTCGTCTCCACACAGCTTCTGTTCATCGCTCTACAATAGGACGCTTCTCATGGAGGCACCCGTTATTGTATACAGTGTTTCTCTTTGTTACAGTCTCTCTAGCGTTTATGTATTAGAAAAAAATCCATACCCTCCCTTTAATGTGCTTGCCTTATGCTGCTAATGTAGTTCCTTGGTTTTGTTGTTCTTTCATGACTCGTGTATGTGTTTTTTGTGTGTATTTTTATATATATATATTTTTACGTTTCTGTATTCAGAATTTTCAAATGATATACATACAAATTAAACCGATTATATATGGGAGTAGGCGTATATAGCATCCTGTCTACAACGACATCAGTTCATGACCAGTGCATGTATACGTTTTTAATCATCTTTATAATTAAAATATCTTTTGTGACGCTATGATTGCAGCTGTTTGAAAGCTGAGCCTGTAGGTTTGGTGTAACCTAAGCAGTGTGTCTGTCTGCTCTCTGAACCTGTAAGCTCTGTGTAGCTTGGGCTGTGGCTCTGTGGTCGGAGCCTGTTACATCTCTTCAATCTGAGACATAGCTCTGCTGTCCGTGGACTGAGATTGTGAAGTTTGTTTGACTTTTTATTATCACTCCCTGCTTCTTCTAAGCATCTATTTGGGATTGGAAGGAAGGGAAAATGAAGCGACTGTAGAATAAAAAAAAAACATAGAAAATGTTTTGTAGAACTTGAAAAATGGTAGAAGGACATGTCAGATTTCAAACCCAAATTATTTGAATTATTTGTAGAAACCTATGGCGCTTCAAACAATTTATAGGGAACCCGTACTAAAATGTACTTTTTTCACCATTTATTCGGCATTGCATGAGCTAGAAAAATGATTTCAGCGCGACAATGGAAACATCGGAGGAGGGCCACTGCCATCTAGCGGTCGTCTGGAATAAAACCAAAGCAGGCGGCGAAGATTTCCTCACCTCGGAAGATCATGTGTCAAAGGTGAATCTGTCTAGGGGAAGTGGGGGACTTCACTGAAACCTATTTCTAGTTCACGAGGTCCGTCGCCGAAGACCGCCAACTGAACGTCGCTTCGAGGCAGAAGTGAATGTCATCTTTTTTAAATATAGTGCCTGCACTGTGTGTAATGTTTTTAAGCGTCTTTCATTTTGGCAGGCGCAGTCCCTAAAGCATTTAGCGATACATTATTTGCCCAAGCATTGGCGGAACACAATCTGATGACCCCCCTCCCCGCCCAATGCTGGGCTGGGGGCCCTTGAAGAGTTGGTGGGGGGGGGACAGAGGAGGGGGGGTATGCGTCGCAGGGGCTACAGAGGACAATGACACGCCCATGTGCCCAAGATCACAGAAGGCTCTTCAAGCGCAGAGGGCGCGATTAGAAATGGGACCCCCTTGATTCTCTAGTTGAAACGTTAGGGATGAGAGCACCCCCATCACAAGAAACGTTGATGCTGCTTTGAAGTTGTGCTCAATTGGATAGTGGGATTTTGGAAAGAGCATCATGGCCTCAATCAGTGGCCCGAAGCATACCCCTCCTGCTAGTGCGTACCTCTAAAATGAAGACCGCGGCCAGACAATATTGAAGATTATTTGAAGTAATCGGGACATTTAAGGCTCAGGTCGTTCATCGGGGCTTGATAGGTGGTAATGCCGCCCCGCCTTTCAGTAAGCAGCTCTGAAGCCGGGCATGGTGTGTGCCCAGCAAGTACCAGGGGAAGAGGCACCCCGGGTGCCCAGGGAGCATTCTTATTGGTGTACCCCGACGAACACAGGGTCACCCGGGGCAATGATGTAGCCAGATAGATTGGTGCAGTAGTGATGGGAGCGAGCAGCCCTGAAAAGTGAGGCACGCCCAGTAACTGCCTCTGCTCTCTGACTCTTGAGTCTGTTCATTCCCGGCCTCTCCCCTTCCTCCTCAGCCTCGCAGAGCGGCCGGAGCGCTCAGCTGGCACAGGTTCAAGCTCCACATGTAAGTGCCTGCTCCTGCTGGCACCGAGGAAGGGGCCTGTGGTGTGACACCGACCCGGAGGAAGAGAGGGCACTGTGAGGCCGGGCGCCGCGTGAGACAGGAGCAGGAAGGCGGGTGCCCTCAATCCCGGACCAGATTCAGGGGCGTTGACGAGAAGAGGCTTTCGGCTGACGTAGCCAAAAGCCAAAAATTCTCGGGAACGCCCCCGAATCTGGTCCGAGATTGACGGACAAACGTGTCTTCCAATGGCTAGCCTCCATTTATGGAGCTAGCCAATGGAAGACGGGGCGGTTTCCAAGCCCCATATACTATACTCATTAGGTTTTTTCGTACGCATTGGCTAGGCAAAACCTAAAAAGGGAGAAATGTTCGGAATTTAGCCTCTTGTCTATTAGAGCTTGTAATGGTATTGGGGAAATTCATGTGAGTAATTTAACCATGTTAAATGTATCTAAATAGTCATTTTGTTTTGCAATGCAGACAAATTATTCTTAACTATTATCTATTTATTAATCCTTTTTTTAGCTGGGTGGTTGATTATTGCTGCTTGACGAATTACTGCATTTCCAGCTTTTAGCATTAAGATCAATTTTTGAATTCTTGTGTATAATGCAAATTGTAGTTATTTTGCAAGGGCTGTTACGGGTCTTTTAAAAATGCTGATTTAATTAACTCCTTTTTAAAGATTGATTATTTTGTATGTGTATACTTTTATGATCCAAATTTACTAATTAGATCGAATAAAGTTGATTGGATTGGATTAGCAAAGGTCTGTTCACTGAGAGTGAATCTTCATGGGAATCTTTCCTTTGCCCATCATATTTCCTCCATTGTTAATCCCTGCTTTGGGTTACTGATGGCACATAGGAAAATTATATTATTCCTTTTTAAAAAAAAAAAATTTATTGGTTAAGTTCAAAGCCACAAAACAACAACGAAACAATTGTAACATAGCCAAAGGTCGTATACACAGATAAACTTATGGTGCAGGTATACAATCAAATATAATCAAAAACAAGAAGGAGGCAAAAAATAAAAACAATATCGAAAATACAATATAGACAACGGTATCGCCATATAACCAAAAGAAATGTCATTCTTATGGACCCAAATGGTCTATCATTACCTGCCAAATTTTATACCCCTTTTTCATTTTCCTAAGTGATTTGATCCGATAAAGATTAAATTCTAAATAAAAAACATTATAGAACTTAGCTCGCCACATTTCATATACAGGTGCATCTGGCTTCAACCACATTGAAGATATACATAAGCGAGCTACCGCCATAGCCATAAATAAAACATATCTTTTTTTTGATACCCCAAAAACGGATTGGTGGCGTTAGATAGAGCAAAAATAATCATCTCCCTTGAGATTGCCACGTCACATTTTGTAATATGAGCCAGGAATTTTTCTACAGATATAAAAAAAGGTTTTAGCACTGGGCAATCTGAAAATATATGCACAATATCTGCCTGGTCAGATTGACACCTATAGCATTTCCCATTATAAGCATTACCCCATTTCAACATTTTAAACAGTGTATGATAAAGATTAAATAAAGTTTTATAATGCTGTAAGTATAAATTGGCAGACAAAATAATTTTAGCAACAGTATAAATTGACTCTTGAAAGGGTACTGCCACTGTACCCAATCAAATACACCATTTAGACTCCTGTGATCCCATATCGTCCTGTTGTATATTCAACAAATGGTTATATAGAGTCCCTATACGTGATGATTTTCTAAGTATTTCAATAAAGTTGTTTGGACAAAGAGGTAGAACATTTGGATGCCTAAGAATAAGGTCGCGTATTTGTAAATACTTAAAAAAATCATGTTGAGAGAGACTGTATATATCTTTTAACTCCTGAAATGAAGTGATTGTACCATCCTTAACCATAGTGCCTATAGATATCATGCCTTTTTCCCCCCATGTAGACATTGTACGATCCCAAAATATTGGCGGAAACAATTCTATAGAATTACATGGAGTATAGAAATTAATGCGTCCAAGGGAAATAAGCTTCCGAATTGATCGCCATCCTTTAAAGGCAGACAATACTAGTTTAAATCTGGTTCTTTTATAGTAGCTAGGTTCTAAAAAGCAAAGCAACATTTGTTGAGATTGTGGGCCAAGTAAATAAGAGAAAATATCCGGGCTCTCAAATATAGGCGGAGTTCCTCCAATCGCAAAATATTTAATATTCTGTATAAGACACGCCAAATAATATAGTGCAAAATTTGGAACACCCCATCTCCCACGTAGAATTGGTAGTGTCATAAATTTGGAAGCCCTTCGCGCAGATTTCCAGCCCCATAAGAATCTATCAACTATAGATTGTAATTTCCTCAGTTGTAATACAGGTATCTCCAGTGGTACCGACCAAATATAATATAAAACGTTTGGCAAAATTGACATTTTTAAAACATTGCGTCTCCCAACCAGCGACAGGTGTAAGGAGTTAGGTCCTTTTTGGACGTGGACAAGGCTGGACCATATATAAATGCAAAAAACACACAAATGCCTAGACCACTCTTTTTTTTAAAAACAAGAACAATTAATGAAGGTCAAGAATACTCTTTATTGAATTCTGACCATGTACTTATATTTTATACCTTTGACTTCTTTTTTTACTTTCAAAGTTTTTTTACATATACATTCGTATGCCGACACGTTTCGATTACAGGAAACCAGTTCCTGGAATCTCATCAGGGCCTTTTCTTAACAGCCCCCTGCACCTTTCACTGCCAAAACGTAAGAAAAATTTCCGAGCATAACAAGAGAGTCTTCCACAGTCCACCTCCTAAATCTGGTATGTAGTCTCAAGTCAGAGACATTGCATTGGTCATTTGTGCAACTGTAATGGAGATAAACAATGAGATTGTTAAACACAAACCTTTTGTTTTGTTGTTCACATCATACAGACAAAAGAAAAAAGACCCTGATGAGATTCTAGGAACTGGTTTCCTGTAATCGAAACGCGTCGGCATACTTGGAGGCAAAGGCACACTTGGAGGCACATTTGAGGGAATAATTTACTCACAAGAACTATTTGTTAGCTTTAACACCATGAAAGAGTATCATTAATTTGACTCTATTCCTTACGCTCTCCTTCCTTCCTGCCTTTCCATTCCTCCTTTTGATTTTGTGTCTCATTTATTGAGATTAAGTACACATCAATTTAATGTGTTTTTTGTTGTGATGATGTTGTTTTTTTGAGTTTGTGTAGATACATTGTGACATGTTTTGTTTATAAATTGGTTTGTATAGTATTGTAAATATATGTACAGTTTGTCCTATCTTTGCTAATGAATGTATATGTAAAAAAACTTTGAAAGTAAAAAAAGAAGTCAAAGGTATAAAATATAAGTACATGGTCAGAATTCAATAAAGAGTATTCTTGACCTTCATTAATTGTTCTTGTTTTTAAAAAAAAGAGTGGTCTAGGCATTTGTGTGTTTTTTGCATTTATATATGGTCCAGCCTTGTCCACGTCCAAAAAGGACCTAACTCCTTTGGGTTATAAACTTTTAGAAAGTTGGCATTTTCTTGCTTTTTGTGTCTGCAGCCTGTCCAGGGTCACATGACAGGGTGTAGCTGACAGATTTTGTGAATTCCCCCCTGACAGTCACACAATAGTGAGATAAGCTGTGCCTCAATGGGCCCTTACTGGGGTCAGGGGGCAGAGCTCAGCACAGCTCCACTTGCACCTGAATAGGCTGTTTCCTGTTTATGTACAATAGGCTTGATAACCCTTTATTGTCACTGCTGCCAGCTTCGTATCAGGTCAGGGGAGGCAGGGGATTCCATGCACTTCAAATAACCGTTTTAGAAACTTCTTTAACCTTCTAGAAGCAGGGCACCAGGGTATAGAAATAGGACCTTCAGATTCACTCTTCAGTTTACTACTGGACATGCGGAAGGACTCTCAGAGGACTGCCTGCTGCTGTGGCCTGCTGTGCACTCTGCTAGACTACTGGTGTACCTGGAAGGACAGCTTTTCAGCCTGGAGCCTGCTTTGAATCCTCAGAGGCCAGCCCTCTGCAACTTCATCTGCACCCAGGATTGCCAAAATTGACTCCAAGGGCATCATTTCATGGCCTCCTATTCAGAGCCACAGGGCTATAACAGGCTTCCAACATTTTGAACCCACACCTGGAGTCCTGAATTCCCATGAGTTCTCCATCCATTCCTGGACCCTGTGTTGTGGCGCTTGAGGTACCTAGAAGGCCATTTTCCGAAACCGAAGACCAAGACAAAATTTGGTCAAAAAGTGCTCTGAGAACAAGGAGACTGGGACCAACCTACTTGTCTATTCGGCCGAGGTACATCGCCGCTCGGAACGACTTTTGCAGCTTCTCCTGCTACGTTATTATCTGCAGCAGCAAATCCATTTCAGCGGTCCTTTGCCAAAAGGGGTATCCGACCTCGTGGAACTGTCTTTGGCTACAGACTTCTGCTTAGCCTCGCTGGTGATTTACGACTTACATCCCAGCAGCTTACTGGGCCCAACCCACTTCTTGCATCCGAATCATGCTGCTTCGCGCACTGCCTTACCTTTCGACTTTGCCCCGTCTAGCGCAACCAGATGTCTGCGGTTGTTGCTTTGATCTTTTAAACGCTATTTTGAACCTGAAACTTAAGAAATTCATAACTCTGATTCTACATGTTAGGATACTTGTACTGTTGGTGTCGAATAATTTATCAACATTTACTTTATTTTTATTTTTATAAATTGGTTTGGGATTTTTCTTGTGTTGTGTTTTCAATATATTGCTGTTTGTGTGCTACATAAATACTTTACACATTGCCTCTAAGTTAAGCCTAACTGCTTTTCGCGCCAAGCTACCCCAGGTTAAGCACAGGCTAATTTAGTGACTTTTGGGGTATACCCTTCAAGGGATTGTGGCTTTTTCTTAACGAGGGTTCACACCACAGTCAACCAACAAACAAAAAGCTCAAAGGAGAGGCTGCAGACAAAAGGGAAGCGGGATGTATCAAAAGGCAGAAAAGGAGAAAAAAATTAAAGCAATTAAAAGAAAAAGAAAGCGAAGGGTAAATGCAGACACCAGGTGTGCTACAGGTAATATATGAGGGAGATACAAGCAGGGGGTGATGCACCTAATGCAGAGTGGTGTGTATAATCTACCACTCTCTGACTAACACTGGTGAAATAGTTCAGTGGTTAACATACTGACTGCAGCCATAAATGTGTAGACTGCAGGTCACTGTACTAAAACCATTCACAAAGACCGAGTTAATGCACATACTGTTGAGCTGTATGTTTCACACATCCATCACAGGCTGCAATCATAGATAGATGATCATGCTTACTACCCTTGCTGTAGAAATGTGTATTTAGAAGGTTTTGATCCTAGTGGCTAGGCCTCCCACCCGGGTAAGGCACTTGCATTGTGAGTTATGTATTTGAAGAGTCCTAGGGTTGAAATGAAGTATTTTTTTAAAAAGATAGAAAATGTGCATTATTGCAAAGCTGTAGAAAACAAGAAAATGTGTGCCTTATGGTGCACTGTGAAAACTAAACAGTAGTGTGAATGAATTCATCATTGTGGTGTTGGACAAATCTGTGGATTGCTGCATGCCAGCGTTTGGTTAGCAAGACTGTAGCAGGTCGGACTCTGCTATTTAACTGAAATGCACATTGTTTTCCATGTCTGCGAGGACTATTGCAGACATGGAGAACAATGTGCATTTCAGTTAAATAGCATATTGTTGTGTAAGTCAAAGAAGGCATAACGCAACATCTGACACTGTATATTTTTGTTGGGTGTGTCTTACTCCACCTTGTTATGTTGGACAGTTATTGTATGTTGTGCTGTATGTCTGCGACTGTGTTGCAATTGTTGCCGCAACTTCCTTGCCGTCTGTGCTAATCGCACTGGCACTGCAGTTGTGTTTTATTTTCTGCATGTTGCAGTCCTGCGGTGTGGTTGCATGTGTGTGTCTGGTCTATGCCCATCTCGAATTGATATTGGTGTTACCAGCGCTTGTGCCCTGCTTTCCCTTTGCTTATACACAAGGCGTGCTCATATGCAGAGAAAAAAAAAACTTTCACTCTCTCAAATGCACTACTGTGTCCCACCCTAGACCTTTCTCAATATATCATCTACCACCACTCTGACTCATCCCAAATCCCATTCTGCTACTATCATCTCCAAAATAACCCTTTCTAGACTTTTTCCTCCTCTATCCCGCCTGGCTCACCCCAAACTTCATTCTAAAACCCTTTCTAAATTCTTCCCCTAAGTTTCTCACCTTTGACTTATTCCAAAATCTTTTAATAAAATGATCTCCCTAATCCCTTTCTAGAGACTCTTCCCTCCTCCATCGCTCCTTTTTACTCATCCCAAAACTCATCTTACTACTATGATCCCCGAAATAACACTTTCTAGACTATTCCCTCTTCTATACCTCCATTATCCTATTCAATCCAACTAACAGACTTGCAAGTCCAACTTTCAATTTAACTCATACTTCCTTATACTAACCCACCACTAATCCCTTTGGGTTCCGGAGTAGCATGAAAAGCGCTTCGTCGCCTCAGCAGCAGTAGTAAGCGCTATATAAAAACAATTACAATACAATACATTGGTGTTCAATGGTGTAGATCAGGACTTGTGTTTGTGCAGTACCATACAGTGATTTGTGTTATACAAAAATCCCAGCAAAATAATTTGATACGAGAGTGACCCCTTTTTAAATTCTTCCTTAATTTTCCAGTTGGCTGTTTTTCTCCCAAATTCTAAATGTAAGTGCTTTAACTCCCTTTTGGCACCATGGAGATGGATGTATGCAACTTTAGACACTCCCAGCAGGGCTTAGCTGCAAACAGGATGGGCTAAAAGCAGAGAAAGTGGCGTCCAAGCTAGATCTTCAGGTAGCCTGCTGGGCCTTTGAGGAGGTGCTGAGATGGCAGGCTACCTCAGAGGAGGAGGAGGTGGATGACAATGAGGAGGAGGGAGCACAGCCAGAGGAGAAGGAGCAGGAGGACCCAGTCCAGGGAACTGGGCTTCCAGGAGAGCCCTACTCGACCCCAGCAAACGACCTGGAATCCCATATACCCCGGATAGAGTGGGGAGCAGTGTGTATGCCAGGGGCCTAACCCCAGAGGAGCTGGAGGACAGTAAGGAGAGGAAAATCAAAATGGAGTTGGCCAAATTAAGGATGGAGGAGAAGAGGTTGGCCGACAAGCCCAAGCTCAAGGAGCTGGACATAAAATCCAAGTAAGTGAAAAACAACAGTAATGGTGGCAGCATACCAGTGGTGTCCAATGGGGAGGTGAGGGTCTGCATAGCCAAGGACCTGGTGCCAAGTTTTGTGGAGCAAAATGATATTGATAAATGGTTCCCAGCTTATGAAGTAGTTCTAAATGTGGGCAAGGTCCCAGAGTAGTAGTGGAGGGGGGGAATAACTAACGGAGCAGGGGTGTCCAACAGGTTGGTCTCAAGCTACCAGTAGCTCACTGCCTCCCAATCAGTGGTTTGCAATTGATTGCCGGTCGCTGGTTTGAAAATATGTAGCTGCCCTTTTCCAAAGGTAGCCCTTTGAAACAATGTGTACCCCATTCTGCGGGGTCTGGGAAGCTCTCAGAGCAGAGTACCCTCTTCAGAAAATGTTCTTCATATTTCTATTTTTTTTCTACTTCTTTCTTTAACCCCTTTACTTGGATTCCTACTTTTTTTAATTTTAATTCACTTTTTCGTTCCCTCCTCTCTCACTTATTCTTTCTTTCTGTCTTTTGTTCTTATATTTTTTCCATGTCTTACCTTCCTTTTTCTTCGTTTCCTTCCCTTTCTTGTTGTTGTTTTTCTTTCTACTTTTTTTCTTCTCCTTTTTACATTTACATTTCTGTTTATTTTTTATTTCTGTTTATTTGTAACTCTTTTTTCTTTTTCTTGCCCATTCCTGCTTACTTTACTTATTATTCTTTGTTTTCTTTTGTTTCTTTGGCTTTCGTTGTCCCCAAGTTGTTTATTTCTTCTTGTTTTTACTTCTTCCTTTCTCTTCTCTTTACCTGCAGCTTTCTTTTGCTTTACTTCTTTCCTTTCCTGCTTCTTTCTTCCTTTCCTTTAATTCCCTTTATTCATTCTTTTTTACTTTTTTCTGTCTTTCCTTCGTTCTTTATTTTTTCTGCTGCTTTCTTTTTCTGCTCCTTTCTTTTTTCTCCTTTCTTCATTTCTCTTTTTTTATTCCTTTCCTTTCTTTCATTTTCTTTTGATGCTCCTTTTCTTCCTTTTTTGCTCTCATCTCCCCTTTTGTGAAATGGCTATTTATTGTAACAACATTGTAATGCTCACTGGAGCACAACTAGGGGTACTCGATTCATGGTGTTAAAGTTATGTACCCTTTCAGGATACTTATTTTGGGCAGTGGGCCATGAATGTTGTCAATGATCTAAAGTAGCCCTCACTATAGAAAAGGTTGGACACCCCTGTTGTGGAGGTACATGCCCACCGCAAGGAGGGACACAATGCAGACACTAGAGGTGGAGGATCAGGCACAATAAGTACCCATGAAGGTCATTCTTAAATTTGGGCTGACATCTGATGGATACATACTTAGATTACTCTAGCAAGGCACCAAAAGGCTGGGTGTAGGGCAACAATGTAGATGATTTCACTGGGCTGTACAACCTTATTTTGAGGGAACACATGCTCAATACCTGTATTACAGAGCTGCTCCAAGACCTAGTAGATGGCAAGCTATGTGACCCCAGGAAGCTTGCTGAGGAGGACCTCTGGGTCAGCAGTGTCTAAGAAGACATATTGTGGGGGATTTCCCAAAAGGGTGGTCAGGGTTCCCACCAGAAGGAAAGGGAGATAAAAAGAAGGAATTCTCTCAAGGACACTGTAACGACCGGATTTTCAGACCAGATATCACCAGCTCACCAAGACACCATCAATCCAGCCGAAACGTAACCATCTCCCTCCCCAGAGCCTACTTACCACAGTACCTAGGTACCTTCCTGGGGATGGGGAATTAGCAATATACAAGCTCATATCATCAAAAATACCACTAAATCTATAGTATTACTAGGAATACTCACTGATTACTAAGGAATTCCATGTCACATCCTATGATCTCACCTTATAGTCTCACGGCAACTCAGGCCCAGACTATGCTACCCTTCTCCTCATAGTGAAGGGGGCAGTTCTGATCACTTACCATTACACACTGACCTCAATCAGTGCTCACGCAAGCCACAATCCTATGGGTATACACACCGTATCCTCCCGGTGCTCACGCTGCCGCCACAATCAGGTGACGATACACACCGTATCCCCCCGGTGCTCTCAGTAACACCGCTACACAACGGCGATCACTGTCCTATTGATACCTTCAACTCTCTCTCTGTTGGGAAGTTTCTCTATATGTCTAATATCTACTGAGGGTGTCTCATATACAATTGTTATCCCTTATGTGGCGAATAGGAGATCCAATCCTCTCACACAAGAATGGCCAAATTACAACATGCAAAGGTTATTCTCTGATTTAGGCGCTCCCTGCTCCCTTGCTCAGTTACCACTTACCCGGACGGGGAACACATCCGTCCACATAACAGCATCTGACTAGAAGAAAGGTTAATCTTATCATAAAAACAACACTTGCACAGTGGTTCACTAAGAACTGGGGTCCCTTTATTACACAATAGCAAATTATAACATCACAATACCTAGCAATTTAGACATAGCCTGAAAAGTAAAGGGAAATAGGTACATACAAGGAATACACAGATCTGCGGGGTCTCTTTATTAGAATGAAAACAAGAAAGCTTTATTACTAACACATCCACATATAGCTGAATAATGAATTATAACAGGACTGCACACCGCTGAAAGAAAAGGGATTAATCAGTGCAACAATACAGTAGGGAATATAGCCTAGGAAATAAAGGAAAGGATTAATATATATATATATATATATATATATATATATATATATATATATATATATATATATATATATATATATATATATATATATATATATATGTATATATATATATGGGCACTAATATAACAGGACAGATATCACCTGATTATTATGAAGTCTTGTTCTAGCTGTCATCTGGGTCCCTCTCTCGTCTGTGCCTTGGCTCATCTCAGATTCTCCCCTGCACTCTTGGACACACATCTGCGCCGATCACTCTGCACTGGATTCCTCTCTCCCACAAACTGTCTTCACCTTCCAACTTCAGTCTAATGATATAGTTTCTGCCGCTCTGATAACCATCTGCACCACTAGCTTCTTCACTCTGTCTGATTGTTCCAGCTCCAATGTCCAACTCACTCCAGCTGCTCCCACAGACTAATCCACGATATAACTTCAGTCTCTTCCGAAAGGTATCACTCCAAACTCCAGCTGTTAACTGCCTGCTCCAACTGATCTCTCATGATGTAACTTCATTCTGTCTCCAAAGCATCTTACTCCAACTGCAAAGCAACTTATTCTGACTGCATCTTCTCCAGACTACATCTCATCCTGACCAGCTCCCTCTGATCACAACTCCTTCTGACAAGTAACTGCTTCTGACTGCTTTCTTCAGCTCCAAAAACCATCTGAACACTCTGCCTCTCTGCACTTCGCTAATATGGAATGTTCTCCCCTAGTGGAAAGTTCCAGTCAGCAGCCTGCCGCCCATCAGATCCCTGCACCACTCCGCGCCAAGGACATACACCCAGCCGGCCGGCCTTTTGTGGTGTCTTCGACACAAAGAAAAATACAGTCTACTGATAAGGGCCGGCCCAGGCCGGACTCTCCAAGTGAACAACACCTCTGACTGCCTACTTGGAGTCTAATGGGATCCTTGATGAGTCCCAGAATGGCTTCCGTACTAATCACAGTACGGAGTCTGCCCTGTTAACAGTCACAGAACATCTAAGGGCCTCCCTGGATATGGGCACAACCTCTATCTTGGTTTTGCTGGACTTGAGTGCGGCCTTTGACACGGTCTCCCACAAGATACTACTTGAGAGACTATGGGAGATCGGAGTCAGGGAAACGGCCCTGGACTGGTTCGCATCCTTTTTATCTGACCGCTCCTTCCAGGTGCACGCCCCGCCGTACTCATTCAGCAAGCTCCCTCTTGAATGTGGAGTGCCTCAGGGGTCTGCGCTCAGTCCCTCATTGTTTAATATGTACGTCCGCCCCCTGGCCTTGCTGGCCCGGGAACGTAAGATCCTACTAACATCATATGCGGACGACACGCAACTTATTTTCAACTTTTCTAACAACAATGTGGAGGACCAAATTAAATTCCAGGAAGACATTCTGGCTATCTCAAGGTGGATATCTAACAACTGCCTTCAGCTTAATGCCTCTAAAACAGAGGTACTCCTGATTGGCAATGGCACGCAGACTTGGGAAGAGCACTGGTGGCCTCAGGCGCTGGGACCTGCTCCTATACCCAAGGAGTCAGTAAAAAATCTGGGGGTGTTATTGGACAACACACTCAACTTGGAGTCTCATGCTCAAAAAGTGGCAGGTACCTGCTTTGCGCGTCTTCGCTCTCTTAAACCCATTCTGGTTTTTTTTTTAGCCTGCTACTCGCCAGATTATAGTCCAGGCTTTAGTTCTATCGCACCAGGACTATTGTAATGCCCTCATGCTAGGATCCAACATGACTGCAATAAATAGGTTGCAAAGAGCACAGAACGCTGCCGCCCGCATTCTATTTGCTCTACCCAAAACCTGCCACACGTCCCCCTTTCTCTGTCGACTACACTGGCTTCCTATACAACAGCGCATTCAATTTAAAACCCTTTGCCTCACCCACAAAATCCTGTATAATGTTGGCCCCAAAACTCTGCAGGGACTGTGCTCTTTCTATACTCCCACGCGCACACTCCGCTCAGCGGACCTCTCACTTGCCTGTACTGTCAGAATTCGGAGGAGCAGAGCCGGTGGCCGCTCCTTCCGGTATTTGGCCCCTAAGCTCTGGAATTCTATCCCCCCTAAAGCTCGGGCCACTTCAAATCACCTGCAATTCCGAAAACTCATAAAAACCTGGTTGTTTGCATCTATCTAGCACCTCCTTTACCATACTAGTATCTGGCATGTCCGCAAGCGCTGGGACGCCCCGTCGCTGGGGTAGCCATGCGCTATACAAGATCACATAACATAACATAACATAACCTCATAACTAAAACATCACACTTGACCTACATGCATCTCAGTCTGCAGAGGCAGAAAGCAAAATGGAGTCTCTCTGGTTCTGGGCCTTGTAGGCCTGAAAAGGATGAAATAGGCACATAGCTCTATCAAAGTACATACACAAACCCTACCAATAGGTAATATAAAGTCAGAACTACAGGATCCACCCTCTACTATAGGTCTTCAGGCCTGAGAATGATGAAAGGACACATAATTATGTCAAAGCCAATAGGCAATAGATGGATTAGAGTCAGAAATAAGGGATCTATCATCATATAAAGCGGCTATCCTCTAGTTTATGCTTCTAGGTCTGAAAAGAGGCGTGAAAAGGACCAAAACAAGCTAAGAATAGGGATCTAGGATGGTAGCAAGCTAAAGTCACCATCACTCAGAAATAGAGCCAAAAACCCGGTCAATACATTCCACCCTTGACTTTAATTGCTAACATCCGTAAACAACAATAAACAAATAAACAAACATCAACATAACCTGTCAACAAAATCAAAAACAAAAAGAATCCCTAAAGTAAATGACAACTGAGAAAATACCACCTAATACTTAATGTAGGGAATGTAAATCTGACAACCAATTGAAAACTAATCAAAGCACCCTTGATCTGAATGTTGAAATATAACTAAGATTGATCTGATAACAACAGAAACTAACCAAAGCACCCTTGAACTAAATGTGCCTCAACTTCTAGTGATAACTCATGAAATCTATTGATGTGGGGAAATGTCTGTCAAATAAAAACAACAAAGGGCCTAAATGAGGCCTAACTACTTCGGTCAACTTAAGAAACTCATTGAAAGGATTTGATAAAATCTGACAAATAAACATAACAAAGGGTCCTCAAAGTCTGGGCAACCATTACTAATAGATCTAGGGCATAACATAACTAAAAGACACACCTCCCAGGATAACTTAAAGTCTAAGGTGACCACCCTTGGAACTAATCCCACTGTTCTAATTAAGAGTTCATGGATCAAAGTGAAAGTGCAATAGTAGGGAAACAAGAACAACCCCATTTCTACAAAATAGCTGGTGTAGCATTATGCATATTAAGCAGGAAATCAGAAAAAGTGATCTACGTGTGGTGCATATACTCTTCTAAAAGATAATTCAGACATAAGTAGTCTGTCCAGAAATCCCTACAACCAAAATAGCTAAATCATAGACTTAAACTTGGAAAACTGAGTGATAGGAGACCATGCCAAAGACAATAGGCAAAGGTCATAAGTCATCTAACTCAGGAAACAGTTTGCACCTAATCCCTCTGTATCAATCTGTGGAACACATGTGTGCATAGGTATATGCTGTGGAGAGTGGCCCCTTCCCACTAACAAGTGCGCACTGTAATCAATGAAACATACTAGTTTCTTCACTAGTTTCCATTCATTTTGTCCAAATTTATTTCATCGTGTAGACAAAACAAAACTTCATATATTTTCAACTTCCATGATTCTTGTGAACAAAATTTTCTTATTTGTCTCAGTTAATCTCCAATGGTCAACAAATGACATCCACCCAATGCATTTCGGGTCAAATGAAACTGACCCTTCATCAGGGGTCTATTAAAAATGAAACAGGACCAATTAATTCACTGTCCTACTATTCAATATCACAGTGCTGATAATATACAGTGAAAATAAAGTGAAAATGAACAGTGACAATAAAGCTTCAAAGTAAAGGCAAGTGCCATAAAGAGTTAAGGTAACATGAGTGACATTAATGTACGTTGTGGAAGATGCCCAACATATTCAATTATACCATCTTTATCCTGTAACACAACGATATCAACAAATTAAAGTAACTCGCATTCATGATATCTTACTTAATTCATGCATTACGCGCAAAGTTGTTATCTGGCACACCTCGGTACTATCGGGTCTACTTACGAGAGACCGGAGGGTCTAAGACTGCGGGTATACAAACTTCTCTGTTTCCAATAGTTAGGTTACGCGCCAAATGCTGAGGATTTACAAGAACCGAATGTCCGGTCACGTGATCAGCAAAAGAGCCAATCAACAACGACCTAGCAAGTAACACAGGTCACGTGGTGAGGTATATGAAGGCTTCACGGAAGTAAAAACGCTCTGTTCCGTATTGAATGACAACAAATGTTACATATTACGAAAACTAAAATGAAAGCGCGCATAAATTAAAACTTAAGTGTAACGGAAGAAGCATAAATGCACTGTAATACGTTTCAAAGAGTAGCAGAAACGGAAAATATCCAATAGGAATACATAACATTATAACCATTACTTAATCAAGCCCAGAATGTGTTTTAAGGACAATGCTGAAAAAACTTGCATTCTATAAAAAACATGAATATTCTATGCGATCATTGAGCCCAATAGGATGGGCAGAGTTCAACCTTTTGATCCAAAAGTATTCTGATCTTAGCCTTTGTTTAATTGAATCCTGGTCTCGGCGTTGTGTGATCTTCTCTAATACCATGAAACGTAGTTGAGCAATTCGATGTCTGGCTTCCATCCAATGACATGCTATAGTGGATTTAGTGTTCATTAATCTTATATTGCTTTTGTGTTCTGTTATACGTGTTTTAACCTTCATTTCTGTTTGTCCCACGTATACTTTGCCACAAGGGCATTTGATGACGTGAACACAATTCATGGAATCGCTGAAAGGAAGGTTAAAACACGTATAACAGAACACAAAAGCAATATAACATTAATGAACACTAAATCCACTATAGCATGTCATTGGATGGAAGCCAGACATCAAATTTCTCAACTACGTTTCATGGTATTAGAGAGACTAAGATCAGAATACTTTTGGATCAAAAGGTTGAACTCTGCCCATCCTATTGGGCTCAATGATCGCATAGAATATTCATGTTTTTTATGGAATGCAAGTTTTTTCAGCATTGTCCTTAAAACACATTCTGGGCTTGATTAAGTAATGGTTATAATGTTATGTATTCCTATTGGATATTTTCAGTTTCTGCTACTCTTTGAAACGTATTACAGTGCATCTATGCTTCTTCCGTTACACTTAAGTTTTAATTTATGCGCGCTTTCATTTTAGTTTTCGTAATATGTAACATTTGTTGTCATTCAATACGGAACAGAGCGTTTTTACTTCCGTGAAGCCTTCATATACCTCACCACGTGACCTGTGTTACTTGCTAGGTCGCTGTTGATTGGCTCTTTTGCAGATCACGTGACCGGACATTCGGTTCTTGTAAATCCTCAGCATTTGGCGCGTAACCTAACTATTGGAAACAGAGAAGTTTGTATACCCGCAGTCGTAGACCCTCCGGTCTCTCGTAAGTAGACCCGATAGTACCGAGGTGTGCCAGATAACAACTTTGCGCGTAATGCATGAATTAAGTAAGATATCATGAATGCGAGTTACTTTAATTTGTTGATATTGTTATGTTACAGGATAAAGATGGTATAATTGAATATGTTGGGCATCTCCCACAACGTACATTAATGTCACTCATGTTACCTTAACTCTTTATGGCAATTGCCTTTACTTTGAAGCTTTATTGTCACTGTTCATTTTCACTTTATTTTCACTGTATATTATCAGCACTGTGATATTGAATAGTAGGACAGTGAATTAATTGGTCCTGTTTCATTTTTTATAGACCCTTGACGAAGGGTCAGTTTCATTTGACCCGAAATGCATTGGGTGGATGTCATTTGTTGACCATTGGAGATTAACTGAGACAAATAAGAACATTTTGTTCACAAGAATCATGGAAGTTGAAAATATATGAAGTTTTGTTTTGTCTACATGATGAAATAAATTTGGACAAAATGAATGGAAACTAGTGAAGAAACTAGTATGTTTCATTGATTACAGTGCGCACTTGTTAGTGGGAAGGGGCCACTCCCCACAGCATATACCTATTTATAAGACAAGGGTGGACGCCTTGTGACACGAGTTGAGCCTACAAAAAAGTTTAAAACATTCGGATTATCTAGTAAAAAATAGAGTGCACGGGGATAACACTTTTGTTGTTGAACACATGTGTGCACCATCATTCAGAACACTGCTTTCCCTTCATTGGCAAGACTGTTTTAAAAGAAACAGCAAAACTATAAAGTAGCTAAGAGATAGACAAGTGCAAAGTCAATCTGTAGCAATGATAGAATAGCACAGCATACTAAAATCAAAACATCATGTATCACTGGGCATCAGATTATTAAAGCAGCTCACTAATTATACACTGCAGCCTATGACTTTCAAACAGTATCATTTACATATATCAAAAGGAATCATTGAACCAAAGGCCTAATCATTAATGTGGCACTGCATCTTTTAAACTGGAAAATCAAAACCATGAACAGGACTGGAAAAGAAAATTGGCATTGGGGCCTGTATGTGGTAACTGCAAAAGTGGCATCAAAGGGCATATAACTGAATGTCCAGCTGAAATAGAAACATGGGAAAAATGAAAGGCTCAAGAATGCAGGCCAAGGAATTACATTGCAGACTCCTTTTGTGGGAAACATTATCATAACCGAATAAAAAATGGGTACATTAAAATCATCACTTGCAAAAATTCAATTAATAATTTTTTTTTTAAATAGAACTCTTGGCTTTGTCAAAAAAATTTTTTTTTAGGAAATCCAGATATATTATAGAGTTTTAACCTGACTGCTGAGGCAGCCAACTGTAGATTCTAATACTAATTTTAAAAGTTCAGTCAATATATTTAGGTGAAAAGTTCTCTTCTATAGGAAAGGGCAAAGCATATTGCTTGCATTTTCTTTATAATCCATTGTTGGTTTCTTCTTAGAAAAACAGTTCATTAGTGTAGGCCACGACCCTCCATCTTCATCTGTATTCCTTCAGCCAGAAAGCACGCCCTCCAGTCTGGTCGTCAATCATCAGCTCCAGCCACCGTCAGCTGTCCGGTCTGGGTCCAGGCTTGGGGGTTTTTTGGGGAAGGGGCACTCACTCCGAAAATATGAAAAACACATCACTCAAAAATAATAAAGTACATCACTCATACAGGGCCCCCACATATCAGTCATCTGAAACGAAAAACAAGCATCATCAATCTTGCAAAAACAAATTTTCCATTCAAAAGCACGCCTTTTGCTTTCATCTCTGTAAGAAACCTCATAATTCATAAAAACACTCTTCTAAATTCAAGGAATGATTTAAACATTCTACCTACACCATATTCTCTAAATTTGTTTGGGCAAAATCTAATTTTTCTTTACACAGCCAGAAGGACTGGGCAGCTAACTTCACTACTTTCTCACTCCTTGCTAGCATACCCCTCCCTTCAGAGATGTCCGCGTCCCAGGGCTGGCTCAGTTTCAACCATAACAAGCAGGAGACTGCTCTTTGCGATCTAAAATTGAGTCGCTGCCAATGCTGATCTCATTGCAGAAGCGAAGCTCCTGCCAATTATTCTGTTTACATTACTGAAAGGAAAACTATTCATCTACAAGCGTCCCATATCTCTAGCCAGGGAAGCTTTCTGGGCTGACTGTATTTATCTAACTCCAAGGGCCAAGCGTCTGCCAATTTTTCTATTTACAGTACTGAGGGGAAAACTATTCGTCTGCAAGCATTCCATATCTACTAGTCAGCGAAGCTGTCTGGGCTGACCGTGAGGAAGAGCGACCTAACCCCTCCTTCATATCAACATTTCTCTACGGAAAGAATTGAATCATAGCCAATAATAACAAACTGGGTGTCTCTGCTCTCATAAGTCACCCCTACCTCATAAAAAGCCACGGAGAAGAGAAAAGGCTTTGTGGAATTCATACTAAACCCCCAAGCCTGGACCCAGACCTGGACACTCTACTCTGCACAATTCAATGCCACTGCACTCTATTGTGAAGAACTCCACACTAAGCCACTCCAATCTCCCCACATCGCATCACTGCCCTCTACTCTGCACACCTCCACTCTACTGTACTCTACAATGCACCAGTGCATTCTTCGCAACTGCACTCTACACCACTCCTGTCTAGACCACTCCACTCTATGCCACTCTACTCTGCAACACTACACTCTACACCAATGCACTCTATTCAGTACCACTCCTCTGTACGTCAGTGCACTCTATGCCAATCCACTCTAATCTACTCTGCCCCACTGCACAGAATGCCACTCTTCCCTGCACAACTCTACTCTATGCCACTTCAGTCCACTCAGAAACAATCACCTCTGCCCCATTCCACTCTGGGCAACTGCAATGTATGCTGCATCACTCCAGTCTGGGCCACTTGACTCTATGCTACGGCACTGAACTTTACTCTAACAACTGCACTCTACACCACTGCTCTCCACGCCAATGCACTCTACACCATTTTTACTCAAAACTAATGCACTCTACGACAATTTATTCTGCACCATCACAATCTGAGTGACTATATTCTACTCTGCAACAATATACTCTAGTGTATTCTAAGCCACTACACGCGATGACGCTCTACATTACTGCACTCCACTTGATTGTACTCTGCACCACTGTACTCTATGCCACAGCTCTCTACACACTCTGCTCTATTCTAAACCACTACACACACTGCCACTCTACTCTGAAATACTGCACTCTCTGCCACTGAACTCTGAGCCACTCTACTCTGCGTCACTCTACTGTATGCCACTGCACTTCACTCTGCAACACTGTACTGCACTCTACACAAATGCACTCTACACCTCTCCACTCTGCGCCAATGCACTCCACCCCACTGCACTCTTCACCACTTGTAGTGCTAGAGGCACTCCTGTGTTTTGAAACCACGTTATTACCTTTGACTACCATTGTTTTAATTAACTGTTGGTGGTTTATTTTACCCTAACCTGAATGAACGACATATCTTTCCCTGCATCTGCACGTTTCCTTGAAGATGTCTTTCATGTAATCTTGTAGATTTAAAGTGGGAGAGATTTCACAGAGTAGAACAGCCTTGCCAGGAACAGAACGAGTGGGATGTGTATTTGAAAGCATGAGAGAGAGGTGTGGAATGTACTTCTTGGTCTTTGAGTGTAGTGTTATAAGCAGCGGTGCTCAAATGTGCATTATGTGTACATTGGGAGATGAAGTGTGTGATGCTATGGGAAGTGGTGCACAAATGTGCAATTGTGACGTACATTGGGACTATTGGCTTTGACATGCCCTCGTGTCATCTTGAATTCTGTCAGCTTGCTTGAGCTTTTGCGCAAACAGGCAGGCCCCCAAATTACTCAAGTTGTTTAGGCTTTTCACGTTCAAGGCTGTTTTTTTCTACTGGATGGAAGCTTTTGTAAGCTTCATTGGGATAATGTGTGGGATGTGTGCTTGGTGCCTTTCAGAGCAGAGATTTTTGTTGGCAGAGAAATGTGTGGAATGTACAGTTCTGTCTCTGAGTCAAAATACAGAGGTCTGGCCAGCTTCTGTCTTGACCGTGACACAGACCAGTACAGTCAGCTTGGCTTTTCGGAACAGAAGAAAGGAGACAAGGTTTCTGGAACCTTCACATCAGGTTGAGTAAAGGTATTAAACGGCGGGGGATCTTGGCAACCAGACGGCAGCTCGCTTGTGGGGCAGATGTGTCGTCACAAAAGAACTTGGGTCTCTATTGGGAATCCTGCCTGGCTCTTAAAGGGCTCCTCCAGCTTAAGTTGGCAAGGATTTAGAGAGAACTATCAGTGAGGTGTTTTGTTTTTGAGTACTGACTTTCTGAAGTGTGAGTGAGTTTGTGTGCACATCCAAGTCTCCATTGGTTGTAATCATCTGAGGTGTTTTTATTGTGATGTGGGAGTGCCTGTGTGCACATCCAAGTCTTCAGTGTTTGGAATCATCTGATATATTTAGTGCATATATCTTTCTGATTTGCAGCGGACGTCCAGCATAATCTGCTTGTGTTTCGTTCCATATAATTATCTGATTGCTTTTCATTTTATTATCTGCTCGTATTTCATTTCATGGATATTCCATGCATTGCGTATGTACATATATATCTCTATATACATTTGAATGTTGTTCATTTGATATCTGGGAAAGCCGTAATGTTATAGAGTATTGCATAAACAAAACTCCATGCCTTAAAGTTTGATGTATTTCCTTTTAAAAAAGTGAAATCCCTTTCCAGGTGGTATTTTGTAGTTTATATTGCTTTGTCGTGTTTGAGCCTCCGCCTGGGAGGGCGGTATTTTCTATTATCTGAAGCGCAAAGCAAAATACCACTGCACTTCACATCACACTATTCAAGGCCACTCTACTTTACACCACAGTACTCCATGCCACTCTCCTTTGCAACACTTCACTGTGCGTCTGTCAGAGGGGACACAGAGGGGACTCAGTGAGGACGGAACCCTTACCTATACAGACAGAGAGAATCACATGGGCCAGGGACCCACCAGACAACAACCAGGATATCTCTTGGTCCGGGTCCTCTCTGTTTCAGGAAGCAGGAGGCGGGACCTACAGAAGGAACCAATCACTGCAGGTCGGGTGAGGAGAAAAAGAGGATCCTGACGTAGAGCGCGGGGACGTCACGGAGCCTGGAAGAAGATGCAGAGAGGAGCAGCGTGGACCCGAGAAGACCAAACCGGAGGACAGCCGAGACGCCACCACGGAGAAGCCCACTGAAGAGGTCGGAGACGCCGAGGATTGGTCCAAAGACTGGTGGATCCCATCTCTCCCCCCCCAGGATGGCGCAACCGCCGCCGTAACTCCGGAGAGTTACGGCTTGGACGATGAGTGACTCCGCACACGGGGCACAGCTGGGAAATACAGGGAAGCGGGAGGGACTTTGTGGGAGGTGGGAGGAAGGGTAAACCAGGCACTGTACATAGCGTTCCTCACACAGTTCCTGCTTAGCTCTGTGTGCACAAGTCCCTGAGCACTCCTTCCCCAATACCCTTACTCAACCCCACTCAACTTAGAATAACAAGGGTCACTAGAGCCTCGTAACGACATCTACCATTGTATCCGTTTAAAAAGGGAGTTCAGATGTTCAGTGAACCTTCCTTACTTTTGAGGCCCTAAGTTAATGCACCGTGTGTGGTGAAGGGCTTCCAGCTTAGTCCAAAGAGCCTGAAATCAGAGTACTTACCGTCCTTTTTTCCTTTCTTCGAGCATCCTGGGGTCGGCAGACACTGGACAAACCAAGCTACCTGAAGGAAGAAGGCGGCTCTGCGTGCACCATCCCAAGGACCCTAAAACCCGTCAGAAGAAAAACATCACATCCATCCTGATTTTCTTTAATAAACCTCACAATTGACAAACTAGTAAAGCCTCCTAGCTTCTATTTCCGCCCATCCCTCCCACAGGTGGTGTCAGAAGTGGGATCGGGGGAAATGGAGGCTGTTATGAAGAAAATGGTGGATAATCAGGAACAGTTAGGAAAAATCAAGGAAAGGTTCCTAGCTGTAACAGAGGAGGACCGCGAAAAGCTACACCGAACCCTCACGGAACAAAGCACAGCCCAGGAAACTGTAATAGGCAAACTAGCAGAGACGCTAGGCCAATCAAGACCACATACCAGCCTTCCCTCAGTGGTAATGCAAAAGTATGTTGCTGGGGAGGACCCAGACTTCTACTTCGCACATTTTGAGCGAATGGCCAGGGCAGCAGCGTGGCCTCAGGTCAAGTGGGGACAGTACTTAGGCCCATTACTTTCAGGAGACCTCTAATCAGCTTACCAAGCAGCCAATCCCTTAGGCCTCACTCCTTATGAGGACGTAAAGCGGAGTATTTTGGAACGCATGGGAATCAACACAGAAACATACAGGATCAGGTTCCGACAGATCAGAGAAGGACCCCAAGAAACTCCAAGAGCATTATACTATAAAGTAAGAAATTTGGCAGATCGGTGGCTACAGCCAGTAACTGCGACCAAAGAGCAAATCATGGGGAAAGTATATCTAGAGCAATACTTGACTTTACTACACTCTCCCATACAGAAATGGGTCAGGCAACACACCCACCTCACCTTAGAAAATGCTGTAGAGATAGCCAGCGCTTTTAGCCATGCTCAACAGAGCCAGAAGGAAAGGGAAGACCTTCCATGGAGACACCACGAGCGGGGTGTTGCCCCTCGGACAGCTAGACCCCCGCCCATCAAGAAGCCCGAACCTGTAACTCTCCTACCTGATCCCTTACCCGTTGTACCCAGACCACTGATCCTGCAAGGATCCCAGTGTTTCCACTGTGGAGGATATGGGCATATAGCTAGGCAATATCCCCAGAAAGAAGAGCCAATGGAGATTGGACTAACCCGGTCCGATCTCTGCACAACAGATAGAAACACTCTTCCCTACCATCGACAGGCATCTTTTAATGGAGAACCCAGAGATGCCATAATAGATACTGGTTGTCTACAGACCGTTATGCAGCCACAGAACCTTCCAGGGGGTGTGCCTGATACCCAAGGGTCTGTAAACATTATATGTGTACACGGAGACCAGAAACAGTACCCTACCACAAAAGTCGCAGTACAGCATGATCCAGAGATGGAACCCGTGAAACTTGATGTGGGACTTATCCCATATCTACCCAAACCCTTTATCCTTGGGAGAGATTATCCTTATCTGGAGGACATCCTTGAAAGAAACCCGGACTAATGAAGACGAATGGAGAGAAACAGCTCCATTTGCATTCCTCACAGGTCAAGAGTGGCCACCCTCCAAACAAAAGAAAAGGAAAAACCAGAAAAGGAAGGAAAAACGAGACTGGAGTCATGTAGCTTTAACCCAGACTACTGATAGCTCTCTCTGGGAACATGATCAGCAGTTCCATACGGCACAAAGAGAAGATCCTCACACACAAAGAGAAGCCTGGAACAAGGCGGTGGAAAACGAAGATCCCCAAATATAGGTCCCCAGTTTTTAAAGGTAAAGGGGTTGTTATACCGGAAGGGGGGAAGAGATCAGAAACTACAGTTGTTAGTTCCACAAGCATTCAGGGAAAAAAGTTTTATTTCTAGCACATAGTCACCTTTTAGGGGGCCATACTTGCCCAATTCTATTGTCCAGGCATATACCATCAAGTTAGAAAATACTGTCAGGAGTGTCCCATATGCCAGAAAAACAGCAGTTACAAACAACCCCCAGTTCCTCTACGACCTCTTCCTGTTATTGAAGAACCCTTTTCCTGGGTTGGGATGGACCTAATAGGTCCCTTGTTGCCCTCTCGCACTGGGTGTCGCTATGGATTAGTCATTGTTGACTATGCCACACGTTTCCCAGATGCCATCGCCTTACGCCAACCCAATACGACCCAAATAGCCAAAACTATGATCTCTTTTTTCTCGAGAGTGGGGTTTCTCAAATAAATAATCACTGACCAGGGAACACCCTTCGTCTCTAGGGTGATGAGACAGGTATGCCAATAACTCAAGATAAAACAAATACGTACAGCAGTTTACCATCCGCAAACGGATGGCCTTGTTGAGAGGTATAATGCCACCCTTAAAATCACCCTGAAAAAGCTCCTAGAGTTAGAATCTCGCAAATGGGAGGATATGTTGACCCTAGCACTTTTCGGTATAAGGTGTCAACAGCAGAAGGTACACAGCTTTTGAACTACTTTACGGAAGGTACCCCATACTCTCCTGGATATGGCCAGATAGGAATGGGAAGAAGAGAGTAACGGGCCAAACCTCTCCCAGAATATGTTTGGAGCCTAAAAACATATTTAGCCCAGATCAGAAGCATAGTGAAAACCCATTTGGAAAAAGCCCAAGAAAATCAGAAAAAACAGTATGACAAAAAAGCTGCTGAAAGGGTCTTCAACATAGACGATATGGTCCTGCTAATGATACCAAGCTCAGACCACAAACTAATAGGTCAGTGGCAAGGTCCCTTCCGAGTAGCAGTGAAGATAACATTTACCGCCTAGAGCTCGACCTCCAGAATAGGAGAAACACCCAGATTTATCATGTGAATCTATTAAAGAAGTGGCTAGGTCTAAAACCCACCTTTGTATCTTTAGCCGATGCAGCTTCTCCCCTGTTCCACCAGAGCATAGACAGCGACCTACTCAGGGTCCTCAGGCAAGACATCTGTACTAGATTATCTCCCCTGCAAGACGTATTCTTCATGAATCCAGAGAGAACCACCCTGATACAGCATGAGATACATACCGTTCCCGGGAAAAAGGTACGATTACGCGCATACCGTCTACCTGAATCCCAAAGAGGGGCCATAGAAAAGTAAGTACAACAAATGCTCCACATGGGGATCATAGAATAGCAAATGGAACTCCCCAATAGTCATCGTGCCTAAGCCCAACGGATCTATTCGCTTTTGCATCGATTTCCGTGAGGTCAATAAAATCTCACGATTTGATGCGTACCCTATACCTAGGGTCGATGAAATGGTGGAGAAATTGGGAAGAGCACAGTATATCAGTACCTTAGATTTATGCAAGGGCTATTGGCAGGTTCCCCTCCGAGAACAAGATAGAGAGGATACAGCTTTTTCTACTCCTGGGGGCCTGTACCACTTTTTGGTGTTGCCCTTTGGTTTACATGGGGCTCCGGCCACTTTTAAGCGGTTAATGAATCACATGCTTAGACCTTGTAGTGACTTCGCAGCTGCATATCTTGATGATATCATCATCTACAGTAACTCATGGGAAGAACACATGGCACACCTCAACCAAGTTATACAGGCCCTAAAAAACGGAGGGTTAACCCTAAATCCTGATAAAAGCCATCTAGCCGGAAGATCAGTAAAATACCTTGGGTATTTATTATGAGAAGGTTACATTAAACTCCAAGAAGAAAAGGTAGCTGCCATAGCCAAATTAGAATTTCCCCTTTCCAAAAAAGATCTAAGAGCCTTTCTTGGGATTCTGGAGTACTACTGAAGGTTTATGCCCTCTTTCTCACAAATAGCAGCGCCCCTCAATGATCTCTTTAGGAAAGAGAGGAAAACTGAGGCAGAACTCCACAACCCTTCAACTTCTATGCTACAAGCCTTCCATAGTCTAAAACAGTCCTTGATAACCAAACCTGTATTACTCAGCCCAGACTACACTAAGCCCTTCATCTTACAAACAGACGCTTCAGAGCATGGTTGGAAGCTGTGTTATCCCCAAAGTACACACAGGGACAAGAGAGACCGGTCGTGTATATCAGCCGAAAGTTATATCCCGAGGAAGGAACTATGCAGTGATTGAAAAAGAAGCATTGGCCATCAAATGGGCTATCGAATCCTTAAAATTTGACTTAGAAGGCAGAGAGTTCACTTTTTTCACGGACCATGCACCCCTGGAGTGGCTCGCATGTAACAAAGGGCAGAATGATCGGATATTGAAATGGTTCCTGGCATTACAACCATACAGATTCACAACTTTTCATCGAAAAGGACAGGCACAAACCAATGCTGACTTCCTCTCTAGGTATCCAGTAGATAATTTTCTTGTGAACAAGAAAATAAGGGAGAGGGGATGTCAGAAGGGACACGGAGGGGACTCAGTGAGGAAGGAACCCTTACCTATACAGACAGAGGGAATCACATGGGCCAGGAACCCACCAGACAACAACCAGGATAACTCTTGGTCCGGGTCCTCTCTGTTTCAGGAAGCAGGAGGCGGGACCTACAGAAGGAACCAATCACGGCAGGCCGGGCGAGGAGAAAAGGAGGATCGTGACGTAGAGCGTAGGGACGTCATGGACCCCGGAAGAAGACGCCGAGAGGAGAAGCGCGGACCTGAGAAGACCGAACCGGAGGAGAGCCGAGACACCGCCATGGAGGAGCCCACTGAAGAGGTCGGAGACGCCGAGGAGTGGTCCGAAGACTGGTGGATGCCGTCTCCCCCCCAGGAGGGTGCAACCGCCGCCGTAACTCCGGAGTGTTCCGGCTTGGATGTTGAGTGACTCTACACACAGGGCACAGCTGGGAAATACAGGGAAGCGGGAGGGACTTCGTGAAAGGTGGAAGGAAGGGTAAACCAGGCACTGTACATAGCGTTCCTCACACCGTTCCCGCTTAGCTCTGTCTGCACAAGTCCCTGAGCACTCCTTCCCCAATACCCTTACACAACGCCACTCGACTTAGAATAACCAGGGTCACTAGAGCCTCATAACGACATCTACAGTTGTATCCATTTAAAAAGGGAGTTCAGATGTTCAGTGAACCTTCCTTACTTCTGAGACCCTAGGTTAATGCACCGGCTGTGGTGAAGGGCTTCTAGCTTAATCCAAAGAGCCTGAAACCAGAGTACTTACTGTCTTCTTTTTCTTTCTTCGAGCATCCTGGGGTCGGCAGACGCGGGACAAACCAAGCTACCTGAAGGAAGAAGAAGGCTCTGCGTACACCATCCCAAGGACCCTAAAACCCGTCAGAAGAAATTCATTACATCCATCCTGATTTTCTTTAATAAACCTCACAATTGACAAACTAGTAAAGCCTCCTAGCTTCTATTTCCGCCCATCCCTCCCACAGCGTCAATGGAAATTGGACTTCTGTTAAAGTTGACATTGTATACTATCCCAATGTTTACACATGTTCCTGCTGCTATCTAAATACTCTTTGCCCAAAATTGAGTTATATTTTGCTCCTATTAGTCGTTGCCAGGGAAAAACAGTTGTTAGTCAAAAATGTGTTATATATCTTCTTAGAATTTTTTTCCTCTATTATTCCTTGCTGTTACATGTTGCACTTGCACTATTTAATTTGGATTTACTATGAAGCTGGTATTGTATAGTATTCCATTATTTACAAATTGCATATGTACTTACATTTATTTTATTTGTTGCGGTAAAGGGCTTAATTACAGTATGTTTATTTGCCTTTTGTCCATTAGCCCCTTCCATGCTCATGATGGAATGGTTCCGTCATGAGCATAAGTGCAAGAGCGCTCATGACGGAACCATTCCGTCATGAGCGCACTTGAAAAAAATCTCTCTGCCTTAAACAGCACAGGGATATCCCTTTTTTTTCTTGCTTTGGGAGGATGGGGAAGAGCTTCCCCAACCTCCAAAGCATGGTTAGAGTTTTCCTTGTAATGACGATTGCACGCATGGCGCGCTGTCAACATTACAATGAAAATGAAACTGAAACGAGACGGAGAAAGGAAGAACATGCTCAAACTGAAGAATCACGAAAAAGCCAGGTCCTTAAGGCCCTACGAAATAGTGAAAGAGAGACCAGACTAGAGATTTCTACTGGAAGGGAATTCCACAGTTTGGGTGAAGCAGTGGAGAAAGCTCTGCCCCCCCATTTAGCCTTCTTAAATCTGGGAACAGTGAGCAAATTTTTGTCCGAAGACCGAAGGGATCTGGTGGGGGCATAATGCTGGACAATCGACCTGCTGCCCTCAGAGCCAGAGTCATAAAAGGCTTCATGAGTCAGGCATAAGATCTTGAACATGATCCTACGGTCCATCGGGAGCCAGTGCAGAAGCTTAATCGAGGCCGTAACTGAATGATGTCTAGGAAGATTCAATACCAGCCTGGCCGCGGCATTCTGCACCATCTGTAGCTGGGGAATAAGGCCTTTATTAATGCCCAAGTAAAGGGCATTGCAATAGCCATTACTTAGACATTACTAAGGCCATTACGGCCTGTTTGCGTGCTTCAAAATAAAGGTAGTGGGAAATCTTACTAAGAATCCTGATGATGCCGAAACAGGTGGAGACGGTCCTGTTTACCTGAAGATCCAGGGAAAGGGCAATGTCCACAATAACCCCTATGTTCTTCCCATGATAAACTGGACCGGGGCAGACTCCCAGTGAACCTGGCCACCAGTCACCGGACCAGATTTTCCAGTTGCTCCCAAAGATCAAGACCTCGGTCTTCTCTCCATTCAGCTTCAGTAAGTTTTCCACCATCCAAAGGGAAACTGCCTCCATGCAGCTCCTAAATTGAGGGCACAATCTTTTACAGTATGCGTTATGGAGACCTTAATTTGGGTGTCGTCCGCATAGGACAACACCTTCAGCCCAAAAGATCTCACCGCTTTTGCTAGCGGGCCACATAGATATTAAAGAGTGTAGAGCTCAAAAAAGAGCCCTGGGGGACACCACACTGCAAAGATTTGGGGGATGAAAAGAACTGGCCCAACTTCATCCTCTGCTCTTGTTCACTAAGGAAGGAGGCATGGAGACTCAGAGCAGTACCCCAACACCTATGTCTCCAAGATAAGTCACTAGCCTATGAAGAGACAGAGTGTCAAAGGCTGCAGTGACATCCAAAAGTACCAGAAGAGTGGTGTGGCCAGCATCAACCTGAGTCTGGATGTTGTTAAAGCTGTTGGCAGGGCTGTCGCCGTACTATGGAATCTCCTGAAACCATATTGAGAACCATCCAGGAGATGGTGGTCTTTTAGACCACCAAAGTGGTAAGTGCTATGATGGAGATTTAGATAAGCTTCCAAAATCTTGGCAGGAACGGGAAGCAAAGAGATCAGTCGAAAATGTTTCAGTTCGCCAGGATCTAAAGAGGGTTTTTTCAATAGTGGTTTCACCACCGCTATCTTCCCCAGCGAGGGATAGACTCCCTCCGAAATGGCAGCGTTCATAACTGCCATGAACGGGGGATAACAATCTCCTGGCAGGTTTTCCACACCTTAAGAGGACAGGGATCTAAAGGGGAGCCTGAGTTGACACAGTCCAGGAGCCTCTCTGTCATCTCCAATGACATGGGGGGGAAGGTGAGGAGCCTGGGCGTGTCCCCCAAAGGCAGGATCTCAGCGCAAGGAATAGAGGTTACCATTCCGGACCTAACACTGGAGTTCGCTGTTTCCAACAGAGCATAAATATCTGAGATTTTGGCTTGAAAAAAAGTGCATCCCTGCTTCAGGGATCCACCCACTAGCCACCAGGGGCAAGGGCCTTTGCTCCCCCATAAACTTTTGCCTGACAGCATTTCTGCCCCCCTGGGGGGCAGATGGGGGCAGTAGCACCCAATCTGCCCCCGGGGGTCAGAATGCACCCTAGGTGCCGGGGATTTTTTTTATATGCCAGGGGTGGGGAAGCCCAGAATCGGCATGCCAATGCCCCTATCCTACCCCCCAAAGAAGGCATAAGACTTTCTGCCCCCCCCCCCCCCGGAGGCAGATGGGGGCAATAGCCACTGATCAGCCCCCGGGAGGCAGAAAGCCCACTAGGCCCCAGGGATGTTTTATTTTATATATATCTAGGGGTGGGGGCTGCCCAGAATGGGATGCCAATGCCCCCACCAAAAAAAAATGCTACAGTCTTTTTGTCTCCCCTGGAAGGCATATGGGCTAATAGCCCCTTATCTGCCCGCAGGGGCAGAAAGCCCACTAGGCAACAGGGATTCTATTTCTCCAAACTTCCCCCACCCCCAAAAAAATGCCACAGTCTTTCTGCCCCCCGGAGGCAAATGGGGGCAGTAGCCACTGATCTACCTCACGGGGGCAGAAAGCCCACAAGGCATCAGGGATTTTTTTAAATATATATATACGTAGGGGTAGGGCCTGCTCAGAATGGTTATGCCAATGCCCCACTGCAAAACAACATTGCTAGTCTTTCATGCACAGCTAATGAGCAAATTTTGTGTAACCAAAAAAACGCATGTAGAGGTCAGAGTGTCCTCACCCTGGAGGCACTGTTAAACCACCCAGTAAATACTGTGCCGAGGGACACAGTACCTATTTGTAGAGGAAGCTTCTCTTTAAGTCCTGGAGACACTTTTTAATGTGTTAACAAAAACATGACAGCCAAATTTGAAGGGGTGCCTGTTCACCCTACGTACGTCTGTTGGCACAACTGAGAAACAACAGATGCTAATTGTTTCCCAGGTCAATGGTATTTTCTCAATCTAAGAAGGATGAAGATGAAAGGTGGAGTTGTTCAACCAGAATTTGAACCCCCCATAGGACTGTGGCATTAAACACAGCTTCCTGGAGTAGATACATTAACCCAAAGAGCTACCATATCTGGATGATGTGGGCTCTGTTAAAACTTTCACTTTCACCATTTGTATATAATGCATATATTATAACTTGACTATTATGCAGCACTTGCTGTGTCAAATGTTGCCATTTTTGTGCACTAAAATAGCAAATTTCCAGGAGCTCCCAGATACCTGTTTTATCAATTTCAGGAGCAAAGGTGTAAATGCCCATCCTGGGATTCAGACCCATTCCCAGCCGGTTACACATAGATCACTGCAGGAGGAGAAAAAAAACACAAATCTAACGGTATACATACATATCATCTGTATTAATTAGAACAGCAGAATTTGATTTCAGGATTTACCATTTCATGCCTTACGTTATGAGCCTCTTCAAAGCACTATGCAGATAAAATTCAATTCTCTTAAAATGTTTATTTTTTTAGTTTCATTTTGAAAGACATTGTTCTCTACTTATTTCTATCATATAACTGTCTTATTTATTTTTACACAATCTGATGAGAGTTTATATGTCTGTGTTAGACCTGGCAGCCTTAGAGTGGTCCTCCCCAAAACCTTTTGCATGCTTCCTGGATTTTTGCTTCTGTTGGCCTTAGGACTATGTGAACTTTACCACTGCTAACAAGTTCCAAAGTGTTAGTGCTCACTTCCCTAAATATGGTTTGATTGGCATATACCTAATTGGCATATTTAATGTACTTGTAAGTTCCTCCTACAGTGGTATACCATATACCCAGGGCCCGTAAATTAAGTGCTACCAGTGGGCCTGCAGCACTGATTGCGCCACCCACCTAAGTAGCACTTTAAATCTTGTCCCATGCCTGCCATTGCAGCCTGAATGCAATGTCCCACTGCCATGTCGACTTGGGATTTAAAGCCCATTGCCAAGCATTAATCCCCCCTCTTATTACATATAAGCCACCCCTAAAGTAGGCCTAGGTAACCCATAGGGGAGGGAGCTTTGTAAGTAAAAGGTAATGCTGTACTTTTAAGTTTTACATGTACTAGTTATGAAAAACTCCCAAATGTATTTTTCACTACTGTGAGGCCTACACCTCACGCAGGATAACATTGGGGGTTCCTTATTACACTAAATAAGATGTCATTCCTAATTCAGAGGTGGTGGATTTGGCATGTTTGGTACCTCGTGGAATTGTAAAGATAAACCCTCTTTAATGGTAAAGTCAGATTTTTTTGTTATAGTTTTGAAAATGCCACTTTTAGAAAGTTGGCATTTTCTTGCTTTTTGTGTCTGCAGCCTGTCCAGGGTCACATGACAGGGTGTAGCTGACAGATTTTGTGAATTCCCCCCTGACAGTCACGCAATAGTGAGATAAGCTGTGTCTCAATGGGCCCTTACTGGGGTCAGGGGCAGAGCTCAGCACAGCTCCACTTGCACCTGAATAGGCTGTTTCCTGTTTATGTACAATAGGCTTGATAACCCTGTATTGTCACTGCTGCCAGCTTGGTATCAGGTCAGGGGAGGCAGGAGATTCCATGCACTTCAAGTAACCGTTTTAGAAACTTCTTAAATCTTTTAGAAGCAGCGCACCAGGGTATAGAAATGGGACCTTCAGACTCACTCTTCAGTTCACTACTGGACATGCGGAAGGACTCTCAGAGGACTGCCTGCTGTTGGGGCCTGCTGTGCACTCTGCTAGTGTCAAAGCCCAGCTCACCTGAGTTTCTGTTCAGTTCTGATGGAGGTTGAAGACAGTCCGACCCCACCCTGCAACTGCTTGTTCCAGCACACTAGTTTTAAAAAAGTGCACTAAGAACCAGAAGCTCAAGGGAAGGGGGAAGTCGATAAAATAAAAAAAGAGAGACAACACCGTTCTTGCATTTCCACTGTAGAAGAGCTGCTAAAATCTGCGGCCCTCTCTGACTTCTGTAGAAACTGGTGCCCAATGAAACATAAACAAAGAACAGATAAGTGCAACCTATCCCTAAATGTGTTCCTGACTAAACCTTAATCTTATTAGAAATTCTCTTCTAAAAGTACCTCTTGGATCCTGGTCTCAAGCTTCCAGGTTTGGAATGTGTTACTGTTCTGGGATGTGCTTTCTATTACTGTAAAACTTCTGTAAAATCAGACGAATATCATTATCAGAATTACCAATGTCTAAATTCTTAATAGCAAACTCCCTTTTCACACATTTCCAGACTTTTTATAAAACAAATACTGTAGTTTTACATCAAAATACAGCAGGTAATTTGTGCAAGTCCTTGATTTACTGTTTGCCTTGCAGTCAATGGTTTCCTCTGTTCGATTCTTAAAAAAGTTCCATGTAAAACAATGTTTATTTCACAAAGTTACACAAAGTATTCTTGTAACAAAGGGTTTGAACCACAAAGTTCGTGAGAGATATCTTGTTCCAAATTGTCTTTACATGAATCCAGAAATCGCCGATAAAGTTCTTTCAGGTAATAAAAAGTTTTGCAGTTACTTGTTGCTGAAAAGGGATACTGATCAGTCTAACCTTGACCTCTTTCTCTTTTGCAGGTCGATTGCAGTGGACAGAAGAGGAGCTGAGGCAAGAAGTAGCCGGAAACCAGAAGAAGGAAAAGCCAGAAGATGCGCCCGTTGAAGTCAATGAAGGTCTGGAGAGAGCAGGAGTGCCAGCTCCGAAGGATCCGTTCTCAGGTAAGTGGGAGGTAGACTAGCACAAGCACTGGATGAGGCTCAGGGGCTGCCTTCTATAGACAGGGCTGGTGTGGTTCGAAGAGCTGGGTGTGGTTCGAAGAACTGGGTGTGGTTCTCACAAGCAGGTGTGCAGAGCTTCAGTTATTATGCTAATGAGTTGAAGTAACACATGGGATAGGGAGGAGTGTTCTAAATAAGCCTTGGTAAAAGCAAGGTCCAATGTTTTCTAAATAAGCCTTGGTAAAAGCAAGGTCCAATGTGCAAACAAGACAGCAATGTCCAAACTTGTGAATACATTGAGTAACATACACAGAAGTCTTAGGGAGGGGCTGAGATAACAAGAAAGGCTTTCAGTAGTATGTTTAAAGAGAGCTATTACAGAGACCACTAGTACAATGAGAGGGGACATGCTGTTTGCTGTGCACAAACCCTAACAGTTGCCCCCTTCAAAGGCCCTCCTACTGGACGGGGTTTCCCTGGATTTTTTTTAGATAAAACTGTCTAATCAACCATGGGGCATGTACATAGGACGCTGGTTCCCATGAATTCTCAGTTTCGTCATATCCTTTCCATTCTATTAAATAAAACAGACGTCCATGAATTCTGTTTGCGTCTTTTATGCTTTTCACTTCATATTCTAGATTTCCCTTAATTGGTATGGGTGGAGGTGGTGGTTCGGGTCGGGTATTTGGGTTGTACGGCTTAAGCAAGCACACATGGAATGTAGCATGTACTGGGTATTCTTTTGGTAAGTCCAATTTTACTGTTCCCGGGTTTACTATGGCAGTTATACTAAAGGGTCCAATGAAACGTGGTTGCAGCTTTCGGGATCCCTTTATATTTAGGTTCTTTGTGGAGAGCCATACTTTGTCACCGATTTTATACATTGGGGCCTCAGATCTATGTTTGTCTGCTTGTCTTTTCATGCTTTCTTTGTACTTTAATAAATGTTTCCTGGCCTTGTCTTGTATGTCACCTAATCTCGTTAGTCTATCTGTTACTGTAGGCAACAGGGAATCTTCTAATAAAATGGGTATAGCTCTCGGATGATACCCCTGCATGAAATAGAATCGTGAGCGAAGTAGAGCTGCATGCTCAGTATTATTATAAACAAACTCTGCTACAGGGAGAGCTTCCAACCATTCCCTAGAATAATCAGCCAATAAACAACGTAGCATTTGAAGTAAGGTTTGGTTCAGTCGTTCAGTTTATCCATCTATTTCTGGATGGAAAGCAGTGGATAATGCCACATCTATTTTCAGTTTTTCGCATAATTTTTTCCAAAATCTAGAGTTGAACTGGCTACCTCGGTCTGACACCACTTTACTTGGCAAACCATGTAAACGCACAATTTCTCTTATAAAAATATCGGCAAATTCTGCCGCATTTGGCAATTTCCGTAATGGTACAAAATGTGCCATTTTAGACAAAAAATCCACTATCACTAATACTGTTGTGAAGGATTTTACTGGTGGTAAACCTACAATAAAGTCTACACTCACAGTGTGCCAAGGTTGTTTGGGTGATGGCATTGGTATTAACAAACCGTCAGGGGCCTTATGAGAAGATTTATTTCTTGCACAAACTGGACAGGTAGTGACAAGTTGCTTAATGTCCTACTCATCTTGTCTGACCAAAAGTGTTTTCGCACATTTTCCAGGGTTTTTACCCAGCCAGGATGACCTGCCAACGGTGAGGCGTGATACCAAATTATCACCTGTGTTTGTAATTCTGTGGTGGGCACTAACAGCATGTTGTCGTGATACAATAAACCTCGTTGTATTGAGTTATGGGAATCTTTAACCAATCTTGAGGTGCCATTTGCATGTGTGCATTATATAGATCTGTGATGAAATCCTTCTGTTGTACTGGTGCCAAAAGTTTTTGGGGAGGAATAATGGGTTCTCCTATTTTGTCTTGTTTCATGTCTGAGGTATGTCCGTATCTAGATAACACATCAGATTGAATTTGTTGTGCACCTGGTCTATAGGTTATAACAAAGTCAAATGTACTAAAAAATATTAACCAGCGCATCTGACGTGGAGTTAATGCTTTTAGTGATCCATAGAACTGTAGGCTCTTATGGTCAGAAAAGATGGTAACAGGGTACTTGGCTCCCATTAAATGGTGCCTCCATTCAGAAAAGGCTACTTTGATAGCTAATAGTTCTCTTTCAGCCACAGTGTAATTATGTTCAGCTGGTAATAACTTTTTGTAATAGAAGGCTATAGGATGTAATTGGCCATCTATTGCATCTCGTTGAGAGAGAACTCCTCCTAAAGCTACTTGTGAAGCATCCGCTTCGACAAAAAATGGCAAGTCAGGATCAGGACGTTTCAGAATTGGGGCTGAAGTGAACTTTTGTTTCAGGAGTTGAAAGGTGTGAGCCGCCTCATCAGACCAAATAAATTGTTGCCCTTTCCGCAACAAGGTGGTTATTGGGGCCGCAATGTCTGCAAAATGAGAAATAAACCTCCTATAAAAATTGTCGAAACCCAGAAATTTCTGAACATCCTTCACAGATGATGGTTCTGGCCAATCAGTAATAGCGATGTGCCCAGCTACGATTCCAGTTCAGGTTTTCGTGTTTGCCGAGTGCAGAGAGTGAGACCAAGGTGCAGGGAGCAGGAGCGTGGACGCCGCACCGCCTCTCGCCGTCAGTTTTTCCCTCGGTCTTCCCTCGGTCCCAGAGGTGCCCCGGACAGCACGCCCTGGCATTGGGGGGTTAACTAACAGTCACACGCAGCTGCAGGGCTGTGGACGACGTATTTGGCAGGACAAACGATTCAGCACTTTCTGCACTTTCCCCTGCGCTACACACCCCTTTTGGGAAGGCGGAGCAGCAGGAGGAGCAGGACATCGTCAGTGTATGGGTCAGTGAGAGGAGAGTGAGGGGGGCCAAAGCAGGAGAACCTTCACCTCCTTTCTTGGGAGGAACCTTCGTGACCCCCGTGGCTGGCCAGAGTGAGCAGTGAGAGCACCAAAAGAGAGGGAGTGTGCTGCCCAGCAAGTCCGGACTAGACGGCTGAAGGTGAGAAAGGGGAGAGCAGTTCTTTCTCGGATGGGCTGAAACTGGGCAGACACTGATACTGAAGGCACTGGAGGCACCGGGTAGACACAGAAGGGGCCATAAAACTGTAATGTGATCTGTGAACTGTGAACCCGTGAGCCCCAAGACACTCCCTTCTGCTGTTACTTGAAAAAGAAATAACCATAGCTAGCTCAGTGTCCTGTATGGTGCCTAATATTCAAAACACATAAATAACCTAAACATTTGAGTTTTGCAACTGGCGCTCAAAAAGGGGGACACCCACTACTTACTAACCTTGACATCCCGAATTCCGGCAGAGGGGATTTCCGACGGACGCTGTTAGTGTGCTGTCAGTGTGTTGTCAGTGTGCTAGCGCTTGAGCCAGTGCACGTCAGAGTCAGAGCCCTGTCACGGGCCGAGCCCGAGCCGCAGCACCAGCCCCAGCATCGCAGCACCAACACCACCACCGCAGCACCAGCAGCGCCAGCAGCAGAGGCAGTAGAGGCAGCTCCCTGTAGCTCCCGGTAGCTCCCGGTACCGACCCCAGTGTGGACAGAACAAGGGAAACTGTGCTGTCCCGCTGACCTACTGTTAGCTATTTCTGCGCTGAGGACGCAAAGCCCGGAAGCCTGTAACAGAGCTGTGAGCTGGACGTGCGGGGCCACAGCATCCATAGTTGAGGCAGCTGTCGGGTGCCTTTTGGATCTTTGGCCTTTTGGTATTTTCCGTAGTGTGAACCGGAGCACGCACTGGAGAGCCTGGAGCCTGGAGTTTAGGAGGCTAACCGAGCAGCCAGCGTGGAGGTAAGTGGCAGTGGCGAGCGCAGCAGCCATTAGAGGTAGTCGCAAAGTAAGAGCCTAGGGTGCGGACCAAGGGGCTGCCTGACTAGGTCTCCCAGCCTGCGGTCCCCCTGTGTGCTCCGCTTGCCGCCGCCCTCTCCCCCTGAAAAAGAGGCTGCCCAGTATAGCACTGCTCACGCGGAGAGCTAGTAACTTTCCTTAGACTCATACAATAAGCTCAATAAGCTCAAGGCCCCCACAGGGGAGTCACCTCAATAACCAGGAATACAAGCAAGTGGACCCCACCACCCCCCCACATCACAGAGCCCCAGCTTACGGTGCCTAAAGGTGTTCAAAGGATGACGCTTAAAAAAATCAAGACGAGCACGAAGGAGGAGGAGGAGGTGGGGGCGGAGGCGAACCCTGAAAACACAGCACTAAGAAGGACAACTAGGAGCACTAGAGGTACCAACTTCCAAAATTCCCAGGACTCAGTCCCGGGCAAATCCCTCCCACAGGGTCTCATCACCCAATTCTTTCAGGCCCCCAGTGGCCTGATAGCCACAGACATGAGTCTACAAGGTCCCGAGGGCAGTGGCACATCGAGGTTGCCAATATCGAAGCAAGACCATTCCCGCAGTTACTCTTGCGAGTCTGCAGACTCCGGAAAAGCCCAAAGTGCGGAAGACGCTCGAAGCCAGGAAGCCCTACCTCATTCTACTGCCAGAGCGAAAAGCCCGTTAAGGATCCTAGCTGAAGTTCACAGGAGTACCACCGAGGGTGTACAAGAGGAGACAGGTAGCGCAAAGCAAAACACGGGCACCGCACCCTCTCCGCCAACGAGCCCTGGGATGCACCTGTGCATGCCAGTGACACCCCGGGCAACAACAGAGACGACCACTCCGGGTATGGGTGCGCTAACAGCATCGTTCCTGCAAAAACTAGAACACTCAATAGAGCGCACACTAGAAGATACCCCCATATACTCAGCCAGAATTAATCCCAGGAGATCGCAGCAGACGGAGGCATGGAGCCCCTTGGGCCTAACACAACATCAAGACTCAGTCGATGAGGTCACGGTCAAAGAATTAAACCTGTCCATAATAAGAGAAGTGCAGGACACCATGGCTAGGGCCTTATTGTGGCAGTCCACTAAGATGGAGGTTCAAGTTGATCTCCTGCACTCAATCGCCCAGCACTTAGTGCGCCAAGACGACAAACTAGCAAAGTTAGAGGTGCTATTTGAAGCCCACGCGGTCAACATCAACTCTGGTGCCGCCATTATAGAAAAATGGGCAAGCCTACCCGAAGTTCTAGAAGATATGCTTGCATTAGCCAAGGGCCTTGGAGAGAGGTCCCCTCAAACACAGTTGGCTCAAAAGCCACCAGCTTTGACGAGAGTGCACGATGTACTGAACGATCCCTGCACCACGGTCAGCAGCTCACCAAAAGGTTCGTTGGCAGTGCCATGCAGCAAGCTCACCATGCCAGAACAAGGAAGCGGGGACCTTGTGGTTTTGGACCCGGACACCGAAAGCGACGACTCATCCGTCAGCATTCCTCTCTCGGAAAAGGCCAAATGCGCATCGGCTGGTGCAAATGCACCGCTGGCACGGAGAGCAAAAAAAAGACTAAAGAAACAACTAAAGAAACTTAAAACCAAAAGCAGGATCATACCACCAGCCATAATAACTTCCGGCGCCACTATAGCTGAAAGTACTCTCAAAACACCCTTTCCTATCTTCACCCTAAACCGTGCACTGAAGACTGTTAAGCCCAGTGACGCATCACCTGTCCCTTGTGAGGCCCCCAGGCACTCAATCCCTCCTCCAGAGGGCCATTGTAATGTGGAGGATCTTCCACGGCCCTCACAAGTGGTTTCCGGAGGACTTTCCAGCATCAATGGTCCAACTGGTTGGGTCCCCCAATATAAGATAGAATCAACCCGCCCTCCGTATCTGGGAGCGCAGTTGGGACTGCCCTGTCTGGCAGGTCCACCAACTGAGGCACCAGGTAGCCAGCAATCAGGAGCCATATACAACAACCCCCCACACCCGAACGCTATCAATGATGAGCAGCAAGGACCGTAAAGAGAGGCAAGCCCCCCAATCACGATCTCAGACAAACAGTGCCCAGGTGACCGCCACACAATCATTGCACATCCAATTCATCAGAGGCACGTGTCCCCTGGTGAAGGGGCACAAAGGCGCTCTCCAGAAAATAATAAGCCACCAGAAATTTACGAGCTGCTGTTCACCCCCAGATTTATAGCCATGGACTCCTTTAACATCCTGAACAGGTCAAACATCGTACGACTCTTCTGCCACATTGACTCCCTGGCACACATCACCTCAGGGATGATCGAATGGGTGAAGTTCAAGAGCCTGGAGACAGACACTCACGGTGACTCCACCATAGTCGGACTAGCAAACCAGCAAGCCCAAAAAGCTGTCCTCAATGAAGCATCGCAACTGGCGGAATTGGGTATAGAAGTTACCGCCCCCAGGGTTCCAAAATATCCGCATGTCCTCAGACCACATTATGGTCTACAACAATCCATCTCTGTTCTCAAAGGCACAAATTCCACAAGTTCTGACGAGGGACTGAAATCAGGGAGGCCGAGATCCCCGCTAAAAATAAAAATCTTGCTAAAAGAAAAGCAGCCCATCGTGCAGCGTCCTCAGCAAAGACTGGCCCTCACGGAAGACACATGGAGACGGGGCTCCTAACCCCTCCCACACATATGAAAACACCAGTCGCGCATTCCCATCAAGAGGCCAGGATCGCAACCTTAGCATCAACTCATGGAACATTGCAGGGTTAAATAACATCCGCAGGGTTACAGCCACCCATGACTATCTCGCACAGGGGGACATATTATGTATCCAGGAGACTTGGGCGAGGTCCACTTCACCAATTGCTGGCTTCCACGAATATTTCAAATCAGCAACCAAAAGGACGATCTTTGGTCGCCCGTCAGGGGGTCTGTCAATCTTCGTAAGCCACGCCTGCAAATTTAATGCAAAAGAACTATCTCTGGAGCCACCCGACCTACAAGTTATCTCAATAGAAGGACTAAGAGCGGACCAAACAACCCGCCTGCTTTTATTAATCAACTGTTACCTCAACCCTGCAAAACTTCACTCCCCACACGGCTTGGAATCATTCACCACCACCCTGGAAGATCTATTAATAAGCCGCTTGCACCACAATGTAATCATACTCGGTGACTTTAACCTGAGAGGCCTGGACTTGCTACCCATGACAACACCTAGCAGGAAGTCAGCTCAACTGATTGAACTTTTAGCAAATTACAACTTGCAATCCACCCACGGGATACAAAAAATGCGCAACTGCGCATGGTCCGCCTATCCGACCTTCAGGAATGTCTCCACTATAGACTATATCTTCATCAATGCAGGACTGGCTAACAAACTTCGCAACTTCACTGTGGACGACAGAGCCGCAAGCGACCATGGGCCCCTTCGTGTCACATTCAACCTGACACGAGAACAGGCGGACCCCTACGCCGTAATTGGTATGACCACAGGCGAAGAACACCACTTAGTCCTTAAAAGAATAAAATGGTCGACCAATCTTAGCCACAGACTTAATGCATTCGTAGCCAACAGGGTGACAGTACCAAGGCCACAAGATAGTGAATGTATAATACACCTATGGGAAACACTGACCAATGACTTATTGAAGTGCATGGGCAACACTCACCAATCAAGAAGTGGTCAAAAAAATGTCATCCCAGCCCACCAAGAAACCCACAGTCTTAAGCTGGCTAAGCAGGCACTTAACAAGGCAGTGAGAGCAAAAAAGAAAGGTATCTACCCGCCAAGGGGGCCCCCCCATTGCTGTTTTGTGAGCTAAGTACAAAAAGAACATTTGGGATCTGAAAAGAAAACGGACCGAACAGAATTGGCTGACAGTGTTTTCCATAATTAAAGGTAAAGATAATAGCAAGCTCCGGCGCTACATCAACAGCTTGTCATCAGGAGGCGTACACAAGGTTAACAGTGTTGGAGGAAAAGTGTGGGAACAGTATGCAAAGGGGCTGTACACCTGTGAGCCAAAGCGGATGTCTCACTGCATCACCGGGTGGTCCAAGGCGGCGGCAGCTACCATCAGCTCTGAAAGTGCTCCCAACGAAGAATCAAGTCCGACCCGACCTGGAAAATTCTCGGAGGCGGAGATTGCAAAGCACATCAAAGCCATCAGAACCGATGGTGCCCCTGGACTTAACGGGATCCCCGCACAGGTTTTTAAGAAAGATCCTGCATTCTTCGCTTCCAAACTTACTCCTCTATTCAACCACGCATTCGCAACCGCAACCCTGCCATTTTCCTGGAAAGGCTCAATCCTCTTTCCTATTCACAAAAAAGGTGACCACTCTAACCCGGCTAATTACAGACTGATAGCCCTCCTTGACATTGAAGCTAAGGTCTATGTCCGCCTTCTACTTAAGGACCTGGAAACTTGGGTGGATAAGAACGGCATACTCCCGCCCTCTCAGACTGGCTTCAGGGCTAACTGTTCTACGCTGGACAACATCATAGCGCTTTCGTACCTCGCTAAGAAGGCCAACAAGCGGAAAAAGCCGCCCCTGTTCTGTTGCTTTATCGACTACTCAACGGCCTTCGACCGTGTGAACAGAAGCCGGCTCTGGGCAAAACTAGAGTCTTGGGGGATCCCTAGAGATCTTCTAAAGGCCATAAAAGCACTTTACGAGGAGACCTGGGTTCAGGTGAAACTAAGCGCCACATCTGCAACCACAAGAATTGCCACTAACTCTGGATTAAAGCAGGGGTGTGTTCTGGCCCCCCTGCTTTTCAACTTGTACACTGCAGACATGGGGCACGCCCTGAAAGATGCCAACCTAGCACCGCCCAGACTGGGGAAGCTGGTTCTGGGTACGCTCCAGTATGCAGATGACACAGTAATTATGGACCATACCAAGGAGAACGAGCTAAATATTAATGTGAGCAAGACCAAGATAATAATCTTTGGCAAACATCCACACAAAACAAAAGCTTCATGGTCTCTGGGGGAACACCGAATCACCACGGCCCCATCCTACAACTATCTGGGCACATGGGTGTCAGAGAGGGCTAAGGCATTCAAACATCTGAATATGCTTAAACCAAAAATTGACAAAATAATTACATCTCTAAGACGTCTAAGCCACGGTCTGGCCAGTCCCTCTGCAGATCCGATGCTGACAGTACTCAGGGCTAAATTGATCCCCGCCATCACGTACGGCCATATAGCCTATCCAGGGGCTTTTGAGAAAGTGGTCCAAGCGGCACAGGTGAAAGCATACAAGATGGTGCTACGAGCCCCCAAACAGGTACGGAATAACAGGGTGAGACTGGAAATAGGCCTGAAACGTCCTGAACTGGTACTACTGGGGGAGTTGCTAAAATAATACATCAGAGTTCTGAAGTCGCCCGAAAACACCTTGAAGCACTCGCTAAAAACCATCTTTGGGGAAGCGGGCTCCCCATGGCAAGCCAAGGTGGAACTAGCCATTGATCTTCTGAAGATCGAGGGGCGGAGTCTGCACTTACACGAAATCCCATATTCCGCCTGGGCAAAAGCCGTCAAGCGCCAAGTCCAGTCTATTTCCTTTGAGCTAGACCTTTCCTCGCTCCGGCGCAACCCGCTAACGTTGGCCTTGGACAAGTCCTACACTCCCGGTAAACCTCAACCATATTTACAAGACTCACTAACAATCGAAGCAAGACAAAAAATTCTGTTTATGCGCCTCTTGGCCCTCAGGATAACGGACTTCAACCCACGTTGGGCACGATCGGACGGAGCCACTGCCTGCCGACTTTGCAACTATCGCAGAGAATCCTGGCTACACTTGCTATGTTGCTGTACTAAGCTGGCCAGTGACCGACAGCGACTGCTACGTCCGGCACTACACATCTTGGGCCACAGAACTTGCAGAGAGGCCTCGGATTGGTGTTTCTCTGAAACCACAATATGTTTATTAGCCAGGATAGGCAAGTTCATCCATCAAGTTAAAATGGCACTCGAAAACCAACTAAAGGATACCATCCCGAAGAGCCCTGTGACCGGCCACCCTAAAGTTGGCAATCCACAGATAACACAGGGAGTCGCCGAAAAGAAAATGGTCCCATCAGTCAGAGGTATCCAACTGGGGCCGACTAAAGGTCCATTGAAGTCCACAGTGCAACTGAGGATGTCGAACTTTTACACGCCTTCCAGACTCTAGTATGCGAGGTCTCATGCTGACTCTAAAAACTTTAATTCTTTTTAATAATGTATAGTACCAGTGAACATAGTCAGTATCGAGACCACATAGCTGCACCATTGGTCCCTGACCGGTGTAGGTCGAGCGGGGGGGGGGGCATTTTACTGTATTTTACTGTGTTTTATTTGAACCAAACTGCATTTTTTATACTGTAATGATTTTAAGTAATCGCACAGTTCATGAATAAACCTCTTGTGTGCCCAACAATCAGTAATAGCACTCATTTTCTTTTCATCCATAATTATTCCTTGAGGTGACAGGCAGTATCCTAAAAATCCACTTTGCTGACATTAAAAGTACATTTTTCTAATTTAGCAAAGAGATGATTTTCTTTTAACTTTGATAATACTGCACGAACAAGTTGGGTATGTTCTTCCGGTTTCTTAGAGTAAATGAGGATGTCGTCTATGTATACTATGACACAAACGTCCAGGAATTCGTGTAGGACCTCATTTATAAAGAATTGAAAGGCCGCAGGGGCATTACACAACCCAAAGGGCATTACTGTGTACTCAAATAGACCAAACTTTGTCTTGAAAGCTGTCTTCCACTCATCCCCCTCTTTTATTCGGACCAGGTGGTAGCTCCCCGCAGATCTAGTTTAGTGTATACAGTAGAATGTCTTAATTGATCCAACAACACAGGTATTAAAAGAAGAGGATATTTATTTTTTATTGTAGCCTTATTTAGTCCTCTATAGTCGATACACGCGCGCAGAGATTTATCCGGCTTCGGGATAAAAAAAAGTGCAGCTGACACCGGATATGTGGAATGTCAGATGAACCCCGACTGTAGTAGGTCGTCTAGGTAGGTTCTTAAATATTTGGTCTCTTCGTCAGTCAAAGCATATACTCTGTTATTAGGTAAAGGGGCCCCTGGGATGAGATCTATACGGCAGTCATATGACCGATGTGGGGGGAACACACTAGCCTTCACTGGATCAAAAACGTCTTTAAAGTCAGAATATTCAGGAGGGAGACTTGGTTTGTCTTGTGTAACGCTAGCACAGTGTATTACTGAGCTCTGTTCTGTACCTGCTTCTTGATAGCAATTGGTTCTACAGAATGAGGAATCCAAAGTAACTGTTCTGTTCAGCCAATCAATTTTCGGGTTATGAGTTGTTAACCAGGGTACCCCAAGGATCAAGCCAAAATTAGGGGTATCTACCAGATCAAAGCTAATCATCTCTGTGTGCCCGTTTTGACAGACCATGACAAGGGGACTTGTTTGTTTTCTGATTAATCCAGAGGTCAATTCTGACCCATCCACTGCACATACTGCTTCTGGACAAGGCTTTAGGCAAATTGGAAGATCTAATGTGTTAGCTAACTTATTATCCACAAAATTTCCTGTTGCTCCTGAGTCCAGTAGGACAGGGAAAGAATGTCTAACTTGGGTAGTAACAATTAAAAAGATCTGAATTATGAAATGTCTAGGTATGTGCGGTACCATGAAGGCTGCAGAATTAGAGGTTTGATTAAGATGTTTTCTCGAACAAGTAACCTCCCCCCTTGTCGAGCTTAATCGTTTCCCGACTCAGTTGAGGAGATAGAGGAAACAGTACCCTTTCGTGAAGTTTTAGATTTTACCGGACATTCTCTGGCAAAATGTCCTGCCTTGCCACAATATAAACATAATTGAAGTTTTCTCCTTCTTTCTTTTTCCTCTGACGTGAGTGGACCTCTGAGTGTCCCTATTTGCATAGGCTCAGGTTCAGGGAGTTTATTATCTGTGTCTTTCTTCTCATGTCTAATAAAAGTTAACCGCGATTCCACTTTGGATTTATCTCCCTTTCTTTCTCCTAGTCTGTGTTTCAATTTCACGACTAAATCTACAAAATCAGAATAGTCTTCTGGCAAATCAACGATATGAGCCAGCGCGTCATTTAACTCGTCTCTCAACCCTTTATAAAAAAGGGAGACACGCTTTTCTTCTGGCCAACGTGTCTCGGTGAGTAAACGATTAAAACTAGTGAGATAGGTCAATAAATCCTTGTTACCTTGTTTAAGATTTAAAAGCTAATTATCGCTTGCCTGCATAAAAGTGTGTTTTGCAAAAAGGCTGGTCATAGTACGTTTAAATTGATTCCAATTATGGAGGATGGGATCATCTCTATCCACGAAAGGATTTGACCAATTGGCTGCTGTACCGCCCAAATAAGACAAGACGAATGCCACTTTCGTAGCATCAGTAGGGAACTGTTGTGGTTTACAAACGAAGTGTAATTGACATTGATTGATAAAACATGGAATTTGTTACTATCTCCATGAAAACGTTCAGGTGCTGCTAAAGGTACAGCATTAGGAACATTAACAGAAACCTCAACTGGGGGGGGGGGGGGAGTTGCATGTTTTGCTCGCGCCCCTGTCTCTAAGGAGGTTTTAAACAAAGGCGTAAAAGCTGTGTTCCACTGAGATTCCCTAGGTTTATACCTGCTTAAATCCTGTTTTAAAAAGGTGTTTTCCAACTTTAATTTCTCTATTTCCTCTTGCATATGTTGCAAGATGCCAGACACTGATTCATTATGGTCCAAGTCCTCGTTTAGGGCCTGCGCCATATCCGTGGCGTCAATGCCCTCTGTTTCCTCCCCGGCATTCATCGTCCAACAGAACTGAATATTTTAAAGGCTTGTGCTTCTGTCAAAGCCCAGCTCACCTGAGTTTCATTTCAGTTCTGATGGAGGTTGAAGACAGTCCGACCCCAACCTGGAACTGCTTGTACCAGCACACTAGTTTTAAAACAGTGCACTTAGAACCAGAAGCTCAAGGAAAGGGGGGAAGTGGATAAAATAAAAAAAGTGAGACAACACCGTTCTTGCGTTTCCACTGTAGAAGAGCTGCTAAAATCTGCGGCCCTCTCTGACTTCTGTAGAAACTGGTGCCTAATGAAACATAAACAAAGAACAGATAAGTGCAACCTATCCCTAAATGTGTTCCTGACTAAACCTTAATCTTATTAGAAATTCTCTTCTAAAAGTACCTCTTGGATCCTGGTCTCAAGCTTCCAGGTTTGGAATGTGTTACTGTTCTGGGATGTGCTTTCTATTACTGTAAAACTTCTGTAAAATCAAACGAATATCATTATCAGAATTACCAACGTCTAACATTCATCTTAATATAACTAAAGCCTAAATTCTTAAGAGCAAACTCACTTTTCACACATTTCCAGACTTTTTATAAAATAAATACTGTACTTTTACATCAAAATACAGCAGGTAATTTGTGCAAGTCCTTGATTTACTGTTTTGCCTTGCTGTCAGTGGTTTCCTCTGTTCGATTCTTAAAAAAGTTCCATGTAAAACAATGTTTATTTCACAAAGTTCCACAAAGTATTCTTGTAACAAAGGGTTTGAACCACAAAGTTCGTGGGAGATATCTTGTTCCAAATTGTCTTTACATGAATCCAGAAATCGCCGATAAAGTTCTTTCAGGTAATAAAAGGTTTTGCACTTACTTGTTGCTGAAAAGGGATACTGATCAGTCTTACCTTGACCTCTCTCTCTTTTGCAGGTCGATTGCAGTGGACAGAAGAGGGGTTGAGGCAAGAAGCAGCCGGAAACCAGAAGAAGGAAGAGCCAGAAGCTGCGCCTGTTGAAGTCAATGAAGGTCTGGAGAGAGCAGGAGTGCCAGCGCCGAAGGATCTGTTCTCAGGTAAGTGGGAGGTAGACGAGCACAAGCACTGGGTGAGGCTCAGGGGCTGCCTTTTATAGACAGGGCTGGGTGTGGTTCGAAGAGCTGGTTGTGGTTCTCACAAGCAGGTGTGCAGAGCTTCAGTTATTATGCTAATGAGTTGAAGTAACACATGGCCTAGGGAGGAGTGTTCTAAATAAGCCTTGGTAAAGGCAAGGTCCAATGTTTTCTAAATAAGCCTTGGTAAAAGCAAGGTTCAATGTGCAAACAAGACAGCAATGTCCAAACTTGTGAATACATTGAGCAACATACACAGAAGTCTTAGGGAGGGGCTGAGATAACAAGAAAGGCTTTCAGTAGTATGTTTAAAGAGAGCTATTACAGAGACCACTAGTGCAATGAGAGGGGACATGATCTTTGCTGTGCACAAACCCTAACAGCTAGACTTCTGGTGAACCTGGAAGGACAGCTTTTCAGCCTGGAGACTGCCTTGAATCCTCAGAGGCCAGCCCTCTGCAACTTCATCTGCACCCAGGATTGCCAAAAGTGACTCCAAGGGCATCATTTCATGGCCTCCTATTCAGAGCCACAGGGCTATAACAGGCTTCCACCATCTTGAACCCACACCTGGGCCCGGCCTGAGGGAGTCCTGAATTCCCAAGAGTTCTCCATCCACTCCTGGACCCTGTGTTGTGGTGCTTGAGGTACCTAGATGGCCATTTTCCGAAACCGAAGACCAAGACAAAATTTGGTCAAAAAGTGCTCTGAGAACCAGGAGACTGGGACCAACTGGTTTGTCTATTCGGCCAAGGTACATCTCCGCTCGGATTGACTTTTGCAGCTTCTCCTGCTACGTTATTATCTGCAGCAGCAAATCCATTTCAGCGGTCCTTTGCCAAAAGTGGTATCTGACCTTGTGGAACTGTCTTTGGCTACAGACTTCTGCTTAGCCTCGCTGGTGATTTACGACTTACATCCCAGCAGCTGACTGGACCCAACCCACTTCTTGCATCCGAATCATGCTGCTTCGCGCTCTGCCTTACCTTTCGACTTTGACCCCGTCTAGCGCAACCAGATGTCTGCGATTGTTGCTTTGATCTTTTAAGCGCTATTTTGAACCTGAAACTTAAGAAATTCATAACTCTGATTCTACATGTTAGGATACTTGTCCTTTTGGTGTCGAATAATTTATTAACATTTACTCTATTTTTCTAAATTGGTTTGGGATTTTTCTTGTGTTGTGTTTTCAATATATTGCTGTTTGTGTACTACATAAATACTTTACACATTGCCTCTAAGTTAAGCCTAACTGCTTTTTGCGCCAAGCTACCCCAGGTTAAGCACAGGTTAATTTAGTGACTTTTGGGTATACCCTTCAAGGGACTGTGCTTTTTTCTTAACGAGCACACACCTTTCACAAACGAGCAGCAAGTGATCGAGGAGCACCGGCTTTATGTAGCAGAGCAGACCGTACTTACAGAGAGCGACCGAATGATTGTAAAATAATACTCGCAAGTAGAAACAGGCGAGCCTGAGACACGTTGAGCCCCGGACGGGGCCACGGACGGGGCCACGGACGGGGGCGAGAGGCATCACCTCGTTCTAGAAGAAAACAGGTTAACGAGACTGCCGCTGATGAACAAATGACGCAGCTCAGCTGTATTACATTGGACTACTTGACAGGATTAAGTAAAAAAGACAGAGAAATTCCTCCGCCCTCCCCTTTTTGCAGCGAGAGCCCGCGTAGACGGATATTTTTTTTTAAAAAGAGGTGTTCCACTTGAGACCTGAAGAAAGGAGCGCATCCATCAATAGAAGCTACCAGTGGTCACCCATATAGGAAGATACAGACGACTAACAGAGCCCTGATGATGGTTTGGGGATTTATGGCCCGAACTTGAAACGCGTCGGCAAATCTATCAAGAGCAAATTAGTACATCTAGTGTCTTTTGATTAAGCGATATATGTTGTGTTGCTCTTGTTATGAATCAGTTCGTTTTTCCCAAAAAAATAATTGTGACTATAGAAATGGTCTAATGTACTGCAAAATCGATGAACTGTTATTTGCATTGTTTGTTGGATGCTTTGTTGATGTCATTTTCTTGGATGTTTTTGTAATGTTTTATGTTAATTGTTGACTGAATAAGACTGTAAATAATCTTTTGTATTGTGTATTCTCTCTTTGTCATTAGAAACTTTTTTGTATGAAATTACATGACAAAGGGCCCGATGTAGGTGGCCCAATACCGATCGGTAACGGCTGAAAATACCGATTTTTGGCCCTTACCGAGCGGTATCCAGCCATCGGGATGTAGGAGCCAGAAATCCGGCCGATTCGGTATTTTTACCGATTCGGTATAGATACCGAATCGGTAAAAAACCGATTCGGAAATACACCGAATCGGTAAATTAACGAATCACTAACATACCGAATCAGTAAATATACCGAATCGGACCATTTACCGATTCGGTAGAGTTACCGAATCGGTAAATATTCCGATTCGGACCATCTACCAATTCGGTAGAGTTACCGAATCGGTAAATTACCGATTCGGACAGGCTAAAACTCAGATAGAGATGTAGGAAAGCACAGAAATACCGATTTTGGCTCAAAATCGGTATTTCAAAATCGGTATTTACCATGGATTGGAATCAGGTGGTAACCAACTACAACCTATAAAATGAGACCCAAAATGCAATGCAACTTGCAGGATGGCGGCATTTTATGTCATTGCAAGGCGGCTACGGCTACAGCAGGAAGGAGAGAGGGAATGGCACAGAGAGGAGCAGGTCTACAGACAGAGGATCACCCTGTTCATGCTCACAGAGGCAGAGATCCTACAGAGGTACAGGCTGGACACAGACACCATTCTGGAGCTTATCAGGGACCTAAAACCACTGTTGGACCACCCCACCCCAAGGGCACACGCCATCCCAACGCACGTGCAGGTGCTATGCAGCCTACACCTGCTTGCGTCTGGCAGCTATCAAAGTGCAGTTGCTGCGGTAGGAGGGGTGACCCAGAGCAGCCTGTCAAGGTTTTTCCACAAATTCCTTGACGCCATGATACAGAGGATGGACCAATACATTTCTTTCCCTGCAACCCATGCGGAACTGGTACAAACAAAAGCAGACTTTTACCAGATGACACGATTTCCCCACATCATTGGCTGCATTGATGGCACGCACATTCCGATTTGCCCCCCTGCTGACACAGAATACATATACCGGAATAGGAAGTTTACGCACACCATCAATGAGCAGGTGATTTGCAATGCTAAGTGCGCCATCACAGACCTGGTTGCAAAATTCCCAGGGAGTACCCACGACTCCTACATTTTCCAAAACAGCGGCATCTATGCACGGCTGACGGCAGGGGAATTTGGTGAAGGATACCTCCTAGGTGAAACACATCATCAGACCCCCATTACAAAAATAGCACTGTGAAGTACATGTATGCATGTGAGTGATGTATTCCCTTTTCCTTCTAGGCGACAGCGCATATGCCCTCCGCTCATTCATACTCACCCCCTACCTCAACCCCTCTACACCCAGCCAAAGGAGGTATAACCGGGCCCACAAAAGCACAAGGAATGTAGTAGAACGGACCTTTGGCATCTGGAAAAGCAGGTTCAGATGCTTGCACAAGAGTGGAGGTGCAAGGCAGTATACCCCCATCACCTGCTGTAAGATAATAGCTGTCTGTGCAATGTTGCACAACCTTGCGGTGAAGAAGGGCACTGAGGTGGAGTTGTCAGACTACGAGGACCATGACGACGACGTTGCTGTGCCACAAACACAACCTGCTGGGGTGTCTACACCAAGTGATGGCAGATACAGACGTGAGGAGATAACAGAAAACTATTTCTGAGTGAGTACAGATGCACAGACAGGTTATGGATGTAAAAAAAAATGTTATAATGTTGGCACAACGTTACAGCACTGATGTGCAACAAATGAAATAATTAAATAAAAGGTGGGTACTGGAAATGGGCCGGGTTGCCTCACCCACACTGGCAGTGTCATTTCCTGCTGCGCTTTGCAGAACCACTGGGATGCGGCTCCCCCCCCTTCTGCATGGCCGGCTGCCTCTGCGGAGCGCCTGGTGCTCCGGCACGGCTCGGACACAGCGCTGGCCGGGCTGCTGCGGCTGCTGCTGTCCCCAGCCTCGGCCACGTCCAGGGCAGGATTCCCACTGTGTTGGAAATGATGAGGGCCTCCATGGCACAGGTGATGCGGGCCATGCCCCTGGTTACCTCCGCAGTGTTTTGAGTGAGGCACTCTTCCATATTTGCCCCTCGGCGGCATAGCAGGGACGTCGCAGCGGCAAGCCGGTTAATTGCCCGGTTTTGTACACGGGCATCCCTGCGCCTTGTGTGCTCATTATGTTCCATCTTGGCACACAGCTGTGTAATGGCAGTTGTCATGCGACCCAGTCCTGTGGCAATTTCCCTGTTGGTTTGTGCCACCTCCTTGTTACTTGCCACAAACTCACCAAATCCCTTTGCCATTTCCACCATCTGCAGGTTGTGTTCACGCAATTGGCGGTGGCAAGCCAGGATGGATTTGGCCTGCATACGCTGGATTCGCACCATGCTCCCCTCAAGCCCTTGGAAGACGGTGCCCTCCCGTGATGGACATGCACTGCTGGGAGTGCGTGGGCGGCGGCGATTGGTGCTGGCCTGCTGGGTGGACTGCTGTGCCACAGGTGTCGCAGGTGTGAGTGCAGGTACCTGACCCGCAGCTCCCTCCATGATGGTAATTGGGGCCACAATACTCCTCCTGGCTGGAGATGTGGCAGGTGCTGGCTGGGACCGTGTGGTTGAGTTCTCTGGTGAGAACTGCAATGGGGGGATTGTGACAGTAGGGGGGAGTGGGGAAATAAGAGGGCATGTCCTGGGTCATCCTCATTGGCCATGGCACTGCTGTCCTCCTCCTCTTGCGAGGCACCCATGCTGCTTGGCCCTGCCACCGCACTGTCCGCTGTTGCTGGAGCTGTCGCTTGTGCAGCTGCTGCTCCACTGCCTGATGGCGCCCCTAGGTATAAAGAAGCATTTGTGAACTGAGTGCAAATGTCTTACTGTCACTACAATAAAAGCATTGCACATGTCACTTTCATTACTCTGATTATTTTTTGAAGTGCATTGCAGTTTAATGTGCACTGACATTTGTTCCTACATTAGCTGACTACATTTCCCATAATGCATTGCTCATGTATGTTGCTAGCAGTACTGGACTGGGGATTGGCTGTACATTGAGGCTAAAGGGGAGGTGTCTGGTAGGGTGTGTCATGCTGCGCATGCTTCTTACCTTTTGCTGTAGCTCTGGCTGAGCTGTCCATGTCCCCTACTCCCACCACACTCTCGGTCTCGATCGTTGTGGACACCAGTTCCTCCAGTTCAGTGAGGGGGGGCGCGGGGTTCCTGCCTCCACCGGTCAGACCTGCCTGCTTGTGGAGCTCAGCCAATTTCCTCTTGGTGAGGCTCCGGATATCATAAAACCTCTTCTTGAGGTCCTCCAGGCTCCTGGGGGTCACACCAACAGCATTGACCCTCTCACTGATGGCACTCCACAGTTTCCTCTTGGTAGACTCAGGGACTGTGAGGGACAGCCTCCCAAACAGCTGCCTGTGGACCCTCACCACCTCCTCCACCAGTACTTGCAGCTCCATGCTGCTGAACTTCACCTTGCGCTTTCTCTCAGCCTTCTGGCTCTCTGAGCTGCTTGCCATTTCCACTGTGTTCACAAATCAGCTACCACTCTCTCTGCTGCTCACTCTCACTGCTCAGCTCTGGCTGCCTCTCCAGAAAGTTCTAATGAGTTGCACCTGCCTGGGTAGCCACTCCCTGCTAGGGTGGGGGAGGGTGGTTCCACCTCATTGCCTGTTTTCATTGGTTTCACTTTTACTTGCTTGCCGATTCCGTATTTACCGAATCGGTATTTACCGATTCGGTATTTGCCGAATCGGTAAATACCGAATCGGTTTTTCCAATGCATTCCTATGGGCCTTTTGGCCCATAGGGTTGTATTGCCATTACCGATTCGGTATCTACCGATTCGGTAATTACCGATTCGGTAAGTATCGAAACACGATACCGATTTTTACCGAATCGGTATTTTACCGATTTTTTTTCTCTACATCTCATTTTCCGATTTCAGAATACCGATTCGGTAAAAATCGGTATTTTAAAATCGGTAAATGACTTTTACCTACATCGGGCCCTAAGAGGTATAAATAAATATACCGGACCAGATTTAATGAAATTGTTTATTTGGCCCTAGTTGAAATTATTTGTAAGTAGTCTGAGAAGGGGGCACTTTTGTGTGTGCTTAGATTTATAAACGGTCCAGCCCTCCCTCAGCCCCACCAGGACCTATCTCCTTTTGTGCGTTTTTCTTAACGAGGGCTCACACCACAGTCAACCAACAAACAAAAAGCTCAAAGGAGAGGCTGCAGACAAAAGAGAAGCGGGTTGTATCAAAAGGCAGAAAAGGAGAAAAAAATGAAAGCAATTAAAATAAAAAGAAAGCGGAGGGTAAATGCAGACACCAGGTGTGCTACAGGTAATATATGAGGGAGATACAAGCAGGGGGTGATGCACCTAATGCAGAGTGGTGTGTATAATCTACCACTCTCTGACTAACACTGGTGAAATAGTTCAGTGGTTAATATACTGACTGCAGCCATAAATGTGTAGACTGCAGGTCACTGTACTAAAACCATCCACAAAGACCGAGTTAATGCACATACTGTTGAGCTGTATGTTTCACACATCCATCACAGGCTGCAATCATAGATAGATGATCATGCTTAATACCCTTGCTGTAGAAATGTGTATGTAGAAGGTTTTGTTCCTAGTGGCTAGGCCTCCCACCCGGGTAAGGCACTTGCATTGTGAGTTATGTATTTGAAGAGTCCTAGGGTTAAAAAGAAGTAATTTTTTTAAAAGATAGAAAATGTGCATTATTGCAAAGCTGTAGAAAACAAGAAAATGTGTGCTTATGATGCACTGTGAAAACTAAACAGTAGTGTAAATGAATTCATCATTGTGGTGTTGGACAAATCTGTAGATTGCTGCATGCCAGCGTTTGGGAAAATTAGCAAGACTGTAGCAGGTCGGACTCTGAGGACTATCGCAGACATGGAGAACAATGTGCATTTCAGTTAAATAGCATATTGTTGTGTAAGTCAAAGAAGGCATAACGCAACATCTGACACTGTATATTTTTGTTGGGTGTGTCTTACTCCACCTTGTTATGTTGAACAGTTATTGTATGTTGTGCTGTATGTCTGCGACTGTGTTGCAATTGTTGCCGCAACTTCCTTGCCGTCTGTGCTAATCGCACTGGCACTGCAGTTGTGTTTTATTTTCTGCATGTTGCAGTCCTGCGGTGTGGTTGCATGTGTGTGTCTGGTCTATGCCCATCTCGAATTGATATTGGTGTTACCAGCGCTTGTGCCCTGCTTTCCCTTTGCTTATACTCAAGGCGTGCTCATATGCAAAGAAAAAAAACTTTCACTCTCTCAAATGCACTACTGTATCCCACCCTATACTTCTCTCAATATATCCTCTAACGCCACTCTGACTCATCCCAAATCCCATTCTGCTACTATCATCTCCAAAATAACCCTTTCTAGACTCTTTCCTACTCTATCCCGCCTGGCTCACCCCAAACTTCATTCTAAAACCCTTTCTAAATTCTTCCCTTATGTCTCCCACCATTGACTCATTCCAACATCTTTTACTAAAATGATCTCCCTAATTCCTTTCTAGAGACTCTTCCCTCCTCCATCTCTCCTTTTTACTCATCCCAAAACTCATCTTACTACTATGATCCCCGAAATAACACTTTCTAGACTATTCCCTCTTCTATACCTCCATTATCCTATTCAATCCAACTAACAGACTTGCAAGTCCACCTTTCAATTTAACTCACATTTCCCTATCCTAACCCACCACTAATCCCTTTGGTTCCGGAGTAAAGTGAAAAGCGCTTCGTCGCCTCAGCAGCGGTAGTAAGCGCTATATAAACACAATTACAATACAATACATTGGTGTTCAACGGTGTGGATCAGGACTTGTGTTTGTGCAGTACCATACAGTGATTTGTGTTATACAAAAAACCCAGCTAAATAATTTGATACGAGAGTGACCCCTTTTTAAATTCTTCCTTAATTTTTCAGTTGGCTGTTTCTCTCCCAAATTCTAAATGTAAGTGCCTTAACTCCCTTTTGGCACCATGGAGATGGATGTATGCAACTTTAGACACTCCCAGCAGGGCTTAGCGGCTGAAACTCTGCAAACAGGATGGGCTAAAAGCAGAGAAGGTGGCGTCCAAGCTAGATCTTCAGGTAGCCCGCTGGGCCTTTGAGGAGGTGCTGAGATGGCAGGCTACCTCAGAGGAGGAGGAGGTGGATGACAATGAGGAGAAGGGATCACAGCCTGAAGAGAAGGAGCAGGAGGACCCAGTCCAGGGTACTGGGCTTCCAGGAGAGCCCTACTCGACCCCAGCAAACGACCTGGAATCCCATATACCCCGGATGGAGCGGGGAGCAGTGTGTATGCCAGGGGCCTAACCCCAGAGGAGCTGGAGGACAGAAAGGAGAGGAAAATCAAAATGAAGTTGGCGAAATTAAGGATGGAGGAGAAGAGGTTGGCCGACAAGCCCAAACTCAAGGAGCTGGACATAACATCCAAGTAAGTGAAAAACAACTGTAATGGTGGCAGCATACCAGTCAAGTCAAGTCAAGTCAGAATTTATATAGCGCACTACATACCCAGAGGGTCTCAAGGCGCTTGATGGAGGGGGGGAGGTTTAACTATCGAATATCCATGTTTTAAGCTGTTTTCTGAAAGCTAGGTGGTTTTGGGTAATGCGGAGGTGGAAGGGAAGGGAGTTCCAGGTTTTGGCTGCTAAGTAGGAGAAGGATCTTCCCCCCATGGTTGCTTTGTGGATGTGCGGTACAGCGGCGAGGGCTTGGTTGAACGACCGCAGTTGGCGGGTGGGAGTGTAGAAGGAAAGGCGTGTGTTGAGGCAATCAGGTCCAAGTTCGTAGAGGGCTTTGTGTGCGTGGGTGAGGAGGCGGAACGTTATCCTTTTGTTGGCGGGGAGCCAGTGAAGGTCTTTCAGGTGGCCGGAGATGTGGTCTGTGCGGGGAATGTCTAGTATGAGTCTGGCTGAGGCGTTTTGGATACGTTGGAGTTTTTTTAGCAGTATTGCGGTGGTGCCGGCGTAAAGGGTGTTTCCGTAGTCCAGACGGCTTGTAACCAGTGCGTGGGTGACCGTTTTTCTACCAGTGGGGTCCAATGGTGAGGGTCTGCATAGCCAAGAACCTGGTGCCCAGTTTTGTGGTGCAAAATGATATTGATAAATGGTTCCCAGCTTATGAAGTGGTTCTAAGGGTGCGCAAGGTCCCAGAGTAGTAGTGGAGGGGGGGAATAACTTACGGAGCCGGGGTGTCCAACAGGTTGGTAGCAAGCTACCAGTAGCTCACTGCCTCCCAATCAGTGGTTTGCAATTGATTGCCGGTCGCTGGTTTGAAAATATGTAGCTGCCCTTTTCCAAAGGCAGCCCTTTGAAACAATGTGCACCCCATTCTGCGGGGTCTGGGAAGCTCTCAGAGCCGAGTACCCTCTTCAGAAAATGTTCTTCATATTTCTATTTTTTTCTACTTCTTTCTTTAACCCCTTTACTTGGATTCCTACTTTTTTTTAATTTTAATTCACTTTTTCTTTCCCTCCTCTCTCACTTATTCTTTCTTTCTGTCTTTTGTTCTTCTATTTTTTCCATGTCTTACCTTCCTTTTTCTTTGTTTCCTTCCCTTTCTTGTTGTTGTTTTTCTTTCTACTTTTTTTCTTCTCCTTTTTTATTTACATTTCTGTTTATTCTTTATTTCAGTTTATTTGTAACTCTTTTTTCTTTTTCTTACCCATTCCTGCTTACTTTACTTATTATTCTTTGTTTTCTTTTGTTTCTTTGGCTTTCGTTGTCCCCAACTTGTTTATTTCTTCTTGTTTTTACTTCTTCCTTTCTCTTCTCTTTACCTGCAGTTTTCTTTTGCTTTACTTCTTTCCTTTCCTGCTTCTTTCTTCCTTTCCTTTAATTCCCTTTATTCATTCTTTTTGACTTTTTTCTGTCTTTCCTTCGTTTTTTCTTTTTTCCGCTGCTTTCTTTTTCTGCTCCTTTCTTTTTCTACTTTCTTCATTTCTCTTTTTTCATTCCTTTCCTTTATTTCATTTTCTTTTGATGCTCCTTTTCTTCCTTTTTTGCTCTCATCTCCCCTTTTTTGAAATGGCTATTTATTGTAACAACATTGTAATGCTCACTGGAGCACAACTAGGGGTACTCGATTCATGGTGTTAAAGTTATGTACCCTTTCAGAATCCTTATTTTGGTCAGTGGGCCATGAATGTTGTCAATGATCTAAAGTAGCCCTCACTATAGAAAAGGTTGGACACCCCTGTTGTGGAGGTACATGCCCACCTCAAGGAGGGACACACTGCAGACACTAGAGGTGGAGGATCTGGCACAATAAGCCCCCATGAAGGTCATTCTTAAATTTGGGCTGACATTTGAGAGATACATACTTGGATTACTCTAGCAAGGCACCAAAAGGCTGGGTGAAGGGCAACAATGTAGATGATTTCAATGGGCTGTACAACCTTATTTTGAGGGAACACATGCTCAATAGCTGTTTTACAGAGCTGCTCCAAGACCTAGTAGACGGCAAGCTAAGTGACCCCAGGAAGCTTGCTGAGGAGGACCTCTGGGTCAGCAGTGTCCAAGAAGACATATTGTGGGGGGTTTCCCAAAAGGGTGGTCAGGGTTCCCACCAGAAGGAAAGGGAGATAAAAAGAAGGAATTATCTCAAGCACACCTAATTAGTTCTAAAAAAGACAAATGTACAAATCCCCATCTGGCCACTAGAAGAAATATTTCTCTGGTAAAATCATAACAAGTATTCTCGCAAGCGCTATGAGTGTTATGAGAATGGGCATTACAGGGGTTATTCCAAGTGTCCCAAGAGGGCGCAGCCTCCCGCTAGAGGGAAAATCCACAGGTTTGTCTAGTGTGGTGATTGCGGAGGAGATTGTCCCAGTTAGTGGAGCAATGGGGGGTGGGGTCAGTGAGGTTATCATAGTGTCCCTGGGTGATGTTGAGATGGTGCCCACATGCCTTCCAATACTGCAAAGTATAAGGAGTGGGCCATTATCAATAGGCAGAAGGTAGAGACTCTGGGGACACAGGAGCCAGTATGACTACGGTAAGGTGTCATCTGGAGTCTTCAGAGCAAGTGATTCCCAATACATTCCACCAGGTTGCAGTAACAGACAACCAGGAGAGCCACCCCCCTGTGGCTCTTGTTCCCTTTGAGTTGGGGGGGAGGGGGTCTCAGATCTTCTTAAGGTTGCTGTGAGCCCTGCCATGCCTGTGGATTGTGTGCTAGGAAATGATCTTGAGCACACTGCCTGGAAGAAGAAAGAGGAGCTCAGGTCACACCTGGAATTGTTGGGGTTGCCTGAGTGGGGTTGTGTAACCACCAGGTCCATGGCTGCCCAGGAAGAGAGTCAAGGAGGTCCAGAGCCTGGATAAAAGGTCCAGCCAACTGTCAAGAGAGAGAAGGGCAAGGGATGTGGGAAACCAGCCCCTAAATGTCCCACAGATGAGGTGGATGGGGTGCCAGAGGAGACCGTCCTAGAGCCCCTGAGGAGTATATTGCCTCACTTTGTGATCTGCCTGAGCTTGTTGGATGGCAAGAATATGGGGGACCGACCAGGGAGGAGTACTGTAAGGCACAGAAGGAGTACCCAACCCTGGAGGGCATGAGGCAACAGGCTGAAGACCAGGTAGCTGGAGATGCCTCTGGAAATCGCTGCATCCATTGGGAGGATGGCCTCCTGTATAGTGAGCCTGAGGCGCACGGTACATAGGGCAACACGGGCATTGGTTCTTCCCCAAAGCTGCAGGGCATTCCTACTGGGTCATGAGATGCCCCTGGCAGCACATCTGGGGCAGGACAAGACCTTTGCCAGGCTTGTTCCCCACTTTTACCGACCCTGGATAAAGATTTACTCAGATAACTTTTGCTTGACCTGCCAGGCCCATGGGAAGACAGGGTTGAAGCTGAAAGCTTCCCTGAATCCCTTGACTGTCGTTGGCACACCCTTTGAAAGAGTAGGTATAACATTGTAGGACCCATGGATCCCAAGACAGCCTCTGGCAACAGGGTTATCCAGGTCTTGGTGGACCATGCCACAAGGTACCCAAAGGCATACCTCTGAGGACTGCAACAGTACCTGCAGTGGCTAGGGCACTGAGGAAGATTTTTACCATTGTAGGTTTCCCCAAGGAAGTGGTGTCTGACAGGGGAACCAACTTTATATTTGCATATATGACATAATTGTGGAAGGAGGGTGGAGTAGCTTACACGTTTCCACACCCTACCATCCACAAATGGACTTGTTAAGAGATTCAACAGGACCTTAAGGGGCATGATTAAGGGCCTGCCAGAGCCCATTAAGCAAAAGTGGGAGGTCATCTCACCATGCCTGTTCTTTGTTTATAGGGCGGTAACACAGAAGGGGGTCGATTTAGCCCCTTTGAGCTTCTGTGCTGTCTCCTGTAGGGGAACCTCTCAATCTGGTTAGGGAGGGGTAAGAGCAAGCTCCCAAGAAACCATCCCAGGATGTGGTTAGCTATATTCTTGCCTTCAGGGATCAGATGGCCAAGTTCTGGAAGAAGGCTTCTGATAACTTGGAGGCCAGCCAGGAGGTGATGAAGCGGTGGCATGAGCAGACTGATACCCCTGTGGAATTCTAGCCTAGACAGGAAGTGTGGGTAATGGAGCCAGTGGAACCCAGGGCCCTCAAAGACTGTTGGACTGGGCCTTCTGAGACAGCTGAGAGGAAAAGGGAGGCCACCTACCTGGTAGATCTTGAGACCCTCAAACATCCCCTAAGGATTTTCCATGTGAACCATCTGAAGTCACACTTTGAGAGCTCTGAGTTCATCATGCCGTTGGTGACAGATGATGGGGAGAAATATTGGAGTGAACCTCTCCCTGACCTCCTATCATCAAAAGAGAAAGATGGGTCAGTGGAAGGTGTAATTCTCTCCCCGGACTTGACCTCAGAATAGCAGAGAGACTGTCGCCACGTCTTGGGGCAGTTTTCCTCTCTGTTTTCCCTTACTCCTGGGCTTACACATTTGTGTACTCATGAAATTGATACAAGAGAAAGCCTCTCTGGCTAAAATAAATATACAGGCCATCTGGCAAAGCGAGTCCAGCATCAAGGAGGAAGTCTTTAAGAAGTTGGTGTTGAGGGTGATTGAGCTCTCCAGTAGCCCATGGTCCAGTCCTGTAGTGCTGGCACCAACAGCTGCCCCACAGGGCACCACACTAGACCTCCTGCTATGGGTGGATTACAGGGGGTTCATCTCAGTCACCAAGACTGATGCTGACCCCATTCCCAGAGCTGTTGAGTTTATTGATAGGTTATGAGCTGCTACGTTCCTGAGCACCTTTGATTTGAATTCGGGGTACAGGCAGATTGCACTAACTGAATGCGCCAAGGAGAGTTCAGCCTTCTCCACTCCAGAGGGCCACTACCAGTTTAAAGTGATGCCCTTTGGATTACAAAATGCCCCTGCCACTTCCAAAGGCTGGTTAACTGGGTTTGGCTGGTATGGAGGCCTTAAGTGCTGCTTATCCGGATGACATTGCTGTCTTCAGTAGCAGCTGGAAGAAACACCTTTTTCACTTGCAGGAAGTGCTTCGGGTCTACAGAGCACAGGTCTGACTATCAAGGCCAGTAAGTGCCACATAGGGCAAAGGTCTATGGTGCACTCTGGACACCTGTTGGGCAGGAGTAAGGTGCAACCCCTCCAGGCCAAGATAGAGACCATCATAGCCTGGGAGCCCCCAAAAACTCAGACTGAGGAGAGGACCTTCCTGGGTCACGCATGTTATTAAAGGAGGTTTGTCAAGGGATATGGCACCAATACTGCCCCATTGACGGAGCTGACTTCCAAGAAAAGTGATCTGGACAGTGGCTTGTCAGAAAGCCTTTGACTCCCTAAAACAGGCCATTCGCACAGGCACTGTGCTCAAGGTCCCTGACTTTTCCATGGAATTCATAGTACAAACAGATACCTAAGAGCATGGCATAGGAGCAGTGCTTTCACAGCTTAATGATGAGGGTCTAGACCAACCTGAAGCTTTAATCTCTAGGAGGTTACTTCCCAGGGAACAGAGGTGGAGTGATATTGAGAGAGAAGCCTTTGCTGTGGTCTTGGCACTGAAGAAGCTGAGACCATACGTGTTTGAGACTAAATTCCAGATTCAGACAGCCAACAGGCCCATCAGTTGGCAAATGAACATGAGGGGTGAGAATCCATAATTGTTGAGGTGGTCTCTCTCTTTCTATAGGGAATGGACTTTACAGAAGAACATAGACCTGGTCAGATACCACCACTGCTGCTGGTGTATCCAGGTTCTTCCACCTTAGTGATGAGAACTCCCAGGATGTTGGGTAGTTCTCCCCACTTTCAGCTGGGGGGATATGTGTTAGACCTGCCAGTCTTAGTGTAGTCTTTCCCCAAACTTTTTGTCTGCTTGCTTCAAATTTTGCTGGATGTTTGCTTCTGTTGGGACTAGGGCTCTGTGTACTTTACCACTGCTAGCTAGTGCTAAAGTGCTTGTGCTCACTCCCTAAACATGTTTTAATTGGCATACACCTAATTGGTATATTTAATTTAGTTGTAAGTCCCTTGTAGAGAGGGATTACATATACCCGGGGCCTATAAATGAAATACTACCAGTGGGCCTGCAGCACTTATTGTGCCACCCACCTAAGTAGCACTCTATAGCTAGTCCCAGACCTGCCATTGCAATCTGAATACAGTGTCCCACTGGTATGTCGACTTGGCAGTTAAAGCAATGCCAAGCTTTAAACCCTTTCAATTACATACAACTCACCCCTAAGGTAGGACCTAGGTAGCTCATAGGGAAGCTGCTGTGTAATCAAGAGGTAGGGCATGTACTTTTATGTTTTACATGTCCTGGTAGTGAAAAACTCCCAAATGTGTTTTTCACTAGTGTGAGGCCTACCCCTCCAATAGGCTAACACTGTGGATGCCTTATTAAATTTAATAAGCTGTATTTCCTAAGTGAGAGGAGGTAGATATTTTATGTTTGGTACCTATGTAATTGTAACGAAAAACCATCTTTAATGGTAAAGTCAGTTTTTTGTCAGAATTTTGAAAATGCCACTTTTAGAAAGTTGCCATTTTCCCGCCCTTAGTGCCTGCAGCCTGTCCTGGGTCACATGACTGGGTATAGCTGACAAGTAGTCTTTGTGAATGCCTCCCAGGCAGACACACAATAGTGGGATTATCTGTTTCTCAATGGACCATTACTGACAAGGTTGGGGGAGGGGTGAAGATCTGAGCACAGCCCCACTTGCGCCTGAATAGACTGTGTCCTGTCTCACATCGCAATAGGCTTGATGACCCTGCATTGTCACTGCAGACAGCTTGGAGCCAGGGCCAAGGAGGCAGGAGATTCCATGTACTTCAGAAAACTTTTCCAGAAACTTCTTTCACCTTCTAGAAGCGTATTAAAGGAAGGAAACATTTATGTTACCAGATATAGGCTCCAGTGTAAGATGGACGCCACTGTGGATAAAAGGCTAAGGAGTATTTTTAATCTCGTAACATGGCATCCTATTAGCAAACATTATCAGACAGTATATAGAGACGGCAAAACTCTGGAGTGAGCATCTACTATTCTGATGTTTCTATAAGAGTGAGAGCTGGCGTTTCAGTTTTCGTGGGCGAGTATCGTGAAAAGATCCATGATATTTGGTGTGCTCCCTAAAAGACACCACACTTCAGAAAACCCTAGCGAGTGTGCACAGCTCGAATCATTTTTTTGTGCAGAGCTTTTCGGTGTTTGGCGGACTGGTAAAACATCAGCAGCACGTTCTTGTGTCGGGGAGGCTTATTGGACAAGCAACTTGCTTTCTGAGTTACTTAGATTTTGCACTCATCAAACTGTATCTTGTAGCGTGATTACAGGCGCTTGAGTAGAGGATTATGGGTTGAGCAGTAGACAATTGGGAAGCAATTATCATAGAGGGTAGTATAAGTCTTATATTTTTTGAGTGACAAGAGTCTTTTACCTCTCAGTATTACTTTATGTCATTTTGTTTTGAGTTAGGAGTCCTTTTGATGGTCTAAGTGATAAATGGGACATCGCTTTTTAATGGAGTTTGAATGCGCAACCAACAAAGGCATTCAAGCAACTATGGTTGATATACAATTCTTTATTGATGAATGATACTTCACTTTCGCTGCGATACCAGCTAGCTAGGAGGCAACACAACGAGAAGGCGCAGGAGGCAGCGCTAGAATGGGAGACATTAGTGCAGGCCCTCAGGGATTATTGCGCTTCCAGCGACTCTGAAAGTGAGGATGCAGCTCGTCCCGAGTCCCGATAGACAGTTATACTTTCTATGTCTGTAGAGTTCCCGGGAGACTCTCCCATGATCCCTTCTACATCTCTTACCATACACTGATGGCGGGGTTGGGGAGGGTTCTGCTTAGTTCATAGAGTTTTGGGGGGGTTTTCCTTTTGCTTCCCTTTTTTGTAGGATGGTTTAGAAAAGCAGATGACGGATTATAGATCATCCGGACCGGCCTTGCCCCCCTAGCGGGCCCTCACTGGTACTCGCCGCCCGACCCTCGGGTTGTGGGCTGAATGGCCGTGTAACGGGATGTCTTACTGAGAGGGGAGGGAATGTGTTCTATTATTTTCGATTGAACTTATAATGCTGGTCCACTTTGTAACTTTTTACTGATTCCTGCAATAAAAATATATTTAAAAAAAAAAAATGAATGATACTTCACTACTTGTTGATGGCATATTTCTGACAAGAAAAAGCATAAGAATTGATGTAACCATTGAATTATATGCCAAAATGTTTCCTTTTGATATATCACTGTGAGGAAAGTATTGCTTTAGTCTTGAATTACTCCTGCATTCCTGTTGCTTGCCTTTTGTGTTTCAGATCTCCCCACCGGTGTACTTATCCTAATTCCCTTTCCCCGGCTGGCCACTCTGTTAATGTTATTTTGTAACCAGAGTTAAAACTGCCACAAGGTGGGCCAATGGGAGGGTACTGTTCCTGAGGATCTCCGGCCAGACACAGGAAGGACTGCGCTGGTGCCTGGAGCCTGCCTTGAACACTTGGAGGCCGGCCCTGCTGTTGAGCCCTGCATCTTCACATGCACCAAGGACTGCCAGAAGTGACTCCAAGGGCTAGCTTGCTGGCCTACTATTCAGAGTCACAGGGACATAACAGACTTCCACCATCTTAAACCCACACCTTTAACCAACCTGAGGGAATCCTGAATCCCTAAGAGGTCTCCATCCACTCATGGACCCTGGGTTGTGGTGCTAAAGGTGCCCAGATGGCTATTTCCAAAACTGAGGACTTAGAGAAAATTTAGCTTGAAAGAGCTCTGAGAATCAAGAGGAGACTGGGACCAACCTGCTCACCCATCAGCCTGAGGTGCATCGCCACTTGGATTGACTTTGTAGCTTTTCCCGCTACATTCTTCTCCGGAGCATCAAAACCGTTGGGTTGAGCAGTAGACAATTGGGAAGCAATTATCATAGAGGGTAGTATAAGTAGTATAGTATGCGGAGAGTCTTTAAGCGTGTGGAGGACACGGAGAGTCTTTAAGCGTGTGGAGGACACTGTGTTGATCTGGCAGTTCTTGGTGAGTAAATAGTCGAGTATGATGCAGAGGTTGCATGCATGGTACGTTGGGGTGGGTGGGTTTCTGGGGGCAGGGGGCACCAGGTGTCTTCCCCTGCGGAGGGGTGGAGCAAAAGATGAGGACTTGTTTTCTCTGTACTAAGCTTCAGGCAGCTGTTGCTCATCCAGGTAGTGCCATCTTTCATCCCTTCTTGGAAATTGCGGTTGGTGATGTAGGATTCCTTGGTGTGGGAGAAGATGAGCTGGGTGTTGTTGGCATATGAGACTATGTTGAGTCTGTGGTTTCTGATGTTGGTTGTGGGGGGCCCATGTAGACGTTGAAGAGTGTGGGGCTGAGGGAGGATCCTTGGGGTACTCCGTATCTGATCTCTGTTGGTTCGGAGAGGAAGGGTGGGAGTCTTATTCTTTGTATTCTGCCTGAGAGGAAAGATCGAATCCAGTCTAAGGCTAATCCTTGGATGCCAGCATTGTGGAGCCAAGAGGCTAGTGTGCGGGGGGAGATGGTGTTGAAGGCTGCTGAAATGTCCAGGAGGATGAGGGCTGCTGTGTGACCTTGGTCGAAGAGGGCGCGGATGTCTTCAGTGGCGGCTATGAATGTGGTCTTAGTGCTGTGTTTGCAGCAGGATCCAGATCCTGAGGGATAACCCTGCAGATTGTTTCTCTTTCATCCATCCTGTTGTTTCTTGCATATCCTTGCAAAAAGAATGCCCAGGACAAGAGTGGGGCAGTAAGGGGAACAGAAAGCAAAGACAAAATAAATATAGTCTCTTCCAGCTTTAATAGACTTGAGTGTGCCAGAGGAACACTTCATGTGAGGCTGACTTTCAGCCTGACAGCCCACCCCACGGAGGTTGAAAGTGGAGCTAAACCTCTTTTATCCCAATGTGTGTTGCGCCCTTGGATTCCCTTGAGAAAACGTTGTGGTCCCAATAGGTGAGGCCTTGGGAACATGCACTCTCAGAGAAACAATGTAGTGCAGAACTCTAAAGAAAAGAAACAGCATTCTACACCTAGGAAAGTGGCATTACATTTCAAAGCAGTGTCTACAAAGTTGTTTGAACATGAACAGTTAAGTGAGGGTGAGACAGGGCCACACAATGATCGCATGCTCAACAAATGGTTGCATACAGCACCAATCATTAGGTCAAAACCTCCCAGAAAGAGCAGCTGTCTGGTTTACTAATGGCATCTTAGGGATATTCGGAAAGCTTCCCTTGGCATGTACTCTGCCCATTGTTTACCATTGGCTTTGTGGTTTGTAACTTACATTTTCAGGTTTCTATTTGCTGACTTTATTTGTTTTAAGCTGTCCCGCTTCTGTTCATTCCTTCCATTGCCCAATTCCGATTTCCATTATTCTTCTGCCAGTGGTTTATTTCTGTAAACAGACCTTTAAATCTTGTTTTCATCTTTTCACGTTTGCTGTGCATTCAAAGTCAGAGGTCAAATGCCAAGCTCAGTTTGAGGGAGCTTGGTGTTTACTTTTGTTGCTCTGATTTCAAAGTGAGAGGATTTGTGTGACAATCATGCTGGCTACTGGGGTGGTGTGCTGAACAGAAGTCTGTATGAAATAATTATTTTTAGCAAGCAATAAAACGTTTATATCTGTAAATTAACTGCAGATGTTTCAGAATATATCAGAAATAGAAAAGCACAAATGAAGCAAATTGTTTGGTAATTCGAAGTGTGGTGGAAACAAATAACTTAATATGAGCAAAACAAATCAATACACTAGGTGATGACATTTCCACACATTATCGTTTCTAGGCTGTATACTTTTATCAATAAAACTGGATGTCTGTGCGAATGTAATGGTCAATTGAAGATGTGTGTTGTCTGCAATGGCACAGCGATACTACACCATGCATACTCCACTTTACCACACTCCACTCTACTCTGCACAATTCAATGCCACTGCACTCTATTGTGCAGAACTCCACACTAAGTCACTCCAATCTACCCCACATTGCATCACTGCCCTCTACTCTGCACACCTCCACTCTACTGTACTCTACGGCACTCTACAATGCACCAGTGCATACTTCGCAACTGCACTCTACACCACTCCTGTCTAGTCCACTCCACTCTATGCCACTCTACTCTGTAACACTACACTCTGCACCAATGCACTCTATTCAGTACAACTCCCCTGTACGTCAGTGCACTCTATGCCAATCCACTCTATGTCACTCTAATGTACTCTGCCCCACTGCACTGAATGCCACTCTTCCCTGCACAACTCTACTCTATGCCACTTCAGTCCACTCTGAAACAATCGCCTCTGCCCCATTCCACTCTGGGCCACTGCAATGTATGCTGCATCACTCCAGTCTGGGCCACTTGACTCTATGCTACGGCACTGCACTTTACTCTAACAACTGCACTCTACACCACTGCTCTCCACGCCAATGCACTCTACACCATTTTTACTTAAAACGAATGCACTCTACGACAATTTATTCTGCACCATCACACTCTGAGTGACTATATTCAACTCTGCAACAATATACTATAGTGTATTCTAAGCCACTACACGCGATGACACTCTACGTTACTGCACTCCACTTGATTGTACTCTGCACCACTGTACTTTATGCCACAGCTCTCTACGCACTCTGCTCTATTCTACACCACAACACACACTGCTACTCTACTCTGCAATACTGCACTCTCTGCCACTGAACTCTGAGCCACTCTATTCTGCGTCACTCTACTCTATGCCACTGCCCTTCACTCTGCACCACTGTACTGCACTCTACACAAATGCACTCTACACCTCTCCACTCTGTGTAAATGCACTCCACCCCACTGCACTCTTCACCACTTGCAGTGCTAGAGGCACTCCTGTGTTTTGAAACCACGTAATTACCTTTGACTACCATTGTTTTAATTAACTGTTGGTGTTTTATTTTACCCTAGCCTGAATGAACAACATATTTTTCCCTGCATGTGCACGTTTCCTTGAAGATGTCTTTCATGTAATCTTGTAGTTTTAAAGTGGGAGAGCTTTCACAGAGTAGAACAGCCTTGCCAGGAACGGAACGAGTGGGATGTGTATTTGAAAGCATGAGAGAGAGGTGTGGAATGTACTTCTTGGTCTCGGAGTGCAGTGTTATACGCACTGGTGCTCAAATGTGCATTATGTTGTACATTGGGAGATGAAGTGTGTGATGCTATGGGAAGTGGTGCATAAATGTGCAATTGTGTCGTACATTGGGAAGCATTATGAAGTTCCTACTATTGGCTTTGACATGCCCTCGTATCATCTTGAATTCCGTCAGCTAGCTTGAGCTTTTGCGCACACAGGCAGGCCCCCAAATTACTCAAGTTGTTTAGGCTTTTCACGTTCAAGGTTGTTTTTTCTGCTGGATGGAAGCTTTTGTAAGCTTCATTGGGATAATGTGTGGGAAGTGTGCTTGGTGCCTTTCAGAGCAGAGATTGTTGTTGCCAGAGAAATGTGTGGAATGTACAGCTCTGTCTCTGAGTCAAAATACAGAGGCCTGTCCAGCTTCTGTCTTGACCGTGACACAGACCAGTACGGTCAGCTTGGTTTTTCGGACCCGAAGTAAGGAGACAAGGTTTCTGGAACCTTCGCTTCAGATTGAGGAAAGGTATTAAAGGCGGGGGATCTTGGCAACTAGACGGCATCTCGCTTGTGGGGCAGATGTGTCGTCACAAGAGAACTTGGGTCTCTATTGAGAATCCTGCCTGGCTCTCAAAGGGCTCCTCCAGCTTGAGTTGGCAAGGATTTCGAGCGAACTATCGGTGAAGTGTTTTGTTTTTGAGTACTGACTTTCTGAAGTGTGAGTGAGTTTGTGTGCACATCCAAGTCTCCATTGGTTGTAATCATCTGAGGAGTTTTTATTGTGATGTGGGAGTGTCTGTGTGCACATCCAAGTCTTCAGTGTTTGTAATCATCTGATATATTTACTGTATATATCTTTCTGATTTGCAGCAGACGTCCAGCATAATCTGCTTGTGTTTCATTCCATATAATTATCTGCTTGCTTTTCATTTTATTATCTGCTCGCATTTCATGGATATTCCATGCATTGCGTATGTACATATATATCTCTATAAACATTTGAATGTTGTTCATTTGATATCTCGGAAAGCCCTATTGTTAGAGAGTATTGCATAAACAAAACTCCATGCCTTAAAGTTTGATGTATTTCCTTTTAAAAAAGTGAAATCCCTTTCCAGGTGGTATTTTGTATTTTATATTGCTTTTTTGTGTTTGAGCCTCCGCGTGGGAGGGCGGTATTTTCTATTATCTGAAGTGCAAAGCAAAATACCACTGCACTTCACATCACACTATTCTAGGCCACTCTACTTTATACCACGGCACTCCATGCCACTCTCCTTTGCAATACTTCACTGTGCGTCTGTCAGAGTGGACACGGAGGGGACTCAGTGAGGACAGAACCCTTACCTATACAGACAGAGGGAATCAGATGGGCCAGGGACCCACCAGTCAACAACCAGGATACCTCTTGGTCCTGGTCCTCTCTGTTTCAGGAAGCAGGAGGCGGGACCTACAGAAGGAACCAATCACTACAGGTTGGGCGAGGAGAAAAGGAGGATCCTGACGTATAGCGCGGGGACGTCACGGAGCCTGGAAAAAGATGCTGAGAGGAGCTGCACGGACCCGAGAAGACCGATCCGGAGGAGAGCCGAGACGCCGCCAAGGAGAAGCCCACGAGGAGTGGTCCAAAGACTGGTGGATCCCATCTCTCTCCCCCCCCAGGAGGGCGCAACAGCCGCCGTAACTCCGAATAGTTACGGCTTGGACGGTGAGTGACTCCGCACACGGGGCACAGCTGGGAAATACAGGGAAGCGGGAGGGAATTCGTGGGAGGTGGGAGGAAGGGTAAACCAGGCATTGTACATAGCGTTCCTCACATTGTTCCTGCTTAGCTCTGTCTGCACAAGTCCCTGAGCACTCCTTCCCCAATACCCTTACTCAACCCCACTCGACTTAGAATAACCAGGGTCACTAGAGCCTCATAATGACATCTACCATTGTATCCGTTTAAAAAGGGAGTTCAGATGTTCAGTGAACCTTCCTTACTTCTGAGACCCTAGGTTAATGCACCGGGTGTGGTGAAGGGCTTCCAGCTTAGTCCAAAGAGCCTGAAATCAGAGTACTTAGCGTCCCCTTTTCCTTTCTTCGAGCATCCTGGGGTCGGCAGACGAGGGACAAACCAAGCTACCTGAAGGAAGAAGGCGGCTCTGTGTGTACCATCCCAAGGACCCTAAAACCCGTCAGAAGAAAAACATCACATCCATCCTGATTTTCTTTAATAAACCTCACAATTGACAAACTAGTAAAGCCTCCTAGCTTCTATTTCCGCCCATCCCTCCCACAGGTGGTGTCAGAAGTGGGATCGGGGGAAATGGAGGCTGTTATGAAGAAAATGGTGGATAATCAGGAACAGTTAGGAAAAATCATGGAAAAATTCCTAGCTGTAGCAGAGGAGGACCGCGAAAAGCTACACCGAACCCTCACCGAACAAAGCACAGCCCAGGAAACCGTAATAGGCAAACTAGCAGAGACGCTAGGCCAATCAAGACCACATACCAGCCTTCCCTCAGTGGTAATGCAAGAGTATGTTGACGGGGAGGACCCAGACTTCTACTTCGCAAATTTTGAGCGAATGGCCAGGGCAGCAGGGTGGCCTCAGGACAAGTGGGGACAGTACTTAGGCCCATTACTATCAGGAGACGTCCAATCAGCTTACCAAGCAACCAATCCCTTAGGCCTCACTCCTTATGAGGACGTAAAGTGGAGTATTTTGGAATGCATGGGAATCGACACAGAAACATACAGGATCAGGTTCCGAAAGATCAGAGAAGGACCCCAATAAACTCCAAAAGCATTATACTATAGAGTAAGAGATTTGGCAGATCGGTGGCTACAGCCAGTAACTGCAACCAAAGAGGAAATCATGGGGAAAGTATATCTAGAGCAATACTTGACTTCCCTACACCCTCCCATACAGAAATGGGTCAGGCAACACACCCACCTCACCTTAGAAAATGCTGTAGAGATAGCCAGAGGTTTTAGCCATGCTCTTCCCTTCCATCGACAGGTATCTGTTAACGGAGAACCCAGAGATGCCCCAATAGATACTGGTTGTCTACAGACCGTTATGCAGCCACAAAACCTTCCAAGGGGTGTGCCTGATACCCAAGGGTCTGTAAACATTATATGTGTACACGGAGATCAGTACCCTACCACAAAAGTCACAGTACAGCATGATCCAGAGATTGAACCCATGAAACTTGATGTGGGACTTATCCCTAAACTACCCAAACCCTTTATCCTTGGGAGAGATTATCCTTATCTGGAGGACATCCTTGATAGAAACCCAGACTAATGAAGATGAATGGAGAGAAACAGCTCCATTTGCATTCGTCACAGATCAAGAGTGGCTACCCTCCAAACAAAAGAAAAGTAAAAACCAGAAAAGGAAGGAAAAATGAGACTGGAGTCATGTAGCTTTAACCCAGACTACTGATAGCTGTCTCTGGGAACATGATCAGCAGTTCCAAATGGCTCAAGGAGAAGATCCCTCACTAAGAGAAGCCTGGAACAAGGCGGTAAAAAACGAAGATCCCCAAAACGTAGGTCCCCAGTTTTTAAAGGTAAAAGGGTTGTTATACCGGAAGGGGGGAAAAGATCAAAAACTACAGTTGTTAGTTCCACAAGCATTCAGGGAAAAAGTTTTATTTCTAGCACATAGTCACCTTTTAGGGGGCCACTTTGTAGGAGATAAAACATAGAGTGTTATACTTGCCCAATTCTATTGTCCAGGGATATACCATCAAGTTAGAAAATACTTTCAGGAGTGTCCCATATGCCAGAAAAACAGCAGGTACAAACAACCCCCAGCTCCCCTACGACCTCTTCCTGTCATTGAAGAACGCTTTTCCTGAGTTGGGATGGACCTAATAGGTCCCTTGTTGCCCTCTTGCACTGGGTGTCGCTGTGTATTAGTCATTGTTGACTATGCCACACGTTTCCCAGAAGCCATCGCCTTGCGCCAACCCAATACGACCCAAATAGCCAAAACTATGATCTCTTTTTTCTCTAGAGTGGGGTTTCTCAAAAAATTAATCACAGACCAGGTAACACCCTTCGTCTAAGGTGATGAGACAGGTATGCCAATAACTCAAGATAAAACAAATCCGAACAGCAGCTTACCATCCGCGAACGGTTGGCCTTGTTGAGAGGTATAATGCCACCCTTAAAATCACCCTGAAAAAGCTCCTAGAGTTAGAATCTCGCAAATGGGAGGATATGTTGCCCCTAGCGCTTTTCGCTATAAGGTGTCAACAGCAGAAGAGTACGGGGTATTCACCTTTTGAACTACTTTACGGAAGGCAACCCCATACTCTCCTGGATATGGCCAGATAGGAATGGGAAGAAGAGAGTAACTGGGCCAAACCTCTCCCAGAATACCTTTGGAGCCTAAAAACACATTTAGCCCAGATCAGAAGCATAGTGAAAACCCATTTGGAAAAAGCCCAAGAAAATCAGAAAAAACAGTATGACAAAAAAGCTGCTGAAAGGGTCTTCAAAGTAGACGATATGGTCCTGCTTATGATACCAAGCTCAGACCACAAACTAATAGGTCAGTGGCAAGGTCCCTTCCGCGTAGCAGAGAAGATAACACCTGTCGTACCGCCTAGAGCTCGACCCCCAGAATAGGAGAAACACCAAGATTTATCATGTGAATATAATAAAGAAGTGCTAGTTCCTAAACCCACCTTTGTATCTTTAGCCGAGGCAGCTACTCCCCTGTTCCACCAGAGCATAGACAGCGACCTACTCAGGGACCTCAGGCAAGACCTCTGTACTAGATTATCTCCCCTGCAAGACGTATTCTCCAAGAATCTAGGGAGAACCACCCTGATACTGCATGAGATACATACCGTTCCCGGGAAAAAGGTACGATTACGTGCATACCATAGAGAAGGAAGTACAACAAATGCTCTACATGGGGATCATAGAACCCTCGCATAGCAAATGGAACTCCTCAATAGTCATCGTGCCTAAGCCCAACGGATCGATTCGCTTTTGCATCGATTTCCGCGAGGTCAAAAAGATCTCACGAAATGATGCATACCCTATACCTAGGGTCGATGAAATTGTGGAGAAATTGGGCAGAGCACAGTATATCAGTACCTTAGATTTATGCAAGGGCTATTGGCAGGCTCCCCTCCGAGAACAAGATAGAGAGAATACAGCATTTTCTACTCCTGGGGGCCTGTACCACTTTTTGGTGTTGCCCTTTGGTTTACATGGGGCTCCGGCCACTTTTCATCGGTTAATGAATCACGTGCTTAGACCTTGTAGTGACTTCGCAGCTGCATATCTTGATGATATCATCATCTACAGTAACTCATGGGAAGAACACATGGCACACCTCAACCAAGTTATACAGGCCCTAAAGACCGGAGGGTTAACCCCAAATCCTGCTAAAAGCCATCTAGCCAGAAGATCAGTAAAATACCTTGGGTATTTATAAGAAGAAGGTTACATTAAACCCCAAGAAGAAAAGGTAGCTGCCATAGCCAAATTAGAGTTTCCCCTTTCCAAAAAAAATCTAAGAGCCTTTCTTGGGATTCTGGAGTACTACTGAAGGTTTATGCCCTCTTTCTCACAAATGCAAAAACCACAGTTGATGGACAGAATGCAGAACAATGTCATACATTCACCCCAGTACAGAGATCTGGGCCCAAATCCATTGTTTTTGCACTCCACCCCACCCCAGTTCAGACATGGCCATATGCAAATCAGTCTGACCCTGTGCCTCATGGGAACAGTCCAGCCCGAACTGTCAAGCCATGCCTTCCCTGGACCGGGAACAAGCTTCCGAGGACCGGTTTCTGGCATTCAGGGATTTTGAACCCTAGCTCTGCCGGCACATAGGGAAACCTAGCAAACCTGTACATTTTTTTAAAACTAGACAACAAGGGGAATCCAGGATGGGTGACTTGTCTGGCTCTCACCAGGTTCTCTTACCTAGAATCCCTTGCAAACCTCAAATTTAGTTAAAAAACTAATTTTCCTCACATTTCTGAGGTGGAAAGTTCTGGAATCTGTGTGGTACCACAAAATTCCACCCACCCCGCATTCCCCAAAGTCTTCTGAGAAAAACAGTACCTCACTTGTGTGGATAGGTCTAGTGCCCGGTACCGGAAACGGCCCAAAACGCAACGCGGACACACTACATTTTTACAGTGAAAAGGGACCCTTTTTTTGCAACGTGCCTAGCTGTAGATTTTGAACCCTAGCTCTGCCGGCACCAAGGGAAACTTAGCAAACCTATACATTTTTGAAAACTAGACACCCAGGGAAATCCAGGATGGGGTGACTTGTCTGGCTCTCACCAGGTTCTGTTACCCCGAATCCCTTGCTAACCTCACAGCTTGTAAAAAAAAAGAACACATTTTCTCACATTTCAGTGATGGAAAGTTCTGGAATCTCTGTGGATCCATAACATTTCTCCCACCCTGCATTCCCCAAAGTCTTTTAATAAAAATAGTATCTCACTTGTGTGGGTAGGCCTAGTGCCCGCAACAAGAAACAGGCCAAAACGCAAAGTTGCCACCACATTTTTACTGTGAAACTGACCCTTTTTTTTGGCAAAGTTCCTAGCTGTAGATTTTGAAACGTCTCTCTTCCGGCACCTAGGGAAACCTAGCAAACCTATATATATTTGAAAACTAGACACCCAGTGGAATCCAGGATGGGGTGACTTGTCTGGCTCTCACCAGGTTCTCTTACCCAGAATCCCTTGCAAACCTCAAACTGTTAAACACAACACATTTTCCTCATATTTCTATGATGGAAAGTTCTGAAATCTGAGTGGATCCACAAATTTCCTACCACCCAGCGTTCCCCAGGGCTCCTGATGAAAAGAGTACCTCAGTCGCGTGCGTGGGTCAAGTACCCGCGACAGGCAAGGGCCCAAAACATATTGCGGAGACATCAAAATTACCTATCACAAAACAACGTGGTTTTGCAAGGGTCACCTGGTTTTATCGCCCGGGCTCGGCGGCCATCTTGGGAAACTACCAAAGCCACGCATTTCTGAAAACTAGACATCCTAGTCCAGCGAGATATGGCTTGCGTTGGTCCCCCAACGTTTCCCTACCCAGAATCCCCCGTAGACCTCAAATTTAGCTGAAAAAACACATTTTTCACATATTTTTGCGTGGAATCATCATGCCAACAGAAATGTCCTACCCCACAGCATTCCCGTCGGTCTCCCGAGTAAAATGATCCCTCACTTGTGTGGGCGTCCAATGCAGTAGTGCCTAGTATTCTCGGTGCCATACCCTTAATCCCTATGTTTTTGGCTCTTCACAGTCACAGACCCTTTCCCCACCCATACAAGTGAGGCATGATTTTACTCTGGAGACTGAGGGGAACGCTGATCGGAAAGACATTTCGGCCAGCACAGTCAGTCCACACCAAAATATGTGGAAAATGTGGTTTATTCAGCTAAATTGGAGATTTGCAGGGGACTGGGTAGGAAAATGTGGGGATCCACGCACGTCATACCTCGCTGGACTCCCCCGGGTGTGTAGTTTTCAGAAATGTTTGGGTTTGGTAGTTTCCCAAGATGGCTACCAAACCTGGGGCAAAAAACCCAGGTGAACCGCCTTGCAACCCCAGGTTGTTTTGTAATAGAAAATGTTGATGTCTCTTCAATACGTTTTGGGCTCTTGCCTGTCGCGGGTACTTGACACACCCACGCGAGTGATGCACCATTTGTATTGGGAGACCTGGGGGAACGCTGGGTAATAGGAAATTTGGAGAATCATGCAGATTTCAGAAATTTCCCACACAATAGTTGAGAAAAAAGTGTTTTTTCAGCTAAATTTGAGGTTTGCATGGTATTCTGGGTAGGAAACCTTTGGGGGGTCTAGGCAAGCCCTACCTCGCTGGACTCCTCCGGGTGTCTAGTTTTCAGAAATGTGTGGGTTTGGCAGGTTTCCCAAGATGGCCACCAAGTTCTGGGCCAAAAACCCAGGTGACCCCCTTTGCAAAACCAGGCTGTTTTGTGATAGGTTATTTTGATGTCTCCTCAATACGTTTTGGGCCACTGTCTGTTGTAGGTACTTGACCGACCCACACGAGTGAGGTACCAATTTCATCGGGAGACCAGGGGGAAACGCAGGGTGGATCCATGGAGATTCCAGAACCTTACCGGACATTTGAGAAAAATGTATTTTTGCAGGGGATTCTGGGTAAGAAAACGTTGGTGGGTCCACGCAAGCCAAACTTCGCTGGACTCCTCGGGGTGTCTAGTTTAAAAAAATGTGTGGGTTTGGTAGGATTCCCTAGATGGCTGCTGACCCCGGGCCCAAATACGCAGATGTCCGTAAACGACCTGGTTTTGCAAGAGGGGGGGGGGGGTGCAGGGATGTGGAATTCCTATAGCCCGACGCCCGGAACATATTGTTTGGAGTCAAGGGAAACAAGTTTTCATGTGTATTTTGTCCTTGGGACATGTAGGCCCAACACTCTACAGCACAAACCCTTTGGATGCCAGTTTACAGTTACACATTATAGATCATGGAAAGGCATTGCCTGCAGTTAAGGTAATATTTGTGTCCATGTGTTAATGCTGTTCAAACTTGTACTTATGGTTCATTAATGCAAACCCTTCATTATTTGGTTGAGCGCTGTAATTAAATGTTGTAAGCTCAGACTGCACTACTAACAGTGGTTCCAGTAAAAAAGCGTGTACACACGTTTTCAATGTTTAGCAAAATGAGGCTATGTATACTGCTCCCAGAATGCTCTGTCTTAGATGCAAATAGTATACTGCTCCCAGAATGCTCTGTCTTAGATGCAAATATTTCCAGAAGCTTGAAAGCAAGATTGATGATGTTTTGCTTTCAAAATAAAATGTTCACAAAAAAATGCAAAAACATTTTGCTATACTACTGTAAAATTGTTGGTACCATTTCTTTGCAACATCATTTAGTAAAATTCGTTGATGTATACTAAAGTTTTCCAAAAATATTCATAATGGAAAATCAGTGTGACTAGTTTTAATAAGATGATAGGAAACAAAAATAAATAAGCATTGGTAAAGCCAGTAGGTCTGAAATTGGTGGTCAGCCTTTTGGTTTTGTCACTGCATGACTTGTTTTGCCATGGTTTTTGTAAAATCTTATTGGTGTGGGAGCTGCCGGGCCCTCACCAATATAACAAACACTGGCAAAAGCAAAATTAGTTTTGGTCTCAAAAAGCACACATTGCTACAGTAGTTGCTTTTGAACAGAACGACAGTGTTGATATGCTCCCTGTGAAAGAACAGAATGCAGTCACTCATAGTGAAGCAGAGAAATGGAGATAGAGAATTTTAATAAACACAAATGGTCATATATAATGTCAAGCCTAATTAGGGGGGCCCAATTATTAACTAAAGTCTCAAAAGTGCACCCATGTGCTTGCATTAAGTGCAGATATACTACTTTTGTGAATTCACACGAATTTACACAAGTAGGCCCCGAAATAGTACTCCTAGAAAATATTTGTGAACTGCATTTCTGCATGATCAAATATCCAGGTGTAGGTTTGCTCATGCGAAAATCTGAGTGTTTGCAAGTTCACTTTCCCTCCAACCACTTTTTTTCCAAATCCCGGAAGAAGTTTTAGGTCTTCCATTGTCAGGAGTAAATTTCCAACCTTTCTCAGTATGGGAAAAGATTAGAGAAGACTTGGTGAAAACCCTTAAACGTGCAAGTTAGTAGGTTTGCACAGACTCAAAAGGGCATTCCAAACCTGGAACTATTGCTTACCATTACCTTCAGCCCCAGTATGTAGTTCTGCGGAAACGTGGTAACATAAGGGAATTGCTAGTATTCAAACCCTATTATGGAAGGAGCCCTGGCATCATTAGGGAGGCTATTTCAGTACTCTTATATATAATGAGACTGCTTCCATAATTTGTTGCTGCATTACAGGGCATAAAAGGGACAAGTGGATTTTGTTACAGGACAAGTAGATTTATGAAGCATCCTGCCCCATGGCCAAGTAGATATTTTATTAAATTCCACACCCCTTGGGGGTCACATGAGTTTTTGGTCCCGGGCTTGGCAGCCCTCTAGGGAACTCTACCAAACCCACACAGTTCTAAAAACTAGAGACCTGGGGGAGTCCAGGGAGGTATGGCTTGCATGGATCCCCCAACATTTCCCTACCCAGAATCCCCTGCAAACCTCAAATTTTGATGAAAAAAATCAACATTTTCTCAAACTTCTATTTGGGAAAGTTGTAGGATCACCGGGCTGACAGAAATTTCCTACCACCCAGCGCTCCCCCAGGTCTCTTAATAAAAATGGTACCACACTTGTGTATGTGGGTCAAGTACCAGCGGCAGTCAAGGGCCCAAAACATATTGCGGGGACAACAAAATGACCTATCACAAAACAATCTGCTTTTGCAAGGGGGTCACATGATTTATTGGTCCCATGCTTGGCGGCCATCTAGGAAAACCTACACGTTTCTAAACACTAAAGACCTGGGGGACCCCAGGGAGGTATGGCTTGCATGGATCCCCTAACGTTTCCTTACTCAGAATCCCCTGCAAACCTCATATTTTGCTGAAAAAAACATTTTTCTCACATTTCTGTGTGGGAAAGTTGTGGGATTACAGGGCTGACACAAATTTCCTACCACCCAGTGTTCCCCCAGGCCTCTCGATAAAAATGGTACCTCACTCGTGTGGGTGGTTAAAGTACCCGCGATAGGCAAGGGCCCAAAACGCATTATGGAGACTTGAAAATTACCTATTATAAAACGATCTCCTTTTGTAAAGGGGGGTCACATGAGTATTTGGTCCCAGGCTTGGCGACCATCTAGGGAAACCTACCAAACCCACATATTTCTGAAAACTAAAGACCCAGGAGAGTCCAGGGAAGTATGTCTTGTGTGGATCCTCCAACGTTTCCCTACCCAGAATCCCCTGCAAACCTCAAATTTTGCTGAAAAACACATTTTTCTCACATTTCTGTGTGGGAAAGTTGTGGGATTACCGGGCTGACACAAAATTCCTACCACCCAGCGTTCCCCTAGATCTCCTGATAAAAATGATACCTCACTAGCATGGGTTGGTCAAGAACCCGCAACAGGCAAGGGCCCAAAACGTATTGAGGAGACATCAAAATTACCTATCACAAAACAAACTGATCTTGCAAGGGGGTTATCTGGGTATTTGGCCCCGGGTTTGGTGGCCATCTTGGAAAACTACCAAACCCACACATTTCTGAAAACTAGACACCCGGGGGAGTCCAGTGAGGTATGTCTTGAGTGGATTTTGTAATGTTTTTCTCCTGAGAATTCCCTGCAAACCTCAAATTTAGCTGAAAAAAACACTTTTTCCACATATTGTTTCGTGGAATCACCGTACCGGCACAAATGTCCTACCCCACAGCGTTCCCCTCAGTCTCCCAAATAAAATGATACCTCACTTGTGTGGATGTGGAAAGGGCCTGTGGCTGGGAAGAGACATAAACATAGGGATTAGGGGTATAGCACCGAGGATTCTAAGCGCTGCATTTTATTTAAATTATGTTTTCGCCAATTCTGCATTGGACAACCACACAATAGCGCTATCATTTTACTCTGAGGGGAACGCTGTGGGGTAGGACATTTGTTCCACACACAACTATCTGATAAATGTGTTTATGCAGGGGATTCTGGGTAGGAAAACTTTGGGGGACCATGCAGGCCATACCTCGCTGGACTCCCCGGGGTGTCTAGTTTTCAGAATTATGTGGGCCTTTTGGCCCATAGGGTTGTATTGCCATTACCGATTCGGTATCTACCGATTCGGTAATTACCGATTCGGTAAGTATCGAAACACGATAGCGATTTTTACCGAATCGGTATTTTACCGATTTTTTTTCTCTACATCTCATTTTCCGATTTCAGAATACCGATTCGGTAAAAATCGGTATTTTAAAATCGGTAAATGACTTTTACCTACATCGGGCCCTAAGAGGTATAAATAAATATACCGGACCAGATTTAATGAAATTGTTTATTTGGCCCTAGTTGAAATTATTTGTAAGTAGTCTGAGAAGGGGGCACTTTTGTGTGTGCTTAGATTTATAAACGGTCCAGCCCTCCCTCAGCCCCACCAGGACCTATCTCCTTTTGTGCGTTTTTCTTAACGAGGGCTCACACCACAGTCAACCAACAAACAAAAAGCTCAAAGGAGAGGCTGCAGACAAAAGAGAAGCGGGTTGTATCAAAAGGCAGAAAAGGAGAAAAAAATGAAAGCAATTAAAATAAAAAGAAAGCGGAGGGTAAATGCAGACACCAGGTGTGCTACAGGTAATATATGAGGGAGATACAAGCAGGGGGTGATGCACCTAATGCAGAGTGGTGTGTATAATCTACCACTCTCTGACTAACACTGGTGAAATAGTTCAGTGGTTAATATACTGACTGCAGCCATAAATGTGTAGACTGCAGGTCACTGTACTAAAACCATCCACAAAGACCGAGTTAATGCACATACTGTTGAGCTGTATGTTTCACACATCCATCACAGGCTGCAATCATAGATAGATGATCATGCTTAATACCCTTGCTGTAGAAATGTGTATGTAGAAGGTTTTGTTCCTAGTGGCTAGGCCTCCCACCCGGGTAAGGCACTTGCATTGTGAGTTATGTATTTGAAGAGTCCTAGGGTTAAAAAGAAGTAATTTTTTTAAAAGATAGAAAATGTGCATTATTGCAAAGCTGTAGAAAACAAGAAAATGTGTGCTTATGATGCACTGTGAAAACTAAACAGTAGTGTAAATGAATTCATCATTGTGGTGTTGGACAAATCTGTAGATTGCTGCATGCCAGCGTTTGGGAAAATTAGCAAGACTGTAGCAGGTCGGACTCTGAGGACTATCGCAGACATGGAGAACAATGTGCATTTCAGTTAAATAGCATATTGTTGTGTAAGTCAAAGAAGGCATAACGCAACATCTGACACTGTATATTTTTGTTGGGTGTGTCTTACTCCACCTTGTTATGTTGGACAGTTATTGTATGTTGTGCTGTATGTCTGCGACTGTGTTGCAATTGTTGCCGCAACTTCCTTGCCGTCTGTGCTAATCGCACTGGCACTGCAGTTGTGTTTTATTTTCTGCATGTTGCAGTCCTGCGGTGTGGTTGCATGTGTGTGTCTGGTCTATGCCCATCTCGAATTGATATTGGTGTTACCAGCGCTTGTGCCCTGCTTTCCCTTTGCTTATACTCAAGGCGTGCTCATATGCAAAGAAAAAAAACTTTCACTCTCTCAAATGCACTACTGTATCCCACCCTATACTTCTCTCAATATATCCTCTAACTACACTCTGACTCATCCCAAATCCCATTCTGCTACTATCATCTCCAAAATAACCCTTTCTAGACTCTTTCCTACTCTATCCCGCCTGGCTCACCCCAAACTTCATTCTAAAACCCTTTCTAAATTCTTCCCTTATGTTTCCCACCATTGACTCATTCCAACATATTTTACTAAAATGATCTCCCTAATTCCTTTCTAGAGACTCTTCCCTCCTCCATCTCTCCTTTTTACTCATCCCAAAACTCATCTTACTACTATGATCCCCGAAATAACACTTTCTAGACTATTCCCTCTTCTATACCTCCATTATCCTATTCAATCCAACTAACAGACTTGCAAGTCCACCTTTCAATTTAACTCACATTTCCCTATCCTAACCCACCACTAATCCCTTTGGTTCCGGAGTAAAGTGAAAAGCGCTTCGTCGCCTCAGCAGCGGTAGTAAGCGCTATATAAACACAATTACAATACAATACATTGGTGTTCAACGGTGTGGATCAGGACTTGTGTTTGTGCAGTACCATACAGTGATTTGTGTTATACAAAAAACCCAGCTAAATAATTTGATACGAGAGTGACCCCTTTTTAAATTCTTCCTTAATTTTTCAGTTGGCTGTTTCTCTCCCAAATTCTAAATGTAAGTGCCTTAACTCCCTTTTGGCACCATGGAGATGGATGTATGCAACTTTAGACACTCCCAGCAGGGCTTAGCGGCTGAAACTCTGCAAACAGGATGGGCTAAAAGCAGAGAAGGTGGCGTCCAAGCTAGATCTTCAGGTAGCCCGCTGGGCCTTTGAGGAGGTGCTGAGATGGCAGGCTACCTCAGAGGAGGAGGAGGTGGATGACAATGCGGAGAAGGGATCACAGCCTGAAGAGAAGGAGCAGGAGGACCCAGTCCAGGGTACTGGGCTTCCAGGAGAGCCCTACTCGACCCCAGCAAACGACCTGGAATCCCATATACCCCGGATGGAGCGGGGAGCAGTGTGTATGCCAGGGGCCTAACCCCAGAGGAGCTGGAGGACAGAAAGGAGAGGAAAATCAAAATGAAGTTGGCCAAATTAAGGATGGAGGAGAAGAGGTTGGCCGACAAGCCCAAACTCAAGGAGCTGGACATAACATCCAAGTAAGTGAAAAACAACTGTAATGGTGGCAGCATACCAGTCAAGTCAAGTCAAGTAAGAATTTATATAGCGCACTACATACCCAGAGGGTCTCAAGGCGCTTGATGGAGGGGGGGAGGTTTAACTATCGAATATCCATGTTTTAAGCTGTTTTCTGAAAGCTAGGTGGTTTTGGGTAATGCGTAGGTGGAAGGGAAGGGAGTTCCAGGTTTTGGCTGCTAAGTAGGAGAAGGATCTTCCCCCCATGGTTGCTTTGTGGATGCGCGGTACAGCGGCGAGGGCTTGGTTGAACGACCGCAGTTGGCGGGTGGGAGTGTAGAAGGAAAGGCGTGTGTTGAGGCAATCAGGTCCAAGTTCGTAGAGGGCTTTGTGTGCGTGGGTGAGGAGGCGGAACGTTATCCTTTTGTTGGCGGGGAGCCAGTGAAGGTCTTTCAGGTGGCCGGAGATGTGGTCTGTGCGGGGAATGTCTAGTATGAGTCTGGCTGAGGCGTTTTGGATACGTTGGAGTTTGTTTAGCAGTATTGCGGTGGTGCCGGCGTAAAGGGTGTTTCCGTAGTCCAGACGGCTTGTAACCAGTGCGTGGGTGACCGTTTTTCTACCAGTGGGGTCCAATGGTGAGGGTCTGCATAGCCAAGAACCTGGTGCCCAGTTTTGTGGTGAAAAATGATATTGATAAATGGTTCCCAGCTTATGAAGTGGTTCTAAGGGTGCGCAAGGTCCCAGAGTAGTAGTGGAGGGGGGGAATAACTTACGGAGCCGGGGTGTCCAACAGGTTGGTAGCAAGCTACCAGTAGCTCACGGCCTCCCAATCAGTGGTTTGCAATTGATTGCCGGTCGCTGGTTTGAAAATATGTAGCTGCCCTTTTCCAAAGGCAGCCCTTTGAAACAATGTGCACCCCATTCTGCGGGGTCTGGGAAGCTCTCAGAGCCGAGTACCCTCTTCAGAAAATGTTCTTCATATTTCTATTTTTTTCTACTTCTTTCTTTAACCCCTTTACTTGGATTCCTACTTTTTTTTAATTTTAATTCACTTTTTCTTTCCCTCCTCTCTCACTTATTCTTTCTTTCTGTCTTTTGTTCTTCTATTTTTTCCATGTCTTACCTTCCTTTTTCTTTGTTTCCTTCCCTTTCTTGTTGTTGTTTTTCTTTCTACTTTTTTTCTTCTCCTTTTTTATTTACATTTCTGTTTATTCTTTATTTCAGTTTATTTGTAACTCTTTTTTCTTTTTCTTACCCATTCCTGCTTACTTTACTTATTGTTCTTTGTTTTCTTTTGTTTCTTTGGCTTTCGTTGTCCCCAACTTGTTTATTTCTTCTTGTTTTTACTTCTTTCTTTCTCTTCTCTTTACCTGCAGTTTTCTTTTGCTTTACTTCTTTCCTTTCCTGCTTCTTTCTTCCTTTCCTTTAATTCCCTTTATTCATTCTTTTTGACTTTTTTCTGTCTTTCCTTCGTTTTTTCTTTTTTCCGCTGCTTTCTTTTTCTGCTCCTTTCTTTTTCTACTTTCTTCATTTCTCTTTTTTCATTCCTTTCCTTTATTTCATTTTCTTTTGATGCTCCTTTTCTTCCTTTTTTGCTCTTATCTCCCCTTTTTTGAAATGGCTATTTATTGTAACAACATTGTAATGCTCACTGGAGCACAACTAGGGGTACTCGATTCATGGTGTTAAAGTTATGTACCCTTTCAGAATCCTTATTTTGGTCAGTGGGCCATGAATGTTGTCAATGATCTAAAGTAGCCCTCACTATAGAAAAGGTTGGACACCCCTGTTGTGGAGGTACATGCCCACCTCAAGGAGGGACACACTGCAGACACTAGAGGTGGAGAATCTGGCACAATAAGCCCCCACGAAGGTCATTCTTAAATTTGGGCTGACATTTGAGAGATACATACTTAGATTACTCTAGCAAGGCACCAAAAGGCTGGGTGAAGGGCAACAATGTAGATGATTTCAATGGGCTGTACAACCTTATTTTGAGGGAACACATGCTCAATAGCTGTTTTACAGAGCTGCTCCAAGACCTAGTAGACGGCAAGCTAAGTGACCCCAGGAAGCTTGCTGAGGAGGACCTCTGGGTCAGCAGTGTCCAAGAAGACATATTGTGGGGGGTTTCCCAAAAGGGTGGTCAGGGTTCCCACCAGAAGGAAAGGGAGATAAAAAGAAGGAATTATCTCAAGCACACCTAATTAGTTCTAAAAAAGACAAATGTACAAATCCCCATCTGGCCACTAGAAGAAATATTTCTCTGGTAAAATCATAACAAGTATTCTCGCAAGCGCTATGAGTGTTATGAGAATGGGGGCGTGGCCAAGCACGCGATGTAGGAAGACGTGCCCGAGCTGAGCTCCGTGCGAAGCTCCCCTACCACGGGCATTTTATCCTGAATTACTGACGGTACCGAGCTCAAACTCGGACCGAGTGCACCCGGACGCCCGACCCACCTCCAGGGCGATTTTCGGGCACATCGGAGCAACTGATCCTCCGACCGGCAGCGGCCCTGAAGACTGGCCGCCTGGAGTGCACTTCCGGCCGGCGGCCCAATTGCCTGAGGCCGGGGATCCGGCCTTGCGGAATAGGCCGCAAAGCGAGTGCCCTGCAACGTGCGGTCCGGCGGAGGGACAGGACCACGTCCCACACGCCGGGCGCTCACCAGCGACCAGACCCTGCAGGGGCCCCGGACATCAGCGGACATTCAACACCCAGACCCACGGTAGGCCGCGACACTAGCGCGCCTCGCCCACCACCACTGAGGGCATCCCACCGAGCTCCGGGACCACCAGGGGGTGAACGCGCGAGCCTGGCTGGAGGCCCGCACTAACGCAACACTGCCCCAGGGCCCTGCCGGCCCACGACACACGCAGGGAACCCGCGACACGGTGCCAGTAGGACCCGGCCACCCGAGGGCCCTCAGCGCTGCAAGCACCCACACAGAGCCGGCCCGTGGCGGTCTGTGTCACTGCCCCTCCACACCTGCAGGCACTGGAGTCACCCGACCGGGTAGAACAGGCACCTGTGAGCTGCCATGTTGGGCCACCACGAGGCCCACACAGACACTGTCACCGCCAAGCTCAGCGGGCCATCACCGGAGGCTGCACGGCCCTCTCCTACCAGACCTCTGCGCCTGCCCATCTCATTAGAGACGGCACGGATCGACATCGGACCCTCCTGGCGCCGTGAGGCCTAAAGCGCGCCACTCACGAACTGTGACCACGTTGCACCGGCCCCGCTAGCACCCAGCCCAACGCTGAGAGACTCTCCCGCCCTGGCGCCACGAGGCCTACACAGCTCACACGCCACGCATCCACCGGACTTGTACCGGACGAGCCAGACCCACGCGCGGCGCTAGGGGCCGCCTAGCATCATCCGGCAGAGCGCGTCCTCCCAGGCTCAGCAGACGGACGAATCGGGGGTGACCCACCACCCCGGCCTGCCGGACCACCGAGTGGCTCAGACGGGAGGCGAACGGCAACCGGGACCCCCGCGGCACTGACCGCCACGCTCGGGAGTCCCCTCAACGGCCGCCACGCAACCACCCTGTCCTCCCTAGGCGGCCACGAGCTACAGATCCCCGGAACCCTGCGGTGGGACGGCCCTCCCCCCCCGCCTACGGCTACGCGGCATCCACAACAGGGAACACAGAGAACCTGACCGAGAGACCCACGTGCTCTGGCCCCTCCGCCGCGCATTGAGAGAACATACCCACCCGCCTGACCAATCGCAAAGGCCTCCCACATGTCAGGGGGGACCAGGGCAAAGACTGGCACAGGAGGGACCCTCGGCAAAGGGAAAATGGTGAAAAACGCAGAGGCTGACCAGACTGCTTCCAAGCTAGACACCATGCTGGCGGCCATGGAGCGCCTGGAGGAATCCATGCAGCTGACCCGTACGTCGCTGGAGAACAGGATCGACAAGGTGGCCGTGGATCTGACACTCCTCCGGGCAGACCACAAGAAACTGTCTGACCGCACCACGACCCTGGAGCAAACGATGGCGGAGGCCACCCCCAAACTAGCACAGACGGACAAGCACGTCCAGGACCTGCTCAACCGGGTGGAGTTCCTTGAGGATAGGGCAGAAGACGCGGAAGGACGGGCCAGGAGGAACAACGTGCGCATAGTGGGCCTACCGGAGCGCTGGGAACAGAGAGAGACAGCGGAGCATATGGAGACCTGGCTCAGAGAATTATTGCCAGAAGGCACACTGTCGCCATACTTTGTAGTGGAGTGGGCACACAGAGTACCAGCCCGCCCGCCCCCGGAAGGTTCCAACCCAAGACCGATGCTCATGCGGGTATTGAACTACCGCGACCGAGACGCCATCCTCCGCGAGACGAGGAAACTATCAAATATACAGATAGACAACGCCAAGGTGATGTTCTTCCCTGATTATACCATACAAGTTCAGCGACGACGTCAGTCCTTTCTTGAGGTGAAGCACCGGCTCAGACGCTTGGCTCTCAAATACTCGCTGTTGTTTCCGGCACGCCTCAGAGTGGTGGCATCAGACAAGACCCACTTCTTCGACACCCCAGAGGCGGCAATGGCCTGGCTGGATTCGGGAGTGGACACGAACCCCGAGCCCGCACCGAGAGAACAGCGCCGGAATCGAGGCACGCGCAGGCGGAGACAACGACACACCTCGAGGGCCGGATCGCCGACCATGGACACGGAAATCGGCCCAACCCGGGAGCAAATACAGAATGAACAAATGGAAGCCATCCGCATAACAGCTGTGATCAGCGGGTCGCAATCGCCTCTACTGCTATCCAACGCCAGCCCGCGTTCACGCGGGAGCGAGGACGACGACTACATATACGGTCTACCAGACGACTCGAACCCAGGGGGCCTGCCAGACGTCACCCCCCAAACATCAGATCTGATATCGTAAGTGCTCCTCCCCAACCCAGCCCTGGCTGGACCAAAGCGACTCGCACAGTGGAGCGGTCGGCTCCCCCCCCATCGTTGGCCCGATCGGGGAATTACATGGCTGCTTCTGAAGGCCTGACGGCCACGGCCGCCGCCTTCTCCGAGACCTGTACTTTGCTGCCGAACCCCGCTTTCCGGCTTGCCACGGAGCTACAGTGGCACCAGATGGGGGGCCGGGGCTCCTCTGCTGGAACATCACCGGGACCTTGACTCTGGAGGGGTGGACGGACCCCTAGAGGTGAGTGCCCCTCCTCCGGGGGAATGAAAGATGGGGCCCCGCCGTGGGACCGATGTTCTGGGTCAAGTGACACTGGGAGCCCTAAACTGGCCGCAGACACTATCACTGGCTCTTGGTGCTCTTCCGGCCCACTGCCCGTGGAGGGGAGCCGCTTCGGCTCTTTCGGCATAACGAACTACCCTGTTTACTTTCAGTGCTGTACTTAGTCAACCCCCCACTGAACTCACGGATTGATTGAGCTCGATAGAGCGTTTGGGCGACGACTTGTTTTTGTTGTTGCCCTTTTGGTATTATGTTTATGTTCAAGTTATTTCTTTTGAGACTAGTGTTGGTACTGACTTGCTATTGTGTGCATCTTTGGGTCTGTGGGGAGGGGCGTGAGGTAACAATGCTCATTATTCACCGCTATTGTGTGGGTGTGGGCGAGGCGGGTGGAGGCCTGGAGGGGGGGAGGTGGACACTTGGCCGCAATCAACACTGTGATGGCTGCGTTTAAATTTTGTACCTGGAATGTCAGGGGCATGCACACACCCTCACGTAGATACCAGGTATATTCCTATCTTAAAAGGCATCAGATCCAGATTGCACTGCTACAGGAGACACACCTAGTTGCCACAGAGGTAGCCACACTTCGCCGTAAATGGAGGGGACAGATATTTGCCACAACCTTCTCGGCGTTTGCGAGGGGGACCCTGATCTGGGTCCGGCCCGGGGTCCCGTTTGCGCTAACACACAGCAACATTGACACTGAGGGACGCTACGTCTTCATACAGGGCAGACTTGACGGGCAGCAGATGGTCATAGCCTCCATATATGCACCTAATGTAGAACAGGGGAAATTCTTCACACGACTGTCGACAGCGATAGCGACATGGCCGGACGTACCCCTGATGGTGGGCGGGGATTATAACTGCGTGTTGAATCCCTCCCTTGATCGCTCATCTCTCCCAGCGACAATCGCCCCAGTACAGGCGACCTCCAAGGCCCTCCTTGACTGGGCAACACAGTGGAACTTACAGGATGCCTGGCGCGTCAGGAACCCCACCGCCCGGGTGTATTCTTACTACTCGGGAGCCCACTCACTGCATGTCAGGCTGGACAGATTCATGCTGTCCCGTGACCTGCTCCCCTCTGTGTCCGACACTGACTACCTCGGTCGGACCCACTCGGACCATAACCCGCACACGCTGGTATATGGATGGAAGCGTCCAGACCCGCCCGTACCAACATGGCGCCTGCAACCGGACCTCCTACTCGACACCCCATTCCGAGAGGAAATCTCCGGGAAGATCCTGCAGTACTTCGAGGACAATGCAGACTCGACCTCCTCCCCGAGAATCGAGTGGGACGCCTTTAAGACGGTGACCCGGGGAAGTTGCCTCAGTGTACAGGCGGGCCTACGTAGGCAAGTAGAGCGAGACCTGGCACAGGCGGAAAGGGCACTGCTGGGTGCAGAGCAAGGGGCAATGGGGGGTGATGACTACCAACTCGTCTCGGCCAGGGCGGACCACGCTGCCTTGATGGAACGCCTCAAGAATGTCAACTTCGCTGCGCACTCCGCGCGCACCCACAGCACGGGAGATAAGCCTGGCAGACTCCTGTCGTGGCTGGTGCGACAAGACACGCAATCCGCATCGGTCCTCTCTATCCGCACAGCCCAGGGCGTTGAGGTCTATACCCAACAACAAATCCATGATGCGTTCACATCGCATTACAAATCCCTGTACAGCTCGCGACTACGAGCCACAGTAGCGGAGATCACAGACTACCTGGCGACACTGCAGCTCCCGACCGCCACTGCTGCCCAACAAGCAGAGCTGGGAGCCACGCTCACTGGTGAGGAACTGCGTGAGGTGATTTTTTCCCTCTCCAATTGCAAGGCGCCGGGCCCCGATGGGCTCCCGGCGGAGTTCTACAAAGCCTACTCTCTGGTGTTAATACCGGAACTGCTGAAAATGTACAAGGCGGCGCTGGAAGACGCTGAACTCCCGTCGTCCCTGAACGAAGCAAACGTGGTCTCCCTGCTGAAACCAGGTAAAGAAGCGAACGAACTCGGCTCGTACCGGCCGTTAGCGCTCCTCAATACCGATTATAAGATACTTGCAGCAGCCCTGGCCCGGAGGCTTGCACCACTGGTCCCCACTCTGGTACACACTGACCAGAATGGCTTCGTACCCACACGGAGCACGTCCCACAACCTACGCCGGTTTTTCAGGGTCCAACGTTACGCGATCCCGACCTGGCCACGCTCGGGATGTATCGTGCTTGACTTAGAGAAGGCATTCGACTCGGTGGAATGGCCGTATCTCCTCCGAGTCCTTGAGAAGTACGAGCTGGGGGACACCTACGTCCAGATGGTGGGGCTCCTCTATCAAGCACCTGAGGTCCGGGTCCGGACCGGACGGTTGTTCTCGGACAGGATCCGCATTGGGAGGGGCACCAGACAGGGCTGCCCCCTCTCCCCCATCTTATTCGCCCTGGCGATGGAGCCACTAGCGGAGATGCTCCGCACTTCCAGAGACGCCTGGGGCATTCCGCTGGCGGACGGCATTCACTCGGTGTCTCTGTACGCCGATGACTTGTTATTATTTGTCAGAGACCTCACGCGCATACCAGCGGCGCTCTCGGACACCTTTCAGGCGTTTGGAGACATGTCGGGGCTCCATGTCAACTGGGCCAAATCAGGGACCTACGCATTCGATGGCGAGTTGCCACAGTGCGATGTGCGTATGATGGGGGAGACACTCCGATGGCACCCGACGGTATTTAGGTACCTAGGGATCTTGATGTATCGGGACCCTACGGATCTCCTGGAGGGGAACCTAGTGAGGGCCATCTCCTCGCTCACAGCCCAGGTCACATTCTGGAATTCCCTCCCTTTAAATGTGCCAGCCAGAGTGGCCCTGACCAAGATGATAATGCTACCCCGGCTTCTCTATTATTATACTAATTTGCCAGTGTATGTACCGGCGCGCATATTTAGGGAGCTGGACACCCTCACCAGACGCCTCATCTGGAATAAGGGGAGACCCCGGGTTGCGCTAAGGACCCTGTATGCACCCACAGACGCTGGAGGCCTAGCGGTTCCCAATCAGGAGCTTTATTACTTAGCAGCACAGCTACAGTGGGTTGCCTACTGGCTGAGCGGTAAGAACCTGGCGGACACGGCCACGGCCGATACTATCCTATCCCCGGTACAGGCGCTCACACTCTTCCACCCACTGACAATGGGCCGGTCCCCCACGCAGGTCCATGTAGCAGTGGCAAAGCGATGCTTCGCACGGAGCCTTCGGCTCACCAGGCATGCGGTGCCCTATGCCCCGAACCTACCCTTGCTAGGGACACCTCTGGGCGCGGGCATACTGTCCACAGCTGAGCTGCGCAGCTGGACTGCAGCAGACCTGGATGACCTGGGCGGCCTGTACAGCGACGGAGAGCTGATGCCATTCGAGACCTTGGCTGCGGACACAGAGCTACCGGTAGGTCAATTCCTGACACACGCCAGACTCCTTCATGAGCTGGCAAAGGCGTGGGGTGACCATAGCCACGAGCCGCCCGCTCACCTGCTCATTCAATACCTGCATGTGATGGGAGACGGGTCCCACATTGTGCACTGGCTCGCACAAGCCTTGCACAGCCATACGCAATTTTCTTCCCAGAAATTGAGGGAAAAATGGGCGACCGACCACGGCTCAGACTGGACGGACAAACAATGGAATGCTATCTTGGCAGGCGCAAGGGTCATTCCCCGTAATGCACGTTTCAAGATTATCCAATACTACATCATCCACCGTGCATATCTGTCTCCGGACAAGCTGAACCGCTACTTCGGGCTCACTTCGTCGGCATGTCCCAGATGCGGCCTTCTGGACTCAGACTTCCTGCACGCACTTTGGAGCTGCGCCCATCTTACCTCGTACTGGTCTGCGATCGCGGATATGCTAACAGCGGCGACGGGCGGAACCCTCCCCGCGACGTGGGAAGTATGCCTATTGGGACTCTACAAGAGAACCAAGCAGACCAAGCTACGGGCACGCTTCTGGGACTTGGGCCTAATTACGGCCAAGCGTCTCATTACACGGCGATGGAAGAGTCCCACCCCGCCGCGCCCTGCAGACTGGCGTCGCTCTTTTGCCAACTGGGCCTGTGCGGAGAGTGTGTCGCTCCATAGAGAGGAAACCGCGGGTCTACGGAAATACCCGATCGTCCAAGATTGGGACGCTGCCCTGACTACATATCACCGCGCGTGCACCCAAGCCGGCATAGAGTACCGACTCGACACAGAACAGGGAGGGCCCACCTGATTGCTGTCCGCACCTGGCACAGACTCCACCACCCCTCCCCCCCCCTCTTCCCCCCCCTTCCCGCGTGCTTACTTACCTCCCCAACCCCCCCTCCCGGTAACAGGGGTCTTGCGCGATGGAGATGTCCCCTGCCACTTTCGCCCCCCCCGCCGCTCAGTCCCCCCCCTATTGCCCTACAGTCACGGCGACGCCGCCTCATCCATTGTCTCTGCCCCTACACGGCCCACACGGGATACACCACACACAGCTGGAAACCTAGATGCACTACCACACACACGAATGCTAGTCTAATAGTTATTGCAATGTTCCTCCCCCACCCCTTGTTTTCGACTACCCAGTTCATTCTTTTGGTTGACACAGAGGCCGTTCATACTATGCTTTTGATAACGCCCGAGTACCCTTCCTTGTCTGCATCTTATGTAAAGCTGCTTAGATGTGCTCAGAACTAGGAAGTGGGCACCCAGCGACCCACTAGACACCGGAGGGTATGATGCGGCCTTTCTCCCCTGCTACAATGACCAGGGAACTCCATTTCAAACAATGACTGTTGGCTTTTCATTTTGGACACGCTGGTTCCTTGTTGCAGTGCTACGAACCGTAGACACTGCACCACATGACATTTCCTGTCACCGTCATTTATGAACTGATGCACTTCCACCAGCAACTGTTTGTTTTCACTCATGTGTACCTGAAATGTCGACATGCACTATCTGCTGGGTTAATGTTTGTAACAATACTCCGTGGTTCTGACACTGTATGATTAACTACTGGCTTATTTGTGAAACTGAATAAAGTTTGGGACCGTTGGTCTTAAAAAAAAAAAAAAATGAGTGTTATGAGAATGGGCATTACAGGGGTTATTCCAAGTGTCCCAAGAGGGCGCAGCCTCCCGCTAGAGGGAAAATCCACAGGTTTGTCTAGTGTGGTGATTGCGGAGGAGATTGTCCCAGTTAGTGGAGCAATGGGGGGTGGGGTCAGTGAGGTTATCATAGTGTCCCTGGGTGATGTTGAGATGGTGCCCACATGCCTTCCAATACTGCAAAGTATAAGGAGTGGGCCATTATCAATAGGCAGAAGGTAGAGACTCTGGGGACACAGGAGCCAGTATGACTACGGTAAGGTGTCATCTGGTGTCTTCAGAGCAAGTGATTCCCAATACATTCCACCAGGTTGCAGTAACAGACAACCAGGAGAGCCACCCCCCTGTGGCTCTTGTTCCCTTTGAGTTGGGGGGGAGGGGGTCTCAGATCTTCTTAAGGTTGCTGTGAGCCCTGCCATGCCTGTGGATTGTGTGCTAGGAAATGATCTTGAGCACACTGCCTGGAAGAAGAAAGAGGAGCTCAGGTCACACCTGGAATTGTTGGGGTTGCCTGAGTGGGGTTGTGTAACCACCAGGTCCATGGCTGCCCAGGAAGAGAGTCAAGGAGGTCCAGAGCCTGGATAAAAGGTCCAGCCAACTGTCAAGAGAGAGAAGGGCAAGGGATGTGGGAAACCAGCCCCTAAATGTCCCACAGATGAGGTGGATGGGGTGCCAGAGGAGACCGTCCTGGAGCCCCTGAGGAGTATATTGCCTCACTTTGTGATCTGCCTGAGCTTGTTGGATGGCAAGCAGATGGGGGACCGACCAGGGAGGAGTACTGTAAGGCACAGAAGGAGTACCCAACCCTGGAGGGCATGAGGCAACAGGCTGAAGACCAGGTAGCTGGAGATGCCTCTGGAAATCGCTGCATCCATTGGGAGGATGGCCTCCTGTATAGTGAGCCTGAGGCGCACGGTACATAGGGCAACACGGGCATTGGTTCTTCCCCAAAGCTGCAGGGCATTCCTACTGGGTCATGAGATGCCCCTGGCAGCACATCTGGGGCAGGACAAGACCTTTGCCAGGCTTGTTCCCCACTTTTACCGACCCTGGATAAAGATTTACTCAGATAACTTTTGCTTGACCTGCCAGGCCCATGGGAAGACAGGGCTGAAGCTGAAAGCTTCCCTGAATCCCTTGACTGTCGTTGGCACACCCTTTGAAAGAGTAGGTATAACATTGTAGGGCCCATGGATCCCAAGACAGCCTCTGGCAACAGGGTTATCCAGGTCTTGGTGGACCATGCCACAAGGTACCCAAAGGCATACCTCTGAGGACTGCAACAGTACCTGCAGTGGCTAGGGCACTGAGGAAGATTTTTACCATTGTAGGTTTCCCCAAGGAAGTGGTGTCTGACAGGGGAACCAACTTTATATTTGCATATATGACATAATTGTGGAAGGAGGGTGGAGTAGCTTACACGTTTCCACACCCTACCATCCACAAATGGACTTGTTAAGAGATTCAACAGGACCTTAAGGGGCATGATTAAGGGCCTGCCAGAGCCCATTAAGCAAAAGTGGGAGGTCATCTCACCATGCCTGTTCTTTGTTTATAGGGCGGTAACACAGAAGGGGGTCGATTTAGCCCCTTTGAGCTTCTGTGCTGTCTCCTGTAGGGGAACCTCTCAATCTGGTTAGGGAGGGGTAAGAGCAAGCTCCCAAGAAACCATCCCAGGATGTGGTTAGCTATATTCTTGCCTTCAGGGATCAGATGGCCAAGTTCTGGAAGAAGGCTTCTGATAACTTGGAGGCCAGCCAGGAGGTGATGAAGCGGTGGCATGAGCAGACTGATACCCCTGTGGAATTCTAGCCTAGACAGGAAGTGTGGGTAATGGAGCCAGTGGAACCCAGGGCCCTCAAAGACTGTTGGACTGGGCCTTCTGAGACAGCTGAGAGGAAAAGGGAGGCCACCTACCTGGTAGATCTTGAGACCCTCAAACATCCCCTAAGGATTTTCCATGTGAACCATCTGAAGTCACACTTTGAGAGCTCTGAGTTCATCATGCCGTTGGTGACAGATGATGGGGAGAAATATTGGAGTGAACCTCTCCCTGACCTCCTATCATCAAAAGAGAAAGATGGGTCAGTGGAAGGTGTAATTCTCTCCCCGGACTTGACCTCAGAATAGCAGAGAGACTGTCGCCACGTCTTGGGGCAGTTTTCCTCTCTGTTTTCCCTTACTCCTGGGCTTACACATTTGTGTACTCATGAAATTGATACAAGAGAAAGCCTCTCTGGCTAAAATAAATATACAGGCCATCTGGCAAAGCGAGTCCAGCATCAAGGAGGAAGTCTTTAAGAAGTTGGTGTTGAGGGTGATTGAGCTCTCCAGTAGCCCATGGTCCAGTCCTGTAGTGCTGGCACCAACAGCTGCCCCACAGGGCACCACACTAGACCTCCTGCTATGGGTGGATTACAGGGGGTTCATCTCAGTCACCAAGACTGATGCTGACCCCATTCCCAGAGCTGTTGAGTTTATTGATAGGTTATGAGCTGCTACGTTCCTGAGCACCTTTGATTTGAATTCGGGGTACAGGCAGATTGCACTAACTGAATGCGCCAAGGAGAGTTCAGCCTTCTCCACTCCAGAGGGCCACTACCAGTTTAAAGTGATGCCCTTTGGATTACAAAATGCCCCTGCCACTTCCAAAGGCTGGTTAACTGGGTTTGGCTGGTATGGAGGCCTTAAGTGCTGCTTATCCGGATGACATTGCTGTCTTCAGTAGCAGCTGGAAGAAACACCTTTTTCACTTGCAGGAAGTGCTTCAGGTCTACAGAGCGCAGGTCTGACTATCAAGGCCAGTAAGTGCCACATAGGGCAAAGGTCTATGGTGCACTCTGGACACCTGTTGGGCAGGAGTAAGGTGCAACCCCTCCAGGCCAAGATAGAGACCATCATAGCCTGGGAGCCCCCAAAAACTCAGACTGAGGAGAGGACCTTCCTGGGTCACGCATGTTATTAAAGGAGGTTTGTCAAGGGATATGGCACCAATACTGCCCCATTGACGGAGCTGACTTCCAAGAAAAGTGATCTGGACAGTGGCTTGTCAGAAAGCCTTTGACTCCCTAAAACAGGCCATTCGCACAGGCACTGTGCTCAAGGTCCCTGACTTTTCCATGGAATTCATAGTACAAACAGATACCTAAGAGCATGGCATAGGAGCAGTGCTTTCACAGCTTAATGATGAGGGTCTAGACCAACCTGAAGCTTTAATCTCTAGGAGGTTACTTCCCAGGGAACAGAGGTGGAGTGATATTGAGAGAGAAGCCTTTGCTGTGGTCTTGGCACTGAAGAAGCTGAGACCATACGTGTTTGAGACTAAATTCCAGATTCAGACAGCCAACAGGCCCATCAGTTGGCAAATGAACATGAGGGGTGAGAATCCATAATTGTTGAGGTGGTCTCTCTCTTTCTATAGGGAATGGACTTTACAGAAGAACATAGACCTGGTCAGATACCACCACTGCTGCTGGTGTATCCAGGTTCTTCCACCTTAGTGATGAGAACTCCCAGGATGTTGGGTAGTTCTCCCCACTTTCAGCTGGGGGGATATGTGTTAGACCTGCCAGTCTTAGTGTAGTCTTTCCCCAAACTTTTTGTCTGCTTGCTTCACATTTTGCTGGATGTTTGCTTCTGTTGGGACTAGGGCTCTGTGTACTTTACCACTGCTAGCTAGTGCTAAAGTGCTTGTGCTCACTCCCTAAACATGTTTTAATTGGCATACACCTAATTGGTATATTTAATTTAGTTGTAAGTCCCTTGTAGAGAGGGATTACATATACCCGGGGCCTATAAATGAAATACTACCAGTGGGCCTGCAGCACTTATTGTGCCACCCACCTAAGTAGCACTCTATAGCTAGTCCCAGACCTGCCATTGCAATCTGAATACAGTGTCCCACTGGTATGTCGACTTGGCAGTTAAAGCAATGCCAAGCTTTAAACCCTTTCAATTACATACAACTCACCCCTAAGGTAGGACCTAGGTAGCTCATAGGGAAGCTGCTGTGTAATCAAGAGGTAGGGCATGTACTTTTATGTTTTACATGTCCTGGTAGTGAAAAACTCCCAAATGTGTTTTTCACTAGTGTGAGGCCTACCCCTCCAATAGGCTAACACTGTGGATGCCTTATTACATTTAATAAGCTGTATTTCCTAAGTGAGAGGAGGTAGATATTTTATGTTTGGTACCTATGTAATTGTAACGAAAAACCATCTTTAATGGTAAAGTCAGTTTTTTGTCAGAATTTTGAAAATGCCACTTTTAGAAAGTTGCCATTTTCCCGCCCTTAGTGCCTGCAGCCTGTCCTGGGTCACATGACTGGGTATAGCTGACAAGTAGTCTTTGTGAATGCCTCCCAGGCAGACACACAATAGTGGGATTATCTGTTTCTCAATGGACCATTACTGACAAGGTTGGGGGAGGGGTGAAGATCTGAGCACAGCCCCACTTGCGCCTGAATAGACTGTGTCCTGTCTCACATCGCAATAGGCTTGATGACCCTGCATTGTCACTGCAGACAGCTTGGAGCCAGGGCCAAGGAGGCAGGAGATTCCATGTACTTCAGAAAACTTTTCCAGAAACTTCTTTCACCTTCTAGAAGCGTATTAAAGGAAGGAAACATTTATGTTACCAGATATAGGCTCCAGTGTAAGATGGACGCCACTGTGGATAAAAGGCTAAGGAGTATTTTTAATCTCGTAACATGGCATCCTATTAGCAAACATTATCAGACAGTATATAGAGACGGCAAAACTCTGGAGTGAGCATCTACTATTCTGATGTTTCTATAAGAGTGAGAGCTGGCGTTTCAGTTTTCGTGGGCGAGTATCGTGAAAAGATCCATGATATTTGGTGTGCTCCCTAAAAGACACCACACTTCAGAAAACCCTAGCGAGTGTGCACAGCTCGAATCATTTTTTTGTGCAGAGCTTTTCGGTGTTTGGCGGACTGGTAAAACATCAGCAGCACGTTCTTGTGTCGGGGAGGCTTATTGGACAAGCAACTTGCTTTCTGAGTTACTTAGATTTTGCACTCATCAAACTGTATCTTGTAGCGTGATTACAGGCGCTTGAGTAGAGGATTATGGGTTGAGCAGTAGACAATTGGGAAGCAATTATCATAGAGGGTAGTATAAGTCTTATATTTTTTGAGTGACAAGAGTCTTTTACCTCTCAGTATTACTTTATGTCATTTTGTTTTGAGTTAGGAGTCCTTTTGATGGTCTAAGTGATAAATGGGACATCGCTTTTTTAATGGAGTTTGAATGCGCAACCAACAAAGGCATTCAAGCAACTATGGTTGATATACAATTCTTTATTGATGAATGATACTTCACTTTCGCTGCGATACCAGCTAGCTAGGAGGCAACACAACGAGAAGGCGCAGGAGGCAGCGCTAGAATGGGAGACATTAGTGCAGGCCCTCAGGGATTATTGCGCTTCCAGCGACTCTGAAAGTGAGGATGCAGCTCGTCCCGAGTCCCGATAGACAGTTATACTTTCTATGTCTGTAGAGTTCCCGGGAGACTCTCCCATGATCCCTTCTACATCTCTTACCATACACTGATGGCGGGGTTGGGGAGGGTTCTGCTTAGTTCATAGAGTTTTGGGGGGGTTTTCCTTTTGCTTCCCTTTTTTGTAGGATGGTTTAGAAAAGCAGATGACGGATTATAGATCATCCGGACCGGCCTTGCCCCCCTAGCGGGCCCTCACTGGTACTCGCCGCCCGACCCTCGGGTTGTGGGCTGAATGGCCGTGTAACGGGATGTCTTACTGAGAGGGGAGGGAATGTGTTCTATTATTTTCGATTGAACTTATAATGCTGGTCCACTTTGTAACTTTTTACTGATTCCTGCAATAAAAATATATTTAAAAAAAAAAAATGAATGATACTTCACTACTTGTTGATGGCATATTTCTGACAAGAAAAAGCATAAGAATTGATGTAACCATTGAATTATATGCCAAAATGTTTCCTTTTGATATATCACTGTGAGGAAAGTATTGCTTTAGTCTTGAATTACTCCTGCATTCCTGTTGCTTGCCTTTTGTGTTTCAGATCTCCCCACCGGTGTACTTATCCTAATTCCCTTTCCCCGGCTGGCCACTCTGTTAATGTTATTTTGTAACCAGAGTTAAAACTGCCACAAGGTGGGCCAATGGGAGGGTACTGTTCCTGAGGATCTCCGGCCAGACACAGGAAGGACTGCGCTGGTGCCTGGAGCCTGCCTTGAACACTTGGAGGCCGGCCCTGCTGTTGAGCCCTGCATCTTCACATGCACCAAGGACTGCCAGAAGTGACTCCAAGGGCTAGCTTGCTGGCCTACTATTCAGAGTCACAGGGACATAACAGACTTCCACCATCTTAAACCCACACCTTTAACCAACCTGAGGGAATCCTGAATCCCTAAGAGGTCTCCATCCACTCATGGACCCTGGGTTGTGGTGCTAAAGGTGCCCAGATGGCTATTTCCAAAACTGAGGACTTAGAGAAAATTCAGCTTGAAAGCCTCTGAGAATCAAGAGGAGACTGGGACCAACCTGCTCACCCATCAGCCTGAGGTGCATCGCCACTTGGATTGACTTTGTAGCTTTTCCCGCTACATTCTTCTCCGGAGCATCAAAACCGTTGGGTTGAGCAGTAGACAATTGGGAAGCAATTATCATAGAGGGTAGTATAAGTAGTATAGTATGCGGAGAGTCTTTAAGCGTGTGGAGGACACGGAGAGTCTTTAAGCGTGTGGAGGACACTGTGTTGATCTGGCAGTTCTTGGTGAGTAAATAGTCGAGTATGATGCAGAGGTTGCATGCATGGTACGTTGGGGTGGGTGGGTTTCTGGGGGCAGGGGGCACCAGGTGTCTTCCCCTGCGGAGGGGTGGAGCAAAAGATGAGGACTTGTTTTCTCTGTACTAAGCTTCAGGCAGCTGTTGCTCATCCAGGTAGTGCCATCTTTCATCCCTTCTTGGAAATTGCGGTTGGTGATGTAGGATTCCTTGGTGTGGGAGAAGATGAGCTGGGTGTTGTTGGCATATGAGACTATGTTGAGTCTGTGGTTTCTGATGTTGGTTGTGGGGGGCCCATGTAGACGTTGAAGAGTGTGGGGCTGAGGGAGGATCCTTGGGGTACTCCGTATCTGATCTCTGTTGGTTCGGAGAGGAAGGGTGGGAGTCTTATTCTTTGTATTCTGCCTGAGAGGAAAGATCGAATCCAGTCTAAGGCTAATCCTTGGATGCCAGCATTGTGGAGCCAAGAGGCTAGTGTGCGGGGGGAGATGGTGTTGAAGGCTGCTGAAATGTCCAGGAGGATGAGGGCTGCTGTGTGACCTTGGTCGAAGAGGGCGCGGATGTCTTCAGTGGCGGCTATGAATGTGGTCTTAGTGCTGTGTTTGCAGCAGGATCCAGATCCTGAGGGATAACCCTGCAGATTGTTTCTCTTTCATCCATCCTGTTGTTTCTTGCATATCCTTGCAAAAAGAATGCCCAGGACAAGAGTGGGGCAGTAAGGGGAACAGAAAGCAAAGACAAAATAAATATAGTCTCTTCCAGCTTTAATAGACTTGAGTGTGCCAGAGGAACACTTCATGTGAGGCTGACTTTCAGCCTGACAGCCCACCCCACGGAGGTTGAAAGTGGAGCTAAACCTCTTTTATCCCAATGTGTGTTGCGCCCTTGGATTCCCTTGAGAAAACTTTGTGGTCCCAATAGGTGAGGCCTTGGGAACATGCACTCTCAGAGAAACAATGTAGTGCAGAACTCTAAAGAAAAGAAACAGCATTCTACACCTAGGAAAGTGGCATTACATTTCAAAGCAGTGTCTACAAAGTTGTTTGAACATGAACAGTTAAGTGAGGGTGAGACAGGGCCACACAATGATCGCATGCTCAACAAATGGTTGCATACAGCACCAATCATTAGGTCAAAACCTCCCAGAAAGAGCAGCTGTCTGGTTTACTAATGGCATCTTAGGGATATTCGGAAAGCTTCCCTTGGCATGTACTCTGCCCATTGTTTACCATTGGCTTTGTGGTTTGTAACTTACATTTTCAGGTTTCTATTTGCTGACTTTATTTGTTTTAAGCTGTCCCGCTTCTGTTCATTCCTTCCATTGCCCAATTCCGATTTCCATTATTCTTCTGCCAGTGGTTTATTTCTGTAAACAGACCTTTAAATCTTGTTTTCATCTTTTCACGTTTGCTGTGCATTCAAAGTCAGAGGTCAAATGCCAAGCTCAGTTTGAGGGAGCTTGGTGTTTACTTTTGTTGCTCTGATTTCAAAGTGAGAGGATTTGTGTGACAATCATGCTGGCTACTGGGGTGGTGTGCTGAACAGAAGTCTGTATGAAATAATTATTTTTAGCAAGCAATAAAACGTTTATATCTGTAAATTAACTGCAGATGTTTCAGAATATATCAGAAATAGAAAAGCACAAATGAAGCAAATTGTTTGGTAATTCGAAGTGTGGTGGAAACAAATAACTTAATATGAGCAAAACAAATCAATACACTAGGTGATGACATTTCCACACATTATCGTTTCTAGGCTGTATACTTTTATCAATAAAACTGGATGTCTGTGCGAATGTAATGGTCAATTGAAGATGTGTGTTGTCTGCAATGGCACAGCGATACTACACCATGCATACTCCACTTTACCACACTCCACTCTACTCTGCACAATTCAATGCCACTGCACTCTATTGTGCAGAACTCCACACTAAGTCACTCCAATCTACCCCACATTGCATCACTGCCCTCTACTCTGCACACCTCCACTCTACTGTACTCTACGGCACTCTACAATGCACCAGTGCATACTTCGCAACTGCACTCTACACCACTCCTGTCTAGTCCACTCCACTCTATGCCACTCTACTCTGTAACACTACACTCTGCACCAATGCACTCTATTCAGTACAACTCCCCTGTACGTCAGTGCACTCTATGCCAATCCACTCTATGTCACTCTAATGTACTCTGCCCCACTGCACTGAAGGCCACTCTTCCCTGCACAACTCTACTCTATGCCACTTCAGTCCACTCTGAAACAATCGCCTCTGCCCCATTCCACTCTGGGCCACTGCAATGTATGCTGCATCACTCCAGTCTGGGCCACTTGACTCTATGCTACGGCACTGCACTTTACTCTAACAACTGCACTCTACACCACTGCTCTCCACGCCAATGCACTCTACACCATTTTTACTTAAAACGAATGCACTCTACGACAATTTATTCTGCACCATCACACTCTGAGTGACTATATTCAACTCTGCAACAATATACTATAGTGTATTCTAAGCCACTACACGCGATGACACTCTACGTTACTGCACTCCACTTGATTGTACTCTGCACCACTGTACTCTATGCCACAGCTCTCTACGCACTCTGCTCTATTCTACACCACAACACACACTGCTACTCTACTCTGCAATACTGCACTCTCTGCCACTGAACTCTGAGCCACTCTATTCTGCGTCACTCTACTCTATGCCACTGCCCTTCACTCTGCACCACTGTACTGCACTCTACACAAATGCACTCTACACCTCTCCACTCTGTGTAAATGCACTCCACCCCACTGCACTCTTCACCACTTGCAGTGCTAGAGGCACTCCTGTGTTTTGAAACCACGTAATTACCTTTGACTACCATTGTTTTAATTAACTGTTGGTGTTTTATTTTACCCTAGCCTGAATGAACAACATATTTTTCCCTGCATGTGCACGTTTCCTTGAAGATGTCTTTCATGTAATCTTGTAGTTTTAAAGTGGGAGAGCTTTCACAGAGTAGAACAGCCTTGCCAGGAACGGAACGAGTGGGATGTGTATTTGAAAGCATGAGAGAGAGGTGTGGAATGTACTTCTTGGTCTCGGAGTGCAGTGTTATACGCACTGGTGCTCAAATGTGCATTATGTTGTACATTGGGAGATGAAGTGTGTGATGCTATGGGAAGTGGTGCATAAATGTGCAATTGTGTCGTACATTGGGAAGCATTATGAAGTTCCTACTATTGGCTTTGACATGCCCTCGTATCATCTTGAATTCCGTCAGCTAGCTTGAGCTTTTGCGCACACAGGCAGGCCCCCAAATTACTCAAGTTGTTTAGGCTTTTCACGTTCAAGGTTGTTTTTTCTGCTGGATGGAAGCTTTTGTAAGCTTCATTGGGATAATGTGTGGGAAGTGTGCTTGGTGCCTTTCAGAGCAGAGATTGTTGTTGCCAGAGAAATGTGTGGAATGTACAGCTCTGTCTCTGAGTCAAAATACAGAGGCCTGTCCAGCTTCTGTCTTGACCGTGACACAGACCAGTACGGTCAGCTTGGTTTTTCGGACCCGAAGTAAGGAGACAAGGTTTCTGGAACCTTCGCTTCAGATTGAGGAAAGGTATTAAAGGCGGGGGATCTTGGCAACTAGACGGCATCTCGCTTGTGGGGCAGATGTGTCGTCACAAGAGAACTTGGGTCTCTATTGAGAATCCTGCCTGGCTCTCAAAGGGCTCCTCCAGCTTGAGTTGGCAAGGATTTCGAGCGAACTATCGGTGAAGTGTTTTGTTTTTGAGTACTGACTTTCTGAAGTGTGAGTGAGTTTGTGTGCACATCCAAGTCTCCATTGGTTGTAATCATCTGAGGAGTTTTTATTGTGATGTGGGAGTGTCTGTGTGCACATCCAAGTCTTCAGTGTTTGTAATCATCTGATATATTTACTGTATATATCTTTCTGATTTGCAGCAGACGTCCAGCATAATCTGCTTGTGTTTCATTCCATATAATTATCTGCTTGCTTTTCATTTTATTATCTGCTCGCATTTCATGGATATTCCATGCATTGCGTATGTACATATATATCTCTATAAACATTTGAATGTTGTTCATTTGATATCTCGGAAAGCCCTATTGTTAGAGAGTATTGCATAAACAAAACTCCATGCCTTAAAGTTTGATGTATTTCCTTTTAAAAAAGTGAAATCCCTTTCCAGGTGGTATTTTGTATTTTATATTGCTTTTTTGTGTTTGAGCCTCCGCGTGGGAGGGCGGTATTTTCTATTATCTGAAGTGCAAAGCAAAATACCACTGCACTTCACATCACACTATTCTAGGCCACTCTACTTTATACCACGGCACTCCATGCCACTCTCCTTTGCAATACTTCACTGTGCGTCTGTCAGAGTGGACACGGAGGGGACTCAGTGAGGACAGAACCCTTACCTATACAGACAGAGGGAATCAGATGGGCCAGGGACCCACCAGTCAACAACCAGGATACCTCTTGGTCCTGGTCCTCTCTGTTTCAGGAAGCAGGAGGCGGGACCTACAGAAGGAACCAATCACTGCAGGTTGGGCGAGGAGAAAAGGAGGATCCTGACGTATAGCGCGGGGACGTCACGGAGCCTGGAAAAAGATGCTGAGAGGAGCTGCACGGACCCGAGAAGACCGATCCGGAGGAGAGCCGAGACGCCGCCAAGGAGAAGCCCACTGAAGAGGTCGGAGACGCCGAGGAGTGGTCCAAAGACTGGTGGATCCCATCTCTCTCCCCCCCAGGAGGGCGCAACAGCCGCCGTAACTCCGAATAGTTACGGCTTGGACGGTGAGTGACTCCGCACACGGGGCACAGCTGGGAAATACAGGGAAGCGGGAGGGAATTCGTGGGAGGTGGGAGGAAGGGTAAACCAGGCATTGTACATAGCGTTCCTCACATTGTTCCTGCTTAGCTCTGTCTGCACAAGTCCCTGAGCACTCCTTCCCCAATACCCTTACTCAACCCCACTCGACTTAGAATAACCAGGGTCACTAGAGCCTCATAATGACATCTACCATTGTATCCATTTAAAAAGGGAGTTCAGATGTTCAGTGAACCTTCCTTACTTCTGAGACCCTAGGTTAATGCACCGGGTGTGGTGAAGGGCTTCCAGCTTAGTCCAAAGAGCCTGAAATCAGAGTACTTAGCGTCCCCTTTTCCTTTCTTCGAGCATCCTGGGGTCGGCAGACGAGGGACAAACCAAGCTACCTGAAGGAAGAAGGCGGCTCTGTGTGTACCATCCCAAGGACCCTAAAACCCGTCAGAAGAAAAACATCACATCCATCCTGATTTTCTTTAATAAACCTCACAATTGACAAACTAGTAAAGCCTCCTAGCTTCTATTTCCGCCCATCCCTCCCACAGGTGGTGTCAGAAGTGGGATCGGGGGAAATGGAGGCTGTTATGAAGAAAATGGTGGATAATCAGGAACAGTTAGGAAAAATCATGGAAAAATTCCTAGCTGTAGCAGAGGAGGACCGCGAAAAGCTACACCGAACCCTTACCGAACAAAGCACAGCCCAGGAAACCGTAATAGGCAAACTAGCAGAGACGCTAGGCCAATCAAGACCACATACCAGCCTTCCCTCAGTGGTAATGCAAGAGTATGTTGACGGGGAGGACCCAGACTTCTACTTCGCAAATTTTGAGCGAATGGCCAGGGCAGCAGGGTGGCCTCAGGACAAGTGGGGACAGTACTTAGGCCCATTACTATCAGGAGACGTCCAATCAGCTTACCAAGCAACCAATCCCTTAGGCCTCACTCCTTATGAGGACGTAAAGTGGAGTATTTTGGAATGCATGGGAATCGACACAGAAACATACAGGATCAGGTTCCGAAAGATCAGAGAAGGACCCCAATAAACTCCAAAAGCATTATACTATAGAGTAAGAGATTTGGCAGATCGGTGGCTACAGCCAGTAACTGCAACCAAAGAGGAAATCATGGGGAAAGTATATCTAGAGCAATACTTGACTTCCCTACACCCTCCCATACAGAAATGGGTCAGGCAACACACCCACCTCACCTTAGAAAATGCTGTAGAGATAGCCAGAGGTTTTAGCCATGCTCTTCCCTTCCATCGACAGGTATCTGTTAACGGAGAACCCAGAGATGCCCCAATAGATACTGGTTGTCTACAGACCGTTATGCAGCCACAAAACCTTCCAAGGGGTGTGCCTGATACCCAAGGGTCTGTAAACATTATATGTGTACACGGAGATCAGTACCCTACCACAAAAGTCACAGTACAGCATGATCCAGAGATTGAACCCATGAAACTTGATGTGGGACTTATCCCTAAACTACCCAAACCCTTTATCCTTGGGAGAGATTATCCTTATCTGGAGGACATCCTTGATAGAAACCCAGACTAATGAAGATGAATGGAGAGAAACAGCTCCATTTGCATTCGTCACAGATCAAGAGTGGCCACCCTCCAAACAAAAGAAAAGTAAAAACCAGAAAAGGAAGGAAAAATGAGACTGGAGTCATGTAGCTTTAACCCAGACTACTGATAGCTGTCTCTGGGAACATGATCAGCAGTTCCAAATGGCTCAAGGAGAAGATCCCACACTAAGAGAAGCCTGGAACAAGGCGGTAAAAAACGAAGATCCCCAAAACGTAGGTCCCCAGTTTTTAAAGGTAAAAGGGTTGTTATACCGGAAGGGGGGAAAAGATCAAAAACTACAGTTGTTAGTTCCACAAGCATTCAGGGAAAAAGTTTTATTTCTAGCACATAGTCACCTTTTAGGGGGCCACTTTGTAGGAGATAAAACAGAGAGTGTTATACTTGCCCAATTCTATTGTCCAGGGATATACCATCAAGTTAGAAAATACTTTCAGGAGTGTCCCATATGCCAGAAAAACAGCAGGTACAAACAACCCCCAGCTCCCCTACGACCTCTTCCTGTTATTGAAGAACCCTTTTCCTGAGTTGGGATGGACCTAATAGGTCCCTTGTTGCCCTCTTGCACTGGGTGTCGCTATGTATTAGTCATTGTTGACTATGCCACACGTTTCCCAGAAGCCATCGCCTTGCGCCAACCCAATACGACCCAAATAGCCAAAACTATGATCTCTTTTTTCTCTAGAGTGGGGTTTCTCAAAAAATTAATCACAGACCAGGTAACACCCTTCGTCTAAGGTGATGAGACAGGTATGCCAATAACTCAAGATAAAACAAATCCGAACAGCAGCTTACCATCCGCGAACGGTTGGCCTTGTTGAGAGGTATAATGCCACCCTTAAAATCACCCTGAAAAAGCTCCTAGAGTTAGAATCTCGCAAATGGGAGGATATGTTGCCCCTAGCGCTTTTCGCTATAAGGTGTCAACAGCAGAAGAGTACGGGGTATTCACCTTTTGAACTACTTTACGGAAGGCAACCCCATACTCTCCTGGATATGGCCAGATAGGAATGGGAAGAAGAGAGTAACTGGGCCAAACCTCTCCCAGAATACCTTTGGAGCCTAAAAACACATTTAGCCCAGATCAGAAGCATAGTGAAAACCCATTTGGAAAAAGCCCAAGAAAATCAGAAAAAACAGTATGACAAAAAAGCTGCTGAAAGGGTCTTCAAAGTAGACGATATGGTCCTGCTTATGATACCAAGCTCAGACCACAAACTAATAGGTCAGTGGCAAGGTCCCTTCCGCGTAGCAGAGAAGATAACACCTGTCGTACCGCCTAGAGCTCGACCCCCAGAATAGGAGAAACACCAAGATTTATCATGTGAATATAATAAAGAAGTGCTAGTTCCTAAACCCACCTTTGTATCTTTAGCCGAGGCAGCTACTCCCCTGTTCCACCAGAGCATAGACAGCGACCTACTCAGGGACCTCAGGCAAGACCTCTGTACTAGATTATCTCCTCTGCAAGACGTATTCTCCAAGAATCTAGGGAGAACCACCCTGATACTGCATGAGATACATACCGTTCCCGGGAAAAAGGTACGATTACGTGCATACCATAGAGAAGGAAGTACAACAAATGCTCTACATGGGGATCATAGAACCCTCGCATAGCAAATGGAACTCCCCAATAGTCATCGTGCCTAAGCCCAACGGATCGATTCGCTTTTGCATCGATTTCCGCGAGGTCAAAAAGATCTCACGAAATGATGCATACCCTATACCTAGGGTCGATGAAATTGTGGAGAAATTGGGCAGAGCACAGTATATCAGTACCTTAGATTTATGCAAGGGCTATTGGCAGGCTCCCCTCCGAGAACAAGATAGAGAGAATACAGCATTTTCTACTCCTGGGGGCCTGTACCACTTTTTGGTGTTGCCCTTTGGTTTACATGGGGCTCCGGCCACTTTTCATCGGTTAATGAATCACGTGCTTAGACCTTGTAGTGACTTCGCAGCTGCATATCTTGATGATATCATCATCTACAGTAACTCATGGGAAGAACACATGGCACACCTCAACCAAGTTATACAGGCCCTAAAGACCGGAGGGTTAACCCCAAATCCTGCTAAAAGCCATCTAGCCAGAAGATCAGTAAAATACCTTGGGTATTTATAAGAAGAAGGTTACATTAAACCCCAAGAAGAAAAGGTAGCTGCCATAGCCAAATTAGAGTTTCCCCTTTCCAAAAAAAATCTAAGAGCCTTTCTTGGGATTCTGGAGTACTACTGAAGGTTTATGCCCTCTTTCTCACAAATGCAAAAACCACAGTTGATGGACAGAATGCAGAACAATGTCATACATTCACCCCAGTACAGAGATCTGGGCCCAAATCCATTGTTTTTGCACTCCACCCCACCCCAGTTCAGACATGGCCATATGCAAATCAGTCTGACCCTGTGCCTCATGGGAACAGTCCAGCCCGAACTGTCAAGCCATGCCTTCCCTGGACCGGGAACAAGCTTCCGAGGACCGGTTTCTGGCATTCAGAGATTTTGAACCCTAGCTCTGCCGGCACATAGGTAAACCTAGCAAACCTGTAAATTTTTTTAAAACTAGACAACAAGGGGAATCCAGGATGGGGTGACTTGTCTGGCTCTCACCAGGTTCTCTTACCTAGAATCCCTTGCAAACCTCAAATTTAGTTAAAAAACTAATTTTCCTCACATTTCTGAGGTGGAAAGTTCTGGAATCTGTGTGGTACCACAAAATTCCACCCACCCCGCATTCCCCAAAGTCTTCTGAGAAAAACAGTACCTCACTTGTGTGGATAGGTCTAGTGCCCGGTACCGGAAACGGCCCAAAACGCAACGCGGACACACTACATTTTTACAGTGAAAAGGGACCCTTTTTTTGCAACGTGCCTAGCTGTAGATTTTGAACCCTAGCTCTGCCGGCACCAAGGGAAACTTAGCAAACCTATACATTTTTGAAAACTAGACACCCAGGGAAATCCAGGATGGGGTGACTTGTCTGGCTCTCACCAGGTTCTGTTACCCCGAATCCCTTGCTAACCTCACAGCTTGTAAAAAAAAAGAACACATTTTCTCACATTTCTGTGATGGAAAGTTCTGGAATCTCTGTGGATCCATAACATTTCTCCCACCCTGCATTCCCCAAAGTCTTTTAATAAAAATAGTATCTCACTTGTGTGGGTAGGCCTAGTGCCCGCAACAAGAAACAGGCCAAAACGCAAAGTTGCCACCACATTTTTACTGTGAAACTGACCCTTTTTTTTGGCAAAGTTCCTAGCTGTAGATTTTGAAACGTCTCTCTTCCGGCACCTAGGGAAACCTAGCAAACCTATATATATTTGAAAACTAGACACCCAGTGGAATCCAGGATGGGGTGACTTGTCTGGCTCTCACCAGGTTCTCTTACCCAGAATCCCTTGCAAACCTCAAACTGTTAAACACAACACATTTTCCTCATATTTCTATGATGGAAAGTTCTGAAATCTGAGTGGATCCACAAATTTCCTACCACCCAGCGTTCCCCAGGGCTCCTGATGAAAAGAGTACCCCAGTCGCGTGCGTGGGTCAAGTACCCGCGACAGGCAAGGGCCCAAAACATATTGCGGAGACATCAAAATTACCTATCACAAAACAACGTGGTTTTGCAAGGGTCACCTGGTTTTATCGCCCGGGCTCGGCGGCCATCTTGGGAAACTACCAAAGCCACGCATTTCTGAAAACTAGACATCCTAGTCCAGCGAGATATGGCTTGCGTTGGTCCCCCAACGTTTCCCTACCCAGAATCCCCCGTAGACCTCAAATTTAGCTGAAAAAACACATTTTTCACATATTTTTGCGTGGAATCATCATGCCAACAGAAATGTCCTACCCCACAGCATTCCCGTCGGTCTCCCGAGTAAAATGATCCCTCACTTGTGTGGGCGTCCAATGCAGTAGTGCCTAGTATTCTCGGTGCCATACCCTTAATCCCTATGTTTTTGGCTCTTCACAGTCACAGACCCTTTCCCCACCCATACAAGTGAGGCATGATTTTACTCTGGAGACTGAGGGGAACGCTGATCGGAAAGACATTTCGGCCAGCACAGTCAGTCCACACCAAAATATGTGGAAAATGTGGTTTATTCAGCTAAATTGGAGGTTTGCAGGGGACTGGGTAGGAAAATGTGGGGATCCACGCACGTCATACCTCGCTGGACTCCCCCGGGTGTGTAGTTTTCAGAAATGTGTGGGTTTGGTAGTTTCCCAAGATGGCTACCAAACCTGGGGCAAAAAACCCAGGTGAACCGCCTTGCAACCCCAGGTTGTTTTGTAATAGAAAATGTTGATGTCTCTTCAATACGTTTTGGGCTCTTGCCTGTCGCGGGTACTTGACACACCCACACGAGTGATGCACCATTTGTATTGGGAGACCTGGGGGAACGCTGGGTAATAGGAAATTTGGAGAATCATGCAGATTTCAGAAATTTCCCACACAATAGTTGAGAAAAAAGTGTTTTTTCAGCTAAATTTGAGGTTTGCATGGTATTCTGGGTAGGAAACCTTTGGGGGGTCTAGGCAAGCCCTACCTCGCTGGACTCCTCCGGGTGTCTAGTTTTCAGAAATGTGTGGGTTTGGCAGGTTTCCCAAGATGGCCACCAAGTTCTGGGCCAAAAACCCAGGTGACCCCCTTTGCAAAACCAGGCTGTTTTGTGATAGGTTATTTTGATGTCTCCTCAATACGTTTTGGGCCACTGTCTGTTGTAGGTACTTGACCGACCCACACGAGTGAGGTACCAATTTCATCGGGAGACCAGGGGGAAACGCAGGGTGGATCCATGGAGATTCCAGAACCTTACCGGACATTTGAGAAAAATGTATTTTTGCAGGGGATTCTGGGTAAGAAAACGTTGGTGGGTCCACGCAAGCCAAACTTCGCTGGACTCCTCGGGGTGTCTAGTTTAAAAAAATGTGTGGGTTTGGTAGGATTCCCTAGATGGCTGCTGACCCCGGGCCCAAATACGCAGATGTCCGTAAACGACCTGGTTTTGCAAGAGGGGGGGGGGGGGGGGTGCAGGGATGTGGAATTCCTATAGCCCGACGCCCGGAACATATTGTTTGGAGTCAAGGGAAACAAGTTTTCATGTGTATTTTGTCCTTGGGACATGTAGGCCCAACACTCTACAGCACAAACCCTTTGGATGCCAGTTTACAGTTACACATTATAGATCATGGAAAGGCATTGCCTGCAGTTAAGGTAATATTTGTGTCCATGTGTTAATGCTGTTCAAACTTGTACTTATGGTTCATTAATGCAAACCCTTCATTATTTGGTTGAGCGCTGTAATTAAATGTTGTAAGCTCAGACTGCACTACTAACAGTGGTTCCAGTAAAAAAGCGTGTACACACGTTTTCAATGTTTAGCAATATGAGGCTATGTATACTGCTCCCAGAATGCTCTGTCTTAGATGCAAATAGTATACTGCTCCCAGAATGCTCTGTCTTAGATGCAAATATTTCCAGAAGCTTGAAAGCAAGATTGATGATGTTTTGCTTTCAAAATAAAATGTTCACAAAAAAATGCAAAAACATTTTGCTATACTACTGTAAAATTGTTGGTACCATTTCTTTGCAACATCATTTAGTAAAATTCGTTGATGTATACTAAAGTTTTCCAAAAATATTCATAATGGAAAATCAGTGTGACTAGTTTTAATAAGATGATAGGAAACAAAAATAAATAAGCATTGGTAAAGCCAGTAGGTCTGAAATTGGTGGTCAGCCTTTTGGTTTTGTCACTGCATGACTTGTTTTGCCATGGTTTTTGTAAAATCCTATTGGTGTGGGAGCTGCCGGGCCCTCACCAATATAACAAACACTGGCAAAAGCAAAATTAGTTTTGGTCTCAAAAAGCACACATTGCTACAGTAGTTGCTTTTGAACAGAACGACAGTGTTGATATGCTCCCTGTGAAAGAACAGAATGCAGTCACTCATAGTGAAGCAGAGAAATGGAGATAGAGAATTTTAATAAACACAAATGGTCATATATAATGTCAAGCCTAATTAGGGGGGCCCAATTATTAACTAAAGTCTCAAAAGTGCACCCATGTGCTTGCATTAGGTGCAGATATACTACTTTTGTGAATTCACACGAATTTACACAAGTAGGCCCCGAAATAGTACTCCTAGAAAATATTTGTGAACTGCATTTCTGCATGATCAAATATCCAGGTGTAGGTTTGCTCATGCGAAAATCTGAGTGTTTGCAAGTTCACTTTCCCTCCAACCACTTTTTTTCCAAATCCCGGAAGAAGTTTTAGGTCTTCCATTGTCAGGAGTAAATTTCCAACCTTTCTCAGTATGGGAAAAGATTAGAGAAGACTTGGTGAAAACCCTTAAACGTGCAAGTTAGTAGGTTTGCACAGACTCAAAAGGGCATTCCAAACCTGGAACTATTGCTTACCATTACCTTCAGCCCCAGTATGTAGTTCTGCGGAAACGTGGTAACATAAGGGAATTGCTAGTATTCAAACCCTATTATGGAAGGAGCCCTGGCATCATTAGGGAGGCTATTTCAGTACTCTTATATATAATGAGACTGCTTCCATAATTTGTTGCTGCATTACAGGGCATAAAAGGGACAAGTGGATTTTGTTACAGGACAAGTAGATTTATGAAGCATCCTGCCCCATGGCCAAGTAGATATTTTATTAAATTCCACACCCCTTGGGGGTCACATGAGTTTTTGGTCCCGGGCTTGGCAGCCCTCTAGGGAACTCTACCAAACCCACACAGTTCTAAAAACTAGAGACCTGGGGGAGTCCAGGGAGGTATGGCTTGCATGGATCCCCCAACATTTCCCTACCCAGAATCCCCTGCAAACCTCAAATTTTGATGAAAAAAATCAAAATTTTCTCAAACTTCTATTTGGGAAAGTTGTAGGATCACCGGGCTGACAGAAATTTCCTACCACCCAGCGCTCCCCCAGGTCTCTTAATAAAAATGGTACCACACTTGTGTATGTGGGTCAAGTACCAGCGGCAGTCAAGGGCCCAAAACATATTGCGGGGACAACAAAATGACCTATCACAAAACAATCTGCTTTTGCAAGGGGGTCACATGATTTATTGGTCCCATGCTTGGCGGCCATCTAGGAAAACCTACACGTTTCTAAACACTAAAGACCTGGGGGACCCCAGGGAGGTATGGCTTGCATGGATCCCCTAACGTTTCCTTACTCAGAATCCCCTGCAAACCTCATATTTTGCTGAAAAAAACATTTTTCTCACATTTCTGTGTGGGAAAGTTGTGGGATTACAGGGCTGACACAAATTTCCTACCACCCAGTGTTCCCCCAGGCCTCTCGATAAAAATGGTACCTCACTCGTGTGGGTGGTTAAAGTACCCGCGATAGGCAAGGGCCCAAAACGCATTATGGAGACTTGAAAATTACCTATTATAAAACGATCTCCTTTTGTAAAGGGGGGTCACATGAGTATTTGGTCCCAGGCTTGGCGACCATCTAGGGAAACCTACCAAACCCACATATTTCTGAAAACTAAAGACCCAGGAGAGTCCAGGGAAGTATGGCTTGTGTGGATCCTCCAACGTTTCCCTACCCAGAATCCCCTGCAAACCTCAAATTTTGCTGAAAAACACATTTTTCTCACATTTCTGTGTGGGAAAGTTGTGGGATTACCGGGCTGACACAAAATTCCTACCACCCAGCGTTCCCCTAGATCTCCTGATAAAAATGATACCTCACTAGCATGGGTTGGTCAAGAACCCGCAACAGGCAAGGGCCCAAAACGTATTGAGGAGACATCAAAATTACCTATCACAAAACAAACTGATCTTGCAAGGGGGTTATCTGGGTATTTGGCCCCGGGTTTGGTGGCCATCTTGGAAAACTACCAAACCCACACATTTCTGAAAACTAGACACCCGGGGGAGTCCAGTGAGGTATGTCTTGAGTGGATTTTGTAATGTTTTTCTCCTGAGAATTCCCTGCAAACCTCAAATTTAGCTGAAAAAAACACTTTTTCCACATATTGTTTCGTGGAATCACCGTACCGGCACAAATGTCCTACCCCACAGCGTTCCCCTCAGTCTCCCAAATAAAATGATACCTCACTTGTGTGGATGTGGAAAGGGCCTGTGGCTGGGAAGAGACATAAACATAGGGATTAGGGGTATAGCACCGAGGATTCTAAGCGCTGCATTTTATTTAAATTATGTTTTCGCCAATTCTGCATTGGACAACCACACAATAGCGCTATCATTTTACTCAGGAGACTGAGGGGAACGCTGTGGGGTAGGACATTTGTTCCACACACAACTATCTGATAAATGTGTTTATGCAGGGGATTCTGGGTAGGAAAACTTTGGGGGACCATGCAGGCCATACCTCGCTGGACTCCCCGGGGTGTCTAGTTTTCAGAATTATGTGGGTTTGGTAGTTTCCAAAGATGGCCGCCGAGCCCAGGGCCAAAAACCCATGTGCCTCCCTTGCCAAACCAGGTTGTTTTGTGATAGGTCAATTTGATGTCTCCTCGATATGTTTTGGGCCCTTGCCTGTTGCGGGTACTTGACCCACCCACGCGAGTGAGGTACCATTTTTAGGAGACCTGGGGAAATGCTGGGAGGTAGAAAATTTGTGGATCCACGCAGATTCCCAAATTTTTCACCACAGAAATGTGATCAAAATCTGTTTTTTTTTTTTACAAAGTTTGAGGTTTGCAAGGGATTCTGGGTAACAGAACCTAGTGAGAGGCAGTCAAGTCACCCCATCCTGGATTCCCCTTGGTGTTTAGTTTGAAAAAACGTATAGGTTTGCTCGTTTTTCCTAGGTGCCAGCAGAGCTAGGGTTCAAAATCTACAGCTAGACACTTTGCAAACAAGCATTTGCAATGCAATAGGTCTTGCATTAGTGAAAGTTTGAGCTATTGCCTTTGCAAATATTAATGATCTTTGGATTTTTTTTGTCAAATAATATCATAGCAGCAGCAGAAGTAATGAAAGAAAAACAAATGTAAAGTTATGCTAAGCTGCAATATTTCTTTTTATAATTGCATTAAGGATGCAGTACTTTATGTGGCTAATTGATGTCCTTGTAGAACTCCAGAGGAACACCTAGTCACAGCCTGTGGTACAGCACCCTTTTCTTGCTTTGTGTATTTTCTTTTATTACTGATGGTATATATTTTTTGATCCCCAAAAAATCTAACAAACATTATTATTTGCAACAGCAATAGCTAAAATTTTCAGTAATAAAAGAACTTCTGCATTGCAAATGCTTGTTCTGATAGGTGGACATGTCTTTTGTCGCAGGCCAGCTACTAAGAAATAAGGCACTTTGGTATGGTGGCCAAACTGAAATCTTGGAATACTGGACCAGTACCCCTTCAGAACTGCTTGGGCGCAACAGATGGATGTTTGGCCCCCAATAAATCTATAACTACTGACTGTAAAAGGCACTGAGTCGGATACCTGAAAACAAATGTAAAAAAATAGACGGTGAATAACATCTCAAGCTTAAAATGTTTGTACTTTTTTTCACTTCACAAACATTTCCAGAAGTGTATGGGCAACTCTGCACCACAAGAAGTTTTCCAGGAATGTCCATGTTGCATTTCCTATGGACCCCTATTCTTCCTGTCCATAAATCTTCAGTGTTGATTTTAGCACATAGGGAATGTAATCAACTGTGCAAATGAGTCGTTTTTTAGGGCTCGCCTGCTGATGCGCTTGCGCATAGCTGGCGAAGCTCTATAGTGGCTTATCCAGAGTTTAACCACTGGATAATTCCACTGGCGATTCCATGCAGTGCATGTGCTTTTTAACTCATTACGCAAGCGCAATGAGTTAAAATGCGCGTGCACAGCATCAAATCGTCAGCTTGGTGCCGCCAGCCCAGCCATTCTCCTCCCCTAATTGCCCCCTGCTGCATCAAAGGCTTTATCACGCCAGGCAGTGTCTCTCGTTTCTGCCGCGCTGCGCCTTCCCACTCCCTCCTTTCCTCTCAGCTATATTCCGTCCATCTTTAATTCCTTTCTCCTGGCTGCTTTCATCCCTCTCGCCTTCACTTCTTTCTCCATTACAATTTTTCCACGGATTCTCTCCCTATTTCATCCCTTCTTAGCTCTGGTTCTTCCTTCCCTACCTCCATACGTCTCTGTCCACCCTCTTTAGTCTCTATTTCATCCCCTCCTCCCTCCCTGCGTCTTTCCTCCCCCCTCCCACTCCCCAGTGGATAGAGCATCATGCCGAGATGCTCTCTAGCCCGGGGCCGTCTCCCGCCTGCCTGTGTGTGAGAAGTTAAAATTACTTTTTTAAAGCATTGTACAAACGGCACATGTAATGCTTGTAACACTCTTCCGGGTTGCAAGGCTTTCGAGTTCCTGAGCAGTATGTACCTTGACTGACCTATTTTAAACCTGCACCATAATCACACAGGCCTTACTTACCCCGGCAAGGCATCATTACAGTTCACATATTTAAGGTCAAAGTTTGGCCTCAATTGTCAACATTAATTTTGCTTTGCCATTTTAGCGTTGAGGCCTTAGACTCCCAGTAGCAAAGCTGCCTTTCGGGCTGTGACCTAGGTTTTGAAATCCCACGTGTGCGGTGCAGGTTCAATCATCATCCCACATCGAACTCTTGCCCTTTCAGGCGCTGGCACACGTTTTGGCCCTTTTGACCTTGTCCTTGGCCTTGCCTAAAAGCCAATATATCCAATCACTGTGTGCGAGGGGTAGAGGTGCAGTGCAAGATTGTCAAGCAGTCTCACATGCCCAGAGTCAGAGCCTGCTGTCCGTCTATCCTCCTCTTCCCCCCCCCGAAGCCTTTCTTTCTCCCTGCCCGCCACAGCTGCATCAGAGATTAAAGGGGGTCTAACGCTGTTCCTGCAGTGCTCGTGCGCACCGTGCAGGTCTTAAATTACCCTGCCTGCACTCACACCCTCCAGTTTCCTGAGGCCAAACTGTGGTCGCCGGGAGCAACAGCAAATGCTTAGACGTGAGAGGGGTGATTAATCAAAGTGTCCCGAGCCATGAGCAGCGATATACAACTGCTGCTTTGCACAGGGACGGGGAAGGACACGCAGCCGCTTACACAAGAGAGGCCCGGCACTGCACCCATTGCTGGTACCACACATGCAGGCTTCTCTGCTCATTAAAAACATTATAAGAAAAGTATCCTTCTAGTTCGTGCCATGCAACCAATCAGAGTTCGTAAAATATAGCAAAACGAATCTTTTCTTAATATTATTTATAGAAAAAACGTAAGAGAGGGGCGGTTGCACTCATTTATAGTTTTCAGCAGTCTTCCTTATTTTAAAATACGTTCTGTTGTATTCTGAATGCTTTCAGCAATAAAATGAGGCAGAGCGCCAGAGTGTGACTTGATTTGTAGCCAATAACATCCAGTCACCCAGGAGAAGGGTTGTAACACCAAATGATTTCAGGATGGACACAGCTCGGTTTCTTCTAACAAACATATGCCATTGAAACATACATCTTTGTAATATTCTGAAGACTACTTCTATCTTACTGCAGAATCATCACTGTTCGAATATCCCAAGGCGCTAGACTGGAGCTGGAGAATTCTTCAGCAATGGTCTTGTGCCACTAGGTGGTTACAGTGACTGCTGTGCCTGCATACTGCTCCTGAAGGTAGAGAGTGGAGCTCCATATATGCGCCAGCCCTGCGCACTGACGTCTGTTCGAGTCTCTCCATGGCTTTCAAAGTGGGTTCAGTGCTCCATTTTCAACTTCATCCGTCCTCTGATCGCTCCTAAAAAATGTCAGAATACCTAGCTTGTCTCTAACAGTGTGCTATAGAACAATGTCCCTGGCAAAACAACTGGGTTCAAGCCGTCCAGAGACTACTAGAAGCAGATGTAGGTCACAGAACTCAACTAGGTATGTCTGTAGTGCTTGCGCTCAGGTTACTACTTTTTAGGGCTCGCCTGCTGATGCGCTTGCGCATAGCTGGCGACGCTCTATAGTGGCTTATCCAGAGTTTAACCACCTACTAAGCTCCACCGATGCACACACCACTCAGTGCAACCACAGCATCACTCAACGCAACCACAGCATCACTCAACGCAACCACAGCATCACTCAGCACCACCACAGCATCACTCAGCGCAACCACAGCATCACTCAGCGCAACCACAGCATCACTCAGCGCAACCACAGCATCACTGGTTCAAATATGTTCTTTCAATGTTTCAAGCTGTTTTCAAGCTTTCATGCTTTATTACAAATCACAAAAAGATGTTAATATTTCACTTCTGTTCTTGAATTTTCGTCACAATAAAAAACACTGAACATAATCTTCACAAAAGTTATTTACAAAAGTTTAAGCTATTGCCATTACAAATTACATAAATTATTTAAGTATTAATTATTTAAAAAAATTAAAAGCCATTGTTATTTGTAATATCAATACATCTAAGTCACATAAATACAAAACATGTTGCATTACAAATGCTATAGGTGTCACATTTGCGAAAGTTATAACTATTGGCATTGTAAATGACAAAGCTATTAATTTAGCCATTTAAAAAAATAACACATTAATAAAAAAAATTCATTTATAAGACCAATAGCTCAAACTTTCCTAATGCGAGCCCTATTGCATTTCCAATGCTTGTTTACATTTCTATCTTTTACTCTATGATTAAAACATTTCTCCCTGGCAAAACCTCTTCCATGAGACTACGAGCAAAAGTGAAAGTTATTCCATTCCTGGTTACTTGGTCACACTATAGAATGGGAGTTAGTCCAGCACCTGGCTGCAATAACACTCCAACCATTTCTGGGTGCCATGGGATTAGATCGAAATGTATGCATGCTCTCAAACATACATTTGTGATTGTTGATTTAAAGAGCAAATCACACTTGTAACAACCACTTCACATCCCATTTGGTTTATCACTGTGGATTTTCTGCACTTGTGGTAGGGCAGGTTGCCACATTAAGACCATTTATGATTGCAGGAATCTTTTGTGAACTTGGGAAAGAGTGAATTAGGCATTTTTGGCCATAAACATACATTTACAACTGAAAATACATATGTGAATAGGGCCCAATGTTTTGCATTTTAAAGCATTTGTCTTGGGCAGGGAACCTCTCACCAATCCACTAGGAGGCTTAGCTCACAACAACACAGGGCTGGTGTTAGTGGTATTACTCCCCACTCATCTCAAATTCGGCAGTGAAATCTGGTTTCAGTTCATATCTTGAGAAACTTTTCAAAACTGTATACACGAAAAATAAGACTATTGTAGTTTTTTAGGAGGCAGTGCTTACATTTTGCCAGTAGCTGCATATTCACATATTTTATATCATCTCACTTTGATTCAGAACAAGAAAGAAATGTAGAAAAAGCAGGAAAGAGGAGAAAGATAAAGATAGGATAAAGATAGGAAAATAGTGACAAAGGCATGAAGTGGATAGGAAAAGAAACCTGCAAGAGTGAGCTAAAGCAAGCAGAAGTACAGAATGACAGAAGAAAGACGCATCCGCTGCCATGAAGAATGGGTAGCCTTGGTACTTGGTAACTCTAGCACATGGCGGTCCTGGTGTGGCAGGCTCCAAAGAAAAACGTCCTATTTGTTTACAAAATATGCCGTGTTAAGGATACAACAAGTAGTACTAAGAACTAAGAAAGCATTACAATTTAGTCCAAATGTATGATCTGGGTTTGGAAAATTTGAGTGGGGCACAGGCTAAAGCCAAACATATGCCCTGACCTTTAATCCCCATGGGTGGCTTCCAAGACATAGGCCGGACAAGCATCTCAAGCACTGCCCCAATCTCTCTCTAATGCTTTTGTTGAAACCAAAGACTATTAAACAGGACATAAAATGTAAATTCTGCATGAAGTCAAATTCGAATAAATAAAGCTGCATTTCATATGTATAGTGAACTCTTCTGTCTTAGAATACCCCGCACCCTCCGGCTATTGAGACTATTGTGTTGGCTAATCTATTTAACTAGATGCAAATACTTGTTTACCAACATAGTGGTTTCACAGTTTCACATGCTTCTTATATTTATTGGACAGTTTAACCAATTAGCTTGTAAGAGAAATACATATTTTAATTATTTAAATAGGAGACTGTGTGAGAGATCTATACAGACAGAGTCTTAATTAACAAGCAGTGGGGGAAGAGGAGGCAGCGGAGAAAAGAAGCAAAGGGCAGCTGACCGAGTGCCTTGGTGGACTTCAAGCGCACTAGGATGGGATGCACACATACATTTGTGCGCGCTCATAGAGGGATAATTAAGAAGAGTAATGCATATGAAATGAAAGAAGGAACAAAATGTGTTGGACCTGGCACCATTGGAGTCGGTCTCCCTTCCATTTTTTGCTGTTGCCTCATGTGTTTTTGCTGGTGTTAGATGCTTTGGGCACTGTGCCACTGTTGTTCAGTGCCACAGTGCAAGTGCTCCCTATTGTAAATTGATATGTTAATCAGTGGTTCCATGTTTGGCTATTTGGTTTACTTTTCAGACCCTAGTCTAGTGCACCAGGGGTGCCCAGGGCTTGTAATCCAAATGCTGCTAGTGGGCCTGCAGCACTGGCTGTGCCACCCACAGAAGCAGCCTTGTAAAATGTGTCTAAGGTCTGCCATTGCAGAGCCTGTGTGCAGTCTGGTACTGTCATACTGACTGGGCAAGTGCACCCACTTCCCAGTCCCTAAACCTTCCATTTTTTTCATATCAGTAACCCCTATGGTAGGCCCAAGGGCAGGGTGCATTGTAAGTATATGGTAGGACATGCCCTTGTGTGTGTGGCATGTCCTAATAGTGAATTACAGCCATTTTTCACTATTGCAAGGCTACCTGTTCTCCATAGGCCAGAATGGGCTGTTAGAATTGTTACATTTTATAATCCTAACTGACTTGAGGACATGGTAGAAATTCGAGTTTAGTATGCCTGAACTCAGAATAATAAAATACATCTTTTAGTGAAGTTGGTTTTAATAGTCTGTGTTTCAAAATACCAGTTTTAGAAAGTAGGTATTTTCTTGCCTAACCTTTCTAGCCTGCCTCTGCTATGTTGTGTATTCCTTTGTCTGGAGTTTGTGAGTGACAGGACTGGGGGATTCCAGGAGACAGGCTGGGGCAGCCTAGTGGTGAATAGAGACATCTGCATCTAGATGGGAGGGAGGAGTTGCACCTGGGACCTGAATAGGGCTGGGCCTTCCCTCTACAATGCTGGCTCCACCTCCTGTGGTGTGTCTGATGTCTCTGCCCTGCACACTGAAAGAAGAGAAGGAATCCTGTCACCAGAGTGCTCCAGGGCTGTGCCTTCCCTCCTCTGTGCTGGCTCCACCTCAGAGAACAAAGGATTTTGGGGTATAAATATTGGGACCCTGATCCCAAGAAATTAGATCACTTTTGGACTACAAGAAGAAGCTTTTGCTGAGGAGAGGAACCTGAAGAAACTGAGGAGAGACTATCCCTAAGCTGAAGTGCTGCTTGCAGATTGGCCTGCAGTGGTTGCCTGACTGCCAAAGAAAGGAGAAAGAACTTTGTGTGCTTTACTTTCAACGTGTGAAGGATCTCCAAGGCGGGTGTGGCAACTGCCGGGCATGGAGGACGCTGGCTGAACGAGCTCCGTCTTCCGCCCAAACAAAAAGCAAAATATCCTGATTTTCCCTGGTAGCTGACACCCGGCTCATGGCCCCACAAACGGCGGAGCACCTGGAGCCCACTCTGAGCTGAAAATATCGGCGCCCGGTGCTGCATAACCGCTGCATTTTCCGGAGGCCCAGCACGACCTGGGGAGAGTGAGATCGGCGAAGGGTGGTGCGGAGCAGCTGATCTGGAGCAGTGTCCTGGGACCATTGACATCTGAGAGGCAGTGAGAAGGTGGGTGCACTGGGGCGTGGATTTTTAGAGGGGGACGAATTGACGTTACATATACATCTGGCGGACCCCTCCCCCCGGTGCCTCACCCGAGATGGCGGCCGCCTGAGAAACACTGCGGCGTCACACGCTGGTAGCCTGGGACAATCGTTAAAGGTTTTGAGAGGGACCCCTTTTTGAACCAGGGGATTGGAATACTTTAACCAGTATAACAGAGATTATACCTTGGCTAGCGCACTAATATTCTCATACACATACACATATGGTCTTATATAAACAGTGAACTGTATGGGTTCCGGAAACTATCCACACATCTCTTAATAAATTACAATTTTTTTTTTTTTTTTTTTAAAGGCAAGTGTTATTGCTAAGATACACATTTGTCAAATCTTATGAAGCCAATACATCATGGTCACAGAGCACATACACATAAATAACACTATTACAGTTCAGTTTAAAAACAATTCATTGACGCAATTTAATACAATAAAACAATTAAAAAAAGCAATAGTGAACTTTTTTTACACTAGATTGTAAAAAGATTGAGAAATAACATTGAGGGAGAGACAAACAAAAAGACATCAATTTTTAGTCATAAGGGCTACACATCTGAGAACCTGCTTATTCGGAATCTAAACCTAGGCCCAATATCTTCTAGACTTCCAGGTCAGATAGGTTCTCTTGATTGTGTATTATCCTGCGTCGACGCGTTTCGATGGCTATTTAGTGATATACTGCCATCTTTTTCAAGACTTCGTAATTAGTCTCTCCTATGGTCTGGGCACTGGGTGGTTGCCACTGTCCAATATATACCTTTTCACATGACAATTGAAATTATAAAGGGTGTGTTCGCATCCTCAATGTTCCGGACATTTGCTTCCTCTTAGATACGGCAATCTTGTTTTAATAAACGCGATTCCTCGAGTCCGCCTGTCCTTGAGATTCGTTTATTTCACAGACTGCTTTTCTTACAGGCTGCTTTTCCACTAGTTTCAATATTATCCTCCTAGTGGATGTCTTCTCTGGCGGGCTCTAGTTCTTTGTTCTGAAAGGACCAGGTTGATAGAAAGGCCTCCCTGTTTGCTTCTTCTAAAAATGAATAGATCTCCTAATGGGAAGTGGTATCGATATCCGGTTTCTTTAAGAAGATATCGGCTAGCTTGAATGGCCTTTGTCTTCACCCGGCTATCTTGTGCGTGTCGGCGTTCCACTCCCTTCTCTGGCTGACGGTTCGGCTCTGGCGGAAAAATAAATCCGGCACTGTTATTCTTTCGGGTGCCATCCCCAAGAAGAAACGAATACAGACTGGTCAAAATCTGGGCTTTCCACCGACGGCTCTGCCTGGCGGTCACATGGTTGTGCGACCTGCTGACCAGTCGGGGTACAAACACTGCGGAGTATCCAAACGACGTTGCCATTTGACCCTGGGTGTGGTGGCCTCTGCTGCGTTGTACCCGGCGCCATACTCCTGGGTTCTACTGCTGAGGGACGTACTGGCACCATACCTCCTGGACAACGACACCCCCTTCAGGGAGAGGTATTGGGTCTGGATCCGTTTGGCGCTGCCTGACCAAGTGATACTGACGTGCTAACTCAAAGCGCTCGCACAGATAGCCATACTGGAACAGAGGCGCATAGGAACAAGGAGGAGCACCATAGGCCGTCATAAGAATAAACAAACGGACACCACGGCAGACGGAACAGGACACTCTCAGTCTGCTAGCGACCCCTTCCATTCATTGGACAGCGGGGTCATCCCGCCCACAGGTCAAGACCCCCATGAAGCTAAGCTGGATGCACACGCTGTCCCGCAGGTATCAGATCTATTCCTATTTAAAGCGACACCATGTCCAGGTAGCGCTCCTACAGGAGACCCACCTAAATGAAAAGGAGACACACACATTACGCCGTAGGTGGCGAGGGCAGCTCTATGCCACAGGCTACTCATCCTATGCCAGCGGGGCGCTGATCTGGGTAAGGCCAGGAACGCCTTTTGCAGTGGAGCACTCTCACATTGACAGGGAAGGCAGGTTTGTGGCTTTAAGGGGTAGGCTAGACGGATGCTCAGTAGTACTGACATCCATATATGCACCAAACGCGGATCACAGTGGGTTTTATGTGCAGCTTTCTAGGGTCTTGTCAACGTGGCATGGGATCTCCTGGCTCCTGGGTGGAGATTATAATTGTATCCTGGATCCTACACTAGATCGCTCCTTTCCACCCCTACCTGGTGCGCCTGTACTGGGAGCTATGAAAACCTTTAAATCATGGGCCCTACAATGGCATTTACACGATGCATGGCGGCATCGTAACCCTAACGTCCAGGTGTATTCCTATTACTCGGGTGCACATCAATTGCATGTACGTTTGGACAGATTCATGATCTGAAGCAACCTACTCCCGCACATAACTGATACCTATTACATGGGCCGCACACATTCAGATCATAACCCCCATATGCTAGAGCTCGCGTGGACGCAGCCACGCCCTCCTATACCCACGTGGAGATTGCAACCAGACCTGCTCCTTGACCCTCCATTTCGCGACTCCCTATCTGCGCAAATAGCACAGTATTTTGAGACAAACGCAGGCACGGCGTCCACCCCACAGGTAGAATGGGAAGCTTTTAAAGTTGTAATCAGGGGCCACTGCCTAGGCACACAGGTTAACTTACGGAGGACACTAGAAAGAGACCTGACGCGGATTGAGGAAGGACTCATGCAGAAAGAACAGGAGGCGAGAGAGGGAGATGTAGACGGCACATTAGACGCTCACGCGGAACGTGAGCGGTTATTAGACAGGCTGCATTGCCTTAATTATGCGGCGCACTCAGCACGTACACATCACACAGGGGACAAGCCAGGTAAGCTATTGGCCTGGCTAATTAGCCGCGAAGACCGTATGGCACCAGTGACAGAGATACGAACCGGTCAAGATGCAGTGCTTTACACACAGAATGAGATACATGCAGCCTTTGTTACCCATTATCGCACGCTATATCACTCCCAGCTGCAGACTCCACTTCCGAACATTGCTGAATATCTAGCAGACATACCCCTGTCGGCCTTGGGAGATGCACAGCACGGAGACTTGGAAGCGCCCATTACGCCAGAGTAGCTCCAGGTGGTCATATCTGCGCTCTCCAATGGCAAGTCCCGGGTCCAGATGGACTACCGGCGGAATTCTTTAAGGCCTATTCTGACCTACTGATCCCGGAGCTGATAAAGATGTACACGGCGGCTATAGAGGACACCTCCCTCCCCCCGACGCTCAATGAGGCCAACCTTATCTCCCTCCTGAAGCCAGGTAGGGATAGTCAACAACTGGGTTCGTATCGCCCGCTAGCTCTCTTAAACACCGATTATAAGATACTGGCATCTACCCTGGCACAGAGGTTAGCACCTCTGGTACCCGCGATCGTGCACACTGACCAAAATGGGTTTGTACCAACGCGGAGCACTTCACACAACATCCGCCGTTTATTTAGAGTCCAATCATACGCAGTGCAGCGAAGGCCTAGGTCAGGATGTTTAGTGCTCGACTCAGAAAAAGCCTTTGACTCGGTCGAATGGCCTTATCTCGGGGCAGTACTGTGAAAATATGAACTTGGAGATGACTTTATAGACATGGTCAACTTGCTGTATCAAACACCCACAGTGAGGGTCCGCATAGGTGGGTTGCTGTCTTAAACAATCAGGGTCCGTAGAGGCACTAGGCAGGGTTGTCCCTTGTCTCCATTACTCTTCTCCCTGGCGATGGAGCCACTTGCGGAACTGTTATGAGCGCAGGGGACGACTTGGGGAATCCCCTTGGTGGACGGAATCCATGCGGTCTCCCTGTATGCGGACGATCTGCTGTTGTATGTCAAAGATCTGACCAGTTTGCCGCAAACATTGTCGGATACATTCCGCACCTTTGCGGCCCTCTCAGGACGCAGGGTCAATTGGAGCAAGTCTGGAGTGTACTCCTCCAGCTCCGACATGCGGGAATGCGAGATCTGCATTGATGGAGTGCGGCTAGCCTGGCATCCTACCACGTTCCGGTATTTGGGTGTCAATATTTAACGGTCCCCTGAGGACGTATTGGAGGGAAACCTAGTCAGGGCTATCTCCTCCCTACAAGCACAAATTACTTTTTGGAAGATACTCCCCCTCAATGTTCCTAGCAGGGTAACCCTGACGAAAATGATAGTGTTACCACAGCTCCTATATTAAAATTCTAATATACCGATATAAGTCCCAACCCACATATTCTGAGAGTTGGAAACTATGGTTAGAGCTCTCATCTGGAACACTGGCAGACCTCGGGTGGCGCTGAAGAAGCTCTATGCACCGGTGACCTCTGGGGGGGCTAGCAGTCCCTAATCAAGTACTTTATTACTTGGCGGCACAGTTACAATGGGTTGCTGGATGGATCAGTGGGAAACATTTAGCTGACACGACCTCTGACACCATGACTCTATCCCATACCCAGGTCCACACGCTGTTTCACCCCCTGACCAGGACGCCTTGCCCGATGCAAATACACTTAGCAGTAGCCCGCAAGTGTTATGTATGTGGTCTAAGACACACTCGAGTGGTGAAACCTAGTGCTCCAGCCCTACCATTGGTGGGCACTCCCAGAGACGGTGGGGTAGTAACGGTAACCATGCTGGAACAATGGGTACAGGCTGGGGTGGATACGATGGCTGACCTGTACACGGATGGTGCACTGCTCCCCTTTGACAGACTAGCAGCGGACACAGACTTACCTGTGGGGCAATTTCTGCTACATGCATCCCTTTTACGCACGTTCACGAAGGCATGGGGTGACATGTCCGGACAATTACCAATGTATCTACTGGTGCAGTACTTGCATGTCATGGGGAATGGAGCGCATGTGATCCATTGGCTGGCGCAGGCGCTGTTGCTACATATGCATGACACTCTCCAGTCACTGAGAGACAAGTGGGCAGCTGACAGAGGACGGGACTGGACTGATAAGGAATGGGCAATGATCCTAGAGGGGCCCTCCAATGTCCTGCGGAATTCACGCTTTAAAATTATACAATTTTACATACTGCACCGGGCGTACTTGTCGCCTGACAACATCAATCGATGCTTCTCGATCGTGACCTCTGCGTGCCCGAGATGTTCCCTGGTGGGAGCGAACATTCTCCACATGCTCTGGGCCTGCCCAAGCATACTACCGTTTTGGCGCACAGTGCCGGCGCTGTTGACAACAGGAGTTGGTGTACTGCTTCCGCATACCTGGGAGGCATGTCTGCTAGGCTTGTACAGGCGGACAAAACACAATAGGGTCCAGGCTAGGTTTTGGGATCTGGGACTCATTACAGCCAAGAGACTCCTCACTAAGCATTAGAAAGACAGGGACCCACCGCAGGCCAAACATTGGTGCAAATCCTTCAATAACTGGGCGGCAGCGGAAAGCACTACCTTGCGCAGGGAGGAAACGGCGGGATTGAGGACATTCCCGATAGCACAGCTCTGGGAGGATACCTTAAGGACTTGTCACCAGGCGTGTATTGATCAGGGGCTCACCTGAGTGCTCACCTTATTGGATACAACACAGTTGGCAAGCGGGAGGGAGAACGATGCAATTACAGAAAAAGTTCTAGTCCCGGACCGCGATCACCATATCATATCTGAGTAGCATGGCATGACTGCTCCGCCATGAGTTGATGGCCCCAACCAGTCTCCTACACACGGGATACGGCACGCACACCCTGTTTTCAGGATGAGGTATTGCGCAAGCTGCCGCCCTCGAGTCTTTGCTCCCACACATGAGAATAGCGCTGTGCACCATAAGACACGCATGAATGGATTGCCTGCTTACGCACCCCTTTGATTTTTCATTGGATTATATTTTCCCCTCTTTTTTCTTCGTTCTTTAATATTGGTTTCTTTTGTCCATTATTTTCACATGTTTTTTCCCTACCCTCGGTTGGAAAAGTTGGTGGTGTCCCAGCGAATACATAATGGACACAATAGTTACATTGTTAGGAATACGCTAAGTAGAAAGTGCTCCTTCGGTCTTCAGACTGGTTCGCAATACTTACACCCTAATTTACAGAGCTACCCTGGATGACAAGCCACCTATATGAGATTAATGGAGGGTTAGTATATCATACACACATGGGGTTGTGGGGTTGGCTACCACATACTTGGGCCATGAGTCATGATCATGGCCGATCCAGATGGTAATGCACTTTTAAATACTCCACTGGACATACAACTGCCGCGCCCGACAGGTCCATGACATGGAGATCAATACCAATAGCTCATTTCTGCGACACCCTTCTTCACCTTGTCGGGGACCCGCTGCTCTGTGGAGATGGGTAAAACTCTCAGTTCGGTGGTATTACGTGACACTTGTTTTATTTCCTATTTCTTTTATACTTTTACATCAACGATCAAAGCGTGTAAATAAGGTCCTGTATAATGTCATTGATGTTTATAATTGCCATTGTACATCAACAGGATGACTTATTGCTTTTGCTTGCTATTTCAACATGTATTGCGACCATGTACTGGAAAACTTAATAAAAAGATATTCAAACAAAAAAAATGAAGCTAAGTTGGATCTAATACTGAAAGAAATCCAGGAATCCCGAACGGCACTGGAGGCGTGCATGGATTCCATGTCTACCGGCCTTACTCTCCTGCAGGCAGATCACAAAAAACTGGCAGATAAGGTTAAATCTAATAGACTGGCTTTAGATGACCTCATACCACAACAAACATTACACTCCACGCAGCTTGAAGAATCCAACGCCGGCTTCGGAGCCTTCAGGACAGAGTGGATGATGCGGAAGGGAGGTCCCGTCGCAACAATGTTCGTATTTTGGGCATTCCGGAACCCAGCGAGGGAGCCAACCCAACGCGGTTCGTGGAAGACTGGCTCAGGGACAAAGTTGTGACGGAGGGCCTCACCCCCATGTACAGCGTGGAATGGGCACATCGGGTACCTGCCAGACCACCCAGACCAGGTGCACCCCCCCGCCCACTGACAGCGCGCATCCTACACTATAAGGACCGGGACACTATCCTTAGAGCTGCAAGGGAAAATGCTCCAGTGAAATATGAAAACAAGACTGTCTCCCTCTACCCGGACTTCACCCCGGCTGTTCAGAAAGCCAGAGCAACGTTCCTGGGGGTGAAGAGGCAGCTGCAAACCCGCAACATGAAGTATGCCCTATTATTCCCAGCCCGTCTTAAGGTTATCCACAATCAGAAGTCATACTTCTTCGAGAGCCCGGAAGAGGCCGCGGATTGACTAGAGATAACTTTTACGGCAGAACAATCTCAGGATCCACTACCAGCGGCACAACCGGACAACCTGTCCCCGTCAAGGACCAGCGAATCATGCCGACCGAGCCGAGATCATACATGGAACTCCTCGAAATCAGCTCCGACACTGGATCAAATCGCCTCCAGCCAAGAGAATGCACTCCTCGCGGCGGCTGCCCTAGCTGCCCATGACGCCCAGACTGCCAACCCGGAAGACCACAGGTCTGATGCCAACACTGTATGCTCAGAGTCAGACAGAAGTGTGCCGCTTTTTCCATCGATCACGGCCCAGATGGCGAATGACTTCTAACTTTGCTCCAGGGACAGGTTACAGTGGCATGCACTGTTGCATGTAGTGGGAGCTGCTATTGGTACTTAGCTTTACGGCACAGGGTACACAGGCTTTTAGGGCAATGTCCTATTGTAATTTTCGGATTGTTTTTTTTTTAGTGCAGACATGACCTTGTCCTCCCGAGCGACTGCACTGATGGGTGTTTTCCTGATGATTACTGTTGGATTATTGGGTTGGGTTTGGTCCTTTCTTGTTTTTTGGGGAAACCTAGTATTGGGATGTTAAATTGGGTTAATGTGCTTAGATTTCCTATGATGTCTTCCTATAGAGCCCACTCAGCGGGATACACCATCTTAGGCCACTCCTCCCATGATGCCATCACTTAATACATACACCCTTTGTACTTGGAATGTACGGGGCCTGGGCTCAATACATAAACGACATAGAGTCCTAGCTCAACTGAACAGACGGAAAGCCTCTATTGTATATCTCCAGGAAACCCCCCTTAATAGAGAGGAGGTGTCCAAGATGCAGAAGAAATGGAAGGATCAATTATATGCTACTGCCTACTCGGCTTTCTCGAGGGGGGCCGCGGTGTGGTTGAGAAACACAGTGTAGTTTAAACTTCTAGAGCAGAAAATAGATAACAGCGGCAGGTATGTCCTTCTGCGTGGCTTACTAGATGGAATGCCTGTGGTGTTGGGCTGCATTTACGCGCCTAACACAGAGCAGGATAAATATCTAGATACCCTTAGCACCGTACTATCGGACTGGGCTGACCACCAATGGATACTCGGCGGTGACTTTAATGCCGTGCTAGACATTGATTTGGATAGATCCCATCCCCCACTGCACGCTGTCGACAGTAAGAAACAAGCTAAAGCAATTAACGACTGGGCAAGGGGCTGGAACTTGCAAGATGCTTGGAGACTTAGACACGAGGGACATAAAGAATACACTTTTTATTCACCTCCACACGGATTGCACACACTAATTGATCGCTTTTTCTGTACTAGTACACTGCAGGGCTCCATTTTCTTGGCACTTCATATGGGGAAGACCCTGTCAGATCACAATCCGGTGGAACTAATGACGCAATGGGGTAGGATTCCCACCCCGATCCCCATGTGGGACTGCAACCTGACATGCTATAAGACCAGGTGTTCCGCGTGACCCTGTCAGAGGCGATATCACATTATTTCACTGAAAATGCAGGAACTGCTGGTTCCAAACAGATAGAGTGGGACGCATTTAAGACGACTATTAGAGAGGTGGCTATTAGCACTAGAACGGTGGTTGTGAGAAGTTGGCCTGATATATGATGCTCACTAGTTCTAGTGATCACCTTGTATCAGTCCAAACAACCCTTATGGTGATTGGTTGTAAAGTCAACCTTATAGACCAGCTATCCTAATGGTAGCATGGACAAAGCAGTCTTAGGCTAAACTCTTTTGGCATGTGAAGCCAGCTGTTTTACCATATATAACCCCTTGAATACCAAGTGAAAGGACACCACACAGGTTGTTATGAAAATAAACAAGATATTTATTAACTAACATACACCTCTGAACTCTTTATGAGATCAGAAGGCTAAGCACATGACAATCTCTTAGGAAAAATACGTTTAAGTTGCACAAATTAAAATGGTGCCCTAGGGGCACGACAAACCATATACTAAGTAAGTGGAATGTGAAAGTCGATAAAAGGAATGGAGCTGTCCAGAGGCTGTAGGATCGCTGGGACCACGCTACACTAACTCTAGGTAGGTAATAGGAGGCCCACGGAACACGTGTGCAGAGTGTGAACTCACACACAAGATGCATAACAGTGTCTATGGACAGTACAGTTCAAGTAAAAGGTGAGTATGGACAATGCTGACTATGTAAGACAAAAACGACTGTGGAACTGGACACTAGGAGAGTAAAGCTACCCTTAAGCACCGAAATGCTCGTGTTAACCTCACCCACAGGCTGCAGGTGCATAGGTGCGAAGTCGTGTCGGGTTCCGGCGTTGAAGTCTATGGAGCCTGGAAGAAAAGATGCTGCAGGCGATCAGGAGGAAGATGTCCGGTGTGATCCAAGGGTGGATCAGTGAAGAGGAGAACCTGAAAGCAGAGGGGACAATGTTCAAAGTCACTAGCCAGTGACTGGAGTGGAACCAGGAGTGGAACCAGATGTCGTCGTCGCGATCAGGTGAGGGTGGACGCTTGTCTCTGCAGTCACGTGGACCAGGTGGTGTCTTCGACGACCAGGATGGAGGCACGAGCTGTCCCACGCAGGCTCTCGCTGTCGGCGGTGTCGGCTCCTGAGTTGAGGTCAACAGGCCTTGGCAAAGGCAACCCACGCGGTGAGTGGAAACGGCGTCTGGAGTGGACCAGGAGGGTCCGGGGTGCTCCTCTTTTGGAAGGGAGCAAGGGCCAGTCTGGAGCAACCAGACCAGCAGTGAAGATTTCAAGGTTCGTCGTCTAGGAGGTCACTAGCCAGCCGGCAAGTGACCAGACAACGCGTCAAGCAGCAAACAGGCAGAAGGGCCCCACGCAGATCTCGTGGATGCTGGAGGGCTGGTCTTCAGTGCAGGAGCTGCTCGGGGTCGGGGCTTCTCAGTCCCCAAAGCACTTGGACGAGGTTACCTCAGAAGTTGTGCTGGAGCGAAGTGCTGCTTCTTTCAAGATGGCCGAGTGCTTGTGGATACACAGTTTTTTTTGTTTTTCCGTCTGGTGTGTGCACAAATAAATCAGAAGGTTTTCCGACGCGTGAGCTGGCCACATACAGTTGTCCATGTGAGAAGCACGGATTCTCCAAATCTAGTCCATACACTTGCAGCGATTGTCCTTGTGCTTTGTTGATGGTCATTGCAAAAGCGAGTCGCACCGGAAACTGCAAACGTTCAGTATTGGAAAGATTATGAGGGCCCTGGGGGCCGATATTTAACAAATTTTTCTTTTCTTTTTTTTTTGCCAGAAACCTTCACGGGAGTGTACTCAACAACTTCCCAAAGTTTCATGCCGATTAGATGAATGGTGTAGTAATGCATAAAGGACAAACAGACAGACATACTTTCGTTTTTATATATATGGATAGATGTGCATGTGTCGTGTAGTTCCTATTTTCCCTATAGGCCCTGCGCATTGGAATAACATAAACAGCAGTGTAGACGTAGAAGTGCGTTCTTCTAGGTCTCTACTGACTATGTTAAACTTAATTGGGTTTGTACCAGCTAGCTCAGAGGTCACTGGAAACTTTCTTGACTGAATAGGAAGTGATCAGCTTCCCTGGCTCAGACAAGAAGGGATTCAGTTTTCCAACAACCGCATTAACATGACAACTTTGCTCCTCAGAATAAGAGTCAATCTCTAGAGTAGTGTGAAACAATAGACAGCTATTTCACTCAGTCAGTTGTGCAGGAATTACTTTCACCTGGATGCAGAGAATAGAGAGACAGGCGTTTTCAATAAAAGGTATTATTTATTGAACAGTCTTCCTTCTCATGCAAGAGGAATGAATTGCCACAATTGCAAGACTTGTTATTATAAAAAGTGTGTACAGTAAAAGGAGTATTGCGAAATAATACTGTAAAAGCATTGATATGGTTTCTTAGCCATACAATAGTTAAAATGAATAAAATATATACATTCATATATACATTTGGCTAACGTACTCAACTGGTGCTTCTAACTACACCTACCCCGGTGTACCTGACCTAAGCCTAATACGTGGGAGGGAGTAAGTAAGTAGCAGTTTAAGTTAAGTTGGTTTTGCCAAGGGTTTGCTTCAAGAATTCTCTCTAAGGGTCTAGTCAGCACCGTACCTCTGAAATAGAATGTTGGAGGTCTGGTATCTCCTCTCAGGACTCGATATTCCAGTTACCTGCAAGGGTAGGCTGGAAACGCCGGAGCTGGATTTTCTCAGCAGGAGAAAAGACAGCGTCTTTCTCAGCGCGTCAAGGAGGAGGAGGGGCAGCGTCCGTGGGCTTCTCGCATTTTTTTTTTTTTTTTTTTTTGAAATATATTTTTATTGCAGGAATCAGTAAACTGTTACATATATGACCAGCATCAAAAATACACTGAAATCAATCGACTGCATCCCGTCCACCCCCCGCGGCACGTTTTTATACACTATCATCCAGCCCCCAGTTCAAAAGTCGGGCGATAAAATCCAGTGGGGGTTCAGCAGGAGCGAAAGGCTGGTCCGGATAATCCACTGTCCGTCATCTGCTTTTCTAAACAAGCCCCCAAACCCAAAAGAAAGTCCCACCCACAAAACACTAACTTGCAAAGAATTCCCTCCCCCACCCAACCCCGCCATCAGTGTATGGTAGCAACCGCAATAGGATTCATGAGAGGACCCAAGATGAGCGTATCAGTAACAGAAAACACCATCGCCTATCGGGACTCAGGGCGCGCTGCTATCTCACTATCAGAGTCGCTGGGGGCGCAATAGTCTCTGAGGGCCTGCACTAGTGTCTCCCATTCCAGCGCTGTCTCCTGTGCTTTTTCGTTACGTTGTCTCCCAGCTAGTTGGTATCTCAGCGTGCTTTCCCCCGCCGCCCACTTCAATAGTTCGCTATGCCATCTGCTCCCAGTCGGACCAGCTCGTGCCTTCCAGTTCCTGGTCACCTCTCGTTTGGCCAAGAGAAGCCCTAAATCAATAAATTTACTGGAAGTTTTGTTTTTGGGGGTATGTGGAAACCAATGCAACAGACCCACCGCCGCATCAACCGATAGTGGTCTCCCCGTCACCTCCGTCAGGGTCTTCTCCACCTCCACCCAGTAGGAGGATAGACCCGGGCAGGCCCACAACATATGGAGGAGGTCTGCCTCTGGCGCCGGGCATCTGGGGCAGGCTGCCGAGCCCGTAGCGAAATACTGTTGTATTTTCGCCGGGGTCAGGTATGCCCGATGGAGTACATAATAGTGGACCAACTGAAAACGGGCGTGACGCGTCCCCTTCCAAGCTCGCCGCACGAGCTGAGACCAGGTCGCTTCCGGGATTTCCTTGCCTATGTCTGCCTCCCAACGGACCTTGAGGGTCGTAAGGGGGGTCAGCCCTTCATTGATCAACCTACCGTAGAGGCAGGTGACCGCCTTCACCGTGCCCGCAGACATCATGACGTATTGGCATACCTGAGACGTAGGAGGTTCCTCCTGTCCGCCTTTCCAATGCGCCTGGATCGCACGGACCAGGGCCGAGTGCAACAGGAAGTCCCCGGGGGGAATCTCGAAGCGGTCAATGAGCTCCTGGAAAGGCAAGAGTACCCCAGCCTCATAAAGATCCCCCACCAACTGCAACCCCGCGTCCTCCCAGTCCGCCAATCGTGACCAATCCCCGCCATGGGGCAACGCCGTCAGCATCCCCAATGGTATTTCCGGCGCATACGGTATCCGGAGTTGGCCCCTGGCGTGAGCCCGGTTCCAACATAGGCGAATGGTCTTTTCCTCCAACGTCAGGTCCTGTAAGGTCAAACGTTGGCGTAGAGCTATGAAAGATAGGACATGCCTGGCCATCCCTGTACCTCTCCTGTCCTCCGGGCCTCGGAATTCCCTGGCAACCTCCTGGGTGAGGGTCTGGAGCTGCGCCGCCAGATAGTATTTCTCGAAATCCGGCACCGCAAGTCCACCCTCGGCTTTCGGCCTCATCAGGGTCTTAAGGGCCACTCTACGGCGGCCCGAGCCCCAAAGGAATCCGGTCATCGTCGATCGTAGGAGCCTAAACGTGGCTGGCGGGATCCAAACTGGCAGCGCCCGGAAATAGTATAGCAGTCGGGGGAGAGCCACCATTTTGAGGAGGGCGACCCGCCCCGCCAACGAAAGCGGCAGTGTAGCCCAGAAGTCCATATTCCCCCGTAGAGCTCGAATGCATCTGGTGATGTTTCCGTCCAGGAGGTCAGATGGATCATGATAAATGTACACCCCCAGGTATCTGAAACAGTCAGGTTCCCATCGAAGTCCTCCATTGAGGACCGGACTAGGGGTGCCTCTGCGAACCGGGAAGAGGCATGTCTTGGCCCAATTTACTCGGAGGCCCGAGACCGCCCCAAACGCCGTGAGCGCCGTCTTAGCTCCATGTAGGGCCTCGACTGGGTCCTCAAGGAAGAGTAATAGGTCGTCGGCATATAACGAAACATGGTGCGGGCCCGAAGGGGTCCAGAAACCACTGTAATGCGCCCCCGACCGGAGTAGCACTGCGAGGGGCTCCACCGCCAGCGCAAAGAGAAGTGGGGATAACGAACAGCCCTGTCTCGTGCCTCTTTCTACCGGGTACTGTGAGGAAATTAATGGGCCCGCCCGAACCCTGGCCGACACGGAGGCGTATAAGACCGCGGTCCATCTGATGAAGCCCTCACCGAGGCCAAACCGTCGCAACACCGTGTGTAGGTAGTCCCATTCCAGGCTATCAAACGCCTTCTCTAAGTCCACCGACAGGACCACTGGGCACGGAGCATCCATTAGCGGCTCACCCAGTAAGCGAAACAACCTACGGATGTTCATTGTTGTATTGCGCTTGGGGATGAACCCGGCCTGGTCCTCATGCACTAGGGAGGCCATGTGGCCAACTAGTCTCGAGGCCAGGATGCTGCTCAGAATCTTATAATCGACCGTCAGCATCGATAAGGGCCGGTAGGATGCCGGATCGGTTGAGTCTCGCCCCGGCTTGAGGAGGGGAACCACCAGGGCCTCACGCATCGAGCCAGGCAGTCGGCCAAGCCTCTTCGCCTCTCTATAAACAATCACCAGTCTCGGAGCCAGGAGGTCGGCATAGGTCGCATAAAATTCCACAGGAAGACCGTCTAGTCCTGGGGTCTTGTTCCGCGCCATCCTTTTGATGGCGCTGCGGATCTCCCCCAGTTCGATATCGGAACCTAGGGCTTTCGTCACGTCAGGCTCCACCACCGGGAGCTCTAGGGGTCCCAAATAGTCCTGAAGAAGGTCGGGGTCTTTGGCAGCACGACTGCGATACAACTGATCGTAGTAGTGCCGGTAGCAGCCTAAAATCTCCGGTTGAGTGTGCACCATGGTCCCGTTCGCCATACGCATGGATGTCGTCAGTGAGGTCTGGCGCGTAGGGTTAGCCAGCCATGCCAGCAATGCACTCGATTTATCCCCTTCTGCAAGGGACCGAACCGTATAGGCCTTGTAGTCGAAGCAGCGCAGCCGCTCGACCTCAGCCGCCACCGCCTCCTTCGCCTCCGCCGTGCGTCCCTGGAGTTCAGGGTGCCCGGGGCGGCGGAGTTCCAACTCCCGAAGCTTCCGATCGGCCGGCCGTGGGCTTCTCGCATCTGCTGGGCTCTGCAAGGGACAGCTGTTCTGCTCCTGTATTCACCACCACCATTGTGTGTGCTTAACGCAACGTTGGTATTATTTATACCTGAAAGGTGCCGACTTTGACGTACGTTTTTGGACATAAGACGTCAATAAAGATGTCACTAAGGACTGGTCGTTCTTACAGTGCTTGCAAGAGTTCTATTACTAATCAAAACAAAGCAAGCGGGGCTTTCCCAGGTTGCTGGGGGTTTAATCTGTTGAAAGAACTCGGTGTGTTATCTAGGAATCTAAGGAAGTGGCTTCTGCTGTGTCATGTACTGTAATGAGCTGCAGAGACGAGTTACTGATATATGGCTCTGATCGTTTATGCCATTATAGGGATATCTATTGATTATAGGGGCATAAGGTCATAATATTGATCTGGGTCCTAGATAGAACACAACACGTGTGTGCATTTGTATATGTGTGTAGTTAAATTTATGTAACTCTGTGTGTGTGTCTCTCTATGGAAGAGAACTTGTGTTAATGCGGGACGCTAATAAGAAAGAGTGCTAATGCGGTATTAAATGCGTGCACAAAACTTGTACTGCAACCTTAGCAGTTATATGTGTGCAGCTGGAACAATCGCAATGGACCGCACACCGCAGCTGTTTGTGTGCGTCGCTTTATATAAGACAACTTGTGTGCATGCGGCATGTTATAGAGAAAAAGTCTTAAAACGCCCTTAAAAGGTATGCGCTTGTCTTAATTGCAATGTCAGCAAATGCAACTGAACACATTTAGGGTGCATGGCCTAAAAAGCATTTGTTACAGGTTATGGCGCAAATATTTTTTAAAAACGGATTAAAGCGTGCACATGGCCTATACTGTAACCTTGGGAGATACACGTTTAATGCGGCATGCTAGAGCGAAAATGTGTTAAAGCGGCATTAAAAGGCATGCGCGTGTCTGAACTGCAATGTTAGCAAATGCAACTGAACACATTTTGGGTGCATGGCCTAAAAAGCATTTGTTACAGGCTATGTCTTAAATGTATTCAAAAGCTGTATTAAAGCGTGCACATGGGCTGTACTGTAACCTAAGTAGATACACATAATTTTGCATGTTCGCATGTGTGTGTATATGTATAGGAGTAAAGTTATGTGTGTGTAGCTCTTTGTATGTATACCTCTCTATATGCGTATTTATATATGTGTGTATGTATGTAGTTTTGTGAACGTATGAATGTGCGTGTGTGTGTGTAGCTCTGTATGAGTGGCTCTATGCCTGCACAGCATTAAAAGTAATATGGGCTAAAAGGGCTTCTTTGCTGTAGCAATTAATATTTTGTCGCAAAAGCTGTATTAAAGCATGTGTGAGAAACAGTAGTGTGTGTACAAAAGACCAGTGTGCGTGAGGAAAACCGGAGCATAATGCACAACTATGTAATTGTTATAGATAGGGCATTGTACGTAAAAGAAATAGTAATGTGATAATATTTGCACAACATACCTAAGCACATGCATATTGCAATACATTGTACTCGCGTGGACTGTATGATATGTATGCAGAAGTGCAGAGGTGGTATTACTTACAGAGCAGTCTTACGCTGCTCATGTGTATTGTGCACACAGGTGGTATCATCTACAGAGTAATGTGCGCTACAAATGCACTTTTTTTAAATGCATATTATACAAATTAAGCTAACTGTTTTTAATACAAAGTGCACAAATTAAGCTTTGTTAATATGGCGCTACTTATAAGCTTCTAAATGGGAGATGCTGTCAAAAAAAGAACAAATAAGAAATTTGGCGCCAGCTGTACCCGTGTACATTGTTTGCCTCTTCTAATCGTACACGTGCAACCTAAAGTGCTAAACAAAGAAGACAAAGTGGTATAAGATGGCGTCAGCAATAGAAACACTTCTTTTGTAGCAATGGTAGCAATGGGCGCCAGGCTAACTCAATCGCTGCTTGTGAGTTGCTTCCAGGAAGGGAACAAATTAGAAATGTGGCAGGGGAGCTAGGGCAATTTATTTATTTATTTATTTATTTATTTATTTATTTATTTATTGAGCTTATTGAGCGCGACAGCTACCCAAAAAGGGTTTCCCGGCGCTAGAAGATACTGAACCAAGAGGGAGGAGAAAGTCTCAGGAGGAGAAAGTCTCAGGGAGGAGACCGGGCAAGTTACTGGTTGAATAGCCAGGTCTTGATGGCTTTACGGAAATGATTGTAGCGAGTTTCTAAGCGGAGAGGTTGCGGGAGGGAGTTCCAGAGCTTGGGACCTAGAAGGGAGAAGGATCGGCCTCCCATCCTAGCTCGGCGTGTTTTGGGGACACAGAAAAGGCCTTGGGTGGAGGACCTCAAGCATCGGGCCGGCGTGTAGGTATGCATAGGGTTTGGAGGTATTTGGGTGCATTTCCCCATTTTATTCTATGCATGAGTCTGAGAGTTTTGAACTTGACCCTGTTTTCGACTCTTAGCCAGTGGAGCGCCTTAAGGTGACCGGACATACGTTCCCTCCTATGGCATTTGCATAGCAGTCTGGCTGCAGCATTTTGTACCAGTTGGAGGCGTCGCATGACTGCCTGTGATGCCCCCAAGTAAAGGGCATTACCGTAGTCTAAACGGGAAGTGATCAGTGAGTTGAACACAGTCTTTTGTGTGTCGTCCGGGAGCATCCAAAGGATTTTCCTGAGCCATCTCAGAATTGTAAAACAGGTGGCTGTGAGGTTGTTGACCTGGGGTTCCATGGTTAGGCCCTTGTCGATGGTAATGCCAAGATTACGAACTTGTTGTGACGGAGTTGGTAAGGGGCCCAACTTAATTGCTTAATTACTTCTTCTAAAGTGACAACAGGAAAAAACAAAATAGAAATGTGGCACCAGCAGTATGCGCCCACATTGTCTGCCTCTACTTATTTTGAACGTACTAATGTAAAGGAGTTTCAACAACAGCAAAGCTGTGCACATGGCTATATCGCAACTTTAGCTAATGCAATTTGATGCATTGAAGATGTACAGCGCGTTATAGAGCATATCTTAATTTTTTTTTTTAAAGCGGCATTCAAGGCCTGTACATGGCCTGTACTGTAACCTCAGAAACTACGCGTTTAAAAACAAAATGAAACAATGCGCACATGAAACTATACGTGCTGATAGACAAGTAATGTAAAACAACATTGCATGCCGGTGTTAGCAAAAACTGTGCTACAAGATATGTACAAAATGCTAGCAGCAACGCATAAAGCAGAAGGCTTAAAGACAAGGCCTACCACAGGCGTATAACCTTCACTGCAACATCTAACCAGCATGTTATAGCGGCATGAAAGACGTGCAGATAGGCAGTACAGCAAATTAACAACGTCATGCGTATATTATCATGTTGTATAACGCACAGGCGTATAACCTTCACTGCAACATCTAACCAGCATGTTATTGCGGCATGAAAGGCTTGTAGATAGGTAGTACAGCAAATCAACAACGCCATGAGTATATTATTATATCTTGTTTTTATTAAGAGCACACTAAGCAGTGCAGCAAATGCACACTACACGCATATATTATCTGTTTTGTTTTATTAAAAGGACACTAACTAGTACGGCAAATTAACATGCCACATGTATATTATCATGTTTAAAAGCGTGGTAATAATAGCAAATAAACTATGTGCACATTATGCACTACTAGCTAATGTTTACATTTATTAAATGCGTTTTAAAAAAAAGATGTTCATCACATAGTGACTAACAACACTACGACATGAACTATACTACAAGATATTTACAAAACGCCACCAACAACGTACAAAAAATGGTTCAAATGCAACTTTATATACAAGTATATACAAAATGCCATTAACCATGTAAAGCAGAGGGCCTACTAAAGAAAAGTTTGTATGAAAAGCCACTTATAACATGCTAAGCTAAAGGCTCAATATAAATACTTTAGTTAAGACACAGTACTAACAAATGTGTGAAAACAAAAAGAAAGTATGCATTAAAGTGTTATATGTCTACATTTAAGAGGCCCTTCAATAAGCCAAGCAAACGTTTGCAATATGCTTGAAGCCTCCATCTAGCCTATTAGCTGCAATCGTGTGCGGTACAACAAACGCTGTTAAACGTGCGACAGAAAGTGCTAAGCTACGAAGAAGTGTTATAAGCTGGCGCCAGCAACAGAAACACTTCTTTTGTAGCAATGGGCGCCAGGCTAACTCAATCGCTCTTTGTGAGGTGCTACTAGGAAGGGAACAAATTAGAAAAGTGGCGCGGGCGCTAGGGTAACTTAATTGCTGTTTCTAAGGTGGCAACAAGAAGAAACCAAATGAGAAATGTGGCGCCAGCTGTACGCACGCACATAGTCTGCCTCTACTTATTTTGAACGTGCTAAAGTAAAGGTGTGTCAACACAGGCAAAGCTGTGCACATGGCTAGATCGCAACTTCAGCTAATGCAATTTGATGCATTGAAGATGTACAGCTTAAAAAATAGCGCGTTTACAGAACATATCTTAAATATTTTTCAAAAGCGGCATTCAGTTCAGTTTGCTTTATTCGACTTTGGTTTAAAATCATAAAAGCGGACAGTTAAAAACAGTCATAAAACAAAACATACAGTAGCACAAAGTATGTACAAGCTAAAAAACTTGGGCCCAGCCTGTGGGAATAATTTCATCATTGTTTAAGTGCGTTTTATAGGCTTAGCATTCACAGGTCTACCAATTCCAATTCCAATTCCAAAAATTCTTTATTTCGGCCAAATGGGCCATAAAAGATACAATAAAATACAGTACATATATAACACAGTATTTACATATAAAAAGATCTACTAGATCTGCATGGGGTAAGGAATACATGGTACCAGTTCAGGGGGACATTTTCTTCCTTATTATCCATACTGCCATTAAGAATTTTGAGACAGCAAAGACAATATGGCCCAGGGTGTTAGTTTTCATAACCCTGTATGCCTGTAAGTACTCCCTAAAACCCAGGTTTCGGCACAGGGGTGCTATCCAGCGCTTCCTGGGACTCTGGTAGGCATGGCAAACAAACATTATGTGTAAATCATCTTCGTCCTGGGTTTTGCAACAAGGGCAAAGTTTGTCACCCCCTGTGGACCATTTATGGGTGAATACTTTGGTGGGAAGTGTACCAAACCTCCATTGCAGGAACAATTTCCTCGCCAAAAGAGGAAAGATAAAATCCATAAAAGGTTTGAAAAGATAAGAATTTTTGGATTCCATAAAACGTCCCGTCAAGGTGCCGCTGTTGTGAGCATTATCCATGTCAGCCAGATTTTTGTTTTTATATAGAGCTGGGTGAGAGTTTTGCGCGTAATCCTTTGACAGCCCTGAGCTGGATCATCCCATAGGTCTGGCAAGTTCAAACTGTGCAACTCCGTCTTGATAAAAGCCAGCCAGGGAATTTTGTTGCTACCATTCAGCCTCAATACATGAACAAGGTCCTGTCTGTAATGGTACAGTTCCTCGGTAGTCCATATCCGGTGCCAAAACTTCACGGGTTTCGACAGGAGGTCTTCGGCAATGGAGTGTAAACCCAAGTCTAGTCGTAGGGGGAGGAGTGGCGTACCTTGCGGGAGAGCGAGTAAGCGTCTCAAAAAATTATTTTCCACCGCTGCCAATGCCTTCCCTGCTTTGTGACCCCACAACTCGCTGCCATACATGGCTGCTGCCTTCGCTTGGGATTTATATGTTTCCAGGGCCGGGCTTACAGGCTTAAAGGTGGACCTGTTTGCTACCTTCAAGAGTGCGCCCGATAGCTGGGATAGTTTCAGCCTTGACCTCGCTATCTGACAGTCCCAAGCTAAGTTTTCTTGTAATGTTACCCCCAGATATATAAAGGTCGAGACCCTCTCAAGACTAACTTCCCCGAGTTTTGGACTGGGTCTGGTTTTGGTAGGAGGATTGAAGATCATGAACTTAGTTTTTTCAGTGTTCACCTCCAGCCCATGTTGATGACAAAAAAGGCCAAAACCATTCACAATCCTCTGGATTCCCATGGGGGATTTGGAAAGCAGAAGGGTATCATCAGCAAACATAATTGCCGGGACCCTCCTGCCTGCCAAAAGCGGGGCATCATTGTCCTTAACAGTGTCAAGATGTTGAATGACACTGTTAATGAAAAGACAGAACAGGGTCGGCGCCAAGACACAGCCCTGTCTGACTCCTCGGCGGACCGGAAATTTGCCCGAAAGCTTACCATCCCTCCCACACCTCACTTGTGCATAGTTGTTCTCATGCAGCCTGATGATAATACTAAGGAGGTGGGGGGGTACTCCTAGCTTCTGCAGAACCTCCCATAGTTTCCCTCTAGGGACTAGGTCAAAGGCTGACCTCAGATCCACGAAGACCATGTACAGTCTTCCTCCCTCTAGAGTTACAGTCTTCCAATAAAGAAGGAGAAGGCGGAAGATCTGGTCCATGGTCGACGTGTTCTTTCTGAAGCCAGCCTGGAGGGGGCTCATGATGTCGTTGTCCTCCACCCAGTCCAGGAGGTGATTAAGGATAAGGCGTGCAAAAAGCTTTTGGGGTACATCTATTAGGCTAATGGGCCTGTATTTCGCGGGGAGCAGAGTAGACCCTTTCTTGTGGATCGGAACAATCTCTGCCCCCAGCCACGACCCGGGGATTGACATACCTCCTAGAATGGCATTGAAAAGAATGAGAAGGTATGGGCCCCAGAGGGTCTACCATTACATCAGGTTGTTATTTACTACAAACAAATTAATAGAACTTAATAGAACTTCCTATGCTTGTAGATGTTGTACATTGGTTCAAAACGAGTAAAAGCGGGGAAGCTACTACCATTCAATACACAGGCCTTTCTACCCATCAAATGATTGTGTCCTATTTTTGGTCTTAGAAAAGGGGGGTGTGACGCACTGGGATAAAAGTCATGTAAATCCCAGGTGGATATAGGACCGTCTCCTTCTCGGGGCTGCAGGTTTGCAGATATGGGACAATATTTCTGTTCCTAAATTTAACTAGCACTAGGTCACCGGGAATGTCTTTTGGGAGAGAACCTAGCCAGCCCACCCTTCTGACACTCACTATACTTCCATTAAGGTTGGTTGGCAGAGGTCTATTTTTGTTAACCAAAACGTAACCTTATTTAGTAGATCTTCTTGCCTTTCGACTTTTCCATAAGAGAGTGCTGGTACTCCCGAAAGGACATACACAAATGGAGCAGCCTCCGGTGGTAGTTGTATATGAGGTGCTTTATTGAGCTCTGCTCTAGGAGCAGTATACTGTGCTAATATGGCTTTAGGAGGGATCTTGGGAGCCTTTGGGGCTGGTGTAATAAGGGATAGTGGCTGAATTTGGGCATTAATGCTTTGTGTAGATGGCGTAGGTACTTCGGAGGCAGCAGGTGGCTGGGAATGGTTAGATGTAACAAAGTTTTTTGTAGGTGGCAAGTTGGCCTTGATCATTTCTTCTAAGCCCGTTAGCCTGTCCCCTAGAGTCTTTAATTTTTCCACCAACGGCGATGTAATAGATTTAATCAATAGTTCAATCTGGGTCAATAAAGCCAGCTGGGAGGGAGGTGCTAGATGGTCTAATTTTTCTGCAGCCTCTGCGGTTAAGGGGGAATTAGTGGTAGCCAGTGAGGGGCTTACGGACAGTTTTTGTAACTTTGGGTGATTCCCTTTTTGTTTATCCTCATCGTGCTTCCTTTTAACTGATGTGACCTGGGGGAGTGATATACTTTGAGTATTAACTTTTTGAGGTAATAGGGGCGGTTGCAGCGGGCAGTCATTAGGGGGTAATGTACCGATGCTATTAACAGGACATGGTCGGGCACCTTGTTGTTCGTATCTTGAACCCACTGAAACATGCCTGGTTTTACATAGAATATTTAATTCCTCTTCCAATGAAAGGCTTTGCGCCATACCGGCTGTTAATGAAGGTGAATCTACCCTGAGTGTGTTATCTACAGACTGGCGAGAATTGTTTTCCTCTGTTACAATAGAAATGGGCAGTATTATCCCATTTGGGTGGTGGACTTGTGTCCCATGGCGTGAGCCCCTCTGAGGGGTGGCTTTTCTGTTATCACCCTTGCGAGTCGTAAAGTGGCTTGGTTATGAATGAATTGTAAGCGGGTAATACCAAGCAGTGACAGAATCGGGATAGTTAAAGGTACGAGAATTAAAGTCCGTTAGTACAATCAAATATTGGGTGCACCAAAAAGTATAGAGTCCAAGTCTCATTACCTCCTCATGTGGGAAAGCCAAGGGGGGTGGTCCGTCCGTCCTCCTCTGGCCTCTGAGGGCCACAGAGGGCCCGTCCTTTGCCCGGGCTTAGCCTGGCGCAGACCCGCGCTCGTTCCCGCGACGCGGGGTCTGTGCAGGGACTTATGCGCCTCCTGGCATGCGATTTGCGGTCGGCGTGGTCTTCCGCCGCAAGGTAGTCTGGGAGGTGTAGTTCCTGGCCTACCTCCACACAGCGGCCGCTCGAGGTTGAAGGTGCGGCAGCGGGAGGGAGACAGGCGGGACACGGAAAGGTCAGGAGTTGCTAGTCCACAAGGTAACCCCCACTGCAAAGTGTGTCAGTAGTCGGTAATCTCAAAATGCACCATGAAGTAACAAAACTGAAATCCAAATCCCAAGGAATGCTGGGACCTGTAGTCCGACCCACACTGCGGCCGCTGCCTGTTATCCAGAAAGGCTGCGACAGCGAGGCGGACGAATATCACTTAGTGAGAGCCGAGAGGAGCAGAGGAACCAAGCATCTTGTGAGTAGGATGAACACACCCTAGAGACAGTCACACGGAGAGAGCAGTCACGGACTGTCACAGACACGGGCGTTATAATTCCATAGTCCAAACGCTCTCCGTGTTCTGCCCCCTCAAACCTCCTCCACACAGCACCCCGGCGATGCCAGTCACAGCCGCAGGAACGGCGAAAAAACTGCGAGAAACTCACATCAGGCAGAGCGGAGGTGCACTGCAACCAGCCACTCCAGTCAGCGCGCACCAGCGCGAAACTCGGGAGCCGCCCGGAGAGAACCAGCAGAATCAGTCAGAACGCCTAAACAATGTTGCCACCATCAACCTCGTGGAAGGGGGGAGGAGCCAAGTAGCAGAACCATAGAGCAGTCAGTTTCACGGGTCACGGCACGCACCAGCATTCAAGGCCTGTACATGGCCTGTACTGTAACCTTAGAATCTACGCGTTCAAAAATAAAATTTAACAGTGCCCACATGAAACTATACATGCTGATAGACAAGTAATGTAAAACAAAAGAAAGGAACGTGCGTGTGTTTTAATCTTTTATGCATGCCGTTATGAAAAAACTGTGCTACAAGATATGCACAAAATGTTAACAGCAACGTATAAAGCAGAAGGCTTAAAGGCAACTTTATATACAAGATGCCATTAACTGTGCAAAGCACAAGGCCTACCACAGGCGTATAACATTCACTGCAACGTCTAACCAGCATGTTATTGCGGCATGAAAGGTGTGCAGATAGGCAGTACAGCAAATTAACAATGCCACGAGTATATTATTATATCTTGTTTTTATTAAGAGCACGCTCAGCAGTGTGGGAAACTGTGATAACATGGCCCTACGCTAACCTGTTTGCTATTTATGAGGTGCTAACTACGAAGAACAAATTGAAAATAGGGCGGCAGTTGTACACATCTACATTGTGTGTCTACGCCTACATTGTGTGCCTGTAGTTCGTCAACACTTATATCAACGCAGCAACAAAAGCGCACACGGAAACTAAAAACAGCACTTTTTTGCTACTGAAAGCGCATATGAAAAAGTAAAGCAGCATTGGAATGCATGCACAACAACTAAAAAGTATTACTAAGTATTATTCAAAAAGCGCACAAAAAGTAAATGTGTACACAATCCCAAAACACAGACTGCGCGTATATGTATGTTTCATACCGCACCGGTAGTAGTACAAAAATATAAGCTGCCACTAACACGCTTATGAAGAAGAAGGTAAGTTAACTGTAAATTACTAATACCCATGTACATAGCTTGTATTGTAACTTATGCCCTCACATCTTATTGAAAGCGCCTATATTGTCTACCGATAAGTTGTTTGTTCGCTCTTTACTTTCAGCCGTCTAGCAAATCAACTGCGTGCACATTACTCGCTCGTAAATAATGTTTTCATTAATAGGACGCTAAGCAGTCCGGCTAATTCATACTGCACTCGCATATATTTTTTCTTTTTATTAAGAGCACTTCAAGCAGTACGCCAAATTCACACACCAAGCGTACATTATACTTGTTTTGTTTTTTATAAAATCACATAAGAAGAACAACAAATTCACACACCACACGTATATCAGTAATGGTTTTATTATTTTGTAAGTTATTTGTTTGCTCCTTAACTTTTAGCCATATAGCAAAGAACTGCGTATATTATTCTTGTTTTGTTTTGCATAAAATCACGCATAAGAAAAGGAGACGTTCACGGCATGTTCACTACTAAATACACACCCCACGTGCATAATATTATGAACAAACGACGCCGCTGTACATGCCCTCGCTCGCGAAAGTGAAAGCGTGGGGAAGCACAGGAGAGACGCGCGCGTTCACAGCCTATGTCTCCAGGGGAAGCACGAGAAGACACGCGCAGCACGAGAAGAGACGCACACGTTAACAGCCCATGTCTTCAAAGGCGCGCGGGCCAATGTATTTCGAAGCTCGTGCACCTCTCCTGTTCCACTTCGCTAAGCTACCCGGCAAGAATAAGTCTTGCTGTCGCGAGCAGCGCAGGGCGCTGCATCGCTAGGCGAGACCTAAAAATGGATAGGTGTGCTAGGTTTCCCTAGGTGTCGTCAGAGCTAGGGTTCAAAATCTACGGCTAGGCACTTTGCAAAAAAAAAGGGTCTGTTTTCACTGTAAAAATGAAGTGTGTCCATGTTGCGTTTTGAGACGTGTCCTGTCGCGGCCACTAGGCCTACCCACACAAGTGACGTACCATTTTTATTGGGAGACTTAGGGTAACACAGAATTGAAGAGCAACTGTTATTACCTATGGACTTTCAATGCATTTCTGCCTTCCAAATGAAAGACAATGTGTAAACAAGCATTTGCATGCAACCGATTTTGCCTTTGGGACCTTATATATTTTTAGCAATGCAGCATATCATCTTGGGTGCTACAAAACTTAAGAAAGACATCGACAGCACTAGAGACCACAAAGACTGCAACAGCAGAATATAAAGTTTGTGAACATACTCAGTTCTTTTGTAGCAAAGAAATATACAATTACATTTATTACCACATGTAGGTTAGACTATGGACATCAAATTTCAGCTAATAGGCAACACAAGGGACGCCTAAGGTATTATACACTCTGGAATGTCAATGGGTCTAAACGCTTGTTTTGGTTATCAACAGCCACCAAGGCTAAAGAGGTTGATAAATTGCGCCCAAAGACTGTGCTCCAGTGCAGGTCACGGAAGTTGGATAGGATATCTCCTTCAGGACAGGGCTACACTGACTGACCTAAAGGAGAACAGGCTGATAGGTTCAAAGCCAGAATAATTAAGTGTGGTCAAAAAAAGGTTGGTTTGGGCTCACAAAGGAAAGGTTTTGTTTCAATAATGGTGCCCTTCTGCTGAACGGCAGAGGCATCCCTCAATCAAGCCTAGTTATGAATCAAAAAAAGCAGTTGGGTGCAGTCAGATCTACGTGATGTGTCAAAATTGGACACATGAGCTGTCCAGGGATGTAAAACAAGCCCCTGCAGCCCTTGCGGTGCGGGGGGGTTTGGGGACAAACTTTCAGGAGCCACTTCGACCCTTTAGGGGGGCCCAATTCAGCTGAAGGCCAAGTAGTATCAGTAAGATGCGGAAGACTAAGGGACACCTCTTCACATTCTGCAGGGGGGCAGGCATTATTTTGCATTAGGCCACTGGAGCTTACCCTGAGTGCACTTTGCAGACAAATTCTGGAGGACAGAGTGCCATATACTAAAAATGCTTCAAAAAGCAGTAGCAACAAGCACTAGTGTTATTGCAGCCACACATCTCACAACGAGCGGGCCAGGATTTGTGGGAGTAGTAAATACTGAAGACTGAGAATAAACCAAGCACAGCAGAAGACAGCAGATTTTCAGGATTAAGCTGAGAAATGAGAGCGCTCTATTCACAGGAACGGGGTACTGCAATGAGGTCCGAGGAATGTAACGGTTCAACTGCATGACAAAACAAGCATTTGCAATGCAATAGGTCTCGTATTAGGAAAGTTTGAGCTATTGGTATTGTAAATGACAAATTTTTTATTTAGGTTTTGTTTTTGAAAATAGCGAAATGAATAGCTTTGTCATTTAACATGCCAATAGTTATAACTTTCCCAAATGTGACACCTATAGCATTTGTAATGCAATATGTGTTGTATTTACGTGACTTACATGTATTGATATTACAAATAACAATGGTTTATAATTTTTTTAAATAATTAATACTTAAATAAAAGTTATTGTAATTTATAATGGCAATAGCTTAATCTTTTGTAAATAACATTTGTGAAGATTATGTTCAGTGTATTTTATTGTGACGAAAATCCAAGAACACATGTCAAATATTAACATCTTTTTCTTACATTTGTAATAAAGCTTGAAACATTGAGATAACATATTTGAACCAGTTGTTGTTGAATGGTTGCACAGATTGATGCTGTGGTGGAGCTCAGTGATGTTATGGTGCCACAGAGTGATGCTGTGGTGGTGCTGAGTGATGCTGTATGCAATGCTATGTTTTGTTTTGCTATCCTGTTTTGTTTTGTTATGCTGTGCTATGCTGTTTTGTTATGCTATGCTATGCTATGTTTTGCTATGCTATGCTATGTTATGCTATGCTATGTTTTGATATGCTATGCTTTGTTATGCTATGCTATGTTTTGCTCTGCTATGCTTTGTTATGCTATGCTATGTTTTGTTGTGTTTTATTATGCTATGCTTTGTTTTACTATGCTATGATTTGTTATGCTATGCTATGTTTTGCTGTGTTTGGTATGCTATGCTGTGTTTTGCTATGCTATTATATGTTTTGTTATGTTTTGTTAAGCCATGCTATGTTTTGTTGTGTTTTGCTAGGCTATGCTTTGTTATGAGATGTTTTGTTATGCTATGCTTTGTTATGCTATGCTTTGTTATGCTATGTTTTGTTATGCTATGTTTTGTTATGCTATGCTAAGCTTTGTTTTGTTATGCTATGCTATGTTGTGTTTTGTTATGCTATGCTATGCTTTGTTGTGTTTTGTTATGCTATGTTTTGTTATGTATGCTATGGTTTGTTGTGTTTTGCTATGTTTTGTTTTGCTATGTTTTGTTTTGCTATGTTTTGCTATGCTATGCTTTGTTATGCTATGCTTTGTTATGCTATGCTTTGTTGTGTTTTGCTATGTTTTGTTTTGCAATGCTATGCTTTGTTATGCTATGGTATGTTTTGTTGTGTTTTGTTATGCTATGCTTTGTTATGCTATGCTATGTTTTCCTATCCTATGCTTTGTTTTGTTATGCTATGCTATGTTTTGTTATGCTATGCTGGTGAGGATGAGTGAGGGTGGGTGAGGGTGGGTGAGTGAGTGAGGGTGGGTGAGTGAGGGTGGGTGAGTGAGTGAGGGTGGGTAGGTGGGTGAGTGAGGGTGAGTGTGTTAGAGCGGGGGAGAGGGTGAGAGGGTTGTGAGGTTGTGTATCCTATGCTTTTTAGGTCTAGCCTGTCGATGCGCATGCGCATCGAGCTTGCGAGTCTATGGGGGCTTATCCACTCTTTATCCAACTTGCAAGGAATCGTGGCGATTCCTTGCAGTGCACGAGAAATTTAAGCTCAATGCGCATGCGCATTGAGCTTAAATGCGCGTGCACATGCCCCCAGCCGCCTGCCTTGCCTACTCTCTCTCTCACAGCCTCCCCCAGCTCCGCCCCCTCACTTCTTGATTGCACGGCCGCTAGGCCGTGCCTCCCCTACTCTCCTCCCCCCTCCTCCTCCTACTCTCCTCCCCTGCCTGCCTGCCGTGTCGCACCTCTCCCCTCTCCGCCCCCTCCCCTGCCCGCCGTGCTCTCCCCTCCTCTCCTTTCCCACGCTCGCCTCCTGAAAGTCGTCTTCGTTTTGTCTCACCGCTCTCCGTTTACTTTCCTGCCTCCCCCTCTTTCACCCCTTTCTATTTTATATCTCCAATTTTCTCCTTTTTAGTTTTATTTATTCCAGTTCGTGTGTCGCCTCTTTCTTCCTTTGCCCATCCAACCTCCGTTTTTGTTCTTCCTTTGTCCCTGCTCAGCAGCCCCGCATGCCTTCCCCAGCAGCACCGCACACACGCCCCTCCCCCGCTGTCCCCTTGAGCAGCGCGCAGACACCCGCCCCCTCCCCCGGTGACATGTCTCTCGCTGCCTCTGTTTGTGTTGGTGCAGCGAGAAATGTTCTGTCACAATCCCGGGAAATATCACCACCTCCGGGGATTATTTATTAACAAGCGGGCTCCTGCCCCGCCTCTCTCCTCTCCTCATTCGATCTCTCTCATTCGGCTTCTTCTGCTGCTCTCCCCTCCTCTCCTTTCCCACGCTCGCCTCCTGAAAGTTGTCTTCGTTTTGTCTCACCGCTCTCCGTTTACTTTCCTGCCTCCCCCTCTTTCACCCCTTTCTATTTTATATCTCCAATTTTCTCCTTTTTAGTTTTATTTATTCCAGTTCGTGTGTCGCCTCTTTCTTCCTTTGCCCATCCAACCTCCGTTTTTGTTCTTCCTTTGTCCCTGCTCAGCAGCCCCGCATGCCTTCCCCAGCAGCACCGCACACACGCCCCTCCCCCGCTGTCCCCGGAGCAGCGCGCAGACACCCGCCCCCTCCCCCGGTGACATGTCTCTCGCTGCCTCGGTAAAGTCGTCTTCGTTTTGTCTCACCGTTCTCCGTTTACTTTCCTGCCTCCCCCTCTTTCACCCCTTTCTATTTTATATCTCCAATTTTCTCCTTTTTAGTTTTATTTATTCCAGTTCGTGTGTCGCCTCTTTCTTCCTTTGGCCATCCAACCTCCATTTTTGTTCTTCCTTTGTCCCTGCTCAGCAGCCCCGCATGCCTTCCCCAGCAGCACCGCACACACGCCCCTCCCCCGCTGTCCCCGGAGCAGCGCGCAGACACCCGCCCCCTCCCCCGGTGACATGTCTCTCGCTGCCTCGGTTTCTGTTGGTGCAGCGAGAAATGTTCTGTCACAATCCCGGGAAATATCACCACCTCCGGGGATTATTTATTAACAAGCGGGCTCCTGCCCCGCCTCTCTCCTCTCCTCATTCGATCTCTCTCATTCGGCTTCTTCTGCTGCTCTCCCCTCCTCTCCTTTTCCCTGCCCCCTTTCCAGCTCGTGTTCTTCCTTCCCCTCCCTTGTTCCTCCCCTCCTTCTCGCGTGCACCATGCAGTCCTTCCGCGTCTCACCTCTTTCCCCACTTTTCGACCTGCTAATCTTATAACCATCCTCTCCACTTTGCTGTCTCTTTCTCCACGTGGTCTGTCTCATTTCCCTCGTTCTCTGACTGCCTTTGTCCCAGTGCATCCTGATGCACACCACCACACATGGATGTCACTCTCTTGACACCTCTGCGCAGTCTCTCGTGCTCCTTCTTTCCTTCCGCTACGCCACACCCCCTCACTATACCATGCCATTGCACCTACTCCTCTACCCCCATCTCTGCCTAGGTCTCACTTCTTCCACGTCATCACTTCCCCAGCCCTCCCTTTGCCCCTTCTCACCACCTTAAAGCATCTTCAGATAAGATGCACACTCTAAAGTGTGCACACACCCTTTTCATGCCCTGTCCTCCCTCTCCTCGTGTACCCTCTAGAGCGGCACTCTCTTTTAATGCTCTTTCTTTCTTCTCATCACTTCTCTTTGCCCCCCCCCTATTTCTTACAATATCCCACCCTTGAGCCCCCTCCCTCACTTTCTTTTCTTCCCTTCTTACGCATCCACATTTCATTCTTTTCTCTCTTCCCTCTGCGCCTTACGGCCTTCCTCTTCTCCCCTCCACTATTAATTCTCTCGGAAGCCCTTTCTCTCCTTTTTCCTATGCTCGCTCCCCCACCCTTCTCCCGCACTTCACTTCTCCAGCCTCCGTCTCATCCTCTCATCCTTATCTCATTGTTTTCGTCCCCTCCGCCGTCGTCTCATCTGTATCTCGTTCTCTTCTCCGCTCTCGCCTCATTTTCTTCATTTTCTCTCCCTCTGCGTACCCGTCCTCATCTCCTTCTATTCTCCCCACCCCTCTTTCTTATCTTCTGATTTTTTCTCGCCTTGCAGCGCCCTCCTTCACTTTTCCCGCGTAAAACCGTTCTCTTCTCCGCATCTCTTTTATTTTCCGTCCCCACTGCCATATACTTATCTCCTCTCCATCCTCCCTTCCCAACTCTTTCTGGCCTCACCCCGACCTCGCACCTTATTTCCTTCAGGACAGTCTGGATGCTTCACAGCTCCTCTGGCCTCTCTACCCCCCCCCCCAACCCTCCTCATCTCTTTCTTGCCCCCTCTCCAGCCTCCCTCTCCCCCCACCCCGCCCCTCGTGTCTTTCTTACCCCCTCTCCTCTGTCCTCACCCCTCGTTCTCGTCTCTTTCTTGCCTCTCTCCTCTCCAGCCTCCCTCTCCTCTAGTCTCATTCCACTCCCATCTCTTTTTAGTTTCTTTTTTCCACCTACATCCTCACCCTCATCTCAGCCACTCCCCCTCTTCTCTCCACCTTCCATCCCTTTCTCCTGGTCCTTCAATCCCACCGCATCCACCACCGCATCCACCACCGCATCCACCACCACATCCACCACCACCATCACATCCACCACCACATCCACCACCACCATCACATCCACCACCACATCCATCATGAAATCCACCGCCACATCCACCACCGCCACATCCACCACCGCCACATCCACCACCACCACCACCACCACATCCACCACCACCACCACATCCACCACCACCACCACATCCACCACCACCACCACATCCACCACCACTTCCACCGCATCCACCACCACCACATCCACCACCACATACACCACCAGGTGCAAATGCAATGTTCTTGGATTTTCGTCACAATAAAATACACTGAACATAATCTTCACAAAATTAAATTACAAACGTTTAAGCTATTGCCATTTATAAATTACTATAAATTTTCTTTAAGTATTAATTATTTACAAAATTAAAAGCCATTGTTATTTGCAATATCAATACATCTAAGTCACGTAAAGACAACACACATTGCATTACAAATGCTATAGGTGTCACATTTGCGAAAGTTAAAACTATTGCCATTGTAACTGACAAATCTATTACTTTTGCTATTTTCAAAACCAATACATAAATAACAAAAGTGTCATTTACAATACCAATTGCTCAAACTTTCCTAATGCGAGACCTATTGCATTTCCAATGCTTGTTTTGTTGTGCCATGCTATGTTTTGTTATGCTATGCTGAAGAGGGTGTATGAGGGTGGGTGAGTGAGGGTGTGTGAGGGGGTGTGAGGGTGAGGGTGTGATGGTGTGTGAGGGGGTGTGAGGGTGAGGGCGAGGGTGTGATGGTGTGTGAGGGTGAGAGGGTTGGGAGGGTGAGGGGGTGTGAGGGCGAGGGTGTGAGGGTGAGTGAGGGTGGGTGAGGGTGTGTGTGGGTGAGGGGGTGTGAGGGTGAGGGTGAGTGAGGGTGTGTGAGGGTGTGTGTGGGTGAGGGGGTGTGAGGGTGAGGGGGTGTGAGGGTGAGGGGGGGTGAGGGTGAGGGGGGGTGAGGGTGTGAGGGTAAGGGTGTGAGAGGGGGTGTGAGAGTGAGGGTGTGAGGTTGAGTGAGGGTGCGTGAGGGTGTGAGTGAGGGTGTGAGGATGTGAGGGTGTGTGATGGTGAGGAGGTGTGAGGGTGAGTGAGGGGGTGAGGGTGTGTTAGGGTGGGTGAGGGTGTGTGAGGGTGAGAGGGTGTGAGGATGTGTGAGGGTGTGAGGATGTGTGAGGATGTGTGAGGATGTGTGAGGGTGAGAGGGTGAGTGAGGGTGAGTGAGGGTGAGTGAGGGTGTGTGAGGGTGAGTGAGGATCGGTGAAAGTGAGTGAGGATGGGTGAGGGTGAGTGAGGGTGTGTGAGGGTGATGGTGTGTGAGGGGTGAAGGTGAGTGAGGGTGTGACGGTGAGTGAGGGTGTGCGAGGGTGAAAGGGTGTGTGAGGTGAGAGGGTGTGTGAGGGGGTGTGATGGTGAGTGAGGGTGTGTGAGGGGGTGTGATGGTGAGTGAGGGTGTGAGGGTGGTGTGGGTGTGAGGGTGTGTGAGGATGAGGGGTTGAGGGAGTGAGGGGGTGAGGGTGAGGGGGTGTGAATGGGGGGGGAAGGGCTGTGAAGGTGAGTGAGGGTGTGAGGGTGGGTGAGGGTGTGAGAGAGGGTGTGAGGATGTGAGGGTGTGTGTTGGTGAGGGTGGGTGAGGGTGAGTGAGGGTGAGTGAGGGTGGGTGAGGGTGTGTGAGGGTGTGAGAGGGTGAGAGGGTGTGAGGATGTGTGAGGGTGAGTGAGGGTGGGTGAGGGGGTGAGTGAGGGTGGGTGAAGGTGTGTGAGGGTGGGTGAAGGTGTGTGAGGGGTGAAGGTGAGTGAGGGTGTGTGAGGGGTGAAGGTGAGTGAGGGTGTGAGGGTGAGTGAGGGTGTGAGGGTGTGTGAGGGTGTGAGGGTGTGTGAGGGGGTGAGAGGGTTTGAGGGTGTGTGAGGATGAGGGGGTGAGGGTGTGAGGGTGTGTGAGGGTGTTAAGGTGAGTGAGGGTGTGTGAGGATGTGACGGTGGGTGAGGGTGAGGGTGTGGTGTGAGGGTGGGTGAGGGTGAGGGTGAGTGAGGGTGGGTGAGGGTGTGAGGGTGAGTGAGGGTGAGAGGGTGTGTGAGGGTGAGTGAGGGTTGGTGAGGGTGTGAGGGTAAGTGATGTGTGTGAGGGTGTGAGAGTGAGTGAGGTTGTGTGAGGGTGAGGGTGTGTGAGGGGTGAAGGTGAGTGAGGGTGAGTGCGGGTGTGAGGGTGTGTATTTGCATCTTTTATTGTTTTCAATGTTTCACTGACAAATGCTTTCTGTAACAGTTCTGTAAAGGAGCTCAAGTCCTCGTCAACAATGTAGAACAATCAAGCAATGCACCACGTGAGAAAAATGTGCGTTCTTCAGTCATATGAACCACCTATCCACTAGTTTGTAACCGACAGAGAAAAAGCCTTTAAACTGTGCGTTAGAACTCTGACTCTGCATTAGCACTTAGCCTCCACTACAAAACCATTATATTGAAAGAAGCTGCATACATCGAGTCTAATTGATGTTACTCAATAATGAGCTAGATAGTTCCTCAAAGCACCTGTGTATAAATAATGTCTTAGAACTCAGAAGTGTTTCCGGTTTTACGCTCTTCAAACAATGTCTAGCCATAGGAGGTCTCTTGTTGGGAATAACCAGACTGGTGGCAAATGAACCACAAAAAGCCCATCATTCACTGTGACATCAGCATCAACGGGAAAACAAAATACAGCCACTTTTGTGCTGCTTCCATTCACTCTACAATAACGTTGGAACATTATTTCAGATATTTATTTTTATACAACTGTCTACATTGAAGAAGAAAAAAACCAAGGAACGTATTTCCCTACGTGCACATACATTATCACTATGTCCTTACATCACCGCCAATGCCCTCCTGCTACACAACGTCTATTACTTTGGGGTTACAAAGTTTCTCATTGATATTATGCAATTTGATATTGATAATCGAATTTTATCAAGTAGGATTTTTGGTTAAAACGGCTATCCTGATGCCAATAGCCACGACTGAAACACTGGGCGGCAATTCTGTTCCGGGCCATTGACAAACAAAAGCACAATCAAATGCAAACTGCTTTTCAGAAATTTAATTAGGGAAGCAGCAGCCTTTGATGTGCCGGCCAGGCAGCGCTGGGAGGGGGGCTGGGCACGAAGGAAGGAGAAATGCGAGTGTGAAGCAGTGGGCGGGGAAACAGATCCCTGAGAAGACCAGGATTACGTAGGAAGGAAGAGAAAGGAGACAAGACATAGACAAACATTGGCCGCGCGGCTGCCGCGCGGCCGCGAAAGAAAGTCTAGCAAGAGGCAGAAATAATAATTTAAAATAGTCAGCCCAGGAACCCTCCAAACTAGTTAATCTGCTCACGGCGGATCCCCCGCCATATGAGATTGTTATTTCACTCGCAATTATACCGTGTTTAACAATGATTTATTATTACGACTGTTAGTCACAAGGTATCAGCTTGTAGACACGCGCATATGGAGCAGGATTACTGAATAAACAATAAAACCAGAGAACGATCATGTTCCTGTGCAGTGCGACTTAAAACGTTTTCAAGTGCAAAGTATTTGGAGATGAAATTAAAGCTGAAAGATGCATGATTTTCTGAAGCCTCGTATTCCCATGCCGGGGAAAAGCCATTCTGTCTGATGCAGAGGAATAAAAGCGCTCGCCCGGTATGTACATGGCTGGGAGACAATCACACGCCATATAAAACAAGCATTGGCCGGGCAACAAAGAAATAACAAGCATTCGCGGCCGCGAAATGAAATGAAACAAGCGGAAAACGAAAGCTGTGGAAAACTAGATGTGCCGGCCGGCCAGCAGTGAATAATTAGGGGAGAGAGAGGGGAGGTGCTGGGGAACAGATGGCCGTGAAGCAGGGGGCCGGGCAGCGGAACCCTTTGAAGTCACGGTCTGCGGCCGTGAATAAGTGATGGCGGGGGGCGGGGCAGTGGAACCCTTTGATGCAAATGCTGTTGGCAGCGGGAAGCCTGTGGGGAAATGCAAGCTCGTGCACGAAGGAGCTTGTGGTCACGTGATTTCACGTGAACTTTTGAAAATCCGGATCGTAAAAAGTGGATGGACGGCATTAGGTCTCTCCAAGAGACCTAAAAATAATAGCTCCCTCACTGGATAAACAGTAACCACCCCACCCCCCAAATCGCCTGCCATAAAGTAATAATCCAGACAAGTGGACAGCATAATTTAATGCTGCAAACTATAGCACAAGTTGCCAGGACAAAATAAATATTCAAAACCCTCCTTTAGGGAAATCCATAGTTTCTTTTCCCTGCTGCCTACTTTATACCATATCCCTACTCTTTATAGTAGACCATAGTATTATAAACAAATCCCCGATAAAGTGCTATCAGGTTTGTGAAAAAATCAAATGTATTCTTAAAGTCATACCACTTGGGGACTTCTTGTATTTGTATTTATACTTATATTCCCAGTGGGTTAAAGGGTTTCACTACTACCAGCATGATAAACCCACATGCTGGCAGACATGGTTTTGGGTGGAAATGTGAAGCAAAGCCCTTTTTACGATGACTACTTGCTCATAAGTCTACTAAACCTATTTTGATTGGCTTACCACACTAAGGAGTACTGTGGTGTGATGGAGTTGGCATTTAGACAAGTAAAAGTGAGTTTGGTGTCCACTTTTCTCGACCCAGTGGGTACAGTTAACATCACCCCCGCTCCAGCTGATGAAGCATGGGGTTGACGATGCTAATGAAACACTAACCATCTATCTGCTTAGTGTCTGGAGGACAGCTATGGTCGCAGCGTGTTGGGCTTCCATGAGGCGTTCCTCTGCTGACAGATGCCGCTCTCTCAGCTGTGGAGCGCCGCAACCAAAAGTGAAAGTAAGCTGAGAAAAATACTGCACCTCACCTTTCGTCTTCTGCTTCGTACAGCGGAGAATACAGCTAATCTGAGGATGGACCAAGTGCCTGGAACTGTGGAGAGCAGCCTACGTAGAGCACCACACTGGAGCACTAGCTGCAGCAGAATACACATTTCCAGCCGGCTCTGGGATTGTAAATAGCAGTACCACAGGTAGTACTAATAAACCTTTGTGGTGGTAGCTAACCCGGGGGAGACGTCTGCGCAGAGGAGTTTCCTACACAAGAAGAGAAGAGTATAAGGGGGGAGCTGCCGGCCTTGCACTGGGAAAGAGGTTCGAGTGCTCAGGGGCGTAGGAGACACTAAAATTCTGGGGGGGACACGGACAACCTTGTGAACTTTCCATTGACGCTATACAAATCACCGCCTGTTAAACAAATACAGTCGCATAGTTTTGAAGCGAAATATTGAGAAAAGCAGGCATGTAGTCACAGTTTGCACGTATGCTTTATTGTTATTTACATTCATATAGTAATCAGACCAAATGTTAAAAAAACATGTATAAGAATCTTGCATCTTCATGCACCAAGCAAAAAAGGTCACTGACTTCTGGTGAGGGCGTCATGTTTGTAAGTGCATTATGGTTTGAAAAGTACCTGCTGCTGCATTCCTGGTCTCCAGCAATTTTCAGGCAACAATAAAAATGTGAAGATAACTTCGGTGATTAATGATCTTTATTGAGAGAGATCAGAGGTCTGACTACTGGAAGTTTTGACTCATGGTAAGGTAGCCACAATGTGTTAATATGCCTGCTGCAAAGAACGTGTACCAGGCAGATCACAAAATGCATATAATGTAAATAGGTCAGTGAGTTACTGCTTTTGTCTGAGAGATTCTTTTGCTATTTGCAGTTTATAAGTTAAAATCCTAACATTGAACAGTGAGCTATTAACCGTCATCAAAGAGCTGCATGAAAACTGCAAGGTATAGATTAGAACGTTATGATTTTTACCCAGTCTCATTATCCTAAGGTTGGAAAATGGGTTAATTGGGATGGAAATCAATTCTGATTATTAAAGAGAACCCCCAACCATGGTGTTATGTTTTAAATGCTGGGTTTGTGCTTCTCTGGTGTTGCAAAGCCATCTGTGCCCAGGGCACTCCCTAACTTTTTGCTGACTTGTACTGGTGGTACCTCACTCTGACTGACCGCGGCCTCGGACTAACCAGGCCCAGGGCCAGTGCTATGTTGAAAGAGACACTTACAAATACAGTAAAAAAACCTACATACACTAGGGTGCACTATGGGTAGGGTACCTCCATGATTGACATGACCTCTCCTATACGGCCCTAGTACATAATAGGGCATGGAAATTGAAACTACCTTTAACTCCCTAGTATATATTAGGGCATAGTGGTTTAGAGGCCATCATCCCTTCCTGCACTTGCATGTGTGCACTGATGTAGTCTGAAGTCAGTTTAAAAGCAGGCCTGTGTTAGAGGACTGCTTTTAAAATGCTAATTGTGCCCAATCTTGACTTTTGGGTTTGGGGCACTTACAAATTGATAACCTACAATGTTGGGGCATATTGGGTATCCCCAGGAGTTCCCCTAGGTGTCCCAGGGGTTAGAGGTCAGGTATCCACAAGGAGGACCCTTATAAAATGAGTGTTATATGCCCTGGGATCCTTATATAGTCAATGGTATTGGAAAAATTGGCCAGTTAATTTTTCCATTGCAGATCCCCAGCCCATAGGTTAAAATTGCAAGAGGTTATTAATTAATAACTAGATAAAGGAAAGCCATACAACTAGTATTAAAGGACTCAGAAGAATGTTAATGATAAATGCAACAATGTGGTATTGTTGAATTTATTCTAAAATGTACAGACAAGAAGTTATAAGACTTTCTTGTATGCAAGCCACAATTCAGCCCTCTAGTGCCCTGCCTTGATTTGCAAGAGGTAAGTGGATTGGACTGGCTGTTTGAAGAGGTGATAAATGACTCCTATAATTAGGAGGCCTGTCTGGGAGAAGAGGTTGCTGTTGGTAGGAAGGCCAGAGCCAGGGGAAGGGGTAGTAAACAACGCTCTTCAAGAGAAGGAGACAAACTGGAAAAATCACTTTTATTTACACCTCTCCCACAGCCGAATGGGGGGATTAATGAGGAATTCCCAGATGTAAGGTGAGGGGACCTAGGTAGATGAAGCCATCCTGTAGGCTGGTTTAGTTAGTTCTGCTTCCTACGCTGGAAAACGAGCCATGATGAATTTTAGAGAAATTGTGCTCTATTCGGGAAAATAATGCCACACTTTAGAGGATGTGGTCATACCCTGGTGCGTTGCCCTGCACCTAATTGGACAGGAGTGTCCTCCTTCTTGACTCAGAGAACTTGGAATAAGTAGCTGAAAGGGACAAAGCCTCTCTGATGATGCTGCTTCAAACGTGGGAGAAGAAGGGTCCCTGCTGAGGAGTTTGATTTGAACCACCCAGGCCCTGGACTGAAGATTGTGCCTGTTGCACAGTCTGGAATTACAGTCCTATAGACTCCCTTGCTTCAAAAGGACTAAAGAGTGGACTCCCTGCAAGCTGAAGGTTAACAGAGCACACCTGGACCACCAAGAATCCCCACCCTGGAGAACTACCAGTGAATTTGAAGGGGTTTTGTCCAAGTGGATTGTGGTAACTGAAGTCCATTTCAAGGACCACCTTGGAGATTCCAGACACTTGGCGTACATTTTGGACACTTTGAGACCCTTTGGAAAACTTCAGGAAGAAGTTCCAGAGGGTTGGAGAAGTTTGGAGCAACTTTGGTAAAAAGCTCCGTAAGTGGACCGACTCACTCTGGCCAGCCAAGCCGACAAAAAGATAAGAGAAAGAGGTGCACACCAAGTTATCTAAAGTTTACCAAAATTACATAAAAGTATACGTTAAACTTTTCGGGGTGCTGCAGTACAAACAAGTGTTGGCTAACACTTTATTATACAAAAGGAAATAAGGTGCAGAGGAGATCTGCATGTGCTGCGCACTGTTCCCTAGGAAAGAAAATTATTTCCACAGTGTTTTTGCAATCTTCTTTTTTTACTTGTTGTGTGTATTTATTAGTATTCAAGTCTTTTTAAATCATATTTATAACATACGTCCATATGTGGTTCAACATTTGAACATAAATGTACTACAACATTCAATAATCACTGTAGCAATTGTAGAATAATTACACATATTGCATTTCATAACAGAAGATATTGTATCATAGGTAAACCTATTTACAAATTGCCATGAATATACCCAAACTTAATGTCTTCATTGAAGTGTGGTAATCTCTTGTTTATGAGCCAATGCCCAATGCATTTCGGGAACGGGTTCCCTTCGTCAGGGGCGATATCCTGGAAAACACAAAAAAACGTTCTCGAGTGTTCTTCTGCCAACCGTGTATGAAATCCAAATGCTACGGTTGCACGTGTAGAAGTAATCCTGGCGTATGTGTTTTCGATCGTATTCTTAACAACCTCAAGCGGTAATAATCTGATGCCTCACAACTTCTTTCAAAATGCTGCTATTCCCGAGTGTGATAATGTCTTGTTCCTAATCGGTATTCAGACTGGAATCCATTCCGACGACAACCATCAACCACGAGTTGGCCTGCCGCCCAGGTTCCTCCCGCTGAAAAAGCTCCAGGGGTCCAACTTCCAGAGTTTGATCGGGCATATGCGGAAACCCAAGCTGGTGAACCCTCATCAAATCCGGCCTAGTGAAAAGCATTGAGAGACCTTGCAAGAAAAAGCTCTGCAAACATTTCTAATTCCGAACTTAGAAAAGGTAACCGAGGCCAACCATGAGAGCCAAGCCACCCACCATCAACTGTGCGCCAGCCTGCATCCCTAGCTCGTACCGCTGGAAAGCTCCGGAGGTTGGACTTCCATAAGTTTGACCGGGAGTTCGTTGCAAGGCAAGCCGGTGAACCCTCACCGAATCAGGGCTGGCTGAGACCTTCGACGGACCCCGTGAAGAAAAGCTCCAGAAAAGTTTCTAAGTCAGAAGGTAAAAACTTTGACCAAGACCTACCGCAAGGAGTAGCCCCGCAGGGCTTCATCAAGGTCGGCCTGAAACTTTGACTTTGAGCAGGTCCAGCTTGACTAGATGTACCAAAAAGGGATATACGTTTCTATGTGCTATATCGTGCGAAATTACTAAAAAGTCATATTCCCGGTTCCCTACATTGGATTTTTTTCATTTTAAAGAGAAAAATATTTTTTATTTTTATAAATTGGTGTTGGATTTTTATTGTGTGTTGTGTCTTAATTATTTACTGAATTGGTGTTTTTAAATGCTTTACATACCTGCTCACAGCCAAGCTACCAAGAGTTGAGCATGAGAATAATTATCGAAGACCGGTACGGAGCTATATATTGAGGTAGTGTCCTTATTGCCAGGGACAGATATACATTTGCCCCTACTATTAACCCACTTTCCAACATCCAGACCTAGCACTCTTAAACAATACTGTCTACAAGTATGGATGACATGTGACTCCTAAACCCTGTAGTTTTATTTAACATTTCCTTTACACAGATTTACACACCTATGATTGACTGCCTCTGTGTAGTGTGAATGATGTAAAGTGCTGACACTCTGCACTGGTATGAGTGGTGCTATATAACTAATTAAATACATCTGAGAAAGTGGATATGGAGACTTGAGCAGCACTATTAAAGAGTGGTAGTGAGGGAATCCGTGGCGGAGCTGGGTTGTTGAATACCAAGGCTGTCTATCTAATTTCATCTCCTGCTTCCTTTATCCACCAACATACTCTCCCTCCACATTATCTCCCTCTTCCAGGTTCTCGCTCATCTTTGCTTTCTCCTTTTTCTCTGTTTTCCATATTTCCCTTCCTCCTTCTGCCAACAACTCTTTATGCCTTTCTCTTGTTCGGCTTTACAGTCTGGTGGCTTAAATGATGTACCAGTCTCTAACAAAGACTACAGTTACGCCTCACCTGCAGACACCAACTTAAATTAAGCATCATTAGCTTGCAGCCCACAAAGGAAATGCCAGAGTGGCTATTCTGGCCCTTTTTGCATTGTATATCCTTCCTGAAGAGCAGATACACCTTTTTCTCTCCTTTCTGCAAGACACAAGGATCCCAGCCTTCGCCGTTCCCTATGGAAGGGAGAAGTGTGTGTGGTGATCGGTCTCGCCGGCTGCCAGGGAACCGCCCGCCATTGTAATATGGCGGGCAGTAATGCAGTCATCAATGGTGGTGGGACTGTCAACGACGCTGTGATGTGGCAGTCCCACCACCATTATAATCACCCCCTAAGTTTAATGTGCATGCAAATCCAACATTACCAACCCCTGGTAAGTTGCACTACTAGTTTTGAAAAAGTCCAATGGAGGTACCAATGGACGAGGTGGACTGGCCTCAAGGGTCTTGTGACCTCAGTGGCAGAGTCACTGTCGCTTTAGTGTGTGCTTCTTCGTATGCCTGCTCGCAAGACTGGAGGTGAACTGCATGGATTGTGGTGGACCGGCCTTCAAGGTTAACTCACACTTGCCACCGTTAGGGTCCACCTGCTGGTGCTAAGACACCAGGGCTTCTAAGATCTATCGGGCCTTCTAAGGTGTAGCATCGGAATGAGCTCTGTCAGAGTGAGGTCTGGTGGACTGGTCATGAAGGCTGAAAATGGTCCTCCAGTTCCAAATTTGGCAGCTCTGGCCAGAGTGCCACATCCTCTCCCCCACTGAACACCATACTGCCCCACTGGGAGAAACTGCCACTGCCTTCCGCTACAACCCAATTGTGCTGAGACTCAATTCAAATTATGCATTGGACAAGAGTAAAATGCTGCCTGGAAAAATGTAACAACACCCTGTAAAAAGCAAACACTGATTGCAAGGAGGAGCAAAGCATGTGAAATGTAAGCAGGCACAACATGGTTACCTTAACAGTTTTAAACTCATTATTCAGAAATCAGTAAGTGATTTTGCCTTAAAAGTTCAGGACTTGACTACAGGATCAGGAAGGGACCGTTTCAATGCCCATTGCTTATATCCTTACAAAACGTAAGCAGTTTGGTTTAAAAAAGACCAATTCCCTCAACACAGAGCTGCAGTACACATTTTATAGGCTAAAATAATTAAAACACTTGAAAACGCTCATATTAAACGTTTTCCACTCCACCCCTCAACCAGGTATTGCAGTCCCTTTATGAATGGTGCACTTCCCCACTCTGGGAAAACAATGTTGTTCAAAGAAGAAGATAAAAAGAAAGTTGCGCTTCACTGGAAAACTCTGTAAAGCAGCGCTAAGGTGCATGGGTGTAAATAACAATCTGGCCTGTCTGCTCACTACTCTGTATTGCTTTAGTTGGTTATCTAATTATTTTTCTTATTTTGATACTTTTTTTCTCTCCGTCCTGAGGTTGTACTTTGGAATAGAACACTGTCAGAAAATGAGGACATTTCCAGCCAAAGTGTTCTGCTCGTTTTTGGATCCATTTCACGGGGAACACATAAAGAAAAGGAGAGGTGAGAGAGTATGTAACAGCTGTCTTTTGAAATCAGCACTTAAGGATAAGTGAGACAGCGACAGAAAGAGATGGAAGAATAACAAGAGAGAGAGAGGGGGGAGGAGGGAAGCTACCAGAGGCAGAGCAGGAGAAGCGGACCTTGTCCTTGCCTTCTCTGGGCACGGCGGAAAATAGTTTTTTTTCCTTCTCTGCCCTTCCCAGACTAGCCAAGCCTTACTGCAGAATAACAAAGGGCAGAGGGCGGGTGGCCTCTTTGACTGCCGGCAGGTGAGGTCACAGGTCAAGTACAGGGCCATTAGGTAGCGCTTTCGCGCGCTAATGGCCCTTCGAATAACAGAAGGGAGAGGGGAAATTCTTTTGTCCCCTCGTTTCCCCCACCCTTGTCCCCCATGTCCCCCCCACTCCAAAATCTGGGGAGGATATGTCCCCGTGTCCCCCACACTTCCTACGCCCATGCGAGTGCTGGCCTTGGCCCAACATCCTCCCATCTTAGGCAAAATGACTCATCACCCATGTTAACGAGAATCTAACTGTGCGATGTAACCTGATGCTTGTGCAGATCACTTGAATGTCCTTGGGCTAAGCTCGTGCTATACGTGCATTGTAAAAACAAATTATGTAAAAGCACATCGCCGACAGCGCAATTGGCACATTGATAAATAAAAAATAAAGACGGTCACCGACAGGTTGAGCGATTAGAGATGCAGCTTCTGAGTGAGCCAGGAAATCGACGAGCGCGCTGACTTTTGGCGCATGCATGGAATATATGGCAGCGTAAGAGAGCTGTTTGTATTGCGCATGTCATTAGGACAGGCCAGGCAAAATATAGTGCAAAGTCACCAACCAATCACCGTACAAACAAACATTGAAAATGCAATAGGACTCGGATTTACCCGAGTCCTATTGCATTTTCAATGGAAGTGCCGGCATGAAAGAAGGCACGAACAGGAGGGGGTGGGAGGGTAGTTGTGGTACAAAAAAATTACAGATTGCGGGAGGGAACGAGGAGAGACAGGGAAACAAAACAGTTTTAGTGGTAACGGGGCAGATAGCCTCGGAAGAGGAAGAATGACGACATGGCAGTCAGGAGTCGGGACTAAGACGCCAAAACCCAATCAAAATGCAGGACTTTTCATTGCAGCCAATCAAATTTATGGCCGGAAAGGGGGCGGAGCTTCCCCCGCTATGCTGTATACAGCATCTCTCGCCGAGACAGCGCATGCGCTGCCTAGACGAAACCTAAAAAGAAGTCACTTTGAAAAATTTCCTATAATTCTCCTGCTAGTATGGGTACTCACAATTTCGTAAATGCTACTGTTTCTTAACTCTATATTTTGTTCCAAATTCAGAAATACACAGTTGCCTTCCATCCTGATTTTTTACTCTTTATATTTTCCCAAATAAATTGCTATATACCGGGTACATAATAATAAACCATTGCAAGACGCTGCTCGGTTACTGGCTCTGAGTACGTCAGGTTCTTGGTGTCCTATATAACCCCACAACCAGAAAGGTCCAGCGGATGTAACGGTATATTGCTTTCAAACATCTGTCATAATAAGAAGTTACAGGTGAAAACGTTGGCACAAATGGATGTTTTTTCAAATAATTTTCAATTTTTCCTATTTTCAACTGTTAGTTTCTATAAAGAAACCTTGAAGGATCTACACAAATGACCCCTTGCTGAATTCAGAATGTTGTCTACTTTTCTAAAATGTATAGCTTTCCAGGATCCATTTTTGCATTCATACCCATTCCTACCATTAACTGAAAGAAGGTTGAAAGCACAAAAATTTGCAAAAATAGGATATGTCCCAGTAAAATGCCAAAACTGTGTAAAAAATGTTGGTTTTCTGACAAAAGTCTGTCAGTCTCTGAAAGCTGGCAAAATTGTGATTTCATCCCCACAACCCCTAGTTTTTAATTTTTATAATTATATTTTTATTGAAAAAAGGCATGTAAACAATCAAAGCACGGCATTGCTAAGAAGATCCGTAGAGCACATTGATACAACAATAGTAGCTCATTGCACAGTACACCAAGGTTGTCGTCAGGAGTCACATACTATACAACTTCAGCAGCACCCTCATTCCCGCTCCCAGGTGGTTCACAAATATTACCTCGAAAAGAGTTCCAAGACCCCCATATTTGTGACCATTTCGTCGGACACCCCCTAGCAGCATAAATAAGAACTTCCGTCACCATACATCAGTCCATGTCCTTAGCCCAATCCGCAATGCTGGGTGGGTTTGGGGCCCTCCATAGACGTGCAATATTTTGCTGAAGCCCATAGTAACTCAAATTCTCTGCTTGGCACTGAGGTCCGTGGGTTCCCAAATGTTCAATAAAAGCAATTTAATGTTACATTGTACCTGTTGTCCGAACGCCTCCTCCATCATATGCACCACCCCCTCCCAGTATTTCTGTATTTTAGTACATTCCCACAGACTATGAACAAAGGTGCCCTCTTGCCCACAGTGTCATGCACAGCTACTGTCTGGGGCGTAGCCCATATGAACCAATGAGGGTCTGGACAAATATGTTCAGTTGAACCAATCGGAGTCTGCAGGAAATGGCTACTTCACGTGGAGACGCTACTGCAGCCCGCCACTCCTCGTCATCCAGCCCGGCCATGTCATGGGCAAGCCCGTCTCGACCCGTCCGCGCCTGGACCGCGCCCAGCGCCAGGACCCCGCGAACGCCACGACGCCCGACACCGCAACGATGCCAGAACCCTCCACGGACTCACCACTGGACGATCACACACCTGCTTCCTGGCCGCCCCGAAGCGCACTCACAGAGCTTTCACCTGCCGGAACTGCAGCTTCACAAGCATCCGCCCCACCATGCTGCAGACCAGGAAAGAACCAACCACCTCAGATGCATCCTTCTCAACACACGCTCCGCCCGCAAACACGCTGTTGAACTCTGGGACCTACTCGACTCAACATCCCCATACGTCGCCTTCCTGACGGAGACCTGGCTGAACCCTGCACCGGCACCCGACATAGCCATAGCTATTCCGGAAGGTTGCAAGCTCACCCGCAGGGACCGCACCAACAGAGCAGGAGGAGGAATCGCCATCGTCCACAGGAACACTCTCCGACGACACCCTCAGCACTGCCGAACACCTGCACTTCCAGATCCACACCGACCCCCAAGGACCCCGACCACAGTTCAGCGACTCCATCGCCGACCTTGTCAGCACACACGCACTCGCCTCCATGGACTACATCCTCCTCGGGGACCTGAACTTCCACCTCGAGATAACAACCACACCAACTCCACCACCCTGATTCACAACCTAGCCAACCTCGGACTCAGACAACTCGTCACAACACCCACCCACTCCGCCGGTCACGCGCTTGACCCCATCTTCTCCGCAAGCCCTCATGTCTCCTTCAACGACACCACCGAACTCCACTGGACCGCCCATCACTGCATCCACTTCACGTTCAAGAAACCCATCACGCACCCAACAGATGCCTCGCCGCTGCTGGACCAAAGTCACCGAAGACCAGCTGACCACCACCCTCGCCCAGAGCCCACCCGCCAACCCCACCGCCCACAACCTCAGACAGTGGATTAACAACTGGGCCAATACCCTTGCCCGATTAAGAAACACTCCAATAGTCACAACAACACAACCAGCCAGCTGGTTCACTGAAAACCTTCGGGCCTCCAAGCAAACCTGCCGAATGATGGAGAAGATCTGGCTCCGTGAACGAACACCGGAATGTCACGCAGCCGACAAGAACGCCACCCGCAGACACCATCACCTCATCAGATCCGCCAAAAGGGCCTCCTTCAAAGACCGCCTAGACCACAACGTGCACAACAGCAAACAGCTCTTCAGCATCGTGAAGGAACTTTCCAACCCCAGCTCCAACACCAATGACGTCCTACCCTCGCATGACCTGTGCGACTCGCTGGCCACCTTCATTCACCGCAAGATTGCAGACATCCACGACAGCTTCAAAGCCACGACCGGCCCGACAACCACTGAGACCTCCGCCCCCACGACCACCATCCGCACCAACCGCCTGCTCTCCTGGACCAACATCAACGACGACGACAACATCAAGGTTATGAACACCATCCAATCCGGATCTCCGTCAGACCCATGCCCACACCACATCTTCAACAAAGCCAGCACAGCCATCGCACCCCATCTCCGGAAAGTCATCAACACCTCCTTCGAGACAGCAACCTTCCCGGAGAGCTGGAAGCACGCCAAGATCAACGCTTTACTCAAGAAACCCAAGGCGGACCCAAAGAAGTTCCGGCACATCTCCCTGCTCCTGGCAAAGGTCATTGAGAAGACCGTCAACTAACAACTGACCCGCTACCTCGAGGAGAACAACATCCTGGACCTTCCCAGTCCGGGTTCCGCAGCAACCACAGCACCAAGATTGCCCTCATCGCCGCCAGAGATGACATCAAGTCCCTGCTGGACAACGGCGAAATGGTGGCCCTCATCCTAGCGGACCTGTCAGCCGCCTTCGACGCAGTCTGCCACCACACACTACGAACATGCCTCCACAACGCCGGGATCCAAGAGAAGGCCCAGGACCTCCTTCCTCTCCGGCAGAACACAGAGCGTCCGCCTTTCCCCCTTCTGCTCCGAAGCCACCGAGATCATCTGCGGCGTACCCCAGGGCTCATCCCTCAGCCCAACTCTGTTTAACATCAACATGGCACCGCTCACCCACGTCGCCCGTCGGCACGGCCTGAACATCATCTCCTACGCCGATGACACCCAGCTGATCCTCTCCCTCACCAAGGACCCCCACATCGCCAAAACCAACCTTCACGAAGGAATGAAGGCCGTCGCTGAATGGATGAGGAACAGCCGACTGAAGCTGAACTCGGACAAGACGGAGGTGCTCATCCTCGGAGCCACCCCTTCGGCCTGGCACGACTCCTGGTGGCTGACCGCACTGGGAACCGCCCCAATACCCACCAACCACGCACGCAACCTAGGGGTCATCTCGACTCCACCCTCTCCATGACTAAACAGGTCAACGCCGTCTCCTCCTCCTGCTTCAACACCCTCCGCATGATCCGCAGGATCTACAAGTGGATCCACACTGAAACGAGAAGAACGGTCACCAAACCCTCGTCAGCAGCAGGTTGGACTACAGAAACGCCCTCTACGCAGGAGCCTCTGCCAAACTCCTGCTGACCTTCAGAAAACTCAAGACCTGGCTTTTCAAGCAGTAGCAGCATCCCCCACCCCAGCGCCTTGAGACCCTTACGGGTGAGTAGTGCGCTTTACAAATGATATGATTGATTGATTGGTTGATTGATTAATGGTCCCATTTACTTCTAAGGCGGGTCAGGGGATCGGGCATGTTATTAATGAGCTTCCTATATTTGAGAGATATAGCCTTTTAAGGCAAGTCGCCATCAAGTATTCTGTCCTCTAGCGGAGAGGACTCGGGGAGGTCAGCCCCTTTAGGGAGAACTGCAATCAAATCGTGCTGGATTTGGAGATATCGAAACTGTGCAGAACTGGCCAATTCGTATTCTTGCTGTAATCGGGAGAGTGGTATTACCTCGCATGATTTCCATAGGTCCCCAATTCTGGAAATACCGATGATCTCCCATTTATCGAACCCTCAGGAACATGCAGTCGACCCAACCGGTCACTGTGCCAGAGCGGCGTGGCCCTGGTGAGTTTGCCCTCCCAACTCAGGCTTCTGGTAGCGTCCTTCCACACTTGCACGGCGTGTTTAGTCAGACCGGACAGGGCGGATGTTGGAGATGTACTATACAACGCCCCCTCGAAACCGCCGCCCGGGAGGAGCCATCAGTCTATCCTAAAGGCCGGGTCATTGTGTTGCCTATATCTACATTGATTGATTGCACCAAGCTGCGAGGCCCAATATTACAGTTTCATATCAGGATGCCCAATTCCACAGTCAAACCAACACAATGTACGTTTTTGCGTGGCACTGCGGGGGCTTAACCTCCCATAGCAGGTCCAGGGTCCACAAAGTCAGGTATCACCATTGTGACACTAGCCTCTGTGTCCCTGTAGGCCTGAGCCTCTTTTTTTATTGTCTAAAGGAGTTTGTCTGTACTTGCCCAAGTTATTGGGACTCGCAGGGAAGGACATATCCATGCCTCCATCACAGATCAAAACAGCTTGAGTTGGCACTCTGACTAGTCCAGAGTCCATCTCAGTTCCCAGGGTTAAACCTACTACACCCTTCTGTTGAGAACCACCACTTGGAGGGGAACTAGGGGGAACAGTTGCCTTAGGGGCAACGGTGGTTGGAGCTGTCTCCTTCTTGGTGCAATCACTGGTCCAGTGAGAATTACTTTTACACATTTTGCACCAGGGTTTCTTTAGACCTTCTTTCTTTTTGGATTGTTGGGGACCCCCACCATTAGAAGCTTTTTGGGGACCTTGAGAAGACTTCTGGTCTTTTGCTTTCTCACCACCCTTTTGGTCTGGCTTCTTCTGGTCACCACCTTGGTGCTGTACCTTCTGCTTCATCCTGGTTTGGACCCATTTGTCTGCCCTCTTACCCAATTCTTGTGGAGAGGTCAAATCAAAGTCAACCAGGTGTTGATGCAATAACTGGTTCTGACAATTAAGAATCTGTTCTCTCATTATAAGGTTATACAATCCTGTATAGTCACTTACTTTACTGCCCAGTAACGAGCCCTCCAGAGCCTTAGTAGCACAATCTACAAAGTCAGTCCAGTCCTGAGTCTGTGTCTCCTGGGTATCTCTGAACAGCAACCTATACTGTTCAGTGGTTAAGCCAAACCAATCTATTAAAGGACTCTTCAGGACATTGTAGTTGTCAGCATCCACTTCTCTGACAGGGAGGAGCTTGTTTCTACTTTGTCTGTAAAGAAGAGCCACGAGATTACTGCCCACTGACTCTGGGGTACCTGCTGTACTTTGCAGGCCCTCTCCAAAGCAGTTATCCATTTGTGGATGCCATCCCCACTCTGATAGGGAGGGACAATCTTGCTTAGGTTTTTATGGTTACAAGACCTATCCCCACCACTAGGGATTTTGCTGCCACCAGTGGGCTCTAGCCTACACAATTTTCTCTCTCTTTCAAGAGCTACGGTCTCTTTCTCAAAGGCAACTTCTTGCCTCTTGATCCTAAGCTTGACTTCTCTCATTCTAGCTTCATGCTCTCTTCTCTCAGGGGATGTTCTCCTCCTGTGAGCTGAGGCAGAGGACCCTACTGATGAATCAGAATGTCCAGATTCTCCTGAGAGTGATCTGGGCCTCCTGGGTAAACCTGCAGGCCTAAGTGGAGGGATAGAGGGAGGCCTTCCTAGGCCCTCACCACCCTCAGGTATTCCTGTCTCTTCCAGGATAGGTTCATCAACCTCCTCCTGGCCTGCATCCTCATTATCTTCAGAATCCTGTTGAGGAACCCCACTAGGATTTTCTTCTGATGATGGATGGCCCCATCCCTATTACTCTGGGTATCTAGATCTGATGCTTTTGCTAAGTCATCTGCCACTAAGATATCTATCAGATGTTGGGTGGTGGGACTCTGTCCTTGCTTTAATTTTCTTGTGACACACAATCCTCTTAAATCTTGGAAAGTGAATGTGTCATATTTAGATGTCTGCTCTTTGCTGACAAAGCCATGACTAGTGAGGTGTGGTGTGTGCAGCTACCTACACTACTTATTTCCTACTAGAACCTCTAGAAGTTGTAGTCAGGGTGTGCTAAGCCCTTACCACCTACAACTGCTAAGTTCAGTAGAACGTATGTATTATAAGTCTTGATTCATATGTACCTACAGGTACCTTAATGTGATTTTTCAATTGATATTCTCAAGATTATTTGGTAAAACAAGTGCAAGCTCTTATCCCATCCGCTGCACACCAATGTGAGAAGTTAGCCTGGTATATGATGTCCACTAGTTCTAGTGGGCACCTTGCACCAGTCTAATCGACCCTTATTGATGGTAGGTTATAAAGTCAACCTTCTAGAAAGCTATCCTAGCGGTAGCTGTGGCGAGCAGCCTTCAGGCTAAGACTTGGAGACGAGTTAAGCAAGTTGTTTTACCATTTATAATCTCTTGAGTACTAAATGAAAGCACACCACACAAGGTATATATCAAATATATATGTATTTATTCTAAACACAACCCCTCTGGACTCTTTATGAGGTCAGAGGTAAAAGTACAATACAAGGAACTTAATTAGCATAAGATAAGTTGCTCAGTATACGTTTTGCCCTAGGGGCCTCACAAACCATATACTAAAATAGTGGTATAAGAACCATGTGAGGAATAGAAATCAGGCCTAGGGCCTGTGGAATCACTGGGGCTACTCAGGACAACCAAAGGTTAGGATGTAGGAGGCCCACGGGAGACGCGTCCAGTGTCTAAACACAGCAGCGGATTACCATTGACTTTCTATGGGGAACAAACAAGTTACAATTTTAAAGACAAAGGGCACAAGGAGGTGAACTGAGATGAAACCCTTTTAGACTAGGACACTTGGAGAGTCAATACCCACGGGAGCACTGGAGTACTTGTGTTACCTCCCCCAGGGAAGCCGGGTGCATAGGTGTCTTTTCGTGTCGGGTTTCGTCGTCGATTCCAATGGAGAGCTGCGAAGAAGTGCTGCAGGCGACCACAGGAAAAGTGTCCGGGTGGATCCAAGGATGGATCAGAGATGTGAAGAACCTGAAAGCAGAGGAGACAGTCTGGGCCAATAGCCAGTGACCAGGGCGACGATAGAAAGATGCCAACAGATGTCGGAAGATTTCAGGTGAAAAGGTGAAGTTTGTCTCTTCAGCCACTAGGTCCAGGAGGCGTCGACGACGACCAGGAGCTGGATTCGAGCTGTCCCACGAAGGATCTAGTTGATTGCGGTGTCGGTATCCGGATTGGACCCAACAAGCTTTGGCAAATGCAACACACATAGGATGTCGAGATTGGCTTTGGTGCAGACCAGCAAGGTCTGTGGAACTTCTCCTTTGCAGGGAAGTTGGCGCAAGCCTGGAGCAACCAGGAAAGCAATTTGAAACAAAGGTTGGTCTTCTTGGGGGCTCACTATCCAACGGACTAGGAACCGTGAAGACCCGCCGAACTGAAATGCACAAAGCGGGCCCACGGGACACTCGTGGAGTGTGGGCCTCTGAACTTCAGTGCAAAAGGTGCTCGGGCTGGGGCTTCAAGCACTCCAATGCACAACTTCGGGATACCTCGGGAAGTCAGTGCAGGTAGCAAAATGCAGGATGTCCAGGAGTTCTGGTCCCACGTCTCTCGAGTCCGCCACAGGTCTGAGCTTTGCGGTGAGCGAAGGTCGGGGTCAGAGATGCCTGGAGGTCCGTGTCCTGTGTCGCAGATTCTTCGGGATCCGGCGGGAGCCTTGGAAATGCAGACCGGGAAAGAGGGTGCCTTTTTGAACAGGGCGGTCACTCCTTGACCACAAGGGAGATTTCTTCGGTCTTCCAGTCGAAATGGAATGTCGAAGGTCCAGGATATATGTTGCAGAGTTTCGTCCAGGGTAATCTAACGTCCTAGGGACTGGGGTTCTGTACTTATAGTATGTTTAGGGGTTGGACTAACTCTAAGATTACTCCTATGGGTGGACCTGGGTGGGGGTGGTTACACCCCTTCCCCATTGTCCAGTCTTCGCGCAAGAGCTGGGGCTGAGTGCCCCAGCAACAGGTTTGAACTGGGAAATGCATGGAGCACCTTGTGTGCCCCAGGCAGTGACTGGAAAGCATTCACTGAATGCAGCCCTCCCTGCCCCAATACACTAAGAGCTTGTCAGCACCTCCCTGGACAGGAAACCTATTGTCCAGGCCTCCCCTGTCGGAGTTTCGTCCAGCAGAAGGAGGGCAGACTCCTGTCTGTGGCAGCATCCTCCATTTTGTGATACTGAGGCTCTGTTTAACTTTAACCGGGTAAACCAGTAACTACATGTCTTCTCCCTCTAGAAGGGTGAAATGCTACCCCGCCGCCAGGGCTGGCGGGGGGGGGGGGCGGTAGTATTCCAAAGTGTTTGACACCTTACACGACATGTTTTGATAAAGCCAATCCAAAGTTAGCATTAACCGCGAGGATTATAATGCACCTGAGTGTATATGGTATGGATATATCATAGAACAGCTATAAGGAGATGGTTCAGAAAGCTGCAGAGGGGCTCAGCTCATGCTAGGGCACCCTCCTCACATAAAACCAAGCACTCTACCTCCAGGATTGTCAACATCTGCCTTAGGAGTGGCTTATGGGTGTATATGTGTCTATATATGTAAATAGATATAGGTATACTATATCTAAGTAAGGGGTGATTACACCACTTTACCCAGGCTGTGTGAACAGACCTGTGGTGTCAGTTTGGAAGGAAAACCAGGGGTGGCACAATACATGCTGCAGCCCCTGGTAGGCCTACGGTGTACCTATGCCCTGGGTACCTATGGTACACTATACAGGAGCTCACAAGGGTGACCCAGTAACCAATCTGGTATGTACCTAAAGTACATGGTATCAATTTAGAGAGTGAACAGCTGGGCTGTGGGCCTGATTAGCAGGTCCCCGGTCACACTAAAGTCGAAAAACCTTAGAATCACAGCAAAAAGTGGGGGTAACCATAGGAAGCAGACCCTACTCACCTACAGCGGCAGCAGTTCAGGTCTTGCTACCTGTCTTGATGGGGTGCCGCCAGCAAGTGGGCGACAGTCCGCTACTCAAAGTAGCACACCCTGGGGAAGTTCACTGCCGGTGATAAGCCCGGCCAGCCTGATGCGCGGCCTCTCCTCCACACAAGTCCGGCCTGATGACGCAGGTCGAGTCGTCTGGGTTCTGTATATCCTTTCCAGCCACAGGAGATATCAATCGAGTCCTCGGCCCTTCCAATTAAAGATTCAGGTGTAAAGGCCCCAGGGTAGGCACTTTTTATCGGATAGTAGATGGATTTGTATGGTCGGTGGGCGGAACTGACAGAGTAAGCAGCCATCTTGCCGCTCGGCTTGGCCACGCTCCCTCACAAACCCTTTGTTGATACCATTTGCAGGGGGAAAAACCAGACGCTTTCATTTGCAGCACATTTTTCCCCCATTCAAAAATAAAATAATTAGGGGTGTGGGCTTGCTGGGAACGCCGTGGGAGCTCTGGCCAGCCGCTGCATTCTAAAGCAATTATAGCCGAGCTGGAGGCTCATTGACGTCGCTCCTGGGGGTGCTAACTCAGCAAAAGGTGAGAAGCACCTGTTGCAGAGAGGAGGACTGTTCGGGGGCAGCGGCAGCGGTGAAAAAACTGCAGCACTTTGGCCCGGACCTGGATCCCCCTGACGGCGGACGAGAGCTGCTCCTGGGCACTCCGGGGCCTCCCTGGACCTGCACAGCCTTGGGGCGGACGGTTGAGCGGCTGGGGCGCCTACGCAGGAGCGGATGGTGATTGGGATTGGCCCGGAGTGGCCGCACAGACTTCTGACTCCATTTTAAATACTGTGCCAGAGACATTCCCGGCACGGTTCGTCGTTGACTGCCTTCCCCAGCCCGGCAGACACATTGGGGGAGCTGCGGAGTGACGGCGGTGCCCGAATCTTGGTAGGCGATGACGGAGGCAGCCTTTGCAGTGTGCATGGGCCCCTTGCTTTCAGGGGCTTATCGCGGTGGTGGCCGCCATCTTGCCTGAGTCAGCCCTGAAGTGCCCGATGCTGTGAGTGGGTGCTGCGCGGCATGGCACACGGGCCTGGGGAAATGGTGTGGGCCCTGTGGGTGGCTCCCTGAGTGGACGCTTCAGCTGCCCTGTGATACGCCCGTCCTCCTGAGTGGCTGGAACACCATCTTGGGCCTCATCCGCTCCTCTGGCACCGGCGTGAGATAGGAAGAGGCTAGTGTGGATGCCTAAAGGATCTGGCAGTAGACTGGAATGGCGGTGGCGACTTCCTCAACTGGCCAGATGCTGGATCCGGCAACACGGACAAGTGGCGCAGGTGAGGAGTAAGGTGTTGGGACGCATCTTTCTGACTCGCCTCTCCACGTCCCCCCCTTGTTCCCCGCGCCTTGCTGCCCCACGTGGCCCTATCACCCTACACCTGCTTCGGGCCTGGCTTGGCCTACTGAGAGCGCAATCGACCCAACAGCGGGGGCCCCTGACGACCGGCCTTCCTGCTATTGGTGGCTTCCCTGAGGGAGCTGGTGGGGCTGGACCCACACAGCCTTGCCCGAGTTATCTGCTCCAACCATTATCTTGTGGACCTTGGAGGGCAGGCGCATTCAGGGCAGCACACCACACGCTTAGTGCCATCCTTAGGACGCGGGTACAGGATCTACGAATATTGGGGCCTCCTCTGAACTGACCCCGGCGGACTGCCTCCCCTGCCTGGACACTGCGACTCCTATGCAGCCTGCCCTGGTAGCGCCTTGACAGCGTAACCCACGCCCCTTAGCATGGGCAGGTACAGCGGACTAGCGGAGGCGACTGCAAGCTGTCGGCCTTTGGTGGGGCTGGGCTGGTCTGCGTGGCCCCAGCCTCTGGTTTGTCACCTCCTGGCTGGGTGAGGGAGCGGCTGAGCGCAACCTTGCATATATCCCTGCCCTGGTTGACTTGCCCCCTACTAGCCCTCTGGATAGCGCACCTCTTGAGCAGACGGAGACCTGAGGCAAGAACGTTCAGGTGAACGGTGGGCCTACCCCCACATCTGGTACACGTCGCTCTATTCACTGCAGGGCCTGATGTGACACATTCCAATCTCCATCAACCGACACGAGGCAAGCGCACCTGACATCCAAGCTCGATCCCAAACCACCCCTCGACCACCCACTGGTTCCTACGCTTGGCACTGCTGAGGACCACACATATAAAAGAGATGACACGCACCAAAGTGGGGAAGGACTCAGCGGCGGCCCCCAAAGACAATCTGGTCGCCGCGATGTGGGGCAAGGCGGGCACGCGGGCTCCTGCGGAGATGGCTTCACAGACTGGAGGGGATTCGCCGCCTGTCATGCAAGCTTTTATGGCCACCTTTATGTCAGAGCTTAAAAATGAAATAGGCTCTCTGCGTACTGAGGTCCACTCCTGTGTCGGGGAGCTCAAGAAGGAGGTCACAGACCTCGGAGAAAGAGTGGATGGGCTGGAGAGGACCGTAGATGCCCGAACCGAGGACAAGGAGCAACTCTGGCAGCACCTGGCCACACTGGAGGAGCAGCATATTGAATTGCAACTGAAGCAGGATGACCTGGAAAATCGGAATCGCCGGAACAACCTCCACATCCAGGGGGGTTCCCCTCGGGGCTGAGGGGAACGACATCATGTCCTACATGGCGCAGCTCCTGCACGAGGTCTGGAGAGACCAGGATGCCTCTCTGCCAGCCCTGGACCGGGCACTCCGAGTCTCTGGCCCCACTGGCAGGCCGTATGTTCTACCGGACATCCTGACCCGGGTCCACTTTTTTACAGAAAAAGAGGCTATTCTCAGGGTTGCACAGGCCAAGCTGGACCTCACCTACAACGGGCTCAAGATCCAGATCTTTCAAGACCTCGCACCTACCACCCTTCGAAGACTCCGAGATTTTAAACCGGTTACAGACAAACTGCAAAGCATGGACATTTCATATCAGTGGGGCCACCGGTACGCTCTCATTTTTCAATGGGAATCCAAGGCTGGAGGATAAGGTCCTATAAAGAAGCGGCGCAACTTCTTCACCTCTCCTCAACGCCCCGTCAGCCATGCGCGTCTCTCGCCCCTCACGTGGGCACCTGCCAAGCCTTCATGGTCCCCCATGCGCCGTCATAGATGCTAGCCGCCTCCTGGTGAAAACTCATCCTCGCAAGCTAAGAATGACATTATCCAACATATCAGATCCCTGGAGGGGGAAAAGTCTACAACAAACTCCCATTCTCCATCACCTTGAAGTGTCCCTGACCCCCTTGGGGTTGGTGATCAATCTCAGGAATCGTCCATACCCCAGTTCCCTACCGGCAGTGTTAATGGTACTGGACTACCCGCCCAGATAACCCCGTGAGCGGCTGACGACCCACCCCCTATCTGTTCTTGAGAGAGTGACATTTCTGGGATCACCCAAGCCTTGAGGTCTAGGCTGACCCACAACTGGAACAGGACACTGTGGCAAGGTTGGCCAATGTTGGTTATCTACTTTTTGTCTTTACATATCTATGATCCTCTTTCCCTCTTTTCCCACTTTCTTTCTTCCACTGGCTATGGCGAGCTGGGAACTCCCTTCCGACTGTGCCCTCCTTTTGACAAGAGTGACAAACTCCTACACCTTCCCCCCACTATCCCATCTTGCTCTCTACGGTGGCATGACGGACTAATCCGGGTCTTGACCCAACTATGACTATACCTTGCCCCCTAAAGATTTTATCCCTTAATGTTAAGGGACTTAATTCCCCCCACAAATGGCAACTAACATGGCTCTACCTTCTACAACACAATCCAGGCATTATCTTTCTACAAGAAACTCACCTTTTAAAAGCTGATGCCCCTTGCATGGCACCCTAAATATCCCCTCTAATTCTGGGCTACTGCGACCACTAAAACGGCTGGGGTGCCAATCCTTTGCAGAGCTGGCATCAGGAAGGGGGAATCCAGGGTCTTCCGTAGCACGGATGGCCGCTTCATCAGGGCTGGGGTTCGGATTGGACAACGCCTCTTTATGTTGTGTAATGTGTATGCGCCTAACCAGATGCAGGACTCCTATCTCCGGACGACCTTGAGAAAACACGTACCACAGGACGATCCCTCGCTAATCTTAGGAGGGGACTTCAATTTGGCGTGGCACACTAAAATAGACCACAGTGAAGCCTCCCTGTAAATAGCAGCCCTTGGTTTGCTGGGCTCCTGGCGCTACCACTCTCCTGAGACACGCGATTTTTCATATTACTCACACGTCCATTGTTCGTATTCGCGCATAGATTATATTTTTATCTCTCACGCCCTGATTAGCAACACGATTTCAGCATCTATGTCCGCAATCTCGCACTCCAAACACGCTCATGTTGACCTTCTCCTGCAGGACCCGGACGCTTGTCTATCCCATGCCCCACGATGTCGTCTGCTGCCGCACATTCTACGGAACCCAGTGGATGTGGGGAGCACGTAAACGACGCCATGCAAACCTTAGGGGGCAACCCCGGTCTCTCTGCGCCAACAAGGCTGAGAGTGCCCCATTAGCGTTAAAGCTGCGACACTATGAGGGGGGGACAAGGTGGGTAGGTTGCTGGCAAAACGTCTCGAGCGCGCACTGCGAGGGCACACATAGCTAACATCCAACTCCCTGACAGTGAGAGGGCCACCGCAGAAAGTGCCAAACGTGAGGCATCCCAGGCATATTATTCAGCCCTTTATAGCGACGGACGAGCCGTCCCGGGTTCAGATCAAAGTCAATGCCCCTGGACCCTACTTAGCCCCCATCACGCCAAACAGTTGGAGGAACCCCTCACAACAGAGGAGTTGGCGACTGCACTAAAGGACCTCCCTCTTGGAAAATCACCGGGCCTGAATGGCCTTCCATTGGCCTTCTATCGCCTGTTCCTAACACAACTCCAACCCTATCTCCTGCGGCTGTTTAATTCTTTCTCTGACACAGAGGGACCAACGCCCTCCATGGGAATGGCAGAAATAGCTCTTATTCCCAAGCCGGAGACGGACCCCACGTTGTGCTCATCCTTCCGTCCTATAGCCCTCCTGAACACAGACCTTTAAATCTATACCAAAATATAGGCCAAGCGCCTTGATCCCCACATGCCTGGCCTTGTAGACCCGGATCAGGTCGGCTTCATCCGGAATCAACAGGGAGCAGACAATGTACGCAGAATTGCCCATCTTGTGGGGAAGGCACAGCACTGGAACATGCCAGCATGCCTTCTATCGCTAGACACGGAGAAGGCGTTTGATTGGGTTGATTGGGCATTCCTACGAGCGCTACTGAAGAAAATCGGACTGGGCCAGAACATGATAGCAAAGAACATGGCCCCTTATCTCTCCCCGCAGGCTCGGGTGCGAGTCAATGGTCAGCTTACGGACCCTATTTCCATGCACAGGGGAACGCGGCAGGGCTGCCCCCTGTCCCCTGTCCCCTCTGCTGTATGCCCTCGTGGTAGAGCCCCTAGCTGTAATGATTAGGCAAGCTGCGAACATACATGGCCTCTTCCTCGCAGGTCGGCAGAACAAAGTTGCAATCTTTGCCAATGATCTCATCCTTATGCTATCTCACCCGCATACATCCCTCCCGGCGTTACACTCATTGCTGCAGTCCTTTGAGCGGGCCTCTGGTCTTAAAATTAACCATGGGAAGTCTTGAGCCCTGAACCTTACGACCCCTGAGGAGGAGATACCGACCCTGCAAGCACTCGTCCCATACCAGTGGGCCACTAACTCCATTCGATATTTAGGGCTCCAGCCCGGCCCTTCGCTTGCCACATGGACTCAAACGAATTGGCAGGAATGTAGGCAAGCTGTCTTGGAAGACCTGAGGGTTTGGAAATCCCTGACCCTCTTCTGGCTGGGCCGTCTAAACGCTATAAAAATGTCGATACTCCCCAAAATACTGTATTTGTTCCAATGCCTACCCACCCCCATCCCGCAACACCAGATCCAGAGCCTTCAGCGGGATCTCACCGGTTTCATATGGGGCGGGCATAAGCCACGCTTTTCCCACAAAATTCTCATGCTCCCGCGGGATAGAGGAGGACTAGCGTGCCCCAATTTACTGAGATACTAATGGGCCTCCCATCTTCGTATCATTTCGGAATGGACAACGACTGAGAGCGAGAAGATCAGGGGCTCACGACCTTCCCCTCCCCTCACACTCCCATTGCAGGTAACCCGCTATTCCCTCTGGCCCTTAACCCGCAGGCGTTTTCACAATGGCTGAATGGTGGATTCAGAACGATCAGCAACCTATGCGCTGGGGGCACACTCAAAACATTTGCTCAATGGAGAGATGAGTTCCAACTCCCGGTGGGAGTAAGGCTCCAATATGTACAGCTGCTACAATGGTTGTCCTCACCTGAGATGCAGCAGGCTGCCACCATCCATTCACTACCTTTGAGCGTTTGGTACGCTCCTTTGATGAGTCAAAGGGTCTTATCTCTCGGACGTACCAGATCCTGCAAAACCCCCGCTAGTAACCATTCACCCATACCAGCGCCAATGGCAATCAATGTCCCCCACTGAAATTACGCCTGCTCAGTGGAGCCGCCTGTGGGGAGACATACAAAGGTCTATCGCAGTATATCGCAACGAGAAACTGAGTATAAGATCATGATGCAGTAGTACTATACACCCTCTCGATTGCACAGGATGTTTCCCACATCCTCAATGTTGTGCTGGTGATGTTTGAATGCTTCTGGGGACTTCATTCACATTTGGTGGGCGTGTCCTATCCTGACCCTGTTCTGGAAGGAACATCTTAGTTATATTAAGGAGATACTGGGCTTCCCTCTGCCTGAATCCACAGCCATGGTCCTTTTAGGCCTTAAGCCTGACAATTTAAAAGCGCTTACTCGTAGTGACTGGCACATAGCTCTCGGCATGCTAGGAGCCGCTAAGCAACTCATAGCGCTATACTGGAAAAAAAGCGGAGATCCCCCAATTGCTGCCTGGTTGGTGCACCTATGGCACGTAGTGACTATGGAACTCTTCACAGCGTGACTAGAGTCCTGCGACGCCCACTTCACCAAAATCTCGAACCCATTAGTTACATATCTCTGTAAAATAGAACATGAGCGTCTCTTGCCCCCGAAACTGCGGGTGATACGCCAATTTGAAGATGCTGTAACTCCACCTGAACCTGACAGATAGCCTACACAACCATAATGGCCCTGCTCATAGCCCTGCATGACCCGTATATCGGCCCATGGTCTGGCTAGTATACAACACTAGCTCCCCTTGCTCCCCCTCCCGCTCGCCTGCCCTTTCCCCATCATCATCTTTTCAACATAGCTCCCTTGCTGTAGGGGCCTTTCCCTTTCTTGATTTGGTTACTCCTTTGCCGCTACCTCCCTGTCTACTCCTTACCACTTTCTTTCCGTAGGCCTCTTGCCTACACCTTCTGCCCTTCTTTTTGTTAGGTTATTGTCCAGGTTAACTATGGGTCTTGAAACTCACCCACAATTATAAATCTAATGCTACGCTACATGCATCACGAGGCCGGCCCAACAAGGGTTGTAGGTGACATGCTGTGTACAAGCTGTTCTGATAAGCCTCCTCGAAACCCCTCGATACTCTTCTGAATTGCGCGGCCGGCCCTATATAGGGTTGTGGGCCCTGTGCTGTGTGTACTTAGACCCCCCCTTTGTTCTCTATATGAAAATAAAAACAGATTTAAACAAAAACAAAATCAAAAAATGTATCAGTATTTTGGCTGCTTTTTGGGTACTCTCCAAGGGAATCCACAAACGCTAGGTACCTTTAGATTTCCCATGATGTTGGAAGAAAAGGACGCAAATCTAGCATGGATACCTTAGGCGGTTAAAATGTTCCAGGGGCCTAAGCTCGAACCACCCCAAATAGCCCAAAAATAGGCTTAGCACATGGGAGGGAAAGGCCTAGCAGGGAAAGGGGTTAATGAACACTTTTATCCTCTTTCGCTTATTCTGTGTTATTTATTTTTAGGTCTTGCCTGATCCAGTGCATGCGCTGGTCTGGCCAAAACATTTAGTAGCTGCTTTTAAAAGTGCTACCTTGCCGGCCACCAGCTTGCTATTACGTGCGCCAGAGCGCACGAGCGTAATAGCATACTGGTGGCCGGCAAGGTAGCACTTGCGGTGAAGCGTGTGCGCACCACTCGCGGGTTTTTTTATTTCATTTTTGCGATCGAGGTGACTTTCACTGCTGTGCGGCATTACTTTTACGGCCGCGCGGCCAATGCTTGTAGTCATTTGCTTCGTGTTTCCTTGACTTTTGCTGTTGTCTCATATCACTCTTGCCCTGTCACTCTTGTTTCCACAGCTTTTACCATTTTGACCGCTTTCTATTCCCTCCTGCACACTTCCATTCCATTTCCAGCTTCTTCCTCTGCCTATTTCACACTATCTCTTGCATTCTTTCCTGCTTTTTGCCCCCTTTTTGCCAGTTTGTCTCTTTTTTTTACCCATTTTCCTTCTCCTGCAAGTTTTCCATCTCTTTTTCACCTTTACCCTTTGCGACCTTTTCATCTTTTTCCGTCTCTTTCTTTCTTTTTACCCCCTTTATTCGCTCTGAAGCATTGCTGCCTTTCCCCCCGCCACTCACTTCCCTGCTTGCTGAGCCCTGACTCCTTCCTCTCACAGTCCTGCCCGCCTCCCTCGGATCTCTTCCCTCTCCCAGACCTATGGTGGCCATGGCATTGACCAGTGATTTAAGAAGGTGATCCCTGGCCCTGCCACCCCGCCTTTCCTGTGCAAGGCCTCCCACCAAGCCTGCCACTTTCGGACCCTGCTTCTTTACAGCTTTTGTTGCTGTTCTCCTGACTTTCTGTTTTTTCGCTCTCTTGCTCTGCTGCATTCAAACACAAAAATGAGTGGCGCTGTCCATCACCACCTGCACACATGAAGCATGCTCTGTGTCCTCTCCGTCACGATGCTAAATAATTGCTGCGCTTACGCACACACCGAGCACCTTACTGTGTCATTTTGTAAGAAAGAGGCATTTTAACAGAGGTAAGACTGTAGGTACAGATCTGGATTCCCGGCCCGAGTCTAAAACTGACGTGAGTCTCATTTTGGTTCACGCGCCTCGCTGTCCTACACATCCTGATGACGTATCTCCTGGTGACGGTACATTTACTCAGGAGACAGGTGGGCTTGCCGAGGTGGGTATTTACTTCACCTCACCGCCCTCTCCCAACAGAAATAGCAGGTCCCTCCTATTTGGTTTAATCAGAAGGCCTCAGCTCCCCTGGAATGAGAAGTGAAGCCTACACTCGACTTGAGGGACAGGCCTGGTGATCACAGAGGGGATGGCAGGAGGACGGCCATCGCTCAGAACTGAACAGATGAGCCCGCTGTGGCCGAGGCGGCGGCGCATGTGACGTCACAGAATAATTAATACATGGCATCCATCACAGATAAGAGCAAAATCCTATAGCCTTCGGGCACGAGCTCTTGCAATTATTAGGGGAGGAATTTACTTCCGGGTTCATGTGTCTGCACCCTTCCCCCTCAACCTATAAGCTTTTAGTCATCCTCATCTGCCCTTAACAAATAAAAGACCCCACAACCCCTTGTGTGAGGCACGACCAGAGGTCGATAATACCTCACTTCAAAACACAGCTGCAGGAACATCATCTTACCTGTTGCACCTTTAGTCAATCCTGGATTTTATGTCCATGACACTTTACAGGCTTGGATGTTTCAAAAGCTACCTCAGCTTTGTGTGTGCAGAACGTGCGCACTGCAGTTGCACATAATGTATCTGCTGTGTATGTTGCAAATACTAAAGATACCTACGCTGTGACTGTTGTGTATGCAGAGAGCTTGCACTGGTGTTGCATATATAATGTATCTGATGTACGTAATGTTTGCATGCAGTATGCACTTCAGGTACCTAAGCCTTAACTATTCTGTGTGAAGTAAGCTTGCACTGGTGTTGCATATAATATATTGGCTGTGTCTGTGTATGTTGCATGTACTGTAGATACTGAAGCTGTAACTGTTCTGTGTGCAGAAAGCTTGCACTGGTGTTGCATGTCATGCCTCTGCTGTGTATGTTGCATGTACTGCAGAAACCTTAGCTGTAACTGTTCTGTGTGCAGAGAGCTTGCACTGATGTTGCATGTCATGCATCAGCTGTGTCTGTGTATGTTGCATGTGCTGCAGCTACTTATGCTGGAACTTTGGTGTACATAGAGCTTGCTCTGCTGCAGCATGGAATGCATCTAATGTGCATGCAGGCGTGCTTCACACGCACTACAGACACCAGAGCTGTTTCTGTTCTGTGTATTGGTGGAGCTGGTCTGTTGTGTGTGTGGTGAAGAGGATCTTGCACCACACCTGTCTGCACCACTCTGGATCTGTCTCTGGTCAACAACCAGCGCCCTTTGTATCCCCAGCTGTTCATGCTTTTGCAGCGATGTCGTTTGTCGTCTCATTGGCTCACTCCAGTGTTACAGAAAGGGACATACATACTACATGTATCCAGGCTTTCACTATGATTACGTAATTAGTTATGCCTCAGTGAAATGTGCAGCCAGTGCTTAATTTGAGCCGGAGCTTTCTGGTGCTGAGCACCGCCACTTAATTGATTTCCGGTGCTGGGCACCGGCATCTAATTGTCAACACCACACTTAGGGCAGTCTGCCACAAGGTGGCTCTGCAAATGTAAGTTAGAGAGGAGTAGTATAACAGCTGTTTAGGGAAACAACATACATTAAAACATTACTAATATCTGCAACCCCAGCCATTCCTTTAGCTTTGGGAACCTGGAATAATCTTTACTGTCGCATTTACATGCGAGAGAGAGGGTTAGTAGTTGTTTTGGCAGTGATGACAGGGGTGATGGGTGGTGCAGGCTGCAGTGGCCTGGTCAGAGTCCTGGCACTTAATATTTTACAATTAAGTACTGTGTGCAGCAATATTTTCACTTATAAGAGGTCATCACGGAATCGCTATTAATTATGTAAATACTTTTTTTTTATTTAATCGGGCTGTAACGATAATACAGGTTTTGATGCTTTCACTGACATCGCCAGTGAGTCACGTGACATCTACTTCCAAGTTGGTGAGTCATCAGTGATGTCACATAGACACGGACATTAACTCTGTAGTGTTGTGATACGTGATGTCACAGTGGAGCAGATAGGATGGTTATCATTTTAGTGATGTCATCAGTGGTGCCACAGTGAAATATGTTAATGTTCATTTTAGTGAGGTTATAAGTAAAAAATAGATCTGTGTTTCCCCTGCGCTAATTTTTGAATCACATCATCGGTTCCATTACATTCGGTCAAAGTAACAACATTTTTAATGTAATATCATTAATGAGTTCAAGAGAAACGTTTATCGGGGATTTATCTTAGTGATGTCATCAGGGATATATATAATTGCTTTATTTTGGTGATGCAGTTTATGATGTCACATTGCAATATGTAACAATATCTGCATTTGGTAATGTATCACTGACGTTATGCAATGTGAATCACACCAATACCTATCCTTTAGTAAAGTTTCACCATAACCATAAAAAAATATAAAATATTTTCTAAACCACATCATGAATGAGCGACAGGTAACAATTAGACCAGCGACTAAAGATGGCATACCACACATTGTGATTTAAAATGGTGTTACTTACTTATGCAATCACATAAATCTTTCTGCTGTATTGCAATTGCCTTTCTTATGTTTGCATCACTTCTTATAGATTGATAATGCGGTTTATATAAAAATTCATATTACCCATAGTTAACATGCTATCTAAAGCGTTCAAGACATTTTTTCAGGTGGACCAATTGATGGCAGCTTAAAAATTCAAAAGCTGTCTTTTTATCAAGGACAGAATTGAGTCAAAAACAGGGATTTACTGCACTGTAATGATTCAAAAACATAAAAAAGAAAGGTGAACGCTCTGTTTACTAAAACTTACACCTCCAAAAGAAATATACCCAAACAGGCTGTTCATTTGCTTAGCACTTCAACATAAAACAATCTTTAAAACGTCTCCCAAGAATTTGTTAGCACACAAACACAAAACAATCTTTAAAATGTCTCCCAAGAATTTGTTAGCACCTAAACAAACAAGCATTGGCATAGCCAATAGGTCTCGCCTTTGGGACCTTATAAGTATTTAGCTACACAACAGTTGATGTTGTTGCACTAAGGATATTGTGCTGCATAACTAAATACTTATAAGGTCCCAAAAGCAGGACCTATTGGCTATGCCAATCCTTGTTTCATTTGCTCGTAGATCCTCTATTTTTCCTGTGTTATGGCGATTTGAGAACTGGCTATTAAGGGGCACGCTTCTTTGATGGTGGGCTAATTTGAATTCTTAATAAAATTGGATTGAATTGAGTCACTGCACTCTACTCTGTACCACTCTACACCATAAACCCACTCTCTGCCATTCCCCTCTATGCTGCTCCACTCTACGCTACAGCACTGAGCACTACTCCACTCTACTCTAAACCACTGCAATCTCCACCACTCTATTTTACTCTACACCAAAGCACTCTATCTATGGTCCCTAACTCCTAGCGTTCTACAGACTGGCTTCAACCATTTAACTCTAGACTGCTTGTATGCTTTACATGCAAAAAAAAAGTGGCCAAGAGATTCTTCCGGACATGGGCAACCTAGGCATTTTAACCCCTTTGCTGCTCATGACGAGCTCAGCTCGTCATGAGGCACGGTTGAGCTGTGCTTATGACGAGCTGAGCTCGTCATGAACAATGGGGAAAATTCAAAGCTCAGCATAGGAGGGGAAAACTCAAAGCAGCCAAGGTGTTAAATCCTCTTCCCTCCTATCCTTCCACCGCTCCGTAAAATTTTTGAGAGAAAGGATGCCATATCTTAATTTCAGAAACAAAGTTCTGTCTCGAGGAGTCTGTATAAAATCCAGAAATGGCTCTAACTTTACAAGGAGCTTGTGTTAAAAAAATTTGTTTGTTAAGGGACCCCAGTTTGGGTTATGCAAAACCTTGGCCTCTACCCACTCCCAATATAATTTTTTTACTGTTTGTTTGGGTGGGGGGGATTGGGAGGCCCAGGTTTCACTCAGGCCTATAGATACCACAAGCTTCTTTAAATTGTTTAGCCACTTTATTTTGTTTGAAACATTGAGACTAATTAGCTCGTCCAACACTAAAGCATATTTTGCTAGTTCCGAGGTCCTTCTAAGGCGCACCCAGAATAGCAGTGGTCGGAGTTGAACTATTTCAGAGATCGATCTTTTGCCCATGTCAAAGAATAATGGTTTCAGAGGGGTCGAGAGAGGGAGCGAGACTATGTCTCTCATAAACTTATTCTCGGCCACTACCAGTGCTTTGGTGTTCTCAGCGCCCCATAATTCGGATCCGTAGACTGCAGAAGCTAACGCTTTCCCCTCATAGACTGCTAGGGCAGGGGCTATTGGTCTACTGATTGAAAGTCGCCGATTCTTTAGTATTGCACCAGAGACCCTTTTAAGATTTAAAACCATTTTGCACAAATGGGATTCCCAGTTCATGTTGTTACTGAGCCTAACCCCAAGATAATCAAATTCCTCCACTACCTCTAGAGGGGACCCATTCAAAGAGAGATAAGCCTTCCTATGGTTTCTTTTGGCAGACATAACCATCAGCTTCGTTTTCGCAGTGTTCACCGTTAGCCCACGGTCTTTGCAAAAAACATTAAAACGATCAAGCAGTTTTTGTAGGCCCTTGGGGGTTTTGGACATCAGGAGGGTGTCGTCAGCAAAGAGGAGCGTGGGTGTTTTCTCCCCGGCAAGGACAGGGGCATCCGCTGGGTATTCCCTCAAGTGATCCACCACCCCGTTTATAAAGAGGGAGAACAAGGTCGGGCCATCACACATCCCTGCCGCACCCCTCTACTGACTGGGACCCTCCTGGCCAATTGGCCCTGATTCCCCCATCGAATCCTTGCATAATTTTCCTCATGGAGTTTAATAATGAACTGCAACAGATAACTAGGGAACCCCATATCCATGAGGACCTCCCGGAGTTTAACACGTGGGATGATGTCGAAAGCTGTTTTCAAGTCTATGAAAGCCAGGTATAAACTACCCCTGGTAATAGACACTGACTTCCAATAGACTGCACAGAACCGAAAAACCTGGTCGATGGCGCCTACATTACGCCTAAACCCCGCCTGGAAGTGGGTCAAGATGTCATCTTCCATTAGCCACATCTCTGTCCGGTTTATGATGACCCTGCCAACTACTTTTTGGATGGTATCAATTAGACTTATTGGTCTCTATCACCTTTCTTAAATATGGTAATGACCTCTGCGCCTTTCCAGGATTCCGGTACAGGGTGACCAAACTGAATTAGATTCATTAAACTGGCTATGAGGTCAGCCCATAATTTGGGGTCATGCAATAGTAGGTCCCCCGGCAGGCCATCTGGGCCAGCGCCTTTCCCGGGATTATTTTAAGGAGGGCGTCCTGAACTTCTCGAGGTGAAAAAGACTCTTCATTAGTACCGAGATCTATGCTAGACTCACTCTCAATAGCCGTGACTGGGGATTTTGGCTGGGCCTCAGCACTAACCTCGCAATACAAATTTTAAAAGTGGGAGTACCATTGGTGCTCAGTTATGTGATTTAAAATCTGCTCTGCCCCTCTTCTATCAAGAGTGTTAATCAATTTCCAAAAAAGAATGGAATTTTTTCCACAGGCTGCAACCATAAGCTCCTGCCAGTGCTTCTCCTCCCAATCCTTCTTAGCTGCTGTTATGCTTTTATGATAGTCTTGTCTAGCTATTCTCACTGCTATGGGGTCCTTACTTTTTATGGCCAGCGTGATAGCTTTCCTCTTATTCCTGCAGTTTGCCGTGTACCAGGGGTTGCCCTTATTAGATTTTTGATGTGACGAGGACGTCCCCTGAGGTTTTTTGGTGAAGAACTTTCCTATTTTATCTGTTAAGTTTTTATACACAGCTGGATAATTTAATCCCGAAGGATGAGGGGCTGCTAAAGCAACAGATGCCAAGCCACGAGTTTCAGCCATAACTAGCTCTTTAATACTATTAAGTTTCCCCTCTTCGCACCTAACTACATTCCACTTAAGCTTACGATTGCAGTTTGAGGGGAAGACCTCTTTAGTGATCATCTCTGGATTTCCACTTTTGCTGATCCCGTTTACCCAATGGATTTCCATTAATAGTGGGTTATGGTCACTATCTGTTGATTGCCTGAACTTCATATCCACTAGATTAACCCATGACTGAATGTCCAAAAGGATGTAGTCAATCCGGGATGGGCAGCCTAGCCTATTAAAGGTCATTGCTCCATCGCGATCAGAGACAGTTCGCACATTCAAGGCCCGTAGGTTATGTTCTAAAACCAGAGCATATAACTGGATTGCTCTGGCAGTCCATTTCTTAATGGGGATAAGGGCTAGGGGTGGTATAATCTGTCTCCAATCCTCGGAATTAAAACCCAATGACTCTTCATCGTCCAGGGGTTCAAAGGTACAGTTAAAGCCCCCCCCCCACTAATATTTTGGATCTTGGAGGGAGGGCTGATAACTTCCTATCTAACAACTCTAGTGTGGACGAAATTTGACCACCCGGTAAACCTCTAGCGTATACACAAAAGAGTTCTAGTATAATACTCCCGGATGGGCTTTTTATGGAGATATGCAGAGTGTCATTAGAATTTATATTATGAATAGTAACAACACAGTTCAAATTTATCTTTACCCAGATATGCAGGCCACCAGAGGGACGACCTTTCCCAGTCGTAACTGCGGGAATAAAGAAGGTTGAGTACCCATTTTTATATTGTGGCAGGGGTCACCAAGTTTCTTGGAACATGCATATATGGAAAGTATTTATAAAGTCATTCCAATCGGGATTATCAAGGGTTTTTTTTAAACCTGCTATGTTCCAAGACAAGATATTAATAGAGGTAGGGGCTGCAGATAGTTCCTTCGATGTATTTGGTATACTAGATTCCTTTTCTACTCTGCCTGGGCTGGTGGTAGCCATACTAGTTAAGCCATCCCTACTAATATTAATACGTACCCCCGTGGAAACCGGCACCACTGTCTTACCAGATTGTCCAGGGGACTGGATTGGGAGTCAGTCCACTCCTTCCAGTCCACTGTAACGATTGTAGCAGGGGAATAAAGGATAGTTGAGCTGAGGGCCCAACCAGTCCCCATTGAACTGTTGACCACCCAAAATGGGTCTCCCTGCTCTTCTTCGTACTAGGTTCCAACCTTCCTCGTCATTCCCACCCCACTTGGTGGAAATCTGATAGTTTGGATGCTCCCGCCTATTCCTCCCTCTCCCAGTAATGGAGGACCTCAACCAGCTCCACCTGTTGTCGTGATGTTCCGTAGACATATAAAAGTGTGACAGGGGTTTAGCCATAATCGTGGTGTTGTTGTCACATGGGGGACCAGGACAAATGTACTCCACCAATCGCGGGTCCTCAAATGTGACAACACCACAATCTCCCTTTAGGCTTTTCTTTTTCTCACCTACCCAGGGGGCTCTCTCCACCATGAGCATTTTATTGTTTATTCCGGGAGGTGGAGGATAGTTTCTGTCTAACCAATGGCAAATTTTATTTTTGAGTGCCCAGAATGGTTCAGAGGTGGCAGGGGCAAGTTCAAGACTATCACATATGGACAGGCGTCTGTTGGTAGACTGATGTTCCGGCGTGGGTTTGGCTTCTCAGGGTGGGATAAGGAGGATTTGGGGGCTGGGGTAATAGGGTCAGTTGCACTCAGAGTTAATGGGAGCAACAGTAGTTGGCTGATTAGTACAAACTTTATTGCCCATAGGGATAGGTATTTTGGGCGGGCGGGTCTTGGGGGTGGGATTATCCCCTGCAGAATGCTTCTTTGAGTTGGTCGGAAGGCTACGAGCAGGAAGTGGTGCAGTGGAGGCCTTATGGACATGATTAGTTTCCTTGGGTTGTTGTACCAGAAGAAGGGTCTCAAGCTGGTGTTCAATGCCCTGCAGTCTAGTTTCCAGGGGCAAAAGTAGGGACTTGATAAGGTCAGATAAGGAGTTCAAAAAAGAGGCATTCCTATCCTCTAAATCCACTGAGGATTCGTCACAACTACTGTCATCAGCGATGCTAACCAAACTACTGTTGGATATTGTATCATCTGGAATACCCATTGGTAGGGGATGAGATACACGTTCAGCCTTATCACTCCCTGCGTTGTCGTTGGTACCCAATTGGTCCCTCCCTTCTTCGATGGTGCCACTTGCACCTGCCTTAACATCGTTATGTCCCAACATCTCTTGGGAGACTGGGTTGACAGTATTGGCCTTGTGAGTTGTTTGGTTTGTTTTGGGGATTGCACCTTCCAAACTGCCCCTTTGGGATCGATTGTTCTCACAATGAACTACAACTGGTATCGATAACAGATTGTTAACCAAAGGTGGAGTCGAGATTGGTGCAGTCTTGGGTAGGGGGTCAACGGAGGATAATTGGGTGCTAATTGGAGTGTGGGGCCTGGCATCTGACTGTATAGGATGGGGGTCAGAGCTACTTAGAACTTTGGTCGGGAGCGCGCTAGGGCTATATTGCCTAATGAGGACCTTTTGGCTTGAGCGAGGTCCAACAAAACCCTCCTTTCCATGAGGATTATTCCCTGATCAATTAAAGAATTGGTGCGAATAATGAAATTATCCAAAGTGCCTGTTAATTTTTTGGTTTTTGCACTTGCCGCAGTCTGACTTCGAGTTTCACTGGCAGACATGATTTTTAACAAGTATGGCAGATGACGGCAAAAAATAGAATCGAATTGGTATCAAATACAGTTACAATTAACAGTACCTAGCATTAGTAGATATCACTAGATAGTCTAGACTTAATGCGCAAAAGGGATGATGGTAGAAAAGATAGTGCCAGTAGAGATCGATAGCAATAAACTAGCACAACAGCGGGATGAGGAGGCAGAAGAAAAAGAACAGGGGTCCGGGCCCAGTCCAGGCTCTACAGGCCTCAGAGGGCCCGCCCTTTGTCCGGGCTTCGTCCCGGGCTGCGTCCCGCACATGCGTTCCGCTAACGCGCGATGAGACCACCTAAAATACAGGAAACAGGCTGAAGGGGAGGAGACACGGGAAGAGGCGGCAGGTGTGCGAGATGTGGAAAACGTACTGCCTGGTGGGCCTCGCAGTCCCGGTCTCCTGCTGGTCACCAAAGTTCCAACTCCCAATCACAGTCCCGGTAAAGGCAGGTTTCCTCCGACACGATAGAGATTAGCAAGGCAGCAGAGTCCAAAACCGACTGCGAGCGGCACCGACCAGAGCCTCTTCCAGTATAGCAAAGGCTGTGCAACTACCAGGTCCTCCATTGATTCCAGGCCCAAATCAAATCTTAGAGGGATGAGAGGTGTACTTTGTGGTAGACCCACCAAGTTCCTCATAAAACAATGTTCCACCCTCAAAAGATTTGTTATGTTCTTATGTCGCCAAAGTTCGGCACCATACTTTGAGGCTGTTCTCACCTGGAGTCGATAAATTTCAAGCACCGGACCAGCCGGTTTGAAATAAGATGTTCTATGGAGCTTACTGATACTCCCTACTATTTGTGTTAGCCTAAGAGCTGACTTAGAGATCTGACAACCCAAATCAAAATCTTCCATCAAGGTGATACCCAAATAGACAAAGGTTTTAACACGTTCCAAAGGTTTACAATTGAGGACAGGGTTTGGGCGGGTCTGTCTCGGTGGATTAAATATCATATACTTGGTCTTCTCCAAGTTGACCTCCAATCCACACAGAGTACGGAACGTTGCAAAACCGTCCAAGATTCGCTGGATGCCCGATTATGTTTTGGATAACAACAGAGTGTCATCCGCAAACATCAGAGCGGGCACCCTCCCAGTAGCCAACCTTGGTGCGTCATTGTCTAGTACCCCATTTAGATGTTCCACAAGCCCATTTATATAAAGGCAGAACAGCGTGGGGGCCAGGACGCAACCCTGGCGTACACCCTTTAAGACTGGAAAAGGTGGTGAAAGTTCTCCATACCTCCCACATCGGACTCGGGCATAATTGCCAGTATGTAATCTATTCACGATGTCCAATAGATAGGGCGGGAGGCCTAAGGATGCTAAGATTTGCCATGGCTTTTCCATAGGGACAAGGTCGAAAGCGGCCCGTAGATCAACAAAGACAACGTAGAGGCTATCTCCCTCCACTTTTGCCGTTTTCCAGGATAGGGTCTGAAGCTGGAATATTTGGTCCAGGGTTGAGATACCTGTCCTAAACCCTGCCTGGAGTATGGACAATATTTCGTTTTCTTCCACCCACCCAAGGATCCTGTCCAGGATAATCCTGCCCATTAGTTTTTGAGTTGTATCAATAAGACTAATGGGCCTATAGTTAGAAGGAATTAGCGGGCAGCCTTTCTTATAGATGGGGACGATCTCAGCTCCCAACCAAGTGCCCGGTAGATCGTTCCCAGAGAGGATAGCATTAAATAGGACAACCAGGTATGGTGCCCATATTTTGGGTTGGGAGCGAAATAAATCCCCAGGTAATTTATCAAGACCGGGGGCTTTATTTGGGAGTAACCTGAGTAGTGCAAACTCGACCGCCTTCAGAGTAATGTTCTCGGGCATTGCAGAATGACACTCATCCTCTGCCTCACAAGTGCCCTGTCGCCGCTCGCCAGCCAGGGCCCACTAAATCAATACTCATGTCGGGGGTCCGGCACGGCGAGCGATGGGAGGCACCCTAGCTTTGCCCAGGACCTGATCTATCGCACTCACCGTACTCCTGTCCTGACATAGTTCAAAACCAGAGAGGGGCACAGATTCTGGCTCAGAAATGGCATATAATGCGCCAAAGTGAGCCTCCCAGGCAGAAGATGCTATGTTCAGGGGTATGGCGAGAGTGCCCCCACCCACCCCTGCTGTGACGATGGTCCAAAAGAATTTAGAGTCCTTAGATGAGAGCGCTAGTCTAAGCTCTTCCCACCTTTTTTCCTCCCAATCCCTTTTTCCCATAGTGGTAGCCTTTTTATAGAGCAGTCGTAAAGTTCTAATTCCGGCTCTATCTTTGTTTTTAATTGCCAAGAGGAGTTCTTTTTTTACCTTCCTACAGGCGTTGCCATACCAGGGTGTGTCTTGGCCCGGTCGGGTTTATTCCCACTCACAGGGCTAAACACATCCGCTAGGGCGGCAGCCAGTTGCTCATGGGTTTCCACAGCTCTACCATGAGGGCCCAAGTCCTCCATCGCAGAAATCAGAGGTATAACTAGCTTATAAATTTCAGCGAGTTTGGTAGGGGAGTTCTGGAAATGAGGCCATTTAACCCTGCGCCTGTTATTTGCTACCATAAGAGGCAACAAATTAGAATTATTTTCGGGTCTAGGGTTTGTCAACCCAAAACTCCCGGGTTTAAGTGTTAGAACAAGGGCATTGTGGTCGCTGTCATGCCTAGGGAAGATTTTAAATTCCTTCAGTCTATCCCAGTATTTAAGCTCCATCATTATATAGTCGATGATTGAGTTTTGCTCCATTCTGTTGAATGTAGCAGACCCCGGTCTATCAGGATCCAGCCTCCCATTGCACGCCCGCAAGGACGTTGCAAGGGACAATGATTTTATTCGGAGAACCAGCGGGGTCCATGCCCTGACAGGTGGAATCTGTGGGTAAAGAACATGCCAAAAAAGGTCCTCATCTTCCTGTTCACCCAACTCAGCATTAACAAGGGGCTCAGGGGGGAGGAGCTACGCGGGCATCCAAGATGGTCGCGTGAGCAGAGAGCTCCCGAGACCCGCACCGCTCTTCTTGATTTATCCTTCAGTTATCCTGGTCACTTCGACGGGCTTTTGAAGTGCTACTCTTACTGATGCTGTCGATCTTTTTTGGGCCGAGATCGGACTTCGGGGACCATTTTTACATCGTCTCTAACTTCCTGGCCTAGCCCCGGACGGGACCGGGGACTCTGTTGCCTTGGATGGCCGAGCAGTAATGCAACAACAACGGCTGCCTGGCATTTGCTTCACCGATGATGTGCCACTTTCACTTTCGGTTTCTGGTCCTCTCGTGTCCTGACTCTCTGTGACCTGCTCTTTAATCCTGGTTTGCTGTTCTCACTGGCAGCACGCTTTTTCGCAGTGCCGGCTCAGTGGCCCGCGACAATTTCTTGCACAACCAGACTTTTGAGGTCGAGAATCGCCGACATCCTGTCGCACCCGGGTTGTCCCCGTGGGGTGCTGAAGTCAACATGGCGACGAAACCCGAGATGGAGAAGCGCAGGAAGGTTACTACTCGTGGGGGGTCGATCCAGTCCAACGTGATCGACCGCTATACGCAACCGAGAGGTTCCCCCAGTGCTGCCAGCCGTGGCTTGGAAGACCCGAAGACGGACATGGCGACCTCCTCGGAAGTGTCCCTTCAGGGCCTACTGGCCGCCATTGCGGGACTCAAGGCCGATATGAGTCAGCAGTATGAGGCCATCGTGTCGAAGATAGACACGGTGGCGATTGATGTTACTCTTATTCGTGCCGACCTGGCCAAGACGAACGAGAGGGTCAGGGCACTGGACCTAAAGGCATCCAGTTTGGTGACAGACATGGCGGAAGCGCAGTCGGAGATTGGGAATTTGCGTTCATCACAAGACCTGTTGGCCAAACGCATGGAGGAATACGACAATAGGGCCCGGCGGAACAACATTCGCCTAGTCGGAGTGCCGGAGGACAATGGTGTTGCCTCGATCGATCTACTGGTTGAGGAGCTAATTGTCGCTAAACTCGCTCCCGCAGGCCTCAGCAAGTTTTTTGCAGTCGAGCGTGCTTATCGCTTCCCGGGTGGACAGGTAAAGCCGGGGGGACCCCCGAGGCCTATCATTGCTAGGCTGTTTCACTTTCGAGACAGAGACGCCATTCTTCAGGCCGCCCGCAAGCACGGCCCGTTGAAGTTCGATAATAACTCTGTCTCGATCTATCCTGACTTCACTCCTCAAGTGCAACGGCAACGTTCTGGTTTCCTTGGAGTGAAGCGTCGCTTGAGGGATTTGGGACTAAAATATGCTATGTTGTTTCCCGCTCGCCTACGGATCGAATACAGGGAACGTGCTTACTTCTTCGATCAACCAGATAGTGCCAGTGACTGGTTGGACTCGCTGCCAAAGGATGACACCGAGAGCGGAGGCCCCGGAGGCGCGGACGGCGGTGCAACGGCCCAGGACTGAATTTGGGACCCCGAGGTCCGGTTTTGGATCATGAACTCTACAGAGTAACTTTTATCGTATGCTCTATGTTTATGCCGGTGGTGGGGCGGGTTGGGGTAGTTACTCCCTTCCTCCTCGGGGGTTTCTTTGTGTAGATCATATGGGGCGACAGGCACACTGCAGTTTGGGGTGGCTCTTTAGTCAGCAGGGGTGCAGGGTGGGGGGCGTTGTAACGGGTTCATGGTTGGGGGGTGGTTGGCGGGGACTTGGTTGTGTTGCGTGTTTCTTGTTCTTCTTTTCACATGGTACATTATTGATTGCGTACATCCTTGATCTGAGGTTCCGGGAGGGTGTTGGGTTGGGTCGCTCTTCTTGGGATGGAGGGGGGGGGGGGGGGGGGAGATAAAGGTTCTTTCTTGGAACGTCAATGGTTTGGGAGACAGAATTAAACGTGGCATTGTGTTGCAATTTATAAGGCGTCATGCCCCTGATGTTGTGTTACTTCAAGAAACCCATTTGATTGGTAATGCCTGTAAAGCTCTTGACCGTCGAGGCTACCGGTTGGTCGCCCATGCTGGTTTTACGTCCGGCTCCCGAGGAGTGGGTATAATGGTTAAATCCTCCTTGGCCCTTGAGATTGATGATGTCACCCTTGATGATCGGGGACGCTATGCTGCTGTCTCGGGGAGATGGGAGGGGAAGCTAATTGTGATAGTGGCTGTATATATTCCCCCGGGGCTGCAGGCAACTACATATGCTGATCTCGGCAAGACTCTTCTTGGACTCCCTGATGGTCTACTGATTATGGGTGGGGATTTTAATTCTGTGATGTCTGGTGATTGTGATCGACTGCCCCCTAGAGTTGTGCCGCAGTCCCAGATGTGGCTAACTGATATGGCCGAAACTTTTGGTCTGGTGGACGTCTGGCGTTCGCTGCACCCCACCCAGACGCAATACACTTTCCACTCTGGTGCGCATGGCAGCCTCTCGAGGATAGACTACTTTTTCATGCTGACCTCTACCCTATCCTTGGTGCGGGAAGTTCGTCATCTCCCCCGGGGTATTTCAGACCATTCCCCTTTGCTGCTTGAGGTCTCTGTGGGTGGTCTTCCTGGTAACAGAGTTCCCCCTGTCCCGCCCTGGCACTTTCGGAACCCCCGGCTCCGCTCAGATTTGGTGAAGGCTATCGATTTCTATTTCGATGAGAATGTGGGTTCGGTGACTTCCCCTACGACTCTTTGGGAGGCCTTTAAAACTGTCATACGGGTATCCGCACTGTCTCTTATTGCAGCTGAAAGGAAAGCTAGGAGGGAGGCCGTGCTGGCCCTTGAGACCGAAATAACTGCACTCGAAAGTGAGCTGGGTGGGGATGACACGCCTGCGCTCCTACACACTCTGGAACTGAAGCAGGCGGATTATAAAGCTTGCGTGACTGATGCTGCTAAGGTGATGCGTGCGAATCAGCTGGGCCGTTTGTATGATGTGGGTGACAAGGCTAGCAAACTCCTTGCGTGGCTGGATAAGGCTGAAAGAATGAATCGTGTGGTACCCATTATTACCCGTGAGTCTGGTGAATTTGTGTCTGACCCCGGTGAGATTGTTGACTGTTTCGTGGACCATTTCCGAAAGGTTTATACCCCAGTGAGTGATCGTGATGAGGCCGACTCCTGTTTACTGTTGCGCGATATTGCTCTTCCTTGTGTCTCGGAAGAGGAGGGATTGGCTCTGGAAGCTCCCTTTACGGTGGACGAGATCGCCCTCGCCATCAGATCCTTGCGTTCGGGTAAGGCGATGGGGCCTAATGGTTTGCCTATCGAGCTCTATAAACTTCGTCCAGACAAGATGGCCGCCCACTTGCGGACCATGTTTCTGGACGCATTTGAGGCTGGAGTCCTTCCGCCCGAACAGCGCCTGGCCACCATAGTGGTCATTCATAAGGACGGCAGGCCTCGTGACCGCTGCACCTCCTACCGCCCCATTTCCTTACTGAACGCGGAACCCAAAATCCTTGCCAAGGTCCTGGCCAATCAGATGTTGACTGTGATCTGTGACTTGATACATCCGGATCAATCCGGCTTCATACCCCATCGGAACACGGACCTTAATCTGCGTAGACTCCATGGTGTTCTCGCAAGAGCTGCAACTCTCGCTGAGCCAGCGGTGGTGGCCTCCCTGGACGCTACAATGGCTTTTGACACCATTGAATGGCCATATCTGTGGGCGACCCTTTCCAAATTTGGCTTTGGCCCTAACTTTATTGCGTGGGTGAGGCTCCTGTACGAGCAACCGCTGGCTCAAGTTGTAGTGAATGGCAGAAGCTCCGACCCATTTCCACTGGGACGCGGCACCCGTCAGTGGTGTCCGCTTTCCCCACTTCTGTTTGCACTGGCGCTCGAGCCCCTTGCGGCATGGCTCCGGTGGGAACCCTCGATTAAAGGGATCCGGTGGGCGCCGGATTTGGAAGATCGCGTCTCGCTCTACGCCGACGACATCCTTCTTTATTTCACTTCCCCCCAGAAGTCTTTGAACGTGCTCTTTGACGTTCTCACATCTTTTGGTAAGAATTCTGGACTGGTTATCAATTGGACCAAGTCCTGTGTTTATGTCATAGCGGGGATGTTGCCACCGCTGCCCCGTAGGTTTCCAATTCAGGTGGCAAACGATGGTTTCAAATATTTGGGGATCTATGTCTCCATGGTTTCCGTGGTGCGATACGATCGGAATCTCTATGCTCCCCTCCGTCGCCTCAAGCAGGATGTGAGGCGGTGGCGTGAACTGCCCTTGTCCCCGCTGGGGCGGGCGGCACTTTTTAAAATGATGTCGCTCCCTAGATTTCTTTATGCCTTGCAGAATTTCTTCGACCCAGTCCCCGCTCGCTATTTTCGTGAAATCGAAAGCCTACAGCGGCAATTGATTTGGGACGGACGTGCCCGTATCGCATTGTCTAAACTCACACTCCCCTGGTACGATGGCGGTATCGCTTTACCAGATATCAAACGATATTACTGGGCCTCGCATTTAAGCGCAATTAACCACGTAACATATTCTTCGGAACCCGCTCCTGCTTTTGCCCTGGACAAATTCCTACTGCCCGGTGGCAACTTCAATAGAGCTTTGTACTCGAAGTCACCACTCCGTCTCCTGACTGGTCCTACGAAGTGTGCGGTGCGTGCCTGGAAGGATGCGACTGTGGCTACGGGCTGGAGTGGCAAATTGACGCGTATGACTCCGCTGTATGATTCTGAGCGGCTGGGCAACCTGTGGCGGACGAAAGGGTTTGATAGGTGGGATATGATTGGGATTAGTAAGGTGGAGGATCTCTGGGCCAGGGGCACTGTTAAGTCCTTCAAAGCCCTGAAAGTGGAATATCAGCTTGATGATAAGGAGTACTTTCGGTATATGCAGGTGCGGCATGCCTTATCTTCCGCCTTTCCCCCTGGGACTGATATTCCCCAGTCATCCCCACTGGAGGACCGTATCCTTGATGGCCACGTCCCCGATAGCACGATTTCGTTAATATATAAGAAACGTATTAACAACAGGGCTGACCTGTTGGGGAAGCTTCGTGCCTCCTGGACGGCAGATGGGCTCGAATTAGACGACGAGGACTGGCAGATGGCTGTTTCCTCCCGTAAAGAGGTGGCTATTACGGCTCGGCTTCGTTTTGTCCAACTAAAGATCCTCCACCGTGTGTATGTGACTGGTATGCGTCTGGTGCGAATGGGGCTTGCGACGGATGGACTGTGTAGACGTGGTTGTGGTATGGATGGTACTTTTCTTCATGTCTTGTGGGAATGCCCGGTTGTCTCAACTTTCTGGTCCAGGGTGCATGATGTGATGGGACGTGTTACTGGAGCCCCCCTCCTTCCCGAGGCACGACGCTGTCTACTCAATGTGTGGGAGCCTACAGATTGTACGGCTGCCCAGACATTCTGGGTCACTCTGGGCAACATGGTTGCCAAAAGAGACATAGCTCAGCTCTGGGGCTCCAATAGACCACCGAGGCTCAGTGCCTGGAAAGACAACATGGACTGGTGCATGTTTCGAGAGAAAACGGTGTACGAGGCACGGGGTCATCCTAGAAAGTGGAACAGGGTCTGGGCACAATGGAATGCTTACCGAGGCGATATCTGTACTCCTCCACTTGATTAAGCCGAGACTATTCCCTCCTCCCCATGAATGGCGTTCCTTTCTCTACTCACATCCTATATTCCCTCCATGAACCCCCTCCCATGTTAGACTTGCTCCTGTTTCTGTATACTCCTTCCCTTTCCCCCCCCCTCCTGTGAGCCTGGCCAGTATAATACCATGTGTTTGTTTTTGTTCGTTTTCCACTTCGACAAAACTATAAAATTAAACCTTCGTTATCCTGTTGATTATTGTATTGTGCACCACACCATAACGGACGCTAAGTGGCCACCTCTATTGCATATTGTCTTTCTTTATTCTTTTAATGTTTGTCATAGCGGCCGGCCCGATGGGGTTGTAGGCAGACGCTGTGTATTGTGCATTTGATAAATAAAAGTTTATAAATAAAAAAAAAACCAAGGGGCTCAAACTGGCAATTAAAGTTACCACCAAGCACTACAACTGTTGAGGGGTCAAGAACCTGGATAAAATCCTTTAATACATCAATTGTAACAGATTCCTGCCCATATTTAACTGGCCGTGAATAAATATTTATTATGGCCACCTGAGGCATATTTTGGGGGGTTAACCACATGGCTGCTGGACTTTTTGAATTCCCATTGTACATGACGAGCTCAGCTCATCATGAGCATGGAAGGGGTTAAGAGAACACACTGGACATCAAGGGAATGGGTTATTTGAACAGCCTGAATACCTAAATGTGTACCCACCCATATTGATAGGCCTCCCGATGGTCGACCCCTACCCCTAGTCGTAGCTAAAATATCAAATGTTGAATAACCGGGACTTACGCTAGCCTCCAGTGCCCAGGTTTCTTGCATCATGCAGATGTTGTGATTTGCCATAAAGGAGCTCCACTCAGGCAAAAGCAGCTTGTTTTTCAAACCGGCCACATTCCATGACAGAATTTTTATACAACCATCTAAAACCCCATCATTTGCTGGCAGTTTCCTATTGCCACTCTCCAAACCACTAGTATCAGTCAAAACCATGTAGTTGTTTGTCCCTTCCCTAGTTTCAGTTTACTAGTACAACATTTAATGTGTCTATCTCCTGATTATATGCCCTCTCAATCAAGGCCATCCTACCATCATCGGGCAAATCATGCACTGCTGTTAAATTAACCTGAGTTGGGATAGCAGCGTTGTCCTTGGGTGTAGTTTCACAGTTATCTAAGGTGTACCCTTCTACCAATGTGAAGTCTTGCCTCCCAAGGAGTCAGTCTATTTTCATAAAAGGAGCGATTAAAAAAAAAAAAAGAAAAAAACTATGGGCTTTATCTTTTTAAGTTAATAAGGCAAAGGTATCAATGCTCAACAGACGTTGCAGGCATTAGAAAACCAAGGATAGCGTTTGTATTTATACCCCTATCACATTTGTATGGGGCCCAATGGTTTATCCAGGAGGTGGAGAGTGAGGCGGAGCTCTATAGGATTTGTTTTCAATGTGAATCCCTGAAAACTGCCTCTCGGGGTCGGTGGGATTACTTCCTTCTTTACACGCGGCGAATCTGAGTAGGTTGTTGTATCACGCAGAAAAGAAAGCCGATGAGCTAGTTCTTTTGAAGCACTGAAAACGAGCCCAGGAGGAAAGAGCAGGACTGCACAGACGGATTAAAAACACGGGTAAGAGAATGAGGTTTTAGAATTTGCAGCGCGAAGGAACCCGAATAGACATTTTTGTTTCGACATACCTATGCCTAATCATTGCCATCACCATTAAAACGGTAACTACGTGTTTTTTCATGGAGAGAAACTGAGAGCAATGTTGTTCCGTGGGATTTCTGCGTGTAAACAACTACCTTCTGGATTGAGCAGGTGCACGCTCACCGTTGCGCGGAATTTTCGCCTTTGGATCAGAGTTGCGTAAATTGATGTTTGGGAGTCACACGCATACTCATGAGACAGAAATCCACTAACCAACCTTGAGGCGCCGCGGTGAGCAGCTGAGGTTAGGTCAACCCTGTGTATTTGCATCTGGCCACAAGCCACGCCCAGCAAGCGCCATTTCAAAAGAAGGTGCGTACGTCGCCGGAAGGCGGACTGCTACGAACATGAACACTAGAGGACGCAGAGAAAGGCAAACCGGGAGAGGCCATGTTGAAGTGGTGATTGCACCAAGGATTTGGATTGAAAAATAATGGGTTATTTCTTAAATAAAATAAAAAAGTAGAGCGGCATACCATCTGCCTTTACCAGCATTGCCATATCCCTATTATATGTGATGCCCCTAATTCAAATGCAGCAGCAGCTCTGCATCCAATTTAATTTCTTACCTTTCTCGGGACTACGACTTCATTCCTGTATCTCTGAAATTGATTGACCATGAAAAACACCAGAGCAATGTTGATATGAAAACTCACCAGTCGTATAATCTGGCTGTGGATAGTCACTGATTCGTTCTTGTACGGAGAGCAGTGATTAGTCTCCAGACGATGAGCAATGATTGGTCTGTCATTCTACGGTGCTTGTTGATTGGTATATTGTGTGGTGGGTGGGGTTTTCTCAGCACTACTATATTTAGGTTTGAATGTCATGGCGGGTTCACCAGCGGGAGTTGCATCTGTTTTGAGTATTGTGCATTTTTTTCCGGCTGGTTGCCTAGTGTGCCACAGACGCGGCAGGTAACGTGCTTGCTTCTGTTACCCTCTGTTCAGGTTGACCCAGCACCGCTATGCACTGCAAGAAGATCCGCACGGAGTACATGAAGCGTTTCCGAGACCCTCAGTGGTCGCAGTTCGGGCAGTGCTACCAGGAGCTACTGCGATATCGCCTAAGCCGTCGTCTGTTGGAACAATCTCACAATCCCTGGCTTTGGCCGAGTGAGGAAGCTTCATCCGACTGTAGTAGCGATCGCCGCAGCCCTCAACAAGAAGATCCACCGCAGAACAACGAGGTCGACGTCCCAAACCAACCCTCCGCCGAGGTCGCAATACCCAACCGAAGCAGCTTAGAGCCACACATTTGCGGCTCAGGTAAGCAAGCGAATCCATGATATGACGTGCGCCTAGGTTTGAAATGGAAAAACAAACGCGATCTCTGTAGAGAGATGACGCTTAGGCAGGAGTAAGTAAAGGTAAGTGTATTGCTATAAAGCACCAGGCATGTCCTAGTGAGTTGCTGGCTAACGGGCAACTGTCATACAAAACAGTATGTATGGGGTGACAAGGGGTGCCAATACGGAGGGGTGGAATGAAACGCATTACATCATAAAGCTGTGCGAGGCTCACGCCACATTACATCATTACAACACATCTTCCTCCTTCACATTGGTGGATGAAAAGGGGATACAGTAAACAGAGAAGAAAGATGTTTTCCTATACAACTGTTATAAAGTCTTGATTTTTTTTGTGTGCTTGCTAATGGGTCTACCAAACCTGCCAGTGATGCCTTGATTGTCCAGAGTTTTCTGGCAACTTGGCATGGAATTACTTCTGTGAACAGGCATATAATTGGAGAACAAGTCAGTTAAAGATGTAGGGGCATATTATCAAGGGCCATATCGCAGCTTTTTTTGGCTTTTAAAAGCGGCTAGATATTCATCGCACTATTAAGAAGCTCACGCTAACCCTTGTTAGCGCTTGTTTTTGCGCAATGGCTGCTGTTTTTTTTTTTTATCGCCCTACATGCCATCGTAATGAAATGCAAAGTAGGTGTCCCTGAGTAAAACAACATGGGAGAACTGGCTAACACGGCTTCGCGATATTATCAAGCCGGCAGCAGACCCGTTAAGCGATGATGATACTTGCGCTAAGCCCCCTTTATCGCAGGAATTTAAGTCCTGCTATAAAGTTGACTTAGCCATCTTTAATAATGGGAGGTGGATTGCAAGGCTAAGGCCACAGGGGTGTATCAGCGAGGTCACATTATCGCTCAAAAAATATCGCAGCATTTACCGCTCTATTCCTGCGTTTTGCTGATATTGCTGGATTTCTTATCGCCTTTGAGGTAAGCATTGATAATACCGCACTAACTCCGTGATTAAATCCCGCAATAGAAAATAACACGCTAAGCACGCTCTGCAATTTTATCGCAGTTTATTGATATGCCCCGTAGGGTCTCCAACCTCAACATTACTCTCCCCTTTTACATTTCCAGTATCGTCATGCATAACGTCCAATTAATTTTTACCATAACCAAAGTCTAACTACACTTCCCTGTTTCTTTCACAAAAATCCAAGAGTTCATTGCTTGGTGGTTTAACTTTGGATGTACATCTGGCGAGTCTACTCAAGTGCCAGACCTTTCCATCACGGAATTTGACAGAATTACGATAAATTGCCCAAATGTGTAAAAAAAAAAAAAAAGTGACTCCTCGCACCCTTTTTTTTTTTTTTTTTTTTTTTTTTTTTTTACCAAACCAACTTTGACCATCTTACGACATTTGTAGCGCAAACATTTAGCACCATGTTTTCGACATTTGTAGCGCAAACATTTAGCACCATGTTTCCTGTCTCGCCATTTAAAAAAAAAAAAAATTCTAGCGTTAAGGCAATTTTTCTTCTTACAGAATCAAGTTACCAATTCAACTATCATTTATGGTATACACTCATTTCTCACCTGGGTGATTTTTTGATCTTTTCCATTTTTATGGGCATTTTGGTAGCCTCCTTATTTGACCTTATAAGCAACACATACCCTTTCGGTGATTTCGGTAACAGGTAATTTAACAACTAGTAATTGGACTGGTTGATACATATAATATTGTCAATTTGTTTGGGTTTCAGCCCTGATGAAGTCTGTTGATGCAGAGATTAGCATCAGACGAAACACGTGTTGGCTGAATGACAATTAAGAACTGGATTGAAGAATACCATTAAAGAGATTGGAATACCAGATTGGTGGATTATTTCTGATTAACGGATATTCCTGTTGCAAGAAAGACATTACTCCTGCACTTGAGCAGAACTGTACATTATACCTGGTTGGCGGATTTATGCCTTATTAATCATTGTGGAGCTCAGAGAGATATTGTTTTTGAATTCGATCGACCCTGGAAATTCTGGGGTTTCAGGGGCTTGTTTGGTAACCAGTCCCTTTCTCTCTTAGAGTTCACGTTTTATTTGATTCTCATTTGATACATTCCTTTACCTATAGCTGTGCGCCTGACCTCTGGCCTGGTTGCCAATTTTGATTACCAATTCAACTTGTTTGCAAACTGACATCCAACTAAGATCTGTGCTCAAAGCTTCTCTACCCCTCCTCATAACAAAAGGACTGTTGCCAGTGATTAAACTGGGAGTTATTTTGTAAGCCCAAATCAATTTGAGTCTCTAGTTCCCAGTTCACGTTGCTGTTCTTTGACAATTGTATACAATCCTTGAGCACTCTGTTAAAGCCCTCGACTAGAACATTTCCTTTGGAAAGACCCGTTCCTTTAAGCTTATGTTCACAGACAAGTAGGTGCTAAATATAGCTCGACCTGATAAAATCTCACTTGCCATTGCAAGTGAGTGAGTGGATTTTCGAGGCCTAGGTTAAGGCACAAAAGATCGGAATAATAGGCTCTGTCCCAGTAAAATGCCAACACTGGCAACAAAAGGGTCCCCTTTATTTCTTAATTTTAAAGTTGTTTGTCATTTTGGAATATGGGGTGCTCTGGTCATTTCAGAGTTTTCTAGAAGGAGATGTTCTTGCTCCTGATGTGACTACTGCTCTCCTTAGTCGTGGATTGCTTTCTGTAAATAAACTACAGCTGCACTCCAGTATAAGCTTCTAGTTTTCTTAGCTTGCTATCCCTCTACCACAATGTTGTTGCAACTTTGATATTAAAAAGGTCCACACTGGCCACCAGGTATATGTCATGCTTCTAAATACATTTCAGAGCCTTTTGTATAAGTATGGACTTATGGTTTTCGTATTGCCAGAAAATCAATGAGAAACTGAGCAAGCGTGGACTTCACCAGAGCAGCTAAACTTCTGCTACTAATCTGTGAACATACATCTGGCTAGTCTATGGCTCTTGTTGGTCTCTGTGGTGGGGTCTTTGCACCTCTTTTGTTTTCCAGGTTAAACTACTAGTATACACCTGTTTTATTGAATGAAAAAACGACGCAGAGTGTAATATCCTGCCTCCTAATAAAATGAAAATTCTTTTTTTCCATCGGTTACCAAGGAAATCTGCTACTTTACCAATGTTATTTTGGGACTGCAATAACCAAAAACTACTTTGCAATGTATTTTTTTTCATTATTGCAATTGCAAATTAACCTAAAATGGCTTCAGGTAAACTGTGAGACCAAGGTAAAACTGGGGCAAGCTTTCAATATAAGCAATAGGATACAATGGCTGAGGTTACGCTTGGGTTAATATGGATATCATTAGCTGTTAGAATTTGAGCTTGCATATGTTGTAGGGAATGAGTTTGGACCAGAGAAGAAGAGCAGGGTTTTCTCCGTTGCTCTGTTTTATGTTTTTAACTTGGTAATTAGCAGTGAGTTGGGAGTTTGAGGCAAAGGGGTTAGTGAGCGAGTTTACTCATGAACTGTTGGATTTGTTGGAGAACGTTGGTCTGAGCTGTGCAACAAAATCCACATAACCTGCCTATGCTCACTATTTATGAGAAACATGTTTATCCCCCTCATGGTGCTACCAACCCTAGAAATCTATCTGGTTAACTTGCACACCATATCTAATTTTTTATGTTTCTGTAGCAATTTTAAATTAGTGACATCAACTGAGCAACATATATGTTTTTTTGTGTGTGTATTTTTTAGTGTTTTTTAAGGCTCGCCTGCTGATGTGCTTCTGCTCATAGCTGGCGAAGCTCTATTGTGGCTTATCCAGAGTTTAACCACCACTGGCGATTCCTTGCAGTGCATGTGCTTTTTAGTTCATTGCGCAAGCCCTAAAAAGCGCGTGCACAATGCCGCCTGCCTCGCATTACCACATCAAAGGCAGCCCAGCCTCCCCTCCCACAAGCTTCTCAGCGTGCGCTCTGCCTCAGGCCGGCATTTCTCCTTCCCTAATTATTCACTGCACGGCCTGCTGCTCCCCGTGCGTCTCGTCACCCTTCCTCTCTTGTAATTATTTACTTCACAAAGCAAGCCCACGTTTGCTCACTTCTTATTTTAATTCTAAACGGCAACGCTTTGACTTTTAGAGTGCCTTTAATTGTTTAAGATCGGAGTCGCTTTCACTACATATTTGCATTTCTTTATTTCACAAACCAATTGATTTGCTTTTCCAAAGGTGTTGAACCAACAGCCAGTTCTCCCGTACCCAAATTACCCCCCTCCCGCTGTTCACTGTTAATCCAACTTGTCTCTCCAGTCCCAGCCTCTCATGTCCACCCCCCAAACGACTTCCCTTGCCGCAGTCTCCGGAGCGCTGATCGCTTGATTTACAACCACAATAAGTATAACTCTAATTTCCTCGGAAAAATAAATAAAAATCCAAACTGCAAACAAAATATCATATGTAAAAACATTACCATTTAAAACACGAGTACCTCTAACTTTCACAAATACAACACTGATTGCATTGCAAATTCTTGTATCTCAAGCATTCAGTCTCTCCTGACACACCCCACCAGTACTTAAAGCCTCTCTCCCCCTATCCTTGACACCCTGTCCCATCTTTAATCAGAGGCTCTCTGTTTCTCACCCCCTCACTCATATCAGTCTTACAGTCTCTCCTTGTGGCACACCCCACCGGTATTTCACAGCGATCTCTCCTGTCTCCTTGTTACCCTGTCCCTCCAATCATCAGTCTTTTTCTTTCTTACTCGATTATTCATTTCATCCGTCAGTCAGTCAAAAATTAACTTTATTTGGTTTGTCACAACCATAAAGTATACATATACAAAATTGAATTTGGTAGAAAAAAGATAGAATTCATTTTCTTATAATATATTTCTATTTTTTCAGTTCTTAAAAAGATAAAACATTATTTTACAGTCCCCACTCTTAAGTTAATTCGGTTTTTGAGAGCAAAGACTCTACTTTCTTCATAAATTTCACCCCGCGGCATATTAAAATGTTCAAACCCGCTCCATCCAGCTGGTGACAGCCTGCCTGCAGGTGCGGATCTAAAGGGCGTTTAGAATTGATTTCAGCAAAGTTCTTCTCTCGTCTTTTATTGACTCGCACGTACACAATAGATGGCATAAGGTTTCCGTATGGTACCCGCATAGTCTACATCTTGACTTTTGTTCTGCGTTTTTCCAAGATGGAATCAAATCTTTAGAAGAATGGTCGCCCAGCCTAAAAGCCATAAATTTCATTTTTAAAGATAGCCGAAAGTGTGCCACGAGGTAAGGTTGCGGTTTTAGTAGTTTATATGAATTTAATACAGTCCATGCGTGTCGACGTTTGGACAAAGTCTTTTTGTCTTCTATCAGAGAGAGCTTTTGCGTTTAGTTTACAAATCTTTTTGTAGGACGCTTCTTCCAGTTGGCTGTTCCAGAGTTCCTCTATTTTAAGGGTTTCTAAGGTTGTGCACAGATCACCCCAAGAGTTTGGTTCTTGTTGATCATATTGTTTCTTGATTTCTAGCCAACATAGGTTGGCGGTGTCGGCTTCCGGATTGGAGCAAACAAACCTTGGCAAGCGCAACCCATGCAGGATTCGAAGATTGCTTCTTACTCGGACCAGCAAGGTCAGAGCGGGTGCTCCTTTTCAGGGGAGCGAGGGCCAGTCCAGAGCAACCGGACTGGCAGAGCAAATTCAAAGGTTTGTTGGTACTGGGGCCACTAGCCAACGGACAAGTGACCGGACCAACGCGTCGAGCAGGAAAATGCAAAAGGGCCCCACGCAGCACTCTGTGAGTGTAGAGGGGTGAGCTTTGGTGCTAAAGCTGCTCGGGCCTGGGGCTTCTCCAACCACAATGCACAGCGTCGAGGGAGCCTCGGGAGCTGCATGGTCAGCACTTCGTGGTTTTTCCAAGATGGCCGGCCCCACGCTTCAGGTCGCCTCCACGGGTCTCAGATTCGCTGGGACTGTGGATCGGGCTGTCGGAAGGCAGGAAAGCTGTGTCTTGTCGATCTGTCGCTCGAGTTCCGGCGGGAACTGCAACAAAGCAAACGGTGAGGCGCTGGATGGTGCCGGTTTGCTGCACAGGGTGGTCACTCCTTGACCACAAGGGAGATTCTTCAGTCTTCCACGTCGAGTGGGATGTCGAAGGGTCCAGAGTTTCATTTCATAAGTTTCAGTCAGGATAATCTGCTGTGCGCTGGCACGGCTCCCACCTTTATTCCAAATCTGTGGGCTGGATTACCTGCTAGGTCCCTCCTATGGGTGGGACCAGGAAAGGGGGTGGTTACACCCCTTTCCCTTTGACCAGTTTCGCGCCAGGACTGGGGCTGGTGTGCCCCAGAACCGGTTTGACTGGATTATGCAAGGGGCAGCCTTGTGCTCCCCATGCAGTGTCTAGTTTCTTTCAGCCCACCCTGCCCCAATCCACTATCTCCTGTCTGGGGAGGTGTAGCACCTCCCTGCGACAGGAAACCTTTTGTCCAGGCCTCCCCTGCCAAGTTTCGGTCAGCAGTAGGAGGTCCGACTTGTGTCTGTGGCAGCAGCATCCATTTTGGGATGCTGAGGCTCTGGTTAGGATTAACCGCGTTTCAGTAAAGTAACATGTCTTCTCCCTCTAGAAGGGTGGAATGCTACCCCCGTCTCCAGGACTGGCGAGGGGGTAGTATTCCAAATCGTATGACACCGTACACGACATGTTTTGATAAAGCCAAACCAAAGTTAGCACATAACCGCGAGACCCTTTTCTTGGCGTAACTGTGAACGACGTGGGAGCTTGCCTGTCCGTTTCCCTTGTTGACGACTGCTCGCCGCTCCCGCTGTGCGGGAGCCGCTTCGCCTGTGGGAGGAACAATCGACCCACCAACGCGGTTTGCACCTGCCTGGTTGCCGAGGGAGACTAACACCAGAGGAGGCTGCCGGGGTAAGCGCGGCAGGGACTCACTATCCCAGGAGTCCCTGCATGACCACGTGACATCGGTCAGCGCCCCCCTGCGTGCCCCGCCCCATCGCTATCCTATAACAACAGAGGAGAGTCCGTCTTGCGGGACGCAAGCGGGACGCCGGGCGAAGCCCGGGCAAAGGGCGGGCCGTCTGTGGCTGTCCGGGGCCAGCAGGGGCCGGGACGGGCCACCCCTCTAACACCACAGGTAAACCAAAGGACTACTGAGCAGGGGCACATAGTAACATTACTAACTGTGCTAAAGCATTTTTATATGTCTACATATTCCCCAATGGCTACCCGTTCAGGTAGAAGCTCACGGAGAGGGGGAAACTCGACGCTGGGGACCATGGATAATTTTATTACCCGTGCTGTTTCTGTTGTAGAAAAGGAGATTATTCTAGCAGAACGTAGACTATCACGTGAATACTTGGCGCACAAGCGATCCTCCATGGGGTCTCTTGCGCAGGCCAAATCTCCTTCTAACATCATTCAAGCTGGACCAAATACCCCCCATACCCATAGCGACCAGCAACCATGTGTCGTCGATTTGAGACCGGATAGTGATCTCTTTGAAATCGCACCTGATCCAGCACCTTTAAATAAAATATCAACTAATGCTGGAACTAGAAACGTTGCAAACCTTCCAGTGCTCTCATCAACAGTCTTGCCTCTAATAACGATACACGACATCCCCACAGATTGCATTGTTCAATCACCACCACAGAAAACAGGTAGGGCTGCCATAAAACGGAAAAGATTAGTTACCCCACGCAAAGCCTACAGACTAAAGGCCCTAAAAAGAATTCGCAAAAAGTTACATGAATGTGGGAGTACCCTGCAAAGCAGTAGTTAATGACTCCACGAACAATGGGATAAATCGTAGTGAACCTCCGGAGTGTGACCAACCGCATGTCTCCGTTGGTACCGCTATGGCCATTGATTTAGCAAATTATACTGAAGAATTACCAGCATCAGAATTGCTGATGGAACGGATCCAATCCCTTATGACATCCTTATTGCTGCCAGTAACCGAAAAACTGAAAGGGCTACTAGACTGCTTGGACAAATTCGAGCAAACATCCTTGGACAATTTTTTTGCCCTAAAAACACTGGTAAAACTCCACTCAAAGATTGGCCAAGACACTGCAAGGATGGAGAAGAGTTCAATGACCCCCAAACTAGCGCAACCATCTTGTCCACCCAGGAATGATAGGGTAGCAGATCTAAGCAGGACCAACGCCGTATCGGGAGGATGAAGTACGGAGCCTCCGAAAGATCCACCGCCTAACGGCGGAATACAACTGGTTGCCCCTCCAAAGCCTGCACCACGTAAAACAAAACAACCATCAAATACCACCATTCCTCAAACTTCGGTACCCACAAAACCAACTGATGGAATGGGACCTACAGCCAATAATAATAACATCAATGCTCAAACATCTGACTGTAGCACAGGATCACAGGTGCAAAGGAAGACCCCAAATGCTCATCTTCCGCCAGGGTGCCAACCATATGTGGTAGTTCTCACCGGGGTTCCTCCACTGAAATCCAACAAAAGGGAGTCTTATGATGAATTAAAAAACAAGACCTTGTACTGGCTAAGGGAAAACAGACCCCTACCCTATACTATCAATTGTCAAGTTATTCAAGTCCGAAGAGTCAGTTGGCTGGGCACCTGGATTAAAGATATTGAAGGGGATTGTATTTTGGTCAACTTCAAAGATCCCTCGGTAGCACAACTTGTATACAGCCAACAACCACGAAGAGGTAACCGTGGAATTGGAACCTGCGATCTCAGCTACTTCTACCCAATGCAATGGAAGCAAGATAGCAGAGTTCTTCAACAGCCAGGTTCGATGGCCAATAGATATTCTTTTTTTGATCCCCCAACCCCAATTGAAAGAATACACTCGATAAACCAGGGTTTGGATAATAACTGGTCATGGTGGGGTCACTGACAAACAAATGAAGACTATGAACTCAATGGATTGTCCTTGCTTAATTTTAGTGCGCACCAGCATGAACTAAGCAAAACATCAAAGTCATGTATTGGGGTAATGACCTCTGAAATAGAAATGATCAAGACAAAACAGACTGGGAAACTGTCCGGAAGAAAACTGGTAGGCGACCAAGAGCTGGTCTCAATTGTTGAGAGTAGCGTCCAGACCCACGACTTATCACTATTGTCTAATAGAGCAGTCCGGGACCAGGTATGTGGAAAAGAACCCAAGGATTCACCATATGAGGGGGAAACATTGATCACAAGCAATAGCCACCCAGCTAACCAAGTTCTTCGTAAGCCCAATCGAGATTTAAAAATAATGTCATGGAACATCGCAGGATTATCTAGAAATCTCTGTGATAGAAATTGGAGCTCCTTCATGGAGGAGCATGACATTATATTCCTGCAGGAAACATGGGCTATTAATATCGTACATAGACTTGGCTATAAATCATTTTACTGTGGGGCAATTGCATCAGTGAGAGGTAGACCCTCAGGGGGTCTAATAATTTGGATAAGTATATCCCTGGATGTTGTTGTATCGCCTCTGTATCTTGCTTCTAATGATTTACTTGGTGTTAAGTTAGCTACGAAAGATCTGGGTGATGTCTATATGATAAATGTCTATAATAGACCTTCCCCGCAAAACAAGGAATCGATGCTTATAGAACAACTTAGCTCTTATTTGTGTAATCTAGAGCCCGATTCTAAAATATTCATAGGCGGGGATTTCAATTGCCAGTTCGAGCCCATAATAGGGCTCGAAAATCTATTGGAAAATGAAGACAGGGTGCTTGACATCCCTCCCCTATATAATGTAAAGCCAGTAAAATGCACTGTGGCTGCTATGCAGATATATGAATTGACTGTATCCCATGGTTTGAGGGCATGCAACGGGCGACTAGATCCGGATAGACCAGCGAACAACACATTTAGTAAGGGGTTGTCTAAATCACTGATTGATTTTATGTTGATCTCAACCAACCTCTGGTACTTATTGCCGGCCCTTAAGGTCGTGAACAGACCAGAAAGTGACCACTTTCCACTACAACTAGGGCTACTATCTGATTCTTTCTTGTCACATGACAGTATGGAGGAAAGTGAGAGGGAGGTGGCCGAGGTTGTTGTCTCCAACAACAGAAAAGCAATTAAATGGCCTCATATTCTAGCAAAAGAGGAGACGCTATTGGGAATTTATAATACCTTCTCAGATATCATCCCCTTATATGAAAACCTAAGGCTGGGATCCTCTGAGGTCCTGAAAATGCATTATCACTTAGTGGAATCACTAACTCCCCTCCTGAGCAAAAGTTGTACAAACAAAAAAGATAACATAAGGAGGCAATTGAAACTAGAGACACCTTGGTACAACAAACAGTGTCATCTAGCTAAAACTAATTTAATCACTGCCGTGAAATCTAAAGACCAGTTGAGGGTTAGAGAATGTAGACAAGAATACAAAAGACTCCTGCATAATGCAAAAAGGGAATGGGATGACTCAATCTGGGAGGATCTTTTGAGTGCCGCTAGGAGGCACGACCAATGCACCTTTTGGAACCTGATAGCCAAAAATAATAAAACAGGCAGCTCCAACAGGGACTTCTTTTTGGATGAAAATGTCTGGTTTGATCACTTTGTGGTTTTGTTTGACCAGGCAGAGTCATCCCCTGATCAGGAAGGGTCAGTCTCTGAGTACAATGACCTCGATTTTTTTTAACTCAGTGCACTAACATAGTGCAATTCAGTACTAAAGAAACTTTGTGTGCAATAAAAGCAATAAAGGCAGGGAAGGACCCAGGCCCGGATAAACTACCTGGTGATCTATTTACTCATAACATTGATGTATGGTGCCCCTATATAAACTATTTGTGTAACTCCATTCTGTTGGGTACCCCGATTCCAGAAACTTGGAAAGGGGCAGAAATAGTAACCATCTATAAAAAAGGGGACCGTTACAATCCAGGTAATTACAGACCAATTAGTTTAATAGATATTTTACAAAAAATCTTTGCCAGACATATTTTAAATCGGCTTTTAAATTGGATTGAGGAATCCGAAATCCTCTCTAAATTCCAAGCAGGTTTTAGAATTAAGACAAGCACTGTGGACCAGGTGTATAGATTTATGTGTATATGCTGGAAATACATTAAGATAAAGAAGTGTAGTATATATGTTGCATTTGTGGACTTACGCTCAGCGTTTGATCTTGTTCCCCGCCATTTGTTATGGGAATGTTTGAGGAAGATGGGCGTCCCGAATGAACTGCTGGTCAACCTTATAAGACTCCATACTGATAACTTTGCCATGGTAAGGTGGGGAAGAAACGGTGAACTTACCCGAGCCATTCCTGTAAAAAGGGGGGTAAGACAAGGGTGTGTACTGGCCCCAACCCTTTTTTCCCTATTTGTAAACGATATTCCCCATTACCTAGCACAATGTAATCACAATTCTCCTAAATTGTGCAATGAGGCAGTCACAGCATTGTTATTTGCGGATGACACCATCCTAATATCCCAAACACCAAAAGGCTTGCAAAACCTAATAAATAAATTCAACAGTTATTGCGAGTCAAAGGGGTTAGAAATTAATTCATCTAAAACCAAGTATATGGCCATTAATCCCCCTAAAACATTTAAGAAGAACTTGGCCTTAAATAATACAAAACTTGACTATGTGGACTCCTTTGACTATCTTGGCATCAGGCTGGACAGCAGAATGTCTTGGACAAATCAATTAGAGAAAAGTAGGTTAATACTAAAACAGAACTCCCTTCCTATTTTAAAAATTCATGGTGGGAGTACATCAAAAGCAATAACCCCTGCGATTGAGGTGTTCAAAGCCAAAGCTCAATCTGCCACCCTGTATGGGGCTGAAATCTGGGGGCCCTACACAAAAAAATCATTTGACACCGGTGAAAATATGTTTTTTAGACGCCTATTAAGACTGCCAGTAAGAACACCTTTAGTGCCGGTCTTTCTAGACATTAATCTAAAACGTACAGATTATTTGTGTTGGTTGAGGCCCTTGCTTTATTGGGTGAGATTATGGTCAACCCCGGAACTTGCTGATTATAGAGCAGGATTATTGGAAGTTAGGGAGCTGGACTCTTTTAATTCAATCAAGTGGCTGAGGCATGTATCCCAATGGTTTAAAAAAAATAGGCTTAACACACTTCTGGGAAACACCAGCATTGTCAATTACCTCGCCAAACATTTGTAAGGAACAAGTAAAATCTGCCTATTGGAACTATGTGAATATTAATGCATATGAACGTGCTACTGGTACCTTAACGCATAAATTTCTGCAATTTAAGGATCATCCCTCGTTTGAACATTTCATGGACGAAATTGAGCCACCACTGGCCAAATCTGTTTACCTCCAATTTAGATATGGGGTTTTACAGATAAATGCTAATACCTGCCGGTGGGGTGGGGCATACAAAGACCCAAATTGTAAATTATGTAAATCATGTGACCTAAAACTTAAAGAAGATGAGGCACATATCCTCTTTTTCTGCCCGTCATATGTATCTTTGCGTAAGAAATGGATCATACCCCTTTGTAAAAACTTGGGCACACGATCATTCAAAGAGGCAGAGCGTATACTTAGATCTTCAACTACCAAGCTAATAACATTTGGTTTGAGCAGGTATCTCCATGGTGTTTGTATATCTAGAAAGAAACTTGGAATGCTAATGTAAGATAAAATAGTTTTTAATGCTGGCATTTTTAACTATTTATAATTGTATTCATTTGTTTTTAAATACTTGGTTCTGAAAGATAGCCGGATTGTAGATTCTGTATTAATGTTTGAGTAGCAAATCACTTCACAGCTTTTGTAATGATGGTCCTGGACCTGTACCGTATGCACCTTGCACTATTGTATTCGCACACTATGAATGTTTATCATTGTCGTATTAATTTCAACCAAATTTTTAATGATGATTATGTTGTATGTATTTTATGTGTGTTGGCTTTATGACAAAGTGTCGAATAAAAGCTTTTACAAACAAACATAACCGCGAGGATTATAATGCTCTTAAGAGTATATGGTATGGCAATATCCCGGAACAGCTAAGTGAGTTGGTCCCGACAGCTGCAGACAGGCTCAGCTCATGCTAGAGCACCATCTCACACAAAACCAAGCACTCTGCCTCCAGGATTGTTAAGGCCTGCCATAGGAGTGACTTATAGGTATATATGTGTCCAGATATAGGTTTAGATATAGGTATACTATATCTAAGCAAGGGGTGATTACACCACCTTGCCCCAGCTGAGTGATCAGCCAGTTGTGTCAATTTAAGGACCTGCCAGGGGTGGCAAGATATGCTGCAGTCCCTGGTAGGCCTTGGATGCACCTATGCCCTGGGCACCTATAGTGCACTGTATAGGGGCTGACAAGGTGTCCAGTACCAGATTGGTTATGCACCTAGAGAGAGCAGATAGCCTGGGACCCTGATTAGCAGGATCCCAGGCCAACTAAGTCGAAAACCAGCTAAACACTAGGCAAAAAATCTGGGGTAACCATAGTCTGGTATCCACCCTCCTACAGTGCCCCACTCCAAAATAAACCGAATGCATGAACTCAGCAGAAGCTCAATCCCACCCTGTAACCCGCAATAGGGTAACTCAGTCGCCCTTATTATAAAATTCATGTTCTACCATCAACGGCAACTGAACAGATGGGGCCATAGTATTGCCACAAAATTCAAGAAGTGTAACAAAGTATATTAGAACATCTGGCAACGAGTAGATGCAGCGTCGTCATTGCCTAGACTACCGGCAATGTGGTAACAATAGCATGAAAGGAACTAAGACATGGAAGCCCGGAAGGCTGGCAATAACAAAGACATCTGACAGATCAACACATGACGACGTCAGAAGATGACCGCATTCAAGACACGTATCCGTAAGCGACCGCTGAACCAACACCGCTGTTGACAACGTGAGGAAGCAGAGCAAAACTGAAGAACCCAGAACAAGATACCGGATTCGTATGCTCCAAGGTAAAGCGCCACTCCTACCAGTTAAGGGTGTTTAGGGAACACGCCCTCGCATGCTTAATGGACACAACCGGTGCCAACTAACACCCGTAAATGATATAGACTCCAACGGGGGAGTGACACCACAAATCACTTTAAAGACAATTATGCCAACCTCACAAATCATGCCGGCAACCGTAACATGCCATCAAAAGTACTCGCTTCACTCTAAATATTCCTCCCTGCATGAATTTCACACCAACGTGCAGATTGATCGCCTCGGTGCACGTTCAGAACGATAACACAATAAAACAAAGACCACGATAAATGACTCAAATTTTGCCATTCCTGACCTGCCTCCCCAGGCCCCCCTTCCCTTAATTTTTGAGAAGATTCACAACCAGGCAAGAGAAGCAGACTTTTTTTCACCAAGACGTTCCATACATCCAAGACCAAAGTTCCAGATGAACTGATGACACACTTCATGTATGGGTAACCCTGTTAATTCACTCCACAACATGTGACTCAAAGTCCTTTTTAACTTTCACCACTCACTGCTATACGAAATCGTTTTTCTTTTTTTCCCCTCCAGCACAGAGTCCTACATAGAAACACTTAGCCCTGAGGAAGACCTTCTGAAAATCCTCCCGGTCCCCCAAACGAAGGTCGAAACGCATCTACGCCCCCACAGGCCAATGGATCCCAGTGTTAAAGAGTTGAAGACACCAGAAAGACTGGCATATAAGCTGGATTTAGACAGCTTGTAGATCCTAGATTTTCCACAGGCTTTCCCTGACCTCTTCACTATGGACCCATAAATCAGTTTGTATAGAGGTCTTAGCAATCCTAGAGACCCCATACTACACAATCGCAGTAGGACTATGAAACATCTAGTTTGCAGAGTTGTAATGTCTCTAAAAAGTGTACTTAATTGCAGGAAACGTACTGTATTGTGAAAGTCTGGTCCTATTATGAAATATGAGATATCAATTAAATGAATTATTTTTTATATTAGATCTTATGTTTATTGTGTATTGTATGTGCTTTTATGTTTATTTATGACAGTAATCTAATAAAGCGTTGCTTTACTCGAGTGTCAATAAAATCATTCAATGGTACACATGGGTGAGATGTAAGCCCATTTGAGTTCTACGTAACCCCACAATAGGTCTTTTAGCACCGGTCTGTTAGGCTTGATCTAAAAATTACCAGTTGTAAAGGAAATCGAAAGTTCTTTAGTGGTTGTATGATGTGAAGGTCAGCAGCAGTGTTTTGTTTTGAAGGTTCAAAATGAGCTGTTCAAATTTTAATATGGCAAGCAGAGGCCTACAAAAAATAAACTAAATGTCCAAAGAACACTAATATTAGTGGTTCAACTTTTTTCTTGTCTCCTAATGTAGGGATTAGGAATGTTGGCCATAACATGCTCATTCTGTATAAATTTGCAGCCTTAGAGGTACATGTTTGACATACTCTGGTTTTAAGATCTTGCTCTTTCGCCTAGTTTCAAATTGCAGATTATTTTTTGGAAGTGCGTGTACACCTTAACCAGCCTAGTGCCCTTTACGACATCAGCGGAAACGTCTTACAAATGTTTTTTTCTCTCTATAGATTGCAAGCTAGGAGTGGAACTTAAGGAGAAAGGGAGCAAACCTTGTGACGTAAATGAAAAGAAGACTGTAGATCGTTTAAGACCACCTCATGGTCACAAAGCCTTGTCCCGTCGAGATGGCAGCCGTAAATTTGTTGGAAGTCCAGAAAGGACTGTGCCATCAAGGGAAATTCGACATCCGTTCGCTCTGTATGCAGCTGGGGAAAAAAAGAAAGACACTGGAAGTCAGAAAACTCACAATGTATGTGCACCAACATCTGCCAACGAAGTAAGTATAATAAAACTCTTTTCAGGAGCAATAAACGTTAGTCAGCGGTTTTGCCTATTCTCTGGTGTTTTGTGCCATCTTATTTTTGTTTAAAGTCTCTTGTACCATGAATTGTTTCCAGGTTAAATGAGTAAAAATATTGTAGATCAACATTTATTATGTTGTTGTTTTACACGTTATCTGTATGGTAGAAAATGTGCTCCTTTGCTGTATGCCAACTAATGTGGTGATATTCGAAAGTTCATGTGGTAAGCTTGTTATTCAGAAAACTCTTCTGTACTACATGCAGTTCTAGTGGGATGAATTGCAAATTGCATTTCTTTTGGTAGAGTAAATAAAAAATGACTTCGAAATGGAAAGGCTAATGATCATTAGTACAATACATTGAGTAAAAAATGACTGTCCATTTCGTGCATTTGGATAATTCAATATTAGGCTGTACAGGTTTTGTCTTATGGGATGATTAGTGAAACCAATCGCATCTTCGATGGGGAAGGACTTGGTGTACTATATTAAAGAGCTGACCGTCTCCACATCTTTTGATGTTACGTTAAGTCACTTGTGCAGTAACACCAACTTAGTAAAACTTTAAAATATATTGTGTTACTGGGAGGTGAATATGTGCCAAACAATGAGGTGAGACACCTAATTGGTTGGCGCAAGATTTGTTTTGTGAAATCTTAATTGGCTTTTTTTTCTTTATACTCTGTTGTAGGAATCCACCTCCTTCTCTACCCCCCACCACGTTCTTTCCCTAAAAGCTGTAAAATCCCCCACACACCCAAATTGGCAAACCTTTAGCACCCTCGAAGTCCCTAGTAAATGGTACCCCTAGTATCTAGGGCCTGAGGTACTGCAGAGGGTCCCTAAGGTGTATTGTAGTTCCTATTTTCCCAATAGGCTCTGCGCATTGGAATAACATAAACAGCAGTGTTGACGTAGGACTAAGGTCATCTAGGTCTCTACTGACTATGTTAAACTTAATTGGGTTTGCGCCAGCTAGCTCAGAGGTCACTGGAGACTTTCTCGAATGAATAGGGAGGGATGAACTTCCCTGGCTCAGACAAGAAGGGATTCAGTTTCCGACAACCGCATAAACATGACAACTTTGCTCCCTCAGAATAAGAGTATCTCTAGAGTCATGTGAAAACAATAGACAGCTATTTCACTCAGTCAGCAGTGCATACTTAGTTTCACCAGAATGCAGAGAAATAGAGAGACAGGCGTTTTCAATAAAAGGTGTTATTTATTGAGCAGTCTTCTTCCTCATGCAAAAGAAATGAATTGCCACAATTGCAATACGTAAAGTAAAGTGCGTACAGTAAAAGTAGTATTATGAAATAATACTGTAAAAGCATTGATATGGTTTCTTAGCCATATGATACTTTGAAATGGATAAAATATATACATACATAAATACATTGACTAATGTACTCAACTGGTGCTTCCAACTAAGCCTACCCCTGTGTACCTGACCTAAGCCTAATACTTGGGAAGGGATGAGTAAGTAGCAGTTTAAGTTAAGTTGGTTAAGATTTGTTTTGACAAGAATCTGCATCAAGAATTCTCTTAAGGGTTTAGTCAGCTCCGTACCTTGGTAATAGATTGTGGGAGGTCTGGTATCTCTTTCCTCAGGACTCGATATTATCCCAGCAACCCGCAAGGGTAGGCTGGAAACACCGGAGCTGGATTTTCTCGGCTGGAGAAAAAGACAGCGTCTCTCTGTGCGTCAAACGGGAGGGGCGGCTTCCGTGGGCCTCTTGCATCAGCTGGGCTCTCGGGCAAGTAGATGGCCGCTCTGCTCCAAACCGCCGTGTGTTTGCTTAAGGCAACTGTTGGTATTTTATACCTGGAAGGTGCCGGATTTGACGTAAGGTTGGACATAAGACGTCACTAAGAACTAACAGTTCTTTCTGGACTTCAGGAGTTCTTGTTCAAATCCCAACAAAAACAGGGGGGATTTCCCAGGCTGCTGGAGGCTTGGTTTGTTTAAAGAACGTGTTGTGCTTTCTAGGAGTTGATGGGAGTAGCCGTTCTGTGCTTTGGACTGCACGGGCTATTGCTGAATATGGATCTGATTCTTATGCCTTTATCAGGATATTATTCATTATAACCTCACAAGGGCATAAATCCGGAATATCGAATTAGGGTCCTAGATATAAACACGACAAAGGGACCCCTCACCAAGCAGATGCAAGACTGCCATTACAGGCTGCGTGCCTTGGTGCAGACAAAAGTGAAAACCTAACATGTCACACAACCCTGTGTGCCATCTACCCTGCAACAGCACATAATATTTGTACGTCACCCCTACAGCAGGCCTAACAGTCCTAAGACAGAGTGCTGAATATTACATGTGAGGGCATACTTGCATGAGCAGATGTGCCCCTGTGCTGGTCAGTCCTATTACTGCCAGTACAGGTGACCAGGGAAGCATTTTCAAAACATGTGCTGGACACTGGTGAAAATGAGTTGCCCAACTACATGATGGCTTCACTGAAAGAGGGATGTTTTTATATCAAACATCTCAAATTGGTAAACCTACACGTGTCAGATTTACCAATACCTGCACCCAGAGAGCACCTTAGTGGTGCCTCTGGAAAACTTACCAGCTTCTGTTGTACCTGCTGACAGGTTTCTGCCAGCCTGCCACCTGAGTACTGGCCTCCTAGAGTTAGAGCCTTTATTCTCAGGAGACGCAGAACAAAAGCTTGTCTGGGAAGAGGGTGTAACATCTCCTACTACAGGATGACCTGCTGAGTAGCCTCCTTGGGTCAGTGAGCTTCAGAAGCTGCTGCCTTTAGAGTATGAATCTGGCTCCCCTCAAAGAAGAGGAAGCCTTGCTCCCCACTCACCTTAACTCCTGGAGATTGGTCCTGTAAGTCGATGTACTGTACCTGTTTACAAAACTTGTTATTCCTTCCATAGAATAACATTGCAGAACTCAGAAATTGTACTGAATGTCCTCTGTGTTAAACCCAAGGCTGCTCGACCGCACTACCCCCGAATAGAGCACTTTGGGATTGAAAAACAAGCCACTGTCCTTCAGTAAGGGAGTCCTTGCACCCCTTACACGGTATCATATTCCTGATCTATCACATAAAGAGCCAGCTTCCTGCAGTTTTCCATTCTGAAGTCCAAAATATAATTAATAGCCTCCTCTATGAATGAGGACAAAGTTATTTTTGCAGTAGGAATGTTTCCTGGTTTTAAATACTGTTAATTATTCTTCCAAACAGTGGTTGTGTCCAGAATCTAGGTTTTTTTGGGGGTTGCATTGTCTAGCAGCATTTGGTGGCATGTTATTCCTCTTGCGATACCAGACATATGCCCGAAAGCCCCTGTTCCAGGTTACTATCTATAGGTTTGTTCTCCCGCCGATGGGTCTTGAATCAAAAAAGAGGTGGCCCAGGAGGATCCTAAAGTTTGATCGAAGGGTCGTTGAGGGCAAGTTTGAAAAACCAAGCAAGATCTCCCAGAACATTGAAGAATACAGAATACTAATACTTATTGTAACATGCTGACATGCCCCCTGAAAACACACAAGCGAGTCATAGGTTCACAAGCTCACAGTTGAAGCCCAAAACAATAGAAGTTGTGGCAAAATGGAGTTGGACACACTACACGATAATGCAGAAACAGAACTCTTGGGGGGGGGGGGGGTCTGATACTGAATAGCCATTGACTTGAAGAGGCCGAAAGCGGCAAGGAAGAAATCAAAAGGGGGCAAACCCCACGAAACAGGAGCAATCAACACTGGACTCCATGCCCCCCTGCGTCAAAGTACTCGATCGAAGGGTAGCGGAATCTAATAGAGCCCCAAGGGTACTACAACATTAAGAACATTGCAAGAGGGAAACCCTCCGACCCAGCTTTGACACCAAAAGGCAATCTGAACAGGTCAAGGAGGCGAAGGATAGGGGGCCACTGTCATCAAAGAGGAAGGAGAAACTCCATAATGGACACTGTAGGTCGAGCGAAAGCAATTGTGACAAGAAACCAAAATATGACTCTATTACAGAAGCAAAAATAAGTAGGAGAGTTGTTGAAGGTTTTTTAATCCAACACGACCAGCAGGGTAGAAACCTTCAAGGAAGAGCAAATGCAGTTCAAGTCTCCACCTACTTCTGATCCACATGACTGGGAATAGTGAGATCTTTTATGTGGACGGGGGGGGGGGGAGAAGAGACTTGTGGTTTTTGGTTCCCACAACATTTTACCATCCTGGCAGGATGAAGGCTGTCGGCAATTCCGCCCTCATCAGTGCCCGCTTTCCAGGTGCCAAGTAAGTCATAGGTGGCCACGAGCGTGTATGGTCAGTGGGGGCTGAGGAGAGAGACACTGCTTCTCACCTCTCCTGGTGCCGAGTAGAGACTCGTGGTTTAGGTAAGTCGTTGTTTTAGAAGTCGTGGTTTAGGTAGTCGTGGTTTAGAATTCCTCAGTGTTGAGAATTCGTTGTTCAGGTAACTCGTTATAAAAACGCAGTTGTTTAGGATGTTTCCCGTCCTCTCAGGATTCTGTGCTTATCGGGGGCAAATCAGTGGCTTTCTCCATCACTGTGGCTGTAGCCAGGAAGAGAGGTAACAACCCTACATCAACAGGTACACCTCTGGTCAGTGACAGCAAAGGGGTAGAAATGGTGAGCAGAAAAATAGAGAGGGCGGCAGACACTCAATTGAGAACTGCAAACTCAAGTGCACTCCTAAACGCTGTGGTTATCAACCGTGAGAAGATGCAAGAATGAATGTATAGCACGCCCGGTATAAAACAAAGACGGTGATGACAATCCTCCAGAAGAGTAAGATCATTTCAAACCCATGCCCCAAATCCGCCCTGAATGCAGGCAGCTGCACACGGGTACAACATTGTGGCAGCATGTCTGGCTCCAAGTTTCTGATTTAACTTTGTTCTACAAGACTTCTTTCCCTAAGTGTTTTTGGGGTACAGGGACTGCATACAACTGGACACTAGGATTATCATAGTACACATGCACACACATGTACATACACACATGTACACACGTACCAGAGTGCACATGCGAGCTCCTACACGTGTGCGGGTGAGCTCCTACACGTGTGCGGGCACATGCACCTACACATGTTTGCACGTGTGTCAGTGCGTGCCTACATGTTGGCACTTGTCCACATGGACACGTGTCGGCGCATGGGGACACGTGTCGGCGCATGGGGCACATGCACGCACATACATGCGTGCGCACATATACACAAACGTGTATATGCATGCACTCACACGTATGCACACACCTCCTTTCAGAGTCCAAGGTTAGTGAGGCCGTAGTCTTTCATCATCTTGAATGCCTGATAGCCCCAGGAACCTTCATTGGTTAGGGCATCCCTAGGGGTCTTTCCCACCCAGGCATAAATGTGGCATGTACAGGCACCCACATCTGAACACTGCTGCACTTGTGGAGGCTTAAAAGAGGGCTGTACTTGTTGTCTGCGACCTGAAAAGATCCTAGAAGACTGGACCTTCTCTCCCTCTTGTACCTAGGACAAAGAAGTGGACTTCGAGGGGTCAGAAGACCTACTTTCTGTTAATGCTACAGAAGGCCTTTTTCTGTCCACTGGACCCTCCTGTTGGCCTCTGACTGCCACCCTGTGAGTCTCAAGTTTCTCTTCTGAGGGGATTTAGAAGTGTACTCCTGTAGTGGGTTGGTACTTTAAGAACTAAAGACCGAAGGTAAAATCTTTGTCTACAATGAAAATGTTAGTGTATCGTGCTCCATCGTGATCAGTGTCAAATTGAGCCTAGGTCCTCTTCTACAGCGACCATTCATTGTCATTGGCAAAGTGTGCTATTTGACGATATTTCTATACAAAACTAATTTTACATCTCTGCTTCCCCATATTAAAGTTTTGTCATTTTGCGATTTTAATTATTAAAGATTAATCCTAGTCTTCTAATTTTTGTTTTTGGATTTTTATTGATTTGCATTTCGATTTTATGACTGTTTTTGTGCTGCATAAATACTTTACATGTTGCCTCCAAGTTAATTCTGTCTGTTCTGTGCCGTAGCAACCTGGGGACTGAGCTTAGGTTTATTCAGTGACTTTAGTGGTTCACCCTGACCAGGATTGTAATTATTACTTGGGTGGGTACTTACCCTCTTCAACTAATAACCCAAATTCTTACAATATCAAAAAACAGACGAGGTACAATGTTCTGCCTCAGCCAACACGGAGGTACAGAATTATTTATTGTCCAGACTGGTCAAGGACATCTTCAGGTGGGCCGTACATAGACATATATGCCTGATAGCTGCACATCTGCCATATGTAGAAAACGTAGAGGTAAACCACCTGAGCAGGCAAAGAATTTCACTCGAATGGGAACTGAAATAGAAATGACTGCAAAGGGTATTTCGTATATGGGATACAACAGACAGACCTGCGTACAATACCAGGAAATGCAATATGCCAAGACTTTACATTTAGGTACACAGACCACATGTCTGGAGATTGCCCTGTCAACAGACTGGCGGAAGAGATTTGACCCTTTTACCCATGCCTTTAATACCACTGGTGATAAGTACAAGCAATTGCCCATGTCTCTGATCTTGATAGCACTACAAAGGGCAAGACCAATGTGGTTCTCAGACTTAGTAGAGCTGTTGTAGGGGCAATAATGAAGCTAAAAACCTCAAGACATCCTGACCATGCAGGATAAACCTGTCTGCCACCTGGAGTTCGCCAGAGCAAAGTTGAACAGACCGTATCAACACCATTAACAGACAAACAGAACAACCAAAGATGGAGCCTACTTAAATTATCTGCCCATAGGCAATCAATTTTCAGCCTTTCATAATCTTAATAGGTTCTCAGATTGCATCCTACCTCAACTTTACAAAATTCCTGCAAGTTAAATAAAAAAACTGAATTATAGCTGGGGTTTAGAGCCTCTGCCTTTTTATTTGAATAATACCCTTCTTAAAATAGATACTCTACATGCCTTAGAGCCTCTGCGTTTACCACACTTTTGAACATTCCTGCTTCCTTACTCTACTGTAATTCAGTAAACTAACCATATCCCTCCTTACAAATCATTAACTCTCGTTCTTGGTAAACCTTTCTTGCAATATCAAAACATTTCTGACCCATCCCACTCCCAGCAATCACAATCTCTCATTCTATTTAACGTCTCTGCTATCTCACAATATCTAGCCACCACACCCCTTTTTAGGTCTTGCTGGAGTAGCATCCGTAGATGCGTCCAGCTAGAGACGTATAGCCGTCCGTCTCGGGGGAATTAGGGACAGGAGGGTGGCACGCGCTCCTGCTGCTGGATTTGCCTGCGTGAACGCGCACGTCGGCTCCGTCCACCTTCTCAGCAATTCCCGCGCCGTGCACACACAGACACTCGCTCACACACCCCCTCCCCCCCCCCCCCCCCCAGTCATCGGCCTCTTTTAAACACATACACACACACGCATACACACAGACTCCAAGACACATACACACATGCACGCTCACACACATACAGAGCCCCACCCCGCCGCCGCACACGCACACAGACATGCCCCCGCCCTCGCAGCTCAGCAAAGGCCCCCACTCACCGGTACTCGTCTCCAGCTCTCCATGCGAGGGCTCGTTGCAGGCGGCGACGGTCTCTTCCTTCGGTGCGGGGCTCTCACCTCACGGGAGCCCCGCTAGCGCCAGCCGCTCTTCTCCTCCTGCCCACACGTCCCAGTGCTGGGTAGGCTCCCGCCTGGGCTTCCGGTGTGTCTTGGCGTCCCGCCCCCGGCCTGCCTGACTTCCGCCCGGGATTGTGCACGCCACGCAGTGTTGCCAGGTTGGGCTATTTCCCGCACAATTGGGCGACATTTTTCCCAATTGTCCGTGAAAAACCCATGCCTGGCGGGGGGCTACTTTTTGGGCTGGTTGTTAGCCTGTGTGTGGATTTTCCGGGCTGGGGCGGGCGCCCGTGGCGTGCGCCTTACACAATGGCACAGGAGGTCAATTGACAAATGAGTGTGCAGCGCGGGCTAACCTCAGTGAAGGCAGGACAGTGCAAATCATTGGAGGAGGACCCCCCAAGGTTTGCCTGTGCTCACATGAACACACCCACCACCCTCATATCACGGAGTGCAGCGGCAGCCTGCGCGTGAAATTGTGAAGTGTAGCCAAGCACACCTGCACATGCGCAGCGCTGCACCAGACAACCACCACCTAGCATGGTGGTAGTGTGTGCGGGCCGATGTGAGTCCCCAGGGCTGTCCATCTTGTAGCGCACAAAAGCGCTACCAATGATTGACAGCCCTGCGCTGCGATGACTGTTCTGAATCCTGACCTGATTCCTGAGTGGGGAAAGCAGCGGGTAAAAAGCGTAGAGCTTCAATGGGCCTTGCCAATATTAAGTGAGATCTCCGGTGCTACGCGCTGTTCAATATGCCAGCAATCACACATGCAAGTGCCAGGAGCACAGTAGCGTCTTCCCTCTTCCGACCGGCAGTACACACATATCCCTGGAGGTAGAAGGAAGTCGCCCGCACAGGGCGGCTCCAGCGCCAGCAGGTGGTCGGCCAGCAGCGCCATCTACACTTTTTTTATTTTTACAAGTCCTGCCGGATCCTAGGATGTCATTGCTGCGATCCTTTTAGGGAGAGCATAGGCAAAATAAACTAATCGATTTGTTTTCAATCACAGTGATGCTGTTTTTAAAAGACACACATGGTGGGTAAGAGCTAGCCGGTGGCAGTGGCAGGCTTCATCCGCTTGTGCGCCATAGCTGTTCGAGCATTTTAAAATACTTATTGTATATCACGCTGATTAAGAGCTTAAAAACTGCTGATCCGATTGCATGTGTATTTTATCACTTATTGCACTGCGCGCTGATCTAAAGCGCTTTTAAATATTGACCCATACGATCGGGTTTGTTCCTAATGTTATGGTGACATTGTGGGGGGCTTGACTCACTTGTATTTGATTCTCCGGGGCTGATTATTAGTCCCGGGGGTCGCTCCACCTCCTGCACTCCCGCCCCGTTTCCGCCGCGTCGAGTGTGGGCGTTTGCTGCGGAGGGTGAGGAGGAGCCCAGCACTTCCGGTCTCTAGGCAGCGAGGTCAGCGCTCTAGTTGCCCCTCCCTATCCTCTACTTATGTGTGTGGGTCCGCGACCGTGCAGCAGACGCGCCGAAGTGGCACCTAAGTCAAGCCCTTCCGCGGCCGGCCGGGGCGTGGGGCCACAACCCCTGCCCATTTAGTGCAAGTACCTATCCACTATGATGGCCAGGAACTTGTGCGTTTGTGTCCATCAATAAATGTATCCTGCAGGAATTCTATGGAGGCACATGCGATACATAGTTGCCCCTACTGCCCTTTCAAAGGTATCAGAGAGCTCGCTAGCTCTCATGGAGGACTGAGAGCCCAGGGAGGCTTACTCAATTGTAGATCTTTAAGTAAGCACTCGACTCAAATAAGGGATCTCCTGCTGGATGAGAAGCTTGATTTTCTCTTCCTAACGGAGATCTGGCTGGACGAGCACTCTGATCCCAATATCGTTAGTGCTGTTCCACCAGGGTATTCCATAGCCAGAGTTGATAGGGAACGAGGAAGAGGCGGGGGGATTGCAATTATTGTAAAGTCCCCATTAGAATGTACCCTACTCCCGATCCCTATAGACAGATGCGAAGCTGGAACGTTCAACTTGAAGCTTAGTCCGCAGGACTCTATATCTGGGATCCTAGTATATAGACCTCCAGGAAGCCTTGGAAACTTTAGGTCTAGTATTGTGGAGAGCATTGCCCACCTAACCATTAGACGGAGTAAAATCTTAGTTTTACAGGACATTAACATGCATTTTAAAAACGCTCATCTGAAAGATGTTACGGACCTTCGTCAGGAAATTCAGGAACTACAGCTTGAGCTGAAAAATACCACTCCTACGCATGTTATGGGTCACTTACTGGATCCTGTGTTTGCGAGCTGGGAGGGGGTGACTGTGGACACCCCTATTCCTATCCCATGGTCAGATCATTACTTGGTTCCCGTTCAGATCAGTAGCTCTGGCTGTGAGAATCGCGCAGCGGACATCAAAAACTTTCCGCACCGTAAATGGAAGCAGTTCTCCCAAAATAGCTTTAACTGGCTGATACAAATAGGGGGTCCGCTGGATGGTACTGATGTTGAGTGTGTTAACTCTAAGCTTGATGAGCGCATCCTAGACGCCGTGAACGAGCAGTTCCAAGACTTGTGGTAGAAGAGCTAGGACTGCTCTATGGTTCACACCAGATTTACAGCTGGTAAAATCGGAATGTAAACGGCTGGAGCGCAGTTGGAGGTTGACATCCTGTTCTGGGAGTAAGGTCCGCTACAAATTAGCTATGAGGAAATATCAAAAGCAAGTGCGAGGGGCCAAAGCTGCCTACTATCACATCTGGATAGAGGAGGCGGAGAACTCCTCGAAGGAGCTGTTTAAAATTTTTAAAGAAATATCCCTGGTACCTGGCGTGAATTCCCAGTCTACCGATTCTGTGGGGGAATGTAATCGAGTGGCTGAATTCTTTGCTGGTAAAGTAAAGAGTATTTATGCCTCTTTCTCCAAACAGCCGGTTAGTAGCCTTCAGTTCATGGAATCACTGGGATGGAGAGGATCGGCGGAGAGGTTGGAGCACTTCTGCATTCCTCCATCTGAAGAACTGCGCAGCATCTGTCGTAGTGTAAAATCAGGCTCCCGCGCCCCCTAGGGTGCTTGCTGAGGGCTTGGATGTACTTGAACCCCTGTTCAGATATGTACTTCAGGTCTCCTTTACCTCCCAGCAGCTCCCAGCAGACTGGAAGAAGGCTATAGTCCTGCCCATTAGGAAAAAGCCTAATGTGGGTATGGAGGTTCTTGAAAATCTAAGACCTATAGCTCTTCTCCCTTATTTGGCCAAAGTGGCTGAGAAGGTTGTAGACCGTCAGCTGGTGGAGCACCTGGAGAAGGCTGAGATTTTACATCGCTCTGTTGGGATTCCGGTCGGGGTTTTCGACTGAGACTGCCCTTCTGAGAGCCACTGAAACGTTGAGACAGGGAGCAGATGCGGGGCACACCATGGCACTGGTGATGCTAGATCTTAGTGCCGCTTTTGACACTGTAGCGCATTCTATCTTGCTACAGTGTCTTAGCGATGGTGGTGTCACCGGGTCTGCTTGGGGTTGGCTAAAGTCCTTCCTCACGGGCCGCTACTTCCAGGTCCAGCAGGGACTTGCCCGCTCTACTGAGCTGGCACTTGACCAGGGGGTGCCTCAGGGCTCTGCTCTGAGCCCCACTCTATTTAATTTATATATGGCCGCCCTGGCCCGGGTCGTCCAGGCGTATGGAGTGGAGTTGGTATCCTACGCCGACGACACCCAACTGCTGTTCTCCCTATCTCAAGGCCCCGCAATGACAGCGTCCAATTTTAAGGCCTGTATGCAGGCTCTGGCGAATTGGATGGACTCCCATTGCCTAAAATTGAATGGCTCTAAAACTGAGGTGATGGTAGTGGGCGGGGAGACCAGCAGCTGGTCAGCCGAGTGGTGGCCGCCATGTTTGGGTCCCACCCCGGTACCCTGTGAGGAGGCTAAAAACTTGGGGGTATGGGTCAATCCTACCCTTTCTTATGAAGGGCATATCCGCCGGTTAGTTGGGAAGTGTTTTGGAGTCTTGAAGACCTTAAATAAAACGCTTGACCTCCTGCCCTTGTCAGCCAGACGGACCATGACTCAGGCCCTGGTGACCTCCCGGATGGACTATGGGAATGTTCTATTCCTGGGGGCCACCGAGAAAAGTTTGGGGCGGCTGCAAGTTCTGCAAAATTCTGCTGCACGGTTAGTTCTGCGGCGGCCTAGGAGAGCAGCCTCCAGTCTGGCCCTGGATACTCTGCACTGGCTGCCGGTCAAGAAGAGTGCTTTATAAATGCCTCCTGATCTGCCATCGCATTGTATGGAATAGGGCTCCTTCTTATCTGCAAAACTTGGTGCATAAATATGAACCCTCGAGAGCTCTTCGCTCGGGAGGAACGGGCTTGCTGGTGGTTCCTTGAGTGAAGAAAGCAAGAATGGGGGGGGCGCTGTTTTAATGTGATTGCGGCACGGAGCTGGAACAATCTCCCTTTGGAGATGAGACTAGAAGGCGCTGAAGTCCAATTTAGAGCATTGTTAAAAACTCATTTGTATAGGATGTAGTGTTCACGGAAGGGTGGGCAGTCTCTGTTATTGTTGGCTAGTTTTTTTCCTGACTAGCGCGGGGGCACGCCGTGAAGGTGTTACCAGGCGCTTTATAAGCTGTTTTATTATTATTATAGCACACTGTGTAAACTTAAGTTCTACTGCTGCTAGCATTTGCCCTTTGTGACCCAGTCATGGTCTGACAATTTTACAGTCAGTGCAATTTCTCAGTGGTTCTGAAAGCAGCAGTGGTGACCACAAGTGTAAAATCATGTAGGATTAGATTGTGGGTATACAATCGTTTGTCAGTAGGATCATGTGATTTGCATCAGTTTCATTTTCTTTTCATAGCTTGTCCTTGCTTAACCCTTTCGATGCTCATGACGAGCTCAGCTCGTCATGATGCACGGTTGAGCTGTGCTGATGACGAGCTGAGCTAGTCATGAACAATGGGAAAGCAAAGGATCCAGCACCGGGGGGGAAAACACCTAGCAGCCAAGGTGTTAAATGAGTTTAATTTCTTATGTTTATCTGTTTACATGAACTTATTTTCTTGATTTTGCTCGCTAAAAAGTGTCACTCTTCGTGTCATACATTTAACAGTTGAATCTCATTCATAAGTTCTCTGAAACCTTGAAAATGTCACGCATAAGCACTCTTCAAAACGTGGCAACTTGCAGTCTGTTTTCATGTTGAATAGTCCCCTTCCATTTCTGGTGCTTTGCAATCGTTTATGATCTTCGTAGAGTTTCTCGCTGCTGAAATGGCTGTAATTTGTTATATATATATTTCCCTCATCTTCGTTGCTTGATTTTTGCGCTCGAGAGAGTCACTCGTAGTTTTTGACTGTCACTCATAATTACACTGAAATTATGAAAATATCACATATAAGCAATCTGAAACCTTGGTAGCTATGCACTGTCACAGTGGTGACAGGTCATGAAAATGAGTAGCTTTAACACAGGTGCCCAGGTAATCCCTTTACACTATCTGTCTATTGAATAGAATTTATATTCATCTTTTAAGTGGTGTCTGACTATTTCTGCATTATTTGAGAGTTGCGAGTTTAGGCTGTTTTTTGGGCTGAAAGTGGTCTGATTGGGCTTATTTTGGGCTTATATTTGAGCGGCTTTGGGCTTGGGACGCGTCTAAAAATCTGGCAACACTGACGCCATGCTAGTTTCTTTGTTTCTGCTTTCCCTGCCGATGTCCACAATGCAGATGGCGTTCCGTTGAATTATGAATGTTAATAAATGGCGTAGCTACCAATTAATTTCCTGTTATGCGTGGCTTTCGGACAATCCTGGTTTTGCCAATACATCACGTTGCATGTTGAGCTTTAATTTTGAGCTCGTTCTTAGTTAAAAAGAATTTCTTTTGGTTTGTTGGGCTTGTCGTACTCTGAGCATGTCTGAGTGATTAGTATCTCTTCGGGGAGCAAGCTTGGTTGCGCGCTGTCTCTGAGTCTGTTCTAGTGATAAGTGTCTTGTGTTCTGAGCATACGAGGTAAAATTACCTTTGTTTTATTTGTTAAAACGGCAAACTCGTTTTTTATAGGGATCGTCTAGTAGGCAGACGAGTAAGATAAATTGAGAGCAATGTCTTTGAAGGATTTAAATGAGGTAAGACTATTCAGATTGATTGGTGCATGCTTCACAGTGCTAGTTTAACTTGTTTGGGGTTAGACACGAGGAGATAAGGGATTTGATCACAATCACAGGATGTTGAGCCCACACCGATATGACAGTTTTTTTCAACGTAGATTATCATAAATGAAGTCTGCAGTTTTCTATAACCTAACAATGTTTCCCTATCTTTGCAACCATCGCCGTACAGTCAGTGAAGTATTTGTTCTCACACTGCAGCGCCATGTTTGTCCATAACGTGACTAAGATGAAGATTAATTGGGTAAATGAAGGCTTGCTCTCAGCCGCTCTTAAAACACCCCCCAGAGCGCGCGCCATTGCTCCACTTGTCATGGGTTCTGCCTTTAGTGGGAGGCGCTGAACGTATCTTCAAGTGCTCTTATTCAGGTGTCTTGTTGACAGACCACTGTTTGTCGGGCTTGGGTCGAGTACTTCCTAAGCAAGCGTCACCTGTGCGAGGAGCGAGACGTAGTGCATATGAAATATCGGAATTGTGCATACACACCTGCGTAGTCTGTTTATGTGCATTAGCTTACTTTTGTTTGGAATGATTGAAAACAGCCACATAATTGCAGTCACAGTCAACAGCATGATCGAAAAATACTGTGGCTTTGAACATCCCGTAGGAATGAACGGGCCCAACTTGCATTGGCAAAGCCAACAGGCTTGTTCTTGTTGTCTTTCGTGGCTAACACAATCAAAGGGCGAGGTGACAGATTGTGGAGGTTATCTGCCACCCTGATTAATCACTGTGTTTTCCCCAGCCCAACCTACACGCCGTTCACATGGGGGGAAACACTGTGTGAAGGAGGGTGGGAAACAAGACTAGCAGATTACATCAAAGGGTTCAGTGTAGCTTGCTAAAATATAGCTTTTTGAAGACTGTCCGCCGCTGGAACTGGTCACCAGAGAAACTATGCAGGACTAAACTTTGTAATGATTTCAGACATTGGAGAGGCGCAGAACACAACAGTAATATGGTGCACATCTGTGGGACGGCACGAAACTTGACGAATACTGACTTTGTATGCCCCCTGCCTGCATGGCGCTGCTGCATGATGTTTCATTTTTACCTGCACTAACAAGACATGTAAGATGATTGGCAATTGCATTGGGCATTGCTAGATTGGTTATCCTACGTCACTAAAGGACAAGTACAAGCCTGACACTTTTATTTAAGTTAATTATTTTAAAAAATTAAAAGCCATTCTTATTTGTAATATCCATATATCTACGTCACGTAAATACAAAACATGTTGCATTACAAATGCTATAGGTGTCACATATGCGAACGTTATAACTATTGGCATTGTAAATGACAAAGCTATTAATTTCGCTATTTTCAAAACCAACACATAAATAAAAAATGTGTCATTTGCAATACCAATAGCTCAAACTTTCCTAATGCGAGACAATTGCATTGCAAATGCTTGTTTCCATTCCCAATGGCTCACTCTATTACATCTAACTCCCAGTTAACTTAATCATCACCAGCTGAAAATGGGGGCAATAGTAATTTATTTAAAGCACACGACTTACCCAATAACCAACAATAAATGATTGGATTGACCACTTAGATTGGTGTCTGCTATGCAACCCCCCCCCCTCCTCCCCCCTCCAATCATGTCAGTGCACAAGAACTTTAGTGTATTTTTCTGACCTCACAATAGGAAGGAAATGCACCAAATGGTGCTCGGCGACACTCATGCCCAAAACGAGAAAAAGACTTCAGAGAACATACCCAGAATACAATTCCAGAAAATTCTTCAATCTTTAAGGCAGTAATCACAGGGAGCCATGCCTGGAACAAATTGATATCTTTAAAAAGTTGTTAGTTTTATTTTTCTTAACGACTGTGAAAGTGGTGGATGATTTCTCTTTCGAGATCTTTCTGTATATAGCCTACGATACCTCCACGAAGCGCTGGGAACTGAAATGCTTGCCACACGCTGCTGGCCAGGGAGCCCAGACACATTTGCTACATTCTGACAAATTAAAGGTTATATGGGGTGACCGGTTCCACATGCTCTCTAACCCGGGTGACATTTAGGGATTCTAGTCTCTAATGGGGAGGAATCCCTAGATGTAAGTTGGATGAGCCTTGGGCCACCAGTAAGTGCCGGTAGAGACACAACACATGTCAATTGCTTGGTTAGTTTCCAGCTTCTGGGGCTAAATGAGTGGATCAATGGGCAGATGCTCTGGTCGGGGTTCTGAGGGTGGACTTTGTGGTGGGGGTCACTGCTTGGAGCTGGAAAGGATTGCTTTGGAACAAGTGTGATTTAGAAAGACTAATAGAGGTGATTAGAGAAATTGGTTTTGTGTGTGATAAAAACACCTATGGATAATGAACATTGATTTTACTGTAGTTTCCCATAATGTGAATGGGTTAAACAACAAATGTAGATGGGATGTGTTTATTTATTTATTTTTTTTATTTTTTTTTTTTTTTTTTTAGCTTGTTGCAGCCTGAGCCCTCCATTATCCTCGTACTAGAGATGCATCTTGTTCAGGTGAAGGACGGCAATAAACTCTGCTATCCCTGGGTCAAGCAGTGTTTTTTTCTTCTCTTTCTTATGCAGAATCATCCCTTAGACTTAGAGGGACTGCAGTGGTGATTAGTCGTAAAGCTCAGGTTAGATGCCTTCCCCCTGTTTCTGATAACGGGGTTTCTGGGTTATAATCAGTCTCCCTTGTAGTTTCCAATGTGAGCTATAACATTGTCTCATTTTATGACCCGTTTCATGGTAATACCATGCCTCTTAAAGAATTGTTATGGAAGTTTTTTAATTTCCCTGGGATACCATACTGGGGGCGGGGGGGGGGGGTAATTTAACTTCCTTCCCTTACAGAGGTTTGATTCCTCTAACCCAAATAGAGTATCATAAAAGAAATGTCAAAAGGGTTTTTAACAATCTTTGTACTAGAATGGGGATTCAAGACTCATGGCGGGAGCTGAATCCCACAGCTAGAGTCTACTTTTGCTATTCTAGGAAATATGGGTCCGCCTTTGTGATTGACCATTTTTTTTAGCCCCCTTGACTATTCCTGGTACATTCTCCCAATATTATGCCAGGGGCCTTCTAGGATCATTCAGTTCCGGGTTATGGACAAGACATTGTTAGTTCAGGAATCTTATGTTCGTACCTTGTCCAGACATCGAATGTTTTCTCAATTAAGGCCCATACAGTGGAAGGCTTCACTATCTGTTAGGCATTTCCAGCCTCAATTCGGAGGTCTATGATATCCATTTCAGCCTTCTAAAGGAAGACTAAGATGGATAAGCAGAATTGTTTGCAGAGAGTGGCTGATGAAGCCTACCGTAAAGCTGTAGTTCAGCAGTCATCTAGATCCCGATGCATATGGCAGGAAAAGCGAGAAGCCCTGCGAGTTCGTACAGGGGAAGTTAATTCTCAATAGTCGGCAGAGAATGCATTCAATGGGATAATCTTCTAGAACTTGATGTCCAAAATGGCGGACCCCTAGTATATGGTACCCATGGCATAGGTACCACAGAGGTCTCCCAAGGGCGGAAGCATTTACTATGCCACCCATGAAAGGCCATGCAAAATGGAACTACAGGCCTGCCATTGCAGCCTGTGTAAGATGGTGCATGCACCACTTACTTTAGATATAGGATTACTATGTCTAAAGGTCACTACATTTAAAACCTATAAGTCACCCCTCTAGCATGTCTTTACAATCCTGAAGGCAGGGTGCCTGATTCTAAGTGAGAGGGTGTCTCTGCATGTGCAGGAAACCCCTGCAGCCTTTGGAGTCCATTCTCCCGGGTTGTTAGTACTGCAGCCATTTACGAAATATAGTGGCATAGTGCAACAACGTGATGACCAACTCTAAAATGGCTGAAAGTAACCCTATTGTGTTTGGTGTCAAACATTGTGGAATCGTACCCCCACACCGATAACCGGTGTGGGAGGTATGATTCCACCCCTCAACCGAGCTTTGTGAGGCCCCTGGTGTTCCCAGTACCAACCTTCTAGTCCAGGGCAGCCCAAAACGGTTGCTGCCGGCCAGAGACACATTTCTGCCCTCCTGCTGCTGAGCCATGCTCAAGCAGGGGAAGGCAGAACAATAGGCATCCTGTCACAGGGAGGTGTGACAATCTCCCAGCCAGGATTTGATGTATTAGGCCTAGGCGGGTGCACTTGCCAGCGGCCGAAAATCTGCATGAGGGGCACATTTAGTGTCCCTGTGCATAGTCAGTTCAAACCAGTCCTGGGAGCCGTTGGCTCCCAGGACTGGTGCAAAACTGGTCAAAGGACATGCGAGTAACCTCCCTACTGTCCAGACCCTCCCCTGGGAGGGCCCCCTGAATCTGTCCAACCCTCTACCATGGGTACAAAAGGGCTTACCTGCTGTAGGACCCTAGATTCGCAGTGGACCGGATTCTGAACCAGAAACTAATGAACTTCAAACGGCTGGACACGCTGGACTTCGTTTGGGCCCGACTTCGTCCTTCTCTCAGTCCAAAGCATCAACTGTGCCCGTGCACCTTAGAGGCTCCGTGCAGGACCTGTGAAGCATCAAGGACAACTGAAGATATTTCCCTTGGAGTGAAGGAGTCACTCCCCTGCAACCGCAGGCACCACATTACAATTCACCAGACTGCTGCTTCTGAGCCGTAACCTTCCTTTACCTTCTGCGTGGGCTGCCATTGCCAAGGCTTGGTGGTGCTCCAGCCAGACACTGACTCCCTCCGGACTCTACATCCTTCGTGGGACAGCTCGTATCCGGCTCCTGGTCGTCCTCTACGTCTCCTGGTGACTGCAGATTCTGAGTTACCCAGACTGGCCCCTCTGCTTTCAGGTACTATTCAACATGAATCCACCTTTGGATTCCAACGGACACTCTTGATCCTTCCAGCAGCAGCTCTTCAAAGTCCTCCATGGAGTTCGACATCTGTTTCCGATGCCACTTCAGCCCTATGCACCCGGCTTCCCCGAGATAGGTAACTCTAATACTATGGTATGGTACCACGGGTGGGGTGGCTCTCCAACCTCCTAAGTTCCACAGGGTTTCTTCGAAGTCCACTGGGAAGGGTCTTACAGACAGATTCATCAAGCGAAATGCGCTCGCAAAAGGGCCAGATTCTGAGAATCTGGCCCTTTGCGAGTGCAATTTTTGCATTTGGGATTCATCATCCCAAATGCAAAAATCGCTAATATAGAATTCGCAAATTTGCGAGGATTAGCATTTAAGGAATCTCTATTAGAGATTCCTTGAATGCTATTCATGAAACATTTAAAAAATTGCGAATTCGCAATTTAGGAGCGCTATTTACCACGAAGTTAAACCTTGTGGTGAATAGCAAACTTAGAAAAATGCATGTAAATGCATTTTTCTAAGTTGCATGTTACACACACAAGTCCTTTGGACATGTGTGTGCACAACATCAGTGTAAATTCACATTTCAGGGGTGCTTCAGGGTGTCCTTTGGGCACCCTTGAAATCTCATCCTTATTTGCGATTAGCAAATTGTTAATCGCAAATAAGGATTGACTCTCCATTCATTCCTATGGGCCTTTAGGCCCATAGGAATGAATGGGGAGTTATTCCTTATTTGCGATTAGCAATTTGATAATCGCAAATAAGGAGGCTGTAGGAATCACAATTGATTATGCTATTTCTACATGAATCCCGATTTGCAAGTCCTTAATAGCGATTCCTTAATAATCGCTATTAAGGACTCGCAAATCGGGATTTTGATGAATCTAGCTGTTAATCTTTAAAACTTCAACCACGACTCTTCTATAGAAATGTTCGCATCACGTGGTAGTGTTCCCACACTGCACCCTTCCTCCGTGGGGTCCCTACTTATTCACCTTGGGTGGTTCCTTGGGGGTCCCAGCGATTCTACATCCTCTAGACACTGTCTTGACTCAAGTCGTGGTTCTCATACCTCTATTTTAGTATATGTTTGGTCTCCCCTGGAGCCCACTGTGTGGTAGTGCTATTTGCTATTGTTCCTGTGTTACAGTAGTGTGTGCTTTGTGAGTATCTTTGTGTAGAAGATACTATGTCATACTTGGAATGTGTTATATTAATAAATACATATTTGTATAACTACTATGGGGTTCTCCTTTCATTTAATCTGTACTATGAGGTTGCACTCTGGTAAAACAAGCTGCTTAACATTCCTTCAAGACTATGCCTGAAGGGTGCTCTCCACAGCTACCACTTGGATAGCTTTCTAAGGTTATCTTTGACCTCTTAAATCACCATATGGGTTGTTTGGACTGGTACAAGGTCCCCACTTTAATTAGTGGACCGTATATACCAGGCCAACTTATCACATGTCTTAATAGAGTAGATTCGTATTTGTGGAGCCCGACAAATACTTGAAGGTGTCTTGGTGCCAACGACTGTATGCCAGGCCTTAGAAGGGACCAAAGCTGCAAAAGAGTAGTTAACTGAAAGCGAAGAGCCGGGTTTTTAATCCTTTCCTAAAACGCCTTAAGTTGGACTGAGACCTAAAGGTGCAGGGGCATTTGATTTGACAGCAAAGCTGTGAAATGAATAAATCTTCTATCACCTCAAGAAGCTTTATGGATCTTGGGTACGTGCAAGATTCTGGCTGAAGCTTTAGTTTCTCTACCTGAAGTTCACTGTTCTTCCAGGCTGGTTGAGAAATTTTTTTTGTCTAGAAAAGGTGAACAAGTCTTTGTGTGTCTGGTACAAGGAACTTTGGCCGCACAACTCCATCACTACCATCAATATCTGGGCAAAATTAAAGGAACGGACAGAGATCAGTGAGGGACATGTGGACGAAGTATTTGGAATATGACATCTTGCTGTTGAGGGGGCATTTTCATATGATCTTTAATGCCTAGATGCATTACTGTACGCCAGAGAGGCTTAACAAAATCTTTCATATTTCGGCTAGAACATGGCCTATGTGCAAGGACATGGGAGATTGGGGACATGTGTTCATGTCATGTGGGGCCGTCTTGGAGTTTTGGTCCAAGATCTTACAGTATATCCTAATAAAGGTAGGACGTTAGGTCAAACCCCTTCCCAGTGCTATTCTGTTCAGCCTCACCAACCCATCACAGTTCGAGAAGCAATGTGCTCAATTTATGTATATCTCGACCTCAGTGGCGCGCGTTCCATTATTACTAGTCATTGGTAGTCCCCTGTGAAGTGTGTATGTGTGTGTGTGTGTGTGTGTGTGTGTGTGTGTGTGTGTATATATATATATATATATATATATATATATATATATATATATAAAACCAAACGCCCTTGCGCTCAAGTGGGGCACTCGACGCTGTCCTCACAGTGTTTACCTCATGCAGCCTGCTCTGTCAGAGCCCCACAAGTCTTACCTCTGCTTGTGAAGCGATTCCGCAGAGATGACAGGAGCCACCGCCCCTGTACCCAGCTTACCCGCACAGAATGTAAAACACAGTAAGGATGAGATGGGAACAGGGAAGGGAGACATAAAGGAGCAGCAGGCCTGGGTTGTGTGGAGTTCGGGCAGGGATATGACATCAACTGGTAATCGGCTGCAAGACAAAGGAGATTACATTAAGGAAAGACCTCACCTCCCCCCCCCCCCTTTAATTACAGACCTCTAGGCACACACAGAAGGCCCTTTCACCCACAAACTCACCAGTGTAATGCAGGCTGCCGTACCCAAATGAATGGCTTGTTGCTCGAAAGGAAAGAAAACCAATGAATAGCTCTCCTGTGCGTAATATACAAAATTTGTCCTGCGCTCCTGCGCACTGAATAAACCCTAAGCAATGTGCTCCTGCATGTGTCCAAAACCCAAGGATGGCGCTTCCTGCGCGTTAGTTCATCCCTGGCGTCACAACTGGCAAAGAGACTCAGGTAAAGCGCTCCTGCGCTGGCAAACGTTTACAGGTGAAACAAAGGAAAGAAGTTAATTGCGCTGCAGCGCGGGACACCAGAAGGGGACAGCCGCTCCCTCACTGCGGCAAACTAGGATTAAACAGAAGCACTCCTGCGCGGCGTAGAGTCCGAGGCAATGGCACTCCCAGCAAGGGAATGCGTGGATAACTGCAGCGCTCCTGCGCCGCGTAGAGTCCGAGGCAAGGGATAACTGCAGCGCTCCTGCGCGGCAGAAACGTGGCGAAATACTGAACCAAGTTAAGCGCCCAAGTTGAGTGCTCCTGCGCTCTGATGCTGCACGAGACAGCAGCCGGGGAAATGTTTGTTTAAACTCGCCAGAATCCAAAGCGCTGCTCCGGCGGGAGAACGCGGTATTAAGCGTTTTCCCCCGGAAGCGCTTGCCTGGTCTGTGAGTGAAAGACTGGACCGGGCGGAAGTGAGTATCCCGGTCCAGCGTATGTTCCCAGCAGCCTCCAATGACTGGCAAAACGCCGCAACACGACAGCTCTCTGTCAGCCCAAAACTGCATTCATGCTCGACGCGTTTCGAGGCACCACGCCTCTTAGTCGAGTCGAGCATGAATGCAGTTTTGGGCTGACCGAGAGTGGGCTGCATGAAGTAAACACTGTGAGGACAGCGTCGAGTGCCCCACTTGAGCGCAAGGGCATTTGGTTTGGAACATTGGAACGCGGCTGCCCGAGCTGCGATTAACAAGAGGAGCATCATTTCTGGAGTTTGGAAAGGCTGTGGAGGGTAATGTTCCCTCCGTGTGAAGCACGCTGTCCAGATGCGAAAAACAAGCCCGCACAGAGGAAGCCCTTACCTACTAAAGGACATTAATGCTTTTAATATTGATACAGAGGAACGGAGCCTACTATAGGCAATCACTAATTTTATTTTATTTATTTTAGAGGTTTTATATAGCGCTGGCTGGACCCAGGGGCATCGGAGCGCTTTAAATTTTGTGAGCCAGACGGTCAAAAAACAGGGACCCCATAACAGTATAGTATATACACAACATATGTCAACATATGGGGGACTTCAGGAAGATAAATATGGGAAGACAAAAAAACACCATACTGTGGAGAAAGTGATAATTATAATTACATAAGGCACCAGATTAAGAAGAGCGCTGGGAAAATAGGGCAGTCAGGAAAGGGAAGATAGTGGTCAGTTACGTTGATAAGGAAAGGCAGGGCAGTAAGTGGAGGGGGTTGGGGAGGGATGATGAGGGCTGTGCGTTGACGACAGAGGGGGGGTGCAAGGGAATGCGAGAGTGGTAGACAGGGAGGGGGATGTGATGAGAGGAAGGTAGCGTGGTCGCGAGGGGGGCGGAAGCATCTACGGTCGGACAGAAGTGGCCGGTGTAGAGGACCTGATGGGGGTTAGGGTCCCCAGTATTTATTGAGGAGATGTAGTTTGAGTTCTTTTTTGAAGCTAGAATAGGAAGGATTGCATCGAAGGTTAGTGGGAAGGGCATTCCATATGCAGAGAGCATTGCCGGAAAAGGATCGAGACTGAGTGGTTTTCTTTTTCAGAAGGGGGAATAAGAAGGAAGGAGTTAGTGCTTCTCAGGGATCGGGAGCAGCCGGCTTTACTAAGTTTGTTAGTGAGGTAGGATGGTGTGTTCTGATGGAGAGTTTTGTGTGTAATGCAGGCCGTTTTGTAAGTGGACCTACCTTCAATGGGGAGCCATTTGAGGGTTTTGAGGGCAGGGGAGATGTGGTTGAATCGTTTGCAGTCTGTGATAAGCCTCGCTGCAAGGTAGAGAACAGATTTTAGAGGTGCTGGGTGGATCTTGGGAATTCCAGTAAGAATGGCATTGCTGTAGTCAATTCGAAAGAGGACAAGGGATTGGACTGCTAGTTTGAAGTCATCTCTTGTGATGAAGGTCTTGATTTTCTTAAGGTGGCGGAGAGTGAAGAGGGCCCCTTTGGCAGAATTGTTGATGTGGACCTTGAGGGTGAGGAGGCTGTCAAGGGAGATCCCTAGTGATTTGACTGAGGCGGACAGGGATAAGGAGCAGCCGAGAGCATTAAGGTGTCTGTGATCCAGTTCTGAATGGGGAGCTGGTTGTTTTTAGGGGGAAAAAGAATAATTTCGTTTTTGTTGGGGTTAAGTTTGAGGTGGTTCATGTGGAACCAGGCTTGAATCTTGATGAGGGTGTTGTTGAGGTGAATGATGTCGGCATGAGTTTTAATCTTATAGTAGAGTTTGGTGTCGTCGGCGTAGAGATGGTAATTGATCCCGGCTTGTTTGAGAATGAGTGTAAGGGGTTCCATGAAGAGGTTAAAGAGAGCGGGAGAGAGAATAGATCCTTGCGGAACTCCTAAGGAGGTGGGGGTAGGGTTAGATAGGCAGTAATGGACTTTGATTTGTTGAATGCTGTGTTGAAGGTAAAAGACAAACCATTTGTGTGTCATACCATTTAGGCCGATTCTATCTCTAAGAACATTAAGTAGAGCAGAGTGATTAACAGTATGAAACTCTGCGGAGAGATCTAGGAGGATCAGAAGGCTAGATTTGCCATTGTCGAGGGAGTGGTGGATGTCGTCTACTATGTTGAGCATGGCGGTTTCCGTACTGCATCCTCTCCTAAAGTCAGATTGGAAGGGGTCAAGTAAGTTTAAGTGTTGTGTCTGTCTAGTTGGAGAAGGACACATTTTTCCAGGGCTTTAGAGAGGAGAAGGTTGGAGATGGGACGGAGATTGTTGAGGTCATTTGGGTCCGCCAGTGGATTTTTGATAATGGGGGTGATTTGTCCAAGTTGCAAGGAAGAGGGGACACACCCTGTGGCAAGGGAGGTGTTGATAATAGCGGTCCAGGGAGGGGTGATGATATGTTTGAGGTTTTGGACAAGTTTGGAGGGGAGTGGGTCTTTGGTGTGGGAGGAAGGCTTAAGGTTGGTGATGATGATGAAGACGTCTCTTTCGGTGACTGGATGGAAATTAAGCCATTCGGCATTGTTTTTAAGGAGAGAGTTAGGTAGCTTAGGGTCCCGGAGAATGTGGGGCAGGGAGAGGGAGATCAGAGTACGGTGGGTAGTAAGGGGAGTTATGATGGAGGGGGGGTAATAAGAGAGGTCAGGAGTGGTGGTAGGGATCACAGTAGGGAGGAAGGATTGCTTAATCTTTTTTTTTTTTTGTCAGAGAAAAAGAGAGCGATTTCCTCACATCTAGTTGTCGAGGCAGGTGGGACAGGGGGAACAGAAGCAGTTTGATTGCGTACGATGTTGAAAAGTTCTTTAGGCCTGTTAGCTCGATCTAGTTGAGTCCTGAAGAAGGAAGCTTTTTGTCTCAAGATTTGTTTTTTGTATGACGACCTAGCAAGTCTGAGGCGGGCAAGGTTGGAAACTACTGTAAGCCACGCCCACTAAAGGCGGCTTCACTAAATAAATTAAGTAGCAAACAGGTGATGTTATCTGTGCCTCTGTACCTAGGCTCATGACTAAGAGGCGTGGTGCCTCGAAACGCGTCGAGCATGAATGCAGTTTTGGGCTGACAGAGAGCGGGCTGCATGAGGTAAACACTGTGAGGACCGCGTCGAGGGCCCCACTTGAGCGCAAGGGCGTTTGGTTTTGAATATGTGTACATGTGTGTATACAAATATATAAATATATAAAAAAAAATTATTTTATTTACAGAGCCACCTTTTTTTTTTTTGCATATTGGAGTACCTTCATATATGAAAGTTCCGCATTTGTTAAAAAAAACTATTTTGTTTGATTATATAGGATAAACATTTGCTCCATGTACAATAAGAATCTAGCCTGCAAATAGGGTACAAATAACACCGGACCAGCTTTTTAGTTCACTAATAGCATTGTCATTAGGTTGGGGGCAGGAATGTTTCTCAGTTCATGTTGGAAAACTCACTTTTAATAAATGAATTATTAAAGCCTTGTTTAATATGGCGCAATCCTTTACAAACCGCATATTTTCCATTGAAATGGCCACAAACATTCCCATTAACATGCAGTTTTACTGATAAAACAGTATAGCATATAAAACCATCTTTGGAAATTGGGTTTCAGCAGTAATGTTTATCATTTGCACATCCCCTGTATGATATTTTTTTCAATCTGTTATACTTTTTTCAATCACACAATTACGAAAAAGTGCTTTCATAACTACTAAAATATATTTTGAAATGTTTGAACAGTGTATTTGCAAACTATTTATTTAAATGTGTTTTATAAACAAATTCCGAAATCCTACAACCTTTCATTTTACACTCTTTGTACAGTTGTCAGACAATTCACTTTACAATATCCTCTAACTTTGCTGCTAATTTTATCATGGAGGTTGTGCTTTTCTTTTCTTTCTGTTACTTCAAATGGTAAGACATAAGCTGACATTTGACCTGTCTTTGAACGCAGAGCAAATATGACTAGATCAATACAAGATTTAAAGGCCTCTTTATTGCTCATGGACTTTTTGAGTGAACAGAACCCTTGTTCTTTATCAGCTCGCCTAACAGGCCAGTAGGCTCTAAAAATAGTTTACCCTGAAAAAATCTGACTTGCCATTGCAAGTTGGCAGCTAGATTGCTTGAGGCCTGTGGTACCATGCTCGAATGAATATTATACAACGTCATAAAAAGATATAGGGGCATTTTTGAGGGGAAGGTGGTAGAACAAAATTTACTATAGATTTTATCTTGCCACTTTAGCCGTCCAGTTTGGAAGTTAAGTGTATTCAGTATAAAATTTGCATTGTTACTCAAAGCATTTTTTCTATTTCCAGATCGGTTCTGGACGGAAGGGAGGGAGTTTCTCTATCTGCCTCTTGCACTGTCACTTATATTACCAATTATTCTTATTTTTGTCCTTTTCTGTGCCTAAGCCCTACTGCTATTACATAGCTAAATGTACTGTACTTGCACTATCACTTTATTATGTTGTCCTCCCTGGATCTGGTTTTGGTTTTAAGTGTTCGAAAAGCGGGGTCAAGTTCAGCCTCATATTGTCACTTTCTTTCATGCAGGATATATCATCGTATTGTGTTGCCACAGCCACGTTAATCATTGCTGGAAATTGTATGTGAAGATATTGATCGTTTTTAGACGTCGTATCAAATAAGTGCAGTGAATGATTTTTCTTTTTGAGATCTGTAGGAGTCAGCGGAGAAGGGGTAATTGTACTGTTTCACAAGCACTATATAAATAAAAATGTAAAAATAAAATGTTTCAATGACTGGAAATTGGTAGGCCCTTATTTTATCACATGTAGCTTTCAGGCATTGTCTTAATGATTGGGAAAATGCGTATCCTCTTTAGGATCATAGTTATCAGTATTTAGTAAGAGATACTGCACTGGACCTCAGAATGACAGTTTTGAGAGTAATTTGCTCATATAATTAAGTGTTCCTGAACAAGATCAAAGTATTGGGCTCTCAGTTCTTTACCCCCATATTTATACATAAATGGTAGAACTAGATAATGCCTACTGTGTTCTGCTACACGCACTGTATCCCAAATAACAGTGAACCTGGCTTACCCTCTTAATTGAGACGAGGGATCAGCGTGGCAGTCTATTACTTCAGTAATGCGTAGATCAGAAACGTGAGTAGTATTCTTTCAAACAAGTAGAGCGGAACTGGTTGTGGCACGAGGCCCCCACAAAACCAAATTGAGGCCTCCCTATTTTAATTTAAGTACACTGCCATAGTTCTGCGCTTATGAAATATTTTTTTTATTCTTTGTAGATTCATGATTCCGCTTTAAGGGCGAAAAACAGAAGGCAGAAAGAAAAAAGGAAGCAGCTGCTTCAGAAGCAACGTTCGCAAACTGCAGATGCGGAAAGACACCTAATGAGAGCAACTTCCCAACCTGAAAATCCCTGGTTGACAGAATACATGAGATGCTACTCGGCTCGGACTCGCTGAAAGATGATGTCAACAACTCGCATTATGCAAGAAAAAGAATCGCAAAATCCAGATTCTTGTATCCGGTTTGCCAGTAAATTTGTGATATTTATGTGAGAAGAGTGTACCTGTATTGGTGTATTGTGGACCACACACTTGAGAACTTGTTTGATAGTGGCTTTCCGATTTTTCCATTTATACGAAAACAGTGATTCACTTTTTTCATGTATAAAGAATGTAATATGACTTTTTTCATTTAACAGCTTTCAGTAAGGTATGGGATCTGGGTTTGCACAAACCAGTCCATTGTTGGCTGGTTTTCTTTCTCTTCAATTATTTGAATGAAGTTAGTAAAAGTGACTTTCAAAGTTTTTCTCGATTATGCAATAGGGAAACTGATGTCACAGTTCCAAATGTACTTTCACAGTTCCATATTTCAGACAATCGATCCCTGGGAGCTGTTTGTTTTACAATTTTTTATAATTCTTGATGTGCACCACTAGTTATTGTGGTTGATTTGTTTATAATGAGGTGAGTGTGGTTTGAAATGTGAAGTAAATAATATTTTTAAATAAGGAATATTGGTAGTAAATTTTGATATGTTTGTATTTGGCTAGTTAATACCTGCTATCTTGTGCTTTTATTACCTCCATTTCTTCTTAATCCTATTGGTGCACTTTGAATCCACAACAACTTGGTTGCCTCAAAGAACCCATTTTTTTTAACTTGATGCTTAAGGATTCCTGGTGCTACCATATCCGGATTGAGAAACTAGCTCCAGAATCTGACCTGGGTGCCTTCAGTCATGAACCACAGGTCATTTACTGATTTAGTTTAATCATGCACCCTACACCAAACTTTGATCATGTTGCTAGATAGGAAGCTGTTAGGCCTCGCCTAAAAAGAGGTACTAGCCTCTTTTGGACCATACCAAAGACTTGCATTGTTTACCATTGGTTGGGTTTAGCGTCACACTAATTTGTTTGCTGGACTTCCTTCCTTTTCTTGTGTTTATCCCACCCCTGGTTCATAGCCTCCTTTTTCACGTTTTTTTTTTACTGGCTTACTTGTGTCCTTCACCGGCTCACATTCAGGGAGATACTTTTTTATTTTTCATGCAGTACTACACAAGTGCATGGGTTTTCTTGTTTCCTTTCTGTGATGCCCCCCACCTTCCCAAATAAGCACCCCATGCTCTGTGTTGGCCCCCCTTCTCCCAGCTTGTCTGTAAAAGCACAACACATAGGAATATTTTTAAGCCTATAACTAAATAGCAGACGTTGCCAATGCTTGGCACCTTAGGTCATCGGGCCTCTGTTAAAATTGTCATGGTGTACTGCTAATGGGCTAAGCATGTTTTTTTGCTCAGGCCCTCTGACTCTGGTAGGGCTGTAGGATCCTGCTCTCTACTTAAATGAGTGCACCTGCAACACTTTTTTAAAAATCTTCTTTTGCTGTACCAGTACCATTTTTGCTTTTTGGTCGGAGCAGAAAATAGTAGTTAAAACATCTATCAGGCAGTTGTTGGCCACTAACATAGACTCATGACCTAATATGTGTAGCTCAAGGATCACCGTTAATAAGGCCATTGTTGGCAGGTTTCTTACATTAGGAGCATGCACAGGAACGCATTACACAAAATGCAGTCTTAAAGATGTTGGCTGTGAATTTGTTTTTTGATCAGTTTTAAACGTTTTATGATGATACCTCAGTGCATCCAAAAAAGAAGTTTGGGAAACGAGGGTGGGGACTAGACAGTAATTTGAACTGTCATTCTCCATTGGGTTCTCAGTGTGTGGGCTTCTTGGAACAGGTACAAAACTGTTTTGTGAGTGCATAACAAATATGCACTATTAGTTATTTGCTGATGGTGTGGTTGTGAAATAAACTTGCATCAAATTAAAGAGCAGGAATACAGTTGTTTCATAGTGCTAAAAGCTGGTTCAAGAGACTTTTGTTAATGCAAGGCATTTAATGTATACCATTTATTTTCAGCAGGCAGGTGGGGAATTAAATTATCCATCATGGTTTTCATTTAGCTAATGGTTGCTTTTCTATTTTCGTCGACTCAAAGTAATGGAAGGTATTCTTGAATTAATCAGTCACTGGCATTCACTTCGGTGCATTGTTTTTCATTAACTATAGGCTGAAACCGGGATGGGGTTGCTTGTTTTATTGTCTAAACGGAACCTGGCCAGGCAGTTCAGACTGGACTGTTTCTATTGGACAGGAACAAAGCTGATTTGGATATGGGGGGGTCTCTGTGTAATGTGGCACTGTGGGCAAGAAAATGATGGACGAATGCAGCGCTGAATAATTCTCAGTTACTCGAGTTCTACCCATCGCCTTTTTCTCTCAATTTTCTTATTGAAAATGACAAGACACACATTTCCTTATAGTGCCAAATCGAGCAACATATTTTATCAGGACTCCATGGAATACTGTGTACAACAGTTATGGTTTGGGTGTAATATAGGCTTTAGCGTACTATACAACCATTGAAGGCCCTTCCCATCGTTCTAGGCGAAGGGCCTATATGATGGGAGTGATCTTTGAATGGGTGGCATAGCCAACTACCATGAGATTTATAAGGCTATTAGAAATTTCTGCCCCATGATGGTGGAATGTCCTAATTAAAAAAAAAAAAAAAGTCTCCTGGGTGATGCAGGGGATTTTCAACTTCTCCCAGCTCAGAAGCTGGAGTGCTTTTCACAACTCTTTGTGTCTGTGTCTTTTTTTTTCTTTTTCTCAGGGCTCCAGCGACAATGTAAGCGGGGGAGAGGGACAGGAGGGAATCCATCAAGAATGATAGTGGCTGTGAATAATTCAAGAATTCCTCTCCTCTGTCGAATTCTATAAATCCCCTGAACAATCCATGTAGCCTGTGGAGAGACGGGAAGGGTGAGTAAGAAGTTGTGGATTAGGACGTTGGAAAGTTGACTGCAGCAGACCCGTTGCGCTGTTTATAGCTAGATGCTGCTCCAGTGTCTCAACTGTAAACATTCCAATGTTCAAAATGTTGTCAGTATTTTTGTTTGCATTTCAATATAACTTGTAATGGAGCAATTCGTTGTTAGGAAGTCTGGGTAAACATCTCCATCACATAAAGCAATTACCAATCCATCTCTCGGCAGACTCATTACTTTGTACTACATTGTATTGCTAATTATAGAATGCTTGCCATACCTTTGCAACGTCTAAAATACTTAATATGTGCGCGAAGAACCCTCTTCATGCACTGCCCTTAATCAGTCAATCAGTGTGACCGCATCTCAATTATAGACTTCATCTTGACAGATGTATCATTGGTACCTTGCCTACTTTGTTAGATGGACACTGACCGAGGCAGTTGATATTCTGCATTGTATATTGCTTCATTCTCATTTTGTCGCCTGCTCCCTTATCGTGATTGATTGATTGAAACAAGCTTTATTTCGATATTTTGCACATATCTTGAAAAGCATTACAAAAAATACATATATAGATTAAAAAACTCAACAATGTTAAAAACTTTACAAAGATTACATGCAGCCAAAAATTAGCAATAATACGGGGTATACAGCTGGCTATTGGGGTAATGCTGGTAGCCTGAGAGATCGGATCCGCCATGCCCATGCCAAGAATTTGGCTAGGCAGAAAGCAACCAGGGGGCGGGGGTTCGATCTTAAAATACGCAGAGCCTCAAGATGGGATCTGGTTCCGAGACTCCTACACAAAGGCTTTAGCCAGGTGCGGCGCGGGGCGAGATAGGCTGGGCACTCAAAAAGTAAGTGGGGCACTGACTCTGGCCTACTATTACAAAAAGGACAAAACAGGGATGAATGCGACGATGCCCTCCAACTGACTATCAATCTACCCACTGGTAGTAACCCCAACCTGAATTTAATGTAGAGTGCCCGGTCCCAAGATTTGCTAATCAGGTCTAAATATGGTTCACAGTAAGGGACATCCTTGAACATAAGAAATTCGGCAGAGGTTCTACAGAGAATGGGATTACAATTTCTGGTGGCCGACACCCAAGACCAGTATAACGACTTTAATGTCTGTTTGGGCGGGGCAGATCTATTGAGCCACGCATCCTCAAGGCCCAGTTCGATGAGAAGGCGCTTGACTTCCTTAAGCCAACGGATTATGGACCAACCTGGTGTTAAAAGCAGTTCCTTTAGCCCATCAGCATAACTAGACAATTCTGGTACTCTCCAGATTCGAGCCCAGAGGAGAAGAGGGCGCAACCTCGCCTGATCCCCTATGGGTCGAGTACCTGCGTCTAGAAGGATTGGAAGGGCAGGAGTGCTATACGGCAGTCCCAGAAGGTCTCTGTGAAATTTGTTTTCCACTCTGGTCAAAAGGTCAGTGTTCTGAGTGCCCCATAGTTCGGATCCGTAAAGGGCTGCACTCACCCCCCTTGCCCTGTAAATGTCCAACACCGGACCGATGGGTTTGAGGACAGAGGCACGTTGTTCCTTCAAAAGTGCCCCTACCACCTTCTTATGGGCCAGCGATGCCTTTTGTTGGTGGGGTTGCCAGCTCATAGAATCGCTGAGGCGAATATCCAAATAGTCAAACTCCTTCACCCTTTCAAGTGGGACAGAATCCAGAGACGGTGGAATGACAGATTTCTTGCGGGCGTTCAAGTCCAGGAACTTGGTTTTGTTCACGTTTATTGAGCGACCCCTTGCGTCACAAAAGTCCTTAAAGCCGGAGAGTAGGCGTTGCAGACCTGCTGGTGTTTTTGAGATCAGGAGGGTGTCGTCTGCGAAGAGGAGAGTAGGGCTTTTCCTACCGGCCAGGGAAGGTGCGTCAGCAGGATGTTTAAGACGATGCTCCACCACACCATTAACGTATAGGGAAAATAGTGTGGGGGCAAGCACGCAACCCTGGCGGACTCCCCTTTTCACAGGGATTCGAGATGTTTTTTGGCCCTGATCTCCCCACCTGATCTGAGCAAAATTGTCCTCATGTAGTTTTATGAGCATGTTTAATAAATATTGGGGAATGCCCATAGTGTCCAATACGCGCCACAGTTGGTCTCGTGGAACTAAGTCAAACGCGATGCGTAGATCTATAAAGGCAAGGTACAGGCTGCCCTTACCCAGGACTACCACTTTCCAGACTATCATTAAGAGGCGAAATGTTTGCTCGATGGTGCCAGTACCTGATCTAAACCCCGCCTGATAGTTCGAGAGGATATTTTCCTCCTCAATCCACTGTTGTATCCTTCCTAGTACTACTTTGCCAGCTATCTTCTGCGTGGAATCCAGCAAACTGATTGGGCAATAGTTTGCGGGGTCGTCCCGGGCCCCTTTTTTAAAGATAGGGACGACCTCCGCTCCCTTCCATGAGTCCGGGAGGGACCCACCAATCAGCGCAGCATTCAGAAGTTCGGCGAGCAGACTGCTCCATACACGTGTGTTGACCCTTAAAAGATCACCTGGGATTCCGTCGGGCCCCGCAGCCTTGTTTGGGACCAGACATTTAATTGCCCCCTCAACTTCTTTGGTGGTGAAGTGATCATCCCCGATGTGAACTGTGTTATTTGAATAAGAGCTCACGCCGGACACTTGGCTCGTGGGGCTGGGTGTAAGGCCCCCAGTTTGGGAATAGAGCTGGGAGAAATGAGCAAACCATACCTCCCCAGTGATGTTACAAGTCATAAGAGAGTCATCGGGTTTGTTTTTCAATCTCACCAGGTCCCAAAAACCCTTCGAGTCTTTCTTGGAGCTCGCCACTTTTAGGTCGATCCAGAATTGAGTTTCGTGGTCAACCCTAGCCGTAAGTAGTGTCTTCCGGTAACTTTTCCTGGCAAGTTTTATAAGATTGACATCCTTGGATTTCACTGCTTTGATAAGTTCACATTTTGCGGAGCGACAGGCAGGGGTGAACCAGGATGCTTCACCTTTTGTAGTTCTTTTTGCCTTCCGTCTCCCATCTGCTGGAGCGATAGTAAAAAGATCTCCCAGAGCTTTGATTGTATCAGCGAAAAGGAGTGGAACATCCACACTACCAGGGTTCTTGGCGTCTAGGCTTGCTTTGGCGTTGGACATTATGGAATTTACTGCGGTCATCTTCCCTTCGTCCGCGGCAACTTTTTTCCATTTAAGCCTCCTTCCACAGTTTGCAGGGCACACCTCGTGAGTTGACTTCCATAAGTGAGGGGGAGGGTTTAGCTTCGAACCCCTCCAAGGGGGAGACAATGTCAATGCTAGAAGGTTGTGATCACTATCAGTGGTTGGTAGGACCTCCATATCGAGCAAGTGGGCCCAAAGCTTGTAGTTGAGAAGGATATAGTCGATCTGAGAAGTGTGACCAACCCTATTGTAGGTGTGTGCCCCATTGAGATCAGATTTGGATCTGCCATTGGTCGCCCTTAATCCGAATTCCATGCAGAGGGCAATAAGATCTAAGGCCCCTTGTGACCATTTTTTGATAGGGTTAAGTGTTAATAGGGGGATACCTCTCCTAGTGTCTTCCTCCCAGGTGTCTAGAATGTCTTCACTGGAGAGAGGCTCGAAGGAACAGTTAAAATCCCCTGCGAGTAGGACAAAAGAGTTGGCATTACAGGTTGCGAGTGCTCCCTTTTCAACACTGTTACACACAAACAGGTTTTTGCAGGTGACGACACGTTGATATATTTCTGATATCAGCCCTTCCAATTCTTGTTTGCTCTGTATTTTATTGGGCTTTATTCTCTATGCACGTATATTGGTCATCATGACTGTTCATAAAGGTTTCCCTGCTTGACGAGCTGGGAAACCTGACCAGTTCAGAAGCGGCTGCTCCCTTTGCCCTGCTGCCTGCTCCTGTATGGTATCGTTATCTGGATGTGCATTGATTAATATTTTGACTGCATTAACTTGATCTGCTTGCATAGCGCTGCAGCGCGAGTGCTGCCACACGCATTTGGGACTTTTAAATTACTTCAGGGGAGTGCTGACTCGGCGCTCATTGACCTTTTAAATAGACTTCGGAACGCTTGGGGGCATTGTACTATCGGCGCTCTCTCTTTGTACACTTATTTAAACAGGACGCTTCAGCTGCAAGCGTAGTCAGTTACATGAGCCTCAGCATAACGAAAGTAGCGCTTTATACATAGCTGCCGCCATCTTACGCTTGTTGTTGTTGTTGTTAGTGCCCCAGAGACCGGCCCCCACAGCCCGCCCCGCCTCCCTGCTGACCCTCCCTCGCCCCTCCCCCTCCACCATCCATATATGACAGAAGCATTCTCGCGCAGCGGTCAAGGCAAGCGGTCGCGCCCAATTCGCGCCGAAGGTGCGCCAAACGTAAGCGCCTCTACGCCAAGCCCGCGCCCAGCGCCAGACCCCCTGGCCCCCGTCCCTCCTGCATTACATACGCCGCTTCCACCCTCCTAGCCCTTAACCCTGGCCGACTCCCCTACTGCGCCCAAGCCGCTCCTGGACACACCCATGGACCCTTCACATACAACTCTTGCAAGTTTGACGGCACCAAGACCAACTCCTCATCCACGAACACCAAACAGAGCTCTAACACCAACCACCTACAATGCATCCTGCTCAACACCCGCTCGATCCACAGACACGCCATCGACCTTTGGAATCTACTAGACACCATCTCTCCGGACGTCGCCTTCCTAACAGAAACCTGGATGAACGCCTCCTCTGCCCCAGACATCACCATTGCCATCCCGGAAGGCTACAAGATCATCCGAAAAGACCGCACCAAGCAAACAGGAGGAGGAATCGCTATCGTCCATAAGAATTCCATCCGCATCTCAACCAACTCAGACGTCAACCTCGCTAGCGCCGAACACCTTCATTTCCAGATCCACACCGACCCCAATACCACACTCAGAGGCACCCTCCTCTACAGACCACCAGGATCGCGTGCACAATTCAGTGAAGAAATCACTGATTTTATCACCCCACACGCCCTCCCCTCAGAGGACTACATTCTACTGGGAGACCTCAATTTTCACCTGGAAAAAAGCAACGACATCAACACCACCTCCCTCCTGGACAATCTCGCCAACCTCGGACTCCAACAACTTGTCAATACCCCCACTCACTACGCAGGTCACACACTCGACCCTATCTTCACCTCCAGCAAACATATCTCCTTCAGCCACACCACAGCTCTCCATTGGACGGACCACAGCTGCGTTCACTTTATCTACAATAAGACCACAACCCACAACCATCCTCAACCTACTCTGCGAAGAAACTGGAACAAAATCACCATCGACCAAATCTCTTCATCGCTTCTTCAAAACCCCCCTGCCCAATCTTCGAACCCCAACCCAGCAGCCATTAACCTCACTCAATGGCTAACCAACAGCGCCGACAACCTAGCACCCCTGAAAAAACGTCAAATTAAACCAGGCAGAAAAAACGCTCCCTGGTTCAACGATGATCTTAAGAAATCCAAGAAACTCTGTCGCTCCCTCGAAGACCTGGAAAAAAGACCCTAACACCAGCACCAGGGACGCCTTCAAAAACGCCACCCGCATACACCACCAACTGATCCGGACTGCCAAGAAAGCCGCTTTCAAAGACCGACTTGACAACAACGCCCACAACAGCAAGGAATTATTCAACATCGTCAAAGAGTTTACCAACCCCACTGCCAACTCCAACGACATCACTCCCTCTCAAGCCCTTTGCGACTCCCTAGCTTCGTTCTTCCACGACAAAATCGCAGACATCCACAACAGTTTCGACAACCAACCCGGAGACCAGCCCACCCTAACTTCTGCCGTACCCTCACCCCCCTTGAACATCCTTAATGACTGGAACCCAATCTCCACCGAGGACACCATTTGCCTGAACTCCATCCACTCAGGATCCCCCACAGACCCATGTCCTCACCACATCTTCAACAAAGCTGACTCCATCATCGCACCCCACCTCCGAGATGTCATCAACTGCTCCTTTAACTCCGCCACCTTCCCGGAAATCTGGAAGCACGCCGAACTCAGCGCCCTTCTGAAAAAACCCACAGCTGACCCCACCGAACTCAAAAACTACCGCCCCATCTCGCTCCTACCATTCCCAGCCAAAGTCATAGAGAAGGTGGTCAACATCCAGCTCGCCGCCTTCCTCGAAACCAACAAATCCCTAGACTCCTCACAATCTGGCTTCCGAGCAAAACACAGTACTGAGACCGCACTCATCGCTGCTACAGACGACATTCGAACTCTACTGGACAATGGAGACAGTCGCCCTCATCCTCCTCGACCTCTCCGCAGCCTTCGACACTGTCTGTCATAGCACCCTGTTACAGCGCCTCAAACATCGGAATCCAAGGAAAAGCACTGGAATGGATCACCTCGTTCCTCGCCGGAAGAACCCAGAGAGTCCGCCTCCCACCATTCAAGTCAGAGGCCACCGAAGTCATCTGCGGCGTGCCACAAGGATCGTCACTCAGCCCCACCCTCTTCAACGTATACATGAGCCCCCTCGCGGCCATCGCTCGCCAACACAACCTCAACATCATCTCCTACGCTGATGACACTCAACTGATCCTCTCACTCACCAAAGACCCTAACACCGCCAAAACAAACTTACATAAAGGAATGAAAGAAGTAGCCGAGTGGATGAAGCACAGCCGCCTGAAACTGAATTCCGACAAAACTGAAGTCCTTATCCTAGGCACCTCCCCCTCCGCCTGGGACGACTCCTGGTGGCCAGAGTCCCTTGGAAAAGCACCCATCCCGACGGACCACGCACGGAACCTGGGCGTCATTCTGGACTCCTCACTCTCGATGACCAAACAGGTCAACGCCGTTTCATCATCTTGCTTCAACATCCTTCGCATGCTAAAAAAAACATTTCACTGGATCCCCACCGAAACTAGAAAAACGGTCACCCACGCACTGGTTACAAGTCGCCTGGACTACGGAAACACCCTATACGCCGGCACAACCGCAAAACTTCAGAAAAAACTTCAACGCATCCAGAACGCATCAGCCAGACTCATACTAGACATTCTGCGGAAAGACCACATTTCTAATCACCTGAAAAACCTCCACTGGCTCCCCGTCAATAAGAGGATAACATTCCGCATCCTAACCCACGCACAAAAAGCACTTTACGAACTCGGACCCGAATGCCTCAACACACGACTTTCCTTCTACACCCCACCCGCCATCTACGCTCCTGCCACCAAGCCCTTGCTGCTATACCCCGCATCAACAAAACCACCATGGGAGGTAGATCCTTCTCCTACCTGGCAGCCAAAACCTGGAACTCACTTCCCACACACCTTCGCCTCACTCAGAACCACCTAGCATTCAGAAAGCAACTTAAAACCTGGATATTCGACAAGTAATTCCCCACCCTTTCCCAAGCGCCTTGAGACCCTCTGGGTATGTAGCGCGCTATATAAATTAATTGAATTGAATTGAATAATAGGACCATGTTCAGCGTTATTAGAGTTTAAATAAACTAATTATGACTTTCAGTGTTTCGGCTTCAATGCAGATTCCTATTCAGGAGTAATTACATACGCCTTTTAAATACCAGCCCAGTACTGTTCATCCTGGAAATATCTGAATACATTCAGACAAGCCAGGCTCACCCTATTAACCTCTTCTTATTTACTGTTCAGGTGGATTCAAATATATATTTATATATTTTAACTGTCTCATTTCCAGATGCAGTTGCAGGTTTATAGTTTTTTGTTGAAGACTTGAACTTTTTTAAGGATGGAATGTATATGTTGAGTAAAGGATATTGTTCTTGACTGCAGACTCCCTTCCTAGTAAGAATATGAATAGATATTTTTCAGCTTTCCATGTTTTGCCTTACTTCCTGATAACGGGGTGGAAGTTAGATTCATCATCATCAAGAAATCTTTATTTCGGCAATATACCATAAAAGTATACAGAAACTTGTATCCTCCTGAGGCGGAAGCCGGGAGTTATCTGTATTTTTTAAAAATTGTGTGTCACTGTACTCTGCTGATTTTAAAAGCACTCACCCTTCCCTGACACCTCTGGACTCTGCTCCTGAGATCACCGCTCAGCTGATCTTGCGCTGTCTGCGGACTTGGAACAACAAACAAATCCCGCCGCCATTGCAGGTGAGCTGCGAGGCCACGCCCCCTTGGAAGCCACGCCCCCTGCCCTCCCTTCCCCCTTTATATTATGTGCATCTACGGTACGCGCAGCGGACGGGCGCAGTGGGCGCGCCGTTTGCGCGCCGAAGGCGCTCCTAAGGCAAGCCCGTCTGTGCCCGTCCGTGCCGAGACCGGGCCATGGGCCAGAACCCCTGATCAACCTCCTCGACAGGTTCCCCACACCTACCCCAAATCTACTCTGATGGCACTGCGCACGAGACCGGGCCATGGGCCAGAACCCCTGATCAACCTCCTCGACAGGTTCCCCACACCTACCCCAAATCTACTCTGGCACTGCGCACGACAAATACTGACTGCGCTCAATATAATCCACACACATGTCTGGACACCATAAAATTCACATGCCCTCAGTGCAACGCTAAACTACAGATAGCCAATGACATGGTTAAATCTCAGGCTGCTACTGCATCTAAATCTACCGACATTTCCGCTGCACTCATCAATGCACGATCCCTTGTTAAGCACCGGCAAGAAATTCATGACTTCATCTTCAACTACAATCTTGATTGCCTCTTTCTTACCGAGACATGGACGGATGGAGCATCCGATCCTGACATGGCAGTTGCGACCGACCACCCCCCCCCCCCCCCCCCCAGCCTACACCGCCTATCGCTTAGATAGAGCAGGGCAGCGCGGAGGAGGACTAGCCATCATCGCCCGCGACCATATAACGGTAAGAACTTCCCACATCCCCTCCACCTCCTGTGAAGCCCTCCTCTTCGATCTTAAACTCACTTCGTCGTTCCTCTTTAAAGGTATCCTTCTATATCGACCCCCAGGCTCCCGCACCAATTTCCTAGCTAACCTAGGCGCATTACTAGAAGCTCCATCGCTGGAAGACTCATTCACACAACTGGGTGACTTGAACTTCCATCTTGAGAACGTATCTGACAAAGACACCCGTACCTTGATTTCAGACATGCACACTATGAGCCTTCGGCAACTGGTCACCACCCCCACCCATATAGCCGGCCACACTCTAGACAGCATTTTTACTAACTTACAAGGCGTAAATATAACTGATACCTTACCTATGCCATGGACCGACCACTTCACCATTCTAATAAAAATATCAGTTAAATTAAATAGAATTAAACCCCACCCCGTATGGAAACCACAAGCCATTAAGGTATGGAAAGATGTCGATCAAGCGGAACTAACAACCTTACTTGATAGAACCCGCCCCAAGCCAACCTCTGATTCTAACTTGGCTACCCGACATTTTCAGGAGTGGATAGGCATCGCTACCAACTCCCTAGCCCCAACTAAAAAACTTTCAAGAAACAACAACGCCATCAACCCCGTGGTTCACTGAGGAACTACGTACTAAGAGACAATTCTGCAGAAATAGGGAGAGACATTGGCGCAGATCATATAGCGCAGAAAGCAAGGCTATCTACAAGGAAGCACTTGGACACTACAAATCCCTTATTGTCGAGACAAAGAAAACCTACTTCACCGAACAGATAAATACTGCTAAAAACTCAAGTAAAAAACTCTTTGAGATAACTAAGGTCTTAGCAGGAAACGCACCGGACCTGAATCCACCACAATCCCAAGTCTTTTGTGACTCACTGGCCGATTTCTTCTTCACAAAGGTGAATGATATATATCAAGCGTTCTCAACAAAAACTATAATCCATTCACCCACTTCCAATAACCGAATTAATAATATCGAACTATCCCAGTTCAAAGACCTTGAAGAAACACAAATCATGGAAATAACGTCCACTATTAAATCAGGATCAGCACTAGATCCCTGCCCTCCTAAAGTCATTCGTCCGATCATGGACTATCTTGCCCCTGACATTGTCTTAATCTGCAACACAATGTTCAGAACAGGGATATACCTGGACTCCCTGAAAAACACCTTGGTCAAACCACTATTAAAGAAAGCCAATCTGGATAAGGACCAACTAAAAAACTACCGTCCCATAGCCAGTCTTCCCTTTCTAGCAAAGGCTATTAACATACTCTCGGAGTTCATAGAAAAACACCAACTACTGGACAATACCCAATTTGGTTTCCGCAAATACCATGGAACCGAAACTGCCTTAATAAAAGCAACAGAGGACATACGAGTGATCCGGGACTAGGGAGGTACAGCAATACTCGTATTGCTTGATCTGTCTGCAGCCTTCGACGCGGTCGACCACAAGATCTTGGTCGACCGTGCCGAAATCCTGGGCATCCGCCGCATGGCCAAAAATCTACCCTCCTCCTTTCTTGCGGGAAGATCACAGGTGGTCACACTGGGTCCCTTTCAATCACACAAGCTGTCACTACCGTGTGGGGTTCCCCAGGGCTCATCCCTCAGTCCGACACTATTCAATATCTATGTGTCGGACCTGGCCTCTGTCATCAAGGCCCATGGGATGAGCCTTACCTCATACGCACATGATACACAGCTTGTGTTAGCCATCAACGGTAATGGAGATAAGGTAGCAGAAAACTTTCAAGAAGGCATGCAGGCGATCGGTGATTGGATGGCCTCCAATTGCCTGAAGCTAAACTCTGAAAAAACGGAGGTCGTCATATTTGGACACCTCTCCCTACTACGTCAACTACTTGGTGGCCCCCTTCACACGGAACTCCACCTACACCAGTCCTCACCGTCAGAAATCTAGGGGTCACTTTTGATGACAAACTTAATTTTATGGCCCACTCAAATAAAATAGCAGCAACCGCCCACCACAAACTTAGGCTTATCCAGAAAATCATGCCGTTCCTACCACCCACGTCCGGTAAGACGCTGGTAAGCGCCCTCGTGTTGTCATCTCTTGACTATTGTAATGGTCTATTCCTTAACGCCTGTTGGACAGGCCTCGTGGCCGGCCCGACCCCCCCCCCCCCCCCCCCCCCCCCCCCCCGCATGGCGGGTCGCGGACCCCCGCTCCTCCTGTTCCCCGGACAAGAACAACCCCTGCAACCCACGGACCTTCCCCGAGGGAACCCTGGCTCCTGAACACCAGTCTCGGCTGGCCCGGGTCCCTTCCAGAACCCCTGTCTCCGGCCCAGCTGCCATTTTTGGACACTACACGACCAGGCCTCGTGGCCTCAGGTCGACCTCGGCCTCAGGCCCAGCCAGTCGACCTCGGCCTCGGGCCCAGCCAGGCCCCGACATCGAGGCACCACCATCCACCCAGGGGGTGAAGAGACCACTTGGCAGGTCAATGGGAGAAGGAGTGTTGATGGCTCCCCTCCGCCAGGTTTCGATCGCCCCCCAGCCTCCCGGGGCGCTGGCTCCACCCCCCTGCTGGGTGTCTGGACTCCCTCATCCCGGACCTCCCGACCTCCAAGTGCGAGGGTCCGGACATCAAAGGGCGCCAGACCTATAACTAGGGCAGCTCCAGAGCAGGAAGGCAGTTGTATCCTGGAGTCGAGAGACACCGAGACGAACTCATCCTTGAAGGCCTGCTGGCACTGGCGCGGCTCCTCTTCGTGAACTACCTTTGAAGGCCTGCTGGCGCGGCTCATCCTCGTCGTGAACCATCTTGGAGGCCTGCTGGCGCTGCCCCGGCTCCTCTTCGTGAACTACCTTTGAAGGCCTGCTGGCGCTGCCGCGGCTCATCCTCGTCGTGAACCACCTTCAAGGCCTGCTGGCGCTGCCGCGGCCCCTCCTCATCGTGAACCATCTTCAAGGCCTGCTGGCGCTGCCGCGGCCCCTCCTCGTCGTGAACCATCTTCAAGGCCTGCTGGCGCTGCCGCGGCCCCTCCTCATCGTGAACCATCTTCAAGGCCTGCTGGCGCTGCCGCGGCCCCTCCTCGTCGTGAACCATCTTCAAGGCCTGCTGGCGCTGCCGCGGCCCCTCCTTGCGAACCTTCCAGCTCGAGGATTGTGAGCTCCACCCCTGCTACTCCTGTACCGAACCAGTACTCACTGTCCCGCTACCCCTTTTCCCAAAGAGACTAGAATTGACGGGATCCTCGAATCCTGGTCCCCCCTGTATCGTCAAGTTAACCTGCTTCAGAATACCTATAAAAGTATATGTAATCTATCTTGGTGTGGTGTCCGTCTGTGGGGGGGGGGAAGTTACTTGTCTGTACGATTACCGGAGAGGACCCTCGCCAGGAGGCCTCTCCCCCTTTACTCGGCCGACCCTCCGGGTCCCCGTCTAACAACGCCCAAGCAAGAGTGACCAACAAAATGCAGACCATCCAGAATGCTGCAGCCCGTCTTCTATCTGGCACCCCAAAGTTCTCTCCAATCTCTGAGACAATAAGGAACCTGCACTGGCTCAAGATTCGGAACGGGATTAAGTTTAAAGCGCTGTGCATACTTTATAAAGCACTGCACAACTATGGTCCGCACTTCCTGAAAACCCAACTCGGGTTCCTGTCCTCCACAAGATCGCTCCGATCTGACAACCTCAAACTCTTGTATATACCCCGAACAAAAACAGTTAACTGGGGCGATAGACGCTTCCTAGTGGCAGCTCCCAGATTATGGAATTCCCTGCCAGCTTCCATCAAAGACAGCCCGTCCTTGAAGCATTTCCGCAGAGAAATAAAGACCTGGTTGTTCGATCAAGTATAACTACTGGTTTAGCCTTGGGAATACATGCACAGTTTCTAGCGCCGAGACGCCTACGGGCAATTGTTCGCGCTGTACAAATCGCAAAAATAAATAAGTAAATAAATAACATATAAGAAACGGTACAAAAGGATGACCATATTAATTACTTATAGCAAAAATTATTTCAAGCTCATTTTTCAGATGGACACAATTGATCAAAATTCATGAATATAAAACACAGTAAGTATTAAAAAAAAGTAAGTTCTAGAAACAGTTTAAGAATTATAAAAACACAATATGCGGCCATAAGCAGCCAATCCAGGCTTCAGTTCGAGGAATTAAAAATCTGCTCTTGTGCCACATAGCTGCCAAAAGTTGTGATACGGCAAATACAATAGGACCAGTTGTGTCTGATTTCAATAGTCTGAATGCTGGAATGCATTTTCGGAAGCCCAAATTAGTACATAAAGGGACAAGCCAGTACTTCCTAGCCTTGTGATACTCCGGACAGAAAAATAAAATGCGAAGCTCGGTTTCAGTATCACATTTGCATGCTGGACAGTTTTTTGGGGCAGAGGGTGACCACCTACTAGTTGGAGCTCGCAAAGGTAGAACACCATGCCTCCACTGAACATAGTTTTTTGCTAACAGAGGATATATGTCAGCAAGAAATCGCTCCAATAAATAGCAGTCTTTGAGTAACAGGAAGGAAACCGTTGTAGAGCCAAGTTGGTGATTGGATAATGTAGCATTAAGTCTATCAGCACAAAATATATTTGTGAGCTGGGTATGTGAGGGCGTTTTACAGCCCCTCTCTAGGTCAAGGTCTAGCCTTGTAAATTCTTTTTTTATGTAAAAAAGCCAGGGAATATTTCCTGCACACGGAAGGGTCAATATTTCCTTGAGTTCCTGTCTATCGTTTGTGAGCTCTGGAGTTACCCAGAGCCGGTGCCAAAAACTGAGTGGTTTTAGCGCTAGCTCTTCGTCGATAGGTCTGATACCCAAGTCGAGCCTGAGAGGAAGGAGTGGGGTACTAGACGGTAGTGCTGGCAACTGTCTTATGAATTTATTTTCCGTCCCGGTGATTTCGGTCTTATTGCAGTGACCCCAGAGTTCACCACCGTACATAATGGCACCCCTGGCTTGTATTTTGTAAACCTCCAACGGTGGTCCAACAGGTTTAAGGTGGACTTGTTGGATAGTTTGAGGATTCCGCCCGAGAGTTGAGCCAATTTTAGTTGTGCCTTAGTCTGCTGCGGACCCCACGTCCAGTTCTCATTAATGGTGACCCCCAGATAGTCAAAGTTAGTTACCCTTTCAAGTCTTGTTGTCCCTAGACTTGGATTTGGCTGTGTGAGTCTCGGGGGGTTGAAGATCATAAATTTTGTTTTAAGAGAATTGATCTCCAAACTCCGTGCGGTACAAAATTCCTGATAGCCATCCAATGTTCTCTGTATACCCATTGAGGTTTTAGAAAGCAAAAGGGTATTGTCGGCGCACATAATTGCAGGGACCCTATTGCCGGGCAACGGGGAATAGAGAAGACAATGCACTGTTTTTCCCGCATCTAACTTGTCCGTAATTAGCCTCATGTAGCCTCATCAGGACAGATAAGAGATGGGTAGGAATGCTCATCTCAAGAAGGACAGTCAAAGGTTTCCCCCGGGGGACAAGATCAAAGGCAGAGCGAAGGTCTACGAATACCATATAGAGGCTGCCACCCTCTATTCTCACCGTTTTCCAATATAACAGTTGTAAACGAAAAATGTGGTCCCCGGTGGAGGTATTCTTCCTAAACCCGGCCTGGTAGGGGCTGAGGATTGCATGCTCATCTATCCAGTCCTGTAACCGGTCCAGGATGAGTCTCGCAAAGATCCTCTGGGGGACATCAATAAGGCTTATGGGTCTATAGTTGGATGGGAGCAGAGGAGAACCCTTTTTAAAAATGGGGACTATCTCCGCACCCAGCCAAGTACAGGGAACCTTCATGCGTCTCAGGGCCGCATTAAACAGAATCTGAAAATATGGGCCCCAGATTTTCGTCTCTTGCTTAAAAAGATCACCCGGAAGATCACCCGGAAGTTTGCCCAAGCCGGGCACTTTGTTAGTGGCGAGTTTAGAAATAGCGTTACAAACTTCTGGCACTGTAAACTTAATCACCTCCGAGTGCGGAATAGGTGCAAACTGGTTGGTTAAGTTTTCGGGGTCATCAGGGAAGCCCTCTGTAGAATACAGAGCCCGGTATTGGCCTTCACAGACTTCCGCCGCTATGTTAGATTCAATGGCTGCTTTCGGCTCACTGCAGCCATTGTTAATTATAGACCAAAATTTCCGGGAGTCTTTAGTAGCAAGGGCCAGTGCTAAGCTAGACCACTTATCATGGTCCCATTCTTCCTTTGTACACTTGGTCAGCGATTTATATTGTGCCCTCTTTACCTTAATTGCTAATCTATCACTATCTTTTAAGGCCTGCACTAGCTCTGTTTTGGCCTTCCTGCACGCTGAATTATACCACGAGGGTTGGGACACCCTTTTTACCTTCTTCGACACCCGGGGATTAAGCAAATCTGCCAGAGTAGATACTAGGCCCTCATGGAGAGCCTCCAGCTTAGTTAAATAATCAGGGGGTTGCGGTTGGTCAGTTAGCTTTGGAACCTCCACAAACAAGGGGATTATCGAACAGTATAATTTTCTTAGTAGTTCCGGGTGTTCCCGTAGTTTATGCCATCTTACACTCCGCCTGTCATTAGACAGGGCAAGATCGCCAACCGTGCCCCCAGTCGCTAAAGCACCACTCGCACTGATGTGCGGCAGGCCCATTTCTAACAATAGGGCGTTATGATCACTATCCATTCTTGCAACAACCATAAAATCAATGACTATTGGCCATATCCTTGTTTACTACAAAATGTAGTCGAGACGAGACATTTGTCCTGGTTTATTAAAAGTACATTTGGCAGGGATGTCGGAAAGGGTGCGGCAATTGCATGCACGTAGGGAGTGCTTTAAAGTGAATGCCGTAATCTGTATTGCTAACGGCGACCAAGCCCTTGGAGATGGAGCCTGAGTCGAGGGAATGGACCAAAAGTCGTCCTCTGCCAGTTGGACTTCATCATTTAAGCCTTCTAGAGGTTAAAAATGGCAGTTCAGGTCGCCCCCCACCAAAAGGTGAGTATCACTAGGGATTGTTAAAATAAAAAGGGACAGGTCCTCAATGGTCCTGGACTCGCTAGTTATGCTTACTGGGCGTGAATAGACATTAACCAGTGCGAGTTTGAAAGCATTGGGCCAGACCAGAACTACGCATTGTATGTCTTTGGAGTGTGTATTTATTGACTTGGCAGTACAGCACAAATGGGAACCAACCCAGATAGTGAGACCACCAGACTGGCAACCTCTCCCTCCCCATACTGCCGGGACAAAAAATTATGCAAAGCCTGACCGATAATGCTCTGTTCGAGCCCACGTCTCCTGGAAAAGGCACACATCCGCTTCATCTACAAAGGATCCCCATTCAGGACAGCTCAATTTATTGGGCAGGCCTGCTAAATTCCAGGATAGTATTGTAAGTGAATCTATCCTTGGGCCTGTTGCCCTGCCCTTAGGTGACTTCAAATTTCCCATCTCAGTCGGGGGCGCTTTACTTTGTGGGGAGATCGATAAGTTGTCTGTAGTTCCTCGCTACTGCCAACGGGGAGTGGGCTATTACTTAACGTGACTGGGGTCGGTATATTTACCGTACTTCTTTTAGCATTCTTGGCCCGTGTGGGACTGTCCATTTTCCTTGCTTTTTTGCTTCCAGCATCTGCCCTCTCTATCCAGTCTTTCTCCCTGTCTACCCCGGAGGTACCCCCGCGTGGGCCACAGTCAATCCACCATCTCCAGACCACTATATCGGTATTGAAGACGGACAGCCACGGGTGCTGAGGACTGTCCGGGCCTACCATGGCTAGTATTACCCGCAATTGGGCGCCCTACCAAGTTCCAGGGTTGTTCAGAACCTGGCCTGGTGTGTAGTTGGCCAGGGGGATAGAAATACAATCGGGGCAGGGACTGAATGACTGACGCGGAGTTGACCTGGCTCCACTCGCAGATGTGAGCCACTGTCCATGGGTCTCTGAAGTTTACCAAAACACAGTCTCCCAATATGTCCTTTGCCCAACCTAAGTCACCCTACGGACAGTCAAAATTTAACTGATTACATTTACCGGGAGTGGTCTATTTTTATTAAGCCAATCAGTGACTTTATTCTTGAGTGTAGTGTGTGATTCTTCGCTGTCGTTCTTCAACTCTGGTACCCCAGCTGGGACCACTACATATGGACTACAATCGGGTGGTAAATCAATTTGTAAGGGCCGTGATTTCTTATTACAGTGTTTCTGTATGGGTACAGTGAGGTCGTGTCTCGGGTCAATTTATTTTGTGGAGTCTGTTCAAGACCACCCTTTGCAACATTCGCTGCTCGCCCTGTTCTGCCCAATTCCATTCTCCCCACACCCTGTACGCCCAAGTCCGCTACAACTGACTTGACTGAACCCAGGGGATTTACTTCAGGTGGAACTGGAAGTAAATGCTTCTCAACATCACTGCTTAGTTTGGTTATAGCCCCAGAAAACTGGTTGGAAGCACTAGTAAGAGATAGTATGTTAGCTTCAATAGCAGCCAATCTGTTGTTAAGAGGTAGTAAATGTTCGGCAATTATAGCCCCCACTTTGTCCCAAAAAGCATTGTTCATAGAAGACACAGGGACCATTGCTGTATCCGAAGCAGTCAGTGCTACAATTGATGACTCTGGCTCCGACTCCTCGTACTGCCCCAGGTTTTTCTGCTCATCCACACCCAACCTTTTAAGCTTCGATTTACTGGGACAACTTTTCTTCAAGAGGCTCCCCTCCCGTTTATTTTTATTGGCTCCTTGTGTAGCCACTATGGGTTCCTTTCTTCTCATTACAGGGGCAGTCATTGACCTTGTTATGGCACATGCTGGCTGGTCTAGTGCCCTTTTCTCTGTCTGAATGGCTGTCGGTAAAGATGTTAATAGATTGACCATCCCAGAAAAATGAGCGTTACTGGTGGTGGCATCCTGGACTGGAGAGTGAGCTGGGTTCTCCCACACGCTGGCAAACAATTGGGTCAAGTGAAAGCCTTCGTTCTGTTACGGCTATCTCTTGTGCAAGCACATTCGACGCTTTCGTGAAAAAGTAGTCCAGTGTTCCCAGCATGCCCCCCCTTTCAGGCCCATCATTTCCTTGTCAGTACCACTCGCCATCACAACTGGGTGAACAACTCGTAAAAATGAAGCCCCCCGAATGACTAACTTGGGCCAGGTCAACAAATCTTGCCAGACAGTATCATACACCAGTGTCTCGAGCCAAACATTGGGAGGTAGGCCCAGCCCAGCCTCGAAAGGGCTCAAACGGGCCCACCCTTGGTCCGGGCTTCGCCGGCGCGCGCCCGCGAAGCGAGGGCTGCGAGCCGCTTTGAAGTACAGATAGGCGGAGCAAAGGGAGCCCAGGTGAGGATGTTGCAGGGGCTCCTGGTCGTTGCAGTTTGTGACCCAGCAACAGGCAATTTCCCCGGCAAAGATCTAAGGCCGCGAGCGGCTCCCGCGAAGCGGGGGCTGCGATCCGCTTTGAAGTGCAGGGAGGTGGAGCAAAGGAAGCCCAGGTGAGGATGTTGCAGGGGCTCCTGATCGTTGCAGTGTGTGACCCAGCAACAGGCAATTTCCCCCGCAAAGATCTAAGGCTGCGAGCGGCCCCCGCAAAGCGGGAACCGCTTTGACGTGCAGGGAGGCGGAGCATAGGAAGCCCAGGTGAGGATGTTGCAGGGGCTCCTGGTCGTTGCAGTTTGTGACCCAGCAACAGGCAATTTCCCCCGCAAAGACCTAAGGCTGCGAGCGGCACCCCGCTAGTTAGATTCATGTAGCTGATGATTTTGACTTTTTTGTAGTCACAGGAAGTCTGATTTTCTCAATTTATTTAAAGAGGCGTCTTGTGGGCTAGTTCATACGCGCACACTAAGATTGTGTTAGGCTCAGTGTCCCTGATTAATTTAGTTAACTTAAAATTCTGAGACTGCATCAGAGAAGGCCTGAGGAGGGCTCGGAACTCAAGTAAGATGAGACCTCACCCATAAAAAAAACTAATTATGTACCGGTCCCTTCCAGAATGTGAATACCTGATTTTTTGTTTTTGATTTTTTTGTTTTTCAAGTTATTTTGTTGTCTCATGTTTGCCATAGCTGGGACCTTTTAATTTAATGATTTTGTTGTTTTGGAGTCCAATTTGCCAATCCTCATATTTGGTTATGGAGTGCAGGACTACTTTATTAAATGTTCAAGATGTTTGGCTGGGTACAGGTGACTTTCTGGTACATTTTTCATGATGATGTACACCTAGTCAGTCCTTTAACCAAAGGCATCCACATCTTCTTTCATCTCACTTTTGGCTATAATGCTCACCTCTGAGAAGGTTCTGTGCCTATAATGCTTTAGCTAAGGTATAAATTAATTCCTTTTGTTTGCTTTGTGGTTGCCTTTTGAGAGATCTGGTCTATTGTCGCTTTCACTGTTGAAATTCTAGCTAGAAAGCCTCCATCTAAGTCCATTTGAGGACCCCGATCATAGACCCTCTGCAGATGTTGCCCTCAGATAATTAAAACTGAGAATCTCCTCTTTGAATTGACTGTTGCCGACTTATATTTGAGGGAGGGCGGACGAACTGGCGGACGTATACCTTACCCTCTTCTCCCGAATCCCTGCCATTCTCTGGCTGCTCCCTGCTTCTGACCTCATGTAATTTATGTCTGCCCATGATGATCACCTCGCTGTTTACTGCTCTCCGAGGATTTGAAGATTGATTAGAATGCATCCCTCCTAGTTGCAGGGATGGAAGGTATCTGCCATTTTTAAGTGAACACTATTGTTTTATCAGTGAAGCACTGGGGTGCTAGAGTGAAAACCTCTCCTCCTTTGAAACCATGCCCTAGAAACCTAACAATAACTAATATCTTCTAACCAATTTATTCATCCCACCAACCATTTTCACAAACTCAGCTATAACTAATGATCACAATTAACTCCTGTTAGTTTAGTCTACCACAAAGAAACAAGTAAATGTATGGAATGATTTCCTTGAGAGCATAAGATTAATTCCGGTAACCGTTGAACTACTAACCTTGGGTTCTTGAGCAGTTCCGACTTGTAGTTAAAGACTTCAACGTGGGGGTTCTAAGCACTATTTAAATGCAATTACCACTGAATTATATTGTGTTTGATGCAGGTGCTGCTGAACTAGTCATTCTGTCCCTTACAACCTTTTGACTATCCTTTCTCCACTTTATTGAATAGCAGCCATTTTAAAACCAAACTTAAACAACTGCAATTTCCATTAGACCTTGGGAATGTTAACAAAAAACAGTAGTCAACAGGATGACCATCCCTCTTTCCAGCCGATCTGGTGTCTCCAACTCAGTTCAAAATCCAGCACAGGCCACTCCTCTTTCATTGCGCGAGATCAGCCACCACCATCCACTTACGAATCCTGTTCATTCGCATCCATTCCTACAATCAAAGGACCTATTTAGAACATGTTCATGGCTAAGGTCTAAGCCTGAAAATGAATGGGTTAAGCCACAGCTCTGCAGGCAAAGCAATACAGTCAACAATGCATATTAGCATAGCGAGTGTTGGACCCGGCCCTTTTGGCAGGTTCACCCCGAAACTTTTTGCTTTTTCCTAGCTTGTTTCTGGAACCTGGTGTTGGTGATCTTAGGCCTCTGCGCACTTTTTCACTGTGGTACAGTGTAAAGTGCGTGAGCTCTCTGTGTATGTGTGGTGAGTGACCTGCCCTCCCATAGGAATGTATTGGGAATATGTGTGACCATGGTAGATCCTGATGTGTGGGGAGTGCAGGGTCGAGTTTGGTATGTGCGAACTCATGAGATTGAATGCTGTGCAATGATATATGCGGCATGATTGTATCTAGTGTAGAAGTGCCACTTTTAGAAGTTGGCATATTTGTGTAATTTGTGTCTGGCGTGTGATTGGCTGAAGCTGGCTGGTGAGCCTGGCTCCAAGAGTCTGGGAGGGTTTGCCCCGGTGGTGAATGGAGTGTTTAGCATGCTGATGTGAGGGGAGGGGTGCACCTGGGCCTGAATAGGGCTGGCTTTCCCCACACAATGCTGGCTCCACCGCAGCCTGGCCTGTGAAAGGAGTTCCCTATAACCAGTTGTAGCTGGTTCTCACACTGCCTGCACCCTGCTAGAAAAAGGATTTCTCTGTATAAAAAGGGGCTGTGTCCCCTTACAAAATGTTCTTGTTCCCAACTTGAATCTTACCAGGGGCATGCTGCTGCTGGGGCCCGGGGGAAGGCTTGCCTCCTTGTGCCCTGCCCAGCCCCTGGACTACTGCAGCCCCTGGACCCCTGAAGGACTTTGTGGAAGACTTCGCTGGGAGCGCTTTATTTTCCTCTTCTAGCGCTTGGGAGCGCTTTGTTTTACTTCTAGCGCTTGAGGGTGCTTTTTCTGGACCTTCAGCGCTGGGGAGCGCTGTGAATTGCCTTTACCGCTTGGGAGCGCTTTATTTGACTTATTACGCTTTCAAGCGCTGTGGTTGCCAAGCCGGTGCCCACCCGGCCTTTGCCCAAGATTGCAGAGCCTATCGAGTGCCCACCTCAATTTATTTTTCTTTAAAGACCAGATAGTGCCCACCTCGATTTATTGTTTATTTTTTAACAAGCCGGTGCCAACCCGGCATTTGCTCGAAGCGCCGCTGGTGCTCGAGGAAGCAGCCGGCATCACCCGGAGGCCGCACTGGGATTGGCCCAGCCGGCCAAGCCTCCCGCCGCGTCATCGGGGGAGGAGCCGGAAGCAGGTAGTGACGTGAGTTTTCGCGGGGGCTCCCATGTCGAGGGGAGAGCCCCGCGGTGATGGCCCAAAGCCCGGGTCCCAGGAGGAGGCCCGGGTGAATCTGAAATGGAGGCCGCCAACGGCAGGGCGGGGCTCCCGGAGTCAAGGGAAGACCCGCGCTGAGGGAAGGCGCCGCCTCTGTGAGCCCCGCCACCGGAGGAGTCAAGAAGCAGCCGCTGAGTGTGGGAGGGTTGGAGGCTCAGAGTGAAGTTAGAGCGGCTCCAGATGGCAGCGGGCCGCTCCAACGGTGTATAGAGCCTGAGAGGCTCCGACAAGGCTGCATTCTGTTTCGAGCCCCGATGCTCCTGGGGCATATTTGTTGAGCCCTGCGAGGCTCCCCGTATTAGTAGTTCGAGCCCAGGCATAGGCTCCAGGGCCCCGCAGTTGTTTGCAGAGCCTAGATGGCTCCGGGGGCATGTTTGTTTTAGAGCCGGAGTGGCTCCCTGGGGGCACAGTTATTTGCGACACCAGTGTCTGGGGGGCCAGGGCTCTGTCTGTCTTTTTATGGGCGCACAAACGTCTAGGAGCTGGGGTGCTCCTAGTGGCAGGTTTTATTTCCAGAGCCTGTGTAGCTCCAGCGTTTGGCTGTTCTTGGGACGCAGTTTCTGTTCCAGAGGGCCCATGTGGCAGTTATTGTCTCCTGGTTGCCCAGCAATTAGTGGGCAGCTGCACCGTTTAGGCGCAATGGAGAGAGTCCCTGTGTGGGACAGAGGGGCCAGGCTCTACAGCTGCGCAGCACTTAGTGCCAGCTGCAACGTTAGGCCTTGTGACTGTTCTCAGCTGCCCAGCAAGTAGTGTGAAGCTGCAACGTTTAGGTTTGCGCCGGTGGCACACCCCTGACTGGCGCTGCATTGGCAGCGCACCCTGACATTCTGGACACTGGCTTTTTGAGTCCCCTTGTTGGATGGCCAGTTGGCCAGGGGGCTGGCATGTGATTTCTGCGCAATGTGGTTTTACTATGTTTTTGATAGTAATTGCCTAAGGTGATGTTTGCGCAATGTGATTATGAGGTTATTTGACCTATGTAGGTTTATGGTAGTGAGAGTTTATTTCCCTCTGTGCTTAACGCCCCTAAATGTGATTTATTCTTCGGAGGCAGAGTCTAATGTGTTTAGACTAGTGAGGAGATTGCCAACTGTATTTTTACTGGTTAGGCCCAAATGTGAGTTATGCGTAATGTGCTATGCCATTATGCCTGTGATACCTCTGAATGTGTAGTTTATGCATCATGTGTTCTCCTATACTGCACCTCTGAATGTGTTGATTATGCGTCATGTGCCTTGTTCCTTACACCTCTGAATGTTTTAGGCATCATGTGTTTTCTTTCCTTACACCTCTGAATGTGTTTTCATGCATCATGTGTTTTCCTTCCCTTACACCTCTGAATGTTTTAGGCATCATGTGTTTCTCTGGCACCTCTGAATGTGTTTTGATGCGTCATGTGTCTTGTTCCTTACACTGCTGAATGTATGTTCATACATCATGTGTCTTTCCTACACCTCTGAATGTTCTATGCATCATGTGTGAAACTTCTGATTATTCTATGTTCTAGAAGTGCTATTTCTACTAAGTGCTGATTCTGACAGGCGCCCATGTGGCCCTGTCCTGTGTAAATAATCCCTTGTGAATATTGCCCGTGCCAGTTGGCACCATGTATATTGTGTGATTACTATCTGATGTGTTTTGACAATACAAAAGTTATTTTTATATAACCTTGTGTGGAGTTCCTTTTGTGGTGTGCCTAGGATGTTGTTGCTGTTGTGTGCGTGCGCAAATGCTTTACACATTGCCTCCGGGATAAGCCTGTCTGCTCGTGCCAAGCTACCAAGGGGGTGAGCGGGGGTTGTCTTGGCGTGTGACTCCCTTGCCCTGACTAGAATGGCGAGTTCTAAACCTGCCACTCTTAACAGGACAAGAATTGCGACCAGGTAAATATAGGAACCAGCATGCATTCAATTAGAATGCTCACCTATATAAAATATGCGGTCTCTAATATCGGCTATTACAAATCTTTCATGCAGAAATATCAGAAGCACTTTAAACTGAAAAACATTCTGCTACAAAAACTGTGCACAACTTGGCCTTCCTTTAACTCCTGGCATTTAAGACAAAAACAGGTGATATCATTTATCTGCTAATCCTCCGAGAATTCTCACTCTAAAGTTTATCTTTCTGCAAAATTTAAAACAGAACTCTAACAACGTTGATACCCTTTGCAGATGTAGTCGCACCTAGGGTAAACTGGGCCCTTATCAAAGTCCACAAAGTAGAAGACCACAGACTTTTCCTGTTATTATAAATAGGTAACATCCTACACCTGCACTAAACGCCTGCATGCACTATGCAATGACTGCAATCAACCGTCTTTATCTAAAAATTCTGTTTATCTAAACTCTCTCTCTGTTGATAATATCACTATATTTTTTACTTGGCACACATACGGAGTCTAATCTGAATTATATAACACTGGGTGTCTCTCCTGCTCAACACTTTGAGCCCCTGCTCTATGTCACCTTTTACTTTGCAGAATCTGTCTCAGGGAGGTTTCCTTTGAGACCTCATACTATAGCATGCCATACTAATTGTATACGTACACAGATTGATCTAGTTAGACGATCTTGACAAAAGGATGCACTATTATAAAATTGTCTTGGAATATTTCTGACTGTATCAAGCAATGCTAAATTTTTACAGATGCTTTTCTTAATTTTCAGAAATTGAAGAACTCCCCGTTTTTTAATTGGTGTATTTGTTTTGTCCTATTTGTTCTCTTTATGTTTTTGCCCTGAAGGTGATTTAAATATCAATCGTCACCGGAACGTACGTAGGCCGTACGCACTAAAGACCCAGACATGTATTATAAATTTGAAAATAATGTATAGATTAGTAAATGACTAAGTGGTAGGACTTCTCTCCTTTACATCTACAGAGGTCTACTTAGAACATCTTGTGTTAGTCTGATGTGAGGTTTTGTTATAATGTTTATATTTGTCTTTTTAGAATGGGTAGTGAATGTAGAGGTATGTATGATAGAATGAATGATAATAGGATAAGATGAATTGTTAGGGGTGTTTTGCTTCAATTGCACTTTATGAAGTTTATATTTCATTTAGACAACTTGTTATTTAAGATCATGTTTGCGTGTCACAAAATAATTTGTATTTATGTATAAACAGATAAATTGCAAAACAAAAACAAAAAAAATAAAATGTTTTGAAGAAATTACAGGACTTTCTCTTACTTATAGCATCCTTTCCTATAATATCTGTGATAAATCTCTGTGAAAAAGTAATATAGGTCTAATCAGAGGTAACCCCCTTGCTTAGAATGGTGAGTTCTGCCTAGCTCTGGCGTCAGCCTTAGCCAACCAGAAATAGCCAGTTCTAACAGCGAGTAACCTCAGAAAATCTTGTTACTAACTAAGCATAGGGAGGGTTTCAACAAGGTTTTCCTTTGAGTCCTTAATAGAATTGAAACTTTCCGTTATGATAGCTAGAACATTTTTCATTCTATGTCTGGATCGGAGGTGAGGATTATGCTAGTTTAAAGCTTACTTACCACCAAGTCAGGCATCTGCAGTACTGGTTTGAAGTAAAACCGGAGGTGAGGATTATGCTAGTTTAAAGCTTACTTACCACCAAGTCGGGCATCTGCAATACTGGTTTGAAGTAAAACCGTTTGAACGTAGAGTCCGAATTCCAATCTGCAGCATTAAGTATATTTTCCAATCGAGCCCCTAACGCAAATTCCTTTGAGGCCATTGCCCCACATGTGGAATGAGCCCAGAGCAACCGCAGGTTAATACCCGCTCCTTGCATCACCAACCTCACCCAATGGGCGATTGCGGGAGAGGATATCGCTCTGTGTGGTTTCCGTAGGGCAAGGAGAAGCTGCTGTTCACCGGGGGGGGGGGGGCGAACATCCTGACATCTCATCATAGGCCTTAAGTCAAGATACCACGTACAGCTTTGGAGACTCCGAAAAGGCTGGGAATGAGATTGACGTGGTCCCACATTTGGTTTTTCTGCGGATTGTGAAAGTTACCCCCAAAGGGGAAAAATCCAGTCGGTGATATCCAGAGCTCGGGCGTCTGACACCCGCCTGCACGGGATCAGGCAGAGTAGCATGGTCGGCTTTGCCGAAAGCTCCTTTCTGGACAGAAATCTATTCAGCTGCCAAGAGAAAAAAGTTCAGCACCTGATTCACATCCCAGAGCGCCAACTACCTAGGCTCTGGGGAAAGGGACAATCTGATCCCCTGCAAGAGACTACAAACAAAGGTTTTTTTCCCCCATTGGGGACCCATCAATCACTGCATGTCCCACTGACATAGCGGATCGGAAGGTATTATTGGATCTGTAGGCCAAACCCTCCTCGCCAAAAATGGCAGACAATTCAAGACATTGGTTGAATCCGCTGCCGTGGGATCGAGGCCTCGCCGCAGACTCCAACTGGACCATTTACCCCAGGTAGACTTATAACGCTTGACTGCTTCTGAGTAGTTTGTTTCTTTATTTTTGCATAGTTAACTAAAACCCTTGCAAGATTAACACTTAACCTGGCTTTTAAGGCGGCAGACGTGTTTGGCAGGGCTCTGTCAGCACGGTAGTGCGTTTTAGAAGCTGCTGCTGTTTTTAATAATCGTGATTTTAAAATTGAGTTGGCCGTGTTTTAAAATTACTTGTGCTGCTAATATTGCTATCTGCTGCTAAATTTGCTTGTTTGCACTGACTCACCTTGTGGTGGACCGGAGTGGTCTCCTGAGGCTCCTGGGTGTCTTCCCCTGGTCGGGTCAGTCCGTGCGAGCGGACCTGCTATCTTGTGGGTAGTTGGGCCACGCTCTAGTGGTCGGGGCTGCACGCTCTGGGCTCCATTAAAAACAACACTGGAGCGAACGCGCAGCCCAGTGCCAGTTACGCTGCCAGTTGTGGCCACATGGAGGATCATCCACAATTATCCGGCCCTCCATATTCTAGAGAGACGCTCTTACATATCGGTAAGTTTCATGCTGACAAGGGTACATTTAAGCTGTTGCACTCAGCCTACCCACGCGCAGACTTCCTTGCTGATAATCTTGTAAAATGCGGGCTTTTGAATGTGGGGTCTTTACCAAGGCATAGTGCAGAAATCCAGCTGATGATTGAGACACATGAGCTTGAGGTCCTGTTTATGACGGAAACATGGACTCGTCTTGATTGCTTAGTTGACCCCGGCTGGGCATACCCGTCTGGGTTCAAATTTTTACATCTCCCTAGGTCTAACTGGAGGGGTGGGGGCTTGAGGTCATCTATAAAGCAACTTGTAAGATTGGTACCATTGACATGGACTCGGCTGATGGGACGGAGCTGTTGGGTCTGTCTATTCAGAGCTGTTCCGGGACTACTTTCACTGGTGTTCTGTGTTATAGACCTCCAGGGGCTTTTAGCATCCAACAGCAACAATCGCTATTAGCTACCCTGGCCAAAATGGCAGCCTCCCACATAAACGTATAATTCTAGGGGATTTTAACCTTTGGCTTAATGGTTCACTGGACTTGGGCTTATTAAATTTGCTTCATTCTTGTGAAAGCTTCGGTCTTTATCAGCTAGTCACAGAAGCTACTCGTAAGGCGGGGCACCTCCTCGATCTGGTGTTCACTGCTCCTGACCTGTTGGTTATGGGGGAAATCCTGCCTATGGACTGGACAGACCACTTCCTCGTCAAATTCTTTGTCAATATTAAGGGTTCTCAAACAAAGGATCTACAGGCCACCAAGGAGTTTTTGTGCAGAGATTGGAAGGCTCTGGCACGACTAAAGACCTCCAATTTGGTGTTTAAGGTGGGAGAGTGTTTTGCTTTGGATAAGCAAGTTGAGGAGAACTATGCCTCACTTTGCACAGGGATTACGACTGTGCTGGACTCTCATGCCCCCCTTAAAATCCGCAGTTGCAAGAGAAACTCTGCCCCGTGGTTTAATGATATACTGAAAAATTTGAAGCGGGGTTGTAAACAAGCGGAGAGAAGTTGGAGGCGGGAATACGAGGAAGCTAGTAGGGTGCAGTGGAAGCGAAAAATCTTTGAATATAAGAGCCTGATTAGGAAATCTAAGGCGGATTATTATTCTTCCTTGATCTGTACTGCTACTTATAGTTCTAGAAGTATTTTTAATATACTAAACAGTCTTACTAGCCCCGAGTGCTCTAAGAACGCCATTGTCCCGTCCCAGGAACTTTGCGAGAGTCTTGCCAAATTCTTCAAGGAACAAATTGAGATAATTATTGAGGATTTGGAGGACTCCCCGGACACCGGCTATCCCCCAGCCACCAAACACGGGTCTCCGCTGGATGGGACTAACGATCCAGCCTGGTCGCTGAGTGAACTTTTGTTAGAGTTCCCACTTCTCACGGAAGTAGCCTTTAGTGGGTTGGCAGGGGGGATTTCTTCCAGTTCTCCTTTGGACCCCGGGCCACATAAGATCTGGAAGGAGTATGGGGAGGAATTGTTTCCCACTCCGCCTGATCTGTAACCAATCCCTTGCCACGGGTACTGTTCCTGCCCAGTGGAAGCAGGCTGTGATATCGCCCCTGCTGAAAAAGCCTTCCTTGGACCCAGAATGTTCCAAGAACTACAGACCCATTTCCCTGCTGCCCTTCCCAGCTAAGATTGTCGAGCGTTTGGTCAGAGCAACCCTCTCCAAACATTTGGAACAGCATCACTTATTAGAGGACGATCAATTCGGCTTTCGCCAGGCTCATGGGACCGAAACGGCCTTGGTCACCGCCGTGGATGAGCTTCAAAGGCGTGCAGACAGGGGACAGGCAGCGTTTTTGATTCTGCTTGACATGTCTGCCGCCTTTGATATGGTCAACCATGAGATCCTATTGGGCCGTTTAAGTGATGCTGGCGTGAGAGGCTGTGCTCTGACGTGGTTTCGGTCATTCTTGCGGGACAGACAACAGGTGGTGTCCTTGCCCCCTTTTCAATCCGTGTTCTTTCATGTCCCACATGGGGTGCCACAGGGTTCAGCTATCAGCCCCATCCTTTTTAACCTATACTTAAGACCTTTGGTATCGCTCATTAAAGCCTATAAAATCAAGATAATAAACTAAGCTGACGATACGCAGATGATCCTCTCTTTTGAGGGAGATGAATCAACACCTGTGGAGGTATTCCACAATTGTCTGCGGGATACGTCACGCTGGCTAAAAAATAACTCGCTCCAGTTTAACGCGGGGAAGACTGAGGTGCTCTTTAACGCCGGAAATAAGATCTCCCGTTCGTTTCCTGAGAATTTCTGGCCTCCTGAGACAGCGACTAAAGTGCAGCCAGTGGAATCAGTTCGTAACCTAGGGGGTTATGCTTGATCAGAAGCTTAGCATGGAGACGCATGTAAAGAAAACGACCTGTTGCTTTTCTATTCTGCGGTCCTTGCAGAAGATTCTCCCACTTTTACCATTCCAGGCACGTGCGCAAGTGGCAAGGTGTACGATCCTCAGTAGGTTGGAATACTGTAACACCCTACTGCTGGAGTCCCCTGGCTTTTTGTTGGATAGACTCCAAAGAATGCAATCAGCGGCCGCTAGGTTGGTTTTGGGGCTTCCTAGGAGAGCACATGGGTTGGCTGCTTTGGCAAAACTGCATTGGCTCCCTTTGAGACAGAGGGTACAAAAGGCCCTCTGTCTCGTTTTCAAGGCCCTCCATGGAATAGGCCCTCTTCCCTTACAATCGAAATTTGCTTGGTACACGCCAACCAGGTTGCTTCGTTCCTCAACGGCTAGGCTGGTGAGGGTGCCTAGATTTAAAAAGATCAGATCAGGGGGCAGATCCTTCGAGGTGGCCGTGGCCAAACTGTGGAATCTGCTCCCATGCGAGATCAGGCAAACCAGGGAGCTTCTCCCCTTTAGGAAAAAGATCAAAACTTGGCTGTTTCCCAAACAACTGTAACCTGTGCATTCCACCCTGTCCTGTCTTACACTCTCCCGCCCCTTTGAGCCACCAGCGCCAGGATGCCTGCAAGGTGATAGTGCGCTTTAAGTCAAATAAATACATAAAATAAATTAAAAGAATACAAAGTTAGCCAAACATTCAATATAATTTAATCCACCTTTGCTACCTTTTTAAGCGCTCTAATTATAAAAGGAAAATCTTCAAGTAAAATCAGTTAAAACCTAGAGGTAGGGAAGGTTCATTACAAGTTAAAATCGGAATTATTAATAGTGGTATTAATGAATGTCCTTCGTTCCCTGGGTACTATAGGATACAGTCACAGATTTTTTTTGCTCCAGCCGTGCGTGCCCATTTATCAAGATTGTGTTATATATATTCAGATTATCTGGGCTTCTTGCAAGGTTTCCATTCTAGTGCAGGTGGTTTGTCCTTGGTGTGGTCAGGCAACGGCCTCTTCAAGTCTTAATGACGACCTGCGGCTACAGAGCGTTGTGCTCGATTTTCAAGGTTTTGGTGTTTTGGGTATTTTTTGTTCTGACAGTATGGAATTTTACAAATCTACAATTCAATTGTATGTTTTCCAGATTTAAACAGGCCAGCACTGCCTGTCTCCTGGTGTGGGTGCCTTTCTGCTTGAGATGTTCTTTTAGGAGCTGTTGCCATTCTTGGTGCAGTTCCTTGCATGAGCAGATTAGATGTAAAATATATCCTTGCTTGATGTTACACAGCCTACATGTGCTTTGTGCTATTGTCCCCAGCCATGGTGGAAGATGCTGTGCACACGGAAAAATCCACATTCTATGCCTCAAAAAGTTCATTTTTATGGCTTTAGGATATCCCTGGTTGAATGTTTGTGAGGCAAGTGATTTGTAGGAATTCAAGGTCATCCAGGCATGAGATCTCTTGAAGAAGCTAGCCTTGTCCCCCACCAAAGGAAATTAGTTTTATTTACTTCCAGACTAGTTTTTAAAAGGTTAAATTGCAGAGTCACGCGTCCCAAAGTCCCATGAGTTTGGTAGATTCCAAGGCAATGTGAAGGTAGCTTCTAGCTTGGGAGTGCTCCCTATGTGTATGTCCTGCCACAACAAGTAATTTAGAGTGTTTATAGGGGCGCTTCTGATCTTATGCCAGCAAATGATTAAAAAAAGCCATACCTGGCTAAGGCTTGTTGTAGAAGACCGAACTCCAACCTTATTTGAGTAGGTGATGTATATGGCGGAAGGCAGAACATGGTTCTGTATGCTTTGACCTGTGTGTTGTCCAAATCCTTAGCATCTATTACCCGCATTGCCTCGCTGCCATAGGCTATCGAGGGGAGAAGTTTAGCCTGGACTACCTTCAGCAGCTGGGTCAAAGTCGGCGCCATCAATTTATTCGCAAGGTTTTTCCTCGATAGAGCTATCAGCAGTCCTTTCCTTCTTGTTTCCTCTTTCTGGCGCTTAAGCGACCCTTCCTTGTTGATTGTGATTCCTAGATACTTGTACTCTTGAGCTGGGTCAAGTTTAGTGCTGACCAGGAACCAGTTGTTGTTGTTTATTGACACTGTCTGAGTCTTACTCAGATTTATTAAGTTGTTTTCTGTAGTGTAATTCTGCATTTCCGTCAATAGATGTTGAAGGCCAACGTAAGTGTGACTAAGCAGAACTACGTCTTCCACATACATAAGATTGGTCAATGTTTTTCCTCCTATCTTGGGTGAATGGGAGTTATAGGCATTGAGCGCCTTCGGAAGGTCGGCCATGAATAGATTGAACAGGGTTGATGCAAGCGCAACGCCCTGTTTCAGTACTTTTGTTGTGGGAACTTTCGAGGAGAGGCGTGTGCCGCCACCTTGTTTCACCTGCACCCAGGTATCCCCATGTAGAAGCGACATAGTCCGAAAATCAGAAAAAACGTTATTGCATGATTTAAAAAACCTTTGCAGGGAACAAAAGAAAAAATGTTTTGATACTTATTAAATTGATAAAAGTATAAATAGAAACGTAAGACTTATTGTAATTAATAAAAAAATAAGCCCCTGGTAACAATGATAAAAGAGTGCCCAGCCCTCCACTTGCTCAAGTTCTCTTGTTTGTGCCCTGCTGCACAGGTACCTTTGAAAACAATCCCTTCAAGATAATTGTGACCAAAACTATTTGTTGCAGACTAAGTGTCCAGCCTGTGCACGCCGTCCTTTGTTTGTGTTCAATATACTTTTGCAATTCCGACGGGATTTCGTATGTCAGGGTGCCCGTAGAGCAAGAATTTTCATTATTATGTTGGTCCATGGATCTATGCCTCTGACTGAGGTCGCGATCGGCGTCTGCTTTCCCTAGTTATTTTGCCTCGCAGTCCATAAACCTCACCAATGCACAATTTAGATGTGTGTTCCGTGGGTCGAAGCGGGCCAGTACTGCAGATCTACATGATCTAACTTCCTTGTTGTTCCAGGCCCTCCGTAGGAGGATCCTTCTTTCTTTCAAGAGGCTTGGGCACAGGCACACACCGTGAATTATGTCTTCCCTATGGTTCCCGCAGAATCGACATGTCTCCAGGGCTTGTACTCTTTTCCATTTGGGAAAGTGGCAAGACAAGTTAATCGCCCCCAATCTTAATTTTAAAAAAACGAGTTTAGTGCGTGCATTGAAGGTACAGGCTAAATAACGCTGAGGTGACAACTGATCGTATGAAGTGAGGGTCATCCAGCCATGGCTTCTTCTTGCAAGGCTAGCCTTGTCTTCCATTGAGGAAAGCTTTTTTGCACTTATTTTTGCTAGCCTTTTAAACTCGTTTTGGCTGACGTGCAGGTCCCATACGTCACTCAGGCCTAGGGTTTTTAACCCACCTGACATGTATCGATGCCCAACTTGCCATCGTTTTGTATTCAGATTGGACCATAGGTGTTCTGCTAAACTGCCCTCTTTTGATAACGCTTGTGGCAGCATGTTAGGAAATTCATCATTCTGCCCAATGTTTGCTTGCAGATGCCTAATTCCAGCCTAATTTGTGCCGGTGACGTGAAGGATGGTAACCGAAATACTGTTCTAAAAATGTTTTCTATGATTATATCTAATTGACCGCTGTCCAATCCCTTAAGCGCCTCACTTCCGTAAGTTAGGGTTGGGATGATTTGTGCCTATGCCACCTGTAGTGTTGGAGCAAATGTTGGGCCAAGTAATTCCTTATAAATGGAGCTGAGAGCAAATGCTAGCGCTGTACCTTTCTTTTTTTGTTCACCCATGTGGTTTTTGTATCTTCCGTTATTGTTGAACACTCCTAGATACTTGTGACATTTAGATTCCGTAATTCTTTGAGAGTTTAAAACCCATGACCGTTTTTTTGGCCTTCCTGGGCAAACAGCCAGGATTTTTGTTTTCTTGTTATTTATCTCAAGCTCGTTCTTGCATAAGTATGCGGCAGTTGCATCCATAAGTCTTTGTAAGCCCACCTTTGTGCTGCTTAGGAGAACCACGTCATCTGCATATAAAAGGTTTGACAGCTGTAAGCTGACTAATTTAGGAGCATGTGAATTTACTGTGTTCAGGGCTGCCGGGAGATCTGGTAGAAATAGATTGAAAAATGTGGGGGCCAAGACACATCCTTGTTTCAGTCCTTTCGATGTGAAAATCGGTTTTGACAGTCTGGAGCCGTCACCAATCTTAATCCTGACCCATGTGTCCTGATGCAGTAGCTGTAAAGCTCTTAGTAGGTCATCTGGGATGTTTAGAGCAAAGAGCTTCTGCCACAACTTTTCTCTATTGATTTTGTCGAACGCTGAACTAAAATCTATAAATCCCATGTAAAACGATCTGGAGCTACACTCCTCCTGATCTATCAGACACAAGAGAGCCATGAGATTGACCATAGTACCCGTTCCGCTTGTAAAGCCAGTTTGGTTTAGAGGGATAATTGAGTGTTTATTTATCGGCCCAGTCCCGTAATGAATTCAGCAAGATCCCTGCAAAGTACTTGGCTTCATTACCAATGAGAGCAACTAACCGATAATTGCTAAGGTTTTTTTTATCCCCTCCTTTAAAGATTGGAACAAGGATCGATCCTCGCCAAGTGGGTGGAATGTTGTTCTTTGCTATAACGGAAGTGAAGAGTGGAGCTAGTTTGGACTCCCAGAAGGCTGGGTCCTCCTTGAACAAAACCGAGGGAATTCCGCCCGGTCCTGGGGCCCCATCCTTCCGACCCTTTTTTATCTGCCTTTCAATTTGGTCCTTCGAAACTGTGCTGAGCTCAGTGCAGTTATCCTGGGTTTGTCTCGCTGTTCCCTCTTAGGTGGTTGTACTTTTATGGGAAAGCTCAACCATTGCTGACCTTATTTGAAAGCAGTTTAAAATTAAATTCGGCTCTGCCGGAGTGTTGCTGCCCTTTATGCCGGTGACCTGATTCAGGGTATGATCTTGTCTGTCGTTGAAATGTCTTTGCAGAAAGAAGTACCATTCGGACTCCAGTATGTTTGATGAGGCAGCTTTTGGGACACGACCCCCAAGGCTATTTACAGTACGCCAGAATCTCGCAGAGTTGTTTGACCTTAAGTCTTGATGTAGTTTGGCCCAGAAGGCATTCCAGTGTCCTTCGATATTCTCTTTTTGTTGCCTTCAGATCTCTACGAGCTCCCCTCAATTTGGTTATAATTAATATGTCCATTGGTTTTGTTTTTAATTCCCGCCATAGCTGGTTCATGCTTTTTTTCGCCGATCGTATCACTGGATCCCATGATATCAGCAGTTGGGACCCCGTCGCTTTTCCATGCTGTATCGGCTTTGCATATCTGGCTGACCGCTTACTTGTAAAGCTGATCCAATTGGCAATTTGATCTTCAGTTGCCTCCCCGATGATCTCTCGCATGTGCTTTGCATCCTTTGATACTAGCTGTAGGTTGTTGACTGAACACTTTATTCGTTTTAAGTTGATCTTAAAGCTTTCAAAAGCTAGTGCTCCCGCCTCGACATGTTGCTCCATTCTGGTTCTAAACAATATTTCTTGCGGACTGTGATCACTTTCAGGTCTGTCGCCAAACCCGAAGGCAATTACTTGATCCAGGAGAGAAAGATTAACAAAGGTGTAGTCTATTAGTGATGCCCCGGTGTTTGATAAGAATGAGAGGCCAGGTGGCTTGTCTGGTTTGAAGCGCCCATTGAGCGCTCTGAGGCCCAGATGTTCTAGATTTCCTTGTAAGGTGCGTCCTTTATGGTCTTCCTTGCATCATCCAGGCCGATCCTGTGGTGGTATAGCCCAAGCACTTTCCTGCGATTGAATTACCTCGTTTTGTTGGAGGTCCGACAATAGCCACATATTAAAATCTCCAGGAAGAACGATATCGGCATTCGGGAGCTCTGATCTCATTCTTAGAACGGTCGCTGTCAGCTCTTCTGAGTTTTCGCCTGGACGTAGGATTTTGACGAATGTACACGTTCAATAAGATTATGGTCCTCGGCTGGCCTTGGGGTGTATTAAAGGAGATTCCCACAGACTGGAAAGAGTGGGAAGGGCTTGCGAGATCCCATGATGTGATTGCATTGTTTATTGATATGAGAATAGCTAGACCTCCGCTGCCTGGTCCAGATGATTTCTCTTTGGTAGCAGGTGTGTGGTGTGTTTTAAACCCTTCCAAGTGCTGCGGCTCTACCAGCCATGTCTCTTGTAATAAAATGATCTCGAATGACCGTAGGTAAGAGATCATGGATTCTTCTCTCAGTTTGTTTGATAATCCATTTAATATTCCACGAACAGACCCTTAGAGGGCAGACTTCTTGTTCTTTTCTGCTGCTGATTTGTCAGCGTAGCAGCCGGGTTGAATTTAGTGAACCCGCCAACCATGACGATGTACAGGTCTGTTCTGTTCCCCCTTTTGATTTGTGCTGGTCATCTCTTGCCTTTTGATCTTCCGAGTCAGGAATGGGGGTCTTGTCCCGGGCGCTCCTCAGGACCGAATAGACCTTTCTCTGTTCAGCTCGTGGAGGCTCGATGGCACGGGTTTTCTGTAGGACATACGGGTATCCTGGATCCCTGCTGGGAAGTTTTGTGATTCCCCACTGATTGAAGGTTTCTGTGTGGGTTAAAATCCTATTCGTTACCTCACTCGAGCGCCAGGTGACATTCGTTGTTTCATTTGTTTGCCCCTGTCCTGGTGCTATAAATTCTATTGAGATGATATCATGTGCGGTGACTGCGTTGGACAGACCAATGGCTTCTATCAGTTTAATGATGTTCCCGCGGTTTAGTATGTCGCAGCTGCCTTTAGACATATACTCTGGGTATAGGAGTGTGCCGGTTGTAGCTCCGTGAGAAGGGGCCCTGCCCACCCCGGTTGATGGCTCTGGTCTTGTCACACAGTGAGTTGGGACTGATCCTGTCCAGGGTCCAAGTATTCCCCCTTTCATTGTTTTCTGATCGGATGTGGGAGAGGACCTTTTCAATGCTCTAGGGCTCTTTTGAATTGTGTCACAGCCGTCTAGCACCTTGTCTCCTTTGTCCAGTGCCGATGATGAAGAATTGTTCTGATGAACTTTGTGCTGGCTGCTGACTTGAGCCTGATTATGTGCTTTAGTGCTGCCTGGCGACTCTATAGGCCTGTTACGCCTATGACCCCCATCTCTTGTCGAGGGCATAGGGTCCAATAATGGGCCTTCATTTGTGGTACTAGGCTCAGGCGCCCGCCCCCCCCCCCCCTTTTGCTTGAGTGGATCTGGTCCCCTCTGCTGTTTCTTTTTTCATTTCAGGGGGTGGAGAGCCCATCTGATACTGCTTGGTGGGATTTTTAGGGTTTCTGTTCCTTTTGTTTTTGTCTGTTCTTGTTAGGCCGTTTTGCCTGATTGAGTCTGCTCGTTTGTGAGTGATGAGCAGTGGGTAGAGGTTCCGCTCTTGCCTGGGCCGACAATTCTTATTACGGCCTTTCCGCTTCTTTTGTCTTTTCCCCTTTCTGTTAAGATTATCTGAGTCTTGATCTAAATGAGATGGTAGGGTAGTATCTTCTTTGCCTACGAGTAGGAGTTTTTGGTGGTCGGCCATTTTACTTCCAGTGGACGGCATTTCTAGAGATGGTGTTGATGCCTTGATAGCTGCCCCTCTTGTCCCTAGTTTTGCAACTGCCATGGCCACTTTTACGAGGCAAGTATCATCTTGTCTTTTGGTTAAGGGGAGGGACTTTGCTTTTGTGATTTCTTTTATGTCCTCCAACAGTTTTCTCATCGTCTCTGGCAGCGTGCTTAATTTCTCTCATTGGTGAGCAATCGCAGCCTTGTCACGGGGGGGCGGCGTCCGCATGAACCCGTCTGATCAAGTTATTTAAATTTGTGATTTTGTCGTCTATGTTAGCGATGTATTCCACCAATGTATTTAATAGACTGATTTGTATGTCCATTTTATTGGCTTGGTAGGTCATAGCGTCAGCTGACCTTTGTAAAATGTCCAAGGCGGTGGCCCATGCCGACTCCTCTTTGAGATACTCATTTTTTTTTTTTTTTTTTGTCTCATTTGGGACTGATGCTGGCCGGGGTGATCAGGAGCGTCTCTGCCGTATGATGTGAGCATATGGTCCCATTCTTTTGATTCAAGAAAGGAGAGTTCTCTCTCTACGGCATGAGCCTCTACCTCACCTGTTGGCGGCAAAGACCGGCTCAGCCCCAGGTTTGAGTGCTGGGCTGGATTGATGTTGCCCTCCCCCCCCAAAGTAGTGACATTTCTTGTGGTGACAGCAATGTGGTTGCATGACAGTCCTCTCCTTGTTCCATCTCGTCGGTTGTACTGCCCTTTGTAAGTGGTGTGACGTCATCTGGCTTGAAGCCTGAACTGACATGGGGAGCGGATGTGTTTTTGGCTGCCAAGTTGCTCGTTGGTTTCTGAAAATTTGCATGGACGTTGGTAGCGTTGCTACAACTGGGACTAAAGATGAGACCCCTAGTCTGCTTGGCGTGGTTGTGTTAGGATCTACTCCCCCCTGTTGTGGTTCCGCCTCATCCAGCTTGCCGATGGCAGTTGCTTGGTGTATGAGTGACATCCTTGACACTGTAGTCTCACCTAAGCTGTCTTTGCAGATGGTAGCGATGGGACTCAGAGGAACAGGGTAACGATGGGACTCAGAGGAACAGGTAACCCCTTAATTTCCATGTTGTTTGAGAAGACCGCTGACCCTGCGTCTTTCAAAAAGGAAAATGTTGTCGTTATTTTTGGTTGAAAACCGGTTAATTTGTGTCCGACAGAACTAGCTTCCTGTGAATGTAGATCGGATGAACTAGCTGTCGCGTCCCCAAATGCACTTGGTGACAGGTCGAGAATTTGATAGCAGGACTGGGTGTCTCGGTCTTTCCTCTGTTTCTTTTTGTTGTGAGGGAGTACATTCCTTCGCTTCCCTGATCGCATCCTGTGCTTGGACCTGTGTTTAAGCTGGTTTTGATTTGATGGGCAGAGAGCCCTGTCCTAAGCCTGCTCACTGGCTAAACAGTCTCTTGATTGTGATAGTCAGTTGTCACCGCTGTTGTTTTTCCTTCCCTGCAGACTTATCGCATGGGCCTTTACCCTTCAGACAGTTTGCACCTGAAGCAGAGGTTATTCAGCTAGCCTCTCGCATATCACTTAAAAACTCCAAATAGCCCAAAGTTCCATTCAGACAGGCAAATTATTCAGTAATGTATTGTGATATGTTGTGATTAAGCAATCGGCGGTCAGTATGCAGCCTCTGTCGACAGCCACCGTGCCCCACCGCTTGTCTTTCACCCTTTACCCTCCTCACAGCCTCCGTTTTAACTGATTCAGCGCTTATGTAGAATGTACATAATTATGTGTGAGTTCATTTTATATTTAGCTGCTTGGATCCCACCTCTCCTTATAACCCCATACTTGCAGTAGGGCAGGCACAAGGAGCTGTCCAGCCGTCTTTAAGTTGGGCTGTGGTATGCCCCATCGTGCCAGTTTTACCCACAATCTGCCCCTCTCTACATTGTCGAAGGCAGCACTGAAGTCAATGTAACATAGGTGTAAAGGTACTTTTGAGGTTTTTGCTGCGTCAAGTAAAGTATATGGAGGATGTTTGTTGATGTACTGACAATTTTGCGAAAACCTGTCTTGTTCAGTGGTATTATCTGATTCGCCTCAGCCCAGGATGTGAACTCCTCTAGAATGATGCCTGCAAAGTATTTCGCTTCATTATCTATCAGAGCTACTAGGTGGTAGTTATTAGGCTCGGCCGGATCTCTTTTTTCATAGCTTGGCACAATTGTCTAGCCCTTCCAAGATTCCGGTGTTCTGTTTAACTGCCTGACTTCCAAAAAGAGAGGTTGCAGGATATCAGCCCAATACTCTGACTTTGCTTTGAACATTGCAGACGGAATGCCGTTTGGTACTGGAGCCCCTTCTTTCCTCCCTTTGGCAATCTGCTTTTTAATTAGGAGTGACAAGGGGCTGCTAGCTGCGCATGGTGATATGTTTCCTGTTGCTGGGAGCTTCTGCCCTCTCGTCTCAGTGGTACATACTCCAGCTTGTTTTTCTGTTGTCCAACAGTTAAGAGTTTGTGCTCTGGCGCTTCCCGTATGGTTGTTAAAGTGAGTGTTAAGGAATTTTACCCAGTTAGCTTCCGAGAAGTGTAACTCAATGCCTTCATGATGAGGGTGGATTATCCCATTCAGGGTTTTCCAGAAGCGGGCACTGTTGTTGCAATTTGTGTCATATAGGAGTTTTGCCCAGGTTGCGTTCTCTTAGTCTCTGCTAATGTTCCTGCTTCTGAGTAGGCCTTAGACATGAACGTCTTACCCGTGTCTAAAAGCCCTGACCATCCTCCTGGTAATCCGCCATGCCATGAGTGCCAGTGACCCCTGCAAGATGAGCGGGTGGTTTTTATATGCTGAGAAGCAGTGCTGGAAACGGGGGGAGAGGGATTGGATAATCCCAAGAAAGTTCCAGCAGGATTAGAAACCAGACTTGCGACCTCCAAATCGGTGTAATCAGCACCACCTCAGATGATTGTCACCAGACCTGAGCTGAGACCCTCTTGATCATGGGGGGGAAAAGGGGAAAGGCATAACCCTTCTCCCTTCAATCCTGGAGAAACTCATCCGAGGCCACCACCAGGGGAATCCAGTCTCCAGCTGAAGAACCTAGGCAGTTGATGGTCCAGGCGTGAGACAAAAAGATCCTTCAAAAAATTACCCCATGTGTTCTGGAGGTCCAAGAATTCCCCTGCATGAAAGTTCCTTAGGCTCACATCCTGGAAGTTGTGGGACTGAAAGTCTGCTGCCTGGTTGTCCTGACCAGAAAGGTATTCCACTGAAACCGAGCTCTGGCGATCTAGGCAATATTGTCAGAAGTTGAAGACTAGGTCGGAAAGGGCATTTGAGTGAGTGCCCCCTAGATAGTGGATGTAATGGACTGTCGACACATTGTCTATCTTGAGGAGAACACAAGATTGGATCGTATCTTTGGTCCAACATTGGACCGCAAAGGAGCCTGTGAGGAGCTCCAAACAGTTGATGTGTAAAGGTTGTTCGAGAAAAGACCACAAACCTCCAGTGGCAAAATTGCCAAAACCTAGAAGAATCCCCTTCGGAGAGGGAACTAGCAGGGATTTGGACTTCTTGATTATGAATCCCAGGTTCTGCAGGAGGTCGACTGCCAACCAGAGTTACAGCGTCTGCTTGTTGGGGAACTGAGCCATTATCAGGATGTCATTGAGGTAGCAGATGAGCCTCATCCCCTGTGACGCAGATGTTTCACAACCGGCCTGAGGATCATCGTACAGCACCAGGGTGCTGAGGATGGGCCAAAGGGTAGGGTGGCGAACTTGTAAGCCTCATCCCCCGCCATTGTAGGAACCTCCTGAGGGGAAGGGGGCTGTTGAGATTAGAATCGAGAGGTAGGCATCCTTGAGGTCCAGACACACTATCCAGTCCTGCGATTTAAGGATATCCTGTAGCAAGTGGATCCCTTCCATTTTGAAGTGGCGATAGACTAGCCACTCGTTGATGACCGGGTGCTGACCTCCACCCGCTTTTTCCACAAGGAAGAGATTGCTGATAAACCCCCGGGGGTGCAGAATAGATGGCGAGACAGCGCTTTTGGCCAGGAGGGACTTAACCTCCTCATCCACTAGAGCCACTTAAAACTGGATGGCTCGGGGGAGCTCGGCCTAAGTGGGAGTACCATAAAACTCTATATGGAAGCCTTGGATTGTCTGAAGAACCCATGCTTACCCCTTGATGGAAGTCCAGGCCAGGAAAAAATTCACCAGCTGGCCCCCTACTTTTACGAGGGAATAAGGAAAAACACTCAATAGCATTGGTGGAGGCACCTGTGCCTCTGGCTCCTCTGCCCTGTTGCCCTTTGGTGGAGTAGAATTTAACATCCTGGCCTGGTCTTGGTTTTAGCCTTGCCCTCTGGGGTTGAGCTGGTTATTGGGTCGGCCGGCTGAGCAGCCCCTGCCTCGACCGGTCCCCTGTAAAACTTGGGAATGGAAGACCTTTTTAATGGAGGACTGCCCTTTATCCAGGGAGGTGAAGGTATTGGCAAACCTCCCCAATTCCTTTATTAAGGGGTCCCCAAAGAGTTCCCCCCTGTGCGATGGAGCCTGCCTCTGAGTCAGCCAAGTCCCTGAGTCCGGGGTCCACCTTAATCAGCAGAGACAGACTTCTCTCGGTAGACAACGCGCAGTTCACGTTCCCCAAGAATACATTGGCACGCTGTGCCCAGGCAGAGAGGTTATTGGGGAAAATCAAGGAGCCGATATCTTGGCCTCCTCTGCTTTGTCCAGGATTTTGATCAATAGGCCCAGGGTATCTAGAAGCTTGCCCTAGCAAGCCCGCCAGGACCGGTCTATCCCTCTTTTAGGGTCCTGAATTAATTTTTGCAGAAAGGTAGCCATCTGGGTGTCTGTCGGGCGTCCGCGTCACTTTGCCTTCCAGAGAGAGGCAGGTACATTCAGCCCTAAGGCAGTTCTAGGAGTCTCCAGGGACTTCCGAATGTAGCCTGCCACATACTGTGCAACCTTCTCTGACGGAGCCCTTTCGGAAGACCTCCGGTAAAGGGTCTCATCCGGGTCTAACATATCTGATCAGAGCCCTTGGTTGTCAGTAGTGGGGTGGGTTAGCCGGGGGCTGAGAAGAGGGAAGCAAGAGTCGGGAGGGGCCCGCATAATCAGTGTCCCTCCGGCACTCATCTGCAGGAGCGGGGAGGGGGTGCACTGGGGCCGGGGTGTTTGAAAACTGCATAATCCTTGCCTCCGAGTCCTTAATAGAATTGAACATTTCGGTTACGATTGGTAGGAAATTTTTCATTATGAAACCTACATTTTTTTTTGTTTTGCTTGTCATAGCAAGTGTTACAGAAAATGTCTAAACCATGTACATCACATTTTTTTAATGTAAATAGCTGCATGTGCTTTAGCACCATTACATTTTTCTGATTATAGCACTGCTGGAAAGTTTTGTGGGTAAGGCAGAGACTGGATCAAAAAGTATTTCTGAGGGGAGAATGGGGGTGAGGGAGCTTGTTATATTGTACTGGCCTAGAATGCAGAGAAAATTAGTTTTAACATGAGTTATTTATAACTATGGCAGTATTTGCTATATTTCTCCACTTTTGGGCTAATAATTTTGGTTTCAAGCAACTTTTCACGCATAATGTTAAATCTGTCATTTGTCACTCCTGACCTCAATAGAGTAGGAACACCGAGAAGCCAACACTGTCCACATTTTTAGGAGACTGTTTTGTCTACTTTTTTTTTTTCTTATTCACAAACCTCTCCCCTTGCCCCTTTTAACTCTTCCTCATTGACTGCCATATGCTAAAAATGGCAGATTTACTGGTCACAGTGGAGAACGTTCTAGGTTTGTAGTTGACAGAGATTTACATATAGACTGCATTTAAAAAGGAGCAGAATTACGACATTACTTGCACTCTATCTTTCTGAATGACCACAATTTCTACTGGTTAGTTCACGTTCCATAGCAAACAGTTTGCTATAGAATACTCCTGCTGTCTGGTCTACCCTCTTCGCCTATTCTTGGGATGTGGCCTGTTACAGAGCCAGAAACTACTTTTGCAGTGAAGCCTGTAGTATACGTGGACACTCTTGGAGCACACTTCAAAAGAGGCACCCTGCTTTCAGTGCTTCTGAGTGGTGGGAAGAAGTACCAGCCCTGCTACTTAGGAATGGATTGATCCCTTGCAGCCAGATCATATATTAGGTCTATATTCATAACTAACAAAATCTCTCAAAATATCAAATGTTCCTGACTGCTCAATAGGTCTTTTGCAAATATATGTAAACCTTTGTATTCCCATGGAGTTGAAAGCTATTTCACATGCATAACATTCACAATTTGTACACTTCATTTTGTTATAACAAAATATCCAGAATGAATTGCATACTAAACCCACTCCTAATTCTACCACATATGATTGTTTAATCATTAGTCCTCACTCCACCCTTGGACAAAAATGGTCATTTCATGAAATAAATTAACTGGGTCTTCTAAAAGACAAACCTGTGTTCTTGTGAAGTGTTTTGGGAAGCAAAACTACAATGGCTGTCTTCAGTACGGAAAGACCGATGCAAGACCCTCCTTGTAAGCGAATGATTTAGAATTGCATTTTATTCGCTTTAGAAAGAAGCATGGAGTGGTTGGAGCCACCTATGCTGATTAGAGATTTTGCTGCGCATCATTGAAAACGATTCAGAAAAGGGGGTGGTGATGGACAGAGTATCTCAATTAAGCAGAACACTCCTACCCAGTCCAAAGATCAGGGCTTGATCCATCACCGTTTTTTAGCTCACTGCACCATCCCAGCTCAGAACCTGGCTACGTGCAAATTAGTCTGTCCCTGGCCCAGTGCATCATGGGAACAGGGCAGACCAAACTACCAAGCCAATTCTTATACTGGGAAGGAAACAAGCTTCCGGGGACCGGTTTCTGGCATTTCAGCCGTCTTCGGCCCGGCTTGCTTGAATCCTGATGGTGCAGTGAGCAAGGGACTCACATCTGAGTATACCCTTCCACGCTTATGGTGGACAAAACGATTCAGAAAAGGGGGTGGTGATGGACAGAGTATCTGAATTAAGCAGAACACTCCTACCCAGTCCAAAGATCAGGGCTTGATCCATCACCGTTTTTTGAGCTCACTGCACCATCCCAGCTCAGAACCTGGCTACATGCAAATTAGTCTGTCCCTGGCCCAGTGCATCATGGGAACAGGGCAGACCAAACTACCAAGCCAATTCTTATACTGGGAAGGAAACAAGCTTCCGGGGACCGGTTTCTGGCATTTCAGCCGTCTTCGGCCCGGCTTGCTTGAATCCTGATGGTGCAGTGAGCAAGGGACTCACATCTGAGTATACCCTTCCACGCTTATGGTGGACAAAACGATTCAGAAAAGGGGGTGGTGATGGACAGAGTATCTGAATTAAGCAGAACACTCCTACCCAGTCCAAAGATCAGGGCTTGATCCATCACCGTTTTTTAGCTCACTGCACCATCCCAGCTCAGAACCTGGCTACATGCAAATTAGTCTGTCCCCGGAAGCTTGTCTCCTTTCCGGTGAAGAATTGGCTTGTTAGTTTGGTCTGCCCTGTTCCCATGAGGCACTGGGTCAGACTAATTTGCATATAGCCAGGTTCTGAACTGGGGTGATGCAGTGAGCTAAATAACGGTGATGGATCAAGCCCTGATCTCTTGACTGGGTAAGAGTGGTCTGCTTAATTCAGACACTCTGTTCATCACCACCCCCTTTCTGAATCGTTTCTGGCCACTACAGGTGTGGCGGGGTATACTCAGACATGAGTCCCTTGCTCACTGCACCACCAGGATTCAAGCAAGCCGGGCCGACGACGGCTGTAATGCCAGAAACCGGTCCCCGGAAGCTTGTCTCCTTTCCGGTGAAGAATTGGCTTGGTAGTTTGGTCTGCCCTGTTCCCATGAGGCACTGGGTCAGGCTAATTTGCATATAGCCAGGTTCGGAACTGGGGTGATGCAGTGAGCTAAATAACGGTGATGGATCAAGCCCTGATCTCTTGACTGGGTAAGAGTGGTCTGCTTAATTCAGACACTCTGTTCATCACCACCCCCTTTCTGAATCATCATTGAAAACGGGCATGGCCAGCACCTCAAAAAAGTATACTTTTTTTGTTTTAACATACTGCCTAAAGGGTTCTGAGGAAAGACCTTTATGTGCCATATTGCCTGGTGAGAAATTGGTTTGTTAGTTGACTGGGGGTGTGACCCCTGGTCAAGCCACAGCTGCAATCCCTTGCAGGGTGAACCACAAAAAGTCACTAAATTAACCTGTGCTTATCCCTGGGTAGCTTTGCACAAAAAGCAGTCAGGCTTAACTTCGAGGCAATGTGTAAATTATTTATGTCCACATAAATGGTAATAAAGTGAAAACCAAACACAAGAAAAAAAAACACACACATTTTGAAAAATAGTCCATTTAAATAAATTATTTGACATCAAAACAACAAATCCAACAGTAGAACCGGATTCTTGAATTTTAAAAGTTTTATGTAAAAACTAGTGCCTAAAAGATCAAAGTGCCAACGCGGACATTTATCCTCATGCGACTGGGCAAAGACCAAACAATCTCACTAACCGCGATGGGGCATGGTTCGGGTAGAAGCAATGCATCATTACATCAGCTTCCCTGACACACATGCGGAACTGCTGAAGACAAAGACGGACTTTTACCAAATGGCACAGTTCCCACATGTGATTGGCTGCATTTATGGCACACACATCCCAATCTGCCCACCTGCAGTCACAGAATACATCTACAGGAACAAAGTCCACACACTCAATAAATGTGCAGGTAATCTGTGATGCTGCCAACCTAATCCCAGACATTGTGGCCAAATTCCCAGGAAGCACCCACGACTTCTACATCTTCCAGAACAGTGGGATCTACACACGCCTGACAGCGGGGGAATTTGGGGAAGGATACCTGCTAGGTAAAAAAAACTCACACACCCTGATAGATACTGCAGATGTAGGTGTTGTTGTGCATGTGACTAATGGCTCTCTCTTTTCCACATAGGCGATAGTGCATCTGCCGTCCACTCGCTCATCCTGACACCCTACCTGAACCCATTAACCACGAGTGAGAGACGATACAACGTGGCACACAAATCTACCCGCAATGTTGTTGAGCGCACCTTTGGGCTGTTAAAAAGCGGGTTGCGCTGCCTCCACAAAAGCGGAGGCGCACGTCAGTACTCTCCCCTCATCTGCTGTAAAATCATTGCAACTTGCGCAATGCTGCACAACCTTGCCACTAAGAAAGGAACAGCAGTAGAATTGACAGATATTGAGGATGACGATGATGAACTTGCACACCCTGAGCCCAACACAGCTGGAGTGGTGCAAGCAACAGATGGGAGACAGAGACGGGTAGAGATCACACACAACTATTTCTAAGTAAGACACAGCCAGTTGTAGTATGTACACGACGTAGTGTAATTCTTTGGCACTACACCAGTACACAAAGGCCCAATTGTGCCAGTCCAATTGTAGCCATCAATTATGGAAGTCCTGGGTTAAGTCACTCATTCCAGGTCAGGGAGTTTGGGCATCCTCCGTGTTTGCGGGCACGCCTGGACGCCAATGGCTGGCTGTCCTCACTGGCAGTGTGGGCAGTGCCAGCCCCATGGAGCCTGCTGATCCTACAGGTGTCATTAATAGGGGGGGTTATGCTGCTCCTACTGGTGCTCTCCTCACTCTCCCCCACATCCAGAGTAACAGTATTTGCTGACTGAGTAGTCACAAGGCCCCTGGAGACTTCACCGCTGCTGTGTTCCAGTCCCTCCTGCATGTTACTGCAGCGCCTGCAAAGCAGGGAAGTGGCAGTGGCTAGGCGATTGCATGCCCTTGTGTGATGTTCTGCCCTCTGCCTCTCCTTCCACCTTGTTGCCCTGTCCTCGTCCAACTTACTGCACAAGAGCAGCACAGACTGGGACATGTCCCGCATGCCCGCAGCCATCTCCCTCATTCCCTCCGCCATTGAGCTGATGCCCTTATTTATGTTTTCAACATTTACATTTAGGTGTCGCATCTGTCGTTGGACAGACTGGATGGCCTTCCCCTACATCTGTTGCACTTTGACCATACTGGCCTCCAGTCCGCAGAAGTCAACAGTACCCTTGCCATGTCGGGATTGACTGCTGTCTCTGGCCCTGCGGCGTCTGCCACCTTTGTGGGCCCCCTCGGAGGTGGACTGCTGATTGGCAGTACTGTCCTCCACTGCCATGGTTGAACTATCACCCCCCCCCCCCCACACTGTCTCCTGCAGAAGACTCCATTTCCAGGAGTGTGGCTACGACATGCCTCTTGGCTTTTTGAACTGCAGCTGTTGTTGCAGCTGGTGTCGCTACCAGTTTAGGTGAGGACAGGAGTAGTGGTGAGCCAAAACACTGGGGAGGCCTGCAGCTGTGGTGATGCTGGAAGATCTTGGGAGGCCTGCAGCTGTGGTGACGCAGGAAGGTCTTGGGAGGCTGGCTGTGCTGTTGATGCAGCAGTTTCCTGGGTGGTTTGCCCTGCTCTGGTGCTCGCCTCCTGTGTGTCTTCCCTCCGTGGTACACTCCCTTCCTTGGGAAGCTTGCGAGATGTCTCGCCTGTGGACAGATAATCGTACATTAGCTCTGTGTTCCTGCAGCCCTGCTTATACAATTAAATTCTCATCACTGAAACACTGTCGCTATTGCCTCAGCTTGCTCATCACTGATGTGTGTCGCATACCTTGTTGTGTGGTGTGCTGTATGACATGGTAGGTGTTTCAATGACTACATCTCCCATAATGCATTGTTCGTATATACTAAAACCTGTACTGGAGTGGGGTTGACACTACCCCATTGCGGAAGGGGCGGGGTGATTGCTGTGCATGCTTATTACCTTTTCTGGTTGCAGCTCGGGCTGAGCGAGCTGTCTGCATCCCCAATCCCACAGACGCTGTCTGGTTCAATGGTGGACTCCACCAGCTCCTCAAGCTCTGCCAGGGCAGGTGCTCTGTTCCTCCCTCCTCCTGTCAGGTTTACTTCTTTGTGGAGCACAGCCATCTTTCTCTTAGTCACGCTCCGGAGGTCATACCACCTCTTTTTCAGGTCGTCAATGTCCCGTGGGGTCACTCCAATTGCATTGACCTTAGCCTGTATTGCCAGCCAAATCTTCCTTTTGGCAGATTCTGCCACCTGCAGGGACTGCTTCCCAAACAACTTGTGGTGTTCTTGACTTTCCTCCTCCACAAGGACCTGCAGCTCCATGGTGCTAAATTTGAGCTTCCTCTTTCTCTCTCCACCTTCCCTATCAGTATCTTTGCTTGCCATTTTGCAGTTTTCCAGGAGTAAACCTTTCCCAGGGGCTCAAGGACTCTGCTCTGCTCTCCCAGCCTCTCCAGCAGTTTCAGATTGAGTGCACCTGCATGGGTGCGGCCACTTCTTGGTTGGGAGGAGGGGTGGTTGCACCGGATTGGCTGATTGCTTAATTGTTTCTGTTTTTGAATTTCCGGTTCGGAATTTACCGATTCGGAAATTACCGATCGGTGTTGGGTATTCGGTATTTCTTTACCGAATTTAACCGATTCGGTAATTTTTACCGAATTTTTACCTACATCCCAAACACCGATTTCTAATTACCGATTCGGTAAAATTTGTTAAAAATCGGTATTTAGGAATCAGTATTTGGGGTTTACCTGCAAATGGCCCCTACTCTCTTTGGACTTCCACCCCTATTAGTGATGTACATTGCAGTGCACTACACAGAAAGCAATTCACTGATAGTGCCTTTGTTGAATGATATATTTTAATCCTTTTAGAAACTTTTCTTAACTAGGTTGTCACTGTTTTCCAAACTGCCTTATACCTTTAAAATGATAATGTCAATGGAGGTCATCCGGAAGAGCAGGTGTTGGTGCTGTTAGTTCAGCAATAGTGCAAAGTTTAAGTTAGTATTTTCATTTACTTTTCATCAATGCGACAATGCAATCCTTTTACTGGTGTAATGTGGCTACAGAATGAATTCCCTACCTATTGTCTCTAATACTACCAATTTTTGATGGCAGTTTGCAAATTTGGGGACAGACTAAGTAATGCATTCTAGCAAAGAAGCTAAATATATGATTGATGTAGAGCGTCCCTGAGAAGATTCAGCAAAGGTAAACAAACATGTTAGCTTTGAAAAACTACTTTTATTTTTAATAGAACTTCTGTACCACCCACAAGATATGTCTAAAGCAATGGCAAGTTCTCTAAAAATATGCAAATGTTTTCAATGCAGCCATTCTAATATTGTTAGTCCTATCTGGATACTAAAATAAAAAATATCCACAGTGATTTAAAGTGTGTTAATATGTATGTCATTTGCAGTATGACAACCAGAATTATTGATATATTCACATTCGAAGTGATAGACACGCTATGCTTATTTGTTGCAGGTTGGCTACAGCAAAACCTTTATTTTAGATAAATCGAAAAGTTTTGATGGGTTGGGACGGTTTTTGGAGGTGAGTGAGAAAGCACAGCATCAGAGTTAAAGTATAATGCTTACCTCTGGCGCTTACTACGAACATATGGCTGGCTTTGGTAACATTGAATTTAGAATATACCAACTTCTATTGGTGCTAGTATATTAAATGTGAAATTTATATTTTCTGTTTAGTACAGCTGTTGAGTGGTCTTTTACCATTTACTGGCAAATTAAGTACTGCTTTCTACACCCATTGTAGAATTTCAAAATCGTCAAAATGTAGTATACCCTATATAAAAAAACATGTTCAAGGCAAAACCAAGCCAATTTATATTTTAAACGTGTGTTCCACAAGAGACAAATAAAAGACCTAAATATTTCAGTGACTTGTTGTGAGTAGCTTTCAATCATGCTAAGGCCAACGTTTTTTAGTGAGACCACGTGTTTTAACCTTTAGGACTTCATAATAAACTAAAACTTAAAATGTAGTGTTCAAGCAAAAGAAATGTTTATAAACAAATAATTTGACCTTTGAATGTTGCATGCATACTAATCCACACACCTATATATGCCTATTTTCACAAAATCCAACAGACCTACAGGCAGCCCTGCACTAGGTGGTATGCATCCATAATGTAGAGGATGTTGGGCACCAAGGATGACAAAGCGATGAGCGGTGTTTGAGTAGTAGCCACTGCGGCAAACTCAGTGATACAACTAGCAAAAAAGCATGAGGTGCGGGGGCGTTCATTAAGTGCGCCCTGGATCATCTACACTTAAGGAGTGGCTTGGTTGTCTGCTTTAAGGGAGCGTGATGTGATTTGCTTATGTCATTTGTGGCCCTTTTAGTTGTTTCTGGTTATCTGTGCAGCTGCGAGGATTTTTGTCGTGGGTATTTGGTTGCATGCCAGCATTTTCACATTCCTTATGAAAAACCTCAAGATCCATAAGGAACAGTTAGTTCCTTTTGCTAAATAACAGAACTGCCTCAAAGTATTGTACGTGACTTGTTCCATTGGCCGTTTATTCATGTCGATAAATTGCAAAAATATATAGCGATAGTCCATTTTATTGTATGGTTAATTAAAATCTTTATACATGTCTTAAAAGAGATACAAATATACAACGTACAATGATGGACCCATATGATGAAAACCAGCGTAGCTAAATACAAGCAGAGAGGAGTCAGCTGAACCGTTTTTGTAGAAGTTGGGAAGAAAACAGTCGGAGCACATAACAAAATGGACCTTTGCGCATGTAATTAAAACAGTGTGCAAAATACGCAGAACCCAGACCTGTTGTTAAACGATAGATCAACAGAATCCATGCAGGGAAGATTCAGCTGAACCATATTTTTTGTATTTTTTTTAAGGGTAGTGCAAGTAACAGATCACATTTTTACTCGTAGATTATGAAGCAAAGTACTAAACGAAAACAGGTCACAAACTTGTCTTGCTCATAGGCTGACCTAATACATTCCAGGCAATGCACGTTTAGAGCAAACCAATACAAAGAATAGTGATAGTCCGTGAAATATTGTAAAAACACTGGGCTTTGCCCAAACCCAGAGAGTAAAGCCGCCGATTTTATCATTTTAAAACTATTATGAGCAGCAAATATCGACGCTACAGTGCATTGTGCAAAATGTACTGATGACGTAGCTGAACCAGCCACTATATAATTTATCTTAAGCTATAGTATGAAGGACATAGCATTGTTATAACTGGCTCTGCCCGGTCTGATATTGGGCATGCAGTGATGGGTGACGCAATGGAACAAGAATTACAGCAATCTGAAAGAAACACGTTAGTATTAGATTCCTTACCTTAGAATATCCCCAGGCGTCAGTCTGGATCCGGAAACTTTTGCGTAGCAGTACCCCTGCGCGTCGGTAGGCGTCGTCTGCAGGCGTCCCCTGCGGGTCCGTTGTCGGCGTCGTGCGCCGTGATGACGTCGCTGGAGTATATAGACGCCGCCTCCGCGCGCTGACGTCAGTTCTTCTTTTTTCCGCGCCAGTTAGCGCAGATCTGAAGAGCAGTACTCCGGTCTTTGACCAAGTTTTTTGATCTTTTTAGATCTCTGAATCTTCTACGGTGCCGGTAGGATGCCCGGTTTTAAGAACTGTGACGACTGTGACCGGACGATGTCGGTCACGGATCATCACCGACTCTGCCCCCGGTGCCTGGGCCACGACCACGACGTGGACGCCTGCGTCGACTGCCGGGCCTTGACTAATAAAGCTAGGCAGGAGCGGTCCCGCAAGCTGCTGGAGCTCCGGGTGTCGGCCCCGCGTCGAGAGCGGTCCCGGTCCGGCCGGAGGTCGAGGGAGCGATCGAGGGAGCGGTCGCGGAGCCGTCACGGGCGCTCCGTGAGTCGTCACCATTCTTCTGGTTCCTCAGGTAGGAAGCACAAAAAGTCGGGGCGTCGTCATCGTACCTCCAAATCCCCCCTGACGCTCGCACAAGGCTCCACCCCCGCGGCTCCGCGTGAGTCGCCGATGCGGCCTGCTCCATACCCTGCGGTTCCTGGGCAAGGCGCGTCCCCCGAGGAGATAGAGGTGTTCCTCGTGGCCATGAGGGCTCTTTCTCCTCCGGCGGGTTCCGCGGCGCCTTCGGGCCCTGTGAACCCGTCTGGGGGCCCTAGCGGCTCGGGTGACCCTGCCTCGACGCCGTCGGGTGCTCCGGCGCCGCTGACGGCTCTGATCCCGGCGCTGCAGGGGCCCTCTGGGTCGACGCCGGCTGGTCAACCGGCCTCTCCGACGCCGATTCCATCGGGGCAACCCCTGGCGCCGCCCCCGCGCGGCGCCGGTTCGCCGGCTCCGGGCGGCGCCGTCCCCATTCCCTCTCCGAATCCGGACGCGGAGTCGGACCGGCGTCGATCGACGCCGATGGGGCCGGTGAACCCCGAGGAGCCGGTCTACATTGTTGACTCCGAGTATGGTGAGGATGTAGAATATGGAGAGGGGTGGGAGGGGTCCGAGGACCCTCTGACACGCGAGTGTCAGTATGACATGGACTGGACAGGTGACTTGGGTGACGCCAGTGGTCTGGATGACTCCCCCCAACCCTGGTTTTGTCTCGCCTCCTACCGTGGCTACGGAGGAGGGGGCTGCCTATTCAGTGGTGTTGATGAGGGCTGCCAAGGCCTTACACCTTGAGCTCCTTGTCGCGGCCGTGAGGACTAACATCCTCACCGAGGTCCTCAAACCGCAGTCATGCCCACAGGATCCACTGCTGCCGTTTAACGAGGCCTTAACTGACGTTCTTTTGGGCACGTGGTCCAGGCCCGCTTCAAGTTCGCCTGTTGATAGGAACGTGGCCAGACGCCACCGTCCGTGTGCGGACGACCCCAAGTTTCTGTCCACCCACCCCACCCCTGAGAGTCTGGTGATCCAGGCCTCCACCTCCCAGACCGCATTCCCGTCGGCCCCGCCCGACAGGGAATCGAAGAGGTATGACCAGTATTGCAAGAAGGTCTTTTCGTCCCTGAGTCTGGGACTGCGGTCCTGCAACACGCGTGCCTCTTGGGCTGTTACACCCACTCTCTGTGGGACACGGTCGCGGACCTGCTGCCTGAATGCCCCGCGGAGATACGGGCTAAGCTCGGCAAGGCTATGATTGAAGGCCGAGACGCAGCAAGATATTCCATCAGGTGTGGTCTTGATACGACCGACTCGCTGGGCAGAGCGATGTCCACGACGGTGGCGATTCGTCGCCACGCCTGGCTGAGATCCGCCAACTTCTCGGCTGATGTCCAGAATGCTTTGATGGACATGCCGTTTGATGGCAGTCGCCTGTTTGGCGACAAAGCGGACCACGCGCTGGAGCGCTTCAAGGACTCCACGGTCACGGCCAAGTCCTTAGGTCTCTCGACCCAGCGCCAGCAAACGGGTTCGTTTCGCTCCTTTCGTGGCCAAGGAAGGGGCGGTCCCACACGTGCTGCCAGCCATGCGCCGCAACAGAATTATTGACGGGTGGCGGCCGTGGAAACCGCCGTGGTGGCGGTCGGGGACAGCGGCGAGGTCAGGCCACACTTCCCCCCGCAGCATCTGCCTCTAAATCCTCCTAGTCCGAGCTTTCAGGCCCATGTGACACCGGTGGGAGGCAGGGTTCGCCATCACCTCTCCCACTGGCGCACAATAACATCGGACAGGTGGGTGCTGTAGCTCGTCCGAAGGGGCTACTCCCTTCCCTTCGATACCACTCCTCCAGCCATGCCACCGCAGAACCACCGTGTGTCGGGGGACCACTTGGCACTTCTGAGGGAGGAAGTTACGGCCCTCTTGGCCAAGGGGGCCATCGAGCGCGTTCTTTGGCCAGAAGTAGGACGTGGTTGCTATTCCCACTACTTTCTGGTACCCAAGAAGGACAAAGGGGGTCTACGTCCTATCTTGGATCTAAGGAACGTCAACGGCTTCCTCCGGAAGGAGAAGTTCAAGATGTTGACTTTAGCTCAGGTCTTGGCTGCTCTAGACCCGCAAGACTGGATGGTAGCGTTGGACTTGCAGGATGCGTATTTTCACATCCCCGTCCTGCCGGCCCACCGGCGTTACCTGCGGTTCACGGTAGGCCACGAGCACTTTCAGTTTATCGTGCTCCCCTTCGGCCTTACCAGCGCCCCACGGGTGTTCACCAAGGTGATGGCGGTGGTCGCAGCTCATCTGCGCAGATTAGGGGTTTCAGTCTTCCCCTATCTAGACGACTGGTTGTTGAAGGCGATCTCGCCCCAGACAGTCGTCCACCACCTTCAGATGACGGCAGACCTCCTGCACGAGCTGGGGTTCTCCATCAATGTGCCGAAATCACACCTGTGTCCCTCTCAAAAGCTCCTTTTCATCGGAGCGGTTCTCGACTCGGCGCAGTTTCGGGTCTATCCTCCGGAACGGCGAGTCCAGGATATACAGGCTTTGATTCCCATCTTTCAGCCGTTATCCCGGGTTTCGGTCAGGTTGACGCTGCGGCTGCTGGGGCTGATGGCTTCCTGCATCCTTCTGGTGCATCACGTCCGGTGGCGGATGCGGGCTCTGCAGTGGGACCTGAAGTTTCAGTGGGCCCAGCATCAGGGCAACTTGTCCGACCATGTCTAGATCTCAGAGGGCACTGCAAGGCAACTGCAGTGGTGGCTTACGGACCGCGATTGGGTCAGAGGTAGATCCCTCTCCCTTCCCCCAACCGGAGCACGTTGTTGTGACGGACGCGTCCCTCCAGGGCTGGGGAGGCTACCTGGGAGAGGCAGAGATCAGAGGGAGTGTAGTGCAGGTGTTCACGGACAACACCACCGCCATGTGGTACTGCAACAAGCAGGGCGGGGTGGGGTCGTGGACCCTTTGCCAGGAGGCTCTGCGCCTCTGGCAATGGCTGGAACGTCAGGGCGTGACTCTGACGGTTCAACACCTGGCAGGTTCTCTGAACGCCAGGGTGGACGAACTCAGCCGTCGGTGCTCGATGGATCACGAATGGCGTCTGAACTCGGACGTGGCGCAAGGCCTCTTTCGGCAATGGGGAGAGCCTTGGTTAGATCTATTCGCCACAGAAGAGAACGCGCAATGTCATCAGTTCTGCGCGTTGGAGTTTCCAAGACGGCACTCGCACGGCGACGCCTTTCGGCGCGAGTGGAGTTGCGGTCTGTTATACGCCTTTCCGCCTATACCACTTCTGCCCAGAGTGCTGAAGAAGATCAGGCGCGACCGGGCCCAAGTCATCCTTGTGGCTCCGGACTGGGCTCGAAGGTACTGGTATCCCGAGCTACTCAGCATGTCAGTCGGTCCCCCGATCCGCCTGCCCCTTCAGGAGGACCTTCTGTCGCAGCAGCAGGGGACGGTCCTCCACCCGAACCTGTCCAGCCTCCACCTCCATGCGTGGAGATTGAGCGGCGGCAGTTGAGGCTATTTGACTTGCCTCCTGAAGTTTGTGATGTGATTCTGGCAGCCAGGCGTTCCTCCACGAAATCGGTATACGCCTGTCGGTGGAACAAGTTTGTGGCATGGTGCACAGCAAAGGCTGTGGATCCTCTCTCTGCCCCTCTTTCTGAGGTTCTTCTCTTCCTTCTCTCTCTTGCCCAGCAAGGCTCTGCTCTGGGCACTATCAAGGGCTACCTTTTTGCCCTTTCGGCCTTTCTGAGGCTGCCTGATCAACCTTCTTTGTTCAAGTCCCCCATTGTAACGAGATTCTTGAAGGGCATCACACACATGTATCCACCTGTTCCGTTTGTGATGCCTCAGTGGGACTTGAACCTGGTTCTAACATTCTTGATGTGTGCTCCCTTTGAGCCACTTCATTCTTGTCCTCTCCGTCTCCTGACTTTGAAGACGGCCTTCCTGGTTGCCATCACCTCTGCCAGGAGGGTGAGTGAGCTCCAGGCTCTTTCTGTCAAGCCTCCTTTCATGTCCATTCATCCCGATAAGGTGGTTCTGAGAACTAGACCTTCTTTCCTGCCCAAAGTTGTCTCTGCTTTTCACATCGGGCAGTCCATCACCCTCCCTTCCTTCTTCCCGCCTCCGCATCCTTCAAAGGATGAAGAACGGCTCCATCGTCTGGACCCAAAACGTGCGCTTTCATTTTATATGGATCGCACACGCCAGTTCCGGGTGGATGACCAACTGTTTGTTGGCTACGTGGGTGTGAAGAAGGGACGGGCGGTACATAAACGGACCATCTCTCGGTGGGTCGTTCTGTGCATCAAAGCGTGCTACTCTTTGGCTCGGAAGGAGCCTCCGGTTGGGCTGAGGGCCCATTCCACTCGGGCCACGGCGGCTACTACTGCCTTGGGCCGGGGAGTCCCTTTGCAGGACATTTGCCAGGCGGCTACGTGGGCCTCGCTGCACACTTTTGCGAGGCACTACTGCCTGGATAGTCAAGTCCGGAGGGATGGCTTCTTTGGCCGTTCTGTCCTCCAGGACTTTCTGGTGTAGGAATGTATTGGTTCGCAGACCCACCACCGGGGTTGGTATTGCTGGGGTATCTATTCTAAGGTAAGGAATCTAATACTAACGTGTTTCTTTCAGATGAACAAGTTACTTACCTTCGGTAACGATATATCTGTAAGAAACATTAGTTAGTATTAGATTCCTTACCGACCCACCCATCCTCCCCGTTCTGCGAACTGATACCTAGGGTTAAGGTCATCCCTTTCAGGGCCCTAGTTTCAAATGGCACCAGTGTTGGTTCTCACATGGCTCTGCGTGTTCTGGCGCGGAAAAGCTGTGTGCAAAGAACTGACGTCAGCGCGCGGAGGCGGCGTCTATATACTCCAGCGACGTCATCACGGCGCACAACGCCGACGACGGACGCGGAGCCGCAGGGGACGCCTTCAGACGACGCCTACCCGACGCGCAGGGGTACTGCTACGCAAAAGTTTCCGGATCCAGACTGACGCCTGGGGATATTCTATGGTAAGGAATCTAATACTAACTAATGTTTCTTACAGATATATCGTTACCGAAGGTAAGTAACTTGTTCTTTAAGAACTTGTTACCACGGTACTGGTGGAATTGAGATTCCAGTTTCGTCGCAATCCTCCAAAGAAATCTAACAGTTTTAACATTTAGTAATGGATTAGATGGAGTCGGGCTGGCAATGACTGCCTGTCAGCTAGTGTGCACTCCTAGCCAAATGAATTCTCCTTTGCTGCAGCAATTGATTGGATTAAGGATTCTTTTCCTTGTCTGCATAAGTGGTAACTTGTGTCATAGGGAACTGAGCGGAACGAGGCCAGAAAGTGAGCATGAAGATTCTACTCGCCCAGTCCTAATGCCATGAGCCTTGCCCTAATCCATATAGGGTATGTGCAGGAAATGTAGTTTTGCTTGTTGGAAGAATAGGAGTTTATAATTGAGCATGCATTGGGAGCGCTTGCTTAAGTCTGACAGGCCCTCTAGTTTTTTATCCAGAACATATTTTATGGATTTTTATGCCAATACATTAACTAGACGGCCGCATTTACAAATGTATGTAGTAGCAATCGTCAGCGTAGCTTCATATTCTTAAAGATTTAAACCAGACTAAACAAGAACAGACTACGATGGAACTTATCATTAGTATTTTGCTCCATACCCCGGCTGTGCCCTGCACCCACAACTCACTCCACCGCTCTGATCTTGTATCCTGACCATAGGCTCGGACCTCCTAGTCTAAAGATTGAGTAAGCAAAGAGTGAGCACTAGGTGGCCTGCCCAGCGCTTCCATATTTTGAAATGTTTCTGGGGGCACTCTCTATCTGGAAAGACTGGCATTTCCAGACCCCTGCAAAAGTCCATTCCCCTCTTTCAAACACCGAACCGGGGCGGCATGGCATCTCTGCCTTCCATACTCTGGTGATGTCTCATTTAGCAAGCGTGAGACCCAGTAATAGGAGATGACATTGGTACTGGTTTCCCCCAAATCCCTTCTGTGTTGTGCAGTAAAGGCAGTCTAGTGTACCTAAGAAGCTCACACCCCAGGACTTGGTTAAGGCAAGCCAATAACCCCCTCCAGGACCTATCTAGGGCCGTACATGTCATACTGTGTGTAGAAAGGTGCCCTCCTCGTCGCCACAACGTAGCCACATTGGAGACGCCACTGGCCCCGCCCTCCACAGTCTGGTATGTGTAATATGCTCCATGCAGGTACTTAAATTGGATCAGACGGAGGTGCATCGAAATCTCAACTCCTCTAGGAGATTCCAGGGCTTCTGCCCAATGGTCCTTTTCGAGAGGACCTATGTCGTGCAGCCAGGTCTCCCTAAGGACCTCCAGTGTGGAGGCACTATGAGTGATAAGTGTTTGGTATATTTAGGAAATGTTATGGGCTCCAGGTTCGCCCATCATTACTGTGCCTTCCAGTAGGTTAAAGTCCGGGAGGGTAGTGCAATCAGATATGTGCGGTAGCAATGCATGGTGAAACTAGAGGCACTTGTAGAATTGACTGCGGGCTATGAAGTATTCCTCCTGCAGGTCTTGAAACGACTTAAGAGTGCAGCCAAGAATTACATCACCGAGAACAGAGATCCTGATCATGTCCCAACCCCTAAAACCCAGTAGAGCTGTTGGCTCAAGGATAAGCCTAATGTACCACAGCGGGGTTTCACGCATAAGGCACTTCCACTACCCCATCCGACTAAGAGATTAACACCATGTTAAGATCACTGCTCCCGTGGCTGGGGGAAGGACCCGTACATCTGGAGAATCATATAAGTAGGTGTATAGAGTAGGGTCACCTAATTAATATCCAATACTCCAAGTGTATGTGGGATCGTCCCTGGAGCCATACCATCATTCAGCACCTGGAGGTGTGAGACGGCATAATAGGATTGAACATCAGCAGTCACAATGCCTCCACAGTATGTAGAAAGAAAACAGGCTTGTGATGCTACCTGGGATGCCCTGCCCTCCACAAGAGCAGGCCCAGGAGAGCATTCATTTGTCGAAACCACGGGTACTCGTAGTACGGCCCGCGGCCCGGCAAGCCTTCCGTGGTGGCCCGCGGACCATGAGACATCCCCGTGTTTTCAAAGAGTGTCTGCAAACACACTGCTGCTCTGTGGGGCCGGGCGATTCATTCCAGGAGGCCAGAGTGGAGCTGCAGGGGCGCTAAGAGGAGGTGAAATACAGCAAAGCCCCATTCACGTGCAAATGGTCTTTTTAAAGACCTGTGAAGTGCTCAGGTGGGGGCTGTGTGTCTGTGCGCGCTGGGGAAGCTGTCTCAGTCCAGTGGCACACAGGCAGGGTGAGATGACAGAGGGAGGTAGAGGGACAGAGACAGAGGGAAGGCGGGAAAGGGAGGGAAGACAGAGACAGATAGAGAGGGAGGGAAAGGGAGACCGAGAAATGGAGACAGAGAAAGGGAGAAAGACAGGGAGGAGGGCAACAGAGGGAGGGAAGAGAGAGGGAAGGGTGTGAGGGAGGGAGGGAGGGGGTGAGGGAAGGGGAGGGAGGGAGTGAGAAGGGGAGTGAGTGAGGGAAGGGCAGTAAGTGAGGGAGTGAGGAAAGGTAAGCAGAGGGAGGGAGGGAGGAGTGAAGGGGAGTGAGGGAAGGGGAATGAGGAAGGGATTTAGGAAAGGGACGGGAAAGAGTGAGGGAGGGATTTAGGGAAGGGACGGGAGGGAGTGAGGAAAGGGGAGGGAGTGAGGGAATGGGAGGGAGAGGGGGAATAGGGGGAAGGAGAGTGAGGGAAGGAGAGGGAGGGAAGAGAGAGGGAGGAAGAGGGAGGGAGGGAGAAGAAAGGAGAGTGGGAGAGAGAGACCAGGGAGGGAGATGGAGGGATGGAAGGAGGAAGGGAGAGAGAGATAGAGGGAGGGAGACAGGGGGAGAGAGAGAGGTGTGTATGTCGGGTCTGGTAGCTCAGTGATCAGTTTTTTTTGTTGCTCTAGCCCCGCCCCCACCGGTGCGGCCCTCGGACACAACCCACACTGTAAATTTGGCCCCCGAGAGATCGTTTTTGAGTACCCATGGTCTAAACCAAGCTGTGGGTATCAGGTACGGGTGTTTTTGTAGGTGATAAAGTAGTCTAGGAAGGTAAACCATTTTAAAAATAGCAGACCATCCATATAAGGAGAGCGGCAGGCTCGACCATGATCTGACCTTGGCCTTGATTTTAGACTTTATCAGGGCAAATTTCCGCGCCCAGGGCACCCATGTGTGTTTAATAAAAAGACCCTGAGATATCTCGGGCTCCCCTACGCTCGCAGTATGTCCCTAGCCAAGCGGCCAAATAAGAGTTTTGTTCATGTATAGGCCCCACATTTCCCCAGAAATCTGCATGACCTGAAAGATCCTAGGGCCCGATCTATTAATGTCCATGACGAAAAATAAAACATTGTTGGCGTATAGGGTAATGTGATCTGAGATCTCTGTGGTCCATTTGAAACCTCTGACTAAGGCATCTGTACGGATCCAGTAGACCAGAGGTTCTATCGCAAGTGCAAATAACACGGGAGATGGGGATCGCTCTGTTGAGTGCCACGGCCTAATATGGAATGAGGGAGAGACTAAATCAGCCATGCGCACTGTGCCCGTTAGGTCAGTATGACGTAGTCTAATGTATGTCAAGAAGCACGGACCGAAACTCTGGTGTTAAGGCATATAAAGAGGTATATCTAGCTTACCGAATCGAACGCCTTGTCAATATCTGCTAGTAGCAGGGTGGCTGGCCAGTTCAGCCGATCAACCACTGCTATAGAATTGTGGGCTTATTGAATGTAATGGTGTATTGCCCGATGAGGCATGAAAACCGCCTGATCTGGGTGTACGAGAGCAGACAGATAATGCTGGTGTCTATTAGCCAGTGCTTTAGCCAACAGTTTTGCTTCTATGTTTAGGAGGAAGATGGGGTGGTGTGAAGTGTGGCATTCTAAGGGGCATCCCGGCTTCAAAAATACAACTATATCAGCATTTCGGGAGGGAGACTGGCCCTACGATCCGCCATGTGAACGGCCGCCAGGTTATGTGGGCCCAGCTGTGACATATATATTTTGTAAAATTCACATGGCAATCCGTTGGTACCAGGTGATTTCTGGGTCTTCAATGCCAACAGCGCTATCGTCAATTCCTCCAGTGTCAGGGGGACTTCCAAGGACTTACGGGCCTCCTCTGATGAGGCCCTCAGGGGCATATCATCAAAAAATTGCTCAATCTGGGGTGCACGGACTGCCTCTTTTGAGGCATATTGAGTCCAGTAGAAGGTGGCCGCCAGAGAGGTCGGGTCTGTGAGTACCACTCCGTCTATGTCACAGATTCCGGGGAGCTGGGCATGTGCTGTCACATCTCTGCAGAGTCTATGTAGTAGTCTCCCCCCCCCCCCCCCCCCCCATTGATATATTCTGCTTTGTGCAGTCAATCAGGAGGACCACACTTCCTCCATCAGTTCCACTTGTTATTGCTGCTGTGTACGGTTGAGCTGTTGGTACATGGCCGCACCACTGTCCCTGCCTCTCCAGTGCAATCATTTGAGCTTCCATTTGAAGTAAATTCTGTTTGCAGCATTTACGCACAGCATCACGAAAACTATTATTGATTCCCCTAATGACTGGTTTCATTGCTTTTTACAATATGTTGACTGAAGGAGCTGTCTCCATATTCAAATTGAAAAATTCTGTTTTGCAGCGTGAATCTTTCTGGATTCACTATGCTGTGCATTATTCCGCGGTCTAGTGGTTGGTTCCGGAATCGTAGTCTTTTTTTCAGTTTTTTTTTTTTCTTTTCTTTTTTTTTCGTAGCCCAGGTGGGCATCGACGTCCCACCTTTTGGTGTCCTTCCTGTGACATCGGCACGCTTCCTGCGGAAGCTCCCACCTTTTGGCACCATCTTCAGATTCTTTTTACCGCCGTTGGGTCTGGATCGTCACTGAGAGGTTCCAGAGTTTTGAAAGAAAAGGAAAAAGACTGAAAACCACGAAAAAGAATTGGAGAATACATCTCGAAAGCCAGACAACTGAACCGGGACAACGAAGAAGGAGAACATCGAAAACTTTGACGTCCAATGGAGAATGCGCACACAGGGGACCTCCTGAGCGCAGGAATGGACAAAACACCCTTCAAATTTTGCTGCAATTGCCACCACAAGTACGCACAGAAGGGCCAGCATCCGGTTTGCAACCTCTGCCTGCCGGTCGACCACGAGAGCAAGGATTGCAACGCCTGCTCCGTTTTTACCCCGAAGACGCTTAGGGTAAGAGAAAGACAGAGGAGAGCCAACTATAGCATGCAAGGCCAAGGTCAACCTCCGTCACTCAGGGACTTGGGCCTCTCCAGTGGGGAAGAGGACAACATCACCGAGGGACCAGATGACTACACGGTCGTAGAGATCGATGAGAAAACAGCAAAGGAGGTAAGAGACGTCGACCCCCTAAGACCCCGACAGACTTGAAAATCTGAGTCAGACTCTCGAAAAACAGTCGAAGTCCTCAAAAGGAGCACTGGACGATGAAACATTCGACGGACGCAGCTGCATCCAGGGACAAACAGCCCAGCGGATCTTTTGAAAAGGACTCCCAGTCGGCAAAATCCCAAGACAAGCTTAGGTCGTCGAAGCACGTCCTTGAAAAGGCGCGCTCGACGCCAAAGGAAAAGGACCCAAAGTCAACTTCAACGTCGAAGAGATCTTCCGAAATCCTCGACGCTGAACAGGCCGCCGAGATGGAGAGGAAGAAGAGAAGGCTCGAGGCCGAAATGCACAACATCCTGCAAAGGAAATGGGAGTTCGACGGACGGATGAAAAGGTTTATCATCCCGTCGAAGCCAACGATCATCGTCGAGGACGAAGAGGAGTTCGACGCTAAAGAGCCGCCAAAAACTGTGGAGCCCTAAGAACACCAAGATGAAGAGGACCGATACTATTACGAGGGAGGGCGAGGAAGACCAGCAAAGAAGTTTGGGCTCGGCATCCTCAGTGGCGCAGAACCTGGATTGGCAGGACCTGTATGCCGAAAGCCCGGAAGAGGCCATGGAAGTGTATCCTTCGAGGCTTTCGCCGCCAGATGACATTGGCATCTACAATATGGTCATCAGGAATGCGGCAACAGCATATGGAGTGAAACTGAAGGAAGAAGAACCAAAAGCCTGCTCACTCTTAGAGACACTGCTTCCCACACAAACTAGGAGTCAATTCCTCCCCATGCTCCCAAGTGTCCTGGACCAGGGAAGGGAAGCATTCAAGGAGCCATCAAGCTGAAGGTCTGTCGCACCTAGGACAGAGAAAAAGTAAAAACACTTCTCTAAGGATCCACCATACATAGAGGGATCCGTCACGGCTGACTCCATCATTGCCGCAACAGCGAGAAAGAGGGCCAATGTTCCCACAAACTCGGGCTCACCACCAGACAAGGAGAGTAAGAGGATAGACCTCGCTGGAAGGAAAATAGAGAGGAATGCAGCAGTCCACTGGCGCATTGCCAACTCTAATGCCCTACTCAACAGACATGCGTATCAGCATTGGAAGGAGGTCGGACAGCTCCTCAAACACCTCCCTGAGCAATACCAACAGAGAGCAACACACCTGGTGGAGGAAGACAAGAACATAGCAAACTCATGCCTAAAATCAGCCCTGGATGCGGCAGATGAATCCAGCAGGCTCATGATGATTGGGGTCACAGAAAGAAGACATTCCTGGCTGAGGATCCCTGGTTTCAAGCCGGAAGTCTAGAATAACATTCTGAACACTCCCATCAAAGGAGAAACCCTGTTTGGAGCACCATTGGATGAAAAACTGACGCAACTCAAAAAGGAAAATAAAACTGCAAGGTCCATGGGGGCTTTGCAATTCAGAGGAATGAGAAGGGGCACCCCGACACGGAGACCAAATGGAAGGGGGGGTGGGAACCAGCCGGGAACATCACATCAGACTTTCCAGCAGAACTACCAGGGCAACAACCAAGCGCAGCAGGGCCAGCAGCAGCAAACCTGGCAATACCAGCCCAGGGGCCAATCCTTTCGCGGGAGAGCGAATGGGCGAGGACAAACAAGAAGAGGGGGCCAACAACCCACCTCAAAGTGACTCCGCTCCACCAAACGTTCCCACCGACAGAACACCTTTAAGGGGGAGGCACAACAAAATAGGCAAAAAATATTTACACAAACTAAAATCAGGGATCAACGAACATGTAACACCAGTAGGAGGCAGTCTAATACATTTCTTCCAGCAGTGGAAGAAAATAACAACAGACAAATGTATACTGAACATCATACAGTTCAGATATTGCATAGAACTGGAAAAGAAGCCTCCAAACGGGAAACAAAAAAGAAAGGCGCGCTCTGCCAAAGAACTAGCTCTACTCCTAGAGGAAGCACAAGAACTTCTCCACAAGGAGGCTATAGAAACAGTGCCATTCATGGAAAGAAATAAGGGAGTGTACTCAAACTACTTCCTCATACCAAAAGTGGACGAAACATTAAGACCCATCCTGGATCTACGGTTCCTAAACAATACATAAAAACTCACAAATTCAAAATTACATCCCTACAAGAAGTCATGCCTCCGATAAGGGACGGAGACTTTATGTCCACCATAGACCTCAAAGATGTCTACCTACACATTCCCATGAACAGACCACACAAACTTCTACTGAGATTTGCCATCAACAAAGCGCACTACCAGTTCACAGCCCTGGCCTTCGGACTAAAATCCTCACCAGGGGTCTTCACCAAGTGCCTCGCAGCAGTAGCGGCGCACCTATGGAGGGAAGGGCTTTATGTATACCCCTACCTCGACGACTGACTAATAAAAGCAAGTTCCTTCAAACAATGCCAAAGACATGCACTGCGGGTCACAGAGACGCTGACAGAACTAGGATTCTCAATACACTGGGGGAAATCCTCAATGGAACCAGAACAAGTGAAGATCTTCCTAGGTGCACAGATCAACACCATACAGAGCAAGGTGTTCTCCAGCGGCAAGAGAACACTTACCCTGCTGAAGGAGACACGTCAATACCAGAAGGGTCGAGCTCTGACAGCGAGCAAGATCATGGGGATGATGGCGTCCTGCATACACCTAGTCCCCAATATACGACTACACATGAGACCATTTCAGGAATGGCTCCAACAGCAATGGTCACAAGCTACAGGAAGTTGGGAAGATCTAGTGGTTGTAACGCACGCAGTGCAAGAGGAGATAGCGTGGTGGAACGGAGAACATAACCAGGGGGAAGCCTTTAACACCACCAAACCCAACAGTGACCATCACCACAGACGCATCCCAAAGGGGATGGGGAGCACACATGAACCAGCTCAAGGTGCGGGCCTGTGGACTCCACCAGATGTGATCAAGCACTCAAAAAACTGGGTAGCCAAAGGAGATTAGGTGCCCTACTTCATGCCCCAATATGCTAGAGGGCAGGATTTGCCCACAGAGTGTAGAGAGAGAATAGAATATACTCCCTGGGTGGAAGACTTGTTCACTATCAGGGACATCGAATACGCGCTGGACTCCGTTACACCTGGTAGAGCGCCAGGAATAGACGGTGTCCCAGCTGATATCTTCCTGCATAACCGAGAACCATGGGGAAAGTATATTTTATTATTGGCAAACTTGATAGCCAAAGGAACACCAATACCTAAATCGTGGAAGGGGGCAGAAATAATCCCTTTCTTTAAAAAAGGCGAAAAGTCCCTTCCAGGCAATTATCGCCCTATCCGCTTAATCGACACCATCCAAAAGGTCTATGGCAGATTGGTACTAAATAAAGTTCTTGAGGGGGAGTGCGAGATGCGAATCTTGTCTCATCTTCAAGCAGGGTTTAGGGCCTGCATAAGTTCAGTGGATAAAGTCCTGCACTTTGCCATGCTCTATTGGAAGGTTGTCCAATTGGGAGGGGGTAGTCTGTATGCTGCCTTCATTGATCTGAGGGCCGCCTTTGATCTTGTTCCGCGCACAAACCTTTGGCTCCTATTGAAAGATATGGACATGCCTCCCACCCTTCTTTCCCTGATTATGAAACTCCACGAGCACAATTATGCCCAAATAAGATGGGGATCCCCTGGTAGTGTCACCAACCAGTTCCCAGTAGAGAGAGGAGTGTGCCAAGGCTGTGTGCTAGCCCCAACGCTCTTCTCTCTCTATATTAATAATGTGGCAAAGGTCCTGATTGAGGCAAGTGTTGATGCTCCAATTTTTGCAGGCGCCAAAGTACCTATTTTAATGTGCGCCAACGATTGCCTTATTATTTCAAAGACTCCGAGTGGCTTGCAAAAAGCACTTGGAATCGTTGAAGCCTTCTGTACAGATCAGGGGCTTGAAATTAATGTTTCAAAATCAAAATTCATGTCTTTTGACCAGCACAAGACATTTAGAGGGAAAATACTAATGAAAAAACAACCCCTGGAACAAGTAAAATCATTCTTATATTTGGGCGTAACCATCCAGCATGACCTACGATGGAGCGAACAGATAGATCTCGTAGCCCTAAAACATAGGCAACTTGCCGGGGTACTGAATAGAGAACATGCTAAGTCCCCGACTAAACCATTGGCCCCTGCAATTATGGTTTATAAAGCAAAGGTGCTTAAGTGTAACTAAAAGAAAAAAACATATACCCAAGAACAAAGTAATAACAGTGACAGTTTATTCCTGGACCCCAACCTTAATCAGGTAGTTCTGTGTATTTAGCATGTCTGTTCCTAATAGTCAGGAGGCGTCCACCCTGTGGCCAGCGATGACTATGTCCAACAAGGCAAGGCAAACAGCCTTTTGTTTAGAAGGACCCTCACTCACCACTAGTTGGTGACATGCTTCATCATCGGGTCCCCGCTGGGGTGACCGAATGCCGCCCCAGCGTGCTACAACGCCTGAGTTACAGCGGAGCGGGTTTGGTGGTGAGTGTACTAGTGATTAAACTCAAATGTGTGTGCAAAATAAGTGAGTGCAGAATTAAAAAATACAGGGTTAGAGCCCAAACAAAATATTTAATGCAGGCCAACCCGTATTCAGGTTAAAAACGTGAAAATCGGACAACCAATGGTACTGTATTAGGTGACCTGTGTCCTTAATTACAACAACTGGTCAACATGTTTCTGCTGTCAAAAAAGCGGGATCGCGCAGCATTCGTCAGGACCACACTAAATGGCACTCCGGGGGTATGCACGCTCTAAGGTACACCCTCCCGTGAGGCACTTATGTGAAAAATACAAAAATTAGTTAAAAAGAAGAAGAAATTACTCACGGTTATTAACCGTGGCGGCGCACTGTGGAGTACAGTCGCCTAGAGGTACGAATTTTAAGAAACTCGTAGACTTCCTGGGTCAGGACAGCGTTGGGCAATGTTCACGCCGCGTCTTTCACGCCTGCGACTCCCTGCCCAACACCTGCCCGGGCAGACGGCGGTCCCTTGATGTAGGTGCTGGGCGGGGAGTCGCAGGCGTGAAAGTAACTGTTATTACTTTGTTCTTTGGTATATGGTTTTTTTTTAGTTACACTTAAGCACTCCTTTGTTGTTTTTGATATAACCTTAGGGGGCACAGGAGTGTTGACTCGAGCCCTACCTCTCTCGTTGATACATAAAGATTATAAAGCAAAGGCTCTGGGTACAGCCCTCTATGGTGTAGAAATCTGGGGGCAAGGAAACCTAAGTAAATTAACATGTTCCGAAAATAGCTTTTTGCGTAAACTCACCATGCTGCCACAGAGCACCCCTATGGGGCCTGTCTTACAGGACTTAGGCATGACAACAATTAAAATAATTGCATATTTTCGCCCGGTATTATACTGGAGGCGAATATGGGTTACGCCGGAACTGGAAATATTTGCAAGGTGCCTCCTTGATATTATTAAAAGTGATGTCTTTCATCAGATAAAATGGCTCTCTGGAATTGGAGCGATTCTCAGAGAGCTGGGTCTGGTGGAGGCATGGGAGGACCCGACGAATGCTACTTTTCCGTCAAAAAAATCCCTAAAGGACATGTATCTGGAAATTATATTTTCCAAATTGTTTAGGTCCACTCCCACTAACCGGGGTTTTTATGGAGTTCATGGATGAGACGTCATTTGAGCCATTTTGGGACGACATAACTAAACCGCTGGATAGAAAGCTCTACTTTCAATTGAGACTCAGCAGCATTCCTGTCAGAGCATTTACATCCAGGTGGTCTAGCGGTAGAAATCCCTCATGCCCATTTTGCCTGAATTCTAAGGAAACAATTAGCCACTTACTCTTCGAATGTCAAGCTTGGTTGCGCCCAATGGCTAAATTGTTGGGCACTCGGAGTGGACTACTGGCCCTTAGAATTATCTGTACAAATCCCAGCCCCCTAATATACATAGCAGTTGCCAAATTTCTGGGATGGGCTTGGGTCATTAGAAGTAAATGTCTAAAGGGATAAGTAATCTTATGATTAACTCTACGACTCTTGATGCCCCTAGTATTGATGACATTTTCTTATCCTGATGGATTTTAGATTTTGTAGTATTTTTATGTGAATTTTATCCTTATTTTTATTGCATGAATTCTTTCAATGTTTTTTATAACAATTATTATAATTTCCTAATGGATAAGTAATGCTATGATTAACTTTATGACTCTTGATTTCCCCAGTCTTGATGATATTTTCCTATCTTCATGTATTTTAGCTTTTGTAGTACTTCTGGGTGAATTTTATTTCTATTTTTATTGCATGAATTGTTTTAATGTATTGCTTTTATGACAATCGTCGAATAAAGCTGTTTGACTGTGACTGTGATCAAGCACATCAACTACCTGGAACTAAAGACTGTTCCTTGCCCTAAAAGCCTTCCAGAAAGAACTGTACAAGCAGAGAGTGTTGATACAAACCGACAACAATGTTTTACATAAACAAACAGAGAGGAACACAATCAGTCGCACTATCCAACATAGCGCTAGAGATATGGAGATGGGCCATCCCACTAAAAAAGACCTGGCCATACACCCACCAGGAAACGACAAAGTGGAGGCAGGACGGCTCAGCAGACAGACATCAGCATCCCACGAGTGGGAGCTCAATGCACAAGAAATGCAAAGGTTATTCAAGAAGTGGGGGACACTAAAAATAGACCTATTTGCAACACACCGATTGCAAAATGCCAATACTTCACATCCAGGCAACCAGGGGAACAATCCCAGGGGAATGCCCTATGGATAAGCTGGTCGAAAAAATTTGCCTACGCTTTTCCCCGATACCACTGATACACATGGTACTTAGCAAATGCAGAACCAGCAACATGACACTGTTTCTGGTGGCACCACAGTGGTCCAGGCAGTCCTGGTTCTCACAAATAGTGGCGATGGCGCAGGATCACCTCACAAGTTTGCAAAAAGAAAAGACTTGCTCTCCATGCAAAACGGGGAGGTACTTCACCCAGAGCCAGAGAGACTCTGGCTAGCTGCATGGCTCCTGAAGACGCAGAGTTTGCACACCTGAAACTCCCAAAGAGCACACTGCGGGTGCTACGGGAGGCAAGGAACCTACCACACAGAGCTGCTATGTGGCGAAATGGAAAAGATTCATACGATGGTGCATCAGGGAATAACTACACAAGAAGATGACCAAGGAATCAACTGTGCTAAAATTTTCAAAACATCTGTAAAAGCAAACCTAAGCTCTAATTTAATTAATTAATTAATTAATTGTGGGTTTGTAACGCGCTAGAATCGACTCCCGAAGGAGTATCTCTGCGCAGTAGACCACTGGGGAACCCGTCCTGGCTTTCCCTGTGAGATGCTCCCTACTGGGTATCTCCAAGGTGAAACCAGGCATCCCCGGCGTATGTGGGGGGCCGTTGTGGAGATGAGGCAAGCTAATGCCCAGAGTTGCCGAGTGTGATCCCTGGTTAGAGTAGGCACCGAGGTGAGAATTATCGAGTCCGCTGACCCTGGTCCACGACCCTGCCGCGTCGGGAATTGAACCCTGGTCCCGGGCCGTCCTCTGCTCTCGGGTCTGCCGCCTCTAACCAGTGAGCCACACCACTCGCTGGGAATACACCTAGCAGCGATAGTAGCCTATACAAGAGAAGAGACGGGAAAGAGCTTCTTTACATCCCAAGTAGTAAAGAGATTCCTGGAAGGGGCTAAAAGGATCGCCCCACCATAAAAGATGCCGCCACCAGCATGGAACATTAATCTAGTCCTAACAGAGCTTATGAAAGCGCCTTTTGAACCTATCCATAAGGCCTCACTACAAATGCTCGTAATGAAGACATCCTTTCTAGTAGCAATCACCTTGCTACGCAGGGTAAGTGAGCTGCATGCGCTAACACTACAAGAACCCTACATTCAAATACACAATGACACGGTGGTAATGAGAACAGACCCACACTTTATGCCAAAGGTGGTTTCAAGGTTTCACATGAACCAAACAATACAGATACCAAGCTTTTTTCAGAAACCATCCACCAGTGCAGAGAGGGCACTGCACACTCTGGATGCTAGAAGGGCAGTAATGCATTACATGGAAAGGACCAAGGAGCACAGGAAAACAAAGCAGTTCTTTGTGTCCTTCGCAAGCAGTTCCCTGGGTAGACCAGTAACAAAGGGCACCATCACAAGATGGATCGCACAAACTATACAATTCTGTCACAAGCAGGCAGGGCAAGAACTACTAGGAGGAGCACAGGCGCACTCTACCAGAAAAAAAGGAGCAACAATAGCATTCCTGGCTAACACCCCCATTCAAGACCTATGCCTGGCGGCAACATGGACTTCAGTGCACACGTTCACTAAGCACTACTGTGTGGATATACAAATGAACAAGGAAGCACAAGTAGGACAGAGAGTGCTTCAACATATATTCAACAACCAATGCTCATCTTCCACCCAGCCGCCACAAACCGCTACAAAGTCTATGCACAGCATAGTGAATCCAGAATGATTAACACTTCAAAACAAATAGTTTCTTACCTGTCGGTGTTGTTTTGCAGCTTGAAGATCTTTCTGGATTCACTAGCGAACCCACCCACCTCTGCCAGAAAGATGAGGCTGGAGGAGGAGGTAATACAAGGACAATATACAATCAGACACTTTCAAAGAGACAAAGCGGAAATTCCTTTACATTAAGGAAGAACTTGAAAAGATTGGAAAATGATGAACGGACATGAGACAAAAACAAAAAAAGAATCCGAAGATGGCGCCCAAAGATGGGAGCTTCCGCAGGAAGCGTGCCGACGTCACAGGACACCAAAAGGTGGGACGTTGACTCCCACCTGGGCTACAAAAAAAACAGAAAAAAGACTACGATTCCGGACCCAACCACTAGACAACAGAATAATGCACAGCATAGTGAACCCAGAAGGATCTTCAAGCTGCAAAACTACGACAGGTAAGAAACTATTTGTTATGGCTCGTTGAATGTAGGTGCGATAGGAGCTGTCTTGTAGGTGCCATGGGGAGAGCCTCCATCGAAATGGGGGATGAGATGGGCTTTCACAAAGTTTTACAACAACCGGAGAGTGGTCTGAGAGTCCACAGGGCAGAACTGAGGCATCCGACACCCTGTGCATGTAGTTGCAGGGGACAAAGATGTAATACAGCCTAGAATAGGAGTTGTGTGCTACCAAGTAGAAGGTGTAGCCAGTAGCGTGGGGGTAAAGGGCCCTCCATGTCTGTCCAGCCCACCAGGTCTACCAGGGAGTTTAGTCACGACTCCCCGGTCGTCGGCGCTGCTTACGATGCACGCCACCTAAGAGGAGCATGCACTGGATTTTGAGATCTGACGTGCCTTGGCGGCTAAAAACAACTGACGTTGCTGTACCAGTTTGGTATAGTCCAGGATTATCATTATGCGGTGAGACTCAAAACAAAGATGTCTGGGCTTGTGCTTGCTGAAAAATGACATCACGTTCTTGGAAATTTAGGATCCTGGCAATCACTGGTCGCGATTGGGCACAGGGAGGGAGCTTCTGTAACAGGGCCCTGTGTGCACGTTCTCTATTACGAAGCAGGGAAACAGGACGTTAGATGGGATCCAGGACAAGAGCCAGTTGGTTAGGAATCTTCCCATGTCATCCCGCTCCCAATTTGCGGGGAATCCCACAAAGCGGAGGTTGTTCCAGTGGGCCTGCCCCTGCGCATCTTCCACCCATACCGCCAGACCCTTAGTAAGCTTCTCTGTATCTAACAAACAGAAATTTGGTCAGACTAACAAAAGACGCACACCACAAAATTGAACATTTGATAACGCCAGCAGTGAGGATGATGCTCTAAATGAACAACCTTCTACCTCTACTGCAACGCCTGTCCAGTTTGTGCCAAAAAATTGAAAAACAGAGGATCTGTTGGGGTATCTTGTTACTTAAAAATGGCTTCCACTGCATACATGGACACATGGCCCGAGGCCCTACGATTTTGGTGCCCCATACCGGGACCCCTGAGTGGAGCACACAAGAGTTGATGGATTGCATTTGTCCTAACACTACTGTACTATGTTGTTGCCAATAAAAACAAATTTGATAAAAAAAACAGAGGATCTTTGTAATTAGCTAAGATCTCTTTTAGGCCAGGAACAGAGAGACGGTCATCGTAGGGGAAGAACAAGGGGTTGAGGCAGGGGTTGGCAGGATCTTCCATGGTAATTCCACTCACCAAGAGTTACCTGGAGCAGTAGCCACGGACACATAGCGTCATCAAATATAGTGACACTGTGTGTGATTACCCCAGTCTGAGATGGAAGAACATGTTTTGAATAAAAGGCTTGGTTTTGTCCCTACACCACAAAATGATACCTTAAAATGTGTATACCAGGAGATTATGCAGAAAGTAGAGTTGCATACATTCTTTCTGCACAAACAAAGGGATCCTCTTTGTGTTTTTCACGAACCTCCACAGACTCTACGTTGTATCCTCCATCCTTTGCTATGGGTCCTGAGGTATGGACTTTTGAACAGCGAGTATTGGAACAGATCTCTAAACTGGAATAATTATATACATTGCAGCTGTTCCCGAATGTATCAAGAGCTGACCAGTTGACTGTTAAGTCTTTACAAGAAAATCCTGATATAGTGATTAAACCTGCTCACAAGGGGGAGGAATTGTGGTGTTGAATAAGAGTCTGAGATCAGCCGGCTGTTGAATGTCAAAAGTAACTATATGCCCCTCTTGACGGACCCTACACCAGAGTTAAGGGCTATTATTAAGGAATTTGTGGATGAGGCGAGGGATAATCTGTGGATTACAAACAAGTAAGCAGCGTTTCTGCTAAATTCTGAACCCCCTGTGTCAGCCCTTTGTGTTGTGTCAATTTACAATTCCCATCGTCCCCCTCCTGGGTGGCACATCGTGCCCGGCATTTAGTCACTGTTGGAGTCTCTCTCACAATTTGCAGACTTTTTTTCTATGTTAGAGCGTCATAAGTCAACCAGCTTATTTGTTGGATACTCTGGATGTTTTGAATCTGGTGCAGGGTCTTGAATGTGATCCGTCAACTCAATTTTTGGTAACTTTGGACATTGAATAGTTGTATACGATTATTTCTCAAGATGCCACATTGGTGGCTGCCTCTAGGGCACTAGAGGCATAGGAGAGGTTTTGTGATACTCCCGCTTATTTTTCCTCAATATATGGAGTTGGCATTAACTAGAAACATTTTTGCCTTAAAGGATCAGTTATATCTGCAAATCTCCGGGACTTCAATGGGAGCAACTTTTGCACCAAGTCTAGTTGGTATTTGTCAGGAAGTTTGAAGATAATTTTGCCTATCATGAAACTAACCCAGATCACTCTAGCATAATTCTCTGAAAACGATATATTGACGATGTCTTGGGCTTCTGGTCTGGTCCTGAGGAAGACTTGAAACCTTTATTGCACTGGCTGTATAGCTTAGATCACTGTTTTCATTTCACTTGGTCTATCAGCAGAAATTCAATCACGTATTTGGATATTACAATTGATGAATTCAGTCTCACTACTGCCGTACACCAAAAACCGACTGACAGCAACTCTCTGTTACTCTACATGTCCTTCCATCCATGAGCGCCAAGACGCATCCGGGCATTCGTTGCGCTTTATAACATTTTTAAATCAAATCATTAAGGGACAATCCCACAGTAGGCCAGTTCTTTAGGAACAGGAGAAATTGTACTGATGTCTACACCTTTAGTGCACAGTCACCTTCATTGGCAGAACGGTTTGAACAATGAGTGTAGGAAGCTGTGTCTCTATATGTTATACCAAAATGAGGTATAGTGTGCGGAGCGTCCAGTGGAACAACAGAGGTTTTAAAAAAGCTAAAGTAGATAACACTAATGCTCTCTTTTGTGGAAGTGTGGGCAGTTAGGCTTATCAGAGGGCAGTGTTGTACACTCAGTGGCAATAAATGAGACACACACTCAATAAATAAATCCGAGACCAGTTTATAAGAATAGTACTTAGTTATATTTATTTTGCAGAACCACAGAACTTCGTCATAGGTAATATGTTTTTCAAAAGAAACACTTTTCAGTTTCAAAAATGGACACAAGGCAGTTTTCTGACTTTGCAATGTTAACCTATGGGAGTAAGAAACATTTAGCATACATAGGCATAACATCGACTTACAAGACTTTTCTTCTGAAGGTAAGGTAAGTATTGGACATAGTTCAGCCTCAACCGTGCACAACCAGCAGCATAGTGATGGCCAGGTGCAAGTTCAGGTTGGGCACCAAATACAAATCAATGGGGTTTGGGGGCAATTGGTCAGAGGTTGCCTACAGGTAAGTAGCAGCGGCTTGGGGAAACCAGTCTCCGGGGGTTGAAGCAAGCACTAACCATTGGCGGCTCCTCCGTTGGGGTGTCAACCCACTGCTTTCTCGCAGTGCAAGAAGCCAGAATCCTAAAATGGTAAAACTACTGTTTTATGTTTCTGCCTCTCGCACTGCGAGAAAGCAGAAGTGCCTGGTTGTGGGATCTCTATTTTCACGAACAGGGATTGCTGTCCTGCTTACCTGCACTCCTGCTACGGGCTCCTGCAATAAGCCCAGGTTTCCCCCAGCCGCCGCAGACGCTATTCCATACCGCGTCCCGGCCACCAGAAGGGGGACCACAGCCCCCAAGAGCCTTTGCGGCTGACGCCGCCAGCATTCAGTCTGCGCCCGGAGGCGCTTAAAAACCACAGAGACCCTCGGCAGAGCGGGATCTCTATTTTCATGTACAGGGATTGCTGTCCTGTCCTGCTTACCTGCACTCCTGCTACGGGCTCCTGCCATAAGCCCAGGTCTCCCCCAGCCGCCGCAGACGCTATTCCATACTGCGTCCCGGCCGCGGGGAGGGGGGACCACAACCCCCAAGAGCCATTGCGTCTGACGCCGCCAGCATTCAGCCTGTGCCCGGAGGCGCTTAAAAACCACAGAGCCCCTCGGCAGAGCGGGATCTCTATTTTCACGAACAGGGATTGCTGTCCTGTCCTGCTTACCTGCACTCCTGCTACGGGCTCCTGCCATAAGCCCAGGTCTCCCCCAGCTGCCGCAGACGCTATTCCATACTGCGTCCCGGCCGCGGGGAGGGGGGACCACAACCCCCAAGAGCCATTGCGTCTGACGCCGCCAGCATTCAGCCTGTGCCCGGAGGTGCTTAAAAACCACAGAGCCCCTCGGCAGAGCAGGATCTCTATTTTCACGAACAGGGATTGCTGTCCTGTCCTGCTTACCTGCACTCCTGCTATGGGCTCCTGCCTTAATCCCAGGTCTCCCCAGCCGCCGGAGACGCTATTCCATACCGCGTCCCGGCCGCCGGGAGGGGGGGGGACCACTGCCCCCAAGAGCCTTTGCGGCTGACGCCGCCAGCATTCAGCCTGCGCCCGGAGGCGCTTAAAAACCACAGAGACCCTCTGCGCCGCGGGACGCGTGCGGGATCGCCTCGGGAGAAGCCCGGGACAAGTGCGGGACCGTCTGTGGCCAGACGAGGCCGGGCCGGGCCCTGTCCCTAACACCTTGGTTTCCACGGTCAGTGACTGCCATTGTTATATATGAGATTGTAACTGGAGAACTATTGAGATTGGACTTGTGGCTCATCTCCCTTATTAACTATCTGGGCACATTGGGTACGCTGGGTTTATTTAACTTGATCGCGTCCACAACGATAATGTAAGCAAATTGTGAAGCCAGGTGTTGGGGTTGTATCTTGATCATCTGCATCGTTGTTGTAAGTTACGACCTAGGTCCTACAACTGTCTTTAAGGTGTGTAACGTAACTGAGACACTATGACCTCCAAGCACAGCGGGGTAGGAACAAAATTGGGGGTTGGAGGCACTTGGTTAGAGCAAGTAATATGTTGCAGCACGAGATAGTGCTAACTGAGAAAAGGCTTTCGTTAGGAATTGATGCTGCCCAAAAAAGATCCTATATAGGTAACATCCAATTTGTTAAGTCCCCCGAGACCATGGCACTACCACTAATTGGTGCTGACATCTCGGACAACTCACAGGGGGCATCGGGAGGCATTCCTTTAAGCCCAATAATTGAAGTGAGGGTTGGGTCTCATAAATTATCAGTGGAAGGTATTACTGATCTAACAAATACTGCCCCAATTGTTGGTCATGATAAAAGCGTATCACCCCAGTTAGAACTGACACTCTTGGCGTGGTTTTCCCCCATCTTTTTGCCTCTGCCTACTGTATTTTTGATGCTGTGCTGGATTTCGTTTTTGCTGGTTTAGATGCTTTGGACACGTTGCCACTACTGATCAGTGCCAGAGTGTAAGTGCTCCCTATGTAAATTGTCATATTGATTGGGTATACCTGATTGGCATATTTGTATCACCATGAAGTCCCTAGTAAAGTGCACTGCGTGTGCCAGGGCTGGTGATGACAGATGCTACTAGTGGGCCTGCAGCGCAGATTGCGCCACCCACACAAGTAGCCCTAAAATGGTGTCTCAGGCCTGCCAGCGCAGGGCCTGTGTGCAGTCAGTGGACTGCCATGTCCGCCTGGCCAGTGTCCCCACTGCTGGGCCTAACCCTTCCCTGTCTGTGCACATCAGTCACTCCTATGGAAGGCTCAAGGTACCCCCCATGGGCAGGGTGCAGTGCATGGGTAAGGTAGAGCATGTACTAGTGTAGGTAACATGCTCTGGTAGTGAGCAGCAGCCATTTTGTGTGCTCACTGCTGCAAGGTTATCTTGCTCCATAGAGTAACATGGATCCCAGCCTATCTTCCCATAGGAACAAGATGGGACATAAGTGATTGATATCCCTGAACTCAGAATTTAATAACACATCTTTTAGGAAAGGTTGTTTTTAAATTCTGTGTTTGAGAATAGTACTTTTAGAAAGTGGCTGTTCTCTTGTCTAACCTTTCTGTGTGCCTGGGACTGTTTGTGGATTGACGGTCTGGGTTGAGGGTGACAGGGGCTGCAGAGCCCCCAGGGGGTTATCTGAGCCAGCCTGTGGATAAAAGGCTGCATCTGCTGCCAAGGAAGTGGGAGGAGATAGCACCTGGGAGTGACTAGGGCTGTGCCTGCCTGACCACAATGCTGGCTCCACCTCCCGCTGGGCGACTGTCACCTCTGTTCCTGATACTGAAAGAAAAAAGGAAGCCAGGAAACCCCCAGAGCCCCAGCAACACCCAGAACTGGTTTGGGCCGGGCTCAGGGCCCACTTGCACAAAGACTTCAAAGGACTTCAAAGACTTTTTGGGGTATAAGAGAAGCACCCCTGACAACAGAAAATCAGATTCTACAATCAAGAGGAACCTCTGCTGGAAGAAGGACTGCTGGAGAACTGAAGGAAGATTGCCTTGCTGTGTGCTTTAAGAGCTGACCTGTTCTGCTGTTTCAACTGAAAGCTGAGGAGGAGAAAGGGACTTTGCTGTGTGCCGTGACCCTACCTGCTTGACCTACAAAGACTTTGCTGTGTGCTTTGTCTGCTTACTGAATCTCCAAGGGCCTGAGAAGAGCTGGCCTCCTGTTTAGGAACCCAGGGTCAAAAGGTTCCCCTGTAACTGAACTACGCCAGAAAGATCGTGCTCTGATTACTGCTGAGAGCGTGGCTTGCAATTGTGGCCGTGGAGGAGGATCGGTGTGCTCATCGGCACATTCCCAGCGAGGGTCGGAGGTCTGTGGTGCCTCCCCTCGTGAATTTTGCTCCAGAGCGGTTGTGAGGCCGAGAGGGCGGTCTATCCGTGACCTGCGCCCTCAAAAACCATCTGCCGCCTGTTCACCGCCGCTGCCCGGGGCCAGGAATACCCTGAGAAGTTGCCGTACGTAAGCGGAGGCTGCCGCGGCGAAGATAGGACCTGCCGCGCTTCCATTGGCTGAAGGAGCCGAGCCCCCTCACTAACGCTGCGACGGGATTGGCCCGCGTGCCGCAGCGTCATTACTGTTGCGTGCTGTGGTTGGCTGAAGAGAGGAGCGTCATCGCAGGCCTGTCCCGGGAGCCGCACTGCCATTGGCTGACTCCCGGGTGTGCAAGGAGGCTCGCGCCGAACGCCGCGACAGGATTGGTCTTCCGTCATCGGGACCTCTGGAAGTGCTGTGTGATCACCGCCGGACCTGGGGAAGAGTGACTCGACCTCGCCGTGGGAGTTCCCGAAGTGCCCCCAGCCCCCGGCCTGCCTCTGCTCGGAGCGCCGAGCTAGCTCCCCGCCGCTCCCCGAGGAACTGAGAGCGGGCGGAGGGCTGCTGAGACCGGCCGGGGCTGGGAGCGAGTGTGCTCTGCTCGGCGCGGTGCGCCTGGAGCCTTTGGAGGTGCACGATCAGCCCTGCAGTGTCCTGGACCACGCGGTGAGGCGCGCTTGCAGCGCTTTAGGCCCATAGAGTGAAGGGCTGATTTTTAAATATAAATAACACGCTGGCATTGCTTGACTGTTCATTGCTACACCTATTTGAGATAAGTCAGTGGCATTACTTAAAATACTTGGGCAGTCATCTGAAGAGCTGGTGACGCTATAAATCAGTATTGCTAGTTTTCAATACAGATTTAAAGAGACTTGAGACTATTTTGTTTTTAATAAGAACTTCCTAACAACTGCAACCATAAGATTAAGTGCAACATATTCCTGAAGAAGTGATCATCGTGTATTGTTGATTCTTACTGCTGCAACTAGATAAAGTTATATTTTTTATATATACTTATGTGTGGTCTCAGTTTGTGGTGGATTGGGGATTACTGTTGTGTTAAGTGCATTTATTATACACATTGCCGTGGGGATAAGCCTGCCTGCTCGCGCCAAGCTACCTAGAGGGGGAGCAGGGGTTATCTACCGCGTGTATTCCTTCACCCTGACTAGAAGCAAGGGTCCCTACTTGGTCTAAGGTACTTACCTCTGCCAATTAGAGACCCCCAGATCTAACATTGGTGGCAGTGGTGGGATTTTGAACTAATAATTGCACTTGACCTGCAGTGATTTCTTGTACATCACTAGTCTAGTTTAGCAGCACAGGTTGCGCAGGATTTTTTCTTTTTGGTGAAACCTATTTTTTTTAAAAGGTTAGGAAGCATCATGTCTCTGAAAGCTGTGAGCGAAGTAGCGGAAATGGAATTTGAAATTCAGGAGTTGCTCATCTACAGAAAAGAGCAGCTAAAGCAATTCTGCAAGCAGCTTGGATGCCCAGTGAAGGGCAGTTCTAACAAAGAAGAGTTTAGGAAAGCTCTAAGGGCCTGGTGGGAGGCCAAACATAGTTCAAGTTCGGGCATTTATATAGCGCACTGCTCACCCAGAGGGTCTCAAGGCGCTAGAGGGATGGGTTCAGTATTTATCGAATAGCCAGGTTTTCAGTTCTTTTCTGAAGGAGTTGTGGTTCTGAGTAAGGCGGAGGTGGGTGGGGAGTGAGTTCCAGGTCTTGGCAGCTAGGAAGGAGAAGGATCTGCCACCCATGGTGGATTTTCGGATGCGCGGGACTGCGGCGAGGGCTTGATTGGATGATCTTAGTTGGCGGGTGGGATTGTAGAAGGACAGTCGAGTGTTGAGGCATTCGGGTCCTAGATTATAAAGGGCCTTGTGTGCGTGGGTGAGAAGGCGGAAAGTAATTCTTTTGTTGACGGGAAGCAAGTGGAGGTCTTTTAGGTGTCCGGTGATGTGCTCTTGGCGCGGGATGTCTAATATGAGTCTCGCTGACGCGTTTTGGATGCGCGGGAGTTTTTTCAGTAATTTTGTTGTAACTCCGGCGTAGAGTGTGTTGCCATAATCCAGTCGACTCGTAACCAGTGCATGGGTGAGAGTCTTTCTTGTCTCGAGGGGGATCCAGCGGAAGATCTTTTTGAGAATGCGAAGGACGTTGAAGCAGGAGAACGAGACGGCGTTGACTTGTCTGGACATTGAGAGAGAGGAGTCTAGAATGAAGCCAAGGTTACGTGCATGGTCTGTGGGTGTGTTTGCTGTGCCCAGAGCGGAAGGCCACCAGGAGTCGTCCCAAGCTGAGGGGGAGGATCCTAGGATGAGCACCTCCGTTTTGTCTGAGTTGAGTTTTAGGCGGCTCTGTTTCATCCAATCGGCTACTTCTTTCATGCCTTTGTGAAGATTGGTTTTGGCGGTGTTGGGGTCTTTGGTGAGGGAAAGGATTAGCTGGGTGTCGTCGGCATAAGAGATGATGTTGAGGTTGTGTTGACGTGCGATAGAGGCGAGAGGACTCATGTAGACGTTGAAGAGGGTGGGACTGAGTGAGGATCCTTGAGGTACGCCGCAGATGACTTTGGTGGCTTCTGAGTAGAATGGGGGAAGTCGGACTCTCTGAGTTCTCCCAGCTAGGAACGAGATGATCCAGTCCAAGGCTTTTCCTTGTATGCCGATGTTGCTGAGGCGTTGTATAAGGGTGCTGTGGCAGACTGTGTCGAAAGCGGCGGATAGGTCGAGTAGGATGAGGGCCACTGTTTCTCCGTTGTCCAGGAGTGCTCGGATGTCGTCGGTCGCTGCAATGAGGGCGGTTTCGGTGCTGTGTTTGGCTCGAAATCCGGATTGAGATGGATCAAGGGAGTTGTTGGATTCAAGGAAGGCGGCGAGTTGGCTGTTGACGGCTTTCTCGATGACTTTGGCCGGGAAAGGGAGGAGGGATATGGGTCGGCAGTTTTTCAGTTCTGAGGGGTCTGCTGTGGGTTTTTTCAAAAGGGCGCTGAGTTTGGCGTGTTTCCAGATTTCTGGAAAAGTGGCAGAGTTGAAAGAGCAGTTGATGACATCGCGGAGTTGGGGTGCGATGATGGAGTCAGCCTTGTTTAAGATGTGGTGTGGACAGGGGTCAGAAGGCGAGCCAGAGTGGATTGAGTTCATGAGGCGAATGGTGTCTTCAGTGGTGATTGGGTTCCAGGCGCTGAGGTTGTTAGTTAGAGGAGTGGGATCTGAAGGGGGTGGGGCGGGTTGATCACTGGGAGTATTCTTGAAGCTGTTGTGGATGTCGGCAATTTTGTTGTAGAAGAAGGAGGATAGCGCATCGCAGCGGTCTTGGGAGGGAGTGATGTCGTTGGATGCTGCGGTGGGGTTAGTGAGTTCTTTGACGATATTGAAGAGTTCCTTGCTGTTATGAGAATTGTTGTCGAGACGATCCTTGAAAGCTGATTTCTTGGCGGATCGAATCAGTTGGTGGTGTTTGCGGGTGGCTGTCTTGAGGGAGGCCATGTTGTCTGAGGTTGGGTGTTTTCTCCAATTCTTCTCCATGGTGCGGCATAGCTTCTTGGATTTTTTAAGTTCATCATTGAACCAGGGAGCCTTTTTGTTGGATGATTTCAACTGGTGCTTTTTCAGGGGTGCTAATTCGTCTGCACTGTGGGTAATCCATTGCCTGAGGTTGGTGGCCGCTTGGTCTGGGTCCATTGCTAGGGTGGGAGCGTTTTGGTTGAGTGTTTTGGTGGGAGCGTTTTGGTTGACTCAGAAGAAGCTACTGAGGAGGGAGGCACACAGGAGAATGCTTTTGTATCCAGTGATTTGCCAGTGAGGTCAGCGTCTAAGGCTGGCAGCAACCACTCCAGTAGGGTTATTTCTCCAGAGGAGCTGGAGGATAATCCGAGAGCTAGGGCCCATGAGATTGAGCTTTTTAAACTCAAAGCCCAAGCAGAAGAGAGGAAGACTACGCCTTGAAACTGAGAAGGAGGCGGAGGAAAGGAGGAATGCTCTCGCTTTTGAAGAGAGGAAACTCCAGTTGGCTCATGAGTTGAGCATGAGGGAGCTGGACATTAAAGCCCAACAGGTGGGGTCCAGTCCTAATGGTGGCAGCGCACAACCAGTACAGGCGGGTAAAGTATAGATACCAAAGGATCTGGTGCAGAATTATCAGAGGGGTGAGGATATTTATGCGTGGTTTAGATCGCATGAACTTGCCCTAAAGATGAATGAAGTGCCTGAGAAGAGTTGGGGGCAGGTTTGTGGAAGCACTTTTAGGCATCTGGGAGGGATGTCTTGGCACCCTTAGAAGCAGCAGGTACTTTATCCTACCCCGCTATGAAGGAGGCTTTATGCCTCAGGTATGGGCTCACGCCAGAACAGTACCGCCAGAAGTTTAGGAACTTCAAGATGCTTGAATCAAGTACTTGGGTGGAGTGTGTGAGTATGTGCACACGTGCACTGGAAGGTTGGATAAAGGGCAGTAAAGTTACTGATTATTTGGGGATGTGTCACTTGATTAGTTGGGAGCACTTAAGTAGTCTATGTGTTCCAGAGCTGCGCCAGCATCTTTTAGACAGCAAGTTAACTGATCCCAGTGAGCTTGCTAAGGAGGCGGACCGCTGGACTAGCACCAGGGTCCAAAAGGGGTTGGTAAGTACCCCAGCCAAGGGTGGACAGGGTCCCCAGCAGAAGAGGGGGGGGGGACACGGGTAATCAAAAGGAGTTTTCTAAAGGGCCCCAAAATAGTTCCCAGGAGAAGGAGTCTCAACCCCCCAAGTCTAAGAAGTCCTGGCCCCATAAGGGCAAGCAGGACAACAGGTCCCCGCCTACTTGCTATTCATGTAGGGAGGTGGGGCACATTGCCCCCAAATGTCCAAAGAAACCTCCAGCACCCACTGGTGCTCCAACTCCGGCGTTAGCCAGTGTAGCGTTGGGAGGGGATTTGATTTCTAGTGGGGAGGAGGGGTTAGCAGTGATGACCCTTGTCTCTTTAAGAGACCAAGAGATGGCCCAGGAAACCTTGCTGCCCTTAAACACTAAAAAATATGGGCAGAAGGTGACCATCAATGGAAAAGAGATAGAAGCTCTGAGAGACACAGGGGCCAGTGTGACATCTGTCAGGTGTCAATGGGTGTCTGAAGAGCAGATCATTCCCAATGTACTCCGTCCTGTGGTGGCAGCTGACAGTTCAGTGCGCCTCTGCAAGTTGGCACGTGTTCCATTTAAATGGGGAGGAGTCTCCGGTATATTGGAAGTTGTTGTAAGTGATGCCTTGCCTGTAGGTTGTCTATTAGGTAATGACCTGGAGAGCTCTCCATGGAAAGATGTAGAGCACAGGACACACTTGGAAATGTTGGGCTTGCCTGCGTGGATCTGTGTGACCACGCTTGCAATGGCAACCAGTAAGGGTGGATTAGCAGAACTGGAGCCTGGAACAATGGCCCAGGGACCTGCCAAGAGAGAAAGGGGTAGAGGGCGTGGGAAACCAGCCCCCACCGTTCCCACGGTCCAGGAGGAAGCAGAAACTGAGGGGGATGCCCTGGAACCTACAGGGGAGCAGGTGGCCGAACTGGGGGAATTGCCTGAGCTGTCCCAGTGGCAGCAAGATGGTTGTCCCTCCAGGGAGTGCCCTTCTCTCATTGGTGTGCGGCAGCAGGCTGCAGACCAGGCAGCAGGCCTTTGGTCCAAGGAACATTTGATCTACTGGGAGGATGCCTTACTTTATAGTGAGCCTAAGTTCGCTGAGCCCGGTGCAGCCCGTGTGCTGGTGGTACCCGAGCGCTTCAGGAACTTCCTACTAGGTCTGGCTCATGAAGTGCCTCTCACAGGACATCTGGGGCAAGACAAGACCTATTACAGGCTTGCCACCCACTTCTACTGGCCCCAGATGAAGAAGCACGTCGCTGCCTTTTGTAAGTCTTGCCAAACTTGTCAGGCCAGTGGCAAGAGCGAAGGGAAGTGCGTGACACCCCTCCAACCCTTTCCTGTGGTGAGCACCCCTTTTGAGAGGGTGGCCATTGACATCGTGGGACCCCTGGACCCCAAGACAGCCCTAGGCAACAGGTTTATCCTGGTCTTGGTGGACCATGCCACCCGGTACCCGGAAGCAGTCCCTCTCAGGACAGTCACAGCCCCTGTGGTGGGACGTGCCTTAATGGGGATCTTTTCCTGTGTGGGGTTCCCCAGAGAGGTGGTTTCTGACAGGGGTATAAACTTCATCTCTAGGTACATGAAGTCTCTGTGGGAGGTGTGTGGAGTGACATATAAGTTCACCACTCCTTACCATCCTCAAGGAAATGGGTTGGTTGAAAGATTCAACCGCACCCTGAAGGGCATGATTATGGGCCTAAAGGAGCCCATGAGGCGGAAGTGGGACGTCTTGTTACCATGCCTGTTATTTGCATACAGGGAGGTGCCTCAGAAATCCTTAGGGTTCAGCCCCTTTGAGTTGCTGTATGGCCACCCTGTCAGAGGGCCTCTCGCTCTGGTGAAGGAGGGGTGGGAGAAATCCCATGGGAAAACCCCTCAGGATGTGTTCAGCTATGTGCTGGCCATCCGCAACCAGACCAAGCGCTTCAGGAAGCTCGCCCAAGAGAACCTGGAAGCTTGCCAGGAGGAAATGAAGAGATGGTATGATCAGAACACCTCTCTCGTGGAGTTCCACCCTGGTCAGAAAGTGTGGGTGATGGCGCCGGTGGAGCCTTGTGCGCTCCGGGACAAGTGGTCCGGGCCATATGAGGTGGTGGAGCGCAAGAGCGAGGTTACCTACTTGGTTAACCTGAAGACTCCCAGGCAGCCCCTGAGAGTGCTGCATGTGAACCGCCTCAAACCCCACTTTGAGAGGTCAGAAGTGACTATGCTCATGGCTACAGATGCTGGAGGGGAGGAGGGTAGTGATCCTCTCCCTGACCTCCTGGCAGCCAAGGAGCAAGATGGGTCAGTGGATGGTGTGATACTCTCACCCACCCTGACCCCAGAGCAGCAGAAGGACTGTCGCCAGGTCTTGGGTCAGTTCGACCCCCTGTTCTCCCTGACCCCAGGTGTCACCAACTGGTGCGACCACGATGTGGACCCTGGAGATAGCCTGCCTGTGAAACAGAAGTTTTACAGGGTGGCTGACAAGGTCAGAGCTAGCATCAAAGAAGAGGTTTCCAAGATGTTAGCGCTAGGGGTAATTGAGCCCTCCAGCAGCCCCTGGGCTATCCCAGTGGTCTTGGTGCCTAAGAAAGCTGCTACACCTGGTGGCCCCCCAGAACTCAGTTTCTGCGTGGACTACCGTGGGCTCAATGCGGTCACCAAGACTGACGCGCACCCCATCCCCAGAGCCGATGAGCTTGTGGATCGGTTGAGAGCTGCCCAGTACCTGAGCACCTTTGATTTGACTTCAGGGTACTGGCAGATTGCCTTAACTGAGAGGGCCAAGGAAAGATCAGCATTTTCAACGCCAGAGGGGCACTTCCATTTTCGTGTCATGCCCTTTGGGTTGAAAAATGCCCCTGCCACATTCCAGAGACTGGTCAACCAGGTATTAGCAGGGCTGGAGGAATTCAGCGCAGCATACCTGGATGACATTGCTGTGTTCAGCTCCACTTGGGAGGAACACTTACAACACCTCTGCGCAGTGTTGAAGGCCCTGCAGAAGGCAGGCCTCACTATCAAGGCCAGTAAGTGCCAGATAGGGCAGGGATCAGTGGTGTACTTCGGACACCAGGTGGGGAGCGGCCAGGTGGCGCCCCTACAGGCGAAGATTGATACCATTCTGGCTTGGGAACCCCCCAAGAACCAGACTGAGGTGAGAACCTTTTTAGGTCTCACCGGGTATTACAGACGGTTTGTCAAAGGTTATGGCACCATTGTAGCCCCTTTGACAGAGCTGACATCTAGAAATCAGCCCAGGAAAGTGAATTGGACCGAGGCCTGTCAAACTGCTTTTGACGCCCTCAAAACTGCCATGTGCACAGCACCGGTGCTTAAGGCACCTGACTTTTCAAGTGAGTTCATTGTGCAAACTGACGCTTCAGAGCAAGGCGTGGGAGCTGTACTCTCACAGGTCAACGATGAGGGTGGAGACCAACCAGTGGCTTTCATTAGTAGGAGGCTAGTCCCCAGGGAACAGAAATGGAGTGCGATTGAAAGGGAAGCTTTCGTTGTGGTCTGGGCCCTGAAGAAGCTGAGGCCCTACCTGTTTGGGACTCACTTCCGTGTTCAGACCGACCACAGGCCCCTCAGATGGTTAATGCAGATGAGGGGTGAGAATCCAAAACTGTTGAGGTGGTCCATTTCCCTACAGGGGATGGACTTTACGGTGGAGCACCGCCCTGGTACAGAACACGCCAATGCTGATGGTCTGTCCAGATTCTTCCGCCTTAGTGATGAGGACTCCCAAGAGGTTGGGTAGTTCTCCCCACTTTCAGCTGGAGGGGACACGTGTTTGACCTGACACCCTTGGCGTGGTTTTCCCCCATCTTTTTGCCTCTGCCTCCTGTATTTTTGATGCTGTGCTGGATTTCGTTTTTGCTGGTTTAGATGCTTTGGACACTCTGCCACTGCTGATCAGTGCCGGAGTGTAAGTGCTCCCTTTGTAAATTGTCATATTGATTGGGTATACCTGATTGGCATATTTGTATCACCATGAAGTCCCTAGTAAAGTGCACTTTGTGTGCCAGGGCTGGTGATGACAGATGCTACTAGTGGGACTGCAGCGCAGATTGCGCCACCCACACAAGTAGCCCTAAAATGGTGTCTCAGGCCTGCCAGCGCAGGGCGTTGTGCAGTCAGTGGACTGCCATGTCCGCCTGGCCAGTGTCCCCACTGGCTGGGCCTAACCCTTCCCTGTCTGTGCACATCAGTCACCCCTATGGAAGGCTCAAGGTACCCCCCTGGGCAGGGTGCAGTGCATAGGTAAGTTAGAGCATGTACTAGTGCAGGTAACATGCTCTGGTAGTGAGCAGCAGCCATTTTGTGTGCTCACTGCTGCAAGGTTATCTTGCTCCATAGAGTAACATGGGGGAGGCTGGTCCCATTGTATCCCAGCCTATCTTCCCATAGGAAGAAGATGGGACATAAGTGATTGATATCCCTGAACTCAGAATTTAATAACACATCTTTTAGGAAAGGTTGTTTTTAAATTCTGTGTTTGAGAATAGTACTTTTAGAAAGTGGATGTTCTCTTGTCTAACCTTTCTGTGTGCCTGGGACTGTTTGTGGATTGACTGTCTGGGTTGAGGGTGACAGGGGCTGCAGAGCCCCCAGGGGGTTATCTGAGCCAGTCCGTGGATGAAAGGCTGCATCTGCTGCCAAGGAAGTGGGAGGAGATAGCACCTGGGAGTGACTAGGGCTGTGCCTGCCTGACCACAATGCTGGCTCCACCTCCCGCTGGGCGACTGTCACCTCTGTCCCTGATACTGAAAGAAAGAAGGAAGCCAGGAAACCCCCAGAACCCCAGCAACACCCAGAACTGGTTTGGACCGGGCTCAGGGCCCACTTGCACAAAGACTTCAAAGGACTTCAAAGACTTTTTGGGGTATAAGAGAAGGACCCCTGACAACAGAAAATCAGATTCTACAATCAAGAGGAACCTCTGCTGGAAGAAGGACTGCTGGAGAACTGAAGGAAGATTGCCTTGCTGTGTGCTTTAAGGGCTGACCTGTTCTGCTGTTTCAACTGAAAGCTGAGGAGGAGAAAGGGACTTTGCTCTGTGCTGTGACCCTGCCTGCTTGACCTACAAAGACTTTGCTGTGTGCTTTGTCTGCTTACTGAATCTCCAAGGGCCTGAGAAGAGCTGGCCTCCTGTCTAGGAACTAAGCATGGGCGGAAAATCCGTTCCGTTCGCGGATTTTTCAGATTTTCGGTAAATTCGCAATCCGCGAGATTCGCGAATTTCCCGCAAAATCCGCAAATTTGCACGCAGCGGATTTTTTTTTCTTGGTGATACAATTTTGCGGCGTGCGGCGTTCACTTACCGTCATTCAGCATTTGCCGAGTTGTTTTTCTCAATATTTTGCGAGTGCTGCGCCATTTTGGATCTTGCTGCGGGATCCAGCGGGAGTTTGGCGACCGCGATTACGTAATCGCGGCTTGCCATCTTGCACAGCACGCATTGCGAGAGTTTGCAATTGCGAACACGTAGATGCGGCGAGCAGCAACAATCTCGCACACGCGAAATTACAAAATTTTAAATTCTGCACAAGAAATCCACCAGCAAGCAGCATAAACCTTCTGGAAATGATGATTTTTATCAGAATAACTCCTCAGGTTGACATTTGCCTGCACTTTTTTTTGCAAGGAGTCCATTTTGGGGGGGGGGGGTGGGAGGAAGGAAGTGACCCACAGTCTCCAACTTCCTGTTCTTACTTTTTGTGGATGCTGCTGGATATTTGGATTTGAGGCCTTTTTGACTTTCTTTGGATCACTTTTGGATTAGAAATTTCACAAGTAAGTTTGTTTGGGGCATTACAGTTGCTGCAACTACAATTTTGGAATTTTCGATTTTTGGGCTGTTGTTGGGGCCTTTTGCCCAGGGGTACTCAGTGGTGGGTGGACTGAGTCTTTCTGTGGGGTCTCTTTAATAAAAACATCATGGAGGGCCTGGATGGCTTGGGATTGTGCTGATTGTTCTGTGATTTTCATTTTTTTGGGCTGTTGTTGTGGCCTTTTCACCAGGGGTAGTGAGTGGTGCATGGGCCTAGTCTTTCTGTGGGGTGTCTTGAATTTAAACATCATGGAGGGCCTGGATGGCATGGGATTGTGCTGATTTTTCTGTGATTTTCGTTTTTTTGGGGTGTTCATGGGGACAGGCCATGTGGGTGGGAGCCATTTTGAGTGCTGCTACAGGCAGGCCCTGGCCATGTGCTGGGAGGCAGGGGGCCATTTTGAATGCAGGCAGTGTTCTTGTGTCTGCAACCATTTTGCCTAGCTTTCAACCTTTATGCCCAGGGGTAGTGAGTGGTGCATGGGCCTAGTCTTTCTGTGGGGTGTCTTGAATTTAAACATCATGGAGGGCTTGGGATTGTGCTGATTTTTCTGTGATTTTCGTTTTTTTGGGCTGTTGTTGTGGCCTTTTCACCAGGGTTAGTGAGTGGTGCATGGGCCTAGTCTTTCTGTGGGGTGGCTTGAATTTAAACATCATGGAGGGCCTGGATGGCATGGAATTGTGCTGATTTTTCTGTGTTTTTCGATTTTTTGGGGTGTTCATGGGGACAGGCCATGTGGGGGGGGGGGGCATTTTGAGTGCTGCTATAGGCAGGCCCAGTCCATGTGCTGGGAGGCAGGGGGCCATTTTGAATGCAGGCAGTGTTCTTAGGTCTGCAACCATTTTGCCTGGCTTTCAACCTTTATGCCCAGGGGTAGTGAGTGGTGCATGGGCCTAGTCTTTCTGTGGGGTGTCTTGAATTTAAACATCATGGAGGGCTTGGGATTGTGCTGATTTTTCTGTGATTTTCGTTTTTTTGGGCTGTTGTTGTGGCCTTTTCACCAGGGGTAGTGAGTGGTGCATGGGCCTAGTCTTTCTGTGGGGTGTCTTGAATTTAAACATCATGGAGGGCCTGGATGGCATGGAATTGTGCTGATTTTTCTGTGTTTTTCGATTTTTTGGGGTGTTCATGGGGACAGGCCATGTGGGTGGAGGCCATTTTGAGTGCTGCTACAGGCAGGCCCTGGCCATGTGCTGGGAGGCAGGGGGCCATTTTGAATGCAGGCAGTGTTCTTAGGTCTGCAACCATTTTGCCTAGCTTTCAACCTTTATGCCCAGGGGTAGTGAGTGGTGCATGGGCCTAGTCTTTCTGTGGGGTGTCTTGAATTTAAACATGATGGAGGGCTTGGGATTGTGCTGATATTTCTGTGATTTTTGTTTTTTTTGGGCTGTTGTTGTGGCCTTTTCACCAGGGGTAGTGAGTGGTGCATGGGCCTAGTCTTTCTGTGGGGTGTCTTGAATTTAAACATCATGGAGGGCCTGGATGGCATGGGATTGTGCTGATTTTTCAGTGTTTTTCGATTTTTTGGGGTGTTCATGGGGACAGGCCATGTGGGTGGGGGCCATTTTGAGTGCTGCTACAGGCAGGCCCTGGCCATGTGCTGGGAGGCAGGGGGCCATTTTGAATGCAGGCAGTGTTCTTAGGTCTGCAACCATTTTGCCTAGCTTTCAACCTTTATGCCCAGGGGTAGTGAGTGGTGCATGGGCCTAGTCTTTCTGTGGGGTGTCTTGAATTTAAACATCATGGAGGGCTTGGGATTGTGCTGATTTTTCTGTCATTTTCGTTTTTTTGGGCTGTTGTTGTGGCCTTTTCACCAGGGGTAGTGAGTGGTGCATGGGCCTAGTCTTTCTGTGGGGTGTCTTGAATTTAAACATCATGGAGGGCCTGGATGGCATGGGATTGTGCTGATTTTTCTGTGTTTTTCGATTTTTTGGGGTGTATAACTGAACTGATGTTCCTCTGTCTTCCATTGCTTTTTGGGTGCACAAGACTCAAGAGAACCACCAGTGCCAGGAAGAAGTCCTGCAGCGGTGTGTGTGTGCAGCATAACGTCACACGACGTCACGTCTGGCCACAGACAACTCGTGCAACTGCGGCCTGCTGTTCTGACCTCTGAAGAAGATGGCCCCAAAAAAAGTTCCCCGTAGCTCCTCTAGCAAGAAAGTTGCCAGTAAGGAGCAGAAGAAGCAAGTTACCAAGGAGACTGGTGTGCCGCCCGCCACATTTTTTGGGAGTAAAAAAAAAAGTACGCCTGCAGCAGCAGCGGGATCTGCTGGGGACCAAGCTGGGAGCAGCACCCCTGCTCCATTGGGCTCAGTGCCACCACCACCACCACGCCAACTTAAGTCCAAGCCCTTGAGTGCTGCAGAGGCACTTAGTCTAGTTGTTCAATCACCATCGACCAGTGATGTTGGCTCATCGCAAGAAAGTAGCAGCAATGTCCCTCAATCAACACAGGTTGTTGTAACTCATCTGACGAGTGTTGAACAACCACAGCCGCAACAACAACCACATGTGCAAGTACAAGCCCAAGTACAAGTGGAAGGAGAGGCAGCGCAAGGAGATGCGCAAGCAGAGGTGCATGGAGGGTCACAAGTGCCCACAATAGTTGTTCCTCCCGAAGTAGGGGCTCATCAGGAAATTGACAATCAAGGCGAGGTATCATTTGAGGAAGCCACTCCTCCTGATGATCATTCATTGTCTTCAACAACCCTAGCAAGGAAGAGATCAAGGGTGGTGTCTACATCTTCTTCAAGCACACCTCCTTCTGATGATACGGATCAAAATTGGGAACCAGCACCACTGCTGTCTGAGAGTGAGGCACACCATGATCTGACAAAGGTAGTTAAGCGTAAAAGGAAGCTCGTCCAAAGTCTCATAGTTATGGAGTGTGATGAGGCTCAACAAGAAGTGGCGGATACTGCTGCTGATGAAGACTCTCACGACGACGACCCAGTCATCATAAAGGTCACTGCAGCCCCAGCGGGCATGCAGCAAACCGACATTTTGACCCTAGCCCGAGAAGCTGCTGAGCGTGATGATGATGTTGTCGACGAGGAGGCAATGGAAACACCACAATCATTGGAGTTAACTAGTACACCAACACGTACCACTTCCATATTTCTTCCTCGCCAGAAGGGACCTCCATCCACCTCGACCTCAATTAGTGGTGGTGAAAGTGCACAACGTAGTAAAGTTCGGCAATGCACATCCTCCACTTCATCTGGCATTAGCAGCATGACCACCACCACCAGTATCGCCGCCTCCTCCGGCCCCCACAGACATTTCAAGTCCGCAGTTTGGGACTTCTTTAGTGTTTGCCCAAAAAAGGAAAACTTCACCATTTGTAGCATTTGTAAGCATGCAGTTAGTCGTGGTAAGTTTGGTACCAACTATGGTACCGGAGGCCAGAGAGGTCATCTTAAGAGACAGCATGCTGTCCAATGGTTTGCGCACCTAAAAGAGATCAAGGAAGCCCGAATTGCAAGTCAAGAAAACATTGATGTTTCATCTGATGATGACGAGGAGGAAGAAGTGTCAAACACTTCACTTACACCCAGTACCCCTGTCAGCAGCACACCCCCTGTGAGCCACACTAAGAGTGTGGGAGAGAGTGAGACACCAATGCGAAAAAGTTCTTCAGCGAGCGTAACTGGGTCGAAGAAGTCAGCATCATCATCATCATCCCGTAAAAGCATGGTCCAGGCCAACATTAGAACCATGTTGTTTTCAGAGGCGCCATATGATCGCAACCACCCACAGACGCGTCTGTATAACACTAAGCTGGCTAAAATGCTAGCTCTGGACCTTCTCCCTGTTTCTTTTGTAGAAGGGGTTGGTTTTCTAGAATTAGTGGCAGCGCTCTGCCCTAAATGGAAGCTTCCTAGCCGGTTCTATTTTGCCAGAGTTGCGGTTCCAGCACTACATGAAGATGTGCTGGAGGTGATTGGGGCAGCTTTGCAGAAGAGTGCTTTTCACACTATACATCTGACAACAGACATGTGGACCAGTGGCGCAGGCGCTGATTACATGTGCATCACTGCACACTGGGTCTCTTTTTCAGGGGTTAAAGCAAAGCTAAACGCAGGTGTTGACCCAGACCAAGTTTTTAAAGCTGCTCGGAAACATGCAACACTAGCCATGTTTGGCTTGGAGAAACGTCACACAGGAGAAAACATTTTGAATGAGTTTAACACAAAGGTCTTTCACTGGCTGTCCCCCAAAAAACGCCAGATTGGTTATGTTTCCACGGATAATGGCGCCAATTTAGTTAAAGCCATGGAGCTGGGTCAGTATTTCAGAGTGCCGTGTTTGGCGCACTGTATAAACCTGGTTGTTAAAAAATTCTTGAGTGATGAAGACAGTCCAGCGTGCGAGTTAGTGGCCACCTGCCGAAGAATGTGCAACCATTTCAGCCATTTTTTTAAGGCCCGGAAGCATCTGAGTAGCCTGCTACATGAACGTCGAATGCCAGTGAAAGCACTCATCCAGGAGGTGCCAACACGTTGGAACTCAACCTTCTACATGCTTGAGCGTCTGTATGAGCAGTATACGGTACTCGATCACTATTTCTTAACACTGGGTACAGCTCAGAAGGACCTGAGGCTAGATGCGGCGCAATGGAACCTAGTTAAAAGCCTGACAGACATGCTTCGTCCTTTTGAGGTCTTCACGCGTGCAGTCAGCAAGGAGGACTGTAATTTGGGAAAAGCTATCCCATTGTTGCGCATGCTGGAGCACCAACTGAAGGCGGTGTCTTCTATGTTTCAAAAAGATGAAAAAAAGCAAGACGCTTTTGTTTTGGCGGAGAAATTATTAGAGCGCCTAAGTGGTGATGAACGTCTTAAAATGATCCACTCAGAACAGCATTACATTTGTGCTACTATTCTGGATCCACGCTACAAAAAAGCGCTGGCAGGCCGAGCATTCTTTCCTTTTGATGATGAAGATGTTACTAAGTACAAACGTTGGCTAGCCTTGTCAGCCAAGAGGTTTGAAAGAGAACGGCAGCAAATTGAAGGAAAAGGCAGTACATCAGCATCAGCAGGCCATCCCCAGTCAAAAGAATCCACTTCTGCACCTGTGGAAGTGACCTCTCAGCCGTTAAAGACACCGGCAACCGGATCATCTGCACCAGACACAACAGTAACATTGGATGCAGAAGAGGATTGGCTAACTCGGCTTGGGTTTGGTTCTCAAAAGGTCCCAGCAAAAAGTAAGCAAAGTGGAGGAACCTTGGAGGACCTTGAGTCGATGGTGCAGGACTATCTGAATGACTCAACAGAGGTCTATGTTAATGCTGACCCCTTGGCGTATTGGCATGGGAAAAAAGAATTGTGGGCACAGCTCTTCAACCTGGCAATAAACTACTTGTCTTGCCCACTCGCAGGCGTGTCTTCTGAACGTGTTTTCAGTGCTGCTGGTGGCATTGTAACTTCCAAACGGAGCCGCCTCTCGCCCAAAAATGTGGAGAGGTTAACAATGATCAAGATGAATCAGCACCTCATACCACCAGATTACAAAGTACGAGAAAGCACGCCGGATGAAGACGAGGAGGACAGCAACGTAGATGAGGGAATTTCTTCTCTGTTAGGTGACACTGACCTCATCCTGCCTGAATTCGCAGAGTATGATGACGAACCCTTATTCTTATTCCCTGACACCGAGCCCTGAAAATGAGACAGTGAATCAATAACTTTCTTTTTCGTCCTTATTAACTTTTATTCCTGTGTGTCTGTCTTTCTTTGTTTTGCACAGTTAATATAATTCAAACTTTAATCACAAAAACAAGCCCATCAGCAGAACTGTCTTCACTTGTTTGCTTATTGATTTGAAGGTGCCGCAGTCTGCATTCCTCAGGTTCACAAGTTCACAAGAACATGCTCCTCTATCCTCCTCCTCCAGACTCCTATTTCCCTCAAAGCAGAGGGCTGGATTACGCCCAATGAAGAAAGACTCTGCACTTGTGGGGGTGTTCTACTTCTTTGCGGATGAGTTGACGGTCCTGGGGCCATTGCTGGGAAGCTCTAATACCGAATAAAAGTGGTTTGGACCAAATCGGAGGCAAAAACATTTTTGCGTTTTTGCTGACTTGCTTGCCTTTGAGGTGCTCTTTGGGGGGGTTCCGGGTGTTTGTTCGTGAGTTTTGGGGTCTGGGAGCACTGCTGGGACAGTCTAATTTTGATTGCATTTGCTTTTCAGGAAATCTGTGGTGGAAAACAGGAGTTATGACCTAGCTGCACAGCGCGTTTGGACCGAAGGCCGATAAATTTTGTAAGTATGAGATTTTCCTTTTTGGCTGTTTGGGTGTGTTGTGCTTTTTTGCTGGTGGGTTGACGGGTCTTGGGCCATTGCTGGAAAGCTCTAATACCGGATAAAAGTGGTTTGGACCAAATCGAAGGCGAACATTTTTTTGCGTTTTTGCTGACTTGCTTGCCTTTGAGGTGTGCTTTGGGGGGGTTCCGGGTGTTTGTGGGTGAGTTTTGGGGTCTGGGAGCACTGCTGGGACAGTCTAATTTTGATTGCATTTGCTTTTCAGGATATCCGTTGTGGAAAACGGGAGTTATGACCTAGCTGCACAGCGCGTTTGGACCGAAGGCCGATAAATTTTGTAAGTATGAGATTTTCCTTTTTGGCTGTTTGGGGGTGTTGTGCTTTTTTGCGGGTGGGTTGGCGGGTCTTGGGGCATTCCTGGGAAGGTCTATAACCGGATAGAAGTGGTTTGGACAAAATCCATGCAGATTTTTTGTTGTTGCTATTTCTGACATTTTGCTCAGTGTAGCATTTTCGGGGGCCTGTTTGGGGGGCTTCCTGGTGTTTGTGGGTGGGTTTCGGGGTCTGGGAGCACTGCTGGCTATGGATACTTTAGATTGCAAGAAGTTTGAAGCAAATCCATGGTGGCCGAGGGGAGTTAGGGCCTAGCTGCAGAGCGCGTGCGGAGTGATTTTGGAAATTGCCAAGAAAATGACTGTCCCCATTTTTGTACTTTTGCTTTTTGGCTGTTTGGGGGTCTTCTACTAGTTTTCGCCTGGGTTGACAGCTCTGGCGCCATTGCTGGGAAGCTCTAATACCGGATAGAAGTGGTTTGGACCAAATCGGAGGCGAATTTTTTTTGCGTTTTTGCTGACATGCTTGCCTTTGAGGTGCTCTTTGGGGGGATTCCGGGTGTTTGTGGGTGAGTTTTGGGGTCTGGGAGCACTGCTGGGACAGTCTAATCTTGATTGCATTTGCTTTTCAGGAAATCCGTGGTGGAAAACGGGAGTTATGACCTAGCTGCACAGCGCGTTTGGACCAAAGGCCGATAAATATTGTAAGTATGAGATTTTCCTTTTTGGCTGTTTGGGGGTGTTGTGCTTTTTTGCGGGTGGGTTGGCGGGTCTTGGGGCATTCCTGGGAAGGTCTATAACCGGATAGAAGTGGTTTGGACAAAATCCATGCAGATTTTTTGTTGTTGCTATTTCTGACATTTTGCTCAGTGTAGCATTTTCGGGGGCCTGTTTGGGGGGCTTCCTGGTGTTTGTGGGTGGGTTTCGGGGTCTGGGAGCACTGCTGGCTATGGATACTTTAGATTGCAAGAAGTTTGAAGCAAATCCATGGTGGCCGAGGGGAGTTAGGGCCTAGCTGCAGAGCGCGTGCGGAGTGATTTTGGAAATTGCCAAGAAAATGACTGTTCCCATTTTTGTACTTTTGCTTTTTGGCTGTTTGGGGGTCTTCTACTAGTTTTCGCCTGGGTTGACAGCTCTGGCGCCATTGCTGGGAAGCTCTAATACCGGATAGAAGTGGTTTGGACCAAATCGGAGGCGAATTTTTTTTGCGTTTTTGCTGACATGCTTGCCTTTGAGGTGCTCTTTGGGGGGATTCCGGGTGTTTGTGGGTGAGTTTTGGGGTCTGGGAGCACTGCTGGGACAGTCTAATCTTGATTGCATTTGCTTTTCAGGAAATCCGTGGTGGAAAACGGGAGTTATGACCTAGCTGCACAGCGCGTTTGGACCAAAGGCCGATAAATATTGTAAGTATGAGATTTTCCTTTTTGGCTGTTTGGGGGTGTTGTGCTTTTTTGCGGGTGGGTTGGCGGGTCTTGGGGCATTCCTGGGAAGGTCTATAACCGGATAGAAGTGGTTTGGACAAAATCCATGCAGATTTTTTGTTGTTGCTATTTCTGACATTTTGCTCAGTGTAGCATTTTCGGGGGCCTGTTTGGGGGGCTTCCTGGTGTTTGTGGGTGGGTTTCGGGGTCTGGGAGCACTGCTGGCTATGGATACTTTAGATTGCAAGAAGTTTGAAGCAAATCCATGGTGGCCGAGGGGAGTTAGGGCCTAGCTGCAGAGCGCGTGCGGAGTGATTTTGGAAATTGCCAAGAAAATGACTGTCCCCATTTTTGTACTTTTGCTTTTTGGCTGTTTGGGGGTCTTCTACTAGTTTTCGCCTGGGTTGACAGCTCTGGCGCCATTGCTGGGAAGCTCTAATACCGGATAGAAGTGGTTTGGACCAAATCGGAGGCGAATTTTTTTTGCGTTTTTGCTGACATGCTTGCCTTTGAGGTGCTCTTTGGGGGGATTCCGGGTGTTTGTGGGTGAGTTTTGGGGTCTGGGAGCACTGCTGGGACAGTCTAATCTTGATTGCATTTGCTTTTCAGGAAATCCGTGGTGGAAAACGGGAGTTATGACCTAGCTGCACAGCGCGTTTGGACCAAAGGCCGATAAATATTGTAAGTATGAGATTTTCCTTTTTGGCTGTTTGGGGGTGTTGTGCTTTTTTGCGGGTGGGTTGGCGGGTCTTGGGGCATTCCTGGGAAGGTCTAATACCGGATAGAAGTGGTTTGGACAAAATCCATAAAGAAAAGCCTTTTTGCACTTTTTGTAACTTAGGGTTCGTTAGGGTTAGCCCTAGCAGCAGGATTGCATGTGTTTCGGGGTGTTCTAGATTTTTGCAACAGAGTTCTGGGGTCTTAGAGCACTCGTGGGAATGTGTAATTTTGGTTGCAAGTGATTTGAAGAAAATCCATGGTGGGAAAGGGGGGATTTGGCATAGTTAAAGAAAGCCTTTGCCACTATTCTTAACTTGGGGCTCATTAGGGTTAGCAGTATTTGTATTGCATGTGTTTGGGTGGGGGGGTTTGCGAGTCTTGGAGCGATGCTGGGTATGGATACTTTTGCTTGCTTGCAAGTGGTTTGAATACAATCCACGGTGGGTAAGGGGGTATTTGGGCTTACTTTTACTTTCAAAGTACGTTTTGTCACCAGTTTTCTACTAGGCCTCGTTTTTTGAGATCTGATTGGGGGTCTTCTACATTTTTGCGACTGGCTTTAGTAAGGGTCTGGGTGGGAGCACTGCTGGGAAGGTCTAATTTTGTTCTAAAACACAGTTTACAGTACACCTAGCTTGAGGGGAAAGATCCGCTAAATTAATTTGCCCATACTTATTTATCCTTCAAAAGGAGACTCAGACAGAGTACGCACTTTCAAAAATATTGTACTGTCTATTAGGAAACTCAAAGTGTGACTTTTTGCACTACACAGCGTACATACCTTATATTTATTTATCAGTGGTGTTCTAATATCACTTCCTGTTTTTCCGTCAATAATTACAGGCCTGGTTTCAGTCTGTGCAATGGGGAAAAAAGGATGGAGTCAGGCTTCACATTAGCGAGCTGCAATTCAGCATCCGCCAGGCAGGCAGTGGACAGGGTGTCTTCTGGTCACCAACATTGATGGACGAAGCGTCAGCTGGAATGGAGGAGTGCCGCTAATAAGAGGAATTGTTTGATGCGTGCAACTTACTTACCAAATTCAACAGGACAACTACAACAACATACATATACAGTATCCATTGTTTTCTTCTATGAGTGTGACTGCATTTCTTGGATCTCTCTCTACTTCTAAATTGATCCCTACAGCCATTCTATAGGTTTTACTTCGGCTATTTTTTAAACCTAATTTAATGTAAGAAGTGTTTCTCTGAGTGCAGAGATAGGCAAGTGAAAACGCTGCAGCCCTGTACTGTCGCATTCTGTCATTCACGGTTGTCGAAAGTACTACTTACTTTTCAGTAACAATGCATGCAGTAGTGTATGCACTTCCTTTATGTCACGTAAAAGATTTATGGTTAGCTTTGTACCCAAAGATTTCTTTATCTTCAATTATTGTTTGTCCATGCTGTGCTTTTTTTTCTTCTCTCAACAAAACCTACCCAAAAAGAAACCCCCATTCCCATCCATTTTCCAAACCCTAACCCTCTTCCCCCGGGCTGTGTGGTTTTGATTGATGTGTGACTAAATGACATCAATAATTCCACACACTTGCTGGGGAGGATAAGGTCATAGCAACAGGCTGGTGAAGGAATCCGAGGATATATTCTAGACTTACCCAGCTTCAGTACTATTTCTTGTAGTAGTAGCCAATGTCAAAGAAATTTCAACGCAAGTACTAGTTATACTTTCAATACTTTACCATTTGTTAGGCTACATTGTGGCACTGTTCTAGTGTACTGTCACCTGCTATATTCTCTATCGTACCGTTGTAATGCTACAGTAAGGACAAACCAGGTTTCATTTTCTTTTTTTCCATAGGCATGCAACTGACACTGTGTCACACCACTAGTACCACCGCAATGAGGACATTTCATCCGCCCAGGATTGCCAACCTTAATCGCCATTTCCCGTGGAGCCAGCCCTGGGCCTAGCCCTACTTTCAAACACAAATTACAGGTAAGATAAGCGTTTGGTGGGAGGTAGTATAATGGAGTATTAGGAGAGACGAGAGATTGACGGTAGTACTACTAAAGTCCTAGCACTCTTGAATTCACTTACTCTGTGAGAGGCACTTAGTGTTGAAAACATTTAGCCATTTCCACTTAAAGGAAGAAAATGACACAGACTTAAGTTTCAGGAACACAAACTTTCTGTTAAACCCCCACCCACCAGACTCAAAAGCAGTAAAAAACAGGTATGCTCAGATAAAGTTTCAAAAAGTATATTTTTGTAGCCCTAACAAAATAATCTCCCGCAAGACCCTCCCTAACGCCGACGATTGTCCTTCAAAAGTCCCAAAAACAACCCAACTCCCAATTCCCACCCCCCAAAAGTCTCTAAAAAAGGGGCAAGGGACACTACGGCAGGATGCTGTTCACTTTTGCGGCCAGGGCATCATACTCCTTGCGGAGGGTGGCATGGTCGGAGCTGAGGCCCTCCACCAAGGTCTTATACGTTAGGACCTCCTGCTCCAGGTAGGACACGCTGAGGCATAAGCGGTGCTGGCGTGCCTTGTGACTCCTGTGGGGGGCAGCTGCTGTCTTTGCTGCTCGGCGGTGGCGGTTGGCTTTGGTAGCCCGGCTCCGTACCGCTGGAGCACTGCGCTGGCTGGCAGCCCGTGGGGGCCCAGAGGAGGATGCAGCTGTCCCAGTGGATGTTGTACCGGTAGACTGCGTGTCCTCCTCCAGGGCCACCAGCTGCCGATATTCGGCGACAGTGGCATCCAGCCTCCGTTGCCGGGCCATTTGAGCCAGCACCTTCCTTGATGGTCTGTTTGATTTGGAAGGAGCAACTATATGAAGAAAGAAAGACATAGTCTGTAACCAATGCTCCTTAAGATTAACACAAAATGATTGAGCAGAAAGTTGTGTCACAGTACAAGTAGCAAATTGAAAGCACAGTACATAACTATTGAGGACAGTATCTATCTAACCTCCCACTTCTTCATCCTTGCTCTAACATTAGTGGGAGTTTAAGGAACAAATTCTACGAGCACTATGGACTTCCATTACAGTCGACTATGACAGTACACCAGTCTTATTCTTATTCTTCTCTCTTGTTTAGGAAAATTGGTACGTTATCTTATGCAAGCCGGCATAATGCCAGCGCAGTGAACTTGCACCCGAGAAAAACAGACGCACACCATGATGAGTGAGACAGACTTGCGTTACTGTACCGGTCCAGTACATGCAGGTGGTGAAGCTCTTACTTTTCTTTTACGGGTGGCACTGAGAATACTCTGTTAAAAGGGCTACTGCTTAATTATTTAGCTTTCACCCTACAGTGCAAATGAGTACTAGAAAAGGAAAATGAAGAAGCTAAATAATCTGATTATCTATCACTTCACATGGGATGTATTTGATTACATATGGGATGACTTTAGGTGCTTTGCTTATTATTGAGTGAACAGTGATACACCCACACATGAATGACTTACTACTACTACTAAACTAAAGTTATTAAGAGAGGTAGGGAGTGTCCACCGTAAGAACCGGATATATGCTGTGCTTGCAGTTGCAATACAAACTACTGCTACTATTCATGGTAGTATTTGGACAAAATTACAACTTCTTTTCCTTGCCTTTCATACACTGGAACGGACATGCGGGTGCGGTGTTACATGCTCTTCAAAGTAACACTTAGTTCATCCAGTGACCGTCTACTCTCTCTAGATACACATATGCTATCTAAGAGTATATGCTATCTAAGAGTCAGATAGTACCATGATCCAGGCATCCATCCATTCAAAGTATATGCACACATACAGTTTCTGTTTCACCCACCCAGGCTGTTCTCCTTCCACCCATCCTTGCTTCATCATTCACCCAGCCATGCACCATACCATATTCTTTCCTTCCCAGCCACCTCGGGGACCAAGCAAACACATATCATTCTTCTTTGCCAGTCATCATTAAATTTCTCGTCCTTCCACACTTACTTACACCCTTCTTTCGCTTTTCGTTCACCCCATCCATCAAGTTCATCTCAGATCTGATTGGGATTCTTCTCGCCAAAAACTTCACAGCTAAGTCGAAGTACATTTAGAGGAGGCTACTACCTGGTTGATTTATAATACACCCATGCAGAAAGCACACTCTGCAGTCTTCAATCTCAATAAGTAAGGAATATATAGCTTACCTCTGCCCGCCACCACCGTGTGAACCCTCACAGGCACATTGGTGTCGTCCGGCACTTGCACCGCATCCTCCCCAGAAGTGTTCCCCTCATCCACCACCACCACCTCCGCCCAGGCCCCGCCACCAGATGTTCCACCTAAAAAGTACATTTAAGAATGTTAGAATACACCACTCACTACTATATAATATTTGGTCTAGGGGGAATAAAGATATGTGAAAAAAACAGAAAACAATGTAATAATTTGTGACTGTCTACTCTAAAGTAAAAATGTCCCTTTTTCCAGGGAAGGCTGTTGTCTTGCTGCACTTTTTGGCACAACTGATGAATGCTTGCTTTTTATTTTTAACACGCACCACTTTTTCTCCTAACAGACAGAAGCTTGACTTCTAAGAACACGAGCAAGATCAAGTTCAAACCAGGTGAGAGCTTGGCTCGACCACAAGAAATGTGTCCAATTAATCGTCAGCACTAAGCACTTTTCCATTTTCAGTTAAACGTTTAGTTTTATGACAAACTTGATTTTAATAAATGTGTTTACTTTTAATAAAGCTTTTAAACTTAAATAGACTCTGTGGTTTTTGGTCCTCCAGAATAGAGTGGCTGAGCTAAAGGTTTTGGAATTTTTGCAAGCATGAGTCCGTGCCTCTGACATTTCTTGACTCTGACTCCGTACTCTTGTCCTGCGTTGGATAATCTAATCATCATTGATACAAAGTCTGTTATCACTGAGGTATGTGGAAAGTCTAACAGCGCCTATTATAATTGATAAGCTAAGCAATGTATTATTTAGTGTCCATAGTTCTGTTTGTGCAGATTTGTCCCTGCAACAGTAGTAGAATGGATTGTCCTATCCAAACCAAAAGTAAAGTAGTATCTTATTCTTTCTTGAAAAGACAGTATGGACAATCCTGAGAACTGCACTCAGTGCATAGAGCTATTGCTGACTAGAATGGGAGTCCAATGGAATTGACAAATGTGCAATCTTAGTTAGCTCCACAGACAGTCTAATAAGAATATTCTAGTAATACCACAGGGAGTCCTAGTCGAGGCAGGATAAGAATTTAGATCCAGTCTACAAGAAGATCAAAGACGATTTAGAAAAAATCGAATGAGGAACGCTAGGAAAAAATAGGTACTCTATATTAAAATTAAAACTTACCGGGGCCAGCAAAGGAGCCCTCGCCTGCCCGATCCTGGCCTGCATCCTGTTGAACAGCACCCTCCTCCTCCTGTGTCCTCTTGCCCCTGGCGGGAGCTGATGTACAACATGAAAGAAAGAAAGACCAGAAAAGTGGCTGAGGGAAATCTACAAGATTTCAATCAGTCACTTTGAGGACAATGATGCGTGACTCAAACCCTGCGCCTGCTTGAAGCAGACGTACGGCTTGACCCAGCATTGGGGAGATAGGGCACCCCAGAGCATTGCTGGAGCTGCGCCATCGTTGCGACACAACTCCAGCAATGCGCCGCCTTTACGGCACAGATGCGTAACGCTTTGGTGACGTTTTGGACCCATGGTGCGCCGCATTGTAAATACGGCGCACCATGGGTGGTGGTGGCGTGGCGCACAATTACTGGCGCATCCCTGCTACTTTGCAGGGATGCGCCGGTAATTAAAAATCTGACCCTTAGTGTCTAGCATTACGCAGTTCTTTAAACTACACTCATGCATAATTTCACAGGCCAATGAAATGAACACAAAATCGAAAACAAATAAGCATAGTAGCAGCGCTACTGAGAAGGAGAGCAGTGCACCTGAAATGCACAGAAGATTTTGAAATATAATTTACCTACAATGTAATCAGCAGCATTATTGCTCTTGGTAAAAAACAAAAATTTGTAAGATAATAACACACAGAGCAGGAGAAAACATAGTAAAGAAATAGCTACTACTACTCACCAAGCCCGGGGATCTCAAGGTCGAGCAGATCGCGTTCCCGGTCCAGGAGATCCGTCCAACGGTGGGTGGCCTGGTTGTAGGTGCGCCGGACCCGAGAGTGTTGGTACATGGCCCGGCACACCTTCTCCCATTACTTCCGGCGCTCCTTGATCCCGTACCCGCTAGCGATCCTGCCGCTGCCATGATGGTCCTGGGGAGGCGGCGCTGAACATAATAAACTAGTGCGGCCACCTCCTCCGGGCTGAAGATCTCCCGGGGTGCGACCTGCTCCCCCCTCAAACGCCCGCACGGGAGCCAGGCACGGGGTGCGGGACCCTTCCCCTTCTCGGGATGCTTCCCGGCTCCCTTTACCATGGTCTGGGCAGAAAGGAAGCTAAATAATAAAGAAAATAGAATAGGGAAGATAAGAAAAGAAAAGAGTTTAAAAAAGTAGTTTAAAATTAACCAAAAGTAGCAGAAAACACAAAAATATAGAGCTAGAAAAATAGATGGATAGATAATAAGTAAAATAGATTAAAAAAAACTTCAAACAAGCAAAGGATGGCAGAGATTCAGAGAGGATAGAAAAAGCATGCCCAGAACCATAGCAATGAATGAGAAGCAAGATGGCCGCGCCCGTTCACGACCGCGTGGGTAAGTTCGCGCGAGATTTTCCTCGCGAAAACACGCAAAATTGTACTAGCGAGCCGCACACTTTGCGAGATTACACATCGCGCCCGGAAACGGGAATACCTCATGCAAACAAGATGGCCGCGCCCGTGAACGACCGTGAGGGTAACTTCGCGCCGTTGCGCTACAAGCGGCTCGCTAAAACGCACAAAACCTTGCGAACTAACACGCCGCAAAAAAACAAATCGCATATTTGCACAAATTCGCAGCTTCCGAATTCGATTTAGCGCCCCGCGAATCACGCGAAATTGCAGAAAAACGAGTTTTGCAAAACTGAAAGCACTCAGCAGGTGCAAAGGTTCAAACTCATCATTAGTAACCATTCCCTGTAGTGCTTCCTGACTGGGGCCCCTCCAGAGTTCAGTTGCTAGTTGCAACAATTGTATGACCCTGCTCTGACCCTCACAGCAGGCTCATAGAATAGCTACAAGTAGGCCACAAAGGTCCTGGAAAAAAAAATTGCACTGCAACAGAAAGCAAATTACAGATAAGGAAGCAGGTGCCAGACTGGAATTTTAAAACAGTGACACATTAATAAATCAACCCCAAATTAATTCATGTCAGTTGAAGCAGGGCAGGTGTGCTTGCTTTTCCCCCCCATAATCTACAGTGATGATGAACCAGAGGGTGGCATTGATGTACCAGAGGGTGGCATGGGTGAAACAGAGGGTGGCAGTGGTGAAACAGAGGGTGCTGGGAACCTGTGATGATGAACCAGACGTAGAAACAATGTCGCGACCGTTGCGAGCCGGCAAGTAAGTTCTCAATTGCGAACTGGTACAAAACCCTCGCGAACTGGCAGAAACCCTTGCGAACACACAAAAAAAAATCCGCAAATTCGCGAGAATTTGCGGATTTTGCGGATTGCGAGTTTGCAAATTCGCGAACGCCAGATTCGCAAAATTCGCCCATGCTTACTAGGAACCCAGGGTCAAAAGGTTCCCCTGTAACTGAACTACGCCAGAAAGATCGTGCTCTGATTACTGCTGAGAGCGTGGCTTGCAATTGTGGCCGTGGAGGAGGATCGGTGTGCTCATCAGCGAGGGTCGGAGGTCTGTGGTGCCTCCCCTCGTGAATTTTGCTGCAGAGCGGTTGTGAGGCCGAGAGGGCGGTCTATCCGTGACCTGCGCCCTCAAAAACCATCTGCCGCCTGTTCACCGCCGCTGCCCGGGGCCAGGAATACCCTGAGAAGTTGCCGTTCGTAAGCGGAGGCGAAGATCGGAGCCGCCGCGCTTCCATTGGCTGAAGGAGCCGAGCCCCCTCACTAACGCTGCAATGGGATTGGCCCGCGCGCCGCAGCGTCATTACTGTTGCCGTGCTGTGGTTGGCTGAAGAGAGGAGCGTCATCGCAGGCCTGTCCCGGGAGCCGCACTGCCATTGGCTGACTCCCGGGTGTGCAAGGAGGCTCGCGCCGAACGCCGCGACAGGATTGGTCCCCAGTCATCGGGACCTCTGGAAGTGCTGTGTGATCACCGCCGGACCCGGGGAAGAGTGACCCGACCTCGCCGTGGGAGTTCCTGAAGTGCCCCCAGCCCCCGGCATGCCTGTCTCTGCTCGGAGCGCCGAGCTAGCTCCCCGCCGCTCCCCGAGGAACTGAGAGCGGGCGGAGGGCTACTGAGACCGGCCGGGGCTGGGAGCGAGTGTGCTCTGCTCGGCCCGGTGCGCCTGGAGCCTTTGGAGGTGCACGATCGGCCCTGCAGTGTCCTGGACCACGCGGTGAGGCGCGCTTGCAGCGCTTTAGGCCCATAGAGTGAAGGGCTGATTGGCCCGCGTGCCGCAGCGTCATTACTGTTGCGTGCTGTGGTTGGCTGAAGAGAGGAGCGTCATCGCAGGCCTGTCCCGGGAGCCGCACTGCCATTGGCTGACTCCCGGGTGTGCAAGGAGGCTCGCGCCGAACGCCGCGACAGGATTGGTCTTCCGTCATCGGGACCTCTGGAAGTGCTGTGTGATCACCGCCGGACCTGGGGAAGAGTGACCCGACCTCGCCGTGGGAGTTCCCGAAGTGCCCCCAGCCCCCGGCCTGCCTCTGCTCGGAGCGCCGAGCTAGCTCCCCGCCGCTCCCCGAGGAACTGAGAGCGGGCGGAGGGCTACTGAGACCGGCCGGGGCTGGGAGTGAGTGTGCTCTGCTCGGCGCGGTGCGCCTGGAGCCTTTGGAGGTGCACGATCGGCCCTGCAGTGTCCTGGACCACGCGGTGAGGCGCGCTTGCAGCGCTTTAGGCCCATAGAGTGAAGGGCTGATTTTTAAATATAAATAACACGCTGGCATTGCTTGACTGTTTATTGCTACACCTATTTGAGATAAGTCAGTGGTATTACTTAAAATACTTGGGCAGTCATCTGAAGAGCTGGTGACCCTATAAATCAGTATTGCTAGTTTTCAATACAGATTTAAAGAGACTTGAGACTATTTTGTTTTTAATAAGAACTTCCTAACAACTGTAACCATAAGATTAAGTGCAACATATTCCTGAAGAAGTGATCATCGTGTATTGTTGATTACTGCTGCAACTAGATAAAGTTATATTTTCTATATATACTTACCTGTGTGGTCTCAGTTTGTGGTGGATTGGGGATTACTGTTGTGTTAAGTGCATTTATTATACACATTGCCTTGGGGATAAGCCTGCCTGCTCGCGCCAAGCTACCTAGAGGGGGAGCAGGGGTTATCTACCGTGTGTATTCCTTCACCCTGACTAGAAGCAAGGGTCCCTACTTGGTCTAAGGTACTTACCTCTGCCAATTAGAGACCCCCAGATCTAACAACCCCTAAATCGCACAATAGCGCGCAGCGGCTCTAATGAGATCCCCTCTGAGACCAGTACTCATGTTATTTTTAATGCAAGGGAAACTTTAGACACTTGCACTACTAGGCCAAAAAGGCCAGCCAGTGAAAGTATTGGACCAAATGGAAGGAGAGCTGAGCCCTTGGCAAAGTGCACAAGGGGTGGGCCAGCAACAAGGTCACAGAACAAGATTAAAGGCAAAAGCGAAGCTAACAAAGATAAAAGGACAAGCATATCTGATCCAAGCGGGGAGTGTGTGGGAATGGGTATTTCCATTAATAGTGATATAGCTGAACCGGGAGGCACTCAAGCATTCTGGGTGCGAATGGAGTCTGTGATATCCTCTTCTTTAGCTCCTTTTTGGTCTAGGATAGAAGCCTTGGAGAACAAGATTAATAGTTTGACCAAAGAGGTCAAAAAAGGTCTTACACTATCCCAAGATAAGGAGAGGGGCCTATGTACACTTGCGATGGCTACAGGGAATACGCCCTTAAGTGGGACTATGGTTGTGCAGTCTAACATCTCGACTGCACACCCCATCCCCTCTAAGGCTGTCAGTAAAGTAATCTCAAGTGCACCAGCTTTAGAAGGGTCTGCCACCCCGTGTAGTCAGACACACCTAGCTAGTCGCCCAAAGCACAGCAATATTCAGCAAGCCGGTGCAATGCAAATACACCCCAGCAATAATGCAACAGGTACAAAAATGCTTCCTGGTGGGGCAGACACCCGAAAGCAAGCCCGCGGGTTAAAACCTGCAGTAGATGTTATAGTTTTACCTCCCGCATCGAGTCCCTTGGTGGTAGTCCTGACAGGCGTTCCCCCACTAAGGGAAGATCAACTTGAGACTTGGGTAGAGTTGAAAAATAAAACAGTGGACTGGTTGATCAGGCATAAAGGCTTTAAGCCCTTTCTTGCAAACCACATTTTGATGATTCGGAGAGTGGCCTGGTTACGGAATTTGTCTAAAAACATTGGGGGTGATTGCATCATTGTTAACTTTGATAGATGCGATTTTGTTTTAACTACTTTGGAAGCACAGGACTATTCTTTTACAACCACATGTATTGCTGCATTACCGTTGGGCTATTTTTATAAACCATAAGCAAGATTGGTAGGAGGGATTAATTTGGTCACCCCTATTTCAAACCGATATGAGGTTTTATCAGGCTTGGATGAACAAGGTTGATTGTTGAACAGAGAAGGGCCTGAAATGCCACAGCCTGCTACTACTAAATTGTTGGAGGGTAGTGTAACGCCCATTATAGTTGAGTCAGAGGAGAATTCCACCACTGAGCTGGTATCTCTTAATCTAGTAAGTATGCCGACCTTGGGAGAGAACATAACAGCCAAGGTTGCTACTATGAACAAGAATAAGATAGGGGTACTCTCTTGGAATATTGCTGGGCTGTGGTCCAAAAGAGGGAACAAAGCTTGGGAAGATTTTCTATCTGCAAGTCATACTATAGCGTTGCAGTAAACCTGGGAGGTGAGAGACCCATACTATTTGGATGGTTATCTCTCCTTTAACAAGCTTGCCCTACCATCCCAAATGGGAAGACCTAGGGGTGGTCTTTTGCTACTGTTTAGCTTAAAATTATCTTATAGTCCAGCGCTGGTGGCTTCCAACTACCCTCACATTTTAGCTGTTAAGTTGGAGAGTAAAAATAGCCTTCCTACATTATTGGTCATACATTTTTATAATTCTTTTACTAGGGAAGACGAATTAGAGCACCTGAAATCACTAAGTGCTTTTTTAGATGATTTTGAAATATGTAACAAAGCCCCTTACTATGTAATAATCCTAGGCGATTTTAATATCCATGGTTGTCACTTAACCTGTTTGCAAAGTACTGAGCAAGAACCCGCTTCACAGGGGCTCATCCATTTTGAACCAACTAGAAGCGGTGTGTTTCTAGAGAGTCTTTTAGCTGCCCATTACTTGTTTTGTATTGAACAATTGGATCTTTTAAAACCATTGCCAACTTATACAGGTCAAGGACATGACAGCATTATTGACTATATTTCGATGACATGCCCTCTGATGGACCGCGTTGGCTATTTGGAAGTTGAGCAGGTTGGGATGAGCGACCACAACCCCCTAAAGACGGCCATTGAAATTGAGGCCCTTATTTTAGATATACCCCTGGCCCCTATAGTAAATACCAATTTGTTTACTAACTCTCAAGGAAGAAGGTTGAGATGGGAGGTTATTACTCCGGCCGACTTTCTTGGTACCTTATATGACAGTAATTGTGAAGATTTTAGCCTCTGCTCAGATCCTGGTGTGGAATCTATAGAAATCCTAGGTGCCTTTGACCGTATTTGTGGCAATATTCATTTATTGGACTGTAAACATCCATGGTCGAAATTCGTTATCCAAGGGATCTCTTTAGTCTCAAGATAATCCAAAAATGTTTCAATCTACTGCCTCTTTAAAACAACAACCTCTCTGATCTATACAAACAGGACAGCACAAACAAAAAATGTGTGAAAAGCGAGATGACACCTCACGGGCGCACCACCAATGGGGCCCCTGGTTGGTACTCACCAGGATGGCCCTGTTCTCATCATCGGTGCCATCAAGCTAAAACAAAAGCGTGTCTCGAACCCCAAAAGTAAAAAGACAGTGGATGGTGCAGTGGACACAACTTATATGTGACACAACTAACAACATGTAACATTTAACATATAAGTCACTGCGCAACTAGGACAATAAACTTTACTTTCGTTCCTTTCTTTGTTGCAAACAGTAAACACACATATACTAAAAAAGGAGAGAGTGAATACTACCTATCGAATCGATAGGTAGTATTCACTCTCTCCTTTTTTAGTATATGTGTGTTTACTGTTTGCAACAAAGAAAGGAACGAAAGTAAAGTTTATTGTCCTAGTTGCGCAGTGACTTATATGTTAAATGTTACATGTTGTTAGTTGTGTCACATATAAGTTGTGTCCACTGCACCATCCACTGTCTTTTTACTTTTGGGGTTCGAGACACGCTTTTGTTTTAGCTTGATGGCACCGATGATGAGAACAGGGCCATCCTGGTGAGTACCAACCAGGGGCCCCATTGGTGGTGCGCCCGTGAGGTGTCATCTCGCTTTTCACACATTTTTTGTTTGTGCTGTCCTGTTTGTATAGATCAGAGAGGTTGTTGTTTTAAAGAGGCAGTAGATTGAAACATTTTTGGATTATCTTGAGACTAAAGAGATCCCTTGGATAACGAATTTCGACCATGGATGTTTACAGTCCAATAAATGAATATTGCCACAAGAACTAGGACTGGTGTTGTTGATTAGCTTACAGAGTGGAGGGCGTCCTAGTTCTGTTTGTCTTTCCCTCTAGACTCCTATTTTTGTAGTGCCTTTGACCGTATCACAAATCAAAAAGCTACTAATTTAATTTGGTGAGTCAAAGAACGGCCTAAGAAGTTTAAAAACTGGTTTGACCAATCGTGCATTACTGCACATAACGCTTTAATGATGGTCCTGGAAGCCCCTGAAAGGGATTTAACTAGTATCGCTGAAGCCAGGAGGACCTATAAAAATGCAATTAAGTCACGGAAAACTGAGCTTAAAGAGATGGCCTGGGAGGATTTAAGTCAAGCTAGCACCATGAAAAGCAGTGCCCACTTCTGGAAGGTCATAAATAGTCCACTCTTTGATGAGGCAGACAATACCAACAAGGACTGCCTCATCGCCCCAGAAAGATGGGTGGAACATTTTAGTAATTTATACTCTGTGAGTATGCTACCATCGTCTTCTGGTGCTAGGGACCTAAATCACGTATCAAATATTATTTTTCAGGAGGAGGAAGTAATGGACGCAATCCTATCAACCTCTAAAGGGAAAGCGCCGGGCCCAGATGGGGCCGGGCAGATGTGTATAAGGCCGATCCAAGACTGTGGGCAAACATTTTAACTAGAATTTTTAATGCTTCTACCAAGGCGGGGTTCCCAAGAACATGGGGCAAAGCACTTATAGTCCCTATATTTAAAAAGGGCTCAAGAGAAGATCCGTCCTGTTATAGGCCGATCTCACTCTTGGACTCTGATGCAAAAATAATGGGGAAAGTCGTTTTAGCGCGGTTGATAGAATGGCTGGACAATAATGAAATTGTTTCTGACCTGCAGTATGGTTTCAGGCAGGGGAAAAGCACGGCGGGTCAATGCCTGAATTTACATTTGGTCATAGGAAGATTTACAGTTGCAAGGCAGGGAGATATCCACCTAGCCTTTATGAACCTCTCGACTGCTTTCGACCTTGTAAATAGGCAAAAGTTATGGGCCTCTCTTTCTGATATTGGGCTCGATCCCACTCTGATATACTTCCTGGCTGGAATACACGAGAATAACACTGCTGCAGTACGTTACAATGAAAATGGGAGCCTAACTGACGCATGGCCCGTTAAATGTGGAGTAAGGCAAGGGTGTATCCTCGCCCCTCTGCTGTTTTCACTTTATATAAACAAATTGGGCAATGCATTAACAACAGTTTTTGAAGACATCCCAAGGGTGGGTTCCAAAAGAATTCCAGCACTGCTATATGCTGACAACGCCGTCTTGGTGGCTAGAACAGCAAGAGGACTGCAATTGCTTTTAGATCATTTTATTCGTTTTATGGACTCTCTTGATCTTATAACTAATTTTAAGAAGTTGCACTCCATGACAATAGGCGGAAAGAAGGCGAAAAAAGCAAGATTTTTTTGTAAAGGCCTGGAATTGACCAAAGTCCCGACATTTCCATATCTAGGGATAGTATTTGATCATAAAAGGTCATGGGTGGTGCAGCGAACCTCAAAAAAGAATGGTCTAGCAAGGTCTACTGGGGCTGTTCTGGGTTTCGCCAAGCGATTAGGTTCTAAGCCTCTCCCAGCCCTTATGAAAATCTATAAAGCTAAGTGTGTCCCCATGGCTCTATATGGGAGCGAGGTATGGGGCTACACTGACGCTAGAGAAATACAAGTAGCAGAAAATATTTTTCTACAGAAATTATTGTCGCTCCCAGCTTCTGCTGCTAATTTTAACGTACATGAGGACTTAGGAGTCGGTTACATTCAAGATCAGATTGCTGTCACACCTTTATTAGGCTGGTTAAGAATTTGGGCCCAGAAACCTCCTAATTTGAATCAAGACATAATCCAAGATTGTATGTCCCTAGATAGAGCCTTGGATATTCCTTGGCTCAGATATGTTAAAACTCAAATGGCCATTTTAGGCAGCCCAGAACTGTTTACAAACCCAAAGGCGTTGAGTAAGGTGGCTATTAAAGCCATCAAACTCCAGTTCTTAAACAGGTCTATGTTAACAAGGGAACAAGATGAGCTGGTCAAACCCTCAGTTAGAAGTTTTGTAATTCTAAGTTCTGGGAGAGGAATTCAGCCGTACTTAACATATATAAACAAACCTTTTCATTTGTTTGTATTGATAAGATTTAAGTACAATAAGCTTCCATGGCTACTTTCTTTCCCAAAGGGCTTTTTGAAGGAGGGGGCCCTTGGTCCATGCCCCTGTGATAGTTTTTCAGACCAGAACACCTTACATATGATTTTCTTTTGCGATTTTTATGTTACTATACGCAGGAAATTCATATTGCCATTGTTAAAAGGCTGCAATTTTGAACATGTCAGGCCAGCTTTGACATATCTGCAATGTCTGAGGTCCCCGATGGTATGCTTTGGAGTGGCTAGTTATATCACAGGGGCAAAATAGTCGAAGAAATAAGATGCAGTTATTATGACATGAGCCTTCTATTTTTGCATATGTGGCGACTTATCAAGGAGTACTTATTGACATGAATTTTTATTGTTGTGTAGCTTTTAAAAATGTAAAATCAGTGAGTGTCCATCTTTTTAATTATTTATTGAATGTCAAGTATTATGTTTGTAAGGGACAAGTTACTCAAATGGTCTACTCTTAATATTTATGAAATATGTATGTTGGTATTAATTGCATCTTATGTATTTAGTGAATATTATTATGACCTTTGTGTGGAATTGTGCTTTGATGGTTTCAAAACTTTTTAACCGAATAAAGCTGATTGTTGACTGACTGGCCTGGTTGTGGGCGGTCCTGCTCGAGGGAAGGGGGGGGAGTGGCTTTGCCCACTGTTGTGGGTACTGTTTGGTCGGCCCCAGGACCGAACAAAGCAGTCATGCGTACTCCCCCTTTTTAGGTCTCGCCTGATCCAGCGCATGCGCTGTTCTCGCGAGACATTTAGTAAGTGGGCTTTAAAAATCCCACCACACGCTTTTGCTTGTGGCCTAAAGCTTACGGTTACGCGCACAGGCGCCATCTGGCTTTCCATCATGGCTCATTAAGCGCATCGCTTGCGGCACCCTTACAGAGCACGATTTCTCGCTTGCAGTCTTGTTTTTATTTCATTTTAGCTCGCGTTCAGAACTCCCGGGCTTGTTCCGGTTACTTGTCTGTCTCCATTTTTTGAGGGGGATTCGTAGTATTTCCTAAAGTTGCTTCAGGGTGCGGCAAACACATGGGAATATTCACAGAGAAGCATGCCGCTTGAACTCATTGCGTCCGAGCATGAAAGAGCGGACAAATTACGAGCATCAGTAATTCTTTCACGGGGTAGGACTTTGTGGGCTCTCGGGTATTTTTTTGCGGGTGGTGGCGGCTATTTATTTTGCTAGGCCGGTTTGTCTGCGGTCATGTAGTCGCTTCAATGGTTCTAGGGTAATTTGCATTTTCCCAGCAGGTGGCGTGCTTTTTAAAAATTTCCTGCACGCACCTTCACCGAGCAGCCCTGAATGGACAAACCTGATGGGACAATATCTGTCAATATGGTTGTCTTGACGCATGGCCAGTGATGAATAATTCTGATAAGCGTGGCTCAAATCCACCCGAGTGACTTACCACACTCACCTTTAGGTACTCAGTAAGAAATCAGCCGGACAGTGGAGAAGAATAAACAAGGTAATTTTATTAGGCCACAAACTCCCATATGAGAGGGCCCTGTCCGACCTCACCCCTAAGAGTGCGCCGAGAGGACTGACTCATCTCATCACAGTAATACATTATATCATGGTACAGCAAAGTAAAACACGCCCATACTGGAAAAGTACTGAACCCCAGAGAGGGGAACAATGGCCTCACACAAGAGGCATCTGCACCTGCAAGAGGAACATTTGGTTATCTCTGCCCAAGGCCGCGGAGCCAGGTCTCAGCGTCTCCAGAGCATGAGAACATTACAGATAAGAAACTTGCTAGTTTCGGCCACAGTTAGCTAAGAAACGAAAAACTGCTGCATTAGGGTTTTTCCTATTCCTACGGGAGGGGGGAATGAGCGAGTGCGACTCGCACACACAGATGAACATCCAAAATGGTGGCACACAAGCTAAGCTAAGAAAAGTGAACATCACCACACGTATAAATGAATAATACTATGAATAGTAGAAACGCAAAAAGGCACAAGTGAATACGTCATTAGTTAGACACATGATGCTAACTCGCATATGTTGAATGGCATTGGGCGGGGCATCGGAAAATGAAACCTATCAGACCCTCCTTTTAGCATCATTTGGCTAACTGGAGCGTAGCCTTTATTAACTAAAAAGGTAGGGTCTTCACACACCATACTAAGGGCGGGGAAACACTTCAATCAAAAATATCATCATCAATGAGCATCAACCAACGAATGTCAGGAAGTTCTATTGCATTAGAAACAGGATATTGACCAGTCACTTTTCTTGGAGACCGCAAATTGCTGGCATACATTGAGCAACAAGGGGGAAGACAATAAATGCAAAGGCAACAAGTCAGTAACACACCCACTACTCCTACAACCCCCATTAGAATCTTCCAGCCCCATGAGGAGAAAACGCCCCATAGCCACCCTTGTAGTTACCATGTCCCAGTGTCTTGATGAAGTTGAGTCGCTAGCCTATGAAGTTTCTGTACCGCTAAGTTAACAGTGGGGGCTGAATCAGGGATATATACGCAACAGGACGTCCCGATGACGCGGCAGGCTCCACCCCTATTAGCAAGGATGACGTCTAACACCATCCTATTTTGGATCGTAAATAATCTCATAGCCTGCATCTCGACAGACATGTTAGCTGCAATGTCCGCCTTAGTGTTCACTACTTTCTCCTGCTGTTAAATATTGGACCCCAGAACGGCAGTAAACCCTTAGAAAAATCTGTCCATTGTTGTAGAGAAGTGTCTGTCTGATCTACATCCTCAACTTGGAGCGCCCTCCTTATGCGCTGCTCTGGCATAACAGCAAACCTTCGGTAAGTCTTATGATATTCTGAGGGTGCCACATAGACAGGTGGAAGCAGATAGGCCAGGTAACAGACCCCACCCCAACCCTCAGGCAGCCACAAATACCCCTTGTCTCCGCAGACAAAGTAAATATTTGGAGGTGTAACTAAAGAAGGACTAAGAGGCAGGCGGATCGATGCAGTCACATTGCAAGAACTGTTCCCAACTTTTATAGGGCCCCTCCCTATGATACAAAAAAATGGTGAAGGCCCAACAACTGCTAAGGGCACCAAGGAATGACTGCAACCATTCGTCGCTGGGGGGTGTCTATAAGCTAGAGAAGAGTTCAACTGTAGAAAACTCTCCCGAACTTTGTCAGTGTCATTTGGAGTCATGAATCACCCTACTTTCTTCGAACATGTCTCCAGAAATGTTTGATCAAAACGTCCATCAGTAAACAGCTGCCCAAGAGAAGAAGCGGGCATAGGCCGTACTCGCAGCAGAAGGCAGCAACCCACAAACCCAACAATCGGTCACATTATATACCGCATGAGCATGATGTAGAGTCTTAATGAAAACATTATCTCGATAACCTTTTCGCAGGCATTGTTCACCATAATCAACAGTAATCATATTGTGTTCAGGAATAGCAGAAGGTGTGGGGGCAAACATATGTACTGGATAGGCTTTGTCCAGAAAAAACAATATTCCAAGGATCAGTATGAACGCAATAATCAGTATTATGACGGCCATAATTTTTCCCTTATGTGGTAAAGCCAACCATGGGGAATCGGGCTCTGGTCTCCGAGGAGCTGCAAAAGGCTGCTCCTCCTCTGGGATGGGACGGCCAAAGGGGTACATTTTTCCCTAACTAAAATCAAAAAGAAAAACTAAACTGAAAATGTAAAAATAGTCCCAGTCACTCCGAAACCGGCCAGAGGGGTTCTTCAACCCTAAAAAGGGATCTTCTTCCCTGTGTCCGTTAAAGCCTCACAGGCAGACTTCTATTGTTCATTCCCTAATCCCTCGATGGAGTCGCACAGCTGCAGCAACTCAGGAGCACTAAATCTGGGCCCAGACACAGCTCTAATGCACCAGGGCTCTTACCAGCAATCCATCCCTAACTCTGAGCTATCCTGCAAACATTGTCCGCACCTCTTCCCTATCTAAGCCCTTCTTCCAGTGCTCAGTTCTTCATACTTTTCTCTTTTCTAGGCCGCAGATTATAACGAGTGCTCCCTCGCACTTCAGGATCTGTGAACAGAATGGGGAGGTCTCTGGCAATAACTGTATTTTCTGATGCCTGCTCTCTGTGATCAGGGGAAACCTCGGAGCTTTCAATCGGATTTTTCCTCCTCTTTTCCGTACTCAGCTCCTCACCCCTCACTAAAGCATCGAAGAAGGGAGTGTATCTTGGTATCGTTTCACACTCTTGATCAGCAACGCCGCCTCTCACCCATTCATCACACGTTTGACATGAGATGCATGCGTCCACGCCTTCCGACCCTCAACTCGAAGTGCGGTGCGGGTGGTCAGGAGCACCTGCCTCGGCTCCGACCACCTTGGTTCCAAACAGGACTTCCGTTGATACTTCTTCACCACAACCCAGTCCCCGGGTTGTATGGTATGTCCAGGCCCTTCCGGCAACGGCTTCAGGGTGTCTGCTACCTGCTGATGAATAGAACGGAGATCTTTAGTCAAAGCATACAAGTAGTCTATCAACAAAGGATATTCTATTTCTGAAAAACATTTCGGCCTCTGGACCCCCCACACATTGGCGGGCGGCCAAAGACCACTTCATGGGGGGAAACGCCTGTTTTGGAGTTAACTGTTACTCTGGTGGAAAGCAAGGCCAAGGGAAGCGCGTCTGGCCAGCGTAGCCCTGTACTCTCCTGTATTTTGGCCATCTTCAGTTTAAGGGTGCCATTGAACCTTTCCACTAAACCTGCAGCTTGGGGGTGTTGGGCTGCGTGAAACTTTTGGGAAATCTGCAGTCCCTTACAGATTTATTTAATCAACTCAGCATTGAAGGACGTGCCGTTATCACTCCAGATCACTCGGGGCAGGCCATACAGAGAGAAGTACTACTTTATCAACATCTTAGCTGTTGAAATGGCCGTGCAGTCTTTAGTTGGGAAAGCCTCCACCCATCTGCTAAAAGAGCATACCACCACTAGGACATACTTGAGATTGTTAATCCTTTCCATTTCAATATAGTCCATCTGAATCACCTCAAAAGGGAAAGAAGGAGGAGCAAAATTGCCCACCGGAACAGGAGTTCCTTTTCCAGGATTATTTCTTAAACACACCATGCATTGTCGCACTAAATGCGCAGCCACTTTGGAAATATTCTTGTTGCTCCACACTGGATCTAATAGTTTGCATATCCCTTAGGCACTAATATTGGCTGGCCCATGAGCCATTGTCACCACTGGGAGGACATATGCGTCCGGTAGTAACCATCGTCTTTTGTCAGTCACATCCGTCCAACATTCATCAGAGTCCAACCGCCCCCCACCATCCTTCCATGTCCTTAACTCATCCTCAGTCGCTTTTTCCTGTATGTTCCTCACACTCTGCACAGTATCTGTGAACATGTTAACATCCGGCACCCACCTAGCTGGTCCGGCCACAAACATTTGTGGGAGTTTCGTCCTAGCTGTCTCCTTAGCTGTCTGGTCTGCAAATGCGTTACCCCGTCCTACAACATCCACCACTGCTTTGTGTGCACTACACTTTATCACAGCTAATCATCTGGGGAGTGTCAATGCTGCCAGTAGTCGTAATATCAATGGGCCATTCTGAATTCTCTGTCCATGTGATGTCAAAAAAAACCCGTTCTGCCCACAGTCACCCATAACTATGAGCCACGCCGAAGGCGTATTGGCTGTCAGTGTAAATATTCACGTCCAGTCCTTCACTCAATTCACACACTCGCATCAAAGCTATTATTTCCGCGGCTTGAGCCGAATGATATGGAATCCTAGAAGTCTCCACCACTGTTTCTAATGTCGTAACTGCGTATGCTGCAGTTGAAGTACCGTCTGCAAGTTTAAAACAGGACCCATCAACATGCAGTTCCCCGTCAGGATCGTCTAGGGGTTTGTCTGTCAAGTCTATTCTTCCCTTCGTCTCTTCCTCTGTCCGAAACAAGCAATCATGGACTTCATCGTCCTTTTTATCTGAAGGGATGGGTAGCAACGTGGCTGGGTTCAGAGTGGCACATCTTTTAATCTTAACGTGGGGTGCAAACAATGTCATTTCGTAGCCAGTAAGACGAGCACTAGTTAAGTGCTGCGTCTGCGTTCTATTCAATAGGATGTCCACAGCATGCGGTACCATTACTGTAAGGTCTGAACCCAACACGAGCCCTGCCGATTGTCTAATAGACACCGCAGCAGCCGCTGTAGCCCTTAGACAGCTCGGCAGCACTCTCGCCACATTGTCAAGCATAGCGGAAAAGTAAGCGCAGGGTCTTTGTTTCCCACCAAAGCATTGTGTTAAGACAGACAACGCGCAACCTTCCGCCTCATGCACATAGAGTACAAAAGGCTTCTGGTAATCGGGAGTTCCCAGAACGGGTGCAGAACACAAAGCAGTTTTTAGTGACTCAAAAGCTTCCTGACATGCTGGAGTCAAGGGTAGGGGTTCACGCACCTCTTTAGTAGTCAGATACAGTAGGGTTATGTTAGTAAGGCATAATTGGGTATCCACTGGCGACAATACGAGGTTATGCCCAAAAACATGCGCACCTCTCGCTGCGTGTTAGGTACAGCCATGTTAGTTATCGCCTTTATGCGCTCCGGTGTCAACCTCCTCCCCTCCTTCGAAAGGAGATGACCTAAGTAGGTAACCTCCTTTCGACAATACTGGAATTTTGGAAGGGACACTTTGTGGCCCTTGTGAGCCAAATGGTGTAACAATTTAAACGTAGCATCCCGACACCCATCCTCGGTGTCCGATGCAATGAGAATGTCATCCACATATTGTAATAAGACATTGCCATCAGGAAGTTCCAAATCATCCAACTGAGCCTTCAAAGCCTGACTGTAAATACTGGGGCTCTCTTTATAACCTTGAGGAATTCTACAAAATCTAAAACTTCGGCCAGCCAATGAGAATCCGAAGAGATAACGGCTATCTTCGTGTACAGGAATACTGAAGAAAGCATTCTTCAGATCCAGGACAGAAAAATATTTAGCCGATGGGGGAATCATTGTCAGAATTGTGGTAATATCAGAAACCACCGGGTACTGGGGCTCAACCATCTGGTTAATGTGGCGTAAATCAATCACGAATCTGTAAACATCAGGTGTATCATCACTAGCATCGGCTGACTGTCTTTTAAGATTTGGAAGAATAGGACTATTACACCTGTTAGAGTCCGTTTCTTCCACAACCCCTGATCGGATCAAATCTTGTATTATCTGCAACATGGCCTTCTCACCATCTCTAGATATCTTGTATTGGGGTATTCTCGGCAATCGGGCCCCCACCTTAACTTTGATGGACACAGGGGCAATATCCATTTTTCCCACATCAGTATCACTACTAGCCCACAAGCTCTCTGGGATCTCACTAAATTCAGCCAGCAGTGGCTCATCTTTAGAAAAACACTGCTGCGCACTCGTGACAGTAGGACCCAATGTGAGGTACACACCATCTGGAAAACAATAAATAGTGGCATTCAATCTCTTCAACAAATCCAAGCCCAACAAGTTCTCACCACAATTTGAAGTCAAAAGGAAAGGAGAGTCAACCGTAAAAGGGCCAATCGTTAGAGCAAGAGGCTTAGAGATGGGGCTAATCACTGGAGTACCTGAAAACCCTACGGCGATATTATTTTTGCCAGACAGAGCCGCCCCTGGGACCTGAGAACGTGCCACTGAACTTTTCATAGCACCAGTATCCACTAAAAATTTCTGAGGGGAGCCCGACAAATTTGCAGTCACATAGGGTCCTCGTTGATCAACATCCACAGAAACTGGTCCCTCGCTCTGTCCTACGCTGTCCTAGTTATGAGAAAATCCGGTCAAGTCGTCCATAGTATAGTCGTCATTGTAATACTGTCCATCTCCTCTTTGGAAGTGTTGTCGGGCCCTATTTTTGTCAAAACAGTTTCCTCCCGGTCTCCTTACACCATCAGACTGTCTGTCATTCCTCCGAAAATCACCTCGACCTCGCCCTCTGCCTTGTCCAGCATTCGACTGGAACTCTGGACAATCTCTCCACCAGTACCCCTCCTGTTTACATTTTGCACACTGATTCGGTCCCAATCGCTCTCTCTTCTCACACCGTCCGTAACCACTTCCCCCTCGTCCCGCTACCGTAGGTGGGGCACCACATCCCCGACCCTTAGACACCTGCTGCAGCAACACCCTTATCTTCAAGTCCTTGGCCTTCTTTTCCTGTCTATCTTTATTCTCATTCTCCCTATGCTCATAGTACTGAGCCATGCTTAAAATGCCAGAGGGGGTGGACGTCGTCCACGTACTCTCCGACGCCTGCAACCTAGCCGATATTTCCGGTAACAGATTCATTACGAATCTGTTAACGAAAAGTCGCAACCCTCCATCTTGCGAAAGATCCTGACCACTAAAGTCCATAAAAGTCTCCTCGAACCGAGTGAAAAAATCCGAGACAGCTTCATCCTTTTTCTGCCTACATGCCGTCAACTTACCCCAGTCCACTTTCTTCGGGGGAATGAGAGAGTGCATATATTTAATAATTCGCACCGGTAATGCTAAAATCTCAGCTTTCGGCTTTTCCCCTGGCTTTCGTTCTTTATCCCAATCCTGCAATTCCACCCAGGTACCACCCAGTTCTTCCTTATGATCTGTGCCCTTCACCTGTCTCCACACATCCACCGGAACCAATAATCCAAAAAATAATTCAATGTCCGCTAAAGTCATAACTGTTGAGGAGGCCGCCTCCGTCAGTTCTTTGTAATAGGCAGTCAGATTTTTTCTAGAGTGGGGCAGCTGAGCTTTCAAAGCTAACGCCTCACTTCTTTTCCATGGCGTATATACCCACTGCTCTTGGAAGTGGGCATCTATACGAGCCCTAGTGACAGCATTTGTTACTGAGTCTATCACTTCAGGGTGAAAAATAGGATGCACCTCACGCATTGGATGTATCCCAGGAAAATGGGGCGTACCTGAAGACGGTAATTCATTTCTATACTCCAACAAGGACCTTAAACTTCGCATCACCTCCCGTACCCCAGTGTTAGCCCTATAGGCTCCATCCTTTATGTCATGAAGAATTGCAGGCGCCGCCCCTCCGTACCCTTGTTCCCATAGCGCTATCAGTGTCGTCGACATGTGCCATAAAGAATGCTGTTGCATCAGAGGTTCATAATCTTTCATCGTGGACCAAATGTCTTCGAACGAGTAGATATTATTCCTGGCCCACTGGCAAGCTTGATTAGCCATCACCGTTTTCTCATCCAACCCAACTGTAGAGCGTGTAAGCAGCTTTCGCACTTGAGTGAGCAACCCACTTCCCATACCTCGATTCGGGGTCGGTAGCCCATTGCTAGGAGTAGCGCTAGCAGAAACAGCAGGAAGTGCAGAGGAAAACACAGAGGGAGTAGGTGAGCTCGCTGCAAGGAGAGAGACCAGGGGCGCAGGCAAGGAAGAGGTGACAGAAGGCGAAAACAGTCCGGCATCCCCCAGCAAAGGAGAAGTTAAAGTCGAAGAAGGGGGGGGCGGCAGACAAAGTAGGAGCACCCATTTGCGGAACCGAAACCTCGCTTGGAGAAGTAGAACGCGCCAACGCAGGGTACAATGACTGGGGGGGCGTACGGGGGACGAGGCCGAGCACTCAAAATGTCCTCCATCTCGTCTTGTTCTTCCTCTCTGACCACATAACTTTTATTCTCCTGTAGCCTAAAAAGCCTGTCTGCGCTCTCAATCCGCTGCTCGTTCTCTTTCTTTGTGTGTTCCTGCGCCTTCTGCGCCATCGTCTGCGCCGCTCTCTTCTGAGCTACCTTCTCCTCTCTCAACTGACGATCCCTTACTTCCTTTTGCCACATCCTTAGTGAATCAAACATACTCTGACGACTACGCCTTGCAAACAATCTGTCTTGTAAATAGTCTATTTTTGCCACATCGAAAGAACCTGTCAATGGCCACTGCAAATCCACATTGCCCTTGGTGTACCTGTGCCACAAAGTATTAAACAAAATCGGGGTCAATCCATGTTTCACGTACATATCAAAATTAGGGGAACCCTCCATCGGGGCGGACTGACTCTCAGCCAATCTGGTGTCCGAGGCGCCGCAACAGCACCCGAGGCACCGCAGCTTACTAAAGCACGGCATCTTCACACCCACACAATCGCACCCTGACACAAACTCTCTCGCACCTGCTCACCAGTTTCCCAACTGCACAATCGCTCCTAAACACACACACGCATATGTTTATACATCTCATGCATCAAATTCCTACCAAACACGTGTTACCAAAAATGGGACAAGGCCCGTCGACCAAGTCCTGGGGAACCTGGACCCTACCGCAGACCGAACAGTACACTAACTGTTCTGAGGTTGGTGGACACATCCGCCACCCGGTCGGCACTACAGGTTGTTGCGCACTTTACCACAGGAGACCCAGGACCCGCTCCCAACGAATCACACAGTCTAGGGGTTCGGGGTGAGTCCCTGAATCTGCCCGCAATGAGCCACGCCTCCACCGCAGTACCACCCGGTCGGATGACCACAAACAAACGTCCACTCAACCTCCGCCAAGTCTGTCAGAGCACCACTCGCACTCTGAGTTCCCCGGAGCACACTAGCCCCAGGAGCACACCGGCGCCTCCAACCACTAGAGACACACCGGTCTCTCTGAGCACCTCAGCTCCCTCAAACAACAGTCGGACCACTCACCTTCCCTACACGGTACCGACCTCTACCGTTCTCCACCTCCGGCTGTCAGGACCAACACGGTCAGCTCCAAAGTTCCGCCTTCCGGACCCCGGCGCAGGATCCCAAACCGGGACCTCTCCCGATCAGCAGGGTGGGGCAGCGCTGCGAGAACTAAGCTCGGCATCAAAGTGGGTACCCGGACCCACCGTGCCGACCAGAGGGTCCCCGGTCTTCTGCTACCCACTTACGGGTGAGAAAGATCCTAATCGCGGGGTCCCTGTTCGGGCGCCATCTGATAAGCGTGGCTCAAATTCACCCGAGCGACTTACCACACTCCCCTATAGGTACTCAGTAAGAAGTCAGCCGGACAGTGGAGAAGAATAAACAAGGTAATTTTATTAGGCCACAAACTCCCATATGAGAGGGCCCTCTCCGACCTCACCCCTAAGAGTGCGCCGAGAGGACTGACTCATCTCATCACAGTAATACATTATATCATGGTACAGCAAAGTAAAAAAACACGCCTATACTGGAAAAGTACTGAACCCCAGAGAGGGGAACAATGGCCTCACACAAGAGGCATCTGCACCTGCAAGAGCAACATTTGGTTATCTCTGCCCAAGGCCGTGGAGCCGGGCCTCAGCGTCTCCAGAGCAGGAGAACATTACAGATAAGAAACTTGCTAGTTTCGGCCACAGTTAGCTAAGAAACGAAAAACTGCTGCATTAGGGTTTTTCCTATTCCTACGGGAGGGGGGAATGAGCGAGTGCGACTCGCACACACAGATGAACATCCAAAATGGTGGCACACAAGCTAAGCTAAGAAAAGTGAACATCACCACATGTATAAATGACTAATACTATGAATAGTAGAAACGCAAAAAGGCACAAGTGAATACGTCATTAGTTAAACACATGATGCTAACTCGCATATGTGAATGGCATTGGGCGGGGCATCGGAAAATGAAACCTATCAATACAAACCTGATGGGACAGTATGATGCTTGCATTTTCAAAATTATGTACATCGAAAGCCATCGCTGTTGCATATTTATCTTATGAAACTAACAACCATTGACAAAGCCAATATCCCTGGGTTGTAGTAGATGTGATGTTACTTGTTGTATATGGATGGAATGACGAAGCAACAAAATGCCAGTGGGGCGAGACACTATGCCGAGCATGGATTTTCAGTTTGGGTTTTTAAGCCACGCCTTGCATTACATCGACCACGCCCCTCTGGGAGCCACCACAAGTTTTTTCCTTCCACTTAAAGCCCTTCCTCCGGTATAGTGACTTCCTGCTGAACAGGGAGAACAAGTTCACTCAGGCCATCATTCCTGCCAACTTGAACAACCTGCATCGCCAATAGGTTTCACCTCTATGAAATCTATTGGGTTTGGCAATTTTTTTTTTTTTTTACATATTGCATAGCAGTTGAGCTTCTGTGAAACATGGCTTAATGTAAAAAAAAATTGCTATGATGCGTAACCTGCTGGCTTTACCAGTGCTTGTTGTCGGTGGTTGGAAGGGGGCAAGAGTGTCTTGAGCAGCCTGGTCAGGACGCGGCTGCAGCTCATTTAAAATACGCATTTGCTTTGCAACAGGTCTCCCACTACTGAAAGTTTGAGTTATTGGTGTTGCATTATTATTTGCAACGCCAATAGCTCAAACCTTCATTAATGAGAGACCTATTGCATTGCAAATGCTTGTTCTCTATGTAGGCTGCTGCATGCTGTCTACATAGAGAAAATGGCCCAGCTGGGGCGCTCTCCGCTGCGCCTCACCAATCACAACGCTGTTATTGCAGCGTTGTGATTGGCGGAGGGAAGGGGAGGCTGTCTGTGGGTGGCAGCTTCTTGTTGAGGATTTGGAAAGAGCACGAATCAGGACCCTAGCCAAGAGGTGAAGCGGCCTGCGGAAGTTAAGTTTTATATTTTAATTTAATTAAACCCCTCCCGCCACCGCCCCTCCGCCCCTGCTCTACGCTTCAAATGTATCGCTGCATACCTGCTCTCCACACCGTTGCGCCTTTGCTGTGCCTACAAAACACATTCTTAGAACGTGGGCTGGTTCTCCCCTTAGCACTGCGGCCAGGCAGAAGCCTTTGCTGTGTACCGTCCTTATACCAGGTCCTTGGGATGTCCTGGAGGTTCTGCGGACACAGCACTAGTGCAAGCTGGAGTCACCGGTCCTGGGGCCCTTGTGACTTAGGGAACCTGTTAATAGGAGGCTCACACAACATGCTGTAGATTTCAAGGGGTTGGGTATTTCTACGTATTTGTGTGTGTGTCAAGAGTTTGTGTGTAGACACGAGAGCCTGAAGCCGGTGCCACAACGCAAGGCTTTGACATGAGTATATCTGCTTCTGCCGCCACCGTGCACATGGCACGTCCACACACAGCGGTCTATGTGCCATGTACTAGTGCAATTTTTCTGTACCGTGTATCAGTGACTTTATCACGGTCCTGACCACAGTTTCATGTTCAGGAAAGCTTCCATATTCCATGCATAGGCCTTATGCTGGTTTGCCAAAGTACAGAAGAGTCTTTTTTTGCAAAAAGCAACTGTCCTGATGTTAGTCTAACGGACTGACGCCACAAAGACCGAAATGTCGACCTTTTCATCAACTCCAGATAAATGTATTGCTCTTTAGTGACGTTTATTCTCTTGAGGAGATCTGTCGCTCTCTCATTGTGTTTGGAGTTGATGTTTGTCATGAACTGTTTGATTAATTTGATTTTACATCTTTTCATGACATGTTGCTGATTTGTTTCATATGTATGTACTCCTTTTTAAATCTTTGCTACATAAAAAAATACATATATTTCTATATAAATAGGATTTCCCGTGTGTTCTGTGCTCTCAATCCTAATTTAATGGTGTTGTCTAAAGACACTTTGAAGTTTGTTCATATATGACTTACCCCTCAAATAAGTCTTAACAAATACACATTTATTCATGAACGACATCCCTTGTTGGCACCCCTTACCTTTGATTATTTATTGCCCAAGCCTGCAAGGGTATATTGGATTTCCCAAACTATTTAATGTACTCATGAAGGCAACCCTCACAGGACAAACAGCGCTCAAGGGCCCGTGCACAAGGTCACATAACACTTCTGGCCAATCACCCCCGTAATCGTACACCGTACTACTGCTAAACACAACAGGCCTCAGCAGTGAGTTGATGAATGGCTGACACTTGTATGTATTTGGAATGGGAGGCACAATCTCACACACCGCTTCTGGCCAATTACCCCTGTAATCGCACACAGTACTGCTGCTGCACACAATGGGCCTCTGCAGGTAGTCGATGTGTGGCTGGTCCATGTGTGTATTTGGACTTGGACCACAAGTTTAGTCTCCCCAGATGTTGGGTATCTATAAAAACAGATATATGGCATAACCTCGTTAGCAGCTGGGTCTCTGTTATATTTTTGTATTTTGTTTTAGCCTCAATAACTTTAATAATGGTGCAGAAAAAGGAGTCTGCACTGTTTGGCTTTTTGGCTCATCAGGGATTTGACCAAAAATGGTCACTGAATTGCCTTTTGCTCAAAATCAGTTCATAGGGAAGACAGTAAGGCTGTGAGTTATATCGTCTAAATAATGTGAATAAAACGCAACTGAGCGTGTGCTGAGAGTGGGCCTGTGTGTGGACTGGAAACAAGTTTATTCTGAAGAGGTCCCTTGCTTCAAATGTGCCTCCGCTGCTGCATAAATGGTGCTCGGGACAAAATAGTTTTAGTAATGTTGCTGCATGCGGCTGAACAGACAACAGATCGCCTGCTACTAGAGAGATAAAGGAAAGCTTGTCATAATGAGGTCATTGCCAGCCATGTGGGGGACACCAAACTCCCCCTTACCTACTTTGGTTCAAGGCCATTTAAAATAACTATGGTAAAAACTTCACCTCTTGCAGTGGTGTGATGCCTACTACTGTTTCGTATCATCACAAGCCCATTACAATCCATGTTGGTCCTGGCAATTTATTCTAATAGTTCAACGGTCCTAAGAGATTTATGGAGGTGTTGGGGCATTTTTGTTAATCTCCTCTAACAAATACTCTTACATGTGGTAAAACTATGTTTTGCTGTGTAAGCAGCTGAAGGGGACTGTGGATGGGAAACGTTTAGAAGTGTCACCGGCCTAGGAGCATAGTCAGACCCTAAAGTTGACAGACACCTCGCACACCTCATCTACACTATTAACACCCCTGCGGTGACTTCCAGGATTCAAGGGCGGTTTTAGGAAATGCTATTGGGCACTCAAGTCACACAAACAATAGGGAAGAGGCCATTTCCTTAACTTTTGCGCCCCATCACTTCATTAACCTTCTTGCTTGCTCAAATTTGCTTGAAAAACGCCATTTGCCCACTCTTTTTTCTAAATTTTCTCAGTGAGGAACACCCTAAACCCCCCTTAGGTCGTTCGGGGTTTCTCACTACGCTTGCCGCGGTGCTCTCCAATGCACATTTTACGCCCACTACTTTTAAATGTCACCAGCCGCCCCTGGCACCAACACTACACCACCAACAGCACATGGGTGGCCGGGTCTAGGGTGCCAACACAGTGTTGGGGTCCCAATGCAAAGCAATGGACAAAGCCAAAATCGGAACCAGGCTGCAGGCTCAGGCAGGGAGGCCAGTCGAAGGAAACCTATATCTGCAGAGGTAAGTTTTAATGCCGGGGATGCAGGGACACCTTTCCTCTTCACCAAGGCCCAGGACGGACAGGTGCAGGGGTGACTTTTGGTGTTGGAAATGACTTACTGGAGCAGGTCACATTTGGGGGGGGTGCTCTGTGCAGAGGCTACTGAGAAATTCACCTCTTGTCCAATTTAAATTCAAAAGGGGTACAGGGAGTAGGAGGTAAAACAGATTAGTTTATTCAAGCTTGAGAAGATGCAAGATCAACAAGGCAAAAGCTGTTCCTTGTAGGTAATGAACAACCAAAAAGAATTCTCCTTTCATATTTATACTATACTTCAAACAAGTCTGCCTACAGAATTCACTCCCCTCCCTCTAATCCATTGGAAATTTTGTTCCAGTTATATATTAAAAAAAAATAGCTAACCACACTACATTTTCAAGATATGTGACTTTCCGTCTCAGAGAAGCACAAATGATTAAAAAGGTGTAATTATTCTAAAAACCACTCAGTACTTTTCCAAAGACATAGAGAAAAAAATAAAAGAATGTACAATGTCAGGACGTACATGGAAAATTCCTCAGACAAGGTTGTACAAGGTGGATTAAAAAAAAAAAACTGTGGTCATCCCAAAGACACACCCACCCTCCCTAGACTGCTCAGACTTTAGGCCCATTTCCCTGATTAATACTGAAATTAAGATCTTCACCGCCGCCATCGCCCAGAAACTCCCCCCTCTCCTGGCCGACCTGGTCCACCCTGATCAATGCGGCTTTATGCCGGCCAGGGGTACCCGACACTGCATCCGCCGTCTCCACCTTGCCCTAGCTCACCGCCATCGGCTCTCCCCCTATCTGGCTCTCCTTCTTCTCGATTTCGAGAAGACCTTCGACACGGTGGATTGGGGGTACCAGGGAGACATTTTGGAGAAGTTGGGCTTTGGCCTTCCCTTCCGCCGCCTGATCCAGGTACTCTACAACAGCCCTAGAGCCCGGGTGCTCGTTAACGGCAGACTTTCCGACCCGTTCCCGATCCGGAGAGGCACCCGCCAAGGCTGTCCTCTCTCCCCACTCCTATTCGCGTTAGCGATGGAGCCCTTGGCGGCGCTCATATGACCCCTTGATTCGGGGGTGGCAATGGGATCAGAGCCAAGTGGACAAAATTGCTTTATATGCGGACGATGTGCTGCTTTATTTGTCCGACCCGGGACACTCCGGCCCCAGGTCCCTGAAAGCCCTTTCAGCCTTTGAGCGAGTCTCCGGTCTCCGCCTTAACCCAGAAAAGTCCACGCTGGACACCCTCTCCATTCCTCGCGGGCCTGCTTTGACTGGCAGGCGGTGATCCCCCTCCGGAAGCTGTCATTCAAATACCTGGGTTTGTGGATGGCCCTCCTGCCCGAACTTGAGTGGACACTCAACATCGCCCCTCTAGTCACCCGGATGGAAACTGATCTTCGAAATTGGCAATCCCTTCCCCTTATCCCGCTGGGACGAAGCGCCCTTTTTAAAATGATGATCCTTCCCCGCATCCTCTATATTCTACAAAACACCTCGATTCCCCTCACAAGCGGCTGGTTCCAGGAATTGGATAGCGCGCTGATCCGATTCTTATGGGGAAGGGGACGTCCGCGCCTGTCCCTCACTCACTCCTGAATTCCCCCCTTTGACGGTGGTATGGGAGTCACTAACCTATACGCCTACTACTTGGCCACCAAACTCATTGTGATCCACGACTGGTTTGCAGGTGGGTGGTCTGACCCTGCCTACCGGGTAGAACTCACTTTTCTTGAGTTCCCACAACTGCAGGCTTTCCTTTACGGCTCCCCGGTGCCCCAGGACATGCCCTCTATCACCAGGTCAGTCCTTATGGCTTGGCGTGCCGCACTCCGCCTGGTGCGCTGGGACCGGAAGCTGACAAGGCAAACACCCCTTTGGTGTGGCACTTGGTTGGGCGAGACCGCTGCCCTGGAGGGGTTCCGTCGATGGGACCTGGTCGGAATAACCCTACTAGGAGACGTGTGGGTGGGGGACCACATACGTTCCTTCTCTGACCTACAGCAGCAACACTCACTCCTACTCTCCCAGTTTTACAAATACCTACAACTCCGTCACACCCTCCACACTCACCTCCCCGTACCCACTTCCCTTCCAGAGTTTAGTCCCCTGGAGGCCCAAGTCATGATGGGAGATCTGGGGAGGGGAGGGGTCTCCCGAATATACTGTGCCCTGGTTAATAATTCCCCCGCATCCTTGGATCGCCTTAGGGAGCGATGGGAAGGTTGGGTGGGCCCCTTGGATGATGCTGATTGGCGTGACGCCCTTATGGCGCCCAGAACCCTAACCACCTCCTCAAAATTACGCCTAGTCCAGCTCTACTTCCTCCACGCGGCCTATTTGATGCTGGTCCGCCTCTTTCGAGCAGGTGCACGATCCTCCCCAGCCTGCGCCCGGTGCGCTGGTACCCCGGCCGACTTCTTCCATATGGTGTGGTTGTGCCCTGCCTTGGAATCATTCTGGAGTGGGGTGGATGGAGAGCTGACGGGAGCGTTGGGTTGGGTGGTCCCTCATGACCCGAGACATCTGCTTTTGGCAGTGTTTGATGGTTAGACGGCTCCCGAGCCGATAAGCGCCTCCTGGGAACGGCACTAGCCGTGGCGAAATGGGACATTACAGCCAAATGGTCTCAGGCGGAGGCACCTTCTCTGCGGAAATGGAGGAGGGGGGTATATTGGTGTGGGACACAAGAGGAGTCCGTTTTTGAGGCCCGGGGTTGTCAAGAGCTCTTTCATAAAGTGTGGGGCAAATGGTTTGGCTTATTTCCATCGTGATGGCTTTGTTGAATTACTGTGTTCGGTGGGTACCAGCGACTTCTTCTATTTTTGATGCTATGCTTTGTGACGTCATAGGGGGGGGACGGGGGGGGGGTGACTTGCCACGAATGTATTTTATTTGTGTTAAAACCTTAATAAAAATTGATTATCAAAAAAAAAATCTGCACTCATGTTCATATTATATAACCTTTTCCTCACTGCAGGCGACATCGAGGATTCCAGGAGCGGTCAACTCACGGTGGACCCAGACTTTGGAGCGCTGGGAAACCTTGCTGGGACTGGTGGGCTACTTGGACCCTTAAGGGTCATTACACCCTCTAAATACTAACCCCACGTTGGGGGCGGGGGGCATATTCCTGATCCTGATTGGAGGAATCTCACCATCTTCAAGATGGTGGGCATTGAAAAGTGTACTACACCTTGCTTCCAGCACCTGAAGGGTGGAGTTTGCTGAGGGGGGAACACCTCCTATTCTTTCTATGTTTTCCTACCTGCCCTCCCGCCCCAAAGGGGGTGGACAGGAAGGGGGTCTGCTCCCACTAAGAGAGGCTGGGGTTGAATTACAAAGGCGACAAGGCCTTTGAAGCTCCCCCCCCCCATGGATGGCTCTTACTGACCTGAGGCAGGTGTCAACACCACCGCAGAGGAAAGGCATTGTTCTTGGTCTGAGTGTGCAGGCACTCTCCCCATGAGCTCAGAACATCTGATGGTAGCAGGCTGGCTCAGGTCAGTCAGTGACCACACTAAGGATGGTTAGGTTTCAAGAGACCCCCCTAAGGTGTCCTCTGTGTGCATTTGTTAATTAATCTGACACTGGAATCGGGGCACGGTTATTAAAGTGAGGTGTTTTTTTTAAATACATTTTAACATTCTATTTTATCCTTTTTAGTTACAAGAACAAAACCACGTTAATGACATTTGTACAGTTTGTAGTTATAGCAAAGAATAGAGAACAGCAAGTCACATATTTGTTCTGCTGAAATAGTGAGGAAGCATGTTACACAATTAGGTCCAAACCATTATCTGAAAGCAATGCCCATGTGACAAATCCGATATTCATTACCATATGGTGAATTGGCCTACTGCAACCTTGGTGGATCTAGAGGGGAGAGAAACAACATTGTACAAAAAAGCAGACCAGCAGTAACAGCATTCATAATATGTACTTGACCTGGAGACACGAGCACCAGGGATTAATTCCTGTTCAGCCAGTCCAGAGTGTTGCAAGTATGTGTGAAGGGGTTTGCCAGATATTTAGTGGGCGAGATGCGGGTGGCTGCATCAAGACATATAGCTCACTATTTTGCGCTGCAATGGGGAGACAACCACTCCCCCAACATAATGCAATCTTGCGCTGTGCCAAAAAAAGTGCAATTGTGACGAACCGCCGGAACTCTTTGGGATGCCATTCACATATCCCAGTACCGCCAGCAGGGGCTTCGGCATCTGCGCCACCTCCACCATCTGGGAGAGCTGTCTAAAAATGTCAAACCAGTAACTGCTTATGTTTGGGCACGTCCACACTAGATGAAAAAGTCTGCCTCTTCTGCACTACATTTGGGACATGTCGAGGAGAGGGTGGGGTCAATCCTGGCCATGAGACTTGGAGTGATGTAGGTGAGTAAGGAAGTTTAAAGTGCAGCAATTTATGTCTTTGATTGGGGAGACTAATTTTGTTTAGAAACATCAGTAATACCAGACGTTGCTCTGTAGGGGGTGCTGCAGGACCTCCCTCCATGCCTCACGCAGACGGTCATCCGTGGTAGGCAACATATCTAGACCTGCGCGGTACAACCTACAGATAAAATATTCTCCGGTTTCATAGTCTATAAGGAGAGCAAAGGGGTCATCGGAAGCAATGGAATATGAAGGTGTCTGTGCCCATAAAGCTCTCTGTATACGATGCAAAATGAACCTGACGAATATTGTTGCGGGGACAAAGCGTGTGTCCCCCTGACCAGGAGTAAGTGTAGCCCCCCAGGTACAGATCTCCACTGGTGTGCAGTGCATAACGGCTCAGAGTGTGCTTGACATTGGTTTCTACCATTGGGGGAGCCATTGGTTGTCTGCAAGAGGTAGAGCACGGGAGTATAACCGCCCCATTCCCCGTAGGCGCATCGGACAGTACCATGTCAAACAGGTAGTGGAGAGTGTCTGTATGTCCATGGGGTCCAATGGTAGCTCCATGGAAAAGATGGCATTCAGTGGTGTATCACCCGCTAAGTCCCGGTCAATAAGATCATAAGGCGGGCGAGCGTCTCTAGGGTACCAATGGTAAACGTATTGACACTGAGCAACCAAACCATAAGGTGAAAGTGTGGCAACCCAAAGCTGCCTCTTGCATAGGGAAGGACTAGCGCCTGCCAACCAACCCGCGGTATGTGGCCTGACCAAATTAGTCGAAACAGAAGAACCCACAATATGGCAAAAAAGCGTTAATGAGAGGAATAGGAATAATAAGAAACAGAAATTAGGGATGGACAACCATTTTAATAATGGCAATGCGGCCAGCTAAGGACAACTGTAACTTTATCCACCTCTCAGTTTGTGTTGTTCGTTTCCTCACAGCTGGACCATAGTTCAGGCAGAGGACATGCTCCTTATCGTGATGACTGGCTTCTAAGATATTTGACGGTATCCTCCCGCCACTGCAAGGGGAAATTGCTTTAAAATTGCTGTATGACCACTGTCAGTGGAAAGAGCTCCGATATACTCCAGTTGATTTGAAGACCTGAAAAATGACAAAATCTTTGGATCTCCTGAATAATCTGATGCAAATTTGTGGAGGGATGCCTAAGGGAAACCAATATGGCATTGTCATAAAGCGATGGTAGCAGCGGGCCTGGGTTGAACTGCAGCCCACCCCAAAGATGTTTCTCCTTTCGGAGTCCCACTAACAGGTCCATGGTAATAATAATTGGGAGTGGGGAAAGTGGGCACCCCTGTCTGGTGCCCCTAGCAAGTGTGAACGCGCATGGTAAAGAACCGTTGATACGAGTACGAGCCGTCCATTGTATGTAGAGGCGCTTGATTAGGGACGGGAACCCGGGTGGGATGCTGAGGTGTTTGGAACCAAACATCCCATATTTCAGTGAAGCCATCATGGAGCTGGAGAACTCGTAATGATGAGTGTTCAGCTCATGTACTTACTATGGCTTCCCTGGTCACTTACAATATCCAGGAATCAACAAGGATATTGCAGGGGCATATATGGTCATGCAGATATGCCCTCAAAGGATCACCCTGCCTTAGGGCTAAGGTCTGCTAAAGGGGTACTTTACCTATATCTCATGCAGTGTCTGTGGGGATGGCATGGGATGTGTGCCATATTGACCCTTCAGTTTTGCACCAAGACATGCAGGCTGCAATGGCAGTTTGCATGTGCTTGGTGAGGGGTCCTTGGGGTGGAACAGTTTGTGCCACAACCCTTAGGGACCCTTTTTAACCACAAGGACCTTGGTGCCAGGGGTACTTTTTACAAGGGACTTATATGTGAGCTAAAGTGGAACCAATTGTGGAAAAAAAAGGTACAGTTTAGGGAAGGAGATCTGGCACATGTGACCTGATTGGCAGGGACCCTGTGCACTTCCAGTCGAAACTATATCATTTTCCAGGCAAAAAAGTGGGGGCTAACCATGTCCAAAAGAGGCACTTTCCTACAATGAGCCTATCCACAAAATGTTATCAATAGGGCTCGGACTACTCCCTGCTCTGCCCTATTGGAAAAGCATCTGAAGTCCAATGCCGTGTGTATTCCTGTTGTTTTCACTTTTGATCCTCGATCCACTAAAATACGCCAAATTATACGGAAAAACTGGTATCTTTGGAATGATGGGTCTAACAAAATGCAGATTTTCGTTTCACTGTGCTTACAACCTGTAAGATAGATTGGTGCATGCCTGCCAAAGAAAGGCATCGGGATGTAACATGTGTAAACTCAAGTTTCCATCCCAAGGGATCAAATTCAGCACTGGCCGGATCTTGTATCAGAACAAGTTGAGTAATTGCAATACCAGCTTTGTTATCTACAGGCTTCCATGTCAGTGTGATTTACACTATATTTTTCTGACGACTCGTAGGGGGAAGACAAGGATGCTGGAACACATCAGTACCCTAAAAACAGGCAAATTGTCCACTCGACTGGTACAACTTTTTAAGGAAGCTGGCCATGGTGCACAGGACTTTCAGTGGACAGTCTTAGAATAATAGGACCAGAGACATGCGGGAGCAGAGATGGCTCTATATGAAAAGGAAGCACATTGCATTTTTTTCTGAACAGACTGATAAAAAGGGTTAAAAATGAAATGGAGTGGCACAAGATTCGGTGTTGAATTGGCTCTTGGTTATCATTGGACTGTCATTGGACTGTACAATACTGAGGTAACAGGTGGCTCTACGTGTCTCTCTCTGGAAGTGAATATGTGGGTTTACGATCTTAGCCCCAATAGTAAAGATATCTGTGGTTTAATTTCCTCTTGTATGGCCACAATGTCCCCTGTGCTTGCCATGTTTAGTCATCTTTTTGCCTCCATGTACCTATAAGTGGCCATCGTGACACCACGTTTAGTTGATAGTCCTGTAGAGCGGGAGGTCATTTCCATTTTATCCTCTTTCTAAGATGGCGGTATAGAGGGTTGCTGGTCTAGAGTTTGCCTGGTATGTCTGGTGATGCATGCTGGAAGCTTTACTTTTTTAACTGTAGTACCGGCGGGACGTTATGCTAAATCACCGTCCACTAGCACCATAGGTAATGGATCTGGTGGACTGTTGGTGTTTGTTATGGGTGGGTCTATGTTGGTTTGCAAGACCTATTGAGGATCCACTGGCTCGTGACGCTTCGCGCTTTACACATTTTTGTAATGACTAGATTAATGTTGTTGCCATGTTTTCGGTGAGCCATGCTTGAACCCAGGATGGTTGGGTGTGTGTTTGCTACCAATATAAGTGAACATGGTTTCCCCTTGGAATGTAATAGGTAGACTTATGATCCTTGCTTACTAGCACCGTTGTATCTTATTTGTAGGAGACAAATTGTATTTTCCTTTGTAAGCCCCCCTCTTTGCCCACTAATATGCGTTCACCTGGTGGGTATGTGGTAAATAAATATAACTTTTGATAGACTGTTTTTTTTATCTGCGTGACCACATCATTATTTAGCTTTCTCATGATGTTGTTTTCTCCCCATCACTTTATTCCTCCCTTTCCCTCTTTTCTTGCTTTATTTTTAGGTAAGGTACATAGTTGGGTGACACATGGGTGATCATGCTCAGATGAATTTGCCTACAAGTCAATTATGGCAATGAAACATGTCAGACATTCTTAACTCTTGGGTCTAAACATGTTAGAGTGTTTTTAATCATGAGCCTGAGTATATATAGTAAAGAATGTGAGACATGCCTTATGGGCTGATTTTTATGGGTTTTTGCATCGAGAGGAAAGAACCAACTCTCGTGTTCTGAGGACCTGTATACAATTGGGTCCAGGAAATTGATGTCATTGTTGAGATTTGGATCAGTCTATCTGATATACCCAGCATAGTTAGAGACATACACACTATGTGGGTTCCACCAGCCACGATAGTAAAGTGCCAATGGTGATGGAGTAAGCCAATTGGTAAACCTCAGCCAACAGGCGTGTGGTGGTGGCTTAACCCTTTCAGTGCTCATGGCGGAGCTGTTCCGTCATGAGCCATGGTGGGCTTGTGTTCATGATGGAACTGCTCCGTCATGGCACCCACCCATTGGGGAAACGCTGGTGCTCCCCCCATGGGCAGCCCAACATCGGGCCACAAAGGGGGATGGCAGCGGAAGAGCTTCCGCTACCACCCCAACCCCCCCTCTGTGATCCTGTGACGTCAGCACGCGCTGACGTCTTCAGGAAGCGCTGGATGCCTGGAAACCATTTGTTTCCAGGCGAGGAGGAGGTAGGTTTTTGTGCTCGGTGGGGCGGGGGGCCATATCTGTTCGCATTGAGGCATCGGGGTAGAGGAAAGAGTGTTTCCTCTCCCCTGATGTTTCAATGCAGGGTATTCCTGATGCACGATCGCGCACAGTGTCACAATCGTGCAGCAGGAATGCCCCCACTAGACACCAGGGATGTATTTTTTCTTTAAAGGTAGCGACCCCTTGGGCAAGGGTCGCTTCCTATGTGGGATCATTTTTGCAAAGTGTTTTCTGCCCCCCCAGGGGACATAACGCCCAATTATTTTGATGTTTCTGGCCCCAGAGAGGGCATAAAAGCCCACTAGGGATTTTTTTTTAAATTAAATTGGAAGCGACCCCTTGGGCAAGGACCACTTCCAGGGGCCATATATTTTTTTAAAGTATATTCTGCCCTCCCCGGGGGCAGATCGGTTTCTTTATTTGACCTTTCTGCCCCCGGGGGGGGACAGAAAACCCCACTAGACACCAGGGAGAGTTTTTAATTTTAAATGGAAGGGACCCCTTTGGCAAGGGTCGCTTCCTTTTGGGCCTCAATAATTTAAAATACTTTTTGCCCCCCCCCCCCCCCCCACTGGGGACCGATCGCCTGCATTTTTGGGCATTTCTGGCCCCGCCGGGGGGCAGAAAAGCCTACTTGAGCCAGGGAGGTTTTAAAAATTAAAATGGAAGCGACCCCTTGGGCAAGGGTCGCTTCCACAGGACATATTTGTATGTGTATTCTGCCCCCCCCCCCCCCCGGGGGCAGATTGACCCGTTTATTTGGCTTTCAGCCCCCGGGGAGGCAGAAAACCCCACTAGACACCAGGGACTTATTTCAAGTTAAAATGGAAGCAACTCCTTGGGCAAGGGTCGCTACCAGGGGGTAGATTTTTTTATGTGTGTCTTCTGCCCCCTCTGGGGCCCGATCGACCTGTTTTTTAGGCCTTTTTGCACAGGGGGGCTGCAAAATCCAATAGGCATCAGGGATTTTGCTTTGTGTGTAATGGAAGCGACATGGTTGCTTCCAAGGGGGTAAAAGTTGCTTAATGTTTTTTCTGCCCCTCCTGGGGACAGATCTGACCCTTTTTTGGCCTTTCTGCCCTAGGCGGGAGGGGAAGGCAGAAAACTCTACTAGGCACCAGGGATTTATTACTTTAGCAAGGGTGGCTCATTTCTGTCTGCTGGCAGACAACCCCACCCAATCCCTTGGGCGAGATCACCCCCCATTTTTCTCAGCCCAATTTGAAGGCCCACCTGGCAGGTTGACTATTTGGGTAGTGACGTAGCGTGTTATATTGCTAATTGTTTTATTTCTTGTGAATTGCAATTGTAATGCTTTATTTCTCCCTTTTTGTTTTAGTTCAAGGCTTTTGCTCTTTAGACTGTTCCAGGTTGCGGTTTCGTTACTGGTGGTTCTGCTGTTTGTGTAGTAGCATGTGTTTGGTAAGAGACTTATTTTTGTACAATGTAAATGAGTTTCATTTCTCTGCATGAATGTGTTTTTTGAAAATGGTGTAATACTAGCAGTATGTTTGGCTTCTGTTTTTTGAGTGTCAAAAACTTTTTGCATTTGTGCTCTATGTGTATTTTGTTATCATGTGAGTAATTGATTTTGTTTTTTTCTTTCTAGTGGGATATCGTTGGTTTTTGCTCTCTCTCTGCAGAGTAGATGCTGGTGAGTGTAGCTGTCTCTTGCAAGTGAATCATATAATTTTTGAGTATATAGATCTTTGTGATAAAGACATACTTTTTTACATACTTATTGTGCACAGTCTTGGTTGTTGTTGACTTGTTTGTGCAGTCTCCTTTCTTAGTAAGGACAACGGCTAGCCACAGGATTACTGCTCAGCAGGTTGTTGGTATGCTTTTTGAGTCTTCTTCTGACCATGGTTCAGAGACTGACTCTGCTTCTGAGGCAGAGGAGGGAGGGGAAGGTTCAGTCGGTGAGTTTTCTCTCCACATGGAATCATCGGGTGATGAAGCTACTGTTTTAGAGGAGGACATTGATGTGCCAATAGTGCAGCAAGAGGCATCTGGGCTGCAGCCTGGGGCTGCAAGGCTTCCAGTTGGAAGTGATGACCTCTGGGCTGCCCCAGCATTGCCAGACTTTTCAGGTGTTCCAGGATGTGGAGTGAATACATAAAGTTTTTTGCCAATACATTTTTTTTCAATTGTTTATGGATGATGTGTTTTTGGCAGAGATTGTTGAGGAGACTAATTTGTATGCCGAACAATTTTTGAGGAACAGTGCCAGCCTTAGGACCCACTCTAGAGCTACCCGGTGGACTCCCACAAATCTGGAAGAGATGAAGAAGTTCTTGGGTTTAACTTTTTTGATGGGCTTGCTAAGGAAGCCATAAATGTCTTCATATTGGTCTACTAGTCCCTTGATGGCAATGGCTATATTTCTGGCAGTCATGAGTTGTAATAGGTATTTGCTTCTGCTTCGGATGCTGCATTTTGTCGATAATGGTTTAGCGTTGGCACAATATCACCCTGATTATGACCATCTTTTTTAAGATTCGGCATGTCATTGATCACTTTGTTGATCGATTTTCTGAGATCTATGCTCCAGGGAAAGAAATAGCAGTGAATGAGTCTTTGGTCTTGTTCAAGGGCCGCTTTGTTTTTAGGCAATACATTCCTAGTAAGAGGGCACGCTATGGAATTAAGCTGCATATGCTGCGTGACAGTAGGACTGGATATGTCTCTAATTTCAGGGTGTACACCGGTAAGTGTTCTCAGGATTAACCCCCCTGGTTGTCCCTCCACTTTTGGAGTTTCTGAAAAATTGTGTGGGAACTTGGTAGAGGACTTTTTAACAAAGGCCACCATTTATATGTAGATAACTTTTACACTGGTGTGCGGTTGTTCAGGGAATTGGCCAAAGTGGGCACTGTTGCTTGTGGCACAATCTGCTCTAACCGTAAAGGTTTCCCAAAATAACTTGTTTGTCAAAAGCTTTGCTGGGACAGTGCAGTGCGTTACGAGGAACTTCTAGCTGTGAAGTTTTCAGACAGGAGAGATGTCTACATGCTGATACCATCCATGATGAAAGCACTTCACCTGTGACTGTTTTGGGTCAGGTTGCTGAAGCGCGCAATCCTGTGTGCATGTTAGACTATAATCAGACCCTCCAGGATTTCGCGGTTTGCCGCGAAATTGGCACTTTTGTAAAAATGCCGTGATTTTTACAAAAGTGCCAGCGAAATCGGCACTTTTGTAGAAATCGCAGCATATTTTTACTAAAGCTATGCTATATCCTGGGTGGTCTGCAGTGACAGTCTCAAGAGTTGAAGAATTAGAAAAAGACGTGTTATTCATAAAAAGTCCACCAGATGGCAGAATTGCTTTATTTGTATTTTCTGTCGCCATTATTAACGTACATATGAAGATATGCCCTTTTGACGCATCACTAGAGAGAAAGATATCTTAGTATCCGCTGTCTCAAGTGGAGAATCCATCTGGTATCATAGGTCTCGGCATGGAAATCTCCCTGTGGATATAACGAGGAGCTCATAACAGGGCCCTAAGTTGATAAACTAGACTTTGCACCTGGAGTGACCACCTATCGAGTTTTCCTGGAAATGTGTTTTTTGAGACCGAGATCTGTTGTCCATTATCACTTTATTAATGGCCGTGTTTTTTCTTTGTTAAGCACAGCACAGCATAGTGCCAAGGCTTGGGTTTCACTTGGTAAATGCTTGTGAGTTTATTAGCTGTGGTGTCCTACAGAAAGTTTTTTATTAGCTGTGCTGTCCTACAGAAGGCACAAGCCTACTAAACTACCTTCTGCACTTTCCTACCTTTTGTCAGTGGAAGGCTCTCTGTCTCCTGCCACCCAAAATAGTAACTTGGCGCTCACCCATCCATGCATTCAATTACTCACTCATCCTTCCACACACTCTTTGTTTTTATTTCTATTTTATTAATTTGTAAAGCACAGCATTGTCGCACAGGTATTTTAAGGATGGTGAGTTGGCTGTGCTCGCAGGGCAAGATCAGTACACAAGATGGATTGTTAATTCTTACCCAATGGCCAGGTGAATCAGTCAGGGTGACGGATGCAAGGAGAAAGGGTGAGTTAGAAAGGACTCTCCCTTCTAATAGCTTCCTTTGGGACCGATGAATGTTCAAGAGCTTTTTTGAACTCAAGCATCGATTTGTGACTGGAGTGTAAGCTTGAATTTATGTCACAAGTGGATGGATTAAATAATACAATGCATTGACCGGAAGGGGTCATTGAAGGGTTTGGCGAATATGCAACCAGTCTACTAAAGTTAAGAAACTCCCCTACACAAGCCCCTCGGTGATGTACCCTCCTGCCAAGCACCTTGACCTACACAGCAGGAGCCCTTTCTGCAAAACTGTGATGGCTGCAGGGCCTGATTTCTCAAAAGCCAAAATAATCAAAGCCCCTGACACGCTGAGAGTTTTCTACCAAAGTATCAGAACACATTGTTCTATTCTTAGGTCGAGCTAGACAACGCATGCGCTGAGTTCGACCTGCAGTGATCCGTCTGTGGGTGTGTTTTTAAAGAAAAAATAATCTCTAAAACTAGCTTGGGACAGCAATAAAGTGATAGCTGGAAACGCTCAGGGCATATTCACAAGGAGTAAACTCAGATTTATCTCCACCTTAACACAGCAAAAGTGGAGATAGATTTAACACTCCATTCACAAGCTAGCGCAAACTTAAGACAACACCAGTATTCCCGCGATAAGTGCACCCAAATTTACGTCTGTAACGTGGTTTTGCTTCCCTGGGCTGCTGTCGGGCAGTCTTTTGCTTTTCGAGGGAAACAAAGTGTCTACATTGTAAATAAACCAAATATACATAGCTTCATGTTGTTAAATAACTAAAAAAACTCAGATATCTGTGTTTGTTGTAGGAAAAATGGCCAAATAAAATGCCGCAAAATTGCCCCTAAATTTCCATATTTGTGCCGCTAAATTTCCATTTTTGTGCCGCTAAATTTGCTAATCCATGCCGCTATATCCTGGGGGGTCTGGTGGTGTTGATATAGTAGATCAGAGGTTGGAACCTTACACTGGTCTTCGTAAGGCTTGTATTTGGTATAAGAAGTTATCTATCCATCTTTTCCACTTTAATGCTTTTGTTGTATTCAAGGATTCTTGTCCTGAGTCAACGATGACTTTTGCTAAGTTTCAGGAGTCTGTAATAGGCAGCCTTGTTCTAGTGGAACAGGCAAGTGTTCCTAGAGTTGGAGTGGTGGAGGATGTGGCAAGATTGCCACTTTCCTGATCACATTCTTCCCACACCCTCAAAAGACTTTCCCAGTAGGAGATGTAGAGTCTGTTGGCGAAGAGGTACTCGGAAGGAGACTTGTATGTACAGCCCGAGTGTCCTTCTAACCCTGGGCTGTGTGTGCCTGCTTGTTTTAGAATGTACCACACACAAAATAATTTTTGGGAACATCCATGAGTGGTAAAGTGAACTGCCTAGTCTGCGATTTTGCGTTAGTAGATTTGTATCTATTTGCAATTTATTTGTGTTTTCTTTTTTGTATGAAAAAAATCCTAAATGTGATGGCGATGTGTGTAGGCTGGCACTTGGCTGGTGGTGTGCCTGGACTGGCGCTTGGCTGGCGGTGTGTGTGGGCTGGCGCTTGGCTGGCAATTTGTGTGGACTGGCACTTGGCTGACGGTGTGCCTGGACTGGCACTCGGCTGGCGGTCTGTGTGGACTGGCGCTTGGTTGGCGGTGTGTGTGGACTGGTGCTTGGCTGGCGGTGTGTGTAGACTGGCGCTTGGCTGGCGGTGTGCGTGGGCTGGCGCCTGGCTGGCGTGCGTTGGCTGGCGCTTGGCTGGCGGTGTGAGTAGACTGGCGCTTGGCTGGCGGTGTGCGTGAACTGGTGCTTGGCTGGCGGTATGTGAGTAGTGACTTGCTGTTGGTCACTACACACACTGCTAGCCAAACACCACTCCACGCAATCCGTGAGCTGGTATGGTTGCGGTGTCAGGAATGTGGGCGTGTGAAAGTGATTGGCCCTTGACTGGCGCTGTCTACTGGTGTGAGTGTTGTAATGTGCTGGACCCACGGCTGGCGGTGTGAATGGTTTTGTATTTGTCACACGTATGAAAGGCCTGTAAAGAGGTTGGTGGCTTGTCGTGGCTTTACAGCTCACGAGCTGTGAGTCAATGGTTCTGTTTCTCGTCCTTTCAATTATTAACAGTGCATTTCATTTTTGTGAAATCTGTTTAATACAACTGTATATACTGAACCATCACTCACCCTCATGCCAAATCAGCTAGTATGTATGTGTGCTTGAGGAATAGGTGGTTGTGCAGAAATATTTGTCTTTTCTGTTTTTGTCAAGCATGGTGTACCTTTGTGAATGTTGTAATGTGTTGGTTTAGTGCCTGGTGGTATGAATGGTCTTGTGTGTATCATGTATGAAAGGTGTGTAAATGGCCTGTAAAGCGGTTGGTGGCATGTCATGACTTTACAGCTCACGAGCTGCGAGTCACTGGTTCAGTTTTTTGTCCTTTCAATTATTGACAGTGCATTTCATTTTTGTGAAATCTCTTGTTAATACAATTTTATATACTGAACATCACTCGCTCTCGCACCAAATCCAACCAGTATGTGTGTGTGCTTGAGGAATAGATGGCTGTGCAGTAATATTTTTCTTTTTTGTCTTTCTGCTAAGGTGTGCATTTCATCTGAGAAAAGCCTACCAACTGTAGATATTGTTGTAAACTAAACACCCATGGGAGTACATGGTGATGTCTCTCTTGTGGATCCCAACAAGTTATCTTACCTACAATGTCCTGCAAACTTCAAAATGTGACTGTCACATATTCCTTGCATTATTGTGCTCAAATTTTCACGCTGCAGAAAGTAACAACAAATTTTCAACCCCCCAGCATTTCTCCAAGTATCCCAATAGAAACTGTACCTCACTTGTGTGGGTGGGCCAAGTACCCGTGGCAGGGAAGGGCCCAAACCCGATTGAGCCGACATCAAAATTACCTATCACAAACCAACCTGGTTTTGCAAGGGTGGTCCAATGAGTTTTTGGCCTGGGGCTCGGCGGCCCTCTATGGAAACCTACCAAACCCACACATTTCTGGAAACTACGATAAAATAGAAATTTTGATGTCGCCTCAATAGGTTTTGGGCCCTTGCCTGTCGCGGGTCCTTGACCCACCCACGCGAGTGCGGTATCATTTTTATCAAGAGACCTGGGGGAACGCTGGGTGGGAGGAAATTTGTGGATCCACGCAGATTCCAGAACTTTCCCACACAGAAATTTGAGAAAAAAAGTGATTTTATCAGCAAAATTTGAAGGTTTGCAGGGAATTCTGGGTAGGAGAATGTTGGGGGACCCACGCAAGCAATATCTTGCTGGACTCCCCCGGGTGTCTAGTTTCCAGAAATGTGCGGGTTTGGTAGGTTTCCCTAGATGGCTGCCGAGCCCCGGGTCAAAAAACTCATGGGACCCCCCATTACAAAACCAAGTTAATTTGTGATAGGTAATTGGTTTGTGATAGGCCCACCCACATAAGTGAGGTACAATTTTTCTTGGAAGACTTTGGGGGACGCGGGTGGAATTTCATGATCCAAGCAGATTCCAAAACTTTCCACCTCAGAAATATAAGGAAGATGTCTTTCTTTGGTCCATTTTTTAGGTTTGCAAGGGATTCTGGGTAACAGAACCTGGTGAGAGCCAGTCAAGTCACCCCATCCTGGATTCCCCATGGTGTCTACTTTTAAAAAATGTATTGGTTTGCTAGGTTTCTCTAGGTGCCGGCAGAGCTATTGTTCAAAACGACAGCTAGGCACTTTGCAAACAAACATTGGCATAGCCAATAGGTCTCGCTTTTGGGACCTATAAGTATTTAGTTATGCAGCACAATATCCTTGGTGCAATAACATCTACTGTTGCATGGCTAAAAACTTATAAGGTCCCAAAGGCGAGACCTATTGGCTATGCCAATGCTTGTTAGTAGGAGTAATTTGGAAGTAAGTCCGTAGTGTGTTGCATTTTTTGGTTTTATGTATTAGCGCCACCTTGCACGCAATTTTACACTGCTATTTAAACCACATTTTTAATGCGTCCCGGAATTGGCAAAATCTATTGGTAATGACTATTTTGCCAAAACAGAAATGGCAGGATGGTTAGTGTTATTCCCTAAAAATATTTCTTGGGGAGTGTGGCCAAGATGGCGACGTGATCGGTCGCACCTTGCCGGAGCTCCCGCCAACAGCCTTCCTTAAGCACAGGCCCACGGCCAAAATAGCTGTGATCGGCTCCTGACACGAGCGGGGAATATCGCCGATGACCCAGAGCGCGGCGGGTGGCCAGCAGACACCGGGCCGGTAAGGCTCGGAACCTTGACCAGGCGGCAGAAGCGGAGCGGAGGCGGATGCCGGCAGCTGGCATGGTGGCCGGCAGGCAGTGGAGGGCGAGTGTCCCGGTGACTGACCGAGAGACGGGTCAGCGGAGACAGCGGGAGCAGTGAGCCGCTCGGAAGCGACCGGAGGGACAGCACGTGGCAGCCAGACCGGCCGCAGTGGAGGAGGTGATGACCCTCAGACCGCCCGCCATCTTGAGAGAGCGGGCGGCCGCATCGAGAGGGGTGAAAGGCGATTGGCCATCTGGGAAGCGTCAGAGCTGCTGTGGGGGCATCGAGCTAGAGGAGGCTGCTGATCGGGCAGCAGACGGCGGCAACTGCTCTGAAGCTGGGGGCCGTGTGACGAAGACCCAGGCCCGCCAGTGGAGGTCGGGAGGCATGCCGCCTTTTTGGACCGGGGTTCTTGAGGCTGCAACGACAGCGGCCTCTGTGTGCGTCGGATCACCGCAGCAGGGAGGTAGGTGTGGCCGCCCGGGGGGCGCGTTCCCATAACCGCCAGTGGCGGTAGGTGATCGGCAGGCAGCGGTGTCAACCGGAGTTCTGCCGGCTGACGGAGGACTCCTCCTGCCGTGCCGCGACCCCGAGCCCAGACCTCCTGGCGGCAGTCCCCCTGTGAGACCTGCGGCGCCGAGAACGCCTCAGTAAGAGTGAGGTGAGCGGGGGCTGATCCCCTTGAAGCACGAGGGATGGTGCAGACGGTGGGGCCTACGCAGGAGGGAGCTGTGCTACCCGGAGAGAGTGTGGCTGACTGATGCATCGGCTGACCGGGTGGCAGAGTACGGCGGTGCGGGCGCATCGGACTGGTGCTGGCGAGCGAGGCACTCCAGGTGATCGGCTCTGGCGTATAGCGGTGTGTGGCATCCTTGGGGGCCGGAGTAGTGCACAGCGAGGATTTTAGACTGGACTCTCAACAGCTGTTGCAGAACGGCCTAGCGACGGAGCGGTCCCCGTCGGTGTGTGGGGGTATTCCATAGGGGCCTGCTTGGTGACTGCAGGCAGGAGATCTCCCGGCTAATGTGTGTTTTGTGAGGAGGTGAAGGTGGTCCACCGTAGTTATTGGGCCGGTGCGGTCAGGGGGCCCCTCGCAGCGCAAGGCCCCGTTGGGGTCTAGAGATGGCCACCACGAGGGTGAAGAAGGATAAAACGATCAAGGACCTTTTTGCTAAGGCCCAATCAATAGGCCAAGGATGGTGCAAAGAATGCGTCTCCAACAGCGGCGGATGGGACAGAGGGTACAGAACCGATCACTAAGGCATTCCTCGAGTCGCTTTTTACGTCTCTGCGGGAGGACATTCACGCCCTGCAGAAGGAGTTTGCGGACGAGATCAGAGATGTACGAAGGGATGTAGACGGCATAGGGGAGCGTATGGCAGACCTTGAGACCAAGAGTGACTCCTGGGATACGGAACTGGAGGCGCTACGACAGGAGATAGTCCAGATTCATGATCAGCAGGTGGACCTTCAATCACACGTGGAAGACCTGGAGAATCGTTCCTGACGCCATAACGTCCGCATTCGGGCGTGACCATGTCTGAAGACACCAGGGACCTCTTCGGCTTCACCAGCGCCCTGTTTCGCCACATCTTGGGATGCCCAGCAGACACGGACATACGGATAGACCATGTACACAGAGTGGGTCCCCCGCGCCCCTCCTCGGTCCCCCCTCCTGACATCCTTGCTTGCGTGCAGGACTTCCGCACTAAAGAAGAGATTCTGCTGAAGGCGAGGCAGAAGCACCCCATAACTTTTCAGGGTCAGACCCCTGTTCTGTATCAAGATCTGTCCGCTCTCACTTTGCAGAAACAGTTTTGTTTCAGGCCCGTCACGTCTTTTCTTCAGCAACAAAACATTTCCTACAGTTGGGGTCATCCCTTCCGTCTGATCTTCAAAAAGGACAATAAACTGCACCAACTTCGATCCTTAAAAGAAGCCTGCCGCCTTTTGGGCTTGGAACCGCCTGCTGAGACGGAGGAAATGGAGGGTCCCACAACGGAGGTGAACGATGGTAAGCCTCGCTGGAGGCAACAGACGAGACGACGCCAGATCCGGAGGACACCAGCTGCAGAGATCAAAGGCGGTCAGCGGCCAGCAGTGGAGGCGGTTGCATCGGGTGCTGAGGCACCACATCCTAGCTGAGCTCGGAGAAGAATCTTCATGGCTGGGTTTCATGTTCGTTATGCAATGTGCTGTCGGCGGGAGGGAAGGGATTTCCCGATCTGACAGACTACCCCAGTGTTGCTTTCTACCAATCACCTCAGGATGATGGACAAGGTTGTTGCTTTTGTTTTTTTTTATTGTTGGGGAAGAACCCATTTTCTCTTTGCCAAAAGTTATCAGGGGTAGTTGTGTTGGGATGGGAGGGGGGGTGTTCCAGGTCCACGAATGCTTGAGGGTGTGTGAAGGGGTGAAGATCTTGCAGTTTGATTATCAGAGTGAGGGGGGTGTCCCTGGACAGTGTGGGCAGTCCCCTGCCATTGGGTGCGTCCTGGGAAAGTCATTGCGTTGGGACACAGCTGGTTCAAGGTTGGTAGTGAGCTATGCCAGCGACTGAATTGGGTGTACTCACCTTGAATGTCAGGGGCCTGAACAACCCCGTGAAACAGAGAGCAGTCCTCTCTTTCCTGGAGGGTTCAAAGGCGGATATTTGTCTTCTTCAGGAAACGCATCTGCTGTCCAGGGATTGCGTTAGGATGAAATCGCGCAGCTTCCCGACTCAGTTCTTCTCTTCGGGCCCCACTAAGACTGCGGGGGTGGCGATTCTGGTGGCCCAGCACTTTAGGGGGAGGGTGGTGCAGAAAGTGGCCGAAATAAGAGGGAGGCTCCTCTCCTACAGATTTTCCCTAGGTGACACTTCCTTTACAGTTAGCTCCATCTATGCTCCTAATGAGGGTCAGGAGAGATTTTTTCACCTAGTGCTCAGCGAGGTAGCCGCGACACCAGACAGGCATATACTGATTGGGGGAGATCTAAACTTGGTACTTGATAATTTACTGGACAGGTCGGGGCAGCTCTCCACGCAGGCAGGAACCTTTTCTGAGGGAGGGCTGGCTAGAATGGAGGAAATGGGGATGGTAGATCTGTGACACAGCTTTCATCCAGGTGTCAGGGACTACTCCTATTACTCTAATGCCCATAAAACCTATGCAAGTCTGTGTGAGAAGTTGGCCTGGTATATGATGCTCACTAGTTCTAGTGATCACCTTGTACCATGCCAAGCAACCCTTATGAGGATTGGTTGTAAGTCAACCTTATAGACCAGCTATCCTAGTAGCGTGGACAAAGCAGTCTTAGGCTAAACTCTGTAAAGGCATGTGAAGCAAGCTGTTTTACCATACACAATCTCCTTGAATACCAAATGAAAGGACACCACACAGATATATATTAAAAATATATATATATTTATTTACTACAAATATCCCCTATACTCTGTATGAGCACAGAAGCAAATGCGATAAAACAAAACACAGTTTAAATATACAAAAGTTGCACAATATGGATGAGCCCTAGGGGCCACCTAAACCATATACTAAAATAGTGGTATAAGTACCACCAATCGAAAAGGAAGTAGACCTAGGGCCTGGGGAATCGCTGGAGCTGTTCGGGACTAACAGTGAAGAAGTCGGGAAAGGCCCGCGGGACTCGGGTGCAGCGCTTAAAGCACACGCATGCACCAATGCAAAGTCAATGGTGCGTAAAAGTTACAAAGTTACTGAAAAGGGAACCTTCCGGATGACCTAGAACCTAGCAACTTGGAACATAGACACTAGAGGTGTATTGCTACACAGGAGAACCGGAGTGCCAGGTTTACCTCACCCACAGGAAGCGGATGCATATGTCTCAAAGTGTGTCGGGTTTCGTCGCGCTGGTCTATGGAGCCTGTAGATGAAGATGCTGCAGGCGGGTTGTCGAGGAGAGTTCCGGTGAATCCAAGGGTGGATCTGAAGAGGTGAAGACCTGAAAGCAGAGGGGACAATTTTCAAAGTCACTAGTCAGTAACTGCCGTGGAACCAGAAGGGAACCAGGTGATGTCGGGTGCAAACAGGCGAAGAAGTGAAGATTGTCTCTGCAGCCACGCCTGCAGCCAGATGCTGCAGGCGGGTCGTCGAGGAGAGTTCCGGTGGATCCAAGGGTGGATCTGAAGAGGTGAAGACCTGAAAGCAGAGGGGACAATGTTCAAAGTCACTAGCCAGTAACTGCTGTGGAACCAGAAGGGAACCAGGTGATGTCGGGTGCAAACAGGCGAAGAAGTGAAGATTGTCTCTGCAGCCACGTGGACACGAAGAGGTCGAGGATGTCCAGGCATTGGTCACGAGCTGTCCCTCGAAGGCTCTAGCTGATGGCGGTGTCGGCTTCTTGATCGGAGCAAACAGGCCTTGGCTACTGCAAGCCACGCAGGAAACGATACAAGCTTCTCACTCGGACCAGCAAAGTCAGAGGGGGTGCTCCTTTTTACAGGAGCGAGGGCCAGTCTGGAGCAACCAGACCAGCAGTGTAGATTTCGGATTTCGTCGCCAAGATGGCCACTAGCCAACGGACTAGTCACCGGGATGGCGCGTCGAGTGGCAAAATGCAAAAGGGCCCCATGCAGATCGTGGAGATGCTGGGGGGCTGATCTTCGGTACAGATGCTGCTCGGTGTTGGGGCTTCTCAACCCCCAAAGCACAGCGTCGAGGGTGCCTCGGGTGCTGCGCAGTCAGCTTCTCGTGAGTCTTTCGAGGTGGCCGGTCCCACGTCTCTCGGTGCCTCCACGGGTCGCTTCTTTTCAGGGACTGTGGATCGGGCTCTGAGATGTCTGGGAGTCTGGGTCTCGTCGGGCTCTGGGCTCGGTCTCCGGCGGGAGGCAGTGGTAGTGGCAAAGCAGACGTCGAGTTGCTGGATGGTGCCTGTATTCACAGGGTGGTCACTCCTTGGCCACAAGGGAAATGCTCTTCAGTCTTCTGTGCAGCAGAATGTCGAAGTCCAGTTTTCTTCTTAGTTTCAAGACGAGTTCAGGATAATCTGAAGTCTTGGGAGACAGCTCCTACTCTTATTCCAAATCTGGGGGCCGGATCACCTGCTAGGTCCCTCCTCTGGGTGGGACCAGGAAGGAGGGCAGTTACACCCCCTTTCACTTGTCCAGCTCCGCGCCAGGACTGGGGCTGGAAAGCCCCAGCACCGGTTTGGACTGGCTTATGCACGGGGACACCTTGTGTGCCCCAGGCATGTCTCATTCTATTCAGCCCTGTCCTACCCAATACACAAAATCCTGTCTGGGGTGGTGCTCGCACCTCCTAAGGCAGGAAACCCTTTGTCCAAGCCTCCCTCGCTGGAAGGACTCCCAGCAGCAGGAGGTCAGACTTGTGTCTGTGGTGGCAGCATCCATTTTGTGATGCTGAGGCTCGAGTTAACTTTAACCGGGGTTCAGGTTATGTACCTGTCGTGTCCCTCTAGAAGGGTGGAATGCTGCCCCCGTCGCCAGAACTGGCGAGGGGGTAGTATCCCAATTCGTATGACACCTTACTCTACATGTTTTGATAAAGCCAAACCAAAGTTAGCAAGTAACCGCGAGGATTATAATGCACTTAAGAGTATATGGTATGGCAATATCCTGGAACAGCTAACGGAGTTGTTCCCGACAGCTGCAGACAGGCTCAGCTCATGCCAGAGCACCATCTCACATGAAACCAAGCACTCTGCCTCCAGGATTGTCGAAGCCTTCCATAGGAGTGACTTATAGGTTAACATGTGTCCAGATAGGTTAGATACAGGTGTACTATATATAAGTAAGAGGTGATTACACCAACTTACCCCAGCTGATGGATCAGCCAGTTGTGTCAAATATGGAGGCCAGGCCATGGGGTGGCATAATACATGCTGCAGCCCCTGGTAGGCCTTGGATGCACCTATGCCCTGGGTACCTGGAGTACACTGTTACAGGGGCCTATAAGGTGAACCAGTTCCAATTCGTAATGCACCTATAGTGCATTGGCATTAATTTAGAGAGAGAACAGCAGGCTGTGGGTCTGATTAGCAGGCCCACAGCCACATTAAGTCATATACCAGGCCAACTTCTCACAGGCTGGACTACTTTTTATCCTCCACATCCCTTCAGGCGATTGCTACGGAGGTAGAGATAGGTGCAGCGGCGCTTTCCGACCATGCACCAGTGTCGGTGGTGTTCTCCCTCCCTCCTGTGACTCGGTCTGCCCGCTTCTGGAGGCTGCGCGACACGCTACTTCATCGTAAGGATACTGTGGAGAAAATTAATGGGGCCATTGCGGACTACTTATCACATAATCGCGCCTCGGACACTTCTTTAGCCACACGTTGGACGGCGCTCAAGGCGGTACTGCGTGGTGAGTTTATCGCGGTCTTGGTGGTGGAAAATGTGGAGAGGGCTCGCAAACGCGAGGAACTCACGTTGCGGACTAGGGAGCTAGAACAAATGCACCAAAGGACGGGTGCGCCCAGGGTGTGGAGGCAGCTTCGCCAAACAAGGCAGCAGCTGGCCACTTTAGATCAGGATAGGGCGGAATTCGTGGCCCTGAGGGTAAGGCATATATACTACAATGGAGGGGACAGGTGCGGGCGCCTGTTGGGGCGTGCTCTTCGGGAAACTCTACAGCGTCACATGGTGCAAGAGATTGCCGTACGGGACGGGGTGCGGGTCACCGACGACAGCGCCATAGCAAAGGCCTTTAGCGATTTTTACACCTCCCTTTATGCGGGATCGCGGCTTGATCCCGCTGACAGCAAGGCTTTTTTAGAGTCAGTTACGCTTTCTGCCTTGTCAAAGGACCAGGCAGAGCAGCTGGACGGTAAGATTCGACCTGAGGAGGTGATTTTGGCTATCTCCCACCTGAAACTTGCCAAAGCACCTGGGCCGGACGGCTTTACGGCAATTTTCTACAAAACATTCTGTCCACAGATAGCACCTGTAGGAGAGTAGGGTCTGCTTTCCTATGGTCACCCCACTTTTTGCTTTACTGGTTTTTGACTTAATGTGGCTGTGGGCCTGCTAATCCGACCCACAGCCCAGCTGTTCTCTCTCTAAATTCACTACAATGTACTTTAGGTACATTTGACAAGGGAGCGTGGGGGATTCCCACACTGAATCCTGTGGTGCTCCTGTGGAGGTAATTACCTCAGTTTGTTCAAAAGTAATCAAATTCAACAATCCAATCAGTTCATCATAGTTTTAATCCATAAAGTCTTATATTGATATTCATATAGACTGTAGAGTTTGGTTCAAATCATTTAACATGCCATCCAGTTCCTTTGAAAAAACACTTACCCTTCTCACAGTTACTTAGGGCTAAAAGGATCTGTTCTGAACCTGAGGAATACTTGCACACTGAAGAAAACATTTTGCAAAAATATAGGGAAAGAAAATACCCTGAAGCCACTCTACGGGCTGCTCGTGAGCGTGCCACGCTCAAAGACAGAAAAGACCTTCTAACTCCTAATTTGGGACAGCGTAAAACTGAAAGACCTGTATTTGTGTCTAAATATTCTTCAAAAAGTTCTATGATAAAAAATGTTATCTTACGAAACTGGCAAATGATACAACTTGAACCAGACTTTCAGGGCCTCTTCAACTGCACTCCACTATTCGCTTACCAAAGAGCCAATAATTTGAAAAATATGCTGGAATCCAAACCAAAATCTACAGTTACAGTTTTTTCCAGTACCAAACCTTGCCATAACTGCAGTCACTGCAACAACATAATCAAAGGTAACTCCATGAATCATCCTCGATCTGGCACACAAATCCAACTCAAAACTAACGCCACCTGTGACTCAATGAATTTGGTGTATCTGCTAAAGTGCCCTTGTGGCTTACCCTACGTGGGAAAGACTGAAAGGAAGCTCAAAATCCGTTTAACGGAGCACAAAAGCACCATAAGGAACAAGAACTTGAAGTCTCCTTTAGCAGCCCATTTCATATCTGCCCAACATAACATCAGCCAACTAAGGTTCCTTGTACTAGAGGTTGTCCCCACGAGACCGGGCGTTGATAATCACAAGAGATTATTACAACGCGAACTTTTTTGGATCAAACTGTTGGAATCAAGCCAACCGAAAGGACTCAACGAACGGATCGAATATAGTTGCTTTCTTTAAGAACATGCGTCAATTTTTGACTTGTTTATAATTGCTCATCTTTACTATTATAATTATAATTGTTTATGTTTATGTTCTCGTAACTCTCCTTGTTCTCTGAAACTACTTCTTCATTTATTTTCCCTTATTGCCTGTTACTCATTTTTTCTCACAAGTACCTTTATTTATTTAATCTTTCTGACTTCCACCTTTTTCCCTTGTGAAAAGATTTTATTCTTACCTTATTTCTGGTTTCTTTTCTACATTGCTTTCTCTACATAGCCTCAGCTTTTGCTTACCCTTTTGTTTCTAATGTTTCACCAATTGTTGATGTAAAAATAGCATAATGCTTTTTGTTATATTTTGGATTTACTCATTTTGTGATGTATTATTCACGCATCAGTATTTTGTACACTACGTGATACTCCTCTACTCAACATGGCCGACACCGATTCCACAACACTATCGCTCTTTCGTGCACTTTATTACTGCGCAACTCTATTGTTGCCATTTGGATCTTTTCAATGACGTTCCTCGTGAAACATCATCGCACATTTGAAACCCGCGGGACGTCTTCACTGTGGTACTCTTCTCTTTAATATCACAACGCTTTTTATGGTCTTAGTCCTTTTTTGATGTTATACACTTCACTCGACTTGGTCCTTTATCTATGTTCTGTTACTAACATCGCGTGAACTCCGGCACTTCTGGTTACTGAATCGGTAACCGCAGAACGCTATTACGCCGTGCACAGAACGTTTTGGGTAAGATTTTAATCAAACGACAGCATGTTTTCCTCACGCTTTGGGGCGCACTTTTATCGGGTGTCAACCTTTGGGGAACTTAAGGATCTGTTCTGTTACCGGTTTTGACCTTACTGGCCCGTTTTCGACGCCACTCGGGTACCTTCACACTGGTGTTCGTTTTTTCACGTTAACCTTTCTTTGACATAAAAACCATGCAACGAACCCTATAACTGAATCAGTGTTCGGCTTTTATATTTATATTTATTTTTATTCACATCTTTGTTTCCACCATTCGTGATCCTCACACTTTAGTCACCATTTTCCACCGCCCTTTTTTATGAAGTTGAGGGATGAGTCCCCTTCCTAAAGCAATGTTTATTTCCTCTACAGATTAACCTATTCCCCTGATGAAGGGACCCAGGTCCCGAAATGCATAGGGATATTGGCATTTCAAAACATGCATGTTAAATGATTTGAACCAAACTCTACAGTCTATATGAATATCAATATAAGACTTTATGGATTAAAACTATGATGAACTGATTGGATTGTTGAATTTGATTACTTTTGAACAAACTGAGGTAATTACCTCCACAGGAGCACCCCAGGATTCAGTGTGGGAATCCCCCACGCTCCCTTGTCACTTGTTTCCAATATTTGAGTCTCTCACCAGCCATAAGAGACCATTCCTGAGGCGCCCAAAAACAATACACTGAGTTTTCTAAGATTACTTTGTTTAAATTTACATTAGAAAATTTGGGTGTGCCACACCATCTTCTATTTTTGTCTTTAGGTGCATTACCAATTGGATACTGGGTCACCTTATGAGCCCCTGTACAGTGCACTATAGGTACCCAGGGCATAGGTGCATCCAAGGCCTACCTGGGGCTGCAGCATGTATTATGCCACCCCTGGCTGGCCACTCACATTGACACAACTGGCTGATCACTCAGCTTGGGCAGGGTCGTGTAATCACCCCTTGCTTAGATATAGTATTCCTATATCTAACCTTATATCTAGACACATATACACCTATAAGTCACTCCTATGGCAGGCCTTAACAATCCTGGAGGCAGAGTGCTTGGTTTCATGTGAGATGGTGCTCTAGCATGAGCTGAGCCAGTCTGCAGCTTTCGGAACCATGTCCTTATAGCTGTTCTAAGATATTGCCATACCATATACTCTTAAGTGCATTATGAACCTCGCGGTTAAATGCTAACTCTGGTTTGGCTTTATCAAAACATGTTGAGTAAGGTATCATACGTTTTGGAATACTACCCCCTCGCCAGTTCTGGCGAGGGGGGTAGCATTCCACCCTGCTCGAGGGAGAAGACATGTTGTTCCTACTAATCCCGTTAAAGTTAACCAGAGCCTCAGCATCACAAAATGGATGCTGTTGCCACAGACACAAGTCTGACCTCCTGCTGCTGGGAGTCCTTCCAGCGAGGGAGGCTTGGACAATAGGTTTCCTGTCTTGGGAGGTGCTAGCACCACCCCAGACAGGCTATAGTGTATTGGGGCAGGGAGGGCTGAAAGAAATGTGACACTGCCTGGGGCACACAAGGTGTCCCATGCATAGTCCAGTTCAAACCGGTGCTGGGGCACTCCAGCCCCAGCTCTGGCGTGAAACTGGACAAAGGGAAAGGGGTGTAACCACCACCTTCCCTGGTCCCACCCATAGGAGGGACCTAGCAGGTAATCCAGCCCTCGATTTGGTATATAGGTAGGAGCTGAGTCCCAAGACTTTAGATTTATCCTGACTGAAACTTGAAATGAAACTCTGGACCTTCGACATTCTACCTGAAGATAGAAGACTGAAGAATCTCCCTTGTGGTCAAGGGGTGACCACCTTGCACAAGCAGGCACCATCCAGCGATCAACGGCTTGCTTTGTCGACGCTCCTGCCGGAGCCCGAGCACAGAGCCTGACAAGAACTGGACTTCCAGACTTCCTTCAGCCCGATCTACAGTCCCAGCAAAGCTGAGACCCGTGGAGGCGCCGCGAGACGTGGGACCGGCCATCTTGAAAAGTCAGCGACTTGCTTTCCGTGCAGCTTCTGAGGCATCCTCGAAGCTGTGCATTGGGGATTGAGAAGCCCCAGTCCCGAGCGTCATCTGCACCGAAGATCAGCCCTGCACACTCCACGAGTTCTGTGTGGGGCCCTTCTGCATTTTCCTGCCCGACCTGTCTATCCGGTCACTTGCCCGCTGGCTAGTGGCCATCTTGACGACAAAACCTTGAATTTACACCGCTGGTCTGGTTGCTCCAGATTGGCCCTTGCTTCTCTGAAAAGAAGCAGCCCATCAGACCTTGCTGGTCTGATTAAGAAGCCAACTTCGATTCCTGCGTGGGTTGCCTTTGCCAAGGCTTGTTGACTCCAATCCGGAAGTCGACACCGCCGACAGCGAGAGCCTTTGTGGGACAGTCCGTGCCTGACTCCTGGTTGTCGTCGACGCCTCCTGGTCCACGTGGCTGCAGAGACAAGCTTCACGACATCACCTGATTGCTTCACGACATCGCCTGGTTCCTTCCTGGTCACTGGCTAGTGACCCAGACTCTGTCCCCTCTGCTTTCAGGTACTCTTCATCCTTGATCCACCCTTGGATCTAACCAGACACTTCTCTCCTGGTCGCCTGCAGCATCTTTCTTCACGGCTCCATGGGATTCAGCGACGAAACCCGACACACTTTGACACCTATGCACCCGCTTCCTGTGGGTGAGGTAACGCGAGTACTCCGGTGCTGCTGTGGGTATTGACTATCCAACTGTCTAGGTTTCAAGTAACTTTCATCGAGTCCAGTCAGAAGTGCCCTAAAAGAACTAGTTTCTAACTCTTTCGTTCCCATTCATTCTCTATGGTAAGCCGCGTGTGTGTTTAGACACTGCACGCGCATCCCGTGGGCCTCCTGCTTCCTAACTCTTGGTAGTACAGCGTAGCCCCAGCGATTCCCTAGGCCTATCCATTTTACTTGTAGTGGTCCTTATACCACTATTTTAGTATATTGTTTAGCGTGCCACTAGGGTCCTACTGTATTTTGTGCAACTTATTGTATTTTAATTAAGTATCTTGTTATGTGCGTGTGCCTCTGACCTCATAAAGAGTTCAGAGGGATTGTCTAGAAATAAATACATATTTATTTTATATATATCCCGTGTGGTGTCCTTTCATTTGGTATTAAAGGGATTACATATGGTAAAACAGCTGGCTTCACATGCCCTCTTAAGTTTAGCCTAAGACTGCTTTGTCTATGCTACCACTAGTATAGCTGGTCTATAAGGTTGACTTTACAACCATCACCATAAGGGTTGTTTGGACTGGTGCAAGGTGCTCACTAGAATATTGAACATCATATACCAGGCCAACTTCTCACATTGGTGTGCAGCGGTTGGGATTTGAGCCTGCTGTTGTTTTACCAATTGTAATCTTTGCAATATAATTTGAAAGATCACATAGGTACCTATAGGTACATATAAAACAAGACTTAGAATACTTAATTTCTACTGAACTTAGTTGTTGTAGAGCAAAGGGCCTAGCACACCCTGACTACAACTCCTAGAGGGGTTCAGTAGGAAAACATTTAGTGTAGGTAGGTGCACACACCACACCTCACTAGATAATGTCTGGCACAGGTGAGTCTAGAGGACCTCTACCTGTGGTGAGTGACCCTCCCAGGGCACCCTCCAAATTTAATATCCTCAGTTTCAAGGAACTGAGACACTTGTGTACCACAAGAAAGCTGAAACAATGGGCTAACCCTACCCTTCAGCAACTCCTAGAACTCTTAGAGGAATCTGAAGTTCTAAAAGCCTCTAGCTCAGGCCCTACAGGGAATGCAGTTGAGGTCCTACCCTCTACAGATTATACCACTGACCCACCTGTCATAGAAGATGAGGAGGAGGAGGTTGTGGAAGACTCTGAGGAAGAGGTAGATAGCCATGCCCAAGTTGGTAGACTTAGCCAGGCTAACCTAAGCCACTTTGGGGCTGAGAATGGGACAGCCCTATTCAGGCCTTCAAGTGGGCTTAATCAGAGGTATAGGAGGAATAGATCTCACTCAGGTGACTCTATTCATTCCAATGCTTCTAGGGGTTCTCAGAGGGGAATGACTTCTCCTCAGAGGAGAGAACACCAGGCTAGGGTGAGGGAAGTCAATCTCAGAATTTAGAGAGAGGAACTTGCCCTAGCCAAGGAAAGACTTGCTTTTGACAGAGAAAGGAAGTTAGGTGGGCTAGAGCCCACTGGTGGCTGCAATATCCCTAAGGATAAAGACAGGTCCTATGATCATAGAAACCTGAGTAAGATTGTGTCCCCTTACCAAGTAGGGGATGACATCCACAAATGAATAACTGCTTTGGAGAGGGCCTGCAAAGTACAGCAGGTACCCCAAAGTAAGTGGGCAGCAATCATGTGGCTCTCCTTTTCAGAAAAAGGTAGAGATAAGCTCCTCGCAGTTAGTGATGATGATGCTAACAATTACACTGTCCTGAAGAGTGCTCTGATTGATGGGTTTGGCCTAACCACTGAACAGTACAGGTTAATGTTCAGAGGTACCCAGAAGACACAGACTCCGGTCTGGACTGATTTTGTTGATTGTGCCACTAAGGCTCTGGAAGGCTGGTTGTTGAGAAGTAAAGTTAAGGACTATACAGGATTGTATAATTTGATCATGAGAGAGCAAATACTTAACAATTGTCAGAACCAGCTGTTGCATCAACACCTGATTGACTCAGATCTGACCTCTCCCCAAGAATTGGGAAAGAGGGCAGATAAGTGGGTCAGAACCAGGGTTAAGCAGAAAAACCAGGTCCAAGGTAGTGATCATAAAAAGACAGACCAAAAAGGTGGGGATCAGAAACCAAGAGACCAGAAGTCTTCTACAGGGCCAGAAAAGTCCAATGAGGGCGGTCCCAAACTTCCAAGAAGAAGAAGAAAGATGGCCAAAGAAAACCTTGGTGTAATTTTTGTAAATCCACTAGTCACTGGACCAGTGACTGCACCAAGAAAGATTCAACCACTACCACTGCTGCCCCTAAGGCAACTGCACCCCTAGTTCAGCTGGCAGTAGTAGTTCTCAACCCAAGGCTATAGTAGGGTTAACCCTGGGAACTGAGATGGATTCTGGCCTAGTCAGAATACCAACTCAGGCTGTTCTTGCTGTGATGGGGACATGGCTATGTCCTCTACTGTGAGTCCCAGTACTCTGGACAAGTACAGGCAAACACCTTTGATAAATGACAAAGTGGCTCAGGCCTACAGGGACACATGTGCCACCTAACTTTGTGGACCCTGGACAGATTGTACTGGGTGATAATTACCTGGTGACCAATGCTAGCAATGTCACTACTACACATAGTGTGGCAATTGTTAATTTCTCCTGGGGAGGGGTAACTGGCCTCAAAAGAGTTGTGGTAAGTGCAGATCTCCCAGTTGAATGTCTGTTGGGCAATGACCTTGAATCCTCACTATGGTCAGAAGTGGATTATAGGACTCATGCTGAGATGTTAGGTATATCATCACATGTCCTTGCTGTGACCAGGTCACAGGCCAAAAAGTGTCTCACTGAACAGGCCTTGGATCCTGAAACTATGGACCAAGTGCCACCCAAGAGAAAGAGCAGTAGGGTAAAAGCAGTGCCTTCCCCCCCTGCCTACAAGTGAAGATCAGCCTTCCCAGGAAGCTGATTTTGAGACCTCTGAGGGAACTGTCCCAGAAGAGCTTGAACCTGACCAGGTTGAGTTTCTTGGGACAGGGGGACCTTCAAGGGCAGACTTGAGGCAGGCACAGTTAGACTGTTCCTCTCTTGAACCCCTCAGACAGCAAGCTGCTTCTGAGGCTGCTGAGAATGCTAAAGGTACCCACAAAGTTTACTGAGATGAAGGACTCCTTTATTCTGAGGCTAGAGACCCCAAGCCTGGTGCTTCCAGGAGGTTGGTCACACCTCAGGCCTTTAGGGGTTTCCTTCTTACCTTAGCCCATGATATTCCTTTAGCAGAACACTTGGGCCAGAACAAGACTTGGAACAGGCTTGTCCCTCACTTTCACTGGCACCATATGTCAGAAGATACCAAGGAGTTTTGTCGCTCCTGTGTAACCTGCCAAGCCAGTGGCAAAGCAGGTGGCACCACAAAGGCCCCCCTGATACCACTACCTGTGGTGGGGGTACCCTTTGAAAGAGTAGGGATTGACATTGTTGGACCAATGGATCACCAAACAGCCTCTGGGCACAGATTTATACTGGTGGTAGTGGATCATGCCACCAGGTATCCAGAAGCTATTCCCCTAAGGACCACAACTGCTCCTGTTGTGGTAAGAGCCCTCCCGGGAGTTTTCTCAAGAGTAGGCTTTCTGAAGGGGTAGTCTCAGACAGAGGTGCAAACTTTATGTCTGGGTATTTGACTGCAATGTGGAAAGAGTGTGGTGTAAATTATAAATTCACTACTCCCTACCATCCACAGTGCAATGGACTTGTTGAAAGATTCAACAAGACCTTGAAGGGTATGATCAAGGGTTTAACTGAAAAGCTTAGACGAAGATGGAACATCCTTCTACCCTGCCTTCTGTTTGCTTACAGAGAGGTCCCACAGAAGGGGGTTGGCTAAAGCCCTTTTGAGCTTTTGTTTGGACATCCTGTAAGAGGACCCCTATGTCTGGTGAAGGAAGGATGAGAGTTACCTCTCAAAAAGCCTAAACAAGACATAGTGGACTATGTACTTCGTCTCTGCTCCAGGATGGCTGAGTATATAAAGAAGGCTTCTAAAAACCTTGAGGCTAGCCAAGAACTCCGAAAAGCTTGGCATGACCAAAAGGCTGTGCTGACTGAGTACCAGCCAGGACAGAAGGTGTGGGTGCTGGGGCCAGTGGCCCCAGCAGCACTCCAAGACAAACGGTCTGGACCCCACACCATTGTTGAGAAAAAGGGAGAGGTCACCTACTTGGTGGACCTAGGAACTCCCAGGAGCCCCCACAGGGTGCTCCATGTCAACAGACTCAAAGCATATGTTGACAGGGCAGACATGGGCTTGCTCATGGCTACAGATGAGGGGCAGGAGGAAGAGAGTGACCCTCTACCAGACCTGCTGACTCAGAACCCTGATGAATGAATGAATGAATGAAGCAGGATTTGTATCGCGCAACTTAGCCCCAGAGGGCGTCAAGGCGCCTAACCAAATGAACTCGTATGGTCAGAGAGCATGATTAATGGTAGGCCTTGGTGAAACACCACGTCTTCAAAGCCTTCTTAAAAAGAACCATGTTGGGTTGGGATTTAATCTCAGAGGGGAGGGCATTCCATAAATTAGGGGCCACAGATGAAAAAGCTCTTCCGCCCCATCTGACCTTGTTTGTCCGAGGGACGGTAAGAAGGTTCTTGTTGGCAGATCGAAGATTTCTGCTAGGGGTGTAGGGACTCAAAAGGGAGCTTATGGCCTCAGAGCTGCTGCCGGATAGAGCACTGAAAACTAGGCATAGGATTTTAAAAGAGTTGTGCGACAAGATTGCTCACTTCTTTCAGGCTAAAATCACCGACATCTCTCTCACTCTGGAAGCACAGAGAGACCTTATGTCTTCCCACCCTCCTCCGTATCAACCTATTCAAGAGTCTTGGGCCAAGGACCCCTCTAAGATTCTTACCAACTTCCCGCCCCTTACTCTCAACCAGCTAGACTCCCTGCTAAACAAGACAAAGTCAGGTTCTCCTATGGATCCCTGCCCTTTGAAGGTTCTGAAAGACTGCAGGGAGACTCTGTTACCCCCGCTTCTTGAGATAATGAATCAGGCTATGGCCCAGGGCCTTTTCCCTGCTTCCTGGAAACAAGCCATAGTCAAGCCACTGCTTAAAAAACCTACCCTGGATCCGGACACCCTTAAGAACTTCCGGCCGATCTCCTTACTACCAGCTCCAGCCAAAATGTTGGAATTACATCTCAATCACCATCTGACTACTTTCCTGGATGCCTCTGGGTTCCTGGACCAGTCTCAACATGGCTTTCGAAAATTTCACAGTACTGAGTCGGCCCTTACAGTAGTGACAGACAATATACGATCAAAGGTCGACCAAGGCCAGACCACCTTCTTGGTCCTTTTAGACCTGACCGCCGCCTTTGATACCCTATCTCCCTCGACTTTAATTGCTCGCCTGAGGGAGATAGGGGTGGAGGGTCCTGCATTGAGCTTGCTGTCCTCTTTCCTCGATCAGAGAGAACAAAGGGTCAAGCTAGGAGAGTTCCTCTCCCCTGTTAAGCCTGTGCAATGTGGGGTTCCACAGGGGTCGGCCCTGAGTCCGACCCTCTTTAACATTTATGCGGCCCCACTTGCTAGACTAGTAAGAGCTCAGGGGATAGAGGTGGTGTCATACGCCGATGACACCCAGATCATGGTGTCCCTCTCCCACTCGGTGAGCACCTCCGCGCTCAGCTTCAGGAATTGCATGCAAGCTGTCTCCGATTGGATGATTCAAAACGCCCTGAAGCTGAACGGAGAGAAAACAGAGGTCCTGATCTTCGGAAAAGATCAAAACAGCTGGTCCAATGAATGGTGGCCTCCTTCTCTCGGAGCATGTCCTGTACCGTCAAATTCCGCCCGGAATCTTGGCGTGATTTTTGACACCTCTTTAGACATGTCACTACAGGTTAATAGAACTGTTTCCACCTGTTGGGGAGTGATCAATATACTTAGAAAAATCGCCCACTATCTTTCTCCTCAAGCTCGCAAACAGACTGTGGTAGCCTTAGTTACATCACGGCTGGACTATTGTAACGCCCTTTATGCAGGCATCAATAAAGGCCTCATCCAACGCCTCCAGACCATTCAGAATGCGGCTGCCAGATTCGTGCTGGGGGTCCCTAACACCGCTTCTGTTTCTCTTGCAAGGAAGAGTCTCCACTGGCTCCCTATCCAGTCTAGAGTCTAGATGGTTCAGTTGATGGTGTGGCCTTAGCTGGCAGCCTCACTGACCAGCAGCAACAGGACTGCAGACAAGTTCTACAGTCCTTCAGACATATGTTTTCATTAACACCTAGTCAGACTAACTAGTGCACCCATGAGGTGGACACTGGTGACAGTCTGCCTGTGAAGAATAAGATCTACAGGCAACCTGACCATGTCAGGGACTGTATAAAGACTGAGGTGTAGAAAATGCTGTAATTCGGAGTAATTGAGCCATCCAAGAGCCCATGGACCAGCCCAGTTGTCCTTATACCAAAACCTCACACCCAAGATGGTAAGAGAGAGATGAGGTTATGTGTGGACTACAGGGGTCTCAATGCTGTCACTAGGACAGATGCTCACCCAATTCCAAAAGCAGATGAGCTCATTGACAGATTGCCTTCTGCCAAGTTTTTGAGCACATTTGATTTGACAGCTGGCTATTGGCAAATCAGGTTAGCTGAGGATGCCAAGGCCAAAACTGCTTTCTCAACCCCAGGAGGTCATTACCAATTTGTGGTGATGCCCTTTGGCTTGAAGAATGCACCTGCCACTTTCCAAAGGTTGGTGAACCAAGTCCTCACCGGGCTGGGTGACTTTTGTGCAGCTTATCTAGATGATATTGCTGTCTTCAGCTCCACCTGGGAGGATCACCTGATCCGCCTGAAGAAGGTTTTGGAGGCCCTGCAAAAGTCAAGCCTCACTATCAAGGCAACAAAGTGCCAGATAGGGCAGAGTAAGGTTGTGTACCTGGGTCACCTTGTAGGTGGGGGGTCAGGATCAACCACTGGAGAGTAAGATCCAGACCATCAAGGACTTGGCTCCTCCAACCACCCAGACACAGGTCAGATGTTTCTTGGGCCTGTCTGGTTATTACATAAAGTTTGTTAAGAATTATGGGTCCATTGTGACACCACTTAATGACTTGACTTCAAAGAAGATGCCAAAGAAGGTTCAGTGGACAGTAAGCTGTCAAAAGGCATTCGATGACCTGAAGAAGGCCATGTGCTCTGCACCTATCTTAAAGAGTCCTGACTACTCCAAAGAGTTCATTGTCCAAACAGATGCTTCTGAGTTGGGGGTGGGAGCTGTGCTTTCACAACTTAATGTAGATGGTCAAGACCAGCCCATTGCTTTTATTAGCAGAAGGCTGACCCCTAGAGAGAAACGTTGGTCAGCCATTGAGAGGGAGGCCTTTGCTGTGGTGTGGGCCCTGAAGAAGTTGAGACCATACTTGTTTGGCACTCACTTCAAGATTCAGACCGACCATAAGCCCCTCTTGTGGCTAAATCAGATGAAGGGTGAAACCCCCAAACTGCTCAGGTGGTCCATTTCCCTACAGGGGATGGACTTTACAGTGGAGCACAGACCACGGACTGACCATGGCAATGCCGATGGTCTCTGTACTTCCACTTAGAACATGAAGACTTATCTGGTCAAGGTTAAGTTTAATGTCCCTGCGTTTGGGGGGTGGGGGGGTATGTAGGAGAGTAGGGTCTGCTTTCCTATGGTCACCTCAATTTTTGCTTTTTGCCTCACTGGTTTTCAACTTAATGTGGCTGTGGGCCTGCTAATCCGACCCACAGCCCAGCTGTTCTCTCTCTAAATTCACTACAATGTACTTTAGGTACATTACCAAATGTATACTGGGTCACCTTATGAGCCCCTGTACAGTGTACTATAGGTACCCAGGGCATAGGTGCATCCAAGGCCTACCAGGGGCTGCAGCATGTATTATGCCACCCCTGGCTGGCCACTCACATTGACACAACTGGCTGATCACTCAGCTGGGGCAAGGTTGTGTAATCACCCCTTGCTTAGATATAGTATTCCTATATCTAACCTTATATCTAGACACATATACACCTATAAGTCACTCCTATGGCAGGCCTTAACAATCCTGGAGGCAGAGTGCTTGGTTTTATGTGAGATGGTGCTCTAGCATGAGCTGAGCCTGTCTGCAGCTTTCGGAACTATGTCCTTATAGCTGTTCTAGGATTTATGTGAGATGGTGCTCTAGCATGAGCTGAGCCTGTCTGCAGCTTTCAGAACCATGTCCTTATAGCTGTTCTAGGATATTTCCATACCATATACTCTTAAGTGCATTATGAACCTCGCGGTTAAATGCTAACTCTGGTTTGGCACTATCAAAACATGTTGAGTAAGGAGTCATACGTTTTGGAATACTACCCCCTCGCCAGTTCTGGCGACGGGGGTAGCATTCCACCCTTCTAGAGGGAGAAGACATGTTGTTCCTACTAATCCCTGTTAAAGTTAACCAGAGCCTCAGCATCACCAAATGGAAGCTGCTGCCACAGACACAAGTCTGACCTCCTGCTGCTGGGAGTCCTTCTAGCGAAGGAGGCTTTGACAATAGGTTTCCTGTCTTGGGAGGTGCTAGCACCACCCCAGACAGGCTATAGTGTATTGGGGCAGGAAGGGCTGAAAGAAATGTGACACTGTCTGGGGCACACAAGGTGTCCAATGCATAGTCCAGTTCCAACCGGTGCTGGGGTGCCCCAGCTCTGGTGCGAAACTGGACAAAGGGAAAGGGGTGTAATCACCCCCTTCCCCGGTCCCACGCATAGGAGGGACCTAGCAGGTAATCCAGCCCCTAGATTTGGTATATAGGTAGGAGCTGAGTCCCAAGACTTTAGATTTATCCTGACTGAAACTTGAAAGAAAACTCTGGACCTTCGACATTCTACCTGAAGATAGAAGACTGAAGAATCTCCCTTGTGGTCAAGGAGTGACCACCCTGCACAAGCAGGCACCATCCAGCGATCAACGGCTTGCTTTGTCGACGCTCCCGCCGGAGCCCGAGCACAGAGCCTGACAATAACCGGACTTCCAGACTTCCTCCAATCTACAGTCCCAGCAAAGCTGAAACCCGTGGAGGCGCCACGAGACGTGGGACCGGCCATCTTGAAAAGTCAGCGACTTGCTTTCCGTGTAGCTTCTGAGGCATCCTCGAAGCTGTGCATTGGGGATTGAGAAGCCCCAGTCCTGAGCATCATCTGCACCTAAGATCAGCCCTGCACACTCCACGAGTTCTGCGTGGGGCCCTTCTGCCTTTTCCTGCTCGAAGCGTCTGTCCGGTTACTTGCCCGTTGGCTAGTGGCCATCTTGACGACAAAACCTTGAATTTACACCGCTGGTCTGGTTGCTCCAGACTGGCCCTTGCTTCCCTGAAAAGAAGCAGCCCATCAGACCTTGCTGGTCTGATTGAGAAGCCAACTTCGGGGGAGGAGCTACGCTGGCAAACAAGATGGCTGCTTAGGCTCCCGGCTCCGCCGACCTCAGTATCCCGCCACAAGATCCTGTACATTATCCTGATTTTACCCCCAGCCCCTGTGTGAATTAACTGTTCCTCATTCCGGTGGTGAAATCCGGAAATTTTTATCGGCTGGTTTGACGAAGTTACATCGAGTTGAAGATTGCGGCCTACTCCAGCGGTGAAGCCGGGGCCTCGAGTATCTGCAAAGCCAAGCTGCAGTGCAACAACATCGGCTGAGAGAACCAGGCAGGGTCCGGTCAATCGTAGTGGAGGCTTATTTTACGCCCGAATTTGGCGGCGATTGTTTTCTTTGCTCAGCATTGATGGAGGAGTGACTTTGCTTACTACTGACTGTGGGTGGGGGTCCCCGCCCCGCAGGCCCGGTGTTGGTCCCCGCCGGGGTTTGGTGAGTCGGGGCCCCGGCCTGCGGCGTTAAGCCGGGTGAACGCGGCTGCAGAGAACGACGGGTCCCCCCCCACATTTGCCCTTTCGTGATCCTGTTTGTCCCCCCCGGAGATGCCAGATTCACCCAGGGAGGTGATTGTGATTGGTATCGGGCGTGAGACTATAGATCGAATGGTGCCTGAGCCATCGCTGAGGTCAATCTTGGCAGAAATTTGGGCGTTTCACTCACAAGTGGATGTTTTATTCACTAAACTGGATTCAAGCCTATCTGAGATGCTGCTTGTGGTACCGGACCCTGCCCCACTGTTGGAACAGCAATCTGTAGCCATTCAAGCCGCTGCCATTTTGACTCCGTGCGAGGACCCAGTGGGGAAGCGAGTATTGGAACCATCGGATGGTGCCCTGGAAGACAGGGTTCCCGAGGTCGTGAGTGCACCACCGCACCTTCCATCACCATTGACTTTGGAGGTATTGGAAGGCGTTCCCCCCCCGGAGACTTATGTTGTATACTCTTCTCTCATCTTGTGGTCGTCTTCTCCCTTCTTGGAGATTTTACGACTCCGGGGCAAGATACATCGGGACTGTCCATCTAGGAGAAGGAGACTTTCTGCATCTGAATTTCTCTTGGACTTATTATCTACGAGTGGTAACGGATTGACTCTCGATGACTTCCTTCTCCTCTATGACTCCTTTGTGTGCTTTTGGGTCTCACTGGGGGGTTTTGTGTGCTGGTTCGAAAGGGTCACGGTTAAGATCAATTAGATCGGGACGGTTTGGAGTGGCTATTATGGATGTTCGATCTGTAATTGTTTGATTTAAGAGGCTGGGCGGTGTATCACGGTGCCCCCTAATCTCTTTTATAAGAATCGTTCTACATCGGTCTTTTTGCGACAGGGGGTGTCTGTTTCTGGCGGGGGGACTAAAGGGGCTTTGAGCACATACGGATATGCCCTCCTCCATTCTTTTTCCTTCTTTTAGGGTTTTAGTTACTTGGGGCGACAGGCATGCTGCGAGTGGGGTTAGGCCGTAGCCATCTGCAAGGGTGCAGGGTGGGGGGTTGGTGGGGGGGGGGGGGGGTTATTTTGCCTTTTTTATTTTCTATGGCCTTTTTCTTCCTTCCCTTTCTTCCTTTAGGATCAGTATAGCTCGTGAATTATTCTGATTTTTACAGTGTTCTGGAGTTTAGTGCTCATGCTTCATACTTCATCCGGATTTCCGGGAGGGCAGGCCCTGAGAACTGGCGCTTACGAAAACATATATTGTATTGTTGTTTACTCTGATTCATATGCTTTGTCGACAGAGTTCCAATTATAGTAGTTCCTAGGTGCATATCCTGTCTCTCGGCCTGTCCCCCGTATTCTTTTCTTTGATTGCATAGCACCTGATCCGTTTATTTAGATAATATAAAATAAAACCTCTCTTACATCCTGTGACTTATTTAAGCATTCTAATACAAGTTCTATCCTGAATCGCTGCCGGACCTCAGGGTTGTCGACTGATGAGCTGTGTTGTACCGTGATATAATGGGTCCTAATTATGTTTAGCGGCCAGCCCCTGCGGTTGTAGGCCCATGCTTGTATTTTATGAATGCTGCAATAAAGGTTTAAAAAAAAAAAAAAAGAAGCCAACTTCGATTCCTGCGTGGGTTGCCTTTGCCAAGCCTTGTTGACTCCAATCCGGAAGCAGACACCGCCGACAGCAAGAGCCTTCGTGGGACAGTCCGTGCCTGACTCCTGGTCGTCGCCGACGCCTCCTGATCCATGTGGCTCCAGAGACAAGCTTCACGACATCACCTTATTGCTTCACGACATTGCCTGGTTCCTTCCTGGTCACTGGCTAGTAACCCAGACTCTGTCCCCTCTGCTTTCAGGTACTCTTCATCCTTGATCCACCCTTGGATCCAACCGGACACTTCTCTCCTGGTCGCCTGCAGTATCTTTCTTCACGGCTCCATAGGATTCAGCGACGAAACCCGACACACTTTGACACCTATGCACCCGCTTCCTGTGGGTGAGGTAACGCGAGTACTCCGGTGCTCCTGTGGGTATTGACTATCCAACTGTCTAGGTTTCAAGTAACTTTCATCGAGTCCAGTCAGAAGTGCCCTAAAAGAACTAGTTTCTAACTCTTTCGTTCCCATTCATTCTCTATGGTAACCCGCGCGTGTGTTTAGACACTGCACGCGCATCCCGTGGACCTCCTGCTTCCTAACTCTTGGTAGTACAGCGTAGTCCCAGCGATTCCCTAGGCCTATCCATTTTCCGTGTAGTGGTCCTTATACCACTATTTTAGTATATGGTTTAGCGTGCCCCTAGGGCCCTACTGTATTTTGTGCAACTTATTGTATTTTAATTAAGTATCTTGTTATGTGCTTGTGCCTCTGACCTCATAAAGAGTTCAGAGGGATTGTCTAGAAATAAATACATATATATTTTATATATATCCTGAGTGGTGTCCTTTCATTTGGTATTAAAGGGGTTACATATGGTAAAACAGCTGGCTTCACATGCCCTCTTGAGTTTAGCCTAAGACTGCTTTGTTCATGCTACCACTAGGATAGCTGGTCTATAAGGTTGCCTTTACAACCATCACCATAAGGGTTGTTTGGACTGGTGCAAGGTGCTCACTAGAATAGTGAACATCATATACCAGGCCAACTTCTCACAGCACCCTTACTGACGGCCCTTTTTAATTCATTTGAGGAGCCTGGCACCATCCCGCGCGACTGCTTAGACGCCACCAAAACTGTCATCCCTAAGCCAGGAAAGGACCGCACACAATGTGGAGCCTACCGCCCCATCTCTCTCCTTAATGTCGATCTCAAGATCTACACTAGCATCCTAGCAGCGCGGCTGGCGCCGCTCATGCAGGGGTTGATCGCGCCGGATCAGGCGGGGTTCATCCCGGAACGGCAAACGGTCAACAATACTAAGAGGGCCCTACACCTGATAGAGATGGCCACGCGGACGTCAGGGTAATACATGATGCTTCGATTGACGCCGAAAAAGCGTTTGATCGGGTCCACTGGCCATATTTGGAGCAAGTACTGATAAAAGCGGGAATAGGATTGAAGTTTCGAACCTGGGTCCTGAACTGTTACACATTTCCCACGGTGACAGTGAGATTCAACGGGTGCTCCTCGCCCTGTTTCCCCATTGAACGGGGGACACAGCGGGGGTGTCCGCTATTGCCTTTGTTATTTGCGCTGTATATGGAGCCATTGACGCAGGAGATGAGAACAGATCAGAGAGTGCAGGGGATTAAGTTTGGTGCGTACGTGCACACGAGTAGTCTATATGCAGGCGATGTCCTTCTCTCCCTGGCCGCCCCTAGCACCTCCATGCAGGCTTGTACGGAGATTTTGGGAGCGTTTGCTGGTGAGGCGGGTTTTAAGGTAAACATGACGAAGTCGGTGGCCTTGGACCTCTCGCTTGATGGGCGTACTCGGGACTACCTGCAGGAGCACTTTCCCTTCCGATGGGCATCGGAGGCTCTCCCATACCTGGGGATTCAGTTGGCGGCCACACTACAGGACACAGTGTGTATCAACTACACCAGGCTCCGTCAGACACTCCGATCGGAATTGGGCAGATGGCGGCACCTCCCGCTGTCATGGCTGGGTAGAGTGGCGGCCATAAAAATTACCGTTCTTCCGCAAATCCTGTACAAATTCCGTGCTATCCCACTCCGTCCTCCCCAGGGCTGGATCCGCCAAACTCAGTTGGAGCTCGCCCAATTCATTTGGAACGGCAAACGTCCGAGATTGAAGCTCAGGCTGGCCATGCTGCCGCCGGAGAATGGTGGTTTGGGGCTCCCGGACCTGACGCTGTATTATCAAGCGACTCAACTACGGACTTTGGTGGAGTGAAGCCGATGGGAGTCAGGAAAACATTGGCTCTTACAGGACCAGGCAGTGGCGGGACGCCCGCTACAGGAAGTCCCTTTCCTCCGCAAACAGCACCGACCTCCTAACTTGTACGCCTCGTTTATCACAAGAGTCCCCTTGGAAACTTGAGATCAGACCAGTACGAAACATGAGCTGACTACATTCCCGTCCCCACTTACGCCGTTGATAGAAAATCCGGATTTTGGACCAGGTTGTGACACCCAGGCCTTTGCTAGATGGCGCCCAGCGGGGTGTAGGTCTCTGTTTCACCTGTATACAGGGGAGGGGATTGCTCCCTTCGAGACTTTACGACAGGAATATGGCTTACCGGAGACGGAAAAGCTTCATTATTTGCAGGTACGTCATTGGGCGCTCAACGCTCAGGTAAGGGAGGGGGCGGACCAGAAGCGCAGTTCTTATGAGTACTGGCTAATTACACCGACGGCAGACAAACGGCTCATCTCGGATTCATACCACATGCTATTAGATCGGTTTTGCCGCGTGTGTAACTGGTAGGGCCCGCTGGGACAGGGAACTGGGACGGGTGCTAAATAACAGGGAATAGGAGGATATCTACTACCGAGCGAGGCACTCAGCATACCTCATGGGGTTGACAGACACATTCACTAAATTAGCGACATACTGGTATTACACGCCTGAGAGGTTACACGAAATGGATCATACGAGGGAGGCCTCCTGCTGGCGGGGATGTGGTGAGAGGGGTACGTTAATACACTTGTTGTGGGACTGCGCCCATATTCAGGGGTATTGGAAGACTGTCCTGGACGAGGTAGAAACACACTTTGATACCGAGATTCCTAGGTTCCCTGCCTATGTCCTCTTAGGTCTACCTAATGCTCTCACATACCCGCTGAGATCACGTAGGGGCAGATCGATTGCTATTGCCTCAGCTCAGCAGTTCAGAATGTGCTGGCCTTTTGGCGCACTTCCAATATCCCCACATTCCAGGATTGGCTGCATCGCCTCTGGTCGGTCCTAGGCATGGAAAAGTTATCGCTAACTAAAGCAGGGGAGGGGCCCAAGTATGCAGAACTCTGGCAGCCATCCCGGTCCTTATTGGCTACAGGATTCAGAGAGGTGACATGCCCCCAATATCTGCGTCTGTTGCGCTTGTCACGGGTCGATGTGTGAGAGGCGCTGGAGTGGTAGGATTTATGGAAGTTGGGGGACTTTGGACCTGGAACGGGGGAGGTGGGAGGGTAGGCGGGGGGGTGTAGTGAGGGGGGGGGCTGGGGGTTGGATCTTGGGTTGGTTTTGTTTTATTATTAAAGGCTCGTTGCTACAGTTCTGCCAAGAGGGGGAGGGCCCTGTGGGGCTATTGGACTCCTTTGCCATGCAAGTCACTGTGCTTCTATTTCAAATTCTTATGTACTGCATGTCCTTCGAATTGCGCAATGTTCTGTTGTCTATTTGCGAGCTGATCTTTCAATAAAAAGATTTAATACTAAAAGTATTTCTTGTTTTCTTTGGGGAGAGAGATGTGTGTAGTGTGAGGGCCTGATTTTATGTATTGATTGAGAGCTATATGTCACTGTGAGGGACAAATAAATAAATTATAGAAAAACAGAAGCAATGTGTTCAGGGCCTTAAGTAAATGCTTAAGCAAATAATAACAGGGACAGCGTGCCGGAATTGCCGATTTCTATTAGTAATAATAACAGGGACAGGGTATCGGAAGTGCCTACATGTTGCTGGTCTGAGCAACAGCAGGAGTTGCAGATAAGGCAGTTGGTGATACGAAAGAATCTTCACCCTCCGGTTCTGTTTCCATACACAAAATATTTACAAATCAAGAACAAAATCAACTCACCAATGACCGTCAGTTCCAAGTCTACGAACACGGCCCCGGTTTCGCTGAAGAAGGTGTTAAAGGAGTCGTCGCCTCCCCAATGGTCTTGTCGCTGGGCATCTGTTCTCCGGCTGGATGCCATGTTCCAGGCAGAAGAGCTACACTGAAAGGGCAGTGGGTAACGTCATCAAACTATGCACCAGGCTAGGGAATATCGTTTTGCCTGCGATAATCGATGGGGTTGTATGGCAGCTGCTCTCGGTTTGTTTAAATGTGCTGTCAGTCTAAGCATGGGAGTGCCCTGCTCACCCGGGTCCCACAACTGTCACCGGCAGGCATGGAAGCATGCACAACGGCAGGCGGGGAGACCGCGCCCCCACCCAAGAGGGATCCTGCAGTTGTCTCTCGGCACAGTAGTGTCCATGTCTGGATTATGGCACTCATCGCTGGTGCACCCCATACAGAGGAGAGCCACCAGGAGCTGTTAATCCAGCCCCAAACAAAATGTTATTAAACTAAGGACACACAAGCTCCGTGCCGATCCAGAAGAGGGGGGTTTGTGAGGGAAAGAAAGAGACAGTAGGAACACAGTCCCCCACCGGTGATAAGAGGTAACGCGGGGGGCACAATTTAAACAGGAAAGAAAACAAGAGGTAACCATATTAAACTACTGGCAGAATTGCTCTGGTGGGGCGGTCGGAGATTTTAAGCCAGCCACCTAAGGGTTAAATAGAGAACAAAAGACTGGACGGACAAGAGGGTGAGAAGCTTGGATTGCAGATGAAGGGGGAGAAAAGATTTTTTTTGCCCAAAGCCATATAATCACAAGCATTGGCCGGTGCGGCCGTGAAAGTGACACGGCCGCGAAAGTGAAAGTGGCATCTGCTGACAGTAAAAGATTGCTTGAACCTGGGAGGCCAAGCCTGACAGAGCTCCCGGAATAAACAAGCCTGGGAGTTGTGTGTGCGTGCGCACGCTAAAAGAAACACGTGAGTGGTGACGCGATCTGTGGTGGGGGAGGGGGGAGGGGGGGAGGGAATTGAAGCACAAGCAAGGTGGAGAGAGGCACGCAAGGCTTAATGAGCCATGACACAAATCCACATGGCGGCTGCATACGTGCATGACCGCAAGCTTGAGGCCAGCAAAAGCCTCTAGTAGCACTTTGAAAACCCCCTTACTAAATGTCTTGCAGGCATCGCATGTGCTAGCTCACGCAAGACCTAAAAAGGGTCATTTTTCACTGTGAAAATGTGGTGTGTCCATGTTGCATTTTGTGCTGGTTCCTATCACGGGCACTAAGCCTACCCACACAAGTGAGGTACCATTTTTCTCTGAAGACTTTGGGGAATGCGGGGTGGGTGGAATTTTGTGGATGCACGCAGATTCCAGAACTTTCCACGACAGATATGTGAAGAAAATGTGTCTTTTTTTTGTCAATTATTTAGGTGTGCAAGGGATTCTGGGTAACAGAACCTGCTGAGAACCAGTCAAAACACCACATCCTGAATTCCCCTGGGTATCTACTTTTAAAAAATGTATAGGTTTGCTAGGTTTCCCTAGGTGCCGGTAGAGCTATGGTTCAAAAACTACAGCTAGGCACGTTGCAAAAAAAGGGTAATTTTTCACTGTGAAAATGTGGTGTGTCCACGTTGCGTTTTGCGTCGTTTCCTATTGCGGGCCTATCTGTTAGGACTCTGGTTTAGCGCAGCGTCACCACACTATTAACAGGAAGAGCATTAAGGCATGGTCAATGTTTTGTGAAGTTCGCTAACTTGAGTAGTTTTAAGACGGCGCCTGACTCCCGTAAAAGGCCGTCCCCTCCGGAAGCCGTTGCTTGGCTTACTGTTTTCGAATACGTGACCACGCCCCCCTTGTTCCATATTTCTTCCTGGTTGCTGAGAATCCGGTGTACTGTTCGGCTCTCTGTTCCACCTCCAGTTGCTGGTTTCAGCTGCCTGTAGTCCCGGATCCCTGCTGTCATCTTTGACCCCTCTTCGTAAAGAGGTACAATCTAGCTGGTGTGTATGCCACTACACCGCTCCCCTTGCCTCGGAGCCGGTCAGCGCGTTACGTCTTTATTCTTTGTTTACTTTCCCTCCCAATTAGATTTGTGTTGCTGCTCCGCTCCTGTGTCTCGGAGCCGGCAAGCACCCAACTCTCTCCCGTTTAGGTTTGGGTTGCTGCTCCTCTATTGTGTCTCGGAGCCAGCCAGCACGCAACACTCCCTTGCCTTTTTGTTCCTGGAGTCCGTTTGCACCCGTGTTGCTGCTCCGTCTGTGAGTTTCCCTCCAGCCGGTCAGCACACCTTACTTCTTATTTCTGCATTTTTGTAGAGCAGGCGTGTCTGCTCCATTCAATCCCTGAGCCGGCCATTATGCTACGCTTTGGAGAATTCCATGTAGACTCACTTGCGTTGTTGCTCCGCTCATCACCCCTTTTATGAGCCGGCCAGCACGCAATATTTTTAGAGTATCCACTTCAGTTTTTCCTGTCCTTCAACCAGGATTCCTCCTTCCCCATATGTTCACCTAAAGAACCCTGCTCATCCCCTTTACACTCATTTGGATAATCCTCACCCAGTATTACCCATTAAACCCAGGTCAGACCCCCACCCAAGAGACCTGCGATGCTCTCAATCTTTTCTTTATTGAGAAAATCATTAAAATCAAGGACTCCATCCCCCCCTCAGACCCTCCCCCCAGACACGCCTCTGAATAACTCATCGATCTTCACCCACTTCCCTACCCTCAACCCCAACTCACTAGCTGAACTCGTGACCCGGGTAAAATCAGGCTCTCCGAACGACTGCTGCCCCCCCTCGGTCCTACGGAACTTCTGTCTCAGCTTACCCGACTACATCTTACCCCAGCTGAATGGTTCCCTCAGCTCGGGTATCGTCCCCAGCACCTTCAAAGAAGCCATCTTAGTGCCTCTCCTGAAGAAACCTGGCGCGGACCCAGTGGAACTCTCCAACTACCGTCCCATATCACTCTTGCCATACTTTTCCAAACTAATGGAGGCGCACGTCACCCGGTGTCTCTCCAACTTCGAGACCTCCTGCCACCTGGAGCCTAACCGGGCCGGCTTCAGGCCAGCCCACCCCACTGAGGCTGTCATTCTGCAGTCCTAGACACGCTGAGGAGAAACGCTGATACAGGGACCCCCCAGGCCCTCGTACTCCTGGATCTGTCGGGCGTGTTCGACACGGTTGACCACAACATCCTTCTCCACCGTGTCGAACAGGCTGGCATTCAGGGTCCTGCCCTCAAATGGACTCAGTCCTTTCTGACCGGCAGAACACAAGCCGTCCGCTTGGGCCCCTATACAGCACTCAAAACTCCCACGACCTGTGGAGTCCCTCAGGGCTCCTCCCTGTCACCCCTGCTATTCAATCTCTACCTTCGGCCCCTGATCCTCTCACTCCAAAACTGGGATTCTCTCCTGACCCTGCTAGGAGTCTTGTTCTGGTCTGCCTGCTTGTTTCTGGCCGCTTCGCCACACCACGCCTCGCGGCCCCCGCTCCGCGGGTGCCGCTCGTAGGCGAAAGACACTGGTCGGGATTTGGTCTTTGTGTCCCTGAAATGTGCATTGGAGCACCAACGCGCCCAGAGTGATTGCTGTTCTTGTAACCCAGGCCAGCGGCGGGACTGCGAGGACCAGCGTGCTGAGCGGCGCTCATCGGCCGCAGCTGGTCCTCTTCCCGCCCCCTCCACCGGATAAATCATCGTGGAGTGCGACTTCCTTGGGATTCTCTCCTGACCCTGCTAGGAGTCTTGTTCTGGTCTGCCTGCTTGTTTCTGGCCGCTTCGCCACACCACGCCTCGCGGCCCCCGCGCCGCGGGTGCTGCTCGTAGGCGAAAGACACTGGTCGGGATTTGGTCTTTGTGTCCCTGAAACGTGCATTGGAGCACCAACGCGCCCAGAGTGATTGCTGTTCTTGTAACCCAGGCCAGCGGCGGGACTGCGAGGACCAGCGTGCTGAGCGGCGCTCATCGGCCGCAGCTGGTCCTCTTCCCGCCCCCTCCACCGGATAAATCATCGTGGAGTGCGACTTCCTTGGGATTCTCTCCTGACCCTGCTAGGAGTCTTGTTCTGGTCTGCCTGCTTGTTTCTGGCCGCTTCGCCACACCATGCCTCGCGGCCCCCGCTCCGCGGGAGCCGCTCGTAGGCGAAAGACACTGGTCGGGATTTGGTCTTTGTGTCCCTGAAACGTGCATTGGAGCACCAACGCGCCCAGAGTGATTGCTGTTCTTGTAACCCAGGCCAGCGGCGGGACTGCGAGGACCAGCGTGCTGAGCGGCGCTCATCGGCCGCAGCTGGTCCTCTTCCCGCCCCCTCCACCGGATAAATCATTGTGGAGTGCGACTTCCTTGGGATTCTCTCCTGACCCTGCTAGGAGTCTTGTTCTGGTCTGCCTGCTTGTTTCTGGCCGCTTCGCCACACCACGCCTCGCGGCCCCCGCTCCGCGGGAGCCGCTCGTAGGCGAAAGACACTGGTCGGGATTTGGTCTTCGTGTCCCTGAAACGTGCATTGGAGCACCAACGCGCCCAGAGTGATTGCTGTTCTTGTAACCCAGGCCAGCGGCGGGACTGCGAGGACCAGCGTGCTGAGCGGCGCTCATCGGCCGCAGCTGGTCCTCTTCCCGCCCCCTCCACCGGATAAATCATCGTGGAGTGCGACTTCCTTGGGATTCTCTCCTGACCCTGCTAGGAGTCTTGTTCTGGTCTGCCTGCTTGTTTCTGGCCGCTTCGCCACACCACGCCTCGCGGCCCCCGCTCCGCGGGAGCCGCTCGTAGGCGAAAGACACTGGTCGGGATTTGGTCTTTGTGTCCCTGAAACGTGCATTGGAGCACCAACGCGCCCAGAGTGATTGCTGTTCTTGTAACCCAGGCCAGCGGCGGGACTGCGTGGACCAGCGTGCTGAGCGGCGCTCATCGGCCGCAGCTGGTCCTCTTCCCGCCCCCTCCACCGGATAAATCATCGTGGAGTGCGACTTCCTTGGGATTCTCTCCTGACCCTGCTAGGAGTCTTGTTCTGGTCTGCCTGCTTGTTTCTGGCCGCTTCGCCACACCACGCCTCGCGGCCCCCGCTCCGCGGGAGCCGCTCGTAGGCGAAAGACACTGGTCGGGATTTGGTCTTTGTGTCCCTGAAACGTGCATTGGAGCACCAACGTGCCCAGAGTGATTGCTGTTCTTGTAACCCAGGCCAGCGGCGGGACTGCGAGGACCAGCGTGCTGAGCGGCGCTCATCGGCCGCAGCTGGTCCTCTTCCCGCCCCCTCCACCGGATAAATCATCGTGGAGTGCGACTTCCTTGGGATTCTCTCCTGACCCTGCTAGGAGTCTTGTTCTGGTCTGCCTGCTTGTTTCTGGCCGCTTCGCCACACCACGCCTCGCGGCCCCCGCTCCGCGGGTGCCGCTCGTAGGCGAAAGACACTGGTCGGGATTTGGTCTTTGTGTCCCTGAAATGTGCATTGGAGCACCAACGCGCCCAGAGTGATTGCTGTTCTTGTAACCCAGGCCAGCGGCGGGACTGCGAGGACCAGCGTGCTGAGCGGCGCTCATCGGCCGCAGCTGGTCCTCTTCCCGCCCCCTCCACCGGATAAATCATCGTGGAGTGCGACTTCCTTGGGATTCTCTCCTGACCCTGCTAGGAGTCTTGTTCTGGTCTGCCTGCTTGTTTCTGGCCGCTTCGCCACACCACGCCTCGCGGCCCCCGCTCCGCGGGTGCCGCTCGTAGGCGAAAGACACTGGTCGGGATTTGGTCTTTGTGTCCCTGAAACATGCATTGGAGCACCAACGCGCCCAGAGTGATTGCTGTTCTTGTAACCCAGGCCAGCGGCGGGACTGCGAGGACCAGCGTGCTGAGCGGCGCTCATCGGCCGCAGCTGGTCCTCTTCCCGCCCCCTCCACCGCCCCTTCTCCTTGATAAACTGAGACAGTAACGCGCACGCGGGACGCGCGCAGGGCTAAGGCCGGGGCGAATACCGGGCAAAGAGCGGGCCGTTTGAGGCCGTTCGAGTACGGCAGAGTCCGGCCTAGGCCCACCCCCCCTGGTCGATTAGAAGGCCATAAGGTAGGCGTCGGACTCGGGCCAACATCTCTCGCCCCTTGGTGTAACTATCACAGCCTGCCATTCCACCGCCATCTGTATCCCCTATAAAATGCCGTTACGGTCAGGAAAGGAACGTACTGTCCAAATCCACACCGCCAAGGGTGTTGTCTGGCCCCCTTGACGCTTTCATATCACGGGCCACTGGAATCCTGGAAAAGGAAATTGCCATGGTAGAGAAAAGACTCTCAATAGACCTTATCAGTGGCAAGCGATCGTCATTGGGGGCCCTAGCTACTTCCACCTCCCCTGCGCCCTCTGCCCCACATGCTGCCTTTAACTGCGTCCACACTACCTCTACGGACGCAATTGTCCATTTAGAAAATATAGGGGGAAGCCCAACAGTGGATACTTTGAGGGAAGAAAGGCATAGTATAGATGCTTCCCAGTGTAGCCAGGGGGATGATAATAATGATTCCTTGATTAGTGGGGGCCTGATTTTAGTCAGCTTTCTGGATGTCTCCCCCTTAATCACTCTAACATCTCTAATCCTGTCGAAACCACTAACCATCCTATACCCAACCCTGGCCCCAACATTAAGAAGAGAAAGCTGGATTCTAGATTGGCGGGGGAGAGAGACTTAAAAATCCCTAAAGTAAAAGAAGCCCAAGATGGTAGGAGACAGGGGTCTGAGCTTCCCCCAAACCCCTTAATTCCCTCTGTATTTAACAATATGCTATGTCCTTCCTTTTCGGCCTTGGGCTCTTCGAGTACCTGCCCCATGTGCCTTAATAGCGACGAAGTTTTGTTAGCAAAAATGGAGGCCATGTTTAAAATATTACTTTTACCAGTCCTGGAGTGGACAAGGCTCATGACCTCAAAAATTGATAGTATGGAGGCTTTGATTAGCTCAAATCATGCGATGCTACAAACGTTACTTGGTTCCAATAATACGGGTGCCAGTAAAACATCAACAGCTACTAAGGCCACCTGTAATAACAATATGGATAGGGTTAAAACACTTCCTAATAAAACCACAGGGTCGAACATTACCACGCTTAAAGGGGGTGAAAAATCTAATATTACATCTTCCAAATCAGGTGCTAGCACTCGCGCTCAGGCACCAAAGCCCCACTCAAAACCAGTGGTTAAACAAAATACTGGTGGGCGTCAAACCATGGGTCCTCCCCCACAATCTACTTTAAATCTTGCCCCCCCCAAGCACCCAAAGAGACCAACGTACTGCCTTCACCAATCAAAGGGAGGGGGGACGCAAAAGACCAACTACCCCTTGTGTTGATTTACCACCTGAAGCAGCTCAACACACCATCGTCTTGACAGTGTAGCACCATTAAAACCGGGTGCCAGGGAGTCTTATGGCGACCTTCGTAACAAAGTCATTTTTTGGCTGAATAAAAACCGCCCGCTACCCCCCTCCACTCCTACGGAGATACTATTCGTGAGGAGAGTAGATTGGGTGGGACATGGGTCAAAAGACTTGGAGGGAGATTGTATTTTAATCTCGTTTAAAGATACGTGGGTGGTATATGCAATTCGACGAGAACTGAGATTTGCAAGACAGGGGGATGTACAAACATTAGCCTTATCATATTTTTACCCACATAGGCAAATACCCCCCCAAGCCTACCCTTTATTTCGTAAGGGCCCAGGTATAAGACACCCCTTGGCATTAACTCCACTTGACTGTCAGCGTCCCTTTCTCTTTAACCACTTTGGCCCCCTCTCTGGCCTTGAGGCTATCGATTGACTCAACGATCCATCTAGTGAGCCTTTCCTTGTTAAAGCAGTAGCCCAAGAGTCCATTGAGCATAGCATGGTGTGCCCATATCAATCCAGCAATCAAGTAGATGAGGATGGAGGTCAAGCTTCTCTGCTACTTAGCCCTCTACCACACGTAGCTGTCCAGGGGTTCTCGACCAAGGACAATTTCATAGCTCCAGTACATCGTGTTAAGCACCTAGAGGTTAAAGATGATAAAGGTATCCCTCAGGGAGTTGCACAGCCATTACAACCTCCGTCTCTGGTCTATCTGAAAGATAACTTGAAAATCTTGTCCTGGAACATAGCGGGTATTAAGGCCCGCCTTGCCTCCACTGATTGGTCGAACTTTGTGGACAATTATGACATCATTCTGCTGCAGGAAACGTGGGCAACTGAGCCTGTTTACAAGTTGGGTTACATCAACTTTTTTAAACCTGCAACCAAAGGGGGTAAAGGGCGGGCCTCAGGCGGCCTGTTGATTTGGGTGAAACAATCGTTGGGTTTCTATCCAACTGAACTTCCTGTGGAGAACCCGGATCTCCTCCACATCATACTAAACAAAGGGAACCAGCAAATTATGAACATTGTTAATATCTATGCTAGAGGTCTGCCTGGTGGTCGAAGCCCACCCTTGTTGAACTTCATTGACCATATAACCATGGAAATTGACAGAGGCAACGTCACTATTCTTGCTGGTGACCTAAATTGCACTATAGAACCTTTGTTTGATATGGGAGACACTTGGAGCATGGCAGAGGACTCTGTTTGGGGCATCCCGGACTTAAAAGTGGTAAAGAGGGCAAAGGCAACAGAGGCGGCAGTATCTTGGATGGCATTTTGCCTACAAAAGGGGTTTCGTGCATGTAACGGCCGTTCTATTTCGGACATTAAAGGAAATTGCACTTTTGACAATGGGCAGAGGCAGAGCCGCATTGATTACATTTTGCTGAACATGGAACATTGGCAGTTATTAATTGACATGGCAGTATTACAGCGTCCGGAAAGTGACCACAACCCGCTGTCATTGTCATTGAAGATACCGGGCCTAAATAGACAGGAGGAGCCAACTACCACCTATACAGGGGACGCCCAACTTACTAATGACAGGAGGAGACTGAAATGGTCCCGGGTCGTGGAGGACAAGTGTTTATGGGACAACATTAATATTGTGGTAAAAAATGCGCTTAATGAAATGTCGCAAATAGACTTGTTGGGGGCGGACCCTGGTTTGGCTAACAATGTGATGGGTCTACATACTAAATGCTTTGACCATTTAAAAACCCTTCTTTCCCTACCGTGCGGAAATGCTCCTACTAAAACAAATCCTTTGCCCCAAAAATGGTATAATAGGAAATGTAGGGAGGCACATGCAGCCCTCATTTCAGCCATTAAATCTCGGGATATGGTTGGAGTGAAAGCTGCAAGGCTTAATTACAGGAAAACCCTTAGAGAAGCTAAACGGGAGTGGGAGGATAAGTTTTGGTCAGATCTTTTGGAGGCATCTTCCACTAACAACCAAAAAAGGTTTTGGGATCTAGTTAAATGGGGAAAAAACTCGGACTCTTCTACCCCGGGAAACAATGTGCCCCTTGAGGATTGGGTATCATTCTACTCGGCCCAATTTAGAGCCGATGACCCCGAAACTATGAATCTCTCAGGCAATACACTCTTGCTGACCCCCCAAAGAGAAAAACTAACCTTCACAGCTGCTGAGGCCGAGCTGGCCCTTGCATTGACTCTCCGAGGGAAATCCCCTGGTATGGATCTGATCCCGGCAGATTTATTCAAATCTAATCCCGCCTTGTGGCTCCCTTATATAACAAAGATAGCTAACACCTTGGCCCTTGGAGCCACAGTCCCGAAATCATGGAGGGGAGCAGAAATTGTTCCGATTTATAAAAAGGGGGCGATAAGTCCATCCCAGGAAATTACCGCCCTATCAGTTTGATCGATTCGATCCAAAAGATAATAGCACGTATGGTCCTGGGACGGGTCCAGGGATGGATTGAAACAGAGGGTATTCTGTCACCCATGCAGGCGGGCTTCAGATCGGGAATGAGTACCATAGATCAGGTGTTTAGATTCTGCCTGATCTATTGGAAGGTGGTATGGCTCGGCGGCGGCACCATCTATGCTGCATTCATTGATCTGAAGTCCGCCTTCGACCTGGTGCCAAGGGATAAACTGTGGGGTGTGCTGAAAAACCTGGGGTGCCCATTAGAACTATTAGACCTCATTGTTAGACTCCATGAGGACAACTATGCGAGGGTGAGGTGGGGGGGCCAGGGACAAGTGACGGAGACATTTCCCGTAACTCGAGGTGTCCGCCAGGGGTGTGTCCTGGCCCAAAGTCTCTTCCTCCTTTTTATTGATCAAGTTGTCAAGTTTTTCAAGGATACCCCCACTGATGCCCCAATGCTGGCTGAGATGAGATTTCCTCTTCTCATCTTCGCAGATGACACTTTAATCCTCTCGAAAACACGTAGCGGACTCCAACGGGCTCTCGACCGCTTTGAGGAGTACTGTGCCATCAATAACCTGGTGGTAAATGTGGGGAAAACGAAGTTCATGGTTTTTACAAAAAACCATCCAGTTTGGAGTTCCGTGAGGTTGAATGGAGTAAACCTCGAGCAGGTTGATACCATGACCTACTTAGGGGTTACCCTCGATAGCCGTCTGAGATGGAAGGACCAGATTAACATACAACATCTCAAACTTGCTAGGCTGACTGGTTGCCTCATCAAAGAGCAAAAGGAATCAATTACAAAGCGGGTCCTCCCGGCCCTCAAGATCTATGATGTTAAAATCTCTACCGCCATTTTATATGGCGCGGATCTTTGGGGCCACATGGACTTGCTTAACTTGTTTAAAACCCAATGTAGATTCCTTCGTAACTTAGTAGGCCTCCCGCAGTCGACACCTTCGATTCCCCTCTGCTTGGACCTTGGTTCCCCACCGATCAATGAGATGGCTAGATTTAGGCTGGTGGCCCTGTGGAGACGGATATCTCCAGATCTATCTCTATTTGCAAAGGAACTGGCCGAAGTTAGGTCTATTACGGGTTCAGGGAAAATCCCATGGCTTTCTGCTGTTAAAACTTACCTTAATGATATGGGCTTGGAACACCTCTGGACATCCCCTCAATCCAATGTTTTCCCTTCCAAAGACGAGTTCAAATCCCTGTATTGGGCCACGACCCGCTTAAAAAGAGTTCTGCTTTCTAACAAAAATAGCCTTACAGGCAGGTTCCTAACATTCAAACTTGACCTATCGCGAGAGCCCTATTGGGACGTAATAACTCGACCGTTAGACAAGAAGCTGTATCATCAGTTTAGAGTGGGTTCTTTGCCTTTGAACCCTTTTCTAAACAAACGGTCTACAGGGTCATCGCCCAACTGTACAGGCTGCCCAGGTCATATTGAATCTGAAGGACATTTTCTTTTTGCTTGCCCTAGGTACGCTGCACCCCGAAAGAAATGGTTAAAACCCTTGTTTCAAAAATTACCATTCAAAACATCGATGGAAGCAATATGGGTGCTTAGGACCAACACCTCCGAACTCTTTGTAGTATGTCTGGCAAAATATCTGGGATGGGCTTGGCTCCTAAGGCTAAAAACAACATGCCTTAGCTCCAAGGACCAAGATGTTTTGCAATCGGTCATAATCTGATTGATTATGTATCAGTTAATTGATCTATGACTTAGTTGTTTCATCTGCATCCCTTGTATTTTTGCCATGGAAGGGCTCATTGACAATGAATTTGAACTGTAATGTCTTTTTTTTAACTCAAATTCATCTTTTTATAAAATAGTCAGGTTTTTTATTTATTGAAATTTAATCCTGTTTTATCCATTTGTCTTAAATGTCCCTTATCTGCATACTTTTGTTAGTTGTTAAATCTTTTTATAGTTTTCTTCTTCCCTGTTTTTGCTTAAATTGAATTAGTTAAATTCTTTGTATTTTAATGTGTCTTTTATGATTTGTTAAAAATCGAAATAAAGACTTTAAACCTGAACCTGGGACATCACAGTGTACAACTATGCTGATGATCTGCAGATCATATTTCCACTCAACTCTCCGAATGCTGTGGACAATTTCCATTCCATCATGATACACATCCAGGAGTGGATGAACTGCAATCAACTAAAATTAAATCCTGGAAAAACTGAGCTCCTTCTCCCTGGATCCAGACCCTCCCACTGGGGCCCGCAGTTCTGGCCCAACATACTAGGCCCCCCTCCGACCCATGCGAAATCAGTAAAGAGTCTCGGTGTGACCATCGATGATGAACTCTCCCTCAGACCTCAAGTTAGCACCGTGATCTCATCATGCAAGTTCCAGCTTTGGAAAATCCACAAAGTCAGTCATTTACTACCACCAGCCGCTCTGATCCAGGTAATCATCTCCCTGGTACTATCCCGCCTGGATTTCTCCAATTCCCTGTATCACGGACTCCCAAAATCACTACTTCATCGCCTCCAGGTCGTGCAGAATCAAGCAGCCCGTCTTACCGACAAAACCCCCAAATGGCAGTCGGCTAAACCCCTGCTGCACAAGCTTCACTGGCTACCTATAGAACAAAGGGCGGCCTTTAAGCTGGGCTGCATCACGTTCAAATCCCTCCACTGCACCAGCCCCGTTTTCCTGACTTCACTTATCAACCCACACTGCCCAACTCGCAATCTCCCCTCAGCTCACCTCAACATGCTGGCAGTCCCCAAAACCAAAACCAACAAATTCGGTGGCCGTCGGTTCGCCCTCCTGGCCCCCAAATTCTCGAATTCTCTTCCCCTGACCATCAAATCCAGTAGCTCCCTCCTCCATTTCAGGAAGCTGCTCAAAACCTTTCTCTTCACCCCACCCTGCTAACTCCGCTTCTCTCCCGTCCTCAGCCCAACCTCTGTCCTACAGCGCCAGGAAACCCATGGTGTCAGCGCACTTTACAAATCCCACTTAACATAACATGAGTGATTGGATGCAAGTGTCCAGGCTTAAAGTCCCATTTTCGAGTTAGCAACACTGAACCATTTCATTAGGCAGCTCATTGACGACAACCACTGCCTACTATTTCTTCCAAGAATTTCTGGAATGTTGTTATGGGTAAGTGAACTGTGTACCACTGAACTTGACCTGCATTATTGTTCTATGCTACGTTAAGTTGTTTGTTTATAATCTTTAGTAAGATTAATTTATATTTCGTTGCAGCACTCTGCATATCCGGTTTTCTCACCACAGCGTTTCCTGTGTCAACATCTGGGGAAGAGTGGTGGTCACTCTCTGATTTATTCCCCATACTTTTAGTAAAGAGTTACTTGGGAGTGAATTACTAAATATTCCTCCAGGTGCTGTTGTCTATAAGTTTTGGGAACAGCATCTTCGCTCCCGTGGAACCACTCTTGGATCAGGCTGGGATTCAGCCGTCGACCCGACACTAACCACACAAGTGAGGTACCATTTTTCCCTGTAGACTTTGGGGAACGCGGGGTGGGTGGAATTTTGTGGATCCATGCATATTCCAGAACTTTCCACCACAGAAATGTGAAGAAAATGTATTTTGTTTGTCAATTTTTTAACTTTGCAAGGGATTCTGGGTAACAGAACCTGGTGAGAGCCAGTCAAGGCACCCCATCCTGGATTTCCCTGGGTGTCTTCATTTCCAAAATATATAGGTTTGCTAGGTTTCCCTAGGTGCCGGCAGAGCTATGGTTCACAAACTACAGCTAGGCACTTTGCAAAAAAAGGGTCATTTTTCATGGTGAAAATGTGATGTATTCACGTTGCCTTTTGCGCTGTTTCATATCATGGGCATTAGGCCTACCCACACAAGTGAGGTACCATTTTTCTTGGAAGACTTTGGGGAATGTGGGGTGGGTGGAATTGTGTGGATCCACGCAGAATCCAGAACTTTCCACCACAGAAATTTGAAGAAAATGTTTCTTTTTTGTCAATTATTTAGGTTTGGAAGGGATTCTGGGTAACAGAACCTGGTGAGAGCCAGTCAAGTCACCCCATCCTGGATTCCCCTGGGTGTCTACTTTTAAAAAATGTATAGGTTTGCTAGGTTTCCCTAGGTGCCGGCAGAGCTATGGTTCAAACACTACAGCTAGGCACTTTGCAAAAAAAGGGTCGTTTTTCACTGTGAAAATGTGGTGTGTCCACGTTGTGTTTTGCGCCGTTTCCTACTGCGGACACTAGGCCTACTCACACAAGTGAGGTATCATTTTTCTCTGTAGACTTTGGGGAATGCGGGGTGGGTGGGATTTTGTGGATCCACGCAGATTCCAGAACTTTCCACTACAGAAATGTGAGGAAAATGTATTTCTTTGGACAAACTTTTAGGTTTGCAAGGCGATTCTGGGAAACAAAACCTGTGAAAGCCAGTCAAGTCATCCCATCCTGGATTCCCCTGGGTGTCTAGTTTTCAAAAATGTATAGATTTGCTATGTTTTCCTAGGTGCCTGGAGAGCTAGGGTTAAAAAACTACAGCGAGGCACTTTGCAAAAAAGACTAATTTTTCATTGTGAAAATGTGGTGTGTCCACGTTGCTTTTTGAGACGTTTCCTGTTGTGGACACTAGGCCTACCAACACAAGTGAGGTACCATTTTTATTGGGAGGCTTTGGGTAACGCGGAATTGTAGAGCAACTGTTATTACCTATTGACTTTTGATGCATTTCTGCCTTCCAAATGAAAGACAATGTGTAAAAAAGTAGTCCTTTTGAAAAATGGCCTATAATTCTCGTGCTAGTTTGGGTAGTTTCAATTTAGGAAATGTGCAAATATCTACTGTTTCTAAACTCTATATTTTGTTCCCATTTCAAAAATACATAGGTGTCTTTTCTACCGATTTTACCATGTATACATTTTCCCAGAATAATTGCTATATACCCGGTACATAATAAAAAAACATTGCAAGATGCTGCTCAGTGATTGGCTTTGGGTTCGTCTGGTTCTTGGTGAACCTACAAGTCCTATATAGCCCCACAAACAGAGAGATCCAGCGGATGTAATGGTATATTGCTTTCAAACAGCTGTCATAATACAAAGAAGGTACAGGTGAAAACGTTGAGACACCTGAACTGCTTGAATATAGGAAAGGGCTTGAAGAAATTCTGCACTTAGATGTCTTCAATTCAAATGTCTGGTTGAAACATATTAGAATGTGGTTCACTAAAATAGGGCTATCCCATTTCTTTGAGAACCCAGAAAGGTTGCCGCCGAATTCAAAAAACCTGTTAAAAAAGGCTTTCTGGGGTTTTATTTGTAACCAAATAACGAATGGAAACAGGAGCGGGTCCTTAGTTGGTAACTTTCTAAGCTTCAAGGACGAGCCTCTTTTTGAGTCCTTCCTGGATGAAGTAGAGCCCCCACTTGCAAAAACCTTATACATGAAACTAAGATACGGCAATCTTATGACCAACTCAACTTTGGCAAGATGGTCTAGGAACATTGATGATACCCAAAATGTAAAAGAAATCTGCACTATGTGTGAGGGTAATCATAAGGAGGATGACTTGCACATCCTTTTCTTCTGCCCAGCCTATGTTCAGGCAAGAAGAAAATGGATTAAACCACTGTTTAATCTCTTAGGAATAAGATCTTGTATGAGTGCCTTCAGAATGATGAAAACGGATACTACACAATACATTGTATTTAGTGCCAGTAGATTCTTATACTCCGTTTATTTTGTTCACAGGAAAAAAGGTTTAAAATTGTAAAGCTAGGAGGGGCGCACTTTTGTATCTACAAACATCATGTTTTAACCTGTGTAATTAATTCGACAGTCATGTTTTTTAATATGTGTTTTAAATTGTATTCACTATTTTAGATGCAAATTTTCTTAATGTATGTCTTGTTATGCAAATCTTTTATGGCAAATTCAATGCCGAAATAAAGAAATAATGAATGAATGAAAACGTTGAGACAAATGGCTTTTTGCAACTAATTTTCAATTTTTCCTTTATTTAACAGTTTCTATAAAGAAACCTTGAGGGATCTACATAAATGACCCCTTGCTGAATTTAGTATTTTGTCTACTTTTCCAAAATGTATAGCTGTCCAGGATCCATTATTGCTTTTATAGCCATTTCTACCATTAACTGGAAGAAGGTTGAAAGCACAAAAAATTGCAAAAATAGGCTATATCCTGGTAAAATGCCAAAACTGTGTACAAATTTTGGTTTTCTGACAAAAGTCTGTCATTCCCTTAAAATCGGGGAAAATTGTGATTACAGCCCCGCAACCCCTTTTTTACAGCATTTGCAGGGAATAAAATCTGACGCTTTTATTTGCAGCACTTTCCCATTTTTCCCGCCCAAAAAAACAAATTTAGCTTTATTTTGGCTAATTTCTGGGTCCCCTCCAGGGGAATATACACACCCTGGGTATCTTTAGAATCCGCATGATGTTGGAAGAAAAGGACGCAAATTTGGCCTGGATACCTTATGTGGTCAAAATGTTACAGGGGCCTAAGCGCAAATTACCCCAAATAGCCAAAAAAAGGCTTAGCACAGGGGGAAAAGGTCTAGCAGCGAAGGGGTTAAATGAGGCACATCCTATATTTTTTACTAACACTCCTTTATTTTGAGTTGTACTCTCCAATGGCACCATATTGTTTTGCTCTATGTATACACCCTAGTGGATGACCCAACTCTGAGTTGTTCCAGAGCAAGTGTTTGTCCTAGAATTTACTTAGTCAAAGGGACTTTGTCATAAGTGACTAATAGAAAGCTTTGAACGGGGAGATTGACATTGAGGTTTTGTTTTTTCTGATTTGGTTTTTAGTGGAGAGCGCCCCTCCCTATTACTGTCCCTCTTTAGATCCTTAGTTTGTGCATATACTTGAACGGTGGCCCAGTCATTAGAGCTTTTTATGTAGAAATTTGATCTAATGAAGAAACTGGTGGGGGGAGGTTTAATTCTTATCCACTTTGTGGGAGATAGAGGTTTGGTGGCCAGATTTCCTCATCTCTGACTTTCAGTATGGTGAAGAACTGTTTTTTTTCTGATGAACAAATCACACAGATACTGGCAGTTCCATCTTTACTCCTGAAGCTCCTTTATTATCGGAGACTTCTGTTGGATGTGAATGAGGGAAACTGTTAAATTACAAGAAGTGACTGATACAAACTGCCCTTCACAAGGCTTTAGTGATAGAATAGATGCATGCCAATTCTGCTCCACTAGTCTCTTGGATGGAATTGAGGCGAAGATTTTCCTAGGAGAAAGAGAATTTTGGCTAGATTGGAGTTATATAGCCAACAAGTGCACTAGAGACTGATTAATTCTTCTTATCAATACAGCAAAGCGGCTGAGTGATGAACTTTTGAAGGAAACCTTGGAACAGGAAGAGACTCTTAAGAATGATACCACCATTTCTGAGGGTAAGACCTTTATTGTCAATCAAAAAATTAAAGGATTACAACAGAATCTGGAGAGGTTCTCCTATAAATCGGCGTTCCCCTACGTTGATGATAAGTACTACCAGGTTGAACAATCTTCTGTATCTAATCAACAGAAATTTGGATGGCCTAACAAAATACGCACACCACATCATTGGACACTTGATAACACCAGCAATGAGGAGGATTCTGAGAATGAAGAACCTTCTACCTCTACTGCAACACGTGTCCAGTTTGTGCCACAATATCGAAACAGGATCTTGGCAATTTGCTACAATATTTTATAGGCTAGGAACAGAGAGGCATTCGTCGTAGAGCAGGAACAAGAGGCAGAGATCAGCAGGGTCTTCCATGGCAAAATCAGTCTCAATGAGTAACCCAGGGCAGAAGCTACAGATCACAGTAGCTTCCTTAAATATAGTGACCCTGTCTGTTTAGTCTCGTCTGAGATGGAGGATCATGTTTTGAATTAAAGGCTTGGTTTTGTCCCTACACAACAATATGATCCTTTTAAATGTATAGTTGAGTACCAGGAGATTATGTGGAAAGTACGGTTGCATAAATTCCTTCTGTACAAACCTAGGGATCCGCCTTCAGTGTTTTCCACGAACCTCCACAGGCCCTCTACGTTGTATTCTACATCCTTTGCTATGGGTCCTGAGGTCTTGAATTTTGAGCAGCGAGAATTGGAACGGATCTCTAAACTGGAACAATCATGTTTGTTGTAAATGTTCCAGAATTTAATGAGGGCTGACTGGCTGACCATCAAGTCTTTACAAAAAAATCCTGATATGGTACTTAAACCTGCTGACCAGGGGGAGCAATTGTGATGTTGAATACTACTGATTACGAGCCTGAGATCAGCTGGCTGTTGAATGTCAGAAGTAACTATGTGCCCCTCATGGGAGATCCTACACCAGAGTTGAGGGCTATTATAAAGGTGTTGGTGGATGAGGCTAGGGATAATATGTGGACCGTAAACAAGGAAGCAGGGTTTCTGCTTAATCCTGAACACTGTATGCCAGTGTTTTATGTTTTGCCAAAAATTCACAAACCACAGCATCCCTCTAAGGCAGAGGTCTTCGAACTTTTTTAAGTTGGTTGAGCCTCCCAGCTAAATTCTTTTAGATGTCGGGCCCCCCACCACCTGATGGTTACAGGGAAAGTAATTGTTGCTCTTGCCATACCCCTGAATAGTAGCAGTGTTGCATGTGCATAATCAAACTCGTTTGATGCCTATGTTTATGGGAAATGTTATTGCCTAGCCTGCCCCTACATAATAGCGAGGTATTTACAGAAATATTTGCCTGATGTTTGAGAAATGTTCAATACCTGAATTGATGCCTAGTATCTAACAGTGAGTTACTTACCCGCACTGAAGAAAGTCTAGATAAAAAGTCTTGTTTGAAGCAACAATCTGGTGTGGTGTTATTTTATTGCATGTGCCTCCCTGTCTCAGTGTGAGTGTGTGCTGCACTTCTACTTTACACATTATCTTCGGGTGCCTACCTGCCTCGCGCCAAGCTACCGTGGTGGAATTGGTGACCCCAGTTCTAACACTGGTACAGTACATAATGGATCGTCGTCCGCATGTAACAGGCCATATCTGGCAACATTTCTGGAACCTGATTCCCCAGTTATAAGTCAGCAGCTCTGGTGTATCTTGAGCAAGCTTAACAAATACAATTGGAAATGTAACGACTTACTATTTATTTACAGGGGCTCGGTTACCTTTCTCCCACCTGTGAAACTGCTCACAAACTCATGGTGAAAGTGATCGGACAGAAAGCATCAATCTATGTACAACACGCGAACGAGCACAGTGGATGAGTGCAAACTAAAATAGGGTTGAGTTTAATAAGTGTAATTATCTAATGAAAAAATAGTTCAAACAATGCATTGTATCGCATACATTTGAAAAAAAACGTAATACATAATGAAAGAGAATGGTTTTAAATGGTGCATTGTACTGCCACAGTACTCCTCAGGTATAATCCCTAATTTGCCTTTTTCCAAAAAATCCTACAACCCCAAAGTCAAGCCCAGGGATATTTTTCCCATGTGCTACTTAAAAGACAGCTCATTGATAACATGAACCCTAAAATATGGGGACAAGGGGAGTAAAGGGTGTAGGGGAGTACAGCTGCAAAAGCAGGTGATGTAGTTGGCTGTGTGGCCCCAGAAGTCACAAAACCTGGAAAAAAACTGTTCTTTGTAGCACATAATACAGGCAACATGGACATAAAAATCGAATTAAACATGAGACGGTGCACTACAAAACTTTCAATCTACGGATACAAGATTATTTATGTTTTAAGACTTACCACCTTTCTGTTACTCATGAGCTGCAATCTGTGCATAGATGTCCTCCAAGCTGTTCTCAGGACCCATCTGTGCAAGGTTCAGGACATGGGGTACTGTCAATAAGACTAGAAGAATATCCACGGCCCTCCCTGTACCTTCAGGCATGTCCAGTGCAGAGAAGATACTCCCTGTGCTTTCTGCACTCCCAGGCTCTATGAGCATGAATACCTACTGCACTGCAACTGGTGGCAATATCCAGCCAGATTCAGTCTGTACTGAAATATTTACTTGGTTTCTAGTCTCCCATAGAACTCTTTTCTTCATCCTCTGTAATGTGCTCAATTTCCAGAACAAATAGTGCAGAAGTCTAGAGGAGGATTGTGCAGGGGTTCTGGAATGGCTCAGGAATGGCCAACATCCTTTTCCGTTTTTAGGTCTCGCAGAGAGACCTATTGCAACCAAACCACCAAACTGACTTTTTACGATGAGGATTTCCAACAGTTCACGTAAATCACGTGACCACAAGCTCCTCGTGCACGAGCTTGCATTCGATCATCAAATGCAGCCCAGTCTCCCTCACACAAGCTTCTCCCACCAGGCAGAACACCCCCCCTCCCTCTCCATATGGTCGCTCGAGTTGCAGGCAGCACACCCCCTCCCTCTAATCTGACATCTGCCCGAGCCTTCTGCCTATCAGCCTCCCTCCCACCTCCCCCCTATTTGCTTTAATTTTCATGGCCTCAAGGCTGTGAGCTACTTCAAAGAGATCCGCTCCGCAGCTAATCAGCCTGCCCACCCCCTCCCTGTCTGTGCCTTTAAACAATGTGCCCGCATAATACAGTACTGCATCATTTGCCTTTTCTTGCCACACACATTACACTTTTAACCTTGATGAACGTTTGATAATGCTGCATTCACAACTACATTTCGTGTCTATTTCTGATACATTTACTCTTCAAATAACGTAATCTACATTTTAAAAAAAGTTTGTTGAAGAACACAAATGTAATGACATTAAACTAAAAGTTTGCTGGTCGTGCTACTGAGGGTTTGTCAATGTTAAACTCCTTTGTGTAATTTCAGTACAAATAAATGTGCTGTTTTACTACGGATCGGATTAAAAAGTAATATCAAGCAACAGCTCCCTCCAGTGGCCCTTAACTGCAGTAGCATTACAGACAAAAATCAGTTTGTTGAGGTCTGCCGATGTTCGCAGCAGGAGTACTATTCAGAACTACTTACGCGTGTGTGCAATTCACGTATTAGCAGTTCCTGTTTCCTTAATCCCTAAAGGAACACAGCACTGGGGAAGTATTGCGGCTGAATAGTTCCTTTAAAGTTACAGGAAAGGACCACTTTTTTCCTGCTCAGTTTAAGTGTACACCTTTTACTTATACCGGTCAATTCTACCTACCGGCTGCCATACAGTTGCCATTAAGAGTACAAGAGTGGGATACAATTATTTATTTATTTTAATAGTTGCATTCCAACTTCACGTGATGTTTAGAGACACTCGGGACGTTTAAAAAACCATACGCTGGACAGGACTTTATGTTCTGATTAACACTTTAGACAATAGTATTAAAGGCACGTTAATATAAATACTTTCAGCATAAACCAACGACACGGGAACGCTGCATTTGGAAGTATTTACAAATCTATAAAACACAATTCAATAAAATAATTTAATTATTTCTAAATGGCCCAAGCGAAGAAATATACAGATAGAGGTGTCGATCGTTGAAAACTGTAAAAGAACGGCAAGTTGGATTGCTTGTGAATGCAGAAAACAAGTGCAAAGGAACGGTTTAAAAGACCGGGACAGAGGCGCAGGCACGAAATCGAAGTAAAAGTTGCATATTTTATAGCTGGATCAAGTCACCCTTCTCCTTCTGGACACCTAGTTGTCTTTCATCAGAACTCCAAAGCAACACTTGCTGCGTACACGAAACTAGCACTTCCATCAGAACAGAATTTTGACTTTACTTTTCAAAAAGAGTATGTACAGTTTATTTCACATTTCGGCTAAAATGCAAATAAGCCAGCAAGAATGTGTACAAAATATTTCCGCTGAGTTTTTCTTTTTTAAATTTTACAACACGGTCAGAGAATGGTTCATCAACGGGTGAACTTTCTTCGGTCTGATGTGTTCTTATTGATGTGTTTGAAGATCTTTGATTTGTGAACACTGTTAGATTTCTGGTAGCTAAATCTTCCACCACCGCCTTGTTTTTGCATTTTCTTCCCTTTGCTGCTATTTACGTCTGGAAAGTTCATTAAGGAAAGGTAATCGGATGAAGAAACTGACATCACATACATCTCTGTATATCCCGAGTGATTCTATAGCAATTTCATACCTGTATACATTAAAAAAAAAAAAAACATTTCTGGTGTGTGCTGTTTATTCATTTTCGAAGGCTGTAGAATTACTTTATGAAAATATCAATTCCGATTATCTGGTGTATGTTAGCAACCTGAGTAGTACGCCAATTGCCTCCAAACTGTTCTCACAGCCAGCAACAAAGCCTTTCCCGCTCCCAATGTCCCCATTCTTTCGACTTATTGCAGCATGGAGTCAAGGGGGTAGGCAGCAATTTTGCTGGGCGTTGTATTTTAACTGTTGAATGCCACATTTTGTTGCATGAAAGACGCTAGTACCAGGTAAATATGGAAAAGCACATTAACATGCAGCCTCCAGCCTGAACAACTTTCTGAGGCGAGCTGGACTGTTGCCTTTACAAACGAAGACAGTGCAAAACCAGACTGGAGTTTAGAAGCCATGTAGGAGGAGTTCAAGGTTCAAGTCTTTCTCTCTATACTTGGTCAATAACCTTAATATCCCTGACTTTTTATTGCCTTTCTTTGTAATACGATCCGAACACATTATGCTTCGTTTAATTTGCAACATGCACTGGCGAGCCATGGGCATGCTGCAGCTCACGATTTATGTGACTGCTGCTTTCAAGCTTGTGAACAGAAGATGCTTGGTTGTAAGTTAAATGATAATTCAACCCCCCACACACAACCCCCCACACACAACTCCACACACACACAACCCAACACCAACACACCCCACACACACACCACAAACTCACCCCCACACACACACCACAAACACACCCCCACCCCCCACACACAAACCCACCCCCCCACCCCCACACACAAACCCCCCACACACAAACCCCCCACACACAACCCCACACACACAACCTCCCCCACACACACAACCCCCCACACAACCCCCCCACACACAACCCCCCACACACAACCACCCACACACACACAACCACACTCAACCACACTCAACCACACTCAACTACACTCAACCACACAGACAACCACACACACAACCCCAAACACAACACAACCCCACACACAACCACACACACAACCACACACACACAACCACACACACACAACCACACACACACAACCACACACACACAACCACACACACACAACCACACATACACAACCACACACACACAACCATCTATCTATCAATCAAACTCACTCTATCTATCACCCTCCCTCTATCTATCGCCCTCCCTCTATCTATCTATCGCCCTCCCTCTATCTATCTATTGCCCTCCCTCTATCTATCGTCCTCACTCTATCTATCTATCGCCCTCACTCTATCGGTCTATCGACCACTCTTATCTATCTATCGCCCTCACTCTATCTATCTATCGCCCTCACTCTATCGATCTATCTATCTATTGCCCTCACTCTTTCGCCCTCACTCTATCTATCGCCCTCACTCTATCTATCTATCACCCTCACTCTATCACCCTCACTCTATCTATCTATCTATCTATCTATCTATCGCCCTCACTCTATCGCCCTCACTCTATCGCCCTCACTCTATCTATCTATCGCCCTCACTCTGTCTATCTATCGCGCTCACTCTATCTATCGCCATCACTCTATCTATCTGTCTATCGACCTTACTCACTCTATCTATCGCCCTCACTCACTATCTATAGCCCTCACTCTATCTATCTATCACCCTAACTCTATCTATTTATCGCCCTCACTCTATCTATCTATCGCCCTCACTCTATCTATCTATCTATCGCCCTCACTCTATCTATCTATCGCCCTCACTCTATCTATCTATCGCCCTCACTCTATCTATCTATCGCCCTCACTCTATCTATTGCCCTCACTCTATCTTTCGCCCTCCCTCTAGCTATCTATCGCCCTCACTCTATCTATGGCACCACCACAGCATCACTCAGGGGCACCACAGCATCACTATGCGCTACCACAGCATCACTGAATGCCACAACATCACACCACAACATCACTCAGCGCCACCACAGTTTCAATCTGTGAAACCATTCAACAACAACTGGTTCAAATATGTTCTCTCAATGTTTCAAGCTTTATTACAAATGTCACAAAAAGATGTTAATATTTCACTTCTGTTCTTGGATTTTCGTCACAATAAAATACACTGAACATAATCTTCACAAAAGGTATTTACAAAAGTTTAAGCTATTGGGATTATAAATTACAATAACTTTTATTTAAGTATTAATTATTAAAAAAAATTAAAAGCCATTGTTATTTGTAATATCAATACATCTAAGTCACGTAAATACAAAACATGTTGCATTACAAATGCTATAGGTGTCACATTTGCAAAAGATAAAAGTATTGGCATTGTAAATGACAAAGCTATTCATTTCGCTATTTTAAAAACCAACACATAAATAAAAAATGTGTCATTTACAAGACCAGTAGCTCAAACTTTCCATTGCAAACGCTTGTTCATTTTGTCACAAATACATCAAAGACGGTGGCAGCAAGGAAGCGGTTATATCTGGGTTCCTGGTCTGTTAATGTATAATTGTGGATGTTGGCTTCTATGAAATCACTGAGTGGACTGCCCCAGACTATGACATAGGAATTTTAGGCAGTGCAATGATTGAGTTTGTTATCATTATGAAAAAGTAGCAATGATTGTTTGGAATTTTACATAGTCTAACATTCAGCCCATTGCAATCCATTATAAAATATTGCATGAGATTTTAAAATCTCGGTGCCCTTTTTGAAGGTAAACGCTATATAATCTAAGCCAGTGTTTCCGAAACAGTGGGTGGTTATGCACTGGTGGGCCGAAAGTTCAAGCAATAAATAAAGATGCCTTAAACAAATCTGTATTTATCATGTTTCATTTGCTGCGCTTCAAAGGCAGATACCAAATGTCAGGCTGTGTCTAATGTCAATTCCTGTTTTGTTTTTTTGACATTGGAATTGGTATTTGCAAACCCCTCTCACTTTGCAGTCAATCTATTTTGGGTACAGTGAGTGTCAAATGAAAAGCAGGAGGATGTCATTTTTTGAAACGCACAATACATTGTCCATTACATAATGTACGTCTTCAGCAGTTAGGAAAACAAAAATGAAGCACATTTGTTTCTAATTCTGAAGCCAAGGTATTTGAGAAGAGATCAGTTGGGCGACTGGGATAGCACTGGATATGCAGACATGCAACCACTGATTGGTACAAGTTTGGTCTCTTGTTTTATAAATCCCCTTACACTACCACTGAGCAGACAACTGTAGAGTGAAAGGCGCTTCCTCAGATACAGGGCAGGCAGAAGGAAGACATATACAGTGGGGTTCCAGATTGGGAAAGAGCCAGAAAAGGGAATGCAATTCCTGATGCTGACGCAGAGGCATTTGAACCTCAAATTCTTAAGGATCAGAGAACTTAAAGGTTCCATCTTATTAAAGAAATCCAGAGGAACACATAGCCTGCTAGCAGGTTGGCAAGTAGCTGCAGCAGTAGTCTTCACACTGCTTGGCTGTATAAAAAATTGAGTATGGAAAGGCAAGACATTAGGCATAGTGCAGCAACGGTCCTCAACAGACTGACCCAGCTCTGTACACACAACTCCAGGAGTGCAGTGCCTTGTCCTCAACAGCCCGCACCAGCTCTGTGCACAGAACTCCAGGAGTACAGTGCCTGTCCTCAACAGCCAACACCAACTCTGTGCACAGAACTCCAGGAGTGCAGCGCCTGTCCTCAACAGCCTGCACCAGCTCTGTGCACAGACCTCCAGGAGGGCAGCGCCTGTACTCAATAGCCTGCACCACCCGAGAGCTGTCCTTGGCTCTCCGCACATAGTTCAGGATCAGTACGAGTTCCCCTTTGTACTGTGCCCATTCTTAGAGTTATTTTCAGTACTGCATTTATTATATATTATTGTGAGGTCCAATTAACTTCTAGGACTGTCGGGCCAATGCTAAATAGTATCAACAAAACCTGTGATGTCACAGGATCTGATGTGTGCTTCGTGGACAGACAATGTACACATCCAAAAAGTAGTTTAAATAAGATACTCACAGCTGACTTTTAATAAAGTTAATTGTATGAGCTACATTCCCCTTCCCACCCCGAAAGGCCTCATCTGCAGTGGAAGGCACAGAGTCTCCTGTGTGGTCAAACTGAAAGTGAACAGACTTATTTTAGGAAAGCAGATGCCCTGTGAGGGACTGTTTGTTCGCTTTCACTTACCTGTTGGTGATGTAAAATGTTCCGAGGCGAGATCCTTCATAGCGAGGCAGCAGGCAAAGGACAGCTAGCCAAGAAGAAAAGGCAGCAACCACAGGGCAAACGGCAGGAGTGAAAGAGCACTACACAATCAAAAGGTAGTAGTATGCAGGAGTTTATGCACGCAAAATTTCGCTCACTTCCTCCCATCTATAATACTGTCCCCCTTATTGGTGGAACGTCAGTGGTGACGTTCTATGCGCTGATGGCTGTTGTTCTCCAATCCAAAGGCCCCATTTGAAATGGCTGACGAAATAGCGGAAGCTAATGTACTTGGGACTTTGGACAGTGGTAAACAAAGGTTTTACGGTGGAGTGCGCGCCCCCCCTGAGATGGTGTCACGCCCCCCCTGAGATGGTGTCACGCCCCCCCAGGGGGGCGAGCCCCACAGATTGAAGAACACTGCTCTAAGGGTAGGCCAATTGTGCCCAGCATTCAGTCACTGTTGGAGCCTCTCTCACAATTTGCAGACTTTTTTCTTTCTGAGAGCGTCATAAGTAAACCAGCTTATTTGCTGGATACTGTAGATGTTTTTAATCTGTTGCAGGATCTTGAATATGATTTCTCAACTCAATTCTTGGTAACTTTGGACATTGAATGGTTGTATACGATTATTCCCCAAGATGCCACATTGGTGGCAGCCTCTAGGGCACTAGAGGCACAGGAATAGTTTTATGATACTACCACCTTATTTGTCCTCAATTGCATGGAACTAGCTGTGGTTCTGAAAATCTGGACCCTGCCATAATAGGGCACCATGGTCCAACACTCGTGTCACAAAATATCATTGTACCATGACGAATTTGGTATCGGCAGACCGGTAATGATTAGGACATCATCCCTATGCATTTGCGTCGTGATTGAGTCATGCTATCACCCCAAAATCATGGTTTCCGTCTCGAACCCTCAGACTCCATTTTGTGAACGGCATCCATCTTGTAGCTTGCCCTCATATAGTCAATCGATTAAGGCCGAGTTTGATCTGAAAGGACACCTCCACCTTAGCTGACTCCCCCATGACCTGGCCGAGCTGACTCCACTGCCTCCAGCCAAACCTGTTCGGGCAGTCCCTCGCCCAGTGGCCGAGTAAGATAGCATCAAGGCACAACATGCCATAAACCATTCACTACATACAAACCATGTTATCCACACACATACACCTGTCCATGTTTCTTGTTTATGGCCGGTTTTACGATGAGGAGGTGCCCGATTTTATTGGGGTTTCATCGATATCTGATGGTAGTTCTGGGCCGGGCTGGGTCATCTATCACAAACTGGACATCTAAAATATGGGTTGGCCGTCATGACTTTGCTTTTTGCCTTATTGTGGAAATATGTATATGACCGTATCATAAACTGAGGAATTCTTGCCTGCAGCTGTTATTTTTGTATAAAAGGAGAATGCTGGTTCTGTAAAAACGAACAGTCTCCTGAGAATCTACATCCCGTGCTGTTGTACTTCTAGGACACTTGTTACTTGGTTGCAGCCAATAAAACTCGATCTCTGACTTCACCTAGAAGACTCTGTGTTTCTGTGGTCTGGAACAGGGAGAACTCAGAGGTCTTCGGGTGTTATCCCCTGGCACCACCGGGTTCCTAAAAACCCAGCACCTCAGTTGGCGCCCAACTCGGGGCGGTATCAAGCGGTGACGGTCCAAGCCAGATGTTCGTGAGGAGCTTCGTGTGAAAATTCCAGAGGACAGCTAGCCACTTCAGCGACCCCTGTATGCCGACGTGGTTCCGAAGGTCTTTGCTGCGAGGTTCCCTGCGTCCCGACGGCTACGAAGGACTGCTGCCCTGACTATCGCCCTGTTTTGGACCCAGTGATCCTTGGTAGAGCGAAACGATAGACGAGTCTTCTAGTGACGTCATCGATCATCAATACTTCAGTTAAGTATAAGTGGAGCGTCTCCCAGTCCTTAGTTTTGTTCTTAGTTTTGGTATCCTTGAGATACACCTTGTTTGGAACTTGCAAGCGCCAAAACCAAGGGATTTGTGTATTCACGAAAATATCGTATTCGATAATCCTTTGAAGTTGGAAGCTAGACTAGTGAGCAAAGATGCCTGGTCTTAGCAGACTTGGAAACTTGTTTTGTCTTGGTTGTAGTAAGGACTCCCGATTAGAGGATTCATGTCCGGTTCCTCCGATTGGAACTCCAACATATGAGCTCTATATAAAACATGGAGTAGGCCCTATCACATATAATGAAGTATGGATAAAGTACACCAGAAAGGATGGTGTTTTAAAATGGCCCCAATATGGTAGCTTTGACGCAGAAATTTTAGATAACCTCGAGGTCAAACTGTTTAAGAAGAAAGCCCGGCCGGCGATGTTTGACTCTTTTCGCTTATGGCGCAAAGAAGCCAAACAGAAAGAAATGAAATTAGCAAAGAAAAATAAAAGAGGTATGTCAATGGTGCAAGCCGCCGTTGCATACAGGTATAATGAGGAAGAGCAAGAGAGTGAACAAATGCTCAGAAGCAAGAAGTAGTGTGGCTCACTGGTTAGAGGCGGCAGACCCGAGAGCAGAGGACGGCCCGGGACCAGGGTTCGATTCCCGACGCGGCAGGTTTCTGGACCAGGGTCAGCGGACTCGATAATTCTCTCGCCTCGGTGCCCACTCTGATCAGCGATCACACTCGGCTACTCTGGGCACTAGCTTGCCTCATCTTCACTAACGGCCCCACCAGACCGCCGGGGATGCCTGGTCTCACCCTGGAGATACCCATTAAGGGACCATCTCTCAGGGAAGCCAGGAAGGGTTTCGCAGCGGTCGAAGCGCGGAGGTACCCCTTCGGGAGTGATTCCAGCGCTATATAAGCACATAATTAATTAATTAATTAAGAAGTTAGCAATAGATAAATGCTATCCAATGTTACCACATGAAGGACAAGGTTCGAAAGAGACATCAGAGAAGGATCAGTTAATGTCCCATTTACTGAGTTCACCACCTCCATATGCACCAAGTACTACTGCACCCCCGAAGCGCTTTGTTATACCGCGCCCCGGTGCACAAACTCCAGTTCTTACACAAACACCAGCTCCTCTTCAGCTGGTTCCTACTTCTCCGGCGCAGCCCTTTCAAGGGCCGCCGCCTTTGCTGCATACTCCGTCTGCGGTTTCTACTACTTTGCCTACTGCTCCAACTACTTATTGTGATACTACTTCTGCCACTGCCTCGACTTCCTCTGTCATTGCCTCGACTTCCTCTTTACATCAGCCTGTCTTTTCTGGCACATCTGCCTCTCCGCAAGCTTCTCCTTCTGTTCGACAGAGAGTGGCAAGTACTGTCACTGGTCTGTTCTCACCTTTCTTTGGGTCGCCTAAAACGACCCCTAAAACAGGACGTAGACAGTTGCGTAGTCAACTACCTGATTATGAGGAAAGAGTAGTGCTGGATGAGTTAGCACATAAATGGGTTACTGATACTGTAAAGTATGATGTTCAGTCTGTTATGGAAGTTTTCTGTCAGTGGGATGCACCCACTCAGAGATATGTATTCGAAGAGATGTGTGTATATCTTTGCGAAGATTTGGAGACAAATGATCCAAAACGCAAAATGAAGGAATTATTCCGTATGCGTTTCAAGTTCTACGAAGGCATGATTGAAGGTGCTGATGTTGAATGAGCAATAGACTTATTGTTATCTTATAGGAGTAAGGGAAATGTCTCTAGATCACTGTATGAGGATGACATGTCAGGTAGGAAAAAGGCGCGACAGTACCCCATGAGAGAGGTTCCTCCAGTTTGGAGGGAATGTGATGCGAACGCGAATCCAGCGATTCCGCCGCATTTCCAGCAGGTATGGGTACATGTCCCATGGAAAAGATCTGAAGTTTTAGCACTCAAGCAGACATTGCCCGATCCTAGTAAAAATCCTGCAGGGTATTATCAGGAGCTATCGCAGACTGCCAGCTCATGTATAATGAATCTAGCAGATCTAGACATGTTGTTTGGGAATGTTGTTCCACAGCCTTTATGGAGTAAGATTCGTCATGCAGATCATGATCAAGAATTAGGCGACACATGGGCTAATATCACTGCTGCTGATGCTAGACAAGTTGGTGGTTCTAAACCCGAGCCTTTAGTAGCTGAACTTCCTGGTAGGATTATCACATATATGAAGACTTTAATGCCTGAATTGCGTGTGAATTGGGACAAGTTGTCCGCGTGCAAGCAGAAAAAAGATGAGAATGTGTCTGACTTTTTCACGAGGTTTGAAGAGACTTTCGTCGACCATAGTGGTCAGGATATGGCTACCGAGGGTGGCCAAAGATTGTTTGTAGACAAGTTCGTACATAATCTGCTTCCTGAACTGTGTTATACATTGAAAGATTCAGAGAGTGCTTGAGCTGTTTCCACGTCAGCACAGATTTTAGCCACAGCCCAGTACTACGAAAATAGGCGCAAAGACGAGCTAGATAAAGCAGACAAAAAGACTAAAGATTTGAAAACTAAAGTCATTCTCCAGCAAGCCTATCCACCCCGTAATAATAATCAGCCTGATTATCTGCAACCTCAGCAGTATTCGAGAAACTCACAAAGAAATGAGTCTTCTCAACCGCGTTTACCTTATGGTCCGAATCAGTGTGCTTATTGCAAAGAAGAGGGTCATTTCAAGAGTAGTTGTCCAGCTCTATCGCGACGTTTGAATGGTGTTTCTGGTACAAGTGGTAGAGGTGTTCAACAGGCTCCTAGGGGTAGGGGCCGTGGAAATGTCCCCCAGAATGCTCGTCCCTTTCCGCCTCAGAATTCTATGAATAGCTTTGATCAACAGAATAATGCGTCTTCTAGGTCAGCTCAGTACTATGCTGATGACTATTACGCAGAAAACGAGAATGAGGGTAATAATTGCTAGGACAGCCATGAACAAAGAGAGGGAGTTGTTTCAGTTCCAGTAGATCAGAATGGACCTTATGTTGAGGTAATTACATCAGGAGTGTCGGAACCTTTTCTGCTGGATACTGGTGCTACAAAAAGTTCTATTATGCACTCAAAACTTCCTGGCGCACCTTTGTCTGGCGAAATGAACGTTTCAGTAAGTTTTTCTGGCGCCCCTGTTAGAAACCCGATTTCTAGTCCTATGTCCCTTTCTGTTGGACCTTGTGAATTAGAAGCACCCCTCATTCTTACAACAGATTGTGGCGAAAACTTGTTAGGTTTGGATTTGTTAAAGAGATTATATGCGACTTTATACTGTTCTCCTTCGGGAGTACAACTTACTCTAGGTAAGAAAGTGATTTCCCCAATGTATTTGTCAAAGGAAAATATTCCAACTGAATTGTCATCTCTTCCAGATATACTTTGGGCTACTGGTTCTAACGATGTGGGTCTTTTGGAGATAGCACCATATGTCATAACTTTGCGAGCCAACGTTAGGTTGCCACGTATTCCCCAATACAAGATCTCTAGCGAATGTGAAAAGGCTTTGTTAGCGATCGTTTACGATCTGATTGAGAAAGATGTAATTGAAGAGACGACAAGCAACATTTGTAACAGTCCTATTTTGCCAGTTTTAAAGCGTACTGATCCGTCTCAGCCACCTGTGTACAGATTTGTGATCGATCTTAGAGAAGTAAATAGGATTGTTGTGCCACAGTTTCCAGTTGTTCCCGACATTACTGCCCTATTGACTATGGTTCCAGCTTCGGCCACTTGGTTCTCGGTGATTGATTTGAAGAACGCTTTCTTCAGTATCCCGATTGCTGAGGAGAGCAGAGATATTTTTGGCTTCAATTTAGGAGGACGAAGTTTCCGCTTCAAACGCGCTCCTCAGGGCTACTGTGAAAGTCCATCTATATTCAGTCAGGCTCTGAAATCACAACTTGACACGATTGTTCTACCTGATGGTGCAACTCTTATTCAGTATGTAGACGATTTGTTAGTCGCTGCAGACACTGAAGAGATTTGCAAGGAAGCCACATTGTCTTTGTTGCGTCACTTATGTGACATGAAGCACAAAGTCTCTCTTTCAAAATTGCAATTTTGTCAACAAGAAGTGACCTACTTAGGTCACCTCTTATCGAAGGAGGGAAGGAGACTGACCCCAGAGAGAATACAGGAAATTGCAAGATTGAGTATCCCAAGGACACAGAGAGAAGTGCGTGCTTTCTTGGGCATTACATCATATTGCAGACAATGGATACCAAACTTCTCACTGTTGGCTAAACCTTTGCTGGCACTAATCTGTAAAGATGCACCCAATCCTATGCCTTGGTCTGAAGATTGTCAGAAGAGTTTTCACGAGTTGCGTGATGCGTTGTGTTCAGCTCCTGTGTTGGGTAACCCCGACTACAGTAAACCTTTCACATTATACGTCCATGAGAAGGAAGGTTGCGCATTATCAGTCCTGACACAATCCTTTGGGGACAAACAGCGTCCATGCGCGTACTTTTCCGCGACTCTAGATCCTGTAGTTAAGGCTTTACCAAGTTGCTTGAGGGCCACTGCTGCAGCAACTGTCTGTATTCGACAGTCTGCTGGATTAGTGATGAATAATACACTGATCGTTAGGGTCCCACATGCAGTAGACATTTTGCTAAACAGGACAAAGACACAGCACTTAACTAGTGCTCGACTGTCGAGTTATGAACTGACACTATTAGCGAGTCACATACACATAAAGAGGTGCGATACACTCAACCCCGCCACGTTATTGCCCATTCCAGCAGAGACAGATGAGGTCGAAAAACATGATTGCTGTTTTAGGACAGAAGAAGAGACAAAAGGGAGAGTAGACTTGCAGGATACTCCCCTTCCTGAATGTAATAATGCTTTATGGGTTGATGGTTCATGCTTCAAGTTGCCAAATGGTGATACGACTGCAGCATATGCTGTGACAACATTGCACACGATTGTAGAGACTGTATGTATACCACATGACTCTGCGCAAGCAGCAGAGTTAATTGCACTTACAAGAGCATGTGTGTTGGCAAAAGGAAAACAAGTGAATGTGTATACGGATAGCCAATACGCCTTTGGCGTGGCTCATAGTTTTGGACGATTGTGGCGTGAACGTGGGTTCCTGACGTCGCATGGTGCAAAGATACAGCATGGTCAGCTAGTTAACGAGCTCCTCGAGTCACTGACCTTGCCACTACAAGTTGCGATTGTGAAATGCCGTGCACACAGAAAGATTCAAGATGATGTTGGTCGTGGGAATGCATTTGCAGATGAAGTTGCAAAAGAGACTGCAAGGAACGCAATGAGTCGAATGTATGTTGTGGGTCCTGCGAGATGGATTGCTGATGTGGGTATGTGTGAGGACACCATTGAAAGTGTGAAGTCCATACAGTCCGAGGCCACTGAGAAAGAGGTGAATGAATGGAGAGAAAGCAAGGGAAGATTGGATGCGAATGGATGTTGGGTCGAATTGTCAGAGCATCAAAGATGGCTGTTACCCGACGCGTATGTACTTGCAGTGGTGACAATGGCTCATGGGATGGCTCATATCAGCGTGAAAGGAATCTGTAAGTTGTTGGCCCCAGTATGGCAGAATAGTGGCATCCCAAAATGTGCAGAGAACTTGGTCAAGAACTGTATGGTGTGTTTGAAGTACAATCCCGGTAGGGGAACTCCAACTCCAGCTGGTCATTTTGCGCCTCCAACGTATCCGTTCGAGGTTTTGCAGCTCGATTTCATCCACATGGAGAGGTGCAACAATCTGAAATACGTGCTTGTTGTTGTTTGCGCCTTCTCCAGGTGGGTGGAAGCGTATCCCCTTAAGGACAATACTGCGTTGTCCACAGCCAAAGCCCTTGTCAAAGAATTCTTCCCTAGATTTGGTATGCCTAGAATCGTCTGGAGTGATAATGGAAGTAAATTCGTGGGACGAGTGATGAAGAGAGTGTGTGAATGTCTAGGCATACACCAGAAGTTCCATGCTGCAAATCACCCCCAATCAGCTGGATTAGTAGAATGCTACAACGGCACCCTAAAACTCAAACTAGCCAAGATCCAAGCCAGCACAGGTCTTAAATGGCCTGACGCCCTACCTTTAGCACTCCTGTCTACCAGAATAACTGTCCATTCTAGATTAGGACTTAGCCCTCACGAGATCGTGTTTGGCCGCCCAGCCAACATCTGGGGCATGCCAAGGCCCAAGAAACTAAGTGAGATAGAGCACCCTGTACTGCTTGACTATTTGCACGAATTGACAACTAAATTGCATGTTTTACACAACAGGTCCACAGCTCCTCTCCGCCAGCATCTGATGATCCAGGCCACGCCATTGAACCCGGCTCCTGGGTCCTAGTGCGGAATTTCCAGTGGACCAAGAACGAGGAGCCTCGCTGGACCGGACCCTTTCAAGTCCTACTGACTACCCGCTCCGCCGTACGTGTCCACGGCAAGAGGAATTGGGTGCACTGCGCCCATTGCAAACGGGTCCCGCTGCCCCTTCCATATGACCGGTGGATCCAGGAGAGAATTGCTGACTCTGAAACAGAGTCCGTACCACGCTTTGCACCCTTCAGCGATGCACAATTGAAAGGAACTGGCACCGATAAAGAGAGTGATCGTATTCTGCAAGGATTTGTGCCACCGTCAATGCAGTTGGACACTACAGAACCTGAAGCTTTGTTTCAAGACCACACCATACCTGGAAAACAACGGTATAATCTGAGGCCAAGAGAAACAGACTAATAAAAGCAAACTAATAAGATTTTTCTTTCCCCAAAGAACTATTTTTGATTTTACAGCTCTCTCGCCCAGGGAACTTGCTCATTTTTGATTTTTGAACCGCCATCCGGTTCTGCTGCTAGGGTCGCGGTTGCCAGTCTTGGGAAGTGCAGCTGGAGACGTTTAGGTCGACGGTTCTGGTTGGTCTAAGGGAATTACCCTGGACTGAACGGAAGCACCCCTGAGCAGAATCAACCTCCCACCACGGGCAGCAACTAGAGGATGGAGTTTTCTAGGGTAGAGAGACCTGCTAGATCTACGAACTTTGAAAAGAGAATTTGCGCTGTAATGGCAAGAAAACGGTTTTTAGTAATATGCATTTTAATGTTGTGTAGCATAATAATGTTTTTAATTGGCTATGCTCTGTTCATTTTTCGAGTTCCATTCATACACAACACTCAGCCCACACCTCCTCCTACTATTTCCCCGCATTCCTTTCACCCCCTACCTGAACACGAGTCTGCCAGAGGATTAGAATTTGTAAATAATTCATTCATCCAACTCCTACACCAGCACCAATCTGTAATGAACACTACGAACTGTTGGATATGTGGACTTATGCCACACACCACAGATAAGGGTATCCCGTATTTTGTCCTGCCATTTAGTTATTTTGGTTCTCTGTGGGCTTTCCAGACCATGTTCCTGTTTTCCCTTGAACCATATGTTCCAGGGAAAAATTCAAACAACAAGGCACTAGTGGCAGGAATCAGAAATATGAGTAGAGATATCGACACAGTTAGAACGACTCCCAAAGATGAGCTTATACCATACAGTTGATGGAATATAACTAAGTATGGAATTTCCTTGGCTGAAAGTCAGAAGGCGAAGAAATCCTCCCCAATCTGGATAGTACCCCACCAAGGTCATCTATGTCTGCAGGGAAATGGCAACAACCCTCGAGCCCAGTTAGGGAAGAGTGTCTGTACTGAGACCTATGTTCTCTCATCTCAGACCTCCCCTTCATTCCTAGCAGCTAAGGGTACCTACTTCGTCTGCCACGACAGAGCATATACATGGTTGCCCCCTGACTTCTCGGGCACATGTTTTCTCTCGTTTCTGCTGCCACCCACCTACACGGCCGAGGCAGATTACCATCGGACAAGGACAGTTAGGGGTGTCGTGAGTGAAGACGACACTGCAGGTCAAGAGTTTGGAGACTTCGCAAAGGGTTTTCTGCCGTTTTCGGGGCCTATGGTGAACAGCAGGAACATCCGCCAATTGACGAGGATAGTTGAATCCGCCGTGATTGAAACGGCCGGTGCCCTTAGTAACTTGACTGCTGAGCTCCAGTCGGACCGACTTATGACTCTTCAAAATAGGGTTGCCCTAGATGTCATACTTGCAGACCGTGGTGGGGTATGCAGAGTGATCCAATCCAGTTGCTGCATTTTCATCCCTGATAATGCTCCGACAGTGTACCAGGCCATCTCCAAACTGCACAAAATCTCTGATTCCATTCACATGGATAAAGGGGACTGGTCCTTGCTAGGGTGGTTCTGGGAACTGATATCTGCCTGTGGATGGAAAACTCTGATATTTATTGGGATGATCTTAGCTATTCTGTTCCTGTTCTGCCTGTTTGTGCAGTGCGCTCCTGCAATATGTGGCCTCTGTGCTACATCATGTGTAAGGAAGCCTGTGTCAAGGGACGAATTGAGCAACAGGATGATGCTACAGCAGCATCTCCATGACTTCATGAATACAGATGTGGACTCAGACTAGCATGAGTTATTGCCTAATATGAGGGCAAAAGGAGGGTCTGTGGTTCTGAAAATCTGGACCCTGCCATAATAGGGTACCATGGTCCAACACTCGTGTCACAAAATATCATTGTACCATGACAAATTTGGTATCGGCAGACCGGTAATGATTAGGACATCATCCCTATGCATTTGCGTCGTGATTGAGTCATGCTATCACCCCAAAATCATGGTTTCCATCTTAAAACCCTCAGACTCCATTTTGTGAACGGCATCCATCTTGTAGCTTGCCCTCATATAGTCAATTGATTAAGGCCGAGTTTGATCTGAAAGGACACGTCCACCTTAGCTGACTCCCCCATGACCTGGCCGAGCTGACTCCACTGCCTCCAGCCAAACCTGTTCGGGCAGTCCCTCGCCCAGTGGCCAAATAAGATATCATCAAGGCACAACATGCCTGTTAGACCTGACATCCTTGGCGTGGTTTTTCCCCCATCTTTTTGCCTCTGACTCATGTATTTTTGATGCTGTGCTGGATTTCGTTTTTGCTGGTTTAGATGCTTTGGACCCTCTGCCACTGCTGATCAGTGTCAGAGGGTAAGTGCTCCCTCTGTAAATTGTCATATTGATTGGGTATACCTGATTGGCATATTTGTGTCACCATGAAGTCCCTAGTAAAGTGCACTGTGTGTGCCAGGGCTGGTGATGACAGATGCTACTAGTGGGCCTGCAGCGCAGATTGCGCCACCCACATGAGTAGCCCTAAAATGATGTCTCAGGCCTGCCAGCGCAGGGCCTGTGTGCAGTCAGTGGACTGCCATGTCCGCCTGGCCAGTGTCCCCACTGGCTGGGCCTAACCCTTCCCTGTCTGTGCACACCAGTCACCCCTATGGAAGGCTCAAGGTACCCCCCTGGGCAGGGTGCAGTGCATGGATAAGGTAGAGCATGTACTAGTGCAGGTAACATGCTCTGGTAGTGAGCAGCAGCCATTTTGTGTGCTCACTGCTGTAAGGCTATCTTGCTCCATAGAGTAACATGGGGGAGGCTGGTCCCATTGGATCCCAGCCTATCTTCCCATAGGAACAAGATGGGACATAAGTGAAAGATATCCCTGAACTCAGAATTTAATAACACATCTTTTAGTAAAGGTTGTTTTTAACTTCTGTGTTTGAGAATGGCACTTTTAGAAAGTGGCTGTTCTCTTGTCTAAACCTTTCTGTGTGCCTGGGACTGTTTGTGGATTGACTGTCTGGGTTGAGGATGACAGGGTCTGCAGAGCCCCAGGGGGTTATCTGAGCCAGCCCCGTGGATGAAAGGCAGCATCTGCTGCCAGGGAATTGGGAGGAGATAGCACCTGATAGTGAAGGGCTGTGCCTGCCTAACCTCAAAGCTGACTCCACCTCCTGCTGGGCGACTGTCACCTCTGTCCCTGGGACAGGGAGGAAGAAGGAAACCAGAAACACCCCAGACCTCCAGAACTGGTTTGGACCGGGCTCAGGGCCCCCTTTGCACAAAGACTTCAAAAGACTTCAAAGGACTTCAAAGCCTTTTTGGGGTATAAGAGAAGGACCCCTGACTACAGAAAAGCAGATTCTACAATCAAGAGGAACCTCTGCCAGAAGAAGGACTGCTGAAGGAGCTGATGGAAGATTGCCTTGCTGTGTGCTTTAAGGGCTGACCTATCCTGCTATCCAACTGAAGGAGAGGAGAAGAAAGGGACTTTGCTGTGAGCTGTGACCCTACCTGCTTGAAACTGCTAAGACTTTGCTGTGTGCTGTGTCTACAACCTGAATCTCCAAGGGCCTGAGAAGAGCTGGCTCCCTGTCTGCAACCCAGGAACATAAAGGTTGCCCAAAGGACCACAAGATTCTGCTGCGCCCCCTGTAGCTGCTGTGCAGTGCAGAGATCGTGAAACACTGCGTGGGGCTGTGTAGCGCACTGGCTGCTCTCTAATCTGAGTGAGGGCGCCGCGCTGAACCAGCCTGCCGTGTGGCCGAGATCGACGTGTTCATCGACACGTAGGGAGCGAAGATCTGAGGCTTGTGGGCCTCTCCAGCGTAAGGAGCGCTGAAAAATAATTGCTAGCCGTGTCACCGTCGCAGCCCGGGGTCAGTAACCCCCTTGGAAGTGCCCCGCATCTCTCCGGCGTTTGCGTGTTGAAGAACGAGCCCACCGCGCTCTGATTGGGTGAGAGAGCCGAGCCCCCTCACCAGAGTCGCGACGGGATTGGTCCTTGCAGCGGAGCGTCATCCGCGAGGCCGCGCTGCCATTGGTTGGCGGCCTCGCGCTCAGAGGGGCTCGTCTGCAACGCCGCGACGGGATTGGCTGCCTCGACTGAAGCTGCCGAGGAGCCGAGAGATCACCGGGATCACCGCCGGGCCCGGGGAAGACTGACCTGACCTCGCCGAGGGATCTACGGAGTGTTCCAGCCCCCGGCCTGCCGTCTCTGCTCCCCGCTGCTCTCTGAAGGACCGAGAGCGGGCGGAGAGCGTCCTGAGACCGGCCGGGCTGGAGCGCGAGTAAGCGTTCACCTGCGAGGTGCGCCTAGGGGCCTGTAGCGATACCGATCACGGGGAAGGGAGTCCCCCTCCCCCCAGCTTCCGGGTGAGACGCGCTTGAAGCGCTTAGGGTCCCTGACGCCAGGGGCTCATTGTGGCATATTTTCTAATGCTGGCATTGTTTGGACTGCTCATTTTGAGAGCGTTTTAATCACAAAATCATAGGCATATCTTTTTGCCGACTAAAGAGACTAGAGACATTTGTTTCAAGAACTTCCTGAAATTAAGAAACACCAATTAAGATTAAGTGCATCATTGCTATACTGAAGTGATTATCGTGCAACTGCTTTATTTACATTGCTGCAACCAGATAAAAGTTATATATATTTTTATAAAATATACTTACCTGTGTGGTCTCAGTTTGTGGTGGATTGGGGATTATTGTTGTGTTGAGTGCAAATATTATACACATTGCCTTGGGGATAAGCCTGCCTGCTCGCGCCAAGCTACCTAGAGGGAGAGCGGAGGTTATCTACTGTGTGTATTCCTTCACCCTGACTAGAAGCAAGGGTCCCTACTTGGTCTAAGGTACTTACCTCTGCCAACTAGAGACCCCCAGATCTAACATTGTTGGACAGCGGTGCGGATTCTGAACTAATAATTGCACTTGACCTGCAGTGATCTCTTGTACATCACTAGTCTAGTTTAGCAGCACAGGTTGCGCAAGATTTTTTTTTCTTTTTGGTGAAACCTTTTGTTGAAAAGGTTAGGAAGCATCATGTCTGTGAAAGCGGCAAGCGTGAGAGTAGAATTGGAAGTGGAATTTGAAATTCAGGAGCTGTACAACTACAGAAAGGATATCCTGAAACAATTCTGCAAACAGCTTGGATGCCCAGTGAAGGGCAGCGCAAACAAGGAAGAGCTACAGAAAGCTCTGAGGGCCTGGTGGGAGGCCAAACATGTCTCAGAAGAAGCTACTGAAGTGGAAGGCGCACCGGAGAATGTTTTTTTACTCAGTGATTTGCCAGCGCGGTCAGCATCTAAGGTTGGCAGCAACCACTCCAGTAGGGTTATTTCTCCAGAGGAGCTGGAGGATAATCAGAGAGCTAGGGCTCATGAGATTGAGCTTTTTAAACTCAAGGCCCAAGCAGAGGAGAGGAAACTACGCCTTGAAACTGAGAAGGCGGCGGAAGAGAGAAGACATGCTCTCGCTTTGGAGGAGAAGAAACTCCAATTGACTCATGAGAGGAACATGAGGGAGCTGGACATCAAAGAAAAACAAGGGGGGTCCAGCTCTAATGGTGGCAGCGCACAACCAGTACAGGCGGGTAAGGTATACATACCAAAGGATCTGGTACAGAATTATCAGAGGGGTGAGGATATTTATGCGTGGTTTAGAGCGTATGAACTAGCCCTAAAGATGAATGAAGTGCCTGAGAAAAGTTGGGGGGTAGGTTTATGGAAGCACTTTGAGGCCTCTGGGAGGGATGTCTTGGCACCCTTAGAAGCAACAGGTACTTTAGCCTACCCCTCCATGAAGGAGGCTTTGTGCCTCAGGTATGGGCTCACTGCAGAACAGTACCGCCAGAAGTTTAGGAACTTCAAGAAGCTTGATTCAAGTACTTGGGTGGAGTGTGTGAGTATGTACACGCGTGCACTGGAAGGTTGGATAAAGGGCAGCAAAGTTACTGATTATGTGGGGTTGTGTCACTTGATTAGTTGGGAGCACTTAAGTAGTTTATGTGTTCCAGAGCTGCGCCAGCATCTTTTAGACAGCAAGTTAACTGATCCCAGTGAGCTTGCTAAAGAGGCGGACCGCTGGACTAGCACCAGGGTCCACAAGGGGGTGGTAAGTACCCCAGCCAAGGGTGGACAGGGTCCCCAGCAGAAGAGTGGGGGGGACACGGGTAATCAAAAGGAGTCTTCTAAAGGGCCCCAAAATAGTTCCCAGGAGAAAGTGTCTCAGCCCCCCAAGTCTAAGAAGTCCTGGCCCCGTAAAGGCAAACAGGACAACAGGCCCCCGCCTACTTGCTTTACATGTGGGGAGGTGGGGCACATTGCCCCCAAATGTCCAAAGAAACCTCCAGCACCCACTGGTGCTCCAACACCGGCATTAGCTAGTGTAGCTTTGGGAGGGGATTTGATTTCTAGTGGGGAGGAGGGGTTAGCAGTGATGACCCTTGTCTCTTTAGGAGACCAAGAGATGGCCCAGGAAACCTTGCTGCCCTTAAACACTAAGAAGTATGGGCAGAAGGTGACCATCAATGGAAAAGAGATAGAAGCTCTGAGAGACACAGGGGCCAGTGTGACATCTGTCAGGTGTCAATGGGTGTCTGAAGAGCAGATCATTCCCAAGGTACTCCGTCCTGTGGTGGCAGCTGACAGTTCAGAGCGCCTCTGCAAGTTGGCACGTGTTCCATTTGAGTGGGGAGGAGTCTCCGGTACATTGGAAGTTGTTGTAAGTGATGCCTTGCCTGTAGATTGTCTATTAGGTAATGACCTGGAGAGCTCTCCATGGAAAGATGTAGAGCACAGGACTCACTTGGAAATGTTGGGCTTGCCTGCGTGGATCTGTGTGACCACACGTGCAATGGCAGCCAGTAAGGGTGGATTAGCAGAACTGGAGCCTGGAACAATGGCCCAGGGACCTGTCAAGAGAGGAAGGGGCAGAGGGCGCGGGAAACCAGCCCCCACTGTTCCCACGGTCCAGGAGGAAGCAGAACCTGAGGGGGATGCCCTGGAACCTACAGGGGAACAGGTGGCCGAACTAGGGGAATTGCCTGAGCTGTCCCAGTGGCAGCAAGATGGTGGTCCCTCCAGGGAGGAATTCTGCCAAGCTCAAAAGAAGTGCCCTTCCCTCATTGGTGTGCGGCAGCAGGCTGCAGACCAGGCAGCAGGCCTGGGGTCCAAGGAACATTTGATCTACTGGGAGGATGACTTACTTTATAGTGAGCCTAAGTTCGCTGAGCCCGGTGCAGCCCGTGTGCTGGTGGTACCCGAGCGCTTCAGGAACTTCCTACTGGGTCTGGCTCATGACGTGCCTCTCGCAGGACATCTGGGGCAAGACAAGACCTATTACAGGCTTGTCACCCACTTCTACTGGCCCCAGATGAAGAAGCACGTCGCTGCCTTTTGTAAGTCTTGCCAAACTTGTCAGGCCAGTGGCAAGAGCGGAGGGAAGTGCGTGGCACCCTCCAACCCTTTCCTGTGGTGAGCACCCCTTTTGAGAGGGTGGGCATTGACATCATGGGGCCCCTGGACCCCAAGACAGCCTTAGGCAACAGGTTTATCCTGGTCTTGGTGGACCATGCCACCCGATACCCCGAAGCAGTCCCTCTCAGGACAGTCACAGCCCCTGTGGTGGGCCGTGCCTTAATGGGGATCTTTTCCCGTGTGGGATTCCCCAGAGAGGTGGTTTCTGACAGGGGTACAAACTTCATCTCTAGGTACATGAAGTCTCTGTGGGAGGTGTGTGGAGTGACATATAAGTTCACCACACCTTACCATCCTCAAGGAAATGGGTTGGTTGAAAGATTCAACCGCACCCTGAAGGGCATGATTATGGGCCTAGAGGAGCCCATGAGGCGGAAGTGGGACGTCTTGTTACCATGCCTGTTATTTGCATACAGGGAGGTGCCTCAGAAATCCTTAGGGTTCAGCCCCTTTGAGTTACTGTATGGCCACCCTGTCAGAGGACCTCTCACTCTGGTGAAGGAGGGGTGGGAGAAATCCCGTGGGAAAACCCCTCAGGATGTGTTCAGCTATGTGCTGGCCATCCGCAATCAGACCAAGCGCTTCAGGAAGCTCGCTCAAGAGAACCTGGAGGCTAGCCAGGAGGAAATGAAGAGATGGTATGATCAGAACACCTCTCTTGTGGAGTTCCAACCTGGGCAGAAAGTGTGGGTGATGGAGCCAGTGGAGCCTTGTGCGCTCCGTGACAAGTGGTCTGGGCCATATGAGGTGGTGGAGCGCAAGAGCGAGGTTACCTACTTGGTTAACCTGAAGACTCCCAGGCAGCCCCTGAGAGTGTTGCATGTAAACCGCCTCAAACCCCACTTTAAGAGGTCAGCAGTGACTTTGCTCATGGCTACAGATGCAGGAGGGGAGGAGGATAGTGATCCTCTCCCTGACCTCCTGGCAACCAAGGAGCAAGATGGGTCAGTTGATGGGGTGATACTCTCACCCACCCTGACCCCAGAGCAGCAACAGGACTGTCGCCAAGTCTTGGGTCAGTTTGCCCCCCTGTTTTCCCTGACCCCAGGTGTCACTGACTGGTGTGTCCACGATGTGGACACTGGTGACAACCTGCCTGTGAAACAGAAGTTTTACAGAGTGGCTGACAAGGTCAGGGCTAGCATCAAAGAAGAGGTTTCTAAGATGTTAGCACTAGGGGTCATTGAGCCCTCCAGCAGCCCCTGGGCTAGCCCAGTGGTCTTAGTGCCTAAGAAAGCTGCTACCCCTGGTGGCCCCCAGGAACTCCGTTTCTGCGTGGACTACCGTAGGCTCAATGCGGTCACCAAGACTGACGCGCACCCCATCCCCAGAGCTGATGAGCTGGTGGATCGGTTGGGAGCTGCCCGGTACCTGAGCACCTTTGATTTGACTTCAGGTTACTGGCAGATTGCCTTAACTGAGGGGGCCAAGGAAAGATCAGCATTTTCAACACCAGAGGGGCACTTCCAGTTTCGTGTCATGCCCTTTGGGTTGAAAAATGCCCCTGCCACATTCCAGAGACTGGTCAACCAGGTATTAGCAGGGCTGGAGGAATTCAGCGCAGCATACCTGGATGACATTGCTGTGTTCAGCTCCACTTGGGAGGAACACTTGCAACACCTCTGCGCAGTGTTGAAGGCTCTGCAGAAGGCAGGCCTCACTATCAAGGCCAGTAAGTGCCAGATAGGGCAAGGATCTGTGGTGTACTTGGGACACCAGGTGGGGAGCGGCCAGGTGGCGCCCCTACAGGCAAAGATTGATACCATTCTGGCTTGGGAACCCCCCAAGACCCAGACTGAGGTGAGAGCCTTTTTAGGTCTCACCGGGTATTACAGACGGTTTGTCAAAGGTTATGGCACCATTGTAGCCCCTTTGACAGAGCTGACATCTAGAAATCAGCCCAGGAAAGTGAATTGGACTGAGGCCTGTCAAACTGCTTTTGACACCCTCAAAACTGCCATGTGCACAGCACCGGTGCTTAAGGCACCTGACTTTTCAAGTGAGTTCATTGTGCAAACTGACGCTTCAGAGCAAGGCGTGGGATCAGTACTCTCACAGATCAATGAGGAGGGTGAAGACCAACCGGTGGCTTTCATTAGTAGGAGACTACTCCCCAGGGAACAGAGATGGAGTGCAATCGAAAGGGAAGCTTTTGCTGTGGTCTGGGCTCTGAAGAAGCTGAGGCCCTACCTGTTTGGGACTCACTTCCGTGTTCAGACCGACCACCGGCCCCTCAGATGGTTAATGCATATGAGGGGTGAGAATCCAAAACTGTTGAGGTGGTCCATTTCCCTACAGGGGATGGACTTCACGGTGGAGCACCGCCCTGGTACAGAACACGCCAATGCTGATGGTCTGTCCAGATTCTTCCGCCTTAGTGATGAGGACTCCCAAGAGGTTGGGTAGTTCTCCCCACTTTCAGCTGGAGGGGACACGTGTTAGACCTGACATCCTTGGCGTGGTTTTTCCCCCATCTTTTTGCCTCTGACTCATGTATTTTTGATGCTGTGCTGGATTTCGTTTTTGCTGGTTTAGATGCTTTGGACCCTCTGCCACTGCTGATCAGTGTCAGAGGGTAAGTGCTCCCTCTGTAAATTGTCATATTGATTGGGTATACCTGATTGGCATATTTGTGTCACCATGAAGTCCCTAGTAAAGTGCACTGTGTGTGCCAGGGCTGGTGATGACAGATGCTACTAGTGGGCCTGCAGCGCAGATTGCGCCACCCACATGAGTAGCCCTAAAATGATGTCTCAGGCCTGCCAGCGCAGGGCCTGTGTGCAGTCAGTGGACTGCCATGTCCGCCTGGCCAGTGTCCCCACTGGCTGGGCCTAACCCTTCCCTGTCTGTGCACACCAGTCACCCCTATGGAAGGCTCAAGGGACCCCCCTGGGCAGGGTGCAGTGCATGGATAAGGTAGAGCATGTACTAGTGCAGGTAACATGCTCTGGTAGTGAGCAGCAGCCATTTTGTGTGCTCACTGCTGTAAGGCTATCTTGCTCCATAGAGTAACATGGGGGAGGCTGGTCCCATTGGATCCCAGCCTATCTTCCCATAGGAACAAGATGGGACATAAGTGAAAGATATCCCTGAACTCAGAATTTAATAACACATCTTTTAGTAAAGGTTGTTTTTAACTTCTGTGTTTGAGAATGGCACTTTTAGAAAGTGGCTGTTCTCTTGTCTAAACCTTTCTGTGTGCCTGGGACTGTTTGTGGATTGACTGTCTGGGTTGAGGATGACAGGGTCTGCAGAGCCCCAGGGGGTTATCTGAGCCAGCCCCGTGGATGAAAGGCAGCATCTGCTGCCAGGGAAGTGGGAGGAGATAGCACCTGATAGTGAAGGGCTGTGCCTGCCTAACCTCAAAGCTGGCTCCACCTCCTGCTGGGCGACTGTCACCTCTGTCCCTGGGACAGGGAGGAAGAAGGAAACCAGAAACACCCCAGACCTCCAGAACTGGTTTGGACCGGGCTCAGGGCCCCCTTTGCACAAAGACTTCAAAAGACTTCAAAGGACTTCAAAGCCTTTTTGGGGTATAAGAGAAGGACCCCTGACTACAGAAAAGCAGATTCTACAATCAAGAGGAACCTCTGCCAGAAGAAGGACTGCTGAAGGAGCTGATGGAAGATTGCCTTGCTGTGTGCTTTAAGGGCTGACCTATCCTGCTATCCAACTGAAGGAGAGGAGAAGAAAGGGACTTTGCTGTGAGCTGTGACCCTACCTGCTTGAAACTGCTAAGACTTTGCTGTGTGCTGTGTCTGCAACCTGAATCTCCAAGGGCCTGAGAAGAGCTGGCTCCCTGTCTGCAACCCAGGAACATAAAGGTTGCCCTAAGGACCACAAGATTCTGCTGCGCCCCCTGTAGCTGCTGTGCAGTGCAGAGATCGTGAAACACTGCGTGGGGCTGTGTAGCGCACTGGCTGCTCTCTAATCTGAGTGAGGGCGCTGCGCTGAACCAGCCTGCCGTGTGGCCGAGATCGACGTGTTCATCGACACGTAGGGAGCGAAGATCTGAGGCTTGTGGGCCTCTCCAGCGTAAGGAGCGCTGAAAAATAATTGCTAGCCATGTCACCGTCGCAGCCCGGGGTCAGTAACCCCCTTGGAAGTGCCCCGCATCTCTCCGGCGTTTGTGTGTTGAAGAACGAGCCCGCCGCGCTCTGATTGGGTGAGAGAGCCGAGCCCCCTCACCAGAGTCGCGACGGGATTGGTCCTTGCAGCGGAGCGTCATCCGCGAGGCCGCGCTGCCATTGGTTGGCGGCCTCGCGCTCAGAGGGGCTCGTCTGCAACGCCGCAACGTGATTGGCTGCCTCGACTGAAGCTGCCGAGGAGCCGAGAGATCACCGGGATCACCGCCGGGCCCGGGGAAGACTGACCTGACCTCGCCGAGGGATCTACGGAGTGTTCCAGCCCCCGGCCTGCCGTCTCTGCTCCCCGCTGCTCTCTGAAGGACCGAGAGCGGGTGGAGAGCGTCCTGAGACCGGCCGGGCTGGAGCGCGAGTAAGCGTTCACCCGCGAGGTGCGCCTAGGGGCCTGTAGCGATACCGATCACGGGGAAGGGAGTCCCCCTCCCCCCAGCTTCCGGGTGAGACGCGCTTGAAGCGCTTAGGGTCCCTGACGCCAGGGGCTCATTGTGGCATATTTTCTAATGCTGGCATTGTTTGGACTGCTCATTTTGAGAGCGTTTTAATCACAAAATCATAGGCATATCTTTTTGCCGACTAAAGAGACTAGAGACATTTGTTTCAAGAACTTCCTGAAATTAAGAAACACCAATTAAGATTAAGTGCATCATTGCTATACTGAAGTGATTATCGTGCAACTGCTTTATTTACATTTCTGCAACCAGATAAAAGTTATATATATTTTTATAAAATATACTTACCTGTGTGGTCTCAGTTTGTGGTGGATTGGGGATTATTGTTGTGTTGAGTGCAAATATTATACACATTGCTTCGGGGATAAGCCTGCCTGCTCGCGCCAAGCTACCTACAGGGAGAGCGGAGGTTATCTACTGTGTGTATTCCTTCACCCTGACTAGAAGCAAGGGTCCCTACTTGGTCTAAGGTACTTACCTCTGCCAACTAGAGACCCCCAGATCTAACAATGCCATAAACCATTCACTACATACAAACCATGTTATCCACACACATACACCTGTCCATGTTTCTTGTTTATGGCCGGTTTTACGATGAGGAGGTGCCCGATTTTATTGGGGTTTCATCGATATCTGATGGTAGTTCTGGGCCGGGCTGGGTCATCTATCACAAACTGGACATCTAAAATATGGGTTGGCCGTCATGACTTTGCTTTTTGCCTTATTGTGGAAATATGTATATGACCGTATCATAAACTGAGGAATTCTTGCCTGCAGCTGTTATTTTTGTATAAAAGGAGAAGGCTGGTTCTGTAAAAACGAACAGTCTCCTGAGAATCTACATCCTGTGCTGTTGTACTTCTAGGACACTTGTTACTTGGTTGCAGCCAATAAAACTCGATCTCTGACTTCACCTAGAAGACGCTGTTTTCTGTGGTCTGGAACAGGGAGAACTCAGAGGTCTTCGGGTGTTATCCCCTGGCACCACCGGGTTCCTAAAAACCCGGCACCTCATAGCCTCAACTAGAAACCTTTTTGCCTTTAAGGATCTCTTATATGTTTACATCTCAGGGACTTCAAAGGGAGCAACTTTTGCACCGACTCTAGTTTGTATTTTTGTCAGAATGTCTGAAGAGAATTTTGTCTATCGTGAAACTAACCCTTTTCGCTCTAGCATAATTCTCTGGAAGCGATATATTGACAATGTCTTGTGCATTTGGTCTGGTCCTTAGGAAGACTTGAAATCTTTCTTGAACTGGCTGAATGGCTCAGGTCCTTGTCTTGATTTCACTTGGTCTTTCAGCAGAAATTCAAACACTTTTTGGGATATTACAGTTGATGAATTCAGACTCACTACTGCGGTACACCAAAAACCCACTGACAGATGCTCTCTGTTACTCTACACATCATTCCGTCCATGATATGATATGATATGATAGAAAGGATTTATATAGCGCTCGTTCACCAACGGTTTCTTGGCGCTAGGGTAAGGAGGCGTAAGCAGAGGAGAGGGAGTGCGAGTTATTCGTCATATGCCTGGGAAAACAGCCAAGTTTTAAGAGATTTCCTGAACATGGAGTAAGTAAGGGACAATCCCCCCTATAGGCAAATTCTTTAGATACAGGATAAATTGTTCTGATAACTACACTTTTATTGCATTATCACCTTCATTGGCGGAAGGGTTTGAACAATGAGCCTATGCCAAAAATGTTAGCCATAGGGCTCGGACAAGGGCATTGAATACTCCCCGCTCTGCCTTATTGAAAAAGCATCCGAAGTCCAATGCTGTATGTATTCATGCTGTTTTCACTTGTGATCCTCAATCCACTAAAATACACCAAATTATATGGAAAAACTGGCATCTGTGGAATGAGGGTTGTAACAAAATTCCAAGACCTCAGTTTTTGTATCACCGTGCTACCAACCTGAAAGATAGATTGGTGTATACCTGCCCAAGAAAGGTGATGGAGGATAAGGCCAGACTACCGTCAGGACATTTCCCCTGTGGGGGATGTAATGTATGTAAACTCACCTCTCCGTCTCAAGGTGTCAAATTAGGCAATGGCCGTATCTGGTATCAGAACAAGTTGAGTAATTACAATACCAGCTTTGTTATCTAAAGGCTCACATGTCCATGTGATTTACACTACATTGATCTCATAACCCATGGCCCGCAGGATGAAGACAAGGATGCTCGAACACAGCAGACCTTAAAAACAAGTAAATTGTCAACTCAACTGGTACAGCATTTTAAGGAAGCTGGTGTCATGTTCCACAGGTCTTTCAGTGGACAGTCCTAGAATGTTTGGATCAGAGATGTGTGGGAGCAGAGGTGGCCCTATATAAAAAGGAGGCCCTTTTGATTTTTTCTGAACAGACTGATCAAAAGCGTTTAAATGAAATGACGGAGTGGCACAAGATTCGGCACTGAATTGGTGCTTGGTTATCATTGACCTGTACAATACTGAGTGATCAGATGGTCCTAAGTATCTCTCCCTGTAAGTGAATATGTGGGTTTACAATCTTAACCCTTATAGTAAAAATATCTGTGGTTTATTTTCCTTTAGTATGTCCACAATGTCCCCTGTGCTTTCCATGTTTAGTCATCTTTTTGCCTCCCTGTACCTACGAGTGGCCATTCTGTTTTTAGGTCTCGCCTGGTGATAGCAGCGCATGCGCTGCTCTCGCGACCCGAGTGACTTTTGCAATCAATTCTCCCAAAGGCATACATGCATGCGTCGGCATGGACAAAGATGGCTGCTCTCGCCGTTTGTCCAACGCAAACAACATGCACGTGTCCGTACAGACCGTGGACAGTCCGACACCATCTTGCGAAGCAGCTTTCATTGTCATAGCAACGAAAATGCTGCTTCACTTATGCAGCTCCATGCAAGTGACTTTTGCAATCAATTCTCCCAAAGGCATACATGCACGTATTGGCATGGACAAAGATGGCTGCTCTCGTCATTTGTCTAATGCAAACAGCAGGCGCGTGTCCGTACGGACTGTGGACAGTCCGACGTCATCTTGCGAAGCAGCTTTCATTGTCATGGCAACGAAAATGCCGCTTTGCTTATGCAGCTTGCCGCGTATGGGTGGACAAAATGTGCACCTGCGCGCATGGCAACGTGCTTTGGATTTCCCTCCCTCCTCCCTTCTTCCATTGTGTGCGTGCTTTCGCTTGGCGGCTTGCCACATATGTGCGGACATAATGTGCACGTGATCGCATGGCGGCGTGAAACAGAAGTGAAGCAAGGCGGTCCGTGGGGCCGGGATTCATGCTGGAGCCTGGTGGGGTTTAGAGGTCTTGTGGGGCCTTGGGGTGGGATTCTCTGCAGAGTCCCCGAGAGCTGCCAGGGAGTGCTTCGGGGAGGGGCTCCGGGGAGACAGCGCTTGGAGGTAGAGCCGAGGACAGAGGGCTGCAGGGAGACTGACTGCCTGGGGCACGCAGGGGAGCCCGCTGGGCGCTAGGTGAGTCTACGGGGTATTTACTTTCCATCTCTTTTCCTTTGATGCTCTGAACTTTCCCTGTAAGTAGCTGGGCTTGTAAGAAATTGTTTCTCTGCTTCCAGCCCAGGTGTGTATGGAGTGCGGCTCCAGCTGCTCCCATAGTGCCAATATCGGCAACACTCCCCAACCTTCCCACAGCAATACTTTAGCGAAATAATCAGACACCACACATTTTTAGTGGAGAAAATTGCTTCAGGTTTATTTGCATTACAAATATGCCAACATGGTGGGTTATCTTACGGGCGATCCCAGGGCAGGCAGCCCTTCGCCGCCTGCCCACCTGATGAGCCTATCTACCTGGTGGCCCTCGCCAACCGGTGTTTGTCGATTTTGGGGGAGGGTCTAGCCCCTCCCACCGGTGGACCGCCAGTCCGCCCCTTACTCACGCCCCTCCCAGCTAAGGGGGGCGGAGAGTTGCAGGCAATCCCCGGTTGCTCAGGTCCACAACCGCCCGAAGGACTAACGGGGCGCCGTCGCTCCTCCAGGGTCCAGTGTGAGGACCTCCCTGGGGATTTTGGCTTTTGCAACCTTCCTGTGCTCCTGCAGAGGGTACCCTTACTGTACCTTACAGCCTCTGGATTGCCCTGTAACTCCACCACAGCACTGGGTGTGGCAACTGTCACCCCAGGGCCCCCCACAACTATAGACCTAGTTACCTACAGCCTGTTCATTCAAAGGCCTCCCTCAGATCAAGCAAGGACATGTCCATTCCTCCTCTGGACAACTGTGCTGACCAGCAACCACAAGCCCCTATCAGTTCTGCCGCTCTACAGGCCTGTGAACTGTATCAGTACTGTCTCTGATCCTCTCAACTATGACTGCAAACTGTGCTCTGGAGTTGTCCGAATTAGTACTCCATCCCTTCCATTTCAGCACCATCAAGGCCAGTCGCACCCTCCTGGGAATGGCTCACTCGCGCCCACTGCTCACAGAAAGGCCTATATATGTGTAGCCCATAGCCTTGCATTTATTTCCGACAGTATATCAGGGTTCTGCTGAAACTTAGCTTGCTTGACTGGCGAGTGCTCATTGGACCTTCACGGATATGAATTTTTCTACTCCGTTTCCGGCCGCCATGCTGATGACCTTGCCAGCCCCAACTCTGGGTGAACTAAAAAAAGTTATATTGTTACCCATGTTCGCAGCTGCTGTTGCTAATGATGGTCCCATCCCGGACCGGTAAACTATATGCTGTCCTATATCATTCACTCATGGTGCAGCACCAATTGGTCCAATACATCAACTTGACAAGCCCAGGAGCAAGCCGGAGCTGGCTACCCCAGGTCCCTGCTGCACACGCCTTACCCTAAAGAGCTCACTTAATTACGCAGCCTTCAACCCAACAGAACTGACCCATCTGTGTCTAACTCTCAGTGTGTCAGAAGAAGCGAACCAGGCCCCCTTAAGGCTAAAAGGATGCCCTGGGCCGAAGGCAGTTGTCCACCATGATCTTGACTTACCGAGTGAACAACATTGATTCAACCCCCTAGCTAACTATATCACAGGAGAACTCCTGGTTACAAATTGTTTTGGGCGGGCCCTAGCCACGCTTACGGAAATCCAGACTTTGACAATACCATTGCCCCTGACCACCTGGACAAGCCCTCTCCCCTGCTGTGTGCAAACCTTATAGTGTGTCACAAGTACTGACCTTCAGATAACTTCTCGAAAAGACACCTGGGCACCCCCCTAATGATTACCATACCAGTCTTCTGCCCATCTACCCTTGTGGTTACCCCTCCTGTCACTTATGCGCTGAGGCCAGTAGATGCATAAGGTAATTGAGCACAACTGGGGCTGATGTGTAAGGATGTCATGGTAATTGCACAACCGCTACACTTAACACTGCTTCTACTCTCCCCTACAAGAAGTCTGAACCGGGTTGCCACCTTGCCCCCAAGAGCACTTAACCACATGCATGCGGTGCATTTTCCCGCTGTGTGCTAAGGAATGCAGGATCCCATTGTTCATGACGAGCTCAGCTCGTCATGAGCACACGACCAGTGTACTGCATGACGAGCTGAGCTCGTCATGAGCAGGGAAGGGGTTAACCAGGAACAGCATTCAGGCTCCGGGCCCGGAGCACGCCCAGGCCATTCCTGCTTCTGTTCCCACCTGTCCTTCTCAGAGTGGTGCCTGTGTATTTGATCTGATTGTCCTGAAATTAGAAAAAAGGTTACACTCCAATCCTGGACGTGCTGACCCAGAACCCCACACACTGGCCCCAGTGTGTTCTTCCCCTGTACCTGCTCCAAGCCCTGGCAGGCCAGCCTGCTAGACGTGGTTTGACCATTATAGAACGAAACCGTGCGTATCTGGAAGAGAGAACAAATCCAGGAAAACAGCCCCTAACCAGCATTGGCAGGTAAGCCTATTGCTAACTCGATCGCCAGAATCAGAGCCCCTTACTTGCGCCCCAGTTGCTGTACAAAAGAACACATTCCATTACTGCACATGGGATGCATGATATGCCCAGACACACCGTTTGTTTAAAAGAAAACGCATTTCAATTTTGTCACAGGGGTGCAAGATTTGCCCCCACTCTGCCACTGCTTACTGAGAGAACAACTCCTTGACTCCTTTGGGGAGTTTATGACAAAATTGGACCTAGTTATCAACACAGAAAAATCTCATGTCATGTCCCTAGGGAATAGAAGAAATTCCTTTAAAACAGTCTCTTGCAATGACTCTGTAATAACCAAAGTAAAAGTCTTCACTTACCTAGGGGTTGTGTTTGATGATGTAGGTTCATGGGCACCCCAAGTCCTGAATAAACTAGCTGGCGTAAGAAGATCTGCGGCTGCTATTTTAGGCTTTGCAAAGAGACTGGGCGGTAAACCAGGAGAGGCAATTTGTCTATCTATAAAGCAAAAAGTGTGGCCATTGCAAGGTATGGGGCAACAATATGGGGCTTCAAGGACACAGCTATCATTCAGAGAGAAGAAAATAAATTCCTGCGAGCCCTTTTAGGTCTCCCCCAATCAACTGCTAGTTATGTAGTACATCTGGAGCTTGGGATGGGATATATTTCAGATCTATTGAACATGGCCCCCATCCTACTATGGATAAGAACCTGGTTGAACCCCAATCTCACTTTGAACCATAAGATTATCAGGGACTGTATGGTTCTTGACAAAGTGGCGGAAATACAATGGCTGTCCTTTATTAAATCAACATCTAACTATCTGGGATGCCCAGAGATTTACTCCAACCCAGAAAGTCTAACTAAGGCCGATATCAACTGGGTAAAAACAAAGTTTTTAAAATCTAGAGAATTGGACCGTAAAGCAACAGAACTTAGTAAACCAACTGTGAGGGCTCATTATATGTTGATATTGTCATTGTCTATCCAACCGTACCTGTCAACTGTTACCAAACCCTTTCATCGATGGTTGCTTACTAAATTTCGATTTAATCAGTCGCACTTGTTATTGGGAATCTTCAAGGAGTGGTGCAAACCAGAGGAAGCAGCTCCTTGCAAGTGTGACGATCACTCATACCAGGACACGATGCACTTTGTGTTTTTTTGCCCGTACTATGTGGGAGGAAGGAAAAAGTACATTACTCCATTGCTAACTCATAGGGGGTTCGTGCAAGTAAAACCTGCATTACTTTATTTATAACTAATGGAATCCCCCGTTGTCATGTTAGGGGTAGCAAACTTCCTGGTAGCTTCCATCTGTAACAAAAAACTGAGATTATCAGGGCAAACATCCTTGGAAAATGTAACATCATAAACCGAAATCAATTCCACCAACTAATTAAGAATGCACATGAAGCTAAAACTGTTGTTTGTAAATTTGTATTGTATCACTGATTATCGTGTACAATTTGTAAGTTATAATGATTAATTATTAATTCGACAACACTGTGTGTTTTGTATATATGAATTGTACATCTATGTAAAGTAATGTTTATACATTTTTGTATCTCGGATTTTATCATGTGATTGAATAGCATACTTTTATGATTTTAAAATAATCGAATAAAGTGGACTTGACTTGACTTGACTACTGAGAGAACACCCCAATTATTGCCCAGTAAATAAACAAATTGCCCAGACTCATCAGTTGTTTTACAAGAGAAAACATCCCATTATTGCACAGGAGCTACCTGCTGTGCTCAGACTCACCAGTTGACTACCAATGTATTACTTCCATGGGGTGTAACCTGCGCGCCTCACAACAGGGGCAGTAATGACACCTGGGGAGAAGCTGGGTATCCCAGACTTTAGCACACTGCCCCCAGTGTGCTATGACCCTTATACCTGTTGATAGTTCAGGTGGCCCCCCATGTGAGTAGGGCGGTACTCCACGCGGTTCCTGCAATTGAGACATAAAACAGCCATTAGAAGCCCTGCCCCCCTTCATATACCAATATGTATTCTCTGCAATGAGACAGGGGCCATCAATGCCCCCCACGCGACCAAGGCCAAGCCTGTTTGTCAGTTACGAGAACTAGTTTGTCCACATGACATTCTCGTAAGGAGTTGGGTAGGGTAAATACTTGCGTACCTCCAGCGCCTGATGCAGTAGTGTGGTGGCTTGAAACTAAGTCAATTATTCAAATGCACAGTCTGATAATGACCATTACACTTTGGTGTGTGTGAACCACATCTTAACTTGTCCCCTTACCATTCTACCTAGACACACCTCCTCCTCCCAGGCCTTCAAACTGACCTCAAAGTTCTCCTCCTTCAAAGACACTTCCAAATTCAATTCATGCCCTCTCTATTAATTGAAGGAAGACCTTTTATTATTGAAAGTTCTATTCTCCTTGACTATTGACGTGTCTTCCCAGTGTATTTTTGTGGTTTGAGAGTCTGCCAATTATTGCAGTATTACCCTTCTACCTGTGTTTGGTACTCTTTTGTAACATGCACACGTTACTTTTCTCTTGTAACACACTGATTGCTACCTCTTACATTGTGTTTGCCTCTGGTACTTGCCCAAGTGCCGCCATTGCCTACGTAGCGTATGTTCTTGTGTTTGACTGTCTGCCATGTATTGCAGTATTTTACCTCTACTTGTACTTTAAACGCTTTTGTAACTTGCACACCTGTCACTTTTTCCTCCTGTAATGCCCTGTTTGCTACCTCTTATAGTGTTTGCTCACGTTTGTCACTTTGCTTCATGTAACTTAGCGTTTGCTTTTGTAACTGGTCCCTTATCGTGCTCTCATGATCCGTTCTGTTCTTATTGAGAAGCGCTCCGACACCTTTGGGTAAAGTCCACGCTATCTAAAGGCATAAATAAGAGTGAATACATGATTGTGAACTGCAGCGGGATGCGGAGCGTCAATACTAGACTCGAACCCGATTCCCCCGCATCAACAGAAATTCGTGCACTTCGGGGAACTACAAGCGGGTCACCGCTGCTCTGCTTGTTCCCTTACTTTTACTCCCAGAACCACCTCCTCCTCTCAGGCCTTCAAAACTGACCTCAAAGTTCTCGTCCTTCAAGGAAACTTCCCAATGTAATTCATGCCCTCTCTATTATCTGAAGTAAGACCTTTTATTATAGAAAATTCTATACTCCTTGACTATGGAAGTGTCATCCAAGTGTGTTCTTGTGGTTTGAGAGTCTGCCACTTATTGCAGTATTACCCTTTTCTCTGTGTTTGGCACTCTTTTGTAACATGCACACGTCTCTTTTTCCTAGTAGCACACTGTTTGCTACCTCTTACATTGTGTTTCCTTTCGATACTTGCACAAGTGCCAGCATTGCCTACGTAACGTTTGTTCTTGTGTTTGAGTGTCTGCCCTGTATTGCAGTACGTTACCTCTACTTGTACTTTATCCGCGGTCGCGGTTAGCGCGCTACGTGGGGACCATGAACAGTTTAAATGATGTAATCTGCGTAATCGTAAAATTGCATTCTCCATTATTAGCTGCTCCCCATTGCGTCACCCAAGCACTGTCCTCGCCGACACGAGCACAGGACAGTAATGGTGCGGCAGCGTGCACCGCTCTTAAAAACCATAAGAGCGCGGGAGATAAGGATTTGTCCAGAAACACTGACGACCAATGTGGGAACTGTTATGCAAGTGTTTTAGAGAAAGAATATGAATGTGAGAGAATAGACAGAGGCTCTGCACACTAAACTGAAAGATCAACTTGGCCATGTGTTGGATCACATTAATAATGTCTTGTACTTAGAAGGTCTAAGCACCTGAAGTCCCTAGGCGCTGCATTGGCATGCACTGCCATTAACAAGCATTACACTGGAAAACACAAGTTTTTTTCTGAAATACTCGCTCGACCGCGCTGGTATTCGAACACCATGATACGTAGATCAGTACCCTGGAGGAGCATGCACCCTCCGAGCTATCTTGCCAGCAAGAAGCAAACAATTGGTGTAGTAATTACGGACACGTAAGACCCTTCATTTTTTGCGCACCCGATCTAATAGAGGTAGGTATTCGAATAAATGTTAAAAAGCAATCTGAAGGCGGTGGATATCTGTAATAAAAGCAAAATGAAAATTAAGCCAGTTGGAGCTAGACCTCACACCTTACTGCCACAGCATAGGTAGAGCCAGACCACTTTTTTTATTTTTTTAATAAAAATATAGCGTGAACTCGACCAAAAGTATTGGAGCGTTTTACCGAGCACCGTATTTACATAACACATTCAGGCACGGGGAGATTAAGGGATTTGCCTGGACGAGCTCCCGAGGCTCGAACCCGGTCTCCCGCACCACATTCAGCAAAGAAAACAAAACAAGTAGCTTGGACCCGGGGCCGTTGGACTATGGCAGCGGAATGGCCGATGCTGGTTGGGCCACCCCGCAACGTGCCTAGGGCTTAAAAGTGCAACGAATTCCACACAGGCTGTCCCTGGGACCCGAAGCCACTGCTGCATAGCTAGCAGCTCGGGTGCACAGACGCACCCCCAACAACCCGAGCAGCATGCTAGATGGGATCCCCAACGAAACAAAGACATAAGCTTCCAAGGACAGAGGACTGATGGGAGACGGCATATATCACTAACAGACATCTGTTAGCTCCTAGGAAAAACCTTTGCATGGGGGAGAAAGGGAGCTGCAAACTTTCACGATCAGGCAGGATGTCTGTCTGCGGTCATAACATAGGCCATACACAGCTAGTTGAACAGTAAAATGTCCTCCGGGATTGCACCAACACTAAGTGCCACTATAGCCACGCCCACTGCCCACACCTCCGAGCCATGCCTGGAGGTCGTGCCCGACCCGGCTGCTTCCACAACACCCACCTCGCCTGGCCCGGGAGGCTCAGGGGCCATCAAATGGCGTCGGGTGACCGAACCCCCGCTGAGCATGTTGTATCGATCCTAATGCCACACTTTTTCGTTTCGCTGCCCGCTTCCTCGCGACAGGACCCTGCCGGGGACCATGCCCAGGATGAAACCATAAGGGGACGGCTCTACCTCCCTACAGCCTGAAATGTAGGGGGGGGTGTCACGAGCCACTGTGGACCACTGCGACGCGGCAGAGCCACGAAGGCCACGACCCCACCGGACTGTGCCGACGCCCAAACCAGAGAGACCGCCAGATAACTAGTGCTCGTCGAATGAGGAGTGTGAGCCCCTCGCTTGCCACCTACTCCCTGATTGCACAGAACACCAGCCAGAATCGAGAGAAGGTAGCCGTCTGGTACCGCTGGTCAGCCCCTCTTGAGCTTCGGTGCATAGTTTTCCAACTTAGATCAGCACTTGCTGCTGCGTTCTAGGTGCAGAATGAAGAATGGTGCCCCACCCCCCTCCTCTGACCTGCAAGGACCCAGCGGGAGGCTGACCCGTCGTGTGCCATCCTGTGGCACTAAGTTGGGCCGCCCTCTTAGGAGGGCCCCCAGCGTGGGCCCGGGGCAGCCCTGCATTTCTACAGCACATCGGCGACTGCTTGAAAAGCTGCATTGTGGCACAGTGAGAATGTGTGACATGTAGGCACCACCCCTCTGTCACCGTGAGCTGACACCATCTTGAGACGTTGTGTCAGTATCACATACAGGTGTCTACAGAATAGTATCGGGGTTGTGTGTATGTTTGCGAGCCGTTTTGTAGCCATGTGTGCTAAGTGAACTGAACATATACCACTTTATGGACCCTCGTTCAGGCAGAGCAGCGGTGCGTGTAGATAACCCCTTGTGTCACAGTGCCCATGTAGTGCATGTGTGCTGCCTGTGTGTGTGTGTGTGTGTTAACAGGCCTGGGGCCTGGTATGTGTGCAGTGCAGACATCTTCCCCTGCCAGCACATTGCACGTGCACGCTACCCTCCCGTCACTTGTTCCAGTGCACAGTTATCTTGCTCTGTTAGGTCTTCAAGGCTGACTAGTATCAGTTGCTCCTTTCTGTTATCTGTGCTTTCTCTGCAGTAAAGGCGCTGCCTGAAGCCTAGGCATACCAAATGGCGTTCGGGCAGCCTGCACCTCGGGGAGAAGGGTGGGGTCCGTTCAGGTCGCCAACCCGGGATTCAAAGAGGGTCATATACCCCACGCCCCCCTCTTCCCCCCCCTGAAGTGACGTCACGGGGGGGGGGGGAACCCTCCAGGTCCCAGACAGTAGACTGCTCCTGGGGTCTGTGCCATCATGTGGCACTAAGGGTGGCCGCCCTCATAGGTGCCCCCCTTCGGTGCCCCGGGGCAGCTTGGCATAGTGCCAACATCGGCCCATACCCCAGCCCGCTCACAACAATTTCTCATAATAACAGACAAAACACATTGTTTTGTTGAAGAAAGTTGTTGCAGCTTTATTTGCATAAACATTATGCCAACATGTTGGGTTATCTTACGGGCGATCGGGGGTCAGGCAGCCCCTCGCCACCTGCCCCTCTGATGAGCCATAAACCCCAGTGGTGTTAACCGCGGGGGTGTTGTCAATTTTGGGGAAGGGCTAGCCCCTCCCCCCGGGGGACCTCCAGTCCACCCCTTACTCACACCCCTCCCCATTATGGGGGGGCGGAGCATTGCAGGCAACCCCCGGTTGCTCAGGTCCACAACCGCCCGAAGGACTAACGGGGCGCCGTCACTCCTCCAGGATCCCACCGAGGACCTCCCTGGGGATAATTGGCTCTCGCACCCTTACTGTGCTCCTGTAGAGGGTACCCTTCTGTACCTTCCAGCGTTGGATCGCCCTGTAACTCCGCCATGGCTCTGGGTGTGGCCCCCGCCGCCCCAGAGCCCCCCCACCCCAGAGCCCCCCCACCTTATATTGCTCTTTCACTTACAACCTGCCGCTACCAATGCCTCCGCTAAATCTAGCAGGAAGAGGTCCATTCCCACTTTGGATAGGTGTATGCCGTCCTCTTCAAAGCACCCTGTGAATTTCGCATGTAGCAACCCTTGCCGGACAAAACTAAATCCTCTTTGCTCAGAGAATTTGCGCATTGCGCGAGGCCTCCATTGCCTCCCCTGACCTTGCGCCCCGCCAAGATAGCCTTGGGGTAATTTCGGATCACCATATATCACAGGTCCCCAGCAAGTTGCTCAATTCGCCCAAAGTGCTCCTCATCATGTGCAGCAGGCCCCTGCGCTCCAGGTAAAACTAAATCATCACCTTGTAGGTGTACAACCAATAAATCGGGTGGTGAGTCCCCCTCGCCCAGTTTCTGAATAATTTTCTGCTTCAAGCTACTCCATTGCATGTTGGGAGTTCCCAGCCACTGACCCTTCACTTCCAGCCTGCTGCTGCCAATGCTTGGCCTTATTCTATCAGAAATAGGGCTATTCCTACTTTGGGCAGGTGAATCCCATGAACCTCAAAGCCCCGTTGCTCCTCCAGGGTCCAACGTGAGGACCTCCCTGTGGATTTTCGGCTTTCGCACCCTTACTGTGCTCCTGTAGAGGGTACCCTTACTGTACCTTACAGCCTTTGGATCGCCCTGTAATTCCGCCACAGCACTAGGTGTGGCCGCCGCCCCCCCAGTGCACCCCACCGCCATAGACCTAGTTACCTACCCTATTCATTCAGAGGCCTCCCTCGGCTCAAGCAAGGATATGTCCTTTCGTCCTCTGGACAGCTGTGCTGCCCAGCAACCAAAATCCCCTATCAGTTCTGCCGCTCCACAAGACTGTGAACTGCATCAGTAATGTCCCTGAACCTCTCAACTATCACTGCAAACTGTGCTTTGGAGCTGTCCCTATTAGTGCTCCATCCCCTCCATTTCAGCACTGTCAAGGCCCATCGCACACTCCTGGGAATGGCTCACTCGCGCCCCCTGCACACAGAAAGGCCTATTTATGCGTAGCCCATAACCTTGCTTTTATTCCCGACAGTGTATCAGGGTTCTGTTGAAACATAGTTTGCTTGACTGCCGAGTGCACATTGCTCCGTCCCGGATATGATTTTTCTCTCCTCTCTTTCCGACTGCCAAGCTGCTGACCTTGCCCGCCCCAACCCTGGGCGAACTAAAAGAGGCTATACTGCTATCCATATAAGCAGCTGCTGTTGCTAATGATGATCCCATACAGAACTGGAAAACTAGATGCTGTACTATATCATTTCCACCTGGTGCAGCACCCCTTGGCCCATCACGTCAACTTTACAAACCCAGGAGCAAGCCTGAGCTGGCTACCCCCGGTCCATGCTGCACACGCCTTACTCTAAGGAGCTCTACCCAACGGAGCATACGTCCCAACAGAACTGACCCATTTGTATCCCACAGCAGTGTGTAAAACAAAGCGAACCAGGCCCCTTTACGGCTAAAAGGATGCCCTGGGCCGAAGGCAATTGTCCCTCATGATCTTGGCGTGCCCTAGCCGCGCTTACGGAAGTCCAGACTTGACAATACTGTTGCCCCTGACTACCTGGGCAGGCCCTCTCCCCTGCTGTGAGCAAACCCTATAGTGTGACACAAGTACTGACCTTCAGATAAGTTCTGGAGAAGACCCCTGGGCACCCCCCTAATGAAAACCATACCAGTCTTCTGCCCATCTACCCTTGTGGTTGCCCCTCCTGTCACCTATGAGCTGAGGCCAGCAGTTGCATAAGGTACTTGAGCACAACTGGGGCTGATGTGTAAGGGGGGCATGGTAATTGCACAACCGCTACACTTAACACTGCTTCTATTCCCCCCTACAAGAAGTCAGAACCGGGTTGTCACCTTGCCCCCCAAGAGCACTTAACCAGGAACAGCATTCAGGCTCCGAGCCCGGAGCACCCCTGGCCATTCCTGCTTCCGTTCCCACTTGTCCTTCTCAGAGTGGTGCCTGTGTACTTGATCCGATTGTCCTGAAATTAGAAAACAGGTTACACTCCAATCCTGGCGTGCTGACCCAGGACCCCACACACTGGCCCCAGTGTGTTCTTCCCCTGCTCCTTGCCCTGAGCCCTGGCAGGCCAGCCTGCTAGGCGTGGTTTGACCATTATAGAATGAAACTTGTGCGGGAAAAATTAACAAATCCATGCAAACAGCCCCTAACCAATTTTGACAGGTAAGCCTATTGCTCGCTCGATTGCCAGGATCAGAGCCCCTTACTTGCGCACCAGTTGCTGTACAAAAGAACACATTCCCTTATTGCACATGGGGATGCATGATATGCCCAGATACACCAGTTGTTTAAAAGAAAACACATTTCATTTTTTGTCACAGGGAATGCATGATTTGCCCACACTACTAGACACAGACTCACCAGTTAACTACCAATGTAATACTTCCATGGGGTGTAATCTGCGCGCCCCACAACAGGGACAGTTATGCCACCTGGGGAGAAACTGGGAATCCCGGACCCTAGCACACTGCCCCCAGTGTGCTATGACCCTTATACCTGTTGATAGTTCAGGTGCCCCCCCCATGTGAGTAGGGCGGTTCTCCAACGCGGTTCCTGCATTTGAGACATAAAACATCCATTAGAAACCATGCCCCCCCTCATATACCAAATGGATTCTCTGCAATGAGACAGGGGCCATCAATGCCCCCCCGCTACAAAGGCCAAGCCTGTTTGTCGGTTACGAGAACTAGTTTCCTAACTCGATCGCCAGGATCAGAGCCCCTTACTTGCGCACCAGTTGCTGTACAAAAGAATACATTCCCTTATTGCACATGGGCTGCAAGATATGCCGAGACACATCACATGTATAAAAGAAAATGCATTTCAATTTCGTCACAGGGCATGCATGATTTGCCCACAGTCTCCTACTGCTTACGGACAGAACACCCCAATTATTGCCCAGTAAATCAACAAATTTCCCAGGTTCATCCGATGTTTCACAAGAGAAAACATCCAATTATTGTACTGCTAAGTTCAGATTCACCAGTTCACTACGAATGTAATACTTCCCTGGGGGTAACCTGTGTGCCCCACAACAGGGACAGCCCTGACACCTGGGGAGGACCTGGGAGTCCCAGACCTTAGCACACTGCCCCCAGCATGCCATGACACTTATACCTGTTGATAGTTCAGGAGGACCCCCATGTGAGCAGGGCGGTTCTCCAGCGCGGTTCCTGCATTTGAGACATAAAACATCCATTAGAAGCCCTGCCCCCCTCCATATAGCAATATGGATTCTCTGCAATGAGACAGGGCCATCAATGCCCCCCACGCCACCGAGGCCAAGCTTGTTTGTCAGTTACGAGAACTAGTTTGCCCACAATACAATTTCGTAAGGAGTTTGGTGGGGCACATACTTGCGTACCTCCAGCGCCTAATGCAGAAGTGTAGTGTCTTGAAACTAAGTCAATTATTCACATTCTAATTCTGATAATGATCATTGCACTTTGGAGTGTGTGATGCAGTGTCACTTCTTAACTCGTCCCCTTACTATTCTTCTCAGAAACACCTCCTCCTCCCAGGCCTTCAAAACTGACTTCAAAGTTCTCCTCCTTCAAAGACACCTCCCAATTTAATTCATGCCTTCTCTTATTTGAAGGAAGACCTTTTAATATATAAAATTCTATTCTCCTTGACTATGGAAGTGTCCTTCCAGTGTGTTCTTGTGGCTTGAAGGTCTGCCATTTATGAAGTATTATCCTTCTACCTGTGTTTGGTACTCTCTTGTAACATGCACACGTCACTTTTCTCTTGTAACACACTGATTGCTACCTCTTACATTGTGTTTGGTTCCGGTACTTGCACAAGTGCCACCATTGCCTACGTAACGTTTGTTCTTGTGTTTGAGTGTCTCCATTTATTGTAGTATTATACCTCTACTTGTACGCTTTTGTAACTTGCACACATGTCACCTTTCCTCCTGCAATGCACCGTTTGCTACCTCTTGTATTGTTTGATCCGAGTCAAATTGTCCACGGGGTTTGTCCATGGGCGAACAAATAACTCTACAAACCACCAAATGAAGGAAACGCTCTATACAGTCATCGTTAATTGGCCAATAAATCCCACACCAAGCTCTCTCCCCGTGCTGTGGTTTAAAATAATGCATATTCCTGGGGGTAGCTTTGACACCTATGTGAGACGTTGGCCTGGCATATGATGTTCACTATTCTAGTGAGCATCTTGCACCAGTCCAAACAACCCTTATGGTGATGGTTGTAAAGTCAACCTTATAGACCAGCTATCCTAGGGGAAGCATGGACAAAGCAGTCTTTGGCTAAACTCAAGAGGGCATGTGAAGCCAGCTGTTTTACCAAATGCAATCCCTTTAATACCAAATGAAAGGACACCACACAGGATATATATTCAAAATATATTTGTATTTATTTCTAAAGCAATCCCCTGAACTCTTTATGAGTACAGAAGCACAAGCGCATAACAAGTAACTTAATATAACATACAAAAGTTGCACAAATATGGATAGGCCCCGGAGGCCCGCTAAACCTGTCAGGTTTACCTCCACGGGATCCAGTTGTGTCACTAATGGTTCCACCTCCAAATGTCACCAACACCCTGATATAATTATACAAGGTGTTTGAGCCATTAGGTGGCGGAAAATAAGAGAAGAAAATAAAAAAAAGGAAGGGGTCAGCAGGGAAGGGAAACCTGAAACGACAAAAGACACCTTCAATAAACACTAAGTTTACACGCAAAGCTACTCTCATGAATTCTCGCTAAACATGCATCAATGTATACCTGCTTAAAGAAAAGAAAAAGACCCTCGATAATGAGCCTCTCTTCACACTCTACTACTGCCTTTGGATCTCCACATGGCAGCACAGAGGGCATAATGTATTTGGGGTCTGTATGAACAAGTTAAATAAAGAAAGGACTTCCATGAGATCTAAACCAATATCCCAGACGATGAGCTGAGTATACGGAAGTGTGTAGGAAGCAAGAACCACAACACTCCGCTCCTCACTGCCCTGTCGATGGTTCAACTTGGCAGGAAGTAAAACAATCCACAAACAAAGAAATTAAACAGTAACGCATAGTTGCATCCACCACTGCGTTCTGCTCCCTCAATAACATGTGTCCGAAAGCAATACATGGTAGCGCGTAGTTAAACTCACCACAGTGCTCCGCTATATAGTTCTTGATCTTTGAATGAATTATGAGCCAGAAAACACGGTAACGCGTAGTTTCGACCACCACCGCGCTCCGCGAAATAAAACAACTGTCTCCAAGCTCCTTAGCAATAAACTATAGTCCCAAATTGTAATCCCGCCTCCTTAAAAACCAGAAGGGAGAATGCACAAAAACACGCAGCAGCCAGCTACGGTATACCGTGAACCCGGTTAAAGTACAGAGATGTCGGGGGAATTAATCAGACCGCTGCCGGGCTTCAGCGCGCATCGACAAGCACCCCAACTAAGGAATCCTACTTTGGATTCAAGTCTCCCAGGCGAACCCCGGGTCAGGGGAAATCAGGAAACGGCGTGCAGAGAGTCCGCTCTCACGCCAAAGACGGAATCAAGAATAACACGCAACCGGAAGCGTGTCTTTCCCACTAAAGTACTTCCTGAAAAGATCCGGGGGGGATCATGGGAAACGTAGTTTCATGGCGAGGTAGGCGCAGTAAGGCGGATTCTGACAAAACCATATACTAAAATAGTGGTATAAGAACCACGTCACGAACAATGGTAAGGCCTAGGGCCTTGGGAATCGCTGGGGCTACACTGGCCTAACAATAGTTAGGGAGCAGGAGGCCCACGGGATGCGGGTGCAGTGTCTAAATGCACATGCGTGCACACATAGAAGTCAATGGGTGCGTAAAGTTGGAAAGTTAAAGGTTTGGGAGTCTTCCGACAGGACTAGAAGCTAACCACTTGAAACTAGGACACTAGGAGAGTTACTCTTTACAGGAGCACCGCAGTACTCGCGTTACCTCACCCACAGGAAGCGGGTGCATAGGTCCCAAAGTGTGTCAGGTTTCGTCGTGGAGTTCTATGGAGCATTGGAGAAAAGATGCTGCAGGCGGCCAGGAGACAAGAGTCCGGGTGGATCCAAGGGTGGATCGAAGATGGAGAGGACCTGAAAGCAGAGGAGACAGAGTCTGGGTCACTAGCCACTGACCAGGAAGGAACCAGGCGATGTCGCGAAGCAATCAGGTGCTGATGGAAAGCTTGTCTCTGCAGCCACGTGGACCAGGAGTCAGGCACGGACTGTCCCACAAAGGCCCTCGCTGTCGGCGGTGTCGGCTTTAGGATTCGAGTCAACAAGCCTTGGAAAAGGCAACCCACGCAGTATACGAAGTAGGCTTCTTACTCAGACCAGCAAGGTCTGATGGGCTGCTTCTTTTGAGGGAAGCATGGGCCAGTCTGGAGCAACCAGACCAGCGGTGTAAATTCAAAGGATCGTCGCCAAGAGTGCCACTAGCCAACGGGCAAGTGACCGGGCAGACGCGTCGAGCAGGAAAATGCAAAAGGGCCCCACGCAGAACTCGTGGAGGGTGTAGGGCTGATCTTTGGTGCAGATGCTGCTCGGGGCTGGGGCTTCTCAATCCCCAATGCACAGCTTCGAGGAGGCCTCGGGGGCTGCAGAGTTAGCAGGTTTCAGACTTTTCAAGATGGCCGTTCCCACATCTCTCGTCACCTCCACGGGTCTCAGCTTTGCAGGGACTGTGGATCGGGCTGTTGGATGTCTGGGAATCCGGTTCTTGTCAGGCTCTGTGCTCGGGCTCCGGCGGGAGGCGGCGACAAAGCAAGCCGTTGATCGCTGGATGGTGCCTGCTTGTGCAGGGTGGTCACTCCTTGACCACAAGGAAGATTCCTCAGTTTCTTCTTCAAGTAGATCGTCGAAGGTCCAGAGTTTCGTTTCAGAGTGTCAGTCAGGATTAATTTAAAGTCTTGGGACTCAGCTCCTACCTATATACCAAACTTAGGGGCTGGATTACCTGCTAGGTTCCTCCTATGGGTGGGACCAGGGAAGGGGGTGGTTACACCCCTTTCCCTTTGTCCAGTTTCACGCCAGAGCTGGGGCTGGAGTGCCCCAGCACCGGTTTGAACTGGACTATGCATGGGACACCTTGTGTGCCCCAGGCAGTGTCTCATTCCTTTCAGCCCTCCCTGTCCCAATACAGAAAATCCTGTCTGGGGTGGTGCTAGCACCTCCCAAGGCAGGAAACCTATTGTCCAAGCCTCCCTCGCTGGAAGGACTCCCAGCAGCAGGAGGTCAGACATGTGTCTGTGGCAGCGGCATCCATTTTGTGATGCCGAGGCTCTGGTTAACTTTAACCGGGAATAGTAGGAACAACATGTCTTCTCCCTCTAAAAGGGTGGAATGCTACCCCCGTCGCCAGAACTGGCTAGGGGGTAATATTCCAAATCGTATGACACCTAACTCAACATGTTTTGATAAAGCCAAACCAGAGTTAGCATTTAACCGCGAGGTTCATAATGCACTTAAGAGTATATGGTATGGCAATATCCTAGAACAGCTATAAGGACATGGTTCCGAAAGCTACAGACAGGCTCAGCTCATGCTAGAGCACCATCTCACATAAAACCAAGCACTCTGCCTCCAGGATTGTTAAGGCCTGCCATAGGAGTGACTTATAGGTATATATGTGTCTAGATATAAGGTTAGATATAGGTATACGATATCTAAGCAAGGGGTGATTACACAACCTTGCCCCAGCTGAGTGATCAGCCAGTTGTGTCAATGTGAATGGCCAGCCAGGGATGGCATAATACATGCTGCAGCCCCTGGTAGGCCTTGGATGCACCTATGCCCTGGGTACCTATAGTACACTGTACAGGGACTCATAAGGTGACCCAGTATCCAAATGGTAATGCACCTAAAGTGCATTGTACTGAATTTAGAGAGAGAGCAGCTGGGCTGTGGGTCTGATTAGCAGGCCCACAGCCTGCAAAAAGCAAAAAGTGGGGTGACCATACAAAAACAGACCCTACTCTCCTACAACCTACACCACTAGAATCACAGGGACTCAAAAGGTTATGACCCTGCTGGGAGTAGAATCCGTGACAAGAGGTCAAACATGGGCCATCATTAGTGGATGCATTAATCCACTAATACATCCTGCCCGGTGGCAGAACCAGCCATTAATGAAAGAATTTTAATATAAGTGCGCACTTTGAAGATTATGTAAAACTTCCCCAGGCATTAAATTGTAGCCAAAAGGAAGCAGTGAGTTCGCCATACATTACAGAAGTTATATTCATAACATTTGTGGACCGTTGGGGTATTCACGGTCATATGGTCGTTATGGACCCACGTGCACTACCCTGATTACCCATCACACTGAATTCATTACTAGGCCCACCACGGTGTTATTTGCCGTGCCCCGAAGTGACCAACGCAGAAGGATAGAGTGATCGCCGCATCAAAAGATGCATGACACAAGCCTGCAACACAAAGAGACCATTTAACAACCACCACCATCCGCGACTCGCAGACCCAGCGGTACACATGAACACCACAACCCTCAATCCCCGCTCGGTGTCCGTGGCGACCAACCATTGCCCAGCTGGCGCTGCCATGTCCGCTGCGGGATCGCGCTGCTTATTTAAACAGCAACAGGCCCACGCAGGCCCCAAACACTGCGCCAAGGCATCGACGAGCGGCTCGCCAGCAGGTCAGCACTCCTCCATACACGCAACAATGGACAGGGCGGGGGGAACACGGGAGATACACTTAGAAACGCCGTGAAACCACCCGTTCATACCACCCTCGCTTCAAAAGCCACACGATGGAACTTCCATTGAAGAAATGGCATTACGGAAAGTGTCCCCCCAGAGAACCAGCTACTCACAACAAAGCCAGAAATCAAGCGTTTTGCTTAGAATCACAGGTTACTCCGCCCCCACCACTACCAAAACCTGGTTCCCCTGCTCCCAAGTCGTCACCCCAAACCGTGCAGCCACAGCCTCGCCCCCGCGATGCCCATACTCCTCACAGAATCGGTAAACTCGCCTCAAAATAATAGTCAGAGAAACAGAGGGGCGCGGGGCACAAGTGTCTAAACACACGAGTCAGATGAACCGAGAAGGCCTGCCGGGGAGAACACTCGCATGGGAGATCCAGGGAATGCACTAGCCTCGCAGGCCGTGCAGTCGAGGGAACGAAACGGCACCGCTGGCTGTGGCATCCCCCATAAGTGCGGTGCGGATCCTCTCGCCCCCCTGGACCTGGCACGAACTCCGAACTAAGCGTGTAGAACACTAAATATGAACCATAACTCCTGGTCCAATCGAAGTAGGTGGGCTCCAAAACCACCTAAGGACACCCCGCATGTTGATCCCCAAACAAACCCTGTCCTGGAAAATAACACTCCCCGTCGGGAAACTTAACTCCGGTCACCACTATACCAACGATGAAGTGGTGTACGCTCTCCTGCTGCACAGCTCCACGACGAGCCTTTCGACCAAAGCACCGACCCAACTCACCCTGACCAAATGACCTGTGCAACCAGCGGTGAGAGCCACAGCCCGAAGGCTGAAAGACCTTGGTGAGGAGGGGCGGGCGAGGGTCAACCATGACCTCACCAGAACCAAACCGACAGCACCCTTCCCAGCCGCATACACACATAGTGCCTGTTTACTGCAACACTGGGGGAAGGGGACGGCCGCGCGCTCCCATGGCATACTAACGCGTGTGGCCTCCGACCCGCCGAAACCAACGGCGCCAGCCGCATCGCATAACAGGGGTTCATACAGCATGTCCCACCGGGGACAAAAGTCCACTGCACTGCAGCTCAATGTGCCCCTTGGAAACGGCCGTACCCTCGATCGGACTAGTGCCCGATCACCCAATCAGAACCAACAAGAACCTCAGCAGCGCGGTGAGTGCCACCACCCCGCGGGTGACTGGGGCAGGCCTGCGGCCCCTACCGACGGCGCATGCTCACCCATGGCCTTAATTTACTGCCACGTCAGGCACTAAATTGCTCCGAAGCAGAAACCCGCACACATCACCTATAAAAGTTCCTTTAATCTATACAGTGCTAGTTTAATGCGTGTCTCTTTAAAACAATGAAATCCTGCTAAAACAACTAAAAACCTGCGCACTACCCAAAACCATGAACCTGTGGACATCAAGGGGCGCAGGGCAGGGGCTTTGCACACCCAGACCCTAAGCTCACCTCCTAATCGCGATTCACACGGCCCGAGACTCGGCCTCACCACCCCTGATGTCCACCATACAGATGGCGTGTCTGCCGAAAACAGCGTTCGGGCAGCCTGCACCCCGGGGTCCACATCACCAACCGGGGATTCAAAGAGGGCGCCAGGCGGGCGACCCCAGTGTAAAATTAACTTTTTAAAGGAAGACACAAGGCAATTGCAGGTTAAGTTGGTTTAATTCCCCGGAGCGCCGGGACAACGTCTTAACTTTCCGCGGCTGGTGCCAGAACAAAATGGCCGCCTTCCGCTTCCGATTCACCCCTTCCGGTTCCGGTCTAATGGAGCACTAGACCGATACCACATATCTCCCCCCTTTATGCAACTATACTTTTTTCTAAACTGAACACTCTTACTTGTAGTCCATTTCAAAGTCTTTGAATCTCTCCGGAATCCTTACTGCTCTTCCTGCTCTCGTCTTCATCGCTCCTTCTCCTCTTTCACTTCCCTGCTCTTCTGACACTTGACCACGTGTCTCTGTTCCTTCATGAGTACTTCCCGTCCTTTCCTTTCCTGATCCATTCTTGCTCCTGCCTTTTGCTCCACTAGTTTCTCTGACTTCCCAGTCCTCTCCGACCTCTCTCTCTTCTACTTGCTGCATGCCTTCATCTACTTGCTCCGTGCTCCTTCCACTACCTTCTTCCTTGCCTCTCTCTACATTCTCTTCCACTTCTTCTGTCTCAGCTCCCCATTCCAAGATTTTGCTGCACTTCGCCATTCTGTCCTGCGACCACACCTTGCCGTCGCTGAGTAGCGCCGATCTGGCATACGGCTCTAGAACTTGTAGGGGTGGTGTGAATTTACTTTCCCCTTTTCTCTTCAGGGTCGCCACCTTCACTCTTAGCCAATCTCCCTTCTCTAGTGACACTCCTTGTACATTTCGCCTCTTATTGAAATGTTTAGTGTACGCCTCCTGTGCCTTTTCCAGATTTCTCTTGACTACGGCTGGCGACCACTTACTTTGCACAACCATCTTCCTCCATGCCGTATTGTCTTTAGTAAATGGTTCTCTCCCTCTAAGTACTTTGAAAGGGCTGTACCCTGTGCTGCCTGGTGTGATTCGGTATGCCCACAACATTTTGGGCACTTCCCTCTCCCAGTCCAGTCCGTCATTTATGGCTGCTTGTATGGTGCCCATTATCACCCTGTTAAAACGTTCCACTTGTCCATTGCCAGCCAGGTGATATATGGGTGTATGCTTGACCTCTATTCCATTCCTGGCTACAAAAGCTTCCCATTTCACTGACGTGAACTGCGGTCCATTGTCGCATATGATAGTTTTTGGAATTCCTTCCTTGATGAATATGTCCCTAAGGAAGGCTATCACTGCATCGGTGTCTACTGCTTTTCTTACGACCACCTCGGGCCACTTGGAGTATTTGTCGATCAATACCATGGCGTACTTTTGTATACCCTCTATGTTCAGAACAGGTCCCATGATGTCGACTGACACCATCTCCCATGGCCCCTCAGGCACCGGGAACTTTCCTAACGGTGGCCTCATCATGAACTGGGATTTGTCCGCTTTAGAACACGACTCACATTGTCGTACAAATCGTTCCACTTGTGTGTCGATAGCCGGCCACCAGTAGGCTTGTCGAGCCAAAGCCTTGGTCTTGGTGATCCCCCGGTGTCCTTCATGTAACAGGGCCATAAGATGATCGATGACCCCCTGGGGAGGGATCACTTTGTCGCCTCTCAGAAGAAACAGGGGATTTTCCTCCAGTGACAATTCGTCCCTTACTTCCCAGTACCTCCTTAATGTTTCCTTAAGGTGTCTCTTCTCGGGCCACCCGTGGGCAACGTACCCTTTTATCGCCTCCAGGTCATCGTCCGCTTTGTAGGCCTCTTCCCACTCTTGTGCTCCGATCACATTCTCCATGTCCTGTATGGTGGCCACCACGTAACTGTCCCACTTCGAGTTTTCTTGCCTGTCCGCATCCTCCTTTGCCGCTGCTCGGCTCAGGAAGTCCGACACCTTGTTCTGTGGCCCCGATATGTGTTCAACTTCATATACGAAATCCAGCAATCGAAGTGTCATCTTGGCGATCCTTGGCGTCGCATGGGCATGACCATTGGATGTTAAAACCTTTACCAGGGGTTTGTGGTCGGTTTTGACTAAAAACTTGGCGCCCCACAGGTATTGTCTAAACCGTTCCATCGCCCATACCACAGCTAACATCTCCTTTTCGATGACGCTGAATTTTTCCTCATTGGGTGCCAGAGACCTCGAGGCGAAGCTGACTGTCGATATCTCTCCGTTGTGTGACTTCTGCATTAACACTGCTCCCAGGCCTCGGTCACTCGCATCGGTGGTAAGGATGGATTCGGCCTCTGGGTCAAACCCCTTTAGGGGTATGGTTTCACTCATTTCTTGTTTCAATTTGTCAAATTCCTCCTGCTCCTCCTTGTTCCATTTGAAGCCATTCTTTTCTTTCAGCAGCTGGCGCAAACAGTGCGTCTTGGTGGCAAAGTGGGGTATGAATTTGCTATAATACTCGGCCATTCCCAGGAATGACCTGACGTCCTCCTTTTTCCCTGGGGCTGGCGTGTCCAATATTGCTTGCATGTTGGCAATCTTTGGTTCTATGCCTCTTTCGCTGACTTCATGGCCGAGGTAGGTTACTGACGGTACCCCAAATTTGCACTTGGACCACTCTGCTGTCAAGCCGTTCTCCTGCAACGTGCGTAGCACTGTGTGTAGCTTCTCATTGTGTTCTTGTTTGGACGCTCCCATGACCAGAATGTCGTCCTGGAGAAATTGAACACCTTCCATCTTCCGAAAGAGTCTATGCATCAGTTTTTGGAATACGGCGGCTGCTGATGCCAGCCCAAAAGGCATCCTGACAAATTTGTAGCATCTGAAGGGTGTGATAAATGATGTGAGGTGATTGCACGACGGATGAAGCTTTATTTGGTGGTAGGCAGATGACAGGTCCACGGTCGAGAACCATTTTATGCCCTTAGTCTTGGCCAACATTTCATTGATGCGAGGAAGGGGAAACTTGTCGATCAGGATGTTTTTGTTTAGTTCCCTGAGTTCAACACACAGCCTCACCTTCCCGTTTGGCTTTTGGGCTACTACCAAAGGCGAGAGCCATTCTGCACTCTCAATGGCCTGTATCATCTCACTCTTCTCCAGTCTGTCGAGTTCTGCCTGCACGGCCTCCCGGCATCGGAAAGGAATGTTCCTTACTTTGTGGATGACTGGTTTGGCTCCCTCAATCAACTTGATAAGGTGTTTGTGCATGGCCAATTCGCCTATCTGTCCGTTGAACACCTTGGGGTATTCCCTGCGCCAGGCCTCCACGTCATCTCCACCTTCCATGTTCATCAGCATCACCTTTTCAATTCCACCTGGGTTCATCTGTATTCCTAACGCACGTTGGTCCTTCCAACTGAGTACTGATGGTCCTTTCTCCGCGATGTATAACTTGCACTCCGCTTTACGTCCTCTGAACTCGAAGAGTAACGGGCAGTAACCCAACATTGGTATTCTCTGCCCCGTATACGTGACAGGTTTTAGATCCATGAGGCGCAGCTCCTCTTTTACTTTCGCCGCAAATTTCTCTTCCCACACCTGTCTTTGTATGATGGTGATGGGGGCTCCGGAGTCTGCGATTATCTCAATGGGCACCCCTCCTATTTGCATATTGAGCCTGGGTTTGTCTGATTCTGCGCACCCCACGTCCAAGATCTGGGCATCAATGTAGAGGACTTCCTCCAACTCCTCATCCTCTGTCTGGTTTCCTTCTTCTTCATGGTTTTCCTGGTCTATGTATCTGATCATGGCTCCTTTTGACCTCCTGCGGCATACCTTTTCATAATGGCCGAAGACGTGGCAGTACGCACATTTTGCCCTGAACGCTGGGCATACTTTGTCGTTTCCCAAATGCGACGTGCTTCCGCACCTGTAACAGCTTGGTTGTCTGCCTCTTCCTGTCTTATTGGCTGTACCCCCTGAGTGTGTGTTCTGTTTATTGTCCTGGCCTTTTTGTGGTTCTCTCTGCTTGGCCCTCTCACTCTTGCCGTGCGTCATCACCCTGCAGACAGTCTGTGTCCCTCCGGCATCTTTCCGAGCCACCTGGGCGCACCGTTTGGACATTTCCGCTTTCTTCACCAAGGCCCAAACCTCTTTCAGGGGGGCCTCTCCATTTACCCACAGTTTTTCTTGTACATGCGTGCTGGACGTATGCATTATGATCTGGTCCCTTATCAGTTCATCATGTAGCGTGCCGAATTTACATGTTAGAGCCAATTTCTGCAGTGCCGCTACGTACTCATCGATTGTCTCTCCACCCTCCTGTTTCCTCTTGAAGAAGTTATGCCTGTCTATGGCTACGCACACCACCGGTCTATAGTGTGTGTCAATGTCCTCAATGGCATGACTGAACACGTCTGTGTCATTCGCATCTCTTGCACTTTTGACGATGGTGTCATAGACTCTGAGCCCCTCCGGGCCTAAATTGTGTAGCAAGATCTTCCTCCTTCTCGGGCTCAAGTACGCCGCTCCATTCTCCTCTTCCAACGCATCCAGATAATTTAGAAAATACCGCTTCCAGTCTTCCCATGGCATTGTGGGTTCCCCCCTTTTCGGGAGAAATGGCACCAATTGGGTGAGGGAGGTGGACTGTGTCGCCATCTTGCCGTTCCCTCTGGGGCCCACTTGCGTTGGGACGGCCCGGCCTGGTGGGCTACCTGGCGCTTGTCTCTCGTCCGTGTCTTCCTCGCTGTGATCGCTGCCGGCTGAACCACCCCCAACAGCGCCGTCCTTATGCTGGAGCGCTCGTGGGTTGTCTCGGACTACTGCGCCAACAGTGTTCAATCCTTCCCCCCTTCCTTGCGGTGCCGCCAGCGTGCTGCGCGGGGGCCACTTAACAGTGGGGTGGGGCTTCTTGTGTTCTGTCTGGGTGAGTCGCCTCTCCCCTCGTGTGCTTCAGTGCCGCCGCTTTTCCCGCTCTCACCGTGACGCCTTGAGGTCGGACTGCGGTTCCACTGACTTCTGGGCTATGTCTCCACGCTGCTGTGGTGAGAACGTACTTGTCTCTTTCCGGGATTTTTCCCTTGTCCTCTGCCGCACTCCGGAATGCTGCTTTCGCCTTTCCCTGTCTTCGTTTATTCTTTCCTTCGTGGGATATCTGTGTCAAATCCCATGCCTCGTCGCCATTGTAAAATTTACTTTTTAAAGGCAAGACACAAGGCAATTGCAGGTTAAGTTGGTTTAATTCCCGGAGCGCCGGGACAACGTCTTAACTCTCCCCGGCTGGTGCCAGAACAAAATGGCCGCCTTCCGCTTCCGATTCACCCCTTCCGGTTCCGGTCTAATGGAACACTAGACCGATACCACACCCAGGTCATATACCCCACACCCCGCCCTTCCCCCGCCGTAAGTGACTTCACTGGGGAGGGGTCTGTGCCATCATGTGGCACTAAGGGTGGCCACCCTCTTAGGTGGCCCTCTTCGGTGGCCCAGGGCAGACTGGCAAATGCCACGGAGCTTGACGAGGGGGCCAAAGAACAGCCAGGGGGTACCTACTCCCTGGGCATGAGGTCAAGAGGGGATTTCAGCTGCGCCCATGCGGGGTAGAAGGGTTAATGGGTAGATAGAGGTATCTGATCTCTGCCCATAGCAGGATACCGGGTTAAAGAGCATTCAGGTGGCATCTGAGCGCTCAAACAATAATGGAGCTTAGAGGGAATACGGAAAGGGTCGCCCTCCACTCACAGTCAATAATATACAATGAGACCCAATCCAACTGGCCAGCAAATCTATCAGTGACATATGGGGGGTCAAATATATCCCACTCCCCACTAATCTCTTATCCACATAATAATGAGATAATGCACTGTGCTCTGCCTTGTTAAAAATATCTGTTCTCCACAACAACAAAACAGAGCGACGATCTCAGAGTGACCTCACTCTTAGTTGTTCACAACCGTCCACAACACACATTGGACATTACTCTAAATAGAGGAAAAAATGTGCGAGAAGCAAGTGACCCCTCACGGAAACACCACCAAGCGGGGTAACTGGTATGCAATTTCCAGACAGGCCCCTGTCTCATCATCGGTGGTCACTTGCTCCTCGGGAAAATAAAGGTGATAGAAAAGAAGACGTGTCCAAAACAAACAACATATAAAGTGCTGCAGTGAAGTGCAGAAAACTCTGCTAGTGACAAACACACACAAACAAAATGATAGAGTGCCTAAAACCACACACAACACACCATTCCCTTATCCACTTTTATTCGTAGGGTGGTGATTGCGTGCTATTGGGTATTAAAAAGGCTGGTAGCTAGTCATGCATACCATTACCTACAGTGCCGACATGTTTCACTGCTGTATAACGTAGAGCAGTTTCATCAGGGCTGCACTCAAGTGCTGCCACTTCACTCTTTTTGGACACTCAGCTCTATAACGTGCTGTGAATGGAGAACAGATACAAGGTTTAAAAACATGTAGACTTAGGCTGGCCAGAGGTATACTATGAAGGTATAAGCCAAGTGATAGTGTGAGGAATATTTACCCAGGAGCAGCAAAGCATTGCATACCGGCCACTCCGTTATCAAACTGGGACCCTAAATACTCCAAACGTGAGTGTGTCCCTTGATTTGTAATAAAAAATTCTTATATCTGCAAAATGAAAGAAACAAATACAAAATTGTAGTGTTCCTTATGCTGTTAGGCCATAAAGTATCTCATGTTGGATTGGGTCTCATGGCATCTGAGCGCTGCCTTGGCGCACTTGGGTGGTAAAGTGTGGGGGTAAAGAGCAGCTGGAGGACACCTGGGTTCTGGATGCAGGAACTGAAGGGGTACAGCGCAGCTGGGGGCAAGCCTTCCGTACCCCAGGGGGGAAGGCTGTCTCCCAAAAACTATACTTAAGAACTTGCATTAAGCAGCCCCTCACTGCCCCCTCTAAACCGTAGCGCTAACACCGTGAGTTATTGCACCACGTGGGAGGCAGGATTGCCTAACGAGCCCACGAGTAAAAACACATATTGTCTCTTCCTTTAGCTCGCACCCATAGTGATGCCTGCTTGCATCCTAAGCAGCAATTCGCTTTTTAGTTTTGTTGATGGCTAGATGCGAGTGCACATACCCAGTTTTATTTTATAAGTAGGCGCATCCATGTGCCCCTACTCTTTTAAGTGCACTAGAAGGGCAAGTTTGTGAATCCTGATGTGTGTGTTTTTTTTTTTTTTTTGCACAATGTGTGCTTGGTGCGTGTTTATTTGTGTGGTCTGTGCTTGTGTTTCCCTCCTTAGATATACACATCGACTCATTAACAAGGCAGAACACTCAAGTTAACTCATCTTGTGAGTGTGTGTATTTTGTGAGTGAGCATGTACGTATTTGTTTCTCTGTGAACTGTTTGTATCTCTCCTTAGAGTTTTGTCACGCCCTAGGTAGAGCCCCCAGAGGGGTTAGGAAGGTCTGAGGTATTGGGGGCGGAGTTGAAGGGTAAACCATGAGTTCACAGAATGATTTTTGATGCACAGGGAAGTATAGGAGTTGTAGGTGACTCAATGTCGAGCGGACTATGTATTGCGGGGGAAAAACTGTGTTGCAACCTGTATATAAGAGTATATAAGAGTACATAAGAGTGCAATATTGTGATGATGTGAATTTGTATTTATGTTTACTTAATAAATACGGTTTCAGATTTTTATATCTCTAACCAAACAACAAAGTTTGGTCTCAGGCTGTCATTCGGAAAGGGTGGGAGGTGTTTAATGCAATAGGTCTCGTCTTTCATTAAGTTAAAGCCATTTGCTTTGCTACCTAATCTTCCCGACGGCCCCCAGCGCCGGGATGCCTACGGGTAGCTGTGCGCTTTACAAATACTGGATTTATATATATATATATTTTTTTTTTACAATACCATTAGCAAAGCAAAATGGCTTTAACTTAATCAAAGGCGAGACCTATTGCATTTTCAACGCTTGTTTACATAGGGATGGGTCTGCGTTTTGATGAACGTCCTGTAGTGAGAGCGGTCATTTTCATGTTACCCTCTTTCCAAGATGGAGTTATGGACGGTTTCTGGTCTAGTGTTTGACTGGTATGTCAGGTGGTGCATGCCGTAAGCTTTATTTGTTTAACTGCGGGACCAGCCGGGTGCTCAGTCCACCTACTCCATAGGTAATTGTTCTGGTGGGGTGCCAGCGTTTGTTATGGGTGGCTCTATGTTTGTTTGCAAGACCCATTGAGGAGCCACTGGCTCATGACGCTTCGCACTTTTAGACATTTTTGTAATGAGTACCTGATTAATGTTGTTGCCATGTTTTCTGGAAGCCAGTGTTGACCGAGGATAGTTGGGTTTGTGTTTGCTACCAATATATGTGAACATGGTTTCCCCTTGGAAAGTAATAGTGAGACTTATGATCCATGCTTACTATCACAATTTTTATCTTATTTGAGTGAGCACTGCATTATTAATATTTCTCTTGATGTTGTTTTCTGCCCATCACTTTTTTCCCCGTTTCCCTCTCTTCTTGCTTTTTTTTTAGGTACAGTGCACAGTTGGATGACACATGGGTCCTCATGCCCTGATGAATTTGCCTGTAAGTCAACTATGGCAATGAAACTGTCAGCCATTCTTGACTCTCGGGTCTAAACATGTTTGCGTGTTTTCAATCGTGAGCCTGAGAATATATAGCAAAGAATATGAGGCATGCCATATGGGCCCATTTTTATGGGTTTTTGCATCGCGAGGAAGGAACAAACTCTCGTGTTTTGAGGACCTATATACAATTGGGTGCAGGAAATTGATGTAATTAGTGAGAGTTTGACCAGTTCATCACATACACCCAGCATATTTAGAGACACACATACTATTTGGGTTCCTCGTGCCATGAAAGTAAAGCACCAATGATGATGGAGTAAGCCAGTTGGTAAACATCAGCCAACAGGCTTGTGGTGGTATCTTATGTGAGGCACTTCCCATATGTTTTTTATTAACACTCCTTTATTTTGAGGTGTAGTGTCCACTGGCACTATATCTTTTTGTGTTATACACCCCGATAGATGATCAGACTCTGAGTTGTACCAGAGCAAGTGTGTGTCTTGGAACTGACTTTGTCATAGAAACTTTGTCATAAGTGACTAATAGAAAGCTTTGAATGGGATGATTGACATTGGGGTTTTATTTTTCTGATTTGGTTTCGAGTGGAGGGTGCTCCTCTGTCTTACTGTCCCTCTTTAGTGCCTTAGTTTGTGTACAGTGATGCAGGAACCATTACAATAGAACCTGTAACTGCTGGAGCAATTACAGGCCATGAAAAATCATTAAGATGTTACTAGACCTGAAGGTCTAGTAACGTGAATACTCTTCTCGACCTAACTGCAATGTACTTGACCCATAAATTAATCTTTATTATGTCATCCTAGGCAAGTATTTTATTTTGCAGAGACATGCTTTTCTTGATTATCACTTATGAGAGCACCTTCCAATATGTGAGTTCAGCATTCCTGTTATACAAAAAAGCATATTTGGTTTGCTTTAGTAAACTAAATGCTTGCTCCATGCATAATAAGATTCTAGCCCACGTATAGGGTACACATAACCCCTTGTTTGCCTCTTAGTTCACAAATTGCCAACAGGGAAGGGGCAGAAATATTCCTGTGAACCAATCCTTTTTCAGCAAATTCTGGGAGCAGGCACTCTCTTAACTAATCTAAGGCACACACTAATATTTGTTCAATCAAAACATTAACTGCAACAATATTCCCATTCCTCGTTTCTGGGAACCAATCCTTCGTCAGCAAATTCTGGGGAGCAGGTAAACTCCCCAGTGTCTCACGTCTTTGCAGTAATTTATGCAACTATGTCCTTGGTTTGTTACTTTGAACAGATCTTAGGTTCAGACAGTTCTTCCCGCGAGTCATGTTTTCTGACATCTCTCCTCCCTGTTAGTAGCTCACTATCAGTTGTCTAACACATAACAAATTCAATTTCAGTGGCTAGTAGAAGTATTCTGGAAAATTACAGCATCTGCAGTGGAAAGAGAATAATATATTGTACAAGCAACAGTTTAAACACAAAATCTGGCCTCTAAGCCCCAACATGAAAAGCTGACATTTAATATGGCATCAGTAGTCACGCAAAATTGTTTTTTTTTAAAACATATTTTTATTAAAGGGTTATGCCATTACATTCCATTGGATATGACAAATCACAGTATTTTTACACATTGGAGCAATAGTCCACAAGGCGAACATAATTCACACAATATTAATCCCAATGAAGGAGGGGTTTTACAGGAGCACACCCAAAATTGTTAATACACATCTTGGTTACATTACCAGAAAAGGCATATTTCCCCAGTCAGAGCCTAGTGTAAGTATTACTTTTATTTGATTTCGTTAACAATCATAAAAGCATGGGAAAAACAAATATTACATAATAATTAACTGAAGTTAAAATGTAGACAAGTAAAACCATTATCCTTTCATAAGCTTTGGTCGCAACAACAGTTAAAACTATAACATTGTAAGAAGTTCATTGCAGTTCGATATGAAAAGAGCGATATTTGATACCTGTGCAGAAAGGGAGTGACCAGTCAGACATATACCTTTGCCGTGTGGACTATTGTCTTTTTTGTCCAGTTCTTTGGCTGCTATTTTCCAAAAGGTGATGGCTCGACATGACAGCTGAATTGACAGTCCACCAAGGCATTGTATCACTGCAGCTCTGCAATCTCAATTGGTGCTTCCTAAAAATCTCCAGAAGAACAATTTTTCGAGGTTCCAATAGCACGGGGCAGATGCATAAAAGGTGTAATAACGACTCTTCTCCTTGTTCACACAGGCGACATTCTTTAGTAGGCCTTGTAGACTTCCATTTCGAGGTTAAATCCTTTGTGGGGAACGAACCCAACCGCAACAGCGTCAAATAGTGCTTTTTGTGATGCGAGAAGTGTTCGGACAAGTACTGTTGGGGTTTCAGAAACTGATATGATTGAATCACTGCCCATGCATGGTTTTTCTTAGCAAACGCAGTTTTATCAATTAGTAGCTAAGTTCGCTTTATTGCGCTGTTCACCATATTTTTGAACCCGGAATATGACATTGTTGTATGCCATGCCTCTTCAAGATGTAAATCAACGAGTGATTCTTTTAGAACTGCAACAATGGAGTTTTTTTGCCTCGCCTGATTTTCGATTTCTTCCCAACAGCAGTGGGCTAAAATGTCGTCTTCCACTTGCCCCATCCGCCTAGTGCATGCAGTTCCAGTAGTACCCATTCCGAGTTCTTTTAGTCACGCAAACTCAAGTCAGTACAATAGGTAACACTTTCAGTTAAATGTGTTTATATTGCAAAAATGAAGAAATTTGCTTGTTTAGTTCTATGAGATTGTCTCAGAAGGTTCAATTGTCCCCCAGAGAGGGGGGACTGGAGCAATGCAATTTAGTGCCCCACCCCTTTATGTGCAATTTATATATTCAATGTGTGTTCAACAATATTAATCATTGTGCCTTATAGTAACCAGGTGTAGTAGCTGGCTATATTTACCTTAATGTGAAGCTATCAGTATATCTAGCTGAATTGTAACAAATATATTCACATTAAATAGAAAATGTATGTCTTCCTTAAATATAAGCAATCTATTTACCATGCTTAGGGTATTCGTTTGGAAGCCATTTTGAATTTAACACTGGCCTAAAGTGTAAGCAGGCCCAAGTAACACTAATTCCATTTTATTAAATGCTTGCCAGTGTCTTGTTTTTCTCTCTTCGCAGGTGCTTATAATCACGCTTGTTAAGTTAGAATAGGCTTACTGTTTATTGTTCTAGACTGATACATATCTGAAACTTAATCAGAGGTTGGCCTTGGAAATGGAGACTGAGACAGTGGGAGAGATCCTTTTGTACCAGGTAGACCAGTCTTATGTTACATCCAAGGCTGTGCAGCTGTGTACCCCATGTGTTAAGAGTAGGGGTGGGCGAAGAATTCTGCTCTGCCACGAAGTTTGAGGAGTTTTGCACACTTCATGCTACAAGTGTATTTTCGCAAAACTTTGCAAAGAGACACAGAGCAGAGTTTTTTCTCTTGAGCAGCTTGCCAACGTTAAGCTGGCCGAGCGCTCACGAGAAAAAATCATGCGCTAGACGTTCCACCTGGCGAGATTCCTCAATGCGGGTGGCTCGTGGCAGGTCCCGCCGCTCGCATTGAGGAAGCTGCAGTTTGAGTAGAATGTCTACTCGATACAGCAGAAAGCAGCAGTACCCTTTAATACCACGTGTAGTCTCGTTCACGTTGATTTTACAGCACAGAATAAACTACTGGCGCTAAAAATCAGTGCGATTAGCGAGTTTTAACAGACTCAGCCACTGGCGGAACTCCGCAGTGCACGGCGGACTTTTTCAAGCACTTTGCGTAGTTCCGCAGAGTAGAACTCCGCAAACACAGCCTAGGCCTAGTTAAGATTTGGGAAACTAGGAGGTTACCTGCTCCCAGAGAACACGATTCCTGATTGGTTCATTTGATATAGAGAGTCTTCTAGAAGTTTATTTTATACTCTAATTATGTGCTCCTTATAACAGTTTAGCAGACCTTGTCCTGGCTTTGTAGAGGAGAAGATTTCTTCTCAGCTCTGCTAGTTTACCTTGTCCGAGTGTTGGCCTTTATGCTTGAACACTCATACTTTTTCCCCTTGAGCCTTAAACCTGGTTCACCTGATGCTGACACATTCCTCGTGGAATTTCCCCTTGTCACTTTCTACGCTTTGCTTAGAATAGGAAAGTTGTTTTGTGGAACCTGTTTGGTTGATATTTTGCCTGCAATATATAATTCTTTTTTGCATCTTTTTCCTTACAATATAAACATTCAGACTGCATGATCCTTATAATATGTATGCTCTTACAATATATTTTCTTCAATTTTGCTGATTTATTTAACATGTAATCTGAACTTCTGTAGTAGGGGATCTCTGTGTATAGTCATAATCTAGTGAATAGTCCCGCCCATGTGCGTGGACCCCGGAGCAATCAAAAATAATCTCTTACAGTGTCAAAAAATGCAGAAATGCATAGACACTTAAGAGAGAATTTAAAGACAGATAATGCAGCCTAAAAAGGCTACACTGTCCAGTACTTCAACTAGAAATTCCACCATAAAATCCACAAAACAGCAAAGCCTGTACAGATAGATTTCCCTTGCTTTACCAGCAAAATCCCTCAGGAATGATAGAGAGAAGAATCTGGACAGACAAGCCCCATAGGCGCCATTATGTGGCTCAAAACAGGATACTGTGCCTTTAAGAGAACTTTCCAGAACTTCACAGTATCCCAGAATGCCCTGCAGGTCCCAGTTACTTTCAGTTCTTTTTTCCGGCTCCTGCAAGCAGGACCCTGGAGCATTGAGCTCTCCCTTTTCAAGGGTTTTGTTGGTGTTTTTTCACTAAATTCGATTTTGTGTACTTTTAAAGTACTTTGGTGACTTTCTTCTTGGTTTTTTGCACCCTTTTGTTGTCCATAATGCCTGCATTATTTGACAAATGCCCGGAGTGCTCCAGGAAGAAGGCCAAGTCAGACCCCCATGAGGTCTGTATCCTCTGCCTTCCCTCTTCCCACATCCCTGAGGAGTGTGAGATCTGCCAAGGCTTCTCTGGCAGGACCCTGAAGGACAGACTGAAGATCAGGCTTCAGGGACTCGAAGAAAGAAGACTGAAGGCGCAAGGTGGGTCTGGAGGGGCTTCATCTGCCCATGCTGAGGCCTCTGGGGGACTCCCCAGGGGCAGGAAGTCCAGCACACGTCCCCTTTCTCCGTCTGGGTCGGTGGCACCCACCACGACGTCGAGAGGGAGGTCCAAGGCCGGATCCCGTCTCCCCAGGGCTCTGGGTCGAGAAAACGTCGCCCGTCGACGTCGAGGGACTTGCATAGGCCGCCGTTGACCCCCGGGACGTTGTCTTCGTCGTTGTCTTCGACGTCGACGTCGAGCTTTCGGCGTTGGCGGGTCCGGCGTCGGCGCTCGCCGTCCAGGCGACACCGTCGATCGCCGTCGAGAGACAAGACATCATCGTCGTCGAGGGGTTCCTCGTCGTCGAGACCGCCGTCGAAGCGGAAGCGGTCGCCGGCGAGACAGAAGCGTTCGCCGTCGAGGCGGAAGAGGTCGCCGTCAAGGCGGAAGAGATCGCCGTCGGGGCGGTCGAGGTCGACGTCGAGGCAGACGAAGTCGACGTCGAGACATTCGAAGGCGACGTCGAGGCGGTCGCGGTCGCCGTCGAGGCGCAAGAGATCGCCGTCGAGACACAGAGGATCGTCGTCAAGATGGTCCGGGTCGACGTTGAGACATGGCAGGCGTTCGACGCCGAAGCAGAGGAGACGGTCGACGCCGAAGGGACGCTCGACGTCGAGGGACCGACGTTCGACGTCTGGTCACCGTTCGTCGGCGTCGAGGGATTGTACTGCGCAGCCTAGGGCTGTGGGGGGCTCCCCTCAGTCCGGGAAGGATGGTGGGTCACCAGGATCGGTGCACTCGGAGGTGTATACTCCGAAGAAGTCTGTTACACCTCCTCCTCCGTTACCAAGAGGTCCGCGTTCGAGGGCTCCTACCCCTCCTCCGTTGCCTCCACTGCCTGCACTTCCAACCGGACCACGGGCCCCTGCGCCTGAAAAGCCTCCGCCGGTTCCGCCGAGGTCGGTCTCGTTGCCCAGGCTCCCGACCCCTCCCAAGAAGACTCCTAAATCTAAGGAACCGGATAAGCCCAAGTCGGCCGTCCCGGAGACTCCGGCTGACCGTCCGAGGCGCAAGAGATCGAGATCGCGCTCCAGACGGAGAGAACGATCGAGGAGCAGACACAGGTCCTCCACCCGTTCTAGAAGGCGCCATAGGAGGCATAGGTCCAGGTCCAGTACGACTTACAGGACCCGCTCCTATTCACCTACTTTGTCCGATTCCCCGGAGACTAGGGTGTCTCCGATCGACGACATCGGTACATTCCAGGAGGTTCTCCTGAGGGGGGCTGCGAAGTTGGGTAGCACGGTGACGGCTCCTACACCTACGACGTCCGTGATATTCGAGACTTTGCACAAGAAGCACCTGTCTCCCCCTCTGTTGCCTTTGGTGCCAGGACTGGTTGAACCGGCACAAGAGCTGTTTCTTACACCTGCGGTGGTGAAGACTGCCCCGTCCAGACTTTTGAAGAAATACAGGGCACCGGACTCGGACCCTGCCTTCTTGAGGATGGACCCAGTGCCCGACTCAGTGATAGTGACGGCGGCCAGGAAGCAACATTCTACCTCCCCGTCCTCCACCGTGCCTCCGGATAAGGAGAGCCGCTGGATTGATTCGGCGGGAAGGAAGGCATGTGGGACTTCTTCCACCACGATGAAGGCTTCCAGCGACTCGGCATTACTGGGACGATATGACCGTGCGCTTTGGGATTCCATGGAGCAGTTCGCGGACCTTGTGCCGGGTGACAGGAAGGAGGACTTCATGGAAATCGTCAAGGAGGGGATGCTGGTCTCGAACCAGGCCATCAGTCCGCGGCGGATATCTCCTAGTTGGCTGCACATGGCTACTGCCAGGGTATCAACCAACGCCGCCATGCGTGGCTCAGGCTTACGTCGCTCAAGCCTGAGGCGCAACAGCGAGTGGCCAATCTGCCGTTTTCCGGGGACACGCTCTTCGGTAAACACGCAGATGACGAAATGGCTCGAATGAAGGCCGAGGCAGAAACCCTGACGGCTGTGGGCTTGGAGAAGCCCAAGGACAAGAAACCCTACCGCCAGTTCCAACGGCGGTTCGGCTCGCAAAGGAAAGGAAGAGGACAGTCTTCGGGACAACAGCAGCAGCAACAACAGCAGCAGTTCAGAAGACCCTTCCAGAAACGCCAGAGGGGTAGAGGTGGACAGCAGTCCTCTACCGCGAACAAGGGCCCGGCCGGGTCTCGACCCTGAGCGGTTACTTCCCCTTCGTCCGTTACCCGCTCCGGTGGGGGGAAGTGTTCAATTTTTTCTGGCAGAGTGGAGAAAAATTACTCAGGACAAGTGGGTGCTGAATATTGTTTGCAATGGATACAGTCTTCGGTTCATCAGCCCTCCTCCATCGATTCCGCCGGTCAGCTCGCAGTACCAGCTGCGCGAGCTGCAGGCGGAGGCCGATATCCTGTTACGGAAAAGGGCGATAGAAGACGTGCCTCTGTCTCAAAGAGGAAGAGGTCTGTACTCCCGGTTCTTCCTGGTTCGCAAGAAGGACAAGAACGAGTTCAGGCCCATTCTGGACTTGCGGCAGGCAAACAAGTGGATTCGCAGAGAAAAGTTTCGTATGCTGTCGTTGCATCAGATTTATCCTCCGTTGCAACAGGGGGAATGGCTTTGTGCCATAGACCTACAGGATGCTTACTTCCACGTGCCCATCACGTACAAACACAGGAAGTTTCTGCGATTTCAAGTCGGCACCAACCACTATCAATACACAGTACTGCCCTTCGGGCTGAAATCTGCGCCCAGGATTTCTCGAAGTGCATGGCAGTGGTGGCGGCACACCTCAGGAAGAACAGGGTGTTTGTCTACCCGTACCTGGACGATTGGTTGATCAAGGCCTCCTCCTTCTCGGAAGCTCGAGCAGACTTACGGAAGACATGCGTTCTCTTGAACAAGTTGGGGTTGCACATCAACATGTCCAAGTCTGTCCCGATCCCGGTCCAGTGCATTCAATACTTGGAAGCCACCATCGATACGCTGTCAGCAAGCGTGTCTCCTTCGGAGGAGCGACGGCGATCGATCCTTCGGAAGGCTCAGGCTCTTATGACTGCTCCATCTATAACAGTGAGGACGGTGTCTTCTCTACTGGGGTCGATGGCCTCTTGTATCTTCCTCACTCCTCACGTGAGGCTGCACATGAGACCTCTGCAGGAGTGCCTGGAGGACCAATGGGACCAGAGGAAAGGATCTTGGGACGACAAGATACGACTGTCTCTGCATGCTCTTCAGTCTCTGAAGTGGTGTGTTCAGCGGAGAATCTCCTCAGAGGGGTTCCCTTCCACAACGACATTCCAACTCAAACTATCGTGACGAATGCTTCTCTCCTCGGCTGGGGAGCGCACTCCGGAGACCTGCAAATTCAAGGGACGTGGTCCCGGACGGAGTCCACGTACCACATCAATTTCCTGGAACTCAGAGCGGTTCACTTGGCACTGAAGGCCTTTCATCCGTCTTTTCAGACCAACTCTCTGCTTGTTCAGACGGACAACACGACAACGATGTATTACCTCAACAAGCAGGGGGGCTCGAGATCACGCACTCTGTCGCAGGAGGCGCAGGCGATCTGGCACTGGCTTCTGGATTGATGACTGTCGATAACGGCCACGCATCTGCCAGGTGTGCAGAATGCTCAGGCGGACGAACTGAGCAGGCTGATTCAGGAAAACCACGAATGGGTCATAAACGACGAAGTACTAGGAGAAGTCTTCGCAAGGTGGGGAAAGCCAGACGTAGATCTGTTCGCCACCGCCGAAAACAGCAAATGCCGAGGCTTCGCCTCCAGGTACTACCAGCCAGGGACGCTGGGGAACGCGTTGTGGATCAACTGGTCGAACAGCTTTCTGTACGCTTTTCCACCCATTCCCCTGATTCCGATGGTTCTCATCAAGCTGTCCCAGTCCAGGGCACGGATGATTCTGATTGCCCCGGAATGGCCCAGACAGTGGTGGTTCACGGACCTGCTTCACCGGTCTCTCCTTCCTCACATGAAGCTGCCGTGCAGGCCGGACCTTCTCACGAAGTTCGGGGGGCGGATGGTGCACCTCAACCTCTCGTCTTTGAGTTTGGCGGCATGGCTCCTGAAATAGTGCAATATGGCCATCTGAATCTCCCTGAGGATTGTATGGACATACTGAAGGAGGCTAAGCGACCTTCCACTAGGACTTCTTATGCTTACAAGTGGAAAAGGTTTTGCATCTGGTGCAAGTCTAAGAACTATGATCCTACGACATGCAAGGAGGATGTCATCCTTCCATATCTGCTGCATCTGGCGCAGTCTGGCCTTAATGTTCATTCCATTAAGGTTCATCGGGCTGCTTTGACTGCCCACAGGAAATGCCCTTCACAGACTTCCTTCTTCCAGATCCCTGTGATCAAAGATTTTTTGGAAGGCTTGAAGAAAGTGTTTCCTCCTGTCAGGCTTCCTTCGCCTTCATGGGACTTGAATGTGGTGCTGTCCAGATTGATGAAGGAGCCTTTTGTGCCTATTCATAAGGCTTCGTTGCAGCACCTGTCCTGGAAGGCGGCGTTCCTCGTGGCCATTACATCGGCCCGCAGGGTGAGTGAAATTCAGGCTTTGTGTTGCCAAGAACCTTATACTGTATTTCATGCTGCTAAGGTTGTTATGCGTACTCACCCTAAGTTTCTTCCCAAAGTTGTTTCTGATTTTCATATCAACCAGACTATAACTCTACCAAAGTTCTTTCAGAATCCTTCATCTCCAGCGGAAAGGTCTTTGCATTCCCTGGATGTTAGGAGGGTGCTGAAATTTTATCTGGATAAAACCAAAGAGATTCGTAGATCAGACCAATTGTTCATCAATTATGGATCGGTCAGGACAGGTCTTGCTACCTCTAAACAGTCCATCTCTAGGTGGATTGTGTCCTGCATACAATTGTGTTACTACAAAGCTAATAAGACCTTAGGGGGCAAGCCTAAGGCTCATTCCACCAGGGGCAAAGCTGCCACGACAGCGTTGCTCCGTAATGTTCCCATTGCAGACATCTGCAAGGCGGCCACTTGGAAGTCAGTCCATACCTTTGCTAAGCATTACTGCCTGGACACTGATGCCAGGGCAGACGCGCAGGTTGGGCAGGCTTCGCTGCGGAATCTGTTCGCACAATAGTGGCGTAATTTTTGTTCTCCACCGCCGCTTGGTGTGGGGATGGGCTTGCCATTCTATTGACTAGATTATGACTATACACAGAGATCCCCTACTACAGAAGGAGTAGTTTCTGTCCTGTATCTCCAGTTCTGTAGTAGGGGTATCTCTGTTATAGTCATAAGCGCCCGCCCTCCTCCCCGGTGGAGAGAGGTATTCATGTAAGGAATGCTACAGGTCTGGCGTGTTCCGCCTTCAAAAAGAACTGAAAGTAACTGGGACCAGCAGGGCATTCTGGGATACTGTGAAGTTCTGGAAAGTTCTCTTAAAGGCACAGTATCCTGTTTTGAGCCACATAATGGCAGCCTATGGGGCTTGTCTGTCCAGATTCTTCTCTCTATCATTCCTGAGGGATTTTGCTGGTAAAGCAAGGGAAATCTGTACAGGCTTTGCTGTTTTGTGGATTTTATGGTGGAATTTCTAGTTGAAGTACCGGACAGTGTAGCCTTTTTAGGCTGCATTATCTTTCTTTAAATTCTCTCTTAAGTGTCTATGCATTTCTGCATTTTTTGACACTGTAAGAGATTATTTTTGATTGCTCCGGGGTCCACGCACATGGGCGGGACTATTCACTAGATTATGACTATAACAGAGATACCCCTACTACAGAACTGGAGTTACAGGACAGAAACTACTCCTAATTTGCTAATAAAGCCCTTAAGGTTTGGACACCATCCTCTCTGGCGTTTCTGTCGAACCACATGGTTTTCACTGTACTGCAATATGTTGCTGATGTTAGCTCCCTTCTTACACTTCAAGACGACAATCAAAGTTCCATACAACCAGTGCGGTGTCTTCTTAGGTGACTTCACCAAGAGATTGAGATTAAGATCCCCGCTCAATTAACAGCTATAGTGCACATAAAATCTACACCTTTCTTTTGCAGTTGTTTCAAACAGTATGCTTTATGCAAACATTCTAATTAATTCACTGTAGTGTCCACAATGTCCTACAAAGAAATACAGGTCACAATAGTTCTTCAATGCCTCTGTAGATTTTAGTCTGGCCACTAATTCTTTCTTTGGGTAAACTCCATCATTAGAGACAGTATGCTCCAGATAAGTAATTTAATCACTATCTAATTTTAAATGTTATTTATCGTCATTTTAATGAGCTCTCGATACAGAGTCATGTTGTTTTTGTGTCTTTTAAAAAATATATTATTTTCGAGCATGTGTTCAACTAGAATTTCTTCCCATATGTGTGACACTGCGCTTTGGGAATATAAAACACAGCTAAAGCTAAATCAAAGGCTCCTTTTGGAGTGGAAAGTTATGCTAAATTACTAATATTAAGTGTAATGCAAGCTTGTAACATGCTTTCCCCAAATCCAAAGTAGGGAACAGTTCAGCATTGCTCAGTGCTGACAAAATGTCGGCTACATTCAGAAACTAATGACGATCTCCCCAGATATTTTTAGGTAAGGATCTTCAATCTTAACATGTGGGTATATGTTTATCTGTCTTTTCCGAAATTAAATTTGGATCACCAAGTTTGATGACAGAATTGGTTACATTCTGTCATCAAGACCGAACTTGTTTAACTCTTTCTTGTTACCTTTTTTCTCTGTGTAATAGGAACCTAACTTTGTTTACTGCAAGTTATGGCCCAATTATCATAATCTGTTAATGGTGGCATTCTTTTAATTCCCGGTTTCTCTGTAAAAACTTTTGGATATTCTTGGTACATTTACACACTATTGTTCTCCTGCCCTTGACAGCACACACAGTTCCTATATAGTGGGTGTCACCTCAAGAATTTGGACTTTTAGGAGTAACCACCGGAAACAGGTTAGTAGAAGAAAGTTTCCTCATCATCAGGGAGGGGTGACAATATCTCTCTAGTAGTAAAAGTCCCTACAGCATGTCACTTTACATAACATTCCGAAACATATCAAGCAAAGAAGTTAAGAGCAGAAAGGGAGCAAAATAAATAAAGTTTGCTGAAAACCTTATTGGACGTTCATTCTCACATTGAATATACCCAAAGTGCACACATCCAACGTTGGAAGTGTCCGTCATCATGAGTGATGGCATTCTGTCTATTTAGCTTTTCACACAGGGATGCGTAAGCACTGATAGGAAAAGGAGTCTGCCATAAGTCTCAGCACTACTCCACCATGAACTACTGCTAGTTAGAAGATGTTTGTAGTCTAACCCGACGGCACAGGCCTGCTTAATAATGTTATTCTACATATACTAAGTGGTATTAATTGAAGAGTCTAACATGCCAAATGGTTAAATCTCAATTTCATGCTAGTCTGTTATGTTTCTCCATGAACGAAAAACATTATTGGAGGGTTGCTCCTTCTGAAAGAATAAAGAACAGACAAGTTACAGAGTCACCAAGATAGTTTAGCAACCTTCACTAGTCAAGTGAATGGAATTTGTGATCCATATAAATTATAGTTAGAGTATCAGACAAACATGGGTCAGTAGTTTGAAACTGCATCTTTTCTGGATGGGGAGCCCGTGGGGGTCTCTTAGGTGCCAGGTGATGTGGATCCTTTTGGGTAGGTTGAGGATCAGTCTGGATGCTTTGTTCTGGACTCTAGAGTCTTCTCATGAGTTCGCTGATGGGGCCTCCATAGAGTGCGTTGCCCTAGTTCAAGCAGCTGGTGATGAGGGCCTGCGTCACTGTTTTCTTGGTGCTGATGGGGAGCTATTTGAAGACTCTGCGGAGCATGCGGACAGTGTGGAAGCAGGCTGAGGAGATGGCTTTGACCTGTCGTTTCACAGACAGTTTGCTATCCAGTATGGTCCCATGGTTGCAGGCGTGGTCTTTTGGATTAGGGGTGGGTCCGATTTCCGATGGCCATCAGTAGTCGTTCCAGTGAGAGATGTGGCTGCTGAAAATCAACACTTCATGTTGTCCGTTTTGAGCTTCAAGCAGTTGTCCTTCATCCAGGCTGAGATGTTCTTAATGCAGTTGTGGAAGTTAGTCTTCGTCATGCTGGGTCCGCTGAGAGCGAGAGGACGAGCTGGGTGTGGGTGTAGGCGATGATGTTGCTGTTGTGGGTTCTGACGATGTCTGTTAGAACCTTCATGTGATGTTGAAGAGGGTTGGACTGAGGGATGAACCTTGTGGGACACTGTAGGAGAGTAGGGTCTGCAATCCTATGATCACCCCAGATTTTTGCTTTTTGCTTCACTAGCTTACGACTTTCCCTGGTTGTGGGCCTGCTAATCAGACCCACAGCCTAGCTGTTCTCTCTCTAAATTGACACACATGTACCTTAGGTGCATTTACCAATTGGTACTGGGCCACCTTATCAGTCCCTGTACAGTATACCTTAGGTATCCAGGGCATAGGTGTACCCAGGGCCTACCAGGGGCTGCAGCATGTATTATGCCACCCCTGGCTGGCCATCCAAATCTGACACAACTGGCTGCACGACAGCTGGGGCAAGGTGGTGTAATCACCCTTTGCTTTAGGTATAGTATTCCTATATCTAACCCTAAAATGGACACATGTATTCCTATCAGTCACTCCTATGGCAGGCCTTATCAATCCTGAAGGCAGAGTGCTTGGAATTATGTGAGATGGTGCTCTGGCATGAGCTGAGCCTGTTTGCAGCTTGCGGAACCAAGTCCTAATAGCTGCTCCATGATAACGCGTACCATATACTCTTAAGTACATTATAATCCTCGCGGTTATTTGCCAACTTTGGTATCGCTTTATCAAAACATGTCGAGTAAGGTGTCATACGAATTGGAATACTAACCCCTCGCCAATTCTGGCGATGGGGTTAGCATTCCACCCTTCTAGAGGGAAACGACATGTATGTAACTGTGAACCCCGGTTAAAGTTAACTCAAGCCTCAGCATCACAAAATGGATGCTGCCACCACAGACACAAGTCTGACCTCCTGCTGCTGGGAGTCCTTCCAGCGAGGAGAGCTTGGACAAAGGGTTTCCTGTCAGGGGCGGTGCTAGCACCATCCCAGACAGGGTTTTGTGTATCCCAGGTAGGCAGGGCTAAGAGGAAGGTGACTGCAAGTGGCACCCCGGTGCTCACTGTGCATATGCCGGCTTAAACCAGTTCCAGGGGCACACCAGCCCCTGAGCTGGGGAAAGTCCGGACAAGGGAGAGGGGGTAACCACCCCCCTCCTGGTCCCACCCATGGGCAGGACCTAGTTGCGTGCCAGCCCCTTTTCTTAGGATAAAGGTAGGAGCGGGCCCCCTTCCCAAATTAGATAATTCTGAATCTTGACTACTTTCCACGAAAGGAACTCTTGATACCTTCTGAAGACTCTCCCTTGTGGCTAAGGAGTAGCCACCCTGCACCCGCAGGCACCATCTAAGCATTGCGGTTTGCTGCAAGTCCATCCTCCGGATCAAGACTGCCCAGCTCGACGAGACCCGGATTCCCTGGCATCTCTGACCTCTACCTGCATCATCAGCCCAGCTGAGATTCGTGGGTGTGACGAGACCTGAAGGGACCGGCCATCTTCAAAACTGCACGACGCTTAACCAGCACGACCGCCGAGGGATCCTCGAGTGAGTGCTTTGGGGTTTGAGAAGCCCTAACCCTGAGCAGCTCCAGCACCGAAGTCCAGCCCCCCAGCATCCACGAGATCTGCGTGGGGCCCTTCTGCTCTTTGCTGCTCACCGCGTAGTCCGGCCACTTGCCTGCTGGCTAGTAGCCCTCTTGACGACGCACCACGACGATTTCATCGCTGGTTTGGTTGCTCCAGACTGGCCCCTGCTCCCCTCCAACAGAGGAGCACCCCGGACCCTCCTCGTCCACTCCAGACCCCATCTTGTCTCCACCGCGTGCGCTTGCCTTTGCCAAGGTTTGTTGCCCCCATCTTGGGTCCAGCATCGCCGACAGCAGAGACCTGCGTGGGACAGCTCGCACCTCCAGCCTGGTCGCCGACAACGCCTCCTAGCCCGGGGGACTGCCGAGTCCAGCGTCGCCCACTCACCTGGTCGAGGTGACTTCATCCGGTGCCATCCTGGTGCCCACACAATCACTGGCTAGTGATTAAGAACTGAGTCCCCTCTGCTTTCAGGTCATCTCCATCACCGATCCAGGCTTGGATCACACCGAACTTCTTCACTGGTCGCCTGCCAGCAACTTCTTCTTTCAGGCTCCATAGACTACAACGAGGATTCCCGACGTCTTTTGAACCCTATGCAGCCGCAGCCCCTGGGCTAGGTAACCCGAGCATTTCGGTGCTCCAACGTAGGTTCACTATCTAAGTGTCCAGATCCTTTTTCGTTTTCAGTCTAACTAGTCGGATTCGTCCGGAAACAGTGACTTAAGAAATACTAGCCTCCATAGACTTTGTCCCGCATCCCGCGTGAGAGTGCACACTCTGCACCCGATCTCCCTAGGCCTCCTGCTCCTATCCTTAGGGTTCAGAAGTGTAGTCCTAGCGATCCTGAAGCCTCTGGATCTTGTTACTTACCTGCTAGTATTTCGCATTCCACTTTTAGTGTATATGGTTTTTCGTGCCCCTCGGGCATTTGTATAAATTGTGCAACTCGAAGTATTTTCTTAAGAGTTTTGTATTGTGCTTAGCTCCCTGACTCATAAAGAGTTCAGGGTACACTTGTTATAAATAAATATCCTTTATTTTCATAACAACTTGTGTGGTGTCCTTTCACTTGGTGTTCAAGGGGTATATGTGATGGTATAACAGCTGGCTTAACACGCCCTCTAGAGTTTAGCCTAAAGACTGCTCTTGTCCATGCTACTAGGATAGCTGGTCTATAAGGTTGACTTACAACCAATCATCAATAAGGGTCGTTTGGTATGATACACAGTGATCACTAGAATAGTGAGCACTATATATCAGGCCAACTTCTCACATTGGTGTGCAGCGGTTGGGATTTGAGCTTGCTGTTGTTTTACCACACATATCCTAAGAATATCATTTGAAAGATCACATAAGTACCAAGGTACATATAACTTAGCTTAGAATACTCTGAGTTCTACTGAACCAGCTGTTGTAGTGTAACAGGGCTTAGCACACCCTGACTACAACTCTTAGCAAGGGATCAGTAGGCAAGCAAATAGTGTAGGTAAGTGCACCACTTACCTCACTAGATAAGCATGTCAGACACAGGAGAGAACTCAGTGGCTCCCCTTGTGCCAGTTGACCCTCCACAGGTCATGTCAAGATATGCAGCTCTTAGCTTCCAGGAGATGAGACAACTGTGTACCTCCAGGAAGCTAAAACAGGGTTCTAACCCTACCACTCCTTTTCTGATAGGTCTCTTACAGACTTATGATGCCAGGAGGGCTTCTAACACAGGCTCCCCTAATCCAGATGGGAGCATGCCCCCCTTAGAGGGAACCCTTGGGGACCCTGACCTCAACCTCAATGGAACAGGAAGTGAAGGAGAGGAAGAGGATCAGGAGTTGTCAGGGGATGAGGCAGACAAAGGCCAGGTAGTAGTCAGTAGACTCACCAGGACCAACTTAAGCAGGCATGAGAATGGAACTGGGGGACCCCCAGGCCCACTCTCAGGCAGGCTTAACATTGGGAATGGACGAGTTAGGTCTCTCTCAAGAGGCTCTAACAGATCCATTTGTACCAATGGCTCTCAGGCCTCTTCTCACAGAGGGATGACATCCACTCAGAGAAGAGAGCATGAAGCTAAGATGAGGGAAGTCAATCTGAGGATTGAGAGGGAAGAACTTGCCCTTGCCAAGGAAAGACTTGCCTTTGCTAGAGAGCAGAGATTGAGTGGGGCAGACCCCACTAGTGGCAGCATTATCCCTAGAGATAAAGACAGGAGTTTAGACACTAGACACCTGAGTAAGATAGTGCCCCCCTTTAAACAAGGGGAGGACATCCACAAATGGATGACTGCTTTGGAGAGGGCCTGCACTGTCCAGTGCGTCCCCCAGAGTCAGTGGGCAGCTATCTTGTGGCTCTCCTTTGAAGGCAAAGGTAGAGATAAGCTCCTCACTACTAGAGCTGAGGATGCTAACAATTACCAAGTCCTGAAGAATACACTGATTGATGGGTTTGGCTTAACAACTGAGCAGTACAGTTTGCTGTTCAGAGACACCCAGAAAATTCAGTCTCAGGATTGGGCAGACTTTGTCGATTGTGCCACTAAGGCTTTGGAAGGCTGGTTGCTGGGTAGCAAGGTTACTGATTACACAGGGTTGTATAATGTTATCATGAGAGAACAGATTTTAAATAACTGTCAGAACCAGTTGTTGCATCAGCACCTTGTTGACTCAGATCTGACCTCTCCCCAAGAATTGGGAAATAAGGCAGACAGATGGGTCAGAACAAGGGTCAAGCAGAACCAGAATCAGAACCAGGGTGGTCAGAAGAAAGCAGACCAAAAGGGTAGTAACAAGAGTGAACAAAATGACCAGAAGTCTTCAACAGGTCCCCAACAAACCAAAGAGGGTGGGGGTCAGGCTTCACAGCAGAAAAAGAAGACTCAAGAAGGCCAGTCAAAAAGGTGGTGCCAATACTGTAAAAGTAAGACTCGCTGGTTTAGTGAGTGCACCAAGAAAGGAGGGCAAACTCCTACCACTACAGCCCCTAAGGCACCTGCACCCCCTAGTACAGTCAGTAGTGGTAGTGCACCTCCCAAGGGATTAGTTGGGTTAACCTTGGGAACTGAGGGGTATGACAACCTAGTTGGCACACTCATTCAGGCTGTCCTTGTCTGTACAGGGGATGTGGATATATCCCCTGATGCCAGTCCCAATACTTTGGGCAAATACAGGCAGACACCTTTAATTAATGGAAAAGTGGCTCAGGCCTACAGGGACACTTGTGCCAGTGTCACAATGGTGACACCTAACTTTGTGGACCCTGGACAGATCATGCCAGGTACAGATTTCCTGGTGACCAATGCCAGCATTGTCACTACCAATCATAGTATGGCAGTTGTTGATTTCTCCTGGGGATGGGTAAGTGACCCAAAGAAAGTTGTGGTTAGTTCAGACCTCCCAGTAGAATGTCTGTTGGGCAATGATTTGGAAACATCACTATGGTCAGAAGTGGAGCAGAGGACTCACGTGGAAATGTTAGGCTTGCCAGCACATGTCCTTGCTGTGACTAGGCCACAGGCCAAAAGATGCCCCACTGAACAGGTGCTGGATCCTGGAACAATGGACCAGACACCTCCCAAGAGAAGGAGCAGTAGGGTTAAGGCATTGCCTTCCCCCTTGCCCCAGGTTGTGGATCAAGTCTCAGAGGAGGCTGACCTTAAGAAACTGAGGGAAACTGAGCCTAAAGAACTTGAACCTGATCCTGAGTTTCTGGGCTCAGGGGGACCCTCCAGGGAAGACCTGGGGAAGGCACAGTTAGACTGCCCTTCACTTGAACCCCTCAGACAGCAGGCTGCTGCTGAGGCTGCAGTGAACGCCACAGGTACCCACAAGGTATACTGGGATGATGGACTCCTGTACTCTGAGTCAAGAGACCCCAAGCCTGGTGCAACCAGGAGGCTGGTCATTCCCTTGTCTCAGAGGGGTTTCCTTCTTACCTTGGCCCATGAGATTCCCCTTGCAGGACACTTAGGCCAGAATAAGACTTGGGACAGACTTGTCCCACACTTTCACTGGCCTCACATGAATGAAGATACCAAGGAGTTTTGTCGCTCCTGTGTCACTTGCCAAGCCAGTGGTAAGTCAGGTGGCACAACAAAGGCCCCCCTTATACCACTACCTGTGGTGGGGGTACCCTTTGAGAGAGTGGGGATTGACATTGTTGGTCCAATGGAACCCCAGACAGCATCAGGGCACACGTTTATACTGGTGGTGGTGGACCATGCCACCAGGTATCCTGAAGCTATTCCGCTTAGGACCACTACAGCACCTGTTGTGGCAAGAGCCCTAGTTGGAGTGTTCTCCAGAGTGGGCTTCCCTAAGGAGGTTGTCTCTGACAGAGGTGCAAACTTCATGTCAGGATATCTGACTGCAATGTGGAAGGAATGTGGTGTCAACTATAAATTCACCACACCCTATCACCCACAGTGCAATGGGCTTGTTGAGAGATTCAACAGGACCCTCAAAGGGATGATTCATGGACTACCTGAAAAGCGCAGGCGTAGATGAGATGTCCTGATACCCTGCCTCTTGTTTGCTTACAGAGAGGTCCCACAGAAGGGGGTTGGCTACAGCCCTTTTGAACTTCTGTTTGGGCATCCTGTAAGAGGACCCCTTTGTTTGGTGAAGGAAGGATGGGAGAAACCTCTCAAAAAGCCTGCAGCCAACACTGTGGACTATGTACTTGGTCTCCGCTCCAGGATGGCTGAGTACATGGAAAAGGCATCTAAAAACCTTGAGGCCAGCCAAGAATTACAAAAAGCTTGGCATGACCAAAAGGCTGTCCTGACTGTTTACCAGCCTGGACAGAAGGTGTGGGTGCTGGAGCCAGTGGCCCCAGCAGCACTCAAAGACAAATGGTCTGGGCCCCACACAATCATTGAGTAAAAGGGAGAGGTCACCTACCTGGTGGACCTTGGAACTCCCAGGAGCCCCCTCAGGGTGCTCCATGTAAACAGGCTCAAAGCATATGTCGACAGGAAGGACATGGGCTTGCTCATGGCCACAGATGAGGGACAGGGGGAGGAGAGTGACCCTCTCCCAGACCTGCTCACTCAGAACCCTGATGATGGGTCAGTAGATGGTGTTGTCTTTTGTGGCAGCCTCTCTGAACATCAGCAAAAGGATTGCAAACAAGTTCTTCAATCCTTTAGACATATGTACTCTCTGACACCCAGTCAGACCAATTGGTGTACCCATGAGGTTGACACTGGGGACAGTCTGCCAGTCAAGAGTAAAATCTACAGACAGCCTGATCAGAGACTGCATCAAGACAGAAGTGCAGAAAATGTTGGAGCTGGGAGTCATTGAGCCCTCAGATAGCCCTTGGGCTAGTCCAGTAGTTCTAGTGCCAAAGCCTCACACCCAGGGTGGTAAGAAAGAGATGAGGTTTTGCGTAGACTACAGAGGTCTCAATGCAGTCACTAAGACTGATGCCCACCCAATACCAAGAGCAGATGAACTTATAGACAGATTGGCTTCTGCCAACTACTTAAGTACATTTGACCTGACAGCTGGGTATTGGCAAATCAGGTTAGCTGAGGAGGCCAAGCCCAAAACAGCATTTTCTACCCCTGGTGGGCATTATCAATTTGTGGTAATGCCCTTTGGTCTGAAAAATGCACCTGCCACCTTCCAAAGGCTGGTGAATCAAGTTCTCACTGGGTTGGATGACTTCTGTGCAGCATATCTTGATGATATAGCTGTCTTTAGCTCCACCTGGGAGGATCACCTGGTCCACCTGAGGAAAGTGTTAGAGGCACTGCAAAAGGCAGGTCTGACTATCAAGGCCACTAAGTGCCAGATAGGGCAGACACAGGTTGTATACCTGGGCCACCTTGTAGGTGGAGGCCAGGTTCAGCCACTGGAGAGCAAGATACAGGCCATCAAGGACTGGGCTCCTCCAACCACCCAGACTCAGGTTCGAGCTTTCTTGGGCCTGACTGGATATTACAGGAAATTTGTCAGAAATTATGGATCCATTGTGACTCCACTTAATGACCTGACAAGTAAAAAGATGCCAAAGAAAGTTCAGTGGACAGCAAGCTGTCCAAAAGCATTCGATTACCTAAAGCAGGCCATGTGCACAGCACCTATCCTAAAGAGTCCAGACTACTCCAAAACATTCATTGTCCAAACAGATGCTTCTGAGTTGGGTGTGGGAGCTGTTCTATCTCAGCTGAATTTTGATGGTCATGACCAGCCCATTGCTTTTATTAGCAGAAGGCTGACCCCCAGAGAGAAGAATTGGTCAGCTATTGAGAGGGAGGCCTTTGCTGTGGTTTGGGCCCTGAAGAAATTGAGGCCATACTTGTTTGGCACTCATTTCAAGATTCAGACCGACCATAAGCCCCTCTTGTGGCTAAATCAGATGAAGGGTGAAAACCCCAAACTACTTAGGTGGTCCATTTCCCTACAGGGGATGGATTTTACAGTGGAGCATAGACCTGGCACTGATCATGGCAATGCAGATGGGCTCTCCAGGTATTTCCACTTAGAGCAAGAAGACTCACCTGGTCAAGGTTAGCTTATTGTCCCAAAGTTTGGGGGGGGTCATGTAGGAGAGTAGGGTCTGCAATCCTATGATCACCCCAGATTTTTGCTTTTTGCTTCACTGGTTTATGACTTTCCCTGGCTGTGGGCCTGCTAATCAGACCCACAGCCTAGCTGTTCTCTCTCTAAATTGACACACATGTACCTTAGGTGCATTTACCAATTGGTACTGGGCCACCTTATCAGTCCCTGTACAGTATACCTTAGGTATCCAGGGCATAGGTGTACCCAGGGCCTACCAGGGGCTGCAGCATGTATTATGCCACCCCTGGCTGGCCATCCAAATCTGACACAACTGGCTGCACGACAGCTGGGGAAAGGTGGTGTAATCACCCTTTGCTTTGGGTATAGTATTCCTATATCTAACCCTAAAATGGACACATGTATTCCTATCAGTCACTCCTATGGCAGGCCTTATCAATCCTGAAGGCAGAGTGCTTGGAATTATGTGAGATGGTGCTCTGGCATGAGCTGAGCCCGTTTGCAGCTTGCGGAACCAAGTCCTAATAGCTGCTCCATGATAATGCGTACCATATACTCTTAAGTGCATTAGAATCCTCGCGGTTATTTGCTAACTTTGGTATCGCTTTATCAAAACATGTCGAGTAAGGTGTCATACGAATTGGAATACTAACCCCTCGCCAATTCTGGCGACGGGGTTAGCATTCCACTCTTCTAGAGGGACACGTCATGTATGTAACTGTGAACCCCGGTTAAAGTTAACTCAAGCCTCAGCATCACAAAATGAATGCTGTCACCACAGACACAAGTCTGACCTCCTGCTGCTGGGAGTCCTTCCAGCGAGGAGATCTTGGACAAAGGGTTTCCTGTCAGGGGCGGTGCTAGCACCATCCCAGACAGGGTTTTGTGTATCCCAGGTAGGCAGGGCTAAGAGGAAGGTGACTGCAAGTGGCACCCCAGTGCTCACTGTGCATATGCCGGCTTAAACCAGTTCCAGGGGCACACCAGCTCCTGAGCTGGGGAAAGTCCGGACAAGGGAGAGGGGGGTAACCACCCCCCTCCTGGTCCCACCCATGGGCAGGACCTAGTCGCGTGCCAGCCCCTTTTCTTAGGATAAAGGTAGGAGCGGGCCCCCTTCCCAAATTAGATAATTCTGAATCTTGACTACTTTCCACGAAAGGAACTCTTGATACCTTCTGAAGACTCTCCCTTGTGGCTAAGGAGTAGCCACCCTGCACCCGCAGGCACCATCTAAGCATTGCGGTTTGCTGCAAGTCCATCCTCCGGATCAAGACTGCCCAGCTCGACGAGACCCGGATTCCCTGGCATCTCTGACCTCTACCTGCATCATCAGCCCAGCTGAGATTCGTGGGTGTGACGAGACCTGAAGGGACCAGCCATCTTCAAAACTGCACAACGCTTAACCAGCACGACCGCCGAGGGATCCTCGAGTGAGTGCTTTGGGGTTTGAGAAGCCCTAACCCTGAGCAGCTCCAGCACCGAAGTCCAGCCCCCCAGCATCCACGAGATCTGCATGGGGCCCTTCTGCTCTTTGCTGCTCACCGCGTTGTCCGGCCACTTGCCTGCTGGCTAGTAGCCCTCTTGACGACGCACCACGACGATTTCATCGCTGGTCTGGTTGCTCCAGGCTGGCCCCTGCTCCCCTCCAACAGAGGAGCACCCCGGACCCTCCTGGTCCACTCCAGACGCCATCTTGTCTCCACCGCATAGGCTTGCCTTTGCCAAGGTTTGTTGCCCCCATCTTGGGTCCAGCATCGCCGACAGCAGAGACCTGCGTTGGGCAGCTCGCACCTCCAGCCTGGTCGCCGACAACGCCTCCTAGCCCGTGTGACTGTCGAGTCCAGCGTCGCCCACTCACCTGGTCGAGGTGACTTCATCCGGTGCCATCCTGGTGCCCACACAATCACTGGCTAGTGATTAAGAACTGAGTCCCCTCTGCTTTCAGGTCATCTCCATCACCGATCCAGGCTTGGATCACACCGAACTTCTTCACTGGTCGCCTGCCAGCAACTTCTTCTTTCAGGCTCCATAGACTACAACGAGGCCTCTGGATCTTGTTACTTACCTGCTAGTATTTCGCATTCCACTTTTAGTGTATATGGTTTTTCGTGCCCCTCGGGCATTTGTGTAAATTGTGCAACTCGAAGTATTTTCTTAAGAGTTTTGTATTGTGCTTAGCTCCCTGACTCATAAAGAGTTCAGGGTAGACTTGTTATAAATAAATATCCTTTATTTTCATAACAACTTGTGCGGTGTCCTTTCACTTGGTGTTCAAGGGGTATATGTGATGGTATAACAGCTGGCTTAACACGCCCTCTAGAGTTTAGCCTAAAGACTGCTCTTGTCCATGCTACTAGGATAGCTGGTCTATAAGGTTGACTTACAACCAATCATCAATAAGGGTCGTTTGGTATGATACACAGTGATCACTAGAATAGTGAGCACTGTATATCAGGCCAACTTCTCACAGACACCGCAGCTGATGAACCTTGAGCTGTGAGGTGAAGGGAGAAAGACTGACTCTGGGTGCGCCCCGTGAAGAAAGATGTAATCTATCAAAGAGTGGCGTCTTTGATTTCGATTTGGTGCAGTCGATTGATGAGTGTGTGGTGGGAGACGGTGTTGAAGACTGCAGAGAGGTCGAGAAGGATCACGGCGGATGATTCTCCTCTTTCGAGTAGGGTGCTGATGTCATCTGTCGCGGTGATCAGGGCCGTCTCAGTGCTGTAATTGGCTCTGAATCCTGATTGGGAGGGGTCTAACAGGTTGTTTCTCTCTAGGTGTTCACCGAGTTGGAGGTTGATGGCCGACTTTAGGACTTTGGCGGGAAATGGGAATAGCGAGATGGGACGGTAGTTCTGGAGGAAGCTGGGGTCTGCAGAGGGTTTCTTGAGACGAGGTCTGACCTCTGAGAGTTTCCAGGCAATGGGAAAGGTGGCTGTGGCAATGGAGGCATTGAGGATTGTGGTGAGCTGGTGGCTGATCTCATTGGTTCTGAGGCTGAAGAGTTGATGGGGGAATCGGTTGGTGGGTGCTCCTGAGTAGATGAAGTACATTAGGGCAGCAGTGTTCGTGTGATGAGTTATTCCAGTGTGGTGAGCGGGTGGTCAGCGGCTGTCTTCGTGGAAATGGGGAGGCTGAGGAGGTCGGTGGGTTGGGGATCGAAGTTTCTGAACATGGTGGCTGTCTTGTTATGGAAGTGGTCTGCAAAAGCGTTCCAGACTTCCTGTAAGGAGGGGATCAAGTTTTCTGTGGCTGATGGCAGGTGAACTCTCTGATGATGGTGAAGAGCTCCTTGGTGTAGTTGGTGCTGGCCTTGATGCAGTCAGGGCCTCTTTTTTGTGACATTAAGTAGGTAGTAGTAGTTGTTGAGGGCAGACATGAAGTGTTGTTTCTTCTAGTGCGCCATCTTCTTTCTAGTCGTGTGCATCTGCGTTTTGCCGCGCTGAGTTCTAGGGTGTACCAGCTGGCTGGTTTGGTGAGTCTGCATGTTCTGGCTGGTTTTGTGGGGGTGACTCGGTCGGTGGCGCTGGTGCTACATGTGTTGATGTTCTCTACTGCCTGATTGAGGCTGATGGAGTAGTCCAGCTTGGTGATGCTGAGGGCATTTGTCCATTGGTGCTATGTGACCTTGGTCGAGCTGTGGAAGGGGGTGGTAGGTGGCTGGGGTGGTAAGGTGGCTGGGGGTGGTCTGGTGAACGTGATGTGGACAATGGAATAATCAGTCCGGGTGAGTTCTGTGGTGTGGCTATATCTAACTCTGTTGCTCAATGTGAAGATTGAGTCCAGCGTATGTCCTTCTCTGTGCGTGGGGTCAGAGGCCAGCAGCGTGACGCTGATGTACATTCGTTCTATGAAGTCAGTGGATTTGATGTCTCTGGGGTCATCCAGGAGGAAATGGAGATCTCCCAGGAAGATATTAGTGTTCGGATTCAGTGGCAATACCACACATGTTGGCATGCCTCATAAGAGGCACTTCAACATGGCACCTTGTTGCTTATGAACGAGATGAATTTCGACTGAAGCACTTTTTAATGGTGATGGCGCAGCCAGCTTTAACATATCACTGGGATATAGAGGTGAGCGAGGCCTTGAAAGCTTGGGCCAGATGCTCAGCTCTGGGTTCTCCAGGAGCCTCAAGCCCAACATGAGCCAAGCAGAAACACTCCCCTCTTAGAGTGGGGTCATCTGTCAAAGGTTGAGAAAGACAAACTTTTGTTAAAACAGACACATTGTCTTTTGGCATCTTTGACAAACAGACAATGCCTCTGTTGGTGTTTCTAAAAATTTTCACTGAATGTTGGTTTCCATAGGCTGTGAAAACCAGCATTGTGTTGAACTCTAAAAAAACATTAACAAAAATGCATTATCTTTTGATACATCTGACCAATAGACAATAGACAATGTGTATGTGTTGGTGAGTCATAAAGTTTTAACACAATGATGGTCTTCACAGGCATTGTGTTAAAACTCTTGAAAATAAAATACACAAAACCCAAAGGCGCTCTCACAGCAAGGAGAATAAATGGGGTGGGGGGTAGGGGAGGAAGGTAAGGATGCAGCCTTTGCTAAGAAAGCTTTTTGAAAAAAACAAGGGAACCCAAAGGTAATATTACTAGGGACCTTGGGTGAGACAATTGTTACTAAAGACAGCGGTCCCTAAACAACTTAAGGTAGAGAACAACTTATAAACATATGCTATATAGACAGTATGTTTTTTGTTCAGCCGGACAGCATTTATTTGAGATATAAGCTTTGTAAATGGAAATAATTGTAGGAGAGTAGGGTCTGCTTCCTATGGTTACCCCCACCTTTTGCTGTGATCCTCTGGTTTTTCGACTTTAGTGTGGCTGTGGAACTGCTAATCAGGCCCACAGCTCAGCTATTCTCGCTCTAAATTGATACCATGTACTTTAGGTACATACCAGATTGAATACTGGGTCACCCTTGTGAGCTCCTGTATAGTGTACCATAGGTACCCAGGGCATAGGTGCATCCAAGGCCTACCAGGGGCTGCAGCATGTATTGTGCCACCCCTGGTTTGCCTTCCAAACTGACACTGCAGGTCTGTGCTAACAGCCTGGGTAAGGTGGTGTAATCACCCCTTACTTAGATATAGTCAAACTTAATGCAAAGAAAACTGAATTTCTTCTAATTTCCCCTCCTAAAACCGACCCCAAAACTCAGACTTGGATTAAGGCCATCACAGCCTTAAACTTTCCACCGACTATTGTTAACTCAGCCATATCGCTGGGAATAACCTTGGACTGCAACTTGAACATGCAAGGCCAAATATGCCAGATTCCACCTGAACTACCTATAAAAACTGAAACCCTTCCTGGACGCTCCCGACCTAAAAATGGCAGTCCAAGCACTAGTCATTTCTAGACTGGAATATGGCTGCTCCACCCTCTCTGGCTTACCCAAGATCTCTCTAAAACCCTTAAAAGCCTGCCTCAATGAGGCCGCCAGACTACTCACCGGCACAAGGAAATTTGATCACATTTCTCCACACCTGAAAATGCTGAACTGGCTTCCTCTCGAGGCCAGAAAACAGCCTAAACTGGCATGCATCACGCACAAGGCCTTATACTCTAACTCCCCTGCATATCTGGCACAGAAACTTGTGTTATCTGGAGGAATCAGAAACTCGCGGTCCGCTAGTGACCTCCTACTCCAGCCTGCACGCTTTCGGAAACAAAATGTATAATCGGGCATTCGCTGGGGCTGCACCAAGAATATGGAACTCCCTCCCACCCGCCATCAGAAGAATCCCCTCTATTGCACGTTTCAAAAAGCAGGCCAAATCCTTCCTCATGAGTAAATTCCTCATATAAACCCTGTCCCATAACCCCAACAGAGGCTATTGCCTCCTTCCGTCGACCTTTCGCCCCATCAAGAAACCCGGAGCCTATCTTCAGCAACTATAATGTTAACTATACCTTTATCCTTCCTTCCCACCCGTGTCCTCTGCAACTGTAATGCTAACTGTACCTTGTGGTCCTCGCATCCCCCTTGTACTCCCGTGATTCCATGCCTTTTGTACAACTCTTGGACTATCTAAAGAGCTCTGATACCCTAACGGGTCAAGTTTGCGCTCTATAAAACACAAAAATAAAATAAAATACAAGTATATAGACACATACACACCTATAAGCCACTCCTAAGACAGAGCTCGACAATGCTGGAGGTAGAGTGCTTGGTTTTATGTGATAGGGTGCCCTAGCATGAGCTGAGCCCTCTGCAGCTTTCGGAACCATCTCCTTATAGCTGTTCTATGATATAGCCATACCATATACTCTTAAGTGCATTATAATCCTCGCAGGTAATGCTAACTTTGGTTTGGCCTTATCAAAACATATCGTGTAAGGTGTCAAACACTTTGGAATACTACCCCCCCTGCCAGTCCTGGTGGTGCGGGTAGCATTCCACCCTTCTAGAGGGAGACGACATGTAGTTACGGGTTTACCCAGTTAAAGTTAAACAGAGCCTCCGCTTCACAAAATGGATGCTACTGCCACAGACAGGAGTCTGCCCTCCTGCTTCTGCACAAAACTCTGGCAGGGGAGTCCTAGACAATAGGTTTCCTGTCCAGGGAGGTGCTGGCACCTCTTCAGACAGGCTCTTAGTGTATTGGGGCAAGGAGGGCTGCATTCAGTGAATGCTTTCCAGACACTGCCTGGGGCACACAAGGTGCTCCATGCATTTCCCAGTTCAAACCGGTTGCTGGGGCACTCAGCCCCAGCTCTGGCACGAAGCTGGACAAAGGGGAAGGGGTGTAACCACCCCCACCCCAGGTCCACCCCTAGGAGGGACCTTAGATTTCGTCCAACCCCTAAACGTACTAGAAGTATAGAATCCCAGTCGCCAGGACGTTAGATTATCCTGGATGAAAATCTGCAACATATATCCTGGACCTTCGACATTCCATTTCGACTGAAAGATGGAAGAAATCTCCCTTGTGGTCAAGGAGTGACCACCCTGTTCAAACAGGCACCAACAGCATCTTTGCCGGTCTGCACTTTTGAGGCTCCCGCCAGACCCTGAAGAATCTGTGACACAGAACATGGACTTCCAGACATCTCTGACCCCGACCTTCGCTCACAGCAAAGCTGAGACCAGTGGCGGACACGAGAGACATGGGACTGGAACTCCTGGACATCCTGCATTTTGCTACCTGCATCAACTTCCCGAGGTATCCCGAAGTTGTGCATTGGGGTGCTTGAAGCCCCAGCCCCGAGCAAATTTTGCACTGAAGTTCAGAGACCCACTCTCCACGAGTGTCCCGTGGGCCCACTTTGTGCATTTCCACTCGAAGCGTCTTCGCGGTTCCTAGTCCGTTGGCTAGTGAACTCACAAGAAGACCAGCCTTTGATTTAACTTGTTTTCCTGATTGCTCCAGGCTTGCTCCAACTTCCCTGCAAAGGAGAAGTTCCACAGACCTTGCTGGTCTGCACCGAAGCCAATCTCGACATCCTGCGTGGGTTGTGTTTGCCAAGGCTTGTTGGGTCCAATCTGGATACCGACACCGCAGTCAATTAGATCCTTTGTGGGACAGCTCAAATCCAGCTCCTGATCATCGTCGATTTCTCCTGGACCTCGTGGCTGAAGAGACAATCTTCGCCTTTTTACCTGAAATCACCTGACATCCGGTGGCATCTTTCTGTTGCCGCCCTGGTCGATGGCTAGTGGCCCAGACTCTGTCTCCTCTGCTTTCAGGTTATTCACATCTCTGATCCACCCTTGGATCCACCCGGACACTTTTCCTCTGGTCGCCTGCAGCACTTCTTTGCAGCTCTCCATTGGAATCGACGACAAAACATGACACGAAAAGACACCTATGCACCCGGCTTCCCTGGGTGAGGTAACACGAGTACAAGGGTTCCATCGCAGTTCACCTCCTTGCACCCTTTATCTTTAAAATTGTAACTTGTTCGTTTCCCAGAGAAAGTCAATGGTAACCCGCGGCTGTGTTTAGATACTCCACACGTCTCCCGTGGGCCTCCCACATCCTACCCTTTGGTTGTTCTGAGTAGCCCCAGCGATTCCACAGGCCCCCGGCCTGCTTTCTATTCCTCACATGGTTCTTATACCACTATTTTAGTATATGGTTTGTGAGGCCCCTAGGGCAAAACGTATACTGAGCAACTTATCGTATGCTAATATAGTTCCTTGTATTGTACTTTTACCTCTGACCTCATAAAGAGTGCAGAGGGGTTGTGTTTAGAATGAATACATATATATTTGATATATACCTTGTGTGGTGTGCTTTCATTTGGTACTCAAGAGATTATAAATGGTAAAACAACTTGCTTAACTCGTCGCCAAGTCTTAGCCTGAAGGCTCCTCTACACAGCTACTCCTAGGATAGCTTTCTATAAGGTTAACTTTATAACCTACTATCAATAAGGGTCGATTGGACTGGTGCAAGGTGCCCACTAGAATAATGGACATCATATACCAGGCTAACTTCTCACATTGGTGTGCAGCGGATAGGATAAGAGCTTGGACTTGTTTTACCAAATAATCTTAAGAATATCATTTGAAAAATCACATTAAGGTACCTGTAGGTACATATGAATCAAGACTTATAATACATAAGTTCTACTGAACCTAGCAGTTGTAGGTGGTAAGGGCTTAGCACACCCTACCTACAACTTCTAGAGAGGCTCTAGTAGGTAACAAGTAGTGTAGGTAGGTGCACATACCACACCTCACTAGTCATGGCTTTAAAGGCAGGAGCTAGTGCCTCCATGCCAGATGTCAGCAAAGAGCAGACATCTAAATATGACACATTCACTTTCCAAGACTTGAGAGGATTGTGTGTCACAAGACAATTAAAGCAAGGACATATTCCTATTCCTATTCCTACTTAAGGGTCAGAGTCTTTCGCGCTCGATAATTGACTGTAAAGTTCGTTACGCTAGCGCTTGGTAGCGAGCTAGACTGCTACAAGTGACATTGTGATATTGTGTTTTTAAACTACTATTTTAAAACCTGTGTTTTCTCACCTGTATTCTGCTCGCTCACTCCCCGGTCCACCGCAGCAACTTGTGCTGTTTGTAGTGGAGGGAGGCAAGCGGCACCACTTCCTGGTTGTTCCAGCATAGGCGGCCATCTTAGGACGGTTGACGCGCTAGTCTACCCTTTGCCCTGACTACTTAAGGGTCAGAGTCTTTCGCGCTCGATAATTGACTGTAAAGTTCGTTACGCTAGCGCTTGGTAGCGAGCTAGACTGCTACAAGTGACATTGTGATATTGTGTTTTTAAACTGCTATTTTAAAACCTGTGTTTTCTCACCTGTATTCTGCTCGCTCACTCCCCGGTCCACCGCAGCAACTTGTGCTGTTTGTAGTGGAGGGAGGCAAGCGGCACCACTTCCTGGTTGTTCCAGCATAGGCGGCCATCTTAGGACGGTTGACGCGCTAGTCTACCCTTTGCCCTGACTACTTAAGGGTCAGAGTCTTTCGCGCTCGATAATTGACTGTAAAGTTCGTTACGCTAGCGCTTGGTAGCGAGCTAGACTGCTACAAGTGACATTGTGATATTGTGTTTTTAAACTGCTATTTTAAAACCTGTGTTTTCTCACCTGTATTCTGCTCGCTCACTCCCCGGTCCACCGCAGCAACTTGTGCTGTTTGTAGTGGAGGGAGGCAAGCGGCACCACTTCCTGGTTGTTCCAGCATAGGCGGCCATCTTAGGACGGTTGACGCGCTAGTCTACCCTTTGCCCTGACTACTTAAGGGTCAGAGTCTTTCGCGCTCGATAATTGACTGTAAAGTTCGTTACGCTAGCGCTTGGTAGCGAGCTAGACTGCTACAAGTGACATTGTGATATTGTGTTTTTAAACTACTATTTTAAAACCTGTGTTTTCTCACCTGTATTCTGCTCGCTCACTCCCCGGTCCACCGCAGCAACTTGTGCTGTTTGTAGTGGAGGGAGGCAAGCGGCACCACTTCCTAGTTGTTCCAGCATAGGCGGCCATCTTAGGACGGTTGACGCGCTAGTCTACCCTTTGCCCTGACTACTTAAGGGTCAGAGTCTTTCGCGCTCGATAATTGACTGTAAAGTTCGTTACGCTAGCGCTTGGTAGCGAGCTAGACTGCTACAAGTGACATTGTGATATTGTGTTTTTAAACTGCTATTTTAAAACCTGTGTTTTCTCACCTGTATTCTGCTCGCTCACTCCCCGGTCCACCGCAGCAACTTGTGCTGTTTGTAGTGGAGGGAGGCAAGCGGCACCACTTCCTGGTTGTTCCAGCATAGGCGGCCATCTTAGGACGGTTGACGCGCTAGTCTACCCTTTGCCCTGACTACTTAAGGGTCAGAGTCTTTCGCGCTCGATAATTGACTGTAAAGTTCGTTACGCTAGCGCTTGGTAGCGAGCTAGACTGCTACAAGTGACATTGTGATATTGTGTTTTTAAACTGCTATTTTAAAACCTGTGTTTTCTCACCTGTATTCTGCTCGCTCACTCCCCGGTCCACCGCAGCAACTTGTGCTGTTTGTAGTGGAGGGAGGCAAGCGGCACCACTTCCTGGTTGTTCCAGCATAGGCGGCCATCTTAGGACGGTTGACGCGCTAGTCTACCCCTTTGCCTAATCTTTATAGTTCCCTTTTCGCCGCGCAGCGGTGACGCGCAGCGGTAGCGCCGTATACGCGCCGAAGAGGCGCCAAAGAGAAGCCAGTCTGCGCCAGTCCGCGTCCAGACGCTTCCTGCTGACTGGTGGCCAGGTCCTGTTGTATTGTATGATGGTAGGTCCTCCGCGGTGCTATGGTTCCTCTGCGCTTTGTGATCTTCTTCCCTCTACTACTCAGTCATGTGATCACACGTTCTTACCACTCAATACTGACTTTGTCTGTAAAACATGCAACTGGAGCCCATCACCCCTTCTATCCCATCCTTCATCTCCTATTCATGAGTGGAAAATGTATCTACTAAATTGTAGATCTGTTTGTAAACACTACATCGAATTACGCACACTGATTGAGGAGCTTAAACCCCACGCCCTCTTTTTAACGGAAACCTGGCTTCATATAGACAATGACCCAGCCATTGCCTGGGCAATCCCACAGGGATATACGTTAAAAAGACTGGATCGCCAGATTGGGAGAGGGGGAGGCGTGGCTATTGTTTATCGTGACACCTATAAATGTCGAACCACCCCTGCCAATTTAGCAACTTGCGAAAGTTTACACTTTGCGCTAGAACTCTCCCCTACTACCACCTTCTCGGGCATCCTGGCTTACCGTCCTCCGGGCGCACTTAATGATTTTATTACGAAAATCACAGAGCTTACAGCAAGTATCGTATTATCCTCGTCCAATTTCACCTTGCTGGGGGATTTTAACTTGCATCTGGATGATCCTCACGATACTGCAGCTAACACCCTTTGCACTAACCTTCAAGCGCTGGACTTACATCAAAAGGGGTTTTATGTAACCCATAATAGAGGCCACCTGCTCGACCACATTTATAGCAATATTGATGTTCTTATAGTTGAGCCCCCTATCCCATTACCATGGACGGATCATTTTTTAATTCCCTTTACTTGGCGTACAAACACACCTCCCCTCGCCCACGGCCTTGTTAAACATCACGGTAGGAAATGGCCCTCTCTTCCCCTTTTGGATTGGGAAGATGCCTTGGTTAGAGATAAACCTAAGAAGACGCTGAACGCCCACACTGCAGCTAATAACTTTGATGTGTGGATCACCTCCACACTTGATAAGGTACTCCCGGTACAGGTCTGCAACCCCTCAAAAAGACATAAAGCCTCCCCTTGGTTTACGCCCACTCTTAAGACACAGAAACTAGCCTGTCGCAAACTCGAAAGAGCCTGGAGACAGGACTATTCCGAACTGAGGAAGGATAAATACAGAGTGGCCATTAGGCGTTATAAACAGGAATTAAAGGAGGCACAAGCTGCTTTCTACGGTAGCAAAATCAACACAGCCGCCAATGCCCCTAGGGAAATTTTTAAAATTGTTAAGTCAATCATTTCCCCCCCTGCAGAATGCCCCTCCACGGACGATGCCCAAAACCGTTGTAATGATTTAGCTGCTTTCTTTTCGGATAAAATCCAGACTATATATTCCTCCTTTGGGACTGTCAATAACGATCTGGTACCCCTCATTCCCACAGTCCCTGAGGGTTCTGCCTTCAGTAAACTGGACACAATCCCACTCTTGGATATTCCAGTCCTAGACAAACTTATTTCCAAAACTACCTCTGGCTCCCCTAATGACCCTGCACCCCCTCAGACCCTCAACAAAGCTATGGACGTGATTCGCCCGGTCATATTAGATGTACTTAACACCTCCATCTCCTCAAAAGTCGTACCTCCTTCATGGAAGTGTGCGATGGTGAGGGCTTTGCTGAAGAAGCCCAATCTTGACCAGTCCAACTTGGCGAATTACCGTCCTGTCTCCTTGCTCCCCTGGCTAAGTAAACTGCTGGAGAGGCACGTAAATAACACCTTGATGAGCTATTTGGAAGCAAATAGCCTTCTACGTGCCTCCCAGACAGGGTTTCGCCCTTTACATGGGACTGAAACAGCCCTTCTGGCGGTAACAGAGGAGGCAAGAGCAGTGTTAGACCGGGGAGGAAAAGTCGCCATCATCTTATTAGACCTCAGCGCCGCGTTCGACACGGTAAACCATGTCACGCTATTACAACGTCTGGCGGACATGGGCGTGTCGGGCGCGGCCCTGGAATGGTTGACTTCCTTCCTGGCTGACCGCTTCTTCCAGGTCTTCGAGGGCGAAGTGGTGTCGCCTAAACACCCTCTCAGGTGTGGGGTTCCTCAGGGCTCATCCCTGAGCCCCACCCTGTTTAACACCTACATGGAGCCCCTAGACAGGATAGTCCAACCCTTCGGTGTGCGTATTGTCACCTACGCAGACGATACCCAACTGGTGGTCTCGTTAGACCACTCGGAGGGATCGTCTAACACCTTAGGCCCCTGTCTAGAGGCCGTTGCCAGATGGATGCAATCTTCCTGTCTAAAGCTAAACGGGGAGAAGACAGATGTCATGCTATTGGGTAATCCTTCACCCTCTGTCTTCTCATCCATCTGGCCACCATGTTTGGGCCCACCTCCTGCCCCCAAGCCCCAAATAAAAAGCTTAGGGATCTGGCTTGACACCGCCTTGAACTTCTCAGCCCAGGCCATAAAAACTGCCGCTACCTGTTTTGGATTAATGAGGATGCTCCGGAAGGTGCTCCCTCTGCTTCCATTCCAAGCAAGGAGGATCCTGGTCCAGGCCCTCGTACTATCTCGCCTGGACTATGGGAATGCCCTCTATATGGGAGCCCCATCCTTTGTCACCCAGAAGCTCCAAGTTGCCCAAAACAGTGCGGCCCGGCTGCTTTACAATCTCCCTCGCTGGCAGTCAGCAAGGAATGCCCTAAGGGAACTTCATTGGCTCCCTATAGTGGCCAGAGTTCAATTCAAGGCCATGTGTATTCTACACAAAACCTTCTACCGCCAAGGCCCTGCAATCTTACAGCCCCTGGTTACTCCCTATGTTCCTCCACGTGCCCTCCGATCCGGTACCCTCCAATTGGCTGCCTTGACTAGAATCAAGAAAGCCCGCTGGGGAGGCCGTTCTTTTTCACACACCGCGGCTAAACTGTGGAATACTCTTCCTTTATCCCTGCGAGAAACCACTAACCATCTCGCCTTCAGGAAAGCTTTGAAAACTCACTTCTATGCTAAACTCTGCTGATCTACCCGAGCCTGCGTTAACTAAGCTTTCAGTCACAAGCGCTACGAGGCCTCCGGGTAGATAGCGCTATATAAGTGTAGTTTTCATTCATTCATTCATTCCCACTACCCAACTTATAGATATCCTGGTGGCAGATGACTTAGCAAAAGCATCAGAACCAGATACCCAGAGTAATAGGGATGGGGGCCATCCATCATCAGAAGAAGATCTTAGTGGGGTTCCCCAACAGGATTCTGAAGGTGATGAGAATGCAGACCAGGAAGTGGTTGATGAACCTATCCTGGAAGAAACAGGACTACCTGAGGGTGGAGAGGGCCCAGGAAGGCCTCCCTCTATCCCTCCATGTAGGCCTGCTGGTTTACCTAGAAGGCCCAGCACTCTCAGGAGAATCTGTACATTCTGATTCATCAGTAGGGTCCTCTGCCTCATCTCACAGGAGGAGAACATCCCCTGAGAGAAGAGAGCATGAAGCTATAATGAGAGAAGTCAAGCTTAGGATCCAGAGGCAACAAGTTGCCCTGGAGAAGGAGACCCTAGCTCTTGAAAGAGAGAGAAAATTGTGTGGGCTAGAGCCCACTGGTGGCAGCAAAATCCCTAGTGGTAGGGATAGGTCATATGACCATAGAAACCTAAGCAAGATTGTCCCTCCCTATCAGAGTGGGGATGACATCCACAAGTGGATAACTGCTTTGGAGACGGCCTGCAAAGTACAGCAGGTACCCCAGAGTCAGTGGGCAGCAATCTTGTGGCTCTCCTTCACAGACAAAGTTAGAGACAAGCTCCTCACTGTTAGGGAAGAGGACGCTGACAATCACAATGTCCTGAAGAGTGCTCTAATAGATGGGTTTGGCCTAACCACTGAACAGTATAGGTGGCTGTTCAGAGACACCCAGAAGACACAGACTCAGGACTGGACAGACTTTGTAGATTGTGCTACTAAGGCTCTGGAAGGCTGGTTACTGGGCAGTAAAGTAAGTGACTATACAGGATTGTATAACCTTATATTGAGAGAACAGATTCTTAATAATTGTCAGAACCAGTTATTGCATCAACACCTGGTTGACTCTGATTTGACCTCTCCACAAGAATTGGATAAGAGGGCAGACAAATGGGTCAGGACCGGGGTGAAGCAGAAGGTACAGAACCAAGATGGTGACCAGAAGAAGCAAGATCAAAAGGGTGGGGAGAAAGCAAAAGACTAGAAGTCTTCTCAAGGTCCCCAAAAAGCTTCTAATGATGGGGGTCCCCAACAATCCAAAAAGAAAGAAGGTCCAAAGAAACCCTGGTGCAAAGTTTGTAAAAGTAATTCTCACTGGACCAGTGATTGCACCAAGAAGGAGACAGCTCCAACCACCATTGCCTCTAAGGCAACTGTTCCCCCTAGTTCAGCTCCAAGTGGTGGTTCTCAACAGAAGGGTGTAGTAGGGTTAACCATGGGAATTGAGATGGACTCTGGCCTAGTCAGAGTACCAACTCAAGCTGTTTTGATCTGTGATGGAGGCATGGATATGTCCTTCCCTGTGAGTCCCAATAACTTGGGCAAGTACAGACAAACTCCTTTAGTCAATGAGAAAGAGGCTCGGGTCTACAGGGACAAAGGGGCTAGTGTCACCATGGTGATACTTGAACTTTGTGGGCCCAGCCTTCTGAGGAATCTGATTGTGAGCCTGTAGAAGGATCTGTCCTAGAAGAGCTTGAACCTGATCAGGTTGAGTTTCTTGGGACAGGGGGACCTTCCAGGGCAGATCCGAGGCAGGCACAGTTGGACTGCCCTTCTCTTGAACCCCTCAGACAGCAAGCTGCTGCTGAGGCTGCAGGGAATGCTAGTGGAACTCATAATGTTTACTGGGATGAAGGGGTCCTGTATTCAGAGGGTAGAGACCCCAAGTCTGGTGCTTCCAGGAGGTTGGTCATACCTTTGGCATTCAGGGGCTTACTTTTGACACTAGCCCATGATATTCCCTTAGCAGGACATATTGGCCAGAACAAAACTTGGGACAGGCTTGTTCCACATTTTCACTGGCCCCACATGTCAGAAGACACCAAGGAGTTTTGTCGCTCCTGTGTAACCTGCCAAGCCAGTGGCAAAGCAGGTAGCACTACAAAGGCCCCCCTAATACCACGACCTGTGGTGGAGGTTACCTTTGAAAGAGTTGGGATTGACATTGTTGGACCAATGGATCCCCAAACAGCCTCTGGGAACAGGTTTATTCTGGTGGTAGTGGATCATGCCACCAGATACCCAGAAGCTATTTCACTTAGGACCATTACAGCACCTGTTGTGGCAAGAGCCCATTTGGGAGTTTTCTCAAGAGTGGGTTTCCCTAAGGAGGTTGTATCAGACAGAGGTACAAACTTCATGTCTAATTACCTGACTGCAATGTGGAAGGAGTGTGGAGTGAACTATAAGTTCTCCACACCCTATCACCCACAGTGCAATGATCTAGTTGAAAGGTTCAACAAGACCTTAAAGGGTATGATTACCTACTACCCTGCCTTTTGTTTGCATACAGAGGTTCCTCAGAAGGGGGTTGGCTACAGCCCTTTTGAACTTCTGTGTGGGCATCCTGTAAGAGGACCCCTTTGTCAGGTGAAGGAAGGATGGGAGTTACCTCTCAAACTTCCCAAACAAGACATGGTGAACTATGTACTTGGTCTCTGCTCCCGGATGGCTGAGTACATGAAAAAGGCATCCAAAAACCTTGAGGCAAGTCAGGAATTGCAAAAGGCCTGGCATGACCAAAAGGCTGTACTGACTGGTTTACCAGCCAGGACAGAAGGTGTGGGTGTTGGAGCTAGTGGCCCCAGCAGCTCTCCAAGACAAGTGGAGTGGACCCCACACTATTGTTGAGCAGAAAGGAGAAGTCACCTATTTGGGTGATCTTGGAACTCCCAGGAGCCCCCAGAGGGTGCTTCATGTCAACAGACTAAAACCATATGTTGACATGGCAGACATGGGCTTGCTCATGGCTACTGATGAAGGACAGGAGGAAGAGAGTGACCCTCTCCCAGACCTGCTCTCTCAGAACCCTGATGATGGTTCAGTTGATGGTGTAGCCTTGACAGGCAGCCTCACTGACCAGCAGCAGAGTGACTGCAGACAAGTTCTGCAGGCATACATACATATGCTTTCACTGACTCCAAGTCAGACTACCTAGTGCACTCATGAAGTGGACACTGGGGACAATCTGCCTGTTAAAAGTAAGATTTACAGGCAACCTGATCATGTCAGGGACTCTATCAGGCCAGAAGTCCAGAAAATGTTGGAATTGGGAGTTATTGAACCTTCAGATCGCCCTTGGGCTAGTCCAGTAGACCTGGTGCCAAAACCTCACACCCAAGGTGGTAAGAGAGAGATGAGGTTTTGTGTAGACTACAGAGGTCTCAATGCTGTCACTAAGACAGATGCCCATCCAATACCCAGAGCAGATGAGCTCATAGATAGGTTGGCCTGTGCCAAATATCTGAGCACATTTGATCTGACAGCTGGCTACTGGCAAATCAGGTTAGCTGATGAGGCCAAGCCAAAGACAGCGTTTGCAACCCCTAGTGGGGATTATCAATTTGTGGTGATGCCCTTTGGTCTGAAAAATGCACCTGCCACATTTCAAAGGTTGGTGAACAAAGTCCTCTCAGGCTTGGATGACTACTGTGCAGCTTATCTTGATGATATTGCTGTCTTTAGTTCCACCTGGGAACATCAGCCGATCCACCTGAAAAATGTTTTGGAGGCCCTGCAGAAAGCAGGTGTCAGAGCAGTAAGAAATCTTACTTGAAGTTTTCCCAGGAAACTCTCAATGACAGAATGGTGAGTTTTTCCCAATACCTCTCTGAGCCTCCCTCCACGCACCAAAGGGAAATAACTCTAGTTGCGTGAAAAGACTCCCAGGGGGGAAAGGGGATGGGACAGATAAGAGACTGCTGGTCTTCAAACTGGTGTCTTCTACTGCTATCTGCGACTTGTTCTTCCTGGAGCGGTTCACACTGTAATACACAAACAAGGTTAACAACTACAATTCTCTAATCCTACTCTCTGTACATGCTCTCCCTCTGGAAACTACTACCTACCCTTTACAAGACCAGTCTAAGCCTCACTTCCATTAGGATATAGCTGTCTTTTGTTGAGTCTATTGGTTGAGTAGTAATGTGTATTATATCCTGAAAATTAACATAAACACATTGTTATTGGCTTGCTACTCTATCTATCTTTCTCTAGAGTTAGCTTCTCTATTAAGTGTTGGTTTTATTTCTATTATTACCCTTTTGTTTTTCTTTTAATCTTTTTACAATAGGATACGTTTGCGCAGACAGCTATGGAAAGGTAAGTGTTGTTCTTGAGTTCTAATGTCTACTAAACACTTCATGCCACTAGAATCGGAATATCTTTTATCTCTTTTTTTTCCACAGGGAAAGAGTAGTTTAAGCTTTTACTGAAAGGTAAGTATTGTTCACCATTTACATGCTCCTAAGAATCACAAAATCGTATTTTCAGAATTCTCAACTGTAAACCAATCTATTTTCATCCTCTAGGTACTTGCGTGACCAAAAAGCTGGAGACTTGAAGAGGAGGAAAGCTCGTAGGTTTGGAAGTCGACTTCGAGCTGTCTTTTCTCAGGAAATTACTTCAGGATACCGACACGTAGAGAAACTAAATCCACAGACGGTAAGAACTTCGGAAAATAACACCTTACTACACTGTAACTACCATGAACGCATTCAGGAAACCTCCGATTCCCTCAACAAACTCGGTGAAGTGTGCGGCACTCAGAGCCAGCGCGAGCCTCAGCTGTGCTCTTGAGTCTCACGCAAGTCACCGGAAGGCTGCAGTGCTAACCTAGCACTGCGCCACCATGTTGAGGAGGCGTCTCCTAACCAAGGCGGACCAATTCCAGTGACATTGAGATGGAGGAGAGCTGGTAGCCCCGACAGAGTGTCTCCTTAGGGTATTTGTTGTCCTGACAGTACCCCTCCCCAAGGGGGTTCCCCAAGCCTTGCTTTGTGAGGGTTTTTATCATGAAAGGTTTTAACTAGTCTGGGAGCATTAACATTGGAAGAAGGTTCCCACGATCTCTCCTCAGGACCATACCCCTTCCAGTTGACTAGATAGTAAAGTGTCTTGTTTCTCATCTTAGAATCTAAGATTCTTTTCACCTCAAATTCTTCTCCACAGGATTTGGATTGGTTTTGGAATGGCTCGGGGCCTAAGATGAGGCGAAGAACCCTTTAACAAGGACACGTGAAAAACAGGATGAATTCACAAATGTGTGGGTAGTTTCATCCTATAAGTCACTGAATTTATTTTCTTTTCTACCTCGAATAGACCTATGAAACGAAGTTGAAACTTCTGATTTCCCTTCAGTCTCAAATTCTTGGTGCTAAGCCAAACCTTGCTACCAATTGAATAGTCTTCTTCTGGTCTTCTTTTCTGTTAGACCTGGCACCTTGGCGTGAGTCTCCCTTCCACTTTTTGCTGATGTGCCTCCGATGTTTTGCTGGTTTTCCGATACTCAGGGCACTGCGCCACGGCTGATCCGTGCCGCAGTGCAAGTGCTCCCTACTGTAAATTGTACATACGATTGGTATCCCTGATTGGTGCATTGGATTTACTGTTAGTCCCTAGTAAAGCGCACAAGAGAGTGCCGGGGCTTGTAGATGCCAATACTGCTGGTGGGCCTGCAGCGCTGGTTGCGCCACCCACCGAAGCAGCGTAAAGATGTGTCTGGGAACTGCGACCGCAGAACCCGCGTGCGGTCTCGTACTGTCACGCTAGCTGGGCAAGTGTCCCCACTTGCCAGCACCGACCCTCCCCTTGACTACATATTAGTCACCCCTATGGTAGGCCTGCGGGCAGGGTGCGTTGTAGGTGCAAGGTAGGACAAGCCCTGATGTGCGTGGCATGTCCTAGTAGTGACTTACAACGAAGACCGTATTTCACTATTGAAGGCTACCTGCTCCATTAGGCCAGACTGAGCTGCGAGGATTATTACACCCTATAATCCCCGCAGGCTCAAGGAGCATGGTAGCGAGTCATGTTTAGTATGCCAGAACTCAGGATGATAAGATATTTCTTGTAGTCAAGTTTATTTTAATATCCTGGGTTTGCAAATGCTACTTTTAGAAAGTTAGCCTTTGCTTGCTTAACCATTTCAGCCGCCTCTGCTGGTATGTGTATCTGACTGTCTGGGATGTGTGAGTGACAGGGCTGGAGGGATGACAGGTGGTGAATGCGCAGATTACACCTTAGTGGGAGGTAGGAGTGCCTCTTGACTCGAACTGTCACTGTGCTCGGCCACCACAATGCTGGCTCCACCCTCCTGGGGAGCGGCGGATGACTCTGCCGGCACCTGGCCCAGGAAGGGCGAAGCCCCCATCAACAAGGTACTCTGGCCACCCCTGTCCGGACAATGCTGGCTCCACCTCCTGTGGGGCGTCTGATGCGCCTGCCCCTCACACTGAAAGCAGAAGCCAGAGTACACCCGCGGGGGTACTCCAGAACTGAGAGTGGCTATGCAAAGGCCCCCCTGGCCTGCGAGAACAAAAGAATTGGCCTATAAAAGAAGGAGCCCTGCTCCTGGAAAATTAGATCCGGTTTGGGCCACAGAAGGACTCTGCCCTACGAGAAGGACCGTGAGAGACAAGGAAGGGTGCTGACTCTTGCCTGTGTCTGGTGCCTTGCTGCTGAAGGAGAGGAAGACAAAAAGACTACGAAAAGACTTTTGCTCTACTTGTGCCAAACTCTGCTAAAGAGATCTCCAAGGGCTTGCAACTGAACTTGCCCCCTGACCAGCGTCCCAGGACCAGTGGACGCTACCCCCTTGGAAGAAAGCGACTGCGGGTGCTGACCATCGCCGCAGCACTGACGGAGGAATCTCCTCTAGGGCATCAACATCCTCCCGACCACCGTGACCGGGGCCCAAAGCAACAGCGGAAGCAAAGTGAGGACCAGCCGCCGCTGGCCCGAACACCGTGACCGCAACTGCACCGGGAGCCCGAGAGCAAAGCAAAGGAGGACCCGTCCGGTCCGAGCTCTCGAGGTGACTGCATAACGAGCAGCCACTCACCTGCAAAGACGGACAGTTGCCCTACGAGAATCCGCAAGGTCGGTAGCCTGCCCGACAGCCCAGCTGTGAGCCCACAGCTGCCCCGACACTTGGCTGGGTACGTCCTGCACTTGGGGACCGTACTGCCACTTGTCACCACCGCACAGCCGCCACCTCCAGGGTCGGAGTGGACGACGAGGAAAGGACCCTGCCGCCACAGAACACCGCTGCCCCGGATGACCAGTGACCTGCTCGGCTGAAGAGCCGCAACGATCAGCGACCCCGGGAAGGCAACGCGACGTGGGACAGATCCCCTGGAAGCCGCCGGCTCCACAAGAACTTTGAGTAACACCGGCCTACGGGCCTCAAGAGAACTGCATAAGAACTGTGGTAACCCGAATTGAGTAACCTGCAACCGTTTTCATAAAGTATATTGATTGTATTCGCAAGCCTGCTTAAAATCTATATAAAGATATATATTTTACAGAATACAGTCTGGTCTCGTTGTGTGGTGGGTTGGTTGTAAAGGTGTACTGTTGCAAGTGTTTAACCCTATGCGCCCCAAAGATTAGCCTACGACTGCTTAAGCCACACTACCTAGAGGGTAAGCAGAGGTTGTCTGGAAGGTAACCCTCAGCCCTGACGAGGAAGAGAGAGTCCCTGCTTGTCGCTAGTGTTGCACTGCGCCAACTAGAGCCTCCCCCTTCCTACATTGGTGGCAGCGGTGGGATTTCGAATTTACACTTGCGATAGCTATACCTGAGCTTCTGACCACTACACAAGGATTACGGTCCAGTTACTTAGCCACAGACTTTGCTTTTTGAATTTTGCCGAAAGAAGATTCCGAGTGCAGAAACCATGCCGGGCACAAAGAGCCTGGATGTAGCGGAGTCCACGACCTCCGAGGTGTTGGAGGTGGAGTGGGACCCCACCAAAGTGGATAAATATTCCAGGGACGAACTGAAGTTCTTTTGCAAGAAACTCAAGGTCCCGCACGCTGGCTGCAAAAACAAGACCCAGCTCTCCAAGGCCCTGAAAGCCTGGATCGAGTCCCGGAAAACCCCGGAGGAGCAAGATGTTCTCGCCGAGCAGAATGCAACGGAGGAGCAGAATGCACTGGGGGATCTGATCGATCTCGAGAGGCAAGACAGCGAGCACAGCTTTGGTAAAGGCCTGTCGCCAGAGGAGCTGGCGGACAGGAAGGAAACCCGGAATCACGAGAGAAAGTTGGCAGAAATGAAAATCCAGCTGGAGCTTGAAACCAAAAGAATGGCGCTGGAAGAGCGAAAGCACCAGATGGACTACGAAATAAAAATGAGGGAGATAAGTCTCAAGGAGAGAGACTTGGATCGGCCTCCCTCTGGTGGCAGCACATCGCCAGTGCAGGTAGAGTCAAGAGTGCACATCCCGAAGGACGTAGTTAAGGAGTTCTTTAAGGGGGATGACATAGGACAGTGGTTTAGGGCATACGAGGTAGCCATGTCCTCCCACCGGGTCCCTGACAAGGATTGGGGAGCGGGGTTGTGGGGAAGGTTCCTTAGCGAAGGGAGAGATACCTTGCTAGATTTGCCCGTTGAGAATCAGAGATCCTATGCCCACATGAAAGAAGCTTTATTAAACAGGTACGGGCTTACCCCTGAAATGTATAGACAGAAGTTATGGGGATGTACTAAGCGGCCTGGGAATACGTATGTGGAGTATGTGACTTACTTTTGCAGAGCACTGGATGGTTGGGTGAAAGGTAACAAAGTTAATGATTTTCAAGGTCTCTTTGATTTAATTGCATGGGAGCACTTGTCTGATCACTGTTTTCCTGAGTTACACCAACACCTGATCGATAGCAAGCTGTCCAACCCGAGGAAGCTTGCTGAGGAGGCGGACCGCTGGCTCAGCACCAGGGTCCACAAGGGTCCCGTGGGAGATTCCGCCAAGAGTGGGCAGGGTCCCCAGCAGAAGAGTGGGGGGGACAAGGGGGGAAAACAGAAAGGGTTCCAAAAAGGCCCCCAAAGTAGTTCCCAAGGGAATCCGCAGCAGGGTTCTCAGCCTCCCCCACCCCCGAAGCAGAATGGGGCCCCGACAGGTAAACCTGTTCCAAAGGGGCCCTTCAATTGTTTCAAATGTGGCGAGCCTGGGCACATATCCAGTGACCCCAAGTGTCGCCTATTTGGAAAACCCGCACCCACTGGTGCTCCGCCCCGACAAGTGACTAGCGTTCACCTGGGAGAAGAAATGATGGTCCCGGGGGGTGGAGATCCCGTTCACATGACCCTGGTCTCGTTAGGAGACAGCGAGATGATCCCTACGAACTACCTGCCCTCTAACACTAAGAAATATGGGCAGGTGGTGATCATCAATGGTAAGGAAGCCGAGGCTCTTAGAGACACAGGAGCCAGTGTGACTGCAGTGAGGCAGCACCTGGTGTCTCAAGAGCAGGTTGTACCCCATGCCTACTGTAGGGTTATCAACGCTGATAATTCTGAGAGTCAGTGTCCGATGGCTCAAGTTCCCTTCGAGTGGGGGGGGGTCTCTGGTACTCTGCAGGTCTGTGTGAGAAAAACCATGCCTGTTGACTGTTTGCTAGGGAACGACTTGGAGCACTCCCCTTGGGAAAAGGTGGAGAAAACGACTCACCTGCGGATGGTGGGTCTGCCTGACTGGGCGTGCGTGACCACCCGGTCGATAGCAGCCAGTAAGGGTGATCGAGAGGTCCTGGGGCCTGATGGAGAGGCCCAGGAACCGGCCTTAGGGAGAAGGCGCAGGGGGCGCGGGAAACCGGCCCCTGAAGTTCCTACGGTCCAGGAGGAGGCAGACCTTGAAGGGGATGCCCTGGAGCCTACAGGGGAACAGATCGCCGAACTGGGGGACCTGCCTGAGCTGACCCATTGGCAGCAAGAAGGAGGACCCTCCAGGGAGGAATTCTGCAGGGAGCAGAAAGAATGCCCTTCTCTCATGGGTATGCGGCAGCAGGCTGCAGACCAGGCCAACGGTGTTCAGGCCAAAACACATTACGTGTACTGGGAGAACGACCTCCTGTATTCGGAGCCTAAGGCTGCTGAACCTGGGTCAGCCCGTGTGCTGGTGGTACCCCAGAAGTTCAGAGCCTTCCTACTGGGTCTGGCTCATGATGTGCCTTTAGCAGGACATTTGGGGATGGACAAGACCTATGACAGGCTTGTCACCCACTTTTACTGGCCCCAAATGCACAAGAGTTCCGATGCGTATTGCAGAACCTGTCCAACTTGCCAGGCAAGTGGGAAGACGGGAGGGAAGAACAAGGCTCCCCTCCAACCCTTCCCTGTGGTCGGTACGCCATTCCAGCGAGTGGGTATTGACATCGTTGGGCCTCTGGACCCCAAGACAGCCATGGGCAACAGGTTCATCCTGGTCTTGGTGGACCATGCCACCCGGTACCCTGAAGCCATCCCTCTGAGGACAGTGACGGCTCCCGTGGTGGGGCGTGCACTGATGGGAATTTTCTCACGAGTAGGATTCCCTCTAGAGGTGGTGAGCGACAGGGGGACCAATTTCATATCGAAATATATGAAGTCCCTTTGGCAGGAGTGTGGCGTAACGTACAAGTTCACCACACCCTACCATCCCCAAGGTAACGGGTTGGTTGAAAGATTCAACCGAACCCTCAAAGGCATGATCATGGGCCTGGAAGGTCCGATGAGGCGTAAGTGGGACGTCCTCTTGCCATGCCTGCTGTTTGCATATCGCGAGGTACCACAGAAGTCCCTAGGGTTCAGCCCCTTTGAACTGCTGTACGGTCACCCCGTGAGAGGACCACTGAGTTTGGTAAAGGAAGGCTGGGAGCAATCTCCCAGGAAACCTCCCCAGAATGTATATAGCTACATGCTGGCCTTCAGAAACCAAACCAGACGCTTCAGACAACTTGCCGAGGCAAATCTGGAAGCGAGCCAGGAGGAAATGAAGCGGTGGTACGATCAGAATGCCACTCTGGTCGAGCTTCAGCCTGGACAGGAGGTGTATGTCTTGGCCCCAGTGGAGCCCTGTGCCCTTCAGGATAAGTGGACAGGACCATTTGAGGTTGTGGAGCGCAAGAGCCCCGTGACATACTTGGTGGACATGAAGACGCCCAGGAACCCTTTGCGGGTCCTACATGTCAACCGCCTCAAGCCCCACTTGCGAAGGTCCGAAGTGGGCATGTTGTTGGCAACCGATGACGGAATGGAGGAGGAGTCGGAGCCTCTTCCTGACCTCTTGGTGGCCTGTGAGAAGGATGGGTCAGTGGATGGAGTTAACCTCTCACCCTCCCTGACCGCCGAACAACAGGAGGACTGCCGCCAGTTGCTGGGGCAGTTTCCAGACCTGTTCTCCCTGGTTCCGAGTGTCACAGATTGGTGCGTCCATGATGTGGACACTGGAGACAGCTTACCGGTGAAGCATAAGGCTTACCAGGTAACTGACAGGGTACGGGCCTGCATCAAGGAGGAGGTCTCCAAGATGCTTGCCCTCGGGGTGGTTGAGTCTTCCAGCAGTCCTTGGTCCAGCCCCGTGGTCTTGGTGCCGAAGGCTGCTGCGCCGGGAGCCACACCCAAACTACGGTTCTGTGTGGACTACAGAGGACTCAATTCAGTCACGAAGACTGATGCGCACCCCATCCCCAGAGCTGACGAGCTCATTGATCGGCTAGGGGCTGCTCGGTTTCTCAGCACGTTTGATTTGACGTCTGGGTACTGGCAGATCGCCTTGACCGATGGGGCAAAGGAGAGGTCGGCATTCTCTACACCAGATGGGCATTTCCAGTTCCGGGTTATGCCATTTGGAATGAAGAATGCCCCTGCCACCTTTCAGAGATTGGTCAACCAGGTGTTGGCTGGACTGGACGAGTTCAGTGCCGCCTACCTGGATGACATCGCGGTGTTCAGCGGCACCTGGCCCGAACACCTGCGACACCTCTGGGAAGTGTTGATGGCCCTGCGCAGAGCAGGCCTCACAATCAAGGCAAGCAATGCCAGATTGGGCAGGGTTCAGTGGTGTACTTGGGACACCAAGTTGGGAGTGGCAAGGTAGCCCCCTTGCAGCCCCCCAAAATCGAAACCATCCTGGCTTGGGAACCCCCAAGACCCAGACTGCAGTGAGAGCCTTCCTGGGGCTCACTGGGTATTACAGGAGGTTTGTCAAGGGCTATGGCACGATCGTGACCCCCTTGACAGAGCTGACTTCGAAAAAGCAGCCCAGGAATGTGATTTGGACTGACACCTGTCAGAAGGCTTTCGACACCCTGAAGACTGCCATGTGCACGGCGCCCGTGCTCCTGGCCCCCGATTTCTCCAAGGAGTTCATTGTGCAAACAGACGCTTCAGAGCATGGTGTAGGGGCTGTTCTTTCACAGATGACTGAGGAGGGCTTTGACCAACCCGTAGCCTTCATAAGTCGGAGGTTACTTCCACGGGAAAGTAGGTGGAGTGCAATAGAGCGAGAAGCATTTGCTGTGGTCTGGGCGCTGAAGAAGCTAAGACCCTACTTGTTTGGGTCTCACTTCCGAGTTCAGACGGACCACAGGCCCCTCAGATGGTTGATGCAAATGAGGGGTGAGAACCCGAAACTGTTGAGGTGGTCCATTTCTCTACAGAGTATGGACTTTACGGTGGAACACCGCCCTGGCACCGATCATGCCAACGCTGACGGTCTGTCCAGATTTTTCCGCCTTAGTGATGTGGAACTCCCTGGGGAAGGGTAGTTCCCCCCACATTTCAGCTGGAGGGGACACATGTTAGACCTGGCACCTTGGCGTGAGTCTCCCTTCCACTTTTTGCTGATGTGCCTCCGATGTTTTGCTGGTTTTCCGATACTCAGGGCACTGCGCCACGGCTGATCCGTGCCGCAGTGCAAGTGCTCCCTACTGTAAATTGTACATACGATTGGTATCCCTGATTGGTGCATTGGATTTACTGTTAGTCCCTAGTAAAGCGCACAAGAGAGTGCCGGGGCTTGTAGATGCCAATACTGCTGGTGGGCCTGCAGCGCTGGTTGCGCCACCCACCGAAGCAGCCGTAAAGATGTGTCTGGGAACTGCGACCGCAGAACCCGCGTGCGGTCTCGTACTGTCACGCTAGCTGGGCAAGTGTACCCACTTGCCAGCACCGACCCTCCCCTTGACTACATATTAGTCACCCCTATGGTAGGCCTGCGGGCAGGGTGCGTTGTAGGTGCAAGGTAGGACAAGCCCTGATGTGCGTGGCATGTCCTAGTAGTGACTTACAACGAAGACCGTATTTCACTATTGAAGGCTACCTGCTCCATTAGGCCAGACTGAGCTGCGAGGATTATTACACCCTATAATCCCCGCAGGCTCAAGGAGCATGGTAGCGAGTCATGTTTAGTATGCCTGAACTCAGGATGATAAGATATTTCTTGTAGTCAAGTTTATTTTAATATCCTGGGTTTGCAAATGCTACTTTTAGAAAGTTAGCCTTTGCTTGCTTAACCATTTCAGCCGCCTCTGCTGGTATGTGTATCTGACTGTCTGGGATGTGTGAGTGACAGGGCTGGAGGGATGACAGGTGGTGAATGCGCAGATTACACCTTAGTGGGAGGTAGGAGTGCCTCTTGACTCGAACTGTCACTGTGCTCGGCCACCACAATGCTGGCTCCACCCTCCTGGGGAGCGGCGGATGACTCTGCCGGCACCTGGCCCAGGAAGGGCGAAGCCCCCATCAACAAGGTACTCTGGCCACCCCTGTCCGGACAATGCTGGCTCCACCTCCTGTGGGGCGTCTGATGCGCCTGCCCCTCACACTGAAAGCAGAAGCCGGAGTACTCCCGCGGGGGTACTCCAGAACTGAGAGTGGCTATGCAAAGGCCCCCCTGGCCTGCGAGAACAAAAGAATTGGCCTATAAAAGAAGGAGCCCTGCTCCTGGAAAATTAGATCCGGTTTGGGCCACAGAAGGACTCTGCCCTACGAGAAGGACCGTGAGAGACAAGGAAGGGTGCTGACTCTTGCCTGTGTCTGGTGCCTTGCTGCTGAAGGAGAGGAAGACAAAAAGACTACGAAAAGACTTTTGCTCTACTTGTGCCAAACTCTGCTAAAGAGATCTCCAAGGGCTTGCAACTGAACTTGCCCCCTGACCAGCGTCCCAGGACCAGTGGACGCTACCCCCTTGGAAGAAAGCGACTGCGGGTGCTGACCATCGCCGCAGCACTGACGGAGGAATCTCCTCTAGGGCATCAACATCCTCCCGACCACCGTGACCGGGGCCCAAAGCAACAGCGGAAGCAAAGTGAGGACCAGCCGCCGCTGGCCCGAACACCGTGACCGCAACTGCACCGGGAGCCCGAGAGCAAAGCAAAGGAGGACCCGTCCGGTCCGAGCTCTCGAGGTGACTGCATAACGAGCAGCCACTCACCTGCAAAGACGGACAGTTGCCCTACGAGAATCCGCAAGGTCGGTAGCCTGCCCGACAGCCCAGCTGTGAGCCCACAGCTGCCCCGACACTTGGCTGGGTACGTCCTGCACTTGGGGACCGTACTGCCACTTGTCACCACCGCACAGCCGCCACCTCCAGGGTCGGAGTGGACGACGAGGAAAGGACCCTGCCGCCACAGAACACCGCTGCCCCGGATGACCAGTGACCTGCTCGGCTGAAGAGCCGCAACGATCAGCGACCCCGGGAAGGCAACGCGACGTGGGACAGATCCCCTGGAAGCCGCCGGCTCCACAAGAACTTTGAGTAACACCGGCCTACGGGCCTCAAGAGAACTGCATAAGAACTGTGGTAACCCGAATTGAGTAACCTGCAACCGTTTTCATAAAGTATATTGATTGTATTCGCAAGCCTGCTTAAAATCTATATAAAGATATATATTTTACAGAATACAGTCTGGTCTCGTTGTGTGGTGGGTTGGTTGTAAAGGTGTACTGTTGCAAGTGTTTAACCCTATGCGCCCCAAAGATTAGCCTACGACTGCTTAAGCCACACTACCTAGAGGGTAAGCAGAGGTTGTCTGGAAGGTAACCCTCAGCCCTGACGAGGAAGAGAGAGTCCCTGCTTGTCGCTAGTGTTGCACTGCGCCAACTAGAGCCTCCCCCTTCCTACATTTTCTTATCTGCATAACTCTTGTAAAGTTATTTTGACTTCTCTAATTTCTCATTTGCTACTTCTTGGGTGCTTTTTAAGGACTGTACAAAATCTTTGGCTGCTGGAACTGGGATCTCACTGGCATGTATAATCAGATTTTGATGCCAACCATGATTTATATACAATGGTGAATGACCTGTAGAACTGTTCTGGGTATTATTGTGTGCGAACTCTGCTGGCAAAGAAGGTCTGACCAATCTCCTTCCTGATCTATTGTTCTAGCTCCTGATTTGCCCTTTCCGTCTGCCCATCGGTCTCGGTGATAGCTAGTGGAGAACCTAGTCTCAATATGCAACCCAGCGGTGAAAGCCTTCCAGAAATGGGGAAATAATTGGGTTCCACGATCTGATACTAGGACTTGGGAATTCCATGGTTTATCACGTGCAAACCAAACTGCGTGGCAATTTCTCTAGCACCGGGAGTGTCTTTTAAAGGGGCGAAATGAGCCATCTTGGTCAAGGCATCTACAAATACCAAGATACCGCTGTAACCCTTACTAGCAGGTAAATCTACAATCAGGTCCATCGTTACCGTATGCTACGGGTATGGGGGTGTAGGCATGGGTTGTAACAGCCCTTGGGGTGATTGTCGTGTCGATTTTCCCTGAGCACAGATTCCACACCCTAATACATATTCTTTGATGTCTTTAGTCATCTTGGGCCACCAGAATTGTCTTTTGATCAGTTCTTCTGTCTTATGGATTGGCAATCATGTAAACGTTGTTCTTGCAGTTCCAAAGTGGGTATGAACAAGACCCCATCATGATAGGCCAACCCTTTTTGATCTTCTCGAGACGGATCTGCCAAAACCCATTGCTGAAGCTCTTCTGGCGTGAAGCACTCCTGTATCTTCTCATCTAGAGTTTTACTAATCATTGCACCCACAATTTTAGATTCTGGAATGATCTTCTGGTTGTCTATCATCAATCTTTGATCTTCTGTATCAAATGGTGACAGAGCGTCCGCCTTGCCATTCTTACTTCCTGGGTGATAGGTGATTACAAAATTGTAATCCGCAAAGTATAGAGTTAAAGTTCTCGCCGACTTCAAGAATTGTAGATTTTTGTGATCTGTAAATACTGTAACAGTATGTTGCGCTCCCATCAGATAGTGCGACATAAAGACTGTGTTCTCGTAGCTTTTCCAGGATTCCTTTGACATGCTCCAGGTGTTATTCTTCTGATGCCGAGTAGATCAAAATATCATCTATATATACAATGGCACACTTGTCTATATAGGAACTTAACAAGTCATTGATAAAATACTGGAAGGCTGCCAGGGCATTACAAAGACCGTAAGGCATAACCTGTTATTCATACAGGCCAAACTTAGTCCTGAATGCAGTCTTCCATTCATTGCCTTCTCTGACTCGGATTAGATGGTAAGCACCCCGAAGATCGAATTTCGTGTATATCTGTGCCCCCTTAACCTGATCCAGGAGAACCGAAATCAATGGTAGTGGATATCTGTTCTTGACCGTAACCTTGTTCAGGGCGCGATAGTCAATACAGAGCCGAAGATCGCCTTCTTCCTTCTTAGTGACAAAAAATAATGGTGAAGAAACCGGAGACTGGGATGGTGGGATAAAACCGTTCTTCAAATAGGTCTGGATATATTCCTTTAAATGAGCATCCTCTTTTTCAGTCAAAGCGTAGATTCGACTACATGGAAGATTTGCGCCTGGTTCCAACTCGATCTTACAATCATATGGCCTGTGAGGTGTAAGTCTCTTTGCATTTGTTTCACTGAACACATCTTCGTAATCCCGATACATTTCTCGAATTACGCACACCGTAGCTCCATTTTCACACAAACTGGCAGCTAAATTGGACTCCCTCACTTGCCCTCTTCTGTGAGAACAGGACTCTAAACAGTATTCAGAATTCATCACAATCGATCTCTTCTCCCAGTCAATTTGTGGATTGTGTTCTGTTAGCCATGGAAGTCCTGAAAACAATTGGAATTGGGGGGCGTCAATCAGGTTAAACTGTATGTGTTCGCGTTGATCGTCTGTTAGCACCAACTCCACCTCTTCGGTGTGACTAACGATCGGACCGGACGAGAGGTTAGTACTGTCAACGGCTCTCACTGCTTCTCTCTTCATCTTTCGTATCGCCTGCAGACCAATACTTGAAGCGAATTTAATGTCACAAAAATTTCTAGTAGCTCCGGAGTCAACCATAACCGAAATGCCCGATTGAATTGAAGTTATGTATTTCAGGGTTACCGATAAGGTTAAGTGCGGAGTTGAGGACTGAAGTGTGTTAGCTAATGAGTGAGATTCTGGAGTTGTGTTTTCTTTAGTATCCACCAGTCCAACTCCCCCTACTGGTGGTGCTGACAGTTTTTCTTCAGCAAGGTCTTTGGTTTCTTTGGACACACCTTAACGTAGTGCCCGCTAACCCCGCAATACATGCAAAGGTTGTTGGCTCGCCTCTTCTCTTTTTCTTCTTTTGAAAGGGGGCCTCTCACGGCTCCAATTTGCATTGGTTCTACCATTGAGGTGCCGTCGGTAGGTTTAATTCCTTCTGATCTAGCTCGATAAAAACGAGGCACACTCTAACAAAATTCTCTCCATTTCTCACCTTTCCGTTCAGACTGCCAATAATCCAGTTCTAAGACCAAATCAATGAGGGCGGAGACTTCAGTGGGTCGCTTAGGAATTTGGGATAAATAGTCTTTCAATTCATCCTTTAAGCCCCGGTAAAATAGAGCTGCTCTTTTGTTCTCTGGCCAATATATCTCCACAATTAGTTTATTAAATTGAGCCAGATAGGCAACCAATTCTTTGTTCCCCTGTCTTAGCTCAAACAACTCATTGTCCGTAGCCTTAGAGACTCTTCTTTAGTCAAAAATTTGCAATAATTCTTTTTTTAATTCATCAAAATCGTATAAGATTGCAGAATCTTTAGTGACCAGAGGCAAGGACCAGGCAGCTGCATCACCACTTAAGTACGAAAGAACAAAGGCTACTCGGGACTGTGCATCAGGGAAAATGGCTGGACGACACATGAAATGCAGTGAACACTGTGTGAGAAATATTTGGGCCTTTTGAGGGTCACCTCTAAATCGTTCTGGAGGAGCAAGAGGTATAACAGGGGACAATGAGTGAATGACCTGGGTAGTACTCTTAGGATGAGTTGGAGGAGTGACAATACTAGTTTGGGTGTCTTGGGAAAGAGCTGTAAAACTGGTACCTGCAAAATACCCATCCATTCTACTGGCTAAATCTACAGTTTCCCTCGTTGAGGCCAGTAAATCTTGCCTTAGTGCCTTGTTCTCCTCTCGGACTGCTAATAACTCTTTTTGTATTACTTCTAGAACCCTTCCTAAACTCTTCCAGTCAGTTCCTTCGGCCATTCTGTTCGGGTGAATACAATTTTCGTGGGCACTTTACTCTGTCAGAGCAGTAAAAAATCTTACTTGAAGTTTTCCCAGGAAACTCTCAGGAACCGAATGGTGAGCTTTTCCCAATACCTCTCTGAGCCTCCCTCCACGCACCAAAGGGAAATAACTCTAGTTGTGTGAAAAGACTCCCAGGGGGGGAAAGGGGATGTGACAGAGAAGAGACTGCTGGTCTTCAAACCGGTGTTTCTACTGCTATCTGTGACTTGTTCTTCCTGGAGCGGTTCACACTGTAATACACAAACAATGTTAACAACTACAATTCTCTAATCCTACTCTCTGTACACACTCTCGCTCTCTCTCTGGAAACTACTACCTACCCTTTACAAGACCAGTCTAAGCCTCTCTTCTTTTAGGATATAGTTGTCTTTTTTTTGTCTATTGGTTGAGTAGTAATGTGTATTATATCCTGCAAATTAACATAAACAAATTGTTATTGGCTTGCCACTCTATCTATCTTTCTCTAGAGTTAGCTTCTCCATTAAGTGCTGATGTTATTTCTATTATTAACCTTTTGCTTTTTTTAAAATCTTTTTACAATAGGGGACGTTTGCGCAGACAGCTATGGAAAGGTAAGTGTTGTTCTTGAGTTCTAATGTCTACTAAACACTTCATGCCACTAGAATCAGAATATTTAAGTCTTTTATCTCTTTTCCTTTCTACAGGGAAAGAGTAATTTAAGCTTTTACTGAAAGGTAAGTATTGTTCACCATTGACATGCTTCTAAGAATCACAAAATCGTATTTTCAGAATTCTCAACTGTAAACCAATCTATTTTCATCCTCTAGGTACTTGCGTGACCGAACAGCTGGAGACTTGAAGAGGAGGAAAGCTTGTAGATTTGGAAGTCGACTTCGAGCTGTCTTTTCTCAGGATACCGACACGTAGAGAAACTAAATCTACCGACGGTAAGAACTTCGGAAAATAACACCTTACAACACTGTAACTACCACGAACGCATTCAGGAAACTTCTGATTCCCTCGACGAACTCGGTGAAGTGTGCGGCACTCAGAGCCAGCGCAAGCCTCAGCTGTGATCTTGAGTCTCGCACAAGTCACCAGAAAGCTGCAGCGCTAACCTAGCGCTGCGCCACCATGTTGAGGAGGCGTCTCCTCACCAAGGCTGACCAACTCCTGTGACATTGAGAGGGAGGAGAGCTAGTAGCCCCAACAGATTGTCTCCTTGGGATATTTGTTTTCCTGACAGTAGGCCTAACTATCAGGGCTACCAAGTGAAAGAGAGGGCAGAGTCAGGTTGTTTACTTGGGCCACCTTGTAGGTGGAGGCCAGGTTCAACCATTGCAGAGCAAAATCCAGACCATAATGGACTAGGTTGCTCCAACCATCCAGACTCAGGTCAGAGCTTTCTTGGGCCTGACTGGATACTATAGGAGATTTGTCAAGGGGTATGGTTCCATTATGACACCCCTGAATGACTTAACTTCTAAAAGAATGCCTAAGAAAGTTCAGTGGACAATCAGCTGTCAAAAGGCATTTGTTGACCTGAAGCATGCCATGTGCACTGCACCCATTCTGCAAAGTCCTAACTACTCCAAAGAATTAATTGTTCAAACAGATGCTTCTGAGTTGGGGGTAGGGGCTGTGCTGTCACAACTGAATGAAGAAGGTCAGGACCAGCCAGTAGCTTTTATTATCAGAAGGCTGACCCCTAGAGAGAAACGTTGGTCAGCTATTGAGAGGGAGGCATTTGCTGTGGTTTGGGCCCTGAAGAAGCTAAGGCCATACTTGCTTGGTACTCACTTCACAGTTCAGACAGACCATAAGCCCCTTTTGTGGCTAAAACAGATGAAGGGTGAAAATCCCAAACTGCTCACGTGGTCCATTTCCCTACAGGGGATGGACTATACAGGGGAACATAGACCTGGGAGTAACCATGCCAATGCAGATGGACTCTCCAGATATTTCCACTTAGAACACGAAGACTCAACTGGTCAAGGTTAGTTTAATGTCCCTGTGTTTGGGGGGTTGTGTAGGAGAGTAGGGTCTGCTTCCTATGGTTACCCTCACTTTTTGCTGTGATTCTCTGTTTTTTTTACTTTGGTGTGGCTGTGGACCTGCTAATCAGGCCCACAGCTCAGCTGTTCTCTCTCTAAATTGATACCATGTACTTTAGGTACATACCAGATTGAATACTGGGTCACCCTTGTGAGCTCCTGTATAGTGTACCATAGGTACCCAGGGCATAGGTGCACCCTAGGCCTACCAGGGGATGCAGCATGTATTGTGCCACCCCTGGTTTGACTTCCAAACTGACACCACAGGTCTGTTCTTACAGCCTGGGTAAGGTGGTGTAATCACCCCTTACTTAGATATAGTATACCTATATCTAAATACATATATAGACTCATGTACACCTATAAACCACTCCTAAGGCAGACCTCGACAATCCTGGAGGTAGAGTGCTTGGTTTTATATGAGAGGGTGCCCAAACACGAGCTGAGCCCCTCTGCAGCTTTCAGAACAATCTTCTTATAGCTGTTCTATGATATAGCCATACCATATACTCTTAAGTGCATTATAATCCTCACGGTTAATGCTAACTTTGATTTGGCTTTATCAAAACATGTTGTGTAAGGTGTCAAACACTTTGGAATACTAACCCCCCGCCAGTCCTGGCAGCGGGGTTAGCATTCCACCCTTCTAGAGGGAGAAGACATGTAGTTACTGGTTTACCCGGTTAAAGTTAAACAGAGCCTCAGCATCTGAGGAAATAGAAATTTTACGTGGCCAGTATGCCCCCTACATGCACCCTATGACTGTACATATACCCCATGTATGTCCATGTCATCACGCATTTCCCTTCTCATGCCTGTAATAGTAATGCCTCTGCATTTCCGTCCAATGTTAGCATGTCAGTCATCAGGCCCTCCATGAATGAAACGTTAATTCTGCACTGAGGCCTATGTTGCCAATGCATTTACATGGTACACGTTTTAATGTCGAGATGAAATCGTTTTCGTGGCTCAGTCGAGCCAGGCCCCGAATTCAGGCTCCAAGCCTCTTGACACTCTGAAAGCTGCAGTTTAGCTATGTATCCCTGACCTCTCACATACTTCCTGCTCAGCCGAGAGGTGCCCAGCCTGGCCTGCCAAGACAGTATTTTGCCTACAGTTATCTGCTCTGCTCCACAGAAACACATTCCTGTCTAACGAAAGGGGTAAACATATTTCCGCCAGCAGAAGATAGGGCCTAGCCTTTCTGTCTCCATTCAAGTGATTTACAGAACCCGAATCCATAGAAGGCCCATGGCCCCACGCAATGCACGAAGAAATATAGGCACACACTAGCATTTAGTATGAGCAGCCTCTGCAGCCTTTGCTCTAGCGACCTTTAAGTCAGATAATACATCCTCCAAAACACAAGATATCAGATAATGCCAGAGGTGCAGGTCGTTCTGACATCCCAGACTCTTCTACTAGCACTAAAGTCAGCTCCCCCCAGCTTCCCCCAGTAACACGTCAATTCCACGTCATGACCAGTTTGCGCGCACAAGTAGGGTAAAGGTTCCTGCTGACCATGCAGACCCCCTCTATGCATCCACCCACCTATGACACACCTATGACTTATCAAAGTGAACACCCATGTGTACGCCTTCTTGCACGCCTCTTTCACGCCCATGTGCTCTTATCTCTCTCTTCCACTTGCTCCGCCTGGAGCACTCCGCCTTCTCTATCCAAGTCAATGTATGTTTTAACTATATATAATGTGTTCTGTGAATAAAGATCCAGATGACGATCCTTCCTGATCCCTAGTGGAGATGGAACCCGATTCTCCTTTAGCTCGAGCTACTGAATAAAGCCCTTCTGAATCGGACACCACGGACTCTGCCTCTCATTATATGCATGATCCTTATTAATGTATAGAAATTATGACAGGGTAATTAATTATTTACCACATTAATCTGGCGCCCGAATAGGGACCAGTCCCCTTCCCCACGCGCCGGCGATGTAGGTCCAGCCCCCTGACCCCTTCTACAGCCGTGACGGACTTCAAGTGTACACGACAGCGGGACTTCCTGCCTACTCCCTCAGGCCCACGGAGGAGACGGAGACTGCGACCAGGCATCCACACGAGGCGGTGAGGATTGCGGACCATCCCGACCAGAGCCCAAGTCGAGAGAGCAAGGTCCGAGGTATCTCGATGCCCACCTGTTCCGAGGCGCATGCGCAGCAGAAGCAGCCACAGCCGCAGCAGTAGCAGTCCAGTATCGAGTTTCCGAGGCCTTCAGTTTGCTTCCCGGTGAGTACCGTTATTGGGAATGCATAGAGAGGGGTTCATTTATTTGAGCCCGGTAAAGACGTATCTGGGTACACAGGTACGGTAGAGACGTGTCCATTTCGGTGGACGCGGTAAAGACGTGTCTCTTTACGAGACCGGTATGGTTGTACTGTTTTGCAGTGCATAACGTAAACAGTTTTTCAGGATCATGTTTCTTTTTCTATGTACTAGTTAGGATGTATCTGTTTTTTAATGTTTTAATGTTGTAGTGTGAATGGTTGTTTCCAGTCTATTCTTGTGTATATTGTGTGTTCGTTCGAGTTAGCTCCAATATGCCACTGTTTTCGAAATTACGTCAGATAGGGACCAGGAAAGGGATACTCGAAGAGGCAGTCCCCGTCCCGCCTAGAGACACTCCTGGCCATTTCATGTACCAAAAGCACGGGTTAGATGCCATACTGTTTTTAGACTTATGGGTGGATTACACGAAGGATCTAGAAGAAAAGTATAGATGGCCTGTCTCAGGGACATGGGATGCTGATTGCATTATGAGAGTAGAGGAAGCACTATGGAAAAAGAAAGCTAGACAGTCCCAGAAAGATGCCATTGAGTTATGGCGTAAAGAAGCGCATAGGAGAACAGAGAAAGAATTCCACAAAGCAGAAAGAAGTAAAGAAGCAGCAGAAAAAGCCAGAGAAAAAGAGCTAAAGGAAGAAGGTGAACGGGTTATGGCAGAACAAGCAGATAGACAAAGAAATGCCCTTTTTAAAGGCATGTATCCTGTCCTCGCTGAAGGACTAACTAAAGTGACCCCGGAAGTACCTAGTATTTGGCCGCCACCACTGATCCCGACTAAAGTACGCAGTCATAAACAGACAGCCACGGAGGTCTTCTTTTCCTCCTATTTAGAGGAGCCCGCTCCAGATTATGCTAATGCAGGTTTTCCTCCTCCTCCTGGCAACAATCCTTTTCTCCCTCTGACCGCATCACAGGACCAGCATGCACAACTGCTTCCGCCACCGACAGTGATAGACGATTTAGGACAAGGGGCAGTGGGAGGGGGGCCCACCACAAACATACCGCAAACACCGCCACCATCACGAGCATTGCAAGAACTAGCATTACAACGAACGCCGCAAAGGACAGCATCACCCCATAAGCATAATGTAACAATTGCACACTGTATATATGATCCAGTACCAGGTGTGGGCCCAATGCTCATATCCTTACTACGGTTAAGACGCGTTGCAGAATATTTGATCACATTACCAGGCATGAAAGACAATTTAGACAGAATATACCAGTTCATTAGAACGGGGGAGGGACCCGAGAGTATACATGAGGCTATGGCACAACAAAAGGTGGAGGTTCAACGCGCAATTTTACGTTTTTTGATTAATTGTCTGATCAGGGAACGAGACCAGCCAGATAAAGGAGTAACTAAGGGTATGATAGAGTGGAGCGATAATATAGCTGCTTGTAAACATGATACAATGTCAAAGATAGAATGCATATACAGGAAAATTCGTAAAGAAATTCTGAACTTACACAGGAATGAGTCAGATGCACACGGGAAAGAGTCAGACGAGATAGAGAATTCAGCATCAGATGATGATGAGCACACAAAAGAGGAAGTGAGTAAAATAAATTATGTAGGCAGAGCACGACCGTTTGATAGGCCCATATGCCTCGACTACCGTAAAAAGGGACCTCCTATAAAAGAAAGATACTCCCTCGAGAACGTATTCCAAGCTACTGAGAACGCACTACAAAGACGAGTAGAGTGCGATAGACCCCACACCATACACGAACAGGAATTAGCCCGGTCAGCAGTTCAATGGGTGTCTAATTCTAACATATATAATGGTGACGTAGTGGCTCAGACCTTTTTGAGCCTTCCCCCGGAAGAACAGCGTTTGGCTGGTATTTACATGGTTCAACATCTGATCACGTTGTACGAGAGTCAACGTTCTGATCCCGGTCCCTTGTATAAATTACTGGACGATATACTTCTAGAGAGATGGATAGGCCTAGGTACTGAATTAATTAATGTCATTCTAGACCAACGACACAAGTACGTGACTTTTCTGACCACGCACATGATTCCTGCCCCACACCACGACAGAAAGAGTTTACACATAGACAGACAGAACCCCCTACGAGAGGTACATCCCGTCAAAAATACAAACAATGAGCTTCAACGAGTATATGTTTACACACCCTTGACGAAATTAGAAATACTGGAAATGAAGAAGTTGCTGCCCTGCCATGATAAAGACCCAGGGGGATTCCACCGTGAATTAAAAGACATTCTCCGCATAGGGGATTACACGTACGCTGACATCATTAAATTATTAAAAGTACTGTTACCAGCAGGCATTTATGAAAAGCTTAAAGAAAAAGAATGGGAGGTGGGAGAGAAAAAGATAAATTGGACAGAATTGGAAGATGAGGATAGAACACGGCTCCCTGGTGTTGGTCTTGGGGACAAAGCTAAGGAACTACCTGAACTCTTGATACAGGTCCTGCTAAGATTATTGGTTACTAAAAAGGAAGATTGGGATGCTATTTCAGCATGTAAACAGAAACCAGATGAAGATACCAGTGATTTTTATTCCAGATTCGAAAAATGTTTTACTATTAATAGTGGCCTTAAGCCAAGTAGTGAATCGTACCCACATCTTTTTGTGAGCAAATTAGTAGAGAATTCCTTACCCCCGATCAAGAATAAAGTGCTGAAGGTTGAGAGTACCTGGCAAGCAAACAGCCCTTCTCAAATGTTGCAAATGTTACAATACCACCAGAACAGAATTAGAGAGGAACAGGAACATGAAAAGAGACGTATGAAAGATACGAAAATGAAAGTTCTAGTTGCACAATCTGTACCAGCTGATGGCCATAAAAAGGGCACGGCACCTGTTAAAGGGAACTGTAATTATTGCAAGCAACCAGGTCACTATGTAAATGAATGTGCTGTCCTGAAACACAATATAGCTACAGGCAAGACAAAAGAAAGACCGCATCCTTCCCAACAGAATAGCACCCCACAGAACACGCAAACGCCACAGAACACGCAACAGACAGTAACTGTACCGCAACCAATAGCTGCCACACAACATGTCACGCAACAAATGTACCAGTACGCACAGTCAGACTATCCAGAATATCAACAGTACTCATGAAATAGCCTAGAGAGGGAGGTTGGCTTGCCCCTTAGGTTCCTGTAGATCAAGAGGGTCCCTATGTACATAGTCGTGTATTGGGAAAAGACAGAAAATTTCTAATTGACACAGGGGCGAGCAGAACTACCATCAGTCATGACGAGGTTCCAGGGGCACCCCTCTCAGGCTCACAGAATATTTCCCTGGGATTTTCAGGAAAGCCTATTGTTAACGAAGTGTCAAAGCCAGTTTCCCTAGGAGTCGGTCCATTGTCCCGTACTACAGACTTGTTACTTACTAAGTCATGTCCAGAAAATTTGCTTGGTATAAGAACATTGAAAGAACTAGGAGCAGTAATTTGTTGTTCTCCGGAAGGAGTGAGATTGTTTTTACGTGATTTTAAAGTACATTATGTGATGAGAGATTTTGATCCCAGACTCCAGAATGTACCACAGCATTTATGGGCGCAAGGTCCGACTGATGTAGGTTACATGCACATTACGCCACACCGTGTCACTCTCAAACCAGGAGTAGTACTGCCACGAATCCGACAATACAAGTTACCACTTGATGCCGTAGTAGCATTATTGAAAATTGTTGACAAACTCATTGCACAAGGAGTGGTAGTAGAAACTGACTCGAATGTATGTAATTCTCCTGTCATCCCTATTCTTAAACGAACTGACCCTAATGCACCACCAGTCTACAGACTAGTGATTGACCTCTGAGAACTGAACAAATGTATAATACCCCAATACCCAGTGGTTCCAGACATTTCTGCATTATTGACTGCAATTGATTCCGAGGCAACGTTCTTTACTGTAATCGATCTCAAGAACGCCTTCTTCAGTGTCCCAATACATCCTGAGAGCCAGTACCTTTTCGGATTCTGTTTAAATGGACGCAGTTTTAAATTTACGAGAGCTCCTCAAGGTTTCACAGAAAGTCCTAGTATTTACAGCCAAGCATTAAAAAGACAACTAGACAGTATTCACATGCCTGTCAACACTGCCCTGCTCCAATACGTGGACGATCTCTTGATTACAGCACAAACAGAACGAGACTGCGAACGTGCATCACTGACAGTCTTATACTTTCTGGCAGACAAGGGGCACAAGGTGTCCCCTTCAAAGTTGCAATTCTGTGCACAGCAAGTGGTGTACCTTGGACACTTGCTGTCCAAGAGGGGTAGACAGCTGACACCAGACCGCATTCAGTTAATTGCAAATCTTCCGCAGCCCAAGACACAAAAGGAAGTACGGGCCTTCATTGGCCTTACTTCTTACTGCAGACAATGGATTCCCCAGTATGCATTTCTAGCCAAGCCACTCATACAGTTAACAACACAGGAGGCAGCGTCTTCGACTGTCCTCCCTTGGACACAAGAACATACACTTGCATTTGAAGAATTGAAAAAAGCTCTATGTCAAGCACCAGTTTTGGCGACTCCTTGTTATAGCAAGCCTTTTACACTTTTTGTCACCGAACGAGGAGGTACAGCATTATCTGTCCTTACACAAGATCAAGCAGGAAAACACAAACCTTGTGCTTATTTTTCTAGTACGTTGGAGCCAGTGGCCCAGGCTCTGCCTGCCTGCCTGAAATCAGTTGCAGCAACAGCCCTAGCAATAAGACAGAGTGATTCCATAGTGTTAGGACACCCCCTGACAGTACAGGTTCCACATTCAGTGGAAGTTCTCTTGAACAGGACTCAGACTCAACACCTGACTATAGCAAGACTGACAGGATATGAACTGACATTATTCCAGCCACACATAGAGATCAGACGATGCAATATACTGAACCCTGCTACACTCTTGCCCTCAAGCACAGCAGACACTGCACCACATGACTGTGTGGAAGTAATTGATACAGTAACGAAGCCAAGACAAGACTTGACAGACGTTGCACTGACAGACCCAGACCTGACACTTTATGTGGATGGTTCATGCATGAGAACGAGCACAGGAGAGTTAGTGGCCGCATATGCAGTGACCACTGATACTAAAGTTATAGAGACACAAAGAATTGACACATTGTCAGCACAAGCAGCAGAGCTCATCGCTCTGACACAAGCCTGCATACGAGCCAAGAACTTAAAGGTAAACATATACACAGATTCACAGTATGCCTTCGGAGTCGTTCACGACTTCGGAGTTCTATGGCAAGAGAGAGGTTTCCTGACCTCTCATGGGGCCAAAATTCAGCATGGTCCCCTCATTCAGGCTCTGTTAGATGCAATACACTTGCCTACAGCCATAGCTATCATGAAGTGCAAAGCACATACGAAAGTCACAGACACCATTTCCCAGGGTAATGACCTGGCAGATCGAACAGCTAAACTTACAGCCCAGACTCCAACAGACATGACAAGGACAGAAGTACCATCACTGACAAATTGCATGACAGTCAGGGATCCCTCACAAGATGTACTCGACATACAGACACATGCCACTCTAGACGAAATAAAGAAATGGACTGAACAAGGAGGGGTCCAGACTGACCAGGGTTGGATGACAAAAGGCAAAGCCACATGGTTTCTCCCTGACTCCATGGTTCAAGTCATTATAAATACAGCACATAGTCCAGCACACTTAGGAGAAAAGGCCATGTTAGACAGTTTACAGAATATCTGGTTCAACAAGCACCTGCGTGCAGCAGCAAAACAGAAAGTACGTACCTGCATGATCTGTTGCCAGTTCAATCCAGGCAAAGGCATTCCCGTGGAACAAGGTGGATTTCATCCTCCTGACCACCCTTTTGAAGTCATCCAGATGGATTATATTCAGATGGACAGATGTCGAGGATACAAGTATGTCCTAGTAGTTGTATGTGCATTATCTAGATGGACAGAAGCGTACCCAGTCCCAGATTACACTGCTGTAACAACTGCCAGGCAGTTGGTTCGAGAGTTCTTTCCATGGTACGGATTGCCCCGTGTCGTGTACTCAGATAACGGTCAGCCATTCTCCTCTGAACTAATGAAACAAGTATCTCTTCTGTTAGGGTACCAGTGGAAGTTCCATTGTGTACGACACCCAGAGGCAGCAGGCCTCGTCGAGAGACACAATCAGACACTTAAGACAAAATTAGCGAAAGTCTGTGCAGAAAAAGGCGTGGATTGGATGGTAGCCTTGCCGGTTGCCCTCTTTTACATGCGTATGGTAGCTCATTCCAGAACAGGATTGTCCCCGTACGAGGTGGTTTTTGGTAGACCGCCGAATATGTGGGGTACGCCTATGCCAAAGAGAATTACCGATGTTGACAGTAATATGCTGACAGATTACCTGGCTTCCTTGATGTCTGCACTCCTTTCTTGTCTTTCACAGGTTGCAGCTGCCTTCCCCGACAACACCCAAGTGAAAGAACATTCGATTGTCCCTGGTGATACCGTGTTAGTCCGGAACTTTGATCGTTCAAGTCCTCTCGAGCCCCCGCTGGCGAGCTCCGAAGCAGGTACTTCTAACAACGAGGACTGCCGTCAAGGTCGAGGGAAGAAAGGGCTGGATCCATGCCCAACACGTGAAACGATTCCATGGACACGGAACAGTAAACGAAACTAAGGACTGCCCAGATACCAGTGACTCAAAGCCCCCTTTGCTAGAAAAGACTCCGCAACAGGAGTACAAATTAAAGTTACGGTCTAGTAAGTCAGACAGCGTTTAATTGTTTAAGTCCACCCTGTGGTGAATCGGTTAGACAGGTTCCTGACATGTATAGGATCGTAGACCAGAATAGTAGACAGAGAGATAAGAAAGAGAAATACTGCAAGACCTTACGCAGCAGATGTATAGTAACTCTGATCATTATGTTTCTTCTAAGTATATTGATTATATGTATAAGCTTGACGCTACATGTTTTCTTTCCTCCCCTTGGTTCACATATACATTCTTCCTTCAATGACACCGTAGAGCACACATTCAGTGATCTGCCACCTCATGAACTGTCATATCGACTAGCACTGCGCAACAATACTTTTATTCGCATGTTGCACCATTCTCATCAGACCAGCAATGTAACAAATTGTTGGGTATGTGGCCGACTCCCACCTTATCAGAAAACGAAGGGAGTTTTGCCCCTCTTTCCTTTCCCGTTCTCGCACAATGGTTTGTGCGGAGCATGGTTTGCTATAATGTAATCACAAGACAGAAAGTTCACAGATTCCCAGAGTGAAGAGATTTGGGGAGATTTGAATATAGTAATGAATGAGTCATGTTTTCCAGACAAAGATGGTCTTCCCCAGAGAAAAGGAACAGATCTAGAAAATGAAGTGTACGACCAAGGAAATGTTTCCCTTAACTTTATGATTCTGAATGTCCAGTCCGAGAAAAATACAGGTTCACCATTCATAACAGTCTTACCAGTAAAAGGTGAATTATGCGTTAGAAAGAAAGGCTCAGTGCATTTAGGACACAGTGATTGTAATACTGTGGTCGAGTTCAATGATAAAGGAAAGTCTACTTTCAAAGCTTCCCGTCATTCCTATTTTATTTGTGGTCAGACAGCCTATGTGCGTCTGCCCTTAGATTGGGGTGGGACGTGTTATATTGCGTTCCTACTGCCACCTGTTTTTCTAGCCCCATCCCATTATCATCGAGATTCCCGACTAGTACATGTTAGAAATACAAGGGAGACCGATTCCCCAGTTGTCGATCAGACTGAGACAGCTTTAGAGCAATATACAGATTTCAATAGAGGATTCTTTTTCTTCATAGGTCCCATCCAAAACAGTAAATTAATACGTAGGTTAACAAGAACTCTTGAAGCAGTAGTGAATGAGACTACTTCTGCTCTAGCGAACTTGACAGAGGAGCAGTCTGCGATGAGACTTGTTGTTCTTCAGAATCGCCTTGTTCTTGACGTCATCCTGGCAGATAGGGGCGGGGCTTGTAGAGTGATCGGCTCCAGTTGTTGTGTGTTTATTCCAAATAACGCGCCATCTGTATACGCAGCAATAACGAGACTCCATAAGATAGCTCACGAGATACATCAAAATCCAGGCACATGGACTTGGTCCGGTTGGCTCTGGAGTGTAATATCAGCATGGGGATGGAAGGTATTGTCGTTCCTAGGACTGATACTGCTAGTTCTATTCAGTTGCTGTCTCTTCTACAATGTGGCCCAGCGATTTGCGGCTTGTGTGCCACTGCCTGTATTCCCCGTCCGCGTTCACGTGTACAAAAGAAAAGAGACGAGCAAATGATGCTGTATGATCAGATATATGGTATCATGAATATAGATGTGTCCTAAAGGGCACAGTAGGGGACAAGGAGGGAATGAGGAAATAGAAATTTTACGTGGCCAGTATGCCCCCTACATGCACCCTATGACTGTATATATACCCGATGTATGTCCATGTCATCACGCATTTCCCTTCTCATGCCTGTAATAGTAATGCCTCTGCATTTCCGTCCAATGTTAGCATGTCAGTCATCAGGCCCTCCATGAATGAAACGTTAATTCTGCACTGAGGCGTATGTTGCCAATGCATTTACATGGTACACGTTTTAATGTCGAGATGAAATCGTTTTCGTGGCTCAGTCGAGCCAGGCCCCGAATTCAGGCTCCAAGCCTCTTGACACTCTGAAAGCTGCAGTTCAGCTATGTATCCCTGACCTCTCACATACTTCCTGCTCAGCCGAGAGGTGCCCAGCCTGGCCTGCCAAGACAGTATTTTGCCTACAGTTATCTGCTCTGCTCCACAGAAACACATTCCTGTCTAACGAAAGGGGTAAACATATTTCCGCCAGCAGAAGATAGGGCCTAGCCTTTCTGTCGCCATTCAAGTGATTTACAGAACCCGAATCCATAGAAGGCCCATGGCCCCACGCAATGCACGAAGAAATATAGGCACACACTAGCATTTAGTGATGAGCAGCCTCTGCAGCCTTTGCTCTAGCGACCTTTAAGTCAGATAATACATCCTCCAAAACACAAGATATCAGATAATGCCAGAGGTGCAGGTCGTTCTGACATCCCAGACTCTTCTACTAGCACTAAAGTCAGCTCCCCCCAGCTTCCCCCAGTAACACGTCAATTCCACGTCATGACCAGTTTGCGCGCACAAGTAGGGTAAAGGTTCCTGCTGACCATGCAGACCCCCTCTATGCATCCACCCACTTATGACACACCTATGACTTATCAAAGTGAACACCCATGTGTACGCCTTCTTGCACACCTCTTTCACGCCCATGTGCTCTTATCTCTCTCTTCCACTTGCTCCGCCTGGAGCGCTCCGCCTTCTCTATCCAAGTCAATGTATGTTTTAACTATATATAATGTGTTCTGTGAATAAAGATCCAGATGACGATCCTTCCTGATCCCTAGTGGAGATGGAACCCGATTCTCCTTTAGCTCGAGCTACTGAATAAAGCCCTTCTGAATCGGACACCACGGACTCTGCCTCTCATTATATGCATGATCCTTATTAATGTATAGAAATTATGACAGGGTAATTAATTATTATTAATTATTATTACAAAATGGATGCTGCTGCCACAGACTCTCGTCTGCCCTCCTGCTGCTGGACGAAACTCCAGCAGGGGAGGCCTGGACAATAGGTTTCCTGTCCAAGGAGGTGCTGGCACCTCCTCAGACAGGCTCTTAGTGTATTGGGGCAAGGAGGGCTGCATTCAGTGAATGCTTTCCAGACACTGCCTGGGGAACACAAGGTGCTCCATGCATTTCCCAGTTCAAACCGATTGCTGAGTCACTCAGCCCCAGCTCTGGCGTGAAACTGGACAAAGAGGAAGGGGTGTAACCACCCTCACCCCAGGTCCACCCACAGGAGGGATCTTAGAGTTAGTCCAACCCCTAAACTTACTATAAGTATAGAACCCCAGTCCCTAGGACTTTAGATTACTCTGGACGAAACTCTGCAACATATATCCTGGACCTTCGACATTCCATTTCGACTGGAAGACGGAAGAAATCTCCCTTGTGGTCAAGGAGGGACAGGCACCAACAGCATCTTTATCGGTCTGCATTTTCGAGGCTCCCGCCCTGAAGAATCTGCGATGAAGGACACAGACTTTCAGACATCTCTGACCCCGACCTTCACTCACATCAAAGCTCTGACCCGTGGTGGACACGAGAGACGTGGGACTGGTACTCCTGGACATCCTGCCTTTTGCTACCTGTATCGACTTCCTGAGGTATCCCAAAGTTGTGCATTGGGGTGCCTGAAGCCCAAGCCCCGAGCACTTTTTACACCAAAGTTCAGAGGCCCTCACTCCACGACTGTCCCATGGGCCGGCTTTGTGCATTTCCGCTTGACGCGTCTTCGTGGTTCCTAGTCCATTGGCTAGTGAGCCTCCAAGAAGACCAACCTTTGATTTAACTTGCTTTCCTGGTTGCTCCAGGCTTGCTCCAACTTCCCTGCAAAGGAGAAGTTCCACAGACCTTGCTGGTCTGCACCGAAGCCAATCTCGACATCCTGCGTGGGTTGCGTTTGCCAAGGCTTGTTGGGTCCAATCAGGATACCGACACCGCAGTCAACTAGATCCTTCGTGGGCAGCTCGAATCCAGCTCCTGGTAATCGTCGACGCCTCCTGGGCCTCCTGGGCCTCGCGGCTGAAGAGACAAACTTCACCTTTTTATCTGAAATCACCCGACATCCGGTGGCATCTTTCTATCGCCGCCCTCATCACTGGCTAGTGGCCCAGACTCTGTCTCCTCTGCTGTCAGGTTCTTCACATCTCCGATCCACCCTTGGATCCACCCGGACCCTTTTCCTTTGGTCGCCTGCAGCACTTCTTCGCAGCTCTCCATTGGAATCAATGACGAAACCTGACACGAAAAGACACCTATATATGAAAAATAACACTCCCAGGCGTACACTGCAGAGGTTACACAGTAGATTTAACATCATATGTAAGCAAACCTATCATAACAGTGAAATATGTTGTATGTAAAATGTACCAATTAATCATAAGATTGGCATATGTCATAACTTAGGATGACCATCAATAACATCACTTGATTTATTTCTTTAGATTTTATTATATACAAAAAATGACTGTTCGCAATGGTACTAATGTTTTTAAAATATTTTTAGTAGAATCAAGTTTGCTACACTCTATGATTATGATAAAACTTTTATGTCAGGATGTCCTTGCTAGACTTACGAACATAAATCACATCATTTCTGGTTGTTTAGATCAATGTAGACGCATAGGTTTTTGAGATGTTTTATTAAAGCGGTATATCAAGAATGTAAAAAGAATACTTGATTCTTACCAATAGAATGGTAGAACAAACATGTAACTAGTTCGGTTGTAAACTGTCACGATAGGAATTCAATAACATTAGCATCATGTCATGATCTTTTTTACAGAATTTTGATGGTAAAAGTCCTGATGAAGGCATCACGAAACGCGTCGACCGGATGCCATCTAACCTCTTTTTAATCTGCTTTATGAATACATATGTATCACTGTATTGTTATTTTATCAATTTTGACCAATGCACTGAATTTTAATATCTTCTTTTAATCAAATTAAAAAATGTATTTTTCCTAAACCGAACTAGTTTGTTTGTTAAATCTATTGTGTAACCTCTGCAGTGTACGCCTGGGAGTGTTATTTTTCATATATTGTTTACCCTGTCCCAGGATACTGATCCGTACCAGGGGGTCCTTGTTACCAACGAAAAGACACCTATGCACCCGGCTTCCCTGGGTGAGGTAACACGAGTACTCCGGTGCTCCTGCGGGTATTGACTCTCCAAGTGTCCAAGTCTACAAGGGTTCCATCGCAGTTCACCTCCTTGCACCCTTTATCTTTAAAATTGTAACTTGTTTGTTTCCCATAGAAAGTCCATGGTAACCTGCGGCTGTGCTTAGACACTGCACGCGTCTCCCGTGCGCCTCCTACATCCTACCCTTTGGTTGTTGTGAGAAGCCCCAGCGATTCCACAGACCGCAGTCCTGCTTTCTATTCCTCACGTGATACTTATACCACTATTTTAGTATATGGTTTATGAGGCCCCTAGGGCAAAACGTATACTGTGCAACTTATCGTATGCTAATTGAGTTCCTTGTATTGTACTTTTACCTCTGACCTCATAAAGAGTGCAGAGGGGTTGTGTTTAGAATAAATACATATATATTTGATATATACCTTGTGTGGTGTGCTTTCATTTGGTACTCAAGAGATTATAAATGGTAAAACAACTTGTTTAACTCGTCTCCAAGTCTTAGCCTGAAGGCTGCTCTCCACAGCTACCCCTAGGATAGCTTTCAATAAGTTTGACTTTATAACCTACCATCAATAAGGGTCGATTAGACTGGTGCAAGGTGCCCACTAGAATAGTGGACATCATATACCAGGCTAACTTCTCCAATCCCAGGCAACCAGCAACTTTTACCCCCCAACTGGGATTGACCCCGGCAAGCGGTTGCTTAACCACGCCAATATTAACGCAGCAATACTGCCGGACTGGGTGTATTTGAACTCTCTCTTCTGCCGCTAGCCATCATCATATACATCCGCTCTCCATGTTTGTACTATAAATGTGATTTATGTATGTAAATAATGTGTTATAATGCATCGGATATCCTAAAAAATGTGTAAACTTTTTATAAAAATAACAATGAATCCCCAAAAAAATACTAGAATAATAGAATAAAGATATATAATTGTGGACTTACCCTTTTTTGCACCCATTAAGTTAAGTTGTTAAATGTGTGTTTGCTATAGATAATTTCCCTAAACTGTACTATTTCCCTACATATAGCAAACGTATTTGTTTAGTAGGGGTCCCTTTTGTTTTCCAAAAATGGATTTGAACTCTCCCCCACTCTTCTCCATTCTGAGTCTGCCCGATTTTTTCAGAAGTTGCAGGCCCCCAGGAATTCCCTGGTTTGACAAATAGATTACTGTTTGTACTCAGGCACGTTTTATTTTACTGTCCTGAAGATGATCCCATGTATCTAAGCTCAGGGATCGAAACGTCGACACTAACTGTACCATATGCCACTGAATAATATGGATAAAATGTACATTGGTACTAATATGAGAATCAAATTTGTCTAAAGCATACCTAAATACAGAAACCTTACCCTAGCCTGAACCCCCTCCCCCTACTTTTGTTATGTATGTGTGGGTCGCAGGTTGTGCGTTAGGACTAGAAGCAGGTAAACTCTCCCCGCACTACAAGTCCCAGAATGCCTTGCAGGGACAGAGATTGTGCGCTGTCCCATACTTCCTAGGGACCAATCATGTGATCTGAGGGGAGGTTCATAAGCCTCACCTACCAAGATGGCGGTGCTTGGTTTTCCTCGCTGAACCCTCCTTTAGCCTTTCACCCGCCTCTCCCTGTACTACTATCCTGAATTCCTTATTACCTGTGCTTGGTTCCTGACGACTCGTGTATTCACTTTGGTTACACCTTCATTCCTGGAACTCCTTTCCCGGAGTATTCGAGCTGCCTGTGTCATTCCGGAAGGAGTTTCCCTACTCCCCGCTCTCCTGCTTCCCAAAAGCAAACAGAATCCACGAGTCATTTTTTTTTCCTTAGTTCAATTGAACTTTTTTGAACTTGACAAACGCTGCTGCTTTGACCTCGCCGGCAGCGTTGCTACGTGGATATTGCTGCCTGTTGTAACACCCGTGCCTGCCGCCTCTGTTACGGGCCGTGTTTGTAAGCACTGTTTGTGCTTCATGTGTACCGAATCCTGCAAACGCTAGAACGCGTTTATTTCCTGTGACATGCACCAGTGAACAAGCCGCTTATTTCTGAAACGCGAGGACGCATTTATTTTTGTTTCCTAGTTGAGAGGTGTGCATGCCTTTTCCACTGTAGACGCAGGAAGCATCTTTTTGCTGGACATATTCAGAAGGATTGTGAACGCTAGATAGCGTGGTTCTTTTGCCCCGGTTCTTTGAGAAACGCGAAGAAGCGTTTTTCCACCTCTTGCTTGCCCCTTTAAAGAGTATAGCGGCAACCCTGCTTTTGCTTTCAAAGAGAGACCATTTAAAGCCTCCTTTTTTGATCAAGTTATTTCAAGATTCTTTGGACACCTTTTATGCACCTTGGGTCATCAGGTCGGGTGAGTGTGTGACAGCACACTACTAGGGGCTATGTGTTAATGCACTCTGTTAACTCTTGTTCTTACGCTAACTATTGTTATACTGTGTTTGTATTTCTCCACACTGCAGTGAGCTGTGTTGAGTTGATGCCCTACCTGCACTACTTCCCTCATCCTTTGACAGACCTGTGGTTTTTGGTCTCTCTCTTTTGGTGAGATAGATTATTATTATTATTATTATTATGCTGTTTTATAGCGCGCTCCATTACTGCCGGAGTATCCTGGCGCGAAAAGAAAAAACAGAATAAGAATAAGCAGCCTACCCTACACAGAACAAAAGCTAAAAGGCTAGTCGAAACAAATGGGTTTTCAACCCTTTTTTAAAAGAGATAAAATTCACCATAGCTCGCAAGGATAGAGGGAGCTCATTCCAAGCCAAAGCGGACTTCACCGCTACTGATTGCCCTCCCAGCCGAGAAAGCCGGAAGCGCGGGACCTGAAGCAGATGTTGGGCGGCAGAGCGCAATGATCGCTTAGGAGAGTAGCGCCTGAATCGTTTCAACAGGTAGGCGGGGCCTTGTCCATAAATGGCTTTGTGGGCCAGGGTCAAGATTTTAAAAGTAATTCTCTGAGAGACTGGCAGCCAGTGAAGGCTCTGCAGGTGGTTTCTAGCGCTGACCCGACTGGGGATATTACCCAACAGTCTGACGGTTGCGTTTTGGATCACCTGGAGACGTCTCACCATATAAGCCGGGGATCCACTCAGCAGGCCATTGGCATAGTCTAGTCGCGAAAGAATCAGAGCTCTAGCCACTGACTCTCTTGCTGAGGCAGGCAAATAGGGAAAAAACTTCCGTAATGCCTTAAGGGTCCCGAAACAGCCCCCTGCCAGCTTCTTAATGTGCCCCTCAAACCGGAGGTCTTCCCCGAACCAGACCCCTAGATTCTTGGCGAGGACATTGACTGAACTGGGCATCGGGAAACCGGCCGGCCAAAGTGCTTCTCTAAAATTAGGGGGGAATTGACCGTAAAGCAGTATTTCCGTCTTATCCTCGTTGCACTTCAGTTGCGCGGAGGCTAACCAGTTGAAAACTGCGGATAAACAGAACTGAATCCGCTCGGTATCTAAGACATCCCTAGGCCAGGTGAACAACAGCTGTGTATCATCAGCATATGCGATGATTTTGGCCCCCAAATGTTCGGCAAGCTCAATCAGGGGGGTCAGATATACATTAAAAAGAAGAGGGCTCAAGGTGGAGCCCTGCGGGACCCCCGTCATGAGGGGCTTAGCCGAAGATGAAAAAGGAGGGAGCCAAACCTGTTGTGATCTAGACGAGAGAAAGGAGCGCAGCCAGTCCAAAGCAAGGCCGGCAACCCCAATGTCCGCAAGCCTAGAGAGGAGGCGTTGGTGAGGCACCGTGTCGAACGCGGCAGAGAGGTCCAATAAAATTAGAGCTGCTCTGCCGCCACCGTCCAGACACTCCCTAACTGCCTCAGAGATCTCCACCAGAGCAGATTCCGTGCTGTGCGCAGCACGGAAACCAGATTGAGCAGGATGGAGAGCCCCAGATGATTCCACAAACTCATTAAGCTGCCGGAAAGCCAGTTTTTCCCCTATTTTTGCCATAGCCGGGAGCAGAGAAATTGGGCGATAATTGGCCAGCACTTCAGGGTCTGCTCCAGCTTTTTCAGCAGGGGAAGAAGCTTGGCTTGTTTCCACTCAGCAGGAACTGTGGCTGTTTTAAATGAAAGGCTAACAATCTGCGTCACTTCCTGCACCACCACATCCGCGACCCCTGCCAGCACTCGCGCTGGACACGGGTCAGAAGGTGATCCAGATTTCAAGGCTTTAATCACAGCTAGTGTGTCAGTAGCAGTGGGAGGCGTGAGCTCCACTATCCGGGGAGATGAACCCTCAGAGGGAGGGGAAAGATGGAAAGAGTCATCCGGAAAGTGGCTAGAGCTAAAACTCGCCTGAATAGCCGCTATTTTTTGCTCAAAAAACTGGGACAAGCTCTCACACCATACAGCAGAAGCTGGAACCGCCCTTTGCTCAGCACAGGGAGAAAGGAAACTGTTAACAATCGCAAAAATCTTGCGACTGCTGTTGTTAGCTTTGTCAATCCGGCTAGTAAAATATTCTCCCTTAGCTGTTTTAATGCTGGCATAGTAAACTCTCTGCTCCCTCCGTAAAGCCGCCTTAGCTAAGGGGCAGTACGAATGACGCCAAGCCCGTTCGAGCTTTTTACAGGCCAACTTGTGAATGCGTAGTTCAGGGGAGAACCAAGGCTTAGAAGGAGAGGATCTAGTTCTACCGTTACTCCCCCTTTTAGATGACGCAGTCACCCCCGCTTCCACCCACACTCTAAAGTTCAGCACCGCTTCAGCCAGATCAGAGCCTAACACGGGCCTGCCCTCGGCCAGGGTGGTGGCCAAAGTCTGTATGTTAATTTTCTTGGCACAGGTAGTTTTAGCCCCCCCAGTGGAAGTTTTCGGGGCTGACCACGCAAATCTGATCAGCTGATGGTCCGACCACGTCAGAGCTTGAGGGGCTTTCACTTGGAGGGGAAAGTTGGAACAGATAACATCCAGAGTGTGCCCCCCTGAGTGTGTAGGAAGAGAAACCCACTGGGAGAGATGAGCAAGATCCATACCCTCTCCTTGGTGTTCCTTGAGATGCTGAGAGGGTGGTATCATTCTGAAGGAGAGTGCTACTGTCATCGCTTCCCAGGAGATTGGATTTCTGCCTGGATATACTTCCACGCCCGACATTGCGCCCTACTTGTATTTGTTATTATTTCCATTTGAAAAGCTTATTTCTAAAATAAATGCTGTCGGGCTGGACAAGAACATACTGTCTATAGAGCATCTATCTATATATATAAAAACAAAAGTATGTCTGTTGGTCCTTTATGCATTACTACACCATTCATCCGATCGGCATGAAACTTTGGGAAGTTGTTGAGTACACTCCAGCGAAGGTTTCTGGCAAAAACAAACCAATTATACTAATAATTCTTAAAAGTTGTTGAGTATACTCCCGCGAAGGTTTCTGGCAAAAGAAAGAAAAATGTGTTAAATATCGGCCCCCAGGGCCCTCATAATCTTTCCAATACTGAACGTTTACAGTTTCCGGTGGGACTCGCTTTTGCAATGACCATCAACAAAGCACAAGGACAATTGCTGCAAGTGTGTGGACTAGATTTGGAGAATCTGTGCTTCTCACATGGACAACTGTATGTGGCCAGCTTACGCGCCGGAAAACCTTCTGATTTATTTGTGTACGCAACAGACGGAAAAACAAAAAATACTGTGTATCCACAAGCACTCGAATAAATAAACAGAATTAAAACAACACTTTAAAATGTTTTCCATATTAAAATGAATAAGTTTCAATAAAAATGACACAATGTAAATTAAATGTTATGATAACAAGTTTCCTTAAATTTCCTTTCTTCTGAGATCGCAGCAACGCGCAACGGGTAAGCTAGTATGTTTATAAGTTGTTCTCTACCTTAAATTGTCTAGGGACCGCTTTCTTTAGAAACAATGTGCTAGGAAAGCGCCACATGGGGACAAGGGGGGGAAGTTTCAATGAATTCCTGGAGTGGCATTTTTGTCAACATGAAGATGCTTCTAAATTAGAGGCGAGAGGCTGTGAGAGGGCAAGGGGTGGAAGGAAGTGAAGGGGAGGGGAGGGAAAAAGATAGAGACTATGGGAAGGGACAAAATAGCAATGAGTTATTAGTTTGGCTAATCTTATACGGGCACGATCATAACGTACAGTGAGTTACAAAAAATAATTTTCATGGTTCCCATGCTGATTTTTTTTTGTGGGCTCAGCTTGTATTTGGGCTCTTAGAGGAAAACCAGACCCCTGGCTCGGTTGGTCCCATGAATTGTCAGGCTCGACCGGACCACACGGAAACCGTCTGGCACTGGAATTGCATCAGAATTGTTCAGGGTGAATCGGCTGTTTGTTGTGCATTTGTGTCAATCAAATCTTGCTATTTTATGTGTCTAAAAAAATATTAACTTTCTTTATACCATATTCAAAATACAATCATAATCAACTGAAGATGGTTTACATACTGTATCTGTTACTTTTTTTGGCTGTCTAAGCAATTTCCTATGCTGTGATCTAGTACTGATCACAGCTAGCTGAGGACTGAGGTTGCCGCAGCTTATAGCAGTTTTCCTTTTGGCTGGGAGACTCCCAGATTTCTTACTGGTCTCTATCGGTCAGTGTTAAATTCAGTAAAATAAAGATGATGGGTCCTTGTTGTAATGTTCATGTAGTATATTTATTCTTGGGATTAGATAGTCAGGTACAGCATTCAAGTAGGAATGTAATATGGTAAGAAACCCCACCAGGAGCAGATAACTTCCTGCTCAGCCTCCAGGTAACTGATAAATCCCTTGAATAGCAACAGGTAGAATTATGGATGACATCACAGAGACATGACATAGACAAGCAGACACTAACACTAAAGAGGGACAAAGAGAGAGGAAGAGCAGGATATAACACACCTCTCTCCTTTAATTGAAAAAATGAATAAGATGAAACAGAAGATGGCAGAAGCAGAAAGGCAGAAGAAAGAAAGAACATATATGCACCAGAAATAAACACCCTCTTCACCAAGATGGAAAGAAGAGGTAATATCAAAGGGGCAAAGGTACAAAGGTTGTACAAGCACCGTAAGCTAACAAAAGAATGTAAGCTTAAATTAAATGAATACTTAACATCTCAATACAAATGAGCAAAGGTACAGTATGGCTCAGTACCGTAGATAGAAAATGAAATATCAACTCCTCAAATTCGAATATTTTCGATTCCTCTAAAATAAGCACAATAAAAATGAGCCCAACTCCTCAAAGTAAATACATGAACTCCTCTAAACATAGAGCACAGTAAAAGTGGTTCATGACAAAACGGCTCTTCACAGAAAATGCACAACTTCTCTATCAATAGAATAAAACTGAGCCCATGCAGCTCCTCACAGTAAGTAACAGAAAATCAGCAATAAAACTGAGCCCATGCAGCTCCTAACAGTAAGTAACAGAAAATCAGCAATAAAACTGAGCCTTGCGGCTCCTGACAGTAAATATATGAACTTTTCTAACCATAGAGCACTATAAGTGGTTCATCTGAAATGACAATAAAAAAAATGAATTATTAGGATCTTTTAATGACTTCTCACTGATTGTAAAAAACTTCAAATTTGCCGTATTACAATTGAAATTGGACGAGGAGACTTTATTTTCATTGTCCTCTCATCAATTAAAAACTGTTCTGAAGTCAGCCTCTTGGGAATTGGGGTTTTGTCAGGATAGAGACTTCTGTCTAGCGAAAAAAGGTTGTACGCCTGTTATTGAATCTTATACCCTGCGGAAAGCTCAATCATACATGTATTGGAACATCTCCCACGGCGCCAGGCGCCTGGTGTATTTACTAAGACATAATTTGCTTCCGCTGAAAGTACTACATGCCAGCTGGTTTGGTCATTCGGCATGCTGTGATCTTTGTCAATTGTATGATCAGGACTTAGATCACGTCATGTTTGTTTGTCCTACACTGATGCCTTGCAGGCGTAGATGGTTAAGACCAATTTGCTTACAACTCAACATATTATCTGCTTCTTCGTTTAAGGCAGCCTTGATTAACCCACCGAATGAAATGTTTGTTTTTAAACTGTACAACTTTTTTAAATGTTTTTTGGACCTGTATTAAGATGTCTTTTATAATTGTGGTGGAATAATATTTTAAGTATTTTCTTGTTTTGTATGTATATGTTGTTTTATGTGGACCTCATAAAGAGTTCCTTATCATAATAAAATAAACTTAAACTTGACAATAAAATTGAGCCCCTATGGCTTCTAATAGCAAGCACATGAACACCTCTAACAATAGAGCACTATAAAGTGGTTCATAACAGAAATAAACATCAAAATTGAGCATCACTCTAGCTCATCATCACTAAGAATGAAAACAAACTGGAGCACCTCAACATAGTTGAGCACATAAATGACCCCAATAAGCAAAACGCCTACAAATCATCACCAAAATGAAAGCAAATGAGCACCTCAACAAAGGTTCAGCACAAATGTGACTCCAGTAAAGTAGGCAATAATAGAATAAATTATTTCAAAATGTATCACTTGCAAATTCACACAGAAAAGAACATGTAACAGCATACATATAGTCATAGTCATACATTCTTATATAGCGCGCAGTTCACCGCAAGGTCTCGTGGCGCTAGCAGCTAAAGGATGGAGGACATCATATGTAACCTAGAACCAGATTTATAAGCATAGAGCATATAATCGATATTTAGCACAACACAGTACTTAAAAGAAACATCATGACTGACGCACGCACTGTAAATTAAAACAATAATAATAAAGCAGGCAAATCCTTCACGCAAAGTACTTGAATATGCACTCAAGGATAAATTACAGCGCAAACAACACATTGCATAACTTAGGAAATATGCTAAATTGTTTACATCTTAAACATAACAAATCAAAATAATAAAAGTAGTCACCGTTGTCATTTGAATGAAGGGAGACACAAACAGCTCTGTAGAAATCTCCATGGGAAAATGTAAAGAAAATCAAACAGTACCTTGTTGGAAAACACCCTTTTTTTCCAGGAAAATAAATAAATAAATAAATCATGAAGCAGCAAACACCGGTGAGCGATTTCTCACCCGGGTTGTAGATCCAAAAACGTAGTGTAATGTCAGAAGTTAATGGTGTGCAGATCAAGTTCCAATTCTCGAAGTCAGGCATGTAGACAGACTCCCAAATGGTGTAGAGCCAAGCGCTGGCATGTGAATTCCAGGACAGTTTGCATAGTATGCTCAGGATGTGGTTGGCAGAAATAGGCATCAGGTCTCAGCGTAGGCCACACAGCAAGCCAAATAACAAAGTAGAATAGCCGTCTCTTCACTCAAACTGCTAGTGCACAACCTCCAAAGTACCGAAACACGGAATTCACACAGATTGATGCAGGCAGGCTTTAATTTTAATTGCAGGATGTAACGGTCCCAGTAAGTAGCGCTTTTGTAAACAGGAGACCTTTAAACAGCAGGTTGGCACAAGTTGCGCAGGCAATAAACTGAAGTCACAAAGTGAGCTGACAATCTTTTAAACAGCAGATTTCTGAAATAGCACAAGCACACTTTCATTTAAACAGGAGGTTGCAGAAGTAGCACAGGCACACATTGGACAGACAGCAGCAGCAACGTTACTCACGTAAAACGCTGACTCACTAGATGAAAACAGGGAGTCCTTTAAGTTTGCTCTAGTGCCAGATGATTCAGTAGTAGTATTACTTCAGCAAAGGTTATTCCAATGCTCTGGGTTGAGACTGTCCGTTGGAACCAGACACCGGTGGGGTACCCAGAAGCAGGAAAGTAACTTTAAACGTTTCTCTTCTTGTCTTTGGTTGCAATGATGTCCTTTTTAAATTCAATGAAGTCCTTTTTCTTTTAAATGGGTCCTTTTTTACCTCGTCGCCAGTGTTAAATTCAGTAAAATAAAGATGATGGGTCCTTGTTGTAATGTTCATGTAGTATATTTATTCTTGGGATTAGATAGTCATGTACAGCATTCAAGTAGGAATGTAATATGGTAAGAAACCCCACCAGGAGCAGATAACTTCCTGCTCAGCCTCCAGGTAACTGATAAATCCCTTGAATAGCAACAGGTAGAATTATGGATGACATCACAGAGACATGACATAGACAAGCAGACACTAACACTAAAGAGGGACAAAGAGAGAGGAAGAGCAGGATATAACAGTCAGGCAGCAGGGCCGGACTGGGAACCAGAACCGGCCCTGGCAAAGTGCTCGGCCGGCCCCCTCCCCCCTCCAGGTGGAGAGGGGAGGGGGGAGAGGTGCGACCGCGCTCTGTGACAGGGCCGGTTTTCGGCCGTTTTTGTTACAGGGCCGTTTTTGCAGCGTAACGGCCCTGTAACAAAAACGGCCCCAGGGGCCCAAAACCGGCCCCCAACCATGCGGCCCACCGGGGAATTGCCCGGTGCCCTCAACGGCCAGTCCAGGCCTGTCAGGCAGAAACTTTATTTGGTTATTATGACCATCAAAGTGCAAAGATGTACACACAGTATAATGGATTCACCAAAGCGTACATTGCTTTAATTAATTATGCAAACAAAGTTAACTGACGGATTAAAATATATCAACTTCATAAAACAATTAAAATTGAGGCATGAAGTGTCTCAGAGAAGAAAACAAATTGCACACATTAGAACCCTAAAGGGATTGCATAAAAGTGCAGGTGCGTACTGTGCTAAAAAGGATACATTGTTGGATGCAAAGTGTTAAAACTATTGGGACGTCCATAATCCAATTAAGTAGCTCAATCAGTTAAACCAATAAGCCTAACGAATAGAAACAGCAATTTATTTTTATTTTTTTAAACGATACATTGATAAAAAAACTTCATACAGATTAGGTAGAACCTGAGCAAGAAAATACTGGGGAAGAAGCACTCACGGGTTGTCACTCTTGGGGAACTGAAAGAAAGTGCAAGTGCGTTAAGTGCAAAGGTACAACGTAGCATGAGTGTTGGAAAAAATGATAAGGGCACAGCTTGCATTGTTAGTCCCTTAGCTCCGTCAGAAGTGAACCAATGGCACCAATAAATAAAGCAACATGCTAAGAACAATTGATTAATGGTACCATGATAGAAGAAGAGCCCAGGAGATATTTTACAGATGATCCTTGTGCATGGTTACAATGGCAAGGACATAATTTCTAATGCTATTAGTATGTGTACTGTGAATTATGGGCATAAATTAGCTAAAATATGAAAATCAATATAAAAACTATAAGTGCAATGTAACCATTCTGGAGTGCAAGCCGCCTAATAAACCACATTTTCCCCAGGATTGTGGATACTGCACAAGGTGTTAATGGCCTGGAGTCTGTTTTTAAAATACTTAGTGCCTCTTGGTGGCATTGGGTACCCATCTGCCTATAGACAGGCCCTAACCATCTAAGACTTGGGGTTTTATATAATGGACATGCAAATAAAACGTGCTTAATCATCTCAGAAACCCCTGGGCAACAAGGACAGCAACATGATGCAGCTGAGGATCCCCGCTGCCATGCCGCTGTAAACGATTTCAAAGGGAGGGTACCAAATCTGAATTTGTATATACAGCTTTCTATCACATGGAATGGTAATGGCCTCCATGTACTGCTCGTACTTGCCAAATAACTTCAACTCAAGGAATTCTGATGTAAGACGGCCTCCTGTTGTGTGTGTGACATTTCTCTGCTCCACCCAATTCCAATAGTGGGTCTTAACATAGTCTCTACTGGGCAGTAAGCTGGCATAAGACTCATCCCACAAATTCCCCAAGCCTATAGCAGAAAGCAATGAGTTGATATTGCTAAACCACACGATTTTTTTTAACTGATCCAGCTTAAGGACTTCTTCAAGGGCGGCCATGTACTGAATAAGCTCAGGTGTTTGTTTAAAACATAGCCAAAAAAGAGGGGGGGGCGTAGCCTTTCTTTCTCCACTATGGAGGTCCTGCCCATGTCAAACCTTAGCGGGAGAAGCGGGGTACTCTGGGGAAGTGAACAGAGCGACCTCAAGAATGTATTTTCTGTGCGGAGAAGGCCCTCTAAATTATCAAACCCCAAGATTTCAGTCCCATACAGAGCTGAACCTATCACCTGCTGGTCATAAATCCGCAGCAGGGCTGGTATAAGCCAAGTTTGTGAAGCCCTATGTTCCATAATCAGTGCCCCGTGGTTTTCCTCTGCTGAAGGATTTTTTTGGAAATGTGCTCTTTCCAGGACATTCTCTCTGTGAGGTTAAACCCAGATAATAAAAGGTGCCCATTCTCTCCAGTGGAGTCCCCACCAACAGCAGTTTGCCCCTGATTGATTTGTGGGGGTTTATGAGCATAAGCTTTGTTTTTATGGTGTTAGCCTGCAATCCTCTCAATCCACAAAAGGCCATGAAACGATCAAGTAGCAACTGAAGGCCACTGGGGGCCTTAGAAACCAGCAGGGTGTAATATGCAAACCGTAAAGTTGTTATTTTTACTCTTCCCACATCAACTGTGTTTTTTGCAATTTTCACCCCGAGTGGGCTGGGTATGCTCAGACATGAGTCCCAGGCTCTCCACATCACTGGAGTCAAGCTATCCAGGCTGAAGAAGGCTGATAGCCAGAAACCGGTCCTTGGATGCTTGATTCCGGTCTAGGAAAGACATGACTTGGTAGTTCGGGCTGGACTGTTCCCATGAGGCACAGGGTCAAGGCTGATTTGTAAATAGCCATTGTCTGACCTAGGGTGGTGTGGAGTGCAAAAAAAGATGGATTTAGGCCCAGATCTTTGTACTGGGGTGAATGTAAGACATTGTTCTGCATCCTGTCCATCAACTGTGTTTTATGCAATTTTCACCCTGAGTGGGCTGGGTATGCTCAGACGTGAGTCCCAGGCTCTCCACATCATTGGAGTCAAGCTATCCAGGCTGAAGTAGGCTGATAGCCAGAAACCGGTCCTTGGATGCTTGATTCCGGTCTAGGAAAGACATGGCTTGGTAGTTCGGGCTGGACTGTTCCCATGAGGCACAGGGTCAAGGCTGATTTGCATATAGCCATTGTCTGACATAGGGTGGTGTGGAGGGCAAAAAAACAATAGATTTAGGCCCAGATCTTTGTACTGGGGTGAATGTAAGACATTGTTCTGCATTCTGTCCATCAACTGTGTTTTTTGCAATTTTCACCCCGAGTGGGCTGGGTATGCTCAAACGTGAGTTCAGGCTCTCCACATCACTGGAGTCAAGCTATCCAGGCTGAAGAAGGCTGATAGCCAGAAACCGGTCCTTGGATGCTTGATTCCGGTCTAGGAAAGACATGGCTTGGTAGTTCGGGCTGGACTGTTCCCATGAGGCACAGGGTCAAGGCTGATTTGCATATAGCCATTGTCTGACCTGTGGTGGTGTGGAGTGCAAAAAAACGATGGATTTAGGCCCAGATCTTTGTACTGGGGTGAATGTAAGACATTGTTCTGCATTCTGTCCATCAACTTTGTTTTTTGTATAGGTCATAAATCTGCAGCAGGGCTGGTATAAGCCAAGTTTGTGAAGCCCATGGTCCATAATCAGTGCCCCGTGGTTTTCCTCTGCTGAAGGATTTTTTTGGAAATGTGCTCTTTCCAGGACATTCTCTCTGTGAGGGTTAAACCCAGATAATCAAAGGTGCCCATTCTCTCCAGAGGAGTCCCCACCAACAGCAGTTTGCCCCTGACTGATTTGTGGGGGTTTATGAGCATAAGCTTTGTTTTTATGGTGTTAGCCTGCAATCCTCTCAATCCACAAAAGGCCATGAAACGATCAAGTAGCAACTGAAGGCCACTGGGGGTCTTAGAAACCAGCAGAGTGTAATATGCAAACAGTAAAGTTGTTATTTTTACTCTTCCCATTGAGGGGACATCTGCCTGGACCTCTGCTAGATGTTTCAACACTCCATTTATGAAAACTGAGAATAGAGTGGGGCCTAAAATGCAGCCCTGCTGTACCCGTCTAACAACTTTAATTGGGTCCGACAGCTGCCCTTGGTCCCTCCAGCGCACCCTTGCATAGTTGTCCGCGTGCAATCAAATTAGAAGTGCCAAGATGTCAGGTGGAAGCCCCAGATCATGTAGAACAAGCCATAGTTTGGGTCTGGGGATCAGATCAAATGTTGACTTTAGATCAATGAAGGCGGTATGAAGACTGCCCTGTTCTAATAGCACTGTCTTCCAGGCCAACAAGGTGAAACAAAAGACCTGATCAATGGTGTGAGAAGTTGGCTTGGTATATGATGTCCACTATTCTAGTGGGCACCCTGTATCAGTCCAAACAACCCTTATGATGATGGTTGTAAAGTCAACCTTATAGACCAGCTATCCTAGTGATAGCATGGACAAAGCAGTCTTAGGCTAAAACTTCAGAAAGCACGTGAAGCCAGCTGTTTTACCAATAATAATCCATTGAATATCTAATGAAAGGACACCACACAAGGTATATATCAAATATATATGTATTTATTACTAACACAACCCCTCTGCCCTCTTTATGAGGTCAGAGTTCGAGATACAGCACAAGTTACTCAATAAGCATACTATAAGTTGCACAAATACAATTCTGCCCTAGGGGCCTCACGAACCATACATTAAGTAAGTGGTATAAGAACCACTTCAGGAAAGGTGAATAGGCCTAGGGCCTAGAGAATCGCTGGGGCTACACTGGACAACCAAATATTAGGAAGTAGGAGTCCCACAGGTCGCGTGTGCAGTGTCTAAACGCACACAGGAGTTACCATAGAGATTGTATGGGAACATAAAAGTTACAAAGTAGTAGATTTTGGACACTTCCGGGTGGACTACGGGAAAATCCTGGTAAACTAGGACACTTGGATAGTTAATACCCACGGGAGCACCGGAGTACTCGAGTTACCTCACCCAGGGAAGCCGGGTGCATAGGTGTCTTTTCGTGTCGGGTTTCGTAGCTGAATCCTATGGAAAGCTGCAAGAAAGTGCTGCAGGCGACAGGAGGAAAGTGTCCGGGTGGGTCCAATGGTGGATCGGAGTTGAGAAGAACCTGAAAGCAGAGGGGACAGAGTCTGAGTCACTAGCCAGTGACCAGGAAGGAACCAGGAAGGAACCAGGCGATGTCGAGATGCAATCAGGTGGAGAGGTGAAGCTTGTCTCCGCAGCCACGAGGTCCAGGAGGCGTCGACCAGGAGCTGGAGTCGAGCTGTCCTGCGACGGATCTAGCTGTTGGCAATGTCGCAGAGGCGTAGCTAGAGCTTGTGGCGCCCGGGGATATCCCTCAGATTGCCGCCGGGGGGGGGGGGGGGGGGGGGGAGGGGAATGAGGGGGGGTCGGGGTGCGGGAGAAAAAGGACCGAGAGACACGATCATGCAAGTTACATGTACATACATGACACGGTCCAAGGCTACACAGTTGAATATACTGGTGACCGGCAGTACAAAGGAGAACACACAGACTGCCACCCTGAAGGATTTCAGGAAGGGCCTAAAAACATTATTTTTGCGATTAACGTCCCTCATCAGCAGCACCGTCCCGACCCCCCAGCGCCTTGATACCCTCACAGGTGATAAGTAATGCCATGAAAGTCCTGTTTGTTTGATTTTCACCCGATTTCCACACGTCGTTTGTGCGCTATATTAGTTTTATCTATAAAACTATGTCTTTGCAAGTTAAGTGACCCCTTCAATGGAGATTGTGCGGTCTATAAATGACAGTGCACGAACACACGATGCTTTAATGATAAATGTGCAACATTTTGAGTTCAGTGATGAAGCATTGATGGCAGCGACACCACTCTGAAAATTGTTCGAGCACCACTGGGTGTTCCCAATCCTGTTTCTTTCTCTTGGTTATTACCTTCTCTGACTCAAGGAAATTTTAGGTACCCTCCCATATGAATCTGTCACAAGCCCTCTGGACATTATTAAGGCAGGTATTGTTCTGATAATGTGGTAACCTGATATTTTACTCATTTGCATTTTTAAAGAAAGGGCACATGTTGTGTGTTTTTTTAGTGTCTCACCAGAGACAAGAAAATATTTGCACCAAACAGATTTTTTTAAGCAAATGTGGATATTTTTCAAGCAGGCACTAGCGTAATAAAAACAGGCAGCACAGTAAACAAGTAAGCATAGGCTCTGAGTGGCAGCTAACCAGTGTTATTAGTGGTCGAGGTTGTGTTTTTTTTTTAACCACACAAGTGCGTCCCATGATGCATTGCAGTGGCGTAGAAAAAGAGCACCGTGCCCTGTTAGCCACCGCGCTGCATTTGCTCACACCCATTCCCAGCGTCTCGAGCTGGAATGCGGCTGCTTTTAAAACTGCGATGTACCAGCAACATTCCTGCCCTCAACCCTTTGTTTTAAGAGTTAAAAGGCATCTGCCTGCCCCAACTTACATGCCTATGTTCCCTTTTGCAATAGAGTGGTGGGAAGCGTGGATAGGTAACCATACTGTACATTTTTACAGCTCTCTCACAGGTCCGGGAGACGCAGGTTTTTAATCTTGAGCCATGTTTACAGCAATGACAGCCAGGCCTGGCTCTCACACTGTCACAGTGCCTACAACTAACTGTAAGGAAATTGATGTGCCGTGATATCTGCAGCAACACCAAGCAAGTGTCTTTATCATACCATATTTCACCCATATGATACATTAAATTGTCATTTTGGGAAACTATGGCAAAGTCAAAGATAACATGGTGAGTGTCACCACCAACGTAGAAGAGTGACTAGAAACAAGCATTATGAGGGGGGGAAGTGTTCAGCTGCACAGTTACACAATTGTTTTACTGTATGATCAGTTTGCAAGGTTACTAGGTAAGTGCCCTTCAATTTCAGCTGCTTCCACATCTTAAAGTTTATCGCTGCATTTATATATATATATAAACAAATATCACAGAAATAAAAGTCAAAGCCTGAAGGCTCAAAGCTGCCAGGGTGATTGTTGTGTGTGACATTTTCATAATTTCCGTATAATTGTGAGTGACTTTTCAACAACTATGAGTGACACATTCTCATGAGCAAAATCAAGCAATGAAGATGAGGGAAAGCTATAAATATCAGTAATTACGCCCATCTGAGCAACGAGAAACTCTAAGAAGATCTTACAACTGCTGCAAAGTGCCAGAAATTGAAGGGCACTAAGATGTAAGAGAAGCCTGGAGCCTGAGCCTGCCTCACTGAAGCTGAACTCAACTTTGAGCAGACAGTGACTGCAATGCAGAGCTCAGCTGTACCTTTGCTTACAGTAGCAGGGCTGAATGATGATATCCCCTAAAAGTAAATGAATAGGTAAAATATGTGCAACAGCATGACACTGCAGCATTGTTATTATTTAGAAGCTAAGGAGGGGGGGGGAGTGGCTAACAGACAAACATGGCATACACAAATTAGGGAAGGTCTCCCTCTGCGCCCTTAATATTTGACCACATCTGCCCTGTAGAGACACACAAGGAACTGAAAAGATGCAGCATATAACTGCGAAAGATGAAGCAAACACAAACTAGTAAGTTTTGAACCATAGTGCATCGGAGGGATTTGGAGGATCGGAAACCACAGGCCCGACAGATTGGAGGTGGACACAAGCGGATGAGCCTGGAGCTGTGCAGATGCTGTGAGGGAAACGTGAAGAATGGGACCTGAGAGGGACAGGCTGTCAGAATACTCCAAGGATACTCCTTACGTAGCTGCACAGGAACAGAGATGCTTGCTCCCGAATCCGCCCTGGGCAACAACTCAGAGCTTACATATAACAAGTCTCTAATCTGTTACCTAGGGGGGAAGGGGGAAATTGGATAAAATAATAAACAACAACAAGAGACTTTCTTGGCTGGTTCCACTCGTCAGTCCGGGAAAAAATACTAAAGTTCCCCCATGGCCAGTTTATACTTTCCTATATAGCATAGCTCATAAAGTCAATCAATTAGCCTTCATATTGACACAGATACAACAAAGTTTGTTATCTCATTTTTAGTATTTTATTAATTTTATTCTTTTTCTGTAGTGTATCAAAAAGATTTTTTATAAAATATTTTTTTCTTCTTGTTAAATCTTTTCCTTATGTATTCATCAATTCATTAACATAAGTTGTAATCAAATCAACATTAAAATACAGTGAACAATACCTTTATCTTTGCAATATACCTAAAAAACAATTGTTCATGCAGTGAAAAACAAGACCCTTTCTGCCACACACCTACTACCATACACACCTACTCATTCATACATTTCTACACACTTTCCAAACCCAAAACAATTTCTAAGGTTGAGGTAACACAGATATTATTTGTGGATTTCCACGCCAGGTCTACGCGCGTTTCGGTGGATTCTAACCACCTTCCTCAGGACCAGATAAGAAAAAGTTTATTCTCCCCTCAGCGTGTGTTTGCAGGGTACCTGAAATTACAAACACAATATAATGTACCTGTGACATGACCTCAGTTGAAGGACAGGTGAATTAATCTACCATATTACATCTACAAAATTCTTTATATGATTGCTTTGAGATACCACATTACACCAGAGGCTACCGGCGTCAGTCGAGTGAAGGACTGTCTTTGGATAAATAAAAGCGGGGCCTGATAAGCAGGGCCCAGTAAGGTGTAACACGATCACAATAATGGGACATATGTGATCTAACTTGCTCCATTAATTGTCCTATTGACATATAACATGTTTTCAGATTTTTTAAAAGAGATGGAACACTCATTAAGGCACATTATATCAGATCTACAGAAAAATAATGTGCTTTCTACTTTCAAAGAAAACAGCAGTACATTATCTCAGAATTTAGTGTACTCTCACCTTTCGTTTAATGATACCCAGATATATAGTGTTTCATCTATGTTCGATTTCTAACTTCTCATTAACACCAATAACGAATCCCTGGAGGGAAAACATCTATTGTAGGAACATATTTTTAGACTCTATATGCATAGTTGGAATTAGTATTAACAAAGTGCTCTTACCCAGGGTTAAATCAAATTAATCGATTGGAGATTATGCTTGTTCATTTTCTTGGTTTGTGTGACAGGATTCGTTAGTCCGACCTGCAGACTGCTACTGGCATTGGACCCTGAAGAAAAGAAACACTGTTACCCTTGGCCCTAAAAACCCTACTCTTCCTCATTCTACCCTTGACTCTTGACTCTCACCTACCATTCACTTCCAAGAGTCTTGCCCTCTCTTCTATGCTTCTTTTCTTGGCACTGTGTCACAGAGTTCTTTTTATGACATTTCCTGTAAAGAACAATAATGTTTTCTTTGTATTAGTGCTCTTATTATTCTATAGCTATACTCTTTTTGTTCTGACTCTCACTTTTTTAACTCACTTCTTCTCTGTCTTTCTGTTCCTTTATCCTAGATGCCTCTTACTTCTCTGCTGACTATCTTTACCTGTAAATATGACAAGCAGCACGATTGTGGTTGTTTGTTTTATAATCCTCACTATACCTTATCTAATTTTATACTATTAACTCTGACTTACTGTGTTGCTACTCTGTTCTTTCCTTGTACATTTCATCATCTTATTTTATAATATTCTTGACTAATTATGTTTCTTTATTTCTTCTTTAGGTGTAACTGTAACTGGTTCCAGTCCTGTAAATTATTGTGCTGCTCTTATTCGATTATAACTATATACAAAAGGTAAGTACAGTCTATCGTTCTGCTGCTTTTACTTTCTAACATATATATTCATATACATAAATTAAGTTTTCACTTATCGTCTTCTCTTCCTTCTCCAGATACTTCAAGGCGTTTCCTGAAGACTCGTTTAGCCGTTTGTCTTTCTCTGACGAGATGCAGCTGCTTCGTTTTACAGGTGACTGCTGCCGTTCTCCGAGTTTCTCTACTGAACTTTCCTCAAGCGAGAAAATAACTGGGCTATACTCCTAAATACCGGAATGCACTCGCAAATGAATTCGGACCAAGATAAACGTGCCGCGTTTATTCTAAAACACGGACGCTTTACGTTTATAAACTGAAGCTTTCTTTTTTCCTCACGGACGTCGAAGGTCTTGTCTCCTCATCGGGTCGGGACTTAGGTGAAGTGCGCATATCTCAGCTAGCGGGCGCCTCACCTGGACTCGGCTGATGACAAAGACCCAAACACAAGACAGCGAACTTTGGCTCCAGCCTTGCGGCCATCTTGGAGTTCCGTGTTCGCACATTTTCTGCCCAAGAGCTCCCAGTTAGGTTCTGTTTAGCATAATGGTACCTCTGATATGAGATTACCGCTACCTGTGGGTGAAGGGTCCTGACAGTACCCCCCAACAAGGTAGATCCTCTCCGTCTTGGTTTTGAAGGGAATCGTTGATGAAAGTATTTGACCAATCTTGGAGCATGAACGTCCTCCTCTCGCTCCCAAGATCGTTCGTCTAGACCATAGCCTTTACAGTACACCAAATAGTACAATTGTCCTTTTGAGCATTTTGAATCTAATATTTCTTTAACTTCATACTCAGTTCCAGTTTCTAAGTAGAGAGGCTTTGGAGGTAGTGTTTTTCGCAAATTGATTGGAACCTTCTTTAGCAATGAAATATGAAAAACTGGGTGAATTTTGAGCTTTGATGGCAAGATGAACCGATAAGTCACCTGGTAAATCTTTTTCTCTACTGGATAAGGACCAATGAATCGGGGTTGGAACTTTCGATTTCCTTTCAGTCTTAGATTCTTAGTACTTAACCAGACATTGTCCCCTTTTTCCAAGATGGGACCTTCTCGTCTCTTCTTGTCTGCATAGTTCTTATACTTCTCCTTTGCTACCTTCAGACTTTCCATTGCTTCTTGGTGAATCTGTTCTAGGTGAGACACTACATCCTTAACAGCTGGAACTGAGATGTCAATTTGTCTGAGGGTGGAATTTGGATGCCTTCCATAATTCATGTAGAAGGGAGAAAAACCCGTGGACACGTTCTTGGCATTATTATAAGCAAACTCTGCTGCCCATAAATACTCTGACCAGTTCCCTACCTGCTTCAAAAGGAACAACCTTAAATATTGTTCCAATTCCTGGTTCACTCTTTCTGTCTGACCATCGGTCTCTGGATGGTAACTGGTAGAGAATCTCACCTCTGTCCCTAAGCTTTCCATAAAGGATTTCCAAAAATGAGAAATGAACTGCGGTCCTCTGTCAGAAATCACGACCTTAGGAATTCCATGAATTTTTACTATTTCTGTACTAAAGTGTGTAGCTAACTGTTTAGCTGAAGGAAGCCCTCGTAATGCTGTAAAATGTGCAATTTTCGAGAAGGAATCCACCACAACTAAAATAGTGTCATAGCCCTGACTAAGTGGTAATTCAGCAATGAGATCTAATGTGATTGTGTGCCAAGGATAGGGTGGAATGGGCAAAGGTTGTAACAATCCCTTTGGGCCTGCCGTTCAGATTTTCCCTGAGCACAGATCTCACAAGTCTTGACATATTCCTCAATGTCCTTAGCCATTCCCGGCCACCAGTAGTGACGCTTGATCAGTTCCTTGGTTTTCGCCTCTCCCTTATGCCCTGCCAATTTTGCATCATGACATTCTTGCATAACTTGTTGCTGCAAATCCTTAGTGGGAATATATAAGTTGTCTTGAAAGTAAGGAAGTTGACAAATAATGTTTCTACCTTCTTTTTCTTTAATCCAATCTTGCATAGCTTCTGGACTCATCACTTCTGAAATACTTGTTTCTAGACTAACAGAGGTGGTAATGCCTATTATTTTCTCCTCAGGGATGATAGATTGGTTTTCTAGTGGCGTCTTTTGATTTTCAGTATCAATTCTGGACAAGGCGTCCGCCTTTCCGCTCTGTGTCCCTGGCCGATAGGTAATTACAAAATCATAATCGGCGAAATACAGTGACCATTGCAACTGTCTTGGAGTCAACGTTCTGGCAGTCTTTAGGAATTTTAAATTTCGATGGTCCGTAAATATTGTCACCTGATGCTGGGCTCCCATGAGATGATGCCTCCATTCCTTAAAGGCGTCTTTTATCGCCAACAGCTCCTTCTCTGTGATGGTATAGTTACATTCAGCCGGAGACAGCTTTCTAGATCTGTACTCAACTGGATGCAGTTGCCCAGAAACCTTGTTTCGTTGGGATAGGACACCCCCCACTGCTTGGTCCGAAGCGTCAGGTTCAACATAAAAGGGTTCGGTTGGATCAGCATGTTGAAGAATTGGGGCTGACGTGAAATCTTGCTTTAACGAATTGAAGGCCTTTTCAACTTCTTCAGTCCAATCGAATTGAATTCCTTTCTTGAGCAGTTTCGTGAGTGGCAAAATCTTGTGAGAGAATTTGCTGATAAACCTTTGGTAAAAGTTCACGAATCCAATGAAACTTTGAACTTCCTTGACACTCACTGGGGATTTCCAATTTATCACTGCTTCAATCTTCCGCTGGTCTATTAGTATGCCAGTTGGAGAGATGACGAAGCCCAGAAATTCCACCTGTGTAACGTTGAAAGCGCATTTTTCCAACTTAACAAACAGCCTGTTATCTCTCAATTTCTGTAGGACCCCTCGGACTTGATCTTGGTGCCTCTCCTTGTCTGCGGAATAAATAAGAATGTCATCAATGTATACGATGGCACATTGGTCTATATATTCCTTCAGTACGTCATTGATGAAATGTTGAAAGGCCGCAGGGGCGTTGGAAAGGTCGTAAGGCATGACCTGGTATTTGAACAATCCAAATCGGGTTCTGAAGGCCGTCTTCCATTCGTCACCTTCTCGCATTCTGACCAGATGGTAGGCTCCCCTCAGATCAAGCTTTGTATATATCTGTGCCGATTTTACCTGGTCTAATAACACTGATATAAGAGGCAACGGGTACCTGTTCTTCTTGGTAATTCGGTTGATCGCTCTATAGTCTATACAGGTCCTCAAATCTCCCTCCTTCTTCGGCACGAAAAATAAAGGAGACGAGACAGGGGATTGCGAGGGTCGGATGAAACCATTGGCAAGGTATTTGTCCAAATACTCTTTTAGATGGCGATGTTCTTTTTCAGTTAGTGCGTACACTCTACTGCAGGGCAGATTGGAGCCAGATTCTATCTCAATCTTGCAGTCGTAGACTCTGTGCGGGGGTAGTTGCTCTGCTTCCACCTCGTTAAACACGTCCTGGAATTCTGCATACTCTTCTGGAATCTCTGGCGCATTAATTACATATATTGATCCTCCGTGGTGGCACAACGACTGAGCATTTTTTCTTTATTTCCAAAACAGTTTTCAATACAATACTTGGAATCCATCTTTATGGTTCTGTTACTCCAATTAATTGTCGGATTATGCTCGGTGAGCCAAGGCAGACCAAGGTTTAGTTCAAACTGGGGAGCATCAATCAGGTTAAACTGGATCTTTTCTTCGAAGACCATTATTTGAAACAAGATGAATGACTTCTGTATGGCTCACTATGGGACCCGAAGATAGATTTGTCCCATCCACTGCTCTTACTGGTTCACTTTTGTTCTTCATAATTGCTTGTATTCCTACTTTTCGTGCAAATTTTAGGTCACAAAAGTTCCCCGTGGCTCCGGAATCTATTATTACCGAAACTCCAGTTAAGGTTAAGTGTCTGAACTTGACTTCCATTGATAAACTCAAATGAGGAGCCGCAGACTGTAGGGTGTTGGCCACTCTATGTTCATCGGGAGTTTTCTCTAGAATCGCACCCACCTGTTCAACTCCTCCAACAGGTGGTGCTATTAGTTTTCCTTCGGCTTGTAGCTTGTCTTAGGTTTCTTGGGGCAATTTCTGACAAAATGACCTCCAGCTCCACAATACATACACAAATTACTAGTTTGTCTCTTCTCCTTCTCTTCTTTCGACAGAGGTCCACGTATTGTTCCGATTTGCATAGGCTCTACCCCCGATGGTCCTTCATTACCTCGACTATTTTCCGATCTGACGCGGTCAAATCTTGGAACCGTTGACTTAAATTTCTTTCTTCTTTCACCTTTCCTTTCTCCCTGCCGAAAGTCTATTTCTAACACAAGATCCACCAATGCCGAGATTTCGGTGGGTCTGTTAGGAATTCCAGCCAGGGCATCTTTTAACTTGTCTTTTAACCTGTGGTAGAAGACAGCCGCTCGCTTGCTCTCTGGCCAATCAGTTTCCACCACAAGTTTGTTAAATTGTGCCAAGTACGAGACCAGATCTCGATTCCCTTGCTTCAAATCCAGAAATTTGTTGTCGACAACTTGAGATATTCTCCTCCTATCAAATATCCGAAGAAATTCCTGTTTAAATTCCTTGTAATTCCTTAAAATCGGATCATTTCTGGTTATGAGCGGCAAGGACCAGGCTGCTGCATCTCCGCTCAGATAGGACAAAGCGAAAGCGACCTTGGATTGCGCATCAGGGAAAATTGAAGGGCGGCACATGTAGTGTAATGAGCATTGGGTTATGAATATTTGCGCCTTTTGAGGATCCCCACTAAATTGTTCTGGAGCTACCAAAGGGATAACCGGGGACAAGGAATGGATCACTTGAGTGGTCATTCTATTAGCACTCTCTGCTAAGGGATTTTGAGCATCCTGTCCTGAACTAAAGGGTTGTCTAAATCTCTGCACTAAATCTGCCGTTTCTTTTCTGGAATTCACTATCTCCAACTTAAGATTTCGATTTTCCTCTCTAACTGTATTTAGCTCCTTCTGGATTGTATCTAAGATTACTCCTAACCCTTGCAGGTTAATTCCTTCTGCCATCTGTGTTCGGGTGCAAGGTGCAACTTGGGCACTTCACTCTGTCAGAATACTCAAAGGATACTCCTTACGTAGCTGCACAGGAACAGAGATGCTTGCTCCCGAATCCGCCCCAGGCAACAACTCAGAGCTTATATATAACAAGTCTCTAATCTGTTACCTAGGGGGGAAGGGGGAAATTGGATAAAATAATAAACAACAAGAAGAGACTTTCTTGGCTGGTTCCACTCGTCAGTCCGACCTGCAGCCCGCTACTGGCATTGGACCCTGAAGAAAAGAAACACTGTTACCCTTGGCCCTAAAAACCCTACTCTTCCTTATTCTACCCTTGACTCTTGACTCTCACCTATCATTCACTTCCAAGAGTCTTGCCCTCTCTTCTATGCTTCTTTTCTTGGCACTGTGTGACAGAGTTCTTTTTATGACATTTCCTGTAAAGCACAATAATGTTTTCTTTTTATTAGTGCTCTTATTATTCTATAGCTATACTCTTTTTGTTCTGACTCTCACTTTTTTAACTCACTTCTTCTCTGTCTTTCTGTTCCTTTATCCTAGATGCCTCTTACTTCTCTGCTGACTATCTTTACTTGTAAATATGACAAGCAACACGATTGTGGTTATTTGTTTTATAATCCTCACTATACCTTATCTAATTTTATACTATTAACTCTGACTTACTGTGTTGCTACTCTGTTCTTTCCTTGTACATTTCATCATCTTCTTTTATAATATTCTTGACTAATTATGTTTCTTTATTTCTTCTTTAGGTGTAACTGTAACTGGTTCCAGTCCTGTAAATTATTGTGCTGCTCTTATTCGATTATAACTATATACAAAAGGTAAGTACAGTCTATCGTTCTGCTGCTTTTACTTTCTAACATATATATTCATATACATAAATTGAGTTTTCACTTATCGTCTTCTCTTCCTTCTCCAGATACTTCAAGGCGTTTCCTGAAGACTCGTTTAGCCGTTTGTTTTTCTCTGACGAGATGCAGCTGCTTCGTTTTACAGGTGACTGCTGCCGTTCTCCGGGTATCTCTACTGAACTTTCCTCAAGCGAGAAAATAACTGGGCTATACTCCTAAATACCGGAATGCACTCGCAAATGAATTCGGACCAAGATAAACGCGCCGCGTTTATTCTAAAACACGGACGCTTTACGTTTATAAACTGAAGCTTTCTTTTTTCCTCACGGACGTCGAAGGTCTTGTCTCCTCATCGGGTCGGGACTTAGGTGAAGTGCGCATATCTCAGCTAGCGGGCGCCTCACCTGGACTCGGCTGATGACAAAGACCCAAACACTAGACAGCGAACTTCAGCTCCAGCCTTGCGGCCATCTTGGAGTTCCGTGTTCGCACATTTTCTGCCCAAGAACTCCCAGTTAGGTTCTGTTTAGCATAATGGTACCTCTGATGTGAGATTACCGCTACCTGTGGGAGAAGGGTCCTGACACTGGCAGCCCTTCAAGAAGAGACCACGTGGCCTGCTTCGATCAGGACCTGCTCTCAGCACAAGGGAAGGTAACATATGGTAGGTAAGCTGCGGCCAAGCGGGGGACACGCAAATTAGAGTTGTGCCCTCTGCAGGAGTCAATTAAGTACTTGGGGAAGCGGGCTGGCACAGGCAACTTTTAATTGGGTGACCCTGTGGGACGTGGCCTGAACTGCATGGTGCAATAGTCCAGCGGTGTGATGCAGTGAGAAGTGCTGGAGAGTGACCTCATATGCATATTGGAATAATTAGGACACACAGGGCTGGGTCCTTAACAGGCCTAACAAATCAAAATCTGCTTTGGACATGAACAGTGGAACAGAGAAATTGGGATGGCAATGGCAGTGACTGTCTGCCTACACCTTGGGTTAGGCTGGGAAATCGCGACCGGCTCATCAGCCTAAATGGTGCTGTTTGACATTATCTAATCACGGGCCTCCACCTATACCCCATTACAACAGTAGTGCAGTAGCACACATAAAATATATAAAAATAAATAAAATAAATACTACACCTCTACAGCTGCGACAACACTGGGCCAGGTCAAGTTGACATGCGAGGAGAGGACCGGAGGTAGCCGATCTCTTCTGTTAAAAGTGTTATAGCACAGAACGTTTATTATGTGAATGTGCAGACTGTAGGCAGTGTAATTATGCAGAGTTCAACGGCTGTAACTCACTTTGCAGGTTGAATGATGATGCGCTCAATTTGGAAGAACCTAGTTGAGTGAGACTTACTGTAGGTCAGCGAGCGAGCTCCCGGCCTGATAGATGGTTGGAGACAGCTGTGACGTCACCCGGGCAGCACGGCTGCGTTCCAAAAGAAGACTCAACATGAGCCTGACTCGACCAGTAGTAGCATTCAATTTACCCCCTGGTTGCACTGGACTGTATTAGGGCGAGGGAGTGGCTGCCAAGGTCCAAATCATTAGGCCGCACTAAGGCCCCGGCCTGGCCTCATAGCAGAACGCGTTGCGAGCTCCAGGGGGCCCTCTCCTGGCTGAGCTGGCTGACAATTTTAAACTGTGCCGTGACAGGTCCTGCCTAGAGATGTGTGTCCATCCAGCTGTCCTCATCCGTACCTATTGGGCAAACGACGAGCATGAAACTGGCGCCGCCCGCCTTCAGTTCACGCATGCCTCTTGCACTGCGGGCGGCCATGTGAGTCACTCAGTGAGTATGTCGCCGCGGCCGCCGAGAGTGAAATTATTCACTCTGGGTTACGGGTCGCATCACTCTCAGCTCCCCGCCACCGGTCTGTGGGATTGGCAACGTGAACGCGGCCCGCCGGGGTTATTGCGGCGCTGCGCACAACAAAAGACAGTCAGCATTGTCTGTGCACCCGGCGACTCCTTGCGCGCCTCCGTTCGACTTCGAGGCCTGCGCATGCAATGCTGCACACATGTACGCCTACGAAGGGGAGGGGTCGGTGCTCGCCGGCTGGAGGATACCTGAGCTGTGAGAGAGCTCATTGGAGTTTTTCGGCACTCTTTCCCCTCTGACCTCGGGGATGACCCGGTCGCGCACGCACCACACCACCACCACTATGCTAGGTGATGGTGCGTGCGCTGCAGGTGAGCTTGCTTGCACTTTTTCCACCTCTGCCACCTCCAAATTAGTGCTGCATGGGGAGGTCTGCCCCCACCTAGCTACGCCAGTGCAGTGTCGGTATCCGGATTGAACCCAACAGACCTTGGCAAATGCAACCCACGCAGGTTTGGAAGATTGGCTTCTGTTCAGACCAGCAAGGTCTGGGGACCTTCTCCTTTACAGGGAAGCTGGAGCAAGACTGGAGCAACCAGGCAAGTAGTGTTGATTCAAAGATTCGTCTTTGTAGGGCTCACTAGCCAACGGGCTAGCAACCGGGAAGACGCGCCGAGCGGAAATGCAGGAGCGGGCCCCACGCGGCACTCGTGGAGTGTGGAGGGCTGAGGTTCGGTGCAAATGCTGCTCGGGTCTGGGGCTTCGCAAGCCCGAATGCACAACTTCGAGGGTACCTCTGAAGCTGCACGGTTAGCAAAAAGCTAGTAGTCCAGGATGTCCGGTCCCACGTCTCTCGTGTCCGCCACTGGTCTCAGCTTTGCTGTGGATGTGGATCAGAGTTGGAGAAGTCTGGAAGTCCAGTTCCTGAGTAGCTGAGTCTTCGAGTTCCAGCGGGAGCTTCGACAAAGTAAACCGGCAAGTTACTGTTGGTGCCTGTTTGCACAGGGTGGTCACTCCTTAACCACAAGGGAGATGTTTCCAGTCTTCCAGTCGATATGGAACGTCGAAGGTCCAAGAGTTTTGTTTCAGAGTTTCTTTCCAGGATAATCTAATGTCTCTAGACACAGCTCCTAACTTTATACCAAATTAAGGGGCTGGATTACCTGCTATGTCCCTCCTATGGGTGGAACCTGAGAAGGGGGTGGTTACACCCCTTTCTCTTTGTCCAGTTTCGCGCCAGAGCTGGGGCTGGAGTGCCCCAGCGACTGGTTTGAACCGGGCTATGCATGGAGCACCTTGTGTGCCCCAGGCAGTGTCTGGAAAAGCATCTTTCCATTGAAACCACCCTGCCCCAATCCACTACAGGTTGTCTGGGGAGGTGCCAGCACCTCCCTCGTCAGGAAACCTATTGTCCAGGCCTCCCCTGCCGGAGTTTCGTCCAGCAGCAGGAGGTCAGACTCGTGTCTGTGGCAGCAGCATCCATTTTGTGATGCTGAGGCTCTGTTTAACTTTAACCGGGTAAAGCAGTAACTACATGTCTTCTCCCTCTAGAAGGGTGGAATGCTACCCCCGCCGCCAGGACTGGGGGGGGGGGGGGGGGTAGTATTCCAAAGTGTTTGACACCTTACACAGCATGTTTTGATAAAGCAAACCAAAGTTAGCATTAACATCGAGGATTATAATGCACTTAAGAGTATATGGTATGGCTATGTCATAGAACAGCTATAACGACATGGTTCCGAAAGCTGCAGACAGGCTCAGCTCATGCTAGAGCACCATCTCACATAAAACCAAGCAGTCTGCCTTCAGGATTGTCAAGGCCAGCCATAGGAGTGACTTATAGGTATATATGTGTCTATTTATAAGGGTAGTTATAGGAATACTATATCTAAGCAAGGGGTGATTACACCACCTTGCCCAAGCTGAGTGTTCAGCCTGTGGTGTCAGTTTGGATGGCCAGCCAGGGGTGGCAAAATTCATGCTGCAGCCCCTGGTAGGCCTTGGATGCACCTATGCCCTGGGTACCTATGGTACACTATGCAGGGACTCACAAAGGTGACCCAATACCCAATTAGGTATGTAACTAAAGTACATGGTATGAATTTAGAGAGAGAACAGCTGGGCTGTGGGTCTGATTAGCAGGCCCACAGCCACACTAAAGTTGAAAAACAAGAGTATCACAGCAAAACGTGGGGGTGACCATAGGAAGCAGACCCTACTCTCCTACACATGTTGCTGATTTTTCTCCTGAACCTTGCTTGGGAGGAGGATAGCATGTTATTTTCCTCCATCCATTCAGTGATTTTGTCAGAAAGAGCAAGGGAGAAGACCTTTTGTACACCATCAATTAGGCTGATCAGCCTATAATTGGAGGGCAGTGAACGATCTCCCTTCTTGAAGACTGGGATAACCTCAGCTACCTTCCATGACGGAGGTATCGGGGCCCCAACGGCAATTCGGACCTCTAGTGTCCGAATATAGTTTGACCAGTTCAGAGTATTGGCGAGAAAGACCTCTCCAGGTTCACCGTCAGGACCAGAGGCTTTATTTTTGACTATGGAATTGATGCTTTGCATTATATCATCTAAAGAAAATAAATCACTGTTAAGCTGAGTACTGGTGACTTCCATAAGGGAGTCTTCGATGTCCATCACTCCGAATCCCGTATAAACTAAGGAAAAATTATTAAACCATGCAGCTTCTCCCATGTTGTTAGTTTGAGATGTATGTTTTTCGACGTGTCCCCTAGTGACTAGCTGCCAGAACTGCTGAGAATCTACCCTTTGGCAGGAGTCTTGAATATGTAACCAACGGTTTTCAGCCCACTACTTGTTTGCTTCTACCTGCGCTATCTTATAGGACCTCCAGGCCAGTCTTATGCCTGCTACATTATTTACTTTGATCGCAATTGCCAACTCTTGCCGCAATTTCTTGCATTTTTGATTGAACCAAAAGAATTCAATCAATCAATCAATCAATCACAACATTTATAAAGCGCGCTACTCACCCGGGAGGGTCTCAAGGCGCTGGGGGAGAGGAGTATGTTACTGTTCGAACAGCCAGGTCTTGAGCTGCTTCCTGAAGGAGAGATGGTCTTGGGTTCTCCGAAGGTGGGTGGGGAGGGAGTTCCAAGTCTTGGCTGCCAGGTAAGAGAAGGATCTTCCACCTGCGGTGGCTCTACGGATGCGTGGTACGGTGGCGAGGGCGTGGCTGGCCGATCGTAGCTGGCGGGTGGGCGTGTAGAAGGTCATGCAGTCGTTGAGGTACTTGGGGCCCAGGTCGTGGAGAGCCTTGTGTGCGTGGGTGAGGAGTCTGAACGTGATTCTCTTGCTGACGGGGAGCCAGTGCAGGTCTCTCAGGTGTCCGGTGATGTGGCTTTGTCGGGGGATGTTCAGGATGAGTCGTGCGGAGGCGTTCTGGATGCGTTGGAGTCTTTTTTGAAGTTTGGCTGTGGTTCCGCCGTAGAGGGTGTTCCCGTAGTCCAATCGGCGGGTGACGAGTGCCTGGGTGACGGTCTTCCTGGTTTCAGAGGGGATCCACTGAAGATCTTGCGGAGCATGCGCAGGGTATTGAAGCATGATGAGGAAACGGCGTTGACTTGTCTAGTCATCGAGAGGGAAGAGTCCAGGATGAAGCCCAGGTTGCGTGCGTGGTCCGTTGGCTTGGGGGCGGTGCCCAGGGCAGGGGGCCACCAGGAGTCGCCCCAGGCGGAGGGTGATGATCCCAGGATGAGGACTTCTGTCTTGTCTGAGTTCAGTTTCAGGCGGCTGTTCTTCATCCAGTTGGCGACGTCTTTCATCCCTTGGTGTAGGCTGGCTCTGGCGGTGGCGGGGTCGTTGGTGAGGGAGAGGATCAGCTGGGTGTCGTCGGCGTAGGAGATGATGTTGAGGTTGTGTTGGCGTGCAATGGCTGCGAGGGGGCTCATGTAGACGTTGAAGAGGGTTGGGCTAAGTGAAGATCCTTGTGGTACGCCGCAGATGACTTCGGTGGCCTCGGATCTGAACGGGGGGAGGAGGACTCTCTGGGTTCTTCCGGCGAGGAACGAGATGATCCACTCCAGTGCTTTCTCCTGGATTCCGATGTTGCTGAGGCGCTGCACTGGGGTGCGGTGGCAGACAGTGTCGAACGCCGCAGTGAGGTCCAGGAGGATGAGGGCCGCTGTTTACCCGTTGTCGATCAGGGCTCTGATGTCGTCGGTGGCTGCGATCAGGGCGGTCTCGGTGCTGTGGTTGGCCCGAAACCCGGACTGCGAGGGGTCGAGGGATCCATTCGTCTCGAGGAAGGCGGCGAGCTGTCTGTTGACGGTCTTCTCGATGACTTTGGCAGGAAAAGGAAGGAGCGAGATGGGACGGTAGTTCTTGAGGTCGGTGGGGTCCGCCGTTGGTTTCTTCAGGAGGGCGGTAAGCTCGGCGTGCTTCCAGCTCTCCGGGAAGGTGGCGGTGTGGAAGGAGGAGTTGATGATGTCCCGGAGATGGGGTGCGATGATGGCGTTGGCTTTGTTGAAGACGTGGTGTGGGTAGGGGTCGGTTGGTGATCCGGAGTGGATGGAGTTCATCGTGCGGGTGGTGTCTTCGGTGCTGGTCGGGGTCCAGTTGCAGAGGGTGGTGGTGGCGGGCGTTGGTTCGGTGGTAGGGTGCGTGGTCTGTGCGTCGAAGCTGTTGTGTATGTCGGCGATCTTGCGGTGGAAGAATGAGGCGAGTGAGTTGCAGAGGTCTTGCGAGGGAGTGATGTTGTTGTTTCCGGCGCTGGGGTTGGAGAACTCTTAGACGATGCTGAAGAGTTCCTTGCTGTCGTGGGCGTTGTTGTCCAGTCGTTCTTTGAGTGCCGTCTTCTTGGTGGCGCGGATCAGCTGATGGTGTTTGCGGGTGGCGTGCTTGAGGGTGGTCCTGTTGTCTGTGGTCTGGTCGAACCACCAGGCTTTCTCGAGGGTGCGGCAGTTCTTCTTGGAGTCCTTGAGTTCGTCGGTGAGCCAGGGGGTTTTCTTGCTGCCGGGTCTGCTGGGAGGGTTCTTTAGTGGTGCGAGGTCATCGGCGCAGGCGGTCAGCCACTTGGTGAGGTTGCTGGCTGCTTCGTTGGGGTCCGTTGTGCTGGTGGGAGTGTTCTGGCTGAGGGAGGCTTTGAGCTGCTCGGCGGTGATCTTGCTCCAGCTCCGGCGGGGAACCTGTTGCGGGTCGTGGTGGGTCGTGGTTCTTCTGAAGCTGAAGTGGACACAGCTGTGGTCGGTCCAGTGGAGTCCGGTGGAGTGGCTGAAGGAGATGTGCTTGCTGGATGAGAAGACGGGGTCAAGCGTGTGGCCGGCGTAGTGGGTGGGGTTGTTCACCAGTTGCTTGAGTCCGAGGTTGGCGAGGTTGTCCAGCAGGGTGGTGGTGTTTCTGTCATTGTTATTCTCCAGGTGGAAGTTGAGGTCCCCTAGGAGGATGTAGTCGACGACCGAAGGGCGTGCGGGCTGATGAAGTCTGTGATGTCTTCGCTGAATTGTGTGCGTGGTCCCCGGGGTCTGTAGATGAGGGTGCCTCTGAGGGTGGTCTTGGGGTCGGTGTGTATCTGGAAGTGCAGGTGTTCGGCGGTTGTGAGGGTGTCGTCGGTGTTGGTCGTGATGCGGATGGTGTTCTTGTGGACGATGGCCATGCCTCCTCCTGTCTAGTTGACGCGGTCCCTCCGGGTGATCTTGTATCCATCCGGGATGGCGATGTCGGGCGCAGAGGAGGCGTTCATCCAGGTTTCCGTGAGGAAGGCGACGTCCGGTGATGTTGTGTTGAGCAGATTCCAAAGTCCGATGGCATGTCTGTGAACGGAGCGGGTGTTGAGCAGGATGCACTTCAGGTGATTGCCGCTGGTGCTCGGCTTGGCGGGTGCGGTGCAGGTCCGGATGCAGGAGAACTTGCAGGATTGGCAGGTGAAGGGTCCGTGGGTGCGTCCTGGGGTGGCTCGGTGGCAGCCGAGGACCCGGCCGGTGTTGAGTGCGTTGAGGGTGGCTGCGTCGTAGGTCCGGCGGGTGGGCTGGCCTCTGCGGGGGCCAGGGGGCCTGGCGCTGGGCGCGGTCCAGGCGCGGACGGGCGCAGACGAGCTTACCTTTGGCGCGCCTTCGGCGCACAATCGGCGCGCCGCTGCACGTCCGTGCGGTCGCCATTTAAAGCTAAGTGGGAGGGAGGAGCAGCTGGGAGGCGGGAGCGGGGAGGACACGGAAAAAGGGGGCGTGGCCGCGAGGCCGGCGGCGGGAAGCGGAGAGCAGGGCAGGCGGCTGAACGGGAAAAGGGCACACACTACAACAGTGATATACAGAAATAAGCACTAAAATACAACAAGATAAACAAAAAATGAAGCAATACAGCTAGTGGGACAGTACAATGAGGCGGCAGCTAGGGAGGCAGACAGAACGGCAAATACGAGGCTGTGAGCAGCGGCTGGCACACGAGGGGGCACACACACAGCTGGGGGCCGTGCGGCGCGGGGGTGTCCTGAGAACAGGTTTGGGAGTTGTCAGACGACATCTTGCGGTGAGACCTTGTGAGTTTGAAGTAAGAAGTGCGCTGAGTGGAAAAAAAACGTATGGATGGTCGTGACCGCTGGAAGCTCATCCCGCTGATCTATTGTAGAGTAGAGTTCGCTAGTGCTATCCAGAAGTGCTTGTTTTAGGGCTTGAAGCTTGCTGGAATTAATAGCTACATCCGTCCACTTAAGGCGCTTGCTGTCATTCGTGGGGCATATTTCCTTAGACGAAAGCTTTACGCCAGAGCTGTTGTGTTCTTAGTCCAGAAAGCAGTCATGGCGAGCTCGAAGGGGGTTATGGTCGCTTTCAGTAGTTACTCCAACTTCCATGTCCAGCACTTCAGACCATAGTCTCAAGTCAATTAATATGTAATTGATTCGGCTCATGCTAGCAGTTCTATTGAAGGTATTGGCCCCCCACCTTGTCAGATATAGTACGACCATTGACTGCCCTAAACCCGTACTCAAGGGTTAAGTCTTGGAGCTCCAAGGATGTTTGTGTCCATTTTTTGATTGGTTGTAGATCAAGAGAAGGGACATGCCACAGTTCATCTACCTTGCCACTGTCTGTTACGTCTTCTGAACCCAATGGTTCATAGGTTGTATTAAAATCTCCTAATAATAATTTGAGGCGATAAGGACTCTCATTCCTCAAGACAGTCTTCTAAAGCTTGTATGGTTGGTGAACTGGAGCCCGCCTTGACACCACAGGCATAGACATTGTAGATGTCCACCTCCTTGCCATTCCTACCCCTGAGACTGATCGCAAGGATATTCGGGCTGTGGGTCTTAATCTCTCTGGTGGTACATTGCAAATCAATCTTAATCCAGGTCATCAGCCCCCCTGCCGGTCGACCTGATCTAGCAGTGACTGCTGGGCAGCTTATCGTTACATAACCAGGGATAAAAATAGGTACTGTAACCCACGTTTCCTGTAAGATACAAATATCAAATTGTTCAAATACTGGATCCAGTGAGGGATTACCACCTTGGACCTTAGCCCTGCCACGTTCCGTGCAATATACGAAGTTTAGGTGCCAATTCTTCTAAGCCATTACAGTCTGGAAGATGATCCTCTATAGCGCTGCTCACCTGGGGTTGAGTAGAACATGCATCCAGATCTAAGCTTACCCCTGGTAGAATGCCGGTAATAGGCTGCATTGGGTCTAGTGTCTCCTTAATAGAAGGCTGGAATTTGGGTGACGAGTTGCATTGAGGATTCCCATCCATGTGAGCCTCGGGGCTGAGGATTCGACCATATCTTGATGGCATGAAATTGTAGAAGTTGCGTGGTCTTGACACACCAGTCAATCGTTTAAGGCCAGGGATGAATCAGCTCCCATTAGGTTACCATGCCTTTGACGAGTTTGAAGCTGAAGTATGGCAAAAGGATTGTACTTCATAAGTATATTGGTGGTTATAGGTGGGCAAGATCTTGCCTCCTGAGCTATAAGAGTGTGTACTTAAGTGTCATATCTTAGATACAGTTCAATGGAATCAGTTGGTAAGGCATTGTGGGTTAGTCGTTTTGCCCAAAAAATGTTGTCCCTGATGACTGACCTGCACCCCCTTACTTTCCAGATCCAATGGATTGATTTGTTAACCAGAGTTATTCTCTTCGTACTTGGCATTAGCGGACGGAATTTTAGGCACATTAATCATGAAAATGCTCTTAGGGGAGCATTGGTCTTGTTCACGCCTTTATCTATAGTGGCGCTCAATATCAACTGGATTCGTTTTGTTATTATTACCCACTGAATCCTGAAACTTCATGTTTGGTTGGTTGCATCTGATTTCGCGTTTGAATAGACATGAGGAGCACTAAGTTATTCGTGGGCTTAGGGGTAGCACAGCTTCCTAGTGCGATGTCCTGCCTTAATAGCGAGCTTGAGAACTGGTTGACTACGTCTGCTCTAGGTTGATCTTTATCCATAAGAGTCTTAACCTGTTTTGTAAGCGCTAAAATTAGCGATTTTAGTAGGGTGACTTTGTCCCTGAGTTCGGAGATGACCCTGCAGGAATCCGTCCTACTATCGGATGCTCGTCTAGATGACCCTCCCCCTCCTCTCTGTAGGCTCTTTCTCAGTGTTCATATGTACTACAGCTACACTCTGTGACAAAGGGGCCCTACCTGCTTCTTCTCGCCTTCCTGTCATATTTTCAGGCAAATATTGGAGTAGTGAATATCGATTGACTAAGGGAATATTAATAGCGGTGTTCATATCAATTATTTATTTATTTATTTATTTGATTTATATAGTGCACTATAACCCAGAGATCTCTAAGCGCTTTGTCAGGGTCCGCTAGGCAATTCAGAAGGATACAGCTGGTTGCAGATTAAAGACAACCCCACGCTTGCTGGAAGAGCACAGTTTTTAATTTCTTTCGAAAAGGCATTAGCTTAGTTTCTTTCCGCAGTTCCAGTGGCAATTTATTCCACAGAGCTGGGAGTGTGCGTGAGAAAGCACGACCTCCCACAGTAGCCAGTCTACAACGTGGCTGAACAAGGAGGGTAGCTTCTGCAGATCTGAGCAACCTCCCCGGTCTGTAGGGAGTCAGGCGTGATTTCATTTAGCTAGGTGCCCTACCAATTATGTCAGTTGTGTCTTCTATTAAGCTCTTATCTGCCACTGTGGTGGGAAAAGGAAGAGTCTCTACTTCCCTTGGAACCTTCACTAATTTGTGTTGCGTGGTGGTATCTGGTCTTGGATCTTAGTCACAGCGCTCCATGTAGTGCGCTTGGTAAATATAGACAGAATTCGCTTTAGCATATTTGGGGTTAGGGCTAGAGGGAGGGACTGATTCGACAGAAGATTGCAGGGTGGCTGGGTTCACAGCAGGATCTAAGATGTCATGGCACTCTACCAATAGTTTATCAATACGATCAAGAGCATAGTTTTTAACACTAGATTTATGTGATGTCTTAGTTTTGCTAACTTTGCTGCGTGGCCCCTCAGTCCTCCCTTCCCCATCTTTGTCAATAGATTTCCTTTTCCCCATGGTGGTGAGTCAATAAATGGCAACACTGTAGTACTAAACAAAAATGGTTCATATAATACCAATGAAGTAAGCCTGGCAGCAATGCTTGCATGTCCTTATCAAGGGCACTATCACTGCAACTAAGTAAGAAAACCCCCCAAACAGTTCTTATGGCTAAGGAAAATAGTTGGGAAAACAGTCAATGTAAATCTTTAATTCACCGTTTTAAGATGTAACAAACTAGCCTTGAGTCCCAACTAGTCTCAGCTGAGAAGAAATGCTGAATTCTAAGACCAAGGGGGTGGCCTGCCATGCCTCTTCCTGGAAATGACTGGCCTACCCTCGGCCCGTGCAACGTGTGGCCTTGCGTTGATTTATGGGCTTTCGGGCGTGTGAGGCAGCGTCTGTGGCGTCAGGAATGCTGTGCTGAGCCTGTGTACCTGGCTGCAACCCCCGGAGTTTCAAGCGCACTGATCTATATACCTGGACTGCTGTTATTGGAGATCTGGCAATATGGGTGGGTGGCTCAGGGGCAGTGTGAGAAACAAACATTGACTGAAAGATTGGCTGATAAATGTGTATAGCTCAATGAGTCAGTGGTTGAGTGTAATCAATGGTTGAAGGCTATTAAAAAAAGTATGGGAACTGTGATGCTGTGCACGGGGGGCAGGTGAGTGAGCATGGGGGCGTGGTCAAATATGTGCAAAAAAAATATTCTGTAACTTTTTTTGGTCTTTCACCTTCAGGTAACTACATATAAAATAACTTGCAGCTTAAATGAAAATTATAGAAGTGATGTTAATATGCGGGAAATCCATTATGAAACCTCTGTTGGTTAATGCACTGCACTAGAGAGCCACACAACTGAATCCAGATTGGTGCAGCGGAGAATTGTGACTTGTGTATGTTTAGTGCTTCGAAGTCCCAGTCTGTGACAGAAAGCAATGTGAACATGTAAATCAATAATTTAAACTTGCATTACACACAGTAGAAGATAGGCTGCTACAAAATTCACAAACAGGTTTAAGATAAATAGATTTTTCAAAATGTAGATTATTTGCAGACTGTACCTAGTGCAATGTTTTTTTATACCTGTCTTTTAAAAGTACACGCTTCATAGTTTAGCTGGTGCTCCCTTACAAGACCCCTCAAAAAGAAAACATGTGTGTCATCAGGATTAAATGTTTTTTTGTAAGTGTATTTTAAAAGCAAACACTTAACAGCTTAGCCGGTATCTCCCTTACAATATCTCTCAAAAAAAATACATGTGTATCATCATGAAGCTTTAAGTGATTCTATCAATTAAAGCCAATACCGGCTACCAAGCACCCTTTACATTTGCAGATTGGCTAGATGCACGCATTTACATTTATTTCAGAGAAGCACGCACCCTTTGCAAGAAGGCTTGTTTTGCTATCTGCGCCTCCCTTGGTTTAACAGCACGAGACTCCCTGCTCACACTTCTGCTGAAGATTTTCCTCTCTCGGAATTATCCGTCCTGGGACGCTTTTCATTTCACAAAAAGTAGGGGAACTGATTTTCTGAATTTACAAAAAAAAGTATGGGCCCCCTCCCACACGCACACACACTTCGATCACTGAGTGCAATGGTAGGTGAATGTGATTTCCCCTTGAATTGGTCAGTGCGTGAATGTCCAAGATGAAAATATGGACTGACGACTGAGCTGATTTATAATTCGTGACTACCTAAGTAATTCATTAATCCGTGCACCCAGTCGAATGTTGATTCATTCATCCATGTACTTCCTCGTTCATCCATTGAATCTTTCTTGTATCCATCCACATAAACATACACAAACGCACCAATCAATGATGAAGCTCTTTCATTTAGAATTTGGAAAAAGCTAAACCTATTGGCTTTTGCCAGTGATTTTAAACCGCATCTTTTCTCTGCATTATGAGCACATTAAAGATATTCATATTATTTATATACTGCGCTGAGACAATTCTGACTTTACATCACAAAGCTAATTGGAATATCTATTTTAAGCATAAAATAGATGTATTATTTTCAGTTGTGTGGTAAATCCAAACATGAATATAATAGCCCCTATGGTAAAATATAACCAGCACTTTCCTTCTATAATCGGATGGAAAACATTACTAGAGTAGCTGCTCTTAGCTCTCCAGCTGAGTTATGTCGGCATACCCCTCGAGGATCGATGGAAACTGACTAAATAATAGGGGACCTATAGTGAAAACCTTTCACACAGAGAAGGGGCATCGGCTCCTGACGCCGCACCACACCGTGAGGGAAACGGCAGGACAGAGGGAGACGGGGAGCACCGGGAGACTTCCCCACAGCCTACAATCCCCAGCAGCCTCAGCAAACTCGGGGGCGGCGCGGCTGACAAGCGTCAGCACAGCGCCTGGAGGCGCTACAAATCACCGAGCGCCCGTGAGCCCAGGGGGACCTATAGTGAAAACCTTTCACACGGAGAAGGGGCATCGGCTCCTGACGCCGCACCACGCCGTGAGGGAAACGGCAGGACAGAGGGAGACGGGGAGCACCGGGAGACTTCCCCACAGCCTACAATCCCCAGCAGCCTCAGCAAACTCGGGGGCGGCGCGGCTGACAAGCGTCAGCACAGCGCCTGGAGGCGCTACAAATCACCGAGCGCCCGTGAGCCCAGGGGGACCTATAGTGAAAACCTTTCACACGGAGAAGGGGCATCGGCTCCTGACGCCGCACCACGCCGTGAGGGAAACGGCAGGACAGAGGGAGACGGGGAGCACCGGGAGACTTCCCCACAGCCTACAATCCCCAGCAGCCTCAGCAAACTCGGGGGCGGCGCGGCTGACAAGCGTCAGCACAGCGCCTGGAGGCGCTACAAATCACCGAGCGCCCGTGAGCCCAGGGGGACCTATAGTGAAAACCTTTCACACGGAGAAGGGGCATCGGCTCCTGACGCCGCACCACGCCGTGAGGGAAACGGCAGGACAGAGGGAGACGGGGAGCACCGGGAGACTTCCCCACAGCCTACAATCCCCAGCAGCCTCAGCAAACTCGGGGGCGGCGCGGCTGACAAGCGTCAGCACAGAGCCTGGAGGCGCTACAAATCACCGAGCGCCCACTCGCCCCGCGAGTCGCGTGCGGGAGAAGCCCGGGACAAGGGCGGGCCCTCTGTGGCCCTCAGAGGCACAAGGAGGCCGGGTCGGGCCACCCCACTTGGCTGCTACTAACTTGAAGGTATTGCATCTCATCACTATTGATTCTGACGTTGCACTGTCGATATACCATGTCCATCTGGGAGGAGCTGAATGCATTGTGTGGTACTAACTATGTCCAGAACGTATCTACCCCCCGAAAAGTGGTTAGAGATGTTGATGATACCGACAATATGTTCATTAGTCCCTCACTACTACCTTCCAACTCACCACCAATCTTGCCGACTGGGGCGGCAAATAAAACACCTAACCCAGTATCTCCACCTCAATCAACCCTACTGGCACAGATCGAACAATTGTTTTTTACTGCACTATCACCTTTGATTACTAAAATCAATAAGCTGGGAGATAGGTTAACCAGCATAGAAAATAAACTATTAAGGAACCATACCCCAACTGGAACAACGGTCACACCCACTCACCCTATTCTCCCCAGCAACAACAATGAATACTTCAAACCCTCGACACTTATGGAAGTTCGTACCTCTGAACCCCTCATTTCTCTACCTAAGCCAAGAAGACGGAACAGTATCATTAATCCCGTACCTGTACCCCATAGATGTCCTAGGCTCGCACACGAAAGCAGGAATCGGATTAACGTACCTCCAGAAGCTGCCCCCTATGTGACTGTTCTTTCTGGGGTCCCCGCACCTAGCCAGGGCAAATTTGAAACTCATCAGGACTTGTTACACAAAACCATCTCCTGGCTAAAACAACACAGACCATTGCAACCTGCTTTAGATGGCGGCATCTTGAGTGTTAGGAGGGTAGGGTGGCTAGGCACGTCACCCAAAGACATCCCGGGCGACCTCATTCTAATTAAATTCAAGTCAACGAACATTGTCCCTTATTTGCGATCCTCCCAACCTAGGGAGGGAGACGGGCCTATTCGCATCTGGGACTTGTACGACTTCTATCCCGCCCCCCGACCCTATCCATCCCCCAGGCATAATTCATGGTAAAAGGGGACGTGAGATGGCCCTATTCACACCTGGGACTTGTACGACTTCTATCCCGCCCCCCGATCCTATCCGTCCCCCAGGCAATTGGCATGGAATCATAAATCATGGTAAAAGGGGACGTTAGGAACCCTGTCCCAATAACCACTACCCTTTTCCCGATTACTGCATGTACCTTTTCATTCACCTGAAATGGACAAATTAATTTTAGTTTGTTTTAATAGTTGGTTTTTCTTTTGCAAATGTTATGTTGAGTTATTTATACATGTTTGTATTTCTTTGCTGCTTTTATGGTTTTAAACAAAAGCCGAATAAAGCTTATTTTGATCTTTGACTAAATAATGCTCAAGCAGCGTGGCTTGTCAGGTGGATTTTGTGTGAACTGTATCCACGCCGAGAAGCTTAACAGTCAAAACCACTGTTTAGGGGGAGCCTCCAAGAGTTCAGAGGGTACTTGAGTACTTCTGAAAGGATTTCAATGCCACCTTCCTTCGCTGCGTATAACGATTGTCTAACACCTGGGCAGGGGACCCGAGATTCTCAGGCAGGCAGGCAGGCGAGGCAGAGAGGAGGCCAAAGGTTGTCATCGGCGCGGCCCAACCTCCATCTCCACTCAGCCGCCGGGGGCGGGACAAGCGAAAGTCGGGAACAGACCCCTCCTTCCCACGCAGAAGGCAGTCGCGGCCCTGCCGCTGACACCAGCCTTTGGCGTACGTGCGAGAGGGCGCGAACGAGCAGCTGGGGCCGAGTGTAGGCCGGCGAAGGCTCCCGTCGCAGCTCCTGGCGGCCATGCGGGGCTGATCCAACCGGGCTCTGGCGGCGGCCTCCCCGAAGGCTGGTATGGCCTCGGGCGGGTTGAGCGAGCGGCAGTACTGTGAGCTCTGCGGTAAACTCGAACAGCTGCTGCGCTGTGGCCGCTGCCGGAGCTCCTTCTACTGCAGCAAGGAGCACCAGCGTCAGGACTGGAAGAAGCACAAGCTGGTGTGTAAAGGGGGCGAGCAGCCTGGTGGCAACACTGCCACTCCCACCTCTAGCACCGGGGGTTCTGCCACGCCAGTGAACGAGGGATCAGTCACTGGGGCCTTTGACACTGCTAACGCTGGGGCCTCGACCACCCCAATCGCCTCCGCCAGCCCAGGTGGCAATGATACTACACCGGATGTCGCCTCCCAGCAACCCCCTGAGCCACAGCCGCTGGCCGCCGAGAACTACACTGAGCGGTCTGGGCGGTTCATGACTGCAGCCGTCGGTGGGGGCTCGCGACGCGGGGCACTGAATGGGCAGAGCCGGGGCCCGCCACCTTCCCAGCGACTGGCTCGAGAGTACCTGCTGCCATGCATGGAGAAGCACGGCATCTGCGTGCTCGACGACTTCCTGGGCCCGGTGGCGGGCGAGGGTGTTGCGCGGGAGGTGCGCGCGCTGCGAGGCACGGGTCGCTTCACGGACGGGCAGCTCGTGAGCCAGAAGAGCGACTCGTCGCGCGACATCCGCGGAGACCAGATCACCTGGGTGGAGGGCAGCGAGCCCGAATGCAAGGCCATTGGGGGGCTGATGAGTTGCATGGACGACCTGATCCGGCACTGTAACGGGAAGCTCGGCAACTTCAGGATCAACGGAAGGACCAAGGTAAGTGCCACCTCGGTCGTCCCTCTTTCACTTATTTTCTGAGCCTTGCCTTGTATGCCCGAGTATTGACAACCGGTATCGTGTGAACCATTCTTTCCTGGAAGCTTTCTGCTCCATATGCCTTCCCTCTCCGGTAGATATTTTATACTGACCGAGTCTGCATCTCGTCCTTGCCACTGCTCTTTTTTTGTCTCTTTGGTTTCTGTATCTTTGGCAGTACCTCTTTTGTACCATGTGCCTATCTATCCGAAAGGCATGTAGTTCTGAACTTTTAAAAAGGTTCCTCAATCCACAGTATGACCAAACCAGGACTTCGCTTTGAAATGGCTAGACTGGATTAATATTGTTCAGGGACGCATAATTAGTATTTTTTTTAAAAACACTGTCATTGATACGCTGTGGTCGAAGTGGGGGGGGGGGGGGAAGTAGGGTAACTGTGGGCGGAGAATCAGAAGGCTAGAATAACTAATGGATTGGGTCAGTGGGCCGAGTCAGGGGTGTGGCAGAAAGAGCAAAATATCCCAATTTTAAGTATTTGTTTCCCTTTTCACTAACAGGTTACAGGTTATTACGTTATTTAATTTAACCAATGGATACACCTGTTTATTTAAGGTTTGATGTGAGTTATTGACATTAAAATACATTCACAAAGTGGGATACGTTTCAAATCACAGAATGTTCTAAATATCCCCAAAAGTGGAATCTCAAGCCATGTCTCCCAGCCATGGAGTTTCTGTCACCAGCACTTCTCCACCCTTTTTCCACAAGAGCAGTTCAAACATGAATGGCAAAATATCATAGTTTACAAATGTTTTCCACTTTATTATGGATCTGACATATTTGCCACATAATACATCATCTGCTGCATTATCTGATGTTTTTTAACTAGTAAATTGATTATAGCTCTAATGGATCAAAAGTTCCCAAAAAAATGTGACTTGTGCTGCTGTGAAGTGGCGGGCCCTTTGCAAAGGTTGACTGGTCCCCTTTCTCCCTGCTGCAGTTGTATGTTCCACTGGTACTAATAAGGATCGATCTTTGCAGAGACTTTCAGCAAGTTTAAAAATGTAACAATAATAAAGTATCTGAAAATTTACAGCACCACTAATACCAGTGTAGGGTGTCGGAGCACTTTACATCACACATATTACACAGACACAATCAATCATACGTGTGTAAATCACTGTATAGGAAATGTTACGTAAGACAACGGACTACAAGGTGTAGGAGTCACATGACAACCATACTAGTACGCAGAATAGTTTAATAGTGATTGGTCTGGAGAAACAAACGCAGAATTCAAAACTTAATACCATGGTTGGTGGTTCTCTATAATATTCAAAATTGATTTCTACCCAAATTAACCCTTTTTCTGGATTTAGGATAATCGAAGACTGGGGAAAAACCATAACGCTTTAATTTATACCTTGCAATTTGCATTCAGCTCTTACATGACAGTTACGAGCTCACTGTTCTATATTAGGATTTTAACTTATTAACTGCAAGTAACAATAGGGTCTCTCTAACAAAAGCAGTAGCTCACTGACCTATTTGCATTATGTGCACTTTGTGATCTGCATGGTACATGTTCTTAGCAGCAGGCACATTAACCCTCTGCACCTCCTTTCCATGAGTCAAAATGTCCACTAGACAAAACACTATCTCTTTCTACTAAGAACATTAATAACAGAAGTTATCATGACATTTTTATTGTTGCTCAAAATTGTTAGAGTCCAGGAAGGAGGCAGCAAGTGCTTTTAAAACCATTTTATACTTGCAAATATGACTCCTCCAACTGAAGTCCGCGCCAGCCATGGTCCATGCAGGTAACAGTGGTGGGGCAGGGGTCTGAGTAAGGGGGATTTCGAAGGACTATGCAGAGGAAAAATTATTTATTTAATTTCCCCTTTGCATCGTCCCTCGAAATCCCCCCCTTACATGGCCCCTCTGCCCCACCTCTGTTACCTGCACGGACCGCAGCTGGTCAGCGCCTGGTGTAGTCACACTGCCCTAGAGCCACCCTGCTCAAGGGTCTTGTGACCTCATTGACAGTCACTGTCATTCTAGGGTGTGCTGCTTCATAGGCCTGCCCGCAAGACTGGAGGTGAACTTCAGAATGAATTTTGGTGGACAGGTCTTCAAGGTTAACCCACACTTGCCACTGCTAGTGCTAAGACACCAGGGCTTTAACCCCTTGCATGCTGATGACGGCCCCCAGCTATCATGCACTACGGTGCTCATGTGCTGATGACGGCTGGGGGCTGTCATAAACCCGCCCACTCACGATTCTGCCGCACAGGCGCAAATCGCGGCCGCATGGAAGGGGTTAAGATCTTGCGGGGCCTTCTAACATCTGGCACGGGAATGTTCTCCCTCAGGGGGATTGGTCAGGTGGACTGGCTGTACCTGGTGCCCCAGCTCTGACCATAGTGCCACATCCTCTCACCCACTGACACCATACTGCCCCACTGAGAGTAGCTTGCACTGCACTGACCCTCTATAAACACCTGGATGTGACTCAATCCAAATTACGCACTAGACTAGCCCCATGCTAACAAAAAAAAATATCATCCTGGGAAAACAAACACTCATGGGGAATGCAAGATTAACCCATTCCGTTCTCCCAGTGGCTGACGGGAGCACTCCCTCCCTGTACTGTGCACGGCCGTTGGCTGACGCAGCCCCGCCCACCCTTCAGAACGCCCGCACCGCATTAAAATGTTCGCCACGGTAAACTGGTTAAGAAAAGCATGTGAAATGTAAGTAGGACTAGGAACAACATGGTTACCTTTTTCTTTTTACACTCATTGTTCAGAAATTAGTGAGTGCTTTTGCCTGAAAAGTTAAGCCCAGGACTACAGGACCCAAAAGGGACCCACTTCAATGCCCATTGCTTACATCCTTACAAAACGTAAGCAGTGTGGTTTAAATAGACCGCGTTTGTGAATACAGAGCCGCAGTATGCATTTTGTTTTCCAATTTACCCATCAAGCATGTATTTCAGTACCTCCAGGAATAGTGCACTTTCCCACCCAGGGAAATCAATGTTGTTCAAAGAGCGACGAGAAAACAAAAGTAGGGCTTCACTGGCAAACACTGTGAAGTGGCACTAATTTGTTTAGATGGGAATAAATCAATCTGGTCACATTGCAACCACTCTGTCTTGCTTTAGTTAGTTTGTTAGTTAGTTATTCAGACCCTCCAGGATTTCGCGATTTGCAGCGAAATCAGCACTTTTGTAAAAATGCTGCGATTTTTACAAAAGTGCCTGCGAAATCGGCACTTTTGTAGAAATCGCAGCATTTTTACAAAAGCCGCTATATCCTGGGGGGTCTGGAGTGCCATTATAAAAGGCAGGAATAATCTGGAAGGCCCCCCTCGCCCCCCACCCCAGGTTTTGCACTCACCTCCTCAGGCATAGCAGCAGAGCAGGCCACAGGCCAGCAGCAGGCCCCTCAAAGGCAGGCGCACCCTCATTCTCCTCCCAGTCACAAGTCCAACAGCTGGCCCGGCTACAGCCCACACACTTCCAAGCTCCTTCGCGGGGTCTGTGCATGGGGGTCCCTTCAACAAGGGTCTGTTTCTTAAGCATGATTTTATTTTTCCCAGAGCCAGTTATCCTCTTGAAACATGATCCCTTACAGAGCCGAGCTCCATACGCATGAGAGATAAGCAGTGACGTATACGCTCAGAAACAGTCCGGAGCTTTATTAAATAACTCCATCAACTGTGTCTGTGATTAATAAAAAATGTGGGAAAAACCACTTTGTTTACATTTAATTGCGGGCTGCTACCTCAGAAAACCCCATGACTGATTAAAAAGGAGGGGGAGTAACAGCAGAGAGAGTGGGGTGGAGGAGCGAGGGGGAGCGAGGGGGAGGAAAGAGAAGCTAATGTACCATGCCATTGTTATAAACTGTTTGGCGATCTTTCGAAGTTGGAGCCAAGAACATACTCTTCACAAAAGACAGACAGACACACACACGTATAGAGTACATAGATGCATCAGAAGGGGTAATCTACAATACAATGCATTAAATGACCTAAGAGGCTGCAAGCATTCTTTTAGATCGGATGTGGTCGAAAGAAATGCGCTACTCTCTCTTACACCAAAGCAACACACGCTAATCTTTCTTCATCAAGCGGGTTTCCAAATTCCACAGGAATATGTCTGACTCCATTCATTTTCAGGTATGCGGCGGATGCCCGCTCGGAAGGCGTCTTTGGGCTGAAGTGCTTCAGCTAAAATAACGGCAAAGATGACAAGGGCTGGGCATCTAGCCTGAAGAAGTCAATTTGTTATTCGCAGCTCGGTGCATGTCACACTCCCAATAAGTTATTGGGAGTGTGACATGCACCGAGCTACGACGTGTCTCCCAGCATGGGTCATGTGTCAATTGTCAATTTGCATGAAGTGACAACTGCTTTCTAAGTACCCGCTTGCCATCCAGCATCTCTCCTGTAACCTGAGAACCTGGCACTCAGCTGTAGACAAAGGAGTCATCATTACCGGCCCTGGTGGACCAACAATCCCCCCTCTCCCCCCCCCCCCCCCCCCCCCCCACCCAGGAGGCTGCTATTGCCGAAGTTGGATGAACACTTAACCAGCCTGGTCATGCAGTTTTCTTCAGCAATGAGATCCAAGTGGTGGGCCTCTGCCACAACTCTGCTCACACTCGTGCGACTGCGAAGGGCACACAACACCCACCCACAACTTTGCTGAGGCATATTCGCACAGACTTTCCAGAGTGTCTTACGCTAGTACTGCACATTGAAGGGAGTCAGAGTTTACTTTATCAGTGCTTTCAGTTTAAATGAAGTATTGGGTGCCGACACAAACTCTATTGCAAGACACAAACTGACCTGACATGAGTTTACCTGCATAAACCGGGTAATAAACTCTCACCGTGCCAATTCTAGCCCTAGGTTTTCCTGCAGTAGGTTGGTAGCTGCAGCCACAGAGATAGATTGATGTAGAACTGCTAAGAAATACATTTGAAGTGATCCAGCGGGTCTAAAAAAATTCTGTCTCATATGCACAAAATCTACACCACAATACTCACCATTATTTATTAAATTAACACTAGGCCCAATCTTGACTGAGACATGAATTATGACCTACTGAATCTTATGACCTAATTAATCAAACATAGTAAACATTTTAATTAAGTCACAAAAATAAGGCAATAGATTAACTAATGGTAACTCAAGGAAATAAACAAGACCAGCTTGTCATTTCAAAATCTATTTTATTAATTTTATTTTAAAGCAAATGCATTTTCGAGAATTCTCTTTTATTAGCAATTTTTATTTTAGCAAGTTAATTCATTATAGGCACAAAAGACTTAGCAAGTTCAAACCAAAATAAGCATGAGTTAAATGCTCAAACACTTAGATTATTTAGTTCTCCATAGCCTATTTCCCTATTTCCCTAACTTAGCTAAAGAAAAACTCTGTAAGGAAAAGTAAAGTATCTAAGTCTTACGTGAAAGGGAAATCTGGCAACGTCTCTGGAGCACAGGAACGAACGAGCGGTGCTCTTAGCAAGGGGGCAATTCTTATAGTATTTTCCTATCTAAAACTAACTAAAAGAATACAAATATTCGAGGAGAACAAAATTCTATTGGCTAATGGATGTCTTCTGATGCGGTCATCCGACTCTCGCATAGCCAGAGTCACGTTCTTTCAAGAGCGGCATTGTCCATTATTTAATGTCACCAGCAGCTTCCGAGGAAAGTTACATTTGACAAATACCAATATCATTTCCTTCGTCCGCTCAAGCTTTTTCCGCTGCCGAACGACTATGAAGCAATCTGAACCAAATGTCCTAAGCTTCCACACAGCCTTTGTTTGCAAGCCTTTCTCCAAGAATTAATGTAGAACAACATTTTCACATTCCAACGTAGCTGTGCAAGGCCCACTTTAGTAAAGCTTTTCAGACATCCATTTTAGAAGTAGGTCCCAGCCCTTTTAACGTGAGCGTGAGTCTAGTATGCAAGAAAACACAAGACAATAATTAATTGGAGAAATGACAATTATTCTGTTACCCACCCCCTTTGCTAAAATTAACCCATTAGCTATGTTACCTAGTTTTGCATACGAACAAATAAGCAAACACAGACACATGAGACAACAATACATAAACAGAAGCACATTTAAAAGAATGCACATGCTATTATTTTAAAAACAGCTGCAGTTATTAAATAACGAAACAAAAGACAAAGTAAATATATTATTCAAAGCAAAATGACAAACATGACAAGAGCACAAATGATTAAACCCGCGTGTTGGTGATGGTGTATACGATACTAGGTTGAATCAGTAAACGTGCAAATCATGCAACACACATTAGTAAAAATAAAAATCATGAGTTTCATTTATCACAAACTATTCAGAAATAATTCTGAAAGTCCGCTCCATCAGCTCCCTCATCTGCTGATTTAAAAATCACCAAACAAAACCCAAAAATGTTATACTAAATTTTACTTTTAGAAATGATATATAATGATTTCTCTCAGTATTAGTAAATCTAAACTCCTGTTTCATCAGTCTGTCTCTGTCTGGAAATATCATGTTGAGCCCTACGGAACTCATCCATTTCTATCTCCTTCTCTTGGGCTTTTCTGAGTTTATAAATCCTCTTCTTTTCCCTCAAATGCTTCTTTCTTTTGTGAACCATGCAACTGATTTTTAACAAGAGTGTCACTATAACAATAACTATAACAGGGTAAAGCACTTTGCCAATGATTGAACTGCCAATGTCAGCAAACCATTCCTTGATTGCCCCAAATCTTTTTGCCAAACGTTCAGAAAAACTGTCCTCTTCCATGGGTTCTATTTCAGTATGAAATTCTGTAATATTCTTAATTAATGATTCAATATTCTGGCTTTTATCTGGGATATATGTACAGCAGTGCTGAACATGCAAAATCCCACAGACTCCTCCCTCTTTTGCTAAAAGGATGTCTAAAGCAAGCCGGTTTTGCATAACCATGCTTCTGGTAGCAATGAGCTCTGTATTGACCAACTGGAAACCACCTGCAGTATCAGTGGACAATCTGTCAACAATTGTGGAAACTTTTCTGATTTTTATTGCATTCAGGGTAATTCCCACCATAGGAATTATTGCGCCAAAAATATCTCCCATAATTTCTGAAAAAACTTTCTCTTTTCAACCTATTCAGGTGTTAGCCAATTTCGAATGATCCTTCTCCATTTCTGTCAACATGGAAAATTTTAGGAAAGACAAGACCAAGGTAACATGTGCCATACCAATGGTCAGGAAGACTGAAATATGCTTTATTTCCACAAACAAAATAAATCCCTGGGAAAATTGGGTCTTTGCCACCTTTAAATCCCCAACCCCCAATAATTCAGTAAGTGTCCTCACATTGGCTAGCACCGACAAAATAGTTATCGTAAAGCGTATTATCTCTTCTAATACAAAGCTTTCCACTAACTGGTTCATCTATATGAATGGCAGCAAATCTGTTTTCACCATTAAGTTTCTCATCTTCTATCTGCCAAAACTTAGATTTAGTTTGTTTCAGCATTTCATTCCTCTTATAAATTGCTCTTCTCTCCTCAACCTGATCAAGGAAAGATCTTTCTTCATCCCTCATTTTGCAAGTTAAATTATTCTTGTATGCATATTCGTATGTTAATTCATTTGTAACCAGGAAAAATTCCCTCATCTGTTTGGCAGGCTTAACTTTGTTAAGATTGTTCACAACTTTCAAATTCGCAAAGATCTCGTCAAAGTCAGAATAGTAGTATTCCAGACGACCAGTTTGATAGAACAAGCTTGATATAACACTGCATGTTATTCCATAAGTAAGGGGAAGCATATTATACTTAACCCCTTCAGAAACAGAAGTAGGAAGCTTAACACATACGTAACAATCCTTAACATCCATGACTCTAACATATTCCGAAAGGAGTCTGGAAAATGAATTAGTAGAAAAATCTCCAACTGATCTGTCCTGATGAACATCTGGTTTATGCTCAATAATTCTGTTAGTTCTGCCTGCAACATCATGATCAGCTTGTTTTGATTCAGCTTTGCTTGTCATATTTATTTTATAATGCTCCTTATCAATTCCAAAAGGGAAAATGACTGCTAAAACTAACCAAACTAAAATAATCAAAATAACACAAATTGAAGACATTTTGCAACATCTTTCAAGAATTGCACACCTAGAATTATCAGCGTTAGGCATTTTTGCTCAAACAAAACAAAAATTTAAATTTTTTACAGAATTAGTATGTATAACTGTATAACACACACACCCTCCCCTTTTAAAGAAATTTTTTTTAGTAACCCTCTAACAACTTTTCTTCGACCGTGCGTCCGTAAAAGTATTCAGCTAACACAATTTCTTCGTCCTTGTGTCACCTAACACAATTTCTTCAGCTTTATGCCAAAAAGGAAACCAACCCTAACTGCAACTAAACCTCAATCATTGTCACTATTTTCTTCCAAATCTTCTTGGCTACTGCTGCTCACTTCAACGATTGGTGGGATTATCAAATAGGCCCACTCTGGAGATTTATACTTTTGATTAGGCTTCAATGGTCTCTTACTTTTTCTGTTTATAACTTCAATTTTCTTTCCAACTTGTCCCTTTTTGTCTGTTTCACCTTTCTGACTTATCTCATTGATCTGTTCTTTAGATTTGTTGACCAATTTGAATTTCAAATCTTCTTTAGGCCAGACATCACCTTTTCTTAAGAGTTTCTTCTTAGGCTCAATTTCATTACTTTCAGCTTTCCAAGCTCTTTTTCTGAATTTTCTTATTTCAGATTCTTCATCACTGTCATCTGAGTCAGTTTCAGAGATTTCAATACTGTATCTAAGAACTTCTTTACTCAGCAGCTTCACTCCGTTAGGAACAACATCTCTGTAGCTGGTACTTGGCAATTCGTCTTCTTCTGGAATTACTTCTAACTTCCCAGTTTCAGAATTTCCGTTCCTGCTTTCAGAGCTTTCAATCTGCTTTTCAATACTCTCCTGATCTTGAATCTCTTCTGACACAGTTTCCTTTTCAGTTCTTTTTTCTAGAACATCCTCATCATTTTCTGAATCAACAACAACGATGTCTAGTTCTTTTTCATCTGATGCTTGATTTGCTTTCGGTTTTACCAGATGTCGACTTCTCTGTCGATCTTCAGAATCTGCATTTTCAGGATTCTCTTCTTCCTCAGAATCTGAATCTGTTGTAGTTTCGTCACTATCTTCGTCAGGGTTATCTGGTGCAGGTACACAAAGGGTATTTATTTTTGATATTTATTGGCATTTGTAGAGCGCTAACTTTCGCTCCGGAGGGAGCATCTTGGCGCTGAGCACACAGAAGATCGTCTATGGGGGGGCATGGATCAGATGGCTGCGAGAACTGAGGAGTCGGACTGAGAATAAATCCAAGTTTTCAGGGATTTCCTAAATAGGCTTTCTGAGGGAGCATGCCTAAGGTCGGGGGGGAGACGGTTCCATGCCTTAGCCGCCAGAAAAGAAAAGGTCTTTCCACCCGTAGATTTTAATTTCATACGGGGTTCAGAGATGAGATTGGCACCAGATGACCTCAAACAGCGGGTTGGAGTGTAACGCTGGAAACGCTTGGTCAGGTAGGATGGACCCGTGCACTTGTTAGCTTTAAATACAGTGACTAAGAGCTTAAATAAGATTCTCTTATGGAGGGGCAGCCAATGGAGGGCGTTGAGGGCTGCAGAGGCCGAGGACCGACGGGGGAGTTTTAAAACAAGCCTGGCTGCTGCATGTTGAACACTTTGGAGTTTTTTCAGAGAAGATTTCTTGATGCCTGCTAGGAGGCCGTTACAATAATCCAGCCGGGAGAGGATAAGCGCCACCGCGACTGATTTCCTGGCTGTGATAGGCAGAAAATTGAAAAAATTCTTTAATTGCCTGATCAGACTAAAACAGCGCCCTGCGGTAATGCGCACATGCTCATCGAAGCTGAGGGAAGCGTCAAATTGAACGCCCAGGTTGCGGGCTGAAGCGACCGCGCTAGGTGGTGCTTCAGAGTTATGAGGCCACCAGTCTTTGGGGGAAAAGAATGTGCCTTTGCCAAGGGGAATTATTTCTGTTTTGGCGCTGTTGCATTTTAAATGATTCAAGTTGAGCCAGGAAAAGACTTCTGACAGACAGTTCTGGAATCTGGTGGCAGCATCCGGAAGTCTTTTATCGATAGTGACGACAAGCTGGGTGTCGTCAGCGTAGGATGTCACGAGAATCACGTGAGTCACGTGGTATGGCTTGCATGCACCCACCTTTTCAAGCCCCTACACTTAACAGCATTAGTTGTGACTAAAATCACTTGCCTTGCTTTCTGCCACCTGGGTACCAAACAGTTCCTTCTTCGATGAACCTTTGTTCTGACCCAGTCTCCTGGCAAAAGATCATGAGCTTGCTCCTTTTCCTTTGAAATCACATCTGTTCCCACTTGATGGAATACAGAGGTTACCACGTCAGAGAGTTGCTTACAGTAGTCTAAAATTGCACAGTCATTTATTGCTAGCAACTTTCCAACTGGAATATGAGCCTGTCTCATTACTCTTCCCATAAGAATGTCATGAGGACTAAGACCTGTTTTCTTGTCTGGAGTACTTCTCAAAGACATCAAAACAAGTGGAAGAGCATCTGTCCACTTTATCCCTGTAGCTAGACACATTTTTGAAATTCTGTTTTTGATTGTCCCATTTATCTGTTCTACAACACCTGATGCTTCTGGTCTGTATGCACAGTGCAGTTTCTGTTTAATTCCAAATGCTTCACAAATTAGTTCAGTTAGTCTGTTTTCAAAATTTCTGCCGCGATCACTTTCAATAGTCACTGGAAAACCATATCTAGGTATGATCTCCCTTAAAAGCAATTTTGCCACAGTGATTGAATCATTGTGACGAGTTGGGAAAGCTTCGACCCATCTTGAAAACAAACAGACAATTACAAGAACATACCTGAGCTTATTGTGTTGTGGCATGTCAATGAAATCCATTTGCAACCTGGTAAAAGGACCACCCTCCCGACCTATGGTTCCCATGCTTACCACTGTTTAGGTCTCGCCTGTCGATGCGCATGCGCATCGAGCAAGCGAGAGTATTGGGACTTATCCACTCTTTATCCACACTGCAAGGAATCGTGGCGATTCCTTGCAGTGCCCGTGACTTTTAAGCTCAATGCGCATGCGCATTGAGCTTAAAAGCGCGTGCACGTCCGTCTTGTTTTACCCGCTCCGCCCCCTCCCCTTCCCGCCGTGTCGCATTTCTCCTCCCCCCTCCCCTCTCTTCCCTCCGTCTCGTTTGTTTATTTTACCCGCTCCGCCCCCTCCCCTTCCCGCCGTGTCGCATTTCTCCTCCCCCCTCCCCTTATCTGCTTTCCCTCCGTCTTTTTTTTTTTTTTACCCGCTCCGCCCCATCCCCCAGCTCAACTCGTAAATGCTGTTACATCATATTATGTGGGGTTTTTGTTGTTGTTTTTTTGTTAAAGTACCCATGTCACGTCCCTTACATTTGGTTAATAGTTTACTTTTGTATACTTCTAACGTGTATTGTTTATCGGGTAATGCCGTTAAAATATTTCAGAAGCCGCATTTTCATTCATCAACAAAATTGCTAATTGTGTGCCTGGTTTTGCTCTTTACAAAATAGCTATCTCCCTGTACCTTAAACATGTATGTATAAAAATGGAATAGGATTATATGTTTCTGAAATGTAAGGTTAACGGCTAAAACACCGTTTGATGTACGCAAACGTGCATCGGCCCTTTAATATACCGTGCTTCAAAGTACGCTTTGTGATACAGAAATTCCAATACATATATGCAAGATTCAAGATTTGAATTGCGAGCTCTGACTCACATACCTTTGAGCCCAACAGATGACTATCCCTGGCACCGGAATAACATTTGAAATATCAGATTTTTCGATTGGCCAGGCTTATATTTTCAATTTTCTCAAGGCCTTCTGCAATCATGCAAAGAGTGGCTATAAATCCAGGACTGGCGGAAGGTGTGACAGGGCACGCGCAGTCCGTCTGACGTCACTGCGCAGTACCACATCTCCGTTCAGGCTCTGTCTCCTTCCGCACGGGGACTAGGTGTGAGCTCTTGTCTCGTCGGAGCACATACCTGCGGGCCGGCCCTGCCTCTGCACGCCTGCCTGCTTCCGTGCTTGCCTCTGCTAGAAAGCAGGCGTGGTGGACATCTGCAAACTGAAGGCCTCGGTGGCAGCAGGAAGAACTATCGCTTCCCCTCCCCCCTGCGCCGGGCGGGTGTGCTCATCCGACACCTCGGCGTGTCACACTGCCTCTAATCAGGGTTTGTTTATGTCTGCGGAGACGCTGAAAGCATCTCTCCTCCTGCAGGGCCCGGGCAGCAAAGCGCCTGGATTAGCGGGTTTATTATATTTTTTTGTTTTGATATAGCGCCGCGCCCTACTTATGCTTAACAAATGCTGCCGTTGTCACAGGTTACCTGCACGTGGACGGTAACTATACCGGTCAGCTCCATCTTATGTGACGGTGCCGCTCTCATAATAAATTATTCCAAACCCACATTTTTTCCACAAGGCGCTAAATCTTGTGTTTTCTGCCAGATACCAAAACACCAGTCTTTTGCACATTAGGTATAATAAATGGGTATCCGAAGTGCTCGTTTTATTATAGTTTGTAGGCTGAGTAGTGGAGCTAGTTAGTTGCTTATGAATCTGCAGCCAATAGCTAGCACAAGCAGTTGAGCTCCAGGTGTTGTAACCCCTGAGCTGTTTTAGCTCACTTTATTCGGAGCTGAAGCACTTTTTTATACGAATGAAGTAAAGTGCGAGTCGTTTTTATGTCCGGCCTAGGTCAGCGCATGCGGTGCATGTGCTCTCACTTGCGAGACGTACTGTTTATAATTAAGGGCCTGTCCACTACTACAACTGCCACTGCCATTGACTTACTTCCCCTTGTGCCTGCTGCTTCTCTCCCTCTCACCCACCCAGTGCTTAATTTCTTTTAAAAAAAAACCACCAGGGCCCTCGTAAGGATACCTCCCTCATTTTGCTTTTCCCATATCTCCCTCCTCTGTTATAACTGCTCCCTCACCTCCATCGTGTTTCTTTTTCCCATCCAGGTGTTGCTTCTCCCACCCTCCTTCCCTGCACCTCCCTCGGGTTGCCCTAGCTGGTGGAAAATTGCCTCAAAGCGCTATGATGCAGTCAGCACTGGCCATGTAATAGCGCTTTTTCCTTGACTTTAAGCCATGTATAAAGTGACATGATCAGACCTACCAGACCTGTTTTCTTCCTCTGGCTTCTAACGTTGCCTTGTTTATCTCGAATTGCATCCCCCTCAACTCACAGCCCCGGAACAGAAGAGTTTGTGAACATCGCTGATGTTATGTGATTTTTTAGAGCGTGGAATAGATTAGTTGATTGTAACACTTGCTGCTGGGGCGAGTAACCTGCAGGGCACAGGTTCAACCACGTCAGAATTCACGTTTCCGCGTAGCAGGTACAATGTGACCCTCACCCACCCTCAACCCCTCACCCTCACTCACCCTCAACCCCTCACCCTCACTCACCCTCAACCCCTCACCCTCACTCACCCTCAACCCCTCACCCTCACCCTCACTCACCCTCAACCCCTCACCCTCACTCACCCTTAACCACTCACCCTCACTCACCCTCACCCTCAACCCCTCACTCACCCTCACCCACCCTCACCCACCCTCACCCACCCTCACCCTCACTCACCCTCACTCACCCTCACTCACCCTCAACCCCTCACCCTCACACAGTGCAATAGGTCTCGGAGCATTTGAGTTAGAGCTTTTAGAAATGTTTATGGCTTTTTTTTTTTTTAATTCTTTAGCATTGGCTACAGGAAACAAAAATGCTAAAGATTTACAAAAAAAACCATAAACAATTCTAAAAGCACTAACTCTAATGCTGCGAGACCTATTGCATTTCCAATGCTTGTTTTCTGTTTGGATTGATTTGCTGACAGATCAAACAACGTTGGCAAAGTGACTCTGCAATGACCCTAAATTTTGGATTATACCAAGTCTCCCTGAACTGTCTGATCATTGTGTCTCTTCCTAAATGACCTGGTCCATGGTACATCCGTGCCATGTCAGCAATCATGCAATTAGGCATAACAGGTCTCCCATCTTTGTAAACCCAAATTCCATCTTCCTCTCGCTGTCTGCAATCCTCCTTGAGCCATGTATTTTTCTCCTCATCTTGCAAGTCTTTTACTCCCTGCCATGTTTCTACCACAGATATTAGCATGAGCGAGTTCATTACATGCTCATTGTCCCTCTCCCGATTAAGTGAAAGATTGTTCTTTGCACAGCAATGTGCAGTCTCGTCTGCAAAAGCGTTTCCTTTAGTAATATAATCCTGACCTTTTTTATGTGCACCACATTTAACTACTGCTATTTTTTCTGGTAACTGAATGCCATCAATTAGTCTTTTAATCAATTTTGCATTTCTGATTGGAGTCCCTGCAGAGGTTAAATAACCTCTTTGAGACCAGAGCTGCCCATAATCATGGACCACTCCATATCCATACTGACTGTCAGTCACTATGGTAACTTTTTTCCCTGCAGCTCTCTCACAGGCACGCATTAAAGCAACCAATTCCGCTATTTGTGCTGAACGAATCCCTTCAAGAGTTGAACCTTCAACTATTTCAGAAACTGTGCAGATTGCATATGCTGCTCTCAAAATGCCCTCATCTGTTCTCAAACAAGAGCCATCAACAAAGTAAACAATATCTGACTCTGTTAAAGGAACATCTTTAATGTCCTTCCTGGGTTTGGTGCAGTATTCTAAAACATCATCATCATCAGGATTCACATTTGGCAAAAGTGTAGCTGGATTGAGATTCAGACATCTCGCAATAGATACGTTATCTGATCCCAGAATAACTTTCTCATATTTTGTTAATCTATTGCTAGACAGGTGTTGTGTCTTACTTCTGGTAAGAAGTGTTTCAACTGAATGAGGTACATATACCTTTACAGGAAATCCCATTATGATTTCTTCACTTTGCTCAAGACTCACACTTGTTGCAGCCACTGCTTTTAAGCAACCTGGCAAAGCCTTTGCAACAGGATCAAGGACAGCTGAAAAGTAAGCTATAGGTTTTCTCATGTTTTCATGTTTCTGAATTAGAACTGACAAAGCACATCCTTCTCTTTCACTGCAATACAGTTCAAATTCTTTATCATAATCTGGCATACCCAGCGCAGGTGCTTCACAAAGGCTTCTCTTTAACTTTTCAAAAGCCTCCAATTCTGTTTTTGTCAAAACAATTGGATCTTTAATGTCTGCTTTTGTTAATCTTTGTAATGGTTTTGCAATAACTGAAAACCCACAAATCCATTGGCGACAATAACCAACCATTCCTAGAAACATTCTGATCTGTCTCTGAGTTGTTGGTGGCTGTATTGCTCTAATCATTTTTATTCTCTCAATTGTCACTTGTCTAATACCTTTTACAATCCTGTGACCTAGGTATTTAACCTCTTGTTTGCAAAACTGTAGTTTTGCAGGCAACACTTTATGCCCTTCATCTGCCAAACGATTCAGAAGTGTAATGGTGTCAGTCACACAATTTTCTCTTGTTTTTCCTGCAACCAGAAGGTCATCAATATATTGGACTAATGTTGACTCTCCAGGCAACTTTAAATCTTCCAGGAACTTTTTCAATAACTGATTAAAAATAGATGGACTTTCAGTATACCCTTGAAGGATACGACACCATGCTAATACGCGATCCTGGAACCGAAATGCAAAAATTTGTTGGGTATCTGGATGTAATGGAACTGTAAAGAAGGCATTACACAGGTCAATGACCGTGTACCATTCTGCATCATGTGGAATCTGATATAAAATTACCGCTGGATTTGGTACAACTGGACAACAAGGAACAACTATCTTATTAATTCTTCTCAGGTCCTGAACTATTCTGTATGTTTCATTTGGCTTTTTAATACCCATAATCTGTGAATTACATGGACTGCTCTCAATTTCTTTCAAAACTCATTACTTAATGAATTTTTCAATAACAGGAATTACACCTTCAATTGTTTCAGGTTTCATTTTGTACTGAGGAACATTTGGAAAATCTATTCCCTGCCTTACAGAAATTTTAACTGGGTCTACATGTTTCATTAAACACATTTCATCACCTGTCAAATCCCATATTTTTGGATTAACTGTTTCTTTCAGTTCTTCTGGTGAATTGTTTTTATCAAAAGCAGGAAACATTTTGTTTTCTTCATCAACCCTCAACAATGTCAATTTATACAACCCATCTTCTTCTAAGGTTTGAAGCTCTATACCTTCAGGTGAACAGTAAATTTTACAGTTCATCTTACACAACAGATCCAGACCTAATAGGTTAACAGGACTGCTGTTACAGACAACAAATCTGTGTTTGTCTTTGTAATTTCCTATTTCTACATCTACAGGTTTTGTCAGATTTGTTTTAATATGCTGATTAGCTACACCAACAACCTGGATTGAATCACCCGAAAGAGGAAGATTTTCAATTTCCACTGACCTAACAGTAGAACGGGTAGCACCAGTGTCCACAAGAAAAGTGATATCTTTGTCATTCACTTTACCGTTTACAAATGGACCTGACTGATCTACCTCAAGAGTGGCTCCAAGTACACACTCTTCTTCCCCCCTCAGGCACCGTCCTGAGTAATCCTCTGAATCACTGCTCTCGTTTTCCTTTAACCAAAATTGTTGAGAAACATTTGATGCATTTTGCGATCTTTTTACCTGTTCAGCTCCACAGAAACCCGTCTCCGAATTATATCTTTGTGTATTCATGCAATTTGGCAAAGGTGGCTGTGGAATTTGGTTTTGCTGAATCAATTGGTTCTGCTGCTGATTCGCTAACTGTCGCTGTAGCTGTTGCTGCTGACTTATTTCATTTAACTGTCGCTAAAGCTGTTGCTGCTGATTTATCTCACTCTGCATCTGTGGATTTAATGATGAATTCTTTAAATTTCTGGGCGGATTTTTACACTCGCGCTTCCAGTGTCCAATTTCCCCGCAATTAAAACAGGGCAGCTTTTGTTTTAACTCTTCAATGTTTATATTAAATTTTGGCTTGTTTGTAAAATTCCCTTTAAACTTGCCAGGATTCTGGTTCTGTTGAACATTTTTATTTTCCAGAGCTGCTATCTGTTGCTCAGCTACCTTCACTTGCGCCCACATTGCCTTTTCCTTGAGTTTCTTTTGTTTTGCATCTAGCTCATCACTGCAATATTTTGCCTTTCTCAGGATGTCATCAACTGAAAGTGCTTGCCAACCTACAATTCCAGTCCTAATCATGTCCCCTATTTCAGGTCTCAGGCCATAAACAAACCTGTAAATGAAGTGGCTCATATCACTCTCACTTAATTTTTCATAGCCACTGTATTGTTTAAATACCAGGAGCAATCTTTCATAATAAGAAGGAACTGATTCTTTTGGTTCCTGATTAGTTCTGTCAATTTTAACCCAATCTACTTCTTTTGCAGGAATTTTGTCTTTCAGCCAGACAATTACTTTGTCATAGAAATCCATGACAGTGTCTGAAGGAGCACCTGTTACTCTATGCCGTTGCGGTTCCTCCTTTGGCCAACCCACAGAAATTTTGCATTCTGTCCAAAGATCTGACGGGACAACTACGTCAAAGAAACCATCCAGATCAATCCACAGAACTTTAGAAACTTTGATAAATCTGTCTACCTGTCGATACCATTCTACTGTTTTTTCTCTGAGTCGTGGAAAATCATTCGTAAACAGTAATATATCTTGTCTTGTCCAGGGAACATGAACATAACCCCCACCAGCTATTTCTCTCATCGGAAATTCACCAAAAACTTCTCCCCTGTCTCTCTTTTCTTCTTCTCTCTTTTTTGTCCATTTAACTCTCCATTTGCTTAAATCACCTAATCTTTTTAAAAACACAATCAATTCTTTTATATGAGTTATTCTTCCTGTGGTATTAAGATTTTCTATGTCTTTTTCAGAAAAATCCACTCTGTAATGCTTTTGTAATTGCTTCTGGCGAGTTAAATCTATTTCCAATTCAGCAGCCACCTCCTCAAACTGTTCATATTTATTCTTGGTTTTCCATTGAATACTCTTGCAAATAAAAAGCAGTTCATCCTGATATTGTTTCAAACAATCAGTACCAATTGTGTCAATCAATTCCTCTAAATCTGCTTTTAATTTAGCAACATCACGCTATTTCGATTCAGGAATTTGTGTTAACTCTGTTCTATTTACAGAGCCAGAATCTGATTCTGCAACTGATGGTGTGACATTTTACAATCCTTGATTTAAAGTTAAATTTGGCATTGTTTTATCTTTATGAATCTGTTAATTCAGAATAAAATGTCTCCGCCACTTTCTGAATTTCTGCATTCAAAGGATTTGCTATTATTGACTGCCTGTTATCATTTTGATCGAAAACTGGTACAACAGGACCAATTGTAACTGGAACTGTCATTGCTTCCATGCCCTTTGTCAGTTGTTGAATTAATTCTCCCTTTGCTTTTAAATAATCTGTTATATTTGGAATATCAGGCAGAGTCTTTTTATCATTCTTCTGGAAATTATTTCTAGAATTAGAATTTTCTCTTGGGGATTTTGTTTTACTTCTGGACCTTTCTCTATCAGGTAATCTCATAAACCTGAGTGAATCCTCAACTTCCATAGGCGCAGAAGGAGAAACACCTGAAAGACTTCTTGGAGTAGAATGTGAACAACCTGGTTGATACGGCGGAGGACTGTTTAACATATCCTCCTAAACTGCATCAAATTCTTGATCTAATTCACCTTTTTCTTGAATTCTTTTGACCTGTTTCTACAACCATTTCTAATGCTGGATATTATCCTTCCTGCATGTCACCTTTCCTCCAACGACGTACTTTATCCTGATGAGTTTCTTTATATAAACTTCTTGGTGTTCCCCAATTTTCTCGCTCAAGCTCCATCATTTCAATTTCCCATTCAACTAAAGCTTCAAATTGAGTGGGTTTGGGTCTTGGCGAAAGAGCCATCATTCTATCTCTTAAGTTTCTTAGAACCTTAACATTAAATGACCCATCCTCTGGCCAGGCTAAAATACCATCTCCCCTAGTATATTGCATCCAATTTTCAAACCAGAGAACGGTATGATATCCGTATTCTCCTTCCATATATGCTGCGGGTGTTTTATACTTATGAAGTAATTTTCCACCACGCGCTTTAATTTTCTTGTCAGGATTAAATAATTTTTTAATTTTCTGAAACCATGAAGGCTTATTCTCTTCTTTATACCATAACTCATGTTTTAAAATCAATTCGTAAAATTTAGAAAAGATCGTAAATATTTTCCGTTGTTCCGCTGCTCTGACCAATCCGTGCTCGAAACTCACCAATAAGCCAATCAAGTTAAGCTACGTCACCACCTTGCTCAACCAATGAGAAACCAGTTTTCAGAAATGACCAATCAGCTAACAGCTCAATTTGATCAGGTGAACCAATCAGCGCGCTTGCTGTGACGTATGTCAACCAATCACAGCGCGAACCCTGTGACGTACACTGCCGCTGCAGCGAAGCTGCGCATGTCAGTGTCACTCCGTAAACTCACCCCTCCCTTACAAGAATATTTTCACAGCGCCATTTTAAACAATTCTTTTAGAAGAATTTCAGTTAATAACTACTTAAAAACAAACCATTTGTCCGTTTCGCTAACAAAGTGATAGTTTTATCAAACATTCAAGAATTTAACTCTCATGAAATAGACGACGCTATTTTCACAAAAACAATTTTTCAGCTTTCATACAAAGAGAGACCTATCCATACATACATGAATTCTTCAGTAGGACTTTAACCAACCAATAGAATTCCTGTTACGCCAGTAAGAAAAAGCTATCTTACCCTTCACACAAGTTCTGAAAAATCCTACTACTCTTTTCACAGCGAGTTTTAAAACGGGCTCCAAGTCCCTATACTCAAAGTTACGATTTCATAGTCAATCCTCACTATTCATGCAAACGGTCATACCTAAATCCCTAAAACTTGTATTGTACGACTACAACACTTAGTGATATTTCTGTACCACTATTTTGAAACGGAACAAATGAACTGTGTAACTTCACCTGTCACACTACTCTGTCGGCACATAGGCTTTTCACACTGCTGGAAAAACCTAACAACAACATATAACATCTAGACAAAACTTAACATATGTTAAACATGTATCCTATGTAATTACCATGTAACATGTATGTTACCATAGTAACCGAACTCTGCTACCAGGAATTTGATCCAGTGGGTCTAAAGAAATTCTGTCTCATATGCACAAAATCTACCCCACTATACTCACCAGTATTTATTAAATTAACACTAGGCCCAATCTTGACTGAGACATGAATTATGACCTACTGAATCTTATGACCTGATTAATCAAACATAGTAAACATATTTTAATTAAGTCACAAAAATAAGGTAATGGATTAACTAATGGTAACTCAAATTCTCTTTTATTAGCAATTTTTATTTTAGCAAGTTAATTCATTATAGGCACAAAAGACTTAGCAAGTTCAAACCAAAATCAGCATGAGTTAAATGCTCAAACACTTAGATTATTTAGATCTCCATAGCCTATTTCCCTATTTCCCTAACTTAGCTAAAGAAAAACCCTATAAGGAAAAGTAAAGTCTCTAAGTCTTACGTGAAAGGGAAATCTGGCAGCGTCTCTGGAGCACAGGAACGAACGAGCGGTGCTCTTAGCAAGGGGGCAATTCTTATAGTATTTTCCTATCTAAAACTAACTAAAAGAATACAAATATTCGAGCCGAACAAAATTCTATTGGCTAATGGATGTCTTCTGATGCGGTCATTCGACTCTCGCATAGCCAGAGTCACGTTCTATCAAGAGCGGCATTGTCCATTATTTAATGTCACCAGCAGCTTCCGAGGAAAGTTACATTTGACAAATACCAATATCATTTCCTTCGTCCGCTCAAGCTTTTTCCGCTGCTGAACGACAAGTGCGGCCTTGACCATGAAGCAATCTGAACCAAATGTCCTAAGCTTCCACACAGCCTTTGTTTGCAAGCCTTTCTCCAAGAATTAATGTAGAAAAACATTTTCACATTCCAATGTAGCTGTGCAAGGCCCACTTTAGTAAAGCTTTTCAGACATCCATTTTAGAAGTAGGCCCCAGGCCTTTCAAGGTGAGCGTGAGTCTAGTATGCAAGGAAACACAAGACCATAATTAATTCGAGAAATTACAATTATTCTGTTACCCACCCCCTTTGCTAAAATTAACCCATTAGCTATGTTACCTAGTTTTGCATACGAACAAATAAGCAAACACAGACACATGAGACAACAATACATAAACAGAAGCACATTTAAAAGAATGCACATGCTATTATTTTAAAAACAGCCGCAGTTATTAAATAACGAAACAAAAGACAAAGTAAATATATTATTCAAAGCAAAATGACAAACATGACAAGAGCACAAATGATTAAACCCGCGTGTTGGTGATGGTGTATACTATACTAGGTTGAATCAGTAAACGTGCAAATCCTGCAACACACATTAGTAAAAATAAAAATTATGAGTTTCATTTGTCACAAACTATTCAGAAATAATTCTGAAAGTCCGCTCCATCAGAAGCATAAAAATTTGGACACTTGCCTCAAATTTGAATAACAGCACTTTGGTAAATCTACCTAAGGTAGTGACGAGCCTGTGTTTGGGGGAGGGGAGCGAAGAGAAGATGCATGGTGAGTGCTACAACAATCTGACTCGGAAAACCGCTGTCGACATATTGGAATAGATTGTATAGAGGCATTGGGCGCTCACCAACTCATGTGTTGGTAGACTGGGAGCTGCCATGTTAAAATCACGTAGTGCACCAGACGTAGTGGCTGCAGTACTAGCTGGAAAAATCTCCTGTACAGTGAGGAGGTGTTGTTGCAACAACAGGGGAAGGATGGGACGGGGAGCAAGATCCAATAAAATATGGACAAGAAAGAAATATTCCTTCCTAGTTGTAGATTTGCCGTGAAACTGCAGCAGCCTATAATTGTGAAGCACACGCTCGAGGGAAACAAAGTGTCTACATTGTAAAAAAAACAAATATACACAGCTTCATGTTGTTAAATAACTAAAAAAAGTAAGATATCTGTGTTTGTTGTAGGAAAAATGGCCACATAAAATGCCGCAAAATTGCCGCTAAATTTCCATATTTGTGCCGCTAAATTTGCTAATTCATGCCGCTATATCCTGGGGGGTCTGGTTATTAGGTCTCCACTATTCTATCCCGTTAGGGATTGACTAGGCGAGATTATAGTAAGCAGTCCGAAAAGTCTACCTAGCCTGCGGATCGCGTACAATTCATGTGCGGCAGGCGTGTGAGGCAGGCGCATGCACATCAAACACCATCGGCCTCTGCATCAGACTTCAAAGGAAGCACCTCGCACACCACTTGCACACCACCATTTGTCTGAGCCTCAGCATCAGACTTCAAAGGAATCCGCTCCCAAGCCGCTCCCCTGCCCCCCCATCAGACTTCAAAGGAATGCGCTCCCGCTCCCCCGCCACAGCAATGCCGAGAGCTTGTTTCTTTTTTGCATCCATTTCGCAGGGAAGCCGTGTTTTGTTCGGCGTTCTCTGCACCTTTCTCGGTTTTTTTTTTTCCTGGACGAAAGTGAAAGCCTACCGTGCTTATTTACAGTAGCCTTTTGCTCCTCAAATGCTGTTGCTGTGTTGCCATCTCTCTAGGGACACTCCGCTTGAAAACACTCGACTTGCTAGCTGCAATGCTACATCTGCTATGCTTTGCCTCTAGACACGTTGATCCCTCGTAGACTGTGCTGACTCTGCCCTCCTAATTCTGAAACTGACCAACGCAGTCACAACACAGTCTCCTCTTCTCTCTGTCTTATGTCTGCCCTGCCACCATTTACTTCGGACTCTCGCCCTCACTCACCCTAACCCCCCGCACCCCCCTCACCCCCACACACCTACTCACCCTCACACACCCCCTCACCCTCTCACCCTCACACACCCTCACACCCCCTCATCCTCACCCACCCTCACACAACCTCACACACCCTCACCCTCTCACCCTCACCCTCTCACCCTCACTCACCCTCTCACCCTCACTCACCCTCACCCCCCCCTCACCCTCGCACCCTCTCACCCCCTCACCCTCACACCCCCTCACCCTCACACCTCCTCACCCTCACACCCCCTCACCCCCCCTCACCCTCACACCCCTCACCCTCACACCCCTCACCCTCACGTACCCGCTCACCCTCACGTACCCTCTCACCCTCACGTACCCTCTCACCCTCACGTACCCTCTCACCCTCGCGTACCCTCTCACCCTCACCCACCCTCTCACCCACCCTCTCACCCTCACGTACCCTCTCGCCCTCTCGCCCTCTCACCCTCTCACCCTCACATACCCTCTCACCCTCACACACCCTCACACCCCCACACACCTCCTCACCCTCACACCTCCTCACCCTCACACCCCTCACTCTCACACCCCCTCACACCCCCTCACACCCCCTCAACCCTTCACCCCCTCACTCCCTCTCACCTTCACTCCCTCTCACCTTCACTCCCTCTCACCACCCTCACCCACCCTCACACATCCCCTCACCCACCCCCTCACCCACCCCCTCACCCACCCCCTCACCCCCTCACCCACCCTCACACATCCCCTCACCCACCCTCACACATCCCCTCACCCACCCTCACACATTCCCTCTCCCACCCTCACACATTCCCTCTCCCACCCTCACACATTCCCTCTCCCACCCTCACACATTCCCTCTCCCACCCTCACACATTCCCTCTCCCACCCTCACACATTCCCTCACCCACCCTCACACATCCCCTCACCCACCCTCACCCACCCTCACACATCCCCTCACCCACCCTCACACATCCCCTCACCCACCCTCACACATCCCCTCACCCTCACACATCTCCTCACCCACCTCACCCACCCTCACACATGCCCTCACCCATCCCCTCACCCACCCTCACACATCCCCTCACCCACCCTCACACATCCCCTCACCCACCCTCACACATCCCCTCACCCACCCTCACACATCCCCTCACCCACCCTCACACATCCCCTCACCCACCCTCACACATCCACTCTCCCACCCTCACACATCTCCTCACCCATCCCCTCCCCCTCACACATCCCCTCCCCCTCGCACATCCCCTCCCCCTCGCACATCCCCTCCCCCTCGCACATCCCCTCCCCCTCACACATTGCCTCCCCCCCTCACACATCGCCTCCCCCCTCACACATTCCCTCCCCCCTCACACATCCCCTCCCCCCTCACACATCCCCTCCCCCTCACACATCCCCTCCCCCCTACACATCCCCTCCCCCCTACACATCCCCTCCCCCCTACACATCCCCTCCCCCTCACACATCCCCTCCCCCTCACACATCCCCTCCCCCTCACACATCCCCTCCCCCTCACACATCCCCTCACCCTCGCATCCCCACACCCTCGCATCCCCACACCCTCGCATCCCCTCACCCTCGCATCCCCTCACCCTCGCATCCCCTCACCCTCGCATCCCCTCACCCTCGCATCCCCTCACCCTCGCATCCCCTCACCCTCGCATCCCCTCACCCTCGCATCCCCTCACCCTCGCATCCCCTCACCCTCGCATCCCCTCACCCTCGCATCCCCTCACCCTCGCATCCCCTCACCCTCGCATCCCCTCACCCTCGCATCCCCTCACCCTCGCGTCCCCTCACCCTCGCGTCCCCTCATCCTCGCGTCCCCTCATCCTCGCGTCCCCTCATCCTCGCGTCCCCTCATCCTCGCGTCCCCTCATCCTCGCGTCCCCTCATCCTCGCGTCCCCTCATCCTCGCGTCCCCTCATCCTCGCGTCCCCTCATCCTCGCGTCCCCTCATCCTCGCACCCCCTCATCCTCGCACCCCCTCATCCTCGCACCCCCTCAACCCCCTCACCCTCCCTCAACCTCCTCACCCTCCCTCAACCCCCCTTACCCTCCCTCACCCACACCACCTCACCCTCACGCCCCCTCACACCCCCTCACCCCCCTCGCGCGCTCTGACCCTCTCGCGCGCTCTGACCCTCTCGCGCGCTCTGACCCTCTCGCGCGCTCTGACCCTCTCGCGCGCTCTGACCCTCTCGCGCGCTCTGACCCTCTCGCGCGCTCTGACCCTCTCGCGCGCTCTGACCCTCTCGCGCGCTCTGACCCTCTCGCGCGCTCTGACCCTCTCGCGCGCTCTGACCCTCTCGCGCGCTCTGACCCTCTCGCGCGCTCTGACCCTCTCGCGCGCCCTCTGGCCCCCTCTCTGGCGCCCTCTGGCCCCCTCTCTGGCGCCCTCTGGCCCCCTCTCTGGCGCCCTCTGGCCCCCTCTCTGGCGCCCTCTGGCCCCCTCTCTGGCGCCCTCTGGCCCCCTCTCTGGCGCCCTCTGGCCCCCTCTCTGGCGCCCTCTGGCCCACTCTCTGGCGCCCTCTGGCCCCCTCTCTGGCGCCCTCTGGCCCCCTCTCTGGCGCCCTCTGGCCCCTCTCTGGCGCCCTCTGGCCCCCTCTCTGGCGCCCTCTGGCCCCCTCTCTGGCGCCCTCTGGCCCCCTCTCTGGCGCCCTCTGGCCCCCTCTCTGGCGCCCTCTGGCCCCCTCTCTGGCGCCCTCTGGCCCCCTCTCTGGCGCCCTCTGGCCCCCTCTCTGGCGCCCTCTGGCCCCCTCTCTGGCGCCCTCTGGCCCCCTCTCTGGCGCCCTCTGGCCCCCTCTCTGGCGCCCTCTGGCCCCCTCTCTGGCGCCCTCTGGCCCCCTCTCTGGCGCCCTCTGGCCCCCTCTCTGGCGCCCTCTGGCCCCCTCTCTGGCGCCCTCTGGCCCCCTCTCTGGCGCCCTCTGGCCCCCTCTCTGGCGCCCTCTGGCCCCCTCTCTGGCCCCCTCTGGCCCCCTCTCTGGCCCCCTCTGGCCCCCCCTCTGGCCCCCTCTGGCCCCCCCTCAGGCCCCCCCTCTGGCCCCCCCTCTGGCCCCCCCTCTGGCCCCCTCTGGCCCCCTCTCTGGCCCCCTCTCTGGCCCCCTCTCTGGCCCCCTCTCTGGCCCCCTCTCTGGCCCCCTCTCTGGCCCCCTCTCTGGCCCCCTCTCTGGCCCCCTCTCTGGCCCCCTCTCTGGCCCCCTCTGGCCCCCTCTCTGGCCCCCTCTCTGGCCCCCTCTCTGGCCCCCTCTCTGGCCCCCTCTCTGGCCCCCTCGCGCCCCCTCTCTGGCCCCCTCTCTGGCCCCCTCTGGCCCCCCCTCTGGCCCCCTCTGGCCCCCTCTCTGGCGCCCTTTGTCCCCCTCTCGCGCCCTTTGGCCCCTCTCGCGCCCTCTGGCCCCCTCTGGCCCTCTGGCCCCCTCTCTGGCCCTCTGGCCCCCTCTCTGGCCCCCCCTCTGGCCCCCCCCTCTGGCCCCCCCTCTGGCCCCCCCTCTGGCCCCCCCTCTGGCCCCCCCTCTGGCCCCCTCTCTGGCCCCCTCTGGCCCCCTCTGGCCCCCTCTCTGGCCCCCTCTCTGGCCCCCTCTCTGGCCCCCTCTCTGGCCCCCTCTCTGGCCCCCTCTCTGGCCCCCTCTCTGGCCCCCTCTCTGGCCCCCTCTCTGGCCCCCTCTCTGGCCCCCTCTCTGGCCCCCTCTCTGGCCCCCTCTCTGGCCCCCTCGCGCCCCCTCTCTGGCCCCCTCTGGCCCCCTCGCGCCCCCTCTCTGGCCCCCTCGCGCCCCCTCTCTGGCCCCCTCGCGCCCCCTCTCTGGCCCCCTCGCGCCCCCTCTCTGGCCCCCTCTGGCCCCCTCGCGCCCCCTCTCTGGCCCCCTCTGGCCCCCTCGCGCCCCCTCTCTGGCCCCCTCTGGCCCCCTCGTGCCCCCTCTCTGGCCCCCTCTCTGGCCCCCTCTCTGGCCCCCTCTCTGGCCCCCTCTCTGGCCCCCTCTCTGGCGCCCTCTCTGGCCCCCTCTCTGGCGCCCTCTCTGGCGCCCTCTCTGGCGCCCTCTCACTAACCCATCCTCTCAACCACCCTCGCCCACCTCTGTTACCTGCACGGACTGCAGCTGGTCAGTGAAGGTGCGGGGGTGAGAGGTTGAGGGTGTGTGAGGGGGCGTGTGAAAGGGTGAGGGTGTGTGAGCATAGCATAACGATTCAAAGCATAGGATAGCAAAGCATAGCATAACAAAACAAAACATAGGATAGCAACAAAAAAACATAGCATAGCATACAGCATCACTCTGCACCACTACAGCATCACTCAGGGGCACCACAACATCACTATGCGCTACCACAGCATCACTGAACGCCACAGCATTACTCGTTCGCCATCACAACATCAGTCCGCGCCACCACAGCATCAGTCTGTGCAACCATTCAACAACACCTGGTACAAATATGTTCTCTCAATGTTTCAAGCTTAATTACAAATGTAACAAAAAGATGTTAATATTTCACTTCTGTTCTTGGATTTTCGTCACAATAAAATACTCTGAACATAATCTTCACAAAAGTTATTTACAAAACTTTAAGCTATTGCTATTATAAATTACAATAACTTTTATTTAAGTATTAGTTATTTAAAAAAATTAAAAGTCATTGTTATTTGTAATATCAATACATGTAAGTCACGTAAATACAACACATATTGCATTACAAATGCTATAGGTGTCACATTTGCGAAAGTTATAACTATTGGCATTGTAAATGACAAAGCTATTAATTTAGCTATTTTCAAAAACAAAACATAAATCAAAAATGTGTCATTTACAATACCAATAGCTCATACTTTCCTAATGCGAGACCTATTGCATTGCAAATGCTTGTTTTTCATATTTTGCATGTTTTATTTCTCTCAACCCAGAGGCTGCACTTAGAAATTGAAAAAATGTCAGAAAAAGACGTTTCTAGCAAGTGTTTTTCTTTCTTGGATCCATTTCAAAGGGAGCAAATAAACGAAAGGAGGAAAGAGGAGGGTAATACCTGTTTCTTAAGGTCTCGGTTTTCACTACATGAGGAGGAGGGAGGCAGAAATAAAGGGAAGAGGGTAACAAAGAGGTGGCGGGGGCAGCTGCCAGCGGCAGGAGAACTGGACACTGTCCTTGTCTTTGGGTACGAAGGGAAAGACAGTCCTTTTCCTTCTCTGCCTGTTTCATCCGTCCCCAAAGCCTAGCCTTAACTATTGGCCTTGGAGATTTCTGCCGTCCTATTTTAAACATGCCTAGAGGCATGTTTAAAATAAGAAAGTAGGGGAACGGTCTCTATGAAATTAGACAAGTGGGGGCACGCGGTGCCGAAGAACGTTTGCATTTATATAACGCTTGATATCCCTGATGGGATGTTGAAGCGCTTTTTGGGCGAGTAGCAGGCTACTCCGGAACCCATAAAGGATTGGTGTTGAAAATAAGCATGGTGAAATAGAAAAGTAATTTGAGTGGTTGATATGTTTTTCAGTTGTTTGGATAGAAAAGGGCAGCAGAGGGTTAGAAGGGGGAAAAAGGTTTGCATTTATATAGTGCTTGCTATCTCTGATGACGTGCTGTAGCGCTTTTTTGGCGAGTAGCACGCTACTTTGGAACCCATAAAGGATTAGTGGTGAATTAAAATCGTGAAATATGAAATTTGAGAAGTGAACATGTTAGTTCGTTATTTTGATTGAAAAGGATGGTGGAGGGATAGGAGAGTGAATGATTTAGACTTGATTTTTTATTTTTTTGGGAGGTCATAGCAGTAGGAAGAGGCTTTGGGATGAGTAAAATGGGATGTGGACGGGAAGAAGCAGAGGGATGAGTTTAGAAATGCTTGTTTTGGGGCATCGGTATAGTAAAAGGTGTCAGATGATGCCAGGAGGGATAGAGTATGGAAGAGTCTAGAAAGGTTTATTTTGGGGATCATAGTAGCGGTATGGCGTTTGGGATAAATGAGGAAGTGGATGTAGAGGATGTATTGATAGAGGTATATGGGGAGAAATCGGGTAGTATATTGGAAAGAGTAGTAGAAAGAAGTTTGAGGTGAGTCAGAAAGTTGGAGTAGAAAATATATTGTGAGAAGTATAGGGTGAGAAATAGGATAGTGCATTGGATATGCTGAAATGAAAGAAAGTGATAAATATATAGATCCATAAGTACAAGGAAAGTATATAGATGCATAAAGGAGGTAGGTATATGTAAATTAAAGATATTGATAGAGGTGTAGGATGAGAAATAGGGTATATGCCTTTTTAGGAGAAAAGTAATAAATATATTATTCCAACTACATGGAAGGTATGACGGTACATAAATATAGTAAAAAGATGCATTAGATAAACTCTGGTTTTCTAGTGTTATTGTACTTTAAGAATGTATTTGTGCAATAAGGAACAGAGGGTTGAGGCAAAAGCAGGCTGCACTCGTCAATAATATTCAGGAAGTAAGTACTGGTGCTGGAATCCAAGGAGTACACCCCTCTGTACTCCATATTTGGAAAAAGTTCCAAACCAACATAGAACGCACAGTGGTTCCGCACTCAACTGTAAAGTCTGTAGGATTCAAATGGAAAACTGTCTTTCATCAAAAAATTTCCAAGGCAATGTAGTTTCTTTTTTTGCAAATACGTTCTTTAATGGTTTTTCTTTCACGTAAAGACAAACCGGGCAGATAAAATCCAGTAGTCGATGCGTTTCGTCCCAAAGGGACTTCTTCAGGACTGTAAATTTTAAAACCGAATATCCCAGGGGTGGGGAATTCATATCGCCCGACGCCCAGGACATATTGTTTGCTGCCAGGGGCAACAAGTTTTTATGTTTTTATTGTCCCTCGGACAAGTAGGCTCAACTTCCTGCAGAAGAAACCTTTCCCAGAACAGAACTCTCAAAATCCTGCTAAGCTGCTTCCAATTGCGTGCCGAGTTAATGATAACTTTGTACGACTTAATAGTCCTTTGCTTCACTGACAATGCACAGAAGTGTTTTCCTCCTTTCTGAGCACAGCGCAAGGCACTGACATCTCTTTGAAGGTTGCAGGGCTGGTCTGGTTTACGCTTTTGGAAAAGAAAAAAAAATCTCTCTGCTTACACGGTTTCATTTAGCACGAAGGCTGCCACTCACAATTGCACTCTGAAAGCATTTAGGTCCGTCACTGTTGCTTGCAAGCAGAATGCGCAAGTACTGCTTTTCACAATAATCCTGTGTTTCCGAGTCTCTGCGCTCCCCAAAGCCTGCCTCGGTGGCCCCTTCCTTCAGAGGTCATTGCCCTTGGTGTAATGCACGTGGCCCATCACCACCAGCGGCCGAGATCGTGGATGCTCTCCCCCCCCCCCCCCCCCCAACCCCCTCCCACTGTGGCTATTACTGTGATCATCGGAGCTATTGTCAGATCTCAGCCCACTAGGTAAGAGGCAGCAAAAGCGTAGTAAAATATAAATGATAAAAGTTGCATTTGTAAAGTTGAATTTTCCATAAACGTTGACGGTCGAAAAAATATTGTGCCCAGCCCCACGTCAAAAAAGTGTTGTCAAAATCCACTTTTTGATGTGGGGCCTCGCACAATATTATAACATTAAGTTTATGGAAAATTCATCTTTACAAATGCGAGTTAAGCATTTATATTTATATTTTTACCACGCTGTTGCTGACTCTCCTACTTAGTGGACTGAGCTCTGATAAAATACCACACTAAACTTATTTATGCGTGTGTTTGTGAGCATGGGCGCATAATTTTATAGGATTTTGACAACACTTTTTAAAGTTTTAGTGAATTGAAAGCTTGTGAGGTTCTAAAGCTAAATCTACTGATTAAGGGACCCCCACCAATAAAACCTGAGGCATAGTGAAACGCTGCCTACAGCAGAGGTGAGTTTTTATGGGCCTTTCATCTACAACTTGGCATATAAGAGATGATTAACTAAAAGAAATTTAAGATGGGTTGCTAGAAAAGGGAGTGAAGGATGGAAGAGGGGCAAAGGATAGATGAGTGGGTGAATGTATGGGTGGATGGAAGGATGGATGGACGAGTGGGTAAAAGGATGGATGGATGAGTGGGTGAAAGGGTGGATGGGTGTGTGAAAGGGTGGATGGGTGTGAAAGGGTGGATGGATATTTGGGGACGGGATGGGTGGATGAGTGGGTGAAAAGATGGATAGGTAAGAGAATGGGTTGCTCTGTGTATGTGAGTGAAAGAATGTGTAGCTGGGTGGATGAAAGGTTGACAAAGTAAATGGAAATCTGAGAGGGATGAATGGATGGATGGATCGGTGGGTAAAATGATGGACGAGTAAATAAATATAAATAAAAGTCTGAATGGATAGGATTTCATAGTAATTTAAAATCTGAGAGGATGGATGTATGGCAAAGTAAATTAAAATCTGAGAGGATGGATGTATGGCAAAGTAAATGAAAATCTTAGCGGATGGATGAATAAATGAATGGCAAAAGGAAAAATTGATGGCTGGACGGCATTATTGATTGATGGGCAAGTCAAATGATGGATGCGTGGGTGGATGGATGCGTGCTTAGATTGTGGATGGGAGAACAGATGGGTAGATGTATGGAATGGCCAATGGATGGATGGAACGGGGAAGAGTGAATGAATGAAAGAATGAATGACAGAATGGAAATGTGAAATGGACATGAGCAGATAGATGTAGCATGAAAGAATAATGGACAGATGCTTGGATGGAAGTGACAAAGGAGTTTTAGGGAGGTTTAAGCTCACTTGCATCACTTGCTTGGTGCTGTCAGAGTATTGTTCAAAGTGGGGGGTATTTTAACTTTATGGCTATTCCCTTGAATAAAACCATCAAAGGACTTTTCCGTTTACTTAGCAGCAGAGTACGACTGTAAATCACACACCATAATCTTTTCTTCTTATAAGAACCCCACCTTCGTATCACTCATCACATAGAGGATACTACCTGTGCAAATGGAATAAGCTGTGCAAGCGTGGCCTGTGCAGAGCTTGATTTGTGCACTATACTGAAGATGCTAGGAACAATGGTAATGCAAGGCTCAACTATGTCTTACATGAGATCCACATGGTACCCGAGCTACACTGCGTATGATCTTTACAGTGACCTGTGCAGTACATGAGCTGTATAATAGGTATGAACAGTGCTGTGCATGATTCATGTAAGGGGAAGAGATAGTGCATGAGGGAATTGGTAAATTGAAGGTGTAAAGTGTATGAGATGCAGTATAGAGGATATAAGTTCTAGAGATGAGGTGTGTCATGCCAGTGGGTTGTGCAGGAGCTATGCAGAACACTAGCTGTGTGGAGTTTGAGCTTTACTTTGCATGAAATCTGCATGGTATGACTTGGAAGAGGCAAATAAGTAAATTGCTGTGAAAGGCATGACCTTTCTTAACATCTTCAATGACAAGTCAGTGCCTGCTGTAACCATAGTACCTTAATAGTTTGTTAAATGGCCCGTCTTCGGGGTTTTCTAATTGATGCATTTTTTCTTGCTGGTTTCCTCAAATCCCCCCATCGCCTCTGAAACAAATTGGTAGTTTCTTAGGGAAATAATATAGTGACACATTTGCATTTGTTTGCTAGAGGTAAGGTAGCCCACAGTTTATTCGGCTTGTCGGGGTGCTAATGTTTAAAACAAAATTGTGTAACATGTTCATGGGTCAAGTGCATTAAAGTTCAGTCGAGCAGAGAATTCAAGTCAGATACATTCAAACACAGTCAGCAGGAATCTCCGCTTGCATTACTGATAGAGGATCCAATAAAAGCAGGTGTGCATGGTCTGATACATTTACAAGTTGTGGCTATGTGTATAGCTTAAAGAAGGCTCCTTTATTATGTGCAAGTGTATAAAGAAGAATGGAACTCAAGACTGGTGATTTTATTTTGAAAACAGACAATGTACTCCCAAACAATGTGCTCCTTGAAAAAGCGATGAAGAGAGCACAATATTTGCAACTTAAAAATGGTTGTAGTGTGCAGAAAGCTACAATGCAGAGTTTGAAAACATTAACTACCATTGCAATAAGGAATCATTTAATACATCACCTTTGGTGCATGTCAATATTTTAAAAATAAAATAAAGGCAAATCAAAGTAAAACTACTGAAAGAAAAATAATTAGGGACCCCACTCATAAAAGAATGTAACAAATGTGCATGCAAGATCTATTAAATTGCATGGGTGCAGAATTAGGACTTTCAGAAATTCATAAGCGTTTACATAAGTTGGCCTGGAAACCTACAAAAGTTCCATGTTCGTAAACACACTCTTTACAAACATATAATGTATTACCTTTTTCAGGGTGCAGAGGGGGTTAGAGAGGACTTTATGGTGCCGTTAAACAATGTATGTTGCACGCATGCACACATTTGCACTGCAATCCAGGTCTAGAAAAAACAACTCTTTTTGCTAGTGAATACTTTTATAGGTACAAACACAATCTTTGTGTGTCTAAGCCAAACGTACATGTATTGATAGCTTACATTTTGACTCTGGAACTAGATTGCCTACAAATTCTTGCCAAACCATGGAAGTCTACATATTGGATACGGATATAGTGCTTGGCATAAGATCACATTTCTAGCAAACCAGGGAACCAAGCTAGAGTGAGATGAAGGGAACTGTCCACAAATTACAATGTGAATAGTGTCAGACAGGGGCAGTCTCCTTGATCCTCAGTTGGTAACTGAGGCACTGGACTAGAAGTAGAATCTAAGTTTATTTACAGTAACATTTTGTGAAAATTAGTGAATGTTTACAAATATAATTGTCAGGGTGGTCCACTAGTCTCTTCCTCTGACTAGAAAGAGAGCATTGATACAATTAGGGCAGTGAACTTCAATATAATGAAAGTGCTGATATATTCAGAGGCTTACCATGACCGTAAGCAGAGCTCACTCAAACAGAGACTGAATATTCAAATATTTTACATAAAAACCTAGTGTGTTGAGAGTCCTGTACAATCAGAAAGGTGGCATGAACAGAGCAAAGTAAGAATATAAATAGTGATGTAAAATGTTATGCTTATACTAACATCACCCTTGCTTGTGTTTTAAGAATTCTTATTGGCATACTCCTATGTTCTTCCCTAACTTCACTCATTCCCTTTTTTCCCCTCCCGTCCCCCCTCCATTCGCTCTCTCATTCTCCCCTACCATAACTCACTTCGCAGGCATTTAGATTGACCTGTTGTGATGATGATCCCATAACCGTTGTTGGGGATCAAAACGACGTTGACAACTACATCTTAACTCCAACTTTTGATTGATGTGGAGTGCAAGATGTTCTTTTATCGTGACTATTGTAATCCATGTATCACTTAAAAGTCACCCTACTAATACATGCCTGAGGTCAGGAAATCTTTTGATTTCCAGAACCCCTTTACGTTTTGCTCACTATATGTTTTTTCGTGTTTATTGAAAAAGTAAATAAATGTAATCCGTTCCATTGGGACAATAGTACACCAAACGCTGATTGCAGTTTTGTGGATATGTTCTTATATTTCCCATGACCGGGACCGCTGTCTCTAATAATGTAGTAAAATGAGCCCTGACATAATCAGAAAGGTTGCTATCCAAACTCTTATATGAGAATGCAGTCATAAATTGAAACCTCATTGTTTGGTACCAAATGGGACAAGTAGATTTTTTTTAAAGGACAAGTAGATTTCTGAAACATTTTGTCCTTCGGACAAGAAGAGATTTTATAAAATTCCATACCCCTGATATCCAATCCCAAGTTTTGTTTTTGGCACAACTTATTTACTGGGCTCACACATTTATCAGTTCACGTGGCTTGATAACCAAAGTTCGGTCCATGCGTCTGCTTCCAAGAGTTGAAAAATGTATTTGTATTTTTTTGTAACATAATTATTCAACATGTTTATACAAATCAATACATAAAGATATGTAGGTATCTATAGTAAAATAAATGCTCATATACAGAGGGTAGTGCTGTAAATTTCTGTTTGCATATAGTGCGTATGTGGGGAAGAGCCAATTCTTGAGTAGTTTTCTGAAGATATGGTGGTTGTCCGTGGATCTTAAGTTGGGGTGTAAAGAGTTCCATAGTTTGGCTGTTCGAACAGAGAAGGATGTGCCACCCATGTTTTTTTTCTTGTATCTTGGGATTTTGAGACAAGGTGCCACTTTAGAGCAGAGGTTCTTTTGTTGAATGCGTTTGGTGATTTTATTCCTGATAGGGAGCGGACCCATTCTATCTATTGCTTTGTGGGTGATACAAAGCAGCTTGAATGTGGATCTTCTGGCAACCGGTAACCAATGCAGGGCTTTCAAGGCCGGTGAGATGTGGTCTCACGGTTTGATATGCAAGAGTAGTCTGGCTGCCAAGCTCTGAATCCACTGGAGTCTTCATTTAAAAAAAAAAAAAAAGTTTTTATTTATTGATGTTTTGAGAAACAAACAGAAACATGGTACACAAGTTATCATACACAGACAATGATCTCAATGGGTCATGAACATACGGTCAGCAAGTACTTTGCAACAATGTTATCTGGTAATAGTACACAGCAGTGGCATAGCAGAACAGACCACTCTTACACTTGGCATATCAATGCAGAAGAATGAATCAATAGAAACTTAGTCAATATCACAGGCCATTTTAAGGAAAGGGGGGGGCGGATAAGTGGTACCCTCACGACAATCCATCCAGGTACTCACTTACTGAGGTGACTAATGCCCTAGTCCCCCCTCCAGCCCCTGTCCACACAATTGCTTTCAAGGTGGCGTAATCCACTCCCGACAGCCCACATCAACAAGTAATAGCTTCTATGCTCAGATAGACTCACCCCACCTCTAAAGGATCACTGCAAGGGTGAGACAACAGGTAGCACTGCAGCGGCACCCAAACATCACAGGGCCTGGATGAAGGTGGCAGTAATTCCACGTATATCGCCTGTTGTTCCTGACAATATATTAAATCATGAAGCCATAGCTTAAACTTGGGTGCCCTCCCCCAGCGTCACGTCACTCTCCTTTTAGCGAGGAGCAATGCCAAGGCCACAAATTTAGGATGTTCCGCCTTTAGTTGCTCCACATATCCCAATACAGCCACCAGCGGCGACATGTCAATCCGGGCATTTACCATAGTGGACAACGCCTGACAGATCTTTTCTCAATACTCATATACCGCTGGACAGCTCTATGCCAGGTGCAGGAAGTCAGCGCCTTCGGCATGGCACCTATCACACAAGTCGGTGTCACTCAATTTGTATCTATACAGTCTAGCTGGGGTATAGTACAGTCTATGTAGAAACTTATAGTGGATAATCCTGAGCCTATTTATTGCTAGATGAAATGCGTTCAGTTTGGAGCGAACAGAATTCCCACTGTTTATCCGTGATTGTTATACCTAGCTCATGGTCCCCCACCCTTCCCCCCCCACCCCTTGCCCCTGCAGGTGGTTCAATCCTTTGTGTGTGCACTGCTCTGTATATGATCGACACCAGTCGCTTCGTTTTTTCGTTCTGAAGTATGAGATGTAGTGGTAAAAAGGTCGATAGCTCTGAAGGGAAATCAGGGGTAACAGAGCAAATTCCCTGCCGCAGGCGAATGTACAGGAAAGTATCCAGTGGTGTTTGTGTTATACCCTGAAACATATGTGCCATTGTGCGGAACATCCCTTGTGATAAAAGTCCCTCCAGTTATGTATGGAAGTATGCTTTTTAAACTTTTGGAAAATTGCCTCCTGAAGCAGAGGCATGTCTGGATGATATACCAGTGGTAGCAATGGCGAGTAAAGCATAGGCGCCTCCAGCAACTTACTGACATGCGCCCAGGCCGCCACCGTGCAACTCACCGTGGTCGGTGTCTCGTCCCGTGCGCGGGCCGGAATGTACATTGCCCCTTCAATGGGGACAGGAAGGGCAAGCCAGCGTTCAGCCGATACCTGAGGCATGTGTCGCGGCTGGTGCACCCAATAATGTGCATAATGCGCCTGAGGGCCCTAATAATATAATTCAAAATTGGGGACGCCAAATCCACCCTGGGAGTAATGCCTCGTCAACACAATCCACTGTATTCTCGCAGTTTTACCTCCCCACACCAACTGCATCCGCTCCGACCGCAGCCGCTTAAAGAAGAAGGACCCCGGGTGAAAGGGTATGTTAAGAAACAAATACAGCAATTGTGGCAAGACCACCATCTTTATCAGAGACCTGCCCGCCGTAGAGAGAGGGAGGGCGATCCACTTTGCAACATTATCCTCAATACGAACCATAGCGGTCCCGTAGTTAAGGCGCATCAACTCATCTCTATCCCTCTTCACATGGATACCTAAATACTTCAACTCATCCGCGCACCATGCCATCGGATAGTCGAGGGGAAAGCGACTCGTTGCATCTGTCATGGGAAAGATACTGGATTTACTCTAGTTTATCTGGATCACTGAAAGCAATCCAAACACTATAAATTCTCGAAGGATAATATTTAAGTTCTGTTGGGGGTTCTGTATGTACAGTGTAATGTCATCCGCGTAGAGGGAGACTAAAATTTGCCTCATGTTGCATTGCAATGCTCTATCACGATGGTGTTGACGTAACTTGGCCGTCAGTGGTTCGACTGCAATCGCGAACAACAGAGGAGACAAGGGGCAACCCTGTCACGTACCCCTCTTTATGGAAAACCCCTCAGAGTTTGCCATTAACCGCTACTCTAGCAGTGGGTGAGCAATACAACAATTGAATCCAGGAGAGGAAAAGTGGGGGGGGGAAACCCATTCGGGACATCTCACCTAACAAGTAGTCCCACTCAACGGAGTCAAAAGCCTTTGTGGCATCAAGAAAGACTGCCGTCAAAGGGAACTCCGAGGAGACGTTGTTTAGAATTGTGAAAAGGGTCCGTAGGTTATGGGACGTTGCCCGCCCGGGCACAAAACTGGACTGATCAGGCAGTATTAAAAGCTCCATGAGTAGACTAAGACAATTCGCTATCAACTTAGCTAATATTTTAACATCGCAATTAAGCAGTGATAGGGGCCTATACGAATCACAGTGGTGCGGTGTCTTCCCAGGTTTTAACAGGGAGACTATAATCTCCTCCCTCATGGAAGGGGGGAGTCGCCCCACCTCTAGTGCATCTTCATAGACTTCGCGTAATATGGGGGCCATCATATCGATATAGGTTTCATAAAATTCGATTGGGATACCATCTGACCCCGCGGCCTTGCCTGACTGCATATGCATGATGGCTTCTCTGACTTCGTCGAGCTAAAATGGGGCACAAAGGAACTCTCGCTGTGCATCATTCAACCACCCCAGCGATATATCGTCCAAATACTTGTCCAGGTCCAATTTTTCGGTCCTAGTCGTCTTATATAGTGCCGAGTAGTGCCCAGTGAGGACATTCAGTATATTCGCGGTGTCTCTATATACAATGCCGTCCCTCCCTTCCAATTCCAGAATTACATTGGAGCCACGTGATCTCCGGATCGTCTCAGCTAGCGCCTTCCCAGGCCTCTCTCCCTCGCCATAGCGGCTGGCTGTCCAGTACTTACCTCGGAACCTCGCCTCTCTGCGAGCCTCATCCATATAGGCCGTAAGGTTTGACCGAAATTGAGATTGTACTAAGCCGGATGGCTTGGTACAAATTCGTTTTCCAGCGATTTAAGTTTGGCCTCTAGCGTACGCAGCGTATGCATGATATCTTTAAGCACCCATAGCTATACAAAAGCCTTGCAACGTAACTTTGAAAGCCTCCCAAATAATCTCTACACTATCTACAGAATCCTTGTCACGTGCGAAAAAATCTTTGATCTCCTCTCTGAGTTCTTCCTAAAACACTGTGTCAAGGAGTATAGTAGGTTGTAATCTCCAACTATTTTTGGGAGGGCCATAATCCGCTGAGGACAAAGTAAGCCGGACCGGTGCATGGTCCGAGATGGTCCTTGCTAGATGTTGCACTTGCAGGATCGCCGGGCATAGCCCCGCACTTAAAAAAAAAAATATATAATCGAGTCTCGCCCATGTCGCTGCCTGTGCAGTGAAGTGGGTACCCTCTAAATCGCAAGGATGTAAATGTCTCCATGAATCTACCAGATTGTGGTCTGTGAGTGTGGAGTGCAGCATAGTGCGGGCCTTTGTGTAGTGATGTGTAGCCGGGTGGGATCTATCAATATCCGGACTTCGCGCTATGTTAAAATCGCCTCCCCACACAATATGGTTTGACCCAATGTCCACAATTTTAGCCCATAACTCAGTAAAAAAATGGGTCATCCACATTAGGTCCATAACAGGCCAGGGTAACAGAATCCGATCCCAGCCGCCCCCAAGCCAGACAGTATCTCCCCTGTGCATCCCACTTGGCTCCCGCCTGTGTGGATGGGACACCCTTTTTGACTATTATCGCCACACCTCTCGCATAGGAGGAGTAAGAGGAAAAAATTCTGTGTGCAGCCTATTTACAAGCGAATGTGATGTGCCGCCTGGGGTCAAAGGGGGTCTCTTGCAGCATTGCTACGTGTATCTGATGTCTATCCAGATAGGATAGTATTTGGCGTCTCTTGCGTGGGTCACCCATCCCCCGTACATTCCATGTAATGATGTTCAGTTTAGTGTTGTCGCTAACGGCCATGAGCCAGGCCTAGTATCCCCCTGAAGTGCTCCATCGGACAGCATCGCCACTGCCCCAGAACTATCAACCACAGCCGCTCAACAGCTGCAATCCCAGAATCACAAGAAAATATAGGGATAAGATACAGTTTCGTACATGACCATAATGTAAATACCGCAAGTGTGTACATCAACAACCAAGTGTACCAATGAACCCTTTCAGTCAAGCCCCCTACAAACCTACAGCTAGTCAACAGGGTCTGCCTACATCCATCCGCGTGATACCACTCATACCTCCGCACCATTATCCATGTGTGACCGACTGTGCCAAACAACAACATGACTCAATTTCCCCAAACCACTCTCCCTCCCCCTCCTCCCCCAACGATACTTCCTGCACTCTGATAAGCAAACTATAGTTACCCACCTAACACAGCAACAATCCAATACCCCGCCCGCAAACTCTCCCACCACCCACTGAAGCAACCCCAACTTGCCAGAATACTAATACTCCCCCCCCCCCCCCCCCCGCCGCTCCCCAAGAACACCACCATTACCCAAGTGATGCAATCCAGCATGGGGGAATACCCGTTGGGGGACATTCTAGATAGATAGCTACACAGCCACTCCCCCCTCCCAGAAGCCCCACAAATGTTACCACCTCCGGGCTCTGTCAGGGGTGGGCGAAGTGGGGCCTGGAATACCTCACAACCGGAATAACAGTTCATATCTTTGGTGTCCTGTCACTCCAGTGTCCTCAGTCCCGCCTCTGCTCAAAAGAATGTATGTGTACAGAGTCGACCCTCCAAGTCACATCTGTGGGTCTCACACCTCACAATTCCTCCCCCACCTCATGTGCGTCATCCCGTTGCGCAGATCCTCGTCCGCCATCTCCTTGATTCGCTCGCTTCCCCTGCCGGAGGAAATCTTCCACCTGTTGCGGATTGGTAAAGAAACGCTGTCTCCCTTGGTGCGTCACCCGTAGCTTAGCAGGGTACAACAATGGGTAGTCAATCTGTGCCGCCCGGAGCTGCTTCTTCACATCAATAAACTTGCGCCTCTCCTCCTGTACAACCTGAGTGAAGTCCGGGTAAATCGAAAAAGAGACTCCCTCGTACGACAAGTTCTGCTTGGTGCGTGCAGGGCCACATCCTGGTCAGTAATTTAATAATCGTGCAATAATGGGCCTGGCCGAGTGACCAGGCGTCGGCCTCGGGCCAAGGGATCTGTGGGCCCGTTCGACGATAAATTGCGTGGAGAAGGCGTCGGACACAACCAGCATTTTCTCTACATATTCCTCCATCCGCCCAGTGTTAGTGGACTCCGGCACACCCGTCACGCGAATGTTATTGCGCCTGCTACGGGCTTCCAAGTCCTCATTCTTCGCTGCTATCACCCGCAGCAATTTGTCCATTCTCGCGAGCTGCGCCGTATGACCATTCGTGGTATCATCATTTTCAGATATGCGCCTCTCAGTCTCTGAAATCGGTTCTTCATGTTGGCCCATTTTGTGCGCTATAGCGTCCATTCTGGATGATATACGATCTACTTTGTCCACCACGGTGGCAAAAACTAGCCTCATCTCCTGCAATATCTGTTGCACATCCATCCCTTTAGAAGTCGCACTATCTCCTGACATATCCGATTTACTCTCTTCTCCGTGCTAGGCCTGTTCACTCTCTTGGTTGCGTCAAATGTTAATTTCGGCTGGCGCGTGTCAGGCTTCCCCGATGGTGACACCAATATAGAGCTCCTGTAAGCCACTAGAGCCTCACGTTGCAGGTCTGTTGTGTAAATCCCAGAGTCTTTTGACCTCACCGCACTACTCCAGACCTTTCAGCGCCACCAATTTCAAAGCGCTCCGCATTCACCACAGAGATCACTCCCGTCAGGCGTCTACTGTCAAAGGCCTATACAGATATATTGGGCCAGAGTTAGCCGGGATCCCACTCCTTGTCTCTCACCTGACAGTCCACCAGGTCCCATTGCACTCCGCCACCACAGCACTCCGTTCAAGACCTCCACACCAGCACTTGGGGTCCGGTAGGGCACGCTGCGTAGTCTAAGCGTCCAGTTGCAGGTTCACACTTCCCCAGCCAGTCCTGCAGCAGTCGACTATCTCCTTGCCCCAACAGTCTATGTGGTGTTCCTGGTCCCAATCACAACGCACCGGGGGTGGGGGCCCTGCCCACGGTCCTGCCGTGGTGTGTACACAATGCTTGTTTAGCCCCAGCACCGTCTCGCCTTCTCGCAGCCCGCAACGCTCCCATCCTACTCAGCGCTACCATTATTAGAACTGCAGCCAGTGGGAGATAAGGCATCCAGCGTACACCTATACACCCCCCGCAGCCAGCGTGTGTATGCACTAGGCCACTGCAGCGTCCATTCGTCTCCCAGCAGCCGCCCGTCCCATCACCACAGCGGAGTGCACTACGTCGTTCTTGCCAACCTCAGCAGACCATGGGGGGGTGCCAGAACCGCCGCTCCTGCTCGTATAGCGCCTCGGTATTCCGCCCGTATTGTCTCACTGCAGGCCACTCCAGTCAGCGGGCACCGCATAATCCGGCCGGTTTCAACCTCCGGAGGCGCCGACGTCTGTACTTCTGTCGTCTGCAGAAGTGCCGGGCACCCACTTTGCGCCGGTCATCAAAGCACTTACAGAGTTTCTGAGCGCCTCGTGTCTGAACTCAGAGCATGGCTGCTCTCCACAATGCCGCCGGCTGCCACCGACCCGCCAACAATCCAACTGCCGCGGCCTAGGTCCCTCGTGGCAGGCCGCGGTCTGTCCCAGGGCCAGGCGCCGCTCTCCTCGCGCCTCACAGCTCCTGCGGCAGTCCTGGGCAGCTCTCTCCCACACCAGTTCTCCGGTACGGAGCGTCAGATCGCTTCAGGACTTTCACCGAGGCAGTGGGTCAGGGCAGTCTATCCTCCGGTGCTCTCACACAGAAGCCACAAACCGGTTATTCAGGATAAATGACGGATTTCTCTTCCAGGCAGCAGGAGCCTCACGCAAGTGCGGCCATTCTGCTTGTGTGCCCCCTAGCGCCCCTGCTGGAGTCTTTTCACGGTCGTTAAAGTTGGTCTGTGGTAGAGGCTATTGGCGTAATAGAGTTTTGACAGAACAAAGAAGATGGTAGCTTGAACCTTGTGTGGAAATCCCAAATGGGGGATAATTCGTTGCAGCGATTTTATAGTGACAAAGATTGATCTTGCTAGTTTGTCCACTTGGCATTCATCGAAAGCTCGGAGTCCATGGTCATTCCTAGGTTTCTTACTTCCTTTGTTTCTTACTTCCTTCGATACTTTAGGTGTTGATCCCAGTTCATCACTCCAGGCAGAAAGCAGGTCATAATGTTTCCAATCACCACACATGAGTATTTCCGTTTTGGAAGCATTCAATTTGAGATGGCTCCAAGTCATCCACTGATCTATGGATCTGAGATAACTGAAAATTGGAGAGTTTTCAGTGTATTTGGGGCGTTCCAGTTGAAGGTGTATTTGTGTGTCATCTGCATAGTTATAGCACATGACGTGAAAATTGATTAGTACCGGTAATGACTTCATGTAGTTGTTGAAAAGCATGGGTGACCCCTACTTTGGTGGAGTATGGTTTGGACGAGAAAGGTGGGGTATGGATGATATTAGTTCTGTTTCAAAGGTAGGGCTCAATCCAGTCTAGAGCAGTTCTATGCCTGCTTCATAGTCTTTGTTTCAGAGTGTCATGGTCAACCGTGTCAAAGGCAGCCAAGAGGTCCAAGAGGAGTAGCGCAACAACCCTGTTGCGTTCTTCAGGTTATCCCAGATGGCAAGGAGGGCAGATTCTGTGCCTCTTCCCGGACAGAATCCTTTTTGAAAGTTTGAACGTATGTCATTCTCTTCAATGAACTGTGACTTCTGGGCGAACACTGCTCTTTCTATCAGTTTGCCCAGAAAAGGTCCATTTGTAATGGTCCTGTAGTTGTCGGGGTTCAGCGGGTCCAAGTTTGTTTACTTCAGTAAAGGGAGTATGTATGACTTTTTTTAGTTCTTCTCGAAATATTCCGGTAGTTAAGGAATTGTTAATGATTCTTCTTACAAGAGTGGCAGCAGAGGTTGTTAAAGGAATTATCTTGAAAGTTTGCGGTGCACACGGGTCAGAAGGGCTACCAGCAGGACTGCTTGCTTTGACCAGGTCCATAAATTAATCGAGAGATTGTCTGATGTGTCAACAGTTTCTTATTTATGGATTTTGTTCAACCAAAATAGTTCTTGGCGACACTTAGTTGAAGCCAAAATTAGGGGCTTTCATAAAAATGTGGTGGCCATCTTCAGATTCACTAAGAAACTAGGCTCCAGGCTCGTCAAAGTGAATTTTGAAATCTTTAAAGCCTGTACGTGTGCTGTTACTCTGTATGGTGCTGGAGTCTGGGGCACCAGTAATACCAAGGGCTTACAGAGGGCAGAGAGCACGTTTATGAAACAACTAATGACAGTACTTAAAAGCACTGCTGCCACCATTTGCCGTAGCGAATTGGGTGTGACCCCATTGTCATTTTGTATACAACTAGCTCCTCTACTGCTATGGTATAGCATCTGGGCAAAAGAAGAAGCCACCTTAAATTGTGCCCTCATTCTAGACTGTTTAAAATGGGGTAATTAAAAAAAATCCCTTGGATTTCTTACATTAGCGAACAATTTGAGAAACTGGTGGATTTGCCTCTGTCTGCGTACTAACTGGAAGGGTGCTAGCGTACAAGGTGAGTATAGAGGGACACCCCCCCCCCCCCTTTTTGGGCTAACTCCTGGCATTGGGTGTGGTGGCTCCTGCAAGAACAGAGCATGGCACAACAGCCCCCCCTCTTTCTTCTGAACTGCTTAGAGCTTTGGGTGTGAATAGGGGAGGATTTGAGGTGATCTCCCCCATGTTGCGGTCTCCCCAGACTCACTCCTCACTGAGACTTTGAAAGGGGGCTGAACCATTAAGGCTTGGACCTAAGCTGATTAATATACATTTACCTTACAGGGCTCGACAAAAATTCAGGGGCCTATGCTCCTCCTGGACTGGGGCAACTGGCGAGGGGGAGCCTGACTGAGGCCCAGAGTGTGACTCGAACCGGACAACTTTCGGCCTTTGGACGCTCGTCACGATGGGCAGCTGCACGTGCTACCTCACCACTTTTGGTGGGTACCTGGGCTGCCCACAGACTGGTAGGGGTGGATGGGTGGCTGACCCACCGGCTACCATGGAGCCTTTGGTGTGAAAGAAGAGAACTCTTGAAGGTGGGCAAGGACTGAATATGGCAGGTCAGGAAGACATTATCTCTTTATATTCGGACAACATCCTGATTTACCTAAATAATATAACCTGGGGTCTAGCATCAGTCATAAAACTCCTAGACCCATTTGCCCCACCCTCCAGACCCCCAGCTCCACATAAACAGAAATCATCCACATCTGTTTTCGCCTGTCACTCTGGCTGTGCCTTCTTGTTAGGTTCTAGATCTTAAGAGATCCTAGGTTGCTATGCATAGCTTCCCATATCTGGGGGTCCGAATGCATAGAGACTCTGCACCCTCTGCAGACAAACACAAGGGTAATCTGGACAGGGTGGTTGGCTCTCTCGGCGTGTCGTCGGCCTTTTGGCAGATGTTGCCCTCGTCACTCACAGTCACTGGCGAAAATGGTGGCTCTCCTACAAATAATCCAGCAGCTTTTCTTCAAGACCAGTATAACCTGAGCTTGTTCACTGGCTGGCCTACCTTCGCTGGGTCAGCCAGTCAACAAGCTCACAGGATTCCAACGCAATTTGGTGGGCTGCCACACATAACTCGAAGAGTCGTTATGGATACCTAAGTAGGGTCAACCCAAGAATTTCTTTTTTTTTAAACCCCAGAGAGGTATGTGTGATTGGCAGTAAATAGAGGAACACACTCATTGGCACTCTAATCACTAAGCAGATTCGGTTATTTGGGTCCTGATGAAAAGTTTCTACATCATTTGTATGTCTAATAGAGGCTTGAAACATGTTGACCTAAAAGCGATCTTAGAACATTAATTCTAGTACATAACATTACTATTTTTAAGATGGCAGGAGGACTCCATCATTAAAATTAGTTTGGCTAGAAACCCCGGTCCTATTTTTAACATAACGACCACACCGATACATTTACTACACCAATCTACATATAGACTCACACACCTATCCTTCACAGCGGCTTATTAAAAGATCTCCGGTAAAGAACCCCCAATGAGGGTGCCTGTTGGGCATTGCAGCGCTGGCCCAATGTGGAGCAAAAGCCCAATGATGAAGCATGACACCTATGCAGGTGTGTGGCGGCATTTGTTCCTAAAGAGTCACAATCCCTGCTGACTCTTTAGAATTGTTCTGATCCGAGTAGAATTACACATCCTAGTAGGAACTGCATACCCCTCTTACCTTTGACTATTTATCTGGCGCATGTATGTTGGACCTTAATGCACTCCTAGTCCCTCCTTTTTAGGTCGAGCTGGCATCGGCTGCGCACATGCGCAGTCAAGCTTGCGAGATTTAATGAGATAGAGGTACTTTTACTTTAGCCAATGGTGCTAGAAACGTGCTTGGGGTCATAGAGCATAAAGCTGCATATCTGGTGCTCTCAACCTTCCCTGTGCGAGTGGCAGCACCAGGCATTTTTAGGATGCCTGCCAATATGAGCGCGATCATGTTGACCATAATCGCTTCAAGGACTGCTCAGTGAGTTATAGTGGGATGTTAACAAAAAGATATAATCCTTCGGAAGTATTACCATCTTTGCAATGGCTATACAGCCAGCAAGGGATAGTGGCAATTTAATCCACATCTGGATGTGTGCCTCCAGCCAATCCATTGCACATCCGTAATTCACTTTCCAGAGCCCTTCTGGGTCCCTACTGTGCCATATACCTAGATATCTGGCTGGTTCCGCTGCCAATTTCAGTGGGTTTTCAGTCTTGTAGGGTGTCATGGCCTCTGTGAGTGGAAATAGGAACGATTTATTTAAGTTTTATGGATTCCCGGGTATCCACCATAGCGGACCGCCTCTTGTTCATTGGCCCCAGATTCGTCTGCGGCTCGTGTATGTAAAGAGTGATGTCGGAATACATAGATATGACTTGGCCATGTGTAGTGAAGCAGATGCCACTTTCAGCATGATGCTGACACAGTCTGGCTGCCAGTGGCTCCATAGCTATAGCAAAAGCTGGGACAAAGGGCATCCCTGCCTCGTGCCAGGCGTGAATGCCATTGGTTAAGAGACTTATCCATTCAGCCTGACGCAGGCGATGGGGAGAGTATAGAAAAGTTGTATGTTCCTTATAAAGTTAGGCCTGGGCCCCAGACATCGGAGCAATGGAAAAATAAAATTTCCACTCCAGGGAATCAAATGCCTTGGTAGTGTCCAGCAGAGCAGCCACTGTTGGAATGCAAGGGTGAATGTGGTGCATTACAGCAGATATGGAGGTTGTGCGATGTGGTACGCCAGGGGATAAAGCCCGACTGGTCTGGTCTCACTTTAGGGGCCTAAGGGGCAATAGGCAGTTCGGCAATACTTTTGCATATATCTTATCTATATTTATTAAGGACCGAGGACGATGAGAGTCACAGAGCTCAGCATGTTTGTGCGGTTTTAATATGGTTACTATGACTGCCTCTCTTTGAGGCAAGTGGGGTCATGGTACTTCTCTATAAGGTGTGGGATGAGTATGGGAGTATATTCCTTATAAAAAGCCAGCATTAGCCCTTCCAGGACAGAGGACCTATCGCCTGGCAGGCTCGCGATGACCTGGGCGATCTCCTGTGGTGTAATTGGAGCATTAAGATAATCCTGATGTCCCAGGTCCAGCCATTATAACTGGATGGAGTCAAAATAGCTGTGCAGTGCCTCTGGATAACTCACCGACCCAGCAGTGTACAGCGTAAGCATTATTATTGTTGATCTTGTTCCCTTTTCCACATATTGTGATGCTAGGAAATTCCAGATACCAAGCACAAGGACCGAAAAATGTTGTAGTAACACTTGTTTCTGCATTGAGTAAGTGCATGCCTTCGGCTACATTGAGAGTGCCAAACACTAATTGGGACTCTCATAGTGTGAAAGGAATCCGTTGTATAATGGGACACTTGTAATTCGTATTTCCTTTCGATGCAGCCCTAATAAGCAGTTTAGTCCATTGTGCTTGTTTATATTTTTATAAGGTAGAGATACCAAAAGTGCTCAGTACCAAGGGATCACACAAGTCTACATGTTTAACACACACATATATACATTAAAGTACAGAAACTCAAGTAATTTGTACAGCAGGATTTCAGTGATGAAACCCTGGCAGCTATATGGGATCGAATCTACATCGGTCCCATATTTCAGTTTCCACCTGGTGACCCCTGTCAGTCTTCATCAGGGCTTGAAATAGTGGGCTGCTGGGTAGGAATTTTATGTTGCCAGGTAAGAATGCAGCTTAATATCTGAACAGTTATGGGCTGCACAGTGAGTCACTGTCTGCTTTTACTACTCAGTCTCACGCCTTATTACTCCAGTGTTCGTGGCCACCTTCTAAAACCAGCATTTGCAATGCAATAGGTCTCGCATTAGGAAAGTTTGAGCTATTGGTATTGTAAATGACACATTTTTTATTTATGTGTTGGTTTTGAAAATAGCAAAATAGCTTTGTCATTTACAATGCCAATAGTTATAACTTTTGCAAACTTGACCCCCGCTCCTCCTGTTCCCCGGACAAGAACAACCCCTGCAACCCGCCGGGGCAACCCACGGACCTTCCCCGAGGGAACCCTGGCTTCTGAACACCACAGTCTCGGCTGGCCCGGGTCCCTTCCAGAACCCCTGTCTCCGGCCCAGCCGCCATTTTTGGACACTACACGACCAGGCCTCCTGGCCTCAGGTCGACCTCGGCCTCGGGCCCAGCCAGGCCCCGACATCGAGGCACCACCATCCACCCAGGGGGTGAAGAGACCACTTGGCAGGTCAATGGGAGAAGGAGTGTCGATGGCTCCCCTCCGCCAGGTTTTGATCGCCCCCCAGCCTCCCGGGGCGCTGGCTCCACCCCCCTGCTGGGTGTCTGGACTCCCTCATCCCGGACCTCCCGACCTCCAAGTGAGAGGGTCCGGACATCAAAGGGCGCCAGACCTATAACTAGGGCAGCTCCGGAGCAGGAAGGTAGTTGTATCCTGGAGTCGAGAGACACCGAGACAAACTCATTTTTGGAGGCCTGCTGGCGCTGCCACGGCTCATCCTCGTCGTGAACCACCCTCAAGGCCTGCTGGCGCTGCTGCGGCCCTCCTCCTCGTGAACCATCTTCAAGGCCTGCTGGCGCTGCCGCGGCCCCTCCTCGTCTTGAACCATCTTGAAGGCCTGCTGGCGCTGCCGCGGCCCCTCCTCGTCGTGAACCATCTTGAAGGCCTGCTGGCGCTGCCGCGGCCCCTCCTCGTCGTGAACCATCTTGAAGGCCTGCTGGCGCTGCCGGGGCCCCTCCTTGCGAACCTTCCAGCTCGAGGATTGTGAGCTCCACCCCTGCTACTCCTGTACCGAACCGGTACTCAGACTGTCCCGCTACCCCTTTTCCCAAAGAGACTAGAATTGACGGGATCCTCGAATCCTGGTCCCCCCTGTATCGTCAAGTTAACCTGCTTCAGAATACCTATAAAAGTATACGCAGTCTATCTTGGTGTGGTGTCCCTCTGTGGGGGGGGAAGTTACTTGTCTGTACGATTACCGGAGAGGGCCCTCGCCAGGAGGCCTCTCCCCCTTTAATCGGCCGACCCTCCGGGTCCCCGTCTAACACCCCCTCACTCTCACCCCCTCACTCTCACCCCCTCACTCTCACCCCCCCTCGCTCTCACCCCCCCTCGCTCTCACCCCCCCTCGCTCTCACCCCCCCTCGCTCTCACCCCCCTCGCTCTCACCCCTCCTCGCTCTCACCCCCCCTCGCTCTCACCCCCCCTCGCTCTCACCCCCCCTCGCTCTCACCCCCCCTCGCTCTCACCCCCCTCGCTCTCACCCCCCCTCGCTCTCACCCCCCCTCGCTCTCACCCCCCTCGCTCTCACCCCTCCTCGCTCTCACGCCCTCGCTCTCACGCCCTCGCTCTCACACGCCCTCGCTCTCACACGCCCTCACTCTCACACCTCTCACTCTCACACCCCGTCACTCTCACCCCCACCCTCACCCCCCTCACCCTCACCCCCCTCACCCTCACCCTCACCCCCTCTCACTCTCACTCCCCCTCACTCTCACTCCCCCTCACTCTCACTCCCCCTCACTCTCACACCCCCTCACTCTCACACCCCCTCTCTCACACCCCCTCACTCTCACACCCCCTCACTCTCACACCCCCTCACTCTCACACCCCCTCACTCTCACACCCCCTCACTCTCACACCCCCTCACTCTCCCCTCACCCACCCCTCACCCACCCCTCACCCACCCCTCACCCACCCCTCAGCCTCACACCCCCTCAGCCTCACACCCCCTCAGCCTCACACCCCCTCAGCCTCACACCCCCTCAGCCTCACACCCCCTCAGCCTCACACCCCCTCAGCCTCACCCCCCCTCACCCCCCTCACCCTCCCCCCCCCTCAGCCGCACCCCCCCTCAGCCGCACCCCCCCTCAGCCGCACCCCCCCTCAGCCTCTCACCCGCACCCCCCCTCAGCCTCTCACCCGCACCCCCCCTCAGCCTCTCACCCGCACCCCCCCTCAGCCTCTCACCCGCACACCCCCTCAGCCTCTCACCCGCACACCCCCTCAGCCTCTCACCCGCACACCCCTCAGCCTCTCACCCCCTCACCCGCACCCCCCTCACCCGCACCCCCCTCACTCACCCTCACTCACCCTCACTCACCCTCACTCACCCTCACTCACCCTCACTCACCCTCACTCACCCTCACTCACCCTCACTCACCCTCACTCACCCTCACTCACCCTCACTCACCCTCACCCTCACACCCCTCACCCTCACACCCCTCACCCTCACACCCCTCACCCTCACACCCCTCCCCCTCACACCCCTCCCCCTCACACCCCCTCACTCACCCTCACACACACCTCACCCTCACACACACCTCACCCTCACACACACCTCACCCTCACACACACCTCACCCTCACACACACCTCACCCTCACACCCCCTCACTCACCCTCACACCCCCTCACTCACCCTCACACCCCCTCACCCTCACACACCCTCACCCTCACACACCCTCACCCTCACACACCCTCACCCTCTCACACACCCTCACCCTCACACACACCCCTCACCCTCACACACACCCCTCACCCTCACACACACCCCTCACCCTCACACACACCCCTCACCCTCACACACACCCCTCACCCTCACACACACCCCTCACCCTCACACACACCCCTCACCCTCACACCCCCTCACCCCCCTCACCCCTCACCCTCACACACACCCCTCACCCTCACACACACCCCTCACCCTCACACCCCCTCACCCCCACACACACCCCTCACCCTCACACCCTCACACCCTCACCCTCACACCCTCACCCTCACACCCTCACACCCTCACCCTCACCCTCACCCTCACACCCTCACACACCCTCACACTCCCTCACACTCCCTCACACTCCCTCACACTCCCTCACACTCCCTCACACTCCCTCACACCCCCTCACACCCCCTCACCCTCACACCCCCTCACCCTCACAACCCCACACCCTCACAACCCCACACCCTCACAACCCCACACCCTCACAACCCCACACCCCCACCAACCCACACCCTCATACCCCCACACCCCCTCACCCTCACACACACCCCTCACCCTCACTCACACCCCTCACCCTCACACCCCTCACCCTCACACCCCTCACCCTCACCCTCACACCCCTCACCCTCACACCCCTCACCCTCACACCCCTCACCCTCACACACACCTCACCCTCACACACACCTCACCCTCACACACACCTCACCCTCACACACACCTCACCCTCACACACACCTCACCCTCACACCCCCTTACTCACCCTCACACCCCCTCACTCACCCTCACTCTCACCCTCACTCACCCTCACTCACCCTCACTCACCCTCACTCACCCTCACTCACCCTCACACCCCCTCACTCCCCCTCACACCCCCTCACCAGCATAACAACACAACAAAACATAGCATAACAAAACAGCATAGCAAAACAAAGCATAGGATAGCAAAACTAAACATAGCATCACTGAACGCCACAGCATCCCTCGTTCGCCAGCACAACATCACTCAGCACCACCACAGCATCAATCTGTGCAACCATTCAACAACTAGTTCAAATATGTTCTCTCAATGTTTCAAGCTTTATTACAAATGTAACAAAAAGATGTTAATATTTCACTTCTGTTCTTGGATTTTCGTCACGATAAAATACACTGAACATAATCTTCACAAAAGGTATATACAAAAGTTTAAGCTGTTCCATTATAAATTACAATAACTTTTATTTAAGTATTAATTATTTAAAAAAATTGAAAGCCATTGTTATTTGTAATATCAATACATGCAAGTCACATAAATACAATACATATTGCATTATAAATGCTATAGGGTCACATTGGCGAAAGTTATAACTATTGGCATAGTGAAATTAATAGCTTTGTCATTTTCAATTTTCAAAAACAAAACATAAATAAAAAATGTGTCATTTACAATACCAATAGCTCAAACTTTCCTAATGCGAGACCTATTGCATTGCAAATGCTTTTTTCATTTGAAGTTGTGGTGTGGTAGATGGAGCTATTTTTTGTTTTAATTTCAAGGTCTTAACAGTTTTCATGTGTTTCAGATCTCCTACTATGCGAGGTAGTCGCATAGCTCTTGAAAGGGGTCAACTTAGGGCTTTGGAATTCAGAAATAATTTTGTGGTGTTCTCTTGATGGGTTAGTGGCTTTTGAGATGCGGTGGGAGTAGGTGAGTTTTCTACCATCTGATTATACATTTCTGAATATCCGAGAATAAGTTGTTTCTGTTGCAGGAATTCCTTGTTTTCTTTCTGCTTAACAATCCAAAGATAACTTATTTTTATTTTGTATTTTTTTTAATTTTATAAAGTGTACTACTACAAGCAGTTTTGGCTGTGTTCAATACAGTAGAGGGCCAGTAATGTGTTCAGTGCAGTAGAGTGCCAGTATATCTCAGAAAGATAACCACCATTCACTTGCCCTTATGTCAGCACAAATTGTGATCCTGCTTGCCCCTCCCTACCCCTGCCGACTCCTGTCCAAGTATTGCCCGGCTGAGCACTAGATTGCAATCTGCGGTAGCATTACTTATGCAGCCTTGGTAACTACAATGGGCAGAACTGACCTAAAACAGCGCAAACTCTAATTCGACCAAGCAGGTCCAACTAAAAGAGGCAGGGTGTGCTTGGACCCCTATGACATCACCCGCACGCCTGTGAAAATGGCCTCAACCACTGATACCGGAGCCATTATGCTAGAGCTTAGGGCTGGCTTCCGTGCCCTGGATGCCCGGTTCGACACACTAGAGAACACTATGGGCAGACTGGGAGGAACGCTTGGACCATCGTGGGACACGACTGGACGACGTGGTGGGGAGAATATCAACTCTAGAAGACACATCCTCCACAGTCCAAAAGCTTCTAGGAAGGGCAGAGCGCATACTTAAACAAGTTGCTATATAGAACGAGGACTTGGAGACCAGATCGAGGCACAACAATATCTGCATTTCTAGTATTGCGGAATCAATAAACCTGGGCCCGCCGGACTCTTTAATTGAACAGTTGCTTGTTGACTTGTTTGACTGTACAAAATGGGCTGGTGATGGACGGAGCATCTGAATCAATCAAACACTCACACCCAGTCAAAAGATCTGGGTTTAATCCATCACCGTTCTTTAGCCCACTCTGCCACCCCAGTTCAGACATGGCTGTATGCAAATCAGTCTGACCCTGTGCCTCATGGGAACAGTCCAGCCCGAACTGCCAAGCCATGTCTTCCCTGGACCGGAAACAAGCTTCCGAGGACCGGTTTCTGGCATTCCAGCCGTCTTCCGCCCGGCTTGCTTGAATCCAGTGGCAAAGTGAGCAAGGGGCTCACGTCTGAGCATACCCTGCCACACTTATGGAGGACAAAAGCGGTACAAAAGGGGGTTGTGATGGACGGATGTTGGACAGGCCTTGTGACATGGCCGACCCCTCCCCGCATGGGGGGTCGCGGACCCCGGCTACCCCTGTTCCCCGGACAAGAACAACACCTACAGGCCGCCGGGTCAACACCCCGCTCTTCCCCGACGGAACATTGGCTCCTAATCCTAACTCTCTCGGCTGGCCCGGGTTCCCTCCCGAACCACCGTCCCCGGCCCAGCCGCCATCTTGGACCCTCCACGACCAGGCCTCGTGGCCTCGGGTCGACCTCAGCCTCCGGCCTCGCCAGCCCGACATCGAGGCACCACCATCCACCCAGGGCGTAAAGAGACCACTTGGCAGGTCAATGGGAGAAGGAGTGTCGATGGCTCCCCTCCGCCAGGTTTCGATCGCCCCCAGCCTCCCTGGGCGCTGGCTCCACCCCCCTGCTGGGTGTCTGGACTCCCTCATCCCGGACCTCCCGACCTCCAAGTGCGAGGGTCCGGACATCAAAGGGCACCAGACCTATAACTGGGGCAGCTTCAGAGCAGGAAGGCAGTTGTTTCCTGGAGTCGAGAGACACCGAGACAAACTCATCCTTGGAGGCCTGCTGGCGCTGCCGCGGCTCCTTTTCGTGAACGCTCTTGAAGGCCTGCTGGCGCGGCTCATCCTCGTCGTAACCCATCTTGAAGGGCTGCTGGCGCTGCCGCGGCTCATCCTTTCGTGAAACATCTTGAAGGCCTGCTGGTGCTGCCGCGGCTCATCCTTTCGTGAACCATCTTGAAGGCCTGCTGGCGCTGCCGCGGCTCCTCTTCGTGAACGCTCTTGAAGGCCTGCTGGCGCTGCCGCGGCCCATCCTTTCGTGAACCATCTCGAAGGCCTGCTGGCGCTGCCTCGGCTCATCCTTCCGTGAACCATCTTGAAGGCCTGCTGGCGCTGCCGCGGCCCCTACTTGCGAACCCACCAGCTCGAGGATTGTGAGCTCCACACCCGCTATCCCCGTACCTGTCCGGTACTGAGACTGTCCCGCTACCCTTTTCCCGAAAGAGACTAGAATTGACGGGATCCTCGTATCCTGGTCCTGCTGTATCGTCAGTTACCTTGCCTAAAGATATATATAAAAGTGTGCAGAACTCATCTCTGTGTGGTGTCTATCTGTGGGAGGGAAGTTGCTCGTCCGTACGATTGAAGGAGAGGACCCTCGCCAGGAGGCCTCTCCCCCCTTTCTCGGCCGACCCTCCGGGTCCCCGTCTAACATTGGTGGCCAGCGGCGCGATCCGAGCCTACGCATAATCGTACAGAGAGTAACTCACCCCACGACACACAGCAGCAATGACGACAAAGGAGAGTGGAACAACCGCGAAATTTCAGATAGAACGGCTGGAAGAATACAGCCACAAAGAACTAAAGCAATTCTTCCTAGAGTTGGGCATCGCTACCACAGGACTGAGCACCAAAGATGACCTCAAGCACGCCTTGGAGTCTTGAGTGGAGACAGAAGCGTCCCCACCCCGAAATGAAAACATTGAGGCCACAGAAGCGCTGACGACCCCCGTAGAAGAACGAAGAGCGGGCCTCTCGTCCGAAGAGGCCCGAGAACGGGAGAAAAGCCGACTCCACGAGTTGGAGCTGGCTCGACTCCGCTTAGATGCAGAACAAAAGATAACCCTCGAACACTTACGGCTCCGGGAAGAACGAGAAGAGAAAGAGCCAGAGGGAGCTGGAAGAAAAGAGACTAGCGTACGAACATGAGCGCAACTTAAAAGAGCTAGAAATTCGACGACAAAACAAAGAACTCGGCGTCCCCGAGAACCAGAGCTCCGCTCCCCCTGCGGACCCCAAGGTCCACATTCCCAAGGACGTCGTCCCAGAATACTACAGGAACGACGATATCCAGCAATGGTTTAAGGCCTACGAGGTAGCCATGATCTCCCACCGAATACCGCGAAAAGACTGGGGAGCCGGGTTATGGGGAAGATTCGTCAACGAAGGAAGAGATGCCCTGCTACAGCTCCCCGACCACGAGATGACATCCTACGAACACATGAAGGCCGCCCTTCTCACTCGCTATGGACTCACACCCGAAATGTACCGGCAGCGATTTCGAGACTGTAAGAGAATCCCCGGTACCACCTGGGTGGAATACGTGAACTTTTTTAGCCGAGTCTTCGAGGGATGGATCAAAGGCAGCCAGGTCACTACTTACGAACAATTATTTGACCTTATTGTGTGGGAGCACCTCTCCAATAATTGTTTCGTGGAACTAAGGCAGCATCTCCTCGATAGCAAACTGACCGAACCCCGGAAACTTGCCATCGAAGCAGATCGATGGGAGAGCACCCGGGTCTTCGAGTTGGCCAGGCGAACAGAACAGAGCCTCCCAAGGGCCCCACCGCCCACGGGGGGGAGGAGGAGGCCAGGGTCGGGGCCGGGACACCGTCGCGGTGCCCCCCACTAGCAACACCCCGCCCCCGGCCGGAAGAGGAAACCCTCCGACGCGACCAGGATTCCGCGCCAGCGTTGTCTGCCACAAATGCCAGCGACCCGGCCACTACGCCAATGATCCAACCTGCCCGAGAAACCAGAGTCCAGTGAACCGCCAGATCACCGCCGTCGCCCTAGGAGAGGAGCAGGGCGACGAAGAACAAGAGGAGTGCGAACAATACCAGCCCGAGTGGGAACCTGCCGCCATGTCCCTGGTATGGCTAGGGGGAAGGGACATGGACCCGCGGGCCCCCATCCCCGCCAACACGCAGAAATACAGCCAGTGGGTCACCATAAATGGACGCCGGGCGGAAGCCCTCCGTGACACAGGGGCCAGTGTGACCGCCGTCCGCTGCCATCTGGTGACCCCCGATCAAATCCTACCTAATGTACTTTGTCCCGTGCGGTCTGCGGACAACTCCGAAAGCCTGTGCCAGATGGCCCGCATCCCCTTCGAGTGGGGGGGGGGGGGGTGTCAGGCATGCTGAAGGTGACCGTCCGAGACGATGCCCCCGTGGACTGCCTCCTGGGGAACGATCTCGAGAGCTCCCCCTGGGCAGCAGTTGAGCGAAGAGAGCACCTGGGGATGCTTGGCCTCCCTGAATGGGTCTGTGCAACGACCCGATCCATGGCTGCCCGCGCCATCCCCCTCACGGAGGAACCAGAGTGGTCCGAACCTCCTCCGCCGATCGTCGCAGAAGAAACCACACCTGAGCCTGATCCTCCGGGGCTCAACAACGAGGAACCTGACCAACTCCAAGACCTCCCGGAGCTGGCCCAGTGGCGCCAAGAAGGTGGCCCCACGCAGGAACAGTTCCGCCAAGAGCAAAGAGCGTGTCCCTCCCTCGAGGGGCTCCGACAGCAAGCCATAGCCCAGAGCACCGGGGATGCCTCGGGGGCCCACTGGATCTACTGGGACAACGGGCTGCTCTACAGCGAGCAAAAGATTGCCGAACTGGGAGCCAGCCGGGTGCTGGTGGTCCACCTCCGATTCAGAGACTTCCTCTTGAACCTGGCCCACGATGTGCCTCTCGCCGGGCACCTGGGGCAGGACAAGACGTACAGCCGCCTGGTGACCCATTTCTACTGGCCGAAAATGCGGAACGATGTAATGAACCACTGCCGGGCCTGCCCCACCTGCCAGGCCAGCGGGAAGAGCGGCCGGAAACTGAAGGTCCCCCTGCAACCCTTTCCCATCGTCACCACCCCCTTTGAGCGGGTGGGAATCGACATTGTGGGGCCCCTGGAGCCCCGGACAGCGCAAGGGCACCGATTCATACTTGTCCTGGTGGACCATGCCACCCGCTATCCCGAAGCTATCCCTCTCCGGACCGTGACAGCGCCCGTGGTGGGCCGAGCCTTGATGGGGATCTTCTCGCGGGTGGGCTTCCCCCGAGAGGTCGTCAGTGATCGGGGCACAAACTTTATCTCCAGGTACATGAAGTCCCTATGGCAACAGTGCGGGGTCACCTACAAATTTACGACCCCCTATCACCCGCAAGGAAACGGACTAGTAGAACGATTCAATCGCACCCTCAAGGGTATGATCATGGGCCTGGAGGAGCCCCTACGCCGCCAATGAGATGTGCTGCTCCCATGCCTCCTGTTTGCCTACAGGGAGGTCCCCCAAAAATCCTTGGGTTTCAGCCCTTTCGAGCTCCTGTATGGGCACCCCGTCCGGGGCCCCCTCAGCCTGGTCAAAGAGGGGTGGGAAGTGACCCCCCAGAAGACTCCCCCAGATGTGTACAAATACCTCTTGACCCTCCGGAACCAGACCCGGCGGTTCAGGGAACTCGCCAAAGCAAACCTCAAAGCCAGCCAAGAAGACATGAAGCGCTGGTATGACCAAAATGCCTCATCCATTGAGTTCGAGCCAGGACAACAGGTCTGGGTGATGTCCCCGGTCGAACCCTGCGCCCTCCAGGACAAATGGACGGGACCCTTCAAAGTGGTGGAGCGGAAGGGCCCGTCACCTACCTGGTGGACCTGGACTCCCCCCGAAACCCTCTCCAGGTTCTCCATGCCAATCGACTTAAGCCCCACTTTGTACGCTCTGAACTTAGCCTCCTGATGGCTACCGACAGTGGGGCTGAGGAGGACTCCGAGCCCCTTCCCGATCTCCTGAGGAACCTCGAAACAGACGGCTCCGTAGAAGGAGTCCACCTCTCCGCTGCCTTGTCCCCAGAGCAACGCCAAGACTGCCAAGACTTGCTTCAACAATTCGCCGACCTATTCTCCCTCATCCCTGGGGTCACCCCCTGGTGCCTCCACTATGTCGACACCGGAGATAGCCCCCCTATCCGGCACAGGGCGTACAGGGTACCCGATCGAGTACGCGCCTGCATCCAGTCGGAAGTCTCCAAGATGCTGGCTCTAGGAGTGATCGAGCCCTCCGACAGCCCCTGGGCCAGCCCAATCGTGCTGGTCCCTAAGGCTGCCGCCCAAGAGCTCCGGTTTTTTGTGGACTATCGGGGTCTGAACGCCGTCACCAGGACAGACGCTCACCCCAACCCCCGAGCAGATGAACTAATCGACCGCCTGGGGGCCGCCCGCTACCTGAGCATCTTTGATCTGACAGCGGGCTATTGGCAGATCGGCCTCACCCCCGGGGCCCGGGAGCGATCCGCCTTCTCCACCCCGGATGGCCACTACCACTTCAAGGTGATGCCCATCGGAATGAAAAACGCACCCGCCACCTTCCAGAGGCTCGTAAACAAAGTCTTGGCGGGACTGGAGGGGTTCAGCGCCGCCTATCTGGACGATATCGCCGTGTACAGCCGCCAATGGGCAGAACACCTCCAACACCTCCGGGAGGTCCTGAATGCCCTCCGGTGGGCAGGGCTAACAATCAAGGCCAGCAAGTGCCAAATCGGCCAAGGGTCCGTGACCTACCTGGGGCACCAGGTGGGAAGTGGCCTGGTGGCCCCTCTCCAACTCAAGATCGCCGCCATTCAGGCCTGGGAGCCACCGGTAACCCAAACCGAGGTCCGAGCCTTCCTGGGGCTCACCGGATACTACCAGCGCTTCGTAAAAGACTATGGCAGCATTGTGGGGCCCCTCACAGAACTCACATCCAAAAAAACCCCCACGAAAGTACACTGGACTCCTGAGTGTCAGACTGCCTTTGAGAAACTCAAATCCGCCATGTGCTCTGCCCCCGTGCTCCAAGCTCCCGACTACAGCCAGGAATTCGTAGTACAGACGGATGCTTCCGATCAGGGCATTGGGGCCGTCCTCTCCCAACTCAACGCCGAAGGAGTTGACCAGCCAGTGGCCTTCATCAGCCGCCGCCTGTTGGCCCGAGAACAGCGCTGGAGCACTATAGAGCGAGAGGCCTTCGCAGTGGTGTGGGCCTCAAGAAGCTCCGGCCCTATCTCTTCGGTACCCATTTTCGGGTGCAAACAGATCACCGACCACTACAATGGCTGATGCAGATGCGGGGAGAGAATCCGAAGCTGTTACGTTGGTCCATCTCCCTGCAAGGGATGGACTTCACTGTGGAGCATCGCCCCGGCCAAGACCACGCCAACGCAGACGGCCTGTCCCGCTTCTTCCGCCTCGGCGAGGAGATTACCCAAGAGGATGGGTGACTCTCCCTGCCTTCAGCTGGGGGGGGACGCATGTTGGACAGGCCTTGTGACATGGCCGACCCCTCCCCGCATGGCGGGTCGCGGACCCCGGCTACCCCTGTTCCCCGGACAAGAACAACACCTACAGGCCGCCGGGTCAACACCCCGCTCTTCCCCGACGGAACATTGGCTCCTAATCCTAACTCTCTCGGCTGGCCCGGGTTCCCTCCCGAACCACCGTCCCCGGCCCAGCCGCCATCTTGGACCCTCCACGACCTGGCCTCGTGGCCTCGGGTCCACCTCAGCCTCCGGCCTCGCCAGCCCGACATCGAGGCACCACCATCCACCCAGCGGGTAAAGAGACCACTTGGCAGGTCAATGGGAGAAGGAGTGTCGATGGCTCCCCTCCGCCAGGTTTCGATAGCCCCCAGCCTCCCTGGGCGCTGGCTCCACCCCCCTGCTGGGTGTCTGGACTCCCTCATCCCGGACCTCCCGACCTCCAAGTGCGAGGGTCCGGACATCAAAGGGCACCATACCTATAACTGGGGCAGCTTCAGAGCAGGAAGGCAGTTGTATCCTGGAGTCGAGAGACACCGAGACGAACTCATCCTTGGAGGCCTGCTGGCGCTGCCGCGGCTCCTTTTCGTGAACGCTCTTGAAGGCCTGCTGGCGCTGCCGCGGCTCATCCTCGTCGTAACCCATCTTGAAGGCCTGCTGGCGCTGCCGCGGCTCATCCTTTCGTGAACCATCTTGAAGGCCTGCTGGCGCTGCCGCGGCTCATCCTTTCGTGAAACATCTTGAAGGCCTGCTGGCGCTGCCGCGGCTCATCCTCGTCGTAACCCATCTTGAAGGCCTGCTGGCGCTGCCGCGGCTCATCCTTTCGTGAACCATCTTGAAGGCCTGCTGGCGCTGCCGCGGCTCCTCTTCGTGAACGCTCTTGAAGGCCTGCTGGCGCTGCCGCGGCTCATACCTTTCGTGAACCATAGTGAAGGCCTGCTGGCGCTGCCGCGGCCCATCCTTTCGTGAACCATCTCGAAGGCCTGCTGGCGCTGCCGCGGCTCATCCTTCCGTGAACCATCTTGAAGGCCTGCTGGCGCTGCCGCGGCCCCTACTTGCGAACCCACCAGCTCGAGGATTGTGAGCTCCACACCCGCTATCCCCGTACCTGTCCGGTACTGAGACTGTCCCGCTACCCTTTTCCCCAAAGAGACTAGAATTGACGGGATCCTCGTATCCTGGTCCTGCTGTATCGTCCGCTACCTTGCCTAAAGATATATATAAAAGTGTGCAGAACTCATCTCTGTGTGGTGTCTATCTGTGGGAGGGAAGTTGCTCGTCCGTACGATTGAAGGAGAGGGCCCTCGCCAGGAGGCCTCTCCCCCCTTTCTCGGCCGACCCTCCGGGTCCCCGTCTAACAACGGAGCATCTGAATCAATCAAACACTCACACCCAGTCAAAAGATCTGGGTTTAATCCATCACCGTTCTTTAGCCCACTCTGCCACCCCAGTTCAGACATGGCTATATGCAAATCAGTCTGACCCTGTGCCTCATGGGAACAGTCCAGCCCGAACTGCCAAGCCATGTCTTCCCTGGACCGGAAACCAGCTTCCGAGGACCGGTTTCTGGCATTCCAGCCGTCTTCAGCCCGGCTTGCTTGAATCCAGTGGCAAAGTGAGCAAGGGACTCACTGCCACGCTTATGTCGGCCAAAAGCGGTACAAAAGGAGGTGGTGATGGACGGAGCATCTGATTGTTTGACCGTGCCAGCTTCTCTCCGACCTTCTTAGTGGAGCGAGCAAATCGCACCCTCGGTCTTCGGCCTCCTGCTGAGGCTCCACATCGATTTCTTATTGCACGGCTCTTGAACTATAAATATGGGGAAACAGGCCTCCATCAAGCCAGAGAATGTGGCAAACTATGGTACCAGGGATCATCCATATATGTCTACCCTGATTTCACCCCCACGATCCAGGAGGCTAAGTGCAAGTTCGGTGATATAAAAAACACACCGCAAACTAAGCATCAGGTATGCCATTTCATACCCTGCCTGCTTGAAGATCGAACATAATCTGAGGCCCAGGATCTTCGAGACTTCAGCAGAGGAGTTCAAATTCTGCAAGACGGTATCCCATGCCCCCCCACCCCCACCCCCCCTCACTCACAGGGCTCCCTGGGCCCGGATGAATGACTGACAGACTCCTGTACGTCTGTGATCGCCTGTGCTGGAAAGTGTGAGACTTTTTGTGCTTTAAACCGCTCTGTCTCTTTTGCCTAGTCTCACCCCCCACCATTTCCTCTTTCTATGCGCCCACTTTGCCTTCTTTGATGCTGACCCAATCACTTCTAGCAATATTTTCCCTTCCAACTGGGCTGCTGTCTGCTGGGTAGGCCTCACGCCTCATCAGGGTATACCAAAACCACAGCTGGGGACTTTTCTGTTGTTTGTTTCAGTTTACTGGGTTTCACTGGAGGCTGTGGAATCTGAGCTGGGTGGGGGGAGGGGGCATCCCAGTTTTTTTTAAGTGGATGTCTTGTCCATGTTTATTTTTGACGATATTGTATAACTTGTTGATGCCAATATCCAGTCTCCTCAATCATTGCAGTCCTTCAGACAGGCCTGTCCTTCCCAGTCTTTCCTTTACACCAACACAACATGACCAAATCCTTCAAGATATCCTGTATCTCATCGAACCTACTGTAGGAAGGTGGAATCTGACTGCATGGTTCCCCACTTTTATTCTGGTGTTTTGATGGTTTTTGACTGTTTGCCTGCGATCCTGCTATCCAGGACCCCTGCCTAGCTGCTTCCTCTCTAAAATGATTCTTTAGGTACACTCCAGTTTGGTTACTGGGGTACCCTTATAAGTCCCCAGTATATGGTACACCATGGACCCAGGGCATAGGTACCCCAGAGGCCTAACATGGGCTGCAACATGTATTATGCCACCCCTGGGCAGCCTTCCAAAATGATACCACAGGTCTACAACAGCAACATGTGTAAGGTGGTGTATGCACCCCTTACTTAGATAAAGGTTCACCATATCCACCTTATATCACTTTCCAAACTGCACCTTTTGTCGCACTTTTCAGTTGTGGTCACTTGGTGTTTGCACAGCTTTCACCAATATTTGTGTTGTCGTCTATGTTGAATTGTCCTGGTTGTACGTCTTGTTAAGAGGAATTTATTATTATTATTTTTCCCCCTCCCTAATGCTCCGCCCTGTGTGTGGCTACACCAGGGCGTATTGTAAGCAGGCCCGATGATGAAGCATGTCACATACCTCGGTATGTGAGTGAGGGCAGTTTTACCAAACAGAGCGATTTGCCTTATTGGGGCCATTTCTGTTTGTATATTTTGTATGTGTAATCCACTCTATACACCCCCTATGTGCGTACATCACAAAATGGATGCCAAAGCCAGTAGTCTGGCCTCTTGCTGCTGGACGAAACTCCGGCAGGGGCGGTCTGGACAATAGGTTTCCGGTCACAGGGAGGTGCCACCACCTCCCGGACAGGCTTTGTGTATTGGGGGCTGGGTGGGTGCACTCCAAGAGTGCTTTGAAGCCAGCACTGGGGGCACATTTGGTGTCCCTGTGCATAGCCCAGTTCAAACCTTGGGTATAAGATAGGAACCCTTGGCAACAGGACTTTAGATTACACCTGGACGAAACTGATACTGAATCCTGGAATTTCGACGATCTACAAGGCGCTAGATGACTGAAGAATCTCCCTTGGACTAAGGAGTTACTCCTCTGCTTGGCAGGCACCAAAGACGCATCTAACCGGTTCGCATCTCCGAAGTTCCCGCCGGACTCCGAAGTATTTGCAACACAGGAGTGGGTTTCCAGACTTTCCAGAGGCTAACCCGAGTCCCCAGCAAAGCTGAGACCCGTAGCCCTCGTGGGTACTGTGGAACTGGAACCCCTTGACACGTGCACATTTGCAAGTGCATTAGCTTCTCGACGTCCCTTGAGGCTCTGCTTTGGGTTACTTGTAGCCCAGACCCTGAGCACCTTTTCCACCGTAGATTGCTGGCTTACACTCCACGAGTGTTCCTTTGGTGTTTTTGCTCGAGGTACCTTCACGATTCTTGGTACGTCGACTGGTGGGTCCCTTAGAAGGCAACTTTGACTTTACATGGGCTTCCCTGGTTGCTCCAGATGTGCCGTGACGCTCCACTACTTTGGAGTCCACTGGACCTTGCTGGTCCACACCGAAGCATCTTTTCTCTGTCTGCATGGGTTGCTGTTGTCGAGGCTTGTTGGGTCCAATCTGGGGACCGATGCCGCAGCACTCGACATCTTCGTGGGACAGCTCGAATCCCTCCTGGTCATCATCGACGCCTCCTGGTCCTCGTGGCTGCAGAGTCAAGCTTCACCTTTTCGCACCTTAATTACCCGACATTGGTGGGCATTCGTCTACTGAGCCCCTGGTCACTGGCAAGTGACCCAGACTGTCCTCTCTGCTTTCAGGTTCTTCACATCTTCGATACAGGCTTGGATCACAACGAACACTTTTCTTCTCCACGGCAGCAGCACTTTGCAGCAGATTGCCATTGATATCAATGACTATTCCCAACAGCATTTGACACCCATGCACCCGGCTTCCCTGGGTGAGGTAACTTGAGTACTCCGGTGCTCCCATGGGTGTTGGCCCTAGAACCCCTTAAGTCTAAAGGGGTTTGCTCAAAGTCCTCTCCTAAGTGTTCTTAATCTTTAAAATTGCAACCGCAACTTTCCCCATAGAAGCTAACAGCGTCTAGCGGCTGTGTTCTCACACTGCACGCATCCCCCGTAGGCCCCCTGTGTCACTATCTTGGGTGGTTCCTTGTGGTCCCAGCGATTCTACAGGCTCTAGGCCTTGTGTCTAGTCAAGTTATGGTTCTTATACAACTTTCTTAATAAATGGTTTGGTACCCCCTCTGGGGCCCAGTGTATATTGAGCTATTTACTGAAGTTCTATTGCATTTTAATGGTGTACTTTGCTCTGTAATCTCATAAAGGGATTACTAGTGTGTTTAGAAATAAATACATATATTTTATATACATAACTTTTGTGGTTCTCCTTTCATTTAGACATTCAAGAGGTTATAATCTGGTAAACCAAGCTGCTTAACACTCCTTCAAGACTAAGCCTGAAGGCTGCTCTCCATAGTTACCACTAGGATAACTTTTAATAAAGGTTGTCTTAAACCTATCATCAATAAGGGTTGTTTGGATTGGTGCAGGGTGCCCACTATAACTAGTGGACCGCATATGCAAGGTCAACTTCTCACACCTACAAAGCATTAATAACCCAGGCAAAGGCAAACGAGTCTTGGTGTACTTGAACAGGCAAGGCATTAATAGTGACTACCTGCAGGAAACCCACCTATCCCCTGGCTCTTCTGCAGTGTTTGCTAAGTCGTGCAGTACTCATCGATATTTTTCCTCCTATTGTACATATTCGCGAGGAGTCTCCAAACTTAGACATTAGAGTATTCCTTTCCTCTTTACTCATCCCACACTGACCCCGAAGGGAGTTACATTGTCTTACATGGTCTCCTTGCAGATAAGCGGGTTCTACTGGTGAATATATACGGACCTACTATAGATGACCATTCCATCCTTTAAGACATCTACACTCTTATTAGCTAGTTCAAAATGCTTGCTTTCCCATTGAGCGCTTCACACAGGGGGAAGAAGAAAAAACAAGCATTGATAAAGCCATTAGGTCTTGCCTGTGCAAGAGCTATTGGCTTTGCCTATGTGTATTAGCCATGCTGTACACCAGTGTGACTGCTGTTCAGCATGGTTAACTTATAGTGACGTAGAGGAGAGTGACTTGGAGTGGAATTAAGGTTGGGGTTGTGGAGTGTCGTGGTGGAGGGGTGTAGTGAGGTGACATAGAGTGGCTTAGAGGGGACTGCCATACTATGGAGTGGCATAGATGGGAGTAGTATGTCCTGGAATGATGTAGAGTTGAGTAATAGGCATAGAGGGAGTCGTGTAGAGTGTCAAGGTATTGACATAGAGTTCAGTAGGTTGTTTAGAGTGGTGTAGAGCAGTGTACTGAAGAGTGAAGCGGAGTATGCATGGTGTGGGAATGCATTCCAATTTCAGACAGATTTTCAATTGAAATAAACATTACATTTGCACAAACATACTGCTTTACTGATCAAACAATACACCGCACAAATGATGAGTGGAAATGGCACCTAGTATATTGATTTTTTTTTTTTTTATCACATAAAATATTTGTTTCCACCATACTTCAGAATAACAAAATAATGTGCATCATTTGGGCTTTCCTAATTTTAACATATTCTGAAATTTTACACATCTTATTTGCAGAGATTTAAATTTTGTTGTGTGCTAGAAAAAACCCTTTTCTTTTACACCCCCAGATTGTCCGATAAGTTAGAGAAAGAAAAGTAAACAATAATCTCCATGGAAGAGAGAACCTGACATTTGACCTCTGTTGTTGAATGCACAACAATATGACGAGATGAAAACAGAATTTAAAGACCTTTTTCACAGAAAGCGAGCACTCATGGAAGAACACTGAAAACAGGCTACGCTCCACGTATTGGCGAAGACATTCTCGACAGCCTAAAACAAAACCAGAAAATAGAAAGCAAGTAAATGCGAGTTACAAACGACAGAGCCAATGGTAAGCAGTGGGTGGAATGCATTGCCAGGAAAGATTTCAGAAACTCCCCATGAAGTTTTTAGGATTCACCCTAAAACATTTTTTACCTAGAGCATGAGCAAGTGGAAGTACACCACAGAGACATAGACATAAATCAGTACTAGATCTATGTTCCATCGAAGAAACAAACCCACAAAGGGGTAGCGAAGCCAGGATGCGCTGTCAAATGAGAAGCAAGGAAATGCGTGACGATGCAGCTAACTAATGTTTAGTAATGGGCTGGCTCTAAGCCTTTTTTAATTAAGTTTTTAAGTTAACTAAAGAACTCTCCAGCTCAAGCGCCATAAGACCTAAAATAGTGGAACTATGGAATTAACACAATTAAAGCTATATTGATAAATGACTACTAACAAATGTTTTATGACTTTATCTGATGAATTGTTTTTAGGCACTATAGTAAAGTTTTCACCATCCACATTAACAGTGTCAATTGTATTGAGCATAATATATTGAAAGGGTGAGCTGGTTGTACTAGGTTCTGAGACTTTGACTTCGAGGTCTCTGAGTGGATGCGCAGTCTACTGAGCGTTTTAACTGGTAGGCCTTGAGCCAACCAGGTTGTCGGTACCACTTGGGGAGGGGGGGTGTATGGGTTCTAATATGATTGATTGGCATGGTATGGATGCCTAGAGATGGAAACTATGTGATAGCAAGTCATCACTTTGCCTTTTGTCTAATATTATTGGATGTTTTTAGAAACCACGGTCCCTTTCAAGAAAATTACATAACCATTACCATAAAACTATGATCAGGGTTGGTATATTACTGTCCAAATTGAAGTTATTTGTATTTATTTGCATATTCGATAAACACGAAAAATATACAGTATCATGTAGTGGGCAGGAAGTGACGGAGTTCTGGAAATCAGCAGATTTCCTGACCTCAGGCATATAACTGTAAGGTGACTTTGTGGTGATACAAAAATAGCAGTAGTCACAATTCAAAGAACATCTTGTACTCCACATCAATCATGAATAACAGTTGGAGTTAAGATGTGGATTAGCAAACATAGCCAAAAAAGTTTTTCATATTTTTGATAAACCACTTTCAAATTTGTCATATGTGGAAAAATAATTCTAATTCCACCACAATGGTTAAATTCAGTATTTAAAAATAAATGATTATCAATTGTAATACTAACCATATAGTCCTTAAAATAATAACAATAACACTTCATTTTATTCCTCCCTATATTGATATAGATTATATGCATAATTTTCACTTGCAATTTCAAATAATAGTTGTTACATTTTACATAGACAATGTATTATGCTGTGAACGTTTACTATTTTATTATTTACATTAATCCACCGCCTCTTCTGAACAGGTGTCATTCTCTGTGTCTGTTTGATTTTCACAGGACGGAAGTCTGCACATCAGTTCATTTGAGGAAATTTAGACAGCAGACACATTTTGGCGTTTCCTAATACTGTTGCAAGCTAGTGGTTCTAACTTAGCCTGAGGTGCTGGCTACCCCTCCATTCAGTCCACTACCAGTTTATTTATTTAGGAGTTTTATATAGTGCTAGCCAGACCCAAAGGTATCGGCGTGCTTTACAACATAAGTAGTGGTGAAATCAATCAAAGAAAAACAGTATTATAGTATTGAGTCATGGCGAGTCAAAAGCCTGAAAGTATAATCACATTGCTCGCAGGAAATCACATTGTATAGAAGTATACAAATTGACTTGTGTGAGGACCCTTTGCGGGAGGAGGGGGGTTCAGGGACCATTCGAGAGGTGGGAGAGGTAGAAGGCTTAATGTTCAGGTGGCTGAGTGCCGCAGTGTGCTGGAGTTTTCGTTTGTGCAGCAGCTATCCATTCGGAAGGGATCGTTGAGGAAGATGTCTTTGAGTTGCCTTTTGAAGTTTACAAAGGAGGGGGTGGTCCTGATATGGACTGGGATGGAGTTCCAGATTTTGGGCGCATTTCCAGAGAAGGATCGTGATGTGGTTTTTTGTTTGCGAGTTCTTGGAGGGATGAGGAGTAGTGTTGCTACTCCTGAGGCTACTTGCCTGGCCTGATTTTTTGAGTTTCGCGGCCAGGTTGGCGGTTTTCCCTGTGTGAAGAGCTTTGTGCGTGAGACAGGCTGTTCTGAAGTTAGCACGCATTTCTATTGGGAGCCATTTTAGTTCTCTGAGTGCAGGCGAGATGAGTTCAAATTTCTTTACTCCGGTGACCATTCTGGCTGCTGCATTCAGAGTTGCTCTGAGTGGAGCCAGGTGGGATTTTGCTGTTCCGGTGGACAGCACTAGGGCTTGACTAGCATTTAAAGGTAATTCAGAGGGATGAAGGGTTTTATTTTGATGAGCAATTGAAGGTTGAGGAAGGCGCTCTTGGCGGAGTTTTTGATGTGTTTGGCCATGTCTAATTTTGGGTCCAGTGTGATTCCCAGTGATTTCACTGAGTCGGTCAGGGTGAGATTGCAGTTGAGAGCATCAATGGCTTTCAGCCATTCTGTGACTTCGGGGTTCTGTTCCTTATTTGAAATGAGAAGGATTTCTGTTTTGTCTTGGTTGAATTTCAAGTGATTGAGTGATAGCCAGTGTTGGACTTCTATTAGAGTGTTGTTTAGTCTTTGGATGTAGTCCATGGAGGAGGTTTCGAGCGAGATCTGGGTGTCGTCTGCATAGAGGTGGAAGGGGATGTTGGATTTTTTTAGTATGGCGGTGAGGGGTTCCATGTAAATGTTGAAGAGTTGCGGGGAGAGAACCGATCCTTGGGGTAAAACCCTGCTGACGGGGCGTAGGTCAGTCAAGAAGTTGTTGATTTTTATTTTTTGGGAGTACTTCTGTAGAAAGGAGGTGAACCACTGTCAGACCACCTCGTCTGCTCCCACCCTCTCTTGTAGTACCTTAATGAGTAATTTGTGGTCAACCCTGTCAAAGGTTGCCGATAGGTCTAGGAGAATGAGTAGACCTCATTGGCTATTGTCTAGAGAGTTGTAGATATCATCAATGACATTCAGGATAGCTGTCTCTGTGCTGCAGCCTTTTCTGAAACCAGATTGGTGAGGGTCTGAGTTTGTTGCAGTCCATGTGCTGGGTTAACTGGAGGAGAGCAGACCGTTCCAGGATTTTAGCTAGGAGAGGAAGATTGGAGACCGGTCTGAAGTTCTTCATATCATTTGTCAGATCCCAGTTTCTGTAATAGAGGTGTGACTTGTCCGATTTTGAGATAGTCAGGCATGACTCCAGTTCTCAGGGAGTTATTTATGATCTTGGTCCAGATCGGTGCAAGGGTGAGATTGATCTCTTTGGCCAGTTGAGTCGGAATGTGGTCCGAGACGTGAGTTGAGGGAGTGGATCTAGCAATCATTTTTGCTATCTCTGCTTCGGAGATGGGGTTGAAGAATTTACATTTGATTGGGTGGTGCTTGGGTGTGGTAACTTCTGTCTCAGTGAGTGAGCTACTGTCTGGGTGGCAGCGGTGAACGTCCAGGGAGAGCTCGATCTTTGTGATTTTGTCATCAAAGAAATTTGCAAAGTTTTCACATAGGTCTTTGGAGGCCTGCACTGTGGTTGAGGGGGGTTTTGAAGTTTGTTGTCTGACATTGAAGAGTTCTTTTGGCCTGTTTATTGCGTTGTCAAGAGCCCTACAAAAAAAGGACTTTTTTTGTTCTTGATGTGCTTATAGTATTTCCTGCGCACAGATTTGAGTTGATTCAGAAGGATTGTGGACGGGTTGTTCCACTAAAGTCTTTCTGCAGCTCTAAGCGGTCTTCTTTCCGTGTTGATGTCCGAGTTGAACCAGGATCTAGATGGGGTGTCCTGACTTTCCTTTTTCAAGGGGGCTAATTGGTCCATGATGGAGGTCTTATTTGCATTGTATTGTGAGGTGAGTTCTATTGTGGAGAGGTTGTCTGTGGTGATGGGGAGGAGTGAGCATACTTTTTCCTCGAAGTCCCTAAGAGGAATTTGACTTGGGTTTCTTGCCCAGTGGGGGGGGGGGGGTTCTCGCGTGCATGGTAGGCATTGGGTAGTTTGGTTGATATGTAATAGAATTATATGATGAACTGACCAGTCCACCGGCAGGATGTGCTCTGCTCCCTTGTGTTTTTCCTACTTCCACACTCGCCCACTTGGACTAGGTGACTGTGGGTCATTCAGAAGGCCTCTTGCTTATAGCGGCTTGTTAATTAGCACTGTCAGCATATTTCTTGAGTTCGTTCCTGCAAGGTGTAAGTTTGACTGTCTATCTCCCCCCTTCTTTATGCAGAATAGATGAAATCTCAAGTCATTCACGTGATGTACCGAAGATTTTGGTGCATACAGCAAGCCTGAGAATTGCTCTAATTTGTCCATTAGTTCTTCAGAGATCCCATTAGTCTCCGAGCTGTAAACATGTTTCCTGTGTATGTCTGCTGGCAGACAGGATTTTAAATACACATACTTTTCCTTTTCCTGCAAATGAGCTTACTGTGTCACATCCAGTAAACGTATTGAGACCCATCATAGATCGATGGACAGTTTTACCAAGAGTTTAAGCTATTTTCCCAATGTCAAGGATTCGCATGCGTAGTGTAGTACCACATTTCAGAAATAGTTAAGTCACGATTCTGTCATGGAATACCAAACAAGTAATAAATACATTGGTGTCATCTGAGCTGATCATTATTGCCTCATAACCCTAATTAGCAGTGTGTGCAGCATGCAGCAACAAGCGACCATCTGCTTTTTCATGTGTATTTTTCTATTGGACACTTCGTGGCTCCCTTCAGATGTAATTTTGTTTCATTTATCTTCCCAGTTTATAAATAGTGTTTTATTCTCAAGTTTTACAAAACACTACGTTTTCTTCCAATGGTTAGCAAGAAATGTGATCGATTGTTTTATTCCTTACATGGCTTAAGAATTTCCTCCACAGTCTGACAATCTGGGAAGGTCAGATGCTCTCTAACTAGTGCTAGAGTTCTTCTCCTCCGATTGTCCTATTGCTGTTCTTCATAGACGTCTCATTGTACACATCCAACACAACATTGATTTTTTGACTCCTATTTCCTTTCCACAAAGCCATGGACAAGACAGACATAGCCGCCTCACCAAAGTTTGATTCCTCTCCTTTTACTCACTGAATAAGAACTACACAATCAATCAGTGCGGCTGAATTTCCAGGTATTTTCTCAGCAGGGGTAATGTTTTTCTGCAAGTGTTTAGCTAAAAAAGCTTTGTCTTTCGCAACAGACCTTCTGTAATTGCTAAAGCCCATGGAAAAGTTCCTAAAGGATGAGAGAGTACATTCACCATTTGAAGGTTCCGATTCTGTGCTGTCACAGTGATTTACCAAATAGTTCTGTGTCTGCTTTCATGATGATTGTCCTGCAATTGCTATTTACTGGCTTCTCCTTGGACAAGCTAGTGAAGGTTTTTAGGTTGTTCATTTTCATTGGCTCAAGAAACTTCTTAATAGGTGAATTATGCTCCAGTTTGATGTTTGTATAACATTTTTCACCTATTTCATGCACCTTCATTATGTTGGATACTATGTCTTGCAATGCCCTTTTTGCCATGGAGAGATTAATGAGATCATGTGGCCCAGTAATTGGTTTATCCAGCTTTGAACCAGACTAACAGCTCTTGCAACAGTATCTTCATCTTTCAATTTGTGACTCATGTAGATCTGTGCAAGAGCTAAAATTACGAACCATTTCCCATATCTGCACTAAAAATGTGCTTTTGTGTTCAACTATCACATAATATCTTGTCTTAGCACCCACATTGAGGTTGAACCTTGTTGTAGCACCCGGAGTCTTAGTGTGTATGTCCACTGTTCACTCTATTGCTTGATCGACCAGAATTCATCCAAACAGATTAACACCTGCTAACTGAACTAAAAAGCATCCATTGATGAAGTTTTGGTGCATCTCTGGATGTTTCACTGCAAGTAATATCATTTCAATATAGTATACAGGAAGATATCTAGCGTAGTTCATCTTGTCATACGCACAATACCATTGGATCATAGAGCGTATGGTGGTTAGATGTAAATGCCAGTTTCCTTCTCGAGCCGTTCACAGCAGAGCCAGCAAGACATTTTCAACCATTCCACATACATAATGCACAGAGATCTCGATTGTCATGATGAAGATGTTCCAGGAATACATCCCAAAGCTGTTTTGCTTTGGCAAAGGCAGCATTCTTCAAGAGGTAGTCTAATCTCTTTGGCATAAGTCTTTTGCAAAGTCCTCCATGAAAAAGTAGACTAGCTGAAGGTTCTCTTCGTAATTCTTCTCCACCTAGGAGATAAATTCCAACCAAGCCAGTCTCAACATAGATTCATACAAGCACTTATGTACTCGAACTGCACTACTTTACGTATGACCTTCTAGTACTGATGATATTGAGCATTTACTTATGCACTCCAGCATCATCTCACGACTGTCCGTATGACCTTCTAGTACTGATGATATTGAGCAGTTACTCATGCACTCCAGCGTCATCTCTGACACTTGCTTCAGCTTTTCGCATAATAGTCTGCAAATCTCTCTTCATAGTAAACAGGCTCCTGCACTAACGTGGTAAAATACTTTGGGAGCCTTGTTGCTTTCCACATTTCTCGCATGTGGAACGATGGAATGTGATTCCTTATTTGAGCTGCCTTTTACAAAGTTTTTCGTGACCAGTAGTCCTGCGGGCTTGTCAGCGTTACTCCATGTTGCACATTTGACCATAAATGAATTATACACTGTAGAAAAAAAGACAGGATGTGCTTGTTTCAGTCTTCTTCATAAAGCTGCACAACAAATCACCACCAGCTCTGGAAAAATAAATAAAAATATTTATAGATTCTCCAGTATTAGGGGTATCTTTCATAGATTCACATGCCTGAATCATTCCCCGTCGTCGGAGTGGGAGTCCCACGGTACATAAAAAAGCAATAATATACCATAAATATGTAGTAAATACCAATAAAAACAAACCAAGAAGTAAAATAGCCAAAACTACAGTAGAAAAATCTTCCACACCTATGACTATCCTACTCATTTTGTATAGTCCCAACTACAGCCAATCAGGCGCCAGCACCCACCAGAAGGTTCTCCCCAGAGGCTCAGGCTCTCAGATTTTCTACCGCACGTCGTGTGAAGGGAGTCTCCCTGAGCTCTGCTCAGTTTTTCTTCTCTATCTTCCTTTTGGATTTTTTCTTCAAGGATGTCTTCAAAGAAATCTCTGTTTAGAGCCTGTGAATCTTGTGGTAAGCTCCGGCCTTTTAAAGAGGACCCCCACAAAACATGTATTTGTCTGTATCCAGATCACCAAGTCAACGACTGTAAGATCTGCAGAACTTTTCCTCAAGTCTCTCGGAAAACAGAGAGGGTCGGTTGCTTTTGTGGCTACAAAAGCTTAAGGATTCTGATTATCCTGTGTCTGAGGTTGGCAGTATTGCCTCTGGTTCCACTTCAGCGTCTGGAAAGAGGCCTGCGTCTGAGGTATTGCCATCGTATTGCCATCGCCTGGGGCTAAGGTTGCTATGAAACATCAACCTTCTAAGGGATCTGACAAGCCTTCCACTTCTAAGGCTGCCCTCACAGGCAAGGACATGGAGGGTTCTTCTGCACCTCAAAAACGGTCCGCCAAAAGATTGCCTCAGACAGTTGACAAAGTTTCACCTCTGGAAACTTCTTTATCGCCGACGCTGCCATCTTCTGTCTCATCATCGACGAAGACCTCCGTCGACGCTACATCTACGTCGACAGTGACTCTCATCTTCCAAACCCCAGATGATCATGTCGACGACGGCTTCTTCACCAACTATGGTCTATGTATCTGTTAGACCTCTCTCGTCGACGACGGCCGTCGTCGACTCCTCTGAAGGCTCTACCGCCGACGGTATCTTCGGCGAGCTCCACTCCGGCGAGAAAGTTACCACCGTCGACTAAGGCATCGACGAAGGTTGTACCGTCGACGACTGCAATCCTGAGCTCCACTCCGTCGACGAAGTTATCACCGTCGACGAAGGCATCGACGAAGCCTGTCCCGTCGACGAAGCCTGTCCCGTCGACGAAGCCTGTCCCGTCGACGAAGCCTGTCCCGTCGACCAGACCTTTGCCGTCGACGAAGCCTGTCCCGTCGACGAGACCTTTGCTGTTGACTAAGTCTATGCCGTCGACGACCGAACCATTGACGTCTGCTCCTTTGGCAGCGGTGGACACACCGTCGACGCCGCAATTGTCCTCTTGCACTGCATTGCAGGTCTGGTCACCGTCTACGGTGTTCTTTACACCAAAGCAGTCTTTAATTCAAAGGCGTGAAACCGCTTTCCAACTCTCACCCCTACATATTTCACCTCAGTAGTCGTCGTCGCAGGTTCCTGACCCGCTTTTAGACTCTGACAGTGAGGATGACGTGGTTCAAAGTACATTCGGAGCAGCCACTAGTCCTTCTGAGCTAAATATATAGTTTCAAGAAGAGGAGCAGGAGGATATACAATCACCTGTACAAATGGCGTCCCCGGTAGACAGTGTACCTGTCTCGCAGGTGCCAATTGCTTTACTGACCAACCTACAGTATATGTTGGATGATTATTATAGAAGGTTTCCGCCATCTGAATCTACAGGCTCGGTGCCTGTTACTCCGGCTACTGAAGCGCCTGTGCCAGTCTTTCAACCAGCAAATCCTGCTTCACCTCAACCGCTCAATCAGCCTGTGGATCCTCAGTCTTCGGAAGAAGAGGAACAAAGAGAAGAAGAAGTACAGGATGAGTCGGAGTGGGATGAATACCAGGTGCAGACTCCGTCTCCTTCACCTCAGACTGTCTCAATTTCACCACCGGTGGACGTGGGTAGCTTCCACCTTTTGATGGAGCGTGCAACTAAATGCTTTCATATTGATATGGAACACATGGAACAAGACTGTTTTCTATATGACTTTAAAGATCAGCCCAGGAAACAGATCAAGTCTATACCCATCATTGACTTCATTTGGCAGGAGGGAATAAAGGTCATGGCAACCCCGGCATCCATTCCTCCAGTCCTGCCAAGAATGGAAAAGAAATACAGGGCACCGGACAAATCTCCTGCGCGCCTCATTGGGCAGCCGAAGCTTGACTCTGTAATTGTACAAGCAGCCCAAAAGTGGGCTAGAAACCCTTCCTTTCCTGTTACAGCCCCGCTGGACAGAGATGGCAAACGCCTAGATTCTATTGGGAAGCGCGTCTCCACTATGGCGGCTACGACTGTTCGAGCGGCTAATACTTTGGCCATCTTAGGAAGGTATGACCGACAGATGTGGTCGGACATCGCACCGTTTATTGACCTCCTTCCTGAACCTTCCAAGGCTGAGGCGCTGAAGATACTGCAAGAAGGCCAAAGAATCTCAGAAGAGATTATTGATTCCGCAGTTGATTTAGCCTCAACGGGCTTTCGACAACTAGCGGGCGCTGCGGTTCTGCGTAGGCAGGGGTGGCTGTGTTCCACTTCCTTCAGACAAGAAGTCCAGAATAAGGTACTGGACATGCCATATGATGGCGAATATCTGTTTGGCCCACAAGTGGAGGAAGCCTTACAGACGATAAAGAAGGATACAGAAACAGCAAAATCCTTGGGCGCCCTTCAATTCCGCAAGCCGCCCTTTCGAGGAGCGAGAGGACAGGGAACGTCCTCCAACAGAGGTGGATAGAACCAACAATCCTCCTACAGACAAGGCAGTCAGTGCTATCACACCCAGCGCTGCCAATCTTTCTGCCAGAGAAAGTCTACTTTTACCCAGAACAAAGGAAAGACAAATTACTGCGGAAAGGATAAGCGCCAATGAGACATTTCACCTGCCACCACCACTGCCCCACTCTCGAGAAAAAATTGGAGGGCGAATATCAAAATTTTACTCAAATTGGCTGTCGATAACATCAGACAAATGGGTCCTGGAGATTGTGGCCAGGGGCCATGCCCTAGAATTCGAGAAATTTCCTCCAAATGTACCCCCGAAAGGACCACCCCCAGCTCACCTGAAGGAGCTGTTTGCCCAAATCAGATTGATGATACAAAAAGGAGCGATCGAGAGCGTACCACAGAAGATGAGGGGAATGAGGTTTTACTCCAGATTTTTCCTAATAAAGAAGAAAAACGGAGAGTGGCGCCCGATCCTAGATATTCGCGCTCTAAACAAGTATTTAAAGAAGTTAACTTTCAGGATGTTATCGCTTCATGAAATATTACATCTTTTGGCAGCGGTAGATTACATGGTCACCTTCGATCTCCAAGATGCATATTTCCATATCCCCATTCTACCTCGCCACAGAAAATTCCTGCGCTTCAGGGTGGCTGGCAGGGATTACCAATTCAAAGTCCTTCCTTTCGGACTACGGTCAGCGCCAAGAGTCTTTACAAAGGTTTTGGCTCCAGTGGCGGCGCACCTCCGGCTGGAGGGAATCCAAATTTTCCCATACTTAGACGACTGGCTTATAAAGGCCAGTTCTCGCGAGGTTGTACATTATCATTTACAACAGTGTCTACACCTGTTTCAGTCTCTGGGCCTGTCCGTCAACCTCGACAAATCCCAATTGAAACCTTCTCAAAGACGAGCTACCTTAGGAGCAACATTGGACACGCAAAAGCTCCAAGCTTTTGTCTCGGAGGAGAGGCAAATGAAGATAAAACACATGGCGCAGAATCTGCTATCAAGAAGGTCAGTTTCAGTTCGGCTGTACAAGTCTTTTCTGGGGATGATATCATCTTGCATCCCATTAATACCAAACTGTCGCCTCAGGATGAGACCGCTCCAGGAAGAACTGAGCCTGCAGTGGCTACAGGTCTCCGGCACTTTCGAAGATCTCATCAGGATCACACAGCTCATGCGGAATTCTCTCCTCTGGTGGACACAAAAGCGACATCTCCAGCAGGGGTGCGCATTCCTTCAAGATGCACCAAGCCTCACCATCACTACGGATGCGTCTCTCGAGGGCTGGGGAGCGCATCTTCAGGGTCTCACAATCAGTGGCAAGTGGACTGCTCAACAAAGGCGGTGGCACATCAACTGTCTGGAGCGGAGAGCCATTTTTCTGGCACTCAAGGCGTTTTGTGCACTCATTCAGGATGCCAATGTGTTGATAAGAACAGACAACACAACAAGCATGCATTACGTCAACAAGCAGGGAGGAACACGATCACTTCTCCTGTCCCAAGAAGCCCAAGACCTATAGGCATGGGCCTTAAAGCTCAATATAAATCTTCAAGCAGTTCATGTTCCGGGATCAGAGAACGTCTTGGCAGACGCACTCAGCAGGACGACGGTCTCCACTCATGAGTGAGAACTGCATCAGCAGACAGTGGAACGCATCTTTTACCTGTGGGGTCGACCAGACCTAGATCTATTTGCGACAAAGACCAACAGCAAATGCCAATTCTTCGCAAGCTGGCATCCCAACAAGGACTCTCAGGGGGAATACGTTTTCGATAGATTGGTCTCTGACCTATGCGTACGCTTTTCCACCGGTTCCACTAGTCCCCATGGTTCTGCGGAAAATGAAGAAGGAACCGTGAAGATTGATCCGAATTGCCCCCAGACGCCCGTGCCAGTATATGTTTACAGAGCTTCTTCTTCTGTCAGAGTGTGAACCGATTCAGTTGAATCCAATCCCGAACTTACTCAGCATTCAGAACGGACAGGTTTACCATCCGGATCCAACATCACTGAGATTAGCGGCCTGGCGCCTTAGTACCGTGAGTTCGCCCACCTAAACATCCCGGAAGACTGCAAAGAGGTTCTGGCCAAGGCAAGGGCACCCGCTACCATAAAGACATACAGTCTTAAATGGAAGCGTTGTTGCATCTGGTGTCGCTCAAACGGGTTTCACCTTTTTTCAGCAAAGCCGGAAGAGATTCTACCTTTCTTCCTGCAATTAGCAAGATCAGGCCTGTCTCACGCAACCCTGAAAGTTTTTCTGGCTGCGATCTCAAGGTATCGACAGGATGGGACTAATTCCCTATACTCTGCGAGGATTATACAACAATTCTTTAAAGGCCTCTTTAGAATGTTCTCTCCAGTACGCCGACCACCTCCTGCGTGGCATCTTAATGTAGTCCTGGCACAACTCATGCATCACCCATTCGAACCCATCCACAAGGCCGACCTGAAATATCTCTCGTTTAAGGTATCACTGCTGCTGGCTTTAACATCCTCCAGGAGAGTCAGTGATATCCAGGCTTTCACAGTTCACCATCCTTTCCTGCAGTTTACAAGTGACTCTGTAATGCTCTGCACTAATCCGAAGTATATCCCTAAAGTACCTTCGAATTTTCACCTCAACGAACCTATAATTCTAAAGTCATTTTTTCCTAACCCGCAAACACCGGCGGAAAGAGAGTTGCATACGCTGGACGTTAAGAGATGTCTTAAATTCTATCTGCGGAGGACTTCCGCTTTGCGCACTTCTGACCAACTATATATCACCTATGGTGCAATTCGTAGGGGGCAGGCAGTTTCTAAACAGAATTGCGAGATGGATATCTACTACCATTGCCTTTTGCCATACACAAGCAGGACGACCGTTGCAAGCAGCTCCTAGAGCTCATTCCACAAGAGCAATGTCATCGTCTACGGCCTTATTTGCTCAAGTTCCTCTTCAGCAGATCTGCAGAGCGGCTACTTGGGCCAGTCGCCATACATTTACTAGACATTGTCTGGAGGCAACCAGCAAAGCTGATACTTCTGTGGGTCGAGCAGTTCTACGAAATCTTTTCAACTAAGGTGAGCCTCTGTTTTCCCACCTCCTTTACTGCTGTCAGACGCTTCCTATGTTTCTGTTTGTTACGCATGCTTGCATGATTGCATTCTGCTATGCTTAAAATTATATGTGTATTTTCAGTTTGCACTGTTATATGACTTATAGGCTGACAAGCTTGACTACCATGGGCGTCTCCCTAGCACGGATATGTACTGCCGAAGACGGCTGTAATGCCAGAAACCGGTCCCCGGAAGCTTGTTTCCTTCCCAGTGTAAGAATTGGCTTGGTAGTTTGGTTTGCCCTGTTCCCATCATGCACTGGGACAGGAACAGACTAATTTGCATATAGCCAGGTTCTGAGCTGGGATGGTGCAGTGAGCTAAAAAACGGTGTTGGATCTAGCCCTGATCTCTTGACTGGGTGAGAGTATTCTGCTTAATTCAGAAACTCTGTCCATCACCACCCCTTGTTGTTAAAGCTACTCTGATTCAGGCATGTGAATCTATGAAAGACACCCCTAATACTGGAGAAGAACAATAGTTACTTACCTGTAATCTGTGGTTCTCCAGTATTGGCGTCTTTCATAGATTCACATGAACCCGCCCACCTCCCCTCAGAGGCTTTTAGGCTATATTGGTTTACCTTCACTCCTTGCGAGAAAATCTGAGAGCCTGAGCCTCTGGGGAGAACCTTCTGGTGGGTGCTGGCGCCTGATTGGCTGTAGTTTGGACTATACAAATGACTAGGATAGTCATAGGTGTGGAAGTTTTTTCTACTGTAGCTTTGGCTATTTTACTTCCTGGTTTGTTTTTATTGGTATTTACTACATATTTATGGCATATTATTGCTTTATTATGTACGGTGGGACTCCCACTCCGACGACGGGGAATGATTCAGGCATGTGAAAGACACCAATACTGAGAACCACAGATTACAGGTAAGTAACTATTGTTCTTTTACTTGGTGTACTTAATATATAATCATAATTACTATTCTAAGTATTAATTTATATAATCACATTTATTGTAATTTTCTAATAGAGTTCTCAAATATTTATTTTGAAATATTTTCTATTTACATCAAAGTATATTGGGAGTGGTGTGGTAACACACAAAAGGCAATCCATACTTTGCAAAAAAATGATGTTAGAACCCATCCCCCTTAAATTCTAAAGGGGTACAGTCTGTAGAAGTGTTTGATAAACACAGTAAAGTGCTTCTTTGTAAGATTGAGATAATTTCTAGGAACGTTGTAGAGAATGCTGCTTAATTTGTGTCTGCATGACCAATCCAGTTCCCTCCTACATTAAGGGCCAGAGTTTTTTTTTTTTGGTGACTCTACCAACATTTGACTCCTGTCCCCAAGCTACAGTGATCATTTCCTGCCATATATAAAATCTAGTGAATGTTCAAGCTTTTGCTACTAATTAGCTGTCTACCACAGGTACTTGGGGTGTTTGTGGCTACTTACCTGACAAGTTATCGATCATGTTTGTAATGTATTTAACCATTCCCGGACAGCCTGACCTATCATTTTAACATGAACACTACCTTAATCTAGCCTTTACTAAAACCGCCTTTCTTGAACCTCAAGGGCATAGTAAATGTCTACCTAATAAAAAAAAAAAAAACATTCCATATGTGACAGAGCTTGTAATGTGTGCACTGTAGCAGCTGCAACCTATCTCTGTACTTACAAACTTTAGCTGTGACACGGATGTGATTTTTCAAACAAGATGCATGGAGTATGTGATTTGTCAAGCCCTTGAATAAGAAATTACAAGAGACCGGATTTCTATCCATTTACCTATAATCACGTCCCTTTCTGACTGTGGAGCCGGCAGGCCCATCTTATCCAATTCCCCACTTCACATACCGGTGGCCTTGGGGTGTCCCCTACCTGGTCAAGGCCCTATTGTAAGGACTCCAATTGCCTACACTCATTCCCAGGGTCGAAACGTCAATGGCTTCATTATCTGTTTACCTTTGTGGACAATACAGATAGATTGACTGAGTCCCTCCAATCTGTTCTAACGTTATGGTGTTGCAGATAGACTAAGCCTTTGGCAAGGCTTGATTGGCTTCTTTCATGATTTAGATGTATATATTGTTCATTGCCCTCCTTCTTTCACTTACCCTCACATCTGCACATTGCTGCACTTACCCCCCCCCCCTCCCTTTTGGGGCAACTTTTTACAGTTGTGTTTAACAAATGTTACTCCTTGTGAACATGAGAGTCCATGTTCCACATGAATAAAATGTGGTCAATATGAAGAATATTGTTTGTAATTGCTTTAAAAGGCGCTGTTGATGTTAATATTTCTCTTTTCAAATTTGTGTCCACTGAGGCCATTTTTCCCGTACCGCCCTTTATCCTGGTCCTAGTGACGTGTTGGGGATAACACCATTGTATTGTAACTCTACAAACTTTCTGGACCACAAACAGACTGGTTTCAGACCTGAACGTGTTACTGAATAGGAAACAAGGAGGATTTCGATTTATGGATTACCTAACCAAAGGGAGATCTGGTTGTTCTCCCTTATGGTTTTTCACAGACCGCCAGTCTGCGATTCAGATTTGCACTTTTAGATCTAACTTTACACAGTCCATGTGTGTGGTTCCATAGGGTTGTGACTTTTTTACTACGTTTGTAATTATTCCTTGCACACTTTTGCCACTTGTCAAGTCATTAACTGTCAGAGTTTTAGTAATCTGACCCCATCACTCGTTAACCTCCCTACCTCCTCAAAGGGGGCCTTACACAGCCTGACCAGATGAATGTTGCCAAAAACCAGTGGTTGAGGGACAACTTGTTAACAATAAGTTCCTTCAAAACTGATGTATTAGTTGATGGCCAGATGACCTGCTTATGGAGCCCATGCATGTGCTAGAGTGCTCCGAGTTCCAGCCCTATGCTGTCTTGATGTTGCATGGGATATTCAATTTAAAATGTGCTACTTCGTCCACGAGGCCTACTAGAACTTCGGACTTACCTTACTGAGGAGCCGTTGGCCCCTTATTTCCTGACCTGAATATTAAAGTCACCCTCTGCTCTGGTAATTAAGATTTTAGAAATCCTAATTGAAGCTGTCTCTGTTGTTGCAACACAATTTTGGGTTTATTTCTAAGATTCAAGGGAATTGAGCCTTATTCTAACTTCCATAACATTTCATATGGAAATGACAAGCAAATGTGTATATGTTGGTGACCTTGAGAAGTATATCCAATTGTGGATGAAGGAGAACTACCTCTTCTGAACATGTCTAAATTGAAGATTTTTATGTTGGGTGACTTGCCCCTAGAGCAAGGAGAGTCCAGCTTCTAATCTAAATTGTGACACATCATGCAGTTTTAATCAATGCAGACTTCTCCTTTGTACCACAGATCAACATCTTAGTGAAAACTAGCAACAGTTTTAACTGAAAAATATAAACACAGAAGTTGTTGAACTCAAAATCAATCTGACAGACTCAAATATTAACGTCCGTGCTACAATTTATATATCCTCTTTATATCGGGGAGTGAAATTCAAGGTTCGAATGTTTAAATCCTTCTGGGGAGCAGAGCTGAAGTATATTAAATTGCTATGACCACCCCGCTATTCTCACCACTAGGAAGGGTGCAGCGAGGACTCAAAACATCCATGGGAAGTTTCCCCAAAGATTTCTCACATCCACACTCCTTATTGCATAACTTATTTGCTAACACTTGGAGCTAAGAGGTGTAGGAAATGTATCCACAGAATATACACACACGTTTCATAGGGTTGGTGATGAACCTTTGGTTTCTGAACAGAACCTTCCCGCTAGTGCTTAAAGTACATCCATGTTAATTTGCAAGGCAGCATCTCAAGACCATGTTACTGGTGTTCTTTGTGTGGTGCAAGTGGCGTTCAATTCTTCTAGTTTTTCTGCAAATGGCCTTCTCCCACATAGAAAATTCCTTATCAGTTTCTGGCTGCCAACCAAGAGAAAATGTAGGCGCAAAGGACATTGCCACTTGAGGGGGAAATACTGCAACCTTTCTTGGCTGGGCTGGAAGGGGGTGAACTCTCCATATGCAGCTTCCATGTTACTTCTCAGCAGCCTCCCAGAGAGGACAGATGCTTCCTATGAAGTAATTTTGAAATAAACTTACATCTGGAAAAGGAGGCTTCACAGAATTGGGAATGTGTATCTCTCTGATGGTGCTATGCCAGAGTCAGAGGTGGGATAGGTGTGAGCAGCTTGAGAGTGGAGATACCTCATCCAATGAAGCCTTATGCAAGAGAAGCACAAACTAGAAGCCTTTATCTTCATGGGCAAGCTAGTTATGTACACCCAATTACTCCATGCACATCAAATGTGTTGTGAAAGGATGGGAAATGTAGACACCCTTCCAGCCCTACACGCTCCTCAAAAATAATTCTACATCCAAGTTCACAGAAGTAGGTACTTTGAAAAGAACTGGGCGACCAAGAATGGCATATTAGTTTTGGTTAATTTTCTCTGTACTGTAAGGCAATAGGTTCTGCCCATCAAACAAACCTGATTTTTTGGTTTTCGTTTACCTGATTTTTTTTTAACCTTTTTACTGTGAGTGACCCTCCCAACCGGTGACTACCCCACAGTAAATTCATGGTAAATTGACTGCTCATATTTAACACCATTGTCTGCCTTTTATAATAAGGGTGCTGTGACTCAGCAAGAGTAAGGGTCACTTAGCTGGTATCACGTGAACACGAATGTGGGCTGTGCGTGGGAGACTCCTGTCTTGCGCATCCTGGTAACTGCGCACAAGTAGCTTGGCACAGAGGGGACTCTGCAGGATTGGATATTGACCTGGGCTAGTCCTCATGATGTTAGTGTACACTCATAGGGAAAGTCAGTGTAGTCTACTGCCTTGTCTCCAGTGACCCTTCATTATACATGTATGGGGAAGACTGCCTTGGAGTGTAGCTTCGCTTCCCCTTGACCTACAGAGACGTGTCGGTACGGGATGGAATCTGTATGCCAAAATCAAATTGGAGAGTTCAAAAAAAGATCTGTATTGCTCTGGATCAGCCCAGTATCAGACCCAGGCCTTTTGTCACCCTGCTGTACAAGTTAGTTACATTTCTCTTCTGCAACCGGAACAAAGGCCTCTCCACACAAAGGGAGCAGATAGGTGTTCGTCTTAGCTCCTGAGGGGGAAAGGGGTGGAGTTGGAGGATCTGCATCGAACAATTAGCTCACACTCAACTAGGGATGTACCACCCCACGCCCACTATTAGAAATGGGGGTCTTTAGTTGGCAATGGTTTGCACCTTTGTCCAAGTAGGTACCCTTGCTTCTGGCCAGGGAAAGGGAGTTATGCCCTTAGACAACCCCTGCTCACCCCCTTGCTAGCTTGGCACGAGCAGTCAAGATTATCTCATAAGCAATGTGTACAGCATTTGTGCACTCGTACAGTAACACTGTGAAAACGTTATAATAGACATCACACCAGTTTAGAAAAATATGAAATCTGTATCTAAACCAAACAAGACCAAAATGACAAAAATCCACCATACATATGTCAAGATATCGTAAAAAATAGCTTATTCCCAAAAATAAAGCTTGTAGCAACAATTAGCTCCACCTTGGGCTATTACGACGACGTGACCAATGAAAATCTCAAAGTACATGGCCGACCGCCTGGTGAGCAGACTGGACACTGAGTCTCATGGACCCCCAAAAACAATACCTTGGCAAACTATGAAAACAAAAAAGGCGCATGGCGTTGGGCCGGTAAGGTGTTGGTTCCTTATGACCACAGGCGAGGTGACGCATCGGTTCCTTACGGCTACAGGGGAGGTGAGGAGTATGTTCCTTACTGCAATGTAGGGGAGGTGAGGCATCTGTTCCTTACTGTGGCCGGGGAGTTGAGGCATCAGTTCCTTACTTTTGCTGGGGAGGTAACATTGCTTTGGCGGTGAGGTGGCAGTTCCTTACAACAGTGTGGGTCGATGGATTCAGGAGGTCACCCATGTCTAGTATCCGCTCAGTAATGATGAGTCACCGGCTTGGACTGCTTTGTGAGTGTCACCAGCAAGGCCCTTAGCTCGGGTGCAGGCAGCGGCCTTGCTGGCGGTGTCGGAGTTGATATGGTGAGGCATCGGGCGTTGCGTCGTGCACTACACAAGCCGTACCCACAGCTTCTTTGCAGGTCGCTCGCCGACATCAGGGTTGCTTTTCTTCCTCTCTGGCAGCTGAAACTGCATTTCAATGTGCAGGGGGAAACTAAGTCTTTGTGTCCCTGAAACTTCAGAACTGGAGGCAAGCTCTACACCAAGCCCTTGGAGATCTTCAAGCAGGATAGACAGCACAGTTAATTCTTTGTCCTCTCTTTGGCAGAAGTAGCCACTGTAGGCCAACCCAGCAAACCATCCACACAGCAATGGCGAAATATTCCTCCTTACAGCTTCTCCAGCTCTTCTCCTTGCCAGAGGTCCCTCTTGAGTCAAGAACTATGATAACTTTCTGTGGTCTGGTCCCCATTTTTAGACCACATTTTCCTTTGTTCTCTTGTGGCAAGTCTCTCAGCTTAGTCCAAACCAGTTCTGTCCTCTTTGGTGCAGCTTCTTGGCAGGAGGTGGAGACAGCATTGGTCACAGGAGACTGGGCCTATTCAGGTGCATGGAAAACTCCTACCACTACTCTAAATGCAACCCAGGTCTATTCAGCCCAGCTCTGAGTCATCGAGGAAAGGCAGGACACACCCCAAACCCCCCTCTCAGTGGCTGTCTGTAGTGAATGTACATTCCCAGGACATTCAATACAAAGGCACATATGATGGTTGAGCCAGAAAAAGTTTCTAAAAGTGGTATTTTCCACCCCATGATTCAAAAAACATCCTTACTAAAAGAAGTGTTCAGAGAACCTAAACTCCAGCTTTCTATCTTGTCCCCATGTGAACTTGTACGTGCAAGTTGTTTGAGTATCTCCTGTGCTATCCTATGGGACAGATAGCCTTTCAATAATGGAAAAACTAAGTACACAATATATCACTATCGGGACATGTCACACATCTAGTACATGTCCTACCTTTCACATACACTGTACTCTGCACCGGGTGTTCCTTGGGCATACCTTGGAGTTGACTCGCATGTAAGAAAAGGGAAGGCTAGGGCCTGTCAGGTAGGCGTACTTGCCTGGTTGACATGGCAGTAACAACTGCGGAGACACTGCAGTGGCATGTCTGAGACACCTTTAAAATGCTGCCTGTGTAAGTGGCACTATCAATGCTGCAGGCCCGCTAGCAGCATTTGATTTACAGACCTTGGGCGCACACAGTGCACCGTACAGAGTCTTAGCAGGAAGTCAAATAAGCCAATCATGGAAACACTAATCCATAATCAAAATGAATACAGGGAGCACTTGCACTCTGGCACTGATCAGCAGTGGCAAAGTGCCCAAAGCATCTAGACCAGCAGAAACGAAATTCGGCACACAGCAAAAATACAGGAGACAGAGGCCAAAAAGACAGGAGGAAACCCAGCGAAGGATGCAATGTCTAACGCGTGTCCCCTACAGCTGAAAAGTGGGGAGAACCACTCACCCACCCACCTGGGAGTTACCTTCGCTAAGGCAGAAAATCTGAACAGGCCATCAGTATTGGTGTGTTCTTTACCAGGGCGGTTGTTCAAGCGTGAAGGCCGTCCCCTGTAGGGAAATGGACCATCTCAACAGTTTTGGGTTTTCACCCCTAATCTGCATCAGCCATCTGATGGGCCTGAGGTCGGTCTGAACCAAGAAGTGAGTCCCAAACAAGTAGGGATTCAGCTTCTTCAGCGCCCAGACCACAACAAAAGCCTCACATTCAATCTCACTCCACCTCCTACTAATGAAGGCCACAGGTTGGTCTAGGCCCTTATCGTTTAGGTGTGAGAGAACTGCCCCCACACCATGCCTGAAGCATCTGTCTGCACAACCAATTCCTAGGAGAAGGTTGGGTGCCTTGAGCACATGGCAGATTTCAGGGCATCAAAAACGGTCTGACATGCATCAGTCCAGATCACTTTCCTGGACTGCTTCCTGGAACTTGGCTCAGTCAAGAGGGCAGCAATGGTGCCATATCCCCTTCCAAACCTCCTGTAATAACTGGTGAGGCCTAAAAAGGCTCTCACCTCTGTCCAAGTCTTGGGGGTTCCCAAGCCAGAATGGTGTCAATCTTAGGCTGTAGGGGCGCCACTTGGCCGCTTCCTACCTGGTGCCCTAAGTACACCATGGATCCCTGCCTGATATGGCACATACTGTCCTTCATTGTGATACCTGCCCTCTGCAGCGCTCTCAACACTTCACAGAGGTGTTGCAGATTTTCTTTCAAAGTGGCACTGAACAGTGAACTGTCATCCAGGTAGGCATCACTGAAATCTTACAGTCCAGCCAACACCTCGTAAACCAACCTCTAAAAGGTGGTAGGGGGATTCTTCAACCCAAAGGGCATCACCCGAAACTGGTAGTGCCCTTCTGGCGTTAAAAATGCAGACCGCTCCTTGGCCCCATCAGTCAAGGAAATCTGCCAGTACCCAGACGTTAATTCAAATGTGCTGAGGAACTTGGCAGCTCCCAATTGATATGAGCTAATCAGCTCTGGGGATGGGGTGTGCGTCAGTCCTGGTGACTGAATTGACCCTTTGATAGTCAACACAGAACAAGAGTTCTGGGGTTGCACCTGGTGCAGCAGCCTTTGGACCCAGACTATTGGACTGGCCCAAGGGCTGTTTGAGGGCTCAATCACCCCTAGTGTCAACATTTTGGAAAAGTCTTCCTTGATGCTAGCTTTGACCCAGTCAGTCAACCTGTATATTTTGTTTTTGATGAGGACTGTCCCCAGTGTCCACGTCATGGACACACCACTGAGTGACACCTGGGGTCAGGGAGAACAGCGTGGAAAACTGCCCCTTCAGTTGGTGACAGTTCCCTCTGCTGTTTAGGGGTCAGGGTGAGGGAGAGGTTTACACTGTCCACTGACTCATCATGTTCCTTAACAGACAGGAGGTTGGGGAGAGACAGCCTCCTCTTCCATTCCATCATCTGTTGCCAGAAGCATGTTGACTTCGGAATTCTTAAAGTGAGAGACTGCAAGTCCACCAGGTATATGACGTTCCTCTTGCACTCCACCACCTCAAAAGGCTCAGTCCACTTGTCCTGGAGAAAACAAGGCTCTACCGGGGCCATGATCCACACTTTCTGGCCAGGCTGAAACTCCATGAGAGTGGCATTCTGATCATACCAGCGTTTCATCTCCTCCTGACTGACTTCTAGATTTGCCTGAGCGAGTTGTCTGAAGTGCTAAGTCTGGTTCCTGAAGGTCAGCAGGTTGCTAAACACATCCTGGGGCGGTTTACTGGGTGCATTCTCCCAGCCTTCTTTGACCAGACTCAGAGGTCCTCTTGTAGGATGCCCATAGAGGAGTTCAAAGGGACTGAACCCTAATAACTTATGTGGTACTTCTCTGTAAGCAAACCGGCTTGGTAAGAGGATGTTCCACTTAAGCCTCATGGGTTCTGCAAGACCCTTAATCATGCCCTTGAGGGTCCAGTTGAATCTCTTAACTGGCCCATTACCTTGGGGGGTGGCAAGAAGTGGTGAACTTATAGATAACACCACCCTCCTCCCATAAGGACGCCATATACTTAGATATGAAGTTTGTACCCAAGTCGGATACCACCTCTCTGGGGGGACCCCACACGGGAAGAGATCCCCATCAAAGCCATACTTACAACAGGGGCCGATATTGTCCTGAGAAAGATAGCTTCAGGGTTCCGGGTGGCATGGTCCACCAAGACCAGGAGGAACCTGTTGCCCATGGCTGCGTTGAGGACCAGTGGCTCCACAGTGTCAATATTGACCATCTTAAAAGGGGTGCCGACTACAGGAAAAATTGGAGAGGAGACTTACACTACCTCCCACTTTTACCACTTGCCTGGCAAGACATACAATGAGCATCAGAGGGTCTGTGCATTTGGGGCCAAAAGAAGAGGGTGACAAGCCTTTCAAAGGTTTTGTCCTCCCCAAATGTCCTGCCAACGGCACATCTTGAGCCAGGACCAGTAGTAAGGCTCTGGAGCTCTTGGGTACCACCAGCACATGGGCTGACCCAGGCTCAGCAACCTTAGGCTCGCTATACAGGAGACCATTCTCCCAGTAAATCCAATGTGAGTCAGACTGGTCACCAGCTGCCTGGTGTGCAGCCTGCTGCCTTAAACCAACAAGAGGATGGCATTCCTGCTGCTTCTTGCAGAATTCCTCCCTGCTGGGACACCCTTCCTGCTGTCAGTGGGTCAGCTCAGCAGGTCCCCCAGTTTGACCACTTGCTCCCCAGTAGGCTCCAGGGCATTCCGCTCGAGGTCTCACTCCTGTACTGTGGGAACTTCGGTGAGCTGTTTTCCGGCACCTCTGCCTCTTCTCTTTCTGCCCAGTACCTGGGCCACTCTTTTGGGCTCCAGATCCTCTTGATCAACCTTACCGACTGCCATTGACCAAGCGGTCATACAGACCCACTCGGACATACCCAACATCTCCAGATGAGACCTGTGTTCCACTTTCTCCCAAAGTGAACTTTCCAGGTTGTTGCCTAGCAGACAGTCAACCTGCATAGCTGGCCTTACAACCACCCTTAAGGTACCTGAGGACCCCCTCCCACAAGGGAACCTGTGCCATTTTGCAGAGGCACTCCGTTGTCCGCTGCAACTACTGGGTGAAGTATGTTGGGGATCACCTGCTTTTTAGGCACCAGACACCAGCTGACAACTAACAGCTGTCACACTAGCTCCGCTGTCTCTCAGAACTTCCACCGAAGGCCATTGATGGTCACCATCTCCCCATATGTTTTAGTTTCTGTGGGCAGTTGGGTCCTCTGGACCATCTCACTGTCCCCTAGTGAGACCAGGGTCAACTCAGCTGGCTCCCACCCTTTCTGTGGGTCCAACTCCTCCCCCAACCATACACTTGCCAACACACAGGACAGTGCACCAGCGGGTGGAGGTGTAAACATGGGACACTTAGGATCCTCAATGAAGTGACCACCTGATCACAAGCAAAATACTTTCGGAGACCCCTCTCTGCAGGCTTCTCTGTAGCAACATATTGTTTGGTTTTTTTTCCACTTGGGGCCTGGGAACCTTTCCCTTGGGAATTAGATTGGGGCCCTTTCTGGAACTCCTTCCGTTGTACCCTTGTCTGATTCTTCCACATACCCCTTGTGGACCCTGGTGCTGACCCAGCAGTCCGCCTCCAGAGCAAGAGTTCTGAGGTCCGCCCGCTTACTGTTAAGCAGGTGCTGGCATAGCTCTGGAGAACTACTAGCAGACAAGTGCTCCCATGCCATCAAATTCTAGAGCCCATGAAAATCCGATAACTGGCTACCCTTCACCCAACAAGGAGCAGCTTGAGCCTCCACCATAATATGCATACTCCCGAGGGAGTGCCCTATAATGCCCTGCAGGTCTTGAAATTTTCGAACCTCATTTCTGTAGTTAGTGATGTGCCCTGGACGGCGGGCCACCACCAACCATACAAATAGAGTGCAAAGAAGCTGCAGGAGCACAGCTCCGCCCACCCATCCTTTCTTCCACTCGGCCTCCTTCCCTCTCCCAGCCCCCTCCCCAACTCTCCCCATTCTCCCGCCCACCATCCCCCCCCCCCCAATCCCCATCCCCCCAAGACTCAGACATTTTGGAAAATACTGATCCAAAAGGACCTAACCAAGGATTTTCCATTCGGTTCAAGCACTCCAGAGGCTGGAGCTTGTGTTCTACAGCTTGGGAGTGCAGCACCCTATCTGGGCTAAGTGTATAGATGCAGTTATTGTGGCGTGATGGTGTCTAATAAAAAGGTACATGTTCAGTGTCCTCTAGGGGCCAAATCTGTTGTTGCATGTATAATTTAAAATGTGGTATCCTCTAGTGGCTTTTTTTTATAATTGTATTTTCAATGGTTGAAAGTATATAAAAAACATCCAGACACGTGAAGTTCATTTGTAAATGCTGTATGGAAATAATGTTGACAGGGACTACTGATAAATGACTCTTTTATGAACATTAAGTACATTTACTCAAGATTATTGATGATTGCGTCTACATACTGCATATATGACACTTTAGGGGGTCCGATGTGATAATGCAGTATCATCAAAGGTATTTCCACCAGCCTTATGTATATTTGTAAATTAGTGCATAGTATTGAGTAGTGTTTGTGTAATAAATGCACTTGTAATTTTTCTAAAGAAAAAGCAAACCCTGGACAATCATTTATTGAGTGTTGTTATTGCGTGTCAGCTAATGGTGATCACTAGCCCACACTATCTCTCTTGAGTAGGCCTTGGATTGCTCTGCTACCCTGACAGAGTTGAGCGCTGTTTGGTTCTCAGTGGGGGCAAATGTGGACCCATTACTTCTGCAGGCCACACAACTAATGGCCCATTACCTTATGTGTATGTTTTGCTAGGTTGAATTTGTAGCTCTTCTGATATGTGATGGCCAATCTCTTTGAAATAGCTTGTTCCTCTGCATGCTGCAACTTAATAATATTCAGTATACATGCCCTACTTTGAAAGCAATATAAACTGGTTACATAATGCTCATGACTCATTGACTTTTTACAAAAATTCCGGTACGCCCTTACTTTGCGGTTCTCTGAGTAGTTGAATACCCTGGTGCAGGCATGTCCTTGGCAACAAACTTCACGGTTCAGCACATGCAAATACATTACATAATGAACCTGTATTTATTTAGAGATTTCTTCACAGCTGGCAAACGTACAGATGCACTCACAAAACTATTCCCATAGATTTTTTTCAGATTGTTACACCCACCTGGTCTAGTCTATTATTAATTAAATACATTAACGAACAGAAGTTAACAGAACACACTTTGAAATCCAGTGATTTAAGACCTGGTCACACATAGATACCCGTAATGTTGTCCTTTAGAAACGATTCAGAAAAGGGGGTGGTGATGAACAGAGTGTCTGAATTAAGCAGACCACTCTTACCCAGTCCAAAGATGAGGGCTTGATCCATCACCGTTATTTAGCTCACTGCACCATCCCAGCTCAGAACCTGGCTATATGCAAATCAGTCTGTCCCTGGCCCAGTGCATCATGGGAACAGGGCAGACTAAACTACCAAGCCAATTCTTCACCAGAAAGGAGACAAGCTTCCGGGGACCGGTTTCTGGCATTTCAGCCGTCGTCGGCCCGGCTTGCTTGAATCCTGATGGTGCAGTGAGCAAGGGACTCATGTCTGAAGTATACCCTGCCACACCTATAGTGGCCAAAAACGATTCAGAAAAGGGGGTGGTGATGAACAGTGTGTCTGAATTAAGCAGACCACTCTTACCCAGTCCAAAGATCAGGGCTTGATCCATCACCGTTATTTAGCTCACTGCACCATCCCAGCTCAGAACCTGGCTATATGCAAATCAGTCTGTCCCTGGCCCAGTGCATCATGGGAACAGGGCAGACTAAACTACCAAGCCAATTCTTCACCAGAAAGGAGACAAGCTTCCGGGGACCGGTTTCTGGCATTTCAGCCGTCGTCGGCCCGGCTTGCTTGAATCCTGATGGTGCAGTGAGCAAGGGACTCATGTCTGAGTATACCCTGCCACACCTATAGTGGCCAAAAACGATTCAGAAAAGGGGGTGGTGATGAACAGAGTGTCTGAATTAAGCAGACCACTCTTACCCAGTCCAAAGATCAGGGCTTGATCCATCACCGTTATTTAGCTCACTGCACCATCCCAGCTCAGAACCTGGCTATATGCAAATCAGTCTGTCCCTGGCCCAGTGCATCATGGGAACAGGGCAGACTAAACTACCAAGCCAATTCTTCACCAGAAAGGAGACAAGCTTCCGGGGACCGGTTTCTGGCATTTCTGGCATTTCAGCCGTCGTCGGCCCGGCTTGCTTGAATCCTGATGGTGCAGTGAGCAAGGGACTCATGTCTGAGTATACCCTGCCACACCTATAGTGGCCAAAAACGATTCAGAAAAGGGGGTTCATCACCACCCCCTTTTCTGAATCGTCCTTTAGAAACAGCATTGCAATTCAATTCAATTCAAAGATTCTTTATTTCGGCATTAATGCCATAAAAGAAGCAATTCATATACATACAATAAAATCAGAATAAAACTGTACAGCGTGGAACATAAAAACCATTGGTTAAAAAACACATCATTAATGTTGGAGACAATTATGGACAATAACATTAGAGTTCTGCAATGGACCCCCCATTAATTACTTAAAAGAACATTTTGACAATTCTGTCTCTGGAGTTCAGCCCATTTACAATTGATATCCCAGTTTTTTCCTTTGGAAAAAAATACAATGCAAAAATCTACTAGCACTAAATATTATAGGTTGTGTTGTGTTAGTGGAGAAAATTCTCAGGGCCTGTGAGCATGATCTCACGCCTAGGGCTAGGCATATTGGTTTGATCCATCTTTTCCTGGCCTGTACATATAATGGGCAGAAAAAGAGGATATGTTGCTCATTTTCTTTTTGATGGCTTCCACACATAGGGCAAAGTTCGTCTGTCACTAAGTTTGGAATATTTGGACCGCTGGTCCAGCGAGCCAAAGTTGAGCTTATTTGGAGGTTGCCATATCTAAATTTTAAAAATAAAGTTTTTGCAAGTGGCGGTTCTATTTCATCCAAAAAAGTCTCAAAGATTGGTTCGTCTTTAAAAGTGAGGAACTTTGTTACTAATGTCCCACCAGTTGAGGCACTTGTGATCATGTTTGTAATGTAGGTCCAGAAGGCCCTTTTTAATATTTGTTTCGAGTTAGATGGTAATAAGTCCGGGTTTTCCCAAAAATGTTTCAGACCTAAGTTGTTAAGCCAAGTTTTGACATGTTTGAACCACGATATAACTTTGAAGTTGTCAAGCTCCATGATTTCTTTTAGCCCATCCCTGTAATCTTGTAGTTCTGGTACCCGCCATAGCCTAACCCATAGCAGCAGTGGGCGTATTATAATGTGGTGGTCCCTTCTTCGAAAGTTTAGGTCCAGTTGGAGGGGCACCAGGGGAGTACTTCTAGGGACCCTTACCAAACTTCTCATGAAATTATTGTCCAGGACACTGAAAGTGCCCTTGGACCCAGGGCCCCAAATTTCTGAGCCATAAAACACTGCTGGTTGTACTTTAAATTTAAAAAGTTCAACCGCAGGAGACACGGCTTTGCTAGTGCTCAGACTTTGTTCCCTGAGAATAGGTTTTGCATTCTGGGAAAATGTCATCTTCCTTTTTTCCAATTGGGCTTTCCAGGAAAATTTGGAATCCAATGTCACCCCATAGTATGCAAAGTAAGGGACCGATTCTAATTTTAATCCATTTAGGGTTAAGCAGCCTTTATCTGATTTAGTAGGATTTAGGGCCATACATTTAGTCTTTTTTCCATTTATCTCCAATCCCTTCTTAGTACAATACTCACTGAAGGAATTCAGTAGAGCTTGGAGACCTTTTTTTGTCTGGGAAATCAGAATAGTGTCATCAGCAAATAATAGGGAAGTTACCTTTTCTCCGTTTAGTTTAGGGGAGTCGTTTTTACATCCCTCAAGATGTGAGGGAATGTCATTCATGAAGAGGGAAAAGAGTGTAGGGGCCAGAACGCACCCCTGGCGGACACCACGCTCAATGGGAATTTTTGGGGTTAGTTCTCCGTTAGGGCCCCAGCGAATTCTCGCAAAATTTCCTCTATGAAGCTCTTTGATCTGGACTATTAAGGTAATTGGCATCCCTGCTGCACTCAATGCTTCCCATAATAACTTGTGAGGCACTAAATCGAATGCTGCCCTTGGATCGACAAATGCAACATATAATTGGCCCTTTTTGATCTTTACGTATTTCCAGTAAAGGCAACAGAATCGGAAAATTTGGTCTATTGTACTTACTTTGGGTCTGAATCCAGCTTGGTATCTAGTTAAAATTGCATTTTCATCCAGCCAGTCATTAACACGAAATAAGATATGTCGTGCATAGATTTTCTGGAGTATATCCATTAAGCTTATTGGCCGGTAATTTGAGGGGTCCATCCTGTCTCCTTTTTTAAAAATTAAAACAATTTCGGCTCCCTTCCAACTCTCTGGGAAGTCTAGATTGCGGGATAACTTATTGCACAGGTAATTAATATAGGGTACCCATACTTTTAAATCGTGTTTATATAAGTCTCCCGGAATCTTGTCTAGCCCAGGGGCTTAACCAGATTTTATTTGGCTTATTGCCAGCTCTGATTCTCCTAGAGTGAAATCCAGATGATCTGTTGGAAGGGCGATGCTTGGGACGATCATGTCAGTTGGGAGATCTTCGTATTTTTTATACAGGCTAGTGAAGTGGTTAACCCAGGTTTGTTCGTCCAAATAGACGTCCTTGGCCACTCTCCCTATATGATTTCCATTAGCTACTAGCCTCCAAAAAGCTGCATTATCACGTAATTTTGCTGCCAACAGCAAATCAGCCCATTTTTCTTCTTCCCAAGCTATTTTGGATGCCTTCTGTACCAAATTGTAATTGTTCCTAGCTGTTTTAATGTCTAAGAATGCCTTAGACTTAATCGCTGTTAAAAGTGCCCTTTTGGACTCCCTACAGGCTTTGTTGTACCAGGGTTTCCTATGAGACAGGTTGTGTGTCTTTTGCTGACTTTTCTTGGGCATTTTGGTGACTAGAAGCTTAAGAGCATCAACATTTTTTTGATGTAGCGTCTTGAAATGGGTATTATTTTCCTCGTCTAATGTATAGTTTAAATATGGACCAAAGGTACATGCGAAAAGTGTATATATTTCTGTAACAATTTCGCCATTGTCCAGTATAAGTGGCCATTTTAGTGATCGCCTATTGTTGCTAATGTGGATCTCATTGTTGTCACCATTAATTCCTTCTTGGGGCATGGAGGAAGCTATAGCTTCTAACAGTGAAACTTCCATTTTGAGATCCAGAGGGAAGTGATCACTTTCTAATCTTTCTGTTACTTCGATGTCAAGGAGGTATGGAGGCAACAACGAAATCTATGTTACTTTTGTAATTCCTCCTAAAAAAGGTAGGCTTCTTCAAACTATCCGACGGTAAACGTCCATTGCAGGCCCTAAGGCAATATTCTGCACATATTTTTGTCATTTGGAGGGCCAGGGTTGAACATTTAACTGGTTTAACATTGTCTAAGGCAGGGATTCTGTTAGCCTCGTCTTCTTCTACAAAAATATCACTAAGTCCCATGACTGGCTCATAGTTGCAATTTAAATCGCCAGCCACAATAATAAAGTCCTCCCTGGTATCCAGATTACTCAAAAAGAGATCTAGGTGGGATAGTGTTGGGGATTCTCTTGTTATGGGTAATGGCCTATTGTAAATATTTACTAGGAATAGATTTTTTCCTTCGCGTGCAGTGATTTTTAAGGCCAATATATCTGGGGAATTTACATCCACCACCTCTATGTTCACCCTTAAGTTTACTTTCACCCAGGTTATTAAACCACCAGAAGGCCTTCCACTCCTAGATGGAATAGCACTAATTCCATACGTTTTATCCCCTAATCTATGTATGGTTTCAACTGTCCAAGTTTCCTGTAACATGCAGAAGTCGAAGGAATCGATATAGCTTGCCCATTCTGGGTCCCTCAGAATTTTTGAGACCCCCGCTATGTTCCAGGAGACCAGCTTAAATGACTGCCTAGTTACGGGAGCCATTTCTAGGTATACCTTTTCTGCCTCCTTGCGATTGGGGGGAACCTCAAGTTGCACAACCAAGGAACCTTCTGAACTATTCAGATTGTCCTGGGGAGGCAGCAAGTCATTTGGGTATGTAACACTTTCATTCAATATAGATCTATCCCTAGTTGTTAATACAGCCACAGGTAAGGGTCCTTTATTCCCCAAGGGTTCAGTTTCATTGATAATACCCCCATCACTCAGTAAACTTGTTTCATTTTCCACTCCCCCAGCCCCCCCGGAATTGACAGTTCTTATTCCTTTTCCCTCACCCCCCAATGACATATGGCATCAATCACAATCATCTAGTCCACTAAATATATCAAATCTATTGGTGGTTTCTAGAGGTGTGAATGGCTTTAGATGGTCCATTCTTCTATTGCTAGGATTGAGGGGTCTGAAAGGTACATAATTCCATCCATAAGAGTCAGGTGCAGGCGCCGGGTTTGGTGGGTAATACAAGTCCCTAGGATTCTGTCTAGTTGGCGGGTACAGTGTGTGTTGAGTGTTCCCAGCCCTCTGTATGATTGGTGGATGACAACTAGGGTGGGTTTGGGATGTTATATGCGGGGGTGGTTGGTACTGGGAAGGGAATACCACTGACCTAGGATAAAAATACATCAGTGGTCTAGGGATTATGCTGTTGTTGGTAATACCTGGCGGCCAGTTTAGTATAAATTGGACAGCATTAGGATCCCTAAAGTTCACAACCACCACGTCGCCCTCGATATTTTTGGGTCTGCCCCCCAGCCATTGGAGACGGCGAACGTGTACAATTTCGCCATTTACATGATTTGCTATTCGCCTGTAAAGACTTAGCCAATGCATAATCTGATTTTTTAATTGTGCAAAACCCTCCCGCTTGTTGGGTTGCAACACAGGGACCCCTGTTAAGACTACCACAAAGGGCGCTGCCTCTGGTGGTAATTCAGGAAAAGGAGCTTGTTTGGGTCTCCCCCAGCTGGACTTAGGGCCCCCCGCCTCTGTTGTGGATCTTTCCTGGGGAGTGTTTGTCATACCATTGGAAGGTTTGCTGGCTAGGGTTGTCGGTGTTGGATTTGGTTTATTGTGTGGATGTTTGGGTGGTGGAATTAACTGGACAGTCGGTTTATTCCCTATGGGCTTAGAAGTGGAAGGATTCGACAGCGGGATAGGCTTAGGAATAGAGACTGGTGCAGCTGTGATGGATTCAGGTTGTGTGATGGTTTTTTGCAATGCATTATTAGGAGTTGTGATGTTATCAACACCCTTATTTCCCAATGCCCGCTCAATTTTGTTTAATCTAAGTTCCACTTCAATCAGCCTCTCTAGGATTGATGCAGAGTAGGTTTTAATTAGACTTTCCAGAGTGTCTAAGGTAACAAGGTCACAATCCACTTGGGGCGCTTTGTCTATCATAGTGGCATCTGTCTCACCCTCTGCGTCTATAAGCATATTGGGTAAGAGCAATGGAGTAGTGGTAGACCCTTCTATAGCTACTAGTGGATTATCAGTGTTATTGGCAGGAGTCTTTGTCTTTTTCCCAAAGTCAGAGTGACTTAACTTTGGTTGTTGTAAGTTCCCCCCTTTTCGCCTCTTCTTGCAGGGAGGAGGTCCATGTATCCTTGATACAGGCATGGATTTCTTTGCCCTGTTACGCGTTGTTTTCGTTGGTATATGGGCAGGTGGCTTTGTTAAATTAGGGGTACTCATATGGATAATTGGGGGGGTGCCATTCATAACCATCTCAGGGGAAGTGATTTGGGAGGATGTAATATTGATTACTTCTGGTGGCTAAGTATCCGATATATGTACAATAGCATTGGCTAGCTGTGTATTCTCATTAGTGCAAGAAGGGGGTAAAAGTAATGGTGACACTAGCCGATTTTTCATGCTTTCCACAGAGCGGCGGCATTCGGCTCGACGCTCTGCCAAAGCAGTTTCCAAAGGGATGTCTGGGGAGGCCTTAGTGAAATAGTTATCAAGCGTTTTGTTTAACAACCCTCCCTGCTTGTCAGACATGATAAACACAATATTTTAGAAGTACAAGGCAAAATTCTAGGAAGTCCAGCAAATTTTGGCAACAACTGAAGTAAGAAAATAAAATACCAGGGTGTAATGTCCGGTCCGGTCTCCTCGGTTCTCTGAGGGCCTCAGAGGGCCCGCCCTTTGCCCGGGCTTCGCTCCGCGCTTTGCCCCGCGCGCGTCCCGCTAGCGCGTCTTTGACTGGCTTATTATACTACGAGGGGGCGGGAAGAGGACCAGCTGCGGCGAGTTTGTTAACGCAGCGCCCGCTGGTCCTCGCAGTCCCTAATACAGTGCAGTTCCCTCGGCGGTTACCTCTTGAGTTCAGGCAATCCGGTGATGGCCACACCTCGAACGGCCCCCGCGAAGCGGGGGCCGTGAGGCGTGGGAATGAAGGCAGCAAAAGGAGCACCCGGTGTCAAAAAGCAGAAGTCTCGGTCAGCAGGCACACAGAGTGCGTTCAAGCCTCCACTCTTAAAGTCCGGCAGGAGGGGGCGGGAAGAGGACCAGCTGCGGCGAGTTTGTTAACGCAGCGCCCGCTGGTCCTCGCAGTCCCTAATACAGTGCAGTTCCCTCGGCGGTTACCTCTTGAGTTCAGGCAATCCGGTGATGGCCACACCTCGAACGGCCCCCGCGAAGCGGGGGCCGTGAGGCGTGGGAATGAAGGCAGCAAAAGGAGCACCCGGTGTCAAAAAGCAGAAGTCTCAGTCAGCAGGCACACAGAGTGCGTTCAAGCCTCCACTCTTAAAGTCCGGCAGGAGGGGGCGGGAAGAGGACCAGCTGCGGCGAGTTTGTTAACGCAGCGCCCGCTGGTCCTCGCAGTCCCTAATACAGTGCAGTTCCCTCGGCGGTTACCTCTTGAGTTCAGGCAATCCTCGCGGGGGCCGTGAGGCGTGGGAATGAAGGCAGCAAAAGGAGCACCCGGTGTCAAAAAGCAGAAGTCTCGGTCAGCAGGCACACAGAATGCGTTCAAGCCTCCACTCTTAATTAGTAACAAGTTTGCATGAATTCTGTAAACTATCTTTGGCCAGACAATCGGTCTTGCTTTGCCTATCCTTGTATCATTGCAATAACAAATATGGCTACCAGCTGAACTTCGGTATTGACTTTGACAATCCCTGTACAATTGCATTGCAAGCCTTTGGAAAGGCAATAGCGTCTGTAGAAAAATATTTTGTATAAATATTGTTAAGTTGTTCTAAAATAGCAGCACATTGCATAACATACTGATCTAGACTTTGAGGTCTAGACAGATTATTGTATTATTCTTCATGGTAGGAAAGTTAATCTCACTTTGTTATGGGGTCCATCTGCTGGGATGGAATGCTTATCTCTACCGTTTAATATTTCAGTGAGGATTTTAGTTTGTCATTGTCTTCTCTCCTTTTCCAAGTAAAAGATGATTGTGAGTCTCAAGTAAGAACTATTGCACTATGCTTGTTTGCAGATGATCTATAAACAATGTGAGGAGTCTGTTTTCTTTTTGGAGCTAAATTATTAGAGAGCTGTAATTTCAACACCCATCTCTCTTTTCTTTGTGCTGTTGAAGATTTTATTTTATGTTTAGTATTTCTATTCTGACTAAATGGATCATAGTGCACATAGTACCCTGGATATAAAAAATATGAAGTTGTTTTTTAAGGCTGTCTTTCTTGTATGAAAGGCCGGTGAATTGCCAGAATTTATACGTAAGATTAACTGTTCACACTGGTATCGTTCTCACATTTTGAGCAAGAGACGTGAAGCCTTAAATTGGATCAATTAGATACATTAAGCAATTGAGTTGAAAATGCTTTTGCTTTAAATATACTAACACAACCCTTGGTATATATTAATTTTCTTTTAATTTCAGGCAATGGTGGCATGTTATCCAGGTAATGGAACAGGATACGTTCGGCATGTAGATAATCCAAATGGCGATGGAAGATGTGTTACTTGTATATATTATCTCAATAAAAACTGGGACGCCAAGGTATGTAATGCCACTCGGTTTCCTACTGACATGTCACTGTTTGCTGTTGTTCCTTTTGTTTTATTTTTTGAGTAAGATATTGTCAACAACTATCCCTACAAAAACGCAGGCATATTTGTTCCAACATAGTTACATGTACATATTCCACCATAGTTACACATGTATATGTCTTTGCCATGAAGGAAATGGACATGAAACAAATCAACACTAGGAAATTATAGGAGCTGGGTAATGTCACTTTTCGGTTAAAAAAGTAGGCTATAACTACCCTCTAATTATACCCATAGTTCATAGACAAATTGTTTTTGTAGCAATTGATTGCTCCGTTGCCTAGAGATGAATATTTTTAACGAAAAGCTGCATTGTCTAAGTGGCTTTGTGTCCATACTCTTACTTAAAAGATGCTTTACTAACTTCCTACAAGAAGGCAATGTGTTCTTTATTGCAACTTTAAGGGCATGTACTAGTGGACTGTTATTTTACTTTGGTTTAGACTACAAGTGGAGCATGAAAAGAATGTATGATGGGCTTTCTGTAAAGAAAATAATTTAGCAAATCCACACTGAAACAGAATATCTACATGTCTGTATTGCATTTGATGAAGAACGCCTCTTCTCTTTTGTATGAGTTTATTTAATTTTGATCTTGCCTGTCAGTGACTTAAACTGTTGCTAAATTATAGTTATCCATAAACAGGGTGTCCAGACCTTTTATGTAGGTCATTTTTCCTCACCTCTGAGCTCTTGAGCCGCCTCCACATACGCTTTGCTTCTCTGTGAAGCTGATATAGCCGAAAATTGAGGTTCGCTCTCCCTAAGTTAACTAAGAACCACATTTTTTTTCTTCTAAGTATATCCAAAACAAGTTCCAGGCATGCTCCAATTCCAAAACCTTTCCATTAAATAAGGTCATGGAAAGCAGCTTTTATCAGCTGTTTAGCCTTCTGGTGCATTGTGGTTCTCCATTACCCGAGGTAATATTAATCTCCCTGGACTTGTGACGCCCTGTTGGAAAATGGCAGGTTACTTTGGAGCAGTGGCTGCTGGTGACATTTGCAAGTGGTGAGGCGTAAAATTATCTGAAAGAAACACGTTTGTGTTAGATTCCTTACCTTGGAATTACCCCCAGGCGTCAGACTGGATTCGAAAAGTTTTCGTCAGCAGTACCCTTGCGCATCGGTAGGCGTCGTCTGCAGCTCTGCGTCCATCGTCGGCGTCATGATCGCCGGGATGCCGTCGCTGGAGTACTTAGATGCCGCCCTCTGATGTCAGTTCTTTTTTCCGCGCCAGCAACCGCAGGTCTGGGAAGAGCACGTACCCTTAGTAATTTTTGACTAACTTTTTGGACTTTTTGTCTATCATTTTCGAGTTGACTTGACTCCTGGTGCCAGTAGGCATGCCCGGTTTCAAGCCGTGCGACGCCTGTCACTGACTGATGTAGGTTACCGACCCCCACTGCCGGTGTCTCTACTGTTTGGGGGCCGGCCATGATGACAAGTCGTGCACTGACTGCCTGGCCTTGACGTCTAAGGCTAGGCGGGAGCGTTCCCGTAAGCTCCTCGAGATCCAGCATTCGGCTCGGCGCTGCTCGAGGTCCTGGCCTAGGAGGAAGTCGAGGGACCGATCGCGGAGCCGCAGTCATCAACGATCGTCTGGATCCTAGTCCTCGCACTCGGGTAAGTCGATGCATGGCAAAAATAAGTCGAAGAAGCATCGTCGCTCTTCTGACTCCCCTCGCCGGTCGCGCGACTCGGCCGAGGGTTCGGGTGGTGCCACCCGCGCGGCTCCGCAGGGGCCGCTTGCAGTCCCACACCCTCCGGTCCCTAGACTCAATGCGACTCCGACAGAGATTAGAGATTTCCTCGTGGCCATGAGGACTCTCTTTCCGCCGTCGAGACCCGCCGGCGCGCCTTCGGGCCCGTGGGTCTGACTGGGGGTCCTAGTGTGCCGGCGGCTTCAACCCTGGTGCCGTCGGTGACTTCTGTCCCGGCTCCGCAGAACCCCGTGGGATTCAGGCCTGGATCCTGGTTGATGCCAGTTGCACTCAAGACTCCTCCGTTGGTGCCGACCCCCACGGTGCCGCCCCTGGCACCGTCCTCAGACGACAACGTCGCTGGTTTCAGCCCCGGTCCGGGCTCGGCACCGTCTCAGACGTCGATGGGTGACCCTTTCACCTACGCTCCGGCTCCGTCATTTCTTTTTTTTTTTTTTTTAACATATTTTATTGTTGAAACACACTTAGTATGCAACGCTCCGTTATCCGGAGTCTACTGCCATCATCAATTAATCTACATCATTTCCTACAACGTGTATTAGGAACAGGGAACTCCCCCATTCAGAGTATCAGCAACAGTAGATCTAAACACCCCCACCCTCCCCCCAACTGACCCCCCCCCCCCCTTTGCGTAGCTGCTCGCTCCTCCAACCATAATACAATAATAGATCCCTCGCCATGTGTATCACACACCAACAGTGTCTTTTCACAGTCCAGTCTGTCCAAGAGTTGGGAGGGCGGCCTCCTCGTGTGGCGGGTCCAGATCCAGCCCCCTGTAGTCTGCCCACCTCTTCCAAATTTTGAAGTGTTTTCTGGGGCACCCCCTGGCCACAAACACGGGCTGCTCCAACCCCATATTGTAGTCCATTCCATTTTTCCAGGCGGCCAGTGACGGGGCCCGAGGCGCCTTCCACTCCCTAGCTATATCGCTTTTTGCCAGTGTGAGGCCCAGTAGCAATAAGTGGCGCTTGTAGCGGTTGCCCCCCACCCCTGCCATGACATGCAATAGAGCTAACTTGGGGTCCTTCTGCAAATCCCAGGCCAGAACCTCCGCCAGGCAACGATGTACCCCATCCCAGAACCCTCGAAGCGCTGCGCATTCCCAGACCGTGTGCAGCAGGGTGCCTACCTCCGCCCCACAGCGAAGACACTCGGGGGATGCTATCATGCCCGCCCTCCACAAGCGCTGCCTGGTATAATACGTGCGATGTATGTAGCAGAACTGAATCAAGATCAGGCGTGTGGATATGGCTGCCCACCATGGACTTTCCAGGACCTCCACCCAGTCCTACTCATCCAACTCTCCAACATCCCGTTCCCATGTAGTCCTAAGGCCACGTAGATCCGACGAGCAGTGGCGCACCAGTGTTTGGTATATGTGCAACAGTTTCTTATCCGGCAGTTCCCCCATGAAAATCTAGGCTTCCAGAAGGCTAAACTCAGGAAGTTGCTCCAAGCCTGCCAGATGGGGTGCCAAGGCGTGGCGAAACTGGAGGTAGCGGAAAAACTGGGTGCGAGGCATCCCAAATTCTTCCTGCAGGTTTGTGAATGATTTAAGGGCGCCCCCTGACATAACATCTCCGAGGGTAGAGATACCTATGGCATCCCACCCCTGAAAGCCCTTCAACGCATTCAACTGGGGCAGTCTGCCGTTCCACCAGAGAGGGGTTTCCTGGGTAAGTACATTCCACCACCCCATCCTACGCAGAGCCTGCCTCCACACGCGAAAAATCACTTACGTGGCTGCGGGAAGAGACCTCCGGAGCGGCGCCGAATACAGCAGTGCATGTAGAGAAGCAGATCCCATCAGCATCCTCTCTACCGCATAGGCCGGGTCGCCCCTGTCCCCATACCACCAGTCGTTCAACACCAGGAGATGCACCGCCTGGTAGTACGAGAGTACGTCCGACGTAGCAAATCCCCCAGTGTATGTGGACAGAAAGCACGTCCTCAGGGCATCGCGCACCGCTCTTCCCTCCCACAGAAATCCGGTAAGTACTGAATTTAACTGTCTGAACCAGCGGGCCGGGATCACATGTGGATGGTTTTGTAGTTGATATACCAGGCGTGGCAGCGCTACCATCTTAAAAATGGCAGACCTGCCCAGTATAGACAATGGCATCTTAGTCCATACCTTCAAGTCCTCGTGTGTGCGATCCCAAACCGGGGTAAGGTTGCGATCGCGGGACAATGCTGCATCCTCAGTTAGGTACACTCCCAGATATTTCACCCCATCCGTCGCAAGTTGGAGACCAGACGCCCAGTCGCCTATCGCTCGCTCACCACCCAATGTCCAAAGTGTAGATTTGCTCGGTGTTAGAACCGGCTGTCTCTAGTTGGCAGAGGTATGCACTTCTGACAAATAGGGACACACCTTTTCTAGTCAGGGCAAGGGGATCACACCCTTCGATAACCCCTGCTCACCCCCTTGGTAGCTTGGCAGAGCAGACAGGCTTATCTCAGAGACTGTGTGTTAAGCAATTATGACCACATACAGTAATACAGTGAATACACTACAAATGGACACGACACAGTAGTATTATAAAAATAAGTATTTTTATATAAGGCTTAGCACAAGACCAAATAACGACAAAAAGGTACACAATCTTAATAAATACTCTGGGAAGGGAAATAGGATAATTCAAAGGTAGGTTCTTCATTAGCACAAAAGTCTTTAGTATCAAGCAAATCTTCTTGGCAATACAGTTCTTAGCAACAGGGTAACCCACACGGGGGCTACACGACGTTGAGGCAAAGTTAATCCAAAGGTTCGGCGTCGACCGCGAGGAGCGCTACGTCGAGCCTGGAGTCACACGGACCCCCAACAACACAGTACCTTTAGGAAAATGAAGCACACGATGATCAGCGGCGTCGAGCAATCCGGCGTCGCGTCTTCGGTGTCGATCAGGCCTCAGCAGGCGTCGTCGATGATGCGGTTGCACAGAGTGAGCAGCGCTCACGGCGTCGAGAGGGCACACAGTTGATGCGATCAGCAGCGGTGCAGACACGAGGTCTTCTGGAGCTAGAGCCGTACTCCCACTCACTGGCGTTGCTGCTGGCGTCGGTCGGGCCCGGCGGCCGGTCGTCGAGGAAGCGGGACACTGGGGCCGTTACCCACTGCGTCGAGCTGGATTCGGCGACGTCCGTCGGCGTCGAGATTGCTGGTTCTTTCAGAGGTGCTGGATTCACGATTCCAGCAAGTAGCACTTTTAGCAGATGAAGTCTTTTAGCCCTGTGACTTCAGCAGGAGAATGGCACTCTTCCAGTCCTTGGAGATTTTCTTAGCAAGCGTGAGAGTACACACCTAGTTCCTCTCTCCTGGTTCCTTGGCAAAAATAAAGAAGCACTGCAGGATTCCCCCAACAACAGCACACTGGCAGAAGGGGTAGGCAGTCCTTAGATCAGCAGGCCTCTTGTCCTTGGTTACAGGGTTCCTTGTCAGAAGTGATCTGATTTCTTAGTTCAGGGGTCCTTCTCGTTCGAGGCATGTGGGCTGCTGAATTCATATCTGTGCATAGATCGCCGCCTAGTGTTGGGTCCGGATGATTGCTCATTGTTGTCCTGGAAGAGTCTTCGAAGTATCACGAGATAGGTGGCTCCTCCCCAGGATTACAGTGCGCATGGGCATCGCCTCCATCCCCAGATTGTTTTTTTCCGCCATTGGGTTCGGATGTGTGTCGGTTCCCTCTGTCGGAACCGATAGTTGTTAACTCTCTTTACTCGAGACCAAAAGGTCTTTAGGCTTGGCGCCGGTATCGTTTTCGTTCGGGTCTTACTGTTCTTCAGCTCCGAACTCTTGCTGCCCTTCCGCGTGCTCTCGGCGCGGACGGGCCTACACGACGCTCCAGACATGGAACGGACTCCGTTTAAACGGTGCCCGGTGTGCAACTCGAAATACTCGCACCTCGACGTGCACCCAGTGTGCAACACTTGTCTGTCGCCGGACCATGACGAGGCCAGGTGTATGGCCTGCTCCAGGTTCCGGTGTAAAAAGACCCTCAAGATTCGTCGCGCTGCGAGACTCCAGGCCCAGATGTCTGCGCCCCCGCCGGACGACATCTTCGAAAAAGACGTTGGAGACGACAATGTCCAACAGGTTTCGGACTCTAGCCCTGCGTCCGAGGGGGATGCCTACGACGCAGGAGACGAGGAGTTTGACGAAGCCGGCGACGAGGTAGGGGACGACGATGGGGCCATTGCCACCGTGGGGGATAGCTCGGAGGAAGAGCATCCCCGAATTGACTCAGGGGTCGACCCCCTTCCTACAGCCCAGGTCGAGGGATCGCCTTCGGGCCTTACCCAAGACCTCGTTCTTAGTCCAGCAGCCCCGCCTCCGGGCCCGGCCACGGACATTTTGGAGGTGCCACTCACGTTTCCAAAAACGAAAGTGAAGGCTTCGGGATCTACAACTCCGGTTTCAAAACCGAAAGTGAAAGCTGTACTGAAGGCTCTGGAGGCGTCAAAGCCTAAGAAAACCAAAATGGCCGACATGGAGAGTCACGCCAAGATGGCCGACCCGAGGGCCTCGGGGTCGATGCCGAAGGCGAAGTCGACCGGCGCGGCTGCGTCGGCGCCGAAGATGGTCGCGGTCGATGACCCGAAGAAGCCTTCGAAGAAGCGTCAAGGCGATCCCAAGGCTCTGGCTGCGCCGGCTCCGGCCGTCGGAGCCAAGGACGGTGCAGCGTCGGCTCCGAAGACGGGACCTCTCGCCGACACCACTCCCAAGACGGGGAAGTCGCCCGAGCCGGTCAATCCCACTCCGGCCCTATCGAAGAAGGTCGAGGAGTCCCTGCAACGGATTCGGAAGGGCGCTGTGCTTCCCGAACAGGAAGAGGGGGTGTCGAAGCCCGCACTGAAGCCGTCAAAGGCGCAAACGCCTATCCGCTTCACCCTGCCGCCGAAGTCGACGCCGAAGGCTTTCGCTTCGAAGCATGGGGCAGGTGTGCCCTCGAAGGAGGTGTTGACGCCCAAAGCGTCTCCAGTGGTGTCTAAGCCTCGGCTCCAGCCACTTGCGGAGGAAGAGCGTCGTGAGGTCATCATCGACGCCAATACCGGGAAACTGTCCCTCCTCAAAAGGAAAATCACCACGGAGCCGGTGTTGGAACATTTTCGCATTCCTCTCAAGAACAAGAAGGACTCTGCGGGTACTTCAGCACCTATGGAGCCGGCGTCTCCAAGAGACCTGCCGCGTTCACCAGCTCCTTCTACCGCGGGTGATGGTGACGAGGAGGAGGTCGAGTACAACTATCCAGCGTACTCGGATCCGGAGGAGGAACATGAACCTTGGACTGCCGGAGGCGACCCCGAGGACCCGCAGTCGGGTCAAGAACCGCAGCTCTTTGCGGCGAAAACTTCGCCGACGGAGGACTCTGCAGCCTTCAACGCTTTGATCGAGAGAGCTGCAGCTAACCATGATGTCGAGCTGCACTCCGATCCTGTGGATGTGGACTTTTTGTTTGACACTTTCTCAGTGGCTGAAAAGTCAATCAAGACTCTGCCAATACTCAAAGGAGTGCTCAAGCACGCGCAGGAGGTCTTCAAGGAGCCCACTCGGGCACGTGTCATCAATCCACGCATTGATAAGAAATATAAGGCAGCGCCCTCGGATCCAACATATATCAAGGGACACTTGCCACTGGACTCTTTGGTGGTATCCAACGCTTGCAAGAGGGCGAACTCAGACAACTGGTGACGCTCCTCCCCCAGACAAAGAGTCGAAAATATTTGAGGCCTCAGGGAAACGGATCGCTGCACAAGCAGCAAACATTTGGCGCATCTCAAACACGCAGGCCCTACTTGCACGCTACGATAGGGCTCATTACGACACCCTAGAAGCACTGCTCCAGCACTTGCCTGACCAATACAAGGAGGCGGGGGAAATGTTAATTCAAGAGGGAAAGCTCATTACAAACGCTTCCATCAAGTGTGCGCTAGATGTGGCTGATACAGCCTCCAGGGCAATCAACACCAGTGTGTTGCTCAGAAGGCATGCATGGCTGCGGATCTCAGGGTTTAAACCTGATATACAAACGACCATCCTCAACCAGACGGTTAATCCTGACCATTTGTTTGGACCCGAGGTTGATGCGACGCTTGAAAAAATGAAAAAAGACACAGACACTGCTAAGTCTATGGGGGCCCTCCAGTCTCAGCAGTTTCGGGGTGGTTCCTTTCGCCGCTCCAATACCAGAGGCACCTCAAGGGGTCAGGCATCGCAATCCACCCAGTACTACAAGAGCAATACCCAATCCTCATACACCAACAAGGGTAGAGGTGGCTACAGAGGCAACAATGTCAAGGGCAGGGGACGTGGAAACAACAGCTCCAGGTCCACCGCCGCCAACAAGCAGTGACGTCTTGTCACTGCCCCCCGACCACACAACACCGGTCGGGGGGAGACTCCAGCTGTTCCTGCCCGTGTGGAGATCCATCACCACGGACAGGTGGGTCAAATCTCTTGTCCAGTACGGTTACTGTCTGGAACTTATTTCCACTCCACCAAACATACCTCCAAGAAGCCGTCCTATGTCCGGCGAGCACTTGCACTTGTTGCAGCAGGAAGTTCAAGTCATGCTGCAAAAAGGAGCAATAGAGCTCGTCCCACTACAAGAAAGGGGAACAGGGGTTTACTCTCTGTACTTTCTAATCCCCAAGAAGGACGGATCCCTACGGCCCATCCTGGACCTCAGGCCCCTCAACTGGTACATTCTCTCGGAGCATTTCCATATGCTCACGTTGCAGCAGGTACTCCCTCTGCTTCAACAGGGGGACTTCCTGGCTACGTTGGATCTAAAAGATGCATACTTCCATATCCCCTTGCATCCTTCCCACAGGAAGTATCTCAGATTCACGATTCAAGACCAGCACTACCAGTTCAGGGTTCTGCCGTTCGGGGTCACCACAGCGCCAAGGGTCTTTACGAAGTGCCTGGCAACTGTGGCGGCGCATCTACGACGCCAAAACGTCCACGTCTACCCTTACCTGGACGACTGGCTCATTCAGGCAAAAACAGAGCAGCAGTGCGCCGACCACGTGTCCCGCACCATTCATCTCCTGCACGATCTGGGATTCTCTCTGAACTACCCGAAATCCCATCTCCAGCCCGCCCATGTACGGCAGTATCTGGGCGCGACAATAAACACCCTGGCAGCCACTGCGCAGCCAAATTCAGTGAGAATCGCCAGTATCCAAACGCTGATCCAACGATTCAGACCTCAGCACTCGCTTCCAGCGAAGGTGTTCATGCAGTTGATAGGCATGATGGCCTCCTGCATCTCCATCGTCCCGCACGCGAGACTACATATGCGTCCGCTTCAGGAGTGCCTAGCACGTCAGTGGACTCAGGCTCATGGGCAACTGACAGACCTAGTGTTGGTGAGCGGTCGGGCATACAACTCTCTGCATTGGTGGAATCCACAAAACCTCTGCAAGGGCCGACCATTCCAAGAGCCCGTGCCACAGATTATCCTGACTACGGACGCTTCTCTCCAGGGATGGGGAGCGCATGTACTCCAGTACACGGTGCAGGGACTATGGACACTACAGCAAAGGAAGATGCACATCAATGTGTTGGAACTGATGGCAATCTTCATGGCCTTGAAGGCGTTCAAAGTACATCTGTGCAACAAAGTTGTGTTGATCCGGACGGACAACATGACAGCCATGTACTACATTCAGAAGCAGGGAGGCACACACTCTCCGCAGCTGTCTCATCTGGCTCAGAGCATGTGGAAGTGGGCCATTCAGAGGAACATCTTCCTCATGGCAGAGCATCTCCCGGGCAAGGACAACCAGATGGCGGACCTGCTCAGCAGGCACAGCCATCAAATGCACGAGTGGGAGATACATCCATCAGTACTCCAACCGTACTTCCAAAGGTGGGGTCATCCAGAGATAGACCTGTTCGCCACAAAGGAGAACGCAAAATGCCAAAGCTTCGCCGCCAGGTTCCCACACCCGCAATCACAGGGCAATGCGATGTGGATGAACTGGTCAGGCAGATTTGCGTACGCTTTTCCCCCAGCACCTCTGATACCGCTGGTGGCACGCAAACTCAGGCAGCACTCGATGACTCTCATCCTGGTTGCTCCAACGTGGGCCCGCCAACCGTGGTACACCACGTTTCTGGAACTCTCTGTGGTACCGCATCAAAGGCTCCATCTCACTCCCAGCCTTCTGACGCAGAGCCATGGCGACATTCAGCACCCAGATCCGCAACAGCTCAACCTGGCGATCTGGCTCCTGAAGTCCTAGAGTTTGGCTACCTCAATCTTCCTCCCGATTGCATGAACATCATTCGGGAGGCAAGGAAGCCCACTACTAGGGCTTGTTATGCGGCTAAATGGAAGAGGTTTGTCATTTACTGTGTTAACCACGATATTGACCCGCTAGATGCTTCCATCCGAAACATCATTTGTTACCTGTTCCACCTGTATCAATGCAATTTGGCGTACTCTTCCATCCGCATTCACCTGTCTGCTATGGCAGCATACCTCCAGAATAGGCAACACCTGTCACTTTTTAAGGTCCCTGCTATCAAGGCTTTTCTGGAAGGACTCAAGAGGGTCATTCCGCCAAGGACCCCACCAGCTCCAGAATGGAACCTCAATGTGGTTCTTACAAGACTGATGGGTCCTCCCTTCGAGCCACTGCACTCTTGTGAGCTTCAGTTTCTGTTGGAAGGTTGCTTTCTTAGTAGCAATTACATCGCTACGGAGGGTTAGCGAGCTGCAGGCGCTCACCATCCAGGAACCTTTCTTCCAAGTACATGCCAACAGGGTTGTGCTCCGCACTAACCCTAAATTCTTACCCAAGGTTGTATCTCAATTCCATATGAACCAGACAATTGAGTTGCCGGTGTTTTTCCAAAACCCAGAGACGCTGGCGGAGCGGATGCTCCACACCCTTGACGTTAAAAGAGCCTTGATGTACTACGTGGACAGGACAAAAGATTTTCGCAAAACCAAGCAGCTTTTCGTTGCTTTTGCCACACACCACAAGGGAAACGCTATCTCCAAAGCTGGGATCGCTAGGTGGATCGTGAAATGCATTCAAATCTGTTACGCTAAAGCTAAACGCACTCTCACTATCCCACCAAGAGCCCACTCCACCAGGAAGTTGGGGGCCTCTATGGCTTTCCTAGGTAACATTCCCTTAGAAGATATTTGTAGAGCAGCCACATGGTCTACCACACATACTTTCACTAAACATTACTGTGTAGACGTGCACTCCAAACAGCAGGCAGCTGTTGGTCAGGCTGTTCTCAAAACACTTTTTCAGACTGCTGCAGCTGGCACGGGCGGCCGCCGCTAATGGAGGGACTGCTATATATTCTTTGCACAGATATGAATTCAGCAGCCCACATGCCTCGAACTGCAAATGCTACTTACCAGTATGCATCTGTTCTTGGCATGTAGGGCTGCTGACATTCATATCGCCCGCCCTCCTCCCCGGCGCCTGTAGCAGCTGCAGTATTCATATATTTATATGCTCTTAGCATGGTCATCACTCACATACTTCACTCCATCTCTGCCAATGGCTAAAAACAATCTGGGGATGGAGGCGATGCCCATGCGCACTGTAGTCCAGGGGAGGAGCCACCTATCTCGTGATACTTCGAAGACTCTTCCAGGACAACAATGTGCAATCATCCGGACCCAACACTAGGCGGCGATCTATGCACAGATATGAATGTCAGCAGCCCTACATGCCAAGAACAGATGCATACTGGTAAGTAGCATTTGCATTATACCCCTTTCCGGCTTTGATCCCTTTGTCCATGCAGGGGATTTCCCCACATCCTGGGTCTGTTGTGGGCGGGGCCAGGCAGACGCACCTGGCCTATTCACTGAGCAGGGCTGGGTCCTCAGACGCCCAGCAGGAGGTGGAGCCAGCATTGACACTGGCAGGAGCAGAGCTATCGGCCTCCTGGCAGGAGGTGGGGCTAGGATCGTCCATGGCAGGCACAGAGCCATCAGCCGCTTGGCAGGAGGTGGAGCCAGCATTGTATCAGGCCGGCCGGCTATCAACAACTACTCTCCCCCTACTCTCAACGTAATGTCCCACTCATCCCACACTGACTCATCCAGACCTGTGGAGCCACCCAGCTCCTGTCACACACACGCAAGACCAGCAGAAACCAGAAATGGTTAGACAAGAAAATAGACATTTTCTAAAAGTGCTATTTTCAAACCCAGAGTCCAAAAACCATCCACACCAACGGATGCGTAATTAAACCCCGAGTTCAGGGATACCAAACTCGACATTGCACCATGCTCCCCGAGCCAGCTAGGATCATAGCATTAATAATCCCGGCGGCCCATTCTAACTAATGGAGAGCAGGCTACCTCGCAATAGTGAAGAACGAAGATGGCGGTAATTCACTATTAGGACATGCCAACTTGGTCAGGCGTGTCCTACCTTATACTTACAATGCACCCTGCCCGCGGGCCTACCATAGGGGTGACTAACATGAAGTCAAGGGAAGGTTCAAGGGGCTGGCAAGTAGGTATACTTGCGCAGCCTGCTTGACAGCACTAAGCTGCACGTGGGTCTCGCAATGACCGACCCGTAGACATTCTTTTACGAGGCCGCTCCTGTGGGTGGCACAACACGTGCTGCAAGCCCACGAGCGGCATTTGTATTTACAAGCCCCGGCACTCCTGGTGCACTAGACTAGGGTCTGACAGTAAACCAAATAAGCCAAACATGGATACAATAGATATATCAATTTAACCTAGGGAGCACTTGCGCTGTGGCACTGATCAGCAGTGACACCGCGCCCAAAGCATATACCAGCAAAACATCGTAAAACAGTGGAGGCAAACAGAAAAAATGGAGGAGAGACTCAAGCCAATGATGTCAGGTCTAACACTCGGGTTCATGTAGAGGCCAGAGGTTTCACCGAAGATTTGAAGTATGCGCATAAGTCGCGGAGACAAACGCCCTATCCATGTCCGCTAGGAACAGTGCCGCCGGCTTCCCAAGGCGCCTCCAGGCAGATATCGCGACCTGGGCCCTCCTAATATTGTGCCGAGTGGCCCTCCGCGGCATGAACCCCGCCTGGTCTGGATGAACCAGGTCTGTGATATAGGGTTTGAGCGTAGTGGCCAGGGCCTTCGTAAGGATATTCGCCTCCGTGTTCAGTAGGAAGATAGGGCGATAGGACGCATGATTTTCGGGGGTTCGCCTGGGCTTCAAGAAGACTACGACCTCCGCATGCCGCCAGTCTGGTGGGAGCGCCCCACTCTCGCTCGCTTCTTCCAGTACCGGCCGAAAGTGCGGGCCTAGCTGGACCAAGAACCAGCGGAAAAATTCGCTCGGAAATCCATTGGGACCTGGCACCTTACCCGGGTTCAATTCTCCCAAGGCCTCACCGAGCTCCTCATCTGTCAGGGGCCGGTCTAGGAGTTCCCGTACCTCATCTGAGACGGCTCTTGGGGGAAGATAGTCTATAAAGCGCTGGACCGTTTCGGCCTCCAGACACTCCCTGGGCATGTACAGCCCCTCGTAGTATCCGGCAAAGCTCTCCGCTATCGCTACGGGTTCAAGTAGGGGCTCCCCCTCCGGGGTCTTGATTCGGGGCAGCGGCTGAGTATGCATGATGCCCTGACATAGGCGGTACAGCATCAGCACGATTTGTCCCCCCATTGATAAATCCGACTGCGGGTGGCCAGCCAGGCCGGCCTCGCCTCATCCATCAGGACCGTGGCATATTGCTGTTGCGCCAGTGCCAGTTGCCGTCTGGCGGGCCCGCCATCCTCCTCCCGACCCCTACGTTCCAACGCCACAAGCTCAGCCTCGCGCCGCACTAATTCCTGACGCTTCTCTCTCCGGGCCGCAGCGCACCGGGATATGTCCACGCCACGTATTGTCTGCTTCATGGCTTCCCAAAGGACAGTCGGGGAGTCCACCGAGCCCAGGTTCGTAGCCAAGTAGCGATCTATCTCAACCATCATGTGCGCCCTATAGTCGTCCTTTGTCAAGTGCCAGGCCGACATTCGCCACCGAAACGGCTGCCTGGCCGGGCCCACGCTGATCGTGACGGCCACCGGTGAATGGTCTGAAAGCGCCCGTGGCAGAATCTCCGCTGACAGCACCTTGTGGGACAGCGCTCTGGGGATAAAAGTATAATCTAGTCTGGAGAAGGAATCGCGTGCTGCGCAGAAGTATGTGTAGTCCCTACGCGCCCCATGTTTATACCTCCATGCGTCTGTCCAGTCAAGACCTACCGTCAATGCATGCAGCTTAGTGGTGGGCCCCTCCCCCTCCTGCGCCGGAGCCACCACCCCACTCCGCCATCTATCACAGCTCCTATCTAGGACATCATTCCAGTCTCCCCCCACAATGGTTAAGGCGTCCGGCAAGGTACCCCAGAGGGACAATAGCCGCTCCACCAATGACCACTGTAGTGGCGGCGGAGCGTACTCGCTGCCAAGAATCACGCTATCCCCTAAAATTTCGCCCGGCAGCAAGAGGTACCTGCCCTGTGCGTCCGTCCATAGGCGTTTGTGTATGTACGGTACTCTCCGATGGATAAGGACTGCCACTCCCCTTGAGCCCCTCGAGAAGCCTGCGTGGTATGCATGCGTGAACCCTGAGCGCTGGAGGCATAGGTCCTTCGTGCCCAGCAGATGGGTCTCCTGCAGGAACAGAATGTCTGCTCCCATTCTCTTGACACACTGAAAGACTGCCCCCGCTTAACTTTGTCCAGCATTCCCCGCGCATTCCAACTCAGGATTGGCAGCGAGCCAGGGCCTACCCCCCCCCCCCCCCCCCCCCCCCCCCTGCAGAAAAAGGTACCTGCCCTGTGCGTCCGTCCATAGGCGTTTGTGTATGTACGGTACTCTCCGATGGATAAGGACTGACACTCCCCTTGAGCCCCTCGAGAAGCCCGCGTGGTATGCATGCGTGAACCCTGAGCGCTGGAGGCATAGGGCCTTCGTGCCCAGCAGATGGGTCTCCTGCAGGAACAGAATGTCTGCTCCCATTCTCTTGACACACTGAAAGACTGCCCCCCGCCTAACTTTGTCCAGCATTCCCCGCACATTTCAACTCAAGATTGGCAGCGAGCCAGGGCCTAATTTTCACGGTTTCATCTGTCCAGTGGAAAACCTCCTCCGGAGTATCAAAGAATAGTGTTCCGGACTTGTAAATCACCCGCAACCGCGCAGGGTAAAGCAATGCATACTGGAGTTAAAGGCCACAAAGGCCAGCCTTGGCCACAAGAAACGACTGACGCTGCTGCTGTACCAATCTCGTATAGTCCGGAAAGATGAGGATATTTGCGTTGTCGTGCAGTAGTTCGCCCTTGAGCCTTGCCTGCCGCAGGATGGTCTCCCTATCAGAGTAGTTCAGAAATCTGGCTATGATCGGTCGTGGGCGCGCTCACACAGGGGGTTTCTTCGCGAGTGCCCGATGTGCCCTTTCCACCACGAAGCAGCGGGACAGCGTGTCCGCCGGGATCCAGCTCTCCAACCATTGCGCCAGGAAGTCTTCGACCTTGTCTCCCTCGCAACCCTCCGGAAAACCTACGAAGCGGAGGTTATTCCGCCGAGCGCACCCTTCAGCATCCTCGACCCTCATGGCCAGGCCCTTCTGTATCTGTTCCATGGACGCTACTTTCTTCTTTAGGATGGACACATCATCTTCAACCCCAGTGATACGGGTCTCTGCGCTAGTGATTCGCTCCACTGCATTCCGCAGGTCCTGGCGGAGAAGGGTGACATCGGAACCGACTGCGCCTATTTTAACGTCCGGCACATCCCTCGATTGTGTGATGGCTGCCAGCAGCGCCGCATTGTCAGTGCCGGCGCTGGCGTCTGGGATCCCCCAGGTCCCGCAGCCCCAGTATACTTGTCCATCGGCCCCTGCTTGCCCTGGCCACCTCCGGCCTCACCCCGCGTCATCACTCCGTGCCCTCAGCGGTAGTAGCTCCCTAAGTAGGTGCGTTCACAGTCCTGGGCAGGCCGTGTAGGTCAGATGCACGCAGTCCTCTGCCCAACGCAGAATAGCGGCCCCGGCACGGCATCCAACACCCCAAGTCTCTCGTTAGTCCGACAGGGTCCGAGCACCACAGAGCCTCAAGCTAATGCGTTCTGCAGGCGCCGCCAGCCAACAATGTCCAGGCAGCTCCATCGTACACCCCGCACTCCCAAGCAAGTGTGATACTCCAGGGCGTCTCGGACAGTGGATCCCTTGAGCACCGGGGTGCACATCAAGGGCCAGGCGCAGCAGTCTGTGGTATGGCTTATGGCTGTCCACGACGAGGCACCATCCCAGGTGCCACACTCAAGCCACCGTCCCCCGTCCTCCTCCACTCACGGGTCCCAGCGCGCCAGACCACAGTTCAGGGCTCGCGCACACCGAGAGCCACCAATGACTGCCTTAGGACCATCCCGGGGACCTCGCCACCTGTAGTTCCCGTCCAAGCCGGGCGCCGCCCGTCCTCCCCACCGGGGCCCAATCTGACCCCCGAGGCAATAATTCCCTGGGCTAGCTCCACTCACCGCCATCACGACTCCGCAGGACTACGCTGTGCCTCCCTTCTGATATCGGGCAGGCCAGGTCTGTCTGCTCCACGCCGGGGCTCTCTGCCGACCGGGGCCCAGACCAGAGTCGGGCAGCTCTCATCAAGTAGGGCAAGCCGAGCGCTCCCCCAGCTCCTGTCAGGGCCTTTCACCAGCCCGCTGCTATCTCCCGGCCGCGGGCTCTCAGGGCAGACAGGACGGCACAAAATGGCGGCTGCTTTAAGGGATGTCGCCTCCACAGTCTACCCAGGTAGCTCCAGACCAAGCTCCACTCCAATGGCTACCGGTGTACCTGCCACAGGGCACGGGGGGGTCTTTTTCTCCCCCGGTCAGCACCTCCAGGCCCTCCGCCAGGCTCCGGCACTCCGCAGCGCCCACCGGCGCCGCCAAAAGCCGCGTCCGATCCGGGCAACTCCAAAATCGAGGCCCCGGCTTTGCAGGCCTCGTCGGAGCTGCTGGGACCCGCGATGTTACGGGATCGTTTCCGCCGTCCTCGGCGCACCCACCCGGCTGATCTTGCTACCGAGTGTAGCGCACCGGTCCCGCACCAGAATCCTCCTGCAGACAGCCCAGAAAATGCTCAGGGCAAGGATATTTGTTTAGGATATGGAAAGGCTGGTCCGGAGCTCGCGCTCTACGTGACCGCCATGATCGCCGGCCAAGCCACGCCCCCTGGCTCCGTCATTTCTGCCTATCAGGACACGGATGAAGGGGAGGACTGGGAGGGGTCTGAGGACCCTCTGGCACAGCAGTGCCAGTTAAGTTAGGACTTGGCAGATGGGCTAGGGGATGCCAGTGGTCTAGACACTTCGCCTGACACTGGTTTTCTCTCTCTTTCCTCCGTGGCTACAGAGGAGGGGGCTACCTATGCTGTGGTGTTGCGCAGGGTGGCCATGGCCCTGGCCCTTGAGTTCCCTGAAGCGGCTGTGAGGACTAACCTCCTCACCGAGGTGCTTCAACTGCCAGTAAGCCCTTCGGAGCCTCTGCAGCCGTTTATTGAGGCCCTCACTGATGGCACTTGGTCCAAGCCGTCCGCAGTTCTCCCTGTGGATCGGAACGTGGCCCGGCACTACCGACTGGCTCCGGGCCCCTGCTTTCTGTCCACCCACCCCACCCCCGAGAGTCTGGTTATCCAGGCCTCCACGTCCCAGACCGCATTCCCGACCATACCTCCGGATCGGGAATCCAAAAGGCTAGATCAGTTTGGCAAGAAACTGTTCTTCTCGGTCAGTCTAGGACTGCATGCGACAAAGCAGATAGAGCGCTAGATCGCTTTAAGTACTCCAGGGCTACGGTCAAGTCCTTGGGCCTGTCGGGCCAGTGCCAGGAAACTTCTGCTTTTCGTCCCTTTCGTGGCCACGGAAGGGGCGGCTCCACACGTTCGTTCAGCCACAGGCTGCAGAGCCAACCTCAACGCGGATGTGCTGCCTGCCGTGGCGGAGCAGGGGGTCAGAGAGCTGGTCAGTCCACATCCACTCCCGCAGAATTCGTCTCAAAGCCTTCCTAGTCCGAACTTTCTGGCCCATTCCACGCCAGTAGGAGGCAGGGTTCCCCATCACCTACTCCACTGGCGATTCATCACTTCGGACAGGTGGGTGCTGCAAATCGTCCGAAGGGGCTACTCCCGCCCCTTCGAGGTGACCCCTCCAGCCATGCCACCGCATGTCGGGGGGATCACTTGCAACTTCTGCGGGAGGAGGTTACGGCTCTCTTGGCCAAGGGGGCCATTGAGCGCGTTCCTGGGCCAGAAGTAGAACGTCGTTGTTATTCCCACTACTTTCTGGTTCCCAAGATGGGCAAAGGTGGCCTGTGCCCTATCTTGGACCTCAGAAGCGTCAACGGCTTCCTCCGGAAGGAGAAGTTCAAGATGCTGACTTGAGCTCAGGTCCTGGCTGCCCTGGAGACTGGATGGTGGCTTTCGACTTGCAGGACGCATGTTTCACATCCCCGTCCTGCCGGCCCACCGGCGCTACCTGCGGTTCACGGTAGGCCACGAGCACTTCCAGTTTATTGTGCTCCCTTCGGCCTCACCAGTGCCTCTTGGGTGTACATGAAAGTGATGGCGGATGTCGCAGCTCATCTGCGCAGATTAGGGGTTCCAGTCTTCACCTATCTCGATGACTGGTTTTTGAAGGCGGGCTCGCCCCAGACAGTTGTCTCCCACCTCCAGACTACGGCCGACTTCCTGCAGTCGCTGGGATTCTCCATCAACGGGCCAAAGTCACACCTGGGTCCCTCTCAGAAGCTCCTCTTTATCGGATCGGTTCTGGACTCTGGGCAGTTTCGGGTTTATCCTCCCGAGCAGCGGGTTCGGGATATTCAGGCTCTGATTCCGATCTTTCAACCTATATCCCGAGTTTCGGTCAGGCTGACCCTACGGCTCCTGGGGCTGATGGCCTCTTGCATCCTGCTGGTACATCATCGCCAGGTGGCGGATGTGGGCTCTGCAGTGGGACCTGAAGTTCCAGTGGGCACAGCATCAGGGCAACCTGTCCGACCACGTCCTGATCTCGGAGGGCACAGCGAGACAGTTGCAGTGGTGGCTCACGGACCGCGATTGGGTCAGTGGCAGATCCCTATCCTTTCCCCAACCGGTGCACACAGTGGTGACTGATGCATCCCTCCTGGGATGGGGTGGCCAAATTGGAGAGGCAGAGAATAGAGGCCTCTGGTCTCTGGCGGAGTCATGGCTCCATATCAACCTTCTGGAGCTGCGGGCGATCCAGCTTGCCCTGAAAGCATTACTTCCCTCTGTCGGGGGAAGTGTGGTGCAGGTGTTCATGGACAACACTACCGCCATGTGGTATTGCAACAAACAGGGCGTGGTGGGGTCCTGGACCCTATGTCAGGAGGCTCTGCGTTTCTGGACATGGCTGGAACATCAGGGCATCACCCTGATGGTTCAACACCTGGCAGGTTCACTGAACGCCAGGGCGGACGAACTCAGCCGTCGGTGCATGATGGATCACGAATGGTGTCTGAAGTCAGATGTGGCGCAAGGTCACTTTCAGCAGTGGGGAGAGCCTTGGTTAGATCTATTCGCCACCGAAGAGAACGCGCAATGCCATCAGTTCTGAGCGTTGGAATTTCCAAGGCGGCACTCGCTCGGGGACGCTTTTCGCCGCGAGTGGAGTTGCGGTCTGTTGTACGCCTTTCCACCTATACCACTTCTGCCCAGAGTGCTGAAGAAAATCAAGCGCGACCGGGCCCAAGTCATCCTTGTGGCTCCGGGCTGGGCGCGAAGGTACTGGTATCCCGAGCTACTCAGTATGTCAGTCGATGCCCCGATTCGTCTGCCTCTTCAGGAGGACCTTCTGTCGCAGCAGCAGGGGACGGTCCTCCACCCGAACCTGTCCAGTCTCCACCTCCATGCTTGGAGATTGAGCGGCGACAGTTGAGGCCATTTGACTTGCCTCCTGAAGTCTGTCATGTCATTCTGGCAGCCAGGCGTCCCTCCACAAAGTCGGTATACGCCTGCAGGTGGAACAGATTTGTGGCATGTTGCACAGCAAAGGCTGTGGATCCTCTCAATGCCCCTCTTTCTGAGGTTCTCCTCTTCCTTCTTTCTCTTGCCCAGCAGGGCTCTGCTCTGGGCACTATCAAGGGCTACCTTTCTGCCCTTTCAGCCTTCTTAAGGCTACCTGATCAGCCTTCTTTGTTCAAGTCCTCCATTGTAAACAGATTCTTAAAGGGGCATCACTCATATGTTCCCTCCTGTTCCTTTTGTGATGCCCTAGTGGGACTTGAACCTGGTTCTAACTTACTTGATGTGCGCTCCCTTTGAGCCGCTTCATAACTGTCCTCTACGTCTTCTTACACTTAAGACTGCTTTCCTGATTGCCATCACCTCTGCCAGGAGAGTGAGTGAGCTCCAGGCTCTTTCCTCTAAACCTCCTTTCCTTTCTGTCCATCCGGACAAGGTTGTGTTGTGGACAAAACCCTCTTTCCTGCCCAGTCACAGCCTTCCACATCGGGCAGGCCATCACCTTGCCCACTTTCTTTCCGCCTCCGCATCCCTCGAAAGAGGAAGAGAGGCTCCACCGTCTGGACCCAAAACGTGCGCTCTTACTATCTGGATCGCACACACCCGTTCCGGGTGGATGACCAACTCTTTGTTGGTTACGTGGGCGCTTACGTGGGCGCTAAGAAAGGACGGGCGGTGCACAAGCGGACCATCTCTCGGTGGATCGTGTTGTGCATCCAAGCGTGTTACTTTTTGGCTAAGAAGGAACCTTCTGTTGGGCTGAGGGCCCACTCCACTCTGGCCACGGCGACTACTACTGCCCTGGGCCGAGGAGTCCCCTTGCAGGACATTTGTCAGGCAGCTACGTGGGCCTCGCTGCACACGTTCGCAAGACACTACTGCCTGGACAGCCAAGTCCGGAGGGATGGCTTCTTTGGCCTTTCCGTCCTCCAGGACTTTCTGGTGTGATTATTGGTTCGCAGACCCACCACCGGGGTTGGTATTGCTGGGGTATCTATTCCAAGGTAAGGAATCTATCACTAACGTGTCTCTTTCAGATGCACAAGTTACTACTTGGGTTAATGATATATCTCTAAGAGACATTAGTTGGTGATAGATTTCTTACCGACCCACCCATAGATGTTTAGATAGCAGGAAACGTGAACACAAGCATATTATTCCTGTGTTCACGTTTCCTGCTATCTAAACATCGTTAAATTGACGCCATCTACTATTTAGCAGGTACCTATATACCTTTATCAGGATCATACTTATTGCATATAAAATAGGGCCGCAATTACAGATTGGTTTCCTGTTTTTACAGCATCCGCAAGTAAAATTCATTTCGCCTATCAAGATTCATAATACAGTTGTGTGTGTGTCCCAAGTACCCTCACCAATGATAGAGGTATGTCAACATGATGTGTGACTGCAAGTATTACGCTAACCTTTGTGTGACCATCGCACTCCAGGATAATAGCTCTCTGTGTAAATATTAATTTTTGGTGCTATTTTACGAACTAATTGTTGGAATCTACATGATCTGCACGGCGCAAATTCAGTAAAATTGTGTTCCTAATTAAGGTTAGTTGAGTACAGACTTGTGACTCTTTTAAATTGCTTTAGATGTATGTGACATGAAACATAAAAATATGACTTATAATAATTACATATCAGCTCATAATCACTGTAGTATTCTAAAAACCGCTCAAATTAAGGGTGTGATTGAGTTTCCTTTCTGAAATAACGAAATGACAATGTTTTATTATTAGATATGAGACAATGCCAGTATGTCTTATGTTGATTTTTGTATTGTGTATGTCTTGATCTGCTTTTTTATTGTTGTGTATTCGTTGTATTTATTTCCTTGTTTCTACACGGGTGTTATAGATAAAATGATGTCCTTAACCCCTTCCATGCTCATGACGAGCTCAGCTCGTCATGCAGTACACTGCTCGTGTGCTCATGACGAGCTGAGCTCGTCATGAACAATGGGATTCAAGGGAGGTCAGCATCCGGGAGGAATTGCTGTAGCATTGAAGGTGTTAATCATGGACATAATTGTAACTGTAAATATTTTTGTTTCAGATTACATTAGGTTATTACAAATATAAAGTCCAACAGTCCTGAAGATGGTCTCACAGATTAATACTTAGGAGACCGAAACGTCGACCTGCGCCTTCTCCTTATTTGTTCATCAAATTAAGAATTAGGAAAGGTGTCACCTGGACCTACAGAGTCATATATTTGTTTATGATCAGTATACTTGTAGGCCTGCGTATATATATTTGTATTTCAAATTGGTTACCTTTTTAACTGTACGATAAATCTTTCTTAATACACCTGCTTTAGTGTTTTTGCTTTGTATCTGTTTTATGTTATGTAACAGTGTGCACTTTACATGTAATTGCTATAAATTTCTATCTGAGATTGATTTCACTATAGGACCATTGAATTGTCCTCATAATTTTCCTTTAATTTACTACTAAATTATTTGTGAAAATAAATTCCCTTGAAGGCACTCTTTACCTTTCTATGTATACTGAGTCCCTTAGTGACGTTCAGGAATCATTTTTGTGACCGGTATTTGTGTCAAAAGGCCAAACCACCCATACTTTCCTAACTGGGTTCTGATGTTGTTTTGTAAATAGCATCTGATGTTGTCCCTGTTGGTGTATGTGAACTATTCCACCCCGTGCAATGGTGTTTGGCAATGTTACTACAGGTGTTTAAACAACCACATTTCTAGATGCATTTCAATTCTGTAGGAGTTGATAACCTTAATGAAGGTAACCGGTATAAAGCGTTGCAATACGAATAAATCTCTAACATTTCAGGATCTGAAAATGTAGCAATTATTCCTAAAACAGACAGCATAATGTTCGAGGCATATGAGCTGCAGATCCTACACTTAGCAATAGATCGCCACCTGGTGTTGGGCTCGGATGATTGCAAAATTGTTGTCTTCTTGGAAGAAGTCTTTGTAGTCACGAGATAGGTGACTCCTCCCTTGGACAATACTGCGCATGGTCATCGACTCCATCCTCAGATGTTTTTTTTCCGCCACTGGGTTCGGATAAAAGTTTTCCGCTCCGGCTAGAAAATACTTTTTCTGCATTTTTGAAGTGAGAAACTTTAGATAAACTTATTTTGACTTCGAATAGACTTATCGACATCACCAGCTACATTCCGGTGCGTCGACGCGGGCCGTTGGACCTATTGGCGCCGTACGGCCTACGCCTCATGGACAGAACTCCATTCAAGAGATGCCCGGTATGTCGAGCAATGTTCCCTCATAGCGACCATCACGAGGTCTGCAACCTCTGTCTCTCGCCAGAACACGAGTCGACTTGCGCAGCCTGTGCCTCCTTCCGATCGAAGAAAACCATTCGGGATCGGAGGGCCCGTCGACACGAAATGAGGAGATAAGCGCCAGCACCGGAGGCCATATTTGAGGAGGAGATTGCCGAAGAGGACGAAGATCCAATCGAAGATATCTCCGAGGACGAGGCTCCACTCGTCGCCGAGGAAGACTCGCCTGATCTCCAGATCAAATCGGGGGCAGAGGACTCTGGCGATTCAATTCCATCTCGACAACCTGTGAGTACCACTGCCCCCACACAACATACACTACCCAAGACAAAGGTAGCGGTCGGCACTCCTCCCATGGGGCCCAGTCTAGGCCAAAATTTACCCTCCAACGCCCCGCCTTTGGGCTCAGCTCCGAGGAAAAAGACTACGCCTTCCGGTGCCTCGGCACCGAAAAAACATGTGCCAATTCCACCTCCTCCATTGGCACCAAAACATCCTTCGACACCGAAGGATTCTTCGACACCGAAGCCAAAACGCCCTTCGGTGCCCAAAGACAAAGACCCTTCAGCACCTGAACTAAAAGACACATCTGTGCCGAAGCCAAGAACCGTACCGGACCCGAAAGCTTCGACTCCGAAACCCTCCGGTTCCAAAAATAAAGAAGGGAATCCAGATTCCGGCGCCGCAGGCCCAACAAAACCTGTCTCCACGCCAAAATCTACGATATCGGTACCAAAGACTCCAAGGCATGATACAGACAAGCCTAGACCACCTTCTGCCCCGAAAAAATTGCCACAAGACTCAATCACTCCTCCTAAGGCAAAGAACACTAATCAACCTCTATTGGCATCGAAAAAATCGACGCCAAAGAAGATTATAGAACAAGAAGAACTGTTTAAACCAGATCCTAAACAGAAAAAAGTCTATATTAATCCAAAAACTGGACATGTGGAAGCAATTCCATATAAAAAAAAGACCAGAAGTAATTCCCTATACCAAAAGACCAGCAGACACACCACTTCCACCTGTGGTTCCTCCCAAAAAGGACTGTGCAACTTCTCCAATACACCCTTCCTCTCCTTCACCTTCTTCCTCTCCTAATCCTTACATTGAACCTATGACTTCTCCAGTTCAATCTCCTGCATCATCACACCACACTGACGAAGAGTATGATTTAGGTGGGTGCAATGACGTAACATACCCTTTAGATGAGGATGTCAACCCCCAATATCCCAAGGAGGACGAGGCATATGGTTTTACACCAAACAATGCACCAGACATCCCTGAGCCTCAGCACTACCCAACGAAACCTTCACCTACAGAAGATAGTATTGGGTTTAATCCTCTATTAAACAGAGCTGCCCTTTACCATGGAGTGTCAATGGACTCTGATGCCATTGAGGAGGATTTCTTACTAGACACTTTTGAGCAGTCACAAAGGTCTAATCAAATATTACCTATGATCAAAGGAGTTATTAAACATGCTCCGGACATTTTTAAAGATCCAGTAAGATGTAGGTTGCTAAATCCCAGAATAGAAAAAAAGTATAGACCAGCACCAGCTGATCCGGTCTATATTAAGGGACATCTGCCACTAGACTCTTTGGTAGTGTCAAATGCACGTAAAAGAGCAAACTCCCAAACTTCTGGTGACACGCCCCCGCCTGACAAAGAATCAAAGATTATTGATGCGTTGGGAAAAAATATTGCTGCACAAGCAGCAAACATATGGCGCATAGCAAACACACAAGCCTTACTCTCAGGCTACGACAGGGCTCACTACGACCAACTAGGAAAATTAATGGGACATCTCCCAGATCAATACAAAGATCAGGCAGCAGAGCTCTTACAAGAAGGCAAACTAATATCTAATGCCTCAATTAAATGCGCACTAGATGTAGCTGACACAGCATCCAGAGCAGTCAATACTAGTGTGATTCTCAGACGTCGTGCATGGTTACGCATTTCAGGTTTTAAACCAGAGGTACAAACTACCATCCTGAACCAGCCCTTCAATCAAAACCAGTTGTTAGGGCCGGAGGTAGACAACACACTAGAGAAGATGAAAAAAGACACGGACACAGCTAAGTCTATGAGTGCATTACAATCCACCCAGAATAAAAGTTCTTTTCGCCGCTCCTTCTACAAAGGAGGCTCAAAGCAAACCGGCACAGAGACCACATAATCTTTTAAGACAAACACACAAACCTCCTCTAACAAAGGCTACTTTAGAGGAGGATACAGAGGCAACAACAATAAAGGAAGAGGCAGAGGTAATAACAACAACCGCTCCTCTTCCACTCTCAAACAGTGACTTCCCTCTGCCTCCCCTACAGCATTCCACTCCTGTGGGGGGCAGACTTTCACAGTTCCTACCTGTCTGGAACTCCATCACAACAGACAGGCGGGTGCCGCTCGAGGTTGTGTGATGTGTGGCCGGTGATTATTGAGGAGTTCCCTGCCTACCTGTGCCCAGCATGGAAACAGCATCTGGGGCGCCTGAAGACGGAGTGGGACTGCGAGTCCCAGGAGGGTTTGCGGCGTTCCTAGCAGCCGCACCTGGAGACTCTTCCCGCCCGACCCCGCCTCCCGGGTGCTTTTAACCACAACTCGCGGCCCCCGCTCCGCGGGAGCCGCTCGAGGTTGTGTCGAGTGTGGCCGGTGATTATTGAGGAGTTCCCTGCCTACCTGTGCCCAGCATAGAAACAGCATCTGGGGCGCCTGAAGACGGAGTGGGACTGCGAGTCCCAGGAGGGTTTGCGGCGTTCCTAGCAGCCACACCTGGAGACTCTTCCCGCCCGACCCCGCCTCCCGGGTGCTTTTAACCACGAATCGCGGCCCCCGCTCTGCGGGAGCCGCTCGAGGTTGTGTGGAGTGTGGCCGGTGATTATTGACGAGTTCCCTGCCTACCTGTGCCCAGCATAGAAACAGCATCTGGGGCGCCTGAAGACGGAGTGGGACTGCGAGTCCCAGGAGGGTTTGCGGCGTTCCTAGCAGCCACACCTGGAGACTCTTCCCGCCCGACCCTGCCTCCCAGGTGCTCTTCCTGCCCAACGTCCATAAGAACACGTCCCCAGACGCGCATCGCGGAACGCGCGCGGGACGACGCCGGGCGAAGCCCGGGCAAAGGGTGGGCCGTTTGAGGACGGCAGAGGCCGGGCCGGGCCACCCCTCTGACGCCTCGCCCTTCCTGTCTTTCATTACTGTTTGGTAGCTGTCCTGAAGGCGGTTGCTACATAATGGCCAGTAGAGAATCTAGAAGCAAGGCTGCTCATGTGGTCTCAGGTACTTTGGACAAATTTCTCTCTAAGGCAAATTCTGTGGTCAATAATGGTCTTACTGTACTAGAAAAACAAACTGAGGAGGCTGTAGATAACTTGTCCTTGGCTTCCCTGAGTTTATCAATTAACACCAGCACACCTCTACTGCTTGACGCTACCCATCTGTCACTTATGGATAGCATCGACCAGACCATAGTCAGTCCTACAACAACTAAGGACACCATCGACTTCGCACAGGGACAGAGACTCATCACGCTTGTCTGGTGATGTAGAGCTCTCTCCCGACGCTGAGTTGGTACAGTCTGAGGCTCAGGGGGAGGGTCCCGTAGTAGTAGTAACAGAACACAAGGGTAGCAGAGGGGATCTTGCACTTAAAAGGAAGAGGTCTAGGAAGCCAAAAGGCGCTAAAAGGGCTAAAGTTGATCCTATAATGCCCACCCATGTAGATAATGTAGACAATGTGGGCGTTCCTGGTGTATCACCTACGAGAAATGAGATGGAAACATAAAGTACCCCATCTGTCTCTTCCTTACCTGTGCATACCGGGCCTTTCATCTTTGGCGGGGTTCCCTCTAACACCGCAGAGTTCCTCATCAGCTCACTCACAGACATTCTTAAAAGTCTCTTGAATCCCCTTTCCATCAAACTGAACTCAATAGAGGCCAGACTGATAGCCATAGAAAGATTGAGTATTAATAATGATGTTGAGTCTGGGTTAGGAGTAAATCTACAAGGGGCTCATGGGTCCAGTGCTGGGATCACTCATTCGTCTACTGCCATAACCACTCTGGCTCCAAATCCTCCACAAGCTGTCAGGGGAACTTACCAACAATAGCGCAGTACCTGTACCCCAATCTGCACCAGTAGCACCCCAAACGATGCGGCCCCCAGTACCAGCTCCTAGGAGGTCGAAACACTCTGCTCCGCCAAAACACCAGTCGCAAGGCAGTAAACTTGCCCCCCGAGGCGGCAGCTTACACCGTGATCCTAATGGGGGTACCAGAGCTCTCTGGTGGCGTAATGGAATCGCAGGATTCCTTACGTAATAAGGTAATCAGCTGGCTAAATATTCAAAGGCCACTCCCACCTAACCTAAAAGGAGATGTTCTCATGGTCAGAAGGGTCCCATGGGTTGGGTTCACCGCTAAGAAATGTGTGGGGGACTGTATAATTGTTAGTTTTAAGAGCCCACAGGTTGCCCCTTACATTTGTAACTGGCTTGGCAGCTCAGGCAATACCTCTATCGAATTGGTCCCTCTCTCATACTTCTACCCAAATGTACGCAATTCAACATTGAGGAGGGACGATGGCTGGACAAGAGTGGGCTTCGCAGTGGATGGGTCACGATACAGGCCCAAGCATAATGTTTTCCCTGCTTATGCTAACTATATGCATCCAAACAGATTTTCCTGTCTCGATTATGTCGATTGACCACAAAAGGGTGTGTCCCTACAGGTAAACCAAAACATTGATAGTGAATGTGTAAGACAGGGGACGGCGAGAGGTGCTAGTGAGATTCCCACCCGAGAACTGGAACACCCTTTATGGAGTACTCCAATTCCCACTAGCCTCAGGGGCCAAGTAGCTACTTTACCCCAGAGTACACGGGTACTAATCCAATATCTGTAGCAGTGTGCGCTCCTATTCCAATATCAGCTGCCCCAACTGTCCTGGAAACTGTTGATCCATCCATGGATAGTGCACCAGAAACACCTAAGGGGTTAGGATTAAAGGCTCGCATTCAATGTTTGAAGGTTCTCTCCTGGAACGTGGCGGGCATTGTAAATAAGATACATACAACTGACTGGGATCTCCTAGTAGGAAACAGTGAGGTCTGTCTATTCCAGGAGACGTGGGCTAGGGAACCCCCGAGTAGAACGGGTTATGAAATTTTCGAAATCCCGGCCAGGTGGAGTGGCAAGGGGAGGCCTTCGGGTGGTTTGGCGATTTGGGTAGCTAGTCACATTGGATGCAATGCGGAAAATATACCAACGTTTTCGCAGGACATCCAGTGTGTACTGCTCAAGTGGCCCGGTCCATTAATTCTGTCAATTATTAATGTATATTCCCGCCCATTCAGTGTGGCAATGGAATCATCCACTCTTGAAGACCTATCATCCTTTTTGGGCCAATTGTCAGGTGACTACAAGATAGTGATGGGCGGAGACTTTAACTGCCACTTCGAACCCTTAGAAGGATTAAAGGAGGGCGCCCTCACTGCTGAGGATGACTTTTGGGGTGTTCCACCATGCTCATCCCCCCACCCTAAATCCTAGTCCCCGCTCGCAGTGCAAATCATGTCCCTTACTTTAAACTTCGCTATAAGGGCCTGTAATGGACGCACCCCGTCCGACAGCCCCTCATTGTGTACCTTCAACAGGAAGGACCATGAGTCGAGGCTGGATTATATTTTCATAGATATTGACCTGTGGTCTAAAGTCCAGGACTTCAGGGTGGTAACTAGAACAGATAGTGACCACAACGCGCTCCTATTGGAGATGCAACATCCTGCACCTGTCGCCGGGTCATCAGTCTCTAACCCTAGTGATGACCCAGGGAACCTGGCCCTCACCTCAAATAGACGCAGAGTAAAATGGGGGAAGCTGTTAAATGCAGAAGGTAGCATAAACAAAATTTATGAAATAGCACTCCCCAGGTTTAAAGAAGTGGCTGAACTAATCGAACAACCTAGACCCCCAGACTATAACGAGAAACTAGGTCAAATCCATGCTGAACTAGTGGGAGGTCTTGCTGAGGTCTTTTATCCAGTGGTAGCAACACGCAGAAAAAAGACTCGAACCCCATCCTGGTACAACTCCTCTTGTAAGAAGATTAAGACCGAGCTAATTGCCACAATTAAAGCAGGTTCAAACAAGGTTAAGGTCGCTGGACTTAGGCGGGATTATAAGGCGGCCATGGCAACGGCAAGGTCGGAGTGGGATTGGAACCGATGGCACGACCTCTCTAATGCATTAGGAGTAAAAGACTCTAGAAAATTCTGGTCCCTGGTAAATACTGGTACAGGAGAAGCCAAAGCGGCAGTGGAGCCTAATATTGCCTCGTCTGTTTGGGAGGCCCACTATGGCAAATTGTATCAAGATACCACCTTATTAGCCAACGATGTGGCCCCTGAGGCCCCACCGACCCCTGTAGCCTGCCTGGAATTTACCCTTGGCGAGGTGGTCAGTGCAATAGAGAGATAGGCGATGGGGAAGGCCCCGGGTCTAGATAGACTACCTGGTGATCTTTTTAGGCATCACCCCGAGATCTGGGGCCCGTACCTCCTCATTCTTTTCAATGCCATCATAGGAGGTATGGAGATCCCCTGTACTTGGCTGGGGGCGGAGATTGTGCCTATCTACAAGAAGGGTTCTCCTCTGCTCCCAGCCAACTACAGGCCGATCAGTCTTATAGATGTCCCCCAAAAGTTATTCTCTCGCCTTCTCCTGGATCACCTTTTAGATTGGATAGAGGCCAACGAAATTCTGAGTCCCCTCCAGGGTGGCTTCAGGAAAACCACGTCCACCATGGACCAGATTTTCAGCCTCGTCCTGCTGCACTGGAAAACGGTGAGGATTGAGGGGGAGAGGCTGTACATGGTGTTCGTGGACCTGAGGTCAGCCTTCGACCTGGTCCCACGTAAGAAACTGTGGGAGGTCCTGAAGAAGCTGGGGGTACCTGCCCAACTATTACATGCCATAATTAGGCTCCACGACCGTAATTACGGGCAGGTTAGGTGTGGGAGGGATGGTGCCCTGTCATCAAGTTTCCCTGTTCTCAGGGGGGTGAGGCAGGGTTGCGTCTTGGCGCCGACCCTGTTTTGCCTCTTTGTTAACAGTGTCATATCCCATCTTGACAATGTTAGGGACAATGACGCCCCTTGCCTGGCAGGCAGGAGGGTGCCGGCTATCATGTTTGCCGACGACACCCTCCTGCTTTCCAAATCCCCGATGGGGATTCAACGGATTTTAGATGGATTTGGCCTTTTTTGTAGACAACATGCAGCCTGCAACATCAGCAAGGAAATATTCAAAATCGTTAGGGAATTCACTTCCCCCCTTGCTTCAAACCCTAAATTTTCTCCCTCTGAACTCTGGGTCAATCAGCTGGCCAGCTTTTTCTACAAAAAAATTCTTAACATCAAGGCATCTTTTCCGCCCACTGCCTCTGTCATTGATCTTGGCCCCCTTTCATCTACCATGAACATTCCGCAGGATACCCATCGTTGGAGGCTTCACTTGCTCTGCTACAAAAACTGAAATCCGGTTCTCCCTCTGACACGTGCCCCGCTAAAATTCTTTCCAAAATGGCCCTTGTTCTTAATCCTCTGATTAACCCTCTTCTTAATGCCTCCTTTACCTCGGGTGAGGTCCCAAAGGCCTGGAAAAAGGCCCATGTCATCCCTCTTATAAAAAAATCTAATCTGAACCCTCTAGAACACTCCAATTATAGGCCAATATCTCTGCTTCCTGCCCTTGCCAAACTCGCAGAAAAACATGTTCATTCCACCTTATCAAATTTCTTAGAAGCCCATGATATTTTGCATCAGACGCAGTCAGGTTTTCTCTCTAACCTCAGTACAGAAACAGCACTACTGGAGGTAACTGAGACTATAAAGGAAGTGACAGATCGCGGAGGGAAGGCAATGCTGGTATTACTCGATCTCTCAGCGGCCTTTGACACCGTCCCTCACAACCGGCTCCTTTTCAGACTCCATGAGATCGGAATTAGAGGGACGGTGTTCAATTAGATTAAGTCCTTTCTTTCCGAGCGCCAACAAATGATCTGGTCACCACCTTTTTCAGCTACAGTTCCATCTCTTGATGTGTGAGTGCCACAGGGATCAGTTTTAAGTCACACTTTATTTAACATTTACCTCTCCCCTTTGGCTGAATTAGTGGAGACCTTTGGCGCGCGTATTGTGTCCTATGCGGATGATACGCAGCTGCTCTTCACCTGCGATAAGAACTCCGATTTCGCAGGTGACTCTATCAAAAGCTGTTTGGAGGCGGTCTTCTCCTGGTTTCAGCTGAACCAGCTTAAATGTAATTCAGACAAGTCTGAAATTCTATTTTTTGGCTGCTCCCCTGATATCCAATGGAAATCTTGGTGGCCGGCAGATATGCACCCGCCTTCTTCCCCCACAGCGATCGCTAAGAATCTGGGTGTCAAATTTGACAATGGTCTTACCTTTAAATCCCAGATTCTTGCCCTAGTCGGCCAATGTTTTGGCTTACTACGTATACTCAGGAAATTCCTCCCTCTACTGTCACAGGCTCATAGGAGAACTACTGTACAAGCAATGATTGGATCCAGGCTCGACTATGCCAACGTGCTCTATTTAGGTCTCCCAGAGTACCTCCTATCTCGCTTACAGACTGTTCAAAATTCTGCCGCAAGGGCCATTTTCGGCCTAAGCCGCAGATCCCACACCTCGTCCCTCCTTGAGTCACTGCACTGGCTCCAGGTGAGGAAACGTTTCATCTTCAAGACTCTGACCTTGACCTTTAAATCCTTACACGGTACTGGTGCAGTCTATCTCAGGAAACATGTTCAGTTCTACCATCCTGCTAGATCGCTACGTTCAGCTACTCAAGCTCTAGCTGTCGTTCCATCTGTAAAGCACTCGCGCATTGGAGGTCGTTCTTACAGAGCCTGTGCTCCGCAGCTCTGGAATGAGCTCCCCCTCTCACTGAGGAAAGCGGACAATCTCCTGTCCTTTAGGAAAAGCCTTAAGACCTGGCTTTTCAGCCTTTAGTGTGATCAGTCTCTGCTCTGTCTCTCCTTACAGATCTGTACAGCGCCGGGACACTCTGCCCGAGTAGCCGTGCGCTATATAAATCACTACATAACATAACATAACATAACATGGTCTAGAGATCAATGCAGAAAAGACCAAATTCATGATATTCAATCCATCCCCTAAAACCAGACCTACCCCTACATTGGGTTTAGCCAGCCTTGAGAGGGTAACAACTTTTCTGTATTTGGGGGTAACACTACATGAAAATTTATCTTGGGACCCCTAGATAGTAAGATCCCGGCTTAAGTTGCCCCAACTGTCGGGCGCAATTCTGTGTAAACACCTCAACCTTCAAGCCCATTAGCCCGGCAGTAGAAATGTACAAAACCCAAGCTAAGGCGGCTGCAACCTATGGGAGTGAACTATGGGGGTATAAAGCAGGGCAAGAACTTGCAAGAGTGGAAAATAATTTCCTCAGACGCCTTTTGGCCCTCCCTCGAGGCACACCGCTGCTGCCCCTAAGATTAGACATGGGCCTCCCCTCTATTGCTGAGGAGCTCGAGTCTAAGCCATTGAGGTTCTGGCACAGGCTTTGGTCTACCAGTGAACTTGTTCACTACAGGCAAGACCTTATCCATGTCATGAACCTGAACCAACGAGATAGAATCCCCTGGCTTGCTTTTGTAAAAAAAAGAACTGTACTCCATGAATTTGTCTGAGTTATGGGAGGATCCTGAACAAGGCTGCCGAAGGGTTTCCCGCAAAAGACTGGTACAAACCTATAAGGAAAAAAGATTAGCACTACTGGTGTCTGCACGAAACAGCGGCACTCTAACTGACCGTTTCCTGGAATCCAAAAATTCCTATTTGTATTTGAAAGTTTTATGGATTTTATCTTTCCCATTTTAGCGAGAAAATTGTTTATACAATGGAGGTTAGGCACTCTGCCCATTAAAACCTTCACCTGTAAATGGCTAAAGGGTAATGACAAAACTTGTCCATGCTGTAACATTCATGAGGAAGATGAAATTCACCTCATGTTTTTCTGCCCTGCATATAATAGACCCAGAAAATACTGGCTGGTGCCGCTTTGTAGAAATTTGGGATTTAGGAGCCACCTGCATGCGTATAGAATACTGAAAAACAGTACTATGCCTCATATTGTGTTTGCAGTTGCTAAATTCTTAATGGGCATGTGGCAGATAAGAAAAAAAATCATTTAACGTGCGGACAATGCTATGAACTGTTTTTAAACCCCTTTTTATGCCTGGATTATTATGGGAAGTAACTGCATGAACTGTATGAAATGTGTTTTTATAACAGTTAAGTCTTTTTATTGTGTATTTGTTGCATCTTTTATGGTCTAAATGACCGAAATAAAGAATTTTTTGGATTGGATTGGATTGGATTGGTAAGACAAATTATCCAACATGGCTACTGCCTAGAACTCACACAACCCTCCCAAACATACCACCCAGGCAGCGTCCAATGTCCACAGACCACATAACTCTGCTTCAACAGGAAGTTCTAGCACTTCTACAAAAAGATGCTATTCAAGTAGTTCCTTTAGAGGAACAAGGAACAGGAGTTTACTCCCTGTACTTCCTAATTCCCAAAAAGGACGGGACATTAAGACCAATTCTCGAACTCAGGCCCCTCAACCACTACATACAATCAGACCATTTTCGCATGATCACTTTACAACAAGTACTCCCATTACTACAACAGGGAGATTTTCTGTCCACACTAGACCTAAAGGACGCCTACTTTCACATTCCTATACATCCTGCGCACAGGAAGTCTCTAAGGTTTGTCATACAAGGACAACACTATCGGTTCAAAGTCCTTCCATTCGGGGTCAAAACAGCACCACGAGTGTTTACAAAGTGCTTAGCAGTAGTAGCAGCACATCTCAGAAGACAACAAATACATGTCTTCCCTTACCTCAACGACTGGCTCATAAAAGCAAGATCGTTCAACCAGTGTGTACAACACACAAAAAAAAACAATTCAAACATTGCACAACTTAAAGTTTACGATAAACTACACCAAGTCGCACCTAGGGCCTTCGCACGCTCATCAATATCTAGGAGCTACCATAGACACATATGCAGCTCTAGCGTATCCCAGTCAAGCCAGGATTTAAAGTATTCAGAACTTAGTCTCCCTTTTTCAATGCCAGCACTCTCTCCAAGCCAGAGTGTTCATGAAACTAATAGGCATGATGGCGTCTTGCATCTTTATTGTTCCTCACGCAAGACTGCAAATGCGCCCACTACAAGAATGTCTAGCACAACAGTGGAATCAGGCTCAAGGTCAGCTCACAGACCTGGTGTTGGTAGACAGCCGTACATATCGCTCTCTGCAATGGTGGAACACCAAAAACTTGACAAAGGGACGGCCGTTCCTAGACCCTGTTTGACAGATAGTGCCTATGACATACCTCACAGGATGGGGAGCCCATCTCTTGTATTATACCACACAAGGTCAGTGGAACAATCAACAGAAACAGTTCCACATCAACCATTTGGAGTTGCTAGCAATTTTCCTAGCACTCAAAACTTTTCAAGTACAAATACAAAGCAAAGCTGTCCTAGTCCGGACGGACAATATGACAGTCATGTATTATATACAAAAACAGGGGGGAGGGGGGGGACACTCTCTGCAACTGTCCCAGCTTGCACAAAACATTTGGAGATGGGCCATCCCTCAAAACATACACCTCACAGTAGAACACCTTCCAGGAATTCACAACCAGATAGCAGATCTGTTGAGTCGACAGTCACAACAGATTCACAAATGGGAGTTTCACCCACAAGTTCTACAACCATTCTTCCAAATGTGGGGGCATCCACAGATAGACCTGTTTGCCACCCACGAAAATGAAAAATGCCCAACATTCGCTGCCAGGTTCCCACACTCACGGTCGGAGGGGAATGCAATATGGATGAACTGGTCAGGCAGATTTGCGTACGCTTTTCCGCCTCTCCCACTCATTCCACTAGTAGTACGTAAGCTCAGACAACAGTCTCTCAAACTAATACTAGTGGCCCCCACATGGGCACGCCAGCCGTGGTTTACCACGCTACTATATCTCTCACTGGTTCCACATCAGAAATTACGGCTCACGCCATCCCTGTTAACACAGAACCATGGAGAAATAAGGCACCCAGAACCAAGCCAACTAAATTTGGCGATCTGGCTCCTGAAGTCCTAGAGTTTGGTTACTTAAACTTGCCACCAGACTGTATGAATATCATTAAAGAAGCTAGAAAACCCACTACCAGAGCATGTTATGCTGCTAAGTGGAAAAGATTTGCAATATACTGTAACAACAATCACATTGATCCACTGGATGTTTCCATCCAAAATATCATTTGCTACCTTACACCTACAAAGGTCCAATTTGGCTTATTCTTCCATACGCCTGCATCTAGCAGCAATTGCAGCGTATTTACAAAATAGACAACATCTATCTCTCTTTAGAGTACCTGCAATAAAAGCATTTATGGAAGGATTAAAACGAATAATCCCACCTAGGTTAGCACCTGCTCCAGTATGGAACCTAAATATGGTCCTTACAAGACTCATGGCACCCCCCCCCCTTTTGAGCCTTTACATAAGTGTGAACTGCAATTTCTAACATGGAAAACTGCCTTCCTTGTTGCCATCACCTCTCTCAGAAGAGTTAGTGAAATACAAGCATTCACAATAGAAGAACCATTTTTTCAAATACATCCAAACAAAGTGGTTCTTAGACCCAATCCTAAATTCCTGCCAAAAGTGATTACTCCTTTTCACTTAAACCAATCAGTAGAGTTACCAGTGTTTTTTCAAAAACCGGACTCTGTTGCAGAAAGGGCTTTACACACCTTAGATGTTAGAAGAGCTCTACTATACTACACAGACAGAACTAAATCCTTCAGAAAGACAAAACAACTATTTGTATCTTTCTCTCCCCCACACAAAGGCAATTCCATCTCTAAAGGAGGAATTGCCAGATGGATTGTAAAGTGTATTCAAATATGCTATCAAAAAGCTAAACGTACACTAACAGTTCCTCCTAGAGCACACTCCACTCGCAAACTAGGAGCCTCTATGGCTTTCTTAGGAAACATACCACTAGAGGACATATGCAAGGCATCAACATGGTCTACAATACACACCTTCACTAAACACTATTGTGTTGATGTTCAAGCCAAGCAGCAAGCTGCAGTGGGCCAAGCTGTCCTTAAAACACTATTTCAGTATGCTGCAACGGATACAAGCGACCACCGCTAAGGGAGACACTGCTGCACAATCGTTGCTAAGTGTAGGATCTGCAGCTCATATGCCACGAACGGAAAATGCTACTTACCAGTATGCATCTGTTCTTGGCATGTAGAGCTGCAGAGTTCTACACGCCCTCCCGCCTCCCCGGAACTTGTATCCGTTCCAGTACTCATCTTACTTAGATGCACACGCATGTACATCCTTTCTCTTTACTTCTACTAACTCCATCATTTCCCATAATGGCGAAAAACAATCTGAGGATGGAGACGATGACCACGCGCAGTATTGTCCAAGGGAGGAGTCACCTATCTCGTGACTACAAAGACTTCTTCCAAGAAGACCACAACCTGCAATCATCCGAGCCCAACGCCAGGTGACGATCTATTGCTAAGTGTAGGACTCTGCAGCTCTACATGCCAAGAACAGATGCATACTGGTAAGTAGCATTTTCCATTCACTGTATCAGTAACCCAATTTTCAGAAAAATGTACTGAAGGTAATGACATCACTGAATGAATGATAAAATGAATGAAAAATGAGTCTCTTTTGCATTTGAACTGAAAATGGACGTGGCTTCAGTTTTATGTTGATCCTGTGTTGTAGAAGGTGTCCACTAAGAGTCATACTAAAAGCTAGCTCTAAGCAAAGCCAGAAAAGAAAAAGATGAACCCAGAAATACTCCGTAGTTCTACTCATGGTATAGCCAGGTCTGTATCTTTTGGAAAAAGAAAAGGTTCAAAAGTTTGTACTTGCATGTTTTTTGTTTGTTTTTGGGCTGGCTGTCGCTTCCTGTTCACGTGGAGCCATGGAAAACGTATCACAGTTAATGAAATAGCCAGTAGCTGTAAGATCAATTTGTTGAAATTGCATCGTATTTAGTTGAAGTTATTTCTGCTGTTTTTGTTGAAAAATGTTGAAGTTAATAGTTGGTCTTTGCTGAAAAACGTTCAGATGTTGAACTTATTAGATGTTTTTGTTGAAAAACTTTGAAGCTTTTATTATTTGATGCTTTTGTTGAAAAACTTTTTGAAGCTTTTATTATTTGATGCTGTTGAAAAACGTTGAAACATTTATTATTTGATGTTTTTGTTAAAAAAACGGTGAAGCTTTTATTAATTGATGCTTTTGTTGAAAAACGATGAAGCATTTATTATTTCATGTTTCTGTTGAAAAAATGGTGTACACATTTTGTTTTTGGCCAAATTGCAACTTGAGTGTTGTCTTGACTTTTATTTTGAATTTGAAAGGTTGGTTCAAGGAGAACTGGTTCCATTGCATTGTTGCATAGTCCCCCACTCCATGGATTTGATTTCTCAAACCTGATGAGCCTTTCAGTTTGAATTTCTTGAATAGTAGTGAGAGGGACGTCTACTACTGTGGAATTCACGAGGCCTACTGATCAGTATTGGCCACATAGGTTTTGGTTGATTCTTTCATTTGAAATGAATCTGGTGCTTTTATCACGGCAGGATGCGGCAAAAGTACAGATCTTGTTCCTTTCACTTTAAGGACTGGCTCATGTATTTCTGTATGAGGGCCCAAAATCCTTTGTGTCCGGACTTTTTCTCTCTCTGCCCAGATCCATGACTTTCGGGATTCAGACAGGACTTGCCGTGATTACTCGACTTCCCTGTGGCGGCCTGTTTCACTTTGACGGAATCTTTGTTTGTTTCTTTGTTTCCTTTAGTTCCTGTAAAACAGCCAAACAATCATAGATACAGAATGGTTTTCATCCGCCACTGTGCCTTCACATGTATGATCAGGTTCCCACATTTGTAAATGGAGTACACCTCCTAGAGAGTTTCTTGGCTGAGTGTATTTTGCCCCCTGAATCCATATAAGTGTTTGACCCCACTAATGCCCCGCCTAATACCCTAGCTGTTAAGGATTGCTCTATGCCCCAGTCCTTCCTTTCTTCTGCCTTAATTGCCTCAGGAGGGCGTTGGAGAGGAGTACCTCAATACTACGTCCATCCCTTCCATGGCCTCTTAGTAAGCTCGAGAGCCAAGTGTGGGGCCACAGTCAAGTGTAACGTTGATTGCGCATCTCCTGTTACAGACTCGCAAATCTTTTTATAACAGTTTTGAGCAAGGACCCTACTGACACTAAGATATGTTTTTAAGCCACCTCAAAATTTGAGGGGCCGCAGTGGTCCTTTACACGATCAAGTGGACAGTCTGATGCGGTCTAGCAATGGGACCTGCACGGGTCTTGTGATGGTGTAGCCTGGCATTTGTTTGCAGATGTTGCAGTTCAAGACAAAGCCAATAGATGACTTCTGATCCCAGGCCACCAATAGCACTGTTGCAATGAAGAAATAGTAGCTATTACCCCTGAATGCGCAGAGCCCAAGCCCTTTGTGCTTTAAATGATTAATTCCTGCCTACTATTCATATTTGGAAATACTCTATCCCCCACTCCAGGAATCTGAGCATATGGAATGTTGTTTGCACCTAACTTTTAGGAGTATATGAGTGGAAATTTCTTAGGCACTGCTGTGTTGCCTTTGCGTGAAGCAATTACAGCCACCATATTTTAACCGTCTATTCTCGTTGTTGGACGAGTGTGCACAGCTATGGAAGCTATGTGAACAGCCCCCCATGTGGCTTCAACAGCCAATGAATTCCCTTCAACGTGCACGCCATCACGTTGATGACTCAGCGTGTTAATTACGTGAGTTTTTGGTAGGTCGTTTTTCAACTCCACTACCTGTTCCCATAATTTTTGTATTTTAATTATGCCACATTGTTTCATTTTTAAACCCATTTTGTTCCCAATGGTGTAAATATTTATTATATCATTGCACACAGTAAAAGGAATCAAACACAATGAGTGTTGGGAATTCTCGATCCGTGTTTACAAGTGCAAGTATCAGGGCTTTTAAAGCTGCCAACCAAGCCGTGCTAATACCTAGACATAGTTTTTTGGTGCAATGAGGACGGAACTTGCCATCCAGCATCTGATCTTTAACAAAAGTAGCCGGTGGGGCAGACCCATCAGTGTAGATTTTTTTACATTCATACTGATCTAGAGGCAAGATTTCATTTGGTAGATGGTGTTGTTTTTCATATTGCAGGAATGCCTGTGTTTTAAAACGTGGATCAAATCTGCATTCAAAGTCTGATGCAGCAAATGAGATAGCCCTTTGTATCCATTCTGGATGTAAGGCTTTGGCATTAAGAATGCTAGCCCCTGTACTGGGGTGACAATAATGCCTCTTCCCCTGAGCCAGTGCTCTTTCTTTTGCTACAGCCTGAATGGTTGTCAGAATTTGTTTCTGTTGAATTAAAACTAATTTCTGTGTTTGTGTACAGATGAGAATCTTATGTGAATGGTACAGTTTCACCTTTATTAAAAGGTAAAATAAGTGTACCAACATTGACCCAAAATGATACTGAGTACCAAGTGGTGCAAGTTTACACATGTGTGCATGTGTTTGGAAGCAATAATATCTTCCTGGAGTGAACAAAGAATATTTGTGTGTTCTTATGTCCAGTGTTTGACTGAAAAGTCAGGTTTGAAAATCGTCATAGAAAGGGTTTACTTTCTCTGTGAAATCAAAAATGTATGTTCTGCCCAAATCTAGGAATCCCAGTACTGATTGGAAGTTGTTTAATGTCTTTGGAAGCTGGAGCAGCGCACACTTTTCTAAAAAGTTAGCTGCCAGGCGTTTGTCTTCACTTGAAAGCTCATAGCCCAAAAATAGAATACTGAGGTGGGAAATTTCTGATTTCTCAAAATTAAATTTGTAGCCCCCAGAGGCCAATCCCATAATAATGGTGCTCACCCTGGTCAAGTGTTTCCCCAAAAGGTTGTCCGTTAAATAAATATCACAAAATATAGGACAACACTTCATCAAATTGCTTTAGCAATTCAGTAATTCTTTCAGAAAATACCCCTGAGCTGTTCTTATACCCAAGGGGAAATGACAATAATTGTCGCTGGGATTCTAATATGCTAAGTGCTGTTAGGTACCTGTTTTCAGATGCTATAGTTTTGACAGAAACATCCATTTGAGACAACTATTGATTTTTTTGTATTTTTTCCCACATACCGTTATTCATTAATGCGGCACTATCTGCATATTGGACAGTAAATGTCTGTAAATGAAAACTAGACTAAATGTATTATCAAGTTTTGATAAGTGATGCAAGAGATTGTTCATTTGTGAAGTGCATTTCAAATGATCTCCTGGTATTCAAGTTGATCTAAGATCCCCCTGACCTGTATTTTTAGCTTGTTGCTTAATAGGACATTGTCTTTGAGAATGTGGTGAAACTATTAACGCGGTCACATGGTGGGTTGAGTCCTCATCCCATCCAGCGTGATTTTTATTCAATGCTGGAGCTTGGGCTACTGCCCACTTCTGTGCATATGTATGTATAAGGTGAAAGGGAACATGGTTGGAAAATGCAGGAAAAATATACTTTCTCCCTTTGGGTGCTCCCTGACGAATGCTGGCGGCTAATCTTATTCTGCTAACAGTATGTCAAAACCAGACTATAGGTTCTTCGCAAAGAGACCTTTTACTTTCCTGTGTTCGTCCTCCTCCATGCAGAGTGTTTTTTCATATAACTTGTATGGGACGCTCACCCTTTTGTCTGGTGTTTCCACCGTGATTTAATCATTCAATTTTGCTGTCCAGAAATTCCTTCACGTTCTGGTGAGCTATTGTTACTTCTGCCGCTCTGCCTTAGCATTGTCTGAGCCCAATCCCCGTTCAGAAGTTGAGTCCTTAGGATTCTGTGCAAGTCTAACTTTGAGACCTGCAACTTTCTTCTTTTTATTTTATATAGATATATATTTTTAAAAAAAATTTTTTATTCAGGTGTGGCTTGTCTTCTGTTTTAGAAGAGTCCTGAGCGTGCTTGTTCCTAGACTGCCTGCGCTCTTCTTTGTGTTCTGACTTTCCGTCTCTCCCTATGTTTTTTATCGGGAGGAATGTGTATCAGTATCCTGATACCTGTCAGGTTTCCAGTGCTTAATTTGTGCCGGGGCTTATGACTGTCTGCCTCATAGTAGTGATGTCTGCCAATTTAGGTACTAGCACAACAACTTATGTTCATTATTTAGATTTAAATTTCCTATTAGTAGTATTTGCCTCCAAAGCCATTCTTATAGCTTTGGGGGCCTGTTATATTATGAATTGTCACACTTTTAAGAGTGTGATGATTAGTAGTGTGTTGGTGTTGTCATTGGCAGTGCTGCCAGGGGCAATGGATGGTGAAAGCTCTAGTGTCCTCCTGACGAGAGCCCCAGTACTACGTTTTTTACAAATTAAGCACTACAGGTTTTCTAATATTATCCCAATTCCAAAGGTTATACCTCTTTGCAGAGGGCTCCTGCTGAGGAGACCTACCTCGGGAATGAGAATCTTTTCAGAAAAATGTTTTTTTTTAATTATTATCCCACTTCTTTTTAGAAGAAGTAGGTGTCTGCTTAGAAGTGTCCTTCTCGGGACTGCCCATTTGCCGTGGTTTTAAAAGCTTTCCCACCCAAACTGTCCTTTCCCAATTCTGCATATGCAGTTTTAATTATTTTGGGAAGTTCTTGTGGTTGGTCTATAAGACTGACCTCTCTTAGGTGCTGGTGGATCGCCACGGAAGCTGCTTCCCCTTTAATGTTAGCTAGTATTATTGTTGATACCTGGTCGTAATTACCTAGTAATTTCATACCGAAGGTCAGAGCTGGTTCAGATCCATACTTGTTCTGTATCTGTCGTAAGACATCTGGAATTACTGCTAAGGAAGGAATACCATGAGTTCTGGTATATATGGCAGCAAAGACTGTACCCCAATTGGTGCGGTCCTCTAACTGTGGTGTGATCCCCATGGGCAAGCAGAGTGTTAGCATTATATGCTTTCAAATGGTGTGGTATTTTTTGAAATACTGCTTCTAACTGGGTGGCTGGACACCAAGTGTCCCCATGACGAGTTGCGTCATGGCTCTGTAAGAGTTTTACCAACTCTGTGTCGTAAGAGCAGTGCATCTTGTGGCATTATATCAATGTCAGGATGTGGTGTGTAGCCGGTTAATGTCTGCCATGTAGCTCCTGGTCCACATACTGGACCGAGCCTGGTTTTATTTATTTGTTGTAGGGCGCCATTAAACCAGAAATTGTGGTCCTGGTTAGTGAGCGGAATCTTAATCTCCCCAAAAGGAGTGTAGACCGCTGGAACTTTCAAGTATGTAAGAATGAAAAGTCTTAGTTGTTGCATTTACTGCTGGGAATGTAACCCAAGAATAGAACACATCTGTTTGATAATCTTCGTGTGCCTCTATGAAGATCACTGTACCTCCTCGGTCTGTTAAACCATGTCTGAGGGGTTTTTGTGTGAGTGTAGGCCTGATTTTGGGTGCAAAATGTATTGCATTTGCTTCCTCTTCGTCGTTTGAGACCTGTGTCCCAGTGACAGAAGCAGCTGCCTCGGCAGACATTGTGTTGTGAAAACAAAATGTCCTAAAAAAAACGTTTTAAGATAAGGTTTTAAAAAAGCACAATTGTTCGGGAACTTTTTCCTTCAAGCTTGATTAACCAACAGCCAATACATAGCAAGTTTGCCTACTCAGCTGTGGCGGAATTTTGTGCCTACCCATTCCAGACGTCTCTGGCGTTTTTGTGAGTAGGGGTCTCTGAGAATAAGCATGACTGAACTACTCAGATTCTACTGTCACAATCACGGTTGGGCGCCATGTAGTGTAGTTCCTATTTCCCTTATAGGTTCTGCGCATGGGAATAATATACACGATAGGCTTGGCATAGGACTGAGGTCAGTATGCCCCTATTATGTATATTAAACTTAATTACTGTGTACCAGCTAGCTCAGAGGCCACTAGAAACTTCTTGAAGAAAAGAAGGGAATAGCTTCTGGCAACCACATAACATTAAACCCTGATCCCTCAGGATCGTGGAAACAATATACTACTTTTCATTCTGTCAATCATCTCAGAGGAGTACATAGAAGAAACAGTCTGGTGTGTTTAAAATAAAATTTACTGCCCAGTTGTTATTCTAGTACTGGTTATATGTGCTGCGACAACTGTTGGACAGTAGCAGAGAATTATGACCAGCAGTGCAGTTAAATAAAAAAGGCATTGTATAGTTCTACCATTTTGCAATAGTAATGAACACATACATGAAATACAGAATGCATTAAGATAAAGCCTATATCCCTATGATGCCTAACTAGATGTACCTAAGTGTACCTAGCATGTGTAGGTCTTCGAGAGCCAAGAATCCCCCTAGGATTTAGTCTAACCCCATTACCTTAGTGGGACTTCATCCTGATTCTCGAGCTGGACCCTCCAGGGTGGGTGAGGGACTTATGCCAGCTGGAGCTGTGGCATGACACAGGTTGCAGCGTCTCAGATATCAGAGTGTCGGCATGGAAGTCTCGGTCTCCTCTCTCTTGCTTGGGCAAAGTGAAGTATATTTATACCGGATAGGTGCCTTGGATTGACGTAAAGTTGGTCAGAGGAAGATGAGTTCTTGGAGACAGGGTCTGTTTCCAAGAATGTGTGTTCTTGGAGAAAGGGCCTATTTCCAAGAATTTGTTGTGACGTAGGTTAGTCACTGTTGGACATGGAGATGGCGTATTTAGGATGGACCGTCTTCTGCACTCAGAGCACACGTCAGAGAAGGGACTGCCCACTGTTGCTCTTTATTGTAAAGAGAGAGCTAATCTAGGTGAAGGGGCCTGCCTGTCTCTGTGGCACAAAGGATTTATGCCTTTGAAACAAAGCACCTATGTTAGGGCCGCAATTTAGTATATAACAGGGCTCCCCCGGAAGCCTACACTTCGCCACGCTCCAAACTGTTGTCGGCCATCCACTAGCGTGCGCTCATTCCTCCTGAGAGATGCAAAATGTTGAGGGGAGCCGCACAGACCGATTTGTGCTCCAGGTCCGCATCGGGCTCCTCCATCCTAGGGTGGCAACATCCAGCAAGCCTCCATTCGTTGGGTGAGGAGAGGGGTCCCCGAGCCCTGAATCCAACAGGCCTCATCCAGGGTCAGGAATGGTGGATGAAGCAGGCTGGGCCTTTGGCAGACCAACCAATGAATCAAACATTAGTAGAGCGCACTAATCACCTGCGAGGGTCTCAAGGCGCTGAGGGGGGGAGGGGAGGGTGCCGCTTCTGCTCGAACAGCCAGGTCTTTAGATGTCTTCTGGAGGTCAGCAGGTCCTGGGTCTGTCGCAGATGGGTGGGGAGGGTGTTCCATTTCTTTGTGGCGATGTAGGAAAAAGATCTGCGGTTGGTGGTCGTCCTGTGGATGCGTGAGACGGTGGCGAGGGGCGAGAACAGTGGAGCACAGCTGGCGGTTCGGGGTGTAGAAGGTGAGTAGCTTGTTGAGGTATGCTGGACCGGTGTTGTGGAGTGCTTTGTCAGCGTGGGTGAGGCACTTGAAGGTGATCCTCTTGTTGACTGGGAGCCAGTGCAGGTCTCTCAGGTGGGCTGTGATGTGGGTGTGGCGGGGGATGTCGAAGATGAGGCGTTCTGCATGCGTTGTAGTCTTTTCTGGAGTTTGGCCATGGTTCCTGTGTAGATAGCGTTGCTCTTCCAGTCTGCTGCCGACGAGGGCTTGGGTGATCGTCCTTCTGGTTTCTGTGGGGATCCATCTGTAGATCTTGCGAAGTATGCGGAGGGGAGGGTGTTGAAGTAGGAGGAGACTGCGTTGACTTGCTGGGTCATTGAGAGCGATGAGTCCAGGATGAACCCCAGGTTGCGTGCGTTTTCTGTGGGTGTCGGTGTGGCTCACAGAGCAGCCGGCCACCAAAAGTCATCCCAGGCGGAGGGGGTGCAGTTGAGGATGAGGACCTCTGTCTTGTCTGAGTTAAGTTTCAGGTGACTGTGGGGGCGTGGCCGAGCTGTGCAGCGGAATGGCCTCACTGTAGAGCGGCTCCGCCGGCCGAGACTACTTTTATCCGGCATTTATCCGTCCCGTTACACATTAGACCCCTGTCCAGTGCGACGTATATGTAGATGCACCGGCCCTGCGGGATTTTACAGTTTTTTCGCTGGGAGACGGGGCAGTGTCGGCTGAGGCCGCATCGTTGCTTGGAGGCTTATCGCGGCCCTTGCCCTCCCCACCAGAGAGCCGTCCCTGTGGCAGCGGCTGCGGCGAGTGAAGCCGGAGGCAACCCGGAGTTGGGACACTGCGGTAAAGCAGACTAGGAGGCGGAGTGAGCCAGGGTGCATTCGAGGTGTATGCGGAGGCACGCTGTCCCAACGAGAAGCAGTCGGCCCGAGAGGACTTGGCCGGGGGCGGCGCTCCCGGCTGGGAGTTGTGGAGTCGGTGGTGGATGGTGCAGAGATGGCCATGAATGAGACCTGGCAGACGGCGCCCCACGGGCACTGACACGAGCAGAGGGGTGAGTGACGGGGATCACCTGGCGCCCGATGCTGAGTGAAGACAGGGAGCCTGGGATGTCGCCATTTTGTTTATCGGTGGGGATTGGCAAAAGAGGAAATCTGCCTGCAAGCCTTGTGAAGGTGGGTGCAGCGGACACAGAGTTCTATAAAAAATGCCTGTTTGCCTGCATTGGTGCTGGTTCCCTTGGCCCTGGAATACAGCTGGGTGGCAAAAGCTACACTGGACTTGGAGAGGGCGACTGTTGGAGGGTGCCAGATACGCATTGGTGAGCTCACTGTCGTTGTCCCCTGCCGGTGGGCCTGTGAGGCGGCTAGTAACAGAGCTACATAAGCTGGGACCGGCGAAAGGGGAGGATTATTGCCACACTGCATAATGGGGCATAATGTACATAGGGATTGCACTGAACTGAGGGGGTTATACAGCATGTGGAGGCAAGCCCGCTCTACCTAATATTAATGTGACGACTCAAATTTTATTTTAGCGGCTGGTTTGCACCACCAGTTTCTGGATACATCATCTGGTGCACAAGGAAAACTGTGATGCCTGTCAGACATTGATGGGTCCATCGAGCTGTTTGCCCGTGTTGCGGTCTCATTGATATTGTGGAGAGACTGTTCTGACTGGATTTGAGTCTGCAGGCGTGAATTAATTTATATCTTACAGTCACACTGGAGAGGATACGCTAAGCTAGCGGCGCCATACAGGTGATCTCTGGAGGTCAGTGTGTGGCGGTCGTTCCCTCTGGACACAGGCAGCGTCACAGGGGGTGGAGGCGTGGGGGGGAGCGAGTCTGGTTGCAACATCATTGGTTGCATAGTTGAGGGGCTGGCGGTTGCCGGACTGGGCTGGCCCACTCTGCATTCAATACTAAAAGTCAGACCAGACCTCAGGAATGGGGAAACCTGAAACGCGCCAGCCAAAGATAACCTTTGACAAAAAGTCCACTAAAACTGACAATGATGCAGGCCAGCAGGAACAACAAGGAGACAACGCCACTGATCAGCCTCCTGCTGAGGACATTAGGGAAATGTTTAAAGATCTAAAATCCAGTCTGCAAGGGATAGACTCTAAGATGGATTCCTTGGCGGAAAGAATGGACAGAATCACACAACGTGTCGAAACAAGAAGGCCGAATGAGTGTTCTGGAGACTAGGGTGACGGAAGATGGCCAAACTGATATGGATAAGAAACTGAGGGGTATGGATGGAATACTGCAGTTAATAAGACAGATGAACGAAGATTTGGAAGCTAGATCGAGGAGGAACAACGTACGCATTACAGGGGTTGCGGAATCGTCGAACATTCAAAATATGGAGAAATACGTTGAGGAAATGATGAGGGACCTCTTTGGACCGGACCGGTGTGCGATGTTTCAAATAGAGCGGGCGCATCGCTCGTTAGGCCCCAGACCGAAACCAGGTGCACCAGCGAGGCCGATCATCGCAAGAGTCATCAATTATAGGGATAGAGACAAGATTCTCAGACTCACAAGGGAGAAAGGAGAAAACATCAATATAAAGGTCATCACATTGCTCTGTAACCGGACTACACGCTATAAGTTCAGGCAGCCCGCAGGGAATTCATGCCTGCGAAAAAGATATTCCAACATATCGGTATGAGATATGCTCTGATTTATCCTGCTAAGCTGAGAGTTCAAGGACCCAGAAGACCCTCCTTCTTTACGGATGCCAAGGCTGTCCTCGCATATGCTAAACAAATGGCGAAAGATCATAAACAATTAAGTGCAACAAGCGACTTGCAGTCTGGACACTCCTTGAGTGACAATGATGGAGGACATGGGTCATATACGCTGGAAACGCAGATAAGTGTATAACATGGGTGGTAGTATTATGCTCAGTTTTCGTTCTGTTTTCATGGTTGTTTAATTTGAACAGGGTTAAAGCCCTTGTGTTCTTTGAGGCTAATGACTGACTGGTGTTGATGGGCTGCTATTGAATAGTAAATTTATCGGTTGCCTTGGACTGTGGACATGTGTGGCAGTCTCGGCCACCCGCCCAAGAGTGTAGGGGTGGTTCGCCAGCGACCTCAGGCTACCCCCTGGGATGATTCCCTTATGTTTAACACTATGGACTAAATGTTTTTGGTTCGTGGGGGGAGGGTGGGTGATTCGCAACCTGTTTGGAGGGTTGGTGTGGGTGAGGGGAGGGAGGAATTGTTCTGCTAGTTACGCCTGCCATGTCACAAATGGGTACTGAAGAGCGCAATGTTTCATGATCAAACCGCCTCATGTTTATCACATTAGCAGAGTGCCAACCCTATAGCCTGGCAAATTGAAGATGTTCTGCACAGTCCACTCCTTGTGGACACTGGGGACGGGCCGATAGGCCATAAGTATACTCGGCCCTTGTGGAGAATATGACGGACATCACATGTCTCTCATGGAATGTTAGGGTCCTAAATGATAGGAGGAAGGTGAGAATAATTCAATCTTACTTGATAAGACATAAGGTGGACATATGCCTCTTGCAAGAAACCCACTTAATGTCATCAAATAAGACTACACTCAGACACAATAGATGAGGGGAGGTGGTTGAAGCTAACTACTCTAATTATTGTAGCGGGGTAGCAATCTTAATACGAAGGGGACTGCATTGGAAGACCCTTCACTCCCTCATTGATCCTGAAGGCAGATATATACTGCTGCAGGGGTTGCTTTGTAATTCTCCAGTCGTGATAGTAAATACACATGGTCCTAATACAGATAGCCCACATTTTTTCAGCATGTCTGTCAGGGCCTCCAAACGATGGGGAAGACAGCGGTGTTATGGGGGGGAGATTTTAATGTTGTGATGTCACCCTCAGCAGACAGGCAAGGGGCATCTTGGGATCACCATCCTAAAGCAGCAGCCATGTTGCTGGCTATTGTGGAAGATTTACAATTGGTGGACTCCTGGCGGTCTCTATACCCAGAGGCGAGAGTGGGCACATGCGTGACACAACATAGGAACGCCTGGTCCAGACTGGACTATTGGCTGGTGTCTAGGGGTTTACATATGTGGGTCACGGATGCCATACATCCACGCACGTTCTCTGACCATGCACCCACTCAAAATTGCAGGTTCCACCGCAGTACATACAGCCATTCAGCAGGAGATTTCCTTCTACGGCATTAAGGGATCAGGTTTTTTGGGAGGAACTTAGGGAGAAACTAGTCGAATACTTTGAGATCAATGAATGTACGGTGGATTCGCCTGGGACTTTACGGAAGGCCTTCAAGGTGGTCACCAGGGGACATTGCATGGCAATAAAGTCAGAAGTACTAAGAGCTATACGTAGAACGTTACAGACCATGGAGGGTGATATTCAGAAGGTGAGGAGGGATGATCGGGAATTTCCATCTAATGCAACTAAGGCACGACTTAGGGCGAAGCTGACTGAATTTCAGGAAGAAGCAGAGAGGAAAACAGCATATTTACATAAACACGCCCAGGCCAGGCGGTATGGCGAGGACGACAGGGCTGGCAAAACGCTTGCTAATCTACTCCGAGCCCCATGAGGTTCTGAGTACATTACTGAACTGTACACAGAGGCGGGAGAGATGGTCAGAATCCTTCAGAACATTCTCCGTACTATGGCTTTATTCTACCAGTCATTGTACACAGACCCGTCCAACTCGGACGTTACTGACTACTTGGATTCGATTGCACTGCCGTGGTTTAATAACGGTGCAAGAGAATATATGGAATAGATGTGAAACCGGTGATTTCTGGTATGCCAGCAGACAAATACCCGGGGGCTGATGGATTTACGGCTGCCTTTTATAAGGAATATGCGGATATTGTGGCACCTAAGCTTCTACAGGTCTATCTGGAAGCGATGGAAACAGGCTTACTTCCTCCATCTTTAAGAGAGGCCACTATAATAACCTTATTGTGACCAGATAAGGATCCTACTAGGCCGGACTCTTATAGGCCATTGTCATTGATTAACCTAGATGCTAAAATTTATGCCAAGCTCCTGGCTAACAGATTGCAGCCTATGCTTCCACAGATAGCCCTACCAGATCTATCCGGGTTTATACCAGGTAGACCGACGTCACATAATTTGAGAGTGATATTTGGCCTACTTCATTACTTAGCACCACATGTTCAGGCGGTAGCGGCACTGCTAGACGCCACCAAAGCGTTCGACTCTTTGGAGTGGAAATTCATATTTGCCCTACTGACCAGGATGGGACTTAGCCCTATTTTCATTAAACAATTACAAGTGCTATACTCTAACCCGACGGCGTGAGTGCGAGTGAATGGACAGATAACTGATCCGTCGTTTGTCACAATTAGGGGGACAAGACAGGATTGCCCTCTATCGCCCCTGCTCTTCGCAATAGCCACTGAGCCATTGGCGGCGAGGCTTCGACAACATCATACACAATGGAGCATTGATTTCACTTCCAGAGGGCTATTAATTTCTATGTATGCGGACAATATGACGATTTATCTAGTAAACCCTAAAGACCATTTCGATATCGTCATGAGAGAACTGATTAGATACGGGGGATTGACGGGGATTCAGATAAATTGGCAAAATTCAGTTATGCTCCCGCTCAAGGATAACACGACTCAATGTGACACAGAATTCCCTTTTCAGTGGGTGACAGGTGAAACGAGTTACCTGGGTATATCGATAAGTAGATCCTCGCAAGAATTATGGCTAGCGAACTATGGAAAAGTGATAGACTGGATGGAAACTAAATACTGCGATGGAAGCTCCTACTGCAATCTCTTAACTGGACAAATTACAGTCGCAAAAATGGTTATACTTCCAAAGTTGTTGTATCGGTTTGTCAACATTCCTATGCCCTAAACTCTAACTTTTGCAAACGGCTACGTACCGGGGTTCTTGATCTGATATGGGCAGGCAGACAGCCCCGAGTTTCCTGGAAGCTCTTAACTCTCCTGCTTTCTCAGGGAGGTCTGGGGGCCCCTGACTTTGAGCTCTATGCTTACAGTGCACAAGCAACATCCCACTCCGTACCAGCCTCATGTGGCGATTGAGCTAAATATGGTAGCGCCTACCCCTCTTTCTGCAGCAGTGTACCATCCATTTAAGCGACCCCACTCAGAAATAAACATTATGGAATCGATGAGATGGGCCTGAAGAAACATAGCGAAAAGGGCAGGACACAAAGAACTATATGCCCCACCTATGCCACTGGGGGGCAACCTGCTGATTGGCCCACTCATGGATAGGGGGGTCACTGAACGAGTAAGAAGGCGGGGTTTACTGGTGGGGTGGGACTTGAACCCTGAAGAGGTATTCTTATCTCTCCAGCAGATGTGTGAGCCTGATCGACCCTCTGCTTCTGATATGTTATACTACCAAATAAGGGCTGCATGCAAGGTGAGATATGGTGAGTTTCCGAAGGCTCTGGCCCCTCTACCAGCTCTAGAAAATATTCTTGCCAATCCTTCCCCCAGGAAGTTGATAACCAGGATTTATAGCATAACTCAAGAGTCATCCCCTATTGTCTTGACTGCATTAAAAGCGAAATGGGAGAGGGAAGGGGATATTACCATTACAGACTAACAATAGCAGTACTGCTGTTCCCAACTAGAACATCTTTCGCCAAACTATTGGTTACGCCTTATACATTTGTAATATTTGCACAGAGTTTATCGTACACCAATTCAGCTACACCGGATGGGGTTGCAACAAGACACAAGATGTTGGAGATGTGAGGCACATGATGCAAACTTTGTCCTTCTAGCGTGGTACTGCTACCCTGTAGCGAGATTTTGGTTGGATGTGTTTAGGCATATTGGTAATATTACTGGCGTAACATTACAGATTACATCTCTGGTGGTGCTGCTGGGCTTTGTGATGGAGATCCCTATGAGCGCTCGTAAATTGACATCTATGCTACTCCTGCTCGCTAATCATCAGGTTGCAATGCACTGGAAAAAAGCGCATCCACCTTCCATAGCGGAATGGTTGAATGCAGTGGTGTACTGTAAAGATCAATTATCGACCTATTGTGATATGATGCCTAGTAGATCCAGACCCTTGGATATCTGGGCCCCTTTCGTAACCTGGCTGGAGCAGGGAGGTTCTGACCTCAGAGTTGACCGTACATGTTGACCATTCGTCTACTACTATGTGACAAATTGTATCCACCCAATGGCATCATCAAGGCTCGGAGCTGGTCCCTGGTGTATTTGTGGACATGGTCCCTTGTGACTGGTAGTGTACAGACGAGGGAGGGCGGGCGGACTTTAGATCATTGGTTGTGGATTTGTGTTGAGATTATAAATTTGATGGCATGATAGGGGTTGGTGGGGGGGGTTATTTGTTTTCTACAACTACAGTTATAATATCTGCAAGTTTGATTTCTGACTTCACAATGTTTACGTATCGTCAAGGTACAGTGTGATACTTTATGATTCGCTGCCGGTCAATATAGCGCTGCCGGCCTCAGGGTTGTGGGTAAACAGCTGTGTCACCTGTGCAGATTGTAATAAAGGCTTTAAAAAAAAAAAGAAAAAAAGTTTCAGGCGACTGTCCTTCATCCAGTCGGTGACCGCCTTCGTGGAAGATGCTTTTGGCGGTGGCGGGTCCTTGGTGAGTGAGGATCAGCTGGGTGACGTCAGCGTAGGTGACGCTGTTGAGTTTGTCTGAACGGACGATGTTGGCGAGCTGTGCCATGTAGACGTTGAAAAAGGGTTGGGCTAAGGGATGATCCTTGGTGCACGCCGCAGGTGATCTTGGTGGCTTCGGATCGGAATGGGGGGGAAGGCGGACCCTCTGGGTTCTGTCAGTAAGGAAGGAGGTGATCCAGTCTAAGGCTTTGTCGCGGATTCCTGCGTCGTGGAGGTGTGTACGTAGGGTGTGGTGCAGACGGTGTCAAAGGAGACCGAGAGGTCCAGGAGGATGAGGGCCGTGGTCTCGCCATTGTCCAGCAGGGTCCTGATATCAGTGGAAGCAATGAGGGCGGTTTCCGTGCTATGATTGCTGCGGAGGGTTCCCAACGCTCCCAAACCCAAGATCAACCCTGTCCCTGAATTCTCTAGATAGGGCGATGGTGACGTTCGCTTTTGGGTCCCGGGCCCGAAGGCTCCGGCCAACAGCGCTACAGGCTGTCCCGGGCTGCTGCCAGTCAATCGCCACCAATGCGTCTGTGCCAGTTTTCGGTCTCGAGGAAGGACCATAACTGCTCAACTACCACCCCCAGAGGAGTGAGGAGGGGAATGTCGCTACAGAAGGGGTCGGATATTCTAGACTGACACAGGAGCCCACTCAAAAATGGCTGCCATGCTGGCCGGCTAGCCAGCTCCCACATTTTTGTGATGCATTTTGACCTTCCTTCACTGCCTTCTGAGATTCTTTTAGATAGATCTTATCACAATTTAAGTTGCTTTCCAAGGACAACTTCAGTGGCTGGTTAAAGCTGAAATCTGAAGCTTGAGCATGACCTCTTCGACAGTTTGTTTGACTAGACCATCTGCTCCCACAGATTGGCCTTCTGCACTCTCATTTTTAACTTCTGCTTGTGCAGTCCCACCAAACATTTGTACTGATTTAGAGCCAGATATTTTATGTACACTAATAATACCCAGTTAAGCCGAAGCTGTATGAATGATCCTTTATGCAATTGAAAGCATATCTAGCCTTTCTGCTACTCAGTAGTGGATATCTGTACAAAAAACGGAATCCTCTGCAATATTTTGTGACCACAAGAGTGACACCTTTGAGGGACAAGTCTGACTCAAACTAATCGAGAAAAGCAGAACACTGTTATAAGATCTTGGCCATCCTTATTAATACATATTCTTCCTTTGTAACCCCCCCTTCCCCCACATCCAAATCAAAGTCAAGGCTTTGATGTCCTCAAAATATCCTCAATATATAACGCACTGCCCTGATCAGGTATTCTCACCATATGGCAGCAGCCGCGGTCCGTGACTGTAACAGCGGTGGGGCCACATTTGGGGGGATTTCGAGGGACAATGCAGAGGGAAATTTATTTATTTAATTTTTCCTCCGCATCGTCCCTCAAATTAGAGCCCTTTGGACCATGTGCTAAGAAACCCACTTGAAGATCCTTCATCACAGATATGTATGCACACAAACACACAGATGTACATGTAGTATAACTACCAGTACTGATTAGCAGTGTCATTGTTAAATCATTCCCTGTGGGCTAAGGGAAAAGAGGCATTGTGTTGCTGGGCCGGTATGCCCATGTCATTTGATTGCCTTAACTGCCCAAAAGCATTTTGCCAGACCCTGAGGGAAAAGGTTAGGGAAAGGTAGAAGACAGATATTGGCTAATTGAGCAATTATACCCTGACCCCTTCATGTCCCCTCTTCCCTTCATTTGACAGTGGCTAGGTAAGTTTCCATTGACATCTAGTGAGGGGACGGTCCTTGGTGCGCGTATGTAACAGAGGTGTGTGCCTTCAGCACCCTCAGTGTAGACAAAACAGTTTTGCCTATCTTACATTTGAGTGTGCATGTGAACGGAGGAGTTACAGCTGTATACTGACTCATCCAAATGTGAATTGTGGTTGTAAGAGCCATGAACAAAGATCCTGACGTGAACTCTGTATCAGTCTTATTACTGTAGCACTCTTGAGTGAAGGGATTGGTGGGGCTCTAGGTTAGGTGTAGGTACAGTGGGGCACTGTGTTTTGGATGAACTCTGCATAACATTAAAGAAGCAGTCTCTGTAGGCCTCTTGTACATTCTCGAACACCACTTGATTAAACTTTGGAGGGCCCTCTTATCCACCTAATGGATGAATGCTGAATAGGTTTGCTTTCATTAATTGTATTTATTGAACCACTTTTTTTTGTAGGTTAATGGAGGTATTTTGAGAATATTTCCCGAAGGCAAGTCACAATTTGCAGACATTGAACCCAAATTTGATAGACTGCTGTTTTTCTGGTCTGACCGACGCAACCCTCATGAAGTTCAGCCAGCATTTGCAACAAGGTATGATTTAACAGTTACGTGGTACAACAGGTTTGCTTAAGAAGAGTGCAACAGATGAGAAAATGTTGATTGTGTCCCTTTTGCTCACCTTGTTCTATTAATGGTGTCTAACTGGAAGAACATTGTAGACCCATTGTATAGATGTATGCATTTCTTTTTTTAACACCTTGGGTGCTAAGGGGTTTTCCCACTGGGTGATGTAGAATCAGGAGCCCCATTGTTCATGACAAGGTCAACTCGTCATAAGCATAGGGCAGGTAAAACCCATGACGAGTTGACCTTGTCATGAGCACTGAAGGGGTTAAGACAATTATATACTTAGCCAATAAATGCAAATGTATTAAAAAATGTTTAAATCTCCATAAAGTATAAACCCTAAATCTAAAGTCTCTTATTCCGATGTACAGCTTTCTAGGAATCAGTAACGGGTCACAGTGCGCTTGTTACCACTAAGCTTCAACATATTGAGCGGTCTTTGCTGTAGGGAAGTCTATAACTTAAGTCTTATACCTAACAAATATTGTGGCTGTCAGTAAACCATGGGACTAGTGCCGTGAAACTTTCTCTTCACTTAGATAAAACAACTTTGTAGAAACTAAGAGTTTTCTTGCCAAAATTGCACTGGGAACCATAGAAGACACCCAAAGTCTTTCAGTATATAACCTTTTTAATAAAAAATATTAACTCAAGCATATACTTTTTCGCAGCATTTCTGAAAGAAGGCTTAAGAAAGATTTCACACCCACCCCACAAACGCCATAACTAAAGGAGTTAAAAGAAACATAAAGAGCAAATGTTACCAACTTCTGGGAATCCCAGAAAAAAACCACTCAACCAGGCTTTCTCTTGCCAAGCTACAGGAATTTGGTGTGGTCTACCTTTTATATCAAAATCAAAAGTAAGTTGTTAAGCTTCAGGAAAGATGTAAAACCTATATCTTTGTAGTCCACTTTTATGACTGAAGGGTTCTTCCCACTTCTTTGGTGCTTACGAAAATGTCTATCCCAGTTCAAGCTGGAGTGTTGGTATTTGAGCAGGTTCATGACTGATTTGCATATGGCTGGGTCCAATCTCAGGTGGCGCGGTCTTCAAAAGAACGATGGGTTGGAATGCTACCTCGAGTAAAAGCCAGTGGTTAGACTTAATACAAGCAACCTCCCATCGCCTTTTAAGTGTTTTATGTATCACCCTAAGTGGCCTAGGGATAACAAGACGTGGGCCCCTTGCTCACTGTGCCACTGCAACCAAGCAACACCCAACGGTAGTGCTCCAATCGTAGGTGAAACCGGTTTCCAGTTGCTTATGTTCTGGTGCAGAGAGGACCTGGCTTCGCAGTTTGGGCAGAACTGTTCCTATTGGAGCATGGCCAAGAATGATTTGCATATCGATGGATCTTTTCTGAGGTAGTATGGTAGGCAAAACAAAAATACATTGGAATGCTACCACGAGCGAATGAGTGGTTAGACTTTTTGCAAGTATCCTCCTGTCACCTGAAGCGTGTTTACTGTTACAACTAGCATATGCTCTGGTGCACGTTGGTGTGGAACCCAAATATTCCAGAGACTTCCATCAATATTATGGTAAATATCAAGCTACACCGTAATGAACTCCTTAGTTATGCAATGTGTGCTCAATTACACCCAGAACTGTTGTTCTCCCATTATTAAACAAGGACTCTACCCACTTATGCTAGTGACCAATCTCATGTTGCCTGTGGTTGGCCCTGTTGCATCCCAGTGTGGCCCAGTTCTGTAGATAACAGCCACAAGCATGATTTTGGATATGTGCTGTCTCTTGAGCTAAAACGAGGAAGAAAAGTAAGTAGGATCACTTTCAACATTTTGTACGATAGTCCATCTAAAATTGTGACAGTGGCTCTTGGAGTTGTGGTTAGTGCACAGATCTCAATGTACCAGACCAGACAGTATGGCATTGTAAGGATACAGCTTCTGCAATCAGGAAAATATGCTGCTGACAGAATAGCTGAAGGTCACCTCAAGGCAGAGGGGGCTAATGAACCTGGCTAAGGGGCACCATTAAGGGGAAAAGGAGGGGGAATCCATCCAAAGGAGTGATCAGATCGAGTGGGTGAAAATTTAATTGCAGAGTTCCAGATGGCAACTGAGAAGCATGTCTGACACAATGGTAGTTGGAGGGAAAGTGGCATGCCCTCTCTGTGCATAGAGTGGGCTTTGCATTATGCCGTGGAAAATGTCTCCTCATGCTGCTGGCTGTTGGACAAATCTTCCCACCTGCCAGGAAGTGCGCTATTGAAATGCTTAAGACACTATTTTACATCTGAAAAGTAAACTGCATAGGCAGGCCTAAGCCACACCTTGGACTTTGCCAACACTAGTTTCTGCAAATGCCCAAGTTTCAGCCGACTGCAAATGCCCAAGTTTCAACCAAATGTTCACATCCTATATCTGAAAACTAAACGTTTACAATAGTGGTTTCATTCTAAACATAATTGTATTCAAAGCAGTCTGTGATGATCACAGATTTGGAATCTTGTAATAAAAGAAGAGCATGAGGAACTAGAGTAGCTAGTTCGTTTCCCCTAGGGATTATGAAAAAACAAAAGAAACTAGCTACTGGGACAGTATACATGTAGTATGTGTCTGCATAGAAAAAACAATAGTTTTTTTTATGAAGGCCCTCACCCACCAACCTAGTTGGTGGCATGCTTCATCATCGGGTCCCACCCGAGGCACCGAGAGTGCCTCAGGTGTGCTACGACTCTTGGTTACTGCAGAGCGGGATTAGTTACGTGAGTGTGCAGTGCTGGTGTGTTGAGTGTGGTTTTAAAATGCTGTCCTAGAGGTCCCCAAAGGTTACTTTATTGATGGGCCCCAGGCTGAATTAAAAACAAAGGCTTTAGGACGTGTAGGGATCATTGGGCCCCACCCTAAGGCACACTCGGTTCCTCGGGTGGGACCCGATGATGAAGCATGCCACCAACTAGGTTGGTGGGTGAGGGCCTTCATAAAAAAACAATTGTTTTTTCTATGCAGACACATACTACACGTATACTGTCCCAGTAGCTAGTTTCTTTTGTTTTTTCACTGATTTGGAATATCATAAGCAGTACAAATCTAAAAGTGCTGTCACAAAATGGATGTAATGGGCTAGAAATTGGGTTACTAGTTGAGGGGGGTGAAACCCTACGTTCGAGGCATACGAGCTGCAGATTGTACACTTAGCATTAGATCGCCACCTGGTGTTGGGCTCGAATGATTGCATGTTGTTGTCGTCTTGGAAGAAGTCTTTGTAGTCACGATATAGGTGACTCCTCCCTTTGACGATAGTGCGTATGGGCATCGGCTCCATCCTTAGATTGTTTTTTGCCATGATGGGGGAAATGATGGAGTTAGTTGAAGTAAAGAAAAAAGATGTCCATGCGTGTGCATTTAAGTAAGATAAAACTGGAACAGATACAGGTCCCGGGGAGGCGGGAGGGCATGTACAACTCTGCAGCTCTACATGCCAAGAACAGATCCATACTGGTAAATAGCATTTTCCGTTCGAGGCATATGAGCTTCAGATTGTACACTTAGCATCGATTGTGCAGCAGTGTCTCCCCTAGCGGTGGTCACCTGTATCTGTTGCAGTAGTTTGAAAGAGTTTTAAGGACAGCTTGGCCTACTGCAGCCTGCTGCTTGGCTTGCACATCAACACAGTAGTGTTTAGTGAAGGTGTGTGTTGTAGACCATGTTGCTGCCTTGCATATGTCCTCTAGGGGAATGGTTCCTAAGAAAGCCATAGAGGCTCCTAGTTTGCGTGTTGAGTGTGCTCTAGGAGGAACTGTTAATGTATGTTTTGCTTTTTGGTAGCATATTTGAATGCATTTTACAATCCACCTTGCAATGCCACCTTTAGAGATGGGGTTGCCTTTATGAGGTGGAGAGAAAGACACAAACAGTTGTTTTGTTTTTCGAAAAGACTTAGTCCTATCTATATAGTAGAGAAGAGCTTTCTTAACATCTAATGTGTGTAGAGCCCTTTTTGCCACAGAGTCTGGGTTTTGGAAAAACACAGGTAATTCTACAGATTGGTTTAAATGAAAAGGAGTTATTACTTTTCGAAGGAATTTTGGATTAGTCTTAAAACCACTTTGTTACGATGTAGTTGTAAAAAGAGTTTTTGTATAGTAAATGTTTGTATTTCACGTACTCTTCTAAGACTGGGGTGGCACCTCTTGGGGACAAAACTCACAGCCGACTGAGGTCAGATGCTGTGATCAAGGTGGTTGGAGCCTGTTCTGTCCCTGAAGCTTCTGATCAGGAGGCCATCCAATTGGCCTTTGGGTCATCTTGGTGGTCATGGGTTTAGGATGCAGGCCCAGGCATTCTATCAGGCAGCAGAGTAAAAGTCCTTCTGGCAGAGCAGACCAGCAGATCTGATTCTTTCACAGATCCAGAGGTGTACTGAAGATTTGGGCCTGAGGGTCGAATATTTATACCTGGTGCCTACTTTGGAGTAGGAGAAGGTTCTGGAGGTTTCTACTGCCCGAGGTGCTTGGAATTTGCTGCTTCCTTGTCCTGGTCTCAGATTGTCTGGGGTCACAGTAGACTAGTGTCAAACCTTTTATGAGTGTGCTCAGGCAAAGCCTTTGTGATGTGCAAATGTGGCATGTGACACTCCTCCCCCTTAATCAAGTCCGAGATGGCCCATCCTGCCAACACCTGTGGCCCTTTGTTTCACTGTCTGGGAGCACTACTCAAAGACCACCTGCCAGCTACACCTAGTCTTGTGCCCCAGATACAGGCAGCAGAGACCAAATGGCTGGGACAAGAAAATGCCTACTTTCCAGAAGTGACATTTCCAAAATTGTGACAAAAAAATATCCGACCAGAGGACGTAGAATATATTAGTACGGTCGAATTAAAAAGGAGATTCCTAAGCGCGCGGGAAGTCCTAAGAGATGAGGTTTCAAGTTCTAAGAAAACTGTTATATCATATCTTGAGGGTTCCATTGCTATGGGCTTACAACCATACCTCGTATTTGTAACGAATGTACAACATAGATTCTGCCTAACCAGACTGAGGTTGAGCACACTACACTATCTATTTGCCTTCCCCAAAAGGGGTAAGTGGTGCTCTAAACTTCCAAACTGTCCGTGTGGCGGTAGGTCCAAACAAAGTACCCTTCACTTTTTACTTTTCTGTAAATTTTATATGGATATTAGGAAAATGTATCTCCGTCCAATTTTTATGGTTAATAGCCTGTTCTCCTATAAAATTGCTTTTAATTATTTAAAGAACTTGGAAAAAAATCTCAGTCTGTAATTGAGTGATTTGTTACATAAAGTTGGCAATGAAACAAAGGAATGATTTAGCTTACTTAGAAAAATTGAATTATGAATTAATGCAAGCATATCTGTATTATGAACCAGTATTCCTTTCAAAATCACGATAAAATGTGGCTTTTTTAGCATTACGTTTGGATAAAATTTTGATCTTGATTATAAATGAATTATTGTATTTCATAGCATGCTTTTATGGACATTTTGAATGATCCGAATAAAGCTTGATTTGATTTGATTTGACTGAAAATCCAATTTTACCATCATAGGGGTTTTTAAATTACAATTCTTTAGTCTAGACATTCCTACCTGCTCCAACTTGAAAGCTATTACTTATTATATGTACTACGTTCACCCAATGTTCTCCTATGGGAGAGGTAGGCCTTGCATTTGTGAAAAACAAATGTAAGAGTTTTGCACTACCAGGACACGTAAAAGTACATGTCCAACGTTTTAGATACACTGGCCCCTGCCCTCTGGGCTGTTAAGGGTCTACCCTAGGGGTGACTTATATGTATTAAAAATGAAGGTGTAGGCTTGGTAAAAGGTTTATTTTGACAGATTGAAATGGCAGTTTAGACTGCACACACAGGCTGCAACTGCAGGCTTGAGGCATGGCTGCTTAAGTGAGTGGCTCAATCAGTGCTGCAGGCCCTCCACGTAACATTTAATTTATGGTACAAGTAGTACCGCTTCACTAAGGGCTTGCAAGTAAGTTAAATGTGGCAACTGGGTGTAAACCAATCTTACCATGTTTAAAGGTGAAGAGTACAAGCACTTTTGCACTGGATAGCAGTAGCAAAGTGCATAGCTCTAAGGCCAACAAAAAAGATGTCAGCAAAAAATGGAGGAGGAAGTGAAAAGGTTTTGGGGAAGACCACCCAAACGCTATGCGGTCTAACATCATGTTAATGGATCCTATATGACCCTTGACATCTTGTATATTGCACAAATAAAGATAGATCATCAGCCTTCAAAACCGAATATCAGTCCTCTTGACGTGATGTTTTAGCATTCCTGAAAGGGTAAAGAATCCTTCATCAGGATGGAATATTAGATAAAGGTGTTGAAACTTGGCATTTGTGCCGTTTTGTAACCTACAATAGAAATAAATAACACAAAACTATGAAATTTGGATTGTTCCCCGAACAAAAGAAAACATTCAATGATACGTTTTTTTTTCAGATTAAATTAAAACAGGCTCATAAATATATTTTGAACCCATAGCAAGCTAATACTAGTTAAATACTTGACCCATAACCTGTTTCAAATTTTTGCCAAAAAGAGTACATTTGTTTTATGGTATGAAACAAACCACCAGTAGGAACACCATAGTGTTCGAGTTTGAAAAGTTAGGGACCAGCACTCTTATTCACTGATGTTACCCTTTGATAGATTGTGTAAAAAAATTCACTTAAATTGTTCCGTATTTGCAAAGGTCACCAGTAATAATTGTCCGTCACTTTTTCAAATGTTAATGAGTAATGAACAATATATATATATTTTTGAATTTCAAAGTATTTCATTGAGTTTTACAGACAGGTACATTAGCTTTACCGTTACAGGGTACTAGCCAAGCTTGGCTGTCTTGTCATGATTACAGGTAGATGATATACATGTTAGACTGTACCCCTTTCCAATGACTTGCTAGAAGATTAAGGACAGCTGAAAGAGAAGGAAAGAGAGCAGAGAAGAAAGGGAGGAGATAGCTACAAGAAGACTACTTTAGCTGCGGCCTATTCCGGGCTTGTATCACTTTGTTTTGCGTACAGCCGTGTCCCCCCCCCCCCCCCTTCCCCCCCTCTTACCCTCCCCCCCCTCTTACCCTCCCCAAGTGATCTCACGGGGTTTCATAGGGGTCCAGATACTCAATAGAAACAAGTGTCAAAGTAGCACAGCAAAAATGTAAGGAGCCTTGCATGATTACCTAATTAGCACTTCCCAAAAATACAACTGAATCAGATAATGGAAGGTCGTCCTTACTGGCACTCTTCTATTTCACATTACCAGTGATGGAGACATCTTAATTGTTAAATTAAATAGAAAGACAGTTATTTATAGCATTTATTCCCTAACATATACTTGTCCCGAAAAAGATAATTGCACATAGTATATTCTAACAGCACTGATTTGAAGAGCTTAAACTTCTGGCCAACAAGAGAGACTTTTCTCAAGCATTCATGAGCAGGAGGCACAAAAAAAGTAAAATCATATGGTATTTTTTGGTGGTTAAAATGATGCAATATATGAGGGTGTCATTCAGGCCAGAGTCTAGTGCACTTAAGGGGACCTGCAACAGAAAGCACATAAATATCTGGTTGTATGAAGCCTTGTGTAACTGCCCCATGTCATTCAGGCAAGAAGTGAAATGCCCTATGCCCAGCCAAAATGTATTAATCGACTTGATTGTGAAAGTACCCAAAGATCTTGTTGTTTCCAGACCTGAGCCATGTTGGAGGGTCATTGGGGGAAAAAAAACTCTGGCTATTATGTTTTTATTACCACTCCATTCATATACCCAACTATCTAGTAACACAGCTTGCTCCAGCTTCTACCAAAATGTAAAAAATAATGGTCAGTGTAAATATTTATCTAGCATCGCTTGTAGCATCAGGCAATGGTCAATCATCAATGATGTTTAATCAATGAGGACTGGCCTCTATGTGAATTATTTCGTTTGACTCAAACTGTATGGCAACGTGCAAACCATTCTGTTTGTTCATGAAGCCCTCCCCACCAACCTGGTTGGTGGCATGCTTCATCATCGGGCCCACCCAGTGACACCAAATGTGTCCCGGTTGTGCTTCGACGCCTGGATACAGCGGAGCAGGTATGTTACGGAGTGTGATGACGTGAAAGTGAGAATTAAAAGCTATACAGGGGTCCCAGTACCCGAGGGTAAATTAAACCGTAATCACTGGGCCTCTGTTAGCATTAAAAAAGGCTGTTAGATGTAATAGGAGTGTCAGTTAGGGCTTCCTGCATCCAGGTGTGGTCTACATGTTTCAGCCAGGCCTTTGTTGTTAAAACTGGCTTTCCTCAGGACCAATAAATAAGTGATGGTGCAAACTTAATTTAAGTGTGTGTGTGCAATTTGAAAAATGTGAAGCACTCGCTAAGGTGCTATATGTGTGCGAGGGGGATTCCCTCTTAAAGCATTACTGGACACACCACAATTATGACAATACAAACATACAGGGGAGAGTCTTAGTATGATCACTTATATTCACAATACAGTTTTGATGCCGATTTGTATTGTGATGTGTAGACGATAAAAAAGCGGCAAAGGGTGTAACCATATTGGTGGTATGATTAAAGTGAAAATGATCAAGAATGCGTCAAGTATTTAGGCTAGACATCGTAAGCATCACACACAAAATGGGGTAGTAGGTGCATAAAGGGATTGTTATCCTCACATTGGCTTTTTGCCACATATGCCCCATGGAGTCGTCCGGCAGAGGTTTTTGAACCTGGAAAGATAAAGGGTCCTTGGATGATTAGCGACCTGCAAAGAAAAAGCTTACCCGGGTCGTTGCTGTAGCGCGTGTATACTCACGATACTTCCGATCGAGACCTGCGGTGAACCTGTTGCTCTCTCGTGGACGTCCGTAAGTGTGCCATGAGAGGTGTTCTGGCCTTCAGTATTGTCCGGTTGCATTCAGTTGACCTGTGAATGCGAGGACATGCGAGGACATGAAAGAGAGACTTCCCTCGCTGCGTCATGCCTGTGCTGCACATGCGCGGAACTACTTGGCCGTGCCTGCGCATTAGGTTCAAGGCTCATTGAACAGTACTGGCAAGGTATCTGAATATAGCGCAATCTGGTACAATGTGTACAATAAATATTTACACAAAAAGTCATATTTACAAAAAAGCGGAAAGGCTGGCCGCTACTGTTAAGGCTGGATTATGGTTAAAAACGGAGAGAGCGGGGGGAAGAAGGGTCGTATGGTGTCATACTCACGGATTGTCTTATAGTGTCACTATCATGCTTTCAGTGATTTCCAAGGTATGGAGTCATTTAGGCCATGTTGATGTGTTGAAAGGCGATAGATCCATCTTTCTTCTTTGGTTAACAGGATCCGGTCATTATCGAGTTGGTTGGTGTCAAACTGTTCAATGGCTGTCCAGATCATGTCGTTGGGAGTGTGGTTCCTTGTTAGAAAATGTTCTGTCAGTCTGCTGATATTTTTTCCACATCGGATCGCGCTCCGGTGTTCTACCACTCTGGTCCTGACTTTCCGGGTTGTCATGCCCACATAGCGGAGCCCGCAGGGGCATGTGATGAGATACACCAGGTTACTTGAATTACAATTAGTGTGTTGACGTTGTGTCCATGTTTTGCGGGATTCAAGGTCAAGTGTTTTAGTTTGTCCCGTGAGGTGGCACACGCTGCAGTTATTGCATGGGTAATGGCCAGTGACCTTAGGTAATCCCCATGAATTGAGGATGGTGTTGTCCATGGGTTTGGGACTGGCTCGTGGCCGTGTGGACACTCACTGGTCTCTGAGATTATTGGCTCATTTGAATGCAAAACGTGGGGTGTCCCAGTCTCTGGTCCCTGAATTGATTATCCTCCAATGATTTCGGATAATGCTAGAGACCTGGTTGAGGGTATTCTTGGGCATCTTGGGTTATCACCACAAAAACAGATCAGGCAGATTGAAGCGCTGGTGCACTGGACAGGCTAGTTGACTACTCCCTCTTTGGTCAGATCTCGTTATATACCAGAAGAGGACCAAACCATAAAACACATCAGATTAAATCGTTACAGGTCTAATTGGGACTTTGTCCAGACCTGGGCATTAAAATAGACCACTAGTATTAAAGGATGTCTGGAATTGTCGAACATGATTAATTCGGTCTGGTAGAATAATGGTTTTGAATCCTTTTTCTGTGCACAAGGAGGTATGTAAATATTAAAAACTTATCAGCTTTTTGAAGTATGATAAAACGAACATATCAAACTTCACAGCAAGCAGGCCACTGGGAGTACATTTAGTGTTATATCTTGACAAGAAATTAAAGACATTTTAAAAGGGAGGCTAGAACTCCTTTTGAATGCCCCCTATTACCAGCTCTCACCACAAGTATTGTGTGAACTTGGTAGTCAGTTCATAAATACTTCAGTGCTTTTTTGGGATTACAAATGTTAGCCTGTGATCCTATATGGCTCTTTGCTGCAGAACCTCTGTAAGACGACCTCAGAGGCAACTATAAAATGGCACTTTTGGGATGAACACATATAAGTTTGTATACGTGGGCACTGAGAAAAGTTCGCTTATGGCCTTTATAAACGCTATCCAATGCAGCACCTTGTATGACTTGAAATCTTGTATAAAGAGAATTAAAAAAAAAAGTTTCTAAGGCAGTTACTCCAGTAAACATTACAGTAACCACAGCCCTTCTAATCTCCTCAAATGCCACAGCAATGCTAAAGTTCAAGGTACTTGCGCATTGTGCGTGACGAGACCCGGTCGTAGCCCCATCTTGCGAAATATGTCCACTAAACTCTTCATGGGAGTTTGATCGGATACGTTGAAAGGGAAGAGGGCCATGATGCTCCGCAGTTTCAGGCTGGGACGTGAGGTTGGGGGCAGTGAAGGAGAGTGTTCAGTGAAATAAATAGGATGTGCTCACAGTGCCATCTTTCTTATTACGTGCACTCTCTTGGAAAAAAATAAAGTGAAATTAAAGTAAATACACTTTGCAAGAAATATTCCACTTTTTCCACAGTGTATCAATTTTCCCAACCTAGTCACTCAATTTGACCTTGTAATACTGAGGTAGAAAATAGACATTGTTAGGACGTCAGCAAAAAATATATTTGACTACAAGGAGCTGTTGAGGTCACCTCCTTCAAATCCATTCATATTACACAATGCCACCAATTTACAAGCCCTGCAGGTCCACTACAAACTACAGAGCAGACCGTACCATTTTCTGAAAGTAGGATGTCGAGCAATGTTTAAATTAAGCACATAGCTCTATTTCATAATACAACTGTACCACGTAAACATTGTGAATGCCCACAAGGGATAGTTATAGCAGAGCTAGTAAACTGTGGACAAAATAATCTGCAGGTACTCTCTGGCAAATTGGACATAAACACAGCATGCAGAATTCACCACACAATGCAAAGAATACGGGGACTGATTATCAATCTGCAGCTACGCACATCTCCGTCACAAGGGAATTATCTGATAAAAAGGTATGTCATTAGGCACAAAGCTTACCCCACTTATTACAAATATTTATTCTACGTAAAAAATTGTTTCAATAGAAAGAAAACCAGTAGCATGCACTGGAGGTTCTAGCACAAGACTGTGACTAAAGAATGAAAAAAGGACTGCCATACTGGTAGAATTAATTGCCAAATTTGCGAGGGCAAACATCCGCAAAAATACGGGTTAAATATGCTGCTTAAAATCCACACCATTTTTTTTTTAAATAAATAATCCAACTTTGAACATCTTTCACCTAAACCTATGCCATTTGAACTTTTTATTGCACTTACTTTTAAAGTTATACTTTTCCTTTAGAAGGATACTTATAAGTTATCTATATTAACATGGTGGAATTGTATTTGCATTAAGTTTTCATTATCCGTTCCTCAGAAGATTAAATTAGATTTATATTTGTAACCCGTAACTACATATTTAGCCTCTCCTGTAACTTAGTTCTAATTTTTTCTTCTCTCTTTATCTGTTTTTATATCCTTCCTTCCTTTTTTTCATCTGCTTTTCCTCCTCTACTTTCTCTTTCCCCCTCAGTTTTTAGATATATAAAATAACATTCTAAGTTTATTCCAATATACTTATGTTACTGGCTTTAATATCCTTACCGATTGCATTAGTTTATATGTTTTGTCAAATATATATATATATATATATATATGCTAGGTATCATTGTTAATTTTAATTCCTCAATAAAAACATTTAACTTAAGGAAAATAAGCACAGAAGTATTTTTTTTTATCAAGAAAGTATCTTCAGGGATCCATTAGCATTGTATGTGGAATATTGGAAGATGTTGAATCAGACTTGAGGTCACTTGTATTCCGCTAAATTAACTACTGCTTTCATTATAGTTTCAAGGATTTTTTTTTATTTGAATTGCACAAACAGTAAATCACAAACACAGCTGTGAAGCCTACAATCTGGAGCCAGGCTTGTAATGTTGAATGTCAACTTAACTTCCTATCTCCCAGCTCCCATCACCTACCCCTTTAGATTACTTGTAACAAAATTCCAGGAGGATGTATAGTCTTGAGTGTGACTCTTATGTTGTTAGTTGCCTCGCTAGTGCAACATAGTTTATCATATCCATTGTCATGGCCAGCTGTCTGCAGAGCAAATTGGTGGTTTCTGCTGGAGGCTGTTTGCTGATGACAGTTGTAGAATGTTTCACTCATTATATTTTTAGACTTACGTTTAGCTATAGAGGATACATGAAACTTTCTTGCCTCATTAAGCGTTATTTTCTGTTAATTCATAACTCGTTGAATGGATGTTGTTATTGGCAATTAAAGCAGATGTATTGTTTGAGATTGGTTCTGAGGCTGCTACTTGAATTGTGGAGCTGCGAATCGTAACTCCTGCAGCTGTCCCAACAGAAATTGGTCCGTCTAATCATATTAGCATAAGTAAAAAGAACAAATGACCTAGCAATATCCTTCCGCCTCCTCCAAATACACAGATTACATTTACAAGTTTGATATTGCCAGAGTTTTAATTCTCAGCAGAGTAATCTGTGCAGTAATATCCAATACCTGCTTACAATTTAAGTTAAGATGCTTAAATGGAAAGAGGTTGGAAACCTCCAGTGTAAAAAACAGGATCACAATGCTTCCTGGAATTTACTTCCTGAATACCTCTTTCATGATTTTGTTCGAATTGAGCAAGCTTTAACAGTGTTCACTACAACCTAATATATGTTGGCTTGTTGAGAAACATGGCCTCCATTTTATTTCAGCTGTCAATTTTTAAACCCAAACCAGTGCTTTTTCAAGTTTAGGAGCAAAGACCGACTCGGTTGATTTAAAATGTGCTTTACACTGGGAACATGATCAAGGTTTGTTTTGCCTGAGGTGGATGTTAGTTTAAACCTGGATAGTCTTGTAGGTTTATTTGTAATTGTCCTAAAGACTTCGCTTCTCGGTTTCATGATGTAGACAGGCATGGGTACAAATGTAGGATCTTTGGCCCGTGAAAATTTGGCAAGCATTGAATACAATTTCTGTTGGGGGTTTTTAAGGCATTTTTTGTTTGTATTTGGTTATTAGTCTTTACTTGCCCTGTACTTGTTTTTTTTTTAAATGGGAGTTGCAAAGTATTTGTCTGAAGATGAGCATACTCCGGTTTGAGCACAGTTCCAGCACACATCCAAAAGCTTCTTTCCTGCTAGCTACAATTATCTATTTCAATGTGATGTAGAACGCCTTGGGCAAATTGCTTGGGTCATTTTATTTTGTACTCCTAGCATGCTATTGTGACCTTTCCTGATTGAAGCAAGCAAAATATGTACCTTCCAGAAATCTTCATTCGCCAGTAGTGATCCAGTTCTGCATGTTGATATTTACAAGGAAACCGGGTGACTGGGTGTTGTGTAAATGCAAAAAGAACAATTGATGGGCAAAATGCTGAATAATGTCAAACATTCACCCCAGTACAGAGCTCTGGGCCTAATTCCATTGGTATTTTTGCTCACCAGGCCGTTCCAGTTTAAACTCTGCCATAGGCAAATCAATCTTGACCCTGTTCCCCATCAGACCAGTCCAACCCGAATTGCCAGGCCCTCCTTGAACCGGAAACAAGCATCCTAGGAATGGATTCAGGTTATCACCTTTTATCAGCCAGGCTAGCTTGACTCTAGTGGCATGGAGAGCACGGGACCCACATCTGGGCATACCCATCCTACTCGGGGTGACAAATGCAAAAAGAACAATTGATGGGTCAGAATGCTGAACAATGTTATACATTCAACCCAGTACAGAGATCTGGACCTAAATCCGTCATTTTTTTGCTTTTGCTCCCCATACCATTCCAGTTTAAACCCAGCCATATGCAAATCAGTGGACCCTGCTTCCCATGAGAACAGTCCAGCCTGAACTGCCAGGATGCTTGTTTCTAGTCCAGGGAGGACCTAGCTTGGCAGTTCGGGTTAGCCTGTTCCCATGAGGAGCAGTGTCAAGAGTGATTTGCATATGGCTAGGTCCAAACTGGGGTGGCACGGTGAGCAAAGGAACAATGGATTAAACCCAGATCTTTATGACTGGGGGTGAATTTTTGCATTGTTCAGTTTTCAGTCTATCATTTGTTCTTTTTGCTTTTGTCGCCCTAAGTGGGAAGGGTATCCCCAGACTTGGGTCCAATGCTCACTGCGCAACTGGATTCAAGCAAGCCTGGCTGAGAAGGGGTGAAAACCCGAAACCGGTCCCATGATTCTTTTTTTTTTTATAAATCTTTTTATTAAACAGACTCTACAACATGGTACAGTTCCACAAAGGTCATTGCAAAGGGTACCGGTCCCATGATTCTTGTTTCTGGTCGAGGGAGGACCTGGCTTAGAAGTTTGGGCTGGACTTTCTCACGAGGAGCAGGGTCAAGACTGATTTGCACATGGCGGCGTCCAAACTGGGGTGGCATGTTGAGCAAAAGAACAATGGATTAAACCCAGATCTTTGTGACTGGTTGTGAATATTTAATTTGTTCCGCATTCTGTCCATCATTTGTTCTTTCTGTGGGTGTTGTGTAAAGACAGCAGTCTTGTGGACTACACAAATACGTAAGCCAGTTTTCTCCAGTATTAGGGGTGTCTTTCATAGATTCACATGCTTGAATATTCCCCGTCGTCGAAGTGGGAGTCCCACTGTAAATAAAATAGCAATAATGCTAAATAAATATTAATATATATAATATATATGTACACATAATACATGATAAAGAAGAGGAAACATAATAGAAACCTCAAAAAACGATTCCGACATAGGAACTCATGGTAAAGAGAAAAAACTACTTGTAACATATTAGTGTCATTATGTTAGTCCAAATTACAGCCAATCAGGCGTCAGCACCCTCTAGAACCTTCTCCTCAGAAGCTCAAGCCCTCAGATTTTCTACCGCACGTCGTGTCAAGGGAGTCTCCCTGAGCTCTGCTCAGTTTTCACCTCTACTCATCTCGTTCCAGTGTTTTTTTCTCAACATGTCAAGTAAGAAGTCTTTATTTAGACCTTGCTCTTCTTGTGGGAAGCTGCGCCTTTTTGATAAGGACCTCCACCAGAAGTGTATATACTGTTTATACCCTGATCATGAGGCTGCCAGCTGCAAGTTCTGTAGAACTTTTTCTACAAAGACTCTGAAGGACAGAGAAGGCCGCCTTCTCCTTTGGCTCCAACGTCTAAAGGACAAGAATTCAGCCCTGTCAGACGCAGAAAGTTTTCATTCTGGACTTTCTTCAGCAGCATCCAAGCGTGGTAGTTTACAGGATATTCCATCTCCTTTCCTAAAAAAGATGAAGTTGGCCATGCCTCTGGCTCCTGGGGCGTCTTCAACCACTCCTACCACCTTTACGCCCAAGAGACCTGGCTCTCAGGCGTCTTCTGCTGCCTCTCGAGGTGTTTCCACGCCTCTTAAAGTTCCGCCGTCGACGGGAGCGTCAACGAGCGCTCAGACGACGAGAACGGCATTTGTTGCATCCTCGACGACGACGCTGATTACTAAATCAGCTTTTTCTTCGTCGACGACGATCTCGTCGACAGCATCCACGTCGATGAGGGTTTCATTGCCTTGTAAGCCAGTTCCAGGATACCATATCCTCGTCGACGAAGAAGGAATCCTCGTCGACGAAAGTCTTGAAGAAATCTTCGTCGACGGCGACTCAGTCGACGAAGATCTCGTCAACGAAGATACCGTCGACCAAGGACTCGTAGACGAAGACATCCTCGACCAAAGCCTCGTTGACGAAGACTCAGTCTACAGAGGTTCTACTGGCGTCGACGACCGTTCCGTCGACAATTGCTTCGTCGACGACCTCGTCTACAGCTGATCGCCCGTCGACAGTGGCCCTGACCGTACCGACGACGATGACTTCTCCAAAACTATATTCATCGACGAGCAAATCAGTATGGTCGACGTTGACGACGACGGCACTGTCGACGGTGGCACCACTCTCCTTTGCCTCGTTGCCGTTAGTGCCTTTGAAGACTTCAGAATCTTCTCATCGTCGCAATAAGGCTCTGTGTCACCAGCTCTCTGATCCAGAGCTGCAACCACCTTCTCCAATGTTTGCCACTACCTCTGAGCCTGATACTGACTCAGAACAAGAAGGGGATACCTTTGGAGCGGCACAAAGTCCATCTGACTTAATAATTAAATGTCAGGACTCTGCTTCTGACGAAGGTGACGGTGATCAACAGTCTCAATCTGAGGAACAGCTGGTCCAAGTCCCTATGGCTACCATTCCTTTAACTCTAATCTCAAATCTTCAGCATATGCTGGATGATTACAACCGCCGTTTCCCAGCTACACCACAGATTACACCGGCACCATCTTGGGCTCCCGTAGCACTGCCTCCACCTTCTCGGCCGCCTGTGTTACCACCTACAACTTCGTCTCAGGTTCAGGCGTCTATTAGGATCCATACAACGGTTTATCCGCAGGATGCGGACAATGAGGCGGTCCCGGAGCGTGAGGACGGAGAGGTCCCAGACAATTCAGATGAAGCAGGCGACCAGGATCTGGCGGAATGGGATGATTATCGGGCACAGACGCCCTCATCTCAGCCAGGGAACTTTGGAGATTCACCTCCGGTAGATATCGCCAGTTTCCATCTTTTAATGGATAAAGCAGCTCTGCGCTTCAAATTACCAAGATCACAACGTGAAGAGGGCTGTTTCCTTTATGATTTTAAAGACAAAACTTATAAGCAGACCCACACAATTCCTATCATTGATTTTGTTTGGAAGGAAGGAATTAAATTCATGACTGCTCCAAACTCCTTACCTGCACAGATACCGCGCCTTGAGAAAAAGTACAAGGCCCCGACTGGCTCTCCAGCTTGCCTGCTTTCTCACCCCAAGCCGGACTCGGTAGTGACTCAGGCCGCACAGCGCCGAGCCCGGAACCCAGCGGCTCCAATCACAGCCCCTCCGGATAGAGAGGGTCGACGCCTGGATGCTATTGGCCGCAAGTTTTCAACGATGGCTTCCACATCTGACCGGGCAGCCAATGCCTTAGCCATCTTGGGACGTTATGACCGACAGATGTGGTCAGACATTTCAGATCTGATAGAACTCATACCTGATGCTTCCAAGGCTGACGCTCAACAGATTCTATGCGATGGACAGAGAACGTCAGAAGAAATGATCGACTGCGCAGTCGATGTTGCGAACACAGGATTCCGTTTGCTTGCAAGTGCGGCTGCACTCCGACGACAAGGTTGGCTGAAGTCTGCATCCTTCCGGCAGGAAGTCCAATCCAAAATACTGGACATGCCCTATGATGGGGAATCGCTATTCGGATCCCATATTGATGACGCCCTGGAGTCCATTAAGAAAGACACTGATACGGCAAAGTCTTCGGGCACGTTACAATTTCGGAAGCAGTCCTTTCGAGGTGGACGCGGCACTTCTTCAAACGTTCGAGGTGGGCAGCAATACCGCTCATACAATCAGAGCGGCCAACGTTACACGCCCAATCAACAATCTCGTCAGCAGCCCTCCAGGCCTTACAGAGGAAAGTCCTCTTACCGGGGATCCAACTCTAAGCGCCAATGGCTTTTCTCACCATCAAAGTGTTGGAGGTCGAATCTGTTTTATTCTCAGTGGTCCTCGATCACCTCGGAACTCTGGGTTTTGGACATTGTACGACGGGGTCATGCCCTAGAGTTTGTAGAGATTCCTCCTTGTACTCCACCTCGTGGCCCGCCTCCTCCACATCTTGAGGAGCTTTACCATCAGGTTTGTCTTCTTGTGTTAAAGGGTGCAGTCAAAGTGGTCCCGAAACATCCAAGAGGAGAGGGGTTTTACTCCCGATTCTTCCTTATACTCAAGAAGACCGGAGATGGGCGACCCATTCTGGATTTGAGGGCCCTCAACCAGTTCCTAAAGTCCCAATCGTTCCGCATGCTGACGTTACTGGAAATCCTGCGTCTTCTATCCAGCGAGGATTTCATGACCACCATAGACCTTCAAGACGCATATTTTCATGTCCCAATTATGCAACAACATCGCCAGTACCTGTGTTTCAAGGTGGGGCCATCGCATTTTCGGTTCAAAGTTCTGCCCTTCGGGCTGCGATCAGCTCCTCGTGTGTTCATTAAGGTACTGGCCCCTGTGGTGGCCCACCTGCGTCTACAAGGCGTTCAAATCTTTCCATATTTGGACGATTGCCTTCTAATGTCTCAATCCCACCATCAGCTATGTCAGGACACTCGCCTTTGCCAGCAAGTGTTTCAGTCCCTGGGGTTGACCATGAACGTCTAAAAGTCACAGTTTGCGCCACTGCAAACAAGATCCTTCTTGGGAGTGATCCTAGACACAAAGCTCTCAAAAGCGTTCGTCTCCAACGAGCGATGTCACAAGATCCTTCGTCTGGTCTCCCTCATTCGAAGAAAACAGTCCGTTTCTGTTCGAACGTTAAAATCATTCTTGGGAATGGCTTCATCTTGTATCGCACTGATCCCAAATTGCAGGTTGCGCGCCTGTCCCATTCAGGAAGAACTGGAATTACAGTGGCGTCAGGTCACCAGGTCCTTCAACGACCTTGTTGCAGTCACAACCCGCATGAGAAAGAGCTTGCTTTGGTGGGCACAACCTACAAACCTGGAAATGGGAACGTCCTTTCTCGTTCACACACCAGATCTCACGCTGACGACAGATGCCTCCCTGGAGGGGTGGGGCGCTCATCTCCAGGGCCTATCCATCAAGGGCAAGTGGACTCCGCCCCAGCGCAAGTGGCATATCAACAGGCTGGAGTTGATGGCGATCTTAGCGCTCAAGTCATTCCTCTCTGTAGTTCACAGGGAATCAGTGCTGATCCAAACGGACAATACCACCAGTATGCACTACGTGAACAAACAGGGAGGAACCAAGTCTCCTCATCTATCCCACTTGGCCCAGTCGATCTGGGATTGGGCTCTCCGCCACCAGATCACCTTAACAGCCGTCCACCTTCCGGGCGTGTCCAACATTTTGGCGGACTCTCTGAGAAGGTCCACTTCCTCAACACACGAATGGGAAACTGCACCAGCCCACTCTAGATCTTGTCTTTCACCAGTGGGGTCACCCAGATCTAGACCTCTTTGCGACACCGGAGAATCGGAAATGCCCGTCTTATGCAAGTTGGCATCCCCACCCCGGGTCGTGCGGGAATGCCCTTTTGATAGACTGGTGCGATCTATTCGCTTACGCTTTTCCGCCGATTCCATTAATTCCGCGGGTGCTGTGGAAGATGCGGAGACAGCCTTGCTACATCCTGTTGATCGCACCTCGTTGGCCCAGACTGGCATGGTTTTCAGAACTGCTTCTGTTGTCCCAATGCGAGCCCATTCCTCTGCACCCTCGTCCAGACCTACTATCAATGGACAGAGGCCTAGTGTGCCATCCGGACCCCTCCACACTGCAATTGTGGGCGTGGAACCTGAGCACCTTGAATTCGCAGATTTGAACTTATCTCAGGAATGCAGAGACATCCTGGCTCAAGCTAGGGCTCCATCTACCATCAAAACTTATTAACTCAAGTGGTTGAGAGTCTGCCATTGGTGTGTTGCAGCCAATGTCCATCCCATCCATTCCACTCCAGAGCAGCTTCTTCCATTCTTCTTAAGCCTTGCTCAGTCAGGACTCTATCATTCTACCCTGAGAGTTTTCTTAGCTGCAATATCTCGTTTCCGACACGATGGCTCTTCTTCCCTCTGTTCGTCCAGAATCATATGTCAATTCTTGAAAGGACTTTTCCGCAAGTTCCCACCTGTTCGGCGCCCTCCTCCATCTTGGCACCTCAATGTTGTACTATCCCAACTTATGAAGTCACCATTTGAACCTATCCATAAAACTGATCTCAAATTCCTCACCTGGAAGGTTGCGCTTCTTTTGGCTTTGACCTCATCTCGTTGCATGAGCGACCTTCACGCTTTCACTATCAAGCCGCCTTATCTTCAGTTCAGGCCTAACGGAGTGGCGCTCCGCACCAACCCCTCTTTCCTACCTAAAGTGCCTACAGACTTTCATTTGAATGAGCCTGTGTTCCTAAGAACTTTCTTTCCGGACCCTAAGTCTCCGGCGGAACAGCGCTTGCACTCTTTGGACATCAAACGATGCCTTAAATTTTACATTGCCAGAACTGCCTCCTTCCGCAAGTCCGACCAGCTGTTCTTTGCCTACGGACGACTGCGTAAGGGACATCCAGTTTCCAAGCCAACTATTGCTTGATGGCTTTCCTCAGCCATTGCCTTCTGCCACCAACAAGCTGGTAAACCATTGCAGTCTTCAGTGAGGGCTCATTCTACGAGTGCGATGTCTTCATCCACCGCCTTGTTTGCTGGTGTGCCTCTTCATCAGATTTGCCGTGCAGCGACATGGTCCAGCAGGCACACTTTCACCAAGCATTACTGTTTGGATGCCATCAATGAAGCGGATACCGCAGTGGGACAGGCAGTGCTTCGCCATCTGTTTCAATAAGGTGAGCCTCTGTTCCCCCCCCTCCTTGATGTTTTACTGTGATTGCTATGATATGTAACATGATTGTATTATTCTGGTACTCTCTTGGTTTTCTTCCATATATTTGCCTAGCAATTTCAGTTCTCGGAAGTTACTGCTTTCTATTCTATTCAAGCATGTGAATCTTTGAAAGACACCCCTAATACTGGAGAAGAACAATTGTTACTTACCTGTAAACAGGTTGTTCTCCAGTATTGGTGTCTTTCACAGATTCACATGCGACCCACCCTCCTCCCCTCAGAGGCTCTCTTCTCCCCATGCACTCTTTGTTACTTGTGCTACGAAAATCTGAGGGCTTGAGCTTCTGAGGAGAAGGTTCTAGAGGGTGCTGACGCCTGATTGGCTGTAATTTGGACTAACATAATGACACTAATGTGTTACAAGTAGTTTTTTCTCTTTACCATGCATTCCTATGTAGGAATCGTTTTTTGAGGTTTCTATTATGTTTCCTCTTCTTTATCATGTATTATGTGTACATATATATTATATATATTTATATTTATTTAGCATTATTGCTATTTTATTTACCGTGGGACTCCCACTTCGACGGGGAATATTCAAGCATGTGAATCTATGAAAGACACCAATACTGGAGAACCACCTGTTTACTGGTAAGTAACAATTGTTCTTCGATACAGGGAGACCTTCAAGACTAGCTATTCCAATACATCTTTCACCTAGAGAGAAGCTGTTATCACATTTCCAGTGGTAATATTACATGAATTGAAATGAACCAGATCTAGGCTAAATTGTTTAGCAACCCTATCTACAGTTTGCAACTTCAGCTATTTGTGCTAGCAAATGCTGCGTTCAATTTCCCTTTCTCTTTTTCCCCCATTGTTCTCAACTCCATCCAGTGACTAAGAGAACTCTAATGACGCTACATATGAGTTCTTATATTTATGTAGGTTATGATCTTTCTCCTCTGTTTTAGAGGGCGGATAGAACACTGCACTCCTCTAACAAAGCCTTCCAAAATATACTTTTAGCTAGTAAGCCACTTCTGAATTCTGGCTTCCCAACCCTAACCTCACACTGTTTGTGCCAAATGACCTGCAAAACTGGTCACCATCAGAACCATAAGCAGAATAAAACTGTCATTGTTGTCAGATCCTTTTCACTTCACCTCGAAATGACAAGTTAGCCACTGTCTCAGTGAGACACCAGTGTTACTTGCACCATACTGCTAATATATAATCACCTCCAAATACAGTGACAAGTATTAATAGTGCTATTGGTACAAGCTTTTGCAACACATCCCAAATGTGATAACCAAATTATTCAAAGGGGGGGGCGGGTTGGAAATTTCACTGAAGCTCCTTTGATAAGATCGTCACACAGACCGTGATGTAGACACTTATTTGTCTGTTTCATACAAGTGTCACTGGGCCATGATTGCTGTGACAAATTTGTTTTTCTGTCTCCTGCTCATTTCCACTCAAATGAGAACCTATAGGATATTTTCAAACGTTGCTCTGTTGGTCCAGGTATGGATATTTTTCCCTGCTTCGGGGTAATAAAAGAACGAATAGTGGTAGTGTTATACTGTATGTCACTTCTGTATCAACATATATCTCACTGATGAGGAAAAACATTTGTAGGCGACTTCCAAATGTCACTGTCCAGAACTAGCTTTGACTGCACTATCCAATGACCACATTCATGTAACGCGAGAGAGAGCGCCCAGCGAGTCCACTTATTTAAACAGTGTGCTATTTTCTTCAGCACATCAGAAATTGACTGCCGGTCCCATTTTCTGATAGAGACTACTAACCACAAATCCCTCACTGTTTGAATTCCCCCAGGCGACAGACCAGACCTGGAGACATTTTATAGCAATTTCCTCACACGTCAGTAGATGGCGACATAAGGTTTGGCGTCAGATTGGTCTCACACTGGAGGGGACGTCAGGCCGCTATATCTGTGCGACATACCTTCACATCTCAGGGAAAAAATATATACTTTGGCCTTTGTTTTTGATAGGATCTTTATACTTCTGGCTGAAGCTGTGACACTTAAAGCACGTACTGACTGCATTATAAGTTATTGTATGAAACTCTGTTACTGCAAATCACTGACAGAAGTTTGTGAGACTGAACTTTAAGGTATAAACATTGAAGAGATAGATCTCTGTGGCAGCTTTTATACCCAGCTTTTTATCATTGGGGTCACCCAACATGATGTCAACTGTCTTGGTAGGTGTTTTATTTAAATGACTAGACATTTTAATTTGATATAGACATCTACCTGCAGATTACTTACCTTAGAATTATCCCCATTCTACTAGATCTGAAAATTATTCATGAGCAGTACACCTGCACGCTGGTAGGTGGCATCATTCTGCTCTGTGTGGTGTCGTCTGCATCGGGAGTGATGTGCATGGTGTCTATATAGGCACCATTCAAGTGCGCTGAAGTCTTTCTTTCTTCTTGCACCAGTCAGAGCAGATCTGGAGAGCTACCACCAGTTTTTTGTCTGTCTTTTTTTGACTTTTTGTCAAAGTTTTCTGAGATCCTTCTGATGTGTCAGGAATGTCCACTAGAAAAGCTGGCTTCAAGGCCTGCGGTGCCTTGTTACCGCCAAATGTCGGTGTCTGACCCGCATCTTGTTTTTCTTTCGTGTCTTGAGCGTGAACAAACACCTGTGCGGAATGCCATGTTATGCACTCCAAAGCATAGAAGGAGTGGCCCCTCAAGCTCATTGCCACTCACCGTGCGATGGTGCGATGGTCTCGATCCCGGTCGAGAGGAAGGTCCTAGGATTCGTCACAGAGCCATTGATCTTTGTTGCAGTCTAAGTCGTCCGGGCATTCGGGTAAGTTCCACAAGAAGAAAAAGAAAAAAGCCCAAGAGGTCTTTGACTTAACCCAGTCTGTCAAAGTCATCTGATGAGACAAGGGAGTGTTGTCATTCAAGGCCTGGTTTCGCAGTTGAGTCTGGGCTGGCACAGCACCTCCCCGAGTTTACAGGAGTGAGATTGACCCCCACCCAACAAATGTTATGGGGCCATACACCGCATATTTGTACTCTCCCTCCCAGCTGCCGTGCCTTAGGTCCAAGGGGCTCTACTGGTTCCCCGCAGGCGTATCAGGTCCCTTTGATGCACGGAGGGATCTGGACTGGGGCCAATCTTACCTGCTTCACATTCCTCGAAGTCTGTCACAGTGTCAACCTAGCTGGCGCTCTCCAGCTGCGCTGTCCCCATTCTCATTCCTGACATGAAGCCGGAGGGTCATCAACTGCCCCAGACTGGAGCCTTGCCCTCCAGACATGAGCCTGAGCACTATTCCATATATGCTAGGATTCTGGGAAGATTGGGAAGGGCCACTGGACCCTTAGACATTCAGCCACTATTCTCCAACATGGACTTGTGTGAGGAATTGGACTTTACACATCCCCAGACAACGGCATGGTCCTTCCTCCTACCATGGCTATAAAGGAAGAAGCTTCTTCTACTATGGTGGAAAGAAGGGCAACCAAGGTCATGGACCTTAGCATGCTGTCAGTGGCAGTCAGGACTTGTGTCTTGACAGAAGTGCTTCGGCCGGGAGTGACCCCCTCCGAACCGCATCTCCCACAGGGGCTCCTGTGAAGAGGATAATTGCCCACTGCCATCGCCCCACCCCAGGGTACCCCAATTTCCATATGTAAAACTCTAACCCGGAGGACTTGGTGGACCTAGCCTCCTGTTCCAGTGTACACCCTGGTACATTCCCTACCATCCCACTGGATAGGAAATCCACGAGGCTAGACAGCTTAGGTAAGAAAAAATGTTCTTCCACTAGCCTGGCACTGCGGCCTATGAACACTCCGTTCCTTTCGGGCTATTACTCCAATGCACTGTGGCATTCGATTGCGCAGGATCTGCCCATGGGCCAGGAGGAGGCTCGGTCATACTGGCTCCAAGCCATGGCAGATGTGAGCTTTACACGACCGACTTACTAGGTAGAGTGGTTTCTTCGTCCGCGGCCCTGCGACACCACTCCTGGCTGAGAATGACTGGCTTTTCAAGGGATGTCCGAGGCTTGCTTATGTACATGCCATTTGAGTCCCATCTCTTCAGGAACCACGGGTACTCTGCGCTGGAGTGCTTCAAGGATAGAAAAGCTACAGCCAGGTCATTGTGCCTTTTCATGGCCCGCCAACCAAAGTCCACCTTTCGTGATCCTGCGCCGCCAACATGGCATGCAAGCAGCTCAGCATCTGCCTGGCAAAGGATGCAGTACTCCCAGACCCAATGAGTATGGAATCCTGAGGTCGGGCCAGCCCACCCCTCCCCCCGAGCCCCTCCCCTGGCAGCCGCAACCTTGAAACCTCATTAGTTAGCCCTCCAACCATCTTGGCCAACCAATGGGGGGGGGGGGGTAGGATATGCCATCATGAGCACCACTGGAGGTCGATAACAGACCGCAGAGTTCTCCAGATTGTCCGAAGGGGCTAATTCCTCTCCTTCGTGACTACACCCATGTGGACGTGGGGTGACCGCGGGCCGGAATAACAGGCGAGGAGGCCGGATATAGTGGGCAATGTCTGTGTTTTTATTTCAAAGGATGCACTCAGTAGGGTAAGGAAAAGCAGGGAAAACAAAGGTATGGCTACACTGGACGATGCCTCGGTCTGGTCTGGGGTCGCACTGGGGTCTTGGTTCTTCGAGGAGGTCCGGATCCGGCGTGGTCCTCGGAGGAAAAGAAGAAAAACAGAGGAGCCGTTAGTCCGATCGGACTTTACTGACCGCGAACCGTAACCAACACCTGGGTTTTGGTGAGGGGTCTAGAAAACGAATGTGAAGAAGGGAAGTAGGGTCGGGTCTGGATAAGGAAAGGCGGAAGTATAGAGAAAGGGTGTCCTATGAGGGGCTCGTGCTGTACAGGGTGATTGAATGCTATACAATTAATTACAGTGATAACGTGAGGCAGGGTGATGCTAAAGAGAGTTTATACACAATGCACCTAGCGTGCTACAGGGGCTGAGCTCGGGTACTCACACGCTCCGCCGCAACTCTCCAGTGAGTTGCGGCCGCTCCCCAGCCACCTCCTGCGGACTCCACCAGTCCTCGCTCCACACGTCTTCTTCTTCTGTAGTCTTTTCTGCTACTGCTCCGGTCTGAGTCTCCTGCCACGAGATCGCTGCTCCGACGCATGTCTGGTCTCTGCTTCCGGCTTTTCCAGCATCCGGGTCCAGGATTGAGGAGGGACTTCCGGGGTCATGAAGGGGTGCTTCCGGTGAAAGTACGTTCTTGATTGGTTCCTGGAAAAGAGGACAGAGGGGTAAGGTTCTGTTTGTTAAGGTTGTATCCAGGGAACGCCTCAGTGTCTGCTTCTGGGAGGGGCGATTGTCCGAAGAGATGCGGCCCAAGCGAGGTAAGGGAAGACGCTGCATCACAACCCACTGATGTGACCCACTTGGAACAGGCTGGCAGAAGGCCCCCTCTCCTAACTTCGCCAGGAAGTGATGGCTCTCTTTGTCAAGGGAGCCAGAGAGAGGTTGCAAACGGCAGAAGTAGGACGTGGTTGTTATTTCCGCTACATTCGGGTGTCCAATAAGGACGGAGGAATTTGTCCTATTCTAGAACTGCACCTTCTTAAAAGGAGAAATAAAAAACGCACATTCAACAAGTCCAGTCTGCCCTAGACCCGGGAGACTCGATGGTAGCGTTGGACTTGCATGACACATATTTCCACATTCCACGCTCTGACATTACCTGCAGTTCACGGTGGGCCACAAACGCTTTCAGTTTGCCACGCTCCCTTTTAGCCTTACCAGCGCCCCTTGAGTGTTCACCAAGGTGATCGCAGTGGGTACCAGTCTTTCCCTAGCTCGACAACTGACTTTTGAAGGCAGGCTCACCCCAGGCAGTTGTCTTCCACCTCCAGACTGCGGCTGACCTCCTGCACTCGCGGCGGTTCACTATCAATGTGCCGAAGGTACAGCTGACTCCCTTTCAGATGCTTCTTTTCATCAGAGCTGTTCTGGACACAGTGCAGTTTCAGGCTTATACTCCCGAACGGCGAGTCCACATTTTTCAGGCCATGATACCAATGTTTCAGCTTGTATCGTGGGATTCAGGGAGACTGACTCTGAGGCTGTTGGGCCTATGGCCTCCTGCATCATGCTTGGGACACATGCCCGCTGGCATATACGGACTCTGCAGTGGGACCTGAATTGCCAGTGGGCGCAGCATCGGGAAAATCCTTCTGACCTGGGCAGATCTCTGAGGGAACTGCAAAAGATCTGCAGTGGTGGCTAACAAACCCCAATTGTGAGAGGCAGACCCCTCTCCCTTCCCCAACCGATCTGACCATGGTGACCGAAGCGTCACTCCTAGGATGTGGACTAGCAGAGTGGTGGCAGCTCTCTGTGTGGTTTGCTAAGAGCTCGTGCAGATTGCGAGGGGACCCTCCTCTGCATGCTATCGAGGCCGGTCTGAAATGCTTAATTGCTGAACTCAGCGTGATTTTTAAAAACGTATTTTACTAGATACAATTGATGTACGAATTGTATATTCTTGTTAATGTTCTTTTAAACTTAAAAATCTCACCACTATTGTTCTGCCTTTTGCACCCTTAGCCCCGTTCCATCGCGGCTCTGTGCCGTTTCTGTGGAGGGCAGGGTCAGCTCCATTGTGCCTCAGCGCTGGCTCACCAATCCCAACGGAGGTAGTGTTACAGCTGGGGGCGGGGCACAGGATATAAAATGACCACCCGGAAGCGCAGCGGTAGAGCGCAGCGGGAGCGCCCTCTCCGCGCCGAAGCCGGGCCTAAGGGGTGCCAGTCTGCGCTGGACCCGCGCCCAGCGCCCCTTCCCCTGGCCGGGTATCTCGCCAGTCTAGTAAGTTCCTGAAATATACTTTCTCTGACCTGCTAGACATAAAAAACACTGTTTCTGAAAGAATGCCCACATTTTAACTTAGCAGAGTGCTCTAACATGTCACATATAATCTGCCCAAATTGTAATTTTAAAGCAACGGGTTCCCTCACACAGATACCATTGATATCAGGAGCTTCTAGTAACGAGACTACACGCATTAAATGCGCACTGGTGAATGCCAGATCTATGTGTAAACATAGAGGAGATGTTGCCGAATTAATTTCGGCACACAAATTAGATATTCTGTTTATAACAGAGACATGGGCCAATCTGGCTTCTGACCCTGACCTTGTGGCAGCCATCCCGGAGGGCTACTATATCACCAGACAAGATAGACCGACAGGAAAAAAAGGGGGTGGCCTTGCAATTATTTTACGGCTAGAACTAGCACTAAACACAGGGACACTAGATAACATTCCTGCAGAAACATTAGCCTTTTCCATCACTCTATCTCCCATTCAAATGTTTAATGGAGTTCTGCTCTATCGTCCCCCAGCTGCTAGAATGCCTTTTCTCCAATCTATTAGCACTTTATTAGAACCAGTGGCAGAAGCCTCTGATTATACTATACTAGGAGATTTTAATTTTCATTTAGAAGAAACAGCAGATAAAGACACACTGAGCCTTACTGAGGATCTTAAGGCCGTTGGCCTAAACCAGCTAGTCACTACAGCTACGCACAAAGCAGGTCATGTTCTTGATGGCCTATTTACAAATAACCAGGCCATTACTTCCCCCACTGTTGTCCCTATTGTATGGTCCGACCATGCAGTGGTGGTCTTTCACGTCCGTGTTAAAAATTATAAAAATCAACATTCGGCCAAAAAGCAACTTAGAACGTGCAGGGACTGGAAAAATATAGATATAAAGACACTATCTGAGAAATTGGAAAATAACAAACCATCTAGAACGCCAGACCCTCAACTAGCAGCAAATAACTATAACCAATGGCTTACAGATACATTTAATCAAGTAGCGCCTTTTAAGAAATTGCGCCCAAATCGCGCAACACCATCAGCCCCTTGGTTCTCCGAAACTTTAAGATTAGAAAGACAGAAATGCCGCAATCTAGAAAGGTGCTGGCGAATCAACTACATATAGTATCAAAGGAGAGGGTTAACCCAATAAAGTCACTGGGACCTGGGTACTATAGCGTTAAGAAGAAAGGGGTCCCAGTAAAGGAGGGATGCGTATTGACGCAACCAATTAATTAAATCAAATAAACAAAAATGCATCTATAATGTTTAATTCACATTATAGGAGAAAAGGCAACAATAATGATTTCAAACATTGCAGTTGTATTGGTGCCCCTGGGGGTAAGGGGGACGTGCAGTCGTGAGGGTAGTGTAGGAAGGGGATCGTGACAATAAAAACACGTATCTATCAAACGTTAGTACAAATTCAATGAAAGATATACAACAGAACGATCACAATTCAAACCAATAATTCATGTTACACATGCCCCATTGTCCATAGTATACAGGAATAGTGGGTAGGAAGAGGCTGTGTTATAGGTCAGGGAGTATGTCGACGTTTCGACCCAGGAGAAGCAGGAATCAATGGAATCCTTGCTCGGGGGTCTTCATCAGGACGAAGGAGGGGTGGTGGGGCAAACAACCTAGTTCAGAGAGTAATTGATCCAAATTATTATAATTAAAGATGTCTGAATCACAGAAGGATTATGAGGGTAGACATATTGTGTAAAGAAGCATACCTGAATAAATCAGTGCTTCCTGGTTAATAATCAGGACAGGAATCGATGAGAAGCATTCAATCCTGAGAGAGATGGCAACAAAGTAATTAAAACTATATATTATAGGGACATCATAGTAACGGGAAAATGAATAAATCAGACTTACTTATTAGGTTAAATCCGGTATCCCGATAGGATAGGGCAATTGGATCCGGACACTGGGCATAGGAGACCACTCTACGTATCTGTTTAAAGGGAAAATATATTCAGCCTTGGCCGAGATGTAATCACTTAGGGCAAGAGGTCAGTGGGTGGGACAGCTTACCGATTTGCGTAGAGAAATTCACAATGTCCCCGATTTTCAAAGGATTACGTCCGCGTTAATCTGGAATCGTATCCTAAGCAGGGGAAGGGAGAAGGGAATTTAGAAATATTGAGATGTTGGAAAACGCCAGTATTAATATTATCACAGGCCAGTGATCAGCGAGCTTACCGATTAAGGCGAATGAACTACGACAACAATGATAAAGAGAAATACAAACAAGCATTATCAGTCTACAGGAAGCTGTTAAGACTGGAAAAGAGTAAATATTTTACCGAACAGATAGAAAAAGCCCAGAATTCCAGTAAACAATTATACCAGGTAGTGGCAACATTAACAAATATACCAACAGCGAATACTACAGATGTTACTCAAGAGTTCTGTAATCAGATGGCTGATTTTTTCAGGACCAAGGTCACAGAAATCTTCAATAAATTCAACAATAATATAATGGGGGAACCATCAGAGAGCCACAAGAATGCACAGTTCATATCCTCTTCTCTGAATGAATTCATCCCTCCATCACTTTCAGAAATAAAAGATCTTATCAAAACAACTATGTCGGGTTCCCCTATGGATCCCTGCCCACCGACCATCATTAAATCAACAACCGAGGTAGTAGCTCCAATTTTGGAGAATATCTGCAGTACTATTTGCGAATCAGGTATTTATCCTCAAAAATGGAAAACTACCATAATAAAGCCACTGCTAAAGAAACCCACTCTTAACACCTTGGAATTAAAAAGTTATCGCCCTCTAGCAGCCCTCCCTTTTCCATCCAAAATACTTGAAAAAGTTATAAATAAACAGCTGGCCAGTTACATTGATCACAACAACCTGCTAGATAACACCCAGTTCGGGTTTAGGAGAGGCCATGGAACGGAGACGGCGCTTATAAAGGCTTCCGAAGAGATCAGACAGATCATGGACCAGGGTGGCACGGCAATCCTGATCTTGCTGGATCTCTCGGCGGCCTTTGACACGGTCGATCATAACATCTTGATCGACCGTGTCACAGCTATGGGCATACAGGGTAAAGCTGTGGAGCTCCTGGTCTCTTTTCTGTCTAACAGAGAACAGTCGGTAAGGATGGGGAATTTTTATTCACCTACATTTGTGCTGCCTTGTGGAGTCCCCCAGGGATCCTCGCTAAGTCCGACACTTTTTAACATCTATGTGTCGGACTTGGCGAGGGTCATTAAAATCCATGGAATGGGAGTGACTTCATATGCCGACGACACTCAGTTGGTGTTAGCAGTGCATACAAACGGGAGTGAGGTAGCCGCCAACTTTCAGATAGGCATGAGAGCCATTAGTCACTGGATGGAAAGTAATTGTCTAAAACTAAACACCGATAAGACCGAGGTAATGGTGTTTGGAGACCTAAAACCAGCTTGGTCCCCGGTCTGGTGGCCACCAGAAATGGGTAATCCACCTACTCCAGTTTCGAAGGTGAGAAACTTAGGAGTGTTGTTTGACAGCAAACTAAGTTTCACCAATCATGCTAATGCAGTGGTCTCCTCCTCCTTTTACACGCTACGAAAAGTGAAAAAGTTATTACCTTTCCTTCCCCTGTCTGCCAGGAAAACACTTATGTCCTCCTTGGTGTTATCCAAGGTGGACTACTGCAATGGGCTTCTGTTGAATGCCCAGGAGCAGGTCTTTAAGAAATTACAAATGGTGCAGAACGCTGCTGCACGAATCCTGACCAAAACTCCTAAGTTTACGCCCATTTCCCACATTGTCTACCAACTTCATTGGCTTCCACTGAAAAAAAGAACCAAATTTAAGGCATTGTGCATTATTTACAAGGCGTTGAACAGCCAAGGACCTGACTTTTTTAGGGAATCACTGCTGGTTTATGTCCCTAAGAGAGCTTTAAGATCTGCCTCATCTGCATCCCTTTGTATTCAACGGGTTAGAACAGTTACATGGGGAGACAGACGCTTCTTGGTAGCTGCCTCAAGGCTCTGGAATACCTTGCCCCATCAAATAAAATGCAGCCAGTCACTGATGATCTTTAGAAAGCAAGTGAAGACCTGGCTATTCATTCAAATGTAAAGGAGTTGCCTCTTTGTCTGCCTCTCTGTCAGCCTAGCGCCGAGACACCATTCGTGGTATTTGTTTGCGCTCTATAAGTTTAAAAAATAAAATAAATAAAAAGGCCATCTGGGAGAGGTGGAGATCTGAGGCCTCTGGTCTCTGACTGAATCCAGATCAACCTACTGGAGATTTGGGCGATCCGGCTTGCATTGAACGCCTATCTACCATCCAAATGAAGGCGTACAGGTATTCATGAACACCACCACTGCCATTTAGTACTGCAGCAGACTTGGCAGGGTGGGGTAGTGGACCCTTTGTCACTAGGCCCTTTGCCTCTGGACTTAGCTGGAACATCAAAGAACCTGTTGGTTCAAGACCTGGCAGGCTCTCTGAATGCTAGGGTGTACAAACTCAGTGGAAGATGCCTAGTGGATCATGAATGGTGTCTCCATCCTGAGGCGGGTCAAGTTATCTTTTAGCAGTGGGGAGAGCCTTGGTTAGATCTGTTCGCCACATCCAAGAATGCCTAATAGCAGTTCTGCACGCTGGTGTTTCCAAGGCTTTGCTTGCTCTGAGACACTACATCTCAAGTGGATCTCAGGCCTCCTGTACGCCTATCCACCCATACCACTCCTGCCTCAAGTTCTCAAGAAGATCAGGAACAGCTGGGCCCAAGTCATCCTCGTGGCTCAGGACTCTGTTCTGAGAGTTTGTTATTGTAAGCCGTTGAGCATGGCCTTCGGTCCTCCGATCAAGCTGCCTCTTTGTGGAGATCTTTCTGTTGCAGCAGCAGGAGAGGATTATCCCCCCCAAACCTGTCACCGCTCTACCTTCATGCGTAGAGATTGAGCTGCGACAGTTGTCAGCTTTTGACCTTCTGCTCGAAGTCTGCAAAGTTATCTTGGAAGCCAGACGTTCCTCCATCAAGACTGTATACGCTTGCCGCTGGGACAAGTGTGTGGCATGGTGTGCAGAAAAACAAGTTGACCCTCTTTTTGCTCCCTGTTTTCTTGTACTTCTGTTTATTCTTTACCTTGCCCAACAGGGCTTTGCTTTGGGCACCTTAAAGGGCTATCTTTCTGCTATCTCAGCCTTTCTTTGCTAGATCAGCCATCCCTATTCAAATCCCCCTGTTATAAGTATGTTTCTGAAAGATCTCCAACATGTTTCCACCTTCTCCCTTTATCATGCCTTAGTGGGACCTCAATCTCGTACTTACATTTCTGATGTACGCTGCCTTTGAGCGGCCACATAACTGTGCTCTCAGGCTCCTTACCATCAAGATGGCCTTCCTGGTGGTGATAACATCTTTTCGGAGGCTCAGTGAGCTCCAGGTTTTGTCATCTAAGCTTCCATACATAACCATCTTTTGCAGACAAGCTGGTTCTTCTAACTAGAGCTTCTTTTCTGCCAAAAGCTGTCACTCCCCTTCATGTAGGCTCTTTCATCACCCTGCTACCCTTTATGCTCTTCCACATTCCTCTATGGAAGAGGAGTGACTCCATTGACTGGACCCAAAAAGAGCGTTGTCATTCCACCTTGACCGCACAGAAGAGTTCTTGGTGGACGACCAATTCTTGATATGTCGAAACCAAGAAGGGGGAAGGCTGTGGAGAAGCGGACCATCTCCCGATGGATTATACTCTGCATTAAAATCTGCTGCGCACTTGCCAAGCAGCAACCCTATGAGGGTTTGCAGGCTCATTCCAACAGAGCTAAGGCTACGACCACTGCGTTAGCGCTTGGAGTTCTGGTCCTGGACATCTGGCAGGCAGCAACATGGGCTTCTCTGCAAACATTCAACAAGTACTACTGGCCCGATAGGTCTGTCGGGATGGGCACTTTGCCCGTTCAGTCCTGCAGGGCTTTCTATGTGAATTTGTTCTGCTAATCTACCTCTGGGGAGGTATTGCTTGGGTATCTATTCTAAGGTAAGGAAACTGCGGCAAGAAGTCTCTATCAAATGAACAAGTTACTTAACTTCTGTAGTGCCTTATCTGGTTGAATATCTATCAGTAGATTTCTTATCAACCCACCCATCGTCCTTGCTCAGCGAACGGATCTCAAGTGACCGGGTTTTTCCCCTTTCAGGGCCCTCATTTTCCTCACTAGTAGTCAGTGGTATTTGGGCTTCATGCTCCTGACGTGGAAAGATGCTAAAAGAATCCAATGTCAGTGCGCTTGGCTGATGCCCATATAGGTATCACACATGTCACTTCTGATGTGGAAAACACTACGCTGAGCCGAACAATGCCACCTACCAGTGCCCTGAGGTACTACTCACGAAAAATTTCCCAGATTCAGCCTGGCCCTGGGGATAATTTTAAGGTGAGGAATCGAAATTTGCCTAGCATTGTAACGGTAAGTTTCAATTCTATTAAGGACACGGAGGCGAGGATTATGCTTTTTCCTTCTTCGCTGTTTTATTTACCCAACACACAGCAGCCAAAAAGCAATAACACAAGCCCTAAACCTCCAAACAAAGGTAAAAGGGCTAGAACATTAACAACATTTTTTATCAGAAACTACAAGTCCCATGACAGCAAGCCAGGCAGTCCACAGCTTAGTCATTCTTCCATGTCCATACAGGTTAGAAAGGACGTCCTCTCTGTGACTACTTCCTCTTTCTTCGCGCGAGTCACGCCATAGTATCACTGGTCTTGTTTCGCCCCATCATTGCCTGGCAAGAAAAGACAAAGCGTCAGTGGTGCAAGGACAAGAATCCCTATGAACACCATCAAGAAAAAATCATGGTTGTTAGAACAATGAAGATTATAGCTGTACAGTAGCGGAAAACTGGCTACTTACTGTAGTACGGGGGGGAACTGCCGCCACCGAAGGCCCGGGAGGGATAATCCTCGCCTCCGTGTCCTTAATAGAATTGAAACTTACCGTTACAATGCTAGGCAAATTTCGATTCTATGTCAGGACCGGAGGCTTCAGATTATGCTAGTTCAAAGCTTACTTACCACCAATTGTGCGATATCCACCACCGGTTTAAAGTAGAACCTCTTAAAGGTGGAATCCGAGGACCAGTCCGCAGCGCGCATGAGGTCCTCCAAGCGGGCTCCCAACGAAAAGGCTTTTGAAGCCATGGCCCCTCTGGCCGAATGAGCACCAAACTGCTTTGTATCAATACCTGCTTCTTGAATTATCCACCGTACCCATCTGGCAATGGTGGGTGACGAGACAGCCTTGTGCGGTTTTCGCAACGCAATCAGGAGCTGTCGTTCGTCCGCAGGGCGAAGTTCCAGGGTCGCTTCCTCATACGCCTTCAAGCACTGCACCACACAGAGTTTGGGGACGTCAACGAAATATGGGTAGGAAATCGTCCTTGATCCACATTTCGTACGGCGCCCCAAAGTGAAGACGACCCCATCGGGGGAAAAAATCCTCGCGGAAACATCCAGAGCTCGCACGTCCGACACTCGCCTGCATGAAACCAGGCACAAAAGCATCGCTAATTTAGCCGAGAGCTCTTTCAAGGACAGATACCTATTCTGCTGCCAAGACAAAAATAGATTCAACACAAGGTTAACGTCCCAGAGAACCGAATATCGCGGTTCCGGAGGCAAGGCAAGGCGAATGCCTCTCAAAAGTCTACAGACAAAAGGATGTGCCCCAATCGGTGCACCTTCTACTGGGCCGTGGCCTGCTGAGATCGCCGAACGCATAGCATTGAGAGTGCGATATGCCAGGCCGGCCGAAGCCGAGTCTGCCAAATAATTTAGAAGTGGCACGACGCCTGCGACCATGGGATCCAGGCCCCGTCGAAGACACCAACGAGACCACTTATTCCAGGCCGAGCGGTATCGCTTTGCCGTGCTACCGGCCCAGGCCTTGGAGAGGAAAGCCTCAGCCGTTCTCGAAAGGCCTGGGAGCGACCAGCGTCGCCCGAAAGCCTCCACGCCATGAGGTGGAGAGAGCTCTGCATCACCAGAGGATGGGGGTCCCCGTCCGCGTTGAGAAGAAGACGCGGAAACCGGGGGAGTAGGATTGGAGAATCCCAAGAAAGTTCCAGAAGAACTGGAAACCACACTTGAGATCTCCACCAGGGGGTCACCAAGATCACCTCCGCTCGCTGGCGGCGAAGCTGGGCCGCCGCCCTCAGAATCATCGAAAACGGAGGGAAAGCGTACGACCTCTCTTGACCCCAGTCCTGAAGAAAAGCATCCGTGGCCTCCGCGAGAGGGTCCGGCCTCCAGCTGAAGAACCGCGGCAGCTGGTGGTCCAGGCGGGATGCAAAGAGGTCCACCGAGAACTGGCCCCAAACACTGTCCAGCCACCGGAAGACCCGTGGGTCCAGCTTCCACTGACTGGAGTCCTTCAAGTGCCGGGAGTGCCAATCTGCCACATGATTGTCCCGGCCCGGCAAGTATTCCGCCGTCACCGAGACGTGGCGTGCCAGGCAATAATCCCAGAAATCCTTCGCTAGATCCGCGAGGGCTTTGGAGCGAGGTCCACCCAGGTGGTTGACGTAACGGACAGCAGATAAGTTGTCCATCCGAAGCAGGACACAGGAACGAGCTGATTCTTTGGTCCAACAGCGCACCGCGAAGGACCCCGCCAACAGCTCTAAGCAGTTGATGTGCAGTTCCTGCTCCCCGGATGACCAGGCGCCGCCTGTAGAGAACTCTCCGCAACGGGCGCCCCAACCCGCTCTGCTGGCGTCGGACTCTATCACCAAATCCGGAACCGGGCCGAAAATCGCCCGACCGTTCCAGGCCTCCATGTGAGCAAGCCACCATGCCATCTCCTCCTTCACTTCGGCCGAGAGAGGGACCACCTGATCGTAGGACAACCCCCGACGTAGATGGTAAGCCTTGAGGCGTTGAAGGGCCCGATAGTGTAAGGGACCCGGGAAGATTGCCTGGATGGATGAAGAAAGCAGCCCCACCACCCGGGCAATCTGCCGGAGGGAAGTATGAGACCTCGAGATCGTCTGGCGCAAAATGTGACGGATCTTGCCTATCTTCCTGGGAGGTAGACTCAGGGTGCATTGTACCGAGTCCACCGTAAAACCCAGAAAAACCACAGACTGAGAAGGAGAGAGAACCGACTTTTCCTCGTTCACGACAAACCCCAGCCTTTGGAGAAGGGACACTGTTTGCTGAAGTTGAAGCAAAAGCTTCTTGGGACATTGCGCCATCAACAGGATGTCGTCCAAATAGACAACCATCCGCACCCCTTGGCTCCGCAAGTGTTCCACCACCGGGTGGAGTAGCTTGGTGAAGCACCAAGGCGCCGAGGAAAGCCCGAATGGAAGGACGGTAAACTCGAAAACCCGGTCTCTCCACGGGAATTGAAGAAAACGACGGTGTGGAGGGTGGATGGGCACCACCAGAGACGCGTCCTTGAGGTCCAGCCGGACCATCCAATCGCCTGGAAGGAGCACATCCCGCAACAGATGGATACCCTCCATCTTGAAATGCCGGTAGACCAACCATCCATTGAACTCTTTGAGGTTGATTACCGGGCGTTTTCCCCCATCCGTCTTTTCCACAAGGAACAGATTGCTCATAAAACCGGCAGGGTGTCGCGCCGAAAGACAAATGGCCCCCTTGTCCAGTAAGTCGAAGACCTCTTTGTCGACCAACTGCGCATCTGCGTGAGAAAAAACGATAGGATGTGGAGGCCTTCGCTGGTAGGGCCGATCGTAAAACTCTATGCGAAAACCTCGGACGGTCTGCAAGACCCATGAGTCCGATGTGATCGCGGCCCAGGCCTCCGGAAACAAAGCCAACCGCCCCCCAATGCGGACCTGAGCCGCCGGGATGACACTCACCATTTGAACTGTTTCCAGCGGAGTTCTTGAAACCACCTCTGCCTCGGAAGCGCTGGCCTCTGGTGGGGTAGAAGGTGTTGAAGTTGGAGGAGGCGTTAAATTGTCCTCGCCCGGAGCCTTGATTCCTGTTGCCAGCCTGCTGCTGACCGCCACGGCCGGTCGCGCGGCCCCCACCGCGACCAGCCCCCCGGGAGAAACGCTGTTGAAAAACTCTTTTAATGCTTGACTGGGCCCTGTCTAGGGACGTAAAGGTGGAAACGAATTTCCCCAACTCTTTAATCAAAGAGTCCCCCTTGGGCTACCGCCCCCGCCTCAGAAGAGGCCAAGTCGCCCGGCTTCGGGTCCAACTTAATTAGGAGGGACCTACGACGTTCGGTTGAGAGGGCGCAATTCGCATTGCCTAGGAAAACTACCACTCTCTGAGCCCAATTAGACAGTACGTCTGGAGAGATGGCCGTCCCCGACACTTTGGCCTCCTCCGCCATGTCTAGTATCTTTGTGATCGGGCCTATGGCATCCAAAAGTTTATCCTGGCATGACCGCCAGGAGCGATCAATGCCCTTGCGAGGATCTTTAACGAATTTCGCAAGGAAGGTGGCCATCTTTGGGTCTAACTCTGGGGTAAGGGCCACCTTGCCCTCCAATGTCGGTCTAGGACACTCTCCCCGTAGGCAGCTCCTCGCCTCATTCGCCAGAGGTTTGCGGAGGCGCCCTGCGACAAACTTCGCCACCTTCTCCCCCGGGGTCCAGGCAGCCGACCGCGGATGCATTATTTCATCCGGGTCTAGCATGCCCGAGCTGTCCTGGGGCAGGTCGGCAGCGGAGCCCAAAGGGCGCCAAGAGCGCACAGAGTCCTCCTCATCATCTGTGTCCCTCGGTGACAAACCACCCGGGGACGAGGGAGCCGTGGTTACGGACCCCGAAGGGCCCGAGGTTGGTGGAGGCGCAGAGGTAGACGCGGTCGCCTTGGCCAAAAAAGCGTCACGCAAGCGCTCAAAGGCGTCCCGGTCCACACCCTGCGCCTCCCCAGAAACCCCGTCCTTACACAACTTCTTAGGGGCAGGCGGGGCACTGCTAGCCGGAACCACTGACGGGTCCGCGACCCTTAGGTGGGCCTGAGTGACCCTTTCACACTCCTGACTAATGCGGGCAGACAGGCGGTCCTCCATAGGGCCCACTATCTCCTGCACACAGCGGTAAATAGAGCTGTCAACCGCAGTGTAGAATTCCTCATCACTTAAGTATTGATGGGATTCCCCATCCTCATAATAGCCCTCCTGATCCATGGCCCAAATAGCAGGGGAACTGCGAGGCAAAACTAGGGCAGCAGGCGGCACCTGCGCAAAGTGTGGTGCAGACAGAGTCTGCCGCTTTTGGCCCCAGTGAAACCGGAGGGGGGGGGACACAGACCCCAAGCGCGCTGACCCTTGCTGGAACCGGGTCTAACCACCTCCCTGCGCGCTTTTAATTAAGGTATGGAAGCAGGATTTTAAATGTGTCCCCAGTCAGCAAAAACGCCCGTAGGCGGCACCGCGGTAAAACCGCTATACAGACCCCAGCGGGGCGTGTCAGAAATTTGGGGAAATTGATTTTATACAGACCCAGGCGGACCCGGGCGTAGCGGTGAGGCGGTGACAGGCTCCGGCGGCTCGCTCTCCTCAGCGCGGTTTCTCTGAGGAGAAAGACCGCGCTGGGACCAGCGAGACGCTCCGGCGCCCTCTAGCGGCCGGAGGCGGCCGCGAACTGGGAGAAAGTCGCGTAAGGGACCGCGAATGTCCCCGCGACGTACTAGGGGCTCTGAAAAGGAAACAGAGCTAACCAAAATACAAATGCATCAGAAAAACCCCAAAGTAACGAGATACCAAACTCCCACTACCCCAAAAAAATGAGGAGATAAGGAGAACACTTAACTGGCTGCGAAGCAGCGAAGAAAGAGGAAGTAGTCACAGAGAGGACGTCCTTTCTAACCTGTATGGACATGGAAGAAGGACTAAGCTGTGGACTGCCTGGCTTGCTGTCATGGGACTTGTAGTTTCTGATAAAAATTTTTGTTAATGTTCTAGCCCTTTTACCTTTGTTTGGAGGTTTAGGGCTTGTGTTATTGCTTTTTGGCTGCTGTGTGTTGGGTAAATAAAACAGCGAAGAAGGAAAAAGCATAATCTGAAGCCTCCGGTCCTGACATAGAATCTGCAGCTAGATAGTCTCTACCTGATAAGGCATTCCCAAAGGTAAGTAACTAGTTCTTCAAACCCAAAGTATCCCAAAATAGATCAGTTATCTTGTTGATATGCTGATTTTGTTTGGAGAACAAAGTGACCAGTAAAAGAAAAGAAAACTACTCCAGTGTTTCTTGGCAACATAAGTTTTCATTTGTTTTTCTCGCACCAGTGCTTTAACCCCTTGCATGCTGATGACGGCCGGGAGCCGTCATGGCCCACAGTGCTCGTGTGCTGATGACTGCTCCCGGCCGTCATGACCGCACCCACGATCGGAATGTGCCGCACAGGCGCAGAATCGCGGCAGCATGAAAGGGGTTAAATGAGCTGGTACTCACCAATACGGAGTACTGGTACTTTTTCATTTTCTCCCCTTGAGTACCAACACTTTTCCGGTACTCATGGGGACCTGACTTAAACCCAGGCAGTGCTTCCTTCATCACTGAACTGATACCAGGGCAGCACCTTTAACAAGCCCTGCACGGAATTAATCACAGGAGCTCGTCACCAGGACACAGCGTGAACTGCTTTGGAAGTAATCAGGGCAGGGGTGTGTCTGCAGAGTGATAAGCGTAGCTGAGGGGGAGGGGTGGGGGGGGGTGTTGGGGTGGGTCCAGGCGGCACTTTAGTTGGGGCGGTCAGCGGTAGCTGCGCGGCATTGGTGGCCCGTCGAGCAGCCAGTACAGTACACCACACGTGTTACTGAAAAGTGCAAGCACACCTGCTTGCAAGCAAATGCTGCACCACCTAACATAGTGGTGGTGGGGCGGTGTGCCGCACAGCGTACTGTGTATGTGGGTCCCAGGGCCGTCAATCTCGTAGTGAGCATAAAGTGCTACCAATGACAGCCCTGGGGTTAATTTTTGGCCAGCCCCACGCTGCAGCATGGATACACAGTGTTGCGCACACCACCACGCACGCTCTATTGGAAGTGGAGGAGTCTTGTACTGGGCAATGCATGGAGCGTCAGTATCCTTGACAGCACGTGAAGGACAGCACGTTAAGACACTTCTACATGGGGGAATGAGAATCCTCCATTAAAGCTGTCAGAAGCTCGCTGGCGCCTGGCCTTGGTTGAGACATTTTGCAGGAGCTGCTCAAGGACTGACACCAGCATGTCCGCACTGTGTAGAACCGTCTGCCTCAGGCTGCTGCCCCAGGCCCGGGCCCTCCTTCCACGGACCGCTCGTGCTGCTCACCTTGAAAACAAAGCAAAAACCGCAATTTCAAAGTGGTGAGGAGCACAAACGAAGCTAAAGCTAAAGCTCCAGTGGAAGGTACAGCTTATTGCAGAGGAAGCAGTGGCACCGCAGGAAGAAAACGCCACCTTGGAGGAGGTCCATGAACAAGGTGAATCTATCACATAGCTCAGAATTGAAATGTGAAAAATAATCTGTGGTATCTGTTTTCTCATCTTTTTATGGAACCATTTCCTGAATTAGAGGCATTGTACTTATTTTGCCAATATGCTACACCTACAGGGAAAACATAATAAACTTCCAATATTAACATTTCTAAGAGGATAGTGCCATATTGAGAGCTCCATGAGTTTTGAACATGCCGGTTTTTAGCTTTTCACTAAACGTTAAGAAGTTAGGATTTTATCTTACTTTTTCCTAGCTTTAGTTCCAGAGGTTAGGCGAGAAAAATGAGAGAGGCTGATTAACGGTTTTCGTTTTTTGTAAGGCGTTTAATTCCAAGTTCAGTCTCTATCCACACTGTCCCTCAAAGGTAGGTCGTCATTTTCTTTTAAGTAACCTGGCTGGCCGGAGTGAAAAATGTGTGTAAAATGCGATTTTGAAGTTTATTCGTGTTCCAATAGTGGAAGTTACTACTAAAAAAACCAGTAGGGATTGCAGCACAGTGGCGTAGCTAAGGGGGCTCCCACCTTGCAACGGTATAAGAGTATGTACTAGCCACCCCATATTGTCAAAGTGAATGTGGGGCAGTTTGTTCAACTTCCACCACTTTGCCAAACGGGAGATTTGGGGGAATTTTCTCCTCCTTCTTAGTCAGGGGTGAGAGGCAGTGAAAATGAAGAAGATTTGGTATCTGGAACACTTTGTGGCCCACCATATGCTCCAGGCCTCAGAGGTGAGGAAGATAACAGCTCACCTACTTCTCGGTTCACAGTCTGAACACTGGGAAAGCTGAGAACAGCCCATAGCTCTTTCAACACGCATATTGCAATTGTGAACTGAGCACTCAGTGAGTTGTTCCCAGTTCTCTTTGTGCTAAGTTCAAATCTGTGAGCTGAGAATTGGGAGAGCAAATAGCAGCTGACAGCTCTCCGAGAGCTCAGGTCACATTTGATGTTATGCTATGGTTTAATATTACAAGCATGTACACCTTGGATTCTTGGCACTACAGAACAACATAATTGGAAAAAACAGTGTAATAAAAACAAGGAAAATCATTGAGAATTATAGATCAAAAAGACAAAATACAGATTACATACAAGAGTCTTAGGGTTAAGGTTTTTTATGCACAATAGGGGAAGGCCTTTCTGTAGCCAATTCAAATTAAAAGGCCCTCTCCCAAAAGGAAGCTATTTTACTCTTGAGGACATTCAGCAAATTCTTATTTGTAGCGTGCAAAGTATAGGGCTGTATTTTTTTTTTAAACTTCATTTTCGTTTTTTATTGCAACAGCAAAACAATCACCCCCGCAATTGGCATCAATAATACAATACGTGTAGACAGTTTGTTCACCTCATTATGGCACACTTGGGTACAGACATCACAGATCGTGCTGCGTTTCTCCGTAGCAAAGCAATTCTTAAGAACATCCGGAAATATATACGTGCGGATCCAGCAGGGCACTATCCCGGTTCAGACTCCACCACCCCGCTGCCACCTCCCTCACCATCAGACCCCGACCCCTCAGATGTAAAGAGCTCAGCACTCGAGCCATCCGAATCACTGTTGGATAACCCCGTAGCACACAGAACTTGCCATGCAAGCAAATCCTCCTGCAGTTTCTCGTCTCTGCGTGTGCTTTGCATATGTGTCTCCTCTGCCAATGATCACGCTCTGACATACCTAATAGGGCTGTATTAGTAAAGTGTATCCCTGATACAAAGAGGAGAGAATGAGTAGATAGAACGGTGTGCAATCACTAGTGTCCTTTATACCTCACAAGAAGCCAGTGGAGGATCTCAAAATTTGTGTAATTTTTCCTGGAGTATGAAAACGACACCTGGACAAGTTCAGCATATTTCTGTGAGGCCCAACTTCTTGGACGGTTTTCACCCTGTGAAAATAGTGGGTGGACGCATACAGCAAACTCTGCTCCGACCTCTGCTTTCACCTGCAGTGGAGTAGAGTGGTGTCATAACTTAAACCCTGCCAATCCACCCCCGCTGCTCGCGGTCCTTTTTTCCCAGCCTGCCCCGCTACTGGCCATGGGCGGAAATCTGAGGGATAGGCCCGGGCGCCAGAAGCTCTAGCTACGCCTCTGGGGGGTTGAGAGGGGACTGTAAAATCTAATGGGTGGCTGTGGGGCACACTTCAGGATAGAATATTTCATGGACAGAACAGATCGTTTGCTAATGCTTTCACCATCGCCACACATCTGAATTGTTACCAAACTCGCTGACCTTGGACAGATTGTTAGTCCAGTGAAAAATATGAAATGCTCTTTAAACAGAGATGTTAGCATCCACTGTCAAACTACCTGGGCCGACATGCCACATGAATGTACACAGTGGTATTTTTTATTAAAAGCTAGTAAATGTGTTGCATGGCCAGGTATGTGCTTCTTATTCACGATCATGGTTGCCATTTATTGCACACTGATCAAATGCCAAAAAAAGGAAAACATGGATGTTTCATCCAGGTGGTAGTCTGTAGAAGTTACATGGTACAGGCACAGAAAACATATTTAATTTGTAATGATCCCTGTCTCCTAACCAGGACTTAATGTCATAGGTCATATTTCGAATCCTAAAGAGACAAGTTAGTGATAGATTCCTTACCTTAGAATACCCCCAGGCGTCCGATTGGATCTGGCAAGCTTTTGTCAGCGGTACCCCTGCGCGTCGATAGGTGTCGTCTTACGGCTCCACGTACATCGTTGGCGTCTTATTGGCAGAGATGACGTCACTGGAGCTACCGCGCCCACGCGCGCTGACGTCAGTTCTTTCTTTTTCCGCACCAGCAAGCGCAGATCCGGAGAGAGCGGTATCCCGTCAACTTGTTGACTAAAGTGTTTGTTTGATTAAATTATTGTAAGTAAATCTTACTCCTGGTGCATAGGGATTCCCAGTTTCCAACTTTGCGAGGCCTGTCCACTCACGATGTCGCTGACTGACCCCCACCGTGAGTGTCTCTTCTGCCTGGGGCGTGACCATGACACAGAGTCATGTTCCCACTGCCGAGCCATTGCCCCGAAAACTTTGCAGGAGCAGTCCCGAAAGTGGCTGGAGGCCCGGGAGTCAGCCCCACATCGTTCCAGGTCCCGTGGGAGGTCGAGGGCCTGGTCGCGGAGCAAGCACCATCATTCGAAGTCTTCGCACTCTGGTAAGGCGAAGCACAAAAAGTCGAAGAGGCGTATTCGCTCTTAGTCATCCGGTCGCGGGATGCGTCTGAGGGGGCAGGTGGCCCTGCCCCTGCAGCTCCAACGGAGCCTGAGCAGTTACCGTTGGCTTACCCACCCTTCCCGGATCCAATGCCGACTCCAGCCAAATTGCAAGAGTTCGTGTCGGCAATGGCGCGTATCTTCGACCCATGCCGCCCTGTTGGATCGCCTTCAGGCCCCGCGGCCCCCACTGTTCTGTGTTCCTTGACGTTGCCGCCTCCGGCCCGACGTCGTCGACGCCCAGAGGCCTCCATGGCTCTGGCCGGGGCTCCCCGTTCATGCCGGTGGACCCCTACGGCCCCCACTGGCATCGGCATCGCTGATGGCAGACACCGGCGTCTTCTCTTTTTCAGACGTTGGCACTGTGCCAGAGGTATGTCTTTCGGCGCCGATCCCAACGCCAATGTGGGACTTTTAACCTTTTATTCACCCACGTCCTTGTCCCCTCGTGCAGGAAGGGGAGGATTGGGAAGGGTTTGAAGACCCTCTCGCAGCACAGTGCGAGTCCGTCCCCGACTGGGATGCTCCTGCGCCTGGTTCACCATCCCCTTCAGCAACTATGGAGGAGAGTGGTTCCTTTTCCATGGTACTGCTTAGGGCGGCCGAGGCTCTTGACCTCGAGCTCTCTACAGTGGCTGTCAGGACCAACCTACTGACAAAGTGCTTCGGCCAGCTTCTTCTTCTACAGAACCGCAGCTGCCGTTTAATGAGGCACTTTCTGATGTGCTTTTGGGCTCTTGGTCCTGGCCCAACACAGGGGCTCCTGTGGATAAGGGTGTGGGTTGACGTCATCGCCCGGTTCCAGGTGACCCTGCCTTCCTCACCCAGCACCCCACACCTGAAAGTTTGGTGGTTCAGGCCTCCGCGTCCCCCAATGTGTTTCCTTCTGCTCCACCAGACAAGGAATCCAAGAAATTGGAGCAGTTTGGCAAGAAGATTTATTCTTCCGCAAGTTCAGGACTGTGGTCTGTGAACACTGCCTGTCTCTTGGGCTGCTATTCCCGTTCTGTATGGGATGCAGTTGAGCAGGTGCTACCTCAGCGTCCAGAGGAGGCTTGGACGGTTCTCTCCCGAGCTCATATGGATGGTAGAGATGGGGCCAAGTTCACTATACGTTGTGGTCTTGATTCCGCTGATTCGCTGGGTAGGGCGATTTCCACATCGGTGGCGTTACGTCGTCATGCCTGGTTGAGGACTACTGGCTGTTTGTTCTGCAGATGTCCAGAATACTTTGATCATGGGATCATGGTGTATATTTGTTACAAATAGTGCAGCCAGATCAGCCCAGTCGAAACTTTATTCGTTCTGATATCACATCTGCAGCGTGGTTATGCCTTCCACCACTCCTTTTCAAACACATAAAATGGAATGTTGAAAGGCTAAGCCACCAACAGCCATATCGTTAGTATCTGTCTCAGCATTTCTCATCCAGTAGCAGGTAGAGAGAATTTGCTGCTCTCTAAAGTTATACAAAGTATGTCTCTTCGAAAGCAACATGGGTTCCATGTTTGACAGAAACACCCCCTAATGGCGACAATGAAAAGAGTTCCTGATGAATCCCTCGCATTTTGCGAATGGGTATTGTAAGTAATAATAATTTGCAATTTGGATAACTCTGAAGGTTAATGCACTTGCTAGAAAGATCTGTGTACATTCTAATCAAAGGTTCAACTTACCATAAAATTGCACAGAGGATCATTGTTTTCTGCTGGAAAACACAGCATCCAACATGTAAATCGCAGATTAGGTTTTTTATGTAGCTTAGTTGATTACTGTTTTTGTTGCATAGAGCCTTGTGTTACCTGTAGGTCAATAGTTAACATCCTTGTAATTATACCTTAGTGAGTTATGACCCTGCAGCATGGACCTGCCTTCAAACAAAAAGGCGTATATTTAGAACCTCGCTGTTTTTTCCTCAATCTTTTCTTATTTTAAGGTTGCTAAAAAAAAAGGTTACTTTGGGCAGTAATAGACGCTTCCATATATATAGTTATTAGTGAGCTAACTAATGGACATATACATCCGACAATGCATGCAAATTTGGTGCATACACCCTTGGCCAAGTCAAAAAGCGAACCATGCTCCTTGTTCCACCTTAGCATCACCCTAAAGTCCGCCCACTGCTCATTTTGACGAGTACCTGCACTTATTTTTTTCTAAAAGAATAGTCGTTGACCGTGAAACCCTATGAGGACTAGCACTTAATCTACTATCATCAAATTTATGTAAGGGATTGGATGGGAAATATCCCAGGGTTGCATGCACGCACAGTAAGCACCCACTGCCGCAGTGCTGTCCAAATGACTGGACTTTACAATGTCAAACAAAAAAAACTGAGTGAGGTGGTGCACCACCTAGTAAACAATATCACATCTTTAAGCTGTGTCCAGAGTTGTTGTTAACACTATTTTTTCTATTTAAAGCACTGTCTCACACATGTACACACGTCTCACTCTCATTTTATAAAAAGCTGGGCAGTAACTAGTGGAACTTCCTTCCATGCCGCTGAACACCTGTGGGCATTTGTAACAAGCATTAGAAATGCAAAAGATCTCGCATTTGCTTAAGTTAGAGCTTTTGGTGTTGTAAATAACAATGTCTTTTATCACATACAATCATTTTAAATGAAAGACCATGACGATTAACCTTCCACTGTCAAGCTCTTCCCAAACTACAACGTTTAAAACTTGGCCTATTTGGGAAACGCAGTCTATTACAGGGTAAACAACCACCACGATCACCCAGTGGGTTTGTGTGCCTCCTACAGAGGTGTGTTTGTAATTTGAAGAACAAATAAAAATAAATACTGAGTTACATTTAGTAACATTATTAATTTTCAGTTTATACAAATGAAGAAGTTCCCTTTTTGTTTTTTGTGCATGTGGGGGTTGCTTTATTTATCACTTCCTGGGATGTGTTGGGTGGTCTGTTTGGTAGGATTTCTGAGTCAAGATATCACTGTGGGTATGTTGGGGGTGTGTGTGATGGGGATTGCATTCTGAGGATGTGTGAATTGCTCTCCGTGTCATGGTTGTTCTGCCTCTGGAGATTGTTGTGTGTAGTTGTGTTACACCAGGAAAAGAATAAATAAACTTATCCAGTATTTGGGTGTCTTTCATAGATTCACATGCCTGAATCATTCCCCGTCGTCGAGACGGGAGCCTCCGGTACATAAAAAAGTAATGTCCTAAGACATACATAAAGAGATTAGGTCTAAGGGACTCACCTTAGTGACCTATCTAGGTCCTTATGCAGGAAGGACCAAATAGAGTAGGCTCCAGGGTCCCACCTTGGTAGCCTATCTGTGTCCTTTTGTAAAAAAGGACCAAAGTAAAAGGAACAACCAATCAGCTACTACCTCCCTCTAGAACCTTCCTGTGAGGAGCCTCAGTCTCTCAGATTTTCTACCGCACGTTGTGCTAGGGAGTCTCCACCTGAGTTCTCCTCAGGAATCTTGGATTTTCATCTAAACTTTACAGTTTTTCGACTTTCTTTGCTATGGCTGATAGCAAAAAGAGAGCACTTTTTCGACCCTGTGCCTCCTGTGGCAAGTTGAGGCTTCACGTGGACGACGAACATGAGACCTGCCTATACTGTCTCTATCCTCACCACCAGTCCATACATAGACTGCAGGATTTGCCGTAAATTCTCCCACAAGACCCAGAAAGACCGGGAAGGGAGACTTCTAATATGGCTGAACAGGCTTAAGGACAAACCAGAAGGCGACTTGGTTTCTGAAGGTGAGAGCATGTCTGGCGCCTCACAGTTTTCCTTGAAGAGGCTTAGGGCTTCCTCGCCTGGCCCCTCAGACATCCCTCCTAAGAAGTCCAAAAGGTCTTCAGAGGGCAAGCCTGCCGTGTCTAGCAAGGACCTACCTGTCCCCAGGAAGCAGCCACTGCTTACTACGACGACGGCGACATCGACGACCACCTCATCGCTGAAAACCGTCTCTACGTCGACGACGACAGTGTCGACGACGACGGCATCGTCGGCGTCTTCCTCGTCGATGAGAATAACACCCTCATCGTCGACGGGTAGACCGCTTTCATCCTCCGCTCCGTCGATGACTAGGAGCACGCCGTCGACGACACGACCGTCGACGAAGACGTCGACGCCGACACAGTCGACGAAGCCCCCACCGTCGACGAAGAGCACTCCGTCGACGACGGTGCCGACGACGAAGCAGTCGACGGCGGAAAAGTTATCAAAGGCAAAATCACCGTCGACGAGAGCGTCGTCGACGGACATACCGTCGACGAAGACTAAAGTTCAACCACTGACGGAGAGCTCCTTGATGAAGCCATCGTCACAGGCGTCGACGGCGACTGGTGCCTGGAAGGAGTCTGAGCTCCTATCACATGCTATGGACGCCCAAACATCCCATGTTACCATCCGAATTACCAAAAAAACGATTACACCGGAAATGACATCACCTAGTAAGGTCCAGCAGCTAACGCCATCCTGCTTCTTACAGGACCAAGACATGGAGGAGGAAATGTTTACCCAGGCCACTAGCCCTTCAGACCTGATTGTCAAGTGCCAGAGTACTGTCGAAGAGCAGGAGGTTGAAGAACCTGTGAACCCAGTTGTAAATACCCAGGTTCACACTCAAGTGACTCCAATGGTGTGCTTGCCAGCCTCCTTAGTTTCAGACTTGCGTTTCCTCATTCAGGACTACAAAGAGCGGTTTCCACAAAAGGCCACTCCTGTTGTTCCGCCAACCCCGCAGCCAGCTGTGTCCGTTCCTGCGCCTGTGCCACGGCATAAGCCCCCTCCACTGGTTCTTCCTAGGACACAGGACCCAGCACAAGACCCCATCTCGTCCGATGATGAGGGAAGGGAACATGAAGAAGGGGAAGTCCGAGACGATGATACAGACGTGGACGCTGACCAAGACTACGTCACTCACTCTCCAGCCTCTCCGGAGCCACAATCCTCGGAGTCTCCGCCCGCAGACATTGGAGGTTTTCATAACCTCATGGAAAGGGCAGCCAAAAGGTTCCATATGTCCATGGAAACACAGGAAACTGACTGTTTCCTCTATGATTTTAAGGAACCAACAAAGAAAACAACAAGATCGATCCCGATCATGGATTACCTACTAAAACAGGGCAAACAACTCATGCAGTCTCCAGCTTCCCTGCAGGTAGTAGTACCCAGACTGGACAAAAAATATAAAGCTACGTCGTCGGCTCCAGCATGCCTCACGGGTCACCCCAAGGCGGACTCTGTGGTCACCCAGGCGGCGCAGAAGAATTCGCGCAACCCTGCATCCCCTTTATCAACACCACCCGATAAAGAAGGCAGGAAGCTGGATGCCGTCGGAAAGCGTTTTTCCACTACGTCTGCGACGACGGTGAAGATCGCCAACTCCATTGCCCTTCTCGGACGTTACAACCGTCAACTCTGGGCGGACATCGCGCCCTACCTTGCTGACCTTCCAGAAGATCTGAAAGCGGAGGCACACTCGCTCCTCCTCGAAGGCCAAACTTCGGCTTCGGAACTGATCGACTGTGCCATTGACGTGGCCATGACTGGCTTCAGACAGTTGGCAGACGCCGCTGTCCTAAGACGCCAAGGCTGGCTTAAGGCCACCTCTTTCAGACAGGAGATCCAAACCAAAATACTTGATATGCCTTATGACGGCGATCATCTTTTCGGCGAGAAGATTGACGAAGCCCTCACCGCAATCAAGAAGGACACCGACACAGCCAGAGCCCTAGGTACTCTACAATCTCGCAATCAGTCCTTTCGTACCAACAGAGGAAGAGGACAATCCTCCTATAGGGGTTCTTACCAAAACAAGTCCTCCTACTCATACTCACAGGGCAAGACGCAGTTTCAACAGCGCCAAAATCAGTCGGGACGTTCGTCCTCCTTCAACAAATCGTCCTACAGAGGAAAAGGACAGAAGAGACCCGCAGGCAATCGCCAATGACTCTATCAATTGGCCAGCCCCTCCACCATCACATTCTTTACGACTTGGAGGAAAACTTTCTTTTTCCCTACAAAATTGGCGGCAAATAACGGACCGGTGGGTTCTACAACTTCTTCAATTCGGCCACTCGCTGGAATTCCTCTCAAATCCCCCACAGACACCACCTGTCAAGCGTCCTCACAGACACCTACGGCTGCTCCTCCAAGAACTAGCTTCCATGCTTCAGAAGGGCGCAATAGAAAAAGTTCCACACGCCCAAAAGGGGGAGGGATTCTATTCCCACTTCTTCCTAATTCACAAAAAGGGAAAGAAATGGCGACCAATCCTCGACTTGAGAGCTCTCAATGTGTTCTTAAAGAAACAGTCGTTCCGTATGGTCACGCTACAAGAGATCCTGGGACTTCTGGAAAAAGGCAACTACATGACTTCACTAGACCTACAGGACGCCTATTACCACATCCCTATCCTCAAAGGACACAGAAAGTACCTCAGATTTGCAGTCGCAGGTGTACACTACCAATTCCGTGTCCTCCCCTTCGGCCTCAAATCTGCCCCACGGATCTTTACGAAATGCCTTTCTCCTGTCGCAGCCTTTCTTCGCCAGCAGGGACACCAGGTCTTCCCATACCTGGACGACTGGCTGGTAAAGGCTCCGTCGAAAGAAGCCGCAGCCGCATCTTCCAGCGCCTGTCTGCATCTTTTCCGCCGACTAGGCTTGACCCTCAACAAAGAAAAGTCATCTCTTATACCAACCAAAGTCATCACTTTCCTTGGAGCGACCCTGGACACGGAATGCACAAAAGCCTTCCCATCACAGGAGAGAAAATCGAAACTTATCTCCTTGGCCAAGTCAGTGGCATCCAAAAAGACTCTGACCGTCCGTATCTTCAAATCGCTCCTCGGCATGATGTCGTCATGCATTCTGCTCATCCCGCACTGCCGCCTAAAAATGCGTCCCCTTCAGGAAGAACTGACAAAACAGTGGACACAAGCTGCGGGATCCTTCGAGGACCGCATACGAGTCACCCAACCTATGATCAACAATCTACAATGGTGGAGGTCAACCAAACACCTGTCGCAAGGACTGCCGTTCCTGCTTCCGGCGCAACCTCCTATAATCACCACAGACGCATCCTTGGAAGGCTGGGGTGCAGTCCTGCAAGATCTACAGACCAACGGAAAATGGACGCCACAGGAATCCAAACTCCACCTCAACATTCTGGAGCTAAGGGCAGTTTTCCTGGCGCTCCAATCGTTCCTCCCGCGCATCCGAAACTCCCCAGTGCTAGTCAGGACGGACAACACCACGACAATGCACTACCTGAACAAACAGGGAGGGACGCGCTCTCTCTCTCTCTCTCGAGAATCTCAGAGAGTTTGGAACTGGCTTCTCTAACATGGCATAACACTCAAAGCCGAATACGTTCCGGGCAAAGACAACGTCCTAGCGGACGCCCTGAGCAGAGAACAGTCTCTATCCCACGAATGGGAGTTGGATGCGGGAGCAATGGACTACATCTTCGCGAAGTGGGGGACACCACAGATAGATCTCTTTGCCACTAGGGAAAACGCCAAATGCCCAAGCTTCGCAAGCAGGCTTCCCCAACCAGGAACACTAGGGAATGCATTTTCCATAGCTTGGCAGAACGTGTTTGCTTACGCCTTTCCGCCATTCCCACTGATACCCAGAGTAATCAGGAAGATGAAATCGGAGCCCTGCACCCTGATCCTCATCGCCCCATCCTGGCTGAGGCAGCACTGGTACACAGAACTTCATCGTCTATCTATCCATCCGCCTCTTCGCCTACAGTCACCCGACCCTGCTCACGATGTCTCAAGGACAGGTTCTCCACCCGAACCTGGGCCCTCTGAAATTGTCAGCCTGGCTCCTGAATACCGTGAGTTCAGCCACTTGAACATTCCGCAGGAGTGCAGAGATGTCCTGGCCAACGCTAGAGCTGACAGCACTAAAAAGACCTATACTCTCAAATGGAAACGCTTCTGCGTCTGGTGTGCGAAGGAAGGTCTGCACCCTTTCCATGTCGCCCCCCAGCAACTCCTGCCATACCTCCTACACCTGGCGCACTCAGGACTTGCCCATGCGTCCATCAAGGTCCACCTGGCAGCAATTTCTAGGTTCACTCGAACTTCTAGGGGCCCTTCCCTGTGGGCGGACAGGCTCATCAAACAATTCCTAATGGGCCTTTTTAGGTCCTTCCCTAGACCAAAACCTGTCCCTCCGACATGGCAATTCAACGTAGTTCTTCACCAGTTGATGAAGCATCCCTTCGAGCCTATCCACAAATCGGATATCAAATTCCTGTCGTGGAAGACAGCCCTCCTACTGGCACTAACCTCGGCCAGAAGGGTAGGTGAATTGCAAGCCCTCTCCATCCAGGACCCTTTCTTACAATTCAAAGAGGACAGAGTCATCCTGCGTACTAACCCACGATTCATACCCAAAGTCCCATCGGACTTCCACTTAAATGAGCCCGTGGTTCTTAAATCGTTCTTTCCGAACCCATCTACTCCGGCGGAGAGATCACTGCACTCTTTAGACCTTCAGAGATGCCTCAAATTCTATCTTGACAGAACAAGACAATTCAGGAAATCATCCCAACTCTTTGTCGCATTCAGCAGACCTAGGAAGGGCATGCCCTTAACAAAACAAAGTATATCAAGCTGGATCTCTTCAGCTATAACTCTCTGCCATGAGAAGGCGGGGCGACCTCTGGTCTCACGGGCCAAAGCCCATTCCACCAGAGCCATGTCTACGTCTGCAGCACTGTTTGCTGGAGTGCCACTCCTGGACATCTGTAGAGCGGCGACCTGGAAGTCCCCGCACACCTTCACCAGGCACTACTGCTTGGACGCTGAGCTGACGAAAGACGCAGCAGTGGGCAGAGCTGTGCTTCGCCATCTATTCCAGTGAGGTGAGCCCTCCTACTTCCCACCGTCCTTGACTGGTATGCACATTTCTTTCTTACTAGATACTGCATGCAACTGTTAATGTTGGTTTACAGTCACAAATGTTCCTTATATGCAAACTTATGTATGCTGCACCAACACAGGATGTGCATATTGTATTGCTTGCTACTCTGATTCAGGCATGTGAATCTATGAAAGACACCCAAATACTGGATAAGAAATGCGTTACTTACCTGTAACTGCAGTTATCCAGTATTAGTGTCTTTCATAGATTCACATGCACCCTCCCGCCTCCCCTGGTAGGACTCACCTCTCTCTAACAGGTTTACACCTAACCAACTTGGTGCGTACGAAAATCTGAGAGACTGAGGCTCCTCACAGGAAGGTTCTAGAGGGAGGTAGTAGCTGATTGGTTGTTCCTTTTACTTTGGTCCTTTTTTACAAAAGGACACAGATAGGCTACCAAGGTGGGACCCTGGAGCCTACTCTATTTGGTCCTTCCTGCATAAGGACCTAGATAGGTCACTAAGGTGAGTCCCTTAGACCTAATCTCTTTATGTATGTCTTAGGACATTACTTTTTTATGTACCGGAGGCTCCCGTCTCGACGACTGGGAATGATTCAGGCATGTGAATCTATGAAAGACACTAATACTGGATAACTGCAGTTACAGGTAAGTAACGCATTTCTTAGGCCGTTTACCGCATTAGCAGAAAAAAAGATATGACTTACCCGCATGACACGTTTTCTATTCAGTCCAACAGTATTTATGGCTATGCCCCTATACATGTTTTATTAATGTGCATTTTTACTTGAATACCTTTATGAGTTCGCTATTGTAAAAAGAGAGGCTATTTTAAAGCATTCTCCTCATTTCACCATATGCGAAGGATGGAATGCTGTCGCTGCCGTGCCAGGATTCAGACTTGTGATCTTCAAGTTTCAGAGGTGATAATTCAGTTGGCAAAGCCCCTTACTCTTCATAAATGTGCAAGGAAATAAAACACCCTTTTAATTGACAGGCTACGTCATGAAAACAGAAAAGGAAACAATAGTTCTACGTAGTTTCGCGCCCCCGGCAATGACCTTTAAAAATGGGTAACCGAATACCATATGTATGTTGGGGTTCCATTGGGTAAGAACTGCTGTGCCAGCTTTCACTGGATGGGCACCTGAGTGGGAGAAGGGTTAGTGTTTCATCTATATGTAACTGTTTAGGGAGATCTGAACTGCTTAACAGGACACTGAGAGCAGGCAGACAGATCATGCAGCTACAAGCACTGTCCGTGTATTTATCTTCCGTCTTCTGATAGCGGGATTTAACTCTTTAGCTTCATTACCAAACTATGCGTGGTTTGGTAAGGATGGCTACCTCGAAAAAAAAATATCAACATCACAAGAATCATCTATTTATCGAGCAGCATGCACCAGTGATAAATTCGCGGTCACTGATTCTTACTGCCTAGCTAATGTTCTCAAAGCACAGAAAACATGTTAAATTTGTGTCTGAGATAAACGATTTATTTGAAATACAATGACTACGTTAAACGGGTTTTATTTTAATCTGAATTGATTCGCACATGAGACGAACATAAAGTAAGAGATGACTGATGCGCTCGTATTTTGGTGTTTTACGTATTCGTTCATCTCATTCTGCGAGTTGTCTATCCCATCATTGATCCCCAAAATATATATACATAAGAACATGAAATTTACTAATAATTTTGATTTAGTCAAAATTATAAGGAGATAGAATGGTCAATTAGATTTCAGTCACACCGGATTCTTCTTCAGATATAAAAACTTAAAAAAAATAATAACCACAAAAGACATAAAAATTAGTAATTGGATAGTTGCCTGCTTTATTACTTCACATACATCTTCTGCACGGTTAGTGTTTTTTTTCTGCTCCTGTGAGGAATGCCAGGAAGCCATACCCCAAGAGAGTCATAATGGCTCCTGCGATTGGCGGTACAGACAGGGTACATAAAGATGTCACTGTGACAGATCAGGGCTATTCGGGGGCGCAGTTTAACCTATCATGTGGAGACCTGTGTTTAGCCTTGTCCACACACTGACTTTTCTCAAATTCTGTCGGACCCGGAAACCACGTCCACACTTCAGTGAGTGCCACTTACCGTCTGTGAGTTCATCACAAAATAGCAAAATAATCATTTTCAAATTTGAAGATTCACGAAATATTCTCGGGTGCTAAAAACTGCAAAACGAGCAATTAACTAATTAGAAACAGATGACCCCCTAAAGATAAGAAATTGCTACGCGACAGCCGAAAAGTAGACGATCCAGTCCGGATGGGCTGGACGAAAAGGGGAAAGGGCGGAAACCAAAAAGCCTTACAGCTGCACAGCCCGGGTGATGAGGTCTGGCTACTTTGAGGAAACATAGTTTTGCATGTAAATGGGAACTGGAAAATCTGTTCCAAGTGTTCCTTAAAAATGTCTGGATATTTTGTGAATATTAACTATTATAAGAGATCCTGCCACCTGATGGGTTCTGGTAGCCCAGTTTCTAATGGATAGTTGCATGTTGGTGTGTTCTCACGTTTTACCTTTCTTGTGAGTTTGGATTCTGCGGTTTCCCCACTTTTTCCACCTCGTGTGTCATGTTTCTTTGAAAATGTATGTATGCATAAAACGTTTCCTTCCAGACCTCAGTCCCATTTTTAATAACACCAAAATTTAAATTCCTCGTGCAAACTGCTTGTTTCCAAATGTATTTGCAGTAAGACCAGTTTCTGAACCATTGAAATTGTTTTGTGATCAGTCGTTTTTGATGTACTCAGTTCTACAGGTACAGGTGACATTGCTGGGATTCCTAGGATTAATGTGCAGTACATTGTGCACTGTGCTTCATGATCGTGTATGTTACTTCTAAGATGATTGTTCAAATAAGACTCCAAGAAATTCAATGAAAATAGATTTTGTTGTTCGAATGGGTAGTTGAACTCAACAGTATATTAAAGGAATTGTGTTTGGCACAAACAGCAGCATTGCAGTAAAATTATTTGTATTTTTATTTAGGTACGCAATAACAGTGTGGTATTTTGATGCAGATGAAAGAGCACGAGCTAAAGAAAAATATCTAACCACAGGTAAATGAATCAATATCAAACTTTGTATAAGCCAATATATTGTGCAGAAATTATTGTAGTGCATCATTATGACATCACAGAGGCGGTTGAGGGCACCACATCAGAGCCCACTCGGCTCCAATTTTTGCTTTGCTGTGCCCACACATAATGCTGGGCATGGATTTCACCATTTCACGCAAGTCCCTTTTCCGGCCCCTAAATGCAGAGACCCGTCCCTATGAGGCCAGTGGGGTTAGGTTTTGGCAATATGAAGCATGCATACTGTGCTTTCCATTCCCTGAGATCACTGGTCCTGACCTGTGGTTATGCCTAACAGACTTTTGGCCTAAAGCCAAGCAAATTGTCAAGTTTTGTGCTCCACGCCATTTCTAACCAGCACAGTCTTGAGCCAGTGACATGCTGTAAGCACTGAATTTGTTCTTTGGTCAAGCCCTACACACAGTACCCGTGGTCTTAGTTTACTGGACATATCCTTTGGTTTTAGCTTTTTAGTGTCCCCTTTAATCATGCATATTAAAAGAAAGGCTATAAATATTATTTTTCTTAATGTTGCTCTTTATTGTGGTTTTTCAAAATCGGTGTTAAAGCAGAACAGAAGTACAATTTCTGATTTACAGATCACTAAAGTCTGACCATCAGAAAGGATGAATAGATATTTTGCATAGATCCAACGAGTATCCCTGCCAATTTGTTTAATTCAACCTAACTGTATTCAAGATTACAAGAGGGATGGATAAACAGGGGGGATGGTTAGTATACAAGTGGTTAATACTGAATGTCCTATTGGCTTATCTGCCTTCTGTCTAATTGGAACACTGTCCGTTCCTAAAAGTGTCCAATAAAACATGAAACCTAAGGCTCAGACTTGATGTATCAGTGGAGTAAGGAATCGGTTGGTTACCAGTGGTGTACTGAGAATTTTGCCGAGCGAAATATGTTCACTTGATGGCCCTTCTCTAAGCCTGGTACATCATACTTAGCTAAAAACAGGATTAGGTAGAATTTTCTTAAAAATTGTATCGACCCGCACAAGGCTTCTGAGCTTCATAGACCTACAGATTGTACGTACATTTTGTTGCAGAACTCATTCAGCCTGAGGTTATACTTACCTGCTATTAGTCAACTCTGGGAAAGAAGACACCTTTGTCTCTTAAGGGTGGGCTCAATTTACTGCATACTTTATTTTCCAAAGAGCCAATAGAACTCGGAATTCATTGGTTATTATCCATGCGCCGAGGCTTCCCTTTTGCACTTCATTTTTTTTTGTGGATTTTATAAATCTTTTTCTTTTAGATTTTTAATCCTGTTGCTTAAAGCTTGTGGGTTTTTTATCAGGTGCAAGCACACTCTAACCCATTTACGGATGCTGTTTGATATAAACATTTGTTATGCAACCGCCTTGTTTGAAATTAATTTATGAATTCATTAGTTAATTATAACTAATGCAATAATCTCAGAATTGATAATCTAGACTGAAATGAACATTTTACAAAAACACACAGCATTTTATATTATGATGTATTATCTTTACATTTATTAATTTACACAGACTTACATTTACAATGCATTTGTTATTGCATGTCATTTACATACTTACAATTACATCACGTTTTTAACAATGCATTGTAATGCTGAGTCTATGTAGTGGCATGTTTGCCTTCCTCATTTTCAGAACAGGTTAGCAAAGTAATATGGAGCAGCGGGAGGGAAGTAATTTGATATGTAAATAGTAAACATTAGAATTTCAAATGGTGGGCATTAATTAAACTGGTATAATTTTCAGCTTTAAATTTGGACTTCTTTCTTGTTTATGATCCACATCTTTGGAATGGGTTAGAGTAAAACGGGCATATGGCCAGTAGTAATTTAATGAGTAAAAATTACATAAACATATAAGTTCAGCTTTTTTAAAAATGCATTCAGTTTTCAGCTTTAGATCAAATAACCAAACTCTTCAAGAAACAGAAAAAAAAAAAAAGTGCCTTTTCCTTAAAAATCCAGTTTAGGGGGTCGTGGCTAGCAGCCGAGAGTAATGGCTGCTGCCTAACCGAGCTCTCCCCTACCCAAGGCAATAAAGCCATGCCACAGCCCACAAATTCAGATAAAAAGACGCAGTATTAAGAGGGAAACTGCCCAAATACCCCCTGCCAGGTCGCGATCCAACAGCGGCTGATCCTGCTTCTGTGGCGGCGGAGCTGTGTGGCGGCGGCTCCCGAGGACACGATCCGAAGATGGCGGCGCTGGCCTGAGGTGCAGGCTGTGGGAGTGAGAGAACCCGCCGTCGTGCTGTGGTTCGGCGGCGCATATGCGAGGGTGACACCGGCGGCGCAGCGAAGGAAGTGCCGCAACCGGCAGAGGCGGCCCCCCCCCCTCAACGTGAGGCTGGGCGCGGTGCCCTGAGGCGGGGCACCCTCAAAATCCAGGCATGGCTTCTGGGCCTGCTGGAGATTGGGCGGCCCCCCGCCCCCTGAGTGTAGTGAGAGTGAGGTGGGAGAGCTGCGGCTACATCGCATCCCCCCACTGGGATGAGAACGGTGAGAGGAGACCTCCCGTGGCTATTGGACGAAGCAGCCGGTTAACCTTGCTGCCCGGGGATGAGAGAAGGCTCCGGTGGTGTGGCCTGGGCCCCCCTGAACGTTTCCCTAATTTTGTAGCAGTGCGCTCTGGAGCCGGGCCCACTGAGTGATCTGGGGAACCTTGTTGAGTGGTGCTGTGGGGGCTGGGCTTGGCCCCCCCTGTTTCTATTGCCTGGCTGCCGAGGAGTGTGACTGGGCCGACGCCTGTGGGGCTTTGCGTCATTCTGAAGGGCCCCCGGGCCTATGGAAGGGCCCCCCCCGATTGCTTTCTCCCCCCCAATGTGCAGCAGTTAAATGTGGGGCGTGCTGCCTTGCCCCTCCCCTGTCCGCTCAAGACCTTAGCGCTGCTCCTCGGCTTGGGGGCATTGACGGAGATGCCGGACTTGGTGGACTACACGGTGATCTGCCGCCAGCGTTAAATTATTTGTGGGACTTGATAGGAGGCCCGGCGAGAATCTGTGCTGACCTGATGGTACCCCTCTCCTCGTGAAGATCCCCTCTACTGCTGCGAGGTATTGGAGAGCAGTGCTTGATAGATTGCGTCTATACTTTAAAGGACAGTGCGTTGGCTCCCGACGGCCTAGAGAATGGCGACAGGGGGAAGGGGCTCCAGAGGCAATGCCCAGTGGCAGCTGTCCAAATTTGCGCGGACCAAGGGTGGAGATAAAGGCGACTCCCCAAGGTCGGACAAGGGATCGCCGTAGGAGACCCGAACAGGACCCGACGCTTCGCGGCATCTTGGTGGCTATCGGTGGAATGCGCACCTCCGTGGATTCAGTCACAGTAGAAGTGTCCCTGCTCCGAGCGGACTTCAAACAGATGAACGAGAAAGTACAGGAGCTCAAGATAGCGACGACGGCACTTCGAGATGACACATCGGAACTTTAACTTCAAATGGAGAAGCGGCAGGTCAGAAAGGTGCAACAGCTGGACGATTATGAAGGGAGGGCCCGCCAAAACACCATCAGGATCTAGGGCGTTCTGGAAAAAACAGAGGAGCCCGCGGCTGATCTCTATGTGGAGGACCTAGTCACTAAACACCTAAAGCCCAAGGCGCTATCTAGTTACTTTTCCATATAGCGGGCACACAGGGTGCCAGGCGGCTGGCCCAAGACTGGGGCCCCACCACGACCGATCATCGCCAGGGTCTTTAATTTCAGAGATAGGGACAGTATTCTGCAATGTTCCAGATCCGGCCCGCCACTTAAAATTGATAACTATGAAGTGTCCTTTTTCTCTGACTTTACGGCCAGAGTCCAGGCGCAGAGGAGGAGTTTCCAAGCAGTCAAGCGGGAGCTGCGCAGTAGAGATATGAAGTACGCGATGCTCTTCCCGGCCAAGTTGAGAGTGGAATGGGATGGCAAGCCCTGGTTCTTCGATTCACCGGAAGCGGCCTGGGAATGGCTGGAGGGCTGGACTACTGTTGAAGGCCGGAGGAGTAATCGTCGCGACGAGGGGGACTGCGGAACTGTTGTGACCCCGACATGACGGCGGAGGGAGCTACAACAGAACCAAGTGGCCTAGACGAACAAGAGTGAAATGGCTCCCCAATTGATTGCAGGACATGCCAGTTTGGCCTTACGCAAGTAGAATGGGAGGGGGGAAAGTGAGGGAATTTGCTTATACAGGATTCCTAGGCGGGGGTTAGCTTTATAGTATTAACGGGATGTAATGTGGTTGATTTGAGTGCCTCGACATGTTATGATACTTAGTAAGGGCGTCTCTGTTTTTCGGCTGTGATTTATTGTTGACAATTTAGAATGCCAATGGATGGGGGGACTCTGTTCCCCTTTGCGATTAAGCATGGTTGGGAGGGGTAAAGGCACTCGGCCATTTTAACGCATTCACAGGCAGGGTAGAGGGAGGAGGGTGAGTGGGAGGGGGGGGTTCCTCGGGGGTTGTGGGTAGGGGGTTTAGTAGGTTTGAGTATTGTGGGGCGGGAATGTAAGGGTTTTTTGAGTTTTGTTTCAAGTTTCAATTTGGGGCTGCGATTGCTGGCTAAGATTGACGAGATGTGTGATGATGAGAATGGATTAGAAAACTGCGGTAATGGTGGTGGAACACCCGAAATTGATGTGCACTGATGATTCTGTTAGCGCCCCCTCCATGATCCCGGTGTCCCCTATGACCGTAATTACTTGGAATGTAGATGGGCTGGGAGATAAGATTAAACGGGGATTGGTATTGCAATATATAAGACGCTCTGCACCGGCTGTAGCATTACTTCAAGAAACACACCTGGTGGGGCCAACTTGTAAAGCACTAGACCGATGGGGATACAAAATGGTAGCGCATTCAGAATTTTCCACGGGCTCCAGAGGGGTCGGTATCTTAGTGCGGAAACGATTCCCCTTAATTGTGCATCAGGTTTGGCAGAGACCCTTGGGAGATTTGCTGCTGTCACGTGTCATTGGGAGGGAAAACGGTTTAATATTGTCTGTTTTACGCTCCCCCTGCCATCCACTCTGTGACCTTTCCGACTTAGCGCATTTTTATTAGATTTACCAGAAGGTGAACTTATTGTGGGGGGGGGACTACAATGCAGTAGTGAATGGAGAACTGGACCGCCACCCAAGCAGGATGGTAGGGGCGGGTAACACTCGTATGAATGGGTTCCTGGATGCACTGGGGCTTATTGATGGATGGAGATACAAACATGCCGCGGAACGTGGTTATTCTTTTCAGTCGGGGGCACATGGTAGTCTTTAACGCATTGACCATTTCTTTGTCTCCGAGGACAGTCTCCCCTATTTGACTGACAGAGATACGGCCAAGGGGTATCTCCGATCACTCGCCGGTTAGTTTAACCTATACCTCTCACATAAAAGTGCGTAAGCAAATTTTTCCCATTTCACCGGCTTATTTACAGATCCCTGCGATTAGAAAGGATATTGTTACAGTCACAAAGCAGTACTTTCAGGATAATTCGGGTTCAGTGCAGTCCCCCAGCGTACTGTGGGAGGCCTTCAAGACGGTACTGCGAGGGCAAGCAATGTCTTCCATTACAGGGTACAGGCGGGCGCTGAAGGGTGACCTAGAGGCTCTTGAGGCGCATCTAATGGAGCTTCAGAAGCTGCATGAGACTGACCCTACTGTAGAGACGGTACAAAAGGGGGTGGTAATGGACGGAGCATCTGAACCAATCAAACACTCACACCCAGTCAAAAGATCTGGGTTTAATCCATCACCGTTCTTTAGCCCACTTTTTGACTGGGTGTGAGTGTTTGATTGATTCAGATGCTCTGTCTATCACCACCCCCTTTTGTACCGCTTTTGGATGATGGATTAAACCCAGATCTTTTGACTGGGTGTGAGTGTTTGATTGATTCAGATGCTCTGTCTATCACCACCCCCTTTTGTACCGCTACTGTAGAGACAGCACATAATTTACACCTCAAACAATGGAAGCTAACTGAACTACAAAAGACGCAAGTCAAGTTTCGACTTCAAACCACCAGGTACACTATTTACGAACAGGGTGATAAGACTGGTAGACTGCTGGCATGGCTAGATAAGAAAGAAAGGACACAACGGACGATTGCGCAACTTCGTACCTCGTCAGACGGAATAGTCACGTCTCAGTCAGAGATTACAGACACTTTAGCTGATTACTACGTAAAGGTCTACACATCTACCTCACACATAACGGAGGGGGCCCAGACTTACATTAAAGACATAAAAATGACCACCTTATCGGATGAGGAAGCACTGCTTCTGGAATCCGATTTTACAAAGGACGAAGTACTGGCGGCAGTCCACTCACTTCAATCGGGTAAGGCCATGGTGCCCAATGGGATCCCTATTGAATTCTATAAACGTGTCTCTTATCTCACTGTTCCATATCTCCAAGCGATGTTCCAGGACAGTCTGAGCAGGGGAGAGCTGCCACTTGATCAAAGAATAGCTACTATAATTACAATACCGAAACCGGGTAAACCACCAGACAAATGTACGTCCTATCATCCGATATCCCTGCTCAACGCAGAGGCAAAGATTCTGGCCAAAATTATTGCAAATCGGCGTACTCCTCATCTTGAGACGCTAATACACCCGGATCAATCTGGGTTCATGCCCAACAGAAGTACCTCTCTTAATTTACGTCGGATACATGCAGTGTTCGCGCAAATACCAAGTCTCCCGGAACCCTCAGTTAGTTTGTCCTTGGACTCTCGGATGGCGTTTGATATGGTGGAATGGCCATATCGCTTCGTGGTCCTCCGGCACCTCGGCTTTGGGCCTAGGTTTTGTGCGTGGGTGGAGCTACTCTATGCTAAGCCACTGGCGCACATGGTAGCCAACGGGCATATTTCTAGGAATTTTTCATTGAGTCGTGGCACACGCCAGGGGTGCCCGTTATCGCCCTTGCTCTTTGCGCTGATTTCGGAGCCGTTGGCTGCGTGGATCCGATGGGACCCCATGGGGCCTCAGTTGGACAGCAACATGGGCAGACCGTATATCATTGTATGCAGATGATATCCTTCTGTATTTGACTCTCCCTAGGCGCTCCATTATTGTGATCTTTAACATTTTTGAAATTTTCAGGCGGGTTTCAGGATACAATATCAACTGGTCAAAGTCGGTCCTGTTTATCCTTAAGGGCCCTCCGCCTCGGCTTCCGACGGACTGTCCCTTGAAAATTACTGACGAACCCTTTAAGTATTTAGGGATCTGGATAACGCCTGATCAAAAAGCCTTCTTTTGTCATAATCTAGAACCCCTGCTTGATCGCTTTTGGGCAGACGTTAAACATTGGCACTCCCTGCCCTTGACCCTTCTGGGTAAAGCGGCTTTGTACAAAATGATAACACTGCCTCCCCTGATGTACGTCCTCGAATACCCCTTATCTGGTCGCCCCGAAATATTTTAAGTCAATGGAAGCACTAATCTCTGGCCTCCTCTGGGGCAACAAACCGGCACATATTTCTCGACAAAAATTGGTCAGGAGCTGGTTTGATGGAGGGATTGCCCTCCCTGATATCCAGTTATAATATTGGGCGGCCCAACTAAAGATTATCAATCAGTGGCTGCACGCCCCTCGGGGAGAACCGGCATTTCAGGCGGATAGATATCATTTAGGGGTGACGAATGTGCTTGGCGCACTCTGATAGAAGAGGTGCCTCAGGCCCGTCTTAAATGTATGGACATAATTACTCAAATTATGCCACTTAGGTCGTCTCGTCGGCTGGGCAACCTGCGCACTTCTAAAGGCTTTGGGGCATGGGACCTGATTGGGATCTCCACTGTTGGGGATCTATGGAAACAGGGCAACATTCTAACATTTGAGCAACTTCGGGCCCAATATGACTTGGCTCCCACGGAGCGATTTCGATACCCACAAATACGTCACGCCTTGGGGTCACTTATCCGCCCTGGTGATGATTTGCCCGAGTCCACTCCACTTGAAGATAGGCTTCTCACGGAATACATTACCAAAAAACAACCTCCTTTGTATACCGCAAGATAATTAATAATTTACCCGACCCTACCTTAAAATTAAAAGACTCGTGGGCCAGAGAGGTGGGAGAGTTAGACTAGGCAGATTGGCAGACCGTGCTTTCCTCTCCCCGAGAAGTGACTATACCCTCCAGACTTAGGCTCGTGCAACTGAAGATATTGAATCGTGTCTACTACACTAGGGTTACTTTACACGCGATTGGAAGAGCCACACACAAATATTGTTTAAGGGGATGTTGGGAGGAGGGGGCATTCTTTCACACTAACTGGGATTGCCCCCTAGTGGCCCAGTATTGGGCCAAGGTCATGAGGACTATGTCACAGGTGGTAAAGGTATCGGTGACCCCGTATCCTAGGTGCTGTTTATTGAACATCTGGGAACCAAATGATTTAACACACTCCACACAGGATTGGATGACACTGGGCATAATGTATGCTAAAAGAAACCTTGCCAAACTCTGGGGATCCCCAACGGTGCCTGCGATCAAAGATTGGTGCAGCGATTTAGACTTTGCAATGATGGCGGAGAGGGCTGTGTACCTGATTCGGAAGTGGGTCCAAATATGGGGCGCATGGAACGAATACAGGGGCAATTTGTGCGAACCACCGGTGCTGGACAGTGAGGATGATTCAGAGTGAGGGTGGCAGGAACAGATGGAGCCTTGACATTGTTTTGGGTGATTTCGCTATCATGGTTGTATGTATACTTATCAGCTACATTTTCAATTTACATGTCCCTAATGCTGATCACTGCCTATAAATTGTAATATCACTGTATGCCCTATGGTTTTGTTGATAAAATAAAAATGGTTTAAGAAAAAAAAAATCCAGTTTAGGAAAGTACCCTTTTGGCATGGTTACCCCCCACTTTTTGCCTGACACTGTTGCTTCTTTGACGGAGTGTGCACTGGGTTTCTGATAACCAGGTTTCAAATGCCTGTGTTTTTCCCAAAAACTGTACCTTTGTTTCTACAATTGGCACACCTCTGGCTCACATATAAGTTCCTTGTTAAAGGTATCAGTGGTATCAAGGGCCTTGTGACCAGAGAGGGTCTCTAGGTACTGCCGCATGTATTATGCCACCCTAAGAAACCCCTCACAAAACACAGGCATACTGCCACAACAGCCTTCATGTTTTAGTGTGTATAAAAGTGAAGAGTCGACCTGGCACACTTCTGTGTTCCAGGCCTACTAGCACTGCCAGAGGCACAGGCAAGTCACCCCTACAGCAGGCCTTACTACCCTAAGGCAAGGTGCACTATACCTCATGTGGGAGCATAACTGCGTGAGCAGATATGCCCCTATAGTGTCTAAGTTCATTCTAAGATATTATGTGAACAGTGAAGCCATACTGGGATCCTATATCTGTGTTCCACAGCTCCATGATGGCTTCACCGAATTCCATTATGGCTGGTATCAAATATCTGAAATAAAATGGGGATTTATAGAGCGCAAAACATTCACCGAGGGTGTCCAGGCACTTACTCATTGAGGCTGAGGTACGACAAGGCCTAAACGACTCAACAGCCAAGTCTTTAGCGCCTTCCTGAAAGCTGACAGATTATTCTCATGTTTCAGGTTTGTTGGGAGAGAGTTCCACAGCCTAGTAGCACCCAACAAAAAACCTCTCCCTCCCCAGGAGCATTTTTTCACCTGGGAACAACAAGGTCGTTGGAAGAGGATGAACGAAGGTTATGTGCTGGAATGTAGAATAGCAGATTCTGTTTTAGAAAACCTGGTCCTATGTCCTGAGTGGTATTGAAAACAATACATAGAGCCTTGAACTCTATACTTTTTTTATTGGCAGCCAATGTAGATCCTTCAGTGCCGAAGAAGCTGATTTATATCTTGGGATATTCAGCAAGAGCCTGGCTGCGGCATTCTGGACGACCTGTAGTTTAGCTAAGCATTTTATGCGAAGGTTAATAAAGAGTCCATTGCAGTAATCTGCTCTCGAGAGAACAAGTGCTGAGACCACTAGCTTACGAAGCTCAGCTGGGATGATTGGGAGGATTTTTCGAAGGATTTTGAATGTATAAAAAGAGAGGGAGGTAACCTGATTGACGTGGTATTCAAATGAAAGTTTAGAGTCAAAAGTGACTTCTAGATTCTTGACCTTGGTCACTGGTGTAGGTAGTGGTCCCAATTCCAGGGGACAGATCTGTTGACCAAAAGTTGGTGTGAGCCCCAAAAAGTAAAACCTTCGTCTTACTGGAATTCAGTTTTAAGCAATTGGTAGCCATCCATTCCCCCACCTGACGGAGGCAGGAGTGGAACCGCTTCACAGTGTCAGTAGGGGATCCTGACACTGAGACGATGATCGGCGCATCATCCGCATAGGAGACAGCAGAGAACCCCAGGGATCTAGTCAGTTTCGCCAATGGTGCAACATAAACATTAAAAAGAGTAGGGCTCGGGGATGATCCCTGCGGCACCCCACAGGGTAGTGTAAAATTTGGTGACCTAAAGTTATCTAAAGCCACAAACTGTTCTCTACCAGACAGGAATGATTCAAATAGGGTAAGAGCCTTCCCTTTGACACCAATCCCCCTCAGAACTTCCAAGAGTTTCTGATGGGTCACTGTGTCAAATGCCGTCAAGCTTTTTTTATATCATAGAACAACGGTTCCTGTGGTTTAATACTATATAATTTATATATTCAATATATAGCTTAATAGCAATTTCTAAGAACACAGAGGGTTGGCAGGGATGTCAAAAAGAATTGCACACATAAATTAGATAGATCTCAATGTTTTTATACTTTAAAACATTGGTTGCATGATTATGCAATCATATTCAGTTTGTCACATAGTCATGTGAAGACAAAAACAAGGGGGTGCACAGTGTCCTAAGTGTACGTGTGAAACCAAAAATAACAATACAAACAGCAAAAAATAAATACAAGCACAGTGGTTTCTCATGGGATGACTAACAAGAAGGAAAATGACCAAAGCATTGATAAATAAATATTTATTTTAGTGTCTATGCACAATCCTAGGCACTAATTGTTGGTTCAATTCCTTGTGACGTCGACGGCGTTTCGACCCTCAGGGATACGGGTCTCATCAGGAAAGGGCATTGAGGGACATCTGAGTGATAACTTGTTCTCACCCATGCATGGTGAAGAAAAAATGACTTACAGGTAGCCCAGCCGGATACACTGTAGTGGTCAGAAACTCAAGGATATGGTGCACACATGTAATGGCGTTTTCAATATTATATACAGGACGATGCCTGAAAACATGGGAGTGGCGCCTGATAGCACACAATGCACCCACGTCTTAGTATGGCATTTCGAGGATGAAATCAATATTATATACAGGACGATGCCTGCAAAACGTGGCGCCCGATAGCGTACCGCAGTTACTCTCAGCTGAGAGGTCAAGCAGCACAAGTGCTGCACTGCCCCCCGAGTCAACACTTTGCCTAATCATTTCGGAGGCTGTGATTAGTGCCAATTCGGTACTGTGATGTTTGCGAAACCCGAATTGAGTGTCATCAAAGAAATCGTTCTTTTCAATGTATTCTGATAGAATATTGTTCATGGCTATCTCCGCGATATTAGCAGGTAGCGGAAGTCTAGAAATCGGACGATAGTTCTTGAGATCCGTGTCAACTAGGTTTTTTTTTACAACGGGGAGCACGGAAGCCAGTTTCTAACTGGTAGGGAAAATACCAGATACATTTGTTTTATTAAAAATTGGCATCAAGTGAGATGCAAATATCTCAGGTAAGAGATGAAAGATGTTTGGAGGGCAAAGGTCCAATGGAGAACCCGATTTGATCGATTTTGGCAGGTGTATTGGCGCTTCCATTGTCCGCGGCAGGAAGGTGGATAATTCAGGAGTATTGCTACTGTTACTACACTCAGCACGGATGCCTGGTGCAATGCAGGCAATCTCAGGTTTTGCTGAGCCCGCTGACAAGGCATTTATTCCATGAACCGTAGGGTCAGCGAAACAGTCGTAGACCTCCTTAACTTTCTCTTGGAAATATGTGGCCACTCTATCACAAAAAGCCTGGGTTTTAGGTGAATCAATAGCCTCAGTGCATTTAGCTATCTTTTTACTGTTAAAAAAGCTCTTTAGATGATTTTTTTGCTGTCAGTATCGCTGTAGTAAAATAACTAGTTTTTTCTTTACTGATGAGGGTTTTATACTCCAGTAAGGCTGATTTATAATTAGTTTTGTTTTCCGAGTCAGGAGATAATCTCCACCTCCTTTCCAAACTGTGGCATTTTTGTTTTTTTGTCCTAAGTTGTTCGGTATACCATGGTTCGGTAGGTCTGGGTCTGTGGCTAGAGATGCATTTAGCTGGTAGACTTTGGTCAATAGATTTCCTCAACCATTCTTCAAATGCAGCCACGGATTGATTTGTGTCTTCTAATGGTGGTGGGATGTTTTGTGTTAAGGCAGTTTCAAGCACACCCACATCTAGTTTATTCCCGGGTCGGACTATTTTCCGCTGTCTGTTTATTGAATTCTTTGTATGGGGATTTTGAATTGGAAATGAAAATATAACAACTTTATGGTCTGACCAAACAATTGGCATTGGTGGGAAACACTTTAGATGGCCATTATTAGAAAATATTCCATCCAACAAATGACCTGCTCAGTGTGTATCGCCAGATACCCGCTGAGTAAGGCCCATTCTATTAGCCATGTCTATAAAATGTACAGCGTCGCTATCCAAAGGGTCCTCCAGGTGGACAGTAATATCACCCTGAAGCGTGAAATACGGTGATTGAGACATGACATCCAGAGAGGTACCAATTTCCTTAAAAAAACTGGCCTGAGTGCCTGGTTCCGGTAGCAGGCCATTGAAGGTATAATGATTACCAATCATCAGTTTAAAAAGTAGGGACTCCAAATGGGGACCATTATGCTGGGAAGTAAAGATCCGTTTCCAGGTGCAAGCAAACAGGACGGCCGTTCCTCCTCCTCTTTTACCCACTCGGTCTTGCCTATATAATGTATACCCTAAAGGAACCGCTAACGCTAAATCAGGATCAGCTGAGGCATCTCCCCAGGTCTCTGTAATAAATGCTATGTTAATACCATGTGCTTCGTTAAGTAGAGCAAATTGACACGTGTTTGCACAGTGACCGTGCATTGATAAGACACCCTAGTAAGGACGTAGTGTAATTTTTCCCAGTGGATAACTTTTTTGAATTAGCTGATGACTGGGGATATTTTGGGATGTTAAAAGATCGCCCACAGGTTTCACAGTTAAAGAGTCAAACAAGAGTTTGTATTAATATCAATAAGTGCATTGCACTTACCATATTTATTGAGAGCTCGTAATTGTTCTCCAGTGTACGTAAATGTAGAGGCAGACTCAGGGTGAGGCCTTACACCGACTGCATCCCTGGCCCTAGGCACGGGCCAGGCGTGGACGGGTGCAGACAGGCTTGCCTTTGGGGCGCCTGCTACGCGTGGCCGATGTGCAGCAGTGGTTAAATTCTCCCGGTGCACCATCACAGGCGGAAGGCACCCTGCAAACTTCCGGGACAGGCAAATGTCCTAATGGCCAGGCGGAAGCGCAGGCACCACGTAATCCGGTTCTGTTACCAGCCTTGTGAGGAGCAAGTTCTCTGAGGCTGAGTACGTGCGGATGTAGGAGCAGCCAACACGAAATAAAAAAAAAAAAATTAATCCATTTTGGTTACCCATGTTTATGGCATTAGCCGTGTTACAACAGTAGAAACTACCACAGTGAGTTTTAGCTTTCTAGTGCCAAGAGATTCCGCCCCCTTCCCCTGTAAATTCCCAGCAAGTAGTTTTAAAAAAGAGGTTTAAAAACACTCAGCTTAAATAACCCCCACTGATGTCAGTGTTGGATTTATTAGGAAATGCACCCTGAGGGCACCTCAGAGGTGCCCCCTGAAATCCTGCCAACTCGCTAGTGTGTGCCTGAATGGTCCCCACCAGCCTGCTACCTTTAGACATGTTTCTGACCCACTGAGGTGGAAGCCTTTTGCTCTTGTGGGTCCGAAACAAAGCCTGCTCTGGGTGGAGTTGCTTCACACCTACCTTCAAGCAGGAACAGCATAGAAAAGTGATGAGCCTTAAAGACTTCCCGTCTTTTGATATGCTGACCAGTGCCTCTCCAGCTAGTGCAAATTGCCCCCGACCAAGCCCAATTTTTGTCGGCTGGAAAATTAGTAAGCAAGAGAGGTGTGTCCTCTCTCAGCCAAGGCCACCACTAAGGTGCCCTGAGCTGAGGTGACACAAACCCCCCCTCTTTTCAGAATCCTGCATATTGTTTTGGAGGACTAAAGAGGTTTGGGATATGTCCTCTCTCCTGAGGAAGTGGACATACAAACGGTGTAGTCATCCTAAAGGTAAGTAGCCCATTGGCTACTACCTTCTAACCCCTGTAAGAAACCCTCAAATTTTCATTTAAAGTAATCCCTGAACCTTAATCCTCAGATTACCGACGACCTACGAAGAAGAGTACAAAGAAGAGCCGATCTCTACAAGCTCCAGCCACTGACATGGTCCTAGCCCTGCAAGCCTGCGAACTTTGCAGCTCCTACGACTTGTCCTGCAGACCAGAGACATCCAAAACCCTGGGAGGACTGCCTGTCTTCTGTAAAGACTCCTGTGGACACCGGACCTGCCCAAAAGAAAACAAACTTTAAAGCTTTAAAGACCAAAGCTCTGCCTGCCGAACCGCAAACCAACTACCTCTGCACCCAACCCCCATGGCCTGAGTTCCAGTGGCCTACTAGTCAAGCAAAGGTTCCCCAGCGCGTCTGAGCAAGAATTCACCATGAGCTGACCCCTACCAGACTTCACATTGATGCCTGAAGCATCCGCACGACGACCCCCCACCCAACTGCGACCTGCACCAGTAGGCTGTTTTCCAACACCAAGGGACATCCCTGCATCTGGAGCCCCTGGGCCTTGGGGAGATCAACGGACGGTGGCCTGACGCTCAAGCTCATTCCAATTTACCTGTGCAGCTGAAAGTCTCCTTCGATTGGCCTGAGCCTGTAGCCTTTTTTTAAATTCAAGATTCTCTATTGGTTTGCATTGGGTGCCCGACGCTGTATTGGCACTCTGCAACCCCCCCCCCCCCCCCCCCCCTTTCCATGTGCTGCTGGAGGTGCAGGCCTGGTACTGCCTTGTGGCCCCCCTGTGCTTACCGTGACCCCCGGAGACTGGGTTACCAAACCATGCTGCTTGCCTTAAGTAGTACCACTTTGCTTGCCCCCCTTTCTCCATTGGATAACATTGTAAATGTAAATGTATAGGCATTTATATAGCGCACTACTTACCCGTAGGGTCCCAAGGCGCTTCGACCGCTGCGAAACCCTTCCTGGCTTCCCTGAGAGATGGTCCCTTAATGGGTATCTCCAGGGTGAGACCAGGCATCCCCGGCGGTCTGGTGGGGCCGTTAGTGAAGATGAGGCAAGCTAATGCCCAGAGTTGCCGAGTGTGATCGCTGATCAGAGTGGGCACCGAGGCGAGAGAATTATCGAGTCCGTTGACCCTGGTCCAGAAACCTGCCGCGCCGGAAATCGAACCCTGGTCCCGGGCCGTCCTCTGCTCTCGGGTCTGCCGCCTCTAACCAGTGAGCCACACTACTTCACTAGATACCAAAATTTACCTCAGTACCTGGCTGCCCCAGTGCTGCAAGTGATGCAGTTTTGTCACTTACCTGAACCTTACCTGGTACTGATTCTTTATCCATAAACTCAGTATAGTAAATAGTTTACTTAGCTGCATATTGCTGATTGTTTCATTCCATAGATAACATTGTATTCTTGAAAAATGCATGGTGTCCACTTTTTACATTGAAAAGCATTGATAATGCAAAAGGTATTTATTTGCAACAAAGTATCTTTGGTTCTATAAAATAAATATACGAAAAGTATTGTTTTTACAAACAATTTGCCTCGGATTTAGTAATTGTGTGTGTATATCATTTATTGCCTGTGTGTGTACAACAGATGCTTAGCACTGATCTCTGATAAGCCTGACTGCTCGCTAACACTATCACAAAGAGAGCATTAGTATTCTCTACTTGAGCCTCAGTACAGCCTTTGGGGATCCACTGGACTCTATGCACACTATTCCTCATTTTATACAGAGCCAGGTCCCTACATTGGTGGATCGCAAAAGGGGGGTGGGGTCGGTGGGGTGGGGACTACGACTTTGCCAAACCACTCTGACAAAAAGTTACCGCATAGCTAATATCCAAAATTGTTTTTAGATTCAACACTTTTTTTTTTTTTTACAAATCTTTAAAATTCTTGCTAGGGCCTTGGTTAAGTCCCTATAACATTTTAAAAGTTATTTTAAAAGGCCCCAACTTTAGTGAAATAATGTAAGATACAAAGAATGTGGTTGTGGAGCTCAACCTCCTTCTTGGCATGAAGGAGCTAAGGACCCTCTGTAGACTCAGGAAAATTAGAACTAGTTCTAATCCTACCAAGCTCAAGCTCCACGAGCTCTTGACAGAATATGCTAAAGAGCACCCTTCTGAAGAGGAGAGCCTCCTCCCAGAAGAAGGAAGTTCTGATAATGAGAACAATTCCCAACCTCCTCTCCCAGTCCAGGAAAATGTGGTCCCTGCACCCATCTTTCAAAGAGTAGTACACAGGGTACCTAGCTCCCCACACAGGTTTGTCAGACACCCCAAGCAGCAATGAGGACATCCTGTTAGCAAGGATGGCTCTTAGAAAAGCCCTGGGGGATAGACTCCTAGCTATAGAAGAGGAAAGAGCAGATAAGGACTTGCAGCCCATAAATGGTGGCAGCAACATCATTCTTAGGGGCAGAGAGAACTCATATGACCCTAAAATCCCCAAATATGAGGTAGGTGATGACATCACAAAATGGTTTACAGCCTTTGACAGGGACTTTGGAATGAGAAAGGTGAAGAAGTAACACTAGGGAGCATTGCTTTAGGAGCAGTTCATTGGTAAGTGCTGAGATAGACTCCTGGCACTCACTGGGACAGATGCTGAGTCCTATGACCTCATGAAGGCTTTGGACTGACCACTGAAGAGTATAGGATCCGGTTGAGGGGGGTGGAGGGGCTCACAAAACTTTGTCAGTTCTGGGTTGATTTTATTAACTAATCAATAAAAACACTAGATGGCTGGTTAACTGGAAGTGAAGTACATGTCTATGATGGGCTTTAGAATCGGCTAATGAAAAAACAAATTTTAAGTAATTACCTTAATGAAAAGTTGCATCAGTATCTGGTAGACCTAGGTCCAATTTCTCCCCTAGAATTGGGAAAGAAGGCAGGGCATTCAATCAAGACTAGGGTGACCAAAAGACAGGGGTAGCAAAACCTCCCTACGGGAAAGTGGGTGAAAATCCTAAGGATAAAAATAGTCTTAAAAAAATAAAAAAATAAAAACCTGCACAGAAGGGTGGATCCCAGAACTCTTCACAGTCCAACAGTGGGTACAAGGTAAAACTTTGATCCTAAAAAGGCAAAGTGTAAAAGTTAGGACACAAAACTGGAGACCTGGCATGTCCCAAAAAGAATCCTGCTAGTACTCCTCCAGCTAGCACTGGTAAGTCAAGTTTCCAGGTGGGATCAAACGTGTGCGCCCAGAGCAAATAAGGGTTCACACTGAAAATATTTGTCTCTTAGGGTGGGGTAGATTTGGCTGCTCTTGCTGCCTGGCTCCCTAATATGGAAACATATAGGCAGCAACCCTTGATTAATGGGACTAGGGTTGAAGCCCTAAGGAACACAGGTACCAGTGTCACAATGGTGAACAAGAAACATGGTTTCCCCAGGACAGTATTTGTTTGACTGGACAAACATACCCGGTCACCAATGCTGATAATGTAACTAAGGTTCATTCCATGGCTATGGTATCCTTAGAATGGGGAGGGGTTCCTGGCATGAAACAGGTAGTGGTCTCATCTGCAGTCCCAGTTGAATGTCTGCTAGGGAATGATCTGGAGACAGACCTCTGCATGGTCTTTGGTAGAAACAAAAATCCATGCGGCAATGCTGCAAATCCCTGAATTGGTGTGTAAAAACCGGGGCACAGAGTGAAAAAGAAGTGTTGGAGCCTAGAATAATGGCCCAACATTCCAAAAGAAAACGTAAGAAGACTAGGGCATCAGCTTCGGTACAGCAAAAAGCTCAGTATCCCTTTCCTCAAGGAGAGGATTTGTCACTCCTAGAGGGAACTGTGCCTATGTAACTGGAACATTATCAGGTTGAGCTCCTGGGCCCAGGTGGACCTTCTAGGGAACAACTGTGCCAGGGGCAGAGTACCTGTCATACTGTTGAAACAAGCTGCTGCACAGGAAACGGGAGAGGTCCGTGGATCCCCCAGGACCTATTGGGAGGAGGGATTCCTTTACAATGCGGCCCTATACCCCAAACCTTGTACGACTAGGAGAGTGGTAGTGCTTCAGCAGCTTGAGAATTACTCCTCACATTGGCCCTTGACATCACCCCAGACTAAAATTTGGAATAGGCTTGTCAATTACTTCTACAAGCCAAACATTTCCCAGAAGGTGAAGGAGGTTTGCAGCTCCTGTGTCATCTATCAAGCCACTGGCAGAACAGGCGGCCACCCAAAGGCCCCCTTAATTCCACTACCAGTGGTTGGGGTTCCCTCTGAAAGGGTATGGGTGGAGATAGTTGGTCCATTTGAACCTCCCACAGCATCAGGAAGCAAATTAATACTGGTAGTAGTGGATCATGCTACTAGGTATCTTGAGGCAATCCCCTTCGGATTACTACAGCCCCAGCAGTAGCCATGGATCCTCATTGGTATCTTTGCCAGGGAAGGGTTTCCTAAGGCAGTGGTTTCGGACAGAGACTCAAACTTAATGTCTAGTTACCAAAAACGCATGTGGAATGAGTGTGGAGTAACCTATACGTTCATTACACCTAATCACCGACAAACCAGTGGTCTTGTTGAGAGATTCAACAAAACATTGAAAGGCATAATCATGGGACTACCTGAAAAACTCAAAAGAAGATATGTCCTTTTCCCATTCCTGATTTTCACCTACAGAGATGTGCTTCAGAAGGTAGTAGGATTTTTCCCCTTTGAACTTCTGTTTGACCATCATGTTACGGGACCCTTTGTCTTGTGAAGGAAGGATGGGAGAAGCCTCTCCATGAACCCCAAGCACGATATTATGGACCATGTGCTAGGCCTACGTTCCACTATGGCACATTAGATGGAAAAGGCATCCAAAGACTTTGAGGCCGTCCAAGAGCTCCAGAAGCTCTGGTATGACCAAAAGGCTCCACTGATGGAGTTTCAGCCAGGGCAGAAAGTATGGGTTTTGGAGTCTGTGGCACCAAGGCCCGTCCAAGACAAATGGAGTGGTCCTTACCCTATCCTTGAAAAGGGAACTGAGGTCACCTACTTGGTAGACCTGGGCTCTAGCAGCAATCCCAAGAGGGTGATCAATGTGAACCGTCTAAAGCATTTCCATGACTGGGTTAAGATAACCATGCTGATGGTTACTGATGAAGAGCAGGAAGCAAAGTGAACATCTCCCTGACATCTTCTGTTAAAGTCCAAAAGATGGTTCAGTTGGTAGTGTTGTCTAGATGTTGTCTACGTAGACACCCTCTCTGCCCAACATCATGCTGACTTCAGGCACATCCTACAGCAGTATGCTAAACTCTTCTACTTAAACTCTGGGCAGACACACTGGTGTATCCATGATGTAGACACTGGAGACCGCTTGCCTGTCAAAACAAAGATCTATTGACAGTCTGACCAAGTTAAGAAGCGCATCAAAGCTGAAGTAAGCAAGATGCTGAAGTTAGGGTTTATTGAACCCTCTTAGAGTTCCTGGGCCAGCCCAGTGGTCTTAGTCCCCTAGCCTTATCCACAGGGTGGAAAGCGAAAGATGAGGTTTTGTGTGGATTTACAGAGGTCTCAATACTGTCACCAAAGCAGATGCTCACCCTATACCCAGAGCTTATGAGCTGATAGACAAATTGGGTGCAGCCAAGTTTCTCAGTACTTTTGACTTAACCGCAGGGTACTGGTAGATTGGCATGGCCCCAGGAGCAAAAACAAAATGGCATTCTCCTCACCAGAGGGGCATTATGAGTTCACTGTTATACCCCGTGGCTTAAAGAATGCCCCAGCCACCTTCCAAGGGTTAATGAATCAAGTCCTTGCTGGACTGGAGGCCTTTAGTGCTGCATATCTAGATGTTATTACGGTCTTTAGCTCCTCCTTGAAGGATCACCTTTTCCACCTTGGGAACCTTTTGCAGGCTGTCAATCTGCAGGCCTCACTATCAAGACATACAAATGCCAGATAGGGCAGGAAACTGCTGTATACTTGAGCCAGCTTGTAGATGGGGGCCAAGTACAACCCTTACAATCCAAAATCCAGACAATTCTGGACTGCGAGGCTCCAGCAACTCAGACCCAAGTCAGGGCATTCATTGGCTTGACTGGGTATTACAGGAGGTTTGTGAAGGGGTATAGTTCTATTGTGGCACCAATCACAGACCTCACCTCCAAGAAGATAAACTCAAATGTTAGTTGGTGCAGCATTCTCTACTCTAGATGGCACCCATGACCTTAGGATGGCCCCATACACAGTATACTTTTCTTTGGTCCTGATAAAATGCCAATTGAAACTCCTGGTAACTAAGGCATGAAACATGCTGACACCCACCATATTTTTCACATGTTAGCTAGTTGTTTCTACTGTGTCAAGGGACCATTACCATACAAATACTTCCCTGGTTCCCTTACTCTTTTATTCTCACTCTTCTACTCCATCCTATTTTTGGGACCCCCTTACATGCACTCATCTGACGTCATCAACGGATAAAAAGATCTCCGCTAAAGAGTCGCCAGGCCGTCGAGCATTGCTGCACCGGCTTGACGATGATGTCCGCTGTGAGGAAGCACGACACCCTACAGGGTGTGTGAGTGTACTATGATTTGACTACTTGGATCCCTTGTGATCCTTATGGTCAGGCAACTGATTCCATGCTGATTAGTCACATTTGTCCCTCAGGAACTATCCCAATGATATTTTATATTCCACTATTTCAGGAGGAGTGTGAGTGTAGGACCTCATTAAATCTCTCTCCTCATCCCTCCTTTGAATATTTATATGAATTGTACTTTATGAAACCTCTATTACTTAATGCACTGCAGAGGTCTCTGTAACCAGAGCGCCATGGAATGGATTTCTGCTTGGATCAGTGGTAGGTAGTTAGGAGCATAATACAGGCCCCTCCAGCCCCTTCAGTGCAGGTGCCTGTGTTGCGCCCCTTTAAAAAGCACACACTTCACCGTTTAGCTGGTTACTCCTTTCCACTACCACTCGAATACAATAAATCTGTCTCCTTAATTAAAGTCAAAACCAGGTTCCGAGCCCCCTTGACTTTTGCAGATTGATCGGGTGTGCACATTTACTAGTCTTTAAGGTAAGCAGGCACCCTGGCAAGAAGGCTTGGTTAGCCTGTCTGGTACCTTCGGTTTAACAGCACATGAGACTCCCTGCCTTGCACTACAGCTGAAGCATTTCAGATCTCAGAATTAACCATCCCAGGACAGCTCTATTTTTACGAAAAGTAGGGAACTGTTTTCCTTAGATTAAAAAAGTATGGGCACATTGTGCCCCTCTAATCTAGCCCACTTTGACCATTGTTCCCCACCCTCCGACCCATGGCTCAACTTGTGCCCCTGGTAGGGTGACCAACAGACATGGAGCCAATTTCTGGATAGGACTGTAAAAGATAATTCAGGACAAAGGGTCAAAATTCAGGACAAACGGTCAATTTTACAGACACACTGAAGGAGAGGCCATACCCCACTATTTTATCAATGAATTTATATACTGTTTTCTACAAAGCACTATATATTCACTATGATCTTTGTGATTGCCTGCAGGTATGCTACATTCAGGTGGCACATTATGTCCATGTTCAGTAATAAATGAATGCCTTTGAGCAAGGTGTCAACCTCCAGCCAACGTTAAACCTAAAAATTAATGAGGCAGAGCAGATGGTGTGGGTGACAGTCTGGCACCTAATGGCAGGATGTGAGGAATGCACAACTTGTCTATAGTCTCACAGCACTAGTATACTTCCAGGACACTACATTTAGCTCAGAATAGCACCCAAATAAAATTAAAGAGCAGGATGAAATCATGATCAGATGGGAGATCCACAGCAACATATTCAAAGAGTTGTTGCTAAGAACTGAACAAATAAGGAAGAGAAGAACAAGGTGGGACAATTCCTAAATAAGATAAGATGGGCCCGCCCTGAGCATCAAAGCATTGTGTACTTGGGGATCTCTCTCGGCAGAGAAGAGACAAACAGATGAGCACTGTCAAGTGGTTGAACAAGCAGCAACCACCCACTGTGGCAAACTCTGCTGGTACAATGAGCTGCTGAAGGTGCTTGTGAAGGGTGAACAGGGGCCAGACCTCTTGGAAGGTTGTATTGGGCAACTGTCCACTCTGTCCATGTCTTAAAATAGTTCTGCAGCTGAGTAAAGGCCAAACCAGTAATCTGGCTCATCCTTAAGTGCCAAAGTACATTCAAAATATTTGGGATGTAGATTACACAAGCAAAATATAAGAACATGGTAAAAAAAATGATATAGTGTAAAGTGTTTCTTTAACACATGGTAGTGTTTTCCCCTTTCTATACAATTAGACCCCAGATTGAACGGGGAATCCGTTGACTTTCCATAACTAGCACAGTTTGCTTTTTGATCTTCTCTTCCACTTTCAGTAATGAGCCACATGTCACTAGTGAAACCCAGTTATTGTATTATTTTGAAAACCTTCACCTGCTCATCCCTCTTTCATGTTCATTCCTCCAATTCGATACGTCACACGTCTGATTTTGGGACCAGGGGGCCGCCGGCTAGCTCTTAACACTTTTAAGCTACCTGTGACTAATGGTGGATCATCTTTCTTATTTATTTATTTATACCATTTATAGAGCGCACTAATACCAACCGGTGTCCTGGCGCTAAAGTGGTAGCTCCCTGGGATTATAATCTTGGATCTAACTCGAGAATAGCCAAGTTTTCAGACTTTTTCGGAATGCCAAAAGGTTGGCGCTTTGCTTTAAGGCTAAAGGAAGAGCATTCCAGGCCAGCGCTGCCCCTCTCACAAAGCTTCGGCCCTCCCAACGCACCTTCCTAATGCGGGCGATCTTGATCAGCCCCAGGTTAGCCAATCTTAATTGTCTTTCCGGCGTATACCATTGGAAGAGCTGTTGGAGGAATTTTGGACCTATTCCATGGAGCGCTTTGTAAACAATGCATAGGGCCTTAAACCTGATCCGCTTCCGCACCGGGAGCCAATGCAGCTTAACCAACTCCCTGGAAACGGAGGCGAATTTCGGCAGGCCAAGAATAAGACGGGCCGCCGCATTTTGCAGTATCTGCAGCTTATTAAGCAGCCCCTGGAGAGCCTCAAGTAGTAGACTGTTACAGTAATCGAGGCGGGAAAGCACCAGGGCTGACACCACCGTCTTTCTACTCCCTATTGGTAAGAAGGGAAGGATTTTCCTGATAATTTTCAAGGTCCAATGAATGGATGATGAAAGCGCATTCACTTGGGGTTTGTAGGAGAGTTGGTCATCAATAATTACTCCTAAATTCTTCACCTTTATCGCGGGGGAGAGGTGGGTACCCATATCTTCCGGCCACCAATCTGGGCTCCAAAGATTGGTTTTCTGTCCAAAAAGTAGCACCTCTGTTTTAGAGGAATTCAATTTTAAGCAGCTTTTTTCCATCCATATGCTGACTGCTTTCATACAGCCTTGAAACCTGGCAGCAACGCCTAGGTTTTTTCCCGGGAGCAATGATACCACAATCTGGGTATCATCGGCATACGATGTTAACTCGAACCCGTAGGATCGGATCACCGGGGCAAGAGAGGAAACATAAAGGTTGAATAAGGTGGGGCTTAGGGAGGATCCCTGAGGGACCCCCCCTGGAAGTTTAAAAGATTTCGACTCGAAATATCCCATTGCCACCACCTGAACCCTGTTCCTCAGAAAGGCTTTCAAAATGCTCAGTGCCTTCCCCTGAATTCCGCAGTCTTCTAAACGGTCCACCAACACCTTGTGGTGGACCGTGTCGAAGGCCGCGGATAAGTCGAGAAGGACCAGAACAGCTTGTCCTCCTGCATCAAGTGCCTTCCTAACCTCTTCCGTGGATTTAATCAGGGCGGTCTCAGTACTGTGACCTTCCCTGAACCCATGCTGGGCTAGGTCCAGGCCCTGTGTTGTGCGCAGGAAGGCAGATAGTTGGAGGTTCAAGGCCTTCTTGATTCGTTTGGCAGGGAGCGGCAGTCTGGCAATGGGCCTGTAGCTGTTTGGATCAGTAATATCCAGTGTGGGCTTCTTGAGCAAAGGAAGGATGGAGGCCCGTTTCCAGCATGTAGGAAAATCACCCACCTCAAACATCTGGTTAAACAGCCCAGTTAGAGTGTCTGCAATTGGGCGGGCTGCCAGCTTTGCTACTGCCACAGGACAGGGGTCCAAGGGGGAGCCTGAGTTAGTAGCTTGCAATAAACTAAGGATGTCTGTAGTAAGTACTGGTGCAAACGCCAAAAATGTATCTTCTTGAAGAATACTCACGGACTTTTTGGACTTAACATGCAATTTTATTTTATTTATTTATTGAGTTTATAGAGCGCGACAGCTACCCAAAAGGGTTTCCCGGTGCTAAAAGAGGCAGTGAGCCGAAGAGGGCAGCAGGAGAACTAATAAGCTAGGGAATTACTGATTGAACAGCCAGGTCTTTATCGCTCTACGGAAGCGAACATAGCTGGTCTCTGAACGAATGGTGAGAGGGAGAGAGTTCCAAAGTCTGGGACCTAAAAAGGAAAAGGATCTGCCGCCCATTCGTGCAAGTCTGTATTTGGGTACGCAGAAAAAGCCTTGTGATGAGGAACGGAGAAAACGTGCAGGTGTATAAAATTTGACAAGCGATTGTAGGTAACTGGGTGCGTTACCGGTTTTTATTTTATGCATGTAGCTCAAGGTTTTAAATTTTACTCGGCTCTTTACTTTAAGCCAATGAAGGTCACGTAGGCGTCCCGTGATGGGATCAGTTTTGTGACTGCCGCAGAGCTAACGTGCAGCAGCATTTTGAACAAGTTGGAGACGTCTCGTGACTGCCTTGTTTGCCCCTAGATAAAGTATGTTTCCATAATCCAGCCGGGAGGTTATCAAGGCATTTATTACGGATTTCTGAGTGTCAGGTGGCAGCATCCAAAAAAAATTCTTCAAACAACGCAGAATCGTGAAACAGATGGCTGCCACTTTGTTTACCTGGCATTGCATTGTTAAGCCATTATCCACAATCACTCCCAGATTACGCACGTGTTCAGATGGTGATGGAAGGGTGCCCATCTCTGAAGGCCAGTGCTTAGAACTCCAGAGGTCTTGTTTGTTACCGAGAACCAAGACTTCGGTCTTCTCTCCATTCAGTTTGAGTAAGTTAAGGTTCATCCAATTGGATATTTCCTTCGGGCCTGACTGAAGGAGGGAGGTGGAGGCCTGGTCTGATTGAGATAGGGAAAAAACGATCTGAGAGTCGTCGGCGTAGGTAAACAAAGTGAGCCCAAAATCTTGCGCGATACGGGCCAGGGGCGTAACATATAAATTAAAAAGAAAGGGACTCATGATTGAGCCCTGGGGGACTCCATACGGGGACGCGTGGATTTTGGAGGTGGCCGTGTTGGAGAAAATCTGGAATGTCCGGTCCGTCAAAAAGGATGTAAGCCAGTCAAGGGCCTGGCCACCGATGCCCATAGAGGCAAGGTATCTGAGGAGTATATTGTGAGAGATGGTGTCGAACGCTGCACTGAGGTCCAGTAGGATCAGTGCAGCGGTATCACCTCTATCTAAAAGATGCCTAAGATTTTCAGTGACGCCGAGAAGGGTAGTTTCGGTAGAAAACCCGAGGCGAAAGCCAGATTGGGTGAAATGGAGTATATCATTGGTCGTAATAAACTGAGCTAGGTGAGAATGGATATGTCTTTCCAAGACTTTGGAAAAAGCTGGGAGCAAAGAAATAGGGCGAAAATGTGAAAGAACTTTAGGGTCAGCAGTGGGCTTTTTTAACAGGGGCGTCACCATAGCATGTTTCCAGCAAGACGGGACTGTGGCTTCTTTTAACGAAAGATTGAGAATATCACAGATCGTGGAGAGCTGTGTGAAGTCCAATAATCTGAGTATGGGAATGGGAAAAGGGTTCTGCAGGTGAGCCCGATTTTACTTTGCTCAGAATCTCGAAGAGTGTTTCTGGATTAAGGTCTGGCCATGAGAGTTAAGGAGCATGGATGGGGGTAGGGAGGTGACTTGTATCTCTAAGGCCAGTAACCTGCAATGATGCAAAGCTGCTACTGCTCTGGTCCTATATATCCTGGTAGATATTATCAATTTTCGTGGTGAAGAACTGCGCTAGCTCTTCACATTGATTGCTATTAAGGGGTGGGAGTTTGGCAGTAGTATGAGAGCCCACAAGTTCTTTAACAAGACCAAAGAGTATTTTAGATTTGTTGGACACTTCTGAAATAGTCCTAGCTATGCGTGTCAAATTAAATGGCAAGAACAATTCTCTACAATTAAGGAAATGCCAAGGAACGTGCCCATTTTTAAGTGTTTTCAGCGTCCAGCTAAATTGCATAACTGATCTAAGTTGATTCTGTCCATGATACAAGGTAGAAACATCATTTTGTACAGTATCAATTATGGATGAGACCATATTATCTAAAATATAAATACAAGATGACAGTGTATTAATAGTGTTGTAGACAACAGCAAGCACTTTATCTAAGTTATCTTGGTCAATTTGGTGTAAACGTACTGCAGCTTCCAGATGCGACAATTTCCAGAGTTCATTAAAAGCAGTTCAAACAAATCGTTTAGAATGTGTAGATTTTGAACCCTAAAGGAAATCAGATCTGTTTATATCTTCAGATAGCAGAGAAAGATGTTGTTTCACGGCAGACAATGTGGAGTGCTCTGACCATTGTAAAAATCATTTACCTACGGAATAAGTAGTAACAGTGATGGAATGCAGGGTTTGTGGATAACCTGGATCAGATCTATTTAATTTCACCATAAAAGTAGTGTAAACGAAACGAGAATGACACCTATTAGTTTCTGATGGCCATAGTGCCTACCCAGTTGGAGCTATCAAAGAAGACTTAAATGCACCATTTTGTTTCATACTATTAAGTTGATCTTGAGTATAATTTGCATGCGACTGTCAATTATCAAAAAGGGCCAAGGATGGAATATCCTTGCCAAACCCAGACAAGTTGTCTGTTGGGGAGTGTCTTTAAGAAAGATAATTTGATTCTTTACCTTGGATTTGCCAGGATTTGGTTCCCCATACTGATTTTAAGTGAATATTATCCTTCCAGTAATCAAATCCTTTCAGGGCTAGGTTATCAATCAAAAGAGCTGCATATATTAACTTGTTCTGAGTACCTATTTATGTTTTCAAGAGAGTGGGAACAAATTTAAAATAGTATGATACCGGGTATGTAAGGTTATAACCAGTAAAATAAGTGGACTTCATCTTTTGTGTATTTGAACTACCCTAAGAGGAAGTGGGCAGTGTTCCCATTGAGTATAATTATATTGGGTTTGCTGTCCGTTAGCCCTATGCAAAGAATTATGCCCATAATGTTGTTAACAGAACAAATCGGCATAGTTAGCAGAATTTAAATATAAATGCTACATTTAAAAGACAGTGTAATATTGCAATTCGGAAAACATGGAATTCACAGCACGTCCCAGTCACCCGATTGCAACACTCGCACTATTACATCACCCATGGAAACACTGAACACATATAGTATCTGCTGGATCTCAGTAGGACCGTAGACATCGAATAGTACTTTATTCCATACAATTCCATCAGCAACTATGACCGCTGAAATGTTAAGAAGGAACTGGTCTCTTTATTTCTTGTGTGGAGGAATGTGGAGCCAACACCCGACAAGTTCTGCAGCTGAATGTTCTGGGAGGTAATGGCCATTAATAAAAAGCAGTCACAAATCCAATCCACATGAACAAAAATACCTTCGAAAACATTATCCAGACATATATCCAAGGTGGAACCAGATAAGTTCTTTTTAACCAGGAGATGAAAAGACCAATTCGCGCTGGAGGTTGGGATAAAACTAAAGCCAACAAAAAACTTTCTGGAAATAAATTATCTTGATCGATATAGTAACCAGAAGAACTCAGCTGGAATAAGGGTAGCTGGGATTCTGGATATGAACCTGAGGCTTGCACTCCCGAAGGGGTCTCGATGAGTCGATCAAAATAACTGATTTACATTGTAGGGTGTGAAAAAGGTAAAACGGGTATCAAGTCATCTGAAGGCTTGACATTCCCCTCTGGCAGCTGGGGAGAATCAGAAATAATGCAACTCCCAAACTCTAAAAGGAACATTCCATGTTGGGACACCCCTAGGCATACTATTGAAGATTGGCCAAATGTGTAACTTTACATGTTCAATTGAAACAAAGCGATTGTCTTTGTATCCTGATAGTGGAGGCAAAGTCACAGATCGGGTACCCTGAAGACCAAGCAACGGAAGAGGAGCCCAGTAGGAGAGACCGAATTCTTTCTTGATCGCCACCTTTTCATGAACCAGATCTCCAACTTTTGTAAGCCAGTCAGAAACTGGAATCAGGACCGCTGCATTCGCTGGCAGAGTCAACGGCAAATGTTTTTAGCCAGAGCATCACAACACTTTTGTAGATCCTGTAAGACGACACAGTGGTTATCAATGTCAAAGGTTGCGGAAGCCGCCACAACGTTCAGACCGTCAAGGTCTGGTACATACATCTTGATGCTAAGAGCATTTCATACGGGGTCCACCCACCCATAGATCTTCTTGAGACGTTAAGAGCATGATGAACCCCATAAAGGTGGGTTAACCAGCCATGGCCCGTACCCAATACAGGGATCTGGAATTCCTATATGCCGGGGACATATTGTTTAGGGTCAAAGACAACAAGTTTTAATGTTTATTTTGTCCTTGAGACAATTAGGCCCAAACCCCTACAGCACAAACCCTTTGGCTGCCAGTTTACAGTACCACATAATAGATCAGGGAAAGGCAATGCCTGCAGTTAAGGTAATATTTATGTCTGTGTTAATGCTGTTCAAACTTTTATTTATGGTTCATTAATGCAAAGCCTTAATTATTAGGGTGAGCTCTCTAAGTAAATGTTGTAAGCTCAGACTGCACTAACAGTCGTTCCAGTATAAAAACGTGTACACACATTTTCAGTGTTTAGCAACATGAGGCTATGTATACTGTTTCCAGAATGCTCTCTGATTAGATGCAAATATTTGCAGACGCTTTAAAGCAAGATTGATGATTCTTTGCTTTCAAAATAAAATGTTCACAAAAATGCAAAAACATTTCGCCAAACTACTGTGAAATTATACATATTATTTCTCTGCAACATCATTTGTTAAAATGTGTTGATGCTCCAAGAAGAACTGCCGAGCCCTCGAGAAAGTCTGGAGAAAGGAACCGACACCGGACAACAGGACCTCCTTCAAACTTGCCACCCGGAAACACCACCAGCTGATCCGCGCCGCCAAGAAAACAGCATTCAAGGACCGGTTGGACAACAACGCACACAACTGCAAGGAACTCTTCAACATCGTGAAAGAGCTCTCCAACCCCAGCGCAGGAAACAACGACATCACCCCATCGCAAGACCTCTGCAACTCCCTCGCTTCATACTTCCACAACAAGATCGCGGACATACACAACAGCTTCTGCAACCAACCAACGCACACCATGACCGACCTACCACCCCCCACCACCACCCTCCACGCCTGGACCCAGATCAGCACCGAAGACACCATCCGCACGATGAACTCCATCCACTCCGGATCACCGACCGACCCCTGCCCTCACCACGTCTTCAACAAGGCCGACGCTGTCATCGCACCCCACCTGCGAGACATCATCAACACATCCTTCGACACCACCATCTTCCCTGAGAGCTGGAAACACGCCGAACTCAGCGCTCTACTCAAGAAACCAACAGCGGACCCCACCGACCTCAAGAACTACCGCCCCATCTCGCTCCTCCCGTTTCCAGCCAAAGTCATCGAGAAGACCGTCAACAAGCAGATGGCCGCCTTCCTCGAGACGAATGGATCCCTCGACCCCTCACAGTCCGGCTTCCGAGCAAATCACAGCACCGAGACCGCCCTCATCGCCGCCACCGATGACATCCGAGCCCTGATGGACAATGGAGAAACAGCGGCCCTCATCCTCCTAGACCTCTCCGCGGCATTCGACACGGTCTGCCACCGCACCCTAGTACGGCGCCTCAGCAACATCGGAATCCAGGACAAGGCGCTGGAATGGATCATCTCCTTCCTCAACGGAAGAACACAGAGAGTCCGCCTACCACCGTTCAAGTCAGAGGCCTCCGAAGTCATCTGCGGCGTCCCTCAAGGATCATCTCTGAGCCCCACCCTCTTCAACGTCTACATGAGCCCCCTCGCGGCCATCGTACGCAAACACAACCTCAGCATAATCTCCTACGCCGACGACACCCAGCTGATCCTCTCCCTGACCAACGACCCCGCTGCCGCCAGAGCCAACCTGCACGAAGGGATGAAAGAGGTAGCCGAGTGGATGACGACCAGCCGCCTGAAACTGAACTCGGACAAGACGGAGGTCCTCATCCTGGGCCCCTCACCCTCCGCCTGGGACGACTCCTGGTGGCCTCCCGCCCTGGGCACCGCACCCAAACCGACAGACCATGCACGCAACCTGGGCTTCATCCTGGACTCCTCCCTCTCCATGACCAGGCAAGTCAACAACGTCTCCTCGGCGTGCTTCAACATCCTACGCATGCTACGGAAGATCTTCTGGTGGATCCCCACCGAGACCAGGAAGACCGTCACCCAGGCCCTCGTCACCAGCCGACTGGACTACGGCAACGCCCTCTACGCCGGTACCACCGCCAAGCTCCAGAAGAGACTCCAGCGGATCCAGAACGCCTCAGCCAGACTCATCCTCGACATCCCACGAACCAGCCACATCTCCGGACATCTGAGAGACCTTCACTGGCTCCCCGTCAACAAAAGAATCACCTTCCGCCTCCTCACCCACGCACACAAAGCCCTACACGACCAAGGCCCGAGCTACCTCAACAGCCGGATCAACTTCTACGCTCCCAAACGCCACCTCCGATCAGCCAACCACGCCCTCGCCACCGTCCCCCGCATCCGAAGAGCGACTACAGGAGGAAGGTCCTTCTCCTACCTGGCCGCCAAGACCTGGAACTCCCTCCCGACCGACCTGCGCCTCACCCAAGACCACCTCTCCTTCAGGAAGAAGCTGAAGACCTGGCTGTTCGAGCAGTAGCGGCACCTCCCCCCCCCCTCCCCCCCAGCGCCTTGAGACCCTACGGGTATGTAGCGCGCTTTATAAGTGTCACTGATTGATTGATTGATGTATGCAACTATTTCCCAAAAATATTATGTTGGAAAATCGGTGTAACCAGTGTTAATAATATTATGGGAAACCTACAAATAAACATGCATTGGTGAAGCCAGTAGGTCTGAAATTGTTGGGCAGCCTTTTGGTTCTGTTAATGCGTGACTTGTTTTGGCATGGTTTTTGTAAAACCTTATTGGTGTGGGAGCTGCCGGGCCCTCACCATCATAACAAACATTGGCAAAAGGAAAAATTGTTTTGGTCTCAAAAAGCATACATTGCCACAGTAGTTCCTAGCACTGAACAAAACGACTGTGTTGATGTGCTCCTTTGAAAGAACAGAATGCTGTCACTCACAGTGAAGCTAGCCTATAGACTGAGAGAGAGTGGCTGAATTTTAATAAACACAAAAGGTCATGGTTAACGCCAGACCTGATTATGTGCCCAATTAATATATAAAGTCTCAAAAGTGCACCCATGTCCTTGCATTAAGTGCAAATAAACTACTTTTGTGAATTCACAAGATTTTAAACAAGGAGGCCAATAAATATCACTCTTGGAACATTTTTGTGAACTGCATTTCAACATGAGCAAATATCCAGGTGTAGATTTGCTCATGCGAAAAATCTGAGTGTTTGCAAGTTCACTTTTCCTCCAACCACTTTTTCCCCAACCCTGGAAGAAGTTTTATGTCTGCCATTGTCAGGAGTAAATTTCCAACCTTTCTCAGTACGGGAAAAGATTAGAGAAGATTTGGTGAAAACTCCTTTTGTGAAGTTGGCCTGGTATATGATGTCCACTAATTAAAGTGGGCACCTTGCACCAGTCCAAACAATCCTTATGGTAATTAAAGAGGTCAAAGATAACCTTAGAAAGCTATCCAAGTGGTAGCTGTGGAGAGTAGCCTTCAGACTTAGTCTTAAAGGAATGTTAAGCAGCTTGTTTTACCAGAATGCAACCTTATTGTATTGGTTAAGTGAAAGGAGAACCACACAGTAGTTATAAGAATATATATTTATTATTATAACTCCTTAAATACTTCACAGTATCTGCTGCACGCAGATTAACACAAAGCACACAACACTGTAGCACAGAAACAATCGTAAGTAGCACTAATACACAGTGGGCTCCCGAGGGAGACCAAACCATATACTAAAATAGTGGTATAACAACCTCGACTCTAGTTGAGACAGTGTCTAGAGTGTGTAGAATCGCTGGGACCCCAAGGAACCAACCAAGGTAAGTAAGTAGGGACCCTACGAAGAACGGGTGCAATGTGAGAACACAACTGCGTGCTACGTACAATTCAATGGGAGAGTTGCAGTTTTACAGTTTAAGGACCCTTCCCAGTGGATTACGAGGAAACCCTTTAGAAAATAGAAAGGTTGGAGAGCCACCGCACCTGTGGATACCAAAGTACGAGAGTTTCTTATCCCAGGGAAGCTAGGTGCATAGGGCTGAAGTGGCTTCAGAAGCAGAGTCTACAAAGAAATGCCACTGGTTGAAAGAAGAAAAGTGTCAGGTGGAACCTACAGGTGGATTCTTGATGGAAGGAACCTGAAAGCAGAGGGGACACAGTCTGGGTCACTTAGTAGTGATAAGGGGCTTGGTAGAGGAATGCCCACCTATGTCTGGTGATTCAGGTTTAAGAAGACCTTGGCTCTACAGTTGCAGGAACCAGAAGATGTCAAGGACGACCAGGAGCCAGATACGAGCTGTCCCAGGAAGGATGAAGAGTGCTGATGGGTCGGAGTCCGACGGAAGCACCAACAAGCCTTTTTCAACGACAACCCATAAAGGAGGTCAAGAAGGGTTACGGTCTGGCCCAGCAAGGATGAGGGGACAGGAGTCCCCTGGTCCTTGCTGGAGTCCCCAGGCACAGAAGTCATAAGGGGACCTCTAGCAGTTTCACAAAGTACCAGCCTGCAGGGCACAGAGAGGGAGGAGGCTGAAGTCATTTGTACGGAATGTGCGCAGAGGTGGGGGCTATCGACAGCCCAATGCACAAAATTGGGGAACACCAACAAGCATTTGCACTTGCAAAAGTACGCGGTGCACAGGGGTTCGGGTTATGTGGTCCCCACGTGGGATACTGGCCCCGAACTTGGTGAGAGGGCAGCTCGAACTCCAGGAACTTGGGAACCCACCTTCTGTGTTGCTGAAACCTTTGGATCCGCAGGAGCTCAGGATCAGCAGACCGGTCAGTTGTGTTACGGTGACTGCAAATGCAGGGGAGTGACTCATTCAACCCAAGGGAGATACTTCAGTTGTCCTTGATGCTCCAAAGGTCCTGCACGGAGCCTGTATGGTGCACAGACTATGCTTTAGACGGAGAGGGAGACTAAGTCAGGGCCCGTCGAAGTCCTGAGTGTCCAGACAGTCGAAGGTCAGTGGTTTCTTGTTCAGAATCTTGTCCACGTCGCATCTAGGGTCCTTCAGCCAGGTAAGCCCTTTTGTACCCATAGCAGAGGTTTGGACAGATTCAGGAGACCCTCCCAGGGGAGGGTCAGGACAGTGAGGAGGTTACTCCAATGTCCTTTGTCCAGTTTGGCGCCAGAGCAGGAGCCAACGGCTCCAGGACTGGTTTGAATTGGACTATGCACAGGGACCCCAAATGTGCCCCTTGTGCAGACTTTCAGGCACTTTCGAAGTGCACCCACCCAGCTCCCGTACACTAAATCCTGTCTGGGAGGTGGTCACACCTCTCTGTGACAGGATGCCTATTGTGCTGCCTTCCCCTGCTTGAGCTTGGCTCAGCAGCAGGAGGGCAAAAATGTGTGTCTGGTCGGCAGCAACCATTTTGGGCTGTCCGGGTCGAGAAGGGGGGTACCGGGAAGACCAAGAACCCAACAAAGCTTGCTTCTGAAGGGTAGAATCCTACCTCCCACACCATGATTCCAAGGTGTTTGCCACCAATGGTTTGTTGCAGCCGTTTTTCGAGATGGCATTTCAGGCGAGCATATAATGCGCCTCTACCTATATGTCTGGCTGTGTCTCTGACAACCCAGGAGAATGGTCTCCAAAGGTTGCAGGGGTGCTCTGCTCATGCATGGGCACCCTTTCACGTAAAACCCAGCACCCTGCCTTCAGGATTGTTAAGGCCTGCTATAGGGGTGACTTATAGGTTTTAAGTGTAGAGACCTATAGATATAATAAATCTATATCTAAAGTAAGTAGTGCATGCCCCATCCCACACAGGCTGCAATGGCATACCTGTAGTTGCATTTTACATGGCCTCTCATGGGTGGCATAATACCTGCTTCAGCCCACGGGAGACCTCTGGGGTACCTATGCCTTGGGTACATGTGTACTATATACTAGGGAATGATAAGTGTACACCAGTATCCAATCTGGAGTGTACTTACGTACGTGTTATTACATTTTAGGGAAAAAGCAGATAGACTGGCGTCCTGATTAGCAGGATCCCAGTCAGACTAGTCAAAAACAGTGTAACATCAAGCAAAAAATGGGGGTAACCAGAAGAAGCAGATCCTACTTTCCTACACTCCTAAAACATGCAGGTTCCTAGGTTTGCACAGACTCAAAAGGGCATTCCAACTCTGCACCTGTTGGTTATCATCACTCTCAGCCCCAGTATCTAGATATGCGGAAACGGGGAAACATAAGGGAATTGCTAGTATTCAAACTCTATTATGGAAGGAGCCCTGGCATAATCAGAGAAACTATTTCAGAGCTCTTCTATATAATGAGATTGCTGCCATAATTTGTCACCGCATTACATGGCACAAAAGGGACAAGTTGATTTTGTTACAGGACAAGTAGATTTATGAAGCAACCTGCCCCATGGACAAGTAGCTATTTTATCAAATTCCACACCCCTGCCCAATATCCTAGTTGTTAAAGATTTCTTTAAGTCACGGTTCATCTGATCCACCTCAAAATTGCCTTTGGGCCTTTGTGGAGACGAGAAATGCACCTGCACTCCCATTAATGTCATCGAATCACGGTATGCCTTAGAGGCAAAAGCCGGACCCGGGTCTGAATGGAAAGCTCCACTGGCATATGTTCCAACAAAGACATGCAAATCCTTTATAACCGTTTTAGCGTCAGATGAACACTGGGGCCAGGCCCAGAAGAACCTATTGCAAGAATCCACTGCAACCAAAAAAATTTTGAAAGCATTATCGGAAATAAGAGGACCGCAATTTTAAAGATACATGCAGCCAAAGGGATGATTGGAAATGAAAATATGTACCAGAGATGGTCGCGACACAGTAGAACTCTTAATTTGTCGACAAACATCTCAACAAACGACGTATCTGCAAGTCTGCTGGTATAAACCACGCCACCAATAGCGTTGCTGTAAAAGAGAAATAGTGGTGGCCACTCCTGCATGTGCAGAAGCAATACCTTCATGGACGACCACTACAAAAGTGTCTGCAGTCAAGGTTGGGGATCAGATGATCACCAACACTAGGAATGATCACAAAGGGAACGTTATCCACAGTGAACTAATAAGAATAGTGAGCAGGAAACCCTTGAAGAAAGGGAGTACCAGCCCGGGTGGCGGCTATGGCCACCAAAATGTCATCTGTTTTAGTCATGGAACGCGTAACAGCATCTACTTCAACTGTGACTACTGCAGATTTGCCTGCTTCATCAGTAATTGAATTTCCAACAGCGCGAGTCCCCACAGGTTGATGGCCCAATGTATTTGCAACATGTGTAAGTGGCAGGCGTTCTTTAAAAGAGGCCACTTGAAACCAAAGCATTTTATGCTTTATTGTGCTACCTTTTAGAATTCCAAAAATCAGTTTTTCCCAAAAAATGAATGGTCATTAACGGATTCTGCACAAAAAAAGAATCTCACACAAGGGTGGGTAATTCAGAATCCGAATATTTCAGAGCTAAAAGTAAGGCCCTCAACTCGGCCAACTGAGCCATGCAGTTCCCAGAGCCTGCGTATGCATCGCGCAGAGCAAAAAAACTCCATCCTTCATAGTACCTCCGCCTATAGCGCAAGCTGCAGAATAAGTGCTTGGAACCAATTGCTGGTTGATCCGAACCATCAGTGTATATGATACATTTGTACTGATCATGAGGAAGGACAGAAAAGGGTAGAGGGTGAACATGTTCATACTGAATAAACTCTTTTCTTTGCAAGAAGGGGCAAAAAATAAAGCTGACATCAGCCGATGTCAAATATGTAGCCGATTGAATCCAACAAGGATGCAGAGCTTTAGAATCAGGAACACTAGCTTTCTTGACTGCCTCTAAGGCGGGCACAGGAGAAACAACAAAAATGTCTACCTTGAGCAAGAGGGCGTTCTTTTAGAATAGCCATTTGCCCAGCAGTCAAATGTTTTTCAGGAGAAGAAAAAATACAATTCTGCAGGAGTATACCGATGTGATTTATAAGCAATTGGAACAATGTCACCCTCATTAAATGTCTTAAAAGTGAAGCCGATTGCACCAGGCAAAATCCGGATGACCAAATTGGTAATATTCAACCTCGTCAGCAAGTATTGCGTAGCAAACAAATGACACTGTAAGCCGCGCAGCACAGCGCTGTGTTCCAGAAGCCAGGAGGAAGCAGAAAAGAATGGGTGTATCAAGGCATATTTGATACACTGAACATAGTCAGGAATGCAAGTCCTGTCAATATTTTAAAAACCTAGTAGAGACTGCAATTTTTTAAGAGTAGACTGAGGTTGCAATTGAGCAGACTTCTCCAAAATATGAGGTGGTAAACCCGACCCTCATTTGTTCATAACCAAGAAAAAGACAAGCAAGAAACGCAAAAGGCAATTTTGTGAAATTAAGTTAAAGCCAAGAGCAGCAAATCGCTTGATAATGCGATCCACTCCAGCAAGATGGGAATTTAACTACTCTTCCGTCAGGTATAGGTCATCGACATAAAAAGGCATCCGGATCAATAGTTGCAAAAGAGACGTTATTCTTATACCCCATGGGCAGTCTCACGTATCGCCTCTGGGGGCTGAGAGCGCTGAACACAGACAAGTCGTGGCTTACAGGAGCCAGGTTATGACAGAAAAATCAATGCAAAATAATTAGTGTAGTTTGGAGCTTTTTACACACAATATTGTTGATCAAAGGTATACTATGCATGTTTTGCACTGCAAAAGAACGGGTATGACTTCAAATGCCTATAATCCAAAACTATGCGGTAAGAACCATCAGGTTTCAAAATCGGAAAGAGAGGATTATTCATGGCAGAGACACAGGGTGCAATTACAACCTGGTATTCCAATTGGGTAAGAATCTCTTTTACAGATGCCATGGCGTGATTTAATTGGTGATTCAGGCTGAGGCTGAGGAGTAGACCGTATGGGAACAACATGTAAAGGGAAATTCTTAGCCCAACCAGCCTGGTTGCGGTATAAGGCCGGGGCAAAGCAAGAACCCACTCAGAAGCTTAAGCATGCATAGTCTCATCAGGGACAAATTGCGAAAAATAAGGTATAATTATATCCTTTCCCCGAAGACACACTAAAACAAACGGGGAGGCCAATCGACCCCTGCCAGAAAAATGTCATGAGAAGACATCAAGTTGTCCCAAAAAATAGCATTTATGGTGTGTCTGATGTCGCCTTCAATCTGAATGTCTAATTGGTAAAGTTTATCAGGTGGAGCTATGAGGTTGTCCGTGGTTTCAACAGTTACAAAGGTATCAGTTCTTTCACCTCCAGAAACTGGCGAAGTGTCTGGCTCACTGCGGTAACTTTTGTCGATGAGTCACCGCTCAACTCCTGCCCAGGAGGAGGGTTCAAATCGTCTGGGGCATACTTCGCTGTTAAAGCGACAACTTTCTTGTTCTGGAATGGGGCTCTATATGGAGGTGGTTACTCAAGTTTCACGTCAAGAGCGCTGCGGGTCCCACTTGGGTTGCGTGGACTCTGCCTGTCTGCGATCTTGGTATGCTCCTCGGTTATCCTGTTGATCCGACAAATCCTGAAAGGAACGAGGATCAGGAATCTAAAACCTCTAGAGTTTTAGTTTTAGAGTAATCACATAAATCATATCTCCGTTCACAAGCGTTCGGGGGTGGTGACACACCTCAAGACTTGGGCTTCTGCTCCTGCTTTGACCTTTCCGAAGTCTATTTAGGAAAGAATGGACGACCCTCCTTTTCAAGGAGGAGACTTGCCCCGAGACTGAGTAGATGGTCTGACCCCCAATTTATTACGACCTAAGGATGTATAAATATTGACATTAATAATCAGCAACTCATATTCATGATCGTCGGCCACAACCGAAAGGCGTTGATAAACCATCAAGGATGCTGCTTCACCTTTAATATTAGAAAGAATAATTTCGGAGTCTATGGGAAAAATACCCATTAGCTTCATCCCCAAATCCTGGGATGGACCTGCCCCATGTTTGTTCTGTACTTGTTTGCGAATGCTTGGAAGAACGCTCATTGACGGGGTGCCATAACAAAGTGGATATATTAAGGAAAATACCGTCCCCTGTGTGTTACACTCGGCCAAGGGGGGGGAATTGGATCACTAGGCAAGCACATAGTAAGGATCCTTTGTTTCTCAACAGGAAGGGAAAACTGCATCAAGCTGATCAATTTTCTGAGCAATCCAAAACAGAAAGGCCTTGCAATTCTGAGGACATTTGCCCATCACCGAATTAGTAATAACAGGCTTATAACAAGACCTCCACCGTGTGCAGTTTGCACAAGAGGCCCAGCCCCAGGCGGACCCGGCAGAAAAGCACTGGCAACAAATTGAATCCTGCGTCTATAGAGAACAACCTAAGCATATAACAAACAAACATCTTCAAAATTGGTGTTAAGATAATTAGGATATGTAGTAAAACCGTCCAAGACATGTTATGTGGCCCCATCAATACTTAAGGGGCATATTTGAACAGTTTCAATAGGATGGGGTAGGGCGCCTCTAAACCAGATCTGGGTCTCCTAGCGGGTAAGAGAAACTTCAACAACCGCATGAGGGCGATAAGCTGACGGAACAGTGTCAACAATGTAATGATGAAAAACATTATCATTCATTGCGGGAAGCACCCCCGAACACTTGTGAACGGAGATATGATTTATGTGATTACTCTAAAACTAAAACTCCTGAGAGGTTTTAGGCTCCTGATCCTCGTTCCTTTCAGGATTTGTCGGATCAACAGGATAACCGAGGAGCATACCAAGATCGCAGACAGGCAGAGTCCACGCAACCCAAGTGGGACCCGCAGTGCTCTTGACTTGAAACTTGAGTAACCACCTCCATATAGAGCCCCATTCCAGAACAAGAAAGTTGTCTCTAACAGCGAAGTATGCCCCAGACGATTTGAACCCTCCTCCTGGGCAGGATTTGAGCGGTGACTCATCGACAAAAGTTACTGCAGTGAGCCAGACACTTCGCCAGTTTCTGGAGGTGAAAGAACTGATACCTTTGTAACTGTTGAAACCGCGGACAACCTCACATAGGAACAAGTGATTAGACACCCCAGAGCACAACACTCTCGACCTTCTCAGGAAACGCGGTTACAGGGCACACCCTTTCGCTCTCACACTCGTACGAGTCCACAATAAGATCTGACAGACATAAGACAAGTTTGCCACGTCCTTGCCAGCCCACTTATAAAAGTCCCCAGGAAAACATTCTTCTCCAGTGGCCTTGTAATCAGGGAGTCTAGAAATGGCCTGCAGTATCTGTCTTGCTAATTTTCCCCTTTAGTAAGTTCCTGCCAGACTCATTGAGGCTGGGGAGGTGCACACTATCAAGAGGCCCCCAGGTTGGCAGGGTTGTCCGTCACCTCCGGGGTGTACAAGACCTGGTGGAATTCCGCAGTCCCACTGACAATATTTTGTGGGTGAGTGTGGATAGTGCCATCCATGGTTTTGATGGCTGGAATGGCAAGCACCACTGTTGGCGTAACTGAGCTGCCAACAGCTGTTCCATCTTCTTGCCTTGCTCATAATGCCGGCCTTTAAATCGCTGATGAGCATACTCTGCTTTAGAGATGAACAGGGAGTTTATTTATTTATTTTTGATATTTGATAAAGCGCGAACAATTGCCTGCAGGCGTCTCGGCGCTATTACTATTGCAGACTTCTCCTATACTGGGCTTCATACTTTTAAAGGTAAACAACCAAGTTTTCAGTTGCTTTCTAAATGAGAAGAGGTTTGGGCTTGTTCTGATAGATTGGGGGAGTGTGTTCCACAGTTTTGGAGCAGCAACCAGAAAACGACGATCTCCCCAAGTGACCAATTTAGTGCGGGGCACCACCAAGTCGTTCGAGTTGGCTGAACGAAGAGGTCGGGAAGGATTGTATGGAATAAGCTGGTCTCTCAAGAATTGAGGTGCTTGTTGATGCAGTGATTTATAAACTATGCATAAGGTCTTAAATTTAACTCTGTTCCTGATGGGGAGCCAGTGATAGCTTCTAATGGTGTTGGCTATAGACTTATATCTGGGAATTCCCGAAAGAAGTCTGGCAGCTGCGTTCTGCACTGTCTGCATTTTCTTAATGACCCTGATTTGGGCATTGGCTAACAAGCCATTACAATAATCTAACGCAGACGGGACTAGCGCGCTTACCAGTGTCTTGCCTGCGCTCTTTGGGAGAAAAGGAAGAATCTTTTTTACCAGTCGTAGTTTATAGAAAGCAGTGGTGGCTGTCTTGTTAGCGTGAGCCATGAAATTCAGGTCGTTATCGAAGATAACACCCAAGTTCCTCACCTTGGGGGTTGGTGTCGGCAAAGTTCAGAAAGATGCTGGCCACCAAACTGGGGACCAGCTGGGTCGAAGATGTCCAAAGGTTACCACCTCTGTTTTTTCGGAGTTCAATTTTAAACAGTTTGCCGACATCCATTGTCCGATTGCCAGCATACCTGTTTTGAAACTCTCCGCCACTATTTCTCCATCATTTTTGATGGTTAGGATCAGCTGAGTGTCATCCGCGTATGAGGTAAGGTTCATCCCATGGGCTTTGATGGTTTTAGCTAGGTCCGACACATAGATATTAAATAGTGTCAGACTTAGGGATGAACCTTGAGGTACCCCACACAGCAAGGACAAATCAGCTGATTCAAACGATCCTAGCGTCACTGCTTGTGATCTTTCCGTCAGAAATGACGTCAGTAGATCCTTGGCTAGGCCCTGCACACCCTTCTTCTCGACACGGTCGACCAAAATCTGATGGTCGACCGTGTCGAAGGCTGCCGAGAGATCCAATAGCACCAGCAGTGCTGAGCCTCCTTGGTCTCGGATGACTCTAATGTCGTCCGCAGCCTTGATTAGAGCAGTTTCTGTTCTGTGAAACTTGCGAAACCCAAATTGGGTTTCATCGAGAAGGTGGTATTCCTCGATAAAAGCTGCAAGTTGGATGTTCATAGCCTTTTCCGCCACCTTAGCCAGAAAAGGAAGGTTGGCGATAGGTCTGTAATTTTTTAGCTCTGTTTTATCTAGGCCTGGTTTTTTCAAAAGGGGCTTCAGAAGGTTTTTTTTAGAGGGCTAGGATAGATTCCAGTACTGAACATAAAGTTACAGATTTGTGTTATAACTGGAATCAAAATATCCATGATTGGGAACAAGGTTTTCAAGGGGCATGGATCCAATGCTGAACCCGATTTACTAGAGCTTATAATGTCTCTAACTTGGGTCTCTGAGATTTCCACAAACTGTGAAAGTGTGTTACTAAGAGGTGGCGTATTTATATCGTTGGTGCTATAGGTAGCAGAAGAGGTGAACGCTGAATAGATATCATTCACTTTTGTGAAAAAAAATAATGCTAGTGAGTCGCAGAAGATTTGTGAGGTCGGGGGATTAAGATCAGGGGCATTTCCTGCCAACTGCTTGGTTACATCATAAAGCCTTTTATTGGAGTTTTTTGCACTCTCAATTTGTTCACTGAAATACTTTTTTTTTGGCCCCCACAATCAAAAATTTGTACTGGGCTAAGAGCTCCTTATAGATTTTTTTACTTTCAGCATCATAGTTTTTTCTCCAGTGCCTTTCTCTGTTTCTGCAGAGTTGTTTGTTTTCTTAATTCCTCAGAATACCAAGGTGCTGAAGGGCAGTTCCTGTTCCTAGATATGAGTTTGATCGGTACTAATTTACTAATGGCTTGGTCCAGCCAATCTTGGTATTGCTTAATTGCCATATCTGGGTCATTGGACAGGGTTGGTTTAGTACTATCCAGTGAAACCTTAAGGTTCGGAATATTAATGTCTTTCCAGACCTTAAATGGTTCACGTCTGAGGGGGGGATGTTCTTGAAATAGGTGCCTCTTTAATTATTATAGTACCTAAGACCAAATGATGGTCAGTCCAGGTAATTGGGAGAACATCAGTGATTTGGAGATCTTCCAAACTAGTGAAAACACCATCCAATATATGCCCTGCATCATGAGTGGGTTTATTCACCAGTTGTGAGAGCCCCAAAACCTCCATCTCTGACAGAAGAGACAGGGTGTCTTTATCCTCGCTTCTATCTAGATGGAAGTTAAAGTCTCCCAATACTGTTATGGACTTCTCCGTTGCCAGTGATTCCAAGATGGTGCCAACCTCTGTGAGGAATCCGTAACGGGCTCCTGGCCGTCTATACAATACCATGCCTCTAAAATTGTATGTGGAGGATAGGTAAATATCAAACTGTTGCGCTTCACATGTCGCTGTGGGTATTGGTGAAGTCCGGATATTATATGTATCTCGGGCGATTATGGCTATCCCACCTCCTCTTTTGCCCTGTCTATCATGTCTATGGGCTCTGTATCCGTTTGGGACGGCTATCACAAGATCTGGATCTGACGACTTGTCCATCCAGGTTTCAGTCAGAAACATTATATCAATGTTCCTGTCTAGGAGTATGTCAGCTATTTCTTGCCTGTGCTTTGCCAGAGAGCAGACATTAATGAGTGCTATTATGGTTTTTTGTTTAGCGTGTTGAGGTCCATGCCGGCTTTCTCCAAGTGGTAACTAAGAGGGGATGAGAGCTTGTCAGTGTAGTGGTATGAGATGGATGCAATCTCTCCTCCAGGGCCCTCTGCCTAGTCGCTTTCTGGGCATTGGCAAGGGCTACATCTCTTATGAGCTGGACGCGGATAATACCTTTAGCGGCCACCCATAAGACCCGGTGGGGTGTGGCAGACCCCCTATTATGTTCCAGATAAGTGGTAATGTAGTGTGGTTCCTATATTCCCAATAGGCTCTGCGCATTGGAATAATATATCCTATAGATGTGACGTAGGACTTAGGTCGACTAGGTCTCTAATGGAATATATTAAACTTAATTGTGAGTGCCAGCTAGCTCAGAGGTCACTAGAAACTTTCTCGAATAAACAAGAAGGGATTTGTTTCTGACAACCGCATAAACATGACAACTTTGTTTCCCCAAGATAAAACGTATCTTCAGAGTCGTGGAAACAATAGATAGATATTTCACTCAGTCAATCGTGCATGCTTCGTTTCTACAGAGTTGCATAGAAATAGAGAGACTTTCGTTTTTCAATAAAAGGATTTATTGAACAGTCTTCTTTCTCATGCAAAAGAAATGAACTGCTACAATCGTAATACTGGCTGCAAAGTATAATATGTACAGCAAGAAGAGTATTATACAATAATACTGTAAAAGCATGGTATGGTTTCTAAGCCATAAAATACGTTCATAAATAACAATGACTAAAAGTACTCAACTGGTGCTTCTAAAATACGCCTACATCGATGTACCTAACCTAAGTCTAGTACTAGGGAAGAAGTGAGGTGTAGCATAAGTTTAGTTTCTTTGCCAAGAATCTATCCAATATTTCTCTTAGAGTCTAATAAGCTCTGTACCTTGGTTTTAGAATGAAGGAGGTCTGATATCTCTCTGTCTCGGGACTCGATTTCCCAACTGCCTGCAAGGGGAGTTTGGAAACACTGGAGCTGGATTTCTCGGCTAGAGAAAAGACAGCGTCTCTCAGTGCGTCAGCTGGAGGGTCTGCTTTCTTCGGCACTTGCTGTAGCGAGCTGCGTTGGGCAAGTAGATGGTCGAACTGCTACAAACCACCATGTATTTGCTAGGGCAAGTGTGGGCATATTTATACATTGAAGGTGGCGAGTTTGACGTAAGGTTGGACATAACGTCATCAAAGAATCGCAGTTCTTTGAAAACTCCATGAGTTCTTGAACAAATCAATATTCAAGTAAGGGGAAGTATCCATGCCTGTATTTGGACTTCATGGGCTATGTCTAAATATGGTTATGATTTCTATGCCTCTATAAGGACAAGGTGATTTATACCTATATAAGGGCATGAATCGGGAAAATTACACTCTGGTCCTAAGATGCTATACAACAGTAACATGGGATCGGAGCTGAGATTTGCCCTGGGGAGTACGGTAGCGTGAGATGTTTAAACGCCAAGGCTTATGGCCAGGAGAGAAAAGGCTCAGGGAGAGCAGGATCAGGGAATGGTCCGAAAGTGCCGGTGTCTGGGGAGATTAATCTGTGTAACTTGGGTTCGTGAGGAGCACTCCGTTTTTTTGATGATATTTTTCTTTGCTTATCAAATGGTGCTACGACTAATCAGGGTAGTCACAGGAGTGACTACCCTGATTAGTCGTAGCACCATTTGATAAGCAAAGAAAAATATCATCAAAAAAACGGAGTGCTCCTCACGAACCCAAGTTACACAGATTAATTACTCAGTCACCTAGTGAGGAGGCACCCAATTAACTCAAAATGCAGTTTGATACAATAACCGGAATGACGGATAACAGAGCCAACACATTGGCTTATTCTAATGAACAGGCAGACCAAATCTATTCACTTATCAAAGAAGTAAAAAATATGGATGTCCATGGGGGATCAATAAGCCAACAACTTAAACAACTGGAGTATTTGACACACCGCCAACTAAATCAAAGGATGCACGCCTCTACGCTCATTCAATATCATCGAGCTAAGCGCATTCCCAGAGGGCTGCGCTTATCAATAAAACCTATGTTATTTCGCTTTAATTTAAATTCGAAATTTATGGACAAGTGGTTTAGCATTTTAAATAAATGCTCTCTGGATCTTATACTACTTATAATAGAAGAACTAGCGAAAACCATAAGAGAACTGGAGGAAGAAATCTTTGTACTTAAATCAGAACTTGAAACTAGGATGGAGACGGACTCCTGGAAAATGAGTCTGGAAGGCATTAACATTAAACTTGACAAATATGAGAAGGAGTTGCAGGAAGGAAAGTTACGAAAGTATAAACGTGACACAATTGACTATAAACTTAATGAAGTTTATACATGGGCGGACATCTATGCCCGACGCCAGTACATTCCAAAGAAAACACCAACATCCACACGTTCCTCCGAGGAAAGTCTGGTGACAGACAAGGAAACATCCATACGTAGAGGACCAGTCAAAGCCACCCAAGATGGGGTAATACTAACAACTGGAAACAATGATCAGGCAACCACGAGTAGAGCTACGTCTTTTTTGTCACAGGCACAAGACTCAGGACAACCACCAACGGAACCAATAGAGACACCAACAGCAAGCGGAAAACAAGGCGAGGAAGTGGCCGGAAAAGCACTGAGAAGTGGACGAACAGTGATTTAATCATCAATATAACTTCCACCACATTAACTAAACAACAAGTAACCACACTAAACAAAGGTCTCTCATTTGTACCGACAACTGCTACAAATGAAATGGAAACAGAGGGAGCATTCTTCAGATTCATGAGAACACTGAAACTGAGACATTATTTTGAAAATGTGGCTGAACCAGTTGATAACACTGATGACATTACACAGAGAAAATTCAAACCCAAAAGTGTATTCCAAGCACCTGTGTCGCATAAAATGTTGGACACTTTCGAAATAATGGTCAGGAAGGACTTACAAGAATTGGACTACAAAAGGAAACGACACAACAACTTAACCAAATTAGAGCAAGACACAATAAACAATTTGGCAAACAACGCAGCCTTAACAATACATCCAGCAGATAAGGGCGGAGCCCTAGTACTAATGGATACGGTCTTTTATGAACAAAAAGTCAATGAACATGTGGCAGACAGGAACACTTATCTTAAACTACCATCTGATCCAACAACAACATTACAACACATGCTGAATGACATTCTAAAAGACGCCACAGATAACGAATGGATTGACGAACAAACCTCAGCATATCTCACTCAAAAGAACCCAAAACGCCCAACTCTTTACATGATCCCAAAGATTCACAAGCACCCAACGAACCCTCCTTTAAGACCAATTGTATCAGGGTGTGGGTCAATCTTTGACCCCCTCGGCAAATACATTGACCATTTTCTTCAACAGTTTGTTCAACAATGGGGGTCCTACATACGAGATACAACAGACTTCTTGAACAAGTTCAAATGGACAGAGGAAGGATTCCAACAACATTGGATTATGTGCACTATTGATGTGGTGGCTCTTTATACCTCCATACCCCATCATGCAGGATTGGAATCTATTGAATGGGCATTGTTACAAATGGAGAACTTACCTACACACCCAAAAAATTTTTTGCTACAATTATTAAAATTCTGCCTTCACAACAGTTACTTCTCATGGAAGGATGAATATTATGCTCAACTGAACGGGACCTCCATGGGCTTTGCGGGGGCCCCCGCCTACGCTAATACCTTCATGGCACAATATGAAGCGAACAACTTGATGTCATTGAGAGAATGGACACATGTAAAAATGTACAGCAGATTCATTGATGACGTGTTTCTGATTTGGGATGATACACAGGAAACCCTTGAACAACTGATATGCTCATTGAACAAAGTGGATACCAGAATCCAATTCACTCATAAGATAAGTGAGGAAATCATAGTCTTCTTAGATGTAAGAATCACTAAAACACCAAATGGCTTTGAAACTGCGCTATACACCAAGCCTACCGACCGGAACAGCGCTCTTGATTATACGAGCTTTCATCCCAAGAGTCTTATCAAGAACTTACCAGTGTCCCAATTCATCAGGATAAAACGAATATGCTCAAATGCACAAGTTTGTGAAATGACATTAGCTAAACAGACACAAAAATACAAAGAAAGAGGATACCCAGGTGATGTACTAGAAGAACAATTAAACAAAGTACAACTAATGAACAGAATGGATTTGCTGAAACCAAGCAGAAAGAAAAAACATGATAAGATGGTATTTGTAACCAAATACACAACTTCAACGAAAATCAAACAAATAATCAACAAAAGATGGGAACTATTATCTGTGGAACTAGACTTCCATGGTATTTTCAGAGAACTTCCCGTACATGCGTACACAAGAGGACCAAACTTGAGAGCAAGATTGAAACACAAACAACATCCCACACAGCCAGCGGAATACAAGGGAACAACAAGATGCCTAAATTGCACTAATTGCAACAATGTGATTACAGGCAGCACATGTACACATCCAACTACTGGCAAACTGATACACCTAAAACACACCAGCGACTGCAACACACAAAATGTAGTCTATGCTATCAAATGCCCATGTGGGAAAATGTACATTGGCAAAACGGAACGTAAGGTGAAAATACGCATAACGGAACATAAAAGCAGAATCCGAAATCAAAACCTCACGTCACCTATAGTGCTCCATTGGAGGGAAGAGAAACATACTATTTCGCAGTTAAGATTCTTCATTATTGAAAAAGTACAAATCCGACTAGGCACAGATAACCACCAAAGACTGCTGCAACGTGAACTGTTTTGGATCAAATACTTAAAAACCTTAGCCCCAACTGGCCTCAACGACAAATACGATTTATCATGTTATCTGTAAATCACATTGAATTCAGATCACAGTGAAATTTACTTCAGTCCTATAATAATCCAGTAAATAATTCCCTATGAATTAAAATAATGGCCGGAGGTTATAAGCTATGAACACCAGCTAGCAAACAAACATAGTAAAGGTCTGAGAGATTCATCACCTTTGGTTCCAAGGGGATTAGGAGGAATGACACTCAAGAATTACTAATGTATGCCAAGTGTAAAGTATATAAGAAACATGAAACAGTAATTAGATACAGCATGGAAATATGTGCTCAATTTTAGTCATTGTTAAAATAATGGATTATTATTTTGTATACCATCAGCACATACGATTGCCTAATGATTGTTTCACATGTGATTATGTATATACATTTGTTAAACATCACATCAACATAAACCAGGATAGGGATACAGTGGGTTCTCCCATACAAGCATGGAACAGAGGTTCGTGTTTCTACGTGGCACCCGCAGGCACCCGTAGGCACAGTAAATTCCCCGTATCACGATTACCTGTTTGTCGTTTACTAGATTTTGGTAAAGGTTTTTTTTGATTGGTTGATCACCAGATGGTCACGCAGTGATATGGTCACAAACTAAACAGTTCTTATGGGTAGTACTTTAACTTATGAATCACTCGTATTTACAATGTGGGAGTCTCAGATCGGGAATAGCAACCATCGATATGATTTTTCCGCGTTCGACGAAAGCTTACAGTTATAGGAACCTTTATTTTTCTCTCGTTTTTTTATACCGAGAGCATTATGACCCAGCATTTAGCATTCGAAGTACATATTTGGCCGCAAACATCAATAATCAACCGTTCTAATATGGCGCCTGCATTGGTAGATGAACAGAATGCAGAGGATGAGAGTAGTCCGTCGTCCGCTATTACCACTCCGCATCCATGCGGAGTTCGCGGAGCTCTTTAATGGAGTTTCTCTAGCACTCGGGTGAACACGGCACACACAGGGCTGCGGTTTGTTCGTATACGGAAGGAACTTTTGGCACATGAGGTACGGAATACTTTGAATAGAGACGTTAACTCGCGGCTTTAGCGGGAACTTAGAATTATAACATAGGAAACATTTTCTTTCATCCCACAGAATCACAGAAGTGGTGAAGATAAGGTAGGGCACATAATAGAATACTGTTAAATTACACAGTTCTTACTTTTCTCGCGGCATCAGTGCAGTTCTGACAGGTTGTACTTATTGTTTCAGAGAACGCAGAGAAACCATACAAGGTATGTTCCTTATGGTAGTACAGGTATAATTTGATTATCGATCAAGGTGTACATATAGTTGACCATGGATGTTTATTTTTAGGCATGGATTTACACAGAGAATCATATACAGAGGCGATCATACAGGTATAACTATAACAATATTAAACAGGTATGACATACACATCTTCCAGTAAATACCCCCATGCACCCCCACGGAAATGATACTTACATTATGCATATGTTTTTATTTTCAGAGTCGCCCCTGATGAAGGCACCACAGAGGTGCCGAAATGCATTGGGCTCTTTTGTAAATATATGAAAATTGTATGGACTTATACATGTTATGCCAAAGTACTGAAAAAGAAATAATGATTGTATAACTAAGAAAATGTAAGAAATCTTTTTTGTTATGAACAATGATAATAACAATCAAGAAGGTTAAAAACAAGATGCAATAACGAAAATAAAAGTTAAAAGCAAACGTACACCATTTAGTGTGTTAATATTATGTTGAAAGTTTGAGGTGCGGAGCACCAGGTGAACAGTGCACGATTAGGTGGGTCCAAAAACCCATCATAACTAGGTGTCTGGGGAGAGGCAGCCATTGGCAGGGGGACTAAAAAGTAGTCCAGGGGAGACTGGGTGCAATACACCAGTGATAAAAGTGTGCTCCTGGTCCTCTGGGTGCAAGAGTCGCTAAAGATCCACCAGGCCATGGTCAGAAGTAACATCTCCTAAGAGCGCCTGATCCACGTTATTGCCTACATCTAGTGTGACGGTGTGATAGAGTACCGCACCCTGTGTCTGGTTCCAATCCCCTTCTATGAAAAAGTGCCAGACCCCAATTTCCATGAGGAGACGGTTAAGCTGGAAAAAAATTGGTGTTTATATCCCGTAGGTGTGTACACTGAACCGGGACAGTGTCCACCCACCAAGCCAAATTAGGTATAGTGGCCACCTGTATCGATCCATGCTTTTACGATAGTGAAAGGTATGGATCTGAGTAAAAGAATTGCAACGCCACACTTCGTTGGTTTCCCAAGGCTATCTGCCGCTGAGCAACTGTTGTGAACTATCCGCCCCACCCAATCACAACACAACTTGTCGGACTCCGTATGAGAGGGGGGGGGGGTTTCTTGGAGGAGCGTCACGTCAACTCGTTTAGACTGCATATAGGACAACACCTTTTTACGTTTTATAAAATGTCAGGACATTAACATTCCAGGAGACAACTTGCTGGAGTGAATGGGGCAATGGAATAATGTTGGTTAACGTGCCAAGGGGGCATCTGGAGGGAGCGGGTAGAGAGAAGGGAGGTTAAGTAGAAATAGAAGAGAAAAGGAATTGAGAAAACATGGGGAAGAAAAGAGATCAAGTAAAACGAGGAATCCCTTGGGTGCAGGAGGGAGGCAGTTAACCAGAGAAGGCAGCTGCTGAACGCTAAAATTAAGGGGAAAATGGAAAAGAAATAAAGACTGGGAGTAAAGGGGCAGACAATCAAAAGTTGGAATAAAAAAACATAGCGACAGTATAACTAACAAGGAACCGAGGACAGAAGCTGGTGATTTTGTAGCTCAGGTCTAGGCCATTGTGTCCTTCCTGTCAATGCTTCTTTTAACATCCTGATTTCCACCAGAGTTTACCCTCACTCCCATTTACTAATGCCTTTCCTATGTACCTCGCCCTTTCCTGTTCTCCACCCCATACACCCTCTGGTTCACTTCCTCTCCCTACTTCCAAAGCTAGTAGCTCGCCTATAGGCGAGACCTATTGACTTTGCCACTGGTTGTTATTATTTGGACTCATAGGTCTAGATTGTTGGGCTCGTCATACAAAATCATTGTGTTTTCGTGATCAGTGGTGTCAAGTTGCCCTCTGTCCTCTTTTCCAGCTCTGTGGACAGGAGGATTATGACAGCCTTGTCAAAGATGAGACTCGAACATTCTGCCTAGGCTAGATGTAAATTGACACTCCACTGATGAGTAAAAGAGCTACAGCAAAGCTTCAGTAAAGCTGTTCATGTAATTGGCGAAGAGTATTGATTTGATTCCACCCGCTGTGTCATTGATACAATATGAGATATCTTTTGTGGCAGCATGCTAGGTCAAGGGCAGTGCTGTAAGATAATTATGATTCTGAACAGTCTCCCCGAATCCCCCCCCCCCATTCCTCCCCCCTCCTATTTACATATAGTGACTTCTATCGGCTCCATCAGTAAACACTTTTCCAAATACTTAGATTGCATTCTTCAACCATTTGTTCCGAAGTTTCTGATATCAAAGACTCAAGGGATATTATCAGTACAGTTGAAATTCTAGCCTTCATTTCTACCAGTCCTACATTAGTCACCCTAGACATAGAAGTGCTCTATGGTAATGTACTGCAAGACAAGGCTTTGGAAGCAGTTGGATGATTTATGGTAGAATAAAGGCTCCACAGCATTCGTCCTTGAATGTTTGCAGATTGTTCTATCTGAGAACATGTGCAAATTTGGGGGGCAGCTGTTCAAACAGACGAAAAGTATCAGTATGGGTTCCCTGGTTGCACGAATGGTTGTCAATATTTGTATGGCATAATTTGAAAAAACATACATTGATAATGAAGTGACTGTTCTTCGAATCTGTTACCCAGTGCTCTTGGTATATCAATGATATATTTTCTTTATTTTGAGCAATACCCAAGAACATCTAGATTAATTTCTCCTCTGGTTTTATCTATGTGAACCAAAATTGTGTTTTTCTTGCCACATGAGCCACAGCCTGGTAGAATTCTTAGGCATCTTAAACAGACACAGTGAGGGCTATCTTGAAGTTCATTTTATATCAAGCCCACTGCTTGGAACACAGTTTTGCATTTCGAATGTTACCATCCCCATACACGCAAACAAAGCATTCCATTTGGGCAATTTTTACGGCTCTGTAAAAATTGTACTAATCTAAGTGATTAGGACACCGGAGCCATGGAGATGAAAGGAAAATTCCTGATTAGAGGATACCACAGACATTTAGTGTGTGAAGCTTTTAAAAGAACCTGTCTTTTTTTTTTTCTTCTTTCGAATAGGGACCATCTCCTTACAGAACTAAAGCGACAAATTGCACCACATCTAGTCTGCTTAACAAGTCATTCCACGATGAATTGAAAAATCAGGCAGATAATCTGTTCCAATTGGCACATTTTAAACAGTAATGGTGAAAAGGAGCACACGTTTCCCAAACCTATGTTTGCTCACAACTGTAACAAAAACATCAAAGACCTGGTGGTACAGAATTTATTCCTAGAAGTGTAAATTAACAATATAAGCCACTATTGTCTTTCACAAACAAATGAAGTTGCAATACTTATGATTCATCTGGAGATTATTCTATGTAATATGTATGTGGTATGCTCTGTACAGGTTAGTGTTTTGTTTGTAGCTGAACAAACAAATGTGTTTATGTATTAAAGTATATGTTGACTGATCGTCTGTGTGAAGGCATATTTGCGGTTAAATACTTTGGAGGTCTGATTGTCATTAAACCCTAGAAATATTGATTTAGGGTATGTATTTATAGTCCTATTGTTCTAAAAATAAATGAGTTTCTATTTTTCATATATTCATGTTTGCTTGGCCCTTAATTGTCTATTGTGAGACTTTATTTCAGTCCAGAACGCAGCAGCCAGATTCGTTCTGGATCTACCCTGACGTGCTTCTGCCACCTCTGCTCGGAAGCAGCTCCATTGGCTTCCTGTTGAGGATCGAATTCTTTTTAAGACCATGTGTATGGTCTACAAGGCTTTAGCTAAAAATAGCCCTACCGGCATTGGATCTATTTTGTCCCTTTACAATCCTGGCAGGAACTTTCGCTCTTCTAACAGACTTCTTCTCTCTGTTCCCCGTATTCGGAAAACTAGATGGGGGGGGGGGGAGGTTTTTCCAATCTGGCCCCAAAGTGGTGGAATGCTCTCCCTTTTGAATTAAGGTCTCTCCCCACTCTTCAATCTTTTAGATCTGCCCTGAAGACCCACCTTTTTGTACGCGCTTACCTGTAGTGGTGCTTTGCATTTTTGATCTTTTTGATAGGCGCCTTGACACCTTCGGGTTTAGTTTGCGCGATACAGTATGCATAATAAATAAATTATTTGCTTAGTTGCCAGGGGATTTTTTTCAGTACATTTGCACCTCATTCTGCGTATTCCGACTCTCAAACCGGACTTTGATGTCAGCTAGTGTTGAGGACAAGGGCTGTCTTCTTTGCCAAAAGTCATGATACCATTTTCACAATGGGCAATCCATCACGCTTTCAACAATCTTAACTCCGCCTCACCCAGAGGGGAGACTCCTTTGACTTGACCCCAAAAGAGTTTTAAGTTTTTACGTTGATTGAGCCAAGGGCCATCGGGTGGACGATCCGCTTTTTGTGAAGTTCTCTGTGGGTGAAGAAAGGAAAGACTGTGCAGCAAAGGACTGGCAATGTGGATGGGCCTCTGCATTAATAATGAATGCTCATTGACCAAAAAGCATTTTCTGGAAGATTTCAGAACTCATTCCACCAGGACTGAGGCTGTCACCGCTGCTTTGGTACGCAGAGTGCCTGTCCTTGACATCGGTCATTCCCTGAAGTGAGCGTCCATGCACGTTCACAAACCAGTACAGACACGCCTTGAGTCTGTTTTGACTGTAAGGGCATTTCCCCTGTTCGTTCCTGCGTGACTTTTTGGTCTGTACCCACTGCCCAGAACCTGCACCTAAGAAAGTTCTGCCTTGGTATCTATTCTAAAGGTAAAGAATCTGGGGTTAAATGTAGCCATTAGAAGAACAGTTGCTTACCTTTGGTAACTCCTTCTGGTGAATGCTCTAACCTCAAATTCCTCACTACCAACCTACCTCCATGTTGTGTGAGATAGTTTCTTACCTTCCTAACAGATACCAACTTAGAGATCTGCACACTGGTACCTCCAGTTACTTTGTGATAAACAAATGAGAGCACAGAAAGAGTCAAGTAAGAAACGGACGCTGGCACACCTGTGTTACGCTTATATGCAGCTTCCCCCTGTTACTTCCACGGTGGCATAAAGTCAACATAGAGCCTCCTAGTGGTGCAGAGCAGCAGTGCGTTAAATACTCCTGGATCCAGTCTGGCGCCTGGGTCATCTTCCAAGGCTGAGGAATCTGAGGTTAGATGGAGTATCCACCAGAAACTGATGATCTGTTGTTGTGTACATACAGTTGCTTTTTGGAGTTTTAGCTTTCAGAGGGTGAGAACAGTTAGCAGACTATAATAAACTGTACAGGTGTTTATGGAGACTAATGTGGGAACTGTTACAGCTAAGTATTGTTTGGGATTTTTCAAAACTATAATTAGAAGAGCTCCACTATCTTACACAATTGGTAAAGATAAAATCACACCTAAGCAGGGGGGGGAAAAAGGTTTGAGCTTCAGTTAGAAAGTAAACACAGCTCTTCAGTTTCTTCTCATCAAAACCCAGTCAAAGAAATGGAGTTCTAGAAACAGTCACCATCTGCTTCATGGTGGTTAAGCAAATTGGGGGGAAAAGTGGAATATCATATCACCAACATTGCGTATGTATATTTGAGCACAGTAAAAAAAAAGTAGAAAAAAATCCTTGTACTGAATTTAAAATAGAGGGTGACAATGACTACCATGCCCTCAGTTTATAATAGAGAGGCTATAAAATCAGTTAACCTAAAGTTATTGGGGAAATTTTTCCTGATTTTTACTCAGAATAATGAACAGTAGGAGCCACTTGCGGTAATAAAACATTTGAAGAGTATCGACAAGTACTCTTAGATGGATGTATGACGTTACAACGCATGCTTTTACCACGCATGCTTTTACCACGCATGCCTTTACCACGCATGCCTTTACAACGCGGTTTTTACAACGCATGCCTTTACAATGCATAGTGCTTTGGGGCGCTGGATAGTGAACAGTTTAATTTACTATTCCAACTCCAGTCCCCGTGGATAGTAGGTAAGGTGTTGGATAGTACATTAAACCTATTCCCTATCCTAGAGCGCCCCCCAGCGCAATGCGTTGTAATGGTTTGAGTTGTAAAAGTTGCGTCGTAAAGGCACTACGTGGTAAAAGTTGCATTGTAAAGGATGTTCCCCCCCTCTTAGATTCATAAACTAGGCGACACTGGAAGCACCTATTACACTTGAAGACACAACTGCAATTTAGGATTTACTGGCCTATAAGGCAGCAGGAGCAGACTCCATACCTTTGTAATTATATAAAACATTTTCTGGATAAAACATTTATTTATCACTCAAACATAGAAAAATTTGATTGTGAGGGAAAACATAGCCTAAGATCTGTTGTTCATATTGGCCTTTTTGTCCAAATAATGACTGCAGACACTTAAAATTATGTAAAAATCTTAGCTTAATTGCTTATCTAAAACTATACATGGGATAGTTTTGCTTATGCAACATAGTTTTGTACCCCGTCCATACAACAAGGCTCACATTAATAAGACAAATACTATATTCAATGCTGCGTTAGTGTTGTCTTGGGTGGGACCTGGGATTGATACTGTTTGTAATAAGTCGAAAAGACTTTTGGCAGGGAAGCCTGGCTGTATGTATCCCTGGGCTATTCTGATTAAACAGGCTTTTGAATCGACTTATCTTCAATATATTGAGGTACTCAATCCGAATCTAACAGCAAGAGTGGTATGTATGAGGAAAGCTCCCAACCTTTTGCTGTCGCACATGAAACAAGGCAAACCTGCCATGGATATGGGAAAAGATAATGAGGAGTGTAGAGGGACTCCGAGATGCACAGCAGGGACCATAGGAACCTCTAAACAAGCATTTTGAAATGCAGTAGGTCTTGCATAAGTTAAATGGAGAGCTATTGGCTTTGTGAATGGGAAAGAAATGTGGCCTCTACATGGCTTTGTTGTATTTATTGACTTTTGTAGCAATGGCGGCACGCCCTGCTTTAGCCTTAGATGTTTCAATCTAAAGCGTGGCATGCCACAATTGCTACAAAAGTTAGAGGAAACAAAAATAGCGGCTGCCGTATTTTTTCAATTTAATTACTATTGTAGCAATCGCGCCACGCTTTAGCTTAACCCCTTCCATGCTTTGGACAGCCACTGGCTGTCCGACGTCACAGTGGGCGTGTGCGGAGGACAGCAGGGGGCCGTCCGATCCCCGGCCACGCATTTATTCCCCAGCACTGCGGCGGAATTTACTCCTCGGTCAAGGGGTTAATATGTGCAAAAGAAAAGTGCAGTGTGCCGATTTGCTATGAAAGTAAATAAATGGAAAAGAAATGCGCCTACCTTTGTTTTTCTATTTATTGACTTTTGGAGTAATGGCAGCATGCCGTGCTTTAGCGTTCGATGTTTAAAGATAGCACGGCGTGCTGCCATTGCCACAAAAGTCAATAAAAAGAAAATAAAAGTTGTGCGGCTACGGTATTTATTTACTTTTGTATCAATCGCAGCATGCTGTGCTTTAGCTTAAAATGTTTAAAAGTAAAGAACGGCATGCCGTGATTGCATTTATTTTCCATGTAGTTACTTTTATAGCAAAGTCGTCCTGCCTTTGTTTTTCGATTTATTGACTAGCAATGGCGGCACTCCAAGCTTAAGCTTTAGATGTTTAAAGCTAAAGCATGGTGTGCCATCATTACCACAAAACTCAAATAGAAAAGCGGCATGATAATGCAACAGAAAGAAGACTGCGGCTGCCATTGTTTATTTAAGCACAGCATTTGGGAACTGCGGTTTGAAAAGTGAGTAGCTGTTATGCCTGCAACACCAGCTGACCAAAAGTCATGAACAAAATAGTGCAAACAAACGGTAAATAAAACATCCCAAGTAAGAATACATATACTAGAGTCAGTCATTGTGGGAGGTTACAACAGTAGAAAGGGAGGGACTAAGGAGGGGCTACTGTACAAATTAACCAATGAATGAAAAGCATTTACAAAAGACCATCAAAGGATCTAATTTAAGACATGGGCGGGCAATAGTCGGAGCTTCATACCCATATCCTGAACACAGCATGTCTTGAGACTGCGCAAGCTCTGCCTTTGCGAGACCTAAAAAGCAGCACCTCTTGCCTAACCCTTTCTTTGTGTATTTGTCTGGTCATTTAATAGCACATCTTGATGCTTGTGTTGCATGCAAAACTGTATTCACCCTCCTACTAACCTTCAGCCTATCAGAAGCCTCATCAGTTGACAGTAGACTAAGGGTACAGGTGAATTCTCAGCTTTATGAGAAATTTAAATGTTATTTCCTGTTTCAGTCCATGATTGTGTGTTTGAGCAGCAGCTGCCCCTTACTTGCCTCTTTTTATCCCTGGGTCTACCTTTGGTGGCATGGGTCAGAAAAGCATCAACAGGAATAAAAAATAAACTAGCAGTGGTAAAGCCAATAGGGCTGGCTTGTATTCATGAATTATACATAACTGCCTGCTGCAGTGAAATATAAAGGTGATTGTGTGACCATTCAGTGAACTTTTATGAAATGCTGAGTACGCACTCCATAGAAGACGGAATGATACTCGAAACTGCCGTCAGCATATGGATTAAGAGAAATACTCCTTGGGGTGGAGCCAAAGCCCAAGCTCTGTATATTTAACACCATGTGCGCTGCGGCTTTTCCCGCTGCGCGCTGACTTTTTAAAAAACCCGCGTTACATGACGAGCTCAGCTCGTCATGAGCGTACGAGAACCGTAACTCATGACGAGCTGAGCTCGTCATGAGCGTCGAAGGGGTTAAAGACTTATTAACAATAGTTCTTGTGGAGCGCTAAAGTATCAAGCCTAACATAAGAAGAGATTTAATTACTCTGTTTTGTTTCTGTTGTTTAAACTTATTGACATTCCTTTACCCTTAGGGGCAAATGAGGGGCATTGAGGTACTAAAATGGGACAGAGAATCAGTCGTTTGATGTTGGGGTCTGCCAAAGGATGTGATTCACTTTCACTAACCCCTGACTTTTTGGTGAGCTGACTCCCATGGGGCAGAGATGCACTTCCCATGGATGCATATCTAACCCAAAATTTCTGCCCCAACTAAATCTTCTCACTATGAAGCAAGCAGGTTACAACTGCAAAGCAAGAGTACCTGACCCTGGAAGTGATTCTTCAGACCACCCATATGATATATTGGTGCTCTCTTCTGCCCGTGGTGCTTAAACGATACCGCGGTGATGTCAGTTTTTTCATTCAAAAATACAACTTCTATATTGCAAGTGCAAAGGTTCAGGCTAGCAGACTAGGACTTAGATACACAAGACGAAAAGGGATAGCTTGCTATTCAATCCTGTAAGGTTTAAAGTGTTTTCTAGTAGTTTTATATAGTAGCATTACTACTCCACTGTCTTACTCTTTCACGCCTTCTCAACAATAATCGTAGTTTTGACTCTCGACATAACAAAAAAAAATTCAATGCAAAGTAAAGCAGACAACTTAATAGCGTTGATTTGCACATTTAAAATCGTAACAGCTAAGTCATTGGTACCAGTTTGTCCTTCCTATGGGCCTCTATTAATATGAGCAGTAGTATTAGCAGGGTGATATATAGCTGTTAACAAAAAGACTCAGTTTTAGCTTTAATACTCAATATAAAATGGATCTGGGTAACTTCTTCCCCAAAGCAGTATCACCCATTCAGTACAGAAGAAAGTGTACTAGTGTCTCATTGTACAATTACATAGTTGGTCACCACTCCCATGTGTATAAGAATGGCTCTGAAGCTTGATAACGTTCATACGCATTCCTCCCCTCAATCTCAAGTGAACTGAAATTTCATCGAGTCAGCATGACTCTACCATAGAACTTCTATTTCCTCATAATTAAGACTCAAAACGTTTTTATATTTGTTCAATCAGCCCAGGCTTGTTCTTTTAATGAGTGTGCCAGGCAATGTACTGTTGGACCGCTTAGGACGGAATTTCTCATGGGGACAAGCTTCATTAAGTTGCAGCCACCCAAGAGGTCTGTGGTGGTTTAAAAGGTCAATTGTAAATTTTAGCAGGGGAGCTCTATTTCATTCAGGTCATTCTCCAAATTAAGATTTGGTGTTTACCTAGACATATTTTTAAAAGTACTAAAGACGGGCAAGTTTAATCAGTAGCCTTAAAAAGTCACCATCCATGTTTAAAGCAGAAGAAATGGTGGTGTTGTACCCATGCAGTCTTTCAGAAACATTTTAAAACAAGCATTGGTAACACCAATTGGGCTTGCTCTTGGCAAGCCAGCAATTTTGTTTTAATATATATTTTCTTTTTTTGTAAAACCAACTATAGAAATTACATGTTATTTATAAAATAATTGGAATTAAAATTGTCTTAAGTTGGCATATGTATGCTAGACAAAGCTCCGTAACCACGGGAAAATTAACCCAGCCATGTTACTGAAAGCGTATTGACATGGTAAATAGACCTACCCAGAAGGTAGCAACCAGAATGTAACAATGTTAAGTGTTAATTATATACTGTACAAAAGGCTATTGTAAATTCGAACTCCTACAGTTGTTTGCAAACACATTTAAATATTTTATATCTGAAATATGCCAATTTGTTTTGTGGAATGCTAAACCCCAATAAACAAATTTAAACAAAAAAAGTTGCCATTTGTATACAATACAATACGCAAAAAAGTTTAAAAAACAAAAAAAACGCCCAATGATTGAAATTACCCCTTGTAAAAATGAAATAAAAAGATATTTGCCCACTAGTTATAGCATTAAAATGACTATTTTGCAGCTGGATATCCACATATGCAGGAGCAAATTTGAGTCACTCAATAAAGAGAGCCAGTGGCCGAAGTGGGCGGACTAATTGCCCCATTCTTTATACTTTGACCAGTAGATGCAAAATATCACTTGTTCATATAAATGAATGAAGAGGGCTGACCGAAATTCTCTGTACTTGTATAGCTGTATGATTTTGATAACATTTGTTTTGGAAAAATAGTCAGGCGAGATAGCCAAAGCTGTCTCAAGGCCAAAACTATAAATATTTCTGTACTTCTGGGCTCAAGCAAAAACTCTTTTTATGGCACCGCAGCCATTCACTGAGATTGTTTAGCTCATTCATTGCAGCTCTGCTGCTCATTAGAATACTTAAGCTTCCACCCAGCATGCCTCCAGAGATTTTTGGGCTGCTCAACCTGCATTGCATGGCATGGGAATACCTTGCCAATATGTCTTGTGGAAGGGAAACAGACAAACCTTTGAGCCTCCTCTCTGTTGACTATTTCTGTAGTAAACAATTATTGTACAAAGTTCCCCAAGGAATGATGTTCGGTTAGTTAGAGGGGTCTCACTCTCTCTAGAAGAATGTGTAGAAATTTGTAAGGGAAACAGTCCCTTATCGGAACTTAGGATGCCTCACAAAACGAATTAGCTTGACGACAGCTGTCATCTCGCCAGATGGTTGTCTCGTCTCATCATCGGCTTCCTGCTCCAACGTCAAGCCAGCGCTGCAATGCCTGACGGGTAGCACAGAATGCTACACTTATATGGAGTTCTTTTGTTCCTGGCCGTTAGTTGAGTGCGTGTGAGGGGCCTAAGTGGTGAAGTGGTGAGCGTGCAAAAGTGTATTTAAAAAAGGTAAGTTAGTCTACTAAGAAAACTTTATTAGTGTAGCTAACTGCCTTATTAAAAATTGAGTGAAGGGAGGGGTACCGGGGCTCAACAGCAATGTAGATTGGCCACGTTCAACCCTCACCTATGTTCTGGTCAACATGTTTCATGCCCTATAGGCAATTCTTTAGGACCCAACGATGCTCATAAACTCATGCAGAGCCCGGTGTGGGCTAAGAATAGTGCAATATACAACCTGAGGGATCAGTCACCATGGCAGGAACGGTCCTGCGTGGAGATCAGACCTGAAAGGAAATTAACCCAGTCAAAAGAATTGTTTAAGACCACATACAATTTGTTTAATGCGGGTCAAGGTTGTATGTAACGACCAAACCCTGAGCGTGGGCTATCGTCTCAAATTGGTCGTGTGAAAAGACAGAGAGAGAAAGAGACACACACACATCAAAAAATTGCCGGACATCTATTTATGCGTGTATGGAGACGCATTGTGTCTGTATTCTGTACTTAACCTAAAAACCTGCTCCAATTTCGTCAGTCAGGTTTGGTTGGTTAGTGCATAAAGGAAGGAGCTATGAATGCCCAACAGAACAGTGATAAAGGGAAGAGAGGGTGTGGAAGAAAGAAATCTTACCCTCAATCCCTAGAATTTGTCTCCACAGACTGTTCTTGTGGGACCTTAGCGTCAGGTTATGTACCTGTAAATGGAAGAAGAGAATAGTGGGCCATGTGGCAACCCGGGGTAGTAGGGAACAGACCAGCTGCCCGTCTGTGGTCTCATCCCACCACCCGGCGGCGCCCATGAGACATACCACTCCAGTAGGCAACAGTGCCAGAACAGACGCCGCGGGTGTCCCACGGGTCTCAACCTAGTCACACTGTGCCCCTGGAATGCTTCGCACTCCATCCCCCTTGTGGTGGCAACTCCGTAGTCCTCAATAGGGTAGATGGGATCACGATGACACTTTATCTACTCCCCTGACCATAATCCCTTCCTAGAACACCTGACCCTATGGCGTCGCTATATCGACGATATCCTGATTTTCTGGAAAGGTGACCGGGCGAGTTGTGATGCCTTCTGTACATGGATTAACCTCCAGGGTCCATTCTTAAAATTCACAGGGACTATGTCTGAACACTCACTACCCTTCCTGGACTTGACAATCCTGTTAGGTACATAACCTGACGCTAAGGTCCTGTTGGGCATTCATAGCTCCTTCCTTTATGCACTAACCAACCAAACCTGACTGACGAAATTGGAGCAGGTTTTTAGGTTAAGTACAGAATACAGACACAATGCGTCTCCATACACGCATAAATAGATGTCCGGCAATTTTTTGATGTGTGTGTGTCTCTCTCTCTCCCTCTTAGTCTTTTCACACGACCAATTTGAGACTATAGCCCACGCTCAGGGTTTGGTCGTTACATACAACCTTGACCCGCATTAAACAAATTGTATGTGGTCTTAAACAATTCTTTTGACTGGGTTAATTTCCTTTCAGGTCTGATCTCCACGCAGGACCGTTCCTGCCATGGTGACTGATCCCTCAGGTTGTATATTGCACTATTCTTAGCCCACACGGGCTCTGCATGAGTTTATGAGCATCGTTAGGTCCTGAAGAATTGCCTATAGGGCATGAAACATGTTGACCAGAACATAGGTGAGGGTTGAACGTGGCCAATCTACATTGCTGTTGAGCCCCGGTACCCCTCCCTTCACTCAATTTTCAATAAGGCAGTTATCTACACTAATAAAGTTTTCTTAGTAGACTAACTTACCTTTTTTAAATACACTTTTGCACGCTCACTACTTCACCACTTAGGCCCCTCACACGCACTCAACTAACGGCCAGGAACAAAAGAACTCCATAAAAGTGTAGCATTCTGTGCTACCCGTCAGGCATTGCAGCGCCGGCTTGACGTTGGAGCAGGAAGCCGATGATGAGACGAGACAACCATCTGGCGAGATGACAGCTGTCGTCAAGCTAATTAGTTGTGTGAGGCATCCTAAGTTCCGATAAGGGACTGTTTCCCTTACAAATTTCTACACATTCTTCTAGAGAGAGTGAGACCCCTCTAACTAACCGAACATCATTCCTTGGGGAACTTTGTACAATTATTGTTTATTGCTCCTTGGGACACGTACACTGGACCCCCATAAATATTGTCCTATTAAGTCCCCCCCTGTTGTATACTTACTTTACGTGGGTTCCCCCCCACGGGACTCTGAGGTTATTAACAGTGACACTACTTCACTGGTTTGGCCCACCACCTAACCGCTATAATTGAGAAGGCCACAGGTACGGCTTGAACTCTCTTGGTTAGCATATATCCCCAGACCCGGCCACCCTCCAACAAACATGGAAGATGTACCTTGACTTAGCTTCGATGAGGAAACCATCGCCGAAGCCCTAAGAACAGCACCATCACTACTCAATACACCGACAACCTCCACACCAGGCACCTCTAATGACGATTGGGTGTCTCTTACTGAGGTGAAGAAAGAACTGATCAGGATTACCATACACGGTATAATGATGACAGAATACCTCAGGAGCAATATAGCACCACAGGGACTGGTTGTGAACATTGTTCCAAGACTCTTCTTAGAAGACAAACAATTCAAGGTTGACTGGTGCCAGGTATCCTGGAAATGTACCAAAGATTTACTTTTCCTCATAACACAAACTGCTAAACGACTATCAGACGCCTTATTAGAAAAAATTGCAGCCATAGAAGCTACAATGAAGAGTGCTGTCAACAAAAACAACAAAGCTGCTTTTACCACCAAACTAGCTGAAATAAATCAGGAAATGGCAGACCACCATGAATACCTTCTGAAACAGAAAACTGCAAAACTCCAAAAAGATATTTCGAAATTTGAGAAAGAGAAGGTATACCCTTATTTAAAGGACGGTTACAAAAGCAAAAGAACGAAAAGGTATACCCTTATTTAAAGGACGGTTGCAAAAGAACGAACTACTCTTCAGACGGCAGCACGGATGCCAACAATAGACGAAGCTCTACGAGTAGCGACTCCAGTGGGAGCTACAACCCAAAAAATAACCGGTTCCCACAACGACCAAACTGGCAACAATGCTACCAACAAGGACCCATACTCCATGGCCCTCCACAGATGACTCCACCCTGGCCGTACGCCTTCTACCCACAGGGTCCTCTGCAATTTTACCCTTTGAACCCGCCACCTTTTCAAGGCAGAGGTTGGGGCAGAGGAAGAGGGCGAAAGCGAGGCGGACAGAAAGGGGTACAATGGCAAGATCAGCCCACACCGCAGAACATGATGGAAACCAGGAGCACCACGACCAGAGGGAGAAGAGTCTAATAGTCAACCTCTCAACAAAAGTCCTGTCCTCAACAGAAAAGAGCGTTTTAGAAAAAGGATTGGGGTTTGTCCCTACACCTACCCCGGACAACTTTCAAGAAATGATTGAAATCAGACAACTGTTCAGAAAGATACGCTTACGTGCTTTCTTTGACGATAAACCGGAACCAATGAGTCAAGATACTGGATTAAGGAAACCTTCCACTTTTACACCAACAGATGGGATGGTCCCTCCAGAGGTCCTTACATTTGAGCGAGCAGTCCTAGCCAGCCTCAAGGACAAACCTCACATTAACCAGTTCCACAACTTGTCGAAAGCTGAGAGACAAGCGTCCATCACCTTGGGCAATGACGAAACAATTGTCATCAAACAGGCAGATAAGGGGGGAGCCACGGTCATCCAGAATTATGACGATTATGACCAAGAATGCAGACGGCAGTTATCCAATAACACCCACTATAGACCCCTCACCGTGGATCCAACGAAACGCTTGACTACCACCATCATGAGTCTGGTGATTGAGGGAGAAACGAATGAATGGATAACCAAGAAAGAAGCGGACTTCCTCATCACAACGGAACCCGTCACACCCTACTTCTACACATTGCAAAAAATCCATAAGGGTGTCACCCCTGTCCCTGGGAGACCTATCGTCTCCGGGATAGGATCACTACTGGAACCACTGTCCCAATTTTGCGACGTCTTTTTGCAACCTGTGGTGAAGAAAATCCCTTCCTATCTACAGGACACTAGGGACGTCCTCCGCCTGATCAACGATGTGGATGGCAGAGAAGATGTCGACATCCTCCTAACATTGGATGTTGAAGCCTTGTACATGAACATCCCCCAACAGGCTACTTTAGAGGCAGTTGAGACAACTTTGAGGTCTGAAGAATGGTCATCTCCCACCCGATCTCTTTCATCATGGCACTGGCTAACATAGCCCTGACGGAGAACTTCTTTAAATACGAGTCACAACTATACCATCAGATCCGTGGAACATCAATGGGATCGACTTTCGCACCGAGCCTGGCATGCATATACATGGCCACTTTTGAAAAACACTTCATCTACTCCCCTGACCATAATCCCTTCCTAGAACACCTGACCCTATGGCGTCGCTATATCGACGATATCCTGATTTTCTGGAAAGGTGACCGGGCGAGTTGTGATGCCTTCTGTACATGGATTAACCTCCAGGATCCATTCTTAAAATTCACAGGGACTATGTCTGAACACTCACTACCCTTCCTGGGCTTGACAATCCTGTTAGGACCCACAGAAATCACAACAACTCTCTACAAAAAAGAGACCGACAGAAACAGCCTCCTCCTCTATAACAGCCACCACACCAGGGCTTTGAGGGACAATTTGCCGTTCGGCCAATTCCTGAGGGTCCGCAGAAACTGTAGTACAGTCACCGACTACAAACGGGAGGCAAATACCCTACAACATAAACTTCGGGATAGGGGGTACCCTACCAGATTACTGAAACAATCGGTGAAGAGAGCACTCAACAACAACAGAGAATCTCTCCTAGAGACACATACAAAGGAGACAGAGGATATCATTACATGTGTAACTTCTTACACCAAGAACTCTACGTTCATTAAAAAAACTGTGAACTCTCATTGGGAGATCCTCAATTCAGCGGGTCTGGACTTCCCTCGACCTCGCTTCGCTTTCAAAAGAACAACCAATCTAAAGGATACCTTGATACACACCCGCCCCAAGAAAACGAGTACTCGTCCCGTGAACACCCTATGGGAACTACCCCCAGTTGTGGGACATTACCGGTGTGGTAATTGCGTTGTCTGTCCCCAGTCCAAACAAGATAAATCGGTTACACTAACTGAGACCTTCACATGGCATCTCAACAAGCATACGAACTGTAATAGCAGTAAATGTATTTACATGCTCATCTGCCCTTGTGGGCTTAAATACATTGGGATGACGATGCGTATTGTCAATGTACGCATTATGGAACATAATAGCAACATCCGCTGCAACAAGACACATACACGCTTGTATGAACACTGCAAACAAGAAGGCCACACTGCAGAAAGCATACAATGGATCGTGTTGGAATGTCACCCCTCGATTAGCCAACAGGCCCTGTACAGAATTGAACAAAGATGGGTACATCGCTTACAACTTGATACCCAGGGAATAAATGACTCGATCCCATGGAATATGCTGGCCAGATAGTTCATCCGCCTGGGGTCATCCCAAAGTTCAATGGGGAGCACTACCACCACCGGAACCCGACCCCCTTATTAGATCATCTTGAGGGGTAATCGTTCGTTACACCATTACACCATTGCAAGATGGCGCTGATATGGGAGACTCCCCGAGTATAGTCACCCGCTTTGTGCCGCCAATCTCACAACATTGGGCTATTGTTTGGTCCGGTCAGCCGTTACTTTGACTGCTGTCACCCTGGTCCCCTACCCATTTCAAATGTTACATAGCACTGATTAGGAAGTCACAGGATATTTTGGCCAGCGCTACACCAACTCCCAGGTTAATGAGGCTATGCCTGGATCGACCATTCCAACACAACATAATAATCCTTCGATCCAAGCATACGACAATGAATCCCATCAAGTCAGTTTCCAATCTTCCCCTCATTCCATACTCCATTCAAACATGGCGCGCCACTACGGCGGTCCGCCGTAAAGTTGCTCCCTCCTACAAGCATCTCCTGACTTAGTTTGGCCAGGTCGCCTAGCAACGAAGCCTCAGACACGCCCACAAACAACGGCCTCGCGGGACCGTATTTAACAGCGGCAGTAAGCACCGTTCAGTGCCAGCTGTTCTACGTGCCGAGCCACGTCGTATTGTGGGGGTAGGTGTTCAGAAGCCGCGACCTTCCGCCGAACAGGTGAGGTGTTGTCACCGTGCCATGGGACTGACTATCACGACATTCTCGGACCCTCCAGCGAGGCCGTCTGGGTTTTTGTCCCTCCACGAAGGGGTGCCGGGAGACTGCTCTCTACTGGGTCGGTGGGGCAGTTCGGACGCGCGTGGGGCCTTAGGGTTATCAGCCACCACGGGGCCCCACGGGGATCATCGTGATCCCATCTACCCTATTGAGGACTACGGAGTTGCCACCACAAGGGGGATGGAGTGCGAAGCATTCTAGGGGCACAGTGTGACTAGGTTGAGACCCGTGGGACACCTGCGGCGTCTGTTCTGGCGCTGCTGCCTACTGGAGTGGTATGTCTCATGGGCGCCGCCGGGTGGTGGGATGAGACCACAGACGGGCAGCTGGTCTGTTCCTTACTACCCCGGGTTGCCACATGGCCCACTATTCTCTTCTTCCATTTACAGGTACATAACCTGACGCTAAGGTCCCACAAGAACAGTCTGTGGAGACTAATTCTAGGGATTGAGGGTAAGATTTCTTTCTTCCACACCCTCTCTTCATCGCTGTTCTGTTGGGCATTCATAGCTCCTTCCTTTATGCACTAACCAACCAAACCTGACTGACGAAATTGGAGCAGGTTTTTAGGTTAAGTACAGAATACAGACACAATGCGTCTCCATACACGCATAAATAGATGTCCGGCAATTTTTTGATGTGTGTGTGTCTCTCTCTCTCCCTCTTAGTCTTTTCACACGACCAATTTGAGACGATAGCCCACGCTCAGGGTTTGGTCGTTACATACAACCTTGACCCGCATTAAACAAATTGTATGTGGTCTTAAACAATTCTTTTGACTGGGTTAATTTCCTTTCAGGTCTGATCTCCACGCAGGACCGTTCCTGCCATGGTGACTGATCCCTCAGGTTGTATATTGCACTATTCTTAGCCCACACCGGGCTCTGCATGAGTTTATGAGCATCGTTAGGTCCTCAAGAATTGCCTATAGGGCATGAAACATGTTGACCAACATAGGTGAGGGTTTGAACGTGGCCAATCTACATTGCTGTTGAGCCCCGGTACCCCTCCCTTCACTCAATTTTTAATAAGGCAGTTAGCTACACTAATAAAGTTTTCTTAGTAGACTAACTTACCTTTTTTAAATACACTTTTGCATGCTCACTACTTCACCACTTAGGCCCCTCACACGCACTCAACTAACGGCCAGGAACAAAAGAACTCCATAAAAGTGTAGCATTCTGTGCTACCCGTCAGGCATTGCAGCGCCGGCTTGACGTTGGAGCAGGAAGCTGATGATGAGACGAGACAACCATCTGGCGAGATGACAGCTGTCGTCAAGCTAATTAGTTGTGAGGCGTCCTAAGTTCCGATAAGGGACTGGTTCCTTTACAAATTTCTACACATTCTTCTAGAGAGAGTGAGACCCCTCTAACTAACCGAACATCATTCCTTGGGGAACTTTGTACAATAATTGTTTATTGCTCCTTGGGACACGTACACTGGACCCCCATAAATATTGTCCTATTAAGTCCCCCCCTGTTGTATACTGACTATTTCTGTAGATCAAATATGGCCAACTTCTAGATAGTACAGTCAAGTGTGTAAGATTGCAAAGAGCACCTTTCCGATCCTAGATTTCAACCAGTCAGCCATCTTGAAAAGAAGTTAACCGAAAGACATACACCACTGAGAAACACAGGTTGCATGAGCGTTCTGATATAAAGTGAATGCAATGTAACTTTTTTTAAATACATGTTACATTTGAAAGAGGCTGACTATGCAGCATTTGTTTTTCACATAGCCCTTTGCTGTCAGTGAAGTGTAAGCTACGTCTAGCTAGGATCTCTGCAGTTGATTTTGTTCCCAACACTCCAACACCAAGGTGACGGTCTACGTATCCTTGGTTAGATGAGGCGGCACATGACTTTTAATTTATATTTGTTATCTCACTGGTTATGTGGATCTGATAATTCTTGCATGAACTGGCTGTAGTGATGGAATAGACCAGTGGTTCTTAACTGATGGCCCGGGGAACCCCTGGGAGTCTGCAGAGCCTACCCAGGTGTCCCACAACTGCCTTAAAAGTTATATTACATTAACAGATTTATTAATGTATATAAACAAAACGTGAAGTGGAAAATGTTAATAAGTTCTGTAAATGTTTAGGAATTTGAAATTGGAGGCAAAAAACTTTGTATCCTCAGATTGATTTCTGGAAGCAGGGCATACACATGAACAGTAATGTTGTATGTACAATGAGTGGCCTCAATGTAAGGTAGAAGTGATTCAACCTTCCCATTAAAATAAAATTAGTTTTTTTTTTATTATTTGTTGTTGGAAAGTGCCCCTGTTGGACATGGTTAGTGTAGGATGATAGCTCAGTATATGGGATACACCTATTAGTGAAGCACTCTGCACTGAGTTCAGGGAACCCTTAGCGATAGTTGAAGTGGTGTCCCTGATAAAGCTCTGAATGGGTAGCTGTGGAGAGCAGATAATGCTTAACCAACAGGGTGGAAAGTGTGTGCATTTACCACAATAGTCAATCGGAAAGCTTACACACAAGAAATAACCAAACCAGTGTTTGAAAAATACTTATGTATTTATTAAACCCAACACTAAGATCTACTTGGTATGTCTTCTACCCAGAGATATCAATACACATAAATACTTTAAAACTGGTAATTAAGCATAGGAAAACACATGGGCCCCTATGGGTGGACAAAACCATGTACTAAAAACATGGAATGTGACTTGAGCAACCAAACAAGACTGATACCCAAGGATGAAGAAGCCAGGGCAAGCACGGAGCCACCAAAGGTAAGTAGCTAGGGCTGCCCGGGTGCAGAGGTGTTACATTGGGTCAAATATCCATAGGATTACACAGAGAAAGTTGTGGGTGGTATTTTACTGTTTCAGGACCCTTCGATAAGGACCCAGAGGAAACCAATTGGATCAAGGAAGGTTAAAGAGCCACCCCTACCTGTGGACACCCAAGGAACCAGTATATCTACACCAGGGAGCCTATGTTTGAAGTGGCGTTGGAACCGCACGTTGATGTCAATGGAGGAACTGGGAAGTCCGTCGGCTACAGCGACTTGTTGACCAGGTCGGTGGAACCCAAACGTGGATTCTGGATGACAAGTACCTGAAAGCAGAGGGGACAGAGTAAAAACCACCCGGAGATGTCCAGGAGGAGCAGGAGCATGGTTCCACCACTTGTTGGAGGTACTTGCTGTTGTACAAAGGTCTTAATGAAGCAGCTGAGGAGCCCAGGCGACGATGCAGAAAGGAGCACAGGTGCCGTCCACGAGCTGTCCCATGACGGTTGCACGGCCACAGAGTTGCTGAAACTTGGAAGAGCATGGAGTTGAAGTGGCATTAGGAGTTTTCCTACCGGGAGCAGTGTGGTCTAGGATCCTGGCTTGATCAAGTAGCAGAGTTCCAGTGTCCAACAGCAGAAGAGTCTTTAGACGGTCTTAAGACGACAGTTGGTTCTTCAAGATGTAGTTCCTCAGGGGAGCCCTTAAGTAACCCTAAAAGGGGGAAGGACACTGGCAGTGACCCACCTATTAGAGGGGGTCAAGGATGTTACTCTGCGGACCTAATCAGTCAGATATTCTCAGGAGCCAAGATTCAGGATGGCAGAATCAAGCGGCCACTTGGAGGAGCTCTGGGCACCTCTCAGGGAAAGAGCTGGACAGGGGTTGCTCACTCCCCTGTCCTTTCTGTAGTTCCAGACAGGACAAGAGCTGGTGGAAATAGCTTTATGCAAGGAGGGCACCAAATGTGCCCTTCAATGCAGCCTGGAGGTGCTCGCAAGTACCCTTACCCTACCTACTTGCAAAGGCGAGGTGGTCACACCTCTGCTCTACAGGAAATCCTTTCTTCTGCCTTCCCCTGCCTGAGCTAAGCTCAATGGGGGAGGGGCAGAACAATGTGAGGTCGGCAGCAGGAAGAACTGGCAGGCTGACCCTGCAAGGCTACACAAGTAGGTATGGGTGAGGAGTGGGGGTGGGAGTCCTATGAGGAGCCCCCTAGTACATGGTATCCTGCAACGAGCACTGGAAAGTGGTGTAGTTGCATGATCCCAACATGTTTGATACCAAACATGACCAGGTTTGAAGAAACCATTACGTAGTTGAACATCTTGAGTTGCTAGTGTCCACTATAGACCTTAAAATGGCTTCCCCGCACCTACAAAGTCCAGAGAAAGAAGTCTGGTGTTTGCAGGTGTACCCACACACTTTAAACCATGCACCCTGCCTGTGGGCTGCAAATCCTACCTAAAGGATCACTTATAGGTCTAAAGTGCAGTGACTTGGATATAAGGAAAACCTTATTTCTAACGTGAAAGATGCATGCATCATTTTTTGCAGACTGCGATAGCAGCTCTTCAGACAGTTTCCATGGGCTGCTATGGGTGGCATAATGTATGCTGCAGCCCATGGATGACCCCTGTGTATCAATGCTCTGAGAACCTTAGTACCATATACCAGGAACTTACAGGTGTACACCAGTGTAGGAGGCTGGCTCAGTATATAATGTCCACCTATGGTGAGGCACTGTGCACTGGGTCCACACAACCCTTAGTGATAGTGTTAAGGTCCCTGATAACCAAAGCTCTCAATGGTTAGCCATGGAGAGCAGCTAAGGCTTATTCAGAAGGGTGTAAAGCTGTGCTTTAACCACATGGTTAGCCATTAAGACTTCACACAAGAAAGAAACACAGAAGTGTTTACAATAATACAGTAGTATTTATAATCATAACACTAATATCTAACTTGGTATATTTCCTACCGGGAGATATCAAATACACATCAGAAGCACTTCAAAAGCAGATACGTAGCATAGAAAAACACATGGGGGAAAACCGTATACTATAAGTGGCATGTCACGTAGGTACCAAAATGAGACTGTTCTCCAAGGATGGAGAAGCCCAGGAGAAGCAGAGGGCGACCAAAGGTGAGTAGCTAGGGTCCCAAGGCACCCAGGTGCGCAGTGGTTACACCGGGTCAAACGTCCTTAAGAAGACAGAGTAAGTCGCGGTTGGCATTTTCTTGTTTCAGGACCCTTTAGAAAGGACCCCAAAGCACCAATTGGATCAGGGAAGGTTAGAGAGCCACCCTACCCATGGATACCCAGGGAACAAGGATATCTACACCGGGGAGCCCAGGTGCAAAAGGACACCAAAGCTCCAATTGGATCAGGGAAGGTTAGAGAGCCACCCTACCTGTCGATACCCAGGGAACCAGGATATCTACACCAGGGAACCCTGTGCATAGGGATGAAGTGGTGTCAGAACCGCCCGTTCACGCCAAAGGAGGATCTTGGAAGTCCGGCAGCTACAGCGACTCGTGGACCAGGATGGATCCAAACGTTGATTCTTAAAACAGAGCAGGAGCACAATGCCACCCCTGGTCAGAGATTCTTGCTGACTCACGCTGGTCTCGATGAAGCATCTGTGGAGCCCAGGCTACAATTCAGGTGCACAGGAGCCATCCACAAGCTGTCCCATGACGGATGATGAATGTAGGAGGGTCAGTGGCAGGCCTGACCACCAACAATCCTTGGCAGTCACACTAGTCGAAGGTAAAGATGCTTGTATGCAGACCAGCAAGTTCAGTAGGTCTAACCTAGCAAGGGTAAGTCGGTGCCAGCACGCAGGAAATCCAGCAGGAATAATGCGAGCCCCCTTGAGGACCCTCTGGCAGCAGGCACAGGGAGTCGCAGGGAAGAATCAGAACAAAGAAGAAAGCTCACGATTCAGAGGATGTAGGCATTACGTTGTGCTTGGAGCTCTGCAATGCTGGAGGGCTGGGGCTTCTTGGATCTTGAAGATGTTCAGTGAAGAGTCAACAAGCCTTGGCAACAGCTGACAGACATGGTTCACAGGAAAGCGGTTCAGGTCGGCTGCAGAGGGATTACAGTTGCCCAAGTGGCAGAATGAACTGGCCAGGCCTCTGGGGAGCCAACAAACTACCTGTGCTGTAGAACCAGAAGGTTTCTGTTGGACAGCAGGATCCACAAGCCGGTCGACATTGTCGAGGTGCCTGCAGATGCAGTGGAGTGCCTCCTTCACTCCAAGGAAGATTTATTCTATCTATTTTGATGCAGACCGAGTTGTGGGAGACTCAGGAGGATGTACAGCCACAGATGTTGCAGAACCTGGAACAGCATAGAGACAAAGTTGCCGAAGGAGTCTTCCTACCAGAAGCTCTCTTTGACTTGGTTCCTGGCTCGGTGCAGCAGCAGTTAGATGGCCAACAGCAGAAGAGCGTTGAGGCAGAAATTCCGAGGAACGTAGTCGGGACATGAAGGCAAAGTCTGGACGAATCCAAGCACCCACCCACAAGGGAGCCCTTAAGTAATCCAGGAAAGGGGATGAATGTCTTCTGCTGTGACCTACCTATCTGGGTGGGGGGGCGGGGGGAGTCAATGACTTTACTCTCTACAGGCCTAACCAGTCAGATGCTCCCAGGGGCCTCTGCACATCTAAGATTTAATATGGCAGAATCCAGTGGCATCTGGGGGGGAGCTGGACAGACCGGTGGGTGGTCACTCCCCTTTCCTTTGTGTAGTTTAGCACCAGAGCGAGAGCCAAGGGCTCCTGGACTGGCAGAAACTGGTTTATGTAAGGAGGGTACCAAATGTGCCCTTCAAAGCAGTCTGGAGACGCTCGGAAGCACCCCCACCCTCGCCTAAGTCACCTTTTTAGGTCTCGGCTAGCGTAGGCTGCGCTTCAGCAGTCTCGCTGATAAGATTTTGTTTTCTTGTAGGGAGGTAAACGAGCTAGCTATTCGCCATTGGCTGGCTTCCTAAACGGCGGCCAGCCATTGGAGAAGAGCTTTGTCTGCAACTTTAAGCCCCGTCCGTTTCGGATTGAGGGGCGTGTTTTTTGCTGTCCTTTCTCTCCGTGACGTCTTCAGTCACTCAACAAAAAACAAGCCCCCCAGTCAGAAAAGGACGGGGCTTATCCGCAGCTGCTGCTACCATTTTGCTTGTTTCTTTTTCTCCACACTCCTCGGGCTCCACCCCGCTCCTTTCATTATTTAATTTATGCGGGTGCCTACCCCGCGACTTAATGTTTTAGTTAAATATTTAATTTGCGCGAGTGCCTCTGTGAGCTGCATGCGCCCGACTTCCGCCGGCTCCTCCTTCCCCCTTCCCCCGCCGAGAGCAGAGAAGGCTACCCCTGCTGCATGCGCCCGCCTTCTGCCAGCTCCTCCTCCCCCCTTTCCCAGCTGAGAGCAGAGAAGGCTTTCCCCGCTGCATGCACCCGCCTTCCACCGGCTCCTCCTCCCCCCTTCCCCGGCCGAGAGCAGCATGAGGACCAGCAGCGCCAGCCCAGCCACCGCTGCCAGCCCAGCCCGAGCCGCCTGCACACCGCCCAGGCTCTGAAGAGCAGTCCCGCGCTCCCACTATGGTGGTGCTTTTCGAGCGGGAGAGCAGCGGGCCGCCTCTGGGGCTGAGCAGCCGCCGGAGGAACCTGGAGTACCTGCAGCGGCCGAGCTACTGCGACGCGGCGTCCGCCCTGGAGCAGATCTCCAAGGTGTGTCCTCGGTGCACGTGTGTGTGTGTAGTTGGGTCCAGTAGGCGGTTCCCTACATTGTTACGTGTTTGCCTCTAATATTTTGTAGTATTTATCACGATGCACAAGCACACCACTGTGAATTACAATGGTCACATTACGTTTCTTTGCTAGTCGCTGGTTGTCATCTTGCTTGTGAATCACTAAGTTATGCAGTTCTCTGCTTGTCATTGTTTTTTCTTGCCTCTATTCTCAGCTTGTCATCGTTTTTTCTTGCCTCTGTTCCATGCTTGTCCCCTGCTTATGATCGTTTTTTCTTGCCTCTGTTCCCTGCTTGTCATCGTTTTTTCTTGCCTCTGTTCCCTACTTTGTCATCGTTTTTTCTTGCCTCTGTTCTCTGCTCGTCATCGTTTTTTCTTGAATCTGTTCCCTGCTTGTCCCCTGCTTGTGATCGTTTTTTCTTGCCTGTTCTCTGCTTGTCATCGTTTTTTCTTGCCTCTGTTCCCTGCTTGTCATAGTTTTTCTTGCCTCTGTTCCCTGCTTTTCATCGTTTTTTCTTGCCTCTGTTCTCTGCTTGTCATCGTTTAGTTTTTTCTTGCCTCTGTTCTCTGCTGGTCATCGTTTTTTCTTGCCTCTGTTCCCTGCTTGTGATCGGCTTTTCTTGCCTCTGTCCCCTGCTTGTGATCGTTTTTTCTTGCCTCTGTTCCCTAGGGCGTTACTAGGCAGAGAGCTCTCTGTGTGTGGCTCTGTGTGTGTGTGTGTGGCTCTGTGTATGTGTGTGGCTCTCTGTGTGTGTGGCTCTGTGTGGCTCTGTGTGGGTGTGTGGCTCTGTGTGGGTGTGTGGCTCTGTGTGGGTGTGTGGCTCTGTGTGTGTGTGCGTGGCTCTGTGTGTGTGTCTCTGTGTGTTGGGCTGTGTGTGTGTGGCTCTGTGTGTGGCTCTGTGTGTGTGTGTGTCTCTGTGTGTGGCTCTGTGTGTGTGTGTGGCTCTGTGTGTGGCTCTGTGTATGCGTGTGGCTCTGTGTATGTGTGTGGCTCTGTGTATGCGTGTGGCTCTGTGTGTGGCTCTGTGTGTGTGTGTGGCTCTGTGTGTGTGTGTGGCTCTGTGTGTGTGTGTGTGGCTCTGGGTGTGCCTGGGTGCGTGTGGCTCTGTGTGTGTGTGTGCAAATGCAATAGGTCTCGCATTTGCGAGAGATTAAGCTATTGGCATTGTAAATGACAATGCCATTTATTTATGTTTTAAAAACAAAATAATGTCATGAGCAATGCCAATAGCTCTAACTTTAACAAAGACAAGACCATTGCATTGTAAATGCTTGTTCTAAAGGAGTGGTGGATACTCTCCTCTGCAGGAAATCCTTTGTTCTGCCTTGCCTTGCCCAAGTTAAACTCAGCAGCAGGAGGGCAGAACCATGTCTGGGGTCCACAACAGCACTGGCTTGCACGCGGACCCTACACTACTACACAGGTAGACATGGGGAGGGGGGTTCTCCAAGGAGCCCCCAGTATATGGGTTCATGCATCTAGCAACAGAATCAGTGTAGTGGCATGATTCCAACATTTTTAATACCAAACATGACCTGGTTCGGTGAAGCCATTATGTAGTTGGACTCTCGACTTGGCCAGTGTCCACTACATACCTTAAAATGGCTTCTCTGCACTTAAAAAGCCCAGAGAATGGACTCTGGGGTTTGTAGGGGTGTCTCTGCTCGTGCTGAGGCACCCTCACTTTTGGAACCATGCACCTTGTCTGTGGGCTGTAAGGCCTACCGTAGGGGTGACTTACAGCTTTTAAGTGCAGTGACCGGGATATAAGAAAAACTTTCAATCTAAAGTGAAAAGTGCATGCACTATTTCATGCAGGCTGCTATGGCAGACTTGCAGACACAGTTTACATGGGTTCCCATGGGAGGCATAATACATTACTCCAACCCTTGGGAGATTCCTAGTATACCAGTGCCCATAGTTACCATATACTAGGGGCTTACACAAGCATACCAATTGTGGGATGTACAAAGTACATACCAATGAAGTGAGGCGAGAGAGCAGAGACACTGGGGTCCGGATTAGCAGGATCCCAGTGTACTACAGTTAATACACGCAGACACCAGTCAAAAAGTGGGGGTAAGTATGTCAGAAAGATCCTACTTTCCTACAGTGGGGATACTCTCAAACCTCCCTTGTCCTAACAGATTTCTTCAGGGTCCTCTGTGAAGGGTCCTGAATCCAAAATATCCTAACCATGACATCCCATGTTATCCTATGGACACTGACCCAGGGTATTGCCTCTGCATACAGGCGCCTAGGCAATCCTATTAACTTGCCTTTGGTGGTCCGAGCTTCCCCTGTCCTACAGATCCTTGGGTGGTAGCCTCGGTTAGGTACCCTGTTCGCTTTCCATTTTTTTAGTATATGCGCCTCTCCCTGGGTCCCTGTTTGTATGTGCTACTTAACTGTTTTTATGGTATATTTGTTGTGTAATCATATCTCGGGGTAGGGGATATACCAAGTAGGGTAGTGTTGAGTGGTTTAATAAATAATACTTAATTTTGCTAACACTGGTGTGGTTCTTTCCTGTGTACGAGCCTCTCTGACTGACTACTGTGGTAATTGCATCTGCTTTACACCCTCCTGGATAAGCCTCAGCTGCTCTCCACAGCTAGTACCTGTAATTCTGTCTCAGTTGGGTTGAGCTTCAGGTAGATGCTAGATATCCAGATTTGGATGATGTGCAAGCAGTGTTTGAGGCTTTGGATGTCTGAAGCAGAGGAGACTTTCAAGTACAGTTGTTTATTATTGTAAGGTAGCCCTTTCTGTGCTGCAGCGTGATCTGTAGTACAAAAGGGGGTGGTGATGGACGGAGCATCTGAATCAATCAAACACTCACACCCAGTCAAAAGATCTGGGTTTAATCCATCACCGTTCTTTAGCCCACTCTGCCACCCCAGTTCAGACATGGCTGTATGCAAATCAGTCTGACCCTATGCCTCATGGAAACAGTCCAGCCCGAACTGCCAAGCCATGTCTTCCCTGGACCGGAAACAAGCTTCCGAGGACCGGTTTCTGGCATTCCAGCCGTCTTCAGCCTGGCTTGCTTGAATCCAGTGGCAAGGGACTCACGTCTGAGCATACCCTGCCACACTTATGGCGGCCAAAAGCAGTACAAAAGGGGGTGGTGATGGACGGAGCATCTGAATCAATCAAACACTCACACCCAGTCAAAAGATCTGGGTTTAATCCATCACCGTTCTTTAGCCCACTCTGCCAGCGTGATCTGTAGCCAGACTGACCGTCATGCCGGAGATGGTTAGCCTTGATGTGATCTTGAAGTTGACATAGGCTGCTTTTTCAACGATCTTGTTGATGAATGGTTCATGAGTGGTGGGTCGGTAGTTGGCAAGGCCATCAGGGTCTGGTGTATGATTAAAAAAAAAACTATAAATCTTGGGAGGAACTGCTGTCTTGAGAGCTTCTGGAAAGATTCCTTGAGAGAGAGGGATAGAGGTATTGACAATGTTAAGTAGGAATAAGAGGGTGTACCCAGAGAGAGCTTTGTTGCAGAACAATGGTAAGACCATTCAGGCATTCATGCATCCACCCCTTGACACATTCTCTAACTCACTAGTACGCATAATCGCACGTAAAGATTTACCAATCAAAGAAAAGGTATTTTCATTATAAAAAATATAAAAAAGCCTTTCCCGTTGGCTTTGTTGCTTGTTGTTCTGGCTGTTCGAACTGTGTTGCATTATCAGGAGTTGCGGCTGCTTTATAGTGGAACAATCTTGATATTGATCACAATGGAAACCAGTGTAAACCGCAGTCTGTTATCAAACTTCTATCATTCATATTTTTAAAGTCCTGTTTTCTGGCACATATTCTGATCAGTGGCAGTTCAACTGTCAAGTTTGGACCACTGTGTTAACTAAGCTACCTTAGAGCATCTGACCTATGTCCTTTTATATAGCTTCTTTCAGCATGGTATCTATAAGTATATCAGAATTTGTGTTGGTAATTTCCACATTGTGAGTACTGTCGGCTCCTGAGAGATGTAAAAGGTGGAAATGGGCAGAGTTTCAGATAGTACATGCTGGACAGTTTCCACATGCATATTAGTTATTTCCTTTTTCTGTTGCTTTCTGACACACTCTAGAGACTTGTGTATGGCAAGCTCTTTATGCCATGGGTTTGCACTACATTTTAACTTGTAGCCTTGTTGCTGCTCCTAATTAGTTTTTTGATTTTTGACAAGACTATATAGCTAAATTAACCCGGTCTCTTTGCCTGTGAGAACAGTCGTTTTTAGGTCTTGGAGAGGCGTGGGCTTGAGCAGCGAAGCTGCTCAGGCCATGCCTCTTCGAGAGATATTGTTTGTAAAAAGGGTACTGTCCGCCTCGCCCCCTTTTTCATTGGGTAGCGTCAGCGTTCATGGTAAACCCTGGCTTCCCATTGGAAAAGAGGGGTTTTGGGTGCCACCCTGTCCGCTTTTTAGACAGCCCCTCCGGACACCGTGGCCTGTTTTACGACTATGGTGAAGAACTTTTATCTGCTTGATTATTTTAACAGATAAGAACATTCCTCACCACAGCTGTGAAGCAGGCACGGAGAGCGGAGGCGCAGGGGGCCAAGGGGACTGCAGCTCTCCAGGCCGGGCTCCCCCTCCCAGCATCTGCCAGCAGACACTGCAGCAGGGTAGAGTATCTCTCCCCCCCCCCCACCCTCCCAGCTTCAGCCTCTTCAGTTGGCTGAGAAGCACGGTGCTCAGCAGCAGCTCGCCACCTTCTCTCTGTCTTTTCACTCGAGCCACTCTGCCCCCTCCCTGGCTCTACTTCGAACTTTTGTTCCCCTGGATAGACTGACTGCCTGCCAGCAACATACAGAAACAATCTTAGGTGACACGCTCCCTCTGTGTGTAGAGGCACTGGAAGACCAACACTCCGTGCCAGTAACACAGGCAGGTGCACACAGAAGCTATCCAACTGAGTAACATAGGTGACAGTCAGAGAGGAGACAGGAAGATGGACAGACTGACACCAACAATCCAAGTCAGAGGCACAGACACGCTGACCACAAAACAATGTGAATCTGACGCAGGCAGGGTCACAGTGCAATAGAAGAGGCAGGAAGACAGAAAGTCAGACACACAACAACAATCTGACTCAGCGACACAGGCAGGGGCAGACAAAGGCACACAGAGAAGAGTCCGGAATATAGAAAGAAAGTCACAGGCAGGCAGGATCAAAGTGTCATGGAAGAGGGGGGAGACAGAAAGGCAGACACAAAACAACAATCTGCCTCAGTGCCAGAGAGGCACGCACAGTCATAAAACAGGGTGCTGTAGGCGTTGTGGGTTGAGTGGTGCTGTAGGCGTTGTGGGTTGAGTGGTGCTGTAGGCGTTGTGGGTTGAGTGGTGCTGTAGGCGTTGCGGGTTGAGTGGTGCTGTAGGCGTTGCGGGTTGAGTGGTGCTGTAGGCGTTGCGGGTTGAGTGGTGCTGTAGGCGTTGCGGGTTGAGTGGTGCTGTAGGCGTTGCGGGTTGAGTGGTGCTGTAGACGTTGCGGGTTGAGTGGTGCTGTAGGCGTTGCGGGTTGAGTGGTGCTGTACGCGGTGGGGGTTGAGTGGTGATGTAGGCGGTTCACGTTTTCAGCAGGCACACTCCTCCAGCCGTCAGTGCACACTTTCACCAGGCACACACCACTATACGTCACTGCACAGCAATCGCAGTATGGCGCACTTTACTTCAAAACATATTCATCTAAAGCGCAGCATGCCACTATTGCTACAAAAATAAATACACATTTTTTGGCCTACAATTTATAGACTTTTGTTGCAGTTGGTATTGCAATATTTAGCAATGCCAATAGCTCAAACTTAATTAACCCAAGACCTCTTGCATTGTAAATGCCTGTTAATGTGTGTCATCTTGGGTGTTAATTGAGCCAGGAAGGCCCATTGTGATATTTATTGTTGTGATTGAGAATTTGTACTTGTATGTCTTTTGTACTACAAGATTCAGTTATTTTTTGTATGTTTTGGTCCACTATTATTTCTCTGTGGCACAGTGAATAATTCTGTACCTTGTTACATGTAAGGTAAACCCAATGGTACTTGAACCTGGGTATTCAATAGTACAAAAAAGGGCGGTCCCAGTAGACCATATTAAAAGGGTCACCTTCTCCAGCACAATCCATTGGAGATCTTCCTGTCCATGCCTCTCGGTTTTGAAGTGTTCAACCAGTGGTGCTCCCTGGACATCGCATCTTATTCTGCTGCAGTGTTGCAGGATTGGCGCCTTGATTTTTTGCTGGGTCTGACCTACATAGATAAGCCCACAGGGGCATGTAATGCAGTAGATCACGTTATTGGTGTTGCAGTTTGTCAATGACTTTAAATCGATGCCATGTTTGTATACAAATCGCTTGGTCTGTACAGTCATCTTACAGGCTTTGCATTGTCCGCATTTGTGGGCTTATCTATGTAGGTCAGACCCAGCAAAAAATCAAGGCACGAATCCTGCAACACTGCAGCAGAATAAGATGCGATGTCCCGGGAGCACCACTGGTTGAACACTTCAAGACCGCGCGGCATGGACGGAAGTTTCCATTTTTAGAACTTCGCCCATTTACTTTAATTTCATTTACCCTAGGTGCCCCACAACACTCACCTCCTACGTCTGAGTCCTGAGGAAGACCCCATAGTAAGGTGGAAATCAACCTACGCTGTACAGGGCTCGAAACGTCGACATTCTTATCCCTACCAGCCCACAAACAGACTATTTTTGCTGTTGTTCATTGCATGGGCTAGGCCAACAACTATTAAACATCTTATGTGGCTAAATAATAAGCATATTGGACGTCAACTGTGAATTGTGTGACTGCACCACTCTTCTGAACTGTTCACACCACTTCATCCTTCACCAAATCATATACTTTTACCCACTACCCCCCTCCTCCTTTCTGGGCACAATGTTAATGCAATCCTAAAAGTATTATTTCATATATTTGCTGAAACGAGGGTGTGATTAAACAACATCCCTCAGTACTTTAGTGTATGTATTTCTTTGTGTATATTGTGAATAATTGTGCAATCATCTTTGTTTTTTAATGTTGTCTACTGGAACCGCCCTGTTTTGTACAATTTTGTACCTTGGGCGATGTTTCACATGCTCCTCCCTGACGTAGTAAGGAAAGGTATAAAACAGTTATTAAAAATGACTTTCTACACAATTCAATTTTTTCTTTTCCTCCCTTAGGTGAAAAAGGTGTGAGGGTTGAACTCAACAAACCTTCAGATAGAATTGAAAAAGAAGATTAAGTCCTGCTATCCAGCAGTATACTTTACATATTCTTACCGTTGATCCTTGAAGCTTCTAAGTTAGCTTTTGAATGTGAATCCATGGGACTACATGAAACAGATGGCCCATCTGCACTATGAATTGAACTCTGCATTCAGTTTGCTACCGACAGGAGAATTTTACTGCGAACAGATATTTTTCCTCATGATTGACTTTCAGGCTGCAACTCCTTCTGTGAAGAATATGCGCTATCAGCGAAACATCTGCACACGCGAACATGAAAGAAGTCCTGTGCCTAACGTTTTCCATGATTCTTCTGTCTGAAATGTTGCTCAACAGAATCTGATTTCCCTCCCAATTTTCTATGTAGTAAAATTAGAAATTCAAGTAATTTTTTTATGACAAGGTACACTTTTTCAAAGTTGGTGAAAGAAAAATACAGTGTTGTCCTCAAACGCATTGCTCTATTTTTATAAGATTTTCGGTCTGTTCTTTTCTTCGACGAACGATCTAACTGACTTAATTCTGTGATGCCAATCTGCATCAATTTAGTATTTCATTTTCCATCTAAAGTCAAAAAGGAGCACTTTACTTGCCAACTGATTGTTTATCTATGTTTTGTCTTTTAGTTGGAACCTTAAAACAATAGCTGCTGTGTATTACTTTATGCTGACTGAAATTGAGGAAAAAAATCTTATGATGAATCCTAGTAATATATAATGAAATCTAGAGGGATGAGATTCTAAGTGCTTTAAAAAATAGATGCCATTATAAAATCAATTACGTGACTTGTTTCTTCTTTAAAGGCATTGGTAAACATCAGGCATTACAGTTAAAGGCTATCTTTTAAAATAGTTTTTTCCACATGCAGGTTATAGTATTGTTTTTTAATCTGTTTTTGTTCTGCTTAAGTTCACACTAGAGTTCCTGTAACTAACTGAAATTTAGTATCTAAGGAACTCTTATGGTTCAGAGCATTTAATTTTATATTTTGCCGAGCCAGACTTGTTAGTCGCAGAGGAGAAGCAAATGTTTCCATTACCAGTGGTTGTCCTGAAATGCGAGTTTATTTAATGATGTAACATTTACAGTAGTATTTTTTAGAAAAGGTCTGATTTAAGAGTGTACAAGACAGGAAACATTTTATCACTTTTTATTTATTGTGTCCTCTTACAAATTATTTTCTCTGAAATATCAACTTTGTGATTCAGGTTTATCAAAGGCGATAGTGTGCAAAAGAAGTGTAATGGGCAATGACTATTTGTGGTTACAATAAACAGTTAAGTCAAAGCAGTCTGTTCCTGTAGGAGTCTTCAGTAAGCTGCAGGTCTAACCGGTATGGTTTCAGGCTGTTTCCCTCATTTTTTTGTTGTACATTTGTTTAGGTAGGTGTCTGAAGATTTCTCTTAATAGATTGTCCTCTTTTACTGCTATATTTATCTTTCTCCCTTTGTTCCCCGTTCCTGGGCATCAATACATATTGCAAAAATAGATGTGGCATCTGAACTGAAAATGGAGTTTGGAAAATTATTAAACAAAAAATATCACTTGGATAATCCATAAATTATGTTGTCTGTCAGCAGGATCTGGTCTACTGGTGCAATATGTCTTAGGTTCAGCACTCAAAGCATTAAATGCATGGCCATTGGCTGGACAAGCTTGCCAAACTCTCAGAATGTGTTGGCCAGTGGTATGTACTAAAAAGATGTCCTAAAAGCATCTACTCTTAATTCCATATAGTGATATATAGGTCATTTGAACCCACTTCAACTGAAACCTATACAACAGCATTTGGATGGGTGCGATGGCTGTAAGTTTGCAAATATTTTACAGTATCCAGGTAGTTGTTTTATTCCTAGTTGCATTTGGAATAGCTTTGTAGAATAAACGTTTATAGTTAAAAACTAATCTGAATTTGTGAACTGTAAAACACAGGTGAGTGGCAAGTCTGAAAAGCCCACATGTAGTTATGTAGAAAATGAGACCAATGTCCCTGTCCTGCTTACTGGTGACATTAGCATTCATATAGCCAAGCAATCCTATTAACATGGCAATTATACTTTGGATATTGTGAGGAGAAGTGCTGAGTAGAGATCTGTGATTCTATGTCGTGACCCGGAAGCTTAGATTATGCTTTTCTTCTTTCGCTTTACTATGAATACAGAAAAAAATGGCATTTTACAACATTTAAACTACTCTTCCCATGAACATCAGGGAACAGAGAAACATCTAACACATTATTAGTCCTTCCTTCATGACCATAGCCATGCATCCACAGTCATTTGTCTCTGTTTGACCATCCTCTTTCTTCGCAGCCAGTTGTCACCTTTCTTGTTTCTCTCTTGTTTGGGTAAGCCTAAAAGTTTAAATGTTTTTGTACTGCTGCGATTGACTTGATATTTTCTCTACAGTTTCCCCATGATAACGGGAACGCATTTCTGCGCTCCTTATGCACCCTGCCAATTTTGTTTGATTATAGTGCGGTCGTCTGCCCGCGTGAGTGTGGCTCCGAGCGTCTCTATCATGTTGGGAGTTAGACGTGCGCCACGGGAGCCTTATGCACGCCCAAGCCGACCCTCTGCTGTCCAGGGTGATGCCTGGTACTCTGCCAGGTCTGTGAGCCCCAATCTCTTTCTTTTTTTAACTCTTTATATTGAAAATAAAGCGGCATGTTCGATAACTGAAACACATTTCACATGTAGTCATTGGAACACATTGTAGTAGAACCGTGATTAACCAATTCTCCCCAGTGCAGCAGAGACGATATCAAGAAAAACACATAATTCAAAAATAACAGCCTCCAACCCCCTGGCGGTTCACAAATCTCCCCCCGGAATGTGTTCCAAGGCCCCCAAATTCGCGACCATTTTTTCGGGCAGCCCCTGGAGAGATAAATAGGTATCTGTCACCATGCACCAGTCCATGTCCTTGGCGCGGTCCACAATGCTCGGTGAAGTCTGAGCCCTCAACAGTCGTTGGATATTCCGCTTTGCTACTATGAAGCCCATTGTGACCCATGTTCTTATCTGGCTGGAAGATCATTGGGGTCCCATATGTTCAACAAAATCAATTTGATATTGCACTATATCTGCCGCCCCATTACTTCCTCCATCATTGATACCACCCCCTCCAAGAATCTCTGAATTGTCGCATTCCCAAAGTGTATGGATGAAAGTGCCCTCCTGGCCGCACTGTCGAGCACACCCACTTTCCTGGGCGTACCCCATGTGAACCAATGCGGTTCCGGATAGATACATCCTGTGAAAGAGTTTTAGCTGAACCAATCGGAGCCTGGAGGAGATAGCAACCTCACGGGGAGAAGCCACCGCGGCTCACCATTCCTCATCCTCCTTCACGCCGGCAACATTGTGGTCCCACTTAACTCTGAGCTGTAGTAGGGGATTGGTCATGTTGTTTATAAGCTTCTTGTATATGAGGGGTATGGCCTTTTCCGGCAGATCCCCATCTAAAATCCTGTCTTCCAGATGGGAGGAAACCGGGAGGGCCGTACCCCTAGGAAGAGCTGAAGTAGTGAGTGTCTAATTTGAAGATACTGGAACTGCTCTGTACCGGCCATCTCATATTCTTGTGTTAATTGAGCGAACAACAGGACGTTACCGGATTTCAAGAGGTCTCCAATTCTGGAGATACCAATGGTATCCCATTTGTCGAACCCCAAGGAGCGTGACAGCCTACCCAGCTGGTCACAATGCCAAAGGGGCGTGGCCCGAGTAAGTTTACCCTCCCAACCCAGGCTTCTAGAGACTTCATTCCATACATGCACCGCGTGTTTAGTCGGGCCGGTTAAGAAGTTTTTCAGAGATTTTGTATATAGTGCACCCTCAAACCCACATCTGGGGCGAAGCCATTGATCAATCCGAAATGCTGGGTCATCATGTCGCCTGTATGTGCATTGGCTGATGGCAGCAAGCTATGAGGCCCAGTAGTATCTTTTCATGCCTGGAAGCCCGATGACACCATCAAACCATCGCAGTGTGAGCTTATGCATGGCTATGCGGGGTGATTAACCCTCCCATAGCAAGTCCCGCACCGTACTCTCCAACTCTTTAAAGTAGGATGCCTTGACCGGAAAGGGTGTAGGAAGACTGGGGAGGGACATCATCTTGAATTAGGCTGCTCGGCCAAGGAGGGTGAGGGGGAGCGCTTTTCAGTGTTGGACGTCAGATTTGAGGCGCTCTAGTGGTGGCCGAAGGTTGGTGTCATAAAATCGCGTCAGGTCTTTTGATACCCAGATCCCCAAGTATTTGAAGCAATCAACAGCCTCTCTCAGCTGGCAACCCCGAGGAAGTAGAGGTCTCCACCCACTAAGGAAATAGAGGACCGATTTAGACCAGTTTATCCTATAGCCAGCGAAGCGCTGAAAGATATCCATTACCACATTAAGGGGCTTGGCCGGAGAGGCGAGAGAGAGCAGGATATTGTCGGCTTATAAAGATATTCGATCCTCCCATCCATATGCCCAGTTAAGGCCTCATATAGCGGGGTCCTAGCGGATCCAAGCTGCAACGGGTTTCAAGGCCAAAGCAAAAAGGAGCGCTGACTGGGGCAACCTTGACTGGTGCCCCGACCAAGAGAGAGGACGAGATTTTCGGTTGTTTACAACCACTTGCGCCAACGGTTGACAATACAGTAAACACACCTAGCTAATAAATACCGGACCAAATCCTAACTTGCGTAACACCGCAAACATATATGGCCATTCTATGGTGTCAAAGGCCGAAGCAGCGTCCAGGGATGCCACAACTGTATCTTCTCTGATCGTATCTGCTCTACAAAGCACTGTGTGTAATCTACGGAGGTTTAGAGACATGTTTCTTGCGGCCATGAACCTGGACTGGTCTGGGTGAATCAGGTTAGGAAGAACTAATAGCAAGCGAGTAGCCAGAACTTTTGCAAGTATCTAAGCCTCGCGAATTAAGGAGCGAGATGGGTCTATATGAGGAACACTGATCAGCGGGTTTACCCGCTTTGCGGATAACAATAATGTTGGCTAGTCTATGATCTTTAGGAAGAATTCCTAACTCTTTACTTTCTTTAAACATGGCAGTGATAAAAGGGGTGTTCACGCCCACCGTCAGCTTGAATATTTCTATGGGGATCCTGTTAGGGCCCGGCGCTTCCCCCGCAAATCGTGGATGGCCCTCTCTACTTCGGACACTGTAACATCCCGGTCTAAGTCAAGACTCTCCTCCTCTGTGACCACCGGCATAAATATATCACATAAAAGGGAAGCAGCCTCGTCCTTCGAATGGGTCGTACTGGAAGAGTACAGGGAATGGTAGTATCTACCAAAAGCATCGCTATTTCTTTCGGATCAGTGGTACGGGAATGTGAGTCGACTGCAATTTCAGCCACTACACGCCGTGCCCCATCTCTGCGATCTAGCCATGCCAGCAATTTGCCTGCTTTGTCGCTTATATCATAAATCCTGCTAAGGGTAGCCCGATACTGTGCCTTAGCCTTATCCATGACTAGGTCTGAGAGTTCCTTAACTTTAATACGAAGCTGCTGACGCACTTCTTCAGAGTCTTGCACTCTAACTGCATTCCAATTCTAGGACCTCCCCCTCAATATGCGTCACGGCGGCTGCCTCTTCCTTTCATTGCCCTGAAATTTGCCCCAGGACCATCCCTCGAATAACAGTCTTATCGGCCTCCCAAAGCGAAACGGATGAGCTGACTGACCCCAGTTTTTTTTGGAAATACAGGTCAGTTTCAGCGAGGACCTTATCTCTAATGAGGGGAGGGGTGTGAGATACCACAAATTGATCGGTGCCACGAGGCCAAACAAGGGCTCACCTACCTCCATTCTCTACAATATGGGGGAGCAATCCGATATGCCCCTGGCCAAGTGTCGTATTTCTTTGACGGCATGAAGATGATGTGTAGGAGTAAGCACATAGTCAATACGTGACATAGTGCCATGGGGACCCGAAAGATGTGTGTATTGGAGTTCCCCTGGGTGTAGGCACCTCCAGACATCCGCCAGTCCCAATGCACCCAAGAAGCTATGGATCCGTTTACGCGAGAGTGGCAGGACTTTTTGGGGCCAGCGATCCAAGGAGTCTGAGACAATAGAATTAAAATCTCCACCAATCAGCAAACGCTAGTCAGGAAGGCCCAGGAGAAGGTCGCCAAGATCAATAAAGGCTTGCGTGTGGAGACCCGGCGGAATGTATACTGAGTCCAAGTTAAGAATGGCTCCCTTCCAGGCTCCAGACAGAGCTACAAATCTACCCAGCGGGTCCTCGCAGACCGAATTTATCGTTAAGGGAAAAGCTTTGCGAACAAGGATGCCCACCCCTCGGGAGCCTGACCAAAAGTGGATTGGGCCACCATCTGAAAACCCCATTGTGACAGGGCCTTACAACTGTTTTCTAGCAAGTGGGTCTCCTAGAGAAACACAACATCCAGCAGGTGTCGTTTCAGGAATTGGAGAACCACCCCTCTCATTATCCTGTCTCCCAAACGATTCACATTCCATGAGAGCAAATTAATGTCTTTCCACGCAAAGTACCAAACAGTTGAAAGTGGAGATATAAGATGCTCTGGGGAGAAGCAAGCCAGGGGAGTGCACATGCGAATTTCCCTACACTTCTGAGTTTCATGGTCAATAACAGTGTTGCCAACACTGTGTCTACTGCTACTGACATCTGAATCCGAGATTACATATCATGCCTGAACAACCACGATGCCCAAACCAGAACACAAAAACAAAGCTCACTGACCCATTATGCATTACCTAACCCCCAACCCCCCCCCCCCCCGCCTCCCTGCTTGGCCGTTAAAAAACTCCCCGCCCCACAAACTAGAAGAGTGGCTATCGCCCACCCTTCCAAAAACTTAACAGGTGCGTGTTGCCAAACCGAGCACACAACTCTAGGAATTTTACGGTTTCGATAATAACTACAGCCTAATAGACTTGCTATAGAAATATCGATGAAGACCTAAGATATAACCACAATCACACACATATATGGCAAAGGAACTGGCTAAGGTAAGGAAATACTAATCAACAAGTAATTTAAGGCAGTCCAGCTCGATAGAGCGAAAGTTTGATGCCGGTGTTGGAGCTGAACCCCATCCCACAGTCTTAACTTATCGGAGTCAATCAATCCACCCAAAGGAAGAGCATACAGACCAGTTATTCGACTTCACCTGCCGCCTCATCACAGTCAGGGAGCTATCACCTGAGGCCCGGGCATCTCCACCCATTCTCACGCCCCGGGCCCGATTAGAGTGGCGGCCAGCCGTTTGCAATCCTTCTAGCCAGTCCCAGGTCTCCTCCAGGCTGATGAAGAACCAGGATTTTCCCTCCGACTACACCCTCAACTTGGCCGGAAACATCATAGCATATTTCAGTTCCTTGTCTCGGAGCGCTCTCTTTACTTCCAGGAAGCTACGTCGCTGTCTTTGCACCTTGAGGGGGAAGTCTGGGAAGAAAGTGATGCGACTATTCTGGTATTCCACAGGGGGGGCGGACCGGGGACATTGCAGGATGACGTCCTGTGAGAAGTTGGCCTGATATATGATGTTTCCAATTCTGGAACCACCTTGTATCAGTCCAAACAATCCCTTATGGTGTCTGGTTGTAAGTCAACCTTATAGACAAGCTATACTAAGGGTAGCATGGACTAAGCAGCCTTAAAGGCTTAACTCTAGAGGTCGTGTTAAGCAAGCTGTTTTACCAATCACAATCCTGTAATATCAAATGAAAGGACACCACACAAGTATATATTATAAAAATATATGTATTTATTACTAGAATAATCCTCTGTACTCTTTATGAGTACAGAGGCACAAGCGTTTAAACAAAAGCACAGTTAAACATATGAAAGTTGCACAGTTATGGATAAGGCGTGGGGGGGCCACGCAAACCATATATTAAAAAAATGGTATAAGAGATACCAATCGAACAGTGGTTAGGCCTAGGGAATCGCTGGGAGCAGTCGGGACTAGCAATGCTGGAGTCGGGAAAAGCCCGCGGGATTCGGGTGCAGCGCTTAAAGCACAGGCATGCACCAATGCAAAGTCAATGGTGCGTAAAAGTTATAAAGTTACAGTTTAAGAATACTTCCGCTCAACCTAGAAGGACGAAACTTAAGACACATACACTAGAGGTGTGTACCATTGTGGGAACACCGGCGTTGCTGAGTTACCTCACCCACAGGAAGCGGGTGCACAGGTGCGAAGTAGTGTCTGGTTTTGTCACGCAGGTTGCTGGTGCTTGGAGCTGAAGATGCTGCAGGCGTCGAGACGAGAAGTGTCCGGTGTGATCCAAGGGTGGATCGAAGTTAAAGATGATCTGAAAGCAGAGGGGACAGAGTCTGGGTCACTTAGCAGTGACCAGGGTGGAACCAGGCAATGTCGGGCGCTTTCAGGTCGCTGACGGGTCGCCTCTCTCCGCTGCCACGTGGACTCTGGGACACCGAGGATGTCCAGGAGTGGATCACGAGCTGTCCCACGCAGGCTATCGCTGTTGGCGGTGTCGGCTTCCGGATTGGAGCAAACAACCCTTGGCAAGGGCAACCCGCGCAGGATTCGAAGATGGCGTTACACTCGGACCAGGAGGGTCAGAGCGGGTGCTCCTTTTCAGAGGAGCAAGTGCAAGTCTGGAGCAACCAGAATCACAAGTTAGTTTTCAAGGTTCGTCGGCACAGGGGCCACAAGCCAACGGGCAAGTGACCGGGCCAACGCGTTGAGCCAAAAGATGCAGAAGGGCCCCACGCAGCACTCGGTGAGTGTAGAGGGGTGAGCTGCGGTGCAAGAGAGGCCCAGGGCTGGGGCTTCTCAAACCCCAGTGCACAGCTTCGAGGGTCACTCGTGGGCTGCACGGTCAGCGTCTCGTGGTCTTTTCAAGATGGCGGGCCCCACGCTTCAGGTCGCCTCCACGGGTCTCAGCTCTGCAGGGACTGTTGATCGGGCTGTTAAAAGGCAGGCACGCTTGGTCTTGTCGAACTCTGTCGCTCGAGTTCCGACGGGAACTGCAACAAAGCAAACGTCGAGGTGCTGGATGGTGCCTGTTTGCACAGGGTGGTCACTCCTTGACCTCAAGGGAGATTCTTCAGTCTTCTACGTCGAGTAGGATGTCGAAGGGTCCAGAGTTTCGTTTCATAAGTTTCAGTCAGGATAATCCGAGTGCTTTGGCACTGCTCCCATTCTTACACCAATCTAGGGGGCTGGATTACCTGCTAGTTCCCCTCCTATGGGTGGGACCCAGGAAAGGGGTGGTTACACCCCTTTCCCTTTGTCCAGGTCGCGCTGGGACTGGGGCTGGTGTGCCCCAGAACCGGTTTGACCGGATTATGCAAGGGGAAGCCTTGTGCGCCCCAGGCACTGTCTGGTTTCTTTCAAACCTCCCTGCTACAATCCACTATCTCCTGTCTGGGGTGGTGTGACACCTCCCCGCGACAGGAAAGCCTTTGTCCAGGCCTCCTCAGCTGAGTTTCGATCAGCAGCAGGAGGTCAGACTCGTGTCTGTGGCAGAAGCGTCCATTTTGTGATGCCGAGGCTCTTTTAAAATCAACCGCGTTTCAGTAAAGTAAAATGTCTTCTCCCTCTAGAGGGGTGGAATGCTATCCCTGTCGACAGGACTGTCGAGGGGATAGTATTCCAAATCGTATGACACCTTACACGACATGTTTTGATAAAGCCAAACCAAAGTTAACATATAACCGCGATGGATTATAATGCACTTACTAGTATATGGTATGGCATTATCCCGGAACAGCTTAGGGAGTTGTTCCCGACAGCTGCAGACAGGCTCCGCTCATGCTAGAGCACCATCTCACGTTAAACCACACACTCTGCCTCCAGGATTGATAAGGCCTTCCATAGAAGTGACTCACAGGTTTGTGTGTCCAGATATAGGTATACTATATCTAAGCAAGAGGTGATTACACCAACTTGCCCCAGCTGAGGGATCAGCCAGTTGTGTCAATTTAAGAACCAGCCAGGGGTGGCAAATGCTATGCTGCAGCCCCTGGTAGGCCTTGGTGGCACCTATGTCCTGAGCACCTATAGTGCATGGTACAGGGGCTGACAAGGAATCCAGTTCCAATTGGGTTATGTACCTATAGTACATGTATGTGAATTTAGAGAGAGAACAGCAGGCTGGGGGTCTGATTAGCAGGCCCACAGCCTCATTAAGTCGAAAACCAGTGAAGCAAAAAGCAAAAAATTGGGGTGACCATAGGATAGCAGACCCTACTCTCCTACACGTCCTGATCACGGAAGTTAAAGATTCTATTAAGAAGCTGCCTCGGGCGGTGGCGGGGGGTCCCGGGTTGCGGTCGGCCACCCGATGCGCCCATTCCACTGAAAAGAAATTGGAGAGTCCCTCTGGCTTGAGATAGGTTGTGATCAGCTCCTCTACTAAAAGGTCCGCTGAACACCCCTCTGCATGCTCAGGCACCCCAATTATACGGATATTATTGCGTCTGGAGCGCCCTTCATAGTTGTCAAGCTGTGCTTCAAGTTTCGTATCGTGCTTTTGTAGCTCCTCCATCCTCTTCTGCCGGTCGGACTTGTCCTCCACCAGGGAGGAAGTCTTGATTTCAACATCTTTCAATCGTGAGTTCATTGAATGCATGTCCTCCCTGACGAGGGTCCACCTTAGTGGACACCGCATCTATGTGCGACTCCATCGATGTGCGGACGGTGTTAATGGCCTCAAGGATATCCTGCAGTGTAGGTACTCGGCTTCCCACCGGGTTCAGACTTGTCAGCCGCGCCCCCCCCTTGGGGCTCGCTCCAGGACCTCCAGTCCGGAGGGCTGTCCGCGAGCCGCGTCCACCTACGAGTGGGTTCATCCACGGTCGATATAGGCGCCACGTGGATAGTCAGCCACACAACTCCAGAGTCCACCTCTCCACGGCAAGCAGTCTGACGATTTTCTGAAGCGCGGGCCTCTGCGATCTGGCGTCCAGCAACGCAGTCACCACCAAGGCCGAAGCGAGCGAATATCACCTACACACAGCTAGTCGCAAAGGTCTGCAGCAGTATCCTGATCAGTGAGCCTCCTGCCTCACGAACAGCGGGTTGGCGATTCGTCCCAAGTCACACCTTCCATACATCACACCTTCCATACAGAGAAGCAGATGCAGCGATCATACGGTCCAATAGCGGGACGGAAACTCTGTGGTGTTCCCGACACTGGCTGTGTGTCTGTCGACAATCTGGGTCACACGATGCCTGTGTGACGATCCGATGGGCAGCCTGGCATTACTCCGCCACCCAGTCAGACTATGGATGATACAGGTGCTGACCACTGTAGGTATGTGCATGGAGCTCCGCCAGGATATGAGCGGGTGCGCATCTCCCCCACACAAGACAGTGGTACAGTGTGGGTGACAACTACACAGGGGTCAGTCGCTTGTGCTTGGTGGCAGTTACTGGTGCTTTCCTATGTGGCAGCTCTCATCGGGCAGGAGTGCAAAGCAGTATCCACAAGCAGTCATGGGGGGGCACTGAAGTGTCTGAGTCTGCATTCTGCCACAAGAACGAGCCATAGATCAGAAAAGCGGCCCCAGTTCTTACAGTGTCAAGAGCCGGGCTGCAATTAGTCCCATTGATGCAGCAGCACAGCGATCTCCTCCCTTTATGACCAATAACGAGCGGGGGCGTGCGAGGCACAACAAGCGATCTCCAGGCACCCCCGGCTGCAGATTTATCTGAGTGGAGGTCATAAGCAATGACTCCACAGATGGTGGCTTCCCGCCCCCAGTGGCCTCCCTGCCGCGCACGCCACACTCCATACCTTAAACCCACGGGGTGGGGTGCCAGCGGCAGTCAACAGTCCGTTCTCACCGTCCGGGACACCCCGCCAGATTTAGCGGGGTGTTGCACACAAGCCTGAGCAAGAGGCGGTCGCGCCGATTAATCCGCACAGCATGCAATGTTCCCAGCCAGCAGGCTGTCCGGACGCGCATTTTCCCTGCTCCGGCCCAACGTCGCTGTAGGAAGATGGATACCTGGCTATGGTTACCACAGATTCTTTGCCTAGTGTTTAGCTGGTTTTCGACTTAGTTGGCCTGGGATCCTGCTAATCAGGGCCCCAGGCTATCTGCTCTCTCTGTAAAATGGACTCCATGTACCCTAGGTACATCTCCAATTGGGTATTGGGTCACCTTATCAGCCCCTGTACAGTGTACTATAGGTACCCAGGGCATAGGTGCATCCAAGGCCTACCAGGGGCTGCAGCATATATTTTACCACCCCTGGCTTGCTATCCAAACTGACACAACTGGCTGATCACTCAGCTGGGGCAAGGTGGTGTAATCACCCCTTGCTTAGATATAGTTTACCTATATCTAGACCTATATCTGGACACATATACACCTATGGCAGGCCTTAACAATCCTGGAGGCAGAGTGCTTGGTTTTATGTGAGATGGTGCTCTAGCATGAGCTGAGCATGTCTGCAGCTTTCGGAACCATGTCCCTTAGCTGTTCTGGGATATTGCCATACCATATACTCTTAAGTGCATTATAATCCTCGCGGTTACTTGCTAAATTTGGTTTGACTTTATCAAAACATGTTGTGAAAGGTGTCATACGCTTTGGAATACTACCCCCTCGCCAGTTCTGGCGACGGGGGTTGCATTCCACCCTTCTAGAGGGAGAAGACATGTTACTTTGCTTAAACGCGGTTAAATCTAACCAGAGCCTCAGCATCACAAAATGGATGCTGCTGCCACAGACACGAGTCTGGCCTCCTGCTGCTGACCGAAACTCCGGCAGGGGAGGCCTGGACAATAGGTTTCCTGTCACAGGGAGGTGTTACACCATCCCAGACAGGAGATAGTGGATTGGGGCAGGGAGGGCTGAAAGAAACTAGACACTGCCTGTGGCACACAAGGTGTCCCATGCAAAGTCCAGTTCAAACCTGTGCCCGGGCTCTCCAGCCCCAGCTCTGGCGCGAAACTGGACAAAGCGAAAGGGGTGTAACCACCCCCTTCCTGGGTCCCACCCATAGGAGGGACCTAGCAGGTGATCCAGCCCCTTGATTTGGAATAAAGGTAGGAGCTGTGCCAATGCACATCAGATCATCCTGACTGAAACTTTGAAACAAAACTCTGGACTTTTTGACATCCTACTCAACGTAGAACACTGAAGAATCTCCCTTGTGGTCAAGGAGTGGCCACCCTGTGCAAGCAGGCACCATCAGCGCATTGAGACTTTATTTGTCGTTGCTCCCGCCGGAGCTCGAGCGACAGAGACCAACAAGACCCAGACTCCCAGACATCCGACAGCCCGATCCACAGTCCCATCAAAGCTGAGACCCGTGGAGGCAACACGAGACGTGGGACCGGCCATCTTGAAAAGTCGACGAAGTGCTTCCTGTGCAGCTCCCGAGGCACCCTCAACGCTGTGCTTTGGGGTTTGAGAAGCCCAAGCCCCGAGCAGCCTGTGCTCCAAAGATCACCCCTCCACACTCACCGAGTGCTGCGTGGGGCCCTTTTGCACTTTTCCTGCTCGACGCGTTGTCCGGTCACTTGCCCGTTGGCTACTGGCCTCTGAGACGACGAGCCTACGATTTTGAACTGCTGGTCTGGTTGCTCCAGACTGGCCATGGCTTCTCTGAAAAGGAGCCACCGATCTGACCTTCCCGGTCCGATCCAGAAGACATCTTCGAGTCCTGCGTGGGTTGCATTTGCCAAGGCTTGGTGACTCCGATTCGAGAACCGACAGCAAGAGCCTTCGTGGGTCAGCTAGTGTTCACCAGCTGGTCATCCTCGATCCTTCCTGGTCCACGTGGCAGCGGAGACAAACTACTCGACAGCTCCTGATCGCAACCCGACATTGCCTGGTTCCGTCCTAGTTCCATCCTGGTCACTGGTTAGTGACCCAGACTCTCTCCCCTCTGCTTTCAGGTCCTCTACATCTTCGATCCACCCTTGGATCCAACCGGACTCTTCTCTCCTGGCTGCCTGCAGCATCTTTTCCTCCAGACTCCATAGAACTTCACGAAGAAACCCGACTCACTTTGGCACCTATGCACCCGCTTCCTGTGGGTGAGGTAACGAGGGTACTCCTGTGCACCTGTAGTGATTTACATCCCTAGTGTCCTGGTTTGAAGTGGCTAAGTTCTAGTCCAGTCGGAAGTCTCCTAAACCTATCACTTTCTGATTTTTACGCACCATTGACTTGTATGGTAAACGCGGTTGTCTATAGACACTGCACCCGCATCCTGTGGGCCTCTTATGTCCTAACCTTCGTTAGTCCAGTGTAGGCCCAGCGATTCCCAAGGCCCTAGGCCTTACCATTGTTCGTGACGTGGTACTTATACCACTTTTTTAATATATGGTTTGAGGGGCCACCTGGCCTATCCATAATTGTGCAGCTTATTGTATGTTATTCTGAGTTCTTTGTTTAACGCTTTTGCTTCTGTGCTCATGAAGAGTATAGGGGATTATTCTAGAAATAAATACATATATTTTGTAATATATAACTTGTGTGGTGTCCTTTCATTTGGTATTTAAAAGGATTGCATATGGTAAAACAGCTGGCTTCACATGCCCTCTCGAGTTTAGCCTAAGACTGCGTTTGTCCATGCTACCCCTAGGATAGCTGGTCTATAAGATTGACTTACAACCAATCACCATAAGGGTCGTTTGGACTGGTGCAAGGTGCTCACTAGAATAGTGATCATCATATACCAGGCCAACTTCTCACAGTCGCAGATATCGCCGGCGCCTCTCAGAGCCTTTTATCCAGCCGAGGGTAGGTTTAAACAGTGCAGCGGCCTCTCCGGTTCTCAATTAGAGGTGTGTGGGCCCTTTTTTAGGTGAGAGAAGACGGATGTTTGACGGATTTGTCGCTCGGTCGGCCATCTCGTCGCTCGGCTTGGCCACCTAACCCCCCCCCCCCCATCCTACCCCCACGTGAGCCCCAATCTTATTTGTTTTTAATGCCCCAACTGGGGTTTGTATTTGGAGCCTCTAAGCTTCGCATAAGCCCTGCGATATGAATGCAATTGTGTCACCAGTAAGCAGGACAGCTACATTGGCCTAATTTTCTACATAATTGCAGGTGGCCTTTTCAGACTAGCCACTGCGGGGTCAGTATCTACCAGTGAGGCCCTTAAAGCACCAGATTGCAAACCGTTACCAGACAGCATTGCCCTGTAAAAAAAACGTGTTGGGGTACCTGTGTCCCAGTGTAGCCACCCTCCAGTAGTGTGCCTCAGGCCATATAAATATCCCAGGGACACCCGCCATCCCCAATAGTGCACGCTTGCATGTCTAGTGCTTAGCCCCCTTCCCCCGAACTGGGCTGGAGCTGTCAGTTGTTCCTTTCTGCTGTGCAAGTGCCCAGGCAGTGTCCAAAGCACTCTGAGCTACCTCTTGGTGTGATGAGGAATAGAACTCTTTAATTACTCCAGTGGGACAACTATTTCTATGAGGCGGTAGATACCTAAATCTATATGGCATTTAATTAACTTATTGTAGCTGTGCCTTTTGGAGAGGATCGCGCAAGAGTGTACGAAAATTACAGCGCTTCAGGGACCTGTCCCTGTGATAGCCCAACCTCAATCCAGAAGCCCCATCCCGGAAGAAGAAATGTCTTCAAGGGGTAGATCATGATGCACTTGCATGTCTCAAGCCAACATGCCATGCTGAAACCCCTCCTCCTCGACCAGTTACTCCCGATCAATATGGTAATGTGGATTCCCCAGGAGACAGATGATGAGGCTGGTTCCTCCAGACCTTGGCACCCATCTTCAGACCCACCCCCATACCAGAAGCTGATGATGGTATGTTCAACCCAGATTATATGAACAATCCCAGGTCAACTAAATGGGTACCAGGGGACAAGGTAGCAAAGTATGTAGCAGGACGTCTACATAAACCTTTGGGGTTAAAAGCCCCCAACTGTCTCCTGGCCAAATGCCGCCGCCCTTCTCATGAGGGGTAGGTGGCTCCCACCCCAGATATAAATCAGAAGATGGCCACCTTTTTGACAAATGTTATCAAGGATCCCAAGTAAGGCAAAGACCGGTCCTGGCGTTCGTGCCAGTAGAAACTCCTTGACACCCCATAGGACCCATTACCATAATACTGGGCATGACTGGGAAGGTGTACAGATCTGCTATTTCCCCTGATGTCCTGTCCAACAGGGTACAACTGGCTTTAATCTTTATGGGATAGGCCAATTGTGCTCTTTAACGGAGTGTCCCTGCTTATCAAGGTTGACTCTGTTTGGGGATCTAGCTTCCTCTGAAGTGGGTGCTGTTACCCAGGGGGGGGCCTCTTTAGAGACCTCTTCGTGAAGGGGCCAGGAAAAATTGTAGTGACTTTCACATCTCTTGATAAGGCTCAGTCAAACATTGAGTGTTTGACTGCATGGGTCTTACAAACTGTACAAAATGTTCTAATAGAATTTTATGGCACCCCCTGGCAGTGTTCCCATCCAATCCCATTTGTTTCTCCAATCTCAATGCGGCCTTGATAGACGAGGTGTCAGCTAGGCCTGGGCTGTAAATCCCGTTCAGCTTGCGGAATTTGTGTAATTTTGCGTTCCACTGAGAACCTTTTTTGGTCAACACCAATGGGGACGAAGACCAGTTATCAACCTGCAGGACTTCAAACAGTGGGTTGACAGCTGCCTCATAATGGAGTGGATTCATCTCGGGGACGTGCTGTTGCCCGCGGATTGGATGGCACGCCAAGACCTGAAGGATGCATACCTGTCCATACCAATGTTACCCCTCCTAATCAGTTCCTTTACTTCGGGTGGCGCTCGCAGATGTAAGAGTTCACCACCCTCGTGTTTGGCCTGTCATCTGCACCATGGTGCTTCACAAACGTTCTAAAACTGGCAATGGGGTTTCTCAGGGCACAGGGCATACACCTGATTGTGTATTTGAACAGCATGCTCCTCATGACTCCGTGCCCCTTGAAGCTCATTGCAAAAACCACAGTTGATGGACAGAATGTAGAACAATGTCATACATTCACCCCAGTACAAGGATCTGGGCCTAAATCCATCTTTTTTTTGCACTCCACACCACCCTGGGTTAGACACTGGCTATATGCAAATCAGCTCTGACCCTGTGCCTCATGGGAACAGTCCAGTCCGAACTACCAAGCCATGTCTTTCCCAGACCAGAATCAAGCATCCAAGGACTGGTTTCTGGCTATCAGCCTGGATAGCTTAACTCCAGTGGTGTGTAGAGCCTGGGACTCTCGTCTGAGTATACCCAGCACACTCGGGGTGAAAATTGCAAAAAACACAGTTGATGGACAGAATGTAGAACAATGTCATACATTCACCCCAGTACAAGGATCTGGGCCTAAATCCATCGTTTTTTTGCACTCCACACCACCCTGGGTTAGACACTGGCTATATGCAAATCAGCTCTGACCCTGTGCCTCATGGGAACAGTCCAGTCCGAACTACCAAGCCATGTCTTTCCCAGACCGGAATCAAGCATCCAAGGACCGGTTTCTGGCTATCAGCCTTCATCAGCCTGGATAGCTTGACTCCAGTGGTGTGGAGAGACTGGGACTCACGTCTGAGTATACCCAGCACACTCTGGGTGAAAATTGCAAAAAACACAGTTGATGGACAGAATGTAGAACAATGTCATACATTCACCCCAGTACAAGGATCTGGGCCTAAATCCATCGTTTTTTTGCACTCAACACCACCCTGGGTTAGACACTGGCTATATGCAAATCAGCTCTGACCCTGTGCCTCATGGGAACAGCCCAGTCCGAACCACCAAGCCATGTCTTTCCCAGACCGGAATCAAGCATCCAAGGACCGGTTTCTGGCTATCAGCCTGGATAGCTTGACTCCAGTGGTGTGGAGAGCCTGGGACTCACGTCTGAGTATACCCAGCACACTCGGGGTGAAAATTGCAAAAAACACAGTTGAGGGACAGAATGTAGAACAATGTCATACATTCACCCCAGTACAAGGATCTGGGCCTAAATCCATCGTTTTTGTGCACTCCACACCACCCTGGGTTAGACACTGGCTATATGCAAATCAGCTCTGACCCTGTGCCTCATGGGAACAGTCCAGTCCGAACTACCAAGCCATGTCTTTCCCAGACCGGAATCAAGCATCCATGGACCGGTTTCTGGCTATCAGCCTTCATCAGCCTGGATAGCTTGACTCCAGTGGTGTGGAGAGCCTGGGACTCACGTCTGAGTATACCCAGCACACTCGGGGTGAAAATTGCAAAAAACACAGTTGATGGGTATGTTGTGTTTGCGACTGGGTGGGTATCCCGTGCTCCCAGATGTAGTACCAGTGCTGAATTTTCTCTCCACTCTGGCAGAGGACGGATTGCAGTACTGCGCGATTAATGCAGTCCGATCGGCTATTTCCGCAGGTCATGAACACCCCTTTGTCAGTGAACTACTTCAGGGTATAAGTCTATCTCTTCCACCCTAACCACAATATTCAGTGCTTTGGTATGTGAATCTAGTGTTGAACCTCTTTCTGTCATGACAACCAAATAAGTTTCTAACTCTGAAAGAAATTTCAGCCGAATTAGTGATGTTGCTCTGTCTTGTATCATGTCAACAGGTCTCAGATGTACGGGTTTTTGATATAACAGCAAGAGAATTTTCACAGGAAGGAGACATTTTCAATGTCGGTAGACGTACCAAGTCTAACACGCGTACGATTTCGGACCCAGCTCTCACAGAGTCCCTTAAGTTGTGTGTGGTACAATGCCTCCAAAGCCTATGAAGAAATGTCAGAATCCCGCCCCCTGGAAAAAGGCAGCTATTGATCAAGAAACCCATTCAAGACATTATATTCTTTTGCGTTGGGTGATGCAAGAGGCTTGAATTAACACTTCAGTGTTTGGTGCTCATTCAGCCAGGGGAGCAATGACTTCAAAGGCGTTCTCCCTAGGAGCATGTTTGGAAGACATCATGCATTCTGCAGACTGGTCCTCAGATTCAACTTTCAAAAAGGTTTATTTCAAACCAGTAATAGAGGTTGGTCGTTTGGCGGTGAGTAAGCTTTAAACTAGTGTAATCTGAGCCTCCGGTCCTGACATAAGAATTCAAATTTGCCAGGCTTGTGAAGGTAAGTTTCAATTCTATAAAAGGACACAAAGGCGAGGATTATCCCACCTGGAGATTATTTCAGCTACAGACCCTCCCCGCCAGTAAAGCGCTTATACTTTCAAAGAGTTCCATTGTATGAACATTGTGTGTACCCTCTAAGTTTCATTGCTTGTTGGGATATAAGTTTAGCCATGGATGTTCACTGTTCTGGTTGTCCTGATGTGGTATTCCAGGAGCACGAAACTGGAGACATATCTTTTGTTGCAGGAAATTATGGATTGCGTGTTTCACGCAAAGAAAGAGGACGGCCAGACCGAGACAAAGGACTATGTGGATGCATGGCTATGGTCATGAAGAAAGGACTAATGTGTTAGATGTTTCTCTTTTCCGTGGTGTTCATGGGAAGAGTAGTTTAAATGTGAAAATGGCTGCTGTTTTTTCTGTACACATAGTAAAGCGAAGGAAGAAAAGCATAATCCTTGCCTCTGAGTCTTTAATAGAATTAAAACTTCCCTTCACAAGGCTAGGCAAATTTTCATTCTGCATTGTTTTGACGGTAAAATGTGATCCATCAGAATGCAAGACCTCATCTAGTGCAAGAGTCCATATGCAGAGTTAGACTTTTGTACCAACTACTTTTGATGCTGGCCATGACAGAAAAGTTACTAGAACAAGAGATATAATCCACTATTTGAAACGTGTTCTTGTGATCAAGTACTGTTTTATTCTGCCATCTAGTGTTGGGTTTGTTATATTATAAGTAAGGCTCCCTGTTTTTACTGATCTTTAGAGCTAAATACAGACAGAAAGCTATGTTTTTCCTTGTCGGTATTTATTTTTAAATGCGGAAATTGGGTTGATTTTTGAGTGATTGTTAATACTCTCTGCCAGGCCAATAGCTGTGTGGATTGATAGCTATGGGGTGAAAAAAGAAAAGGTATTGGGGTTAAAAAAGAAAGGAAGTTAACTAAAGAGGCTTAAACAGCAGTGGATATGCACAAGGTTGATACTGAAATGTACATATTTTCATAGAAGTGCTTTGATGTATCTTCTGCCGGTGTTCATATCCTTAAAACTCGGCTGGCGTTCAGGCATGAGTACTTATTTATCAGTTAACTAAATCTGGAAATAAAGCAGTTTCATTTTTTTCATAAAACCTAAAATAAATATGGACAAATATAGATAACATTTGTAAAAAGCAATAAATATGGATACATACAGATGAAATGTCAAAAAAATACCATTAAACCACTAGCCCTGATTATAATTTTTTTTATTTCATATTGAAGTTGCGGTTTTATGAATGACACCTACCTACATTGTTTGCTTCTCCAGAGATCGTGTCTTTGAGAGTTCAATATAAATGTATTTTGTTGCATATTATTAGCCCAAGCATGTACCTCTTAAAATGTACATTTATAAACTCAACTGCCTTAGGCATTACTGAAAGTATCAATTTATATGTTGGGATTTAATTAAACTTAGGGAATCTCTTTTGTCTAGTAGTTCAAACAAAAAAATGATTTAGCACACAAATCTATGTGCAGTGACTGTTACAACTTCTCTCTGTAGTCCACTGCTTTATACGTACACCCCACACATGGTAAGGATTTATTCCGTTCTGAGGATGATGGAGAAAGTTGCCTGTTTATAGAGGGAGCCTAGCTGTTCCATTGTTTCGGTTAGTCATGATTTGAGATCACCCCCCCCCTTCACAAAGCGTAGCTTTGTTGCTTTCTAAGCCTATTTATTATCACCTGAGAAACTGCTTTTTATTTTAGTAAGCAAACTCTTGTAGTACGATATATGAATTCATCTCAGATTCACCTAGCTAGGATGCAGTGTAGTGTAGTACTGTGCATAGTAGAAAAGATTCAAGTTAGGTAAAAGAAGTGAGACATAGCGCCCCATAGGAATTCAGCCATGAATTTATCTCTCACTATGCAGTGAGTGACCAGCCCTATCCTCTCTAATATTTGTCTCTCAGAGGCTCATTTATGATGAATTGGGTTGGGATTGAAATTATCAATTCCTCTGATCCCATAAGTTCAGGAGAAACCCCTGTAGCTGAATACCTCTGGCATCTAACATATGGCCTAACAGGTTATGGTGGCTTGAAGTAGTAGAGATTGTGGGTATACCACCTCTTTCCTCCATGGAGGAGCATCATGAGTCAAAGGTGGGGAGGAGAGGGGGTTTATCTTGAACTGGACCTCTGCCCCATCTCTTATCTTAGTTCCAGAGGCATGTACAATGGCTACCCTGATTTGTTATGGAGTGCAAGAAAGTTTTTGTTTGAGGCATGTGAGATGTAGATCACATGCTTTGCATACTCCTGCAATCTAGTGTTGGTCTGTATGTGTGCAAGTTGTTTTTCTTCAAAGAAGTCTTTCTAGTCACGAGGTAGGGGGCTCCTCCTTTCGGTAATAGTGCGCATGGGCATCAACTCCATTGTTAGATTGTTTTTTCTGGGTTTGGACGAGTATTACTGTGCTCCCCTTTGAAACCGTTTCTTCGTGTTCCCCTCGGTGCGCAATCCACTCTACTCATGTCGGTATTGTTTCAAACGTGTATCCCCCTTCTCCATGTATCGCATCAGTCAAGGAAAGACTATTTTGATCGAAGATCTTCGGGAAGGCTGTCCGGCCTAACCCCCTCGGCCCACTTCGCAGTCGATGGAAAGTACCCCATTCAAATTCTGCCCTCAGTGCCACTCCAAGAACACGGAGTCGCACAAAGTGTGTAGCTTGTCTTTGGAACACAACAAACAGGACTGCTACATGTGCAGGTCGTTCCGATCAAAGAAAATGCTCTGTGATCGTCTGGCTCAATGTCGCGAAATGCAAAGTCAAAACGCCGAATACACGCTGGATATCCTCTGCAATAGATCTGAGCATGAATTCAATGCACAAGGGCTCAGGGAAGAACGAGAAGAACTTGCCTCCATTCTAGAATCGGACTCCAAGATGGAAGAAGACTTGCCACAAGGTCAATGTCCCGTGAGTACCGAACGCCCTTTTCACCCAAACTCAAGCTGTCCCGAAACAAAAGGCTTTGGTCCCACCCCTCTTGCGAGCCTCGGTCGGCACCGAGAAGATGTTTCTGACGCCCGCCCTCTTGCTCGGCACAGAAACATGTCACTAAGCCGTCCGGCTCGGGATTGAGTTTGCCAAAATCTGGCACCGAGCCGAAACATTCAGGCTCTGAAGAGATTTCAGGCTCAAAGCCCAAAACCGCTTCGGAGCAGAAATCATTGACACTGAAAACAAAACCTCCTGCACCGAAACCTTCCACATCGAAAACTCTTTCCACACTGGCACGAAAGTCCTTGGGGCTGAAACCCAAATGTGTTCCTCTGAAGCTGCAGGATCCAATTTTTGGCACCCCAACAGGACCCAATACAAAATGAACTCGATATAATTCCAGATACAGAACGTGTCCTTACTAAACCACCTAAAAAACACCAGCCTGAGTCAGAGGAAACATCTAATCATATTCCTTTGAAGAGGAAGAATGTAGGTAGTAACCCCTATCCTCCTCCTCTTCCCTGCACCACCTTCCCCACCATTGGAGCATTTATTCATTACACCAACTATTCACCACCACCTGATGTTGATGATAATGGAGATGGGGGTGACAATATTTCACCAATAGATCCCTGAAAGGATTACAACACTGATTCACCCACAGATAACGACCCAGATTTTTACCCTATAAAGCCTTCTCCTCCTGATGACAATGTAGGATATCTAGAATAACTTGCTAGAGCTGCAGAGTATCATGGGGTACAGTTTACACAAGGAATCTTTAGAGGAAGATTTCCTATTTGAAACGTTCAATAGCACACAAAGGGCTAGCCACACTTTACCTATGCTTAAAGGTATGATGAGACATGCCGAAGCTATATTTAAAGATCCAGTGCGTGCTCGCATTCTCACCCCTAGAATTGATAACAAATATAAGCCTGTTCCTTCAGATCCAGGCTTTATTAAAGGACAGTTACCACTAGACTCCTTAGTGGCCTCTAATGCCCGTAAACGGGCCAATTCACAGACTACAGGTGATGCTCCCCTCCTGACAGTCAAAACTATTAGATGCCTCCGGTAAATGAGTAGCCGCCCAGCAGCAAATCATTGGCGCATTGCCAACACCCAAGCCCTGCTAGTCAGATATGATCGGGCACTCTGGGACGAAATGGAGCAATTGCTACAATACCTCCCAGATGAGTATAAGCAAAAGCCCAGTATTTAGTCCAGGAAGGAAAGCTCTTATCCAATTCTTCAATTAGAAGCAGTTTAGATGCTGCAGACACCTCTGCTAGAGAGATCAACACTAGTGTGTTGTTAAGGAGACATGCATGGTTGAGGATTTCTGGTTTCAAACCCGAAGTACAACAGTCTATTTTAAATACTCCTTTTGGCAAGGAACAGCTCTTCGGGCCCACAGTAGATAAGTCTTAAGAATTTTTTTTTTTTTTAAGCAGAAGTTGCCAACTCTGTGGGAGCTCTGCAATCTCCCTTTAATCGGGGCTCCTTTCGTCGCACCTTCTATCGTGGAGGGTTGAAGCCCGTGTCCTCAGACAATACTGCTGCATCTTACAAAGGCAACAATCAATCTTCCTCTACAAGGGGCTTTTTCAGAGGAGGCTACAGAGGCAACAACAACAAAGGTCAAGGCATGCGTTCCACACCACGTGATTCCCTGTCCCCGCCCACAAGCCGTGACTTCCCTGCACCCCCATCATTTAAAACCCATTGAGGGTCGTCTTCTACAATTCCTCCCCATTTTTACCACTGACAAATGGGTGTTAGGAATTATCCAACATGGTTATTGCCTGGAGTTTACCAATAATCCTCCAAACATTCCACCACGTTCTCACAAACTGTCACCAGAACATTTACATCTACCTCAGCAAGAGGTCCAATCTCCTGTATAAAGGAGCCATAGAACCTCTAATGTTACAACATCAAGGGACAGGCGTGTACTACCTGTAATTTCTCATCCCAAAAAGGATGGCTCCTTTAGACCTATTCAAGTGCTCCCACTCCTACAGCAGGGCAATTTTCCACTCTAGACTTAACTACTGAAATAATAGGTTGTACTGCGCACTCCTTTTGAATTTACAAGAATCCAAATACTAATCTTATCAAATTCTTAGTCAGAGCGTGTTAGGCAGGAAGGAGATAGCTACCCTCCACTACAAAACCAAACTGATACTTCAAGTGTCAAAAGATCCCTTGACCCTACCTGCACTGCGTGATGCAAACAGCAGTTTACTCAACATTAAACAACAGTTTTCTGCTACTTACTATGTTTGTCACAATTTCCTATGTGTAACAAATTCATGAGATATCATTTAAATGAACTTTACAAATGCTATTTAATGAAACTTAAATGTTTGTCCATATCGTTAATGCATTTTTAACACGGACAACAACAACCTATACAATCAAGTTATACATAATCATGAGGTCATATTGATGTTGTCGTAGATCCCAATGCATTTCGGGATGCAAGATCCCTTCAGGGGAACTGTGAAAATCAAACCGGCTGTATCAACAACAACGTATTTAAGCACAGCAAAAGTGGTTTGAGTCACTACTATCAGTAAGTCAAAAGGACACATGTTCATCCTGTGTAAAAATGAAACTTGAGACAGAAACCTCCACCAAGAACAAGAATCTCATCTTATTGCTGGTAGAAGAATTGGCTAAAACCATTAAGGATCTAGAAGAGGAGATAGACCTCTTAAAAAATGAATTAACCAGGCAAATGGATGTGGAACATTGGGATGCCACTTTGAAGGAACTTAATGATAAACTAGAAAAGTAAGGCAAAGACACGCAAGATCGGAAACTACGGAAGTACAAACGGGACACCATAGATTATAAGCTCAACTAGGTGTACACCTGGGCTGAGGTGTACGCCCAGAGAAGACCCCCTCCAAAAACTGCGACATCGTCACAGGAGAGTGTAATCTCTGACCAAGTATTGTCAGTCTCCTGACAACCTCTAAGAGTAGAAACATCCTCAACATCTGTTGAGAGTGATGAAGCTCAAGCTTCAAGCAGTGGAGTTAATGCCCAACAATAGCTTGGTTTTTTAGAGAGGGGTCCAGTAACCGGAAAAACGCCAGAAACAACAGATTTCAGAAAACCCGCTGTGGGAAAGTAAACGGTCAGTCAAAACTTGCGGAGCAAGAACAAACCTTAGTAATCAACATCTCATCTAAAAATTTGAACAGACAACAATTACGGGTTTTGGAGAAAGGGACATCTTTTGTACCGACATATTGCAGCAACAAATTTGAGACCGAGATCACTCTATTTAAATTCATGCGGACATTGAGACTCCGTCAGTTCTTCAACAACATACTTCCAACTTTACCTGAGTTTTCACAACAAAAAAACTTCAGATTATAAAGAATTTAAAACTTCCAGCACTTTCATGCCATCAATTTCACACAAGATCTTAGACTCTTTTGAAATACTAGTCAGACAGGATTTACAGAATTTGCAATGGAATAAATGCACTAGAAAAAACATCAACAAACATGTTCATCAAAGAGTTGGCAAATGATACTTAAATTACCTTTCAAACAGCGGATACAGGAGGAGCCTTGGTCATAATGGATACGAAATGCTATGAGACCAAAGTATCGGAACATGTCAATGATCAAACAACGTATTTGAAGTTATCATATGATCCTGCAATGGAAATAGCACACACATTGGAGCTGATTTTGGATAAAGCACTGGAAATTAAATGGATAAACGCAAACACCAAAAAATTCCTAATCACTCACCATCCCAAACTGTACATGTTGCAGAAGATTCACAAGAGTTTACAAGGTCCTCCATTCAGACCAATTGTCAGCGGCTGTGGGTCCATCTTCGAGCCACTGGGTCAATACATTGATGAGTTCTTGCAACCTTTTGTGCAAAGGTGGGTTATGTTTGTGAGAGATACAGCACATTTTTTGCAATTATTACAAGCAGTGGCACTAGAGTCACGTGAGATTATTCTGTGTACAATAGATGTCACTGCATTGTATACATCTATTCCCTTGGAAGAAGGTCTAGAAGCTTGCGAATGGGCACTATTAAATTCAACCGATGTGGCCGTTCACAAAGTGTTCATATTGGAGCTGTTACAGTTTTGTTTACGCCATTCATATTTTTAGATGGAAAAAAGATCATTTTTTACAAATCAGTAGAACCTCCATGGGGTTTTCTGAAGCCCCCTCATTTGCTAATATTTTTATGGCAAAATTTGAAAACAATGTTATCCTCTCATATGCAGTATGGAATGAGCACACTAGTTTCTTTAAAAGGTTCATTGATGACATCTTTCTATTGTGGATCTGACCCGAGTCATTGCTCAGACAAGATTGAAGAACTTAATACAAGAAACAGTAGGATCCAATTCACACATACAAGCAATCACATTAGAATTCAATTTCTGGATGTATTGGTAACTGTAAATGATTGCAAATTGGAAACTTCAGATTATCACAAACTAACAGATCGCAATAATGCTTTACTGTTCAACAGCTTCCACCCAAGAGCCCGACTACAAAATTTGCCCTACTCTCAAACGAATTTCATCAACAGAACAAACTCTAACCCAAGAAATAGAAAGACAGAGACAGAAGTTTCCGGCTCGTGGATATCCATTGAGTACTATACAGGCAGCAGAAACAAGGATCCAAGCAGTGTCCAGACAAGAATTGATACAAGTGAAACCAAAACCTAAAGAGGACAGGAAGGTATTTGTTACAAAATTTTCCACAGAATCACTCCAAATCAAGCACATTGTGAACACTTCGCTGGGAATTATTACAGCATGAAGAAGACTTTAAAGGACTTTTTACAAACAGACCATTGTTTTCTTATAGAAGAAGCCAAAATCTAAAGGAGCTGGTGACTAACCAAAAAGCAAAGAACGAAGAAGCATTCAGTGTCAACCCAGGGATGAAAAAATGCCAAAGTTGCACCCATTGCAATATTGTAATTGTGGGATCCTCCATCCTACATCCTCAAGCCGGCAAAAGCATCAAACTAAGAAATCAGGCGGATTGCAATTCATCATACTTAGTCTACAGTATCAAATGCCCTTGTGGCAAATTATACATAGGCAAGACTGAGAGGAAAGTAAAAGTACGTATCACTGAGCACAAAAGCAGAATCAGAAGCAAATCCACCACGTCGAGTCTTGCCACTCATTGGTTAGAATTTAATCACACAGTTCCGCAACTATGGTTTCAGGTTCTAGAAAAAATCAAGCTGTCACCGGAACGTGACAATGCCAAGTGGCTTTCACAGAAGGAAATCGGGTGGATCAAATTCATGGAGACAATGGTGCCTTAAGGTTTAAACTACAAATTGCATATGATATGTTTCCTGTGAAGGCAGCTGGCAAGCAGAGTATGTGGTACTACAGTGATATTGTAGCATACAAATCCAGTATTCTATAATAACAATAGACGCTAGTGGTAGGCAGTAACATGTTGCTAGCATTGATTGTATGTTTGCACATGCACATATGTTCTTGATTTATATTGGACATTGTATCATCACTATCAGATAATTGATTTCATCACGTCACTACCATGATATGTATAATGTTTTCCAGTTTGTGTTTCATTGATCACACCAGTATGGCATTGTTTAGCTTGTGTACTTTTTTCCATCAGGTTTCATAGTTGTCTGTATTGAGCATGTTTCTTTTTCTTTTTTTTCAACACACTTTATTGCAAGTTCTCTTAATTTCATGCGAACTGGTGCTTTCGCGTTCGTTTTAAGCTCATCACATTGTGTTTTCTAGTGGGTACAAGTAGTTCTATGAACTCGGTTTCAGCATGTAGTCAGGAATTCAGGTGGAGTTTGCGTTTGCACTCCTTTGTATGGAACAAACTTTTGTTGATACGAGGAATACGAGCTTAGTGAGTGTTCCAATATGGCCTCGGTTTGTTGAATCATGAAAGTTGCAGTACAGTCCTCTTTCTATACACCGATCGCGGGCACATATTTGTCAGTGTCTTTCTGGCAGAACATCGAGGCTTTCGTTACGGGATGAAGTTAAATATGGAGGTGAATGCGGCAGAGATTTAAGGTATTTGCTGTGCTAGACCCTATGGTGTTTGGTAGAAAGCAGAAAGGTGGTCATTCCGACCGGGTTTTAGCTTTGTTGTTATTTGGTTGCAGATAGACCATTTGGTCAAACACAGCCCCTTATAATTGGATTAAAGTGCACAGGGATTGCTATGCTGTACTTGTCTCAAACCCAGGCATTTATGGGTTTACTGAGCTCTATGGTGTTTTAATGTACTTTTGAATAGTCACACTTGAGGAGTTCTCCAACGTGATTTTTTCGGCTTGGCAGTTATCATGAGGTTATGGCATTTCCGTGTTAACCTGTGGATAAGGAATGCATTCCTAGACACCAAGAACTTTTTTGATAATCACGCCATTTCAGATCAAGGTACATTCTGATTAAACTTGTTCCTAACCAGTCAATCTTATGCCAGAGCATCTGTGGACCTCTAAACGTTGTTTTTCTAACTTTCTTTGACAACAGGCCAATCAACTTAGAGTTTCAACATACTGTGTAAGCACAGGTATGCCCTTTGTTTATAAATTCAAGCAGGACAACTCAGTTGGTTGTGAAGGTGTTGGCTTGAAGTAAAGTCTATTGTGTTCTGTGGCAATGTAGAGGATGTTGATGAGGATGAAACCAGTGGGTTATGGCTGGTGTCCTTTTATATGATGGATAGAACGTTAAGGCAGTTTAACTAGATCCCTTTTGAGAACTTGCACGAGAGTTGAGCGCAAGCAGGAATAGTGCTTTGAATCATGTGCTTTACATTTCCAGGCCACAGGTTTAGTCTTTTCAATCTCCCGGATGACAGCCACATGGTTAGGCTGTACCATCTTGAATATGTCGGTAAGTGGATCAAGGCCGTGTACACACTAGTCACAGGGCTCACCCCTTTTTGGTTCGGTGTGTTCTTGGTGGAGGTTTCTGTCTCAAGTTTCATTTTTACACAGGATGAACATGTGTCATTTTGACTTACTAATAGTAGTGACTCAAACCACTTTTGCTGTGCTTAAACATGTTGTTGATGCAGCCTGTTTTATTTTCACAGTTCTCCTGAAGAAGGGATCTTGCATCCCGAAATGCATTGGGATCTACAACAACATCAATATGAAGTCGTGATTATGTATAACTTGATTGTATAGGTTGTTTTTGTCCGTGTTAAAAATGCATTAACGATGTGGACTTAAATGTAAGTTTCATTAAATAGCATTTGTAAAGTTTATTTAAATTATATCTCATCTCATGAATTTATTACACATAGGAAATTGTGACAAACTTAAGTAGCAGAAAACTGTTGTTTAATGTTGAGCAAAGGGCTGTTTGCATCACGCAGTGCACGTAGGGTCAAGTGATCTTTTGACACTTGAAGTATCAGTTCACTCTAGACTTATGGCACATATTTCCACAATCCAATTCACCCCGCTCGTTGCAAATACCTCAAATCCATAATAGCGGGTCATCATTACTAATTCAAGCTACTCCTGTTTGAACTCACCACTGCTCCCAGGATATTTACCAAATGCCTGGCAGTAGTCGCAGTCCACCGTAGAAGCCTGCACATCCACGTCTTCCCATACCTGGACGACTGGCTCTTCAAAGCCAGCACCTACCAAATGTGTCTCCAACACACTCAAACCACTATTCACCTACTTCACCAACTAGGGTTCACAGTGAACGCGTTGATGTCTCATCTACAACCTTCCAACACACAGACCTATCTGGGAGCCACAATAGACACTCAAAGAACATTAGCCTCTCCCAATACAGCCAGAATTCACAGTATTCAGTCCCTTCTCACTCCGTTTCAGCCCAGCCAATCATTACCAGCTAGAGTATTCGTGCAACTACTAGGAATGATGGCGTCTTGCATCGTAGTTGTTTCCCACGTAAGACTTCATATGTGTCCCCTTAAAGAATGCTTAGAAAGTCATTGGATACAGTCGCAGGGTCAGTTGACCAATCTAGTGTTGGTAGATGGCCGCACCCATCGCTCTCTGCAGTGGTAGAACCCACAAAATGTATCCAAAGGGTGGCCTTTTCTCAATCAAGTTCCACAGACAGTGATAACAGCAGAATCATTGCTCACTGGTTGGGGCGCTCACCTACAGAATCACACAATCCAAGGGTTATGGAGTCTAAAGAACTAGAGTCTCCATATAAATCACTTAAAGCTACTAGTAGTGTTTCTAGCGCTCGCCTATCAAACTCGCCTCATAGGCAAAGCCATCCTATTCTGCACCGACAACATGACAGCAATGTACTATATACAGAAACAAGTCAGGACACACACGCTCTCCCCAACTGTCACGCTTAGCACTAGCTATTTGGAAATGGGCTATACACCAAAAAATGAACATAAACATCTTCCAGGAGTAAACCATCAGATTGCAGACCTCAGCAGACAAAAACAGCAAATCCATGAGTGGGAAATTAATCCCCAAATGATTCTCCCTGTTTTTAGGAATGGGGATTTCCTCACTTAGACCTGTTCACCACAGCACAAAATGCCCAAACTTTGCCTCCAGGTTCCCACACCCACTCTCCAAAGGCAATGCCCTTTGGATAAACTGGTCAGGGATATATGCCTGCGCTTTTTCACCTCTCCCACTCATTCTGTTGGTAGTTGGGAAGCTCAGACAAACATACCTCAAACTGATTCTCATAGCTCCCACATGGGTACATCAACCTTGGTTCACCACCCTGCTGGAGCTCTCAGTAATTCCACACCAAAAGCTGTCTCGACTCCAGTCTCCTCACTCAGATCCATGGAAAAATCGGGCATCCAAATCCCAAAGAATTCAACCTAGCGATTTGGCTCCTGAAGTCAGAGTTTGGTTACTTACAATTAGTTCCAGACTGTATGAATATCCTAAAGGAAGCTAGGAAACCTACTACTAGAGCATGTTATGCAGCAAAATGGAAACGGTTTGTTATCTATTGTAGCATTAACAATATCAATCCCCTTGACACTTCAGTACAAAACATCATCTGTTATTTACAACAATCTGGACTAGTCTACACATCCACTCTCTTGCATCTAGCGGCATATTTACAAAATAGACAACACTTGTCTCTATTCCGAATACCAGTGATTAAGGTCTTTATGGAAGGGCTAAAGAGTAATAGCACCAAGAGTTCCTTCCACCTGCACCAGTATGGAACTTAAACATAGTCCTTACAAGGCTAATGGGACCACCTTTTGAACCAACGCACAGGTATCAATTACAATTCCGATCATGGAAGGTTGCTTTTCTTATTGCAATCACTTTCCTAAGGAGAGTTGGTAAACTCCAGGCACTAACTATACAATAGCCTTTCTTTCAACTTCACAAAGACAAAGTGGTTCTTTGAACCAATCTTCAATTTCTTCCTAAAGTAGTTTCTGCTTTTCATATCAATCAGTTGAGTTACCTGTGCTCTTTCCTCAGCCTGATTCTGTAGCAGAATGAGCTCTACACGCACTAGATGTTAGAAGAGCTCCACTATATTATGTAGAAAGAACAAAACACTTTTGTAAGACAAAGCAACTTTTTGTCACCTTTTCCCCACCACACAAAGGCAATCCCATATCTAAATCAGGCATTGCAAGATGCATTGTAAAATGTATCCAGACCTGTTATACGAAAGCAAAAAGAACCCTAACAATACCCCCTGGAGCACATTCCACCCGCAAAATAGTTTCTACTACGGCCTTCTTAGGGAATATTCCATTAGCTGACGTCTGTATGGCAGCAAGAGGGTCTACACCGTACACATTTCATCAAGCACTATTGTGTAGATGTGTTGGGGAGGCAACAAGCTAATGTAGGCCAGCCAGCGCTTAAAACACTTTTTCAAACTGCAACAGCTACAGGTTAGCCACCGCCTTGGGAGTATACTACTGTATAGTCTATGCAAAGCATGTGATCTACAGCTCACATGCCTTGATCGGAAAATGTTACTTACTGAGTGTGAGAAGTTGGCCTGGTATATGACGTCCACTATTCTAGTGGGCACCTTGCACTAGTCTAAACAACTCTTATTGATGGTAGGTTGTAAAGTCAACCTTATAGAAAGCTATCCTAGTGGTAGCTGTGGAGAGCAGCCTTCAGGCTAAGACTTAGAGGTGAGTTAAGCAAGTTGTTTTACCAATTATAATCTCTTGAATGACCAAATGAAAGCACACCGCACAAGGTGTATATATCAAATATATATGTATTTAATCTAAACACAACCCCTCTGGTCTCTTTATGAGGTCAGAGGTAAAAGTACAATACAAGGAACTTAATTAGCATACGATAAGTTGCACAGTATACGTTATGCCCTAGGGGCCTGACAAACCATATACTAAAATAGAGGTATAAGAACCACGTGAGAGTTAGAAAGCAGGCCTAGGGCCTGTAGTACCACTGGGGCTACCTGGAACCACCAAAGGTTAGGATGCAAGAGACCCACGGGGGACGCGTGCAGTGTCTAAACACAGCCGCGGATCACCATTGACTTTCTATGGAGAACGAACAAGTTACAATTTTAAAGATTAAGGGCACTTATAGGTGAACTACGATGGAGCCCTTTTAGACTTAGACACTTTGAGAGTCAAGACCCACGGGAGCACCGGAGTACTTTAGTTACCTTACCCACAGAAGCCGGGTGCATAGGTATCTTTATCCCCACCGAGTGTAGAGGAATTCAGTGCCAGCATTAAAGTTCTGTCCTGGAACCTGACAGGGATGAATAATAAACTTTCCCTTCCAGAGTAGGGTCTTTTCATGGCTAATCATGATATTTGTATGATGCAGGAAACTTGGGCCTTGGACGAAAGTACGAGGGATGGTTCCGCCACCTTCAACATATTGGCAACAAAAGGGGGAGACCGTCGGGTGGCCTGTCGATTTGGGAGGGCACGCACTTGGGTGTTCAGGCTGCTGATATTCCAATATTATATTACATATTAGGGCACTTTGTAATAGGATCGGCCTACCAGTGTTGTGGGAGAATCCTGAAGCAAGTTGTCTGGGGTCAAGTAAAAAACTCCTTGTGCAACTTCTGAGGCACCAAAGTGTGGCTGCTCTACAGAGATCGACTGCTGTGGGAAGACTGACGGTAGAGTTCCTCCAAATAAAGTCTGAATCAAGAATGGAGGAATTCCTGGATGTAATTTCTCCTCCACTTGCAAGGAAACTTTACATCCAGTTTAGGCATGGTTCCCTCCCATTGAGGGTATTTACCTCTAAATGGGCGAATACAGAACATATTACGTGCCCCGCATGCAACTACAAGCAAGAAGATGCACACCACGTTTTGTTTTTCTGCCCGTTTACCTAGAAATAAGGAAATGCTGGTTGATTCCATTATGTAGGAACCTAGGATTTAGGCACTGTGCTCAGGCGTGTAGGGTTTTAAGGTATGATACCCATGCCCCTATTGTCTTTGCAGTATCATGGTTTTTAATCGGAATGTGGCGTAGGCGGCAAAGTTTTGTATAATCAATTGCATGATCATGTATTTTATATTCCAACTTTGATAACTACTCAGTTTAATCCTTTTTTTAAACTTGTATGATTGCACTGTTATTTGCTGTTTTATCTTACTGTGCCACTTGTATATATTTTATCTGCACTTTTATGGTCTCCCACCGAAATAAAGTTATCATTAATGGTATCTTTTGATGTCTGGTTTCGTCGTCCGTTTCCAAAGGAGAGCTGTGGAGAAATGCTGCAGGCGACCAGAGCAAAAGTGTCACGGTGGATCCAAGGGGGAATCTGAGATGTAAAGAACAGGAAAGCAGAAGGGACAGAGTCTGGGTCACTAGCCAGTGACCAGGATGGCGAGGAGAAGATGCCAGCTGATGTCGGGTGATTTTTGGTGAAAGAGGTGAAGCTTGACTCTTCAGCCACGAGGACCAGGAGGCGTTGACGATGACCAGGAGCTGTATTCGAGCTGTCCCACGAAGGATCTCCAGTCCTGTAGCGTCGGAATCCGGATTGGACCCAACAAGCCTTGGCAACAGCAATCTTCGCAAGATGACAAGATTGGCTTCACTTCAGACCAGCAAGGTCTGAGGGACACCTCCTTTGGAGAAGAGTGAGAGCAAGTCTGGAGCAACCAGGAACGCTCAAGAAATCAAAGATGGCCCTTCGTGGGGGCTCGGTAGCCAATGGACTAGGAACCGCGAAGGGGCCTCAAACGGAAATGCGCAAAGCTGGCCCACGGGACACTCGTGGAGTGTAGGCCTCTGAGCTTCAGTGCAAAAGGTGTTCGGGCAGGGGCTTCAAATACCCCAATGCACAACTTTGGGATACCTCGGGAAGTAGGTGCAGTTGCAAAAATGCAGGGTGTCCAGGAGTTCCGGTCCCACGTCTCTCATGTTCGCTACAAGTCTCTGCTTTGCTGGGAGCGCAAGTCAGCGTCAGATGTCTGGAAGTCTGTGTCCTGTGTCGCAGATTCTTCGGGATCCGGCAGGAGCCTCGAAAATGCAGACTGGCAAAGATGCTTTTGGTGCCTGTGTGAACAGGGTGGTCACTCCTTGACCACAAGGGAGATTTCTTCTGTCTTCCAGTCGATATGGAATGTCGAAGGTCCAAGATATATGTTGCAGAGTTTCGGCCAGGGTAATCTAAAGTCCTAGGGACTGGGATCCTATTCTTATAGCAAGTTTAGGGGTTGGACTAACTCTAGGGTCCCACCTATGGGAGGACCTGGGGAGGGGGTGGTTACAACCCTTCCCCTTTGTCCAGTTTCGCGCTGAGGCTGAGTGCACCAGCAACCGGTTTGAACTGGGACATGCATGGAACACCTTGTGTGCCCCAGGCAGTGTCTGAAAAGCATTCACTGAATGCAACCCACCCTGCCCCAACACACTAAATCCCCCAGCACCTCCCTGGACAGGAAACCTATTGTCTTGGCCTCCCCTGCCGGAGTTTCGTCCAGCAGCAGGAGGGCAGACTCGTGTCTGTGGCAGGAGCATCCATTTTGTGATGCTGATGCTCTGTTCAACTTTAACCGGGTTTACCAGTAACTACATGTCTTCTCCCTCTAGAAGGGTGGAATGCTACCGGGGGGGGGGGGGGGGGGAGTATTCCAAAGTGTTTAACACCTTACACGACATGTTTTGATAAAAGCCAAACCAAAGTTAGCATTAACTGCGAGGATTATAATGCACTTAAGAGTATATGGTATGGCTATATATCAGAACAGCTATAAGGAGATGGTTTCAAAAGCTGCAGAGGGGCTCAGCTCATGCTAGGGCACCCTCTCACACAAAACCAAGCACTCTGCCTTCAGGATTGTCAAGGCCTGCCATAGGAGTGACTTATAGGTTAATATGTGTCTATGTAGATATAGGTATACTATGTCTAAGTAAGGGGTGATTTCACCACCTTACCCAGGCTGCAAGTGCAGAACTGTGGTGCCATTTTGGAAGGCTAACCAGGGGTGGCATAATACATGCTTCAGTCCCTGGTGGGTCTCTGGGGTCCCTATGCCCTGGGTACCTAACGGACCATATACTGGGGCTCACAAGGGTGACCCAGTAACCAATCTGGTATATACCTAAAGTACATGGAATACATTTTAGTGAGAAATCAGATAGACTGGGGCCCTGAATAGCAGGGTCCCAGTCCAACTAAGTCGAAAATCAGCAAAACACCAGGCAAAAAGTGGGGGTAACCATGCAGTAAGATTCCACCTTCCTACACTGAGTAAGCATCTTTTCTTGGCATGTAGAGCTGTAGATTGACATGCCCCCACCTGCCTCCCAGCGTACCTATACCTGTTGCAGTGTCTTACATACATTGCATGGACATCTTTATTCTACACTTACAACTCCATTCTCACCTGCTGTGGGAAAACAAGCTAACAATGGAGTTGATGCCCATACTCAATATCACCGAAAGAAGGAGTCACCTACCTTGTGACTGGAAAGACTTCTTTGAAGAAAAACAACTTGCAAACATCTGGACCAAACACTAGAAGGCAGGAGTATGCAAAGCATGTGAATCTACAGCTGTACATGCCAAGAACAGATGCTTACTGGGTATGCAACATTTTCCTTTCGATTGCCACTTTAAACTTTATCCTCTCATTTTGAGTTCCTATTCTTTTTTGGGATGCAGACAGTGCTCTTGTCTATTTAGGTCAAGCACCTTTTGAACCAATGGTACCATGGTATCATGATACCTGGAAAATTTGGTTAAAATCCCTCTCCATTGAAAGAAATAGTGTTCTGCAGAGATAAAGACTGTCCCTTTTTTTCTTTTCAATGATCTACCCAGTGCCACTAGAGACGAAAACTCATTTTTTTTCTCCACCAGATGATGGATAAAAAGAGGACCCTGCTCAGTCTTAATAGCAAGAGAATCCTTCTTTAGTTCAGTTTGGATTGATCGAAGTATGTTTGTTCTCAAAGCAGACACAAAGTTACATATAATAGACCAGGAAAGCAAGGTTTCATTGATGGGTGGATTATGTAAAAACTTGCTTGCCTTACTGAAATATAGAGCAGAGTCTTAGGGTGCTCTATATAAACGTACACATCCCTTTGGTACAGACTATTCGTAGACACATACAAAGTCTCCATAAGGCTCTCCATACTCATCCTTTGGTAGCTTAATCTTGCAAAAAAAATACTTCCTTCAGTAGAATGCAATGGAAGTTAAACTGATAGAGATTTTAAGTTGCAGTTAAAAACATTACATTTTGTAATATCTACCTAAGTAACAATTGATCAGTGCCAATTTATGATTGGATACATTATTTTAGGTGCTGTGCAGCTGTTAAAGTGGCTAAATAGTGTCTTTGTGAAAATCTTTGCTGGACACTGTGCTAGTGGTAAAAATAGTTTGAAATGTACCTAGTAAGCTTGGCCGAAATGGACGTCATAATCAGTCGTTCAGATTTACCTGGTCATAGGTTAAATCTTTTGAGTGGAGGTTGGTGCAGAGGGTGTCCTAAAGTTGTATTTTTATTTTTTTTAAAACACATTTTATTGGTTTTTAATTTCCGTTCATAGTCTTGTAAAATGGTCATGTAAGTACATCATATGTCATAAATATGATTGGTACTACGGTCACATCAATGAGATACACGTCAGTGGTCCATAATGGGAGACATAAAGAAATACCATTTTGCAATCCCCCCCCCCCCCCCCCAATAACTGTGGTCACATTTCAAAAGCAAAATCCGTATCTGTACATTTGCATATAAGTAAACTGATTTGCATACAACTGCGTAACATAGCTACATATTCCGTTGGATAGTCCGGTGTGGGCAACTTGCAATTTTCTATACATACAATGCAAACATCAAACTAATGCATTAGGTTCTTCCGATTTGAGCGCCTCTAGCATTGCCTCCCATTCTAGGGCTATCGGTGTTTTAAGTAGTCCTCTCGACTCTTCTCTTCGCAGCGTTGCGCCTTCTGCACTACTCCATTTTATCATTTCTGTGTGCCATTTGTGTATCTCAGGGGGCCTGCTGGATTTCCAGTGCATCGTAATATTCCTACAAGCCAGGAGTAATGCCAGGTCAATGAAGCGAAATTGTACCTTGTGTTTTGATCTGTGTTTGTGTAAGCCCAGTAGGCATTCCATTACTGGACCGTGTAATGTAAGGTGTGTTACTGTTTCGATAAGTTCTCTAATCCTGACCCAATATTCTAATAGGGAGGGGCATGTCCACAGCATATGTAATAATCCCGCTCCCGGGACATGGCATCGTGGGCATGAGTGTTGTGTCTGGGGGAACATTTTATCCAGCCGACCTGGGGCCAGATAGGCTCGGTGCAGTATCATGGTTTGTATAAACTTGAATCTCGAGTTTCGGGAAACCTTTTTGTGATGCTCTAGCACCTTTGCCCATTCAGTGTCCGAAAGTTCCCTACCTATCCCCTCCCCCCATATAACACGCAGTGTGTCTAGGTTCATCCTGGTGTGGGCGCTGATCCCATAATATATCCATCGGATCAAGTGTCTTCCTCTCCCCTTATAATGTACCATTTTCACCAATTCATTTTGGTCGTGTTCCTGGCCCTGCGGTGCCCAATATTTTTTAATGTACTGTAGGAGAGCAGCGTGGGTTAAAAATAAGTGTTGTGGTGCGCCTGTCTCGTGAACGAACGTGTCATGATCCATCAGGAGTTCGTGGCTAAAGAGGTCTGCCACTGTTGTTACGCCAGAGTCTGCCCATGCTGTCAGTTTATGCTGAGTGAGGATACCAGCGGCAAGAGGGATGCCCAGTAGAGGTAGATTGCTCGCATATGTGGAGGGTGTTTTTGCGTATCGGATTGCCGCCTTCCAGCACGTCAGTGCAGTGGTGTAGGTAAGTCCTTTCGCAATTTGTAGCTGGGCAGTAAGAGAGCGTGTGGGGCGCCATTTTCAAAATAAGTTGTAGTGTATCCTATTTCTTGGAGATATACGGCCTGCCGTCCAGTAGGATAACCATTGTAGTTGGCAGGCGTAGTAATATGCACGGAGGTCAGGGACTCCCAGCCCTCCCCTGCCTGTACCTACTTGTAATTTCTTCAAACTAATACACCGCCTACCTTTGCCCCATAATAAGTCTATTAGCAGTGTATTCAATGTTTGAAATGTGGAGAGTGGCACTATTAGGGGCAAATTCGTAAAGAAATAAAGCAGGCGTGGTAGGACTACCATTTTCGCTATTGGGGCTCTCCCCATAACAGATAAGAGCAATGAGGTCCAGAAAGCAATACTGGATCGCAGAGATCGTATAGTCCTGTCAAGATAGCCTTCAAACATATCAGCATTTGTCCTATACACCTGGATGCCCAAGTATTTAAATGTAGTGGGGGAAACTTGTAGTGGAGCGTCCCCAAAGTCCACTTCTGCTGTGGCATTATGATTCGTAAAGAAAAAGGCCTGTGATTTGGCGATACTCACAGCAAGGCCGGACATGATCTCGAAGGACTTAAACAAGTCATAGAGTGGAGCTAGAGGTTGTCCGAGGTCCCGGAGACAGATAATTATATCATCGGCATATGCCGAAAAAAGACGCGTAGTATGTCTGAGTGGTATTCCCATATCTGAGAAGTTCTGTCGCAGTGCAATCGCCACAGGTTCCAGCGCTAATATAAAAATCAGAGGTGATAACGGGCAGCCCTGTCTCGTTCCTCTGTGTATCCTATATTTGCCTGAGATGTGTCTACCAGTCCTTGCTCTTGCTGTCTGTTCCATGTAAAGCAGTCTCAGCCACGCTATATAGCTTTCAGGTATCTCAAAGCGCGGTAGCGCCCTAAACATGTATTCCCAGTGAATCGAATCAAACGCCTGCTTGAGGTCCAAAGAGAGGCATCCGGCGTGTGGGAATTCCTGCGGTGCCTCCGACATCAAGTGGTGCAACCTCCGAATGTTCAAGGAGGTGCTACGCGCTGGTACGAACCCTGTCTGATCTACATGTATCAGGTGGTGTAAGAAGGGCTGCAGCCTATTGGCTAGCACCTTTCTCAGTATTTTGTATTCAGTGGGTAAAAGCGATAGCGGGCGATAATTGGCCATGTCCGTGTGATCCCTGCCTGGCTTAGGCAGTGATATTACCAGTGCTTGCGCGGTAGTAAGAGGCAGTGAACCTTCCTCCCAGATCGACTTGTATAAGTCCGCTAATTTGGGTACCAACGTCTCTGCGTACGTGGTGTAAAATTCGATGGGTAGACCATCCATACCGGGGGTCTTATTACGAGGGAGGCCCTTCATAGCAACCTTTATCTCCTGTGAGGTTATGGGCCCTGAGAGGTCTTTTTGTGCCGTGGGTGTCAGTGTGGGGAAGGTCAAGGTAGATCGGAAATCATCTGTTCGGTCAGCGGGTGTCGTCTCGGGTACGCCATATAAAGAAGCATAGTATGTTTTGAAGGCCTCCTTAATCTCTCCCTGTGTGTATAAGCTTGCACCATCAACCTGTTTGATTTCAGTAATCACTATTGTGGGAGGAGTATCACGGAGAAGTCTGGCTAGCGTGGTGCCTGCTTCATCTGCATCTACATGTGAACGTCTGGTGTATTCCTGGTTATCTATGTGTCTAAGAGATTCCAACAGTTCAGCATGTACAATCCGCTTTTCCTGGAGTGCCCCCGCATGTGTGTCATCAGTCGCTGCTAGTTGTTCTAGTCTGCCCATCTCCGTTTCGGTTTCTACTAGTGACCTATGTAATTCTTGTCGTGCACCCACCGTTGCGCTGATCGCCTTTCCCCGCAATACCGCCTTGAAAGCATCCCATTCCATCAATCTGCTGGTCGCAGTGCCGCTGTTTTCAGCAAAGTACCGTTCTATCATGTGTAATATATCTGTGCGGAATACTGTGTCTTCCAGCAATTGTGGCCACAGGCGCCACGTGGCGGCCAGTGAGGGTACCCTGCCCCATGTGATAGTGACCTCTAGTGGGTTATGGTCGGAGAATGTTTTGGGTAGGTATGTAGAGTGAAGTACCTGCCATGCAATATCAGCAGAGCAAATAATCCTGTCTATCCTAGTGTGTAAGGAGTGCACTGCAGAATAAAATGAGTATTCCCGGTGTTCTCGATGCCGCATCCTCCACACATCATAGAGTCTCCAACCCGTCATCCAGCGTACCAGCGCCTCGGATTGCTTGAGTACCCCTGCACCGCGTAGTGGAGGGTGTGATCTGTCTAAGGTGACATCCACTACCGTATTACAGTCCCCTCCCAGTGTTGTATTTCTATCTAGGACCCTAATTCGATATTCCCGATTCATGCCCTTGTGCGGTTATAATCAATAATATCCTTACAAAGGCATAAGAATCATATCCATATTCAGTAATAGCCCATGCAGTCCAAAGCACAGCACGGCTACTCCCATCGACTCCTAGCAAGCACAACGCGTTCTTTAAACAAACCAAGCCTCCAGCAGCCCAGGAAATTCCCCCCCCCTGCTTTTGTTTTGATTTGAACAAGAACTCCTGGAGTCCAGCAAGTACTGTTAGTTCTTAGTGACGTCTTATGTCCAACCTTACGTCAAACCCGGCACCTTTCAGGTATAAAATACCAACAGTTGCCTTAAGCAAACACACGGTGGTTTGGAGCAGAGAAGCTATCTACTTGCCCAAGAGCCCAGCTGATGCGAGAGCCCACGGAAGCCGCCCCTCCCCTTTGGCGCGGTGGAGAAGATACTTTTTCTCACGCCGAGAAAATCCAGCTCCGGTGTTCCCGAGTCACCCTTGCGGGTTGCTGGGAGATCGAGTCCTGAAGAAAGAGATACCAGACCTCCCACATTCTATTAATAAGGTACGGAGCTGACTAAACCCTGAAGAGAATTCTTGATTCAGATTCTTGGCAAAAACAATCTTAACCAACTTAACTTAAACTGCTACTTACTTACTCCTTCCCAAGTATTAGGCTTAGGTCAGGTACATCGGGGTAGGCGTAGTTAGAAGCACCAGTTGAGTACGTTAGTCAATAGTTTTATGTATGTATATATATTCTATCTATTTTAAGTTCCATATGGCTAAGAAACCATATCTATGCTTTTACAGTATTATTTCGTAATACTACTTTTACTGTACGCACTTTACTTCATAATAAGTATTGCAATTGTGGCAATTCATTTCTCTTGCATGAGAAAGAAGACTGCTCAATAAAATAACACCTTTTTATTGAAAAACGCCTGTCTCTCTATTTCTCTGCACTCTGGTGAAACTAAGTATGCACGGTTGACTGAGTGAAATAGCCGTCTATTGTTTTCACACAACTCTAGAGATAGTCTTTATTCTGAGGGAGCAAAGTTGTCATGTTTATGCGGTTGTCAGAAGCTGAATCCCTTCTTGTCTAAATCAGGGAAGTTAACCCCTCCCTATTCATTCGAGAAAGTTTCTAGTGACCTCTGAGCTAGCTGGCAAACCTGAATTAAGTCTAACATAGTCAGTAGAGACCTATATGACCTCAGTCCTACGTCTACACTGCTGTTTATGTTATTCCAATGCGCAGAGCCTATTGGGAAAATAGGAACTACACTACATGGCGCCCAACGTTTGGTAAGGCGATAATCTAACGCAAGACACTAGAGTAACTCAGTCGTGCTTGTTCACACAGAACCCTTTTTTCCGTAAAAACTCCAAAAGACGTCTGGAGTGGGTGAAAAGTTAATATCCGCCGGAACTTAGTAGGAAGAGATTCCTATGTATTAAGTTTTGGTTTAGTCAACGTTGAAGGATACAGTGTTCCAAAAATATTGTGCACCTAATCTTTGTTTCCTTGAAACTTGATCTGCAACAAAGAGCTTTCTGTCAGTAAGAATGGTGGAAAGTGACGATGAAGCAGAGAAAGCTAGAATAGCAGCTCAACTCATGGAGGATGATACAACCATCCAAGAAAATGACCCGAGTGTTGTACTCATTCCGGTCAACGTGAGGAGAACTATAACTCTTAAACTTATAAAAAATTGACTGACATCACGTGGTGGTACAGTCATATTCGTGGTAGAGGCCAATGAATATCGGCATACAGAGGTATTCTATTCATGGATACACTTTCCAGCAGCAAACTCTATAACAAAAGAATTCCACTATTACAAAATAGAGGAACCTCCGGATATATATACTCCTTTCGAGGACGTTGAAATCCCACTAAATTACCAAGAGCACCTGCTCTGGTTTAATGGCGCCCTAAAACATAATAATGACATCACCAGGCACGGTCCACTAGGTAGACTGGGAGCAACGTGGCTGGTTCTAGCCAGCTACACACCGCATCCAGACATTGATAAAATGTCAGACCGGGAACTTTTAGCTCAGCTAAAACTATTAATTAAAATACATAGACAATTGGTCCAATATGTCATGCGGACTTCAACAGTTCAACCAATAGTTAACATTCCACAGCCGACCCCTCATCAGGGGAACATAAACAAAATCACACCACAGAACATACAATCATGTCTTGGTAAAGTACCCACAAAACGGGAACAAATTCCATTCTGGTTGGCACAGAAAATTACTCAAATAGAGGCAGTATTTCCAGATACTTCTCCTACAGAAAAACACAGAATTCTGACTATCTGCCTTCCAATGGGGATCGCACCACATGTGGAAGACTGTGACACTTGGGGCACAGTCTTTGCTTCAATATACGCAAAAACACATGGTGTTCCGTCAATGGCGGTTATACCAGATGTACTTAGACAGATTCAAAATGAATACGGTCCAGAACCTGCTTTAACTCTGGGTATGAAACTATTGAAAGACTTCAAGCAGGTCTTGGCTATATTGCTATATTGTTAGCCAACATAAAAGGAGAAGCAGCATCTGTGGCGATCCGCCAGAAATTGAAGGAGACAGATATAGCAGAACAGCCATCTGAACTTGCCAGAATCATAGAAAAATCCTATGAAGAACTATGGAGAGATAGTTTGGGTGGGAAACCGGTAAAACCCCAACTAACTGAAAATCCTGAAAAAACCTTTATTAAAAATAATCTGAATACTCCAAAAAGGAGCTGGGAGGGTAATAAACAGTCCACTCCCAGGGAAAAACGATTCCAGTCCAGAGGAAGGTCTCCTCAACGGAGAGAAAAATCTCCAGACCGAGAAGCCCTCTGAAAAAAGATACAACCTTAGAGATAGGGATAAATTGAGAAAACCTGATAGATATCAAGATATTGATACACATCCCTCTCGATCCCTCTCACTCAATCTTTCTTGATCTTCCTCACAGAAATCGGAAAGGAGAGGACGATCAGAACACAGAGAAGAGCACGTCAATTCCAAAGACAAGGAACCTGCTCATCAAAGTGATAAATCACAATATCCCAGAAAGAAGGTAGCAAGTATTAAGATTAAACATGCAGAGGATTCTGAGGACACAGCTGAAAAACGGAGAGTGGGCCCAGACCATGCTAGACAGTGCAGCAGAAGTGACCATAGCTCGCAAGATCCTGATGAATCGTCTGGAGACAGTGGACATGAATGAATACATTCAGGTTGAAACTGCAGATACCAGGGTTAGCAAACCCCATAAAATATACGAAATAACATTACGTATAGAGGGGGACAAGACAAGGAAAGTAAAAGGTCTCTTTTGGGATAACCTTTCGAAAGACTATGACATCCCGTTAGCTGAAAAAGACTGGCCACCAGAGTTTGTCAGGGAGTGCCCTCATGGCGAAGAAATAATTATGCCTGCCTTCTCTAATCATATACCAATTCATAAAGAATATACACATGCAAGAAAATGGGCAGTAGCCCAAGCTCCATTTTTATATATAAACCATGTAGGATGGGATGTGGACTCACCTCACCACAAAATCCAGTTAAAAATTCAACCCACTGCACAAAGGCAGTACCCAGTTAAAAAAGAAGCTAAAAAGCAGGTCAACGAGATTTTAGATCAACTTGAATATCAAGGGGTGATTGAACATGCACCTCACAAATGAACAATCCTTTGTTTCCTGTCTCCAAACCAGACGATTCATATCGTCTAGTATTGGACTACAGACATCTTAACTCCTGTTGTTAAAACATTTCAGTACGAAACTCACACAGTGCAGCACTAATGAATAACATTGTGCGCAAAAAATATAAAACGACATTAGATATCTCTAATGGATTCTTTTGTCAAAACATTGCACCTGAAAGCAGGTATTTGACCGCTTTCTCAATAATGGGGTCACAAAAACACTTCTGTCGACTCCCACAGGGATTCAAGAATAGCCCAGGATTATTCTCAGCAAGGGTAACATAGTTACTACAAATATACGACGACGAGGCATTATCCTATGTCGATGACATCTATCTGACAGATGATGACCTGGAGACTCACTTAAAAAGAGTGAACACCATAATACTTGGGTTCGCTTCAGAGGGTTACAAATTCAACTTTAAAAAGTCACAAATTGCCCATCTAACAGTCCTATTTTTAGGATATGAATTATCAAGTGAAGGCAAGAGCCTGGCAGACAATTTCTTAAAGAAATGTGCTGTACTCCAAGCACCAAAAACGCTGAAGAATTTACAATCAATACTAGGTTTCCTGAATTTCGGAAGAACATACATACTAAATTATGCAGAGAGAGTTAAACCTCTCTATGAATTAATAGGACCTGATTTCAAACCAATAAGTTGGACTCAGAAACACACAGAAATTTTAAGATCACTACAAACAGACATGTTAACTAAAACAAAATTGCAAACACGTGAAAACACACGCAATCTTGTAATCCGAGAAATCCCAGGAAGATGCGGATTCACATACCTGACCTCTAATGAGGGAGAAACGGTACCTATAGCTTACAAATCACATTTGTACACTAAAGCTGAAATGAAATCCAGTTCTACAGAAAAAATTCTGTTAGCGGTTCAAACTGCTGTAGCAAAAGAAAGAGCCCAAGCCCAAGGCAGAAGGATAACTGTTTTTTTTTTTTTAGCAGAATCAGCCCTTGAGGCATTAACGTGCACACGCAATTTAAATGCTGTGGCATTAGATCCAGGATGGATACAATGGGAAAATTCTCTTGCTGCAGAAGACGTGAAATACTATTGTGACGCGAAACTGAAGAAACTAGATGATCTAGAATACGAACAAGAATATCCTCTGCCAATTGAAATTCTGCCTCTAGAAAAGTACACTTGTGTAATCTACAGGGACACATTTGCACAACACTACAATGTAGTGGAAAAATCATACAAAGCAGCGTGCGCGATTGTTAAAGGTCGCTGGCGATCTGGTAAATTCAGACCGATGATTACCAAAACTGAATCAATCAGAAACTGTTCAGCTGAACGAGCTGAAATAAGATCTTTAAAGATGGCGCTTGAAAATGCTGATCGTGAATTCCCAACACTAATAGTGTGCGATTCGCATTTCTGCGTCAAGTCTTACAACAGTGACATGCAGACATGGAGCAAAAACGGTTACAAAGATGACACAGGTGCCACAATAAAGCATAAATCGCTTTGGGAACAAGTAGTTCTTTTAAAGAAAGAACTACAGAAGACTCGCGTGATACACGCACTGAGTCATCAACGTGATGGCGTTCACGTTGCAGGGAATTCATTGGCTAACACAGCCACAGCCGAAGCCGTCCAACCGGCTTCCGTGGCCACTGAAAAGCGTTCAGAAAAACACATAGATGGGGAAACCATGCTGGTGGTAAAAGCCTCATTAAAAGGCGATTATGCAGCATTACCTCTCAACTATCCACTCAGTAATGCATACATAATTGATGCAAACTCCGTTCCGTTTGCTCAAATCCCTGGAGTGGGGGATAGAGTAATTCCAAACACGAACCGGAGAGTTTTTTTGATTGAAAGCGCACACACTGGACTGGGTCCGAGTCACCAACAGATCTTGAAATCCTTAATAGAATTACAATCAGAGTACTGGTGGCCGGGAATGAGCATGCAAATTTACAAATTTGCAATGGATTGTCCAGATTGCAACAGAGATCGCAGCTGTGAACCGGACCAGGATACTGCCCGGACATCTTTGTTAGAGAGCTTCAGCATTCTATGATACAGAAATCCAAACAGAGAAATGCGTCCCAATAATTATTAAGACAAATTAACTTGATTATGTAGACCAGCAGCATTCAGCTGACGCCAGAACTGTTATAAAAAGATTTGCGAGTCTTTATCGGCATATACACAATTGGCATGCTACATTCTGATCAAGGTCCTGCGTTTAGCTCTCGAGCTTACAAAGAGGCCATCAACAGCATGGGCATCGCATTGCGGTACTCTTCTCCCTTCCATCCTGACGGAAATGCGGTAGTGGAAAGAAAAAAACGGGACATAAAGCAATCTATAACGGCGAGGGTATTAGGTTCGGGTGATGGGTGGGTCAAACATTTAACAAGTGTCCAACGTAGTCTTTATAATCTGCCAAGAAATTCTCTAAAAGGTCTCACTCCATACGAACTATTGTTCTATACTATAATGCTAATTCAGGATCTTGACTGTCACACTTCATTGGTAGAAGAAAAATGCTTTGATATCAAAGACAGTTTGGCTGTTTTACAGGATCTAAATGAAACAAGAAAAAGCCTGAGTAACATAAAATTGAAACAACAGCCGACAACCACTGAAGAAAAACCACCTGTCCCAGCAAGACCTGTCTGGATTCCAAAGATTGGGGATCTGGCCAGAGAGAAGATCGCGGTGAAGAAGGAATTTGGGCCTTCTTACAGAAAAGCTGTACCTGTCTTAGACATCAGCGGAACGAGATCAGGTGTACTACCGCCCCTTGCTGGTAAAAAGGATAGCCGAGTTGTATCCATCGACCTGGTAAAACCACAATCATGTGGCCAATAATAAGTAGTAGGCCCAGTGGACTCCCAAGAAATAGCAGAATACCGAAGTTTGCTACAATCCAAGAGGCTCATGCTGAGAGACTAATCAAATTTTATAAATCTGCAGTGAATAAAAAAGGACTATGCAATAATGCCATGGAACTTGTGCCTCTTGAAACACAAATAGTAACAGTTCGTCAAGAAACACCAATCTACAATGATGTAGCCTCTGACTATTCTAATGAAACAAAGAAAAATGCAAAAGCAAATGAAAATCGGGAAAAAAATCCCAACAATTGACAGAACTGCATCTGGCTACTTCATCAACTTCGACGACTTCTCAGAAGATCCAAGTGAGCAGGAAGAAACGCCTGAAACAAAAACTTTCAAAGACAAAGCAATCAAACTTTTTCACTAACTAAAAGAAACATATCTGATTTCACCATGGATTTAATTATGGATTGTGTTAGGTGTACTTACTCTCCTGCCTTGGCTCATCATGGTTCTATGTTTGGGAAAATTCATTGATGGGAAATATAGTACAGGGGAGCTGGACGTTATGACGAGACTGCCATTCGTGTTTTTTAAGTGACCCCTGACGAAGGGCCCCTGCGGCCTGAAATGCATTGGGTGTAAAGAAAATAAACATCTTTTGAGCTAAACAAGTTTCCAATGATTCTTTTCAACGTGTCGCTGTCGAAGGCCTGGAAGGCATGCAGGAGATATGTGAAAATTTTAAATGAATCAAGCTGGGATTTCGCTGCCACCTTAGTGATGTTGTAAATATGGATGAGCTTTTGATAAAATATTGGATTACAGATTTGTTTACTGCTAAAAAATGAGCACTACAATTATAAGGAATAATGAATAAGTTGATGGTTAGGATACATTCCTTTATCCGCAGTGCGACATATGGGTGCGTATTGCCGCACCCTTTAGGACAACCAAATATAGTACAATGGACACAGCAAGTCAGAACATCAACTTGGTCTTAAAGCCTCACACATCCTCCCACATCGAGAAAAGAGAACTATCATCAGTAAACATCTCAGCCAAACTAATACCCGGTGGGGTAGCATGGGACAGAACTGAATATGACATTTTTGGCACGGGTGAGCTCTTGAAGTATCCACACCAGTTCAAGGTTTCATTAAGTGACTTTGTGACACCAAGTACTTTCTCTGATGATTGGGACTTTAAAAACATTAATAATATGATGTCAGATTTAGTAATGTCAGCCAAATTTACTGAACATGTTTACTTACAGGGTTCATCGAATTATGAAGAGTTATACTGTTATAACCACTTTGGTGATCACTATTTGCATAAAACTGCACAGCCTAGAAATGTTTTATCTTATAACCAATGGGAACACTGTCCAACACCGCCAAAAGGCAGCTCGAAAACATTTTATGAGAAATTCCAGTACTTCTCAGGGTTTAACAACAGTGATCCAAAAACGTTTTATTTTAAAATGTTAAATAGGACAGGAATGAAAACAATGTTGACAAATACTTAATTGATTTATTCAGAAAAATGTTATGACAAAATGTCTACATTTGGTTTCAAATTTTGGAATAACAACATTGAAACTAAAACGATCTGGGGTACAAAAGATTGGCAAGTACAAGGCCTAGAAGCATTATGTAGGACCTGCATGATCCCAGAATAAATGATATTTTTGAATTACACAATTCAACAAACTACTTGTCTTGGCTTAGCTAAGATAAAAGATTTAAATACACCGTCTATTCCGAAACCCATAACTGATAGTGATAGCACTACAGATGTGGAGATAGACATAACCCATATTTTTAACCAAAACAGAACACATCCTGAATGGAAAAAGTGGTTGATCTGGCCAACAGACACAAATAACTGTCAAAATAGATTCCTGAACAAAACACAGGGGTTAAAAATGACCAGGCCAGACCCAAGAGACAACATCCAGGGATAGTTACAGCATACAGTGTAGGCTATGCCTTGAGTGGCTACAGAAATCCATACTGGCTAAAATTAAGCAACACTTGACTTTACTTAAAGACGGTGCTGACTTGCGTGATTTCATGATTGGACCACGCAAACAGCGTCAAAAACGTTTCATAGTGGCCGGTATATACGCTGCATACAACGAAGCTTGGAAAGTAATGCAAATTGAAACAGCGGAAAAAATATGAGAAATTGATCGTATTAATTTGGAAAAATCACTTTCTGTAGTGGACAATGGGTTAACGAATCTGTCCTCCAGAATATATTCATTGGACAGCATTGTATCATCTGCTATTGATATAATAGAACAGGACTTACTAATGTTACAACATGGACAGTCTCAATTACGTTCTATTGTACAGCTTGGTTGGACGTTGCAAAATCTGCGTTCAGGCTACGTACCATGGCGTTTAATCAACACAACTTCATTATTCGGTATCTTTAACCTTACTGATAAACAAATCAGTTTGGCACAAAAAGGAGCAGATTATACGATTCTGAGCATTGTAAAACTTGAGAGATTACCATTGACAATGTCAGAGAGACCCGTCATTGAATGGATAATACACGGAACAATTTAAATTCCGATAACAACTTTCCAGTTCAAATACTGCCAAGAGTATATACCTGCAGGCCAGTATGAAAAGTTGGGTAAAGAATACATCAAATCAACATGGGATTTACCCTATACACACAGATGTTATAGTGAAGGGAAAAGGGATGTATTCCTTGGTGGTAACAAATGTAAAAAATCACTAAGCGGTACACTTCTGTGTCAAGGTATTACCTTGCATGGAGCCTGCGAAGGGTCTTCAAATAACCTTTCATGTCACCTGCATGGCACGCCTGCAAAACAGATAGAGCCATTTTTCAAACAGCTTAGTAACGGGAGTTACATTTTAATAAGTGACCACAGCTGTTGTGGGATGGTGCCAGGAAAAGCTTATCTCATGACTGTAACTTCCAGGGTCGTTTGCTGTATGCAAGTATTGTATCCACACATCAACCCAGATACGGGGGCTGGGTTATGGCCTTCGTTGAATATCTCTTCCATTCGTATTGATACTTTAAGCAGAATGAAGTCTATTATTTTACAGACAACTGTGCCTCTAACGTCATCCAAAGAAACGTATGAGCTGCAAATGGCAAGGACATCGGCAGAGATACATTCTCTTTTATCGACAAATTGGCCCGCGCATTTCGCAGAAAAGTTAAGCCAAATCTTAACCATGTCTGATACCAGTGGCATCGCACATGTATTTAAGACAGTTTTTTCGGGACTGTTAGCACCCATTGAAACAGTTCTGGGCATCTTCCCGAATTTTGTCCATTCTGTCTTTGGCGGCCTACCCTTAATCTTGGGACTCGTGGCAGGAATTTTATTTTTGTTCTTCTGCTCCGATATGGCAATCCAATCCACAGACAAGACTCTAGCAACGATGGAAGAAATGATCCTAGCAAAACGATACAGAGACCGTATCACTAAGGTCCTCGGATTGGCCCGGCTAAGAGATCTAACTACAACCTGGTTTCTTTCATTCAGACCAATCTGGCAGGATTGCATCTTACCTGTGCTTCGATGTCTGCTATGCGGAGAAGAATGCGTGTTAGACATCTGTCTTACACAACCATCAGCAGTACCAAAGGATATCGATACTTTGCTAGGTCCGGTAACGACTCATGCATCGTGTTGTCCCCAGCGGCTACCTATTCTGTTGACGGCATTCGTTGAGACTTCACCACTACGAGCAGGTGGCGGTGAGGTACGAGAGGAAAGCAGCACCATACAGGTACAACCTTCTGTGAGCATTGCTGATCCAAACATCGATGATAGCAATCACTCTCCAAACTGCACAGTCGCAGCATTTTCGAACTTGGTCGAACTTTCACCTGATGTTGTAGACCATTTTTTTGCGAGTCTGTCTGATATGATGTTCTCTCCAGTCAACGAGAATAATTCTTAAAAAGCAATGATCACACAGCGTTCCCTGAACTCTAAATTCGGCCTTCAGTTTTGATAAACAAAGCTACTGAAAAAATTTGGAACTATTTTTTCCCCTGAAAGTGAAATTATTTTTTCCATTTCCAAAATATTTACCTTTTTTGGCACATAGTACTCTGCTTAAAGTAGAACTATTCTTAGAGAACAGAGCTTCTATTTTTAGGATACTAGAGACAATATTTTACCTCAGCCTCTAGCACATACAGCATTTTGTATTAATATGTGATGGAATGGTCTTGACCTTCTTTTCTGTATTCAGAGCCATTTCATATGTAAATTTTCGCAAATCATTCAGCTAATATATATATGCATTTTAATGAATGATGACACGGCTTAAAAAGCGTACAGTACCAATACTCATTTTTCGTGTATTTAACCATATACCATTTCAAATGCCAAGTATGTATTTTGGGGTGGGTTGGAAAACACACATGCATTATTACATGTTTATTATTGCTTAGTTTTTTAGTAATGATGGACATTAATCCGTGGAGTGGGTGTTGTATTTCTATCTAGGACCCTAATTCGATATTCCTGATTCATGCCCTTGTGCGGTTATAATCAATAATATCCTTACAAAGGCATAAGAATCATATCCATATTCAGTAATAGCCCATGCAGTCCAAAGAACAACACGGCTACTCCCATCGACTCCTAGAAAGCACAACGCATTCTTTAAACAAACCAAGCCTCCAGCAGCCCGGGAAATTCCCCCCCCCCTGCTTTTGTTTTGATATGAACAAGAACTCCTGGAGTCCAGCAAGAACTGTTAGTTCTTAGTGACGTCTTATGTCCAACCTTACGTCAAACCCGGCACCTTGCAGGTATAAAATACCAACAGTTGCCTTAAGCAAACAGACGGTGGTTTGGAGCAGAGCAGCTATCTACTTGCCCAAGAGCCCAGCTGATGCGAGAGCCCACGGAAGCCGCCCCTCCCCTTTGACGCACTGGAGAAGCTACTTTTTCTCACGCCGAGAAAAACCAGCTCCGGTGTTCCCGAGTCACCCTTGCGGGTTGCTGGGAGATCAAGTCCTGAAGAAAGAAATACCAGACCTCCCACATTCTATTACTAAGGTACGGAGCTGACTAAACCCTTAAGAGAATTCTTGATTCAGATTCTTGGCAAAAACAATCTTAACCAACTTAACTTAAACTGCTACTTACTTACTCCTTCCCAAGTATTAGGCTTAGGTCAGATACATCGGGGTAGGCGTAGTTAGAAGCACCAGTTGAGTACGTTAGTCAATGGTTTTATGTATGTATATATATTTTATCTATTTTAAGTATCATATGGCTAAGAAACCATATCTATGCTTTTACAGTATTATTTCGTTTTACTGTACGCACTTTACTTCATAATAAGTATTGCAATTGTGGCAATTCATTTCTCTTGCATGAGAAAGAAGACTGCTCAATAAAATAACACCTTTTTATTGAAAAACGCCCGTCTCTCTATTTCTCTGCACTCTGGTGAAACTAAGTATGCACGGTTGACTGAGTGAAATAGCCGTCTATTGTTTTCACATGACTCTAGAGATACACTATTCGGAGGGAGCAAAGTTGTCATGTTTATGCGGTTGTCAGAAGCTGAATCCCTTCTTGTCTAAATCAGGGAAGTTAACCCCTCCCTATTTATTCGAGAAAGTTTCTAGTGACCTCTGAGCTAGCCGGCAAACAGTCTAACATAGTCAGTAGAGACCTAGATGACCTCAGTCCTACGTCTACACTGCTGTTTGTGTTATTCTAATGCGCAGAGCCTATTGGGAAAATAGGAACTACACTACACCAGTATCCAGGGGCATGTATCACATCCTGTAAGCGCACCACTGAGTAAATCCCAGTATTTGTCCTGGTCAAAATTAGGGGCGTAGATGGATCCCAACACCACCATTTGTCCATCCAATGTTCCCCGCACAAAAACATATCTGGCCTCTTTATCGATTTTTTGTTCATGCGCTATAAAGGGCACCCCCATGACGTACCCATATCGTAACACCCCTAGCGTAGCCCGAATAAGAGGTGGAGAAAACCTGCCCTCTCCATTTCTTTCTAAGTTTCACTATTTCACCAGCCACCATGTGCGATTCCTGTAGATAGGCTATCAGCACCTTACGTCGAATCAGATGTGCATGTATCCTATGACGCTTGTGTGTGGTGCCCATACCTCGTACATTCCATGTGACTATAGTATAGCTGTCCAGTGCATGCATTGCGTCACTTCGCACATCCTATATGGTGCAAATGTGGTGCACAGGAAATCGACTAAAGTAGTATCTGCGTTATGAAAGTGACCATCCCTCCCCCTAACTTACCCAATACACGGTCTGGGACCGGAACTATACCAGACCACAACGTAACATTGCAACAGGCAAATCAAGAATTGCAAACCATGGGCCTTCGCCATGTGGGGGGCGGGTCCTGCACCTCGCATGCGCACGTGCATTACCTTGAAAGAACTTTATGGAGCTACGACGGCATCCGAGCCCTATCTGTACTTTCCTGCAATAGGCATATAAATAGCAATTAACAGTTTCAACAGTGTATTTTAGTTATGCCATAGAAATGCGGCGTAGTGTGTACTTGCGTGGCTATATCAACCAAATAAGTCTGTGATCAGCTGGGGTGTAGCCGAGGGGAAAAGGGCCACGCTGCCTTCAGAGTCCGAACAACGTGATGATTCCTCTTCTGTGGTGGAGTTCTGGACTTTTTGGTTCCGTCCAGAGGTGTCAGGGTACAACACCCAAAGACCCCGGAGTCCCACCTGCCTTGGTGCACAAATGAACAGAAACACGGGCTTCTCGATGGTGGCGTCAAAGACCAAAGGTTTATTACTGCAGGGACACAGAAGTCACAGAATCTACACACGGGCAGAATCTAGGAGACTGTTCGATTTGTACAAAGTGGGTTGCTCCTTATATACCAAAAATTGTGCTCTAGGCAAATATTTCACATGTCGGTACATTCCCAAACCTTTTGTGTCTCTAAACAATAAATATTTGGCGTTACACAGGAACTGTCGATAATATCTGATACCAAACATCACGAAGAGGGGTTCCCACCAGTCCATCACAATCCCTTGTCAATATTGCATTCAAGAGCCGGACCGCCTCATCGTAAAGTTCGTTACCTCCCCCTAATAAAGGCCCAGAAGGAAAGGAGCAGAGCCAGGTGCAGAAGATAGAAAAGCGGGATAAGAGATGTTTGTGGGTTGTAAATGGGCAAGGCTACCGGCTTCGGCCGCCTAATCATGATCAGGTACAATGGACAGGAAAACCAGTTCAGGTGGGCTGGCCTCGGGCAGAGGAGGCAGCCTTTGTCGAGTCATGCAGCTTCAGCGTGATCTGGTTTAAGGTGCACGTGTCATGTAAGAGGTGAATCTCCGGCTAAGGCTACGTGTCTTTAATCAAAGTGGAGTGAATGAAATGATCAGAGGCTATTGCATATGTGAGGGCAAGGAACCACAAAATGGCGGCCATGATCTAAGATGGATGCCGTGTGTATATCAGAAATGTGTCAGTGGAAGGAGTGCTCTTGCTCGTAGCGTAGCGAAAACACTAGGATATACTAAATGGATCATTTGCGGTTCGCTGATACTAATTTTATGTATTTCCGACAAACTTGAAAACACGGGTTCAAGTCGTCACGGAACCGTCACGGAACCTCAGACCCTCCTTTTGCCCTTACATAGGCAATTACTCAATCTATGTCTGAATCTAGTTCTATGCTCATCAGGTCAGTGACATGTTGTTGTATCATCATCCTTTCTCGTGTCTTTTCTCCAAATGCAGGTGGTTTCCTAAAACAGGTTGTAGCACAAAGACTACACAGAGCAGGACCACACTGGATAATCAGACAACATGAGAATAGTAATATTAAGATGACACCAATGACCATTAGAACCTTCCATCCCCACGCTGAGATCAGAGTCCAAACCCACTCCATAAAGGACCAGTTTCCCTCATCTACATGTATGGAGTCCGAAATCTTGTGCAACTTAGAGATCGCCTCGTAAACTGTTGGAGCATTATTAGGAATAAAGACACAGCAGCTCGATTGGATCATTCTGCATACCCCACCTCGATCTGCAAGTATAACATCTAGAACCATACGGTTCTGCAATGTCATGAGCCTATCCGCCTGAAGCTCAGCTGTCAGATTGCTAAGGGCACCAGCAGTTTCGGTAATAGTAGATTCAACTACCCGTGTTAGCTGACGTATGTTTCTACTATTGGCCATAGGCCCCCAGAACGGAAGGAAGCCTTTGAAGAAGTCTCCAGCTTCCTGACCAGCGGTATCTTCCTTACTGAAAACACCTCTAGCTACTCTTATTCTGTGGTAATCCGGTGAAGCAGTGTATGTCGGAGGCAACAATCGAGCAATATAACATGAACCTGAAAAGTCAGCAGGCAACCATGTATAAGCTCTGTCTCGACAGATGAAGTAGGTACCCCTAGCAGTAAGGAAGGCAGGGGAAGAGTTAGCCGGAAACACATAAGTCTCTACGCACTCACTCCTCCCTAGCTGAGCTTTCGGATTTCTCCCATTACCTTGCAAACAGACCTGACCTCGGTGAGGTACGACCCAGATTGGAGTTGAGCTTTTACGCTTGCTTTCTCCTAAACTAAGGCGATACTCTGAAGTATTCCAACTTAAATATACTCGCAATTCGTCTCTAGGGTAAGATGGAGTATTATTGACGTCTTTGATCATGTCAATAATTCCCTGGACTAAAGCTTTGTTGGCAGAGTTATATTTAGTGGAGCGTGGTGGACGTGGAGGATAGGTCTCAAGAGCATAAGCAAAGATGGTTTGAAGGGCCTGAAATGATCCATTATAGCTGTAAGGCAAAACCAAATAGGGAATACCTTTATCCATAGTGTGAGGTATCAAGCCACACACCCAGCAGTCTGTAGTGTTAACTACCAGTTGGTGTTGGTGCAAGAGCTGTACAAAAGTATTATTAATGAATTCTGAGCGTCGAGCTTGCTCATGTTCCGGAAACGAATGAAAAGAGTGTATAGAAGAAACAGTAGAAATAGCAGGATCAAGGGGAGGTACTGTAGATACTGGCACAAAAATCAAATTTATGCTAAAGACAATTCCACCCACCAGTGTTGCTAAAACAATCAAAAATGTAATGGCACATTGCATCAAGAAACATTTGCTATGAAGAATTCTATTTAGTCTGTTTCTGCGAACGTAAATCACATTTTCTCGTTGCAGCGCAGGAAGTTCCATCTTCTACAATCCGCTCGCGACCACTGATGATGTGTACGTAGATGAAAATGCCTCTGTCAGCCCTGAGAGTTCCCAGTACTAACAGAAAGATCGACCTTGTGTCAGACCCCTGCAAATTCAAACTAGGCACACAGCCACGACCCTACGGCTACCCAGACGGCAAGGCAATTTTAAAAACAATAAACAATAGCAAACTTCCTGGCTGAAGGCAAAAAAAGTCCAATGTATATAAATATCAAAATCACAATATGCAGTTGCCTGCTTTATAAGTTCGTTTTATGGCTTCTAAGGTGGTATCTTTTCTTCGCTGATACTGTCTGATCGGAAAATAGTGTATTACTAGCAGCTGTTGCAGAGTTTAAGTTCGCAGATGACAAAGTTTCTTCTGATGCTGGAGACAAATGTTCAATGTTCAAAGTAGTCTTTTCAAGAGGAGAGTCACGTTTCAAAGTGTCAGAAATCAAATCGGCATCGCTGAAAGGGACAAATTTTGGAGTTATTTCAGATTCGGAGGCACCAATTCCCTTCTTCACCCAGTCGTCGTAGGGCAGCGGCAGTGGAACACGCTTTACGTGAGAAGCGTGGATCCAGTGCTTGCGACCAGCAACACGTACAGCTGTCCTCGTCGCCAGCAGGACCTGGAAGGGGCCGATGTAGCGAGGCTGAAGATTCTTTGTCCTCGCAAAATTTCTGACCACCACGTGGTCGCCGGGTTTCAGTTGATGCCCTGGACTCTCCGGAGGCTTTGGCAAAGCATCAAAAACCTGTTGATGAATAAGACTTAATTTAGCAGTCAAGTCATAAAGATAGTCTATCAACATAGGATATTCAATGGAGCAGAATTGTTTTGGCCTTGGCACACCCCAGACATTTGCCGGGCGGCCAAATACAATCTCATATGGAGAAAGCCCTATTCTAGAATGCACTGTTGCTCTCGTTGATAACAAGGCCAAAGGAAGTGCGTCTGGCCAAGCCAAACCTGTGGATGCTTGAATTTTGGCTATTTTAAGCTTGAGGGTGCCATTGTAACCCTCGACTAAACCAGCAGACTGGGGATGGTTCGCACTATGAAATTTTTGTTTCAATCCTAGACCAGCACACACACTCTGCATAACTTTCCCTATAAACTCACTTCCGTTATCTGACCATACAATCCGTGGCATTCCATACCTAGGGAAAAATTCTTTTAGAAGAATTTTGGCAGTTGATAAAGCAGTGTTGTCCTTTAATGGGTATGCTTCTATCCACCTGGAAAAAGCACAAACTACCACCAGGACGTATTTTAAATTGTTGCAGCGTTCCATGTGAATGAAGTCTAACTGTATTACTTCAAAGGGACAGGAAGGAGGAGCAAAATGACCAGCTGGAGTTGGAGTTCCCTTGCCAGGATTATGCATCAAGCACACCATACAATTTTTCACCACTCTCTCTGCACACTTACTGATTCCCTCATTCTTCCAAACCGGAGCTAACATCTTACATATCCCTTTAGAACTTATATGCGCCACTCCATGCGCCATCGTCACTACTGCAAGCACATACGCATCAGGCAACATCCAACGCTGCTGTTCTGTCAAATCGATCCAACATCCATTCGAGTCCAATTTGCCCGTACTTTCTCTCCATACGCGTTTCTCTTCCTCAGTCGCTTCTTTCTGAATCTCTTTCACACTTTCCATTGTGTCCTCACACATTCCAGACTCAGCAATCCATCTTGCAGACGTAGCAACATACATTCTACTCATCATGTCTCTAGCTGTCTGTTTAGCGGTTTCATCAGCAAAGGCATTTCCCCGACCAACATCATCCGTGATTGCTTTATGAGCACTGCACTTCACAATCGCAACTTCAGTCGGTAAGGTTAGAGATTCCAACAAGTCGTTAACTAGCTGACCATGTTGAATCTTAGTCCCATGGGACGTAATGAAACCCCTTTCTCTCCACAACCGGCCAAAACTATGGGCCACGCCAAATGCGTACTGACTATCTGTAAACACATTCACTCTCTTTCCCTCAGCTAAAACACACGCTCTCGTAAGAGCTATTAATTCTGCAGCTTGGGCAGAATTCTGACTCACTCTTGCAGTCTCCACAATCGTCTTCAAAGTCGTTACCGCGTAGGCAGCAGTCACATCACCATTCTCCAATTTAAAACATGACCCGTCCACATACAGCGTACCATCTGGGTCGGATAGAGGAGTATCTCTCAAGTCGATACGACCTTTTGTCTCTTCCTCCGTTTTGAAATAACAGTCATGTGGCTCAGAATCACTCGACTCTTGATCAGTCGGCAACAATGTTGCTGGGTTCAATACATTGCATCTTTTGATCTGAATATGACTCGCTAATAACGTCAGCTCGTAACCAGATAATCTCGCACTAGTAAGGTGTTGTGTCTTCGTTCGGTTCATGAGTGTGTCCACTGCATGAGGAACCATGACCACTAGCATATTGTTCATCACCAAACCAGCAGATTGTCGAATGGAAGCTGCAGCTGCCGCTGTAGCCCTCAAACAACTAGGCAATGCTCTAGCTACCGGATCTAATGTTGATGAGAAATACGCACAAGGGCGTTGTTTATCACCAAACTTCTGTGTCAAGACACTCAACGCGCAACCTTCTCTTTCGTGAACGTAGAGCGTGAATGGCTTACTGTAATCAGGTGTGCCCAATACAGGAGCTGAACACAAAGCTTTTCGTAACTCAATAAAACTCTCTTGACATTCATCAGACCATGGCACCGGACTTGGAACATTTTTCCCAGTCAAAGCTACCAACGGTTTCGCTAAAAGTGAAAAATTTGGGATCCATTGCCTACAGTAAGAGGTAATACCTAGAAAGGCACGTACTTCCCTCTGTGTGCGTGGAACACTCATCTGCGTAATTGCTTTTATTCTTTCTGGGGTCAACTTCCTTCCCTCTTTTGACAAGAGATGACCTAGGTAGGTTACTTCTTGGCAGCAATATTGCATTTTGGAAGGTGACACCTTATGATTCAAATTAGACAAATGATGCAATAGTGAAATTGTAGCTGCCTTGCAAGTTTCCTTGTCATCGGCAGCCACCAAAAGATCATCTACGTACTGTACTAGGGCAGAACCTGGAGGAAGGACAAAAGAATCTAACTGGCTTTTTAAAGCTTGACTGTAAATAGATGGACTTTCACAGTAGCCTTGTGGAGCGCGTTTAAATCTGAAACTGCGACCTCCTAAACAGAAGCCAAAAATATCCCTACTTTCCTCGGCTATCGGAATGCTGAAAAAGGCATTCTTCAAGTCGATGACTGAGAACCAATTGGCTGTAGCGGGAATCAATGTTAGCAAGGCAGTAATGTCTGGCACTACAGGAAACTGCGGAATTACAATCTTATTAACTTCTCTAAGGTCTATGACAAACCTATAGACTGGAGGCTTTGTAGGATCTGTTCGTTTCAAAATCGGCAATACAGGACTATTACAAACATTTCCTCGCGTTTCTTCAACCACACCTTTTTTAATCAAATCTTGCACAATCAATAAGAGTGCACGCTCACCTTCATTCGATATTTTATATTGAGGAATTCTTGGAAATTTCACATTCGCTTTCAAAGTTACTACATACGGTGGAATCTCTAGTAGACCTACATCATTGGGACCAGTCGCCCAAAGAGAATCAGGGAGTGAACGGAGCTCCGGCGGGAGTTCGTCCATTGACAAGTACATCGGAGAGGTGAGTCTTTTACCCAAAGTAAGCTGTACTCCTTCCGGAGAACAGTACAATGTCGCATATAGTCGTTTTAACAAATCTAAACCAAGCAGATTTTCATTACAACCTGTCGTCAAAATCAGGGGTGCTTTCAATTGACACGGTCCAACAGAAATAGACAAAGGACCAGATATCGGGTTGTACACAGGGGCGCCTGAAAAACCTACGGAAACATTTGTTGAGCCAGACAAAGGTGCGCCAGGGAGTTTCGCATGCATGATAGAACTTTTTGCGGCACCAGTATCCAACAGAAACGGTTCGACTACACCTGATGTTGCTACTGCGACATAAGGCCCACTCTGATCCACTGGAACTGATACTACTCCCTCTCTCTGTCTATGGCTGTCCTAGTACCCATTTTGTTGAAATCCCTCTTCAACTTCACAATAATCCTCAACAAGATATTGCTGAGATCTATTCTGTTGAGCTGACTGTACATTTCGCTGATCAAAGTGATTAGAAGGACGATCATTCGTTTGTGGAGGCATAGCACCTCGTCCCCGACCTCTAGAATTCTGTGCAAAACCACCACGACCTCTCTGAGCTGCTGCCGCATTATTTTGCGCTAAAATCTGACAATCATTTTTATAGTGACCCTCTTTCTTACAGTACGCACACTGATTCCACTGGTATTGAGGCCTGGTCGAATTATAATCTGTCTTTTGATACGAATTCTGTTGCATATTAGTCTGATTCGTGCGAGGCGGATACGCCTGCTGTAAAAGAACTTTAGTCTTTAAATCTTTCGTTTTCTTCTCTGATTTCTCCTTTTCCTCTTTATCCCTATTTTCATAGTACTGTGCAGTCGCAAGTATTTGCGCTGTCGTAGATACAGCCCACGCACTTTCTGAGTCTTTCAATTTATTGCATAATTCAGGTAACAAATTATGCACAAATTTATCGACAAACAATCTCTGTCCTCCTTCAGTGCTCATATCCTGACCACTATGGTCTACAAAAGTCTCTTCGAACCTCGTGAAGAAGTCGGAGACACTTTCGTCTTTCTTCTGCTTGCATGCGGATAATTTATCCCAATTAACACGCAATGCTGGCATCAGAGTCTTCATTAAATCTATTATTCTACCAGGCAGATTAGCGATCAAAGGTTCGGGTTTCGCACCACCTATTTGTTGACCATCTGCTGCAGTGATAGCTGCCCAATCACCACCTAAAGCAGCCTGATGATCCTCTCTACGAATTTTAGCCCACACTGGTTGTGGAACTACATTACCAAACAACATATCAATGTCGGCTAAGTTCATTATACAAGCCTCAACTGTCTGTGTCAATTCCTTGTAATATCCGGCTGGATTCTTACGTGGATCTGGCAAGGCCTGTTTCACTGCTAACACTTCTGCTCGCTTCCACGGAATATGTATCCATACTCTTTGGAACTGTGCTGGAGCAGCTGCAATTCCTGCATTATCATCACGTTGTACTGCTTCGCGCCAAATTGGAGGAACTTCCCTCATAGGATATTGGCGACTTGGCTTCATTCTACCTTTCTCTAAATCTCTCGGAGAACGAAGAGATGGATCAATCCTAAAACTCAAAATGAGTTCCATCGCTTCCTTTATATTATCGCCCACTATCATTCCAGCAGCAAACTCTTTTTGAACCTTAATTAAATCTTCCAAATCTGATTCGACATCGTCTTCTTCTATTTCCTCACGCAACAACGAGCACATCTCGTCAAAGACGTATCGCTGTGTTGGCTCTCCCCATTGCATAAATGTCTCTAACACATCTTTCGTACTATATCTTCTAACTTTCGTAATCCATCTGAGAGCCGTGGAGTCTAAAACTCCCCGTTCCTCAGTACTTGGAAGCTGACTCCGTCTCTGAACAGAGTCAGGAGTAGGAGTCTTAATCAAGGTTTTATATATGGGAGACAGCATATTAGTAACAGAATCAGTAATTCTTCGACGAACAGAAAGTGGAGTTAGTACACTCGCAGACATAGAGAACGCAGTAGAGGTAGGAATAGATGACGAAACAGTAGGAGTATCGAGGAAAATAGTTTGAGGACCAATAGGTACAGTGGTAGGTATAGGAGCGGGCAGTGCGGGAAGAGGAGGAGCTGTAGGAACATTTACATTCACCACAGGAAGTAAAGGAACTTGATTCTGAGGAACAAGAACAGGAGCACCAGGTTGTCCAGCAACCGGCAATTGAACATTCGGGATGAGTGGAGCCGTAGCACCTTGTGCATACGGTGGAGGCGACCGTAACAGATAAGATAGCAGAGGATCGTTTTCGGAATCCTCCAGTATCTTAGCCATTTTCGATGGCAAGGCAGGATAGCACTTGTCAATCGCTAAGTTACGCTCTCTAATGGCTACATCTATGGCTTTCTCACACTCGTCAGCCTGCAACTGCTTAGTCGCTTGCTCTAGAGTTAACTCTTCTAGTTCTTTTTGCTCTTTTTTCAACCTTTTCATTTCTCTCTGTTTGGATTCTTTCCGCCAATAACGAAAAGAGTCAAACATTGCCGGCCGGGCTTTCTTCCTAAACAATTTCGCTTCTAAATTGTCGAGAATCTCTTGTTCAAAACTACCATGCAGTGGCCAACTAAGGACACCATCCTTCTTACAATAACGGACCCATATCTCATTATAAGTTATAGGACCCACACCATACTTACAATATAGGTCATATAGGGGAGTCCCAATCGGAGGAACCAGACAGGAATCCTCTAATTGTGAGTCACTGTTGCAACTAAAACAAGACAACATTTTCCGACTTACCATTCTCAGTCCGGAACACAAAACAAACAAACACGAAACAAATTGTGCACTTGAACCAAGAACTTAGGCCTACCAAAAACGAACTGATGTATCGATACCCAAAACTGAACCAAATAGATTATCGTAACCAGAACAACTAGTGATAATCTTACGAAACCAAACCAAACCAAGAACCGATCAAGGATTTTTAACAATCCTCACAAAAGTAACCAGCTAGCTATCACTAAATACTTAACTGAGGCACTGAAGACGTCACCAAGGAGAAACCCGTCACGTTTCGCCGTACTAAGGACTGCACCACTTCGGGTCCAAGACAGGGCGACGGTCAAGGCAACGGCCCACTGCAGCCGTCCTGAACGGGAAACCCTCGTGGAAGAGAACTTCAGGGCCACTTTTGCGATATGCCGGGATCGATGAAGTGGGGCGCCTCCCTCAGGAATCTTCACACGAAGCTTCTCGAACTCTTCAGGCTTTTGGACCGGTACCGAATGACGTCGCCCCACGTTGGGCGCCAATTGGAGTTCTGGACTTTTTGGTTCCGTCCAGAGGTGTCAGGGTACAACACCCAAAGACCCCGGAGTCCCACCTGCCTTGGTGCACAAATGAACAGAAACACGGGCTTCTCGATGGTGGCGTCAAAGACCAAAGGTTTATTACTGCAGGGACACAGAAGTCACAGAATCTACACACGGGCAGAATCTAGGAGACTGTTCGATTTGTACAAAGTGGGTTGCTCCTTATATACCAAAAATTGTGCTCTAGGCAAATATTTCACATGTCGGTACATTCCCAAACCTTTTGTGTCTCTAAACAATAAATATTTGGCGTTACACAGGAACTGTCGATAATATCTGATACCAAACATCACGAAGAGGGGTTCCCACCAGTCCATCACAATCCCTTGTCAATATTGCATTCAAGAGCCGGACCGCCTCATCGTAAAGTTCGTTACCTCCCCCTAATAAAGGCCCAGAAGGAAAGGAGCAGAGCCAGGTGCAGAAGATAGAAAAGCGGGATAAGAGATGTTTGTGGGTTGTAAATGGGCAAGGCTACCGGCTTCGGCCGCCTAATCATGATCAGGTACAATGGACAGGAAAACCAGTTCAGGTGGGCTGGCCTCGGGCAGAGGAGGCAGCCTTTGTCGAGTCATGCAGCTTCAGCGTGATCTGGTTTAAGGTGCACGTGTCATGTAAGAGGTGAATCTCCGGCTAAGGCTACGTGTCTTTAATCAAAGTGGAGTGAATGAAATGATCAGAGGCTATTGCATATGTGAGGGCAAGGAACCACAAAATGGCGGCCATGATCTAAGATGGATGCCGTGTGTATATCAGAAATGTGTCAGTGGAAGGAGTGCTCTTGCTCGTAGCGTAGCGAAAACACTAGGATATACTAAATGGATCATTTGCGGTTCGCTGATACTAATTTTATGTATTTCCGACAAACTTGAAAACACGGGTTCAAGTCGTCACGGAACCGTCACGGAACCTCAGTGGAGGATTTAGTCTCTTTACCAATTCCCGGCCCGTTTGTAAAGGTTGCCGTCGCGACGATCGCCTGTTGCTTAGATTGTTGCAGCCGTTGCGAGGGGGTTCGCTTGTTCTGGAAGGCCCTACGGATGTGACCACCTCTACGACTCATTGATGCAGTCTGCTGAGATCCTTTAGCGAGGCCCTGGTGGTTAGTGGCATCTGCCGCAGCAGTCAGCTCCATCACCTCAATCCAATCCTCGACGTCCCCAGGGCTCTCGAAGAAGTAGGCTTTTCGTTCATGTAGGATCTTCAGGCGTGCTGGAAACAAGAGCATATTTGACATTCAGGTCCCGTAACCTTCGCTTCACATCTAGGAATGAGGAACGCTGGCGTTGAACCGTCTGCGTGTAGTCCGGGTATAGGGAGACTCGTGTTTTCGAAGGTGATCGGCGCCTTCTCTCTGGCCTTCTGCAATAATTCATCTCTATCCCTGTAATTGAGCAGTTTCACAATAAGGGGACGTGGCGGGGCACCTGGTTTCGGTCTGCCAGTTGGTATACGATGTGCCCGTTCTATGCAATATTGCGAGGAGAGGCCTTCCATCGTCACATGGTCTCTAAACCATTGTTCCATGTAGCTGGGGCGTCCGTCCCTTCGCTTTTCTCCAGCAGGCCGATCACTCTGACTTTATTGCGCCTTGTCCTTCCTTCCGCGTCCTCCACCCGGTCTATCAGGGCGGCTACTTGGGTCTGTAGGGTTTGCACATCTGCCTCCGTTTGTTTCTGTTGCGGTAGTATCTCCGCCAAGGTCTTGGCGTGGTCTTTCACTTTGTCCGCTACCTTCGTGTGGTCTGCTCTCAGTAGGGTTAAACCTGTGGTTAGAATACCTATCTGCGACTCTATGGCCTTCCTGGAGTCTCGCACCTCCTGCAGTATAAGGTCCAGCTTGTCCACCTGTGCGGGCAACACCGCAGGGGGACACAGTCCCATCTCGGCGTAGTATCCACTTCATCCGTCGCATCTTGTGTGGGGTCCACCACCATCTGTCCCTGTTGTTTCAGTCTGTTTCGTCCCATAGTGTCGAGGTGTTGCTGACCTTCCTCGTATCCCAGCAATCCTATAGGGCTAAGAAGGGAGCAGGGTACACTCCGGCCGCCCGGCAGCTCCTGTTGAGTCGTAGCCGCTGGATACCGGTGGTATTATCACCAGAATTGCTCACTGGGAGTAAAAAAATTCGGAAAGGCCACTACCTCTAGTGTGTTAGAGATGGGGGGGCCGTATTCCTCCTGGATTATGACCTCGCGGAATAAGGTATTCCAGTGTGCGTGGACCTGCGCTGTTATATATAGAGGAGGTTGTCTGGGGCGTTCTCAGGCATCCACTCCGGGAGGGAGAAAGAAGGCTTCCATTGATCACGCCTGATATGCTTCCGTGTGTGTGTTCCCGGGGTTCTCAGGCATCCTCTCCGGGAGGGAGAAAGAAGGCTTCCACTGATCACGCCTGATGTGCTTCCGTGTGTGTATTCCCGGGCTATTATTATTATTATTATTATTGCATTTCTTATATAGCGCCAGAATCGACCCCCGAAGGGGTATCTCCGCGCTTGCCTTGGGAAACCGTCCTATGGCGGTGAGAGCGCCCACCGGTGTTTCAAAATTTGTTGCAGGTGTGCACACAGCAGTTAGCAGAGTTCCCCGGGCGAGGAGTACACATGCATACACTTTGCCCTCGGTATTTGGAGTCTGGGTCTGGGAGATTAGCTTCTTCCCGCTACCGTGCCGTAGCTCCACCCCCTTCTCAGTAGGCCGTGCAGCCCCGGGCTCGCGTAGTTGTAGTGCCCATACAATGATTCCACAAAGTCCCAGCCAGCCGAGCGCTCCTCTCCTCATCGTCCTCCACTCAGAGCGGTGCCCCGCAGTCCTTCACAGCGCCACATCAAAGAGTGGGTGATTGTCCGGAGCACAGCCTGTATCCTGTTGCAGTGTCTCCCGAAACTGCAGTATGCGCGGTTCCCTTTCGCCACCTACCAATATCCTCCGTCTGCAGTGGTAGCCGTTGGTTACTCTCGTGCCAGTCTTGTATTTTCAGCGCCAGCTGATCCCAGCACCATCGGTCTCAAGAGAGTGTAATTGAGGCGCTCATAGAAAGCAGCAGTGTGATTAAGTCAGGATTTTGTAGGGCTCGGGTCCGGAGCTCGTCTAGGACATGTCTGCCATGTTCAGCGGTTGGCCACGCCCCCGAGGGTGTCCTAAAGTTAGGCTGATATTTTTCTCAGACTGGGATCCTGAGACCTATTTGTGCAGGGATAATGTTTTGTGATGTTTTTCTCTGGTTTTCATTTAAGTGTGGACTGGTATAGACCTGTCCACGTTTTTGTAGTTTCTTTTGGCAGTCCCCTTAACCAAACAGAAGATTGGAAAAACACTGTGGATGGACTCACTGAGCAAATGTGACGGCTGGAATGCCAGAAACCGGTCCTCGGAAGCTTGTTTCCGGTCCAGGGAAGGCATGGCTTGGCAGTTTGGCTGGACTGTTCCCATGAGGCACAGGGTCAGACTGATTTGCATATGGCCATGTCTGAACTGGGGTGGTGTCATTTGTCACCCCGAGTGGGATGGGTATGCTCAGACGTGAGTCCCATGCTCTCCACACCACTGGATTCAAGCAAGCCGGGCTGAAGACGGCTGGAATGCCAGAAACCGGTCCTCGGAAGCTTGTTTCCGGTCCAGGGAAGGCATGGCTTGGCAGCTCGGGCTGGACTGTTCCCATGAGGCACAGGGTCAGACTGATTTCCATATGGCCATGTCTGAACTGGGGTGGTGTGGAGTGCAAAAAAACGATGGATTTGGGCCCAGATCTCTGTACTGGGGTGAATGTATGACATTGTTCTGCATTCTGTCCATCAACTGTGGTTTTTGCATTTGTCACCCCGAGTGGGATGGGTATGCTCAGACGTGAGTCCCATGCTCTCCACACCACTGGATTCAAGCAAGCCGGGCTGAAGACGGCTGGAATGCCAGAAACCGTTCCTCGGAAGCTTGTTTCTGGTCCAGGGAAGGCATGGCTTGGCAGTTCGGGCTGGACTGTTCCCATGAGGCACAGGGTCAGACTGATTTGCATATGGCCATGTCTGAACTGGGGTGGTGTGGAGTGCAAAAAAACGATGGATTTGGGCCCACATCTCTGTACTGGGGTGAATGTATGACATTGTTCTGCATTCTGTCCATCAACTGTGGTTTTTGCATTTGTCACCCCGAGTGGGATGGGTATGCTCAGACGTGAATCCCATGCTCTCCACACCACTGGATTCAAGCAAGCCGGGCTGAAGATGGCTGGAATGCCAGAAACCGGTCCTCGGAAACTTGTTTCCGGTCCAGGGAAGGCATGGCTTGGCAGTTCGGGCTGGACTGTTCCCATGAGGCACAGGGTCAGACTGATTTGCATATGGCCATGTCTGAACTGGGGTGGTGTGGAGTGCAAAAAAACGATGGATTTGGGCCCAGATCTCTGTACCGGGGTGAATGTATGACATTGTTCTGCATTCTGTCCATCAACTGTGGTTTTTGCATTTGTCACCCCGAATGGGATGGGTATGCTAAGACGTGAGTCCCATGCTCTCCACACCACTGGATTCAAGCAAGCCGGGATGAAGACTGCTGGAATGCCAGAAACCGGTCCTCGGAAGCTTATTTCTGGTCCAGGGAAGGCATGGCTTGGCAGTTTGGGCTGGACTGTTCCCATGAGGCACAGGGTCAGACTGATTTGCATATGGCCATGCCTGAACTGGGGTGGTGTGGAGTGCAAAAAAAACGATGGATTTGTGCCCAGATCTCTGTACTGGGGTGAATGTATGACATTGTTCTGTTTTCTGTCCATCAACTGTGGTTTTTGCATTTGTCACCCCGAGTGGGATGGGTATGCTCAGACGTGAGTTCCATGCTCTCCACACCATTGGATTCAAGCAAGCTGGGCTGAAGACGGCTGGAATGCCAGAAACCGGTCCTCGGAAGGTTGTTTCCGGTCCAGGGAAGTCATGGCTTGGCAGTTCGGGCTGGACTGTTCCCATGAGGCACAGGGTCAGACTAATTTGCATATGGCCATGTCTGAGCTGGGGTAGTGTGGATTGCAAAAAAAACAATGGATTTGGGCCCAGATCTCTGTACTGGGGTGAATGTATGACATTGTTCTGCATTCTGTCCATCAACTGTGGTTTTTGCATTTACAACGCCTGATTACAGCAGGGCTGGCGTGGTGTGATGTGTGTTAAGTGTAGTGAAAAAGAAAATCTCTGAGAATCCTTGCCTGTAGTATTTATTAATGGCGGCCCAGGATATGGATAGAAATTGTATGATGCAACTACTAGAGAGGTATTATTACCCCTAGTTGGCTAGATAACGTGGTCTACATGTTTCAGCCGGAAAGGTAGATGAAGTGGGCTTTCTGCAGGACTGGCTGAGTGAAAGTGAGTGGCAAAAGTGGAATCGCCATGTGTAATAGTGAAGTACCTACACACACGCTAAGGTGTGTGGTAGTGGTGTCGGCGTACTCCCACTCTGTCAATAAAAACCTGTTAGGGAGAGAAAAGCACAAAACAGGACGCATATAATAGCAACATAAAATGCAATCTTAAATTAGTGCTGCAGTCATTGTCTCAGGTAAGTGACTACCACAGTGATTTAATACATAGCCATGAGTAGGTGGTGGCGCATGCTGCTAATAACTCAGTGTGCGCAACGACTATATTATAACATGCAGCGAGGGACTCCTGGCTGGGGGTTATGCAGGTTTGATGGCTTGCCGTCATGGAGGGTTTGGTGCGAATGAGGATAAAAAACAGGGCCAATGTGTTTTGCAAGGGGTGACCACTCGTGATAACTGACATGGGGACACTTAAGGTGGTGTATAGTTTTTTAAAAAACACTTTAATTGCCAACATGCAAAATATAACTTTTATCTCATAATTACACTAGATTTAAGTGTTAGGCAGAGATTCGAGGCTTGGGAGGGGTATCATCTGTAGTCCCACTCTAGGAAAATGAAAAGAGGGAGACATAGTGAGCATGGATATCCGTGGGTGCTCCAATGTCTCGGTTTCTAAATGCGAATGCGCAACCTTACTTGGTTTAGATGAGTATCCCGTTAGTAACCTGCTGTGGTCTCCCGTAGACCTGGCTGGTAATGACCGCTCGTATGCTAGAGACTTTTATGCAGCGAGACGCGGTCAGTTACGTGCGGGATTGCACGACCTGTAAAATGATTAGTGCTACTTCAACATGCGGTGCGCAAGCACGCGCATGCGCAGCAACCTGGTAGACCGAAGGCAAGGAGCTCAATAGAAGCGAGTGCATCTTGTAGCGGCCATCTTGGGAGGGTAATGTCTCTAAGGTTTAAGGCAGTGTGTGCCCTCTGGTAATGGGTGATAAATAAAAAGAAAGCAGATTGGGATGTCAGAACTGCAAGTCTTTTATCAAGAGGAGTGGGCAATGTACTTATGGCTAAGTGTAGCCTTGTCCTGGTAAAAGTTGGTCAGTAGGATGGAGAATGTGGTGTATTAACCGCATGGGCTTGTCGATAATGCACCATTGGTGCCTATTACTGGGCCTGCTGTTTGTAAGCCATTTGTGGATTTCATGGAGGTTTCCAGAGGCTGTTCCATGGAATGTTATCATTAAGGCCTATCATGGCTGGACTCGTGATAAATCCATCTCTGCTCTTTCTCTAAGAAGTGGTTAGTCATTTGTGTGGTATTTTTCTTACATCTGATAGCGCAGAGATGGATTTATCGCCTGTCCAGCCATATGACAGGCCTTAATGATAAAATTCTGGGGAACAGCCTCAGAAAACCTCCATGTAATCCCCAAATGGCTTACAAACAGGAGGTCCAGTAATAAGCACCAATGGTGCATTAACGACAAGCCCATGAGGTTAATACACCACATTCTCCATCCTACTGACTAACTTTAACCATGACAGGGCTTCACCAATCAGCATCACTTAGCCATAAGTACATTGCCCCCTCCTCTTGATTTAAGACTAGCAGTTCTGACATCCCAATCTGCTTTCTTTTTATTTATCCCTGCATCACCCGTTACCAGAGGGCACACACTGCCTTAAACTTTACAAACATTAACTGCACTGCATGTTCTGGTAGCACTAATCATTTTACAGGTCGTGCAATCCCGCACGTAACTGACCGCGTCTCACTGCATAAAAACCTCTAGCATACGAGCGGTCATTACCAGGCGGGACTACGGGAGACCGCAGCAGGTCACTAACTGGATACTCCTCTAAACCAAGTAAGGTTGCGCATCCACATTTCTAAACCGAGACATTGGAGCACCCACGGATATCCATGCTCACTACGTCTCCCTATTTTCATTTTCTTAGAGTGTTACTACAGATGATACCCCTCCAGAGCCTCAAATCTCTGCCTAATACTTTTAAATCTAGTGTAATTATGAGATAAAAGTTATATTTTGCATGTTGGCAATCAAAATGCTTTAAAAAAAACTTTACACCACGTTAAGTGACCGCATGTCAGTTATCACGAGTGGTCACCCCTTGCTAAGCATATTGCGCTTCTAGCTACCAAGGGCCTCACAGGGTTAACACATTGGCCCTGTTTTTTTTTTTATCCTCATTCGCACCAAATCCTCCACGACGACACGCCATCAAAGCTGCATAACCACCGGCCTGGAGTCCCTAACTGCATTTTGTAATATAGTCGCTGCGCACACTATGAGTTATTAGCAGCATGTATTTAATCACTGTGGTAGTCTCTTACCTGAGACGATGACTGCGGCACTCACTTAAGATTGCATTTTATGTTGCTACTATATGTGTCCTGTTTTGTCCTTTTCTCTACCCAACAGGTTTTTATTGACAGTGTCTGTGAGTACGCCAACACTACTACTACCACACACCTTAGCGCGTGTGTAGGTATTTCACTATTGCACGTGGCGATTCTACTTTTTCCACTCACTTTTTCACTCACCCGGTCCTGGAGATAGCCCACTTTATCTACCTTTTGGGCTGAAACATGTAGACCACGTTATCTAGCCAACTAGGGGTAATAATAACTCTCGGATAGTTGCATCACATACTTTTTATCCATATCCTGGGCCACCATTAATAAATACTGCAGGCAAGGATTCTCGGAGATATTTTTAATTAACTACACTTTACACAAATCACACCACACCAGCTCCGCTGTAATCAGGCATAGTAGCACAACTCGGGGGCATTCGGCCACCCGGTTGGGACCCCAATGATGAAGCATGTCACCAACTAGGTTGGTGTATGAGGGGTCTTTTAAGCAAACCTAATGGGTCCATGTACTTACCACAATAGTGATTGTCACACATTTACTCAGTGGGGCTGTCCACATTGTTTAGCCTAGTATCGTATTGGGGACAAGGACACCCCCCGATTTCCCTTGCTCTCTCCTTGTTTTCTATTAACCCCTTCGCCGCGGGGCTAATTTCCCCGCGGCGCGGGGGGAGGGGGGCCGCACATGGCGCCGCGGTGCTGATGACGAGCCCAGGCTCGTCATGCAGCACGGTGCTCGTGTGCTGGTGACGAGCCTGGGCTCGTCATGAGCACGCCCGCGCAATGGAACGCTCAGCACAGCGGGGGAATTATCCCCACGTGTGAGCGTTCCACGGCTCATGACGAGCCCAGGCTCGTCACCAGCACACGAGCACCGTGCTGCATGACGAGCCTGGGCTCGTTATCAGCACAGAAGGGGTTAAACAACACACACTGCCTAATTATTTTGAGAGGAGTCACTGATATTTTATAGTTTTCAGTTGTCTGAAATTCATCCAATGAAAGACTCAACAATGTACAGGTTTTCAGACTTCTTAAGACACCAGGGATCATATCACCACGTGTACCAGCCTCATGGCTATGGACCATTGAGAAATACTTACTTGACCACTAACAGTCATGTGCTTCCATCCACATGATAATCCAGTACCAGAGGTAACTTTCCGCCAATAACTGTTGGACCTAGAGGTACCCCGGTTAAACTTCTCATTAGTACTCTGTGTTTCCATTTTCAGGGCTGTATGTTGCTGCAGAATTAGTTCCAAATGGTTGTCCAGCGCCCCAGTCCGATAGTTGGCTCACTTTCACAATTGTAGTGTGGCTATTATTTAAGGCAATAATTCTATCCCCCTCTTTCTAAGTGGTGCTGTCTAGTTAAACAAGTGTAAACAAGGCTAGGGCTCTGTTGCCATAAGTTGAAATGAACCAGAAATGCAGTAGTAAATGTTAGGTTCTTGTAAGCCAAGTGCAGCTGAGGCCGAGAGCTTTTATTTGTGTTGGTCTTGACTAGGACATTTAGTGGAGTGTTGTTCCTTATTGTTTGTGGCACTCTGAAGTCAAGCCTTTTCATCAACCTACTTTTGAACTGGGTGGCATAAAAGTTACCCAGAAAGATTATCCTCTTAGTCAGCATAATGCATCCTTCCTTTGGAATTTACAGCCTGATTCATCATTCTCCCGTTTTGCGAGCCCCTAATAGCGATTCATAGCGAATCGCTATTAAGGACTCGCAAAACGGGATTCATGTAGAAATTGCATAAAGAAATGCGATTCCTACATATTCCTTATTTGCGATTAGCAAATTGCTAATGGCAAATAAGGAATAACTCGCCATTCATTCCTATGGGCCAAAAGGCCCATAGGAATGAATGGGTAGTATTCCTTATTTGCGATTAGCAATTTGCTAATCGCAAATAAGATAGCAACTTGAAGGGTGCCAGGGGTGTCCAAAGGACACCCTGTAGCACCCCTCAAATGAAATTTTACACAGGTGTTGCACACACACATGTCCAAAGGACATGTGTGTGTGTAACATGCAACTCAGAAAAATGCATTTAAAAGCATTTTTCTGAGTTTTCGCAATTTACCACGAGGTCTGACCTCGCGGTAAATTGCGGCCAGAAATTGCGATTCGCAAAAAATAATTGGATGATGAATTGCATTTAAGGAATCTCAAATAGAGATTCCTTAAATGTAATTCCTTGCAAAATTGCGAGATCGCAATTAGCGATTTTTGCATTTGGGATGCTGAATTCCAAATGCAAAAATCGCACTAGCAAAGGGCCAGATTCTCAGAATCTGGCCCTTTGCGAGCCGATTTTGGCTTCATGAATGAGGCTGCAAGTGATGAGCAGAACAGGAATTTCAGGCTCGCAGGGCCCTTTCTCTGTCCTGGTAAAAAGCAAAAGAACCTATTGGCGAGTGATGGCAGACATTGGGCTCCTCCCTGCCTCGAAAACCCAAGTGCAGGTTCTGCCTTTTGGGTGGACCTAGCTCTGGCCTCCTTAATATGGATAACGTATGTGCTGGGCTCTCCGTATATCTTTTATTTAAGATGACTCTGCAATGGCTACTCTTCAGAGGACATTAGCTGCGTTAGTATGAGCAAAATGTGTTGCATGTTATTTACGCAGTTACCAGAAATCTCCCCTCCTATTCTTACATAGAGAGCAGGCTGCAAATATGCTTGTCTAGATGCAATATAGCAAGGCTCACTTATGGGTACAAATATTTTGCATGTACCACCACCTCCCCCCTCCCTTTATTTATCATTTTTGCGATACTACAGTCAGCGTATGTGTACTCACTTTTTGTACATACAGTAAAGGGATAATAAGCGAAAAGAACATTTATGACCATACCTATGACAGTATTCTGCAGAAGTTGAAACATCCCACCCTGCATAAAGAAAGGATTACACCACTGGCTGGCACCCACACTCCTGTACAATAACTTGTTTCAGGTCACCCATAGGTACAGTACATTTCAGACATCAAGTTTTAAAAACACAGCAACATGTACATTGAACATATCAATCCCAGTTGAGTACCATCCAATTTGGGGTCCTCTTACCCATACCAGAAGGGACCACTCTCCCTGTTAGCATGCCGGGATTCTGTGATCTGGATAGAGCTCACACTGCCATACAGGAGGTGAGTTAAGCGTCCTCGGGGCCCCTCTTTGCACCACTCCATCAGGCTGTTGTGTGTCAGGGGAAGCGTTCAACTCTAGGAGGTAGCTCTTGAAAGGACCCCATATATCTTTTGGCCGAGAGGTCGTAGGCTGCGTGCTAGCGAATATCTCGCTGTTTGTATTACAGTATGTTAGACTTTGCAACCATGATTTGACCGTGGACCTCCAGCAAACCAGGGTGATCTCACTTTTTGCCATCAATAATGCTATTGCCACAAACCGTCGTACCCCTTGGGGAATCCAGTCACATACCTCAACAGTGCAATTACCGGAGAAGGCACTACATCCAAATAAGTAATTTTACTAATCTCCCCACGGATCGCAAGCCAATAGGACTCAATTTTGACACAGTTCCAGACCATGTGTGTAAAGTCAGCATGCAGGGATCTACATTTGAGACATGAGTCCGGTTTGTCTGGGTTAAGCCTATGCATTTTCTCAGGGGACATGTAGATGCGCTGTAGAAACTTGAAGTGCAATACTTTGTGACAACTATTAAGGGAAACTTCCTTAATCTGTGTACCACAATATTCCCAGTGTGAGTCCTGGCGCGGGTAGCCTAAATCACGCTCCCATGCTTCCCTAAGTTTGGCGTCTATGCTGGGTACCAGGGACATACATGCCTTGTACATTTTGGAGATTAAATGGTCGCCTGAGGATTCTGTAATAACAATGGTCAATGGGGTGAGAGGTGAGGGCTCCAAGAGAAACTCTGCAATAACTGATTGCAATGCACTGCGAATTCTATTAAAAACAAAGTGTTTTATGAATGTTGCCTCACTAAACCTCCCCTCCTCAGTATTGGAGAAAACATGTCCCTCTGGAAAAATGTCCCTGATTGTTGTTATAGCATATTTGTTGAGTGAATGCTGTACTAGTGCCTCTTGCATTATGGGAATCCATGGGTTGTTCATCAATGGAATACCAGGTGAGTACAGTGCGGCGGACTTGGTAACTTTATGCAGCTGGTGGAGGAGACGGTCTGGATATCCTGCGGGTCCCTAGGGAATCCCTGTGGCAGTATAGTATTGAAGGTAGCAGGCAAAACTAAATCGGCCTCTGGTCTGGAATCCGGGATCCCAGCATCCGGGTGATACGAGGAGTGTTTGTAGCTACACTGCACCACCAAATAATAGATCTGTAAATTGGGGGCTCCAAACCCCCCCCCCCCCCCCCCAACCAACCAGATAAGGTGCGAGCGAAGTTTTAAAAATAACATTTTTGCATGGATTTTTCACTTGAAATATTAATTTGAGTTAGGTTTTTTTTGTGTTTAAATGTGAAATCAGGTACCACCAAATCCATAAGAGTTGTGTATCCTGTGACGTTTCAGATGTCACAGGAGTCAGCCTTTTGTGTATTAGCAGTTAATGAGGCAGGCTGACCCTTCAGTTTAGGCTTCATTAATGGCTTAAAATTATCCCTTTGATAGGAAATTCAAAAATACACTATCACTTTCTGTTACCCAAATGATTGTTCTGATGCTGACAACAATTAGAGAAGACCAGTCTTGCATGTCTTGAGACAAAAGCTAAGATTTAAGGCGTTTTTCTCAAAAGGAGACCATAAACGCGATGTTGGAAATGTGTTCCAGAGCTTGAGGACTTGTTATGAAAAAGGTCTGCCACCTGCCAGAGAATGCAGATTTTTAGGAATGGTTAGTAAAACTTAAGAGGCAATTCTTGGTACTCAAATAGGTGAGGTTGGATGAAACCAATAGAGTATAAAAGCTGGACACCAAGTGTGGAGGGCCTAATGACAGATGAAAGGACTTAAACATTATCTATCTCGGAGCTTATCAGATTTGCAGGTACCAGTACAGTTTTAATGGCCTTTAATTTAAGCAAAATAACAATTTATATCCAAATTTAAGGTGACAGCAGAAAAAAATAACCTATTCACTCAACTCGTTCAAACCCCCCAATATCAACCTTTGGTCCCCTCCTATAGACCGCCAACCATTCCCACATGCCCCCCACGCTACCCAACCCCACCACTGTGTAAGGAGACCACTGCTCTGTGTCCATCCACTGGGATCATGTCTACTATGATGATGAAGATTCAATGTGTCGTTGCAGTGTAATTGAGTATCAATGATCAATTTTAGAGTTCTTCGGGATCCTTAATATCCATAGTCTCCTTAGGCAGAATAGGTCATTATAGTTGTTTGTATTGCATAATTTTTCCATCCTTAAGAGCCACCAAAGTTTTTCTATCCATTTGTGTTCGTTGTGAACTGCCCATTGTTCTCCTAGAGACATAATTGGCTGCTAACAACAAGTGAAAGATGAGGTACCTTATTTATCATGCTGGGGGGGGAGATGTCCTCTGCTTGGCGACCCACTATTGCAACGGACGAGTATTTGACCAAGTCAGAGCCCAGAAACTGTGGGGTTTTTCTGTTTGGATTGAGTTCCAAAAAGTATTGAATTTAGGGCAAGATAAAAGAATGTTAGAGTTCCATCTTCCCCAAATACCTCCCCAGCACAGGCCGCCCCTTTTCCATGCAGGCCACCTTCTCTGGGGTGTAGTGACCCCCTTTACGCAAGGAGCTTTTTAAGATTGTAAGGCTTCCTTAAAATGATGATGGGTATGTAGAGAAATTATTTTCTTCAAATATTTGATCAGAAGGTGCAATTGGGAGCACCACTATTCACCTAGGGAATTTGAGAGAGCAAGTCATTACCAAAGATTAGGAAGATTTACAACGAGAGCTTGGTGTGAACAGAGTGTAATGGGCCACCACGCCCAAAACCAGATGGATGAGTGAGTCTCCAGCAATCCTTAGTAAAATGTTAATCTATGGTTAGCCATCCAGTCCACAACACACACACACACACACATATATATATATATATATATATATATATATATATATATATATATATATATTCACTGAAAAAACCATAGGTTATAGACCATATATAGTTAGGAATTAGCATTTGCAAAACCATATTTTACTCACACAAAACCATTGAAATTCGCATATATAGTTAGATGCACTAACTATATATCGCGCACCCGCAATCTACTGCTGATCATGTCACATATTACATCATTCATGACATGGTCAGTGACATCACTGATGACATCACTGATGACATCACTGATGACATCTCAAATGACATCACTGATGACATCACTGATGACATCTCAAATGACATCACTGATCACATCACTGATGACATCATTCATGTGATAATACGATGAACCTCTTCAGACTCTAATATAATCTTACATACACTCAGAGTAAATAGACACTCACAGACTGTCACTCATCCATGGAGTTACTCACACACCTAGTCAGTCATCAGTCACACCTCCATTTCCTCATCTAAACAGTTATACACACCTTACTTATTCAAACATATACTAACACATATTTACTCTCTTATACAATCCCTGATACAAGTTTACAATGATCCATACAGCCACTCACACATTCACTGGCTCTTATGCACAGTTATTTATATATGTCAACTCTCACATGTACTGTGTTTTACATATGTACTTACTTGGACATGTAGCACTGGGATATCCATTCACTCACCAATACACTCATGCACACAGTCAACTGCCCATACAGATGTTTCCACATGCACTTTTAAACCCATACATCTAGTGAATCCACCGCTCACACATCTATGCACAGAGTCACACACCTCACAGCCACCCACACACACAATCACTCTCTCAAACAAATACTTGGGCAACCTTTCATTAACCAATATACATAATCATAAAGCAAATGATCAACATAAGCAGCAGTTTACACAACAACAGACATAATGATGCACAAATTAAGACAGTTTAGTCACTAACCCATGCACTCAGTGAGACATATTTAATCATTCTCTCATACAGTCAGTCATGCACCTACTAAATCCTTCATCCAGAGACTTATACATCCACTCATTCTTCAATATGTAAGACATATTTTGACTTTTCATAAACATGCAGTCACTGGATGTTGTCATCAGTGATGTCATCAGTGATGTCATTTGAGATGTCATCAGTGATGTCATCAGTGATGTCATCAGTGATGTCACTGACCATGTCATGAATGATGTAATATGTGACATGATCAGCAGTAGATTGCGGGTGCGCGATATATAGTTAGTGCATCTAACTATATATGCGAATTTCAATGGTTTTGTGTGAGTAAAATATGGTTTTGCAAATGCTAATTCCTAACTATATATGGTCTATAACCTATGGTTTTTTCAGTGAATTTCATTGGTTTTTTAAAAGCTAATATCTGTAGCTGTAAAATGTATTTTTCTTTAAACCCAAAAATATATTTTATATGTTTATGATTAATTTTTTTAAAATATTTTTTTTTTCGCTCCCGGTTCGCGAACCGGGAAGCTTTCCGTTAGCTCAATTTGATGCCGCGACCCGGTCCGCTAACCGGTAAACGTTCCGTTTGCGTAACTGCCGCGTTAGAAATCAACATCGTGACGCGCCGCGTTAGCGCACCCGGAAGTGCTCCGGACCGCGAACGAGGCACGAAACGCAGCTTTCCGGAAGCGAACCGGAGCGCGGTGCGCAGCGCGTAACGTAAGCGGAACAGGTCATGTGACTTGTTCATAAAACTTTTCATTGGTTCATTTCACTTTTGGTTTCCTAATGATGTAAGACTAGGTCATGTGACCTAAAAATAAGACTTTTCATTGGTTTAGAACTATTTTTTTTCCCAAATGATGAAAGCCCCCACCTTTTTTCTCACTCTGACTTTCAACTTTGAGAAAGGAAGACCTATTTTGGAAAATGGCTTTACTAGTTGCTTCAGCTGCTGGATCCCCACCACCACCACCACCACCTCCTCAAAAGAGAGGACCACCTCCACAGTTCCTGGCAAACCCAGAGGAGGAAGAGGATGAAGAAGAAGAAGAAGAGGAAGAAAAGGCACCATAATTTTTGAAAGAGTTGCCCCGGGTATCTAAAAAAAAAAACTAGTTTTATTTGGCAGTTTTTTTCTATTCCAGCAGGAAAGAAAAAAGTTAATGCACGTTATGTGACGTGCCTAATTTGCAAGGATGAGTTATCTAGAGGCACTGAAAAGAAATATAGTTATGGGAACCACACTATGCATCGTCACATGCAGAGGTGGCATCCTCTGAATTATAGCCGGGCAGAGATGCGTGACCTGCAAGATAACCCTCCAACTTCTGTGGCCAGGACATCGTCCGAAATATCTTTGTCGGTTGCAGAAGAACGAGATACAGTGCCAAACATCCCCAAAAATTTTGTACATATGAAAATTGTATGTTTATATTGTGGCGCCTTATTTTCATGTGCGAATATGAGTGTTAAGTTAGTTAATTTAGCATTTGAAAAACACCAATGCCCTAAACGCCACAATAAATAATTTTTTTTTTTGCTCTTGTTGAGACCTTTTCAATACCTGTTTTTTGTTCTTTCCCTTTAAAAAAAAACAAAAAAACATAAAATTGTTCAAAAAATACAAAAAAAACAAATAATGTTCAAAAAAGAAAAAAATATATAAAACAAAAACATTAAAAAAAAAGTTCTTTTCAGAACTACCTCCCCTTTATACTAAAATTGCTAGAAAGTGTAACACTCTGGCAAGCTGTTTTTTTTTCAGTTCGCTTTCCGGTTCGCTCGCCGGTACGCGAACCGGGAGCTAACCCCAAATTTTTTTTAAAAAAAATAAAGGAGTAAGTACAAGGGAAGTAAACAGAGAGTAATGTTAAAGGAAAGACAGCTATAGGGACTAAACCAGAGATGCTGTTTAATAGATTTATTTACCGAAGAAAAGATGGAAGAGGATATAATTGTGGAAAACAAAATAGATAAGGAAGTCAAAGAATCAAGCATTGAAAATGCAATAGGTCACACAATAGAAGAGTTTGTCCTTTTGGTTTTGCAAATGGATGAGTGGCGTTGCGTGGATGAGTGGCATTGCGTGGATGATTGGCATTGCGTGGATGATTGGCGTTGCGTGGATGAGTGGCGTTGCGTGGATTAGTGGCGTTGCGTGGATTAGTGGCGTTGCGTGGATGAGTTGCGTGCGTGAGTGGCATTGCGTGTGTGAGTGGCATTGCGTGTGTAAGTGGCGTTGCGTGTGTGAGTGGCGTTGCGTGTGTGAGTGGCGTTGCGTGTGTGAGTGGCGTTGCGTGTGTGAGTGGCGTTAGTGTGGGGAGGGGGGCAGGACGAGAAATGCACATGGAGGACAGGGGAGGGGACGGAGCGGGGAGAGCAGAATGAGGGTGTAAAGCAGCTGGGGCCTTTGAAGTGAAGCTAATCTTCACTTCAAAGGTGTGGGAGGAGTGCGGCTGAGGGAACAGACGGCGATTTGGTAATGTGCACACGCATTTTAGGTCAATGCACTTGCGCATTGCCCTAAAAGCCACGGGCACAGCTCCAAATTTCCACATTTAGTTAAACTTTGTTTAAAGCTCTATAGTCTGAAGCCCTATAGTAGGTGAATGTGATAGAAATGTAACGAAAAGAGTAGAAAACATTTACCTTATAATTGTTGTTAACTTATTCACTTTTTTTTTCATACTTTCAATCTGTGAAAGAGAGAACAAACATTTGAAAAATATTAAAACATGAATTTAAAAATTAGAAAAGACAAGGGAAAAGGTTGAAGGACAAACAGTTTTTCAACAACTTTGACATTTACAGAAGCCTCTGCTTCTCTAGGCCCCCTACACAGTCCTAAAGATATATATTTTAAACTAACAGTATCTTGATGCTGATGAAGTGAGGCCTATTTTGGAACATGGTGCATCTTTTGCACTGCTGATGTCTCACAACAGTGATGCAATGGCAGCGCAAAAGAGATGTAAAGCCATCATAAAATTGTCCCTAACATTTTAAATGATTGTTTCAGGATGCAAATAAGATGTGTCCTTTCCAGAGGTTTGTTTGAGGTGAGGCCTACTCAGGTTTCAAAATAAAACAGTACCCAGAAGTGCAGCACTGTATGCATTAACTTTGACACTTACAGAAGCCTCAGTTTCTCCATGTCTACCTCACATTTCTAAATGTATATCATAAGTACAAAAAGTAGAGAATTTATTACACATGTTAAATGGTTTATTTTTGCTGTTCTCAGAATGTATCAAATTTCACTAAAATCAGTGACTTGAAGGTATTCATCATGTAACAGCGGGGGAAAAAAAACACAATCAAAATGATTGTGTTTAAAAAACCCATACAACATAAGAAATCAGAATTCAAAACTCCTTAAAATTAACTTACTTTCCATGATGTCGAAGGATGTCCTATGAACAGCTTACACTCTGTTGTGCTGTTAATATTTTCAGCCGGCCACTTTCTGAAAGAAAACCTCTATCGTTTTGAAAAATATGTTACATACGATAAAAGACTTCTCACATTCTACCACATGTTTCCACAAGGCCAAATCATGTTAGAGCGATTTACAACTCTTGGAATTCTTGTAAGCAAATCCCGTCATTTTCTATTTTCGCAACTTTCAGAAAGAAAACGTTTAAGATTACTTTCACAATCCTGGACTATTAATATCTTACCCTTGTTGCTCACTCATGTTCTACATTTCCTATGACACTGATACTGCTTACTATGAAGCAGACTTACTTGCATCAGGTTTGTATTTTTGAATTTTTAAAATGACATTATGATCCAAAGTTTGGATAAATAATCTAGACAGAATTGCAGACTTACATTCCCTCTACTCCATGAACCTCTAGAAATTGCTCAGAACAAATAACGAGATTCTGTCCCTAAAATTTTGGTTTTAAAAACACCAGGTAAGAATTTTTAAAGTTAAAAGGCAATTTCTTTTTGAAAGTTAAAGCAGAATCGTTGCAGAATGACCAGCCGTTTCTGGACTTTAAATAAGTTGTGTAATGTCCTGATGTTGTTGTAGGACCGTCATGAAATATAATTGCTGCAGTTACAAAAGTCCTTCCTGATATTGACAACTGCGAAGGAACAAATTTTTTTATTAAAGTTGTCATTTTTGTTCCATCAGTCCTACATCGTTATAACATTAAAATGACATACAGGCCATATCTTCGTAAAAATAATGTTGACATCATTTCAGATTTACATTGGCTACACTCCATGTTGTGATCAGCTGCTTTTACTAGCTTATGAAAGGACACTGATTTACTGTCTGGCAAAGTTAAATATATAAATCTTTCAGAATCTACACTAGTAGTACTTGATAGCCTACAATTCTCGCAGTCATGCTGCCATTGATAAGAAAGGCCAAATAGATAATCTACACCTACACCCTCATCTTGCAATACATCAAGCATATACATTAAAAACTCCTGACAATCCTGCTGAATCTTTTCAGAGAATTCTGTTTGACCTGAACATTCGTCTAACAGAAAACGAATTTCAGACACACTTTCTACTCTCGTTTTATCAGCACTACATTTCTCTAACACAGAATTCAACAAACAGCATAAACTTTGTTCCGAATTGATCACGATCTGTTCTTTGAAAGTCTCTAGTGAAAAGAGAACATTAACCACTACATTAGCATAGCAGTTGACACCAGAACTATTTTCAAATTTAAAACCAACAACATCTTCAACAGAATCCATTTTCTTTCTGCTTATAATTTCAGGTTCATCAACTTTTCGTCTTTTTGCTATAACCTCCCTACTATTGGTCACATTTCTTCGTTTCCGGCCTACCACACGTTTCTCAAACAAAGGATATTGAGGCAAATGTGGCGCATACTCTCTTCTTAACCTATTGTATTCCTTAACACAATCTAGATCTGCACAAATGTTTGTGACATCACAGTCAATCAAGTACAATCCCGATAAAGTTCTAACTCGTGACAATGCCACATAAGCCATACCCTCCTTGAATACAGAACTGCCAATATTCACTAAAGCACTATCTACACTTAAACCTTGCGATTTATGGATTGTCACCGCATATGCCAAGCAAACAGGAAACTGCTTACGGCGCACATATAAGTCTTTTACAAGCAAAAATCTAGCAGAAGAACGACCAATTAGCTGTACTTCCTCAATGCCATCAAATTTAATTTTTAAAAATTCAATACCATCTCTATTTCTGTATTTTTCAAAATCAACAACATTACCCATTGATCCATTTACCAGACCTCTTTCAACATGTAAATTCCTTCTCAAAATGATTCGGCAATTTAAGCACACATTCAAAGTCTTTTCAAAACCCGCAGTTTTAGATATAGTCTTCTCTAATGAATCCAATTTAGATTTCAAATTCTCAGACAAAATAATTGTTGCTCCCATATGCTCTATTTTGTCAATAGCTTCAAGTTTCACAATCTCTTGTTTTTCTAAATTCAACATTTTGTTGTTGAAGATGGCACATTCTGCAAGAGTTGGCATCAAACATATTCCAGATTTCTTCTCAGTAATTTTCTTAAAAATATTCTCAGGCACAATGTCTTGTTCTGGATATAAATTTGACAGTAACCGTGCATGTAAAGCTTCTTTCGCATACTCGGTCACTTTTCCAATTCTAACATCTTGTAAAATATTCTTGTAATCTTCATCCTTCGCCTGACGCATATTTTCATGCAGTTCAGCATAATTGAAGTTTAACCATATATTGACATTGCCAATGCTCCCTAGGCACTTCCTGGTATCTTCATGCGTGAGTATTTTGAACACAGGTTGTCCTTTCACTGGTGTTAGCTGCAGAAGATCTCCGAAAACAATGATGTGTTTGCCACCAAATAACACATCATACTCTGTTTTAAGAACTTCTTGCATTCTCAAATGCACAAAGGCAAGCATGAGATTTGAAACCATGCTTACTTCGTCAATGATAAGAAGTTTCATTTTCCTCAAGACTCTTGAAACTTCACAACAAGCATCTCCAGATAACTTGTGGTATTGTAATTTGTTGTCATGCTCCACTGGCAACATCAGTAGACGATGCAAAGTAATACCTTTAATGTTATGTGCTGCCAGTCCAGTTGGAGCGGTGACAACACAAGACAGCGATGACTCAGTCCTTTCCTGCAAATAACAAGAAATTGCTTTAATGAGGAAACTTTTTCCAGTTCCCGCTTCTCCACTCACGTACAATCGGACAGGCTTCATCGACGTACATGAGCACTCTTTCTTCTCATGATTTAATCCATGCTCAATTTGCTTGGTAACTTCGTCATATATTTTCCTCTGCTCAACGTTGAGTTGTCTTTCCAAGTCTTCTAAGTTAACCGCATCCTCCTGAGCATGTGCCATGGCTCTTTCTACTTCATTCATGGCAGTAGCGGCTTCATTTTCGATAACAGGTCCTCCTAGTGGATCCTGACTCAATGAAACAGTACTCTGACTGTCCTGAGAACTGTCTCTAGCAATCTCGGCTGCAATCGTTGCTTCCTGCTCGATTTCCAAAGTCAACATTTCTAGATATTTGGGAAAAGCAGAACATTCTATGGTTTCCTTGGCGGCATTGAAAGAGTCTTCGTAACAAAGAAAATCTCCAAGCAGTTCTTCTTCTGCACGCCAAGGCTTTATCATCGTTTGCCGAGTTGTTTTTCTCGATATTTTGCGAGTGCTGCGCCATTTTGGATCTTGCTGTGTGATCCCGCGGGAATTTGGCGAGCGCGATTACGTCATCGCGGCTTGCCAACTTGCACAGCGAGAGTTTGTCAACGCGAGTACGGCGAGATCACGTCTCGCGGTACTTCGCAATTGCGAGATTTGAGATGCGGCGAGCAGCAAGAATCTCGCACAAGCGAAAACATAAAATTTGCAATTCTGCACAAGAAATCCACCAGCAAGCAGCATAAACCTTCTTGAAATGATGATTTTTATCTGAATAACTCCTTAGGTTGACATTTGCCTGCACTTTTTTAGCGAGGAGTCCATTTTGGGGAGGGGGGGAGGGGGGTGGGAGGAAGGAAGTGCCCCACAGTCTTCAACTTCCTGTTCCTGTTCAGCAGGCTCCTCCCAGTGCTTTGTCCATCTCCTGGTCACTTTTCATTTGGATCTGGAGCTGGAAGGATTACTTTTTGTGGATGCTGCTGGATCTTTGGATTTGAGGCCTTTTTGACTTTCTTTGGATCACTGTTGGATTAGAAATTTTACAAGTAAGTTTGTTTGGGGCATTACAGTTGCTGCAACTAACATTTTGGAATTTTCGATTTTTGGGCTGTTTTGGGGCCTTTTGCCCAGGGGTACTCAGTGGTGGGTGGCCTGAGTCTTTCTGTGGGTTGTCTTGAACTTAAACATCATGGAGGGCATGGATGGATTGGGATTGTGCTGATTTTTCAGTGATTTTCGTTTTTTGGGGCTGTACTTGTGGCCTTTTCACCAGGGGTATTTGAGTCTAGCATGGGCCTAGTCTTTCTGTGGGCTGTCTTAAACTTAAACATCATGGAGGCCATGGATGGAATGGGATGGTGCTGATTTTGCAGTGTTTTTCGATTTTTGGGGGTGTTCATGGGGAGGGACAGGCCATGTGGCTGGTGGCCATTTTGAGTGCTGCTACAGGCACTGGCCATGTGCTGGGAGAGGCAAGTGGCCATTTTGAATGCAGGCTTTGTTGTTAGGCCTGCAACCATTTTGCCTACTTTTCAACCTTTATGCCCAGGGGTAGTGAGTCTTGCATGGGCCTAGTCTTTCTGTGGGTTGTCTTGAATTTAAACATCATGGAGGGCATGGATGGATTGGGATTGTGCTGATTTTTCAGTGATTTTCGTTTTTTGGGGCTGTACTTGTGGCCTTTTCACCAGGGGTATTTGAGTCTAGCATGGGCCTAGTCTTTCTGTGGGCTGTCTTGAACTTAAACATCATGGAGGCCATGGATGGAATGGGATTGTGCTGATTTTGCAGTGTTTTTCGATTTTTGGGGGTGTTCATGGGGAGGGACAGGCCATGTGGCTGGTGGCCATTTTGAGTGCTGCTACAGGCACTGGCCATGTGCTGGGAGAGGCAAGTGGCCATTTTGAATGCAGGCTTTGTTGTTAGGCCTGCAACCATTTTGCCTACTTTTCAACCTTTATGCCCAGGGGTAGTGAGTCTTGCATGGGCCTAGTCTTTCTGTGGGTTGTCTTGAATTTAAACATCATGGAGGGCATGGATGGATTGGGATTGTGCTGATTTTTCAGTGATTTTCGTTTTTTGGGGCTGTACTTGTGGCCTTTTCACCAGGGGTATTTGAGTCTAGCATGGGCCTAGTCTTTCTGTGGGCTGTCTTGAACTTAAACATCATGGAGGGCATGGATGGATTGGGATTGTGCTGATTTTTCAGTGATTTTCGTTTTTTGGGGCTGTACTTGTGGCCTTTTCACCAGGGGTATTTGAGTCTAGCATGGGCCTAGTCTTTATGTGGGCTGTCTTGAACTTAAACATCATGGAGGGCATGGATGGATTGGGATTGTGCTGATTTTTCAGTGATTTTTGTTTTGGGGCTGTACTTGTGGCCTTTTCACCAGGGGTATTTGAGTCTAGCATGGGCCTAGTCTTTCTGTGGGCTGTCTTGAACTTAAACATCATGGAGGGCATGGATGGACTGGGATTGTGGTGATTTTGCAGTGTTTTTCGATTTTTGGGGGTGTTCATGGGGAGGGACAGGCCATGTGGCTGGTGGCCATTTTGAGTGCTGCTACAGGCACTGGCCATGTGCTGGGAGAGGCAAGTGGCCATTTTGAATGCAGGCTTTGTTGTTAGGCCTGCAACCATTTTGCCTACTTTTCAACCTTTATGCCCAGGGGTAGTGAGTCTTGCATGGGCCTAGTCTTTCTGTGGGTTGTCTTGAATTTAAACATCATGGAGGGCATGGATGGATTGGGATTGTGCTGATTTTTCAGTGATTTTCGTTTTTTGGGGCTGTACTTGTGGCCTTTTCACCAGGGGTATTTGAGTCTAGCATGGGCCTAGTCTTTATGTGGGCTGTCTTGAACTTAAACATCATGGAGGGCATGGATGGATTGGGATTGTGCTGATTTTCCAGTGATTTTCGTTTTTTGGGGCTGTACTTGTGGCCTTTTCACCAGGGGTATTTGAGTCTAGCATGGGCCTAGTCTTTCTGTGGGCTGTCTTGAACTTAAACATCATGGAGGGCATGGATGGAATGGGATTGTGCTGATTTTGCAGTGTTTTTCGATTTTTGGGGGTGTTCATGGGGAGGGACAGGCCATGTGGCTGGTTGCCATTTTGAGTGCTGCTACAGGCACTGGCCATGTGCTGGGAGAGGCAAGTGGCCATTTTGAATGCAGGCTTTGTTGTTAGGCCTGCAACCATTTTGCCTACTTTTCAACCTTTATGCCCAGGGGTAGTGAGTCTTGCATGGGCCTAGTCTTTTTGTGGGTTGTCTTGAATTTAAACATCATGGAGGGCATGGATGGATTGGGATTGTGCTGATTTTTCAGTGATTTTCGTTTTTTGGGGCTGTACTTGTGGCCTTTTCACCAGGGGTATTTGAGTCTAGCATGGGCCTAGTCTTTCTGTGGGCTGTCTTGAACTTAAACATCATGGAGGGCATGGATGGAATGGGATTGTGGTGATTTTTCTGTTTTTTTCCGATTTTTTTTGTGGTGTATAACTGAACTGATGTTCCTCTGTCTTCCATTGTTTTTAGGTGCACAAGACTCAAGAGAACCACCAGTGCCAGGAAGAAGTCCTGCAGCGGTGTGTGTGTGCAGCATAACGTCACGCGACGTCACGTCTGGCCTCAGACAACTCTACAATTCGTGCAACGGCGGCCTGCTGTCTGACCTGCTCTGAAGAAGATGGCCCCAAAAAAAGTTCTCCGTAGCTCCTCTAGCAAGAAAGTTGCTAGTAAGGAGCAGAAGAAGCAAGTTACCAAGGAGGCTGGTGTGCCAACCGCCACGTTTTTTGGGAGAAAAAAAAAGTACGCCTGCAGCAGCAGCAGGATCTGCTGGGGACCAAGCTGGGAGCAGCACCCCTGCTCCATTGGGTTCAGTGCCTCCACCACCACGCCAACTTAAGTCAAAGCCCTTGAGTGCTTCAGAGGCAGTCAGTGTACTTCTCCAATCACCATCGACCAGTGATGTTGGCTCATCGCAAGAAAGTAGCAGCAATGTCCCTGAATCAACACAGGTTGTTGTAACTCATCTGACAAGTGTTGAACAACCACAGCCGCAACAACAACACCATGTGCAAGTACACGCCCAAGTACATGTGGAAGGAGAGGCAGCAAAAGGAGATGCGCAAGCAGAGGTGCATGGAGGGTCACAAGTCCCCACAATAGTTGTTCCTCCCGAAGTAGGGGCACATCAGGAAATCGACAATGAAGCCGAGGTATCATTGGAAGCCACTCCTCCTGATGATCATTCATTGTCTTCCACATCCCTAGCAAGGAAAAGATCAAGGGGGGTGTCTACATCTTCTTCAAGCCCACCTCCTTCTGATGCAAGTGATCCATCTTGGGAACCAACACTGCGGTCTGACAGTGAGGCACACCATGATCTGACAAAGGTACCTAAGCGTAAAAGGAAGGTCGTCGAAAAACTCATACCTATGGAGTGTGATGAGGCTCAACAAGAAGTGACAGATACTGCTGGTGATGAAGCCTCTCACGATGACGACGAGCCAGTCATCACAAAGGTCACTGCAGCCCCACCGGGCATGCAGCAAAGGGACATTTTGACCCTATCCCGAGAAGCTGCTGAGCGTGATGATGATGTCGATGAGGAGGCAATGGAAATGGAAACACAACAATCATTAGATTTGGAGTTAAGTAGTACACCAACACCTACCGCTTCCATATTTCTTCCTCGCAAGAAGGTACCCACCTTGACCTCAATTCGTGGTGGTGAAAGTGCAAAACGTACTGAAGTTCGGCAATCCACATCCTCCACTTCATCTGGCATTAGCAGCAGGACCACCACCACCAGTATCGCTGCCTCCTCCGGCCCCCAAAGACATTTCAAGTCTCCAGTTTGGGACTTCTTTAGTGTTTGCCCAAAAATGGAAAACGTAGCCATTTGTAGCATTTGTAAGCTTCGAGTTAGTCGTGGTAAGCTTGGTTCTAACTATGGTACCGGAGGCCAGAGAGGTCATCTTAGGAGAGCGCACCCTGTCCAATGGTTTCCGCACCTAGAGGCGGTCAAGGAAGCCGGAATTGCACGTAATGAAAACGTTGATTTTTCATCTGATGATGACGAGGAGGAAGAAGACGATTCAAACACTTCACTTACACCCAGTACCCCTGTCAGCAGCACACCCCATGTGAGGCACACTAAGAGTGTGGGAGAGAGTGAGACATCAATGCGGAAAAGTTCATCAGCGAGCGTAACTGGGTCGAAGATATCATCATCATCCCGTAAATCCTTGGTCCAGGGCAACATTAAAAAGATGTTGTTTACAGAAGCGCAATATGAACGCAACCACCCACTGACGCGTCTGTATAACACTAAGCTGGCTAAAATGCTAGCTCTGGACCTTCTCCCTTTTTCTTTTGTAGAAGGGGTTGGTTTTCTAGAATTAGTGGCAGCGCTCTGCCCTAAATGGAAGGTTCCTAGCCGGTTCTAATTTGCCCGAGTTGCGGTTCCAGCACTACATGAAGATGTTCTGAAGGTGATTGGGGCAGCTTTGCAGAAGAGTGCTGTTCACACTATACATCTGACAACAGACATGTGGACCAGTGGCGCAGGCGCTGATTACATGTGCATCACTGCACACTGGGTCTCTTTTTCAGGGGCTAAAGCAAAGCTAAACGCAGGTGTTGACGCGGACATTGTTTTTAAAGCTGCTCGGAAACATGCAACACTAGCCATGTTTGGTTTGGAGAAACGTCACACAGCAGAAAACATTTTGGATGTCTTTAACACAAAGGTCCTTAACTGGCTGTCCCCACTAAAACGCCAGGTTGGTTATGTTTCCACGGACAATGGCTCCAATATAGTTAAGGCCATGAGGGACGGTCACTATTTCAGAGTGCCGTGTTTGGCGCAATGTATAAACCTGGTTGTCCAAAAATTCTTGGGTAATAAAGGCAGTGCAGCGTACAGTGTATTGGACACCTGCCGAAAAATGTGCAAGCATTTCAGCCATTCTTTTAAGGCCCGGAAGCAGCTGAGGAGCCTGCTATATCAACGTCAAATGCCAGTGAAAGCACTCATCCAGGAGGTGGTAACACGTTGGAACTCAACCTTCTACATGCTTGAGCGTCTGTATGAGCAGTATACGGAACTCGATCAATATTTCCTTACAGAGGGTACAGAGGAGCTGAGGATGGGTGCGGCGCAATGGAACATAGTTCAAAGCCTGACACGCATGCTTCGTCCTTTTGAGTTCTTCACGCGTGCAGTCAGCAAGGAGGACTCTAATTTGGGAAAAGCTATCCCATTGTTGTACATGCTGGAGGACCAACTGAAGGAGGTGTGTTCTGTGTTTGAAAAAGATGAAAAAAACCAAGACTCTTTGCTTCTGGCTGAGAAATTATTAGAGCTCCTACAAGGTGATGAACGTCTTAAAAAGATCCACTCAGAAGAGCATTACATTTGTGCTACTATTCTGGATCCACGCTACAAAAAGGCGCTGGCAGGCCAAGCATTCTTTCCTTTTGATGATGAACATGTTCCAAAGTACAAACATTGGCTAGCCTTGTCAGCCAAGAGGTTTGAAAGAGAACGGCTGAAAATTGAAGGAAATGGCAGTACATCAGCAGGCCATCCCCAGTCAAAACAATCCACTTCTGCACCTGTGGCTGTGGCACAAGTGACCTCTCAGCCATTAAAGACACCGGCAACCGGATCATCTGCACGAGACACAACAGAAACATTGGAGGCTGAAGAGGATTGGCTAGCTCTGCGTGGGTTTGGTTCTCAAAAGGTCAGAGGCACAGCAAGAGCTAAGCAAAGTGGAGGAACCTTGGATGAGGACCTTGAGTCGATGGTGAAGGACTATCTGAATGACTCAACAGAGGTCTATGTTAATTCTGACCCATTGGCGTATTGGCATGGGAAAAAAGAATTGTGGCCACAGCTCACCAACCTGGCTTTAAACTACTTGTCTTGCCCACTCGCAAGCGTGTCTTCTGAACGGGTTTTCAGTGCTGCTGGTGGCATTGTAACTCCCAAACGGAGCCGCCTCTCGCCCAAAAATGTGGAGAGGTTAACAATGATCAAGATGAATCAGCACCTCATACCACCAGATTTCAGAGTACGAGAAAGCGTGCCGGATGAAGAGGAGGTGGCCAGCAACATAGATGAGGGAATTTCTACTCTGTCAGGTGACACTGAGCTCACCCTGCCTGAATTCGCAGAGTATGATGACGAAGCCTTATTCTTATTCCTGGACCGTGATACCGAGCCCTGAAAATGAGACAACGAATCAATAACTTTCTTTTTCGTCCTTATTCACTTTTATTCCTGTGTGTCTGTCTTTCTTTGTTGTGCACAGTTAATATATTTCAAACTTTAATCAGATAATCACAAAATCAAGCCCATCAGCAGAACTGTCTTCACTGGTTTGCTAATTGATTTGAAGTTGCCGCAGCCTGCATTCCTCAGGTTCACAAGTTCAGAAGAACATGCTCCTCTATCCTCCTCCTCCAGACTCCTATTTCCATCAAACCAGAGGGCTGGTTTACGCCCAATGAAGAAAGACTCAGCACTTGTGGGGGTGTTGTTGTACCTCTTTGCAGGTGAGTTGACGGCTCTGGGACCATTGTTGGGAAGCTCTAATACCGGATAAAAGTGGTTTGGACCAAATCCCAGGCGGAATTTTTTTTGTGTTTTTGATGACTTGCTTGCCTTTTAGGTGCTCTTAGGGGGGGTTCCGTCTGTTTGTGGGTGAGTTTCGTGGTCTGGGAGCACTGCTGGGACACTCTAATCTTGATTGCATTTGCTTTTCAGGAAATCCGTGGTGGCAACCCCGACTTATGGCCTAGCTACGCAGCGCGTTTGGACCGAAGGCCGAGAAATATTGCAAGTATGAGATTTTGCTTTTGGCCTGTTTGGGGGTGTTATGCTTCTTGGCGGGTGGGTTGGCGGGTCTTGGGGCATTCCTGGGAAGGTCTAATACCGGGTAGAAGTGGTTGGGACAAAATCCAGGCCAATTTATTTTTTGCTATTTCTGACATTTTGCTCACTGTAGCGTTTTCGGGGGCCTGTTTGTGGGGCTTCCTGGTGTTTGTGGGTGAGTTTCGGGGTCTGGGAGCACTGCTGGGACACTCTAATCTTGATTGCATTTGCTTTTCAGGAAATCCGTGGTGGCAACCCCGACTTATGGCCTAGCTACGCAGCGCGTTTGGACCGAAGGCCGAGAAATATTGCAAGTATGAGATTTTGCTTTTGGCCTGTTTGGGGGTGTTATGCTTCTTGGCGGGTGGGTTGGCGGGTCTTGGGGCATTCCTGGGAAGGTCTAATACCGGGTAGAAGTGGTTTGGACAAAATCCAGGCCGATTTTTTTTTGGCTATTTCTGACATTTTGCTCAATGTAGCGTTTTTGGGGGCCTGTTTGGGGGGCTTCCTGGTGTTTGTGGGTGGGTTTCGGGGTCTGGGCGCACTGCTGGCTATATATACTTTACTATGCAAGAGGTTTGAAGCAAATCCATGGTGGCAGAGGGGAGTTAGGGCCTAGCTGCAGAGCGCGCGCGGAGTGATTTGGGAAATTTGTGAAAAACTAAGTCCCCATTTTTGTACTTTTGCTCTTTGGCTGTTTGGGGGTCTTCTACTCGTTTTCTCCTTGGTTGACGGCTCTGGGGCCATTGTTGGGAAGCTCTAATACCGGATAAAAGTGGTTTGGACCAAATCCCAGGCGGAATTTTTTTTGTGTTTTTGATGACTTGCTTGCCTTTGAGGTGCTCTTAGGGGGGGTTCCGTCTGTTTGTGGGTGAGTTTCGTGGTCTGGGAGCACTGCTGGGACACTCTAATCTTGATTGCATTTGCTTTTCAGGAAATCCGTGGTGGCAACCCCGACTTATGGCCTAGCTCCGCAGCGCGTTTGGACCGAAGGCCGAGAAATATTGCAAGTATGAGATTTTGCTTTTGGCCTGTTTGGGGGTGTTATGCTTCTTGGCGGGTGGGTTGGCGGGTCTTGGGGCATTCCTGGGAAGGTCTAATACCGGGTAGAAGTGGTTGGGACAAAATCCAGGCCGATTTTTTTTTAGCTATTTCTGACATTTTGCTCAATGTAGCGTTTTCGGGGGCCTGTTTGGGGGGCTTCCTGGTGTTTGTGGGTGGGTTTCGGGGTCTGGGCGCACTGCTGGCTATATATACTTTACTTTGCAAGAGGTTTGAAGCAAATCCATGGTGGCAGAGGGGAGTTAGGGCCTAGCTGCAGAGTGCGCGTGGAGTGATTTGGGAAATTTGTGAAAAACTGACAAAGTCCCCATTTTTGTACTTTTGCTCTTTGGCTGTTTGGGGGTCTTCTACTCGTTTTCTCCTGGGTTGACGGCTCTGGGGCCATTGGTGGGAAGCTCTAATACCGGATAAAAGTGGTTTGGACCAAATCCCAGGCGGAATTTTTTTTGTGTTTTTGATGACTTGCTTGCCTTTGAGGTGCTCTTAGGGGGGGTTCCGTCTGTTTGTGGGTGAGTTTCGTGGTCTGGGAGCACTGCTGGGACACTCTAATCTTGATTGCATTTGCTTTTCAGGAAATCCGTGGTGGCAACCCCGACTTATGGCCTAGCTACGCAGCGCGTTTGGACCGAAGGCCGAGAAATATTGCAAGTATGAGATTTTGCTTTTGGCCTGTTTGGGGGTGTTATGCTTCTTGGCGGGTGGGTTGGCGGGTCTTGGGGCATTCCTGGGAAGGTCTAATACCGGGTAGAAGTGGTTGGGACAAAATCCAGGCCGATTTTTTTTTGGCTATTTCTGACATTTTGCTCAATGTAGCGTTTTCGGGGGCCTGTTTGGGGGGCTTCCTGGTGTTTGTGGGTGGGTTTCGGGGTCTGGGCGCACTGCTGGCTATATATACTTTACTTTGCAAGAGGTTTGAAGCAAATCCATGGTGGCAGAGGGGAGTTAGGGCCTAGCTGCAGAGCGCGCGCGGAGTGATTTGGGAAATTTGTGAAAAACTGACAAAGTCCCCATTTTTGTACTTTTGCTCTTTGGCTGTTTGGGGGTCTTCTACTCGTTTTCTCCTGGGTTGACGGCTCTGGGGCCATTGTTGGGAAGCTCTAATACCGGATAAAAGTGGTTTGGACCAAATCCCAGGCGGAATTTTTTTTCTGTTTTTGATGACTTGCTTGCCTTTGAGGTGCTCTTAGGGGGGGTTCCGTCTGTTTGTGGGTGAGTTTCGTGGTCTGGGAGCACTGCTGGGACACTCTAATCTTGATTGCATTTGCTTTTCAGGAAATCCGTGGTGGCAACCCCGACTTATGGCCTAGCTCCGCAGCGCGTTTGGACCGAAGGCCGAGAAATATTGCAAGTATGAGATTTTGCTTTTGGCCTGTTTGGGGGTGTTATGCTTCTTGGCGGGTGGGTTGGCGGGTCTTGGGGCATTCCTGGGAAGGTCTAATACCGGGTAGAAGTGGTTGGGACAAAATCCAGGCCGATTTTTTTTTAGCTATTTCTGACATTTTGCTCAATGTAGCGTTTTCGGGGGCCTGTTTGGGGGGCTTCCTGGTGTTTGTGGGTGGGTTTCGGGGTCTGGGCGCACTGCTGGCTATATATACTTTACTTTGCAAGAGGTTTGAAGCAAATCCATGGTGGCAGAGGGGAGTTAGGGCCTAGCTGCAGAGCGCGCGTGGAGTGATTTGGGAAATTTGTGAAAAACTGACAAAGTCCTTATTTTTGTACTTTTGCTCTTTGGCTGTTTGGGGGTCTTCTACTCGTTTTCTCCTGGGTTGACGGCTCTGGGGCCATTGGTGGGAAGCTCTAATACCGGATAAAAGTGGTTTGGACCAAATCCCAGGCGGAATTTTTTTTCTGTTTTTGATGACTTGCTTGCCTTTGAGGTGCTCTTAGGGGGGGTTCCGTCTGTTTGTGGGTGAGTTTCGTGGTCTGGGAGCACTGCTGGGACACTCTAATCTTGATTGCATTTGCTTTTCAGGAAATCCGTGGTGGCAACCCCGACTTATGGCCTAGCTACGCAGCGCGTTTGGACCGAAGGCCGAGAAATATTGCAAGTATGAGATTTTGCTTTTGGCCTGTTTGGGGGTGTTATGCTTCTTGGCGGGTGGGTTGGCGGGTCTTGGGGCATTCCTGGGAAGGTCTAATACCGGGTAGAAGTGGTTGGGACAAAATCCAGGCCGATTTTTTTTTAGCTATTTCTGACATTTTGCTCAATGTAGCGTTTTCGGGGGCCTGTTTGGGGGGCTTCCTGGTGTTTGTGGGTGGGTTTCGGGGTCTGGGCGCACTGCTGGCTATATATACTTTACTTTGCAAGAGGTTTGAAGCAAATCCATGGTGGCAGAGGGGAGTTAGGGCCTAGCTGCAGAGCGCGCGTGGAGTGATTTGGGAAATTTGTGAAAAACTGACAAAGTCCCCATTTTTGTACTTTTGCTCTTTGGCTGTTTGGGGGTCTTCTACTCGTTTTCTCCTGGGTTGACGGCTCTGGGCCCATTGGTGGGAAGCTCTAATACCGGATAAAAGTGGTTTGGACCAAATCCCAGGCGGAATTTTTTGTGTGTTTTTGATGACTTGCTTGCCTTTGAGGTGCTCTTAGGGGGGGTTCCGTCTGTTTGTGGGTGAGTTTCGTGGTCTGGGAGCACTGCTGGGACACTCTAATCTTGATTGCATTTGCTTTTCAGGAAATCCGTGGTGGCAACCCCGACTTATGGCCTAGCTACGCAGCGCGTTTGGACCGAAGGCCGAGAAATATTGCAAGTATGAGATTTTGCTTTTGGCCTGTTTGGGGGTGTTATGCTTCTTGGCGGGTGGGTTGGCGGGTCTTGGGGCATTCCTGGGAAGGTCTAATACCGGGTAGAAGTGGTTGGGACAAAATCCAGGCCGATTTTTTTTTGGCTATTTCTGACATTTTGCTCAATGTAGCGTTTTCGGGGGCCTGTTTGGGGGGCTTCCTGGTGTTTGTGGGTGGGTTTCGGGGTCTGGGCGCACTGCTGGCTATATATACTTTACTTTGCAAGAGGTTTGAAGCAAATCCATGGTGGCAGAGGGGAGTTAGGGCCTAGCTGCAGAGCGCGCGCGGAGTGATTTGGGAAATTTGTGAAAAACTGACAAAGTCCCCATTTTTGTACTTTTGCTCTTTGGCTGTTTGGGGGTCTTCTACTCGTTTTCTCCTGGGTTGACGGCTCTGAGGCCATTGTTGGGAAGCTCTAATACCGGATAAAAGTGGTTTGGACCAAATCCCAGGCGGAATTTTTTTTCTGTTTTTGATGACTTGCTTGCCTTTGAGGTACTCTTAGGGGGGGTTCCGTCTGTTTGTGGGTGAGTTTCGTGGTCTGGGAGCACTGCTGGGACACTCTAATCTTGATTGCATTTGCTTTTCAGGAAATCCGTGGTGGCAACCCTGACTTATGGCCTAGCTCCGCAGCGCGTTTGGACCGAAGGCCGAGAAATATTGCAAGTATGAGATTTTGCTTTTGGCCTGTTTGGGGGTGTTATGCTTCTTGGCGGGTGGGTTGGCGGGTCCTGGGGCATTCCTGGGAAGGTCTAATACCGGGTAGAAGTGGTTGGGACAAAATCCAGGCCGATTTTTTTTTGGCTATTTCTGACATTTTGCTCAATGTAGCGTTTTCGGGGGCCTGTTTGGGGGGCTTCCTGGTGTTTGTGGGTGGGTTTCGGGGTCTGGGCGCACTGCTGGCTATATATACTTTACTTTGCAAGAGGTTTGAAGCAAATCCATGGTGGCAGAGGGGAGTTAGGGCCTAGCTGCAGAGCGCGCGCGGAGTGATTTGGGAAATTTGTGAAAAACTGACAAAGTCCCCATTTTTGTACTTTTGCTCTTTGGCTGTTTGGGGGTCTTCTACTCGTTTTCTCCTGGGTTGACGGCTCTGGGGCCATTGTTGGGAAGCTCTAATACCGGATAAAAGTGGTTTGGACCAAATCCCAGGCGGAATTTTTTTTCTGTTTTTGATGACTTGCTTGCCTTTGAGGTGCTCTTAGGGGGGGTTCCGTCTGTTTGTGGGTGAGTTTCGTGGTCTGGGAGCACTGCTTGGACACTCTAATCTTGATTGCATTTGCTTTTCAGGAAATCCGTGGGGGCAACCCCGACTTATGGCCTAGCTACGCAGCGCGTTTGGACCGAAGGCCGAGAAATATTGCAAGTATGAGATTTTGCTTTTGGCCTGTTTGGGGGTGTTATGCTTCTTGGCGGGTGGGTTGGCGGGTCTTGGGGCATTCCTGGGAAGGTCTAATACCGGGTAGAAGTGGTTGGGACAAAATCCAGGCCGATTTTTTTTTAGCTATTTCTGACATTTTGCTCAATGTAGCGTTTTCGGGGGCCTGTTTGGGGGGCTTCCTGGTGTTTGTGGGTGGGTTTCGGGGTCTGGGCGCACTGCTGGCTATATATACTTTACTTTGCAAGAGGTTTGAAGCAAATCCATGGTGGCAGAGGGGAGTTAGGGCCTAGCTGCAGAGCGCGCGTGGAGTGATTTGGGAAATTTGTGAAAAACTGACAAAGTCCCCATTTTTGTACTTTTGCTCTTTGGCTGTTTGGGGGTCTTCTACTCGTTTTCTCCTGGGTTGACGGCTCTGGGCCCATTGGTGGGAAGCTCTAATACCGGATAAAAGTGGTTTGGACCAAATCCCAGGCGGAATTTTTTGTGTGTTTTTGATGACTTGCTTGCCTTTGAGGTGCTCTTAGGGGGGGTTCCGTCTGTTTGTGGGTGAGTTTCGTGGTCTGGGAGCACTGCTGGGACACTCTAATCTTGATTGCATTTGCTTTTCAGGAAATCCGTGGTGGCAACCCCGACTTATGGCCTAGCTACGCAGCGCGTTTGGACCGAAGGCCGAGAAATATTGCAAGTATGAGATTTTGCTTTTGGCCTGTTTGGGGGTGTTATGCTTCTTGGCGGGTGGGTTGGCGGGTCTTGGGGCATTCCTGGGAAGGTCTAATACCGGGTAGAAGTGGTTGGGACAAAATCCAGGCCGATTTTTTTTTGGCTATTTCTGACATTTTGCTCAATGTAGCGTTTTCGGGGGCCTGTTTGGGGGGCTTCCTGGTGTTTGTGGGTGGGTTTCGGGGTCTGGGCGCACTGCTGGCTATATATACTTTACTTTGCAAGAGGTTTGAAGCAAATCCATGGTGGCAGAGGGGAGTTAGGGCCTAGCTGCAGAGCGCGCGCGGAGTGATTTGGGAAATTTGTGAAAAACTGACAAAGTCCCCATTTTTGTACTTTTGCTCTTTGGCTGTTTGGGGGTCTTCTACTCGTTTTCTCCTGGGTTGACGGCTCTGGGGCCATTGTTGGGAAGCTCTAATACAGGATAAAAGTGGTTTGGACCAAATCCCAGGCGGAATTTTTTTTCTGTTTTTGATGACTTGCTTGCCTTTGAGGTGCTCTTAGGGGGGGTTCCGTCTGTTTGTGGGTGAGTTTCGTGGTCTGGGAGCACTGCTGGGACACTCTAATCTTGATTGCATTTGCTTTTCAGGAAATCCGTGGGGGCAACCCCGACTTATGGCCTAGCTACGCAGCGCGTTTGGACCGAAGGCCGAGAAATATTGCAAGTATGAGATTTTGCTTTTGGCCTGTTTGGGGGTGTTATGCTTCTTGGCGGGTGGGTTGGCGGGTCTTGGGGCATTCCTGGGAAGGTCTAATACCGGGTAGAAGTGGTTGGGACAAAATCCAGGCCGATTTTTTTTTGGCTATTTCTGACATTTTGCTCAATGTAGCGTTTTCGGGGGCCTGTTTGGGGGGCTTCCTGGTGTTTGTGGGTGGGTTTCGGGGTCTGGGCGCACTGCTGGCTATATATACTTTACTTTGCAAGAGGTTTGAAGCAAATCCATGGTGGCAGAGGGGAGTTAGGGCCTAGCTGCAGAGCGCGCGCGGAGTGATTTGGGAAATTTGTGAAAAACTGACAAAGTCCCCATTTTTGTACTTTTGCTCTTTGGCTGTTTGGGGGTCTTCTACTCGTTTTCTCCTGGGTTGACGGCTCTGGGGCCATTGGTGGGAAGCTCTAATACCGGATAAAAGTGGTTTGGACCAAATCCCAGGCGGAATTTTTTTTCTGTTTTTGATGACTTGCTTGCCTTTGAGGTGCTCTTAGGGGGGGTTCCGTCTGTTTGTGGGTGAGTTTCGTGGTCTGGGAGCACTGCTGGAACACTCTAATCTTGATTGCATTTGCTTTTCAGGAAATCCGTGGTGGCAACCCCGACTTATGGCCTAGCTACGCAGCGCGTTTGGACCGAAGGCCGAGAAATATTGCAAGTATGAGATTTTGCTTTTGGCCTGTTTGGGGGTGTTATGCTTCTTGGCGGGTGGGTTGGCGGGTCTTGGGGCATTCCTGGGAAGGTCTAATACCGGGTAGAAGTGGTTGGGACAAAATCCAGGCCGATTTTTTTTTGGCTATTTCTGACATTTTGCTCAATGTAGCGTTTTCGGGGGCCTGTTTGGGGGGCTTCCTGGTGTTTGTGGGTGGGTTTCGGGGTCTGGGCGCACTGCTGGCTATATATACTTTACTTTGCAAGAGGTTTGAAGCAAATCCATGGTGGCAGAGGGGAGTTAGGGCCTAGCTGCAGAGCGCGCGCGGAGTGATTTGGGAAATTTGTGAAAAACTGACTAAGTCCCCATTTTTGTACTTTTGCTCTTTGGCTGTTTGGGGGTCTTCTACTCGTTTTCTCCTGGGTTGACGGCTCTGGGGCCATTGTTGGGAAGCTCTAATACCGGATAAAAGTGGTTTGGACCAAATCCCAGGCGGAATTTTTTTTGTGTTTTTGATGACTTGCTTGCCTTTGAGGTGCTCTTAGGGGGGGTTCCGTCTGTTTGTGGGTGAGTTTCGTGGTCTGGGAGCACTGCTGGGACACTCTAATCTTGATTGCATTTGCTTTTCAGGAAATCCGTGGTGGCAACCCCGACTTATGGCCTAGCTCCGCAGCGCGTTTGGACCGAAGGCCAAGAAATATTGCAAGTATGAGATTTTTCTTTTGGCCTGTTTGGGGGTGTTATGCTTCTTGGCGGGTGGGTTGGCGGGTCTTGGGGCATTCCTGGGAAGGTCTAATACCGGGTAGAAGTGGTTGGGACAAAATCCAGGCCGATTTTTTTTTAGCTATTTCTGACATTTTGCTCAATGTAGCGTTTTCGGGGGCCTGTTTGGGGGGCTTCCTGGTGTTTGTGGGTGGGTTTCGGGGTCTGGGTGCACTGCTGGCTATATATACTTTACTTTGCAAGAGGTTTGAAGCAAATCCATGGTGGCAGAGGGGAGTTAGGGCCTAGCTGCAGAGCGCGCGTGGAGTGATTTGGGAAATTTGTGAAAAACTGACAAAGTCCCCATTTTTGTACTTTTGCTCTTTGGCTGTTTGGGGGTCTTCTACTCGTTTTCTCCTGGGTTGACGTCTCTGGGCCCATTGGTGGGAAGCTCTAATACCGGATAAAAGTGGTTTGGACCAAATCCCAGGCGGAATTTTTTGTGTGTTTTTGATGACTTGCTTGCCTTTGAGGTGCTCTTAGGGGGGGTTCCGTCTGTTTGTGGGTGAGTTTCGTGGTCTGGGAGCACTGCTGGGACACTCTAATCTTGATTGCATTTGCTTTTCAGGAAATCCGTGGTGGCAACCCCGACTTATGGCCTAGCTACGCAGCGCGTTTGGACCGAAGGCCGAGAAATATTGCAAGTATGAGATTTTGCTTTTGTCCTGTTTGGGGGTGTTATGCTTCTTGGCGGGTGGGTTGGCGGGTCTTGGGGCATTCCTGGGAAGGTCTAATACCGGGTAGAAGTGGTTGGGACAAAATCCAGGCCGATTTTTTTTTGGCTATTTCTGACATTTTGCTCAATGTAGCGTTTTCGGGGGCCTGTTTGGGGGGCTTCCTGGTGTTTGTGGGTGGGTTTCGGGGTCTGGGCGCACTGCTGGCTATATATACTTTGCTTTGCAAGAGGTTTGAAGCAAATCCATGGTGGCAGAGGGGAGTTAGGGCCTAGCTGCAGAGCGCGCGCGGAGTGATTTGGGAAATTTGTGAAAAACTGACAAAGTCCCCATTTTTGTACTTTTGCTCTTTGGCTGTTTGGGGGTCTTCTACTCGTTTTCTTCTGGGTTGACGGCTCTGGGGCCATTGTTGGGAAGCTCTAATACCGGATAAAAGTGGTTTGGACCAAATCCCAGGCGGAATTTTTTTTCTGTTTTTGATGACTTGCTTGCCTTTGAGGTACTCTTAGGGGGGGTTCCGTCTGTTTGTGGGTGAGTTTCGTGGTCTGGGAGCACTGCTGGGACACTCTAATCTTGATTGCATTTGCTTTTCAGGAAATCCGTGGTGGCAACCCTGACTTATGGCCTAGCTCCGCAGCGCGTTTGGACCGAAGGCCGAGAAATATTGCAAGTATGAGATTTTGCTTTTGGCCTGTTTGGGGGTGTTATGCTTCTTGGCGGGTGGGTTGGCGGGTCTTGGGGCATTCCTGGGAAGGTCTAATACCGGGTAGAAGTGGTTGGGACAAAATCCAGGCCGATTTTTTTTTGGCTATTTCTGACATTTTGCTCAATGTAGCGTTTTCGGGGGCCTGTTTGGGGGGCTTCCTGGTGTTTGTGGGTGGGTTTCGGGGTCTGGGCGCACTGCTGGCTATATATACTTTACTTTGCAAGAGGTTTGAAGCAAATCCATGGTGGCAGAGGGGAGTTAGGGCCTAGCTGCAGAGCGCGCGCGGAGTGATTTGGGAAATTTGTGAAAAACTGACAAAGTCCCCATTTTTGTACTTTTGCTCTTTGGCTGTTTGGGGGTCTTCTACTCGTTTTCTCCTGGGTTGACGGCTCTGGGGCCATTGTTGGGAAGCTCTAATACCGGATAAAAGTGGTTTGGACCAAATCCCAGGCGGAATTTTTTTTCTGTTTTTGATGACTTGCTTGCCTTTGAGGTGCTCTTAGGGGGGGTTCCGTCTGTTTGTGGGTGAGTTTCGTGGTCTGGGAGCACTGCTGGGACACTCTAATCTTGATTGCATTTGCTTTTCAGGAAATCCGTGGGGGCAACCCCGACTTATGGCCTAGCTACGCAGCGCGTTTGGACCGAAGGCCGAGAAATATTGCAAGTATGAGATTTTGCTTTTGGCCTGTTTGGGGGTGTTATGCTTCTTGGCGGGTGGGTTGGCGGGTCTTGGGGCATTCCTGGGAAGGTCTAATACCGGGTAGAAGTGGTTGGGACAAAATCCAGGCCGATTTTTTTTAGCTATTTCTGACATTTTGCTCAATGTAGCGTTTTCGGGGGCCTGTTTGGGGGGCTTCCTGGTGTTTGTGGGTGGGTTTCGGGGTCTGGGCGCACTGCTGGCTATATATACTTTACTTTGCAAGAGGTTTGAAGCAAATCCATGGTGGCAGAGGGGAGTTAGGGCCTAGCTGCAGAGCGCGCGTGGAGTGATTTGGGAAATTTGTGAAAAACTGACAAAGTCCTTATTTTTGTACTTTTGCTCTTTGGCTGTTTGGGGGTCTTCTACTCGTTTTCTCCTGGGTTGACGGCTCTGGGGCCATTGGTGGGAAGCTCTAATACCGGATAAAAGTGGTTTGGACCAAATCCCAGGCGGAATTTTTTTTCTGTTTTTGATGACTTGCTTGCCTTTGAGGTGCTCTTAGGGGGGGTTCCGTCTGTTTGTGGGTGAGTTTCGTGGTCTGGGAGCACTGCTGGGACACTCTAATCTTGATTGCATTTGCTTTTCAGGAAATCCGTGGTGGCAACCCCGACTTATGGCCTAGCTACGCAGCGCGTTTGGACCGAAGGCCGAGAAATATTGCAAGTATGAGATTTTGCTTTTGGCCTGTTTGGGGGTGTTATGCTTCTTGGCGGGTGGGTTGGCGGGTCTTGGGGCATTCCTGGGAAGGTCTAATACCGGGTAGAAGTGGTTGGGACAAAATCCAGGCCGATTTTTTTTTGGCTATTTCTGACATTTTGCTCAATGTAGCGTTTTCGGGGGCCTGTTTGGGGGGCTTCCTGGTGTTTGTGGGTGGGTTTCGGGGTCTGGGCGCACTGCTGGCTATATATACTTTACTTTGCAAGAGGTTTGAAGCAAATCCATGGTGGCAGAGGGGAGTTAGGGCCTAGCTGCAGAGCGCGCGCGGAGTGATTTGGGAAATTTGTGAAAAACTGACAAAGTCCCCATTTTTGTACTTTTGCTCTTTGGCTGTTTGGGGGTCTTCTACTCGTTTTCTCCTGGGTTGACGGCTCTGGGGCCATTGTTGGGAAGCTCTAATACCGGATAAAAGTGGTTTGGACCAAATCCCAGGCGGAATTTTTTTTGTGTTTTTGATGACTTGCTTGCCTTTGAGGTGCTCTTAGGGGGGGTTCCGTCTGTTTGTGGGTGAGTTTCGTGGTCTGGGAGCACTGCTGGGACACTCTAATCTTGATTGCATTTGCTTTTCAGGAAATCCGTGGTGGCAACCCCGACTTATGGCCTAGCTCCGCAGCGCGTTTGGACCGAAGGCCAAGAAATATTGCAAGTATGAGATTTTGCTTTTGGCCTGTTTGGGGGTGTTATGCTTCTTGGCGGGTGGGTTGGCGGGTCTTGGGGCATTCCTGGGAAGGTCTAATACCGGGTAGAAGTGGTTGGGACAAAATCCAGGCCGATTTTTTTTTGGCTATTTCTGACATTTTGCTCAATGTAGCGTTTTCGGGGGCCTGTTTGGGGGGCTTCCTGGTGTTTGTGGGTGGGTTTCGGGGTCTGGGCGCACTGCTGGCTATATATACTTTACTTTGCAAGAGGTTTGAAGCAAATCCATGGTGGCAGAGGGGAGTTAGGGCCTAGCTGCAGAGCGCGCGCGGAGTGATTTGGGAAATTTGTGAAAAACTGACTAAGTCCCCATTTTTGTACTTTTGCTCTTTGGCTGTTTGGGGGTCTTCTACTCGTTTTCTCCTGGGTTGACGGCTCTGGGGCCATTGTTGGGAAGCTCTAATACCGGATAAAAGTGGTTTGGACCAAATCCCAGGCGGAATTTTTTTTGTGTTTTTGATGACTTGCTTGCCTTTGAGGTGCTCTTAGGGGGGGTTCTGTCTGTTTGTGGGTGAGTTTCGTGGTCTGGGAGCACTGCTGGGACACTCTAATCTTGATTGCATTTGCTTTTCAGGAAATCCGTGGTGGCAACCCCGACTTATGGCCTAGCTCCGCAGCGCGTTTGGACCGAAGGCCAAGAAATATTGCAAGTATGAGATTTTGCTTTTGGCCTGTTTGGGGGTGTTATGCTTCTTGGCGGGTGGGTTGGCGGGTCTTGGGGCATTCCTGGGAAGGTCTAATACCGGGTAGAAGTGGTTGGGACAAAATCCAGGCCGATTTTTTTTTAGCTATTTCTGACATTTTGCTCAATGTAGCGTTTTCGGGGGCCTGTTTGGAGGGCTTCCTGGTGTTTGTGGGTGGGTTTCGGGGTCTGGGCGCACTGCTGGCTATATATACTTTACTTTGCAAGAGGTTTGAAGCAAATCCATGGTGGCAGAGGGGAGTTAGGGCCTAGCTGCAGAGCGCGCGTGGAGTGATTTGGGAAATTTGTGAAAAACTGACAAAGTCCCCATTTTTGTACTTTTGCTCTTTGGCTGTTCGGGGGTCTTCTACTCGATTTCTCCTGGGTTGACGGCTCTGGGCCCATTGGTGGGAAGCTCTAATACCGGATAAAAGTGGTTTGGACCAAATCCCAGGCGGAATTTTTTGTGTGTTTTTGATGACTTGCTTGCCTTTGAGGTGCTCTTAGGGGGGGTTCCGTCTGTTTGTGGGTGAGTTTCGTGGTCTGGGAGCACTGCTGGGACACTCTAATCTTGATTGCATTTGCTTTTCAGGAAATCCGTGGTGGCAACCCCGACTTATGGCCTAGCTACGCAGCGCGTTTGGACCGAAGGCCGAGAAATATTGCAAGTATGAGATTTTGCTTTTGGCCTGTTTGGGGGTGTTATGCTTCTTGGCGGGTGGGTTGGCGGGTCTTGGGGCATTCCTGGGAAGGTCTAATACCGGGTAGAAGTGGTTGGGACAAAATCCAGGCCGATTTTTTTTGGCTATTTCTGACATTTTGCTCAATGTAGCGTTTTCGGGGGCCTGTTTGGGGGGCTTCCTGGTGTTTGTGGGTGGGTTTCGGGGTCTGGGCGCACTGCTGGCTATATATACTTTACTTTGCAAGAGGTTTGAAGCAAATCCATGGTGGCAGAGGGGAGTTAGGGCCTAGCTGCAGAGCGCGCGCGGAGTGATTTGGGAAATTTGTGAAAAACTGACAAAGTCCCCATTTTTGTACTTTTGCTCTTTGGCTGTTTGGGGGTCTTCTACTCGTTTTCTCCTGGGTTGACGGCTCTGGGGCCATTGTTGGGAAGCTCTAATACCGGATAAAAGTGGTTTGGACCAAATCCCAGGCGGAATTTTTTTTCTGTTTTTGATGACTTGCTTGCCTTTGAGGTACTCTTAGGGGGGGTTCCGTCTGTTTGTGGGTGAGTTTCGTGGTCTGGGAGCACTGCTGGGACACTCTAATCTTGATTGCATTTGCTTTTCAGGAAATCCGTGGTGGCAACCCTGACTTATGGCCTAGCTCCGCAGCGCGTTTGGACCGAAGGCCGAGAAATATTGCAAGTATGAGATTTTGCTTTTGGCCTGTTTGGGGGTGTTATGCTTCTTGGCGGGTGGGTTGGCGGGTCTTGGGGCATTCCTGGGAAGGTCTAATACCGGGTAGAAGTGGTTGGGACAAAATCCAGGCCGATTTTTTTTTGGCTATTTCTGACATTTTGCTCAATGTAGCGTTTTCGGGGGCCTGTTTGGGGGGCTTCCTGGTGTTTGTGGGTGGGTTTCGGGGTCTGGGCGCACTGCTGGCTATATATACTTTACTTTGCAAGAGGTTTGAAGCAAATCCATGGTGGCAGAGGGGAGTTAGGGCCTAGCTGCAGAGCGCGCGCGGAGTGATTTGGGAAATTTGTGAAAAACTGACAAAGTCCCCATTTTTGTACTTTTGCTCTTTGGCTGTTTGGGGGTCTTCTACTCGTTTTCTCCTGGGTTGACGGCTCTGGGGCCATTGTTGGGAAGCTCTAATACCGGATAAAAGTGGTTTGGACCAAATCCCAGGCGGAATTTTTTTTCTGTTTTTGATGACTTGCTTGCCTTTGAGGTGCTCTTAGGGGGGGTTCCGTCTGTTTGTGGGTGAGTTTCGTGGTCTGGGAGCACTGCTGGGACACTCTAATCTTGATTGCATTTGCTTTTCAGGAAATCCGTGGGGGCAACCCCGACTTATGGCCTAGCTACGCAGCGCGTTTGGACCGAAGGCCGAGAAATATTGCAAGTATGAGATTTTGCTTTTGGCCTGTTTGGGGGTGTTATGCTTCTTGGCGGGTGGGTTGGCGGGTCTTGGGGCATTCCTGGGAAGGTCTAATACCGGGTAGAAGTGGTTGGGACAAAATCCAGGCCGATTTTTTTTTAGCTATTTCTGACATTTTGCTCAATGTAGCGTTTTCGGGGGCCTGTTTGGGGGGCTTCCTGGTGTTTGTGGGTGGGTTTCGGGGTCTGGGCGCACTGCTGGCTATATATACTTTACTTTGCAAGAGGTTTGAAGCAAATCCATGGTGGCAGAGGGGAGTTAGGGCCTAGCTGCAGAGCGCGCGTGGAGTGATTTGGGAAATTTGTGAAAAACTGACAAAGTCCCCATTTTTGTACTTTTGCTCTTTGGCTGTTTGGGGGTCTTCTACTCGTTTTCTCCTGGGTTGACGGCTCTGGGGCCATTGGTGGGAAGCTCTAATACCGGATAAAAGTGGTTTGGACCAAATCCCAGGCGGAATTTTTTTTGTGTTTTTGATGACTTGCTTGCCTTTGAGGTGCTCTTAGGGGGGGTTCCGTCTGTTTGTGGGTGAGTTTCGTGGTCTGGGAGCACTGCTGGGACACTCTAATCTTGATTGCATTTGCTTTTCAGGAAATCCGTGGTGGCAACCCCGACTTATGGCCTAGCTACGCAGCGCGTTTGGACCGAAGGCCGAGAAATATTGCAAGTATGAGATTTTGCTTTTGGCCTGTTTGGGGGTGTTATGCTTCTTGGCGGGTGGGTTGGCGGGTCTTGGGGCATTCCTGGGAAGGTCTAATACCGGGTAGAAGTGGTTGGGACAAAATCCAGGCCGATTTTTTTTTGGCTATTTCTGACATTTTGCTCAATGTAGCGTTTTCGGGGGCCTGTTTGGGGGGCTTCCTGGTGTTTGTGGGTGGGTTTCGGGGTCTGGGCGCACTGCTGGCTATATATACTTTACTTTGCAAGAGGTTTGAAGCAAATCCATGGTGGCAGAGGGGAGTTAGGGCCTAGCTGCAGAGCGCGCGCGGAGTGATTTGGGAAATTTGTGAAAAACTGACAAAGTCCCCATTTTTGTACTTTTGCTCTTTGGCTGTTTGGGGGTCTTCTACTCGTTTTCTCCTGGGTTGACGGCTCTGGGGCCATTGGTGGGAAGCTCTTATACCGGATAAAAGTGGTTTGGACCAAATCCCAGGCGGAATTTTTTTTCTGTTTTTGATGACTTGCTTGCCTTTGAGGTGCTCTTAGGGGGGGTTCCGTCTGTTTGTGGGTGAGTTTCGTGGTCTGGGAGCACTGCTGGGACACTCTAATCTTGATTGCATTTGCTTTTCAGGAAATCCGTGGTGGCAACCCCGACTTATGGCCTAGCTACGCAGCGCGTTTGGACCGAAGGCCGAGAAATATTGCAAGTATGAGATTTTGCTTTTGGCCTGTTTGGGGGTGTTATGCTATTGGCGGGTGGGTTGGCGGGTCTTGGGGCATTCCTGGGAAGGTCTAATACCGGAGAGAAGTGGTTGGGACAAAATCCAGGCCGATTTTTTTTTGGCTATTTCTGACATTTTGCTCAATGTAGCGTTTTCGGGGGCCTGTTTGGGGGGCTTCCTGGTGTTTGTGGGTGGGTTTCGGGGTCTGGGCGCACTGCTGGCTATATATACTTTACTTTGCAAGAGGTTTGAAGCAAATCCATGGTGGCAGAGGGGAGTTAGGGCCTAGCTGCAGAGCGCGCGCGGAGTGATTTGGGAAATTTGTGAAAAACTGACTAAGTCCCCATTTTTGTACTTTTGCTCTTTGGCTGTTTGGGGGTCTTCTACTCGTTTTCTCCTGGGTTGACGGCTCTGGGGCCATTGTTGGGAAGCTCTAATACCGGATAAAAGTGGTTTGGACCAAATCCCAGGCGGAATTTTTTTTGTGTTTTTGATGACTTGCTTGCCTTTGAGGTGCTCTTAGGGGGGGTTCCGTCTGTTTGTGGGTGAGTTTCGTGGTCTGGGAGCACTGCTGGGACACTCTAATCTTGATTGCATTTGCTTTTCAGGAAATCCGTGGTGGCAACCCCGACTTATGGCCTAGCTCCGCAGCGCGTTTGGACCGAAGGCCAAGAAATATTGCAAGTATGAGATTTTTTTTTTGGCCTGTTTGGGGGTGTTATGCTTCTTGGCGGGTGGGTTGGCGGGTCTTGGGGCATTCCTGGGAAGGTCTAATACCGGGTAGAAGTGGTTGGGACAAAATCCAGGCCGATTTTTTTTAGCTATTTCTGACATTTTGCTCAATGTAGCGTTTTCGGGGGCCTGTTTGGGGGGCTTCCTGGTGTTTGTGGGTGGGTTTCGGGGTCTGGGCGCACTGCTGGCTATATATACTTTACTTTGCAAGAGGTTTGAAGCAAATCCATGGTGGCAGAGGGGAGTTAGGGCCTAGCTGCAGAGCGCGCGTGGAGTGATTTGGGAAATTTGTGAAAAACTGACAAAGTCCCCATTTTTGTACTTTTGCTCTTTGGCTGTTTGGGGGTCTTCTACTCGTTTTCTCCTGGGTTGACGGCTCTGGGCCCATTGGTGGGAAGCTCTAATACCGGATAAAAGTGGTTTGGACCAAATCCCAGGCGGAATTTTTTGTGTGTTTTTGATGACTTGCTTGCCTTTGAGGTGCTCTTAGGGGGGGTTCCGTCTGTTTGTGGGTGAGTTTCGTGGTCTGGGAGCACTGCTGGGACACTCTAATCTTGATTGCATTTGCTTTTCAGGAAATCCGTGGTGGCAACCCCGACTTATGGCCTAGCTACGCAGCGCGTTTGGACCGAAGGCCGAGAAATATTGCAAGTATGAGATTTTGCTTTTGGCCTGTTTGGGGGTGTTATGCTTCTTGGCGGGTGGGTTGGCGGGTCTTGGGGCATTCCTGGGAAGGTCTAATACCGGGTAGAAGTGGTTGGGACAAAATCCAGGCCGATTTTTTTTTGGCTATTTCTGACATTTTGCTCAATGTAGCGTTTTCGGGGGCCTGTTTGGGGGGCTTCCTGGTGTTTGTGGGTGGGTTTCGGGGTCTGGGCGCACTGCTGGCTATATATACTTTACTTTGCAAGAGGTTTGAAGCAAATCCATGGTGGCAGAGGGGAGTTAGGGCCTAGCTGCAGAGCGCGCGCGGAGTGATTTGGGAAATTTGTGAAAAACTGACAAAGTCCCCATTTTTGTACTTTTGCTCTTTGGCTGTTTGGGGGTCTTCTACTCGTTTTCTCCTGGGTTGACGGCTCTGGGGCCATTGTTGGGAAGCTCTAATACCGGATAAAAGTGGTTTGGACCAAATCCCAGGCGGAATTTTTTTTGTGTTTTTGATGACTTGCTTGCCTTTGAGGTGCTCTTAGGGGGGGTTCCGTCTGTTTGTGGGTGAGTTTCGTGGTCTGGGAGCACTGCTGGGACACTCTAATCTTGATTGCATTTGCTTTTCAGGAAATCCGTGGTGGCAACCCCGACTTATGGCCTAGCTCCGCAGCGCGTTTGGACCGAAGGCCAAGAAATATTGCAAGTATGAGATTTTTCTTTTGGCCTGTTTGGGGGTGTTATGCTTCTTGGCGGGTGGGTTGGCGGGTCTTGGGGCATTCCTGGGAAGGTCTAATACCGGGTAGAAGTGGTTGGGACAAAATCCAGGCCGATTTTTTTTTAGCTATTTCTGACATTTTGCTCAATGTAGCGTTTTCGGGGGCCTGTTTGGGGGGCTTCCTGGTGTTTGTGGGTGGGTTTCGGGGTCTGGGCGCACTGCTGGCTATATATACTTTACTTTGCAAGAGGCTTGAAGCAAATCCATGGTGGCAGAGGGGAGTTAGGGCCTAGCTGCAGAGCGCGCGTGGAGTGATTTGGGAAATTTGTGAAAAACTGACAAAGTCCCCATTTTTGTACTTTTGCTCTTTGGCTGTTTGGGGGTCTTCTACTCGTTTTCTCCTGGGTTGACGGCTCTGGGCCCATTGGTGGGAAGCTCTAATACCGGATAAAAGTGGTTTGGACCAAATCCCAGGCGGAATTTTTTGTGTGTTTTTGATGACTTGCTTGCCTTTGAGGTGCTCTTAGGGGGGGTTCCGTCTGTTTGTGGGTGAGTTTCGTGGTCTGGGAGCACTGCTGGGACACTCTAATCTTGATTGCATTTGCTTTTCAGGAAATCCGTGGTGGCAACCCCGACTTATGGCCTAGCTACGCAGCGCGTTTGGACCGAAGGCCGAGAAATATTGCAAGTATGAGATTTTGCTTTTGTCCTGTTTGGGGGTGTTATGCTTCTTGGCGGGTGGGTTGGCAGGTCTTGGGGCATTCCTGGGAAGGTCTAATACCGGGTAGAAGTGGTTGGGACAAAATCCAGGCCGATTTTTTTTTGGCTATTTCTGACATTTTGCTCAATGTAGCGTTTTCGGGGGCCTGTTTGGGGGGCTTCCTGGTGTTTGTGGGTGGGTTTCGGGGTCTGGGCGCACTGCTGGCTATATATACTTTACTTTGCAAGAGGTTTGAAGCAAATCCATGGTGGCAGAGGGGAGTTAGGGCCTAGCTGCAGAGCGCGCGCGGAGTGATTTGGGAAATTTGTGAAAAACTGACAAAGTCCCCATTTTTGTACTTTTGCTCTTTGGCTGTTTGGGGGTCTTCTACTCGTTTTCTCCTGGGTTGACGGCTCTGGGGCCATTGGTGGGAAGCTCTTATACCGGATAAAAGTGGTTTGGACCAAATCCCAGGCGGAATTTTTTTTCTGTTTTTGATGACTTGCTTGCCTTTGAGGTGCTCTTAGGGGGGGTTCCGTCTGTTTGTGGGTGAGTTTCGTGGTCTGGGAGCACTGCTGGGACACTCTAATCTTGATTGCATTTGCTTTTCAGGAAATCCGTGGTGGCAACCCCGACTTATGGCCTAGCTACGCAGCGCGTTTGGACCGAAGGCCGAGAAATATTGCAAGTATGAGATTTTGCTTTTGGCCTGTTTGGGGGTGTTATGCTATTGGCGGGTGGGTTGGCGGGTCTTGGGGCATTCCTGGGAAGGTCTAATACCGGAGAGAAGTGGTTGGGACAAAATCCAGGCCGATTTTTTTTTGGCTATTTCTGACATTTTGCTCAATGTAGCGTTTTCGGGGGCCTGTTTGGGGGGCTTCCTGGTGTTTGTGGGTGGGTTTCGGGGTCTGGGCGCACTGCTGGCTATATATACTTTACTTTGCAAGAGGTTTGAAGCAAATCCATGGTGGCAGAGGGGAGTTAGGGCCTAGCTGCAGAGCGCGCGCGGAGTGATTTGGGAAATTTGTGAAAAACTGACTAAGTCCCCATTTTTGTACTTTTGCTCTTTGGCTGTTTGGGGGTCTTCTACTCGTTTTCTCCTGGGTTGACGGCTCTGGGGCCATTGTTGGGAAGCTCTAATACCGGATAAAAGTGGTTTGGACCAAATCCCAGGCGGAATTTTTTTTGTGTTTTTGATGACTTGCTTGCCTTTGAGGTGCTCTTAGGGGGGGTTCCGTCTGTTTGTGGGTGAGTTTCGTGGTCTGGGAGCACTGCTGGGACACTCTAATCTTGATTGCATTTGCTTTTCAGGAAATCCGTGGTGGCAACCCCGACTTATGGCCTAGCTCCGCAGCGCGTTTGGACCGAAGGCCAAGAAATATTGCAAGTATGAGATTTTTTTTTTGGCCTGTTTGGGGGTGTTATGCTTCTTGGCGGGTGGGTTGGCGGGTCTTGGGGCATTCCTGGGAAGGTCTAATACCGGGTAGAAGTGGTTGGGACAAAATCCAGGCCGATTTTTTTTAGCTATTTCTGACATTTTGCTCAATGTAGCGTTTTCGGGGGCCTGTTTGGGGGGCTTCCTGGTGTTTGTGGGTGGGTTTCGGGGTCTGGGCGCACTGCTGGCTATATATACTTTACTTTGCAAGAGGTTTGAAGCAAATCCATGGTGGCAGAGGGGAGTTAGGGCCTAGCTGCAGAGCGCGCGTGGAGTGATTTGGGAAATTTGTGAAAAACTGACAAAGTCCCCATTTTTGTACTTTTGCTCTTTGGCTGTTTGGGGGTCTTCTACTCGTTTTCTCCTGGGTTGACGGCTCTGGGCCCATTGGTGGGAAGCTCTAATACCGGATAAAAGTGGTTTGGACCAAATCCCAGGCGGAATTTTTTGTGTGTTTTTGATGACTTGCTTGCCTTTGAGGTGCTCTTAGGGGGGGTTCCGTCTGTTTGTGGGTGAGTTTCGTGGTCTGGGAGCACTGCTGGGACACTCTAATCTTGATTGCATTTGCTTTTCAGGAAATCCGTGGTGGCAACCCCGACTTATGGCCTAGCTACGCAGCGCGTTTGGACCGAAGGCCGAGAAATATTGCAAGTATGAGATTTTGCTTTTGGCCTGTTTGGGGGTGTTATGCTTCTTGGCGGGTGGGTTGGCGGGTCTTGGGGCATTCCTGGGAAGGTCTAATACCGGGTAGAAGTGGTTGGGACAAAATCCAGGCCGATTTTTTTTTGGCTATTTCTGACATTTTGCTCAATGTGGCGTTTTCGGGGGCCTGTTTGGGGGGCTTCCTGGTGTTTGTGGGTGGGTTTCGGGGTCTGGGCGCACTGCTGGCTATATATACTTTACTTTGCAAGAGGTTTGAAGCAAATCCATGGTGGCAGAGGGGAGTTAGGGCCTAGCTGCAGAGCGCGCGCGGAGTGATTTGGGAAATTTGTGAAAAACTGACAAAGTCCCCATTTTTGTACTTTTGCTCTTTGGCTGTTTGGGGGTCTTCTACTCGTTTTCTCCTGGGTTGACGGCTCTGGGGCCATTGTTGGGAAGCTCTAATACCGGATAAAAGTGGTTTGGACCAAATCCCAGGCGGAATTTTTTTTCTGTTTTTGATGACTTGCTTGCCTTTGAGGTACTCTTAGGGGGGGTTCTGTCTGTTTGTGGGTGAGTTTCGTGGTCTGGGAGCACTGCTGGGACACTCTAATCTTGATTGCATTTGCTTTTCAGGAAATCCGTGGTGGCAACCCTGACTTATGGCCTAGCTCCGCAGCGCGTTTGGACCGAAGGCCGAGAAATATTGCAAGTATGAGATTTTGCTTTTGGCCTGTTTGGGGGTGTTATGCTTCTTGGCGGGTGGGTTGGCGGGTCTTGGGGCATTCCTGGGAAGGTCTAATACCGGGTAGAAGTGGTTGGGACAAAATCCAGGCCGATTTTTTTTTGGCTATTTCTGACATTTTGCTCAATGTAGCGTTTTCGGGGGCCTGTTTGGGGGGCTTCCTGGTGTTTGTGGGTGGGTTTCGGGGTCTGGGCGCACTGCTGGCTATATATACTTTACTTTGCAAGAGGTTTGAAGCAAATCCATGGTGGCAGAGGGGAGTTAGGGCCTAGCTGCAGAGCGCGCGCGGAGTGATTTGGGAAATTTGTGAAAAACTGACAAAGTCCCCATTTTTGTACTTTTGCTCTTTGGCTGTTTGGGGGTCTTCTACTCGTTTTCTCCTGGGTTGACGGCTCTGGGGCCATTGTTGGGAAGCTCTAATACCGGATAAAAGTGGTTTGGACCAAATCCCAGGCGGAATTTTTTTTGTGTTTTTGATGACTTGCTTGCCTTTGAGGTGCTCTTAGGGGGGGTTCCGTCTGTTTGTGGGTGAGTTTCGTGGTCTGGGAGCACTGCTGGGACACTCTAATCTTGATTGCATTTGCTTTTCAGGAAATCCGTGGTGGCAACCCCGACTTATGGCCTAGCTCCGCAGCGCGTTTGGACCGAAGGCCAAGAAATATTGCAAGTATGAGATTTTTCTTTTGGCCTGTTTGGGGGTGTTATGCTTCTTGGCGGGTGGGTTGGCGGGTCTTGGGGCATTCCTGGGAAGGTCTAATACCGGGTAGAAGTGGTTGGGACAAAATCCAGGCCGATTTTTTTTTAGCTATTTCTGACATTTTGCTCAATGTAGCGTTTTCGGGGGCCTGTTTGGGGGGCTTCCTGGTGTTTGTGGGTGGGTTTCGGGGTATGGGCGCACTGCTGGCTATATATACTTTACTTTGCAAGAGGTTTGAAGCAAATCCATGGTGGCAGAGGGGAGTTAGGGCCTAGCTGCAGAGCGCGCGTGGAGTGATTTGGGAAATTTGTGAAAAACTGACAAAGTCCCCATTTTTGTACTTTTGCTCTTTGGCTGTTTGGGGGTCTTCTACTCGTTTTCTCCTGGGTTGACGGCTCTGGGCCCATTGGTGGGAAGCTCTAATACCGGATAAAAGTGGTTTGGACCAAATCCCAGGCGGAATTTTTTGTGTGTTTTTGATGACTTGCTTGCCTTTGAGGTGCTCTTAGGGGGGGTTCCGTCTGTTTGTGGGTGAGTTTCGTGGTCTGGGAGCACTGCTGGGACACTCTAATCTTGATTGCATTTGCTTTTCAGGAAATCCGTGGTGGCAACCCCGACTTATGGCCTAGCTACGCAGCGCGTTTGGACCGAAGGCCGAGAAATATTGCAAGTATGAGATTTTGCTTTTGTCCTGTTTGGGGGTGTTATGCTTCTTGGCGGGTGGGTTGGCGGGTCTTGGGGCATTCCTGGGAAGGTCTAATACCGGGTAGAAGTGGTTGGGACAAAATCCAGGCCGATTTTTTTTTGGCTATTTCTGACATTTTGCTCAATGTAGCGTTTTCGGGGGCCTGTTTGGGGGGCTTCCTGGTGTTTGTGGGTGGGTTTCGGGGTCTGGGCGCACTGCTGGCTATATATACTTTACTTTGCAAGAGGTTTGAAGCAAATCCATGGTGGCAGAGGGGAGTTAGGGCCTAGCTGCAGAGCGCGCGCGGAGTGATTTGGGAAATTTGTGAAAAACTGACAAAGTCCCCATTTTTGTACTTTTGCTCTTTGGCTGTTTGGGGGTCTTCTACTCGTTTTCTCCTGGGTTGACGGCTCTGGGGCCATTGTTGGGAAGCTCTAATACCGGATAAAAGTGGTTTGGACCAAATCCCAGGCGGAATTTTTTTTCTGTTTTTGATGACTTGCTTGCCTTTGAGGTACTCTTAGGGGGGGTTCCGTCTGTTTGTGGGTGAGTTTCGTGGTCTGGGAGCACTGCTGGGACACTCTAATCTTGATTGCATTTGCTTTTCAGGAAATCCGTGGTGGCAACCCTGACTTATGGCCTAGCTCCGCAGCGCGTTTGGACCGAAGGCCGAGAAATATTGCAAGTATGAGATTTTGCTTTTGGCCTGTTTGGGGGTGTTATGCTTCTTGGCGGGTGGGTTGGCGGGTCTTGGGGCATTCCTGGGAAGGTCTAATACCGGGTAGAAGTGGTTGGGACAAAATCCAGGCCGATTTTTTTTTGGCTATTTCTGACATTTTGCTCAATGTAGCGTTTTCGGGGGCCTGTTTGGGGGGCTTCCTGGTGTTTGTGGGTGGGTTTCGGGGTCTGGGCGCACTGATGGCTATATATACTTTACTTTGCAAGAGGTTTGAAGCAAATCCATGGTGGCAGAGGGGAGTTAGGGCCTAGCTGCAGAGCGCGCGCGGAGTGATTTGGGAAATTTGTGAAAAACTGACAAAGTCCCCATTTTTGTACTTTTGCTCTTTGGCTGTTTGGGGGTCTTCTACTCGTTTTCTCCTGGGTTGACGGCTCTGGGGCCATTGTTGGGAAGCTCTAATACCGGATAAAAGTGGTTTGGACCAAATCCCAGGCGGAATTTTTTTTCTGTTTTTGATGACTTGCTTGCCTTTGAGGTGCTCTTAGGGGGGGTTCCGTCTGTTTGTGGGTGAGTTTCGTGGTCTGGGAGCACTGCTGGGACACTCTAATCTTGATTGCATTTGCTTTTCAGGAAATCCGTGGGGGCAACCCCGACTTATGGCCTAGCTACGCAGCGCGTTTGGACCGAAGGCCGAGAAATATTGCAAGTATGAGATTTTGCTTTTGGCCTGTTTGGGGGTGTTATGCTTCTTGGCGGGTGGGTTGGCGGGTCTTGGGGCATTCCTGGGAAGGTCTAATACCGGGTAGAAGTGGTTGGGACAAAATCCAGGCCGATTTTTTTTTAGCTATTTCTGACATTTTGCTCAATGTAGCGTTTTCGGGGGCCTGTTTGGGGGGCTTCCTGGTGTTTGTGGGTGGGTTTCGGGGTCTGGGCGCACTGCTGGCTATATATACTTTACTTTGCAAGAGGTTTGAAGCAAATCCATGGTGGCAGAGGGGAGTTAGGGCCTAGCTGCAGAGCGCGCGTGGAGTGATTTGGGAAATTTGTGAAAAACTGACAAAGTCCTTATTTTTGTACTTTTGCTCTTTGGCTGTTTGGGGGTCTTCTACTCGTTTTCTCCTGGGTTGACGGCTCTGGGGCCATTGGTGGGAAGCTCTAATACCGGATAAAAGTGGTTTGGACCAAATCCCAGGCGGAATTTTTTTTCTGTTTTTGATGACTTGCTTGCCTTTGAGGTGCTCTTAGGGGGGGTTCCGTCTGTTTGTGGGTGAGTTTCGTGGTCTGGGAGCACTGCTGGGACACTCTAATCTTGATTGCATTTGCTTTTCAGGAAATCCGTGGGGGCAACCCCGACTTATGGCCTAGCTACGCAGCGCGTTTGGACCGAAGGCCGAGAAATATTGCAAGTATGAGATTTTGCTTTTGGCCTGTTTGGGGGTGTTATGCTTCTTGGCGGGTGGGTTGGCGGGTCTTGGGGCATTCCTGGGAAGGTCTAATACCGGGTAGAAGTGGTTGGGACAAAATCCAGGCCGATTTTTTTTTAGCTATTTCTGACATTTTGCTCAATGTAGCGTTTTTGGGGGCCTGTTTAGGGGGCTTCCTGGTGTTTGTGGGTGGGTTTCGGGGTCTGGGCGCACTGCTGGCTATATATACTTTACTTTGCAAGAGGTTTGAAGCAAATCCATGGTGGCAGAGGGGAGTTAGGGCCTAGCTGCAGAGCGCGCGTGGAGTGATTTGGGAAATTTGTGAAAAACTGACAAAGTCCCCATTTTTGTACTTTTGCTCTTTGGCTGTTTGGGGGTCTTCTACTCGTTTTCTCCTGGGTTGACGGCTCTGGGGCCATTGGTGGGAAGCTCTAATACCGGATAAAAGTGGTTTGGACCAAATCCCAGGCGGAATTTTTTTTGTGTTTTTGATGACTTGCTTGCCTTTGAGGTGCTCTTAGGGGGGGTTCCGTCTGTTTGTGGGTGAGTTTCGTGGTCTGGGAGCACTGCTGGGACACTCTAATCTTGATTGCATTTGCTTTTCAGGAAATCCGTGGTGGCAACCCCGACTTATGGCCTAGCTACGCAGCGCGTTTGGACCGAAGGCCGAGAAATATTGCAAGTATGAGATTTTGCTTTTGGCCTGTTTGGGGGTGTTATGCTTCTTGGCGGGTGGGTTGGCGGGTCTTGGGGCATTCCTGGGAAGGTCTAATACCGGGTAGAAGTGGTTGGGACAAAATCCAGGCCGATTTTTTTTTGGCTATTTCTGACATTTTGCTCAATGTAGCGTTTTTGGGGGCCTGTTTGGGGGGCTTCCTGGTGTTTGTGGGTGGGTTTCGGGGTCTGGGCGCACTGCTGGCTATATATACTTTACTTTGCAAGAGGTTTGAAGCAAATCCATGGTGGCAGAGGGGAGTTAGGGCCTAGCTGCAGAGCGCGCGCGGAGTGATTTGGGAAATTTGTGAAAAACTGACAAAGTCCCCATTTTTGTACTTTTGCTCTTTGGCTGTTTGGGGGTCTTCTACTCGTTTTCTCCTGGGTTGACGGCTCTGGGGCCATTGGTGGGAAGCTCTTATACCGGATAAAAGTGGTTTGGACCAAATCCCAGGCGGAATTTTTTTTCTGTTTTTGATGACTTGCTTGCCTTTGAGGTGCTCTTAGGGGGGGTTCCGTCTGTTTGTGGGTGAGTTTCGTGGTCTGGGAGCACTGCTGGGACACTCTAATCTTGATTGCATTTGCTTTTCAGGAAATCCGTGGTGGCAACCCCGACTTATGGCCTAGCTACGCAGCGCGTTTGGACCGAAGGCCGAGAAATATTGCAAGTATGAGATTTTGCTTTTGGCCTGTTTGGGGGTGTTATGCTTCTTGGCGGGTGGGTTGGCGGGTCTTGGGGCATTCCTGGGAAGGTCTAATACCGGGTAGAAGTGGTTGGGACAAAATCCAGGCCGATTTTTTTTTGGCTATTTCTGACATTTTGCTCAATGTAGCGTTTTCGGGGGCCTGTTTGGGGGGCTTCCTGGTGTTTGTGGGTGGGTTTCGGGGTCTGGGCGCACTGATGGCTATATATACTTTACTTTGCAAGAGGTTTGAAGCAAATCCATGGTGGCAGAGGGGAGTTAGGGCCTAGCTGCAGAGCGCGCGCGGAGTGATTTGGGAAATTTGTGAAAAACTGACAAAGTCCCCATTTTTGTACTTTTGCTCTTTGGCTGTTTGGGGGTCTTCTACTCGTTTTCTCCTGGGTTGACGGCTCTGGGGCCATTGTTGGGAAGCTCTAATACCGGATAAAAGTGGTTTGGACCAAATCCCAGGCGGAATTTTTTTTCTGTTTTTGATGACTTGCTTGCCTTTGAGGTGCTCTTAGGGGGGGTTCCGTCTGTTTGTGGGTGAGTTTCGTGGTCTGGGAGCACTGCTGGGACACTCTAATCTTGATTGCATTTGCTTTTCAGGAAATCCGTGGGGGCAACCCCGACTTATGGCCTAGCTACGCAGCGCGTTTGGACCGAAGGCCGAGAAATATTGCAAGTATGAGATTTTGCTTTTGGCCTGTTTGGGGGTGTTATGCTTCTTGGCGGGTGGGTTGGCGGGTCTTGGGGCATTCCTGGGAAGGTCTAATACCGGGTAGAAGTGGTTGGGACAAAATCCAGGCCGATTTTTTTTTAGCTATTTCTGACATTTTGCTCAATGTAGCGTTTTCGGGGGCCTGTTTGGGGGGCTTCCTGGTGTTTGTGGGTGGGTTTCGGGGTCTGGGCGCACTGCTGGCTATATATACTTTACTTTGCAAGAGGTTTGAAGCAAATCCATGGTGGCAGAGGGGAGTTAGGGCCTAGCTGCAGAGCGCGCGTGGAGTGATTTGGGAAATTTGTGAAAAACTGACAAAGTCCTTATTTTTGTACTTTTGCTCTTTGGCTGTTTGGGGGTCTTCTACTCGTTTTCTCCTGGGTTGACGGCTCTGGGGCCATTGGTGGGAAGCTCTAATACCGGATAAAAGTGGTTTGGACCAAATCCCAGGCGGAATTTTTTTTCTGTTTTTGATGACTTGCTTGCCTTTGAGGTGCTCTTAGGGGGGGTTCCGTCTGTTTGTGGGTGAGTTTCGTGGTCTGGGAGCACTGCTGGGACACTCTAATCTTGATTGCATTTGCTTTTCAGGAAATCCGTGGGGGCAACCCCGACTTATGGCCTAGCTACGCAGCGCGTTTGGACCGAAGGCCGAGAAATATTGCAAGTATGAGATTTTGCTTTTGGCCTGTTTGGGGGTGTTATGCTTCTTGGCGGGTGGGTTGGCGGGTCTTGGGGCATTCCTGGGAAGGTCTAATACCGGGTAGAAGTGGTTGGGACAAAATCCAGGCCGATTTTTTTTTAGCTATTTCTGACATTTTGCTCAATGTAGCGTTTTTGGGGGCCTGTTTAGGGGGCTTCCTGGTGTTTGTGGGTGGGTTTCGGGGTCTGGGCGCACTGCTGGCTATATATACTTTACTTTGCAAGAGGTTTGAAGCAAATCCATGGTGGCAGAGGGGAGTTAGGGCCTAGCTGCAGAGCGCGCGTGGAGTGATTTGGGAAATTTGTGAAAAACTGACAAAGTCCCCATTTTTGTACTTTTGCTCTTTGGCTGTTTGGGGGTCTTCTACTCGTTTTCTCCTGGGTTGACGGCTCTGGGGCCATTGGTGGGAAGCTCTAATACCGGATAAAAGTGGTTTGGACCAAATCCCAGGCGGAATTTTTTTTGTGTTTTTGATGACTTGCTTGCCTTTGAGGTGCTCTTAGGGGGGGTTCCGTCTGTTTGTGGGTGAGTTTCGTGGTCTGGGAGCACTGCTGGGACACTCTAATCTTGATTGCATTTGCTTTTCAGGAAATCCGTGGTGGCAACCCCGACTTATGGCCTAGCTACGCAGCGCGTTTGGACCGAAGGCCGAGAAATATTGCAAGTATGAGATTTTGCTTTTGGCCTGTTTGGGGGTGTTATGCTTCTTGGCGGGTGGGTTGGCGGGTCTTGGGGCATTCCTGGGAAGGTCTAATACCGGGTAGAAGTGGTTGGGACAAAATCCAGGCCGATTTTTTTTTGGCTATTTCTGACATTTTGCTCAATGTAGCGTTTTTGGGGGCCTGTTTGGGGGGCTTCCTGGTGTTTGTGGGTGGGTTTCGGGGTCTGGGCGCACTGCTGGCTATATATACTTTACTTTGCAAGAGGTTTGAAGCAAATCCATGGTGGCAGAGGGGAGTTAGGGCCTAGCTGCAGAGCGCGCGCGGAGTGATTTGGGAAATTTGTGAAAAACTGACAAAGTCCCCATTTTTGTACTTTTGCTCTTTGGCTGTTTGGGGGTCTTCTACTCGTTTTCTCCTGGGTTGACGGCTCTGGGGCCATTGGTGGGAAGCTCTTATACCGGATAAAAGTGGTTTGGACCAAATCCCAGGCGGAATTTTTTTTCTGTTTTTGATGACTTGCTTGCCTTTGAGGTGCTCTTAGGGGGGGTTCCGTCTGTTTGTGGGTGAGTTTCGTGGTCTGGGAGCACTGCTGGGACACTCTAATCTTGATTGCATTTGCTTTTCAGGAAATCCGTGGTGGCAACCCCGACTTATGGCCTAGCTACGCAGCGCGTTTGGACCGAAGGCCGAGAAATATTGCAAGTATGAGATTTTGCTTTTGGCCTGTTTGGGGGTGTTATGCTTCTTGGCGGGTGGGTTGGCGGGTCTTGGGGCATTCCTGGGAAGGTCTAATACCGGGTAGAAGTGGTTGGGACAAAATCCAGGCCGATTTTTTTGGGGCTATTTCTGACATTTTGCTCAATGTAGCGTTTTCGGGGGCCTGTTTGGGGGGCTTCCTGGTGTTTGTGGGTGGGTTTCGGGGTCTGGGCGCACTGCTGGCTATATATACTTTACTTTGCAAGAGGTTTGAAGCAAATCCATGGTGGCAGAGGGGAGTTAGGGCCTAGCTGCAGAGCGCGCGCGGAGTGATTTGGGAAATTTGTGAAAAACTGACTAAGTCCCCATTTTTGTACTTTTGCTCTTTGGCTGTTTGGGGGTCTTCTACTCGTTTTCTCCTGGGTTGACGGCTCTGGGGCCATTGTTGGGAAGCTCTAATACCGGATAAAAGTGGTTTGGACCAAATCCCAGGCGGAATTTTTTTTGTGTTTTTGATGACTTGCTTGCCTTTGAGGTGCTCTTAGGGGGGGGTCCGTCTGTTTGTGGGTGAGTTTCGTGGTCTGGGAGCACTGCTGGGACACTCTAATCTTGATTGCATTTGCTTTTCAGGAAATCCGTGGTGGCAACCCCGACTTATGGCCTAGCTACGCAGCGCGTTTGGACCGAAGGCCGAGAAATATTGCAAGTATGAGATTTTGCTTTTGGCCTGTTTGGGGGTGTTATGCTTCTTGGCGGGTGGGTTGGCGGGTCTTGGGGCATTCCTGGGAAGGTCTAATACCGGGTAGAAGTGGTTGGGACAAAATCCAGGCCGATTTTTTTTTGGCTATTTCTGACATTTTGCTCAATGTGGCGTTTTCGGGGGCCTGTTTGGGGGGCTTCCTGGTGTTTGTGGGTGGGTTTCGGGGTCTGGGCGCACTGCTGGCTATATATACTTTACTTTGCAAGAGGTTTGAAGCAAATCCATGGTGGCAGAGGGGAGTTAGGGCCTAGCTGCAGAGCGCGCGCGGAGTGATTTGGGAAATTTGTGAAAAACTGACAAAGTCCCCATTTTTGTACTTTTGCTCTTTGGCTGTTTGGGGGTCTTCTACTCGTTTTCTCCTGGGTTGACGGCTCTGGGGCCATTGTTGGGAAGCTCTAATACCGGATAAAAGTGGTTTGGACCAAATCCCAGGCGGAATTTTTTTTGTGTTTTTGATGACTTGCTTGCCTTTGAGGTGCTCTTAGGGGGGGTTCCGTCTGTTTGTGGGTGAGTTTCGTGGTCTGGGAGCACTGCTGGGACACTCTAATCTTGATTGCATTTGCTTTTCAGGAAATCCGTGGTGGCAACCCCGACTTATGGCCTAGCTCCGCAGCGCGTTTGGACCGAAGGCCAAGAAATATTGCAAGTATGAGATTTTGCTTTTGGCCTGTTTGGGGGTGTTATGCTTCTTGGCGGGTGGGTTGGCGGGTCTTGGGGCATTCCTGGGAAGGTCTAATACCGGGTAGAAGTGGTTGGGACAAAATCCAGGCCGATTTTTTTTTGGCTATTTCTGACATTTTGCTCAATGTAGCGTTTTCGGGGGCCTGTTTGGGGGGCTTCCTGGTGTTTGTGGGTGGGTTTCGGGGTCTGGGCGCACTGCTGGCTATATATACTTTACTTTGCAAGAGGTTTGAAGCAAATCCATGGTGGCAGAGGGGAGTTAGGGCCTAGCTGCAGAGCGCGCGCGGAGTGATTTGGGAAATTTGTGAAAAACTGACAAAGTCCCCATTTTTGTACTTTTGCTCTTTGGCTGTTTGGGGGTCTTCTACTCGTTTTCTCCTGGGTTGACGGCTCTGGGGCCATTGTTGGGAAGCTCTAATACCGGATAAAAGTGGTTTGGACCAAATCCCAGGCGGAATTTTTTTTGTGTTTTTGATGACTTGCTTGCCTTTGAGGTGCTCTTAGGGGGGGTTCCGTCTGTTTGTGGGTGAGTTTCGTGGTCTGGGAGCACTGCTGGGACACTCTAATCTTGATTGCATTTGCTTTTCAGGAAATCCGTGGTGGCAACCCCGACTTATGGCCTAGCTCCGCAGCGCGTTTGGACCGAAGGCCAAGAAATATTGCAAGTATGAGATTTTGCTTTTGGCCTGTTTGGGGGTGTTATGCTTCTTGGCGGGTGGGTTGGCGGGTCTTGGGGCATTCCTGGGAAGGTCTAATACCAGGTAGAAGTGGTTGGGACAAAATCCAGGCCGATTTTTTTTTGGCTATTTCTGACATTTTGCTCAATGTAGCGTTTTCGGGGGCCTGTTTGGGGGGCTTCCTGGTGTTTGTGGGTGGGTTTCGGGGTCTGGGCGCACTGCTGGCTATATATACTTTACTTTGCAAGAGGTTTGAAGCAAATCCATGGTGGCAGAGGGGAGTTAGGGCCTAGCTGCAGAGCGCGCGCGGAGTGATTTGGGAAATTTGTGAAAAACTGACAAAGTCCCCATTTTTGTACTTTTGCTCTTTGGCTGTTTGGGGGTCTTCTACTCGTTTTCTCCTGGGTTGACGGCTCTGGGGCCATTGTTGGGAAGCTCTAATACCGGATAAAAGTGGTTTGGACCAAATCCCAGGCGGAATTTTTTTTGTGTTTTTGATGACTTGCTTGCCTTTGAGGTGCTCTTAGGGGGGGTTCCGTCTGTTTGTGGGCGAGTTTCGTGGTCTGGGAGCACTGCTGGGACACTCTAATCTTGATTGCATTTGCTTTTCAGGAAATCCGTGGTGGCAACCCCGACTTATGGCCTAGCTCCGCAGCGCGTTTGGACCGAAGGCCAAGAAATATTGCAAGTATGAGATTTTGCTTTTGGCCTGTTTGGGGGTGTTATGCTTCTTGGCGGGTGGGTTGGCGGGTCTTGGGGCATTCCTGGGAAGGTCTAATACCGGGTAGAAGTGGTTGGGACAAAATCCAGGCCGATTTTTTTTTAGCTATTTCTGACATTTTGCTCAATGTAGCGTTTTCGGGGGCCTGTTTGGGGGGCTTCCTGGTGTTTGTGGGTGGGTTTCGGGGTCTGGGCGCACTGCTGGCTATATATACTTTACTTTGCAAGAGGTTTGAAGCAAATCCATGGTGGCAGAGGGGAGTTAGGGCCTAGCTGCAGAGCGCGCGTGGAGTGATTTGGGAAATTTGTGAAAAACTGACAAAGTCCCCATTTTTGTACTTTTGCTCTTTGGCTGTTTGGGGGTCTTCTACTCGTTTTCTCCTGGGTTGACGGCTCTGGGCCCATTGGTGGGAAGCTCTAATACCGGATAAAAGTGGTTTGGACCAAATCCCAGGCGGAATTTTTTGTGTGTTTTTGATGACTTGCTTGCCTTTGAGGTGCTCTTAGGGGGGGTTCCGTCTGTTTGTGGGTGAGTTTCGTGGTCTGGGAGCACTGCTGGGACACTCTAATCTTGATTGCATTTGCTTTTCAGGAAATCCGTGGTGGCAACCCCGACTTATGGCCTAGCTACGCAGCGCGTTTGGACCGAAGGCCGAGAAATATTGCAAGTATGAGATTTTGCTTTTGGCCTGTTTGGGGGTGTTATGCTTCTTGGCGGGTGGGTTGGCGGGTCTTGGGGCATTCCTGGGAAGGTCTAATACCGGGTAGAAGTGGTTGGGACAAAATCCAGGCCGATTTTTTTTTGGCTATTTCTGACATTTTGCTCAATGTGGCGTTTTCGGGGGCCTGTTTGGGGGGCTTCCTGGTGTTTGTGGGTGGGTTTCGGGGTCTGGGCGCACTGCTGGCTATATATACTTTACTTTGCAAGAGGTTTGAAGCAAATCCATGGTGGCAGAGGGGAGTTAGGGCCTAGCTGCAGAGCGCGCGCGGAGTGATTTGGGAAATTTGTGAAAAACTGACAAAGTCCCCATTTTTGTACTTTTGCTCTTTGGCTGTTTGGGGGTCTTCTACTCGTTTTCTCCTGGGTTGACGGCTCTGGGGCCATTGTTGGGAAGCTCTAATACCGGATAAAAGTGGTTTGGACCAAATCCCAGGCGGAATTTTTTTTCTGTTTTTGATGACTTGCTTGCCTTTGAGGTACTCTTAGGGGGGTTCCGTCTGTTTGTGGGTGAGCTTCGTGGTCTGGGAGCACTGCTGGGACACTCTAATCTTGATTGCATTTGCTTTTCAGGAAATCCGTGGTGGCAACCCTGACTTATGGCCTAGCTCCGCAGCGCGTTTGGACCGAAGGCCGAGAAATATTGCAAGTATGAGATTTTGCTTTTGGCCTGTTTGGGGGTGTTATGCTTCTTGGCGGGTGGGTTGGCGGGTCTTGGGGCATTCCTGGGAAGGTCTAATACCGGGTAGAAGTGGTTGGGACAAAATCCAGGCCGATTTTTTTTTGGCTATTTCTGACATTTTGCTCAATGTAGCGTTTTCGGGGGCCTGTTTGGGGGGCTTCCTGGTGTTTGTGGGTGGGTTTCGGGGTCTGGGCGCACTGCTGGCTATATATACTTTACTTTGCAAGAGGTTTGAAGCAAATCCATGGTGGCAGAGGGGAGTTAGGGCCTAGCTGCAGAGCGCGCGCGGAGTGATTTGGGAAATTTGTGAAAAACTGACAAAGTCCCCATTTTTGTACTTTTGCTCTTTGGCTGTTTGGGGGTCTTCTACTCGTTTTCTCCTGGGTTGACGGCTCTGGGGCCATTGTTGGGAAGCTCTAATACCGGATAAAAGTGGTTTGGACCAAATCCCAGGCGGAATTTTTTTTGTGTTTTTGATGACTTGCTTGCCTTTGAGGTGCTCTTAGGGGGGGTTCCGTCTGTTTGTGGGTGAGTTTCGTGGTCTGGGAGCACTGCTGGGACACTCTAATCTTGATTGCATTTGCTTTTCAGGAAATCCGTGGTGGCAACCCCGACTTATGGCCTAGCTCCGCAGCGCGTTTGGACCGAAGGCCAAGAAATATTGCAAGTATGAGATTTTGCTTTTGGCCTGTTTGGGGGTGTTATGCTTCTTGGCGGGTGGGTTGGCGGGTCTTGGGGCATTCCTGGGAAGGTCTAATACCGGGTAGAAGTGGTTGGGACAAAATCCAGGCCGATTTTTTTTTGGCTATTTCTGACATTTTGCTCAATGTAGCGTTTTCGGGGGCCTGTTTGGGGGGCTTCCTGGTGTTTGTGGGTGGGTTTCGGGGTCTGGGCGCACTGCTGGCTATATATACTTTACTTTGCAAGAGGTTTGAAGCAAATCCATGGTGGCAGAGGGGAGTTAGGGCCTAGCTGCAGAGCGCGCGCGGAGTGATTTGGGAAATTTGTGAAAAACTGACAAAGTCCCCATTTTTGTACTTTTGCTCTTTGGCTGTTTGGGGGTCTTCTACTCGTTTTCTCCTGGGTTGACGGCTCTGGGGCCATTGTTGGGAAGCTCTAATACCGGATAAAAGTGGTTTGGACCAAATCCCAGGCGGAATTTTTTTGTGTTTTTGATGACTTGCTTGCCTTTGAGGTGCTCTTAGGGGGGGTTCCGTCTGTTTGTGGGTGAGTTTCGTGGTCTGGGAGCACTGCTGGGACACTCTAATCTTGATTGCATTTGCTTTTCAGGAAATCCGTGGTGGCAACCCCGACTTATGGCCTAGCTCCGCAGCGCGTTTGGACCGAAGGCCAAGAAATATTGTAAGTATGAGATTTTGCTTTTGGCCTGTTTGGGGGTGTTATGCTTCTTGGCGGGTGGGTTGGCGGGTCTTGGGGCATTCCTGGGAAGGTCTAATACCAGGTAGAAGTGGTTGGGACAAAATCCAGGCCGATTTTTTTTTGGCTATTTCTGACATTTTGCTCAATGTAGCGTTTTCGGGGGCCTGTTTGGGGGGCTTCCTGGTGTTTGTGGGTGGGTTTCGGGGTCTGGGCGCACTGCTGGCTATATATACTTTACTTTGCAAGAGGTTTGAAGCAAATCCATGGTGGCAGAGGGGAGTTAGGGCCTAGCTGCAGAGCGCGCGCGGAGTGATTTGGGAAATTTGTGAAAAACTGACAAAGTCCCCATTTTTGTACTTTTGCTCTTTGGCTGTTTGGGGGTCTTCTACTCGTTTTCTCCTGGGTTGACGGCTCTGGGGCCATTGTTGGGAAGCTCTAATACCGGATAAAAGTGGTTTGGACCAAATCCCAGGCGGAATTTTTTTTCTGTTTTTGATGACTTGCTTGCCTTTGAGGTGCTCTTAGGGGGGGTTCCGTCTGTTTGTGGGTGAGTTTCGTGGTCTGGGAGCACTGCTGGGACACTCTAATCTTGATTGCATTTGCTTTTCAGGAAATCCGTGGGGGCAACCCCGACTTATGGCCTAGCTACGCAGCGCGTTTGGACCGAAGGCCGAGAAATATTGCAAGTATGAGATTTTGCTTTTGGCCTGTTTGGGGGTGTTATGCTTCTTGGCGGGTGGGTTGGCGGGTCTTGGGGCATTCCTGGGAAGGTCTAATACCGGGTAGAAGTGGTTGGGACAAAATCCAGGCCGATTTTTTTTTAGCTATTTCTGACATTTTGCTCAATGTAGCGTTTTCGGGGGCCTGTTTGGGGGGCTTCCTGGTGTTTGTGGGTGGGTTTCGGGGTCTGGGCGCACTGCTGGCTATATATACTTTACTTTGCAAGAGGTTTGAAGCAAATCCATGGTGGCAGAGGGGAGTTAGGGCCTAGCTGCAGAGCGCGCGTGGAGTGATTTGGGAAATTTGTGAAAAACTGACAAAGTCCCCATTTTTGTACTTTTGCTCCTTGGCTGTTTGGGGGTCTTCTACTCGTTTTCTCCTGGGTTGACGGCTCTGGGGCCATTGGTGGGAAGCTCTAATACCGGATAAAAGTGGTTTGGACCAAATCCCAGGCGGAATTATTTTTGTGTTTTTGATGACTTGCTTGCCTTTGAGGTGCTCTTAGGGGGGGTTCCATCTGTTTGTGGGTGAGTTTCGTGGTCTGGGAGCACTGCTGGGACACTCTAATCTTGATTGCATTTGCTTTTCAGGAAATCCGTGGTGGCAACCCCGACTTATGGCCTAGCTACGCAGCGCGTTTGGACCGAAGGCCGAGAAATATTGCAAGTATGAGATTTTGCTTTTGGCCTGTTTGGGGGTGTTATGCTTCTTGGCGGGTGGGTTGGCGGGTCTTGGGGCATTCCTGGGAAGGTCTAATACCGGGTAGAAGTGGTTGGGACAAAATCCAGGCCGATTTTTTTTTGGCTATTTCTGACATTTTGCTCAATGTAGCGTTTTCGGGGGCCTGTTTGGGGGGCTTCCTGGTGTTTGTGGGTGGGTTTCGGGGTCTGGGCGCACTGCTGGCTATATATACTTTACTTTGCAAGAGGTTTGAAGCAAATCCATGGTGGCAGAGGGGAGTTAGGGCCTAGCTGCAGAGCGCCCGCGGAGTGATTTGGGAAATTTGTGAAAAACTGACAAAGTCCCCATTTTTGTACTTTTGCTCTTTGGCTGTTTGGGGGTCTTCTACTCGTTTTCTCCTGGGTTGACGGCTCTGGGGCCATTGTTGGGAAGCTCTAATACCGGATAAAAGTGGTTTGAACCAAATCCCAGGTGGAATTTTTTTTGTGTTTTTGATGACTTGCTTGCCTTTGAGGTGCTCTTAGGGGGGGTTCCGTCTGTTTGTGGGTGAGTTTCGTGGTCTGGGAGCACTGCTGGGACACTCTAATCTTGATTGCATTTGCTTTTCAGGAAATCCGCGGTGGCAACCCCGACTTATGGCCTAGCTACGCAGCGCGTTTGGACCGAAGGCCGAGAAATATTGCAAGTATGAGATTTTGCTTTTGGCCTGTTTGGGGGTGTTATGCTTCTTGGCGGGTGGGTTGGCGGGTCTTGGGGCATTCCTGGGAAGGTCTAATACCGGGTAGAAGTGGTTGGGACAAAATCCAGGCCGATTTTTTTTTGGCTATTTCTGACATTTTGCTCAATGTAGCGTTTTCGGGGGCCTGTTTGGGGGGCTTCCTGGTGTTTGTGGGTGGGTTTCGGGGTCTGGGCGCACTGCTGGCTATATATACTTTACTTTGCAAGAGGTTTGAAGCAAATCCATGGTGGCAGAGGGGAGTTAGGGCCTAGCTGCAGAGCGCGCGCGGAGTGATTTGGGAAATTTGTGAAAAACTGACAAAGTCCCCATTTTTGTACTTTTGCTCTTTGGCTGTTTGGGGGTCTTCTACTCGTTTTCTCCTGGGTTGACGGCTCTGGGGCCATTGTTGGGAAGCTCTAATACCGGATAAAAGTGGTTTGAACCAAATCCCAGGCGGAATTTTTTTTGTGTTTTTGATGACTTGCTTGCCTTTGAGGTGCTCTTAGGGGGGGTTCCGTCTGTTTGTGGGTGAGTTTCGTGGTCTGGGAGCACTGCTGGGACACTCTAATCTTGATTGCATTTGCTTTTCAGGAAATCCGTGGTGGCAACCCCGACTTATGGCCTAGCTACGCAGCGCGTTTGGACCGAAGGCCGAGAAATATTGCAAGTATGAGATTTTGCTTTTGGCCTGTTTGGGGGTGTTATGCTTCTTGGCGGGTGGGTTGGCGGGTCTTGGGGCATTCCTGGGAAGGTCTAATACCGGGTAGAAGTGGTTGGGACAAAATCCAGGCTGATTTTTTTTTGGCTATTTCTGACATTTTGCTCAATGTAGCGTTTTCGGGGGCCTGTTTGGGGGGCTTCCTGGTGTTTGTGGGTGGGTTTCGGGGTCTGGGCGCACTGCTGGCTATATATACTTTACTTTGCAAGAGGTTTGAAGCAAATCCATGGTGGCAGAGGGGAGTTAGGGCCTAGCTGCAGAGCGCGCGCGGAGTGATTTGGGAAATTTGTGAAAAACTGACAAAGTCCCCATTTTTGTACTTTTGCTCTTTGGCTGTTTGGGGGTCTTCTACTCGTTTTCTCCTGGGTTGACGGCTCTGGGGCCATTGGTGGGAAGCTCTAATACCGGATAAAAGTGGTTTGGACCAAATCCCAGGCGGAATTTTTTTTCTGTTTTTGATGACTTGCTTGCCTTTGAGGTGCTCTTAGGGGGGGTTCCGTCTGTTTGTGGGTGAGTTTCGTGGTCTGGGAGCACTGCTGGGACACTCTAATCTTGATTGCATTTGCTTTTCAGGAAATCCGTGGTGGCAACCCCGACTTATGGCCTAGCTCCGCAGCGCGTTTGGACCGAAGGCCGAGAAATATTGCAAGTATGAGATTTTGCTTTTGGCCTGTTTGGGGGTGTTATGCTTCTTGGCGGGTGGGTTGGCGGGTCTTGGGGCATTCCTGGGAAGGTCTAATACCGGGTAGAAGTGGTTGGGACAAAATCCAGGCCGATTTTTTTTTAGCTATTTCTGACATTTTGCTCAATGTAGCGTTTTCGGGGGCCTGTTTGGGGGGCTTCCTGGTGTTTGTGGGTGGGTTTCGGGGTCTGGGCGCACTGCTGGCTATATATACTTTACTTTGCAAGAGGTTTGAAGCAAATCCATGGTGGCAGAGGGGAGTTAGGGCCTAGCTGCAGAGCGCGCGTGGAGTGATTTGGGAAATTTGTGAAAAACTGACAAAGTCCCCATTTTTGTACTTTTGCTCTTTGGCTGTTTGGGGGTCTTCTACTCGTTTTCTCCTGGGTTGATGGCTCTGGGGCCATTGGTGGGAAGCTCTATTACCGGATAAAAGTGGTTTGGACCAAATCCCAGGCGGAATTTTTTTTCTGTTTTTGATGACTTGCTTGCCTTTGAGGTGCTCTTAGGGGGGGTTCCGTCTGTTTGTGGGTGAGTTTCGTGGTCTGGGAGCACTGCTGGGACACTCTAATCTTGATTGCATTTGCTTTTCAGGAAATCCGTGGTGGCAACCCCGACTTATGGCCTAGCTACGCAGCGCGTTTGGACCGAAGGCCGAGAAATATTGCAAGTATGAGATTTTGCTTTTGGCCTGTTTGGGGGTGTTATGCTTCTTGGCGGGTGGGTTGGCGGGTCTTGGGGCATTCCTGGGAAGGTCTAATACCGGGTAGAAGTGGTTGGGACAAAATCCAGGCCGATTTTTTTTTGGCTATTTCTGACATTTTGCTCAATGTAGCGTTTTCGGGGGCCTGTTTGGGATGCTTCCTGGTGTTTGTGGGTGGGTTTCGGGGTCTGGGCGCACTGCTGGCTATATATACTTTACTTTGCAAGAGGTTTGAAGCAAATCCATGGTGGCAGAGGGGAGTTAGGGCCTAGCTGCAGAGCGCGCGCGGAGTGATTTGGGAAATTTGTGAAAAACTGACAAAGTCCCCATTTTTGTACTTTTGCTCTTTGGCTGTTTGGGGGTCTTCTACTCGTTTTCTCCTGGGTTGACGGCTCTGGGGCCATTGTTGGGAAGCTCTAATACCGGATAAAAGTGGTTTGAACCAAATCCCAGGCGGAATTCTTTTTGTGTTTTTGATGACTTGCTTGCCTTTGAGGTGCTCTTAGGGGGGGTTCCGTCTGTTTGTGGGTGAGTTTCGTGGTCTGGGAGCACTGCTGGGACACTCTAATCTTGATTGCATTTGCTTTTCAGGAAATCCGTGGTGGCAACCCCGACTTATGGCCTAGCTACGCAGCGCGTTTGGACCGAAGGCCGAGAAATATTGCAAGTATGAGATTTTGCTTTTGGCCTGTTTGGGGGTGTTATGCTTCTTGGCGGGTGGGTTGGCGGGTCTTGGGGCATTCCTGGGAAGGTCTAATACCGGGTAGAAGTGGTTGGGACAAAATCCTCGCGGGAAAGCCTTTTGGCACTTTTTGTAACTTAGGGTTCGTTAGGGTTAGCCCTAGCAGCAGGATTGCATGTGTTTCGGGGTGTTCTAGATTTTTGCTACTGAGTTCTGGGGTCTTAGAGCACTCGTGAGAATGTGTAATTTTGGTTGCAAGTCATTTGAAGAAAATCCATGGTGGGAAAGGGGGGATTTGGCATAGTTAAAGAAAGCCTTTGCCACTATTCTTAACTTAGGGTTCGTTAGGGTTAGCAGTATTTCTATTGCATGTGTTTGAGTGGGGGGGATTTCGAGTCTTGGAGCGATGCTGGCTATGGATACTTTTGCTTGGTTGCTTGCAAGTGGTTTGAATGCAATCTACGGTGGGTAAGGGGTAATTAGGAAGGGGGTACTTCGGCCTACTTTTACTTTCAAAGTAAGTTTTGTCACCAGTTTTCTGCTAGGCCAAGTTTTTTGAGATTTGATTGGGGGTCTTCTACATTTTTGCGACTGGCTTTAGCAAGGGTCTGGGTGGGAGCACTGCTAGGAAGATCTAATTTTGTTCTAAAACACAGTTTACAGTACACCTAGCTTGAGGGGAAAGATCCGCTACATTAATTTGCCCCTACTTATTTATCCTTCAAAAGGTGACTCAGACAGAGTACGCACTTTCAAAAATATTGTACTGTCTACTAGGAAAATCAAATTGTGACTTTTTGCACTCCACAGCCTACATACCTTATATTTATTTATCAGTGGTGTTGTAATATTATATCACTTCCTGTTTTTCGTTGAATAATTACAGGCCGGGTTTCAGTCTCTGCAATGGGGAAAAAAGGATGGAGTCAGGCTTCACATTAACGAGCCACAATTCAGCATCAGGCAGGCAGTGGACAGGGTGTCTTCTGGTGACCAACATCGATGGACGAAGCGTCGGCTGCAATGGAGGAGTGCCGCTAATAAGAGGATTTTTTTCTGCAGGCAACTTACTTACCACTTCCAACAGGACAACTACAACAACATAGATACAGTATCCCTTGCCTTTTTCTCTGACTGTGACTGCATTTCTTGGATCTCTCTCTGCTTCTGAATTGATCCCTTAACACATCACTTAGTCCACTCCACTATCACATCTGCACCACACATAGTCATTTGTAAGTGCTCCTACGTAATTCGCAAGTCGCAGCACGCCCCAGCCCGTAGAGGACTGGGATGGCCCCAATGATGAAGCATGTCACCAAGGGGCAACCCTGGTGAGTGAGGGGACACCTAGAAAAAAAAAAATTCTCCTTTTCTATCTACTATACCTTCCTGACCAACCCCATTGAGTGTTGTTGTGAATGGATTTATAGTGACCAGCAAGGCTCTCAGGTATCTGGATACAGAGACCTTATGTTGAATATAGTTATCAATAATTCCACACATGCCCTGTACTGTCGCATTCTTTCTTCCACAGTTGTCGAAAGTACTACTTACTTTTCACTGACATGCATGCAGTAGTGCATGCACTTTCAAAGATTGATGGATAGGTTTGTACCCAAAGATTTGTTTATGTTCACAATTGTTTGTCCATGCTGTGCTATTTTTTCTTGTCTCCCAAAACCTTTCCCAAAAACGCCCGTACCCATCCATTTTTCAAACCCTAACCCTCTTCCCCCCGGGCTGTGTGGTTTTGATTGATGTGTGACTAAATTACAGCAATAAATCCACACACTTGCTGGGGAGGATAAGGTGATAGCAACAGGCTGGTGAAGAAATCCGAGGATATATTCTTACTCTGCTTGACAAAGACCCATGGCTAATGTCAAAGAACTTCAACCGAATTAGTTATACTTTAACATTTGTTAGGCTACAATGTGGCACTGTTCTAGTGTACTTCTGTCACCTGCTATATTCTCTATTCTACCGTTGTATTGCTCAGGAGGACAAACCAGATTTCATTTTCTTTTTTTTCATAGGCAAGCAACTGCCACTGTGTCACACCACTAGTACCACCGCTATGAGGAAATGTTATCCGCCCAGGATTGCCAACCTTATTTGCTGTTTCCCGTGGAGCCAGCCCTGGGCCTAGCCCTACTTGCAAACAGAAATTACAGGTAAGATAGGCGTTTGGTTGGAGGTAGTATAATGGAGTATTAGGAGAGACAAGAGATTTGATTGAGAGTAGTACTACTAAAGTCCTAGGACTATTCAGGAAAACAAACTGTTATGTTAAACCCCCACCCACCAGACTCAAAAGCAGTAAAAAACAGGTATGGTCAGATAAAGTTTAAAAAAGTATATTTTTATAGCCCTAACAAAAGAATCTCCCGCAAGACCCTCCCTAACCCCAACGATTGTCCTTCAAAAGTCCCCAAAAATCCCAACTCCCAATTCCCACCCCCCAAAAGTCTCTAAAAAAGGGGCAAGGGACACTATGGCAGGGTGCTGTTGGAATTAGCAGCCAGGGCATCATGCTCCTTGCGGAGGGTGGCAAGTTCGAAGCGGAGGCCCTCCACCACGTTCTTATAGTTATGGACCTCCTGCTCCAGGTAGGACAGTCTGAGGGATAAGCGGCGCCGGTGTGCCTTGCAAATCCTGTGAGGGGCAGCTGCTTTCTTTGCTGCTCGGCGGTGGCGTTTGGCTTTGGTAGCCCGGCTCCGTACCGCTGGAGCACTGCGCTGGCTGGCAGCCCGCACGGAGGAGGATGCAGCTGTCCCAGTGGACGTTGTTGTTGTACCAGACTGCGTCTCCTCCTCCTCCAGGGCCACCAGCCGCCGATATTCAGCGACAGTGGCATCCAGCCTCCGTTGCCGGGCCATTCGAGCCAGCTCCTTCCTCCTTGATGGTGTCTTGGATTTGGAAGGAGCAACTACATGAAAAAAGAAAGACATAGTCTGTAACCAATGCTCCTTAAGATTAACACAAAATGATTGAGCAGAAAGTTGTCACAGTACAAGTAGCAAATTGAAAGCACAGTACATAACTATTGAGGACAGTATCTATGTAACCTCCGACTTCTTCATCCTTGCTTTAACATTAGTGGGAGTTTAAGGAACAAATTCTACGAGCACTATGGACTACAGTCGACTATGACAGTACACCACTCTTATTCTTCTTCTTCTCTCTTGTTTAGGAAAATTGGTACGTTATCTTATGCAAGCCGGCATAATGCCAGCGCAGTGAACTTGCACCCGAGAAAAACAGACGCACACCATGGTGAGTGAGACAGACTTGCGTTACTGTACCGGTCCAGTACATGCAGGTGGTGAAGCTCTTACTTTTCTATTACAGGTGGCACTGAGAATACTCTGTTAAAAGGGCTACTGCTTAATTAATTTAGCTTTCACCCTACAGTGCAAATGAGTATTAGAAAAGGAAAATGAAGAAGCTAAATTATCTGATTATCTATCACTTCACATGAGATGTATTTTATGACATATGGGATGACTTTAGGTGCTTTGCTTATTATTGAGTGAACAGTGATACCCCCACACATGAATGACGTACTACTACTAAACTAAAGTTATTAAGGGAGGTAGGGAGTGTCCACCGTAATAACCGGATATATGCTGTGCTTGCCGTTGCAATACAAACTACTGCTACTATTCATGGTAGTCTTTGGACAACGTTACAACTTCTTTTCCTTGCCTTTCCTACACTGGAACGGACGTGCGGGTGCGGTGTTACATGCTCTTCAAAGTAACACTTAGTTCATCCAGTGACCGTCTACTCTCTCTAGATACACATATGCTATCTAAGAGTCAGATAGTACCATGGATGATCCAGGCATCCATCCATTCAAAGTATATTGCACACATACAGTTTCTGTCTCACCCACCCAGGCTGTTCTCCTTCCACCCATCCTTGCTTCATCATTCACCCAGCCATGCACCATACCATTTTCTTACCTTCCCAGCCACCTCGGGGACCAAGCAAACACATATCATTCTTCTTTGCCAGTCATCAGTACATTTCTCGTGCTTCCACACTTACTTACACCCTTCTTTCGCTTTTCGTTCATCCCATCCATCAAGTTCATCTCAGATCTGATTGGGATTCTTCTCGCCAAAAACTTCACAGCTAAGTCGAAGTACATTTAGAGGAGGCTACTACCTGCTTTTTTTCTAATACACCCGTGCAGAAAGCACACTCTGCAGTCTTCAATCTCAATGACTAAGGAATGTATAGCTTACCTCTGCCCGCCACCACCGTGTGAACCCTCACAGGCATGTCCTTGTCCGGCACTTGCACCGCCTCCTCCCCAGAGTTGTCCTCCTCGTCCAATGCCACCACCACCTCCGCGCTGGCCCCGTCTCCAGATGTTCCACCTACAAAGTACATTTAATAATGTTAGAATACACCACTCACTACTATATAATATTTGGTCTAGGAGGAAGAAAGAAATGTGAAAAAAAGTGTACAATTTAATAATTTATGACTGTGTACTCTAGAGTAAAAATGTCCCTTTTTCCAGGGAAGGCTGTTGTCTTGCTGCACTTTTTGGCACAACTGATGAATGTTTGCTTTTTACTTTTTAACACGCACCACTTTTTCTCCTAACAGACAGAACCTTGACTTCTAAGAACACGAACAGGATCAAGTTCAAACCAGGTGAGAGCTCGGCTCGACCACAAGAAATGTGTCCAATTAATCGTCAGCACTAAGCACTTTTCCATTTTTAGTTACACGTTCACTTTTATGACAAACTTGAATTTAATAAATGTGTTTACTTTTTTAAACTTAAATAGACTCTGTGGTTTTTGGTCCTCCAGACTAGAGTGGATGAGCTAAAGGTTTTCGAATTTTTGCAAGCATGAGTCCGTGCCTCTGCCATCGGTGACTTTGGGAGCTAAATGACTCTGCCACACTATCTAGTCAGTAAGGAGATTGGGGGTTCAACTACAAAGTCTGTTATCACTGAGGTATGTGGAAAGTCTAACAGTTACAGCACCTATTATAATTGATAAGCTAAGCGATGCATTATTTAGTGTCCATAGTTCTGTTTGTGCAGATTTGTCCCTGCAACAGTAGTAGAATGGATTGTCCTCCTATCCAAACCAAAAGTAAAGTAGTATCTTATTCTTTCTTGGTGGTGGTCATTCACCTTTTTATTGTTGGCAATGGTCAAAGCATAAACATTTAGAATACTTGAAAAGACATTATGGACAATCCCAGAGGACTGCACTCAGTGCATAGAGCTATTGCTGACTAGAATGGGAGTCCAATGGAAATGCCAAATGTGCAATCTTAGTTAGCTACACAGACAGACTAATAAGAATAATCTAGTAATACCACACGGAGTCATAGTCGAGGCAGGATAAGAATTTAGATCCTGTCTACAAGAAGATCAAAGACGATTTAGAAAAAATCGAATGAGGAACGCTAGGAAAAAATAAGTACTCTATATTAAAATTAAAACTTACTGGGGCCAGCAAAGGAGCCCTCGACTGCCCGGTCCTGGCCTGCATCGACAACAGCACCCTCCTCCTCCTCCTCCTGTGTCCTCCTCTTGCCCCTGGGGGAAGCTGATGTACAACATGAAAGAAAGAAAAACAGAAAACATGAATGATATTTCTCAAACATTTCAAAAGAACTAACAAAGTAACAAAATATTTTTGCGAAATAGCAAATAGGGAACGACTCCACGGGATATATTATTGACCAATCTCATGTGGTCGACTACGTCATTACTTTAGTATTGCTTGATTTGCGGACCGTCGAATTGGAAACTACCCTATGTAACTCACTAAACAAAGTACTAAAAAGGTTTGCCTAGGATTGGCAGGCAGCAGTCCGCAGCACGCAAAGTGACAGCCAAAGTCCATCGTGATTGAAGATCAGCGACAACACTAAAGTTTCCTACTACATTCACCAGTCATTAAAATACTCAAACTATTAATCCACCACCACTATTTCTTCTTATCGCCATGTGTACGAAGGAAGGACTGGACTTGAGTCTGTAGGGGCTGATTTAGAAGACCCTTGCGGCTCTTTTGCTCCATTGTTGCGTGACTTTTGTGACGCAGCGACAGCACAAAAGAGGTGCAATGGTGCGGCGTATATTAACAACGTGACGCATATGGGAGATGCATCACGTTGTAAAGCCCTGCGCCAATAGGGGGCGTTCCGGCGCAAGGGAGGGTGTTCCTGCGCAGGAACGCATCCTAAAAGTGGCTGAGGGAAATCTACAAGATTTCAATCAGTCACTTTGAGGACAATGATGCGTGACTCAAACCCTGCGCCTGCTTGAAGCAGACGTACGGCTTGACGCAGCATTGGGGAGATAGGGCACCCCAGAGCATTGATGGAGCTGCACCATCGTTGCGACGCAACTCCAGCAATGTGCCGCCTTTACGGCACAGATACGTAACGCTTTGGTGACGTTTTGGGCCCATGGCGCGCCGCATTGTAAATACGGCGCACCATGGGTGATGGTGGCGTGACGCACAATTACTGGCGCATCCCTGCAACTTTGCAGGGATGCGCCGGTAATTAAAAATCTGAACCTTAGTGTGTAGCATTACGCAGTTCTTTCAACTACACTCATACATAATTTCACAGGCCAATGAAATGAACACAAAATCTAAAACAAATAAGCATAGTAGCAACACTACTGAGAAGAAGGAGAGCAGTGTACCTGAAATGCACAGAAGATTTTGAAATAAAATTTACCTACAATGTAATGAGCAGCATTATTGCTCTTGGTAAAAAACAAAAATTTGCAATATAATAACACAGCAGGAGAAAACATAGTAGTAAAGACATAGCTACTACTACTCACCAAGCCCCGGGATCTCAAGGCCAAGGAGGTCGAGCAGATCTCGCTCACGGGTCAGGACATCCGTCCAGCGGTGGGTGGCCTGGTTGTAGGTGCGCCAGACCCGAGAGTGGTGGTAAATGGCCTGGCACACCTTCTCCCACCGCTTCCGGCGCTCCCGGGCCCCATACCCGGCACTGATCTTGCCGCCTCCCATGATGGTCCTGGGGAGGCGGCGCTGAACATAAAAACATAAAAAACGAGTTGGGCCACCTCCTCCGGGGTAAAGATCTCCCGTGGCATCACTAGCTCCCCCCTCAAACGCCCGCACGGAAGCCGGACACGGGGTGCGGGACCCTTCCCCTTCTCGGGATGCTTCCCGGCTCCCTTCACCATGGTCTGGGCGGAAAGGAATAAAGAAAATAGAATAGGGAAGAGAAGAAAAGAAAAGAGTTTACAAAAGTAGTTTAAAATTAACCAAAAGTAGCAGTAAACACAAAAATATAGGGCTAGAAAAATAGAGGGATAGATAATAAGTAAAATAGATCAAAAAAAACTTCAAACAAGCAAAGGATGGCAGAGATTGACAGAGGATACAAAGACCATGCCCAGAACCATAGCAATGAATGAGAAACAAGATGGCCGCGCCCGTTCACGACCGCGCGGGTAAGTTCGCGCGAGATTTTCCTTGCGAACACGCGCAAGACTGTACTGGCAAGCCGCGGACTTTGCGAGATTACACTTCGCGCCCGGAAACGGAAATACATCAGGCAAACAAGATGGCTGCGCCCTTGAACGACCGCGAGGGTAACTTCGCGCCTTGCGCTACGAGCAGCTCCCAAAAACGCACAAAACCTTGCCAACTAACACGCCGCAAAAAAAAAACAAATTGCATATTCGCACGAATTTGCGGCTTCCGAATCCGATCTCGCGCGTGTTCGCGCCCCGCGAACCCCGCGAAATTGCAGAAAAACGAGTTTTTCAAAACTGAAAGCACTCGGCAGGGGCAAGAGTTCAAACTCATCATTAGTAACAATTCCCGGTAGTGCTTCCTGACTGGGGCCCCTCCAGAATTCAGTTGCTAGTTGCAACAATTGTATGACCCTGCTCTGACCCTCACAGCAAGCTCATACAATAGCTACAAGTAGGCCACAAAGGTCCTGGGGAAAAAAAATGCACTGCAACAGAAAGCAAAATTACAGATAAGGAAGCAGGTGCCAGACTGGAATTTTAAAACAGTGACACATTAATAAACTAACCCCAAATTAATTCATCTCAGTTGAAGCAGGGCTGGTGTGCTTGCTTTCCCCCCCCATAATCTACAGTAATGATGAACCAGAGGGTGGCATTGATGTAACAGAGGGTTGCAGTGGTGAAACAGAGGGTGCTGGGAACCTGTGATGATGAACCAGACGTAGAAACAACATAATTCGCGACCGTTGCGCGGCGAAATGTAAGTTCGCAATTGCGAACTGGTACAAAACCCTCGCGAACTGGCAGAAATCCTTGCGAACACAAAAAAAATAAAAAATCCGCAAATTCGCAAGAATTCGCGGATTTTGCGGATTGCGAGTTTGCAAATCCGCAAAATTCGCAAACGCGAGATTCCCAAAATTCGCCCATACTTAGTCGACAACACACACAAGTGAAATTAGGCCTCTCACTTGATTTCACCTGAAACGTGGCAATTTCTTTCTGAAAATTATCTGTACTGGAAACCTGTACATTATCTTCAACATTACCCTCTTCTTCTGGGTCAATTTGAACATTCTCCTCTTTACTTCCAAAGTAACAAAACTCAATTTCTTCACAAATATTCTTCACATCTATTTCAGAACCATGGAAAAGAGCAGCACATAATCGTTTAAGCATAATTGCTGGACTCTTAGCATAATACAACATTCTAATTAATTTCCTCACTTTATTATGATGCACTGCTAGCATCCTAAAATGATGAAAAACACTCTGGCATACTCTCCTGGAAAGACAAGCCAGTGAATGACCATGCAAACCTGTCACTTCTCTCACTCTGCAAGGATCTAATTCTTGCAACAACTTCATTTTCTGCTTCAAACTTTTCTTATTAAATGTCCATACAAAATCACAAAGCAAATCGATTGAATCCTGTCGCACACTGCAAATACTACTACACTTCCAGGTGTACACAGGACCCTTAGGACCCTTAGGACGCAACACTAGCACCCTGCTCGACAACCTCGCCAACCTTGGACTCAAGCAACTGGTGTCCACCCCCACCCACCTCGCCGGACACACACTCGACGCAGTCTTCTCTTCCTGTACAGACATCGACTTCAGCCACGCCACAGAGCTTCAATGGACGGACCACAGCTGCGTCCACTTCACCTTCAAGAAAACGACGACCCACCAACACCAGCATCAGACCGCCCGCAGAAGCTGGAACAAGATCACAGCAGACCAGCTCGCCACCTCCCTGAGCCAGCACCCTCCTGCCAGCTCAGCGAACCCCAGCCAGGCCGCCAACAACCTCACGAAGTGGATCAGCAACTGCGCGGACGAACTCGCCCCACTGAGGACCCCGCCTAGCAGACCCGGCAGCAAGAAGGCCCCATGGTTCACCGACGAACTCAAGAGCTCCAAGAAGAACTGCCGAGCCCTCGAGAAAGTCTGGAGAAGGGAACCTACACCGGACAACAGGACCTCCTTCAAACTTGCCACCCGGAAACACCACCAGCTGATCCGCGCCGCCAAGAAAACAGCATTCAAGGTCCGGTTGGACAACAACGCACACAACTGCAAGGAACTCTTCAACATCGTGAAGGAGCTTTCCAACCCCAGCGCAGGAAACAACAACATCACCCCATCGCAAGACCTCTGCAACTCCCTCGCTTCTTACTTCCACAACAAGATCGCGGACATACACAACAGCTTCAACAACCAACCAACGCACACCATGGCCGAACAACCACCCCCCACCACCACCCTCCACGCCTGGACCCCGATCAGCACCGAAGACACCATCCGCACGATGAACTCCATCCACTCCGGATCTCCGACCGACCCCTGCCCTCACCACGTCTTCAACAAGGCCGACGCTGTCATCGCACCCCACCTGCGAGACATCATCAACACATCCTTCGACACCGCCACCTTCCCTGAGAGCTGGAAGCACGCGGAACTCAGCGCTCTACTCAAGAAACCAACAGCGGACCCCACCGACCTCAAGAACTACCGCCCCATCTCGCTCCTCCCGTTTCCAGCCAAAGTCATCGAGAAGACCGTCAACAAGCAGATGGCCGCCTTCCTCGAGACGAACGGATCCCTCGACCCCTCACAGTCCGGCTTCCGAGCCAATCACAGCACCGAGACCGCCCTCATCGCCGCCACCGATGACATCCGAGCCCTGATGGACAAGGGAGAAACAGCGGCCCTCATCCTCCTAGACCTCTCCGCGGCATTCGACACGGTCTGCCACCGCACCCTAGTACGGCGCCTCAGCAACATCGGAATCCAGGACAAGGCGCTGGAATGGATCGTCTCCTTCCTCGACGGAAGAACACAGAGAGTCCGCCTACCACCGTACAAGTCAGAGGCCTCCGAAGTCATCTGCGGCGTCCCTCAAGGATCATCTCTGAGCCCCACCCTCTTCAACGTCTACATGAGCCCCCTCGCGGCCATCGTACGCAAACACAACCTCAGCATAATCTCCTACGCCAACGACACCCAGCTGATCCTCTCCCTGACCAACGACCCCGCCGCCGCCAGAGCCAACCTTCACGAAGGGATGAAAGAGGTAGCCGAATGGATGACGACCAGCCGCCTGAAACTGAACTCGGACAAGACGGAGGTCCTCATCCTGGGCTCCTCACCCTCCGCCTGGGACGACTCCTGGTGGCCTCCCGCCCTGGGCACCGCACCCAAACCGACAGACCATGCACGCAACCTGGGCTTCATCCTGGACTCCTCCCTCTCCATGACCAGGCAAGTCAACAACGTCTCCTCGGCGTGCTTCAACATCCTACGCATGCTACGGAAGATCTTCTGGTGGATCCCCACCGAGACCAGGAAGACCGTCACCCAGGCCCTCGTCACCAGCCGACTGGACTACGGCAACGCCCTCTACGCCGGTACCACCGCCAAGCTCCAGAAGAGACTCCAGCGGATCCAGAACGCCTCAGCCAGACTCATCCTCGACATCCCTCGAACCAGCCACATCTCCGGACATCTGAGAGACCTTCACTGGCTCCCCGTCAACAAAAGAATCACCTTCCGCCTCCTCACCCACGCACACAAAGCCCTACACGACCAAGGACCGAGCTACCTCAACAGCCGAGTCAACTTCTACGCTCCCAAACGACACCTTCGATCAGCCAACCACGCCCTCGCCGCCGTCCCCCGCATCCGTAGAGCGACTACTGGAGGAAGGTCCTTCTCCTACCTGGCCGCCAAGACCTGGAACTCCCTCCCTCCCGACCTGCGCCTGACCCAGGACCACCTCTCCTTCAGGAAGAAGCTGAAGACCTGGCTGTTCGAGCAGTAGAGGCACTCCCCCCCCCCCCCCCCCCCCAGCACCTTGAGACCCTACGGGTATGTAGCGCGCTCTATAAATGTCACTGATTGATTGATTGATTGATTGATTCCTAAAACCTCATTACCTAACACCTCTTCTGTCTCTGTTGTTACAAGTTTTTCTTTTTCAACTGGACATCCATCTTTCACTTCATAAGCTCGACCACTGGTGTCAACTGCATGTACCAAATCATTATCCTGGAAATAACTCTCCTCATTAAAAAATGCCTCAGAACTTGAACTATGCATCCAGTCTCCTGAGAAAACATCACAAAAATTACTACGATTAATTATTCTCTTCCATCTACTATTTGTTTTGAAATCATAAATTACCTTGTTTACCTTCCTAATTCTGTCGACTATCAAAATAAATAACTTTCGTTTAATTTCAAATGCTTGATCAATAACTTTCTCAACTTTTTTTTTCTCTTATAAAAAACCACTTTCTGTTGACCTTTGTTAATATTTTTTAACAAATTGCCAATTATCCTGTTGCGGAACATTCGTTTACGAATGTCCCTAAACTGTTCTTTCCTTCTGCTATCATGCACAGAGTTATCTCTTGCTCTAGCAGTAACATTTTTGATTGGCCCTTCCTTTCCGTTTAAATTGCTTCTCTTTTTCTAGACTGAAACATTTTCTGTAGAAATACTTTTTTTACTACAAATTTTTCTTATGAATGTTTTCGTGGTCTTACCCGGTGCTTTCTTGGTGACTTGACAAGTTTTTTTTGTAGAGGACTGCTGCAGTAATTGATGGACCTGCTGTCTTTGACGTCTTGTAGCCTTTCTAATTCGATTCTTAGTTGGCATTTTCAAATTTTGAAATAATCTGCAGTTGAATCTGTGCTAAAATATAATATAAAATGTTATTAATCACTATTACCAAACAGTAAATCAATAACAGTCATCAAAAACTTAACACCCTGCTTGTTATTTTAACATAGAATAATTTTTAGTGCATTGGCAAATTTAGAAATCACAAATAGTAGCAATTGCTAATTGTTTTACCTGTGTTGTTTTATATGTGAATCTGAACTAATTTTACGAGCATATTTGATTATTTTAATAAAGACACTACACACATACTATTTTTGAACTATTGTTTAATTTTAAATGAAATGGTTTACATTTTTACTACATAGGTTCAAGCAGATCAGCTTCCCACCCTATATCATACAATTCTGACAAATCAGCATTCTCATCATATTCTTCATCATCCTCAGGATTTAAATGATCTAAAGGATCTACTTCCACTGACGTTTCAATGACAAGTTCAACGATAAGATCGAGATCAACTGATTGCTCATTATCACTCATGCTTGATGTTGTCGTTATCTTTAAAAAAAGAGAACAACAATGAGATGTTGGAGACTAAGACACAAATCTCAGAGGCTAGAATAGTAAAATTGTTTAACAAGAGAATCATATTGCAGCTATTATTTAGCCATGTCCAGCGATGCTGAAGAGGTGAGGCCTATGTCTAAGTCTTCAGTAAACAGGACTCATCTCTTCTTAACCTAGGATAAGCCTCACCGACTCTGTGTCCCCTACACATACTTAAATGTATAGGGACAGATTTATATTAACTGACACATCCCCAGGAATGCACCAGTTAATGTGCACCACTGCTCTGCTACTCATGGTGTGGCACATTTACATTGTGGAACACCATTGAATAAAAACAGCACAGATGCGTCACGCATCGGTGCCGCAAAAGCAACACATTGCACAAGTCACGTCGTAAACACGACATGTCTACTACAATGCACAGGAGGAAGCCACACATTGCATGGTGCTTCACTCCTTATGCCTGTTTCAAACAGCCATAAGGATTTGATTCAGGAATGCTATAAAGCTGACTCAGTGAAATCTTCTAAATTTCACTGTGTTACTTTTACAGGGCTTTCATGCAAATGAATGCCCACCCTGCAACAAAACACCTATATGAAACCTGACGCAAGTTTCATGTGGCACAGGACTTTACAGCATGACACATCTGTCTAGATGCATCAAGTTGAAAATATGTCGCCACATAGCAAATCTTTTGCACCACCGCTGCAGAGTACAGAGGAGATAATACATGTGAAGGCCTACCAATGAAGTAAGTCATGTCCACTTCACTCTTGAACAAAGGCCAGACCTCTTTTGTGTCCGTGGACAGACCTAAACTTCATCTGCACAATGTTATTCATAAACTTAGGAAACACAGGTGATGTAATTGAAAAATGTGGAGTTTCTTTTCCTCATTGCACAATCACATCACCTGTGTTTCCTAAGTGACTTAAAATGCCCTAAGACACATGAAAGTGTTTTTTAAAGCCTTTGCACCAGTTTTGGATCACTTTTAACATGGCTATGTAAGTCAAATAATCAAAATCTAAATTTGCCAAGCACAGATGGAAGCATATTTACAAGAAACGTGCACCACAGGGAAAGGTCTTAAATTAAAATGGGAAAAATAACATCAGAGATACTTAAATGCCTTATAAATATGCCCCAAACAACCTATGAAGCTCTAGCAGTACATATCCAGAAATGTAATTGATTTAAAAAAAAACGTTTTTAAACACAACATATAAATCAATTGTATACCTACATTCAAGAGGAAATGACTTAAAATGTCCTTAAGACACATGAAAGGGGTTTTTAATTGCCCTTGCACCATTTTTTGGGACACTTTTAAAATGGCTATGTAACTCAGAGAATCAAAATCTAAATTTGCCAAGCACAGGTGGGAGCATATTTACAAGAAACAAGCCACACGGCGTAAGCTCTTAATTTAAAATGGGAAAAATAACATCAGAGATACTCAAATGCCTTATAAAGAAACAGACACCATTTTTTCCTTGTGATAAATTTTAAAAGCATTCCTTTTCCTCAAAAACGACAGCATGACACATCTGTCTAGATGCATCAAGTTGTAAATATGTCGTCACATAGCAAATCTTTTGCACCACCGCTCCAGAGTACAGAGGAGATAATACATGTGAAGGCCTACCAATGAAGTAAATCATGTCCACTTGACTCTTGAACAAAGGCCAGACCTCTTTTGTGTCCGTGGACAGACCTAAACTTCATCTGCACAATGTTATTCATAAACTTAGGAAACACAGGTGATGTAATTGAAAAATGTGCAGTTTCTTTTCCTCATTGCACAATCACATCACCTTTGTTTCCTCAGTGACTTAAAATGCCCCAAGACACATGAAAGTGTTTTTTTAAAGCCTTTGCACCATTTTTGGATCACTTTTAACATGGCTATGTAAGTCAAATAATCAAAATCTAAATTTACCAAGCACAGGTGGGAGCATATTTACAAGGAACGTGCACCACAGGGAAAGGTCTTAAATTAAAATGGGAAAAATAACATCAGAGACACTTAAATGCCTTATAAATATGCCCCAAACAACCTATGAAGCTCTAGCAGTACATATCCAGAAATGTAATTGATTTAAAAAAAACGTTTTTAAACACAACATATAAATCAATTGTATACCTACATTCAAGAGGAAATGACTTAAAATGTCCTTAAGACACATGAAAGGGGTTTTTGATTGCCCTTGCACCATTTTTTGGGACACTTTTAACATGGCTATGTAACTCAGAGAATCAAAATCTAAATTTGCCAAGCACAGGTGGGAGCATATTTACAAGGAACTTGCCCCACGGAGAAAGCTCTTCAATTAAAATGGGAAAAATAACATCAGAGACACTAAAATGCCTTATAAAGAAGCAGACATCATTTTTTCCTTGTGATAAATTTTAAAAGCATTCCTTTTCCTCAAAAACGATTTTCAAGTAATAATTTGAAAACACTGCACAGCTCCTATGAACAAAAACACCCTGACAGTGCTAATACTTCACATTATTTTCAATTACAATTTCTCAAAGAAACAAAATCTATTTGTAAAACACTTTAGACAAAGCAACATTTAAAAAACACAGCTTTCTTCATAATTTTGTCCTTAAAGCATACTATAGTCTATCTAAATTAAATAAATCTTTTCTCACCTTAGCAAATTCTTTATGAGTTTCAAAACAGTCTCAGAAATACACCAAATTGTCTTCAGCAGAACAAAGAGTATGCACTCCAGAGGCTGCAGCTATAGAAAGCACAGAAATGCAGATATTCATTACACATATCTCTCATGTTAGCCAATCAAAACTCTTCCCTCACTTTTTTCAAATCAAAACCCTTCCCCCCTCTGCCCTCTCTGCCTTTTTTGCATAGCAACCACCTCCTGAAAGACCTCTGATGTTTGCAAGTTCACACAACAATGTTTCAATTGAACTCTGAACTCTCAGTGCACCTGCATATCCAGTGCAATCTTTCATTAAATGTTTTTTCCTTGACCATTCAAATTACATCTTTCAAAGAACACATCCATGCACCCTAACTTTCTGTTTTCAGAAATGGAAATCCACCAACCACTGCTAGTGAATCATTAGCACTGAAACTCCACAGTTTTTTTCTTTACAAACTCCTACTGTTTCATCTGCCATTTCATTACCACACTTCATCTGACTGCAGCAGAAACTTCTCTCACCATGTTTACTGTCTGGATTGTTGGACATAGTTACATCTACTGGGCTCAAAGGTATGCTGAGAACAGAAATTTACCTAACCTCAATTTACAAGATGTGGAAATTAAGTGGTTTGGCCACAGAGGATTAAAATGTCACCAATTGATACCATTGGTGAAAACCTTTATGCATTTGCCAAAACCTGACCTGTTAATTGTGCACTGTGGAGGTAATGATTTGGGCACTTTGACTGGGGTAGGTCTGGAAATGCTTTTAAAGGACTCCTTTGAGCAATTAATGGCACTTTTTCCTCAAACTGCCTTGGTATATTCAAATATATGCCAAAGACAGAAATGGAGGTGGTCGAACCAATTTTGTCCACAAATTGAGAAGTCGAGGAAGCATGTAAACAAATCTGTTTCAGCTTACATGAGAGACCATGGAATGGGCTCCATGTACAACAATAACTTGCGTTACTGCATGCAAGATATCTACAGAGGAGATGGAGTTCACTTCTCAGATGAGGGCAACAGAATTTTCATTTTGAATTTAAGACTGTGCATTGGTACCTACTTATAAGTACCTAAATGTACCATAAACCCAAAAGCTCTTCTCAGAGCTACCCTACATCTGATCACTCACAATTATTATTTTACTCTAACTTTTTTCACTAATTTTCAACAAAGTACGCTCCCCGGAGCGCTACCCGGTACGCGAACCAGAAGCTAACCGCGCGAAATTTGTAAAAAAAATGTTTTTTTTCCCGCACATATGGGCCTCCTCAGTTACCCTCAGAAAACCTAGGGGGTCAAGACACGTCTACCGTGCCCCCTTCTACCCATTCTGAACATTATTTGCCCTCCATCTTGTATCTTAATTCGACTGAAACACAAAATGGTGGACTCCCGTAACGCTGCTGGTTCGCGAACCGGGACGCTCCCCGGGAAAACGCTCCATTAAAAAAGGTGGGAAAGTAATTTACAGAAAAACGACTGGAAACACTTTCCCCAAATATAGATTAGCTCATACTACATACCAATCCCTACCATTTTCATAAATTTGTTTGGAATTACATTTAGCCATTTAGCCTGTAGACCTCTCTAAATACCCTGAGGTAAATTACTTCACAAAACACATCTGAAGAGTTGGAATTGACAACCAATGAAAATGTTACTTTCATTTTCAATTTTTTTTACCTGACATTTGATTGGTTATGTACCTGAATATATATAAAGAAAGAGAGGGAAACAGAGCCATTTTCACTACTACTTCCTGAACTACATTTCAAGAACATTTTCACCTCCCTGTAAAGTAAATTGATAATTTGTAAGGGGCACTTTAAATTAATTTGTAAAAACGTTTTTTGATAATTATTTACTGTCCCCCTGCTATAGTTATAGCTACAGATAGGCTCCTCTGTTATATTTATTGATTGACTTACACTTCTCTGCTATAATTATGAATTTACTTACTTTAACTTCACTGTTAAAAAAACAGAACTACCTGTCTGAACTTAAACCCAACAGTGCCCTAACTCTTCTAATATAATTATTTTTTTATGCAATTTACAGCAAAAAAATGGAAGGGGAGCACGAAAATATCAATGTTTCCTTCGACATTACATCTGAAGAGATTTTAAATGAAGAATTTTTAGATGAAGATTTTATGGATCAGTCTTTTGATGAACAATTTATTGAATGCTTACAAGACACAGAAACATGCATGTTTGAGGAGATTCCAGATGAAGTAATGCTGGAAGTTTTATTGAACTATGAAAATTCTGACCAATAAATTTTTATTTAATAATTAAAAATTGTTTGAGACATTATTCATTGTTATATCTAATTCATGAAGTACAACCAAAATAAATAAATAAATAAAAAAAAAAAAACGAACAATCAATAAACATACAATAAGTTAAAAGTCAATCATTCTTTTTTCCTCATAGTACGCTCCCCGGACCGCTTTCCGGTGCGCGAACCGGGAGCTTCCCACGCAAAAAAATAAAAAAATAATTTTTTTTTTTGCCCCGCGGGGCCCTTTTAAAACCTCCTCTTCAAACCTAGGGGGTCAGGGAGGATCTACTATGCCCCCTTATGGTCATTTCCCCCTTCATTTTGGCCTCCTCTTGTCTCTCGATCCTACCGAGAGACAAGATGGCGGCTGCTCCGGACTGTTTAGAATGTTGACAGACACCGGAGAGCCAATCAGCTTCGCTTCGCAAAGTTCCGTTACGCGAAAAGTACGCGAACCGGAGCGCTACCCGGAGCAGATATATATATATTTTTTTAACGTTAATTTCTCAAAATCCACTGGAGCACATATATTGAGACCTAGCAAAGGCACATCGGGCTAACACTCCCTACAATTTTGCCAAGTTTCATGCAAATCCATTCAGCCGTTCGAGCTAAAAGTGAGGCCAACCGCCCTATGGAAATTAACATGGGAAAAACGCGTTTTGGGACCCCCCTTTTTTCTCGGCCCCCCCTTGACGAACACCCCCCAAATTTTCAGGGGCTGCTCAGAAACAAAATGTGCCATTTTCCTGAAAATTTCAGCCAATTCCGTCCACAAAAACCAAAGTTATTAGACATAGAATTTTCAAAAATCCCATAGGGAAAAAATCCTAACTATATATACCTACTGGCGACCGCCAGTAGGTAAAATATATATATATATATATATATATATATATATATATATATATATATATATATATATATATATATTGGAAACAAAGATGCCCTGAAGCATTCGAAAGAGCACTCCCAGCGCTCCCCACCACGAGGGATTCCTTGCCTCGTTGCTGCTCGCATCCGTCATCGCCCTCATTGATTTTAAACAAGCCGACGCGTTTCGAGGCTGACACGCCTCTTCTTCTCAGGCTTCAACTGCTTATCGACTGCTCACTTCGTAGATGTTTTTAGGTCTCGCGACCTATCAATGCACGCAAGCTCATTGAGCGGAGCGAGAATTCATGTCGGCAAAATCCTCTTCAAACCAAGGGCTTTCAGCCCCGCGGTTTTCTTGCAGTTCACGTGAATCACGTGAGCAAACCTGCACGCGCATTCACGGCCGGACGCAGGCCGGCCGTACTTTCAGTTTCCCGCTTCTCCTCCCCTAATCATTCATTCCCGGCCGCTCACAGCACATCAAAGGGCTTCGCCCAGCGTGCGCTCTGCGGCTTCTCCTCCCCTATGCCCCCATGCCGTATTCCCTCCCCTGCTACCCCATCCTCAGTCATCCCTCGCACCCCCTCCTCCTTCAGCCCCCCACCATTTGCTTTTGCTTGTTTACGTCGATTTCCTGACGATGGCCCCGTTTGTTCTTGTTTTCTAATGCCCTTCTTTTCGTGCAGCCTTTTTTTTTCTTTTCTCACTATTCTTTCCAGTGTTTTCGAGTCTTCTCCTCTACCATTTCCTCCCTTCTTTTTTTGGCAGCTAATCAAAAAAACTTCTTGTAGCATTAGTAATTCTACCAGTTTAAAATAATTACCCATGAGTAACGTTAAGTTTAAATATATGCGATCAGTTGATTTCACTTCCATTAAAAGAGTAACAATTGTGCATAAATGAATCCGAAGGTCAATAAAATAAGCACCATTGAGTTCAGTAGAATAACAATAAAAATCTGTAATTGGCACCAAGAAACTGCTATAAAGGCGCTTTACAAAAAGAGTTAAACTATAACTATTGTATTAATCATGCATTCACGTTTAACACAACGAAAATGGTTCCTTCTTTCAGAGGATACACTTGAGTCACATATCGACCGAGCAGCATCGTCCATTTTAGCAAAACTTTGCCTTCATTTTAAACTAAGAAAGGGTGGCTTGTCAACAAAATTAGCAGAACTAAAAAGCGTCAATGCAAACGTACGCAAATTTCGTAAGTTCAGCTCTTTCCAACTGCAAAGTGTTCTAGGAAGAAGAGCCCTCAGTCTTCAACGAGCAGAGGTTGTGTGCTGTGTAACTGACTTTACCCATCTGTGGAACCCTATACTGTTCACATTTTGCTCTAAATAATTGAGTACCTTGTATATAAAGCGGGTTGAAGGATATTTAAAAAAGCGGTTTGAAGGATATTTAAAAAATTTTTTTTTACTGATAAGTATAAACTATTTTTCAGTCGAGAGGAGTCAATTTGAACACATACTTTCTTGTTATGGCTTCACAGACAGAGAGAGGGATTAACATTGAGGCAATTAAGCAACAAACGCCCTCGGCCCGGGGAGGCAACGCATGCAATTCAAGATGAGATGCACTTCAGTTGCACTTTGGGCGGACTCACACTTGCGCACACGTGTTTTATCCCTCAAGTTTTCTTAAATTGTTAGGAGACATTTGTTTTCTTGCAAATTAATTCTTTTCAGCTCTTTATGATAGCTCAGAGCCACATAAAGGGGGATGAACGATGGCGTACTGAGCTCAAGCTGCGAAACAGGAGGAGACAAATGGAGAGCCCCTCTGTGGGGGACAATGTAGGCAGGAATTCCAAGCTCGACAGGAGAGAAAACAGCTCTTCTTTTTCCGCAGATCTCGCAGGCTGCTGACATGCATTTCGCCGGTACAGGGCAGGCTTGCTATGTGAAATCGGCAACCAAGTCGGCACACACACCCTGCTCCTCTCCGTGGCCTAAATCATAATGTGTTAAGTAACAGCAACTTGTTTTACCAACTCATAAACCTCACAGGAACAATGCGTTTCTAAAACGCTTCAGCAGTAATCCTGTTTTTATTCGGACAATGTCAGTCGGTGCCATTTAAATTAAAATGCGTTTACTCTTTTTACACACACTTCTCCCTAATTAGGACAATGTCAGTAGGTGCCATTTCCTTTTTTTTTACAAAGTCCAAAACCTCACATGAACAATGCGTTTCCAAAACGCTTCAGCAATAATCCTTTTTTTAATGTGGGACAATGTCAGTCGGTGCCATTTAATCAGTGCCATTTCCATTTTAATGCTGTTTAATTTTTCCCCCCAAATCAACAAAGTTCATGTGAACGGTGCAGTCTCAAAATGCATTGGCGTGCGCGCCACGCTCTCCTTCTGCTGCCACACGCCTTTAGATCACCAGGCTGGACAACCCCTCACCCCCCATATGCTTGTTCGCCAAAGTCCCTCCCACCCTTCCTTAGATCTTCACTTTTGTTTGAACTTTCAGTGTGAGTTTTCACAGGCCAAAAGGCACTGGAGTGATTACATGAGCCCGTGCCAGTGTATGCGTTTTTTAAATACAAATACAGTTTACTTTTTTTTTAAGCAAGTCTCAAACCTCACATGAACAATGCGTTTCAAAAACGCTTCTGCAGTAATCCTGTTTTTATTAGGACGATGTCAGTCTTTGGCATTTACATTTTTTACCAACTCACAAACCTCACAGGAACAATGCGTTTCTAAAACGCTTCAGCAGTAATCCTGTTTTTAGTCGGACAATGTCAGTCGGTGCCATTTAAATTGAAATGCGTTTACTTTTTTTACACACACTTCCCCCTAAAACATGTTGCATTACAAATGCTATAGGTGTCACATTTGCGAAAGTTATAACTATTGGGATTGTAAATGACAAAGCTATTAATTTAGCTATTTTCAAAAACAACACATAAATAAAAAAATGGTCATTTACAAGACCAATAGCTCAAACTTTCCTAATGCGAGACCTATTGGCAACGCCAGTGCTTGTTATTTGTTTACAGCCTGTTTGTCACCCTTGAATGCCTGAATAAAGTGGAAATCACGATACAGCTGTGGAGTGCTTCTTTAGCTGCAAGGGCATTTGGGAAACAAAATGATTTACACGGACTGCTCGTTCGTGAAAGAAGCACCGCCCTGTGAATGAGGAAAGAGCCGCTGGAAAGGGGCCGTCTGACCGGAACATTTCCGATGAAACTGATGGCACAGTTGGGCTTGCAATACCGAAGGTGACAATCACAGACTGGGGCCCACTGGAGGGTCTTAACACAACTGATTGCTTCATCACTGTGTTCCTGAACAATCAATGAAGCACAGCGCAAACCCACTGTGGGTATTTTAAATATGCAGACTATAGTACCCAAGATACAGCGCTACAAAGCGGAGAGACCGGATGCAACAATCAAATGAAATGCATGTGGGACTTAGAGGCATTAATTGCGCTGTCCGTCATGAGCACAAGAAGAAAGAGCATCTCGCTCTGAAACGCGTCGGCAGGCACAAAGGAATTAATTACAGCCTGTTTGTCACCCTCGAATGCCTGAATAAAGTGGAAATCACGATACAGCTGTGGAGTGCTTCTTTAGCTGGAAGGGCATTTGGGAAACAATATATATATATATATATATATATATATATATATATATATATATATATATATATATATATATATATATATCCAACACTCGCAGGTAAGCCCAAAGACGAAGAGAAGCCACAAGAAATTCATAGGCATTCGAATTTATTGATTCCACAGCTTTCCAGCAGACAGTCAAACCCCTGCATTCTTCAGTAAATAAAATCCGCCTGACGCATTTCAGGAACTCTGTCCTTTCATCAGAGGCATGTTCAAAGGGATTACAAAGCAGTTTTGGGGCGTGCACTCTTGTTAAATGTCAGCACCTGCCCTGGTGGGCGTGGCCTTTCGCTAGGCCTTCTGGGCCTTGTAGTGCGTCTGCCATCTTCCCCAAGTGGGGCAGCTTGCAATACCTCACAATAAGAACAAATTCAAATTTCATCCAAGTGGAAGAAGCTGTGCACTGGATGCCGTCTGCCCTGCTTTGTAGCTGTGATATCATGCCCAAGGCAGCACCACCTGCACTGGCGCCGTACTTGCTTTCTTTCCAATACTGCAAGCCAAGGTACATAGCCTGCATGGACCCGCCTCCAAGCGGTGGGCTCCTCTTCCCGGCCAGGCAACAACCGTAATAAATCCAACACTCGCAGGTAAGCCCAAAGACGAAGAGAAGCCACAAGAAATTCATAGGCATTCGAATTTATTGATACCACAGCTTTTCAGCAGACAGTCAAACCCCTTCTTGTGGCTTCTCTTCATCTTCTCTTCGTCTTTGGGCTTACCTGCGAGTGTTGGATTTATTACGGTTGTTGCCTGGCCGGGAAGAGAAGCCCACCGCTTGGTGGCGGGTCCATGCAGGCTATGTACCTTGGCTTGCAGTAATGGAAAGAAAGCAAGTACGGCGCCAGTGCAGGTGGTGCTGCCTTGGGCATGATATCACAGCTACAATGCAGGGCAGACGGCATCCAGTGCACAGCTTCTTCCACTTGGATGAAATTTGTTCTTATTGTGAGGTATTGCAAGCTGCCCCACTTGGGGAAGATGGCAGACGCACTACAAGGCCCAGAAGGCCTAGCGAAAGGCCACGCCCACCAGGGCAGGTGCTGACATTTAACAAGAGTGCGCGCCCAAAAACTGCTTCGTAATCCCTTTGAACATGCCTCTGATGAAAGGACAGAGTTCCTGAAACGCGTCAGGCGGATTTTATTTACTGAAGAATGCAGGGGTTTGACTGTCTGCTGGAAAGCTGTGGAATCAATAAATTCGAATGCCTATGAATTTCTTGTGGCTTCTCTTCGTCTTTGGGCTTACCTGCGAGTGTTGGATTTATTACGGCTGTTGCCTGGCCGGGAAGAGAAGCCCACCGCTTGGAGGCGGGTCCATGCAGGCTATGTACCTTGGCTTGCAGTAATGAAAAGAAAGCAAGTACGGCGCCAGTGCAGGTGGTGCTGCCTTGGGCATGATATCACAGCTACAAAGCAGGGCAGACGGCATCCAGTGCACAGCTTCTTCCACTTGGATGAAATTTGTTCTTATTGTGAGGTATTGCAAGCTGCCCCACTCGGGGAAGATGGCAGACGCACTACAAGGCCCAGAAGGCCTAGCGAAAGGCCACGCCCACCAGGGCAGGTGCTGACATTTAACAAGAGTGCGCGCCCAAAAACTGCTTCGTAATCCCTTTGAACATGCCTCTGATGAAAGGACAGAGTTCCTGAAACGCGTCAGGCGGATTTTATTTACTGAAGAATGCAGGGGTTTGACTGTCTGCTGGAAAGCTGTGGAATTAATAAATTCGAATGCCTATGAATTTCTTGTGGCTTCTCTTCGTCTTTGGGCTTACCTGCAAGTGATATATATATATATATATATATATATATATATATATATATATATATATATATATATATATATAATGTATAGATAGTCAAGGAAGTTGCCCCCCGGCGAAGTTCACTTTTCAAACAGGCATATGTATTCACAGTGAGCGGCTTGGGTATGTTGCACAATCAAAGCAGTGCAATGCCTGACTAGCAAGCATTGCCCACCAATTCTTCTCCTCTTTTTAAAGCATCATTGTTCTCAGGTGAGCGAAGGCCAGTACTATGTTTCACGGTATTGATAGTTCCAGTATTACCCATGTGGGTTGCCATGATTGTACGTGCCCCAAATACTCCCTCCCGCCAGCACAACTATCACCAAAGTTGCCCCCTTATCCGTGGTGTCCTGTCTATCCACATATTGCCCAAATACTCAGACTGCGGCCTGCTATGATTCCGCAGTGGGGCACTTCATGGCTGAGCTGGCCCTATCAATGAAGTCAAAGTAATTGGCTCCAGCCAAAGTGCACTTTTCAAAGAGGCAAATGTATTCACCAGAAGCAGCTTCGATTGCCCTACTATTTTTTTTCCACTACAAAATGTATTGAGGGTATTGCTGTCATACGGCCAGGAGGCCACGTATACATACAAATAACCTATCCACCATTCAAATTACTTTCATGTTACACTATATTAACTCACCACTAATTCTTTATGGGTTCCAGAGTAGGGTGCTGCTTGCCAAATATATGCAAACCTATTCCCCTCCCCTCTCCCTCCAGTATCCTTCTCAATCCCAATAACTGACTAATATCTGGAAATAAAGAGGGAGCACACTCCTACCCTCTCAGCCGGATCGCCCCTTTGCATTCTGGTACATGCAGTTCGTATGATTCAGGACAAAGTTCGTAAGTATTTCACCAAGGTTGTTGCAAGTAGGTACTTGGTATAAGGTATCTCTAGACACGAGACTCGACTCGTGTTTCTGGATAATATCCTTCATCAGTAGAGATCAGTTTGGGGTGGCTTTGAAGGCTGCCAAACAACACTAACAGGCTTCGTTGCCTCTCGGGCGCGCAGGTGCATCACCAATAGCTCGTCAGCTACAGAGGCTCATGGGAGCCCTTTAACAGGAAACAAAGAGGGAGCACACTCCTACCCTCTCAGCCGGATCGCCCCTTTGCATTCTGGTACATGCAGTTCGTATGATTCAGGACAAAGTTCGTAAGTATTTCACCAAGGTTGGTGCAAGTAGGTACTTGGTATAAGGTATCTCTAGACACGAGACACAACTCTTGTTTCTGGATAATATCCTTCATCAGTAGGGATCAGTTTGGGGTGGCTTTGAAGGCTGCCAAACAACACTAACAGGCTTCATTGCCTCTCGGGCGCGCAGGTGCATCACCAATAGCTCGTCAGCTACAGAGGCTCATGGGAGCCCTTTAACAGGAAACAAAGATGGAGCACACTCCTACCCTCTCAGCCGGATCGCCCCTTTGCATTCTGGTACATGCAGTTCGTATGATTCAGGACAAAGTTCGTAAGTATTTCACCAAGGTTGGTGCAAGTAGGTACTTGGTATAAGGCATCTCTAGACACGAGACACGACTTGTGTTTCTGGATCATATCCTTCATCAGTAGAGATCAGTTTGGGGTGGCTTTGAAGGCTGCCAAACAACACTAACAGGCTTCGTTGCCTCTCGGGCGCGCAGGTGCATCACCAATAGCTCGTCAGCTACGGAGGCTCACAGGAGCCCTTTAACAGGAAACAAAGAGGGAGCACACTCCTACCCTCTCAGCCGGATCGCCCCTTTGCAATCTGGTACATGCAGTTGGTATGATTCAGGACAAAGTTCGTAGGTATTTCACCAAGGTTGGTGCAAGTAGGTACCTGGTATAAGGTATCTCTAGACACGAGACACGACTCGTGTTTCTGGATAATATCCTTCATCAGTAGAGATCAGTTTGGGGTGGCTTTGAAGGCTGCCAAACAACACTAACAGGCTTCGTTGCCTCTCGGGCGCGCAGGTGCATCACCAATCGCTCGTCAGCTACGGAGGCTCACGGGATCCCTTTAACAGGAAACAAAGAGGGAGCACACTCCTACCCTCTCAGCCAGATCGCCCCTTTGCATTCTGGTACATGCAGTTCGTATGATTCAGGACAAAGTTCGTAAGTATTTCACCAAGGTTGGTGCAAGTAGGTACTTGGTATAAGGTATCTCTAGACACGAGACACGACTTGTGTTTCTGGATAATATCCTTCATCAGTAGAGATCAGTTTGGGGTGGCTTATAAAGCTGCCAAACAACACTAACAGGCTTCGTTGCCTCTCGGGCGCGCAGGTGCATCACCAATAGCTCGTCAGCTACGGAGGCTCATGGGAGCCCTTTAACAGGAAACAAAGAGGGAGCACACTCCTACCCTCTCAGCCGGATCGTTCAGGACAAAGTTCGCAAGTATTTCACCAAGGTTGGTGCAAGTAGGTACTTGGTATAAGGTATCTCTAGACACGAGACACGACTCGTGTTTCTGGATAATATCCTTCTTCATATTTCAGGATACTATCCTGAAACACGAGCCATGTCTTGTGTCTAGAGATACCTTGTACCAAGCACCTGCTTGCACCAACCTTGGTGTAATACTTACGAACTTTGTCCAGAATCGTGTGAACTGCATGTACCAGAATGCGAAGGGGTGACCCGCCTGAGACGTCAGGAGTGTGATCCCTCCGTGTTACCTGTTTAGGGCTCCTGTGAGCCTCCGTAGCCGACGAGCTATAGGCGAAGCACCTCCGCGCCCGAGAGGCAACGAAGCCTGGATTGTTTGGCAGCCTCTTAGCCACCCCAAACTGATCTCTACTGATGAAGGATACTATCCTGAAACACGAGCCATGTCTCGTGTCTAGAGATACCTTGTACCAAGCACCTCCTCACACCAACCTTGGTGTAATACTTACGAACTTTGTCCTAAATCGTGTGAACTGCATGTACCAGAATGCGAAGGGGCGACCCGACTGAGAGGTCAGGAGTGTGCTCCCTCCTTGTTTCCTGTTTAGGGCTCCCGTGAGCCTCCGTAGCTGATGAGCTATAGGCGAAACACCTCCGTGCCCGAGAGGGAACGAAGCCTGGATTGTTTGGAAGCCTCTTAACCACCCCAAACTGATCTCCACTGATGAAGGATACTATCCTGAAACACGAGCCATGTCTCATGTCTAGATATACCTTGTACCAAGCACCTGCTTGCACCAACCTTGGTGTAATACTTACGAACTTTGTCCTGAATCGTGTGAACTGCATGTATCAGAATGCGAAGGGGCGACCCGGCTGAGAGGTCGGGAGTGTGCTCCCTCCCTGTTTCCTGTTTAGGGCTCCAGTAAGCCTCCATAGCTGACGAGCTATAGGCGAAGCACCTCCGCGCCCGAGAGGCAACGAAGCCTGGATTGTTTGGCAGCCTCTTAGCCACCCCAAACTGATCTCTACTGATGAAGGATACTATCCTGAAACACGAGCCATGTCTCATGTCTAGAGATACCTTGTACCAAGCACCTCCTCGCACCAACCTTGGTGTAATACTTACGAACTTTGTCCTGAATCGTGTGAACTGCATGTACCAGAATGCGAAGGGGCGACCCGACTGAGAGGTCAGGAGTGTGCTCCCTCCTTGTTTCCTGTTTAGGGCTCCCGTGAGCCTCCGTAGCTGACGAGCTATAGGCGAAACAACTCCGCGCCCGAGAGGGAACGAAGCCTGGATTGTTTGGAAGCCTCTTAGCCACCCCAAACTGATCTCCACTGATGAAGGATACTATCCTGAAACACGAGCCATGTCTCGTGTCTAGAGATACCTTGTACCAAGCACCTGCTTGCACCAACCTTGGTGTAATACTTACGAACTTTGTCCTGAATCGTGTGAACTGCATGTATCAGAATGCGAAGGGGTGACCCGGCTGAGAGGTCGGGAGTGTGCTCCCTCCCTGTTTCCTGTTTAGGGCTCCCGTAAGCCTCCATAGCTGACGAGCTATAGGCGAAGCACCTCCGCGCCCGAGAGGCAACGAAGCATGGATTGTTTGGCAGCCTCTTAGCCACCCCAAACTGATCTCTACTGATGAAGGATACTATCCTGAAACACGAGCCATGTCTCGTGTCTAGAGATACCTTGTACAAAGCACCTGCTTGCACCAACCTTAGTGTAATACTTACGAACTTTGTCCTGAATCGTGTGAACTGCATGTACCAGAATGCGAAGGGGCGACCCGGCTGAGAGGTCAGGAGTGTGCTCCCTCCCTGTTTCCTGTTTAGGGCTCCCATGAGCCTCCTTAGCTGACGAGCTATAGGCAAAGCACCTCCGCGCCCGAGAGGCAACGAAGCCTGGATTGTTTGGCAGCCTCTTAGCCCCCCCAAACTGATCTCTACTGATATGAAGGATACTATCCTGAAACACGAGCCATGTCTCGTGTCTAGAGATACCTTGTACCAAGCACCTTCTTGCACCAACCTTGGTGTAATACTTACGAACTTTGTCCTGAATCGTGTGAACTGCATGTACCAGAATGCAAAGGGGTGACCCGGCTGAGAGGTCAGGAGTGTGCTCCCTCCCTGTTTCCTGTTTAGGGCTCCTGTGAGCCTCTGTAGCTGACGAGCTATAGGCAAAGCATCTCCGCGCCCGAAAGGCAACGAAGCCTGGATTGTTTGGCAGCCTCTTAGCCACCCCAAACTGATCTCTACTGATGACGGATACTATCCTGAAATACGAGCCATGTCTCGTGTCTAGAGATACCTTGTACCAAGCACCTGCTTGCACCAACCTTGGTGTAATACTTACGAACTTTGTCCTGAATCGTGTGAACTGCATGTACCAGAATGCGAAGGGGCGACCCCGCTGAGAGGTCAGGAGTGTGCTCCCTCCCTGTTTCCAACTGACTAATATCTACCACTCCAATTTGCCAAAAAAGCCCTTCGACGCCTCTTCAGGGGTAGTAAGTGCTATATAAATGCAATTTCAATACATATATATAATTACATACATAGGCAAAGCATTGCCTATTGGTGTTGGATAACGAAAGAATACAGCGCCCTGAGATAGAACTAGCATGTGTCGCCCCAAGTCTCTCCCAGCTGAAGCCTGATAAACCCCAAAACATTCTATACAGTACATCACATATCTCGCCCATAGGACTGTATTGCCTCATTTATGGTGTTGGCAATCGACAACGGGGGAAGCTAGAGTGATGCCTCAGTATTCAGCCCACCACTGCCAAATCTTTGTATGTGTCTGGGAACAGACACAGTTCCACAACCAGACTCTTCCAACACCATACAAAAGTCCATTCTCCCTCCTCAAAGCACTCACACGGGGTGGCATATCAGACCTCCATAATCTAGCTATGTCTCATTTAGCTAGTGTGACACCCAAAAATAAAAGATGGCACTTATATCTATTCCTGCCAATCACATCCATAATATGGAGCAGGGTCATTCTCTAGGGAGTTCCACCCAGGACTTCAGCAAGGAACGCAATCACTCTTTTCGAAAAATTTGTGCAGGCCCAGATCGTATGTAGGAAAGTGCCTTCATCATTTTGTCCGCGCAGACACAGGGGGTTCTACAAGCCCAGCACTCCAAAGCCTGTGTCTTAGGCCCTATGCAGATATTCGAATTAGATCAATTTGAGGCGTGACGAAATTTCCTCACCCTGCTGGAAGTGGGATGTCTCAAGCTCCTCCACCCAATAATAATTTTCAAAGGGGGCCCAGGTCCGCCTGCCACGCTGACCTTAGGATCTCCAGAGTGGTGCTACTGTATGTGATTAGAGATTGGTATATTTTTTCAATGTTATGATTGCCCAACTCCCCCAACAAAGGGTTGCCTTCTAATGGGTGAACATCTGTGAGGGTTGTAATATAGGGTATGTATGGGGTGGCGAAATTGAAGATATTTGTAAAACTGGCTATGGGGCATGGACTATCCTCCAAGTTCTTGAAATAATTTGAAATTATGGCCATGCATAACATCTCCAATTTTTTTTTGCTTGATCTGTTTATTGGAGATTTTGTTATGAACATGAATACAATATACTATCATAAGAGACGTCCTATAGAGCCAGTAGGTAATAACAAGTCCAGGTCGTACATCAGCAGCCCAACTTCCTAGTTACATCAGCGAACTTAAGCATACCTGGTAATGACAAATGGCATATTCCGTCAATCATAGAATCACCTCCCTCTGTCCAAAAATGTAGTGCAATCACGATATGGTACATTATAGCTTCAAATAAGCAATACTTGTCAAGTTTGTAAGCACGTTTCTTATTGCTTAGCTCTGCCATAGCAAAGTCGAAATGTTTATATGAAAACCACCCAATGTGGGACAAGCTATAGGGAAGGGGAACTAGAGCCGCATAGGAGTGGGGAAGGAAATACAGATCCCAGTTGTCACAAGACAGGAGCCTATCGATAATCATATGGAAGCACAGCCAGACGGCCAGAAAAAAATTACCCTTCAGTGTGGGATACAAGGGACTCTATCCACACATCAGTACGAAGCTCGGGCCAAAGGCCTAACCCTGTATAACCCACTATTCATCCAGAGTGGGAACGTCCAACGGGTCATTCGGCACCATTAACCCCGGCAGCGTGCACCACATAGCGTTCCATGCGGCGGAGATGGGAAATTTACGCAAACCCAGCGTATCTTCCCTTATCAGGGAAACTGTTTTATCCTTAACCCAGTTCAGCATGGAAAGGAACCAAGCTTTCATCGGCGGAGGGTCCTCTGCCTTCCACCTGCGGGTGATCAACTGCACGGCCACAATGAAGCCCAAATCCAAAAACTGGGTGGAAGCTTTGTGCTCTTTATTTCTAGGAAATACACCAGTAATGCACATCTCCCATGTCCGTGGCACCTCTCTGTCTGTTCACGTGGCTAGCGCCCCCTCCCAATAATCATGCAAAGCGAGGCAGGACCAGAGCATGTGCAACAGATCGGCATTTGGCAGCTTTCAGCGTGGGCAACATGCATCCTGTCTATGAAAGTAGCAATTGATTTTATCTGGGGAGAGATAAGCCCTGTGGATAATGAGAATTGGATTAACCTAAAATGAGCATTTCTGGGGGCCTGCTTTGGACTCCTCAGGACCACAGACCACTCCTTCTCCGAATAAGGCCTTCCAGATCCGCCTCCCACTTAATTTGCAGCGACAATAAGTCTACTAGTGTATACTCACTGATCGGCTCCGCATACCACTTCACTAGATGGCGTCCTGTACCCATCAGATGCTAATATTTCATTAAAAGATGCGTTGGAGGTTCCTGCGCGATGTCGCCCCACTGCAGCAGTCCAGGAAGCATAATTTAACAAGCATTTACAATGCAACGGTGTTAGACGGACCGGGAGGGTCGGCCGAGGATAAGGGGAGAGGTCTCCGGGGAGAGCCGCCTCCGACGATCGTACAGACAAGTAACTTCCCCCCCACAGACGGACACCACACAAGGGCAAAGTTCAACGATACTTTATAGGCAATTCTTTTAGGTACGATGATGGTACAAGGAGGTCTGGACTCAGGGGTCCCCTCGGTTCTGGTCTCTGGTTTGGGAAAAGGGTAGCGGGACAGTCTTGTTACCAAAAGGTGGAAATAGCTCTCAATCCTCAAGCTCGGCGTTCTAGATGATCGGGCCGCGGTGGAGCCAGCAGGTCCCGAGATGGACGAAGGAAGCGACGGTCCGCGGCGGAGCCAGCAGGTCCCGATGAAGGTGGTAGTTACAAACGGTCCGCGGCCACGCCAGCAGGTCCCGACGACGATGATGGTTTACGAAGGTTACGAAGGTTGCGGCAGCGCCAGCAGGCAAGACGATGATGTGCAAGGCAGAGCTACGGCAGCGCCAGTAGTCCGTCAAGGATGAGTTCTTCTTTGCGTCTCTCGACTCCAAGATACAACTGCCTTCCTGCTCTGGAGCTGCCCCAGTTATAGGGCTGGTGCCCTTTGATGTCCGGACCCTCGCACTTGGAGGTCGGGAGGTCCGGGATGAGGGAGTCCAGACACCCAGACACCCAGCCACCCAGCCAGGGTGGAGCCAGCGCCCGGGGAGGCGATGGGCGAGCGGCACTTGGCGGGGGAGAGCCATCGACGCCTCTTTCTCCCATTGACTTGCCAAGTAGCCCGCTCACCTCCTGGGTGGATGGTGGTGCCGGGATGTCTGAGGCCTGGCTAGGCCCAGGGTTGAGGTCGATCGGGGGCCAGGCGGCCTTGTGGTGGAGTGTCCAAGATGGCGCCCAGGCGGGGCGCGTGGGCCAGTAGTGGGTCGGGCCCACGAGGTCGATATGTTCAGGGGCCGGTGTCCCGGAGGGGACGGAAGACGAGCAGTGGTGGTGTGTGGCACTGGTGTGACCGGGCTCGGGCCTGGTCGGGCCGAGGGGGGGAGCGGCCCTTCAGGTGGCCTGTCCAACATGCGTCCCCCCCAGCTGAAGGCGGGGAGAGTCACCCATCCTCTTGGGGACTCTCCTCGTCGAGGCGGAAAAACCGGGACAGGCCATCCGCGTTGGCGTGATCTGGCCCAGGCCGGTGCTCAACAGTGAAGTCCATTCCTTGTAGGGAGATGGACCAACGTAGTAGTTTCGGGTTTTCCCCCCGCATCTGCATCAGCCACTGCAGGGGTCGATGGTCGGTCTGCACCCGAAAGTGTGTGCCAAAGAGGTAGGGCCGGAGCTTTTTGAGGGCCCATACCACAGCGAAGGCCTCCCTCTCTATGGTGCTCCAGCGTTGTTCTCGGGGTAGGAGTCGTCTGCTGATGAAGGCCACTGGCTGATCAAGGCCTTCGGTGTTCATTTGAGATAGGACTGCCCCAATGCCATGGTCGGAGGCATCCGTCTGGATGACGAACTCCCGGCTGTAGTCGGGGGCCTGGAGCACAGGGGCGGAGCACATGGCGGCCTTCAATTGTTCGAAGGCTGTTTGACAATCTGGGGTCCAGTTGACTTTCTTGGGTTGATTTTTGGACGTGAGTTCTGTGAGGGGCCCCACGATGGTACCATAGTCTTTCATGAACCTTCGGTAATAGCCCGTGAGGCCCAGGAAGGCGCGCACCTCGGTCTGGGTGATGGGGGGCTGCCAGGACTGGATGGCGGCAATCTTGAGCTGCAGAGGGGCCACCAGGCCGCTTCCCACCTGGTGTCCGAGGTAGGTTACGGACCCCTGCCCAATTTGGCATTTGCTGGCCTTGATCGTGAGGCCAGCCCGCTGGAGGGCCTGTAGCACCGCTCTGAGGTGGTGGAGGTGCTCGGGCCAATGGTGGCTGTATACAGCGATGTCGTCTAGGTAGGCGGCGCTGAATCCTTCGAGCCCTGCCAGGACCTGGTTGACGAGTCGCTGAAATGTTGCTGGAGCATTCTTCATGCCAAAGGGCATGACCTTGAAGTGGTAATGGCCATCAGGGGTGGAAAAGGCAGAACGTTCTTGGGCCCGGGGTGTGAGGCCGATCTGCCAGTAGCCCGCCGTCAGGTCGAAAATACTGAGGTAGCGGGCAGCTCCCATGCGGTCGATTAGTTCGTCTGCCCGGGGGATGGGATGTGCGTCTGTTCGAGTGACCGCATTCAAGCCCCGGTAGTCGACGCAGAACCGGAGTTCTGGTGTGGTGCCGGGAGCGGCTGCTTTGGGGACCAGTACTACAGGGCTGGCCCAGGGGCTGTCTGATGGCTCGATGACCCCGAGCGTGAGCATTTTGGTCACTTCTTCCTGGATGCAGGCCCGTACCCGATCTGGCACGCGGTAGGCCCGGTGGCGGATAGGGGGGTTGTCCCCCGTGTCCACGTCGTGCACACACCAGGAAGTGACACCTGGGGTGAGGGAAAACAGGCTGGCGAACTGCAACAGAAGGTCTCGACACTCCTGGCGTTGTTCCCGGGTGAGGGCCTCCGAGAGTCGGACCCCATCCACGGAGCCGTCTTTCTCCCGAGTCCGTAGGAGGTCAGGGAGGGGTTCGGAGTCTTCTTCGTCCCCATTGTCTGTGGCCATCAGGAGGCTGAGTTCTGAACGCACAAAGTGGGGTTTCAGTCTATTGGTGTGGAGGACCCGGAGGGGGTTCCGGGCAGATTCCATGTCGATGAGATAGGTGGCAGGGCCCTTGCGCTCGACTACTTTGAAGGGCCCGTCCATTTGTCTTGCAGGCCGCAGGGTTCGGTGGGGGACATCACCCATACCTGTTGCCCAGGTTCAAATTCGATGGAGGAGGCATTCCGGTCATACCACTTTTTCATGTCCTCTTGACTGGCCTCTAGGTTGGCTTTTGCCAGCTCTCGGAACCGCCGGGTCTGGTTGCGGAGGGTTAGGAGGTATCGGAAGACATCTGGGGGGTTCTTTAGAGGGGGCATCTCCCAGCCTTCCTTGACTAGGCTGAGCGGCCCCCGTACTGGATGTCCATACAGCAGTTCAAACGGGCTGAAGCCGAGGGACTTCTGGGGGACCTCCCGATATGCGAAGAGGAGGCACGGCAGCAGTACATCCCACTGGCGACGGAGGGGCTCTTCCAACCCCCCAATCATCCCTTTGAGCGTGCGGTTGAACCGCTCAACGAGTCCGTTCCCTTGAGGGTGATAGGGGGTCGTGAATCGGTAGGTAACCCCACACTGTTGCCAGAGGGACTTCATATATTTGGAAATAAAGTTCGTGCCTCTGTCGCTGACGACTTCTCGGGGGAAGCCCACACGGGAGAAGATTCCCATCAGAGCCCGGCCGACTACCGGGGCTGTCACAGTCCGCAGGGGAACAGCCTCGGGGTAGCGGGTGGCGTGGTCCACTAGCACCAGGATGAACCTATGGCCTTGTTTTGTACGCGGGTCCAGGGGCCCCACAATGTCTATCCCGACTCTCTCGAACGGGGTGGTGACCACGGGAAAAGGTTGCAGGGGGGCTTTTAGTTTGCGGCCGCTCTTTCCACTGGCTTGGCATGTGGGGCAAGATCGGCAATGCTGGTGGACATCGTCCCTCATTTTAGGCCAGAAGAAGTGGGTCACCAGGCGGCTGTAGGTTTTATCTTGACCCAGGTGTCCAGCCAGGGGGACATCGTGGGCCAGGTTTAGCAGAAAGTCTCTAAAACGGAGGGGCACCACTAGCACTCGGCTGGCCCCTAACTCCGCGATTCTTTGTTCACTGTATAGCAGATCATTGTCCCAGTAGATCCAATGTGTTCCGGAGGTATCCCCTGCGCTTTGGGCGAGGGCTTGTTGGCGGAGTCCCTCGAGGGAGGGACAGGTCTTCTGTTCCTGGCGAAACTGTTCTTGTGTGGGCCCCCCCTCTTGAGGCCACTGGTCGAGGTTAGCGAGGTCTGGAGGTTGAGCTGGTTCTGGGGGGACGTCACGGTCGGTGGTTTCGGCTGGGGCGACCGGAGGCGGAGGCGCCGGCCATTCGGGCTCCTCGGGTCGGGGTTTGGTACGGGCGGCCATGGACCGGGTGGTGACGCATGCCCAGTCCGGGATGCCTAACATCCCCAGGTGTTCTCGTCGTTCTACGGCTGCCCACGGAGAGCTTTCAAGGTCATTCCCCAGGAGGCAGTCTACGGGGGCATCGTCTCGGACCGTTACTTTCAACATGCCGGAGACCCCTCCCCATTCGAAAGGGACGCAGGCCATCCGACACAGACTCTCTGAATTATCGGCTGAACGGACAGGGCAGAGAATGTTTGGTAGGAACTGTTCTGGTGCCACCAGGTGACAGCGGACGGCTGTCACACTGGCCCCGGTGTCACGGAGGGCTTCGGCCCGGCGTCCATTGATGCTCACCCATTGGCTGTATTTCTGGGTGTTAGCGGGTAGGGGGACCCGCGGGACCATGTCTTTCCCCCCTAAGCAGGCTAGAGCCATGGCAGCTGGCTCCCATTCTTGATGTTCTTGCTCATACTCTTCTTGTTCCTCTGAGATCTGTTCCTCCCCCAGAGCAGCAGCGGCTACTTGGCGGGGTCTTGGGCTCTGGTACTGGGGGCAGTTTGGGTCGTTTGCATAGTGTCCGACTCGTTGGCATCGATGGCACGTAACATTGGCTCGATATCCCGGTCGCGCCGGGGTGCTGCCCCGGTTGGCCGGGGGGGTGGTGCTGGTAGCGGGGGCGACCGGAGCGTTGTCTCTTCCGCGTCCTTGGCCTCCTCCTCCTCCTCGGGGACGGTGCTGACCGTTGTTGTTCCGGCTCTGTTCATAGGACCCATTCCGGCCCACTCTGGTGATTTCCCACCGGTCAGCTTCGGCTGCGAGCTGCCGGGGATCGGTCAATTTGCTGTCGAGGAGGTGCTGGCGGAGCTCAATGAAGCAATTGTTCGATAGATGCTCCCATACCATGAGATTGAAGAGCTGTTCGTAAGTTGTGACATTGCTTCCTTTGATCCAGCCCTCGAAGGCTCGGCTAAAATAGTTTACATAGTCCACCCAAGTTGTACCCGGGATGCGGGTGCAGTCTCGGAACCTCTGACGGTACATCTCGGGTGTGAGGCCATAGCGGGTGAGGAGTGCAGCTTTCATATGGTCATAGGAGGTCATCTGGTGGTCCGGGAGCTGTAGCAGGGCGTCGCGGCCCTCATTGAGGAATCTCCCCCATAGACCGGCCCCCCAGTCGCTTCTATCGATCCGGTGGGCGGTCATAGCGATTTCGTAGGCCTTAAACCATTGCTGGATGTCGTCCTCTCGGAAGTATTCTCGAACGACATCCTTGGGGATGTGTACCTTTTTCTCTGTTGCCCCTGGGGTGTGGGGTTGCTCGGGCACCCCTCCTTCTTTATTCTGCTTGCGTAGGTCGATCTCCGCTAATTTCCGCTCGTGTTCATATGCCAATTTCTTCTCCTCGAGCTCCCTTTGTCTCTGTTTTTCCTCTCTTTCTTCTCGGAGACGCAGGTGCTCTAAGTTTATTTTTTGTTCGGCCAACTTAAGTTCAACATCCATTTTGAGCCGGGCCATTTCTAGCTCGTGTAGTCGGGTTTTTTCTCTTTCCTGGATCTCGTCTTGCGAGAGACCCGTTCTTCGCTCCTCAGGGGCCGTGGTGTTTTTTTCTATTGCTGCGATGTTTTGATCGGGGGTTCCGGCAGCCCCGGTTTCTGCCCAAGACTCTAGGGCATGCTTGAAATCATCCTTGGTACTTAGACCGGTGGTAGCGATACCTAGTTCGATGCAGAATTGTTTTAATTCACGATGGCTGTACTCGTCCAATTTCTCCATCTGAAATTTCTCGGTGGATCCGCTCTCTTTGTTTGACATCGTGATTCGGTCGTGGGGTGAGCTACTCTCTGTACGATTATGCGGTGATTCGGATCGCGCCGCTGGCCACCAATGTTAGACGGACCGGGAGGGTCGGCCGAGGATAAGGGGAGAGGTCTCCGGGGAGAGCCGCCTCCGACGATCGTACAGACAAGTAACTTCCCCCCCACAGACGGACACCACACAAGGGCAAAGTTCAACGATACTTTATAGGCAATTCTTTTAGGTACGATGATGGTACAAGGAGGTCTGGACTCAGGGGTCCCCTCGGTTCTGGTCTCTGGTTTGGGAAAAGGGTAGCGGGACAGTCTTGTTACCAAAAGGTGGAAATAGCTCTCAATCCTCGAGCTCGGCGTTCTAGATGATCGGGCCGCGGTGGAGCCAGCAGGTCCCGAGATGGACGAAGGAAGCGACGGTCCGCGGCGGAGCCAGCAGGTCCCGATGAAGGTGGTAGTTACAAACGGTCCGCGGCCACGCCAGCAGGTCCCGACGACGATGATGGTTTACGAAGGTTACGAAGGTTGCGGCAGCGCCAGCAGGCAAGACGATGATGCGCAAGGCAGAGCTACGGCAGCGCCAGTAGTCCGTCAAGGATGAGTTCTTCTTTGCGTCTCTCGACTCCAAGATACAACTGCCTTCCTGCTCTGGAGCTGCCCCAGTTATAGGGCTGGTGCCCTTTGATGTCCGGACCCTCGCACTTGGAGGTCGGGAGGTCCGGGATGAGGGAGTCCAGACACCCAGCAGGGGGGTGGAGCCAGCGCCCGGGGAGGCGATGGGCGAGCGGCACTTGGCGGGGGAGAGCCATCGACGCCTCTTTCTCCCATTGACTTGCCAAGTAGCCCGCTCACCTCCTGGGTGGATGGTGGTGCCGGGATGTCTGAGGCCTGGCTAGGCCCAGGGTTGAGGTCGATCGGGGGCCAGGCGGCCTTGTGGTGGAGTGTCCAAGATGGCGCCCAGGCGGGGCGCGTGGGCCAGTAGTGGGTCGGGCCCACGAGGTCGATATGTTCAGGGGCCGGTGTCCCGGAGGGGACGGAAGACGAGCAGTGGTGGTGTGTGGCACTGGTGTGACCGGGCTCGGGCCTGGTCGGGCCGAGGGGGGAGCGGCCCTTCAGGTGGCCTGTCCAACAAACGGTTTCGCCTTTATAAAAGTTAGAGCTATTGGCATTGTAAATGACAATTTTTTTTATTTATGTGTTGGTTTTGAAAACATAAATAAATGGCATGGTCATTTACAATGCCAATAGCTGGAAATAATTGTTTGTTAAATCAGAGCAGGTGTGAATGACTCGCCCTGCCCAGGTATTTCCTCTATGTCTGTGTACGTTATACACGCGGCACTACAATTACCAGAATGCAGTGGGAATGGACAGTTCACACCTGTTGTGGTAAAAGGCTTCGGAGAGTGAAAACCCCGACCCTGCTCCTGAAAAGCGTCCAACAGCTCAGGGAGCGTGAGACCACATCTCAGGGAAAGTGTGGACTCAGCCCCCAAACAAGTGTCACCCACGTCCCCGAGAGAGTGTGAGACCCTTGCCAAGTAAGGCCGCGACCTTAGTACTGGGAGGGTGAGAAGCGAGTACTAGAACAGAAGTGACCACCTAGGGATTGTGAGACCCCCCCACCCCCCACCCCCCTATCTGCGGCGTGGACGCAGCCCGAACAAGTGTCACCCTCGTCCCGAGAGAGTGTGAGACCCCAGTCAAGCAAGGCCTCGACCTTAGCAGTGGGGGGGGGGGGTGAGAAGTGAGCACTAGAACAGGACTGGCCACCTAGGGAGAGGGAGAACCCCATCTGGAGAGGGTGAACGCAGCCCCGAGCGAGAGAGACCCTCCAGCCCTGAGAGAGAGACTTTAGCGATGAGAACGTGAGACTGTTAGTCCCAGGGGAGTCCCGGAAGCTCATTTAAGGTGAGACCCGCACCATGTAAACGGCGTGGGCCCAGCCCTGAGGGAGGAAGACTATAGCCATGGCGTTACATTACCACTGCAACTATAGCTACAGGCATCCCTTAATTTGAGCCGGGCTTGTATCTTTTATGTAAGGCACGTAATCCTAAATCCTTATGTTTTGAAACTGGTTCTTATGTAAAGCGCTCTGACACCTTCGGGTAAAGTTTGCGCTATATAAAAGCGCATTAAATAAATAAATACATCTCAAGCTGTCCAAGGCCTGACGCGAGACATCTGGCAGCACATACTTTTGGTATGCATTGCGCAGCATTTAGGTCCTTGTTTATTTAATGGCACAGTGTACTCTGTCCTCGTCTATTATCCGACCTGCAGAATGGATTTCAGGCTGCACAAATGTCCAGTGGACAAGGCTGTTGTAAACATGGCCGCCCAGACTTGACACCACGGTGTGAATTAAACAACCACAAGTGAGCCTAGATAATCATGGGCCTTAACAGACCCGGGGCCCAAATTAACAATGCGACCTGAACTATAAAAATCAATTCATTGTGCCTAGAAGCAACGAAATGTATTAGTGTGCAGAAGGAAAACGTAAAGTAAACAGAAGCGATGAGGGAAGGGAGCTGCTGCAGGCTGGTTCATTTGTAGTGAAGATGGCGACTACAGAGCCTGGGTTTGCCAACCCTGCCTCGCGGTTCAGTGCACGAGGTCCCTGGTGTACTCGGGAGTTAAGGGGGATTTATGGGAGGGTGCATGTGGAGACTAGGCGCGTAGAAGGGGCCGCGCCCCCACGCAGGAGTAAAGCCATCCTTCACAACGTCCCGTGTTGAAAGTGACGAGGCCAGACACTGCGGTATCACAGGGCATGGGCCTGGGCTGCTGGCCGGAGAGAGGGCGCGCAGGGCTGGCTGGGCGTCCATTCATGGTTTCTGTGGTTCAAGGTTCAGACACCTGCGCATTCAGGGCCTCTGATGCACAGCATGGGCCATCTCAGCTCAGCAGGTAAAGAGAGCAGAGGATGCGAGGACGGAAAAGAGGGGGGCAGAGCAGGAAAGATACACTTGAGGCTCTAAAGAGGACACCGAGGGGCAGAGTGGGTACAGCCGCCACGAGAGCTGCAGGAGCCCTGGCACTAGGGCACTGGTACGGATCCAAAGTGGCAGAGGACAGGTCTGCGCCCGACGGAGTGCAGAAGTATTGAGGGACCAGGACACCCCCTCAATGGATGCAGAAGGCACCCGACTAAAAGTGGTTCTCAGAAGTTAAGCAATAACAAGTTTGTACATGGACACGATCTGCAATAAATGCAGGCATAGCCGCCCTCCCCAGCAGTGAATGTGAACATTGCCTTTGGGGAGGGGCCAGAGTCCTTTTATAGGTTATTTAACGGGCACAGGCACAGCGGGAGGGGGGGGGCAGGAACGGGCACACGGACAGTGGGAGGGGGGGCAGGAACGGGCACACGGACAGCGGGAGGGGGGCGGGAACGGACTGCGGGACATCGCGCAACCCACCCCAGCAAAGGACACTTTGAAACTGACCAAAACAGGACGAGAAAAAAAAAAAAGATCCGCCCACCGCCGCATGACGTGAGCAGAAAGCCTAAAATTCGCCCCCGAATCTGCTCCGCAATTGATGGACAGATCTCTGTTCCAATGGCTAGCCTCCATTTATGGAGCTAGCCAATGGAACAGAGGGCGGATTCCCAAGCCACATACTGTAGACATAAGATTTTGCCTGCGCCAAAAAGCTGCGCGGCAGCTTTCGACGAAGCGAAACCTAAAAACGGGTCTGGGGAAATTCCATCTTCGTTCATGATATTGAGGAACGGTAGCAACGCACCCTCTCCATAGAGGTTCCCTAGGGTAGTCAGACCAGCCCTCACCCAGTCAGTGAGGTCCTTACTCTGTACGCAACCCTGCACGGTCAGCATACCCAATGAGGGCACAGCGCGTGCGATGCATAACATCTACAATATAGGAAATCTCTATCTGGTCCCAGCCAAGAAAGCCTTGAAGATCCGCCAAGTGGGGCAGCAGCCGATTGCGCCATAGCAGCGTCTCACGGGTGATACGGCCACACCACCCCATCTTGCATAGAGATTGTCACCACGTATCACAACTCTTGTGGCAGGGGTCAGGGCCTGGACATCCAGACTACTATATGAGTACAAGGTGGGGTCATTCAGTAACCAGCGCTCTACGGCATAGGCTGGATCGTTTCTAGAACTGCACCACCAGTCATTGAGCACCTGGAGGTGCAAGGCTGCATGATCAGATTTAATATCAGCAGCTGCAGTGCCTTCTGTTGGACTTTTGCTGTGTGTTATGTGTGCTGCCTTTGCAAAAAGAAATCGATTCCGAAAAGCGTCTGGGAGCCACTTCTTTGATTATATATATTTATGTATATGTTGTGAACTGGATGGCTCAAAATACATTACATTTTTACTAAGGATTGCTGGAGACTCACCCATCCATCTGGTTTTGGGAGGGTGGGGCCTCACACTCTAATCACTATACATGTGTGTGTGTATATATATATATATATATTCACTGAAGAAAACAGGTTACTGGGAAGTTATAGTTAGGGTCCGATTTCACAGGCACAAAACTAGAGAAATTCAGCAGATATAGTTAGCTGAGCTCCATAGAGGTTCCCTAGGGTAGTCAGACCAGCCCTCACCCAGTCAGTGAGGTCCTTACTCTGTACGCAACCCTGCACGGTCAGCATACCCAATGAGGGCACAGCGCGTGCGATGCATAACATCTACAATATAGGAAATCTCTATCTGGTCCCAGCCAAGAAAGCCTTGAAGATCCGCCAAGTGGGGCAGCAGCCGATTGCGCCATGGCAGCAGTCGATTGCGCCATAGCAGCGTCTCACGGGTGATACGGCCACACCACCCCATCTTGCAGAGAGATTGTCATTGTTAGCTGAGCTAACTATAACTCACTCCCTCGCAATGCACTATTTATGACTGCACATATTATATCATTCATGACATGGTCAGTGGCATCACTGATGACATCATCTGGTGACTGTTTCTAAAAAGTTTGTGTTAAATATATATACACCAAGGTGTATTGAGGAATCAGTGGGTGTGTGAGTGCCTGTATGAGTGATTATGTGTGCCTCAGCGAATGTATGGGTGAGTGACTAATTTGTGTGAATGTCTGTATCAGTCTGTTTTACATAAAGTCTCTGTGTAGCTATTTAGTAAGATACTAATTTAACTTTTCTCTTTGTATCCATTTGTCAAAACAAGCATTTACAATGAAATGGTCTCGGCATTATTAAAGTTAGAGCTATTGGCATTACTCATGACATTTTTTTAAAAATCATAAATAAATGGCATTGTCATTTACATTGCCAATAACTTAATGCATGACCTATTGCATTTACACCCACACAGAGCCACACACACAAAGCCACCCACATACACATACAGAGCCACTCACACAGAGCCACAGACACACACACACAGAGCCACAGAGACACACACAGAGAGACACACACACACAGAGACACACACACACAGAGCCCCCACAAACACAGAGCCCCCACACACACCCAGAGCCACACTTACACCCAGAGCCACACACACACCCAGAGCCACACACACACACCCAGATCCACACACACACACCCAGATCCACACACACACACACAGATCCACACACACACACCCAGAGCCACACACACACACCCAGAGCCCAACACACACACCCAGAGCCCCACACACACACCCAGAGCCCCACACACACACCCAGAGCCACACACACACCCAGAGCCACACGCACACACACAGAAGAGCAAGCACAGTGAGGGGGATGGGAAGCAAGCACAGCAAGGGGGCAGGGGAGCAAGCACAGCCATGGGGCAGGGGAGCAAACACAGCCAGGGGGCAAGGGAGCAAGCACAGCGAGGGGGCAGGGGAGCAAGCACAGCGAGGGTGCAGGGAAGCAAGCACAGCGGAGGTGCAGGGAAGCAAGTACAGCAAGGGGGCAGGGGAATCAGGGGGCAGGGGAGCAAGCACAGCCAGGGGGCAGGGAAGCAAGCACATCAAGGGGGCAGGGAAGCAAGCACAGCGAGGGGGCAGGGAAGCAAGCACAGCGAGGGGGCAGGGGAGCAAGCACAGCCAGGGGGCAGGGGAGCAAGCACAGCGAGGGGGCAGGGAAGCAAGCACAGCGAGGGGGCAGGGAAGCAAGCACAGCCAGGGGGCAGGGGAGCAAGCACAGCCAGAGGGCGGGGGAGCAAGCACAGCCAGGGGGCAGGGGAGCAAGCACAGCGAGGGAGCAGGGGAGCAAGCACAGCCAGGGTGCAGGGAAGCAAGCACGCGAGGGTGCAGGGAAACAAGCACAGCAAGGGTGCAGGGAAACAAGCACAGCGAGGGTGCAGGGAAGCAAGCACAGCGAGGGTGCAGGGAAGCAAGTACAGCAAGGGGGCAGGGGAACCAGGGTGCAGGGGAGCAAGCACAGCCAGGGGGCAGGGGAGCAAGCACAGCCAGGGGGCAGGGGAGCGAGCACAGCGAGGGGGCAGGGAAGCAAGCACAGCGAGGGGGAAGGGAAGCAAGCACAGCGAGGGGGCAGTGGAGCAGGCACAGCCAGGGGACCAAGCACGGACAGGGAAGCAAGCACGGGCAGGGGAAGCAAGCATAGCCAGGGGGCAGGGGAAGCAAGCTTAGCCAGGGGGCAAGGAAGCAAGCACAGCCAGGGGGCAGGGGAGCAAGCACAGCCAGGAGGCAGGGGAGCAAGCACAGCGAGGGTGCGGGGAAGCAAGCACAGTGAGGGTGCAGGGAAGCAAGCACAGCGAGGGTGCAGGGAAGCAAGTACAGCAAGGGGCAGGGGAACCAGGGGGCAGGGGAGCAAGCACAGCCAGGGGGCAGGGGAGCAAGCACAGCCAGGGGGCAGGGGAGTAAGCACAGCCAGGGGGCAAGGAAGCAAGCACAGCCAGGGGGCAGGGGAGCAAGCACAGCCAGGGGGCAGGGGAGCAAGCACAGCAAGGGGGCAGGGAAGCAAGCACAGCGAGAGGGCAGGGAAGCAAGCACAGCCAGGGGAGCAAGCACAGCCAGGGGGCAGGGAAGCAAGCACAGCCGGGGCAGGGGAAGCAAGCACAGCCAGGGGACAGGGAAGCAAGTGCAGCAAGGGGGCAGGGGAACCAGGGGGCAGGGGAGCAAGCACAGCCAGGGGGCAGGGGAGCAAGCACACCCAGGGGGCAGGGGGGCAAGCACAGCGAGGGGGCAGGGAAGCAAGCACAGCGAGGGGGCAGGGAAGCGAGCACAGCGAGGGGGCAGGGAAGCAAGCACAGCGAGGGGGCAGGGACGCAAGCACAGCCAGGGGAGCAAGCACAGCCAGGGGGCAGGGAAGCAAGCACAGCCCGGGGCAGGGGAAGCGGCACAGCCCGGAGGCAGGGGAAGCAAGCACAGCCAGGGGACAGGGAAGCAAGCACAGCCAGGGGACAGGGAAGCAAGCACAGCCAGGGGGCAGGGGAGCAAGCACAGCCAGGGGGCTCCTCGACATTGGCATTCACCCTTGTATAGCGCTGGCTAGACCAGCAGGTATCAGAGCGCTTTATCGTAGGAATGAAGCAAGGGGGAAACAAACTCTGTGTGCCCAATTATAGACAACCTGGAGCACGGCACCCTGTGCTGTTCAAAGAGATTTTAATTCTTAAAAAATGCTTCTACCCTTGTGCTTCTACCCACAAGGGGATCACCAATTCACTCTTAGGCAGGCAACAGAATTCTGGGGGTGGTAGCGCCACTATTTCCATTACATGTGTGGAACTACATGTCCCAATATGCAGAGCGCTTTGGGCTGAAAGGCACAAATGACTTAATTGTTTAAGGCAAGTGCCACCTAATACAAAGACACACTTTACCGTGGTGACTCCGTTCTTAGTACAGCTCCTTACACTGCTCCGTGTCACCGCTTCTTAGTACAGCGCCTTACACTGCTCATCACCGCCACTTTTTAGTACAGCTCCTTACACTGCTCTCTGCCTCCGCTTCTTAGTACAGCTTCTTACACTGCTCCGCTTCTTAGTACAGCTCCATGCCACCGCTTCTTAGTACAGCGCCTTACACTGCTCATTACCGCCGCTTCTTAGTACAGCGCCTTACAGTGCTCATTGCGCCACTTCTCACTGCTGCTCACCAACACTTTTTACCGCTTCTACTTACTGTGCTTTTAACGCCACTTCTACCGCTGTTCCTTGCCACTGGTTCTGTTACACTGCACCTTACTAACTAATCCTATTGGCGCCCCTTCGAAACGCTCCTTACGGCCTGTTCTTATGCCGCTTATTACACCTGGCTCTTACAGATGCTTCTCATTACTGGGTATAGATTGATTTTACCGATGCTCCCACCGCCGCTTGTTACAGCCACTTCAGACCGTGGGCCAGAAAAGCCAGGCAGCGCCTCTTATACCCGAGGGTTTCCAGGGGCAGGAGATCTGAGAGGGCCCAGCCCTTCTCCCAGGATGCGGGGCGCAGGGCATGAGTTTAGCCGCAACAGAGAGACCAGAAGCCAATATTCAAGAGGGGCCCCTGCGCTCGGATGGATGGGGGGTGAGTGAAGGGGCCAGGGACAGCCTGTAATGTGCAGTCCCGGCGCCAGCAGGGACTTAGGTCAGTGGGAGCCCCAGAGACATTACATGCGTGTGCAGAGCAGGTAAACTGCGGGCCAGTGTACAGATCCGTGCATTTAACATACGTATGTCGTGTCACGGTCTGCTGTGTTTACCTAATACTGGCCGTGTTAGCGCAGAATGAAACAGACTCCACCTTTCACCCGTAAATAATGGTAAATACCGCGTCGAAGGATACCCTGTGTGTGGAAAGAAAACATCTGGTGCCTAGCGCTTAAAGCGCTTGATAGGGCTTCTATCAGTGTGTTGTATTTGTCAACTCCCACGGCCACGGAAGAGTGAGCCCTTGGGGTACAGGAGGTGACTGCACACATGTACAACATCTCGCTCTATTCGTCGTTGCCCCCGCACGGGGAGCTGTAAGTAAAATCTCTCTCTCATCTTTACTAAACAATTGCTGCTAAGAGCTGGGCTGGAGCTCGTCTGGCTGCGGCCACGCCTGCTTTGAAAGGCTCTGTTTACATGCTGCGTATTTTCCCCTTACAGCTGATTGAGACATGTCTGATTGCTGTTGACACAATGCCGCACTGATACTCTCGTCTGGCGCGAGCCTCGTGGGCTCAGCATCCTTCACATCAGCAATCTCGGTCATTACATGAAATGGCAACAGCAGCCACCGTACAGACCTCGAACACCGTCTCTGGTGATAAAAATAGCTGTGTCTCTCACATAGCTGAGAACAAACTCACCAGAATTGTCTGCGCCACACAAGCATCCAGAGTATTTCCACATGCCCACTCGGCTTGTCAGTGTTGTGCGTGCGACGTTGTTGCTGAGTGTGCTCCACAGTTTTAAAAACATGTTTAACACGATTTTCCCAAAGTTTGTTGTGCCTTCTGCAGAGCAGGAGAGAAACAAGAAAAAAAAATTAAATGGCGGCCGCAAAGCTCCGAAAATTTCGGAATCGGATGCGTTTATTTGGCGTTCTGAGTGACGGATGACGTCACAGGTACAAAGAACGCAAAAAACACGTCCCCGAATCCGAAAGAGACGGGGCTTGAACCGAGTGACACTCCTCTCCTCCAATGGCTGGCCTCCGTTTAGGAAGCCAGCCAATTGAGGAGAGGGGTGGGTTCAAGCCCCCATACCTAAAAAGATTAAATCTCCCACCGGAGACTGCGCAAGCGCAGCCTTCGGTCCTCGACCTAACAACTAAAAAAAAGTATTTCCTTCTTCACAGCAACACCAGAGATCGCAATAATATCAGTAGTCATGAATACAAATTACAAAGTGAAATTCAGATATATAGACATATTTAAAAAAATAACATCTCAAGCTCACAAATACAGCATACAATACAATACAGCAAACTGTCCATTATTACCCAAGGTCATGGTTGGGGGGGGGGGGGATAAAAACTTGCCAAACTAGTGCAGTGCACAATCTGAAAACATTGCATGACCGGGAAAGTAAGGAATATCATTGGATAATATACTGATCAGTAAAATGAATAGGAGGTATACACCCACTCCTCCTTCTTGAATCTTCTTTTCCAGAACTTTATTGTGAGCAAGTGGTAGATTTTGGCTTGATACTTTTTTGGGGGACTCCTGTGGGACGACGTCGATATTCTATCATCTTAAAACGTACAGAAAATCTCTCCAACTGCCGATCAAGCGGAAGGAAGCTGGAGGACCATCTATATCAGTGGCAGCAACTAAAAAACTCCAGAGATGAAGAGGCTCTGGCACAGGGCCCTACAGCACGTTGACGGAAACCCCCAACGATGTCAGGAGATTTGCTGTCATCTGAAGGTGTTCCCTGGCTTATGGGGATGAGCCAGCCTTCAACACTAGTCGTCAAACTAGTGGGAAACTGGCACTCCTAACCCCCGAAATCCAACACGTGAACTTGGTTCTTAAACTACATGCATCATCACACCGTGAACTAAGAGACTTGTCCCTGGTGAACAATACATCCATTTCAGTTCCAGATGGAATAATTTGAGACAGGGTATCATATGATATGTATGGTCCAACTGAACCTTGCAAATTCCATATTTGTTTAAAAGTTCTTTAAATTATATAATCACCTCTAGTATATTCTCTGATGATTTAGGCGTTGAAACTGTGTATAATTTGCTTTCAGATCTAGAGCAATCAGCTGCATTTTCTAATGATGAATTGTATGATGGTACATCTAATTTCGGCAACATGTTCTGTTATCAACATTATGGTCACCATTTTTTACACGTAGCTAGTATCCCACATGCAGTCTATTATTACATCCAGTGGGAACACTGCCCAACACCACTAAAAGGCAATTCAAAAACATTTTCACAAAGATTTGCCTATTTTTCTGGTTTTGACACATCAGACCCAGCCTCTTATTACTAAAGGCTCGCACCTACACCAGCAAAGAAGAATATGCTCACAAACACCAAGCTGATTTACACTGCTTCCTTTTTTTTCCCGAACTGTCTATAAAGGGTTACAACTTTTGAAAAGATACAATAGACCCAAAATCGGTCTGGGGAACAAGAGATAGGCAGATTCAGTGACAAGAGGCCTTATTCATAGCATGCTTCATACCACATCAAATGATTTTCCTGAATAAAACAATGAAACAGACTTCCTGTCTTGGTTTAGCTAAGGTGAAAGATTTGAACATACCTTGCATTCCCAAATTTGTATGTTTGAATATTGGCAACAATAAATACATGCAGTATCGTGAGTATACATTAGGTGCCATGCTCTGCAATGGATCATACAATACATAAGACCCATATCAGCAGGGTTAGTTTGGCCCCCAGGCGCCAAATAAATGTCAGTCTAGTCTCCTTGGCCTGGTGGGAGGAAGATGAGGCGTGTGGCATAAATTTGACTTCCGGACACCAGCAGGTGTGCGTAATTCTTTTGTTCTCCTTACTTTGGACTTGTTCGGCTGACCAAGTCAGTTTCCATGGAATTTCGGAGCAGCGGAAGTCATTCCTCTTCAGTATCTGGAAATGTCAACAGCTTTTTTCACTCAGCTGCTCTCCGTCTGTGGGGGCTTCTTCTTTATGGTTTTGCTGCGGTTCTCTGGCAGTAGAGGGTGGCTGCTCCCAGCAGAACAATGCTTCCCCTGAAATAACAGTTTCGGTAGACACGCTGTCTGACTACATTTCTCTGAAGCATTCTCTTCTTCGTTTCTAGTGAAAGCAGTGATTCCAGGGATTCTTCCTTTCAAGGCAGTGGTATGAAAGTCAATTACCGACTCCCTCTCCTCACTTCTTCTCAGCCCAGGTGGGCGCTCCAACTTCCAGGTAGGAAGTACTATCTACATATAACAATGGCTGTTTGCTTCTTGAATGGGATTCCAGCAGGCTATGGAATGGCCTGATAAATCTAACAGTTATTTCCCTGGAAGTCGACTCCCCCTTAAAAGACACCTGCATTATAAACATTTGTATACCTTCTACAGCTGTGGAGTAAGTGACATTTTCTGAGCTCTTTTTCTTTTTCATTGAAGACACAGAACCTTTAGTATGCAATACTTTTGTACAGTGAATTAGCATTCGCCTATCTATTTTAGCTACAACCTCATTTTTTGGCATCCTTTTTTTCTTTTTCTTTCCTATGCATGATTTCGGTATGCATGTCCGATGTATGATCCAATCAGTGCATTACTGTCTGAATTAGGGAAGAGACTATATTTAATATTGTGTTTTTTTTATAGGTGTTTTCGCCATGAGCATGGTAGCTCAATTTTGACTCAGAGGCAGGGTTTGAAAAGACGACTGCTCATTGAGGTATAGCTCAGTTCTTAGTGAGATCATATGAGAGTAGAAACGTTTGACATGTATCCTTATTGTGTTCTCTCTTGTTTTACAGGTTTCCTATTCCCAGCTGTTCGTTTCCTAATTCCCTTCCCTCGCTTGATCGCCCTAATAATCTGTGGTTTTCTAATCAGAGTTGGGGCTGTCAAGAGGTGGATATCTGTGCATCACCTGGATTTTGAGGAGTTCCCATCTCATTTTTATAAGAGTCTGAAAGAATTACGCTCCCAAGAATCCTAAGTCCTCCTGATCAGGGTGATACATTAGGATGGCGTCTATGGAAGACGTGCTTCACATATTGGTATTAGTGCAACAAGAGTTAGTCTCATCCCGAGCTGAAACTACAGCTCTTGGAGATCAAGTCGAGAAATTAACTAGAAACCCTTTTGATGTTTCAGCCTCGACCTCACAGATACAGGTTAACGTACCTTTGCCCATACCTCTAGCTAACCCAGAGAGTGATACAGGAGATTCTCAAAAGATACAGGTGTATTTGACACAGATTATGTTGTATTTCTCATGCAAACCTGCTTCTTTTCAGAATAATCACTCCTGAGTTGAATTTCCTATTTGGTTGGTGCTGCAGCTAATTGGGCAGTGCCTTTAGTAAAAAAATGATTCATGCTCTCTCACTGGAATGCTTTTCGTTGCAAAATCAAAAGAGTTTGACAGACGAGACACCACTTTCAGTGCTGATAGAGAATTGAAGAGAGTGAAGACAGGGAAAACATGATTTGGTGACTTATCTAACCACCATTAATCGTTTAGTAGCAGAAACAGGGTGGCCTGAAGAGGAGGTCACTTTATTATCAGGGACTATGGGATGAAATGAAGGACATCCTAGACCAAATTGACCCTCAACCAACATATTATACGGATTTAATTAATCTAACCTTATGTTTGGATCATTGATTGACCGAGAGAGGTGGGGGATAAAAAGAAAGGAGACCGATCCTATGCTCAAGGCCCTTTCTCTTCTAGTAAAAAAGTAGTGGTCTCTGATTTGTGCAAAGAACCAGAGTCGTCCGATCTCCAACAGTCTTTACCTCTAATAGATCATGATTGAAAAGTCCCTTCCCTATCCATATCCATATTAATTCCCACCTGCACACACTCTTTTGGTGAATTGGACTTGGCACAACAACTTTAAGGTGTATTAGGGGTTTAAATCCTGAAGATAATTTTAGACCCTCTTTTTATAGATCATTCATACCTTTTTATTATGCTTTACAAAAGGAACCCTACACTTTCTTCACGTGTGATTAACCACAAATCATGAACCTCTGACTTTTCTTCACTATTGCACAACTTCACTAACTTTAGTGGGAGTAGGCAAATGAAATGGTGATCGTTATTGCTTACATATATTTTGTATATTACATATTTGTGGCCCTGATGAAGTCGGTGAAAACTATCCATGAGACGAAACACGTGTTAGCTGCATTCTGTTCAGACTGCTTGTGATATTAAAAAAAAAAAAAAAATTATCTATTTGGAATTCTGACGTTTGGAATAAAACAAAGCCATTACCATAACTAAGGACTGTTGGATTTACTTTGGAATGGACAATTGCTCAGGATAAGATTTTGTTCCTATCCATATCAGATCTTAAGGATACTTAATCACACATCTTTCTTCCCATGAGTCTTAAAAGTAACCATCAACAATCTCGGGTGTTGGTCATGATCAATTCGGGAGTCACGGGTAATTTTTTTTTTGAAAATTCTTTATTGTCAGGAGTTCAGAAGAGATAGCAGAACGACATTTTGTATTTGCAGTAACATAACAGTAACTTGTTCCCCGAGTGGGGAGAGGATGCAATACAGAGTATAGTAACAGTTACCGTGTTCATGCAGGGCCCAATAGTTGAAGGTTAATAAACAGATATATGCAGCACAAGGCCCAGTGTCACCCCTTCTTCTTAACACCCATCCCGCCCACATTGTTTCAGGGCAGAAGGCTGATTTTTCTCTTACAGAGCATGTGCGGGGACTCTTAAGAATAAAGAAAACCGATCAAAAAACCAAACAACTGTCATCATGATATCAGAATCTGCGTATGTTCATCTATACCTTCTCACAGGCTTACATAATCAGCAATTCGTTTAGAGTGGCAGTGCGTGCACTTCGCCTCCCGGTCCCGCCCCTGTTCACAGTAGCACCTCTATAGCCACTAGTCATCCTCCTCCTCCGAGTCTGAGTCCTCACCCTCTGGCAAAGTTTCACAAGGGTCACCTCTATATGCGTTCCATTGCAGCCACACCCGGTTCCATTTGCGGGGGCAGGCTCTCAAGACATACACTGCTCTTTCCTTAACCATGAGAAGGTCCATATTTCTTATCCACCCTGCCACCGTTGGCAACTCCGGAGCGCCCCACCTCTGTGCAATGTCTCGTTTGGCCACCGTTACTGCTAGGGTGACCCACAGTTGTTCATACCTGTTTAAGTCCGTAGGTTCCCAAATGTTCAGCAGGCACCTACGAGGTTCCGGTAGCACAGACACATTGATGGCCTGAGAGACTGTGCGCATAATCTGACGCCATAGTTCCCTTATTTGTGGACATTCCCAAAGCGTGTGTAGGAGAGTCCCCTCCTCCCCGCATCCCCTAAGGCAGTATGGGTGCGGCGCCCTTTGTATTCTGTGGAGTAGTGTGCGAGTGTAGTAGGTGCGGTGTAGCACCTTGAGCTGTATCAGGCGGAACCTGGCTGATATGCCCACCTCCCTCGGGGATGCCAATGCCTCATTCCACTCCGTTTCATCCATGTCGCCTAGCTCGGCCACCCATTTCTCCTTAAGTTTGTGTGTGGGATCTGGCATGTTGTTAATTAATTTCTTGTACGTGAGTGAGGTCGCTTTTTGCTCCATGAATTCGGTGAGCAGTCTATCCTCAAGGGGTGAGGACTCTGGGAGTGCCGTGTCTGGTGGGATCGCGCGTAGAAGTGCATGTCGAATCTGTACATAGCGGTATGTTTCAGTGGGCCCCAGGCCGTATTGTTGCTGGAGGTGCTGGAAGGGAACAACCGTGCCCTTGTCCCAGAGGTCCCCAACTACCGAGATCCCTATGTCGTCCCACTTCGCAAAGCCTTTACAGGTCCTAAGGGTGCCCAGTGCCTTAGTGTCCCAAAGGGGCGTCAGCCTGGTGATTTTACCCTTCCATCCTAGGCGTGCCTGCGCCGTGTGCCAGAGTGTCGCTGTGTGGAATGTCGGGCCTAGCAGGGTCCTGACCTTCGGGTAGTTATACAGTACTGAGAGCATGCCATCAGTCCCCAGTTGTGACCAGTCTGCCTTGTATGTGGGGTCTTCTCTGGAAACGTGAATCCAGTGATTAATTACTTTTAGCTGTGATGCCCAGTAATACAATTGGAGATTGGGTAGTGCAATACCTCCCTCGTACCAACTCTTCACTAGTTTTGCCTGCGCTATTCGCGCCGGCCCGTTACTCCACAACAGACTGGAGACCAAGGCTGCTACTCGTCGGAAATACTGCGGGCTAACCATATAGGGGGAGTTTTCTAATACATACAGAAACCTCGGGAGAGCCATCATTTTGTAGAGAGCCGCGCGCCCTAGGAGGGTCAGTGGCAGCGTAGCCCAATACTGGACATCAGCACGCAACCTCTGCAGAGGCGGCTGCAAGTTTTCGACATAAAACTGTTTAGCATCTTTCGTCACATAAATACCCAAGTACTTGAAGGAAGAGGCGGTCACTGTAAGAGGGCAGTTAGCCGGCAACACCGGAGCCGGGCCAGTAAGTACATAGAGTATAGATTTGGCCCAGTTCAGGGTATACCCGGACGCTTTACCGTGTTCATCGCAGATCGCCAACAGGGCGGGTACCCCTTCAGTTGGGCCAGTCATGTATACTAACATGTCGTCGGCGTATAGGGAGACCTTGTCTTCCCACCCGTCGCTCCATGTGATTCCTCTAAATAACGGTGTCGATCGTAGCAGGATTGCCAACGGCTCCAACACTATCGCAAATAACAGGGGCGACAGCGGGCACCCTTGTCTTGTTCCCCTCCCTAGTGGAAAGGTCGAGGATATGCGTCCGTTCGCTACCACCTGCGCCATCGGCCGGGCGTAGAGCAGTCGCACCCATGCCATATACTGGGGCCCGAAGCCCATGCGGGTTAGTACAGCAAAAAGGTATTCCCACTCAACCAAATCAAACGCCATTTTAGCATCTAAGGAAAGTATCACAGCCTGTTCCTGAAGTAGATGCGCCTTTGCCAACACCCCGTGCACCCTTCGTAGATTAAGTGCTGTGCTTCTATGTGGCATAAAGCCCGATTGGTCAGGGTGTATTAGGGTAGTCAGATGTTTGGTTAGGCGGCTGGCCAGCAGCTTCGCCAGGACCTTTGCTTCTGCGTTGAGCAGCGAGATGGGTCGGTATGAGGTACAATCTGTTGGTGGCTTAGACGGTTTGGGGATAGCCACAATGGTGGCCGTGCGTTGATCGAGTGGGAGCAGCGCCTTTTGCAAGCTGTCGTTATACATGTCTAGGAGGGGCTTGGCCAGGATTGAGTCCATCGCCTTATACCACTCCACAGGAATTCCGTTCGGGCCTAGGGCTTTGCCTGATTGCAGCGCCTGTATCGCCAATTGGACCTCTCCCTCAGTCAGGTCTGCATCAAGTTCCTGCTGTGCTTCTGGCGAGATCACAGGGACAGGGATGTTGCTAAGTGAGTCTGTGGCCTCCCGCTCAGTGACTGGCCGTGTCGGCGTGTAGATGCTCTGGAAGTGGCAGGCTAGAGTCTGGATTATTTGCTCCGGGTGAGTTTGCAGCGCGCCGGTCGTGTCATAGAGTCCGTGTATCCCCTTGTTGCTGCCACCCCGCTTGTCTAGCCACGCTAGCATCTTCCCGGCCTTATCGCCCACATCATAGATTCTGTGTGCTGTACTCGCGAGGTGCCCTTTAGTGATCACGGTAAGAGTCACGGGTAATTTAATCAATTGTGGATTAGTCCAACATTTAGCTTTAAGGAGTATTCCTCAAGAGGTTCCAGAAACAGTTTTGGCTGTGGATGGCAAACCACTGAAATCCTGTCCCCATCACCGAGCAAACTGACCCAGTGGGGTCAACAGTGACAGTTGACAAACAAAGGCACGTGAAAAGTATCTCGCTAAACCTCAACCTCTGACCCTACTCGCAGGCAGGTCGCTCTCCACACTGCTGCACGGTTCTACCTGCATTGTTTTTGCCTAATCGTGTGTTTTTCCACTGTGCCTAACTTGCTTTCTTGCCCAGACTTGTTTTTATTCCTCTGTGCCTGTACCTGTTTTCTTGCCCAGACTTGTTTTTGTTCCTCTGTGTCTGTGCTTGCTTTCTTGCCCAGACTTGTTTTTATTCCTCTGTGCCTGTACTTGCTTTCTTGCCTAGACTTGTTTTTATTCCTCTTGGCCTGTACTTGCTTTCTTGCCCAGACTTGTTTTTATTCCTCTGTGCCTGTACTTGTTTTCTTCCCTGTTCTTGTTTTCTTACCTAAACTTGTTTTTCCTTCCTGTGCCCAGTTCTCCCGCGGCCCCCATCTGTTTTTCCCGCCGCTGTGTCCCTGCGGCCCCACCTCCTTGCAATCCCATTCACCGCCCGCTCCCGCCTCCCAGCTGCTCCTACCCCCCACATCCCCTCATATGGAGGGTGCGCCGCTGGCGTGACTAAGGCAAGCCCGTCTGCCCCCGTCTGAGCCTGGACCGCGCCCAGCGCCAGGACCCCTTGAACCCACAAACGCCACGACGCCCGACACCGCTATGATGCCAGAACCCTCCACGCACTCAACACCGGACGATCACACACCTGCTTCCTGGCCGCCTCGAAGCGCACCCACAAAGCTTTCACCTGCCGGAACTGCAGCTTCACAAGCATCCGCCCCGCCATGCTGCCGACCAGGGAAGAACCCAACAACTTCAGATGCATCCATCTCAACATCCGCTCCGCACGCAAACACGTCATTGAACTCAGGGACCTACTCGACTCAACCTCCCTAGACGACGCATTCCTGACAGAGACCTGGCTAAAACCCGCCTCGGCACCCGACATAGCCATAGCCGTCCCGGAAGGGTACAAGATCACCCGCAGGGACCGCATCAACGGAGCAGGAGGAGGAATCGCCATCGTCCACAGGAACACTTTCAGAGTCTCGACCAACACCGACGACACCCTCAGCACCGCCAAACACCTGCACTTCCAAACCACACCAACCCCAACACCACCCTCAGAGGAACCCTCATCTACAGACCCCCCGGACCCCGACCACAGTTCAGCGACTCCATCGCCGACTTCGTCAGCACACATGCCCTCGCCTCCATGGACTACATCCTCCTCGCGGACCTGAACTTTCACCTCGAGAACAACAACGACAGTTACTCCACCCCCCTGATAAACAACCTAGCCAACCTCGGACTCAGACAACTCGTAACAACACCCACCCACTCCATCAGTCACACGCTTGACCCTATCTTCTCTGCAATCCCCCACGTCTCCTTCAACCACACCACCGAACTCCACTGGACCGACCATCACTGCATCCACTTCACCTTCAAGAAACCCACCACCCACCACCACACCCAACAGATGCCTCGCCGCTGCTGGAGCAAAGTCACCGAAGACCAGCTAACCACCACCCTCGCCCAGAGCCCACCCGCCGACCCCGACACCACACCACCTCAGACAGTGGAGCAACGACTGCGCCAACACCCTCGCCCGATCAAGAAACCCTCCAACAGTCACACCAACAAAAAAAACAGCTGGTTCACTGAAGACCTCCTGGCCTCCAAGCAAACCTGCCAAAAGCTGGTGAAGATCTGGCTCCGTGACTGAACACCGGACAGCCACGCAGCCCACAAGAATGCCCCCCGCAGACACCATCACCTCATCAGATCTGCCAAAAGGGCCTCCTTCAAAGACCGCCTAGACAACAACGCGCACAACAGCAAAGAGCTCTTCAACATCGTGAAGGAACTCTTCAAACCCAGCTCCAACACCAATGACGTCCCACCCTCGCAAGACCTGTGCGACTTGCCAGCCACCTTCTTCCACTGCAAGATCACAGACATCCACAACAGCTTCAACGCCACGACCCCCCCGACATCCACTGAGACCTCAGCCTCCACGACCACCATCCGCACCAACAGCCTGCTCTCCTGGACCAACATCAACGACGACAACACCATCAAGATCATGAACACCATCCTTTCCGGATCTCCGTCAGACCCATGCCCACAACACATCTTCAACAAAGCCAGCACAGCCATCGCACCCCATCTCCGGAAAGTCATCAACACCTCCTTCGAGACAGCAACCTTTCCGGAGAGCTGGAAGCACGCCGAGATCAATGCCTTAGTCAAGAAACCCAAGGCAGACTCCAAGGACCTCAAGAACTTCCAGCCCATCTTCCTGCTCCCGTTCCCGACAAAGGTCATCGAGAAGACAGTCAACGAACAACTGACCCGCTACCTCGAGGAGTACAACATCCTGGACCCTTCCCAGTCCGGGTTCCACAGCAACCACAGCACCGAGACTACCCTCATCGCCGCCACCGATGACATCAAGTCCCTGCTGGACAACGGAGAAACGGCGGCCCTTATCCTCCTGGACCTGTCAGCCGCCTTCGACATGGTCTGCCACCACACACTACGAACACGCCTCCACAACACCGGGATCCAAGAGAAGGCCCTGGACTGGACCACCTACTTCCTCTCCGGCAGAACACAGAGCGTCCGTCTTTCCTCCTTCTGCTCCGAAGCCACTGAGATCATCTGCGGCATACCCCAGGGCTCATCCCTCAGCTCAACTCTGTTTAACATCTACATGGCACCGCTCGCCCACGACGCCCGTCAGCACGACCTCAACATCATCTCCTACGCCGATGACACCCAGCTGATCCTCTCCCTCACCAAGGACCCCCACACCGCAAAAGCCAACCTTCATGAAGGAATGAAGGCCATCGCTGAATGGATGAGGAACAGCCGATTGAAGCTGAACTCTGACAAGACGGAGGTCCTCATCCTCGGATCCACCCCTTCAGCCTGGGATGACTCCTGGTGGCCGACCGCACTGGGAACCGCCCCAACACCCACCAACCACGGAAGTAACCTAGGGGGGTCATCCTCGACTCCACCCTCTCCATGACTAAACAGGTCAAGGCCGTCTCATCCTCCTGCTTCAACACTCGCCACATGCTCCACAGGATCTACAAGTGGATCCCCACTGAAACGAGAAGAACGGTCACCCAGGCACTCGTCAGCAGCAGGTTGGACTACAGAAATGCCCTCTACACAGGAGCCTCGGCCAAACTCCAAAGACGGCTCCAACGCATCCAGAATGCCACTGCACGCCTGATCCTCGACATCCCTCGCCGCAGCCACATCGCACCCCACCTGAGAGACCTGCACCGGCTCCTGGTCAACAAGAGTATAACCTTCAAGCTCCTCACCCACGAACACAAGGCACTCCACAACACCGGACCAAAGTACCTCAACAGCGGACTCCGATTCTACACCCTCACCCACCAGCTCCGCCAACCTCGTCCTCGCCACAGTCCTCCGCTTTCGAAGAGTGAACTCCGGCGGCAGATCATTCTCCCACCTCACCGCCAAGACCTGGAACACCCTCCCCATCCACCTAAGGCAGACCCAAGAATAGGTATAAGATTTTTGGGAGTATCGACATTTTGACGGCATTAAGATTACCCAGCCAAGAGATAGTTAGGGATTTCCACCTCTGTAAATCCTCCAGGTCGATTTTCTTGCATTCTCATCAGTTTACCTGAGTCCACGTATCCAGGGTGGGGGTTGGTTGAAGTATCGGATATGATCTGCGGTCCATTGGTAAGGGGCAAGTGTTTTCAAGGCTGATATCTCCTCTTCCGGAATCGTAAGGTTTAAAGCCCAAGATTTGTCATGATTAATTTTAAGGCCTGACGCCCTTTCAAAGGACTGTAGTAGAGTGTGGAGTGCCAGGAAAGATACATGTGGGTGCGATAGCATAAGGATAAGGTCATCTGCGAATAGCGCTACCTTGTTTTGCCGACCTCCAAAGGTGAGGCCGGGGATGTCCGCATTCTGCCTGATCATCTCCCTTAAGGGTTCTATCACTAGTGCAAATAGCAAAGGGGACAGAGGGTAGCCCCGCCGTGTGCCCCTATGTATGAAAAAGGGGTCTGTAAGCTGCCCGTTAACCCGGACCCTCGCTTGGGGAGAAAGATAGGGGGCCATGATCATAGAAATCATGTTGCGTTCCAGTTCGATCTTGTGTAACACCGCTCAAAGAAAGCCCAAGTCCACCCAGTCAAACGCCTTCCCCCCGTCAAGCGACAGAAGGCAGGCCGGTATGTTCCAGTGGTGTGCCTTCCCTACCAGGTGTGCAATTCTACGCACATTGTCGGCTCCCGGTCTATTGCGGATGAAGCCAACTTGATCCTCCACCACAAGGCCAGGCATGTGGGGATCCAGGCGTTTAGCTAGCATTTTAGTATAAATTTTGTGGTCGGTGTTCAGCAATGCGATAGGACGGTAAGATGCACACAACGTGGGATCTTTTCCTGGCTTGGGGATAAGGGCTATTTCTGCCATACCCATGGAGGGTGACGGCCACTCCATGTCCAAAAAGGAATTATATAATGGCAGTAGGTATGGCTGGAGTTGTGCTATGAACTTACGGTAGAAAGAAGGTCAACGGCAAGCCGTCCGGGCCTGGCGTCTTCCTAAGGGGGATGTCTTTCAACACTGCTGTCAGTTCCTCTGCCGTGAGGGGACCGCCCATCCACTTAGCGTAGTGCGGGTGTATTGGAGTCCAGGGGCACTGGTTTAGAACATCATCGATATGGACTTGGGAGGGCACCTCTGCCGCATAAAGGGTAGTGTAATAGGTCTAAAGGCCTCGCAATTGGCTCGTTCCGAGGTGACCAATCCTCCCTCTGGCAATTGGATATTTGCTATGTGGGTCTTCCTGCTCGTGCCCGCAGGCGCTTTGCCAATAATCTACCCACTTTATCCCCCCCTCGAAATATCATTGTTTTAGGGCAAGCAGGGACGGCTAAGCTTTATTGGTGCGGAGGGTGCGAAGCTGACCCTGGAGATTAACAAGTGTCCGCCGGCTTGCGAATGGGGGATGCTCCTGATCCTGCTTCTCCAATTTCTTAATATCCTTGGAGAGGCGGGCTTCCCGCGATCGGTATAGATGTGATATGGCCGCAGATTGTCACCTTAAAGGCATCCCACACCACAGGGAATGGGCTCTCGGGTAGATCATTGCTTGCAAAGTAAGAGTCAATGGCAGTCTGTAGAGCCTCCACATTGGCTGGATTCCGCAGGATATGCGGTGGCAGGCGCCACCGCTCCAAACGGGTGGGTCAGGCGGCCGGATCCTGCAGGAGAAAATCAACATGAGCATGAACGGATATCGAGAAGTAGGACAAAGATGTTGCCAACGTATCCCGATAAGAGCGTGAAATATAAATAAATAATCAATACATGAGTATGAGCGATGGACATGCGAGTAGTACGAGTAATCCCGCACCTCGGGGGAGTGGTATCGCCAGGAGTCTTTCATGCCAAGGCCTTGTATCTGTTTCTGGAGTGCAGAGGACATGGCACCAGACCCGTTTGAGGCAGCTTCACTACGGTCCAGCGTGGGATCTCACACCAGGTTAAAAAATCACCACCCAAGATCAAAGAGGGGTCGCCCTGTGGCACTTGTTCCCTTAGGAGCGTTCGGAGGTAGGAGTCCTGCATCTGGTTTGGTGCGTAGACATTACACAAGGTGAGTATGCGTTTCCCAACTTCCTCTCCGTACTGATGAAACGCCCATCTGGACTACGAAAGAATTTGGGTTTCCCCTGCCTGATACCAGTTCTGCATAGAATAGCCACTCCAGCTGCTTTGGTGTTAGCTGCTGCCCAGAATTGGAGGGGATGTTTAGGGTGTGCCATGCGAGGGGTGTCTGCCTTCAACAGGTGGGTTTCCTGAAGAAAAATGATGTCTGGGCTGTGTTGTAATAAATAGCGCCACACTTGTTGTCTCTTGTTGGGCGAGTTAAGCCCCTTGACATTAAGGGCTAGTATCTTTAAAGGGTCGGGAAGAGCTATAATCATATCCGATCACAAGTTAGGCCTTCGTGCCACCATAGAGGACATGCCAGAGCAGAGGGGGGGGGGATCAGGAGCTGGCCCTCCCTACAGGGACAGGGACCCATCGTAGCCTTGTAATCTCCCGAGCAACATACCCGGTAGACAGAAAGAGGATAGGAAGAAGAGTTAGGTAATTAGGAGGAAAGAAGATAAAAAGATGCACAACCAACACTGACCATCCGGGCCACATTGTTCTGTTCAGGTCGCGGGCCAGCCTGTACCCTAAGGCTTACAATGCAACAGACTTCCAGTCTTGGTTTAGCTAAGGTGAAAGATTTGAACATACCATGCATTCCCAAATTTGTATGTTTGAATATTGGCAACAATAAATACATGCAGTATCGTGAGTATACATTAGGTGCCATGCTCTGCAATGGATCATACAATACATAAGACCCATATCAGCAGGGTTAGTTCGGCCCCCAGGCGCCAAATAAATGTCACTAGTCTCCTTGGTAACTCGAGAAGGTTTAAGATAAACAGGCCTGATCTATGCTATGTACAAACAGAACATGAAGGGGTGGTGACATCATATAGTGTTGGGATGTTATGCATAGATTGGATAAAGACCTTTACACTTTCCAAGGTGAAACAACACGTGTCCCTTCTTTCTGATTACCTGAATCGCGAAGATTTTTTATTGGGTCCCAGAAACTAACTTCAAAAGCGCTGCTTGTATGGAATCTAAAATGACCTATGGAAGATTTCTCAGCAGGAAGCTGCAGAGAGATTGTGCGAGATCGAAAGGGTTAATATGGAAAAGGCTGTCAGGATCCAGGCCCGGTGGAGCCATCCTGACTCTTACAATCGCAGGGCTGCCTACAAACTACAACTCCTAGAAGGCCTGGTGGGAGGAAGATGAGGCGTGTGGCATAAATTTGACTGGACACCAGCAGGTGTGCGTAATTCTTTTGTTCTCCTTACTTTGGACTTGTTCGGCTGACCAAGTCAGTTTCCATGGAATTTCGGAGCAGCGGAAGTCATTCCTCTTCAGTATCTGGAAATGTCAACAGCTTTTTTCACTCAGCTGCTCTCCGTCTGTGGGGGCTTCTTCTTTATGGTTTTGCTGCGGTTCTCTGGCAGTAGAGGGTGGCTGCTCCCAGCAGAACAATGCTTCCCCTGAAATAACAGTTTCGGTAGACACGCTGTCTGACTACATTTCTCTGAAGCATTCTCTTCTTCGTTTCTAGTGAAAGCAGTGATTCCAGGGATTCTTCCTTTCAAGGCAGCGGTATGAAAGTCAATTACAGACTCCCTCTCCTCACTTCTTCTCAGCCCAGGTGGGTGCTCCAACTTCCAGGTAGGAAGTACTATCTACATATAACAATGGCTGTTTGCTTCTTGAATGGGATTCCAGCAGGCTATGGAATTGCCTGATAAATCTAACAGTTATTTACCTGGAAGTCGACTCCCCCTTAAAAGACACCTGCATTATAAACATTTGTATACTTTCTACAGCTGTGGAATAAGTGACATTTTCTGAACTCTTTTTCTTTTTCATTGAAGACACAGAACCTTTAGTATGCAATACTTTTGTACAGTGAATTAGCATTCGCCTATCTATTTTAGCTACAACCTCATTTTTTTGCATCCTTTTTTTCTTTTTCTTTCCTATGCATGATTTCGGTATGCATGTCCGATGTATGATCCAATCAGTGCATTACTGTCTGAATTAGGGAAGAGACTATATTTAATATTGTGTTTTTTTATAGGTGTTTTCGCCATGAGGCATGGTAGCTCAATTTTGAGTCAGAGGAAGGATTTGCAAAGACGACTGCTCATTGAGGTATAGCTCAGTTCTTAGTGAGATTATATGAGAGTAGAAACGTTTGACATGTATCCTTATTGTGTTCTCTCTTGTTTTACAGGTTTCCTATTCCCAGCTGTTCGTTTCCTAATTCCCTACCCTAGCTTGATCGCCCTAATAATCTGTGGTTTTCTAATCAGAGTTGGGGATGTCAAGAGGTGGATATCTGTGCATCACCTGGATTTTGAGGAGTTCCCATCTCATTTTTATAAGAGTCTGACAGAATTACGCTCCCAAGAATCCTAAGTCCTCCTGATCAGGGTGATACATTAGGATGGCGTCTATGGAAGACGTGCTTCACGCATTGGTATTAGTGCAACAAGAGTTAGTCTCATCCCGAGCTGAAACTACAGCTCTTGGAGATCAAGTCGAGAAATTAACTAGAAACCCTTTTGATGTTTCAGCCTCGACCTCACAGATACAGGTTAACGTACCTTTGCCTATACCTCTAGCTAACCCACAGAGTGATACAGGAGATTCTCAAAAGATACAGGTGTATTTGACACAGATTATGTTGTATTTCTCATGCAAACCTGCTTCTTTTCAGAATAATTACTCCTGAGTTGCATTTCCTATTTGGTTGGTGCTGCAGCTAATTGGGCAGTGCCTTTAGTAAAAAAATATTCATGCTCTCTGACTGGAATGCTTTTCGTTGCAAAATCAAAAGAGTTTGACAGACGAGACACCACTTTCAGTGCTGATAGAGAATTGAAGAGAGTGAAGACAGGGAAAACATGATTTGGTGTCTTATCTAACCACCATTAATCGTTTAGTAGCAGAAACAGGGTGGCCTGAAGAGGAGGTCACTTTATTATCAGGGACTATGGGATGAAATGAAGGACATCCTAGACCAAATTGACCCTCAACCAACAAATTATACGGATTTAATTAATCTAACCTTATGTTTGGATCATTGATTGACCAAGAGAGGTGGGGGATAAAAAGAAAGGAGATCGATCCTATGCTCAAGGCCCTTTCTCTTCTAGTAAAAAAGTAGTGGTCTCTGATTTGTGCAAAGAACCAGAGCCGTCCGATGTCCAACAGTCTTTACCTCTAATAGATCATGATTAAAAAATCCCTTCCCTATCCATATACATATCAGTTCCCACCTGCACACACTCTTTTGGTGAATTGGACTTGGCACAACAACTTTAAGGTGTATTAGGGGTTTAAATCCTGAAGATAATTTTAGACCTTCTTTTTATAGATCATTCATACCTTTTTATTATGCTTTACAAAAGGAACCCTACACTTTCTTCACATGTGATTAACCACAAATCATGAACTTCTGACTTTTCTTCACTATTGCACAACTTCACTAACTTTAGTGGGAGTAGGCAAATGAAATGGTGATCGTTATTGCTTATATATATTTTGTATATTACATATTTGTAGCCCTGATGAAGTCGGCGGAAATTATCCATGAGACAAAACACGTGTTAGCTGCATTCTGTTCAGACTGCTTGTGATATTATCTATTTGGAATTCTGACGTTTGGAATAAAACAAAGCCATTACCATAACTAAGGACTGTTGGATTTACTTTGGAATGGACAATTGCTCAGGATAAGATTTTGTTCCTATCCATATCAGATCTTAAGGATACTTAATCACACATCTTTCTTCCCATGAGTCTTAAAAGTAACCATCAACAATCTCGGGTGTTGGTCATGATCAATTCGGGAGTCACGGGTAATTTAATCAATTGTGGTTTAGTCCAACATTTAGCTTTAAGGAGTATTCCTCAAGAGGTTCCAGAAACAGTTTTGGCTGTGGATGGCAAACCACTGAAATCCTGTCCCCATCACCGAGCAAACTGACCCAGTGGGGTCAACAGTGACAGTTGACCAACAAAGGCACGTGAAAAGTATCTCGCTAAACCTCACCCTCTGACCCTACTCGCAGGCAGGTCGTTCTCCACACTGCTGCACGGTTCTGCCTGCATTGTTTTGGCCTAATCTTGTGTTTTTCCACTGTGCCTAACTTGCTTTCTTGCCCAGACTTGTTTTTATTCCTCTGTGCCTGTACCAAGTTTTACCAAGTTTAAGTTTATTATGTTTTTGGCTCTCAAAAGAGGGCCACATAAAACAATCACATAGTTATACACCACTATTTACAATAAAATCACAAAGAACCAAAATAGAAAATCACAGCATAAGCACTGGCCGAACAATTATCCAACAACATCTCTAGGTATCATTAATAAATATCTAAAAACCCTTTAAAAAAGTTAAAAATTTTGAAACAGAACATTTCATTAGGTGGACAATAAAGGGCATGGAAAAAAGTTTTTACATTTAGGATTCCTAATTGTAGACAAATAGATTTTAACCATTTAGAGCGCAGTGGACGTAATGCAGGACAAATAAACAAAACATGATTTCGGTCCTGCACTGCATTATTACAGAGGTTACATACTGGAGATGATCCGTACCACTTTGCTAAAAAAGAATTTAGAGGAAGCAAATCATGTCTTAAAAGGTACCATAGCCTACGGACTCTATGAGGGATATTCCAAGAGAGATACTGCTGGGCCTGCTTTAGTGAGTACGTGCTTAAAAGTAAATCACTTCCTTTTTTTTTTTTTTTTCCGTGTTGGGCAGTCATATCCAGTTTAAAGCAGAGTTCCCAAGATGCATATTTCAGCTGAGACTTTAGTTGAGAAGGAGAAAGTAAGAACAAAGTACTTGCATCCAACTCTAACATTGTTACCGCTTTTCTAAAGTTTTTTACTAATAGGGAAAACTCATTTAGATTGCCCAGTAGTTCGTTTTTAATAGATCCCCATAAGGAACCCGATTTACCTCTGGCCAAACAGGCCACCCACCTTACTAGGGCAATCAACCCCTGTACCCAACAGCTCCGGAGGCCAAATTCCAGCCTGCATGATGACACAGAGCAAGCTGTATTAAGGGAAGAAATTCTTCTTAGTACCTTTCCTTCCATTACCTGCAAGAATCCCCAATGCCTTAACTCCACCAATTCTATTCCATACAGTAGAGTTGCAGGGATTTTTGCTCTATATACTTCCAAAAATCGTGCAAAGTGTCTTTTTCCTGTAGCAGAATACAAGGAACATAACCCCATACCATGAGCTAATGCTTTACGCAAATTATGCTCAATGTGGGGTTTCTCACTTAGGTTTGCTGAGATTATTTTACCTAAGAAAGTGTAAGTTTTAACCACCTCTAGTGTCTGTCCTCCTATAGCCCATCCAAAGTTTTTAGACCTACATTTTTTCCTTCCAAAAATGCACATGATTTTGCTTTTAGAAGCATTGATCTTCATAAAATGTGCTTCTGCAAATAAATGTAATGCTTGCAGGCGGTTAGACAAGCCCTTCGGAGTTAAGTCTAAGATGAGGATATCATCCGCATACATTAAAACCGAAATGGATGTACCTCCAATTACAGGGGCTAACCCACCACATGCAGCAATGGAAGCAGGTAGGTCTACAGTATATAATGAAAACAATATAGGGGCCAATATACACCCCTGTTTTAATCCATTCGGAGATGGGATAGACTGTGAAAGGCCCCTTTCTGTGCCTTTTAACACCTTACACCATGTGTTAGAGTGGAGGGATTTTACAAGTTCGAGTAACTGTGGTGGCATACCCAATGCAGCGAGCTTTCTCCACAGCGTCGGACGGTCCACCTTGTCAAACGCTGTGGAGAAGTCTATGAATGCCGCATATATTCTACCTCCTCGAGCTCGTACATATTTGTCCACAATCACTTGAAGAGCTGTTAAATTATCAAGTGTACCATGCTCTTTACGGAACCCGGTTTGTTCCAGAGGTAAGATTCCATTTGCCTCCACCCAATCAGTGATTAATATTAAAAGACATTTAGCAAAAACTTTCCCTATAGAATCCAGTAAAGCTATTAAACGGTAATTCATGGGTTTATCCCGCTCTCCCTTCTTAAATATGGGTATTAGTATACTTCCCCTCCAAGATGTAGGAACTAATCTCAATAAGAAGCAGGCTTTAAACACAGGAAGGAGAATCCTACTCCATGAGGTGACATCTTGCTTCAGTATTGAAATGGGCAACTCGTCCGGACCCATTGCTCCGGATGAGCGCATACTCTTGATCACGGAAGCAATGGATTTCTCAGACGGGAGCTCCGTAATATACCCACTATCCAAGACAGGGTCACAATCTTCACCCTCTACGCCATTAGACGCATACAGATTCAATATAAATAAAATCCAGACATCTTCAGGAATAGAGATTGGAATAGGGGAAGTTCTTGCACCACATCCCTTACCAATTATGGACCAGAATTCTCTTGATTTACCAAAGACAGAAGCCTCCCCTAAACTAATCCAGAGTGAGTCTTCTTTATCTTTTTTTAATTTTGTTCTCAGTCTGGTCCTCCTTCTTTTTAGTAAGGCTAATTTATGATCATTTTCCCTGGATCTAAATAGGAACTGTTGCCTCACAAGTTTATTTATTTCTTTATTTAAGGGTAATAATATACTAGGAACGAAGTTCAACTTCCTAGGATATCTTGGCTTCTTTGCAGTTGCAGTAAGCTTCTTCATAAGGATTTCAAAGTATAAGAATTCCCTGCCCTGCCATTCTTCTAGTTCAAGTAAAGTTTGTGCAAGAATGTTTTGCACATCCTATATAGTGGTAGGGTTCCAGAAGCATCTTTCGGACTTACAATGGAAAGAAACTCCTCTATTACTTAAGGACCAAGAATCAGTGTCCGGAGGTTGTAATGAGACAGTTATACTGATCACATTGTGGTCGCTCAAGGAGGATTGAGAAATCATTATGTCCTGAATAAAAGAGAAAGTGTCATAGTCCGTAATTACATAATCCAGGATGGATTCACCCTTAGGGGATCTATGAGTGAAATTAGCGGGAATATCAGATGGCATCCTACCATTTACAATTAGCCCCTCTAAATAGCTAAGTTCTTCTAGCAGTATCTTTCCTCTTTTGCTAGTTTTTATTTTATTAGGAAAGATTGATTGGGGTATATTGTATGCCTCTTCCTTAGACTTATTTCTAAACAAGTCTATGCTTAGGTTAGAAACTTTGCAGTTTAAATCACCCACGAGTAAAATATAAGGGGGCTGGTCAAGCTCTAATAGTTGTTTAACATAGGAAAACATTCGCTTCAAAACAGTACTAAAAATATCTTCAGGTGGAATGTATGCATTTATAATTACCAGAAAGGACTGGCTACCTACACTAGCTAGATTATTAATAGTTATTGCTTGAAAAAGGTTACTTGTGTCAACATAATGGGAAAATTGCCATTGTAATGAATTAGACAAGAGGCAAGCAATTCCACCTTTTGCGTGACCTTTTTTTGATGGTGTAGCTGCAGCCTCAAGCACAAAATAATCTTTCCCCCCGTATAGGATATTTTTACACCAGGTTTCTTGAATACATATTACGTCTGCATTCAAGGAGAATAAGAAATCAAGTTTCTCTGGTCGATTATGTAGCCCTGCTGCATTCCAGGATATGACTTTTAAATGACTGTTAAAGATGTTGAAACAGTCTTGGATTATTCGATATATTATTAGATAAAACTCCTGGCAACCAGTTCCACCGATGATTATCTTCAATTGTAGGAATAGTGAAGTTCATGGGGATAGGGAGTACCTGGGAAACCATACGTTTACCTCTAGAGATCCAGATTTTTAGGTCTTTATTGTATGGGGACGGGTCTTCCTGCCTAAAACCCGACTTTGTGGCCCCTTCTCTAGAGAAAATATCCTTTCCCTTATTAAAAAAGGGTAACACATCAATCCCTCTACATTGAAATGATTCCGCCTGTTGAAGGACAAGGTTAGCAATTATTTTAGAACAGAATTTTACCCGTACTCGTAGCCCATTTTCAAATCTTATTAAGGAAACCAAGTCAATGTCACTCGACAGAATAAGTTTTAAACTTTCAATATCCTTAAAGCAATTAAGCAACCATGACCTGTTTAAGTATAGGTCAGAATCAAATAAGGGCAGAAAGTCCAGTGTCAAAGTATCCACATAAGAATTAGGGGCTTTAAAGAGTACAGGGGAAGAGTTCGTGGCCACAACAGCCGGCAGCCGAAAAATAGGCGCTGATGGATTAAGTGTCCCTGTTGCAGCAGGAATAGTTCTTGTCACCTCTTCCATTGGGGCTGGGGGCACTAATCCATTATCCTCTTGACAAGGGGCTCCCCCAACATTAGCATGAACATCAAGGGGACCTTCGACTACAAAGCCAGTAGTGCACACAGCAGCCTCATTAGAAGAAGTGTTCAGTAAAGAATTATCTTCAATTTCTACAACATCAAGCGCTCCTGAATTTATATGCTTTTGGAAAATAATTTGCCTCTGTCTTTTCTTCTTATACTTGCGAACAGGTTTCCTATATTTCCCTTTGTTCTTTCTGCTTTTTTCTTTTACTTTTCCATTTACAAAGAGACTTCCTTCAAGTTCTTTTTTATCCTGGTTGAAGATCGGAAATAATTCATTTCCAGCATTCTGGTTCACATTCACCAAACTTTCTTCCTTTAGGGAAGGTTCAGATTCCTTCCTGCAATTTGAGGCGAATGGGGTAGGCATCCCTGAGGGCTCATGTATGTCAACCACTACTGGCATACCCACAGGCGCATTTTTTACCAGTAAATGAATGCTGTCCGGGACTTTCTGCACAACAGTCTCCAGGGGAGAAGTAGTACCATTTTCAGTATTTTTTGCCAATAGTACTTTCAATATCTGTGTAACTGAGTCCAAGATGCAATCAGAGCTCCCAACAAATTTGCCCAATAAAAACAATATGGAAGCCAGTAAATGTTCTAGTGCTATCAGGGAATCAGAAATAGGTTTATCATCTTTAGGGAACCCAGAAGCAGTAAGAGGGCAGATACCGGATAAATTAAGTTGTGGAGTCCTAGAATCATTCTGCAATGAAGGGATGTCATTAGGAGTTATAGATGGAGTAATGCTATATAGCAATAATCCTGACGGTGTGTCTCCGTTTGGTGTCTTACTAGGATCAGGATGTTTCAAAATTCTGTCGTCCATATAGCGACCACACAATTCAAGATCGATACTGGACGGAAAAGACTCTTCTTTTATAGCCACGACCAGACTTTCTGCAATCTTAAAAATGTTAGGCAGAGGGACTTTCGTATCTGCTATCATATTATCGGGATGCTCTCCTCTTAGCGAACCTACTGGGAGGTTAGCATCGGTAGTTGTAGACAGAGAAGGCAAGTTTTTTTCCGGAGCTGGCTCGAGATTAAGATCTTTCTCTACATCAGACTGTGCATCCGTCAATAGTATCATCTCAGAATCAGCAGCTATCGGGACTGCCACAGTCTTATCAACAGGTTTTTCCCATAATTTCAGCAGCTGCATCTGTCCCTTCAGTAATACACTATTATCATGTTTATTCCTCAAGGGGTTAGATCTAGTTTTTATACATGACCTTCCCCCTAGGACTCTTCCAGAGCGTAATTTCTTTGCAGTCATGTTGAAATGAAAAGTAACCAACCAAGCAGCAGGCTTTTGCACAGAAGATATATATAAATAACGATAATTAGTCCATAAAAATGAATCCACAGAGAAATTGAGGTTAGATATTCGGCCAGTATACAGAAATATCTCCCTCACAGGTTACACACCTCTCAGTCACTAATAGGCCTTGCTTAGAAAACAAAATACAAATAACAGGGCCCAGCCCGGCCTACCTCGGCCACCGAGGGCCACAGAGGGCCCGGCCCGCCCTTTGCCCGGGCTTCGCCCGGCGTCCCGCGAGACTGGGGTGACGCTGAATTTCAGCGCCTCCTGGCGCGCTAATGTCGCGGCGGGTGCCGCTAAGGCTGCTGGGTTATGTAGTCTTTGGCCCTCGCACCGCGCTCCACTCGGCGGCCAGACCCCGAGATGGTAATGGGGTCAGGCGGCGGGAGGCGGGTGGGCAGATAACCAAGTTTCAGCAATCCTCGTCGGGCAAATGGTTTCAAAGATCAACAGGAGACACGGCAGAGTCAGCTGCAAAATGCTCAGAGTTCCACCCCCTCGACCGGGGTGACGCTGTATTTCAGCGCCTCCTGGCGCGCAAATGTCGCGGCGGGTGCCGCTAAGGCTGCTGGGTTATGTAGTCTTTGGCCCTCGCACCGTGCTCCACTCGGGGGCCAGACCCCGAGATGGTAATGGGGTCAGGCGGCGGGAGGCGGGTGGGCAGATGACCAAGTTTCAGCAATCCTCGTCGGGCAAATGGTTTCAAAGATCAACACGAGACACGGCAGAGTCAGCTGCAAAATGCTCAGAGTTCTGTGCCTGTACCTGTTTTCTTGCCCAGACTTGTTTTTGTTCCTCTGTGTCTGTGCTTGCTTTCTTGCCAAGACTTGTTTCTATTCCTCTGTGCCTGTACTTATTTTCTTGCCCAGACTTGTTTGTATTCCTCTGTACCTGTACTTGCTTTCTTGTCCAGACTGGTTTTTATTCCTCTGTGCCTGTACTTGCTTTCTTGCCCAGACTTGTTTTTATTCCTCTGTGCCTGTACTTGCTTTCTTGCCCAGACTTGTTTTTATTCCTCTGTGCCTGTAATTGTTTTCTTCCCTGTTCTTGTTTTCTTGCCTAAACTTGTTTTTCCTTCCTGTGCCCAGTTCTCCCGCGGCCCCCATCTGTTTTTCCCGCCGCTGTGTCCCTGCGGCCCCACCTCCTTGCAATCCCATTCACCGCCCGCTCCCGCCTCCCAGCTGCTCCTCCCCCACCACATCCCCTCATATGGAGGGCGCGCCGCTGGCGTGACTAAGGAAAGCCCGTCTGCCCCCGTCTGAGCCTGGACCGCGCCCAGCGCCAGGACCCCTTGAACCCACGAATGCCACGACGCCCGACACCGCTACGATGCCAGAACCCTCCACGCACTCAACACCGGACGATCACACACCTGTTTCCTGGCCGCCTCGAAGCGCACCCACAAAGCTTTCACCTGCCGGAACTGCAGCTTCACAAGCATCTGCCCCACCATGCTGCCGACCAGGGAAGAATCCAACAACTTCAGATGCATCCATCTCAACATCCGCTCCGCACGCAAACACGTCATTGAACTCAGGGACCTACTCGACTCAACCTCCCTAGACGTCGCATTCCTGACGGAGACCTGGCTAAAACCCGCCTCGGCACCAGACATAGCCATAGCCGTCCCGGAAGGGTACAAGATCACCCGCAGGGACCGCATCAACGGAGCAGGAGGAGGAATCACAATCGTCCACAGGAACACTTTCAGAGTCTCGACCAACACCGACGACACCCTCAGCACTGCCAAACACCTGCACTTCTAGACCACACCGACCCCAACACCACCCTCAGAGGAACCCTCATCTACAGACCCCCCGGACCCCGACCACAGTTCAGCGACTCCATCGCCGACTTCGTCAGCACACATGCCCTCGCCTCCACGGACTACATCCTCCTCTGGGACCTGAACCTTCACCTCGAGAACAACAACAACACCAACTCCACCACCCTGATAGACAACCTAGCCAACCTCGGACTCAGACAACTCGTTACAACACCCACCCACTCCATCGGTCACATGCTTGACCCCATCTTCTCTGCAATCCCCCACGTCTCCTTCAACCACACCACCCAACTCCACTGGACCGACCATCACTGCATCCACTTCACCTTCAAGAAACCCACCACGCACCACCACACCCAACAGATGCCTCGCCGCTGCTGGAGCAAAGTCACCGAAGACCAGATAACCACCACCCTCGCCCAGAGCCCACCCGCTGACCCCGACACCACACCACCTCAGACAGTGGATCAACGACTGCGCCAACACCCTCGCCCGATCAAGAAACCCTCCAACAGTCACACCAACAAAAAAACAGCTGGTTCACTGAAGACCTCCTGGCCTCCAAGCAAACCTGCCAAAAGCTGGTGAAGATCTGGCTCCGTGACTGAACACCGGACAGCCACGCAGCCCACAAGAATGCCACCCGCAGACACCATCACCTCATCAGATCTGCCAAAAGGGCCTCCTTCAAAGACCGCCTAGACAACAACATGCACAACAGCAAAGAGCTCTTCAACATCGTGAGGGAACTCTCCAAACCCAGCTCCAACACCAATGACGTCCCACCCTTGCAAGACCTGTGTGACTTGCCAGCCACCCTCTTCCACTGCAAGATCACAGACATCCACAACAGCTTCAACGCCATGACCCCTCCGACATCCACTGAGACCTCAGCCTCCACGACCACCATCCGCACCAACAGCCTGCTCTCCTGGACCAACATCAACGACGACAACACCATCAAGATCATGAACACCATCCTTTCCGGATCTCCGTCAGACCCATGCCCACACCACATCTTCAACAAAGCCAGCACAGCCATCGCACCCCATCTCCGGAAAGTCATCAACACCTCCTTCGAGACAGCAACCTTCCCGGAGAGCTGGAAGCACGCCAAGATCAATGCCTTAGTCAAGAAACCCAAGGCAGACTCCAAGGACCTCAAGAACTTCCAGCCCATCTCCCTGCTCCCGTTCCCGGCAAAGGTCATTGAGAAGACAGTCAACGAACAACTGACCCGCTACCTCGAGAAGTACAACATCCTGGACCCTTCCCAGTTCGGGTTCCACAGCAACCACAGCACCAAGACTGCCCTCATCGCCGCCACCCATGACATCAAGTCCCTGCTGGACAATGGAGAAACGGCGGCCCTTATCCTCCTGGACCTGTCAGCCGCCTTCGAGATGATCTGCCACCACACACTACGAACATGCCTCCACAACGCCGGGATCCAAGAGAAGGCCCTGGACAGGACCACCTACTTCCTCTCCTGCAGAACACAGAGTGTCCGTCTTCCCTCCTTCTGCTCCGAAGCCACCGGGATCATCTGCGGCATACCCCAGGGCTCATCCCTCAGCTCAACTCTGTTTAACATCTACATGGCACCGCTCGCCCACGACGCCCGTCAGCACAACCTCAACATCATCTCCTACGCCGATGACACCCAGCTGATCCTCTCCCTCACCAAGGACCCCCACATCGCAAAAACCAACCTTCATGAAGGAATGAAGGCCATCGCTGAATGGATGAGGAACAGTCGATTGAAGCTGAACTCTGACAAGACAGAGGTCCTCATCCTCGGATCCACCCCTTCGGCCTGGGATGACTCCTGGTGGCCGACCGCACTGGGAACCGCCCCAACACCCACCAACCATGGAAGTAACCTAGGGGGGTCATCCTCGACTCCATCCTCTCCATGACTAAACAGGTCAAGGCCGTCTCATCCTCCTGCTTCAACACTCGCCACATGCTCCGCAGGATCTACAAGTGGATCCCCACTGAAACGAGAAGAACGGTCACCCAGGCACTCATCAGCAGCAGGTTGGACTACAGAAACGCCCTCTACACAGGAGCCTCTGCCAAACTCCAAAGACGGCTCCAACGCATCCAGAATGCCTCTGCACGCCTTATCCTCGACATCCCTCGCCGCAGCCACATCGCACCCCACCTGAGAGACCTGCACTGGCTCCTGGTCAACAAGAGGATAACCTTCAGGCTCCTCACCCACAAACACAAGGCACTCCACAACACCGGACCAAAGTACCTCAACAGCGGACTCCGCTTTACACCCTCACCCACCAGCTCCGCCAACCTCGTCCTCGCCACAGTCCTCCGCTTCCGAAGAGCGAACTCCGGCGGCAGATCGTTCTCCCACCTCACCGCCAAGACCTGGAACACCCTCCCCATCCACCTAAGGCAGACCCAAGAATAGGTATAAGATTTTAGGGAGTATCGACATTTTGACGGCATTAAGATTACCGAGCCAAGAGATAGTTAGGGATTTCCACCTCTGTAAATCCTCCAGGACAATTTTCTTGCATTCTCATCAGTTTACCTGAGTCCACGTATCCAGGGTGGGGGTTGGTTGAAGTATCGGATATGATCTGTGGTCCATTGGTAAGGGGCAAGTGTTTTCAAGGCTGATTATCTCCTCTTCCGGAATTGTTAGGTTTAAAGCCCAAGATTTGTCATGATTAATTTTAAGGCCTGACGCCCTTTCAAAGGACTGTAGTAGAGTGTGGAGTGCCAGGAAAGATACATGTGGGTGCGATAGCGTAAGGATAAGGTCATCTGCGAATAGCGCTACCTTCTTTTGCCGACCTCCAAAGGTGATTCCGGGGATGTCCGCATTCCGCCTGATCATCTCCGCTAAGGGCTCTATCACTAGTGCAAATAGTAGAGGGGACAGAGGGTAGCCCTGCCGTGTGCCCCTATGTATGAAAAAGGGGTCTGTAAGCTGCCCGTTAACCCGGACCCTCGCTTGTGGAGAAAGATAGGGGGCCATGATCATAGAAATCATCTTGCGTTCCAGTTCTTGTGTAACACCGCTCAAAGAAAGCCCAAGTCCACCCAGTCAAACGCCTTCCCCCCGTCAAGCGACAGAAGGCAGGCTGGTATGTTCCAGTGGTGTGCCTTCCCTACCAGGTGTGCAATTCTACGCACATTGTCGGCTCCCGGTCTATTGCGGATGAAGCCAACTTGATCCGGCTCCACAAGGCCAGGCATGTGGGGATCCAGGCATTTAGCTAGCATTTTAGTATAAATTTTGTGGTCGGTGTTCAGCAATGCGATAGGACGGTAAGATGCACACAACGTGGGATCTTTTCCTGGCTTGGGGATAAGGGCTATTTCTGCCATACCCATGGAGGGTGACGGCCACTCCATGTCCATAAAGGAATTATATCATGGCAGTAGGTATGGCTGGAGTTGTGCTATGAACTTACGGTAGAAAGAAGGTCAACGGCAAGCCGTCCGGGCCTGGCGTCTTCCTAAGGGGGATGTCTTTCAACACTGCTGTCAGTTCCTCTGCCGTGAGGGGACCGTCCATCCACTTAGCATAGTGCGGGTGTATTGGAGTCCAGGGGCACTGGTTTAGAACATCATCGATATGGACTTGGGAGGGCACCTCTGCCGCATAAAGGGTAGTGTAATAGGTCTAAAGGCCTCGCAATTGGCTCGTTCCGAGGTGACCAATCCTCCCTCTGGCAATTGGATATTTGCTATGTGGGCCTTCGCTGCTCGTGCCCGCAGGCGCTTCGCCAATAATCTACCCACTTTATCCCCCCCCTCGAAATATCGTTGTTTTAGGGCAAGGAGGGTCCGCTAAGCTTTATTGGTGCAGAGGGTGCGAAGCTGACCCCGGAGATTTGCAAGTGTCCGCTAGCTTGCGAATGGGGGATGCTCCTGATCCTGCTTCTCCAATTTCTTAATATCCTTGGAGAGACTATCTTCAATGCGGCGGGCTTCCAGCGATCGCTATAGATGTGGTATGGCCGCGGATTGTCACCTTAAAGGCATCCCACACCGCAGGATATGCGGTGGCAGGCGCCACCGCTGCAAACGGGTGGGTCAGGCGGCCGGATCCTGCAGGAGAAAATCAACATGAGCATGAACGGATATCGAGAAGTAGGACAAAGATGTTGCCAACGTATCCCGATAAGAGCGTGAAATATAAATAAATAATCAATACATGAGTATGAGCGATGGACATGTGAGTAGTACGAGTAATCCCGCACCTCGGGGGAGTGGTATCGCCAGGAGTCTTTCATGCCAAGGCCTTGTATCTGTTTCTGGAGTGCAGAGGACATGGCACCAGACTCGTTTGAGGCGGCTTCACTACGGTCCAGCGTGGGATCTCACACCAGGTTAAAAAATCACCACCCAAGATCAAAGAGGGGTCGCCCTGTGGCACTTGTTCCCTTAGGAGCGTTCGGAGGTAGGAGTCCTACATCTGGTTTGGTGCGTAGACATTACACAAGGTGAGTATGCGTTTCCCAACTTCCTCTCCGCATTGATGAAACGCCCATCTGGACTACAAAAGAATTTGGGTTTCCCCTGCCTGATACCAGTTCTGCATAGAATAGCCACTCCAGCTGATTTGGTGTCAGCTGCTGCCCAGAATTGGAGGGGATGTTTAGGGTGTGCCATGCGAGGGGTGTCTGCCTTCAACAGGTGGGTTTCCTGAAGAAAAATGATGTCTGGGCTGTGTTGTAATAAATAGCGCCACACTTGTCTCTTGTTGGGCGAGTTAAGCCCCTTGACATTAAGGGCTAGTATCTTTAAAGGGTGGGGAAGAGCTATAATCATATCTGATCACAAGTTAGGCCTTCGTGCCACCATAGGAGACATGCCAGCACAGAGGGGGGGGGGGAGATCAGGAGCTGGCCCTCCCTACAGGGACAGGGACAGGGACCCATCGTAGCCTTGTAATCTCCCGAGCGCCATACCCAGTAGACAGAAAGAGGAAAGGAAGAAGAGTTAGGTAAGTAGGAGGAAAGAAGAGAAAAAGATGCGCAACCAACACTGACCATCCGGGCCACATCGTTCTGTTCCAGTCGCAGGCCAGCCTGTACCCTAAGGCTTGGGGGGCCCAGAGACGTCACTTTCTCAGGAACAGATGAGGGTAGGTCTTCTGCTGCACTCGAGTTCATCCAGGTGGAGGGCTCCGGCACCAGCTACACTGCGTAGGGGGAGTTGGGGTGGCGCCTATAACGCAGTGGCAAACATTGAAACAACCAGGTGAGGGCCATGGTGTCAGGTTTCAGGGTACATTACGGATACATGTGTCGACCATCAAGGGAATGAAGAATCCAGGTCCGTCTCGGATTTGTCCCCCTCCAGGGACCTGATGTGCTCAATAATGTCCTGTTTAGCCTGTGAAGATGTTTGCTCATCCAGGGGTGGTGAGCGTCTGCGCCGGCACACGGTGGACCAGGACTGCTTGGCAGGCAACCATGCAGGAGGCGGAGGACGGGTGGGACTGACAGATCGTGAGGCGGAAAGTCGGAGTAGTTGAGCCGTTTCTTGGTAGGATCGTAGCACTCGGCGCTTAGACTCCCATGGAAAAATGAGGGCGAATTTGTGACCCCACTGGTACGAAACGCCCAGGCTATGCACTTTGTCTGTGACAGGCTTTAAGTCATAGCGGCGTCGCAAGGTAATGGGCGCTAGGTCCTAGAATATCTGGGACTTGTTTCCACCATATGTGAGGCCCTGCTTGGCTCTCTCCGCCCGAAGAATAGCTTCTTTCTCTGTAAAGAAGTGGACCCTGGTTAAAATGTCCGGGAGGAGACCCGACCGGCCTGCGGGCCTGGAGATCCGGTGAGCCCGGTGCAAAGTAGGCTGGGAGGCGTCGTCATCTCCCCAGAACTCGTGGAATAGCTGCGCCATATAGGTCATTATGTCCTTTCCTTCCACCCCAAGAGGGACCCCCTGGATGAGGAGGTTGTTCCGGCGACTTTGATTTTCTAGGTCTTCCTGCTTCAGCTGCAGCTCTAGGTGCTGGTCCTCAAGGGCGGCAAGGCGCTGCCAGAGTTGCTCTTGATCCTCTGTGCGGGCATCCACTGTCTTCTCCAACCTGTCCACTCGCTCGCCCAGGTCTGTGACGACCTTCTTGAGTTCCCGAACACATGAATTGTCTTCGGAGCGTAGTGAGCCTATTTCGGTTTTGAGCTCAGACATGAAGGTGGCCACGAATGCTTGTGTTACCGGTGGCGAGTCTCCTTCAGCCAACGGGGTCACCTCAGCGGGAGCAGACAAACCTGCCTTGCCCCACATTGCTACCACAGTGGTATCTTTAGAGGTTGTTGCCGGAGTGGCCTTGCCTCTGTTGGTGCGTGTCATTTTTGCAGCGTAAGTCTGCTACAAAGTGCCAGGTTTGATGGGCAGCAAGGAGCCGTGTGATTACTTGCTAGGGCCTCCGACTGCCAAGCGGGTCTCCCCCACTACCTCGGTGCACGTTCCAAATAGAGATAGCAGGTGCTGGGATGTTAGTCCCCTGGTCCCGTCTAGTGCGATGAAGTCTCCAAAATCTAGGTCTAGACTGCCTGTTGTAACCACCACCGACCCACTTAGCTTCCAGAAGGCCCAGCAAAGGGCGGTCCAATCTCGGGACAGCCAAAGCCCTGCAACGGGTCCCAGCCCTGTCCCAGTCCGTCGCAGCCCGCACAGGCCGGGAAGGCTTCAGAGGGGCCACCTGGCAGGGACTGCTTCAAACCGCTTCGTGAGGGTGGCCAGGCACAAAGTCCGGGCATGTAGTCAGGGGTCGTTCCGCTGGGGCAGAAACAAATGCATTCGGTATAGGCCAGTTGGGCGGTAGGCCGGTGGGGTGTCAAAGGTACCTTTGCACATAAACGTCTCTAGGTGGGTGTGGAGGGACCGTCCAGTGAGGTGCGTGGCCACACCAAAGACTTGCTCACTGGGGCAACAGCATCCATCTCGCAGTGGGAGTGCAGGGCTTGTGTCTCACAGGGGCAGTGCAGAGATGACAGTATTCTAGTGTGGTCGATAAAGGTCACAGGCGGGTTCCCACTCCCAGCGGCCGCCAGGCAGTGGCACACTTTTCCCACAGAGTTGGTGCAAGGAATGGTCCTCACAGGGGCAGCACAAGAGCACCTTTAGGCCAAGGGGTCCAGGAAGGCCTCCAGTGGGCCCCTCTCAGAGTGATCGCCAGGTAGCCCAGGGGGGGCGGACAAGTGCAAAAGCAGGGTGTAATGTCAGCACATCATTCCTCTTTGCAGGGGTAGCGATCCTTTACCCCTTCGCCGCTATGTGCAAGGCCAAGGCACATCAGGGAAAAGCAGGGCCGGGCCCGCCGCATTTGGGTCCTCTATACTTCTTTTTTTCAGCCCTTCCCCCGAATGGAGTAGTGTCTGCGGGCCAATGTGAGGGGGCAGTCTGGCAAGTTGTACTCCTACAGCGACTGTCCTTTCTTCACCTAGCTGCTCAGAGAGGGTCCCTCACCGGGGCTTCTTAGGGTGCGCTTGCAGGGCTTCACCGTTGATGAGTCTTCTGGGAGTTCCCTCGTTTGGGCTGCGGGATGGAGACCACAGGGTACAGGGGCCTGGCGCGCAAACAGAGTAGCTGTCCTCCCCTCCGGGGTAACGGTCCCGCACTCCCCTACTTCCCACAGCGGAGCCTCCGCACGCCAAATCCACAGCGCACCAGGGGGGGGGCAGGGCCAGGCTCCTCGCCGATGGGATCCACTGTCCGCTGCTGCAGCCAACTTCAGCCCTTGATTGCGCCACTCACTGTCTCTCCGCTCTAGCGCCGATCACCCACCTCTCCAGCCATTCGCTGCCGTCTCTAGGCTGGCTCCGCCAGCCTCAAGATGACGGCCAGCCGGTACCGCCGCGGGATTGTCAGGCAGTTCGCAGTGTCACCGGCTCGTCCAATGCCTCAGGGGTGCCCCGTCACTCTTGCCAGGGCACCACTACACCGGCAGGGCCCCAGGACAGCCAAAGCAGCACTCGTGTGGTTCTTGTCAGGCGCCGGACCTGGAGCATGCAAAATGGCGGCTGCCGCAGTTAGTAGGGGGAGGCCGGGACAGCTCTGCAGTTACCCCTCAATCGGCACAGTCTCCGCGCCGCCAGCTCACCAGGAGATGCTCCTCTCCGAGCGCCACCTCTGCGCCACAAAAAGTGGAAGCAATCGGGCCCCAGCTCCGCTTTAAATTGCTTGGAAAGGCAGTGTTCGGCCGGAGCTCCCGTAGCGTGTGTCTCACCTCATCTGCAGTGAGACCACGCCCCCCCCCCCTAATCACTGCTTTTCAAAATAATGCTATGTTTCTTGCATAGCATTCATTCTCCAATAGTTGGAGTGCAAGATAGGCCGGGCGACATTGCCTCAAACACCACATTTTTTAAATTCGAAGAATCCACCTTTTTCTATGTTCCCCGTAATATTTACAAAATAAAACAATATGGATAGTGGTTTGGGTTGCAACCCCATTGCAAGGGCAGGGACCTAAATTTTCCGACCAATCATTTATTGTAGGAAATGAAACTAGATGGTAAAAAGAATCTAGTCTGAATCAAACCAGAACAAATCTATTGTATCCTGTTCCATGATATGTCAAATACAGTTGCATTTCTGTAGACCAAAGAATCATCTGGTTTAGGCGGACTGTCGACTTGTGGGTTTCACTACCGTATCTAAGTTCTTCCAGGTGTACCATACAATATTTTTTAAAATATTTCCTGGAGATATTATTCAACTTAGATGGGTTATTACAAAATTCAGACTGTCCTAAGTCCGTCATAATATCTTTGATGTACTTCAGCCATCTAATGGCTAGGGCTTGCTCTAATTTAAGGGAATCTCTTATAACGCTTTGGTTAAATGTTGTTTTTGTTGAGTGTAGGAGAGTAGGGCCTGCTTCCTAAGGTTACCCCCACTTTTTGCTGTGTTTCGCTGGTATTTCGACTTTAGTCTGGCTGTGGCCCTGCTAATCATGACCACAGCCTAGCTGTTCTCTCTCTAGATTATTACCATGTACTTTAGGTACATACCAGATAGGTTACTAGGTCACCCTTGTTGGTCCCTGTATATGGTACCTTAGGTACCCAGGGCATAGGTACCCCAGAGGCCTGCCAGGGGATGAAGCATGTAGAATGCCACCCCTGGTAAGCCTTCCAAAATGGTACCACAGGTCTGCACCTGCAGCCTGGGTAAGGTGGTGTAATCACCCCTTATTTAGATATTATATACCTATATCTACATATATCTACATACATACATATATATATATATATATATATATATATATATGTATATATATATATATACAAACATATTAACCTATAAGTCACTCCTATGACAGGCCTTGACAATCCTAAAGGCAGAGTACTTGGCTTTGTGCAGCTTTTGGAAATATCTCCTTATAGCTGTTTTATGATATAGCCATACCATATACTCTTAAGTGCATTATAATCTTCGCAGTTAATGCTAACTTGGTTTGGCTTTATCAAAACATGTCGCGTTTGGTGTCAAATGCTCGGGAATACTACCCGCCGGCAGTTCTAGCAGCGGGGGTAGCATTTCACCCTTCTAGAGGGAGAAGACATGTACACACTGGTATACCCGGTTAAAGTTTAAAAGAGCCTCAGCATCACAAAATGGATGCTGCTGCCACAGACATGAGTCTGAACTCCTGCTGCTGGACAAAACTCCGACAGGGAAGACCTGGACAATAGGTTTCCTGTCCAGGGAGGTGCTAGCACCTCCCCAGACAGGCTTTAGTGTATTGGGGCAGGGTAGGTTGCATTCAGTGAAAGCTTTTCAGACACTGCCTGGCGACACAAGGTGCTCAATGCATTTCCCAGTTCAAACCGGTTGCTGGGGCACTCAGTCCCAGCTCTGGCATGAAACTGGACAAAGGGGAAGGAGTGTAACCACCCCCTCCCCAGGCCCTTCCATAGGTGGAGCCATAGAGTTAGTCCATCCCCTAAACTTAGTATAAGTATAGGAAACCAGTCCCTAGGACTTTAGATTACCCTGGTCGAAAATCTTGGACCTTCGACATTACATATCGTCTGGAAGACGGAAGAAATCTCCCTGGGGTCAAGGAGTGACCTCCCTGTTCAAACAGGCACCAAAGAAGCATCTTGCGGGTCTGCATTTTCGAGGCTCCCACCAGATCCTGAAGAATCTGTGACCCAGGACATGTACATCCAGACATCTCTAAAGCTGACACGAGTTCCCAGCAGAGCTAAGACCTGTAGATGACACGAGAGACGTGGGACCTCCTGGACATCCTGCAATTTTGCAACTGCACCTACTTCTTAAAGTTTCCCGAAGTTGTGCATTGGGGTATTTGAAGCCCCTGTCCCGAGCACCTTTTGCACCGAAGCACAAAGGCCTGCACTCCACGAGTGACATGTGAGTCCCCTTTCTTCACCGCAGCTCGAGGCTCCTTCACGATTCCTAGTCCGTTGGCTAGTGGGTCCCCATGTAGGACAATCCTTTCTTTCTTGAGCTTTCCTGGTTGCTCCAGACGTGCTCTGATTTCCCTCCAAAGGGTGAGTCCCTCAGACCTTGCTGGTCTGCACCAAAGCCAATCTTGTCATCTTGCGTGGGTTGCTGTTGCCAAGGCTTATTGGGTCCAATCCGGATTCCGACACTGCACCACTCGACATCCTTCATGAGACAGCTCGAAACCAGCTCCTGGTCATCGTCGACGCCTCCTGGTCCTCGTGACTGAAGAGTCAAGCTTCACCTCCTCCACTTGAAAGCACCCAACATCGGCTGGCATCTTCTTGTCGCCATCCTGGTCACTGGATAGTGACCAAGACTCTGTCCCCTCTGCTTTCAGGTTCTTCACATCTCCGATCCACCCTTGGATCCACCTTGACACTTTTCCTCTGGTTGCCTGCAACACTTCTTTGCAGCTCTCCATTGTAATTGACAACGAAACCTGACACCAAAAGACACCTATGCACCCGGCTTCCCTGGGTGAAGTAACACGAGTACTCAAGGGCTCCCGTGGGTCTTGACTCTCGAAGTGTCTAAGTCTAAAAGGGTTCCATCGTAGTTCACTCCTAAGTGTCCTTAATCTTTAAAATTGTAACTTGTTCATTCTCCATAGAAAGTCAATGGTGATTTGCGGCTGTGTTTAGACACTGCACGCGTCCCCCGTGGGTCTCCTGCGTCCCTACCTTGGGTGGTTCCTGGTTGCCCCAGTGGTTCTACAGGCCCTTTGGCCTGACTTCTATCCCTCACGTGGTTCTTATACCACTATTTTAGTATATGGTTTGTGAGGCCCCTAGGACATAACATATACTGTGCGACTTATCGCATGCGAGGTTCTTTGTATTGTACTTTTACATCTAGCCTCATAAAGAGACCAGAGGAGTTGTGTTTAGAATAAATACATATATATTTGATATATACCGTGTGTGGTGTACTTTCATTTGATTGTTCAAGAGATTATAGACTGGTAAAACAAGCTGTTTTACATTCCTTTGAATACTTAGCCTGTAGGCTGCTCTCCACAGCTACCACTAGGATAGCTTTCTATAAGGGTGACTTCAAACCTACCATCAATAAGGGTTGTTTGGACTGGTGCAAGGTGCCCACTAGAATAGTGGACATCATATGCCAGGCCAACTTCTCACATTGGTGTGCAGCATGTGGGATTCCAGCTTGCATTGTTTTACCAGATAATCCTGAGACTTTCATTTGAAAAATCACTAAAGGTACCAGTAGGTACATATAAATCAAGCTTAGAATACAGCAAGTTCTACTGAACTCATAAGTTGTAGGTGTTAAGGGCCTAGCACACCCTGACTACAACTACTAGAGAGGTTTAGTAGGAATCCAAATAGTGTAGGTAGGTGCACACACCACACCTCACTAGTCATGGCTTTAAAGGCAGGACCTAGTGGGTCTCTGGTTACAACAAGTAGCTAAGGGGATCAGGAACAGGTTGTCCCCCTCTCCCCGTAACATATACATCACAAGACCTGTTCCTATGGTGAGTGCACTTCTCCTGATCATAGCCAACCAATAATATTATTTAATTGGACAAGCGGCTACGGCATCTAGCCATCTTGTGTTCCTGGATCAGGGTCACCCTTTTTAGAACATTAATTAAAACGATGCGCTGTTTCCTCTGTGACTCCCTTCTCACTCTACTCTCCCCCAAGACCTATCTGGAGTGAAAGGTGAGTAGGATAACTGAAGTTGAAAAAGTGATAAACGGAGTGGTGGAGCCTCACAGGTCTCTGCCAGATGTCATCCAAGGGCAGACATCTAAGTATGACACATTCTCCTTCCAAGAGTTAAGGGGTCTTTGTGCCATCAGAAAATTAAAGCAAAGACAGAGTCCCACTAACCAACGCCTGATAGACATATTATTGTTGGATGACTTGAAAGGCAATGGAGATGGGGTGAATGTATCAGAGGAAGAGAATACTGGCGAGTTACCTCACCAGGACTCTGACAATGATGACAACCAGACAGGTGACAATGACCTAGATCTGGAGAATCCAGTTGTACCTGGAGATGAGGAAGGCCAAAGTGGCCCAAGCCCGCCCCCCCCGCAAGTAGAGTTGGTGGTGTGCCCAGAAGGAACAGATCCCCTTCAGTGGAATTTACCCATTCTGGTACAACCATAGGGTCTTACGCCTCTTCTCATAGGAGGAGGACCTCCCCTGAAAAGAGGGAGCATGAAGCTAGGATGAGAGAAGCCAAGCTTAGGATAAGCAGACAAGAAGTAGCCTTAGAAAAGGAGACCCTGGCTCTTGAGAGAGAGAGAAAAAAGATGGAGCTAGAGCCCCATGGTGGCAGCAACATCCCTAAGAATAGGGATAGGTCTTATAACCACAGAAACCTAAACAAGATTGTCCCTCCCTATCAGAGTGGGGATGACATCCACAAATTGATTACTGTACTGGAGATGGCCTGCAAAGTACAGAAGGTACCCCAGGAGCAGTGGGCAGCAATCTTGTGGTCCTCCTTTGCAGACAAAGAAAGAGATAAGCTCCTCACTGTAAGAGAAGAGGATGCTGATGATTACAAGGTCCTGAAGAGTGCTCTAATAGATGGGTTTGGCCTAACCACTGGACAGTATAGGTTGCAGTTCAGAGATACCCAAAAGACACAGACTCAGGATTGGGTTGATTTTGTAGATTGTGCTACTAAGGCTCTGGAGGGCTGGTTGCTGGGCAGTAAAGTGTGTGACTATACAGGATTGTATAATCTGATCATGAGAGAACAGATTCTTAATAACTGTCAGAACCAGCTGTTGCATCAGCACTTTGTTGACTCTGATCTAACCTCTCCCCAAGAATTGGGAAAGAAGGCAGACAAATGGGTCAGAACTAGGGTGAAGCAGAAGGTACAGAACGAAGGTGGTGATCAAAAGAAGCAAGACCAAAAGGGTGGGGAGGAAGGTAAAGACCAGAAGTCTTCACAAGGTCCCCAAAAAGCTTCTAATGGTGGGTGTCCCCAATCTAAAAAGAAAGAAGGCCAAAGAAAACCATGGTGTAAAGTTTGTAAGAATAATACTCCCTGGACTAGTGAGTGCACCAAAAAGGAGACAGCTCAAGCCACCATTGCCCCTAAGGCAACTGTTCCCCCTAGTACAGCTACAAGTAGTGGTTCCCAGCAGAAGGGTGTAGTAGGGTTAACCCTGGGATTTGAGATGGACTCTGGCCTAGTCAGAGTACCAACTCCAGCTGTTTTGATCTGTGATGGAGGCATGGATATGACCTCATCTGTGAGTCCCAGTAATCTGGGCAAGTACAGACAAATACCTTTAATCAATGAGAAAAAGGCTGAGGGCTACAGGGACACAGGGTTAAGTGTCACAATGGTGACACCAGACTTTGTGGACCCTGGACAAGTCATACTTGGTGAGACTTACCAAGTGATCAATGCTAGCAACGTCAGTACCACCCATAGTATGGCAGTAGTTAATTTCTCCTGGAGAGGGGTAACTGGCCTTAAGAAGGTTGTGATCAGTGCAGACCTCCCTGTAGAATGCTTACTAGGCAATGACCTAGAGACTTCAGCCTGGTTTGAAGTGGAGTATAGGACCCTTGCAGAAATGTTAGGTATCTTAGCACATGACCTTGCAGGGACTAGGTCACTGGTCTAAAAGTCTGACACTGAACAGGCACTGGATTCTTGAATAATGGACCAGTTGCCTACCAAGAAAAGGATCAGTAGGGTTAAGGCATTGCCTTCCCCCCTGACTCAGAGTGAGGATAAGCCTTCTGAGCAAGCAGATTGTGAGCCTGAAGAAGGAACTGTCCCAGAGGAGCTTGAGCCTGATCAGGTTGAGTTTCTGGGGACAGGGGGCCCTTCCAGGGCAGATCTGAATCAGGTTGACCTTGCCAGGTAGGTCGCTCTCCCCCCGCTGCAGTCCGCCAGAGCTTGAGTGCCTCTGCGCCCGGTTGCCTCAGCTTGCTCCTTGGTGCCCATTTTTCCTCTATTCCTCGCTCCTTGTCGTAGTTCCCACTGCTGTTACCCCTGCGGCCCGCCACCCCGTGCCCATTTGCTCACCCCTGCCACCCGCCTCCCGCTGCTCCTCCCTCCCACCTCCCCATAAAATGGCGGCTGCGCCTAAGGCAAGCCCGTCTGCGCCTGGACCGTGCCCAGCGCCAGAACCCCTGGCCCCCGCACCAGCCATGATGACCGCCTCCGATACGACGCCAGCACCCTCATCGCTCTCAACCCAGGACGAACCCCCACCTGCTGCAGGGCCACCCTGAAGCGCACCCACGGTACCTTCGCCTGCCAGAACTGCAGCTTCTCCTGCATCGAAGATGCAGAGACACCCGCCACGACAAAACACAACCAGCTCTGTTGCATCCTAATTAACACCCGCTCCGAACACAAACACGCTGTCGAGCTCTGGGACCTACTCGACACCACATCTCCAGACGTCGCCTTCCTGATCGAGACCTGGATGAACAAAGCCTCCTCCCCAGACATCGCAATAGCCATCCTCAACGGATACAAGATCGCCCGCAGAGACCCCACTAACCGAGTCGGAGGAGGAATCGCCATTGTCCACAAGAAGACCATCAGGGTCTCAACAAACACGGACGACACTCAGTACAACTGAACACATGCACTTCCAGATCCACACAGACCCCAAGACCACCCTAAGAGGCACCCTCGTCTACAGACGACCCGGACCCGACCACAATGCTGCGACACCATCGCCGACTTCATCAGCACGCACGCACTGACCTCCACCAACTACATCCTCCTCAGAGACCTGAACTTCCATCTGGAGAACAACGACATCAACTCCTCCACCCTGATAGACAACCTCGCCAACCTCGGACTGGAACAGTTCGTCAAGACGCCGACCCACATCCCCGGACACACGCTCAACGCCATCTTCTCCTCGAGCCCACACATCTCCCTCAGCCACGTCTCCGAACCCACCTGGACCGACCACCACTGCATCCACTTCACCTTCCGGAAACAAGTCGCACATCACCGCACCCTACAGATCCCCCGTCGCTGCTGGGGCAAAATCACTGAAGTAGAACTACAGACAAACCTCACATTCAACCCATCACCAACCCCGACAATGGCGCATGCACCCTCAGACGATCGATGGACGACTGCGCCAACACCTTATCCCCCGCTGAAAAAACAAACCTTCAAAGAAATCAGCAAGAGAGCAAACTGGTTCACCCCAGAACTCCTAGCATCTAAGCCCACCTGCCGGAAGATGGAGAACATAGGGCACAGCGAGAAGTCGCTCGGCAGCCGCGCAACCCACAAAGATGCCATCTGCAACCACCACCACCTCATCAGGACCGCCAAAAGGACCTCCTTCAAAGACCGCCTGAACAACAACGCACACAACAGCAAGGAGCTCTTCAACGTTGTGAATGAACTCTCCAACGCCAACGACATCCCGCCTTCGCAAGCCCTATGCAACTCCCTCACCACCTTCTTCCACCGCAAGATCACCAACATCCACAACAGCTTCAACCCCCGGACGACCCCTACAGGCCCCAACATGCAGGAATCACCACAACCCACGAATTACGACCCCCTGAGAACCTGGGCCAACGTGAGCATCGAAGACACAATCAAGACCATGGGCACAATCCACTCCGGCTCGCCGTCTGACCCTTTTCCACACCACATCTTCAACAAAGCCGGCAGCTCCATCGCCCCCAACCTACGCAACATCATCAATCTCTCCTTCGAGACCACGACCTTTCCTGAGAGCTGGAAATACGTTGAGATCAGCGCCCTACTGAAGAAACAAAAGGTGGACCTGAGCGAACTGAAAAACTTCCGTCCCATCTCCCTGCTTCCGTTCCCAGCTAAGGTAATCGAGAAGATAGTCAACATCCAGCTCACCCGCTACCTCCAAGACAACAGCCTCCTGGACCCCTTCCAGTCAGGTTTCCGCAGCAACCACAGCACCGAGACCGCCCTCATCGCCGCCACAGACGACATCAGGATCTTGTTGGACAACGGCGAGCCTCATCCTCCTAGACCTCTCCACCGCCTTCGACACAGTCTGCCACAGCACACTACGCACATGACTCCACGACGCAGGGATCCGAGACATGGCCCTGGACTGCACCTTCCTCTCCAGCAGAACCCAGAGAGTCCGCCTCCATCCGTTCTGATCTGAAGCCTCCGAGATCATCTACAGCGTCCCGCAGGGATCCTCCCTTAGCCCGAAACTGTTCAACGTCTACATGGAGCCTCTCGCATGCATCGCCTGACAGCACGACCTCAACATTATCTCCTACAATGAAGACACGGAACTGATCCTCTCCCTCACCAAGGACCCCCTCACCGCCAAATCCAACCTCCACCAGGGAATGAAGGCTGTCACCGAATGGATGGAGCATAGCCGCCTCAAACTGAACACAGACAAGACGGAGATCCTCATCCTCGGGCCCAACCCCTCAGCATGGGAAGACTCCTGGTGGCCCGCATCACTGGGGACACCTCCCGTACCCACCACCCACGCACGCAATCTGGGAGTCATCCTCGAATTGAAACTCACCATGACGAAACAAGTCAACGCAGTCTCCTCCACTTGTTTCAACACCCTCCGTATGCTCCGCAAGATCTACAGATGGATGCCGACAGACACAAGGAAAACAGTCACCCAGCCCTAGTCAGCAGGAGACTAGACTACGGAAACACCCTCTACGCCGGAGCCTCAACCAAGCTCATCAACAGACTGCAAGGAATCCAGAATGCCTCTGAATGCCTGATCCTCGACTTCCCACGCTGCGACCACTTCACCCCCCACCTGAGGAACCTGCACTGGTTCCCAGTCGACGAAATAATCTCCTTCAAGCTCCTGATCCACGCACACAAGGCACTACACAAGACCGGCCCAGCCTATCTCAACAGCCGACTCTCCTTCTACGTACCCAACAGAAAACTCCGCTCCGCAGACCTCTCCATGGCTACCGTCCCACGCAGCCGTAAAACCACAGCCGGAGGCAAATCCTTCTCCCACTGCGACGTCATGACCTGGAACACCCTCCCCCTCATCCTACGACAAACCAAAGACCTTCCAACCTTCAGGAGACAACTCAAGACCTGGCTGTTCAACCAATGGCAACAGCACCCCCCTCCTCCCCTCGCTCCAGGGCCTTGAAACACTTCCGGGTATGTAGTGCGCTTTACAAATTATTTGATTGATTGAGGTGCAGTTGAGCTGCCCTTCTCTTGAACCCATCGGACAGCAAGCTGCTGCTGAGGCTGCTGGGAATGCTAGTGGCACCCATAAAGTCTATTGGGAGAGTAGAGACCCCAAGCCCGGTGCTTCTAGGAGGTTGGTCATACCTTTGGCTTCCTATTGACACTAGCCCATGATATTCCCTTAGCAGGACATCTTGGCCAGAACAAGACTTGGGACAGGCTGGTCCCTCACTTTCGCTGGCCCCACATGTCTGAAGACACAAAGGAGTTTTGTCGCTCCTGTATAACCTGCCAAGCCAGTGGTAAAGCAGGTGGCACTACAAAGGTACCCCTTATACCACTACCTGTGGTGGGGGTTCACTTTGAAAGGGTGGGGATTGATATCCTCAGACAGCATCTGGGCACAGGTTTATCCTGATGGTAGTGGATCATGCCACCAGGTGCCCAGAAGCTATTCCCCTGAGGACCACTACAGCACCTCTTGTGGCAAGAGCCCTCTTATGAATTTTCTCAAGGGTGGGTTTCCCTAAGGAGGTAGTATCAGACAGAGGTGCAAACTTTATGTCTAGCTACTTGACTGCAATGAAGAAGAAGTGTGGAGTGAACTAAAAGTTCACCAGACCCCATCATCCACAGTGCAATGGTCTAGTTGAAAGATTTAACAAGACCTTAAAGGGTATGATTAAGGGTATCCCAGAAAAGCTCAGGCGGAGATTGGATATCCTGATACCCTGCCTTTTGTTTCCATACAGGGAGGTTCCACAGAAGGGGGTTGGCTACAGCCCATTTGAACTTCTATTTGGGCACCCTGTCAGAGGACCACTTTGTCTGGTGAAGGAGGGATAGAAGTTACCTCTCAAACCCCCTAAACGGGATATTGTGGACTATGTACTTGGTCTCCGTTCCAGGATGGCTGAGTACATGAAAAAGGCAACTAAAAACCTTGAGGCTAGCCAGGAATTACAGAAAGCCTGGCATGACCAAAAGGCTGTACTGACTGTTTACCAGCCAGGGCAGAAAGTGTGGGTGTTGGAGACTGCGGCCCCAGCAGCTCTCCAAGACAAGTGGAGTAGACCCCACACTATTGTTGAACAGAAGGGAGAGGTTACCTATTTGGTAGATCTTGGAACTCCCTGGAGCCCCCATAGGGTGCTTCATGTCAACAGACTGAAATCATATGTTGACAGGGCAGACATGGGCTTGCTCATGGCTACTGATGAAGGACAGGAGGAAGAGAGTAACCCTCTCTCAGACTTGCTCTCTCAGAACCCTGATGATGGATCAGTTGAAGGTATAGCCTTGGCAGGCAGCCTCATTGATCTGCAGCAAACTGATTGCATATAAGTTCAATTCAATTCAAATTATCTTTATTCGGTACTTACAAAGATACCATTAAAGAGCATAAAAAAATATACATACATACAGTTTTTACAGAAAAACAGTTAAAAACAGTTTAAAAGAATTTTTTAGGAAAATTTTCAGTTAAAAAATTCATATATAAAAAGAGTGCATCATTCATTCAGTGAGGGTCTCAGACTGGGTTCGGATCAGGGTATACAGTTATTTCCATGGTATTCCTCAATCTTATAGCAACTTTGATGAAGCTTATGACACATAACAAAGTGTGTGGGTCTGATGCTTTTTGCAAAAAAAGGGCTGCTTTGGCAAGCTTCAGTTTTTGACTTTTCAGGATCCTAACTAAAAACTTCTTTCTTGGCTCTGAATAAAAAGGGCATAATAAGACAAAGTGAAGGGTATCCTGCGGAGACCTAGTGTCGCAGCCGCAGGAACCCTTCGCCTCTACAGTAGATGTGAAACCTGCAGGAACTGCCAATAAGTGGTAAAGTAAATTCAAACGGAACCTAATCATATAAAATCTTTCCTGCGCATTATGCATTACCGCTAGGTATGGTTCCATTTTGAAATTTGTAGATACCACTGACCCATGTGCCACCACCGAGGGTTTTTTGTTTTCAATGAGGGCCCTCCTTGCTGATGACCATGCACTGAATGAGTTTTTAACCAGTGCTTTATTCTGTAAGGTCATCAGCTCTGGGTCGGTGAACAGATCTTTGCAGTCAATACAGTCCAAGGTGTCCTTTACATATTTGAGCCATGTGATTTGCTCCCATTTATCCCGGCTCAAACAATCCATAATAATCTGTCTGCTAAAGCAAGCCTCTGGGTTTGTCCATATCCTTATCCAGGCCATAATAGGTCGAATCTTAATTTTGTCCTCGATATAGGGCTCGCCCAGTTCCAAGTGAGTTATGTGTGCAGGGGTGCTCTGAGGAACCTTAAGCAGTTTTTTGAAGAATTTGTTTTCCTCAGCTTGTATCTGCTGTACATGGTTGGTTTTGCAGCCCCACACTTCCGCTCCATATGCCACCTTAGCACAGGATATGGCTTTGTATAAGTTTAATATCTGTTCCGGGGACCACCTGCCTAGCCTCCTTCCGAATGCCATTATAGCACCCGTTGAGGCCACCAATTTGGATGCGTGTTTTTCCGCCAGATTCTTGAATTCTAATTTCTCGTCAAAGAGAACGCCAAGGTAGGAAAATGACTTAACTATTCCCAGCTTATGTCTACCTATGCTGTACGAGAAAGTGTTTTTTGGGTTCCGGCCTGTGGTCATAACAAAAGACTTTTCCAGGTTTGCTGAAAGGTCCAAAGAGTTCATGTAATTTACAAACCCATCAATTAGCTTTTGTAGTCCCAATGGGGTACGGGCTAGCAGCACCGTGCCGTCCGCATAAAGGAGGACGGGTACCGGACGCTGGCCGATCTTAGGGCAATCCACACCCAATTTCATAAGTTCTTTGTCCAGGTTATTTATATACAAAGAGAATAGAAAAGGCGCTAAAATGCAGCCCTGCCGCACTCCACTTGTACAGGGAAATGGTTCAGTCTTCATCCCTTTGTTATTCTAACGAACTGTAGCCGTGGTCTCCCAGTGTAGTGCCTTCAGCGTATCTACTAGTTTGTGATCCACCCCCATAGAGATCATCAGGGCCCATAATTTCTGTCTGTTAGCGCGATCGAAGGCCGCTGAGAGATCCATAAAACCCATATGGATAGTCCCCTTAGCTGCGATGGTGTATTTGGCTGTGAAGAGGTATAGGTTTAAGCATTGATCTGTTGTGGATCTCCCTTCTCTGAATCCGTACTGTACATCAGTTAAAATATGGTGTTCCTCTGCCCAGGCTTGTAGGCGATTTAAAATTACACGTCCTAGAACTTTGGCCGTAACGTCTATCAGAGAAATTGGACGATAACATTGGGGATCGTCCCGGCTGCCCTTCTTATAGATTGGAACAATGGTTTCAGAGGACCAAGAGCGAGGCAGTCCTGCCACTACTGCCTCGTTCAAGACCCTAGTGAGAACGGGTGCCCATAAATCAACGTTACTCAAATCGAGGTCCGGAGGAATGCCGTCGGGGCCGGGCGCTTTAATTTTTGACAGCCCTTGAATAGCTGATTTAGTTTCTTTTAACGAGAACTTTAATCCTACAGGTGTTGATGGTTTTGTCCCTTTTTCTTGTGGTATGGCCCCCGTGTGATTATAGAGACCACAATAGTGATTTCGCCATTGCTCGGGAAAAATGGTGTTTACTGTGTCCGGCCCTCTTGGGTCTTTAAAACATGGGTCATTTATGATTTTCCAGAAAGCCGACATATCACCCCGCTCTGCTGCTTCCCTTAAGTCCTCCCATGCTCGATTTTGCAGGGATTTTTTGCGAGTTTTCAGGGCTTTTTTATAAATGGCTCTCTTTCCTGCAATCTTGGCTTTATCTTTCGGTTGGTCAGTGAGGCTTTTTTTTTAGATCTTTCAATGCCTTGGTGCAATCATGGTCAAACCAACGTGGGGTCAGGGACTGTTTGGATCCTGTTCGGGGTGAAGATTTCAGCAGACTGTCTACAAGTTTGGCAATTTTTTCAAATGCCCTAACCACAATTGGACCGCCCATGTTTTCATCCAGGCATATTTGCAATTGTTTTTGACCCTTCGTCACTAGGTCATACAAGTTCTACAACCGTACAGACATATGTTTTCACTGACTGCAAGTGAGACTACCTGGTGCACTCATGAAGTGGACACTGGGGACAGTCTGCCTGTTAAAAATAAGATTTACAGGCAACCTGATCATGTCAGGGACTGTATAAGGACTGAAGTCCAGAAAATTGTGGATCTGGGAGTAATTGAACCTTCAGATAGCCCTTGGGCCAGTCCAGTAGTCCTAGAACCCAAGCCTCACACCCAGGGTGGTAAGAGAGAAATTAGGTTTTGTGAAGACTACAGAGGTCTCAATGCAGTCACTAGGACTGATACACCTTTCCAATTCCTAGAGCAGATGAGCTCATAGATAGATATGTTGGCTAAATTTGTGAGCATATTTGATCTAACAGCTGGCTACTGGCAGGTCAGACTAGCTGATGATGCAAAGCTAACAAGCATTGGAAATGCAATCGGGCTCGACAGGCCTTGACAATCCTAAAGGCAGAGTACTTGGCTTTGTGCAGCTTTTGGAAATATCTCCTTATAGCTGTTCTATGATATAGCCATACCATATACTCTTAAGTGCATTATAATCTTCGCAGTTAATGCTAACTTGGTTTGGCTTTATCAAAACATGTCGCGTTTGGTGTCAAATGCTCGGGAATACTACCCGCCTGCAGTTCTAGCAGCGGGGGTAGCATTTCACCCTTCTAGAGGGAGAAGACATGTACACACTGGTATACCCGGTTAAAGTTTAAAAGAGCCTCAGCATCACAAAATGGATGCTGCTGCCACAGACATGAGTCTGAACTCCTGCTGCTGGACAAAACTCCGGCAGGGAAGACCTGGACAATAGGTTTCCTGTCCAGGGAGGTGCTAGCACCTCCCCAGACAGGCTTTAGTGTATTGGGGCAGGGTAGGTTCCATTCAGTGAAAGCTTTTCAGACACTGCCTGGCGACACAAGGTGCTCAATGCATTTCCCAGTTCAAACCGGTTGCTGGGGCACTCAGTCCCAGCTCTGGCATGAAACTGGACAAAGGGGAAGGAGTGTAACCACCCCCTCCCCAGGCCCTTCCATAGGTGGAGCCATAGAGTTAGTCCATCCCCTAAACTTAGTATAAGTATAGGAAACCAGTCCCTAGGACTTTAGATTACCCTGGTCGAAAATCTTGGACCTTCGACATTACATATCGTCTGGAAGACGGAAGAAATCTCCCTGGGGTCAAGGAGTGACCTCCCTGTTCAAACAGGCACCAAAGAAGCATCTTGCGGGTCTGCATTTTCGAGGCTCCCACCAGATCCTGAAGAATCTGTGACCCAGGACATGTACATCCAGACATCTCTAAAGCTGACACGAGTTCCCAGCAGAGCTAAGACCTGTAGATGACACGAGAGACGTGGGACCTCCTGGACATCCTGCAATTTTGCAACTGCACCTACTTCCTAAAGTTTCCCGAAGTTGTGCATTGGGGTATTTGACGCCCCTGTCCCGAGCACCTTTTGCACCGAAGCACAAAGGCCTGCACTCCACGAGTGACATGTGAGTCCCCTTTCTTCACCGCTGCTCGAGGCTCCTTCACGATTCCTAGTCCATTGGCTAGTGGGTCCCCATGAAGGACAATCCTTTCTTTCTTGAGCTTTCCTGGTTGCTCCAGACGTGCTCTGATTTCCCTCCAAAGGGTGAGTCCCTCAGACCTTGCTGGTCTGCACCAAAGCCAATCTTGTCATCTTGCGTGGGTTGCTGTTGCCAAGGCTTATTGGGTCCAATCCGGATTCCGACACTGCACCACTCGACATCCTTCATGGGACAGCTCGAAACCAGCTCCTGGTCATCGTCGACGCCTCCTGGTCCTCGTGACTAAAGAGTCAAGCTTCACCTCCTCCACTTGAAAGCACCCAACATCGGCTGGCATATTCTTGTCGCCATCCTGGTCACTGGATAGTGACCAAGACTCTGTCCCCTCTGCTTTCAGGTTCTTCACATCTCCGATCCACCTTGACACTTTTCCTCTGGTTGCCTGCAACACTTCTTTGCAGCTCTCCATTGTAATTGACAACGAAACCTGACACCAAAAGACACCTATGCACCTGGCTTCCCTGGGTGAAGTAACACGAGTACTCAAGGGCTCCCGTGGGTCTTGACTCTCGAAGTGTCTAAGTCTAAAAGGGTTCCATCGTAGTTCACTCCTAAGTGTCCTTAATCTTTAAAATTGTAACTTGTTCATTCTCCATAGAAAGTCAATGGTGATTTGCGGCTGTGTTTAGACACTGCACGCGTCCCCCGTGGGTCTCCTGCGTCCCTACCTTGGGTGGTTCCTGGTTGCCCCAGTGGTTCTACAGGCCCTTTGGCCTGACTTCTATCCCTCACGTGGTTCTTATACCACTATTTTAGTATATGGTTTGTGAGGCCCCTAGGACATAACATATACTGTGCGACTTATCGTATGCGAGGTTCTTTGTATTGTACTTTTACATCAAGCCTCATAAAGAGACCAGAGGAGTTGCGTTTAGAATAAATACATATATATTTGATATATACCGTGTGTGGTGTACTTTCATTTGATTGTTCAAGAGATTATAGACTGGTAAAACAAGCTGTTTTACATTCCTTTGAATACTTAGCCTGTAGGCTGCTCTCCACAGCTACCACTAGGATAGCTTTCTATAAGGGTGACTTCAAACCTACCATCAATAAGGGTTGTTTGGACTGGTGCAAGGTGCCCACTAGAATAGTGGACATCATATGCCAGGCCAACTTCTCACATTGGTGTGCAGCATGTGGGATTCCAGCTTGCATTGTTTTACCAGATAATCCTGAGACTTTCATTTGAAAAATCACTAAAGGTACCAGTAGGTACATATAAATCAAGCTTAGAATACAGCAAGTTCTACTGAACTCATAAGTTGTAGGTGTTAAGGGCCTAGCACACCCTGACTACAACTACTAGAGAGGTTTAGTAGGAATCCAAATAGTGTAGGTAGGTGCACACACCACACCTCACTAGTCATGGCTTTAAAGGCAGGACCTAGTGGGTCTCTGGTTACAACAAGTAGCTAAGGGGATCAGGAACAGGTTGTCCCCCTCTCCCCGTAACATATACATCACAAGACCTGTTCCTATGGTGAGTGCACTTCTCCTGATCATAGCCAACCAATAATATTATTTAATTGGACAAGCGGCTACGGCATCTAGCCATCTTGTGTTCCTGGATCAGGGTCACCCTTTTTAGAACATTAATTAAAACGATGCGCTGTTTCCTCTGTGACTCCCTTCTCACTCTACTCTCCCCCAAGACCTATCTGGAGTGAAAGGTGAGTAGGATAACTGAAGTTGAAAAAGTGATAAACGGAGTGGTGGAGCCTCACAGGTCTCTGCCAGATGTCATCCAAGGGCAGACATCTAAGTATGACACATTCTCCTTCCAAGAGTTGAGGGGTCTGTGTGCCATCAGAAAATTAAAGCAAAGACAGAGTCCCACTAACCAACGCCTGATAGACATATTATTGTTGGATGACTTGAAAGGCAATGGAGATGGGGTGAATGTATCAGAGGAAGAGAATACTGGCGAGTTACCTCACCAGGACTCTGACAATGATGACAACCAGACAGGTGACAATGACCTAGATCTGGAGAATCCAGTTGTACCTGGAGATGAGGAAGGCCAAAGTGGCCCAAGCCCGCCCCCCCCCCCGCAAGTAGAGTTGATGGTGTGCCCAGAAGGAACAGATCACCTTCAGTGGAATTTACCCATTCTGGTACAACCATAGGGTCTTACGCCTCTTCTCATAGGAGGAGGACCTCCCCTGAAAAGAGGGAGCATGAAGCTAGGATGAGAGAAGCCAAGCTTAGGATAAGGAGACAAGAAGCAGCCTTAGAAAAGGAGACCCTGGCTCTTGAGAGAGAGAAAAAAAAGATGGAGCTAGAGCCCCATGGTGGCAGCAACATCCCTAGTGGTAGGGATAGGTCTTATAACCACAGAAACCTAAACAAGATTGTCCCTCCCTATCAGACTGGGGATGACATCCACAAATTGATTACTGTACTGGAGAGGGCTTGCAAAGTACAGAAGGTACCCCAGGAGCAGTGGGCAGCAATCTTGTGGTCCTCCTTTGCAGACAAAGAAAGAGATAAGCTCCTCACTGTAAGAGAAGAGGATGCTGATGATTACAAGGTCCTGAAGAGTGCTCTAATAGATGGGTTTGGCCTAACCACTGGACAGTATAGGTTGCAGTTCAGAGATACCCAAAAGACACAGACTCAGGATTGGGTTGATTTTGTAGATTGTGCTACTAAGGCTCTGGAGGGCTGGTTGCTGGGCAGTAAAGTGTGTGACTATACAGGATTGTATAATCTGATCATGAGAGAACAGATTCTTAATAACTGTCAGAACCAGCTGTTGCATCAGCACTTTGTTGACTCTGATCTAACCTCTCCCCAAGAATTGGGAAAGAAGGCAGACAAATGGGTCAGAACCAGGGTGAAGCAGAAGGTACAGAACCAAGGTGGTGACCAAAAGAAGCAAGACCAAAAGGGTGGGGAGGAAGGTAAAGACCAGAAGTCTTCACAAGGTCCCCAAAAAGCTTCTAATGGTGGGTGTCCCCAATCTAAAAAGAAAGAAGGCCAAAGAAAACCATGGTGTAAAGTTTGTAAGAATAATACTCCCTGGACTAGTGAGTGCACCAAAAAGGAGACAGCTCAAGCCACCATTGCCCCTAAGGCAACTGTTCCCCCTAGTACAGCTACAAGTAGTGGTTCCCAGCAGAAGGGTGTAGTAGGGTTAACCCTGGGATTTGAGATGGACTCTGGCCTAGTCAGAGTACCAACTCCAGCTGTTTTGATCTGTGATGGAGGCATGGATATGACCTCATCTGTGAGTCCCAGTAATCTGGGCAAGTACAGACAAATACCTTTAATCAATGAGAAAAAGGCTGAGGGCTACAGGGACACAGGGTTAAGTGTCACAATGGTGACACCAGACTTTGTGGACCCTGGACAAGTCATACTTGGTGAGACTTACCAAGTGATCAATGCTAGCAACGTCAGTACCACCCATAGTATGGCAGTAGTTAATTTCTCCTGGAGAGGGGTAACTGGCCTTAAGAAGGTTGTGATCAGTGCAGACCTCCCTGTAGAATGCTTACTTGGCAATGACCTAGAAAATTCAGCCTGGTTTGAAGTGGAGTATAGGACCCTTGCAGAAATGTTAGGTATCTCAGCACATGACCTTGCAGGGACTAGGTCACTGGTCTAAAAGTCTGACACTGAACAGGCACTGGATTCTTGAATAATGGACCAGTTGCCTACCAAGCAAAGGATCGGTAGGGTTAAGGCATTGCCTTCCCCCCTGACTCCGAGTGAGTATAAGCCTTCTGAGCAAGCGGATTGTGAGCCTGAAGAAGGAACTGTCCCAGAGGAGCTTGAGCCTGATCAGGTTGAGTTTCTGGGGACAGGGGGCCCTTCAAGGGCAGATCTGAATCAGGTTGACCTTGCCAGGTAGGACGCTCCCCCCCCCCGCTGCAGTCCGCCAGCGCTTGAGTACCTCTGCGCCCGGTTGACTCAGCTTGCTCCTTGGTGCCCATTTTTCCTCTATTCCTCGCTCCTTGTCGTAGTTCCCACTGCTGCTACCCCTGCGGCCCGCCACCCCGCGCCCATTTGCTCACCCCTGCCACCCGCCTCCCAGCTGCTCCTCCCTCCCACCTCCCCATAAAATGGCGGCTGCGCCTAAGGCAAGCCCGTCTGCGCCTGGACCGTGCCCAGCGCCAGAACCCCTGGCCCCCGCACCAGCCATGATGACCGCCTCCGATACGACGCCAGCACCCTCATCGCTCTCAACCCAGGACGAACCCCCACCTGCTGCAGGGCCACCCTGAAGCGCACCCACGGTACCTTCGCCTGCCAGAACTGCAGCTTCTCCTGCATCGAAGATGCAGAGACACCCGCCACGACAAAACACAACCAGCTCTGTTGCATCCTAATTAACACCCGCTCCGAACACAAACACGCTGTCGAGCTCTGGGACCTACTCGACACCACATCTCCAGACGTCGCCTTCCTGATCGAGACCTGGATGAACAAAGCCTCCTCCCCAGACATCGCAATAGCCATCCTCAACGGATACAAGATCGCCCGCAGAGACCCCACTAACCGAGTCGGAGAAGGAATCGCCATTGTCCACAAGAAGACCATCAGGGTCTCAACAAACACGGACGACACTCAGTACAACTGAACACATGCACTTCCAGATCCACACAGACCCCAAGACCACCCTAAGAGGCACCCTCGTCTACAGACGACCCGGACCCGACCACAATGCTGCGACACCATCGCCGACTTCATCAGCACGCACGCACTGACCTCCACCAACTACATCCTCCTCAGAGACCTGAACTTCCATCTGGAGAACAACGACATCAACTCCTCCACCCTGATAGACAACCTCGCCAACCTCGGACTGGAACAGCTCGTCAAGACGCCGACCCACATCCCCGGACACACGCTCAACGCCATCTTCTCCTCGAGCCCACACATCTCCCTCAGCCACGTCTCCGAACCCACCTGGACCGACCACCACTGCATCCACTTCACCTTCCGGAAACCAGTCGCACATCACCGCACCCTACAGATCCCCCGTCGCTGCTGGGGCAAAATCACTGAAGTAGAACTACAGACAAACCTCACATTCAACCCATCACCAACCCCGACGATGGCGCACGCACCCTCAGACGATCGATGGACGACTGCCCCAACACCTTATCCCCCGCTGAAAAAACAAACCTTCAAAGAAATCAGCAAGAGAGCAAACTGGTTCACCCCAGAACTCCTAGCATCTAAGCCCACCTGCCGGAAGATGGAGAACATAGGGCACAGCGAGAAGTCGCTTGGCAGCCGCGCAACCCACAAAGATGCCATCCGCAACCACCACCACCTCATCAGGACCGCCAAAAGGACCTCCTTCAAAGACCGCCTGAACAACAACGCACCCAACAGCAAGGAGCTCTTCAACGTTGTGAATGAACTCTCCAACGCCAACGACATCCCGCCTTCGCAAGCCCTATGCAACTCCCTCACCACCTTCTTCCACCGCAAGATCACCAACATCCACAACAGCTTCAACCCCCGGATGACCCCTACAGGCCCCAACATGCAGGAATCACCACAACCCACCAATTACGACCCCCTGAGAACCTGGGCCAACGTGAGCATCGAAGACACAATCAAGACCATGGGCACAATCCACTCCGGCTCGCCGTCTGACCCTTTTCAACACCACATCTTCAACAAAGCCGGCAGCTCCATCGCCCCCAACCTACGCACCATCATCAATCTCTCCTTCGAGACCACGACCTTTCCTGAGAGCTGGAAATACGTTGAGATCAGCGCCCTACTGAAGAAACAAAAGGTGGACCTGAGCGAACTGAAAAACTTCCGTCCCATCTCCCTTCTTCCGTTCCCAGCTAAGGTAATCGAGAAGATAGTCAACATCCAGCTCACCCGCTACCTCCAAGACAACAGCCTCCTGGACCCCTTCCAGTCAGGTTTCCGCAGCAACCACAGCACCGAGACCGCCCTCATCGCCGCCACATACGACATCAGGATCTTGTTGGACAACGGCGAGCCTCATCCTCCTAGACCTCTCCACCGACTTCGACACAGTCTGCCATAGCACACTACGCACATGACTCCACGACGCAGGGATCCGAGACATGGCCCTGGAATGCACCTTCCTCTCCAGCAGAACCCAGAGAGTCCGCCTCCATCCGTTCTGATCTGAAGCCTCCGAGATCATCTACAGCGTCCCGCAGGGATCCTCCCTTAGCCCGAAACTGTTCAACGTCTACATGGAGCCTCTCGCACGCATCGCCTGACAGCACGACCTCAACATTATCTCCTACACTGAAGACACAGAACTGATCCTCTCCCTCACCAAGCACCCCCTCACCGCCAAATCCAACCTCCACCAGGGAATGAAGGCTGTCACCGAATGGATGGAGCATAGCCGCCTCAAACTGAACACAGACAAGACGGAGATCCTCATCCTCGGGCCCAACCCCTCAGCATGGGAAGACTCCTGGTGGCCCGCATCACTGGGGACACCTCCCGTACCCACCACCCACGCACGCAATCTGGGAGTCATCCTCAAATTGAAACTCACCATGACGAAACAAGTCAACGCAGTCTCCTCCACTTGTTTCAACACCCTCCGTATGCTCCGCAAGATCTACAGATGGATGCCGACAGACACAAGGAAAACAGTCACCCCCAGGCCCTAGTCAGCAGGAGACTAGACTACGGAAACACCCTCTACGCCGGAGCCTCAACCAAGCTCATCAACAGACTGCAAGGAATCCAGAATGCCTCTGAATGCCTGATCCTCGACTTCCCATGCTGCGACCACATCACCCCCCACCTGAGGAACCTGCACTGGTTTCCAGTCGACAAAATAATCTCTTTCAAGCTCCTGATCCGCGCACACAAGGCACTACACAAGACCGGCCCAGCCTATCTCAACAGCCGACTCTCCTTCTACGTACCCAACAGAAAACTCCGCTCCGCAGACCTCTCCATGGCTACCGTCCCACGCAGCCGTAAAACCACAGCCGGAGGCAAATCCTTCTCCCACTGCGACGTCATGACCTGGAACACCCTCCCCCTCATCCTACGACAAACCAAAGACCTTCCAACCTTCAGGAGACAACTCAAGACCTGGCTGTTCAACCAATGGCAACAGCACCCCCCTCCTCCCCTCGCTCCAGGGCCTTGAAACACTTCCGGGTATGTAGTGCGCTTTACAAATTATTTGATTGATTGAGGTGCAGTTGAGCTGCCCTTCTCTTGAACCCATCGGACAGCAAGCTGCTGCTGAGGCTGCTGGGAATGCTAGTGGCACCCATAAAGTCTATTGGGAGAGTAGAGACCCCAAGCCCGGTGCTTCTAGGAGGTTGGTCATACCTTTGGCATTTAGGGTCTTCCTATTGACACTAGCCCATGATATTCCCTTAGCAGGACATCTTGGCCAGAACAAGACTTGGGACAGGCTGGTCCCTCACTTTCGCTGGCCCCACATGTCTGAAGACACGAAGGAGTTTTGTCGCTCCTGTGTAACCTGCCAAGCCAGTGGTAAAGCAGGTGGCACTACAAAGGTACCCCTTATACCACTACCTGTGGTGGGGGTTCCCTTTGAAAGGGTGGGGATTGATATCCTCAGACAGCATCTGGGCACAGGTTTATCCTGATGGTAGTGGATCATGCCACCAGGTGCCCAGAAGCTATTCCCCTGAGGACCACTACAGCACCTCTTGTGGCAAGAGCCCTCTTATGAGTTTTCTCAAGGGTGGGTTTCCCTAAGGAGGTAGTATCAGACAGAGGTGCAAACCTTATGTCTAGCTACTTGACTGCAATGAAGAAGGAGTGTGGAGTGAACTAAAAGTTCACCAGACCCCATCATCCACAGTGCAATGGTCTAGTTGAAAGATTTAACAAGACCTTAAAGGGTATGATTAAGGGTATCCCAGAAAAGCTCAGGCGGAGATTGGATATCCTGATACCCTGCCTTTTGTTTCCATACGGGGAGGTTCCACAGAAGGGGGTTGGCTACAGCCCATTTGAACTTCTGTTTGGGCACCCTGTCAGAGGACCACTTTGTCTGGTGAAGGAGGGATAGAAGTTACCTCTCAAACCCCCTAAACGGGATATTGTGGACTATGTACTTGGTCTCCGTTCCAGGATGGCTGAGTACATGAAAAAGGCAACTAAAAACCTTGAGGCTAGCCAGGAATTACAGAAAGCCTGGCATGACCAAAAGGCTGTACTGACTGTTTACCAGCCAGGGCAGGAAGTGTGGGTGTTGGAGACTGCGGCCCCAGCAGCTCTCCAAGACAAGTGGAGTAGACCCCACACTATTGTTGAACAGAAGGGAGAGGTTACCTATTTGGTAGATCTTGGAACTCCCTGGAGCCCCCATAGGGTGCTTCATGTCAACAGACTGAAATCATATGTTGACAGGGCAGACATGGGCTTGCTCATGGCTACTGATGAAGGACAGGAGGAAGAGAGTAACCCTCTCCCAGACTTGCTCTCTCAGAACCCTGATGATGGATCAGTTGATGGTATAGCCTTGGCAGGCAGCCTCATTGATCAGCAGCAAACTGATTGCATACAAGTTCAATTCAATTCAAATTATCTTTATTCGGTACTTACAAAGATACCATTAAAGAGCATAAAAAAATATACATACATACAGTTTTTACAGAAAAACAGTTAAAAAACAGTTTAAAAGAATTTTTTAGGAAAATTTTCAGTTAAAAAATTCATATATAAAAAGAGTGCATCATTCATTCAGTGAGGGTCTCAGACTGGGTTCGGATCAGGGTATACAGTTATTTCCCTGGTATTCCTCAATCTTATAGCAACTTTGATGAAGCTTATGACACATAACAAAGTGTGTGGGTCTGATGCTTTTGCAAAAAAAGAAGGGCTGCTTTGGCATGCTTCAGTTTTTGACTTTTCAGGATCCTAACTAAAAACTTCTTTCTTGGCTCTGAATAAAAAGGGCATAATAAGACAAAGTAAAGGGTATCCTGCGGAGACCTAGTGTCGCAGCCGCAGGAACCCTTCGCCTCTACAGTAGATGTGAAACCTGCAGGAACTGCCAATATGTGGTAAAGTAAATTCAAACGGAACCTAGTCATATAAAATCTTTCCTGCGCATTATGCATTACCGCTAGGTATGGTTCCATTTTGAAATTTGTAGATACCACTGACCCATGTGCCACCACCGAGGGTTTTTTGTTTTCAATGAGGGCCCTCCTTGCTGATGACCATGCACTGAATGAGTTTTTAACCAGTGCTTTATTCTGTAAGGTCATCAGCTCTGGGTCGGTGAACAGATCTTTGCAGTCAATACAGTCCAAGGTGTCCTTTACATATTTGAGCCATGTGATTTGCTCCCATTTATCCCGGCTCAAACAATCCATAATAATCTGTCTGCTAAAGCAAGCCTCTGGGTTTGTCCATATCCTTATCCAGGCCATAATAGGTCGAATCTTAATTTTGTCCTCGATATAGGGCTCGCCAGTTCCAAGTGAGTTATGTGTGCAGGGGTGCTCTGAGGAACCTTAAGCAGTTTTTTGAAGAATTTGTTTTCCTCAGCTTGTATCTGCTGTACATGGTTGGTTTTGCAGCCCCACACTTCCGCTCCATATGCCACCTTAGCACAGGATACGGCTTTGTATAAGTTTAATATCTGGTCCGGGGACCACCTGCCTAGCCTCCTTCCGAATGCCATTATAGCACCCGTTGAGGCCACCAATTTGGATGCGTGTTTTTCCGCCAGTTCTTGAATTCTAATTTCTCGTCAAAGAGAACGCCAAGGTAGGAAAATGACTTAACTATTCCCAGCTTATGTCTACCTATGCTGTACGAGAAAGTGTTTTTTGGGTACCGGCCTGTGGTCATAACAAAAGACTTTTCCAGGTTTGCTGAAAGGTCCAAAGAGTTCATGTAATTTACAAACCCATCAATTAGCTTTTGTAGTCCCAGTGGGGTACGGGCTAGCAGCACCGCGTCGTCCGCATAAAGGAGGACGGGTACCGGACGCTGGCCGATCTTAGGGCAATCCACACCCAATTTCATAAGTTCTTTGTCCAGGTTATTTATATACAAAGAGAATAGAAAAGGCGCTAAAATGCAGCCCTGCCGCACTCCACCTGTACAGGGAAATGGTTCAGTCTTCATCCCTTTGTTATTGTAACGAACTGTAGCCGTGGTCTCCCAGTGTAGTGCCTTCAGAGTATCTACTAGTTCGTGATCCACCCCCATAGAGATCATCAGGGCCCATAATTTCTGTCTGTTAACGCGATCGAAGGCCGCTGAGAGATCCATAAAACCCATATGGATAATCCCCTTAGCTGCGATGGTGTATTTGGCTGTGAAGAGGTATAGGTTTAAGCATTGATCTGTTGTGGATCTCCCTTCTCTGAATCCGTACTGTACATCAGTTAAAATATGGTGTTCCTCTGCCCAGGCTTGTAGGCGATTTAAAATTACACGTCCTAGAACTTTGGCCGTAACCTCTATCAGAGAAATTGGACGATAACATTGGGGATCGTCCCGGCTGCCCTTCTTATAGATTGGAACAATGGTTTCAGAGGACCAAGAGCGAGGCAGTCCTGCCACTACTGCCTCGTTCAAGACCCTAGTGAGAACGGGTGCCCATAAATCAACGTTACTCAAATCGAGGTCCGGAGGAATGCCGTCGGGGCCGGGCGCTTTAATTTTTGACAGCCCTTGAATAGCTGATTTAGTTTCTTTTAACGAGAACTTTAATCCTACAGGTGTTGATGGTTTTGTCCCTTTTTCTTGTGGTATGGCCCCCGTGTGATTATAGAGACCACAATAGTGATTTCGCCATTGCTCGGGAAAAATGGTGTTTACTGTGTCCGGCCCTCTTGGGTCTTTAAAACATGGGTCATTTATGATTTTCCAGAAAGCCGACATATCACCCTGCTCTGCTGCTTCCCTTAAGTCCTCTAATGCTCGATTTTGCAGGGATTTTTTGCGTGTTTTCAGGGCTTTTTTATAAATGGCTCTCTTTCCTGCAATCTTGGCTTTATCTTTCGGTTGGTCAGTGAGGCTTTTTTTTAGATCTTTCAATGCCTTGGTGCAATCATGGTCAAACCAACGTGGGGTCAGGGACTGTTTGGATCCTGTTCGGGGTGAAGATTTCAGCAGACTGTCTACAAGTTTGGCAATTTCTTCAAATGCCCTAACCACAATTGGACCGCCCATGTTTTCATCCAGGCATATTTGCAATTGTTTTTGACCCTTCGTCACTAGGTCATACAAGTTCTACAACCGTACAGACATATGTTTTCACTGACTGCAAGTCAGACTACCTGGTGCACTCATGAAGTGGACACTGGGGACAGTCTGCCTGTTAAAAATAAGATTTACAGGCAACCTGATCATGTCAGGGACTGTATAAGGACTGAAGTCCAAAAAATTGTGGATCTGGGAGTAATTGAACCTTCAGATAGCCCTTGGGCCAGTCCAGTAGTCCTAGAACCCAAGCCTCACACCCAGGGTGGTAAGAGAGAAATTAGGTTTTGTGAAGACTACAGAGGTCTCAATGCAGTCACTAGGACTGATACACCTTTCCAATTCCTAGAGCAGATGAGCTCATAGATATGTTGGCTAAATTTGTGAGCATATTTGATCTAACAGCTGGCTACTGGCAGGTCAGACTAGCTGATGATGCAAAGCTAACAAGCATTGGAAATGCAATTGGGCTCGGATTTACTTGAGTTTGAGCTAATGGCATTGTAAATGGCAATGTCTTTTCGCCATGTGTTATGGAGTGTGTGCATGTGGTGTGTAGTGGAATTATGTGGGTTAGATTGGAATTGTAGCAATGGTGGCATGCTGTGCTTTACATGAATATGTTTAAAAGTAAAGTGTACCATACTGAGATTGCTACAATAGTTAATTGTGGATGTGTTAACAATTGATACGTGCACTGATGGCTGGTGGTGTGTGTGACTGCCTGTAGAAATTGTGCACAGATGGCTGGTGGTGTGTGTGCTTGGTGGAAGGGTGCACTGACGGCTGGTGTGTGTGTGGTTGGTAAAAGTGTGCACAGGTGGCTGATGGTGTGTATGTTTGGTGAAAGCGTGCACTGACGGTTGCTGGTGAGTGCGCCTTGTAAAAGCATGCACTGACAGCTGGTGTTGTACGCCTGGTGGTGTTTGTGGTTCGTGAAAGCGTGCATTGATGGCTGGTGGTGTTTGGCCCTGGTGAAAGCGTGCACTGACGGCTGGTGGTGTGTTGTTGTGTGTGTGGTTGTGTGTGTAGTGGTGAGTGTGTGGTGGTGAGTCTGTGGGGGTGAGTGTGTGGTAGTGAAATGGTAGCTACGCCTACCCCACACTGGTACCACTGCACATGCTCTACCAAAGATACTTACACCACACTGATGCCACTGCACCTGCTCCACTAATGATAACTATACCACACTAGTGCCACTGCACCTGCTGCACAATGGTAGCTACGCTACACTGGTGCCACTACACCTGCTCCAGTAATGATAGCTATACCACACTGGTGCCAGTGCTGGTACCACTCCACCTGCTCCACCAAAGTAGTTACACCACACTGGTGCCACTGCACCTGCTGCACAATGGTAGCTATGCCACAGTGGTGCCACTGCACCTCCTGCACAAGGGTAGCTATGCCACACTGGTGCAACTGCTCCTGCTTCACAAGTGTAGCTATGCCACACTGGTGCCACTGCACCTGCTGCACAATGGTAGCTACACCACACTGGTGGTACTACACCTGCTGCGTAATCATAGCTAAGTAACACTGATAACACTGCACTAGCTCCACGAAAGGTAACTACGCCACACACTGATGCCACTGCACCTGCTGCACAATCATAGCTAAGCAACAACACCTTTTTTTTTAAATAAATTTTTTATTAGTGTTAGCGGGCTGACAGAAAAAGAAGAAGACAACAAAAATACATAGATAATTTCATACATATGCATATACTGAGAGACATTTAAAGTATATATGTTATAGACGAAATAATTTGATATGTGAACACAGTAGAAGGAATTCCTATTACAGAATCAAACCAGAGAAACTTAACAATTATACAACATTTGAATAAAAAATTTTTAATCTAGAAAAGTACCCCAGTTTCTATTGAATTTAATCAGTGAGCGTGTTCCCCTAAAATTTGCTAGGGCTAGCTCCATGGCGTGTATCTCTGTTACTAGTGTCCACCACTTCCAAACCGTCGGTGGTTCTGGATCTATCCAAGCCCTAGCCAAGGTTAATTTAGCGCATGAGATAAGTATAGTGGTTAGGGCTGATTGTGAAGATGAAGAAAGATTAAGATCTAGTAGGACCAAGGCAGCCGTGATGGTGGGGAGCGAGATATTTTTTAATCTAAGGACACTCAGTATAACCCCCCAAAAGGTGTTAAGTTTGGGGCAGGAGTACAGTATATGTACTATATTGGCTGCTTCGGTCGAACATTTAGGGCATTTAGTACGGCTGCTAAAGGAGGGGTTCGGGGACCATCTGGAGATTCTTTCAGGTGTGTAGTAGAGCATGCAGGTCCTTCTGTATTGTTGTAGCCGAAGGCTAGATAATCGTACAAGGTTGTTTATATTAACCAGGGAGTGCTCTATCTGATTAGAAGTGATATTTAAACTTAGTTGGGTGCTCCACTTCGCGGCCAGTTTATCCCATCATTTGTTTTAAAACGTGCTAAGTGTTTTATAGGATTCGCTAATAATTGATTTGTTCTTGTTTGAATAAAGACAGGTCCATATGTCACATTCAGAAATATTTTGTATCTTTTTCTTATTAATCAAATAGTCGTGCATTTGCATATGTTTGAATCTTGTAGCTTCCGGTAAATCGTATAACTGTTTGAGCGTATTAAATTCTAAAAACCCCTGTAAGTCGTATTGATCCGCCAGTGTCTTAATCCCAAGAGACGCCCAACTATAAGTAATAGAATCTGTAAAAATAGCCGGGAGACCTGGGTTGCCCCACAGCGGTAGTTTTGGGTGAAAAAAGGTTGTTTTGCAAAAAATATTCGCTAAAATCATGACACTTAGACTAGCCCCATATATGCCCACAATTGTTAACCCGCAACAACACGCCTTTATCTCTGGGAGAGATACAACAACACATGTAAATATGGCGATTACAGCGTTCGACATCGCGGAGATTGAATCCACCTCACTCGGCATGATCTTACTAGATGCTGAAAAGGCTTTTGACCGAGTGGGGTGGGTCTATCTCTGGTGTGTGCTGTCCAAAATGGGTTTTGGGGGAAACTTTTTGAAGGGTATAAAAGCACTCTATGACAAACCCACTGCTTGCATCAGCTATGGGGGCCTGACTTCATCAGAATTTCCCATTATGCGCGGGACCCGGCAAGGATGTCCTCTCTCACCCCTTTTATTTGCCCTCTCACTTGAACCCTTTCTACTTGCCCTCCACTCTCAAAACCTGATTGTTCCTTTCAGCTCACAGGAGCTGAAAATGACAGCTTATGCTGACGACATCGCAGTATACACCACTGATATTGCCAATGCGTTGAAAGGAATATATATTGAGGCTGGGAAATTCGGGAAGGTGACAGCCTACAAGCTTAACCGTCAGAAGACGCAAGTTATAGCTAATCACTCCCCTACCGTGGCTATTCCCGAGATCTGCAAAGAGGCAACCTACCTAGGGGTTAAATTAACAGCTAGACTACAAGATATTAATAATATAAACTATAATGATCTGACCAAGAAAACTACTCTTTTGAAAAAATGGAATAAACTGCCTCTGAATATGATTTGCAGAATAAATCTTATTAAAATGAAAGTCTTACCAAAGTTTGTTTACTTATTCCGATCTATTCCACTTGCATTAAACAATACATTTTTTCCAACACCTAGATGGGCTCCTGAGTAGCTTTATATGGAGCTACAAAAATGCCAGAAGGTCATTAAAAATGCTGAAAAATAATACAAATAAGGGAGGGCTGAACTTTCCAGACTTTAAACTATATTTCTGGTCCTCGTTTTTTACACGTCTACGTTCCCTATTGCATGGAGACAGAGCTCTTTTTTTTCATTCTTTTATGTTGAAACAAGACTCACTATTCTTTTTGCTCAGAATCAATGACCCGAATTATTACAAAAGGGTGAGATTTAAGACTGCTAGAGACATTTCTAGGATATGGGTTAATATATTAAAATAGCTAAGCAACAATACCACTGCACCTGCTCCACCAATGGTAGCTACCTGTTAGACGGACCGGGAGGGTCGGCCGAGGATAAGGGGAGAGGTCTCCGGGGAGAGCCGTCTCCAGCGATCGTACAGACAAGTAACTTCCCCCCCACAGACGTACACCACACAAGGATAAGGTTCAACGTTACTTTATAAGCAATTCTTTAAGTACGGTGAAATGGTACAAGGAGGTCTGGACTCAGGGGTCCCCTCTATTCTAGTCTCTTGGTTGGGTAAGGGGGTAGCGGGACAGTCTCGTTACCAATCTGGTGGGTATGGTGGTAGATGAAATAGCTCACAATCCTCGAGCTCGGCGTTCTAGATGATCGGGCCGCTGCGGAGCCAGCAGGTCCCGGGATGGTTGAAGGTAGCGACGGTCCGCGGCGGAGCCAGCAGGTCCCGATGAAGGTGGTGGTTACAAACGGTCCGCGGCCACGCCAGCAGGTCCCGACGACAATGAAGGTTTCAGAAGGTTGCGGCAGCGCCAGCAGGCAGGTCGATAGTTCGCAAGGCAGGGCTACGGCAGCGCCAGTAGTCCGTCAAGGATGAGTTCTTCACTGCGTCTCTCGACTCCAGGATACAACTGCCTTCCTGCTCTGGAGCTGCCCCAGTTATAGGTCTGGCGCCCTTTGATGTCCGGACCCTCGCACTTGGAGGTCGGGAGGTCCGGGATGAGGGAGTCCAGATACCCAGCAGGGGGGTGGAGCCAGCGCCTGGGGGAGCTGGGGGCGATCGGCACCTGGCGGGGGAGAGCCATCGACACCTCTTTCTCCCATTGACCTGCCAAGTAGTCCGCTCACCTCCTGGGTGGATGGTGGTGCCGGGATGTCGGGGCCTGGCCAGGCCCAGGGTTAGGGTCGATCGGAGGCCACGCGGCCTCGTGGTGCTGTGTCCAAGATGGCGCCCAGGCCGGGCGAGAGGGCCGGTAGGGAATCGGGCCCATGATGTGGAGATGTTCAGGGGCAGGGGTCCCATATGAGACGGGAAACGGGTGGTTGTTGCGTGTAACATCTGAGGAGCCGGGCTCGGGCCTGGTCGTGCGGGGAGGGAGCAAGCCTTACACGTGGCCTGTCCAACATGCGTCCCCCCCAGCTGAAGGCGGGGAGAGTCACCCATCCTCTTGGGGACTCTCCTCGTCGAGGCGGAAAAAGCGTGACAGGCCATCTGCGTTGGCGTGGTCTTGCCCGGGTCGATGTTCCACAGTGAAGTCCGTCCCCTGCAGGGAGATGGACCAACGTAGTAGTTTCGGGTTTTCCCCCCGCATCTGCATTAGCCACTGCAGGGGCCGATGATCGGTCTGTACCCGGAAGTGGGTGCCGAAGAGATAAGGCCGGAGCTTTTTGAGGGCCCACACCACGGCGAAGGCCTCCCTCTCGATGGTGCTCGAGCGTTGTTCTCGGGCCAGGAGCCGTCTGCTGATGAAAGCCACTGGCTGGTCAAGTCCTTCGGGGTTCAGCTGGGAAAGGACGGCCCCAATGCCATGGTCGGAGGCATCCGTTTGGACGATAAATTCCCGACTGTAGTCGGGGGCCTGGAGCACAGGGGCGGAGCACATGGCGGCCTTCAGCTTCTCGAAGGCCGCTTGACAGTCTGGGGTCCAGTTGACCTTCTTTGGTTGGTTTTTGGATGTGAGTTCCGTGAGGGGCCCCACAATGCTGCCATAGTCCCTCACGAACCGCCGGTAGTAGCCTGTGAGTCCCAAGAAGGCGCGGACCTCGGTCTGGGTGATGGGGGGCTGCCAAGACTGGATGGCAGCGATCTTGAGTTGCAGAGGGGCCACCAGACCGCTTCCCACCTGGTGCCCGAGATAGGTCACGGACCCCTGGCCAATTTGGCATTTGCTGGCCTTGATCGTGAGGCCAGCTCGTTGGAGGGCCTGTAGCACCTCTCGGAGGTGGTGGAGGTGGTCGGACCAGTGGCAGCTGTACACAGCGATATCGTCCAGGTAGGCGGCGCTGAATTCTTCGAGTCCCGCCAGGACCTGGTTTACTAGCCGCTGAAATGTTGCTGGGGCATTCTTCATGCCGAATGGCATGACCTTGAAGTGGTAGTGGCCATCAGGGGTGGAGAATGCAGATCGTTCTTGGGCCCGGGGTGTGAGACCGATCTGCCAGTAGCCCGCTGTCAGGTCGAAGATGCTGAGGTAGCGGGCAGCTCCCATGCGGTCGATTAGTTCATCTGCTCGGGGAATGGGGTGTGCGTCTGTTCTGGTGACCGCATTCAAGCCCCGGTAGTCGACGCAGAACCGGAGCTCAGGCGTGGTGCCGGGGGCGGCCGCTTTGGGGACCAGTACCACTGGGCTGGCCCAGGGGCTGTCTGAGGGCTCGATGACCCCGAGCGTGAGCATCTTGGCCACCTCCTCTTGGATGCAGGCCCGTACCCGATCTGGTACGCGGTAGGCCCGATGGCGGATAGGGGGACTGTCTCCAGTGTCCACGTCGTGTAAGCACCAGGGGGTGACCCCTGGGGTGAGGGAGAACAGGGTGGCGAACTGCAGCAGGAGGTCTCGGCAGCCTTGGCGCTGTTCCAGGGTAAGGGCCTCCGAGAGTCGGACCCCGTCCACGGAGCCGTCCTTCTCCCGAGTCCGTAGGAGGTCAGGGAGGGGTTCAGAGTCCTCCTCGGCTCCATTGTCTGTGGCCATCAGGAGGCTGAGCTCTGAGCGCACAAAGTGGGGTTTCAGTCTATTAGCGTGGAGGACCCGGAGAGGGTTCCGTGAAGATTCCATATCGATGAGATAGGTGACAGGGCTCTTGCGCTCGACTACTTTGAAGGGCCCCGTCCATTTGTCTTGCAGGGCGCATGGTTCGGTGGGAGACATTACCCACACTTGTTGGCCGGGTTCAAATTCGATGGAGGAGGCATTTTGATCGTACCACCTTTTCATGTCTTCCTGACTGGCCTCCAGGTTTGCTTTTGCCATCTCTCTGAACCGTCTGGTCTGGTTGCGGAGGGTTAGGAGGTACTTGAAAACATCTGGAGGGTTCTTTAGAGGGGGCATTTCCCAGCCTTCTTTGACTAGGCTGAGCGGCCCTCGCACAGGGTGTCCATACAAGAGTTCGAACGGGCTGAAGCCGAGGGACTTCTGGGGGACTTCCCGGTAGGCAAAGAGAAGGCACGGTAGTAGCACATCCCACTGGCGACGGAGGGGCTCTTCCAACCCCCCAATCATCCCTTTGAGCGTGCGGTTGAACCGCTCAACTAGTCCGTTTCCTTGAGGGTGATAGGGGGTCGTGAATCGGTAGGTGACCCCACACTGTTGCCAGAGGGACTTCATGTATTTTGAAATAAAGTTTGTACCCCGGTCGCTGACGACTTCTCGGGGGAAGCCCACCCGGGAGAAGATTCCCATCAAGGCCCGGCCGACTACCGGGGCTGTCACAGTTCGCAGGGGAACAGCCTCGGGGTAGCGGGTGGTGTGGTCCACCAGTACTAGGATGAACCGATGTCCTTGTGCTGTACGGGGGTCCAGGGGCCCCACAATGTCTATCCCCACCCTCTCGAACGGGGTGGTGACCACTGGGAAAGGTTGCAGAGGTGCTTTAAGCTTGCGGCCGCTCTTCCCGCTGGCCTGGCACGTGGGGCAAGATCGGCAGTGCTGGAGTACGTCGTTCCTCATCTTGGGCCAGAAAAAGTGGGTCACCAGGCGACTGTAGGTTTTATCCTGACCCAGGTGGCCAGCCAGGGGGACATCGTGGGCCAGGTTTAGCAAGAAGTCTCTAAAGCGGAGGGGCACCACTAGCACTCGACTGGCCCCTAACTCCGCGATTCTCTGTTCGCTGTACAACAGGTCATTGTCCCAATAGACCCAATGGGTTCCGGAGGTATCCCCTGCACTCTGGGCGAGGGCTTGTTGGCGGAGTCCCTCGAGGGAGGGACAGGTCTTCTGCTCGTGGCGAAACTGTTCCTGGGTGGGCCCCCCCTCCTGACGCCACTGATCCAGGCCGGGAAGGTCCTAAGGCTGAACGAGCCCCTCAGGAGTTTGTTCTGGGGGGACGGCACGGTCGGTGTCTTCTACTGGAGCGACCGGGGGAGGAGGTGCCGGCCATTCAGGTTCTTCGGGTCGGGGGATGGCACGGGCAGCCATGGACCGGGTGGTTACGCACGCCCAGTCCGGGATGCCCAACATCCCCAGGTGCTCCCTTCTCTCTACGGCGGCCCACGGGGAACTCTCAAGATCATTTCCCAGGAGACAGTCTACGGGGGCATCATCTCGGACCGTCACTTTCAACATGCCGGAGACTCCTCCCCACTCGAAGGGGACGCAGGCCATCCGACATAGACTCTCCGAATTGTCGGCTGAACGGACAGGGCAGAGAACGTTCGGCAGGATCTGTTCTGGGGTCACCAGGTGACATCGGACGGCTGTCACACTGGCCCCTGTGTCACGTAGGGCTTCGGCCCGGAGTCCATTAATGTTCACCCATTGACTGTACTTCCGGGTGTTGGCGGGTAGGGGGACCCGCGGGACCATGTCTCTTCCCCCTAGGCACGCTAGAACCATGGCGGCTGGTTCCCATTCTTGGTGTTCTTGCTCACATTCCTCGTGTTCTTCGGAAATTTGTTCTTCCCCCAGGGCGGCGGCAGCCATCTGGCGGGGTCTCGGAGTCTGGCTCTGTGGACAATTCGGGTCGTTTGCGTAGTGGCCGACTCGCTGGCATCGGTGACACGTGACATTGGCTCTGTATCCCGGCCGCGCCGGGGTGTTGCCCCGGTTGGCCGGGGGTGGGGTGCTGGTAGCGGGAGCGGCCGGGGCGTTGTCTCTTCCTCGTCCCTGGCCCCCTCCTCCTCCTCGGGGACGGTGCTGACCGTGGTTGTTCCGGTTCTGTTCATGTGACCCATTTCGGCCCACTCGGGTAATTTCCCACCGGTCAGCCTCGGCGGCGAGCTGCCGTGGATCAGTCAATTTACTGTCGAGGAGGTGCTGCCTGAGCTCGACGAAGCAGTTGTTTGATAGATGCTCCCATACCATGAGATTGAAGAGTTGCTCGTAAGTCGTTACGTTGCTTCCCTTGATCCAACCCTCGAAGGCTCGGCTGAAATAGTTCACGTATTCCACCCAAGTTGTACCCGGGATCCGGGTGCAGTCTCGGAACCTCTGGCGGTACATTTCGGGTGTGAGCCCATAGCGGGTGAGGAGGGTAGCTTTCATGTGGTCATAGGAGGTCATCAGATGGTCTGGGAGCTGTAGAAGGGCATCGCGGCCCTCATTGACGAACCTCCCCCATAGACCGGCTCCCCACTCGCTTCGATCGATCCGGTGGGAGGTCATAGCGATCTCGTAGGCCTTGAACCATTGCTGTATGTCGTCATCTCGGAAATATTCTCGAACGACATCCTTGGGGATGTGTACCTTCTTTTCTGTTGCCCCCGGGGTGCGCTGTTGCTCGGGCACCCCTAATTCTTTGTTCTGCTTGCGTAAGTCTATCTCAGCTAGTTTGCGCTCGTGTTCATACGCCAGTCTCTTCTCTTCGAGCTCTCTTTGTCTCTGTTTCTCTTCCCGTTCTTCTCGGAGCCGCAGATGTTCCAGGTTCAGTTTTTGTTCGGCTAATTTGAGTTCGCCATCCATTTTGAGCCGGGCCATTTCTAGTTCATGTAGTCGGTTTCTTTCTCGTTCTTGGATCTCATCTTGCGAGAGACCCGTTCTTCGCTCCTCGGGAGCCGTGGTGTCTTTCTCTGCTGCTGCGACATTTTGGTCCGGGGGTCTGACGGCCCCGGTTTCTGCCCATGACTCAATGGCGTGTTTGAAATCGTCTTTAGTACTCAGACCGGTGGTAGCGATACCTAGTTCAATGCAGAATTGTTTCAACTCACGATGGCTGTATTCTTCCAATTTCTCCATCTGGAATTTTTCGGTGGATCCGCTTTCTTTGGTTGACATTGTGGTTTTGTCGTGGGGTGAGCTACTCTCTGTACGATTACGCGTTGATTCGGATCGCGCCGCTGGCCACCAATGTTAGACGGACCGGGAGGGTCGGCCGAGGATAAGGGGAGAGGTCTCCGGGGAGAGCCGTCTCCAGCGATCGTACAGACAAGTAACTTCCCCCCCACAGACGTACACCACACAAGGATATGGTTCAACGTTACTTTATAAGCAATTCTTTAAGTACGGTGAAATGGTACAAGGAGGTCTGGACTCAGGGGTCCCCTCTATTCTAGTCTCTTGGTTGGGTAAGGGGGTAGCGGGACAGTCTCGTTACCAATCTGGTGGGTATGGTGGTAGATGAAATAGCTCACAATCCTCGAGCTCGGCGTTCTAGATGATCGGGCCGCGGCGGAGCCAGCAGGTCCCGGGATGGTTGAAGGTAGCGACGGTCCGCGGCGGAGCCAGCAGGTCCCGATGAAGGTGGTGGTTACAAACGGTCCGCGGCCACGCCAGCAGGTCCCGACGACGATGAAGGTTTCAGAAGGTTGCGGCAGCGCCAGCAGGCAGGTCGATAGTTCGCAAGGCAGGGCTACGGCAGCGCCAGTAGTCCGTCAAGGATGAGTTCTTCACTGCGTCTCTCGACTCCAGGATACAACTGCCTTCCTGCTCTGGAGCTGCCCCAGTTATAGGTCTGGCGCCCTTTGATGTCCGGACCCTCGCACTTGGAGGTCGGGAGGTCCGGGATGAGGGAGTCCAGACACCCAGCAGGGGGGTGGAGCCAGCGCCTGGGGGAGCTGGGGGCGATCGGCACCTGGCGGGGGAGAGCCATCGACACCTCTTTCTCCCATTGACCTGCCAAGTAGTCCGCTCACCTCCTGGGTGGATGGTGGTGCCGGGATGTCGGGGCCTGGCCAGGCCCAGGGTTAGGGTCGATCGGAGGCCACGCGGCCTCGTGGTGCTGTGTCCAAGATGGCGCCCAGGCCGGGCGAGAGGGCCGGTAGGGAATCGGGCCCATGATGTGGAGATGTTCAGGGGCAGGGGTCCCATATGAGACGGGAAACGGGTGGTTGTTGCGTGTAACATCTGAGGAGCCGGGCTCGGGCCTGGTCGTGCGGGGAGGGAGCAAGCCTTACACGTGGCCTGTCCAAAACTACCACACACTGGTACCACTGCACCTGCTGCACTAATAATAGCTACACCACACTGGCGCCACTGCCCCAGCTCCACTAATGATAGCTACACCAAACTGGTGCCACTGCACCTGCTGCACAATGGTAGCTACCAGACACTGGTACAACTGCACATGCTGCACTAATGATAGCTATAGCACACTGGTGCCACTGCACCTGCTGCACAATGGTAGCTACCACACACTGGTACCACTGCACCTGCTGCACTAATAATAGCTACATCACACTGGTGCCACTGCCCCTGCTCCACTAATGATAGCTACACCACACTGGTGCCACTGCACCTGCTGCACAATGGTAGCTACCAGACACTGGTACCACATGCTGCACTAATGATAGCTACACCACACTGGTGCCACTGCACCTGCTGCACCATGGTAGCTACCACACACTGGTACTACTGCAACTGCTGCACTAATAATAGCTACACCACACTGGTGCCACTGCCCCTGCTCCACTAATGATAGCTACACCACACTGGTGCCACTGCACCTGCTGCACAATGGTAGCTACCAGACACTGGTACCACTGCACCTGCTGCACTAATGATAGCTACACCACACTGGTGCCACTGCACCTGCTGCACAATGGTAGCTACCACACACTGGTACCACTGCACCTGCTGCACTAATAATAGCTACACCACACTGGTGCCACTGCCCCTGCTCCACTAATGATAGCTACACCACACTGGTGCCACTGCACCTGCTGCACAATGGTAGCTACCAGACACTGGTACCACTGCACCTGCTGCACTAATATTTGCTACACCACACTGGTGCCACTGCACCTGCTGCACAATGGTAGCTACCAGACACTGGTACCACTGCACCTGCTTCACTAATGATAGCTACACCACACTGGTGCCACTGCACCTGCTGCACAATGGTAGCTACCACACACTGGTACCACTGCACTAATAATAGCTACACCACACTGGCGCCACTGCCCCTGCTCCACTAATGATAGCTACACCACACTGGTGCCACTGCACCTGCTGCACAATGGTAGCTACCAGACACTGGTACCACTGCACCTGCTGCACTAATGATAGCTATACCACACTGGTGCCACTGCACCTGCTGCACAATGGTAGCTACCACACACTGGTACCACTGCACCTGCTGCACTAATAATAGCTACACCACACTGGTGCCACTGCCCCTGCTCCACTAATGATAGCTACACCACACTGGTGCCACTGCACCTGCTGCACAATGGTAGCTACCAGACACTGGTACCACTGCACCTACAGCACTAATGATAGCTACACCACACTGGTGCCACTGCATTTTCTGCACAACGGTAGCTACCACACACTGGTACCACTGCACCTGCTGCACTAATAATAGCTACACCACACTGGCGCCACTGCCCCTGCTCCACTAATGATAGCTACACCACACTGGTGCCACTGCACCTGCTGCACAATGGTAGCTACCAGACACTGGTACCACTGCACCTGCTGCACTAATGATAGCTACACCACATTAGTGCCACTGCACCTTGCTGCACAATGGTAGCTACCACGCACTGGTACCACTGCACCTGCTGCACTAATAATAGCTACACCACACTGGTGCCACTGCCCCTGCTCCACTAATGATAGCTACACCACACTGGTGCCACTGCACCTGCTGCAGAATGGTAGCTACCACACACTGGTACCACTGCACCTGCTGCACTAATAATAGCTACACCACACTGGTGCCACTGCCCCTGCTCCACTAATGATAGCTACACCACACTGGTGCCACTGCACCTGCTGCACAATAGTAGCTACCAGACACTGGTACCACTGCACCTGCTGCACTAATGATAGCTACACCACACTGGTGCCACTGCACCTGCTGCACAATGGTAGCTACCACACACTGGTACCACTGCACCTGCTGCACTAATAATAGCTACACCACACTGGTGCCACTGCCCCTGCTCCACTAATGATAGCTACACCACACTGGTGCTACTGCACCTGCTGCACAATGGTAGCTACCAGACACTGGTACCACTGCGCCTGCTGCACTAATGATAGCTACACCACACTGGTGCCACTGCACCTGCTGCACAATGGTAGCTACCACACACTGGTACTACTGCACCTGCTGCACTAATAATAGCTACATCACACTGGAGCCACTGCCCCTGCTCCACTAATGATAGCTACACCACACTGGTGCCACTGCACCTGCTGCACAATGGTCGCTACCAGACACTGGTACCACTGCACCTGCTGCACTAATGATAGCTACACCACACTGGTGCCACTGCACCTGCTGCACAATAGTAGCTACCAGACACTGGTACCACTGCACCTGCTGCACTAATGATAGCTACACCACACTGGTGCCACTGCACCTGCCGCACAATGGTAGCGACCACACACTAGTACCACTGTACCTGCTGCACTAATAATAGCTACACCACACTGGCGCCACTGCCCCTGCTCCACTAATGATAGCTACACCACACTGGTGCCACTGCACCTGCTGCACAATGGTAGCTACCAGACACTGGTACCACTGCACCTGCTGCACTAATGATAGCTACACCACACTGGTGCCACTGCACCTGCTGCACAATGGTAGCTTTCACACACTGGTACTACTGCACTAATAATAGCTACACCACACTGGCGCCACTGCCCCAGCTCTACTAATGATAGCTACACCACACTGGTGCCACTGCACCTGCTGCACAATGGTAGCTATGCCACAGTGGTGCCACTGCACAAGGGTAGCTATGCCACACTGGTGCAACTGCTCCTGCTTCACAACTGTAGCTATGCCACACTTGTAGTACTACACCTGCTGCGTAATCATAGCTAAGTAACACTGATAACACTGCACCTGCTCCACGAAAGGTAACTACGCCACACACTGATGCCACTGCACCTGCTGCACAATCATAGCTAAGCAACACTACCACTGCACCTGCTCCACCAATGGTAGCTATCACACACTGGTACCACTGCACCTGCTGCACTAATAATAGCTACACCACACTGGCACCACTGCCCCTGCTCCACTAATGATAGCTACACCAAACTGGTGCCACTGCACCTGCTGCACAATGGTAGCTACCAGACACTGGTACCTCTGCACCTGCTGCACTAATAATAGCTACACCACACTGGTGCCACTGCCCCTGCTCCACTAATGATAGCTACACCACACTGGTGCCACTGCACCTGCTGCAAAATGGTAGCTACCAGACACTGGTGCCACTGCCCCTGCTTCACTAATGATAGCTACACCACACTGGTGCCACTGCACCTGCTGCACAATGGTAGCTACCAGACACTGGTACCACTGAGACTGCTGCACTAATAATAGCTACACCACACTGATGCCACTGCCCCTGCTCCACTAATGATAGCTACACCACACTGGTGCCACTGCACCTGCTGCACAATGGTAGCTACCAGACACTGGTACTACTGCAACTGCTGCACTAATGATAGCTACACCACACTGGTGCCACTGCACCTGCTGCACAATGGTAGCTACCACACACTGGTACCATGCACCTACTGCACTAATAGCTACACCACACTGGTGCCACTGCCCCTGCTCCACTAATGAAAGCTACACCACACTGGTGCCACTGCACCTGCTGCACAATGGTAGCTACCAGACACTGGTACCACTGCACCTGCTGCACTAATGATAGCTACACCACACTGGTGCCACTGCACCTGCTGCACAATGGTAGCTACCACACACTGGTACCACTGCACCTGCTGCACTAATAATAGCTACACCACACTGGTGCCACTGCCCCTGCTCCACTAATGATAGCTACACCACACTGGCGCCACTGCACCTGCTGCACAATGGTAGCTACCACACACTGGTACCACTGCACCTGCTGCACTAATAATAGCTACACCACACTGGTGCCACTGCCCCTGCTCCACTAATGATAGCTACACCACACTGGTGCCACTGCACCTGCTGCACAATGGTAGCTACCAGACACTGGTACCACTGCACCTGCTGAACTAATAATAGCTACACCACACTGGTGCCACTGCCCCTGCTCCACTAATGGTAGCTAAACCACACTGGTGCCACTGCACCTGCTGCACAATGGTAGCTACCAGACACTGGTACCACTGCACCTGCTGCACTAATGATAGCTACACCACACTGGTGCCACTGCACTTGCTGCACAATGGTAGCTACCAGACACTGGTACCACTGCACCTGCTGCACTAATGATAGCTACACCACACTGGTGCCACTGCACCTGCTGCACAGTGGTAGCTACCACACACTGGTACCACTGCACCTGCTGCACTAATAATAGCTACACCACACTGGTGCCACTGCCCCTGCTCCACTAATGATAGCTACACCACACTGGTGCCACTGCACCTGCTGCACAATGGTAGCTACCACACACTGGTACCACTGCACCTGCTGCACTAATAATAGCTACACCACACTGGTGCCACTGCCCCTGCTCCACTAATGATAGCTACACCACACTGGTGCCACTGCACCTGCTGCACAATGGTAGCTACCAGACACTGGTACCACTGCACCTGCTGCACTAATGATAGCTACACCACACTGGTGCCACTGCCCCTGCTCCACTAATGATAGCTACACCACACTGGTGCCACTGCACCTGCTGCACAATGGTAGCTACCAGACACTGGTACCACGGCACCTGCTGCACTAATGATAGCTACACCCCACTGGTGCCACTGCACCTGCTGCACAATGGTAGTTACCAAACACTGGTACCACTGCACCTGCTGCACTAATAATAGCTACACCACACTGGCGCCACTGCCCCTGCTCCACTAATGATAGCTACACCACACTGATGCCACTGCACCTGCTGCACAATGGTAGCTACCAGACACTGGTACCACTGCACCTGCTGCACTAATGATAGCTACACCACACTGGTGCCACTGCACCTGCTGCACAATGGTAGCTACCACACACTGGTACCACTGCACCTGCTGCACTAATAATAGCTACACCACACTGGTGCCACTGCCCCTGCTCCACTAATGATAGCTACACCACACTGGTGCCACTGCACCTGCTGTACAATGGTAGCTACCACACACTGGTACCACTGCACCTGCTGCACTAATAATAGCTACACCACACTGGTGCCACTGCCCCTGCTCCACTAATGATAGCTACTCCACACTGGTGCCACTGCACCCACTGCACACCTGAAGCCACCTTCTATATAAACACAGCTGTAGTCAGTAAAGAAAACCAGATCTGCATGACAAGAGGAAACCGAGTAATGTCTTTGGTAGAAGGAGAACACAGAACAAGCATGAACGCGCGCCACTCACTGCAGACTGGTGAACGCGCCCAGAACATCTGGATTCCATTACCCGGGCCCCCTGACAGCTGTAATTGATAATTAATTGCCCTCCCCTGCGCGTGACCGCACAGAATATGGAGGAAGTCTAGCTTGAGAAATCCCTACGGCCTATGGCGTGCTGCCTTACTATAACACAGCCTTGCCAGGACCTATCGCAAAGCATTTGCCACAAAAACACCATGAAAATTCTCACGCATAATGGAATCTGTGGCATATTTCAACTGCTTTTCTGCAAGCCCTTACAAGAGGGCTTCGAAACTCCGCCCACTTCTGACGAAGTGGCGCAAGCCTCGCCCTAAAAACAGCATTTTCAACCCCTAGTGGACATTATCAATTTGTGGTAATGTCCTTTGGTCTGAAAAAATGCACATGCCACATTTCAAAGGTTCAATTCAATGATTTATATAGTGCGCTACATACCCGGAGGGTCTAAAGGCGCTTGGAGAAGGGTGGGGAGCTACTTGTCGAATATCCAGGTTTTAAGTTGCTTTTTGAATGCTAGGTGGTTCTGAGTGAGGCGAAGGTGAGTGGGGAGTGAGTTCCAGGTTTTAGCCGCCAGGTAGGAGAAGGATCTTCCTCCCATGGTGGTTTTGTTGATGCGAGGTACAACAGCAAGGGCTTGGTGGGAGGAACGTAGCTGGCGGGAGGGGGTGTAGAAGGAAAGTGGTGTGTTGAGGCATTCGGGTCCAAGTTCGTAAAGTGCTTTGTGTGCGTGGGATAGAAGGCGGAATGTTATCCTCTTATTGATGGGGAGCCAGTGGAGGTTTTTCAGGTGGCCAGAAATGTGATCTTTACGCGGAATGTCTAGAATGAGTCTGGCTGATGCGTTCTGGATGCGTTGGAGTTTTTTCTGAAGTTTTACGGTGGTACCGGCGTATAGGGTGTTTCCGTAGTCCAGGCGGCTTGTAACCAGTGCGTGGGTGACCGTTTTTTTAGTTTCAGTGGGGATCCAGCGAAATGTTTTTTTGAGCATGCGAAGAATGTTGAAGCAAGATGATGAAACTGCGTTGACTTGTCTGGTCATCGAGAGTAAAGAGTCCAGAATGATGCCCAGGTTTCGTGCGTGGTCTGTTGGGATGGGTGCTTTTCCAAGGGATTCTGGCCACCACGAGTCGTCCCAGGCAGAGGGGGAGGTACCTAAGATAAGGACTTCTGTTTTGTCGGAATTCAGTTTCAGACGGCTGTGCTTCATCCATTCGGCTACTTCTCTCATTCCTTTATGTAGGTTGGTTTTGGCTGTGTTAGGGTCTTTGGTGAGTGAGAGGATCAGTTGAGTGTCATCAGCGTAGGAGATGATGTTGAGGTTGGGTTGACGTGCGATGGCCGCGAGGGGGCTCATGTATACGTTGAAGAGGGTGGGGCTGAGTGAAGATCCTTGTGGCACGCCGCAAATGACTTCAGTGGCTTCTGATATGAATGGTGGGAGGCGGACTCTCTGAGTTCTTCCGGCAAGGAACGAGGTGATCCACTCCAGTGCTTTTCCTTGAATTCCGATGTTACTGAGGCTGTGTAACAGGGTGCTATGACAGACTGTGTCGAAGGCTGCGGAGAGGTCGAGGAGGATGAGGGCGACGATGTCACCATTGTCCAGTAGAGTTCGAATGTCGTCTGTTGCTGCGATGAGTGCGGTCTCAGTGCTGTGTTTGGCTCGGAAGCCGGACTGTGAGGAGTCGAGGGATTTGTTGGTTTCGAGGAAGGCGGCGAGCTGGTTGTTGACAGCTTTCTCGATGACTTTGGCCGGGAATGGAAGGAGTGATATGGGGCGGTAGTTTTTGAGTTGGGTGGGGTCAGCTGTGGGTTTTTTCAGAAGGGCGCTGAGTTCGGCGTGTTTCCAGCTATCTGGGAAGGTGGCGGAGGTGAGGGAGCAGTTGATGACATCTCGGAGGTGGGGTGCGATGATGGAATCTGCTTTGTTGAAGATGTGGTGAGGGCATGGGTCAGAGGGGGATCCTGAGTGGATGGAGTTCATCAGGCGGATGGTATCATCCGTGGAGATTGGGTTCCAGTCATGAAGGATGTTCAAGGGGGGTGAAGGTGTGGCAGAAGGTTGGGTGGGTTGGTCTCGGGGTTGGTAGTCGAAGCTGTTGTCTTAACATGCCTGGAAAGCTATAGTGCAGCTTATCTTGATGATATTGCGGTCTTTAGCTCCACCTGGGAAGATCACCTGATCCAACTGAAAAATGTTTTGGAGGCCCCTGCAGAAGGCAGGCCTAACTATCAAGGCTACTAAGTGCCAGATAGGGCAGAGTCAGGTTGTGTACCTGGGCCACCTTGTAGGTGGAGGCCAGGTTCAACCATTGCAGAGCAAAATGCAGACCATAATTCAACTACCCAGACTCAGGTCAGAGCTTTCTTGGGCCTGACTGGGTACTATAGGAGATTTGTCAAGGGGTATGGATCCATTGTGACACCCCTGAATGACTTAACTTCTAAAAGAATGCCTAAGAAAGTTCAGAGGACAGCCAGCTGTCAAAAGGCATTTTATGACCTTAAGCAGGCCATGAGCACTGCTCCAATTCTGCAAAGTCCTAACTACTCCAAAGAATTAATTGTTCAGAAAGATGCTTCTGAGTTGGTGGTGGGGCTGTGCTATGACAATTGAATGATGAAGGTCAGCACCAGCCCGTAGCTTTTATTAGCAGAAGGCTGACCCCTAAAGAGAAACGTTGGTCAGCTATTGAGAGGGAAGCCTTTGCTGTGGTTTGGGCTCTGAAGAAGCTGAGGCCATACTTGTTTGGCACTCACTTCACAGTTCAGACAGACCATAAGCCCCTGTCATGGTTAAAACAGATGAAGGGTGAAAATCCCAAACTGCTCAGGTGGTCCATTTCCCTACAGGGGATGGACTATACAGTGGAACATAGACCTTGGAGTAACCATGCCAATGCAGATGGTCTCTCCAAATTGATACCATGTACTTTAGGTACATACCAGATTGGTTACTGGGTCACCCTTGTGAGTCCCTGTATATGGTACCTTAGGTACCCAGGGCATAGGTACCCCAGAGGCCTGCCAGGGACTAAAGCATGGCATGTATTATGCCACCCCTGGTAAGCCTTCCAAGATGGCACCACAGGTCTGCACCTGCAGCCTGGGTAAGGTGGTGTAATCACCCCGTATTTAGATATAGTATACCTATATATAATATATATATATATATATATATATATAATTATATATATATATATAATTTTATATATATATATATATATATATATATATATATATATATATATAGAGAGAGAGAGACACTGCTAACTTTTCTTTACTTTCCTTGCCATAACCATGGAAAACTGCGTAAGCTAAGTTACATTGCTATTTTCATTTAAGCATGTTAAAGGCTACGAAAATTGTGCAAATGGTGCTGTTACTACAGTGCAAAATACATTAATAAATATCCTTGACAAGATAGACTCATATCTTTAAGTCTAACCCTTCAGTTCCACACGACCTTTATCAGTCTGTGTTGAAACCAGGGGAAAAAACAATTGTGCATCATCATAAAAAAAAATTCTATGAGGATAAAATATATTTACAATTGTTAAATGGAAAAATTGCATAGCATAAGAATTATTTGCTAAAAGATTAAAAATAGGGTTAAAATCATTACCTATTCCCATTTTTTATGTTATATCAGCATATAATTCATTTTCATTGCACATTATTCAAATAAATGTAAATAATAGCATTGATTGCTTGGCGCAGCAATAAAGTCCAAGTAGGCAATGAATCGTTTCACATTAAGTCCATGATTAAACTGCTTTTGTGCTTAGCAGTGTCTTTTTACCCTAAACCCTAACTGTGTAAAATGAGTGAGTGAATAAAATTTTAAAAATACATAAATGTTCAGAACAGCAGCAAATAGTCATGAAGACGGATACTAGCGAAGATATCTAAAATTTCATATATTCTCATAGGTATGTATAAAAATCTTTGCTGGAATTTAATCCATTTGGGATCTTAGTATCAATTTCTAAGATATATTTGGTTTCCAGTTTTATCAGTTTGGTATCACGGTCACCACCTCTTCTCATTGGGGGGGATACAGTCCAATACATAGTAACTCAATTAATTTGATTTTTTAGCATGTATTTCCTCAAAATGATGGGCAACAGGATATGACTCATCCCCGTTGTTGATTGCGCGTATGTGCTGGAGTATCCTCTTGTGGACCTGCAGGCTTGTACTACCCACATAGCGCAGGCCACAAGGACACTCCAGCACATACACTGCAAACTCTGTCTTACAGGTCCGCTTTTTATCTATCTTAGTTGGTCTGTTTTTAAATGGTGTGAAAAATCCTGTTTTATTCACTTCATGTTTACATGCTTTACATGATGCACACTTAATGAATCCTTTCCTGCCCATAATCCAGGAGGTAGTTGGATTCACCTCCAGACTACTAGAGACTAGTGTGTTGCTCATAGAGCTAGCTTTCCTAAAGGCTAAATTAGGAGGAGTTAATCTTTCTCCTAACACAGGATCATTCCTTATGAGAGCCCATTTTTTGTTAATGATCTTTCTAATATTCTGGTGTTGGTTACTATAAGTTAAGATAAGTCTTAAGTGTTGATCTGCCATAGGAATGTTATCATTTGATACCCTACTCACCAACGCCTGTTCTCTATCTTGGTCATTAGCTCTGATCATCTCTTTGTCTATTATGCTAGAACTGTATCCCCTTGAGATAAATCGGGAGCGACACTCTAGTTGGGTCTTAGTGCATTCTTTACCACGGCTACAAAACCTTCTGATGCGGAGCATCTCCCCAAAGGGGATGTTGTGAATCAAATGCGCTGGATGGTACTCCCTGCATGTAGCAAAGAGTTACCTGCTGTACCTTTTCTATACAGCCTAGTGTGCAGTTGATTATCCTAGATGAAAATTTCAACATCAAGAAAGCAGATCGATGAGTCACTGATATGGCAAGTAAATTTTAAATTCAAATTGTTGGTGTTCAACTGCTCTATGAACCCAAGGGCCTCTCATTCAGAACCTTTTCATATGATGAGCAAATCATCTATGTACCTATACCAACGTATTTTTTGACTATTCAAAACCTCTTCCAGAGCAGGCGTGCGGACCTGTTCCTCCCACAGCCCCATATGCAAACAAGCATAGCTGTGGGAGAATCAGGCCCCTCATTGCCACGCCCCTAATTTGTTGGTTTACCTGTCTTTGAAACAAGAAAGTTATTTTCTAGGCACATCAAGATAATAGCCATAAGCATTTTGTTATGTTCAGTGAAAAATATGGTACGTCTCTTCAAAAAACGTTCTACCACCTTGAGACCGTCTCTGTGATGAATACTGGTATATAGTGAAGAGATGTCCAAGGAAATGAGCAAAAAGTCATGTTGCCAGACCACACCCTCCAGTTTTCGCAATAAGTCCCCTGTATCGAAGATAAAAGATGGTAAGGACCGCACATGTTCCTGAAGGAAGATGTCCACGTACTTACTAGCATTTTCCATAATGCTGCCAACGGATGACTTTCTTTTTTTTATTTATTATTTTTTATTGAGATGGTTCCGGCTATCAAAAATACATTAATCAACAGGATAAAATCAGACATTGAAATTGATATATACATCTTACAATTGCAATAATAAAAAACAAAAAACATGTTTTTTAAAAAGGTCAGACAGTAGTACATAAGGGAGTTAAATTACATCACCAATAGATCTACTCACTCTTATTTATCTGACTTCTCTCCTGTTTCTAAGGGGAGCCCAAATCTTCTTACCAAATTCCCTCGACCTCTTTCCTTTAAAATCATACAGACATTCCTCTATATTATGAGTTCCCAGGAGCCTAGTTATCCACATCTGAAAAGGGGGAGCTACAGAGTCTTTCCATCCAGCCGAGATACAGTCTTTCCATCCAGCCGAGATTAGAATCCGAAAAACTGCCATAGATAGAAAAATAAATGCTTCGGCATCTTGCTCTAGTTTTAAGTTTTCATCCCTGCAAATCAAAACAATCGTAGGGGATAGAGTGATCTGTTGCCTTAGCAGCCCCATTAAAAACCTTTCAATTTCTTTAAGAACTGGAGTAAGACTCTGACAGTGATAAAACATATGGGATAAATCTGCAGGGCCTTGGTCACACCTGGGACACCTGTCGTTTTCTCTCTTACCCCACATGAACAGCTTGGCAGGCGTGTAGTACAAATTAAAAATAGTCTTATAGTGCTGTGCTTTCAAATTTGAAGCTCTTAATATTTTCTTATTCAATACTAAAGCATAATCGATGTCTATATCTGGATCCCCAATTCTTTGGGCCCAAGCTGATTCAATTTTTCCAATGTCATCTCCCAACCCCTGCAAGAGATAACTATACCCAATTTTAATCTTCTTGCCACCATTCCTTACATAGTCCACAATCGGATTAGGCTCCTGAATTGAAATCCTGGGTCTGATTGACTTAACTGTTTGTTCCAATTGTCTATATAATAGCCATTGGCTAGCAGGTATACCAAACTTTAGCTGAAGTATATCAAATCCCATTAATTCATCCTCAACCATGACATCCCCCAAACAACTAATATCCAGCTCCTTCCATAACCTACTATTGCTATTCTGGCCAAGATGGACAAATGGGTTTGACCGCCACAAATCTAATGTGCTATTGATTTTCGGTATCTTCAAGAATCTCATCATTGACTTCCAAGTACCCCAAGCACTAAGCATCACTTTACTTTTACTCATTTTATAATATCTACGGTTAATTTCTCGTGTTAGGAGCCCCAATGCTCTTTCCCCTACTAACAGCTCGTATATTGTGGGGGTTCAGTACATACCAGTCAACAAGCCTATTTCCTCATATTTAAATAGGACATTCATCTGCATCATTAAGCAAACCCAGTGATACAGCCTTAAATTTGGTGCAGACAGTCCCCCTCCCTCCAGTGGTGCAGATAGTCGGGCCAGAGATCTACGTATTTTTCCATATTGCCACACAAATTGGGAGAAAACAGCTTCCATTTTCTTCAACAGACCCTCTTCAACTAGCAGAGGAATGGCACGAAATAAGTACAGTAGTTTCGGGAACATTGACATCTTCAATACATTCACTCTACCAATCAGGGATAAATGTAAAACGTCTATTCTTCTTAGTTCTTTGTCTATTGTAGCAATCAGGGGTACATAATTCTCTTGTATAATTTTATCAACATTCGCATTAATCCTCACCCCGAGATATACTGCAGATTCCACATAGCTCTGGTCGGCTTTATAGATATTGTTTGTGCTAATTATTAATGTTTTTTCTTCATTCAGCTTATACCCAGAACGGGTTCCATATGCGTTAGCCAGTTGACTCAATTCCACCATTGCAGTCTGCGGATTAGTAGTAACAATTGCCAAATCGTCTGCATATGCCAATAATTTGGTAGTGTGACCATTTACTATTACAGGGGAGATTTTATCTGAAGCTAAAATTTCCCTAATTAGGGGATCTATATAAAGTGAAAAGAGTATAGGGGAGAAAGGGCATCCCTGACGGGTACCTCTTCTAATTACCACCTCTTCCGACCGCAAACCCATAGCTGTAATTCTAGCTACCGGATCAGAGTACATTGCCTTTATTGCTTTCCTACACTTTTCTCCAAAGCCTCTTCTAACCAGAACATCCCATAGAAATTCCCAAACCACACGGTCGAAGGCTTTTTCCGCATCTAGGAGGATCATGGCCATTTCTCCCCCAGTGACAGCCATAGCATCAAATAGTGAGATCGCACGTGAGGTGTGATCCGTGGTACCTCTCCCTGGAACAAATCCCTGCTGCCATGGAGAGACCAGTTGGCCAATGATCCCCCCTAATCTCCTTGCCCACACCTTAGAATATAATTTGGTGTCCGTATTTATCAGCGATATTGGCCGATAGGAGCCCGGATTTTTCTCTGGTTTACCCTTTTTGTGGAATACCACTATATTGGTCTCTTTCCAGGAATCAGGAATCTCCCCGGAGCAGGTTATGCCATTAAATAAATCAGGAATCTCCCCGGAGCAGGTTATGCCATTAAATAAATCTAACAGCAATGGAACAATTTCCTCCCCTAAGATCTTATAAACTTCCATCGGTATCCCATCTGGGCCTGCAGCTTTACCTGCTGCTAGATCCTGTATTGCAGTCCTTATCTCCTCCAGAGTTGTATCTTTTTCCAGCTCCTCCCTATTTTTAACGTCTAAAACCGGACATGCAGGCCCAAGCCCCTGACAAGAGGGTGACCCACCCGCCTCCTGATCATATAGTTTTTGGTAAAATTTCTGAAACACACCCATTATCTCTTTCGGGTCTGAATATTCTATCCCATTATCTTCAATTCTGGGGATGTTATTTTTATTGTTTTCTTGTCTAATCCGCAGCGCTAGTGCTCTTCCGGCTTGTTCACCTGTCTCATAACGCCTTGCTCTTGACGCCTGATATTCTCTTGTTTCCTTTTGTGTAACCACTTCTAGAATGTCTCCCTTGATCAGAGCCATAGTTCTCGCCGTCTCACTACCATCCTTGCCTAGCCCTATTTCCTCTATATGCCGTTTCTCTGTCATCGCCAACTCTGAAATGAGCTTCTCCACTTTATTTCTGTCCTCCTTCCTTAGCCTGGCGGAACAGCTAATCGTCGCCCCCTTAAGGAGGCCTTGAAGGCTTCCCATACTCCATTACAGGATGAGCTATATCTGTTGGTATCAAAAAACTCTTTCGTCCACTGTTTAAGGTGCTTTACAAACCTATCATCATTTAATAGTTTCCTTTAGAATGTCCACCTTGTTGTTTTCCGAGAGACTATTCTGGGAAGCTTGGCAATACTAACATTGCATAGCTCCCCCACCGAGACAAAGAAATAATCCAGCTTAGAATATTTGAGCTGGGTGTGAGAAATAAGTAAAACCTGGATCACCAGGCACTTTTTCCCCCCATACATCCGCTAATCCATGCGACTGTAGTAAGTAGTAAGCATGGGCGGAAAATCCGTTTCGCTCGCGGATTTTGCGGATTTTCGGGAAATTCGCAATCCGCGAGATTCGCGAATCTCCCGCAAAATCCGCAAATCCGCGAGCAGCGGATTTTGCTCGCACTGCTCGCACTGTTCGCGTGAGTTCGCGGCTTCCCAGTACAACTTCGCGCCCCGCGAATAAGTGCTAAATTGCAGAAATACGATCTTAGCAAAACTGAAACTACTTACCAGGTTCAAAAGTTCAGGCTCATCATTAGTAGCCATTTCCTGTAGTGCTTCCTGAGGGGCCCCTCCAGAGTTCAGTTGCCAGTTGCAACTATTATGTGACCCTGCTCTGAACCTCAGAATAGTTACACATATGCCACAAAGGTCCTGAATTACAGCTAAGGGAGACAAGCAGGAGCCAGGCTGGAAGTTAAAATCCATTAATCAGCCCCTAATTCATTATTGTCAGTTGGGGCAGGGCAGGTGTTGTAACTAATTTTGCAACAATGAAAGCACTTAGCAAGTGCAAAAGATCACTAATCAGGGCGCACTAAGGAAGCAGGTGCCAGCTAAAAAAATATTCTGTGACACATTAATCAGCCCCAAATTAATTCAGGTCACTTGAGGCAGGGAAGGTGTGCTTTGCTTTGCCGAAAATAATGTACACTGGACAACCAGAGGGTGTGGTGATGAAACAGAGGGTGGCATGGGTGGGCCAGAGGGTGGCATGAGTAGTCAGAGAGTGGCAGTGGTGACAGAGAGTGGCAGTGATGAAGAAGAGTGTCCCAAACAGGCTGGACACGTAGAAACAACAAGTTCGCAAAACTTGCGACCCGACAGGTAAGTTCGCAAATTGCGAAATTGTAAAAACCCTCGCGAACTGGCAGAAACACGGGCGAACACAAAAAAAAAAAATCCGCAAATTCGCGGGAATTCGCGGATTTTGCGGATTGCGAGTTCGCAAATTCGCAAAATTCGCGAACGCGAGATTCGCAAAATTCGCCCATCCTTAGTAAGTAGCTTAATGCCCGAAATACCTTAGGTTTACGTCCTGTATATTTACCTCCCTGCCTCCAATCACCCGAAATATTCATGTCTGCACATAAAACAATGGGGGTACCCCAATCTGCCAGCTCCTCTTCCAGCTCGTCAAATACTGCAGGCTCATCCTCATTTGATCCATAGATCACACACAGTGTAATGCCTAGATTCAATTCTGCTAGAACCCATCTACCAGACCCATCGGATTTGGTACGTCTCGCCCCCCCACATTGCATTTCCCCATGATGGCCACCCCCCTTATCATAGCTGATTGCGACGAGCAACCTAGCATTGTATAACCATTCATATTCAGTAGTTTCCTTTTAGCCCAGGGCAAATGGGTCTCCTGTATGCATAATATATCTATATTATTAAATTTTGCAAAGTGGTTCAATCTCTGCCGTTTCTTCCAATCATTTAACCCCCCTACATTGATGGTACATATCTTAATGTGTGACATCATTAACATAACTGCTACTTCCAACCTGTCTGTTATCCAAGATTCTACTAAATACCGACTTCATTTCCATTACCATCTCAAAGCTTTTTTCTTGTTTTCCTCCCTCTATTCCCCCCCTCCCCCACCCCTTCCCCACTTTACCTCCCCTCACCCCCTTTGACTCCTCCAACCCCCCCCCTCTTTTCAGAGGCGCTCAGACCTGCTGGTCTGTGCACGTGATGGTTCGCAGTAAAAACCGAGGAGATTTCTTAATACCCTAGCCTAGTACCTGTGACACTCATGTCCCCACCACCCTACACAACACACCACACCCCAGACGTTATTCCTGATATCCATTTCATCCATTTTTTACATCAATCATATCTATCAAAAAGTTATCTTTGATCTCCTCTACAGAATATTACTAAACCCCTTGTGTGTCCAAATATTCCTTAGCTTTCACCTCAGAGGAGAAATACAGGGTTCTCCCACCGTTGATTATTTTTAGCTGTGCAGGATTGATCAGGTAAGCCTGCATACCCTTGTCCTGAAATGATTTTATCATCTGCCTTAATCTCCTGCGCCTCTCCACAGTAACATGGCAGAAATCCGGGCGAACAAAAAAAGAAAAACCATCCACATTCTTTTTCAGGTCCGGTCTTGCCCTTTCTGATATTGCCTGCCTCAGATTATAGTTACCCAGAAATATTAAAATTGCTCTGGGCTTATCTCCCTCCTTGGCGTTTTTATGAATTTTGAAGGGAGTGCGATGTGCCCTCTGAATCTCCCTTGCCCAGTCCCATCCCTTCAATTCTGTGAAAGCATGTTCGAATAGTTTGACCACAAAGGCTCTCATGTCTGTATCCTCTGATCCTTCCGGTATCCCCAGTACGCGTAGGTTATTCTGTCGAGACCTATTCTCCAACGCTTCCAGCTTCCATTGCACATCTATCATCTGTTCGCACTGTAGATCTACCTTGCTAGAGGCAGCCGCTGTCTCTGCTTCCGTCGACACCACTCTCTCCTCCAAGTTAGTGACACATTCTCCCAGATTCACACACACCTTGGTCAATTTCCTTACTACGCCTTGCATTTTTCTCACCGCCGCGTGTGATTTGCGACTTTCTTGCCGAGCCTCTTCCCTGTGTGCGATTATTTCCTGGTGTATCACCTCCAGAAGAGACATCTGTGCCGCTTCCCCTCCCGGGCTCTCTAGAAGCGGATTAGTAGTCGGATGATCCCATTTTTGTCCTTGTATTTTTACTCCTGTATTGGATTTCACCGCTGTTGTTGGGGGGCTGAACTCTTCCTTCTCCAAATCACTGTCGGTAACAGAACCACTGGCCTCTTCCTCCAGACTATCATCTTCCTCCGACCATTCCGCCCCCTCTGAAACTGAGAAGAAAGCCTTACTGGGAGCTTCCTTCTTATCGCCTGTATCCTCACCGGTCTCATCTTCCAGCACCAAGGGGGCTATATCGGGGTCCAGAGTCAAAGTTACAGGAGTATTATCCTCAGCTCCTTCCACAAAGCCAGCTTTCTCTTTTAAGTTCTCCTCTTCGTTTGTTGAAGCATCTAACTGAACAGGGATGTCCACTATGTTTTCTGTAGCCCCACCATAGCCTTTAGAGCAACCAACCCCCTCCAACACCTCAGCGATGATCTCATTATTGGAATCCTTTTCTTTAATAATTTTTTGAAAAATGTCTGAAATCGGGGTAGTACCTTGATTGCCCTTGGCTGTTACTTGTTGCTGCACTATTCTCCTCGCGGGGGATGTTTGCTTTTTCTTCTTATTCCCTTCTAGTTCCCTCTCCGCTGTTAACTCTGCCAGCTCCGCTGCAGCCTTCCTTCTTGCAGCCGCTTTGGCACTTGCACTCGTTTTAGGAGCCATAATCTCCCTCCTCCGTTCCTTATCTCCAAACTGCTCCTTACCGCCCAGTTGCTGTTCCACTTTCTCTCTTCTGCCTCCACGGCCGCCTCCAGGATGCTCCGTGATTTTTCCCCCGTCTTTTGCTGCAGGCTTGTCTGCCGAGACTGCCGAGACCGCCGCCGCTTCCTTAGCCACGAGCTCCGCCCGCTACGCGAACTCCGTTCCACAAGCTCGACTAGCTCCGCCAGCAGGCCCGCTCCTGACACGCCTCCCGACGTGAGCCACCTCGCTACCTGCGTCAGCTCCAACAGAAGCCGCTTGAGCGGCCGGCGGCAGGTAAGGAGCATACGGCAGTCGTTCGGGCCGCTCTATACTTGCCGTTTTTCTTTTCCTTTATCACATTTTAATCCGACACTTTACACCGTCCTCGCTGGTGTAGGTTCATGAGTGTATGGCTGGTAGCGTCTTAATTCCAGCTCTCGTGCTGTACCAGATCCACATCTCCTCGGTCTCACTGCTTCCCGGCCGTCCTACAGGGCCGCCATCTTGCCTCCAACGCCAACGGCTGACTTTCTATGTTTTTGTGTATTTTTGGTATAAAATATACCACTGGCATCACTGGGTGATCGTTTTTTAAGAAAGCGAAACTCATCAAGTGACAGTAGGCCTGTGCTTTTCCATGCTATCAAGCTGGAGTAAAACGACTCCCATGATGTTTTCGCTGTCATCATGTCACTCTGCCTGTAGCAATCTTTGTCATTTGGCTGGCTGGTGGCCTCAGTCATGTACATGCTGGGTGGCCACAAGACGATGTTCCCACCTTTGTCCGACTGGCATACAATGACATTGTTATTGAGCCATAGTTTTTTCATCAATTTAAAGTATGCGTCATCACAGGCAGTGTAGCGTTTTTTAACTTCACTTTGTGTTTTGTAAAGGACTGGTCACTCATGAAAAACGTCAATATTGCCCCTTAGCATTACCGGACAAAATTTAGATTTTAGTTTAAAGGCAGTTAATGGTGCATGGACGTGGTCTTTTGCTGTTTGGCTATAGGTTCCCAATGTTGTATCATTTTCCTCCTGTAATTCATGAAGATCCTGCATGAGTTCAGCATCCTGTACAGAGAGGAAAGATGGGCTCCTAGTATCTCCTCCAGTCACCATAAGGTTTCTAGGTTTGGCCGTTCCTTGCAGGAGATGGAATTTCCTTAGATTAATTTTGCTCACAAATTTGTATATTTCAATACGACAGCCCGCATATTGGAAGTCACTCCTGGGACTGAATGACAAGCCCAGGGACAAAATTGAGGTTTATTTTTCTGTTAGAGGAATGTCCGTTATATTGATTACAGTTTGTGCATTGCTGGATGGCGTTACTATACTCACTTCCGATTCCATTGTTTTTTCGTTTTGTTGGTGATCTGCTTTCCGGCTGCGTTGTTTGCAGCATTGCCTTCGTTCTCATCTTTTGCGGTTTCTTGTGCGTTTCTTTGAGCACCCTGTACATGTGGACGTAATGTTTGGCGTCTGTCTTGTTGCAGACAATCCACTTCTTGTGCCAAGGTGTACTTTTGAAACCCCAACCTCCGTGCTCTTGTCATTTCAGTTTCGGATCTGCTATCCACCGCGGAACATAAAGAGACATATTAACCTATAAGTCACTCCTATGGCAGGCCTTGACAATCCTGAAGGCAGAGTGCTTGATTTTGTGTGAGAGGGTGCCCTAGCATGATCTGAGCCCCTCTGCAGCTTTCGGAACGATCTTCTTATAGCTGTTCTATGATATAGCCATATAGCCATACCATATACTCTTAAGTGCATTATAATCCTCGCAGTTAATGCTAACTTTGGTTTGGCTTTATCAAAACATGTCGTGTAAGGTGTCAAACACTTTGGAATACTACCCCCTCCCGGTAGCATTCCACCCTTCTGGAGGGAGAAGACATGTAGTTACTGGTAAACCCGGTTAAAGTTAAACAGAGCCTCAGCATCACAAAATGGATGCTGCTGCCACAGACATGAGTCTGCTCTCCTGCTGCTGGGCAAAACTCCGGCAGGGGAGGCCAAGACAATAGGTTTCCTGTCCAGGGAGGTGCTGGGGCCTTTAGTGTATTGGGGCAGGGTGGGTTGCATTCAGTGAATGTTTTTCAGACACTGCCTGGGGCACACAAGTGTTCCATGCATTTCCCAGTTCAAACCAATAAGTCACTCCTATGGCAGGCCTTGACAATCCTGAAGGCATAGTGCTTCGTTTTGTGTGAGAGGGTGCCCTAGCATGAGCTGAGCCTCTCTGCAGCTTTCGGAACCATCTCCTTATAGCTGTTCTATGATATAGTCGTACCATATACTCTTAAGTGCATTATAATCCACGCGGTTAAAGCTAACTTTGGTTTGGCTTTATCAAAACATGTTGTGTTTGGTGTCAAACGCTTTGGAATACTACTCCCCCCCCCCCCCCCCCCCCCCGACGCCATTTCTGGCGGCGGGGGGTAGCATTCCACCCTTCTAGAGGGAGAAGACAAGTACACACTGGTATACCCGGTTAAAGTTTAAAAGAGCCTCAGCATCACAAAATGGATGCTGCTGCCACAGACACGAGTCTGACCTCCTGCTGAAGGACGAAAATCCGGCAGGGGAGACCTGGACAATAGGTTTCCTGTCCAGGCAGGCTTTAGTGTATTGGGGCAGGGTGGGTTGCATTCAGTGAATGCTTTTCAGACACTGCCTGGGGCACACAAAGTGCTCCATGCATTTCCCAGTTCAAACCGGATGCTGGGGCACTCAGCCCCAGCTCTGGCGCGAAACTGGACAAAGGGGAAGGGGCGTAACCACCCCTTCCCCAGGCCCTCCCATAGGTGGGGCATAGAGTTAGTCCATCCCCTAAACTTAGTATAAGTATAGGAACCCAGTCCCTAGGACTTTAGATTACCCTGGACGAAACTCTGAAGAAGAAATCTTGGACGTTCGACATTCCATATCGACTGGAAGACGGATGAATCATGGATGAAATCTCCCTTGGGGATCAAGGAGTGACCTCCCTGTTCAAACAGGCACCAAAGAAACATCTTGCCGGTCTACATTTTCGAGGCTCCCGCTGGATCCCGAAGAATCTGTGACACAGGACACGGACTTCCAGACATCTTTAAAGCTGACGCAAGTTCCCAGCAGAGCGGAGACCTGTAGCTGACACAAGAGACGTGGGACCGGAACTCCTGGACATCCTGCAATTTTGCAACTGCACCTACTTCCTGAAGTTTGCTGAAGTTGTGCATTGGAGTATTTGAAGCCCCTGCCCCGAGCACCATTTTGCACTGAAGCACAGAGGCCTGCACTCCACGAGGGACCTGTGAGTTCCCTTTCTTCACTGCAGCTCGAGGCTCCTTCGCGATCCCTAGTCTGTTGGCTAGTGGGTCTCCACGAAAGACAATCCGTTGTTTCTTGAGCTTTCCTGGTTACTCCAGATGTGCTCGGACTCCCCTCCAAAGGGTGAGTCACTCAGACCTTGCTGGTCTGCACCAAAGCCAATCTTGTCATCTTGCGTGGGTTGCTGTTGCCAAGGCTTGTTGGGTCCAATCCGGATTCCGACACTACAGCACTCGACATCCTCCGTGGGACAGTTCGAATCCAGCTCTTGGTCATAGTCGACACCTCCTGGTCCTCGTGGCGGAAGAGTCAAGCTTCACCTCTTCCACTTGAAAGCACCCGACATCGGCTGGCATCTTTTTGTCGCCATCCTGGTCACTGGCTAGTGACCCAGACTCTGTCCCCTCTGCTTTCAGGTTATTCATATCTCCGATCCACCCTTGGATCCTCCCGGACACTTTTTCTCTGGTCGCCTGCAGCACTTCTTCGCAGTTCTCCATTGGAATCGACTACGAAACCCAACACCAAAAGACACCTATGCATCCGGCTTCCCTGGGTGAGATAACACGAGTACTCCGGTGCTCCCGTGGGTCTTGACCCTCGAAGGATCTAAGTCTAAAAGGGTTCCATCGTAGTTCACTCCTAAGTATCTTTAATCTTTAAAATTGTAACTTGTTCGTTCTTCATAGAAAGTCAATGGTGATTTGCTGCTGTGTTTAGACACTGCACGCGTCCCCGTGGGTCTCCTGCGTCCCTACCTTGAGTGGTTCCTGATTGCCCCAGTGGTTCTACAGGCCCTAGGCCTGACTTCTATCCCTCATGTGGTTATTATACCACTATTTTAATTTGTGGTTTGTGAGGCCCCTAGGGCATAACGTATACTGTGCGACTTATCGTATGCTAACTAAGTTCCTTGTATTGTACTTTTACCTCTAGCCTCATAAAGAGACCAGCGGGGTTAGTTTAGAATAAATACATATATATTTGATATATAACTTGTGTGGTGTACTTTCATTTGATTGTTCAAGAGACTATAGACTGGTAAAACAAGCTGCTTTACATTCCTTTGAAGACTTAGCCTGAAGGCTGCTCTCCACAGCTACCACTAGGATAGCTTTCTATAAGGTTGACTTTAAACCTACCATCAATAAGGGTCGTTTGGACTGGTGCAAGGTGCCAACTAGAATAGTGGACATCATATGCCAGGCCGACTTCTCACATTGAGGTCCAAATATGATGCCACAACAAGACTGACAGGACCCTTATTTTATCCGTTATATATTGCAGCCCCAACTCTGAGTACAAACAAAAGTAGAGGTAGATAATGGAACCGCCAATATAGAGCAGATAAAAGCGTTTTCTACTTTCTGTATCTCTGATACATTACCCTTTCCCCAAATCCCTGCCCCATATAAAACCGCACTAACGCACTTCGCTTGGTAGATATTTATCACGTCCAGTGGTGGCTTTTTACCTTGTTTCTGTGCGAAATTCACAAGTGCGGTTGTAGTTTTCAGAAATAAGAGTTTTTTTTGCCCTTATGGCCTGTTGACAAGAACCCTTCTTATCCATAAAAATGCCCAAGAATGAATATGTTTTTGTATATTCAGTTTGTTGTTACCAATAAAAATAGTTTTCTCCTTCCTAGTGACCTTCCCTCAAGTCATTATATAGGTTTTTGTCACGTTGATCTTTAAATCAAGGCTCTCAATGTAATCGTTATATTTATCTAGAGACCGCTGTAGCTCTAGTGGTGTTTGGGACATTTTCACTGCATCGTCGGCGTAAAGCAGGGTAGGCATAGAACTATTTTATACCTGTGGCAGATCCGGACACCCCTCAAGCATCACCTGCTCAAGACCATTTGTATACAGGGTGAACAAGAAGGGTGCCAGGACACAGCCCTGTCTAACCCCCCTCTCTACTGCAAATGGAGCTGTAAGTTCCCCATTTGATCCAAACCTTAACCTGGCACTGGCGTCTGAGTACAGTCCTCTTACAACCTGGATTAGGGCTAGTTCGACTCCCATCGCTTCGAGAATCTGCCACAATTTCTTGTGGCATACACAATCGAAAGCGGTGTGGAGAAAAAAATTGTTAGATTAAAGGTCTGTTCTATTATCCCTAAGCCTTCCCTAAATCCAAATTGCAAGTCAGTTAGTACGTTATCATCAGCCCATTCCTGGAGACAGTTTAAAATAATACAGCCCAACACCTTTCCCACCGAATCTAATAAGGAAATTGGCTGATAACATGTAGGATTTTGTCTATCGCCTTTCTTAAAGATTGGGACCATTAATGACTCGGACCAAGATCCTATTAGTGCAACTTTGCAGGATGCTTCAAGCATTTATTTGTATTTAGGGGCCCATAGCTCCAAATTCAAAATATATCTATGGGCACCCCATCTGGTCCCGGTGCCTCGCTACCCTTGCTGGCTTTCAAGGCTAGTTCAACTTCATCCAAAGTAAAGTCAATATTAATTGGGAAGGACTCGTTTGAGGGACTTGGAGATGCGGGCGGTCAGACTGGTGGATTGCTTCCTTTTCCTAAGCATACATTTTGGAGAAGTGGTCTACCCATTGGCCTTCATTTATAGCGATTTCCAGACTCGGGATTGTCTGAGATCTCATAAAGGGAGAGTTGACCACACGCAAAATGCAGTACTGTCCCCTTGTATGCTAGCCTTACGTAAATCAGCCCATGCATTCATTTTTAGTTCCCTCTTTCTTGCTTTTAAAACTTGATTATATGATTTCCATAATTATTTCTACTCTATCCCATTCCTTCCTGTGAATGGCAATCTTTGGGTTTGTATATGCTCTCGTACAATTTTTATGTATATTAAGTCAATGACAAGGGAGATATTTGGGCCTGAAAACATGTCTGTGGTCCAGATAGTGGAAAGAGCCTATAGGTCATTGGTGACACGGCCTGTCCAGGGTGATCGACGATGCCCGATCATTGCAAAATTGATCAACTATCGGGATTGGAATGCAGTGCTGCGCTTCCAAGAGTGAGAAGCAGACCATCAACTACAAAGGGAATTACATTGTGTTTTACGCGGACTGCTCTGCCTCGGTTCAAGCTATGCGAGGAGAACTCCTGCCAGTTAAGAAGCTGCTGCTTGCCGAACATATCCAATATGCAATGCTAATCTCAAGGAAACTACCTGACAAAGGTGAGCCGATGTAGAAGTACCCCAAGTGAACTGTGTGAGTCTTAGGCAAGAAGTCCCTGACGCCAAGGGTCTTGGGTCCCCCACGCACAATGTATATTGAACATACCTTATAAATGGGTACACCCGGCTATCTCCCCTATCAACAAGAGGGTTTTCATGTGCTAGCGACCCCCGAAGGGAATACACCTAAGACAGATGTTGGAAGTTGCTTTATTTCTGTACAAGTTTCTGTTAACACTGGATGGTTTTTAGAAAGTTCGGAGGTATAAATGTTTGCTCCTGTACATGTCATGTATAATGAGGATTCAATTGCTGCTCATTTGGGTGTCACCTCACTGGATCGATAAAGTCATACACCGGAAATGTTGGGGCAGGGGAGCTTAATCAAATTGCTAACATGGCACATGCGGGGTCTCAATAACACCCCAAAAATACCTTAACAGGCATGGCATCCAGGTGGCATTGTTGCAAGAAATGCACCTCACAAAACTAACAGATCATAACGTGAAAAAAAAGAGATGGACGGTGCCAGGGGGTGGCCTCGTCATACTTCACATACTCTAGGGGTGTGCTGTTACTAGCGAAAAAGGGGACTCCACACTCACACAGAGACCAATGAACATGGCAGATTCCTTCTGATACAGGGATATTTGGGTGGTTCGAGGGTGCTGTTAGTAAATACTTAAGGCCTTAATGTGGACGATCTTGCATTTTATAATGAGATTTGGAGATGCTTGGGATCACTGCCTTCTTCTATGGTGATATGGTGGTGTGGGGGGAGACTTAAATGTATATTTGGATCCTTTATTGGATTGATCAGCCGCTATAGAATGACATGGGTAAGTGTTGGTAGATATTTGGAGATTTAGGAACCCCAACTCAAGGATGGGACTTGTGCATCATCTGTGCACGGCTCATGGTCCCAGGCTGGATTACTGGCTGGTCACAAAAGAGGTGTGCACCTGGTCGGTGGAAGTATCTCACCTGGCCAGGACGCTGTCCGATCATAACCTTGTTCTGCTGGTTCAGGTGAATCCTACATATGCTAGACCTTAGTTTCAATGGAGGCTGCAGCCTTCGTTTTTGCTGGACCCAGTGTTTTGAGGCACTATAGGTATGGCTATTACACGTTTCTTTCATTAAAATGAGATGGTGTATGGGGCTGGGACGCTGTGGGAAGACTTCGAGGTCACTACACGTGGTGAGTGCATGGGGGTTCAGGCGGGGATTTTGAAGTTGCTTCGCAATAAATTAAATGACATTGAGTGCAAGCTACACATCCTTGAGAGAAGATACGACCAAAGCCCCACACAGGACATATTAGCTCAGGTGTGGGACTTGGTCTCAGAGCCCACGGACATAGCATAGGTCTAGAAGGTGGAAGGTGAGAGCATATGGGGAGGGGTTAGACCGGACGCATGCATGCCTCCCAATTAGGGGAACTGAAGGTGCAGAAGCACATTGTGTAGATAGTAGACCAGAATTCCATCCCATGTTACAAGACACCCGAGATCATAACCACTTTCTCGGGAGTTCTATGCCAAGCTCTACGGGCCAAGGCACACAGCCTCTGACATTGAGGTAGCTAGTTACTTGGACGATGTTGCTCTGGGCTGGCTGTCCTTGGGCAAGAGAGAGGACTTAACGCAGCTCATGACAATGGAGCATGTGAAAGAAGCTATTTTGGTACTACCGATAGGGAAAGCGGCCGAGGTGAGTTTTTATAAAGCTTATGCAGACAGTCTGGCCCGCACCTGCTAGCTGTGTATGCAGAAGTGCATGACAGTGGTGTTTTGCCTCCCACCCTTCGTGAGACCCTCATAGTCACGGTACTGAAACAAGAGAAGGATCCGCAAATGAGCGATTCATACAGGCCAATATCGCTTATGAATATGAACACCAAAATCCTAGCGAAACTAATCGCCTCTAGACTGCAACCACTTGTGCCAAATATGGTCCTTCCGGACCAGTTGGGGTTTGAGCCTGAGAGATCTATGGCGCATAACCTAAGAACCCTATTTGCAATGTTGCACCAATTAAATCCTCAGCTGAAGGCTGTGGCGGTGTTTTCAGACGCCACTAAGGCATTCGATTCCATACAGTGGGGATGTATGTTCTGTACCATATGGGGAGGGGCGTAACAGGCCCTTGCAGCCCCCGCGGTGCGGGGGGCCCTCACCCTCCAGGGGGCCCCGTCAGCACCACACTTCTGCTGGGGAGCTCTAGATTGAGTCCGGAGGGGGCCCCTTCACTTACCCTGCAGGGGGGCCCCCTCAAGGTTCGTTACACCACTGCATATGGGGATGCCGCTTGCATTACTGAAGTGGGTGCGCCTGCTTTACTCCAACCCAATAGAGTGGGTATCTATCAATAAGTTCCTCTCTGCTCTAATCGAGATCTGTAGGGGTACCAGGCTGGGGTGCCCACTATCCTCGATGTTGTCCTTCCTGGTTTTGGAGCCCCTAGCATGTAAAATCAGGCTGGGACATGCACAAGCTTTGCTTAATTTCAGACAGCACCTCCTTGTCATATCCTTGTTCGTAGATATGCTTTTGTATGTGAGGGAGCCAGAGATGCACCTGGCGCCACTGATACAGAAATATGTGAGGGTTGAGAAGTATTCAGTATGAATTGGGAGGAACGTACCATATTTGCCCTCACATAATGCACCATACCACATAATCTGGAGTTTCCATTGGCCAGGGCAACATAACCTATCAGGTACTTAGGCATCTGGGTATGTAGAGATCCGGAGGTAGTTGTAAGCACGAATGGTGCAGCTGGGGATACACACGTTATGAGAGAAGGAGGCCTAGGCGTCCTGGACATGCGATTACAATATGTATGTGCACAAGCTCAATTCACACACTATTGGCATTTTCCACAGCGTTATATGCCACATCTGGCTGTGGAAGCAGATGCTTATCTTATGCCACTCACGGCCATTTTACTACATCACAGGCCTGGATTCCTCGACTGGAGATAAATACTGTAACTAGCACTTCCAAAGCTTGGAGTGGGCTGGGCGCTAGGGCAGAAAGGGAATATATATATATATATATATATATATATATATATATATATATATATATATATATATATATATATATATATATATATGCGCCGGCTATGCCCCTGACGGCTCATCCACATATATATGTTTCTCAGGAGTTCAGGGCATTTGGGGATTTTGAGAACTGCCGGTGGACCGAGTGGCTGAAAGATGTTGTATATTGTAGAGAACAATTGGACATTTATGTAGAAGAATAACCAGTTTCCTCTGGATCCAAGGATATATGAGCCCCGGTGACAGTATTTTTATTAGAACGCCCAGAAATGTTATAAATTATCAAATATATACAGTGACCCAACATAGATATGTGGGGTGGCTGATAACTTGTGGGGCGGAGATGGAGATGGGCAGTGCACTCTAGTGAATGGATCTTAAATATTACTGTAATACGTGGTGTACTGTACTCCATGTGTTGTTTTCTATGCATTGATTTTTTCTTTTTCTTGCTGTCAAATGCATGCGAAGTATGCCATAAATTTCAATAAATTTTTAAAAAAGCAAAGGTTCAAAGTAGTTTTTTCTCTCCCTTTTTAAAGTGTATACTTATATGTTTATGTACTTTGTGGGCTCTGGAGATCAGTCCTAGGATTTGTCTGCTTCCACGTAGGGACTTTTTTTTCCTGTTCAACTGCCTCTATTTAACTGTCTTAATGGAAAACGACCAGCAAAGGTCAGTGAAATACCAGAATTGCTTTCGGCTTAGAGACTATTTTAAAAAACAAAAACAAATTCTAACAACTGCCTCTATTTTACTTTCTCGATAGAAAACTACCAGCAGAGGTCAGTAAAATACCAGAATCACTTTAGTATTCTCTAGATTCCAGTCCATAGAAATTGTCTTCAATGAGCACCTGTAGATAATATTGTTTTCAAATCTTGTATTTTCAGTGATATGACCACCGAAGGCCCTGATTTTATATTAACCCCTTCCATGCTGATGACGAACCCTAGCCGTCATGCACTACGGTGCTCGTGTGCTGATGACGGCTGGGGTACGTCACGGCCCGCCCCTGTTCGTGTTGTTTACAGCACACCAGGGGAATCGCGGCCGCATGGAAAGGGTTAATAATAGAGCTTAGGACTATAACATTACCCACTGAAAGGCAATATTTCTCTCCATGTGTTCCCATATCTGGCGTGTCATGTAGTTTGGTGCTTATTTTTCCCTCCATTTTGAAGAACAATAGATGTTTCAGCAGCCAGGCTATTGTGTAGCATAGCTAAATACATAGAAGGTCCCAAAGGCGAGACCGTTTGCATTGCACCTGCTTGGTACGATATGCTGGCCATTATATAGCTTTAATATATCGACCCTTAAGATTGGTGTTATATTCACGAGTTAGGCCAATGGAGCGAAGCAGCCTATTTCTTACATTGCCCCAGAAAATAACATTTCAGCGGTTTACTTTGCAAGCAGTTTGCATGCACGACAATTTTGGATTAGTTTCTCTGAAACTACATTGCTCACACATCCCCTTCGCACAACATTATCATGATGCCTTGAACATCATGTACTAGGCCTCTCTACGCACTAGGTACAAAAGTTGTCCTATCTTCAACCACGAGGCAACAGTGCTATCTACTTTTCCATAACATCACTAATGTAACATGCACATTGCAAAGGCTGCTTTTATTATAAATAATAGGCATCCCGAAAGATTGGTAGAGGAGGCACTTGTGCTGACACCGAATGTCCGTGCATACTGAGAATCCACCACACACCGGTCAGACATTTTGAGAGGAGTGTCCAACTCGAGACCAAGTCGGGGTCCTTCACTCTATCCAAACAGGTAATGGGGTTGGATCGTTCCTGGGGTGGATTCTTGGCTCTGCACCCAAACACACTCTAGGTACACTCAGAGTAGGGTCCATATCGTAGAAATACATTAGGTTACCAAATTGCATATACGCCTGCATATATTCATTGCTTCAGCACCAAGGTAGAAATGTATCTACGGTTGATTCAATAAATATATTGAAAACATCCCACTGTGTACTCTGGATATTCTCTGAGAGAAAGGAAGCACGAGTGACTGAGCAAAAGATTCTGTACTGTTTCCATGATCAGGGTTGTCCTGTTCAGTGGTTGCCAGAAACAATTTGATCCCTGGTAGGTTAGGGTGGCTTACGGTGGCACTGTGAGCTAGCTGGTCTATAGGCCAACATATCCGGTGGGGGTACCTGGATTCAGTCTCGAAACCAAGCCCATAATTTATGTTGTCCAAACAATGAGCAGATCCTACGGATTAGTAGGAACTACACAACATCTTCTCTGAGCTTAGTGCCCCTCCTTAGCCTACTGCCTTTACTGCTCATTAATTCTGTCCTCTACTTTTTTTTCCAGTTGGAATTGCACTTATTATGTTTGCATATGGAATGACAGTAACTTGGTAGGTAACCGGTCTTCCTCCTCCTATCAAGCATGCAAAAGGTAGCATACTTCACAACTTTGGGCAGTAGCATGCTTTACTAACCTATTCAGACGTTTTGACAATAACCTACCACTAAAGCAGACTGGGCAATTCTACCAGCATCTCCAATGCCTGTACATATTTCAAAACCTGCGTACAGCCGAATGACATGATCACAGTTTGTTTTTGCTTACATGTATTTGTTTTAGCCAAATCGCCTTTTTAGGTCACAATTTACTAACATCTCTAATCAAGTTGGAAAAGTTAAGTTTACTGTACAGTTAATTAAAACCTCTACAATCATGCATTAAAATGTCTTTTTTTTAAAAACTTTTTTTGTGACTTAAAATAGATAGTTGGTAAAAACACAATAAAACTCAATGATGTGTGACCTAGAAGTAGTTATAAACAGCAAAAAGAAGAAGTATCGGGCAGGGTAGGCATGTTAAGTAAAGTGCAAGGTGCATGGCAGCAGGTGTTGCTTCTATAAGTTTCTTAAGGGTCATGGGTGTTCTACTAGTCTTATGAAAAAGTGCTAGGGGGAGCTGAAAGCTAAGTAACCGTGGCTATAACTAACTTTAGCGTAAAGCTATGGAGCAGTGCGAACCCTGCTGAGAGGTACAGAGAATTGCCCGGCAGCGTTGGTCTAGTGCCTACCAGGAAGCAATGTTTCTTGCAGATAAAGGGTGCGAAATGCTGGCAGCGAGTACGGCATCTTCTAGATAATGGCAGTGGGCTAGAGTGTTCGGACTGCCTTGTGACAGGGTAAAGCGATGAGCTGAAAGTGCTGTTTGGCCTGACTTGCAAGAGGGTAAAGTGCTATGTGCTGAAAATGCTGTCTTCCGAGAATCTTGCTGTAAGGCAGACGTCTTCAAACTGTGGGGCGCGACCCCCAGGGGGTTTGTGGAGTTCTAGAAAGGGGGTCGCAGATGCCCCAGCTTCACTTGTCCCTGCAAAAAGACAGCCGTCCTGGGACCTCTAATTGAGATCGTTATCAACTGCTTGCCTGAATGAAAGGCAAATGTGCCTTATCAGTTAATCTGCAAGTGTGATGCTTGGGAGCAGTTCTGGCTCTTTGTGAAGACAAAGATGTTTTTTTTTAGTGTAAGTGCAAAGAGTTAAAACTGGGCGGGGGCATGGCTAAGATGGCGGCCTGAGAGGACGCGTTTCTGCGGAGCTCCTCTTCCCAATCCCCCATTACATAGCCACGCTACAGCAGCTGCCTCGAAATCGGTGGCCACGACAGCCTACGTTCGGGGAGTCCAGAGCAGTGCCATTTATTTGCAGCTTTGGCGCCAGAAGTCTCGGGCGGGCCCCTCCGCCGTTGGCGCGCAGCAGCTCCGGGCCCGACAGTGCCGGCGAGGACGGAGAGGCCGGGCGAGAGACGTGGGGCCGGGCCCGCCGGAGAACTACCAGGCCCCGGACGGTGATGGGGTCCGATCGGAGGAGCAGCGTCGGCTGCGGTGATCCGCGTCAGCGGCCCGAGTTGGCCCCGGGAGGCGCCTGGCGGGGGAGAGCGCAGTGGCGGCCTGACGGACTACGAGAGGCCCCGGCTTGGGCCTTCCCCCCCTCGCTTGGCAAAGAGGTGAGGAGCGGGGCGGCGCCGGCGTGGGACGCCGATACTCGGGGGGCAGACGATCGAGCCCCCGGTGTCTCCGCACATAGCTTCGACGCCGGAGGGCAACGGTGACCTGGCCCCGCGCTCGCCACAACTTGGGACCCGAGGCTGGGGAAGATGCGCGTCGTCCGGTGAGCGGCCATTTTCCACGAGGCCCGGAGGAAGGCGACGAGCCCCGGCGGCGGATAAGGGAGCGGCGTGGGTGCCCCTGGGACGGCAGGGACATGTCCTCTAACAATCGCAGAGGGGGCCGCACTATCCCCGATATGCTAGTGAAGGGGGCCTCCAAGGGGGACAAGAGCCAAGATAAGCCAGTGGCGGTGCCTCCACCTAAGGACAAGGAGCGAGGCGGAGGAGACGCCCCGGCCACCAAATCATTTATGGAGGAGCTGTTCTTCTCTCTCAAGGCGGACATCCAGACCCTCCGGCAAGACATGGCGGGGGACTATAAGGAGCTCCGCCGCGATGTGGACGATATCTGTGAACGGGTGGCAGCTGTTAAGACCTCAGACCAGGCCCGAAGTACGGAGGTGGAACAGCTGCAGCAAGAAATCCTCCGGCTTCACGACCAGCAGACACAGCTCCAGGCCCATGCTGAAGACCTGGAAAACCGGTCCAGGAGAAACAACATCAGGGTACGGAATGTACCGCTCAAGGCGGAAGGGGGTGACATCGCCGCATATCTGCGGGACCTGTTCCGCGACGTCCTGGGCGAAGGCGATGACTTCGACATCCGAATCGACAGGGTCCACAGGGTGGGCCTGGCACGCAGGGCGCCGGCCCCCCCTCCAGACATCTTGGCCTTCTTGCCGGACTACCCTCTCAAGGAACGCATTTTGAAGGCGGCGCGCCTGAAACAGCCTCTCCACTTCAGGGAGCACACCGTCGAGCTCTTCCAAGATTTGTCCACGATCACTTTACAAAAGCGACGGGCGTTCAAGGTGGCGACCACTTTCCTTCGAGACAAGGGCGTCCCGTACTCCTGGGGTCACCCCTTTAGACTGATCTTTAAGTGGAATGGGACACTTCACCAGCAGCGATCCCTGCGAGACACCTGCGCAGTGCTGGGACTTCCCACGGAGGAGAATGGCCAGGGAGACACCGCGGACCTCGAGCCCTCCCAATCACGATCTCCCCGTTCCCAGGCAGACGGCTGGCAGACTGTGAGAAGCCGTCGCACGCCTAAGAAAGGGTTCAGGCCGAACCCAGAGGAGGTAGCGAACAAACATGCGGCAGCAATCCAGAAGGTCGTCACGGACACTACAACCGGTCTTTGAGGAAGCATGAGCACAGAGGTAGACTTACAACCAGCACTTTTCTGTGGGGGGGCGGGACGTGGGGCTCCGGGCCCGCCATTGCCACGTCTTCCAGCTTCAGAGACTTCACCAGGGGTCTGGACAGTTGCCGGGTAGGCCCCAGACTATGTTTCATTGTTGGGGGTTGTTGGTTGGGGCACAGGGGGGGTGGGGTGTTCTGGGTCGGGGTTGGGAACTCGGTGTGTTTAGTACGGATTGACAACGGACGGATGTGGGGGGGGGGGGGGGGGGTGGTACGGGGCCGGGTCCCCAGCAGGCTACATACATACACTCCCATGGCCGCTGATGGCATCCGTGTTTTGTTCCTCAATGTGAAGGGACTTAACAACCCGATCAAACGGAGGGCAGTTCTTTCATTTCTAGAGCACTCCGGGGCGGAACTCTGCTTACTGCAGGAAACACATTTGCTGGCGAAGGACTGGCACCGTATGAAAGCTAGGGCCTTCCCGCATCAATTTTTCTCGGCGACCTCTGAGAAAAAAGCAGGAGTGGCCTTACTGGTAGCTAGGCATTTCAAGGGGCGGGTGGGGAGTAAGGTGGCCGAAATTAAGGGTAGACTCTTAGCACACAGTCCACATGGGCACACTCTCCTTCACGCATGGCTCGATTTACGTGCCTAACGTTCGACAGGAGGCCTTCCTTAAGGGGGCCCTGTCGGAGGCGCTGTCAGGTGACCTGAGGCATGTCTTGATAGGGGGAGACTTGAATCTAGTCATGGACAATGAGATGGATAGATCTGGAAAGAGATTTGGGGACTCGGGGGCGCTCTCAGCGGCGGGGAAACAATGGCTGACAGACAGGGGGTTAGTTGATGCCTGGCGGGAACTACACCACACTGCCCCGGGATACACATTTTATTCCGCAGTGCACCACACCTACGCCAGAATAGACCACTTCCTGAGCTCCACAGACCTTGTCCCTATACTCAGAGATATTGACACTACACCGGCGGCACTGTCGGACCACGAGGCGGTGATCCTTCAGTTAACCGTCCCACGCACACCCCCACACAAGGGTAGATGGCGGCTGAGAGAAAGCTTACTGTCTCGGAAAGGGACGGTACAGCGGCTATCCCAGACTATCACTGATTATTTAGAGGCGAACGATACGGGGGAGGTGGCCCACTCGACGCTGTGGGGGGCACTCAAGGCTGTCGCCAGGGGCGATATCATAGCGATTGCAGCGGCGGACAACAAGGAGCGCAAGGAACGGAGGAAGGACTTAGAGGAGCAGGTACTGGAGCTAGAGAGGGTTCACTGCCGTACGGGCGCCCCCGTATCTGGCGCAAACTGAAAGCGGCCAGGGCCCAGCTGGCGAGCCTAGACCTGGACAGGGCGGAATACGCAGCCCTTCGCCTCCGCCATACATATTATGTGGGTGGCGACAAGACTGGTCGCCTTCTGGCTAGCAAACTTAAAGCTAAAACAGTCCGTTCTAGGGTTCCCGTTATACACGGGGACGGCGGCGAAGAACTCCGAGACGACACTCACATAGCCGAGGCTTTCCGGGCCTTCTATGCCCAACTCTACGCCGCGGACCCGACCATCGAGGAGGAGGCAGGGAAGGCCTACCTCGAGACCATGGAAGTCACTGCTCTTAATGAAACGAACGCCAGCGCTCTCGATAATCCCATCCGTCTAGAGGAGGTTATATCGGCCATTGCCAGACTTAAACCCCTGTAGGCCCCGGGCCCCGACGGTTTCTCCGCAGGCTTCTACAAGACCTTCTGCCACCTCTTGACACCGGTTCTTACGAAGCTATTTAACTCCTTTGGGGGCCCGGGCTCGATCCCGGCGGAGCTGCTGGAGGCGGACGTCGTGGTCCTGCCGAAGCCGGGTAAAGATCCCAAGCGGTGTGCAGCATACAGGCCGATATCGCTGCTCAATATCGACCTGAAGCTCTTTACGGGCATCCTGGCTTCGCGCCTGGGCCCGTGCCTACCAGGCATTATTGAACCCGACCAGGCAGGCTTTGTCCCCACCCGACAGTGTGCAGATAATACCAAACGCATAATGCATGTCATCGACAAAGCTCACTTCAACGCCTCCGATGCCGCACTGCTCTCAGTAGACGCCGAGAAGGCGTTTGACAGGGTGGATTGGCGATTTTTAGACCACACATTGGCGAAATTTGGAGTGGGTCCTCGCTTCCGCTCCTGGATAGCTGGATGTTACGCGACACCCCGGGCGACAATCAAAGTGAATGGGATCAGTTCAAGGCCATTTGATATCCAACGTGGCACGCGACAGGGCTGCCCGCTCTCGCCGCTCTTGTTCGCCCTCTATATCAAGCCATTCGCTCAGCTTGTCCGTGACAACAGGACTATCACCGGAGTCACGTTCGGTGGGGTGGAGCAGACGATGAGTCTGTACGCAGATGACATCCTGATCGCGGTGGACAACCCCACGGTTTCCTTACCGGCCTTTCTGTCCGAAATGGATGCGTTTGCCGAAGTATCGGGTTTTAAAATGAATGTACAGAAATCGGTGGTCCTCCCACTGGGCAGCAACACCAAACTGACTAACAGGGAGTCGCTTCGCATAGGAGGGTTAGAGGTCAGCACTACACTACCATACCTGGGGATAGATTTGACACCGGCGACCGCCCAGACGGTCGACCTTAACTACACTAAACTCCTCTCGCGGGTCCAGGGGGATATCGCAAGGTGGAAGCAACAACCACTTTTTTGGTTGGGTCGTGTGGCGGCCATTAAAATGACTCTCCTACCTAAGATCCTCTACCTCTTTCAAACTCTCCCGGTCACCCCCCACTGGGGGTGCTCAAGAAACTTCAAGACACCCTGAACCACTACGTGTGGGCGGGCAAGAGGCCTAGGCTGAGGCGCGACCTGGTTACGCGGGTGACAACTGAGGGGGGCTTGGGGGTTCCGGACTTGCGGCGCTATTTCCAGGCGGCTCAACTCAGGTATTTGCTGGAGTGGTCCAGGCCCACCTCCGAAAAACACTGGTTGTTCCAGGATAGGGCCATGGCGGGCATGTCACTGTGGAAGGTCCCTTTCCTGGCGCGCCCAGATAGGCCGGCATACTTGAAGAAATCCCCTATCACCAGGAACCTCATGCAGGTCTGGGATGCCACCGCTGTCCCAAGGGGCCTCACTACTTTCCCCTCACCCATGACACCTCTGCTAGACAATCCGGCCTTCCCCCCGGGAGTGCCGCCGGGCTCGTTTCCCCAATGGCGGCCGTCTGAGTGCCGCTCCGCGGGCTACTTGTTCGACACGGAGGGCTTCCTGCCGTGGGAAGTGGTGGTGGCTGACTATGCTCTCGACAAGCCACACCGCTTCCAATACTTTCAACTCCGCCATTGGCTGACACACCCTGAAGTGGCTCCTCTGGCCAGCCGCCCACTAACCCCGTATGAGAGATGGCTCATCACTAAAAAGTCAGACTCCGGGTCCATCTCCGAACTGTATCTCTTGCTGTTCCCACCACCTCCTACGGAGAGATCTGCAGGCCAGAGACGTTGGGAGAGGGAGTTGGGGCGCACTCTATCGGATAAAGAATGGTAGGCTATATTTTATAGGGCCCACCATACTGCGAGGAACACAGCCAGCAGGGAGGCGGCATTGAAAATCGCCTACTACTGGCACCTGACCCCAGAGCGCCTACACCAGGGGAACCCAAGCAAAGACCCCACTTGTTGGAGGGGGTGCGGACACACTGGGACCATGCTACACATACTATGGGAGTGTACGGCAGTTCAGGAGTACTGGGAGGAGGTGCTCAAGGACATGGACACTTACTTTGAGACTGATATCCCACGCTTCCCGGCGTACGCGATCCTGGGGCTTCCCAACAAGCTCATGTTCCCTCTCAAATCACTGCGGGGGAGGCAGATGGGACTGGCAATGGGGGCGGCGACTCACCACATCTTATCGTTATGGGGCACTCCGAGGAAACCTACACACACAGGGTGGCTGCACAGGTTATGGTATATCATGGGGATGGAAAGGATCCAGGCCCCGCTCACGCAGACATCAGATACCTTCCGGGAAACATGGCAACCACTTATTTCCCTACTATCCCAGGAATTCACGGAGCTCACCTGCCCGAAATATCTCAGGGTCCTGAAGCTGGCGGAGGAATTCCGCAATGTGACGACCAAAGCGGAACACAAGGTCTAGCCTGGCCCCCGCTCGGCCTCCACCGGGCTTGATCAGGAACACACCGAGGGGGGAGGGAGGGGGGGGGGGGGGACTGTTGTGGAATGGGAGTTGGTCGGGGTCTGGGTGGGGGAGGGCCAGGGTTTTGGGGGGGGCGGGAAGAAAAGAGTTCTTGCACTTGGCGTTGGGTTTGTTTCTTGCCATACGACCTTGCACGGACAATGAGTTTATTTCCTAGCTGGACTTTACAGGGACACGCCTATCTTCGAAGCATCTGCACTGTAGTTTTGCTCGCATTGTTTTTTGCTGCTGTATGGTGTTGCTCTGTGGAACTCAATAAAAACACATTTGATCAAAAAAAAACTGGGCTGGGAAGTTCTTGCTTTTAATTTTAACTGCAGTTACACAGCCCTTAGTGCCCCTAAAGACGCGGTGAAGGGAGTTTTGTAAAACAAAGAAAACTGCATTACATACACTCTGGTATTATTAAAACTAAATTTTGACAGAACTATTGTATCGTAAAACTATTCACATGTTTTGCGGCATCTAGATTACCCTGTGTGTAATGCAAATATGAAAAATTGACATACATATTCACAGTGCTTTCGGTCAAGGCTGTGACTTCGTAGCACTAAAAATACACATCACTATTCTCCACTGCACCAATCAAGATTTAATTCTGTGGTTCTCTGGTTACACAGAGACCCCCTGTAGTGCATTAACTATTAGAAATGTTATAATGTGCTTCAGTGCATTTCCCACTGAGCAATAACTTTTTAATGTATTTTTCATTTACGCTGCCCATTATTTTATATGTAGGTAGCTGAAGGTGAACGATCTAAAAAACGTACAGAATAGTTTGGGCTTATGGATGAGAGACTTGCATCGCCAGAGCATCAATTTTTTGGATGCTCCGGTGGCGCAAGCATCTCAACCATATCTATGAGGCAGTGCAAAGTCACCCTGTATGGCTTTGCATTGCCTCATAGATATGGATTAAGACATAGCATCGCAAGTTACTGCGTTGCCTTACTCTGCGTCAAGGTGGTGTTCCATGGGCTTTGTGTGGGGTAACCAGGCAAAGCCCATGGATTTTGATTCTGCCCCCTAATAACAAAATCATGTTAACCCGGGGCAGCTCCAAAAACTGACACCTCTTCAGTGGAGGAGTAACGAGGAGAAATGAAAACATTTCTCCTCGTTTTTTTTATTTTTCCATGTGTGCTGCATTCTGCAGCTCACATGGAAATAGGAAAATGCTCCTCAGGATTGTTTTGGTGAAGGAAGGTGCCTCTTTCCCGTACAAAAACAATCCTGCCTACGTTGGTGCACAGGGTCAAGACTGATTTGCATATGGCTGGGTCCAAACTGGAGTGGCGTAGTGGGTAAAAGAACGATGGATTTAACCCAGATCTTTTGTCTGGGGGAGAATGTTTGCACTGTCAGCATTCTGTCCATCATTTGTTTGCTTTAATACTTTTCGCCGTAAGTGGGATGGGTATGCCCAGACGTGGGTCCCTTGCTCACTGTGCCACTGGATTCAAGCTAGACTGGCGGAAGAAGGGTGACATACCCTGAAACCTGTCCCAGGATGCTTGTTTCCGGTCCAGGGAGGACCTGGCCTGGTAGTTTGGTCTGGACTGTTCTCATGGGGCACAGGGTCAAGACTGATTTGCATATGGCTGGGACCAAACTGGGGTGGCGTAGTGGGCAAAAGAACAATAGATTTAACCCAGATCTTTTGACTGGGGGAGAATGTTTGCATTGTCAGCATTCTGTCCATCATTTGTTTGCTTTAATAGGTTGGTGCTAGGCAACAATTTGTGAAGGAAAAGGACTCTAATGCACCGTATTTCATATGAAGGTCAGAATGGAAAAAAACAGGGGAAACATGCCAAAAGATGCCAGGTCTAACAGGCATTTATGGTTGTCGATAGATGTTGATGATGAGGAGAACCAGTTTCTAGAAAATGTTGTCAGAAGGGGTCTTTACGCCTAAAAAGGTTTGACAAGGGGGTCTCGACATCAAAAAGTTTGAAGGCCACTGCTGTAAGGTAAGGAACAATGCCTTCGTTGGAGATTGTTGGACGCTAAGTGTAGTGTTATATACAGGGGCTTGCAATGGAGTTATGCATTAGGGCTTTGAATATTTTAAAAGAGGAGTATGGTTAACTTGGAAAAAGAGGTTTGGAGAAGGTTTTAAACCTAGTGCAAGACATTTAAAGTGCATTGTATACATATTTGACATTACAAAGGTCCCCATTTGAAGCAGCTACACAGTCCTTAAAGTGTAAGGTATGCCAGTCTTAACGCTACTGAAGTTCTCCTTTAGGGTAGCGTCACAGACCCCATAGTCCGTTCAGTTGTAATACAGTCTGCGAGCTGGGTAGCCTGCTTTTTTATAATTGTTTCTGCGGCGTAGAAGTATTTTATCAGGTGACAACTTTAGTTGGATGTCCTCACCAGAGAAGAATGCTAGCACTGCTTGTCTTGCAGATTCTAATGTATTTCTTGTTGAAGAAAGGTCTTAACAGGGTCAGTCTTTCCTGTTTTAGGGCCTCACATAATTAGGAGGTGCACTATATCCTCATCCCCCTCCCCGCAGAGCTGACAAATTGCTGGCTTTGGGGGACGTAGCCAAGGTGGCATGTGGTATGCAGATAGTAGTATGCCCAGGCGGTGTTTCAGGAATTTCTCTTTTGTTGCTCTAGAGAAGCTGGTGAGGAGATGCCTTGCTGTAGGTCTGCAAGGTGAACCAGCCATGAGCGAGCTCACTCAGGGTGGCTTTGTGCTGTATAAGTGATTCCTTTTTGATCACGTTGTTTACTATTTTTTTTAAGCTGGCAACGGTCACTGGAACCCCCCAAAGTTCCTGCAAACCCAACTGTTTGAGTGAGTCGTCTAGGTAGCGTTGGGCTGGGTGTGCCCCCTTGGTGTTCCGTTCTTTCCACAGATGCATGTTTAATGAGTTAGGTGGACCCCTTTTGATTTTGAACCAGCTTTTAATGCCCCTTTGCGAGCGATCTCTTGCCTTTGTATCCCAAACTCCAGCCTTAATTGTGTGGATGATGTATATCCTTGTAGCCCAATAATCATTCGAATTGCTCGTTATTGTGCGATCCAAAGTTTCTGCATCTATCCCTCTCATAGCTCCGCTTCTGTGGCTGACTGATGGTATGAGCTTTGCCTGGATCACTCTGATCAGGGGAAGTAGATTTGGGCCAGAGATGTTATTCTCAAGGTTTTAGTGGCATAGCGGTCATTAATCCCCCTTTTTTATGGCCTCCAGTTGAGCTGTGTACTTTCCTTTATCATCGAGGATTATTCACAGGTACTTGTAATTTTGTACAGCTTCCAGCTTATATGAAGCCAGATGCCATTGAGGCTGTGTCTTTTTTTGCGCCAGTTCATGCAGAGTTTTAGTTTTTTCTATGTTTCTAATGTTGAGTTTGTTCTCCTCTGAATACAGAGATGTAGTATCAAGCTGTCGCTGTAGGCCCACACGTGTCCGGCTTATGAGGACCAAGTTGTCTGCGTAGAAAATGTTAGACAGCTGAAGGCTGCCTATTTTGGAAACGTGCGAGTTGTTGTCATTGAGGGAGTTTGAGAGCTCAGCCATGAAAAGTTTAAAAAGTAGCGGAGCAAGCACGCAACCTTGTTTTAGTTCGTTGGTGGTTGGGATCTTTTTTGTTAGATGGTCTCCTGTGCCCAGTTTTACTTGCACCCAGGTGTTGCTCTGCAAGAGGACTAGTTGTTTTAATAGTAGCGGTGGAATGTTCACCTTTTTGAGTTTTTGCCACAATAAGTTCCTGTTTATATGGTCGAATGCTGCGCTGTAGTCAATGAAACAGATACAAGGGATGTTTTATAGTAAGTGTGGCGTCTATCATTAGTGAGAGGGTCATAATGTTGGTGGCAGTCCCCATGTTCTTACAGAACCCTGTTTCGTTTATCGGGATTGCAGAGATTCCAGTCGCACACGATGTTAGTTCTTGTAAGAGCAAGCTGGCGTAATATTTGGCTTCATTGTCAATTAGAGCTACCAACCGGTATTTTTTTGGGTAGTCCCTGTTGCCTTTTTTGTAAATGGGGGAGATGATTGAACCTTTCCATGACGATGGTATCGTCGATGTGCGCATGATTGATTCAAAAGTCGGTTTCGATACAGATGCCCAGTAATTTGGGTCTTGTTTGAATAGTATAGGCGGGATAACATTTGGTTCCGGGACTCCTTCGCTCCTTCCCTTTGAGATGCTTTTGCAGATTTGTTCGCTAGTAATAAGAGGCTGTTCTGAAATTGTGTTAGAGAGTATTTGAATTGTTCGAACATCGCCTTAGAGCAGGAGGGTTTTCTTGTGCAGCTCGATTTCACGGTCTTTGTTGAAGTGAGTTTGAAGATGGGTTGTCCAAGCCTCTTCTGTTACGTGAAAATTGATGCCAGGATTTAACGAGCTGGCAAGAGTATTGACTTTAGGCATAATTGGGCAATGTTGTTTTTAATATTGTGCAAAAGTTTGGCCTATAAAGCTTCTTCAGCTTCTTTTTTTAAGGCGCCAAATACATTTTCCACGCTTAGCTTTCAGTGCCCTCAGTTTTGTTAAGGTTGTAAAATCGGAATTGCCTTTCTTCAATCTCCGAAGTGCACGGTTATCAGCTTTTTAAAGGTTTACAGTTGCATGTTGTTTCCAATGTGGGGACAGAGGCTTTTAGTTCAAGCAAGTCCTGAGTTCCTGTTTAGGTGGGTACCCTTTTTAACTCCATATTGGTTGCCTAGATTTCGTGTGAACAACTCCCAGCTTCTCAGTCCACCGGGGTCTGCGGATTGTGCTTCCTCCACAAGTTGTTTTGCAAGGATGAGGAAGCCTTCCGGATCATCCATTTTGCATTTTATTTGCTTTTCATTTGATGTAAATTCTGAGTTGCGAGTGTTTGCTGGCAACGTTTGTGGGATGACGATTGAGCTTATTGTGATTTCCTGTGGTAAATGATTGCTGTGTTCAGAGGTTCCAATGTGATAGTCCCTAACTTTTGGGAACATACAGCGAGAGACAAATGTGTAGTCTATTGTTGTGCTTGCTACTGTGTTGTGGAAGGTTGCGGTCTCCTGGAAATCTTCCATTTAGAGATCGGAAGCCTAGCGGCTCCAAGATTGATAAGAATCTGTGCTGTTTTCGTATGTCTACTGTCTGCATTACTATCTTATGTTGCTACAGTCCACAAAAAAGTCCTCCTACGTATCGGTGTCTTCAGGAGTTCTTTTGAACATGTTTGCGTTGAAGTCTCCAGTGATGATTAGATCGTTGGTCTGCTCTTGCGTTAGGATTTCCTCTAGCTTCTCTTTCAGCTGCATAATGCCTTTTGTTTTATCGCAGGAGTGTAGGTAAAGGTTTATGAGGATTACCTGCTCTTTTTTCCCTCCCCCTGTAAGGTTAGTCTGAGCGCTTGCATAGCGTTTGGCGATGCTATGCTACACGTCATTGACCTCATAGCATAGATGCTCTTTATGGAGCAGTATGTGGCCAGTCCTCCCTTGCTGTGGCCAAATTTGGTGCGCTTTATGGATGGCAGGTAGGGAGAGCAGGTTGAATCCATTCAGAGCAGGCGGCAAATCGCTCCAAGTTTCCTGGAATTAGATTACGTGGAAGCTTTGTAGGTAAAGTTGCAGTTCCTGATCCAGGGTTTTGTCTCCCACCCGTTGATGATAAAAGAGCAACATTTGAGAGTTTGTATGGTTAATCTAGCACGGTGGATCTAGAGCTGGAGCAGAGTTTGGGTGGGATGGAAGGGTTGATTAAATTTGCTGCATGCTGTACATCCAGCGTCTTGAGATGCTGTGGTTGTTAAGCTTGGCAGGGGCTGCGGTTCGAGCTCAGACTCAGAGGTGGCCCCCCGCACTAGAGCGCACTCTGCTGTGCCAAGCCCCGAGCACCATACACAGTCTCTTCCCACCACCTGTCCCCCCCCTGTTAAACCTCCCCTACAGTGCTGCTTCTCGCACTCTTATAAGCTCTGAGCTCCACCGAGGCGCTTCTGGATGTTTAAGTTCTGCGCCACGGTCAAGAGCTAGGCGTTTTTTGCAGAGGCTACAGAGGGCAGACAGCAGGCCAGGCGTAAAGGCCAATAGGCAGGATAGCAAAGGAGTAGATGCAGGTAGAGCTAAGAGGGTAGGAGAGGCCAGGAGAGGGTAAGAGAACAACACGATGCGAGGCGGGGTGAAGATAAGCAGAGTAAGTCGAGTGTGCTGAAGTGGGACAGGTAAGCAGAGTGTGCTGAAGTGGGACAGGCTGAGGTGGAACAAGCCCGTCTGTCGCACCCGCGTTGACCCGCTCCCCCCGTGCCCCCTGCGTCGCAATGACCAATCCACAGCCAACCGCCTACCCAAGCAACAGGTTTCGACAACCACAACCAACGAGCAGCGTTATAACTTGCTTAGCGGGCCGTTTCGCCTCAGTCTTTGTGGTGTCGGCCGATGACAGGGCTGTAATGGTGCCGGCAGCGGTGGACGTGCGGGCCGGCACAGGGCTACGTGTCTGGGGTCTGATTTTCGCCACCGCCAGAGTTCGCCACGGCCGCAAGCTTAGCTTGGAGGGCAGAAAGCCTGGAGCCCAGAAACGGAAAAGCATCCTGTTGCTTCACAAACCTCCTTCAATATCCCCAATCCCACCTCAGTTCTGCTCTGCCTCCTGCCAGTGGGCCTCTTTTTTTAGCCTTTTCCCAAAGCTGTGAGGGCAATATAGCCCACAGAAGTCTGTTACCTTCTGACTGTGTGATTATAATTTTTCATATCACCTTCAATGTTTTAAGAAAATTCCCTAGATTTTATATTTGGAAATTCTTGGGCAAAAGTGAACAATTTGAATGTAAATGGAACACCGTCTAGCTGGAACTTCATGAAAAGGACATGTGGGTGGAGACAAATATAGGGTCTTTGTCCTCCTCTCTCTCAGGTCTTGTCTAATCCTTTAAATTGTCTCATCACCTAGGTGTGGCTTTCAGTAATCTTCTGGCATATTTCTGTAATTTCTTTTATATCAGCCAATAACTGGTCACCTGTCTACTGATAGCTGTTTTCACGTTTACATTCAGTCCTAGCGTAATTTCACTTTCTTCAGCAGTCACTAATTCTTTCAGCAAACCTAGTCTCTTTTTACTCTGAGCTAGTTTGAATTACACTGTTTGAGACAAAGGCTGACACCATTATCGAAGGGCAAGACTGGTCCAGCCCAATGGTAACATATTAACTGAGAGAGTATTAAATACCCTCTGTCCAAGGGTTCCACCCCCTCTGTGTGTAGCTAGGCCTGTCATATCGCGGGTAATGGGGTGCTCTTCTCTGAGCTTTATTGTATGTTGGTAATAGTATCAGTTATAATCATCTCCGTCAAAGTCATTTTCATTAATCCTTAAATAATATATTGAACACATCCACTCCACCTAAGTGACATTTTATAGCGCAGTTATGTGCTTTTGTATTTGTCTTCCTATTCTTCTCCTCTTGACTAACACCTTCTTTGCCTTTGAGGACTTTTCTTCTCTCCAGTACTTCTGTATACCATTGAAGTTAAACATTTCTCTAATCTGAACTAACCTTATTATCATTATATAAAACACATTTGGGGAGGGGATAATATTTTTGATGATTTTAAACAACAAATCACCTACATTGGTCACCATAAAACGCAGCCTTGTTACAGCAGGTATACAAATACAGGCTATAAAATAGGTATTCGGTCATTTGGTTCAAGAAAATACCCACCATGTCTTGACATTTCCATTTCCTTAGTCTGGGAGACACACAAGCCTACCCAGTACACATTCCATCTTCTCCATTTTTTATCCCACGTCTTGGGACACCCTCTAGATTTAAACACCTCATTCTCTGCAATCATACACTTAATAAAAACTAATTTAACTACCCTTATTTATGTAAATGAAAAGTGCCCTCTTCAGGGAAATCCTGAATCTCTCCTTTCTTTAGTCTGGAACCACCAGTTCTTCAACCAACAACATGTGCCAGGTCCGCAATTAACTACATATATGAACAGGGATTGCCCTGGGCAGCTCTGGAAACACAATAGATCCTTCAACCCCCATGTCAATCAATCAGGGTTGGTAATGTAGGAAAACCCACCTTCAAATAAGATAAAGTTTAACCACAGAATACAAACATGCCCAAAGACAATCCCCCACCTCTCAAGTGGACATCGGTGTCTAACAACTAGCAGGCAGTGGAACACTGACCTTCAGGGCACTCTGAAAGTCTTCTAGTAAACACCAAAATAGCAAAATCTCTTACCCCTTGGTGCTGCAGGTCCCCCGTGGACCCAATGTCAATTCTAATTCTGTCTGCATTCCCCAGCTAAATTATCGAAGAGTCAACTGGAACCTACTCTGAAAAAAGCTTGGGAGATTAAGGTACACACATCTAAGCTTATTCATCACAGCATACAATCATCTCGGTGGGAGCTTGGTGAGAGGTTTTTCCCTAGCAAAAAGTCTGAGGTCCTCCTGTCTTGTTCAAAAGCACTTCCTTATATAGATAATATCTGGTTCTTTGTGACTAATACTCAGCCAATAGTGGCATTCTTTGGCAACACTCTACTGGAGTCTGCATTCAAGTGTCACAAAACGAAACATGAGCAGCGAAAAGTTACTCAATATCAGATCAACTTGACACCGATAGCACAGTAACAATACATTTTAACACATAAGGCATCATGCTTTTGTTAGCCAGCAGAGCAACCTGGATTTGCCACCAGCAGTTCAATAAGTCTGTTGCTCTTATCTCTGACCACAGGTTTTCTTTCAGAGAAAAATATTTGACCAGGTTTGACTAAATCAGTTGAACCCACCTCAAGTTTGCTTAACGAGAAATACTGTTTGACCATCATTACAATTTTCTGCACTGCTTCCTGTCGTTTGCATGCACATGCAAAGCTTCACCTTGTCCTCATCTGACCTGTCTCGGTTTATTTCTCCATTTATTGCACACAACACAATTGTTTAACATGCTCAAACCTTATGCAGCACTTTCTGTATTTTTCGATCATCATTGACCATATTGTGGCTCAGTGATATTGGTGGAAAAAGAAAGGTCAACAGCCTGTATCCTTTCCTTAAATTGCTGTCACAGTGCTAAGCTGTCAAAGACACCACAGGTCACCAAAGTCTTCTGAGCAGCAGCACTATTTAACAAGCATTTTCAATGCAATAGGTCTCGTATTAGGAAAGTGTGAGCTATTGGTATTGTAAACGACAATTGTTTTTAAATATTTGTTGGATTTGAAAATATATAAATTAATTGTATTGTATTGTATTGTAATTGCATTTACATAGCGCTTACTACCCCTGACGAGGCGTCAAAGCCCTTTTTCGGCAGGCAGCACGCTACTACGGGACCCATAGAGGATTAGTGTTGAATTAGTATAGTGAAACATGCAAGTACATTTTAAGTGGTGGATAGGTTAGTCAGTTATTTGGATATGGAAAGATAGCAGAAGGATAGCTGACAGCTAGTGGTGTGTGGTGTCTGGTGAAAGTGTGCACTGACGGCTGCTGGTGTGTGCCTGGTGGAAGCCTGCACAGACGGCTAGTGGTGTGTGTGCATGCCGGAAGCGTGCACTGAAAACTGGTGGTGATGGCATGTGGTGTGTGTGCCTGGTGGAAGCGTGCACTGATGGCTGGTGATGTGTGTGTGTCTGTTGGAAACGTGCACTTATGGCTGGTGGTGTGTATGCCTGGTGGAAGCGTGCACTGACGGTTGGTGGGGTGTGCCTAATGGAAGTGTGCACTGATGGCTAGTGGTGTGTGTGTATGGTGGAAGCGTGCACTGACTGATGGTGGTGTGTATGCCTGGTGGAAGCATGCACTGAAGGCTGGTGGTATGTGTGCCTAGTGGAAGTGTGCACTAACGGTTAGTGGTGTGTGTGCATTATGGAAGTATGCACTAACTGGTGATGATAGCTTGTGGTGTGGGTGTCCAGAGGAAGCGTGCAGTAATGGCTAGTGGTGTGTGTGCCTGGTGGGAGCGTGCACTGATGGCTGGTGATGTGTGTGTGCCTGTTGGGAACGTGCACTGATGGCTGGTGGTGTGTATGCCTGGTGGAAGCGTGCACTGACGGTTGGTGGGGTATGCCTAGTGGAAGTGTGCACTGATGGCTAGTGGTGTGTGTGTATGGTGGAAGCGTGCACTGACTGATGGTGATGTGTGTGCCTGGTGGAAGCATGCACTGACGGCTGGTGGTGTGTGCTTGATGAAAGCGTGCACTGACGGCTGGTGGTGTGTATGCCTAGTAAAAGCGTGCACTGACGGTTTTTGGTGTGTGCCAGGTGGAAGCGTGCACTGACAACTACTGGTGTGTGTGCCTAGTGGAAGCGTGCAATTATGTCTGGTGTTGTGTATACCGGGTGAAAGCATTCACTGGAGGGTGGAGTTGGGAGGTTTTTGAACTGCCTACTATATTCTCGCCTATCTATCCCTGCGGGATAGAATAGTTGAGACCTAAAAGCAGGACTAGTTGCGGGAGGCAGAGGTGAGAACAGGGAAGAATGTAGAGGAATGCTAAAGGGAGTTGAAGGAGTGGAGAAACAAGGGAAAAGACCAGGAAGGTAGGCAGTATTTTAAAAATAAAACAAAAGCACAGATTAAAGACCGGGTAGGAAAAAGAGGTGCTATGAGAGGAGAAGGAAAATAACATGTCTCTGAAGGGTCCAGTCACAGATGACTGTCGGTGATGCTCGGACAGTAGAGGGACAAGTGTGATTGCATCATTTACACAGCCTGTAAGGAGGGGGATGGGGGAGGAAAGTAACTCCACCCCTGAAAAAGTGATATGAAATGACAGGAGTAGGTAGACGGTTTTAGAAATTGCAGAAAGAGTTGGGAAAAATCGGTAACTCTTGGCAGGATGGCTGGTCAGGGCGCTCTGGGTTTGTTGAAACTGTACAATACAACGAAAATTCCCCTTCAGGAAACCATGTCGACATGAAAGGCATCAGTTACTCTGGTGCTGCCAATTTGATGAACGTTATTCATTGAAAATGTTGGGGATTTGGATTTCTTCAGGTTACTTGTCTCCCAATGATACCCCCCCATAAACCTCAGAGAGAACTTAAACCAAGTAGGCCTGCAGTGCTTTTTGAGTGCCGCCATGTTGAAAGGCGGGACCACCCCATTTGATGGGGTATGACTTCTATTATAACATGGCAGAGCCGGTTTAAAGAGAATTGGTCAACCTCACGTGGCTCATTAAAGACCATTTTACTGCTCCTGCTGTCAGTTTGAATACTTGTGTGAAGTTTCGAGACTCATGGAGCAGTCTATCCTCGGCTTGGGTTCTATTTTTCAAATGTGGTTTGACTTCAACTGAATATGCATTTATTTCAGTTCTGTTTTAATACGCCTCCCTCCCACACACACTTGTCCGTGTTGCCTCTGAACCTCCCACCTTTAATGCGGATGCTTGTGTGAGTCCTAGGTTCTCATTATTTTTTCCTTCTGTTTTACCAGTATCAACTTATCTGCAAAAAGAGTAGCTTTTTATGTCGATGTCTAAAGTAGAATTGAAAGCGAGTTAATTGTTAGGACGTCATATCTAGTAATTTTTTTGATTGCAAAGCTAATATGACGGGGACTGGTCCTTTTGGGGTAGTGTTGTAATATTCCATCCCTTAGTTAATCCACTTTTGTTGATTTCACAAAAGGTAGGCGGGCATGATCTTAAAATTTGTTTATACATTCCTTTTTGTGGGCGGTTTTGGTGGATTTCAGTTGTCTGTCAATATGCGTTACATGGCCCTTGCCAGAATGTTCTATAATTGTGTTGTTAGTGATGATTGTTGATCATGTTGCATTTTAGGAGATTTATTTAGCACCACATGTAGCTCACCCGCCACTTGGGCATGCTTAGGAAGGCTGGAGGATGGATGGGAGGATTACAGCTGGAACAGAGGAGTCCTAAAGGTAGATTGAATAGAACATATTGAGAGCTGTAAGTAGGTAGGTGATTGCCTGGTTTAACAACCGTGTTTTTAATTGCTTTCAGAACTAGAGCTGGATGCACACAGTCTGCTTCTATCTAGGGTAGCATGTCACCGGCTTTTCTCCCTTATGGACTAGACCATTCAGATTTTGGGTGTTAAACAATAGGCACCTTGATTGTAGGGAGTTCTGTGAACACCAGCGCTGAGACACCTGTATGGGTATTTGCGCGCTTTAAAAATAGCAAAAAAAAAAAAAAAAAAAAAATGTATACATGGTGCAGTAGTGTGGCTCACTGGTTAGAGGCGGCAGACCCGAGAGCAGAGGACGGCCCGGGACCAGGGTTCGATTCCCGACGCGGCAGGTTTCTGGACCAGGGTCAGCGGACTCGATAATTCTCTCGCCTCGGTGCCCACTCTGATCAGCGATCACACTCGGCAACTCTGGGCATAAGCTTGCCTCATCTGCACTAACGGCCCCACCAGACCGCCGGGGATGCCTGGTCTCACCCTGGAGATACCCATTAAGGGACCATCTCTCAGGGAAGCCAGGAAGGGTTTCGCAGCGGTCGAAGCGCGGAGATACTCCTCCGGGAGTCGATCCTAGCGCTATATAAACTTGCAATTAATTAATTAATTAATTAATGGTCCGGATATTAATTGAATTGGAGCAATCCGTACAGACAACAGGGATGGCTTGCTGCTGTCGCCGCATATATCTTTTGTAGCTTTTATTTCTAGATAGCCAATTGATTTAGATAGAAAAAGTTGGATTAGCAGTTGGAATTCCCAGTCCCTGATTCAGAGGATTTTTGCATTATGATCATGAGAAACGCCAGAATTGTGAATTGTCCGCTGTCATCTGTATAGGGTTAAAGGTGGGACAAGTGATACCAGGGCAGGAGCAGGGCAATGATTACTAGGACGTTGGTGAACACGTAATATTAAAAGAAAGCCATAGCTTTGTGTGTATTCATTAATGTTCCCAAGGACTATTCACTTAGATGCAAATGAGGTGTGGAAATATCGTAAACGTCCAGATAATTGAAGGGGATCTTGGAGGAAGGTTTTTCTGTTCCTGGTACATTAGTTTCAATGTGGCGGAAAAAGGTAAAATGTGCAAATGCACATTTCCGCCATATGAAACGGGGAAGTTCTTACTTAAACATGTGAAGTTAAGAATCGGCAGGGGCAATCTTTCTCCATCCTTACAATTGTTTCGTATTTCGAGTTGAACAGTAGCACCGGACACCTTGTTACATTCTACATAAAGTGGCAAAGTAGCTTCCCATTAGAGCTGTGTCATAAAAAAGTAAAGAGGGTGAAAAATGGCTGCGTACCAAGAACTCTTAACTGGACGAAACAAGCTCACCTTCTTGCGCCTCGTCTGAATGTCGTGGGGCTGGACTTCCGCCCCACGACAGGCGTGACGGGAGCAGTGTTGACGCGGAGCTCCCATGCCTGAGGGAGAGCCCCGCATGTGCCAGAAGATGTAAGAAGAAGCAGAAGTGGCGGCTGAGGCCGCCGATGCAAATGCGGAGCTCCCAGGAGTGAGGAAAGCCCCGCGTGTGCCAGGTGATGCGGCGGAGTGACAGAGCCTGTAGCAGCGCAGCGAGAAAATAGTCCGGTGAGTGGGGGGGTGCCCGCATGTGTGTGTGTGTGTGCAGCTGTGTGTGTGGCTGTGTGTGTGGGGATGTGTGTGGGGATGTGTGTGTGTGTGTGTGTGTGTGTGTGTGTGTGTGTGTGTGTGTGTGCGTGTGTGTGTGTGCACACGATTGTGAGAGGCTGACTTGCCTTGGAAGCGGGACAGGAGATGTGCACGGCGCGGGCCTGTATGTGCGCGCACACATGCTGAAATCGCAGACGGCCCTGCGCATGCCCATTCCCTGTCCCACTTCCAGAGCAAGTCGCTAACAATAGAGGCTTCGAAAGACAGTAGCCCTTCATGCTGCTTACACCAGCTCACCCTAAAAAGAGGCACATTCGAGCAGAGTATAGGAAAGGGTGGCGAGAAAAGAAAGTTGGAGAAGCAGAACTCTCAATGGTTTGAAAAAAGTGGCCTGGCTCTAAGACTGACATTTAATAACTAATCAGATATACTAGATAGGGAGAGGCCGGCTCTCAAATCCAATTAGTACAATATCAAGTCAATCTAAAAAAAAAAATGATGATCAAAAAATGAGTACTAGCTTCGCATACTTTTCCAACATATACACCTGTAATCTATGACGAATCCCTTTGCAGTCAATTGCCAATTCGAATAAGCCTTCAAATAAATGGTATTAGTGACCCCAGAGCTTTTAATTTGTAGACAGAAATATAGTCTTCAAGCAAAATGACTGCTTGTGTGATCTCTACAAATTTGGCTGGAACATTAGGCAAAATAAAAGAAAAAGAAATTAGACTTTCCTTTGCAGGATAACCTGTACGTGTTACTTTTTTATTGACGTTTCTCTCTTATAAATTAACAACTGTTTCTTTGATCCCACTACTTGACAGCACTGTTATTAACTTGTTTTGAGGGACAGCTGGGTCTGTTGATCTATTCTACTAATAATTACAGACACTATCGCAATGAGAAGGACGTGATCTCTTCCTCTCTGGCCTACTTCTGGTTCTGTTCTATTTCAGGCAATATCTTACAGCTCCCACCTCACTGGAAAAGCACATTAAGCAGTGTCTAAGCTACTTAAGATGGTAGCATTTAAAGTTGAAGCAGATAAACTGCCACAGCTTTATACTTGCGAGTTTTGGGATACATTGGGATATTCGAGTTCTGGAAAATCTTATGACCTAGTCATACACTAAAGGTTGATTGTATCTCCATGTGTAACTAATGTTGTATTCTGTGTGTAGCACGGCAACTAAGCTTTTGGATGTTTGTTCAGCCCCCTTCACTGTGGCAATTCAGACAAAAATTAAATATGTTTGGGTATATGCCCAAAAAAAAAGGTAGTAACCAGATTCAGACTCGTGATTGATTGCATTTAGTTGGGGAAGTTCTGCCCTCTTCTACGGCTTAAATCTGCTCACTAGAGTGAGAGTTAAGTACTTACCTGTATTAACGCCACACTTTTAATTTGCAAAAGTTCATGCCAGTCTACATGTCTTCAACTGTCTATGCTTTGAACATTTTTCCTTCATACCAAGTATCTAAATTTACGGCATTGGGAATAAAAGAAGGTTGGGTGTACTACAGCAAACCTTTGCAAATATGTGTATGGTTCTGAAGGTGAAGGGGTTTACAAATTCTAGGCGTCAAACAATGGACGCCAGGAAGGTGGTCTTCCAGTTCAGTACCTTCAAGTCATTTGCCAACGTAGCAGGTGCAACATTTAGATTCCATTAAAGATGTGCATTACAAGGGAAAACATGTAACATTCAACCCAGTACATGTAACATTAAATCAAGTGTCACTGAAAGGTTTAACAACGAGAAGAACTAAGACGTGTAACTGTAAACCTTAACCTTTAAATATTCCGCTGTAAGTAGCCAATGTAAGTAAATAAGCTTGCTTTCTCTAACGTCAATACTTACAGTAAAGAGTCACTTTGGACCACTCTATCAGCAATGATAGTCATCACTATAATTTTCTAACATTAAATGCTTGCCAATTCAACCAAGCTATTCACTTAATTGACGCAAGATTATTTAGGTATGACAAAATAATTATTTGTTTAATCAATAAATGAATGCATCACTTTAAAGTACTGTTTTATTATTAAAAACAAAATGAATTTAAAAATAACTAAATTTTAGAAGTGTTTTTATTAAGACCAGTAAAATACCAGGGTTTATCTAAGAAAACCTAAGGTGTTTCACAAAGGTTATTGTTAAATTATTAATACCAGTAACACATTTCTGAACAGATGTATTGACAATAGTAAAGACTGAAGACTTTGCTGATCTTATGTGCTAGCAATTGTGCCAATATATCATCCATATGCAGCAAGGTAACCAATACTATGATGGTTTTGTAAGTAGCCAATGTAAGTAAATAAGCTTGCTTTCTCTAACGTCAATACTTACAGTAAAGAGTCACTTTGGACCACTCTATCAGCAATGATAGTCATCACTATAATTTTCTAACATTAAATGCTTGCCAATTCAACCAAGCTATTCACTTAATTGACGCAAGATTATTTAGGTATGACAAAATAATTATTTGTTTAATCAATAAATGAATGCATCACTTTAAAGTACTGTTTTATTATTAAAAACAAAATGAATTTAAAAATAACTAAATTTTAGAAGTGTTTTTATTAAGACCAGTAAAATACCAGGGTTTATCTAAGAAAACCTAAGGTGTTTCACAAAGGTTATTGTTAAATTATTAATACCAGTAACACATTTCTGAACAGATGTATTGACAATAGTAAAGACTGAAGACTTTGCTGATCTTATGTGCTAGCAATTGTGCCAATATATCATCCATATGCAGCAAGGTAACCAATACTATGATGGTTTGGTAAGTCAGATTTGAAGAAAATTGTTGAAAAATTCAAACTCTTAACCAGACTTGACTTATTTACATAAACATGAAACAATTTAATAAATAAAGCAGATTAAACTTAAACATCTGCAGAATCTGTAATAAAATATTTGCTACACAAAACCGAGGGTAAGTTAGGGCTGTGAAATGCACCCTAAGTTGAAAGTGTTATGACAAGTTACTAGACCAAAATCAGAAGAACTAGCATAAAGCTGAAGCATGTTTCCTTCACCACTTTCAGTATCAATATTCCCCCAAAATGCATACAAGAACAAAACACGATTGGAAATTCACAATGTTGGGTAAAAAAGATAATCACAAAATTAACCTTACATTTATTTTGCAATAAACTATGTTTAAAATTGAATAATTTGAGATGCCTCTTTTTAATGAAAGCAAATTCGGAACCCTCTATTAAAGATCAAAAATGCTATGGCTAGCCAGATTTAGATGTAAATTCGGGATATGGACAGCAAGCTCCTGGCACATAAGAAACAAGAGCAAAGGGATAAGTAGAAATGAGATCTCGAAAGTGATGCCATAGTCCCCATAAAAACCCACATAGAAAAATACAATTGCAGACTGCAAATGGAAGAAAGGGATAGAAATAATTTTACAATAAAAAGAATTGCATATATTATTTTGATAATATTATATATTCTACATTTTGCAAGTTGCATGAAATTATTCCTTTGGGTGATACATAAACTTGAGGCCTAGGTAGACGGATGCACCATTTTAAACCACATGGCTAATTTAACAAGATGCAACACCACTCTTTCACTGACCAAACACTACAATGATATGATCCTTTGAGGTCTTGTCAGACTTCTGGTTAACTGCAACAGCCCAAACAAAATAGGCTATTTTAGTGATGCAAGTCTGACAATATTCAAACAGAATTAATGTAAACAAGGGTTTCTTTAATATTCATATATATCCCTTCGAAAAAGTATTGCTGCTGGCTCCTCATCACTGTGGAGACATAAAATAAGTAACCTATTAAGATGAAACTGAACATTTACAAAATAATTTTATTTTGAAATATTTTTAAATATTTCAAAATGTGTTACTTTGCAATCTTATTGATTACTTGTTGTCTAAACTCTGTGCTACAGAAATGGAAAACCATTAAACTCAATGGGGTAACCCAGTAATGCACAGAACCTGGGGATTGATACAGTATGAGAACAGTGGTTCTGCTACCATAGCAGGATACTCATTCATATGACCTCCTGTATGTGGGACCTCTAACTAATGTCTAGAAGAACACTGAAAAACAAAACATTTTCTTTTGAAAAAATGCTGTATTCATATATTATGAATGAATTTTTCACTTTCATATACAAGTGCTTTACTGCAGTAAACAAATAACCTACATACACAACAAACAAAGGTAATACTTTACATAGGTGACATACATAAGTAATAGGATTGTGACTGTACACACCACAGAATTACAAACCATCATACCATCAAAAAACGCATAATTTCCTATCTACAATGAGTTTCTGATTATAGCAACAAAAAGCTCCCTATCAAAACCTCCGTTGCTTTAAAGGGTCTTGTTGGGAAAGGTTGCTAGACCATTACCCACATTAATGGTTTTGTTGGTATGAGAGTTTGTAATTCTGTGGTGTGTACAGTCACAATCTTATCCCTTATGTATGTCACCTATTTAAAATATTACCTTAGTTTGTTGTGTATGTACGTTATGTGTTTACCGCAGTAAAGCGATTGTATATAAAAGAGAAAAATACATTCTTAATATAGGACTACAGCATTTTTCCAAAAGAAAATGTTTTGTGTTTCTGTGTTCTTCTAGACATTGGATAGAGGTCCCAAATACAGGGGTCATATGAATGAGTATACTGCTATGGTAGCAGAACCACTGTTCCTAATACTACAGCAATGGAAAAAGCACAAACGAGTTGTACATACCTAGAATAACAAAAGCCACATTTTCTAAAATGAATCAAAGACGTGCAGTTTTGCAGTCCACAACATGACTCTACATTCACCATTCAAGAAAGTGTGTTACCTTGGCACACAGGTAACCTTAACCCCTTCGATGCTGATGACGAGCTCAGCTCGTCATCAGCCACGGGTGGCGTGTGCTGATGATGAGCTGAGCTCGTCATGTAACGCGGTATTTCCAAAAATGCCGCACAGCGCAAATTCACCGCAGCAGCGATGCGGTTAATAACCTGAAGGTCGAAGGCACCCTGAGACAGAGACACACCCTTAATTGCGGAATACAATATGCAGTGAAAGGCTTCAAGTTGACACCAGTCACACGACCATATGAGCTTTTAATGAGAACTCCTAAAATCTACTCAGAACCAATGTAAAGCCACAAATGGGTGTGAATTCTCAGGGGGGGAAAAAGATTATGAGGGTATTTAAAAAGTATTTAACAGCTCAAATAGCAGGTCAGTGAAGCCTAATACACCACAGCAAAGCAAGTTAAAGTATACAATAAACTCTAACAAAAGAGAGGTACCCAAAATCCAAAGGGGTAGGGTTCCAGAAGACAAATTGTCAGAATAGTTTCCCCTTTGGGTGAACTTACAAACTAGCCAGATCTTAAACCCACATCATTCCATACACAATTAACTCTACGCAACACATAAGGAGCAAAGATGATACAGATGATAAAGTCATACAAAAATGTACATTTTATTTTAGTATATATTAAAACACAATATAAAATGTAACACCAATATAAATTATTACACTAATACAAATCAAATAAATTACAGACAGTGGGAAAAATACAAGGAAAATAATTCCAATTAAAAATGAGATGAACACACTAGTCAAAAGGGATTTAATCATACTCCAATTTGTAAATCTATCTTAATTGGAGGAGTTTTTGTCCAGCGACTTAACGTATCGCAACTCAACATAGCATCGACGCTTTTCGGTTTGGCAATTATTACTTTAGGCCAACACCTTCTTCAGGATTAAAAATAAATTCCCACTTTATACAATGTATCTGAAATAAAAAATATATACAACATAAGATGTACAATATGTGACTAATCAAAATTTTCACATCATTATAAACAACAAAGCTCCTATATACATTACAAAAAACTACAACATTGTCATCATACACTTCCTTACATACTACATCAATTTGCATTGTTTGAAAGTTACAAATCAGTATTGGAATGGCAACATGAAAATGTCTACCTCCATCATTGAGTAACGTATCATTTCCCTTAATTAAGGCCTAAAACAAAGGGATAATATCGGCTCTCCAAGGGTTTATCTTTGATATCCTGTATTATCTCAAGAATACATTTCCTGTTTAACGCAATTAACCACAGAGTTGCCCATCTATCATCAAAATACAGCTACCCATTCTTAATAACGGGACCTGCATGTCGCAGAAATAGTATGATTTTATCATTTACCTTATTATGGGTCACACAAGGACCTCTAAGACCTTCCGCGCTTTATCCGCAGTTTCCCTCAGTGGTCGTCTAAATGTACCGATCTGAAAGAATGCATAAATCGGCTGATGTTATGTCATTCATACTTATTACGTCTTATTTTGCGTCTGTTGTGCCTAATTACGCACCTATATCATGGTAATTGATCCCATACGATTTAAAAGGATAAGCGTGCGTTAAAAAGGAAATTCATTCTTGAGATAATACAGGACATCAAAGATAAACCCTTGGAGAGCCGATATTATCCCTTTGTTTTAGGCCTCAATTAAGGGAAATTATAAGTTTCTCAATGATGGAGGTAGACATTTTCATGTTGCCATTCCAATACTGATTTGTAACTTTCAAACAATGCAAATTGATGTAGTATGTAAGAAAGGGTATGATGACAATGTTGTAGTTTTTTGTAATGTATTTAGGAGCTTTGTTGTTTATAATGATGTGAACATTTTGATTAGTCACATATTGTACATCTTATGTTCTATATATTTTTTATTTCAGATACATTGTATAAAGTGGGAATTTATTTTTAATCCTGAAGGTGTTGGCCTAAAGTAATAACTGCCAAACCGAAACGCGTCGATGCTATGTTAAGTTGAGACACGTTAAGTCACTGGACAAAAACTCCTCCAATTAGGATAGATTTACAAATTGGAGTGTGATTAAATCCCTTTTGAGTAGTGTGTTCATCTCATTTTTAATTGGAATTATTTTCCTTGTATTTTTTCCACTGTCTGTAATTTATTTGTTTTGTATTAGTGTAATAATTTTTATTGGTGTTATATTTTATATTGTGTTTTTTAATATATACTAAAATAAAATGTACATTTTTATATGACTTTATCATCTTTGCTCCTTATGTGTTGCGTAGAGTTAATTGTGTATGGAATGATGTGAGTTAAGCTCTGGCTAGTTTGTAAGTTCACCCAAAGGGGAAACTTTTCTGACAAAGTATACAATAAAACCAGAATTGACAGTTTAAGGACACATCTTCTGATTACAGTAAGAGTTTCTTTATTTAAGCATATTTATTAAAATATTGCCCTGAGTAATTAAGTAACATGAAGTCACCAGATGAATCAGAACCAGCCGAAAAAGATAATTTCTTGGCAGTTCTTTAAATTTCCAACAATGATGCACAATACTAAATAGAGTGAGAGACGTGTGCTACCAAGACACACCTAGTCCCAAAACAAGAACGTTGATGTTCCATGGCCATTTCCTTTTTCAGGCAAAATGACTATCAGTTTGTATGAGAGTCAATAACTGCCAAAGTATCTTTGGCAATGGGGAAGAACTAAGGCTTCTATATTTTCAAAACAGGGCAGGCCAGCAGCATTGGTGGACTTGTCCATTTGATTACAGCACCAAGGCAGATAGCCAGGGAGGTTGTACTACATAAATATGAATCTACTACCTGAAATCAGAAGACTGTTGGTCCCCAGCCGATAGCACTAATTGGCATATGAAATCATGCCAGCAACCACGGTGAGCAGTCTAGCAAACACCGTTTAGATTCTTCTGATAGCAAAAGATGTGCTGACTCCAAACAGTAGGAGGATTAGTGCAGCAATAATAAAATGCAGGAAAAATATATTTTTGGAACTGGGTGATGTAGTGTGAGGCTACATCTTTCACTACCAATTAAATTACATTTATATGTATATTTCGCAAAACTACGGACAATCAAGAATATAAATAATATTAAAAACCATCATAAAGCAGGTTCTTCACGTAAGAAAGACGTTGTTAGGCAGCAGTCTAAATGTTCATTAATTTTAGATTCCAAAACCGGAGTATGGCAGATAGGACAGCTAACCTTTGCACTCTGACTACTTGTAGCACTGGCCTGAACATGAGAAATAGTTATGTCTGTACTGCTATTCCCATGACTGCTTGTCGCACATGTACTTCCACATCCACTGGAACCAGCATTTGATGGCACTGCAAAAAAGTCTACAATGGCAGCTCTGTTATCTATCTTAGGTCGTTTGTGTGGTTTGCCTCCAATGTCACTGTTACGTGAACCTTGAGACTCAGAGGGCAGTATGGATGAGGTGTCATGATTTGAAACCCGTTTCTGAGTGCTACTTGATGATGGAAAACTCTGTCTATCTTTTGATGATCCAGAGCCTTTTACGCGGCCAAAGACTGGGAAGACATGGTTGCTACTGGAGCCTTTTGAAGCTGAAGGAGATCTTGAAAAGGTCTCAGACACTTCAAATGAAATACATCTCTTAGCTGTATTAGATGGACTTTGCATATCTTTTATATTTGACGAAGCACTTTGCGTATCCTTTCTGGGTGATGACGCACATTGCGTATTGTTTGTAGATAGAGTGTTTGATGTTTTTACACTGCCAAAAACTGGAAGAATTCTTACAGGGGAACCATTTATATTTTTGAACGCCTTGGTGTTGGCCACTGATATTTTTTTCTTTTTGACAACAGTGAGCTCCTGATCATCCACTTCAACACAGTTGGAAAGTCTATGATTCGGGATGTTGGAAGAATTCTGTAACAATTTCACAGGATTTTCAGCATTAGTGTTTGTAGATTCAGTTGTAGGTTTCAAAATGTTGCCAGTTCTTCTCACATTGGCCCAAGGCGATACCATGCTTTGTTCTCCAAGTTTATATCCCTTTCCAGTAAAAGGAATTATGGTTCGTATATCAACGCCATGTTGCTTACCTAAAACACAATGGAAAACCGTATTAAAATTGGTTAACTCCGTTTTAAAAGAAACAGTCACTTTTTTCATTATGCTTCACAACATGCTATGGAAATGTAATACACAGCACGCGAGAACTACTGCAATGTGAACATTTTCGCTGAACCTGAAAGGTGGTTTCAGTCCAATTAATAAACCAATTATTCAATCAGTGGTGCTGGGAGAATTTTTAGAGGGGGGTTGGCCTCCGGGAGGACCTCAAATTATCATAGGAGTTACCAAAGAGGGTGTCAGTGAAAATGTGAACACATTAAACATATGTAAGTCTTTTCAGGTAGGTTAGATGAATTTGCTACCAAGAAATGTTCTGAAAATAAGACCGAAGAACCCAGATCATAAGATATTACTCAGAATGCATTTCTAAAAATGTTCCAGGGTATAAAGATAGCACTTTAGGGAAGTGGGTAACCACGTCATGGGGTCCTGGGCAGGGTGGTGTTATTGGGCCTTATCCTGTGTGGGCGAGGCCATTTGCCATTGGAGTACCATGGCCTCCATACTGTTGTACTTCAATTGAGGCCCAAGTAGACACATTTATCACTCTGCTTTCTCAGAGCAGTCAAAGATTACTTTAAGAAGTGGCGGGATTAGAGACTTCGAGTACAGGGGGAAATAACAAATAACAGTAAATAACGTGAATGTCCAGCCAGTGCTATACGTTAACAAGGAAAGCTCTTCAATAAAAATAAATAACAATAGTACAACAAAAAATATGCCTAAAAAGAAAACCAGAAGGTACAAGCACTTCTCGAGCCTATGTTATCATCATACAAGTTCTTATAACTCTAGCACGCTAGGTGTTAGGTTTATGGTCAACACGAGCACTGTGGCCAAAGTTCAACAAAGAGAATACTTAAGCTGACTTGTGTATGTTCGTAAGCATTCATACTTTGGGCACAGCGGAGCATAAGATACAATGCGGTTATACTCTTGCTACGGTATGTTCTACCCTCTGAATTTATGGCAGTGATTTGATTATTTAAAAGGATTATCACAAGGATTTAAGTACCCTTAGGCCAAAACCAACCACTCAAAAAAAGCAGAATCACCCATTGACATTTTTCTGGTTGATCTCATGGATTCTTTTGGTGGCGACTCTCGAAGACCTGGTGTCCAATCACCAGTGTCCGATAAGACACAGTCCAGTTAACTGTAGTCTAGAGTTTAGTTGGCCACCGTAACTCTATATTAGGGACAATGCCTAGATTGTGCATCATGTTTTACTAGATGTGGATGCAAAGGGAGGGACAATAAATTGCTGTACAGACTTGATAGTTTGGGGCACATACACATACAATGAGAACCAGGAGGTCACTTATCAACTGAACTAGAGACACAGTTGCTGTTTTACCCATCAAGAATTCCAAAAACATAATGGATTACAATGCTCAATATTTAGGGCAGCCTCCTACATCTATTGGGATGTGACACCATGCCCAGGGTTGAAGGCCACCCATTTTTGGGGTGTAACTGTGTTTCAGATGAGGGAAGAACAAGCATTGTACATGTACAATAAAGGTCAGGATGAGGTTGGTTCACTGTTTTTAATGTGTGGAGGTGATGGATCAGCTCCTTGATCAACCTTTTCAATCCGATTCGTGGCCTCATGGCTCTTGGGCTGTTTCTGTCCATCAAGCTGTCATCATGCAGGTCCTTGCTCTCGGCTATACCATATGCTTTAATTCAGTGGCTCAAATATCTCCTCTTGGAAGGAGTAGCCTGGAATTTTTTTCATCTCCTACAAGCAGTAAAGAACCTCTAAAGGTTTTCTTTTGGCCCAATATGGAGATAATATGGCAAACAACGAAACAATTAAACTTGTCGTTACTAATTGTACTGTCAAACAAGCCTCTTCTGTATTCGGTCAACAGTTAAGAGCCCAAAACTGGGTGAGAGCACCAGAACCTCTTCTAGGAATCAAGCTCAGCCATGAAGGCATCTCTGAAGCTCAGTTGCTCTCCAATCCTGGAAAACATGTTTTTCTCTATTCTAAGCTGAACCTTACAGACTTTATACTGCCCTCTTGTACGTACTGGGACAAGTGGCAACTGATTCAAGTAGGGCTGTGCATTATGTCTAGAGGGCCACTACACAGGAAAGGAGTGATGGGGGGGGGATTCTGGTGTGATGGGGCTTGGGCTACAACAAAGGCTGGCTAACCCCACATCCATCTAATATGGCAATTTTGGGAAAAGTGAACCGCAAATGTGTACATGTGGGCTGGAATGACAGGAAGGACACCACCTGCGCTGCACAACAGAGGGGCAATTTTCAAGTTTATGACGCGTCACAAATGAAATCATGCCAAGTGGCAGGTACATATCAGATTCATTATGTTAGCAGTTTTTATATTTTGTCCCAGTTACATGATTTACCTAATATACTTTTCAAGCCTGTATGTTTAGAATACATAGGAGCCCACTTTCTGCAATTTTCCATGAAAGTGTCACTACACCCCTTAGGCTTATTGCCCCGTACTATGATTATGCAACAATGCAGAATGAAAACAGCTAGCGGTTGATAGTGGGTGAGGCTGAGGAGGTTGGTCAACCCAAGCATCTACCTCCTTCTGAGTATGCCACCTAGGATTATTTTTCCGGTATGAATTGAATGTGTAAGTCAGGGCTGGAAAGGGGAAGTTACCAAAAGCGGGTATTTGTCTTTGTAATGTAAATATAAAACATGAAATACTAGAAATAACTTCAATAGTATTAGAGAGATGACTGCCCTTCATGCAAAAAGGCTGAACAGAAAAAAAAATACAGAGGATTTTGCACAAAATCATGTTGAATAATCTACCTGGATCTCAGAACATATTTTACCTTTCGGCTGAAGGTGGTATTCGGAACTCTGCTGCACGTTTTGTGTTAATCAGTAATACATTTTGCCTAAATATTTCAATTAAACACTTTGTAGCTTGAAGGAGAGTTGATAAAAAGAAAATAATAAAAATGATCGCAAAATCGTAGGTATTTTTAAAAGGTGCTACATCCTAGGTTTTTAAAAGGCATATCTAGTTCCTGGACTGAACATATACAGGGACCAACAAGCAGTGAAAATGCAATATGGGGGGGAGTGGCCTGGCGCCAACGAAGATGGCCGCTTAAACATCGAGCTCCGCCGAGGCTGAATCTGTCCCTCGACATATCCGACATTTCTCCGCCCTGAGACACCGCTAACAGAGCTCCCTGAGTCGCCGCAGCGGAGGACTACACTGGGGTCTTTCTCCCGGTCTACGACTCCCCTCCGGAGCTGAGTCGCACCCCTGGACCCGTGAGGCCGGGTGCGCGGCGAACGCGCTGGTGCCCAGGGCCCGCACGGAGCATCTGCGGGAGGCCCTGGCTTACGGCCTGGTCGCGACTGGGGGTGCGAGCCGCGGCCTGCATTGAGCGGCATCTGAAGAACTGGGCGAGTGGGGGAGAGCGGAGGGGTGCGAGGCCCCTGCCCATGCTGGCATCATGTGAGGGGGCGACCTGTCCCCCCCCCCCCCCCCCGGTGGCTCGGGGGATCTCGGGACGATGCTTGCAGCTCTCGGAGGCCCAGACCCGGGGCCTTGATTAGGAAGAGGAGCCATGGAGACAGGAGTTGGGCCCTGCAGCCGGCCAAGACAGCGGGGAAGGCGCAGGAGTGGGGGCCTCGAGGGGCACCTGGGGTTCCGCTGACGACACTGTCCTGGGCCTGTGAGACGCCACATAACCCACATCCGAAAAGACTGGTTGGAGCCACACCGCGACATCCCGAGGGCCCCTGATCGTTGCGGTGTTGGTGGCAAGGAGCAGCACCTGAGGTACTTGCCCAAACTAACAAGCTGGACAAATATGCGGTCTCCCTGGGGCAGGGCCAGGCAGGAAGCACGACTGAGGGCCAGGCCGGTCAAAAAGAGCCGTCCCTGACCTCCATCATGGCGGCGATACAAACACTGGGCACCAACCTGAAAACGAAAATGGACAAAATCTCCATAGAAGTAAATCTTCTCCGGACGGACCTGGGCAAGACTACGGAAAGGTCTAATACAAACGAATCTGCAATATAGGCACTCCACACCTCCTCGAAAGCGTTGGAAAAGCGAGTTAACAAACTGGTCCACCAACACCGAGAAATGGCCCGACGAAGTAACATTCGCGTGGTGGGGGTGCCGGAGGGAACGGATGGGCCAAGCGTTGAGCTGTTTCTGGAGGGCCTCATCCTCACCCACCTAAAACCGAAACGCCTGTTCAACATTTTCACAGTGGAACGCGCCCACCGTGCGCCGGTCCCTAAGCCTAAGCCGGGGGCGCCGCCCAGGACTATCCTTGCGAAAATCCTACATTAACCTCTTCGACGCGGATGACGAGCTGGCCTCGTCATGGCGTAGCCTCCTCGCACGCTGATGACGAGCCCAGCTCGTCACGTAAAGTGCGTTTCCGCAAAACCCAGCGTGCGAGCGGAATTCCGCTAGCGCGCATGGTGTTATAGGGACCGGGACGCTATCCTCCAGGCGGCAAGGCAACAAGGGGACCTACGTTATGAAGGAGCTACAATCCGCTTCTTCCCGGACTTCACACTACAAGTCCAGCGTGAAAGACGCTCATTCACGGGAGGGAAGGTGGCACTCCAGGAAAAGGGGGGTCGCCACCATATGACATTATTGGCTTGTGAACACTTTCATGACTAGGATTTACAACAATTATCAGTGTGTGTCTTGGGTACAGCACAGTTGTGCAAGTTGGGGGGCGGATGCGAGCGGCGGGTGTCGTTGGGGCCGGGGCACTTCTTCCCCTTAAGGAGTTTACGCAGGAGGGGGGAGGCTCCTCTCTCCCGGGTTGGGACTGGGCGAAAGGCGCTCTGCTAATTGGGGTTGTGGGTAGTTTGAAACCTACAGAGCAGGGAAGCAGGGTGGGGGGGCAGTTTTTGGGGGGAAGTTTCAACTTTTCTGCATGGGGAACATTGGGGGGTTGTTGCTGGGGAAGGGGGGAATTGGGGGGGGTGGGAGTTGGAGGGTGGGGATGGTGGGGGTAGGGGGAACTGTTCGGTATGGTCACACAAGTACTATATGGTCACACATGTGCAGGAGGTTGAGAAGTGCAAGGCTGTTACTCGAGTGGAGAGAGTGTATTACAATGAAGTGGGATAAAAGTCTCAAGATTCTGAGCTGGAACGTCAACGGACTGGGGGACAAGCTTAAAAGGGCTATTGTGCAACAATTTAATTAATGGCATCTCCCGGATGTGGTGCTCCTACAGGAGAATAGCTACACAGGCATGAAATAATAAGCATGAGTGGAAGGGTGGGTCGACCACATGCTACCCATGACTTAATAAAATAGACGTAATGTAATTCCAAACGTCGTTTAGCAGGATGATAAACCGAAGGGTGCTCAAGAGATCAAAAAGGTGAAAAAAGTGCATGGTGATCGGTGAAAAGTAACGGAAAGTATCAGTTGAACAGTACAAGGGATTGTGTTTTTTTAGATGAAACGAGAGCATGCCGGCAAGTGTCAAGGGGGCTGTTATCTGATAGTGGAGAAGGTAACTAAAGTCCTCAAAGAGGCTTACGTGGTTAATTCTGCCAGTGTGGCGCGGGCTGTCGAAGAAAAAAGAGCAATAGTGGGTTAAACCCAAAACGGGTAGAGTGATGATCGTGAAATGAACCGGAGGAACCGGTGAGATGACTTACGGAGTGGGTGAAGGGTGTCCGCATGCAGGATGCCAGCTCAAACAACGAGACGCCGCGGAGTGAACGCGGAGAGTTAGGAAAACATCGGAGGTGGTAAAAATAAACGAAGGACTGCGGATAGAGTTTACATGGAACATCAACCCCCAAGAAATCACCTTCTTGGATGTCTTAATCAAGATCACCCCTGAAGGAATTCAGACAGATCTATTCCGAAAACCGACGGATCGTAACAATGCCCTGCTTTATAGCAGTTTCCACTAGAACTCCCTGAAAAGACACTTACCCTACAGCCAAATGTTGAGAGTAACCCGTATAGTGTCTGATCCTGACATCAGACTGAACCAAATCCAAACCATGGCGTCAAGATTTCAAAATAGGGGTTACCCGGATGAAATATTGAAGGAAGCAATCAAAAGAACTGTGACCATATCGCGCCCTGATACTCTTCGGAGTGTTCCCAAAACAGACCCACAGAGGATGGTCCTCGTTTCTAGATACTCCACCTCTAGCAAACAATATAAGAACATTATTTTGAAGCACTGGCGAATTTTGGCATCTGAACTAGACTTTGATGATCTGTTCAAAGAACCCCCTATTTTTGCATATACACGACCCATGAACATTAAAGAAATTTTATCTAGAACCACTCCGAACACCGACTCTAACCAACACACTGGCACACGTCCGTGTCACCACTGCAACAATTGTAATAACATAATTCAAGGAAATAACATTAACCATCCCATGAGAGGCTTTAATATCAAGCTTACCGTGAATGCCACTTGTGACTCCTCCAATCTGATCTACCTTCTCAAGTGCCCATGTGGCAAGATCTATGTGGGCAAGACAAGCAGAAAGATAAAGACTCGCTTGAACGAGCATAAATCTAATATCCGCACGAAAAACACCAAATCCAGCGTAGCCACCCACTTTCTTCAAGCCAACCATAATGTGGCCCAACTAAAATATTTGGTTCTTGAAATTGTTTCCAGAGTCGAAGGACGTGACAATAACAAAGTCCTTTTACAAAGAGAGACATCCTGGATATATAGACTCCAAGCACAAAAACCATTCGGTCTGAATGACCGGACCGAACTCAGTTGCTATTTATAATGTCCCTGTGGCATCTTTGACACATTGTACCATGTTTTTGCTGTTTGTATATATAGCATGATATGATTTTCCAATTTACTTGACATTCACTTTTCCCCTTTTCAAGATGGCCGCTCCACCAGCTCACTTTTTCGCAGTCCTTCGTTTATTTTTACCACCTCCGATGTTTTCCTAACTCTCCGCGTTCACTCCGCGGCGTCTCGTTGTTTGAGCTGGCATCCTGCATGCGGACACCCTTCACCCACTCCGTAAGTCATCTCACCGGTTCCTCCGGTTCATTTCACGATCATCACTCTACCCGTTTTGGGTTTAACCCACTATTGCTCTTTTTTCTTCGACAGCCCGCGCCACACTGGCGGAATTAACCACGTAAGCCTCTTTGAGGACTTTAGTTACCTTCTCCACTATCAGATAACAGCCCCCTTGACACTTGCCGGCATGCTCTCGTTTCATCTAAAAAAACACAATCCCTTGTACTGTTCAACTGATACTTTCCGTTACTTTTCACCGATCACCATGCACTTTTTTCACCTTTTTGATCTCTTGAGCACCCTTCGGTTTATCATCCTGCTAAACGACGTTTGGAATTACATTACGTCTATTTTATTAAGTCATGGGTAGAATGTGGTCGACCCACCCTTCCACTCATGCTTATTATTTCATGCCTGTGTAGCTATTCTCCTGATTTGGGTCATATTCTATTTCTGTTGCAGTGCTCCTTGAGAAAGGACTTTGTCAGTCCGAAATGCATTGGAGCCATTCAGACTCCACAATGAAGATTTAATTGATTATCTGATGTTTAAACTGAAGCCATAACTTAAAACAAGAAGAAAATGGTTTGAAATAAACCTGACAACGTTTCAACCAGGAACCTGTTTTTTGAACTTTATTGGGAATCTAGGGTGTTGGTCCAACACAAAGAACCCTCATAAGTGTGCCCACTACAGGGATGCGCTTATATCTTTGTAACGCACTCAACTTGTTGGATTCAGGACGCACTTGAACAGTTGCGTCTCCTGTCGGAGCACCTTAAAAATCAACAACTTCATTCTACCTGATTTTGAACTGGTCACATCTACATTTCAGTAGTGCGCCGTGCCTATCTCCCTTGCTCCTACAGGAGACACATCTACTGGGGAACACGTGCCATGCGCTCAACCGATGTACTCCTTGGCGGTCCACGCCGGCTTCACCTCCGGATCCCAGGGGGTGGGCATCCTGCTGCGGCGTAGCTTTCCTCTAGTCATTGACTGCACGGATTCTGACCCCCTAGGGCGCTACGCGGCCATCTCAGGGAGGTGGGAGGGTTGCAGGATAAACCTGGTCACGACTTACATCTCGCCTGGTCTCCAAACCTAATCATATCACACCCTGGGAAAATTGCTCCTTTCTCTCCCGGAGGGGCACCTTCTGGTAGGGGGCGACTTTAACGCCGTGGTCTCTGGGACCCTTGATAGACACCCCCCCAGGGATATACCAGTGGGTCACAAGTGGTTAGCTGACTTCATCGAGGCGTTTGGGCTTACTGATCTCTGGCGACTCCGTCATCCCACGAACACACAATACACCTTCTTTTCGGGCCCACACCGCTTATTCTCACGCATTGACTACCTCTTAGCGCCTATGCCACAGGGCACTACAATCCACCAAATCACACACCTAGCAAGGTGTCTCAGACCACTCACGCTGGCCCATATCACAGTGGGGGACAAACAAGAGGATTGTGTAGCGCCAATTAATGCGTGGCACCTTTGTAGCGAAGACGTTAGGAAGAAAGTGATTTTCTCGATTGAACGCTACTTTGAGACCAACGATAGGACGGTGGAGTCATCAGTCATAGGGACCGGGAGGCACAAATGGTCGAAATGGAGAGAGACCTCCTTGCGCTTGAAACAGCAGCCCAGAGAGGTGGCGACCCTGAGACAGTCCACCAGATGCAGATCAAAGTGGCGGAATACAAGGCATTGGTCACTGACGCTGCTAAGACTATAGCTAGAGATAGGGAGGGCAGGATCTACGATCAAGGAGATGAGGTGGGCAAGCTTATAGCCTGGTTAGACAACAAACAACAGGCGCAGAGAGTGGTGGCGGAGTTCCGAGTCGACTCAGGAGCTGTTATCACGGAACCCCGTGAAATAGTCAAGAATTTGCGTCACACTATCAAAGGGTCTATAGTAGAGGCTCTGACAGGACATGAGAAGACTCGGCCTCCTTGTTGACTGACATCCGTCTGCCCATCTTATCGGACAGTGAGCGGGAAACCTTGGAGTTGGCGCTCACCATAGAAGAGCTGGGCCAGGCCATTAGGGACCTTCGACCGGGAAAGGCCCTTGGACCAAACGGTCTGCCGATCGAGCTGTACAAGCTTAAACCAGACGGCCTTAGTCCCTATTTAAAATGTATGCTCAAGGAGAGCAGGGAGAGGGGTATTCTGCCACGTGACCAGCGCATAGCCACAATAGTGGCCATCCACAAAGAAGGAAAGCCGAGGGATTCCTGCGCCTCCTATAGGCCTATATCACTATTAAACGCAGAGCCCAAAATCCTGGCTAAGGTCCTCGCTAATAGACTCAAACCTGTCCTACCCACACTGGTCCACCCGGACCAGTCGGGTTTTATGCCCCACCGAAACACAGCACTCAACCTCCGTCGACTCCATGGAGCGCTGTCACACTCTCCGGGAAGACGCGGTTGTGGCGTCTCTTGATGCCGCAATGGCGTTCGACACGCTCGAGTGGCCCTACATGATAGCGGTCCTCCGGAAACTGGGCTTTGGGCCCAGCTTTATCAGTTGGGTGCGTCTCCTTTACACTGAACCCCTGGCCCAGGTCTCGGTCAATAAAAAATCCTCTGAGGTGTTTGCTCTCGGAAGAGGGACGCGGCAGGGATGCCCACTCTCACCCCTGTTCTTTGCCCTATCGCTGGAGCCCCTGGCTGCCTGGATCAGACAGGATCTCTCCCTGAAGGGAATCCGCTGGGCTGACAGATGAGAGGACAGGATTTCGCTATACGCGGACGATATCCTCTTATACCTCACAAGACCCCGTAAGTCCCTTATAGTAGTCATGGACATCTTCACTAACTTCGGAAGAAACTCAGGATACAGTATTAACTGGGACAAATCCTTACTTTACGTACTACATGGAGATCTTCCGACAGTCCCCCGAAACTGCCCGATCACAATGGCAACAGAGGGGTTCCGGTACCTCGGAATTTTTATCTCTAAAGAGAAGGCCACAAGGTACGAGCGGAATCTCCTACCGCCCCTGCAGCGGTTTGAAAGGGACGCTGCCTCCTGGCGTAGGCTCCCGCTGTTACTCCTGGGAAGGACAACGCTCTTCAAAATGATGGCTTTGCCAAGATTTTTATATGCCCTTCAAAACTACCCGGACCTGGTCCCGAAATCATACTTCGCTTCAATTGAAGCCACACAGAGAGAACTACTGTGGTCTGGGACGCCGCGCATATCCCTTCAAAAAATGACCTTGGGGTGGTATGATGGAGGCATAGTGCTCCCTGATATCCGGAAATATTACTGGGCTGCACACCTCTCGGCAATTAACCAGGGCACGTACTGCGATGGGAAAGATCCTGGATACGGAATGGACTGGTGGCTACTGCCGGGTGGTAACTTTGAGGCGGCTCTCTACTCCAGACCTGATAGGCACCCACTCACGGGACCCACGAAGCACTCGGTCCAGCTATGGCACATTGTGCAGCGCACAATAGGATTGGCCAACACCCTTACAATGGCAACCCCCTTGTGGGTATCAGAGAAGCTGGGCACTCTGGGTCGCACCAAAGGTTTCCGCAATTGGGACCCGATTGGAATTTCTCGCATTCAAGAATTATGGTGTCCGGATGGGATTGTGTCCTTTGCCTCGCTCCAACAAACATACGAATTAGCACATTCAGAACATTTTAGATATCTGCAGGTCAGACACTCGCTTCAGACTAACATCCCTGCTATCCTATGGTCACCCCAAATTTTTGCTTTTTGCTTCACTGGTTTTCGACTTAATGTGGCTGTGGGCCTGCTAATCAACCCACAGCCTGCTGTTCTCTCTCTAAATTCACATACATGTACTATAGGTACATAACCCAATTGGAACTGGACACCTTGGCAGCCCCTGTACCATGCACTATAGGTGCTCAGGGCATAGGTGCCAACAAGGCCTACCAGGGGCTGCAGCATATCTTTTGCCACCCCTGGCTGGTACTTAAATCAACACAACTGGCTGATCACTCAGCTGGGGCAAGGTGGTGTCATCACCCCTTGCTTAGATATAGTATACCTATATCTAAACCTATATCTGGACACATATATACATATAAGTCACTCCTATGGCAGGCCTTAACAATCCTGGAGGCAGAGTGCTTGGTTTTATGTGAGATGGTGCTCTAGCATGAGTTGAGCCTGTCTGCAGCTGTCTGGGCCAACTCCCTTAGCTGTTTCGGAATAATGCCATACCATATACTCTTAAATGCATTATGATCCATCGCGGTTATGTGCTAACTTTGGTTTGGCTTTATCAAAACATGCCGTGTTTGGTATCATACGTTTTGGAATACTACCCCCTCGCCAGTCCTGGCGACGGAGGTAGCATTCCACCCTTCTAGAGGGAGAAGACATGTTACTTTACTAAAACGCGGTTAATCCTAACCAGAGCCTCAGCATCACAAAATGGATGCTGCTGCCACAGACACAAGTCTGGCCTCCTGCTGCTGACCGAAACTTGGTAGAGGAGGCCTGGACAAAGGGTTTCCTGTCGCGGGGAGGTATCACACCACCCCAGACAGGAGATAGTGGATTGTAGCAGGGAGGTTTGAAAGAAACTAGACACTGCCTGGGGAGCACAAGGCTTCCCCTTGCATAATCCGGTCAAACCGGTTCTGGGGCACACCAGCCCCAGTGCGACCCTGGACAAAGGGAAAGGGGTGTAACCCCCCCTTCCTGGGTCCCACCCATAGGAGGGACCTAGCAGGTAATCCAGACCCCCAGTTTGGTATAAGAGTGGGAGCAGTGCCAACGCACATCAGATTATCCTGACTGAAACTTATGAAACAAAACTCTGGACCCTTCGACATCCTATTCGACGTAGAAGACTGAAGAATCTCCCTTGTGGTCAAGGAGTGACCACCCTGTGCAAACAGGCACCATCCAGCGCGTCACCGTTTGCTTTGTTGCAGTTCCCGCCGGAACTCGAGCGACAGAGTTCTACAAGACCCAGCGTTCCTGCCTTGTTACAGCCCGATCCACAGTCCCAGCGAATCGGAGACTCGTGGAGGCGACCTGAAGCGTGGGGCTGTCCATCTTGGAAAGACCACGACGTGCTGACCGTGAAGCTCCCGAGGCTTCCTCGAAGCTGTGCATTGGGGTCTGAGAAGCCCCAGCCCTGAGCAGCTTTTGCACCGAAGATCACCCCTCTACACTCACCGAGTGCTGCGTGGGGCCCTTCTGCATCTTTTGGCTCAACGCGTTGGTCCGGTTGCTTGCCCGTTGGCTAGCGGCCCCAGTACCGACGAACCTTTGAATTTGCTCTGCCAGTCCGGTTGCTCTGGACTGGCCTTCCCTCCCTGAAAAGGAGCACTTGCTCTGACCTTGCTGGTCTGAGTAAGAAGCGATCTTCGAATCCTGTGTGGGTTGCGCTTGCCAAGGTTTGTTTGCTCCAATCCGGAAGCCGACACCGCCGACAGCGAGAGCCTTTGTGGGACAGCTCGTGATCCACTCCTGGACATCCTCGGTGCCCCAGAGTCTACGTGGCAGCGGAGACAAGCTTCTCGACAACCACCTGAATGCGCCCGACATTGCCTGGTTCCTTCCTGGTTCCACCCTGGTCACTGCTGAGTGACCCAGACTCTGTCCCCTCTGCTTTCAGGTACTCTTCGATCCACCCTTGGATCGCACCGGACACTTCTCTTCTGGCCGCCTGCAGCATCTTCATCTACAGGCTCCATAGATCTACACGACGAAAGCCGACACGACTCTGCACCTGTGCACCCGCTTCCTGTGAATGAGGTAACACTTGAACGCCGGTGCTCCTGTACTGGTACACACCTCTAGTGTCTAAGTCTAAAGTTTTACAAAGAGGTATTGATGGGGCGCACTACACGTGTTAGTCTGTGTTTGTTTGGTTGTTCGGTGCTCTGGAGTATCACTCTCTGACAGGGAGTGTAATCAATAACAAGGTAGGTTGCATATCCATCCACGTGGAATATGTCCCCCAGGCTCCGTTGATGCCTTCAATGTGAAGGTTTATCCTTTTGAAATAAAAGCTGGAAACATTTGTTTTTGTTCGTTGTATTTTGTTTATTTATGATCTTGTTGTGTTTCACAAGATTTCTTTATAATGCATATGGATGGTTCATTCTTAATTCAAATGTCCACTTTATAATTCCCAATGCATTTCGGCATGGAATATGCCTTCATCCGGGGATATTTCTAAAGAAAAACGAAGTATCTAATTTAGCACTCTCTTATGAGGAAGTAGTAAAGACTAGAAGTTACAAAGGTGCACAAGTGTAAAGACGAACGATAGTGATGGTGTTCCCCGAAAAATGAAAATGAAGATAGGCGAGACCTGTGTATAAGCGTCAAGGCGCTGTGATCTAAACGAGAGAAGTGAAACAAACAAAGTGTAAAGCATCAACAGAGCCTGGGAGACATATTCCACGTGGATGGATATGCAACCTACCTTGTTAAGTCTAAAGTTTTGTCCTTCTAGGTCAGTCGGAAGACTCTTAAAACAGTAACTCGATAACTTTTACGCACCATTGACTTTGCATTGGTGCATGTGTGTGCTTTTAGCGCGGCACCCGATTCTCGCGGGCTTTTCCCGACTTCAGCATTGCTAGTCCCGATTGGTCCCAGCGATTCCTCAGGCCCTAGGCCTGACCACTGTTCGGTTAGTGATACTTATACCACTTTTTTAATATATGGTTTGCGTGGCCCCCCCGGCCTCATCCATAATTGTGCAACTTTCATATGTTTAACTGTGCTTTTGTTTAAACGCTTGTGCCTCTGCACTCATAAAGAGTACAGAGGATTATTCTAGTAATAAATACATATATTTTTATAATATATAACTTGTGTGGTGTACTTTCATTTGATATTACAGGATTGCATATGGTAAAACAGCTGGCTTCACATGCCCTCTTGAGTTAAGCCTTAGGGATTGTTTGGACTGATACAAGGTGCCCCCAGAATTGGAGACATCATATATCAGGCCAACTTCTCACATTGGTGCGCAGCGGTGCGGATTTGAGCTTGCTGTTGTTTTACCATTGCAATCTTTTTATCAAATTGAAAGATCACATCAAGTACCTTAGGTACATATAAACAAAGCTTAGCATATTTAAGTTCTACTGAACTTAGTAGGTTTAGATCAAAGAGCTTAGCACACCCTGCCTACAACTCACTAGCAAGGTACAGTAGGAAAACACTTAGTGTAGGTAAGTGCACCACTTACACCTCACTAGCAGTCATGGCTGACACAGAGGGAGCTTCTGGCTCTCAGCCTGTGACGGTTTACCTTACCAAGGCAACTTCCAGCTATGACAACCTAAGCCATAGTGACTTGAGTGCCTGGTGCACTTCAAGGGGGCTGAGAAAGGGTCACAACCCTACCATTCCCATCCTGATAGCCATCCTGGGGAAGGATGATCTTGAGAAGGCTAGCATAGCTCCCTTAGGGTCAGGAGATGGAGTGAACCCCCCCAGAAACTGAGAACATCACCTCAGAAGATGTAGAGGAAGAACCTGAATCAGGAGGTGAAGATTCAGATCAGGATCAGGGGAACAACCAGGTACAAATTGGTAGGCTTAACCAGGCCAACATGGACCTACATGGGAATGGAGAGGGCCAGCACCTCCCCAGATCTCATAACATAATACTCCCTGGCAATAGAAGAGTGAGATCTCCTTCAATGGACTCCCACATTTCTAGTGCCTCAAGGGAATCTCAAAGGGGAATTACTTCCCCCCAGAGAAAAGAGCATAGGGCCAGAATGAGGGCTGTCCAACTCCAGATAGAGAGGGAAGAGGTAGCCCTGGTTCAAGCTAAACTTGTTTTAGCAAGAGAACAAAAGTTGTGTGGATTAGATTCCACTGGTGCAGCATAATTCCTAGAGAGAAAGACAGGTCCTATGATAATAGAAACCTGACAAAAATTGTGCCCCCTACAAAGAAGGGGATGACATCCACAAATGGATGACTGCTCTGGAGAGAGCCTGCATGGTACAGCAGGTTCCCCAAGATCAGTGGGCTGCAATTTTATGGTACTCCTTTTCTGAGAAAGGGAGGGATAGGCTCCTCACAGTTAGACCTGAGGATGCCAAAAACTACTCTGTCCTGAAAAGTGCTCTTATTGAGGGGTTTGGCCTAACCACTGAGAAATACGGGTTGTTGTTCAGAGATACCCAAAAAGCTCAGACTCAGGACTGGACTGGACTGGACTGATTTTGTTGATTGTGCCACTAAGGCTCTGGAGGGTTGGTTGCCGGGAAGTAAAGTATCAGACTATACAGGATTGTACAATCTTATAATGAGAGAACAGATCCTTAATAACTGTCAGAACCAACTATTGTATCAATACCTTATTGACTCCGATCTGACCTCTCCCCAAGAATTGGGAAAGAAGGCAGACAAGTGGGTCAGAACAAGGATTAAGCAGAAACCCCAGAACCATGGAGGTGATCAGAAGAAAGCAGACCAGAAGGGTGGGGATAAGAAAGAAAAAGAAAAAGACCAGAAGTCTTCAGGCCCCCAAAATAATCCTAATAAGGAGGGTGGTTCCCAAAATGGAAACAAGAAAAAGAAGAATGATGGCCCAAAGAAACCTTGGTGCAATACTTGTAAGTCCATTTCCCACTGGGGGAGTGAATGCACTATGAAAAATCCAGTCCCTACCACTGCAGCTCCTAAAGCACCTGCATCCTCCTAGTACAGTCAGCAGTGGTAGTACACAGCCAAAGGGTTTAGTAGGGTTGACCCTGGGTACTGAGATGGAGTCTGGCTTAGTCAGAATCCCTACTCAGGCAGTTCTGCTCTATGATGTGGACATAGCCATGCCCACTACTATGAGTCCCAATACGTTGGGCAAGTATAGGCAGACACCTTTGATTAATGAGAAACTGGCTCAGGCCTACAGGGACACATGTGCCAGTGTCACTATGGTGACACCAAACTTTGTGGACCCTGGACAAATTGTACTAGGTGAGAATTACCTAGTGACCAATGCAAGCAATGCCACTACTACACATAGTGTGGCTGTTGTTAACTTCTCCTGGGGAGGAGTAAATGGCCTTAAGAAAGTTGTTGTGAGTGCAGACCTCCCAGTTGACTGTCTTTTGGGCAATGATCTAGAGAATTCGTTATGGTCAGAAGTGGAGTACAGGACTCATGCAGAGATGTTAGGTATTTCAGCACATGTCCTTGCTGTAACCAGGACTCAGGCCAAGAAGTGCCTACCTGAACCTGTGGTAGATCTTGAAACAAAAGACCAACCACAATCCAAGAGGAAGAGCAAGAGGGTTAAGGCAGTGCCTTCCCACTTGCCCCAGGTTGAGGATCAGACTTCACAGGAGGCTGATTCTGTGATCCAAGAGGAGACTGTCCCTGAAGAACGTGAACCTGATCAGGTTGAGTTTCTGGGGACAGGGGGACCCTCAAGGGCAGACCTGAAGCAGGCCCTATTAGATTGCCCTTCTCTTGAACCCCTCAGACAGCAAGCTGCTGCTGAGGCTGCTGGGAATGCTCAAGGTACCCATAGAGTGTATTGGGATGATGGGCTCCTTTATTCAGAGGCTAGAGACCCCAAGCCTGGTGCAACCAGGAGGTTGGTTATACCTCTGCAATTTAGGGGCTTCCTTCTTACCTTGGCCCATGATATTCCCCTTGCAGGACACTTAGGCCAGAACAAGACTTGGGACAGGCTTGTCCCTCACTTTCACTGGCCTCACATGTCAGAAGATACCAAGGAGTTTTGTCGCTCCTGTGTCACTTGCCAAGCCAGTGGTAAGTCAGGTGGCACAACAAAGGCCCCCCTGTGGTGGGGGTACCCTTTGAGAGAGTTGGAATTGACATTGTGGGTCCCATGGATCCACAAACAGCATCTGGGCACAGATTTATACTGGTGGTAGTGGATCATGCCACCAGGTACCCAGAGGCAATTCCCCTGAGGACCACAACAGCACCTGTTGTGGCAAGGGCCCTTCTTGCAGTTTTCTCAAGAGTGGGCTTTCCAAAGGAGGTTCTTTCAAAAAGAGATACCAACTTCATGTCTGGATACTAAAAAGCAATGTGGAAAGAGTGTGGAGTGAACTATAGGTTTACCACACCCTATCATCCTCAGTGCAATGGGCTTGTTGAAAGGTTCAACAAGACCCTCAAGGGAATGATAAAAGGGTTACCAGAAAAGCTTAGGCGAAGATGGGACACCCTTTTACCCTGCTTGCTCTTTGCTTACAGAGAGGTCCCACAGAAGGGGGTTGGCTACAGCCCTTTTGAACTTTTGTTTGGCCACCCTGTGAGGGGTCCATTGTGTCTGGTGAAGGAAGGATGGGAGTTACCTCTCAAAAAGCCTAAGCTAGATATTGTGGACTATGTACTTGGTCTCCGCTCCAGGGTGGCCGAGTACATGGAGAGAGCATCCAAAAACCTGGAGGCCAGTCAAGAATTACAGAAAGCTTGGCATGACCAAAAGGCTGTTCTGGTTGAGTACCAGCCAGGGCAGAAGGTGTGGGTGTTGGAGCCAGTGGCCCCAGCAGCTCTCCAAGACAAATGGTCTGGACCCTACACCATAGAGGAGAAAAAGGGAGAAGTCACCTATGTGGTTGACTTTGGCACCCCTAGGAGCCCCCACAGGGTGCTCCATGTAAACAGATTTAAAGCATTTGTTGACAGGGAGACATGGGTTTACTCATGGCCACAGATGGGGAACAGGAGGAAGAGAGTGACCCTCTCCCAGACTTGTTGTCCCAGAACCCTGATGATGGTTCAGTTGATGGAGTAGCCTTGGCAGGCAGCCTCACTGACCAGCAACAGATGGACTACAGACAGGTGTTGCAGGCCCATAGACATATGTTTTCTCTCTCACCCAGTCAAACTAACTGGTGCACCCATGAGGTAGACACTGGTGACAGTCTGCCAGTGAAGAATAAAATCTACAGGCAACCTGACCATGTCAGGAATTGTATAAAGGCTGAGGTGCAGAAAATGCTTGAACTTGGAGTGATTGAGCCATCAGAGAGCCCATGGGCCAGCCCAGTAGTCCTTGTGCCAAAACCCCATACCAAAGATGGAAAGAGAGAAATGAGTTTTTGTGTGGACTACAAAGGTCTCAATGCTGTCACTAGGACAAATGCTCATCCCATTCCAAGGGCAGATGAGCTCATTGATAAGTTGGCTTCTGCCAAATTCCTGAGCACATTTGATTTGACAGCTGGCTATTGGCAAATCAGGTTAGCTGAGGAGTCTAAAGCCAAAACAGCATTCTCTACCCCTAGTGGACATTATCAGTTTGTGGTGATGCCCTTTGGTTTGAAGAATGCACCTGCCACCTTCCAAAGGTTGGTGAATCAAGTCCTTGCTGGGTTGGATGACTTTTGTGCAGCATATCTAGATGATATTGCTGTCTTTAGCTCCACCTGGGAGGATCACCTGATCCACCTGAAGAAGGTTCTGGAGGCCCTGCAAAAGGCAGGCCTGACTATCAAGGCTACCAAGTGCCAGATAGGGCAGAGCAAGGTTGTGTACCTGGGCCACCTAGTATGTTGGGGTCAGGTTCAACCACTGGAGAGCAAGATCCAGATCATACAGGACTGTGCTCCTCCAACTACCCAGACACAAGTCAGAGCCTTCTTGGGCCTGACTGGGTATTACAGGAAATTTCTAAAGAACTATGGGTCCATTGTGACACCATTAAATGACTTGACATCCAAGAAGATGCCAAAAAAGGTTCAGTGGACAGTTAGCTGTCAAAAGGCATTTGATGACCTGAAGAAGGCCATGTGCTCTGCACCTATCCTGAAGAGACCTGACTACTCCAAGCAGTTCATTGTTCAAACAGATGCTTCCGAGTTGGGGGTGGGAGCTGTGCTTTCACAACTTAATGTAGATGGTCAAGACCAGCCCATTGCTTTTATTAGCAGAAGGCTGACCCCCAGGGAGAAACGTTGGTCAGCTATTGAGAGGGAGGCCTTTGCTGTGGTTTGGGCCCTGAAGAAGTTCAGACCATACTTGTTTGGCACTCACTTCCTAATTCAGACAGACCATAAGCCCCTCTTGGGGCTAAATCAGATGAAGGGTGAAAACCACAAACTACTCAGGTGGTCCATTTCCCTACAGGGGATGGACTTTACAGTGGAACACCGACCAGGGACTGACCATGGTAATGCAGATGGTCTCTCCAGGCATTTCCACTTAGAACATGAAGACTTATCTAGTCAAGGTTAAGTTTAATGTCCCTGCGCTGGGGCGGTTGTGTAGGAGAGTAGGGTCTGCTATCCTATGGTCACCCCAAATTTTTGCTTTTTGCTTCACTGGTTTTCGACTTAATGTGGCTGTGGGCCTGCTAATCAGACCCACAGCCTGCTGTTCTCTCTCTAAATTCACATACATGTACTATAGGTACATAACCCAATTGGAACTGGACACCTGGTCAGCCCCTGTACCATGCACTATAGGTGCTCAGGGCATAGGTGCCAACAAGGCCTACCAGGGGCTGCAGCATATCTTTTGCCACCCCTGGCTGGTACTTAAATCGACACAACTGGCTGATCACTCAGCTGGGGCAAGGTGGTGTAATTACCCCTTGCTTCGATATAGCATACCTATATCTAAACCTATATCTGGACACATATATACCTATAAGTCACTCCTATGGCAGGCCTTAACAATCCTGGTGGCAGAGTGCTTGGTTTTATGTGAGATGGTGCTCTATCATGAGCTGAGCCTGTCTGCAGCTGTCGGGACCAACTCCCTTAGCTGTTCCGGGATAATGCCATACCATATTGATATCGCATCGATATCGGTCCTCCAGCTGAACGTCAGATCACTTGGTAAACACTTTCTAGAAGTCCAGACGCTCATTAGTGAGGAATCTCCGGATGTGTTCTTTATATGTGAAACATGGCTACGAGAATGACCGGGATAATTAATCTCACTCTTCCGGCAGGTTACCTAATGAAGGCACTAAATAGGGAGACTAGAGGCGATGGTATCGCGGTAATTTATAAAGCCCAGTACCCCTGCTCCTTTATTAAGGAAGAGATATGTGGAGGGGAATGTGCTCGTTTTAAGATTACCATCAATGCACATTTTACACTTTCAGGACTATATATCTACCGTCCACCAGGGCCTGCCTCTAAGTTCATTGAAGCTCTGCTAGATACAGCTAACTCGCTCATGGTGAGGTCTGCCAATTTTACAATTCTTGGGGATCTGAACCTGCACTTTGATCTGGCCCAGGACCCAACTATTCACAGTCTACTGGCAGACCTAGCGGCCTTACAGTTGGACTCGCTAGTGAGAGAGGCTACGCACCTAGCTGGTCATACCCTCGATCCAGTGTTCTCTAACATCCCAGAAATGTCCTTAGCTATCCCGAAACCTATGGGCTGGACCGATCACTTTTTTATAAGAGCCAGCTTGGAGATTTTGGCGCATTTTAGGGTGGAGGAGGCGAAGAGGGTCCTGAAAAGACCTTGGCATAAGCTTAAATTAAAGGACTTCCATGCATTTCTTGGAGGGCTCTCCCTGGAAAATATGGCAGATCCGGATACGGCATATACCGCCTTCTGTGAATGGATTACCAAAGGCTTGGACGCCTGTATACCTTTGAAATGTACAAAGGGACCTAGATCCACCTCCAATCCATGGTACGATGATGCTCTAAGAGCATTGAGGAAGGAATACAAGAGAGCCGAACGGTCATGGAGGAAAGATTATAAGGAGGGGGACAAAGCCATTTACCTGGCTAAGATGAAGGTGGCCTGTTGGTGTGTGAAGGGTATTTTACACAACACTGTGTGTTCCCCACCACTGTAGGGACCACTACTACCACTAGAGTGGATTCTATTTTGCTTATGTATATTGCCAGGGGAGATCGAATCCACTTTCCCTCTCCCTCCCTCCTTTGTTAAAAATGTAAGATGAAGGTGTATCATAAAGCAATTTGTTCCGCTCGGGCCTCATTTTATGCGGAGGAAATACAAACCAGCTCAAACCCTACTAAATGCATCTTCAAAATTTTGCAAGAACTAAAGAACCCCAGAAGTACAGCATCTAAAATATCTTCAATACAGCACTGTGAGGAACTAGCCACTTTTTTATTGAAAAAGTCCAAAAGATCTATAAGACCTTCCCACAGTATGAATCAAGTCCTCAAATCCCCGGTAAAGTTAGGGTGGATGGCCCCATCTTGGAAACCATCCCTAAAATCTCTGATGTTGAGATAGGTAAACTCTGTAGGAAGGTGAAATCTGGTTCCCCAGCGGATCCAATGAGGCCAGCACAATTTCTGGAGTCCCTGGCGCGCTTCCAACAGCCGCTTGGTGACATTATTAATGTATCTTTTCCTCTGCTAAAGTACCTAGAGCCAGTCGGAGTGCAGCACTGATTTTATTAGACCTCAGTGCTGCCTTCGACACGGTATCTCACGACATCCTCTTGTCTCGGCTGGAAGCGATAGGGATCACGGGATCCGCCCTAGAATGGTTCTGATCATTCCTTGAGGAGAGATCCTTTCGGGTCTCGGCTCCACCATTCATCTCTAAACCTCACCCTATCGGTCAGGGAGTCACACAAGGCTCTGAACTCAGCCCATCCCTTTTCAATCTTTATGTGCAACCCCTGGCCGATGTAGCAAAAAAGTGGGGCCTCACACTGGTATCGTATGCAGACGATACCCAGCTGGTATTCACTTTATCCGAAGGGCCATCTGATTCGGCTACTAGATTTAGAGATGGAATGACAGCTGTTGCCCAGTGGATGACGGACAACTATTTGCAGCTCAATACCAGCAAAACCGAGGTTTTGCTGGCAGCGAAGAACACCGCCCTCTGGACTGAGCACTGGTGGCCGGAATCGCTGGGCGAAATGCCAACACCAAAGGCTCTTGTTAAGAACCTGGGAGTCTGGATGGACTCCTCACTAACCTTCCAGACCCATACTATGAGAGTGGCAGCTACCTGCGTGGGTCTGTTGAGAGGCCTTAAACCCATCCTGAAATATTTTGAACCAACGGTGCGGGAGATCATCATGCAAGCCTTGATATCCTCACGCCTGGACTATGCCTGCGTGTTGCTCCTGGGTGCTAATAAATCTGAGATCCTACGACTGCAAAGAGTTCAAAATATGGCCGCGAGAACTCCGATAGGGCTCCCTCGTTGGTGCTCCGTCAGAGCTACAATGAAAAAACTATTACCGATCTCATCTCGGATCCAGTTTAAAGCCCTGGTGATGGCCTTTAAGATTCTTAAGACCGAGAGCCCGGCCTTATTACGCCCTCTGTTGACCTGGTATGTTCCGCAGCGTAGTCTGCGCTCGCTGGGGCAACATTTGGCGAAGGTGCCGCGCCTCAAACTATGCCGCATGGGTGGCCGTTCTTTCCAGGTGTTGGCAGCTAAATTGTGGAACTCTCTGCCAAGCTATATCCGTGGTATTGAGAATGCTAGACTTCCGGAAGGCCATTAAAACCTTTCTGTTTCCATCACCATAGTTTTCCCCCTTGAAGTTTTCTGGATGGCCTCCGCTTTTGTCTCTTGATCTGGTAGCGCCGGGACGCCCCTTTGCTGGGGCAGCTGTTATGCTTAAAAAAAAATCTTATAACATAACATAACATACTCCTAAGTGCATTATAATCCATCGCGGTTATGTGCTAACTTTGGTTTGGCTTTATCAAAACATGTCGTGTTTGGTGTCATATGTTTTGGAATACTACCCCCTCGCCAGTCCTGGCGACGGGGGTAGCATTCCACCCTTCTAGAGGGAGAAGACATGTTACTTTACAAAAACGCGGTTAATCCTAACCAGAGACTCAGCATCACAAAATGGATGCTGCTGCCACAGACACAAGTCTGGCCTCCTGCTGCTGACCGAAACTTGGCAGAGGAGGCCTGGACAAAGGGTTTCCTGTCGCAGGGAGGTGTCACACTACCCCAGACAGGAGATAGTGGATTGTAGCAGGGAGGTTTGAAGGAAACTAGACACTGCCTGGGGAGCAAAAGGCTTCCCCTGCATAATCCGGTCAAACCGGTTCTGGGGCACACCAGCCCCAGTCCCAGCGCGACCCTGGACAAAGGGAAAGGGGTGTAACCACCCCCTTCCTGGGTCCCACCCATAGGAGGGACCTAGCAGGTAATCCAGCCCCCCAGTGTGGTATAAGAGTGGGAGCAGTGCCAACACACATCAGATTATCCTGACTGAAACTTATGAAACGAAACTCTGGACCCTTCGACATCCTACTCGACGTAGAAGATTGAAGAATCTCCCTTGTGGTCAAGGAGTGACCACCCTGTGCAAACAGGCACCATCCAGCGCATCACAGTTTGCTTTGTTGCAGTTCCCGCCGGAACTCGAGCGACAGAGTGTAGTGTAGTTCCTAGTTTCCCACTAGGCCCTGCGCATTGGAATAACATAAACAGTAGTATCGACGTAGAAGTGCAGATCTTCCAGGCCTCTACTGACTATGCTAAACTTAATTGGGTTTGTTACCAACTAGCTCAGAGGTCACTGGAAACTTTCTTGACTGAATAGGAAGAGATCAGCTTCCCTGGCACAGACAAGAAGGGATTCAGTTTTCCAACAACCGTGCAACATGACAACTTTGCTCCTCAGATCAAGAGTCAATCTCTAGGGTCGTGTGAAACAATAGACAGTTATTTTACTCAGTCAGGTTGGTGCAGTTTACTTTCACAATATGTAGAGAATAGAGAGACGGGCGTTTGTCAATAAAGGGTTAACATTTATTGAACAGTCTTTCTTCTCGTACAAGAGAAATGTATTGCCACAATTGCAAGACTTGTTATTATAAAAAGTACGTACAGTAAGATAAGTATTGCGAAATAATACTGTAAAAGCATTGATATGGTTTCTTAGCCATACAATGATTTAAAAGTAATAAAACATATATACATTCATATATACATTTAGGCTAAAATACTCAACTGGTGCTTCTAACTACGCCTACCCCAGTGTACCTGACCTAAGCCTAATACTTGGGAGGGGAGTAAGTAAGTAGCTCTAAGTTAAGTTGGTTTTGCCAAGGTTTGCTTCAAGAATTCTCACTAAGGGTTTAGTCAACACCATACCTCTGAATAGAATGATGGAGGTCTGGTATCTCCTTCAGGGAAACTCGGTATCCCAGTCACCCGCAAGGGTAGACCAGAAACGCTGGAGCTGGATTTCTCTGCAGGAGAAAGGCAGCGTCTCTCTTCAGCGCGTCGAGGAGGAGGAGGGGGGGGGACAGCGTCCGCGGGCAGCTGGCATCTGCTGGGCTCTTCGCAGAGGGACGGCTGTTCAGCTCCTAGTTTCACCACACCATCGTTCGCGCTTTAGCAGCGATATTGGTATCAGCAGCTTCGGGACAGCAGCAGCATCAGCGTACTGCAGACAGCTAGCAACAGGCAATTGCTTAAGGCAACGTTGGTAAT